>NC_135532.1:176707621-186463358 GCF_045843805.1 Urocitellus parryii | reverse complement strand
TCTCTCTTGCTCCTCTTTCTTTCTACTCTCTCTTGCTCCTCTTTCTTTCTACTCTTTCTTTCTCCTCTTTCTTTCTCCTCTTTCTTTCTCCTCTTTCTCCTCTTTCTTTCTTCTCTTTCTTTCTCCTCTTTCTTTCTCCTCTTTCTCCTCTTTCTTTCTCCTCTTCCTTTCTACTCTTCCTTTCTACTCTTCCTTTCTACTCTTTCTTTCTTCTCTTTCTTTCTCCTCTTTCTTTCTCCTCTTTCTTTCTCCTCTTTCTTTCTACTCTCTTTCTACTCTTTCTCCTCTTTCTTTCTCCTCTTTCTTTCTCCTTTCCTGTCTACTCTTTATTTCTCCTCCTTCTTTCTCCTCTTTCTTTGTCCTCTTTCTTTCTTTCTACTCTTTTTTTTAAAGAGAGAGTGAGAGAGGAGGGAGAGAGAGAGAGAGAGAGAGAGAGAGAGAGAGAGAGAATTTTTAATATTTTATTTTTCAGTTCTCGGCAGACACAACATCTTTGTTGGTATGTGGTGCTGAGGATGGAACCCGGGGCGCACTCATGCCAAGCGAGCCTGCTACCCCTTGAGCCACATCCCCAGCCCTTTCTTTGTACTCTTTCTTTCTCCTCTTTCTCCTATTTCTTTCTCCTCTTTCTTTCTCCTCTTTCTATCTCCTCTTTCTTTCTCCTCTTTCTTTCTCCTCTTTCTTTCTCCTCTTTCTCCTCTTTTTTCTCCTCTTTCTTTCTCCTTTCTTTCTCCTCTTTCTCCTCTTTCTCCTTTCTTTCTCCTCTTTCTTTCTCCTCTTTCTTTTCCTCTTTCTTTCTACTCTTTCTTTCTACTCTTTCTCTTCTTTCTTTCTACTCTTTCTTTCTACTCTTTGTTTCTACTCTTTCTTTCTACTCTTTCCTTTTACTCTTTCATTCTACTCTTTCTTTCTCCTCTTTCTCCTCTTTCTATCTCCTCTTTCTTTCTCCTCTTTCTTTCTCCTTTCTTTCTCCTCTTTCTTTCTCCTCTTTCTTTCTCCTCTTTCTTTCTCCTCTTTCTTTCTCCTCTTTCTTTCTCTTTCTTTCTCCTCTTTCTTTCTCCTCTTTCTTTCTCCTCTTTCTTTCTCCTCTTTCTTTCTCTTTCTTTCTCCTCTTTCTTTCTCCTCTTTCTTTTTTCTCTTTCTTTCTCCTCTTTCTTTCTTCTCTTTCTTTCTCCTCTTTCTTTCTACTCTTTCTTTCTATTCTTTCTCTTCTTTCTTTCTACTCTTTCTTTCTACTCTTTCCTTTTACTCTTTCTTTCTACTCTTTCTTTCTCCTCTTTCTTTCTCTTTCTTTCTCCTCTTTCTTTCTCCTCTTTCTTTCTCCTCTTTCTTTCTCTTTCTTTCTCCTCTTTCTTTCTCCTCTTTCTTTTTTCTCTTTCTTTCTCCTCTTTCTTTCTTCTCTTTCTTTCTCCTCTTTCTTTCTACTCTTTCTTTCTATTCTTTCTCTTCTTTCTTTCTACTCTTTCTTTCTACTCTTTCCTTTTACTCTTTCTTTCTACTCTTTCTTTCTCCTCTTTCTCCTCTTTCTTTCTCCTCAGTTATCCCACTCCTTGATTTATATTAAAAGTACATAAAATCAGCATACTACACTGATGCAGCCATATCGATGTTTGTAGCAGCTCAATTCACAATAGCTAAACTTTGAAGCCAACCTAAGTGCCCTTCAACAGATGAATAGATAAAGAAAATGTCATATATATACACAATGGAATGTTACTCAGCCTTAAAGAAGAATGAAATTATGGAATCTTTCAGTAATAGGATAGAGATGGAGAATATCATGCTAAATGAAATAAGCCAATCCCCTAAAACCCCCTGAATGTTTTCTCTGATATGCTAATGAACTCTCATTAAGGAGGGGGATAGAAGTAATTCAGATTAGACAAAGGCAATGAAGGGAATGGAGGGGGAATGGAAATCGAAAATATAGTAGAATTAATTGGACATTACTATCCTATATGCATATGTCATTACATGACCAATGTAATTCTACTTAATGTACAACCAGAATAAGAGGTTATACTCCACATATATATAATATGTAAAAATACATTGATATTGGGGCTGAAGTTGTATCTCAGTGGGGTAGATTGCTTGCCTATCATGTGTGAGGCATTGGGATTTATCCTCAGCACCACATAAATAAATAAATAAATAAATAAATAAATAAATAAATAGAAAAATAAAATAATTAAAAATACATTGATATCAATTCATGAATATACATTCATTGATATAATTTTATCATATAAATTTTGATATAGATTAATCAATATCAATTCATTGATGTAGGTTGATATAGACTTGATATATATTAGTTGAAATAGATTCATTGATATTTTTTCATAGATACAGATTCATTGATTTCTATTGATCAAAATAGATTCATTGATATTTTATTGATGTAGTTTCATCAATAAAGGTTAAACAATGTCAATTTATAGATATTTATTCATTGACTTAAATTCATTGATATCAATTCATCAATTAGACCCATCAATGTGAATTCATATATACCGAGTCATTGATTTAAATTCACTAATATGGATTCATTGATAGCACCTCATTGATATTGGATTATTGATATAGATTCATTGATGTAAATTTATTGATACTGATTTATCGATTCAGAAATGGGGAAAATTTAAGTGACTGATTATCAGCCTTTAAAGATTCAACCTCACTAATGAAATAGATACGTGACCTGGGCATGAGGGTGCACATCTGTAGTAACGGTGACTCTGGAGGTCAAGGCAGGAGGATAGCAAGTTCAAGCCCAGCCTGGGCAATTTAGCTAGACCCTGACTCTCAAATACTTTTACCTAATTCTGAAGATATGGCAACCCAGTGTGAGAGAACTGGTATAAAATTGACTTTTGTCATTGTTTACACCTGGAGCATGGGCTCTGTAAACTTCAGGGATCTCTGAACTCTCAGGCAATTTAAACATGTGTTTGTGTTTATGGGATTCCTTTTCTTTTTGTTTTTGGGGAGATCACCTGAAGGTTTCCAAAGGGGCCTAAGATTCATGATTATAAGATTATTTAAGGGGTATGGAAAAGTTGAATACACCCATATTAAAGCTTGAGGATCATGAAATTAAAGATGTGCCTTTGAAGTATTTTACTTTGGAAGAGAATCAAGTCAGGTCTGCCTGGAGAGTTATAGCAAAACTAGACAGGAAAAGTTGAGAATAGCTGAGAATTGGATTGATACAGGCCCACAATATAAAATAGGGTAACATTCAAGTATAGAATATTTAAAAATATTAAAAGTTACTTAGCAAAATAAAAGTTTTTTTCTCATTCACATAAAGATCAGTGTGGAAATTCCTAGTCAGTAGGCAGTCTTGTCTGCCATCATTCAGAGAACCAGGCTCCTTGCATCCTGCCTCTGTCTTCTTGTATGGTCTTGGAGCCCTCTATTAGAACCCTGTATCTAGACAATCCATGGAGGAAGAGAGAGAAGGTGTGGGGTCAAACAAAGGAAGGACATCGTTTCTGCCCACATTCCTTTAGATAAATTTCAGTGTAATGACCAAATCTAAATGTAAGGGAAGTAAGAACATGTAGTCTAACTCTACACTCACAAGGCAGAAGAAATGAGTTTTGGTTAACACATAGCATCTCTACCCACTTAAATGAAACAACAGTATCAGGAAGCATCTGGAGGTTAAAAAAAAAAAGACACTCTACTTTAAACACCAAGATAAAGTCCAATGTCATAGGCAGACAAGATAGTCCCACAGATGAGGCAGAGTAGGCAGGCTTATAGGAATAGCAAAGTGTACAAAGGACAGGATGGTCACAATGACATTATAACTTATGAGCAAAGTGCTCAGAGTTTCAGGCATGGAAGAAGAGTTTCGGTAATCAGTCACAACTAGTGGAGACCTAGTGACCCAATAGGTATTTAGGAAGATTAGGAGTAGGAGTGGGGAAGAGGAACAGGGTAAAGCAGGAACTGGGATGGAATAACCAAGCTCTGGGAAGATCACAGACATGGGGAACAGAGCACAAGTGTGGATAGTCAGGACAGGTTATCTGTGATATGGCTTATTCATGAATACCATGTCAGACAAGAGCTGGTCAGGTTCCTTTTGCCCAGGATCAGCATCAGTCCTGGAGTAACACAGAGCCTCTTGACAGGAGTCAGCAGTAAGGAGAGACATAAGGGAACAGGTAAGACCTGATAAAATCCATCAAGTGTTACAGTAAGTTTTCTCAGCTTCTTGGTCACCAAAAACAGCCCGAAATAGCCCTAACTTCCTCCCAAATGTCCTGGGATGAAACAGCATCATTGAGTCTGTTCAAACCCTCTAGAGCACAAAGTAAATGCACATTAAGAGGATGGAGGACCTGGGTGGTTTATTTTCTTAGAAGAAACAATAATAAAAATAATGTTCAGTACATGCAAGGCACAATTCTTAGGTTTTTGACATGTTTAAGCATTTAATCTTGATTAAAAACCTATGATTAAGGTTCCTTTATTACCCCAATATTACAGATTAAACACTGAGCAATGGAGGTTTAAGTGGCTTATCAAAGCAAGCATTAGAGCTGGGATTCAAAGAGAAGTTACTCCAGAGTGGATGATTTTAGAAAGGCCACATTTAACCAAAGTTTCATGGGAACCTTTACTCACTCAGTGATGAAGATGCACCCTGAAACTCTTTCCCAAGTATCTGATCTAACATTTTGTTGTCAGAAACCTACCCAATCCTTGTGCAATGAAGACTGAGTCTCCCACCTCCAAGAAGAAGATATTAACAGTTTCCTGATGAGGCCATACTCTCAAATAATTTAAGCTATCTGCACTTAAAAGTTTTGAAGTAAAATATGTCACAAAGGAATGATTGCAGAAAGTCAGGGTTAGAGTGAATTTCAGACTGATCTACCTGCACTAGGAAACCACATTACTCAGCATAACTGAGTCAAGAGGGTTATGACTCAGAAACTTCTGACAGTGATACAACTGCTCTAGTTCTTAAATGGCTAAGAGACAATGATAAAATGGCTCAATTTCATAGGATTTACTTTTTATGAATTGAGGAGTCTAGTATCTTGTCTAGCTAATCAAGAATTATGTAGTAATTCCATCCATCCATCTATCCATTTATCTGTCCATGTATTTATTCATTTGCTAAAATATTCACTCACTCAAAAATATCTACTGAACCAAAACTTGTTCTAGATCCTATGTGTTTCTAATTCTTTCAAACAGGATTCTTTCTTATGCCACGTTTTTGAGATTTTGTTAAGCTCAGAGCATGGGTTACAATTATAAGCTAATAAAGTTTATATTAAATAAGTTTCAGGAATCATAATCAGGTCATTAATCATGGCACAGTTTGGAGGTTCCTGCCACTAATCCATAGTAAAGCATTTGATTTTTAAGTTGGAATTCTAAGAGGATTTCTTAGAACCTAATTATGCTTCAAGATGTTTTTTTCCATGCTACATGCTTAGTCTCAAGCAAAACATGAACAAGTCTCGGTCAACAGTATGTTGTTTTCAGAATGAAATAAGTACTCAGTTTTCTTTCTTTTTTAAAGTTTTCTTTATTTTTTTAAATCTTCATTATTTTGTTTTCTTATTTTTATGTGGTGGTGAGGATCAAACCCAGTACCTCACATGTGTGAAGCAATGCTCTGCCACTGAGTTACACCCCCAGCCCCAGTACTCAGTTTTCTACAAACAGGGTCTACAAGAGTTGTAAGGTTCTTGCTGTCCTCAGTGAAAAGTACATCCCCCATGACAAAGACATTTATTCTGAATTACAACCGTAGGCTTGCAGGAGAACAGAGAAAAGGCCTAGAGAATGTCTCATGGCCTGAAATACTGACTGGCTTGAAAGGCTTTTTACTATCTGGTCATCAAAGTTATATGCAATAGCCATGAAGAACTCACTTGGCTAGCAGCATGTCAATCATTCAAAGATTGGACAAACAGAATTCCAGGATGCTATTTCCATTTTGGTTTTCCAAGTCATATGGTTCTAACGGATGATCTTCTAATGTTACATGATTTACTTGTTTTCCACTGAAGTCCATGCACACCACAGTGTTGACACAGCCAATTTTTACTTGGGCTATAATTGATGGAAAAATAAAAGTTTTCTAGCAGGTTAGAAAAGAGTCAACTCATTGCTTTCGACTAGATTATTTAAATAATCAAAGCAAGGTGATGACTCTTCTTCTTAGGTACATGAGCCACTGTCAGTTGAAATGTGTTTGTTTTTATTATAGTATATATTTAATTAGAATCCTGAAATTGAGCTCAGACTTTCTCCTCATGTACAAGAACACTGTAAAACAAAACTGGCTGAAAAGAGGCAAGAGATGACTCTAGGCCTTTTTCCTGCTCTCCTGCTAGGCCTAGATGTCTCCAGGCCTTTTTCCTGCTTTTCTGCTAGCTAGAGTGGTAAAGAGGCAAGGCATCCAGTTAATTCTGCAGAGGGGCTCTGGGCCAGTGTTTTTGTGGGGACAACACTACCCTTCAGGGAGAGTTTGGAAACTTGCAGGAGCAGTTTATGGTTATCATAATATCTGAGGTTGCCAAAGGAACAAACTGCTGAAAATTTTTTTTTTGGTACCAGAGATTGAACCCAGGGTCCTTTAACTACTGAGCCACATTCCTAGTCCTTTTTATTCTTTTTTATTTTGAGACACAGTCTTGCTAAGTTGCTTATGGCCTCATTAAGTTGCTAAGGCTGGCATGAACTTGGGATTCTCCTGCTTTAACCTCCTGCACAACCATATCTGGTTGATATTTATGTAGGTGAAAACATTACCTTTTTATCATTTTCTGAGTCTAGATAACAACTCTGACTTACACATTAAGAATCATTTGCATGGTGTAGACATACAGTGAGTATACTAGTTTTAGTTCTATCATCCACTGGCACTCTTCCTTATTTTTTGTCTTTTGCACATGGAATAGCTTCTAACATTCTTACTTGTCTCACATCCAATATTTCATTATCTGTATAAGCATCTGAAAATTTTTATATCTTATGAAGATGTGCATAATTGTTATATTGAAAGTCATATTATTAAAAATTGCTTTCTTCTTATTTCTCCAGTCTCAAACTAGTCCCTGAAGCAAGATTTATCTGTCCTACAATAATCTTTCTGCTCAGTCCTCCTGCCCACACTTGTTGTGTGTTTTTTTTTAAATATTGTTAAATTCTGAGAAATGCTAGCATTGTTATTGTGTAAGAGGTAGCTTACAAACATCTGCCTGGGCTTAAAGAAATAAAACAATTCAGTAATATTACTGAGGTAAAAGTAAATTTTAAACCATAATATATAAAACTGTATATTCATATTATATAAAGGATCCAAGGATAACTTCTTCCAGAAGGGCCTTAAATTTATATTTCTTTAAACAATTTGAAAAATTATTGTTATTCTGATGTCACACTGAACTTTAATCTATATAATATACCATATTTATTTTAGTTAATGTGCATATTATTTGTCTACAAGTTTTGCTTAATTTCTGATTAAATTTAATTTAATGGGCATACTCCCTAATAGAACTACATTTTTTCAACAACTTATGAAAGCAGTGTGGATAAAAAGAAACCTAAAATATCTAAAATATCTAAAATGGTCTATATAACATAGCCCACCAGAAATCTCAGCAAGGCAGCCTAACTATAGTCATATCTGGTCTAGCCTCAAAATCTACCTCTTTATGATTCCTCACTGCATAATCTACATATCTGAAGTCTTCAGCAATGAACCTTTTGCAAGGAGAGCAGAGCCCTGTATAAGCTGCAAGAATATACAACCTAAAGACAAGCCCCATCCCTTATGATTACTGAAAATAATTGCCAGTTTCATCCCATACTGAGGTGGCAATTAAAGTCTTTCCAGTTACATTCAATTGTTCAGGGATAGACTTGATTCACCAGGGTTGTTCAGCCAAGCTTACAAGCATTTAATGCATACCCAGAAGGAATCTCAGTTCACAGTGGTGTTGGTGAGGACACACCTACAGATGAAAGAACAAAACAGTTACAAGCATTAGCACAGATAAATCACAAGCATGTGGGAAAATCCATGCCAAATTTGAGTCCTGGGAAAGCACAGTGGCTGCCTGTGGCAGCTTCCCTTATGGTGATATCACATTTGTACAGTTTGGTCCTGTACCCAGAAAGCTCAGTGTGCACCATCACCAGGGAACTCATAATGGGTCAAAGGCAAATAACAAATGTGCACTTTAGAATTTGTGTCCCATCTGTGGTACTTGGACCAATTCATCCAGGGGGTGGGGCTTCATTAGTTATCCATGGCATTACAAGGAGATCACACTTCAAACATGTTCCCTGTGGGGCTAACAGGGCTACCCAGTGAAGGTAGAACTTTTCTGTCCAGAGTCATGTCCAATACACATTCTACCCCCTAGTCATTCCAGTGAGAGCAGGCAAAAGAACATTCCCTCATTTCCCAAACCCAGTCTTAAGTTCAACATCCTTTGTTGTCACCTGGATGCATATTGGCGCTGCTGTGTGACACAGCAAAGCTTCCACAGGAGCTATTCCTTCTCACTGGGGACCCTCATTCAGAGCATTCACAGCTAACCATAGGCACTGTGCCCACCCCGTTTGTGGAAGGTGTGTGGGCTGCAGACCTAAGTCCTTGCTTAAGCAGCCCATTATATCTCTCTATTGTGTCTGCAGGCTGTGAGTGACAAGAAACATACAGCTTGCATTAAATCTAAGTTGCTATACATCTTGACCTGAAAAATGTGTACCTTAGTCACTTTCTATTGTGATGTACTGGTTATACAAGGCTGCCAACACAGGGCGAAAATCATAGTGCACTGACTTGCTTGACCACTGGGTCAGGCAAACAACAAGCCTATAGTCATATCCACTGCTGTCAAGGCAAACAATACAGGGTGATCGTCAATGTATCATTGTGTCAAAGTGATGTATCTGCATTAAATGTCAATCTGGAAATCCAAGGCATGGTGGGTGTGTACACTCTTGAGCCCAAATCACACATGTCTGGCAAGCCTCTACCAGGGCATCCCATATTAAAAGCAGACCCCACTCTTTGACTACATTCTACATCATCTTCATATCTGCATATTGAAAGCAGCAGTGTAACTAAGCCACCAAGTTGGTGGGAGGCACCCACTCTAACCACTGCACCCTAGCCAAAGCATCTGCTTCATCATTCCCTGGGCTAGTCATGGGGAGCATGGCCCATAACATGCCCTATAATTACCTGTTCTTCGTGGCTTAGCTCCCAAGGCTCTTGACACAGAACTTGTCCCCAGTACACAACTCAACTATCAGTACATATCACTATGGGGAATGCTTCATTTGCTATCACCATATAGCTCAGCTCACTGGCTTCCTTGTCTTGTACCTATATCAAACCAGACAGTGCCTGTTTCTGACTCCAGAGCCACTGCCATCCACATGGGCAGTTGTCCACCACTGGAATCATTAGTGTAACAAACACTGAAGAGTATGGGTGCCTTACTTCTGAGGTATGGGCTTGTTTCTGGTTCACCTACATAGGTAATAAGCCCTAGCACCTCTCTCTTTTTTGGCTCATGCCAGCTCCTAATAAACTTGGGCTCTCTTGGCACCAGCTGGCTCCTGACGCATTTGGGCTGTCTGGTGCCTGCTAGCTTCTAGTATACAGGGCTCTCCTGGCTCCTGCTGGCCTCCAGCACATCAAAGTCAAAAGTTTGTGCAGGATCCATAACATGTAGCACATGGGGTGTCTTGCCCTTCTCAGCCAGCAGCACCTTTAAATCTCACAGGCATTGTTGTAGGGACAAAGGAGGCAAGGCACTGAAGACCGCAGGAAACAGTTTTATTTGGCTGCAGCCAGGTTCAGAGGGCACAGCTTTTGCTGTAATCAATTAATCCCCTGAACCCCAAGTTCAGGGAGTTTCAGAGTTTTATACCCAGCAGAACTGTCTGATAAAGGCTTGGGTTAGAATCTCCAGAATGGCTATTCTGGCCATCAGAAAATCTCCACCATCCACCTGGGAGAAAATGTTCTTTTTCAGTCTTAAATCACTTACCTTCATGTTGGGAATATGTTGTCTCCCATTCTGTTAGCTAGTCAACCAGGCAGAAGGGCAGCATTTAAACCTGGGACTGGATTTTCTTCCTGTTTCTTGCAGACAGCTAACTTGGCCTCTCTGTTAGCACTCTGGCTGCCTTAAGAAACCACAGTGTTTCCCTTTCAATGACCTTGGCAATATATAATCACAACCTTCCTTGGAGCCCAAAGTGCATCCAAAAGTTTAAGAATTTCTTGCCCATACATCATGCCCCCCTTTTTTTTTTATCTCTCCTGAGTTAATTAGCCTACATAAGGCCCTATGAACATGAAGGGTGGCTAGCGCATATTTGTGTAAATATCCACACAGACTCCTGTTGTCAACTGAGATGCTTGAGTCAAAGCAATAAATCTTACTTTTTGTGCTGAAGTTCCCTGAGGCAGAGGCTCTGCCTCTACAGTAGAGTTCAGAGTGACCATTGCATATCCAGCAAAACACAACTCATCTTTTATAAAACTGCTTCCATCTGTGAAGTACTCTGCATCAGCATCCTTCTGAGGCTGATCTGTTAGGTCTGGTCTGCTGGAGAACCCTCCATCCCTGACCTCAACACATTTGTGATCAGGTTTTCCAGGTCTAATGGGCAGCAAATTTGCTGGGTTTAGAGTTCTGAAGACCTCAACATGGATACGTGGGTTTTCACATAACATGCCTTGATATTTGACCATTCTTTCAGTAGTCAACCAATAGTGTCCTTTATATCCTAACAATGTCAAAATTGAATGAGGAACTCTGAAAACCAGTTCTTGTCTTATGGGCAGTTTATCAGCTTCCAACACCAGAAGAGCTGTGGCTGCAAGGACCCATAAACAAGATGGCCAGCCCTGGGCTACAGAGTTCAGCTGTTTGGACAGATAGGCCACTGGATGGTGCCATGTCCCCAGCATGTGAGTCAAAACTCCCATAGCCACTCCAGACTTATCATGTACATACAGAAAGAAAGGCTTTGTGAGGTCAGGGAGCCCTAATCCAGGTGCACTGGTGAGTGCTTGTTTAATGTCCTCAAAGGCATTTTGCTTAGTTGACCCCCACATCAGAGGATCTTGTTCTCCCCCATTTGTGGCTATATAGAGGGGTTTTGCCATGACTGAAAAGTTAGGAATCCATATGTGGCTGAACCCAGTAGCCCCCACGAATTCTCTAGTCTGATGGCAGGTTGAAGGGACTGGAATTGAGCAGATCTCCTGTTTCTTTTGAGGCCCAGTGGTTGTTCTGTGCTGTTGCTGAGTCAGATGTTAACCAAGGTATTTGACCTTTGTCTTGATAGATATGGGTTTTTAAGTCAGAGTCCAGTGCTGTCCCAAGGATGGTATACTCAAGCCCCTGGGAGAAACTGTCATTTAGGGAAGGGAGGTGTACATAGAGCCTCTGGCACTTTAAGATGCAGGAATTTTTTTATTATCTCCTACTGCAGGATCTTGGCTGCTGGGATTCTCCAATTCTTAAATCTAATGTAAATCTTAGCAGAGATTGATGACCTGGTACATCATTTATATTAAAGACACCTATGTCAATCTCACCATGGGCTGTCTGCCAAGGTTGGAGGGCAGGTTCCCTGCAGGTCCTGGTGTGGCAGCCACATTGTGCCCACCTAGAGGTTGCTCTTTGTCTGCATTGCTTTCTCCTCCTGCCTGCCCTAATTGTCTATAGTAGCTGCCTCACTTGTGTTTTTGTTCAGTATGCCTGGGTACATGAGGCTCTGTGGCACTTCCTGCTAGTAGCTCATGGCATGTGGCTTGGAGCGAGTGTGGCATGTCCTTTTGGAGTGAGCACCCTATGGCCCACTAGTGGCTTTAACATGAACATATTCCTGGTTCATTTGGGGATTTGCAACAGCTAAGCCCTCCTGGAGCTCTGGGTCTCATGCATCAGTTGCAGTTGGTGTATCTATGGGACCCTTGCCATATTCATCAGTCATTAACTTCTGAGCAAGTGGGAAGAAACTGAAAGGAGGGGCTGGGGCCAAAGTCTTGGGGGAAAACATTTACTCCTTCTCTGTTCAAGTCTTAGCTTTTGAGCATGAAAGTGGGTGCTTGCCTGACGGGGCCACTGGAGGCTTCCCCTTTTGTCTGGCATGCTTTTTTTTTTTCATTATAAACATTTGGACTATTGGCTTTGTTCTAGTGAGACCCCCCTTTGAGTGACCTCTGGGTTTGTAAGAAGATCCATCTTCATTTTTATCTTTCTGGTCTGCCTGTCTTTGAGTCTCTGGATCTCAATTGATGAAAACTGTGGTGGCCACCTTAATCAGCTCACTGGCACACTTCTTAGTAAAGTCCTCTGGGATTGTAATTTTTGGCAAATGGCTCTCTGAGCCTGTTCCACAAATGCTGCATTGATCACCTGTTGCTTACGCCTGTACATTTCTTCATTGACAAACTTGCACTATAGCTACAATGTTTGTATGGTGCCCCTCCTCCCCTGGGCACCTCTGGGCAGGGAGAGGGGCAGCAGCGGCAGTTGCCTAGATATTTAGCTCTGAGTCAGTTGGGCACATCTCTTTTGATCATTGCTGCCAGTTTCATAGGGCAGAGGGGCCTTAGGCAGATGTGGGGCTGAGAGAAATGTTCAGGGCTATGGAGGGTGGGAGAAGGAGATGCTGGAGCAGCAGGAGGCTTATCTCTGCTCTGTTTGTCTGCAGATGCACTTGGCTTAGGCTGGGGCTCAGGACTGGCTCCAATTCCTTCTAACTCTTGGGCACAAACAGTGTGTTTTGTTCTCTTTTTTCTTTTATTTTAGACTTTCTATGAGGGATTCGTGATATCTCTTTATCTTAGACCATCTTCTTTGTTGGGGCCCCATCCTAGGTCTGGATAATGGGCTGCATCAGATCAGTCATGGTCCAGGGTTTCTCCGTGTAGGAGGGAGTATGATTTTTCCAGCTTATGAGCTCAGTGGTGGAGAAAGGCTGGCACACAAAACTGCCTTGTCTCCCTCAGACATTTCCCTTCTGGTCAACAAGGGCAGGTCCTTTGATCCCTTGCAGGGGCATCTGGAGAGTTTTCATCTGAGTTGTGACTCTAGTCTTGGGACAAATCTCCCACCTTAATCTTGGGAAGTGAAAGAGTCTTTGGTCCTAGGAAGCTTTTGGCTCTGAGGACATCACAGAGGAAGGAGTATCCAGTATTGGGGGGCCATCATTTGTTGCCTCTGAGGACAAGGGGGCTGAGGGGACAGTCCCTTGTCACAGTGGTCTTGGCAAAGTTGGGTAGAGTGGCACACAAGGTCCTAGGTCCTCTTCTGGCTCACAGGGAAAACTGTTTCCTTTCCTGTCTTTCCTAGTCAGATTTTCTGTTTAGCTGCTTTCTGCTGGGTCTTAGAGACCACTGTGCTCCTGGCTAACATCAGCTTGGACTGTCCATCTAGACAGGCTCTCAACCAAGGGGGCTATTTCTGTACTATCTCTTGACAGCAATCAATGTAAGAGAAATGGTTCAGGGACTCCAACAACAATCAAAATGACTCTCTCATCTAAAGATCCTTCTGGTGGCCAGCCCACATCTTGGGTGAGCCACTCTAATTCACAGAGTATGCAACCTTTGTGGAGTGAGTCTCACCCACAGTTACCAGGAAAACCTTCCTAAAGGTTTCTAACACACATTTCAGAAGGCTCAGTTTCCTTAGTGTTCTCCCATGTTCCAATCTACATCGGTGTCGCACACTTAGAACAAAACACACTTAGGACACCATCCATCTCCGGCCGCTCCCCTCGCGGGGACTTAGGGCCCTCTTAGCCTTGCGGGTCGGTATCAAACCCCCACCTGGAGCTTTCACCTAGACTTTGGTTGGTGAAATTCCACCATAGACTGTATGAGGTGCCACAGAACCTCGGGTCAGGACTCTGCACTGGCTTCGGCCCTCGGGTTGGATCAGAACCCTTCCCTTTGTCCCTCTCATTCACACATTTTCACACACTTTCACACAGACATGGCCAGGACAGAATTTCTATACCATCCGAATTCCAACAATTGCAAACCAAACAAAAAGGGAGTCATGGTTTCCCCTCTGCTCGCTGACCCTGAACAGAGAATACTTGGGCAACTCCCCGGGTTCCTTTCAGCTCCAACCACTTTGGAAGGTACTGGGGACCCAACAGAGGATGATCAAGCCTCTCTTCCACCTGCTTAGGCCTTGAAGGGGAAGTCAGGTGGGCTGCAAAACCAAATGAAACTGGGTCCTACCTGTTCAGCTGGGTGGTGCTCCAAAACTCTAATTCTGGTTTCTGCGGCCTGTGGGTTCCATTGTGCTCCAGGGTGGCAGCCCCAGGGCACTGGGTGAGTCAATCATCCTTCAGGCCAAGAGTGGCCTGGGTGCACCAAGGGGACCGCTGTCCCCCATTGCTCCAGCGAAGCCAGTCCCTGGAGACAAAAGAGGCAGAATAGCCTTCCTTACTTCCTCTGTCCCATCTGGGGTGCCAAAAATATTGTAGGAACAAATGAGGCAAGGCACTGAAGACAGCAGGAAACAGTTTTATTTGGCTGCAGCTAGGTTCAGAGGGCACAGCTTTTACTATAATCAATAATCCCCTGAACCCCGAGTTCAGGGAGTTTCAGAGTTTTATACCCAGAGTGTAAGGGGAGGGGCCCAGAAGTTCACAGTCTACTGCAGTTCACATAAAAGCAGCTTTTTCTTTCACTGTTCTGGGCAAGTTAACCCTTCAAGTGTAAGGGTAAAATTTCTAAGCTGATTCTAAGCCATAGACCGGGCATTGTAAAGTTTCTAAGCTGCAGGGCCTGAGTTAAAAAGTGAAAGACTAGGTATTGTTAAAATTCCTCTGCTACCCCCAGAACCTGTAATCCCTGTAGCTGTTAGGACAATACTGGAACTGCCCAGTAAATATTTCCACTGTTTCCACTGGTTGTCTAATAACCTGGGATTCTGTGTAATATGTCCTGTAGTCCTTGAGGCCCTAAAACCAATCAGTTTGAATGTGTACCCCACTTAGAAGTGACCAATCACCCCTGCCCAGCCTGTTCCCACCAATGAATGTACTAATCATGTCTCAGAGTTGTTGTTCAATTTTTCCCGTGCCTCATGATGATTTGTTCTGATGTATGCAAAGCCCCCCACCCTCTCCAAAAAGTGTACTTAAGCTCTGCTTGACCTCTGCTCTGGACTCTGGGCTGCTCTCCCTTCCTGAGTGAGCCTTGAGCCCCAGCATGTTGGTTCAATAAACTCCCTCCTGCCAATTGCATGAAGCCAGTCTCTTGTGTGGTCTCTTTCTCCAATGCTTCGTGGGACCCTTACACAAGGACAAAACCTGAGAAGGGGAGAGCTTCTTCTCCCCTTTCTTTCCTCATCCTGCTAGCTGTTACCATGCAGCCCATTTGTAATTTATCTTAAAAAATGTAGACATCTCTGTGAAGCCCCAGCTCAAGGCCAGAGGACTTGTTTGCATATTTCTTCAAAGTACTATACTGGATACATTTGGGAAAAAAAACTAGTAAGGGGGTGTCCAGCACCTGGAGTACTGGTATCTTCCTGGCCAGTTGCCAAGTAAACAGGGTGACATGAAAATAGGAAGTTTATCTTTCCCAGAGATTCTTTTGCTGACAGTTCTAAAATCAGTCATGGTGAAGAGGGCTTTTCCAGGGAGAAAGGGGGTGCCACTTCAGCATAACAACAAATTGTCCAGGACTCTTTGACCTCTGTCCAAATTATTTTCCCCAGTCCACCATCTCCAACTCTACTGGCATAATGAGGTGAACTTGGCTACTGGGCCAGCCCTGCTGGCAGCGGCCCATCAGAGCCATAGGCTGCACTGTTTGAATTTTCTCCATGACCACTGTCTGGGTTGCAGGCATTAACTTTCCTCCTCCTACTGGGACTCCATCAGCATGATGGGGGAGGCTGAGGAGTATTTTCAAGGTATGCAGATCCTCTTCTGGCAATCATACTCTGGTTCTCAAGGCTTCTTCCTTATCTTGTGACTCCTTCTTCTTGGCAGTCTCTGGTAAAGCTGCAGCAGTTTTTGCTCTCAGAGCTACAAGACATATTTACCCCATGGCCCCAGCAGCTGTGCACGCAGCTCTTCAGGCTGTTACTCTGTCTCACTGATGCCACCACTGCCATCTTTGTCCTTGACCATAGGCTGGCACCTGGGCACCACTGCACAGTTCACAGTCTGCTTCAGTGGGTCCACATTCACTGCAGGGCAATCAGAAATCTTTTTTATGCTTACAAGGGACCATTCACCATATCCCAACTCTACACAAGAATTTGTTCTAATAGGACCTTGGTAACTGAGTGCTACAAGGTGCACATTAGCCACAGGTCCCTCCTGTCCACCAGGGTTAAATCATCTCTCACCTGTGGAACATCCTGCCAATTATTATGCAGGGGCTCAGACCCAGGAAATATATTCAGCAAGTAGAAGAAGATGTAACACATGGTGGGAATATTGGTGTTCCTTTATTCAGAGGCAGCCATAGCCATTAGCCACTTCAGCTTCAGCCCCTAGCCAGTTCCATTTTAGCCCCTCCTCATAACCATTTCCATAGGCCCTTTTTGTATGCACTTCAAACAAAGTAGTCACACTTCCAACAGGTTACATAAGGGGATGGGGGTATATGCTCACAATTTCATGTTTATGACCTGGTACCTTCTGCATCCAGGTTTAGACATTTGTATTTTGTTTTTCTTAGGATTTTCATTCAAATAGAGGTTTGACTTCAGTTGGGTGAAGTTTTTTTATCATTTTGGGAATGTTTTGCAGTATCATAACTGTAGAGCTTGCATGAGAGTTTATTCCTAGGTGTCATATTTTTAACAATTGCTGTTCTCTGTGCTGAGGGTATAGGGTGAATGTTGAGCATGTGTGGAGGCCCTGGGTTTAATGTCTATAGTTCACATGCAATTCCACGCCAACCCTTCCCCTCAACTAGTCACCCCCTCCTCTATTCCTAATGAGTTTCTTCTCATCGTGTTCTAACTGGTTATTCTTGTTTATAAAGATATTTATTTTCTAGCATTCTTATGACTTAATTTAACGAATCATAATATTACATGCTCTATGTTTGGCGGAACTGGGGATTAAACTCAGAGTTGCTCTCATAGGCCACCTTATTTCTTTCTGGTTGGGATTTAGGGGTTGAACCCAGAGATTCTCTGCCACTGTGCTAAATGCCAAGCCCTTTTTACTTTTTATTTTAAGATGGTGTCTCCCTCAGTTGCCAAGGCTGGCTTCAAACTATGGTTCCTCCTTTCTTATTTTGCTGAGTTTCTGGGATTAAAGGAGTGTACCTCTTTAACCAGCTGGAATTTCATTGTGTTGTGTTTGTGTGTGTGTGTGTGTGCTTGATACTGCGGATTGAACCCAGAGGAGTTTTATCACTGAGCCACATCCTCAGCCAGTTTTTTATTTTTATTTAGAGACAGGGTCTGTCTGAGTTGCTTAAGGCTTCACTAAATTTCTGATGCTGATTTTGAATTTGTGCTCTTCCTGCCTCAGCCTCCCAAGCTCTTCTGGGATTACACATGTTGTCATTATGCCAGCCTGCCCTGTACTTTGTGAACTGCTTTATGTTTTTTTTTTGTTGTTGTTGTTGTTGTTTTTTTTTTTTTTTTTTTTTGTTTTTTGTTTTTTTTGCTGGAACTAGGGATTGGACCCAGGAGTGAACTAACACTGAGTGAGCTTCATCCCTGGCCCTTTTTATTTTTTATTCAGAAGCAGGCTAGCCTGCAACTTTTTATCCTTATGCTTCACCTCCTGAGTATAGTTATTTCATATTTGTTGTTGTTCGTTTTCATTCTTTCTTTCTTTTTCTGGAAGAGGGTCTTCCTATGTCGTCCAGGCTAGCTTTAAAGTTTGGGGCTCAAGTTGTCCTACTGTCTCAGTTTTCTAAGCATCTTGGGTTGGTATACCTTCTGTGTCTAAGTTTAGGATTTTGTCTTTTAATTATTTTTTTTTTATGATCTTCATCCAAATAGAGTTTTGACTCTAGTTGGGTGAAGTTTTGCATCATTTAAAAAGGTATCAGGAAAGTTTTGCAGTTTTTTTTTTTTTAGTTGTAGTTTGACACAATATCTTTAGTTATTTTTATGTGGTGCTGAAGATCCAACCCAGGGCTCCCCATGTGCTAGGCAAGCCACAATCCCAGTTTTGCATTTTTATAACTGTATAGCTTGCATGAGAGTTTATTCCTAGGTGTCATATATTTTTAACAATTGCTGTTTTCTGTTCTGAGGGTAAAGGGTCAATGTTAAGCATGTGTGGAGGCCCTAGGTTTAATGTCTATAGTTCACATGCAATGCCATGCCAAGCATCCCCCAACACCTCACCCGCTCCCCTATTCTTAATGAGTTTTTCCTCATTGTGTTCTAAGTGGTTATTCTTGTTTATAAAGATATTTGTTTTATAGTATTCTTATAACTTAAAGAATGTCTTTTAATTTTTAAAAAATTATAGATGACACAATACTTTTATTTTGTTTGTGTATTGTTTTATGTGATGCTGAGGATTGAACCCAGTGCCTCAAGCATGCTAGGGAAGCACACTACCACTAAGCTACAACCCCAGCCTACTTTAACAATTTAATGAATGATAATATATGTCCTCTATTTTGGGCAGGACTGGAGATTAAATTCAGAGCTTCACTCATGGGCCAACATCCTGGTTTTTTTGTTTGTTTGTTTTGGTTTGGTTTGTTTTTTTCTCCCCTGGTAGTCATTTCCGGGTTGAATCCAGATATTCTCTGTCACTGAACTACATTCAAGTCCTTTTTGCTTTCTATTTTAAGACAGTGTCTCCCTCAGTTGCTGAGACTGGCTTAAAACTGGTTCCTCCTTCCTCAGTTTGCAGAGTTGCTAAAAAGGTGTGTACCTCATTAACAAGTTGGACATTCATTCGTGTGTGTGTGTGTGTGTGTGTGTGTGTGTGTGTGTGTGTGTGTGTTTGTGTGTGTGTGTGTTTGATACTGGGGATTAAATCCAGGAGAGTTTTACCACTGAGCTATAGCCTTTGAGTTTGTATTGTATTGTACTGGGGATTGAACCCCGGGCGCTTAAGCACTGAACCATATCCCCAGCCCTTTTTAAATATTTTTTTACAGACAGGGTCTCACTGATTTGCTTACTGACTCATTAAATTGGTGAAACTGGCTTTGAACTATCAATCCTCTTGCTCCAGCTTCAAGAGCCACTGAGACTATAGGTTTCCACTACCTCTCCTGGCTTAGCCATGACAGATTTTATTGCTTATTTTGGCACAAGGCCTAAATTGCCCAGGCTGTTGTTCACTAACTTTCTTTCTTCCCTCCTTATTCCCCCAGTGACTGAGAGGAAATTACATATGGTTACCACTGCGCAAGGCTTTCATGTTTTTTAAATATTTTTTTATTGTCACTGGACCTTTATTTTATTTTTTTATTTTTACGTGGTGCTGAGAATCCAACCCAGTGCCTCACACCTGCCAGGCAAGCTCACTACCACTGAGCCACAACCCCATCCTTCTCATGTTTTTTAATTAAGGCTTTTCAAGTGTTTATGATAATCAGTGGTAACTTATGTATAATAAGATGTATTGGTGATCTTACTGGTAGTAATGTTTTCACAGGAGTATCACTATTGTATCTATATCTTTATTTCTTTGTTTTTGATACTGGGGATTGAACCCAGAGGCACCTAACCACTGTATCACATCCCCAGCCAGTTTTTTTATATTTTATTTAGAGACAGGGCCTTGGTGAGTTGCTTTCTATTTTAAGACAGTGTCTCGCTAAGTTGCTGAGGCTGGGTTTGAACTTGCATTCCTCCTGCCTTAGCTTTCCATGTTGCTGGGATTACAAGGCTCTGCTGGCTCTTTATTTTTTTAATGATTTTATAGCCTGCTATAGAACTTAGGTCTTTGTCTCTGTTTTAAGGGTTTAGTAAGCAACTGAAGCCTTTACTTAAGCAAGGTATTAAAGCATTCAATAGAGACAGTGGCAGTAGGATTTTTTTTTTTTGAGAGAGAGAGAGAGAGAGAATCTTTTAATATTTATTTTTTAGTTTTTGGTGAAGACAACACCTTTATTTTATTTTTATGTGGTGCTGAGGATCGAATCCAGCACCCCATGCATGCCAGGTGAGTGTGCTACCACTTGAGCCACATCCTCAGCCCAGAGTTTATTGAAAAAGAATGAGAATTGTTGTGTAGGTTTACAATTCTCAGAGGGGAAAGAATAATATGAAAAAAAAACCTCATAGAATACAGCATGTAGAGGAAGTACTTTAACCACATAATAGGGTTTTCAAAATTTTTAAAGCCCACTTGTTTAATTAATATGGAAACAGGCCTTGTGAAAAGTAAAGTCTTATTGAAGCTCAGGTTTTTCTGTATAGAAACAATTCTTGGAGAAGCCAGCTTGATCACCTTGATGGACAGTCACCATAACAGGTAAGGTCTCTTATTGCTAGTTGGTAGCAGTGGTATTGGTGGCTGAGGCTTCTAAGATTTATTCACAGCTGATGAGGACTTGCCTTGTCACTGCTTGGCTCTAGGCTTTCAGAGAACTGTCATGGGCTTTCCCATGAGAGAGTGTGGCTCTTCCTTAACCTAAACTCTCAAGCTGTCTGTCAAACTCTTACGCTGGGATCTTTTCTGAAGCTCAGTAGTTTAGATCAGTAGCTGATACTTGGGGAGTCTGATGGGATACATGAGGTCTGGCAACACATCATGCTCTAGCAAGGAGGAAACATGCTCCAAAAACATCAAACTTTAGAAGTATTTAGAATTATTTTATAGTTACATAACACACAGCCCAGCACCAAAACCAAGCCACCCTCTGGCCTGGTTCCAGGATCAAACCATGAACAGGTGGACATAGGTGCCATAATTCCAAGCCTTTGTACATTCTGGAGTCTGAAAAAGCTACCCACATGAGCTATAAGGAAAAAGTGGGTAGAGAGAATGAGTTCTTAGATGAAGAACCTGACTGGCCTGGTGAACCATGCCTGCAATTCTAGTGACTTGAAAGGCTTAAGCAACAGGGTTGCAAGTTGAAAGCCAGCCTCAGCAACTTACAAAATGCTGTTTCAAAATAAAAATGGCCATGGGAGTTGCTCCATGATAGAATGACCCTGGGTTCCATCTCCAGCATTGCCCTCACCACTCCCCTCTACTCAAAAAAAGCCTGTTTGCTCTTGCCAGCACGGCTGTGAGGTCCAGAAATAGACAGAGCATTCCCACTGGGTTCCCAGCTACTCTTTACAAGGTTCACCTCCTTCTCCATGCCTCTTCAAAAATCTTTTCCAACAACTTTATCTCACCCCAAAGATTATGATATTGATTAGAATTACATTCATTGTGACATCTTGTTTTCAAAATTAATGGTTTTTTGACCCATGCAGAGCATATATTCACTCCAGTCATCACATGTGCCCCTTATTGAAGTTTGGCTCCATGTGTTTTTTATGTTGTTTGTTCCTGAGGACTTGAATTTTTTATGTATGTTGTGAAAGGGACTTATTTGTGTGTGTGTGTGTGTGTGTGTGTGATGCTGGGGATTGAACCCAGGGTGGTTTGCAGGCATGGCAAGCACTCTATCAACTGAGCAATATCCCCAGCTCTGAAAGGTACTTTTATACAAGGTTATTGCTGATTCAGTGATTTTTCTAATGACTTTCATGAATTTTCATTTACTTCCTTTTGCTAAATTGGTGCAGGTATAATCAGGTAGTAGAAATGTTCTTCAGCACTCCTGTCTGGTTCCTGAGGGCTTTTGACCTTTAGCTCCTAGCCATGAGGCTGGTTATAGAATTCAGTTGTACATGTGTTAAACTGTTATTCAGGTCAAGTGGGTGTTGACCTTATAAAATATGTTCCTGAGGCTGTGAGGTTAGATTCAGGTTCCTATTGTTTACATTTGTGATCTTGTCTCTAGCTAGAAATGTGGCCTCATTTAATTTGTTTTTTTTTTTTTTTAGGGTACTGAGGACTTGAACCCAGTGATGCTTAACTGCTTAACTACCAAGTCACCTACCTAACACTTTTTAATGTTTTACTTAGAGATGGGGGTCTCATTAAATTGCTTAGGACCTCTATAAGTTGCTGAGGCTAGCATTGAATTCATAATACTCCTGCTTTAACTTCCTGAGCTTCTGGAATTACAGGTAGGAGCTTCTATTCCCAGCCTGGGGCATTATTTTCAGGTTTTTGTGTCACTATTAGGCTTTGTAAAACCTCTGCCATTGTTGTTGTCACTGTTTGACAGATCCATGCAACTCTATCATGGCATTTTTCTCTGTCCTTGAACTTTATTTCATTTAGGAAATGATTACCTGTGAGTCAAATTTGGCCTCCCACATGTTTTTCTAAGTAAGGTTTTATTGGAACAGTCATGACTGCTTTTTTGGCACAGGAGCACAGTTGAGTAGTGGTTGGCCCTCCAAGGAGGCATTTTCTAGTCTGTGCATTACTGTATCCTTCACCTTCTCTAGACAAGCCTTGTGGCCTGTGTTAGTCAGGTTTTTTGTCACTACAACAAAGTACATGACAAGAACAATGTAAAGGACTAAAATTTTATTTTGGCTCATAGTTTTAGAGGTTCAGTCCATGGTAGACTTTCTGCATTGCTCTGGGCCCAAAATGAGGCAGAATGTCATGGTGGAAGGGCATGATGGAGGAGTGCTACCCCATTGTTTTTGGGCAGGACTCAGAGGGGAAGGGGAAGAGACCACAGGGAATATGGACCTATTCAGGAAAGGTATCCAGTGACCCACTTCCTTCAATCATACCCCACTTGCTTATTATTCCCCCCCCCCCCCGTGATTACTCTATTCAAAATAAGGTGAACCCATTTAGGTCACAGCTCTAAGTCTAATCATTTCACCTTTGAATAGTTCTGCATTCACAGTTTTTCAGGACACTTAATGTCCAAATCATAACATGATTCTTTTCAGTCTAGACTGCAGGGCCCTTGCTTCAGTAGTTTCCTTACCAAGCAAAATGCTGCCCTTACCTGGGTATATGCTCTATTGGAGGAGAGATGGGCAATAGGAAATAAATTAATAGATAGTGCAGTAAGTTGCAAAGTGGTTGAGTGGAAGGTTGAGAGGAAGTAGTGGGAACAGAGGAAGTAGTGGTTCTTCCCAGGCCTGGCATCCATGAGCTCTTTCATTTGTCCTTCAGCTTTGACCCTTTGAGTAAAACTGGATTGTTTTCACATCTCCTTCCTTCACCTCCCCAGCTACAGCCAGTGCCCTTCTTGGTCTCTACAAACTGTGAGTACTCAGGGGAAGAACCCACTGGACAACGTCCTAGGGCGAGTGCAGATGAAAATGCACACAGGGTATGTGGTTGGGGGTGAGGAGTTCTGGAAGAGGGAATTGGAAGGGAAGTGGTATTAGGTGGCCTGGCCCACACAGATAGACCCTCTTTCAACAAGGTAGACCTTCTTTCTTGTGTCAGATCCCTTGATGGGTTTCTTGGCTATCTTGCTTTGTAGTTTGAACTTGACCTGTGGGCATTGACCACAAGATATTGACATGAAAGTTATAAAAATTTTGGTCAATTGTGTTTTCAAAAATGATAGAAATAATGAACCCACATCAGGATTGTAATGGAAATTCAGTAGAAGTTATTTGTAATGTCTGTCACATGGTTAAGTACCAACAACATTTGCCAAATGAAGTAAAATAGTTGAATTCCATATAGTTATAGTGCTCAGGAACTTTGATTTTATACTTAACTGTTAGTAATAGTTGAGTTTTCTCTTCTATAAGATGGAAGAGAACACTCAACTTTAATTTCCGTACTATTAACTCAAATGATTTAATACAGGTTTTCTAAGAAAAATGAAAATAAGATGTACTTAAGGAATACATTTGTTATTGGTTCATGTTAATGAATTTTGCAACTTGATGGGCATTTCCTTACTGGGAGGCTCATTTATATTTTCAGTATAAAGATTTCACAGAAAAATAAGCCAAGTGCCTTTATCTTAAGATTAATAATAATTTCAGTTATGTATTTAAAAAATTAAAATACTTTTGTATTGGTACTTGTCATCAAGTTCCTATAGGTTAAAGCCTCCAGGATATTAATTGTGAGAATCAGAGACTCAGGCAAATAGTATATTTCTGGTGGTGTAACTAATAATTTTATTAAGTCAATATTTGTGGTTATGTGATTGAGGTTTTTATATATTTGCTAAATATTTTTTTAAGAATAAGTTCAGGACTGGGGTTGTGGCTCAGTGGCAGAGCACTTGCCTATCATGTGTGAGGCACTGGGTTCAATTCTCAGCACCACTTATCAATAAATACAATAAAGGTCCATTGACAATGCAAACTAAAATTAAAAAATAACCTCACATGAAAAAAAATATAAAGATGCTATGTTAGCTTTTCATGGCTGTGATCCAAATACCTGAACAAGAGCAACTTGGAGAAAAGAATTTATTTTGGTTTATGGTTTCAGAGGACTCAGTCCATGTCAGTTAGCACCATTGATCTGGGACCCAAATGAGGCAGAATATCATGGCAGAATAATATGGTCAGGGAAAGCTGCTCAGCTCTTGGCAGCAGGGACGCAGGATAGAGGAGGAAGGGGACAAGGACAAATAATTGTCCTCAAGGGCAAACCCATAATGAACTACTTCCTCCATTCATGCCCCATATGCCGATACTCTTCACCACCTCCCTGTGGTCTGTTCAAATTATTAAGCCAGCTATTAAATTAACCCACTGGTAAAGTCAGAAACTTCGTGAACTTTCACCTCTGAACATGGTGGCATTGCCTTAATCATGGGCTGTCCAGATTAAAAAAAAAAAAAGTAACAGATTCTATTATTGGTTCTATTTTAGGATAATTTAGTTGTTATAACTGAGTTTCATGATGTAATTTGTTTTATGACTTTGTATTGTCTAAATGTCTAGAGTATCAAGAGAGTCTCATAAAGGGCAGGACATGAGGGAGGTTCTTAGGGGAAGGGTTATTGATCCTATGAAGTTAACACAGTATTCACATGTTCACCATAGAGCAGTACATATCTGAGATGAGAAAGAGCAAGTTCACTTGAATTTGTTCTGGTTTGGTGGCCCCATGTTGTTGGTGGAATTAGCAGACTAAGGCTCTAGGTTTTGTTTTGTTCTTGCCATTCTGGTGATTAAAACTATGGCCTGGTGCATGCTAGGCAATCAATCACTGATTGAGACTCCCAGATTTAGGCAGAAGGCTATAAAATTTTAGGCAGCTTTTCTTTTTGGAACAAAATAGACAATTTTAATTTTAAATCATCTAAGTAACAGTAATTTATATAAAGGATTTTCCTGGAACAAAATGATGCTTGCTCACAGGCATACACGTATGGTATTGCTCTATGATGGAATGTTTTCTGACAAATGCATCCTGAGATAATTTTGTCCATATGCAAACATCAGAGTATGGACCTAATAAAGTAAGATGGCTACATCACTAGGTGATCTAGTCTGATGGGATCAACAACTTACAAACTGATCTTCATTGACTGAAATGTTTTGTCATATATGACTGTAACTGGGACCACAGAGGTAAAACTTTTGTCAACAGCTCAGCATTTTTTATGGGTTTGTGTCATTCTCACATGAATAAACTGAGGTTTGAGGAGAAAGATTGGCTTCTGGAAGTCTCCCATGTCAGACTTCCAGGAAAAGCCAGTTTGACCCATTCCTAGCCAGTAAGCTCTCTGGGTACCTGATGTGTGAAAATCATGTGACTGAAATGAAGGGGAAGAAGCCCTTTCCAGAAGGAGGAGCTATATTGGTGGCCAAGCCGAGATGTTCCTGCTTCAGATGGTAAGTCTCCTTCCCTCATATAGTGGTGGGGTGGGGTGGGATGTGGATAGGGGATTGACTAGGACTTTGGTTTTCCTGGGACTGGATTGTCATATAACTGTTAGGTTTCTGTCACACTTGGGGCTGAACATTGAGACACAGCAGCAGAGCTGGAAACATCACAGGCAATCCAGACTTTCAGCTCTACCATTCAAGTGTGAGAAATAGGGTTATAAGGAAAGGCCACAGGTGCATAGTAGGTATGAGTGCAGGAAATAAGAACCAGCTGGATAGTGCAAGTGTGGGCATTGAAAATGGAGATGTGGCTGGAACTGCAAGAGTTGTGGCCATTTAGGAAGAAGCTGCAGATAGATACTCCATAAGCCCCACCCCCCCGTGCCCCAGCCTCCCTTCCTTTTGTGTGTTACAGACTCCTTACACTTGTTGCCTAGATTTTTTGCTTTGGACCCTTGCTACATTCCTCTGCCACATTCCCTGCACCAGACCTGTGCCCTTATTCCATTGCCACGTTTACTTCCTGGTCTTAACAATTTGGCCTCACAAAATTACCATGCCATTGTGTACAACTTTCATGGCCACAGATTCCCATCCTTGCTCTAAATGACAAGACCCTTTCCTTAGGTCCATTTCCCCAACACTTGCATGGGCCAGTTATTCTATATACTTGTCCAAGGTACAGTCTTGACCCTTGTAAGGGACTCTTATCTCTGTTGCCAGGTCAAGTGAATGTGACTGACAAAACAAGCCCCGATGTCCTGGGCTAGTGCCTGGGCCTCTAACTTGAGACCATTACCACATCCTCTTTCCCAGACCTGTGACCAGACCAGTCCCTACCTTTACCTTCATGTTCTTAACAAATGGTTACTTTGAAAAGGATTTCCCTGTGTTTCCAGAATTCCATGACCATGTGTCCATGTCACTTCCATTCTAAATTAGGTTTCTAAGACCCACATCCATGAACCTTGCACTGGAACTTTATCTGGAACAACCCAACTCCTAATCCCTGCTCATGATTCTTGTATCATCCATTTTCCCGGAGTCACATTCTTACACTTTCTACCAGGATATGGCAATGCCTTTATATAGGATTGAGTGCCATGACAAAAGGACAAACTGGAGTCTTCATACACAACTTCAGCACCCAATGCTTAATGGTTAGACGTTCCCTTGCCAAGGATCCTAATGTGCTACCCTGGCCAGAGCACTGAAACAATCCCAGATGGGAACTTATGGAGAGACTGATTCTGTGGATCCACTAGACCCAATTGTGTCCTAAATACAAGTCCATTAACTGGGTTATTTACATGAGCAGTTTTCTTGCTCGGACCCACGGTGCCAGGATTCCCTTGGGCCTACACATCTAGCCTGAGACATCACATAGGCATCAGGATTGGGATCCTCCATTGAGCCACTTGCATGGAAACTCATAGGAGACATCCTATACCTGTTTTGTCCTCTACTCCCATGCCACATTACCTGGCCAGGCTCTGCCTTGGTTTTGTGGCTTCAGCATTTGGCGGAATATTCCCATGTGTTTCCATTGCATAGGCTTCTTGTTTGGGCTACTTGCTTTCAAAATTTACACATTCATTCTATGTCCCAGCACGTTACATGGCACCCTTATGCTCTCCCAATTCTTTAGCCTACCCCAAGGACCTGACAAGACAATTTCTGAGGCAGCTGTCACAGGCTGCCAAGCTGGCATGCTGGAGGAACAATAGAATCTCCTTAAATGAGGACACTGCCTGGGAATATTTGCACTCCCCCTTGCATAGGTCCCTTGGCCTTGTTTTCAAAACCTCAGATGTGGTCCCGGTTGCTTGCTTTCCTCTCTTCTCCAGGACCCTGAAACTTCGCCTGAGACTCTGGTGGCCAGCAGGCCCTGGGCCTTGGCTTCAGGCCCCTTGCCTGGGCCCTTTAGCCTCCCTCAGCTGTTGCCATGCTCTCCCACCCAAAAAAGCAAACAATGGACCTGGGCCTTGAGCCTGCCTGCCCCTGGGCCACACTATCTCCCTTGTCCTCTCTCTCTCCACTCTCTCCCTCCACTGTCTCCCCTCTCTACCCCCTTCCTCCCCAAACTCTCTCCCCTTTCTCTCTACTCTCTATCCCTTCTATCCCCACTGTCCCCTCTGTCCACTCTCTCCAAACACTCCCTAGGCCTAATGGGGGCCCTGGAACATGACTCTAAAGGCCTGGGCTTGGCTCCTTGCTGGAGCCCCAGACCACTCATGACCAGGTCCCTGGCCCTGTCCCCTTCTCAGGATTTCAGGCCCCTTGCTGGCCCACCCTCTTGGGCCTCCCCTCTGTTGCACAGTTGCTGAGGTATCCAGGCACTGACCAGACCCTAAATTCCCTCTGAATCTCCCAAGCCTGGGCTCCTCCAATGGGTCCCTGGACACCTCCCACCCAGCCAACCAGCTTCATGCTGGCCTCTGGCAGCCTTTCCACACAACAGGGCCCTCCTTTGGCTCTCCATGGGTCCAGGTGCCTCTCTTGAGGATCCACTCCCCTGGATTGCAGAGGAGTGCCATCACCTGGCCTCTGCGCCCTGAAGGCTCCCTAGGGGAAACACAGCCCTGCCCCTTGCCAGGGCCCCCTTGGCTGCAGGAACCCTGACACCTGGCAGTTGACCTGGGCACTGCGCTGACCTTGGCCTGCGCGATCCCCTCCCTTCCCTCCCCTGCCCTCTCCCTTGCATGCTGCCCCTAAGCCCAGCCAGCCCTCCCTATCCCTGGAGCTTTAAGCTCCTGGGCTGGGCCCCGGAGCACATGTCCATCATCCTGTCTTCTGGCCCTTGGCGTGCCTTGGCATCATGTGGCATCACTCCAGGTCGTCAGGTCTGACCAGGGCCCATTGCTTGGGCCCCCTACCTCGCGCGCTCCCCCACCCCAACCCACTCTCTCCTCCTCTTCACTCGGCCCCTTCCTCACCTTCCCTCTTGCCCCTTGAGCTCTCTCCCTGCTGCTTGTCCTAGATCCCTTGGCTCCCTAGCCTGGGCTCCTCCAATGGGTTCCAGGACCCCACCCAGCCACCCAGCTTCCTGCTGGCCACTGACAGCCTTTCCACAGAGCAGGGCCCTCCTTTGGCCCTGCTTGGGTCCAGGTGCCTCTCTTGAGGATCCACTCCCCTGGATTGCAGAGGAGTGCCATCAGCTGGCCTCTGAGCCCTGAAGGCTCCCTAGGGGAAACACAGCCCTGCCCCTTGCCTGGGCCCCCTTGGCTGCAGGAAGCCTGACACCTGGCAGTGGACCTGGGTGCTGTGCTGACCTTGGCATGCGAGATCCCCTCCCCTCCCTCCCCTGCCCTCTAGCCTTGCATGCTTCCCCTAAGCCGAGCCAGCCCTCCCTATCCCTGGGGCTTCAAGTTCCAGGCCTGGGTCCTGGCTCCTGGGCCGGGCCCCTGATTGTGTGTCTGTCGTCGTGTAGCGTGGCGTGCCGTGGCGTCGGGTGGCATCGTTCCAGGTCTTCGGGTCCCACGGGGGTCCCACGGGGGCCCCTTGCTTGGGCCCCCTACCGCGCGGGCTCCCCGTGGTTCCCCTTGCGCCCCCCCCCCCGCCGTCTCCTCCCCACCCCGCCCACCTTCCCCCAACTGTCCCTAACTATGGAGCTTTAATCTCCAGTCCTGGGGCCTGACTCCTTCCCTGGGCCTCTGAACCCTGAAGGCTCCCTATGGAAAACAGTCCTGCCTCTGTCCTGGGCAGCCTTGGCTGCCTGAAGCCTGACACCTTGCAGTGTACATGGGCCTTGAAGTGATCTTTGCCTTTTGCAATCTTCTCCCTTCCCTCCTCAGCCCTCTTGCCTCTGTTGCCCCTTTCCCAAGCCAGCCCTCCTTAACCCCAGAGCTTTAATCTCTAGCCCTGGGGCCTGGCTCCTAGGTTTTGCCCCTCAGCATCCTGTGGTGTGTTTTCCTGTGGCGTCGGGTGGGGTCTTCTGTGTTGGGTTGGACCTTGGGGTCCCTTGCTTTTGCCTTCTACCGGGCTCTCCTTTGTGCCCCTTGCTGGGCACCACATGTTGCAGGCTCTTTCCTTTCCTCACACCACCCCTTCCTTCTCTTCCCAATAAGTGTTCAGTTAGACAATCGGCTAGCTTTTGTGTAGAGGTGATATGATTACTGACCGAGTTTAAAGATCAGATGGAAGTTACATACTGCGTATAGCCTTCAGAATTCTTGTATAGTTTAATGGATGTGCAGGACTTTATGTATTAATTGGATAAGCTGTTTCAGAAACTAACTTACATGGTGATGAACTTCTCCCTATTACATTCTTGAGGATTAAACCCACTCCCACTGGAAGGACTGCATTCTCTCCTTATAGGATAACATACTTGAGGTCCACCTCTTATTAGGGGATCTTTGGGCAACTTAAGTGAGATAGGAGAATTAATCCTTAGAGAACAGCTTCAGGCCTTAGGGAAAACTTTACAGGTTTTTAACCAATGGGTTAGAGAAAAATTGCCACTAAGTTGACCCAGGCGCACATTTCTTTAAGCATGAAGATTGAGTCTGGGTCAAACAATGGAATATTCAAACACCTAAACCTTTTTGTAAGGGCCCTTTCACTGTTATTTTGTCCACCCCAACTGCAGCAAAGTTTGCAGAAATAGGTCCCTGGATTTACTACCTCAGACTCAAGCCTGCAGCTGCCGACTGGGAGTGCACTCCAGATGCTGCTACGTCCTTGAAGCTGACCATTCCGAAGAAAAAGGAGCACCGTAGAAGCTTGAGGATCAGAAGGACAACAGCCCTGCCCCAGTCACTCCGGAAGCTGACTGGTCTACGCATGGCCGAAGCTTGAGGAGACTACAGCCTTGTTTCAGCTATACTGGAGAGACTTGCATATCAATCCTCTGTGAAAGATAAACTTCCCGCTGGACTAATGAACTCTTTCAACCTCTAAGATACTTCTTATAATATAATGCATCACAACCCCTTGCTTTCAGATATATACCTAATTCTTTGTTTGGTTTTTGCTACTGGTTAGATAACAAATAAAAAATTTCATTTATCCTTTTTTTTCTTGTTTATATAAATTTTCTAGGATTTGTTTGTTGTTACTAGTTTGGCTTTGTTAATTCATGCTGCTTAACCTATGCTAACCAAAATGTTAGTCTATTATTTAGTTTGCTTTCCTTTGATAACCTTAAGGAATTCTGTCCTACTCCTATTTCAACCATGGAGATCATGTGAACCATATGTCAGGACAATCCAATATAACTAAGAGGTGGTAAAACATATATTTAAGTCCTGTCCTGCCAGAGGAATGCTATAGATGGATGACTGTTTGGAAAGACAAAAGAGGTTCACTGGAAAGAAACTTGATTTAGGAGGTCACCAATCTTGGGGTGAAGATAACTGGCTACCCCAGAGGATTATTGTCACTTATTGTTCCACTACCTGGGCACAAAATGGCAGTTGGAGTTATACAACCCCTATTTACATGTTAAGCATAATTATTCACTAACCATCTGTACTAGAAATTATTATTAATCAGACTGCCAGAGCCTTTGACCTCCTAGCCACACAATAAACCAGATGTCAGTGGCTAACTATCCAAAACACTTGGCATTAGATTACCTAGTGGCTGAGGAAAGATAAATATGTGGAGAGTTCAACAGCTCAGTTTGTTGCATCCAAATGGATGACAATAGACAAGCAGTTTAGAATATAGCCAACAACACATGAAAACTAGTACATGTGCTAGTTCATACCTAGAAGGGCATTAAAGTTTGGGTCCCAAACATGCTTTTGAGAGATGGTTATCAACTCTTGGTAGATTTAAAAGCTTAACTGGTATAGTGGGTATTCTGTTGTTAACCTGTTTATTGCTCTTATATTTGGCTACAATGTGCATAAAAACTACTGAGTCCACTACAGAAGCTACTATTGAAATGATGACAACAACTAAGGTTTTGTTTTTTTTTTTTTTAGAGAGAGAGAGAGAGAGAGAGAGAGAGAATTTTTAATATTTATTTTCTAGTTCTCAGTGGACACAACATCTTTGTTGGTATGTGGTGCTGAGGATCGAACCTGGGCCGCACGCATGCCAGGCGAGCGAGCTACCGCTTGAGCCACATCCCCAGCCCAACAACTAAGGTTTTGACATTATATAAGGCTTTAAGCTAAGGTAATGGTAATGATGCTCTTAAATTTAAAGGGTTAAATTATGGGGAGCATCATTAAAGGGGGAATTGATGTGGCACCCCCTATCTCCACAGAAAAGTGTTAACTGGGCTTCTCCAGAAATCTTTACCATGTCTGATTTTAGAAGTGTCAGCAAAAGAGTCACTGCAAAAGAGTTAAATGTAGATAAACTTCCTATTTTCATATTGCTCTGTTTTAGTTGGCCACTGGCCAGGAAGATGCCATCACTCCAGGTGCTGGGCTCCCCCTTACTAGTTTTTCACAAACATATCCAGCATAGTAGTTTGCAGAAATGTGCAAACAAGATCTGGCCTTGAGCTGTGGATTCACAGAGATGTCTAAATTTTTAAGATAAGTTATAACTGGGCTCCATGCTAACAACTGGCAGGGGGAGGAAAGAAAGTGGAGAAGAAGCTCTCCCCTTCTCAGGTATTGTCCTTGAAGGGTTAACTTTCCCAAAACAGGGAAAGAGAAAGCTGTTTTTATGTGAATTTTTGCAGACTGTGAACTTCTGAGCCCCTCCCCTTACATGCTGTGTATAAAACTCTGAAATTCCCTGAACTTGTGTTTCAGGAGATTAATTGATTACAGCAAAAGCTGTGCCCTCTGAGCCTGGCTGCAGCCAAATAAAACTGTTTCCTGCTATCTTCTATGCCTTGCCTCGTTTATCCCTACAACAGTACTGTGATATCCTGGTACTGCCTGGACCCTCCTCTTCCCCCTACTTCTCCCTAGCCAGGGGTTGCCACAGTCTAGCTGGGCAAAATAACTGGGAGGTGACAAGAAACTTGAAGGTTGAAGCGGGAACTGGTTTATTGTGAAAGAACTCAGTGGGAACTGAGCAGTAACTCAAGGTAGCTGGCACCCAAGGTAGCAGGAGCCTCTTTATTTCGGGACAGCAGAGGTATATATACCTAACTGATTACACACAGCTTGACCCAATTAGCATCATCTAGATACAGCAATCAGCCAATAAGGAATCCCCATCATCTAAATGGCTAGGCACCGTTGCCTCACAAACCACTTCTCCTGGCAAACTGCCAGGCGCCATCTTGACTTGATTTGTGGTCCCCAACAAGGGGTTCTCCAATAGGTTCTGGCTCCCCACCAACTACCCCCACCCAATTCTGACCTGAAGGTATCCTCTCATAGTGCCCTCCTTTGGTCCCAGCCTCTCTCTGAGGTTCTACTCACCTGGGGCAGAGGAGTGGAATTGGCTGGCCTCTGCACCCTGAAGGCTTCCTGTGAGAAACACAGCCCTGCCCCTCTTATGGGCCTCCTTCTCTGCCCAAGCCCTGAGATCTGGCAGTGGATGTTGGCCTTGTGCTGACCTTGGTCTGAATGATCCCCTCCCTTCCTTCCCCTGTCCTCTAGCCTTTCATGCTGCCCCTACTCCAACTCAGCCCTCCTAACCCTGACCCTTCATGCTCCAATCTCTGGGCCTGGCCACTCACCTGAGCCCCTGAACACATTCCTAGTGTTGCCTGGCTTCTCTTGGTGTCTCTTGGAGTCGGGTCTGACTAGGGACCCTTTGCTGGAGCCCCCTAGATCGCTCCCCTCCTCGCCATTTTGCTGACATCTGTCTGCTCATCGCAGCAGGGTTCCGGGTACAGTACCAACTCCCCTTTCTCTCCTTCCCCTAGCACTTTCCCCTGGAGCTTGGGCCTCTTGCTCTTTGGGTTCCTAATTCTCTTTTTGTTGAGTGGGTCCCTTGCCTGGGCTAGTACTTCAGTCCTGGTTCTTGTCCCTCTCTGCACCCTTTGCAATCCCGAGCCATGCCCTCCCATCGTCGTCCTCCTGGCACTTAAACCTTGGCAGGTCTGCTTGGCACTGCCCCTGGCACTTGATTCTCATTTGAGCCAGGGTGCCATATGGGAAACACAGCCCTACTCCTTCACCTGGGCACTTTGCTCTCCCTGGGCCCTTAGTCCAGCACCCAGAACCCTGACACCTGGCAGTGGCACTGGCACTCGAGTCTGCCTCCATCTTGTTGGATCCCTGATCCCAACCCTAACCCAGCCAGGCCCTCCTTTCACCCACTTCCTGGCCCCTTTCTCTTTCCAGGTCCCATTTGCCTGGTTATTGGTTCTGGATTCTCATTGGGGAAAGGGTGCCTTATAGGAAACAGAGCCCTGCCTTAGCCCCTTGCTCTCCCTGGGCCCTTGGTACTGCACCCGGAACCCTGACACCTGGCAGTGACCCTGGGCCTGGATTCTGCCTGTCCCCTACCAGATCTCCAGAGTCCCTCCATGGTTTTAGCCCTCGTTCTCTCCTGACCTGCAGTGGAGATGGGGAGAGCACGCCCCGACCAGGATAAGCCAAGAAAGGAGAGGGCTGACTGACCACCCGCACCCAGCCCTCCCTCGCTGGAGGACAATCAGACACATCAGGGAGACCAGTCAAAGCAGGAGCTCGTTTTGAGAAAATACACACAAAGCTAATATAACGTATAGGAGCCAGTCAGGATAAAGGTCAGCAGGGTGGGGAAAGTTCACATGTAGACTCATCCTTCAGGCAGTAATGGGCGACACGAGCTGTCCACGAGGACAGAAGGGTTCTGAGCCTATCCTAGAGGTGGTCCGATTTTTCATCACAACCTACAGTAATGCCTTCTGGCTGATCGCCAGGCACCATCCTAGCCATGTGTGACCCCAAGACTGGGAAGTGGGTAGCGGCCAGCAAGTTAGGTTTCCTCTTTTCTGACGCAACATGTCCCACATGTTACATCATGCCCTACATGTGTCCACTGTCCTGAGCCCCTTGCCCCAGCACCAGCCCTTGGTTCTCCATTCCTTGGCCTGGTTCCTCATTTGAGCCTCTGGTGACCCTTGTTGCACAGGGCATCTCTGGGCATTGACTGCCGGTCCCTTCCTTGGGCCTCCTCCCTGTTCCCCTTGGTTTCACTGCACTGCAGACCACTAGTGCTGCCCCCCTGCCCGTCCCCAGCCTCTTCTTCTCTCTCATGGCATGGGTCCTCCTCTAGGTCCCTCGCCTGGGCTCTTTATTGGGGTCCTGGCCCTCACCCCACTAGCACCCATCTTCCGGCCCTTCCCGCTGTGCCCTCCTTTGGCCATTCTGTTGTCCCTGTCCCTTTCAGCCCCCCTTTCCTGATCACTTTCCCAAGATACTCACCCAGGCCAGGGGAGTGGACCTGGCCTCTTGGCCCTCTGGCTTCCTTGGGGAAAATGTAGCCCTGCCCCTTGCCTGGGCCCTGGGCCTCCCTCAGCCTGGGCCCTGCTCCCCCACCCCAGATACCCTGCAGTGGACCTTGGCCTTGAGCCTGCCTCTCCCTGAGCGACCTACCTCCCTCTCTCCTCTCCATGACTCCCCAGGCCTTCCAGGACCCTGGCACTTGGCTCTCCATTCCTGGACCTGGCTCCTTGCTTGAGCCCCTGGCTGTCCTTCTCCAGGACTCTGTCCGTGTCCCTGTCCCTTGATTCTAGTTCCCTCAGTTGTGCCCCTTCTGTGCTTCCCCTCTATTCTCCTTGTGCTGTGGTAACCTGGTACTGCTGGGACCCTCTGTTCCCTCTGATTCTCCCTAGCCTGGACTCCTCCAATGGGTCCCAGCTCCCTTCTCACCCAGCCACCCCTGTCCCCACTTCCGCACATAGGGTTTCCCTACACAGTGCCGAACTTTGGCCCTCCTTGTGTCCCGGTCCCTCTCTGAGGATCTTACTCACCTGTGGCAGAGGGGTGGAATTTGCTGGCTTCTGCCCCCTGAAAGCTCCCTATGGGAAACACAGCCCTACCCCTAGCCTCCTTTGCTGCCTGAAATCTGACACTTGGCAGTGGACCTGGGCCTTGAGCCTTCTTCCCCCTTGCTCTCCTGTTTCCCCTTTCTCCTCTCCCCAGCCCTGCGTGGGGTCTGGCACTTCACTCTCCATTCCTGGCTTTCTTTAGGATGAGAACATTTCCTCTGAAGTGCCCTTCTATCATGTTGTTCTGCCTCATCTCAGACTTGAAACAATGGAGTCATCTGACCATGGACTGAGACCTCTGCAACCATGAGCACAAAATGAGCCCAATAAACTTTCCTCACCCAAAATATTCTTATCAGGTATTTTGGCCATATTGGTGAAAAACTGACTGGCATAACTTTATATATGCTTTGAGAGTGCACTCTTCCAGGAATTTGAGATCTAAGAAAGGAGTAGAAATATTTTTGCTTCAGTGCTGGAGGACAGAAGGATAACAATAAAGAAAAAGAAGTAACTAATACAAATAGTAAAGTGATGAATAAAAGGCATGTGGTATTATACAAGTGCATAATAAGGGTTGTTAGTCTATTACGGAGGGAAGGAAAGACATCCCTGAACAAATTGTGATTCAGCTGAAATTTGATGACATAGTTAGAATAAGCTAAATAAAGATGGATTTCTAGAATGAGGAGGCAATATGTGCTAACTTCCCATGGATATCATTTGAGAAACTGAATAGCATTCAGAGGATTTGAGAGCAACAAGTGGGAGAGAGGAAAGGCTGCCAATGTAGGCTGGGCCTCTTGGAAAACAGTTAAGAATGGCAATCATCATCTAAGAACCATGGAGAACTTTTAACCAGACAATAGTAATTAGATAATTTTGGCTGCAGTGAGGAAAATTGATGAAGACAAGGAAATATGAATCAAGAGCAAGAGAGAGAATGCACCTATAACAATACAGTTGAGAGGTGATGGTAGTTTTGCCAGACAGAGTGGTGTTGGAGATGGAATGAAATAGACATTATTCAGAAATACTTAGGAGATAATATAACAAAAATATACAAGAGCATAAAAAATATCTGTTCAGAATTTGGACAGAATGGTTTGTTCTTTCTAGTGAAAGATTTCATAGAAGCATCATTAAATGTGTACTTCCACACTGAATAGAAGTTTTTCAGGTGGAAGCAAGGGAATGTTATAGAGAATGACAAAGAAACACAAGAATAAGGTGCATTTAAAGTTACCCCTATAGTGGTCAGCACCCAAAGACAGTTTTAAGCACAAAAATAACTTGATAAATATTTGTTTTTAGAAAATTAAATATAACAGGTGAGGGGGATAGAAATAAGGGAATTAGAAAGTTAAGGCAGAAAGACATTTAAGAGGCAACTGTAAATGTAAACATTCTCCCAAGGGAGAAAGAATGTGTTCGAAAGTCGAGGACATTGTTATGGTTTAGATGATGTATTCTCTGAATGCTCATGTATGAGACAATGCAAGCAAGGTTAGAGGTGAAATGATTGGATTGTGGAAGCTTTAACATGATCAGTGCATTATTCCATGGATAGGGATTAACTGATTGTAACTATAGTTAGGTAAAGTGGCTGGAGGAAGTGGGTCACTGGGGGCATGCCTTTTGGGTTTATATTTTCATGGTGAAGAGAGCTCTCTCTGTTTCCTGGTTCCATGTCCTGAGCTGCTTTCTTCCACCATATCTTTATACCATGATATTCTGCCTCATCTCAGGCCCGGTGCAAGGAACTTGGCCATTGATAGACTGAGATCTTTGAAACCATAAGACCACAAAAAAACTTTTTCTCCTCTAATTGTTCTTGCCAAGTCTTTTAGTCACATCATAGAAAAAGCCAACTAAAACAGTCACTATGGTAACAAATCCTCAAATAATTTAGAGGTAGAATTGGCTAGACTTACTGATCAACTGAAGCTATACAAGGATGCAAAGGGAGACAGAATCAAAAGGGCATACATGAATAAGGTTTTTAGAGAAAATGTCCAAGTGAATGATCATCTTTTTATTTAACATAAATCACAAGAGAAAGTATAGAAATTAAAACAAAGTGCAATTTCAGGCTCCAATAATTTTGAAATTTCAGGTGTACATTGAGTATATTCTAAAGATACAGGTAAAATTGCAACAGAAATCAAGTATAGAGGTAAATATTTTGCAACATCTCCAAAAGAGTTTTAACTCTCAACATGGAAGAATTGCATAAAATGGGTGGACCTAGCAGTTCAGAAAGGTTAGACTAAGCGTTAGGTGATACAAGAAGTATCTATGTAATTAAGATATCTGATGGGTAGTGTAGCTTTGGATTTTTTTCTTTTTTCTTCTTTTTAAATCTTCTTTTTTTTTTTTTTTTTTTTGCTTATGCTTCATCCCATGTACTGTGAGTCCCTTCCAGCTCTCTGGTAACTGAGGATTTGTTTTGAGTGTGTGGGTGGGAATGGTATAGTTCAAACTTTCCTTAGTCTCCTCTGATTTTGAATTCCTGCTTCTTCTGATGTATTTCACTTGACACACTATTTCATTATCCCTCTAGTGCCATCCATCCTTGTCAAGAGATGACAAGTAATTTCAAGTATTAGTAATGAAAAAAGTTTATAGGGGGCTGGGGATGTGGCTCAAGCGGTAGCGGGGCTCACCTGGCATGTGTGCGGCCCAGGTTCGATCCTCAGCACCACATACAAACAAAGATGTTGTGTCCACTGAAAACTAAAAAATAAATATTAAAATTATCTCTCTCTCTCTCTTTAAAAAAAGGAAAAAGTTTATAGACTAAACTTACAGTAGCTACTCATTGCTGAAAGTATTCAGTTACTAGGAAGATGTTAAGGAAATGGTTGTCACTGTTCATTGCAAATACAAAGAGTCTTTTGTGATCAAAGTAGTTGAGGCAAATAAAAAATGATAACATGGTATGATAACTGGGAAACTTTATGAAGAAGAATGGCTAATCAATTTGTGGTTACTTTATTAGGAAATGCTTCATTTCATCTAATACATCAACACTTTAGAAGTCTACTGTATCTACAAATTCATTGTGTCAGCTATCTTTGGGAAAATTTGCAGAAAAAATTCCATCTTCCTCATCTAGGATGATAGTATTCTGTTAGGGATGGATGGTGAAATAATATATAGCGTGAACTGTACCAGAAGGAGTAGTAGGAACTCAAAATCAGAGGTCACTAAGGAAAGATTAAGCTACCCTATTCCTGCCTCCCTGCCTCATGCAAAACAAATTCTCTGTTTCCAGAGAGATGGCAAGGAATGTTGATCAGTTCAGGTTCAAGAAAAGAAAAACAAAAAATCCCAAGGACAAATTATTGCATCAAATATCTTTGCTATACCTTTATGTGTTCTGTTAAAAGTTAAACAATAGCAGATAAAATATTTATTTGGGCATAGAATCTACCTTAAGTAAGATAAAACTCAGAATTTCAAGATAATTGAGTTCTTAGGGTGAAATTTTAAGTTATGCTTCCAGGTCTCCAGGAGACTTAGGTTGTCTTTCCCATGCTTTTGATTTTGCCTTTTCAGTATACAAAACAACCAAAACAAAAGATAGAATATGCAGTGGTATTATAAAATCTCCCACAACATATATAAAATGAATAGAACAGTGAAGATGGAGTTTGCTATACTTTATATTTAAAGAATGACTTCTCCACTACAGAATGAGAGTAAATTTTTACCTCACAAACATCAGATCCACACTAATCTCCACGATATGTAAAGAACTGAAAAAACTTAACTCCAAAAAGACAAATAACTCAATCAATAAATGGGCTAAGGAACTGAACAGGCACTTCTCAGAAGAAGATATACAATCAATCAACAAATATATGAAAAAAAAATGTTCAACATCTTTAGCAATTAGAGAAATGCAAATCAAACTACTCTAAGATTTCATCTCACTCCAATCAGAATGGCCATTATTAAGAATACAAGTAACAATAAATGTTGGTGAGGATGTGGGGGAAAAGGCATACTGATACTTTACTGGTGGGACTGAAAATTGCTGCAACCAATCTGGAAAGCAGTAGGGAGATTCTTTAGAAAACTTGGAATGAAACCACTCTTTGACCCAGCTATGCCACTCCTCAGTCTATACCCAAAGAACTTTTAAAAAGCATACTACAGTGATGCATCTATATAAATTACAGAGATAATTATAGCAGCACAATTCACAATACCTAAACTGTGGAACCAACTTAGATGCCCTTCAATAGCTAAATGGATAAAGAAACTGTGGCATATATACACAATGGAATATTACTCAGCATTGAAAGAGAATAAAATCATGATATTTGCAGGTAAATGGTTGGAGCTGAAGAATATTGTTCTAAGTGAAGTAAGCCAATGCCAAAACACCAAAGGCTGAATGTTTTCTCTGATAAGTGGATGCTAATCCCTGTCTCCTTCCCTAAATTTCAGGCCCCTAACTGGCGCCCCCTCCTGGACCTCCCCTCTGTTGCCCTTGTGCTGTGGTATCCTGGCACCTCCAGGACAGACCTTGCACTCTCCCTGATTCTCCCTAGCCTGGGCTTCTCCATTGGGTTCCAGGTCACTCCCACCCAGCCACTCCTGCCTGCTCTGGCGCTCGCACGCTTTCCCCACAGAGGGCCCTCATTTGGCACTGCTTGGGTCCAGGTCCCTCTCTGAGGATCTACACCCCTGGATTGCAGAGGAGTGCAATCAGCTGGCCTCTGCTCCCTGAAGGCTCCCTATGGGAAACACAGCCCTACACCTCGCCTGGGCCCCCTTGGCTGCCTGAACCCTGACACCTGGTAGTGAACTTGGGCCTTGCCCAATCTATCCCCTCCCTTCCCTCCCCTGCCCTCTCACCTTGCATGCTGCCCCTAAGCCCAGCCAGCCCTCCCTATCCTATCCCTGGAGCTTCAAGCTCCTGGGCTGGGCACCCCAGCGCGTGTTCGTCGTCGTGTCCTGTCGCATGGCATGCCGTGGTGAGAGGGCCTGGCTCCTTGGCTGGGCCCCTGAGCGCATTCATCCTGTGTCATGTGGTGTCCTGTGGCTTAGGGTGGCTTCCATAGGCATCTTCAGGTCGACCTGGGGGCCCCTTGCTTGAGCCCCCTACCGCGTGCGCTCCCCTTGGTGCCCCTTGTGTAGCCCGCCCCCCCCCCGCCCCCACTCTTTCCTAGTCCTTGGGCAGCCCCTTCCTCCCCTTTCCGCTTTCCCCTTGAGCTCTCTCCCTGCTCCTTGGCTCACTTCTCTCCTTGTCCTAGGTCTCGTGGCTTCTGGCCTGGTCTCCTTGCTTAGGTCCAGGCTCTTGCCCCTCTCTGCACTCACCGCGACACCCCCACGGAGCCCTCCTCCTGGCCCCAGTCCTTTAACAGGACCCCTTTACCAGGTGCCTGGCCCAAGATTCTCATCTGGGCCAGCGCGCCTTCTGGGAAACAGAGCCCCGCCCCTCGCCTGGGCCCCTTGCTCTCCCTGGCCCTTGGTCCTGCACCCGGAACTCTGACACCTGGGTCTCAAGCCTGCCTCCGCCCTGCCCTGCTGTTTTTCCCTGCCTTGCCTCACCAGCCATGTCCACTGTCCTGAGCCCCCTGCCCCAGCGCCAGCCCTTGGCTCTCCAATCCCCGCGGGGCCCTGCTCCTCCTCGCCTGAGCCTCTGGTGGCCCTTGTTGCCCAGCGCGGCCCTGGGCGTTGGTTGCAGGCCCCTTGCCTGGGCCCTTTGGCCTGCCTCAGCCGGGGCCCTGCTCCCAGATCCCAGACAGCCCTCAATGGACCTGAGCCTTGAGCCTGCCTCCCCCCACCCTCCCCTTGCCACCCACTCCCCTCTCTCCCCTCTCTCTACTTCCTCCCTTTCCTCCCCAGTCTGCTGGGGCCCTGGCTTGTGGCTCTCCATGCCTGGGCCTGGCTTTTGCTGGAGCCCCAGGCCGCTCTTCACCAGGATCCTGGCACCATCCCCTTCTCTGGATTTCAGGCCCCTTGCTGGCGCCCCCTCCTGGGCCTCCCTTCTGTTGTCCTGATGCTGTGGTATCCTGGCACTGCCTGGACCCAGCAGCTCCCCCTGATTCCCCCTAGCCTGGGTTCCTCCAATGGGTCCAGGGTCCCCTCCCACCCAGCCACCCCTGCCTGCTCTGGCACTCGCAGGCTTTCCCCCACACAGGGCCCTCATTTGGCCATGCTTGGGTCCTGGTCCCTCTCTAAGGATCTACTCCCCTGGATTGCAGAGGAGTGCCATCAGCTGGCCTCTGCACCCTGAAGACTCCCTAGGGGAAACACAGCCCTGCCCCTCACCTGGGCCCCCTTGGCTGCCTGAACCCTGACACCTGGTAGAGGAGTGGGCCTTGCTCTGACATTGCCCTGCCGGATCTATCCCCTCCCTTCCCTCCCCTGCCCTCTCACCTTGCATGCTGCCCCTAACCCAAGCCAGCCCTCCAGAACCCTGAAGCTTTAAGCTCCAGTCCCAGGGCCTGGCTCCTTGGCTGGGCCCCTGAGCATTTTTGTCCTGTTGCATTGCATCCCTTGGTGTTCCTCTGCATTGTTGGGTCGAACTTGGGCCCCCCTTGCTTGGGCCACCTACCGCATTCCCCTTGGTGCACCTTGCAATGGCCGCCGCCTGCTCTTTCTTTGTCCTCATGCTGTCCCTTCCTCCCCTTCCTAATAAGTATTGGCTCAGATAATGGACCAGATTTTTGGCAGAAGTGATATGACTACAGTTGCAGACTTGGAGTACACTCCAGATGCTGCCAGGCCCTTGAAGCTGACTGTCGAGAGAAAAAAAAAAAAAAAAGGAGCATTGGCGAAGCTTGAGGCTCAGAAGGACAACAGCCCTGCTCCAGTCACTCTGGAAGCTGACTAATCTACGCATGGCTGAAGCTTGAGGAGACTACAGCTCTGTTTCAGCTATAGGGGAGGGACTGGCTGATCAATGCATGGTGAAAGATAAACTTCCCACCAAGACTAATGAACTCTTTCAACCTCTAAGATACTTATACTGTAATGCATCACAACCCCTTGCTTCTAAATATATACATAGTTCTCTGTTTGATTTTTGTTACTGGTTTGATAACAGTAACTCCTACTGACTGGACACTGGGTCAAAAAAATGATACTTTTTTTTATCTTGCTTATATAAATTTTCTAGGATTTGTTTCTTATTATTAGTTTGGCTTTGTTAATTTTTGCTGTTTAACCTATGCTAACCAAAATGTTAGTCTATTATTTAGTTTGGTTTCCTTTGATAACCTTAGGGGTTCTGTCCTACTCCTATTCCAACCATGGAGATCATGTGAACTATATGTCAGGACAATCCAGTATAACCAAGAGGTGATAAAACATATATGTAGGACCTGTCCTGCCAGAGGAATGCTATAGATGAATGACTGGAAAGACAAAAGAGGTCCATTGGGAAGAAAATTGATTTAGGAAGTTCCCAATCTTGGGGTGAAGATAAGTGTCCACCCAGAGGATTATTGCCACTTATGGCCTCACTACCTGGCAGTTGCAGTTATGAAACCCCTATTTATATGTTAAACAGAATTATTCACTTACCAACTGTACTAGAAATGATTATTAATCAAACTGCCAGAGCCTTTGACATCCTAGCCACACAATAGACCAGATGCCAGTGGCTAACTATCCAAACCACTTGGTATTAGATTACCTAGTGGCTGAGGAAAGATAAATATGTGGAGAGTTCAGGTTGTTGCATCCAAATGGATGACAATAGACAAACAGTTAAGAATATAGCCAACAACATATGATAATTAGTACATGTGCTAGTTCATACCTAGAAGGGCATTAAAGTTTGGGTCCCAAACACGCTTTTGAGTGATGGTTGTCAACTCTTGGTAGATTTAATAGCTTAACTGGTATAGTGAGTATTCTGCTGTTAACCTGTTTATTGCTCTCATATTTGGCTACACTGTGCATTCAAACTATGGTTTCTGCTATAGAAGCTGCTGTTGAAAGGATGACAACTAAGGTTTTGACATTGTATAAGGCTTTATGCTAAGATAATGGTAATGATGCTCTTAAATTTAAAAAATTAAATTATGGGAAGCATCATTAAAGGGGGAATTGAAGTGGCTCCCCCTGTCTCCACAGAAAAGTCTTAACTGGGCTTCTCCAGAAATCTTCACCATGGCTGATTTTAGAACTGTCATCAACAGAGTCTCTGCAAAAGACTTTAATGGAGATAAACTTCCTATTTTAATGTCATCCTGTTTTATTTGGCCACTGGCTGAGAAGATACCAGCACTCCAGGTGCTGGACACCCCCTTACTAGTTTTTCACAAACATATCCAGCATAGTAGTTGGTAGAAATGTGCAAACAATGCCTGTGGCTTTGAGATGGGCTTCAGAGATGTCTACATTTTTTAAGATAAGTTACCAACTGGGCTCCATGCTAACAACAGCCAGGGGGAGGAGAAAAGGAGAAAAGAAGCTCTCCCCTTCTCAGGTGTTGTCCTTGAAGAGGTAACTTGCCCAAAGTAGTGAAAGAAAAAGCTGCTTTTATGTGAACTTCTGCAGACTGTAAACTTCTAAGCCCCTCTCCTTACATGCTGGGTATAAAACTGTGAAACTCCCTGAACTCTGGGTTCTGGGGATTGATTGATTAGAGCAAAAGGTGTGCCCTCTGAGCCTGGCTGCAGCCAAATAAAACTGTTTTCTGCTATATTCTATGTCTTGCCTCATTTATCCCTACAACAGTACTGTAATATCCTGGCACTACCTGGACCTTCCCCTCCCCCTGCTTCTCCCTAGGCAGGCTCCTTGAAAGGGTCCTGGCTCCCCACTGACCACCTTCCCAATTCTGACCTGAAGGTATCCTCACATAGTACCCTCCTTTGGTCCAGGTGTCCCTCTGAGGTTCTACTCACCTGAGGCAGAAGAGTGGAATTGGCTGGCATCTGCACCCCAAAGGCTCCCTATGGGAAACAAAGCCCTGCCCTTCGCTTGGGCCTCCTTCCCTGCCTGAACCTTGACACCAGGCAGTGGATTTGGGCCTAGCGCCGACCTTGCCCTTCCTGATCCCCTCCTTTCCATCCCCTGCCCTCTAGCCTTGCATGCTACCCCTACCCCAACCCAGCCCTCCTAACCTTGACCATTCACGCTCCAGTCCCCGGGGCCTGGCCTCTCACTTGAGCCCCCAAATGCATTCCTGGTGTTGCCTGGCTTCGCATGGAGTCTCTTGGAGTTGCGTCTGACCAGGGAGCCCCTTTCTTGGGCCTTGAGAGCTCTCCCCTCTTTGACCTTTTGTTGACATCTGTTTGCTCAGCCTAGTACCGCCCCTTCCTCTCCTTCCCCTAGTGCTTTCCCCTGGAGCTCAGGCCTCCTGCTCCTCGGGTTCCCAATCTTCTTTTGGTCAAGTGGGTCCCTTGCCTGGCTCTTGCCCCTCTCCCCACGCTCTGCAACACTGAGCCATGCCCTCCCATTGCCATCCTCCTGGCCCTTGTCCCTTGCCAGGTCCACTTGGCACAGACCCTAGCTATTGTTTCTCATCTGGGCCAGGTGCCTTATGAAAAACACATCCCTACCCCTCGCCTTGGCCCCTTGCTCTCCCTGGGCCCTTAATTCTGCACTCAGAATCCTGACATCTGGCAGTGACCCTGGGCCTGGAACCTAGCTCCTCCCTTTTGGATCTCCTGCTTTTCATTCCCAGCCTTGTCCTCTTTTCTCAGCCCTAGCCCTGGCCCTTGGCTCTCCATTCCCTGACCTGACTCTTCGCTTGAGCCTCTGCTGGCCCTTCTTGCTCCGTGAGTACCTGTGCTTTGAATGTGGGCCATTTGCTGGGGCAGCTTCCCTGCTCCCCTTGGCTTCCCTATACTGCAGTACCCTAGTGCCACCCCGCCTTCCCAACCTTCCCTTCCTGGCTCTCCCCTGGCATGGTCCCTCTCTAGGTTCCTAACCTGGGGTTCTTGCTGAGGTCCTGGTCCCCAACCCACCCAAACTAGTCCTCAGGCTCTTCAGGCTGTGCCTTTGACCCTCCTATTGTCCTTGTCCCTACCAGGCCCCTTTTCCAGATCCCCTTCCCAGGATGCTCACTGGGCCCAGGTGACTAGACTTGACCTCTTGGCCCAGGGGGCTACCTTTGAGAAAACGGAGCCCTGCCCCTTGCCTGGGCCTTTTGTCCTCCCTCAGCCCAGGCCCCACTCCAGAATTCTGACAGCTGGCAGTGGACCTGGGCCTTGAGCCTTCTTCCCCCTGCGCCACCAGCTCTCCAATCTCCCTCCCTCCCTTCCCCAGCCCTGTTCATTTACATGCATGGCACCCTGGCCCTTGCACTTGGCTCTCCATTCCAAGGCCTGGCTCCTTGCTTGAGCCCCTGACCGCCCTTCTCAAGGACCCTGTCCCTGTCTCATGATTTCAGGCCCCTTTTTCCAGCTCCCTCCTGTGCCTCTCCTCTGTTCCCCTTGGGTTGTGGTATCCTGGCACTGCCTGGACCCTCTACACCCCTTCTTCTTCATAGTGTGGGCTCCTCCAATGGGTCCTGGCTCCCCACTGACACACCCTTTACTCCCGCACTCCAGATATCCCCTCACAGTTCCCTCTTTTGGCCCTCCTTTGGTTCAGGTCTCTCTCTCTGAGGATCTAATCACTTGGGGCAGAGCAGAGAAGTGCAATTGGCTGGCCTCTGTGCCCTGATGCCTCCCTTTGGGAAACACAGCCCAGCCCCTCATCTGGGTCCCCTTTGCTGCCTAAACCTTGACACCTGGCCTTGGCAGGGGTCTTGTGCAGACCTTGCCTTATGAGATCCCCTCCCTTGCATCCCTGCCCTCTCACCTTTCATGCTGTCCCTACCCCAACCCAGCCCTCCCTGATGCTGCGCTCTCCAGTCCTAGGCCTGGACACTCGCCTTAGCCCCTGATCTTGTTCCTAATGATACATGGTGTAGCATGGTGTTGCCTCGTGTGGGTCTGACCTGGGGGTCCCCTTGCTTGTGCCCCCTAGTATACACCCCTCTGTGCCCCTTGTGCAGCCCTCTGTCTCTTGGTCCTGGAGCAGCCCCTTCCTCCCCTTCAGGCACCTTATGGGAAACAGAGCCCTGCCCCTCACCTGGGCTCATTGCTCTCCTCAAGACCTCCCTGGGACTGGAGCCTACCTCCTCCCTACTGGAACCCCTGCCTTCCCTCCCCAGCCTTGTCCACTGTCGTGCACTGCTGCCACAGCCCTGGACCTTGGCTCTCCATTCCCTGGTCTGGCTCCTCTCTTGAGCCTCTAGTTTCCATTCTTGCTCTGCGCATCCCTGGGCTTTTTCTGTGAGCCCATCTCTGGGGCTACTTCCCTGCTTCCCTTGGCTTCCCTTTGCTGCAGTACCCTAGTGCTGCCCCCCTTCCCAGCCCCTTCCTTCCCTGCTCTCCCCTGGCATGGGCCCTCCCCTAGTTCCCTAGCCTGGCCTTTATGGGGATCCTGGCCCCTACTCCACCAGCATGCATCCTCTGGCCCTTCCTATTGAGTCCTCCTTTGGCCCTCTTGCTATCCCTATCCCTGCCAGGGCCCTTTTCCCAAATTCTTTCCCAGAATGCCCACCCTGGACAGGGGACTAGACCTGGCCCCTTGGCCCTATGGGCTCCCTTTGGGAAAATGGTTCCCTGCCTCTTGTTAGGGCTTTTGGCCTCTCTTAGCCCCGCACTTCTCCCAAATTCTGACACCCCACAGTGGACTTATGCTTTGAGCTCCCTTGCCCTGTGCCACTTGCTTCCCTTTCTCTTCTCCCACCCTCCCCAGTCCTGTGCATTTTCATGCACCTCTTCCTGGCTGTGCCACTGGCTCTTCATTCCTAAGCCTGACTCCTTGCTTGAGCCTTTGGCCGGCCTTCTCAAAGACCCTATCCCTGTACTTTGATTTCAGGCCCCCTTTTTTGGCCTTCTAATGTTCCTCCCCTCTGATTCTATTGTGCTGTGGTATTCTGGAACTGCCAGGATCCTCTTCTCATTCTTCTTCTCCCTAGATGGTGCTCCTGGAATGGGTCCTGGCTCCCCACTGACTACCCACCACGTCTGCATGCCAGGTATCTCTCACAGTGCCCTCCTTTGGTCCTCCTTTACTCCAGGTCACTCTGTGAGGATCTACTCACCTAGAGCAGAGGAATGGAATTGGATGGCCTCTCTGCCTTGAAGGCTCCCTATGGGAAACAGCCCTGCCCCTCGCCTGGGGCCCTTTTGCCGACTGAACCTTGCAACCTGGCAGTGGACTTGGGACTTGTGCCAATCTTGCCCTGAGTGATCCAATCCCATCCCTCTCCTGCCCTCTCGCCTTGCATGCTGCCCATACCCCAATTCAGCCCTCCCTAATCCTGACCCTGAGCACTCCAGTTCCCAGGCCAGGCTCCCCAACTTAGCCCCTGATCACCTTCCTAATGTTGCATGGGGTAGCTTGTCCTTGTTTCCTGATGGATACTCCCTGGTGGTCCCTTGCTTGGGCCCCCTAGTGTGCTTTCCTCTGTGGCCCTTGCTCAGTCCTCTATCTCCTCGTCATGGCGTAGCCAATTTCTCCGCTTTGGGCACATTATTAGAAACAGAGCCCTGCCCCTTTGCTGAGGGCCATTGCCAAGTAGGAATGACGCATCGAAATTTCCTTGCCAGCGTACCCCATGTTAAATGGACTTGCCTTAGAAATTCGCTGTGACATTGCATGTGTGTTTGAGAAAGGTGACCCTGCTCAAGGACCAGGGTGGATCCAGGTTTAGGGTGTATCCTGCAGGTTTTAGGAAGTATCCCGCTCCTTGGGTTTAAGGCGTTCCCAGTTCCCGGTTTAAGACAAGTTTAGGGCGTTCCCGGTTTAAGACAATCTGGGTTTAGGGAAGTTCCAGGTTTAAGGTGATTCTGCTGAGAATAGGGCATTCCTGCTGCCTGAGTTCCGATTGAGCTCTCGTGGAATTGAGAAAGTATTTGGGACGTGAATTGTGCGGGCAGAACTGGGATTTCCCCAGAATGTGTGTAGAGGCCGGTGTGAGTTCGGGAATAAAGAATTGCTGTTTGATTATCTTCTGTATACGGGATAAAATTGGGAGTTCATAACTCATTTGAATCAAACTGTGAAATATGATGTATGAGGAACTATGTAATGTTTTGAACGACCAACAATAAAAAAAAAAAAAAAAAAGAATTGCTGTTTGAATCTACAAAGCTGTGAGTGGCTCATGATTCTGTGCCTAGCCAAGACTGGGGCACCCCTTGCCTGGGCCCCTTGCTCTCCCTAGGCCTTTGTTCCTGCACCTGGAAACCTGACGCCTGGCAGTGGCACTGGTTTTGGAGGCTAGCTCTGCTCTGCCAAATCCCCAGCTTTTCCTCCCCATCCTTGTCCACTTTCCTGACCCCCATGTCCCAACCCTGCTCCTTGGGTCTCCATACCCTGGTCTGTCTCCTTACTAGAGCCTCTGGGGGCCCATCTTGCTCCATGAGTCCCTGGGCTTTGACTGCAAGCCCCTCCATGGGGCTGATTCCCTGATCACCTTGGCTTCCCTGTTCTGTAGTACTGTAGGGTCACCCCGCCTTCCAGGCCCCACCCTTCCCTGCCCTCCCTGGCATGGGCCCTCACCTAGGTCCCTACCCTGGGCTCCTTGCTGGTGTCCTGGTCCCCACCCCACCAACCCTTGTCCTATGGCCTTTCACACTGTACCCTCCTTCAGTCCTCCTGTCTTCCCTGTTTTGGCAGGGCCTCTTTTCTAGATGCCTTTACCAGGATGCTCACCCAGACCAGGTGACTGGACCAGGCCTCTTGGCCCTGAAGGCTCCCTTTGGGAAAATATAGCCCTTCCCTTTGCCTGGGCCCTTTGGCCTCTCTCAGCCCAGGCCCTGCTCCCAAACCCTGACACCCTTGAGCCTTCCTAATCCTGCACCACCCGCTTCCCTACTCCCCTCCCTCCCCTCCCCAGCCCTGTGAGTTTTCATGCACCCCCTACCCTGGCCCTGGCACGTGGCCCTCCATTCTGCCTGGCTCTTGCTTGAGCCCCTGTCCACCCTTCTCCAGGACCCAGTCCCTGTCCCTTGATTCAGGTCCCCATTTCTGGCCCCCTTCTGTGCCTTCCCTCTGTTCCTCTTGTGTGAGGTATCCTGGCACTGCCTGGACCCTCCCCTCCCCCCGCTTATCCATAGCAGGGGCTCATTGAATGGGTTCTAGCTCCCCACCAACGCCCCCATCTCTGCATGCTTGGAAGCCCCTCTCAGTGCCCTCATTTGGCCCTCCATTGTTTCAAGTTCCTACCTAAGGATCTACTCTCCTGGAGCAGAGGAGTAGAATGGCTTTCCTCTGTGTTTTGAAGGCTCCCTATGGGAAACACAGCCCCACCCCTCACTCTGCCACTAAGCAACAACCCCAGGTCCTAGACCAGATGTTATTGCTCAACTTTTTGCTCTTAAGAACTAGGCCAGAAAGAAGTCAGGTACTCTGAGGGGTAAAATCATGGGTGTTCCTACCTCTAGACACTAGAAGTGATAACTGTGGGTTCACCTCCCTTTGAAGTTTAATTTTCTCCTCACAAAAGTGGAATCTCTGTTTTAAGAGCATTCTCACTCACACACATAAAGTATCCACACTGAAATGCTTAATCTGGGTTGCCTTATTGAGTTTCTCTTCCACTCTCTCCCCTCAGCTCTCAAAACCTTGTGTTCTGTGCCTCTGGGGATTAGAACTAGAGCCTTCAGCCCACCAGGACATTGTTCAACCTCTGAGCTGGATTCTCAGCTCCCATATTTACTTTCAAGTGATCTTATCTTATGTATTTCTACCAAGAGTGTTTGAGAGTCACTAAGATATATCTGTCTATCTACCTACCTACTTTGGAGAAAAGGCAGATGTTTAGCATGTGACATGATACTAATGAACATTTTTACCTCACATATGAAATTTAAATTTCTCTGATGTTAATGATCTCATACATCCCTGTGCTCTTCCTCAGGCCACAGTGCCAACCCTACTACTTCCTCTCTTGACTTCAAAACCACATAAAATTTTTGTTCCAAAGGTGAAGGGAAAGGTTTTAATCATGTTGCAAATTTTAATAAGAGAAAAACCACAACTCTGAGTAGATCAAAAGGAACACAGAATAGGATAAATTAGCCACATAATAGGATAAATTAAATAAAGAGATTTTTCTCACTGAAAAGCATTCAGTCATTCATGAGAGGAAGATAAAGGAAGGAATGGTTGGCACTGCAGAGACCTCAGGCTTCAAATGTCCAGGTTATAGGAAAGAGAATGAAATGTTGGTGCATCAGAGTTTTACAAAGAAAGTGGCAAAAATGTACCAATATCTACTTTCCATTAGGGAAAAACAGAACCAAGAGGAAGTTTTGAGGTGAGACCACTCTAAGCTCTCCACTCTCACTCTCTTCCCTTCTAGTTCCTGTGTCTTCCCATATTTTCAGAGACCTGCAGCTTTGAGGCAAGTGAGGCCTCTCTTCTGCTCAACATGCTTAGTAGTGAAGGGATATGCCCTGCCTGTTCACTATACTAAGAATTTTACAGCCTCATCCAGGTCCTAGAAAGTTCTTCCCAGGAATTCTTTTCTTCAGAGTAAATGAAGCCCACCTTAGACCACTGAGTCCCCATCATATATAAGCAATGAGTTCATACATTTGTTCCTATAAAAAGATATTAGCAATGTGTTAATATCCACTCTGGAGACATCGAAGAATCTTACACAAAATATACTTTTGTTGAAATGAGATCCCTGGCTTTTCCTGTTAGACACAGGATATGAAAATGATATGAAACCAATTCTTTGAGGAAGGGCTAAAACAAGTATCAGGACGTTTAAGCTACAGTCAAGACCTCAGGACTGCCAAGCTGGGTTTGGCTCTAGACTTGGAGGTGAGTCAGAGAAGGTCTCAGAGTTCTGACTTAAGAATCACAAAGGCTGGTTCTGGAGAGGCAGAGGAGGACAGCTCAGTGAAAGTCAGTGTCCAGCTCCATTGGTGATCAGTAGACATCAGCTGAGGAGTCATCTATATTGTCACTGTGCCAACTGCTCTGTTCTTCAACAAACTGTACACAGTGTTGAAGCAGCAGGCATTTTGCCAGATGCAGGCAAAATAGTGGTGAAGAACACCCCTGCCCTTTTTCAGGCCAGGGAGGCAATTGTAGATAAACCATGACATCAGGTATGACACCTGACATATGATGTGCCCACTCCAGGAGAATGATTAGTCACCTGGAATCCATTCCCCTTTGCTCAGTATTTTAATTCTTTCTGGGGAGACAGTTTAGTAGAAGGAATATCCTAGGGGCTGAAACAGACACAAGTATAAATATTAATTTTGTGTAAAATTGAGACATTCCATATCAATAAGCAAAACCAACATTAGAATTTGTGATTTTCATATGCTAATGAAATGGTGAACTTGTATACCTCATACCAAATAGAAACATGAGCCATAAATAAGGACCTTAGTATGAAAATTTAAATTTCAATGTTAGAAAATACAAAATATCTATGACATTGCAGTTAGACAATATTTCTTAAACAAAATATAGAAATCAGATATCATAATGTAGATTTCAATAAAAAAGTTGATGCATTTAAACTTATTGAACTGCCTACATCTGTTGATCAAATAGAAGAGAGAAGTTAAAACTGGCATCACTCCTGGAGAATGCATACTAAGTAACATAAGACAAATATAAAGGATACATATATTTTTTAAGGTTCTAAAGTTTCTAAATTTAAGAAAAATGATTTCAATTTTGTTGAGTTTAATTAATCAAAAGTTACTAAATAATTATATCAAATGTTTTAATCCAAAAACAAAACAAAACTAAGCAAAAACAGTAACCTTTTCATCAGGCATTCTACTCTGGGCCACCAGCCAAATCTCTTTAAATTCAACATTCCTGTGAGGGGGCTATCTTGGTGGCCCTGGATGGGCACAAGGAGATCAAGTGGGAAAATCCAGAAGCAGGAAGAGAGAGAAAGGAAAGCCTGAGGCACTGGGCAATTTCTCAGGACTTACTAAGCTCTGAGTTTTAGCCCAAAGCCAATCCAGTCTGCCTCCTTCCAAATCAGGTGCTTCTATTTTCTTCTTTCTCTTTCCCCTCTCCCTAGCATCTTTTGACAGCCATATCCTTTGAAATTCCCAGGCATACTTTTGATACTCACCAGTCCAGCTAGGGGTGTATTCAGATTTTGTGGAGAAGGAAGCTCATGTAATTAGGGGAGGGCTAGTGAGAGCTATTTAAGAAACTGAAAAACATTAAGTATGCAAGTTACAAGAACACAGGACTAGGGGCCTTCTTAGAAGCTCTAAGGGTTTATTAACTTTATTAGACTGATTAATTTAATAGTGAACTTTCCTCCTACTAAATTCTCTAAATGTTAAACTATGTGAATGTTTATTTCCCATCCATGGTCAGAGCCCTAGTCTTTTTAACAACTAGGTGTGAGTTCACAGTGGCATGGGGGCGGGCTTGGATGACACCTCTGGAGTGGGGATTACAGAAAACACCAAGCTGTGGGAATCCCAGAAACACACTTGCATTAGAAGAATCAAAGAAATGATGGAGATGAGGAAGGCAACTGTTTTAAGATCCCTCAGAACTTTGTTTCAATTGGAAACTGCCATCAGGCTGAGCCAGATGGTCCCCTGATTAGCAATGCCTCATTCCCTGGGGGCCTCACTCACTTCTTACTGCCTCTGGCCTCATGGTGCTATGACACTCTCTGCCCACAAGGTGGAATCAGAAGGTCATAAACCCCGAGTTGCTTTTGTGGAAAAGTGCTCACCACCACTAAAGGAGTCCTTTCTCTTCTCCTTTAGCTATTGAAGACATTGCCCCTCCTTGGGCCCCTGTGCTGAGAAAACATGGTTGCTCCAGACATCAGAGTGGTCGACACATAAACTGAGGCAAGAGAAACTAGAGAACACAGCTTAAAGAGCTGTGCTTAGGAAGAAGATGTGTCACAGGAACAAAGCCCCCACTGATGGCCAGGTTTATACCTGAAGACCCAGGGCAGTGAGGCTGTCAACATTGGTGCCCATTGTGAACAATGTCCCTTTACCTCCTGGGGCTGCTGTATTTGAAAGGTGGGATTCAGCTTCTCTTAGATGGTACACCTGTTGGTGTGGTCAGGCTCCCCACCCACCCTCAGGCTTTCTGCTCATTTATTAGGACCTCCCACCTGCTTACCCAATACCTGCACTGCCTGCCAGGCCCCTCCTCTAAGTCTCTCCTGACTGGTGGCAGTAGAGGGCCAGAGGGCATGAAGTGCTGCACTTCATGGAATCTGTGGAAGCCACTGGATTCAACCTTCGGAAACCAGAAGAGAGAAGGTGTCACCTAAAAAACAAGGTAAGAGCACTTTCACCATTGAGGGCAAGAAGAAGATGCCAGGATACTGGTCCTACTTCAATTTATGTGAAGGCATGTGGCAGAGCTCCATAGAGCAGGAGGTAATCCATGATGTGCAAGTCAATGTTAACCCTATATAACAACACAACCCTAAAGTAAGTGTTGGACTTCAGACTGCTACAATAGCATAGAGAAAAGTAAATCATAACTGAATATGAGAACAACCTTACATGTTCTATCATTTAATCTTCATAGGGAAGAAATCTCTTCTCCTAGTGTATCAAGTGGGAAAATGTGCTCACAGTAGTTAATTAGAATTTACACCAAATACTAAACATTCATCCCAACCAATGCCTTAATCTTTGAAATTTCTGGGGCTTCAAGGTTTATTTTTTAAATTTGTTTAGGTGTTGATGGATGTTTATTTTATTTATTTTTAGGTGGTGCTGAGGATTGAAACCAGTGCCTCACATATGCTAGGCAAGCACTCTACCACTATGCCACAACCCCAGCCTTGTTTGTATGTTGTTTAAGCTCCCCAAATGATTCTGACGCAGGCAAGGGTTGAGAACACTACTTCAGAAAAAATGTAGTGATTTTTTTAAAATGTATTTTTTAGTTGTAGTTGGACACAGTACCTTTATTTTTTATTTATTTATATGTGGTGCTGAGAATCAAACCCAGGGCCTCACATGTGCTAGGCAAGTGCTTTGGACCACAACCTCAGCCCCAAAATGTAGTGATTTTTGAGTCTCCTTACACTCACATGATTCCCATTGGCAGAGGTGTGGAAAGTACCCAGGGAGAGCAATGCAAGGGAGCCCCAGCTGCTGGTCTCAAACAAATCTATCCAAGTATACGAAAGAAGGTATGGTATGGCAGGAGTTCCTTAGGTGGAAGGTGTGTCTCCTTGGACAGTATTTTTATTCTGCATCTACTTAAGGAAGAGCCTGGAAGTGTCCACTTTCAAAGACCTTCACACAGCTGTGCCTATCCAGCCTAACCTCTCATAGACACTGGCCCCATTCAGACTAATGTCACTTAGATCAGGTTTTATACCCACCAGGTAGTAGAGGTACTAGAAGGCAGAACTCCCACCTCTGGCCTCTGGATCCCTGTGTTATTGCAGTTAATATATACAGAAAATGTAAGAATGTCTCTATTTAAACAATTTATTTTTTGATGGAAAGGCTTATGTGAAAGGAAAACTGTTAAATATCAAAATGAAATTTTGAAAGGCATTTTCCCCTTTTACCTGTAGTTTTTCTCAAATAAAAATTATGTGAAACTAACCTGATAAAAACAACCTAAAGCAGAAAGATTTTAAATACTTTTAATGGAGAAAATGTATACTTCATGAAGAAAACCTAAGTCTATTATTTTGGGGTTTTGAAAAATAAAAGGAACTGTAATGGAATAAAAGGAATGAAGGACAATGCTAAGGCACAATTGTGTTCCTTCTTTCTTTAGGAATAGAAACTGAATACAATCAGTTTAAGCATGAGGGATAAAGATAACTCATAACTGGATCCAAAAGCAAAAGCATATTTAAGGCTACACATCAGAGAATGTCTCTCAAAAACAAACAGCAACTGGCCCATAGAGAGAGACTTTCAGAAATTAGAAAAGACTGGAGAAGGCAGTCATCAGCACCAGTGTAAACCTCTACAGACCCACAAAGCCCCTGGCAAATGTCAGAATACTATGTCATTCCAAGTGTTTGAGGGGAATGTGTGTATGCAGTATTGCACAACAATACATGTTGGAAGGTAAACACCACATTCATCCTATGGAAAAATCTGGCAATGCTCAGTGAATTTCAGATTATGTTCTTTTGAATGAAAAAAATTATATTTATGGGTACATATGCTAGAGAAATTCTCCTACAGGTTCTTAGGGACAATTGTATATGTTGGTGGGGGACAGCAGCAATATGACAATCCTGCAGGACAACAATATACTGCAGGACAATGGAGACGTAGAGTGTGCCAAAGCACATCAGAGGCTACTATGTCAGAGTTTGAAGCAGCAGATAAAATGTACATAAAAAGATCTTAGTAACTTTCAGATGGAGCCTTTGAGTGCAGATTAGTGGTAGAAGTACTTGCCTGGCATGTATGAGGCCCTGGAGTCAATCTCCAATGCTACTCAAACAATCAAAAAACAAAAAAGAAAATGTTAAAATTTCTTCTAAATAAAATTAGTTATGTCCCCTGAAACTTTTTTACATCAATTGAAAATATAATCACCTGAAGAATGAATCACTCTTTTTCCTTTTCCTATAACTGTTCAAGGTGATCTGTGAAAATGGTTCACTGTTTTCTTGATACACAAATTCCCACAAAATCTTGCAAATCAAGAGGTTCAAATATTCATGTTCATTTAAAAACACAAAGAAACTGCCAAGGCTATCAAGAGTATGCATATTCAAAGGGCCAATAAGTATCAGAAAAAAATGTCACTTTAAAGAAAAAATGTGGTTGGGCATAGTGGTTCATGCCTGTAATCCCAGCATCTCCAGAGACTGAAAAGGGAAGATCCCAAGTTCAAGGGCACAATCAGCAAATTTGTGAGGACTTATGCAGCTTAGTGAGACACAATCTGAAAATAAAAATTTAAAAACAACCTAGGGATGGACTCAGTAGTAAGTATCCTTGGAATCAGTCATCAATAACCAAAATAATAACAATAATAATAAATAACCAATAACAAAAACAAAACAATGTGTGCCATTCCACTGTTAAAGTTGTAGAGTTGGTAGGTGTGTCTAGGCTAAACAGTGGGGCTGACACAGGTTCATATACCTAAAGAAGTGCTGTATTTTGGCAGACATACTTAAGTGTGGAGAAAGTAATACTGATCTTGAGGGTTTAGATGTGCATTTTCTGATCATTTAATGTATCCAGATGAACAAGGAACCAAGATACACGGCCACACTTACAGATCTCATGGCCAAATTAACCCAAACATGAACTCCCCCTGCAACATTAAGATGAGCCTTACTGAAAAAGAATTTTTTTCTGAAGCTAGAAGAAAACACACACATGCATGCACACAAACACACACAAACACACACACACACACACACACACACAGGTGTCCCTAAATTTCTGAGAGTGTCCTTGGACTTTAAATCTTTCTGTTGCAGGATCCTGCTCAGATTACAGGTGTGCTCCATCAAACCTGGCTAAATACACATTCAAATAAAATAGAAATGGGAAATATTGCAATGAAAAAAAGGAAGAGTAGGCAAAGGGGTACAACTCAGTATAGAATATGCATATTTGCATTAAAAATGTTGGAGATGCTGAGAAAAAACACTATGGATAATGTGACATTTACTCCATTCATTAACCCTTTAGACAGGAAAATCATAGCAAACTTATATACCCTTTGATGCAGGAAACCTCAACAAAGATTAGAAAAATTACCATTCTAAATAGCCATAAGATTTTTTTTTCTCAACACAATCTGCTCCCTTACTCATGTCTCCACTTAGCTATGTATGCTTTAAAATTTGGTTTCTCCATCCAGCTCCAGGATGAATTAGCTTATGGTCTTAAGACTATGATCCAGCCCCACTGAGTCTGATCTCTAAAACCAGCCAATCCTGGCACATATAGGGAGAATTAGCTCGGTACAGTGACCCATTCAGGCAATCCCAGAAAATGAAGAGGCTGAGGGAAAAAAAAAATACACATTTGAGGCCATCCTGGCAATTTAACAAAATCTTGTTTCAAAACAGAAAAGAAAAAGGGCTAAGAGGAAGCTCAGTGGTAAAGCTTAAAATTAAATCACTAACAGCACTGGTTAAAAAAAGAAAGAAAAAGAAAATGGGTGAAAATTTGACATGGTAATTACACCATGTGTTTGTTTGTGGGTATACCAAGGATTAAACTCAGGGGCACTTGAGAACTGATCCACATCTCCACATACCCAGCCCAGCCCCCCACCCCTCCACTTTTTCTTTTTTTGTATTTTATTTAGAGACAGGTTCTCATTGAGTTGCTTAGCACCTCGCCCTTTCTGAGGCTGGCCTTGAACTCTACATCCTTCTCCCTCTGACTCCCAAGACTCTGGGATTACAGAAGTGCACCACCATGTCCAGCTAATTTGTCTATGTTTATCTGAAATAGGGAGATAATTTTTACAGTGAATTGAAACTGCCAAGAACTGGAGCTTGGCTTCCATCCCACACACACCCACATTTTCATGAATTCAGTCAAAACCAAGAAATCTCAACAATGCCTTCAGGAGTTCCTTAGGTGGAAATTGTGTCTCCTTGGACAGTATTTTTATTCTTTAGATTGGTCCATTTGCAACTTAATCCTGTTAGGTTCTTTAATCAATTTGTGAAGCAAATGAAGTTTCCTCCCACATAATTGGGTATGGCTTCTGAGGTCAACTACAGGACAACACTGTAAAAGGTGCAGTCCATAACAGACTGAATGATTTGCTCCTTTTCTTAGACCAGGTACACACCCAGTCCTGGTAGGGAAGCTGAAGCTATGGCAGTCTCTCTGTTAACTGGGTATCTCTGACTCCCAGGAGGGCATGTCCAGAGATCAACATGCCACCAAGTCTGAACCCAAACAAGACTTGGGCCTGGGCACTGGATAATTTTCCTGCACTGAGCCACCACTCCTGCCAGTGCCTCTAGAGCTATGGAGATGTGAACTTTCACAGAAGCCAACTGCCTCACTAGGCTTACACAGAGCAGGGAGCTTTCTTAGAAGAAATGTTAGATCTAGTGTACTAACAGAATATGTTGTTACACAGGAGCAGGAAGTTGAGAGGGGCCAGAACCAGGCTCAAGACCCAAGCATCCAGCAGCCAATGGCTGAAACCGCACCATAACTCCAATGTAAGGATGACCTTAGCCTAAGTAACTGAATTTTAAAACTCCATTTTAAAATAACCTGTAGTTCCCACCAGGCACAAGTCTACAGAGCCCTCCAATATTGTCATCAGGCATAATCTGATAAAATAAGTCACTTTTCACAACCTTGATAAGAGTGAGGATGAAGTCATTTGCCTCAGCCTTGATAAGATCAGAGGTATGATATCAAGGCAAAAATTACCTAACCTTATGTCCTGACTCTGAGATGTAAAATGTTACTAAAACCTGGTAGCAACTGATAGGAATAAATAGGGAGTACAAAGTCCCCAAAGTTTAATATAATGATAGAGCCAATGAACAAGATATTTGGGCCAACCAACACTGATGCACAGCCTGATGAGCACCTGGACTGACATCCCAACTCTTCTCATCTTTTGCCTGATTTTCTGCATGGTCCTCACTGCTCTCAAACTCTGCAGCAGCCTCTAAACCCTGGTAAGGATGGTGACCTCTCCTTAGGATTTTATCTCCTCAGCCAGTCATCGACTCCACCCCAGGAGAAGCCTCTATTTATTCCTGACCTGATTGCTGAGGTCTGAGTTAAGTGTGTTCTGCTGGATTTAAGACCTAAGACTGAAGATTTTAAATCTAACACAACTAGAGGATAAGTCATGGTTAAGAGTATTTGCAGTGCTTTAGAGTTAACTTAGAATGTGTTTGCTTTGAATTAGTTGTGTTTATTGCTTTTATCAGTCTGAATTATTGTTTGTAGTGCCAAGCATTGTCATTCCTTTATTAAGAACCTATAAGGCTCAGGGGTAGTGTGCTCATCTAGCACATGGGAGGCCCTGGGTTTGATCCCAAACCACACATATAAATAAATAAATAAATTTAAAGTATTGTGTCCACCTACAACTAAAAAAATATTAAGAAAAAAAAGAACCTACAAAGTGAAAGTGGATTGAGTGATTTTGAGTGAGTAAAGCATTGAAAAGGGCATAGAGCATGGACATTCTTTATCTCTCCCCTCGACTCCAGATGTCCTACCTTTGTCCACCACAACATCCAGTCACCTCAAGAAGGGACAAGCACTACTGTCAGTGGGACCCAATAGACCCTGAACCTTCAGGGAGGTGCCAGTGCCTGGGCAATTAGACAGACACATACTCAGGCTGTCTCCTGGAGCCCAAGTCATCCCCAGAAGCTGCTGAAAACTGAGGCTTACATCACAGAGGAACCCAGAAAGAAAAGGAACCCCAGGCTTGAGGATGCCTTGCAATAAAATGATGCCCTTCAGCCAGTGCCCTGAAAGCAGCCTGAAAGACTACAGTAGGGACACTCCTTCTGTCCCTGTGGACTCATGCACTGGGACTGTGCCCTGAATACCTAGGAGCCTTGAAATCTTGGCTGTGGTGATAATTTCTTATTTTTTTATGTCACTCCTGAATGATTTAAAAGTTCTTCAATATGAAAAACACTTCATGTGAGCTGGGGATGTGGCTCAGCAGTAGAGCGCTCACCTAGCACATGAGAAGAGCAGGGTTCAATTCTTAGCACCATGTAAAAAAATGAATAAATAAAAGGAAGGTATTGTGTCCAACTAAAACTAATATATATAATGTGTGTGTGTATGTGTGTGTGTGTGTGTATGTGTGTGTGTGTATAAAAAGAAAACCTCTTCATGTAATTAACTTGTTAAGGAACTCTTATTTTAGATGAACTTAAAATTCTCATACTTTCTAATCTGATTGAATTTTTCATGATGATTAAATCCATTTCTTTGTTCATTGCTTGTGGAATTGATTCTGAGGGGTGAGTCAGGGTGGGAAATTCTATAGGTTGGTCTGGAGCAAGAAAGATACGGTTACCCAAGTCAGAGCTATGGACTGAACCCAATAGCCTCTTTGCAGATATGAGGGTAGTGTGGAAACTTCCTGGTGTTTCTTCAAAACTGAATGTGACATTCTCGAAGTTGGGACAGAACCAGTATCAATAAATATCCTTAAGTGGTCTTCAGTTACATTAATAAGGAAAGGAGACCAAAATGAAATCTCTAGTCTTGGGCCTTCTGAGTTGACAACCAGAGGATCCAAGACATCAGCTCTAAGTCAGACATGTCTATCTATGCACTTTCAGAATCCTGCCCTCATGGGCTGTGTCCAGGGTAAGAGACTTCATAGATTATACTTCAAGATCCACCAAAACTCAAGGCTTGTGGGTGGGGTCACATGCCTAATGTCAGTCTGTTCAGTTGTCTTTAGCAAACTATCATCAGGAGGGTGCCATGATACATATCATGTGGGTAATGTGCTAACTGAATTTGTAGTTGCATGTACCAGTAGTCCAAGCTACACAGGAGGCTCAGACAGGAGCATGGCTTGAGGCCCAGACTTTGGAGCCACCTAGGCAACAAAAAATAAAACAGATAAATTAGTATACACAGGGCTGAGTTTCAGGAGCATGGATATGGACTTTTAAACTTTCCTGTTTCCTGAAGTCCAGTAGGTTTTAGATTGAAGGGATATGGATTTAGAGGGGCTTAGGTGCTAGGTCTTCCTGAACTGTGAGATCAGACATGTTTGCCTTTTTTTCTCATCAGTTTCATTGAGTGTTAACTGTCCATGGCAGGAAATGGGCGTAGAGGGTCAAAGAGGATTGGAGTGTTTTTGTGGTTCAGGTATAGGAGAACATTCCTATGTGATCACCCTTAACTCTAAAGACCTTAAGTCTAAATCAGCTTTTCTTCTTCTCCCTCTCTTCATTGATTTTCTTGAATCTTGGGGACAATTAGAGGATAAGTCTCCACAATAAAGAAAGGCAGAAAGGCTAGGTGCAGAGGCCCATGTCTGTAGTCCTAAGAACTTAGAGTCTGAGGGAGGAGGGAAACATGTTCAAGGACAGCCACAGTAAATTAGTGATTCCGTTTCTCAAAACAAAACAGAACAAAAAAATGGAGATGTAGCTGAGTGGTAGAGGCCTTGTTGACCATGTGTGAAGCCCTTAGTTCAATCACCAGCACCACCAATGGGAAGAACCCACAACAAGTCATCACCACATATGACACTGCTCAAAGACTCCAGACCTTGAGAAATTGTACATTTTACAAAAGTAGTTGTACAAAAAGACATCTTTTCAATTTTTGAGGAAGTTTCATTGTTTTTATACATATACACAATGCCTACCAAAATAACTAGCATTGTCTTAATGTACTTTTCTTTGGTTAAATTAGCATAAAACAAAAGTAGAACTCTCCAAAAGTCTTTATACAATTTATGCTTTCAGTATTGAAATGATGGGAAGGAATTCATAGCATAGCACATGGTAAAAAGCAATGCTCGCAAAATAAAATAATAGAAAAATTTAAAAAAAAGAAAGAAAAGTAAAACTGATATTTAAAAGTGACTTTTTTTTCTTGGTACTTTTGGTTGAACCTGGGGCTTGTGAGCACTGAGCTACATTCCTTGCTGTTTTTATATTTTAAGAGAGAGTCTCACTAAGTTGTTTGTGGCCTCATTAAATTACTGAGGCTAACCTGGAACTTGTGATCCTCTTGCTTCAGCTTCCTGAGTAGCTGGGACTACAGAGATTTTAGGGATTAATTCTGAGCAAATGCACAGAGGTAGTACACAAAGCTGGCTGACTTTCACAATGACTAATTGTATTTTAAAATCTTACATTGAGATGAATTGTGCCCCATTGTGCCTTTTTTTTTTTTCAGTACTGAAGATTGAACTCAGGGGCACTTGGCCACTGAATTACATCTCCAGCTTTACTTTGTATTTTATTTAGAGACAGAGTCTCACTGAGTTGCTTACTGCCTCACCATCACTTCGGGAAGCTTTGAATTCACAATCTTATTGTCTCGGCTTTTGGAGTTGCTGGGATTACAGGCATGTGCGAATGCACCTGAGCAATTTTGTCTTTTTTTTTTTAATTTTGGGGTATGACTCTCCTCAGAGATTATGTTCACATTCATTTTCTACATGGTATTATTTTTCTGAAATAGAGTCAAGAGTTTCATGATCTTGAATTGAAACTGATTCATGAAGAAATCTCTATGGAACATGTTTAAGACAAAGAAGCCACAATGTGGGTTTTTACTGTCACAATGATCCAAGGAGGGGTAGTTTTTATCATTGGGAATCTAAGAATGTACACAAATTTTTAGACTTCTTTACAAAGTTGCATCTTAACCACGAAGTCAGGCTGAATTCTGCTTTGGAGGGGTTCATAATTTGGCCCCTCTAGAGATAGAGCCCCAGCTGCTGCTACCGGAAATTAGTAGATACCATGCAGGGCTCACCCACCCACTAGGTAAAGCACCTAGGGCCTTATAATACACTAGGGGGCTAAACAATTATTTTAATTTCTTTAAAACAGAAAGAAAAAAATGACTTTCATGCCTAATATAACATCTTATATATAATATTAACATATTGTCTTAAAACTATTGTGAAAGAATAAGATTTTTAATTTAATGTGTTAGTTGGGTTTTTTGGTGCAGGAATGAGTTCATGAAGCTACAAGTGTGCCTGGGGCCCAGAGTCATGGTGGGTCCCTTCAAGGGGCAGAGAGCCAAAGGTTCTGTTGCAATTCCCCAGCCTCAGGAAGGTTCAGCCTTTGACAAGTAGCACAGCGAGAGGCCAGGAGCTTTGGTCTGAGCTAGGAAATGCACCAGGAAGAGAAGGAGGTATCTCTCAACTTGACCTCCAATTAACTGTACTATGACACCTTTACTTGTCTTAACTAATCTTTATATTTAAAAGTTTGTCTTTTAATAATCTTCAGTTCTTTTGAATCCATTTTATCATTTAATAAATTTCTTTTTTGAATTATTATTGATATCATTTGCATCCACTTTGCAAAAAAAATCTCAGTATATTTTTGTAGTTTTGTGACTCTACAAATATCTTGCTAAAAAAGTCATTACTTGGGCTGGTGATATGGCTCAAGTGTTAACGCCCTCACCTGGCATGGGCGGGGCACTGGATTCAATTTTCAGCACCACATAAAAATAAAATAAAGATGTTGTGTCCATTAAAAACTAAAAAATAAATATTAAAAAATTCTCTCTCCCTTTCTTTCTCTAAAAAAAAATCATTACTTAAATTTTATTACATTAGAATAGTTTCCAGGAAGATAGAAAAATGAAGATTGAACCCAGCACCCTGCACATGCCAGGCGAGCACTACTGTTTGAGCCACATCCCCAGCCCCTTGATTTGATGTTTTTAAATAGATTTCATGCATAAGGTTTTGTCTCTTTCAAACTAAAATTTTGTCCAAGGAAAGGCCTACTTAGTTACAGAGAGAGTAAATCAAGTACAGTTTTTCCTCAATATTCGTAAATGTATTCTCTGTCATGTGAGTTTTTTCTTGGTAAGATTTATTTCCTTCCCTTTGCCAAGCATTCTAAATTCTAAAGAAAGGTTGCACCTAATTGACCACTATGTTCATTGCTAAGTAGACTTTCTTTAGATTGACAGAACTTGGAGGCCTTACTTTTCCCTTAGACCAGCCTGATTGGTGCCCGCCTTGGGAGCTACTCAGCCTGCTCTCACCATGCTCAGCCCTCTGGGTCAGTTGCTAGGCTTTGGTAATTGGGGACTTTGACTTTGCCAGGAAAAAGAAAGATTTTGTTATGTCGGAAGCCTGAGTTTGAGGACAGCCAGTGGGAGTGGAAATCTCACTAGCTTCATTGACTCACCGACATTGCTGCTACCTTCTCAGAGCTGGCATAGATTTACCTGCTGCACCACTGATAGAGCCAGATGAGATGCCTTTGACTTAGGCAAAGCCATAAGCTGAGTTTGGCTTTTGCAGGGTCCAGTGATGCCAGCAACTGGAATCAGGGTTTATTAGCACCGCACCCAAAAGGAAAGGAGCCTTCTTTTGTCCTTACCACTGCTATTAGTTGCAGCATGGAGAGAAGGGTTCTCTCCACCCTGGGCTGTCCCTTTCTCCATCTATCCTAGGAGTGTTAGTGCAGCCTTTCCCAATCGCCTTTCCTGGCGTTCCCATTCCCTCTCCGACCAGCAGGGCGACCCCTACAGTTTTCCAGTCATAGCACATATTTGTACCAAATCTGGGTGGCAGTAAGGCTCTTTTCTTTGCATGGCCAGATTCTAGGTAACAGCACCATGGTTGGCGCCAAAGTGGAAGTTTGTCGCTGGCAGCAAGGCAAGTTGACATCCTTTGGGGAATCTCAGAGCACAATTCACTCCCTCCCACTTTCTCCTGGTATGGGCTCAGCTAGTTGTGCTGTGCGCGCGTTTTTCGGTGCCACCCCCGACTACACAGGTCTGATGGGTTCTAACTGCAGTTTCTGCTGTTGCCCGGAACAGAGTTCCTTAGTGGCAGCCCGGCTGGCAGGGCCATGGTGCCTATGCCACTGAGCCCTTCAGCTATCTTCCAGGCGCCCTCCTGTCCTTCACCACCAAAGAACCAAGTTTTGTTTTGGTGGTAACCGCGCCTCTGTCTCAGGATCCCTGGCCTCCTGGAGCCTTGCATTTATTGGATTAGCAAGCTTCAATTTAGAGGCGCCTGTGATTTCCCATTCCTTGTCCGCCAAGTACCAGGAGTGTCCTGATTGGAGGCAAAGCTAGAAGCCTAATCGCATCCTGGGGTCCCGCCCTGGGTTTCCTGGTCCTTGGAATCCCCGTTTGTCCATGGCCAGTTAGGACTTAACACCAGAGGCGGATCTCTTCGTCTGAGCAAGTCCGGGATTGGCCATTTCTTAGCGTTTTTTCCAGCCTCAGGTGTTTAGTCCTAAGAACTTGGGTTTAGCAGCAGCGCCTGCCATTTAAGTGGAAGCAAGTTCTGAATTCCTGAGAGCAAACTCCATTTCAGCTTTGTGGGTGATGATTAAGTCGGGTACAAACGTGGGTACAGGCGAATGCCATTTTTCTAAAAGGCCACTTCAACAATTGCCACTCTATCCGCAGTTTCTTTTTCCTAACAAGTTTGGTTTTGCAATGGAGAGTTCCGCTTTGACTATGCATGCAGCCACCTGTGATTTTTTACTCACATAGAACTCAGGGAACACCAGCTATTGGAACTTGTAGGTGTCCCCAATACCGGTGTCTTTTTAATCTTAGGAAATATAGGTTTAGGCAGAAAAGATTTCAGTTACATCCCACAGGGATATCACAGTCCAAGATCATACCGTGCAACAAACCATGGTTTGCAGTTTCCTTGTAGGGCTCTCTCTGTTTTGTTCATTTTGAAGAAAATTTTCTTTTGGTAATTTTGCTGTGCATTTTGTAGTGTTTTTGTGTTGGCTTTTAATAATTTTATTACTTGTTTGTACTTACATAAATATTATGCTTTTCCTAGGGATTCCCTCAGTGTGCCCCAGAGCTTTCTAGTCCTGACTTGTTCCTCCAGGAGCCGGTGTTATGGTTTAGGTGTGGTGTGCCCCAAAAGCTCAGGTGTGAGACAATGCAAGGTTTGGAGGAGAAAGAATTGAGCTTAATTAGCCTGGATTTAATGGGTGAATGGATCCCTGAAAGGATTGCCTGGGTGGTAACTGGAGGCCAGTGGGATGTGGCCTAAGGAAGCCATTCCCTGGGGGCGTGGCTGTGGGTTACACATCCCTATCTGGAGGGTGGAGTTCCCCCCACACACACCAGACAACAAGGTGAGCTGCTTCTGTCTGCTACTGGGAAGTTCTGCCTTCCACTGGACCAAGACCTCTGAAACTGATCAATGAGGCCAGCCTTCCATCGACCAAGACCTCTGAAACTGTGAGGCCTTAAATAAACTCTTCCTTCTCTATAATTTTGCTGGTTGACTTTTTTTAGTAACAGTAGCAAAACAGCAGGGAAATAGAGCTGGGTCTCCACGCACAGCAGGTGCCCACACTACTCCTAGCCCTATAGGGAGAGGTGTTTCTCACCAGCCTTTGGGGCAGAAGCACCCATTGGATTTCCAGGTTGGGGCTTCGCTCTGCTCTAAGCGCCCCCCAAACCATGTCTCCCTCTTGAGACCTGGTGGTTCCCTGTGCAGGTGATTTCTTGTTCCTAGCACTGCTATTTTCCCAGGGCTACTTTTCTTCCAGGAGGTGTTCACTGAGAGGGCTGGGCCTCGGTTTTTCTGTCACAAGTTGTGTTTTCACCGCCTGTGAGTTTTCAAGGCAGAAGGGTAACTGAACCCCAAGAGATGGCCGCAATGGGATTTTAAAAACAATAGCCTCAAATTATCCCCAACAGATTTGGCTACCAAATGAGCTTCACAGTCAAATGTATACCCCAAACATTAGGTTTAAATGTTTTTGGATTATTGTATTGCTAATGAACAATCATTGAACTGTACTCCAAATTCTTTCTTGCAAAAGAGCCTATGGGAGCTGGGCGCCATGGTGCATGCCTGTAATCCCAGTGGCTTAGGAGCTGAGGCAGGAGGATCAAGGGTTTAAAGCCAGCCTCAGCAACTTAGCCAGGCACTAAACAACTCAGTGAGGCCCTGTCTCTAAATAAAATATAAAAAAAATGGTGGAGGGGGGGTGTTGCTGGGGATGTGGCTAAGTGCCCCTGAGTTCAATCCCCTGTACTAAACAAAAAGAGAGTGCCTGTCATTCTCTTGGTGAAAGCAAAGAATATTACATAAGTTCTTCACCTTCCAGTGAGAGGTCTTATTGATCTCAAAACAAAAATAGTTGAGGAGGAAAGGGAGAAATAATTTTGAGGAAATAATTCCTTCCATTGCTTACTGATAGTCTTTCCTATCTGTACCTTCTGAGAAATGAGGTGCAAAAAAGTAAATTAAGGTCTTTAAATAATGGCATTTCAGTGTCCCCAACATATGTCTATTTCATCACTGTGGTCTTTGCACAAATTGCCTCCTGCCTATTTATGAGGTATCGCACCAAGGTTTGCACACGGCTGCTGTGCCTGCTCTGACTCTCTTAGTACCACAAGAGTGCCCAGTTACTGGCACCAGTTTCCTATGGAGCCATGGAATTTCTCCTAGCTGGGTCTATGGATGGAGCTGCTGCACCCTCTCCCCAAGCTCCTTGCTTCTCTGTGACCGCCGACTAAATGACTAAACTAAGCTCAAAGAGGCATTCTTTTGACAACAGCAATGTTCTTCTAAAGCCCTAGAGTCTCCTGCGCTCCTGCGACCTTGTTCCCAGGCCAATAGGTGCAGGGTCTTGGGGCTCAGTGTTTCAAGGGACAGCAAGGCTCATTGCCAGGAGACCTAGGGGCCAGGCAGCGATCACAGCCCTTTGTAGGTTCAGTTCCCCTTCAGCTCCCTTTATTTCGTTTTGTTATTCAACTACGATTTCCTGTTGCCTTTAATCCTTTCTGTTTTATGTAGGAGACTCCACCTGCCAGATAGCGATGTATATCCCACAGCCACGCCCCAGAGAATCCTTCCTCAGGCCACAACCCACCAGCCTCCAGTTACCACTCAGTCAATCCCATCAGGGATCCATTCACCCATTAAATCAAGGCTAATTAAGCCCAATCATTTCTCCGCCAAACTTTGCATGGTCTCACAGGTGAGCTTTTGGGGCACACCAAGTCAAAACCATAACATGTGCTCCTGGAGGAACAAGTCAGGACACAGAAAGCTTTCCAGACTGCAGATGTCCATTGTGGACTATCCAGCTTTTGGTCAAGTAAGCCAATCAAATCAATCGCTTTTTTATAATCATACTTCTTGTTGATTCTGTTCCTCTGGAAAACCCTAATACACCTTCCTGGTCGCTGTTTCTGCTTCATCTCCCAAATTTTGGTACAGTGTGTTTTTCATTGTTATTCACATCTATGTATTTTTCTACTTAGCCTTGTGCTTTTTTTCCTTGATCAGAAAATTGTTTGAAATGCTTTTTGATTTCTACAAATTTCTGAATTTTTACTTCCCCTTTTTATTATTAATTTCTAGCTTCATCCCATTAGGTGTTTAGAAGACACTGATGACTATATTTACAATGTTTTGTTTTTTTTAATCTTCATTATGGACCATGAATACCTTTCATGAGGGAGTATAATCAAACCTACTCCAAAGAGCCCCAAGACCTCCTCATATATTGGTGACTCATTTTTCAAGATATGAGCTGGACAGAATTGGGGTATGAGGTGATAGATCAACCAGATTACAGCACCAGATCTGAAACCCAAAATTCATTTCCCATTTTTAAATTACTGTTTGGAAGTATTCCTACTCACAAGTATTGTAGCATGCAGGCAGAGTTCAGGACGGAAAAGGGTTGCAACCAAACCATGTTGTGTAAATCTAGGAATTGTGCTGACAACCTTGCTAAAGCCAGAAGAAAAATGTCTATTTTTCAGTGACTTGTATGGAGCAAGACTGCCTCCCAATTCCACAAACTAACAGATGCTAGATTTTTGTTGTTGTTGTTAATCTCATTAACTGAGCTTTGTGATGGGATTTTCTTTTAGGATTAAAGTGAGCACCACCCAGGTTCTCAGTTTGTGGTTTAGAACTCCCAAGAGGCCATGGATTATTAGAATGCAAAAGATGCTCCCTGCTAAGTCCCACATACTTGGTGGTACCTGGTGTGAGGCCCAAAGTGCCATGGAGCAGCACTTTCCCTGTTATGTGCCACTGGTCTGGAATTCTGCAGATCAGATGCCTGGGCCCTGACTGCTGCCCTTCTCTACCCACCAGGAGGATAGCTCCTATGACAGCCAAGACTTTGAATGCAACTTGTTTTCCACACTGCAAGGGCATCTTCCCTGGAAACAGTCTGAACAAAGTGACTTTCCAAGCGCACAGGGTACCTTGTTCCAGGACACAGAGCCTCCTGTCCTGGACAGGGCATTCACAACCCAGACCAAGCCCCAGGTGTCCCACCATTGACCACCCACTGGGGTTCTCTTATCTTGTTCAGATGCACCTGTGATGAAAGTCTGGAGCCCAAGACCTCTGGTGGTGGTGATCCTTGTAAGAGTCCTCTTCCTTCTGCCCCTGCAAGCCACCATGGGACTAGCCAAGGCTGCTGGGAGTGGATCCAGGCCCTTCTGCACAGGACTCCTTGAGGCTGCTTGAGGCTGCAACCTATGGGGCCCAGCAGCATTGAGATTTCCTTTGTTTGGAGGAGCATTTTGGAACAGATCCTCTAACAGTAATGCTTGCCATGGAGGCTTCAGAGTTATCATGCATGTTTCTTTTTTTTTTTAATATTTATTTTTTTGTTTTCGGCGGGCACAACATCTTTGTTTGTATGTGGTGCTGAGGATCGAACCCGGGCTGCACGCATGCCAGGCGAGCGTGCTACCGCTTGAGCCACATTCCCAGCCCCTCATGCATGTTTCTTTTCTTTTCTTTTCTTTTTCTCAATAAAATTGTGGTAAAATGTGAAATTCTTGGGTGTTGTGTTCTCCTGCTGGGGATTGGGGAAAGAGGAGGCTCAGAACCCTGGGTAGTGAGAGACCATGTTCAGATCTAAGAGGGCCCATCCTCATTGCTGTTGCATTGCTTATTGGCATGGTGGGTTGGTGGCATCTTCTGGGTACAGGTTGGGCAGGCAGGGCACTTATGTATTGGGTGTTCTACAAGCATTATATCTCCAAGCTGATACAGAGCAGCTTTGAGAACCCATGTGAGAAATGATCTTATGTGCCACCCTGTCATCTGTTTCCCCAAGGCTATTTCAGGGGTGCCTCCAGATCTGGGTCACAGCTGCCACTATACATTTGACTGCACTCGCTATGAGGCCTCTCTACAGACCCCAGCAGCTAGACTTCCAAACTCTGGGCCTAGGTATTCACCCATTGGCATAGATCTTCCAGAAGACTTCACCCAGAATATTTTGCTGCCAGGGCCCTTCCAAGGAACTCTGCTAAAGCTGGTATTCTTGGAACCTTCTTTTCCTTGGGTTTTTAAAAGTTTCAACTTGAAATTATACTCTGGATTTGATAACCTTATCAGATACATCCTCAATACTTTTAGATAACAAGATACATCCCCAATAGTTTTTTATTCTTATTTTGACACATGATGTAGTGCAGTTGCTGAAGCTTGTCTTGAATGTGTAGCCCTTTTGCCTCAGCCTCCTAGGTCACTGAGATTATAAGCCTGTACTACCCTGACACATATTGCAAGATTTATCTTTACAATTAATTTAATATTCAGGGAGCTGGAGTACTGTTTCTCAGTGATATTTTACAAAATATCAAAATGGAGCTAAATTTTTGCTCCAGTGAAATAACTGAAAAAGAACAATCATGTAAAGTAATTTTAATGAATATATGGCAAATGATTCTGCTATGCTAAATGTGCCAAGGCCTTTAGTATCTAACTCTGGTAAGAAAGTGGATTCAATAAGTTATATAATTATAGCATCTATTTGATAAGACTCAAAGCAAGTGATGACTTCAATTTGCATCAGAAACATTATACCCTGTAGTGTATAAGAGAATAAAGTATCTTGGTTTTAAATCAACACATGAGATGGGATTTCATAGGTTTTTAAGTCCAGATATAAAAGTCTAATCCCTTGGATTGACATTTATGTTTGTATTTGCACTTGGTATTGGTCTCCTGGGTTGAATTTTCACCCTGAGCTCTTTTCATATAGTCACAGTTTGGCATTTTTATTTCATCTCAAAGGACTCCCTCTCTCCCTCTTTTTCTCCCTTCCTTCATTCCTCCTTCCTTCTTTCCTTCTATCTTTCTTTCTTTCTTTCTTTCTTTCTTTCTTTCTTTCTTTCTTTCTTTCTTTCTTCTTTTCAGAAACTGCACACAACTTTGATAGAACCCAAGCTCCAGGATTATAATAGTGACTTCTATTGCCAATGCAGTTCCAGACACTGACTTCTTCCTGGACTCAAGGTAGTTTCTTCTTCCTGAATCTTTTCCTCTGCTACATTGTCTTCTGGTACTCTAGAGCTCTATTCAGTGATGTTCTCCCCCCACCAAGGTTTCACCCAATTCTGACTGCTGATATGTTTTTGCTAAAACTACATGAGTGTTTCTCCTAGAGCAGCAAAGTAATGATGTTTGGGGGCAGTGTGAACCTGGAATCTGGAAAGGAGAGTTCAGATTCCACTGGGTATCCAGAGTTCTTGACTGTTATGGTGCTAAGTGAAACCATAAAGAGGTGTTAGTAGGTCAAAGATTTGAAATCATAATTGAAGATTCAGCAAAACAACAGATTGGGATGAGTAATAGTGAAGAAAAAATGTATGTTAATGAGGCAAAGACAAAACAAAGTACATAAGATTGGACACTTAATGCTTTTGAACATACTAATTATTGATAATTAGATAGAATCAATGACATTCACCCAAAATTAATTAGAAAAATGCTGAAAATTACAGAACTCTTTTCAAATTTCCTCAGACAAATATATAATACTACTAAGCTTCTTTAGTAGGAAAGATAAGGCTAGACTCACTAATGTTAGACACAAGAAAAGTAAAAGAAACACACATTTAAATGGCATATTAGAAAGTGTTAAGAATTTTTATTACAGGGTCCAGGGATGTAGGTCAGTGGTGGAGCACTTGTCTAGCTTGTATGAGTCCCTGGATTTGATTCCTAATTTATAAAATAGAAGAAGGAATTGTTATTATAACCCATGTCATTAAAAGGTGGCAAAAATAAATTTCTCAATACAGGTTGTTTGAATGAGTTTGGTAGGATATTTGAATCTGCAACATAGCCATGTATACTATCAATTTTAAATATACTGTTTGACACAGGAATTCCACTTTAAAAATTTTTTTCCATAGATTCATTCCCAGAAAACAAGAAACTCTATGAACAGCAACAACAAAAATAGTGTTCTTTCATTGTACAAGATAAAAAAGATCCACTTAGTTAGAAACAAGGCAATCTTTAGAAATCAAAACAGAATTGATTGTATAGAGGTTCTAGGACATATTAAATGTCCTTATAAATCCAAGAGGTAGAGAGTATTAGGGATTTCTACATCTGTGTACATGTTTATAGTAATGAAAACATGGCTTCCCATTGACATGAAATCATGCAGATTTTAAATCCCTATACAAAAATAATGATGTTACACAATTTTACAGATTTTGTGTAGGACCTTTAATCTTTCACTTTCATTTCTTTCTGTGTCTTCCTGGAAATTATTCTAGTGAAATGAAATTTAAGTAATGGCTTTTTTAGCAAAATATTTGTAGAATCACAAAAACTGCAAAAATATTGAGATTTTAGTCTGCAAAATGGATGCGAATGATATCAAAAGTAATTCAATTAAGAAGCTTATTAAATTATGAAATAGATGCAAAAGATACTGAATATTATTAAAAGACAAACTTTTAAACCATACAAAGATTAGTTAAGGTTAATTAAAGATTAGTTAAGTAAAAGTGTCATAGTACAATTAAATGGAGTTCTAGTCAGGACATACCTTCTTTTCTTCCTGGTACATTCCCTAACTCAGACTAAAGCACTTGGCCTCTCCCTGTGCTACTTGTCAAAAGCTAAGCCTTCCTCAGGCTGAGGAATTGGAACAGAACCTGTAGCCCTCTGCCCCTTGCAGGGACCCACACTGAATCTTGGCCCCAGGCACACTTGAAACTTCAGGGATTCATTCCTGCATTGAAAAGGCTATCAATACATTAAATTAAAAATCCTTTTACTATGATTTTAAGACAAGATGTTAAGATTATATATCAGATGATATATTAGGTCTGTGAGTTAATTGTTTTCTTTTAGTTTTACAAGAAATGAAAACAATTTTGTAGGCCCCTAAAGTATTATAAGGCCTTAGGCACTTTGCCTAGGGGTGGGTGAGTCCTGCCTGGTATCCTAGGGATTTGTGTTAGCAGCAGCTGGGGCTCTATCTCTAGAGAGGCCAATTATAAACCCACTTTAAAGCAGAATTCACTTGGTCCTGCATGGTTAAGATGAAACTTTGTGAAGGAGTCTATGCTTCTGTGTGTGTTCTTAGACTCCCAAGGATAAAAACTCCTCCTCCTTGGATTTTTGTGACAAAAATTGTGACAGTAAAATCCACACTGGCTTCTTTCTCTCAAACATAGAGATTTCTTCATGTATCATATTTCTTCATGTATCATTTTCAATTCAAGATCATGAGACTCTTGCTTGTATTTCAGAAAAACAATACCATAGACAAAATAAATGTGAACATTATCTCCAAGGAGATTCTTGCCCTAAAATTAAAAAAAGGGGGGCGGCTGGGGTTGTGATTCAGTGATAGAGCACTCACCTAGCACATGTAAGGCTCTGGGTTAGATCCTCATCAGCACATAAAAATAAATAAATAAAAATAAAGGTATTGGGGCTGGGGATGTGGCTCAAGTGGTAACACGCTTGTCTGGCATGCGCAAGGTGCTGGGTTCGATCCTCAGCACCACATAAAATAAAGATGTTGTGTCCACTGAAAACTGAAAAGTAAATATTAAAAAAATTCTCTCTCTCCCCTCCCCTCTCTCCTCTCTCTCTTTAAACAAATGAAAATAAAAAATTAAATTAAATTAAAAATCATTTCACTATGATTTTAAGACAAGATGTTAATATTATATATTAGATGTTATATTAGGTATGAGAGTTATTTTTTTTTAGTTTTACAAGAAATGAAAACAATTTTGTATGCCCCTAAAGAATTATAAGGCCTTAGGCACTTTGCCCAGTGGGTGGGTATGTCCAACTACAACTAAAAAATAAATTTTAATTTTTTAAAAAAGCATAATTCCTTTCAATGTAAGATTTTGAAATAGAGTTAGTGATTGTGAAAGTTAGCCAGCTTTGTGTACTACCTCTATGCAATTGACCATTATCAATCCCTAAAATATCTATAATTCCAGCTACTCATTAGGTTGAGACAAGAGAATCACAAGTTCCAGTCTAGCCTCAGTAATTTAATGAGGCCACAAGCAACTTAGTGAGAGTCCCTTAAAAGATAAAAAACAGCAGAGGATGTAACTCAGTGTTAAGGTGCCCCAGGTTCATACCCAAGTACCAAGAAAAAAACTCAGTTTAATGACATTTTTTCTTTTTTTTTCTATTATTTTATTTTGCCAGCATTATTTTTTATCATGTCCTATGCTATGTGTTTCTTTTCATGATTTTCAATACTGAAAGCATAATTTGTATAAAGACTTCTAGATAGTTCTAATTTTGTTTTATGCCAATTTAACCAAAAGAAAGTACATTATGACAATGCTAATTATTTGGCTAGGCAGTGTGTGAGTGTGTGTGTGTGTGTGTGTGTGTGTGTGTAAAACAATGAAAACTTTCTCAAAAATGAAAAGATGTCCTTTTGTACAACTACTTTTGTAACATATAAAATTTCCCAATGTCTGGAAATGTTGGGAAGTGGCATATGTGGTCATGTCTCATCCTCTTTTTTTTTTTTTCTTCCCCGTGGTGGTGCTAGTGATTGAATCAAGGGCTTCACATATGGTCAACAAGGCTTCTTTCCCTCAGCTCCATCTCTAATTTTTTTTTTTTTTTTTTGAGACAGGGACTTCCTTATTTACTGTGGCTGGCCTTGAACTTGTTTCCCTCCTCCCTCAAACTCTAAGTCCTTGGGACTATAGGACTGGACCACTTCACCTAGCCTCCTGCCTTTATTTATTGTGGAGCCTAATACTCTCATTGTCCCCAAGTTTCAAAAAAAAAATCAACAAGGAGAGGGAGAGGAAGAAAAGCTGATTTAGACTTTAAGTCTTTAGAAGTAAGGGTGATCACATGGAATGTTCTCTTTATATCTAACCACAAAAACACTCCAACTCCTCTTTGACCTCTACTCCCATTCCCTGTCATGGACAATTAACACTCAATTAAGCTGATGAGAAAAAAGACAAACAGGTCTGATCCCACTGTTCAGGAAGACTTAGCACCTAAGCCCCTCTAAATCCAAATCCCTTCATCTAAAACCTACTGGATTTCAGGAAACAGGAAAATTTAAAAGTCCATGTCCATGTAATGAAGGCATTTACATCCCTTGAAGCTCAGCCTAGTGTATAGTAATTTATCTTTTTATTTTTTGAGACAGGATATTGCTCTGTTGCTCAAGGTGGCTTCAAGCAGTGCTCCTGTCTGAGCCTCCTGTGTAGCTTGGACTACTGGTACTCATCATGGCACCCTGCTGGTGATAGCTGGCTAAAGCAACCTGAGCAAACTGATGTTTGCCATGGGACTCCACTGTCATGATGGGCAAAAGGTGCAACTTATGCAGTCCAGGGGGAAAAATAAATAATGTCCATGTGCTTCTGTCATTTTCAATGCTTTATTCACTCAAATCATTCAATACAATTTTACTCTATAGGTTCTTAATCAAGGAACTGACAATCCTAAATGTTAGCACTTCAATAAACATAATCAACTCACAGAAAACAACTCTAGATTATTCCTAAGCACTAAAATCACACTTAATCATGACACGCTCATGATAGAAATTTCCTCTGCATGCTAAGCTTAAGTTTCAGATCAAAAGTCTCAAGCCTTGGGCTCTAAGTCCAGCAGACGAACATTTACTTTGACCATTGATGATCAGGTCAGAAACTAAGGCAGGCTTCTCCTAGGGTGGAGCTGATGGCTGGCTGAGGAGTTGGTCATAGGAAAAAGTCCTTTTTTTCACTAGAGTGAAGAGGCTGCTGTAGAATTTGAAAGAGATGAGAACAAGTCAGAGGATCAGGCAGATGAGAAGAGTTGGGATGTCATTCTAGGTCCTCATCAGTCTCTCAGGCTTGTGTGCATCAGTGTCAGCTGGCTGAATGTCTGTTCATTTGCTCCATCATTTAAACTAAATTTGGGGGCTTCTGAACACCTTTCAAGTCCTATCAGCTGCCACCAGATTTCTCAGTGACATCATTTGCTCTGGGGTTAAAGCATCTGGTCTGTTTTTCTCTACCCTGATTTTTTGCTTCTTGCTCTCATCAGAGTGAGTGCAACATAGGAGAGACTCAACTCTGAACTTGACAGGGTAGGGAGAAGTGACTAGTTTGTGTCTGAGGGCCATACTAGAGGGCTCTGTAGGTAGACATGCCTGGTGATAGTGCAGTTTTCAAGCTGGAGTTTTAAAATGGAGTTGCTTAGGCTAAGGCCTTAGGCCATCCTTACACCCACCACTGGACAGAGCCTACGAGGGCAGGATTCTGTAACTGCCTGGACATGCCAAGCTGATGTCTTGGATTCCTTGGTTGTCAACTCAGAAGGCCCAAGACTAGAGAATTCATTTGGTCTTCTTTCCTAAGTAATGTAACTGGAGACCATTTAAAGGACACTTGTTGATACTGGTTCTCTCCAGAGTTCAAGAAGGTCACATTCAGTTTTGAAGAAACACCAGCAAGTGGCCACCCAACTACACACTCTGTTAAAACTCTACCCTCATATCTTCAGAGATGCCCTTGGGTTCAGCCCACAGCTCTGACCTGGGTAATTGTCTCCTTCTTGCCCCAGACCCACCTATACAACTCCCCATCCTGACTCACTCCCTGAAAATCAATAGTCAATGAGTGAATAAAGGAATGGGTTTAATTATCATGAAAAATTCAATCAGATTAGAAACTATTAGAATTCTCAGTCCATCTAAAAGAAGAGTTCCTTATCAAATTAATTACACAAAGATTTTTTTTTCTTATTGAAGAACCTTTAATTCATTCAGGAGAGAAAGAACAAAATAAGAATGATCAGCACAGCCAAAGCTCCTAGGCATACAGGGCACAGTCCCAGTGCATGAGTCCACAAGGACAATATGAGGGTCCCCAATGGAGTCCTTCAGGCTCCTTCCAGGGCATTGGCTGATGGGTATTGTACTGCAAGGCGTCCTCCAAGCTGGGATTCCTTTCTATTCTGGGTTCCTCTGGGATGGAAGCCTCGGTTTTCACAGCTTCGAGGGATGAGCTGGGCTCCAAGAGGCAGCCTGAGTGTGTGTCTCTCCAATAGCCCAGGCACTGGCACCTCCTGGGAGGTTCAGGGTCCACTGGGCTGCACTGATGGTAGGGCTTGCCTCTTCTTGAGGTGATTGGAGCTCCTGAGTGGATTCAGCCATTGGCTCCTGGATGCTCAGGTCTAGACCTCATTTTTTGGCCCCTCTCAACTGTCTGCTCCTGTGTAACAACATATTCCATTAGTACACTACTCTCAGATCCCCAAAGACAGCTCCCTGTTCTGTGTAGGCCCAGTGAGATAGCTTACCAAAAAATTCACATCTCCACAGCTCTGGAGGCACTGGCAGGAGTGGTGGCTCAGAGCAGGAAAATTATCCATTGCCCAGGCCCACTCCTGTTCTGGGTTCAGGCCTGGTGGCATGTTGGTCTCTGGACATGCCCTCCTGGGAGTCAGGGATCCTGAGGTTGACAGAGGGACCCTAATAGTTTCAGCTTCCCTACCAGGCCAAAGTGTGTTTCTGGACTAGGAAAAGGAGCAAATGATTCAGTCTGGTATGGACTGCACCTTTTTATAGTGGTCTGTCTTGTAGCTGACCTCAGAAGACATATCCAATCATTTTCCTGGGACATTCATTTGCATCACAAATTGATTGAATAACCTGATAGGATTAAGGTGCAAATGGACTAATCCTGAAGGCATTGTTGAAATTGCTTGGTTTTGATTGAATTGGATAGTGAAAAGGTGGGTGGGTGTGGGTGGCAAGGCAGGTTCCAGTCCTTGGCAGTTTCAAATCAGTATAAAAATTCTCTCCCTATTTCAGATAAACATAGACAAATGAGCTGGGCATAGGGATGCACTGTTGTAATCCCAGTGTCTTGGGACACTGAGGGAGGAGGACCTTGAGTTCAAAGTCAGCCTCAGTAAGGGTGAAAGTGGTAAGGAACTCAGTGAGACCCTGTCTCTAATAAAATACCAACAAAAAAAAAAAAAAAAAAAAAGAAAGAAAGAAAGAAAGAATAGGGCTGGTGATGTGGACACATTCTCAAGTGCCCCTGAGTTCAATTCCTGGTATCCAAAACAAAAACAAACCAACCACATAAAGTAATGACTGTGTCCAATCCTGCATCCCATTTTATTTTTTCCACTCATGCTGGTGATTGAATGTCAGGCTTTAAACCACTGAGCTTCTTCTTAGCCCTTTTTATTTTCTGTTTTGAGACAAGATCTGGCCATGTTGCCTAGTATGGCCTCAAACATGTGTTTTTCTTCCCTCAGTCTTTTCATTTGCTGGGATTTCCTGAATGGGTTATTGAACCCAGCTAATTCTCCCCATATGTGCAGGGATTGCCTGGTTTTAGAGACCAGACTCAGTGGTGCTGGATCATAGTCTTAAGACCATAAGCTCATTCATCCTGGAACTGGATGGAAAAGCTAAGTTTTAAAGCATTCATGGCTAAGTAGGGAAATGAGTAAGGGGAGCAGGTTGTTTTGAGAAAAGGAGAGTCCTATGGCTATTTTGAATTGTAATTTTTCTTTTTTTAAAAAAAATTATAGATGGACACATTTTCTTTATTTCTTTATTTTTATGTAGTGGTGAGGATCAAACCCAGTGCCTCACACATGCTAGTGAGTGCTCTACCACTGAGACCCAACCCCAGCCCCTAGAATTGTAAATTTTCTATTCTATGCCTAGATTTTCTGCATTAAAGTGCATCTAAATTTCCTATGATTTTCTTGTCTAAAGGACAAATCAATAGAGTTAATCTCACATTATCCATAGTTTGCACCCCCCCCCCAGAATCCTCACCTTTTCTAATGTAAATAGGAGGATTTTATCCTAAATTGTTCCTCTTTATCTACTTTCCTTTTTTTTATAGCAATTCATCCCATTTCTATTTTATTTAAATGTATATTTAGCCAGCTCTGCTGCACATAATTGTAATCTGAGTGACTCTGGAGCCTGCAGCAGGAGGATTTAAAGTTCAAGGCCAGTCTCAGCAATTTAGAAACATCTTCCTTTTTCTTTTTCTTTTTGTTGTTTGTTTGTGTTTCTTTTTTGTGCATGTGTTTGTTTTCATGCGTGTGTGTGCATTTTCTTCTTCTGGTTTAGGAAACAATTCTTTTTCAGTAAGGATCATCTCAATGGGGCAGGGGAATTCATGTATGGGTTAATCTGGCCATGAGCTCTATGAATGTGGCAGTATATCTAGGTTCTTTACTCATTGGATACATTAAATGGCAAAAAAACTCATATCTAAATCCTCAAGTTTAGCATTACTCTTCCACATTTAAAGATGTCTGCCAAAATTTAGTGCTTTTTTTGGTCTATGGACCCTATGTCAGCTCTACTCTTTAGAGACACCAACCAGCTCTACCATTTTAACAGTGGAAAGGCACACATTTTTATTTACTTTTGGGTTTTTGGTTACTGATGACTGAACCCAGGGGTACTTAATTCTTAGTTAATCCCCTAGTCTTTTTAAATTTTCTGTTTTAAGATAGGGTCTCAGTAAGTAGCATAACCCTCACAAGGTTGCTGAGGGTGGCCTTGAACTCTGGAATCTCCTGTCTCAGTCTCTATTGCTCCTGGGAATATAGAATGAACCACTATGCCAACCCATATAGTATCTTTAAAGTGACATCTTTCAGACACTTTGTGGCCCTTTGGATATGCATACCCTTGATGACTTGGCAGTTACCTTGTGTTTTAATAGTGAACACAAAGATTTAAACATCATTATTTTTAAGATTTTGTGGGATTTTATGTATCAAGACAATATTGAACCATTTTCTCAGATCACCTTGGACAAGTTATAGGAAGAGGAATGATTCATTCTATAGGTGATTATATTTTCATTTGATGTAAAAAGTTTCAGAAGACATATCTAATTTTATTAAGAATGAATTTTTAACATTTTGTTTTTATTTATGTATTTATTTATTTATTTATTTATTGTGGTAGCATTGGTAAGTGTACCCAGGGCCTCTTGCATGCCAGGCAAGAACTCTACAACTAATCTGCAATCAAAGCCCTTCTTTGTGAGTTACTAAGATCTTTTTATGTACATTTCACCTGCAGCTTTGAACTCTGACACAGTAGCCTCTGATGTGCCTTAGCACACTCTACCTCTCCATTTTCCTGCAGTGGACATTTGTATTTCTGCTGTCCCCTATCACCACACATAATTGTCCCTATGCACCTGTGGGAGAATTTACCTAAGGCAGGTGCCCATAAACATAACTCTTTCCTCAAAAGGGTATTACCTGAACTTTTCTGAGCATTACCAGATTGTTTTTTAGGGTGAATGCAGCATTTACTTTCCAACAATAGTGTTGTGCAGTACTGCATGCACACATTTCCCACAAACCCTTGAAGTGACCCAGTATTCTGACATTTGCGGGGCCTTTGTGGCTCTGAAGAGGTTTGCTTTGGGCTTGATGCCTCCTGATCCAGTTTTTTCTAATTTCTTTCTTTTTTTAAAATTTATTTATTTATTTATTTTTCTTAGTTCTCGGCAGACACAACATCTTCGTTTGTATGTGGTGCTGAGGATCGAACCCGGGCAGCACACACGCTAGACAAGCGCGCTACCGCTTGAGCCACATCCCCAGCCCCTTCTAATTTCTTAAAGTCTCTTTTTGTGTGTCTGTTGCTGTGTGTTTTTGAAACATTCTTTGATGTTCAGTCTTAAATCTATCTTTGCTTTTTGATCAGATTATGAGTTATTCTCATCCCTTGTGCTTAAACTAAGTGTGTTCAGTTTCTGTTCCTAAAGGCAAAAGGAACACAACTGTGCCTTAGCATTCCTCTTCCTGCCTTTTAGCCTGTTACAATCCATTTTATTTTTAACAACCACAAAAGAATGGACTTAGGTTTCATTCATAAAATATACATTTTCTCCATAAAAAAGTATTAAAATATTTGTTTTCAGGATGTTCTTATCAAGTTAGTTTAACATTTTTATTTCAGCAAAAATAATGCCTTTCAAAATTTTATGGATTTTTACAGTTTTCCTTTCATATAAGCTTTTCAATCAAGAAATAAAGTGTCTAAACAGACATTTTTATATTTTCTCTATATATTAACTGCATTAACACAGAGATCCAGAAACCAGAAGCAGAAGTTTTGCCCTCTAAAACCTCCTCTCCATGGTGGGTATTAAACCATATCTGAGTGACATTAATCTGAATGGGGCTAGGGTCTGGGAGAGGCTGTGCTGGCCAGGGGCAGCTGTGTGAAGGCATTAGAAACTGGAAACTTCTAGGCTCTTCCTTAAGTAGATGCAGAACAAAAGTACTATCCAAGGAGACACACTTCCCACTTAAGGAACTCCTGCCACACATTCTTTTGTATACTTGGATAGATTTGTTTGAGGCCAACAGCTGCGGCTCTTTTGCACTGTTCACCTGGATACCTTCCATACCTCTGCCCACCAAAGCAAGTTAGGATCTCTTCCCTAGGGCTCTGATATCAAGTCCATAGCACAGCTCAGAATCAGAGCTTTGTCCCCAACCCCATGCAGAACTCCTCCATCTCTGTTCTCTCTGTTCTCTCTTCATTCTGTCTACTGTTGAACAAGAGAATCAAATATTTATGAGGGTCTATAAAAATAATATCTCTTGCCTTTTAGTAAGTAAACAAAGAGACATGTGTAAGAGAGAAATCTTACATTTGTCTGAAAGGGAGAATAAATAGAATCCCTCAGAGTGAATACTCAGTACTTGTAGGACTCAGTGATCATGGCCCAGGGTTAAGATCAGCATGTTTCTGGGGAGCCTCTTTCCAGGACTACATGGATATGACCAAGAGAAGCTGCCAGGACAGGTGACTTCATGGTTGCTTTGCAGCATGGCACTCTTCTGAGGCTGAATTTGAGTTCTTCTGTGCCATGGGTGTAAAGGTAAAATTTCTAAGCTGATTCTAAGCTGCAAGAGTCTGAGTTAAAGTGTAAAAGATTGGGCATTGTAAAGTTTCTAAATTGAAAGGCTTGGGCTAAAAATAATAATAATAGGCCAGGTATTGTTAAAATTCCTCTGCTACCCCCGGAACCTGTAACCTCTGTAGCTGTTAGAACAATACCTGAACTGCCCAGTAAATATTTCCATTGATTCCCTGGTTGTTTATTAGCTAAGGGCTCCAAATAGCTCAGACGTAGGCATTGCAGGACCTAAACCAATCAGTTTGAATGTGTACCCCACTTAGGAGCACCAATCACCCCTGTCCAATCTGTTCCCGCCAATGTATGCACTAATCATGGCTCAGGGTTGTTGTTCAATTTTCCCGCGCCTAAAGATGATTTGTTCTGATGTATGCAAAGCCCCCCACCCTCTCCAAAAAGTGTACTTAAGCTCTGCTTGACCTCTGCTCTGGGCTCTGGGCTGCTCTCCCTTCCTGAGTGAGCCTTGAGCCCCAGCATGCTGGTTCAATAAAACTTCCCCCCCTGCAATTGCATGAGGCTGGTCTCTTGTGTGGTCTCTCGCTCCGACGCTCCGCCGGACCCTTACATTGGCATCTGGTTCCAGGCAAGCAGGTAGGAGGAACTAGGCCTGTTTCTTAGTATCTGTGCTGTAGGCAACTGACTGTGTCAAGGACAAGCCCAATATAGCAGCCCCCCATGGCCTAGAGAGCAGTTCCCAGTAGAAATGTAGGGGAGTAGCCATGGCCTAGAATCTTCTGAGCTCAGTATCAAAAGCAACTGGGATCTCAGTGTCATCTCTGCAGAATTCAGAACCTGCTTCACACAGGAGTAAATGGTCCATGATTTTGGCATCTAGATCAGGAGAAACAGTGTTAGGTTTCAGAGAAGTGGCAGAAGAGTGGCTGTTAAGCATTCAGATGCTTATATATGGCTCTCTTGCAGAATCTTTTTTTTTTTAATCTTTTTTGTGTTGTTGGACACAATACATATTTTTTATTAATTTATTTTTACGTGGTGCTGAGGATTGAACCCAGGGCCTCACATGTGCTAGGGGAGCACTCTACCGCTGAGCCACAACCCCAGCCCTTCTTGCCCAATCCTAATGTAGAGTTCATTATGTTGGGTGATGATGGTACTCTTGGAGGCAAATTGCTTCAGAAGGCTGGGTCTGATGAACTTCAGTGGAAAAACAATCATCTTCACTTGACTCTTCTGTATATCTAAGAAGAACAAATCAAAAAAGCAAAACAAAAAGAAAGGAAAGCAATCATCTTGAATGAAATTATAATAAATCAAATGGCATCAGTTATTAATTAGATTTAAGGTTAAAATATTTTACAAAGGGTTACTTATTGTGAAATGCCAGTCTCTCTGTTTCCTTTACATATGTGATGTCCTATGTCACATAGCATTTCTTCAGGGCATGTACCTTCTTCTTCTACAAAGGCTTAATTCACTATTCCAAATCGAACCACAGGCTATGCTCTAGCTGAGAATGAAATTTAGGACCTCTTGGGAAGACTGTTTGAGAGAAGATGGAGATCACTTCTTCAGTCTTCCCTGGAATTATCAACTGCCTGTTTTGTTTCTGTACAGATGAATTTCTACATTAAAAGGACTAAGGGGAAGAGAGAGGTTATGGGAGGGAAGGAAAGGAAGGGAGGGCAAGCTATAGACTTAAATATCAAATAACTAAATACCGCTCAGATTCAAATTCTTGTCTCAACTTATAATAGATTTAAGTGACATTTAAATTTTCTAAGCCACAGGTGGTGGTGATTGATTAACCTGTGAGTGGGAACAAAATTGTTAATTTCAAAAAGTATATTTCAGATATTAAGAAATCATATAGGTCATTCAGGCACAGTTTTCTCATACACCTGTAATCCTAGCTACTAGAGTAGCTGAGGCAGAAAGAGTAAAATTTGAGGCCTGGCTGAGTAACTGAAAGAGATCCTGTCTCAGAATGATAAAAAAAAAAGGCTGGGGATGTATCTCTGTTCTAAAGTGATCCAGCTTCAATTCTCAGTACTGAAGAAGGTAAAAGGAAATGTAAAGAAAGTGACAGTTCCTGAGACATAATACAACTAACAACCCTTTTAAAGTTATATTTATTCTTATGTGTTGGTACTATTATGCTAAAAACATAAGCTCTTTAAACATCTCCCTAATGTAAGGGGATTTTTCACATTCTTATACCAGATCCACTTGATATTTATTTTCTTTTTGAGATAGAGTCTTATTAAATTTCCCAGGTTGTCCTAGAACTTGAAATCCTTCCACCTCAATCTTTTGAGTAGATGGGATTACATGCATGACTCACCGTTGCCTGGCTATCGGATTCACTTTAAAATTGTCAGAAGTACATATATTTAGCATCTTACAGGAACACAGTCTAGTGTGTTTAATGATCCTTTTACCTTCAATGTCATAAACTCTGCATTAGTACTAACTTAAGCATATACAGAGTGCTTACCTTTTGCCACATGTTATGAAAATAGCTATAAGTATGGCATGTTCCCTCTCAAATGTGGAATCTTAAAAAATTTTACTTTAATGTAGAATAGGGATTGTTAGGGTGGGAAGGTGTGAAGAGAAGGTGGAAGAAGAGTGAATGGATGTGAACAATACACTCCATATGTATATATGGAAAGATGACCAAAATTCCTCCTCAATATGTACAGTTTAATATGTGCCCATAAATAAATCAATTTTAAAAGCACTACATAGGCAAAGATGAAAAAATCCATATTTTTTCTGTCCTGTAGGAGCAGGCACAGAATTCTGCAACTCTAGAGTTCCACCTGGAAAGAGAACAGGGTTGGGGGGAAATTCCCCAGCTTGGAAAGCCTTGAGGAGACCAGAACCCAATCTAGTTTACTAGGGCTACTGAGCAGAATTCTTAAAGGCACAGAAATGACTTCCACATAGATAGGTTTGGAGATGTCTGTCTAAGCACCTGTCTGGTCTTGGCAGCCCCACGCTGCTGCAGATGAAGTCCTTGTCCCAGTAGATTAGTAGATGCAAAAGAACAGAAAGAAAGAAGAACCTGTTGGAGCCATATGTGTCCCCAGAGGCATTCCCACAGCATGCTCCTTTTTCTTTGGTCTCTGAAACTCATTTCTGTTTCTGATCCACTGTCCCATACTGTCATCTCTGCACAGGAGCCTGCAGATTCACACCTTCCTCAGTTGGGTTGAAAAGGCACAGGGTGGAGTGGTGCCCAGATCTTGAGCCTGAAATATGCCTTGACACAGGAACACTTTCCTTTCGGTGTCTTTCCTTTTCTAGACATTTAAGAAGTTTTGCGAATTAAATCAACCTTATTTGGTCTATAATAACATAATGATATTTGTCTTAATTGGCTTTATGGATTGTGAGGGAATATTTCTTGATGACATTTTATCCTCACTTCAAATAAAGAAAATAATAAGTAGTCATTTCATGAGTTTATTCAGTTAGTTGTTAAATAGGAGAGCAAAACACTCAGCGAATGGGAAAACATAAGACCCTTTTTTGTCCATTGGCCTTTAGGTTAAGCCTTGACTTTTGCCTTCCCATTCTGAACTTATCTGTTACCAGCACTAGCTTCTGCCTTGGGCCCTGGCTTCAGTCCTATCCCTATCTTTCAGAATCCCTTAAGTGAGTTCATGCCACACCTGTCATTGAAAGTACATAATTTGTTATGGAAAATTGAGATTTCCAATTTATCTTGTTTTATTTAGAGTGAGAAAACTAGAGGGCCATTATGAAAGGCAGAGGGTGGAACATGACAAAGAGCCCCTCTCAAGAATGAAGGAACTTACTTCCATGCAAGGCTACAAGCTGGCTGCATCTCTGCTCTTATGTATGCATGGTACAGTCCCCTGCCATTTGCCACAGTGGGGCTCTGGACTGTTCTGATGCTGAATGTTCTTAACTGTCCACGCCCCACCAAATAGAGAACAAGGACTTTGGGTTACTTCCCCCTTTCAGCAGAAAGTAACTTGGAGATGTCATTGCCCACTTTCCATAGAAATGGAGGCTAGAAATTGACAGTGGGAAAATGTAACAGAGGTTCATTTGATGCTTTGACTATATCCCTTGGGGCTTTGAAATTTACATGTTTTTTTTTCTTTTTCCCAACCTTCTTCTCCCTGATTTTCTCCCTAATCTTTTCCCTTACCTTCTTTTCCCTGATCTTCTCCTTGCTGATCTCTCCTCCCTAATCTCATTTTCTCTGAATCACCTCTTTAAAAGCTCCCTGTTCCTGCTGATGGGCAGGATTACAGCCTTTGGGACAGGAGTCCCCTGTGTTTCTCCTTTGCTAGCACAGCAATAAACCTTCTTTTCCTTTTTTCTCAAAAAAAAAAAAAAAGGGAGGGGAGACAATTTTGATCCTCAATTGAATCATTTGGATAAATGGACTCTACTCTTTTCCTGCCATTAGATGTGAAAAGATAAAGACTTTTGATCTCCCATTGCTAATTACTGTTCTAGATTTATGAAAATGTGTTTTAGAAAATAGAGAAAAAATATCTAAAGCCATAGATAAAGTAGGAGATAGTGATAAATCATAAAGGGTATCTTTTAATCACTAAAGGCCACTGAAATTAAAATGATGTTACTGAGAGATTAAGTTTTCACTGCCTAAAATAATACTTTATTTCCCAAGTATATCTAAGCATTTGAAAGGGCAGATGTTGGAGCACCAGGGTACTGACAACAAGCATTTCTGACTGATCCAAAGCAGAAATCAAGAGTGCAGAGTTTCCTTCATACTTCCCTGCCTAATGGCACAAGAAATCACAGCTCTTCATACCTCACCAAGCAAAGATCTTCTCTTCCCTTTTCTATAGTGGTGGTTGGTGCACTGCAGCTGCCAACAGCAGGGTCTGGTTTGTGAAAAGAAAATAGAAAAAGCTTTGCCCTGTAGGCCCTGGTCATGTTGGCTGTGGTTTTTAGTCTGCCAGTACTCTGTGCTGTGGTCCCTTTCTGTGGGCTTCACCCGAGGGCTGGTTAGAACTGCACTCTCAGGTTCCACCTACTGATTCAGAATCTCTTTGTAAAGAATGGTCTGGTGATTCCTTTTTGCATTAGAGTTTGAGGAGCACTCTGCAAATCGGGTCCTGGGAGTTTGGAAACTATTTTCCCAGGGTGCGAGGTGAGGGGAACCTTGCTCAGTACCTCTGAAACAGAGGGCATCCTCACTGCTCTGCCCAGAAGGATTCCGGGAGCCAGAGTGCAGCTCCCTGCTCAGTAGCTGCCCAACTGCCCTGAAGACTGGGGCCAATTGAAGCCAGTGTCGCTTCCTGGAGACACAGTAATCTCAGGAGACTGTGTGAAAAAGTACAAAGAGGCGACCATGTTCGCAGTTTCTGAGGCTGCTGAAGACCAAGACCACATCTAAGATCCAGGAAAGCTGTGTTCCTCCTGTCCCAGTCCAGTGGCAGTCAGGGAAATCTGTGGTCCCAGATCAACCACCACAACTATGTGGCTTGGGCAGAGCCCTAGGACCACCTCCTGCCACTGCGCTGCCCAGTGCCTGCCTGTGACCTGAGGGCAGGCTTCCTCCAGCCTCTAGGGTGCAGCTAACTGGAGGCAGATAGATCCTTGTGTGAAAATTAAAAAAAAATTAATATGAATGAATGTCAGGTTATTGTTTGTTTGTTTATTTTTTTGTGATACTTGTCCTAATGGGGAATGTGGTGCCCTACCACTGAGCTACACATCTTGCCCCCTCTCCCTTTTAATATTGAGGCAAGGCCTATGTTTCCCAGGCTGACCTAGAACTGGCCATCCTCCTGCTTCACTCCTAGCAGCTGGGATTACAGGCCTGTGTGCCTCTGTGCCCATCTATATGAATTTCTTTTATATAATTCACATCTGTTATTTTCACTTCAGACCAAGGAATTTCTCTAACTCACATCTTTATTTATATCTTAAATTTTGTGGCACAAACAAACCAAAGCCAAAGTGCTCAGCATGGATTGTCTACCATGTGCTTTTCAAATAGCTGAGGGGCAGAGATTAGACACTTGGCTCTCTTATCAGGATTGCCTGTATTCCGCCATTCATACACACTAACAAATCATTTAACAGCACTGTGATAATTACTAAGAAAAAGTGGAACACTCCACACATAGAGTTCTGCCCTCAGGCTGCTTACTCTCTCACCTATCACCATCCCTTGAAATTTTTATTTCCTATAAGGGATAAGGATTCCCTTTCCAAGTCCTTTTTTTCTGGTGGCTGCATTGGCATCAGAGGATGATGTTATATCCACAGGCTCTTGTTATATATTACCCTACCTGGCTCCCCATTCATTATCTCATTTCTATCACAAAAATCAAGGTATGGGAGGAAGCTGGGAATGAAGTGAGGCCCTGGAGTTAAATGAGATCATTAGGGCTGGGTCCTAGTTATGGAACTCAGCTGCAGCAGCTTTTTATTCTTTATTAAAGAGCAGAGAGGGGAGTGAGCTGAGATGCAAGAGCAATTTGGGAGCTGAGATCAGCACCATTCTCCCAGTCCTTGCCATTCTAACAGTGTGTGTGTATTGGAGTGGGGGAAACTTAATTAAGCCTATTGAGGGTGTGTGGGGCTGGGATGGGGGAGGCAGTCAGGGACTGCTGTTGTATTGGCTCCAGGCTTGTCTCCAACCTTGATGGTTTGAGAACATAGGAAGAGAATCTAACCTTGTAGGAGAGTTGTAGGAGCTTCTAGGAAAAGGAACACAGAAGACAATGGTAGAAAAATAGAAAGTTGGGAAAATGATGGGAGTAAAGAGACTCAGAACTCACTACATTTTCCTGGAGCAGTGTTCGCAGCCCTTCCTAACATCAGAATCATTTGGGGAGCTGAAGAAGAACAACAAACAACTCCAAAGCCCCAGAAAGTTTAAAACTTAAGTCATTGGTTGGGGTGAGAGTTGTAATGTTTTGGGTAAATTTTAATTAACTACTGTGAGCACATTTTTCTCATTTGATACACTAGGATTACAGATTTCTTCCCAGTGAGGGTTAAATGACAGCATATGCAAGGAAGTTCCCACATTCAGTTATGATTCAGTGAAAAACTGAATGCTAGCACAGCAGCCTGAATCCAACACTTACTACAGGGTTGTGTTATCATATAGATTTACCACTGGCTCATATACCAGCGACTCGAGCTCTGCCTTATGCCTGCATATGCTGGAGAGAAGCACCCTGGTATCTGCTTCTTGCCCCCAATGGTGATGATGCTGTCACCTTGTTTTTCAGGCAATATCTTCTGTCTGCTTGTTTCCAATAGGTGAATCCAAAGGCTTCCACAGATTCCATGCATTCTAGGTGGGTTCAGCTGAAAGACTGCGATTGGTATCTGGGAACCTGGTGGAGTTCACTCCCTCTGGCCTGCTTACTATGACCAGGTGGGAGAGGCTCCTCCTGGACACGTGGCTGGCAGTACAGGTGGTGTTGGATAATAGGTGGACGGCCCTAGTAAAGGAGTAGAAGGCCTCTGGTGAGTGGGGAGCCAGACCACAGCGACAGGTGTACCATCCCAGAGAAGATGAAACCCGCCTTTCACCTTTTGGATACGGGGCCCCAGGAGAAGAAGGGACTGTTCTCAGGGTGGGCTCCTGTGCTGACAGCTCAGGGCCCTGGGTCTTAGGTGTAAGCCTAGGCAGCAGCACAGGCTTTGCTCCTGCACCTGCCTCCTTCCTAACAGCAGCACTTTAAGCTGTGTTCTCCAGTTTCCTTTGCCTTGGTTTAACTGTCGACCACTCTGATGCCTGGTGCAATGGGTTTTTCTTTCCACAGGGGCCCAAGGAGACTTCAGCAGCGCCCTTCAGTAGCTAAAGGAAAAGAGAAAGGACACTTTTAGGTGAGCTTAGTGCTTTCCCTCCAAAAGCAGTCCGGGATGTGCGACCTTCTGATGCCACCTAGTGGACAGCTAACGTCAAAGCACCGGGAGGCCAGAGGCTGTGTGAAGCAGGTGAAAAGCCCACCGGGAAGGTGGGTTTTGTAAGTGGGGTTATTGTTGCTCAGCCTGATGACAGTTTCCAACTGAAACAAAGTTTTGAGGGACCTTAAAGTAGTTGTCTTCTTCCTCTCCATCATTTCCTTTATCCCCTCAATGCAAGCATGAAGGGCTCTGACCCTGGATGGGAAGTGAACATTCAGGTAGTTCAACAGTTAGAGAATGCAATAGGAGGAAAGTTTCCTATAAAACTAATCAGTCTAATAGTTAGTTAGTTCTCTTATCAGGATTCTGAGAAAGCCCCTAGCCATGTGTTCTTCTAACTTGCATACTTAATGTTTTTAAGTCTTCCTTAAATAGACTTCTCTAACCTCCCCCAATTATATGAGCATCTTCCTCCACAAAATCTGGATATATCCCTATCTGGACTGGTATCACAAGTGTACATGGGAATTTCAAAGGATATGGCTGTTAAAGAGGTGCTAGGTAGAGACGAAAGATAAATAAGGAACTAGAAAGACCTGATGGGGAAGGAGGAGGACTGTGTTGGCTTTGGGCTAAAACTCAGAGCTTAGTAAGACCTGAGAAATTGCCCTGTGCCTCAGGCTGTCCTTTCTCTCTCTTCCTGCTTCTGGATTTGCCACTTGATCTCCTTGTGCCTACCCAGGGCCACTACAATGGCGCCCTCATGGGTAATGTTAAGTTGCAAGAGATTTGGCTGGTGGCCCAGAGTAAGAAATCTGGTGTCTAGGTTATTGTTTTCATTTCTTACTTATTTATTTATTTATTTTTGATACTAGGGATTGAACTCAGGGGCATTCTACCATTGAGCCACATCCTAGTGATATTTTGCAATTTATTTAAACACAAGATTGTCACTGAATTGCTTAGCACCTCATTTTTTGAGGCTGGCTTTGAGCTCATGGCCTCCTGCCTCAGCCTCCTGAGCTGCTGGGATTATAGTCATGCACCACTTTGCCTGGCTCATTTCCTCTTTTTTGACTTAAAATGTTTGTTATAAACATTTAGTGACCTTTAATAAATTAAGCTCAACAAAGTCAAAATCTTTTTTCTTAAATCTGCAAACTTTAGAACTTTAAAAATATATGTATGCTTTATTATATATCCTATATTTGTCTTTTGTTACTATGTTTTCTCCAAGAGTAATGCCAGTTTTAAATTATCTCTTGTATTTGATCAACAGATGTAGACAGTTCAATAAGGTTAAATGCATCATTTCTTCCAATGACATCTTCTTTATAATATCTAATCTCCAAAATTTGTTTAAGAAATTTTATCTGGCTGGGCATGATGGTGCATGCCTGTAATCCCAGCAGCTCAGGAGGCTGAGACATGAAGATAGAGAGTTCAAAGCTAGCCTCAGCAATTTAGCAAGGCCCTATTCAACTTAGTGAGACCCTGTCTCTAAATAAAATACAAAAAATGGCTGGGGATATGGCTCAGTGGTTGAGTGTCCCTGAGTTCACTCCCCAGTATAAAAAAAGAAAGAAAGAAAGAAGAAATTCTGTGTGATTGTAATGTCATAGACATTCTGTGTTTTCTTGTGGTGAAATTTAAATTTTCATATTTAGGTCCTTATTTATGGCTTATATTACTTTTGGGTATGAGGTAGAGATGTTCACAATTTCATCTCTATATGAAAATTACATATCCCAATATTATTTCACTTACTGATATGAAATGTCTCCATTTTACACAAAACTGATATTTATATTTGTATCTGCTTAAGTCCATATAATATTCCTAATTAATTATCTTTCCAAAAAGGATAGAAATACTAATTAAAGTGGATGGATTCCAGGTGGCCATATTTGCCACTCACTCTCTTGGAGTGGGCACATCATAGGTCAGGTGTCATTTCTGATGTCATAGTTTGTCTCCACACCTGCCTCCCTGATCTGACTAAAGGGCAGTGATATCCTTCACCTCCAGATTGCCAGCATCTGGCAAAATGCCTGGACCTTCAGCACTGGGCACAGTTTGCTGAAGAGCAGAGCAGTTGGCACGGTGACAATGGAGATGAATCCTAAGCTGATGTCTACCAATGGAGCTGGACACTGACTACCACTGTGCTCTCCTCCATTGCCTCTCCACTTTGTGATTTTTTAAGTCTGAATCTAAGACCTTCCTTGAGTCAGCTCCAAGTGTAGAGACAAACCCAGCTTAGAAGTCCTGGGGTCTTGACTGTAGCTTTAAGATCTTAGTTCCTGTTTCAGCCCTTCTTTGATGAATTGGCTCAGTATCATTTTCTCAATATCAGTGTCCTGTTTTTTGTAAACAAAATTGGATTTGGCCATTTTCTCTGCATTGACTGCTGTGAGGATTTGTGGGTAACTCTATAACTAATATCTTGAGCCAGGGAAACAAGCATATTGGAAGAGCACTTACATGGGTGAGGACCTGAGTTCAACCCCATCACTGCAAGAAAGAAAAAAAGAGAATGCATTCTCTGATTGGTTTATGGAAGATTGAAAGATTCAGTTTCTGTAAAGTAAAATGGATTCTGGAAGCATGAAAGATTAGGCCAAGTGAAGCCAGAATTAGACAGGCGGTCAGTATAGATAGGTAAATCGAGTTTGGTCAAACCATGGAGACTAATTTTGAGTGAGTCTGGGAAGTTGGACACTGTCCCCTGAGGGACTGAAATGTTAATTCCTTCAGAGCCCTTCCTCCACACTTATCAAGAATCTACCCCTGCTCCATCCTGTTGCCAAGGTAACCTGTCCCAGGAATTGCTCCTCTCTACAGGGAGCTATAAGGTTGTTAATGTGTCCTTAGCTACTCCATCCTGCCCTTCCCCCTTCAGCCCACCTGTTTCCCACTTTTGGGCCATCCCACCAAACATTCCTAGGCCTAGTGCTGAGCCTAGTCACATAGGCAGGAAGGAGAAAGAAAAGGGGGGAAAGGCAGGAGAATAGGGCTGGGGTTGTGGCTAGCATGTGCAGGGGTCTGGGATTGATCCTCAGCACCACATAAAAATAAAGAAAGAAAGTAAAGGTATTGTGTCCAGCTACAACTCAAAAATATATTTAAAAAGGCAGGAGAACAAAGGAAACCTAGGACATACAAAAATGGCAGAACACTTCACTTCTTTGGATACCAGGATCCCAGCTATGGCCCCCTTCTCCCTTGAGGGAGAAATCTGTGTTGCCTCTTTTTAAATAAACCCTTCTTTATATGCTTGTCTTGATGTGAAAGGCAAGTGACTCACCAAAGACAGAGATTAAACCATGAGATTTTATTGGGAGGCTGCCCACAGGGGAAGAAAAGGAGAGGCAGAGAGCAGAAAGAGGAAAGGAGGAGGGCAGAGAGAAAGAGAGCAGAGAACAGAGGAATATAGTGAGAAACTCATGTGACTCTGAAGTAGCACTCGCTTTCTCCACTGAAACATCTTAACTGGGCCTCTCCAGAAATCTTCACGCAGACTAGCATTAGGACTGTCAGCAAAAGAGTCTCTGCAAAAGAGTTCAATGGAGATAAACTTCCTATATTCATGTTGCCCTGTTTTACTTGGCCACTGGCTGAGAAGATACCAGCACTCCAGGTGCTGGACACTCCCTTACTAGTTTTTCACAAACATATCCAGTATAGTACTTTGAAGAAATGTGCAAACAAGGCCTCTGGCCTTGATCTGGGCTTCACAGAGATGTCTACATTTTTAAGACAAGTTACAAATGGGCTCCATGGTAACAGCTGGCAGGGGGAGAGAAGAAAGGGGAGAAGAAGCTCTCCCCTTCTCAGGTGTTGTCCTTGAAGAGTTAACTTGCTCAAAACAGTGAAAGGAAAAGCTGCTTTTATGTGAACTTCTGCAGACTGTGAATTTCTGAGACCCTCCCATTACATGCTGGGTATAAAACTCTGAAACTCCCTGAACTCGGGGTTCAGGAGATTAGTTGATTACAGCAAAAGCTGTGCCCTCTGAACCTGGCTACAGCCAAATAAAACTTGTTACCTGTTATCTTCAGTGCCTTGCCTCCTTTGTCCCTATAACAACTCCATTTTTTAAAAATTTTTTAATTTTTTAAAAATTTTTATTGTTGGTTGTTCAAAACATTACATAGTTCTTGACATATCATATTTCACACATTTGATTCAAGTGTGTTATGAACTCCCATTTTTACCCTGTATACAGATTGCAGAATCAAATCGGTTACACATCCACTGTTTTACATATTGCCATACTAGTGTCTATTGTATTCTGCTGCCTTTCCTACCCTCTACTATCCCCCCTCCCGTCCCTTCCCCTCCCATCTTCTCTCTCTACCCCATCTACTGTAATTCATTTCTCCCCCTTGTTTTTTCCCTTTCCCCTCACTTCCTCTTGTATATAATTTTGTATAACAATGAGGGTCTCCTTCCATTTCCATGCAATTACCCTTCTCTCTCCCTTTCCCTGCCACCTCTCTTCCCTGTCTAGTGTTAATCTTCTTCTCATGCTCTTCCTCCCTGCTCTGTTCTTAGTTGCTCTCCTTATATCAAAGAAGACATTTGGCATTTGTTTTTTAGGGACTGGCTAGCTTCACTTAGCATAATCTGCTCTAATGCCATCCATTTCCCTGCAGATTCCATGATTTTGTCATTTTTTAATGCAGAGTAATACTCCATTGTGTATAAATGCCACATTTTTTTATCCATTCATCTATTGAAGGGCATCTAGGTTGGTTCCACAGTCTAGCTATTGTGAATTGTGCTGCTATGAACATTGATGTAGCAGTGTCCCTGTAGTATGCTCTTTTTAGGTCTTTAGGGAATAGACTGAAAAGGGGAATAGCTGGGTCAAATGGTGGTTCCATTCCCAGCTTTCCAAGAAATCTCCATACTGCTTTCCAAATTGGCCGCACCAATTTGCAGTCCCACCAGCAAAGTACAAGTGTACCCTTTTCCTCACATCCTCGCCAGCACTTGTTGTTTGACTTCATAATGGCTGCCAATCTTACTGAAGTGAGATGGTATCTTAGGGTGGTTTTGATTTGCATTTCTATGACTGCTAAAGATGGTGAGCATTTTTTCATGTACTTGTTGATTGATTGTATGTCCTCCTCTGAGAAGTGTCTGTTCAGGTCCTTGGCCCATTTGTTGATTGGGTTATTTGTTTTCTTATTGTTTAATTTTTTTGAGTTCTTTGTATACTCTGGATATTAGGGCTCTATCTGAAGTATGAGGAGTAAAAATTTGTTCCCAGGATGTAGGCTCCCTATTTACCTTTCTTATTGTTTCTCTTGCTGAGAAAAAACTTTTCAGTTTGAGTGAATCTCATTTGTTGATTCTTGTTTTTTAACTCTTGTGCTATGGGTGTCCTACTAAGGAATTTGGAGCCGACCCCACAGTATGTAGATTGGAGCCAACTTTGTTTTCTATCAGACGCAGAGTCTCTGTTTTGATATCAAGCTCCTTGATCCATTTTGAGTTAACTTTTGTGCATGGTGAGAGAAAGGGATTCAGATTCATTTTGTTGCATATGGATTTCCAGTTTTCCCAGCACCATTTGTTGAAGATGCTATCTTTCCTCCATTGCATGCTTTTAGCCCCTTTGTCAAAAATAAGATAGTTGTAATTTTGTGGATTGGTCTCTGTGTCCTCTATTCTGTATCATTGGTCCACCTGCCTGTTTTGGTACCAGTACCATGCTGTTTTTGTTACTATTTGCTCTGTAGTATAGTTTGAAGTCTGGTAATGCTATACCGCCTGATTCACTCTTCCTGCTTAGAATTGCTTTTGCTATTTTGGGTCTTTTATTTTTCCATATGAATTTCTTGATTGCTTTATCTATTTCTACAAGAAATGCCTTTGGGATTTTTATTGGCATTGCATTAAACCTATAGAGTACTTTTGGTAATATTGCCATTTTAATGATGTTAGTCCTGCCTATCCATGAACAGGGCATATCTTTCCATCTTCTAAGGTCTTCTTCTATTTCTCTCTTTAGGGTTCTGTAGTTTTCATTGTATAGGTCTTCCACCTCTTTTGTTAGGTTGATTCCCAAGTATTTTATTTATTTATTTATTTATTTATTGAGGATAGTGTGAATGGCATGATTGTCCTCATTTCCATTTCAGAGGATTTGTCACAGATATACAGGAATGCCTTTGATTTATTTATGTTGATTTTATATCCTGCCACTTTGCTGAATTCATTTACTAGTTCTAGAAGTTTCTTGGTAGAACCTTTTGGGTATGCTAGGTATAGAATCACGTCAGTAGCAAATACTGCTAATTTAAGTTCTTCTTTTCCTATCTTTATGCCTTTAATTGCTTTCATCTGTCTAATTGCTCTGGCCAGTGTTTCGAGAACTATGTTGAATAGAAGTGGTGAGAGAGGGATCCCTGTCTTGTTCCACACGTTAGAGGGAAGGCCTTCATATTTTTTTTTCCATTTAGAATGATGCTAGCCTGAGGCTTAGCATAGATTTCTTTTACAATGTTGTGGTAAGTTCCTGTTATCCCTAGTTTTTCTAGTGTTTTGAACATAAAGGGATGTTGTACTTTGGTGAATGGTTTTTCTGCATCTATCAAGATGATCATATGGTTCTTATCATTAAGTATATTGATGTGGTGAATAATATTTATTGATTTCCATATACTGAACGAGCCTTGCACCCCAGGGATGAATCCTACTTCATCATGGTGCACAATCTTTTTGATATGTATTTGTATCCAATTTGCTAGAATTTTATTGAGCATTTTTTGCATCTAAGTTCATTAGAGATATTGTTCTATAGTTTTCTTTCTTTGAAGTGTCTTTGTCTGGTTTCAGAATCAGGGTGATGTTGGCCTCGTAGAATGAATTTGGAAGTATTCCCTCTTTTTCTATTTCCTGAAATAACTTAAAACGTATTGGCATTAGTTCTTCTTTAAAGGTTTTGTAAAACTCTGCTGTATACCCATCCAGTCCTGGGCTTTTCTTGGTTGGTAGTTATTTGATGGCTTCTTCTATTTCCTCTATTGATATTGGATCTGGTATGTTTAAGTTGTGTGTATCCTCCTGACTCAATCTGGGCAAATCATATGACTTAAGAAATTTATCAATGTCTTCACTATCTTCTATTTTATTGGAATATAAGTTTTCAAAATAATTTCTAATTATCTTCTGTATTTTTGTAGTGTCTGTTGTGATATTGCCTTTTTCTTTCCATATGCTAGTAATTTGAGTTCTCTCTCTTCTTCTCTTTGTTAGCATGGCTAAGAGTCTGTCAATCTTATTTATTTTTTCAAAGAACCAACTTTTAGTTTTGTCAATTTTTTCAATTGTTTCTTTTGTTTCAATTTCATTTATTTCTGCTCTGATTTTAATTATTTCTTGCCTTCTACATTTGCTGTTGTTTTGCTCTTATTTTTCTACGGTTTTGAGATGGAGTGTGAGATCATTTGTTGGCTTTTTCTTTCTTTGAGGAATGAACTCCAAGCAATGAATTTTCCTCTTAGAACTGCTTTCATTGTGTCCCATAGATTCCAATATGTTGTGTCTGTGTTTTCATTTATCTCTAAGTATTTTTTTATTTCCTCCTGTATGTCTTCTGCAACCCATTGATCATTCAGTAACATATTGTACATTTTCCAAGTGATGTAGGATTTTTCCTTCCTTCTTTTATTGTTGATTTCCGGTTTCATTCCATTATGATCAGATAAGATGCATGGTATTATCTCCACTCCTTTGTAATTTCTAAGAGTTGCCCTATGGCATAATATATGGTCTATTTTTTAGAAGAATCCATGTGCTGCTAAGAAAAAAGTATATCCGCTTAATGATGGTTGATATATTCTATATAAGTTGGTTAAGTCTAGGTTATTAATTGTGTCATTGTATTCTATAGTTTCTTTATTCACCTTTGTTTGGAAGATCTGTCCAATGGTGAGAGAGGTGTGTTGAAGTCACCCATAATTATTGTGTTGTGGTATATTTGACTCTTGAAATTGAGGAGAGTTTGTTTTATGAACGTAGCAGCACCATTGTTAGGTACATAATTTGATAATTGTTATGTCTTGTTGGGGAATGGTTCCCTTTAACAGTACATAGTGTCCTTTTTTATCCCTTTTGATTGACTTAGGCTTGAAGTTGGTTTTATTCCATATGAGAATGGCCACCCCTGCTTGCTTCCGAGGACCATGTGAGTGGTATGATTTTTCTCAACCTTTCAACTGTGTATATCTTTTCCTATCAGATGAGTCTCCTGAAGGCAGCATATTGTTGGATCTGTTTTTTTAATCCAGGTTGCCAGCCCATGTCACTTTTTTATTGAGTTTAAGCCATTAACATTTACCATTACTATTGATATATGGTTTTTACTTCCGATCATGTTTGTTTATTTATTTATTTTTAATTTGCTTTGTTTTTCTCTCTTTGATTAGTTCCCCCCCCCCCGGCTTTACTGATGTATTTCCCACTGTTTTTTTTTTTTTTTTGGTTGTTGTTTTTCATTTCCTCTTCGTGTATTATTTTGCCCAAAATGCTTTGCAGTGCTGTTTTCTGGCTGTGAATTCTTTTACTTTTGTTTATTGTGAACGATATTTATTTCATTGTCAAACTAAACCTTAATTTTGCTGGATACAATATTCCTGGTTGGCACGCATTACATTTTAGTGTTTGAAATACATTGATCCATGATCTTATCGCTTTCAGCGTCTGTGATGAAAAATCACCCATTAACCTAATTGGTTTATCACTAAATGTAATCTGCCTCCTTTCTCTTGTAGCTTTTAATATTCTCTACTTGTTCTGTATGTTGGATATCTTCATAATAATGTATCTGGGATTTGGTCTATTGTAGTTTGTATGCTCCGTGTCCTGTAGGCTTCTAGGATTTGGACATCCATTTCATTGTTCATGTCTGGAAAGTTTTCTAAAATTATTTCATTCAACAGATTGCTCATTCCTTTGGTTTGGACTTCTATACCTTCCTCTATCCCAAGGACTCTTTTTTTTTTTTTAAGTTTGTTTTTCTTCACCATACCACATATCTCTTGGATGTTTTGCTCGTGGTTTCTTGCCAGCCTTTCTGAGTTGACTAGGCTGTGTTCGAGTTGATATATTTTGTCTTCCTTGTCTGATGTTCTGACTTCTACTTTATCTACTCCACTAGTAATACTGTCATTTGAGTTTTTAATTTGGTTTATAGTTTCCTTCATTTCTAGGATTATTGTTTGATTTTTTTTATAACCTCTATCTCCCGGTAGAGTTGTTCTTTTGCTTCTTGAATTTATGTAATTTGTTGTTGAAGTGTACTTTCATTGTTTGCATTTGCTGTCTAATGACCTCTTTAAGATTCCATTCCATCTGAGTCAGGTATGCCTTGAGTTCTATGTCTGACCATTTTTCTGATGCCTCTAGGTTCTCCTGTAGATTTAGGCTGTCCTGCATTATTTGTAATCCTTTTCCCTGTTTTTTCATGATGCTCAAATTACTTTCCACCTCTGTTTGACTGATGTGTTATTTACTTCTATAAATTTGTTTTGCTTTTGTATATCTCCAGGATCTCTTCTTTGTGATGGGAGACTATGTCTAAAGATGTTGGGGTTTATTGTACTTTAAATACTTTAAATTTATTCGTTTCATAAAAGGCATACAGTTTCTGAAGGTGTATAGTGATCTATGGTTTGGTCTTAGGACTTTATGTTTAGATCAGGTTATGTGATGGTATGGGGGTTGGTATATCTTAGCAACCTTGGAAGATTGCTCTACTGATGGGAGATGTTAACAGGAGAATGCACTGGAGTATTTGAAGGTAGCTAGGGACTTGAGAGCAGTATAGACTGCCTCAGAACATTCACAAATAGGCATTTATTAAATTACACATATTAGATGTCATAATGCTTGGGAGAAAAGCTAGTGGAGGGGAAGGAAGAAGTCACAAAAGAGGAAGAGAGAAAGATAGGAAGAATAAAAGAAAAGGGGAAAAAATTGAAAAAAAAAAGATAAATGCAGTCTTAGAGTTTGATCATCTTCTCTTCCAGTAAGTGGAGCTGTGCCCTCTGGGCCAAGCTACTGCCTTCAATATGCAGGAAACAATTCCTATGAGGTGGCCCCTCTTCCCCATTGAGCAACTCTCCAATCCTGGTTGCCCAGTGCCTTTCCTGCTCTCAAGCCCCCCCTCCCCCGCACCCCCCCACACATCTCCTGCCAGTCAGGCCCCCCTCATCAGTGTTGTTCTCCACAGAACTAGCTACTCTCCCAGCCTGCAGCCCCCTGGGTGCCCTGTTCTTTTGAATGACTGGGCACTCTGTTTGCCATTCACCCAGACACCAAGGTTGTCAGCCTATTTTGCCTGATTCCCTCCTGTAGCCACATCCCCGGGAGCTGGCTAAAAAGGCATTCTCAGCTGTCAGTGCTGGTGGGAGAAAGAGTTGGAGATCAGATGCCCCTCCTGTATCCCTTGGCTCCTATAATCATGCTCATGGAGAGCTGGGGAGACATTTTTGAGATTTCCCAGCTACATAGGGAGGGATGGCTGAGGGTCACACACCTGTGGTCACCAATTTCACTGCAGAGGGATCCCATCTGCCAAACTCTGATGTTAGTTCTCTGCCATGGTGGATGCCGGTCTCCTTGCCGGGGTGTCCAATGGTAGGGTGGGTCTGGTCTGCCTCTCTTAAATCCTACCTCAACTCTCAGTCTGCTGGCCCATGGAGGCCTGGTTGGCACCACTTCAAAAGATCCTCAAAAGATACAAAGTTTTTTTTCTCTACTCCACTCGAGGTTCTCCTGTAGTGCTGAGTCGTGGCGGGTCGCCAATCAACCAGCCAGTACCTCCGTGCGGGGTGGCCTGGATTCACCTGTGCCCAAGCACACTGTGGCCTCTGAGAAACTGAAACTGCTCACTTAGGCACCACCTCAGCCTAACTTTGCTGGACGTTCCTGAGCAGGCATCATCCAGTCATTCTGAAGTCTGTCTTTGCCAGCATAGCTGAGGAGGTCACAGGATTGCTCTCTTCCCACCCACTGCCATGTTCTTCCTCCCCAGGATCTCTTTTTTAAATACAGATCAAAATTATGGTATTTGCCAGTAAATGGATGGTAATCAGAATATCATGCCAAGTGAAAAAATCCATGTTAGAGTCTGTAAACAAGTCAGGATGGCGCCTGGCATTTTGCCAGAGGGAGTGGTTAATGTTAGAGTCTGTAAACAAGTCTGGATGGTGCCTGGCAAAATGCCAGAGGGAGTGGTTTGAAAAGTAACAAAAGCGAGCCATTAAGTGTGGAGATTCCTTATTGGTTGACTGCTGTATCGAGTTTATGTTAGATAAGCTGTGTGGAATGTATAAATACCACTTCTGTCCTATAATAAATGCTCCTACTCCTGCTGTATCAATCTACACAAGTTGTTCATCACCCCCCGGGTTATTTTGCCTAGCCAGCCGGGCTGTGGCAGATCCAGACTTAGAAATTCAAAGGTCAAATGATTTCTGTCAAATGCAGAAGATGGAGTGAAATAAAGAAAAAGGGGGAGGAATGGATAGGATAACATAAAGAACCAATCAAATATAAATGAATACATGTTAATGTTTTCAGTGTGTTTATTGCAAACATGTTGTCAGTTTTGTTTACCTTTTAATTTTGTGTAAAATTTTGAATGCAAAATGTTTTTTTATGTAATCAAATCTATTAATCATTTTCTTGACATCATCTAAGTTTACTTGCATTTCCCTCACCTTCAAGCTGATAAATATTAGGTATATTGTTTCTTTTTTCTTTCAGTTCTTTAATCTATCTGAAGTTAATGTTGGGTAAGATGAGATAACAGTGTAATCCATGTGTGTTCTCCATGGTTACAATCAATGTTTCCAGCATCACTGATCAAGTAGATTTCATTTCAGAATTCATGACCAACACTTAAACAGACATGGACTTCTCCATATACACTAAGATCTGTGGAGTAGACACTGGAAGGTGCCTCCCAGATTCCCCTCCAGTATGAAGAACTTACCCACCCAGCAGCTAGAGTGTGGTGGGGAGACAGCCGCAAATCTGGGTCCTGCCTCCCCTCCTTCCAGGGACAGATTGTATCCAAGGAGTGGTTACTACAGGCATACAGGCCCAGCCACTGTACCCCAAAGAAGGACAATTTTGAAGTGTCACATGATTTTTGGGTTTCCTGAGATTTGTTATGCCCCTACCTCAGGTGACTCCCCTCTGCTCAGTCTTGCATCTTCCCATCCCATTCCCTTCCTTCCATGGGTGTTTATCCCCAAATCATTCTTTCTAAACATCCTGCATATTGATCTCTAGTGTCTGTATGTGGATATTTTGTTTCATTAATCTATTGATCTTAGCACCATGTATTTTGAATTTTTTTTGTATTTTTCAAATACAAAAAGCTTTTTGAATTCGTGGTTGTTATCATCTGAATCCATAGAGTTATGATGTTATATAGTAAACAAAACCCCATACAAGGACTGGTGTCATACATAAGTGGTAAAGCACTTGCCTAGCACAAGTGAGGTAGAACCTGGGTTGGGTCTCCAGTACCACATTAACCCCCACCACACACACACACACACACACATGTACAAATCATAACACAAAAATATTCACTTGTGAACACAAACATCTTCTTTCATTTAAAACTTGCATCTTGAGCCAAGCATGGTGGCATAGGCCTGTGATCCCCTCTACTCAGTGGCTCAGACAGGAAGACCACAAATTGGAGGCTAGCCAGAACAGTATAGTAAAACTCTATCTCAAAAATGAAAGCAAGGGGCTGGAGCTGGAGCTCAGTGGCAGAGCACTGCCTAGTGCGTGTAAGGCACTGGGTTTGATCATCAGCACCTCATTTAAAAAATAAATAAAATAAAGGTATTGTGTCCATCTACAATTTCAAAATATATAAAAAATATTTTTGAAAGCAAATGTAAAATAAGCCAATCCCAGAAAACCAAAGGCTGAATGTTCCCTCTGATATACAGATGCTAACACACAATAAGAGGGGTAAGGGAGGGAAGGGAGGGAGAATGGGAATAGGAAATACTGTGAAATGAATTGGACATGACTTTCCAATGTTCATATATAAACACACCACCAGTGAAACTACACATCATGTACAACTACCAGAATAGGGAGTTATACTCCATGTATGTATAATATGTCAAAATATACTGTAGTGTAAATCTAAAAAAAAATACAAAGTATTAATAACAAAGAAACAAGGCAAAATAATAACACACTAGCATCTTCCTTTCCCACCAATCTCAGCTGCAACATAAAACATTTTTGCAATGAACTTATTACAAAGTGAAATTCTTGCAAGAGGAAGTATTTCATAAGGTCAATAGAACTGATACTAGAATTGCACTTAAATTCTTAAAAACCAATAATGAAAAAGAATCTAGTCTAAAACAGCTAAAAGTAGTAAAGGGGAAAATAAACAAGATAGACAAGCTAGTAGGCTCTTCTAAAGAAAAGTATGGATTCACTAGTAAATTCTACCAAAACTTTAAATAGACACAACTCCTTCTCAAACTCTACCAAGAAGTAGAAGAGAAAGGAACAATTCCTAACCTACTTTACAGGACCAATATTACCTTGATACCAAAGCCAAACAAAGACATCACAGGGGAAAACAAAGATTAATACCCTTTATGAGTATTAAATACAAAATTCTTTTTTAAAAATCCTAACAACTGGGGCTGGGACTGTGGCTCAGCTGTAGAGTGCTTGCCTGGCATGTGTGAGGCCCTGGGTTCAATGCTCAGCACCACATAAAAATAAATTAATGAAATAAAGGTAATTGTCCAACTACAACTATAGAATAAATATTTTTAAAAAATTAACAACCTAAATTCAGCAGCATATTAAATATATTTGTATCATTGACTCTGGGATTAATCCCAGAAATGCAAAAATGATTCAACATTCATAAGTATAGAGTATAGCTGGACATGGTGGCACAAGTCGATAATTCCATCAACTCTGGAGGCTGATGCCGCAGTCTTGGCTGGGCACAAGATCACAAGCCACCACACACCTGGTAGATTCAAACAGCAATTCTTTATTCCCGAACTCACACCAGCCCTGTACAAACACGTTCTAGGGAAATCCAAGTTCTGCCCGCCGCAATTCACGTCCCAAATACTTTCTGAATTCCACGAGAACTCAATGGGAACTCAGGCAGCAGGAACGCCCTATACCCAGCAGCAATAACCCTAAACCTGGAACTTCCCTAAACCCAAATTGTCTTAAACCGGGAACACCTGAAACCCAAACTATCTTAAACCCGGATACTTCCTAAAACCTGCAGGATACACCTTAAACCTGGATCCACCCTTATCCTTAAGCAGGGTCACCTTTCTCAAAGACACATGCAATGTCACAGCAAATTTCCATTTAACATGGGGTACGCTGGCAAGGAAATTTCGATGCGTCATTCCTTCTTGGCAATGGCCCTCAGCATCTCCCCCCCTTCTGATTAATTAAACAACAAGCAATATGGCTTAAGGACCGTGCCTGGTAGGTTGTCCAATTCAACATATGGTTCTTACCCGTCATGGGAAAACTGACCTTTAGGCGTCAGCCTCCTGTCTTAGGTTGATACCACTGCAATCAGATCAACCCGTCACTAACTACCGGTCCAGCATTCATCCATACTTGTGGATAGGCCTATGCACCAGTGGGGGGGTGAGGTTCTTGCCTCACCTCTGTTGGCCCCCAAATTTAGCCTTGGTGCCAGTGGGGGGGTGAGGTTCTTTGCCTCACCTCTGTTGGCCCCCAAATTTTAGACCATCACTAGTAGAAGGGAGGAGGATACAGAAATGCCACAACACCAAGCCAATTGACGGCTCCCTTGGAAAAATTGCATCACTGGTGACACCATCAGCAAAGATATGCCAGCACTACCACAATTAACATGGGATGAACTGGCAAGGAAATTGCATCACTGGTGACACCATCAGCAAAGATATGCCAGCACTACCACAATTAACATGGGATGCACTGGCAAGGAAATTGCATCACTGGTGACACCATCAGCAAAGATATGCCAGCACTACCACAATTAACATGGGATGCACTGGCAAGGAAATTGCATCACTGGTGACACCATCAGCAAAGATATGCCAGCACTACCACAATTCGCTGCAACAAACGATTGTTCACAATGCATACAACTGATATATAGTCCAGGCAAGTTCTGCAGGCAGTTTAAAGCAGAAGAGTCTATTAATATGTCCATTTCTTCCCAAAGTAAATCGAGTCCTTGATTGAGCATTACTTGTTGAGTTATATTCATTGATGCATCAGTTTATACAGTTTACTGTGATAGCTATCATAGAAGCTGTAGTTTGGTTTTATCTTAGTCTTCACCAGCACTGGGATGGAGATGGGAATTCTGGCAATGATGCTAAAGAGACATTATCCTGAACAGAATTATTAAATATAATGAAAAGGGAAGGTGAAAGTAAACAAACAGATCTGTTAACCACCTTTAAAAACAATCCTTAACAGCTGTTGACCTAATTAAATTAAACCATTTAAATCACGTGAATAAAAAAAAAATTCGGATCCATTTTTTCATGAGAGCTCCTCATATATGAAATAGGGACATACACACATACAGACATACAACACAAAACAGAAGTGTGCACACATAACATACAACATATAAGACAATAGTAAGTAAAGGCCTTGTAGATACCTAGGTGAAATCTCCATTGCAATGTTTAAAAACTCCACAGTCAAAAAATAAAATTGATCAGAAAAACATTAATCTAGGTTTGTATGAGCTCAAAAAATAAAATAGAACTTTATGATGTGGGAAAAATGCAATAATAAAATAGATATTGAAAAAAGCACCCTGGTTAATCACTGTCGCAGATGTAAGAATAGCCAAGCTGGAACTCTGGATATCAGCTGTTATGGATTTGAGTCAAATTATCTTCTCTTTCTGTAGAAATTGCTTTAGTTAATCTCTCTGGAATCCAAATCAGCTGCTGTTCTCCCTGTGGAAAAACACAAACGGAGCCCCGACTCCACACAATCACTGGGTCGGGACCTTTCCATTGTCCTGTTAGAATATATTTCCAAAGTACCTTAGGCTTATGTGTATTTTTCGGATACATATGTCTTTCCGCAGCACTAAGTCCTGATGAATCCAAATTTAGAAAGTTTAGAGTAAAAAGGGTTATTTTAAGTTTATCTTTGGGGGATATATACCCCTTTCCAATTCCCTCTTTTTGCTTTAATAAGTACATTTTAATAGTTTGATGAGCTCTTTCAACTATACCTTGTCCCTGTGGATTGTATGGGATTCCTGTTATATGAGTAATACCAAATGATGAGCAAAATTGTTTAAAAGAGGTAGAAGTATAACCAGGACCATTATCTGTTTGTAACTGTTTAGGAACGCCCACAGTGGCAAAATTTTGTAAGCAATGAGCTATAATATCTTTAGTTTTTTCTCCAGCATGAAGGGAGCCCATCAAAAATCCGGAAGAAGTATCAACTGTAACATGTAAATATTTTAATTTTCCAAATTCTGGCAAGTGTGTGATGTCCATCTGCCAAGTATGATTAGGTATCAGTCCTCTAGGATTGACTCCAAGAATAACTTGTGGTAAAAAGGTCACACAATTTTGACATTGTTTTATTATATGCCTGGCTTGTTCCTTAGTTATTTTAAAATGCTTTTGTAAAGTATTAGCATTAACATGAAACCTTTTATGAAAATTTGTAGCCTCTTCTAGTGTAGAGAAAATATGTGTGTCATGTGTAGTTTTATCTGCTAAATCATTGCCCAAACTAAGGGCTCCAGGCAATCCTGTATGTGCCCTAATATGTCCTATAAAGAATGGATCTTTTCTGTCCCAGATTAAACTTTGTATAGTGGAAAACAAAGAGAAAACGGTAGAGGAAGGGGAAATCCTACCAGCATCTTCAAGGGATATAATAGCATTAACTATATATTGACTATCAGAAAATAAATTAAATACAGAATCTTTGAACATCACAAAAGCTTATAAAACTGCATTAAGCTCTATCTTTTGAGCTGATTGTTTGGGTACTAAAAATGTAAAAGTTTGATCAGGGGTAACTACTGCTGCTGTACCATTATTAGACCCATCAGTGAATATATTTGGAGCATTCATGATAGGCGTTTTTCTTGTCATTTTAGGAAAAACTACAGGATGCTTAGACCAAAAAGACAACAAAGGATTAGATGGTAAATGATTATCAAATGAAACATTAGATGTACACATGATTATTGCCCAAGTATTTAACTCATTAGCTAATTCATCAATTTGATCCATAGTATATGGAGTAATAATTTTATTGGGAGAAATTCCAAACACTCCCTTTGCTGCTCTTATTCCTTTGAGTATTAATTGTCCTGCAGCCTCAGGATACCTAGTAAGAATAGTGTTAAGAGAATAAGATAAATGTATCCACAATAATGGACCTTCTTGCCAAAATACTCCTGTAGGAATATTTTTTGTTGGTAGTACAATAAATAATAAAGGCAAACTTATATCAATTCTATCTAGATGCATATTTTCCATATATGTTTCAATGATTTTTAATGCCTTTCTAGCTTTAGGAGTTAACATTCGAGGTGAATTTGGATCTGATGGACCTTTTAGAATATCAAATAAAGGTCCCAACTCTCCTGTTGGTATGCCTAGATAAGGCCTTATCCAACTTATATCTCCCAATAACTTTTGAAAGTCATTAAGTGATTTGAGTTGATCTACTCGAATTTGAATTTTAGGTGGATGGACCATGGTTGAGGATAATAGAACTCCTAAATAATTAATTGGAAAATTTAATTGTACTTTACCTATTCCTATCTCTAGATTATAATTTTTTAATAAGTTTGTAAGTGTGGCATAACATTCCAGCAATGTGTTTTTATCTTTATGTGCTAATAATACATCATCCATATAGTGAAATATTTTTAGTTCAGGATTTTGATTTCTAAGTGGCTGGATTGCTTTATTAACATAGATTTGACACATAGTTGGACTGTTAGCCATCCCATGAGGGAATACTTTCCATTCATATCTCTGATCAGGACCTTCATGATTTAATGCAAGGATAGTAAATGCAAAACGTGGACTATCCTCGGGATGAATTGGAATAGAAAAAAAAAACAACCTTTAATATCTATAGCTAAAACATGCCAGGTTTTTGGTAAAGCAGACAATTTAGGAATCCCTGATTGAGCAGGTCCCATAATAACCATCTCATTATTAATAGCTCTTAAATCTTGCAATAATCTCCAATTACCAGATTTCTTTTTGATGACAAAAATGGGAGTATTATGGGGAGGTACGGAAGGTTGTATATGTCCTTCCACTAATTGTTGTTTGACCAGATCATGGGCTACTTGTATCTTTTCTTTGGTCAGGGGCCACTGAGGAACCCATACTGGTCTTTCTGATTTCCAAGTAATTTTGATTGTCTCAGTGGCCCTTTCTGAAAATCCAACCCATGTCTGTCTGTTCCTTGATCTATTTGAATTGGTGCTGCTACACCTTGTTCTTGTTTTCCTAATCTTTTTTCTTTCCTACAACCTTGTCTAGCCCTAGTAGTGGGCGCATTAGGATTGATGTTATTTGTTAACGTCAAACCTAGTTGATCTAGGACATCTCGTCCCCATAAATTTATACAAAGGTGATCCAATACATATGGCTGTATAGTTCCTTCACATCCTTTAGGATCCTTCCAATCTAATATCATTGCACTTCAATGGGGATTAGTCACCACTGCTAGGCCTCGAAGTGTTTGAGTGGCTTGTTGTAATGGCCAATGTTTTGGCCATTCTTGAAGAGATATGATCCTAAGGTCAGCACCTGTGTCCAGTAGCGCATTAAATTCATGACCTTGAATATTTAGTTTTAGCATTGGGTGAGAATCTAAATTTAAAGACAGCATAGCCCAATCTACACCTGTGGAGCCTAATCCCCTGGAACCTCTTTCTACACTATGACTAGAGAATTTATTATGTAGGCTGGGTATTATTAACAACTGTGCTATTCTATCTCCAGGTGAAATTACTGATATACCTCTTGGAGAACTAGCTATAATTTTTATCAATTACCCCAGGACTTATCATAAGTCCTTTTAATGTAGATGAACTATGTCTCAATAATAAGCCTACTGTTCCTTGGGGAAGAGGTCCTTTTACTTCTGTAGGAATGATTTGAACTCCCATCTCTGGAGTTAGTACTGCTCTGGCAGAGGCACAGAAGTCCAACCCTGCGCTCCCTCGGGTTTGTCTGATGAGGGATTTAATGGACAATGTGTCCTGGGCACCACCCTTATGGTGTTGCTGGGTTTCTCCACTGCCCTGTATATTTGTGTTTGTGGGCCCCTGAGAATTGGGCCCCCCAGTCCGTTTTTTGGCAATGAAGCCTGATGCCTTTCTCCATGATATCGTGGGTAAATACCTGATCCTTGTCCGTTTTTTGACCTTCTATGGTGGTTTGAGAATGGCATTCATTAGCCCAATGTCTCCCTCTACGGCATTGTGGACAAATACCCGGTATTCTATTCCTTTGATTTCTAGTTTTGTTAAACCCTCCTCTTATGGGGCAACTCCTTTTTAAATGTCCTGTTTGTTCACAATTATAGCATGTTTCTGGCCTGGCATCTAAAGCCTGTTGTACTGCAGCTGCCAAGACTTGCCCTTGTTCATTAATATCTCTACATAATTTAATATATGTGTTTAAATCTTCATGTCTCCATGGTCTAATAACCTCTCTGCAGCAACAATTTGCTTGGTCATAAGCCAGTTGTTTTATTAATGGCATTGCTTGTTCTGTATCCCCAAAAATTTTTGCAGCTGTTTGAATAAGCCTATCTACAAAGTCAGCTTAAGGTTCATTAGTTCTCTGTATTACCTTAGATAGCTGACCTTGTAAATCTCCATGTCCTTGTAAAGTCTTCCATGCTCTAACTGCGTCTGCAGCAATTTGTGCATATATAGCAGGATCATATTCAATTTGTTGCCGTTGACCCTCATAAGGTCCTTTTCCTAACAACATATCTAGATTTCTTTGAGGGTAACCGGCTGCTGCATTTCGCCTAGCTGTCTCCGTGCAAAATTCCTCATTGGCAACCTTCCATAACAAATATTGTGCTCCATTTAGCACAGATTTACACATGCTAGCCCAATCTGCTGGCGTCATGTCCAAGTTAGTAATGGACTCGACCATGCTTACTGTGAAGGGAGCTTGGGGACCATAGGTTGTTACGGCCTCCTTTAACTGCTTCACTGTTTTAAAATCTAAAGCACGGTGAATTCGCTGCCCTCCTTCCTGTTCAAGTACAGGGCATGCTAATCTTTGAGGTCCTGTCTCAGGATCCCACTTATCAACTACGGGGTTTGAGGGCCACTCAGCTGTCTCCATTGGTGGGGCTGTTGGTTGAATTACGCCCTCTGGTAATAAAACGGAGTTATTAACAGCCTCTTGTTGTGGTCTTTTTCCTAATAACCCTTTTTCCTTTAAATTTTCTTCCTCTGTCTGACTAGCTCGAGAGACCTTCTCTTTTGCTTGATCTAAAATGTCTTTCTCCATGGTCTGAACCTCTAACAATTTACTTAACACCTTTTTGGTTTGTTTTTTACTAATTTCTAATCTACTATAAAGATAACACAACCCAATAAGATAACACAAAACAAAACTGCAACTGTATGAAACAAAAACTGAATAAAAAATCGTTGTATCAAATTTCTCTTCCTCAGGGCGGACAAACTTCAAACCTTGAGCCAACCATTTTTCCCAGTTTGCCTGAGAAATTTCTAGGAACAGGCAACTTGAAATAAAAACAAAATAAATCAAAACAAGAACACATTGTTTTTTGAAATGGTCACCCATTCTCTCACCTTCCCTCAGGGATGAGCAATTTCACTTACCTCCAAGTTTCAGACGTTCTGCGTAGGACCACCAAATGCTGCAGTCTTGGCTGGGCACAAGATCACGAGCCACCACACACCTGGTAGATTCAAACAGCAATTCTTTATTCCGGAACTCACACCGGCCCTGTACAAACACGTTCTGGGGAAATCCAAGTTCTGCCCGCCGCAATTCACGTCCCAAATACTTTCTGAATTCCACGAGAACTCAATGGGAACTCAGGCAGCAGGAACGCCCTATACCCAGCAGCAATAACCCTAAACCTGGAACTTCCCTAAACCCAAATTGTCTTAAACTGGGATACTTCCTAAAACCTGCAAGATACACCTTAAACCTGGATCCACCCTGGTCCTTGAGCAGGGTCACCTTTCTCAAAGACACATGCAATGTCACAGCAAATTTCCATTTAACATGGGGTACACTGGCAAGGAAATTTCGATGCGTCATTCCTACTTGGCAATGGCCCTCAGCAGGCTGAGACAGGAAGATCATAATTTTGAGGCCAGCAACTTAGTCAGGGTCTCATAGGACTGGGGACAAATCTCAGGATAAATCATCCCCTGGTTAAATCCCTAGTACATCCCAACCAAAAATGTCATATAGGAGATAGTCTGAGACATCATCACCAAACTGGGAACTGGGAAGATGGCCAAGACTGACTGCAACATCATGCAGGATCACCTTGGTGGTGCTCTTGCAATGAATGCAAGATACATGTCAGACCTTATCTCATCAGATCATTGTAAGAATTGACAATATTAGTAATCACACTTGTGATTGGGGAAAAAAGCACTCCAGACCTTATAACTCAGGCATGGGTGGAAGAGTTTGAAAGCAGAAATAAGATAGTTGCCACACAAAGGAATTGAAGTTTGCTAGCAGTTTACACTGAAATTTGCAATACAATTTTCCTAAGCTAAAAATGGTTTCTGCAGTTAACTACTATGTGTTGAAAGGTTTTATATTATAATGCCCATTCTTATCATATACTATGTACTTACTTTAAAGAGTAATTTCCCCCCAGTTTCTTTTTTTTAATTTTTTTTAGAGAGAGAGAGTGAGAGAGAAGAGAGAGAGAGAAAATTTTTAATATTTATTCTTTAGTTCTCGGCGGACACAACATCTTCGTTGGTATGTGGTGCTGAGGATCGAACCCGGGCCACACGCATGCCAGGCTTGCGCGCTACCACTTGAGCCACATCCCCAGCCCTTCCCCCCAGTTTCTTAAAGATAGTATCTTTGTTTCTGGGACCTGGTCAGTCAAGCTATTAATTATTAAACAGTAAAACTTGGAGAAAATGTCAATTTGTAGTACACCACATTAATAGTGGAGGAAAAGTATCATACATGATCATTTGGTTCAGAAAAAGCATTTGACAAAATCTAATACCTTTTCAGAATTAAAAAAGATACACCACACACACACACACACACACACACACACACACAGATAAAAGGTAACTTCCTCAACCTTATGAAGGATATTTATGAAAAATCTAATATTTATTAAAAACTATAGCCACAGAAATTAAGCAAAAAAAATTTAATATTCATGGGAGAAAAAAAGAAGGAAAATCTATCTATTTGCAGGTGGCAAGATCTTGCATATAGAAAACCCTAAGATAGTCATGGCAGTTAACTTCTGTAACTTGGGAGGCTATCAGGGAGGCTGAGAAAGGGGACCACAAGTTGGAGTCCAGCCTGGCCAATTTAGTGAGAGCATGTCTGAAAATAAAAATGGGCTGGGGATGTAACTCAGTGGAGAAGCTTTTGCCTACCATGCATAAAGTCCTGGGTTTGATTTGAACCCCAGAACCACACAAAATCAATCTCTCTCTCTCTCTCTCTCTCTCTCTCTCTCTCTCTCTCTCTCTCTCTCTCACACACACACACACACACACACACACACATACTCCTAAATAATACACACATGTGCACACACAATTAGAACTACTAATAAATAAGTTCCATTTCTATATTGTGGAGTAGTTTGAGGTAACATTGGGTATTTTCCAGGTTGATCAATTTTCTCTCCTCTCATCTCCAGCCCTTGCCAGGAAGCCAGACAGGTCAGTCACTGTGATTATTACTGTTGCCATATTTTAAGGATGAGAGAAATTCTAAGTGTCTTCCCATGGTCAAAAAGCCAAACAGTGTTGGTTCCTGAGCTTGGGTCTACAGAGAGAAAGGATCTTCCTTTCCAGGAGGGCTCTGACAAGACACTCATAACCTCCCATAACCCACAGGAAACTTGCTTCTCCCAACATAGAACAAATACAGAGAAGTGATAAAAACCAACAAAAAATATATTTTATAAGGATTAGATAACTGTGGGGGTCATGGCAGCCCCAACAGGGGATTCAGTGAGGGCTCAGGCCTGAGAGACCTTGATGTAGGGCTCACATCCTGGCATCACTGGGTGGGATGTTGCATCCACCCAGTGACATGGGCTCTCCCTAACCTCCACCCCACTGCTCACAGTCAAGTCCCTCATCTTCTGAAGGCAGGAAAAAGGAGAGGGCTGTCACCATAAGTCATTGCAAGGGCCCTTGGGGGGCACTGGGTGTTACCCACCCCACTGCACTCCTAATACTCCACTCCATCTGATCCATGTGGGACTGAGTAAAAATTTCCAATTTAAAAAATTTACTTTAAAACATTAGAAACTACTGGACTAATCTCAGACCTCATTAGTGGCTGAGGAGGGTAAGGGACTGTCCCAGGACAACCAGCTAGTTAGCAGTGCAGTCTTTTCTCTTTGTCTATCCAGGGACAACTGGGTGTGCTCTGAAGCCCTGTGACCTGGACCCTATATCCTCCAGGTCCATAATCCCACTCCTTAGGCTCCAAGGGCTTCAACTTTAGGGCCAGCCTGACATCGGGGGCTTCCCCCAACACATGTGCAACCACAAACTCCCATGTTTCAAAGCTCAACCGATACTCCTTACCTTCTGTAAGGGTGCAGACTTGCCACACCTTGGGAGGGCCTGAGTTGCAGACCCAGACCCAAGGAGGTCTTTAAGATGTTACGTTGGCCCCCAGGTGGTGCCCTGCTCCACCTGAAGGCACACAGCCTCTGACATGTACCTGGGAAGCAACAGGCCAAATGCAAGGCCACCTTGGCCTGATCTCCCTGACCACTCTCACCCCTCGGCTGGGAAAGCACAGAGCCCAGGGCTCTCATCCAGGAGCCTTATCCAGGCTGCCATTCCCCTCTACCATATTTCTTGGGGCAAGAACCTAAAACACCAAGGAAGAGTGAAATTCCCAGAAACTCCCAGAGTGCCCTGGAGAAAACCCCAAAGCAAAGGAACAGGAAGTGTTAAGGCCTGGGAGCTAGAGACAAAAACCAGGGAAATAGATCCAGCTTCATCCCAAACAACCAGCCCCAGGGTTCACCACTTGAGCCCTTGGTTTACCAACTCACTTGGGTCCCAAGGGTGCGCAGAGAATGATGAACCAGTTTCTTCTGCAGCCCTCATCATATGGGTTATCATGCTGGAGGGAGATGAGGAACGGAAGAGGAGCTCAGAATCAGCAGGACTGGGCAAGGCCATCTCCCAGTGACCCTCGCTAAGTTGGTCTGTTAAGCCAGGGCTCAATCTGGGCTCATGGCAAGGCTCCAAGAGTGACCAGGGCCTCCTGCCTTCCCAGGCTCCAAGGAAGAGTGACCTCCCTCAACCCACTTGCGAGCAGCTCTCCCCAGACACTGCTGACCCTGACACCTCTCGTGCCTACTCAGGGCTCCTCATCCCCTTGTGCTTCCCTTTGCAGGATCCTTGCTCTGTCTCCATTGGCCACACCTGTCCCCTCACCTCATCCTTCCAGGTAACTTTTAAGATCTTTCTAGTGCTGTTTTGCTCAACTGATCCATAGATGGTGTCACCACCCTGCTCCCACTTTACTCTTTTATCTCTCAATTTTTTCTAAAAATCTACTTCATTGAATTTAACTATCTGGGAGACTAGTAGCAGCAGGGGATGCCCAGACATATTTCCCTAGTCAAAAATCATATTTTCCAGAAAAATCTGAGCTGAAGACCTTCAGTACACAAAGCAGGAAAGGTCAAGCTCAAAGGTCATGTCCTTCCCTGGACACTGACTGTCTTCTCCTCTCACTTATTCTACTTTCTCTTTTCCCTGAGTTCATCCATCACCCTCAACCCCTCCCTCCTTCCAGACCAGGTGGAGTTTCAACCCAACTTCCTGAGCTTTGGGGGTAGCAAATGCTCTGTTATCCAACTCTATCCAGCACCTCTATCCAACACTCTTCTCCACTGAAGAAAAGACGATTCCACATCAGAACAGCTCTGGAATATGTACAAAAAGAAATATGAATCATTGTCCTCTATGAGGTTCTGCTTCATTTATGGTGTTCATAGCATTTAAGAAATGAATATACCACTAGGTACAGTGATGCACACAGAATCACAGGGACTTGGGATTCTGAGGCTGAAGGATCACAAGTTCAAGGCCAACCTCAACAACTTAGCAAGGCCCTCAACAATTTAGTGACACCCTATCTTAAAACAAAATATAGCAAGCATTAGGGATGCAGCTTTGGTGGTAAAGCACCCCTCGGTTCAATCCCTAGTACCAGAAGAAATAAATTAATGTCAGAGTACTAAAAAGTTGCAGAATTTTTAAATTTAGAGAAAGAATGTTTGATTAGATATATATCATGCATAGGAAATATTGATTGTACATAAGGTATACAAAATGCTTAAGGAATGATAATTTATAAATTTCTAAGAACTGAGCAGTAAATTTGAATACCTTCCTCTCCCCACATGGAACCCTATCACACACAACTAGAATCCAACAGCTCTGAGGCACCCAGACCAGCCTCTCCCACTGGCTCCACTCCTGGGGCTCCTGCTCCAATTGTGTGTCTCAAACACCCTCACACTCCACAGGACCAAAATCCAGTGGCATATTTTTCTTGCCCCATCTTCTGACCAACTTCCTGCTTCCTCTCTTTCTTCCCCTTATCCTGGGGGATCAGGGCACCAGACCTCTCTCTGTTCCTTTCTCTCTTTCCTTCTATCCCCAAATGTTGATTCTTCTCTTTGTGGCTTCACTCATTGATTCAGATGTCTTCTCTTTGTGTGCTGGGGATTGAAGAATTCAGGGCCTTGCACATGCTAAGCACACACTCTACCACTGAGATGCACCCCATCAGAAATATTTCAGGGCCTCAAAAATGCTTCTGTACAACCAGGCATGGTGGCACACACCTGTAATACCAGTGACTTGGGACACTGAGGCAGGTTTGAGACCAGCCTCAGCAAATTAGCGAGACCCTGATTTACACTAAAAAGTAGCAGGGACTGGAGATGTAGCTCAGTGGTAAAGTGCCCCAGGGTTCATTACCAAGTAGCAAAAAAATAAAACCTAGACACTGCACTGGGGATAGAAAGCACCCTGCAAACAGCATGGCCAGCCTACTTTCAGTGGTGAGGGCAGCTGCAACACAAGGCCCTGAACACCATGGGGATTGCCCAGGGTAGAGCAGAGACAGGGCATCATGGGAACCATGTTGGCAACCCAGCTCACAGAACCCAGGTACATAAAGAGGAGAAGCTCAGAGAGTTAAGTGCTGAGACAGCTACTTCTGGTTTCAGAGGCTGTGTCCAGTCCAGAAAGAGTAGTCTAAAGATGTCTGCTGGCTTTGGCAATTAATGAGAGTATCATCCTGACAGCAAGGGCTGGGAGGACCTGGGCAAGGAAGTGAAGGGTTAAATAGTGAACAAGGTCAACTCTTTCAGGAAATAAGGCCCAGAAGGTACAACAGGTCGAGTGGAGGCCTGGGATGTTAAGGGTTGGATTTGTATGGCTTTTGAGAAGAGGCACAAACATGTGGAGATGACCACGGGAAGGAATGGTAATAATAGTAACAGCAGTACCTAGGGCATTCCTTGGTTCCAGCCACTGTTCTATGTGGTTTACATGAATTAACCCACAATTCCCTGTTTTACAGATTGGAAAATTGAGTGACCAGGGGCTAAGTAGCATACCCAAGGTCTCCCTGCTAGTGAGTTCTAGATCTGGGATTTGAAATTATGTGGTCTTTGCCAGAGTCTTTGCCACCAAACAAGTGACTCCAGGGAGAGTTGCAGTCAGGGAATGGAGTATGGTGGGAGTAAAAGTTGGAGCATGGGATCAGTGCCTGAAATGGGTGCTGCAGGTATTGGAAAGGAGCCCTGTCTGAAGAATCCCAGAGTGCAGACCGCATTTAGGTTCCTTGAGACTTGGGGACCCTTGACTTGGAGGGCCTCACTCTGAGCAGATGAGGAAGGCCAATGCCGTATGGCCTGACCTGGGGCTAGAAGAACCACAGGATGGGGGAAGGGTAAAATCTGTCAGGAAAACTCAATGGTGATACTAGAAGATGGAGAGAGGAGAAGACAGGCAGACCACAGGGCTGAGGAATAAGGGCCAAGCACAGGAGTCACAGGTGGGAGAGGGAACCACATATGGCAGTGGTGGGCTGGTGACTAAAAGGATGGGAGGTGATGAGCAGACAGGCTCCTCTGTCTGTTCAGCTGTCTCAGGGTCTGAAACTTCCCCTCCCCCACTGATGCTGCCCACCAGACTTCCTGAAAGAGCCTTTAGTCAAGTGATTGCCATACTAAGGGAATCCCATGGCAGAGATGCCCACTCTTATCATTCCTAATCAAAGCACAAAGAATAAATCAATAAAGACACACAGATGGGGAAGAAAGCAGTGAAACTGTTCCTCACACAGGACATGAGGTTCCATTAAGACTGAACAACAATGAATGCTGGGGAAGAAGCACAGTGGTCCAGCACCTTGTCTCAATCCCCAGTGCTGGAAAAATAGCAACACTAAGGACTCCTGCTCTTTGGAAGATGCTATGAAGAAAACGAAATGACAAGTCATGAATTGCAAGAAAAGATTTGCGAAACATAGATCTGAATCCAGTATACAGAACTCCTGAAACCCAATAAGAAAACAACACTTTTTTTAAAAAATGGGCAAAAGATTGGAGCAGAGAGTTCACCAACAATATACCCATGGTTGAGAAGACATGAAAATATGCTGAACATTACTAGTCATTAGGAAAATACAGACTGGAGCCCTAGTGAGGTACCATTACTAATTTATTAGACAGGCTACTATTTGAAAACAAGAAAGAATAGTAACAAATGACAGTGTCAAAAGCTAGTGAGGTTGTGGAGCAACTGGAATTCTCATTCTTTGCTTGTAGAAAGTAGAAATGGTACAGTTGTTTCCTAAAAAGTCCCACATATGTTTACCTTATGACTCAGCAATGCCACCCTTAACAATTTATCCAAAAGAAATGAAAACTTATGTCCACATGTCTGTGCACCAATGGTTATTGTAGCAGCTTTATTTGCAACTGCCCAAAACTGGCTGGGCACAGTGGCCCGTGCCTGTAGTCTCAGTGGCTTGGGAGGCAAAGGCAAAGGCAAAGGCAAAGGGTGGCAAGTTCAAAGCCTCAGAAACTTAGTAACTTAGTAACTTAGCAAGGCCTTAAGCAACATAGTAAGACCCTTTCTCAAAATTTTAAAGATTTTTTTAAAAAAGAAAACATAAGGGTGCGGGACGTGGGGGTGGGTGAGGCTGGGATTGTTGCTCACTGGTTAAGCACATCTGGGTTCAATCGTTGGTACAAAAACAAAACAAAACAGACCAACAAAAACACTGCCAAAAACTAGATGCAAAGTAAAAATCCTTCAATTGGTGAATGTATAAATAATCTGTAGGGAAATACAATACTACACAGAAACAAAAGACAATAAACTACTGATATGAGCAACTACATAGATGAATCTCAAATGTGTTGTGCTCAGTTAATGAAGCCAGACCAGAAAGCCCAAAACACAATTTATGCATGAATCTGGAAAGAGAAACACCACAAGGACTCAGGGAGAGAACGTGACAACAAGAATGAAAGGATTTTCTGGGGTAATGAAACTGGTTAACCTTGATCTTGGTGGAGAGTACACGATGTCATTTGTCAAAATCCCTAACTATAGATTAAAAAGGGTGAATTTTATTGTTTGTAATTACCCTCAATAATTGACATTTTTACAAAATTTTACCATGGCTCCCAGGTTTCCACTACTTGAAAACTACATTCCACACTTGACGTTCTGGGTCTTTCTAATCTTGACACCCTTGGGGCCAACGTCATGCCACCTTGTGCTTGAACTAGATCAGTTTCTTCATCATTCTGTTAACACCCTACTTTCAGGTTTCTGGGCCTTTCTGCAAAATTGTACCTCTCACAGTCAATGCCCTCCTGTCTCCTCTCCAAAAACACACAGGACACAGAGAGTGACATGTTCTACTCTACAGCGTGGGCTTCACCAAACTCCCAGTCTCTTCCAGTCTCTTTCACCACTCAGGATGGACCACTCTTTTCACAGTGTTCCTGGGTGTCTCCCCGTGTTATTCTGATTGCAGGTTGCTGATCAACACAAATGCATGACATACTTACTCATCTCTACACCCATCCCTCAAATAACTGCCACCTAGCACACAGTAGGCTTTCAATGCAATGCACCCAGGAGGGAGAATGGCCACCAATCTCCAGGGTATAGAGATATCTCAGTTGCATCTTCAGAGGTGGGTCTGGAAGGACTCATGAAGCAACATCAGGGCCAAGGGCAGTGGAGAAAGCACACAAAGTGCCTAATTGCAGAGGTGCAAGACGCCTCCACACAGTCAAGGACACACACACTCAGACCACTTACCTGGTCTCTTAGTGTCGCCTCGCGGCACCCACAGCCACTCCCTTGATGAACAACTGCAGGATGAGGGGTAGCAGGAGGGCCCCAGCAGGTACAGCCACTAGGATGCTTTGCACAGGCTAAGAAGTGAAGCCATGGAGTAGCTCTTCCCTGGCCCCGCTTTTCTACCCAACTCCTCCCTCACTTCCTCCCAGCCCAGCTAGCACTGCCTACCCACTCTCCCTTCCTGGACTGGACAGTTAGTCCAGTACACCCAAGTGAAACCTCACTTCACCACACTGTCCGCCCACATATCCCTTTTCAACGTTTATTACCCTATTCTGTGCCCCCCTAGATTCTTAACTCCACAGGCATCCTACCTGGCCCATGTCACTGACCCCACTGGACTTCCACATCTCCTTCACAAGTCCTCCCCAAGTGACTTCTCCCTCTAGCCCTGACCTGGGTCCCCTCTGTCCCTACTTGGCTGTTTGCCCCTCTCTCCCCACCACAAGCAGCTCTTCTCAGGGTGGGCCCTTGGGACTGTGTGGATACGTCATGGTATAGTCCAGGAATGCCATGTGCCTCCTCTGCATGATGAAAACCACGCACGAGGTCAGCACGGCACCCAGGTAGAGGCAAAGGCACAGGAGGAGTAGCAGGTAGAGCTGGATGTTTCGGTGCCCCACGCAGTTATTCACCCACCTGCAATGGTGGTCGAACTCCTAGGGGAGAGGAGGCAGGACTGAGGATCTGTCTGGATTGGCCTCCATCACCCCCTAATCCTGAGGCATCCCCCAATTCAGCCCTCTAGGCCGCCTGCTCTTGACCATACACACAGGTTCCAATCTCAGGGAGAACCTGGCATTTCCATGGTTAGAGCACAGTTAGCCCCATAGCTCATCAGTTCACCTGTCCCGAGTGAAGTCTTTAGAGACAAGACCTGCCTGGTATCACTTGGAGCAGGATAGAACATCTCTGGGTCTCCGTTTTCTCAGACACTGGATGAGGATGAAAAAACACCCTTGCCCAACCAGCCATCTGCACTTGTGAACCCAAGCTGGGTGTGCACATCAGAGAAAGGCACTCAGAATCCAGGAAACCCTCCAACTGGGACCCCCAGACCAACACCAGCAAAGATCCCCAGGACATGCAGCAGTCAGCCTAAAGGGCTTGGGATCTACTATCATCAAGCCAGGGGAGGGGACAGTCACTGCTTTTCCTCCTCCTTACTCCTCAAGGCTCAGTACAGTTGTGATGGCCTTTGCATATCAACACCTGTGCAAACAAGGCCAGTCTCCCTGGACAGGAGCAGACACAGAGGTGATGACATGTATAAGTGACCAACAGTGGCCTAGAGCCACTTGAAGCACTCTGGGAACATGGTCTGATACCCCCACCTGGCCCACTCATGATGTGAGGTTCCTGGTCCTGGCCAGGTGCCCGGAGGTAGGTTGGTGAGTGGACAGGGAGGAGGAGAACTCACCTCCACACAGATGTCACAGCTTTTGCAGTGGAAGGTTCGGGGCAGTTGGTGAAAATAACAGGTGGGACACCACGGCATTTGGTATAACCTGCCATTCACTCATGCCATGTAGGGAGCCTCAGGGTCCTGCTCGAAGGCACCTGGCAGGGAAAGAGGTTTGGGCAGTGGAGGAGGCCCTTGTATCATTCTGCTGCTCAGGGCAACCCATAGTATGACTGGGCAACAGGAAGGTGAGGAGGAGCTGTTCAGGGGAATCCCAGTCCCTTGAGCAAACTGACCACTCAGATGAACGGGCTTTCATCTCAGAGAGAAGGACTTTCCAGCCACAAGAGATCTACATGGAATCCCCCTTTGGAATAGTGATCAGTGCTTGGAGTCATGTGTGAAATGGGAGGGAGGAAGAATGAAGTGCGTGGTTTTTGAAGAGCCTGTTGGCCTTTTATGCCAGTCTGCCCAGGCCTCTCTTCTAAAGCAACTGGGAAACCTCCAGGATTCTGTTTTTTCACAATTCAGTGGCTTGGGAAATGAAGTCCCAGGGCCCAAGTCATTACTTGACTTGGGTAAGAAGGGATCCTGAGGCCACATGGGGGCTCAGCCCTTTAGAAATGACCCCTTTAGGCACCAGCCTTTGGGGTGCCACCTCCCTCTCCCACGGGTCTGAGGCCTTACCTCTGTGTAAGATGCCTGGCTCTGAAGCATTCATAGAAATGAGGCTGTACATAGTGAGGAGGCAGAGAACCCCGTGGCCACGGGAAAGCCCCACTCTCCATCTTGGGCCAGTGCTCGGCATCTGAAATCAGGGTCAGACTCAGTTCTAGTCTGGGGCAATCCAGAGCCCCCATGCAGCCCGGCTCACCTGAGATCAGACTCACACACCTTAAGGGCAGATCTGAATATCCAGGCTTGAGACAGACACCATACCCTCCACCAAATGTCACCAGGATTACCAGCCTCCCATAGTTCCCCAATAGGCTCCCCACATCTCTGTGCTTCTCACTAAATATCCTCCTTCCCTCCTGGCCTCCCTCCACTTCCCTGCCTCTGCACTCTCACTGTCTATTTCCCATCTGTCTCTTGGTGAGAAACCTGACAGCTGGCATGAAGACTCACAGAAACATGAAGAATACTAGGCTTAGAGAGACCAGTGCTGCCATAGTCAAACAAGCCCAAAGGCTAGAGAAAAGCCAGGATCTGGCTGGGGGTGCAGGTGGGGACCAGAAACCATTTGAGATAGTCATGCTTCGCTGCCTGCTCTCAAACAAATGAGAGCCAACCCCTCCTTCTCCTGGCTTGGCACCCAGAGTACCATGACTACAAGTGTGACATCAGAGAGGTTCTGGAATGGGGGCTCTGGCTGCTTCCAGTGCCCTCTGAGAGCAATCCTCCCCTGCCCTCACATACACACCTGTAGATTGGGACATCCTGCTCTTACAATGGTGGCTTTGTTGGAGCTGGTGAGGATGGGATGTGGTTTGTCCCTCAAAGGTTCATAGGCTGGAGGCTTGGTCCTGGGTGTGGCAGTGTTGAGCTGGTAGCATCTGCAAGAGGTGGGGCCTAGAGGGAAGTAATTGTGCCACTGGGGCTGAGGCCCTTGGAAGGGAGTAATGAAATTCTCATGGGCCCCCATTAGTTCCTGTGAGAGAGGCTTGTTATAAAAAGAACAAGACTCATGTTCCCCAGTTTCTGGCCATGAAGTCTCGACCCCTTGCATCTCCTCTCACCATGATGCCATTCACCATGTTGTGAGCACTCTCACCAAAGGTTAGTCATAGGGGCTGCCAAATGTTGGACTCTGAGCTAAATAAACCTCATCTCTTAATAAAGTACCCATTAGCCAGAGAAAGCAGGCTAATACAGAGACCATATAATATGGTTCCTGGGGAGATGGCATGGGGAGAAGTTTGGTGATGGTTATCCACTCTCAGGCCCAGTGCTAATTGAACCAGGCAGTGCTGGTTGCTCATCCTATCTCTATTTGTTTCTCTTTCTGTTAACAGAGTTCCAGTTTGGGGAAAGAGGTAACAATCTACACAACTAAATAAACTCCAAGTTTCCCTCACTAACGGGGCGGTCTTTATGACACAATTCTCTCTCAAAATAAAAAATAAAATATTTTGGGGACGTGACTTAGTGATTAAACAACCCTGGGATCAATCCCTGATGATGATGACGATGATGATGATGATGATAACTTGTACATGATTATGGCATACAACATATCTTGAAACATATTCACTGAAGAATGGCTGAGTCAAGCTATTGAACATATACACTTTCATTACTTATTTGTGATGATAACCCTTAAAATTGACTCTCTGAGTCATTTTCAAGTGTATATAACATTACCAACTGTAGTCATTCTGTTGTATGTTGTTAACTGTAGTCATTATACTGGATAGAAAACCCTTTAAATTCAATCCTCTCATCTAAGTGTAATTTGGTCTCCTGTGACCAGCACCTTACCAGTCCACAGCCCAACTACCCCTGGGCCCCTGGCAGTCATTATTCTGCTATTTCTTTTTTCTGATTTTTTAAATAAATTACTGTAGAATACATTACAATTATATTTCACATATAGAGCACAATTTTATAACTTTGGTTGTATAGAATGTATGTTCACACCAATTCTTGTCTTCATACCTGTACTTTGGATAATGATGTCCATCACATTCCACCATCATTGCTAACCCCCTGCCTCCTCTCTTCCCATCCCACTACTCTGCCTTATCTAGAGTTGGTCTATTCCTTTCATGCTCCCCCACCCCCATCCCACTATAAATCAGTCACCTTATCTCAGAGAAAACATTTGGCATTTGTTTTTTGGGAATTGGCTTACTTCACCTAGTATTATCTTCTCCAACTCCATTCATTTACTTCAAATGCCAAGATTTTATTCTCTTTTATTGCTGAGTAATATTCAATTGTGTATAAGCCACATTTTTTTCCATTCATTTACTGAAGTTCATCTAGGTTGGTTCCACAGTTTAGCTATTGTGAATTGTGCTGCTAACCTTGATCCCAGTGGAGAGTGCAGGACAGTATCCATGTGTCAAAATCCTTAACCATAGATAAAAAAGGGTGAATTTTACTGTGTGTAAATTATTCCTCAAGAAACAACTTTAAAAAAAAACACAGGGAAGCAGGGTGGAAAGGGAGGACCCTTTGCCCATCTGGGAACATTTTCTAGAGGAAACTGGATCCCCAGGGAAAGCCTTAGAGGATATAAACAGAGTAGTAGGTTTTATGGTTCAGAACAAAGTGTTTCTGTTGGAGGAAAAGTGCACAAAGATTTTGAAATAGATTGGAAATAAACACAGAGCTCAGTGATGATGGAATTTGACTGAAATAAAAATAGCAGTCTCGACAGCAGCTGCTTAAAAGGAAGGAAAATAGGGATTTCATTTACAGAGCAAAAGATAACTCTGGAAACTGGTAGGACAAGAAAACTGTAATATTGAGATGGGCTAGACAATGAGAGTAGCTGCGGTTTGCATGTTAGTATGATTAGGGATAGTGAACAGGGAGAACAGGAGAGAAGTGGACTTTTGGGGAACACACAGTGAGGAGGGTAAGTGTTATTAATCATGGAAAGAGATGACCAAACCCTGAAAGCAAGAGAGCACAGGCATATTCATGAAGCAGGTTTGACAACAGATTTGTTTAATGGCTAACACAAGTGAAACATGTCACCATGGTAGCAGGGTCCACTAGTACAATTTAATTTGCTGCCTGGATACCTGTCAGCTCAGGCCCTGCACAGTACTTGTCCTATGGATTCAGATCACAGGCCTTGGTGTTCTTCAAGGCCAGGCCCATTAGAGACATGCTGGCAGGATCCTGACTTAGCTTCCTACATGGAATCTCAGCAAGTTCCCCAACTTCCGTGTGCTCCAGTCCTGCAGGGCGAGTAAGGGCTGTGTACAATCCCAATGATGTGTGTGGAGTGCTATGCACAGTGACTGGGGCTGTCCTAATGGGCAGGATGCACAGTCAACATCCTCATGCCACCACAGGCTGCAGAAAGTGCCTCTCACCTGGAGAGAAGGAAGAGGAGGCTTCGTTGTTCCAGTAGGTCTTTCAGCATTTCTTCTCTTCTTCCCACTGGCAGACCATACATTTCATACTTCCAGGGGCATGCAGAGTCCTGTGCTAATCCCTGGAGGTTCCCTCTAGGTCACTTCCATCCTACTCAGGAGGGCACGTCCAGCTTGAGTGAACAGTGATTTTTTTTATATACTAGGTATTGAACCCAGGATCACTTTACCACTCAGCTACATCCCCAGTCCTTTTTATTTTTTTTATTTTGAGACAAGATCTCACTAAATAGTTTAGTCTGGTCTCAAACTTGCAATCCTGCTGCCTCAGCCTTAGCCAGTCTCTGGAATTATGATGATAAGTGTGAGCCATCATACCCAGCATAAGTGAGATTGTTTTAGGGTCAATTATGAGTGCTGTTTGATTAACACTAATATTTTTAAAGACAGTTGGCACCCATCCTTGCCATAGCTATCTAAACTGAGCAAAATGATTTGAGTCTTGTGATGAGGTGGAACAAAGGAAAAAAACACAGCCCATGGAGATATTAAGAAAATAGTTATTGATTATGGTATGGGGGCTATGTGGTGGCCCAAAGGCAACCATTTGTACTAGGAATTCTGCATTTAACTTTGCTTGTGCTGATATTTAAAGTGCAACTAAAATATAATTTCCTTTCCATTTCCTTAATAGATAATTATTATAAGTGTTCATTGCCCACTTTATGGATCATCTGGGGTTCTGTTTCCACCCAAACCATTTCCAAAATTATAATTCCAAAGTTATAAAATTGCCCTGAAGGGGAAGGGAAGAATAGAAGTTCAGTAGATTAGACAAAGGGGAATGAAAGGAAGGAAGTGGGGATAAGAAAAGGAAAGCCAGTAGAATGAATATGACAATTTTCCTATGTACATATATGAAAACACCCTAGTGAATCCCACCATCATATACATGCACAAAAATGGGATCATAATTAGAATAAGATATAGTCTATGCTTGTATGACTATATCAAAATGGATTCTACTGCCATGTATAACTAAAAAGAATGAATAAAATAAAATAAAAGTGCCCTGAATATTTTTTAAAGTAAGAGAGGTATAGGTGAAATCTTAGAAATATGTTTGCACATTGAGATATCTCTTATTCTAATATTTGGAAAAGATAACTACCAAAGTTCTTGACAAACACAAGCAACCAGAAACAATACAATTTCTGTAAATCCATCTTGGTTTATCTAATAGTCTAAAGTACAACATCAACACCTTATGGCCCTGCAGATTTAAAACACAGGAATGTTAGAAACTGTGGACAGTATCGTCTTAAGATACAATTTTATTTAATAAATTTATCTTAGAAGTAAAGGGATTAGTAGAATAGCAATATATCTGCTAAATAGGTAAAGATGGACCAAAGATGGCAGAGAAACATGGCAGCAGAGCAAGTTTACATGACTGAACAATTCACATCACTCTTTCTTCCATATATTTCTAGAATGATATATCACTGTATAGCTCTAGGAATTTTTTTGAGAGAGAATTTTAAATTTTTTAATGAACTCTATTTACTTATATATGGTGCTGAGAATCAAACCCAGTGCTTTACACATGCTAGGCAAGTGCTCTACCACTGTGCTATGACTCTAGCGCCTTAATAGAGGATTTTTAAAAACTCAATGTATGTGGTAGTGATATTTGATGAAAGTATGGAATATTTTTTGTGATAATGATAATTAGTCATAAGCAATTTTACTCCTTTTTACATAAAATATGTTGAATTCATTTTTCCTTCCAGGTCTAAGTGTTGCCTTAAAAGAATTTCTAACAATAATTCCATTTGCTATAGGCATTAGCAGAATTGAGTTTTTCCAACTAAAATTATTAAAATGCCAACTGAAGACTGAAATAATTCAAGAAGTTTTGCTTATTTAACATTCCTATGTCTGCTGGTTTGTGTATCAATGTGGTCTATCTGGAAACTACATTTCTAAGACTCCTCTTCCTTATATGTTACCAGGAGCTGGTCCAAAGAGAAACTGCACAGAATGCAGGGGTTGGAAGTGAAGCCACAGCTGTTGCCCAAAGCAGGTGGTTGTATGCTTTGGTGATAGGCATGGAGGTGCCAGCTGGACAATGATCCTTGATCTCCTCTGCTTCACATCTACCTTGTCCTCCCAACTGGTGGCCCCACTGAGCAACAGTGGCCCAACATTGTCACTTGTCTGCAGGCCCTCCAAGTCAGGAACAGCAGCTCCCTGTGGACCTCTCCATCAGCTTCCCTTACAGTCCACGGATGGAAATGCCTTTCCCAGCAAGTTCTGACTGTTCCGTTCACCCCAGGTCCCTAAGAGGATGGAAAGTAACCTTTCTCTCTGCTTCTACACCTTCCTGTAGCCCATCCATTCCCAGATGTTTCCATGCTTGCCAAAGCTCTAATTCCCAACAAGATCCTTAATTCCCATAACATTCAAGGTGACTCTGCTTTCATAGCACAAGTCTGACTGTGCTCTATGTCAATATTCCAAAAACTGTGGGGCAGCCGTGGTTCTTACTACATAAGCAGTGATTGTTTAAAAAATGAAATCAATGAAAATAACTTATGAAATATATATTTTTTTCTTGTTCTCATACTTTGGGTTTTTATGTTTTTATTAGTTATACATGACAGTAGAATATATTTTGACATATTGTATATTTATGGAGTGTAACTTCTCATTCTTCTAGTTGTACATGATGTAGAATTACATTGGTCATATAATCATATATGCATATAGGAAAGTATGTCCAGTTCATTCTACTATCTTTCCTATTCCCATTCTCCCTCCCAAAATTGATATTATTTTAAAAATAAATACAAATGAAAGCCTCTTCTAAACCTTTTTGACTTTTGAATACTGAATGGTCACATTTTTTCCCCTTGAGAATTTTCACGAGACGTGCTTTTGTTTCTATATAATCCAGTGTGTAATCCAGATGAAAAGATATTGATGATTTCAGAATGTTTTTCTTTACTAATATTTATTTAGCTTTTGTTTTGGGTTTTTGTTTGTTTGTTTGTTTTGTTTTGTTTTCTATTTCTGCTGGAATCATTTACCAGCATAATTCTTTCCCATATATTGAAGCAATTATTTATTTATTTGTCTGTTTATTTATTTATTTATTTAGGTACTGGAGATTGAACCAAGAGGCATTTAACTAACCACTGAGCCACATCTCCAGTCCTTTTTATTTTGAGAAAAGATCTCGCTCAGTTACTGAGGATTGCCTTGAACTTGCAATCCTCCTGTCTCAGCCTCCCAAGTTGCTGGGATTACAGGCATAGGCCACCGTGCCCACCTTAATAATTTCTTTCCTATTTCAGGAATCTCTGTGGTGGACCAGAATCTCTCAGGTAGTATCCGGCTGTGTCTGGATTATGGATGTGCTGTCCATGGTGACTCTGAGACTCAAGCCATGTTTCCTGAATCCAAAGTGTAAACCCCTGAGACCTGGATGCAATCTCCTTTCTCCAGCATACTACCCTGTGTCTCTCTACCTACAAGCCCTGTCATATATAAAACTGTGCTGCAGACTCAAAAATTGGCTACTCTTTCATCCTTGACTCATCCAATGCCCGAATAATCTCTGACCACGAACCAGGAGACCTGCACTTGACCTCTTAGCCAGCAGTTCAACCTCAGCCACTTCTCATAACTAGTCTGAATCCTAATTTCGTTGGTATGTTGACAGATGTTTAAAAACTAGCTCTCAGAGGGTGCTGATTTGCAGTGTTTGCCGATTCCTATGGTGCAAATACTCCCACGGTGGCCAATTTCAAATTGCCAAGATGAAGTCCCTTAAAGGGCATGAAGCTAAAAGAAAGATGGGCTCCTGGCTCCCTGAGCAGGTCCTTGTGACTCCAGCACAACACCTTTCTTCCTCATTGAAATGCAAATAATAACTAGCACATATTTTGTTCACAGACTGTTGTTTCTTACTTAAGTTGATCAATCATTCTTTTAACCAATCACTGAGACTCTAACTAGTTTGAAGGTGCTATGCTAGGTGCTGAAAATGAAAGAGTAGTCAGAGGTTTTGTGGCACAAATAAAATAAGACACATTAACAGAATAAAATCCTCTTTAATCTTTAAAACATAATAGAAATGTTATAAGATTGAGTGTAGAAAGGACTTCAAGTCCCCTGTTTAAAAAGAATGTATGTAGGAAGAACTATTCGTCCTTATGTAGCATAGCATGATATTGAAGAACATATATATGGAGAAACTTACTTGAATCACACCCACTTCCAAAAAGCATATCAGATACCTTATTATGTAAAAATGAGAATATATGTTAAGACTAAGTCAAATGACCCCAAACATTAAACTGAGATACAAAAGAAGGGAGGAAAATACATAGGGCATCTGAACAACCGAGCAGAACTCTCCTCCCAGGAGCTAGGGAAGCATTCATATTCATCAGAGCTTTTATTAATGCATTTGATTAAAATAGCATTAGTTTCAGCATGAGCATTGTATGGGTCTACCATGCTTCATGTTGTTGCCATTTTCAGATTTGGGAATTTATTATGAAATTTGAGAACACCAAATCAGAAGGAAAATGTAAAACTAAGAGTGTGTTTCCCTAAGTCTGAGCCCTGAGGACCTTATTCTACATTTAATGAACGGATTCCTGGACACTTATCTGCCCTGCTTGCTGTGGCACAATCAATAGCCTGTACTTTCCCTGGGCCTCCTGGGCTGAGGTCACCCTGTTCCCTGGATGATGAACTTCTCCTCAGTGGGCTCCCCTGTTCCCCATGCTCCTCATCCAAACCCTGCTTCAGCAGCCTGGTTCCCTCACGTGGCATGGACTCCAGTGCCTGTGGTGTCTCTTTCCTGGAAGCCTCTCCCAACTTCCCTGCCAAGCCCAGCACCTCTCACATGAAGCAGTCAGATTTCACCTTCTCCAAGACCTCTGCAGCCCACCTCCCTTCCCCTTCTCCCTGTGGTCCCTATTTACCACCCCCGGTTACACAGTAACTGTTTATTAGTTAATCAAGTTTGTAAATGAATAGAAAGCCTCATGACCTTTGCTTCATTTCTTGGGAGAAAAGAGAAGCAAGAGTCACTAGACCAAATATTACCTAACACATTTCAATAGAAATGATAATATATTTTAAAAATGATTTATGAGAGCCAAGAAGGGTTGTCAAAATTATTTAATCTAGTCTATTGAAGAAACTGAGCCCCTGAGAATCAAAGTGCTTTATTCTGTATGTTTGAAGAAGGAATAGAATTGGAAGCCCAGTTTCCTGAATCCCAGTTTTTTTTGTTGTTGTTGTTTTGTTTGTTTTTGAGTTTTTTTGGTACTGAGGTTGAACTCAAGGCTTTGCACACAAGCACTTTAGCACTGAGTTACACCCCCAGATCTTTTTATTTTATTTTGAGGCAGGGTCTTGCTAAATTACCAAGGCTATCCTCAAATTTGTGATCCTACTGCCTCAGCCTCCCCAGTTGCAGGAATTACAGGTAAGTGCCACTGCACCTGGTTGAAACCCAGCATTCTTGTAATATCATGTTGACTTCACTTTGTGTTTTATTTAATAGCCTGCAAATAGGACTTTAGATATTCACCAAAATACAGGCTCAAAACATCCTAGTGGGAAAAAGAGTATTAAAGTTGATGACAGTTAAGAGATCTCAACTTCCATTCTAGCTTTCCAAAGCCCAGAATTTAGCAAATCATTCCATAGCGCTAAGCCTCTGTGGCTTTTTTATCTATAAAAGGAGGTAATGAACCAAATGGCCTGTAAGGCTATACAGTATCTGTTCTACCCATTTATGACCTCGTCATCCCCACCAAATAACTTAGAAGCAGGTGGTACAGCATACACCTCCTACCTCTGGTCTCTCCTCCCACTTCCCCCTTTAGTCTGAACTACAATTCCATTCCTCTTCCCCAAACTCTGTTCAAGCTTAATTCACTAAATATTGCCAGTGTCTTCCCCCTACCCCTGGCTAAGTTAGATATCACTCCAGTGTATGAAAAAATCTTTCGTAAGTACTACTACCTTATCATTCTGCATTAAAATAATTTTCATAAATAGAATGCAAAATCACAAAAGACTAGGATTACAACCAGTTTATTTTCTATCCTAAGTACCAATTATTATGCATGGGCTTATTGCAGAAAGGCAATAAGCATTCAGTGAATTGATTTAATAATAATTCTAGGCTGGGAAATAAATCAAGGCTATGGTATTGATTTTGGCTGAATCTGTTAAAGATATAACATTTGGAAGAGGATGATTGGAACTGAATTTTCAAGGGTGGGTAGAATTGGAGAGATGTGAAAGACAGTGATATCATACTGACCTTACTCAGGGATCAGAAAATTTTTCTGTAAAGGGCCAGGTCATAAATACATTCTTGTGTGTGTGTGTGTGTGTGTGTGTGTGTGTGTGTGTGTCCAGCAATTAAACTCAGTGGCACTTAACTCCTAAGCCACATCCCCAGCCCTTTTTTTTATCTAGACACAGGGTCTCACAGAGTTGTTCAATACCTTATTAAGTTGCTGAGGCTGGCTCTGAACTGGCAATCCTTCTGCCTCAGTCTCCCAAGCTTCTGGGATTACAGGTGTGCGCCACCTTGCCGACATGGCTCATAAATACTTCAGGCTTATGGATCACATGGTCTCATCACAATTACTCAACTGTGACCTGATAGCACACAATCAGTCATAGACAACAGCGAAACAGTGTCCATGGCTGTTCCCATAAAACTTTGTTTATGATTACTGAAATTTAAATTTCACTTACTTTTCATGTGTCACAAAATAGTATTCATGTTCTGAATTTTTCAACCACTTAAAATGCAAATACCATTTTCTGCTGTGGACCATACAAAACCAGCATTTGATCTGAAAGTTATATTTGTTGAGACATGATGTGAAAAAACAGAAAGAAAGAGGGAGTGATGTGGGCTCCTGCAAAGGGCAGAAAAAATGCTTGGAAAAAGAAAAAGGAAAAGGAAGAAATCAGATGACACTAGAGAGATAAATAATGAGAAATGGGACTATATAAGATTCTATAGGGGGGCTGGGGACGTGGCTCAAGTGGTAGTGTGCTCACCTGGCATGCCTGCGGCCCAGGTTCCATCCTCAGCACCACATACAAACAAAGATGTTGTGTCCGCAGAAAACTAAAAAATAAATATTAAAAAATTCCCTCTCTCTCTCTCTCTCTCTCTCTCTCTCTCTCTCTCTCTCTCTCTCTCTCTTAAAAAAAACATTCTATAGGCTTTTTTTTTCTTGAGAACTTGGCTTTAGCAAAATAGTGAATCATTAAAAAGTTTTGGGTTTGAACAGAGAAATGCCCTGATTTGATTTAAAGTCTGTAGAGGATCATGAAGTACAGGTTTAGCCTGGTTTTGGAATAGGAAGCAGTTAAACTTGAATGGGTGAATTTATGAGTGAAAAACCTAAGGGAGATTCTCTTCTGATACAGAAATCAATTTTCTCCCCATTGTGTGTTCTCAATTGATTCATGATTTGGCTAAATCACAGGGTGGGGATCTGGGGGTCGGGGGCACAGTAAGGAGGTGGCACTTTCAGAGACTGTCCTTATAGCTCTCAACCAGAATGAATTTAATTCCCTCCACATGTGGAAATACTTTTCTCTATTGAATTCAATGCATAACAGGAAGGAATTTGGATCCCATTTAATCCTGACTGATCAGGAATCGGCTCCAAAGTCTGAATACTTATGCTGAACAAACTAGTTTTCTTTTCTGGAACCAGTTTGTGTAAATTCAGCAATGGAAGTTCTTTTTCATCACAAACTCTATAGAGACAAAGCACTAAGGTTTATATTTCTGTGTTAGTCTCCACTTCCCTTAGCAGAACGTTGGTGCAGAGATAAGGCCTGAATAAATAACCTCAGTGACTCAGTGCAATTACCTTGTGCACCCTGCATCAAAGCATGGCTGTCAGGAGTCAGTGAGGATTACATCCAGGTGAGGAACCTGGCACATGCTGATTCAGTGGCCCTCCTGCTACTGTGTTACTTGGAAGCCAGATCACCAAACTGGAAGGAAGGAGATCTTGGCCTCTGGCTATTATGATCACTGGCTCCCACAGCTCTGACTCTTTGTTTCTGGATCAGGCTGTGTGTTAAGTCAGTTATCTGGATGTTATCTGCTTCTTTGCTCAAGAAGTATAGAACTCTTTCACATTAGTCCTCACTGCCAGGAATGAAAAGTTGAGCACCTCCAAAGAAGTCTCTTTCTAGTGTCACTAGATTTACTCTCCCAGGCTGATCCTTCATTTGAGCCTGGTAGTCACATTTGAAATACATATACCTAGAGAATGTCCAGGCAACAAAATGATGGCACTTTTTAATCAAAACAGAAGTGACACTTTAGAGTCTCCATGTGCAGATAAATAAATGAAATTCACACAACAGCACCTGGCTTAGGGTCAATTTTCTCTCATACTGTTCCTTTCTCCAAGATAAGAAACGCCTCAGGTTCAGACCTTCAGACAGGGAAATGGAAAACCTCTGTGTTCTAGAGAGGGTCCTTGGAAAACCGTGCATAATTTTTGACATTTCTTTTCTGGAAGGAAAAGAAAAATCCGAATGGAACCCAATTTCCTCATTTTAAACCTGTGTGAGCAGAGCTGACACTGAACTGGGGGACCTGCTGTGGTCCCATTCCGCCATCTAGCGAACATAAAGAGAAATGCCGAATTTAGAGCAAAATTGGCAATCATGTCATAATTTTTTTTTCAAAATCCATAATTCACCAAATATGTGTTTTCTGACACGGATAATTGAAATCCTATGTTATGTTCGCTCATGAAGTTATTTCACTTGTGAACCTAAATAACAATCAGAGATTCTTTAAAGATTAATAAAGTTTATTGAAGAAAAGCAGACCTATTCCAGGGGAAACTATGGGTATATTCAAGGAGATTGAGGCAAGAGGAAGGTTTTTTTTTTTTTGTTGTTTTTGTTTTTAGTTTTTTAAGGAGTATTACATAAGATGTTTTGAAACAATAATACTTGGCTACAAGGATCAATGAAAGGGTGGTATCAGTCCAAGGTAAACAGAGTTGCTGGGCAGGCATCCTTGCACAAGTATTTTCTGTGTAAGGTTGTGGTGGCCTTTGTGTGAGGTTTGGGTTCTGGCAAAGTCTTTTTTGAATAATAGTTCTTACACATGTATGAGACCCCTCCTTTATAAATTCCTGGCATGGTTGTATTCTTATTGTTAGGGTTTGACAAAAAGACTCCATTTTTATTCTGAAAATTTTCACATATTCAATTATTTAAACAAAAATGACTGCTAGGTTTTAAATGCTGAGCCCCCTCAAATGATTTCCTAAATTATTTTCTGTGTTTGCCTCTGAGGGGAAGAACAGGGCTTCCCATCACTCACATGGATATACCCCACCTTTCCCATTCCTCTTATCCTTCTGTCCCAACATACTGTATTTATTCTGGTGCATGGACTGGGGGTGGCTCAGAGGCCAAGGTTATATCCTCCCAGCATACCAGGGGGCTTTGGCTGGAACCAGAGTCTTTCTGTTCATTTTCCAAGAATGCAGCTATCACTTGTAACCAAAGGAAATGCTTGGTGTGGGCTTGTGTCCTCTGCTTGGTTTTGTGTGTATTTTTCCTCTCCTTTTATTATTCAACCTGTTTACAAACATAATCTGCTTCCTCCCCAAAGTTTTTTGTTTTGTAAGAGAGAGAGAGAGAGAGAGAGAGAGAGAGAGAGAGAGAGAGAGAATTTTAATATTTTTTTTTAGTTTTCGGCAGACACAACATCTTTATTTGTATGTGGTGCTGAGGATCGAACCCAGGCCGCATGCATGCCAGGCGAGCGCGCTACCGCTTGAGCCACATCCCCAGCCCCCCTCCCCAAAGGTTTTATGAAAGTTTTCTTTTTGTTTGGGATGATGCAAACAATGGCAGCTAAATCCCCTCCAAGCTGTCACAGGGCACCTGAGATATACAGAGTTGTTTTGAGACCCACCAGTTACAATCATTGTGATTACTATTAACAATAAACATAGCATGTGCCATTTTTGAGTTCACATCAATTCAAATGAATTGTACATTAGATACATTTCTTTTTGCTATTCCTCACACTACCCTACAAAATAGGCAGTATTATCCCCATTTTAGAAATAAAGAAACATGGACTGGGATTGTGGCTCAGCGGTAGAGCTCTTGCCCAGCACGTGTGAGGCCCTGAGTTCGATCCTCAGCACCACATAAAGATAAATAAATAAAGATATTGTGACTCTCTACAACTGAAAAAAAGAGAAAAGAAAAGAAATAAAGAAAAGTGTGCAGAGTGGCAAAGGAGCATCCCCCAAATCCCAGCTTGTGATGGCAAAGGCAGAAACTCACTCAGGTCTGGCTGGCACCAAAGCCCCTTATTCCACCAGTGGGCAATGGGCAGTGGGCAGTGGGCCTCTCCTCTGTTCACCCACACACATGCTCATGACTAGCCAGACCCTAAGTCTGAGATTCTGTGTTGTCTCTGTGCCAGCTCTTTAGAATCTAAGACTTAATATCAAAAACTCAGGTCTGCAGAGCCCAGGGCCAAGAACCAGGAATGAACTAAATGTGCAGGTGATTTAAACTAGAGCAAAAGGCAGCCCTGGGAGCTGAGACTGGAAGGGTCAGAGTAAGGAAGGAACATAGTCCAGGGGCCAGGACCCACAGCCCCTGACCCCAGTTTGTGCACTGAGAAGTCCCCACAGGTCAATTACCATAGCTGGCTGGATGCATGTGAGCCGAACCTTCCTCCCCATAAACCAGGCTTTGCCCCCAGGATCTTCTCCAAGGTTTGCAGATTCTAAGAATTCCAGGTTTCTTCCAGGAGCCACCAGGATAGAGAGTGAATAGGGCATTGTCTCTGCTGCCCAGAGCCCAGGGCCATAGGAGAAGACACCCAGAGCAGCTGCAGTTTGGGACTCACTCTGGAAGGACACTGGTGACCCCTCACACATGCCCACAGAGCTTCACCTGCTTTCCTCTAGAGTAGAGCAGAACACATGGGGATGGGGTGGGAAGGACAGATGAAGTCATCACACTAAGGGTAAATATCATCCAGGAAGCTGTTGGTTTAATTTCATAAATGTACTTATAAGTATACACTCTGTTAGGGTGTAAAGTTTTGCATCTCCCTCTAAGGAGAAGGAAAATCCAGTTCTACAAAAACTGAGGTTCTTGTGGGTGCCCCAGTTGTCCCCATCCTCACCTGAGGCACTAGGAGCTGAGGGAACCCAGTGCCTCCATTACTATCCAACGTGGATCTTCTTCTTTCTCTCCCCTGTCACAGGCAGCACTGACACTGGGAGGTGGGATCTGGGTCTTGATGGAGCTCAGAGGATCCTTCCTTTTTCCAGGCTCAGGAAAACCCTGGAGTGGGGCAGGGTGGCCTATATGACCCCTTACATGGTTCAGTCAAGTGTCTGAGAGCCTCTTGTGTCCTGACCTGCAGCCCCACCTCTCCCTCTTCCCCGCAGGGCCCAGCAGGAGAGTGGGACAGCAGCCCCAGCTCCAGATGATCACCTCAGCTCAAGGTGCCCACTGCCTGCAGGCCTCTCAGTTCCCATCCTGCCCACCTGGGCTGTGGGGGTTCCAGGCTGAGACAGGCCTCAGAGCCAGGCCAGGGTCACCACCAAAGCCTCCCAGCAGGGAGCTCTGTGGTCCCTGATAGCCCCTGCATTGTCTGGGACACTGAGGCCATTGAACCCTGGAGGCTCAGCACCTCTGGTTCCCACAGGGGGTGATGGAGGACACAGCTCCCTCCATCCCTCCAAGCCTCCCTTGCAGACCTCTCAGGAAGACAATCATTTTCCTGTTCTCACTATTTGCTGCTGGAGTAAGGGACCACTGGCCTGGATGACAGCGCAGAAGGAGTCTCATGGGGTTTCCTGCAGAGTCTTATCTGGAGAATGAAGGTAGGGCACATCCCTGAGCCAGGTCCCAGCTGCCAACTACCCCTCACCCTGAATATGTGTATGTATTTGTTATCCACATCTATAAATATAGTAAGTTCACTAATAAAAATAATTAGTTTCAGTAATAAATTCCCTGAACCTTAGTAGCTTAAAACAGTAAATGCTTATTATCACAGTTTCTCTTACAACTCGATCATAGGAAAACAAAATAGCCCAATTTAAAAAGAGACAAAGCATTTAAACAGACATTTCTTCAAAGATATTTGAATGGCCTATAAGCAAAAAGATACTCATTATTGATCATTAGGGAAATACACATTTAAAATAGTAGTATGAGGAGATACAACTTCAGACTCACTGGAATGGCTATAATAGAAAAGACAGACAACAGCATGTGCTAACAAGAAGACAGAGAAATTGGATTGCTACACTTTGCTGGAGGGAATACAAAATGGTTCTGCTACTTTGAAAAATAGTTTGGCTGTTTCTTGGAATATCAAGCAAGGAGTTACACTTTGGCCCAGGTACATATCTAAGAGAAATAAAAAATATGTCTACACAAAAATTTGTATTTAAATATCTATAGTGGCCTTATTCATAATAGCCCAAAGGTGAAAGTAACCAAAATTTTTATCAATGGATAAATGTGGTATATCCACATAATGGAATACTGTTCAGTCACCAAAAAAATAAAGCATTCAAGAAATATTGTATAGCATTCAACTACAGGAAATATGTTTTATATTATATTGTATGTATTATTGTGTTATATGTATTATATATTATATGTACATACACATTTTGTATCATCCAACTGTATTAAAAGTTAAGAATAGGCAAACCTGTACAGACAGTACAGAAGTGGTTGCCTAGGGATCAGGATGGAAATGTATGATTTCAAATAGGTATCAGTTGTCTTTGCAAATGATGGAAATGTTCTAAAATTAGAATATTAGTGATGTTTGCACAGCTCTGTACCTACACTGAAAACCATTGGATCATTAACTTAAATTAGATTAATTTTATGGAAGGTAAATTATATTTCAATGAGGGCTGTTTTCTTTTTTAATATTTACTTTTTAGGTGTAGTTGGACACAATACCTTTATTTTACTTATTTATTTTTATGTGGTGCTGAGGATCAAACCCAGAGCCTCACATGTAGTAGGTAAGTGCTCCACTGCTGAGCCACAACTCAGACCTGTTTTCTTTTTTTTAAAGAAAAGGAGTTAGTGTGTTGATACACACAATAATACTCAAAATAGTTGCTGAGTGAAAGAAGTTAGAGGAGGAGAAAGGCATATATTTATGATTCCATTTATACTAGAAAATGCAAACTGATCTGTACTGACAAAAAGCAGATCCTTGGCTGCCAGTATACAGGGGTGGAGGAGGGGATGAGTGAGCGGAAGGGGTTGTAAAGAGGCAGGAGGAAACTTTTGGACTGGATCGTTTCATTACCGTGTTTGTGATACTGGTTTCATATATATGAGGACATGTACTTTAAGTGCAGTTTATTGTATGTCAATTATACTTCCATAAAGACTTTCTAAGAAATTATTTAATGGTAATAATGCTCTGATTTAGCATTGAAACCGAGTTATATGCAGAAAAGCATAGAAATAGAGCAATGGACCATATTTTTTTATTAGTGAAACCCATATTTACTAGAGAGGAAAGGACCACAATTGAATATTTTCTTGAAAAGCAATAATATTTTTGGGATACAAAGCAAATGAAGCTTTGTATATTAGCTTTGTTACTGAGAATGTGTGCTAAAGTATTTTTGCCTTAGCTATAAATATTAGAATACAATACTATGCCAAGCAATGCAAGTGAAGGGCAGGGAAAATGGCCAAAGCCCTAATGATAGAGGATAAGACATTTAAGGCCATGAAAAGCTGGTGAGAAAAACTGCATTGTGTAATTCTACCATTAAAACATTTTATCATTTTTCTTTCTTAGAATCATCTAAAATAAAGATGTGACTTACAATTGATGGGGTCTTCTTCAGTGATCCCAAGATAGAGAAAGCCACAGGCACTCTAAGAGCACACTCTCAGAGAGGTGGCCTAAGAGAGCAGAGCTCTAGGGCTAGCAGGAATTTCTTTCTTTTTAAGAAAATACACCAACCCTGGTTGGTCCTTGGCTCTGCTCTTTAATAGGAGCAGAACAGAGGAGCTTGTGAACATCTTTTGCCCCCTGGTGGAAACCTTTAGAAGTGCAGTCTTATCTCCTGCAGGAAAATCTGTTAGAGCTGGAAATATACCTACTAAAAGTCATTTTCAGTCCTTTGTGTTTTTTTGACATGGGTCCCTGGCTTTGCATTGATCACACAGTGAGTTAGTAACAAGAATTCCTAGATTTTTTTTCAAGGTCACCTTAAAATTGTGACATGCGTGATCTAAAATCTTCAAATCGTAGAACCCTGAAGTTAAATGAGACCCGTTCAGTATATCCTCTGCCCTGCAAGCAGCAATTGGCAGAAGAAGATCCCCAGCTTCAGAGAATCACATTCTTGACTTAGGGGAGTTATTCAACCTCTATGAGCCTCAACCCTGAAACATCAATTCACTTCACAGAGTTTGTGCAAGGATCAAACAAGATAGTGTATGTTAGAGTCTGCACACTCAAATACTTTTTGAGCCAAGCAGTGGAGACTGCACTCCAGATAGCACAAGCCCTTATCTAAAAAGAGAATTCCATATTCTTTCTGAGCAGTTTGGTTGCAAATTCTTAAAAATATTGCATAATCCAGAAATTATATCTATGTTGTCATTGTTCAACCTCCAAAGGGTGGAAAGTCTCAACAGGTGATCAATAATGGGGATAATTAACGGGCAGCAGGTCCTCAGGACCAGTCCTCCCAACCTCAACTATTTCTGATAGGCATTGATGCCGCAATATTCTTCAGTGTTCCCTGTGTGCTGCAGGGAACAAAGACTAGCAAGAAAATAGTCCCCAGCCTTGCGGGCTCTTAGTCAAGTGAGGAAAATTACAACAGCTAATGTTATGGAGCATTTACAAAGTCAGGCAATGAGCTAAACTTTTCATGTGAATGATTTAATCTAATCCTCATCCAAACCCTGTGAGATGTTGTCTATTATTACCCTACTTTTGTGAAGAGGCCATCTGAATTGGAGGTTGAGTGACAAATACTTTATCAACCTTACATTTCCAGCCTTGGTTCCAATGGGGATGCCAACCTACCTTCCAGGAAGACATATTCTCTAAAATCACCTAGAAGAAACATTTTTAGTACCACATTTCTACTCTGTATCTGAATTGTCACACATTTTATATACATTTTTATAACAATCTGTTGGTTTGCACTTAGCTACTCTGGTGTTTTATTACACTGTTTTATTACAGTATCTGTGGGGAATAGACCAAACTCCCTGTAGACACCAAAATCCAAAGATGCTCTCAAGTTCCTTATACAAAGTGACATAGTACTTGCACAAAACCTTTGTACATCTTCTCATAGACTTTAAATCATCTCTAGATTTCTTATCATGCTTAACAATGTGAATGCTATTTAAATAGTTTTTATACTGCATTGTTCCAGGAATAATGATAAGGAAAAAGTCTGTACATGTTCAATACAGGCACAATTTTTTCAAATATTTTCAACAGGTGGTTGATTGAATCCATGGATGTAGAGCTGTGCACAGAGAGGGCCAACTGCAGTTTGTTTTTTAATGTGCTGAATCTCGGCCTACACCAATGAGCTGTTTTTAAAAATCAGATAGGCTTCTTAATCTCACTGACTTTAAAAGTTTTGGCTTTTATTCCCTTTTATCCCTCCCAGTGGGTATTGTCCCCATCACTAGGATGAAAAGGCAATGAACAAGATGAACAAGGCATGTGATCTAAGTGCTGCTACTTCCATTTACACAAGGAATTAGCAGCAGGTCTTAGTTATCTGAGAAGCTTCTCCCCAACTCCACCGGGTGGCTAGTCAGCTTGGACAGCCATCCTTGCCCACCATGACAATAGTGCTCAGGATAGGATCCAAAAAATGAAGGATTTGGAGAAAGAGCTCAAAGTTTGTTAGGTTACAAACACTTTGGGTTCAAGGTGGCAATTCCTTCTAATTAACTACCTCCTGTGAATGTAGCTGACTTGAATTTGAAAGCCATATGTATGGGTGTGCAACATTTGTGAATCTTTAGCCTTTCTGAAATTGCCTTGTTTGCTATCATCTTATGCAGTTATACTCAGCATGCTTACAGTCACTTTTGAGACTCCCAGTCATAGGTTTGAATTCACTTCATTCACACAGGCCTTCTTACTGGTCCTTAAACACATTGAGTCTCTTGCCCCAGAGTTTTTGCTATGGTTGTTCCTGCTACCTGGATCAAGCTTCCCCCAGGTACCTTGGGCCTCACACTTTCTCTTCTTGCGAGTTTCTATTTAATGGGCTCCATACCAGACAAGGTACTTATAGTAGCCTGCATAACCTCACCCAGCCTGACTTGTCTTCCAGAACTTATCACTACTTGGTATCATATTATGTTTTGGTTTGGTTATTGCTCTTGCCACTAGAATGTCAGCTCATGAAAGCAAGGTGTGATGTTTACAGATGGAGCCCTAGTGCCTAAAAATCATGCCTGGCACATAGTAGGAGCTCAGAAAATATCTGAAAGAAGTAATCTCACCCAATTACTTCTTTCACAAACGTCTACAAAGGACTTAGAACAAAATCCAATGTATTGCTTTTTTAAAATGTTTTTTGGTAGTTGTAGATGAACAGCATGCCTTTATTTTACTTTGCTTATTTTTATGAGGTGCTGAGGATCAAACCAGTGCCTCACACATGCTATGAAAGCACTCTACCACTGAGCCACAGCCACAGCCCCTAATGTACTGCTTTTTCTCCAGGCTTCTACAGTGACCTTTTCTGGGAATGCTACATTCACCAGGAAGCACTCTGACAATTAAAAATCTTAGCATTTCTGGGGCTGGGGTTATAGATCAGTTGGTAGAGTGCTTGCCTTACATGTGTAAGGCCCTGGGTTCGATCCCCAGCATCAAAAAAAAAAAAATCTTAGCATTTCTGCTTAGATGAGTTTTGTCACTGGCCTAATCTCTTTGACTAGTTATGGTTCAGTCTTGTGTTTTTGGGAAATTACTCAATAGATGCTCCTATTACTACATCTTTATTATGAAAGAATGAATTTCATCCGCAAAAATCCTATCTAAGGTCAGACTCAAAAGATTCCTTTGTGCAGTCAGATTTGCCCCTCAGATTTCTAGGTGGTGTTGAGTTATATGTGAAACCAAAGGTTGGTTCCTCTCCCCTACCCGCTGCCTGCCCTTTCCCTAGTCAATGCCCTTCTTGTCTTTCAGATGTGGTTTGTGATTTGTGACCCATTGGCCAGTGATGAAGTTAATTTGCTGGACTGTGAACAGCACTTCATGAAAAACTAAAATAAGACATACTGAAAGATGTATTTTATTGACACATGATTTTAAAAATTTAAAAGCATTGCTTGTGGCCTATATAGGTTCAAAGAAGTTTCCATACTATTTTTCTCTTTGGTTGTTTTCTGAAGGTTCTAGGAGTGGTTTGGCACTCCTGGCCTCACAGTGGGCCCAAGTTGTGTTGCAGAAATTGGTCAATTCTTTTTCCAAAATACTGCCAACATCGGTGCAAGTGGTCAACACATGATTTTCTTGAACTCTTATCTGCTTCATAAAGCAAATAAGCCTGGACCTTGAAGCTCCCTGCCCCTGCTTCCCATTCAAACCCTGCCCTAGGAAACTCCCATGTCAGCATGGCTTCTAGTATTCCCAGGCTACAACCCTGGGATGACCCCCTCACACACCCTTTTGAAGTACTACCTGAAAAAGTTCAAAATTGTCGAAATAATTTTCAGTTTGTTGTAGCTAACAACTGACCTCAGACATCTGAGCAGGCAAGAAGAAAAGGAAAATCTCAGACTAAAAAAAAAAAAAAACAGAAGTGAAAAACAGTGAATGGTAAACAGGCAGATCAATGCTAAGGCCAGGATGCACTAGACCTTGACAGGTCTCTAGACCAGGGATCTTGAACTACGACAGTGTATACAAACACAAAATGAGGCATGGGCCCACAGGAACAGGAAGAGATCTGAGCATCCAATTATCCCTGAGATCCCATAGGGAAATTGGCTGAGCATAAAGTTAATAAATTGGCTGAGCATAAAGTCATAGCCAGTACACTGTCCATTGGATTTCTAGCCCAGAATCAACTCCAGAACAATTCTCCCCATGAGTTGAATCTGTGCTTCCCAAGGTTTTCCACCAAGACCTCCTAAGGCAGAAGAATAAGAAACCAAGAGGGAATGGTCCAAAGCTATTCATGGAACACCAAATTTCTTTGAAGCCTCAAGTTTCCTTTTCAGTTGTGTAGGACTTTTGCATTACAATCCAAAACAAACCAAAATGATGTCAAGTTCTTCAGTGGGTGAGAACTACAGCCCTCCATCTCATATACTGATGCGAAAAGAGTGGGGTTGGTTGGGGCCTCAGAGACGACAGGGAAGACACTGGTAGAGGGCTTAGAAGTCAGATCTGGAATCAAAACCTAAAAGAGGGCATCCTGTAAGAGGGGGTGAAGCCAGGCAGGATGAAAGTCGCATAAATTGTAAATGAGTTGGGAAAGCTTGTTCAGACAGACAATGTGGATTTAGGGAGGGAAAAACTGTACTGTTAACCATTCTACAAAGCAAACTTGGTGAATGTTGTCTTCTGCATTAATCTAAACTCTCTTGATCTACTGAAACATTTTAAATTCCCACCAACTACATTTAATTTCAATTCAGATAGTATTTATTCATATCAACCAAAAGAAGTAAAAAAAATCACTGATTATATACAACACATTCTTATCCATTCCATACACATTTTATTGAATAAATTAAAACTTCTTTAACCTATAAACAACATCCTTGCTTTGATCACTTAAAAAAACTACAATCTCATGAAACCAAAAATGCTTAAATGGTTTGGTTCACTATTTACGCCTATAAATATAAAAATCTGACCTGTCAGGACTGGCTTTGCAGTACCTATATTTGAGACATATGGGAATTTACATGGAAGTTGACTCTTTGAATCATGAGATCTAACACAAGAAAAAATGACTTTGCAACCTCAAATTAGGACTTGATACAAAAAAAAATCCATTGATGTCTACTCATTTTAAAAATTATGGAGTACTTTTATTTTTCAAAATCAAATAGGACAAGTAAAGAATTAACACTACTACCTCAACTTTTATAAATAGCAAAGCTATGCTTTCACAGCTATAAAAGAATGTTGAGAATGATAATTGTTATTTCCCTGAGAGCATGGTTACTTTGAGTTCAAGGACATCGAGTTTGTACATGTGTGTGTTTCCTGAAACCACTGAGACCAGAATGGCTGAAAGCAAAAAAGAAGACATTTATCTGTCAGTGTTTTGGTGAGCTTAACTCCCTGCCTGTCAGACCAGCCTTGACCAGCCTTAACCTCTTCTACAGATTCTACTCCATCAAAGGCTCTGGATCTTGTTATCTCCATTAGGATGCAAGACCCAACCAGGCAGCTCATAGGCCCCACAGCAAATTGCCCCAACTGTTGGCCCTGCTCTAACTTATGCCTCAGTTCTAGGAAGTAGGTTCCCTCTTTGTTTCCTTGTGTGCAAGTCCCCTGCTCCTTTATTCTTTCTTGCCCTTCTTGGGACTGGAGTCACGCTCACAAACTCCTGGGCCACAATATCATTTTCTAGACCCTCATCTTCAAAACCTGACATCCTCCTCCTCTACCATGTCTATCCATGCAGAGGCCCTGCCTCAACATGCAACTGTTGCAGAACCTCCTTCTATTCCCCCTCTGAGTCCTGGGGTTGTTTCTGGGTTAGCCTCAGCTTGCTCTCCCCATACTGGTGGTACATATCCATTAACTTGGTGCAAACTTGGGGTTTTGTTTTATTAACTTGGAATGGAAAATAGATTTTAAGAGTTTCTAGTGCCTAGAAGCTTAAACTCTGATGACTATACTTACAAAGTTTCTCAAAAATGACTTGAACTTTTTTTCCTTTCCTAAAAGCTACAGGCTGGCAGTTTCAAATGCAGAACAGTAGATCATTTTTTTGGAGGGGGGGTTTCCAAGGATTGAACTCAGGGGCACTCAGCCATTGAGCCACATCCCCAGCCCTATTTTGAATTTTATTTAAAGACAGGGTCTCACTGAGTTGCTTAGCACCTCGCTTTTGCTGAGGCTGGCTTTGAACTCTCAATCCTTCGGCCTCAGCCTCCCGAACTGCTGGGATAACAGGCATGCACCACTCTAGATCTTGTTAATAGGTAAATCTGTCCCCTGACCCACGTTATTATTAAGAACTCCTGGATCTTGAATACCTGTAACTTTACCACAATTCACGTGTTTACAAAAATCATAGAGACTCCTCCCCTTGTGTGCACTTAGACATTCTGAATTACCCCCTGAAACTTCAGAACTGCATTTAAAATCAAGTTTATAACTTAGACCTTCCCAGCACTATCTTAACCCCCCCCACACACACACACACACACACCTCCAAAGAACTGTAAGTTTGCTGATTGATTCTATCAAAGGACAGTCCCTATTGGATCCCTGGCAAGGAACATTCTCTTTCTGAGAGTTGTGTGCCAGTGATGTTGTCATTGGATTTCCTCTTTGGAATCTCTTCCCTGAAATGGCCTTTGGACTAGGACTGATTTTTCCTGTAAGTCACAAATGGCTCAGACAGTGATCTGCAAGAGACAAACATGTAAGCAATCACCACTAGTTGACCTAAGTGCACAGCTCACAGTAGAGACCCCCTTGACAGGCAATTAAGTCTTGGATTCAGCCCCATAAGTATGCATCTCATTTTTGGCTAACTTGAAGAAAAGAAAAATTAGAATATTGATTTGTAGCCCACTTGTCCATTTATTGAGGTCTCTAGGGTAGAGATTTGATGTTCCAAGATTGAGAAACATGCATTGAACTAGATAACATTGCTGAACTAGATTAAATTGTTGCAGTTGAGAGCTTCGTGAAGGTCATTAGAGCTTGTGGTGCATGACAGTGTGTTCTCAATATCCATAAGTATGTGTGCATTGTCCCGTCTTACTTTTCTTCTCAGGGAATAGATCACCTGACCCTAAGGCAGAGCATTTTACACACCAACATGCATTTATATAAATTATTTTCAACAAGCTAGGCATAAATAGAGATATAATTTTCCAAGTTTTAAATATACGTTTACAACATTAGGTTCTTCTGACCATAAGTTTTTTTTTTTCCTTTTGTGGAACTGGGGATTGAATCCAGGTGTGCTCTACCACTGAATACATCCTTACCCTTTTAATTTTATTTTGAAACAGGGGCTCACTAAGTTGCCTAGGCTGACCTGGAAGTTGCAATCCTCCTGCCTCAGCCGCCCAAGTCCCTGGGATTACAGGCTTAGACCACCACACTTGACTTGACCTTGACTTTTTTTCTGTAAATTAAGTTCACTATCAACTCTAATACCTCTGACTTCCCAAACCACTGAGAAGTACAAGCACAGTATGCCCCTTCTGACATGAACTAAAACTCTATAAAGAGAACTAAAATCATACAATAAAAATAAAGTACCTGGGTAATGCAGTTGCTATGTTTTTAACTACAGCGTGTGAAACAGGATCTCTTAACCTGTTTCTCCATCTTGGGGATTAGAATGAATTTCCAGTGAGCTCATTTGAAAGCTGTTTTCTTAGAGTGAAGGGCAGACTCTGTTCTTAGAATCAAAATTGAGCCAAGCTTATTCAAAACTCAAGAAGATAGGCTTTAAAAGATCCTGAAAACTACAGGTGAGTGGGTCCAGTTCACTGTCTTAAAGTAGAAAGTACACTGTCAAGAAGAATCTGACATTCCTGCAGCGGCCAACAGTGTTGAGATGTTTACATATTTAAAAAACAATAGTTTGAGTCTCTGGAAACCTCTTTTCTACATTACAGTACAACTGTTGGACTTTAAGAGTCCAGGCACCAGAATGAGGTGAAGGTAATTCCATCTGGCAATGTCAGTTCAAGTCCAAAATAGGCCATCCAGTGACCATAAAAAAAGAAAAGCTTTGATGCCAGGAGAACAGAACACAAAACTTTTTATCTCTTTCAATACAAACTGGTCTTCCCAGAATTGCCTCCCCTGTCAAGTGGGACAGCCTATGAGAGAGACACTCTTGACAAAAGCCCCCAAAGGCTCCAAAACTAAGGATTTCATAAGGTTTAAATACAGGAGTTAAAAGAAAAAAAGGAAAAAGAAACACTTTTATTTCCCTGCTTTGCTGAGTCAATCTTCTAACAGACTGGCCAGAACAAGACCCGAGTCAGGTTTGGGTTTTGATTTTCCTCCCCTCAGGCGCATGGTGTGGAGGACATTGGCTTTCAACTGGAAAGACTTGGGTTTATACTCCTGGCTTAGCTACTTGCTAAATGAGTACCCTGGGGCAAGCCACTTGACCTTTCTGAAACTCAGTTTCTTCTCAGACTAGAGTGACAATATCCCAGCAGGCAGTCATTCCCATGGTTAAATGAGTTAATATAGAAAAAGACCTGGCATAGGGTAGAAGTGTGGCAAATGTTAAATATTACTCTTCTTCCAGCCTTCCTCCTGAGGTAGGTCATGCCAACATTCCTGACCATTTTCATGTGTTCCAAAGTTGTGACTTGCTCGGTGCCCCAGAGCAAGCCGGGTGCGCTCCCGAATGCATGGCCTTAAACACAAGCCGAGCCCGCGGGTGGACACGGATGAAGGGCGCAAGGTAGAACTAAGTGCTCCCCATGGCGCCCTCCAGGGTCCCTTGTCAGTCACACAGACACAGCTCCAGGCACGATCCTCCGGATGTGGGTGTAGGACTTCCTGATGGTGACGCTGCCGTGGTGCGACACCCCCCGGGGCAGGACGCACTCCTCCGTCAGTTTCTGAGCCTCGGGGTCCCAGCACAGTACCGTGGCGATGACCTCGTTCTTCTCGTCCCGCCCGCCGGTGATGTAGAGCCGGTTGTTGCAGGGCGCGATGCCACAGCTGGCCCGCTCGTGGCTGAGCTGCGTCACCAGGCACCAGCTGTCCTCCAGAGGGCTGTAGGCGTACAGCGCTCTCATGGCCCCTCCTGGAGAGGAAGAACACACAGGGGAAGCATCCTACCATTTTTCTGGGTTTCTATCCCGTTAGCCAGTAAAATTCTGCTTCCGGTTAGGGCAGGACTCCCATCTTGCCAAGAGAAACAGTGGATTGATGGCCCTTTCCCAGAAAGCCAGGATGGATCCTAGGAGGAGCAAGTTGCCACGAGATGACTCACAATGTCCTTCCAATTCTGCAGTCCTGGTTCTAAAGAACAACTGGCTTAACGTAGCTAACAAAATGTACCTTAAGACTGCTCCTGGGAAGAAACATGGTGCCTTTGGAAGACGTGGTCCATAATCCCAGCTCTACACTTTTTATTCTGTTACCATGGGCACCAAGACCATGGTGGTTCTAAGATGCACATAAAGCATCCGGTAGAGCACTGGTTGATAGAAATCATCCATCCCTGGCAGTAGCTGGGTTGGCATCTCTTCAGAGACTCAGCATGATCTGAGACACAAGCCCAAGGTAACCATCTTGAGATTAGACTTTTGGAACAGTCAGGAAACTAACCATGAACACAGGAGAAATCTAAAGCAAGGGAGAAAAGTGTTTTCCCCTTAATCTGTTCCAATGTTTTGCCCCCAAATACCTTCTCTGAATAGCTCTCATTCACTGAAGTTATTTATTTCCTGGCATCTTGGCATCTCCTTCATCAGTAGTTCTCTACCCTGGCTGCTCATTAAAATCACCCGGAGATTAAAAAAAAAAAAAAAGTTGTACATTGTACTGTTCCCCAGCAACCTCCTTCCCTCCTGAATTCTGATTTCATTGGTCTGAGGTAAGAACCAGTTACCCATATTTTTTTCAAAAGCTCCCTGGTTATTCTAACTGGGAGCCACCATCCTTAACAACTACATGCCAACTGTGGTCTGGCTAGCTAGACTTTTCTCTCAGCTAAATGTAACTTTTCAGAGCCCCTAAAAAACAGCAAGAGAGAAATTTCCATGAACACAAACTAGGAAGTAATAATAGCTACCACTGGTTGGGCATTTATTATACCATGCACATTTCAACTTTTATATATTCCTAATGTTTGCAAAACAACTTTCCTCCTGCAATGACTTCAGGGCTCTTCCTCTGGGCCACAGTATCCATCTGTTTTGTTACCCCTAAACAGTTTTTATTCTGCCTCTAGGACTGTAAAGGAAAATCCACCAAGACCTGAACCAACCCCAACTTTTCTTCCTTTTCAGCTCCACCCACTTCATCCAGGAATTCTCAAGAGAATTATATCTGATCTCTGGCATAGCTGCATGAAGGGGGACCTCAGATAAATAAAAAGCCGTCACTCACTCACCAACAACATAGATGCGGTCCCGGAAACTCACTGCATTGATGCATTTAGCCTCCACAGGCATGGCTGCCTTTAAAGTCCATTTATTGGTGGAAGGGTCATAACACTGAGTTTTGTCCGTGGCCAGTTTTCCATTAGGCCCTCCCCCAATCACATAGAGCTTCTTCTTGTGGCTGGTGGCGGCGAAGGAACTGACATGGACAAGGAGGGGTGCAGCCTGCAGAGGCATGGGGCACAAGAAAAAGGTGTCAGCTATGCTGCCTAAATTGCTGGAAGAACTCACAGGACATATGCCCTGGGATGCAAACCTGGGCATCATTCTCCTGAACTGACAAGGCCCCGTGGGCTTGACTCTTCTTAAGATGCGGAGAGAATCAAAGCATGCATTTCCCAGCCTCCATACAGGCAGGCTAGGGCAAGCTGTGTGTTGGGATGTTCCCACCTGTTTTCCCGAGTCTAGTTCTCAAGGAAGGAGAGGGTACAGGCAGAAATTAGTGTTATATAGATGAAGTCAGCCAATGTTGGAGGAAAATGATTTTTCAAACATATATATTCATTTACATGTTCATTCAGAAAATATCTGAGTGCCTACTATGTGACAGCATTGATTGTCTTTAGTGTTTATATCCAGGAATAAAAGCTAGTATATGGGTTTAACCAGCCATTTGAGGGCACATTGCAACTTTGGGGATTAAGACAGACTTGTACTTCTACCTTGTAAATCCCAGGATACTAAAAAGAATTTCAAGAGCCTATTACCTATTTGCATAACCTCTTTGAGTCATGGAGTAACTTTGTGATGGGACTTGATGATTGGGGAACATGTTGGGCACACCCCCAGAGATGTTAAGGGCTCCCTATATAGCACTTTTCAGGTTGACAGGCCTTTGTTGGATGTTGTGGTGATCTGGGGACCTTTGCTTGTACCTACAGTGACTGTGTTTTATACTTCCCAAAGCTGGAATATGCTCTGATGAGAAGAAAGAAAATTTGAACTTGAGAATAATCTGGAACTACGGGAGGCGAAGTCACCTTACTTTTCCTGAGTATGACATACACCTGAGGTCACATTGAGAGTCTTACATGTGGGCATGTAAATGGTTCATCATTAATGGGGAAATAAATAAGGGCTGACTTCTAAACATGACCAAATGACTCTGAGTTCACAAACAGTGCAGTGTGCGGACGCCCGCATGCCTGGTGTGGAGACGAATCTCATGGAATGCATCTGAGGGGACAAGACTCTGGGACAGACATGTGACCATGGGATCTACCATCTCAGGGCAGGGTAAGCCTCCCCTCCACAGCCTCCACATAGAGGGCTCTGGCTGCCCAGAGAAAGCCTCCCCACCTGGAAAGACATTATTGCTTTAACTTGATCAGCAATGCTGAAGCCCTGACTCCTAGGGAAAGGAATGTTCAGAGCCACCAAAAATGTTCTTCATAGGAGCAAGGCAATCAAAATGCTGGCCACCATCATAGGCACGTGCCTTTTTTTTTTTAAGCTCTGAAGTAATAATACAGATAGAGTTAGTCATAGAAATAATCTCCCATACCTCCGACCAGCAGTTGTGGAAGGGGTCGTAGGTCTCCACGTTGTTGATCCTCTGTAAGCCATCAAAACCTCCAATGACATAGACCTTGCCACCCAACACCACCATTTTATGCCTCCAGCGGCCGATGTTTAAATATTCAATCTGAATCCACTTGTTGATTGAAGAATTATATTTCCAAACATCGTGCTGTGTTTCTTTGCCACCTATAAGAAGTAACAAAACATTTAATAAACCACCAGATGAGTCAGAAATGCAGCTTCTCCCATCATTTCTTAGAACTCCTAAAGTGCTAAATCCTCATGCCAGCCTCACTCCAAGGGGAGACAAGAGAAATTCTGAAGGTGAATATGGTCTATGGCAAGACTCGGGGGAGACAACGCAAATACAGGGATCTGGGGGTGGGGTGGGTGGGCTGGGAGGGGAGCCATGGCCTCATGGTGTGCAGTGCCACTGGAGTTCAACCTGGGTGAGTGGGGAGGCAGAGGGAGCCTGGACTCTGTGTTTTTGCCCACAAGGAGCAGGGAGTGAGACCGGGCAGAGATGGCAGGACCTTGACCACCTGGTAAATTAGAAGGCAGCTTAAGTTCTAAGTTTAAACAAAACAGCAAAGACACAAATTTGGAAAAATCAGCAAGAAATCTTATAAAGTTCTCTTGGTTCATAGCTCTGATCTAGTAAAAATACAAGTGGGACTTGCCCTTTTCTAAAATTAATTTTTGTTATAAAGTAAGAGGTTCTCACAATAGTTCATTTAAGAGTGAATCGGTCAATATTGAAGACAACTCTCTTGATAAACAGAAGATACATAATTCAGCAGTTAGAGAGACCAAGACAAAGGAGGGCTGCCTTTTGGGGTGACTTTAATAAAACATTTAAACACCTTTATGTTTCCATTTCTCCACCAGCATGCAGCATCACCAACTGCTTGAAGCAAAAGACTATATTTATCAGACTTATGAATGTGCACTAGTGGGGCAAAGAAAAATATCACTGACAATGTTCTGGGTCACAGGTTTAAGTGTTTCTCGGAACCCTAAAGTGGGATTTCTAGGTTAGAGGCATGAGCACACACCAAGCATCTTTGGGAAGCTGTGACATGACCTTTCCTCATGTCCCACCCACAGCTGGCAGAGGAAAGTCCCCCTGCTCCTCTCTCTGCTATCCCACTTTGGTTTTCCCTGACTCTAAGGGAGGCTGAGCTTCCTTTTCTCTGAATTTCTTATTCATTATACTCTGACCATTTTTCCTTTGGCTCATATACCTTTTAGAAGTCTCTATTCAAAACAGTATGATATTGATCCCATTTAGGTAATGTCAAAGATTATAAAGTAAGTATAAACTTTCAGAGAATATATGCAATCTTTATTTAAAATAGGAAAAAGCTCTATGATTTTATTTCTGGATTTTAAAGAAAATCTGACTAACTGGAAAGCATAGTGTATGCGTGGGTGTGGAGACATGCTATTGCAGGGATACCAACCCTCCCTCAGGGGATCTGCATACTCAGTGCCTGAAGGATTTTTTAAAGGGATAATTTTAAATTTCACTGAGAAAAGAAAATTTAGGATGATTTTTTTTTTTTGGTATTTTTGTTTGTTTTTCGGGGCTCTTATGTGCTCTACTGCTGAGCTGCACACTCATTCCAAATGCACAGTCACTCTGATTGGCTCCCTGAAGGCCAATTTAAAATATACTTTTCCAAAAACTGTTGTTGTTGTTGTTGTTTTTCCAGTGCTGGGGAGGAAAGCCAGGGCCTTCTTGCACATGTTAGGCAAGTGATCCATCACTGGAAAAACTTCTAAGAAATATTTGAAAAAAAAAAAAAGAATGAAGTAGGCTTTCCTCGGCAAATATTAAAATATGCTTAAAAGCTTTTATTAAAATAAAAACACTACAGTATGAGCACAAAAGTAGACAAACTGATTAATTAATAACAAGGATACAAACAGGACTAAAATATATAGAATTATTTAATAAATGTTATTAGAACAATTTCTATTCATTTGGAGAAAAATTAAGTTAGATACCGATTTCACATTACATTTAAAATAAAAGTCAAATGTAACTGCTGTAAAAGTAATTGGGGAATATATAAGAAACCATCTTAATAATCTTGGGGAGGAGGGGAAGATTTCTTTATTTTTTCTTTTTTTTTTTTTTTTTTGGTACTGGAAATTGAACCCAGGGAAACTTAACCACTGAGCCACATCCCCAGCACTGTTTTATATTTTATTTAGAGACAGGATCTTGCTGAGTTGCTTAGGATTTGGCTAAGTTGCTGAAGCTGGCCTCAAACTCACAATCCTCCTGCCTTAGCTTCCCAAACCGCTGGGATTATAGGCATGCACCACCGTCCTGGCAGACAGGGAGAAGATTTCTAAGCATGACATGAAACTCGGAATTATATAGGAAAGAAAATGACTATATAAATATAAATAAAAGTTAAAAAGACAACCATTATCTGTTTGCAACACAAAAGGCAAAGGATACATAATAAGACCTCCCAAATATTAGTAAGAAAAAGACAACAATCAATAGAACATCCCAAGAGTATAAACAGATAATTTTTTATAATAAATGCAATTAGCTAATAACTATGTAAAAATATGTCCAACCTCACCAATGCTCCAAAAGTATAAATTTAAACATTTAGTCTATTAAAAATGTAAATGATTGATAATTAAAATTGTTAGCAAGGATGTTGAAAATGGGCACTGTCATCCAACACTGATTGAACAACAAATTGATACAAACTTTCTGGAGGACAATTAGCAATATATACCAAATTTCTCTATTCACAGATCTTCTGACTGCTTCCAGGAACTTTCCAAAGAGGAACACAAGTATATAAAGTTTAAGTGTTTAAGAATGCCTACTGGAGTGGAGTTTTTTCCCCCCAAGGAGATTTTTTTTTAAAAAGTTGTAAAAAAATGATGTTTTTTTTTTTCATTCAATAGACTGCTTTACAGCTGGCAAAAAGAAGAGCAGTGGTGTCAGGCCTGGTAGCACACTCCTGTAATCCCAGCAACTTAGGAGGCTGAAGCAGGAGGATCACAAGGTAGAGGCCAGTCTCAGCTACTTAGTGAGATGCTATCTCTAAATAAAAAATAAAAAGGCCTGGGGATGTAGTTGAGAGGAAAAGCATCCCTGGGTTCAATCCCCACTACCAAAGAAGGGAAAAGCACTGGTGAAAATGATAGGTCTCATGGAGCTCTCACCATGTAGCTGACACGTAGTATGTCACTTAACATACATACATCCATTGTGCCAACATGTAACGATACCCAGGTTATACTGCTAATGGAAGTACACGTTTCTGTTGATTTAACTGTGTAGACAAGCATGCTTGCATGCATTGCTGGTATCATTTTAAAATGAACAATAAATTCAAGAGGAAAAGGACAGTGGTAGAATAACGTGCTGTATAAATGGCAAAGATGGATTATGACCACCAACCCTGTTCCCCACTCCCTCCCCCCACACAAGGCTAAATGACATTTCCAAGGACACCTGTATGCTGGGAGAGAAGGGCACACAGCTAGTCTTTGCCAATGGAATGTGACCAGAATCGAGGTGCACTTTCCAGGCTGAGAGGCTTTTATGAGGACATGTGCCTTCTCAACCCACTGGGTTTCTCTGTCTTCCCTAAATGAAGGCCACATGTGTGAAATGGAAGCATCACAAGATGGAAGAAGGCTGGGTCCCTGAGGGTCTGAGTGGAAGCAGATGGACCCCTCCCCTCACTCCCACATTCTATCATCTTAATTCACTGAGATTTAGGATTGTTACATCACTAATACTACTTACCCCAAAACAATATCACTATTTTTGTAAAAATATAGAATTATAATGGCACAGAGAAACTACCTATTTTCTATATTTGTACTGTTTGAATTTTCTATAACACTTACAAATATTTCTACAATATAAAATAAAACTAGAATCTAAGCGATGGTATGAATATATACAAAGAAGAGCAGATTTGCCCTTCACTTTGGAGGAAACCAGCTTGGGAAGCTGCTCTTCCCAAACAAGTTCATTTGCAGAAAAGCCTCCAAGGGTGGGAAGGGATGCTCAACTCTTCCCTAGGGTCCCAAGAAGGGTTGAGTTTTTTGATGTGAGGATGAGAGCCTGGGACTCAGGCTCAGCACCTGGGTTGGGATCCTGCCTGACACCTACCAGGGTGTGACCCTAGTTATATTCTAGAACCTCTCTGAGCCTCGGTTTTATCCTATCTACCTTACAGAATCAATGTGAGAGCAAATGATTAAATGTTATTAAAGTAGATTCATTTACTATGCAATAAAAAATGTTGAGACTATGTCATTCAATAAACATTGATTGTTTACTCTGAAGTCAGGCATAATACTAGTGGCTGGGAACATACTGTTGACTTGCATGGCAACTTCAGGTCTAATTGAAGTCAGCCATAAAGTAATTGTGAATAATTGACAATTTAGCAAGAAAAAATGTATGCTTTTCATATTACTTCAAAGTCTCTCAAAATATGACCTAATAAACTTAGGAGGGGGTCAGGTTTGGGAGAAGAGCAGAAGTTTTCATTCCTTACTATATTCCCACACCTGGTTCAGAGTCCTATGCTAGCTTGTAGCAGACCCTGAATAAACCCTGGTATCACTTCTTCCTTTTCCCAGAAGGACTGGACCTGTCTGCCTGCTCCCCTAGATCCCAGTACAATGCTGCTCACATTTTAGAATTTACTAATTAATAATGCACTCTCCAGGTAAGACTACCTGAGCTCCTGGTTCCATGACCTGACCCAGTCAGAGTTACATCATTGCCAACTCACAGTCATTCTCATAGGATAGTTCCCTGGCTTTCACTTGGGAAAATGTGACATGCTATCGCAGAGTATGGGCTTGCTTTGGCTCCACATGGCTCCTGCTTACCTGAGATGTAGACCTCATTTTTTAATGTCACACATGCAAACTCCACCCACTTCTTATTCTCAATCTCCAGCTCATGCTCAGTCAATGGGAGCTTGGCCACCTCCAGGCGACTGCGCCTCAGGGGATCCAGGCAGGTTACCTCTGCCACAAACCGTTCGTCCTTTGTACAGCCACCAATGATCATGAACACCTCAGATTGGAATTCGTGCATCCTGGGCTTGGTGCGCTCCGAAATGATCTGAAAATCAATGGGGGGGGACATATAGGCAGAATAACATGATGAAGCACAGCTCAGGCTGGGAAGCCATATGGAGCAGGTCCCAATTCCAAAATCTGTATGTATGACCATGTGACTTCACCTCAGTGTGCCTCTGTGTCATCTATACAATGGAAATTTTAGTGTTAACTACCTTATGGGTTTGTTGTGAGAATTAAGTAGCTTGATATATAGTGTGCTTACTCTTGAGCCTGGTGTGTAATGTGTACTCAATAAATGTTACCTATTGGGTTTTCTTTTATTCTGTTTTAAGAAGACAGGGTCTATTTGCCATCAAATGTACTTACTGCCCTCTCCCATGCTTCCTACCTCGTCTGAAGCCTTAAATTCTTGAATTTCATTTCGGGCTATTTCCCAGTTCCCCTGATTTCAATTTCTTAATATCTCAGATTTTGCTCTCCACCAACCTCCTTTTGGAAGGAAAGTCCTTTACAGTGACATATAGAGCAGAAACTTAGGAGGAAAAAGAAGCAGAGCCAGAGAGGCTGGGGAACTGGTCCTTACACAGTTTATGACCCTTCAGAGACTTGAATAAGGAACTCCACACTACAGGTATTTGAATCCAGTTGTAAAACCAGGGGTTTGGAAGTCAAGTACACTGGGCTTCCATCCCCTGTGGCCATGTGACTTTGGAGAAGTGATACAGTCTCTGTAAAATGCTTGTTACTGGTTCTGTGTCTTTAGGTCATTGTGGACACTCTTGATGTCATGAGGTAGAGTGGGGCACTTGGCACGTACACAACCCTCATCAGATTGTCCTGTTTGTGGGAGCAGTGGCAGATGTCGATGGCTATCACTAAGAAAGGAAGAGCTGCCTCTTCCTGGTTGCATCCCGTCCTTGCTTCTCAGTGGGGAGGTTCCTTGGGCGTACTGATGAGAGTCAGAGAGGTAGTGCCCCCTTGTCCATCGCCAAAGCAGCCACTGTTTCCTACAAAGTTAGGTTGATCTAACACAGTTATAGAACTTTGATTTTGCTTACTGGTGTTGACAAATTGGTTACATTACCAAAGACTGAGTCCTTACAGGGTGAATTCAATGACCACAGTACACCCAATCTTGACTTTTCCATGAGTCTTTATTTCCTTGTTTTTCTGTGCCAAAGAACCAGCTCCAGTAAATTCTTGAGACTGGACCATGGCCATAGAGTTTGCAGCAGGACAAACCCTAAGCAATGGGCTGAGCCTGAGGGCATCAACAGTAGAAAGTAGGAAGGTCAGGAGGGATGCTCCAGGGAACTTGGAGTCAGTTGAAGGCACCAAAGCAGCAGGACAGGATCTAAGCAATGAGTTGGCACCAAAGACAAACTTTGACATTTTGCAACTTTCCTTGCAGCTACCAACCCTAGTTCCTGTCCCTAAATTTCCCCTACCTACGTCTGAGACACAACATCCAGCACCAATCTGGTCCTCTTTCAGAGGAGATTTACGTGTGGTTGGGTTTTGTGTAAAGGACAGCATCATCCTTCAGAACTGGTTCCTCTGTGACTCTTATTTCAATTCTGACAACCAGGCCTCATCCTTCTCTTGGAAGCTTCCTGTCTTATCCACCAGGCTTACTCTCCTGCCTCAACAACCTTCTGGGCAGTGGAGGCTGATGGGGACCTGGACTGGCAATGGCCTTACTTCCTGGCTCCCAGGGCTGACAGGGTATTCTTTGCTCCTGAATGTCAAATATTGGTGTAAACTAAAATTGTGGGTTTCAACACCAACAACTGGAGCTTATGGGTTTCTATATGCGTAGGGTGAATGAGTGAATGGGGGGATGGATGGATGGATGGATAGGCAAGTTAGGTAACCCAGCCCCTTACATGGATTATTTTTTCCATTCTAAATTATTATGGTAACCATCCTCCACAATGGCCGCAGTGATCCCTGCTTTCCAGTAATCACACCTTATGTAGTTCTCGTCACACTGTTCCAGAATTGATCTCTATGATGAATAGTAGAGCAGCAATGATGGTCCATCAGGCTTCAAGGGGCATGACAGCTTCCATTTTGGTTGCTCTCTCATTCTCAGAGGAAAGTCAGCTGACATGGAGATTCCCACATTGCAAGAAACCAAGGCCTCCAGCCAACAGCCAGTAAAAAAAAACTGATGCCCACCAACAACTCTGTAAGTTAGCTTAAAGTGTGTCCTACAACTCCACTTGAACTTTGAAAGTACTGTAGCCCCAGCAACATGACTACATCCTGGTAAAGGATCTTGCATCAAAAATACCCAGCCTAACCCCAACCAGGACTTGAGAATGTATGCTGTTTGAATTTTTTTTTTTTTTACAGTGCTGGGGGTTGAATACAGAACCTTGCACATACTAGGCAAGTATTCTTCAAGCGGGCTCCACCAGCTGTCTGTTTTGTTTTAAACAGTTGAGTTTTGGGATAGTTTGTTTTTCAATGATTGGTAACTAATACAATTAACTAATACAATCATCTTGGTGATGTGACTGGTTGGATATTGAGAATTGCCTTGTAACTAAGCTTGTAACTTAATAGTGCTGAGTGCGGGCACTATCATCAAATTGCAAATTTGGTAAAATATTAAACCCCAAGGCTTGAAAAATGTCAATTTGAAGTCAGAGATGTAGAAGTTTGTTGTAGACTTACATAAATATTTTCCAATGAATTGCACTCAACGATCAGGTCTAACCAGTTTAACTTCAGATTGTTAAAAACAGAACAGATAGGGCTAGGGATATGGCTCAGTGGTAGAGTACTTGCCTGGGTTCAATTGTCAGTACTACAGACAAACAAACCAAAATGAACAGTTGTACCTGACTAATTGCTCATTGTTCACAGAGTTATACTTGAGGAAAAATAGAAATGACCATATTGGTCAACAAAGCTGTCCTCAAGAGTGAGCCTCTGCCTGCATCTTCCCATATCATACTTGTCAGAAAAACCTTTGTAATAGACCAACTTAGTCTCTGGAAACTTAGAAAGCAAATAAATGAAGAGTCAACTTTTTTCTGTCCTAAAAAAACAAACAAACAAACAAAAAACCTCTTCCAATGAAGGTTCCAGCTACTACTTTTAAACAAAATGTAGATCAACATTTGCTTTTAAGATTCTAAAATTTCTATCATTACCACCAGCCTACAAGATGGAGAAGATTCTAGGGAAGAAGAGATGAAGGTTGAAAATGAAGGTTAAGTGGAGGAGTGTATTCACAAGAGTAACCTCCAAATTCACTCTACTACCATCAGGAATAAACCCAAGATCATTCAAGCAGTGCGTAGATTACAGTTCAAGAGACCAACTGGCAATGAGACCCAATTTGGAGATCTGTGATTGATTCAGTTGTCCAGAATATAAAATGGAAATGAGAAAGTGCCTTGTTCAGGATTTGAAGAAATAAGGCAGCAAAAGACTGAGACCAGTGAAACAAAAGATTTGAGTTCCAGATAAGAAAATTATTGATTGTGAGAGACAGAGCAACCATAAAGGAATTGAGTGAGAATAACACCAGCTTCCATTTGTGGGACACTTATCAGACACTAGACACTGTACTAAGCACTGTACTATGCACATTTCATTTATTATTTTATTCAATTTTTAAAACAGTTCTGTCTCTTGTTAGATATTATTATCCTTGTGTTACAGATTAGGACTGAGCCTTAGAGTAGCAAGGTAGTTTGCCTGAAATTACACTGTCAATAAATTGTACAGTTAATATTAAAACCCATATCTGCTCACCACCCCACCCCACCCTCTGGACCTTGAAAACACAAAAGACAGTGAAGATGTGTAATTATAATAATTTTTGCAGAAAACAGGATAGAGATTTTCTATATGAGAGGAAAACCTTTATTGCCTGTATCTTAAGGTCTTAGAAAATAGCAGGTAGAAGCAAAAGTAACTAGCATGTTCAAGTATAGAATATTGGAAGTACAGTTAGCCAAGACTCTGTACTTTAAATTGACCTAAGAGAAACCTTTCTGCAGTTGTATGATACCCAGTGTGAATTATCTGCCAAGTTCCCACATATCCACCATGGGAAAGGACCTATGTGGGTGGTGATCTGGGCTTCTCCCATAGTCTAATTGTCCCAATGTCTCTGTCAGACCAAAAGGTTAGTGAGGCAGAGACTGTCTCATTAGCCAAATAAACCTCTTTAATTTTTAAATTACCAGCCTCCAGTTATTTTTTATAACAACACAAAATAGACTAAGACATAAGTTGATGTTCAAGATTTATCTGTGAAAAATGAAAGCACAGCATTTTAAAATATATGGTTTGAGTAAAAGTAATTCTTATGGGGAAATTTTCAGCACTGATGCTAATATTAAGGGAAAAAAAAATTCAAGACCAGTGTTCTCAGCTCCTACCTTACTAAACTAGGAGAAGAGTAAATTAAATCCACAATAAGCAGAAGAAAGAAAATAATCAAGATCATAGTAGAAATATATAAATTTTAAAAAATAGAAAAACAATAGTGAAAATAAAACCAAAAGTTAGCTATTTGAGAAAATCAATAAAATTGATAAACCTCTATCCAAACTGTTCAGGGGAACAAAAAAACAAACAAAAAATAGGATATGAAGTTCCATTATCTGGAATGAGAGATTGGATATCCCAACAGATCCTATAAATAATAACAGGGTGATAAGAGAATACTATGAATAATTGTATGCTAAAATACTCAGCAACTTACGTGAAGTGAAACAATTCTTTGAAAGACAAACTACCAAAGCTCATTCTAAAAGAAATGGATAACCTGAATAGAACTGTATCTATGAAAATTATGCTATTTGTAATTTTAAAAAATCTCAGAAAGAAAATTTCAGGTTCTGGTAAATTCTACCAAATATTTAAGGAAACATTTCCAGAATGAATGAATAAAAAGTGGATCTAAGAATGACAGAGAACTAGAAAAAGACACACGGTGGGGTGGGGGGAAGAGCCAGAGGAGCCTCAGACAAATGATTGCTGAGCTACCTTTGGGTAAGGTTTTCCCCAATGGCCTAACAAAGAAGACTTGGTGGCTAATCTCAGAACTCTTGTATAGTGACACATGTATATGGTTCTGCATGTGTACAAATCATTAGCAAGATGTCCCTATAGCATTACTTCCTGCCAGTTTTGTTCTTCTGTAATACACTTGCTCTCACATTTATAAAGTTTTGAATTTAAAAATTTCTTCAGAAATTGTTAAGGAGACCCAGGTAGATCCAGATGCTCTGTGTATTCACCATCCTGGTATTTGTCTAAGCACTCAGTAATCATTGACCACCAACTCACTATGCACCAGAGACTCGCTTCTAAGATCTGGAGATGAAAAGTCCAGTAAGTTACATTTCCTACTATAACAAGCTCTCTACCTAAAGGAATTTACAGATCCTGAACTCAAGGTTTACCACATGACAGCTGGTGCTATAATTAAGGAAGTCACCAAATGCTATAAGAACACACATAGGTCTCTGAAGAACATGCTTGAACTGAGTGTTGAGAAAGTTGACTAGAGGAAGAAAAAGAAAAAGGCATTCGGATATCACCTGCCTTGGCCTGGAGACTGGACTACACTTCCACTTTGGAGAACAAGCAACACATCAAGACTAGAGCAGAACAGGGAGGTGGGAGATGATGCCAGCGAAGCCAAGCTGGGTGGGGGTTAGGCAGGAAGGGTGGTTTTCACCCCAGAAATGACGGGGATCCAGTGAAGAAGGTAAGCCAATGAGCAAGAGGCTCACACTTGAGTTTTAGATAATCCTACTGGTGGAAATGAATCAGTGTGAGACCAGACTGAGAGCAGGGAGGTAAGTTCTGAGGAACTTTCAAGAAGTTTGAGAAGCAAAGGATGAAAGTCTGAACCCAGGTAAAATGACATAAGAATCCCTCCAAGAGATATAAGGTTTCACCAGAGTGGACAAATTAGGAAAGTGGCATGCCTCTGGACAGGGCACGGTCCTGTCTGTACGCATTGCCCCTCACCAACCTCCTGCTCTCACACAATTGAGAAGAGCAAGGATGCATCAGGTGTGGTGCTGGGTGGTTTCCTCTGTCACCCAATCCTCTCAGTAACTGTCTGAAAATGTAGTATCATCCCCATTTTACAGATCAGGCATTCAGGGCTTCTAGAACTTCTTGACTCAAACTTTGAACAGTATAGCATCTTCTAATTAATCTGGTTAAACATAGCATCTCTCATCTCCAACTCACCTCATTGCCAGAAAGGTGGTACATCCTGGCTTCCTGGAGCAGTGGGAAGACCTCTGGGCACTGCCTGATGAGAGGATCTGCTTCGACCGTCTCCACAAAGTACCACGGGTCCAAAAGTGGCAAGCGCACGTTCTCGAGAACACAGGGGAGCAAGCACAGTCGTTCTGACTGTTTGTGGCGGACCCAGCTCATCACAGTCTCAAACACCTGAGCTTCCTCAGTCACATAAAGGTCGTCACTCTTCAAGATGTGGTACAGAGTGTCCACAGGAAGTTCAAGGAACTCCTCGGAGTTCAGAATCTGCACAAAGTTTTGAATGATGTAATTCTGAACTTGCTTCTTTAGACTGTCCAAAGAGTGTGTGTCTGCCAACCTCAGGATTCCAACACAGTTTTCTGGGTTCAAGGCTTCTGTGAGGAAGCTGGCGCAGGCATCCACCATCCGCAGGAACTAATGGAATAGAAGGGAGCGAATCAGGCCAGAAAGTGGACTGCCACAAGGATGTTTATCAGTGAGCTGTGTAGAGTAGCAAAAGCAGAAACAACCAAAACGTCCAACAACAGCCTAGATAAATTAATGATACATTGCTCTAGTCAACAACTCCATAATCATTTTTAAAAAAAAACACACATTATCATAGGATAATAAATGATGTGGAAGATATTTATAGTGTATTGAGGTTTTTTTTAATCTGTCACTGAATCTAATTGAGCCTAGATTTATTTATTTATTTGTTTGTTTGTTTGTTTGTTTGTTTATTTTTGCAGTGCTGGGGATCAAACCCAGGACATCACACATGCAAGGGAAGTACTCTACTACTGAGCTACATCCCTAGCCCAAGTCTCTAGGTTTAATAAACCATTACTGGAAATACAGTGGAAAGAGGAACATGCTAAGTGACACCATAAAAACACAATCAGCAAAATCCAGACTGTGGGAAATTCCCCAGGACAACTGATTCCGTTTCTTCAACAAATATATTTACAAGAGCAAAAAGAGAAGGAGAGGGCAAACCTAAAGATACAGAGATTTAAGAGACATATCAACCAAAGCAAACTAAGTCTCCTGCAAAATTAAATCTCTGATTTAAATAAAGAATAAAATACTGTTGGAGAAATGTTGATAATGACTAATATTTGGTGATATGAAGAAATTATTAATTTTAGTATTATTAATTTTGGTATTATGAGTATTTTAAGAAAAAATACTTATCTTTTAAATCCTTATTTTCTAAGATTATATGTTGAACTTGTTGCAGATGAGAAAAGCATTTCACCAAATAATATGCTCATTTATAAGTCTATTTTTATAGAGAAAAATATATATGATGTAATCACTGAAAAAAATAGACTAAAGTATTAACAGTGTTATTTCCCTGTGCATCAATATAGGTATCTTAGAACAGATTATACTGCAGTAGCAAACAACCTTCACACCTCAGGGGCTCACAAGAGAAACGATTATCTCTCACTGTTACTGTATGTCCTTCACAGGGCTCTTTATTCCAGGACCCAGATGAAGGAAAAGCTCATAACTGAAATATACTGGTCTCATGACAGAAGGGGAAGAGAGATGGCAGAACCACACAAGAGCTCTTAGAGCTTCAGTGGTGGCTCTGTGCTATTTGCATTCACACTTAACTGGCCACAGTAAGTCAAACAGCAAAATTCACCATCAAAGGGACAATAGTCCTCCCACATAAACAGGTCTCACAGAGATAGATAAGGTATTCAGTAAGAACTGTAATCCAAGGAACCACACTCTCTAATTAGACCATGAGAATTTTTTTCCTATCTTTATTTGTAATATATATATATATATATATATATATATATATATATCCTCTAAAGTGAATTAGTATCATTTTAATAGTTAAAAATTAATTGGTAGAATTATTGATTGGCTTCCATATCCCAGTTTAACTTATCATCATCCTCATGAGAATCTTAATCTTTTGTGTTCTGACAGCACTTTACAGATTTTGAAGCAGTGTCATATCCATTATATTATTTAATGCCCATTTTACAGATGAGTTGTCTCGGATGCATCATCAGTCCATTCTTATTTGTTGTTCTATGGAGCTTAGCTTTTATCAAGTCCAGTCTCCTATCTTCCCTCTTTGTCCACTGGGCCCCTTGAAGAGTCGAGTTCTCAGTGTGCTTGGGCAGGTCTATTAATGAAAGGAGAGGAAAGTGAAAGGCTGAGAGGAAGGGCATGGTGGAGAAGGTAGGTTCTGGTGAGAGGATGGGACAGATCTTGCCAGGCAGGGGTGAAGTGTGCAGAGGAGAGATCTGGTGATAGGATATGGGGTGGAAGGGACATAGGACTGTGGAATCTGAGGGAAAGGGTAGGTACAGGAGTGGTCTTAGAGTGGACTGAGTTGACTCAGGTTCAGAGCATCCTGGAGACATGCATCCCTGACTTTCTGAATTGATCTCAACTGCAAAATATAATCTTTCCATATCAGAACACATCTTCCCACTGTCCATTTAGAAAATATTTCCCTGGGATTCAAAGTAAAGTTGGAGAAAGCACAACTTCTGCCTCAGTCCCCTTATCTGTGGCTCTAACCGCTCTGCTCCTCGCTTGAGCAACTGTGTCAACGGTTGAGACCCAGAAGTCTAACACCTGTTCAGTTGTTTGCAAATTTTCAATTCAAAGAACAAAAATACACAACTGAGACCAAGTATCACCGAGCCCTCAGAACTTGCCACTAGAGTCCTTTCTGGCCCTGCTCATGAAGACATCTGAGAGCTAAAAGGAAACTCTCTTAAACCGCGGCCTCCAGCGTAAGACACCGTATCCACCATGCTAGCTTCACATGAGAGGAAGATGATATGAAGTTAAACAGATATTTCTAGAAATTTAGACTCTCCATAGGGCGCCATTTAAGGCCTGGTAGCATTGGTAGTCTCTAGGAAAGGAACCTAATGGCTGGGTTCAGGGTCAAAGGGAGAATTACTTTTCATTGCTTACCCTTTTGTAGCCTCTCTCATTGTGTATAGGAATTACCTTTTTAAAATAGACAAAGTTTCTCAGGAGCAAAGACCATAACAGGAAATACACAAAATGCTAATAATGATTGTAGATAAAATGTTTTATTTGAATTTTTAATATTTTGCTGTATAGACAATGTTTTCCATACCAAACATGACCATTTTAAAATCAAGGAAAACTTATAAAAATATTTTCTTATGGTTTTAAAGTACACAATGAGAAAAAAATCAACTTAAATGTAAAAAACAAAACAAAGACACCTACTGTATGCCAAACTCTTTATACTAAGAGTTATTTAATCATCACAATAACATGATGAAATAGATATTTGGGCTCATTCCTTGTTTACAGATGAAGCTAATAAGAAATAGAGCCAGGGCTGGGGTTGTAGCTCAGTGGTAGAGTGCTCACCTAGCATACATGAGGCACTGGGTTCGATCCTCAGCACCCACATTTAAAAAAAAATAATAAAGATATTGTGTCCATCTAAAATTAAAAAATAAGTACTTTTTTTTAAAAAAAGAAATAGAGTAAAAGGATGAACTAATCTCATCTAATCCCAAAACTGTGTGTTTTTGCATTATTTCAAGGTGCTTCAGGTCAAATAACATGTGGAAGATGGTGGGGGGGGACAGGGACTGGCAGATCATTTGTACATTTCACCGCAGAGCTCAATCTAATCTGCCCCGACACAGGAAGGATGGACCAACAAGATGCCAATTTCCATCCCTGTGTGACACCCATTGATAAACAAAAAAGGAAACAGAGACAAAATCAAATCAAGTACTAAAGCCCATGTTTGTTAGAAACATTGATCCAAGCTTGTCTCTTTCCACTCTGAAACTGTTAATTCAGCCATTAATCTACCTGTTCATAAACCAATATATATTGAGTATCCATTAAGTTGGACATTCTTGACTCATGCTAGATACAGATGGTTCATGGGACATGAGAGCTGATAGACCAGAGGAACAGAAGACACTAATCAATTAATCACACAAAGAATGTACAATTACAACTGTGACCAGTGCTATGTACCCAAGTCCAGGGAGTCCATTGACTGAAACCAAAAATAGTCCTTCTCCAACCCCTCAAAGCCGTCCACAAGCTGGCTCTTGACATCACCAGGACCCTCCCTCACAGTACTGCAGCCACAGCTAGACCCATTGCCTCACCTCCAGACATTCCCTGAGAATCCCTGTTGTGCCTTCTGATGCTCACGCCATCTGCTTGGCCCGCACAATCCTGCTTTTCCAAGACTCTGTTAAAATCCCACATTCCTCAAGAGCTGACTTTTAAGGAATGACTCAGAATAGCTCACCTGATTTTTCAACACAAGTTCCTTTTAAGTTTACCCAAGAAAGATTAAGAGGTGATGATACCTGATGACATTACCATGCTGGGGATCGAAGACCTTCATAGGGATGTTTTCTTCACTCACAGGTATTAAAGCAGAGACCAGTGGTTTGGCTTCAGAAAGTCTGTGAACCCCTACAAGTGTACACAAACCCTTGTTTGTGCATGTAGCATTTTTCTGAGAACTGAGTTTTCAGAGGACATTGAGTTACTCCCTGGTATCCATCCACCTGAGGACAGAGCCAACAAATGAGGGAGAGCCACATCGAGAGAAATGGAGCCCTGTCTGGTCAGGCTGGGCTTGGAACCTTCCCCAACTCTGGACATTTTAAGTTCTGGGTCAAAATTGTGTAAAAAGAAAGGAGGGGGCTGGAGATGTGGCTCAAGCGGTAGCGCGCTGGCCTGGCATGCGCAGGGCGCTGGGTTCGATCCTCAGCACCACATAAAAATAAAATAAAGATGCTGTGTCCACTGAAAACTAAAAAATAAATATTAAAAAAAAGAAAGGAGGGAAATGGAAAATCGGGGGATGGAAAAGAAGTAGACAAATTCTACCTCTCTATGGAGTTTTTTTTCCGCCCTCTTTGATAGCTTCCAATTCCCCAACACAAAGTGAATTCTTCTCTCTGCTCCACTGGGTTATACCTGCCCCTTCTGTGGAGCACCTGTGTTCTGCCTTGCACTCTGGCCAGTTGAGCCTAGCATCTCAAAGGCGGGTTCTAGGTCATATTTGTGTTTTTATTTCCAGCAGCAACAAAAGAAGAGAAAAGGGGAAAGGAGAGATAGAAGGAACCATTTCTCAGACACCTAGCATGTACTAAGATCTGTGCTAGACACTTTTCTATCTGTTATTTCATTCAACAAGTAAACAAAGAGGATATTAGTATTACCATTTGTATAGAATAAAGAGTCAAGAATTCAGAGTTAAGAGTGTTGCCCGAGGGCTGAAGTTTTGGCTCACTGGTAGAGCGCTTGCATGTGAGGCACTGGGTTCAATCCTTAGCATCACATTAAAAAATTAAATAAACAAAATAAAGGTATTGTGTCCATCCACAAATATATATATATATATATATATATATATATACATACATACACACATGTATATATATCATATAGATATAGATAGAGAGAATATTGCCTGAAGTCATTCAACTAGTGGCAGCAAAATGATCCTCACAATCTCTGCTTACAGGCTTAGGAGAGCAATTCTGAGGCCCTGTGTTCAGTCCCCAGAACTACATATAAGTGTTCACACGCAGGTGCATGCACACACATGCACACACACCCATGCACACACATACACAGTTTCTTCTTGCTAACTCTCCTCACTCAACATTACTCTGACAATGTACCATGCACTGTCAAGCTAACAAAATGCCAGAAGAATATCAAACAGCTTTATGAACACAGGGTGGGCAGGGGGCTCCAAGTTATCTATGTCTCCCCAAAATATGTTTTAATAACACTTTTAAGTGTCAGCATCCCATGATCCTGACCAAAAACTAGAAATTGGTTGATGTGATGTGCAGGGCAATCATGAGAACAAGAATTTATTTTTTAATACTTTTTTTTTTTTTTTTGCTTTGCCACAAGATTTTGCAAGACCTTAGGGTAAATGTTCTTTCTCAGAGTATACCCATGACACATGAACTTGTTAGAGCTGAGATGACAGACAATGACAACAAACTGCCAACTTCCTATTTTGGGAGACATGTGAACAAAAGGCTGCATACAGCCAGCACCTGACTCTCTTTTAGAAAGACCAAAAATATGATCAAAGAAACCACTTGAGACATGACTGCAGTTCCCATGAGAAATATCTGTCCCAAAGAGGCAGATATTTTTGTATTTCCAGCAGCAACTAGCAAAAGGTCTGACAAAAGATATATTTGTATTTCATCTTTTGAAAAACATCTTGCTATTCAGATTATATGTCCGCTTTTAATTGGATTACATTTTAAAGTTTTTTGAGTTCCTTTTATATTCTGGATATTCATCCTCTGTCAGATAAGTAATTTGCAAATATTTTCCTCCATCTATAGGTTGTCCCTTCTCTCTATTGATTGTTTCCTGTGATATGCAGAAGCTTCTGAGTTTGATAAAACCCCATCTAGCTAATTTTACTCTTCCTCAAAAAAATAAAAATAGATCCAGCCATCCCACTTCTTTTTATATATCAAAAGGAAATGAAATCAGTTTACCAAAGACATACCTGCGTGCCCATGTTCATTGAGGCACTATTCACAATAGTTAAGACGGAATCAGCTTAGATGCCCATTGACAGGTGAATGGATAAAGAAAATTTGGTATAAATACACAATGGAGTGCTACTCAGTCTTAAATAAGAATGAAATTCCATCGTTTCCAGCAAGATAAATAGAACTTATGCAGAAAGATAAATATTTTGTATTTTCATATGTGGAAACTTTGAAAAATCAACCTGGGATTACTAGATTGAGAAGGGGTAAGGGAAGGGTGAAAAAATTTGGATTTAATCAGTGCATGCTGGATGCCTATATGAAAATATCACACTAAATTCCATTAATATATATAGTTTACACATGTTAATAAAAAATTTAAAAAGAGGATGTACCCTATGTTTCTCATCTCCAATCTCCTCTTCCCTTCCCTTTTACATTCTCCAAAACCTTAAGACCTTAGAGACTTCTCCCACGTGATCCTTCATCTCCCTTGAGGTGCCTACAAATCCTCTCCACAGTAACTGAAGTATTATTTTAGTCCAAATCAGCATTCCATCAACCCTAATGACAAAGTGGCCTTGGAGTTACTGCCCCCAGTCCCTTAGGATGCTCTCATCCCCCTCCTTTCAGTCCTTGCTTTAATCTTATTTGAGAGGTCTGCTTGTTCCTGGAAGCCATAAGGAGAGGGCAGGAAAGAAAGGAGGTAAGACCTGCAAAAGACCCACTCATTAAGGTTGGACAAGTGCAGAGAGACGCTGCCTGGAGTACTTTCCCCTCAACCCTGCCACCACTTGTTGAACTCTTACCCAGTCTGTGAGGTCCAGTCAATGTTCCTCCTTCCTATCTGGAATGTGCTTGGATCAGCCACTGGGTGGGAGCACTTTGGGAATCTTTGTTTAGAGGCTTTGGGGGTAGGGGTTAGAAGCCTAATATGGAGTCAGAAGTTCTAGATTTAAACTCCAGATCATAGCTTCACCACTTGATAAACTGAACTGTCTCTGAGCCACAGTTTCCTGAAAAGTGTTAAGACCTTATCCAGATGACAGTAAAGAAATAGTTGAGCCAGGAGCAGTGACGCACACATGAAATCCCAGCAGCTAGGAGACTAAAACAAGAGGATCACAAATTCAAAGCCAGCTTCAGTCACAGTGAGACGCTAAGCAATTCAGTGAGACCTTGTCTGTAAATAAAATACAGAATAGGGCTGGGGATATGATATATGAGTTCAATCCCTGGTACCAAAAAAGAAAAAAGAAATAGTTGCGCTGATTTTCTTACCTAGGGTGATCAGCTACTCCAGTGTTAAGTGGATATAATCTAATCTGTGGGTCCCCCATCAATGACAACAGAAATCTATTTGCACATGACCTACTTTTTACTATGTGTGTGGCGCTTAGTAGATACTTTAAATTGAAGCACTTTATTGGTATTAGCATGTGGAATTCTTCCTCCTCTACTCAGCCATGACATTTCTAAGAGCCAGACCAAGTAATATTCATTGAATTCTTAAGCAATTTATGAGGAAGTCTTACTACTCTGTAGTAATAAACAAGAATGACACATTCACACATTCATTCACACATTTATAGAGTGTCTACTATGTTCCATGGATTAGAAAGTCAGGAGCCAACCCAGGCAATTAGTTCGGCCACTGGCCACAAGACTGTCTTCCACATAGGTCTCACGAGCATTCATTTGTCACACACAGAAGAACTAACTAGAAAATAAGCAACTTTGGAATCTTCACCAAAGTCTCCTCAAATGGTCACCATGAAAAGAAGTCATGCCGCTGCTCTTAGGGTACCATGGAGGTATCATGTGACTCTTCCCAGGCCAGGCAAGATGACCAGCATCCCCCTTTCTTTCCTCACAGAGAACCACCTGTGTTGATTTTTGGTTTTTGGTTTTTCTTCTTCTAAGCTGCTGCTTCTAACCAACTGCTCTGTATTTTAAAAATCTTTCTCTTCCAAGATTAAATACAGGATATGGCCACCCTGACCTGACATCTTCTTACTGCCTTGTAGATAAGCTCCCAAGCCCTGATTTTTTTTCATGAGTTTTTATAAGAAAATGAAAAAGTGAAAGTAAATGAGTAAAAACAAAAGTAATGAGCATGGTGAAGTTCTCCAAGATTGAGAAATTTTGCCAACTTTATACAATCATTGTCCGGTGTCTATAGCTTCTTACTGGCTGCTTACCTAGAACTCAGAGCCTGGAGGTCCAGTTAAGGCACCCTGCTGGGTGATCTCACAGAAAAGGTCCCCTGGTCCTTTCCTTTTAGATGTCTCTCTTACCTTTATCTTTCCAAAAAGTACTCAGAAAAGAGCTGTTTCTCCTATAACCAACTAATAAATTTTGGTCAGCTTGCTTCAAAAGTTCTCTAGTGGGTAGATGAGTCAGTACTTGTACACAGTTCCTGACAGAAACTGTCCCATGTCTAGCCATATCCGATTGGTTTGAGCCACCAGTCCGCACACTGGCCAGCAGCTAATGAAGTTGCCTGGTAAGAAATGCTCTTCCCAAACAGTGAGTGTTAACTGACTTGGTCATGGATTTGGCCCTTTCTGGACTGGAAAATTCTCGGAAAAACACAATTGATGGGTAACAGAAAGAGACTAAGACAAGACCTAAAGAGACAGGCAGAAAACAAACTTGAGTCACCTCTGTGGTGTGAAGAAACCTTTACTATCAGGTGGGGTGGGGGACATGTGAGAATCTCACAGCCATTGATTTCAGTTCAATGAAGGAGGTGCCGGCTTCTGTGGGTGTTAAAAAATGACCATAAATATCAACTCCAGCACACTTTTCTTTACCTATGACTGAGTTTATTGAAATAAAGCATCTGATAAAAAATAATAAATTTAAACATGGTACTTTATAATCCTAATTTGGGGTGGGGGGGATAACACCAAAAAGATTTAGGGATGTTGTCAGGAATGGTGCAGGCCTGTAATCCCAGTATCTCAGGAGGCTGAGGCAGGAGAATTACAAGTTTGAGGTCAGTCTTGGCAACTTTGTAAGGCTAGGGATGTGACTCAGTGGTTAAACATCCCTGGGTTCAATCTTCAGTACCAAAAAAAAAAAAAAAAGAAAAAAACTTAGGGATTCTTAGGGAAATGTTCTTGTAGCTCAGTGTCAGCCAGTTTATCCAAGGCACAAACTATGCAAAGTAAAGTAAAAAATTAACACACAAATTATGGGAAGAGACTTTTCTTCAGCATCTATTATATGTCCAGTACTTTTCAAACATCATCTCATTGGATCCTCACAATATCACTCCTTGGAAGGAGAGCTAATTTTACAAACAACTTAATTTTTACATCTTAATTTTACAAACAAGAAAGCTGAGGCTCAGAAAAGTAACTTGTCCACAAGCACACAGCAAACAAATGGCTGGCTTGGGGTTTAAACCCAAATCTGCTTGACTCTGAACCCATGGTTTTTCCCCTCTACTCTCTCTGCCTTATTTGAGACCATTATGGAAAACATGTCCCATCTCAGGAGACTTTAATGTTATTATGTGGCTATTGAAAACACAATGCTCTACACACACCGACCTGTAACAATCTCCAAAATATATTATAAAACAAAGCAGGATGTGAAATAGAGTATACCAACATCTGTGTCTGTAAAATGAGAGCAATGAATGGGACTGGTATATGTGTATATCATCTTGTATGCACATAGAACAGAAAGAACAGCAAGACCTCACTAAGAGTGACAATGGCGAACCCTCACTGCCTTTCCCTTCAGCCTTCCTGAAATTGGAACATGGGCATGTTTTACCCATTCCAAAGAATAATTCTTTTAAAACTATGAAGTGATTTCAGTGACCTATTAATTTTTATCCGTCACATATGAAAGGAGTCCCAGTTTGTTTTTTCAAGTTTGACTTTCTTTTTTATTTTTTGTGACCAGTTTTTCATATCTGAGACTTCGTAGCAAGTAGTCCAGAGAAATCAGTAGATTAAATGGAGACCCAGAAGTCCACAGAATGTTTCCCTAGTTTTCTTAAAATAGCCTCAGGGAGAAACTTACTTTTTTTTTTCTTAGAAAGAGATTTGGAAAAATTTTAAGGTTGGATTACCAGAATAGAGGAATCAACAATGAACAGAGCTTGTCCTGTCTCTATCCTATCTTCCTTCTCCCACTTCTCTTGTTAAAATCAACCTCTCTATTGAGGCTCATCACCTGGAGAACATGGGGAAAGAGGAAGAGGAGGAAGCAAAGGAGGAGGTGGAGAAGGGAATTGGAGAAGAAAATATTTGATGCCAAAATAATTCCAGATATTTAAATATCAAAGCTGTAAATACAAAAGATTAAATGAAGTTATAAGTGAATAAGTATAAGAAAAAGCAATGGAAGACCCTTCTAAATAAGCCCTTCTAAAAATGTATACCAAAAGCAAAAAAAATAAGGAAATGATGAATAGATCTGACTAAATACTTTTGTACGTGGAATAAAGCTGTAATTAAAATTATGAGTCAAATGACCAGTGGCAAATATTTTCAAAAGACATTATAAAAGATCATAGTCTTTAATATCGTAAGAGTTTTTAATCTCTTGAAAAATCACCCAAAACTGAAAGGAGAACAAAAAACAGAAACATAAAACACCATCCTCAAGGAAACCAGGCGGCACCAGTAACCCCAAACCACAGAAAACAAGAGACTGGCAAGTGACTCTGCTGAGAGGGAAGGTCAGGCCTAAAGGGGAACAAGCTTGCCCCTCTGAACCCAAAAGAGCAGGACTGTTGAGGTCTTATGGAAGAAGGAAGGCCAGGGTAGGCGCCACTGACAGCAGGGAGACAGATGAAGAAGTTCCTGTGCCTCCTTTCACCCCCTAACTTCTTATGGTCTAATAATTCCTATCCCACTCCCACTAGAAAAGAAGATTTAATTTCTGGAGAAGTCATGCCCAAAGAAGCTCTAGATTCAGGGACACCAGAACCTGAAGAAGACACATGCAGGCATCATATTGAAAATATAGGGATTAAGTGAAGATTTGCACACAACACACACACACACACACAAACTAATAACCCTGGAGCAAGAGAAAAGAGCCTTATCTGGAGAAACTGAGCAATCCTAGGAAAATCCCAATAGGTTCTAACATTTAGGAACCCCCTATAAAAAGAAAACTGGCAGGCTAGCTGAGAGCACTGGAAAAACTCTCCTGTCCACTGGCCTTCCACCCTGGCCTATGTACACTGAGCTTCAGACTAGCATATCAAGGCCTCTATCCAAAACATGACTAGATTGCCAAGAATCAAATCATCAGAGGGTATTTGAAGAAACCCTCTGTGGAGGGTGGAATGTTGGGCCCCCAAAAGTTATGTTCATGCCATAATCCCCAGAACCTATAAATACTACCCTGTGTGGCAAAGGAGTGAATATTACTTATATGACACATGACATGATTAAGACAAGGAGCTTGAGAGGAGGTGTTTCTCCTCAGCATGGTACCTAGATGTACTCAGATATACTTTTATAAAACACAGACACCTTCAGGGGACCTGTGGACAAAGAAGAGGCAATGTGGCCACAACTGCAGAGATTAGCTGTGGTCAAGATGGAAGAAATGCCAGAACCCACCAGAAACTGGAAGGGGCAAAGAAAGATTCATCCCTAGAGCTTCCAGAGGGAATACATCCCTGCGGACACCTTGATATTGAACTTCTGGCCGCCAAAACTCTAAGAGGATACATTTCTGTTGTCCTAAGCCACCTTTGCCTTCAGGTCAAACCCCCCCCCTCCTTTCTCTCACAAAGATACCAGTTATTATAGTCTTATCTCAAGACATTTAATTACATCTTCAAAGACCCTCTTTTCAAATAAGGTCACATTCACAGGTCTAAGGATTAGGACTCAGACATATCTTTCTAGGGAACATAACCCAATTCACTACAGAACCATTTATATGAACTACTTCAAAAATCCATAATTATTCCTTCAGTTTTTCATATCTGTTTCCAAATGACTTCCAAAAAAATTTCTACACACTTCCACCAGCAATGAATGACAGTGTCTATTTTCTCTTGGTTTTGCAAATACTAAAAAGTATGCTGTATATACATATTGTATATGTTTCTGATAAGTCTCAACATCCAAGCAATGAGACAGTCTCTGCCTGAACCCATTAGACTCAATTTCAATGGTGTGACCTTCGACTCAGGTAAAGATGGTGACTTGGGATGGGACCCCTGATATAATTGTGGATGCAACTGACATCATCTCTGGGTCTAATTATTTTATGAAGTTAAATATAATTATTGTAACCACATTGAAGCCAACATAATTGGATGGGAAGAAATACATGTTATATTAAAATTAAACTTAATTCTGAGGGTTTTCAACGATACCCCATATTTTTCAGTCTTGTTCTTTCAGTCACTACACAGTGTAATCACAACAGGCCCTGCTTTCCCCAGAACTTAGACATCACTGCCTGAGAAATTGCACGGTATTGTAGCAAGCATGTGGACCCTGGAATCAGAAAACCCAGGGTTCAAATCACAGCCGTGTCAATCATTCTCTGAATGGCCTTATTTTCCCTGCTCATGAATGGGGAAGTAATCACCTCTCCAGGTTGTGCTGAGAGTCATAGGTTATGCATATGAAGCACTGGTTGCAGGTCTGGCTCCAGTTAGACTGTTGCAAGATGTGTCATTGCGCCTGCAGTCAAGAACCATGTCTACGTTCTAGGCCCACCCAGATCCCCTGACTTCATCTCATGAAGGAGTCAATGTCCCATCTCACCAACTCTCATAAATTTTCTAAATGAACATCTTCTGACTTTCAAGTAAGCACAGGCCCAGCTAAGTGTGTGTGTGGTGGGGTGAGATACAGGCCTGGGAGCCAGTCCAGGTAGGTCTCTGGGGACTACTGCTTTCACCTGCCTAAGAGAAGAGCACCAAGCCCCTTTGTTCACACACCTGGAAGAGGTTGGCAGCTTCCAGGACCCGTTGGACGTTCTGCTTGGTGATGAGCGCCTTGCTGGTGTATGTGTAGTCCAGGAGCGTGTGCATGGTCTCGGCGTCCACCCCTTTAATGATGATCCTCTTCTCATACTTTTCCTTTAAGTCATTGCAGAACATGGCCCTGGAAGAAAGATAAGTGCATATGAATCCTACTAGGACCCTTGATTCCAGATCTCTCCTAAAGAGATCCCTTTTTAGACCTGTCTGTCCTCCTAGAACAGTGGGGGGTCCCCAAGATCAGAACCCTGGCTGTGGCTGTTTTTCCAGCACCCACCACACATCAGACATTTAGTCAGCGCTTCCTGAACTGAAATGTCCTGCTCTGCCAAGGCTAACTGAGGTCCCCAACACCAGTTTCAGATCTATTTTATGGACTCAAAATGCTGGGGATCCTTCTTGGGAAATTTCAAAGCCTCATCTGTTCTTTCCTTCTTATTGTTCAGTACCAAACAGGGGATTTTTTGATGTTTATTTTATTTTTTAGTACTGGGGATTGAACCTAGGGGCACTCTACCACTGAGCTATAAACCCAGCCCTTTATATTTTTTGTTTTAAAACAGGCTCAGGCTGGCCTCAAATTTGTGATCCTCCTGCCTCAGTCTCCTGAGTAGCTGACTCAGTTCTCATACAAGCTCTCCTGTGGCCTGAACTTAGCCTCACCATTCAGAACCCAGCTTCCCTCCAACAGTGCAAATGGCTCTTGCAGCTGCCCCTCAGCCCAGAGGTTGAACACTTGTCCATGGATTCCCAGGACCAGAACTCCTCAAGGTCATTACTCTGTCTCTTTTTTGGCCCTGATCCTCCCTAGGAATGAACTTTGCCTCTATCTTGAAAGCAGGGGAACAGGATTGAAAGAATGTTGATTTTAGCATCAGATGAATGAGGGTTTGAACATCAGCCCTACCAATTCAAAAATGGGACGTGTTTTTCATTTCCATTAGCTCCAGCTTTCTCATCTGTAATGGGGCTTTAAGAGCTATTTTTAAAGTTTGTTAAGGATTAACTCATTAACTAATAGATAAGAAGAAACACGGGCTTTTTTTTTTTTTCACCCAATACCAGGCTCATATGTGAATTGATCCTGCTCTTTAAGTTTTTGTGTGTGTGTGTGTGTGCTGCTAGTCCTCAGGGAATTTGTATGAGCAATTTTGTTTATTTTTAAAATGCATTTAAATCTTACTATGCTTCTGAAAAGATTTCTGAAATTCTGTAACCAAATTCTGTTTAAAGGTGCCAAAAATATGGCAACATTACGTAAATTTAAAATAGGAGGGAAGACAATAGAAAACCATGAATGGGAACATGAAACTAATCTGTGACTGAGGTCAAAATGCCCACCACGTGGCTGGAGCACCATCATCACAGGTGGTTCAGCCTACACATAAGAAATGCAATTCGGTCATATGCACAATTTCATAATCCTTGTGATGGATATTTTTAAAACAAATCCAAATGCTTAGAAGAATTATGATTGTTAGCATTACATTCTAGATGGAATTTCTCTTGGGGATGAATAACAGCCTCACAACATTCTTACCCCATGAGTCTGATCCTTAATAGCTGTAGCTGAGACAATTCCTTCAGCCCATTCCTACAAAAACCTGTTCCCTCTTTGCGGCCCTTCCAGTAGATGTGAGACCTCAGAAATTAGACAAGCTAAGAAAGCACAGCTTATAAAAACCACTCCTTGGAGGTGCTGGAATTCAATTTCTTTCCATTCAACATGCTCTTATAGAACACTCACTCTATATAAGATACTGGGATAGGAATGAGAGGGGTTTAAATATTAAGCAGTGCTCTGAAGTAAATTGTAACCCCCACTCCCTGTTCATACATTGAAACTCTAACCTCCAATGTGACTATATTTGGAGATAGGTCTTTAGGAGGTAATTAAGATTAAAAGAGGTCAAAAGATTGAGATCCTAATCTGATAGTATTATTAACCTTACAAGAAGAAGAAAAAGAGCAGAATCCACTGCCCCCCTCTCTTTCTCCCTCCCCACCATGTGAAGACACAGCAAGAAAGTGACCAGCTGCAAGCCAAGAAGAAAGCCCCCACCAGAACCCAACCACACTGGCACCCTGATCTCACTTCCAGCCTCCAGAACTGTGAGAAAGGACATTTCTGTGGGTTAATCCACCCTTTCTATGGTCTTTTGTTATAGCAACCCAAGGTAAGATGGATTTGGTTGCTAAGAAATGGGTTTTAAAAATATGAAAGCTGGTTTGGGACTGGGTAATGGGTGGAAGCTGGAGGGGTTTTGAGGTGAATGCTATAAAAAGCCTAGATTGCCTTGAATAGAATGTCCATAGAAATACAGGCATTAAAGGTCTTTCTGGTGAGATCTCACATGGAAATTGAGAACATGTTATTGTACATTGGAAGAAAGATGTTGCTCTCATAAAGTGGCCATAAAACAAAAACAAAAACCCTCAACACTACAGTGTTCTAGTATTTTGTAGAAGGTAGAACTCTTATGTGATTAAATAGATATTTAGCTGAGGCAATTTCTGAGCAGGGTTGAGGAACAGCTTTCCTTCCTACTGCTTAGTAAAACAAAAAGGGAGAGCAATTAATTGGAGATGGATTTTTAAGCAAAAAAGGAACAGAAATTAAAGACTAGGGAAATTCTCAGCATACCAACATTATAAAACATGAGAAAGCATGCTCTGAAGGCAGCACCAAGGGCTATCATTTGATAAAATGACCTGGGGTGATAAAATACTTACGGGATTACATGAAACATTGCCAGTTTGAACTGAAGGGATGGAGGCTGGGCAAATGAGGAAAAGCTATTGAACTTGGACTTGATGGTGGGGGACAAGATGATTCAGGTACTCAACTTCCAACATGCACTATTCCTCAAGAGGAAAAAACAATCACTGGAGGGTGATTTAGAGATAGAGAATCAGGGCCACCTGGTTCAATAGGTGGGACAGCCTCTGTCAAAGCTTTGGGGACAGGACTCCCACTTACAGGCATGGGAGTGATACTGCCACCTCCTTGGATCTGGAGGGCACAGCATCAAACCAAAGAGGATTATTCTCAATCCTTAAAATGAAATGTGATTTACCTTTCTAGATTTGGCCCTTCCTTGGGAACCGCCACCTCTTCCATCTTTCCTATTTCTCCCCTTTGGAATGAGAATATCTATCCTGTCCCACTATTGTATTTTGGTTTTACAGGTTCACAACTGCAAAGAAATTTTGTCTTAAGATGAGTTGTTCTTCAAATCTCACCCATATAGGAGTTAGATGATATTTACATGAGACTTTGAAGTTGACAATGAAATAAATTAAGAGTTGGGGAGCTGTTGGGATGTAATCAATGTATTTTGCATATAAGAAGGGCATGACTTTAAAGGACCAAATGTGGAACTCCATAGACTGAATTATGTTCCTCCCAAAAGTCACATGTTTAAATTCTAACTCCCAATGTCACTGCTTTTGGAGATAGGGATTTAGGAGGTAATTAAACAAAGTCATAAAAATGTTATCCAAATCAGACAGGATTGGTGTCCTTATAAGAAGAGAAAAAGATCTCCCCCCACATTCACTTATATACTAAGGAAAGACCATGAAGACACAGGGTGAGGGAGGTCATTTACAAGCCAGGAAGAGAGCCCTCACAAAACCCCAACTATACTAGCAACTTGATCCCAGATTTCCAGACTCCAGAAGTGTAAGAAAAAAATTTTCTACTGTTTAAGCCACCGAGTATATGATATTTTGTTATAACAGCTCAGGTTGACTAATACTGACAGTCTTTATTAACCCCAAACCCTAATAGTTCACAATTTAGCAGGGATATATAGGCACAAACAAAAGGCCATAAAAGACTACAATGTGCTGTGGAAGCCAGGAGTGGCTGCTCATGGAGAAGGAAAATTTTGATATGTGAAGGTTATGGATAGAATTTGCAGGTAAAAAAACACTATGAGTAGAAGGGACATAAAGAAGAAGGGCAGATAAAAGAACCAGCAAATACAGATGATTTCTAACTTATAATGGATTGACAGGATTTTTCAACTTTACAGTGGTGCAAAAGGCATAAACATTGGGCAAAAACCATTCTTCAAATTTAGAATTTTGATCTTCTCCCCAGCTAGTGATATTCAACACAAGACTCTCTGAAAACGCTGGGCATTGGCAGCAAGCCACAGCTCCCAGTCACCCATGTGAGCACAATGGTAAAGGGTCATTATAAGCGTCTACATGTGATTCAGATGGGGTCCATGGACTGAAAGGAGGTAGTAAGAGGAGTCTGGGAAGGTAAACCTGGGTCCTGATTGTGAAGGGTCCTGGAGGCAGGCCAGGGCACTAGGTTTTTATTCAGTGGACAATGGGGAGCCATTGAAGGTCCATAAACAGCAGCAGAGCTCAGAGAGAACATTTTTAACAGGTATATTCTCACCATAATTTGCTGGTGATGGATGCCCCTGGAGTCAAGAATTAACTGCATCCAAACAGAGTTGCAAGGCTTGTGACAATGCCAGGGACATTTCCCAGAAAAATGTATTAACCGAGGCAGTAGGCTGCTAGAGAACTTCTCTAGCTAGTTTTCAATGAACTCTATAAGTCTCAGATACCTGAACAACAGGTACAAATGAATATTGCCTGGAGAACAATTATCTCCCAGTCAAATCACTGAAATAGGAAGGTCCCAGAATGGAGCCCTGGTATTAAAAAATAGGGGTCCCCAAACTGGGACGTCCATCTAGACACAGAGGGGATTATATCCTTAGGTCCTGCTCCCCATTCCTTTCCCACACCTCCTATTTATTACGACTGGAAATAAATTGTCTTAAGATGAATTGTAATCACTCATCTGTTTCCCTTCCCCTTTACCTAATCTGCAAGACAAAGGTAGATTGTGGCTTCCCAGAATCAAACATCCAAAAGTCCAAACACACACACACACACACACACACACACACACACGCACACACACGCACACTCACAAGGGTGGAGGGATCATTTGACTTGCTGACTTCTCAAAGCTTTTGTTTTAGCCAGTGAGATCTTGCCCTCTGGTGTCCCTCTGTCCTCCTTTCTCTGTCCTTGTTGCTTTAACCAATGATGACCCTCCCACCCCTCCTTCCTCCTCCTTCTTCTGTCTTCCCCCAACTGGCGTCTTTCTTCTCACAAGACTATGACAGCATGAAAGGAAGAGCAAATTTGAAATCCAGGCTACCAAGTTAATAAATCCCAGCCTGGGACCAAAGAAGCAATGATTTCACTTGGGCAGGTGACCGATTTACAAGCCACTTTCTTCAGTCATAAATCCTCTTGGTCAGCAGCAGGGACCCGCTGTCTGCAGAACCACAATCATGTGCCTTTAAGAGTGATGTCATGCAGGTCTCGCCTTGCTGCCTCCTGATTTCATTTAAAAAATCCTGCTGGTCAACCATACAATGTCTTCTCAGCTAGTGCCTCTCGCTTGGAGGAACTGGACAAGCTCAGGCTGTGAGCCTCCCTTTGTTGGAGTTTCTAGGGCAGTGCTGCTAAGTAGGTCTGTAATGACATATGTAATTTGACATGTCCCAGTCATCACACTTTTTAAAAATTAAAAAGAGATGAAAACCCATTTTAACAACCTATTTTGCTTAACCCAGTGTAGACCTGATATTACCATTTTGACATGAAAGGAATATTTTCAAATTACTTATAAGATAATTTATATTATTTTGCCACACTAAGTCTGCAAAAATCTCACATTTATATTTTAGACTTAAAATCATCTTGGTTGAGACTGGCCACAGTTCAAATGCTTGACAGTCACAAGTGGTAGTGGTGCCATATTAGGCAGCACAGTTCTAGAGCGTCAATCCTGCACACGGTGTCAGGGTCACCCAGATCTGCAATTATCCTTCGATCATCCACATGAACATCCTATGTTCAAATGCATGGAAAATAGGTCATTTAGTGGGCATGATCATGGGGTTGGATTAAGTTTCACATAACGGATGCAACACTTCTGGAAACCCACCAGCATCAAATTCAGAAATGCTATTTCACTTCAAATGTGATTTTAAGATTAGTGAAAGGTGAATATTTTTGAAACCATATGCAGGTGCTCTTCAACATTCTGTGGGTTCATGTGTCTCTAAACCCATAGTAAATTGAAAATATCATAGAATAAAAATGCATGTAATTAAGCCACTCAATGGTGGCAAATGCCTGTAATTCTAGGGGCTTGGGAGGCAGAAGCAGGAGGATCACAAGTTCAAAACCAGCTTCAGCAACCTATCGAGGCCCCTAAGCAACTTAGCAAGACCCTATCTCGAAATAAAATATAAAAAGGGCTGGGGATGTGGCCCAGAGTTAAACACCCCTGGGTTCAACTCCCGGTACAATCCCCACAAAAAATGCATTTTACACACCTAACCTACTGAACATCATAGTGTAGTAACACGGTGTGCTATTGAGCCTCTGTGGTTTAGTGTTGTGATCAAATGACTTACTGGGAGCTGTGTGACTCAGAGCCACTGCCCAGCACCACAGCAGAGTATGAGACAGCACATGGTGAACAGGGGAAAAAAATAAAACTCAAATGTCGAAGTACAATTTCTCCTGAGTGCACATCACTTTCACACCATCAAAAGATCAAATTGAATTATTGTTAAGTCAAGGACAATTTGTGATCTTCAACATTCAGAAGAAAACTAAAAAACCCTAATGGAGAGATGTTCTAACATTAATGAAGTATGTGTGGAAATGGTCTCCTGTGACACCTGACACACAGGAGGACTCTTAAATAAATAATATGTATTTCAATGTGATATTTTATTGGTCTCTCTGGGGTCACTTGGACTTTTTTTTGGCTTAAAGCATTTCTTTTTTTTTATTGGTTGTTCACAACATTACACAGCTCTTGACATATCATATTTCATACATTAGATTCAAGTGGGTTATGAACTCCAAATTTTTACCCCAAATGCAGATTGCAGAATCACGTCGGTTACACATCCACAATTTTACATGATGCCCTATTAGTAACTGTTGTATTCTGCTACCTTTCCTATCCTCTACTATCCCCCCTCCCCTCCCCTCCCATCTTCTCTCTCTACCCCATCTACTGTAATTTATTACTCTCATTGTTTATTTTCCCATTCCCCTCACAACCTCTTTTTTTTAGGTTAATTTTTTAAATTATTTTTTTATTGTTGGTTGTTCAAAACATTACATAGTTCTTGATATATCATATTTCACACTTTGATTCAAGTGGGTTATGAACTCCCATTTTTACCCCGTACACAGATTGCAGAATCACATCAGTTACACTTCCATTGATTTACATATTGCCATACTCATGTCTGTTGTATTCTGCTGCCTTTCCTATCCTCTACTATCCCCCCCTCCCCTCCCCTCCCCTCTTCTCTCTCTACCCCCTCTACTGTAATTCATTTCTCCCCCTTGTATTATTTTTCCCTTCCCCCTCACTTCCTCTTGTATGTAATTTTGTATAACCCTGAGAGTCTCCTTCCATTTCCATGCAATTTCCCTTCTCTCTCCCTTTCCCTCCCACCTCTCATCCCTGTTTAATGTTAGTCTTCTTCTCATGCTCTTCTTCCCTACTCTGTTCTTAGTTACTCTCCTTATATCAAAGAAGCCATTTGGCATTTGTTTTTTAGGGCTTGGCTAGCTTCACTTAGCATAATCTGCTCTAATGCCATCCATTTCCCTCCAAATTCTATGATTCTGTCATTTTTTAATGCAGAGTAATACTCCATTGTGTATAAATGCCACATTTTTTTTTATCCATTCGTCTATTGAAGGCCATCTAGGTTGCTTCCACAGTCTTGCTATTGTGAATTGTGCTGCTATGAACGTCAATGTAGCAGTGGTCACTTGGACTTTTATTTGGGCTGTCACTGCTAGATTCCCCATCCAAATTCTTTCTTGGATTCACAATCACTGGATAACATCCTGCCCCGGCTCAGCCCATACCAACTGGTGCCTGGATTCTCCAGGAGAAGATCCTCTTATGCTAGGGATGTGTTAAGGGAGGAAGCCAAGTAAGACCAAAGTCATGCAGAAAATCACTTCAACCTGACCCTGCAAGGATCTGGAGACATACCTCAGCGTAGTCCCAAAAGAGGCAAAGGCAATAGGCTATGACAGTGGGTACTGCTGATAGCCTTCAGTTAAGGCCAACCCAGGAGTAGGAAAATGCTCAGGCACTTGTGGCTTTCTTTCTATGTGTGAATTGGATGTGCACAAGGAAAGGAGTTTTGGGGACTCTAGGGGCAAGCAAGGAAGAAGAGCTGCTGGCTAGCTGTTGGAAGGCAGAGAAGGGCTGCAGTCCATAGTAGGCTCCATGCTCAACACAGCACTCACTGCGGGACTCAGTGCAAGTGAATAAACATCAGTTTGCTCCTCTGTTCAATGATACAACAGTCACTGCCTCCGTGAATTGTTTGGAAGAATAAGCAAGGTAATGTGCATCAAGTGGTTAGCACAAAACCTGGCACCTTGTAAGCACTCAATCAAGGAAGGCCTTACAGACCAGATCATAGGACCTTAGCAGGCTGTTGGGAGATACCCAGAGGTATCTGGGCGGACCGTGCATCGCTTCAGCTTGTGACCCTTGACCTGGCAGCATTTGGCCTGATGTGTTTGGATGACTGGTATGACTGATGTCAGAGTTGCTCTATTTCTGTCCACCATCCATCCAGAGCCAGGGAAACACCAACACACAGGTTGCTCTAAAGACATTAATTCAGTAACTGTGCCTGAGAGAAAGGAGGGAAGTATTTTAAAAACAGTGTCCTTCTCTCACATTTGATTCCCAAATCCCAGCATTTCACTGCTCTTTTCCAAGATGTTTTTGCTTATTTTTCTGCCACTTAAATAGACTGCCCTGGGCCATGGCCACCATACTGAATATGAATAAAGTGAAACTGGGGAGAAATCTATTTCTCAAAAATTAAATTTCTAGGCCTCCCACTGCTCCCGCCGGGAGATCCAGAAAAACTGTGGTTAAAGTTTGGTCCTCACAGGTGATCAGCAATGGAATGGTGACCAGAACCTAGCATTTTGGATGTGGTCCATAACTCAACAGTGCAAGAAAATCAGCAAGAGTTCAAGGCCAAATTTTGTATAGGTGGGGTGGAGGGTGTCAGCTCAGCATCAGCCCTAAGTGTACCAGCCCACATTTTGTTCTCTGATCACACAGCTGGATTAATTGGTAACAATTTAACTCATAGCATACATTTAAGATATTGTATAATAAAAACTACTTTCCAAAGACACTGACCAATTCTCATGAGTTTCTTGTAAAACAGAGGTAGCTATTAGGATCCTCATTTTACAGCATAAATGGTCTCATAACAGTGAGCCAGATGCCTACTACAGTGAATCAGTGCTGACCCCAAAAAGCCTGAGCCAGCGAGCCCATCTCCCACATCAGCCATGAGAACATCCACAGCCTGAAGGTGTTCTGGGGTGAAGTCAAGCTCTGCCTGGGCCCTGCATCCTTCTAATGTCTACTGGGCCTACTCCTCACTTCACATCTCTGCCCCAATGTCACCTCCTCAGAGGCTCTCCCTGATGCTGTCCCCAAACCAAAATAGTCATTCCCTAACACCTTCTCTTCCTTCACTTCCTGTATTTTTCTTCATAACCCTGCTATCACCTTCTTGTTAACTGGTTTAACAATTGTCCCCTGACTAGAATGTGAACTGATTGAGGGTTTGAGTTCTGCCATATTTGCTACTGTATCCCCAAGGACTAGACCAGCGCTCCCACCCAGTAGGGACTTGGTCTCCAGAAAAAATGAGGGAATGAGCAAATGAAGGAATGAGTCAACTTGTCCTTCCTAGTTCCTTTGCTTTTGTTTTTGACAGGAATCTGCCACTCCAAGAATGGTTAAGCACCCTGTAGAGGACATGGATGGGGAGTCCTGCCCCACGTGCTCTCCACCCCCATGATGATGAACACATCACAACCCCAGATCCCAGAGCCTGAAATTTGAGGAGGACACACATGCACTCAAGCATTCAACTTATAACTTTGATGAGTTCTAGGGGCTCCTGTAATTCTTAAACTCAGCAGCTCAGAACATTTCACCCAGCTCGACTATTTATAGCTCACTCACTCCCCAACCCACCATAGCTCTGAACTCCAAACACCAATCTAAGCCCTATAAACCCCATCAGCTCCACTATCTTATACTGGCTTCCTCCCTGCCTGCCTCTACTCTATTCTGCCTCCAATCCCATCACTATTCCCATTTATACCAAGAACTGACTCCTCTGCTTCACTGAGATAGATCTTCTGTGTTGGACTGGCTTTAACATTAGTTACAAAGTAAGTGAAGTTCTACTCAAGAATACAAGTGTCCATGTGTATGCAATCAGTTAAAATAATGTTTCAAACTAGTCATCCTGTGCTGCACAATGACCTCTATTGTTAAAAAGGGATTATTGGTTATAAAACCAATGCAGCCAATCATAGGGTTTTCCACTGCAAACAAAGCAGGGAGTCAGCAGATGCAACTGTGACCTGGTATGGCATGACATCACTCTGTATGCTTCCAGCAACTCTAAGCTCAAGGCACTGAAATCTTCCTCCTGCTATTTTCCACATAGTCCTAACCAAGGGAAGCAAATAAACATTTAGTTCAGCCCAATTTCTGACTTCAAGCTGTCCCTCAGTCCTATCATGCGGATCCCATCCCAACACTAGAGTCCTGCTTACATCCTCAGCTTCCAGATACTGCTGAGTCTTTGCACCAAGATGACAGATGAAACTGGAAACCCAGAGCTTCCCATCATGGACTCTAAGCATTACCAAACCTTAAAAGAATTGCTGTCTGCCATGCTCCTTGGCTAAGTTCACCACTCCTCAAGGACACCTGGACCTCCCGGAGATATCAGAACCTGGCCATATTACTATGGAACTAGAGTCCTTCAAGACCCAAGGGACCACTGCTGATGTCTCAACATGCCATGTAACTCACTCCATTCAAATTTATAACAGAAAGAAGAGCTTGTTTTGTCCTGCACAACCAGGCTGGACAGAATATCAATCATAACAATGCTTGTGGCCAGGCTTCAGCAATGACTCAATCTCAGATCTAATGGGCAGTTCTTATTTTGCCTGCCCAGCACCATTCCTATCCTTTTCAGTAGGAGTACCCATATTTTCCATTGGGAGCTACCTCTCATCCTTTGTTAGCCTGGGATGTTTGGATGGGGCTGACCCTACCTCTCAGACCAGACATGAACACAGTCCAAGTCACATGTTATGTCCTCTATGCCACAGTGACTGGTTAGGGACAGACACACAACAAAGCTGATCTAAGCAAAGCCAATTCCAGAACTTTTCTGGAATTACTGAGGAACAGAAGCTCTCCTCCCATGAGATTGCTAAACTGGTAGAAATGAAAGTTCAAAGATACTTGCCTCCCTGTGTGAAGACCCTCCCTGGGAGAGGAAAGCAGTAATGAGAGAGAGAAAAAAAATGCGACTGAGTCCTGATGAGATTAGTTTGAGGACAAGGATCAACTATACATAAAACAATACTCCTAGATATCTTAAAATTACATGAACAAGCCAGGCATGGTGGCACATGCCTTTAATCCCAATGGCTCAGGAAGATGAAGCAAGAGGATTGTGAGTTCAAAGCCAACCTCAGCAACTCGTGAGGCCCTAAGCAACTTAGCAAGACCCTGTCTCAAAATAAAAAATAAAAATGGCTGGAGAGGTGACTCAGTGGTTGAGCACCCCTAGGTTCAATCCCTGGTACCAAAAAAAAAAAAATTACATGAACAAGAGTTGGATGTGTAGCTGGGTGATACAGCACTTGTCCAGGATGCATGAGGTCCTGGATTTAATCTCCAGTTCCACAAAAGAATTGAAAGCATATGAACAAATTCTTTTTTTTCCCTTTATGTTTGAACCAGTATGAACTGACTATCTGTCACTTGCAATGCAGAGTTCCAACTAATACAACCGGACAAGAGAAATCCTGAACAGGAAAGGGCCAATGAAGATTATATTACAGGTGCCCAGAAAAAGTAAACCTTGAGTCCTGTCAACATTGTCATAAAGGTCCTTTACAATGTGGTCTGTGTACTTCCTTTCCAATCCTACGGTGCAGCTATACCCAGTGACTAGCAGTTTCCAAAACGTTCACATCAGCACCCTGGGCTCCAGGCAGGCCTTTCTGATATACTTTGATGGTCTGGTTTTAATATGTCTTCTCTATTAGACTAATAAACAGCTGAGGGAAAGGGATTAGATTTTATTTCTCTCTCAATTCAAATTACTGGCCCAGAGTAGACACTTCTAGTAGTTGTTGGGCAGACGGATGGATGGATGGATAGATGGATGGAAAGTAAGCCACACATACAATGTAGTCCCATACTTCAAGTAAGCCCCATAGATTTGCCTACTTGACCCCAAACTCGAAACCCACATTTCTCCTCTAACTGCTATGATAATAAATAGCAATAAGCTCCTGAGAGACTTTGTCCAAGGCATGTGTCAAGGAAACATAATACCTAACAATTCTCTGAATTAGAATTCCATGTTCATTGCTGTTTATCCCAGGACCTAGAGATTTGTATATTACAGAACACAGTGGTTATTCTCTGCTTTAATTTGCTTTTGGTTTTGTACATCTCCCACATCTCTGCTGGTGATGAAAACCTGGCTTCCCCTAACCAAACACCACTTCCTTCACACTCCTCTTTTGTGAGCTTTGCTTAGATTCTCACTTCCCTATAGGGTCAGGAGCAAAGTCAGCATTTGTGCTTACTGTCCACTGCCACATCCTGACCAGGCTACTGCCCTGGAGGTTCCACATCACCTTCTTTTTCTGAACATTTTCTATCCCACCCCTTCCCCCCAGGATGCCGGCTAGCTTCCCTTTGACCACTGTCACTGACCAGAATTCAAAGACTGGCCCTGTCTAGAGATATTTTGAACATTCCCTGGTTCCAACCACTTAGAAATTTGCAAACTGACAGTGAGTCCAGTCTTCACCCTAAGGTATGTTGAGGCTCCCCTAGTCAAAGCTATGCCTGTTGTGACAGGACAATGGTGTGTGTATTCCAGACTACTCTCTCTGACAGCTATCACAGTGCAATCTGGATAGCCAGGCCTCCTCCTTAGCCTTTAATGATACAGAAGCCAGAGGGAAAGGGGAGAAATGCAGGAGCTTCTGACAGGCAGCAGCTGTGAGGCCAGAGGTGGAGGAGGAGCCCCTGAAGGTTGTGCTAACCAGGGGTACCAGGACCCAGTCTCACTTAGTCCCTGCTACACTTTCCAAGTCTTTCGTCCTAATGTGGACTGCAGAGAAAGGGGCTCCTATTTCTAACTGTTCCTCTGAGATAGAGGGCTTTTGAAATTTTAAAGAAAAGCCTGTAATTCCAACTCCTAAGAGGCTGAGGCAAGGGGATTGCAAGTTCAAAGCTATTCTTGGCAGCTTAGTGAGATCTTGCTCAAAATAAAAACCAAAAAGGACTAGGGTTGTAGTTCAGTGGCAGAGCACCCCTGGTGTCAATTCCCAATACCAAAAATAAAAATTGAAAAATGTTTTAAAGGAGGATACCTTAAAACTAACACTGGTCTGCTCCGGAGGTAAGGGAAAGAGATTTTAGAATAACTGTAGTGTGAATCTCCTTCAAAGTGTTCAAAAATTGCAAGTTCAGAACTTGACTTACTTTTAAATTATTCATTATGTTTTTGGGCATTTCTCTAAAATGGGATGCGTGGGCACATGAAGGATTGCTAGGGTCACACTACCTCCTGTTTCTCTTCCCAATCTTGAAGCTCAGAGTCAACCCTCAAGGAAGTGTGACATCCGTGTAGTTGTCTTCCAATCTTCCCACTCTCCATTCTTCCCCTTTCTCACTAGGCAGTGCAGCCTCTCCCTGGGCTGTGGGAGGTCTGTCTGCCCTACAGGCCCTCGGAGAGGACTCAGCATCTTAAGTCTGCCTCCCCAGGCCACCGCCTCTGCCTTCATTCTGACCCTTATCTCTTCTCACTGTAACTTCTTGAAACCACCTGAGGGTCTCCAAAGACTGATGGGACCTTGACCCTATAGGGAGATCTCAGATCATATTGTTTTTCTGTTTAACTTTTCCTCCTTGGCTTCTCACTGCCTGTGACATGTGTTTCACCCCTCAGCTTCACCCAACAAAACCTGTCATGACCTGACCTGCCGCTCTCCCTGACTACACATCTCCTTTACTGCACCTCTGCTCTTCTCCCTGTGGTTCCTGCGTTGGCCCTGCATGGTACCTCCTCCCCAGATGTATTTTCCTTCTCCCCTTCACTTGGCCCCTTCTGGCCAATGCCTACTCATGCCTCAACTCTCATCTATTCTTGGAAGACTTTTATGACAGCTTTTTCTCTGGCTTATATGCCCTCCTGTAGCTCCCATAGCCCTTTTTCAGGGCTCCATCATGGTGCCTGTCACCCCATACTCTAAACATCGATTTACTCATCTCTCTCCCCTAACTAGATTGTGTCTTCCAGGTTAGAAGGAACCACAACTCATTCACCTTTGCATACCTTATGCCAGGCCTAGAGTATGTAAGCACTTAGTAAATTTGGGTCCATTGGTTGACTATATGAATGGACAGATGAAATTTCCTTAAACCCACTCAACACTACAGTAACAAAAGTTTAGTGTTTTGCATTCCCTCCTCTCCAGGTATTTGTACTCCAGGAGAGGTAATATGATCCAGGATTCTGCAACTGAAGGCTTGCCAATGAACAGTGGTAAGGTGAAGATGTGTGGGAAGAAGGAGGACTTTCATAGAGGTTACTAAGAACTCTCTTCTCCATTTCTAGGTCCACCAGCAAATGAGACAGCCACCTCCCTCCAACCCAACCTACTGTCCTGAGCCTTAAGGATGCTGTGAGACACCTGATACTTTCCTATCTCTTCCTAGTCTCTACTCTCTTCTGTCCATTTGTGTGTGTGTTGTGTCTGCTAACCTCTCTTTCCAGGAATTATTCACTGGGTCTCTGCCCCTCCCACTATTTTCCCAATACCAAAATGTCTTATTCTTCTGCCCTCTTTAAACCCAAGCTTATTCTACATGACACAGGGTCTTTTGAATTCAGTAAGCTCTTACTTGACCCCGGGACCTGAATCACTACATTCAAATCTGCTGAATGTTTTAAATCCTTGATGTATCTTGCTAGTTTTATTTTGATTGTGTTTTAAAGTCAGAGCAGTATCAACACTCCTGTAATTACTGTGACCTTCAAGCTTTCCACAAAATATACATGCAATGAAAGAACACATACCCTTACAGCTGGTGGAGGGCACACAGTTGCCTAAATGATCTTCTTTCATAGCAAGGAAGCATCTTTATATAAAGATGGACTTGCCAAAAAGAATTTAAGATGGCTTATCCTAAAGAAGGAGATGGGTTTTAAAATTCAAAGTAGTGCCAACCAAAATAAGAAGACAAGAATTAAGTGATTAAAGAGGAAACTGTTATTAAAATTCAAGCTAAGGACAGCCAAAGCAAATACAGAAATATGGTAAGTTGGCTAGTGAAAGAAAAAAAAAAACAGGATTTTATTCCTCTTTAGTGAACATTTGCTTCTCCTTTCATCCAGTGTCTTCCTTTTCTGGGAAATTCTCTTCTCCTCAACCAGTCCCACTCAAATTATGTTGTTCATGTGGGAGTTCTCACGTTTTTGCAGATGTCTCTGTCTCTTTTTCTGTCTGTCTTTCCTAATCTGATTCGCTCTCTCTCTCCTTCTTCATACTCTCTCTCCCTGCCTCTCTCTTTCTTTCTCCCTCTCTCCTCCCCTCCACCATACACAAACATCCCTCTTTGACCAATGGTGAACTCCTAAGCTGAGCTGATCATAGTGCCCCCTGATGGCAGCAATTGGTGGAAGAATGGGTAATTGAATGATACTGGACCAATTAGTTCTTTCCCAAGGACTCTTCAGACTCAAGATAAAGAAAGTCCTTCAATTTCCCTCTAGAACCAAAGCTGGGGGAAGTGAGTCTCAAATCTGCCAACAGGCAAGCTGCCAACCATGTGGCAGAACTTAAACTGAAAATTCCACATGAGACAAGTGAGAGGAGGAGAGAGAGCAACCTGATGGTGTTTGAGGACTGGGTTCCTCTTCTCCCTGGGCTCTGCTACATCCCAGCAATTCCTATGATGTATGTTACCTCCTTGTCTGAGCTCATTTGAGTTGAGCTTCCATCCCTTGAAGATAAAAATGCTAACTAGTACGGAAACATTGAGCAACATGATGGATGGTAAGCTCCATGGCAGTTTTACCAAAAACACAACCATTGAGCATGTGGCCAGCCCTTCTCCTATGCCAATGGGTTTACCATATTAGCACTCAGTTCTATAAAAACATTTTAATGGAGGGACAGGTATCCATCGGCTTGATTCAAAGATGTGCTCATGACTTGATATGAATCATGGACATATTTATCTGTTGTGATTTATTTGGGAGTTTACACACAAGATTATTCAAAATTGGAGAAGAATAGATGTTCTGCTCCTGGTTGAAAGGAGTCCCACATGCTTAGACACCATGAGTGGAGGTGACAGAGAAACTTTAATTTAAAAATCAAAGGACCTGCCATAAGTAAAAATGAAATTATGTCATTTGCAGGAAAATTAATGAAACTAGAGACCATTATGTTATGCAAAATAAATCAAATTCCAAAGGTCAAGGAACATGTTTTCTTTCATATGTGAAAGCTAGAGAGGAAAAGGGAAAAGAAAGGTAGGGGTGGATCTCATGAAAATCAGAGGGATATCAATAGAGGAAAGGGATCATGGGTGGGAGATGGGGAGGAAGGATAGATGTGCCAGAGAGTAATACTGGATAAATTATATTGGTATAGTGTGTTCACGAACAAATATGTGATAACAAAGCCCATCATTATGTACAACTACAATGCACCAATTTTTAAAAAGTAGAAAAAAAATCAAAGGACCTGATTGCACTTCTGTTCTGAGAGCACAACTTCCCAGTACTAAAAAAAAAAAAAATTTAAATTCCTACAAGAATCACCTACTCTATAGGCGTAGCACATCCGTATCCAGATGATGATACGAGTAACCTGTTAAATCTTCAATGTTCTGAAACATTTTGGATTTTTTAAATGCTCTTTTCAATTTTTCCTGTGAAGGCAATACTTTATCATTCTTCCCTTTTCTAAAGCATGTGATAGCTTCCAAACTCTGTAAGGACTTCCTGCTCAGGCCAGATGCTACTTCATCAGTAACTAAATCTGCAGGAGGAATAGTGAGGTTTTACTCACTTCTAACATTTACAGGGTGTCTGCTGAATGCCAGCCATTGCAGTAGTGCCAAGAACAATGAGACAAATAATGTAGTCACAGCCTTCACATAGGTCACATTTTTCAATCTGTTTCTAGTCTACCCATGGCTGATGGCACCTTTGTGTCACATTCCCATAAGTGAACACAGGACTGCTCATGGTTTGGGGGAGAATAAGAGTGAAAGTGCTAATAATAACTGTCCTCTTGCTTACTAGGATCTCAGAATCCATATCTCTAATGTGACAAGAGTCACAGAATCCCCTAATGCCTGTATAGTTTTCATGGTACCTTAGTATCTATTCTGCATCCTATGCAAGCCTGGTCCATTTTAGGTACATATTATAGACACTTGTCAGTTTCCAGTTGTCCAACATTTGAAAGCCTCCCTAGGTGTAGTGAATTATCCCTCTGAATGAGACACAGTGACAGCAGAAGCCAGTTCCTACTCCAGTAGCTACAAAAGCCTGGTATTGCCTTTCTCAGTTCCTATTCCATCTAAGGCATTAACATGTAAAACTCAGCCCTGGTCAATCAGATAAATCAACTCCAGGCTCTGAACTGGGAGCTAGTGAGTCTAAGAAGCAGGGACAGAGGAGAGAGCCAGTTTTAGCAGAGGCAGCAGAAGCAGTAGCAACCTCCAGTTTTCAGAGAAAGTGATGCAGCAACAGCAGCAACTGCAGCTGTGCAGCTGTGGCCTCCAGGACAGCAGCAGCTGGCGAGTCTTCCCCACACAGTTCAGGGTGGCCTTGGGCTATGGTCCCGGCTGCTGCCTGACCTCCTTTGCACCTGTCTGTTTTTTCATTTTGGTTCTTCAGATTTGTTTGGGGATTGGGGGGGGATTTCCAAGTCCTACTATCATTTACATAAATTCCTCTCCTCAAATAAGCCAGAGTCGATTCCTGTTCACTGAAACTAAGAAATCTGACTTATTACTGTACATAAAATGTTTGCAGACAAATAAATTCACAAATAAATCCATTTTATTATTTGCATTTCATAGCAACTCACCAAGATAAGTAGACATAAACCACTAGCCTGACTGTATTGTAGGTACCATTGCTGAGTCCCAGACAGGCCAAGCAGTCCCTCCAAGATTTACACGGCCAGTAAATGGCAGCACCTGGACTCAACTTCCAGAGTCATGAATTCTTTCACTAGACCAAGTAGTTTCTGGTGCTGGCCCAGTGATGGCCTACAGGATCTTGAGATCTTGTTCTTTCAGAGCGTGTGTTTACCTCACATACCCTGACCCACCCTCTTACTTCTTATTAAACCCTTTGCCATAGATGGGTGTTCTCAGACATGCTGGGTCTTTGTTGCTTTGGGGTCTATTTGCTGAGACCTCAGACAAAAATTGGGATGAATGCTCTGACAGCATCCTGCCCATGTGTGTGTGTACCTGCACAGGGAGGTACTTTTTACATTTTCTCCTCATTTTCAGCTTATGCAGCCCACACTAGGTGCATGGGGGTTAGGGAGACTTAATGGTCTTACACTGGAAAACACCCTACCAGCCACATTTCTGTCCTCTGGGTTCAGATCTGTTTTCCCCATGGAAAAGTCATTCTTCCTATCCAAGTGAGTTCCACTGAAAGTGAAATGGAGACCATGCTATATACTTGTTATCTAACTGTTGAGATTGTAGTTATCTAACTGTTGAGATTGTTATTGTGAGGGTTCAATGAAATCAAAGCAAAGCAAGGTGCCTGACATGTAGTAAGTATTCAAAAAATGTCATCCTTTCATATTCTAAACTCCAAAAAAATACTTAATACAAAGATTATCATGCCACATCATTTATAAAAACAAAATTTTGGAAGCAACTTAAATGTCCACAGAGAGAGAATGATCTTCATATTATGCATCTGGTAGCAAAATAAATAAATAAATGATAATTACAAAACTATGAAATACCATAGGGGAAAAGATCATAATGACGAGAGGGGGACAAAGCAAGATGCAAAACTGTATGAAAACTACATTTACAAATATGTAAAAACATGCACGTGAATAAAAGGTAGACAACACCACAATGAAACCTGTTAGCTTTATGAGAAAGTCCCATAATCCCTTACCCAAAAATCTTATAGCCACATGTGCTCTGGAATTCAGAATTCTTGTATTCAATATTATATAGCACCTCCAGCACAACTTAATTTAATGTGTTAGCATTACAGGAGAGAATATATCAACAGTTGCCATAAGTAGCCTTACTTCAGTTTAGGGCAGGTATCTCCATCAAATGACTACAGTTCAAGTCAGATTTGGTTGTCAAATAAATTATTTTTAAAAAAAATTTTTTCACCTAGCAGCTCTTTGGAAATTTTGGAATTGCAGGAAAGTGATTATAAAGCTCCAATGCTTAAAATATTAACCACCTTATTGATTCTGGTCCACAATATTGGGAAATATTAAAAGTATAAAATACAGGACATGACACTGGTAATGTACCTACAATGACGGCCATAGTCCTCAACGCTTTCACCATTTGCCAGATTCTTAAATTCAGACTCAGCCTTGACTCATTCCTGTTTTCTTCACTTACTCTATCACCTAGACTTGCTGGCTCCTCTATAGACACCTAACACTATTATGGAGAAAGAGTTAAAGATTACAACATGGAAACATAGCCTACAAGTAGCCTCTTGCCCCACTCTCTGCCTTCCAGTCACTGGTTAATAAGTAATAATGATAACAAATGCATGGACTGTACCCACAATTCCCTTCTCATTCCTGACTTTATGCTTGATTGTTGTAGCTTGTGGGCTAAATCTCCTCAGGATAAGCTCGGGGAATGAGACCCAGAGACTGAGGTACACAGCAGGGGTCAGAATCCAGGCAAAGACTTCAGGCATCAGCAGCAACAAGAGAGTTTGCTGTGGATTCAGTCTCAGCCTGACAGCTTTTATACACCTATAGAAAGGGCCAGTCATCCTATGGGACTGAGGTAAGCCTTGTAACAGCTTCCTTAACACTATTACATCCCATTCTGACACCCACAGACCACTGTCACATATTATGCCATATTCTGTAGTGATATGAGCCCCCCAAGTTGTGAGAAGCCCTGTTTTAGATGGAAGCCCTTCACGAGGTAGGACTCAAAGCGCAGCACACACAACCCCTTCCAGTGACTGATTTGGGATCTGTCCAAAGGCATAACACAAATGGCAGCTTTATTGTGAACTTATAATAGACATTAGTAGTTTCATAAAATAAAGAATATATTAGAGATGTTAAATCTATACTTCCCCAAATTTTCTGCCATAAAAATATTTGGACATCTTGCCATTTGGCTGTTTGACATTTAAATGTATATAGGCTAATTTTTAAGATTTAATCTCTTTCACCCTTTTCTCAATCTCAACCAAACATTTTTCCCCCCAACTTCCTCATTCCTACCAAGACTTTTAAATAGACTTCCAAAAGGAAATACATTGTCTGAGTTACTAATGTACTCCCTATTTGGTTAACATGTTCCCACCCACTAGTCTCCTGGTATCACAAATAAATTCTTGAAATTGCTTCTCTATGTGTTTGTTTGGGTTTAGGGACAGTTTGTGGCAGAAACAATGGGATACTTGGTAGCCAAAAAGGTTTTCTTCCTCATATAAAAAGTATCACAAAGCATTGGTTTCATTATCTCTTTAGCTAACAGAAATCTAACTAGTCACAGAGTAATAAGAGCTATTGCCATATGCATCCTCTGCATTTTGCTTAGTTCTTTACGAGTAGCAGGTCTTTGCAAAAATCACCAATTATCACATGTAAGAGAGCAAGAAGAGCTAGGCATGGTGGCACACACCTGTATCCTAGCTATTCTGGAGCCTAAGGCAGGCCGATCACAAACTTCAGGCCAGCCTGGACGACTTAGAAAGACCTTGTCTTAAGATAAAAAAAAAAAAAAAGTTTTAAGGGACATAGATAGAACATTTGCCCCTGGTTGATTCAATTCCCAGTACAATTGGGGTGGGGGGAGGGGGGACAAAGCAATACTCTGCCTTCCACTAGCTCATGACCTTGGGCAAGTTACTTAACCACTCAGGATCTCAGCTTCTGCTTCTGTAAAGTGGGGATGATAACAACACTTTGAAGTAAATATTGTAAAGATTAAACAAGATACTGTTATAAAGCACTTAGGTGCAATGCCTGATACCAAAAATAAAGCCCAGTGCATTGGGGACAGAATGACAGCTAGTTTTATCAGTACCTCCTCTGAGAGTCACAGAAGACTAGACATAGAGCTGAGCCTGGAATGAATTCTACTTCTTGCCATCTCAGAATTCCTCCTGAGAACTGGGAAGGTAAAAAATTCAGAGAAGATCCATATGGAAGAAGCTGAAACCAAAGTGCCACTAAGACATCCTGAGCTAGTCTTCTCCAGAGAACCCCAGAAAACTCTGGTATGCATGACCACCTTAGAAGATAAAGGTGGGATGTGAGGAGGGTCAGAATAGGACCAAACACAGGCACTGGTTGAGATTCTATATAAAGAAGCAGTTTCATCTCGCTGCGCTCAGATCACCATCCCTACCATTCCTGTCAAAGGAACAATCACTTAAGGACACACAAGGTTTGTTCTGGAGAAATTTAACCAATTCATGGACACCTGGCACAACCTGTGCCCCCAAGCACAGAGGAGGGAGGGGAACTAGCAACAGGAGAATTAAATATACATCTAAAACCCAAAAAGTGATATACCCTGTCTTCTTCTTTTCCCAGAAAGCAAACAACGAATCTTATATCTTCCTAGGTAGGAATATGGAGATTCTTTCCTTAGAAAGTTGGTACAAGGAGCAAAAACCTTTAATACTAATATCTGGAAATTCCCAACAAAAAGTGTGCTCAATACCATGACTCCAGAACAAAGCCTCACCCCACCCCATCCTAGCATCCACTAGCTTTTTAGTGCTTCACTCTTCACTTGTAAGTATGAATTGATATCTAAAGATCACTAGATATTTGAATATATATTTGAATATAGCCTTTGAAATAAAAGACAGAGACTAAAAAGAAAAAACAGAAATGTAGAACCATCACAAGGAACTGAAGAAAAGTATTTATATATATATCAAAGAGATTAAGGAAAATACAATCCACATTAAAACAAGAACAGGATGTTGTCAAAAGCAACACTTCAGGGGCTGGGGATGTGGCTCAAGCGGTAGCGCGCTCGCCTGGTAGCGCAGCCCGGGTTCGATCCTCAGCACCACATACAAACAAAGATGTTGTGTCTGCTGAAAAGTGAAAAATAAATATTAAAATTCTCTCTCTCTCTCTCTCTCTCTCTCTCTCTCTCTCTCTCTCTCTCTCTCTCTCTCTCTTTAAAAAAAAAAGCAACACTTCATAAATAAGAAAGGGCCCTTGGAAATTAAAACTGAAATCCCAGCAGGTGGGAAGATAAATTTGAGAAATATAACTAGAGAAAGTAAAATAAAAAGATAAGATGATGAAAAATAGAAAGTAGAGGAAAAAAAGAGAAGAAAGCTAGAGGATTAGGAATCTATATCAACTGAACAGGTGACCCAAAACTAGAGAATAAAGAAAAAGTGGACAGATAATTACTATAGAAAACCCAAGAAAATTTCTTAGAACTAGATGATATAAGTCTTCAAGTTAAAAGGTGCCATTAAATCCATATCAAAGTGGTTGGAGGAAAATACCTGGAGAGAGAGAGACAAACACATAAAACATAACCATGAAACAAGGAAGCACTGAGGATGGAAATGTATTCCATGTATGTATAATTATGTCAGGATGATATTATGTACAATTATAATAAAAACATTTTTAAGAGAAAATCCTATTTTCTAAATTTTTTAGAATTTTTTTAAAAATTGATTTTTTAAAATCCTAAAAATTTCCTAGAGAGAAAAAAGGATCACAGACAAAAGATCAGAAATCAGAAGAGCATCAAACCTCTTCATAGCAATAAAGGAATCCAGAGACAATGTAGCAATACTTTCAAAATCTGGAAGGACAATTATTTTCAAGAATTCTCAGTGGTACACGTCTCTAATCCCAGGGCCTTGGGAGGCTAAGACAGGAGGATCCAAGTTCAAGGCCAGCCTTAGCAATTTAGTCAGACCCATAGTAGCTTAGTAAGATCCTCAGCAACTTAGTGGGCCCTATCTCAAAATAAAAAATAAACCGGACTGGAGATATAGCTCAGTGGTAAAGCTCCCCTGGGTTCAATCCCCAGCACCAAAAAAAAAAAAAATCTATATCTTAGAATATTAATTTCATATAGCTACTGTAACAAACTACTGAAAAACTGTAAGCATTGTGGCTTTTTTCCCCCCAAGTCCTGGGGATTGAACCCAGGGCCTCACATATGCTAGGATCCTAGGTGAGTGCTCTACCACTGAGTTACATTCCCAGTCCCAATTCTGTTGCTTTTGAAAAAACAAAAATTATGGTTTTGCAGTACAGGCAATCAGAAATGCAAAATGGGTTTCACTGAGCCCAAACCCAGGGATCAGCAGAACCATGTTGCCTGTGGAGGCTAAAGGAGAGAATCTGCTTTCTTGCTCATTTCTTCTTCTAGAAGTTATCAACATTCCTTGAGCCCTTCTTGCATCTTCAAAGCCAATCACTCCAACCTTTGCTCCCACTGCTATGGCCCCTCACTCCGACTCTGATCCTCCTGCCTCCCTCTAGTAAGGATTGGTTATTACATTGAGCCCAGCCAGACAATCGAGGATGATCTTCTCATCTCGAGATCCTTAGGATGATCTTCTCATCTTGAGATCCTTAACTTAATCACATCTGCAAAGTGCCTTTTGCCTTTTAAAGTAGCATATTCACAGTTCCAGGATTAGACATAGATGTCTTTGGAGAACCATTATCAAACTCTGTATCAAGTGAATAGAGATATTTTCAACATGCAAAGCCTGGAAAATTTACCTTCCATACATCCTTTCTTAAGAAGTTATTGGAGGATATGTTTCATCAGAGTAAGAAGGAGAGAAGAGAGGGGGATGAAGAGAGAGAGGCTCTATATGACGAATCAGAGAGTCAGAGAGAGTTTGGGGGATGGTGGGAAGCAGCTGGGCAATAGCTGTGCTGCAAGTCCAGAAAACATGTGTTGGATATGAGAACTTGGGGTGGGGTGAGGTTGGAACTGGTAGGTTCTTAAAGAGCATGATGAGAGACTATGAGAAAAAGACACTTCAAAAACTAAGCAAATGAAAATGAAAAAAAAAACTAAGCAAATGGAAAAAGGAATGGATTTTTTTTTCTTTTTGTGGTACTGGGTATCAAATCCAGGGTCTTGCAAATACTGGGCAAGTACCCTACCACTAAGCTGCATCCCTAGCCCAGGAGTGGACTAGTAACTTCAGACAAAACAAAAATGTTTACAAGGGGCTGGGGCTGGGGCTCAGAGGAAGAGCACTTGCCCAGCATGCACTGGGTTGGATCCTCACCAGCATATGAAAATAAAATAAAGGTATTGTGTCCACCTACAACTAAAAAATAAATGTTTTTTTTAAAAAAAAGTTTACAAAGAAGGAAATATATTGTATTTTTTGGCTCCACAGGAAATACTATATTCACGAACATGATCATGTAAACTCAACAGAGATTCAGCAAAAAGTTTACAATGACATTATGTTAAAAGACAACAGAGAAGACTGGGGTTGTGGCTCCGTGGTAGAGCACTTGCCTAGCACTTGTGAAGTACTGGGTTATTGAAAAAATAAACAAATAAAATAAAGTTTAAAAAAAAGAGAGAGAGATTGGGGAGTGTATGGTAAGGGAGTTAGGTATAAATGCTATGTTCTTATCTGAAATAAACAAATGATATCTAATATTGAGAAATCAAGAAATAGCATAAGTATATTTTAATAGAAATATAGAGATAAGCCAAGCCCAGTGGCCTGTTGACACATGCCCATAATCCAGCGGCTTGAGAGGCTGAGGCAGAATTGCAAGTTCAAAACAAGTCTCAGCAACCTAGCAAGGCCCTAAGCAATTTAGAAGACCCTGTCTCAAAATAAAAAATTAAAAAAGGGCTGGGGATGTGGTTCAGTTGTTAAGCGCCCCTGGGTTCAATCCCTGACACCAGGGGGGAAAAAAAAGAGAAAGAGAAAAAGAGAGAGAGAAGAAAGAAATATAGAGATAAAATAGAAAAAAAAAGAAGTTGAAAATGGTGGCCTCTGGTGAGCAAAACTGAAGGATAGAGGTAGTGAGGAAGAATTTTTGTTTTTCATAATTCTATTTGACTTTTTGTTAACTATTTGCATATCTTTGATAAAAAATGAATTTTAATTTTTTTTTTTTTTTTATAATTCACCATTTTTTTTTTATTGTTGGTCATTCAAAACATTACATAGTTCTTAATACATCATATTTCACAGTTTGATTCAAGTGGGTTATGAACTCCCAATTTTACCCCGTATAAAGATTGCTGTATCACATCAGTTACCCTTCCATTGATTGACATATTGCCTTTCTAGTGTCTGATGTATTCTGCTGTCTGTCTTATTCTCTACTATCCCCCCTCCCCTCCCCTCCCCTCCCCTCCCCTTTTCTCTCTCTACCCCTTCTACTGTAAATCATTTCTTCCATTTGTATTAACTTGTCTTACCCCTCCTTTCCTCTTATATGTCATTTTTGTATAACCCTGAGGATCGCCTTCCATTACCATGCGATTTCCCTTCTCACTCCCTTTCCCTCCCACCTCTCATCCCTGTTTAATGTAAATCTTCTTCTCAAGCTCTTCGTCCCTACCCTGTCCTTGTTTACTCCCCTTATATCAAAGGAGTCATTTGGTATTTGTTTTTTAAAGATTGACTAGCTTCACTTAGCATAATCTGCTCTAATGCCATCCATTTCCCTCCAAATTCTATGATTTTGTCATTTTTTAATGCAGAATAATACTCCATAGTATATAAATGCCACATTTTTTTTATCCATTCATCTATTGAAGGGCATCTAGGCTGGTTCCACAGTCTTGCTATCGTGAATTGAGCTGCTATGAACATCGATGTTGCAGTGTCCCTGTAGCATGCTCTTGTTAGGGCTTTAGGGAATAGACCGAGAAGGGGAATAGCTGGGTCGAATGGTGGTTCCATTCCCAGCTTTCCGAGAAATCTCCATAGTGCTTTCCAAATTGGCTGCACTAATTTGCAGTCCCACCAGCAATGAACAAGAGTGCCCTTTTCCCCGCATCCTCTCCAGCACTTATTGTTGTTTGACTTCCTAATGGCTGCCAGTCTTACTGGAGTGAGATGGTATCTTAGGGTAGTTTTGATTTGCATTTCTCTGACTGCTAGCGATGGTGAGCATTTTTTCATGTACTTGTTGATTGATTGTATGTCCTCCTCTGAGAAGTGTCTGTTCAGGTCCTTGGCCCATTTATTGATTGGGTTATTTGTTATCTTATTGTCTAATTTTTTGAGTTCTTTGTATATTCTGGTTATTAGGGCTCTATCTGAAGTGTGTGGAGAAATTTTAATTTTTAAAAGTAAACATGATAATTTGAAAGATAATATAAAAACACAGTTCACAAAAGAAGAACTTCAGATCACCCTGAAACACATGACCTTATTAAAATAAGAGATATGCAAAAATAAAACTAAATTGAGATATTCATTTTCATCTATCAACTGGCAAAAATTCAACGGTTTAACAGAAAGACAAATACCATGTGATCTCACTTAAATGTGGAACCTAAAACGATTGAACTGATAGAAGCAGAAAATAGAATGATGGATGGCAGAGCTGGGGCTGAAGAACTTGGGGTGATGATAATCAAAAGGTACAAAAGCTCAGTTCAATGTTCTTGTTGCAAAAGATGTTAAATGTTGAGGTGATGATGGGTTGATTGGCTTGACTTGGTCATTCTTTGTTGTATTAAAAAATCATAACATCTCTTATATCCTGTAAATATATACAGCTCTAAGTTGTCAGTGTATAATACAAAAGTTCAACAGTTTGATACTACTCTCTTTTGGTAAAGTCATGGAGAATGTAAAGTGATTCAACCTGTCTCCGACAGAAGTTGGCCAAATCTCTTATGACTGCAGATGCATTTAACTTAGCAACCATCTTCCAGAAGTGCATCCCCAGATACACTTGCGCACATATGAAATGGCACATGCATAAGAGTATTCATTACAACATTGTCCACAGCAGCAAGAGATTCCAAACCAAATATCTGTCAGTGTAGGACTGGTTAAGTAAACTATAGTCAGCCATTTAGAGCAAAGTGTTTATTTTCTCAAAGAAACAAAAGGGGAAAAGCCTATATAATTTTACAGCCAGCTTCCAAACCCTCCCAAAGCACAGAAGGCTGTGTGGGGAGCCTCTTTGGCCTTCTTAAGTCTGAATATAAGAAGAACCCAGCTCCAGATGATTTTCAAAACCTTAGAAACAGCAGGAGAGGCAGGGAGGCAGTGTCAGACTCAATTTCAGTCTTCTTTCCAAAACCTAACTTGGCTACTTTCTTATTAAGCTCCTCCTCTGTAAGATGGGGATGAAATCCCTACCTTGCTGCATTGTTGTTCCCATTAAATGGGTTAGTGTATGAGACACTGGTGGTACAGGGCCGGCCTACACAAAAGTTCAACAAAAAGAAGCCATTACTAATAGTAGTACTGAAAAAAGAATCCTGTCTCCAGATCTGTGTTCATTACAGAAGAAAAGCCACATTGGAAATCCCTAGATCTAAAGTCACTGTTCTGAAGATTAGAAGGCATTTCCCCTCATGACCAGACAGTTTGGGAAAAACTTTGCATACATGGAGAGATAAGTTCATCCCTGTGTGCCTCCAACTTCTCATTGCCACCACCTCCTCTGAGGACTGGCAGAGACTTGCCCTAAGTGTCCTCGATCAACAGGGCTGGAAGGATCTGAGCCCAGTCACCTTCTGTTTAGCAGAATAAAACCCAAGGACTAGAAGAGAGCAGTGATGTGCCGAGGGCACACAGCCAGTGGTCCTGTCCCATAGGCTGACCCATTAACAAAATTACTAATCAGGTATACATTTTATTTTAGCATTTTCCCAGTGACTCAAAACAGAAAGAATGACTCTAAAACAAGTACCCAGGGCATTGAGCAAAATTAGCTTTCATTCACCCCCAGAAGGTCTGTGATCAATTGTGAAAGCAAGTGATTGATACTATTGGATTATCTATGTCAACGCATTTTTATGGTTATGACTGCACTCTACTTTCTAGGCTTCCTGTGAAAAGAAGCCCAAAACTTGCATTAAAAACCAGGACCTCTAGAATGTACAGATTCCCTGCTGCAATAATGACCAGATATAAAATGTTGGGTTTCTATTTCCTCATCTGTAAAAGGGGACATCAGTTATCTCCATCATACCACTACAAAAATAAATTCAGATAAATATGTCTACCGGGTGCATAACAGGCATGAATTTCCACAAACTCAAGATTATCTCCTTACCTTATCAACATACAGGAGCTACTCTATCCCACAACAACCAGCCAATTCTGCTCTTTGAATTCCAGAGAGACATTTTTTTCCCCTAAGTACCTCAAAAAAATAAAAACATAAAACGCCTTCCAGGATACTTGATTTCCTCAGCCAGAGTTAAAAAGAATCTTGATAAGCAAAATGATAAAGGTATTTCTTTTTCACATTCCCAAAATACCTTCTGCATTCACATTGTCTTCCTGGACTGGTTCCCTGCCTGAGTCCCTGTTCACATGGACAATGCTGGATCCAGCTGTGTTCACTGGGTTCTTGATTCTCCCACTTTCCTACTGCAGGGATTTACTCATGGTAAACCCTCAAAAAGTAATTCTTAGCAGAATAAAGCAGAATGGGGTGAAGAATTTCAATGAAGATACATGAGAGTCCACCATATGCCAGGCACTCTGTCAGACTCTTTTCACTCTCGTGTTTAAATATTGCAAGAATCCTGAGAGGTAATCATCATTGTCCTCATCTGACAGGTGACAAATTCAGAACATTAAGAGACTCCCCTCCTTCTAGTCTCATGGTCAAGAGGAGATCAAATGGAATGGAACCCAGGTCTCCTGACACCAGGTCCTCCCACTGTTGAGACCACAGATCTGTTGGAACCAGAACCTTTTGCTCTAAATTTCCCACTACCTCCTGCATACACCCAAAGGCCCTTAACTTTGAGCAAGTCACTCACTCGCTAACTTCAAAAGAGAGGCCACATCCTTTTTCTCTATTTCTGTTGATGAATAAAGACATCATTATTTTTCCAACATGTTAGTCAGAACAAAGACAGGGTAAAAAATCCCCATGACTTAAGTCATATCCCATCCTTTGGAACAAGGACATACATATACACAGAAAGTTCACAATTATATATAAACATGCTTTTAAATGATGCCAGTCTCTCTCAAAATGTGGCCTACATCCTAAAATCTAAAGTTCAATACCTCCTTTTCTGGTACTTTTAAGTAGACACACAAACCTCAATAGATGTATATAAACCATAAATGTGAAAGCAAACTAGCTAGCTTGGGCTTTCACATCAACACTGATTTTCTTTGCAACCTGCACCCAGATTGGCTCTGGTTCCAGGCGCGCTGACCTGAAGTAGTTGCTGGCCGCAGCAAGAACCACGCGGTGGCAGGAGAATTCCTGAATGTCCACACACAAGATGACATCTGTCAGAGCGTTTTCCACTCGGAGGGTCTCCAGGCCACTCTGAAGAATTAAGGACAGTCCTGAGTCGTCAAATTTCACCTTCTCCCCATTTAAGATTTCTACCAATTCTCCACTTTTCTGGGAGGGCTCTTCTGTAGAGGGTGCCAGGGGCCCTTCCAAACTCTTCTCTACCACGTCGCCCATGGTCCAGGATTCCCTTTGTCCCGCCATGGACATCCTGACTGAAGGAGCGCCCAAGTTTCAGGCAGGTCACATTGCAGAAGCTGAGCGGATTTCCTGTGCAGGGCCCTCCACTTATCACCAGCTGTCACACGCACATAACAGGAAGTCTCGCACTTTCTCATCCTGTTACTACAAACGCCAGCAACTCCCTATTCTTCTTCTTTCTGTGAATTATCACAGACTTAGAAATTACTTAGAGTGGGCGTGTAGGAGGGAACTCTAGGGGAGAAGGGGTGGCTTCTCAGAGTCTCCCACTCTCCAGAAGTGGTTATTTTGGTTCATCTCCCACCTCACATCCGTGAGCAGGAAGCTCTGGTTATTTACATTTGTATTCCGTGTGCTTTGAGAAATCCCACCTATCTCTAACTTTCCTGATGCTGCTGGCCCTACGCATCTTGGGTATTCACCTTCCTCCCTGCTCTAGAAAAACGTCATTAATGTCTCCCACCCAAAACACACGTCTGTTGTTTTGAATATAATTCTATGGGAAGAAAAGAAATCATTTCCAGAAACTCCATCCCCAGGGTCTTCTCTTAGAAAACTAGTTAGAGTAGTTTGACACCTGATGACCCTAGCAAGTCTTAAATTGGCCCCATCTCACCCAACAGCAACAGACTATGTCTCTAAAGGTCATAAAGTATGTTTGTTATCTCTGTAGGTCTCTATTACTTAGCAATAGCTATCATTTGAAATATCACTATATCCTAGGGAATTTATAGGACTAAGTATATCTTAACCCATATAGTAATTCAGTGGGGCAGATATGAATTTCCTCATTTTATAACTAAGGAAACTGAAGCTTAGATCAAATGAGTATCAGGGTTCCAACACCCCTGTTTGGCTCCAATGCCTCTGTTTCCTACACCACCATTAGCTACCAGGGCTGAAATATCCTGTTGGCCCTGACTCCTCTGTTTCCCATAGATGGAACTGTAGGGCTTGCCATGGCTGCAACAGTCCACAGCACCTCAACAAAGTTCTACTCCTGCTTTCATCCACCCTCGGGCAGTTGGGAATATTGCCAGTCTTCCTGATGGATAAGAGTCCATCCCTTCCCACAGTCAGAGGTATTCGAAGTCCTCTCCAGGAGATCCAGTCCTGCCTGGCTCTCTTTTATGGATCCCTGCTCCTAACATCAGGGTCTTGATATTCCTCCAAACTTTATTCTTTATCCTATGTTCTCTCAATGAAGATGCTTTGGGCTTCAGTAACAAAATAGCCTATCCAAAGAGGTTTAAATACTAGGAATTTCATAGTAAAAGAAGGCAAAAGCAATGAGTCCCAAGTTTGATTCAGCATCTCAGCGCAAAAGGACACAAGATTTTTCCATCTTTCTACTTCCTTACTCTCATCCTATGAAGATGTCCCCTTAGTGTCACATAATAGTTTCCACAGTGCCAAACATCATGTCTTCACAAAATCCCAATCCAAAATCAGGAAGAAAAATCAGGCAGGCCTTGTCTCCTCCATCTCTTTTTACCAAAGGAAAAGATTTCTTAAGATCTCCATCAGACTTCTGGACTGCTTGGCCACTCCAAATCAATCTAAGAAATACAGAAGGATTATGGCTATTGGAAGGGACTAGATATTATTCATCTCCTGGTACTAGACCACCTTTTCCAAGATTGAGGAACAACCATCTGATAGCTCAACAAAATCGGATCCCAATGACACATAGAAGGGGAAGGAGCCACCCCCTGTGCCTCCACAGAGCACACACAACCCTCTCTTGTCCTCTGGGTCTTGACCAGGAGACTCGACTTCCACCTACCTGATTCTAATTCCATCCTCCAGGAGGGGTGAGGACAGCACACAACCCATCCCTCTCATACCTTATCTCTTGGAACCTCTCAAATTATAAACAACATTGGCCACACTCCACTCCACACATCTCAAATAAAGAATAAACTTGATTCCTCATTCATGACAGAGCTGTTTACCAAATTCCCTTAGTATTTTTTATGTTCCTTCCTCCAACATGAGCAGATTCTGTTTCCTTACATTCCCCTTCCATTTTCCTCTAAGCAAGCACATACAGAGATATACTAAGGGCATGATTATATCTATTATATCTATTATATCTATTATATCTATTATATCAATGGTAAAAAATAAATTAAAAATAAAACACAATCAGTTTGGCATTTATGTCAACATGGATGTACTCTGAGATTCAGCATGGCCTAGTAAATGTTCTTCATGGGTACAAATTCTGTCCTATGGAAATTTTACTTCCCTACAGGGCAACAAAACACACAAGTTATTGGCAAAAACTTTACTAGTGAGAAAATAATTGTATCTTGCTAGGCTAGTTGGCTCTATAATCTCACATAAAATAGATTCTGTTCCCACAGAAGTGGGATGCTTCAAAGAAAAATCTTTATCCCAAAGTCACGATTGCATATTCTGACTCTAGCCAGTTGTCTCCTTTAACATAAATTATAGTGATAAATGAAAGTTTTAAGTCAGGTACAGAGGAAGAGTCATTGTCTTCCCACATTGATTTATTGCTGCTAAGACTATCATTTATGGACATTAACTATGTTCCAGGGACTATAATAAGCACTTTTTATGGTTTTGCTATGAGCCTTCCCCTGTGTTTCTGCAGGAATATTCAGAGGTAAAATGATTGAATTATGAGAGCTGTATCTTAATCAGACCATCCTAGTTTGAATGGACTGAGTGATCACTGTTGGCAGATGGGGCATGGCTGGAGGAGGTGAGTCATTGGGAGAATGCCTTTGAAGACCCTGAGGACTCTCTCTCTCTCTCTCTCTCTCTCTCTCTCTCTCTCTCTCTCTCTCTCTCTCTCCTCTCCTCTCCTCTCCTCTCCTCTCTCTCTCTCTCTCTTTCCTCCCCTCCTCCTGACCAAGTCATGAGCTGAGCAGCTTCTTTCTTCCTCTGGGCCTTTATCCCATAATATTCTGCCTTACCTTGAGCCCCAGCAATGGAGTCAGCTGTCTATGAATTGAGACCTCTGAAACCATGAGCCCCAAATAAACCTTTCTTCCTGAAAGTTGTTCTTGTACTTTGGTCACAACACTGAAAAGTTAGCTAAAACACACTTTATGAACTTTAATGTACTCAATCTTCCCACTAAACCAGTGCAGTTCAGTACTCTATTCTCCACTTAAAAGTCATGAAAGTGAATAAGGTCACACAATTGTATTACCCACCATGGTGCCATGCTGTATCCCCTCTGCCCATCCTGAAGGTCACCCCCAAAAATTCACCCACACACACATACAAAGCATCACTCTGCCTCATCTACAAGTGCATGCCAGCTCACCAGAAATGCTAGAGAGTTACAACTCCCAAGAATGACCTTCAACCAAGGGCCAGGATTGTATAGACAGATACACTCCCTCCCTTGTCCCTTGGTGGTTCAATACTGAAGTATATTCTACACCATCTCTCAGAGTATCCCCAGAGCATTGAATTCTAATTGTCCATGGTGTAACTCACTCATCCTCTAAGAGTTTTCCTCTGTCTCATCTATCCCCACCTTGTCACCATGTTATGGTTTAGATATGAAGTGTCCCCCAAAAGTTCATGTGTGACACAATATCTAAGAGAGACTTTCATAACACCCTTTATCTGATGCCCTCTACCTGACCTGGAAATTGAGCCTGCCTATGTGTGTCAAAGTGATTTAGATTCACCAGACAAGTATAGGATATCTTGTTCTTACTTCCTCAAAGAACAAAGTTTTTGATATTCTGTGATAGTTAGAAAACAGTTTTCTTGAAAAAGAATGTCCTTATGTACTTCATAGTTGAAAGGGATCATTTGGAGAAATAAATATTTATCTAATTATTATAGCACAAAACCAAGTGATAACTTGACTCCTCATTTGTGCTTCACCTGGCTGGTCATGCTAGGTAACCTCACCAGTTCCATGGCTTTAAATGCCACCTATATGTTGACCGTGCCCAAACTTGTTCCTTGACCTTGGCGGCTCCCTGAATTCCATACTTATATACCCAACTGCCTCCTTAACAACTATACTTGAGGTCTAACAGTTGGGGCACCCTCCAACTAAATATATCCCAAGCTAAAATCTTAAAGGAATACGCTAAATGTATTACTTTACCAGGCTGACTTTGGACTGAAACACATGAAAAAGAAAATTGGAGTGATTGACAAAGCTCAATTTCTTGACCTTAGTGGTGTTACAAGCATGTATGTGTTTTATGATAATCCACAAAGCTATTTATTTGTTTGGGCCATTTTCTACATCTATTTTATTTGACAATAAAAGGATAACAACAATAATAATAATAGTCAATATTTATTGAAAACCTACCAGATGAAAGTGCTTAATCAACCATTACCTATTTTTATTTTTTTTATTTGTTCTTTTTCTATATACATGACAGTAAAGTGTATTTTGACATATTATACCTACATGGATTATAACTTCCCATTCTTGTCATTGTACATGATGTGGAATTTCACTGGTCATGTGTTCATATATGAACATAGGGAATTTATGTCTATCTTTCCTATTCTCATCCCACCTCCCTTCCCTTCATTCCCCTTTGTCTAATCCAATGAACTTCTATTCTTTCATTCTCCACTCTCCCTTGCTGTAGGTTAGCATCCACATATCAGAGAGAACATTTGGCCTTTGTTTTTTGCAATTGGCTTATTTCACTTAGCAAATATTCTCCAATTCTATCCATTTACCATCAAATGCCATAATTTCATTCTTCTTTATGGATGAGTAATATTCCATTGCATATGTGTACCACATTTTCTTTATCCATTCATCTGTTGAAGGGCACCTACCAACTACTACCTGTATGAATGATTGCAATAATACTTCAAAGTAGGTATTGTGGTTCCTCAAATTAAACATATAGAAACTGAAGCTTATAGAGGACTAATGGCTGTGAGGTCACCCAGATCCCAGTGCATCTCTTCTCTCACTCAGTTCTTTGATCTTAGGAGACAGAGTTAAGATTTAATCCTACTTTCCAACCCAACAGATGATGTGGAACTGCCACTAAAATTCCATTAAAATAGAGACATACATAAGAACTCTTATAGGGAAGACCACCACCACCACCACCCCAAGGTTGAATCCTTAGATTCAACAGAAAATGCAAAGGCCCAAGATCCAGAATAAGGAAAAAAGTCCTCTTGACCACTAAAGACTGGCCTTCACTGGCAGGCAACTAGAAAACAGACACACTTTGACGATTTTCAAAAGGAATACACTGTTCATCTAGTATTGGGATTTTGTGGTAGTGCTAAGAGAAGAAAGAAGGCTTACACCACTCCTAAGAATAAGCATGAGAGAAGGAAGGCTGAGCTCGCTGTGCTTCAGAAGAATGTGCCCTGGAGTCTCATGGCAGCCACTTTAACGGACTTTTTATGGCAAGTGTTGTTTCAACAAACCAAAGACAAGTGATTGTATATGAGTTCATAAAAGACACAATCTAACATCAATGAAGATTCAAACCTCATTTGTTCACTCCAAAACCAGGGCATTCTTCTGCTATGATTTTGCAACTACATAGTTTATCTCTAAATCTGCTCCATTTTTCTGCCTCAGACCTATGTTTATTCTTTTTGCTTAGAGTCTCTGTCTCCTTTACTGCCTGAAGAAATACTGTGAATTCAGATTGCAAAACAATGCATAGATTTAATAATATTCTTATAAAATTCAAACAAAAAAAACATGTATGTTCTAGATGAAGGCTGCCAAACCATAGCACCACTAACACTCAGGTCTGGATAATTCTGTGTTGTGGGAAGCCATCCTGTGTATTATAGAATGTTTATCAGCAACCCTGGCTGCTACTACCCACTGGATATGTCCTCTCTCAGTTGTGACAATCAAAAATGTCTCCTGTAATTGCCAAATGTCCCTTAGGTGACAAATCCCCCCCCCCTCGCCTCCAGTTGAGAACCTTGGTCCTAGATGCATACTTATCAAAACTGTCAACATTGGGGATGTAGCTTCGTAGTAGAGCATGGAGATATGTCAGAAGTTCCACAGATGCTTAAAAAAAGGGAAAAGGAGGACTCCAGTATGAAATTTGAAAGACCAACAAGTGGAAGAAACTAGAAGATGCCTCCAATGGACAAAATAAGAGCCCATAGGAAGGAGTTGTAGGCAAGTCACCTGCAGACCACATTTAAGAAAGATTCTTAAATCCTTAGAGCTTTCCTGGGCTAGCCTACAATTATCTCAAACAACGCATCACAAAACAATGCTAGAATAGCTGATGGTGCACATCTGTAATCCCAGCTACTTGGGAGGCTGAGTCAGGAGGATTGCAAGTTTGAAGTCAGCCTGGGCAACTTAGGGAGACCCTATCTCAAAATAGAATAAAGAGGGCCACAGCACTTACCTAGCATGTGATAGACCCTGGGTTCAATTCCTAATACTTAAAAAATAAAATAAAAAGTCAATTATTTACCCAATGGCTAATTAGTAGCTGAAATGAGACTATAGCTCAAGACTTGCAGCTCCTAAATTGGTTTCTTATCCACCCTCTACTGAAGCACCATAGTTGGGACTTGTGTGTATTTACTTTTCAGTGTAAGATAACTGGAATATCCACCCAGGCCTCAAACAAGAGCAGCGTTACCTCCCAGTTTGTGGCCTCACTCTGGCTCCAATTACTCCCTGAGGACCCAGAGGACAGAGAAGCTGCCCTTCTACCTTGGGCTAGGGCTCCCCTGTGCATCCTGAGCTGGCAGGGGAAGGACCCCAGCTTCTCACATTCCCATCCTGCATCCTGGCCTGGCCTCTCCTTCCTGCCTCACTCAAGGCTGCCCAGTGCTCCTAGACTCCTGTCTATCAATGCCCAGCCCTGGCCCCTTAGGCCAACCCCTCCTGCCAACCATATCCCATCATAACAATAACAAAAGAGAAATAGCTCCAAAAATAATAGTGAACCCTTAGGGACTGCCTTAGTCAGAAACAGGAAGTTGGGAAGTTGCTTGAGGAAGAGCAGAAGGCTGAAGCCCAGAACTAAAATCTAAGGGCAAAACTGGATTCAGATATTCCATAACTTAATCCCAAGGGGATTATCTATTTATTTATTTGTTTATTTATTTATTTCTCTCTCTCTCTCTCTCTCTCTCTCTCTCTCTCTCTCTCTCTCTCTCTATTAGGGATTGAACCCAGGACCATGCACATGTTAGCAAGTATTCTACTACTGAATCACATCCCAGAGGAGATTGTTTTTCTAAGATCTGTGTCAAGCCTTTATGTTCATGTACAGATTTCACACACAGTACACAATTTCCATGGCATAACTTTTCACTTTTGGTCAACAGAATAAAAGGCTTATTCTGTGGTCTGGGGTTGTGGCTCAGTGGTAGAGCACTTGCCTGGAATGTGTGAGGCCCTGGGTTCCATCCTAAGCACCGCATATAAATAAATAAAAACTAAAAAGTAAAAAAGAAAAAAATGAAAGAAAGGAAAAAAAGGCTTATTCTATATAAATTACAGCTTTTAAAAAACTTTCTATTCAGGGCCACATAGCCTGGTCCCTAAACATCACCCTGGAATGTCCTTTCAGGACCTGAATTTAGGAAAGCCAAATGCTCCCAAGACCCCCACCATGTGGTTCTGATCAACCCCTCCCTGAAACAATGTCCCACAAAATAGGAAGGGATTATTTGTTTTCTTTTTGGGGGTGGTACTGCAGATTGAACTCAGGGGCACTCAACCACTGAGCCACGTCCCCAGCCCTAATTTTTTGTATTTTGAGAAAAGATTTCATTAAGTTGCCTAGCACCTCACCATTGCTGAGGCTGGCTTTGAACTGGCAATCCTCTTGTCTCAGCCTCCCAAAATGCTGGGATTACAGGCATGCACCACCAAGCCCAGGTGGATTATTCCTTAATAAATCCACTTAAGGGTAGCTGTGAACCAAACCAAACCTGGCACAAGTCCGCAGATGATCCCAGAGGAAAAGAGGCAACTGATGACCTAGACTGACCCTCAGAAAAGGGTGAAATCAGGGAAATTTGTTCTTAATGCACCATTCCACATCCCACATATCATCCCATCCCACCCATCCAAAGAAATCCCACATTTCTTTTTTTAAAATTAACTTTTGCTATGGGTTTTCTGCTTATAAAGCAATAATAAAAGTACCTTGTTAAAAACTTGGAAAATTCGCCCACCAAGGTGGCGCACACCTATAATCCCAGCAGTTTGGTAGGCTGAAGCAGGGCTATCGAGAATTCAAAGCCAGCCTCAGCAACTTAGCAAGGCACTAAGCAACATGGTGAGACTTTGTCTCAAAATGAAATATAAAAAGGACTCGGAATGTGGCTCAGTGGTTAAGTGCCCCTGGATTCAACAGCAATTATTAAAAAAAAAAAAAAAAAAAAACTTGGAAAATTTAAAAAGAATCAAAATTAACATGTAGTATACTGGGGGAGACTCACACCAACTTGAAAGAGTTTATGGTGTTTATTTCTTCCCAACTTTAAGTTCAGTGACTTTTTGTGGTTGAAACTGGCCATGACAGAAGTACTTACATAGACAGAAAGCAAGTGCTTTCTGTCTTCTTGAGAGCTGGCTATTAAACACTGACCATCATGCCATCATCCTCACCCTTCTGAGGTCCTCCTTGAATTTGCACCCTCCAGTTCAGTTAAGGCTCTCTTCTGGGATTTCAGAGAAATTCTGCCTAGCCCCCTATCTTAAGGTATGTGTATGGAGTCTCGTCCCTTATGTCCAAACGAGCTTCACTGGAATGGAAGCAGAGCAGTACTGGACACTCCTCTGTCTCCCTGCACGCTGACCATCATAGCATCCCTCCTCCACAGAGCTCGTGCTGTCCTCCCCATCTAGTACTCACTATGGACACCACATTGGTTCCCTCCAGCTTCCAGGCCTGCCCTAAGGGTATATCCAATTTTCCCTTGAAGGGAATTTTCCAACAGATACTAATTTTTTGAAACATTTCACCCCATAGCCTCACACTCTTCCTGTTTTGGCATTACATCCTGGCTCCCCTCTGGACCAGACTTACTCAGGTGTCAGCCCTTAGGAAGCTGGCCTTTAGGTTTGGGTCTTGTGAAAGAATGCTAACCTTGGGAAGAAATAAGGAGAGCAAGGTCAGACTCCAGTTCTGGAGGAACAGTCAGAGGACCAAGGGATAGAGATAGGTATAAGGTCGAAGCAAGGTCAGTTATTGATGATTTTTTGATGGTTTTTTTTTTTTGTTTTTTGGTTTTTTTTTTAGCACAGGTCAATGTTTCAGTTTCTACTCAGGTAAATTAAAGATAATAATAGTATCCACCCCAACGTCTTGTAGAAAGGAAGAAATGAATTACCATATGCAAAGCCTCTAGAACAATGGCATATATTAAGGATTCTGCAAGAGTTGGTTATTATTATTCAAACCTTTCTGAAGAAGAGAAAGTATGTGCACTTCATTCTAAATCTGGCTGCTGGCCTCAGACCAAAAATTCTTTCAGTACAATAGTCTTTGTTAGTATCAATAGGCCATCTATCATCCACATGTTATCCTGGATTAGTTCCAGGTAGTCAAGAGAGCCACATCCATAGACCATCTCCCCAGGGAAATAAACATTTCCTTCACCCCACCCTTTGCATCAGAAATATTATTCTAACCAGAGTCATAACAATTCACAGAAGAATTTGTCCTTCCCCAGGGAAATCTTCCCCAAAGTAACTCAGATTAAAAATGTAATTTAAAGGGCTAGGGACTATAGCTTAGACGTAGAGTGTTTGCCTACCATGCATGAAATCTTGAGTTTAATTCCTAATACCAAACATACGCGCACACGCACACACACACACACACACACAAAGCAACTTGAAAAAAATGTTACAGATGATATAATAAAGAGCATCAATTATTTAGATGTTCCTGGGGTAAGTGTTCTATATGTGTCCTATCTCCTTTTATCCTGATAACTTGATAATATTGATTACTTTGCTGTTTTATACCTGTTACTGAAATCTCGGTCCTTGTCCCAGTTTCCAATCCAATAACAAGGACACCATTTTAAGAAAAAAAGAAATTCTATTACTTTGCTAGCAAAGGAGAAACACAGGGAACTTCTGTCCCAGAAGCTGTGATTCTTCCCATCAAGGGGAACAGGGGACTTTTAAAGAGGTGATTCAAAGGCTATATTCCATGTGTTCTCTGTTCAGAGTTATAACTCACTTGTTAATCTGGGAGACAGTCATTTCCAAGATCTTCTGGTGCCATCCCCAAGTATGAATTACTTTGTTCATGTGGTGGGTGTGTGCTTTAAGGACAAATAACTTTTGCCCAGGATGGGGAAAAAAGGTAATCCTGTTTCCCCTGAGATTAGAGAAAGGGAAAGATTAGGGAGGAGGAGGGAGAGAGGAAGAAAAAAGAAAAGATGGACATTTTAAAAATAAGTCACAGTGGCTAAGCAGCAAGGGCTATATTCAAAGCATAAAGTAGACCACTGTTATATAACCAAGGAAACCAAGATGCAAAATTGAAGTTGGGTGCTTTGTCCCAAGTCACATAGGCTGTACTAGGAAAGTTGGTTATAGTATTTGACCTCCTCCTCCTCCTCCTCCTCCTCCTCCTCCTCCTCCTCCTCCTTCTTCTTTTCTTTATTTTTTTTATTTTATTTATTTATTTATTTATTTGGTACTGGGATTGAACAGAGATGCTTTGCCATTGAGCTCCATCCCGAGCTCCTTTTTTTTTTTTTTTAATCTTTTTTATTTTGACACAGGGTCTCACTAAGTTTCTTGGAGCCTCACTAAGTTGCTGAAACTGACCTGAAACTCTCGAGGTCTTTGGCTTCAGACTCCTGAATTCCTGGGATTGCAAGTGTGCACCACTATGCCCAGCTCCTTTGTTTTTAAAATAATTATAGTTGGACACAATACCTTTATTTTATTTATTTATTTTTATGTGATGCTGGGGATTGAATCCAGGAGCACTTAACCACTGATTCACATCTCAAGTCCTTTCTGTGTTTTGTTTTGGTTTGGTTTGGTTTGGTTTGGTTTGGTTTTTCAGGAGATACCAGAGATTAAACTCAGGGGCACTCAACCACAGAGCCCCATCCACGACACTGTTTTGTAAAGGATAGAACTAGGACCTTGCATGTGCTAGGTGAGCACTCTACCCATGAGCCACAATCCCAGCCCCTCCCTTGCTCTATTCTAATAGAAAGTTGCCAGTCCATATCCTCTGTTGTGAAGGAAGTCATTTCTGATATCACACAACTCTTGTCATTTCTCCTTGTTATTTGATCTAGAGAAGGTGCTATCATCCAAGACAGCCAAGTCTAGAGACTAGTTCAAGGAAGCACACCTGGCGCACAAAGATTATATGAGACTATCGAAGTCCCTCTTTTTCTATAATTTGAAATAAGCACAGAAACCATGCCCAGCGGCATACGTTTTTAATCCCAAGGGCTCGGGAGGCTGAAACAGGAGGATCACAAATTCAAAGCCAGCCTCGTCAATTTAGCAAAGACCTAAGAAACTTATTGAAAATTATTTCAAAATAAAAAGGACTTAGAGCGAGGCGCAGTGGTGCACACCTGTAATCCCAGCAGCTGGGGAGGCTGAGGCAGGAGGGTCACAAACTCAAAGCCAGCCTCAGCAAAAGTGAGGTACTAAGCAACTCAGTGAGACCCTGTCTCTAAATAAAATACAAAACAGGGTTGGGGGTGGGGCTCAGTGGTTGAGCACTCCTGAGTTCAATTCCTGGTTTCTCCTGAAAAAATAAAATAAAATAAAATAAAATAAAAGACTTAAGATGTGGCTCAGTGGTTAAGTGCTCCTAGGTTCAATCCCCAGTACTAAAGGAAGAAAAAAGAAAGAAAGAGAGAAAGGAAGAAAAGAAGGAAGGAAGGAAGAGGTACAGAAGGAGTTTGTCATTTAGATTCTGACGTAGGTTCTAGGGACTCTCAGCACATAGAAGCCCATCTTTGGGTTATCTTTTCTGAAAGCCTAACAGAGTCTAAAGAAAATAATAATAATAATTTTTTAACAATGTCCCTATGCCTGTAGTAAGAGGGAGAGCTCTACTCCTCAGAACTGGAATTGGGGATGAGAACAGGAATGTTCCTACCAGGGGAAGAAAGCCAAATCAGTTTGATGCTAAAGTGGCTTAGGCAACCCCGTGTTTCTATGCAGATATACCACCTTCCAAATTGGAACTTGGTGTCCTGAGCAGATCTATGCAACATGAGGGAGCCACTGTGAGCTATGGTCAGGTTCAAGATCCAAGTGTCTCCCTGATGATTGAGGTCTTCAAGAAACCCAATAAGCAGCAATCCTTTCCCTTTCATCTTGAAGATGCACCAATTGAAAAATGTAAATTTTAAAAAAATAGTTAAGAGGTAAAGGCCAAACACTTTATTAACAGCTAAGTTGGAATGTCATACTGTATAATCAATAGATTATCCACTCAGTTATGGCAACAGTGGACTGGGTCTGGTCCATGCCTCCCACCTAATCCCCAGAATTGCAAGGTAGAAGGCATGTTAGAGCAGCCAGTCCCCAAAAGAAGAGGAGAGGAGCCTAAGCCATATATTCACAGTTTCTAGTTCCTAACTCATCCTTTTTCCTAAGGCAGAGTGAGGGAGTCATATGAGGATACAGAAAGGCAGAAGCAGAAGGCTAATGCAGAGAAACATGAGACGTGGGAGCCAGCTCCTACCATGACTTCACATATTTGGCATCCGGTTGATTAAGCAAGCTCCATACAAGGTACCATGCTGTCCCGTGTACCTTTGAGTGTGGTCCAAGTTTATTGTGTCTAGCAACAGATCAAGACTCATTGATTTTTAGCAGAAATTAAATGTATAAACAGAATATCAGGAGTATAATTCTTGTTCAGATTCTGGATTTTAAAAAGAAAAACAATGCTCATATTCATAGCGCCATCATTTGCCATAACCCAAAAGTGAAAGCAATCCAAATGTCCATCAACAAATGAATGAATAAACAAAGTGTGGAAAATACATAGAATGGAATATTATTCCACCTTAAAAAAGGGAGAAAATTTTGACACACACCACACCATGGTAGAACCCTGAAGACAATGCTGAGTGAAATAAGTCATCACAAAAAAGGCACTGCGTGATTCTATTAATACAAGGTACCTAGAGTGGTCAATTCATAGAGATAGAAAGTATAATGGCACACATTAAAACTACACTGAGATTCCATCTCACTCCAGTCATAATGGCAATTAACAAGAATACAAGGAACAATAAATGTTGGTGAGGATGTGGGGAGAAAGGTACACTCACACATTGCTAGTGGGACTGCAAATTGGTGCAACCACTGAGGAAAGCAGTAAGGAGACTCCTCAGAGAACTTGGAATGGACCCTCCATTTGACCCATATATCCCCATTCCTCAGTATATACTCAAAAGACTTAAAATCAGCGTGTTGTAGCGATGCGGCCACATCAATGCTTATAGCAGCTCAATTCACAATAGCTAAGTTATGGAACCAACCTTGATGCCTTTCAACAGATGAATCTATTAAGAAAATCTGCTATATATACATAATGGAATATTACTTAGCCATAGAGAAGAATGAAATTATGTCATTTGCCTGTAAATAGATGGAACTGGAGACTATCATGCTAAGTGAAATAAGCCAATCCCCAAAAAAACAAAGGCAAAATGTTCTCTCTGATATGTGGATGCTAAAACACACTAAGGGCAGGGGAGAACAGAAGTTCATTGGATTAGACAGGGGAATGAAGGGAAGGGAGAGGAGAAGGGAAAATAGGAAAGACAGTAGCATGAATCAGACATAACTTTCCAATTTCATATATGAATACACGACCAGTATAACTCCACATCATGTACAACCACAAGAATGGGATCCTAATTAGAATAAATGATACTCCGTGTATGTATAATATGTCAAAATACATTCTACTGTCACGTGTATCTAAAAACAACAATTAAAAAAAAAAAGTAGAATGGCAGTTGCCAGGGGATGAGGAGAGGGAGAAATGGAAGTTAGTGTGCAGTGGGTACAGAGTTTCAGTTTTGCAAAACAAAAAGAGTTTTGGAGGGATTGGCTGCATGACCGTGTGAACATATTTAACACTATTGAACTATACACTTAAAAATGTTTAGATTTTTTTCAAAAAGCAAAATAAAACAGGCAAGACATTTGGGGGTTTTGTCTTTTTTTTTTTTTAAATTCAACATGTAAGGAATATTGGGCACAGGAGATTCCAGCATTCTAAAAGTATTTACATCAAGTATTTTGTGTTTTAAAATATTCCTAGATGAAATGATATTGAATTTAAATTTGGATTTGAAATAGAAAATTAATGAAAGTTGAGTCCTGGGATATTTAAAACTATCTAGAGCATTTTCAAATTTATCTGTGAAATGATCTAGCACAAAAGTGTTATTGAAAGTCTGGATATGGACTGGGGTTGTGGCTCAGCAGTAGAGCACTTGCCTGGCACATGTGAGGCACTGGGTTCAATCCTCAACACCACATACAAATAAATAAATAAAATAAAGTTATTGTGTCCATCAACAACTAAAAAAAAAATTTAAAGTCTGATTATATTGCTTCCTCAAAAAAGCAAGCAATAAAGACACTTTCAGAAAGTAAGGAATATGAATGGACTTGAGTATAAACTAAACTTGGTGATATATCAAGGCTACATTTCTTACCTGTGATAATGGCATTGTGGCTTTGTAGGAGAATGTCCTTGTTTGCAGGAGATTCATGCTGTTTTAGAGGTGAAATACTATGACATCTGCCATTTACTCATCAAAATAAAGTATTTTATATAAAGAGTGAAATAAAGTAAAAGGACACGTGGGAACTTGTTATACTTTAATATTTTAAATTTTAAATTTTTGAGGAGCTGCATGAAGATCACAATAAGTGATGTATGGTTTGGATATGGTGTGTCTTCCAAAAGTTCATGAGCCAGAAGCTTGGTCCCCAGTGTGGCAGTGTTGAGAGGTGGTGGTATCTTCAAGAGGTAGAGCCTAGTAGGAGGTTATTAGACCTTTACAAGGAACTTCTGTTTTGTAGGAATGTATTCCTACCTCTTCAGGATTTCCCACAAAGCAGGTTGTTATAAGCAAGCCTGGAACCTCCCTCTGAATCTCTCCTCCACATGCACTGCCACTGTGATGCCATCTGCCATAGGCCCTCACCAGAGCCAAGCAGATATAGGCACCACACACAGACCATACTCTTAAACATTTATAACTTTGAGCTAAATAAACCTCTTTTCTTTACAAATCATAAGCCTCAGGTATTTTATTATAGCAACATAAAACAGACCAAAAGAGATGAGTGACTGGGCTTGAAAGATGAAGGCAACAAGGCTCAATATCTCTCAAAGGATTGACCTGATGAGGAAACCACTTTCATCACCCCTAAGTGTTAGATTCTACAGTTTACACCTCTGACACTGCTGGTGGAGGTTACTGAATGCCACGGCCACCTACGTCCACTGTCATCACTTCCCCACGAACTCAGTCTTACTCTGGTTGTACTAGAATTAATGTTGTGAACCTGCTCAGCTAAGGATAAGACCAAGGCATAGCAGCAGGTAGGGAATTAGGGGATGGGGACTTCCAATCAATCTCATTCTGAAACAACCAGATGTCCTTTTCACCCTTAAGATACTTCATCCAGGGTAAAGAAATGCGGTCAAGACTGTTTGAAATCTCAAGCTATGGAATTTCAATACATCTTTAGATGAGGGGTGAAAAACAAGGAAAATGAAAGGTTAATAAAATCTGCTTTTTCAACATCTCCATTTCAAGGGACGTTTTCATATGTATCAACAGAGCTATCACCCCCTTTATCCAGAGATCTCTGAATTAACTAAAGTTTTTCTAGACTTAACATCTTAAATCTGATGCAAATAATATAATGCAGTAGCTCTGATCTTTTGTGATTCTTAAAAACATATAGAAACATTTTAACAGGTTCAAAAGACACTTAAGAAGAACTTTCAGAGAAACCCAAGTTTGGATTAACAGCATTGCTGGTCAGCATTGTGCATGTACACCAATGAAAAGAGAACATATTAAAAAGATGTCCTAAAAAGCCAATGTAGCATATCCATAATAGTGTTAATTATCACATTAATCCTTCCTGGTGCAAATGTGGCAAGAGAAGTTAAGGGCGAAAAAAACTCACATTGAGACTCCCTGGGGCTGGGTGCACTCCTATAATCCCAGCAGCTCTGGATGCTGAGACAGGGAGATCACAAGTTCAAAGCCAGCCTCAGCAAAAGTGAGGCACTGAGCAATTCAGTGAGACCCCATCTCTCAATAAAATACAAAATAGGTCTGGGGATATGGCTCAGTGGCAGAGAGCCCCTGAGTTCTATCCCTAGTACCTCCATACACACACTAAAAAAAAAGTGGGGGGGGATCTGGGAATGTGGCTAAGTGGTTAAATACCCTTGGGTTCAATTTCTGGTACCAAAAAACAAAGGAGGAGGAGGAGGGGGAGGGGGAGGGAGAGGGAGAGGGAGAGGGAGAGAAAGAGAGAAAGAAAGAAGGAAGAAAAGAAAGAAAGAAAGAAAGAAAGAAAGAAAGAAAGAAAGAAAGAAAGAAAGAAAGAAAGAAAGAAACAAAGGAGGAGGAGGAGGGGGAGGGAGAGGGAGAGGGAGAGGGAGAGAAGAAAGAAAGAAAGAAAGAAAGAAAGAAAGAAAGAAAGAAAGAAAGAAAGAAAGAAAGAAAGAAAGAAACAAAGAAACAAAGAAAGAAACAAAGAAACAAAGAAAGAAACAAAGGAGGAGGAGGAGGGGGAGGGAGAGGGAGAGAAGAAAAAGAAAGAAAGAAGAAAAGAAAGAAAGAAAGAAAGAAAGAAAGAAAGAAAGAAAGAAAGAAAGAAAGAAAGAAAGAAAGGAGGAGGAGGAGGGGGAGGGAGAGGGAGAGAAGAAAAAGAAAGAAAGAAGAAAAGAAAGAAAGAAGAAAGAAAGAAAGAAAGAAAGAAAGAAAGAAAGAAAGGAAGGAAGGAAGGAAGGAAGGAAGAAAGAAAGAAAGAAAGAAAGAAAGAAAGAAAGAAAGAAAGAAAGAAAGAAAGAAAGAAAGAAAGAAAGAAAGAAAGAAAGAAAGAAAGAAAGAAAGAAAGAAAGAAAGAAAGAAAGAAAGAAAGAAAGAAAGAAAGAAAGAAAGAAAGAAAGAAAGAAAGAAAGAAAGAAAGAAAGAAAGAAAGAAAGAAAGAAAGAAGGCCCGGCCATCTTGTGGGAAGAGCTGAAGCAGGCGCTCTTGGCTCGGCGCGGCCCGCTGCAATCCGTGGAGGAACGCGCCGCCGAGCCACCATCATGCCTGGGCACCTACAGGAAGGCTTCGGCTGCGTGGTCACCAACCGATTCGACCAGTTATTTGATGATGAATCGGACCCCTTCGAGGTGTTGAAAGCAGCAGAGAACAAGAAAAAAGAAGCCGGCGGGGGCGGCGTTGGGGGACCTGGGGCCAAGAGCGCAGCTCAGGCCGCGGCCCAGACCAACTCCAACGCGGCAGGCAAACAGCTGCGTAAAGAGTCCCAGAAAGACCGCAAGAACCCACTGCCCCCCAACGTTGGCGTGGCTGACAAGAAAGAGGAGACGCAGCCGCCCGTGGCTCTTAAGAAAGAAGGAATAAGACGTGTTGGAAGAAGACCTGATCAACAACTTCAGGGTGAAGGGAAAATAATTGATAGAAGACTAGAAAGGCGACCGCCTCGTGAAAGGAGATTTGATAAGCCACTTGAAGAAAAGGGTGAAGGAGGCGAATTTTCAGTTGATAGACCAATTATTGACCGACCCATCCGAGGTCGTGGTGGTCTTGGAAGGGGTCGAGGAGGCCGCGGACGTGGAATGGGTCGAGGAGATGGATTTGATTCTCGTGGCAAACGTGAATTTGATAGGCATAGTGGAAGTGATAGATCTGGCCTGAAGCATGAGGATAAACGTGGAGGTAGCGGATCTCACAACTGGGGAACTGTCAAAGATGAATTAACAGAGTCCCCCAAATACATTCAGAAACAAATATCTTATAATTGCAGTGACTTGGATCAATCAAATGCGACTGAGGAAACACCTGAAGGTGAAGAACATCCAGTGGCAGATACTGAAAATAAGGAAAACGAAGTTGAAGAAGTTAAGGAAGAGGGTCCAAAAGAGATGACTTTGGATGAATGGAAGGCTATTCAAAATAAAGACCGTGCAAAAGTAGAATTTAATATCCGAAAACCAAATGAAGGTGCTGATGGGCAATGGAAGAAGGGATTTGTTCTTCATAAATCAAAGAGTGAAGAGGCTCACGCTGAAGATTCGGTTATGGACCATCATTTCCGGAAGCCAGCAAATGACATAACATCTCAGCTGGAGATCAATTTTGGAGATCTAGGCCGCCCAGGACGTGGTGGCAGGGGAGGACGAGGTGGGCGTGGGCGTGGTGGACGCCCAAACCGTGGCAGCAGGACTGACAAGTCGAGTGCTTCTGCCCCTGATGTGGATGACCCAGAGGCATTCCCAGCTCTGGCTTAACTGGATGCCATAAGACAACCCTGGTTCCTTTGTGGACCCTCCTGTTCAAAGCTTTTGCATGCTTAAGGATCCCAAACGACTAAGAAATTTAAAAAAAAAAAAAAAAAGACTGTCATTCATACCATTCACACCTAAAGACTGAATTTTATCTGTTTTGAAAATGAACTTCTCTTGCTACACAGAAGTAACAAATATGGTAGTCAGTTTTGTATTTAGAAATGTATTGGTAGCAGGGATGTTTTCATAATTTTCAGAGATTATGCATTCTTCATGAATACTTTTGTATTGCTGCTTGCAAATATGCATTTCCAAACTTGAAATATAGGTGTGAACAGTGTGTACCAGTTTAAAGCTTTCACTTCATTTGTGTTTTTTAATTAAGGATTTAGATGTTCCCCCAATTACAAACTGGTTTTAAATATTGGACATAATATCAGTTTTAATACCTGCTTTGCATTTTCACACATGGTCAGCTGGGACATGTAAACTTTGATTTGTCGAATTTTATGCTGTGTGGAATACTAACTACTTTATGTATTTTAACTTAGTTTTAATATTTTCATTTTTGGGGAAAAATCTTTTTTCACTTCTCATAATAGCTGTTATATATGCTAAATCTTTATATACAGAAATATCAGTACTTGAACAAATTCAAAGCACATTGGTTTATTAACCCTCGCTTCCTGCATGGTTCATTAGGTTCAAATTATACCCGATTCACAATTTCAACTATATTTACTTTCGAAATATGTGACTTTCCCATTTTAAAAGCCAAGCTAGACACTATTTGTGGAAGTTGTTTGAGCTACTTAGTGTTGATAAACACATCCTGTCAAGTGTTATGGATATAGGATTTCTACCCCCTCCAACAGGGTGAGTGGAATAAGTTGATTTGCTCTAATGGGTAATGTTTAGACTTCTGTAAAATAAGTGTCTGGCACTAGCTATGATTTTTGTTTGATAGGTCCCCAAATCAGAATGTTACATCTGTAATCAACAACCCTTTTAACCTTTCTTGTTCTGAAGAAACCAAAGGGCACTGGTTAGTATGGTGAGATGGGGAGAGTCTTCAATTTTTGAAATTTGGATTGCAGACAGCTTTACTTTATAAGGTTGGAACAGCAGCACCATCCATAAAACATAAGCCAAAAATCTTTAACTGTTAATGATTTCCTATATTGTTACTATTTGGTCTTAAATTGATAGATGAATATTTGTTCCAGAGAAGGTGATAAATATCTTTTCCCTCTTCCTTTATTAGAAAATTAGGTAATTAATGGATTCCTTGAACAGGAGCATCACCACTTACTAAACACATGGATAGAATGATCAATAAACAGGTTTTGTAGGATTTTTTTTTATTCTGCCACATTTATTGATTAAACAGGGAAGGAATTTTATTTAAAGTTTTAACTTCTGTCACTTGTCAGTTATTTTCTACCTCTGGTAAGGTCCAGTTTTTAAAATATTGGAGATTTTAAATTTAACATGTCTGCTATGTAGTTGATTGGTTTTCATTTATACTTCTGGAAAAAAGATTGTACAGTACAAAAGTTATTCGTTTGGATTGGATGTATCAATCTACCTACTAGTCCTGACATCTTAGTAAGAGGTAATTGTTTTTAGTGATGGATAAACTTGTGCTGGTGTTTTGGATCTTATGATGCTGAGCATGTTCTGCACTGGTGCTAATGTCTAATATAATTTTATATTTACAAAAAGACCTGCTACCCAGAGGCAAGTATTAATTTAGTCCATATGGATTATTGACTCCTTTTGAAATTGCAACATACACACTCTTAAATTAGTGTGTTTAGACTTTAAGGATTCAACTCTTCTGAACATGTTTATAAATCTCTTGATTTCCAGCAACATATTATAGAAAACATCTGTTATTCAAAAACACTTCAAGTTCCATTTGCTGTCAGCCATTGTCACTAGAGAACACACAGCAATATCTGGTATGTTGCAAGCTTTCAAGATAGCCTAAACTTGAAAAAGTTGATCCATTAGTTGTGTCTGATGGATGTGAATTTGCCTCCTAGTTCACTTTGTGTCAATAGCTAAAACTGTGAACCTAACTTTCTCTTATTCGTGGGTAATAACTGAAAATAAAGATTTATTTTCATGCTCACTTCTTAAAAAGTTATAAAAGCAATCAAAAAAAAAAAGAAAGAAAGAAAGAAAGAAAGAAAGAAAGAAAAGTGAGACTCCTTCTGAATACTCTATGGACCTTTTACAAATTCCTCCTTCTGGGTGGTGTACGGGACACCACACTCTCAGAAGGATGATTGGGATTTTAAGCACTCCTAGCTGAAAAAAGAATTTTAATATGAAAATCTGTCACCCCATTTTTATGGGTTTAAGGGCCCTGTATGAGGAAGCAGGAAAACAAAAGATCTTTGGAAAGTGCACAAACTCTACAGTCAGACAGACCTGAATTTAATTTCTACTTATTGCATTTACCAGAGTGTGGTCTTGGGTAATTTGCTCAATGTTTTTGGATCCTCAGTTTCTCAGCTTATAAAATGGACTTGAAGTTGGGGCTTATAAGGTCTCAACTCACAGCATTGTGGGGCTATTAAATGAAAGATCGTCATGGAAAGTTCTTAGTGCTGCACCTGACATAGAGGAATGCTAAGTAAAGAGCAGCTACAGTTAAATAAGGAAAGTTTCAAATAGACAATGAAGAGCGGAGACATGAATTTCCTCCAGACTTAATGAGAACCATTTTGGCTACTAGACTGACCGACATGTAAATAATTTCTAACTCTCTCAAAATAACCCCCTTCAACGGAAAGTCACCTCTGTGTCTAAACTGAACAAAGTATACCCCTTTCACAGACTGCCCCTTCCTCTTCCTCTGTAGGCTCTGTTCTGAGTCATCACCTATCCAAGAAAATACCAAAGAAAAGGATTTTCAGGCAGGTCTTTTTCCAAAAAATAAGTTTAATTGATATTTATTAAATATCAAGGATTTTCCAGCCATAGTGCTGGACACCAAGGGATACAGAAGTGAATAAATACTGCCCACCAGCCTTGCCCTCAAGGAGCTTCCAGCCTTGTAGGACTAACAAGTGAACAGAAAAATTTTGAGTGTGGAACGGGCAGTTTACTGTGAGGAAAAAAAATCCTAAATTATATAGAGTCTGTGAGACACAAGCTATAATCATGTTCCTAGCATTTAAACTGGTCTTCAATTTACTTCTTTTCCTTAAGAATAAACACGCAGCAAGTGGGTGCTCACAGCTGCAGACGTGTTTTGCAGGGTGCTGCTGGCCTGGGCTGCCTTGAAGTTCCCAGTGAGGACACACTGATGGACCCTCCGCTGGAGAAGGTGGTCCACAGGGGAGCAGCAGCTGTTCCCTCAATGAGCCTAGTATTTGAAGTTGTGCTTTACTTTCCCTAAAAACCCACTCTTTTTTTTTTCTAGTTTTTTTTTTTTAAAGAGAGAGTGAGAGAGAGAGAATTTTAATATTTATTTTTTAGTTCTTGGCGGACACAACATCTTTGTTGGTATGTGGTGCTGAGGATCGAACCCGGGCCGCACGCATGCGAGGCGAGCGCGCTACCGCTTGAGCCACATCCCCAGCCCGAAAAAAAAAACCCACTCTTATTGTAGACTTCTAAGAGAAGCTGTAGAATATAATGGTTCAGGGAAGTACACACCATCAGATGGATTGAATTTAATAAATTGAGTTGAATCCCATCTTCATCACTTACTTCATGTGACCTTGGACAAGTTAGTTAAGCTCCATGTGGCTAAGTGGTTAAATATATCCCTGGGTTCAATCCCTCGTACCAAAAAGAAGGAGGAGGAGGAGGAGGAGAAGGAGGAAAGAAAGGAAAGAAAAGACTCCTTTCTCACTTCTGAATACTCTATGAATCTTTTATAAATTCTCATTTGTTGACAGGATTGATAGTAATTGCACCTATCTCATAGGGTTGACGAGATCTTTCATGAAATATTCCCAATAAATGTTATTTTAGTTCTTTTCCTTTATAATATACAGTTGGAAGATAAAAATCCAATGGACAATCCATTAAGGATAGTTATGCCACAACTCCAAGCCTGCCAAGTTGTTTCCATGTGTGTCTTAATTACATAAAGCTCTCACACCTGTAGTCCACTGCAAGTATCCTCAAATTGTGGGCCTGGGAAGAGCATCACCTGAGCATTTGTTAGAAAGGCAAATTCTCAGACCCACTCTAGCTCCACAGAGTCAGAAATTCCTGGGATGAGCCCAGAAACTCAGGTTTTAATGAACCATCCTGGTGATTCTGATATTCACTAAAGTTGGAGAACCAGCAGCCCAATGTTTAAGATCAAAGGCCCTGAAAATTGCCTGTGTGGGTTCAAATCCAAGCTCTGCCACTATTCAGCTGTGTAAACTTCAACAAGCTGCTTAACCTCTCTATCCCTCAATTTCCTACCTAATAAATAAATAAATAAATAAATAAATAAATAAATAATTTTAAATAGAGAGATATAAACTATTTTCTATATTATTGTTAGGTTATTGTTAGAATTTAGTGAGTTAAGCAGGACTTCCACTCATGCATGAGGCAAGCAGAGCCGGAGACGAAACCAGAGGCCAAACTCCGGATCTGACAAGATGGCCAGGCTGCCCTGCAGGATCATCAAGGAAACTCATCATTTTCTGGCAGAACCAGATCCTGGCATGAAAGCAGAACCATATGAGAGCAATGCCTGTTATTTTCTTATACTCAAATTGCTGACCCCAGGTTTCCCCCTTTGAGGGAGGGACTTTTAAGCTTGAACTATTCCTTCCAGAACAATACCCAATGGCAGCACCTAAAGTACATTTCATGACCAAAATTTATCATCCTAATGTAGACAAGTTGGGAAGAATATGTCTGATATTGAAAGATAAGTGGTCTCCAGCACTGCAGATCCGCACAGTTCTGCTATGGATCCAGGCTTTGTTAAGTGCTCCTAATCCAGATGATCTGTTAGCAAATGATGCAGCGGAGCAGTGGAAGACCAACCAAGACCAAGCCACAGAAACAGCTAGAGCATGGACTAGTCTATATGATATGAATAATATTCAAATCCATCTGATCATCAAGTGTGCTTCACTTCTCCTGTTCTACCAAGACGTCTTCCTTTTTTGTTTGCATTTAGCGGACACAGTCTTAATAGAAACATTACAAAATCAAAGCTCAGACATCTTCAGTTCTTTGGTGATTAAATGCACATTAGCAAATCTTTGCTTTGTCCTGATTTACTGTTGTAAAGCTTGAGCCAAGGGCTGGGTTGTAGCTCAGTGGTTGAGCGCTTGCCTCACATGTGTGAGGCACTGGGTTCAATCCTCAGCACCACATAAGAAAATAAATACATAAACAAAGATATGGTGTCCATCTACACCTAAAAAAAATGTTTAAAAAAAAAACATAAGCCATGGCTAGAAGTTGGATTATTGCGAAATGTTTAAGAGCAGTGGCTCTCTGCTTATAAAAGCCCCCATCATGGCTTAAGTATAAAGCACTGTGAATGAAGGTAGCTGTCAGGGTTAGCTGCCAGGGGTAAGGGTGTTTTGTTTTGTTTTTGTTTTTGTTTTGAGGGGAAAGGTAGTTTTATTTTAATTTTATGGGCTCCTTTCTCCCCCCTTTATAGTGAACTAATTGCATTGATTAAAAGCAGCTAACCAGTTCTTTAGAATATGCACTGTAGTCAAGTCTAACTTCATTTAGATTCTGTAGATGGACAAGCTTGATTGTTTGAATCAAAATGGGAACATTAAACAAACATCAAAGCCCTCACTAATAACATTGTGATTTTGCTGTCAGGTATAGATTCCCTTCAAAAAGAAAAGAAAAAAAACTTGCAATCATTTTGTATGGCTTGTCTGGAAATTTCCGTAAGTCTTATGTTTTTGTAAAATATTTTTTGTTATTCTTTCAAAAAAAAAAGAAATAAGTGAGTTGGATAGTACCTTTTATCAGTCAGGGTCCAATTAGGAGTTGGAAACCAGGATCAGTTATTTTAACAGACAGCATTTAATATAGAGAATGTTCAGGTAATAATCGTTAACTCTGTAACTGAAAAAGCGAAAAAAAAAAAGAAGAAGAAGAAGAAGAAAACATAAAGTTATTGCAATAGTAACAATTGCAGGAATCAGCTTATAGGGATGGGGGAACAAAGGGAAGAAATTGAAATTATTGAAACTTAGAAGTTCAGAGGAGATTCTGGTGCATGGGATTGGGGTCAAACATGTGAGGAGGAGGTACCAGGTGGCTATTGCTGGTGTCACTTTGAAGATGTGAAGTGACCGGCCTTTGCAAACTGTAACTGCCTCTGCCAGTGAAGTAGCACCATTGTAGCAGCATTGCTGGTTGATGACAACAGGAATAAGAAACCAACCAGAAACTGACTCCTCCCTTTTTCAACTAGCCCTGCAGTCTCCCTTTGTCATTTACTTAAGAGGCTAACAGGAAGAAGGTGGCAAAGAAGTGTAATTTGTAGAGTCCTAACCCTAACCCTCACAAAGCCAAATGTGGAAGAGTGAGATGATAGAGTAATAACCATAAACAGAAACTTATTGAGCACAAGACTCTGTCCAGATTCAAAGATCTCAACTAACTTCTCAGAACCTAGACAAGCAATGACAATGTAGAGTAAGTGCAACAATGGGAGTCATACCAGATATTTGGGGAGCCTAAAATAGGTGAACTTGACTTAGACTTGAGGAAGTTAGAGAAAGCTTTCAAGGAGGAAATAACATCCAAGTTGAAAGCTTAAAAATAGCACATTAGCAAAAATTCTAAACAAAGGGGCCCACAAGAAAAAAAGACCTACAGACTAGGGAACAAAGAGCATCCAAAGAACTGAAGGAAGCTGATAATGGCATGAAAGTTGGAGTGGCCAACAGATAAAGCTAGAGAAGGGTCCGCAGAACTATGTCCCCAAGAGAAGTGTGAACCACAGCACCCTGAACAGTAACTGGAGGGTAGTGTACAACCAGTAGCCTTTTTAAAAAACCCAGTTGACAATCATGTGTGCTTTAAGATCAGCTCCAGATGCCACAAGAAAGATGGCTTGAGTGAAGTAAGACAGGAGTGGGGAAATCGGAAAACAGCTTCCTGTTGGCCAGATCTGAAAGTATCTTCCTGTTGGCCAACCCAGTAAGGAATGATGGAGGTCTGATACAGGAAAGTGGCCTAGGAATGGAGAATGTGAATGGACTCAAGGAATATTAAAAAGGTAGAGCCAACAGGATTTGGTAAATGACTAGAGGCAGGCAGTAAGGAAACAAGGCAGAAATAAAACTGAAAGGAATCAAGAAAAATGCCCAAGTTTCTACTTTGGGAAACTGAACAGATGTTGCTATCCTCTACTGAGATGGAGATGCAGGAAGCAGAGCAGTTTAAGGAAGGAGATGATGGGTTGAATGTAGACAGGTTGAGTGTAAAGTGTACAAGGGCCATTCTTAGGGAGAGAAAATGTAAGTGATTAGATTCTCTGCAAACCATCTAGTTTGGCTTAAATGCCCCCTCCAAAAAAAAAAAAAAAAAAAAGGAAAAAGAAAGAAAGAAAACAGAAAAAAAACTCCTGTTAATATTTAATGCCATTGTAAGGTATTTAAGAGATGGGACCATATGAAACCTTGGGAAGTGATTGGGACATGAGTTTTGCCTTCATGAATGGTTTGATCCATTCTTGAATTAATGAATTATTGATAAAGTAGGCTCGTTATTAAAAAATAAACTTATTATTGGAATTTTTATTCTTCAAAGGAAAATTCTAAATTCCACAACAGGAAATTAGATTTCCAAATATGAAAATATAGCAGGTTTAATATCAGAAAATATTATAATTAAAACATTTTGATAAGTGGTGATTTTTAATTCAGACATTCCTACACATAAGGCTCTTCTGAGTGAATTTTGACCTGTATTGGGGTGTAGACACTGTACTATTCCACAGTAGTGAAGTGACAGCCTTGGAGGAGGTGAAGTGTTTTTAGGTGTACAGCTACTTTCCACAAAATCAGGGGTGTTGAGCCCTGTAGAGGACCTTGAGTGAAACTGCACCTTTGAGAGTGAGAGAATCAGAGAGTCAGAGCCCAACCCAAAGGAAGTATATCTGTTGAGAGAGTTTCAAGAAGACCTCTTCCTCCAGGAAGCATGCATCCATCACCCCGTTCCGCCTGGGTTAGGTTTGCCTCTCATTTGCTCCCATAGAACTCTGAGCTTCTCTGTCATGGCTCTTGACACTCCTTATTGGAAATATCTGTTCAAGTGACCATTTCCCTGCTAGACCTATGCAATGTGAGGGCAGAAACTGTGTCTTGGACATTTGTAAGAACACTCTATTATCAAGAAAGTCACTTTGATACTTACATACAGATAAGCATGCAATTTTATAAAACCATATCCTACTGACATAAGATCCAGCCCCTGTAAAGTCCTTTTTATATATGCCCCAAATAAATGTGACTTTCTCCCAGGTTAACCACTATATTAAGTTTGCCCCATTTTTTAAAAAATCTACCTCCGTGGGGCCTGATTCACATATATATCAATCTAAAAGGTATTCATTAAGTGCATATTCCTGGGAGGCACTGTGCAAAAGGCAGGATATATAGCATTGAACATGATAGACCAGGCCATCATTGATGTTATAATCTAATGTCCACTGATACCTACTCACCTCCAAAACCCCAGAGATTCTGAACCTATCTCATAATCATAATATACGTCTGTCTTTGAAAGTATAATACATTTATAAGACAGGCCCATGTTTATTCAGAAACATCTGTAAATTTGCCATCCAAATTTAAATAACAAGTCTGCTAAAAGTATTTTAATTTTCTCCCAGCTACAGGGAACTGATCAGTCCAAAGGGATCCAGAGTAAGGTACATCCAAGTGTCTATTGTCTTATTCAAGTACCCACATAGGAGTGTCTCATCCTGATCAGCATCTCAAGATAGCCCAAGGGAGACATTGAGGCCCACCCTTGTACTGCATCATTTGCTGAGGTCTTTTAGCCTGTTTACCTGACACGTGTGTGAATTTAGGAATGGTGTTCCTCTGGACAGACACAGAAAAATACATCACTTCCTCCCCAGGAGTTGCAACCCCACCTAATGTGCACAGTTTGGTGAGTAGAGTTTAGTTAGGATCTCAATCCAATGTGTCCCCTCAGCATAGTTTCATGCCGAGGCCCCACTGCCAACTCCCTATTCCATAAAATGGGTACAAAATATGTCAGTACATGTCCATTACAGATGTTTCAAATTAGCACTCATAAATAGGGAAAACAATTTTCAGAAATTTCTAAACTCTATGGAAATTCTAAAATTCCAACAGCAGCCACAGGAACTTAAAATGTGACTCAAACTCATTAAATTTCTTCCACGATTGCAACTTATTTCCTCCAAATAACTCTGTAGCTCTTGAAAACCTGTGACTTCACCAAGCTCTGAGCAATTCAGAAATGGAAAATGAGCACAGTCTCCAGTTGTGCCGTCTGGGACACAGGCTCTGTGCCTGTCTGGACAAGTATCAAGGTCAGTGTTCCAACAGCCTGCCAAAGTTATCACTAAGGAAATACAGCCCAGGGGCCTTTGAGTCTCACAGAGCTTAAGTTCCCAATAAGTCATTTTGTTTTGTTTTTTTCAAGAACCAAGTCAACAAATACACTCATCCTAACAAATTTTTTTTGTTTTTATTTTTAATTATACATGAAAGTTGAATGTATTTTGAGATATCATACATACATGGAATATAGCTTCCCATTCTTGTGATTGTACATGATATGGCATTACATTGGTTGTGTATTCATATATGAACATAGGAAAGCTATATCTGATTCATTCTATTATCTTTACATATCATATTAATGGTCTAGACTACCTGTGTTCAACTGCTTCCAAATGCATGTAAACCGATAAAATGACTTAGAGCACAAGCATAAAGAAAATACACAATCTTGATCATTTCCCCCATCTCATCTTTTGTCAGCCAGGATAGTCACCTGACCCTTTAAGATCTAGATAAGACAGGTTCCAATCCCAATTCCACGTCCTGTGGAAAGTCCAGGGCTCTCCAGGAAATTTCTGCAAATGGAGTAGCACAGAATACACTGTACTCACAACTTCTTCAACTCTGATTCCCAGCCTCCCCTGAATTGGGCTCTCCATTCAGGCCCCTAGGTCTGTTCCTTTATCTTGCTCCTGGTATTATGCATATGGCACCTGCCCTTTCGCTTGTGACTCCTGGAAGCCACTGAGGTCACAACTGGCATCATAATTCTGCCCTATACCAGCTCAGACATTCATGTATACAACCTGTTCTCCAAGTCCCTTTGGACACCCAGAACAGCATCTTGCCACCCACACCTGGCCCAGGACACCAGGAATAAATGGGCTATTTTCACTTTAGCAGAGGCCCGACTTCTTAGTTTGCTTTAACAACATTCATCCTCTTTGCAGACAGCTGCTGTTTCAAAGAGCCATTTTCTTTTTCTTCTACTTTTCTGATGAATTGGGCAATGTAAATCAGGCACAAGAACCTCTTTCTTCAGCTTGAATAAACAGTGGAAAACTTTTTTACTGCACTCAGGTTTTCCAAACTTAAAGTTCCCAAATTATGAACTGCCAGGTGGTTTGGCCTGACTGGTTTAGAGTTCTAGCTACTTAGGTTTAAAACGGAAAGCGTTTTAGCATTTAAATCTTGGTCACAGCCTGAGGTCTGACAGGCCCCATTTCATTGATGAGCTCTGTGTTAACAGCCTGTCTCAGGGGCACTGCCTTGTCCAGGCTCATGCCATTTGCCCTGTTCTCTCTACTTCCACATCAGAAGCAGAAAAAAGTAAGATTCTAATTTGCTACATTATCTGAAAAAAATAAAAAGGGGCAATTTTTCCTGTGTATGTGTGTATGTGTGTGTAAACAGATGTAAATACACATATAAACAGATATGTATGCGTACATATATACATGTTTGTGTATGTACATCTTCTCATAGACTCCTAGAGCTCATCATAGCAATGCTCACCCTTACTACACACTAAAATCACTGAAGAGCTTTTGTAGAAAAACTGATACCTGCACTCCTTCCCAAGCCAGTTATATCCTTCTCTCTAGAGGTAGATCCTCAGCATCTGTATTTATTTTGTATGAGTTCTCTGTAAACTTCCAAGGAGATTCTTATGCATATATATGGTTGAGGACTAGTTAGAGCTCCTCCAAGACCTTGCTACTCAGGTCTGACCAGAAGCAACAGCATCCTGGGTGATGCAGAATCTCAGATCCCACCCCAGAGCTACTGAAGAAGAACCTTAGTAAGATCCCATGTAATCTATGTGCATGTTACAATTTGGAAGCGCTGATCTACTTACTCGCTGTTTGACAGATGAGGCCATGAGAGGCTGAGTGACTTCAGAAGTCATGTTGTTTAATGGAGACTCAAATGGGACCAGAGCCCAGACCTCTTTACTGCCAGATCCTTTCTTTCTGTTACATTATTATTTTTCAGATCTAGCCAGTGATTAGATATTCCTCAAATTATTACTATCTTTCTCAAGCATTTCACAGCTCTCTCTGACTTGCCCAATTTTTAAAGTATCTCATTTTAAGAAATTTAAGATGATCAAAGGTTTCCTTTTCTGCTGGAAGAGAACAAATGATTAGATGATATGACCAAACAAATTATTTATTATTTTTTTATTTTATTTTATTATTTATTTATTTATTTGGAGAAAGACTTAGTGGAGCAGCTTTGGAGAAAAGATGGAAGATGTTTAAAGAAATAACTGCCACCTAATTTGTGGAGCAAGAGGTTGCAAGAACCGTGACTAGTATTGATAGAACAGAGATTGCCTCCAAACCAGCAAGTCTAATTCTTGTGACAAATCAGAGCTCAGCATGCACAAGACATCATGCCTCCGTTTCAGATTTGAGGAGGAGCTCCTAAAATATGGGGAAGTTGATTGTAGGCTTGCAGATTCCATAGGTGCATTCTTGTAATAACAGTCCAATTTCATTAGCACAGATTATGGGAATGAAAAAAATCCTATAGAACATATAATCCAAAGTTTTGCAGTCAGAGAAGCCCACTATATCAGTATGGGATCAGTCCACGCTTGTACAGTCCCAAGAACTTGAGGAAGTCCCCGCCACCAGGTTCCATCTGTGCCACTAATCTTCCATCTGCACCCTGTACAGCTACTTTTAGCCTTCATACCCACCCCCAGAATCACAGAACCCCATAGGGAAGGAAACTCCTTCACAACTTTTCTGTTGACAGCCTTCATTTTGAATCAGACTCCTTGGCCCATTCTTCAAACTTTATTCCATTCTGCTTACACTGCTTGTTTTGGGAATGATTTTGGTTCTCCACCCTGGCTACATGGCCTCAAGTTGCTTCAGGAAAACAGCCTCTCCCCTCACTGCCTGCAATCCTCCTCCCCTGAATACCCCTTAGATAGAACAATCCCTAGTCCTGAGAATGGCTTCAGGCCACCAGAAATCCCCAGTCCAGTCCAGCAGCACTCACCCTCTGTGGCTTTCTGGTCCTAGCCCTTTAACATCTCAGAACAACTCTCAGCATTACTATAACCCCAAGGTTGCTGACCCTAAGAAGAAAGGCCTCTTCCTCAAATTATTATTATTTTTCTCAAGCTTTGAACCAAGAACTGATCACTGTTACAGCACTGATCCAACCCACTCCCAGTCCTGATGTCTTTGCTGGGGCATTTTCCTGGCATATTAATGCAGCTGCTTCGCCTCTCCATGAAATTTGTAATATCATGACTCTGATTCTCAGGAGAGGCAGGATGAGTGTTGTTTTGGTTCCCTGCCTGATGAAAGTGACCCACATCCAAGGACACATTCCTTATGTGATATGCACTGCCTCTCCAGTTATCTCAAACGAGCTCAAATAGCACAAAAGTCTTCTGCTAATGTCAAGGGTTACGAAAAGAGACCCTTCTGCAATGCAAAGACACCATGCTAGCAGGGAAAATGCCCCTCTATAAAGACATGCAGAAACTATTTTCCAGCCCTTTGGGTTCCTGCTCTCAGGAAGCCAGCTGGAAGCCATCCCCAGGTTAGGGCCACACCAGAAAAGGAGGCAGCAGCTGTTCCAGGATAATTAAAGTCAGGCAAAGCACAGAGGGAGAGGCAGTTGGGGTCAGACAGGACAGGAATCAGCACAGGGCTTTAAAATACCCATTAGTTGCCATCAGACAGGAATGGCCCATCTAACCACTGTCCAAAGGTGAGAAAACTCTGAGTGTAGGGTTATAAAAAGTTGTCCTTCACAGAGCAGCACCACCAAATCCACTCTCTTACTCCCAAATCCTTCTACAGAGGCTCCTCCAAGGAGGCTGATAAATCCCTATGTCTCTTGTTATCAGATGACTTAACTAACAGGTAACATATTGAATGACTGAATGAATGAATGAATAAGAGAAGGGGAAAATTCTATGGGTAGAAGCAGAGAACAGATTGATTTATTTAACTGTGTCTGAGAATCACACTGACAGCTGAGTTTCCGGAATGCCCAACATGGCTAGAGGCATGATGTTTATGAGCTGGTACGCAGGATCAGAGTAGTAATAATAACAGTGATCATTTGTCAGAGAGGTGCTGTCATGTACTAAGAGTTATGCTATGTGTTGTGTTATCAGAAATCTTGCTGCTATGGAGTAGCAAAACTCAAACCAAACTGACAGATTGGATATTAACCTTGACCCAATTTCACTTGAAATAAGCCTTTTGCTTTAAAGCATTGGATTTCTCTAAAAAGCTTAGATCCTCCAGGGTTTATAGAGATGAAAAAAAGAAAGGCAAGATAAGCTTTGCATTTTACTATGTCAGTGAAGTATTATGGGACATTGAGCTAAAAGCCAAAAAACTACCTTCATAGTGATCAAAATCTTGAACCCAAACCACTGTGAAAAGGTAATTATTTCATAGATGGAGATTAAGGTTCACAATGGTTAAACATCTTGCCCAAGGTCATTAAGTCAGGAAGTAACAGAGACAGAATTTGAACTCAAATGTTTCTGATCCCAAAGCCCATGTGTTTTCTACTATCCCATGCTGACCAAAGCCAATGTCATCTATCACTATTTGCTATTTGACTCTGGTGTTAGAGGAGGAAATGGAAGTTATAAATATAAAATTGTGTCCCAGAATTTATCATCACTGGGCTGTGTGTGGTGGCACATACCTGTAATCCCAGTGGCTTGGGAGGCTGAAGCAGGAGTATCGCGAGACCAGAGCCAGCCTCAGCAACTTAGCAAGGCCCCAAGCAACTCAGCAAGACCCAGTCTTTAAATAAAATACAAAAAAAAGCTGGTGATGTGGTTCAGTGGTTAAGTGCTCCTAGGTTCAATCCCTTGTACAAAAAGAGAAAAAAAGAAGAATTTCTCATCATTTCTGTGACTCACAGTGCTTCATTCAAGTCACCTTGGATCGTTTATTAGTTGGGTGTACACTAGACATTTTCAGTCCTAGGAGGTCTTGAAGGCAGGTGTTCTGACCATGAGGAGGGAAGTCTCCACCTAGGTCCCCTGCACTGAAGAGATTGTCACTTGCTATACATATTGAAGAGTAGGGTGCTTAACGTATTGATTGCCCTTCTTGCCATTCTAACAGGATTTTCTTGGGGAAGGGATACACAGCCTGGAGTAATTTCCTTCTCCGTTTATCTCCTAACTTCAGAGAAGACAAAGCAAAGCACTTTTAGTATCTGGCTTCCCCTGAGCCTGAAGGTTTTGCCTTCTTCCCAGATAACACACTAACAAGGGCAGAGACCCCCTTGTTGGGAGGAAATCCCACCTTGAAGTCACATCCTCCCCTATGACCAAGCAGTAGAGCCCTGTGATTTCACTCTGAGCTCTTCTAACTTAGGGCTACATGATGTCTACAGAGATCACCTGCTCATTATTGAATGGTGCTCTTTCTTCATTTACTCTCTTAGTATTATTGAGTACTTACTATCTGCCAGTTATAATTCTAGGTGCCAGAAATGCTTCAATAAACGAGATGGAAAAGTCTATGTCTCCAGAAAATTTAGATTGTGGCAAAAGGGATAGAAAATAAATTAAGTAAACATGTAATAGTTAATTTAAATTTGTGCCAAGTGCTGTGGGCGATCAGGTAGAGAGTAAGGGAGGTTGCAGGAGGGCTCACTCTACAAAGCGTGCTCAGGAAAAGCCTCCCCATGGAGATTATTTGAGCAAAGAGCTGAAGATTGAGGAGGATCCAGCCTTGTAAGAGTTAGTGAAAGAACCATCCAGGCAGAGAGACCAGAAAGTGCAAAGTCCCTGAGGTAGGCAAGAGACAGACATTTAAGAAAGAGTGACTGCAGCATAGTTAGCATGAATGGGGGTTGTTAATATAAACTTAAAGAGAAAGACAGGGACTAGATCAGAAAGGCTATTGTAGGCCAAGGTTAGGAATTTGAATTTTCTTCTATATAAAATGGGAAACAATCGAGGATTTAAGTAGGGCAATGCCATCAGATATCTGTTTCAAAACTCATTCTGGTGATTTAGAAAAAAGATTAAACAGGACAAGCATGAAAGAAAGGAGATCAGATAGAGGATTTGGCAGATGTCCAGGCAAAATAGTGTAATGCCTTAGAGTAAGAGATGGCAATAGAGATGGAGAGAAGAGGATGAACTAAGGATACATTCTTTAGAGAGAGTCGACCAGACTTGGTTTAGCGCTGGATACAGAAAATAAGGTAAAGGAAAATCCAAAGCAGCTGCTAGCTTTGGGGTTTAAGCAAATGGTTGGAAGGTGATGTTCTTTGTTATTATGGGAAACTCCATTTGCTATCCAAATGGAGTTGCCAGTAGCAACTGGATTTGTGATTCTGGGGCTCAGAGAAAATTTGGGGCTAACAGTACACATTTGGAGCACATACCTTTACATGTTAAGGAAAAAAATAATGTATCAAGAGGGTTCAGACAAAGGAGGGGAAAAGACTCAGGACAGACCTTGGGGCACAACTTTATTTAGAGGTTGGCTGGCAGAAGGAAAAGCCAGTCTTAATGATACATTGAGCAAGAGGAATGCACGCAGTATAATCACAAAACCACCTTATTCTTTTCTCTCAATGCCCGTTCAGACTGTCCCATGCTGAAACGGATTATTTCTTGTTCCTTGAGCAAAACCAAAGGCAAGTTTGTGAGTTTTCTGAACATTCTTAAATAATAAAAAGCCACTGTTCATTGCTGATCAGACACAGTCACATTTAAGAGCCTCATTTCAGTCTTAGGAATGATCCGGGTTAATAAGAAAATCTTCCAAATCCATGGCAAGTTGAGGCTCTTCCCTCCCCCAGTCTGAAGCCGGTGGCTCTACTCTATCTCACCTGAAACGTGAAGTCCCCTTTCCCAATTCCATAGGCCACCTCTGGTTCCTCTGGGATGGAAGGCCAATGTGAAGGAGGAAAAGGTATGGGAAAGGAAAGCTGTGATTTGCCTAGTCTTGTTGTGAACTAATCAGAGCTCCCTGGGCTCCACAGATGTCTAGAGCTTATTCTTTCTCTTGTGAGACAATATGATGGTTTCTTCAGACTCCACCATTTCAGGAAGTCTTGCAGGGGCAGCTCACTTACTAGAAATAAATGCATCATGGTCACTTATAATTCCTCCTTCACAATTCTAGAAACTCATGGGAAATCTCCATCATTTTTGTAGTTAGTTTAGGTGTCGTTCTCCAAGAAGACCTCTTTGGCCTAAAAGACCCACATGCCTACTCCCTATCTATATTTTATCTCCATTGGAAGCACTCAAGAATCATTTGCCAAAAGTGTGGAAGAACATCCAACATAGCACCAACTCTTCCCCCTGCCATCAGAACAGCCAGCAAGCCACATTCACAGTCCACCATGCTTTGCTCACCAATGATCCCCAGCAAAGCCCGTTTCCCTAAACTGGCAGGGAGACACAAGCATCCCGCACTGTCTCCCTACTGTGGGGAAAAGCTTATATTACAGACCTCTCTAAAGAAATATCCTTTCCAATTTCTCATTCACTTTGATCTCTAAACTCTTTTATAAGCTGGGGATATATTTAATCAACTAAGGGAGATAAAACCCATTCCAGGTCTTTTTTCCCTGATTGTCTTACTCCTTATTTCAAAAGATGGACATCTTTTGCTCCCATTGGGCTGGGAAGCCAAAGATCAGGATAAAATAGGATGAGTCTTGGTTCAAAATCCTGCAACCCGGGCTGGGGCTGTAACTTAGTGGCAGAGCACTTGACTAGCATGTGGGAGGCTCTGGGTTCAGTCTCCAGTACTATATATATATATAAAAATAAGTAAACAACCAACAAACAATTCTGTGCCCCCAACCCAAAAAACTTAGAAACAGCAACCAGAGGGGAAAATAAAACCAGGAGGATATGTTATGGGAAGAGATACAAGGTGCTCAGTTATGTCAAATATTGCTAAAAGGAGGTGCATGATGAAAGACAAAGAAGCCCATTGGATTTGGTACTTCTAGTTTCAATTTAGTGTAGTGTTGGGAACAATAGTTAAACTGAAATGCTGAATACTTCTGTTCTCCCCTTCTTCCTTGCAAAGAGAATCTCTACCACCCGCTCAAGTGGAAATTCTGATTGGTTCAAGGCAATCACTATGATCTACTTTCCTTCAACAATGATTAGTTTAGGAATGGGCATAGGATACAGTCTTGTTGCTGTGTGGTTTGGGTTTTGGTTTTTTTGTCTTGCTTTATTGCAGTGCTGGGGATGAAACCCAAGGCCTCATGCATGCTAGACAAGTGCTGTACCACTGAGCTCCACCCCTAGCCTGCATGTGGTCCAATCCTACCAATGAGATGTGAAGAAGTCTGTTAAAGAACTCATATACAGGTATCTCCTTTTCTTAAAAAAAAAAATTACACAAAAAGAAAACAGCTCCTCTTATTTCAATAGTTATTGTTATTTCTGCATGTGTCACCTAATTCTGTGGAAGCCATCTTGACACCAGCCTGGGGATACAGCCAACTCTAAAGAGAAGGCTATAAAGATAATGCCCCCAGCAGAACCAGAGCCCATAGCTGGAGCCTGCTCTACCTGTGGAGTTCTTGTCATCTGAGCCAATTAATCCCCATCCCCATATTATTTTACACAGTTTTCTGTTATTTAATGCAAAAGAAAAGAAACAGAAACAGAAATATACCCCCCCCCAAAAAAAACGTATCCTAAAAAATAGGGGAAGGGAGTTGAAGAATTGAGGGCAGAATGTAGATAACTGTTCTGAGTTGTTTTTCTGAGAACAGAGATATGGTCTGGAAGCTGGATAAAGATAAGCCCTCTAGTGAAGGATTTTTAAAATGTGAGAGATACAGTAGCCAGTTTGTAAGGAGATGGAAATGATCCAGCAGAATGGGGCTGGGACAGAGCTCAGTGGGAAAGCGCTTACTTTGTATGCCCTAAGCCCTGGGTTCAATCCCAGCCTTGGAAAAGGCAAGAGAAGGAAGGAAAAAAGAAAAGGAAGTAAGGAAAGAAAGAAGAAGGACTGCATAGCTGCAAGAGCAAGCATCCCCTTACCACCTCACTTAAAATGCAAAGCGTTTCTGGCAACTGCCCCCACAATCTTGCTGATTGACCCTGCAAGGAGGAGCTGCTACTTCTCACACTTTTGTTTCCATTGTCTGACCGCAACTGCTCACCTGTTCCCTTTCTAATGATCTGTTGGTAGAGTCCCTCCAGCTCATCTGAGTTCTTTCTTTGACTCAAGAAGCAATGGCTGGGGGCTGGAGATATGGCTCAGTGGGTAGAGTGCTTGTCTTGCATGCACAAGGCCCTGGGTTCAATCTCAACACCAAAAAGAAGAAGAAGAAGAAGAAAAAGCAATGGCTGATCCCTAAAGGGCTGGCCTTATTACCAAAGTCCTGTGCTTGAGGCCCACCTCTGGGTGTCCCAACAAATCGGATCCAGTCACTTGCCCCAAAGACCAAATGGAAAAAGTAATGGTAAAAATGAAGAAAAGACATTGATGGATATAACCATATTGGGAAGGCAAGTGAGAACAAGCATCTCAGTCGTGTCTTTGGGGTATTGACATGAGGTGTAGATTTAAACAGGGGCAGGGAATGAGAGGTAAGCATATTAAGGAGTCTTAGTCAAACTATAGATGTTGATTACTTCAGTCCTTAGCACTTGAGGAGACAATCTCCATCTGCTGCTCATGGACGTTTACCCATCAGACCTGTGATCCTGGAGGGGGACCATTGAGTTCTCAGGAGGCAATTGCTCTGGCTCCACTGGCCCTGGAGGGTGCAGGGCAATGACTTTGAGATTTCTGGACACTGTTGGGCTTTTTTTTTGGGGGGGGGGCAGGGTACTCTGTAAAAACTGGCAGTCAATGTCCCTGCAAATCTTGAAAATATCTTAGTTATTCTTATCTTGGTGTCCTGGGTCTTAAATGGGGCAGATTACCAGCTTTAGATGAACACTCCTTGAAGGATTAACCTGCCTATGAGCAGGAATCTAATCCAGAGTTTAAGGTGATAAAGAAGATGGATAGAAATGAAGGAGTTACCAAAAGCTGGGTCCTTGTCCTCAATATCAATCCAGCAGTTTTGAGGGAAAAAAAAAAAAAAAAAGACGCTTTACTGTTTTGCTAGCAAAGGAAAAACACAGAGGCAGTGATTCTGCCCATCAGGGGACCAGGGGGCTTTTAAAGAGGTGATTGAAAGGCTACCTGCCACTGTCTAGAGTTGTAATTCACTTGTTAATTTAGGAGTCATTTCTTAGATCTTCTTGTGCCATCCCAAAGTCTAAATAACTTCTTTCCTGTGGTGGGTGTGTACTCAAGGACAAATAACTCTGCCTAGGAAGTGGAAGACTTGTAATCCTGTTTCCCCAAAATTAGAGAAGGGAGAGATTAGGGAAGCAGAGGGAAGAAAAAAGAGAAAGAAATGTCCATTTTAAAAATAAATGGTGAGGGGCTGGGGTTGTGGCTCATAGGTAGGGCGCTCACCTAGCAGGTGTGAGGCCCTGGGTTCGATCCTCAGCACCACATAAAAATAAATAAATAAAATAAAGGTATGGTGTCCAACTACACCTAAAAAATATTTATTTTTAAAAATAAATTTTAAAAGTGTGAGCCAGGCATGGTGGCACACACCTTTACTCCCAGCGGCTAAAGAAGGAGGATCTCAAGTTCAAAGCCAGCCTCAGCAATTTATTAAGTCCCTAAGCAACTCAGTGAGACCCTGTCTCTAAATAAAATATTTTTAAAGAGTTGGGATGTGGCTCAGTTGTTAACCCAATTGTCACTTTGTAAAGTCTCTACACTTCACCTGGATTCACCACTTCACCACTGGATTCAATCCCTGATACCAACAACAACAACAACAACAACAAAAAAAATGTGGCAGTGGCAGAGCAGCATAAAGTGGACCACTGTTACAAAGACAGAGCTTTCATCCTGCTTTTAGTTATCCACTGGACATTTTCAGGCTCCAGTGAAGAGTCAGCATCTTTACCAAAGACAATCTCTCAAGTGCCTGTTGGTTCTCATAGTAGAACTTCTGCTCTGGTTAGACTGACAGGAACTCAGCTTTTTATTCTTTTGAGGTTCTTCCCAAGGAAACCCCAATCTTAAAATATTTACTTCTTCTCTGAAGAAACAGGAGCTCTCAAGAATCCCACAGTCACTAATATGGCATTAAGTAAAAACGTGGATGTGTAACCGATGTGATTCTGCAATTTGTATTTGGGGTAAAAATGGGAGTTCATAACCCACGTGAATCAAATGTATGAAAGATGGTATGTCAAGAGCTTTGTAATGTTTTGAACAACCAATAAAAAAAAAAGAAAAAAAAAAGAATCTACCTTGCAGTGATTGGCTTATCTGCCAAGCACCCACCCCTCAGCCCCACTTCACTCAGGGCTGCTCAACAATGTTGATCGTGTATTACTCACCCCTCCTCTTAACATTCTACCTCCCAATTATAATTGTGCAAAACTCGTCTCTCTCAGCCACCTGAAGTCATATGCAAATTACCTTAAGATACCTGGTCTTTCCCCAGGAGAACAAAAACATTCAATCCCATCTGGGTCTTGAGCTACACCAGACAACTATGTATTGAACATCTAAATGGTGATCCAAAAGAGCCTTGCTATAAAGTATTTCCAGTTAAAATATAGCAATGCAAAAGATCAAATCAAGAGCAACATTGATTTGCCTTTCTATTGCTTCCTGTCCAGAGCAATGATTTGTTCCGCATTTCACTTCTCCTCTTCATTTAGCAGTAACACAAGAAGTTATTTAGCCTAACATGTTTAACACCCATGCTATGAGACGCAATTATCTGCAGTCATATAGAAACACCTGGTAGAAGCCAGACAACTGAGTTTCATTTCCTTATGAAATTTTGACAATTCGTTAACCAACACATTACACTGACCAAAATATTCTAAATATCTAAAACCAGCTCCCTCTGTAGGTTAAATTCAAATTGATTTACTACTTCTGGTTTTATCACATTTTCTTACTAATGTCTTTTTGGCTAAAAAAAAAAACAAGAAGAAAAGAAAACACCAACTGTCACTTTGTAAAGTCTCTATACTTTACCTGGAAACATTGAGAATGAGATTTTCCACTTAACATAGTTATCCAAACTATTGACTTGTGATTTTTAATAATTTTATATTAAAGCATTTTAATACTAAATGTATTTTTTCTTAAATACATTAAAGAAAAAGTTAAAGTCTGCATCTAAGCACTTCATATTTCAAGATTTAGCTACCTTGAATTCTTTTCTTTCTTTCTTTCTTTTTTTTTTTTTTTTTGCTTCTTTTTAGGCATGAGGGATTGAAACCAGAGGTGCTCTACAAACTGAGCTACATTTCAGCCCTTTTTATTTTTTAGTTTGAAAAAGGGTGTCTAAATTGCTGAGATCAGCCTTGAACTTTTGATCCTCCTTCCTCAGCCTCCAGAGGCACTGGAATTATAGGTCACCACGTCCAGCCTAGCTGCTTCAAATTCTTGCTAAGAATAAGACAGGCATTAATTATTTAATTACTATTGTGATGGTCTTTGCCTTCATATAAGTCCCCACAATGAACATCAATGAATGGTTATAAGAGACTCTCCTGGTGGTTCTTTTCAGAACTGCTTCTTCCCACAAGAGTAATTTCCACAAACTTCTTGTTTACTTCATTCTCTTGGTTACACTTGATTGGTTCAAGGATTGGTTCAAGAAACAATCTGATTGGCCCAGCTGGACCAATAAGATAGTTTCTTGTGGAAATTGGACCTGAAAACAGTCATTCAATGTACTTTTTGAATACTCTGGATGTATGGGAGAAGGGGAAAAAAAAGAAGAAGCAAAGAAAAGTGGAGAATGATACACAATCTTAGAGAAAGCAGAAGTCAGACCATGGAGCCTCATAAAGAGAAATAAAGGTGAGATGGCTTTGTTCCTGGTGGCTTTCCAGCACCTATTTCTGGCACTAGCTCTTGGGTTCTGTGAAATAACCTTGAATTCTTTTTTAAAAAATATATTATTTGTTTTAGTTAGTTACACATGACAGTACAATGACCTTGACATATCATACATTTGAATCAGATGGGATATAATTTCTCATTTTTCTGAGTGTACAAGTTGCAGAATAATATCTTGGATTCTTTTGTCCCTTTTAAGCAATTTTAAGTGAGTTTCTGGAGCTCAGAATCAAATCTTCCCTAAAATGATAATGAGGCCTTCAGGGTGTGTTAAAGCCTAGAAGATGGCCCACCAATGGAAACACCACCACTAGATTTCTAGGTATCCTGGTAAGTTCTGAAGTTTGCTCTTTGTTTCTTTGTATATCTGTGTTAAGCCCCTACATAGGCTGACAAATGCATTCAAAATATTTCTGATCACAAAGCACAGTACAAAATATGATTCGTATCATGACTCAGGTGATATATTGATATATATAAATAAGAATTCATGAATCAAATACTGGTTCTTATTTTTATTTTTACTTTTTTTTCAGATCTGAAAATGGAACCAGGGATACTCTATCACTGAGTTACATCTCCAGGTCTTTTTATTTTTATTTAGAAATCTGGTCTCACTAAGTTTCCCAACTGGCCTAGAACTTGAGATCCTCCTGCCTTAGTCTCCCAAACAGTTGTGATTGATTACAGACATGTGCCAAACCCTGGATTTGATTCCAAGTCCCAGTGTTTGACCTAAGGTAGATGTCCAATAAATATTTGCTGAACTAGTTACATGAATAAATGAAAGCAGCATAAGAAAAAGAGATAAAGCCATGAATACTTACATTGACTTCAGAAAAAAACAGAAAACTCAAAGTATATTAAACTGAGTTTATAATTATTTTTAAAAATTGAAACTAAAAAATTAAAATAGGTAAGGAAATAATAATAATATAATATTTAAAGCAAATAAAAAGACAATTTAAAACTATAGGAATCATGAATATTTAATTTTATGAAATATCAAAAATTATAAATCTCAAGCTGAAGTTATAAAAAAAAGAAATCACAAACAAAAAAAAACTCTTTCTTTTATTTGAGAATGATTTATTATATTTTATACAACACAAAGAATAATAGGGAATTGATAAGTGCTCACACAGATATCATTTTGCATAGTTTCTGACGAGAAGTTTATTCTCATCTTATTTTTGTTCCTCTGTACAGAATAGGTCTTTCTTCCCTCAGGTTGTTTTTCATTTTTTTCTGTTTATCACTGGTCTTCAGCAAATTTATTAAAATGTACCATGGTGTGGAGGTTTTTTGATGTATGTTTAGCTTGGGACTCATTGTACCCCAAATATGTTGCATTTTGTGCCATGAATTTATGCTTTTCATCAAATTTAGGAAAAAAACTTAGCCATTATTTCTTCAATTTGTTTTCAATCCCTTTACTTCTCTTCTCCTCTCCATCAAAGAACTTCAATTATACTATTTCTTATATTGTGCCACAGATCTATTCATTTATTTTCAGTATTTTTTGACTCTCTGCCTCATTTTAAATAGTTGCTGTTGTTAAGACTTCAGATTCACCAAGGTTTTTCTTCTGCACGGTCTAAATCCACTGTATTTTTCATTTTATATATTATATTTGTCATCTCTAGAAGTCTCATTTGGGTCCATTTTATATCTTTCATTTGTCTCTCATGTTTTCTTCTACCTTTTTGAACATATGAAGTATGTTTATAGAAGCTGTTTTAGTCACTTTTTTTCACTGTTTATAGAAGCTGTTTTAGTCACTTTTTTCTTTTGTGACCAAAAGACCTAACAAGAAAATTTAGAGAAGAAAAGTTTACTTGGAGGGCTCACAATTTCAGAGGTCTCAGTCCGCAGATGGCCAACTCTGTTTCTCAGGGCTCAGGATGAGGCAGAACATCATGGTGGAAGAGTGAGGTGAAGGAAAGTGGCTCAGAAAATAAGGAACAGGAAAAAGGAAGGGAGAGAGAGATTAACTCCCCTCACCACAGACAAAATATATATACCCTAAAGGCACGCACCCAAGGACCTACCTCCTCCAGTCACACCCTACCAGAGTACAGTTACCACCCAGTTAATCCCTATCAGAGGATTAATGCACTGATTAGGTTAAGGCTGTTACAACCCAATAATTTCACCTCTAAGCATTCTTGCATTGTCTCACACATGAACTTTTTGGGGGACACCTAATGTCTTAACCATAATAAAAGCTGTTTGAACATCGTTATCCTCTAGCTCTATCATCTTTGTCATTTCAAGGTCTGTTTCTATTGATTGATTTTTCTCCTGGCTATTTCTAGGTTCTTTGCATACCTGGTAATTTTTTTATTGAATACCTGACATTATTTTTATAATGTTGGATGCTGAATCTTATTTAATTTCATCAGTTAATGTTGACTTTTGTTCTGGTTCAGTTAAGTTACTTGGAATTAGTTTTTTCCTTTTAAAGTTTCCTTTGAAACCCAAGAAGCCTTTGGTCTGAGGTTAATGTATCTCTATTATTAAGGAGATAAGCTTTGAGAACTCGGCCTGATGCCTTGGAAATTATGAAATCTTTCCACTCTGGCTGGTGGCATAATCCAGGCCTATGTGAGCTCTCAGAATTTTTCAAAGCTTTCTGCTTTGTGATGATCCTTTCCATGGCCTTGATAGTTTACTGTCTCATGGGTGGAGTTTGTCCCAGGGAATTCTCTGCAAATATCCAGATCTCTCTCAACCTCCTCTTTGAACTTTGCCAAGTTCTAGTTTCACTGACCTCCCAAACTCTGATTTATTCTTTTAACTCATAAATGTTACTAAGCTGTTTGTAACTTTACAAGCCAAGTTCTAGAACTTATATCCAGGCAATACACTGGGTGAGTTGTAGAACTCACTTCATTTCCATTCTCTCAGGGATTACAGTCTACAATGTTTGCCATCCAGATTCCAAAAACAGTTGTTATATATTTTAGTCCAGAGTTTTATCTGTCAAGGCTAGAGGATAAATTCAGACCCTATTATTCCATTATGTCTAGAAGCAAAATCAAGTCATCTCAGTTAATAACATAAATCAATCAGGAATCCCTTCCAATTGCACCTTTCATTTAAAATACCACTAATAATTATGGTAGTTATTATTAGGACAACAGAATGAAAGAAAAAATCAGTATGATAACATTATTTACATATCAAATCTTAACAAGATTGTTCCTGGCTATGCAAGTTCCAGTCCTCAACCTACAGAAGAGCTTGGCAAACCCATGTATAAAAACCAGTGAGACAATGACCCATGCTTCTCTGACTGCTTTAATCAACCTTTAGTCATAAAGTTACAATCACATTGCCCTCTTATATTTTATTACTTTTGAAAGCATATTCTTCCTACATGTTTAATGTAAAAAAAATTAAAGCATACAGATAAACAAGAATAAGATGAGCATTCACCCAAAGTTTAGGTACAGACTGCAAGAGATAACAATTAAAATACTGTAAGATATTTTAGAATAAAACTGTTGAGGATGTTTAATAAATAAACAGACTAGCAAAAATATAAATAACCACTTAGATAGATGTAATCATGACTATGAAATCTGTTTGGGATGGAGCAAAAATCAGGGGAAAATGACAAATGAAATTTAATCAAAAGGCTAGGATTGTGGCTTAGTGGTAGAATGCTTGCCTAGCATGCTTGAGACCCTGGGTTCCATTCCCAGCACAGCAAAAAAATAATAAAATTGATGCCAGGCATGATGACACTCTCCTATAATCCCAGCTATGGGGAGGTTGAGGCAGAAGGATGGTAGTTCAAGGCCAGCCTGAGAGATTTAGTAAGACCCTGTATCAAAATAATTTTTTAAAAGACTGGAGATGTAGCTCAGTGGTTGGAGTCTTTGCCTCATATGTACTGGGTTCAATCCCAATACAGGAAAAAAAAAAAAGGTTTGAATCAAGATCCGAGAAATAGACTCAAAATACAAAACCATAAGCATGGTACAAGACAAGACATACCCTGTTCACACGAAACATTATAAATTACAAATCTTAGAAAATAGATAAATAATTCTTTTGGGTGCTATTAGGGAAAGAACTGCTAGGGATCAAACCCCAAGCCTTGCACATACCAAGTACATGTTCTACCACTGAGCTACACCCACTCCCAGATCAGTAAGTCTTTAACACCCACTATTCACAGTATTCAGCTGAAGATATGTTAAAGGACAAAATGTCTTAAATTTTTATTTCAATGTATGGTAAATTTATGATTATTAAAAAAGAACAAAATGTACTTTCCATGATGAGATAGATATATTTTAATATATCCAAAAATCTTGTACAACAAAATGGAATGGGACACTATCACAAATAAAGCAGACTGGTGAAAAAGTATATAAGTCAGACTGATAAAGCTCATTAAAAGAATGAAGATTTGATCCTCAGTAGGCTAAGGCAGATGGACTACAAGTTCAAAGCCAGCTTCAACAACTCAGTCAGTTGTTGAATTTAAATTTTTAAAATTTTAAAAGTGGGGTGAAGGGCTGGAGATGTGGCTCAGTGGTTAAGCACCCCTGGATTCAATCCCTGGTACAAAAAAAAAAAAAAAAAAAACAGCTCTTACCACTCACTCAGTAACTAATATTTAGAGATCAGTCAAAAATCTTGCATTAGAAAAAAATGGCTAAGCCATTTAATGGAAAAATTCTTTGTCTCACTGACAAGAGACAGATAAACACAAATATTTTCAAGGTATCTTTATTCACCAAACTTTCAAAATAAATACGCTTAGATTTTGCTTTTGCATTTCAATTGGTCCCATTGTTTTCAGTATCAACCAGCTGGACACAAAGCCATTTACATCTTTGACCTGGTAATTTCACTTCTGGGAATATAGCACTAAGGCAATTTATATTCTAGGCAAAAGTTTTATAATAGGACAGTTTTGAATAGTTGTTAGACAAACAAAACCTTAGAAACACCAAAATCCCCAGCAACAGAAAAAAATTAAATTTAAAAATTAAAATTACGGGGCTGGGGATGTGGCTCAAGCCGTAGCATGCTCGCCTGGCATGCAAGCGGCACTGGGTTCGATCCTCAGCACTACATACAAATAAAGATGTTGTATCCGCCGAAACTAAAAAAATAAATATTAAAAAAATTAAAATTAAACTAAGATATTTCAACATGGTAGAGTACTTTACACAATATTAATAATTTTAATTTAATTTAATTTACAGAGCACTTGTTATATGCCAGGTACTAGATGGAGGTTTTAATTATCCTGTTTATATTTGCATTTACTTGCTTAAAAGTCTCTATCTCTGGTAGATATTCACAAATGGGGAAATTAAGTCTCAGAGACCTTATGTAATAAGTTTAAAGTATATAAAGTATATAATAGGCTCTAGGTTGCAATTTAGAACAGTAGACAGATTAACTCAGGTTTATCTGACTCCCAAACCTTTGATACTTTTTTCACTGTATTCATCTGGGAAGTTGCAGAATCCAAATAGGGTAAGCCTCAGAATTTGGAGAAAAGGCCAGAAGATATAAACCTTTAAGATCAAAGTTTGAAATAATCAAAATAAAATTCTCCATTACTGAACAGATAAAGAGATCTTCCCAGGAAGATTTATAATTATGATTGCAATATAAATTTTCAACACTGTACTATATTTTAAATACTTAAATAGCAGTATTTAGTGGAAATAATACTTTCAATCAAAACCTTCATGCATGCTATTGACTGTCTTCAGACCCTTTTGGTGCACCTTTTCTTCCTCCTTGACATCCTGTCCCAACCCCTCCATCTTTTTCCACCAGTTCCTGCTAGTCCCCTGCTCCCTCCTATCTCTTCTCCTCCCCTTAAAGTGCAGATCTGCTGCAAAAGGAACTGAGCAAGACCCAGGACAGAGCCATCTCTTCAGAATTGGTAAAGGGAATCCAAAAACAATACAATCGGTCATGAAAGCTCATGACTGAAGAGAACAGCCACACCAGTGGTGACCAAAGGGATGTTTCATAATAGGTTTAAATGTTTTCCAATTGAAAATATCTTAAGAACATAGTTTTGATGATTTGGGTTTTATTTTACACACTCTGAGATAAATACAGAAATATATTGCCATTGTGCAAACTAATCTGCATGTGTGTGACTGGTAAATGTGATTGCTTCACAGTTTCCAGGAAGGGGTCCAAGATGTCTCTAGTAAATGCAAGTCATGAATTTAAAATGCAACTAGTGGGAGTGGAACAGTAGACTTTAAAATAGTGTCATGTCTGGGAATCATCAGAATACTTCAGTGAGTAACAGTGAAAGAGGAGAGAAAGAATTGATCTATATAACCTACTTTCTTTCCATGGGTTCCAGATATACCAATTCAATGATGAATTTAAAAATATTTATGTCTATGCTGAACATGCACAGACACTTTTTCTTGTTACTATTCTCTAAACAATACAGAATGATAACTATTTAAATGCCATTTACATTTTAGGTGTTATAAATAATCTAGAGATCATTTAAAGTATATAAAAGGATGTATGTAGGTTATATATAAATATACCATTTTATATAAGGGACATGAGCAACCTTGTATTTTGGTAACTGGGGGACTCCAAGAATCAATCGTCCATGGATACCAAGGGTCTACTGCATTTCCCTAGCATTGTCCATAGGAGAGAGATGGGATTTAGTGAATCCTAATCTCTAGAAGAGTATACCTTATAGCGGAGGAAGATAAATTCTGCACATCCTATGTTAGCTCAGCTGAAGCAATCCCACAGAGAGGTGGCAGGGACTGAACTCTAGATGTACAAACAAATAAAGACTTTATTTCTTACCAATGTCCTTTAACATGCCTTAACAGATCTCTTTTTTTAGCTCCTGAACAATCTCTGAAGAATTTAAAGTTTTTCAGGCTCTTGTGATTGTATGAATAACCTCATCTGGGGACATTTACAAAAGTCCAGTCTAGCGTATTTTAAAAACCTCACATCCAGTTCAACACTTTTCCCTACCTGGCTAGGGGATCAGCCTCGAAGAAGAAGGCATGTATGGTCTGCAATTCTCCTCTCCTTGGTCCACCTCATCCACCTCTCTCCCTGCCGCTTCTGGATTAGGGAGAAGGGACAGGAAGCAAATGTCCTTTTACTTGGGTTGGTGCTGTTTGTGTTCCCTCTTGCCTGCCTTATTTGGCCAATGTTTGATTGCTAGTTCTATAGAGGGGAGAGATTCATGGGTTCTTTAGAGGCCCCACGTGGTAACTTTGTAGTGCTTGGTCCCTGGTGTGAGGTACTCTCTGGGTACTTTACTATGATCTCTTCATATTGGAGTCCTCCCTGTGGGGTGGGACCCATCAAGACAGCTCTAATCCTTCTGCCCATTACAGAGTCAAGGAAGCATGATCCAGGAAATTCCCATATCTTTGTCCCACCAAAGTGTTGTGCTCTCTCCTTACCATCGCACTGTGATCTTCTCTAGCCATCTTCTTGCCCTCAGAATTCTCCAGATAGGAAGCAAATATTCAAATATTGGTCTCTATGTTTACTAGAATTACCTCAACCACCTTCTCTCTCTCTCTCTCTCTCTCTCTCTCACACACACACATACACACACACACACACTACAAATTCCAGAGTCTACACTTCAGGCTTCCCAAGTTCTCTTTAAGCCCTCAGACTTGGCTCTGCGGGGGCTCTGATTCTTTGTCAGAACATCAGGTGATCACATCACTCCCTCATAGGCAGGCTTTCTGTAAATAAGCCCCCTTAGAACTTCTAGGTGCCTGTAATGCTGAAGGTGAGTGACAGAGACTGATAGTCATGCAATCAGCTATGTCATCTTTTAGGAAGCCCTAAAGAGATGTCTAACAGCATTCTTTCCTTTTTTTTTTTTTTTTTGAGAAAGTAATATGCTGAAGCTAGCCTCAAATTTGTTATCTTCCTGCTGCAGCCTCCCCAATCACTGTGATTACAGGTATGTGCCAGTGCCCCTGGTTCTAATAACATTATTTAGGAAGGAAGGGATCCTTATCACTATCTTTTGAGAATTTAGCCAAAACTCTGAGATATCAGGAAAATTCCATGCCTTGGCCAAGAGCCAATTTAGTTCCATTTTATTTAACCTGGTTGCTTGTTTGGGTGTATTTTATTTTGGAAAAATAATTCATGAGCAGTGTGCTTATGCTTCCTATACTTCTCTTTGTGTGGGTTATTATACATCCATAAACCTATAGAAAATTACCCAGGACCTCTTGTGTATTGTATTCTGTGCTAGGCATTTTACATATGTTATCTCATTTAATCAGGCTTCCCACCATTTACTGAGCACCTATGTCAGCATTGTTATATTCTTTTTTCTTTTAATTTTTATTTTGATATAAAATAGACATACAGAATGTGTTCAGTTTAACAATTAGTTATAAAATGAACACACAAATAACCACTATTCAGATCAAAAAACATTTCCAGCTGGGCTGGGGATTTGACTCAGTGGTAAAGTGCTTGCTTCAGATGCATAAAGCCCTGGGTTCAATCCCTTGCACCACCACCACCAAAAAAAAGGCAATATCCCAGAAGCCCCTCCTGCATTATTTCCTTATCACAACCCCCTGAAATATTCTTCATATGCATTCTGGCATGTTATAAACAGTGGTTTCAAACTGAAAGATTCCCAGAGCTTGCATGGATCTAAGTAATATTTGAGTTCTGGAGGCAGAAACCTAATTTTAAGTACTGGGAGCATTCAGTCAAGACCCCAGAGGAGTTGCATCTTATTTATAGGACTGCACTTATCACGTAGTAAAGGATACTCTAGATCCACAATAACGAAATTTTAAAAATAAGCTTTAGAAGAATCAAACCTATCTCCCAATCATTTAATTGTCTTTCACTATGAAGTCCAACATACTTTAAGGAAGAAAGCAAAATTCAGCACTCAACAGATTTCAAAATGTCTGGCATCCAATCAAAACTGAAAGCATCTGAAACAGCTATTAGAGCTGTGTTCAAATATTTAAAAGAAAATGAACACAATGCAAACATTGATAAAGATATAAATAAGAAACAAAGAAATTATAGAAATATAATATAATTATATATTATGTAATACTATATAGTATACAATATATAAATATATGATAAAGTTATATAATATAGAAAATATAATGTCTGAAGTTTTAAAGAAATGTACTTGAAGGGTTTAACAACAGATTAGGAAGTGCAGAAGAAAAGTTTAGTGGACTTGGGAACCTTGGATAGAAGCTATTCAAACTAAAGTACAGAGAGAAAAAAGACTGAGAAAATTGTTGGATAATATTAAATGATCTAAAATACATATACTAGGGGCTGGGGATGTGGCTCAAGCGGTGGCGCGCTCGCCTGGCATGCGTGCGACCCGGGTTCAATCCTCAGCACCACATACAAACAAAGATGTGTCCGCCAAAAACTGAAAAGAAAATATTGAACTAACTTTCTCTCTCTCTCTCTCTCTTTAAAAAATAAAATAAAATAAAATACATATACTATGTGTACAAAGAAAGACAAAAAATATTAAACAAAAAAATTTCTGAGCTGAGATGCAGCTCAGTAGGAGAGTACTTGCCTAGCATGTGTGAAGCCCTGGGTTCAATACCGCCAGCACCATTTAAAAAATAATTGCTGAAATTTTCCAAGTAATAGAAACTATTAAACCACATATACAAGAATTCCAAATGGAACTTTAGATTGACATAGAGAATAAAAATGCTCAAAATGGTATATATATAAATATATATAAAAATTTTTCTCTCGTATTTTAAGTCCTATAAAAGATAATTTCCATTTAAAGAAAAAATAATAAGTATAGTAGAATTTATGACATACAGGGAGTAAAATGTGACAATAATAGTAAGAATGACAGAAAAGTGAAGGTACAGTCATTCATAATGACATTTCAGTCAATAACAGACCACATACATCCCATTGATTTCATAAGACGATAACAGAGCTGAAATTTTTCTATGGCCTAGAGATGTCATATGCATCATAATATCATAGTATAATACATTACTCACAGGTATGTGGTGATACTGATGTATACAGGCCTACATCTTTCCCAGTCATATTAAAGTACAGCACATACAATTATAATACACCTCATAATGTTTGTACAATGACAAAATGGCCTAACAACATATTTCTCAGAACATACCCATTATAAATCAGCCCATAACTATATAACTATTATAAGTTTTTTACATTATACATGAAGCATAATATTATTTGAAAGTAGATTAAAACACAATCATCAAAATATATTAAATGTAAATGATCTAACCTTCCTGTTAAAGGACAAAGATGATCACATTCACTAAAAAAGCAAAACTCAACTATATTCTGCTTATAATAAACTTATTTTAAATATAAAAATATGGAAAGGTTATAAATAACAGGACTTATCTCAGTAAAGTTTTTTTAGCAAAATGAAAAGAAATAGTATACTATAAAACTCTAATAACAAAAATCTGGATAATCAAATGTTCTAAAATGAGATTGTGCTGGATACAGTAGTACACGCCTATAATCCCAACAACTCAGGAGGCTGGAGCAGGAAAATTTGAGTCAGCATGGACAACTTAGTGAGACCCTGTCTCAAAATTTAAAAAACAACAACAACAAAAAAACTTTTTAAAGAAAGGATAGGGGGTAGAGCCTGTGTCCAAACTGCAGTCCTGCAAAAAAAAATAAACAAATAGAATGAGATTTTAGTGATGATTACATAACCATATATGAAAAAAAACATTGAACTGTACATTTTAAATGGGTCTATTGTTTGGTATGAAACTGTATTTCAATAAAGTTGGTTTTTAAAAAAGAAAACTGGAATGCCTATAAAATATCAGACAGAATAAGACTTAGAAAATGATTTTAAAAATGTATAGTGATAAAGTGATCAATTCATCAGAAATATATTACAGGGCTGGGGATATATAGCTCACTGATAGAATACGTGCCTAGTATGCATGAGATATTGGGTTCAATCTCCAATACCAAAAAATCAATAATATAATATAATATATAAAACAACACTTGATATGTCTGTATCTAATAACCTATCTTCAAAATACATGAAGCAAAATTGGGAGAAAAGGGGGAAAGACAAATCTATAATTATATAATCTAAAATATATAAAATCATTATATAAAATAATCTAAAAATATATAAAAGCTCTATCAATAATTGATGGAATAGGCAGAAAATCAGTAAAGATATCAAAGATTTGAACAACACTATTGACCTGTTTATATTAATCTGTGACCAAAATATCTGACAAGAACAACTTAGAGGAAGAAAAGTTTATTTTTGCTCACAGTTTCAGAGTTTCAGTCCATGGTCAGCTGACTCCATGACTCTAAGCCCAAGGTGAGGCAGAATATCATGGCAGAAGAGCAAGGCAGAGGAAATCTGCTTATTTATGACAGCAAGACTCATTCATTCAATAAGCATTTATTGAGCATCTACAATGTACCAGGTACTGAACAAAGAGTTGGAAATGCACATAGCCCTCAATAGCTGACATGGTCTCTTTTCCACAGTAGATACTGTCTACTAGGGGATACAGACAAGTAGCAAGACAATTACAGAGCATTGTGAAATACCCTGAGTGAGCAAGCCCAAGAAATTTGAAAGTACAGAGAATAAATATTTAATTTGGACTTGTGATTATGAAAGATATTCTGGAGAAAATTAAATCAAAGCTGAGACCTGAAGGATAAATAGGAGTTAGCCAGTCAGAATGATGGGAGGAGTGAACAGATTGGCTCATTTGGAGGTGCATCTCCAAAGCAACCTTTTATATAGTCCAAAATTCTAGGTTGGGGCCCCAGCAATCTTTGTTTTAACAAACCTTCAGGGAATTCTGATTTGTGGCAAAGTTTGAGAAGTACTGCTCTAGGCTGTGGAACAAAATGTACACGGGTTTGGAAAAAGTATGGCATCCATCCACTGGGCACAGTGGCACACACCTATAATCCTAGTGACTTAAGAGGCTGGGGCAGGAGATCACAAATTCGATCCAGCCTCAGTAATTTAATGAAATCCTCAGCAATTTGGCAAGGTCGGCAATTTTGAAACACAGTCTCAAAAAAAGAAAAAAAAAAAAAAAAAAAAGCAGGAGGTAGCCTGGGGATGTAACATGGTAGAAAAGTGCTTTGGGGTTAAATCTCCAGAACAACAAAAAAAAAATTAGGTGTCCTTCTCCCCATATAATATTCCGTTTATGAGAATGGTGATCCTGGTGTTTCATCTGAGGTAGCAACACCAGGCCTAGTTCAGTCCCCACATAAAAGAAAAATAGAAAAGAAGAGGATTACTATTTGTTAAACAGATGGTGTACACCAGGCCCTTTACTGGTTTCTATTATTCATGCTCAGTACATTTCTATTTGCATATCCATTTCACAGATATGGAAATTGAGATTATAGAATTTGCCCAACCTTACTCAGAACTGGAATTTGAACCCAGTTCTAACTTCAGAATCCAATGAGTTTTCTACACTAGCCCACTGCTTCCAGGGAAAAGTTCAAGACTGAGAGGTTACGACATCTAGGATCCACTCATTGAGGCTTCTGGAAATGGAACAGGCTGATTGGGCAGCCATGTTTGATAGCTTTTCAACTTAATGGGTAGGCCTTTGGAGATGGAGCCAAATGAGCTAATCCATCTTTGTGTGTCAGAAAAGTTCCCTACCAGATAGTGATTCTGGCTGTGCCCAGGTGAAATGCTGCTAGGTCCCCTGGACTTAAATCAGAGCAGATCCAGCTCTATTTTTCCTACCAAAGGAAATTTTTCCTTGTGTTAACAGCTTGGAGAAAGCATCACATTAAAGGTCTTTGGTAGCAGTTGCCACCACGTAATGAGGTGTGGTGTTGTTAGCCTTTGAATGAAGAAGAGAAAAAAGAATTACAAGTGTTCAGAGTTCAGCAGAAGAAAGAAGCACTTGAGAGAGGAATGATTAAACTTTTCTCCAGGGCAGTTACACAAGCCATGTGTGAGCAGTGTGGGTTGAAGATAAACGTGGGTAAAATTGCAGTGTCTGCCTCTCAAATGGGCCCTGGAGCATGCTGGTGCCCATTTTCTTTTGTCTGTTTGGCTGGTAAAGAGCTGCTGGTCGACCTCATCTATTTTTATCAGAATGGAAAGATTCACTGTGGCAGGCACTGTGCTAAACAGCTCAGCCACTGTGCTCATCATGTGATGAGATAATTTTGTTGATGAGTACACAGAAGCTGAGAGGCACCATTGGCACATGAAACCTTTCTGCCACCTTGAGTGTGAAACAGTTGCAGGAGAACAAGGTGAAGGATGAAGAATAAGCACCTGTTCTGCTGTGACAGCTTTGAGTCTCTATGCAAAGCACTTCGAACCTGTGGGGAACATATTGGTGTTGATCATGATCAAATAACCTACAACAGGTAGCACTAGTGTGCTACAGAAGTATGGTTTTTTTGTTTTGGTTTGGTTTTGGTTTGGGGGGATTGGGGGGAAGGGCGTTTGTTTGTTTGTTTGTTTGTTTGTTGTGTCCCATGTAAATCCTCTTTGTTGGAATGGCCCTTCCTTCCCAAACCAGATCAGATTTGTTGGTCAAAAACATGCAGCCTTGGCTGGGCACGGTGGCACATGCCTGTAATCCCAGCAATTTGGGAGGCTGAGGCAGGAAGATTGCAAGTTCAAAGCCAGCCTCTGCAGATTAGCAAGGCACTTTGCAACTCAGTGAGACCTTGTCTCTAACTAAAACATTAAAAAGGGCTGGAGATGTAGCTCAGTGGTTAAGCACCCCTGGGTTTAATCTCCAGTACAAAAAACTTTAAAAATGCAGGCTTAGTAAAGTCATTTATGCCTCAAATTCTTCCAATTTGGACTTTCTCAAGACACTCCAGAAAAAGTATCCAAATAGGTAAAAAGCAGTTGTTCAGTGAATCAGTGTAGTCTCTCCTCTTATCCTCTGCTCTGAACTTCAAGCCTCCTGATCCTTTAGGCAATGATAATATCACCCTTTATCAGAAATGCATGATCTGTATCTCTCTGGACAAGAACTAAGTATTGTCAATGAAGAATTTTGAGAAGGCAGAGTACAGCATAAAACTCCAGAAGACCCTGAAAATAGGCTGAGCATGAAGGTTATATGACAGCTCCTTTTTAGATTTGGTGACACAAGCCTCTATAGCAACAGCCAGTGAGATGGATATTTGAGCCAATCCACATTGAATATTTGATAACATGATTAAAAATAAGACAAGGTAAAGCAAAACAATCAGAGCCTTGCAAATAAAAACTACCAATCCAACATGTATTGAATGACACAGTCTCAAGATGAGTGGAGTGATTCTGCATATGGCACCAGCCAAGCTCTGCAAGGCTCCAAGAACTGGATCTGAACCATAGGCTTTAAAATATAATGATGATCAAACACAGGGCACAAAGATTCCCTGGAGTGTTTGTCAGACTTGAAACCAGAGCAACACATTCAGGATTCCATACATTCTTGGCTTTGTCTAATATCACAGTAATTCAGTAGATGAAAAAAGCAAACTGAAGTCATTATAATATTCCCTGTGAACTCTGAGGAATTAAAGGCAGAAGACTGAGAAAATAAGCAACATAGGAATGTTGAACTTTTCTACACCATACAGGAGTGCAAAGTCCTTAAAAAGTCTAAGTTCAGAATTGTTTCCAGAAAAGAATCATGCTTAAAGAGAAACTAGTACATCTGCCAGTACTCAGAAGATCCAAGGCACAGTCCAGATCACAGCAGGTCAAGTTTTCAGAGGATGTCATTAACATGGAAACTATGACAACATTAATATTGGGCAAACTCCAGTGAGTGAGAGGTCTCTGGTCTACTTTTTTTTTTCTTTTTTTTTTTCTGGTGTCAGGGATTGAACCCAGGGGCACTTAACCACTGAACCACATCCCCAGCCCTTTTTAATATTTTATTTAGAGACAGGATCTTGCTGAGTTGCTAAGTGCCTTGCTAATATGCTGAGGCTGGCTTTGAGCTTACCATCCTCCTGCCCTAGCCTCCCGGGCCACTGTTGGGTCTATCATTTTAAAGAAAGGGGATCCAGATCTCAATACTATTTTTACAAGAGAAGTAGGAGTTCCTGCTCTGACAAATTCTGATGTTTATTACAGAAAGAAAATATTCTCCCAAGGCCAGTCTGCTTTCCCTCCTCCAGTAACAATGAGTTATGTGGAATAAAAAGTGTCCAGGAGTCCATCCATGCATATATCCAGAATATTGATCTTACCTGATGTGGTAACCCATACCTGTAATCCCAGCCATTTGGGAGGCTGAGGCAAGAGGTATAGAAAGGGCTGGGGATATGACTCAGTGGTTAAGTGCTCCTGAGTTCAATCCCCAATACCAAAAAAATACCCAGGATATGGATCTCGACAGAGAGTATGCCCATGCCATTTTTTATTATGCACTACAGAGCCTGGGAGTGAACAGATTTCTGGGACTCCGTGGTGAGGTTGCTGATTCAAAGTGCTCCTTCTCTTCCCCCTCTTTCTTCCTTTTTCTCCTTCTCATCCTCTTCCTCTGACTGACAAAGATATCTTCTTGGTCTACCAATCCCTCAACTCCAGCCACAAAGAACATCTATACAGACTCTTCTAGCCCAATATCTGTACTCCCTATCCTTCGGTTTGGTCAGAAGACAACTAAATCCAAGATGAAAAAGGGACACAAGGAAAAAAGCTGTATTATTCCCTAACCTAGTAGCTATGGAGATCAGTTATTTAAAACTTATCCATTGACCATCAGAATCACATCTTCTTTTTTTCTGTAAGAAATTTACTAAAATAGTTTAAAGTGCTCTTTTTTTTTTTTTTTGCCATATAAGTGAGACCTCAACTGTTGTTTGTAGTGTCAGATTAACCTTTGAAATGTGCTTTCCTAGGATGAAATGTGCTTTTCCTAGTAATGGGGTACATTACTTTTTTTGTTTGTTTGTTGTGCCGGGGTTTGGACCCAGGAGTGCTGAGCAACATCTTTGTCCCCCTTTTTTTGTTTGTTTGTTTGTTTAAGACAGTATCTTGCTAAATTGCTGAGGCTGGCCTGGAACTTGGTATTCTCCTGCCTCAGCCTCCCAAATCACTGAGATTATAGGTGTGCAAGACCACAACCCAGCTGCATTACAATTATTACAGTTTTATATAACTGCTTTGGTGTCCAATCCTCAAGAGAATACTCAAGAAGCTGTCTGAAGGTGATTGAAGAGGGGTGATTATTTTAAAAGATAGAGAACTCTAGACACCTTTATAAATAGTTTGTCATTTAGGTAAATCAGATTGGCTCAGGTCCTAACTGGTCTGTCATGTGAGGCATGCAGATAATCACATCAACCTAGCTGACACTGTGCATGCTATTTTACAAAGCCAACTCGTTCCCTTTCAAAGCCAGGTAAACACTGGATTGTATTAGCTCCTGCTAAAGATTGGGAAAAAACCCTGCTGTTTATAGTATATTATTTCATAAATTTAAATGTATTCCTAATTTCATGGTATAAATATTAATGTACATTCTATAAAGCTGAGATTTTAAAACTGATATTTCTATGTCCCTGAATTATAAGGATTTTGTTACATTTAAGCCCAGCTGGATTTGTTAAGGAAACAGCTACAACATTTATTAATTAAATGATTTGAGTTAGGGTTTATAAATTAAGATGATTGATTGCCTAGTGATGGAAATTTTAATTTTTTTTAATTTTTCAGTATGACATGGTAGAGCTATGTAAATACTATTTAATATGGCTGTATTAATCTTACAAGTGTTATTTATGGGCTCTTCATATGTAAACTGGATAAATATAAAAACACCAAAACCAAGGCTGGGGTTGTGGCTCAGTGGTAGAGCACTCGCCTCTCACGTGTGAGACCCTGGGTTCAATCCTCAGCACCACAAAAAAAAAAAAAAAAAAATAAAGATATTGTGCCCATGTATAACTAAAAAAAATAAAATAAAAAAAACAACACCAAAACCCACACATACCCCTGAAATATATAGTAAAGACAAGGAGAAGTTGAATTTTCCTCTTTGGGGGTGGCAGGAAGGTGCCTGTCCTATTCTGAGCAAGGTTGTGAATACCTCATGGGATGAGGCCAAAACTATAAGAAGCTACTTTTTGTGGTAGAGGACTTTGAGCATTTATTTATTATATGAGGTTATTTATATGAGACATTTATTTATTATAAGAGGTTATTTCTTTTTAGCCCTCCCTTCCAGATCACTTGTTGGCCTTTAACAGCAATTTTGAAAACTAGGTCTTCTGGTTAGGTTTTTCTTTTTAAAAACTTTAGATTAAAATATTTGGTACCACTGAGCACTTCAAGTTAATACGAGGTTCTAGTTTATGGAATATAATGTTGGATTTGATCTGATTAACTGTGTCATGATCTATGCCATTCTTATAGATATGTCTCAGTTCTAATGTTAGGGAAGTATTTAGTACATGTTCATAAAAAGCACATCAATTTAAAAAAAAAAGTCAGGAAAAGATCAGAACATGGACTTGGGCTCTTGGAGGGACAGGACTATCTAGGGTTGAGAAAGGAGATCCTAGTGTCTCTCAGCATTGCCTGCTCAGACTCTCCTCTCTATGCCAGAGGGGATGACCAACAGACAAGAAAAAGGAGGCCGAGCCTGACATGCAAGTGAAGTGGGAGTCAAGAACTCAAGCTCAGGATTTTTCAACTGAAAAGTCCTTGTTAAAGTCTTTGCTAAACACTGAAGGCTTATGAGAAATAAATGATACACTTGCCTGATAACATGTAGCAAGATCCTTAAATAAGCTTTTAGATTCAGCTTTAATAATATCTATATACAAATTGTGACCATAAGAATAGTCATGAAATAGTATTAAGAAGATTATCTGGTGCAATGATGCATGTCTACAAACACAGATACTGGGGAGGTGGAGGCAGGAGGATTGCAAGTTCAAGGTCAGCCAGGACAGCACCCTGTCCATCCTTCCCAGTGAGTTTCTGGTGCGTAGAGAAGGGACCAATTCACCTCTATATCCCATAGGAGGACAATATCACCATTTCATTGTTGTCAATGATGATTTTATCAGTAGCTGCCCCTTGTTCTGCATCAGGACAGGATCCAGCACTGGACTCTCTCACCCTAGGTCATCAAGCTGCCACCTACAGGCCAACTTTGACCTTCCATCACTAAAGTTTTATTGCAAAACACACACACACACACACACACACACAAGAACTTTTGTAACTATATTTATTTTAAAAGGGAATACTTGGGATGATATATAGCTCAGTGGTAAAGTATTTGCCTAGCATGCATGAGACCCTGGTCCAACCCCCAGTACTACAAAGAAAAGAAAAAAGATGGGATAAAAATTATATAAACTGAGTGATTCCAAGCACGTTTAAAGTGCTTAATTAAAAACAAATAAAAAACAGAAGATGCTGGGCATGGTGGCTCAAACCTGTAATCCCAGAGCTCAGGAGGTTGAGGCAAGAGGATCACAAGTTAGGGAGACCTTGTCTCAAAATTAAAAATAAAAAGTGTTGGGGATGAGGCCCAATAGTTAAGGGCCCCAGGTCCAAACCCTGGTTAAAAAAAAAAAAAACAACAACACAGAAATTAGTTTCTCACTCATCTAATACTTCCAAAATAGACTAAATTTGATAGATTAACATAATAAGATGTTCTTTGAAGTATCTTAACAAAATGATAGCAGGAAGCAAGGCCACAGTGGGCTATAGTTAGCCCACTGTTATGAAGTCAAGTCCTAACTTTCCTCTCTCAGAGGATCTACCCTATTGTGTTAGGGATTAAATATTGATCCAGGGAACTCCAGATTAAATGGGACTTATTCAGATTTAAATAGAAGGCAGTTCTGCTTAAATCTCACCTCTAGCTGATTTACCCCCAGCACCCTGACCATCCTTCCCAGTGAGTTTCTGGTGGGTAGAGAAGGGACCAATTCACCTCTATATCCCATAGGAGAACAATATCACCATTTCATTGTTGTCAATGATGATTTTATCAGTAGCTACCCTCATTCTGCATCAGGACAGGATCCAGCACTGGACTCTCTCACCCCAGGTCATCAAGCTGCCACCTACAGGCCAACTTTGACCTTCCATCACTAAAGTTTTATTGCAAAACACACACACACACACACACACACACACACACAAGAACTTTTATAACTATAAGATTATGATGATTTACTATTAAGATGAAAAAGCAGAATAAGTTAAAACAAATTAAAATTTTTAAAAAATTAAAGTTTACACATACAGATCCTCTGAGACCCAATCAGGTTTACATTGCTAATAAAAAGAATAGAAGGGAATACCAAAATACTAAGACAGCATCTCCCTCATCTAATACAATGATCCTTTATAATAATGATGTCCATTCTACAGAGGAAGAAACAGAGAGGTTGCCTCTGGAGAGTGGAATTGTGGATGGTTCATTCTAATTCTTCTACTGTTTTCTATATTCTTCTATAATCCCGTATCTTGATCCTTGGTCAGGAATTGGGAAAGAGGGTCTTAAAGGGAAAAAAATCAAAGCTGTTCTGTGAGGCTCAAATGCCCAAAGATACCATATTGTCATCTGTCATTAGGCCTCTGAGGAGATGAGGATGAAGGTGGGCATTGGGCTTCCGTGCAAGGCCTGGTCTCCTGAAGGCCTAGAAAGACCATTCTGTGCAGGTAGAAAGACCATCCCATAGCTACCTATAAAACTTGATTTGATTTGATCCAAAAACCATGAGCGGTCCCAGCTCCCTGTGACCTACCCTAAGGTAAACTTACAGCTTTCCTGGTACCATCTCAGACCCTTGGCCTCCATTTCTGCCTATCTCTTTGATTCAGTGTTTCTTTGTAAACCAAAGAACAAGCTTCCCTCTGATTGTTTACTGATCTGATACCTCTTTATGCTCACAGCTCACATGGCTCCTGTCTGAGGCTGTTGGTGACCCAGCCCTTTGATCCCATCTGACCTCATCTCTCTGGCTTTCACCGTGCTTCTGACTTCCTGGTTCCTGCCCCTGCTGGCCACTTGCAGCCACCCTTCCAAGTGAAGGTCTCATGCACCGGCATCCTTGTATCAGTTGCCAGTCCTGTCCTCAGCACACATGCAGCACAATATTTTGTTAGAGAAGGTGGCAATCCAGAGGAAGTAGTCAGATTTTATTTCTGGTGGTGGCATCAGCAGCAGCTTAAGTCGGTCCTGACTATAGTTAACAGCACTGAAACTAACTCAGACAGTTCCAATGCTTTCTATTTTTACTGTTTCTATCTCTCTGACTACACTTGCCCCTCCTCATTTGTGCCATCAAGCTTTGCTGCTACCATTAAATTGTGTCTCAAATGGAAACTCTGATTCCAAGCTTAGTCAGACCTATCAATCATACCTTAAATGTCTCTGCTCCCATGGTTCTATAACAAAGCTTGAGCACTTGTGAAATAAACAGTGGAAGCGGGTGTGATAGCGCACACCTGTGATCCCAGTGAAGCTGAGGCAGGGAAGCTGAGGCAGGAGGATCACAAATTTGAGGATGGCCTCAGCAACTTAGTGAGATCCTGTCTCAAAATAAAAATAAAAAATAAAAATGGCTGAGGATGTAGCTCAAGGGTAAAGTGCCCCTGGGTTCAATCCCTGGTAAGAAAGAGAGGGGGAGAAGAAAAGGGCGAGGAAGAGGGAGAGTGAGAAGGAGAGGGAGAGGGAGGGGGCGGGGAGGAAATGTCTCCAGCACCACTGTCCTGCTTCCTGTCCTGCAAGGTTTTAAACTTTACATCCAACCTCTAGGCTAGAAATTCAGCCTAATCTTAGTTTCTAAGGAAAATTTTATTTCCAGGCACCTTGAGGTACTTAGATCAATAACTCTGCCTTCTATATATGCCTAGTTTTGTGGCCAGCTTTACTCTGAACTGGCTAATGGAATTGGAACAGTTGTAATAAAGCCCCTGCCTTGAAATTCCAGGCACTTTGATCCCCTTGCTTGGGTCCCCAATGCCAGGCCAGCCTGAGATCCCAGGATGTGAAGTCACTTATCCTGCAGGAGGGCCAGGGTGCTGTTGTTATATTCTTGTGAGCAGAGGTAAAAGGATCCCACCTGGGGTCTTGGCTTAGTTCTGGCTCAAGGCAGAGGGGGACCTTGGCTGGTAACCAAGGGGTGTTGACCAACCTTCACTGGGGGAGAAAGCCTGAGCTGCTGATCTGGAGTCCACCAGCTGCTGGGGCTATGCCCCTCCTCCTGCCAGGTTCTGAGAAGTCTCCTAATCAGGTTGGGCTTAGTCAGCAGAGAATAATATCTGTTCATAGGGCCAGAGAGATGGGGTCAGGAAAAAAACCCTCACGGGACTTTATTTCCTCAATTGTACAATGAGGAGGTTGGATCTGGTGCACTTCAATTTTATTTCTGGTTCTATGAACTCTCCAGAAGGCCTAGACCATACTGTAATCAGATTATTATAGCTAAAGGTATGTAAGAAACAAATTACATAATATGTGTAAAAGTACTCTGTGAAGCAATAAAGCCTTTTGTTTATGAGATTATAACTGCTATAAATTATCATAATTATCATACTGTCTCCCATGCTATGAATCATTAAATCCTGTCACTTACATCTTGCATCCCCAATGTTCCTTTACATTGTCACAATGTTTCACCCACCACCATCTCAGTCATTGTCCACGTTAGCACCCTGTTTTTAAATATAGGTTTTGTTACTACTCAGATAAGTAAGGCCGACAGATGAAGATTCGGCTTCCTCTGAAAGAACAGTTTGTTACTCAGGAAGTTCGGTCCCCAGGAAGCCACCCAGGGCCACAAGGGGAAGCACCAGGCTTCAGGAGTCAGAGGAAGCAAGAGGAAGTTAAGGCAAAAGACTTTATTGTGGCCGGGTGGCCTAAACTTGTAATCCCAGCAGCTCCGGAGGCTGAGGCAGGAGGATCAAATTCAAAGCCAGTCTCAGCAACTTATCAAGGCCCTAAGCAACTTAACTGTCTCAAATGAAAAAATTAAAGAGGGCTGGGAATGTGTCTCAATAGTTAAACACCCCTAAGTTCAATTCCTGGTTCCAAAAAAAAAAAAAAAAAAGTGTGGTTTTCACAGGAATCCAGTTCCAAGCTGCAGATTAGTGTCATTGTGATTGGCAAGAGAAAACAGATCGAAACAGATCAGAGAGAAGGACATGGAAAGCCACATAGTAAGTACTGACACATGACTTCATTTTGGATGTGAAGTATTAGCTCAAATACACAGACTTATGTAGAAGCAGGTATAGATACAGTCTAAACATATATAAAAATAAAGAATGAGAGCTGTGGTTGTGGCTCAGTAATAGAGAACTTGCCTACCATGTGTGAGATGCTGGGTTCGATTCTCAGAAACATAAATAAATAAGTATCCATTGACAACTAATAAAAATTTTAAAAATAAAGCATGAGAAATGTATTGCTAACAGTAGCTATCTTTGGGTCAGAAGATCACATATAATATCCAATTTCTTCTTTATCCTTTCTAAATATTTCTATAACTGGTGTATAATAATAGTTTGAAATTTGGAACCTTAAAAACTACTAATTTCTTCTCTTTAAATCAAGATATAATTCATGAAAAAATGACTGGGGACATCCTTAAGCCAGCAATGTCATAAATGACCTAGTGCATGTGACTGTCTACTCCAAAAAGTCCCTGAGTAGGAAGCTAAAAATAGAGAGATCAGGGCGGGTGGTGGAGGGGGACTGGGGGATACAAAGCATCCTACCAAGAGGGCCATGAGCTAGGCAAACTTTAAGCACATGAGGGGATGGACTGGGGGGAAGGAACCTGGCTCAGAACTCTCTCTGGGGAATGCAGTCTGCATGAAGGAAAAGGGCTCACCTAGAGACCCAGCTTGGAAAGCCTTTGGGGATGGTGTGAAAGACTGGGAGCATTGTTGGGTGTATAAAGTTTCAGGGTAGGAAATGAATTCACTAAGTAGCTGTGTCATTCCCAAATCTCAGCCTATAAAGTCGACTTTTCTCTCTCAGAGTAAAATATGATTACTGATCATTTATAGCCACTTATGGCAACACAATTCTTTTTCCAAAGAATTCTATGTCCCCTCAGGTTTGTCCTGGTTTGGGCGCTTCTTGAACCAAAATAATTTTCCATTGAAGTCCCTTCGACCAAAAAAATATACAGTATTAGGACAAGTGATGTACCTCAGTATGAAGTACTTATATGTCCTGCTCAAGGCCCTGGGTTCAATCCCCAGCATCACAGAACAATGAAACAAATATCCAGTAATGCCAAAACTAGACAGGCCTTTGGAAATAATTTAACCAAGCACCCTTCTTGGTGCAAGGCACAGAGCTCCCTTTAGAGATAAAGGAACTGGGACCCAAGGGAATTAGGTTATTTGTCCAGGGTAGCTAAATGACAGAGTTCACCAGGACCCCTCTCTTTCTCTGTATATTTTTTCCCCATTATTCCTTGAAGTTCCCTGTTTAAAAAGAAAAAAAAATCTTCCTTTGCTAGGATATATCAATGACTGTCATTACATCTAGACAGAATAATATCATTACATCTTGACTGAATAATACCACTTATTAAGGATTATATGTTCTTTTCATAAGCTGTCATTTAATAATCATAATAAGAAGGTATTCTTAGATTCTATTTTCAGGCAAAGAAGCTGAGCACCAAAGCAGTTAAATAAACCACCCAACATCCCCCTGTTAGTGGTAGCAGGATCAGGATTGGAACCTAGTTAATCTGAATCTACACTTACATTCTTGTCTCTGCATAAAGATAAATTAGTGGGACTGTCTTTGATAGGAGATGGTTCCTCAATAAATTGAGCATTCCCTTAAGGTTTTTAATTTCTTTTTAATATGCTCTGAAATTGTCTTTTCTTTGATTAAAATGGCAAATTTAAGCATTGAGACATTATATTAGAACTAAATTTCTACATTTTATTAAGAGAGTCCCTAAGTGGGGACTGGTGATATAGCTCAGTTGGTAGAGTGCTTGCCTTGCATGCACAAGACCCTGGGTTCAATCCCCAGCATCACAAACAAAAAAGATAGTCCCTAATTGTATCTAGATAGCCCCATAGAGTTACCAGGAAAAGAATTTTTACCCTGAGTTTGTTTTTATTTCACTTGAGTTTTACCCAGGGTAAATTTTTATCAAAAACTATGAAGGAGAAATCGTATACATTCCCTGTTTGTTTGTTTTGTTTTCCATTAACATGATAATCTTCACAAGTTTTTTGCTATGAAGTATCAACTCTGGCACTTGATTTAGTCGATAAAAAGCAAGGTGCCCTCCAATTCCTTACTACTCTTGGGGACAAAGATCACTTAGAGTTCATCCTGAAAAGCATCTAAATTTAGAGATTTGCTGCTGGAGCAAAACTTCCATGTACCAGTAATAGAACCAGGCAGGCCTTCCAAAGTATGTCAGGCATGTGCTTGCAATGCTGTCACAAGCAGGGTCAAGAGGCTCTGTCCCTGTGTACTGGTGACCTGGGAGGCCTGGCTCTTTTCTAGGCCATTTACAGAGTGTTCCGGAGCTGGAAGCACAGAGTCAGGCAATGATTTTTTAAAAACATTTAAAACAAATAGTAAGTGCTCATTTTGGCAGTATATATGCTAAATTGGAATGACACAGAGAAGATTAGAATAGTCATTGCACAAGCATGATGTGTAGACTCATGAAGCTTTCCATATTTTTATGCTGGAGAGGATGTGGAAAAAAAGAAACACTTTTACACTGTTGGTGGGATTGTAAAGTTAGTACAACAGCTATGGAAAGTAGCATGGAGGCTCTTCAAAAGATTAGCAGAGGAACTACCATATGACGCAGCTCTTCTACTCCTCAGTATTTATCCTAAGGAATTACAGTCATCGTACTCTGGAGATACATGACCCATGTTTGTAGCAGCACGATTCACAATAGCCAAACAATGGAACCAGATGAGATGTGTCCATCAACGGACATATAGAAAATATTTTATTCAGCCATAAAGAAAAATTAAATTACGTCATTTGCAGGAAAATGGATGGAACTTGAGAATATTAAGTGGAAAGCCAAATTCAGAATGTCAAGGGCCCTATGTTTTCTCTCATAGGTGGGAGTTAAAGAGGAAAAGGAAAAGGAAAAATGGGGGAAATCTCATGAAAATGGAAGGAAGATGAGCAGAGTAGAGGAAAGTGTGCCGGAGAGGGAGAAGAGGATGGAAAAGGGAAATACTGGAGAATGAGATTGACCAAACTATATTGTTATATTGTGTGTATATATGAATAGGTAACAACAAATTCCACCATTATGTGCAACTACAGTGCACCAATAAAAATATGAAAAAATAAAAATAAATCAATCAAATATTTAGGCGCTTGGGGCATAGCTCAGTGGTAAGAGTACCTACCTGGCATGTGCAAGGCTCTGGGCTCAAATCCCAGCACCACCTCAAAAATTTTAAAAATAAAACAAATATTTGAGTAGTGCATTCATGCACATAGTTTTTTGTTTGTTTGTTCTTTAATGTCAAACAAAAGATTCCTGAAAGAAACACAGCTCTCCTCAAACACTAAGTCTTCATCCCTTAATCAGGCAACCATGGTTCAAGCTCAGTGATGTGGCCTTTGTGGACATTTGAAGAGCAGAGGCAGACTGCTTTCCCATTCCTGATCTCTCTTCAGAGTATAGGACCCTGGTTGAGTGTTCGGAGGGCTGGCTTTGGTTTTTAGGTTCCTCAATCACTTCATTTCTTCAGACTTGTTTTTCAAATCTAATTTACATATCACAAATTAGAGTGATTCTTGAACCATCAGTGTGTGGAAACTGCCCTAAGGTCTGCACTAGAGCTTTGGAGAAGTTGCATTGTTCAAAGTGGATGCCCCAAACAGAGCCTCTTGTGAGCATAGCATCAGATGAGGTACTAAACTGAGAATTCTCAGGCTGGAGATTGTTGTTTCATCCTTAACATGATTTCTTAAGAAACTATACAAGGTCTTTCAAGAACAGGAGAGGAAGTGTGCTATAGATATTCTTGAATGGCCTAGCCCCTTCCCTGCATATCTACTGCAGAATTCCTGGAACAGCAGCCCATCAAGTAATCAAAGGGAAGACACGTGGACAAAACAGACTCTCAGAAACTGCAGGCATTTGGAAGGAGAGAAGTGCCAGCCACAGCAGATCAAATCGGAGTCAGTACATGTCTCCTAAATGTCATGGGGTGGTGAGCCTTGGAGGCAAGAAACTAGAGATTAAATCACGGTCTGCTAGAGCCAGCAGCAGGAACTCAATATGGATTTGAAGCATCTGTGGGACATACCACTAACCAGAGCCAAGAGCAGAAATGCAGTCATTTCTAGGACTGGCCTAACATTGCAGCCAGAGGCCACAAAAAGGAGAAGACTTTCTTCATAAATGTTCGAAGTTTAGAGGATTTCCCAGCAAGACATGTAAAACGTGCTGCTGGTGTCCCTTGGGGAATTCAGTGTACCTTGAGCAGTCAGAGCAAGAGTCATTTATGAAAAATCTTTTCCCCAAAATCCAACTTATTCTGAGACTGGAGGGACCACTTGGATTCTCACTAGGGGAAATGATTAAGGAAGAAGATTTGGAGGTAAAATCAGATGTTTTGAGCTGGGACTGGGGTCACCATGGGAGAAGGATTGTATGTGTGCCGTAGTCTCCTGAAGTCAGAGCCCAGGGCTCATGGTAATGACTACTGTTATGAGGTGTCCCTCTAAAGCTCCTGCTAATGCAGGAATATTTAGAGGTGAACTTATTAGATTGTGAGAGCTGTAACCCAATCAGTCTATGCTACTTTGATTGAACTGGCTGGATGATAACTGTAGGCAGGTGAGGCATGGCTAGAGGAGGTGGGTCATGTCCTGGAAAGGTGCATCTGTCCTGTGGCCCCTAGTCTCTCTCTTCTCTCTCACTCCCTTCCGATCTCACCACGAGCTAAGCAGTTTTCTTCTACTGGGCCCTTCCCCCTTGTTATGTTGCCTCACTTTAGGCCCAGAGCAAAAAATGTAGCCAGTTATCGATGGACAGAGACCTATTAATTCATGAGCCCCAAATAAACTTTTCCTCCTCTAAGTTGTTCTTGCTGGTATTTTGGTAACCACTCACCCTTATTTGTATCTAGTGTGGCATGTTTGGTCACAAACAAAATCCTAATGCCACCAAGGCACCCACCACCCAGCATTCATCTTCTTCAACCTTGAAGGATAGTTTCAGGAACAAAAAAAGGATTACCACTACCCCCACTCCATCCCACCCCCATGTGATAGAATGGCCTAGCTTTTGCTTCAGTTGTGAGGATGGATACCTTGTGACACAGTGCACCCATGAAGGAAAAAGCTGTGGGAGCATTGAGGAAACTCACCTTCTAAGTGGCAGAAGATTTCCTTCTTTTCCCATATCTCAAAATGGAAATTTGTCAGCTGTATCTTCCCCCATTGAAATCTAATGCTCCAATGTCTAATCCCAAACTCAGCCTGGCTTTGTGGGGCCCATGACTTGCAGAGCTGGAGTAGGAGTAGGGGCAAATTAAACCTTTCCTGGGCTGGGACTGTAGCTCAGTGGTAGAGCACTTGCCTGGCATGATTGAGACCCTGGGATAAATCCCCAGCACAGCAAAAAACAAACAAATCAATTTTTCCTGGTAATCTAAATAGTCTAGGTGAGCCAGACCTTCAAAAGGGTTTGAAGGTGATTCATGTCTAACCTCACCAAAGAAGAAGGGAGGGAAGGGAGAGTTCTCAAGTTTGGAGAGTCTCAGGTGCCATGAGCAAACAGTGCATTGTATTTACTGTTCCCGTCACTCCACACTCTGAAGGGGTATTGTGTAACAGACTTGCTGGGATATTAAATGTTTCTGTGGAGGAAAACAGGATGGCAGCGTGAGCAGAGATAATTTGTCATTTATCATATTGTCTTCTGAAAAGCAGAACTCCCTTATTTGAAAGGTAATGAGTATAAAATGAAAATTACAGAAAAATAGATGGGAGGAGAGATGTCTCAGAGGAAGGTGACAGAAAATTCAGAAAGAGAAGAAACCCAAACAAGACCCCAGAGCCAGGGTGTCTGGTGGGACAGTGGAGGATCCGAGGGGAGGAAGCAGATTGTTATGGAGTTTTGCAGCATGAGATGTTGTCTAATTCTCTCTTCATAAAGCCTTCAGCAAAATCTCCTTTACTGATGCTTTTCAACCAGGATTTGCTGTGAAAGAGGAGCTCAAAGTACTAAGTTTATCAAAGGAAGTGCAAATGTCACATTCTTAAAGACTGGATTCTTAAAGAGAATCAGAAAGTTCTAAAGAAGAGGCGGCCCCAGAGATGGGCCTTATAGGATGCTCAACATTTCTGCTACAATTGCAGACAAGGGAGACTCCAAGGGCTGGAGGCCAAGAAGGGAGGATGGGAGGTCTGAAAGTACATGAAATGTCTAAGGAGAAGACCCTACTATTGTCTTCAGGGGAATAAGAGCAGGGTGGCAGAACTATGGATGCTTAGCCACCTTCAGATCTCAAGAGCAGTAGTGGATTTTATGGAAAGCAAAACTAGGACCACTGCGTGGGATTGGCAAGAAGACAGATTATGGCACAATATACTGTTATCTCTGAAAGAAGAAGAAATAGGACTGAAGAACCTCTGGCTCCCTCCAACTTCAGTTGTCTACCTCCTTCAAATGACCAGATAGACCTGGATTGAAAACACTGCACCAAGGAAAACACAATCTCACTCAGTTTCAGTAGATTTCCCTTGGACTTGACAGCTCTGAATCTGTTCCAGTTGAGGAAAAGTTTACTGCCCAACCATGCTCACTGATTTATGGAGTTAGTATAACCCCGAGGGCCCACCACCAATGCTGAAGTCACCCATATTCTGGCTGCCTGAGGAGCCCCACCCACCAGCAGGCCTCTACCTATATGCCAGGACTATCCTGCCTGCTGAGGATCCCTCTCTCCCTTCCTATCTCAGAGTTGTGAGTGATCACTCTTGCATTATTTTCCCCACAGTGTCTGAGGGCCTCAGGCCCACAACTGCATGTGGAGCCCAGGAGATCTGGAAGAGATTGTTATAATTGATTAAATAAATTAGTTGTTCTTTTCTTGTTAAGCTTTTATTTTAGGCCTGTCTAAATCCCCCTTATGATGGATGAGGATATGTATAGTTTTATGCCCCACAGTTTCTGGCACTTAATGTAGGATGTCATGGGCTGGGAATGCCATTCACTTTAGACACTTTGCTCAATCTAGAAGGTATGGTTAAGAAATCCTGGACTTCTGACAAAAGCCAGCCAAGGTAAGGATTCTTAACTACATCAGCCTCTCAGATCTCTGTGGGGACTGGTCAAGCCAGAATGGTAAGCAGTTTTATTTCAGGCCTAGCCAAGAACTCTAGGGAAGTAAAGAAAATCTTTCCTTCTCTAAAATAAGTACTCAACAAATATCAGACATTTTCATTTTTGATCATTTTAATGAGATACAAAAAAATAAAAAGACCTAAAAATACATCTTAAAGACCTGAATACCGACCTTCCATATTATTTTCACCTCTGGTCATTGAACACCTCTCCTTATTTAATATAGGTATTAATGAAGTGTATTCATGTAGTGTAGAAGAGAGATGACTTATAGTTTTGATTTGAGAAACCAAAACCTAGTTAAATGGTTTCAAAATCAGGAGGTTAAAAAAAAAGATTTGCAGAAACAAAAGAACAAAAATAATGCTTCTCAGAGAGAGTCTATCTACCCTGGAAAATACAGATTTGGGACAACTTTGTTCAGCTTGCATGCGCGTTCAAAATAAAAAAAAGTAGGCTAAGATTTGATACCAGTGGCATTAATAGATTTACAAAGAAAGGTAGTTTCTCTTACGCCTTCTAGTGACCAGGGTTTTAGTCCCTTTACCCTTCAGTCCCTCAGATTTTCCAATTATATATCAAAGAGTTAAATTAAAAGATCTTAAGTCTCATAGCTCTAAGCTGTAAGGTTCTGTGAATTCCTTGTGTGTGGGGAGGGGGGGGGTTTGTTTTTTGCTTTGTGCCTTGAAACCTGGAAAAGGCTTTGAGGGCAATAAACAGCTGCAGCAGTTTTCTCACCTAGGCTCTTTGCACGTGATGCATTTCCTTCACTAGTCTCTATCTAAAACAAAGTGTTTCAAGTCAGCAGCCCTCGCACTGACTGCGTCTTGCCACTCTGGGCACTTAGTACTCGCTTTATGGTAGAGACTCAGGTGGCCCCAGGGGGTCATCTGTGAGGGAAGGAGAACTACAACTCCCAGGGTTCCCCAGGTGAGGACGCCCATCCGATTGGCCAGGGGTCGGTGACGCTCAGTGTTTTGGCCCCAACGGTCACATGTTTCCTTTGTTGTGAGCTGCGGCCGAGACTGGTGTTTCGCGGAGACGCCGGCGCTGGAGAGTGCGTTGCACCGCCGGCCGCTGAGGGACCGCAGGGCCCGCCGCTGCTGGCCTCTTCCAGCCTTCGCCGAGAGGTACCCGGGGATGACAGCTCCGGGACCTGCCGAAAGGCGAGGAATCGGCCAGAGCCTGGGACCTCGGGGCAGAGGGGCGGCCGAGGTCCTGGCCACCGGGTGTCACGGGTGGGAAGCTTGCGGCGGCCGGCCTCTCAGAGCCAGACTAGGGGTCTGCGGAGGAACTGCGGCTGGGCCTGCAGGGCCCTTTTCTGAGGCGAGGGGCCACCGAGGTGAACCTGGGGGGTCCCCAGCCCCGGCTGGATAGCGTCAACGCTGAGGGAGGGCACCCCCGCCTCCCGGCACTACCGGCCCGGAACTGCCGCGCGGCCTGCGGGGGCGGGGAGGGCAGCCGCGGCTGGGTCCCAGGTGCGGTCACTCCGCCGCCTCGGGGCTGAGCAGCTGGGGGCCGGGCCCTGCACGTAGCTGATGGGCTTCGAACGGGCGTTGCTTTTTTTTTTTTTTTTTTTTTTTTTTTTAAGCTCTGGAAGCAGTAAGTGCGACGGTCTCAAATCCAGCCTTCCCGTTTGGCAGGCGGGGGGGCCGTTGGTCCTATAGGGGAGAACTGACAGGATCAAGGTGGGGTACCCAGGGCTACGGGCCAAAGGAGCCCCGTTAAAACGATTGCGAAATGTGCTCGGCACTGTCACCTGACCGTTACCCCCGCCCCCGCCGCCCGCAAGCCTTTGTTTACCACGCTCGCGACCCGGCCCGCACCGGGAACCGGCCGTCCCCGGAGAGCCGGGCGGGCGGGGGAGCGGGCGTTCCGCGGGTGGAGTCCCCGCCTCCCCTCCCCACCTTCCCACCACTCCAAGCCTTGGCGTCTTAATTTAGTTCCCAGTGTCCCCGCCCCAAGTTCTCGATACCCAGGGCCAAGACTCTTAAGGCGGTCCGGATTGGCGCCTGCGGCGATTGTGGGTGGGACCCGGAGTCGAGTTCGAGTTTTTGTTGGCGATCGTCACGTCGCTAGGTGGGCCTGCCCTAGTCAGTTCTTCCCGCCCCCTTGAAGGTGATCTGGAGGACGCGCGGGAGCGCGCCCTGGCCGCTGTGGGGCCGGGCGGTGGGGGTGAGGGCGGCGCGCGCCCCCGTGCCGGCCGCCAGGGGCCTCAGTGGTGGCGCTGGCTTCTCGCGGTTTCTGTAGGCGGTTCTGGCCACGCAGCGGACTGCAGCTGCGTCCCGCCCACCCTGTAACTGCTGTCGCTTTATCTGCCGAGATGATGCAGAGGAAGTCCTGCGAATTTGTTCTTGCTTGTTCTGTAAACAGGGCTTAGATGGCTAAATACAGGGCACGTTTTGGGGGGCTTCGCGGTTACCCCTGAGGCAGTGACTATTCACAGTTGATTTAAGTGGATTTTAATGATTAATTGCTTTTGTTGGCAGCTTCATAAACACCATCTTAGTATTTGAAGCCACAGACCTTTTTAAATCCACCAGCTGGTTGATTTTTATTAGATTTGTAAAATAGATTTAAAATGTACACATTGTCTGTTAAGGCCGTAAATGGTTAGATTTAAAAGATTGCTTTTAAAAAATGATGGTTTGAGGATACGTCCCTGAAAATTAAAGATTCTTATATAACCCTGCTCAAATGAGTTATTTTCCTCCTTCGGGGGATTCTAGCTCACATCAGTGTTTGAGCTAATTCAGTTTTGAGAAGGGAATTGCAGATGTGTTTGAAAACTGTAAATTAAGATAAAAAATCTGGGAGGCCAGTTTTAACCATAGTGTATTAAAGGTGGTTTTTTTTTAATCTTTTGAGCAAATAGGGTACTTGGGTTTTAGCAGATTTTCTTTTCTGTAAATCTGTAATAGTTCACCCAAGACTTAAATATATTTTTTAAAGAAGAAAGATAGAGCTTTCCTGGGTGAAGCAGGAATTGAATGTGAATCTTTCTTATTGGTTATACATTCTTAACATATTTTAAAAATTCAAGTAGAGATGGCTACATTGGAATGAGCAGCTGCTGTGATCCCAACTCCCTCATAAGTAGTGCATGGAAGGCATTTAATATATTTAAACAAGTACAAATGCAACTAACCTTTCTAAAAATTAAAGCCACCACTTGATAAAAACCTTTTTATTTAAACAAAGCCTTATGACTTAGTACCTGAACAGGAAGAAGAAATAGTATCCTGAGTTAGGGCTGTTGTCAACTTTATCTTAAACTTTCCTGTTTTTTGTCCAAGTTGTTAAAATTTTAACCACACACACACACACACACACACACACACACACACACCCTCCTGGATATTGAACCCAGGACCTCCCATGCTAGGTAAGCACTGTACCATAGAGCTACATCCCTAGCCCTTTTTATTTTAAGACAGAGTCTCTAATTGGAGCTAGCCTCCAACTTTTGATCCTCCTGCTTCAGCCTCCGGAATTGCAGAAGATACAGTGTGCCCATACTGAGCCAGGCTTAATATACTTTTTTTTTTTAATATTTATTTTTTAGTCATAGGTGAACACAGTATCTTTATTTTATTTTTATATGGTGCTGAGGATCAAACCCAGTGCCTCACGCATGGTAGGCAAGGGCTATATCTTTGAGCAACCCCAGCCCCTACTTTTTTTTTTTTTTTTTAACTTCCTTGTTTTTCTGCCATTTCATGAAAACTCAAAGGTCAAGTCTTTGAAAAATAAACACTACAATATATCCCGTTAGTGATATCGGTTGTTTTTGTAAATACTTTCCTCTTATCTGAAAATTTAGGACCTCTTTTTTTTCAATAGTTATTTAAGTATGTTGTACAATGAAAAATGTGAGTAAAATTGAAGTATAAATATGAAAAATACAACCTATATGATTTTTTTCTTCTGTTATGACAACAAGAAAACATTATACAACAAATGTATGTTTTAAAATCCCTAGCCTTTCTGTCATGAAAAACATAATAAGCAAGGTGCCAGGGTGCATTCTTGTAGCCCTAGCTAATACACAGGCTGGGGTGGGAGGGTCACTTTAGCATAGGAAATCAAGAGCAGCCTAGGCAGCAGAGTCAGACCCTGGCTAAAAAAGGGGGTTGGGGGAAGGGACATGGAGGACTAGTGAGAGGAAAAAAAGAAATAAGACACAGAAGAAAAATCAATAGCTAAATTTTTTAAAGTGGAGTCTGCCTAAATCACCCAAGAGCTATAATCTTTCAGCATTTGGCACATCTTAATACTCAAATTTGTGTTTTAAAATGGCTAGGCTTTGCTCTTTACCGAGGTTTCTAAAGTTATTTCTTTTAATAATTTGTGTCACCACTAAGGTAAGTAAAAATCACTGTTTGGGGCTAGGGAAGTGGCTCAGTTAGAGCATTTGCCTGGCATTTGTGAGGCCATGGGTTAGATCCCCAACACTGGAAAAAAATAAAATCACTGATTTACAAGTCTGTCTCTGCTGTCTTTTATATATAAAAAAAACTCATTTAGCGTACTCAGATTTCTCAAATTTGTTCAAGTGACAGAGTTTCTGGTAACACCTTGCAGATTTAATTCTAATAAACAACAAAAAACAGTTTTGCTAAAGAAACCATAACTATGTCATATATATAGTTTTTCAACTTTGTGTGTGTGTAACTGGGGATTGAACCCAGGATGTTCTGCTACTGAACTACATCTTTAGCCCCTTTTATTTTATTTTGAAACAAGGTGTTGCTAAGTTGCCTGGGCTGGCTTCCAACTGCCTTAGCCTCCTGAATTGCTGAGATTACAGGTGTTCGCCACCATGACTGGTAGTTCTTTCAATTTTAAAATTAAAAAAAAAAAAAAGCATTTAATACTACATGTCAGCAGGATAAAACCAAATGACATTAAATTTTTGTGTCAGATCTAGTGAGAAACAAGAATAGGCCCAGCAGGTATAATGTCTGATGGTTCAACATTCTTTTTTTTTCCCCTTCCCTTCCTTTTAGGGGTTGGGAAGTATTCTCTAGTCAAGTTTTAAGACAGATGAACATGGTAGCACACATCTGTAATTCAAGTGGCTCCGAAGAGTGAGGCAAGAGGATCCCAAGTTGGAGGACAGCCTCAGCAATTTAGCAAGACCTCTCAGCAACTCAGTGAGATCCTGCCTCAAAATTAAAAAAAAAAAAAAAAAAAAAATATATATAAAAGACTGGAGAAATAACTCAGTGGTAAAGAGCCAGCGCCCATAGGTTCATTCCCCAGTACACACACACAAAAAAGAAAGTTTTAAGGCAAGGGAGAGAAACACTTGGGGGGGGGGGGATTCAGTTTTTTCCTTGTGCCTTTGAAGACGTATTCTTTTTAAATTATAGAATCATTGTTTAAGCTTCCTAAATTTTTCACCATCAGACACTTTTTAAATTTTTCTCTCACCAAAGTGTATTATTTATCTAAGATTCTAGTTGACATAAGATAATCACAAGTTATATATCTAGCAAAAAACTAAAGATTTTAGTTGGTTTCAGATGTATCTTAAAGGGCTAAATCTGGTCTTGGTGGTTCCTTTAAGAAACTGGAAATACTGAAAATTTCTTGAAAACTGGACTTTAAATATTGATTTTGTAAAACTTGCTTTAGGAATCACTTCTCCAGAATAATAACTTTAAATTGAAAGTTTAACAGCATATTTATAATTTTTAAAAAGTAGTCATCAGGCTAGGCACTGTGATGCATGCATGTAATCCCAGTGACTCAGGAAGCTGAAGCAGGAGGATTGCAAGTTTGAGGCCAGCCTCAGCAACATAGTGGGGCCCTGTCTCAAAATGTAGCTCAGTGATAAAGTACCCATGGGTTTAATCCCCCATGTCCCCCCCCCCCCGCCAAAAAAAAAAGTGGTCATCAAGAGCTGTAAGTAGCTTAATGGTAAAGCAAGTAGTTAGTCACCATATGTGAGTTCCTGGGTTTAATTCCCATCATTGAAAGAAAGAACAGTGGTCATCAAATAACTAAATTAGTTATGAGACACTAGAGTGAAAAAAAAATCTGAAGTTTAAAAAAACTGCTTGGTTTTATATAGTATGGCTTCTTTTGAATTACTGTATATTTTCAAAGATAAATCTCTTCTTGATATTTATCCTTTTTTTTTTTTTAAATCTTTATTTTGTTTGTTTTTATGTGGTGCTGAGGATCTAACCCAGTGCCTCACATGTGCAAGGCACGCGCTCTGCCACTGAGCCACAATCCCAGCCCGGTAGTTAACCTTTCTTGTTGCTGCTGTGTTGTTTTTCATCCGTGGTTAAATTTAAGAAAATGGAGTAGTATAGAGCATAGCATGTGGATTCACTACCACAAGTTGTAGGGGCTGTGCTAATCAGGATGTTGTTGGTTTCCTATGTTTTTTGGTAGTCTTTAGAAGGCCCTCATTAATCCATACTATCTCTATGGCTGATAGTAACTTCTTTGTTTAGAATTCCTTTATTCTACAGGAAAAAGAATCTTGTGCATTATAACAATATGATAGATCACTTTTGGTATTATATATTCCTTAAGACTGTACTCTGACCTACTCTGGCCCTTGGCCTTAGAAGGTCAGTATTACCTACAAGTCCTGCAGAAAATGTCCAGGTGAATTGCCTTGCCCTTTCTACTCTATAAGGTATCATTCTAGACTAGATGAGTCATGAGAAGGCTCTCTTCCAATTTGCACCTGTGTTGTCTGCTAGAGAAATGCTGAGAATTTGAATCTATTTTAGTATCTGTCTTGGAGTTCTTATTTGATTCTGGTCTTAGCCAGCCCTGCAAGGTCTGAAATTGGATCTGAATCCAACATTTGCAATCCCATTGCCAGGCACAGACTAGGGTATCTATAAATGTTTCTGGAATTCACCTGAATCTTTTGATTGACTCAGGATCTAATTGTCTACTTGGAAACACTTTTTTTTTTTTTTTTTTTTTTTTAAGTAATTACTTGGAAATACTTAGCCCCTGTTTTGACCAAGTTACAATATTCTTTATCAGGGGTGCCTGTCAGACAGACTTGTGAAAATGAGGAAACACACAGGATAACACTCAGACTGGATAAAAAATGTGTATATATGTTTAAGAAAAAATCAGTTGATAGTTTATATTTGGTTTGAGGGTCAACTTTTGAATTTGCCTGAGCTTGTCTAGAATTTACGAGTTCTATTTATAAAAATCTGGGCCTGAAACCAGGGCCACTTGTATTTAAATACTCTTGCTATTCTGTGCACAGCTCAAATTTCTGATATTTTCTCTTTTAAGTATTCCTCACCTTCCCTTCCACCAAATAAATAAATAAATAAATAAAATCAGTGAATAAGTTGGTTGCTATAGGCATTATGTCTGTAAGGTTCAACAAAGCAGAAGAAATGCACATTTACATATCTCAAAAACAATTATTTAATAAACAGATTATATATTAAAATCTTAATTAAGGATTTTAAAATAGGTTTTTTTTCATGAATTCTTGAGCTTTTCTCATTGGTTTCATAGTACATAATATATAGTAGCTAAACTGTTTATGTCTGATAATATTGATAGACTGATATTTTTAATGGCACCAAACTCAGATGAACATCAATTTCCAGGTATTCCTCAAATATTCAAAGCACAATTATCACAGCATATGTAGTTTTTTCATCTCACTGCTACATTTAGCTTTCTGTTGCCTTGAATGTTTGTTTATTCATCTTTTACTCAAGAAATCTTATTGCAGGATAAAATTGTCAAGTAAGGAAGCTGATAAATAAGAAAACTAATCTGTGTATCAAAGAGCATAAAATTATTAATTTGGTTAAGGAAGTGTTTTTCTTATGACTTTCTATGAAAAAGTGAGCTTCCAGTTAGAAACTAAAATCTATTTCAACACATTAGTATATAATGATAATAACTGTACCTAAATAATTAATATTTGATTTATATGTATCTGTTCTCCATTTATTTTAGGTGTGGAAATTAAAACAACATAAATATTTTGACTGAGGGCTTTGATCAAACAAATGCTAAAAAGGTATATTTGTAATATTTATAAACTATCTAAACATTGTTATTAGAGAATTTAAGCTATTTTCCTTTCTTTAGCCAGGGATTTCTTATGCCAGTCAAAGTAACAAGGAGCAGTTCTCTCTATTAGATCATAAAGAAAGGCCATGTCACAATTATTTCTGTTGCTAAATATTTAGCCACTCCTTTCTGTTCTTTCCTGAGAGCCTCAGTTCTTCTGCGTTTTTCTTCAGTCTTGGAGATACCAAGATACATTATTTTCACTCATTTTTCTGGGACCTAGGCCAAATACATGTAATTTTATATTTACCTAGCAATCCGAAAGTAGGTCTGTCACATGAGTTCTACAGCTGAAAATAAATCCTAGAATGTCCTTAACCAGAATAATCTTAAGAAAGGCTATTCTTTTCAAATGAAGAGTGTAGCTCCAGGAATAAAACTCCTAAAACAAAAAAATGAGGGAAATAAAGAAGGAAATACTAGCTTTTCCTGATAAGTCTGGGAGTATCTTGACAGTCTGGTCACACTTGTGCCCACTAACATATCTATATACAACTTTCAGTCATTATTTTTCTTTGGAACAAATATGTTCCTACTGTTTTATTCAGAGATTCCTAATTACTTGCTTACTTTTTCCTGGTAAGAAATAATTATGTTTTGATATTTGCAAAGTTTTTAGAAGAATTCACTGTGTAATCTTCTGTTTTGTTTGATTAAGTATGAGTTCATTTAAAAATTTTTTTAATTGTTGATAGAACTTTATTTTTATTTATTTATATGTGGTGCTGAGACTCAAACCCAGTGCTTCACACATGCTAGGCAAGTGCTCTACCACTGAGTTATAACCTCAGCCCATGAGTTCATTTTTTATAAACCTGGAATCTATATTCAATACATACTTTGATACATGATTAAACTTTTGTTTTCCTTTTTAACCATTTCTGGTTAAAATTAAGTACTTTATTTGAATAAAGTGGAAAGGTTAATAAATTACACCTGGAAGCCCAAAAGATACATTTTGAAATACATCCACATTTCTAAGATGCTTCTGTGCAAATCCTTTACCTTGTCATAAATAGAGTTCTTATTTAGTGTTGTTTTGGAGACTGGTTAATGGAGAGTTCTTAGAAGTCCAGAGAAAGCAAAAATATCCCCCAAAATCATGAGATAGTAGGCCATAGTGGCTTGAATGGATCTATCTGGTCTATGAGATTGCCTATCTTATATACAAAGTAGTAAACAAGTATCTTATTGCCGTTAACCACTTTGTAATCAGGTGATTTTACATGTTCTAATACAGAATTCTCAGTTGGAGAGTAAGACCTCTTTTATCAGTCAATAAATCAAGGAATCATCTATGAGAATAAGGGACCAAAAATAGTAAAAAGACCCTTAACTCAAAGTTTTAATTAGTCTTATAGTAATACTTAATTCACTCAATATGTGCTTTTGTTAGCTTTTTTGCAACTGTGGCCAAATGACCTGCAAGAACAACATAGAGACAGAAAAGTTTATTTGGTTCTCAGGGTTTTAGAGATGGCCATCTCTATTGCTGTGGGCCCAGAAGGATGTGGCAGAGGAAAACAGCTCAGAATATGGCAACAAGGAATCAGAAAGCTCTGTTCACCAAAGGCATGCCCCCATGACCTACCTCCTCCAGCCATGCCCTGCCTGCCTTCAGTTAACACCCAGTTAATGCAGTCAAGTGGATTAATGCACTGATTCAGTTAAGGTTCATAACCCAGTCATTTTACCCCTAGACTTTCTTGCATTATCTCATACATGAGCTTTTGGGAGTCACCTCAGTCTAAACCATAACAATATATTGTCACCAAATTTTGATACAGTAAGGTCATCAGACAAAGCAGAATGTCATTTCACATTATTTATCCATGTTAGCCAAAGGGAAATTCTTACAATATACTAATTTGTTTTGATTTCAAACACATTTCATTGAAAGTTATAAAAAAAGAAAACTATAGAGAAAGAATGGTCAAAAAGTTTTTATTATTGTTAACACCAGTAATCATGCAGCACTAGTCACAGTCACAATAGCTTGTACAAATTGCTTAAACTTGAAATGTAATAAGAATTTAAATTAAATAGTATAAAGAGTAAGTTCTTGATTTAGACAGCTGACTTGTGGGTATTCAGTCATTATTTGAACTTATATTAGTAAAGCATTAAGATTGAAATATCAATTATATTCCATGTCACCACAGTTTATCATAATTGAAATGTTCCCCAGTTATCACTTGTGATATTACATACTTAAGTTTCAACAACAAAATTAACATTTAGGCACAGGGGGATAGATTTTGGTGTATAGAAGTATCACTGAAGATAACTTTAAATTAAGACCATAATTTATATATATTCTCCTGCTTAAGATGAAAAGTTCCCTATGAGAACTTGGAATTTGGAAGTGATTCTATGCACTGTACATGGATTTTTAAAAATTTTTATTCTTTTTAGATATTCATGACAGTAGAGTACATTTTTACACATTATACATACATAGAGTATAACTTATTCTAATTAGGATGCCATTCTTACGATTGTACATAATGTGGAGTGTCACTGGTGGCGTATTCATATATGAACATAGGAATGGTATGTCTGATTCATTCTGTCTTTCCTATTCCCATCCCTCCTTCCTTCCCATCATTCCCCTTTGTCTAATCCACTGAACTTCTATTCTTCCTTTCCCCTACTTAACTGTGTGTTAGCCTCTGCTTATCAGAGAATGTACATGGATTTTTAAGTTTTAAACCATGTATAAATGTATGTGCACATGAACATGCAAACATTTACATGGGCAACCATAACGCAACTAGTTAGATGACCTACAATGAGGCAAATACAAGCTCTGTATGTAATCAGTTAGTGATAATAAATTTTAAAACTAATCATAAGGTTAGGGGTGTAGCTCAGTGGTAAATGAGTACAAGACCCTGGGTTCAATCCCAAGCACCAAACAAACAAAGCAAATCATAAAATACTTTAAACTCAGATTATCTTTATTCATTTAGGTAATTTTCTCTGTCAAATGGGATAAAGACTAAAGTAAAATAATAATCTTTTCATATAGGATCACATTATTACGATTCAGAGGCAGGATGCTGGTATCTCAAAAGTCCTAAAATGACTGAAAAGTATAATGCTCTTTGGTCTCCTCTAAGAATTCTAGCAAAAAAAAAAAAAACAGGAAGTTCTTGGAAATTTACCAGGTTACACTTGATTAACAGTTAGGATCTGTGACCTAACAAGAATAATTTAGAGAAGGAAAAACTTACTTTAAGCTCATAGTTTCAAAGGTCTCAATTCATGGTCCGCTAAGTCCATCACTTTGGATCTGAGATGAGGCATAATATCCTAGCCGAAGGACCCAGTGGAGGAAAGCTGGTCAGCTCATGGCAGTCAGGAAGCAGAGAGAAGGAAAGATGCTAGGGAAAAAATATAAACCCCAAAGGTACATCCCCAGTAACCTACTTCCTCTAGCCACACTCTACCTGCCTACACAGTACAGTAGTCCTTTCCAACTATTAATCTATCAAATGATATAACCCACTGATTAGGTTATAACTTTCATAATCTCTTCATTTCACCTCTGAACATTCCTACATTAATAGGAGCTTGGCAGGGGAGGCATCTCATATACAAAGCATAACAGGAGCTAAGAATCTGATGCAAACACAGGTTTTATTTGATATATGAATTAAAAAACAAAACAGAAATGTGGAAAGAGAATAAAACAGGATACAGATGATAAATAACATGGAAAAAAAGAGAATATGTAATAGAACAAGTTATTCCTGATTTTGTTACTACATATTTACTTCTTTGTGCCACTTAAGAATTTTTCAAATGTGGTACAATTTAATACATAACAGTATACATAAAACACAGTCTTATATTAAGATTATTAACTCTCAAAGCTCAGTTTTATTTGCAGCTTATGAATATAGGATGGCATCTCATTTTTTTAGATTACCCACAATGTCCTTTAGGTACCTTCTTATTGCTACCATACTTAGGCCTGAATGTCTGATTGATGAGATATTTCAAGAAGTTGGAACTTTTAGAAGGGGTTGTGCATAAGATTGTGTGGCTATGGAACTAGATAAGCATTACTTCCAGTACTATTAACTCAATTAATAATACATTTTGAATCGTATCATTTTCTGGAGATGTGGAAAGAGAATAGGAGCAGAACTCCCTTAAAATTAGCATCATAGAGAACTGATGTCTGTAGCCAAGCGCCTAAATCCATTGGTTACTTATTCACAGTCATCTTTGGGAATCTGTGGGGTGTTTCTTATTAGCGAAAAGGGAGGATGGCCATGAATGTTTTAATTTTTTAAAACAAAGCACTACCTATTTATAGTGGAAATTTTGAGGAAAATAGAGAAGGTAAATAAATCACTTAATTTTTAGAAACAGATATGCCTCCTTTTCTATCCCTAGATGCATTACTATATAAATTTTTTATTAGCATATGTTTTGTGATCTACTTTTTCATTTACTATCTGGCTAATACCTCACCATGTCAATAAGTAGCCTATATACTTTAGAATGACTACATAGACTGTGTTCCATCTTTAAGATATTTTATGGTTTATAATCTAAAGTAGGGCTGTTAAGTTGTTTTAAGTATTTTCTATTAATATGGCATTGAACGTCTATAGATAAGACTTTCCATACAATCTTGTTTATTTCCTTAAGAGAGATTATTAGAAAGAGATGTGGGTCAGACAGTATATATATTTTTAAAGTCTGTTGATATATTTAGATAAAATTCTTATCCAGCAATGCTGTATTAAGATAATAACTATTTATATTAGGATCAAATTCTTCATCATTCTGACTTCTCTGCAATCTGTCAGTAGAATGAAACCCAACTGTAAAAAGAGAGACAGAAGGTTACTTATAATTGAAAAATACATAGTATCTTTTCAGCTAGGGAACTTCAAGACTACAAATTACCCCTAATGTTCTAATTAGGTAAATACAAATTTTTCTTTTATTAATGGTTGTTAAAATGAGATAGTCTCATATACCCTACGTGAAATTTATTAATCATGTGGTTTATATATTTACATCAAAATGAAATTATATAATTTGAATATTGAATTTTTTACATATTAAAATTCTTTCCTTTTTTTATTTTAGACACATAAAGAAGACCCCTATCAATCATTTCTCAACAATTATATAGTCAACTAATGTAACAATGGTACTAATATTGGGACGCAGACTAAACAGAGAGGATCTTGGGGTGCGTGATTCCCCAGCAACTAAGCGTAAAGTTTTTGAAATGGACCCTAAATCTCTGACAGGTCATGAGTTTTTTGACTTCTCTTCAGGATCATCCCATGCTGAAAACATACTCCAGATATTTAATGAGTTCCGAGACAGCCGCTTATTCACAGATGTTATCATCTGTGTGGAAGGAAAGGAGTTTCCTTGCCATAGAGCTGTTCTTTCAGCCTGTAGCAGCTACTTCAGAGCTATGTTTTGTAATGACCACAGGGAAAGCCGAGAAATGTTGGTTGAGATCAATGGTATTTTAGCTGAAGCCATGGAATGTTTTTTGCAGTATGTTTATACTGGAAAGGTGAAGATCACTACAGAGAACGTTCAATATCTCTTTGAAACCTCAAGCCTCTTTCAGATTAGTGTTCTCCGTGATGCATGTGCCAAGTTCTTGGAGGAGCAACTGGATCCTTGTAATTGCTTAGGAATTCAGCGCTTTGCTGACACCCATTCACTCAAAACACTCTTCACAAAATGTAAAACCTTTGCATTACAGACTTTTGAGGATGTGTCCCAGCATGAAGAATTTCTTGAGCTTGACAAAGATGAACTTATTGATTATATTTGTAGTGATGAACTTGTTATTGGTAAAGAGGAGATGGTTTTTGAAGCCGTCATGCGTTGGGTCTATCGTGCTGTTGATCTGAGAAGACCATTGTTACACGAGCTCCTGACACATGTGAGACTCCCTCTTTTGCATCCCAACTACTTTGTTCAAACAGTCGAGGTGGACCAATTGATCCAGAATTCTCCTGAGTGTTACCAGTTGTTGCATGAAGCAAGACGGTACCACATACTTGGGAATGAAATGATGTCCCCAAGGACTAGGCCACGCAGGTGAGAAGATTTTCAAATATAGATAATAAAATTTTTTAAAATAGTTTTAAATCTCCTGAATCCAAACTCAGTGTAGTCATTTATTTGTATAGTTTACATGCAGTTTTTGTACAGTTTAATATTTATTTTGAATTATGTAAATAATGAAAAGGAAGACTAGTGAAGACTGCATTCAACAATGCATTTTTAAAAATTTTTTTTGTAGTTGTAGATGGACAGAATGCCTTTATTTTATTTGTTTATTTTTATATGGTGCTGAAGATCGAACCCATTGCCTCACACATGCTGGACAAGCGCTCTGCCACTGAGCTACAGCCTCCACACAACAATGCATTTTTTTTTAATAATGTCCTGAGCTATCAGAGAGTGTTAAAAGGGTCTTTGCCACTGTGCTTGTCTCAACATATTACTACTAATTTCTCTTAACCTTTGTAAGACCTCAAACCTTTCCACTTTTCTTTCCAAGAGTTTTTGAATACAGAGTAGCTAAATGGTAGGCTCCCTTAAGACTGAACAAATTATGTTATGTAGGTGTATGAATTTGGCACAATGAGTCTACTGTTATATATAATCATAATGTACCAGTAAAAATAAATTGAAGAAACAATAAGCTTGCTTACTTAGACTGCCTCTACTTATTAAAAACAATTTGCACATCCACAGACTGACCTTTGTCCTCCAAGACTGAACATGGAATTTAGAGGTAAAGTAAGTAAACTGGTATGCAAAGTGAATTCACAGATGTAAAACTCAGATCTCCAACCTTTTATAAATGCCATAGTTACTATATTTAATGTCAGTCTCAATTTTTAATCTTTTTTCTGATATGAAATTATATCATCCTTTAGAACTTGTGCAATTTATTAGCATTGCACTGTATTTGTGTCTTCTTAGAAAAGGTTATTTCTTTAAAACACCTTTTGATTTTGATTGACAAAATATAGAAAAAATAAATTTTCATGCCTTATTAATAGACAAAAATACTGTTAAACTTTATTATTAATAAGCAGAAAATACCTATTTTGAGAAGCATTCCAGAAGAGAAGTTTTTTAATATTTTTCTGACAAAGCTAACATTGCTGTTCAGGTTTTTTAACTGTAGTTAAAAAATAGCATAACGGTTATCATCTTACCTATTTTTAGTTGTACAGTTCAATATTATTAAGTATATGCACACTGTTGTGAAATTGGAATTTTTTCCAGCATCTCTTTTTTTTCTGTACATTTACTGCAGCATATAAAACCACATTTTTAACTTTCATTTTAAGTGCCATTGTTACTCATTATGTCATGAAATATTCTATTTTTTTTAAATCTAAGCTAGTTTGGATGTAGCAAGATTTCATCCATTTCCTCATATGTAAAGTATGGATAATAAATAGGGTTTACTTCACAGGATTTCAGATTGGAACTATTAAATTCAATAGTCCTTAGGCATCCAGCATATATGTAGAAAGTCCCTAATAATAACTAGCTACTATTATGTATGCGGTATTATATAGATCAATACTTGAAAGTCTAAATTTTTTATAATTAGATACAATATTGGGTAACTGGGGCTGGGGATGTGGCTCAAGCGGTAGCGCGCTCGCCTGGCATGCGTGCGGCCCGGGTTCGATCCTCAGCACCACATACCAACAAAGATGTTGTGTCCGCCTAAAACTAAAAAATAAATATTAAAAAATTCTCTCTAAAAAAAAAAACAATATTGGGTAACTATTATAATACAAAATTAAGACCAGGTGCAGTGGCACACGCCTGTAATCCCAGCAGCGTGGGACCTTCCTGAGGCAGGAAGATCGCAAGTTCAAAGCCAGCCTCAGCAAAAATGAGGCGCTAAGCAACTCAGTGAGACACTATCCCTGGGGATGTGGCTCAGTGGTCTAGTGCCTGAGTTCAATCCCTGGTAACCCCCCCCCCAAAAAAAAAATTAATATAGTATTTCCTTATACCAGGATGAGCAACTGAATTTACTTAAAAGTCTAGAACATTTTATTCAAGTCTTTAGCAAAGCATAGAAAGCATACAATTTTATCCTATAATTACACTGATGTTTTAAAAAATATTTTTAGTTAATAGATGGGCTCAATACCTTTATTCTATTTATTTATTTATTTTTATGACGTGCTGAGGATTGAACTTGTTGTTTCACAAGTGATAGGCAAGAGCTCTACCACTGAGCTATAACCCCAGCCTGATTTTTTTTTTTTTTTTTGTAAGTTAAATTTTTTTAAAGGACCATTAAAACACTTGGACTGATCTTAGGAATGTGGAAAGACCAAGTTTCCTGGATGTACTCATAAAGAAAAATAAACAGCCTGGGGCTGTGTGATTATTAGCTCTTCTGGGACTTTTCTGAACACATAGTATCACTCTAAGGGTAAAATCACTTTTTCAAGCAGAATTCCCTTATAGCAGACAGAATGTTCTGGGAGTCAAATGAGGTTGACTAGTACCCAGCCTGTATATTTTATAGTACCAGAGTAGGGACCAAGGGTAATCCGTTGTAAAATTCAAATAAGCCATTTATTGTATTATTTATAAAAATATAACCTGAATAGAATCAGATTGCTGAGTATAGGTAGCTTATCATTCCTTTAAAGAGAAAATTTTCCTAATCCACCTAATTATATGATTTCCAAAAATTTGTTTGGCATTTAATGTTTAAGAGAACCAATCCATTTTATACAGCAGAACACATCTATATGGAAGATTATAGCATCACCTTAGTTTAAGAAATGAATAAGAAAAAACAAGCTACAGTTATATTGAATTTGCAGGCCACTGTAAATATAATAGCAGATATTTATTTTATGTGGGCATTACATGAGGAATGGGGATTGAACTCAAGGGCACTCGACCATTCAGCCACATCCCAAGCCCTATTTTGTATTGTATTTACAGACAGGGTCTCACTGAGTTGCTTATTGCCTCATTTTTGCTGAGGCTGACTTTGAACTGGCCATCCTCCTGTCTCAGCCTCCAGACCGCTGGGATTACAAGCATGCCCAACCCAGACCTTCTGCTTTTTTTTTTTTTAAGATTTATTTTTTTAGGGCTGGGGATGTGGCTCGGGTGGCGGCACGCTCGCCTGGCATGCACGGGGTACTGGGTTCGATCCTCAACACCACATAGAAACAAAAAGTAGAGATATTATGTCCATCTAAAACTAAAGGATAAATATTTTTTTAGTTGTAGTTGGACACAGTATCTTTATTTTATTTATTTATTTAAGTGGTGCTGAGGATTAACCCAGGGCCTCACATGTTCTAGGCAAAGGCTCCCCGCTGAGCCACTACCCCAGTCCCAGATCTTCTGCTTTTTATTTGCAGGCCTCTTTTCAGTCCCTCTCCAACTTGATCTCTCTTTAGGATTTGACATTGTTAATTGCCTTTTCTATTGGCTCTTTTCATTGGCTTCTGGAATATCATTTTTCTCATAGTCCTCCGGTTTTCTCCAGCTGCTCTTACTTTATATCTAGTCTTGGAAGTACTGATTATCTGCTTGTTCATCTCTCTCTTACCTTATTTACTTCCCTGTGTGATCTCATTTATTCTCATGATTTCAATGCTGTTGACAACCAAACTTGTTATCTCTAACCCAGACTTTTTTATTTGTTCATTCACGTTTCTTTTGTTTGGATTTTAGATTTCTTTTATATGTTTTATTTATACACTTATTTTTAATTTTATTACTTGATTGTGTCTTTTAAAAAGATAGCATAGGCAAAATAGCAGGATTAAAATTAAACTTAACAGCTCATATTATCTCATGCCCAATCCATATTCAAATTTGAACTATTCTTTAATAAACTTGTATCCAATCCAGAATCACTCATTACATCTGGTTATTTCCAGGAAGTCTCTTTTATTTCCAAAACAGTTTCTTTTTCATGATTCTGAATTGTTGGAAAAAAATTGTCCATAAAAATATTCCCCTTTCTGGATTAATGTGGTTACTTCTTAAGGTATTTAATTCCTAGAAACTGAAATATGGTTCTACAAGCTTCAACTTGATGAATACTAATTAAATATTTGTGTACATAAGTATTTATATTAAACCACATTAGGAGCACAGTATATGCTGTTGTCCCATCATGAATGATGCAAAGATTTAACTCTGTGTTAGGGTGATGACAGTCTGCTCGCTCCACTGTATAGTTAACTTGTACTCCCCAAATTGGCCAGTGTTTTTTTTTTAGTGTTTGTCCTATGCCAAGTATTCTTCAGAGCTCAAGCCATACTGGGTATTCTACCTATTTACTCATGTGTTTTCAGATGACAAGAGAAAATCCTAGAGTACATTGTTTAAAAAGCAGTGTGACAGTAGTTTCCTAGAAAGAGGCAAATCTAAGAAGAGCACAAAGCTTTGATTTTCTGCCCTGCCAGTGGTAAATCCTTGTTTGCTTAGAGAGAAACTAATCACAGAAGGTAGTAAAACTTAGGAATAATTTGGATGTATTTCTTTTTTTTCTTCTTCTTCTTCTTTTTTTAGTTTTGATGGACACTGTACCTTTATTTTATTTATTTATTTTTCGTAGTACTGAGGATCGAACCCAGTGCCTCATACGTTTGAGGCAAGCTCTCTGCCACTGAGCCACCACCCCAGCCCCTAACTTGGTTGTATTTCTAATGATATATATTTTGCAACTGTAAATCTTTGTTTTGATATATTTTTCAGTGCTAGCATTATGATGTATTAAGAGTACAGGCTTCAGAATCAAACGGGCTTTAGAATCTCACTCTACACAACTAATAAATTCCATGACCATGGGCAAGGCACTAAAGTTATACTGTATATTTACAGAGTAGGAATATGGTTTAAGAGAGAAATGTTTGCTATCAAATAGTTTCTTTTTTAAACAAAATTTAAAAAATTTTTAGACTTAGCATCTGTTCCAATAGTTTTTTCAAAGCTTACTTTATAATTGTTCTAATTTAAGAACAAATTTTGTTACATATACATACTACCTTCCCATCTATCATTTCTAATAGTAATGGCAAATGTTTGTGTTCAGGAACTGTTACAGGACAATTACATATGTAACATAATGCTCAGAAAAGCCAGAGAGTGCCATTATTATACCCACTTTACTGATGAGCAAACTGAGTCTCAGAGAAGTAATTTGTTCAAGGTTACATAGTTTAATAAGTGGCAGAGCAAGGATTGAAAACAAGTGTTCTGGTTCTAGAGTATATGCTCCTAAGTAGTATGCATAGTGCCTCTTGTACATTTTTAATATTAATATTTAAAACACATTCTGCAAAAACGATGTATTTTATAGGACCTTATTAAATAAGCTTTTTATTCAATAACTGTTTAATTTACTGTTTTGCCTGTTTTCTTCCTTCAGTCCTCTTGCTAAGTTCCCAAGTTAAAAATTTCACATTAAGGTGGAAAACATGGGGGGGAGCAGAAAATTTATATGCTCATATTGACAATCTAACACACAGTTGGACTCAGAAATACTTTTGAACTCTAAAAAGAATCATTTAGGGCTGGGACTGTAGCTCAGTTGGTAGAATGCTTGCCTCGCCCATGTGAGGCATTGAGTTCGATCCTCAGAACCACATAAAAATAAAATGAAGGTATTTCGTCCACTTACTATAAAAAAAGATAAAGAAAAAGAATCATTTATTAAATAAAGCCTAAGTTTTGTCGAGTAATTACTGTCTCTGTGTCACCCCTGTAAGCAAAGTACTAGGCTTCAAACTCTTCATCAGGAGAAAAATAGTTTCTCTGCTTACAGTGGGTCTCTGGCTTTGTCCCAGTTCATGAATCTTAACTGTGGTATTTACTGTCTCTGGTTCTGATGTTTCACATTCCTGGCCATTGTTTGACGATCTGATTCTGACCTCCAATACACTTAATTTCCATTTCTTGCCCCAGCCCAAATACTAATTTCCGTTCTATCCTGAGTACCAGACATTTATTATTATTGTTTTTAAGAGAGACAGAGAGAGAAGTTTAATATTTATTATTATTTTTTTTAGTTCTCCGAGGACACAACATCTTTGTTTGTATGTGGTGCTGAGGATTGAACCCGGGCCGCAGGCATGCCAGGCGAGCGCGCTACCGCTTGAGCCGCATCCCCAGCCCCCAGACATTTAAACCCCTAATTGCTTGGTAGCTTGGTTCTGATTTTGCATTGTGTCCCAATCTAGATTGTTCCTACCATGATTCTCTGGAAAAAGTAGTAGTCTCCCCTGACAGATGCTAATTTTACATTTTGGGAGGGCTGGACTACCTACATAATGAAGTTCTCATGTAGAAACACAGATGATATTAAACTAAACAAGCATCTTACAGTGTATTGACCATAAGTGGCAAGTTGTTAATGTCTGTGGAAGATATCAGTGTCCTTTACCATACTCCATTGAGCAATAGAGATAGCTAAGACTTGTAAGTTCATTATTTTGAGTTAGAATCAACAATTAAAGTGCTTGTCTCTTTTAATATTGTTCACTTCCTGTTATCTGTATAATGAATATAGAATTTAATTGCCATAAAGAGGACAATGCTCAAGTTCCTGTTGTAAACCAAGGAGAAAACTAAGAGAGTTAAAGAATATTTTTTTAAGAAATGATATTTTACGATTATTTAATAAATTTCTTGTTTCTTATTTTATAGGTGATAAAAACAGGGCATAATTAAGCAAAATGACTTACTCTGGTTACAAAATTACTTAGTATCAGGGATAGGACTAGAATCTAGAATCTGAATTCCTATTCTAGTCCCTCTTAAAAAAGATATTCTAGCCAGGTGTGGTGGTACACACCTGTAATCCTGCAACTCACAGGGCTTAGGCAGTAGGATACCAAATTCAAGGCCAGCCTTGGCAACTTAGTGAGACCCTGTCTCAAAATTTAATAAATGAAATGGGCTGGGGGTGTAGGTCATTGGTAGAGTACCATTGCCACTGGATTCAATTCCTAGTACCACATATATGTACACACAAAAGATATTCTGTATTATAGGAAGTATGGCTTACCAAATTTATATATATTCTTTTGAACTCAGATACTTTTTTATGTAAGAATATACATTTAAGTCTTCTACCTTACACTCTGTTCCTCTGAACTTCTTTTAGAAATCATCTTTTTTAAAAAAAGGGGGGGGAGGGTGGTTAAAATATTTTTAGTTGTAGATAGACACAATACCTTTATTTTATTCATTTTTATGTGGTGCTGAGGATCAAACCCAATTCCTTACATGTGCCAGTGAGTGCTCTACCACTGAGCCACAGCCACAGCCCCTAGAGATATTCTTTGTTTAGATGTGTGCGCGTGCATGTGTGCTCATATGCAAACCTCTCTACTTTTCTTATAGAGGATACTGCACTCAAAATCCTTCACCTCATTTTTACTACTTGAAAAGATCTTGGGAAAAGTTCTATTTTACCACATACAGACCTTTCTTCATTTTGTTATTCAGTTTTGATCTGGATAGTATGCCGTTTATGAATAGACTAATTTATTTAACCCATCTCTTGATGGATATTTAGGTTGTTTCTAGAGTGTGTGAGTGTTTCCATTGCAAAGCATGATTAGTTACTATTCTGAGCCTATGTCTTTGCATACATACAATGTTAATTTATAGCATGAATAACTAGTAGTAGTATTGTGCAGTCATAGGATATGTATAGTTTTAATTTTTGTAGGTATTGTGAAAATTGCCTTCCAGTTTATACTTAAGCTAGAAATATGAAAGCACGTATTTCTGCAGTCCTTTGCCAACCTAGTTTGCATTAGTTTTTGTAAATCTTTGCTACTGTGAAAAGGGAAAATGACATCTCATAATTTTAATTTACATTTCTTTTTTTAATGTGGAAGATTTTCACATTTTTCCTGAGTATAAAAGCCATTTGTATTTTTTCCTGCAATTCATTGAACTCTAATGATGTATCAGAATTCTGGATTGTGAATAATAGAAACTTTTTTTTTCATAAAAGGCAAATATAAATCCAAGAGGCTTGGGAGGTAGAGACAGGATGATCACAAGTTCAAGGCCATTCTTAGCAATTTAGCTAAACTTTGTTTCAAAATATAAAAAGGGCTTAGATGTAGATCAGCAGTAAATAGCCCCTGGGTTAAATTCCCAGTATCCCCTTTCCTCCCTCCCTGCCCCCCCCCCCCCCGAAAAAGGCAAATGTATTTAAGGGAGACTGTATCTTGTAGAACCTAGGAACAAAAATTCAACAGGACCTTATGGAACAGGCTACTAAAAAGCCATCAAAAACCAAGCTGGCTGGGTACTGTAGCCACACCTATAATCCCAGCAACCCTGGAGGATGGTGAGTTCAAAGCCAGCCTCACCCAAAAGCAAGTTGCTAAGCAACTCGGTGAGACCCTGTCTCTAAATAAAATACAAAATAGGGCTAGGGATGTGGCTCAGTGGTCAAGTGCCCCTAAGGTCAATCCCTGGCACCCATCCCCACCCAAATACCAAGGTGTGCATTCTGTCTTCTGTTCTCACCTCTATTCTTGGCATGTATGCATAATTTTCTTTCATTAATCTTGCTGAAAATGGCCTCTCACGGGTTTGGAGTTTATATATTACAAGTTCAATCACTCAGACTGAATCTCTCCTCTTGGGGAGAGGGATCTCTGAATGAGCCAGACAATCTTTTCTGGCCATGGGAACAGGAAGAAGCAGCAGAAGTCTGATGACTAAAAAGCATGCTAGGCTGAAAAGAAACCAAATGGTGGCTGTTAGTAGTACGGTCTAATTTTTATTTAGTTTGTTCTTAGATTGGGCAGATTAGGACTAGGGTAATTTACATTAATTGGAGAAAAATTAGAAAATATAATCAAAAAATATTACCCATTGTCTTACCTGTAAGAGGTGATTGGCTTTATTCTTTCTCTCTCACACACTCTTTTTGGCCAAACTGCTAGGCAGGTACTCTGAGTTACATCTTTATTCTTTTTTTTCCCTCTATAAGTTTATTATTTCATGTGTAGCATTGTAATCCTTTTCTTACTTTGTTTTTCATTACTCAATATTTGTTAAAGGTGGTTCCATAATATGAAATCTAGTACAGTATACCATAACCACCATCATCATGCACATTTAAGCTGTTTCTGATCCCTCTCCCCCTTTGTACTAGGGATTAAACCCTAGGACCTGCTACATACTGGGCAAATATACTACCACTGAGCTACATCCTGGCCCTTTTTCTTCTCTTTTCTTTCCTTCTCTTCTTTTTCTTTTCTTTTCTTTTCTTTTCTTTTCCTTTCTTTCTTTCTTTCTTTTTTTCTTTTTTTTTTTTTAGATAGGATCCCACTAAATTGCCCAGAATGGCCTTGTATTTAGGATCCTCCTGCTTCAGCTTCACAAGTAGCTGGGATTATAGGCATAAGTCACTGGATCCAGCTATTTCTGATTTTCAAACTTTAAGATGAACATCTTTGTTGCTCAGTATTTAAAAACATCTGTGGTTAGTTCTTGAGAACTTATTAATTAACTGATTCTGATCAATACAGCCATTTCCTCAGAAAATCCATTCTGCCTATTGCCTTTCAGGTAGACAGCCTCACCACACAGGTGGTCTGTGTCCTCACCAGGTTTAGAAATTAGGAAGAGATCAAACTGTTAGGGACAGATTTAACATTCACTATGAGAGATTATTAACTCATTTATCTTCTAGTCTGTGTAAATCTATTTGTGGTGAGAAATGGAACTGTCAAGAGATTCAAAATGTTAAAGCAATCTGCCCAGTATGTTCTCTTACTATAGGCAAGTCCCTATATGGGAAGCCAAAGTATTCAAAGGTTGTTTGGCAAACATGGAATCTAAACAAAGGGAGTCGGTGGGTCTTTAGAACCAGAGTCCTCTCAGCTAATATAACTCGAGGAACTCTCTCACCCAGCATTAAAATATTCTTGGCAAAGAAAAGATAATGTTCAAGTCACCTTACCTAAGATTCTCTTTTCCCTGGGTACAGCAAATATTTGCCTTTGTGATTGTTATTTATTCTTTTATTCATTTGTTCATTTATTTATTGTTTTTAGGGCTTATCAATCCCCTTTTCTATCTTTCGATGAATCAACACATTGAATTTGGTAGTGTAATATGTTATAAACTAGAGAATCATACTGTTTCCTTAGACCTAGTGATGGTTTGATTTTCATATATTTTTAAGTCTTAGAATGGTGAATAGACTCTATCACTAACATCTCTCCCTACCCCTCCTTTCTGATTTCCTAATAAATGGGAACACACTTCCTTTCCTTGTTGTGTTTCTTAAAAATCCATTTTGTTACTAGTCAGGATCATCTTTCAACCCTTGTTGTTGATGAAAGTTTGGGAGTTCATCTGTTTCTGGCATATTTGACATTGATTTATAAGTAGGTCTGTTATTTCAGATAGCAGTTCCTATATTTTACCTTTTCAGATTTTAACTGAATCTGGTAATTACTACATTTTTGTTGATTTGGTTTAGAATATCTGTAAATTTATAATTATTTTATCTTTCACATAAATCATATAAATTTGACCTTTTCTTGAATTTATGATGAAATAAAAGGAAAATTTTAAAAAATATATTATTATCAAAAGGACCTTTTGGAATGTATGATAAAAGAAAGGAAGATTTTTAAAAATATATTATTTTAAAAAGAACCATTTTGTTATGCCTTCCTAGGGAGAACTGGCAAAACTTAATGCTAGAGCAGCAGATATTTATTTCATCATTGTAGAAGATCAAAAACTTTACTTCAAAAAAATTAATGAAATAGTACTAGGGATATAGCTCAATAACAGAACACTTGCTTAGCATGTGTGAGACCCTGGTTACATTCCCAGCACCTCCAAAAAAATAGATTAATTAATTAATTAAATAGATCTATTTTATTGGGTTAACACACTGTGGTGAGAACACCGGACTTGTATCAATTAAGTTAAAGACTATTTGGTTACAGATAGGACCTTCAATATAGGCAAAACTACAAGCTTATAAGTGAAGTATAAAACCAATGTTCTATAATTATTACTCTGGATTTTACATTAAAACAGTTAGCCCCAGTGACAGTATTTAGTAATTTTATGGTATAATTGACTAAAACTATCAGCATTCTGATGTGGTCTTATTTTCTCTCCACATTTAATTAAGAGAAGAGGGATTATATATAACTTACTCAGTCTGGTTTTTAGCTGAGAAATGCAGCACAGATGTTGGGGAAACCATGAAGCTATATTTCAACTATGAAAGAAAATCTGTTTCTGCATTTGAGGCACGGTAAAATGGATCATAAATGCCAAATCTTATCTTTCTTGTAGCAAACTGCACAATTCTTGCCAGAATAAATGCCATTATCAGTGAAGAAAAAGAAGAGAGATTATTGAAAATTTTTAATGAGATTTGACTTGTAGTAACCATAAAATGTAATCACAAGATTTTTTCATTTAGATTAAATTTCTGAACAAATACAAAAGACAAAGAATTTTAAAATTCTAAAGCTGTCTATTGAAGCTTATGAACAAAGAGATCTTGGTTAAGCATTTGTTTTTCCTGTGTATCTTTAGTTGAGGCCAGTGACTAGCATGAACCATTAGGATTCTCTTCATGGTCTTAAAGGTGTTTCTTCTTTTTTATTTTTCCCATTCTAAAAATAGACTGTATTTACTGTCAATTTGAAAATTGTAATGATAGAAAGTGGAGCACAATACCATTCAGAAACAACCTTCATCTGCATTTTGGTGGATTTTTTTCTCAGATACATTTTTAATATACCATTGAATACACTCTTAACTATAATTTTTTATTTTGTGTTTTTTCCCCTTTAACATCCTTTGTTGTCTGCATTTTTACTGACTACCTGACACTTTTAGTTAGATTACCTTAATTTACTTACTCTGTATTTTTAAAATTTACTTCTGAACAAATACATAAACTTCTTTCTCTTTTCTGTTTTATATTTTTAGTTGAACATGGACACAATACCTGTATTTTACTTATTTATTTATTTTATATAGTGCTAAGAATAAAACCCAATGCCTCACATATGCAAGGCAAGCGCTCTATCACTGAGCCACAACTCTAGCTCCTCCTTTTTTTTTTTAAACTTTCCTTGAATTAGAATTTTTCTCATTGTCAGTCTATTTGCCTAGTATTAGATAACTAGACTATTTTTCTTATTTTTATTAAGCATGTATTATCAAGGTATCTTAGTCCACTCAGGAATTATAGCAGGATACCACATACTGGGTGGCTTATAAACAATGGAAATTCAGTTCTCTCAGTTCCCCCAATTCTGGAGACTGGGAAATCCAAGAGCAAGGTGTCAGCAAATTCAGTATCTAGAGGGGGTCACTTCCAGGTTCATATGTAAATGGTTTTTGTTGTTTTCACAGGGCATAAAGGGTCACATAAACTTCTTTAAAGGGTGCCTAGATCAAACCCATTAATTAGTTTTTTAGAATGAACAGTCTGATTAAAAAAAACAGCATTTTCCTACAGTTAGAAAAAGTCCATTATCTTACCCTTGTTATATATATCTGAATTGCTGCAAAACTGCATTTGAAAGTCATTCTTAATATTACTTGATAATATCTTTAATATTAGTTTAAATATTAGTGAATTAGATAGGCTCGTTTGACTGGTTTACCATTTTTAGGTCAAAACCCATAGAAAAAAATATCCATAGACATTTTCTGTGGTAAATATTCTCAAGTAAGTAACTGCCATTCTGTACTTTTGGCACGTATACAGAGAATAAACTTAACTGTTTGTTATGACAATGTGTGGTTTGTTTTTAGGATTTTAAAAAATTTTGAATACATTTTAATATTTATTATTATTTGCATTTTTACAATAATTATTTTAGGTCCACTGGCTATTCAGAGGTGATAGTTGTTGTTGGAGGCTGTGAACGAGTTGGAGGATTTAACCTTCCATATACTGAGTGTTATGATCCTGTAACAGGAGAATGGAAGTCTTTGGCTAAGCTTCCAGAATTTACCAAATCAGAGTATGCAGTCTGCGCTCTAAGGAATGACATTCTTGTTTCAGGTAAATAAAGGATCACTGGAGTTGCTAGCTGCTTTTCATTTGGATATGACTTGACTGTTTTAAACAACAATAGTGTCTTAAAAGAAAATAGTGAAATGTGAATATGCTCACTTTAGGCAAATCTTTTTATACAACAAATAAAACTAAAAATAATATTTTTCTTTTAAAAATAGTCACAAGATAGAATGAGCTGAGCATGGTGGCACACCATATAATCCCAGCAACTCAGGAGGCTAAGGCAGGAGGTTCACCAGTTCTAGGCCAGCCTCAGCAACTTAGGACCTAAACAACTTAGCTAGACCCTGTCTCAAAATTAAAAAATGAAAACAGGGTTGTGGATATGGCTCACATAATTAAATGGGTGGTTGAATGCCCCTGGGTTCAATCTCCAGTTCTCACCGCACCCCCTGCAAAAAAGGATAAGGATAATATAGAATATAACTATTGAATCTATGCTCAAAAGTCTGTTAATTGGCACTAGACATGGTGGTGTACACCCATAATCCCAGCAATTCAGGAGGCTGAGGCAGGAATATCACAAATTAGAGGCCGACCTCTATAATTTAGTGAAAACCTGTCTTATAAAAATTAAAAACAGCCAGGGGCAGTGGTGTAGGCATATAATCCTAGTAGCTCAGAGACTGAGACAGGAGGATCATGAGTTCAAAGCTAGCCTCAACAAAAGTGAGGCACTAAGCAGCTCAGTGAGACCCTGTCTCTAAATAAAATACAAAATAGGGCTGGGGATATGGCTCAGTGATAGAGTGCCCCTAAGTTCAATCCCTGGTACCACCTCCCCCCACCCAAAAAAAAAAAAAAAAAAAAAAAAGATTGGGGACGTAGCTCAGCTGTAAAGTGCTTCTCAGTTCAATCCCCAGTAATTTAAAAAAAAAAAAATTATTTGATGGGTACTGATATCTGACTTCTAAATTAACAGTCATATATTTGTAAAACTCATATTCTGTATTTTATTTTAAGAAGACCTGTAATCATTACTTCTCAAGATTATAATTGACAAAGTTTAAATCTGCTCTGTAGAACTATTTTTATTAAGCTGTAAGAGCGTCTTTCTTTCATTTATTGAACTTAATTCTCAAATTTATGAATTGCCTCCTGTGCTTTGGTGGCATAGATCTCTTGATGATAAATATATAGTGATATATTATTCCATGTGCACTGTTTTGCATTTAAAGGTGGAAGAATCAATAGTCGTGATGTCTGGATTTATAACTCACAGTTAAATATTTGGATCAGAGTTGCCTCTCTAAATAAAGGCAGATGGCGTCACAAAATGGCTGTCCTCCTTGGTAAAGTAAGAGAAACCATTTTTATTACTATTGCTGGTACATTTCCAAAATAAATACCACAGCTAAGTCCTGCATTTCACTTTCCCTTTGGGTGTTTTGGATTCAAATAGTATTTCCTTCCATTCCTAACCACAGTAGATAAACTGAAGATATAAACAATATGACACTGTAATTTTGAATGGATATTTTGTTCTCCCAACTTGGAATTCATGGCAATGTAGCACATATCTTTTCTCATGCATATTGGAATCCAAATGCCTAAGAATTGGAAAAGAAAGGAGTTATATCAAAAGGGCAATGTCTAATCCAAGCAAAATTTTTTTTCCTTTTACTGAATTTGGCAGGCAAGCTAAGATTTACTTATCTAAAATGATGTTACTTTATCTTTTTTTTTGTACAAGTAAGGACAAAACAAATTTAAATAACAAGATAAACATCAACATATTTTAAAGAAAATGTATTATTGACTAAAGATAATGAATATTATTAAAATACATACAATATAGGATAAGAACCATATACTAGCCTTCTTAACCTTTTAAAGAACTGTATACTCTTTTTAAAAGTTAAATCTTATATTAAAAACCCATTACATTAAACAGATTATCTTTAGCAGCTGTATTAGGGAGTAATTCAGAGTCTGTAGCCATTCCCTGCCAGCATCTCTGTGAGCGCCTCCAAAGCCAACTTAAATGAATGAAAAATCTAAGTGAGGATCTCGAGATACTTAACTGCACATAATTCTTTGATTGGTCCCCTCGAACCTCTTTCTAAAAAAATCACTACCTTTAAGGCCTTACAGTGAGACATTTCAGAGCCACTTAAAAAACCAGAACTTTTCTAATTGAATCAAAGATGTTGGCTTAGAATTTCCTACTCAGACCCCTATCAGTCTTTCTTGCCCTATATTCCCACAAGAGGCTTCTTGAAGTCTCTATACTGTGGACACTTAGAGCTTCCCAAAACACAGTTTAAAAGCTATTGTTGATTACTAGAGACTGTAATATCATATATGCTGCAGCTATCAACAAAGCCTATGAAAAATTGTGATTGATGTACTGGAAATAAAATATCAGTAGAAATCTTTTTGAAAACCATTGATGTGCTCATACCTACTATATTCTATGTGGTTTTGGTAGCTATGCCTAAAGAATGACAAAGAATTACTAGGAAAGAGACTTTAAAATAATTGAGGGGTTAAAAGGAGATGAGCTCTGACTAAAAGTATAATTTGTAATTATTTAATCTGGACATAGACAAATGAAAATGATTGATGCATCAAAAAATATTATGTTTTAGTAAATTCAGATTTTTTTGACAAATACTTGACTCAAAGGTACCCAAAGCTTAAGGTGCTAAATCAAGAAATAAGAAGAATCATTTCTGTTTTACACAGCAGGTACCCAATTCATGGAAACCATTATCCTAAAAATTAAAATAGAGGCTGAATTCAAATCTATGAATATATTTAAAAATTGTAATACTCTCTATAAGGAAACCTAAGATGACTTAGAATTTAGAATATAGAAAGAGGATATTTACTATAACTTTGTCAGTTTATAAGGAAAACCTTGCCCAAGGTTACACAGATAAAGCAATGGCAAAAGCTCAGATTTTCTCACTCTAGAGCCCTTCTGTCTTGATGCTCATGGTGTGCATTTTTCATTTATATGTATAGGAGTATGTACTAAAGTTTAATCTCTAAGGTTATATGATAAGTACTCTTGGGTACATTTTTAACTGAGTGAATAAATAACTGAGTTTCTGAGAAGATTAATTGCTATATATGGAGAGGCGGAGCTAGATATGAACCCAGCTGTCCTGTTCCTTGAAACTGCATACCACTTAGAGCTGCACAACCTTTTATAAGTCACTTTACCTTCCTGAGCTGTATGGTGTTCTGGGCACAAATCCACCATTAGGTCATCATAACATAATGTGAGAAATGCATGACAGAAGTGACATTAGCTTCTGTAAAAATTTAAAGGAACATTGAAAGATAAATTGTAGACAAATTTTAATGACAAGATGTGAAGTTTGGCTTTGGCCCTTGGGATTCGTTGTTGAACTGTTGAATTGATGGCCAGGTGCTTTGGTGCTTGCCTATAATCCCAGAAGCTCAGGAGGCTGAGGCAGGAGGATCACAAGTTCAAAGCCAACCTCAGCAATTTAGTGAGGCCTTAAGCAACTTAGTAAGACCCTGACTCTAAAGAAAATTAAAAAAAGGGCTGGGGATATGGTTCAGTGATTAAGGGTCCCTGGGTTCAATCCCCAATACCAAAAAAAAAAAAAAAAGGAATTGATGAAGTGTTTTAGGAAAATTAATCTATAAGTTTCCAGAGCACAAGAATGGAGATCAGGAGGTTATTTGAGGTTTGAAATCATGTGGACCCTAAGGTAGGATGGTGGTAGTGACAAAAGGAATGGGCAGATACAAGAGATGTGTGAAAGAAGATATAGATAGATATAAATAGAACTTAATTAAATTAATCAGATATGAAGGAAGAGTTGATGACGACTGCTCATTAAAGGAAACACGGAGAGCTTTGTTAAAATTAAAAAAGCTCCAGATATCTTTCATATAAAGATATTGATTTGCCCTGCCTTCCTCCTGTTTGTAAAGTGAAAATGTACATTAAAGCTCTTTGAAGTGAAGATTATAAATTCATTATGCATCAGGTACTAAAAGATAGGCCCTGTCTTCCAAATTCTCATAATCTAATAATCCTTACCTAATATTTTAGTTTCATAGTTTATTACTTTATGAAAATCAAATAGTTCATCATCCATGAGTGTGAACACTTAAGGTAAATCATGCAGTTCTCCATGATCACCAAGGAAGTGGTGAAAATTTGTTCTTGAAGTGGGGGTGTGAAAAAAGTCATAAGCTTTCATGTATAAAGTACAGATACACATACAGTGAGACAACAAATAAACAGTATATCTGTGATATTAAAATTTCATCCAAAGTGGTCTCAATAGGGGAAAAAAAGAGTCTTTAAGGCTTCATGGTAGTGTTAAAAAAAAAAAAAAAGACGACACGGAAGCTCTGGGTTAAATATATTGCAGTTATAGATATTTATCAAGGGCTTTTAAAGAGAGGAAATCCCTTCTTTAACCAACTAGTTCAAAATTTGGACTTTTGATATTTAAGTGTTTTTATGTATTTTACATATAGGTATACGTCGTAGGAGGCTATGATGGACAAAACAGACTTAGCAGCGTAGAGTGTTATGATTCCTTTTCAAATCGATGGACTGAAGTAGCTCCCCTTAAGGAAGCAGTGAGTTCTCCTGCAGTGACTAGCTGTGTAGGCAAATTGTTCGTGATTGGTGGAGGACCTGATGATAATACTTGTTCTGATAAGGTAAGTCAGTGCTCCTGCCCCCTACTCTCTTAACTGTGGATGGAACCCAGAGCCTTGAGCATGCTGAGAATGCTCTATACCACTGATCCATGTCCCCAAACCATAAGCCATGTTCTTATAAAGAAATTACCAAAAATATATATAAAAAGGGAAAGACAGAAAGTTTATCCAGTAGGTAGTTAGGTTGCTTAGTGTGAAAGATCTTTTAAAAATTTTCTGGTACCTTATTCTTTTGGGGAAAACCTCTGAATTTTGTGTTGTTAAAGCGAGACCCTACAATATCTAAACACTTTTCATAACAAGTGTAATTAAAGATGTTTGAAATAAAACTAATCTCAGTACTGAAATTTTACTGCTATCATCTACAGAATCTAAATTATTCACATGCAACACAGTTGGGAAGTGAATTAGCCCAGGATAAAGCACAATGACTAATTACACTACTTCCAACTAGGTCATTTTTGTGCATACTTTCAAAGTATTTTTAGAACAAAAAGGAGGAAAAGGAGCCCCTGCAATGTAAATAGAGGATGGCTCACAGTAACTTGCAGTTCATTGAATTCCTGAGACAAAAGAACATATGTGGTCCTGACATCTCAGGAAACACCATTTTTATTGTGGGGGAAAAAGTATCTAATGCTTAATTGATCTATAAATGTTACCTTAATTTTGTCAATCGATTAATTCTTTTTCTAAGTTAAATTTCAATACAGTGTGGTCAAATGTCACTTAGAATTCATGAATTCAGAACTTACAATAACTTATTGAATTGAGGTCTACTTGTATTTTTTTTTTAAGAAAGGACTCCTTAAAAGTACAAAGAAATTATTTTCAGATTGAGGAATGATTATTCCACATAAGGCAATTTTTAAAAATTTAGACTGCTAATTTCAGTGGAAATAAGTAAAACTAACCTGATGGCCCTTCATCCTGGAAACAGTGTGCATTTATTACTTTTTTCTGCTTCATAGTAATAAATTTGTATTTTTTTGGAGAATTTATTCTAAATATACACATTTCACTGTGAGGCTAACCTCCTCCTTTAATTCTCTGAACAAATGGAATTTTATTTTGAATCATGTTTCTGTGTATTGGTAGACCTTTTATTAAGTAAATTTACTAATTTATTTAGAAACTTTAATTAAGTGTTTCTATATATTATTAGGTTCAATCTTATGATCCAGAAACCAACTCTTGGCTACTTCGTGCAGCTATCCCAATTGCCAAGAGGTGTATAACAGCTGTCTCCTTAAACAACCTGATCTATGTTGCTGGTGGACTGACCAAGACAATATACTGTTATGATCCAGTTGAAGACTACTGGATGCATGTACAGAATACATTCAGCCGACAGGTAATATTGTAAAACAGTCCAGGAGACAAATAAACTTAAGAGGGACCAAGCACATGACTACTATTAATCCACTGGAATTTTACTTTTAAAATATTACCTATTTACTTGAACTTCATATTTTTTTAAAGTTCCACATAAAACTTTTATGAACTCATTCCAGGGAATTTTTTTTTTAAATAACTTCCTTTTTACCATCCCAAGATGAAGTATCTATTGATTTTTTTATTCCCTTTAACCTTTTTCAGAACCCTATTCTTGTCTTCATCCCCTTTTTAATATTTTTGAAGAAATATTCTCATATGGATGCTTTTCTGGTTAGCAACTAGGTCATTTGTTGTTTTTGTTATAAAGGACATGGTTTGTGCGTTTCCACCTGGAGCCCACTCCCTTATCCCTGCCATTCCCCAAAAGACCTTCCCTCAACCTTTTGAATCATGGCTCTGTTTACCTTCCTTCTAGCAAAATGCTGCTTTTGATGCTGGAAATCTGGCTCTACTTATAACCACTTAAAAATGTTGTACTCTCACAGTCACTACTAGTAATCTCTTTAAGTCTCTTTCATATTTTTCTTAATTTTTTCTACTCAGTCCTTAAATATGAATGTTGTTTGAGCCCCTTTCCCCTTACCTCTTCCCAGTATATAGTCTATTCCTGAATGATTTCATCTGCTACCCAGTACTGAAGACTTCAAGTCTTGATCTGCACCAAAGCCTCTCTCCTGCGCTCCAGACTCCAATTTCCAGCTGTCTATTTTCCATGGGTGCCCAAGACTTCAGACTTAGTTAAAATGTACCTTCTTTGCCAAGCTTACTTTTTTTGTGTCTCCAAACAACTTAGAAATGTAATTTATTAGATATTCTTCACTTTCTATTAAATTGAACCAATCTATTAAATTGAACCATTTTGCCACCAGATCTTTTCTTTACACATGTAAATTCATCTCTCCCTTGACTGGAAACCTACTTGTTTTATCACTTCATTCTAGACCTTCTCTTAAGAATCTTTTCTTTGCCTTTTCAGCCTCACTTTCTATAACTGTATCACAATTACATTCCCAATCCCGATTTTCTTTTTTTTTTCCTTCTTTCTTGCCTTCCCTCTTTCTTCTCTTCCTCCCTCCCTTCCTTCCTTCTTCCTTTTTAAATTTTGAGACAGGGTCTCACTAAGTTGCCAAGGCCAGCCTCAAACCTCATGGTCCCCCTACTTCAACTGCCCAAGTCTCTGGGATTATGGGCGTGCACCACTGTACCTTGCTCATTACTTGTGTTCTCTAAACAGGTCATATATATTCTTGTCTTGGTTCTCGCTGTCTCCTCCTTAGCTTCTAATGAACCTTTTTTTTTTAAAAAAAAAAACCTTCTCTATTTGTAATTATTCATTTCAGAAACAAACTTCATAGTTACAACAAACTGATTTTACTTTGGCCAGAACTGATTGTGTTTTCCTTCTGATGTTACAACTTCCAACACTTATATGACACTAACATATTCCCTAATGGGTATAAATTGAGTATTTTCCATGCTGGTCTTCAGCCTTCTTGAGAATACTATTCTAACTCATCTCTTAATGTATTTTGGATTTATTCATGTTCAGTAAATATTGAGTAAGTAAGCAAATGAGAAAGTAAAGTAAATGAAGAACCTAATTTTAAGATAATCTTACATTCAAGATACACAAGAGATATAACATAGAACTATAAGGATAATTAAGAGGATTTGAGTATAACACAATCTTTTTAAAGTTGTTGATATTGAGTTATGGTCTCCACTTAATAATGTATTCAGACTAACATTATCCCAACTGATAAAAGAGACATAATATGATCTTCAGCTTCAGAATATGGAGTGAATATAATCTTTTATCCTTCTCATATTACATTTAAGAGGAAATGAAGTTTTAATCTAAAATGTCTTTTATTGGCTTGTTTTATGAATATTTTAAAGAGTAATTCATTTTTACTAAAGATCACTGTTCTTTAGAAACTTGATTATACTGTACAAAATGATTAAGAGAGCTTAGTTAGGAAGCTAATTACCACATAAACATAATGCAGAGCATACAATGAATATATTTTTAATTGGATGGTTGACATAACCAAAAAATATCAACAACAGGACATCATGGCACATTTTCTCTAAACAGTGAATAACATAGATTTCAGAAATTTCAAGGGAAAGGAACATTTGGATCAGAAGTATATTATATTTTACAAAGACTATTGAAGTTCAAATGTAGTGCCAGGATTTGGGGGATCATTTTCTCTCCCCTCATTCCTTCTCACTACCAGTATTACTAAGTGTATGTATGTATTAATTGCCTGCCCTTTTAATGCTAATCAGTGAAAAAGATAATTCTAATTTTTTGGTAGACAATAAAATGAGAAATGAATCTAAAACTATTGCTTTTTTAATGCTCAAAATATTAAGTAACAAAGAGTTGAAAATATTTTAACTTTTTAACTTTTTAACTTTTTTTTTTTAATGGTCCTTATGGACCCAACCTATTTCTCTATTTGTTCTTCACCATTCCCATGCCTCTCAACTTTGCATAATTCCTTAAGGTCACAATTTGATATTCTAAACATATTTTGCTTTCTGCTTTCTAACCCCCATTAGAAATGTCCTTGTTAAAAAATTATAGGTTTGGGGGGTTTTTGTGGGCTTTTTTTTTTTCTTTTTAGTACCAGAAATTGAACAGGAACACTTAACTACAGAGCCACATCCCCAGTCCTTTTTATATGTTTTCTTTTTATTGTTGTTGTTATATTGAGATAGAGTCTCACTAAATTGCTGAGACTGGCCTCAAATTTGGCCTCCCAAGTAGCTGGGATTACAGTGGTATGCCACCATGCCCAGCAGCAGGGGTGTTTTTTAAGTCAATTATGAAGATTTCTTTTCTTTCTTCAGTAGACCAGGTATTTAAAATATCATTAAAGTTTAGAATAATTAAAATAACTCTGATTATTGTTGTGTGCTGTTGGTTAACATTTTAACATTTAAGCATTTATAAAAGTAATTAAAGAGAAGATTTTTAATAATATAAGAATCATTTAATTTTAGTCTTTAAAAATAACATTAAAACTTCATATATTGATCAATTATTTTTGCCACTAGCTACCCTTTGAGTAAAGAATAAGTGTTTCATATAGTATACATATACACAGAGTAAAGAGTAGGTATTTTACAGAGTGAAATAAACAATTTTATCTGGTAGAAATAATTTCCCAGTATGAATGAATATTTGTTTTCAAGGTGGCTTGCTTCATTCATTTAAATTCTGAGCATTATTATCTGAAATATTAATAACCAGATTGTGTAATGACACATTGCTTTAGAATCACCATAAAAGTAATTATACCATTCAATATTCAACATAGCTTGTACCTGAAAATTAAGTATATTTTGTCATTGTTTTATTGTATTCAGAACTTTTAGAATTTATAGAAAGAGCTCATTGTGCTTTAGTTTGACTTATAATTTGCGTAGCTCATGGGTTTCACTCAAGATAAAAATATCATTCATTAATGTTAACAAGCCATTTCATTTTCACATATAAATTCTAATACAGGTATTTTAAGTACTCAGTGATGCTTTCAGACCTGAAGATTGTGCAAATCCACCACAATTTAGATTTTTTCTATAAGAGGAAAATCTATATGTAGCAAATCTGGCCAGTGAAAATGTTTATTGAACTCATTGGTAGAACTGTTTCCGTTATAGATGATGTGAAACCACAATAACAAGATACAATATTACAAGATATTAATTTTCTGAAGTAAAATGAAATGTAAATAGAGTATTTGACTTATAGCATAAATAAGTCCATGTAAAAGTGAGATAAATTTTAGTATTGTTTATTTGTTTGAAAAATCACTCTCATTTTTCACAAAAATAATTATTTTATGTAGTTACTATATTATTGCCACACAAGAGTAAAACTTAAGCTAAGAATACCATTATAGGCAAAGATAACTAAAATGTTATTTGGATCATTTCTGTGATTTGGTTATAACTAATATTTGGTTATAGCTAATTTGGTATAACTCTTCCTCTCATTCCTTCATTCAACTTGTGGGTAGTTCTATAAAGTGAATAAGATTCCTACCTGTGGTCAGGTAATAGCTAGTTTCTATGATATTAAAAAACAACAACAACTTCCTCGGTAGAATTAGTAGAAGCAACTGTTTTTCAAAGAGGTTTTGTTTCATAATTGTTAAGTTAAGCCTTTCTATGTCAGTCTACCATGCCCATCCTGCCTTCACATCTTGGCCCCAATTACTAACATATAATATATATTTCTATTCACTCCATGCATACAGAATTATCTAGTGCCCACACACAGGACGGGAATTGGGCAAAAAGTAGCTTAACTTATATTATGTTTCCCTTTTTTTGATTGTGTTTAAATGTCTTTTTTTTACTTTTCAGTTTGTTACCAAATTTTTTATCTGCAACAGTTAATTTTTTTTTTTATGTATTTGGTTAAACAGGAAAACTGTGGTATGTCTGTGTGTAATGGTAAAATATATATCCTGGGTGGAAGACGGGAAAATGGAGAAGCCACAGACACTATTCTCTGTTATGATCCTGCGACAAGTATCATCACAGGGGTAGCTGCAATGCCCAGGCCAGTGTCCTATCATGGCTGTGTGACTATCCATAGATACAATGAGAAATGCTTTAAGCTTTAAACCAGGATACCTCACCAAGAAGCCACACTGATCCAAGATGAGAGGTTTTAAAAACTCCTGAGTGGGAACTTGACTTATCTCCTCTGTGCCATATTCAAAAAATAGTAAAACCAATAATCCTGGTGCCTTTCTCCCCAGTACATCAGTCTTTCAAACTGTAATAAAGCCTTTGCTGTAATGGAAACAAGTTGTTAAAGATAATTATGGTGATTGTTTACCCTTGTATTTGTTAAGAAGCCTCTGTGGAGTAGGAAATAATGTCTGCCTGAATACTTTTTTTAGAAATTTGTGAATGGTCTTTTCATTTATGTATGTTTATCTGCAAGACTGTATATTCCTTATTTTGTCATTTATGTAAAGAAAAATTGCATGACTGAGGCTTCATTTAGGTTGACTCACCTAATGCTGAGAATGCTTAGTATGTATTCTTAGGGAGAAAAATCAATTTTAAAAATCTTTGTCACAGACATAGCATATCCACACTGATTAATTTTATTGAAGGTTCCCCCCCCCCTGCAATTGATAAAATTGTAATAACAATTTGAGTATCATAAAATACTGAATTATTGTGACTTCATTCTTAGAACTGCTGTCTTATATTAAACATGTTTTGGGGGGAGGAGTTAGGTAGGAGATACAGATATAAGTGCCCATAAAAGGGGGATGAAAATTTGTAAGAAAAAATTAAACAACTATTTAAGAGAATGGGACCCACTGTGGCTCTCAAAGTATTTATGCATCATCTCTAAGTCCTCAAAGGAAGTCTCTTTCCTTTAACCTGACAAAGGAGTTGAAATCCATTTTGCAATGTTGTCGTGTGAAAACTAGGAACGGGTTTTCTCCCCAGCCAATAGGTTTGACCTCATTAGTATGGTGCTTTGGGTCAGAACCTTTTCCTTGGTTATTCTGCTTTCTTTGAAACGGCTAAAAAACTGAGAATCTCTACTGTTGAAGTGCCTTTAATAGGCTAAAGCAGGGACCACTTACCTCAGTGGGTCCATTTTTCTTTTAAACTTAGCTCTGAAAAAAAAAACAACAGTGGTTCCAGTCTTCTGAGATAAATCCAAATTGTATTAATTTGTGTAAAACAGACTGATTTGTCTAGATTTCTCAACTACAGTTTATGAAGCTTACCAGTTTTCAGAGAGGAATGTCAAAATTTTTCCAAGGCAAATAAATGGATATGGCAGGAACTACAGCCTAAGTAATTATTGTGATTCCTGGATGGACGGATATAATTTACAACATTTTAGGGATGTACCAGGTAGCCTACTGTATTTTAACTTCCCAGTCAATGTTGTCTCTCTCTTTGGAATTGCATACTCCTTTTCATAGTAGGGACGATGCAAATACATGATTATAGTGTCACCAGATTTTTGTTAAAACCAAAGTAGTCATCAAAAAACATAACATTGGTAAACTTGTTTTTCCCCTTATTCTAGAATGACACAGACGTTTCAAATAGAGAAACTTTAGAGCTTAGGATCTAAATTCAAGTCAATTTTAAAATGATACATAATTTTCTGTGATAACTATCAAAGCAATTCAGAAAATAATTAGTTGAAAAACAGTTATATATACAATTGGGATGCTTGTACTGTAATTTTATAATAAATATCTTCACTATACTTTTGTAGATAATGGAACCTATTTAGTTCAGAAATTCTTTATAGTAAATGAGATAATGTATGAAAACATGTTTTGTAAATGCTTAGAATTATACAAACAATAGTTGTTATTTTTATGTGTATTTGTAAGCTCTTGTCCGTACAGAGACTTCACATAAAAAAAAACTTTCTTAAGATAACTTTGTATTCTAGTATTTTTGTCTATTGTAAAAGTATTAACTATTTACTTATATTTTGTTTTACATTTATTTTCATATCCATGTGTTTGTTGTAGTAAAATTGAAATGAAACCTTAACAAAAATAATTTGTTTAAACACAGACCTCGTATCAATATTGTTTAATTTTTTCTCTACATAATTTTTAAACTACATAAATTAAGTAGTTGCAATTTATGTTGAAGGCCACCAAGTACTTAGCATGAATCCTAGAAAATTAAAGTAATTTTTTAAAGTTACACAACTGATATTTTAACTTACTTTAATTATTTTTCTTCCTGTTTCTAATTCTTGATCAATAATGGCATTCGCCTTGATTTTAAAAAAATATTTTAGGATACAATTAGTATATAAAAAGGGATATATCAACCAAATTGGTGTCAGATTATATTCATTCTGTCATCCCATAGTTGGCAGATTTTTCTCTTGACAGGTGATGCTTGAATGAGCCTCTGGGTTAGTATGCATGTGTATACCTGTATAGATAGATAGATAGATAGAATGATTGTGGACACACACATATACAAACACCAAGAATTTTTGCAGTTTGTGATGATCAGAAAAAAAAAAACACAAAGTAAAAATTAGTTGATCATGTTAAATTCGATTCCATAAGATTTTTGTTGTTGTTGTTTGGGCATTTCTAGAGTACTTTTTTACATTTGAAAGTACAAGATAAGTATTAGTAATGATGACTTATATACCATCAGAATCTATATAACCAGTTTTTACAAGGTTAGAAAACAAATTGGCAGCAGAGATGTTTGCTAACCCCAGCTTGATACTTCAGTTGGAAAGAGAATTTGAAGGTATGCTCTGTGGATAACAGAAAAATAGTTTTTGTGTTTGTTGCATGTGTGTGTGTTTCATGAACTTGTATCCTTTTCCATATTTTTCCTCTGTGAATGAGTGACAGAGTGATCTAACTTCCTCCTTTTCTACTGTAATACTCCCACTGACTGTACTGCACAGGCATGAAATGGTAGCCTATTGGGTCTTCAGTAACTTTTTTTTCCTAAATGAGTGAAACATAGATATTTAACTCCATTTAAACCAGGTTAAGAAAAGATGATATATATATATAGACACTCAGGGAGGGTATTAACTTGTCACTTTTGCCTATCTGGGTGTTTAAAGTGCCATAACTAAATAACTTTCAGTTGATGATTCTAGAGTAAATTAAATTTGGTAAAGGAGCTTCACACATGGCAGTGGTTAAACATTCTTTTGTATTTAAAAAAAATTAAAACGTTTTGTGAACTGGTATATTTTCTCTTAGTGAATATGAATTGTTTCTTTATCTCTACTGTCAATACCCTTTTTAAAACTCAGGAAAGACAAAGGTTCAATTATACCACTTTTGTCAATGTGCAAGCCAGGTGTATGTTTCTTTTTCCTGTTATCTGGATATGGCAATAGATTTTTTAAAAATTACTGTGAGAACCCATACATGAAAAGAGAGGAGTTGAATTGTTTGTGTGTGCCTTTTGAGTCTTGAGCTTTACATGTGGAAAAGACATCTACTCCAGACTATTTTCAAAGAGAGGGAGAGATTGCTATTTATGTGGTGCCAAGTGATAAGATTATGTCTCACAAAGGCTTCCTATGGATTGCCTTTATTTTTAGTAAACTCAAGACACTGGTTAACCTCAACATAATTTTGGCCTTATTAGAATTTCTTGTTCTTTATGTTGAAAGCCAGGTTTACATAACCTCATCCTCATTATTCTTTTTAGGTAAATAAATTGACCATACCAAGGCACCAGAATACGAGAATTTGGTTGACCTATAAAACAGTAGGTGTGACTAGCTACCTGTGCTAATTGTCATTTCTAAAATGTTAGGCACCAGAAACCACTTGAGCCAGGCGTGTGAACTGATAATTCCAGAGACATTTTCAACATATGTTAGACATTTTTAAATGTTTTATATGAATGTTTTACATTTGTGTGATTGCTTTAGATATTAAATTTACTTAGTGCTAAAGATGATCATAATTTTTAAAGAATAGCAAGTCATAACTTATTTTATATATTGTTCCAAAGAAAACAATTTGTTTTAATGTTTTCAAAATAACTGCATCTGAATTTGTTTATGTGCCTTAAGTTCTCCAGTGCTATTTCAATTTTTTTCAATCTAAGCAAAGCTTACCTTAGTAAGTTTCATATTTGTTTCCTATAGAGTACATAAACTTCCCCCTTAAATATTTTAATGAGCACCAACTGTGATTGCTTGGCAGAATGAGAATGTTAAAGAGAAGTCATTGGGTGCTTGGAGTTTTATTATATTTTATTTTTTGATACCTAGGTGCTTTTTAAAATATTTAGACAAACATTTATCTTATTTTGATTAAGCTCTTGTAAATGTCATTTGAAATATCTACATCTAGTGTCAAAAAAAGTATCTAATTTATTTCGTTCCATTCTTCATACTATTTTTTCCCTTTACATGCTTTTACTTTAACTTTCTTGAGAAAGCATTTCTTCCCTTTCCTATCACTCCTCCCTGCAGTTTACATAAATTCTATTGAGACTCAAACAACCCAATTTTAAAATTGAACTAAGTATAGTCTGCTTTACAACTAGTACAGACCTGTGGCAGCCAAAGTCATTTGCTTTCAATTAGCTACTACGGAATCTTCACAGTGAAATGTATTGCATTGTTCTCAATTCAGTTGTAGCACATTAATATTTACATGTTTTGTTTTTATTCTTACATAGTTTAAATTTTTAAGAAGTTGTAAAATGTCTTTTAACCATTATTACTTGACTGTATGGTTACATTAAATTTTGTTTACCAAAAACATGTTGTTCTGTTTTTTTTTTTTTTTTAATATATCAAAGTACTTTGGATACATATAAATGTCTGTGTGTATTTTTCTCATGTGACATAAAATAACTGCAGGATAAATAAGAAACTGAAAATACTAGTGTTATGACAGGTTTGTCCTCCCCAAAGTTTCCTGTGTTAGCAGGATTCCCACTGTAGTGGTGCTGAAGCGATAGAACTTTAAAAGATGGAGCCTAGTAGAAAGTGGATAGGTCATGGAGGGCACTGCCTTAGAAAGCATTAATACTGCTCTCGTGAAGTGGGTTAGTGCTCACAAGAATGAGTAGTTACAAAACAAAGTCAGCCATCTCAGCTCCTCTCTGGCTTTTTGTTTTGCCATGTTATCTCTCCCTCTCACATGCATTCCCACCATGATGCCATCTGCCACGTTGTGATGCAGGCAGAAGGCCCTCAGAAGAGCTGAGCAGTGGGGCTGGAGATGTGGCTCAGGCGGTGGCGTGCTCGCCTGGCACGCATGCATCTGGGGTTCGATCCTCAGCACCACATAAAAACAAAGATATGTCGCTGAGAACTGAAAAATGAATATTGAAAAATTCTCTCTCTCTCTCTAAAAAAAAAAAAAAAAAGCTGAGCAGAAACCAGTGCCATGCTCTTGAACCTCCACACTGTGAGCTAATTAAACCTGTCTTCTGAATGTTACCCAATTTTGCTATAGCAATAAAACACAGACTAAGGTAAAAAAGGAAACTTAACTGCATTTGTGTGGGTGTGGGTGTGTGTATAATTATATGCAGTCATATCAGTATGTATAAAATGGAATTTTTTTGTCTAGACCACATGAAAGTATTACCTATTCAAAAAAAATTTTTAATTCAGAGGGTAATTCATAACATTTATACCCTAGCATTCTTTTTGGATTTAACCCAGGGTGCTTTACCACTGAGCTACATCCTCAGCCCTTTTTATTTTTATTTATTTTTTAATTTTTTTTAGTTGTAATTGAACATAATACCTTTTTTTATTTTTATATGGTGCTGATGAGTCACTGGGATTACAAGCGTGAGCCCCACTGTGCCTAGCTCTTTGATTTGGTTCTCAAAAGTACTTCTATTGTAAATCAAAGATAAAGAACTTAAGAAATTTGATTTCAAATAAATTTGAAAAAGAAAAACCGGTGTTATTTACTAGAGAGGCAGTGTCAGAAGTCAAAAAGGAACTATGGTGTCACGACTTACTGGAGAGACAATGTCTGAATTTGTATTAACAACAGTAGGGGCCCCACTTGCCTGAAGCTTGCTAACCACACCAGCGTGGTACTCCGGTACTCCGTGTCCTGCCGCGCCGATCCTCTGCGAGTGGCCTCGCGAGAAGTGCTCGCCGAAATGGCTGCGTCAAGGTAGCTTTGAGGGAAATTTTGAGTCGCTGGACCTTGCAGAATTTGCTAAAAAGCAACCATGGTGGCGCAAGCTGTTTGGGCAGGAGTCTGGACCATCAGCTGGAAAGTATAGCGTGGCAACCCAGCTGTTAATTGGAGGTGTCACTGGATAGTGCACTGGTTTCATCTTCCAGAAGGTTGGAAAATTGGCTGCAACAACTGTGGGAGGCGGATTTTTTCTCCTTCAGCTTGCAAACTATACTGGGTACATTAAAGTTTATTGGCAGCGAGTAGAAAAGGACATGAAAAAAGCCAAAGAACAGCTGAAGATTCGTAAGAGCAACCAAATACCAACTGAGGTCAAGAGTAAAGCTGAGGAGGTTGTGTCATTTGTGAAGAAGAATGTTTTAGTGACTGGAGGATTTTTTGGAGGCTTTTTGCTTGGCATGGCACCCTAAGGAAGATAACTTCACTTCCATTGTTCTGATTTTTTTTCTAATCAACAGCCTCTACACTCCATCATAGGACATCAAGTCTCTCGTGTTCTCCCATGCCTTCCTCCCTATTGTGTCAAACCTGAATTGGCTTCTGTAGGCATCTGTTGGTACAAGTTAATACAGGCCCTACCTGCTGTGAGCTTGATGGTGATGGAAGAGACATTAGACATTAGCTCTCCTCCCAGTATACTCCCCACTTGGTCAATCGTCAGCAAAAATGTCCTTTCCCTTATAAAATACCAGAATACATTGCAAGATCATTTGCCATGAATGGGTCCTCAAAGGTTGTTCCACACTTGATTTGGAAAAGAAGCAGATAGTTACCTTATGTGCTGCATGGGAAGGAACTGAATACATTTGCCTTTAAGCATGAAAGATTTTGGTATCTTGGTGTGTATTTTATTTCTAGTTGGTTTTAGATTACAGAAAGAAGCTATTTAAACCTGTTATAATTATTCTGACAAAAAAAAGGCAGTCTAAGAGCAATAAATGACAGAAATCTGAATATGAAATGAACTTATGCTAAAGGCTATATGCTGTACTGAAGGTATTGTATTTGGTAGGAAGATCTCTTAGGGAAACCAGCTGTTAGAAATACATTGTTGGGTGGTCAGAGAAATCATTTAGGAACATTAAGATACTATTCAGGAATGTTTTCCACCGTATCAGATAATGTATTTCATGGCTATTTCCAAAGATTTGATTTATGGTAAAATGAATGATTTAGATAGGAGAAGGAAGAAGCTATTGGATTTTTATTTCATAGAAAAGGCCTGTGTCACAGCATTAGGGGTAGCCATAGATCCTCGTTGTCAATTCTGTTTCTTTATCCAGTTTGTATGAAATGCAGCATTTAATCCAGAATTTTATTTTATTTATTTTTTGTTGATTTTTTAAAAATAAATGACAGTGGAATGCATTACAATTCTTAAAACAGTAGGGCTGGGAATGTGGCTCAGTGGTAAAGTACTCGATTAGCACGGGAGGGGCCCAGGTTTGATTCTCAGTACCACATAAAAATAAAGGCATTGTGTTGTGTCCATCTACAAAAAAGATTCTCTCCTTTAAAAAAAAAATAAATTTTTTTTTTGATATTTATTTTTTTTTTTAGTTATCGGCGGACACAACATCTTTGTTTGTATGTGGTGCTGAGGATCGAACCCGGGCCGCACGCATGCCAGACAAACGCGCTACCGCTTGAGCCACATCCCCAGCCCCCCAAAAAAATAAATTTTTGAAATGTAAAATATGGAAGCACATATAATGCTTAGCTTTTCTTTTTTCTTTTTTTTTTTTTTTTTTTTTTTTGGTGGTACTGCCAATTGAACCAAAGGGTACTCTACCACTGAGCTACATCCCCTGGCCCTCTTCCTTTCTCCCTTTTTCCCTCCCTCCCTCTTTGCTTTTTCTTCCTTCCTTTCTTTCTTGACAGTGCCTTGCTCAGTTGCCAAGGCTGACCTCAAACTTTCAGTCCTTCTGCCTCAGCCCCCCAAGTCGCTATAGCTACAGGCAATACTTATTAGCTTTTTACATTTAGTTTTGGAGTTGTACCATCAAACGAAAATAAGCCAGGTACACATCTGTAATCCCAGCAGCTCAGGAAATTGAGGCAGGAGGATCTCAAGTTCAAAGTCAGTTTCAGCAATTTATTGAGGCCTTGTCTCTAAATAAAACAAAAAGGGATGGGGATGTGGCTCCGTGAAGTGCCCCTGGATTCAATCCCTGGTACCAAACAAACATTAACAAAAAAAGCTAGACTGCTTTTAAAATAGAAAATGTTAAACGTGTTTTCATTTGACTTCATTCCTTAGTAGCTACATTGGTAAAGTGTGCAGGCTTCATCAGACCTGATTCCCACTGGTTGCTCTGTCATAGAGCCATTTGCCTAAGTCTTACTTTCCTTATTCCAGGAAATGCAGCCACAACACTTGCTGGCTTCTTAAAAATAATGATATAATGCAACATATATTGAAGAACAGTTCTGACACAGAACAGCAGTATATAAATGTTGACTCCCTTCTCCATGCAGCTGGATCAGAACAAATAATGCAATACGAAAAGGCAGGGAAGGAATTAAAAGAATTAAAAGTACTTGTTAGCTTTTATTTAGAAAACTATGGCAGTGGGTAATAGGAGCCACTTGTACTTTAAATGTTCTCTTTGAAAATTCATCTTCTCTCTGATGAAGGGAAATGGGCCATACCTACCTCTGCTTCTCCACAATTTATTAACTGGTACTAGAGACAAAATGAGAAGAGGTAGTTTCAACCTAATTATGTTTGAAGAACTAAGTCATATTAATATTTTTATTTTCTACATTAAAATAGTGTTTTGACATCTTTAGGGGGCCTTGCTGGCTAGGAAGTGTCTTACCCAGTGTCTTCCCCTCCCAGGAGAATTCCCCAGTGCCACAGGAATCAGTTTGTCAGAGTTTGTCAGTGAGCTCTGTCTCATGTATAAACCAATAGACTGTAAAATACCTCCAACCACCTCCTTTATCTAACTCTTACATACCAAGTCAATATTTCCCCTGCTGTAAATCATCACAGGGCCAGGTACAAGCACCTGAGAGCAGCCCCAGCCCCCAGATTGCGCCATTAATTATTCAAACTAGCCAACCCTAATCTGTTTACCGAATTCCACCTTTCTGGAGGAAACCAAATAAAGACAGGCCTCCACTTTCCCCTTGCTCCTTTCTGTCTCCTAATGGACATACTGGTACTTACTCCTGTGGCCCTGGCCATTCCCGTCATTTTAAAGGAAATGTGAATAAAAAAAAATTTTTTTTTCAGTTATGGGAATTGAACCCAGGGCCTTGGGTATGCTAAGCAAGGCACTGGGCTACATCACTGAGCTACATCCCAAGCCCTTAAACTTTTTCTGAGATGGGGTCTTGCTATATGCCCAGACTGGCCTCAAATTCCTGAGCTGAAGCTATCTTTCTGCCTCAACCTGCTGGGTAGCTGGGATTACAGATGCATGTCACTATGTCCAGATACAGTAAATTTTCAGCCTGGGAGTGTAGTTCAGCAGTAGATGACTTGCCTAAGCCCTGGATTCAATCCCCAGCACTGCAAAAAAAGAAAAAAAAAAGTAAAATTTTCTTTCAAAAGCATTGACCTTTCCATATCACCACAAAGTGACCTTTATAAATGAAGATACAGGCCCATATCACTTGTGCTTGGCACAAAGGTGCTTAAAGTTTCTTAATAAATAAAAATACCAATTCTGGTTTTTATGGCTATACACGAGTCTGTTTGAAAAAAAAAAAAAAAAAAAAAGACCTTGGCCAAGTACATTGGTGCACACCTGTAATCCCAGCCACTTGGGAAGCTGAGACAGAGGATGGCAAGTTCAAGGTCAGTGTCAGCAACTCAGCAAAGCCCTAAGCAACTTATCAAGACTCTGCCTAAAAATTTTAAAAAGGGATTGGATGTAGCTCAGAGGTAAAACCCCTGGGTATAATCCCTGGTACCCACCCCTCACCAAAATAGACATTAAAACACGTTTTCTTTTCTTTTCTTAATGATATTAGGGATTGAACCAAGGGGCACTTTACTATGGAGTTACATCCCCCAGCTTTTTTTATTGTTTTGAGATAGGGTCTCCTTAAGTTGATTAGGACCTTCTACAGCCGACTACAGCTTGGTAGTTTGCGGATCTCCAATTTGTGATTCTCCTTTCTCAGCCTTTCAAGTCACTGAGATTACAGTCATGGGCCATGATACCCAGCAAAACAGAATTCTTGAGTCATAGTTTGGTAAATACAACAGTCCACATTTACCATAATGAAAGTACTAAAGAAGAATTAGTCTAAGAGACAAATCTTTGGACACTCATATCTTCTTTATTTTGAGAAAATGTGATGAATACTCTCCAAATGGAAGTAGGAAAGAAGATTTTGAAGTTCATACCTGGTTGTTTAACACACTGTATTGTACTGAGATTTGGTAAGATGATACCATAGATAGACTTTACAGCAATTCAGTGTCAGCAGGTGGGTGAACAGAGAAGGCAAAACAATCAGGAAGCAACCAACCCTTCTCCAAGAAGTTTTTCCAGCACTGTGTGGCAATCATAGCCTGCCTGACTTCCAAGTATAGACAACACAAATAACCAAATGCCCCAGCTGCTGGCTTTGAAATCCATCTCATGTTTGTGCTGAGGCCATAATCACTGGCTGCTCCCCGACCCTGATTTGTGAGGAAGGATTCTAAAGCACATCTGTTCTGGGAGGCACAGCCCTCTTTTTTTTTTTTTTTACCTTTCAATACTAGGGGTTAAACCCAGAGAGGCTCTTCCTCTGAGCTATATACACCACCCGCCCCCCCCCCCTTTTTTTCACTTCTCTAGACAGCTCCTGGTTAAGTTGCCAAAGTGACCTTGAATTTGCAATCCTCCTGCCTCAGCCTTGCAAGTTGCTGGAATTACAGGCTTGTGCCCCCAGGCCCAGTGACACAGCCCTCTTTGGATGGTGGGTTTTGGTACCCCTTCTTTTTTGCCCAACCTTCATTAGACTACAAGACAATGTAGGCTGCTTCTATCCATTCTCTTTCTTCTTCACCTGCTTTTGAGATCTAATGGCTCTCTTCCATATTTTCTCCCACAGGGTATTTCTTTGCATGCTTTTATTAAAATCCTTGCCTGCTTAATCCCATCTTGGCATCTGCTTCTCACATGAAACTAGTACATGTCACAAACTAATCAAACAAAAAAAGTCTCTTGGGAATCATTGCCCTAATCATAAAGTTATCACTGTGGAGCCATCCACTAAACATTGCTTTTTTAAAACCCTAATTACAGTACACCTGGTGGTAATGAAAGGTGAAAATAGTTTTGAAGTTAGAGCAGTGTTTAGATGTCAGTTTTAATACTACCTGTGCATCTTTGGGCAACTTATTTAATTTTCTGAGCCTCAGTTTCTTCTTTTCCTATGTAAGTTTGTTGTGAGAATTAAGTAAAATAAAACGTAAAAGTTCTTAGCACAGTCTTGGGAATGGTGCTTAGTCAAAAAGGGTGGCTAACAGCCTAGAGATTTTATTCATTCATTTATGTGATAAACATAAATTGGAGTCTTTTGGGGGAAGGCGCGTGGTACTGAGGATTTAACCCAGGGTTTCTTTACCATTAAGCTACAACCCAAGTCCTTTTTATTTTTATTTTGAGACAGGGTCTTGCTAATTGCTGAGGCTGGCCTCAAACTTGCGATCCTCCTGCCTCAGTCTCCCAAGTTGCTGGGATAAGAAGTGTGTGTCACCACATCCAGCTCATTGGAGTCCTTAATATGGATCAGACAGAATGTTTCCTACTGAGGTTACAAAAAGGAATGTGACATTCCCTGTCCTCAAGGGGTTTACAGACTGATGAGAGGAGCAGACATATGAACAGAAATTCAAAAAATGATAGGCTTTCCAAGTACTGAGAGCTGTTAATGGGAATAAAGAATCACAACTTTCTAGAGGAAAGAGATTTTATGGTCTCTTTATAATTAATGCCAAACATTGCAAAAGGTACTGTGAGGTTAACACACCTAAGACAGGTCCTAGTGGGCATGGTGACACACACTTATAATCCCAGCAATTGGGGAGACTGAGACAGAAGAATCTCCAATTCAAAGCCAGCCACAGCAATTTAGCAATACCCTAAGCAAGTTAGTGAAAGGCTATCTCAAAATAAAAAGTAAAAAGGGCTGGGGATGTGTTTTAGTGGTTAAGCACCTCTGGGTTCAATCCCCACTACCAAAAAAAAAAAAAAAAAAAAGAAAAGAAAAAAAAGAAAAAGAAAGAAAGGAAAAGAAAAGAAAATTGAGACGGATCTTGCCTTCCAGAAGCTTTCTATAAAGCTAGAAAATACATAGTAACCAAGAAAGGGCTGTCCGCTAAGACAGAAGAATGATGTTAATGTCCTTGCTTGTTGCATTTTCTACTTGTCAATCTTTGGCTTCCTTACTAATATCATTTACAATGTTGCAATGTTTGTTTGTTAGCAAATTTGTCATCTGATTCACAGTCTATCTCTTTAATTTTGATTGTCAACATTATTTGGGATCATTTCAGCATGTAAGACCCATGCCCTTGCTCAGGCCTTTAATCAGCAGACCGAACCACTCATTCCAATAATACACAAAGTCATGCCTTAGATCTTCATCATCTAGAGTTACTTTTTTTTTTTTTAAGATAAACTAGGCTTTTTTTGTTGTTGTGCTTTTTAGACATAAATGACAATACAGTGTATTTTGACATATTTTTACATATCTAGAGTATAACATTCTAATTAGGATCCCATTCTTGTGATTGTACAGGATACAGAGTTTCACTGGTTGTGTATTCATATGTGAGCATAGGAAAGTTAAGTCTAATTAATTCTATTGTCTTTCCTATTTCCATATCCCCTCCCTTTCCTTCATTCCCCTATCTCTAATCCAATGAACTTCTATTCTTTCCCACCCCACCCTCCCTTGTTGTAGGTTAACATCCACATTTGGCCTTTGGCTTCTAGGACTGGCTTATTAACTTAGCATGATATTTTCCAGCTCCATCCATTTACCGGTAAATACCAAAATTTCATTCTTTTTTATGGTGAAGTAATATTCCATTGTGTATATAAACCACATTTTCTTTATCTATTCACCTATTGAAGAGCACCTAGGTTGGTTCCATAGCTTAGCTATTATGAATTGAGCTTCTATAAACATTGATGTGGCTGTGTCACTGTAGTATGCTGATTTTAAGTCCTTTGGGGATATACTGAGGAGTGGGATAACTGGGTCAAATAGTGGTTCCATTCTGTTTTCTAAGGAATCTCCATACTACTTTCCATAGTTTGCCGCAGTCTGTCTGGGCACAAAATAACTGAGCCGCCACAAAGCCTTGTAGGTTCAAACAGCAACTCTTTATTCCCCAACTCTCACCAGCACTCTACACACACTTCCGGGGAACACACTTCCTCCACCAGGCTCCGCACGCCAATTCTCTCAGAACCCCGCTAGAACTCAATGGGAACCAAAGTAAAAGTAGCGGGCACCCGAGGCAGCAGGATCCGCCCTATTCCCAGAGGATCCGCCCTAATCCCAGAGCCGCCCTAATCCCAGAGCCGCCCTAATCCCAGAGCAGGGTCACATTTCAACCATTCCCTCTAGCAAAATGCCAGGCGTCATTCTGACTAAACTGTGGCTCTCAACATCTCCCCCCTTCTGTTTAATTAAACAACAAGTATGTGGCTTAGGGACCATGCCTGTCTTAGGTTGTCCAATACTACATATGGTCCTTACATGTCATTGGATGAGCTGATCTCAAGGAGTCAGCATCCTGTCTTAGGTTGGTACCATTGCAATTGGATCTTACCCTTCACTGACTACCGGTCCAGCATACAGCCATACTTGTGGATAGCCTTTGCACCAGTGGGGGGGAGGGTGAGGTTCTTTGCCTCACCTCTGTTGGCCCCCAAATTTGGCCTTGGTGCCAGTGGGGGGGTGAGCTTCTTTGTCTCACCTCTGTTGGCCCCCAAAATTTTAAACCATCACAAGCAGAAGGGAGGAGGATGCAAAATGCCAAGGCACCAAGCCAAATGACGGCTCTTTTTAGAAAAATTGTGCCACCAATGACACCATCAGCAAAGATACCCCAGCACTACCCAATTCGCTGCACCAACAGATAGTTCACAATGCATGCAAGTGATACATAGTCCAGGCAAGTTCTGCAAGCAGTTCAAAGCAGAGGAATCCATTAATATGTCCATTTCCTCCCAAAGTAAATCGACTTCTTGATTGAGCATCACTTGTTGAGTTATTATTCATTGATGCATCAGTTTATACAGTTTACTATAATAGCTATCTCAGAAGCTGTAGATTGGTTTTATCTTTGTCTTCACCGGCACTGGGATGAAGATAGGAATTCTGGCAATGATGGCTAAAAAAAAAAATTATGTAACATTCCAGCAGGCACTAAGAAAACAATTTTCTGAACAATTTACATTATGCTGAACAGAATTATTAAATATAATGAAAAGGAAAGGTGAAAGTGAACAGATCTGTTAACCACCTTTAAAAACAATCCTCAACAGCTCTTTACCTAATTTAAATTAAACCATTTAAATTATTTGAATAAAAAAAAATTTGGATCCATTTTTTCATGAGCGCTCCTCATATATATGGACATACACACATACAGACACACAACACAAAACAGAAGTGTGCACACATAACATACAACACATAAGACAATAGTAAAGGCCTTGTAGCTTTACACAAGTGAAATCTCCATTGCAATGTTTAAAAACTCCACAGTCAAAAAATAGAACTGATCAGAAAAACGTTAACCTAGGTCTGTATGAGCTCAAAAAATAAAATAAAACTTCATGATGTGGGAAAAGGCAATAATAAAATAGATATTGAAAAAGACATCCTGGTTACCACCTGGGTTTGACTCTTCTTTCTGTAACTTGCATATGAGTCTGAAGGTATTCCCACAAGTAAGCCCCAAGGTTTCTTACTTTTGAAATAGGCCTTAATGGTATTCATTATTCATTAGCCTCCAGGAATGGGGGAATCACTGTCGCAGATGTAAGAATAGCCAAACTGGAGTTCTGAATAAGAGCTGTTATGGATTTGAGCCAAATCATCTTCTTTTTGGTCTGTAGAAATCGCTTTAGTTAATCTCTCTGGAATCCAAATCGGCTGCTGTTCTCCCTGTGAAAACACACAAACAGACCCCCAACTCCAGACAATCACTGGGTCAGGACCTTTCCATCATCCTGTTAGAATATCCTTCCAAAGTACCTTGGGCTTATGTACATTTTTTGGACACATATGCCTTTCCGCAGCACTAAGCCCTGATGAATCCAAATTTTAAAAGTTTATAGAGTAAAAAAGGTTATTTTAAGTTTATCTTTGGGAGATATATACCCCTTTCCAATTCCCTCTTTTTGCTTTAATAAATACATTTTAATGATTTGATGAGCTCTTTCAACTATGCCTTGTCCCTGTGGATTGTATGGAATTCCTGTTATGTGAGTAATGCCAAATGATGAGCAAAATTGTTTAAAAGAGGTAGAAGTATAACCAGGAGCATTATCTGTTTTTAACTATTTTGGAACACCCACAGTAGCAAAATTTTGTAAGCAATGAGCTATAATATCTTTAGTTTTTTTTCCTCTGGCATGAAGGGAGCCCATCAAAAATCCAGAAGAAGTATCAATTGTAACATGCAAATATTTTAATTTTCCAAATTCTTGCAAGTGTGTGATGTCCATCTGCCAAATATGATTAGGTATCAGTCCTCTAGGATTGACTCCAAGATTAACTTGTGGTAAAAAGGTCACACAATTTTGACATTGTTTTATTATTTGTCTAGCTTGTTCCTTAGTTATTTTAAAACGCTTTTGTAAAGTATTAGCATTGACATGGAACTTTTTATGAAAATTTGTAGCTTCTTCTAGCGTAGAGAAAATTTGTATGTCATATGTAGTTTTATCTGCTAAATCATTGCCCAAACTAAGGGCTCCAGGCAATCCTGTATGTGCTCTGATATGTCCTATAAAGAATGGATCTTTTCTGGGGCTGGGGATGTGGCTCAAGCGGTAGCATGCTCGCCTGGCATGCGTGCGGCCCAGGTTCGATCCTCAGCACCACATACCAACAAAGATGTTGTGTCCGCCGAGAACTAAAAAATAAATATTAAAAATTCTCTCTCTCTCTCTCTCCTCTCTCTCCTCTCTCACTCTCTCTTTAAAAAAAAAAAAAAAGAAAAGAATGGATCTTTTCTGTCCCAGATTAGACTTTGTATAGTGGAAAACAAAGAGAAAACAGTAGAGGAAGGGGAAATCCTACCAGCATCTTCAAGGGATACTATAGCATTAACTATATACTGACTATCAGAAAATAAATTAAAAACATAATCTTTAAACATCACAAAAGCTTATAATACTGCATTAAGCTCTACCTTTTGAGCTGATTGGGTACTAAAAATGTAAAAGTTTGAACAGGGGTAACTACTGCTGCTGTACCATTATTTGACCCATCAGTGAATATATTTGGAGCATTCATAATAGGTGTTTTTCTTGTCATTTTTGGAAAAACTACAGGATGTGAAGACCAAAAAGACAATAAAGGATTAGATGGTAAGTGGTTATCAAATGAAACATTAGATTTACACATGAATATTGCCCAAGTATTTAACTCATTAGCTAACTCATCAATTTGATCCATAGTATATGGAGTAATAATTTTATTGGGAGAAACTCCAAACACTCCCTTTGCTGCTTTTATTCCTTTGAGTATTAATTGTCCTATAGCCTCAGGATACCTAGTAAGAATAGTGTTAGGAGGATAAGATAAATGTATCCACAATAATGGACCTTCTTGCCAAAATACTCCTGTAGGAATATTTTTTCTTGGTAGTACAATAAATAATAAAGGTAAACTTATATCAATTCTATCCAAATGCATATTTTCCATATGTGTTTCAATGATTTTTAATGCCTTTCTTGCTTCAGACATTAACATTCAGGGTGAATTTGGATCTGATGGACCTTTTAGGATATCAAATAACGGTCCTAACTCTCCTGTTGGTATGCCTAGATAAGGCCTTATCCAATTTATGTCTCCTAATAACTTTTGAAAGTCATTAAGTGATTTGAGTTGATCTACTCGTATTTGAATTTTTGGTGGACGGACCATGGCTGAGGATAATAGAACTCCTAAATAATTAATTGGAAATTTTAATTGTACTTTATCTATTGCTATCTCTAAATTATAATTTTTAATAAATTTGTGTGGCATAACATTCTAGCAATATGTTTTTATCTTTGTGTGCTAACAATACATCATCCATATAGTGAAATATTTGTAGTTCAGGATTTTGATTTCTAAGTAGCTGGATTGCTTTGTTAACATAAATTTGAAAAATTTATCATGCAGGCTGGGTATTATTAATAACTGTGGTATTCTATCTCCTGGTGAAATTACTGATATACCCCTTGGAGAACTGGCTATAATTTTTATTTCACCTTCATAATCGGGATCAATTACCCCAGGACTTATCATAAGTCCTTTTAGAATAGAAGAACTCCGTCCCAATAATAAGCCTACAGTTCCTTGGGGAAGAGGTCCTTTTACCCCTGTGGGAATGATTTGAATTCCCATCTCTGGAGTTAGTACTGCTCTGGCAGAGGCGCAGATGTCCAACCTGCACTCCCTCTAGTTTGTCTGATGAGGGATCCAATGGATAATGTATCCTGGGCACTACCCTGATAGTGTTGCTGGGTTCCTCCATTGCCCCGTATATTTGTGGTCTTGGGCCCCGGAGCATTGGGCCCCCCTCCATTTTTTGGCAATGGAGCCCAATGCTATTCTCCATGACATCGTGGGTAAACACTTGGTCCTTGTCTGCTTTTTGATAATGGAGTACCCTCTATGGTGGTTTGAGAAGGGCATTCATTAGCCCAATGTCTCCCTTTACAGCATCGTGGGTAAATACCCAGTATTCTACCCCTTTTATACCTAGTTTTGTTAAACCCTCCTCCTATGGGGCAATTCCTTTTAAAAGTCCTGTTTGTTCGCAATTGTAGCATGTTTTTGGCCTGGCATCTAAAGCCTGTTGTACTGCAGCTGCCAAGACTTACCCTTGTTGATTAATGTCTGTACATAATTTAATATATGTGTTTAAATCTTCATGTTTCCATAGTATAATGGCTTCCTTGCAGCAACGATTTGCTTGTTCAAAGGCTAGCTGTTTAATTAATGACATTGCTTGTTCTGTATCCCCAAAACTCTGGTAGCTGTTTGAATAAGCCTATCTCCAAATTCAGCGTAAGGTTCATTAGCTCCTTGTATAACCTTAGATAATTGTCCTTGTAAATCTCAATGTCCTTGTAAAGTCTTCCATGCCCTAACTGCATTTGCAGGATCATATTCAATTTGTTGCCACTGACCCTCATAAGATCCCTGTCCTAACAACATATCTAGATTTCTCTAAGGATAACCAGCTGCTGCATTTCGCCTAGCCGTTTCCGTGCAAAATTCCTGATTGGCAACCTTCTATAACAAATATTGCCCTCCATTTAGCACAGCTTTACACATGCTAGCCCAATCTGCTGGCGTCATGTCCAAGTTGGTAATGGATTTGACCATGCTTAGAGTGAAGGGTGCTTGGGACCATAGGTTGTTATAGCCTCTTTTAGCTGCTTCACTGTTTTGAAATCTAAAGTATGGTGAATTCACTGCCCTCCTGTCTGATCAAATACAGGGCATGCTAATCTTTGAGGTTCTGTCTCAGGATCCCATCTATCAACTACGGGAGTTGGGGGCCCCACAGCATATGTTGTCTCTATAGGTGGAGCTGTTGGTTGGACACTTACCTCTTCTGGTGATAGAAAGGTGTTAGTAGCAGCCTCCTATTGTAACTTTTTTTCTGATAGCCCCTTTTCCTTTAAATTTTCTTCTTCTGTCTGACTAACTCGAGAGACCTTCTCTTTTACTTGATCTACCATAGTCTGAACCTGTAACAATTTACTTAACATTCTTTCCGTTTGTTTTTTACTAATTTCTGATCTACTATAAAGATAACGCAACCCAACAAAATAACACAAAACAAAATTGAAACAGAATGAAACAAAAATGGTACAAAAAGATCATTGTATCAGTTTTTCTATTTTCTTGACATGTGCATTTGTGGTCTATCTCTATCTGTTCCTCAGGGGTGAACAACTTCAAACCTTGAGCCAACCATTTTCCCCAGTTTGCCTGAGAAAGTTCTAGGGAAGGCAGCTTGAAATAAAAACAAAATAAATCAAAACAAGAACACATTGTTTTTTGAAATGGTCACCCATTCTTTTACTCTCCTTCAGGGGCGAGCAATTTCACTTACCTCCAAGCTTCAAGCATTCCCTATACAGGCCACCAAATGCCGCAGTCTGTCTGGGTACAAAATAACCGAGCCGCCACAAAGCCTTGTAGGTTCAAACAGCAACTCTTTATTCCCCAACTCTCACCGGCACTCTACACTCCCCGGGAACACACTCCCTCCACTCTACACTTCCCAGGAACACAGTCCCTCCACTGGGCTCCACATGCCAATTCTCTCAGAACCCCGCGAGAACTCAAGGGGAACTCCAAGTAGCGGGCGGGCGCCCAAGGCAGCAGGATTCACCCTAATCCCAGAAGAATCCACCCTAATCCTGGAGCCGCCCTATTCCCCCCCCCCCCCAGGATCTGCCATAATCCCGGAGCAGGGTCACCTTTCAATCATTCCCTCTAGCAAAATGCCAGTGGTCATTCCAACTAAACTGTGGCTCTCAACAATAATTGTTGTACCAATTTGCAGTCCCACCAGCAATGTATGAGTGTACCTTTTTCCCCACATACTAACATTTATTGTTACTTGTATTCTTGATAATTGCAATTCTGACTGGAGACAGATGGAGTCTCAATATAGTTTTAATTTGCCTTTCTCTAATTTCTTTAATTTGCTAGAGATATTAAACATTTTTTCATATATTTTTTGACCATTCATATTTCTTCTGTAAAGTGTCTATTCAGTTCCTTTGCCATTTATTGATTGTGTTATTTGAGTTTTGGTGTTGTTTTTTTGAATTCTTTGTACATCCTGGAGATTAATGCTCTATCTGAGGTGCAGGTGGTAAAGATTTTCTCCTGTTCTGTAGGCTCTTCACATTCTTGATTGTTTCTTTGCTGTGAAGAAGCTTTTTAGTTTTATACCATCCCATTTATTGATTCTTGATTTTACTTCTTGTGCTTTGGGAATCTTATTGAGGAAATCAATTCCTAAGCCAATATGGTGGAGAGCTGGGCCCACTTTTTCTTCTAGTAGATGCAGAGTCCTAATGCCTAGGTCCTTGATCCACTTTGATTATTTTCCTTTTTGCCTTTTACCTCAGCTTTCCTTTCCTTTCATCGCTCTCATTCCATGACTCTTGCCCTTTTTATTTCAGGACTGGGTCTTGCCAATTTGCCAGACTGGCCTCGAGTTTGCAATTCTATTGCCTCAGGCTCCTGAGTTGCTGGGTTTACAGGTGTGGCCACACCTGGCTCTGGACAAGATATTCTTGACCGGCTGCCAATGTAAGCCTACTCTCTCCGTCTTTCCCCTTCCTCTATAACAGTTCAATTACCATCCTCCTGGAGTAAGCCACAATCTTGACTTTTGCTTTCAGTAGTTGATCTTGCCTTCTCCTTCAAAGAGAAAATAAAGGACTTAAGATAGAATCCCTCCCAACATTTTGCCCTCTCAAAGATGGGATATTGAGGGGGAGGGGCTGGGGTTGTGGCTCAGCGGTAGAGCACTTGCCTAGTATGGGCGAGGCCCTGGGTTTGATCCTTAGCACCACATAAAATAAATAAATAAAATAAAGATTGCGTTCAACTACAACTAAAAAATAAATATTTTTTAAAAAAAAAGATTGGATATTTCCTTTCTTCTTCGCCATTGAGGATTAAAGCTCATTCTTTCAGCTTCTTAGGGACGTCCCCTTATCCCCCTCTCATTTTCAACCTCTCTGTAAGCACGTTTCCAGGGCAGTCAAACACACTCTGGCCTGTCCTATCTTTAAAATGCTTTCTATAACCCTGTGTTCCCTTCTAACTCCACATTGGTTTTTCTTTTATGCCTAATCAAATATCTTAAAAGTTTCAACTTTGCCTCGCTTCTTCCTACACAGCAATCTGGCTCTCATCCTGCACTCAAGACCACAGCCTTATTGAAATCACATTTGCCAAGACTGTCAGCTTCATCTTTGTTCCCAAATCTGAATTCTTTATCTTAACTTAACCTCCCTATAATTTTGATGCTATTAATTATATTTTTCTTGTTTTTGTCTAGTCACAGAACTCTTTTCCACTCTTCCTTTTTTTTTTTTTTTGTTGTTAAAGAGCTCTTCTTCCACCTCAGCCCTGAATATTCAATCATCAGGTTTTCTTTTTGCCATGCAGATAACTACCCTAAGTAATTTTAGTCAGTCACTCTTATGGCACCACCTATGGCTGCATTTGACAACCCCCAAATCTAAATGTTCTGCCAAGATTCATATGTTCAAATATTTTCTATAAATTTCTGAGTCCTTTATATTGAACTACTAGCACCTGGAACTTCAAAACCTCTTTCTCTCCAAATACTTGTCTATCTTATATTTTCTCTTCCATTAATAGCAACAATATTAACTGCTTATCAAAGGCAGAAATATAGGAGTGATTTTTTTTTCTGTTATTTAAACATGCAAATATTTACCTTGTGCCAGGACTTCTTCTTCTTTGATATCTGTCTGTCTATCCATCTGTCTGTGTATCTTTTCATCCCCTCTACCAATGCCTTAGTTCGGGCCTTCAGCATCTCCTAAGTGGAAAAATCCACCTAAACTGCTTGCCTAAGACCAAAGTTCCTTGTTGCATGCAAATGAAACCAATTTTATCTAAATAGAGAAGGTAGCAGAGGCTAACAGAATTAAGAATCAAGTATCAGTCAGATGGTCATTCCTGGGTGTCAGGAAGAGTAGATAATTATTTAACTTTCTGGCTTGTAGGAGCCATGGATTGTGGTGCCTGCCTGTAATCCCAACAATTAGAGAAACTGAGGCAGGATGATCACAAGTTCAAGGCCAGTCTGGGCAATTTGGGAGGAGGGATTGAACCCAGGGGCACTTAACCACTAAGCCACATCCCCAACCCTTTTGTATTGTTGTTTTTATTTTGAGATAGTATGACTAAATTACTTAGGGACTTTATAAATTGCTGAGCTGGACTTGAACTTGAAATCCTCCTGCCTCAGTCTCCTGAGCCACTGGAATTACAGGCATGCACCACTGAACCTGGCCTGGGCAATTTTTATTCTGTCTCAGAATAAAATTTTAAAAAGTGTTAAGGATGTAGCTCAGTGGCAAAGGGTCTCTGGGTTCAATAGCCAGTATCACAAAATAAACTAATAACAATTGTTTTGTTTTGTTTTTTCAGTGCTGAAGATCAAACCCAGTCTTCATACATGCAGGGCTAGCACTCTAGCACTGAGCTGCATCCCCAGTCCTCAACTGAATATTTTAAATTCTACTTGGCATGAGTATAAAGAAATAATTCCCTAGTGTGAGAAGACAGCAGTGCTAATAAAACAATAAATGGTAACTCAGCCTGGGATGGGCAATGTGTCAGAAAAGCCTCGGGAGTGGTGAACTATGGCCTGAGGGCAACAGGGTCTCTAAATGGGATTAAGTTTCTAACTGCTTCCTGGTGGGACAGCTAAACTCTCAGACCCTGAGGCAACTATGTGTGTCCACAACCCAACTGCACCACTTCTAGGCTGTGTAACAAGTTCCTCAACCTTTCTGCCTCCTTTTTCTCTTCCTTAAAATATGAATAATAGTAATAAAGTTGTTAGGAAGACTAAATTTGTATAATGCTTGGAACACTGCCTAGGAAGCAGTGTTAGCTGATTCCTAATTATAGCAACATGGGCCAGGTTACCACAGCTCCTGATTTTTCACAGAAGCCCAAACCCAGGTTACTATGTGAAGTATCTCAATGTTCTAAATGTGGCTTGTTTAATGCAGATTGTGACATTTATAGGTAGTGATGGTGCAACCTCAGCACTGTTTTCTTTTCCATGGCAACCTCTCCGGCTCTCACCAGTTACCTGTTGACAACAGATTGTTGACAGCATCACCCATCAGTTCTTCCCTGAGCCCCAGAGCCATATACTATACACAGATACCTGTTTAATGTTGAGATGGATACCTCAAACCAAAATGTCCCAAAGGGATTTTTTAATTTTCTTTTTTTTTTTTTTTTTTTTTTGTGGTGATCAGGATTAAACCCAGGGCCTTCTCTATCACCAAGCTACATCCCCAGCTCCACACAGGGAATTCTTGATTCCCCCACCCCGTCTTAGTAAATGATTCTACTATCCACCATTTTTTAAAGCCACAGACCTGGGAGCCACCCTTATCCTCCTAATCCTCTTCTCCAGGCCCACCTTCATGGTGGCAGGCAAGCGCTGTAGGAGAGCCTGCCAATCAGAGGCCCTGAAATCCAATCTCCAGCCACCAGTCAAGCTCCCAAATCTGCCTAGAAGAAGGGGTAACTTTCTAAAGGTCCCTTTGCCTTAGCAGGGGTCAGTCCCTTTTCTTTTCCTCCCGTCTCCTCTCCAGTCTCTTCCTCACCAAGTCATTAGGTATTTTGTCTACAGTTCTTGTATCCATTCACCTCCCTCCATCTCCACTGCCCAGGGTAAGCCAACCTCACTTCTCACCTAGATGACTTGGACAAAATTTTCCAATACCTTCATTGCTTCTTTGTTCACAAACCCCTCCAGTTATTCCCCATGCATTTTCTGCTGCAGATGATAGTTTTAAAAAGGTGAATTGGATACATCATTCCTGCTTAAAACCTTTTGCTACAGGGAAGGTGACCCATGGCTATAATCCCAGCAATTTGGGAGGTTGAGGCAGGAGAATTACAAATTCAAGGCCAGACTCAGGAATTTAGAATCTGTCTCAAAATAAAAATAAAAAAGGGCTAGGGTATAGCTCAGTGGTAGGGCATTCTTGGGTTAAATCCCCGGTAAGGCAGAGGTATGGGGTGGGGACAAACAAAACCCTTTGATGACTTCCTCTTGCTCTTATGGAAAAGATCAAAATCTTGCCACACCTATTTGTGTGTTCTTGCTACTGCGGATATCTGGATATCTGGTCTCATCTCTTGCACTCTACTTTTGCTTAAACAATCCCGAGTTCCTTCCATCTACCTTGTCTGAGACTTAATCCTCCCCAACAGCTCCTCCTCTTCAGCTCTCACTGAATATTTTTCAAGAGCCCTTTTCTAACACTAAATGTGTTCCCTTGTGTTGTGCTTTCTAAGGGCTCTGCTCATTTCCTTCACATAGCCCGTCTTTGTTTTTGAAATGTACACACTGCATGCAAATGTGTAAAAAACTATAGCTATGCTCTTTTTAAATGATACAAGCTTTCTCATAGGTTCTCATCCCTGTTTGGGATGTTTGCTCTTCCATGACAAACTCATCAGCTCTTAGGAGCTTCCGGTTGATAACAGATTGTTGCCGGCAGCACCCATCCATCGGAACCTTCAACTTGAGCTCACCTTTAACTTGCTAATGGAAGTTATCTGAGTCCTTCCTGGTCTAAAACAGTTTCATCTGGGGGAAAAACATTTGGGTAAATAATTTAAAGTTTCAGTTCTATCAAAACTTTCCCCCTTTTCTCTTTTCCCTCTTGACTTTCCAAGGTCCCTGATGGGATCTAGGGGAAACCTCAAGGCTACAGCAGGAAGGGTCTCTGATCTGTGCACAATTATGATGTGCATTTTAGGTCTTCACTGGCTTCTTCTGCCTTGTGCCTTATCACTCCTGGTTACCACTGCCTTGTGGCATAAGCTGCTGAAGTGGTTGGCCAGCCATCTCATGACCTGTTGCTTCAGTGCCTTCGGATCTGAAATCTCATCTTTCATCCCCTCTACTCTATCCTTGCTCCTCTCATCAGCTGACTTAGGAGTACTTCAGCTTTGCTGGCACCTTCAGCTTTGCCCTTGATGTTTTGTTACATCCTCCAGCCAGCCCATACCACAAGGCCACTTTGCTTTAGGAATAACTGGCCCCCGACACTGTGTCCACCCATGGCTCTCAGCCAGCCTACTTTCTGCATGCCTGGCAGGGAGCATAGAGAGAGGTATGGATTTCTGGCACACCATCTGCAAGCGTCAGAGCCCAGAAGCATTATCTCGGATTCCTCTCCCACCCAATGCCACTTTCTGCTCTTGAGCCCTGCTCAGTGTGGGACTTTTCCAAGAGCTGGGCAGCTTTCCAAGCTAGAGCAGGGAAAGTGGACGATCTGGATCCTTCAAGAGTGAAGGAACTCCAACACACTCACTGTGACCTCTCATTTTACCTCTTTACTCAAGGAATTAATTTATTGAGTGCTGAGATGTGAACCCTGGGCCTGGCACATGCTAAGCAAGTGCTCTACCGTTGAGCTATATCCCCAGTCCTCAAAAAAAAAAAAAAAAAATTATCTCCCCAGTTTCTATTCTCTTTGAGTTTTAGCTTAAGGCTCAAAGAATCCTTTCTGTCAAGATTATTTCTCTGTCAAATGATAATCCAACTAAATTTCACAAGGGCAGGAGCTCTGTTTACTTTAATATCCTCAGTGCCTAACTAATATAAATGATTGGAACACAGTGTCTGAATACAAAATAGAAACATATAAAAATTTATTGAGCATCTGGGCATGGTGGCACACACCTGCAATCCCAGCAGTTTGGGAGGCTGAGGCAGGAGGATTGCAAGTTTGAGGCCAACCTTAGCAACTTAGCTTTTAAGCCAGAGCAACTCAGTAAGACCCTACCTTGAAATAAAAAATAAAAAGGGGGGAATGTGTCTCAGTGGTTAAGTGCTTCTGAGTTCAATCCCCAGTACCCCCTTCCAAATATATATAGCAAATATTTTGAATCTGGGCTGGGGATGTGGCTCAAGTGGTAGGGAGCTGGCCTGGCATGCCTGCGGCACCGGTTCGATCCTCAGCACCACATATAAACAAAGACGTTGTGTCCGCCGAAAACTAAAAAAAAAAAAAAAATTCTCTCTCTCTCACTCTCTCTTTAAAAAAAAAAATTGTGAATCTGTTTTTACCCCTAATAAACTTATGGTCAGGAGGCCATAGGTGACATAAATTCCTCTATTTCCTCATCATGTATGGCTTTTGAGTAAGTTCCTGGCCCTACTTTTCACACGTGCCATAATTACTTTTTGAGTACATACTAAGTGTAATGAACTGGATATGTTATTGGTGATATAGAAGTGTATCTTTTAAAACATTCATATTAAGCATTAAATACATCAAACAATTGATAATGTATGTAAAGAAAGTATGAAAACAAAGAATTCAAACTCTCTAAGTCCATCCCCTTACTCCATTAGTAAATATCTACATACTGAAGAGAAAGGACTGAAGGGGGCCAGAAGGAGACCCTCAAGATCAGTTGGGAGGCTTTATTACAGTCTCCCTCCATCTTCTTCAGTGTTGGGGAACAAGCCCAGGGCCTTGAGAATGCCAGAGGCTACTGCATCTTAGGCAGAAATGATGAGGTGTTGGGTAGGATGGTCCATGGAAAAGAAATAAGATGGCTGGCCTCAGAGGTGGACTTGACAGTCACTAGTGTGACCTTTGTTAAATCGCAACATTTTTGAGCTTTCCTTTCTTTCTTCCTTTTTTTCTTTTTCTCCTCTCTTTGTCTTTCTTTCTTTTCACTGGGGTCGCCCTTTGCTGCCCAGGGTGGGCTCAAATGATCCTCTTGCCTCAGCATCCCAAGGAGCCCAGACTACAGGTAGGCACACGGAGCCAGCTTGAGCCTTGTTTTTGTATCTATAAAATGGGTTGTTATAGTCACTGTTATGTGTCTCCCCATCACCTAGTATAGAAGTTGGCACAAGGGCTGGGGCGTAGCTCAGTGGAAGTGCGCTTGCCTAGCATATATGAGGCGCTGGGTTGGATTCTCAGTACCACGTATGAATAAAAAGAAAAAAAAAAGTTGGCCCAAGACGGCACACACAGAAATCAGTTATAATCGTACCACGGAAGCTCATGAACGCCGGAAGAATGAATATTCTGTCAAACTTGGGACTAGAAGTCGCCGTCTTCTGGACGGGAAAATGATGGAAGCTGGTGTCTGCAGCACCCACACCCGCAGTCCCGGCAGCTGGGTGGCGCGGCCAGATTCCCCGCCTGGGCCAGCCCCCGCAGACCCGGGCCCGCCCCGCCCAGCTCGCCCCGCCCCCCGCCCGCGCGTCCCCGCCGCCAGCGCCGCGCGCGCCCCGCCCCTGCTGCTGACGTGCGGTGCGGAGCGGGTAGAGCGGGCTCCACCGAGCCGTGCGCTTCCGCGGGTTGCGGGGTCGCTGGGCCTCGTGGCAGGACAGCTCTGCGGGGCTTCGCTCGCTCCCTCCCCTCCCCCTGCCCCCTTGCCTCGCCCGGCGGGGCCGCGCTGCAGCCACGGACCGGAGAAACGGTGAGTGCTGGCGGGAGCGGGGTGGACGGCGGCGCGCGCCCCGCTCTCCCGGGCATTGTCTGGGCGGGGGCGGCGCGGGCACGTGCGCGCCCCTCCTCCACCCGCCGGCCGCGCGGAGGCCGGACCGAGGCGGGGCTGGGGGAGCCTGAGGCCTCGGAGGGGAGGGGACCGGGGGAGGCTTGGGGAGTGAGGTCGCGAGCCGCCTGTGCGGGAACCGGAATTCGGACGTCCGTGTGCAGGGGTCCTTTTCGAAGGGGCGCTGCGCTTCGTAGGTTAGTGGCTCTCTGAGCCACAGTGGCCAAGCTTTCAGTTTAGTCAGCGTGGTGGCCTGTGGATGGTATTGGAAACAAAAATTGGCCCAGCACCAGCAAGTTGTGGATTTACCACAAAGATTCTGGAATGTACCTCCAACCTGTCGCCATCACCGCTGGCCCTTCGCCTCTGAAGGGTGGGCAGAGTGAGAAAGGTGTGGGATACTCCAGGCGCGATGCCGGAGTCAAGCACCGGAGGTGTGAGACAGTGCGGCGTTAGAGTGGAGCCTCGGAAAGTGAGGGCTTGCCAAGAAAGGCTGGCTCTATGGGTTGTGGCCACATTGCAGAAGACAATGAGGCTTTTAGTATAACCTTCCCCCCATTATGTGTGTAGTTAGGTTAAAAAATAGAAAGTAGAGGAGGGAAAATATCACTGCAGCCCCGACACATCATTCTTCGATGTATGTTTTCTTGTATTTTTCATCTAAGCATGTTTCTTAACAGTTACAGTTGACCCATATTTTCCATTGTTTTTCCTCATGTAAAAAAATGCGATGTAATATTACATGTATTCAGCAGTATCGTTCTGTTAAGTAGCAAGTATTCATTGTAGAAGAATTTAAAAATAGACGCAAAACTAGAAAAAGTACTTTACTGTCTAGAGATAATTACCATTGATTGTTTAGACTTTCAAAGATAGGGACAGACAATGCCCTCATTAGTTTTATTTTAAAAGGTTTTGAGAAGGGGAGTAGCATAATCTGCCTGCTACATGGAGGAAGAAGCCAATAAAGAGAGATGGGTGATCAGTTCCAATGCTGTGTACAATAACTTGATCTAGGCCCATGGCAGTGGAGATGCCAAAGAGTGAAAAGATTAAAAAATAATTTGGAGGGCTGGGGTTGTGTCTCAGTGGCAGACTGCTTGCCTAAGATGTGTGAGACACTGGGTTCCATTCTCAACACCTCATATAAATAAATAAATAAATAAATAAATAAATAAAAGGCCTGTTGACAACTAAAAAAATATTTAAAAATAATAATTTGGAGGTAGAATGAACACAACTTGAAAGTGAATTGATGAGAAAAGAAAGGAATCTTTGCTTTTGTTTTTTGAGCAACTGAGTAGATAATGGTGTCATTTATTAAGATGCAGAGTAGAAGAGAGTAATTTTTTTTAGGTTTTAAAAAAGTTTTTTTTTTTTTTTTTTAATTACTGGGGATTGAACCCTAGGATGCTATACCACTGAGCAACATCCCAGCTCTTTTTTATTTTTGAGAGAGGGTCTCACTAAGTTGCCCAGGCTGGCCTCAGGTTTGTGATCCTTCTGCCTCAGCCTTTCAAGTAGCTAGCATTGGGGTGTGCACTCCTGTGCCCAGCTGGGAGAGAGAAATTTGAGGAGGAAAAAAACATGAGTTTCATTTTGGATGATTTAATTTGAGATGCATATTAGTCATAAAATTGGTATGTTGAGAAAGTAGTTGGATGCACAGGTCTGGAACTCAGGGAGCTTCTAGAACTAGAAATGAACATTTGGGAATGATCAGAATATATTCAAAGATATGGGACTATGTGAGGTCACTTAGGAAAAGAGTGTAGAGAGAGAAGCAAATAGAACTTGGATACTCAGATACTTCCAGAGGGAAAAGGTTGAGCAAATGATGGAGAAGAAGCAGGTTTTTCTCCTCTTGGGAAGCCAAGAGAGGGAGTTTCTGGAAGCTAGCATTGGTCCTCATATCAGTGCTTCTGAAATGTTTAGTAAGATTGTCAGTTGGATTTGACAACCTGAGGCTATTGTTTATCCACAATTCTGAAAGCAGGGGAGGTGGAGTACAGAATAGTCCAATGGAATGTAAGGAAGTAAAGACAATGAGTGTGTTCCCAGATCTGGTGGTGCACACCTGTAATCCAGGAGACTTGGGAGGCTGAGGCAGTAGGATCACAAGTTGGAGACCAGCCTCAGCAACTTAGACCCCCAGCAACTTATCTCAAACAACCCTCTCAAAATAAAAATATAAAAAGGATTGTGGATGTAGCTTATTGGTAAAGCACCCCTGGGTTCAATCCTCAGTACCAAAAAAAAAAAAAAAAAAAAAAAGTTTCAAAGGCTAGAGTTTATTTTATACATAAGTTGGAATTTAACTTCATTCTTGAAGGATGAAGAACATTTTGGTAAGTAGAGAAGGTCAAGGTGAAATTGGAACTCATTGGAAGATGATTGTGAAATGTTCAGGCATGTGAACTTTGATGACTAGACCTACAGAGGTAGAAGAACTAGTTCTCCTAGGCAAGGGTTGTTTGATCTGCTTGTATGTAGAGTGGGCTGTGGTGGGGGGACTGTTAATGTGATGGTGAAGAGGGGTGGGGGTGGGGATTCAACTTTATTTGTAATATTTTTCATTCATAGTGGTGGATACATTGGGGATTGTTTTTGTATTTTTTTTCAAGTATTATTCAAGCATACGGGTATACTTTTAAATCAAAATAAAATTTAATTACTGTTTTGAAGTATAAAATTGTTGAGATTTTACTATATTCATGAGATTGTGCAACCATCACCAGTATCTAATTCTGTGACATTACTATCTCCAAAAAAGAAGCCCTTTGCCTGTTAGCAGTGTTGATTCTCCCCTTCCCTCATTTCCCTGGCAACTACTTTCTATGTCTGTGCATTTGCCTGTTTCTACACATTTCATTATAAGTACAATCTAACATGTGTCTTTTTTTACTTAGTACAGGGTTTTTCAGTGTTCATCTATTTTATAGCTTGTATCAATACTTTTCTGATTGCTCAATAATATTCCATTGTAGGAATGTACATTTTGTTTACTATTCATCAATAGATTGGCATTTGGGTTATTTGCATTTTTTTGCTATTATAAATAATGATATTGTAAGTAATGCTATTATAAATTATGTGTAAAAATATTCATATATAGGTTTGCAAGGATATATGTTTTCATTTTTCTTGAAGACATATGTAGGAGTAGAGTTGCTAGTTCATATGGTAATTCTGTCTTTAATTTTTGAGAAAACACCAAACTTTTCATTACGGCTGCATCATTTTATTTTGCCAAAAATGTATAAGGGTTCCCATTGTGTGTTCTTACACATTCTGGCAGACTGTGTTTAATAGTGTTGTGTATGTGCAAACAGCTTTATTGAGGTACAGTTGGCAGGTCACAAACTGCACATATATAGAATGTACAACTTTTTAAGTTTTGATGTAGATATCTGTCTGTGAACCTATCACCACAGTCAAGATAGTAAATATCCAATCTCTCCGAAGTGTCCTCATGCCCCTCTGAAAACTCTTTTCTCCCTATCCTTACCCCTCCCCAACAGGTAGCCATTGCTCACCTTTTCCTTCATACTAGACTTCTTTGCATTTTATGTAAATGGAATAATGTAGTATGTACTTTTTTGGGCGTGAGGATTAACAAGGATAGAACCCAGGGCCTTGCACATGATAGGCAAGCACTCTACCACTGAGCTATATCTCCAGTCCTTTTTTTTTAAGTTGTTGAGGCTGATCTCCCAGCTTGCAGTTCTCCTGCCTCAGCCTCTTGAATAGCTGGAATTACAGGTACGTGCCACAACATTCAGCTTAGTGTATTTTATATTTTTTCAAAAACTGGCCTCTTTTACCCAGCATCATTTTGATGTTAATTCACGTTATTGTGTATATCAATAGTTTATTCCTTTTTTGGTGCATAAAATTTTATTATACAAATATATTACAACTTATTTAATTCATTCACCAATTAGTGGATTTTGGGGTTGTTTCCAAGAATGTGTGTGGTTATGGGGATTGAACCCAGGGCCTTGTGCATGCTATACACATGTTCTACCTCTGAGCTATGTTCCCAGCCCCAGTCTCTCACTGTGTTCTCCTGTCTTTTTTTTTTTTTTTTTTTTTGAGATGAGGTCTTGTTATATTGCCTGGCTGGTCTTAAACTTCTGTGTTCAAGTGATCCATCCTTCCACTTCAGCTGCCCAAGTGGTGTTTCTGGTTTTTGACTATTACGAATAAAGTTGCTCTAAACATTCATGTCCAAGTTCTTTTTTTTTTCTGAATTTGTTAATATTTATTTTTTAGTTTTCTGCGGACACAACATCTTTGTTTGTATGTGGTGCTGAGGATTGAACCCAGGCCACATGCATGCCAGGCGAGCGTGCTACCACTTGAGCCACATTCCCAGCCCCATGTCCAAGTTCTTACATGGACATATACTTTTATTTCTCTTGAATAAATACCCAGGAGTGAAATTTCCAAAGTGTTTGTACCATTTTACATTCCTACTAGTAGTACATGAGAGTTCCAGTTGTTCCATGTTCTCTAGTTTTTTTTTTAAACATAAAGATAAGCATAAAATAGAGACATGCAGACATCTATAATCTGCCTCCCAGATTAATCCTTTTGTCATTTTTCTCTCCCAAATACCACATCTGTGTGGTTAGAAAGTTCAAACATGGTAGACAAGAATAAAATGAAAAAGTAAATCTACTACCCACTGGTAACTATTATTAATCATTTTGATTTTTTTTTCTCCCAGAAAGCTTAAAGAAAACATACTTCAATATTTCTTTTTTCTGTCTTCACTTTTCCCTAGTTTATACAGAAGGAATGAAAATATGCACACTGATCTGTGTCTCCATGTTTCACTTCACAATTTATTTTAGAAGTATTTCCATATCAGCCCATTATTTTTCTTTCTTTCTTTTTTTTTTTTTTTTTTTTGGTACTAGGGATTGAACCCAGGGGCATTTAACTATTTAGCCACATCACTATCCCTTTTTATATGGGACAGGGCCTTGCAAAGTTGCTGAGGCTGGCTACACATTCTTTTTAATAACTGAATCATAGTCTTAGAGCAAAACAGTTTTGCTATAAGAAAACACAGATTTGTTCCCAAGCAATGTTCATATTTGGGGACTTTCTGAACATATTGTGAATTTCACATTTGTTTATGCTTGATTCCATCTGCAGAAAACACTAGGTGAATGCAGAAAACTACACCCTGCTGAATGAATACACAAGCCACACAATTGCAACCTCTAACATCTTATGGGGATCTCAGCTTACTCTTGTTAAGAGTCACACTCATCCACATCTACTGTTAAAACTGTCTTGTCAACTTCAGATAACCTTCTTGCTGTTTCACAGTAACACACAAGCTACAATCTTTCGGGCCCACTTCCACAAGCAAACTTGGTCTTTTTCAAGGTAAGATGTCATTTATTATAGCATTTATGTGTCTTAACCATCTAACATATAGAGAAGTAGGCTACCATTTTTATTAGATTCCCCTTTTTATGTCACTAAGTGAAGTTTTTCAATATTGTGTTCAATCCTATTTTCCCCATAAGCCAGGTGGTTTTATTATGCAGATTTACATAGTGAGGTTATTTTTTAAGAATAACATCAAATTATAGAAGAACTGATTTGTTCCAAAGAATGAATGTACCCTGTTTCTTTAATTTATAATTTTTTAGTTTTATTTTAAGGAATTAATATATATACCAAAGAGCACATAAGTATCTTTTAAGTAGTAAATAATAAGGCAGGAAATAGCTACTTTTTATCTACCACCTAGTAAGAAATAGGAAATTATGGCTTGGCATGGAGGCACACATTGTAATCCCATCAATTTGGGAAGCTGAGGCAGGAAGATCCCAAGTTCAAGGCCAGCCTCAGTGACTTAGATTCTTAGCAGATTAACTCAAAATAAAAAAACAAAAAGGACTGGGGATGTAACTCAGTGGAAAGTGCCTTTGGGTTCAAGCCTTAGTACCAAAACAAAAAGGGAAATTATGAATACTTTGAATCTCCCTGTATTCCCTCTCACTGATCATTTTATACTTTTTTGAATATCTGAAATATCTAATAATAAAATTAGAAAGTATTAAAGTATTAATATCTCTTCATTTTTGGGGGGTGGTACCAGGGATTGAAATCGGGTGCGCTCAATGATTGAACCACATCTCCAGCCCTATTTTGTATTTTATTTAGAGATAGGGTCTCACTGAGTTGCTTAGAGCCTCGCTTGCTGTTGCTGAGGCTGGCTTTGAACTCACCATCCTTCTGCTTCACCCTCCCAAACTGCTGGGATTACAGGCATGTGCTGCGCCCAGCACAACTGGTCTTCATAATGTTGATTCCCTAACTGCCTGCCCTACTGCAAGCATACAGATAGTGTGCATGCATACTTGAGTGAAGGATAACCTGTACATATGTAAATATATATTTAGCTGTTGAAGGTAAATGCTTCATGATGCATGCCTGTAATCCCAGATACTTGAATGCCTGAGGCAGGAAGATAACAAGTTCAAGGCCAATCTTGGCAACTTAAGGAAACCCTTCTCAAAATAAAAAATAAGAAGAGTTGGGGATGTAGCTTAGTAGTAGAGGACCCCTGAGTTCAATCCCCAATTCTGCCAGTATTGTTTAAAAAAGAAAAAAAAAAGATACATATCTGCACAGACGTGTGTGTGTGTGTGTGTGTGTGTGTGTGTGTGTGTATGTGTGTACGTACAACCATCACCACATCTAATTCTAGAAAATTTTCGTCAGGTAAATTTTCGTAGGTGTGTAGATTTAGGCACTGTTGTTTTAAAGAATAAAGCAATTTTCTAAAAAAAAATATATATGTTTTAAGGTACTTGTTTTCCTTCTGGAATCTCACCTCCAGATAGAAAACTATGTAACTTATGCCCATAGGAGTAATTCTCAGTTTGAAAGCTCCAGCAAAAGTTCCTGCTTAACAAAGTGTATAAGATTTGCCTCAGTTATGTATGCACAGTGATTGTGTGCAAGAATTTGACATTCTTGATCTAGTCTAGTTCTTTTTCTCCATTTTTAACCTGGACTTGTAGATAAGTAAGTTTCATTTCCTTTTTGTTTCTGCTATAAAAATTTCTGCTAGAAAAAATTTTAATGGCTTCATAACTGAAACACAATTACCATGTAAGTTAGAACCATCGTTTTATTGGACAATTCAGTGGTCTTTGTTGGAAACTGACTTAAAGGAAGTCACTGGAGGGTTATGTGGCCTCCCTTAAGTCAGCTTAAGAATTTATCTTAAATCTCCTAAAACACTTAAATGTCCCACATTGCTCACTCTTCCAGAAAAATTATGTTGAATTAACTGGGGGAGTAAAGGAATGGTAAAACTTAACTAAGGTCAGCTCTTGAGTTGTTGCATTAGTAAGTAAAAACAGTGACTTGGATAATTTAGAATAATTGTTTTATCCTTAACTTTTATTTCTAAATATCTTTATTTTGTTTATTTATTTTTATGTGATGCTGAGGATCGAACCCAGTGCCTTACATGTGGGAAGCAGGCACTCTGCCATTGAGGCACAACCCCAGCTCTGTAGTTAACTTTTCTATGTGCTAGTTGGCAAGGTTGGAGATAGAATACTGGCCTGAATTGATCCTGGGTCTTATTAGAAAGTTGTATAGTCTTAAACAGTTTTATTTGTAATAGAAAAGTGGTAATTTTTTTGAGCTGAAGATACATAATTCTTAATAAAGAAACAATATTTTTGAGCTAAGATCTCTAGCTTTTCTGTTTTGCTCAGCTCTTTTCATGTCACATTGGGAAAGGCCCACATCAGTTTGATACTAAGAGCAGAGACCTCTCTCAACTTCCCACCATTTTCATCGTATAAAATTGTGATTATTTTTTCTTAAAAGACCTGTTTTGGGCTGGGGTTATGGCTCAGTGGTAGGAGCGCTTGCCAGGCATGTGTGAGGCACTACATTTGATTCTCAGCACCACATATAAATAAAGTACATTGACAACTAAAATATATATATAAAGAGCTGGTTTTGTTTCTATACCAGATGAGTTGAAAAAACAGTGATTGCCAGGTGCAGTGGTACATGCTTGTAATCCCAGCATCTCAGGAGGCTGAGGCAGGAGTGTCACAAGTTTGGAGCAAACCTCTGCAACTTAGTGAGACCCTATCTCAAAATAAAAAATAAAAAGAGCTGGAATGTAGATCAGTGGTAAAGTGCTTCTGGACTCAATCCCCAATATGGGGATGGGGCAGGGGTGGGGAGAAGAAAAGAAAAAAGAAAGAATAAATAGCTATCATGCTGCTTGGGGAAATGGAGGCAGGAGAATCAAGTTCCAGGTGAGCCTGGGCAACTTAGTGAGATGCTGTCTCATGCAAAATAAAATGGGTTTGGTATGTGGCCCAGTAGTAGAGCACTTGCCTTGCATGTGTGAAACTGTGAGTTGAATCCCAGTACCTTCTGCCCCGAACACAGACACACAGAAAGAAAAAAAAACAGTGATTGTTGGCCAACAATTGAGAACATATTCAAAAAGTTTTGTGTATAAGAATAATTAGCATAGTTTTTGTCAGTATCAACTCTAAGGAAAATCAGAACAAAATCTGTTTTCTCATTAATTTTCCTTGGTCTGACTTTCCTGTAATAGATTATTTCAGATTACTTCTAGGATAACCATAATTTGGGGGAGAAAATTAGATGAATTTTTTTTTCAGTTTCTATGTCAGTGAGAAATGACAATCTTATTTAAAGATAGAGAAATTTAAATTGACATTGAAATATATTTTGATTCTTTTGATTCTATTTACCTGATAATTTTTCTCAGTAAAATATTAAAATGGGAATATATTCCTAGAGTGTATTGGATTCTTTGGGAATCCTGGATGGTATTTGGGTCATAATTGCTGCTATTTTTAGTTTGCAAACCTTAATTCATGAAGGGCTGGTGTTGTGGCTTAGTGGTGGAGCGCTCACCTAGCACGTGCAAGGCCCTGGGTTCGGTCCTCAGCACCACATAAAAATAAATAAACAAAATAAAGATTGTGTACAACCAAAAAATAAAATATTTAAAAAATATAATTCATGAAAGGATCTTATATATTTGAATTACTAAAAGTCAATGGCATTAAAATGTTCTTAAAAGTCCAGCATTAGACATGTGCCATGCAGATTACCTTCCTTCTAGGTCCTTTAGTACCATTTTAGGATTTAGCCTTTGTTCAGTCTGTTTCTTTTACTATAATTGGCATCAAAACCTTCTAGTTATGGGCTGCGGTTGTAGCTCAAGTGGTAAGAGTGCTTGCCTCGCATGCATGAGGCACTGGGTTCGATTCTCAGCACCACATAAAAATAAAGATATTGTGTCCATCTACAGCTAAAAAATTTTAAGGAAACTTTCCAGTTATGATGTATTAGACTTTTATCCCCCCCCCCCCCCGCCCCACTGTATTAGTCTTTTACTACCCTGCTGGATTAGATTTATATCTGTATTTGCTAATAAAAACTGTTCTGTCATTTTCTTGTGAAAATGACTGTGTCCATATTTCCATTAGTTTGGGTATATTATGTTTCTTTTCATTGTTGTCAGTTTTTATTTTGCTTAATTATAATTTCCTCTTTGAGCCATGAGTTAGTTATTGCATAGTATCTTCTATATAGTGAGTTAATAATTTAATATTATTATCAGAGAATATGGTCATAACACTTCCACATTTTTTGCAGTAGTTTAGACTTTCTTCATTTCCTGTTATAATCATCCTTCAGTGTGCTTGGGGAGTTGATACCAAAATCCAAGGATGCTTGAGGCCCTTACATAAAATGGTATAGTATTTGCATATAATTTATGCATATCCTTCCGTATACTTTAAATTCTCACTAGATTACTTATAATACTTAATACAATATAAAAGCTATATAGATAGTTATTTTACTGTATCATTTAGGGAATGATGTCAAAAGTCTGTACATGTGTAGTACAGACACAATTTTTTTCCCCTGGTTATTTTTTTGTTCCGCAGTTGGTTGAATCTCTGGTTGTAGAACCTGATGGTACAGTGGACTAACACTGTATCTGATTTAAATTTAATGCATTTTTATAAATATTTTAACTGGATTTTTCCTCTGTTGTGTTTAGAATTGTGTTAAGTCTGGCTTGTTAATTGCATTATTTGTATCTTTATTTTTATCTGTCATCTTGATCTTTTAAATATTTTGAGAGGTATGTTTAGATTTTTCCTACAATTATAATTTCTTAAATTCTCCTTGTATTTACATTTTCAGGGTTTTTGTGTGTATTTTAATACTATGCTGTTTGCTGAATGGTTTATGACATACCTTTTTGATAGTTTTTTAGTAGTATCGTAATTTTTATCATATTAAATATTTTTGCTTTGAATTGTTTTATTAATATTGCCATGTGTACTATCTTTTTTTAAAAAACCAATATGTCTAATAGTTTTGTATATCTCTTTATTTTAAACATTCGGCTATGGTGCCTTTGAAGGTGTAAAAATATTAAAAAATAGATTTGCAAGTATTGTGAAAGGAATGATGAAACCTAGTGCAAGCTAGTTATGTTCCCTGTGGGTATTTGTACTTGGCAAATATGTTAACCCTTTATTCATTTATTCAGCAAACTTATTGACTATTTCTAGGAACTTTGGATGGGGTATGTGGGAAGAGCTCCATTGCATAGGGTGGTCAGGGAATCCTTCTCTGACAAAGTAAATGTTTGAGTTGGGATCTGATAAAGTTAATCTAGAGGAAAAGCATTCCCGGAAAAAAGAACTATAAGCCCAAAAGTTGTAATGAAAAATTGAACTGTATTTGAAGAACAGAAAGAACCAACATGTGAGATCTTAAAGATCAAGAATGGAGAGGGAGCCAGAGCCCAGTTCTTGTAGGGTCTTATAGGTCATACTGAGGAATGTGAATTACTCTATTATGGGATTCCATTAGGTTGTAAGCAGGTGATGACAGAAAATATATTTTTATAGTTCATTTCTAAATTGAGGTATAGTTTATATATAGTAAAATAGGCAGATCTTAAGGGTCCAGTTGGGAGAGTTTTTGTGATTGCATATGTCTGAGTAACTTAAACCCTTTATTAAGCTATAAAACATTTGTCAACCCAGAAGGAACCTTTATTCCTCCTCTTAATAAGTCACCAGCACCCTCAACTAGACTTTCCATTTCTTTCACCATTAATTTATCAGTTCTAGGACTTCATATAAATAATACCATTTCATTTAGTGTGTGTGTTCTTCCCCGCTCCCCTTTAGTTTTTCTTCCAAAGCTGGGGATTGAACCTAGACTTCTAGCATGCTAGGTAAACTGCTCTGCCACTGAGCCACAGCCCCAGTTCCCTTGTGAATATGTTCTTGTTTTGGTTTCTTTGCTTAACATAATGATTTTAAGATTCATCCCTATGGTTGCTTGAATCAGAATTTCAGAATTTCGTATACCACAATTTTCCATTACCCTGTTTGGTTTTTGTTTTTGTTTTTTTGGTGGTGCAAGGGATTGAAACCAGGGCTTTGTACATGCAAGGCAAATGCTCTACCAACTGAGCTATATCCCCAGCCCGTGTTCAGGTTTTTGTAGACATTTTTTGCCGCAGTCTGGCTGGGCATGAATTACCAAGCCACCACAAAGCCTAGTAGGTTCAAACAGCAACTACTTTATTGCAACTCTCACCCGCACCACATGCGCGCTTTTCCGCCAATGCCACCCATGTGGCCCTTCCAGAAAACCCCCACACCAGAAATCCCTCGAACTCACCTCCGGCACTTCCCCCCAACCAATGGGAACTCTCCCGGCATCCGGAGAACTCCAAGGTAGGCGTTGCCCGAGGCAGCAAGAGCTGCTGCCCCATTGCCCTTCAGTAAAGGTCAAATATACAATACAATCAATCCAGCATCACAGCAATTATATATAGCTTATCTCAAATCATCATCTCAATGGTTCACCATTCAAACATTCCTTCTGGCAAATGCATTCAGACCGGCTGTGGCTCTCAACAATTTTTGAAGCATTTCTTTGGCTAATAGAAGGGAATGGATTACCTGTTCTCTTATTCACGTATTTAATAAAAAATACTGGTTATATTATTTACAAGGGAGAAATTATTTTATTTAAAGTGAAAAATATAGAAGAGGCATGGCCAAAGAACTATAAAATCATTGCCAGAATTTTAGGAATGTCTGTCTGGAAGCAGATGGAAAATGATTGTGATTGGGCTAATTCCCTTCACCCTTGTAAGCTAGATGAGAAAGTATTTTTTTTGGGGGGGGGGATTAAACCCAGGGTTGCTTAACCACTGAGCAATATCTCCAGCCCTTTGTAAAATATTTTACTTAGAAACAGGGTCTCACTGAATTGCTTAGGACCTTGCTAAGTTGCTGAGGCTGGCCTTGAACTCACTATCCGCCTGCCTCAGCCTCCTCAGCCTCTCAAGCCACCAGGATTACAGGCATCAGCCACCGTGCCCAGCTAATGGGAAAATACTGAGTGAGACTTCAAAGTTCAGAGGTTCTAATGAGGTTCAGATGCCATGAGGAGCATAGAATTATTGAGAAGTTTTTGGCAGATTTTTCAGAGGTCTTATTTATCAGATTTCACTCCTTCCCCTCAAGAATTGGTCAAGTCTTGTACAATCAATGTGGTATTTGCAAAATATGGAATAAAGGACTATGTTTTAGCTCTTCCCTGACAAGAAAACTAAGACTAATTTTTTGTTTGTTTGTTTGTTTTTGGCAGTTCTAGGGATTGAACCCAGGGCCTCATGCATGCTAGGCAAGTGCTCTACTTCTGAGCTACATTGCGGGCCCTTTTTATTTTTAGTTTTGAGACATGGTCTTCCTAAGTTGCATAGGCTGGTCTCCAACTTGCAATCCTCCTGCCTTGGCCTTTCAAGTAGCTGGAATTACAGGTGTGCACTACCGAACCAGGTTAGGAAATAAGATCTTCTTCTTCTTTTTTTTTTTTTAGTTGTAGATGGACACAATATCTTTATTTATTTTTTATGGTGCTGAGGATCAAACCCAGTGCCTCATGTGTGCAAGGCAAGCACTCTACCACTGAGCTATAACCCCAGGCCATAAATTAGATCTTTTAATACGAATTTTCAGTGATTCTCACATCATATAATTTTTTTAAATACCTTTATTTTATTTACTTATTTTTATGTGGTGCTGAGGATCGAACCCAGGGCCTCGCATGTGCTAGACAAGTACTCTACTGCTGCGCCCCAGCCCCACCCCCACCCCTAAATTTTGTTCTTAATTATATAATTTTCTTTTTTAAAATTGTTTTTCTCTTGGGTTTTATTTATACTATAAAACATTAATAGATTTTGTTATGTTTTTGGTCTTTAAACCTTTGTCAGAAACAGACTTGCATGTGTTATTTGAATGAATACGGTAAATGATGTGATATTTAAATATAGCATTTCTGTAAGATTTTGTTTTCTTGTGTTGGTTACAGGGATAAAAACATTTATTTTCCAAGTTTAAAATGACAATATTTGCTTTTTATAATTAGGCTGTTTTGATAGATAAAATTTTAAGTTGAGGGAATGAATGACAATAGTAGTCCTTATTTTCATTTGCTTCTGTATTTGATTTTGATCCCATAATATAGAAAAAAATCCATTCTCACAGACAAATTGTAAGTGGTAACTTTTTTTTTATAACTAGTTCACATTATTATTCTTTTAAATTTCAACTGAAAACCTAAGAGGATTAATGTAGGACATTTTGTTTCAAAGAGGAATTGATGATATCTAACAACTGCTCATGTTTTCTTTACATAAATACAAGTCACACAAGAAGAACTCAATATTATCATGGGTCATTTGTTCCACATTCCATTCAATTATTTATTACATGGTGAGGAGAGTATGCCTTCATAGACATGCCTAGCTTTAGCAAGCATTTTGTTTGAATGTGGCAAACTTTAGTATTCCTTCAAGACACAAGCAGACTGGAATTATTAAAAAATGTTCTGTAAAAGCTAAATCTTCCTTCAGGATGTTTTTCAGCTTAAATATTCCCAAGGATGATCAGAAAAGTTCTATTTCAAGGACTTCATGAGAAATGAATTACCTTGGCAGGGCAAGTTAACTCATTGGTGGTTTCTTTCTTACCACCCCACTCCCAAATTTTTCTGGTTCCCTAGTTTTAGAGCAGATGTCAGAAGAGTTTTACCTTCTCTCTTAAGTGAGAATAAGACAAATACTTTATTTTTTCTTCAAGGATCCCAAGCCTTTCTAGGTTGGAGCCATTGTTATTCTTGAGCTTGTTTGTGAATTGGCAGGAAACTATGCAAATAATGAATTCCACAGAATGGAGAGGTGAAGATGATGCTGGACTTGCATTCATCTATATAGATAATGTCATAAGATTTGGCAAACTGTAGAAGTAGGTGGCCATAGAGGAAGTAGAATGGTACAGGAAAAAATCTGAACATTTTCTGGGATGTATCAATCTCTGCTTCTAGGTTTATCTGCAAGTAGTTTTCGGTTAGTTTTTTATTTTGTTTTGTTTACTCCTTCTTTGTTAGAGAAGAAGAAATGAGGTTTATTGATTTTTTTTTTCCCCCCCCAAGAGTGTGTTCTTTTTATAACTGCACAAGATTTTCTTGGATTGTCTAAAATGAGTTACAGACCAAAGAAGAAATAAAGACTTTATTTTTACTTTTTATAAACTTTAAAAATAGATAATTAGATTCCAGGCCTCTCCAAAAATCTTTATATTCTAAATTATAGCAGGTAACTAATGATTATGAACAAATGTTAAGTGGCTTGATTTGGGATGTTTATATAAATGCTGCATGCTTTGGGAATATTTTTAAGCTCAGTAATATAATACAAAATAAGTTACAGGAAAAATGTTGTCTCAGAGGATATACGTATATATCATTACATGTTGAATCTCCTGCTTGAATCAAGTGAGTATATCTCCAAGTTGGATTAAGTTTTTTAAAATTATACATATTATTTATCTAAATCAATAAGAAATTCACAATCCAATAGAAATATGTGCAGAAGATACAAACCAAAGTGGTTTGTACCAACTTGCAGTCCCACTGGCAGTGTGCCTTTTTCCCCACAATGCTCACCAATATTTATTGTTTCTTGTTTTCTTCATAAATTGGCATTCTGACTAGAGTGAGATGAAATTTCAGTGTAGTTTTAATTTGCATTTCTCTAATTGATAGTGATGTTGAATAGATTGAATTCTTGTTTCTTGTTTATTTATGTCCTGTCTTAGTGAAAGAACTTAACTTAGAACGGAGGAGCATTTATTTATTTATTGTAGTGCTGGGGTTTGAACCCAGAGCCTCAAGCATGATGGGCAAGCACTCTACCAACCATGCTGCTAGTGGCATGAGGTTATTAAGATTTTAAAATGTGGTTAGTCCAAATTAAGATGTGCTGTATGTGTAAAATACATGGTAGATTTTAAAGAGTTAGGGGAAAATGTAATAATGCAGAATCTCATTTGTATATATTGATTGCATTGTTGGAATAATAATTTAGTTATTGTATATTATTTAATAATTTATATTAGTTAGGCAAAATATACTATTAAAGTTAATTTTTCCCATTTCCCTTTACTTTAAAAATTTTTTTTTTAGTTGTAGTTGGACACAATACCTTTATTTTATTTATTTATCTTTATCTTTATGTGGTGCTGAGGATCGAACCCAGAGGCTCACATGTGCTAGGTGAGCGCTGTACTGCAGAGCCACAACCCAAGCCCTTCCCAATATTTTTAAAATGCTGCTAGAAATTTTAAAATTCTCTGTGTGGCTCACATTTCTATTCAACGGTGCTAGTTTGGACAGTATGTTCTAAACCGATTCATGAAATGTTTATGTGGTCAGTGAAACCCAGTTTAGAAGGGAGACACTGACCAATGAAACTTTCTGCAGTGTTACAAATATTCCGTATCTGTGCTGTCCAGTATAGTAGCTTTGAGCTACTAAATGTGAAATTTTAAATGTGAAAAATTACAGTGTGGAAAAACAGGATTGAATTTTAAATTGTATTTCATTTTACTTAATTTAAATTAATTAAATGTTTAGTGATTAATGTATTAGGACAGGGTAAATCCAGAGGATTTATGGGATTCTTTTAGTTAAAAGATTTATTCCTAGGCCTTGTTACCATATTTCCAACTTGTTAAATAGTTTAATGTGTGCACAGTTTGTGTTTATTATGAGTAACAGTAAATGATTAGTAATAATTTTATAATTTTTTGAGTTCCTCTTGTATAATAAGCACTATGTAAGAACCAGAGATAGGATTTGTATACAAATTATTTATTAAGTTCCTAAATGCATTTCTGCATTTTGTAATATGGATTGTTAGTTCCAAGATACTTTGTGGGCTTAACAGGTTTTCCTCAAAGTCTGGTATCTTTATTTTTCTCATGTGGATCCTTTTGTGAAAACTGGGCTCCTCATAAAAAGCAAGCAATGTGTTATATTGTTAAAGGATTTTTCTCTTGAAAGGGAAACCCATGCTTTTTTTTTTTTTTAAGAGAGAGTGAGTGAGGAGAGAGAGAGAGAGAGAGAGAGAGAGAGAGAGAGAGAATTTTTAATATTTATTTTTTAGTTCTTGGCGGACACAACATCGTTGTTTGTATGTGGTGCTGAGGATCGAACCCGGGCCGCACGCACGCTGGGCGAGTGCGCTACCGCTGAGCCACATCTCCAGCCCAGAAACCCATGCTTTTAACAGATGACTGAGAATGAAAAATTTGGGGAAACTTTTGAAGTTAAGTTTATGCTTTTGGTTCTAAAAGGGCTATGTAGAGCCAGGCACAGTGGTGCATGCCTATAAACCAAGCATCTCAGAAAGTTAAGGCAGAAGGATCACAAATTTGAGACCAGCCTCATCAACCTAAGCACTTATCTTGAAATAAAAAATAGAAAGGGCTGGGGATATAGCTCAGTGGTAAAATATCCCTGTGTTGAAACCCCAGTTCTAAATAAATAAATAAATAAATTAATAATAATGTACATATCCAAGTTGGGTGTCCCTAACTTGAAAATCCAAAATTTGAAATGCTCTGAAATCTGAAGCTTTTGAATGCTGACATGATACTCAAAAAGTTTTGAATTTCAGATTTTTTTTTTTTTTTTTTTGGTACCAGGGATTGAACTCGGGGGCACTCAACCATTGAGCCACATCCTCAGCCCTATTTTGTATTTTATTTAGAGGCAGAGTCTTACTGAGTTGCTTAGTGCCTCGATGATGCTGAGGGTGGCTTTGAACTCACGGTCTTCCTGTCTCAGACTCCAGAGCCCCTGGGATTACAGGTGTGCACCACCGCACCCGGCGAATTTCAGATTTTTGAATTAGGGATATTCATCCTGAAAAGTCTTGTGCAAGAATTCCACAATCTGAAGAAATCTAAAATCTGAATCATTTCTTGTCCCAGCATTTTAGATCAGGGACAACTTGTATACTGATTCATAAGTACAGTATTATGTAATATTGATTTCTTTATTCCCTTTGTGTGTACATATGCATTTGTGTTAGTTTTGTATAATGTTTATTAATTAATTAATTATTTTTACAGTGAAGAACTGAATGTCATCATGTCGGGCATCAAGAGAACAATCAAAGAAACCGACCCTGATTACGAGGATGTATCTGTGGCCCTTCCAAATAAGCGGCATAAAGCAATTGAGAATTCAGGTAGAAATGGGCTACCTTAGGAAACTATTACTACTTTGTTGATATTTGCCTCCACTTTAAAATGAATAATACCTAAAATGAAATGAATTTCCAATTTACATATAATTTGAAGGGGTTTGTGAGCAAAGTGCTCTATATAATGGTAATACACCATTTGTTGCATAAAAGGCAGACGATCTGGCAGTATCATGATCAAGTAGATATTGAACGTAGCAATAATAAGACAGGCTACACATTTTAGCTATCATGGTATATTAGTAATCATGAAGTCTTATGAGTACAATAGTGGGTATCAGGTGAGATGATTGCTTATAGTTGATACATAGATTGAGGTTTTAATGTGTGTAAAGAAAAAGAATTAACTCATCAAACTTGTAGTTCCATGGCTACTATTTCTCTGGATAAAATTAAAATTATTTAAAAATATTATTTGTGTTAAAACATTTCACATGGTTTTCAGATTTTTAGGAGTTATCTTAAAAGTGATATATGAATGATATATGGAAATTTGGGGAACATTTATCTAGTTCAATCCCTGTACTTACCTAGCTGCTTTTAGTGGGTTCAGAGGCATTAATTATTTGCCCATCATTATACAATTTATTGAGGAGCAAATCATCAACTGTGTGTCTGTAGTGATCAAGAATGTCCTAAGCTATCTAAAAAAAAAAATTTGCAAATTTGTGCAATAAATTATTGCTGAAATTTATGTTTATTTAAATACCTGAGTTGTGCACAGAAAGCATCAAAGTTATAGCTCATGTGTTGCAGTTTCACAAAGATTAAGACCCCTATAATTTAAATGGTGAAAAAAATTCCTGTCTCTAGAAGTATAGTCAAGTCATACATATTCAGAAGTCTTTTTGGAAGGAAAATAGTAAAATTCAATCCTAAATAATGAAAACATTTCACTTCAACTTCCCCCTCTTGTAGTTGTAATTTTATGTGGAAATGTCATTTCTTTTTAATAACAAGCCAGATAAATATAGAGTTATCATGTTACATACATCTATTGCTCAAAATCTTCACATGCACACCCCCCCCCACCCTAAAAAGAATAGAGAAAAGTGGTTTTAACACTGTAGCCCCCTGTCTTTGGTTTAAATCTAGTGTGAGTTCCCAAACCCTATTTAAGAAAGGACAATTTTTTGTTACTGAGGACCATTTGCTGCTGTTTCTTTTGGTTTCCTTCTACCTAATCCTAATCTTTTTTTTTCCTAAGAATTTTTTGCAGGTAGATTTAGTCATATATTTCCCTTTGCTTATGTTATTTTGTTTTGGCTTGCTTTTGCTTTTCAATCTTCTGAGAAAGATATAATATATTAAGTGTCAGGAATTTATGGTATGAAACAGTGAGTGTGGTACTTGATTCTCAGCATCTGAGAATATCTGTTGGTTTATGTATACAACATTTATGTATACTTTTACATATAAATTTAGGTACATAAAATTTATATATATTTTATATATTTAATAATAGAGTTATGTTATTTTTATAATTATATGTAACATCATTTTAAGTATTATTTTTTACCTATAAAATACCCAGTGATCTAGGAAAATATTTATTAAATATGAGAAATATACTAGTTGTTTCTCTCTATGCAGACAAATACATAATGTCAGTAATTTAAACCAATTTTTGTGTGTGTGTGTGTTGTGCTATGTTAACCAAATTTTTGTTGGTCTAGTTTTTTTGTTTTGTTTTGTTTTGGGCTTTTTTGTTTATTTGTTTTGTTTTGAAGGGAACTCACTGTGTTTCCCAGGCTGGCCTCTAACTCCTCGGCTCAAGTGAGCTTCATGCTCAGCTTCCCAAGTAGCTGGGTCTGTAAGTACGCACCACCATGGCCTACTACAGGAGCACTTTTTTGATGATGGTAGTGATTTTGAACCCAGGACCTAGAGCATGATAAGCATGCAGTGTACCACTAAGCTAATTCCTCAGCCCCACCCATTACTAATTTTAAATTCCCAATTCCCTGACATATTTTATGTGGATAAAATGACACAGATTTATCAAAGAGTCAAAAAAATTTTTTGTTATTTTTTCATACGCTGTACTCCAAAGCATAGGTGCTGAATTTTTCATGTCACAAACACAAGGATCATTTTTGCTAAATCCCAGATTTGCTTTTTAAGCAGTCATATCACTGCTCTTTGTTTTGGTGTTCTATCTAGTCGCACTGTGTGTTTTGTTATATTTAACTCTGAGTTGTGTATTGCTTTGAGTAGTCATCATCTGAGATCTAGTGCCTTAAAAGGATTTGCTTTCTTTTGAGTTCTTTCTTTGCTCATTCTTTCAGGTATTTATCATAAGAAATTGCTGAATTGCCTATTAGCCCATTCTCTGCAGAAGGAAACTTCTCCTGTTATATATTGCTCTAGTATCACAGATTACTTTTTCCTCAGCTCTTTACTGTCTTTTTCTTTAGACCTCTGGTTTTTCACAGGCCACCAAATATTTTAGAATTTCTTGATATTATTTTTTTTACTTCTTCCTTTGTGCTAATTTCATTTTGATGTAATTATTTTCCTATTTTTTTATTGGTGCATTATAGATGCACATGATAGTGGGGTTCATTGCTGCATATTCATAAATACACACAATATAACAATATAATCTGGTCAGTATCATTCCCTAGTATTTCCTCATTCTTTTCCTTCATCTCTCTCTATATAATTTCAAACAGAAAAATTGCAAGGAATACTCATGTCTTATCCAAATTAATTTACCAGATATTTACATTTTGCCTTATATGACTTATCTTTATTTTAGGTATTGCGTTCTTTAACACATCCATAGCCCTTTTAATATTTTATTTTGAGACAGGATCTCACTGAGTTACTGAGGCTAGCCTCAAACTTGGGTTCCTCCTGCCTTAGCCTTCCTAATCACTGGGATTACAGGTGTGTGTCACTGCCCAGCAATCATTATTTTTTTTGTTTTTTAATATTTGTTTTAGTGTAGGTGGAGACAATAACCTTTATTTTATTTTTTATGTGGTGCTGAGGATCAAACCCAGTGCTAGGTAATTTCATTTTGTGCTAGGCAAGCACTCTACAGCTGAGCCACAACCCCAGCCCTTTTAAAAAAACTTTTAATTAACATATTATTGTTTACATTTATGAGATAGTAAATGATGTTTTGATATGGATTTGTCCTTTTTCCCATTTCCACACACGCGTACATATATATGCATGCATGCAGGTAGGTAAGCACATTATTATTTTTTGTTTTTTCAAAACCATTGGAGAATAAATTGGAAACACCTCGGTGTGTTTTTAAAGGACAGTCTCTTATATAACCACAGTAAATTTATCAAAAGCAGAAAATTTGAGCATTGTTACATTATATTATTCCAATCTGTAGCCCGTATTCTGGTTTTATCAGTAGATTGTATTTTTAGAGCTATTTCTCCCCCTTCAGGATCTAATCCAGAGTATGCAGGGAATTTAGTTGTCCCATTTCTAGTCTCTTTCAGTCTCCTCATCCTTACCATTACTTTAGTATCTAAATGGTACAAGGCAGTTGTTTTGTGGAATATCTTTCGGTTTTTGTTTTTTTGGTCGATTTTTGTCTGATGTTTCATGGTTAGCAGGGTTAGTATTTTTGGCAGGAATATCTCAGAAAGATGTAGTGGTGGACTTCTTAGTGCATCATGTCACAAAGCACATGAGGTCATTTTGTCCCAAAATGAGTGATTTTAACTTTCTATTGCTGGTTAAAGTAATGCCCTCCAGGTGTATCCCTTGGAGCTATTATTCCTTAGGTTTCTTATTGTTTGCTGACTTAAGATCTCTCCAGATTAATTAGGATTTGATGTATTTTGTGTTCTTTGTGTAGCTCGAGATGCTGCTGTGCAGAAGATTGAGACTATTATCAAGGAGCAGTTTGCTCTTGAAATGAAGAATAAGGAACATGAAATTGAAGTCATTGACCAGGTATAATGATCATAAGTTGAAAAAAAAAACCCACAAAAAGCTCCAAAGCTATGATAAAAAGTCTATAGGATGAATTGGGGAAAGAAGAAGAAGAAAAAATATATATGTGTTATATTGTATATATATATATTTTTCCTATATATATAAATAGAGTCATGGTTTTCCTTTGCTTTTTTTGAAAAATATTTTTCTTGTTTTGAGGGAAAATACCATGTTAAAAAAAATAACATTCCAGAAAAGATAAAGAAAATATATTGCCTGAAATTCCATCCCCAAAGATAATTCCTCTTTGTTCTTATACTCAGTATCTTTGTTGACATTTCTCAATGAATATGCTCATAAATATGCATTTTAATATATCTGCATACCTTGCATTTGGGGAGTGGGGTTCATTCTTTAAATCTTTGCCAATCTGACAGGTGAGAAATGTCATCTTTGTATATTTTTCTTTGATTATCAGAAAAAGTGAGTTCTTTTGTCATTTGCTTTTCTTATTTAGTGAATTATGTTTTCTGTTATAATTGCCATATTTTAAAGTAATGAAGTAACACTTGTTTTTAGCGACTGATTGAAGCAAGAAGGATGATGGATAAACTTCGTGCCTGCATTGTAGCAAACTATTATGCTTCTGCAGGTCTTCTGAAAGTTTCTGAGGTAAGTATTTATCATATTCAGTTGTTTTCCAGCCACAATAGTTGTCTGAGGAAAACCTATGTCAATGTGGAATAATCCCTCCCTGCCTTTCAAACATTTCTTTGACCTTTAGGATTTGGGAGGCCTCTAGCCTACCTTTCTGGGGAAACACACATATTCAACCACAGTCCTTTAGTCATTGCTGTTTGCATTGTCAGTAATCCTGAGTGGCTTTTTCTCCTTTTTACTTAATCTTTTTCCTGCTAATTGTTAGCATATGCTATGTTTTGACATCCAAAGATGCCCTAGTTCTTCCTCATTTGAGTATGTCTGTTTTGGAGTAAATTATAGACTGACTGAGTTTTCTCTTACCTTTTACTCTAATGATGGCAATTTTTAGTTTCAGAAGATTTACCATATTCAACAAGCCCTGTTTTCTTCCCTCTCCATACACTTTTTATGTCAAATTGCAAATATATGGAGGGGAAAATAAGCACCTATTTATACACCATTTGGATTCAGCGATTTTCGTATTTATCCATATTTGCTCTGTCTTATTTTTTTCCTAAAACATTTAAAAGTAAGTTCTAGGTATTACAGCATCTCATACCTAACTACTTGAGCATTTCTTTCTTCTTCTTTTTTTTTTTTTTTTTTGTACCAGGGATTGAACTCAGGGACATGAAGCCTCTGAGCCCACATCCCTAGCCCTTTTTCCTTTATTTGGCGTAGGGCCTCACTAAGTTGCTGAGTCTGGCTTTGAACTTGTGATCCTTATGCCTTGGCTTCCTGAGCTGCTGGGATTACAGGCATGCACCGCCACACCTGGCTTGAAGCATTTATTTTTTAAAAGATATTCTTCCTTTATCATCATGATAGCTAAGCAAATGATTTCCTAATATTATCTGATAACTAATCCAACTTCAGATTTCTTCAGTAAGCCATTCAGGATTACTGACAATGCAAACAGCAAAAGCCTTTATATATATATATATATATAGATATAGATATAGATATAGATATAGATATAGATATAGATATAGATTTTATATTTTAGTTATAAGTGGACACAATACCTTTATTTTATTTTATTTTATTTATTTTTTTTATGTGGTGCTGAGGATCGAACTCAGTGCCAAACACATACTAGGCAAGAGCTCTACTGCTGAGCCACAACCCTAGCCCATGTCCCTAAAACCTTTTAAGCTGGATTTAAAAAAAAAAAAAAAATTTGTAGTTGTAGATGGACAGAATGCTTTTATTTTGTTTATTTTTATGTGGTGCTGAGAATCAAATCCAATGCTTCACACATGCTAGGCAAGCGCTTTGCCACTGAGCTATAGCCCCAGCCCTTAAGCTGGATTTTTTAGACTAGGCTTCATCAGGGTTTATTGACTAGCTTTGGTTTCTTCTAAAACAGTCCTTCTTTTTTTCTCCCATGAGAATTGATTATTTGAAGAGACTAGGCCACTTTTTTTTATAGAGTATTCTATATTTTGGATCCCCCCCACCCTCCTGTGGGTTTCTTTTATTTGCTTTATCTTCCTATAAATGGAAGTCAAGTCTAAAGGTGCAATTAGATGTAGGTTAAATATTTTGGCAAGATTACCTTATAAGTAATGCTGTATGTGTTTAGGAACAAAATATCAGAGTTTAAGTCTGATCACTGGTTAATGTGATAATCCCTTGGTTGCTCCAATTATAAATGAAAGTCTTTTTCTTTCTTTTTTTTGGTGGGCAGTCCCTGGGGTCCAACCCAGGACCTCATATGTGCTAAGCACACACTGTACCACTGAACTACATTCCAATATCTAGCTCTTTTATTCTAGCAATCTGTCTGAATTTGGGACAAGAGAATTAGGACTGAACCAAAATAGAAATATTTTTTGTTGGTGTTTTATTAATTTCAGCATAACTTTTGTGGGGGGTGGTTTTGTTTTGTTTTGAGATGGGGTCTTGCTGTGTTGCCCAGGCCAGTCTTGACCTTGAGATCCTGCAATAATCTCAACCTGAATAGTTGGGAATGACCGTTATGAGCCTCCATGCTGGCTGGTGTTTAAAAAATTCTTTTCTTAAATTTTGTCTGTTAGAATTAGTCTCAGCTAATTCTCTTCTCGTACATCACTGGCTCCATGGGAATGAGAGAGGGCTAGACTCTCGGGTAACAGCGGGAGGTCTGTGTCGTGTTTAGGCTTTTTTTGTGTTATCACACAGAGCTTTTGCCTGGTATTGATGCTGCCCCTGATGTTATCTTGGTAGAAACTAGAGCATTATTTGAGTTTAATCCTCGATAGTAGGCAGATTTCATTTATTACTGGAGTTTCCATAATGTACATTAGAATCTATGTTCATTTTCTTTTTTTTTAATATTTTGGTTTTTTAGTTATAGTTGGACACAATACCTTTATTTTCTTTTTATGTGGTGCTAAGGATCGAACCCAGGGCCTTGCTTGTGCTAGGAGAGCACTCTACCGCTGAGCACAACTCCAGCCCCTCTATGTTCATTTTCTAGGACTTGCATTACATTACTACAGCTTGGTGGCTTAAAACAATAGGGATTTATACCTCACAGTTTTGAAGGCTGATAGTCCAAAATCAAGTTGTCAGCAGGGCAGTGTTACCTGTCAAGGTTCCAGGGAAGAATCCTTCCTTGCTTCTTCCTCATTTCCGATGGTTGCTCACAGTCCTTGATGTTCCTTAGCTTGCAGATGCATTGCTTCAGTTTTTACCTGTAGCTTCATGTGGATGTTTTCCCTCTATGTATGGCTCCTCTGAATCTGTGTGTCTGAGTTTCCCCTCTTCATTTAAGGATTTAGTCTTGGATTAGAATTTTCCACAATCTAGCACAACTTCATTTTAACTTGATTATATCTGCAAGGACACCCCACCACCTTGCCTTTTTTTTTTTTTTTGTACTGGGGATTGGACCCAGGGCCTCATCCATGTTAAGCCTCTTAGCACCACAGCACTGAGCCTATTTCTTAATAAAGTCACATTCACAGATTCTGGGGTAGACATGACATAGTCTAGAAAATTCACTGATTTTATGCAGTAATGTTCTGATTAGGGGTCAAAATTATTTAGATACACTTTTGTCTATTATGATCAGCCATTTAATTATTTTTAGTTTGTGATAACAACATATTTATAGCTCTGAGAAATCTTTATTATTGAGATTCAATAGTTTTGTTGTTTTGATTAGAAACACTCTTTGGCTCATTTCCTCCCACCAAAATAATTATTTTAATAACAGTTTTTTTAAAATAATACATTTTAAAAGTTAGACTTCCTAGGAACATAACTACAGTGTATGACATTATGATGAAACATAACATTTTGTATACAAGTAACTAAGATACAGAAAAATACCCTGTAGACTGAGGGTTAACTTTATAAATTAGTGTTAATTATCTTAAAACATTTAATAAATATTACATTTTACTTCTATGCAGGTGTCATTTTTATACCATATACTTTTTAAAGAAATATTTTGTTTTTTTAGTTGTAGTTGGACACAATACCTTTATTTATTTATTTATTTTTATGTGGTGCTGAGGATCAGACTCAGTGCCTCACACATGCTAGGCAAGCATTCTACGGCTGAGTCACAACCCCAGCCCCTATACCATATACTTTTTTAATTTTTAAATTTCTTACAGGGATATTTAGAGCCTTTGATGTGTTTGTGTAAAATGACATGCCACCCCCCATTTTGTTTTTCTGTATAGACATTCAAACCCAGGGCCTCATATATGCCAGGCAGGCATTCCACTACTGAGCCACATCTCTACCTTTTTTTTTAAGTCAAATATTATTTTCTGTGTATTATTATTTCTAAAGAAGAAATAAAGAGCAGTAGATCTTCTAGATAAGATAAAATATCTTCTAAACATATTTTATCTTTAGAAGACCCTCTATCTTTAGCTTTTAGTGTTAACAACTTTTATGTAGTTGTCACCTTAATTTTTGTTCTGTTGATGCAGACCTTGTTAAGGAGTTTGTCCTGAATTTTATAAGTAGAGATTTTGAAGAATTTTAAATGTAATCGTCATAGCTAAGAGTTTGAAGAGATCACATTTTTACCTCCTTTCAGTGGATTGGATTAAAAGTTTGCATGCTGTCATTCTTTTGTAGGGATCAAAGACATGTGATCCAATGGTCTTTAATCATCCAGCTATCAAGAAATTTTTGGAATCACCATCTAGATCCTCATCTCCTACCAATCAGAGATCAGAAACACCCTCAGCTAATCATTCAGAAAGTGATTCTTTATCTCAGCACAATGACTTCTTATCTGACAAAGATAATAACAGCAATATGGATATGGAAGAAAGAGTCTCAAACAACATGGAACAGAGATCAAGCCGAAATACTGGAAGGGTAAAGTTGAATGGATGAGAGGGAGCTAGAGGAGAAGGAACTAGTATTTACTAATAAACTGTGCACATATTATCTTCTACAGGCACTCTAGGAAACAGCCTGTTTTCCTTTTAAAGTGAGGAAACTTAGCCTTGATGAGGTTAAGGTTGTATTTGCCCAGATGTATCAGAACTGAGAATTAAACCCGTGTCTTTTTAATTTTAGAGATTAAGAATCCAGGGCATTGCACAACTGATAGATGTCATTCATGTAGATACGAAAGAAATCTTTAAAGGTTGATGGTTCAGTGACCTTACCAAAGGTCTTTCCACTATTGTGTTTATTCTTTCTAGTGACTCTTAAGCACTTTCCTGTATGAGGTTTTATATTCAAAGATGTTATATTAGCTGAAGGAAATTTGACAATAAATAAATGGAATTTGATCCTGCCAACTTAAATGCTTGAATTGCCAGCTCAAGGTACTCTAAACTTCATATAATATTCAGCTATCATCATTATTGGTTTAGACCAGTGGTTTTTCTCAGCCTGGTGTTCTGTGACAGGAAGTTTCCAAAGTAGCTTGCTTGCTTGCTTGCTTGCTTTTTTTGTTTTTGGTCCTGGGAATTGAACCCAGGGGCACATAAACACTGAGCCACATCCCCAGCTCTTTATTATATTTTATTTAGAGACAGGATCTTGATGAGTTGCTTAGGGTCTCACTAAGTTGCTGAGGCTCACTTTGAACTCACAGTCCCTCCCAAGCTGCTGGGATTACAAGCATGCATCTCCAAGTTGCTTTCTGTAGTAAGACATCAAATATTTTACTGATTGGTTCTCCATACTGGGTATTAAACCCAGCGCACTTTACAGGGGAGCTACATCTTCAATTTTTGTTGTTGTTATTTAAGACAGAAACTTGGTAAGTTGCCGAGGCTAACCTTGAACTTGAGATCCTCCTGCCTCAGCCTCCTAAGTAGCTGATTATAGCCATATGCCACTGTATCCGTTGTATTTCTCTTTTTTTTTTTAAGAACAAGAATTTTGGGCTGGGGATGTGGCTCAAGCGGTAGCGCGCTCGCCTGGCATGCGTGCGACCCGGGTTCGATCCTCAGCACCACATACCAACAAAGATGTTGTGTCCGCCGAGAACTAAAAAAAAAAAAAAAAAGAATTTAAGTCATATTAGTCTTAATTTAGAAACTTAACATCTTTTATACAATATATGGTGGTTTATATATATGCACATATTACAAACATTTTGTACTTACTGTGAATCAAACACTTTTGTAAGAACTATACGAAACAATCATAAAGTGGTACTATTAATGTCCTTTGAGAAAAGTGGGGCAGAGAGAGTAATTACCCAAGATAACAGTTTAATACCTGGAAGGACTAGAATTTGAACTGTAACTTTCTGTCACTATAGTCCAACTTTTAATTGATCATTGTATTTCTTTCTTTTTTAAAAAATATTTTTTTCAGTTGTTCAAAGACCTTTATTTTATTTATTTATTTATATGTGGTGCTGAGAATTTAACCCAGCGCCTCACACATGCCAGGCGAGTGTGCTACTGCTGAGCCACAGCAGCCCCTCTTTCTTTTCTTTTCTTTTCTTCTTCTTTTTTTTTTTTTAATGTTTTTAATTGTAGATGGACACAATATCTTTATTTTTATGTGGTGCTGAGGATTGAACCCAGGGCCTCAGGTATGCAAGGCAAGCGCTCTACCACTGAGCTACAACCCTAGCCATAATCATTGTATTTATTTCTCATTGAAAAATTTTTAATAATACAGAAAATTAAAAAGAAAGTAAATTTTTCCATTTCCATTGCCATTTTTCAGAGATAACCACTGTAGTAGTTTCTCGCATATTCTTCCACATCTTCTTTGCATATATAAAGCAGATGTATGTGAATAATAAAAATACATGTGGAAGTATAGTGTACAAACTTTTAGTATAAGATAGTGCAGTTATTTATAGCAAATTAGTTTTTCATGCTCTCAAAGGTGCCACAAAGCCATAGAATTTTATAATTAAAAAAAATATTTGAGGTCCTCTATACTTTTTTGATTTTCTGAGTTTTGTGCTATTGTAAATTGTTCTAAATGAAATGAATATTGATTATTATTTTCAGGATACTTCTGGTGTTACTGGCTCTCATAAAACAGAACAGCGGAATACTGATCTCACAGGAGATGAGACTTCACGACTTTTTGTAAAGAAAACAATAGTAGTGGGCAATGTGTCCAAGTGAGTACGAGCTGATTTTTCTCATTTTCAGCCATCATTTCTATTAATACATTGGCACTGATACGCCTTTACTGTAATATTCCAGTGGGATGAAGCCTGAGGAATTCTTTTTTCCAGGCTCTTAGTTATTTCAAAAATTTACCATGATCCAAAACACTTTTAGGGTGATCTTGCTCATTAGTAAGCACAGTCCTATTTGACTCTAAGCCTCCTGTTTGTCAACTGGATATTGTTTTTTTCCTGTGTACATCCTCTCTTTACAGTGCCATTCTGCCTTGCACCATATCACTAATATCAAGAAGCAAGAAGACATTCTCTCCAAAGTGTCACTAGAGAAGAGGCAGTATAGTAACCTCTTAAATTTTGGTGTGACGTTTGTAGAAGATGCAATTAAGAGGCATTTGAAAGCATTGAGAGTGGTCAATTCTCAGGAACTACTTCCAACCCTAACTTTCAAATCTGCTTTTTTTTCCTATACATTTATTATCTTGGCATTTGCCATTTATTTGTGGTTGGCACTATTGATGCTGAAATCGGGTTCTTATTCCTGGGAACTCATTTACTGTTCTTTCTTTCCTTTTTTGAAATGGAAAGATTTATGTGTGATAAGTTTCTTCGACTTTTTTTTTTCTTCTTCAAAATCTAAATTCCCAACAAGGTTCATGAAATTCACCAGTTAGTTATTATACATGGAAGAGCAAAGCACCAAGACTAGACAAGAATTCTCCTGAAGAACTGTTAGGCAGCTTGGCCCCCTGCATTACTAAAGATAACATAGAAGGCCATGTTCATATTCTCCTCCAGAATCTAAGAAGGAGCACTCATACATTGAAATGAAAATGGGGCCCATGAAGGGGAGGGCTTCAGATGCTAGTTTTACTATGATCAAGACTTGAAGGGTTGCAAGTTTGAGGTCAGCCTCAGCAACCTTAGTAAGACCCTGTCTCAAAATAAAAGGGCTTAGGGATATAGCCCAGTGGTAAAGCACCCCTGGCTTCAACCCCTAGTACAAAACAACAACAACAACAACAAAAAGACTTGCAGTGGCTTGTTTGAGCCTTCAAAAGGCAGGAAACTAACCTTGGCAGCAGTGATTGGCTCCAAAAGGTCCTGAAGTTCTGGCACCCTGGAATCTGAGTGAAAACCTTAAAGACTAGGGGTTCTCTAGCTCAGGAATAAAAATATGTCAAGTTATTTCCACTTCAGGTACCCACCTGATAGGAAAAACAAGTTTTATTTTAAAATCTCAGACTGCTAATCAGAAAACAAAACAAACTTTAAAGGGATGGCTCTTAGACCAAAGAAATGTTTAAAGAAAAAATAAAATAACTCACTACAAAGATTTTGGCTAATTGACATAGCTGTTTAATATTGCTGGAATATTAATCTTGTTTTAAAGAGTAGTTAATTGTGTTATTAGGTCTCTGAAGGAAAGAAAAACTCAGATATCTTTTTTCTTTTTCTTCTCTAGGTATATACCTCCAGATAAAAGGGAAGAAAATGACCAATCAACCCATAAGTGGATGGTATATGTTCGAGGATCTCGTAGAGAACCCAGCATTAATCATTTTGTCAAGAAAGTTTGGTTCTTCCTTCATCCCAGCTATAAACCAAATGACCTTGTGGAAGTTAGGTGAGCATATTTAAGTTCTTTAGCCTAAGAACAGAAATGTGGTTTAACTTTAGAACGTTCTCTGGAAATTCTTGTATTATTATGACATACTCAGAGTTGGCTCTTTAGTCACAATGTAGTTTTAGCTGTGGTTTCTCTCCTTTTGCAGATTACTGTCTCACTGAACAGGCATTGTCACCCCATGTCAGAATGTTACCATACTAATTACATCAGCTGATAGTAGCTAATTTGTTTATATGGATACAGATGTGTATTAAAATGTTACTATTTTTTATGCATAATAGAATGAAATACAGGATTCTGGTCTTACACAAATATTTAATATTGAGATGATCCCACCCACTCAAAAATAATCCCTAGTGATACTTTTCCTGTGCATATACTATTAGTTGTTTGAGGTTACCTCACAAAAATGGAATGATAATATGTGTACTATTGTGAAATCTTGCTTGTCATTTATTTGCTTATCATATTATTTGTTTGTCATGTATTCTTCCATCTGTATATGATGATACCACATACACCTTCACTGAATGCGCTGTGGAAGTGCTGGTGGCTTATAATTAGTGAAATCTCCTATACTCTCTACTCTGACCAGAACATTCCTTTTACTCCTGATTTTTAAACAAAACCTGGCTCTCTTGAGAACTCTTTTTTAAGTGGTGGCTATTTTTTTTCCCTCCCATACACATTGTACTGCTGGGTCTGGAAATGGGATTGGTGTCTTACTTGTCATGTTTATGATTCCAAGATCACCTTTACTCCTTCTACCTAAAAAATCCTCACTTCCATTGTAGAGCCATGTGGTTTGCTTCCCTCCTTCCTTGCATTATCTACTAATTTCCTATTGCAGTTATCTACTATTTTTCTCTATCAGAAATAGTTTTAGCATGTGGTTTATTGATTTTTTTTCTTTCTATCATTTGTACTCTTGCTGTTATTATTAACTCATGTCCTAGATTTAATTATAACTGGGTTCTTTTTTTAAGACTTAAAAGCTGTTTTTTTTTTTTTTTTTTTTGGTCTGGTGTCAAAATTAATTTGATGCATGGCTTTTGCACCTGGCTTGAAACTTGGGGTTAATCTTACTTTTGGGTCAGAGTACAAATGTGTTTCTCGTGCATGCTGTATCTTCTCATCCCAGCACATTACGTAGGAAGAACATGGGTAGATTGTGCTCCTATAGAAGCATCTTTTTCATTTGTTTCAGTTGTCATGAACCACTCTTAGCCAGCTTCCTAAAAATTGTGCATGTTAACTTTGCTTTTAGTCATAAGACAGTTGCTAAATGTGTGCTAAACTCAGGGCCTGTTATGGAAACATAAAGACTACATAGTCCCTGCATTAGAGAAGTTGAGCATAGTACAACTGCCTGACCAGAGCGGATCAGGCCCCCAGAGCAGATCTTAGTGAGTGTCTTTAAGACATTTGTGTCTGTTTTATGTAGGTTGAATGTAGAGTAGCACTGTTCAATAGAAATATATTATGAGCCACACATATAACTTCAGATTTTCTAAAAACCAGAAGATAAAAACAAATTACTTAGCATAATAATGCAATTTTAAGCTGCCTTATTAGAAGTCAGGGGTACTTGCTATCTATACCAGTCTGAAAAGAGCTAGCCATACTATTTATTATCCATCTGGAGGTGAGTGGTCTGGGCAGTATAGAGTTCTGTCACCACAGGAACCTAGACTACCACAGTGGTAAAAGCATGGTCCCTACAGCCTATTGCTTGAGTTTGAATCTTGGTTCAACTACTTATTTGGTCTGTGACCTGGACAAGTTAGTTATGCAACCTCACTGTGTCTCAGAGGAGATAGCTCATAGCGTGGTTGTAAAGATTACGAAAGTTAATAGATGCATAGGACTTAGAATAGAGTGGATCAAGGAAATACTATGGACATTTGCTGTTGCTGTTCTAAGGAAAAGAGGTAGTCATCCTGAAGAGAAAAGACTCACAGAGATGTTTTAATTCTTTTGAAGATCTTTCATGTGAATGAAAAATTTATTCTTTGTGATTCTAAGTGACATATCTAGAACTATCATACAGGAGGTAGAGTAAATATTTTTATAATAGGTATTCCAAAACGGAACAAGGAATTCGGTAAGTGGTGAATTCTGGGTCATTAGGAGTGATACTAAAAGACATTTGAATTCAAATTGGTCGTTTGAATTAATAATTTGAACAAGGAGTTGTACTTCATTCTGTTTCCAGTAGAACCTTTCTTCTTTTCTTTTTTTTTTTTTTTTAACCTTCTACTAGGAATCTAGAAATATATAATTCTGTTCAGGATATGCAGTTCTTTCTTGAATAACACATTTTTTAAATTATAGAATTTTCTTAATAATGTTTTCTTTATTAGTAGTTCTTAGATTCCTTTTTTTGCTTCTCAAAATATGATTATAGAAGAATTTCCTGTAAAAACCATTGTTCCTTTTTCTTGAATTGTGCTATTTGTCTGTGTCTTTCCTGGCCACAGTCCTTCCTGACTATTCACTGAAGGTTAGCCTGCATACATAAATTAAGAACATGCCTGATTTCCATTGTGAGAGCAATTGACCATGCAAACAGTATAATTGAGACATATTACAAAATAAGTTTAGACTGTCCTCTCAACTTTACTGGAATTTAAATTACCAAATTTACCATTTATAGAATTTCCATTGATTATTATTATTAGGTCCACCATGGCCTTACCATACTTTTGGCCTTGGATCCCTTTCTATGCTACCTCAAGTCTACCTTCTCATTTACCCGAAGCCTGTTCTTCTACCATCATCATGCTGTTTCTCTGACCTCATCTTGTGTTCACCTGACTTCTTCTATCCAGGGCATGTACTTTGCTTTTGCTTTTGCTTTTAAAAAAAAAAAAAAAATTCTTTCTTTTCTCTCTTTTATAACGTGGGCATTGTTTTGTCCACTTTTTAGACTGCTACTCAGATTTTTCCTGTTTTTCAAGGTCTTTAATGTGAAGGAAAAATTTATTCTTGATGATTCCAAATGTCATATCTAGAATTCACCATTCTGGTAGCTCCTGCCTTTGTGCTTATTAATTCAGATCTGTTAAGAGTCCTCTCAGGTTTTATCCTTGGACTCTCCACTTCTAGAAAGCCTTTCTCTTAGTTTTGAAAGTGCCTGTTCCCTGCAAGATCAGCATTTTATCTTATTACAATAATTGTATGCCAGGGATTCATAAACATTTTTATTTTAAAGGTATTCCTCTCTTCCCAATTAACTTAAGCCATATTGTTTTGAACACTTAAAGATCTCAATTAAATTTTTAAATTTTTTTATTATGGAAAGTTTCACATATATACAAAAGTAGAGGGTATAATGAACTTGTATCCATTGCAATTAATAATAGTTTGCCAGTCTTGTTCCATTAACCCACCTCTATACACACCCTTTTTTTGAGCAGTTTTAGGAATTGAAAACAGGGACTTCTATGTGCTAGGGAAACATTATACCCCTGAGCTATATCCACTAGCCCTTTTTACATTTATTTTGAGACAGGGTCTTGTTAAGTTGCTCAGGCTGTCTTTGAATTTCTGACTCTCCTGCCTCAGCCTTCCAAATAGCTGAGATTTTAGATGAATCCCAGAACTCTTGGCTAATTTCCATTTTTCCCCCTTAATTAATTATATTATGACCAAAAATTCTTCAGTCCAATTAATATTCATACACATTCTCCTGTACCCACTAAAATCACAGCTATTGTATGGGGAAGATCAAGTCTTTTTAGCAGTTTCAAATAAATTTTCACTTTCGGATTGAGCATTTTCATGATTTATTTTATTTTTGCCTTTGAGGACCTGGGGTAGGAACACAAACCTCAGAGCCTGTGCCTGTCATATGCCAATCACAGGTTCTGGCTCTATAGTGTGACGTTCATCAATTAACTTTGGTCCCTCATCTATGAAAATAACTTTGGATTACTGTCTGGACCTATTAACTCTAAGCATTCAAAAATGGAATATTTATTGTAGATTTGAATTTTTGTAACTTAGTATTTTAGTGAAATTCAGCATGTAACTTTAGCTTCACATAAGGAAACATAAGTGATTCTAAGAAGGATGTGAATTTCTGACTTATCCATTATAAGAAAACTTTCCTCTCTAGGATGAGAGCATGAACATGGGTGAATGTATAAATATCTGCTTTTCCCTAGAGAGCCTCCTTTTCATCTGACCAGAAGAGGCTGGGGTGAGTTTCCTGTCAGAGTTCAAGTTCACTTTAAGGACAGCCAGAACAAGCGGATAGATATCATACATAATCTGAAGGTATCGTGACAAAGCATTGCTCCCCAGAATTGATATATTTTTTTCCCATCATCTATTTCATATGGTAGTGAGGGAGGTGGTCATGGACAGTGGAAGCAGGATAATCATTTGAGCATGTTATGCTTACTGTTACAGCACTTCTTTGTCCTCTGAAGGTTGTGGAGACAAGTTACTTTCTAGCACAATGTATTTTCTTTGAAAAGATGAACTAATTGTTCAGATAATGTGAAGACTTGAATTTTTATCAAATCTTACCATTGATGTGTTACTTGAGACTAAGTAATTGAAATCTTTATTTTTTAAAAAAATGTTAGCTTTTCTATAAAATGAGACAAATAATGCATTGCTTGTTTATCTTACAAGGATTAAGGGAAACAAACATATTTTGGCAATTGTAAAGTACTGGGTTGCAATATCTAGTTTGTATGGTCAGAAATTCTTCATTGATGTATTCACATGATTTATTATGCAGCCATTATAAATTATATTTTATGAAGAGTTTTCTGTTTGTAGAGAAAAACTACCATTATTGTAAGTGAAAAGCAGAGCACAAAATACTATGTATATGAAGTTAGCCATGATTTTTAAAAGGTAGAAAAAACAATATGCCAACTATTGGCGTTATTGAAGTAATGAATTGGTGGGCAATTTCCCCTATACTTTTTTCTGTTTTCCTGTTTGTTTTAACATTTTTGCAGTTTTATATAATAAACATATTTAGCTTTTATAGTTGGAAGACAGACCGTTTTAGTGCTCCCCCTAGACACTCTTTGTAATGTATAGTAGAAAATATCATCTGTTCATTTTCTCTATATGTGATACAATGCTAACATTTTACTTCTCCCAAAGCATCCCTACTTTGTGGCTTATCACATTGTTCTAATTCCCAAAATTAAACTCAGTAAAGCTGAGTACATTTATAGAATTCCTTTTACATTACCTTTGTTTTATAAATGTACCTCTTTAAACCCTGAGGCATACTAAAGTTTTCTCTCCATTAGTGATAGATGGTACTGCTTAACTTGACTTTTAAGTTATTTTCTACAGATTACTGTAAGACTAGATTGCCTTATAACCTCAGAGAAGAACAGAAACCAATTAAACAGCGTGTAGGCACTTCATTCAAAAGGACAGAATACTGTTCTATTTGAAGAAAGTCTAAAATAGTTCTGCTTTCTTTCAACTTATTTTAATCACTGTACATAGCACATTATGTTGCTCTAGGCAACATAATTTATTTAGTCTCTAAAATAAAGGGAATTGTTTACATGGTTCTCACATATTTTATTGGAACCTAGAGTTCCCTGTAGAAAATTATTTGACACACAGTGGTATAAAATGACAGTGAAGTACTTCTTAACCAGTTTTTCTAGAAAACATAATTTTTACTATTTTTGTTGTACATTGACCTCAAAGCTTTAAACACCTATATTCTGGCCACAGGATCTTTATTTTTAGTGGAGTTGTCATTTTCCCTGTTTTTTTTTTTTTTTGGCAGGGGTCGGGGGAGGCACCAGGGATTGAACTCAGGGGCACTTGACCACTGAGCCACATCCCAGCCCTATTTTGTGTTTTACTTAGAGACAGGGTCTCACTGAGTTGCTTAACACCTAGCTTTTGCTGAGGCTGGTTTTGAACTCGCAATCCTCCTGCCCCAGCCTCGAGAGCTGCTGGGATGACAGGCGTGTGTGCTATCATGCCCGGCATTTTCCCTGTTTTTTTTTCTGTGTTCTTAGAATGAAAGATCTTTCATTCTTTCCTCTTTGTTCTAAAAATTTGTTCAATTGAAGACCATTATTCTTTCTAAACAATCTTTCTTATATTCCCATTGTTGCTAGTCTGTGTTCTGCCTTCTTTAGTTTATCTCCATTCCCCTCTGTCTGTTCTACACACCATCATCAGATCAGTCTGTCCAAAACAGCAGAACCATTATGCTGTTCCTTTTTTGGAAAACATAATTTAATTCTTGATGTTCAAGTTCAGACTCCCCGCCTACTTTTTAGGGTTCTTCCTGTTTTAATTCAACATACTTCCCCTAAATTATCTTGCATTAATCCTCTGCATGAGCATTCTCCAGTCATCTCACTCTTTTCATGTCATAGAAAGTCCTTGGCTTTTCTTTCCTTGTACCTTTTTTTCTCATCCTCTCCTCCTCCTCCTCAAGCACTTGTTTGAATTCTTTCCATTCTTCAAGTTCCTGTGTAACTTTTTCTGGCTATTTAAGCTCATAGCGATGTCTGCATTTTACTCTACAGAGTACATAATTACATGTATTTGATACTGTAAATACTGAATTAAATACTAACTATTCTTAAGTGTTAGAGTTTGCAGAATATATGAAATCCCCTGCATCCTCAGCAGGTAGTCACTTAATCCTCTTCAGCATTACCATGGAGCACAGCACTTCCAAATAAATGTTTTATTTATTTAGTAAATAAAATTTTGAAATATTTTTTTCATAATCTACTTAAAACTGCTATTCTTCTTGCAAAACAAAACAACCTTGATCTTATTATTATAGCTTGATTTTAAAATAATACTGTACAACATTGTGATTTATAAGAACTTAAAAATTTCAGTAATAGCCTTCATGTCTCTCCATAAGTCATTTTTTTCTCTAGGCAAAACTTGTTTCTGTAACATTTCTTGTATGCTGTGTTTTCTAGTTCCTTTTGCTGTTTTGGTAATAGTTCTGTTTTTATCAATGTCCCTCTTAAAATCTGGTCCTAAGAATGAAACATGCCTGTTCAGATTATAGATAAACTGTTATTTTCATTTTCTAGGGGATAAGAAAATGAATGTCACTAAAATTGCCCATACCTGTTTAGCAGTCCTACTCTTGGCTAAGGTTAAAATATTAAAACTCTAGATCTCATCTGTGGAACCTGTCTTAATCAACCCTATGTTGCTTTTGTTTCTTTTGGACACTAAAATCTCTTGACTGACTGACTGAGTTGCCTTCCCTGTGTCGGCTATGAGGAGCTCAGCCAGGCTTGATATCTGCCTCCTTTTTTTTTTTTTCTTTTTTTTTTGGGATCTTGTGAATAGCCTAAGGTCTGTAAATGAGCACAGACCTTTATTTTATTCATTTATTTATATGCGGCACTGAGAATCGAACCCGGTGCCACACACATGCAAGGCAAGTGTTCTACCATTGAGCCACATGATGCTAATATATTTGAAATAGTTAGCATTGCCTGTCATGCCTAAATTTTCAAGAATGAAAAGTTTTTTCAAGAATGCTTGATAACCATACATTTAAATATGTAATTGTGTCATCATATTACACGTATATTTTTATAGCCTGTCATTTAAAATGTATTTACATAACTTTTGTGAACTCATCTTAGTAGCTACATAATACTTCACAAATTGATTATCCGTGTTTACTTAATCATTCCTTTTATTGGACATCTATGTTTTTAGTTTGTGGTTATAGATGATGTCATAATAAACTTCTGGTGTGAAACTTCCTCCGTTTTAGGATTGTGCTTAGAATAAGTTTTTAGAAGTAAATGGCATACATTAAAAATATAATAACTGTAAGGCCGTGACTATTTTTGTGTTTACCCAGTATTTCTGCTAGAAAATTGAGGATTTTTATTGAAGCAATGACGTGCTTGTTTACATTATGAGAACATGGATCCTTTGATTAGCCTAAGGTCTGTAAGTGAGCACAGTGAAATTGAACACTCTGTCCTTTGTCTTTCAATAGCTGGATAGAACGTACACTGGCCTGCAGACACTTGGAGCAGAGACGGTAGGTGTTTTTCTTATGGTCTTCTTTCTTTCCTTTTTTTGGGGGTGGTGCTGGGGATGATCTTCATTTTTAATTAGGGGGAAAATGAGTGTTAGATTTCCTTCTGAAAAATGTTTTTTTTCCCTCTCACTCCCCTTGTGTTTCTTTTCTTTGTAATTGTTTAATTGTAGTTAAATAATTCGTAAAATTTACCATCTTAGCCATTTTTCATTGTATGGTCTGGTGGCATTAATGCATTCTCACTGTTGTGAACCCATCACTACAGCTCATCCCTTGAACTCTTTCCACCTTGCAAACAGCTAAGTCCACTTGTGTGGAGCAGAGTTATCCCTTCCTCCCTCGCCCCATCTCTAACAATACATTCTATTTTCTGTGAATTTGGCTACTCCAGGTACTTTATAAATGGAATCATTTAGTACTTGTCTTTTGTGATTGCCTTTATTGTACTTAGCATGATGTCCTCAGTGTTCATCTATGTTGTAGCAAGTGTCAAAACTTACTTCCTTTTTAAGGCTGAATATTCTATCATATTTATATATGACCTTTTGTTTATTTAGTCATTCATCAATGGACATTTGGGTGCTTCTGTCTTTTGATTATCATAACTAATGTTCTTATGAACATGGATGTACAGATAACTGAATCCCTTTTTTGACTGGTATTGGTATCCCATGCCTGTAATCCTAGCGACTCTGGAGGCTGAAGCAGGAGGATTACAAGTTTGAGGCCAGCCTCATTAATTTAAGGAGACCCTGTCTCAAAATAAAAACCAAGGGCGGGGGTAGAACTGGGGATTGAAATGGAACAAATGAGGATTGATATTTGCTTTGTGAATATGTCAAAATGAACCCCACAACTCTGTAAAACTATAATGCACTAATAAAAACAAATAATATTTTAAAAAGGACTAGGATTGTAGCTCAATTGTAAAGCATCCTAGTGTTTAGTCCCAGTACCAACAAAGAAAAATTGATGAATCCCCCTTTTCAGTTCTTTTGGGGATATACGTAGATGTGGAATTGCTGCATCATTTGCTAGTGCTATTTTAGTTTTTAAGGAAACACCGTGTTATATTTTCCATGGCAGCTGCATCGTTTTATATTCCTCCACAGGTATGGAGTTTGTCTTTATCCATGTCTTCATCAATACTTGTTGTTTTCTGATTTTTAGTTTCTGTAGCTTTTCTAATGGTCATGAAGTGGTATTTTGTGGTTTTTGAGCTGTGTTTCTCTAGTGATTAGTGATGTTGAATATCTTTTTCACGGGCTTACCTTATTCCACTGCATAATTATCACATATTTTATGCTTTTTTTTTTTCTTTTTCAAAATAGCATTGTGCAGGGGCTGGGGTTTTAGCTCAGTGGTAGAGCACGAGTGGTGTAACCATTATGTGAAACTTAAAAAAAAATTTTAGTCTTCTGTCCAAAGATTCTGTGCCTCTATCATTGGTTTTGTTATCTGATGAGCTGTCTTTAGTGCCACCTGTAAGGTGTGTTTACCTTTGGCACTGCAGCTCTCTAAACAAACCATGCAAGTGGACTTTTGGCACTGGCAGTGAGTGTGCGTTGAGAATCCCAGGCCCATGGCTGGCAGTGTGCAAGAAGACAAATGTGCATTCCTGTGCCTCTGGTGTGACTGCCTTGCTGCTCTGTTTACATTTTAAGCAGCATGAAGAACAAAATTCATTCCATGCAACAATTGCACAATGTAAGTTTATAAATCAGTTTTTACATTGAAAAAAACAGGATGTGACAATTATTTGGTGAAATACAGTATTTAGCCATTTTATTTTCTTTAGAGAAATGTCTACTCAATAGACAATCTGTTTTTTTTACCAGATTGCTTTTGCTGTTTTGAGCTGTAGAAGTTCTTTATCTTTATATATTCTGAACATTAATCACTTATCAAACACACAATTTCAAGTATTGATGCCCATCCTGTGATTTGTTTCTCTACAAAAGTTTTTAGTTTGATGTCCCATTTACTTGTTGTGTTTTGTTTGTTGTTTGTTTCTTGGGTTTTTTCCTGTGATTTTGGTGTCACATCCAAGAAACCATTGTGAAATACAGTGTCATGATGCTTTTCCTGTTTTATTCTAAGAGTTTTATTATCTTAGCTTTTGTCTTTAAGTCATTGATCCATTTTGGGTTAATTTATTTATATATATATATATATATATATATATATACACACACACACACACACACACACACACACACAAAGTGAGGTACTACATTTGCATGTGAATAACCAGCTCTTGTTGCACTATTTTCTGGAAAGACTTTGTCCTTACCCTTATTGAATGGTCTTGGAACCTTTGTGGAAGATCATTTGGTCATACATGTGAGGTTTTGTTCTATTCTGTTGTTCTGTGTGTCTGTCTGTATGCCAGCACATACTGTTTTGATTACTATAACTTTGTAATAAATTTTAAAATCAGGAAGTGTGAGATCTCTTTTTTCTCTACCCTCTTCTCCATTTTTGTTTTTATTATATAATATCCACAGTAACTGTTATAATCAAAATTAGTAGTCAAATCTTTATCTAGAGAAACGGACTGTATTATTAGCAGGAGACATTTATTGAGCAACTACTATAACCTATGCACTGGTCCAGGTGTTGGCAATACAAAAATGAACAAGATAGTTTTTTACTCTTAGGGAGTTACATTCTTTGTAATTTGGAGAATGAGGAGAGTAGGCAATAAACACAAAGCAAATAACAATTTCAGTTCCAAATAAGTACTTTGAAGAAGAGAGTAGCTGGGGGACAAGAGAGTTGCATATGCTAAGGTGGTTGTGGAAGATCTCTCTGAAAAGGTGACATTTGATTGAGATCTACTGATGAGAAAACCATGCAAAGATTTGGAGGAAGCATGGTTCTAAGGAGTAGAAACAGCAAATAGAAAGGCTTTTCACTGAAGGTATTCTGTTAAGCCAGACTACATTACATTCTAAGATAAATCCTTCAGTTCTTGAAATGAAAATTGACTTTGAGATGCAAGTAGAAGTTTTTTGTCACATCTCTTAGAGTACCATGTTCTAGGACAGGACTGGAGTATTCTGTGACCCCAATGGTGGATTCATCAGCCCAATGGTAGCTCAGGCACTCTACCAGTGAGCTACAACCCCAGCCCCATAATTATCATATTTTAAGTGTTCACATATGTAAGCATATAAGGTGTACAATTTATTCTAAAGGGTGTTGTCCAATTGTGTAGGTAGTGGATGTTGAACTCCATCGGCATTCTCTTGGAGAAGACTATGTTTACCCCCAGTCCTCCGAGTCGGACATCTCCGATGCCCCTCCATCTTTGCCTTTGACCATTCCAGCCCCAGTAAAAGCTTCTTCACCAATAAAGCAGTCCCTCGAGCCAGTACCCGATACCTCTGTGGAGAAAGGTAATGCTGCAGTCTTCCTTGTATGGGGTCTCTCTGGGGCCATTCTTTCTCATTTGTACAACACAATATAAAACTTCTACCTTCAGTGACTTAAGAGAATATGGAAATTAAATTTTCATAAATAGGCATGCTGCCAGTATTACACAGTTCTATTAAGGAAATATCAAAATTTCTGCTCCTCAGAAGCATTTTTCCCCCATAAAGTGCTACTGACATAAAAAGCAGGTGTCACCAAAAAAATTAGATTTTTATCCTTTACTAAAAATCTCTGATTCAGCTTCTGATTGTTTTAACAGAATACTTGAATATTAAATATTTAATCTTAGTTAAAATAATGTTCCAACATCAAAAAAATCCATGGTATTTTTATTTAATAAATATGTAAGTATACAAATACCATATTTTAAAAAATATTTCTTTAGTTGTAGGTGGACACAGTATTTTTATTTTTTATTTATTCGTTTTTATGTGGTGCTGAGGATCGAACCCAGGGCCTCACTCGTGTGAGGCAAGTGCTCTACCACTGAGCTACAATCCTAGCCCCATAATTACCATATTTTAAGTGTTCACATATGTAACCATATAAGGTATACAATTTATTCTAAAGGGTGTTAGTTTTATATCTAAGCCTGTATTTTAATGTGATGTTAATGTTTTAATTCTTTTATAAAATGTTGGCCTATTTTTTCTTTAGATTTTAATTGCATCCTCTTTATGAACATTAATGAGATCAGACATCATTAGATTAAATGAATGGTTTCTTTTTTAGTTTTTCCTCATTTCTAATTTAAACAATTTTTAATTTCATATATTAAAAAATGCAAGAACATAACAAACTTTTGCTTTTATATGTGGTTTAAAGTTAATGATTTCTATTTTTTAAAATTTTTTTGTTGTAGAAGGACACAATACCTTTATTTTTCTATTCATGATTTCTATTTTTTAAAATTTTTTTGTTGTAGAAGGACACAATACCTTTATTTTTCTATTCATTTTTATGTGGTGCTGAGGACCCAGTGCCTCACATGATAGGCAAGTGCTCTGCCACTGAGCCACAACCACAGCTTCAATTTCTAATTTCATAACAGAAGCATTTTAACTAAATAGGATTCTAAGCATGATACCTTCCACCATAAAAAGTATAAATGGGTAATTGATTATATTTATTTCATCATCAGTAATTTGTATAAATAGGTATTAAAATATACTGAATAATATACTGATTTTTTAATTCTTTGCCACAGTGGTAAGGTTTTGCTATTTCAAAATGATTGATGACTTATTATTTGCCTGCTAAATTTCAAACAGGATTCCCATCCAACACTGAAGCTGAGAGACACACTACATTTTATTCTTTGCCATCTTCATTGGAAAGAACACCCACCAAAGTGACATCCCAGAAAATTACCTTTTGTTCTCATGGCAATTCAGCTTTCCAGCCAATAGCATCAAGCTGCAAAATTGTGCCACAGAGTCAGGTTCCTAATCCTGAGTCACCTGGAAAATCCTTCCAGCCCATCACCATGAGCTGCAAGATTGTCTCAGGTATACAGGAGATGTGTTGAAGACGATGTATGTAAAGTTGGCTGGATGGTAGAAGGGTTGGAGTGAAGTTCTTCTAAGTAGTATTTGTGTTTCTCTTCCTATCTCACTATTGATTAGCACAGCTGCCACAAAGCAAAATAAATAAATAAATAAATAACCATACACACAACTTATTTATATGAGAAGAATTCTTTAATGGGATGAAGAAATGAAACTCAAAATGGTCAAATTTTAGTCTCCTAACGTTAGCACAGGTAAAATTTTGATAGAGTAACCTGGCTGAAATCAAGGTAGGTAGAAATTGAGTTTGGGGATTCTAAGTGGAAACCAAAGTAACTAATAATAGAAAAAATTTAGAGGCCTTTTGGCTTGAGGTTAAGCTTTAAGTGTTGGAATTGAGATACCTTCTATTGTCTCCATAACCACACAAGCAAATTATTCATTCCTATTATCAGTAGTATCTGAGACTTCCCTTTCACTAAATTTTGATTGTCTTTTGCCTTGTGGAAGTTCACATTTATGTTAAAAGTTATGAACTTTTAGTAGAAATACACTTTATGGCTTTCTCTCTACCACTTCAGAAAAGACATGGAAAACTAGATGTGAGGGGTGCATGTCTGTAATCCCAGTGGCTCAGGAGGCTGAGGCAGAAGGATCTTGAGTTCAAAGCCAGCCTCAGCAATGGCGAGGCACTAAGCAACTCAGTGAAACCCTGTCTCTAAATAAAATATAAAATAGGGCTGGGGATGTGGCTCAGTATGTCAAGTGCCCCTGAGTTCAATCCCTGGGTTCACTGGCCCCCCCACCCCCAAAAAGAGCCATGAAAGGGGTGATTGAAAACATCAAGCAGGGAGAGCACTTGCATATAATGCTTAAATGACAGAGGAAAAACAGGAGTCTCTACTGCTATACATGGACAGCTAAGCAGAATATGGTCCATATCTTTGAAATAGATAAAATCTTTGAATTGATTTAAGGTAAATTTCACCTTCCAGCTTGGATTTTGGAACCTGCTGCTTCCAAGTTGGAATAGACTGAACACAGAAGTTGATTTGAAGTTTAGAGAAATTTGCAGGTGGCAAATTTGATCAACAAGGCAGTTGAGGATGTTTGTTCATGACTGCCCTTTGAGAGTGCTCTGTGGGAACATGAATCTTGGATTGTGGCTTTGACATAGTATTGACAGATTTTTGTCTGGAGCAGATGAATTTCATATTTTTCTTTTAATTTAATTGTGAATTAAAACAGCAGGTTCCTAGAAAACTACTTCCTAGTTTTCTCTCTGATTTTAGTGTTTTGAGTATAACACCCACCTGTGACATTGAGAGAATCTTCATGCCAAGATAATTGCAGTTCCAGTTCCACTGTCACATAAAGCTTGCTTTTTGAACTTTAATGTGCATTCCAGAGGATCTTGTTAAAATGCAGATTTATATCCAGTAGGCCTGGGATAGACCTTGAAATCTTTTTCTAATGAGTTCTCCAATAATGCTGAAGTTGCTGGTTTGCAGATTAGGGTATGTAGTGGATCACAGTACTTCCTGACCTCAGCTATACTATCACTGCTGCTGCTCAGCACCACAAGCATACAGTCCCGTTTTTTCATCCCGACTTGTTACCTTAGACTGACTAAACGTACTTTGCTTTTCTCCTCTTTTTCATTAATAAAGGTTCTCCAATATCAACGCCAAGTCCATCACCATTGCCTCGAACCCCAACCTCCACACCAGTCCATGTGAAGCAAGGCCCTGCCAGCTCTGTTATAAATAATCCTTACGTTATCATGGATAAGCCTGGGCAGGTGATTGGAGCCTCTACTCCTAGTACAGGTGTGTATATGGCCAATATTTGTGCAATCCAGAGGATTCGATCTTTTATTAAAGACTAAATCCTAGCATGACTTGATAGCCAAGTGATAGGAAAATAAAATTTCCATCCATTAAAAAAGACTATATAAAGTAACATCAATACTGTCTCTGAGGGTAGATCTGTTTTTTGTACAGGTACATTTTAGGAATGAAAAGTAGTGAGCCATCATTAATTTTCTTTAAAGAAATAGTTGATTTTCTTTTCATTTAGAAATGAAATTCTAGTTCTTTTGGGGGAATACAAGTAAGTGCCCTAAACTTTTCCAGGTTAAACTTTTAGTACAGTGATAGTTTTGTGTACCATACACATTTTTTCCCAAGCAACTTGATATTTACTTATCTTCAAATAAGACACATTTTGCTTTGGGAGGAAAATTGAAACCTGTAGTTATAAAAAGAGAATACTAGTAGGAAGAGCAAGTCTTTGGAGTCACCATATTTGTCTTCACAATGGCATACGACTGCATAGTGCTTTTCAGTTTTTTATGTTCTTTTACTAACATTGTTTTATTTATTCCCTTCACTTACCCTCTATAAATACACATGTTCCTATCTGTAAATTTCACTGATGTAGGGAAACAGGAAAAGAGAAATGAGATTAAAAAAGGATGATTATAAAGTAGTTAGGCTTTTTTTTTAATTTAATCTTTTGGATTTAATGCACATCATTATATGGTTTTGTTTGTTTTTTGAAAAGCTAAATAAGTACCATAATGATTTTTAATTGCAGAACTTTAAAAAAAAAATACGCTTTCCGGGCTTACCTAATACCCTTTGAACATATTTAGGAATGTTAAATAGATATATTTTCAGGATGCTTAGTTTGGGGAATCAGCCACAAATCTTTAGAGGTAGCTTTGGAAATGGAGTAGGTGATTGAATACCATTTTAGGTCTCAACTTGTTGACTGTTAATAATGTGACTTACTTTCATCAGACTTACATAGTTGCAGACAGTTGCACAGGAAAAGCATAAAATGTTTAATGTAGGCAGATTCTAGGGTAGACTAAGACATTCTACAAAGTAATTTCACTAGGTATAATCTCTAATGAAACTACTTTGTAGAAGCTGACATTACTTGAATTTTTGTATTCTGGCCCATTTGTTAAAAGACCAATACTGTTATGCTGTTGTATTTCTTCTTATGTAAGGAGTAGAGTATATAATGCGTACTTTACTTTTTCTTCTCTTCGTACTTACTAACTTCTTATTTCTTTGCAGATTGAATTTGTGGTCAACTTTGTCTCTGAATTCTTAAGTCTCTTTTTCCCCTAAAAGTTTCAGGGTTATAAGTATTCAACCCTTAAAAATGAAAAATAAGTAGTGGCAAAGAGAGGAGGGTGGTGGAAAATGGTTTAAAATTACTTTTGTAAATTTTACCCTGTATTTCATTTTTAAATCTGCCCTGCTTACAGGAAGTCCTACAAACAAGCTCCCCACAGCTTCTCAGGTCTCCCAAGGAACAGGTTCCCCTGTTCCTAAAATTCATGGAAGTAGTTTTGTAACATCTACAGTCAAGGTAAAGCTCTCGTATGCATTGCACTTTGCTAGTTTGTAAAGACAGTGTCACAGCCTTGGCAAGAGTGTTAGCTGATGATGCAGATTTTACAAATTAGGCTCTTCTTGCTGATAACTATTTTGAAGGTCATCTACTGCAGACTCTACTACTTCACCTTGGTCTTTTCCTAGTGTAGAAAATGCTTCTGAACATTTCTATCAAATGATTACCCATTTCAATTTGAAAACAGTGTGGTGAGGTGGTGACCTTACTTATTTATGTTTTGATGGAGATGACTTTTTTTTAGTATTTATTTTTTAGTTTTAGGTGGACACATATCTTCATTTTATATTTATGTGGTGCTGAGGATGGAACCCAGTGCCTCAAGCGTGCTAGGCGAGCACTCTACCACTGAGCCACAACCCCAGCCCCTGGAGATGACTTTTTAAAAACTATTTTCTTACAAAAATATTTGTCTGACACCTTTCATTTTTTCATATGTTTGGACTACCAAAAATAGAAATATTTCGTCTTGTATATGTTAGTCTTTTAGTTGTTTGAGAATAATTCTTACCTCCACAAGTTTTTTCCCTTCCTCTTCAGAGTGAGTAGTCGTCAGAATTTTGGAACTCCAAATGATCTGACTTGTTCAGATCACAGTGCTAAATATCCACTCACCATTTGGCAATGACACTTTCCCACTGTGTGGTTAAATTACCCAGCTTCCCTGTTAGGGCTCCCTTAAATCTGAAGCATTTGAGTATCAACTCCTATCTGAAAAACCATGAGAATGTGAAGGTTGTCTCTTAGATGACGTGTGCTGAACATAATTCTTATATTTAGACACATGGTAATGATAATCTTGAATAGTTTCCTGGCCGAAAGCTGGTTTCCCCTAAATTCTGTGCAGTGTGCAAGTAGCATGTAGATGAATATCTGAACAATATTAATTTCCTTGAAGGTCTTAACTCTTGTCAGTTTATTTTTGATGTTTGTTGATGATCTTTTTATTACACAGTCAAGAAATATTCTTAACTTTTGTTTCTTTTTCTTAAAATTCTAAATATGGCAAATTGCCTCTGAGATTGGCATTTTGTCTTTGAGAATTAGAGACCATCTACGGTAGTTCTGAATGCCGACATTGTACAGATGTCTTTGCATATACTAATTAAGTTCTTTACATTTTTTTAGTAAGTCCTTATTGAAAAAATTTCCCTTGTATTCTAAGTATTGAATGAATTTCACAAATCAAGTGAAGTTATGTTAAGAGAACATATATTAAAACAACTACCTGTTTCAACCATTAATTTATTTAGTGAATTGGCTAAATAGAAAAGAATAAAATGCAGTGCCTGTCCTTTAATAGTTTACTCTCTGGCGGGCGCTAGGCATGCAAGCTGAAGGTTGTAGTGTAGGAGTCTCCCCAGCAGCAGCAGGACACATCTGAGTAGCTTTGCTAAGTTGTAGCTTTTCTTTGCATTTGGTTTTTAAAACAAGATTAAAATATAGATATAGAGGCTTGGAAAATCCCTAAGAGTTTGGGGGTTTTGTTTGTTTGTTTTTGTCTTGTCTTTTGGTTGTTTATGTTGCTACAGAGCATCACAGTTTGTATTAAATGTAGATGACTTAGAATTTCTGAAATCACTCTTTTTGACTTGATTGCATAATATGTATTTATATACACACAGCAAGAGGATTCTTTATTCGCATCTATGCCACCTCTGTGCCCAATTGGGAGTCACCCTAAGGTTCAGAGCCCCAAACCTATTACTGGAGGACTTGGAGCTTTCACAAAAGTGAGTATTGAGTCTGTATGGTCTTATTACATAATCCTTTTTGTGGCATGTTAGAGTTGATTGAGACTACCTCTACAACATGTTACTTTCTAGTATGTTTCAACTCTGAAACCAGATCTTAGTTCTGGTACATGTTTCTGTTTATTTACTGATACCCACTTCCTTGGAGTCCAGCAAGATAGGGAATTCAGAGAGCACAAACTAGGTTGTTTCTCTTTAGTGCTATTTTTCTACTAATCTCTAAAACAAATGACGGAAGCACAGGGTCAAGTTCAGGGTCTCAAGTGTACTAGGCAGTTTCTGTGCTGCTGAGCTATACTCCCAACCCTTTTTATTTTTTATTTTGAGACAGCATTTTGAGACCAGGCTGGCCTCAAACTTGAGATCCTCCTGCCTCCACCTCCCAAGTAGCTGGGTTTATATGCATGTACCACTGCTCTTGGCCTTTTGGTCCCTTTAGTAGCTTTTGTATACTGTATTTAAGCAGTCTTTTTACCCTTCTCAATAATCTTTCTACCCAGACCAAGTTTCATTGATTCATTAATCCCTGCAAACAGAATCTATTCAGATGCTAGTTTTTTTTCCATGGGATATTAATTCAGTGTCATTGTCATGTTTGTTACAAGGTGATCATCAAACAGGAACCTGGTGAAGCCCCTCATGTGCCCACAACAGGAGCTTCGAGCCAGTCGCCACTTCCTCAGTATGTGACTGTGAAAGGGGGTCACATGATAGCTGTGTCGCCTCAAAAACAAGTCATTACTGCTGGAGAAGGGACTACTCAGTCACCAAAGATTCAACCCTCCAAGGTTTGTGTTGGGTAGAGATTGGGAGGTCAACATAATTAATAAATGCCAAAAAGATTCAGATTGACAGGGTTGCTGATCCCAAAAGAATCTGAATAGCAGCCCAGTTGCAAAGCAAGTCAGTTGATGATAATCTCATCTGCTCCACTAGTATCCATGACTAAAGTTGAGGCATGTATTATAGAGGGTCCAGGAATAGCCCAAGAGGCAAAGGAAAGCTGTGTCCTCTCTCTGGCAGCAGAGGTGACTGGCTTCACATACACAGCTTTCTACCTATTCAGATCTGAGATGGGACTACTGGTTTGTTTCTAATCACACCTCTATGTCCAGACTGATCTATTTGATGATTTCTTGGCTCTTTAAAGTGTTAATATTCCTTACAGTGTGGAGATATGGTGGAATTAATGAATCAGGAGAAATGTAAAATGGCCCTCAGTTCCATATTTTCCTACATTGATTGGAAATAATATCTATTGAATGCTTTTTGTGTCAGGCTCATATTTATATATTAACTGTAATCTTTAAACCACCCTGCAAGGTGGGTATTTTCACACACCCCCCCCCTTTTTTTTAGGGGAAGGAGTACCAGGGATTGAACCCAAGGTGTGGCTCTTTTTTTTTTTTTTTTATGGTGCTGGGGATTAGAACAGGGTGTGGCTCTTAACCACTGACCCACATCCTCAGTCTTTTTCATTTTTTATTTTGAGACTGATTCTTACTTAGTTGCTGAGGCTAGCCTCAAACTTTCAATCCTCTTCCCAGGTCACTAGGATTATGGGTGTGCACCACCGTGCTGGGCTATTTTCATCCTCATTTTACAAATGCAGAAATAAATCATGACTGAGAAGCATGGCAGCTTCCTAAGAGCATATAGCTAGTGAGTGACAGGGATTTAAATCCATGTGTGCTGACTTCAGACCATTCCACTCATCCAGTAATGCTGAGCAGACATTCTGTCTTGTCACATGGCTATGTACCTAATGGTAACATAAGACTAAGAAAAAACAGATTTGTGCTAAAATGCCCTGAGTAAGGCTTAAGGGCACCTGGGAAGAAGTGCCACAGCAGAGTGAAAGAATTGCAAAGAAGAAAGGGAGCATGAGAAAAGACACCACTGTTTACCCAGGATATTTAGGAGATAATGAGCTGTCTGCAAGGTAATACCATCCTTGGTTATTGCTGAAGTACATTCCTTGAAACTGTGCCTGAAAACAGGAGGGTGGAAAATGTCATCATTGTTCTTCCATATCATTTTGGCACAATAGAAACTCTTCTTACCATGTTTTCTGTGATAGATGAAACTAAGTCCACAATGGCAGGATGGGGAGTGGGAAGAAAAAAAGATCAGTGGGTTACAGAAAGGGGAATGAAGGGAACAGTGGTGGGATAGGAATAGGAAAGACAGTGGAATGAATCTGACATAATTTACCAATGCACACATATGAATACGCCACTGTGAATTTCACCAAGAGTGGGATCCTAATTAGAATAAGGTATATTCCTTGCTTGTCAATGATATAAAAATGGACTCTACTGTCATGTGTAACTGAAAAGAAACAATTAAAAAAAGAAAAAAGGGAGGTGCTACCTTCAACATGAAAAGTGACAGCTGAGGGATAAGTAAATTCCACATGGGAAGAAAGCAGTGTGGTGTGGTAAAAAGACCGTGAGCTTTGAAATTACTAGTAACTAATCATTACTTGTGTGACATGGTTAATCTCTGTGAACTCTGGTTTCTTCATCTAGTGAAAGACCTCTTGTCTTTCAGAGCTTAGGAAAATGAGAGAGCGTCATATGTAAAGGACCTAGCAGAGAACATGTGCTCAGTAAATAACATCTGATATGAATGTCATGTGTACTTATGTACGATGCCATGGTAACAATTATTATTGAGCACAGTTGGCTATAGTTTTGAATATCTAGAGGCAAAAATCACATATACAAGAATGTTCTTACATGCTATAGACCTTAAAGTTGCGAATAGTTTTTTTTTTTTTTTTTAATTACAAATAATATTATTACCTTGGATAAATCTTCCCCTTTAGAATGCTAAATTCTCACTTGTCAAAGTTATGTTCACAGGGTAGAAATAGAATAACAACAAATACAGAACAAAGGTGTAATTTCCTTCTAGTTGTTTTGTAAAGCTAGAAGGAAATTAGCAATACCCAGAGAAGTATTGTGGAATGGGAAGAGGAGAGTGGTAGGTAAGTTTAGGTTCTAGGCTAAAATGTTGTTTTGTTAAAAACAGAAGAACTAGCTTGGGATTATGATGTACTGCTTAAGGACCCTTTCTCCTTTGTAGTGTCTATCATCAGCTGTGCATAGAACTTTTCCCAAAATAATATAGACTTTCCCATTCTCAGTTTTCTAGAACAAATGGTGTCGGGGTGAGGGGTCATCTTATGAGTGGTGTGCACATATTGGATAAGCTCTGTTAGTCAAGACTGCCCTCCTATGGCCAATTTGGGATATCATGTTTTATAAGGCTCTTAGATTAAATGTGTCATATCTGTTAATAGCAAGAGTTCATGTTAGCAGCAGCTCTCATGTTAGCTGGGCATTTTATACTTATTCTCATTCCTGATTTTGTGGGGCAAATATTACCCATATTTTATAAATAAGAGGATTAGTGCTAAAGCTCAAAGTGGTTAAATAACTTACCCAGCTAGCTGCTGATGGACTTAAACAAGGAAACCAGGTCTCTCTGCTTACAGAAACCTATATACACTTTCTTCTGCTACACTGTGGTTTAATTAGTTTAAGGGGATCATTTTGTTTACATCAGTCATATTATCCAGACACATGGCAAATATATATTAATATATATTACAATCATAGTAATATGCTGTATATACAATTATAATGTATTAATAGATACTATATAATGTCATATTACTATATTGTGATATAGTAATTAATTAGAGCATCCCATTCATCAGTTGTATATGGTATATACTTTTATTCTACCTCCTAAATAATCTTATTTTTTAAAGAGGATCTAAAATTTCAATAAATATACAAAGTACTGTAAGCATTTGCATATCCTCTGAATTAGCATATTCATATTCAGATCTTTTTTTTCCAAATAGAACATGATTGATGTCAAGTTCACTTTGTTCTTCCAAGAAATGATACTATCATGAATTTGATATGTAGTCTTTTAATCCATACTTTCCTTGCATAAATATATAGCCATGGAAAACATGATGTTTGTGTTTTGAAGATTTACATAAGAGATACTTGTGGTTTTTTGCAACTGCCTTTTCACTCAGTATATATCATTTAAAGTCTGTTAAAGCAGACCTATGTAGGTCTCATTGATCCGTTTTTAATTGTGTGTGATATATATTCCATTGTCTCTTCCTCTGTCTGTAGACATTAAGAATGTTCTTATATGCTGTAAAGTTGCCAATAGTTTTTTTGTAATTACAAATACTACTACCTTGGGCATCCTGTATAAGTTTCCTTGAGCACATGTTTAAAATTTCTGTATATTCAGGTTTCTGTATTCCTAAAAGTAGAATTCTTCCTACATAGGGTATGCGAATTTTCAATTTTAGTAGATAGCCAGTGTCTCTGGAATGGCTGTACAAATTTATCTTTCTGTGAGCAGTGAACAAAAAGTTCTATTTCATCATATTCTCTAGCAATTCTTGATGTTATTAAGACTTTTTAAGAACTACTTTTTCTCTACCAGTTTGATGGGTGAAAAGTACTATCTACTATCTTTTTTGCCTTTAGAAGGAAGATTGTTTTCATTTCTTTTAACCTTATGAGTCTTTTCATCTAGTTTCTGATCAGTTCTTTTATGAAATACAGAGCTGGGGAATGGCAAACCCTGACTCAGTTTGCCATCAATTAAATTGTTTGTTCTAACTTAACATCCTGCAGTTTGCTTTGTTTACCTGTGTAATATTTTCTTAATTAAAAGAGTTCACTTTACTTTGAAAACCAGATAGTTCTTAACTTTATTATTTGGGTCATAGGGTCTTTTATAAAAAAAATCAATTAAATATTATTTTTGCTTAAGCTTTTTCCTTTTGAATCAAATGTAACTTTAAGGAGAAGAAAGACTAGAAAGAGACATAGAAAAACATAACTTTTCTGGGCTGGGAGTGTAATTGAGTGGTAGAGCCTAGCATGGAGGAGACGCTGGGTTTAATCCCAGCAATGGGAGAGAAAGAGAAAGAGGTAACTCTTCTTACAGCTCAGTTGGAAGAGGCCATATAACAAATGACATGTGTTGTTAGGAATTCTAGAGATGGAAAGAAGAAATGGTTATTTCAGATGGGGATAATATGGAAGAGGCCACTGGAAAAAAATGATTTTTAAAAATATTTAGTGGAGTTTATAGTTCCTACATGAAAATCTTTATTTATATAATTTTCATAATGTGAATTTTAAAATTACCTGAATTTCTAATAGTAATGAAATGTTTACATAGGTTGTCGTATATTATTCAAATGTTATTATTTTGCTCAATATAAAAATGTTCTTGAAATATAACATTGGAAAATCCTTATAATAATGGAAAATGTTGGATAATAAACATAAAACTATATGTATAGTGTGGTCCCAATCCTGTTTTTTAAAATATATATTAGGAGGAAATGGAAGTATATATATTAAAGATATTAAGAGACTATTTCTGGTTGTGTAGAACTTTTTCTTTTTACTTCCTAGATTTTCTATTAAAAATCTTGTATTATTTTATAGTCAGAGGAAGTTCTAGAAAGTAGTTGAGGTTAGGATAACAGCCAGTAAGCTTTTATTATTACAATATCTAAAATGTAAGAAACGTTGTCGTTTTATATCTGTCCAAGCAGCCTTGCTGGAGGACTGAATTAGACTCTGTGTGTCATATCCAAGCTTTTGCTTTGCTCTTTGCTAGAACAGAGTGGCTCCTCTGTTCCCAGAGCTCTTGCAGGGGCTATGAGAAGAAGCACTGCTGGACTCTCCTCTGTTTTGAACAGGTTGTTGGGGTGCCGGTAGGGTCTGCCTTACCTTCAGCGGTGAAGCAGGCTGTGGCAATCAGTGGTGGCCAGATCCTTGTAGCCAAGGCCAGCTCTTCTGTCGCCAAAGCAGTTGGTCCAAAGCAAGTTGTGACCCAAGGAGTTGCCAAAGCAATTGTGAGTGGAGGTGGAGGAACCATTGTTGCTCAGCCGGTCCAGACCTTAACCAAGGCTCAGGTCACTGCCGCTGGCCCTCCGAAGAGTGGATCCCAGGGCTCAGGTAACTGATCCTAATTGGGTCTCTTTCAGCAGCATCGCTGTCCAAAATTTCTGTTGCTAGTGATTTTATTTGTTGTTTGATTCTGACTGGGAAATTCTGTCAGGTTGAGACTATAAGAAGTGTATAAAAATGTTCCTTTTAGTGAAACTTTTTATATAGAGGTTTGAAGTAGTTTGCTTTTAAGTTTTATTATATCTGTTATTTATATTTTTATATATAATATGCATGATATACATGGAAGAATAATAAAAATAGAGGATATTTCTTGATACTACTTTAAGGTCTAAAGGACAATTTTCATCTGTCCTTATCCTCACTTTGGGGTATGTTTCAGTCTTAAAATCCTGGTCCGATTATATCCAGCAACATTTTGAGATACCCAACTTAACAGATATCTATCAAATAGAAGTTTGAACACAAACACATGTTAACCTTTGATGTGTTAGTTCTGTGAGGGCGATATATATATATATGACATTAGATGTTTGTTAATTTTTAAGGTCTTGGTGAGGCCAAAGAATTGTTGTAGTCAATTGGGAGGTTGGAAGGTAATGCATATCCAAAATAGAAATTTCATAGGTGGTGCACTGCTAATGTTCACAGAGTGGCATTAAAAATAAGTGCATGAGCTGAGCATGGTGGCACATGTCTCTAATCCCAGCTACTCAGAAAGCTGAGGTAGGAGGATTACAGGTTCAAGGTTAGCCTGGGCAAGTTAGGAAGATCCTTTCTCAAAAAAAACTGGGGATGTAGGTCAGTGGTAGATGACTTGCCTAGCATGTGCAAATGCCCGGGATTCAATCTCCAACAAGTGGTTGGGGGGGAATGCGTGAGATAGATTGAAAGGAATGACCTTTGAAGTTGAAGATGAAGCAGATGAGAAGCCGGAGAATAAATAAGTCATCCCTAGTGTTCGCTGAGAATGCTAGTCTTTAGTGTAGGGAGTGACTGGGAGTTTGGTAAATGATAGCAACAGTGGGTGAGCCTGCAGTAAGCCTCAAAAAAACTGGGGCTTTTTCAGGAGTGAGGGGTGGTAATGGTCTGAAAGCCCAGCTACAGAGTACAAAGGCTCCCCTCCAGGGGTCTACTCTTCACATGTTAAGGTAAGATGACTAACCCCTAGATAAAGAGGCTGACATGTTTAATTACCACAAAAAGGTTGAGGAAGGTTATGATCACAGCAGGAATTCCAGGGCCACTTGGTCAAAGAGGTAGGAAGGAAGGAGGGAAGAGGAAATCAGATCAGGAATTGCCATGCCATGCTGGGTGACTTCTGGCGCTGACTGAAATTGAGATGACCCTGTTGAGTTCTGTTAATAATAGAAAGGTTTTAGAGCTAGCTGTGGTCTCTAATATCTGGGGGCAGCTTCCAGAGTTCCTGGATCCTGGAGCTTCACAGCAAGGGTAATGAGGATAAGAACTACTCCAGCAGGCTGGGGGAAGCCTTTCTCTATGACTGACCCATGTGTTTCTATACACTTCATCATGGAGATTTTATTGATTTAAAGTAACTACAGAAAATTTTATATCTCAATCCCTTTTAAGACTCCTGTAGAGGTTTTATAGCCATTGTGCATAGATAAGTAAAATTTAAGGAGTAAGTAAAAGCTCTTTGACTTAGATCAGACTTTTAAAAAGATGAATTAGGGTTTCATAATAATGTGCCAGCATTGACTGACCGTAGCATTTCTTAGTTCTTGGAAAGTAAGGGAGGCTGGAAGTCTTGTTTTAAATTAGTAAATTCATCTCTTACTAGAAACTGACTAAAGGAACTTTAAACAAATGGAGGAAAATGTGTATTCATCCATAGATAGGGTGAGTATTTCATTAATTATGTAAACCACAGTATTTTTGAGAGTAAAAAGTCACTATATTAATAATTACAATGAGAGGCTTGGGAGTGTAGCTCAGTAGTAGAGCATGCTTAGCATGTGTGAGGCCCTGGATTCAGTATCCAGAATTAGTAAAAATAATTACAATGAACATAGGTGTAAACTAGAACTGTTCTAGCAACTGATCAGCCTGTTTATATACAATATAAATTGGTTTGTGGTAGGTGCTACTAGTGTCTTAATTATTTTTTAATTAGCAAGATATTTAAGAATACCTGAAGCATCTAGGAAACAAACTTCAGTTTGCTGTTTGTTAGTGTTTTAAAATTACATACTTTATTACTCTGTATTTTGATTTTAGAGTATTGCTGATAGATCTAATAATCGGACTGTTTTTCCACCTTTTCTCTCTTTACCATTTTAGTGATGGCAACATTGCAGCTACCAGCCACTAATTTGGCCAACCTGGCAAATTTGCCTCCAGGCACTAAACTGTACCTTACCACGAACAGCAAGAACCCTTCAGGGAAAGGAAAACTGCTGCTGATCCCTCAAGGAGCCATCCTGCGAGCTACCAACAGTGCTAGTCAGTATTGTTGAATCATTTGGTCATTCCTCAGGTCTAGCTGAGGGACAGTTCTCACCTGCTCCAGGGAGCATTTTTGTGATTCTCTTTGGTGGTATGGTGGTAGCTTCTGTCCAAATGGATTTAAAATGTGCACATAATTTAGCTAGAAGCTGTATAAATAATCAATCATAGTCTTAGGAGGTGACACGGTTATTTGGGGCTTCCCTATTCAGTTTGGGATGAGTGACAGATCACACTGGTGTAGGATTTGATTGTTGAGGTTGTGTGGGGATGTCTAACTGACCTGTAGTGGAGAGTTCCTTTTGGAGTGGTATCTGAAAATCATCTGGTGAATCCTGGGGAAGGTCTTTCTGCTTTTCACTTTAAAGGGAATGAACAGGACTGGTATTAAATATCTCTGTTTGCTGTTATTTAGACATACTTGTATTTGCTAGTTTGGAGATGGGAAGAGAAATCAAGCTCACCCTAAATTTGTATATATTAAGGCCCCAAGGAAATTAGCTAGTTATAAAAAATTTTAGAGAAAACCAGTTTAGATCATGTTGAAAAGGAAAGGGTAAAAGGAATGATTTTCCTCTGATCAGAGGTAGAATGGTGCATCAGTGAGACTCGTTAACCGCCCAGCTGGATGTGGTGGCACACCCTGTGATCCCAGTGGCTCACCAGGCAGAGGCAGGAGCATTGTGAATACCAGGCTAGCCTGGACAACTTAGTGAGAACCTCTCTCAAAATAAAAAATAGAAAGAGCGGGGAATGTAGAAGAGTGCCCCTGGGTTCAATCCCTAGGACTGCAAAAAAAAAAAAAAGAAGGAAGGAAGGACAGATGGAAGGAAAGGAGGAAATTTTTGGCAAGTGCAGTGTGTAGTTTATTCTCTGTAATGAGTCATTGCCACTCTCACCCTGATGTTTTTCCTGATACCTAAGCAGGGGAATGTCAGAAAGTTAGCTACGTAAGAAAAGGACAGTGCAAGTCCCAGAAAAAAAACCCAGAAAGCTACTTAGATTTTTCTGATGTCCTCAGGATCAAAATGTACCATTGGGAAGGAATCTGTTCCAATTATAATAGTCACCAGAATTAAGGTGGGGAAGGAAGCTGATCTCTAATATTTATTAAGTAAATATTTAAATATTTATAATCTAGGTAGCTTGTAGACATTATCTCACACAAATGGAAGTAAAACGAACCCATAGGCTTCGAAGTGGGATTTGAAAAGCAAAATAGAATGGGGGTCCTTGAGCCATTATAAATGGGGGGATTTGATTAAAATGTTACTAAGTCAAAATGCTTATCAAAGATAAGTTCTTCATTATACTTAGAGCTGAAATATAGTCAACTGTCATTCAAATTCAAACTACATGTACAAACTACTCATCCAAAATGCTTGGGACCATCCGAGCATTGCAGTGCATACCTGTAATCTCAGCTACTTGGGGGACTAGGCAGGAGGATTGCAAATTTGAGGCCAGCCTCAGCAATTTAAGGGAAATCCTATCTGAAAAATAAAAAAGGTCTGGGAATGTAGTTCAGTGGTAGAGCGCTCCTGGATTCAGTCCCCAATACTGCAAAAACAAAGCTTGGGACTAGAGGTATTTCAGATTTTTGGCGGGGGGGGGGGGGGGGGGGCGGGCGGATTTTGCAACATTTGCAAAGACTTTACCAATTAGGTATCCTTAATTTGAAAATCTGAAATCTGAAGTCAGCTTCAAAATCCCAAACTTTTTCAGTGTCACTGTGCTCAAAACATTTTGGATATCAAAATTTCAGATTACAGATACCTATAAGTAGATTTTAGTTTTAACTTCAGACTTTAGAAAGTTCACCTCAATCTTGTCACAGAGTAGACGTAATACAGAGGAAAGAAAAGCAGGAGGAATGGTGCTACAGGGGAAGCATCTCTGGACTCAGCTGTTTTTTTTCCTGTTAAACCATTGCTTGACTCTTTATGATATGGCTGTCACTCATTGTATTTGCAGACCTCCAGTCAGGGTCAGCCGCTGCTGGTAGTGGCGCTGCAGGAGGAAGTGGAGGTGGAGGCAGCAGTGGCAGTACTGGAGGCAGTGGCAGTGGAGGAACAGGAGGATCCCAGGGCACCACTGGCCCTGGAGGGATCTCCCAGCACCTGACTTACACATCCTACATCCTCAAGCAAACTCCCCAGGTCTGTTACTTGTGCCTCATATTTTAAACCATTTAGCTATCTGATAAGTGCCTTTAATTTTTAAAGTTCCTTTGCCTTTAGTGCTCTGGGACCAGTAACACTTACATTTTACCCATATTATAAATCTATATTTTGGTGGGCTTTTTTTTGAGACATGAGGAAATAGATTCAGAAAGACTTAAGTAATTTATACAAGACTTTCCTGCTAAGCTAATGGTAGACTTTGGATTTAAATCCAGACCTTTCTGCCTCAAAGAAAGCTTGCCATTTTGTTTATTTTCTTCCAAAATCCTTGAAGTAATAAACAGTATTAACATACAGTTGAAATTTTGCTCTTAGAAGAGTGCAACCAGAGAGAGAGTATCAAGTAGTGGTATTTTGAGTAGGGTCAGATTCAGTGAGAAACAGGTTTCCACCTTCTTTACCCTTGTCCTAGAAATCCTTCATTCTCCTCTAAGAAACATAATAGTATTTTGGTTCTAGACATTCCTATTGAAAAGGATGAATAGTTATCAATCTGATTAAATCCACCTTTGGAAACTAGATTGCAGAACTTAACTTTCCAATAACCAGCAGTATAACTACTGTGCAAAGTTTAAGAAGTGGAGTTATTCTTAGTTATATGTTAGTTATACTTAGAGCTGACTTAGTTTTCAGTTGTTTTAACTAAGTCAAAGGATGAAGGGGAGAGCATTGTAGCTTGTCACTTGGGTTCTTTTGATTTAAAGGATTAGAGCTATCCGTTTGAATTTAACAAATTCCTGGTTAATTCTTTTTCTCCCCCTAACTTAGGGCACATTTTTGGTCGGCCAGCCATCACCTCAGACATCAGGAAAACAACTGACTACTGGGTCAGTGGTCCAGGGAACACTGGGAGTCAGCACATCTTCTGCGCAGGGACAGCAGACCTTAAAAGTTATCTCTGGACAGAAAACCACTTTGTTTACACAGGTAAAGGTGTACCCGCACACACTCCTATTTATAGCTTCTCTCTTTACACAAACTATAAGAAGTTAAGTTTACATGAGAAAATGAACAATAAAATAGTATAGAAAATTAAAAATAAGTCTTGAGGGTTGGGAAAATATAGCTGGAATGAGAAAATAAGACCAAGAGGTATTCAGATATACAAACAGTAGGATCCTATATAGTTAATAATATGAGGTGTAAATTTTACAGAAAAGGTAAAATGAGAACCTTGATGAATTATAAAATCACTGCTATGAGAAAGAAAAAAATATATATATTTCCTTAGAAGAACCAAAGATTCTTTGATACTTTAATTGTATCCCTTCTCTGGAGAGATTTTATGAAAGATTTAGAATAGAGTAATAGATGATTTAGCCACAATATAATATAGTAAGTTAGTGCTCTAATGGGTTTGGGGTATGTTTCTTCAGCATTGTTTAGTATAAACCCAAGAACAACATCCAAATTTTTACTAGGTAAGGAACATCATAATCATTTGTAGGAAGATCCTATAACTAAATCTCCAAAATTTACCAGATTTTACAGACAAAAGTACAGAATATAGATTGTATACATACCATTCATCCCAAAACAGCATTTTCTGTGACTATATATTTCAGCATTTCTCAGAAAACGGAATAAATATTAGATTTTTTGCTAATGGACACTTTCTTTATTGAGCATGGTTATATGTCTTTTCTTTAGTTTGTTAATTACATTGATTTGTTTTTATTTTCTTTTTTTTTTTTTAATGTTAAACCAACCTGTATTCCTGGGATAAACCTCACTTGGTTTTTATATATTATCCTTTGTTAACATATTGTTGTATTTAGTTTGATGAAATTGATTTATATGGGGCTGGGGTTGTGGCTCAAGTGGTATAGTGCCTGCCTAGCACCTGTGAAGCACTGGGTTTAATCCTCAGCATCATATAAAAATAATTGCTTATCCACTGTGGGGTTCCTCAGCTAGCTTTTGAGCAGTCAATATAATAAACTTATTTATCTTTGCTACCATTTTTTGTGGATTTAATGCTGGGAGGAGTATTGTAGTCTGTGTTCAATCCCCCATTCTCAACCTGGAACAGAAAAATAGTTTTAGTTATCAAAATTAAGATCCACAATGAGCTGGGTGTGGTGATGCACACCAGACTGAGACAGGAGTATTCTAAGTTTGAGGCCAGCCTCAGCAACTTAGCAAGGCCCTCAGCAACCTAGTGAGACCCTGTCTTAAAATAAATAAAAAATAAAATAAGAAGGACTGGGGATGCAGCTGAATGACAAAGTGTCGCTGCATTAAATCTCCAGTGCCTAAAAAATTCAAAAAAGATCCACAATAAAAATGAAATGGTATGATTATTTATGCATTGAACTGTGTAGCAGTGATTACACAGGGTACAAAAAATATTACCATATGAAGAGAACTTAATAAAAAAGTTTTTATTTGCATATATTTGAGAATTCAACTAATTGGATAAGAATTTGAGTTGGAATAACACCATTAGTATATTAGTTTGTTATCTGTTGCTATATCAAAATATCCAAGGCTGAGTAATTTGTAAAGAAAGAAGTTTATTTAGGTCCCAGTTTTGGAGACTGAAAGTCCATGACTAAGTGGCCACATCTCTTTGGCCTCTGCTGAGAGTCACCTTGGCTGCATCATCATCATAACATGGTAGATGGCATGCTTGTGGGAGCACATGTAAGAAGAGGTTACGTGGCAAGATAGGGAGCTAGAGGGATTCAGAGGTCAGACCTGTTCTTTTGTAACAACTTGATTTTGTGAGAATTAGCCCTCTCCATGAAACCAGCATTAATCCCTGACCTATTCACCTTCCAATAATACCTACCATGTAAAGGTTCCAGCCCATTCACATTGCCATACTGGGGACCAACCTTCCTGCACATATAAAATCAAATCATACCCATACCATAGTGCATTGTTGGTAGGCTTAATTATGTATCTTTCTAACATATATATATATATATATATATATATATATATATGTATCTTTTATGCCTTTGGAACATTAATAAGTTGATTATGCAGTTGGTCACCAAAGATATCTTAGCATATCCCAAAAGTAGCATTCATTGTACCTAATTTTCTTGATTAGTTTAAAAAAAAAAACAAAACCCAATGACAATAATTGGAAGTACTTTCAAATATATTATTCCTGCATCAAAAAGAAATAAAAGGGCTGGGGTCATGGCTCAGAGGTAGAGTGCCTAGCACATGCTGAGGCCCTGGGTTCGATCCCCAGCACCACATAAAAATAAAGATATTATGTCCATCTACAATTTAAATAAATAAATAAATATTTTTAAAAAAGTAATTTATAGATTACATTTTATTAGCTTTCCTAGAGAAACAGAACCATAGGATATATATATACACATAGATATATAAATGGAGATTCTAAAAATTGGCTCATGATTATGAAGACCAAGTCCCAGATATGTCAGGTCTGCAGTCTGGAGAAACAGGAAAACTAGTGGTATAATTCATTCTGAGGCTAGAGGCCTGAGAGCTCATTGGAGTTGGGGCATGCACATGATAGGATATGCCCCTGATTTTGAAGGACCAGGAACCAGGAGCTCTGATATCTAAGAGCAGGAGATGGATGCCCCAGCTCAAAGAGTGAGAGTAAGAATTTGCCTTTGATCTACCTTTTGTTGTTAGTCCCTCAATAGATTGGTTGTTACATTGGTGAGGGCACATCTCTGATGCTAATCTATTCTGAAAATACCCAGAATTAATGGTTTACCATCTATCTGGGTATCCCTTCCACTCACTCAGTTGATATAAAATTAACCATCACAACAGTACTTTATATTAAAATCTATGGAAGCAACTCAGATCTTTTGGAAGCAACCCAATTTTCATGTATAAGAGAATTCAAACTTTTTTTCTTTTTCTTTTGTTTCTTTACTCCTTCTGTGTGTGTGTGTGTGTGCACGTGCGCGCACACATGTGCGTGTATATGTTTGTATGTGTGCGAGAAAGAGATACTGAGGATCAAGCCCAGGACTTTTTTATAGCCTAGGCAAGCGCTCTACCACTAAGCTGCACCCCAGCCCACATTCAGAGTTTTACCACATTATGTACAACCACAGGAATGGGATCCTAATTAGAATAAGTTATACTCCATGTATGTATGATATGTTAAAATATACCCTACTGCCATGTATATCTTAAAAAAAAAAAAACAACTAAGTTTTAAATTCTTTTTTAGTTTTAGCTCTCATCAGTCATGATTAAAGTATAATCATATAAAATAATGCACAGATTATAAATGTACTGCTCAGTGAGTTTTGAAATATATACATAAATAAATAGACGCAGTCACTGTTCCAATCAATATATAGAATATTTCACTCTAAAATATTTTTCTATTTCTCTCCACTTTTCTATTTCTCTCATCAGAGATCAGTTTTTATGTGTTCTTGAACTTCACTTCAATGGAAGTACATAGTATATGCTCTTTTTATGTCTAGCATCTATTGCTCAACATAATTCTTTGAGATTCATCTCAATGGGATATATATATACACATACACACGCACGCACACACACACACACACAGAGATAGATATATAAATGGAGATTTATTCTAAAAATTGGCTCATGATTATGGAGACCAAGTCCCAGATATGTCAGGTCTGCAATCTGGAGAACCAGGAAAGCTAGTGGTATAATTCATTCTGAGGCTAGAGGCCTGAGAGCTCTTTGGAGTTGGGGCATGCACATGATGGTATACGTCCCTGAGTTTGAAGGATCAGGAACCAGAAGCTCTGATGTCTAAGGGCAGGAGATGGATGTGTGTATCAGTAGTTTATTTTTTTATTTTTTTTATTTTTATTTTTTAAAGAGAGAGTGAGAGGAGAGAGAGAGAGAGAGAGAGAGAATTTTTTTTAATATTTATTTTTTAGTTCTCGGCGGACACAACATCTTTGTTGGTATGTGGTGCTGAGGATCGAACCCGGGCCGCACGCATGCCAGGCAAGCGCGCTACTGCTTGAGCCACATCCCCAGCCCTGTATCAGTAGTTTATATTTTTAAATTTTTGAATATATTTTGTTGCATAACTCTTGACAGACATGGATTATTTCCAGTTTTTGTCTTATGAATTAAACTACTATAAACATTCTTACACAGGTCTTTTTGTGCAGAAGAACAACTCAGATAGCCTAATGTATGTTTATGAGTGGTTGTACCATTTGATTCTCCCATAAATAACATCAGAGTTGCTCCATATCCTCACCAACACAGAGAATTGTCTTTTTTCTTTTTTTTTTAAGATACTATTTTTTAATATTTTTTTTAGTTGGTAGGCATTTATTTCATTTATCTACTTATATATGTGCTGAGAATCGAACCCAGTGCCTCACACATTCTAGGCAAGTGCTCTACCACTGAGCCACAACCGCAGAATTGTCGTTTTTAATTTTAGCATTTTTGTGACCGTGAAGTAATATGTTATTGTGGTTTTAATTTGTGTAAGACTCCATTGCAAATTATGCTATGGCTGGTACTTCTGGATTCTAATCAGGTCTTTTTCAATTACTAGCTAGCTGTATGACCCTGATAAAGTCACTGAGCTTAATCTCCTCTAAGGCAGAACTAAAATCAGCCCTATCTATTTAATGAGAATAACAATTTATGAATGACAGAACTAAAATCAGCCCTATCTATTTAATGAGAATAACAATTTATGAATGACATGTAAGTTTTTTCTAACATTCCGGCAGGCAGTAAGCTCTCAGAAACTGAAAAAAATGGTATCTGCTTGTTAGTGGCATAAATTTGGGGCACTAAGTAATAGATAGAGGCCCGCAAACTACACCCAAGACTTTCTGTTTTTGTAAATAACATTTTATTGAAACACAGCCACACTTGTGCCATGTTGTCATTGTAGAATTGAGGAATTGCAGCAGAAATTTCTGTAGTCTACAAAGCCAGAAATGTTTGTTTATTCCCTTTACAAAAAAAAAAAAAGTTTACTGAGCCTTGACTTAGACCACTGAGACAATATTTGCTGAGTGGTTCTCCAGTACTAAAATGCTAAGCCAGTATAGAGCCTAGAGCCCCTGAACTTACCTATTTGAGTCTGGCCCTGAGTTTGAGTTTCATGGTAATTTGTAAACTAATCCATTTACTTGTTCTGTATTAGTGCATTTATAAGTCAAAGGTCATTAAATTTAGACTTCTTAGGTTCATTAAAAACTTCATCTAATCTCAATTAGCAAGACTTCCTTGGATGTGCTCTCACATGTAAATAAACAATAAATTGTGTCTCTTAGTGTTACCTTATTACTCTGTTCCTTTTGTTTCTGCAGGCAGCAGCTGGGGGACAGGCATCTCTAATGAAAATATCTGATAGCACCTTGAAGTCTGTGCCAGCCACTTCACAACTCTCAAAGCCTGGAACCACAATGCTGAGGGTAGCAGGAGGAGTTATCACAACTGCTACTTCCCCTGCTGTGACCCTCTCAGCCAATGGTCCTGCACAACAGGTGAGTTAGCATTGCAGTAGAAAATCATGAAACATGAAAAAGGAGGAATATAAGGAAGATAGATTCCCAAGAGGCACAGCATTGTGCCTTTTTTAAATTGGAATTTTTTTTTTAATTAGAGCTTTATAGTTATACATAGTAGTTGGATTCATCCCAACAAACTCACAGATGCATGGAAATCAATTTCAGTCATAATGTTTTTCTTTCTTAAAAAAATTGATATAATTCACATACTATAAAATTTCCCATTTTTATAGTGTGCAATTCATTGATTCTTATTATATTCACTGGGTTGTACTTATCATCATCTAATTCCAGAACATTCTTATTGTTCCCCAAAGAAACCAAATACCCATTAGCAGTTACTCCCCTGGCCTTACCCTATCCCTACATAATCACTAACCCTTCTTTCTTTGTGGATAGTCCTATTTTGGACATTTCATATAAATGTAGCCATACAACATGTGACCTTCTGTGTCTGGCTTCTTTTGCTTAGCATAGCATTTTCAGGGTTCATCATGTTATAGCATGTGTTAATATTCCATTCCATTCTGTAGCTAAATAATGCTCAGTTTTATGGACATACCACATTTTTGTCCATTCATCAGTTGACAGACATCTGGGTTGTTTTCCGCTTTTTAACAATTATGAATAACGCTACTGTGAACATTTATATACCAGCTTTTGCATAAACAAATATTTCTCTAGTTAGTATGTCTAGGAATGGAATTGCTGGCTCATATGAAAAGTAGTGTTTAACATTTTGAAGACCTGGCAGACTGTTTCCCAAGAGCTGACCATTTTATAGTCATTCTAGCAATGTATGAGAGTTCCAATATCTACATCCTGATTGATACTTGTTATCCTTTTAAAAAAAATCATCACCATCTTCATGGATGTGAAGTTGTATCTCATTGTGGTTTTGATTTGAAATCCTTTGATAGATAGTAATATAGAGTATATTTTTATGAACTTATGGGCCATTTATTTAGCTTTGGAGAAATATCAGATCGTTTGTCCATTTCTTAGTTGGCTTATCTTTATGTTATTAAATTGTTGAATATTTCATGTAGTCTAGATTCAACTCTCTTACATGTTTGCAAAAAATGTCTCCCACCCTGAGCTTTTTTTCTTAATGGTATCCTTTGAACCACAAAAGTTTTTGGTTTTGATGAAATCTGATTGATCTATTTTTCTTTTCTTGTTCTTTTGGTGTCACGTCGTAATAAACTATTGCCTAATCCAAAGTCACAAAATTTAAGCTTGCTTTTCTTCTATTTTATATTTAATTCTGATTAATTTTGAGGTGTCATGTATTGTGTGAGTTGGAAACCAAATTGCATTCTTTCATATGTAAATATCCACGTGGCCCAGCAACATTTGTTGAAAAGACATTTCTCCTATGAATTGTCTTGGGACTCCAAAGCACTTTTACCATCTGACTTCACACTCCACAGCTTCTGCTTCTTCTGTGCTTCTCTGCTTTGCAAGCTCCTTAGCATACACTTTCTGACTTTCCACCTGCTTTCTTCTGCCAAGAATGTTCCTTCCTCTCTCATCTTTGACTTGAATATTGAAGGGTCCTTTAAAGTACTCTGTATCTTACCTGAAGCATTCTCCAGTACCCTCCCTTTTGCATCCCTAGTCAAAAGCAGTGATTTCCCTCTCAGTTGTGTGCCATGCACCTATGCCTGCAGTGGCACTCATCATTCTGGTGACCACTCTTCCTTGGGGGCTTTTAGCTCTGAGTTCTAACATTTGATACTGTGCCTGCCATGTAGTAGATGTCTCTTGAATGAAGTGACAGATTTTAAAACTCTAGTTAAGTTGTTAATAAAGCCCATTTTATTTCATTTTTACATTCTGAGAATATTTCTTTCTGTTTTTCTGGTGTTGAAATAATAGATGGTGAGTTATTTTTTAATGTAACACTATGATACACTCTCATTTTTCTGGTCTATGAAATCTAAAAGCATAGAAATCACTGATTAGAGAAGCCATACTTTTTTTTTTAATGGCATGACATTTAATAAATAATAACAACTAATAGTTCGTATTTGCTGAGTGTGCTGTCTGGCAGTCACTGCTCCAAGTAAGTCACACTGCTTTCTTCTTAATTTCTTCATTTCTGGCCCTGTGGGTAAGCAGTCTGAAGGAGCAGTCCCTGGCTCATCCTCTACCCTTGGTTCTGTAATGAAAACTACTGGGCAGCCGCAAGTGTGTGTGAGCCAGGCCGCCGTGGGAACCTGCAAGGCTGCAGCTCCCACTGTCGTCAGTGCCACCTCCCTGGTGTCCACACCAAACCCCATCTCAGGGAAAGCCACAGTATCAGGTCAGTTGTATCATGATGTTATTTCTCTCAGTTTTTCACCTGGGGCTAGAATATTTTTGGAAAGTCTTAATATTTTGTTTAATAAGTTACTAAAATATAATGCAGAAATATTTTACAGATACCTGCTTTTTAGATAAATTATTCTTATATTAAAATGTATATATAAATTTCCAAGTCCAAGACTTAAAATTTATCATTTAAAAATAATTATTCAGTTTACAGATTAAACTTTTTTTTTTTTTTGGTGTTATGGGGTTTGCACCCAGGGATGCTCTACCACTGAGGCACATCCCCAGGCCTTTTTACTTTTTATTTTGAGATAGAGTTTCACTCAGTTGCTAAGGTTGGCCTCAAACTTGCCATCCTCCTGCCTCACCTTAAGTAGCTGGGATTACAGGTGTGTGCCACCACACCTCGATGAATAATCATTTTTAAATGATTTAATAAAATTGTAGCCACCTGTAATTTTGTTGGGTATTTTAGCTGTCTTCATAATGTAATTTATGGCGAACTAACAGTTTGCTCTCCTTAAAGATCCCATTTCTTTTTTATAAATTATCAATTTTGACTGGAATTCATTATAAAATAGCATACTTTTATTTCCTCTTATGAACAAAATATATATATATATATATAAGTTTCACTAACTCATAATTTTTGACGTTAGTTATTATATTGGATAGATATGCTTGAGATTTGGGAAAATGTATGATACCTTTGTGCCGGCACTAAATGGCCCCATAAAAATGTTTCTTTTAATTCTTTATGTAGGGCAAAATTTGTGTGTGTGCGCGAGCACTCCAAGGATTAAACCTAGAAGTACTTAACCATTGAACCACATTCCCAAACCTTTTTTATTTTGAGACAGGGCCTCACTAAGTTGCTGTGGCTATCTTTGAATTTGTGATCCTCTTGCCTCAGCCTCCCGAGTTGCTGGGATTATAGGCATACACCATTGTGTCCTTCTTGAAAGAAAAAGAAATAAAAATTTCAGGAATTGCATTATATTTTCATTAAGTTCCATAGCAGTTCTGGAATCTAACTTACTGCTTTTCAAAATTCTAGGGAAAATAACTTTCATTCTAGAATTCTTTAGGCAGCAAGATCATTTTTGAGTAAAGGTAGAATTATTTTCTGACAAAGTTTCTAATGTATTTTCTATACACTGTCCAAAGACATTACTTAAACATATGCAGAATGAAAACATATAAACCAAAAAAGAGGAGAGAAAATAGAAGATCCAGTTTAAGAAAGGTAAAGCGTAATAGTGCAGAGATAGTACATGACTGAGAGCTGTGTGGCAGCTCTAGGAAGCACCAGGCCAAAGTGGAGCAGATCAGAGCTCCTGGAAGGGCTTCTCTTCTGAGAAGTGGAACTGTAGACTGTGGAGGGGGTTTGACATATGCAGAATTCTATTAAGGAGTAGCTTAAGGCGCTCTGGAAGGAGATGGAAAGACTTGGGAAAAGGTTAGAAGAAAACTAAATTTTCAAATGATAAGGGAGGAAATTGTTAACATCAGAAAATAAATGGAATTATGATATCAGAGTATACTCATCTGGATAATCAAAGAGTAGTATTGGAGTGTGGGGAGGAGTGAGTGAAAGTGCCTCAAGGCCAACTTCATTAGTCAGGTGGTCACATGAAAAATCAGTGAATCAAAGCCTGTACCATACACATTCTCTTAAAATTGCTGAGGTACATATTAAAAGAAAGAACAAAAGTGTTAAAAAGTGGATGCTCCCCAGCTGCTTGAGAGGCTGAAGCAGGAGGATTGAGAGTTCAGAGCCAGCAAAAGTGAGGCGCTAAACAACTCAGTGAGACCCTGGCTGTAAATAAATACAAAATAGGGCTGGAGATGTGGCTCAGTGCCTCTTGAGTTCAATCCCCTGTACAAAAAAAAAAAAAAAATGGATGCTATTGGAACTAGATGAGAATTAGGGGGTGGAACAATGGGTGACAGGTTTTAGTTTTAAGGCTTTGTGTCTTTTTTTTTTTTTTTAACTTTTAAACTGTGTACCACATAATAATTTGATAAAAATAAGAATTTTAAAAGTACAGAAACACCAGACCATAATTGTACTCCCCAAGGGAGTACGTATCTCAATAAGTACTACTACTTAACTGATTTAACATTTCTCTGTTTCAAAGGAAAATTTTTCTGTTCATTGAAGGCCTTGTTTTAGAAAGAATTTAAAAGGATTTCTTTCTGTCAGGTGTGGTGGCACACACCTTTAATTCCAGCAGCTCAGAAGGCTGAGGCAGGAGGACCATAGGTTCAAAGCCAGCCATGGCAATTTAGCAAGAGACCCTGTTTCAAAATTTTAAAAAGGGGGAGTAGGGGTGGGGTTGTGGCTCAGTGGTTAAGTGCTCCTGGGTTCAATCTCTGGTCAAAAAAAAAAAAAAATTAAGGTTTTTTTTTTTTTTTCCTTAGTTCAAACCAGCTGCTGTCCTTGTAGGCCATAACATACCCATAGCCTCCAGTGCTGTTTTTAGTAGATGTTGTCATATGTTTGTGTCTGCTGTGCTCTTCCAGTAAAACTTCTTTGTTATTCCAACCCCCCAGCCCCACCCCTTCTGAAACACTTGGAGCAATTTGTGATGCAAAGACAGCTATGGAAATTACCTTTATGATAAATAAGAGGATGACCCTTCTAAAATGATAGAGAACATTTGATGTTTGAAAAATAGAGGCTGCATAAAGATAGGAAATCAAGACATACAGACAGATTAAAGTATAGGTGCAAAGGTTGCGTTTTCCTTTTACTGAATAAATTTGGTGGTGCTAAAAAAAAGTATAACTGGGCATGGTGGTGCACTCCTGTAATCCTAGCCATTCGGGAGCTGATGCAGAATGATTGCAAATTCAAAGCCAGCCTCAGCAACTTAGCAAGGCCCTAAGCAACTCAGCAAGACCCTAATGCAAAATAAAAAATAAAAAGGGGCTGGGTGGTGGCTCAGTGGTAGAGCACTTGCCTAGCATGTGTGAGGACCTGGGTTTAATCCTCAGCACCACATATAAATAAATAAAATAAAGGTGTTGTGTCCATCTACAACTTTAAAAAAATTTAAAAAATAAAAAGGATTGGGGGTATGACTCAATGGTTAAGCACCCCATGATTACCCGCCCCACTCCCCCCCAAAAAAGGTATGAAGGGACCATGGAAGAAGATGCAGATACAGAGGGACCTGATTAAAATGGACCCCAAATAATTTGAAGCTAATTTGGAGATGTTCTTTAGCCAGAATAAGGGTGTTGTTTTTTTTTTTTTAATATTTATTTTTTAGTTACAGGTGGATACAGTGTCTTTATTTTACTCCCTGGTACTGAGGATCGAACCCAGTGCCTCATGCAGACTCCCTCTGAGCACAACCCCAGCCCCAGAATAAGTTTTTAAATAGGAGAATGACAATTTTCTACATCAAAATACAAAATTTGTGTTCATTGTGCACGCATCATTGCTATATACAAAGCAAATAAATGGTCATAGAAAACAGACATGGAAAGGAAATGTCTTAAAATGTTGATTCCAGTCATCTTTGCAGTAGGACTTTGGGTGGCCTTTTATCCTTTCTATTAGTCCTGCATTTATTTGCAAAATTTTCTGTATTACTCTGTGATTGGGCAAGGACACTTTAAAAATAAATCATTATTATCACATCAGTGATAGATTGTGAATTCTGCAGCTTCCTTTGCTGCTTGCTTCCAGCCCTTTATTTCTTTTTTTTTTTTTTAAAGAGAGAGTGAGAGATGGAGAATTTTAATATTTATTTTTTAGTTTTCGGCAGACACAACATCTTTGTTTGTATGTGGTGCTGAGGATCGAACTCGGGTCGCACGCATGCCAGGCAAGCGCGCTACCACTTGAGCCACATACCCAGCCCCACCAGCCCTTTATTTCCTGAAAGGTGAATGTCCTGGAAACTTCTCTTGGGAGAAAACATGAGTGGCAGAAAGGGCACGAGGCTTAAAGGAAACATCTAATCTTGAGCTTGGCCTTATTTTCCAACTTATTTTAGGATTGTTAAAGATTCACTCCAGTCAGTCCAATCCCCAGCAGGCTGTCCTCACGATTCCCAGCCAGCTCAAACCACTCAGTGTAAACACCTCTGGAGGTGTGCAGACCATACTGATGCCTGTGAATAAAGGTATGACCTCACCCTGGTTTTGTCACACAGGTCCACCTTGGGGAAGGTTCTACTATTTGGTGATGGCTTGCCCTGTATACCCTTCCCATTAACTGTGACACATCCTGGCCTACGGGTACTAACTCTGGGGCTGAAAGTAAAACCCAAACAATCCACCGGCTTCTAAATAGCTGCCCATTTCTAAAGTTGAGTCAAGGGAGAATGTTGTTAAGTATTGCCGCAAACTGCCGGCCCCGGGCCGGCTGAGTCCCGCTCCTGCTGCCGAGCACTGCCTGCGGCACCCCTGCTGAGCGATTCCCTGCTGAGCTGTCAGTGCACGCGGGCTTGCAATCTTGCAACCCGGTTGGGCACAAAAACACAAGTCAGTCAAACTGAGACAAAGTTTTATTTAGAGAGAGGCCGTGTGGGTCCCCTAACAGGTGGGTCCGCCACGTGTGTCTTCTACCTGAGGGGGGGGGGACTTCCACTTCCCCCGGAACACCCTCCTACCATCCTATTCCAGCCAATGGGAACTCTCCCATTACAAGAGTGACATGAGTAACCTGAGTCCTGAAATGGGCCCAGCTAAACAGCATGAGTCCAATTACCATATGAATGTGAATTGCTGGCTGGCAGTCATTAAATCCAAAGGTGCCTATATCAATATTTTTGCTGTGGCTCCTAACAAAGTATTTGTGGGAATTTAGGCTAATTGGCTTTTTGGGTTTTAGTTTCCTGACAAGCCACAATTTCCAGTTGAGGATTTAGTTAATTTACCCTGGTACTAATAATAAACAGCCCAACTTGTTGGATCACTGAATGAGGACCTTACCATTCCTATTGTCCTGAGACTGTGCTATTAGTCTAATATGGGGCTGCCACATGGGAGTTAGATCATCCTTATTAAAAATAATTTCCATCTCTGTTATATCCCCCTCCTTTTGCCTTTTAGTGGTTCAATCATTTTCTACCAGCAAATCACCTACCATTCTGCCTATAGCTGCCCCAACTCCAGCTGTCCCCAGCTCTGTTCCAGCAGCTGTTGCAAAAGGTATGTAGGATCTCATGGTGTTTTTGTCCTGAAATTTTATGCATGACATTACTTCAGTCTGGGTTCTTTGAATTTTCAGCATCTGTCACTTGGCAAATAGTTAATGACTACTTATCTAGTAGACTTGACATTGAGTGAATATAGATCTGTAAAGCATCATTTCTGCCCTCTAAGACTTTATAATCAGGTTGAAGAGAGCTGTAGTTAACAGCAAGCAGTGATTGACAAATTAAAGATAAGTGGTCTGGAAAATGATTGCTGAAATATTGCAGTCTAGTATGTCTAATCAGGGTTGTTGGGATGTGGAGGGGACAAGACTTTGTGTGGGGCATGGATTATAAATTGGACTTTAAAGATTAGAGCTTGTAGGGGCTGGGGATGTGGCTCAAGCGGTAGTGCGCTCGCCTGACATGCGTGCGGCCCGGGTTCGATCTTCAGCACCACATACAAACAAAGATGTTGTGTCCGCCGAAAACTAAAAAATAAATAATAATAATTAAAAAAAAGGAGAATAGAGCTTGTAAGCAACATAACTGAAAACAGGAGTAGACCTCAAACAGATCAACAAGCTGTTTTTATTAAGCAGTGGTGGAATGGCACGTGGCACATTTTCAGGGTAGAAAATGGCAACTGGTTACAGAAGGGTCTGTGTTTTATAGGTTACAATGGGGGTGAATTAATCATTGGAGACTTGGGATGTGCTGGCTGGCAGTCAGGAAACTAGTTGTGCAGGTTAAAAATCTAACTCAGGAAAACAGCTATAAAAGCTGGAACTCAATTCAGGGAAACAGTTGTAAAAGCTTAAAACTCATTGTTACCAGGATAAAAATCCAGAGCCCATTTGTTTGCTTTTTCCTTCAGGACTCCATGTTACTGGGAAAGGATGGAAGATTGGGGCTAATTGTTTGCCTTCCCCTCCTCCCCTCCTGCATCACACTGTCCTCCTTTTCTCCCTGGGAGCCATCATTTCCCTTTTATTGGGGGATGTTATTTTCCATATGCTTCAGAGCGTTTTACCTGTGGAGAGGTCAGTGGGGGTGCAGATTAAGGAAACAGTGGAGACAGGGACTCAGAGGATTTTGGAGGGGGGAAGTAGACCAATAAGAGATTCATTTGAGGAGCCAGTTATCGTAAAGGAGGGACAAGACTGGTGATCTTGCAGGAGTACTTTCCTGACGACAAGAATAAGGAAGTAGCCAGGCACTGTGTGTTCACCAGTAATCCCAGCTGCTCAGTATAGTGACAAGAAGGATGGAGACTTGAGAATAAAAAATAAAAAGGACTGGGGATGTAGCTCAGTGTAAAAGCATCCCTGGGTTCAGTCCCCAATGTCACAACAACAATAAAAAGCAATAATATGAATTTCAGCAACACACTTGCCATGTATAATGTGTCCAGTAATGACAGCTACTTGTGTTCAGAGCCTGCAGTGTGCCAAGCACCATTCTAGCTGCTTTATGGCCATCGCAGGCTCTTATTCCAATACTTCAGCATAGCTGTTGCCCACTCTATGCCTATTTTGCAGATGAGGAAGCAAGTTTGGAGCTATTAAGTATATATTTCCTGAATCTAGAAAGCAGTGAAGTTAGAATTTGAAATAATATGTGTCTACCACCATTCTGGGCTGCTTTCAAACATGCCAGGATGTCATGAGAATCTCAGAAAGAGATGTATTTGTAATTTACTAAGTACTCACCTAACACAGGGTTGGCTGACTGAGATCTACTTCCTGTTTTTGTAAGTAGAACCATGCCTATCATCATTATAGGCATGTGCACCACGCCTGGTGAAACTTAATATTTTTTAATGAGCAAAAAAAATATGGACAGTTGCTTCACAGAAGAGGACATCCAAATAGCTCATAAGGAAAAAGTATTCACCCTCAGTAGTCATCAAGGAAAAGTAAATAAAAGCATAGTAATAGACCAGAATCTCTAAAATAAAAGGATTCACAATATCAAGTGTTGGCAAGGATGTAAAGCAGCTGGAACTTGGATACACTGCTGGTGGTTTCTAAATTGAAACAATTGCTTTAAAAACCAGTTTGGCAGTTTCTAATAAAGTTAAATACCTATCCTATGTTCCAGTTCCAGCAAATCCACTTCTAGGAAATGAATGCATATGTCAACCAAAAGGCATGCATTGCTACTCATAATAGCTAAAATGGTGTTGACACACAAAAAAAAGCATGCACAATATGATTCCAGAACTACAGATTTTTAAATGGGCAAAAAGGTAGACATCTTTGTCTGAGATGAACTGCCAGAAGCATAAGGTAGGCTTCCAGAGGCAGGAAGGATACATGTTGATTTGAATGGTGGGTACCCAGGTGTATGTATACGTATGTATACTAAAATTTTTTGAACTCAGGGTTTGTTTATTGAATGCTTGCTATGCATCAGTGAAGAAGAAAAAAGATGTATATCTCAGTTGTAGATCCCTGTTGTTAAAGGGAATTACTGAAGAATATTGAGTGGGCTGATGACACTGAAGTCTTTTTTGGAAAGTTACCTAATGTTGATGTTCAGAGTGGGTTGTCAAGGAAAGAGAATGGAGGCAGGGCAGCTGGGACAGAAGCAGTAGCTATATAATCATGATTTTTCAAATCAAATTAGACAGTAGAAAGAAAGGAAGGCATATTCTCCTGAGCCATTGCTGTCTTCTATCAGTAGATTTAGTGCAATCTGGGTATCCCTTATCCAAAATGCTTGAGACCAGAAGTGTTTCAGATTTCAGATTTTGGAATACAGTATTTACATAATGAAATGAGAACTACCTTTGGACTAAGTCTAAATAAGAAGTTGATTTATGTTTCATGTATACCTTATTCATATAGCCTGAAGATAATTTTATACAGTTTTTTGGTTTGGTTTGGTTTGGTTTTGATACTGAGGATTGAACCCAGGAGTGCTTGCCCACTGAGCCACATCCCCAACCTTTTATTAAATAATTTATTTTGTGAGACAGGGTCTCACTAAGTTGTTTAGGGCTGCTAAGTTGTTGAGACTGGCTTTAAACTTGTAATCCTCCTGTCTCAGCCCCCCAAGTCACTGAGATTACAGGGGTGCACTACCACACCCAGCTTATACAGTATTTTTAATAATTTGATACATGAAACAGTTTTGTGGGATGGGATTTTCCACTTTGGCATCATATTGGTACTCAAAAAATTTTGGATTTTGAATTAAGTGTGCTCAACCTGTAATATTGAAAGCCTAATATGATTAGCTTGGAAGTTTCTAAGCACAATTGATCTGATTTTTGCTTTCTGCCTTGTATCTCAGAACTCTAGGAAAATGCCAAAAGTTAATGAAGAGATGATATTGAAAAAGTAATAATAATAGGCCAGCTAGCTATATTTTCATGTGGCATTGTTCATTGTTGTGGGTGTGTATGAGTGACTATGAGAGAGAGATCTTACCTAACAGTGTTTGTGGCCCTTTAAGAAATATCTAAAAAGCCATTTTATTGCCCTCACCTTGTCATGAGCCTGGAGCTGCTCCCCCAAGACCCAAGCTAACAGTTCTTCCCTTGTGTGCTGGCCCTGCGGTGACAGAAGCCATCTCAGTCTTCTGGCTGCGTCCCCACAGCAGCTGGAGGGGCAGTTTCCTCACTGAGCTCCAGTGGAAGAGCTTTGTCTGCCTGCACGTGTCCCTGCACTGCCTGACCCGACAGCTCTTTCTTTGTTGTTCTTGTAGTGAAGACTGAACCAGAGACTCCCGGGCCAAGCTGCCTCTCTCAGGAGGGTCAGACAGCAGTGAAAACGGAAGAAAGTTCTGAACTGGGAAACTATGTCATTAAGTAAATATTCTAATATTTTCTAAAGGAGTTCTGCAATGGGTATTTTTATGATGCTTTTTTAAAATCATGCCTGTGACAGTTGAGTATTTGTGCGCAGGGCTAAGCCCCTGCACAGCTGAAGATCCTTCGTTTATACAGTGATACACTTGATTTACAGTCTGCAAGCCTCAGGTAGGGTTACAGAACTGCCTTCATCAAGCTTGCCAGAGGTGCTTATCTGATAAATGGACAAAGTTTCTCAGGCTAATATCACTCCAGTGTGTTCAAATTTTGTACTGGCTCCACCCTGTTCTTACAGAGCTGCTTCTTGATGAGCTGTGCACACTTCGGTCTAAAAGTGCTGCTTGAGGCTTTCTTGTTTTTTTGTTTTGTTTTGGTACTGGGGATAGAAGCCAGGGGCACTCTACCATTGAGCTATATCCCCAGCCTTTTTCATTTTATTTTTAAGCTTTGTAAATTTTAAAATTTCTGAGGCTGGCCTCAAACTTGTGATCCTCTTGCTTCAGCCTCCAGAGTAGCTGAGATTACAGACGTGAGCCATTGTACCCAGGTTCTGAGGTTTTCTGATTTCGACATCAGGAACCTAACTCTGACCACCTACTTTGGAGTATCTCAAATTTCTAGGACAATCCATGCTTAGCCACTTTAACATGACAGATGGCGGCATCACCTTGTAACCCTGTGACCTGCATTTGTATGGTAGAATTTTTCTGATCACCTTGCAAAAAGATTATGTTACTATTTATTTTTAAAATATGTACATTTGTATAACTAAAATCTGTTTATTCTTGATAGTTTCTTTCTAAGCATAGAACACTCTTCCTTTATGAAGAAGGCTATCTATAGAAAGAAAAATATACCCACATCATGGTTTTAATTTTAAAAAGAGAAATTGTGTATGTAAAAGAGAAATTGTGTATATAATTATATGTGTGTGTGGTTAGAAACTGCTATGTGTATTTATCCAGTTATTTTCTTTTATCCTTCTCAGGATAGACCATTTGGAGACTATCCAGCAACTGTTAACAGCGGTAGTAAAGAAGATTCCATTAATTACTGCAAAAAGTAAGACATTTGTACTGAGTATATGAATGCATTTTTTTAAAGTTGTGAACTGCTTGGGATATTGAGTCCACTTAAGTCACTTGGTATTGTAAGTTAATACTGTATGGCAATTATTATCTTAAGAGGCTTTAGCTAGAAATGGCTGCTTTGCAGGATCTGAGAATTCACAGTGTCCTAGTCATCCAGCTAGTCTTTAACCATTTTCATTGTAGAATAAATTTATTACATTTTTAATGTAAATTATAAAATATTTAACTGTGCATTAGCTTTTTACTATTTATTAGAAAGGGGAAAAAAATAACATTTGCCTACAGCGTGCCAGACCCCAAGGCGCTCATGACATTTACTGTCTTAACCACCATCTCCTATGTGACAGGTGGTGGCATATTCCCTTCACAAATGAGGAAGCTGGGGTGAAGACATTAGGTAACTTGCTCAAGCACTTGGCTCTGGGTGTTGAGGCAGCATGCAGACCAGTTCTGTGTGACTTTAAGACTATTCATCCTTCCTCTAAACTCAATTCACTCACCTGGTAGAAACACACACAATTTTCAAGACCTCCAAAATGAAGTCTTTCCTGTGGTTCAGATTGAATAATTTCCATCTTAGCCCCCGTTATTCTGACAGAATCTACAGTCCTGGTTGAGGGCTAGATCTCTGATGGCTATGTAGATGTTTGCTGGGGTGAGATCGTCCTGAGCATCTCTGGGGGCAGGCACGCAGCCGAGTGTCCTCCAGCCACTTAATTTTGTATGATTTAAAATGATAGGCTGGTTCAGACCACCTTACAATTTTTTTCCTCCAACTGAATAGACAAAGAAATTACACTCCCCTGCCCTAGTTAAAGTTTGGGGACATTTGAGGGTTTATTCTGAGGTAGCTCAAAATAAATTTTCAGGGCTGGGGTTGTGGCTCAGGTAAAGTGCTCGCCTAGCATACGTGAGGCACTGGGTTTGAACTTCAGCACCACATAATGTGAAACAAAAACATTGTGTCCACCTGTAACTAAAAAAATCTTTTTTTAAATAAATAAATTTTCAGTGACAGTTTCTCAGTCCAGCAGAAGAAAATTCAAAATCTCTTTTAAAAAAAAAAATAGTTACAGATAAATAATATTAGGCAGTTAAAAAATCAGCTTTCTCAGCTTTCCCATTTTATGGGTAAGAGGCCCAGTGGTGCATACCTGGAATCCTAACTATTCAGGAGCCTGGGCAGGCGACCCCGAGTTTGAGACCAGGCAGAGCAATCTAGCAAGGCTCCCTCTCAAAAAATAAAAACAAAACTGAAACTGTGAAGAGCTATGGTTTGTTGCCAGAGTTGATAGCAAGGCCAGAGCTCCTAGGGGAGTGTGATTAGCACTTATTTTAATAGCTACATGGTGGTAGATTACTTGTCTGTATCAAGAAGTCAGTTTCCCAGGGCGGGAGTTACTTTGAGTACAAGGAGGCCTTCTCTCATCAGGAGGACCCTTCTGTTTTGTGCTACACTTCAGCTTTGCCCAATTAGGAATGTATGTCCCTTAAAAAGACCTGAAGAAACTCTGGGACATGCCTCCAGCAAATGAGGGTTGGTCTGAATCACAACAGCTTTATTCAGTTGTGGGGTGTGTACGTTCTAGGTGAAGATGCCAGCTGCTTCTCTGCCAAGTCTGTGGAGCAATATTATGGCTGGAACATTGGGAAAAGAAGAGCCGCTGAGGTAAGCTGTTGTCTGCCTCTTCATATGCAGCCATTGAAGGCCAGTTGTGCAAAACACCATGCCTTCTGACTGTCACGGAACAGTGGTAAAATTTGCAGCATATTTTGCTAAAATATTTGATGTTAAAATGTTTTCCTCAGTTAAAAATCTTATTCCTCAAAGACATATAGCTTGCCTTTGAAAGGCCTGCTTTCTTTTCCTGCCTTGGTATGGAAACATCTCTCACATTTCTCAAAAGTTTTTTATGAATATCAGAGTATAAAAATGAATTCAAATATTTTTTGAGTACTTAAAATGTGGCAGCTCCTGTGACAGAGACAGTGGGGCTATAAGTAAACAGAGACCTGTTTAGGAAGTGGTGGAGGAAGGTCAGTGCGGTTGGTTTGGGGATGGGACGTGGGGACTCTCAGGTTGAGATGGGTGAAAAGCTTTACATGCCAATCCTTGGAGTTTCTGTTTTATTTTATAAGCATTAGGGAACCAATGGAGGTTCTTTTCCCTTTTTTGCCCCCCAGACTGGAAAGTTATAGAGTCCATTTTTTTCCTTAGACAAAAATGATTCTAATATTAGAAGTTAGTACAGTGATTTTTAATTGCATGACTTATTTCAATACACAACTACTAAGTTGAAGGATTTAATTATGTTTCACTTTTTTTTTTTTTTTTTTTTTAAGTGGCAAAGAGCAATGACAATGCGAAAAGTCTTACAGGAGATACTGGAGAAGAATCCAAGATTTCACCACCTCACTCCCCTTAAAACCAAGCACATTGCTCACTGGTGCCGCTGCCATGGCTACACCCCTCCTGATCCCGAGAGCCTGAGAAATGATGGGGACTCCATTGAGGATGTGCTGACCCAGATTGATAGCGAACCAGGTGAGCCTCTCCCAAGTGTTCTGCCAGCCTCAGGGCTCTGCCACCCTCGGCCCTGGCCAACTTCAGTGCTTCATCCTTCATCTAAGGGATGGCAGCAGCCTTTGCCTGCCCCCTGTCATGCCCCCTGGACAAATGTTGCCTGCTAGCCAAGAGTGTTCAGCTGTGCCATCTGGTAGGCATGCTCTGTTGGGGAGTCCCCACCTCAGTATCATCTCTTCTTTGAAGATTCCTAATCCACCTCCTCCCTCCAAATAGAAATGATTTCTACTTCCTTTGGAACTGTAGGACCCCACCCTCAACCCCCATTGACAAGTCTTCCTGTTTCCTTGGGGCCTGTGGCTTATCTGTTACTTTATCTCCACACCTACCTAGGAATTACACCACCCAATAGGATGTGAATAATAATGTAGATGACAGAATAAAGAAACAACTGCTATAATATGGTGGGGGCGGCATAAAAGGTAACTGGTGAGGAGGAGCATTTTGAGTCTTACTTTCAAGTAGGGACTGAGGGAATGTGGAGCACAGAGGTGTGGCCCCTTTAAGACTTAGCATAAGTCTCATTTTCTCCAGGAAACTTTGTGAGAACCCTGTGCAAGTTGACCTTTCCTTTCTTTGATCTTCTGAAGCACTTGACACCATGAGGGGCTGTCTGACTCCGCCTCTAAACTCTTTGATGGGCAGACACTGCATTGATTGCCACAGTGTTTCACTGGTGCATTAGGGAAAGCACAGGTTTTTCCATGTGCTAGGCTTTCTGTTAGCATGACTTGCTGATTTGTCAGAATCCAGTCAATAAAACAGAAAAGGCCAGGAGCCAAATGCCCTGCCACCATCTTGCTGGGTTCCATAACCTTACCTTATACTCATCTGGACCTCACCTACTCATCTATGAAGTGAAAGAAGTGTCCTGGAACTGACTTCACTGTCTTTACACTCAGGCTTTTTTATAAAAGCTTATTAAAACCGGGGGCATGGTGCATACTAAATATCAGCAGTACTGCTCTCTGAGCAGAGAAGATGTGGGTAGTTTTTTATATTCTTCACTGTGCATTGCTGAATTTCCCAGATTTAAAAGGTGAAGAAAAGCTGGGCATGGTGGTGCATGCAGTAGCTTGGGAGGCTGAGGCAGGAGAATCACAAGTTCAAACCCAGCCTCAGCAACTTAGCAAAGCTCTCAGGAACTTAACAAGATCCTGTCTCAAAATAAAATATAAAACTGGTTGGAGATGTGGTTCAGTGGTTAAGCGCTTCTGAGTTCAATCCCTGGTACCACTCCTTCTGTACCACCTCCCCCAGCTAAAATAAATAAAAGATAAAGAAAAACAGTTCAATCCTTAATACTCAGGGATCTGGGGATGGCCTGTTTTGTTTTGTTTTGTTTTGTTTTTTTGGTGGTAGAAGTCAGAATTATGTACTTTCTGGTCTTAGATAGCAATTATATGGGTCCTGTCTTCTCATCCACCTCATGAAATACTAGTTCTCATCTTGATAGATTTGTGGAACTTTAGAACTGGATAGAAGGTCAGCTCCCTTGAGACTTATCTGCCTTCCTCAAACTGTTGGTCCATGTAGATTGAAAGCCCTTTTCTGTTGTCACCACAGCTGTCATAAGACTGATTACCTCTCATTTAGAGTGCCCGTCATCTTTCTCCTCTGCTGACAACCTCTGCCGGAAACTGGAGGACCTGCAGCAGTTTCAGAAGAGAGAACCAGAAAACGAGGAGGAGGTGGACATCCTCAACCTCCCAGAGCCATTAAAGATAAACATCAAAAAGGAGCAGGAAGAGAAACAAGAAGAAATGAAATTCTACCTGCCACCAACTCCAGGGTCTGAATTTGTTGGTGAAGTCACACAGAAGGTAGGGGCCTGTGGCCTCTGGTGTTGATAGATAACAGAGCAGGTATGAGATATGCAGGTTCAGCCTCATAAACTCAGACCCCAGACTTGCCTGGTGATGTCGATGTAAATGTGTGATCTACTTCTGCCTAGTAACTCAGGTATGCTTGATGCACTTCCCACTTCCTACCTCAGAGTTCTTGGGCAAGAAAATTACACATGAAAAGGTTGCTTGTTGAACGTGGACTTGAAGTAAAGATGGCTAGATGTAGACAGTTTATTACTTGTCTTCTCCTTTAGTCTCCTGCCTCAGGACAAGAACCTTTTCTTCATGAAGCATGTCATGATTTCAGTTATACTTCAGTGGGTAATCTTTAACTAACGTTTTTATGGCTCCCGAGTGCCTGCCTGTCGTATACACATGATGCATACTACCCTTGTGATACAGAAGAGAGCTGTTTATCCACCTGATGAAACAGCAGTTCTTAGCATCTGTCACCTGTCAGCTGCTCAGGACCCAAAGTAAAAGACAGTGTTTGTCTCCATTATAGGATAAGATGAAACATGGGACCAGGTAAAGATGTACAGATTCTAAGTACATCTTTACCTCTTGCAAACAGGGCCATTGAGTCGATTCTAGGGTTTCCACTCAGAATTCATGACAAATCCCAGCCATGTTCCCCCATGAAAGAGATTTAGAAGTGAAAACAGGATTAAGTTTTGTCTGAATGTTTGTGGAACCCTTCTTCCAGGCAGGCATCTCAGGGTGTTAGAAAAGTCTGCTTTTGGAAAGATGCTATTTTTAATGTAGAAATGGGAACAAATTATTTTCTTCTGCTTTTCCAGATTGGGATCACCCTGCAGCCTGTGGCATTGCACAAGAATGTGTATGCGTCCATCATAGAAGACATGATCTTAAAGGTGGGTGCTTGCTGGTGGCAGAGGGACCAAGAATTGCAGCTGTGGCCTGTAGAGCTGGGGTATAGCCATTACCCCACAGCCACCCAGGACACTTTTCTGTTCTGCAGGGTAGAACACTAACACCTCTTTGCAATTAAAGACAATATGTGTCATACCTTAGGGCCAAGCATTATATGTTGTTGTGGTGGTGGTTATTGCCTAATTTATTTTTTACTGCAGCCTATTTTTTCCCTTTTAGAAACAGAAAATTAAAAAAAAAAAAAAAAAAAAGAAACAGAAAATTAGGCTTTGGAAGGCAATCTTCCCTGGCCTTCACAGCAAATAGATGATAAACGTAAATCCAGATACAGATCTTGCTGGCACTGAGGGGCCACCAGGCAGGATGGTCTATTCCAGACTGGAGTGTTTTTTTGTTGTTGTTGTTGTTGTGGTGCTGGGGATTGAACTCAGGAACTTATGCATGCAAGGCAAGCACTCAACCAACTGAGCTATATCCCCAGCCATTGTTTTTATTCTTGTTGTGGTGCTGGGCCTCACACAAGCTAGGCAGGTACTCTGCCACTGAGCTACACCCCAGCTCTACAGATATTTTTGTGTCATTTCAGATACTTCTTAAGAAGTATTCTGGGGTGAAAGTTGGTCATGGTGACTCACACCTGTAATTCCAGGGTCTTGGAAGGCTGAAGCAGTAGGATTGCAAGTTCAAAGCCAACCTCAGCGACTTAGTAAGGCCTTAAGTAACTTAGTGAGACCCTGGCTCTAAATAAAATATAAAAAGGGGATGTGTCTCAGTGGTTAAGCACCCCTGGATTCACTCCCTGGTACCAAAAAGAAAGTATCCTGGGGTGAGAGTCAGTGCTCTTATTGTTTGGAAAATAGCAAAGACAGAGCCCTGGGGTTTTTTTCTGCATGGGACCATAGCAAAACAGCTACAACTGTCCCTGGACAAGAGGATGGAAAAGCCACAATTTCCATACCCACCCTGATCCTCTTCCCTGATGGATCTCCTCCAACAATAAATGCCTCAGTAGCAGCCCTCACTTATTTTCCTTAAAAATAATGTCTGATTAATGAAAACAATCCCAGTTGATAATTTTTCAGAATCATGAACTCTACATTTATGGTCTGTTACTCAGACTTTTAAGTTTTCCTTGAGGATTTTTTAATCTTTATTACAGTTGTTTCAAAAGTTGGGGTGAAGGGTGGGGTCAGATGCATCCCTTCTTGTCAGAAGGCAGGTGGCCATTTTGAGAATAACAGCATCTTCTGTTGCAGGCCACAGAACAGCTGGTGAATGATATCTTGAGACAGGCCCTGGCTGTTGGATACCAGACAGCATCGCACAACAGGTATCTCTGGTTGGTGATGTGAAGTATGTAAACATTTCCTAACCATTTCTTTGCCCACGAAGATGTTGCTTTAGTTAGCTTTTTTCACTGTGATTAATATACCTGACAAGAACAAGTTAGAGGAGGGAAAGTTTATTCAGGGCTCTGTTTCAGATCTCAGTTCGTAGGGTCAACCCTCTGCTCTAGGCCCAAGGTGAGGCAACCCATCATGGCAGAAGGAAAGCTGCTCAGTTCATGGTAGGGTCAGGAAGCAGAGAGGGAGACCGAGAGAGGGAAGGAGTGAAGGTGTGGAGGAAGAGGACACAGGAAAGATGCACCCTTCCAATGGCATGCCCCCAGTGACCCACCTCCAGCCATGCCCCACCCACCTACAGTTACCACCCAGTCAGTTCCTTCAAACTAGAATGGACTGATGAGGTCACAGCTCTTACATGTCTAATCATTTCACCTCTGAACATCCTTGCATGAACAAGGAGCTTTTGGGGGACACCTCATATCCAAACCATAATAATACTTAAGTCAGCCCTCTAGGAGATAGGGTTGTCAGTGCTTGGAACTTTCTTAGAGCCAGACAGACTAAAGGGTCTACTCTGTTGTTTTGAGAGAACCTCTTGGTTGTGCTCACTTGCCAGAGAGTCTATACCCTCCTGGCCATTACTCCACAGCCACCCAGGACACTTTTCTGTTCTGCAGGGTAGAACACTAACAGCTCTTCGCAATTAAAGACAATATGGGTCAGACCTTAGGGCCAAGCATTATATGTTGTTGTGGTGGTGGTTATTGCCTAATTTATTTTTTACTGCAGGCCTATTCTTCCCCTTTTAGGAAAACTAGGCTTTGGAAGGCAATCTTTTTTTTTTTTTTTTTTTTAAAGAGAGAGTGAGAGAGGAGAGAGAGAGAGAATTTTTTTAATATTTATTTATTTTTTTTAGTTCTTGGCGGACACAACATCTTTGTTGGTATGTGGTGCTGAGGATCGAACCCGGGCCGCACGCATGCCAGGCGAGCGCACTACCGCTTGAGCCACATCCCCAGCCCTGGAAGGCAATCTTCCCTGGCCTTCACAGCAAATAGATGATAAACATAAATCCAAACACAAATCTTGCTGGCTGTGTAGCCCCCAGTCTCATCTCTCTGCTCTGCTGACTATTTTTCTTTGGGTCACTGAATATAGCTTTTTTCCAAGATCATGAGGGAATGATAGATGAGCCACATCCTGCTTTCCTTTCTAAGGAAGTGAATATTATTTTATCCTGTTATACCAAAGGCTGTTGTGAATTCATAGTGTTGTAACAAAGGGCCTGAGGACATGAAGAGTCATAAATCAGAAGAATATTATATAAAACCCAGGATTATCATACATCAGAGAGTATAGACGTTTTAAGGGGGGAAAAAAGGGGAAATAGAGTTTCATTTATGCTCATTGTTTGATTGAAACCTGGGAGCGAAACATGTGCCTTCTGAGGCCCAGTTCACCTCCAGGGTCTGACACTGGAGATACAGAGACTTGAGTGTTTTGAGCAAGAACATGTAACCTCACACTTGGTTTGGCATGACTCCCTCTCCCGTCTTCCTGAGAGATGGGGAATGTGGCTCCGGATCGCTACAAGGCATTGACTCAGCCTTTCGTCTGCCAAGATTGAATGACAAGCATGTCATCCTCTTCTGCTCTTCATTTTACTCCTCTCTTTTCTCAGTCCTTAATAGGGTTTATTCCTAATCATTCAGCCAACTTGAAGCCCATTTACTTCCTATGATTGGGAGTTGTGATTTGAGGCCTGAGTAGGACAGTGGTTGGAGACAGGCCAGATTGTTCATCAGGGTGGAAAGGGGGTCAGAGAGAGAATGCGCCTGGCTCTCCCTAACCTCTGAGCTGTAGCTTGTCACTCATTATCCCCTTCCATAGGGCCTGTGCAGGGGTTGGTCCTAGGTAAGTTAATCAAGTAGATTATTATTAGATATGCTTGGGAGAATTACATGTAACACCCTTTGGATGTTTTTGACCAGGATTCCCAAAGAAATTACAGTGAGCAACATTCACCAGGCCATTTGCAGCATTCCTTTCCTGGACTTCCTCACCAACAAGCACATGGGCATCTCGAACGAGGATCAGTGAGCACAGTGACGCTGCCGCTAGCAGATCAGGACTTGAAGATGGAGCTGAAGTGCGCGACTGTGGCGACTCTCCTGTTCTGGAAAGGAGGTTGTTTTCTGTGTGCCTGAAATATCATGGCTACCAAACCATTGCCTCTGCCCGAACATGACACCAGAGCATTGGGTTCCAGGTGGAGCCCTTTTAGGACAGAAGTCTGTTCCCTGAATCTGGAGAGAAGCCAAGCTGGATGGGTGCTTTGTCACCTTGGGTTTCCTCACCCTCTCTACCAGCTCCAGGAGGCCTCTGAGAGCACCAGGCCCTCCCTTCCTTTTGTGTTCCTGGGGGCACCTTGGGCCTGATCCCCAGGAGAAGCGAAACAAGTCTGGCAGGCCCGAGGTTACCCCCTCTGTGAGCTGGGGTCATCCTGAGAAGGGATTGTGTTTCACTCTCAGTGAGTGGTTTTCTGTTCCTGCCTGGCCATGGTGTGAGGAGGGTCTGCCCTCGTAGACCAGATGAGTCAGCTATAGGAAGAAGTGGCACCTTACAGAAGCCACAGAGGCCTGGACTGTAGACTGGGCAGGATCCTTTACTGTGGTACACAGGAACATCACTGCAGCACAGTGTCAAGGAATGGATGGGTCCTAACGGGGTTCCAGAGAAGGTTTGACTGGGAATCTCTTAGTGTGTTACAGTAGACAACATCCACAACCCTGGGTCCCTGGCATGGGTGTACCAATTTGTCATATGTTTGCCAGGCAGATCTGGGTTCTACACAGGAGCTCAGATGTCAAGTGGCCAGGGAGAAGCTCCTGGACAGGCTCTGCTGGGATTGTTGTCCTAATGGTGAACCTATTGTCCTGTTCTTCTTGGTCAAGGAATTTTCCCCAAGAAGAGAAGGGTTCAAAAGAAATACCTGTGAGTGCCTTAAAGTTGGAGAAATAACTGCTCAGGCCCAGATACAGGGATGCCAGTGCTCAGAAGCAGAGAGAGTGACTTGTATCCATCAGGGAAGCCTCCTCAGTGGGAAGGAAGAGCAGACAGGAGAAGGAAGCGTGGCAGTGCCACTGCCAGGTATCCAGCCCACTGGAGGGATCCACTCCAGGGTTACTAACGCGGTCTGTGTGGAGGGCAAAGGAAAGAACTTAATTCTCAGCTAGAAACCTGCTCTTACTCTATTCAAAGAAAATCTGAAACCTCTGAGTCAAAGTAACGTATCCAAGCAATGTAATTCATATTTTCATGGGTCTCACAGATATTTGTGTCAGGAAAAGAAAGCAGGGTGGTAGCTGAATAAAATCTGCCTTTCTAAATTCAGCATCCGAGAGTTGCAAATGCAAAAGGAAATCCACTCAGCAGGGCAAAGGGCATGCCCTTAAAAATGTAGTTGAGTACATTAGGCCCAGATGTATTCAGCCAGTAGATTGCGAGTGAGACCTGAGGGTGTGTTCTCTTGCCGGTGGGAAGAGATCCGTTTATTACAGATATGAAAGCCTAAGGAAATTTCTTTTTGCAAAAGAAGTATTAAATGATTTAATAGTCTCGTGTGTTAAATGTATTTGTGTCATAATGTGTAACACCATTGTATAACAAAAATGCCTACAATAAATCTTTTAGTATTTATAATGGTTTTTCTGAGTTGGAAGTATTATACCAAGGCTGTTTCTTGGGGTAGGTCAGAAAGCACTGAAATGAGGAGAGGTATAGCCTTTTATTTGTGTATTTAAAATGAATTCCTCTACTTCTTTCCAAGAAGAATTTGCAACCATGCAAGATAAAGGATTACACTTACATAATAGTCTTAAAAAAAAATTGGAAGGTACATGTTTGACCATGGACATAATTGTTTCTGATGGCTCAGAGGAAGAGGACTGTATGGGTGAGCTCCAGAGTTTCCTGAAAGCCCAGGTTGAGAGGCAGGCAGCTCCCGTTGTCCAGCACAGGAACATACCAGTTTATCTGGCAAAGTAAAATTGGTATGTGCTGGGGTCTACTCCTTTTTTACTCCTTTTGCAGCCCTACCGTCTGCTATCATGAGCTAAAACAGAAATGCTAGAGCTAAAAAACTGAGAGCTTAGGTCTCTGAAGGTGGTAATTTCTGCAGGAGACATTGTGACACAGTGCAGAGAGGTCACTTGCTGGTGGTGGACTTTGTGTAGGGTCAAAGTCAAGAAAGTTGACTAGGCCATACATGGTGGCTCACGCCTAATCCCAATAGCTTGGGAGGCTGAGGCAGGAGGATCAAGAATTCAAAGCCAGCCTCAGCAATGGCGAAGCAACTCAGTGAGACGCTGTCTCTAAATAAAATACAAAATATGGCTGGGGATGTGATTCAGTGGTAGAATGCCCCTGAGTTCAATTCCCAGAACCCAAAAAAAAAAAGTTGAGTAGACTGGTGGAGTAAGGATGGGGCACGCTCAGGCCCAAATGTTAATTGTCTCAGGGTTTGGGACGGGAGCTGCAGAGCACAGATCCATGTCATAGGCAGTGCTTAACTGGGGACTCCCTGCTACTGACTGAAGGAACCCACTGTGAGTGAGGCCAACAGTCAGCTTTAGGGGAAGTTCCTCCATTTGCCTGATTGCTTTTATTTTGTTTGTTTTGGTACTAGGAATTGAACCCAGGGCCTCACACATAGTAGGCAAGTACTCTACCACTGAGCTACAACCCCAGCTCATCTGCCTGGGGTGGGTTGCAGGGCATCCCCTGGTAGGGTCTAGCATTTCTCAAAAGCAGTGTTAGGGTTTCACCGAAGGTCCTGGAGTTCTGTTCCCTGAAGTACAGAGAGGTGGGGCACTGATCTCACAATTTCAAGACTCCTGGACATGTGGAAGGACCTTGTAGTGCACTCTATAGCTGATGGAGGCTCCTCCCACAGTGGTCTCTTGGTAATGGAATAATTAATGCTGAACACTCTTTGAGTTGCTAAAATTAGCTGAACAGACTGAATTGCATTTATTTTTAAAAACTTTCTGTACAGAATACAAAAATGGTTAATTATATTTTAGCAAGTATAATAAAGTGTAAAATGTTCCCCATGACTCCCCTCTTAGAGATGATAACCTGTTACTAGTATAATGCATTCTCCCTGTCCCCGGGCACTGTCCGTGTGCGTAGATAGATACGGGTTGGAAGCACAGAGCTGAGACTTGTCTCAGCCAATTCTTGGGTCATGCACTTGGTATGTGAGGATTTACTCAGACCTAGAGTGAGTGGGAGGGACTTCCTTCAGGCACCTGGGAAGTCTCCTGGGGAAGGCTGTGAAGATGAGATGTGTGTGGCATTGCGTGGGGTAGTGCATCGCAGGAAGGTTCTTGGCATGCAGTTGGCCTGGCAGAGTTCAAGCTCCTCTGGTGCTGGAAGGCCTGCTTTTTCCCAGCCAAGGTGCAACAGAGCTGATGTGTCCCTTATGGTCAAAGAATCTTGGACCTCCCAGGCTGGCTCTGGGATGGAATGAGCACTGCCAGGTGCACAGTGTGACCTCAGGCAGGGTGCAGCATGGGGCACAGGGTGTTAATGGCTACAGGCAGGAATAGAGGTTCCCAGGGAAGGGGGGCTTAGGTTGGAAAGAATTATTCCAGCAGCTGTGCTTGGTGTTACCATATGGAGCTCACCCCACCCCCCACCCCCTGTGCACAAACATGAGGGCTCTTGGCCAGCCAGCGCAGGGGAAGTGGTGGCAGCTAACTGTCCACATGAAGAAATGGAAGCACCCTCCAGTCCCAGCTGGTCATGAAGAAACAGGGTTTGAGCCTGAGACTAGCATCATGGGTCCATGTCCCTGGATTCCAGAATGGCAATGGGAAGGACTGAAGTATAGCAGGGAGGCTAGTGGGTTCTGTGTGCCACCAACACCAGTGTCACTTGAAGAGCTCAGCATTTATAAGCCTCCAAGGGACACTAGAAGGAGCCACATTAAAGTCATTACTTAGAGATGGGACAATATATGTGAAGAGAGATTCATGTTTATAATTTTAAAAAATAAGAAATTGAAAGCGTGCATTTTTGCATTTTAGTAAAGTCAGATTGTACAGTTAAGCTGCTCGGCCCCCACAGAATGCCCAGCAGGCAGTCTCCTCTGCCCAGAAACATCGAACATGCAAACCAGTGAAGTCTAAAGCAGTAGAACCCTTTGTGTAAGCATATGGTTTGTTCTCCCTTTAAAATGACTGTCATCAGAGCATTGCCTTAGCTGGAGTGAGGGAGGTCTCTGCCTGCCAGAGCTAGCACCTCTGAGGGGACACTGGCAGGCAGCCTGAGCTGGAAATGGCCCCTCTGAGCCTGCTGTGATCTGAAACCAGTGCCACCGCCTGGGGCCTTAACATTCAGCAGACCAGAGCCACTGCTGAAGAGGAAGAAGAGCCACAGGAAATGCTCAAATTTCCTTACCAAAACTGTCCCAAGCTTGTGCCTCTATTTTTCAAGAAGGGATACAAGACCCCTTCAAGTGTTTGAAAGGCTGCTGTGCAAAGAAGAGACCCTGCTTGTTCCACGCAGCCACACTGGCTAGAATTTCTGGAGACAGGAGAGCCTTTCAAAGATGGGAGCAGCTTTCCCTGCAACAGTGATGAGCCTCCTGTCACTAAGTGTGCAGAGTAGGCCTGAGGGCAGGGGCCCCTGTAGAGATGATGTTCTAAGGTTCTTAATGATGTGAGGCAAATGCCACCAATTCCTGCTCAGTGTGTGCAGCTGTTCGGTTTAGTCATCCCTGTGTTAGGGGAAATTGAAACACAATAGGGGGCTATGCCTGTAGAAAACTACCGCATGGTCATTGTTAGTCTTTAAATATTTCACTCACCCCAAGATGTTTTGTTGAAGCATGAAGGCCACCTTGGCTACAAAGAAATTATGTTTTTGACATCAAAACCCTGTGATTGGTACTATTTTCTTTTGGAAATCTCTTTTAGCTATTCAGCATCTCGTGAATCACATGCAGGTGGGAACCTGAGTTCTGAAACATGGGCCATCACAGAAAGACCCAAGGATATCACCTGGGATTACTATAGGTTATAAAATTAATAAAATTCTCATGCATCCTGGGAAAACCACCCAAAGTGGACATCACCGGCTCTGCCAAGGAGCTGCTGCGTCCATATTCCTCAGCCCCATGGACAGCTGGGTTCACAACTGAATTGGTTCTCAGGTTCCTCAAATTTAAAAACTGAAGAGTGGCCAAATGGTAATTAAAAACAGATGTGAAGCCTCCCACACACTTTGTGGGAGGATGAGAAGTTGGTGATGCTGCGTCCATCTGCACCTGTGCTCCACACCAGGCCCGCATCCTGGGCAGTCACACTCCTCTTGAAAGCAGAGGACAGAGCCAGGCTCCTTTCTCAGCAATATTCCAGCAGCCATCGTTCCATGCTGACGCAGTCACACGTTGAGAATTCGGGGAGCTGACGCCTGAAAAATAGCTGAGGGGTTAGGAGTGAACTTCTTCCTCACTTCAGGGACCTGAAAAATGAAATGTGGCCACATCAGTGGGCGTTTTTCTCAACTCCCTCCCACCCCTGGCTCCAGGAAAAGAATTCCTTGCATTGTCCAGAAGTTGGAACTACTACCTGAAGGTCAGAAGGGGACTGCTGCCAACTGTGAGCAGTGTCACTGCAGTAGCAGGTTAGACACAGCCTGTGAACCTTCCTTTCTGCTCCCTGAAGCCTCTTTTGGGTGGGATCAGGAAACAATCCTCGCGTCCCTTCCATTTTCTCTTGCATTTTATATGGAGGCCCACATATTGGGTTGCTGGAGATGGAACCCAACACTTTACTCAGGCTAGGCAGGTGCTCCACACTGAGCAGTCCCCCAGGCCAATGCCACATATTTGGAAGGAATGTCACTGGTACTTAGTAGTTGAGGTTAAGGTTGGGATTTAGGAGGCAGAGAGACCCCAGCTCACCAGAGAAGCCAGCACTGGAGGGGTACCTATCTGGCTAACGACAGTTACCTTAGTTTTCTATTAGGAACAATTTCCTGGGCACTGCTCTCCCTGATCATAACATTCAAATCCACTAAAATCTCTTCTAATCCCCACACAGGAAGGAAGGCTTCTGTGGCCAGGGCCCCCGTAGCACCTGACCTGGAAGCTGGCCCCAGTGCCGCCGTCCCATCCGGAGGTGTGGGTTGTGATAACTCTGGCTGGTTTTGCTTTTGGGGGTCTTGAGGGTTTCACTCCAGTCCAAGCCTGAAATTCCTGTCTGGAACAGAGCATAGAATCAGCCTTACACAGGCTCTGCCACTGGGCCACTCCCCTGTGCTGCTTGGAATGTCAGGGCCTGTCCACTGTTGGGATCCTGCTTTAGCCCCAGGTGGTCCTTTATCCCCCTTAGGCGGGCAGAACTAGCAGAGAAGGTAGGTACCCAAGACAGGCACCCACTCTGCCCTTCACCTCTGGGTGCTCCACTGGGAAACCTGGGCTCACCCTGTTCCCTAAAAGTAGCAGCAGAAACTTATGCAGGTGAGCGACAGGCTCAGGGTAGAGCTCCTTCAGCAGCTGGTGTGCACTGGGCCTTCAGCACTCTCTGTGTTTAGCCTCCAAGGCCCCTGAAATCCTCCTGCGGCTGCCCCTCCAACAGGCAGGCTTCTTAGAGGGGTCTCACAGGCTGAGAGCCAGTGAAGGCCAGTCACCTCCTGCTCAGGTCAGTGGTGGCCTCTTATGTCCACAGGAAGTACCAGCCTGGACAATGCTCAACACAATGAAGGTCCTCCATATCTGGTTATGATTGAGAAAGAAAAGTAACACTCAGTATCCTGTGTACATAAGCTGTCTTTTCAGCTTATGCAAAGAATGATTCTGAATGACCACCTTAAACTAGATGGTCTGGCATTTGCACGGCTCTGAGCATTGAGGAGCCAATCCATGAGCCAGTGTGAGGCTGCAGGGAGGGCAGGGGTGGTCTCTGTGGACAAAACCAGCTCCTTGGAGGGAAATGACAGTGCTGGCACAGCCCAGCTTCGTGTCCTGGGAGTGGGACTTCATCCTATCCCTCTGAGCAAAGGAGACCTTTTAATTGTGTCCATGTCCCTGCTAGATGGTGAGCTCAGGAAGGCCGAGGTCCCTTGTGTCTGTTGGGAGCACCTGGTCCAAGGACGTTCTGTAAGAAGAGTCCAGCTGGCCAGCACCAACCCCCTCGTGTGCCTGGGGCCGCTCTTGCTCCACCCGTAGTCCTGGCTGGGCTTCAGGCCCTGAGTCAACAAAGGCGCCTTTTCTCCTGGGCAGTGGCACAGCTGGGGCTCCCAGGGCAGGCAGGCTGGGCAGGGAGAGCAGTGTCTGTCGGTGGTCTGCACTCAGGGAGCCTTGGTGTGTCAGGAGGTAAGCTGAGCCAGGGCCTGTCAGTAATCTTTGCTTCTGAAGCTGCCAGGTTCTAAAGCCCAGCTGTCCAAACCATCTGCTGCCCTGTTTCTCCTAGGGAAGCAGGTCCTCCCCTGGGCGTGTCCTTCTGTTCCCAACTGCCTCTTATGCTGAGCCTTGGGTCTGGCAAACTGAGTCCATTGCCCTGGGATGGCTATAGGGGTCTCAGAGAAGGAAGGGCTCAGAGGAGGAGCCCAGGCAGAGAGGGTGACAGAGAGGATAGAGAAACATTAGAGGGAATTAGGGGGACTGCCCAAGAGAAGAGGAAGACAAATGGATGGCTCTGACCAAGAAGATTAGTGAAAACTATGAGCCTGGCTGTGCCTACTATGTACCAGGCCTGACAGTGTTTCTGGCGTGTTCCTGCATCAGCTACCTCTTGCAGGTCTCAGCTAGACCCTGGATCAAAGGCACTGAACAACCCAGAGAATTTTGAGGAAGAGGCTCTGAAAGGAGCTGGTTGGGTAAAGAGTCCCAGAATGGCTGGGGATCAGACCTCCTTGTTTGCCCACGTGACCAGGCAAACAAAGCAGGTCAGTCCTCACATGGAAATCAGCAGCCAGGCAAGTCAAGAGGTGGATACCAGCTCAACACTTCTGGGTTAGGAGTGACCACACATCTGCTGTGATACCTGTGGAATCACTGGATTTGTTCATTTTCTTTGTTTTCTAAATTTCTTTAGCAGTTTGCTTTTAGATGAGGTGCATCTTGCAAGATGGAAGGCAGGATGCAGTTGCTGGAGCCAGGTTCTAGAGCTGGAAGGTGGAACATTTCAGAGACCAGCTGGTGTGGTGCTGGGGGAGCCAAATTCAGTGGGGAGCAGGGGTGTGGGTCTGCTCTCACTGTTCCCACTTTCCATATGAGGGTCCAAGAGGCCTAGTTTATACAGCAGAAAATGGGAGTGCCACTGAGTCCCTGATCCCATTGTCAGTTCTTTTCACTGCTGGCTTTGGGACACTGATTCAGAGGCGGTGGCCTAGACAAGTAATAATAACCTCTGGGGGGTCACAAATTTGGTCTGAGGCAAGATAGACTGGTGTATTCTCTTTTCTGCCCTTCAGAGCTGTGTGACTATGCACCAGTCCTTCATCTGTGGAATGGGGACAGTGATAACTAAGGGCTTGGGGAGCTAATCCACAGAGAGTACAGAACTGTGGATTAGGGGGAGGAACTGCTTCAAACAGACTTTGCTTGAACATCTCCAGTAAGGAACAGCTTACTGTAAGACAGTTCTGCTTATTGGAAAGGAACTCCTCCCCTGCGCTGGAACCCTCTCCCTGGCAGGCCCCACTCCTTGTTCTTGTTTCTAGAGCCTCAACCACTCCAAGGTGCTGCACCCTAGGGCCTCTCACCATTCTGGCCCTGCCAGCTAGCTCACCTCCCCATTGGCCAGTAGTCAGACCTGTGCAAGACCCAGCTATGGTCATGGTGTCTGACTTGCCATCAGCAGGGGTACCTGAGTTTCAACAGTTCAGCTTGAGCATGTGTCAGTGAGCACAAAACCCACCCTGCAACCACAGCCCCCATCAGATCCCTTGAACAGTGCACACCTATGAAGGAACCTGTTCTTAGACACGTTTAAGGTCTTGGGTTATCATTGCACGCAGGCTTCTGGGTATCCTGTCCCATGGCAATGCCATAATTAGCCAATCCCCCATATTAGGACTAAGGGGGCTGTTACTACTGGCAAAACGTTTCCATGTATTTTATACTCCCACCTCATCATCAGGAAACCTGAAGAGAAAATTCCTAAAGTATTGAAATAGCTGCACCATCAGAATAGTAGTGTTTCCAGTAACCTCATAACCAGAGATACCCTAAATATTTAATAAGGGAGTAGGCAGATAATATTGGGATATATAGATGTAGAACCCATAGGATAATGCACTGCACATTTATTAAAATTCCTGTTGTAGAAGAACATCTAGTAACATGAGCAGACTTACAAAGTAGGTGGGAAAATGTGTACAGTACAAATGGAACCATGAAGGAATGTGTCAGCTTCTATGCACTGAAATGCACATTAAGAATTAGAACCTCGGTTTGGGAAGGGGCTAATGGATTTTTTTTCCCCTTTAGTAATTTCTGTCATTTCCAATTTTTCTTCTGTGAGCGAGTGTGAATTATTTTTGTAGTAAGAATGAAGTCCTAAGTTGTCCAGGGCAGGGAGACAGTAAGGACCTGTAGACTTGACCTCAGCGAAAGGGCAGTTTGGATGTTAAGGGACTCTGACCGCCCAATGCTCCCACAGAGGGCCCAGAGCAGAGGGAGCCAGACCAGTTGGCCTGTGCACACCCCCCGCTGTGGCGAGGCCCACCCGGTTGAAGTTAAAGGAAGCAGATTTCAACTCGGTGGAAGGCTGGCCTTTCTGACCTGGCTGCTGGGGGCAGGGAGCCGGCTGTAAGGGGGTGAGATTCTGGTCCATGGAAGTGATCATTCATTTTGGGTCTGGGCAGGGAAGGGAGCAGCAAAGGTGGCATCTGCAGTGCCAGGGAACCAAGACGGTGACCTCTAGCCACCAGCTGCTGTCGAGGTCTTGTGGAATCCAGGAGCCTCCTCTCATCCCACCCACCCCCATCCTCCTGGCTCCGGGTGTTTCCTTCCACCACGGGGTGTGAATTTGGAGGTGTCCCTACCCCAGCCCAATACCTGTACGACGTGGTCGCTGCTGCACCCGTGTCCGGATCGCCAATGGGCAGCACGTAGACCCCCCTGGCGCCAGGCGCCGAGGACTTGCTCCTGCGGCCGCCCGCCCCCGGACCGCGTCCCTGCGCCGCATCTCTGGTTCCCGCAGGCGCGGTCCACACACCGAAGTCGCGCTGGTACTGAGTGAGTGGCACGTCCCGGCCAGAATCCCGGCCGCCGGCGGGGGTTGGGATCCTCCGCGAGGCTGTGCCTGCCAGGCCCGGGTCCTCGCTCTCGAGGTCCGAGTAGCCGTGCAGGGTCAGCGGCACCGCCACGTCGGAGCGGTCCAGCTGGTTCCAACGCCGCGCCAAGCAGCACAGGCGGCTGATGCAGGGCCACGCCATGCCCGCCCAACCCCAACCCCAACCCCAACCCCAACCCCGGACCCGGACCCGGTCCCGGTCCAGGCGCTCCGCTCCTGGAGCTCCCAGCCGCGCCGCCCCCTCCCGGCGTCCCCGCCCCCGCAGCCCTCCCCAAGCTACCGCAGCGCCGCCCCCCGGCCTGGGGGTGGGTGTCCGGGGAGTGAGAGGGCTCCGCGACAGCCCGGCGTGGCCTCCACCAGAGTGCGCTGGGTTGGATTGGGGCGCCGGCTAGGAGAGAGTGGTGACCAGAGAAAGACTGTACAGTCGCCAGGGGGCACCTGAAACCGCTTGCGGTCATTTACTTGTGTCCAACTTAATATCTCAAAATTGAATCCCAAGTTCCCCAAATATTTTATAAATCCGATGAGCCGAGGTCGAGGGCCGGGATGGCTACCTCGCAGGTCAGCTGGGCAGTTAAATTGGCCAGGAGGGTCTCTACTCGGTCTTGTGGACCCGGGTAGCTAGCTAAGGCACTCCCAGTACTTGTACAAGGCTGCACCACAGGGTCTAAATGGGCAGCGGAAGGGGCAGCAGTGAGGTCATGGTGAGGAACACTTGGGGGCGTGCTTCCCAGAAAGCACGTGTTCGAATCAGGCAGAGTCCCCAGCTTCTTTGCTTTTACTATGCTCATTCGCGACAGGGATACAAAACTTTGGCCAGTTATGCTATATAGTTCCTTTCCCTACTGTGCATGCAAATTGTTTGAACATATAGCTAAATTGGGATAATTCTGCAGGGTAAAGGTCAATTTAAGGTAGGACAGTGTATCAGAACAACTCCTTGGACACATTCAAAGGCTGAGTATTTGATACATGCCTTCAGTATTCATTGCAGACCAAACACTGTCAAAACAGCATTGATTAGCTGGAGCTCCTTCTCCAGACTGTACTCGGAAGGTGTCCAGTCTGCACCTCCGAGATGACTGCAGTGCTGCACTGGCCAGAGTCTCATTGCCTCAAACACTGCCTTAGTTGGAAGTCACAGCACCATGACATTACATTGGCCAACTGAGCAGGCCAGGCTGTGGCCCAGTAGACAACAGGAGCAGAGCCGTGGGTACTGAGTTTACATTCACTACATCAGAATTATCTAGAGGGCCAGGAGCTCAGCAGACCTGACACAAACAACTGAAGCCGCAGAAGCTCCCATAGCAGTGTGAGCAGAGAGAGGCAGGATGGCCAGGGTGCATTTGGAGGAACCCCACACTTTAGAGGCAGGCCCATGGCCCAGGCACAGGGAGAGTATGGCCAAGGAGGTGTGGTCAAGGGTCAGCAAAGCCTTGATGAGGGGAAGCTAAATCCCTTAGTGGCCAGGAGGAGAGCTTGTGCAGGCTTCTGGGGGCTGGGCCTCCCATGGCCACTCATTCACAGGGAACAAGGTCCTCCATTGTTCAAAGGCTCCTCAGCTGAAGGACTTTATAAGACAGGTAAGTGCTCCAGAGACTTCTCAACACTACTTCTCTGACACAGCAGGGACAGGAGAGAGGTCTTCACTGCCTCTTTTCCTGATCTGCCTTCAAATAGACGATGAAAATTTTGTGTGAGCTCAGCCTCTCATCCCAACTACAGAAAATATCTTGTCTCATTTGTCATAGGGTTATTAGCAGATTCAGAAATGGCAGAGCAGTGCAGTCACCCTACCCTCCACCAGTCATTTCCTTACTGGCAAAATGAGGGCTGGGTTAAGACAATTCTAGAAGGGATGCTAGTTTACAATCCTCTGCCTACTGAAAATAACTGGGTACTTCACAGTGGAGCCAACCACGCTGGTGGAAGAGTTAAGAATTACCAAGTACTGGACAGTATTTATTGCCAGGCATGTGCTGTCATGCAGTTCTCAGCCACCTGGTGAGGTGGGTGGGACCCCCACTGCTCTCAGAGCTCACTGCTTAGAAAGCCCAGCGGTGCACAAACTGGAGCAAATTAGCCAGGCAAGGCTAACATCAGGGCTTCTACTCCTCCCCAGCTAAAGCAAGATTTGGTATAACATTTTAAGGCTACCAAAAAACTAAAACCTCTCCTGTAAATGCTTTCAAGAAAAATCCTCAAATTGCATTTCCTCGATGTGATTCTCCACCATGAGGCAATGTGAACCCCACTGCAGTGAGGCCAAAATGACGACAGCAACTATTTCAGGAAGACGCTTCCATTAGAATGTACCTTTTCAAACATAAGATGCAGTTGGGCACAGATTCAAGTCTGAATTTATCCAAGTCACTTCCTTTTACTCTTAATTTAGCTACAATTTTAACCTAGAAAGCAAAACCTAAAAATAGCTTTATGTATGTGCCTCTCACTGCCAGGAAACTCCACCTTTCTTGGGAACATTTAGAAAGTATCTGCAGCTGTTATTTCAGACTGTGGCACAGAGAAGATGCTCTTAACTTCTGTCAACCAAGGAAAGGGATGGGTCAGTCTGTGCTAAGCAGAGATGCCAGAAGGTCAAGGCCAAAACCAAGGCCATCAAGTTTCTATCATCCCTTTCAAGGGGCCCCCTGACCAGGTTCACTGGCCAAACAATGTCAAAACAAAGATGCCAGAGCAGCACTGATGCTCTCAAAGAGACCACACCCCCTGTTTACAAACTAGAGATATAAATCTTTATTTCACAACTTTGTCATAATTCACTTTCTAAGGAGACAAGTACTGGGGGACAGAGTTTAAAATGCTGGGGAGGCTAGCTGCTGGGTGTCTTCCAGGCAGGAGCACAGCTGTGGTCCCTCCAGGGCCAATGCACTCTTGGAGCTTCCAGGCAGCACAGATCAGATGCACCAGTAATGTCCAACCCCAGTTTTATTTAGAGCCACCTCCTTTTTTGGGACCATCAGTCCTCATTTCATGCCACATTTTCACTAGAGGCTCCCTGTTCTTCCAAATGAGTTCATGACCATAAGTAATATACCATCTGGAAAAGAGAAAAACCAGGTTTGACATTCCAATAATATGACACACACATTTAATCAAGCCAGCATTTTTAAAAATCAAATGCTACTGTGCTTCACTGTGTAGCTTATGAAAATGGCTAGATTTATTTGCTGTAGATAAATGGTTTAGCTTTAATATACAGAACATAAAAAAGGTCATAGTAGTGTGGGGTGAATGCTCTGGAATGTGTCGAGTACTTCACACCCACTTTTTTTTAAGAGAAAGAATTTTAATATTTATCTTTTAGTTTTTTTCTCGGACACAACATCTTTGTATGTGGTGCTGAGGATCGAACCTGGGCCGCACACATGCCAGGCGAGCGCACTACCACTTGAGCCCCAGCCCCACACCTACTACTTCTGATTCACCTTTGCCCTGCAAGTTAAACACCATTTCTCATTATGGACTCAAACCAAGTCCAAGAAGAAAATAATTTGTCCAAAGTGCCAATAGCTTCTACACAGTCAACTGAGGTCTGACCCCAGGTCAGACTGACTCTAAGTCCAGGCTCCTATTAAGAAATGGTGGAATTGCCTCATGATGGCACCTGTCACCCTTGGGAGTAGAGGGAGACTTCCTGGAGCACACGGGGCTGGGAATTAAGGAAAGCTTTCATCTTGAACTCCTTTTGCTCCCCAGAGCAAAGTTCCCTGAGGCAGAGATCAGGTTTTGTTGAGCTTCACATCTCCCAGATACTGTTTAGCTTATCAGAACAGCAATTTAATGTTTTTAACATTTTTTAAATGCCCTGAACTTTGTTTTTCAGTGGGGACTGAACCCAGGGGCACTCTACCATTGAGCTAATCCCCAGCCCTATTATCTGTGGGAGACCAACCTTGCAGGTGACCGAGTCAGACTCCCCAGCTGGGTGCTGAGGCGCTCAGAAACAGAAATGTGGCAGGGCTTTCCCCACCATTCTTGGGTTCAAGGGATGGTGTCTCATGCATGGGCGTTGCTTCCTACAGCCCCATGGGTGGAGCTACACTCACCTGTTCCTTTGTAATATAACCCCTTGCCCTGTTTAGGATAGAATCTTCCATGGAAGTGTCTTGTGTGTGTCCCCTTCTCTTACTGTGCCCTTGGATGTGGCCTACCCAGATATCAGTCAACCTGCTGACAATGGACATCATGAAGATAGACTCAGCCTCCTGAAACCTGACCCCTTGCCTCATTTGAATAGCTTCTTCTCAATAAAAGGGGTCAGCACATTCTCTCGCTCTCTCTCTTCCTGCAGACCCTTAAAGTCAGAGGAGCCATCACAGCGACCCCAAAGAAAAAGGTATTTGTATCTCTTGTGTGGTTATTTTGTGCAGCCCAGTTAGCCCAGTTTTCCAGGAGTGACCCCTGAGCCTTTTAGTCGTGAGAACAGAAACCTGGCAATTATTATTTTTTGGAGTACCAGGAATTGAACTCGGGAGCACTCAACCACTGAGTCACATCCCCAGCCCTATTTTTTACTTTATTTAGAAACAGGGTCTCACTCAGTTGCTTGGCACCTCACTGTTGCTGAGGCTGGCTTTGAACTCACAATTCTCCTGTCTCAGTCTCCCTAGCTACTGAGATAACAGGCATGCATCAGTGTGCCCAGCATTTTTTTTTTTTTTTTTTTGAGATAGGGTCTGTTTGCTGGCCTCAAACTTGGAAGGCTCCTGCTTACCCTACCAAGTAGCCCACAACCAGCTCTGAACATTTTCTTCTTATAAAAGGCTTGATTTGTACCCGAATCTTAAAATATTCGCTAAATGTAGTTAAAACCTGATTTTATAGAATTACATTATTTTGTTAACATTAATTTTTTTTTAGTTGTAGATGGACACAACATCCCTACTTTGTTTATTCATTTTTATGTGGTACTGAGGATCGAACCCAAGCGCCTCCATGTACAAGGCTCTGCCACTGAGCCACAACCTCAGTCCCCAACATTAAATTTTTGAAAAATAATCTGTATATTTAAGAATGAAAAAAGCATTTAAAAGGGTATGCATATTAATAGGTATGTAACAAAATTCTCTTGTAATATAAAAATTTCTGGTGAATTCAGAACAAGAAAAAATGGACCACCCTAAAATGCAATTTTGAAGATTCTTGCAAGAAACAAAAACCTTTTAGGGATTCTCCATTAAATCTTTTTGAGCCTGCTTATTTCAAGCAGAGTCAAATACTTTAATCTTACAGGTACACTGTTCTGATTATACTCATAAAAACCAAATGTAACTAACTAGTCATTTGGATAAACTCAAATTAGAAAAATATTTAACTATTTTCTTTTTTGTGTTGGGGATTAAACCTAGGGCCTTGCACATTCTAAACATGTGCTCTACCACTGAGCTACACCCCCAGACCCCAGATCACTAAACCTTTCTTGCTGCAGCTGCATAACAGTCTAGTAGTCTGAAACTCCATCTCTGCAATTATGAGCCAAGAATCTTTGGTCAAGTTACTTCCTCTATGTAAAGTGGAATAGCTCCCAGCACTTTGAGTCTTAAATTAGCCCTTAGCTCATAGAATTCTACATGATTTAAAGTCACAGCTTATGCACACAACAACTATTCAATAAATTATTAGCTATTATTACAATAGTACAATGTAAAGACTGAGAGCTGGTCAGGGACACAAAACCAAGGAAATGTGCAAGTGAATAGCAAAAAATTAGGGCAATTTAACAAAAAAAAAAAAAAAAAAGATTTTCACATTTCTAAATCTATTTTAAAGATGTTATGACTGAGATCTAGTAAGTGAAAATAAGCTGAAAGGATTATAAGAGAAAGGATTCCTCTGCCTTCCAGATCCTAGGATTTAAAATGCCTTTAATCCAATTATTTTCAGAATGGAAAAAGGCCATCTAATTATATTTTGGAAGAATAAAAACCTGCTGGAAAGACGACCCTTTACAGACATGTAAAAAGCACCAGGTAAATTTAGAGTTCATAAAACAGAATCCCTTTTCATGTTTTTGTTTCTCATACTGTAATAGCAGGTCAGCTTCTACTATTTATATTTGTGCTGCTGTTAAAGCTAGAACTCACATATGCTATTCTTTAATCATCACTGAAAATTACAAATGGCATAATGGCATTTAGTTCCACCACCTACTTGGCAAAACTGCGTCACTTAGATTTTTCTAAAAAAATTTTTAAGAAGTTTCCATTGTCATGAAACAAAGCAAAAATGAAATAAGGGCAAAAGACAACTGACTTGCAAGAAAAGACAGGCCATTCAGGGATGGCACCATCAGACAACTGTGCTGAAGGGACTCCCGAAGTCAGATGGGCTCCAGGAGTCCAAAGGAAGTTTATAGTTGCTACCAAACTATTACATTTTAGGCAAAAAAGAAAAGCAAATAAACAAAAAATGCTAAAATACCATTGTTGAAACACAAATGGAAACACTTTCTGACCATATGCCAGGCGTACTAGATGTGGTGTGATGTGGCTGGAAAGCAAAGGAGATCTGGGTTTAAATTCTGCTCTGCTACTTCAGAGCTCTCTGTCCTAAGGAAGACCACTTCTGTACTTCAGTTTCCCATTAGTAAAATGGGAATAATAGATGCCCTCTTCCTCGTCCATCGCTGCCGCCTCCTTCTTCTGCTGCTCTTGGAGCTGCTTGTGTGCTCATGAGGACCTGGTACCTCTTTTGTGAAGCACCAGCTGAGGAGACTCTGGTGCTCGACATGGCCGACGAAAAGCTCAAGGAAGGAGTAAAGACTGAGAACAACGATCATATTAACTTGAAGGTGGCAGGGCAGGATGATTCTGCGGTGCAGTTTAAGATTAAGACACCACTTAGTAAACTAATGAAAGCATACTGTGAACGACAGGGTTTGTCAATGAAGCAGATCAGATTCCGATTTGAAGGGCAGTCAATTAATGAAACAGACACACCTGCACAGTTGGAAATGGAGAATGAAGATATAATTGATGCGTTCCAGCAGCAGACAGGAGGTGTCTACTAAAAAGGGAACCTGCTACTTTACTCCAGAACTCTGTTCTTACAGACCAAGAATACATTCTCAATTAGAAAACTGTAATTTGGTTCCACCACCTTCTGACCACTATAGTTTTCTTTATTCTTTCATTCTCCCCTTCCCCATTCCTTTATTGTACATAAAGTAACTGGAGTATGTGCACAAGCATACTGCATTTTTTTTTAAACTAAATGGCCAATGATATGTTTTGATTGTCAACAAATGGAGATGGGATGGGGAAAAATACTGGTTCTGTGAAAATATCCCCTTTCTCCATTAGTGGCATGCTCATTCAGCCCTTATCTTTATATTCCAGTAAGTTATTTTTCTCTCACTGTTTTAACAACAACAAAAATAAACCTGAACATAAAAATCCTTGCATACCTTGTTCAATTGGAGAATTTTAATGTTTAGTTTTCCCTTCAAGTCAAGCGTCTTGTTGTTTAAATAAACTTCTTGTTTATTATTCCTGTTTTATTTATTTATTTATAAAGTACAATGTAAGGTGACTAGCTCAGTGCCTACATATGATGCCCAGTAAGTGTCCATGCTGGCTTGCTTCCTTTATGCAGACACACAACACTCCCCCTCACAATCACTACAGGGGAAAAAAAAAAAAAAAAGCTCTTCCAGCCCAGTGTCTGTGCAGCACTGGTGAGATGGCGCCCACAGAAGAGGGAGGAGGGCAAGAAAGCCCAAGAGTGGGAAATAGAAACATCAAAGACTTGGGGGCTGGGAGCACTATGAGAGGGGCTGGGAATGACGACAGGTTAGGAAATGGAGTTGAGTTTAAGGGACCAATAAAAGCACACAGTCACTCTACAATGATCAAGGCAGGGGCAGGGCTGACATTCTCAAATCCCATCTCTCTTGGTGAAACTGGTTTAGACCAAAGCAAACCATGCTGAGGATCTCTCCCCTCCCAACAGTATCCTCCTGCCTGTATCACATAGCTCAGTTGCCTCACTCTGTCTTCCTCAGGGAGGACAGGGAAGCAACTGAGGAAGCAGTTTAGCATCAGCTACACTCAACTTACATGCCAAAGAGAGCTCCCCCAAGATGTGCTGCATGATCAAAAAATTTCCATCCCAGGATCATTCCAGCTGTATCCATGGCAATAATGGCTTTTAGGGCCTAAAAGATGGCAAGAGAGAACAGAAGTGATACACTTTGATTCCTCCAGCACTGACATTCCTAATTTAAGAGCAAGACTTCAGTCATTGTAAAAACACCACTAACGTCCTCAGAACTTCATCCAGGTACTTACATTCCCTGCTGTGAATGTGAACATTGGGAGGAAGATGATGGCGAGCCTCCCCTCTGGGATCTTAGTGCAAACAGCTGCCAACACACTCATGATCGCACCTGACTGCAAAAGAATGGAAAATGCTGGTTAGGAACAGCATACAACCTCTTGAACACAGTGTCTACATGTCTGAAGTAGCAAAACTTTTTTCCAAAAGGCTTATATGCTTAGCTGTAGGTGAGCACAGAGCTTAAAAGCTTTCAGTTGCTAATGTGCACTATACCAAGCAGAGAGGCTTCAGGTTTGTCACATACATAGTAATCACTGGGTAAAGCCTGTACTTTCATTACAGGTTACTAAGATGTATAAAAACCATTGTGTTAGCACTTAATGAACAGTGTTAAACATGCCTTTTTTAGAACTTCTCAAACCTCTCTAAAAAGCTCGCCAAACCAGAGAAAATGATCATAACTCTGTCCAAAGAAACTCATATGTGGCTCACTCGGCTCGGCGCAAAGGGAAGGCGGCGCAGAACAGAGGCTTTGCTTGCAGGTCACCAGACCAAGCTCTGGACACAGCACAAGGTTACCCCAGCACCCCCCACCTCACCAAACACCCTATGTGGGTAACAGATGGAATCCATCTTGGAAAACCTTCCTCGAAATCTATCGGTGGGCGTGGCTACCAGCACAATTCTGTGGCTGATCAGGTACCCAGTTCCAACTCCCCCACCCCCAGCGGTGATAACTCAAAATTTTTCTCACAAACTTTTGCAGGGCGTAGCTATCAACGCAGAATAGCAACTGTACAGGCACCTGATTTCCAACTCAGAGACTCAGAGTAGGGAGGCTCCAGGTAGAAACTCAAGCCCTCTCACACTAGCTACCTCCACCACCCTGAACGCAGAGACTCAAGCTAGGAATAGACAACTCCATCTACTGGAAGAAAAGAAAACAGAGTCCTGAGACTTTTTTTTTCTTTCTTTCTTTTCTTTTCTAGCTCTTCTCATCCAATCTCCTCTTCCCTTCCCCCTCTGGTCCTCACAACCTCAACTATGTGAATCCAAGAACTTTGCATGAAATTAGACTTTAAGAACTGAATCACCAGAATAATATAATACAGAGGAATTGCATAGGCCCCACCTCACCCCACCCCTTTATTTTTTTCTTATTTTCTTTCTCCCTCTCTTTCCTTTTTTCCCCCTCTTTTCTTTTTTTTTCTTCCTCCCTCTATCCCACTTTCAACCTCCTATCTTTTACTATTTATACATAGGGTAATTTTCTTTAATACAGATAAGGAGTTTGAAGTTATACATTCTTCCGTAAACTATCCCTGTCTATTCATTAGAGTTCTCCTCTAAAGTTGCTAAGTTAGAGTAATCCCCTACCCTCACTCCTTTCCCCCTTATAATGATGTCCTATGCCTGACCTTCAGGTTCTCTATATGCCACCAGAAATGGTATGCCTTTTATGAAACGAATGACTATATTCTAAATAATTGAAGGGGCTGGGGATGTGGCTCAAGTGGTGGCGCACTAGCCTGGCATGCGTGCGGCCTGGGTTCGATCCCCCGCACCACATACAAAGATGTTGTGTCTGCTGAAAACTAAAAAATAAATATTAAAAAAAAATTCTCTTTAAAATAAATAAATAAATAAATAAATAATTGAAGCCAGCATCTGTAGACACAGAGTCTAACTATAAATGTAATAATAATGAAAACTTGCTCATAGATGATGTATTATTGATATTGGGAACTGTTAACATTGGTTTTCTCCACAAAAGAGAGATTTTGGGAACTATATAAGTGCAATATAAATATATAGGGGGAAAATATTAACAAAACAGTCACAAAGAGCTGGAAAGAAACGTGAGTAATATGAAAAGACAAGGAAAGAAAGAACCACAAACAATCCAGGACAAGTCAACATTAGAAGAGGTAACATCTGCAGCAGAAGGAATGTCAGATAAAGATTTCAGGATATACATGGTTCAGATGATCTAGAATCTTAAGGAAGACATTATACAGCAAATGCAGACAATGAAAGTTCACTTTGACAATGAATTACATAAACAAATCCAAGAAGCAAAAGATTAACTCTACAGGAAGATAGAGGTTATACAAAAAAACCAAACAGAAATCCTGGAAATGAAGAAAATTATAAACCAAATAAAAATTCAAATGAGAGTATCATCAGTAGAGTAGACCAATTAGAAGTCAGAACATCAGACAACAAAGACAAAATATATCATCTTGAAAAGGGCCTAAACAACTCAGAAAAGCTGATAAGAAACCATGAGCAGGGCTGGGGATGTGGCTCAAGCGGTAGCGTGCTCGCCTGGCATGCGTGCGTCCCGGGTTCGATCCTCAACACCACATACCAACAAAGATATTGTGTCCGCCGAGAACTAAAAAATAAATATTAAAAATTCTCTCTCTCTCCTCTCTCACTCTTTAAAAAAAAAAAGAAAAGAAAAAGAAACCATGAGCAGAACACCCAAGAAATCTGGGATACCATAAAAAGACCAAATTTAAGAGTTATTGGAATAGAGGAAGGTATAGAGGTCCAAACCAAAGGAATAAGCAATCTGTTAAATGAAATGATTTTAGAAAATGTTCCAGACATGAAGAATGAAACAGAAATCCAAATCCTAGAAGCCTACAGGACGCCGAATGTACAAAACCACAAGAGACCCATGCCAAGACACATTATAATGAAAATGTCCAACACAGAGAACAAGGAGAGAATTTTAAAAGCTATAAGAGAAAGGAGGCAGATTACATTTAGGGGTAAACCAATTAGGTTAATGGCTGATTTTTCATCACAGATGCTGAAAGCTAGAAGATCCTGGAACAACTTATTTCAAACACTGAAAGATAATGGGTTCTAACCAAGAATCTTGTATCCAGCAAAACTAAGCTTCAGGTTTGACAATGAAATAAAAACCTTCCACGATAAACAAAAGTTAAAAGAATTTGCAGCTAAAAAACCGGCTCTGCAAAGCATCTTGGGCAAAACATTACACGAAAAGGAAATGAAAAACAATGAAAATCAACAGTGGGAAGTAGTACAGTAAGGAGAAAAACTAATCAAAAAGGAAAAACAAATCAAGTTAAATAACAAAAATAAACAAACATGGCTGGAAGTACAAACCATATCTCAATAGTAACCCTAAATGTTAATGGCTTAAACTCACCAATCAAAAGACATAGGCTAGTAGACTGGATTAAAAAAAAAAGATCCAACAATATGCTCAGCAAAGAATATCAAGCTGGGCATGATGCACGCCTGTAATCCCAGTAATTTGGGAGGCCACAGCAGGAAGACTGAAAGTTCAAGGCCAGCCTCAGGAATTTAGGAAGATCCTAAGCAATTCAGTGAGAACCTGTCTCAAAATGAAAAATCAAAAGAGCTGGTGATAGGGGCTGGGGATGTGGCTCAAGCGGTAGCGCGCTCGCCTGGTATGCGTGCAGCCTGGGTTCGATCCTCAGCAGCACCACATACCAACAAAGATGTTGTGTCCGCCGAGAACTAAAAAATAAATATTAAAAATTCTCTCTCTCTCTCCTCTCTCACTCTCTCTTAAAAAAAAAAAAAAAAAAAAAAAAAAAAAAAAAAAGAGCTGGTGATATATAGCTCAGTAACAAAGTGCCCTGGGTTCAGTCCCCAGTATCAAAGGAAAAAAAAAAAAGCAAGCCAGGCATGGTGGTGCACACCTGCAATCTCAGCAGCTCAGGGAAGCTGAGGCAGGAGGATTACAAATTCAAGGATAGCCTCAGCAACTTGGCAAGACCCTGTCTCAAAGTAAAAAAGAAAAGGGCTGGGGATGTGATTCAGTGGTTAAAAACCCTTGGGTTCAGTCCCCTCCTAAAAAAGTTCTCTAAACAAAAAGTAAAAACAATGAAACAGTAATATGCCTTATATACAATAGATTTGTTTTTGCCCTTTGAATTTTCTAAATTATGTTTTAATATTTGAAGCAAAAATTCTAACAGTGATATTATTACTGTAGAAGAAATTTGAGGAGGTACAGAAATATAAAAAAGGTGGTAGGCTTCTCCACTTACCCTAATAAAATGACACTAGCACCAAATTGTGATAAAAGATGTATAATAAATAGAACAGCCAGAAAAAAAGTTGCAGAAAGCACTACAGATAAATCAAAATGAAATTATAAACAAATCTGTTCTAGTGACCATTTTACTTGTAATTTTGTAATGAATAAACAAAAGAATTCCACTGTGCACAGGTTAGGTCAATAGCAGTTAAATCAATGAAGTCACAGTGGGCAGATTATCATTTAGTGACCAAATTTAGCCTATGATAAACTTTATAAATTTCAAGTGAACAATTATTTTCTCTAACAAATATTTTAATAAATGTTGTTTCTTACAACAAATAACACATGTTCTGTGCTACCTTGAGATGAGGGTTATATTTCACAGAAAATAAAACTTCTAGGGCTGGGGTTGTGGCTCAGTGGTAGAGCACTTGCCTCAATATGTGTAAGGAACTGGGTTCAATTCTTAGCCACCTATATAAAAAATAACTTCTGAAAAGCAGAATATTGGAGATAAGCTTCATGCCAAAAACTAATAAGAAATTAATTTTTTGATGAGATTTAGAATATACACACCTGACACCAAAACTAACCAGTATCCTTGACCCCTAGTAGCCAATATGGTAATTGACAAATATACTTTAATAGTCTTTAACAAAAGATTATGACTAAACCATTAAGACCAATATTTTATTTAAAAAAGAATTTTTATAGTTGTAAGTGGACAGCATGCCTGTATTTGCTTAGTGTATGTGTGTGTGTATATACATTTATTTTTTTTTAATGCTGTGCTAAGGATCCAACCCAGTGCCTCACACATGCTAGGCAAGCATTCTGCCACTGAGCTAAAGCCCCAGCCCGAGACCAATATTTTAAACAATTGTCAATAGTATTTTCTTACTGATTTCTCATCAAGAATGCCATTATATCTCCATTGTACCTATTGACTTAACTTTTATTATCACCAAGGATGAATTAAAAGTATTTGGGGATAAATAATTTTATGGTTGCCATGGTTCTATAGGATTTTTTTAAAATGACATCTCTCCCCATACACCTACTTTTTAAAAATTTATTATTTATTTCTTTATTTTTAAAAAATAGTGCTGAGGATCAAGCCCAGTGCCTCTTAAGTGCTAGTCAAGCATTCTACCACTGAGCCACAACCCCAACCCCAGCTGTATAGGATTTTAATGAAGGAATAGGAACTATTTTTTGCACATTTCTCCCTATATGCTCCTTACTGTGTTACAGACTCTAAACATATTTGCACTGCAAATCAGAAATAGCTGATATTTTAAAAATTAAGCAAAAGAAAAATAACTGGTTTTATTCCCACTTTATGTGGAGAAACAGGCTCAGAGATGCTCAGTCACAAGTCCTGGAAATCACAGGTAAGTGGCAGAGCCAGGATTCCCACACACTCTACTTCCAAATACCATGCTGCTATAATCTACTAACTAGACTTCAGTTTCTTATTTATAAAACAAGAATAACAACTGTCTAAGGGCACATCAAAATGCCCTCCCAGATCCTGCTAGCTACTAAGTCTCTCCATCCTCAGAAACCACAAAGTCCTCAAAATTCTCATCCCTTTCAGTATTTATTAGATGTGATTATATTTTCTCCAATTAAACTTAAAATCTGAGTCCACTTCTGATTCATTCTAGTAGTGATCTTCATTGTCTTCATATAACAAGATGCTTAGCTGCTGAGTAAGGTAGAGAATATGATTAAAATTTATAAATTATACCAGAACCAAATTTTATACAAAAAAAAACATTCCATGAAGAAAAAAGGGTGGTGTTGGGTGCAGAGCTTAAGAAATAAAGCATGTAAATAATAAGATATAGACCTCTTAAGAAAATTAAATATGGGGCTGGGGATGTGGCTCGAGTGGTAGCGCGCTGGGCCTGGCATGCTTGCGGCCCGGGTTCGATCCTCAGCACCACATACCAACAAAGATGTTGTGTCCGCCAAGAACTAAAAAATAAATATTAAAAATTCTCTCTCTCCTCTCTCACTCTCTCTTAAAAAAAAAAAAAAGAAAAGAAAATATACACAAAGTAGGGAATGATTATTTTACATAAGAATTTTTTCTCATAACTCTTTTTAAGAAAGAGTTCCTTTAAATATGAAATCTTCTATTAGAATGCATTTAAATGCATTAATATTTATTTATTTATTCTTTGGTACCAGGAATTGAACTCAAACGTGCTTAACCACTAAGCCATATCCCCAGTCCTTTTTATGTATTTTGAGACAGGGCTTCACTAAGTTGCTAAAGCTGGTTTTGCACTTGCAATCCACCTGCATTAGCCTCCCAAGCCACTGGGATTATAGGCACTTACCACCACACCTGGCTTTTAGTATTTAAATATACACAAAGTGAATGTGTAGTCTTTAAAAATACATCACATAAAAATTTCCATATGCCTAGAATTCTGCCATTGAACTCAAAAGACAACATGTTTAAAAAAAAAAAAAAAAACAACAACAACAACAAAAAACAAATTTTTTAAGCATAAAGAATTAAGTTCCTGAGGGCAGGAACCATGATCATCTTGCTCACTGGCTCTCTCTCTAGAATCTAGCATAATGCTCCGTAGTCTCATCTACCCAGTAAACACTCTAATACTGACTCAACCAGGAGGACATAGAACCCAATTCAAATCTGTAATTGGTCAAAAATTCTCCAATGCCTGATGAGGCTCTCTGGTTTATGAGGATTGGATCCTCACTGTTCTGACAATATTCTTGCCATGTACTCTATTCCATGAAGTATATGTAAATAACCAATGGTTAAAAGCTTTAACCTGAAACTTAAAATTTTAAAAATATTTAAGTTGTAAATTACATGTAGATCAACCAAAATTATTTTTCAATGTTGATTTCCTGGTTTTGATAATTGTTCTGTGGTTCTGTAGGATGTAGTTAATTAGGATGAAGAACATGTGAAAACTATATTAATTTTGCAACTTTTTTAAAGTATACATTTCAAAATTAATTTTAAAATTAGAAATTTTTAAATTAGAAATACTTACTGCACCAAGTGAAGGTCCATATCTTCCTGTGGCAACTTTACACATATAACTGACAAAGTTGGAAATAACACCTGAGAAATAAGTCATAGTTCAACAGTTTAAGTAAGGTTTAAAAATGACTTCTATTTTTTATCTCTACCGTCCACAGATTAATAGTGTCAGGTTTGTACCTATATCACTCCAAGGGTGCCAGCACGAATACTTAATCTGCCAATAATTTCAAACAGTTTTAGGGAAAGAAAAATCTAATCCACATCATGACTTGCCATTTACTTTACCTCTCAGTTACCATTTTCCTCATATATAATTTAAAGAAAAGGAGGCTAGTTCTCAAACTCACCAACTATCTCAGAACCCCCTGGGCAGACATGCTAAATCAGAATCTCTGGTGGGACACTAAACTAAATGATCCATTAGGTTCCTTTTGCTTCAATGACAGTTGAGCTCAGTGTGGCTCATTTTAAAAAACAACTTCCTATGGAACAGGAATTAATGGCATCTGAAACACCCTTTGTACAACAACTACCCCCATAACTAGTACTTGGGGAAATAATTATATATATACTACCTTAGAGGCCAAAAAAGGAAAAAAAAAAATGATCAGCTTCTACTTTTGATGGACTAGACACATATACCTGAGTGTTCAATTGATATTAATTTAGGAGTCACTTTGGATCATGTAGTAGATGGTTTTACTTAATCTTTTCTACAAGGCCCTGTCTTGAAAAGATAAGTATCATTACCCCCAGAAAGGCATAGTCATTTCTGCCAAATCACACAGCTGGTAGCAGAAATGGGCTCTGAACCTAGGTCTTCTGTCTCAAAACTCAGTGCTTTTTTCACTACAGCACAATTGGCAGATATAAAATTTTTAAATGCTGGGACTTTAGAAATGAGTTTTTTGTTTTACTTATATAAATTTTGCAAACAGGTGAGCAAAAGTTGATCAATTAACCACTTAGCAGCAATTAGTAAACTGGAATCACAGGCTACAATTTCCTAATTAAAATATTTTAGAAATGATGCCATCTCCAGAACCACAACTAGGAAGTGTTGTCCTACATATAGTCTGGCAAAAAAACACACTCACTCCTCTTGGCAATCAATAACATTGGATCACTCTGATCAAGCTTTATGCAAACTGAGCACAATGGGGGAAGTGAGCCTGCTTAAGATTATTTAACACAAACTCAGATGACTAAGACAGTTGGAAAGCCTAGGAGCCATTACTCGATATAATGGTGAGCCTGAGCTGGGAAAAAAAAAAAAAAAAAAAAAATCAAGGCCTGGTTAAGATAAAAATGACATGTAAAGGTCCTGAGATTAAAATTCATTACCTGCAGATAGGTACACTGCCATGAACTGCTCTTGACCCAGAATATTCACTATGCTGGAAGAAAAGCTCCACAAAACATACATATTTGCTGCCATGTGAAATAAGGAGAAATGACTGAATGTTGACAACAACATTGGAGAACAAAGGACCTCTACAAGAGAAAGAAAAAACAGAGTCTGGTAATTGAAGAACACAAAGCCAGTAAAAATTATCTAGTTTAGAGTTTTCAGTATTATCAAATAAACACAGGAAACAAAAACAGAGCCAGTTAGTTTTAATAAGATGGTGTAAGACAGTACTTTTCAAAGTGATAAAAAGCTATCTTAATCCCTTTTCTACTTAGTAAGCAACCAATAAAAATTCTCAGTTCAATAGAGGCAAAAGTTACAAATAGAAGGAGCAAATTATTTTAATTTTAGATATAAACTTGCAGTGACTATAGATCTTAATTCATTAAAAAATATTCACTGTCTATGTTTTAGACACCTGGGATTCAGCAATGAAAGAGACAAGGTCTTTGTGCTCTAGAAGCTGATAGTCTACCCTCCAGATTTTGTTTATAACCGTTGACAGTATCTCATATTTTTTATTTGTAGGATTTCAATTAACAAAGCATATTTATTTCATATTATCTCTACCTCAAAATCACAAGTTAGACTTACTTGAGGCCGGATTGGATGTGAAGTATCTCATCATTGTCCGCTGCAGAGAAGGTACTCTCCACAAACAGAATACAAGGACATTTGCAGCTATAATACCTGCAAAACAAATACAATTTAAGGAGGTCAAAAATAAGAGGAAAGAGGCCAGGTGTGACGGCACATGCCAGTAATCCCAGCGAATCAGGAAGCCGAGGCAAGTTCAAGGCCAGCCTCAGCAACTTAGCAAAGCCCTAAGCAACTCGGCAAGACCCTGTCTCAAAAAATAAGAAGGGTTAGGGATGTGACTCAGTTGTTAAGAGCTCCTAGGTTCAATCCCTGGCACCAAAAATAAATAAATAGGAAAGAAAATCAGATCTAAAGTTCACCCGAATACAGTGAGCTAAGGAAAGCAAATGAAATCAATGTCTATAAAGTATCCTGGTTAAGTCAGAGATTCCTGAAAAACTGCAAATGCTCTAGGAGTTAACTTCCTTCACCTAAATCCATATTTCACTTCTTCACAACAGTTTACTTTTTTCAATAAATAATGAGATCTATAATTATTGTTTGATAATGGACAATTCAGAGACAAGTAATGTACAGAATTAGGTTATCTGGCCAAGAGTAGAAAAGCTAACATCTCATCTTTTCCCATAGGGATGGCATACTTCTTAAACTTATGGTAAAAATTCAGGAATAAAAAAGAAAAAGAGAATTCAGGGATAATCTAGAAGAATTTTGCAACTGCTTATTTGCAGTGTTTACATATGGAAACTTGGCTGACTTTTTGTGCAAGAACTTATAGTGTTAGATCAATAAATTGAGTAGGTTTAACTATAAAATTAATGATTAGTCATACTTAGGGTCAAAATCAAGTTATTCTTGAAAATTATACACTTTCAAAATGCATTTATTTTTTAAATTGCCATACTCCTTGTACAAAGTATACTATCATCTACTTGTTGATTTCGTTAAAGGACTTAAACATTGCTCATTCCTCTAATCTCTAGGCAACAGGCAAGTAGCACTTCAACTTCAGAGTTAATACTGCAAATATAACTGCAAAAATCCTTTCTGACAAGTTACAATATAGTACTGGCACTGTAGTCAAAATCTCTCATGAAGACCAGTGGTCACTAAACTTCTTTGATTAGGAACACTAACAATAAACAGTTGAATATACACACCTAATATGTCTATATTTAATTACAAATTATGTACATGAACCAATATAATTCATTGTAAAACAGACACACTAAGAAGAAATGAGAAAAGTAAAATGCAAGTATTTTCTTCATTGTAAACTGCATTCTGGAGACCAATTATTGATGAGAAAATTGAGATTTTAAAACATACAAGTTGCCTGAAAGCCAAAGTCAGTGGCCAAGGCAAAATTCCCAATCTAGTACCCTTTCCACTTTCCATTGTGATTTATTTATTTCAATCTTGGCCACCAGAGGGCTTCTGACACCAGACAAAGGGTCCTCAAGGTGGGTAATACATGGCCTGGTTCCCAGAATCAGGTAAGCACCAGAGATGTGTGGTTAAGGCAGGACCTACTGAGGGCACATTGGCTAAGAGTTAGGGGAATCCAGCAGAACTAACTCTGGCCTACTTACACTAAAATTGGGCAAGAGGCCTAACCTCTGAGGCCGTTTCCTATTCTGTAAGATGAGAACAGTAAAATCTACCTTAAAAGGTTAGATTATGATAAAATGAGAAAGTATGATTAAATATAACAGTCACACTGTGACAACACAATAAATGGAAAATACAGTAGAAAGAGAATGGTCTTTTCAGGTCTGAATCCTAGGTATGCCATTTAGTAGCTCTATTGACTGGTGGCATTTTCATCCCTTTCACTTTAGTCCCTCATCTGTAAAAAGAAACTAATACATCCTACCTCATAAAGGCTATAGTGAGGACCATAGTTCAGTGGTAACTCACTCGCCTAGCATGCACAAGGCTCTGGGTTCAATTCCCAGCAGAAAGACTATAGTAAGGCTGAAATAAGCTACTGAGCATAGCATTAAATGTCCAAGGAGCAATGGTTCCTTTCCCCTCCTCCTCTTTTGAGAAACAGGACAGTTTAAAGTCTCTGTGTCTCCGCTTAGAAGGGGTGTTATCTGCTTCCTCCTGACTCAGTAACTTCTTGGACAAGCTATGCACTACTGATTCAGGAAGGTTGCTACTGTCCCAGAGTCTACCCTTACCAAGAGTGATGTACTCAATTATATCATATATATCAGTGAAAACAGCCAAGTATTTTTTCTAAAAATTCTCTCCTTCATAAGTTATAAAAAATTGTGGCAAAAACTGTCAGAATCAACATTTCAGAACTCTGGAAACTAACCAAAGACTTGCAGCAAACCCAGGGGCCATTTATTTGATTCTCAGAACTAGCTTTGCAGCAATTTGCCTAGTCCCACCTCCGGCTTTTTAGCTACAGAAAGCCTTGAAAACAACCCACATTCCCAGTACAGCCCAACAAACACAAAAGGAAGCTGAGAGACCAAGCTGGAGCTCTTTCCAAGCCTTAATCTCAAAGAATAATCATAATTTTGACCTGCCTGCTGATTCCCTGGAAGACCCTACTTTCAGGCTGTGTGACTTTAAAAATGAATGGAACTGTCCAAGTGCAAACCTCCTTGTCCCAGAGGGCATTTATCAAAAACAATTACATGTAAATGATTTAAGTTAAAGGTTGCCTGAGGTGGTAAATAACATTCAGGGCAAATAAGAGACCAAAAATCTTAAATGAAAAGCAGAGGGATGAGATTTCCATAGGATCTTTAAAAACCTCCAACATATTCCTGGAATCTAAAAGCCCACATGCAAAAAAACTACAAAATACAGGAAGACAAAATTTGTTACTAGAGACAAAGGATATTATAAAGAATAGAAAAATAACAGAAAAATCAATGAATCCAAAAGTTGGTTCTCTGAAACCCTAATAAGCAAAATAAGCTTTCAGCTGTAGTTAAAAAAAAAAAAATTTAAAAACTCAAATTACCAAAATCCAGAATGAAAGGAGAATCCTACTATTGACCTTATAGAAATGAGGATCACATGGGTTAGAGATGTATGTAGCTCAGTGGTAGAGTGAGTGCTTAGCATGTATTAGGCCTTGAGTTCAATCCCAATAGACACATATACAAGACTTTAACAGTATACTATGAATAAGTGTATACCAACAAATGAGATTAAATGAAACTGAAAAATTCCCAAAAGTACACAACTACTAAAATTGATTCAAAAAGAAACAGAAAATCTAAATAGCTAGAAAACAAGAAAAAAATTTGAATTAGTAATCAAAACTTACCACAAAAAAAATAAGCCAGAACTAAATGGCTTCATTGATTGAGTTTCCCAGGGCTGCTATGACAAATTATCACAAGCTCAGGGGCTTAACATACAGAAATTTATTCTTTTATATTTCTGGAGACCAAAAGTCTGAAGTCAAGGTAACAAGATGTCAACAGTCATGTTTCCTTCTGAATGCTCTAGGGAAGAATCCTTTCTTTCTTTCTTTCAGCTTCTAGTGGCTCCTAAAATTCTTAGCATTGCTTGGCTTATAGGCGCAAAAATCTGATCTCTGCCTCCATCTCTTCACAAGGGATTTTTTTTTTTTAAGTCTTTACACTCTTCTAAGGGCATGAGTCATTAGTTTTGGAGTCCACTCTAATATGATCTCATTGTAACTATACCTACAAAGCCCTTATCTCAAACAAGGTAACATTCTGTGGTTCTGGGTGGACAAGACTTTTTGGAGGTGTGGGGAGACACTATTCAATTTACAACAGATGAATACCAAAGAAAGGTAAAATTAACACCAACCATTCTCAAACCCTCCTTAAAAAAAAAAAAAAAGAGGAAAGAACATCTTCTGAGTCATTCTATGCAGCCAGTATTACATTGATATCAAAACCAAAGATATCACAAGAAAACTATCAACATTGCTTCATGAATATTTATACTAAAATTCTAGAGGAAATGTTAACAAATCCAGCAACATATAAATCATGATCAAATGGAATTTGTCACACAAATGGAAAGCTGCTTCAACGTGTGAAAAATCAATCAATGTAATACTTCATATTAACAAACTTAGAGGACTCAATTACTGGCTTCAAAACTTACAACACAAACTTAACAGTAATCAAGACAGTGTAGTACTAGCGTAAGGACAGACATACAGAAAACGAAATAGAATCGACACACCAGAAATAAACCCACACAATCATGGCCAATTGGTTTTTGACTAATGTTCAAAGGTAACTCATGGGGAAAGTGTAGTTTTTTCAATAAATGTTGATGAGACAAGTGGATATTCATAAATAAAAGACTGAATCTGGACTTCAACCTTACAGCAAATACAAACTAACTCAAAATGTATCAAAGACCTAAATATAGGAGGGAAAACTATAAATCTTAGCAGAAAATATAGGTATGAATCTTTGTGGCCTTGAATTAAGCCAATTCACAATTAAGCCACATATTATGTGATTCCATTTATATAAAATGTCCAGAACAGGCAAATCCATAGAAAAACAGATTAGTGGTTGCCTAGAGCTGAGGAGAATGAGGAATGACTGCTAATGAATAAGGAAAATGTTTGGGATAATGAAATTGTTTTGGGATTAGATAGATATACAACTTTGTGACTGTAATAAAGACCATACTTGTTGGTGAATTAAAGATATAAGAGTTATATTTCAATTTTTAAAAAAGTGACACACTGATCTGGGAAACACTTGGTTCAGCAACCTCTAGTCTTGTGGCCCAGAGAAAGCAGTGCAACCTCTTTTCTTTTCCTAAAAAAAAAAACAACAAAAACTTACTATCCTACTTGAAGTCCAATAGCTAAGCACAGGATACCTTCTGTTTCTGGGGTGAGCCAATTCACCCCTCCACAGCTCTGCAACCTGAGGAGGCTGCTAACTGACCCCAGATCTGCCATCCAGAAAGTGACAAGTATGAATATCCATAGCAGCCAAAGAATGAGCTTAAGCAACCCCTAAATCCAATTCACAGGAATCAGGCAAGTACAGGAGTCAACCTGTTAGCTTCACTTAGTGGCTACAATTTCCCTTTCTAGGCAGCATCCACAAAACTAGAGGACTCAATTACTGGTTTAACTGAATAAGGTCAAGGCCCGTAGTTACTTGGAATCAAGAGGAAACTCGGACTATCCATATTCCATCCTCCCATGGGATGAAGACAAAGTTCAAAACTAATATGGGAAAACAGAAACTAATATGGGACAAATTTCCACCCCCCCCACACACACACACAGCGAGGCAAAGACCCCATACTGCTAACCATAAAAGGGGTTATCATTTCTCTGCATTCTCCCTGTAGATGAGCATATCTAATCAATCCCTGTGAGCAACTTTAAGAAATTAATCTGACCTATATATACTCTATACATTGTTGGACATTTAAATTGGCGTAGAACTTCTTTTAAAACAATACAAAATTTTGAATGTATATACTGAGTACTTTTGATTCAGCATTCTATCTTCAGTAAATCATCCTAAAAATACACCTGCACAAGGCTGCAGAGGATATGAAGAATATCCACTGTAGTATTACTTATAAAAGCAAAGACTAAAAACAACCTAAGTATACATTAATAAAAGAAATGTTAAATAATATTCATCCATATGGAATGCTACAATGACATTAAGAAAGAATAAGGCTGGAGTATAATTTCCATTTCTTGATTTGGATGCTGGTTATTATGGACATGTTCAGTTTGTGAAAATTGTAATTCAATATATTTGCACAACTCTATGTACATTAATCTTCAATAAAATATACAAAAGAATGCAACAGATCTATTTGTATTGATATGAAATGTTCTTTAAAGTATTAAGTGAAAAAAATCAAAGTAGAAAAGATGCATTATATATCACAATTTATGTTTTGAACTTCAGATAGATATAAATGCTTACATATAAAAACATTATTTGTGAGAATACAAAAGCAATTAATGAGGTGGTGATTATTATGAGAAGGAAACTGTTTTCATCTGTTACTATGTATACCTATTCATCTTATAATGACAAATCAAACCCAGGAAGTCAAGAAGGGCTCCCTTTCTCCATTGGATACCAGCTTGATGACTTGGAACACTATTGAAATTTGGGCTTTTAATCAGTACCCAGATACCTGGGATGGGGCGAAACTGTAGTAATTATAACAACTGTGATTTGTTGTAGTAGAAAGTGATAGGTTGTAATAAAAAGCACAGTATTTGAATTATGAAGTATGTTTGATTCCCATATCCACCCTTCTTTTTTTTTCTCACCTAAATAATAAATTTTATTCTTTTAAAACTCCTGGTTAATAAGATGAAAGAACAAAGGTTTTCTTTTCTTTTTTTTTGTGGTGCTGGGGAATTGAACCCAAGGCCTTGTGCATGCAAGGCAAGCACTCTACCAACTGAGTTATATCCCCAGCTTCCCCATATCCACCCCCTTCTAAGAAGTCTGTGAACTCAGATTGTTATTTAACCCATCTGAGCCTCAGTTAGTCTACCTGAAAAATGAGGATACTATTAACAAGGTTCTTATGATGATTCATAACCATAACACTTTACAACACATAAAGCACCTAGGATAGTACTGGAAGCAATAGGAGGCACTCAGCATTAGTTGTGTCCTTTCTTTCCCAGAGATAACTTGTCTGAAGACTAGGGAGCCAGGAATTACAGAAAAGCAGTAACTGATGAAAAAGTTAAGAGGAACTAGAAGATCAAGGAAAACACTACCTCACCAGCAATCTCATTAATAGGGAAAGAGATTTTGGCCTGGGAACTTAAAAACCTTAAAAAGGTAAAAGGAGAAAGAAAATTGAACTAAAACCCAATAATTTGATGGAAAACAGCATAGCAAAGAAAAAAATAAAGAGACTTCAGAGACTGGGGCAGAGGGGTTGAGGGCCTTAAGGCAAGCAGTGCCTAAACTTTGGAGTTGACAAAAGATATGGACTTCTCCTCATTGTGCCCACTTTGATCAAAAACAATACCTGAACTGAATCTTTCTCCTGAATTCCAAAATAGTGAAGGCAGCATTCTGCTGAAAGAACAGGAACCTAGCAAGGCCCTCAAAGGCAACCCTGAAAACCAGAAAGGCTGGACAAAATATTCTCCTTGGAGGCTGCCTGGGGACCTTACAGATCAGGTCAGAACAGGCAACCAGTGAAATACAAAAGCACAGACAAGTCTCACTTTGAAAACTGCTACCTTGTGCTCTTGACCCTAAAAATACCAAGAGCTTACAAAATCTTCTTTCTAATGAATACAAAGTTTGGGGGCATAGTTCTGTATAACAATTAAGAACATGAAAAAAAAATCCCATAACCAAATAAAAAAGAATTAAAACCACATCTTTAAAAAGTGAAATCTCAAGGACAGACAAAATAGAACACTAAAGACTCCAAACCTAACATGATATACAAGGGGGGTTTTTCACTGTACCATGGACTCCACTTTATCAATGAAATAAATTACAAGTATCCCTCACTATCAGAATAAATTATCTAAATTTAGAACTAAAAAAAAAAATTGATAAATTTGAGTCATGCCTTACTATCAAAACTCCAGAACCAAAGACATTTGGACAAAATGCTTTGCTGTCTGAACCTTCTAGATCCCAAAATCTTGCTGTCCAAATTCAGAAGCCCAAGAGATTCAGATAGCAAGAAATCCTTATGTGAAGTGCTTGGTGTCATCACAGAAATCTTTAATATCCTACTAGGTCTTTCATGCTGCCAACTGTCTAGAGATAAATACTATGGAGCAAAGTTCTGGTCTCAGATATTGAAAGTTCTAGGTAAGAATTTTGGTTCTTTAAAAATGACCGGAAGAATGGGCTGGGGCTGTAGCTAAGTGGTAGAGTGCCTGCCTTGTGTGAGGCACTGAGTTCGATCCTCAGTATCACATAAAAATAAATAAATAAAAGATATTGTGTCCATCTACAACTAAAAAAACATTTTAAAAAATACAAAAAGAAGAACATGCACATTACCATCTATAATCCTAGGGGAAAAGCTGAACAGAGTAAATCTATCACTCCTTACTCAGTGATGAGCTGAGTCAGCCTCACTTAGGATCAGTCTGAGTAGCAACTGAGAAAGCTAAGCAAGGAAAGCTGGACTGTCACCTCTAATGGAGACAACATATTATTAAAGCACCAGTTTATCCTTGAGAATTGCAGTCTATAGTTAACAGATATTGTAAAGCTACACTACTACTAGAGAAGTATGAGGCAATGTGAAACAGCTCAAATTGTTTCCTCATCTTTTAAATGTCTCTTTTAAATGTGTCAATTCAAGATCTTTAGCAGAACCATTCACATTTATGTTATTCAAAGCACTTTATACTCAAGTTGCTAGTTTTATCACAACTATACTATATTCCTGACGACAAATTGCTTTAAAAAAAAAAAAAACCCATAAGGCTAGAGGGTAGAACTCTGATTTTCAAAAACCTCCCAACTGGCTTCTTTGAATAACTATTTACTGGTATGACAAAGACTTTAAATTCTGAGTCCATGTTTCTTTTTTTCTTTTTTTTTTTTAGTTTTCAGCGGACACAACATCTTTGTATGTGGTGCTGAGGATCGAACCTGGGCTGCACACATGCCAGGCAAGCACACTACCTACCGCTTGAGCCACAACCCCGTCCCCGAATCCATGTTTCTTCATGTGAAATGGCAGAAAACCTTTACAAGTGCCCTCAAAGAATACAAGGTATTAATTTCAAGATATTATAAAATGCTTTGAAAATACTGAAGGAAATCAAAATTTTGTTATCCTAAGAAAATTCTGTTACTTCCAGAAAACTTGCAAACAAATATATGAATCTCAGTCAAGAGAGAGAGATTTCTGTGAAGTAACTATTGACACTCTGGAGTCCATACTCTGTGAAGGTGTGGCAATATACTTTGAAACATCTCAATCTATTGGTTCAAAATGCCATTCAAGGGCTGCGTCCTAGGACACCTTGAAGACACTGATCACTCCCTTGTAGTAGAGAAGAGGATGCTGACCCACCATCCTATCATCCGAATCGGCTGGAAGGAACCACCAGATGACGTTCACCTTCTGGCTAAGAGAAGTCACGTGGCCTCGAGGCTCTGAAAGTGAAGGAAACTTTCAGGACTACAAAATGTATCCAATCAAAAATAAAAATAAGACCGCCTCCGCCCACCAGCAGACACCCACCGAAGTCAGGCTCAGCCCAGCTCGGCCTCACTGACCTTCGAGGAAACTGGGGCCCAAGGTAGGCCCAAGTCCATTCCATCACTGGCAGACACCTGCCAGAGACCTGCCAGAGCTCAGGCAGGGCCCAGACTCTACTCGCTGACCTGTGAGCAGGGCCCAGGGTAAGCTTGGGCCCCCTCCACCACCACCACCTGGGAGCCCAGATCTAAGTTGAGATACTGCAGCCATCCTCATAGCCTTCCCCATGTAGTAGCCTCTACCTTGGGACAATAGACAGAGCCTAGAAGCAGCTGCATCTTGGAGCAGGCATCCCAAAGCCAGTGTAAGGCCCACCCTTTCAGCCCCATCTCTGTTGCATCCATCTTGGGGCACCTCCACTGGTATCTGGAGTTACCTCCTACTATTGCTGTGACGACCTATAGTTGTAGTAGCATCCATCCTGGGACACCGGCAGGGTCTGGAAGCCCAACGTCAAGGTGAGGTACAGATAATCTGTACAGATACTACAAGATTATAGGGTAGAAACTGTAATACCTCACATCCACACTGCAAGAAAGGAAATCACATAGACAACATGAAAAAACAAGGGAGGAAAATGCCCCAAACCAATTAGGACACAATAACAGAACCCATGGGCAGTCCAGTTGATGAAATGTCAGAGAAAGAATTCAGAATGTTCATAATTAAAATGATCTGTGAATTAAAGAATGACCTAAATGAGCAAATACAGGCAAAAATTGATCACTCCAACAAAGAGATAAGAGCGCAAATACAGGCAATTACTGACAACACCAATAAACAGATAAAGGAACAAATACTGGCATCCATTGATCACTCTAACAAAGAGATAAGGAAGCAAATACAAGTAGCAAAAGATTACTTCAAGAAAGAGAGATTCTGAGAAAAAAAAATCAGAAATCCTTGAAATAAAGGAAACAATAAACCAAACAAAAAACAATAGAGGGCTGGAATTGTGGCTCAGTGGTAGAGTGCTCGCCTACCATGCATGAGGCACTGGGTTCGATCCTCAGCACCACATAAATGTAAAATAAAGATATTGTGTCCACCTAAAACTAAAAAATAAATATTAAAAAGAAAAAAACAATAGAAAGCATCACCAATAGACTAGATCACCTGAAAGAGAAATCGTCAGATAATGAGGACAAAGTATACAATCTGCAAAATAAAGTTGACCACATAGTGAAGATGGTAAGGAACCATGAGCAGAACATCCAAGAATTATGGGATAGCATCAAAAGAGCAAATCTAAGAGTTATTGGGATAGAGGAAGGCACAGAGATTCAAACCAAAGGAATGCACAATCTCTTCAATGAGATAATATCAGAAAATTTCCCAAACATGAAGAATGAATTGGAAAATCAAATACAAGAGGCTTATAGGACACTAAATATACAAAATTACAACAGATCTATACCAAGGGACATTATAATGAAAATATCTAGCATACAGAATAAGGATAGAATCTTAAAGGCCACCAGAGAGAGGATCAGATAACATATAGGGGATACCAATTCCTTTCTCAGATTTTACAACCCAGACCCTCAAAGCCAGGAGATCCTAGACCAATTTGTATCTCAGCAGATTTTACAACCCAGACCCTCAAAACCAGTAGATCCTGGAACAACATATACCATACCCTGAAAGAAAATGGATGCTGGGCTGGGGTTGTGGCTCAGAGGTAGAGTGCTCGCCTAGCACAACAAGTGAGGCCCTGGGTTCGATCCTCAGCACCGCATAAAAATAAATAAAACAAAGGCATTGTGTCCAACTACAACTAAAAAATAAATTAATAAAACGGATGCCAACCAAGAATCTTATATCCAGCAAAATTAAGCTTTAGATGATGAAATAAAAACCTTCCATAATAAACAAAAGTTAAAAGAATTTACAACTAGAAAGCCTGAACTACAGAGCATCCTCGGCAAAATATTCAAAGAAGAGAAGCTGAAAAACAATGAAAATCAGCAATGGGAGGTATGACACTAAAGGAAAAACTAATCAAAGGAGAAACCAAGTAAAGTTAAATACCAAAAATAAACAAAAATGGCTGGGAATACAAATCATGTCTCAATAATAATCCTGAATGTTAATGTTAAATTCATCAATCAAAAGACATAGGCTGGCAGATTAGATTAAAAATAAATAAATAAAAAAAGACCCAAGAATATGTTGCCTCCAAGAGACTCATCTCACAGGAAGATATCCACAGACTGAAGGTGAAAAGTTGGGAAAAATCATACCACTCTCATGGACTGCGGAAATAAGCAGGGGTTTCCATATCAAATAAAATAGACTTCAAGCCAAAGTTAATCAAAAGAGATAAAGAAGAATATTTCATACTGCTTGAGGGAACCATTCATCAACAAGACATACAATTATAAATATCTATGTCCCAACAATGGAGCATCTACGTTCAAACAAACTCCTCTTAGGTTCAAGAGTCAAACAGACCACAACACAATAATTCTGGGTGACTTTTAACACACCTCTTTCACCATTGGATAGATCTTCCAAACAAAAGCTGAATAAAGAAACTGTAGAACTCAATAGTACAATCAACAACTTAGACTTAACTCACATATATAGAATATTTTATCTTTCAACAAGCAAATATACTTTCTTTTCAGCAGCACATCTAAAACAGACCATATATTATGCCACAAAGCAACTCTTAGCAAATAAAGTAGAGATACTACCCTGCATTCTACCAGATCATAATGGAATCAATGATAAAATAAAAAATAAGAGCTATTCCAACACCTGGAAACTAAATAATTTGTTACTGAATGAACAATGGGTTGCAAAAGACATAAAGGAGATCAAAAAATTCTTGGAGGTAAATGAGAGCACAGATACAACATACTGAAATCTCTGGGATACTATGAAGGCAGTACTAAGAGGAAACTTCATTGCATGGAGTTCATTCCTTCAAAGAAGAAAAAAAATCAAATGAACACCAAAAGCAGAAGACAAGAAGGAATTAAAATCAGAGCTGAAATCAATGAAATTGAAACAAAAGAAACAACTGAAAAAATTGGCAAAACAAAAAGCTGGTTCTTTGAAAAAATAAATAAAATTGACATACCCTTAGCCATGTTAATGAAGAGAAGGAGAGAGAAAACTCAAATTACTAACATACATGATAAAAAAGGAAATATCAACAGACCCTACAGATATACAAAAGATAATTAGAAATTATTTTGAAATAAAATAGAAAATATCGAAGGCATAAACAAATTTCTAGAGTCATATGATTTGCCCAAATTGAATCAGGATGATATATACAATTTAAACAGATCAATTTCAAGATAAAAGAGAAGACACCATCAGAAGCCTACCAACCAAGAAAAGCCCAGGACCGGATGGATACAAGACCTTTAATGAAGAACTAATACCAATACTCTTCAATTTATTTCAAGAAATAGATAAAGAGAGTACACTTCCAAACTCATTCTATGAGGCCAATATCACCCTGATTCCAAAATCAGGCAAAGACACATCAAAGAGAGAAAACTTCAAACCAACATCTCTAATGAACATAGATGAAAAAATTCTCAATAAAATTCTGGCAAATCACATACAAAAACATATCAAAAAGACAGACACCACGATCAAGTGAGCTTCATCCCAGGGATGCAAGGTTGGTTCAACATACAGAAATCAATAAATGTAATCCATCACATCAATAGACTTAAAGAGAAGAACCACATGATCATCTCAATAGATGCAGAAAAAGCACTTGACAAAATACACCACCCCTTCATGTTCAAAACTCTAGAAAAACTAGGGATAACAGGAACATATCTCAAGATTGTAAAAGCTATCTATGCTAAGCCTCAGGCCAATATCACTCTAAATGGAGAAAAACTGAAGGCATTCCATCTAAACTGGAACAAGACAGGGATGCCCTCTTTACCACTTCTATTTAACATAGTTCTTGAAACACTGGCCAGAGCAATTAGATGAAAGAAATTAAAGGGACACAGGTAAAGAAGAACTCAAATTAGCACTATTTGCCGACAATATGATTCTATACCTAGAAGACACAAAAAATTCCACCAGAAAACTTCTAGAACTAGTAAATTAATTCAGGAAAGTAGGAGGATACAAAATCAAGAACCATAAATCAAAGGCATTTCTGTATATCAGTGACAAATCCTCTGAAAGGGAAACGAGGAAACTACCCCATTTACAATAGCCTCAAAAAAATAAAATAAAATACTTGGGAATCAACTTAACAAAAAGAGGTGAAAAACCTCCACAACAAAAACTACAGAATGCTAAAGAAAGAAAGAAGAACTTAGAAGATGAAAAAATCTCCTTTGTTCTTGAATAGGCAGAATTAATATTGCCAAAATAACCATACTACCAAAAGCACTATCTAGATTTAATGTAATTCCAATCAAAATCCCAATGATATTCCTCAAAGAAATAGAAAAAGCAGTCATGAAATTCATCTGAAAAAATAAGAGACCCAGAATAGTTAAAGCAATCCTTAGCAAGAAAAGTGAAGCAGATGGCATCACTATACCAGACCTTAAACTTACTACAGAGCAACAGTAACAAAAACAGCACGGTATTGGCACCAAAATAGACTGATAGACCAATGGTACAGAATAGAGGACACAGAGACTAACCCACATAATTACAATTATCTTACATTAGACAAAGGCACCAAAAACATACATTGGAGAAAAGATAGCCTCTTCAACAAATGGTACTGGGAAAATTGGAAATCCATATGCAACAAAATGAAATTATGAAATGAAACCCCTATCTCTCACCATGCACAAAACTCAAAGCGCATCAAGGATCTAGAAATTAAACCAGAGACACCACGTCAATTAGAAGAAAAAGTAGGCCCAAATTCTCCATCATGTCAGAGGCCCCTATTTCCTTAATAAGACTCATATAGTGCAAGAATTAAAATCCAGAATCAATAAATGAAATGGATTCAAACTAAAGAGCTTCTTCTCAGCAAAAGAAACAAATCAGTGAGGTGAACTGAAAGCCTACAACGTGGGAACAAATTTTTATCACACACACATCAGATAGAACACTAATCTCTAGGATATATAAAGAACTCAAAAATCTTAACACCAAAACCCAAATAACCCAATCAATAAATGGGCCAAGGACCGGAACAGATACTTCTCAGAAGGTGATATACAATCAATCAACAAATATATGAAAAAATGTTCAACATCTCTAGCAATCAGAGAAATGCAAAGATTTCATCTCCAGTCAGAATGGCAGCTATTAAGAAGACAAACAACAACAAGTATTGGCAAGGATGTGGGGAAAAGTCACACTCATACACTGCTGGTGGGACTGCAAATTTGGTGCAGCCAATATGGAAAAGCAGCATGGAGAATCCATGGAAAACTAGGAATAGAATCACCATTTGACCCAGCTATCCCATTCCTAGGTCTATACCCAAAGGAGTTAAAAACAGCATACTACAGGGACACAGCCACATCAATGTTTGTAGTAGCACAATTCACAATAGCTAAACTGGAACCAACCTAAATGCCCTTCAGTAGATGAATGGATAAAGAAAACATGGTATATATACACAATGGAATATTATTCAGCATTAAAAGAGAATAAAATCATGGCATTTGCAGGTAAATGGGTGGAGTTAGAGAATATAATGCTAAGTGAAGGTAGCCAATCCCAAAAAAACCAAATGCCAAATGTTTTCTTTGATTTAAGGCTACTGATTCATAATGTGGTAGGGGAGGCATGGGAGGATTAGATGAACTCTAGACAGAGCAAAGGGGAAAAGTGGAGGGAGGGGAAGGAAGGGGGCTTGGGGGCAGGAAAGACAGTGGAATGAGATAGACATTGTTATCCTAAGTATATGTATGAAGACACAAATAGTATGATTCTACTTTGTGTACAACGAGATATAAAAAATTGTGCTCTTGGGATGGGGATATGGCTCAAGCTATAGCGCGCTAGCCTGGCATATGCAGGGCGCTGGGTTCGATCCTCAGCACCACATAAAAATAAAGATGTTGTGTCCACCGAAAACTAAAAAATAAATATTAAAAAATTCTCTCTCTCAAAAAAATTGTGCTCTATATGTGTAATATGAATTGTAATGCATTCTGCTGTCATATATAACAAATTAAAAAATAAAAAACAAAGATACCATTCAACATTCAAACAGATTTTAATTGATTGCCTCTAGTGTAATATATGTGCTAAGTGCTATAACAAAATGGAAAAATCAAATCACTTGTCCTCAAGATCCTTACATTTCTCTCAAGGTTGTTACATGTATAAGGCAGGAGGTGTTAAAAATGACAAAAACTGCAATGAGTTCAGGAAAAGAGAAAGCAAAAATTAAGGCTTCCAGATAGAGAAAATAGTCTGAAAAAAAGGAAGATAAACATACTTTCTCTACTTAGGTAGATACTAATAAGTGACTAAAGGCAATATTTTGCTATTCTCTACAATATTTTTTTCCTATCTCCTCTGAAATAACTTACAAATCCACTTTCCCAAATTAGTCACATAGGGCTAAAAAATATTGTACAAATATTAAAGAGCTAGATCTATCTTTCCATAAAAATTTACAAAGAAGAAAAATTAAATAATCATAATGACATGCATTGTGTGTTTACATTTAAAGAGGGTCTTATAAATAGCAAAGGTGGAATAGATTGAAAATTGGCTTTAGAATGAGACACTGCATTCTGAAACTCAGCCCTACTATTTTTTAACAGTTTGACTTTCAAACAGTTCCTTCTCTGAAAGTTGGTTTCCTTTCTATAAAAATGGAGACAACTACCCTATAAGCAACCCTGCAAGATAAGGAGATAATATGCATAAAGCACACAATATATAGAAGGTACTTTTATCAATGTCTACTTTAACTTATTAAATAGGAAAAGTAATAATTACTCATGAGCTATGCTACAAGGAAAGATTCTATAACAAACTAATCATTTTCTCAGTATATTAGATCAAAATTCAAAAATACGTGATCCAGAAAGTCATGAAAACCCTCATGCCAAACTAGTTTTTTGCGCTCTTACATCAGCCTATAGGTACAGACTCTGAATGTCTTCTAAACCACTGGTGAGCATGTATGAAAGCCATTGCCTGTGACATACTGTACCTTTTGATTTGATTTCTCTTCCCTTGAATGGCTAAAACGTGTAAGCTAACACAAACCTGTCACAGTCCGTTGGCCATCACTTAGGTTATTCCACCACTTGTTAATCTAAAACAGAAGGAAAATTGCATATCACCGCACGTGAAACACTTTTAGGCTAGGAAAATGAAAATCCAGAAAGGAAATGCCTGTGTATGAAAGAGGGACTCTTGAGGCTGGGGCTATTGCTCAGTGGCAGAGCACTTTCCTATCATGTGTGAGGCACTGGGCTCAATACTCAGCACCACATAAAAATAAATAAAATATAATGACGACACACATTATAAATAAATAAATAAATAAAGGCATGTTGTCCATCTACTACTACAAAACAAAGTTAAAAAAAAAAAAAAGAGGGATTACTCATTTGCAAAATAATCACAATGCAGTAGAATGGAAAAAGCATGTGTTTTAGTCAGATTACATTCTCAACAGTCACTGACCAGACATTTTACTTCTTAGCTTTGGTTTCCTGATATATACATGGGACAATAATAGATATCAAGCAGCATTGCCAGGAGGAATATCAATAATGTGAAGCAACTAGCTACACTATCAGATATAGACAGGCACTGAGTGATTATTCACCAAGGGCCTATTGAGTTTTAAAATTCCAGCTGAGGCCAGTTTTAAAATTCTAGTGACACATGCCTGTAATTCCAGAGACTCAGGAGGACCAGAAGTTCAAAGTCAGTCTCAGCAATTAACTGAGACCCTCAGCAACTTAGTAAGATCCTGCCTTTAAATAAAAAGAACTGGGAATATAGTCCAGTGGTAAACTCCCCTGGGTTCCATCCCTAGTACCATCAGAAAAAAAAAAAAAAAAAAATCTGTTTAGGCAGGGTGGTATGCACCACGCTGAGGAAAGAGGAATACTTGAGACCAAGAGCTTGGGGCCAGCCTAAAACATACATTGAGATCTGGTCTCAAATAAATAAATAAATAAATAAATAAATAAATAAATAAATAAATAAATAAATAAATAAGATAAAAATAAAATCCTGAGAATATTTTGTAGCAAAATTGCTATTTTTCTTAAAAGATATAATAATGGCATTGAAGTTCAGAAAAAGATATAAGAAGAATCCTAAATTTTTAAAGATATACACTGAAAATTTTATGGTTGAAATATGCCTAAGACTTGCCAGGGGCAGTGGTACATGCCTGTGTTCCCAGCAACTCAGGAGCTTAAGGCAGAAGGATTCCAAATTTGAGGGCCCTCTTGGCAACCTAGCAAGACCCTGTCTCAAAACAAAAAATAAAATGGGCTGAGAAGTTAGTTCAATAGCAGCACTCCCCTGTGTTCAATCTCCAGTATTGCAAAACAAATGAAAAAATAATAATGCAGTGAGGGAGGGGAAATAGATGTATAACAAAATTGGCACTGTTAGTAACCACTGAAGTTGGACAATGGTGGTACGTAATACTTTTCTACTTTTGTATATGTTTATAATTTTCCATGATTAAAGGTTTAAAATAAGAAAACACATTCTAATTATAAAATTGAACTAGATTTTGTTATGGAAAAAACTCAGGATAAAAAAAAATTACTGTTCAGTATGTATGTGATTCCATTTCTGTAATTATAATAAATTTGTGCATGAGTTCCCAGACCTTATTCACTGCACAGGCAGTGGTGTGAATGGGGTCCCAGAATCTTGCTTTGCTGCCCAGGCTGTCTAAAACTTTTATTTTCCATCTTAAATTCATGTATTGTAACAGTTTTCTTTAATGGGCATGAATTTTATGTATCACAACCTATCATTTAGCTATTATAAAAATCTATTTTGGACTAAGATTATATATATATTGCTTATGCTATTTTTCACCTTTTTTTTCCATGAAGTATTTCCATCATAGTGAATCTTTTTTTTTAATACCTTTCAAAAATTATTTAATTTTTTTTTTTTTTAATGTGGTGCTGAGTTTGGTTTGATACCCAGTGCCTCACACATGCTAGGTAAGTGCTCTACCACTGAGCCACAACCCCAGCCCCTATTTTTCACCATTTTAAAGAAACATTTGGGGGCTGGGGTTGTGGCTCAGTGGTAGAGCACTTGCCTAGCACATGTGAGGCACTGGGTTCAATTCTCAGCACCACATATAAATAAAGGACCATCAACAACTAATATTAAAAAAAAAAATTGAGGTACGCTTGGACATTAAAACTTCACAGCACAGAGACATGCTGGAAACCTCTAGCTTTTGAAGGGATCCAGGGTTATATAATGTCTGTTTTATAATCCTCTTGAATAATATACTGAATAAAAATCTGCTAGTTATTGTTTTCACCTACAAATATTATCATTGTTCTGCCATAAAGCCTCTCTGAACCTATGGGGAAACAGAGGAATGATTCCTTCTCCCTAAATATGAAAACCTCAAACTGTCATTAGTAAAAAGAAAATCCAAGATTTTTCTTCTCAGGCTCTCATCAACCAGTATCAGATTGTTTCAAATTAAAAAAATAAAACAAAATTTAAAAAGACTGGGGATGTAGCTCAGTGGTAAAGTGCCCCTGTGTTCAATCATCAGTACTGCCAAAAAAAAAAAAAAAAAAAAAAAACAGAGAGAAACAAATCATTCAGAGAACTGAGGGGCCACCATGTGCATATTAAAAAATAAATGGAAGCCAGGTATGGGGCGCACACCTATAATCTCAGCGGCTGGGGAGGCTGAGGCAGGATGATCGCAAGTTCAGAACCAGCCTCAGAAATGAGGAAGCACTAAGCAACTCGGTGAAACCCTGTCTCACAAAATAGGGCTGGGGATATGGCTCAGTGGTCAAGTGCCTCTAAGTTCAATCCCTGGCACTCCCTTCCCCAAATAAATAAATAGAAATCTCTGTAAGTTCTATAGTTGCACCTCTGTGTTGTATCCCATACTAAGTAGAGTCAGAAACACTCAACAGTGGGGATTTTACCTTAGAAAGCTCTTCAAAATCCAGTTAGTTGGTGGCTCTACCCCTAAGGCATGTATATTTTGAATAACTCCTCTGATTTTGATACACACTCTGAAGTCATCCAGCAAGGTGATACAAGTAAAATAATGGGCCTTATACTGTAGTAGGGCTGGGATGAGGCCCCAATACATTAATTTTTAACAACTATCTGTGGTGAATTTGATGCATATAGGTAGAAGGAAAAAATTCTTGGAACACTATCAAGTACAACACTGCCAGACAGACAACACATTAATAATACTTACTGTGGTAAAAGGACTTTAAAGAAGAATGTTAAGTACACTGTCTTAACATCTATGGATGGAATATAACCATTATCTAAAAAAGACTTCATAAATAACCAGACTTCAAAAATTGTGGTTAACTATAACAAAGAAAGTAAAGTTTATATTTACCTCCTTTCTAAGGTCTCCTTCTTTTTGTGGTCTTATGCTATCCAACCAATCAGCTTTAATACCATCGAAATAACTCTGGACTCTGGACTTCAGTGATTCATATTGCCAAATAGCAGCTGATCCAAATGCACAGCCTGTAAACTATATAAAATTAAATGTAATACAAAATAACTAATAGGGAAATAGGTCTCCATATAATTCCAAGGACAATACTTTGCTTTTACAAACCAATAGAAGGAACATCTGGCACAGTAAAAACTATCAGGTGACAAGAACATTTTATTGTTTTCCATTTTGTTAACTTCGTAAGACCTTAAGGCCTGTTTCCAGCAACAAATCTCCAGATGAATTCAAAAATTCACATTGTATCTCTTGAAATGCTATGCCAAATATGAAGGCCCATAAATTTCTTCTCTAAAACTTATATACTCACTGAGGCAGATCCTAAAAGCAATTATTAGGGGGCTGGGGTTGTGGCTCAGTGGCAGAGGGCTCGCCTAGCACATGTGAGGCCCTGGGTTCAATCCTCAGCATCATATAAAAATATGTAAATAAAACAAAGGTATTGTGTCCATGTATAACTAAAAAAAAATTTTTAAAAAGCAATTATTAAATCCATTCTGTAATCAGAATTCATGAGCCCAGCTACCCAGATCCTTTTGATATCTTCCTCCCCCCACACAATATGTTCTTACTCTAAAGGAACTCAACCAGATTGATAGTACTTGAACATTACACTGGAAATAAGCTAGGTAAGAAACTCCCAGTGATATGAACTCTTACCCCAACAGTGAAAAAAAAAGGTTTTATGAGAGTCCTTATAGGATAGGGAGAAGGATAAAAGACTGTTTCTTCTACTGGAGGGATCAAAGCACTTCTCTTATATGCTTCACCACTTGTTCCTGTGTCAGATCTTCGAGGTTCAACCTTCCTGGGAGCTTTTCTGAATCCACATTTTTGCTGAATAAAGAAGTTAAACCTGTGGAGGGAAATATCATATTAGAAACAGAGTGGGATCTAGCAAACATATACAAGCTTCTACTTGGCCTGTATTATTACCACTTCAGTTTATCCTCACTCCACTGTCAGGACTCCTAACCCAGGTAGAAATCAAAATCATAACATTTAACTTTTTTGGAATAGAAGAGATACAAACTATAGCAACTTCAGAGGGTACTTTCATCAATCAACAAAACCTACATTAGCCATTGGTAATTTCCCCATATACATGGCATCTGTTTAATCTCACATGCTTTGAAGACTTGTCTGTTCTTCAGACAAGTTCTCCAGAAGACAGCATTGGAAGTACTGTACTTCACTTCTGCATGACATCTGCTAAAAAAGTAGCACTCTGGAATTGTTTTAGTTAAGTCTTTTAGATATAACATTTATTGTCATCGTGGATCAGGTATTATCAGTTGTCAGGTATTATCAGTTCTGAATAAATAAATTTTTAATAAACATTTTTTAGTTGTTGATGGATCTTTATCTTATTTTATATACAGTGCTGAGAATCGAACCTAGTGCCTCACACATGCTAGGCAAGTACTCTATCACTGAGCCACAACCCCAGCACTGAAGAAATAAATTTTGAGGAGATATAGGAGAAAATGCATCTTATGAAATGTTACAATGAAGCCTAGTGTTGACTTTTGACTATTTTTTTGTTGTTGTTGTTTTTAAACAGGGGAGGCCTGTAGGCAAAGATATTCAGTGATTAAGGGGCCTACACATACCATATAGCTTTTCTTCCAAATATAAGAGAAAGTCCATTTTAAAAGTCTCTTAAATATTTTCAATAGTTTCTGAATTATCTATAGGAAGCTCTTAAATGTTTGATATGGTCTACTATTAAATCCAGGTCATATTTTACATCAAAATTTATGATAAGCAAAGCCAAGTTACTTGACCTTTGATCTGTCAAAGTGTTCTTCAAGTATGTTTTGAGATGCTTTTGTACATTTTCATAGCGCTCATTCTCAACCTTCATTGCAGGCATATGTACTAGGAAGAAACATGACATCAGGCAGATGGAGGGCCTCATAAACGGTAGATGGAAGCTTTATATCTTCCCTCTGTGTTTCCATTTGATTCTTCAACAGTGAAGTTTGGCTGAAGAGCATGTCAGGATAAGGCAAGTCATTTTTGTATACATAAGCATGATGCTCCTCTGATGTATTGAATTTAAGCTATCCCATGACTGAAGGTACCAGAGATAAGGCACTCTTCTGAAAAGATATCTTTTAAGTTCCTGAATGATTTGCTCCACTGTTGGAACATTACAGTTTCTTTATAGTAACTTTCAGAGGTTAGTTAAGTTTCCAAGTTACCCTGCCAACACCTACAAAATTTCCCAGGGAGTTTCATTTGAATATTGTTTGGTTGCCAAATTTGTTGCTTCCTCAAACCAAAACTCATGATAAACTTCAATATTTTCCACGACTTCCTGAGTCAATGTAGCATTGTATTCAAGCTGGGAGCAAAGAATATATCAGAGGTTTGTCCCTGGAGATTTTTCCCCAAAGGCTCTTATAAAAGATAAAACTTTTTTTTAAAACAGCAAATGGTAACAATGAAATATAAATCTCTTACTGCACAACAGAGTTCAGATGCTCAGCCAGCTATACAGTTATTCCACCTAATATTTGTGTTACTACATAGACAGCATTTAAACATAAAACAAACATTTGCAGGTTGGGGTTGTAGCTCAGTAGCAGAGTGCTTGCCTAGCAAGTGTGAGGTACTGGGTTCAAGCCTCAGCACTACATAAAAATAAACAAATAAAGGCATTCTGTCCACTTACAACTACCAAAAACAAAAACAAAAAACAAAAAAACAAAAAAACCCACTTACCCGAGGCCCATTAAAATTGCAAAAGGGCCAGGCACAGTGGCACACACCTATAATCTCAGTGGCTTGGGAGGCTGAGGCAAGGAGAATCGCAATGCCAAAGCCAGTCTCAGCAACTTGGTAAGGCCCTAAGCAACTCAGTGAGACCCTATCTCTAAAATACAACTACAACTAAAAAATAAATATTTAAAAAATATAAAAATTTCAAAAACATCACACCAGCCTGTCCACTGAGAATGGCAAATTTCCTTCAGTTCTTTACCAGTTTCCTCACTATTCTGAAAAAGAACAGAAATTGCATTGTCAAGTTCTAAAAGAGTTGTGGATGGGAAAAAGATTTTTCTTCATTATTCCTAATGCAATAGATAGCCCCAGGGGCACTGATTTTTACAAACCACATGTTTAAGGTATAGGAAGAGCAGAGTGTGTAGATAGCTTGGGGATATTTCTCGAAAAGTCTTGAAGCAGCAACTTTCATTTTGGAATAGAATTTGCTAGAAACAATGTAAGCCTGGCCATGAGAATACTCCATATGTAGTCCCCACTTCTCAGTTATCATAGTGTGAAATTTCACAGCCAAAATTTCTTCATTAACTTCCTAAGGCAGTAAGACCACAAATTCCTCTCATTTTATGAGATTCATCTACAAACCTTACCAACACAGGAAGGTGTTCTTCCCCTCCTACATCCACACCTCATAATGGAAAAAACTGGAAAGAATCCCGGAGGGTTTCTTCTCGAATGCTGCTTACAGATCTTTAACATGTGTTTCTGCTATTTTTGAACATAACAATGTGTTAATCATAGTAGTCTCAAAGTGCTTTCTCAGGACCTCTTTGCTACAATTTATTTGGCACTCCTGCAGTGGCTAAATGTTATGAGGAGTGAAGAGACTTTCTGGGATTTCATCAGCCTTATGCCCATCTAGAGGTATGTTTTGTTTTCTCATAAGAATTAAAATTTCAAATAAAGACTTTTGTTTACCTCTTTAAGGACTAAAGGCAAAATGTTGTAAGGGTAAAATTTCTAAGCTGATTCTAAGCCGCAAAGCCTGAGTTAAAGTGTAAAAGACTGGGCATTGTAAAGTTTCCAAGCTGCAGGGCCTGAGTTAAAAAGTGAAGGACCAGGTATTGTTAAAATTCCTCTGCTACCCCCAGAACCTGTAATCCCTGTAGCTGTTAGGACAATACTCGAACTGCCCAGTAAATATTTCCACTGACTCCCTGGTTGTATAATGACCTGGGACTCTGTGTAGTTTGTCACGTAGTTATTTAGGCCCTAAAATCAATCAGTTTGAATGTGTACCCCGCTTAGAAGTGACCAATCACCCCTGCCCAGCCTGTTCCCACCAATGAATGTACTAATCATGTTTCAGAGTTGTTGTTCAATTTTCCCATGCCTCATGATGATTTGTTCTGATGTATGCAAAGCCCCCCACCCTCCCCAAAAAGTGTACTTAAGCTCCACTTGACCTCTGCTCTGGGCTGCTCTCCTTTCTTGAGTGGGCACGGAGCCCAAGCATGCTGGTTCAATAAACTCCCTCCTGCTTATTGCATGAAGCCAGTCTCTTGTGGTCTCTTCCTCCGACACTTCGCCGGACCCTTACAATGTCTTCAGCCTGCTTATCACCCCCTTCTTCTGCACTGGAGTTCTGAGCATTGCTATTGTTTATGTTTTTGTTCTTTGTTCACAAGTTTCATCATTTTTTGTTTTGTTTTGGTGTCCTGGTTTTATCACTCAATTCTTTTATTGTTTTCTGTGTCTACTATGTGAATTGCTCAAATGACTAGTTAGATCAAATATTGCTAGTATTGCATTATCTAAAAAAAAAAAAAAACTGTCCTATAAGGACTCTCCCAAGTATCTGCTTCAATTAATTTTTAAAATTTATAATATGGTGCTGGGGATTGAACCTAGGGCTTGTACATCTAAGGTACCCCACCCCCATGCTTCAATTAATTTTGAGAAAGAAAATAACCCAATCATTTAGTTTTCTGATGCCTCTGTAAAATGCATAGTTCTATAAATCGGAAGTCTCAAAGTGTTTTGGCACATAATTGAAAACTACTTAGCTAATCAGTACTGCAGTCTGGCTGGGCACAAAATAACCGAGCCGCCACAAAGCCTTTTAGGTTCAAACAGCAACTCTTTATTCCCGAACTCTCACTGGCACTCTACACACACTTTCCGGGAACACACTCCCTCCACCGGGCTCCAATTCTCTCAGAACCCAGAGAGAACTCAACGGGAACTCCAAAGTAGCCGGCTCCCAAGGCAGCAGGATCCGCCTAATTCCTGAGCAGGGTCACCTTTCAACCATTCTCTCTGGCAAAAATGCCAGGCGTCAATCCTACTAAACTGTGGCTCTCAACAAATCAGGTGTTTTTATCTTCCATGTCAGCTTTCCTACAATTCTCCCAATTCTGGCATCTGGCCTGATTCCACAGGAACCTGAAGAAGGACCCAAAAGGACTGCATGCAAGAGTTTTCTTCCACATGCAGTCTGCAGACTGGAATAGAGTAGTTTCACAGAAGTACCTCACCTCCCTACCTCTTCAGGGCAGCCTGCCAGCCCGCCCATCCCTATAGGCAGGGGGGGAAGCCAGGCCAACCAGCCAGCTTCTTACAGTGCTCCCTTACTTTAAAACCAATATATTCACATGGAAACTAACTCACTGGCTTCTACAAACAGTTCCATTTTCTGACTTATCTCTCAGTTCTATCAGTCACAGAGATTAAAATATGTCATTTGGAATTCACTTTTACTTTTAACATCCAATTAAAAACCAACTCTGTCAACAAAAATGCTTTTCATTCCTAGACTGGTCCCTTACTTTGTGCCTAAAGTACACCAATGGCTTACTGAACTTACACACTTTTTAACATGTCCCATGTTCTTTCTTCACATCACTGTTCTTAATTCAATAGTTCCTCAAATGCCTCTCACAGGACTAAAAATCTCTCCCTAATTCCAATACAACTTCTTAGCCCATCACTTCTGTCTAGAACACTGTACCATTTCCTAGCTAATATCCCTTTTAATATTCCACACTCCAAATTCATTCTTCACATTGTATTACCCACAAACATAATGTTCCCCTGCTTTAAACCCCACAATATACCCTCTACTACAACTCATATGTGATGGCTTACAAAAAATAAACCCCAAAATACTTTTTCAGCACATCCCTTATATGTTCGCCCTCCTCTCAGCAATTCTTTACCACCCAAAACCATTTTTACTCCCATTATATTGTGTAGTACTTAATTATATGAATTATATTGAATTCTTTGTTGTTCCCTTCATCTGCCTAGGACAACACTACTTCCTTATTCTAGTACCTACTTTGTCCAGCCAACTTTTTTGTGCCTTTCAGAATATGACCTCCTCCAGTAAGTCTTCCTTAACTCCCCCAGGCTTCAAGGATCTCTCCTATGTCCTTCTAAATCGATTATAATGTTTATCTCAATCACTGCCTCTAACCCTACTAGATTATAGTGTTGTAGTCCTTGTATCTTTACCACCCAGCATAGCTCCTAATAAATAAGTTAGTAATAATCCATTAGAAGAAAGGAGTTAAAATGATAGTTAGGTCTGGAATGTAGCTCAGGGTTGAACACTTGCCTCACTTGCATGAGGCATTGGATATGATGAGAGGAGTAGAGTCAGCTCTTATGCATGCTCATTTTTGTGTGTGTGTGTGTGTGTGTGCGCGCGCAAAGTCTGTTAGTTTTACTTTGACTATCTGAAAGGAAGGTGGGACTATTTACTAAGATAAGAAAAGCTAACAGCTTCAAAAGAGGAGACTAGAAGATGCTGAGGTCATGGAACTTCTTATTGCTAAAAACTGGAACTTACATTTCTATGAACAAGGGATTGAATAATCTGTGATAGATTCATATAATTAAGTACTATACTTGGCAAAAAGAAAACCTTCACCTGATGATCATACCTCAGGGAGAACTCTCAAAAACACCCCGCACAGTGGCGCACACCTGTAATCCCAGCAGCTAGGGAGGCCCAGGTAGGAGGATCACAAGTTCAAAACCAACCTCAGCAACTTAGCAAGACTCTGTCTCAAAAAATAAAAAAAGGACTGGGATGTGACTCCAGGGTGTTTTGTTAAATGCCCCTGGATTCAATTCCTGGTCCCTGACCCCACCAAAAAAAACTGAGCAAAAAAAGTCGAACAAAAGAATATTCAAAATATAAAATATACAAAATATATTTTGGTCTGTGATTTACATATGAAGTTGAAAAACAGGCATATGAAGTTGAAAAACAGGTACACTAATTAACATGTTGCACTAAAAATCAGAATGCCTGCCTGGAGTAGGTGTGACTTGACTAAAAAGGGGTGAGAGAACTTTCTAGGGTGATGGAAATTGTTCTTTGCCCTGATTTAGATGAATGGTAGCACAGGTATACACATTTATCAGACTTCACTGGCTCTAAAGTTAATACTTATATATTGTACAATATGTAAAGTATGTCTCAAAATATTTTCAGCATAAAAAAATATGCTTGTAGGATATCTGGGTGGAGGTATCTTGGAAGCAATTATACTCAAAAATGGTATGTCCACTATACTATCACATGTGTAGACTACCCTCTCTCCTCAACACTGAGCCCACTCAGTTCATCTCAGAAATCACGTAGCAAGGCTGGAGTGTGGTGATAAAGTAATTTCACTGGAAAGTTTATATAATTCAGAATTTATTTTCAAATAAGTGATATTTCTTTCAAATAAATCTATTATAGAAAGTTAAGAACTTATTCAAACAATGCTAATGTTGCTCTAAATCTAAATGCTTTTGAAATCCTGTTAAAAGTCTTGTGAAAGAATATCCTTTAGCAAATACTGTTGAATGGCTAAATTCAAATTATTTCCAAATCCTCTCTCCTTGCCTGCTTTTTCTGTAGTGACCAGGAAAGATAAATATCTTCAATTTTTCAGCCTCTCCTGAAGTTAGGTGTGGCCAAATCACACAAAACTCTGGCTAACTGAGACTTAGGGATTTTTCAAGAACCTCTTGGAAAGGTTTTGCTTACCTGATAAAGACATATCACTGATGTCTGTCTCTATCAAACACAACCACTCCCTTTTTTCTGCCTTGAATAATGCCTTAAGCTGAGCAGTTATCTTAATCAAGAGAAAGACCCAAGGATTTAGATATTAACCTTGACATTTTTGAGCTACCAAGCAACAATAGTCACTTAACTACAATAATCTCAGAATACTTAAAATAACTTATCTAAACAAACCATCAGTTTACTTTCAGCCAAATGAAATCCCAACTGATATTTCAAATAGTAGATGTTAAGTCTTTACAATTGATTTGATTTCTATTAAATATTCCAGGGGCTGGGGATGTGGCTCAAGCGGTAGCGTGCACCTGGCGTGTGCGGGGCACTGGGTTTGATCTTCAGCACCACATAAAAATAAAGATGTTGTGTCCACTGAAAACTAAAAAAAATATTCCAAAGTAACTTAGATCTGGTAAATAAAGAAGTAATCAAAACAAAATGCCACTAGGGACCAAAACAGGGTCTGACAAAGTAATCAGAACATGTTTACTATACAGACAAGTTGTATTGGTGGTTCCTTTCATTTCTCTTACTATACCAAGAAATACAAAGAATATGAATCTCTTATATGGCCAACAGCTTAAATTAATCAACCAAATCTAGTGAAAGATTACTTCTTCCACATCTCATTCACTTAAAATTTTGAAGCACAGGGTCTTGGGATGTGGCTCAAGTGGTAGCGCGCTCACCTGGCATGCGTTGAGGCACTGGGTTCGATCCTCAGCACCACATAAAAATAAAATAAAGATATTGTGTCCATCTAAAACTAAATAAATAAATATTAAAAGATATTTTGAAGCATAATGTTTGGAAAGAAACACAGACACTAGGGTGGGAATCTAGAAGCAAAGTCAGATCTTTTGCTTACACTATTTACCTTGTGAATCTCATTAGAAACAAGAACAGAGTTGAGGACCTTAAAAAGAGTGTTAAACAAGCTGATCCCAGGGCTAAGTTCAGAACTTATCAGATACAATATATATATATATATTAAGTGTGTATGTAGATACAGAAAACTACATTTGGACATATAGAATAAAATTCAATACTATGTCTTGGCTCACTGAATCTATTGCCTAGGATGCATTCAAAAGGTACACAGTGGAAAGCCAAGAACTATTCCCCAAGTCCCCTTGTAGTGAGGGTTTCAGATGTAACAAAGATGCTAATGAGACACACTGGCATTTCACTTGAATTCAAAACTGAGTTTAGTAAAAAGATTTGAGGCATCCTATTTGCTACCAAAAATAATGGTGTAAGCAGCACAGATCTTTCTTTAGTCAGCAGATCCTGATTTGGCAGCACTTTTCCGAGTTGCCTCAATACTGCATAACAAACCACTCTAAGACTGACTTAAGACCACAATTTATTATTTCTCATGATTCTGCCAGTTAGCTGCCTTCAGCTGGGCAGTTCTGCTGGTCTCACCTGGGTCACTCAAACAGCCAGTTATCGGACTGTTTGCCTGGAGCTGGGAAATCTAAGAAGGTGTCATTCCTTATTCTGAAGCCTTAGTGCTGGTTGTCAGCTAGCTCCCTCTCTGCACAATCCCAGAATTTGGTAGTCTAGAAAGGGCTTCTGCCATGGCAGTGGGAATGTTCCAAAAGGGCAAAAGCTGCAAGGCCTCTTGAGCTTCTGAACTTTAGGCCTTCCCTAGTAATATTTCTGCCACATACTACAGGTCAAAGGAAGTCACAAGGCCAACTTCAAGGAATAAGGAAATCAAATCCTACTCTAAATAAAGCGAGCTGCAAGATACCAAAGCCATGTTTTTTAATCCACATACCAGTAGTGGCATTTAAGATTCTGAAGATTTAGTCTAGAGCAGTAATTTTCAATGTTATTCACACATTAGAATTTCTCTTTAAAAATGCCATACCATGGTCCCAGCTTGAATTAATTAAACTGGAACCTCTAGGAGTGGGGCCAGGCCCTCCGTGGTTTTTCTCAAGGTCTTCAGGTAGTTCTCATGTGCTGCCAGGGCTTGGGGAAAACTTTAGTCTACATACAAATCACCTGGGGATCTCATTAAACTCACATTCCAATTTAGTAGTCTTGGGGTAGGATACATTTGAGAGTATACATTTCTGAAGTTTTAAATTAGAGGTTGACAAACTATGGCCTGCAGCAGGGTGAATTTGATCCTCCAGGTAAGAGCGGTTCCTACTTTTTTGTACTGGGGATTGAGCTAAGGGTACTTTACCACCAGAGCTCTGGATTCTTGAGTTTCTAGTAGCCACACAATTGTTATGGTTCTGTTCTTAATATGATCCCATAACTTTTAAATAGAAAAAGTCCATATATTTGAAAATATCCATATAATAAAAAATATCCATATATTTGGCTTACTGGTAAGATAATAGTTTCACTATGAATTGTTTTTACAAGTTTGAAGATGAAGATAATGTGATAATAAAGCTTTAATTATTTACCACTGGTGAGCTCAGAAGTTGATAAATATACATATGGGTCAGTGCTAATATCTGTTACTAAAATTCTATATGAACAAAACTAAGTAGGAAAGGCCTAATATTGAAAATAGACAAGATGTATCCAAGCACACAGATCAAATTCATTCCACTTAAAACAAAATAAATATATTTGGGCTGAGGAGGAAATCCTAAATTTTCTTAAAACTGATCTTTTGGTGGGGGTACTAGGGATTGAACCCAGGGTAAGAAAACGTAAGCAAGCATTCTACCATAAGTTATATCCCCAGTTGTGAGAAAAAAGAGAGAGAAAAAAAGCCTCAAATAATGATGGGTTAAGCAGGGAAAGTAATTTAACACACCTGATTTACTAATTTGCCAAGTGTCTTACCTAAATATATTTAAGACTGTCACCTCAATCTAAAAAAAAATTAATCCTTATGTAGGTGCTACAGTCAACTTTTTTCTTCTCTTAGTTTCATACAATCAGCAAATTATGCAGGTCTATTTTCAAACCTTAGTAATGTTTTTCAGAAGTTCTGCCAGAAGCTTGATAACAGAATTTCTGAAGAGCGTGAAGTTTTTTTTCTGAAAAGGTTAGATAGTAAATGTTTTAGTCTTTTTGGACTGAAATCTGTTACATTTTACTGTTTTTATTTTACCCTTTAAAAATGTAGAAATCATTCTTGGTGGGCACCCTGGATCTGCATAAGTTTGTAGATTCTTGTATCACCACCTACAATGCTTGTAAAATGCAAATGCCTGGCCCCTCTTCAGGCCCATTACATCAGTCACATGGACTGACTCATTATTCTGCACACTGATTTTAGAACCAGAAGAACTCAAAGCAAACCTAATAAAGGTTATATAGAAGGTAATTCATATTCCCTATTAACTTTAAATGCCTGTTTCCAGAGACAAGGAGCAAATGCTGGCTTACTCAACATTTTCAAGTAAAGCACATTTTTATACACAACCACAAAAACGTCACTTTCAAACTTTCCACATAAGTAGCAAGCTTTTAAAAAAATCAGATGTTAATCTTCATCATCACACATTTCTTGCTCATTGTTGTTCCAAATGGTCTTTACAGCCAGTTTTTATTGGAGGCTCCTCATTAATCAAGTTAGAATTCTTCCTAAACATTTTTTCCTAATTTTTTTTTTTTTTTTTTTTTTTTTTTTTTTTTTTTGGTGCTGGGGCACTTAACCACTGAACCACAACCCCAGCCAGGCCTTTTTAAATATTTTGAGACAGGGTCTCATTAAATTGCTTAGGGTCTCACTAAATTGCTAAGGCTGACTTTGAACTTTCAGTCATCCTGCCTCAGCTCACGCTCAGCCTCTTATTCTTTCATTCTTTCTTAGCCCTCAAATCATGGAATTTCAAAAGGGAGTTAAACAGTATCAGATTAAATAGTATCAGGACTACTTTAATCTCACTACCTCCACCTGATCTCCTCAGCTCCAGGATACAGTATCATTAAGCTAAGATACAATGTATGAAAGTTTTTCACAAATGCCTAATAAAATTCAGCTGGAGTGCTTGTACTTAATACTAGTTCTTCCATTCTTCCTATCCCTCTCCAGATTCTGATTTTATAGGTTTAGGATGAAGCCTGGGAAATGACAAACTCTGCAAACCCTCCAAGCGATGCTCAAGATTACACAATAGCTGGCTGGTGATGTGGTTCAAGTGGTAGCACGCTCGCCTGGCATGCCTGCGGCCCAGGTTCGATCCTCAGCACCACATACAAAGAAATATGTTGTGTCTGCCAAAAACTAAAAAATAAATATTAAAAAAAAATTACACAATAGCTCCAACGTATAGAAGCTTTAATTATTTACAACTGGTGAGCTCAGAAGTTGATGAACACCTCAGGGTCCTTGCTCCCATCAATCAGGTGGATTTGAGACAACTATCTAACCAAGTCAGAAATTAAGAGGATTAAAAATCTGGATGAGGCAGGCGCTAATCCCAGCCATATGGGAGGATAGAGTTCAAAGCCAGCCTCAGCAACTCCGAGGTGCTAAGCAACTGAGACACTGTCTCTAAATAAAATACAAAATAGGGCTGGGGATGTGGCTCAGTGGTTGATGCCCCCGAGTTCAATCCCCATTACCAAAAAAAAAAAAAAAAAAAAAACTGGATGAAATATCAAAGTCAATACATATTAGATTCTTGGACTGTTGAGGGATTTATCATCTCAATTTAGAACTTATCTTAATGCAAAACCAGCAATTACTGATAGACCATACTCTTCACAGCTTCTACTCGGGCACGTTAGGTGCCTTTCCTTCGCTGTCTCAATTCAGCAGAAAAGTCTCTCTTAGGACTTTGCAAGAGGCACAGTGATGTTTTCCTCTGACTCCGTCCTCTCTTAGCCGTCTAAACGCTAAAGAAGGTAATTGGCTGTAGTGAAACACAGGCTTAATACCCCAACTGATGGAATATAAAATCTCAGCTTTACTGTTCTACCAACTATACAACTGCTTGTTAAAAACAACTTAAAAACTAGGTTCAATATTTTCCTCTCAGGATTATTAAGTGTGGCAGCAATTAGCCCTCAACTGTTAGCTTCTCTTCCCATCATTTCTCTCCTAATGGGAATGTGGAAAGCCCGGACTCAGCGGGGGATTAAGCCGGGGCAGCTCACGACGCACACCAAGGAACTGAGCGAAGGCCAAAGTAGTAGAGGAGGAGGAGAAAGCAAGTAAGAAAGGGATGAACGCCCCGGATGGCCTCTGCCCCTGAGGATGCGCGGCCACAGTTCAGGGACCCAGATGCTACAAGCCTGGAGAAGCCATTACCTGCCTCCGAGCAGCCGCGGCGGGGCCAGGGCGGTAATGAGCTCACTGCAGCTGCGGCCACCCCCCGACGGAGCCCACGCCTGGCCGCAGCCCCAGCCTCTCTGTGCCCAGCCTCGCCACGCCATCTTCCCAACCTCTGTCCCACCATGGCCCGACCTTACTAACCCCTACGCGTAACCACTTCCGGGGCGAAGGAAGAACCATAGAGCGCGGAAGAACATCCTAGAGCGCCCCCACGCGGCGCAGAGGAGGCGGGATTGGTCCGAAGTACCCGTACCTGACTGGTGCTGCGTGGTTCTCCCTCCGCTAAGCCGGGGTCTCAGAACCTCCTGAAGAGCGGCTTGGCGTCTGTCGTCTGCGGATGAGGAAGACGAAGACGAGGCCTGGAAGGAAAATAAAAGGGAAAACTAACATTATTGAGTATTGCCGTGTACCAGGCATTTTATCACATTTAATCTTTACAAAACACTTCTTGAAGTAGATACATTCCTCACTGCTTCAGTGGCTCAGCGAAGTGACTTGCCCCAAGTTACCAAACTGGTCCCTGATAGTGGCGCACACCTGTAATCCTGGCGGCTCAGGAGGCTGAGGCCAGCCTCAGCAATTAAGCGAGACCCTGACTCAAAATTTTTTTAAAAAGGGCTGGGGATACGGCTCAGTGGTAAAGCCCCTCTGGGTTCAGTCCCCAGTACCATAAAAGGAAAAAAAACTGGGGGGGGGGGGGTGAACCTCGGAACCAACATTGCAAACCAAGTTTTCATTTGTATTATTTGTCCTGTTTAGTACTAGAGATTGAACCCAGGACCTCATGTGTGCTAGGCAAGCACTGTAACACTTAGCTACATTCCCCAATCCACCAAACCCAAGTTATCTTAAATGGCAATTATTTCTTACCATTTAATGTTATATTGTCACAATATACGTGGAAGGATGTGCCTTTTATTTTTAACCAAAAGTCCAAGCTTGAGATGAAATGAAAATCCAGATTGCCTGCTCCTCAGTCCGGTTTATTTCCTGCCTCCCCATCACTCTGACCCTAGTTGCAGCCACACTAAGTCATTGGCAGTCTCTCAAAGGCACTATTTCCACTTCTGTGCATTCTTATATCATTCTCAGTGCCTGAACACCTTTCTCTTTGCAGGCTTTTCAACCTAACCAACTCATCCTTTAGATCAGCCTCAAATGTCATGGATTGGAGACCTTTCCCAGACCTCCACTCTGATTTCAGTGTTCTTTCTTTGTACTTGTATACTGCTTTATGCATTTTCTATAACACCTCATTCATTCTGTGAATACTTACTTAGCCCCTACATATATCAGGATACTGCTAAATCTGGGAATATAATTTAGAAGATACTACCTTTAACATCACAAAGTTCCTACAGTGTTGGAGAAGAAAGGAACAAGTAAATAAACAATTACAATACATTGTGATAAGTGCTATGATTAGAGAAACACAAGGCTCTGTGAGATTCAGAAGACGGGGATATAACTCAGTCAAGTGATGGTAACTCAGTCAAGTGATGGGGAACGGGAGGCTGCAGAAAAAGGCTTCCCAGAGAAACTGACAGAGGTCAACAAGAGAAGGACTGAAACATTTTGGGCAGAGAGAATAACATATGTGATGTCTCCTAGGGCATGACTTGTTTGAAAAACCAAAATAAATTCACTTTTGGTATGTCATAGGTATCAAGGGTTTGATTTTACCTTATTTGCCAGCTAAAAGGTTGGATGCCAGCCAAAGACTGGAGACTCCTGGGTCAAAGTCAAAAGACTTTATCATCACATCACAGCAAGCATCATAATCCTCGATTTTGCCTGTGTTCCCCTTGTTCTTTTCAAGTCCCACCCTGATAATACCGTGGCCCAGATATATGTTAACATGTTATGGATTTGCATCTCGACTGAAGAACAGTGAGCTTGAGGAATCTACTATTTTATATTAAATTTTTAATCTAAACCAGCTAACAACCTTAGAAGGTAGACATAATGTTTTCCTCCAAAGCAAAGGGAAAGTTTGTGTATAATATTGGAAGAAAAAGAGCATTACATCATGGAGCACAGGGATGTGTACTACTCATTATAAAATATTCTGGTTCCTAAACTCAGCATTCCTTTCCTATAATTCCACTCACTGAGTTAGAAGGTGTCATCTAGCCCCATGGGCATTGCTCATGGGGATTGGGACTCAAAAAAAACAGCAGAAATTTTTGAATAATCTTTCTAATGCTTTTGGTAGGAATAACAAATTACCTTTAATCTCTGATCCAGGACTTTTGTGTTTTGCTGTTGTTGTTATTGTTTTTCACCAGCACAACTAAAACTGTAACAGGCCATCATCCTGTTTCGGGGAGGACATAATATCAGACCCTTCACAGTTCTTGACAAGAGTCTATGGATTCTCAATTTCAGTGGAGAGGGGCCTTCTCTAGTTTCTGTCAAGAACTTGGGTGTGGCTATAGGACTGATGACTGAAAACAAAAGAAACTAGAAGTCACTGAAGGTGAGGAAGTCCAGAAACTAAGTGTTAGATGTTGACTGATTCACATGAATTTGGGGTCACCAGGACTTAGAATGGAATCCTAAGGTTTCACTGAAGGAGAGGCAGTGGTGAGATCGTCATTAGTGCTAACTAATAGTGCTAAATGGTGTTAGAGATAAAAGGCAGAGTCTTAATAGAGGAAAAATATGTATTCAAGGTTTTCAGTGTAAGATACTCAGGAACTTCCATGAAAAGCAGCACTCCTTAAGATTAAGAGAATGAAAACTTGGAGGGGGAAATGAGAGCCAGCCCCCCAAAAAGGGCAAATGCACTTTAGGTACCTTAACTTATAGCTTGTTAGCTATTAAAAGAGTATGTGTTTTTCCCCGCTCCCCCACCTTAACTTATGATTTGTTAGCTCTTAAAAGCCTAGGTGCCTTATTATCAAGAATACTAGTAACAATAAATGTTGGTGAGGATGTGAGGGAAAAGGTACACTCATACATTGGTGGTAGGACTGAAAATTGGTGCAACCACTCTGGAAAGCATTATGAAGATTCTTCAGAAAACTTAGAATGGAACCACCATTTGACCCAGTTTTCTCACTCCTCAGTTTATATTCAAAGGACTTAAATCAGCATATTATAGAAGAGGCGGCCACATCAATGTTTGTAGCAGCTCAATTCACAATAGCTAAGCTATGAACCAACCTAGGTGCCCTTCAATAGATGAATGGATAAAGAAAATGTGGTATATATACATAATGGAATATTACTCAGCCATAAAGAAGAATGAAATGATGGCATTTGGTAGTAAATGGATGAAGCTAGAGACTATCATGCTAAGTGAAATAAGCAAATTCCCAAAAAACAAAGGCCAAATGTTCTCTTTGATATACAAATGCTGATTCTTGATGAGTGGGGAGAGAGGAAGTTCACCAGATTGGACAGTGGGGATTGGGGGGAAGAAAGCGGGTATAGGATTGGGAAAGACAGTAGAAATGAATCAGACATAAATGTTTATATATGATTATATAACCAGTGTAACTCCATATCATGTTCAACCACAAAAATGGGAAGTTACACTTCATTTATATATGATATCTCAAAAATACATTCTACTGTTGTGTAAAACTAAAAAGAACAAATGAAATAAATTTAAAAGAACATAGGTGCCTTTTTCTACTCTCCCAGGATAAACAACCTAGAGATAAAAATGTTGAGCAGTCATTGAAATAGCAATTTCCCAGTACCCTTACCTTGTTACTCAAACAATTTGTGTTTTCTTCTACACCCCATCTGTATGTTCTCTTAACAGTTACAGCAAATCATTCTTATCACAGGGCAAAGATGTTTATACAGGACGAGGAGGCTTCAACATGAGAGATGCAACATCTGGCACACTACCCCTCCCTCCAGGCTGAAAAACCGAAGAAAAGAAAACACCTTCAGAAATGCCCCTAAATCCAATTCCGAAACTCTAGGCCATTCCTACCACCATCCTTTTACATGAATAATACCAGCTATCTCTTTGTCCAAAGAGCGTATTGACACTCTCTTGGTCAGTGCTGTGTCTCCCTTCTGCTCCAATATAAAGAGTCTTGTTTCTTAGCAGTTGTACCTTTATCTGATTCTGATGGAAACCACCAAAACTACTGAATTGATAAAAAGTGACAAGTAATCACCCTGGAAGACTCATTAGGGCACAATGAGGATGTGGTCTACCTCCAGAACCAAATGGATGTGGTCCTGGGTTGTGCTAAATATTCTTTGCTTCCTCTTCCAGATCACTCTCATATGAAGCTTTATGGGCCACATCAATGGATTCTCTTGAACTTTGGCTTTCAAATGGGTTCTGCCAATTACAGACAGGAATAGGAGTTCAGAGAATGAAGTAGAGCACTTATTCCTCCCACTCCTTTCCTCCTCAAGCCACATGCATTGGCTTATGTCTTCTGTTACTAAACTCTTCCTTGTTGCTCAATTTGAGTGAATGATGGTGCTGTTCCCTGCCAGAACCTGAACTGACACAGGAAAATGAGCAGCCTTCATTCAGTCTGCAGGAGAAGCAATGTCCTCAGGGGATATCCAGGGGTCATTCAGCTGAGAAGATGAGTGGAAGAATCTGGTGGAAGAGGGATCTAACTGTGATCCTGGCAAGGAGTACTTATGATTTTCATTGCCATTTAATGAGCACTTAGTATTATCAAGTATTGTGCTAGGTATTTTGCATTCAGTATATTATTTAATTCAGTCTTAATATCAAGTAAATGAGGTATCATTATTATTCCACTTTGCAGATGAGGAAACTGAGGCTTTTTGATATTCTGACACTTTTTCTTTGTTCATGGGCAAGATCCTGGCTCTTATTTCTATAAGTCTAGATAACTTCAATGATTAAATGACTTTGTATATATTGGCTACCCGGTTAACTCACCAGCACACATGGCACTCAAACTGTGACAGATCACTTGGAAACCAAGAGCGAAACTCATCCAAGGGGAAGAGCTTCTCTCATCATCATTACATTATTTTAGGGTCATAAACAAAGATACATAGAACCTTACGGGTATTATATGGGAAAAAGCGATCCTACCAACATTAATCATACTCCAGACTCTATGCTGAGTACTGTCACTCAAAATGATTCTTTTTTTTTTAAATTTTATTTTGTTTATTCATTTTTATGTGGTGCAGAGGATCGAACCCAGTGCCTCACATGTGTGAGGCAAGCGCTCTCCCACTGAGCCACAACCTCAGCCCATACTCAAAATAATTCTAAGGGACAGCTCCATTTGACATAGGAAGAAACTGAGCACTTTAAATGTACAGTTGTATGAGGTTTTTTGTTTGTTTGTTTTTATGTGGTGCTAAGGATTGAACTCAATGCCTCACACATGCTAGGCAAGCTGCTAGGAGTTGGGTATTGAGAGCAAAACTACAACTTCAACCAAAGTCAAAACCCACATGAGGAAAGCTTCCAAAGGAGTTGAACTTTCAATAGAATAACATAGAGGCAGGAAGGAGCAAAGACGGGAGGCTGGATGGTGGGGGTGAAGGGTGTTCAAGGTGCTATAAACTCCAGGCAGGGTCTCTAATAGGGAGAGGCTGACAGAGGATTAACAAAGCAAGGCTAGAACCAGTTGAATTAGGGCTAAGTTTTGTTACCTCTTCCCCAGATCCTGCCTGGGTCACAAACAGCTTCCAGATCAAGACAGGAATGTCCTCATATAAGAACCCAAACTTTCTACTACTTTTGGGGACCCCACTTGTCCAATGTGTCCCAATCTGGACTCCCCAGGCTTTGTGTACGTTTCCACACAAAAATAGAATGTCTGTTGGAAAGTTTCAAAATTTCAAAAAGCCTAGGATAACTTCTATGTTTGCCTACAGAAAGGTCAGTCATGAATTAATAGATCACATTTCCTTATTTCTGTTAGGAGTCCTTCCAGTGTAGCAATAATGATCCATAGCCTACTAGTGGGAAACATTGCTTCATTTGTATTCATCTCTTTTATTATTTTAAAATTATTATTATTATTATTATTATTATTATTGCTGGGGATCAAATCCAGGGCCTTGCGAATATCAGGCAAGTGCTCTACCACTGAGCCACATTCCCCCTGCTTTAAATAATACAATAGAGAAATATAAAGCATTTCTTTTTTTACAAGTCAGGTTTATTGAGATAAAATACATATACAATAGCACTTTAAATGTGCAGTTGTATGAGGTTGTAGGGCATGATGTAACGTGGGACATGTTGCATCAGAAAAGAGGAAACTTAACTTGCTGGCTGCTACCCACTTCCCAGTCCTGAGGCCACATGTGGCTAAGAGAGCACCTAGCAATTAGCCAGATGGCATTGCCGTGGGTTGTGATGAAGAATCAGACCACCTCTAGGATAGGCTCAGAACCCTTCTGCCCTCAGAAACAGCTCAGGTCTCCCATTACTGCCTGTAGGATGGGTGTAGATGTAAATTCTCCCCACCCTGCTGACCTTTACCCTGACTGGTTCCTGTACATGATATTAGCTGTGTGTGTTTTCTCATTAAACGAGATCCTGCTTTGACTGTTCTCCCAGGTGTGTCTGATTGTCCTCCTGCAAGAGAGGGCTGGGTGTGGGCAGCCAGTCGACCCCAGGTCAGGAGGGAACAGGGAGTTTTGTTTGTTTGTTTGTTTTTATGTGGTGCTGAGGATTGAACCCAGTGCCTCACACATGCTAGGCAAGCGCGCTCTGCCACTGAGCTACAGCCTCGCCCCATACTTGTATGAGTTTTGACAAACACATTTTGTCATATAACCATCACCACAATGGAGACATAGAATATTTCCATTTCCCTAGAAAGTTCCCTGTGTCTTTCTGTCTACATTCAACCCTAACCCAGACCTTGGCAACTTGGCAACTATTTAACTGTTTTCTGTTCCTCCAGTTTTACCTTCTCAAGAATATCATAGAAGTGAAATCATATAATATGAACACATATTTTCACCCGTTTGGGGTAACAAATACCTAGGACTGGGATAGCTGGATTGTATGGCACAATGCTTGCTCTTACAAGAAATTGCCAAACTGTTTTCCATCATAGTTGTATCAATTTACATTCTTTTTTTTTTTAAAGAGAGAGTGAGAGAGAGGGGGACAGAGAGAGAGAATTTTAACATTAATTTATTTTCTCTTAGTTCTCCGCGGACAGAACATCTTCGTTTGTATGTGGTGCTGAGGATCGAACTGATATACCTAGCCTAGTTATCTCATTAGATTAGAAGCCAGCTTGTCACAAGTTATGAAGGATTCATTTCTGTTTTCTGTAAAAATATCAGGATGTCTGTATGGCCTGGCCATTAGTTGATGTTGTAAAGCTGATTGGAATGCCTGCCCGTGCCCTGAACTCACCCAGGTCCGGTTTTCCCTGACCAGATAACAACCCTTTCCTAAACCTTAGTGACGCCTCATAAATTCTGGCCTTCCCTGGCCGGACAATGACCCTCTCTGAGTCTCTAAGATCTCCATAAATTCTGATGCCGGGGCCAGCAAAAATGTAAACTTGTGTTATGCTCCTCAGAGTGTTGTTATCTGTAACCCCCCCCCTTTGTGTAACTTTTTGGGCTATAAAACTGGGCCACAAAGAAGCCTCGCGGCTGTCTTGTTCCCGCCGTTTTGGGAGGGAAAGGCAGCCCGGCCGGTCGAAATAATAAGCTTGCTTTAATTTGAATTTAATTGGAGTCAGTGGTCTTTTCTTGCGTCCTGGTCTAACACGAACCCGGGCCGCACACACGCTAGGCGAGCACACTACCGCTTGAGCCACATCCCCAGCCCTCAATTTACATTCTAACCAGCAGAGTATCAGAGTTACAGTTGCTGGACATCTTTCCCAGTTCCTGAGGTTGTCAGGGTTTTGTTTTTAGCAATTCTAACAGATATGTAGTGGTATCTCACTTAAGGTTTTTGTTCATTTTTATTATTTATTTATTTATTTTGTGTGTGTGTGTGTGTGTGTGTGGTGCTGGGGATTGAACCCAGGGACTTGTGCATGCACAGCAAGCAGTCTACCAACTGAGCTATATCCCCAGCCCACTTTAGTTTTAATCTGCATTTTCCTAATGTAAATAATTCTCTTTTAACAAAGAAATCTTTTCTGAAGGCATAATATTTCAAAGCCTGGAGACCCTTGTGGTGCAAGCAGGGGGGGTCCTTGGTGAAGAATTTTCTGGAAACAGATCTACTGCTGGTTTTGCCTGGTGAATTGGGGGAGCTCTTTCCCTTCCTGGTTCATCAGGGACCTGCATTTCTTCCCAGTGGTCAGAAGAGGGCAGGAGAGGGCAGAAAATAGGCTTCTGGGGTTTTTTTTTTTCCTCCCTTTTTTTTTTTTCCAGCTCATCAGTCTCTGGTATTCATAACATTTGCATTCATTATTATATTTATAGTTTTGCCTAAAAGCCTTTCCCTCTGAAACTACTTGGCTGCTACTTTGTAAAACAAATGAACCATTTTATATCATGATTGAACTGACTTAATGTCAAACCTTAATTAACCTTGCAAAATCCTTCCCTGCCAAAGCATAACTAACCTAACCCAAGAACTAAGCTAACCAAATCGAGCTACCTTTGTAGAGTCCTTGATAAGTTCACTCTCCACTGTGACCTATAGAGCTTGTGTTGGGGGAACTACAAGCAGCTGAGCTCGATGATCCCCTATTCTTCCCATTTTCTAACTTTGCAAGGGCCAAGAGAAACTGAGGAAGATTTTTGTGGGGACAGGCCTTCAAACGCCCAGCTGACTACAGGCCCTCTTCCTTAGGACCTGGGCTGGGGCTGCTCAGGCGGGGCACTGCACAGATCTCCTGAGGCTGGGGCTGCAGAGTGCCCCCAAAGATGTATTCCAGCCTGAGTCCCTGGCTCCCATCCGGTAGTTGGAACCGAAAGGTCCTGAGGAGGGTGGCAAACATCAGGAAGAGTTCCATTCGGGCTAACTGGTCTCCTGGGCACACTCGATGCCCTGGAAACAGAGAAGAAGGTCAGAGGGTGGCAGCTGCCTATGTTTGTCCCATCATCATCACACCTACCACCCTGAACCCAGCACTGGGCCTTGTACCCGCAGAAAATGGCAGGAAGGCTTCATTGACCATGAAGTTTCCATCTTTGTCCAGGAAGTGGCTGGGGTTGAATTGCCGCGGGGTCTCCCAGAACTCAGGGTCATAGAGTACGGAGGCCAAGTTGGGCAAGATGATGGTGCCCTGTAGAAAGGAGCTGGTGTGGCTCAGGGAGCCTCAGAGGACCCAGTACCCAGTCCTGACTTGGTCAAAGTGAGCTTCAGGACGAGCAGTGTGCAGGAGGGAGTGGCAGGGGGCTCTCAGGGAGTCCTCCTTCCAGACCCACAGGAGTGCGGGGGCCTGAGCATTACACCCTCTGGGCTACTGGCAACCTGCATTTGAGAGACCCATAGAAAAAGAGATGAAGAGAAAGGAATGACAAAGACAGGCTCACAGAGAAAAAAAAATGTCTGAGAAAGGTAAAGCTTGAGTCTTTAGGGTTGGGGGGAGAGCATGACCCATCCTCACCTTCGTCCTGACCACCCTAACTCTTGCCCTCACTGTCACCCTAATCCTAATCTTCACTGTGTCTCAAAGAAGTAACTGATGGATTAGAAACAGAATCAGACTGCTCAGATGGGAGGGAACAGAAAGGAGTCAAAGATTGCAGGCAGGTCTGCTCCTTCCCATGCGGACGCTGAGATGACATAAGGAGGCCAGCATGGAACAGGGTGGGGTTGGTTATGGTCCCAGAACCCACAGTCAGTTCCAGAATTCTCCATAAGGCTTCCTACCCCATGGCTCAACACCATAGAATTAAATCAGCCACTCTGTGAGGTCTAGGAGACTGACTCCAAGATTCTAGAAATTTAAAACAAAAACCAAGTAATAAAACCTCAGCAAAAATTGAAGCCTGCATCCAAAGCAGAAGCCAATGAAGAAAGCAGAAATTGAGCTGATGTAAAACTTCCTGAAGGCACTTCTCTTTTTTGTTTCCTTATTTTTATTTTATTTGTTCTTTTTAGATATACATGACAGCGTAGTGTATTTTGACATATTATACTTCTGAAGGCACTTTTCTTTGTTGTTGTTGAAGTTTGTACACTAAGGGAGGGACCAGGCCCTATCCTTCTGGACCAATAGGACACTAGACCTGGTCACGCTGTGGCTTTAAGCATACAGTTGGGGAGGCATATTTTCTCACTGCTGCCTTTATGAGCTCTACACATTTTCCCATTATAGTCCTGGGAATTTCTCCCTGTTTTCTTTACTGGGGATTAAGTAACCCTTGGCATTGCAAAAATGTGTGTGTGTGTGTGTGTGTGTGTGTGTGTGTGTGTGTGTGATGCTGGGAATTGAACCCAGAGTCTTGTACATCATAAGCACACAGTCTACTACAGAGCTACACCCCCCAGCCTCCTCTACAATTCTTCATCTAAATGCCTTTAGATGAAGGGGCTCTTGGGAAGATGCTCTATTCCTTCTAGAACTATTTATATCCTGTTCTGGGTAATATTCTGGCTTCCTTGCAAGGCAACTGACTGATCTGAGCTCATGGAACAGGTTCAGAGTATCACCTATTCACACACAAAATGTAACCCCCCTACCCCAGTTTATAGAACTATCTTCCTGCTGGATGCTTCCTGGGGACACCATGACAGTTTCTCCCTAGTAAGTGGCAGTTTGAAGCTCACAATCAAATAGAATGCCTGAGCAGAGATGGGCATGAAGTGCACCATTGTGTTAGGGACCACTGCTATTGTCACCACCACTCAACGGATGAGAACAGTGTAGAAGTATCTGTAACATTTAATGATCTATTGTCAAGCTTTGATTCCACTTTCAGCAGACATCCCTGCCTCAAGTTGTAAAAGCTCGATATTGATTCCAGGTTTTTAATGGCCCCCTGGAGTCTTTATTACAGAGCAATTCCTAGAATCAAATTGGCAAGAGCCGGCTCTTAATAAGGAAACTTCTAATCCCAAATGGCATAGAACATCTAAGCCCTGGTTCTCTCTTTTTTAACTTGACCTAATTTGGTCTAGTTTTTAGAAAACCTGGGCCCAGGCCCTCCTGCCATGCCAGCAGCAGGATGCCTCTGTCCTGTCCTCAAACTTGATAAATCCATGAACTTGGTGGCCAATGAATGCTAAGAACAGCTCAGTATCAGCCAACCAGGCTGATCAATAGATGGATGATGTAAAACATCTGTTTAACATGTCAGTTCGTTTATTCACCAAGAGGCACACTTTTGGAGCAACACAAATAGCAGGGTGCGTGTTGGAAAGAACATAATCTTTGAATTCATAAGACAATTATTGAGTTAAGTCATATACTAGCTATGTGTTTAGAGGTTAATATTTGGGCTTTCTAAGCTAAAATTTCCCTGCCGGTAAAAAAAGCTTTTTAAAAGTGGAAAGATCAAATGTAGCCCCTGCATTCTAACTATCTGATTTTTAAAAATCTATGCATACATGTATTTTTTATTATATTTATTTTATTATTTATTTTTTGGTACTGGGGATTTAATTCCAGGGTGCTTCACCACTGAGCTACATCACCAACCCTTTTCATTTTTTATTTTTAGACAGGGTCTTGCTACGTTGCCCAAGGTCTCATTAAATCACTGAGATAGGCCTCAAACTTGCAATCCTTCTGTCTCAGCCTCCTGAGATGCTGGATTACAGGCATGTGCCACTGCACCAGTTGTGCATACATTTAAACTGTAACTAATAGTTTATTAGAGTGAGCTCCAAATATATGAGAAACAGTATTCTCTTATAGCTTCAACTCTGGACTTCATTGTGTTAATGGAACATGAAGTGATACAATATAAATTATTTCTGAAGGGAAAATGCCTGCTTGGTTACGGACAATTAAGACATATATCTCAAGCAATAGGAAGCCCCATCCTGTCTGATTCTGTAATTAGTCCTATCTACATATTTGAACAAAAGCTTGTTGTAAAATTGTTAGTCTTTAATGAGTAAAAGTTGGTTTTTTGTTTGTTTGTTTGTTTTATACCAGGAATTGAACCCAGGGGTGCTTAACCACTGACCTACATCCTCAGCCCTTTTTATTTTTTTATTTTGAGAAAGGGTCTTCCTAAGTTGATTAGGGCCTTGCTAAATGGCCAAGGCTGGCTTTGAATTTGAGATCCTCCTGTCTCAGCCTCCTGAGCTGCTGGAATTACAGGTGTGTACCACCACACCTGGGGTGAGTAAAAATTTTATATGAAATTTTACTCATTCACTACTAAAACACCTTCATTTTAACTTGCAAAGTAATTTAACTTTAAAAGAATTTTCTATGTGCTTCTGTGTCCCTTCTAAGAGAATTGATCAGTTTTGGACAATAAAAAATATTTTGAGTAATAAAGGGGTTGAGACAAGAAGCAGTTGCCATTTTGAAGACTATCTCCACATTAAAAAAAAATTCCTACTTAAGGTACTATCCAATATATTTTCCACTGGCCGTTGACAGGCTATTATGAATGATGATCATCAAAACTTCTTGGAGTGTCATAAGATAAAGCTTTCCTGATAGGCACACTTCCTTTCATTACACAATGAGAGGCATAACTGTGATTTCCTTTTTTTTTTTTTTTTTTTTGCCTTGACTCTAAGGAAACTCAGACACAAGTTTTCTGTATAGTGCAATAGCTGTACTGACCTAAATATTTATATATAACTCTTTTCCTCTATCTCTCCTTATTTGGCACTTATTCTTTTAGCCATGAAATAAGAAACAAGAATGACATTTCTGCTAGAAATCAATTCTAAGGAAATAATACAAAATGCAGACCAAGCTTAAAACATACAATAAATTGTAAATAGCCTAAATGTTCACCAATGAGAGCTCAAAATAAATCACAAAATCACCCATTTGGCTGGGTGCCATTACACATGCCTATAATTCCAGTGACTCAGGAAGCTGGGGCAGGAGGATCACACATTTAAGTTGCCTCAGCAACTTAGTGAGACCTGTGTCTCCAAATAAAAACCAAAAGGACTGGGTATGTAGCTCAGTGGTAAAATGCCCCTGTAATCAATCCCCAGTACCAAACCAAACAAAAACAAAGAACACTTATTTGGTGGAACACTGTGCAGACATTAAATGGTGTAGAACAGTGGTTTCCAAAGTGTGTTCTCTGGACCCACAGCAACAGCGCCACCTGGGAACCTGTTGCAAAGGCAAATGCTCAGGACCCATCCAGACATTGGGGGTAGAGCCAGCAATGTGTCTTAACAGATCCTCCAGGTGATTCTGATGTATCTGGGGGTTTGAGAACCACTGTTTTAGAAGAATCTGAAAAACGTGTTAAGTGAAATGAAAAATTCAGAGTGATATATTCAGCACAATCACAGCTATGTGAAATACATGTATGTAACAAAGATTGCAAAGAGGAACATGCAAGGGTTATCCCTGAACAATAGGAAACTTTTAAAATATCCATCGTGTGTGCATTCTTTTATAACCCCCTATCCCAATGCCATAGATAGATAATAGATGACTGACTGATGGATAACTCGTAGAGAACTGGCAGGTTGGTAGAAGCTATAGCAGATGGCTATGCTGGGCAGGAAGAGTGCTGTCTGCAGGCACTGGGGTGGGCATGGGGCCATGCAGGGCCACCTACCTTGGATATGTAGTAACCATGCACCCGGGTGGATGTCACGCACTGGCGCACAGCGCCCACTGCCACAACACTGCTGAGGCGCTGCACCTCATGGAGGACGGCACGGGTGTAGGGTAGTCGCTCTCGGTCTTCATAGCAGACAACTGGGGCAGTGCCCAGCACTGTGTCCAGCTCCTGCTGCACCTTCTCTGTGGGTGGCTCAGCATGACCAGGATGGCCTGGCCTCTTTATCCTACCCCAATGCAGTCTTCCCCACCCAGAGCCACTGAGGCTCACGGTCCCTGGATCAAACTGCCCCACCCTGCTGCCTCTGGTCCCACAGAGACAGAGCCTACTTCTTGTAAACAGGAATTTGCAGGGTTTGCACCCACAGGGGCACTTATGGGAAAGGAAAAGACCCAGAATTGAGCCCCTACTATGTGCCAGGTACTCTATACACAAAGAGCCTTGTGTCACAGGAACTGTTGTCTCTACACATGAGAAAACTAAGGCTCCAACAGAGCGGGTCCTTTTGCCCAAAGTGACAAAACTGGAGCCAGGAGTTGAACTTAGGTCATAGCCAATTTGTCCCTGAGAGAACTGCAGCCACTTTTGGTCCTCTACAACTATGATCTTCAGGTGGACATAGGGCCTGGCACTTGGCGGATGCTGGATCATTACTGACTGAGTGAAATCATGCCGCCCCATTTACTCTGGTTCTGAGAGCTGGAATGACTTGCCCAAAGCCATAGGGCAGGCTGGGCATTGAAGACCCTCCCGTCAGACTCAAAGCTATCAGTGCTCCCTTTACTACAGGGGTGACAGCAGAACCTACTCCTGGGGCCACAGGGCAAAGTGATGGGGGCAATACCCACAGCCCAAAAACCCCATGTGGGATTGGCAGGCACAGGGCAGTCAAGCAGGTATAACCAAGAGCTCCTCACCCTGGACAGCTCTGTGCTGGACCATGTAGATGAGTGCCCAGTGCAGGGTGGTGGCCGTAGTGTCAATGCCTCCCAGAAACAGGTCAATCACCACCTGGATCAGGTTCTCCTCGTTGAATGTGGAGACAGGGTCGTCCATAGCCTGGTGGGCAGTGGGAAGCAGCTCTGGGTCTGGAGTCTCCCCCAACAGTCTCCTGGTGTCTCCCCACTGCCTTTTTTTTTTTTTATTGGTACTATGGGTTGAACCAAAAGGCCTCTACCACTGAGACATATTCCTAGCCCTTTTTATTTTATTTTGAGACAGGGCCTTGCTAAGTTTCTGAGGCTGGCCTTGAACTTGCAATCCACTTACCTCAAACTCCTGAGTAGCTGCTATTACAGGCCTGCACTGCCCTGCCCTCCTTAAGGCCTGACTTGTCTCAAGACTTCTGCAACCAAAACTCATTGGGGGTCAGATCCATCAGGAGGATCTGAGAGCCAAGACTGCATTGATTTTTGATGGGGGACTGCCCTGGGGTTATAGCCCTGATATCATCCAGGTCCTGTTTTGCAGCCCACCCCTGTCTGCAGAAGCCAGTTCTTGGCATGGGAAAATATAAGGAGAAAATGCCTTCTTAATGTAAGCTTCCAGGGTGCTTGGGTCAATGATGAGGAACTGAGACCATGGCATAGCAGCCCAGAAACACAGCCCCTTGCTTTCTCTGCAGCTCTTCCAGGCTCACCTTGGTGATCTGGGTCAGGTAGCAGCTGATAAAGTTCTTGGGAGCCTCAGGTGTCCTGAGCTTGTACCTGATGATCTCATGGCGGATGAAGCCCTGCAGAGCTTCTTGGTACCTAAATATCTCCTGATGAGGTCCTGGGAGGTGGCGAAGGGCCCAGGGAAACATGTCGTAGAGCTGTGGGGAAAGAATCCCACCCAGGGCCCACTTAGGCCCAAGCTCCCGACTCAGAGCAGCTGAGAGCTGAACTAGGGGCTCCAAAGTAGACTCCAAAGTCTCTGGTGACATGGGCGACCCAGGGCTGCCTTTTCTCTGGAGACCCCAGAATAATCTAGACAGAAATAAGAGCAGTGGTAGCGTGATTGTGTTCAAAGCTTAGCTAGGACACTGCAGGTCTAAAAAGCTGCGTTTCTGAGGCTGTAACCTGCCTTTTAACCCTGCCCGACATCCTTGCTAAGAGTCTACACAAAGGTTTGGTGCCATGAGCTTCAGCTTGCTGAGAAGAAACTTCCTAAGGAACCCAGCATCAGGCCCCACAGCCTCCCCTCCTGCCTGCTTGGTACCCTCCCTATGAGGCCCTGGCCAAGGCCCCTGCCTGCCTTGGGCCCCAGCCATCCCAGAGCCTGCATGTCTGCCTCCCAAATGTCAATTACCCGTCGCCACGTGGTGCTGACAAAGGCCAGGCCAAAGTTGATGGCTTGAATGAGTTCCTGGAAGATGGGCTCCTCCGAAAGGAAGCGGTGGCCAAATACCAGGGCCCCGATGACTCTGGCTGTGGACCTGACAATGGGGACCTGAGGGTTGAAGGGTCTACCTAAGAGTAGAGAGGCAGAGCTCAGGGCAAAGAGGCACAAAAAGAGCTGCCCTGAGCACTCTTCCAGCCTTGAATAGAGTCGTTCATTTACCTCTTCAGTCACCCATTCTCATTCCTCAGTCACTCCCCATCCCAGGGCTTGCTGAGCACTTTCTATGAGCCAGGCTCTGTGAAATGCACTGGGTTTGCAGAGAGAAGTATGAGAGACAGTGTTTAAATGACAACAGAATGCAGGACAGGCATGTCACAGCTGGGAACAAGGGAGGGTGGGAGAGGACTAGCTTTGCCTGAGATTCAGGGAAGACTTCTTTTTTTTTTTTTTTTTTTTTTTAAAGAGAGAGTGAGAGAGGGGAGAGAGAGAGAGAGAGAGAGAGAGAGAATTTTTTAATATTTATTTTTTAGTTCTCAGCGGACAACATCTTTGTTGGTATGTGGTGCTGAGGATCGAACCCGGGCCGCACGCATGCCAGGCGAGCGCGCTACCACTTGAGCCACATCCCCAGCCCCCAGGGAAGACTTCTTAAGGCAGGAGACTTTGGCCAGGTCTGAAAGTGGAGCAGTGGCTTATTACAGTGAGGGAAGGGGTGCGGGCCAGGACACAGCTTGAGGGGTGTGCAAATGTTGGAGGTGCGAGAGGTCTTGGGTGTTGATAGAGGACATGTCCCTTGCTATAGAGAAGGAGGGCTTCTGGCTTCCCACTGGGCCTCTGTCCATCCACCTTGGAGAAACTCCCTTCTATTGATGCAGTTCAAAATCATTGTTAATGTTCCTGGGCTTCATGGGTGCGCACTCGCATGTGGCAAGGCTCAGCCTCCTCTGCAGGGATGTGTACCTGTGTGGAGGCATACAGAGCTTAGGATAAGCCAGCTCCTCCCCAGTCCTTACCCCTCTCTCTGTGGAAGGCCTCAGCCAGCTCTGCTGCCTCTTCCTGAAGCTGTGCCTCCAGCGCCGGCTTGCCTAGGCCCAACCCACGAAGCGTCGTCAGGCAGAAGCGTCTCTGTTGCCGCCATGTGTGCCCATTGCTGCAGATGACTCCTAGCCAAGGTGGGGAAGGGGTGGGATGGACAGTCACCAGCCCCTCCCAGCCTGCTCCCTGGTCAACATCACCTGGCTCTCACCAGACACAGAGTCAGATCCAAAACAAACTTCCTAATCAGCTCTGTGGTGGTACTCTGACCAGATCGTGGGCCCCACTATGGCTTCCCCTAGTCCCCCAGACTGATTTTGCCTTTAAGAGTCCTCACAAGACGCAGAAGAGGAGGTAAAGAAAAGGAAAGGGCAGGGTCATTTGTTGAACCAGGTGCTGGAATGGGCCTTCTCAGATATTTGGGCTTGCTTAGTCTCGCCCCCCCCCCATCCTCGGAAGGAGAGGGCACTCATGATCTCCATCTAACAGATAAGAACCCAGTCCAGCAAGGAGCTGAATGGGATTTGAATGCAGGTCTTGTTGATCCTCAGTGCTGCTCCTTCCACACCCTGCCCTCTACTCACATGGAGGTTTGGAGAAGACCTAAGTCCTCCTAGTAGGTCGCTCTCCGTTCACAGTTCTGGGTCAATCCTAACTTTGAGTGACCATCCAGTCACCTTCCCTTCCCAGTAAGAGGGACAATCTTACCTCTTTCTCCAAACAGGTCCTGGAAGAGCGGGGTGAGGGGCCTGCCTGAGAACTGCTCTGAATTGGAGATCAAAGCTTCCTTCACCGCCTGGAAGCCATTCAGCACCACAACGGGTGTGGGGCCCACCCACACTGTGAACACATTGCCATGAGTCTGAGCCAGCTGCAGAGAGATAGGGCAACCTAGGACTGTAGACAAAGCCTATGAACCCCATTTCCTGAGACCTACCTCTTCACATGAATTTCCCACCTTCTTACTCCCAACACTCATGTCAGGTGAACCTTCCCAGAGCACCCCACCCCCTTCCTCAGGCAAACCCAGGTCACAGACTCCCAGGACACAGAGTAGTCAGTGACCAGCACTTATGTCCCATCAGTCCTAGAGGTGGGCATCTTCTACCACTTTATAGATCATACAAATAACAGCTACCATTTCTTGAGGGCTTGGTGCCCTGGATGGACTTCACATGTATTATTTGAATCCACCTTCAGTGTAAGCATGTGAGGTAGGTAAGAAACCAAAGGCCAAAAGACAGACCAAAAGACCAGGAATGTGGACCAGGTCTTCCAATTACTGGTGAGGTGCTCTTTCTACTGCAGGAGGAGCCTGGGAATCCCAATTACCTGGCATCCTCAACCAGATGCTGAAAACATCCTTATGCAGCACAGATTGAGAGGAGAGCTGAGTACTGCCATGGGGAAGGGTAGTGTCTCCCTCCGACCATAGCTCTCAACAGAAATTCAGCCCCAGCCCAGATTCCATACCCTACTCAGTACAACCGGAGCCCTCTGACCACCGAAACTATCTACCCTGGAAGGTGTCTTTCTGCAGAGATCATCTGAGTACTGGAGTGTGCCCATGGAGTTCCATTTCTCCTTGTTCCTATCTCAAGTGGCTTTTCAGAAAATGCCTTCAATCCACAATAGTGCTCTCCCCTGGAGTAAGATTCGGTCCTAGTTCCCCTCACCCTTTATGTCACATTTGCAGTAGACTTCTACTGCCCTCGGAATCCTCTTCAGTACACTCTGCACAAAGTCTTTACATTCCATTTTTGCTTAAGTTCTCAGAGCTGATGAGTAACAGGACTAGGATTCACCCCCATTTGTGTCTGATTCCAACTTCTTCCTTCTACCTCTAGTCCCTGGGCTGAGGACAGGAGGGGTTCCTCTGCCTACCCCTTTCTCCTGCTTGGGGACCAGTTCCCTACCTGGATCAGTGTCTCTGGGTGCAGTCGAAAGCTTAGTTGCCACAGGTTTCCAAGCAGGGGTATGGGGAAAGGGCCAGGAGGAAGGTGACTCCTTTCCCAACAGAAGGTACCAAGTTTCAGGAACAGGAAAGAGCCAACCAGAAAAGCCAGCCCACTGAGCAGGGAGAACATCTCTGTGGGCCTGTGTCTCCTCTCCTCCCCTTTGCCTCCCAAGGCTTCCAGCAACCTATCTGGCCACCCTCCTCTCCCCACTACCTGCCCTGACTTTTATGCTGGTGCTTTCAGGCAGTGTGATGGAGGAAGGCAACCCCTAGGGGTCTTTTCCCAGTGGAGTAAATCCATTTGGTCACACTTGACACACCTGAGCCATGCTGCTCAACAGGGCCGTAGGGCTCCAGCCTGGGACAAGTTGGGACACCCTTACTCATACATCAGCATTGGCTTCACCTCTGGCCCATGGAGCTTCACCTTGGGGAAGCTCCTCTCAGCTTCTGCCCAAGAAGTTTTAGCTGACCACATGGCTCAGCTGAATAGGGGACAGGGGCGGCCACTGGAATGGTGAAGTCTCCTCTGGGGATACCCTCTTCTGGCTGGACATGATTAAAGCTGGGCACCTATGCCTGCTCTCTCCCACTCCAGTACACAGCAGCCTCTCCTGAGGGCTCTCCAGCCTCCTAGTCTCCACCTGTTCCAACTTCTGGTAAACTCAGATTTTTCATCTGCCCTGGGCTATGTTTATCAGTGGTTAAGTTTGATAGCCCTTATGTTTCAGCTTGGAAGCAGATTCCTGGAATCTAAACCCAGATCTAGCCCTTACTAGTTGACCTTAGACAGATTATTTAACCTCTACAATGGAGATAAGACACAATGATTATAACCAACTATCTTATAGAGCTGTGATACTAGTCCAGTAGCAGAAAGATACCACACTCCAATTGGTAAATTGATGATACTTTAATCAAGAGACTATTGGAAAAGGTGTTTGGGTAGCCTGGCACACACACTGTAATTCCAGCACTCAGGAGGCTGAGACAGGAGGATCAAAGACAGCCTCAGCAATTTAGTGAGGCCCTAAGCAGCTTACCAAGACCTTGTCTGAATTAAAAATATAAAAAGGATTGGGGATGTGGTTCAGTGAGCACCCCTATGTTCAATCCCTGGTACCAAAAACAAAACAAAACAAAACAAACAAACAAACAAAAAGATGTTTGGGCAGGGAATCTACAAAGTTAACCACAGCAGGGAGCCCTTTCTACCAGAAGCTCTCAGAGTCAAGGGATATGTTTAAGGGGCACAGAGCTTCAGTTTGGGAAGACAAAAAAACTCTGGTAAAGGACAGTGGTGACAATGTAAATGCACTTAATGCCACAAACTGTACACTTAAAAATGCTTAAAATGGTAAATCATGTGTTAGGTATACAGTGTTTTACTGTAACTTTTGAAGAAGAGGCAGAGATTGGGAGGAAGTTGGAGCCCCTCGCTGCAGTGCCTCCTGCTCTGTGAGCTCTGTCCAGCTCCAGGGACATCTGGCCTGGATGAAGTGAGAGCAGAGCTCCGCTTCCCAGGCTGCTGGGAGGTGAGCTGGGAGGATGCAGCAGGGACTGCACAGTAGTGTTGCTGCTGCAGCTTCCACTAACTGCTGCCTTCTTCCTTTATAAGTTGCCTTCTCTCTGACAAGTCATGTTCCTCCCTCCTCAAAACATTGAGATTACAAGTCTCTGAAACCTTCCCTAGCCAACTCCACCAGTCTCTAACCTCCACCTCCCAACACACCCACATCTCCCACAGTGCCCCTGGTCTTGTCCCAGGTCCAGTCCCTGCCTCTGCTAACTACCCTGTGTGTCCACCCCATCTTTTCTACAGTATGGCAGCTCAAGGGCAGATGCCATGTCTCTCTTTCTTTGGGTTTCTCTGACAGTGTCAATGGTTGCTGTGAGTTGCCATTGAGTGATGTGACTCACTGATGGAAGGATCTGGTGGCTCGTGAGTCCCCGTCCTATTGTGTGCAATGTTCCTCCATGGATGCTCCTCTTATGCATGACCAGAAGCTCATTTGGCCACCTCCTGTCCCTACTGAAATGAGAGCTACTTGAGGCCAGGGACTTTTCTCAACTGGAACGTCGTCCCTATACCCTGGTGCATGGTTTAAGTGTTCATCTGGATTCAGTTAATTTTGGCATTTGAGGCTAGCCATTTTGGGGTAGCTGTGATGGGTGGGGCTGGTTTCAGTGGGGGCTTCAGTGTGGATGATGTCTGAGATTCTGGAGACAGAGGGGATAGAGAGATGGGCCTATCATCTTCCCATGACCATTGACTATATTCCCTTTGGGTTCTATTTTTCATCTGGCTATTTTGGGCAGGCTTATTTCTCAGAGTCTCACCCAAATCATATATGGCATTTGAGGCCTTCTCTTGAAGACAGAGAAATCTGTGACCTTTGTGGGAAATGTGCCTGCTCAACAGTCCCAAGTGTATTGACCTCTGATAAACTTCCTCCCCCTGCTCCCTTGTCCAGTGGTCACAGTGTTCTGGCTGCTGAGGGTGGGACACAGACACTCCTGGCACAATGGGCCATAAGGCAGTCAGATTTCAGGAGTGGCACATGACAGGGACATGGAAGTCTCAGTGACCAGCCCCCTCATTGCTTAACCAAGGCCCTCAGTGTCTGACTGAGGTGTGGCCTCCTCAGTGACAGGGTGGCAGTAGCCACAGGTTTCCCTCCTAGAGGAAATACCCCATGCATCGAATGGCTGACTCTAGAGTAGCCAGCTATGAGTTACATCTGCCCCTTTGGTGGTCTTCTTATGATTCCAGGCATTATTGGGCCATGGGGTTCCCATATTTCCTTTATATTCTGAGCCAAGAATAGACAAAACTCAGGCCCCTCTTTGTGGGGAGTGGTGACTTGGATTAGGCTATCTGATTGCCTTGTGGTTGAGGCATGCTTATGCTAGAATCCCCTGTTCAAAAGTACAGGTTAAGATGGCCCAGTTGCTATGGCAACACCAGCCTGAGGGAACTCTGGGCAAAGGCTCAGAATTATCAATCTTTTTTAATTTTTAATTTTATTTTTTACACAAATGGAGCACAACTTTTTATTTCTCTAGTTGTACATGATGTAGAGCCATACCATTCATGCAGTCAGTTATCAGTCTTAACCTTGAAACTCACACAATCGCTTCCAGGAATAGAGGATTCTGAGCATAGCAAGATAACCATAATGCCTGTCAGTAGTATGACCTTCAAGCCTGAGGGGTTTACAGAAACTTTCCCACAAATAATCTGTAGATGATAAAACCTACATAATAAATGTATGGAGCCAGCTCTGGATCACTGTTCTCAACCAGAGATCAGTTTCCCACCTGATTCCACTTTTCTTTCTAAATGTTTGTGTGTTTTTTGTAATCCCTCATCACGCCTCAATGGTTTCTGAATTAACGACAGCTCAGGTCACGACACCTCTTCTCTGTTTCTCTAAGAATAACCCCATTCAACTAAGATGCCTTGACAGATCCCCTTCCTTGTACAGGGTATTGTCACATGGAATTTCCAAACTACTTCTCTATAATCCCACGAAGGAAGTTTTTGCTTCTGCTTTACAGATGAAGGATGCAAAGTTCAGAAGGGTGAAGCCATTTGTGTGAGAACCCACTCCTGTCTCAATTTTCTCTCCACAGCTCCCTCCCAGCTGACACAGGCCAGCACTCTCAAAAGGAAGGTTACACATGTGAGGAGCCCAGAGCTCATGATGATTCCAGAGATTCTGATCCAGCTGCAGAGGCCTCCTTTCCAGGGCTCAGACTGCTGCCAGGCCTGCTATCTGCCTCCTGTCTGATGCTGCATCCAGAAAACTCCTCAGAGCTGACAAATTCCCCCCTTTCCTTCTTCTCTGTCAGCAGATCCCATCAGGCCTGTGCCACCATGCCTGGCAAATGGGGATACTTTTTTAATATTTATTTTTTAGTTATAGGTGGTGGACACAATACCTTTATTTTATTTATTTATATTGGTGCTGAGGATTGAACCCAGTGCCTCACGCATGATAGGCAAGCGCTCTACCTCTGAGCCACAACCCCAGCCCAAGGGAAGAGCCCCTTCCACACTCTTGCAGAAACAGTGGATAAGGGGTATGTTTCACAGCCTCAGCCAGAGAGGAGGTCACTTCCCTTAACAGATCACCCCTCACCATATGGGCCCTCAGACCCCACCCTGCCACCATGAAGGGGAGACAGAAACACTGTGGAGACCCAGAGATCACTGGAGACGGGAGAAACAAGGAGAGCGGAGGCAGGAGAGACCCCAAACTTATTTCCACACCTCTGAACAAAGAGTAGGCTTTTTATTTCTTATGTTTTTGTTAAATTTACACAATCTCTCCCAGCACCGCACAGGAGGGATGGGGACAAACCTGGGTTGGCCTGACTCCCTCTGAATATTACATGGTGTCTCCAAAAGACAGTAACAGTTTGGAGTTCCAGAAATCCCTCACCAAAGGAGGGGCAGGCTCAGAGACCACATTCAGGCAGCCAGAGGCGGGGTCAGTGCCGAAGGATCTGGGTCTGGCTTGCACTTTTTATTATTAATGTCTAATTTCACTCTCAGAAGTATCCCATTGGGCTGGGGTTGTAGCTCAGAGGCAGAGTGCTTGCATGAGGCACTGGGTTCGATCCTCAGCACCATGCAAAAATAAATAAATAAATAAATATATTGTGTCCACCTATAACTAAAAAATAATATTAAAAAAAAAGTATCCCCGTTTGCCAGGCATGGTGGCAAACATGGTGGGATTACATGTCTGTAATCCCAGCGGCCCAGGAGGCTGAGGCAGGAGGATTGTGAGTTCAAAGCCAGCCTTAGAAAAAAAAAAGATGCTAAGCAACTCAGTGAGACTCTGTCTCTAAATCAAATACAAAATAGGGCTGGGGTTGTGGCTCAGTGGTTAAGTGCCCTGAGTTCAATCCTTGGTATGCCCCCCCCCCAATTTTTTAAGAAAAGTATCCGCATTTGATTATGCCTCCCGAACACTGTGAACACAGACTCTGAGTCTCCAGGTGGTGGGGAAACAAGGATGTAACTCCTAATGGTTTGCCATCTAGAATTCATATATGGCATTTGAAGCCTTTTCTTGAAGACAGAGAAACCTGTGACTCCCGCGGGAAATATGCCTGCTCAACAGTCCCAAGTCTGTTGACTGGAACTTCTGGAATTCTTCTGCGTGTTCCAGTGGAGTTTCAACCTCAGGTTTGAAGAAAAGGACACAGCAGCACAAGGCACACCTGTCTTTGCTGTGATCCAAGGAGTCTGAGCTCATGGAGGCTTAGTATTTGCAGGGCGTGGCAAAGGGTAGCCACAAACCTCCCCGCCCTGAAGCCCTGACATGCACACAGACACACCCGCAGCCCAATGCATTCTGCCTTCAAAGAGGTTCAGGGGCAGTGGAATTATTCATCAAACCAGAATGATGTCTCAGTTATACTCAATAATTTTATTTTACCTGAAGCACAGCCCGTGCTGCTGCTGTTCCCAGAGGCTGTTCTGGGCAGAACCTTCTGCTGATCCCTTCCATGCTGTGGCCATGCCCCATGAGGCAGTCAAGGAGACTGGTCTGCACAGGCTGGTGCTTTCCAGAGGCCACTTTGATAGCCCCTCGGTTCCTATCCTTGTATTGGACGTTTGGATTTTACCACCTGGGGCGGTGGGGTACAGGGCGGTGGTGTTGGGAGTGGTGTAAAAACCCAAGGCAAGAGAAAAGGGTGTGCATAGGACTTGGAATGGAACTAACACAGGTATAAGTCCAGGGGTGAAAGACCTTGAGTGCTCAGTTACATAAAAGAGAGAAAGGCATTTAGGAGGAAGGGATGAGAAAAAGAGGCAGAGATAAATTATCTAAACTCCCTTCTTTGGGCTTTAAGCTCCATGTGTCTGTTTTGGGGGGTTTTAGTGCCTAGCATAGTACCTGGCATGTTAATAGATGCTCAATAAATATTTGGGGGAAAAAGAAAAAAAAATATGGAGGAGACCAGAGAACAGGTATTAGGGAAGACATGAGGAACAGAAATTGAACCCACAAGCCTGGAAGGAGAAATGGGTAGCTGAAACTCCTGGAGGGCTAGAGGGGGGCCATCCTCATGGGCCTGTGGGGATGAGGTTGGGAAAGGACACCTGGGGGTGGAGCTAGCACATTGCTTTTCACCGGTGAATGATCCCAGAACTTCCACCCATCAGATTCTCCATCAAGAACAAACAAAAAAATGAGAGCATTGTCCCCTGCCCCCAGTCCCCAATCCTGGGAACCAACTGTTCCAGGCCAGACCAGTGTCTTTGCCCAAGTTACTTTGTTCTTGCAGCTGTATCTGGAAGACACTGGGCCAGTTCCAGCTGGGTGACAGGGCTCCCTTTCAGGAAGATGACGATGTCGGGACAGTGGGAAACCACCTCTCACTTAGGCAGGGACCTGATCAGGTGGAAGGGAGCTTGCCTTAGTCAAGGAAAATGCTGAGCCAGGGAAGATTGCAGGGAAGGAGTGATCCTCCCCCAGTGTGCACCATTTTTTTTCCCTACGGGGAACTAGAAGGACTAGGCATAGTTCTGGAGCTGTTTGGAAAGGAGGTTAGCAAGATCCAGGCTTTTTGGATCATATTGATTGACTCACATTAGCCACAGAATTAGAGCTGGAAGAAACCTGAGAGACCATCTGGTCTCTGCACTTATTTCTGAGGAAATTGAAGCCAAGGTCATGCGATGTGAGAGGAACAGCTTGAACTCTGGAATTAGGCTGTTCAGGCTTGAATTCCATGTGATTCACTCTCTATAGGAAGCCTGAGGCAACAAACTTTCTTCACTAGCAAAATGTGTTTAATAATATCTACCTTGTAAAATGGTTGAGAAAATTAAATACGGTTGTGTTGAAAGTGCCTGGATGGTGCACAGCACACAGGTACTCCTGAGTTCCAACTAATGGAGGTAATGGAGGAGAAGTCTACCACCTTCAGGCCTGGCTCATGAATGCTTTCCACTCAATATTCCACATTTGCTCTTCCTGGATCCACCAACCCAGCATGATGGAACCAGCTGAGAACTTCAGGTTTAGAGGTTAGGAGAGTGACCAGATGGAGGGAGCCTGGGTTTATGAATGGCCACATGAGTGGAATCCTTACTCCATCCCTCCGCAGATCTGCTGAGAGTTTGGGCCTGTTGTTATAGCTGCTGTCCAATCTTTCTACTCAGAAACAGACAGTTATGGGCTGGGAAAGCACACAATGGTGATATGGAAATTGCATTAAAAATCAAACTGAGGGGGCTGGGGCTGTAGCTCAGTGGTGGAGCACTTGACTAGCATGTGTAAGGCACTGGGTTTGATTCTCAGGACCACGTATAAATAAATAAATAAAAATAAAGTTCTATTACAAAAAAAAATTTATATCAAACTGAAAAGAAAACATGCAAAGGGGCTGGGGATGTGGCTTAAGCGGTAGCACGCTCGCCTGGCATGCGTGCGGCCCGGGTTCGATCCTCAGCACCACGTACAAAGATGTTGTGTCCGCTGATAATTAAAAAATAAATATTAAAATTCTCTCTCTCTTTAAAAAAAAAAAGAAAACATGCAAAAATGAAAAGCTGAAACAACTTTAATAACCATTAAAAGTGGACTGGTCATGTAAATTATGTACTTTCTTAGACTTTTCCTGCCCAGCCTCTAAAATTTTATCCTCTAGCCCTGACATTTCGCATCTCTTTCTCTGCTTTACTTATTCTTCTTGTCCCTATCATCATCCAATGTGCCATGTATCTTTATTGCTAGTTCTCCCAACAGAATGTAAACTCCATGATGTAGGATGATTTTGTTGGATTCGCTACTATACTGTCAGTTCCTAGAAAAATGCCTGTCATATACCAGATACTCAATAAATACTTGTTGAATGAAACAAATACATGGATCTCTACAAGGAAATGTTATAATTAAAATGTTTCTTACAAATATTTAATGACATGAAAAATGTTTATAGTATGTCAAAATCATACAAATTAGATTGGTAAGTTATCCCAATTTTGTTTTTAAAAATTGATCTAGAAATAATGATTTTGTACTCAGAAGAAAAGCCTGGAAAAATATAGATCAAATTGTTAACAAGTTTATCTCCTTTTTAGGATGTTATTAAGATGTATTTTGCATGGGCATGGTGAAGCACACCTGTAATCCCAGCAACTTGGGAGGCTAAGGTAGGAGGATCACAGCCTCAGCAACTTAGCAAGACCCTATCTCAAAAACCAAAAAGTGTTGGGGGAGGTGTAGCTCAGTGGTAAAGTACCCTGAATTCCATCCCCAATATTCTTTAACCCTCAGCCCCACCCTCCCAAAAAAGGAAAAAAAATAGAAAAAAGAAAAAAGGTCTGGGAACCATAGCTAAGAGGTAATTTATCCCCAGATTCAATCAACAGTATTGGAAAAAAACTTAAAAAGATGTATTCCTATTTCCTACATTTATAGACTATTGGATTTATAACAAGCATGCATAATATTTTTGATAATCAAAAAAAAAAGCAAAACATACATGCTTAGAAAAAGCTGTAAAGAATATAGCAATATAACATTGGCTATTCCTTGGTGATGGGAGCTTCAGTAATGCTGTACAACTATCCCAAATTCAGTGGCTTTAAAGAATGTTTATTTTGCTCAGGGATTTGGGAAGGGCTCAGCTGGGTGGTCCATCTGTGATCCAAGTGGCATCAGCTGTTAGGGCTGGACATGACATTCCCTTTCCAAAATGGTTTCTTTACTCACACTGTCTGTTGTCTCCATACTCTGTGGCTTTACTTTCTACATGGTATCAGTCTCCAGAGAGCCGGGTTCTCTGTGTGGCTTATGTGTTTCACAGTATGTGGTCTCAGGAGAGCTGCACTGTTACATGGCGGCTGGCTTCTAACAGGCAGGAAGTGTGAGCTGCTAGGCCACACAAGGGCTTTGTGCAGCGCTGGCACAATATCACCTCTACCATATTCTACTGGTTGAGGTGGTCTCAGGACCCACCCAGCTCTAACAGGTAGAGAAACAGACTCCCAGCTCTTGGTGGAACAGTGGCAAGGTCGGACTGCAGGATAGCATGTGACATGGGAGATACTGTGAGAGTCATCTTTGGAAAATATAACCAACCACAACGTGGCTACAGGTGATGTCACCTCTTGTTTCTTCACTGCACCTTTTTGTATTTTCCAAATTTTGTATAATGAGCATGTATCACTTATAAGCAGAAAAAAAATTCTATTAAAAGAATCATGGCACAGAACAGTGTAGACAGCCATCACACTAGCTGTTGTGTGTCTCTGTGGCTCAACACTTTCAATACTATGCCCTGCTCCTAGGTGGTCAATCAGAATGGGGGTAGGAAAGGGAGTGTCACATCATAAAGGCATTCCCCAGTTGCTGGGCATTCTTATTTACCAGCTTTCCTAATTTATTCCATATAAAGGACTCTATCCTTCAATGAGATTTTTTTTAAAAAAATTTTATCTCTTTGAAGCAATCAATCTTCTTTTTGTCATGACCACAGTGAAACTCTACAGCATGGATTCATAATAATAAATATTCACTAAGAATCCACATCTCAGGCACTCTTTGAGTGAGCTTAATAGTGTGATATCTACTAAGTCTATGTATGTGTAAAACATAATATTTAAGCCAGGAATTATAAGGAATACAAAAATAAGCTGATTTATTGCCTCTGAGAAGCTTATATTCATGGGCAGAAATGTAAGAAAATAATCATAATATGCAAAATAAATAACTCTTAAAATCTACGTGTCAGCAAAGTGTTTTAAGAACCTAGAGAAACTGGTTTGAAGAGATGTCTATGTGTGAGAGATTTAAAAAAAAATCAGCTGTTTGATGAGGCAGGATCAAGGAATTCTAGGCTGAGAAAATAGTGAAGACTTAAAGGTATGATAATAGATGGCCTGAAGGAGGGATGGAGCTAGAATGGACACCCTTGACCATGCAGGTAATTGATACAGGCCATTCTCTAGGCATCTGTGCCTAAAGGTACCTGGAGGGTGAATTATTTGACCAATTTGCATTTTTAGTCAGAGATAGTAGTATCCAATGGTGCAGAAAGGGAAATTAAGGCAGAAAGGCTGGTTAGGAAAGACTCTAACCTCAATATAAAAAGGAAGGGAGGTGGGCCTTAGTTAGGGCAGAAGTAAAAGTGAAAGGGTGGTGGTGGTGGTGATGCACAGGACCTGGAAGTGGCTGAATCTGGAGAGAAGGGGGCTGGGAGTGTTGCTCAGTGGTGGAGCACTTGCCTAGCACATGAAAAGTCCCAGGTCCTTCCCCAACAATACAAAAGAAAAACAAAACAAAACAAAAAACCCTCTTGAGAGAAGGACAGGACAGTTGCCCAAGAGACCAGGAGTTTAGTGGCACTACCAACAAAGTCAAGGAATGCTGTTTTTGGTGCCTGGGGACATCCCGTGGAGGCACTCTGCAGGCAGGAGGATCTGGTCACAAATGAAAGTTTGTCACTGCACTGTCGGAGTGAAAGTCACCATGCAGGGAGAGAAAGGGGAGTGGGCAGAAGTCAGGGAAGTACTTTTTTTTTTGAGGGCAGATGCAGGTTGAGAGGTCGGAGGAGAAGCAAGGGATAAGAGAGAACAGAATGAATAGGAAGAAGAGAGGACAGTGTTATGGGCAACAGCAAGCTTGGGTGGGGAGATCACAAGGGCTGGCTCTGCTGCCCATTACTCTCCTTGGAAGACAAATCCAGGGCATGAGAAGAAGCAGTTATAGTCCAGACCAGTGCTGCCCAGCAGAGCCGTTGCAATAGTGGAAATGTTCTGTATCTGCACTGTGTGACAGTAGTCATAGGCCGTATATGGCTATGCACATGGCACATGACAACTGAAGAACTGATATTTTTAAATTTATTTTTTGAGGAACTGAATTTTTAACTTTAGAATCAAGTCCCTGAATTTTCAAGATAGCAGTTTGCAAAAAAGGCTAGACTTGACTGCCCATCACTGGAAATGCTTTTTTTGTCTGCATACAACAGAAAATAGTCAGAAACTTTCGTCTTTTCATAGGCAACTTATTTGTGGGAAGCCATTCTAACACGTGATTGGGCGGCTCCCGTTAAGGGCCTGAGGCACTTTGGCTAAGTCGAAGTTTTTCCCGACCCTTTCCTGATGAGAGAGCCCATCCGTGTGGGGGTGTGCCTGACCACTGACCCCGGGGACCCAATCACTGACCCTGACCTTGGAGTGCAGCCCCCCCTCAACCTTCATTGGATGGAATTCTCCCCTGAATCTCTTGTTCCCTAATAAAAGGCTAGTCCCCGGCGTGCTCTCTCTCTCTCTCCTGCTAGCCCTGAGTAATCCTTGCTGCCCTGCTGGGCGGCTAGAGGAGCGAACCAGAGAGGTGAGCCGTCTCGGACCTAGCAATAGAAATAAGGTAACTGAGTCTTGTGTTTTTATTTCAATCTCGTCTAACTAACTTTATGCCTAGAACCTCATTAATGAAACCACTGTGCAGGTCGCATGGTAGACTTATTCTTAGTGGGTTAATTTGAATGATTTGGTAGAAAGGGCAATCATATTATTTGAGTTGCTAAGAACATGTTTCACCACGACGACCCACCTCATTACAACCACTCATTTCCCCACTCCCTGCCCTCCTGTCAGCAGCACGGGACCTTCATTTGGTGACCATATACAGGAATCCAGTCTGCAGGGAGCAAGGCCTAGCAGCAATAACTTCAGGCATTATGGGTCCCATGTCCCTTGCAAGTAACCGGCTTTGCTACCAGCCTTTCCCAGATGTAACTCCATCATTGGACATTCAGATCCAAGGCTGCAAAGTCATTCAAAGCCATCTTACTCCCTTCCCAGAGAACTATTTTATGCACCAGGATTTTCTTTTCTTTTTTTCTTTTTTTTTACAAAAACCAAAATAATTTTATTCACTTTTTCAGATTTTTGCTTCCACAAGGTGTTCAGCAAACATGCTAAGGCGACAGAATGTCTAGTTGGTCACGACATGCAACATGGACCATACAACTGATGACAGCAGCGACCACGCTCACCTGAGCTACCCGCCCCCAGAGCACAAAGGGGGTCTGCAGGAACACACCAAACCACACGGCAATCAGCAACCTGAGGTAGGTCTCTTTACAGTACAAAAAAAAAAAAAAAACAAACTTCTATGCCAGTGTGAGACACTGATTAGCAAGAGCTGCTGAAAGTTGCAGACTTTGGAGAGAAGGAGACTGTGCGACAGCTGCAGTGAGGAAGGAAAACACACCCACACGATCCTGAACCCTGTCACTGAACTGTGGAGGTGTGGGAACAGGCAAATGAAAAGTACCACCTAAAAAAAGCAGCAGTTGGCGCCGGGGCTGGGAGCCAACAGGTCTTGGAGCTGGACAGCCCCGTGCAGTGGGCAGCTTTAGGAACCTGAGGCAGTGGGACTCTCTGTGAACGGACTGATTCCAGTTTAGAAACAACAGCAAAAAGAGGAAGGCAGGAAAGAGACCCCTGCCCCCTCTGTGAGGAATGTGTCTGCAACTCTCATTCCTGCTGGAGGCGGGGAAAGGGGTCTGGGGCTGTGCCCCACTGCTCTCCTGACAGAAACAGTGACACCAGGACAGAAAGCAGGAGCCCTGAGAATTCATAGCGCTCTGCCAGGCCTCCAGCAGCCCCGTCCCGTCCCTGGAGTGGCTGCGGGAAGTCAGCAGAGGGGGCCGTGGAGGGCCTGCTATTGCCACATGTCTTCCTTGGGACACCCAGAAAGCCCAGCACCGTGAGACATCCAGCTAGAGAACAACAAAATGCTACCCTTCCTACAGTCTAATAGCAAAACCAGATCTCTAGTGCAGCAAACTGTACAAAAATGATAGAAAGGAATATGCACTGTTATTAGCACAGTGCTTATTTTAATATAAAATAAACAGCTTACATTTTCACTGTAAATATAGGCTATATACAGAATTATATATAGATATAGCTACACGTATAAAGCTTCATTATAGGCCTCTGATACATTTATAGTAACGGTTCCCTGAACCTTTTAGAGTGAAATTAAGAACAAAAACTAAATTTTGTTTACATGAATATGGAATAAATACAATAATCAAAATATGATTCTCCCTAAAAGTGAAACACACAAGCCGATCCTGAAGTGCTGTGCGAAAGATAAAATCGGGAAAGGCAAGGTTTCGGCAGGAGGACACAAGGGGCCCGCCCCAGGCAGGGAATGGCGATGCTCTGAAGAAAGGACTTCGTCAGTGGGAGGAGTTAGCCCTTGACAGCCACCTTGTTCTCTGCAGCAGCAAACATGGCGTAGAACCGGGAGCTGTCATTGGACAGAAGGACTGATGGGGTGTCAAACTCCACCACCTGCAAGAAGAGGAGATGGTGTCAGAATGTGACTGTGGGACAGTCGGGGTGACTCACAGGACCTACTGCTAAGGAAAAGAGGCACACCCCAGAACTTCCCCATAGGATGAAGCCAGGGGGACAACTCAACTAGTCTTGCTGCATCCATTTTCCCAAATACCCAGGGAGTAAAGAAAAGTTCAGGGAGAGAGACCTCTAGACTCTCTGTGTATAAATCCCATTTCTTCCAGCCTTGGGAATGAAGGAATCGATCAACAGGTTCTAACACTGCAGGGAAACGACCATGGCTCAAGTCAAGGACACACAGACATGTGCCATTTTGCTGTGTAAACTAATCTAACCCTACAGACGGTAAAGGAAGAGCTCAGGATGCCTAATTGGCAGGGGAAAAAAAGGAAGGGATTGACTTAGTCAACCATCCATCCTGGAGATGGACTTCCAGGCAGAAGCCACCATGTGTACAAGGCAGAGGGCATCCCCCATGTGGGAGTCTGTGATGTTTGAAAAGTGCTGTCAGGGGAGACTCGATGTATCACAGTGCTTATCTTGGGGGTGTGGGGATAAATAACTTGTGATCTTGTTTTTGCCTTTTTGTGTGTTTTAGGTTTTACTAAAATTAATGTCTTGCAGAAAGAACAACTTATATATCATGAGAAACTTGGAATCTATTACTGATAATAATGGTACCACAGTGACTACTTTTTTTGGTGGGGAGTACTGTGGATTGAACCTAGGGGTGCTTTACCACTGAGCTACATCCCCAGACTCCCCAACCCCCACCTGCTTTTTGAGACAGGGCCTCACCAAGTTGCTTCGAGCTTTGCTGAATTGCCAAGACTGGCCTAAAACCTGCAATCCTCTTGATTCAGCCTCCAGAGTGACTGGGATTATGGGTGTGTGCCTCTGCTCCCAGCCCACAATAACTTCTTTTATTAAAGTTTATTATGTGTCAGCATTTTGCTTAGTGATTTATGTGCCATCTCTCAACATGTAATCAATCCTCACAACAGTTGAGAAAGAGAAAGGTTAACTTCGCTTTTCAGGTGAGGGGACGTAGGCTCAGGGACTTTGACCAGGGTAGAAGGAAGTAGAAGGATTATTTAACAAGAGAAAAAATTAAGGGGAAAGAAGATCAGAGTGCTCATAAAGAGTCAATCGTTCTCCAACTCCAAAACACATTGAGTCATCCCTAGAAACAAACAGGCCTGGACTGGTGTCTTTTTCCTAGCCAGGTGTGGTGGCACACTCTTGTAATCCCAGCAGCTTTGGAGGCTGAGATAGGAGGATCATGAGTTCAAAGCCGGTTTCAGCAAAACTGAGGCTCTAATAAATAACTCAGTGAGACCCTGTCTTTAAATAAAATACAAACTGAGCTGGGGATGTGGCTCAGTGGTTAAGTGCCCCTAAATTCAATCCCTCATTACCCTCCCCCTACAAAAAATTCCTAGAAGGTGTTCTACTTTGTTTTATTTTATTTTTTATTATTATCCTTTTTTTCAAAGAGGTTTATCTGGGAAAGTAGACACATATTCAAGGGAGAATGGGGCAAGCAATCTCAAGAGTGAGACACAGCAACCAGTTGGTGTGTGTGTTCCTTTAAAAAAAAATACACACACACACACATTATTTTTAAAATTTTTCTTCCTTTTACCTTATTTTATTAAGTTCTATTTAATACCTACAAACACAGTAGTAGTGCTGCATAACTAATATATTAAAAAGAATCTAAACATTTAGGATCATGTAAAGGACAGTCACAAAAAAATACTAATATTAAAATAATTTCAGGAAAAGGAAAAAAATCATCTATCCCTATATTTTCTCAACTTAGTTTTTGAGCCCTGGCTGAATCGGTTCTACAGAATGCTTTTCTCAATGTGCCCACCCCTGCAGTAGTGAGGTGTGGTGGTTAAAAGCACTGGCTTGGGTTTCAGGGCCTGAGTTCACTTCCTGGGGCCCTGAGGCCCCTGAGCCCGCATCCCCTCATCTGTGAAGCACAGTTAGCACTCCTGCCTGGTTCTGGCTCTTGTAACAATGGAGTCACATTGTGAGATGACTTGTAAAGCTCTAAGCACAGTGACGACACACAATAAACCTTTAATAAAAGTGGCTGTTGTGGTGCCATTATCATTAATAACAGAAGACAAGCCATTATGAATGGCCTATTTCTACCATATTATTAATTTATTTCTATCCCGGGGCACACAGAGGAGGTATTTGTCCAACATAAATTTACTTGACAACTGCTTGTGGGAAGAACTGTGGAACAGAGTGCTGCTGAGGACCCAAAGAAGGGGAGGTGGGACCCCTCCTTCAGAGAGCTTACAGGGGGCTCTCCAGGGAGACAGAGCATCTCAGAATCACTACAGATGAAGTAGAAGGACTACAAAAAAAGGGACAGATAAAGTTTAAGAAGGCTGAGGCAACTAGGGAGTCTCATGAAAGCTTTTGCATTTGAGCCCTGTCCTTCTTCAGGGACAGGCAGGCTATAAGCAGGTAGTAGAGCTCTCAGAGTGAAGACAGAGAGGGGACAAGGCTTAGAGGATGCAAGATTGTCTATAGCCAATGATGCCTGCAAAGAAGGCTAAGCTAGAACCAGACTGTGGGGACGTCTGGAGCAACAGGGTAAGAAGTTTGGCACCACTATATTATTGCAAAAAGCAAACACAGGTGGCTGGTCAAATATGCCTTAGGTGGTTCTTATATAGATGAATGAATCATTAAGTACATGTGCTCTCTGCCTTACCTCAAAGTGACATTGCTTACAATCAACAAAAGAACTATTAAAACAAAATGAAAGTGCAGTAGGAGTCCACCTGATTCCATCTCTAGATTATTTCCCTCCCAAGGGCAACCAGAATAGTGTTGCTATGGCTGCTTATCTGAATGCCTAGGACCACATGAAGATGGCAATCAGCCCATCACTAGCAGAGGGCAGCTTTCCTCCCAGAAAAAGCCACATGCCAAGCCAAAGTCCCAGAAGGGCTCAGTACCTGTCCCTGGGCCAGCACCATAATCCTATCAGAGCCTAAAACTGTATGCAGGCGATGGGCAATCGTCAGCATGGTGCAGTCTGCGAATGCTTCTCGGATGGTCTCTTGAATCAGTAAGTCTGTCTCCGTATCCATGGCAGCTGTGGCTTCATCTAAAATCAGAATCTGCCAGCAAAGCAGAGAAGAAAAAGGGATCCAGAATGCTTAATTCCTTAATTCCATTCTGGTTAATCTCAGTTTCACTAAAATGTATTTCATTATTTAAATTCTATGCTATACATTGTTTTTTTTCTAAGTAGATACACATGTATAAAAATATGTTTTGGCTTAGAACTGAAATAACCCACATTTGCCTTGATTTCCACAAACAGGACATACACATAATACTGTTAATTAAATACTTGATCCTACTTGCTGTGTGGCTTTTGATGTACACCTTAACTTTTCTGAACCTCTTTTTCCTATTTGGAAAATGAAGAGGGGTTCCATTTGATGACCTGGAAGTTCCTGAAGCCATTCAATCTTCTGTCTATAGTCTACAGGGCTATAACTATTCCCTGGCCAGAAATAACAGTGTCCTTGGATTCTGAAGGCTTAGGGAGGTTCAAAAACACAATAAAAGACACCTCCCCAAACCCATATACTAAATTGTGTCAAGGCTAATTTAGAAGCAACGCTGGCCATGCTCTTGGATAGTGCTCCTGGGCTTGGAGATAGGAGCCTGGGACCCCATGGCCATAAGCAAGGTTGCACTCCCTGCTCCAGCTCTTCTTTGCTGCTCTTTGTTCCCACCACCTGCCCAGTGCCTCACCTCACTGTGTTCTCACCTTACAGTGACGAAGCAGGGCCCGTGCTATGCACAAGAGCTGCCGCTCCCCCACAGAGAAGTTGTCCCCGTTTTCCATCACTTCAGATTCAAGTTTCAGAGGTAGCTGAGCAATCTAGGGGTGGGGAAGCAAAGATTGGAAGAGTAAAAATCCAAATTCAACCTTTTCAACTTCCAGAGGCAAAAAGAAATGATTCTGAAACTTCTCAAAGAATTACCAGGCACTTCTTGGCTCATCTGAAAGAAGGGACATATGATCACGTGTACTAGAATCCACGTTTTCTATGACAGCTTACGTTCTGAATATAGGATTCTGTTAGTTCCACACCATCAAAACATCCCAGAAGTTCCAATATTTATATGTCCCACAAATCTTGTCAGATTGTGGCCCCTCATTTTTGGTTCTGAAATTATGATCATATAAAAGGAAATGGAGTAAACAAAAGTCCACTCCTAAAGGCCGAGGCTGCAGGCCTGTGGCTGCCAAACTTTTATTTTTGTAAGCCGTGGAACATATTCTTCAAATGAAACTGCTGGAGAAAGCCCAGTGAGAAAGACAAAAGCAGGGCTTATCTATTTGAATCGAGGTAGGGGATACTGAGCCTGACTCAACTTGGGCAAACTAGAGCCCGACTCCAGGCCAGTGGTACCCATCTTCAGGATGTGGCTCCTGGCAGGGGCCTGCTGAGTTGCCCTAAGAGATCTGTGATTCACATGCATACTACATGTTTTCTGCAGACTCAGTAAATTATATGACTTTTACACATACATAGTTGCTGCAAAAGTATTACACTGTTATGATTAATGAAAATTAATTTAAAAGCATTAATAAATTCTGAGTTGTCATTAATATCTTTACAGTCAATGGATAGTATGAGGCAATATGACCATGGGTGGTGTGGGAAATGAGGTTAGGAGGAACCAACCCTTAGGATATATCTGAAATGCCTGGGAAGCTCTGCTCCAAAGCACTCTTTCACAACATCTTGGCTTTGGGGGAAAGGTGGCTGCTGGCAGGGGGAGCTAGAGCAGGCTGGGGAGTGAGGGCAGCACCCCTAGGTTTCTCCCCTTACAATTCCAGCACAGCTCATGTTGGGCTCTTCACTTACACATTCTTTCATGTGTGTCCTTTCTAGGGCATCCCAGATCTGGTCTTCAGTGTACTGGTTGAAGGGGTCCAAATTTGATCTAGAGAGAAATGAAGTAAGAAATTTTCAGAGGTCAGAGTTTAAGCAATCAAACTCCAAGTATTGACAGTAGTGAAAGTTTAACATGCACACACAGAACAGAGGATTCTAGCCCTGAAAGTCACAAATGCCTCATTCCACAAGCAGCCACAAAGAAGTCTGAGAACAGACTGGGCCTCCCTTTCTTCTCTATAAAACTTGATTCAACTTTATCTTTTTACTGTGTAAATAATACTAGTCAGGGGCTGGGGTTGTGGCTCAGTGGTAGAGCGCTCGCCTAGCACATGCGAGGCCCTGGGTTCAATCCTCAGCACCACATAAAAATAAATAAATAAATATATTGTGTCCAACTAAAAAATAAAATATTAAAAAAAATAATAATACTAGTCATACAAATTTTTTTTCTGTCTTTTTTCTTTTTCTTTTTTTGGTACTAGGGATTAAATCCAGGGGTACTGAACCACTGAGCCACATCCCCAGCCCTTTTAAATATTTTATTTAGAAATAGGGTCTTGATGAGTTGCTTAGGGCCTTGCTAAATTGCTGAGGCTGGCTTTGAATTTACCATCCTCCTGCTTCAGCTTCCCGAGCCGAGAAAATTTTTTAAAAATACAGATATGCAAAACACAGAACAAAAATGAGCATGTTTTAAACACCTCTAATGATACCCCTCGAAACAAACACTGTTAGTATTTTGGCAGATATCCTTTCAGATTTTTTCCTGTGTCAATGTGTTAAAAAATACATCTCTTGATATGTATAAGCTTAGAAGGATATAGAAAAATATCTTTTCTTTTTGTAGCACTGGGGATCTAACCCAGAGCCTAATGCATGCTAGGCAAGCACTCTGCCACTCAGCCACACCGCAACCCCTGCTGTCTTTCTCAATGCACCCAGCTGAGAGCCCTATCACTGAGCAGGCAGCCCAATGACAGCCGGCCCAATCAGGAAAAGAAAATGAAGGGCAGAGTGGAAAGGAGAGAGGGAAAAGGGTGACTCAGAAGGAAGGGATTTTTTTGGTACAGATTACTAGTTTGGGGATTACTGATGTTTAATGTACTGATTGTTTCTACCTCAAAGAAATCAAAATGATACCAAAGGAACAGGACTGGACATTTCTGAACATCATGTTGACAGTGGAGGCAGAGGCCAGAGGGACACATCTATAAGCCAACTGTCAGAAGCCAGAAGAGGCAAAGAAGGAGACTCCCCTATGAGTGTCAGAGGGAGGCCTGAAATACCTTGATTTCAGATTTCTGGCCTCCAGAACTCTGAGACCATACATTTCTGTTGTTTTAATCCACCTAGTTTGTGGTACAGTTGTTCTTTGGTATCCATAGGGGATCAGCTTCAGGACCCTCAATGACACCAGAATCCATGGATGCTTAAGCACCTTATGTAAAATGGCACAGAATTTCCATAGAACTTGCACGCATCCTCCCATATACTTTAAATCATCTCTAGACTACTTATAATACCTAATACAATGTAAATGTCACATAAATAGCTTCATATTACATTGTTCAAGGAATAATGCCAAGAAAAAAGTGCACAATTCAGTATAGATACAATGGAGGGGGAGGCATTTTCAATCTGAAGTTGGTTGAATTCATGGATGGGGAACCCGTGGATACAAATGGCTGACTGAACTTTGTTATGAAATTCTAGGAAGGAAGCATACCTACTAAATTCATCAAATACTTCTTATCAGACAAATAGCATACATTAGGACAGCTGCCTGCTCACTAAGCAGCCTGCCCACCAGATTTTCAATGGGTGAAAGCTTGGCAGACACATTGACAGGGTTGACCCCAAAACCCTGGGCCCATCACAGCAGCTGAAGGAACCTCGGAGGACTAATCCATGGGTTTCACATAAGGAATACTTACGTGCACCAGTGGGTGGTCTATATGCACATTAAGGCAGACCAGACCATTCTCATCAGGGAGCTAATCAGGAATAGAAAAAATACCTCCTCATTTAGAGAAGCCAGATGGTCCTGGGTCTGACCCTCAGACAGCAAGGAAAGCAAAGTTATGCATACAGTGCATCAGAAGTACTCAGATGGGCAGATGGACAGGAGAAAAAAAAAAAAAGAACCCTAAACATGAGGGTGCTTATTTTTAATAATCTGAACTCCTGGGGTCCTGATGTTGCCAAAAGTGCATTTCCATCTTTGGTTTTCTAAATTTTAAGCATCTTCTAAGCTGCCTACTGGCCACTGTTAAATGAAGCCAAGAACACCTCCCAGGGTGTGAGATCATGTAAAAGATCCAGTGGAAGTCCTGGTACTAAACACCCTGTCCTACCATCTGGGGTGGGAGCTCCTGAGAAGACTTGGTCCTCAGCAGGAGGCGCTGGAACTCACATACCTCTTCAGGGAAGCTCAAAACTGTTATTCAGAAACATGGGCTGATCCTGGCTGTTGGTTGGTAAGGGTAAAATTAGGTGATGAAAGAAGTGAACGCAGAGTAAATGACAAAGACTAAAGAAAGCAGCAGACTGTGTGGAAATTTTTCAAGGTGGGGGAGGTAAACCAGGAGACTTTGAGAATGCTGGTAAAAGGTCACTAAAGGTCAAGACCCCTGGGGAGGTAAGCTTGCCTCTGCTTTTTAGCGGGATGGACTCTCCCTCAAAGTTGTAATTATGAGCAGTGTCACAACACATCCTTCAGGAGGCATCAGTGAGACACTGCAGCCAGCTGGCCTAGGTTCAAATTCTAGCTCTTCCACTTTCAGCTGTCTTTAGGTAAATTACTTAACTTCTCTGGGTTTCATTTCTTCTGTCTATAAAACAGGAATAATAATAGTACCTACCTCATGGAGTTTTGAGTATTTGATGAATTAGCACAACTAATTCATCCTGAGTCCTCACTAAGCTTAGCTGCCACTATTACTCTTGCTGTGTTACTGTAAGAGCAGCAGTGCCCAGTATAGAATGACTTTTCAACAAATGTTAGATACTATCTAGTGGACTGTTTCTTTCTGATATAGAGACTAAAAATTTTTTTTTTTTTTGGAGTGGGGAGAGGGGTTCCCAAATTTGACAAGAAGACTATCAAAAAGAGGAAAAGGAGCTTCCTTAAAGCCAGAGAAGAATTCAGAGATAACTAAAAGCCCTGAGATTCTAAAGCTGTGCTTTAGCCAATCTGGAGCAACTTCTAAGCCATCTCAAGTCCCAGATGCTCCTGTACCAGTTGCTCGCCCAGGATGAGCCAAAATGGAATGAGCCAGTTATGGTTCCAGTTGTTTTTGCTGTGATTGTGAGCTGAAAGCTACAGATATTTCTTAAAAGTAAGAAAATTTAATGAACAGATCAAACGAGTCAGAGGGCACCTGGATAGAAAAATGAGAACATAGCTACCTTGCTAATGAATGGATGGATGCTGAGTAGAACTGTTCAGATGAGGAGGCCACCATCACTCACAGGGGAACAAGACTCAGGACAAACTAGAGTGACAGCTGGGGACAATCAGTCTCACTTCAGAGCAACAGCCACCAGCCCAGCCAGGCAGCAAACAGCCCAAAGGACAGAAAGCACATTAGCTGGGGTGAAAGTGCAGAGGCCAGAGCTGGGCACAGGGACTTCTGGGAAAGGGGGAGGAAAGCAGAGCACTGCCCAGGCCATGGGAGGGAGAGGCTAGAAAAGCACTTAAGGCCCCGACTTGGGGCCTTTTCTCGTGGAGACAAATATCAGGGCAAAAGGCAAGGAAAGGAACAGCAGCAGAAACGCAGGCCTGAGAACCCAAGCCCAGCATGAGGGAGGACTGGGATGCAGATATGGGGGATGGACTGAGATTCTGGTTAAATCTAAGGAGGGGTGTGGCTGCAAATCATCTGGTCTATGATTTTGATTATATACATATGCAGACCAATTCAGGAATTTAGACCTCAGGACTTTCTGAGTTTGCTTGATCTTGTTTTTCATTTTGCTTTCCCTCTAAGAGCTCCTTTCAAGCTTTAATTGCTTGCTGGTATCTCAAGATGCACCTGCCCTCAACATTGGTTAATGGTGGTGGAAATGAGATTTCCAGATTCAAAGCCTCTAGGAGGCAGATGAGGAAATAGCTGACCTAGTCTGCCCTTGCTTGGGAAGCTCATTTCAGGATTCCTACTAAGAAAAGCAAATGAATGTGACAAATTAAAATATTCTTTGGGAATCTATAAGAAACCAGGGAGGCACAAGGGGTAGATAAAAGGAGGAGAATAGATGCTCTTGAATTCGACCTTTTTAGTTATCTACTGACTGAACAAGCCAAAACTAGAGCAGCAGAAATTACGTTTACAAAATTTTCTGAGTTTGCAGAGCTACCTGCCCAAATAGCACTGTGAGTGCAATAATACCATCTCCTCAGTTTGTCTACAAGGCTGCAAACATCTCTCTGGATATGATACCAAATGGTCCCAATTCCACTAAAGTTGCACATAACGCCCCTCACACATTCCACGAACAGAGTTGTACACACCATGGTCAATTCTAAATCATAAACTCTCGAAGCCCCCAATTCACAAATCCAAACAAAGTGCTATTAAAGTTAAGGTTTTTTAGTTGGGTGTGGTGGCACAGGTTTGTGCCAGCGACTTGGGAAGCTAAAGCAGAAGGATCTCAAGTTCAAAGCCAGCCTCAGCAACTTAGGGAGGCCCTAAGCAACTAAGCAAGAACCTATCTCAAAATAAAAAATTTTAAAAAGGGGCTAAGTATGTTTAAGCACCCTTGCATTCAATCTCTAGCACCAAAAAAAAAAAAAAAAAGGAAGAAAGAAAAGAAAAAAGAAAATTAAGGCTTTTTGGTAGCAACATTTTCAAGTTCAGTCTGAAGTTTTCCATGCTTTCTTAATTCTCTTGCAAATGATGATGAAAAAGCAACAATAAAAAAAAAAATACAGTGCTTTTGTCTAGGGCCAAATAATAAAAGGCCATTTTTTCCCTCCAAAGTGTTCCTATGGTATCCAAAAATAGAAAGATTTATGAGAAGAGAAGACTCGGCAACACGTTCTAATGTCTTAAGTTTAAACCTGACCTTTCAATGATTTCTAATTTTCTTCTGACATTGCTTAAATGACCTTGTTACCTCAATATCCAAAGGGAATGACTCATTATCATCAAAGGATCCAGAACACACTGTCCAAGTTCAATGAGAGAAATGCCAAAATAAACACTCCCAGGGTGTTGACTCTACATGAAAATGGGCATAAGTTCAGTTTATTGACTGGTATAAACTGGATGTTTGTATACCCCCCAACTTATCTAACAATGTGACAGTATTTGGAGATGGGATCTTCTGGAGGTAAGTAGGTTTAGATGAGGTCATGAAGATGGGGTCCTTGTGATAAGATTAGTGCCCTTCTAAGAAGAGGAAGGAACACAAAAACTTTCTTGTTCTGCTCTGTCTGCATGTATACACCAAGCAAAGGCCACATGAGGATATAATAAGACAGGAAGAGGGCCCTTACCAGATGCAGTCTTGGAGTTCTTAGAACTGTGAACAATAAATTGTACTAGCCTACAGTATTTTAGTACAGTGGTCTAAGCAAATCAAAGTATCTACCAAGCCTTCTTAAAAAAAAAATTAGTTCAAATGCCATTTCTGAAGAAGGGAATCACTTAGCTTTAAAGACAAGTCTGAACACTGGCTATTGTTACTGAAAATTAAGTTGGTATCTAATTTTTTGAGCTGCTGAAAATTAAAGAGGAATGGCAATATTACTTTCAGAATGATTTTAAAGAAGTCCAATCTAGGGCAACTATATCGTCAAAACTGTTTTTATTTCCAAAAAGAGACAGTTTAAATTGAAATGGACACAAATTACAGACACACACATAGGAGACAGAAACTGAAGGATAAAGGTTAGGATAACAAAAAGGAAAGATGACTTTCTTCTTGATTACTATTAATAAATTTAATAAAATTACTATTTTAAGAAGAGGAACTTTATCTCTGGCATTCTGGTAGATTTCAGAAAGAAACATCATTCCAGAGTAAGTACCAAAGATGGGGGAAGTGGGTTGAGGGTGCAGCTCAGTTGTGGAGTGCCTGTTTAGCCTGTAGGAGGCCCTGGGTTCCATCTTTGGCATATATAAATAAATAAATAAAAGGGAAGGAAAGGGTCCAGAGCAAGGAGACGCTAGAAAATGAAAAAAAATCTGAGGGGTAATAATGCCTGAAAACTATCCTTAGGGTTGTAACTTTGGACTGGGAGGCAGATGCAGGGCAATGGTAATGAGACTGATGGTAGCAGCCACCATTTATTGACTTGTCTATCACTGACCAGGCTCCGGGCTTGTGTTGTTTGTATGAATTTATTCAATTTACAACAACAAAAGTATCCCTATTTTAGGGGTGAGGAAACAGGTTTAGGATTGGTAATTTATCTATTCATGGGGAAGAACTCTGGCCCAAATCTCTCTGATCTCTCTCATCCATTGCAGGACCTCTCTGCCCTACTTAGTTAAAGTGGTTCATGCAGCAGAGTTGCCTCTTGTCTCTGCAACAGAAAGTATACAGTATATGCTGAGCATGGTGGTGCATGCCTGTAATACAGGTAGCATAAGAGTCTGAGGCAGGAGCATCGTAAGTTCAAAGCCAGCCTTAGCAACTTAAGCCTGAAGCAACTTAGTGAGACCCTGTCTCAAAAACAAAACATAAAAAGGGCTGGGGATATGGCTCAGTGGTTAAGTGCTCCTGGGTTCAATCTCTAGTAACAGAAAAATGAATAAACAAATAAATAATTAAATAAAGCACACAGCATGGAGGGGAAAGCACTGGACTGAGGTCACAGGATCTTGTCCCAGGTGCCAGCTCTGGCACAGTGTACATATCCACCCAGCCTCTAAGTGAGGCAGGAAGCATGCAGGTGCCCAGGTCCTCACCTGACAGTGCCACTGAACAGCACTGGTTCTTGAGGAATGATGGAGAGTTTGCTTCGGAGGTCAGCAAGGCCAATATCATTGATTCTCACTCCATCAATCTTGATGCAGCCTCCAGATAACTCCACCAGACGGAAAAGGGCCATCCCTAGAGAGGACTTCCCTGGTGATCGAAGAGAGGCAGAAAAGTAGCTCTATTAGCAACTTCTGGGAAAACAAAACTGGTTTATCCCCAGGGCAAAATCATCTTTTTCTCTTCCTAGTCAATCATTCTTTTGACTGATTGACTGAGATAATGAATAAATAACAGTGGAAACAGAAGAAAGCATTTAATGCTCCCGAGCTACAAAGCAGTCATTTAAATCCACAGCTGCATCCCGAGGCACGAGAAAGATAGGTTCCTGTTCATGAGAGTCAAGTGGAAATAGGCCTGTTCTCCCTCAGGAACAGGCACACAGGGTGGACTGCAGAGCGAGGGGAACACAGTCCTACAGCAAGTGGCTGGGGGCAAACCAGGGGACAAGAGGTCCTGCCTCTCTCCATCCCCTTACTGTGGCTGAGAAAGAAACTAAGACAAGGCTTCTCACTGCCAGAGCAGTGGGGAGAGGAAGAAGTTCTGGGGTAAATGCACCAGGCCAGGAGGCTTTGGCTTGAGCAAAGGTGTGACTGTGGATGACTCTCCTGAAACAGGGAACTGTGGCAGAGAAGCAGGTCTGTGGATGAAATAATGAGGTCAGTATTCTAAAGACTGGCAGAAGTTTTTAATTGATCTGCATTTGAAAAGCTATGCAATATAGGAAGACAGTGTCCACCTCCCATAAACTCACAACTGACACAGTTCCTTTAAGTTTCTTCCTTGGAATTGAGATCATCCCAGAGATACAATATTATCCCTGTTTCATTCACTGACTCTTGTTTAACAAGCACTCACCCAACCTTTACCAGATAAAATTTGAGTGGTTCCAACATATTCACAATGATGAATTAATCTAGTCTTCTCTGAGGCCGGACAGTTAGCTTATGTAAACTTTTTATAATAATGTTGGGTTACATTCTTAGAACTGAAATTACTAAGTCAAATAACCATGTAAAAGTCTCTCCATATGATGACAAAAATGAAAACAAAACAAAAAAACAACCACCCAAAAAAATCCCACAAAGCTTTCTATAATTCAACCCTAGTTTAGATCTAGAGCTAGGGTGTTTCAACCCAGGCTCTACTTTTCCTTGGCCCATTTTCTGACCCTCACAACCTTCTCCTGCCTCCTAAGACCCCTCATGAGAACCTCAATGACTCACTAGGACTCTGTTTCTGCAGTGGTCACCAAGGGTACAAAGCACCTACCTTACCCCCATGTCTACAGCCACATCCCTACAGTTGGGATTTGTCTCCTGAGCAGAATCCTGTCAATGACCTAATAGGAACAACAAGCATCCTAATGCTTCCTAAAGCAGCAATCCTCACAGGCGCTACCAGAAACCAGCTGGGAAACCTGGTCCACACAGCATGACAGTTCCCTTCCTAGAAATGAATGACTCTATTCAGAACCAGGGGACTTGGTTATTGGCCCCTTTCCCGGATATGAGAAGGGGAGGGAGACTTCACTCAGGCTGAGGCTGTGCTTTAAGATGTAAGAAGGAAGGAACAGGGCTCATACAAATGGCCAAGTTGTCTCCCTTAAACCAAAGGTGCTGGATTTGGACTATCTGGACTGGAGGGGAAATAAACCCCTACAGTGGTGTTCCTGACTGTGACCATGGCAGAGCCTCAGCTCTGGGCCTTGGTAGAAGACATGTTAGGATTGGAGTTGAAACAGTAACTCAGACTATTTACTACTATTTTTCTTGTTTATTCTTTGTCATTGCTTACTTTTCAGTGACGTCCTATTGAGTATTTTTTGTTTGTCTTACTTGTGTTAAAGGGAAATCACAGGGAAGGACATGAGTCAGTTTTGAGGAGAGGCATGTACCCCTGGGGCCAATACAGCAGAGGAGACCTTATGGGAGGACAAATAAGAGCTTTGGGATAGACATGTCCTTGGCTGAGGATTCTCTTTTTAGTCTGAAACACCTGGAGGCAGTGTCTTGTTTTGACATGAAATAATTCCCTCCAACAGAAAGTAGGTAATGCCTTTTTCTTTCCTAAGAAGGCTCTTTAAAGTAAATTGGCCAGAAAAGACAAAAGGTCTCTTTTTATTTTTTTATTTTCTCATGGCAAGAAAAAGTGCTGAAATGATTTTGATGCCAAGAAAGCATGGAACCCAGAAACTAATGATAATTGAACCAAAGAAACCTCTTATACAAGGACAGACACATTAGTAAAAGAAGATAAGACTCAGTCTTTGAAAATGTCACTAAGGAAGGAAATGACCCTAGAAATCTACAGGGTAGGTAGTAACACGTTTCTAAGAATAGAGTGAAGTAAAACATTTAAAATGAAGCCTGCTTCTCTATTTCTTCACAATTGACGTCAGATCAAGAAAATAATTTCTGTCTTCAAGGAACACAGGTTCTTTATTTAGAGTTGTTCAAGCTTCTGACAAATATGAGGCTATACAAGTAATATATCACACAGTCCTTAAAATTCTTCACATGCTCTGACTTCATAAAAATAGGGTTGTGCACTGCAGTGCTATTCACAGCTGAAAAATTGACAATAGGCTCAATTCCCTATTGATTGGGGGTTAGTTAAATATACATTATAGTACACGATAAAAGAGAACTGTGCATTACGTTACAGAGTGATCATTAAGGAGCTGGGGAAAATAGTGATAGTTTTAAAAGAAGTTCATAAAATGGTATAAAATGACCTCATTTTCTTGTAAACATATGTGTTAGTAGGAAGAAAAAAAAAAAACAAGATATTCACCAAGATGTCACCAGTATTATCTCTGGGTAGGTGAGTCTTAGGTGCTTTTGCTACATGTTCACAGCGTTCTGCTCTGAGAAGGTAGACTTTGACAATTGGAGAAAGCCCAAAATGTCATAAAACAACAAAATGAAGAAAAAAGAAAAACCAACCTAGAAAGCTGGATTTGGAGGCCTGAGAAATTAATCACTTATCCAACAGGGATCCGGTTTTCAGTGATCAAAGCGATATTCAATAAATTATTAAGTGCTAACTGAAAACTAGGTTCTTTAAATGATTAAATGTTTCTTTAAATGTTTAAATGTTTCTCTGGAGAGGACTTTTTGATCCTTACCTGATCCTGTCCGCCCCACAATGCCAATCTTCTCCTTGGGTTTGACGGTGAAGGACACTTTCTTTAGGACTAGGGGGAGATTTTCTCGGTACCTCATCTCTGCATTTTCAAAGGTTACTTCTCCCTCCTGGGGCCAGTCAGGGGGAGGAGCTTTGTTCTTGATTCTGGCAGGGGCTTCCAAGGAGAGAGTCTAGGGAGACAGAAGTGGCCAGTTCAGACTGACTGCAGATTTTTGGAGAGCAGCTTTGTCACAGAGACATAAAAACAGAACAACAACAACAGCCATACATAGGCAGCCACCACCCTGACCCCCTGCTACAAAAGAACACCTTGGCAGTAAATGCTCACCAACACTAAACTAGGCAGAGAGGACCTGACTACTGTGCTAATGGCCACCATGCAGCAGCCGGGAGATGGCCTTGCTTTTCAAACTGCCTTCTCTTTTAAGGAATTTTCCACAATACTGCCTTTGGGGGCTGAGGGAGAACCTAACTGGGGGGGGGGGGTCACAAAGTCTTTCACCCCTCTTCAACAACAGTTTTATCAGAATTCTTTGAAACGATCCCACTTGAAATAGAATCTTACCATTTGAACATTACTAGCCTAAGTTAATCCCAAAGTAAGGAAACCAACATTTTCTGAATATCTGATCAGATTCTGGTATTTTTACACCTCTTGGTGAATCCAGGAGACAGATTCCAAATCTAATTTTGCCACTAACAGCTGTGTAACTTAGACATGCTACTTTTCCTCTCCAGTTCTTGAGTTCCTATCTGCAAATTGTGGGGACTAGGTTAGATAACCTTGGGAATTCATGCCAGCTTTAAGAGGCTGTTCTATAACTACCTCGGTAATTTGGTCACCAACAGCTACACTTCACAATGACCTGGCAAAACTCTCAGGCAATTACATATGGGGCTCATAGCCTTGGGGAAATCAGGGCCAAAGACTAGTGGTCAGGGGCAGTGGAAATGGAAGCCTAAAACTCCAAGTTGGAAAGACTGTTGGGAGAGGTATTCAGGTTAGGGACTGGCAGTGGGAAAGCAGTCATCAGAAATGGGTCCAGTGTACACCACTACTGACCATCATCCTGTCCTCTCCAGCATGAAACTGTCCCTACCAGCAATATTAACTCAGCCCTCCATATCCACATGTGCCTACATGTGTCCTCTATGGACCACAACACAGGGCAAAGCAGCAAGCTCAAAACATAAAGAACAGCTGTTGCCAGATACATTAGAGAGTTGTCTGGCTCTCTCTATGAGAATATTCATTTGGAAATTTAAGAAATACCTGATAACAAGTGAAATTCACTGTCAAAACAAATCAGTGAGGAAGCACATCATCTCCCATAGGAAGTGCAGTTTACAAACCCTCAGATCTCAACTGCAAGGGTGGTTTTTTGAAACTATGTTTTTAAGTTTAATTATTTGGAATTCAGAATGTATTCTTTCCTGTCAACAATAGGAAATTCATAAAACAGGTGACTCTTGAGAAATGAGTTAAATTTGAGAATCCTAACTACTCATGACTCTGCTTCCGTCCACAGAAAATTGCTTTTAGAGTTCCAACTGGGGCATCAGCAAGATATCACCTCAGGGCAAGATTGAAGGGGGTCTTAGGGGAAGGTGGAAAGACTAGATACTCTCAGTGTTGCCTAAATTTACTTGTTTCTTAAACTGTGAATGTGGTTTAGAATGATCTATAGAGCTTTTAAAACCACAGAAACCTGTGTCCCACTCCAGACTCATGACATCAGAATCTCCAGATGAGGCCCATGTTAGTCTTTGCCAAAAGTTCAACAGAGGATACTGATGGCCATCCCTGGCCAAGAATGACTGGACTAGACCAGAGATTTCAATGATACATGGTTTCAAACAGTACAAAGAAAATGTTACATCAGTCAGTTAAACTGAAATAAGAAGATTCTGAACATTTTGGGAATTAGCCAATGAACCTAAGCTCTCTGCTGGACATAATTTATCAATATATTTAGAAGCTCTTAAGGTAGTTTATTCTCTATTCCAAGCATGCTGGTGAAGCAGAGAAAACAAATCTCCTGCTTGCACACCATCTGTGGAAATAAGGGAGGAGTCAGACCACAGCAAAAGGCCTGCAGCAGTCTGACCTTAATGTAGTGATTGATCCTCTCCACTGAGGTGAATCGTGCTTCTGTCTCCGATGCCAGTCTGACCGTAAACTGGAACAGTCCCGTTAACTGATAATGGAAAACAAAAATCCAACAGAGAATTTGTTATAGATATGTGCCTGACAATGTGAGAGAACTTCTTTTATCCAGAGGACTGTGACTCAGTTGTCAGAACAACCTGAGCACAGGTAGCAGCTGGTTCAGGGACCTGTTATTCTCTCACATTTAAGAGCATGCCTACCATCCCTCATCAACTGTGCTGCTCAGTGAATGCAGGTGGCACTGGGGTCCTGCTGGCACTATGTTCTTGTACCCTGAGGCCTTCTAGACAACTTTATGTTTCTGATAACACACATGCAGCTACAAGATTTCTGTATCTGACTGGTATCTAAGCCTGTTTGTGGTAGTCACAACAAACAGAAATTGTAACCTGTGAGCCACTAGTAAGAAAGCTCCCAAGGAAGTAAGATAAAAGATAAAAGGCTGAGAAAAAAGTGAACACAGAGCTCTTGTGCATCACAGACTGGGGATTCTGAGCACAGTGGATATAGCACACTCTCTTCCCCAACTCTAGATAAGAGTGTCTGGATGGACATCTTTGGGTATCTATGAAGACACATTTTTTTTCTGGAGTTCTTTTGGCTACTTATTTACTTTTTCTCTCCAGTAAGGAAAAATGTCAAATGTATACAAGAGTACAAGGAGTAATAAAATGAACACCTGGGCTCAAGGAGTTAAATCCTTTTATTCATAAATTCTATCCCTCTCTCCCATTCTGACATGTCCCAGCCAAGTCCAGATTATTATTGTCAGGCCAGACCAGGAGATGCTCTGAGGGTCTGGTGGTAAAACAATGGCTTAGGGTGCGGCCCCATCCCCACCCCAATCATGTCTCTTCAGTGCTAACATAGGAAGTTGCAAAGCTGATGCCTCCAACCCAGATACTGACCTGGACAGCATAAGCGATAGCAAGACCCGCATAGGCTGGGGGAATCTGCCCGTGCATGAGAACTATCATCAACCCAGTGGTGGTGACCAGGGCTATGCTGATGAGGTCTAGTCGCACAGCCAGCCACCTCATTGCACATGTGAACAAGAAGAAAGTAGCCTGGTTGTCATCCAGTAGCTCTTGGTACCTGTGAGCAGATAAAGTACCATGCAAGGGCTGGGGTTAGAGCTCAGTGGTAGAGCACTTGCCTTGCATGCATGAGGCACTGGGTTAGATCCTCAGCACCACATAAAAATAAATAAATGAAGATATTGTATCTATATAAACTAAAAAAATATTTTTTAAAAAAGTACCATGCAAGCCTGATCATGGATGGAATCAAAGCTTGAGTGAATCACTGAATGCAGGGTAAATAATTACCTACTTCCTGTTTTTGAGAGAATGACATGGAAACTTCAGGGGGGCAGGTTATTCTAGGCCTTCTGCATAGGAGGACATGGAATTTTCTAATGTTAGTTTCCTCCAAAAAAACAACAACAACAAAAAAAAGTGGGGCTGGACATGTAGCTCAGTCGGTAGAGTGCTTACCTAGCATGTACAAGGCCCTGGGTTCTCCCCAGTACCACCAAAAAATAAAAAATAAAAGTGTCACATTAAACATATTAGGGAGAAATATCTACCTGAATGGCCCAGGAAAAGCATAGGAGAGGAGAGCATAAAGAGGGTTGTGCTAAGCTTTAGAAAGACATCTTAGGTTAAGGTTATTTTCTCAAAGAGAGGTTATAAAGGTAAGCAGGAGAAACAGTCTAAGGCCAGGGACTCTCCGAGTGAACGTGGGAAAGCTGCATGAGTGTGCTGACCCACTACCAGTGGGCAGAAGGCACATGCTTTCCAAGGCCACAGAGCTAAGAAGTAGAAGTGAGCCAAACCATAGCAAGAGGAACTTAGATAACTCTGCCCACAGAGGAGTGCTGCGTCAGTCAGCAGGGCTGGAAAGACCAGACCCATCTGAGGGCTCAGGGTACCATAGACTACTGCATCTCCCCAGCAGGGGGTTTGGCTGGGCACGTCTACTTTGCCTTAAAAAAATCGCTTTTCTCCCTTACAATAAAACACATATTCTCCAGATAAAATTTAGAAAATGCAACAAAAAAGAGAAAAATATAAATTCCAGTTATCACCCAGTTAAAAAACAGAGTTAATATTTTGCTGCATTTCCTCCTCTCAGAACTTTTTCAATTAAATTTACTGTGTGTATGTCTACACACACATATAAATTCAGTATATTCCACTTTTTTAAAAGTTATGAAGTATTTTTCTGAGGCATTTAATGTTTTGAAAATAATTTTTTAACCTTGCTACTGTAATTTTAAAAAACTTGATTTCTCAAATAGGCAATAAGTTTAAAGCTTACAAAATGTTTACCATAAGTCAATTTTTCTCCTACCCATCCTCCAGCTACCCACTTCCTAAGTGTACACAATAGTTTCTTGCGTATCCTTTCAGAGATATTCTAAATGTTGCACGAAAGTTGCAAATATATTCTCAAAAGACAGCACACCATATATACACCTGGATCCTTCTCTTTCAATATTATCTCAGTACCCACAGAGCTGCCTCATTCTTTCCAAGGACCACGGAATAATACACTGTATGGGCACACTATAGCTTAGTTCACCAGCCTTCTACTGAAGGACAATTAAATTTGCTCCAATCTCTTAATACAGATCTCCAGAATAACTACTTATGCACATAAATTTCATAAAAATATTTGATGGCTAAATAAAATACAAATGTAACATCAATGACTCCCTTTTAGTATTAAAAAAAAAAAAAAAAGCAAAACTACCAAATACAGCTTTTTAGGAACAAAAGCCTAGAGACTCCAAATCTGCTTTTGTCTTCTCATTTGCTCAAAGGAGTCTCACCCAAGTAATTCAATTTTAATCAGAGATTGTTCCATTAAAATCACTAATACCTTTAGTAAAAATTTTACAATCCCCAGCTGTGGCCTTGAAGGGTCCTTTAGATTCTTGTTAAATGCTTGGATCCTGGCTCCCCTTTCAAAGCCCCCATCAGCACTAACCTGTGCAGAAACTCTTGTCCTTTATTGTAGGCATGGATGGTGGCAAGGCCCTGTATGCTGGATGTGATGTGGGAGAGGAAAGGTGACTGCGTGATATTGTCCAGACGCTTCAGCTCCCGGATCAGGACCCTGAAAAGAGAACGGATTCGGTGTCACAGGGGTGGACTAGCAACTCTGGCTTCCTCCCTGCTCTGGCAGACATGAACACCTCCTATTTACCTGGAGACAATGTGCAGAACTGAAAAGAGGATGACCAGGGGCCCCACAGCCACAAGAAACCATGGGAAAACTCCTGCAATCATTCCGACACAGAAGAACACCAGGATAACGTTCTGGATGAACATCTCAGCCTGGAATGGCAGACGCACGTCGACTGGGAAAACCACAAGGGAACAAGTGTCAGACTCTTGGGACCCATAAATAAGAGAAATGGAGCTCAACGTTTAAAAAAGAAAAAAATGAGGTTCGACCAAATCTGAAGTTTGTGATGCTGCTTTTCAAAACTCCTTCAAAGAAAAAGCTAGAAACCTGGTTGCTTTAAATTATCTTGAGACTAGAAAAATTAGGTGTGATCTTCTACCCCTCTTTTTTTCCACTGGCCTGCCTAGCCCTTTGAAACATCTCCTGCCTTTACAAAGTACTATATGATTTTTGGAAAAAAAAAAAAAAAAGAACAAGATAATCTGTATTCTTACCAATATCAATGGACTGCTGCTAAAATTTAAGAAATTTTTCGTCATAGGAATTTTTAAACATATACAAAAGTTCAAGTATTTGTACAGAACCTTTAATAGGTATCACTATTTTTTTTAATTCTTCTTGGCAGTTTCCCCACCCTATTCGTCCCCCTCCTTTTTTTTTTCTTTTTAGTTGAAGTATTTTCATGGAAATCCTAGACATATTGATAGCACTGATTTGTTTCCCCTGCTTTTCAATTGTGCATGTGTGCACATACGTATGTGTCTGTGTGTAACACAAGTGGAAACATGTTATGCACCAGTTCAGTTATCAGGGATGGTTTGATTCATTACCTTTGGCCACGGTTTTATACTGGCCTATAGATCTGAGACAAACTTCTGTTGTGGAGACCGCCATGATGCAGTAGTTAAAAACACTAGGTTTGGGGTAAAAAATGATCTGGGCTTATTTCCCAGCTTGGTCACCTGACAGCTCTATGACCCTAGGCAAGCTACTTTAACTTTTCTGGAGATCAGCCTTCTCATGTATTCAATGGCAGAAACAATGCCCACCTCACTGGCTACTATGCAGATTAGGATAAGGTACATAACACTTCAGCACTCTGCTTTTCGCACAGCAAGCTCTTAGTGAAGGTCAGAAGGCACCACTACTCTTCTGGGTTATGGGTAGAATGAAGTTCTACTGCAGGTACAGACCATGCAGCACCTAGAAAACCTTACAGAAAATAGAGGTGTCTAGGAATCAATGGATTACCTCAAAGTAAACATGAACCCTGGAATCTCAGATGTCACTGTCCAAAGTCTGTCTGCTAACTCAATCCTCTGAACCTGCTCTCAGGTCAGATAAAGCAGAATGAGAACTTAGATGAAGGGTTCCTAGTGAAAATACCAGCATCTCAGGTTAGAGATGCACATCTGGGGGATCATCTGGGAAGGCTACAGGCACAGTGAGCTCTGGTTTGTGCTCTAGAGCATAAAAGAAAGAAGCAGTGAGAACATACCTTCATCCATGTCTTTGGAAAACCGGTTGAGAATCCTCCCCGTGGGGGTAGTGTCAAAAAACTTCATAGGGCTCCGAAGAATTCTTCGGAAAAGCTCGTCATGGAGCCGGGAGGAAGCTCGCAGTGTGCCCTGAAGAGTAGACACAAGATGATCAGGACCTAGGGACTCAGGGTGCTATTTTGCAGGATATCCATTCCTAAAGGCATGGAAGTGCAAATGGTCAGGTGGAACAGGTGATGAATGAGCAAAGGCTGAGGACATTGGGATGCAGGTCATTTCAGCTAGGGTCATCCTGCTGTACTCAGAATAAACCCAAGAGATGCCACGCCAGAGCATGGCCACACAGTCACCAGGGAGAGGAGATGCAGAGGCTGCCCACCATGGCATACCTTGACAAAGGCAACTCCGCGAATGGCTTTCAGGATCAGCATGACTGCCATGGAGAGGGCGTAGATGCTGGCATAGTACTGCATGTGGGGATTGTCCTTCATGCTGTCGCTCACAGAGCTCCTGTTCCCTCGAGTTACTGTGGTATTCTGTTTGGAGGCAAGGCTCTATGAGGCAAGGCTCTAAAGCCTACCAGGTGTCCCCCTTCAGGTCATGCTCAGCTCAGGGGAGGGTAGAGGGCATGACCCTGGGACTTGGTCACACAAACACAAGGCAGGCTTTGCTACTCCCTCTGTTTTCTAAAGATAGAGCTGACAGCCTGGCAGTGTTCTGTGGGTTGGTCAACAATTTTTTTCATGTCTTGTGAGATTACATTAGGAACCCATCTTTTTCATCCTAGAAAATCAAAATTGCTGCTTTTTTAAAAATTTTAAATTGATATATAAAATAAAAAGATTGTGTGTATATATATACACACACACCTTTTTTTTTTTTTTTATAATAGTGGGGGACTGAACCCAGGGCCCTGCACATGAGGCAAGTGTTCTACTACTGAGCCATATCCCTAACCTTTTTTAAAAAATATTTTTATTTTTTATTGATGGACCTTTCTTTATTGATAATGTGCTGCTGAGAATCAAACCCAGTGCCTCACAGGCTAGGCAAGCGCTCTACCACTGAGACACAACCCCAGCCCTCCCTAACCTTTTAGAGAGTTTTGTGAGAAAGTTTTGCTAAGTTTCCCAGGCTAACCTGGAACTTAGCATCTCTTGCCTCAGCCTCAGAGTAGCTAGGATTATAGACTGTGCCACCATGCCAGGCTAAAATTGTACATATTAATGCAGTACCATGTTGTGTTTCTGTTGCTTCTTTTAAATGACAACTAGAAGTTTCCCTGAGAATAGCCAGGGACTATGGAAAGATAGTCACATTCTTAGACACAAGATCTTCTGCTGATGAGTAACCTTACCCCACTTCCTTGTTTGATCCAGTAACTCAGCCACCAGGTGCTGAAGGCGGTGCTGCCCACGTTCAGCATGAAAAGGGCCATGATGACCAGGAATGCCAAGGGTCCCCCTGCAGCCTGGATGTAGACACCATACACTGACCAGGGCACTGAACCCTGCCCCTTCTCTTCCAGCTGCACGAGCTGCCCTAGGTAAGTGAGAAAGAAACATGAACTTGGGAAGAGTGTGAATTACACTTTGTCAGAGGCCTCGGATTTGAAGTGGACACCTGCACTGGATGAAATAGACCAAACCAACATAGAGTAATAACAATAACTAAGCTTTGGTGGGCTGTAGGAGGACCTGTGACCAATTAACTTTTTGCTGTAAATAATTAGTTAACCTGTAACCAACTGACTGGTTGAGCTGTAGCCAATACAGTTGTTTACTATGCTGAACTTCTTACTGTCAGTCCACATTGTTGGCGGGAGTTTTCAGAACCTGCTCTGATTCTGGGACCCACCTGACTGGTGAATCATTTTTGTTTTACACAAATAAACTCTACTCAATTTAGTTGTCCAAGTATTTCCTTTTAACAGAGCTACTCCCCCATAACTAAGTCACCTAGAGGGCAATGGGATCAAACACAGCCCAGTTTCACAGGACTCTGCATTAGAATCATTTCCTCTTTACCAGAAGTATTCATTCATCTGTTTAACACTTACTAATCACCTACTATAAAGCAGGCCAATGAAGAGGCTTGAAGCAAGGCCCCCATCATTGAGGGTCTGCCTGAGGATCTTATCATAGTCTGGAGATCAGGCAGATAAAAAAGCACATGATAAAAATGTGCACAATGCACCACTGGGCTGTATGCAGGGCAGCATGGGCACATCCAGGGAGGGTACCTAATCCCGGGAGGGGTGTGGGTGGTTAGCAGGCAAGCACAAGGAAGACTTTCTGTGTCATCTGTATTGCTTCTTGAAAAGTAAAGCAGAATCAACCAGGTGGGGAGAGATTCAGCAAAGAAAATAACATGAGCACAGGCACAGAGAGGGCAAGTCAGCACAGCTGGAATGAAGGTCACCTAAAGAGTGTGAGAGAAGATGAGGCTGGTTAAGTAGGCTCTGGCCAGGGAACAAAGGCATCTGAGCCTTCTCCTGTGGACAGGCCATCTTGAGAGAAGGGGCTGTAGGTATGTGGAGATTTGACTCCTAATTCCTCCTGGGCTAGGTGGACCCAGGATGACCACATTATGAGACCAGCTGCCTCAGTGGTGAGCCTCCTCTTCTATGCCTCCCAGTGTCCCCTAGAGAGGAAAGCATTCTTTTTCTTTCTTTATTCTCTTTTCTTTTTTAAACAAGCATTTTCCATGTGCTGTGCCAAGAAAAAAACCCACTGTTTTGAAAATGAGAAGTTACTCTAAGGCTTCATGCAGGCGAGTAAGCTGACTGGTCTGTTTTTATTTTATTTTATTTACTTGGACATGGAGTCTTGCCATGTTGCCCAGATGTTGAATTCCTGGGCTTCCTGGGCTTAAGTGATCCTCCAACTTAGCCTCCCGAGTGCTGAGACTATAGGTGCGTGGTGCTACCATACCCAACTTTGGTCTCTTGCTTTCAACTGGGTGACTCAGCTGTCTACGTGGAACACAGATTTAAAAGGAGGCAGTGGTAAAACTCTAGGAAGGAAATAGTAAGGGTCCAAATCATGGTGGAGGCCATGAGGATAAAGTGTCAGGAGGTAAATCCAGTAGAATGTGGTGACTGACTGACTTGGAGAGAAAAGGTTCACGGACATCTCCCAGGTGTGGCTAGATGATTGCTGCTGACATGAGAATACAGAGAAAGGCCATATATTTAGTCATCTCAAATAGGCCAGACATGGCTTGGGACTTAGAGAGTTGTGAGTAGCCAGGCTGGTGGCTGGGTAGATGAGAACAAATGCTCCCTAGTGATATTCTGGTTTATGGCAGGAACTAACAGATGTCTCAGCTTTCTGTGCTGTTTGCTTTATGGGTGTGTCAATAAAGGATTTTAAATCATGCCTGAATTGAAGAATTTAGGCTTGTTCCTTTCAAAGAAAGAGTCAGAGAGTGATCAATCAGCATGTCAACTCCGAACATCAAATGTCTGCTGCAGTTTTAAGGACAAGGACAGCGGGTTTGCCATTGCCCCAAGCAGGGAGGTCCCTGGATTCAAAAGGGTCAGGTTAGGAGGTGACTCTCTAAGAAAACAGTTTTAAAATACAACTGCTTTTTAAATTTGGAAGTTGATATGCAGTTTAAAATTCACAAAATGAAAATAGTCATGTGATTTCAAATAACTTTTCTAATTCTCAAGATTTACCTCAGTTGCTAAGAGAAAAGCTTATTAATTAATTTATTTATTTGGTACTGGGGTTTGAACTCAGGGGCACTTAACCACTGAGCCACATCCCCAGCCCTTTTTTGTATTTTATTTAGAGACAGGGTCTCACTGAGTTGCTTAGAGCCTTGCTAAGTTGCTGAGGCTGGCTTTGAACTTGTGATCCTCCTGCCTCAGCCTCCCAAGCTGCTAGGATTACAGGCATGTGCCACCACACCTGCTGTTAAGAGAAAAGTTTAAAAACCAGGACCAAGGATAGGGAAAGTTAAGTAGGAAAAACTGCTAACTATAAGTCTTCTCCATAGCCCTGATGCAATATTGTTAGGACTAGGCAATGAGTGCACCCTGTTTCAAAACAGTGCCTCTGAGAACACGGCATTCTTAGACTGGGACCCCTCTATTTTAGCTAGGACTGACTTTTAAAAGTACAGAGGTGAAAGGCAGGAAGGAAAGGCATACCTCCACCCAGCACTCAAGTAGTCCTCATTCAGGATGACTCAGCTGTAACTGTTACACCTGACCTTACCCTGCATAAGAAGGGGAAGGTATGGGACCAAAGGTCCTTCTCACCACCTTTTCTGTTTAGGTAAACAGAAGGTGCCTCACAGTCTCCCAACTTATCTACAAATTTTGTTATTCAAAAATATAAGACCATGTAACACACAACGCTATCAAACATCATGAACTACCATGTGGAGTTATTCCTGATAATCTTTCTTTTCTCTCTCTCTCTCTCTTTTTTTTTTTTTTTTTTTTTTTTGTGGTGCTGGGGATTGAACCAAGAGCTTTGTGCATGCGAGGAAAACACTCTACCAACTGAGCTATATCCTCAGCCCTCATGATAAACTTTCATGACAAATATAAAAAAAAAATCTCAAAAAGGTCATTACCTTCTTCTGGCTTCACTGCTTTTTCCTTCTTTACTGATCCTGTTTTAGGACCCTTGTCTTGTGATTTCTTCTGTGAACCATTGGTTTCCTTTTTTGAATTAATCTAATAGGTTAAAAAAAATTCTCCAGTCATGTTATGGCCATCCAGATCAATGTCCACCAGATACATATTAACAAATCATTTCTCAGGCTACTAAGAAGAAGAGAGATATATGACTTGTTACAAGGGCACCTGTACTCATCTCATATTTCCTCAACTCCTTAAATCTTTGAGATTGGGGTTCCTACTGACATTTTCTCTCCCCAAAGTCATCCAAGACCTGAACTCCAAAGAGAAGACTTTTTAATCCTATGCTTATCCTCTCTAACGTGTCCAGAGTATTACAGTTGGACTCATTTCTATTCCTTCAATCTGAGTTACCACATTACTAAATCAGATCCCCAAATCAGATAATTTCCTACTGCTACCACAGGGGAAACCCAAATCTCTCAGCCTTGCTTTGCAGGACCTCCATGTTCTGGTCTGAGGCAGTTCTCCATGTTCCTCTCCTATCTCACTGCTTCCCATGCTCCTACTCTCTAGCTACACTGGATTTTAAGGACACCAAATCACAATTTCCCATTTCTGTACCCTGTCCAGGCTGGTTCCTTCACTTGGAATGCCCCTCCTCTCATCCCAATCTCCATCACAGTTGTCCCATTTCAGAAGGATTAAAATGTGAGGTGACTTTGACTCCTCTAAAGTTCATCCTTGCCCTTCTCTCCCTCAGCATGTTATCAACATTGCTACTATCTATGTGACCTGGTGTCATAGCTGCCTGTAAAAGCACGCAAGCACTGGTCTTCTACAGAATGCTATGAGTCCCTCGGAGACAGAGGCCATCTCTTACAGGCTCATACCTCACAGGGCCTACTACTGAGAAGTGCCCATAATAAGACATGGCGGGACTCAGTAAACACTCATCAAACTGAACCTGAGACAACAGAAGTTACTTAACCCATTTTGTCTCCTTGTCCTACATGTGAAACATCTTGAAAAATTTAGATCATGTAATAAATATCATTTACGGTAATTCTGAAATAATTACTATGTTTGCAGAATTTAAACTCGGGACTTCATGGGTTAATGCCTTCTTTGCCAAGTTCCTACCATATTATTATCTAGGAAATTCCCTTAATATAGTTAGTTCCCTGCATTTTACTCTATGTCATATTGTCAGCCTCATGTCCCCAGCAGACTTTTAAACTAAGCTTTAAGTTGACAGTGAAAAAACTTAAAAAATATAAAATTTAGAGCTCTATGTGAAATACAAATTAGGGCCCCAAATTTTATATTTACTGCAGTGCCTGAATATATGCTTTGTCTAAAAAGATACCGACATTTGTTGAATACTTACCAGAAGAAGAACATTACATATTATTTAATCAATGCAACAATTCTAGGAGGAACTACTGAGCTACATCCCCAGCTCTTTTTGTGACAGGTCTCACTAAGTTACTGAGGCTGGCTTTGAATTTGCAATCCTCCTGCCTTGGCCTCCCAAGTTTTGGGGATTACAGGCAAATGCTACTGGCTTTTTAAATTGAAGAAACCAAAGCTCAAAAAAGTTAAACGTGCTGAAAGGATGTTCCCTCCACCACCACGCACTGACTCAGTATTCTTTTACTCCTTGGACATTTTCATGTTTGCTTCTTTCTCTCATATTTTGCCCCCCATATCTATAGTGATGAGGAAATGATCTGAGGAGTCCAGAGTGCTCTAAGAATCACAGAGATCAGACATGTAAATCTGGATCAGGGGTCTCTATGGAAGTTACTGATGAACCCCGGAGGTATGAGTTATGTCAGAAGCCTAAAAACATCAATCAGGAAGAGTCAGCTGTGCTGTACCTGAAGTCAAAAGAGGTGAAACCCAAACACTGAGCTAAGACTCCCAGAAAAGGTCCCAATAACTTTCTGCTTTTGTCCCACTCTGACATCAGAATATCCTGGTAGCCAAGAAAGCAGTTTTTAGTCCAGCCTAAGTCACCTGAGGTCACCAGGTCAGACAGCACACGGCAAGAAGAAAACATTGTCTCCTTCACCACTTCTGAGCATGCCCTTGATTGCATCCAATTTGGAGCCAGAGGGAGGGTGTGCAAAGCTACCACCTCTGAGGGTTGCACAGGAGGAGGGGTACAAACAGCACTTCTGAGTCAAAACCCCCTTGATCAGCAGGCTGCTTCACTTTTCTGAACTTTAATTCCCTCCTCAAGTGGGAGATAATCTTATTTGACCACATAGTGCCCATAAAATGACTAAATAGAAAATGGTATTTATAAAGTGCCTAATCCAATAACTGGCAAACAGTAGGTATTAGTGATAGGTTTGAAGTCAGCAACCAAGACACCATTGGACTGTTTCCCAATGTACACATTTAATTTCCTTTCCCAGGCAACTTATTCACCTGTTAAAAAAAAAGGGGGGACATCCCACTGCTTCAGTCAAGGTTGATGGAGTTTAGGAAGCTAAGCTATGACCACACAACAGCACACATCTTCTTAAGTTCTCAGCAGCAGAAAGCCTAGCTCACCACTCCCCACCCTGCTCTCCTAGAGTAGATCCAGTATGTAAAGGAACTCACAGCAGTCTGGTCTTAGGAACACACAGCAGATCAGACAGACATGGAACTCAGCTAAGCTCTCCCAAGTACCCACTGCAGCCATGACTCCCCTGCACAAAAAGGAGACACATGCAAACCTTACCTCAACTGGGGGTGTCTCTCCAAGCAACAGGTTATTAAAAATGGTAGCGTAATCCCCACTTAAATTCATCAGCTCCTCATGGGTGCCTCTTTCCGTGATGCAGCCCTCTTTCATGAAAATCACTTCATCACAATCAACGAGGTACTGCAGACAAAAGCAGGGATGACTGCTCGTGTTTGTGCAAATACAGATCAATACCCAGACCTCAGCTCAGCAGGTCTCAACTGGAAGTGACCTAGGTCAACCATGGGACATCTGGTGATATCTGGAGACAGTTTTGGACACACTGCTTTCCCCACTCACTTATACCCAAACTCTATTTTCAGTCACATCTCTCAGCTCTTTCACTTGCTGACCCATATGCAAAAGCTAATATGCTCCAAGGATCTCTGACTCACATGGCCAACTGAGATGCTGGTATAATGAGCTTCAATGGTATGATGGGACTGGAGGTAATTTGCTGAGGAAATGAAAATTCTTAATTCCAGGAATCTCCAGGTGCCCCACAAAGTTTCCTCCCACCATTCCATGTCTAATTTCCCAAGCCAAGGTGAGCAGCCTAGAGAAAAGCACACCATACCTGTAACTGGTGGGTAACAAACAGAACCGTCTTGGACTTGAGGTGCTTCCGGATAGCACTGTTGAAGATGTGGTTGCCCACATGGGCGTCTAAGGCACTGAGGGGGTCATCTAGGATGTAAATGCTCCTGTCGCTGTACAATGCCCGGGCAAGGCTGATCCTCTGGCGCTGTCCACCACTTAGGTTGGCTCCTCGTTCACCGATCTACAGGGCCCGGAAGCACAGCAAAGCCCTCAGGTCAAGTCTGAAACAGTGCTTTGTGGCCACAACAGTCAACAGTCACCTGTCCTCTCAAGCTGGCACCTTCTCTTGAATTCTCTGCCTGAATAAACTGCCACTATGATCCTTCCAGGAACTGGGGGAGTTGGCTCAGAATCACCTGGTACCAATCAGTCCTATACTTGGCCTTGCCACTGCCCCTGGGCACCCCTCCAATCCGTTCTCCACATGGCAGAAAGATCTTTCCAAAACACGAAGTTGACCATGCTTCACCACTGCTTAAAAATGAACAGCCCTAATAGAATCTTAACACCCAAATAGGACATATGAAGCAGAACCTTTGCCCTTGGCTGCCTAGCAGCTCTCAGAGCCACTGCACACCCCCCTCCCACACCCTGGGATCAGAGCCATTTAACCTCTTTACTCTCTTTCATCAGATTATTTTGTGCCTAAATCTTTGGGTATGTCATGTCCTTAACTATAAGCTTTTCGAGGATGCAGACGGTTATCTTAATCCTTTATATCCCCAGTGTCAAGCAGGTGCTGCACCTGTCACTGGCATACCATGTATCTTCTAAATGTTACCATATGAACAAACAAGGAAATCCATTGTCATATGGTAATTAGCTTGTTTGGAATCTTGTCCTTAAAAAACCATTCAATTAATTTAAAGGTTTTCAAACCTGACTTGCATCAGAATTACTTGCAGGGCTTGTTAGAATAGACTGCTGGGCCCCATGGCCAATGTCTGATTCAGTAGGTCTGGAGTATGGGCTGACAATTTACATTTCTATCAAATTCCCAGGTGATTCTGATGCTGCTGGTCTGGAGACCATGAGTTGAGAACTCTGAACTAACATTTGCCAAATCTGGCTTGAGCGATTTAAATGAAGAAAGCTGAATAAAAATGCCAGTTCCCCGAGGCCTCCAGGGCAGCTCAGGGATATAAGTTTTAACACTGAAGAGCAAAAACTAGTTCCAGAGATATGCCTCTGGAAACTGCTCCAGTGCAGAGAACCAGAGAAAAATGGATTTGTTCTAAGGTCTCTTTCTAATGGAAGAGGACTCTCTAGACTGAATAAGGCGGTTGGCAAAATAATTCCAGGGAAGAAGTTTGTAATAAACATGCTTGACTTGTGGCTTTAAAAACATCTGAATAGAGTAAAAAACATTAAATCAACAATAGGATTTTGTTTAAAATTGACATACGGAAAACTTAGATACTTAAAACAGGGTTAATATCCCTCTGCTAATGAATAAATGCTTTCTTAACAGAAAGGCTCAATGAAAGCAAAACTCCCCTTGTGGTTCTTCTCCCAAGCATTTAGGATGCATCCTAGGAGGGGGCTCTGGCCCAACCCTCCACCTCTCCTAGAGAGAGCCCCCCCTGCTAAATGTGCTAAACGTGTACATCCCATACAAAAGGCCTGTACCTCAGTCAGGTCACTGTTGGGAAGAATGGCCAGGTCAGGCCTCAGGCAGCAGCTGTTCAGCACTGAGTTGTATCTGAAGGACACAAAGTGACATAGTGTCAGGGACACGGTTGGAGCAGAGCCTGCTGAAGGGCTGCCTCGCATCTCACGTGGCCAAGATGGAAAGCATGACAGAAACCAAACACTCCTTGCCTTTCTTCATCAAATTCCTTCCCAAAGAGGATGTTGTCTCTCAGAGTGGCATTGAGGATCCAGGCCTGCTGAGCCACATAAGCGAAGGTTCCACTGATGGCAATGCTGCCCTCTAGAAGTGTCATCTAGGGAGACAAACACCATCCAAAGGCATCGTAACTCGAAACCATCACCCTAAGCCAACAGACCCCCATACATTCCTCAATGGAATCTAAAGTTTTGGCAACTTTCTCGGATGCTTTTTGGACCCAAGTCTAGACCCTACATTTGTTCTAAAGAGTTCCAGCAGCAAAGAAAATTGAAGTTCTCCTTGCTTAGGTGAGATGGAAACCCAGTATAACCACAACTTGACTGAGTAAACACTTCACTCAGCCTATTGCCATGGGCCTAGTTTGTACTCTTCCTATCTGTAAACTGTTTTAACTATGTTTTAATAAGCCAGGAGGGACTCCAGGGACTCCTTGGACTGCACTTGACATCCCCTGGAGGGGATGCTGTAAGGATTTATAGCCAATGTCTGCCTCAAGGGGAGGGCAAACCAACTCATCTACAGAATTCATCCAGAACATTGCCTAGATCAGCTGCTTCTGTAAAATGAGGACCAAAGGAGGGAAAATTCCAGGTTAGACATAAGCTTGTATTATACAGCACCCATGTAAGGACGACGGACCTTCCCCTCCAATGGGAAGGGACTGCACAATGAGCCATGTGCTCTGAAATGTTTTCAGTCACGATGCCTGATATGAATTGATTTACCAATTTTATCATGGCTCTTTTTGAGACCTACAGTAGACATCTGTCTTGGGTTAGAGATGCTATAGCTTTGAAGTAAAGTGTCATTAACCAGACAGGTAGTACTTGCACATAAAGCTTGTCCTCTCAAACACCTCAAACACACACTCACAGTGTACATACACAGGTGTATGCCACAGACCATAACACCTAACCACCCAGAGACAGGCAAACACTCGGGATGTGCATGTCAAAGTGTTTAGGAACCCACTTCTCCTGGCTGCAGCTACACAGACCCCACACAGCAGTAATGTCAATGAAGAGTTAAACCTGAAAGAAGCAGGGCCGACCAACATCGTCAGCCTCCCTGTCAGAGAGAGGGCCTCCGGGACTTGATCCAGGAGCCAAGCCCACCTGAGTTTCGACCTAACACCGTCAAGACCACCCCAAAAGTGCATCAAACACTGCACTGTTAGACTGTTGAGCAGAACTTAGAAATGGAGCTTTTCCTACTCCCTTCAGTGCCCCCATCTCTGACCCTCATCGTTGGCACTCAAATCTGGCTGATTTTCAGAAATCATCTAGGAAGTTTTTTACAAAGACCCCCAGCTGGGCCCAAGGACTGGAGAGTGTCCTAAAGCAGAATGTAGCCTCCTTGGACTACCTTGGGCAACACTGCCCTGCAGAAGAGCCACAGGTCATCCAACTGTGACAGCTGATACCAAACAGACAAGAAAATAGTCCCTAACCTGGAGGCCACAGAAACACCCTCCCCCACTCCCATTTGTCTCATGTCCTCAATAAGAATGTGTGATTCAGAAATCCTCGTTATCAAAAGCTAGGAATGGTCCTGTGTTCATTCCCACCTCAACCTGTAGATGAATTCAAGTTTAAAAGCATACAGGTACCTTGGACTCTTCTCATTATTTGGTTCAAAAACATTAAAGACAATTTGTCTCAGCAGAGGGTCCTTGTCCTTTTGTCCCCCTCTCTCAGTGCTGACAGCTGTCCATTGGGCATCTTGTGTACTCTTCACTCATGGCCTTGTGATGTGCTTGTGTATCTAGCTGGCTGGCCTAGCCTCCCACTGGACATGAACTCCTTGAGGAGACAACTCCTTTGGTGGTTAGGTTGAACACTGAGTGCCGCCATGATTCTCAATCAAATCCTGGCAGCCCAGTTTTTTTGTTTTGCTTTGTTTTTTTGTAGTACCAAGGACTGAACCCAAGGGTGCTCTACCATTGAGCTACACCCCCAGCCCTTTTTCTTCTATTTTGACACATGGTCTCACTTAAGTTGCCCCATCTGGTCTCGAACTTTGATCCTCCTGCCTCAGCCCCTGAATAGTTGGGAGTTCAAGCATGCGCCACCCCGGCTCTGGAGCCCGGGTTGACCCTTTGCTACAGTGTGGGCATTTGCTCCTCTCTTTCCCGCTTCGCAACATGCTATCTGACATATCTACGGCATTCAATAAATACGTGTTGAATAAAAGAAGGCACAGAGAAAAAATGATGCCAGCTAGGGCACAGATTAGTCATTCATCAGGTGTCAACTGTGCCCTTCCAGAAACAGGCTGTTGGGAGGAAGAGAAGGATAGGACACAGACCAAGGTTCCTTTGTTTCCACCTCTCCTGACTCTTCAGCAAATGAACTCATTTTTCCTGAGATGTTTGCTAAGTAGAGTCCTAAGAAAGAAACAGAACATGTCAAGGGCAATAACAGAAATCTTACCTGTCCTAAAATGGCCGAAATGAGAGACGTTTTTCCACTTCCCACACTGCCACAGATTCCAACCAATTTACCCTGGACAAAGCACACACAGAGAGGAAGATCATTAAGAAACCACCAACCACTCATCCTAAGGCGTGCAACTTCTTTAAGGAAAAATGCATTAACTTTAATTCATCAACACAGTAGCTGTCATCCTGATGAGTCAACACATTGTGTACCTGTTTTCTCACTCATTAGCAGCCTACTTCACAGGGATTGTGTGGGGATACGCTGAGGTAACAGAGATAAAAGCCCTTTGAAAAGACTAAACATTCCACATACATCATGGTATTCCACTTTTAGAAATCCTAGCTTCTTTCCAACTTTATTGGTAACCCATGTTTTTTGTTTGTTTTTCTTATTTTTTAGAAGAGAAGGTGGGACTCTTGTAAATTATGATTTTTTTCTCTAGGGTTTGCATTGTCAATGGAAAGTAGGTGCATCGTTGCATATGTTTTTCTGAAAGATATTTCCAAAAATCTGAGGAATATTTACATCATCAATTTCAAATAAAAGTGGAAACCCAAGCCTGCGATTAACTCAGGATCCATGGGGACTGGTTCAAGGACTCCTGAGGATACCAAAATCTATGGATGTTTAAAAAAGCACAGTATTTGCATATAACCTCCACACATCCTCTAGCATGCTTTAAACCATCTCTAGATAACATAGAATACCTAATATAGGCAAATAGTTGTAATACTGTTTTGTTTAGGGAATAATGGACAAGGAAAAAAGTCCATGTGTTCAATATAGATTGATTTTTTTCCACCAAATAAATACTTTTCATCTGCAGCTGGTTGGAATGCATGAATACAGAGGGCTGACTATCCTCAGATAAGCAAATGAATTCCCAATAGGTAGTGCTGAAAGTTGCGAAGGACAGACAGATGACTACAAGTTTTCAAGGATAGATGGCCCAAGGAAGGAAGGAAGGAAGGAAGACTGGGAGGTATGGAAGGAGCACAGACTCTGGAGGGGCAGGGGGGGACTAGAATCCTAAAACCACCAGCACCTGCTGATCATGTGACCCTTGTTACCTAAAACAACACAGTGTCTGCCTCCCTCACTGGACTCTGAGCACCCAAGGAAAGGAGTTACTCTATAAAACCAAGTGTCTGGGATGTAATAAAAGCATGTTGAGCAAACAACAGTTTGACATGGTCTGTAAGTCTGAAAGATCACTGCCTGGTGGTAATGAGAGATCAAGTCACAGTTCAAGCTCTGCTCAGGCCAGGTAGGTTTACACAGAGAAAAACACAAATTTTCTGGTGACTAAGTATGACAGCAACAAAGAAGCAAGTGCCTGGTGCAGAGAAGACATCTGGCAAGTGTCACTGTCCCTTCCCCTCCCCGTTTTGTAATCCCTCAGACTCAGGAGGCTGAGGGAGGAGGATCACAAGTTTGAGGCCAACCTAAGCAACTTAGTAAGACCCTCAGCAACTTACCAAGATTGTGTCTCAAAATAAATATAAAAAAGGTTGGGATGTAGTTCAGTGGGGTTCAATCCTCAGTACCCCCACCCCACAAAAAAAGTCTACTTCTTAAATGAGGTCTTCCCACCAGTAGAGGAAGGGGACCTGAGGGAAGGGAAGAGGGAAAGAAAGGGGGTGAAAATGGGGGATGAAATTGACCAAATTATGATATGTGCTTGTATAAATATGTCACAATGAATCCCACTATTACATGTAATTATAATATATCAATTAAATTAATTTTAAAAATAAAAAATAAAATAAATGAAACCTTCTCTCCGGCAACCCACTAAAACTGCAATCCCAACTGTCCCTGCCCCAGCACTCTCTACCTCATTTTTCACAGCCCTTATCACAATCTGACACAGGATATATTAGACTTGTTTATTGTTTGTCTGTGCCACTGGAATGTACGCTCTAGGAGAGCAGGGATTTTTGCTGCTATATTCCCAGCCCTATAACATTGCCTGACATATAGGGGGCACTCAAAAAATGGCTGTTGAAGAAATGAATATGCATATGACTGTGTCCTCTGAATGTTACGGCCCTTTAAACATGGTGCTGGTTCCTAATAAGTCTGTATCTTAAAAGCTTTGAACCTGCACCAGCCCCTCTCTGAGACTCCTGCCTGACCTGTACCACCTGTACTGTGACATCATATACCAAAATGATGCTTCACTTCCATTTAAAATAAATGTTTACAATATAACCATTGGTAAAAAGCACCAAGAACACCTACCCTGTGCCAGGTCTTGTGCAATGCACAGCCTACCGGGAACAGGGAGCCCACACAAAGTTATAACACCAGAAATAATTACTGCAGCTCACATAGAGCTATGATAGCCAGAAACTGATTCAGGGCAAAATTTTGGAAAATCCACTTGAATGCTTCATTTCCTTGTTTACAAAATGAGCATCTCATGAGATCAGTTGTTATTAACTCTGTTGTTAAATGCTTAAATATTCCCTTTGAAATTACAGCTGGTCCAATCTGCTTCTTGGTTCAAAATCATTTATAGCCAGAGAGAACCTTGCTAAAAGGAACTGCACCTGCCTTTTCTTCCCAGATCAGAAGGGGAGGCATGCCAGACAGGGTGGGGGTGCAAAGGGGGTGGGAGTGGAGGCGGACACTCACCTCTTCAATTTCCAGGTCGATGCTGTACAACGTCCTCTGCAGGCGGAGGTTCCCCAGGTGGATGTGCTTGCCTTCTTCCTCTTCAGGACTGGGCCGCTCGTCACTATCCAGGAGGAGGTGGCCTTTCTGTTCTGCCAGCACCGCCTGATGCTCAGTGCGCTGCAGCTGCCTCACCTTCTCTTTCTTGCCCTTGGCAGCCCTCTTGTCTTTTTTCATTTTGGGGGTCAGCTTGGGCGAGTTCTGGATACTGGAGTGGGAGGAGTCCCATGCCAAGGTGGCATTTTTCACCTCTATCTTGATGTGAGGACTGGCTGGTTTGTTCTTTATCATGTGAACCTCTTCCATTAGAAACAAACTCTGATAGGAGTTGTGAGAGAGGTGCAAAGATGAGACACTGGATCAAGACCAGGGAGACAAGCCTAGGGCGCACACTCACGTAGCAAAACACATCAGGCTATACAGTAGAAGGAAGCTGAAGGGCAAAAGGCAGCTCATTAGTGTAGCCTCGCCTCAGGCCCGCCAAGGGGGTCTCAAGAGCATGGGGACAACCACAGAAGGTACAGGGACCTTGTCCATTGACCCAACCCTCTACACTAAGCTAAGCTACTCATTCCTTTTCTGCCGGCCTAATACAGGCCAAAAGGACAGTGAACTGCTATGCAGCCCCTTGTTCTAACTCAGGAGCAGGTAGGACACCCTAAAGGTACTCTGATCCCCTATACAGACCCTCACCATCTTGTTTTCCCTCCAGAACACTCCTGCAGATCACAAAGCCTGCCCACCTCCCTCACCTGCAACCTGACACCTGTTGGGAGAGGATGAACTGAATAGAGGGTCTAAGGTTCTGTCTCCCGTATACTCCTCCTGATAAGAAATCCTCATGTCTTCAAAGCCCTGCCTTAGAACTTGGGAGAATTCAACAAAACAAAAGACAGGCCTACATGGAAGCAAAGGGTATTTCCCCTAGAAAGACCTCTTGGAAGGAGAACAAGACCCCTTTCCTCCAGTCTGCTTCCAGAGACACCCTCAGTTAAATTAAAGGGAAGGAAAATGGGATGCTAGAAGTGGGAAGAGTCTCTGAAATTAACCAGAAACACCACCACAGTAAACCACAGCCTGGGACCTTCCCATAAGACTTGAGTCCTCTTCTGACCATCCTCTTAAATCTGTCATTTCTATAGAATGCCACCCCACTTAGATTCCAATAATTAAGAATTTGTGCTATTGCATATAATACATATTCTCTTTCTCATTCTCTTGGGTCCTAAACTTCTAAGCTTGCTTTCTTCCCCCCTTACATCATCACCTCTTACTCATTTTTAATCCCCAGTCTTCGTAGAAGTATCACGATTTTAAATTTCCTAGATAATATTCACTCTTGATCAATCTTGGGTTTAGTCCCTGCTTTCTGAAAACAGCTGTTTGGTTTCATTTGTTCAGAGCCTTCCTGAGAAATTGAGCTAAAAATAACATAAATATTTTGATCACCGTCATTGAGTAAAACCACAGGCTGACAGAATTTCCATCATTCTCTCCCCTGGAGTTATTAAGAGGATGAAGAGAGTTTAGGCCTTAATGAACTACTAAGAAATATGTTGGTGCCTAATCATGTGTACAGTTCTTCCTCTACTTTTCCTTATTATTAGCTCTGCCCTGCCCCAGGAGGATTTCAGTTCAGGTCGCCCTACCCTGACAGGGTGAGGCAGATGGGGGTCTTAGAACTCTTGAATTTATATCTACTTAGATTTGCACTTGCCAGGATGACAACAGAATCTCAGAGGTCACAAACTGTAAACCTCAACTTTACCATGAAACACTGATCATCAAAACGCTACTTTCATTTGCCAAAAGACAAAAACCAGAATGTATCAGTTGAGTAGAAGAGGGGTTACAAATAAAATGAAAGACACTAGATAAAATACAAGACACCCGGTTAAATTTGGATTCCAGATAAATAATAAACAATTTTCAGTATAAGTATATCCCATGCAGTATTTAATTGGGCATCCTGTATTTTTATTTATAAAACGTAACCACGCTACAGTAGTGACAAGCAAATAACTGCCCTTCGACAAGTTATTTCTCCTAGAAATTTTATCCCTTTGTCTATCCTTTATCCACACTACTCAACAGGAAGCAATGAGCTCTTGTGCAGGATACACTTCCAAGGCAGATCAAATAGAGCAAATACCACACTTGTTTACCCATCAGATCCCTAAGTCCATTTAAAAAGAGAAAGGTGATGATGCAAAATAAGAAGGCAGAGGGTGAAGCCTGGGGTTGTGGCTCAGTGGCAGAGTGCTTGCCTCGCATGTGTGAGGCACTGGGTTTGATCCTCAGCATCACATAAATATGAACAAATAAAATAAATTGTGACCATCTACAACTAAAAAAAATATTTAAAAAAAAAAAAGAAGGCAGAGGGTGAAAGCACTTTTGCAGCACCATCACTGAATTTCAATATGCAGAAAATAAACCAAACAGGCAAGTCCCATCCTGGTTATTCTCATATCCATTTCCTAGAAGATGATGGGAGAGATATAATCCCAGGAACAGTCTCATTTCAAAAGACTGCCTCAGGGCTGGGGTGGTAGCTCAGTGATAGAGCGCTTGCCTAGCATGTGTGAGGTACTGGATTCAATCCTCAGCACCACATATAAATAAAAATAAACAAAATAAAGGCATTGTGTCCATCTACAACTAAAAAATTTTTTAAAAATTGAAAAAAAAAGACTGCCTCAGGTGGTCTCCCAGGATTGAAGCAGATTTCCTCTAGTGAATTACACCTAAAAAACAGCTACTTCTCCCCAATCCCTAATGAAGTGAACATAATTCTAATTAATAAGCACATGAAGATAATAAGAAAGAAACAGCTTAGAGTTGGGGAAGGATTAAGCAATAAATACTCATTATCTTGGGCCACACATCTACCTTAAGAAAGGAAAAACCCTGCCAAGAGGCAGAGGATAGAATTGGACCTAAGTCTCACGGGACATAAAAGAGAGCTGTGGGTGAATTTGCTATTATTAACTCTGATGCTTCCTGGACAGAGGAAGGAACTCTGAGATGAAATGCCACCTGCTAATCCAAGTCCTCACTAATAAGTGAAGAGAAGTGAACCCCCGAAAAACAAGGGGAGAACAAGACTATATTATACACTCTGTTTCTTCATCCAAAATCCAACCAAATCCATCCACTAACAAAGATATAGAAACAAATGGGAGGGAAGACTTCTGGTCAAAACATCTGCTTTCTTCCATGACTGGCTACTGTGGGTTCACAAAGCAGGAAGCATCTGACGGCTGTCAGACCACTGCTTCTCATGTGACTCTGGCTCTTGTCCTTCTAGCAGCCAGGCTGGGGAAGGGGAAGGAAATGGGGATGGGGGTGCATTCTGGAGGGCTAGCTTTCTTGATCCAAAAAATTCACCCGATTAACTACGAATAAGTAGATAATATAAATAAATACATCCTGGGAAGGTATGTTTTAGTCTTAACAGGAAAACCAAATTTGTTTCTACTGAGCTCTAAGTGGGTGATATTCATCCCTAAAACACCTTAGCTTCAAGTGTTCATGGACCAAAATCACTTTTATAGTGTTCTCACTGGCCAAGAAAGATGAGCAGGAGCACAAGAGTGTCACCATCAAGGAATTCCAGTCCACATGGTGCTGCTTTTTTTTTTTTTTTTAACTTTTTAAAATGAGTGTTAACCACTTTCAAATATCTATCTCCCTCCACCCTCCCAAATATATCTTCCTCTTATATCATGTATTTCTATTATTCTGATGGCACAAAGAACACGGCCAAAGTATGATCAACTAACCACCTGCAAGGAAAAAAACTGGTACTTACTTAACTGCACTTCCCAACATGATCTAGATTTATGACTAGTTCCATGTCACTGCATCATGAATGGCAATCACAGGGCAGGAGAAAGAAAGTACCAAAAAAGGACTTAGTATATCAACGAATCAAACTGACAGTAGCGACGATAAAGGGGAGGAAAACCTGACAGTCATGGCAATTCTGGTCTTCTAGGTTTAAATCACTTAAAAGCCCAGTGAGTTATGACATAAATCCAGGTCAGGCCTAGGAGGAAGGGTCTTGCTCTGGAGGGAATGCTGAGCCCAGGACCAAGCCATCCAGGAAGGGTAAAAGTCTATCCCTTAATTCAGTGTCTTCCATGCCTTCCATGCCTAACAACTTGCCAAAATGCTCAAAGAAAATCAAAACCAAGTATGGTTAATCTGTGTGGCCCTCTAGAGCACAGGCAGCAGGGAGTTGTGCCAGGGACAGCTCCTGACACAGAGGAGGGGCAAGGAGTCACTTACCTTAAACCTGTCAACAGCAACCGATGCTTCCGAGAGGGACTTTACTGAGAATGGTGTTACTTTCAAAGCAAAAGTCATGGAATTGAAGACAGTCACCACTGTGAAAGCCTTAAAATGGGAAAGGAGGAGAAACTGAGCATGATCACGCGAGGCAACTACAATGACAAGACATCACCGACTTCCTTTCAGGTGGTAGGAAGGCTCAGCTTGGCTGTCAAATGTTACTACGAGTCACATTTTTTTTAAAAGATAAGGTTTTCATGAGACCTTCAGTTAAAATCTCAGTAAATCTGAACCATAGGTTGACTGGTATCTTCAGAATGAAACCCAAGCCTAGGCTGACTAAAAATAACCTGTACACTATCTGCAAGGGCTGGCTCCCCACTCGACAATGCTCCCCATCCCTGGGGGAACCCTGACCTGTGCTGCTGTCAGATCGAAGCCCAGGATCATGTGAACAGAGAATGTCACCACACTGGCAATCACCACCACAATGGGAGCCACACCGACAGTGATGCTCTGAAAGTACCCAGCTTTTTCCAATATCCGACGCTCCTCCTCTCGGATTTCTATGAATAAAAAAGAAGAGACCTTTAAACCAAGTCAAAAGAAACATTGGGATTTTTTTCCTCCAAAACCAAACAAGACTCAGTCCTCACCCACAAACAGGATTTTATTTTTTAAATATTTATTATTTTTTTTTTAGGTGTAGATGGACACAACACAATGCCTTTATTTTTATGTGGTGCTGAGGATCAAACCCGGGTCCCGCCCATGCTAGGCAAGCACTCTACCACTGAGCCACAATCCCAGGCCCACAAACAGGTTTATAAATGACCCTTTAATACCTATGGTGCAAACATTAGTCTAATGACTTATTGACTCTACTATTTGAGCTGAAGTTTGAAATGGATCAAGTCACTGAAAAGAATCTAATGGAGAGCAGTTGCTACAAATGAGTACAGGGATCATCTTCTATCTTTTTCTTGTGAGTCCTTGGGTTTATAAGAAATGAATACATTAATTGTATCTACAACTGGCGGTTTTGTTTGCTTATCTGGCTGTTGCTTATTTTTTGCCTCAGGAATCATAGAAAGACTGTTCAACAGCACTGGAGAATTAAAAAGAACTAGATTTCTTAAAATGTCTGGTGTATGTTGGCAATGAGATAAATTCCACACCAAAAAAGCAGTCAGAAAATGGAAGATGGGTGAAATACAATTTCTATAGGCAGAATGTAATTTTCTTAAGTATTTACAAAACAGATACCTTATTAACAAAGCAATCACGAAACACTAGAACCATGGAGTGGAAAGTAGGGCAATAAATGGCAAGGTATCAACCCAGTGCAGTGGACACACCTATAATCCCAGCAACTCGGAGGCTGAAGCAAGAAAATTGCAAGTTTGAGGCCAGCCTCAGCAACTTAGCAAGTTGGGGATGTGGCTCAGTGGTAAAGCACCCATGGGTTCAATCCACGATACCAAAACATCAAGAAAATGCACACACACACAAACACACACACACACACACACACACACACACACACACACACACACGCCAGGGCTCCCACAATGGCAAGTTATTTTAAACACAAAAGTGATTTTTTGTAGCTATGCACTGACCCTAAAGGTATTACCACTGCCCACAGTATCTTCACACCTACTGTATAAATCAAAAACTTGATTCCCACAAAACAACACCAAAACAAACAAACAAAAAATCCACTCAACTCATTGCTTTAACATTGATCATACATTTTAGCCACAAATATAATAAGCGAGAATCCTCTTCAAACTGACAAAAACAGATTATGATACAAAATAGAGGACTGAAGGATAAGTGGAATCTCAGAAAGATCATAAAATGACAGAATGAGAGCCTGCAGGGACCATCAGCAGTCATCCTGCCATCGACATGCCACTTAGAAGCCATTTGTTCCACTCTGGTGGAAACAAAACTACTACTTTACAAAGCAGCTTAATCCATTGCTGGGTACTTCAGAGAGTCACCTCTAGATGCTGCTTAGCTTAACAGCCCTCATGAAAAAAGTGTAGAGTCCAGAGTTGGAAAACAAGTTTCTGAAGGTTTAATTAATGAAACTACACCAGCTGCCTTGATCTGAACAGGGCATGTTTATTCCATCTAAAATTATAGTAGCTGTTGAACATCACTGTATTCAGTCAGCTCAACATGAGATTATGACCATTAAAAGCTCATGCAGTTTTCATTTATATTAAGGTTAAATGTACCTAAGTATTCTTTTTTTTTAAAATTTGAAAGTGCCTTTAAATATTCTTCTTAAATTTCACCAGTTTTAAGATCCATCATTCCAACTTTTAAGATGGTTCTAAAAGCCCAATGTGTATTAATGATCATGATCCCTCCCAGCTTTGTGGCACTTACATATTTGACGTGTTTATGCCTGCACTGAATTTACAGATCAGGATGGGGCCAGGCCCTGAGGACCTTGTGATTCAATATAAACAATTATTTAAAAAAATTTAAAAAGCCCCTGGTAAGTGGCAGAGCCAGGCACCCTGATACCCAGCCAAACCTCAGGGTCCCACAACTAGCTTTGGTACATTCACAACCAGTGTAGAGGGGACAAAAGTGGAACTCTTAGCCATCATTCAGTATTATCTTCTGTGATATTCTCACAGCCAAGTTGGAAAAGCATGGGCAGAATGAGAGAATATAGGAGCTTTGGAACCAAAATTATTCTAACTAGTTGTGGTATCTTAAGAAAAATCACAATTTCTCCAGGTCTCAATTTCCTGTCTGTGGGATGAGGTTATGGGTTCAAATCTCTGAAACCCCTTTTAAACATCAAGGTTCTAGGACATCATGATATTAGAAGTCCTAGGACATTATGATTGGAGACATTAGAAGTCCTAGCATCTAATGTGCTCAGGAAGCAAAGTGTGAATGATCAGACCCAAAGAATACAAAATCCTTCTACCCCATGCACACAGAAAATCTTTAAACTCACTTTGAACGCTCTGAGAAAATGCTTTGACCCAGGCATACATTTTAATAAATTTAATGTAGGTGAGAACTTCATTCATCTTCTGGACACGGTCATCAGTGGCGGCCACACACTTTCTCCTGAAATACGCAGTGAGCCGTGACATGAACATCTGAGAGGACAAGCAATGCCATGCCAAGTTAGAGCTCATTCAAACTGAAGAATTGCATGATCTGCTTAAGGTCATTTTAAATGAAGCAAGTAATCCTGTTTTCTGGGACAGAACGGATTTCATGTAGTTAGTTATGCTATTTTTTTTAAAAATAGAAGTGATTTATTGAATTATAATCAAATATTATTCAATTCATATCTCTTTGTATGGCAGTGAGGACAAATAACTATTTATTCTCATAGTGCTCATAGGTACTGAGTGCTACCCAAGAAGAAGCAGGATCGCCCTATCAGTGAGCATCAACTGAAGATGGAGTAATTCAACCCTGTGTTACCTGGGGTAGGGTCTACCTGCTGACTTTCATTCAGACTCTTTTTCAATGTCACTGGGAGCCTTTATACAAGTGACACCTTGCTTCCTGTCAAGTCAAAATCCTGTCTGTATGGACTGAGCACTATACAGCTCCAGACTTTTCCAAACCAGATACCTGCTTTGAGGAAAATTCCAAATGCAGGGTGATGCCTACTATAATCCAATGGAAATAATTTGTCTCCTAAGGAGTAGCTGCCAAGATACAGCGAGGAGGCTTACTCACCATTGTTGGATAAAAGAGGATAAAAACAGCTGATCCCAGGAAGCCTGTTGGTCCCAGAATGATGACATTATAAATCATGCCCAAGATGGCAACAACGGGTCCTCCGGCCAACAAGCTGCCAACAGCAGCTGCCTCAAACATCCTCTGCCCGTCGTTGGAGCAAATATTGATGAGCTGCAAGATGCAAAGAGCAGTGAGGGGAGCCTGCAAGGACATGGGTCACTCACTTCAGGAGGAAGATGAAGGACAAAGCAGGGCCCCAGGGAAAAGAAGGAGCTCAAGCTGGGAAAGTGCACTCACCTCGCCCAGGGACTTCTCTTTAATGTTCTTTAACTTAAGGATCTTCTTAAATGCCATGGTTAGGATGGCCCCCCGCAAGCGGACACTAGTTCGGTAATTCAATGCCCAAGTCAGTGCAAGCGACCAGGACCGCACAATTTCTGTCAGAAGGAGGCCCAGGACCAACAGCAAGCTGTATTGAAGATTAGACTCTGTTGCCTGGGTGTACTCCAAGAGGTGTTTCACCATAAAGGCCTACAGGGAGAAACATACACCACTGTCAACATCCCCACGGCACCCACACACAATGCCATAGGGTTATGTTAAGTTAGAAAGAGTAGGCTGATCCATGGCACAGTGATCTGTGTGCAAAGCAAAACCATCTCAGAGGACTGAATATTACCGAAACCTGCCTACGGTCATTTACTCAGGGCATTTTGCAGGAGGCAGGTCTAATTAGAGACTTTTTTCCTTAAGGACTCCGTCAAAACCATTACTCTTTCTAATGTAACATAAACCCTGTCCATGAGCTGAAATTAATTCTAAACACATGGTCCTTCAAAAGTATATATTGACCTTATGCCAGTATCTCCACACATGGATACATTTCTTTAAATGAAATTAAGACCTTTCTTTGTATTGTTTCAAACGTGCTTATTTGATAAAAAGGAACAGTGTACCTACAGTTGTACTGGGGAAGAGTGAGAAGTGCATTTGCAAAACATTCCTGAAAATAAACATCAGCAGTTTAATAGTATAGAAGAAAGCAAACAAAGCAGACTATCAAAAATCCAGAGACCCTCCCATGGTCCCTCCCCCCACGCCCCACTCCCTCCCAAATACAAAAATATGTTACCTCAGGTAGCATATGTCTAACACCACCTGCAGGGAGGGAAGGCGGCCAGCCCCCAAGAACCACCGAGTGCCACCTCCAGCTCTGAGGTCCTGCAACGCCGGGGCACACACTCACACAGGCACATTCAGCGACAGTATTAAATACCAGGAAATGGGAAGTAATGTACTTTTATTGAAAATGAAAAAATATAAAGGTACCATCTTCAAAGAGCATCTCACAAACACTGTACAAGAGCTGGAGCATTGCAGTAACATACAGTGAGAACATACAGAGTTGAGTTACACAGGGCTGGCCATCTAACAGGTCATCTGGCCTCTGACTGTTGTTTCAACTACACACAATAGAAATACAGAACAGAACCAATATCTGCTTCCAGAGTCCGAAGTAGTACATCAGGCTGACAGCATTTAATTGGTTAGGGCTCCTGAAGTTGCAATGATTCTGCAATGGAGGAGATTCTCTAGAAATAAAGACCTTGCTGCTAAGGAAAGAGAACTTAAAAACAAAACAAACAAAAAACTCCTTAAAGAGGTACTCTGCTTGAAATGGCTAATGCAATTGGTGCATTAGGCTGTGAGGAATTACCTCTGCTCAGGATAGAACACAAAATTCTAAGCCTCGAGGAAAAACTGCTGGCATCCTTCGGAGTCTTTTCAAGTTCTTGTAGCTAAAATTGATCGTGGCAAAAAAATAAATCCAAACAAACTACAACAAAAGAAGACCAAACCAATCCCCCACCCTAAAGGAAGAAAAAGAATTAACTTAAAACCCATCCACCCATCTACCCTGGTTACTTTAGTAAAGGTCAGCACACCTATGAGCCAGCACTGAGCAACAGAAAAAATGGAGACCAGGCATGATAGTCCTGAGGTAGCTAACGCTGAATTTCAGAACACAGACTCTCCCTGGGTGAATGTGTGTCTCTCATTTTTCCTGAAAGTAACTCAATACCAGATATTCACTAGGCTGTAGGAGATCCCCACCAATCAGATTTATATCGAGTCCCAGAAAATAACCTGATCAAATAGAAGATTTCAGATTCTAAGAACTATTGAATTCCACCTCTCCCTCCCTCAGATATTTTTAGGTTTATATCCAGTGTTTGGGTCCCCATTGCATACAGCTGGGCTGTTGATTTACTAGCAAGAAGATTGGCTTCTTTTCCAGTATGCATCCAAAATGCAGAACTGAGTCACAGGGCCAAAGCCCCTTCTCCTTCCGTGAAGCAACTCAGTACGATGGCGTGCAGTGACGCACTTTCTCACACTCTGCGGCACTGAAGGAACAGTCTCCAAAGGAAGGCGTGAAAGGACAGCAGATTGTTGTTTGGGGTTCTTTCCTTCCCATACCTTTAGAGTGCCATTTTTCAGCACAGGGTAAGAGCACCAGCACCTCCCAGAGGGGAGGAACAGGGAAGGTAAAAGACAACAAATGTTTACACTATGTAAAACTTGCAGAGGGGGGAAAAGAGGAAACAAGCAGATTAAAGAGGTTCCAACACACAGGGTTTTTAAAAAGCAACGACATTTCAAACTATTTCATATGGAAGAAAAGAAGGTTTTCATGAAAAATCCAAACAAAATTCAGTTTTTAAAAAGTTACACATTTGTCATTTAAATCTAAACAAACTGGGAGAAAACTCGAGATTGTCAGCATAGCTGTCTGGCTGTGGAAAGCATTCCCAGTGAATAAACATTACCTTACCTGAACTCTTGGCGAGAGACTCTGCCCAGCTTGACTCTCTCATTCTGACCGCAGAATACAGCCATCCTGAAAATTCTAAAGAACAGCTTCTGTCACTGGTTCCACTACAGAGAGACTCCCCCCAAGTCCAGATCCTGACAGCACCAAGCGAGCTGCAGCTGGAGAGAGGTTGGAGGGGTGGGAACTTACCTCTCTAAAGGCTTTTCACTGTCCTTTCCCCCAGGCCCTGGGGCAGAGCTAGCAACACCAAGAGAGGGCGCTGTGGAGGCAGCCTTCTCTTGCAGGTCTATGGGCAGATGCTAACTCTTTACACACAGATCCTGGGTCAGGCCAAGTCTTTTAAAATTACCTTGGTTTAAGAAGGCCCGAAAGCATCTCTGTAACTTTAGTGATATGGTTCCTCATCTTGGGCCATAACCATACCCTAGGGATTCTGGCACTCAGTTAACATTACTGTGATCCTTAAGCACCCGGCACAGAGTGCTGGTCCCCTGGTATCAGGAACCTTGGATCATCTTGATGCACGCATATCTAGTATGAGCTGGCCAGCAATTTAAAACACACACACATAAAAAAACACAACTTGATTGTGTTTCATTTGTTCTGTGTATGGCTACCAAAATTCAGTGAGGTCTAAGGGAGAACAAGAAATAATGGTGTTGTTTTGGGGAAGTCTGTTCTTGTGTAGATTTCTGTAAGAACAGATGAAGCCAGTTAGAAAATCATGCCAGATTAGAAAATGTGCAAAAATTTAAAATGCATCTTCCTCAAAAGGACTGAAGCCCACAAGCAGAGGTCTGCTCACTGCTAGTACTGATCTCAAAACCAGCCTGGTTCTTCAATTTCCATTTAGAAAGAAATGGATCAGAACTGGAGCTCCAAAAATGAAGTCTAGATTGTTTAGACTTTTAAATCTTTTTCTCAATGAGATGATGGATGGGTCCATTGCTTTCTCAGGTGTTCCAGGACGGAAGCCCATGAGAGAACACTGGCCTTGAGCTGCTCTTCCCGAGAGGGCAAGAGGAGAAGCGTGCTGAGTTTTCCTGTTAAAGGAAGGTGCTCTGCTTTCCCTGGCATCTAAAAGAATTTTCTAGAGATTAGCATCCCAGTGTGCTACATTATAAATAAGAGATTAAGGAATATACAGATTGCTTGAGGGAGTGACCTTAAAGACACCAAACTGAACATGCACAGGTAACTTTTTTCCCCAAGTAAAAAATTAAAATCCCAGCAATCCATGGAATTTTTTGTTTGTTTGTTTGTTCATTTTTAGAAGAGAGTGGAATCAAGAAAACCCACTGTAGCTTTATCAAGAAAGCCTGGACACTATGCTGCTCAGATGAAAGGATTCTATGAAAGATCAGAGTAGCCACCAGCCCTGTAGTGAAACAATGACAGAAGCTCTTCTTGGGGGAAGCTGGCTCTATGGAAATGTTTGCCATTTTGGTCAATAACATAACAACATAACATTTTCGTTATATGGTCCCTTTTATTTAAAACTTATATAAAAGTGTGTTAGTTGGTCAATTAATATAGAAACATAATACCAGAAAAGTAGTGTCCTCTGCTTCAGAAAACGAGATCAAAACTTTAAAAAAAGACATCAAACATTTTAAAAAACAAAATGAAAATAAAACTGTAAATTAGTGTTACCTAATCACCATGCATTTTAGGCACATACTTACCAAAACCATGAACCTCCAGCTTACCCACACATGGAAAATGCACAGTATAAGCAGTATAACTGCTCCGATGCCTCAAGGCAAATATGTAGAGAATAGATTTAATCAAAATCTCAAGTGTAAGGCAGCACAGCAGGTGTGAGAAACAGGCGCCCAGGAAACCGTGATTGTCAAAGGCTCCCTTACCTACTCTGTGTTTAAACAGACTAGGAAAAAAAACATGGCTGCCACCCCAATACTTGCCATGGTTTCCACTATATACCAACACTTGAAACAGACTCCAGGTTAGACTCTAAAAACCTCGACAGTCCTTCAACTTCTTCAGGGTTCATTTGCCAAAGGACTGTCAGACGTGATAACTCCACCTCCAAGTACTCAGAATGTCACCAACACTGACTCACCAGCCCATGCCACACAACACTGCGCTCACCCACTCACAGCACTGCCAAGACACATCTGCCCAGACCGAGACTGTCACTTCATATCAACATACAACCAAGAAGCCTTGTCCTGTGTAGAACCAGGATCAGTTCAGTGTTACCCCACCCAAAGGAAAGCAAGCCAACTCTTCACAATCATGCCCCTCAATCCTCCTAGCTGATGACACACCTCCATTCCTCCCAAATCCACTGTCCCCTTTCAACAGGTCTGGAGGCATCTCTAAAGCTGCTAACTAGCCCAAAGGTGAGCACAACCCCTGCAACAGAACGAGAGAGTTAGAGCTGGCCGTGGCCGGGCCCCTGGAGATGGTCAAAAAAGATGGTTAGAACTTACTGGTCCACTGAAGGCGCCCAGCTGTGTGATCATCAGGCACACGATGGACAGGATGAGCCTGGTGCGGCAGAAGATCCACACAACCCTTCGCAGGGAGGCAGCGTCTGGCCCAACTTCATTCAGCTCTTCTTGCCACAGTCTCTCTAGTCTTAACAAGGGCACATGTCCTCTGTTACAAACCTCCCCAGGGGAAGAGACACACCCTAGCTTCCCTCCTGCCAATGCTTTGGTCTCCAGCCTGTCACTGCACACACAAGCCTCTTCTTTAAAACTATGCACATAGTCTTCACCTCTGGAGAAAAATACCCTTTCTGGATAAACAAAGAAAATGATGAGAGCAAACCCCTTTCCTTCCACCCCCCACAAATAGGTCTACCCCTGAATAAAATTTGTCTGTGCATAAGAATTTCCTTTCTTGAGGGTCCCAACCCTTTCTTAAGGATCCTGTGGTAAAATGAAAAGCTGCAAACTAGATTTTAATGGTACATTCAGCTACCACAAAAATGTATTCTGTCACAAGGCAGCGACATAATCTCCCTGCAGACTCAGGAAGAGAAGCGGGGCTGAGAGAGAGAAAGAAAGCCCGAGGTTAAAACAGGATTCGATTAAAACAGGAGACAAAGCAGAAGAGCAAAGGGAGAGCCATCCCCAGGTTACCCACCCTCCCCAGGACAGCTCAGCTCCTTAAAGGACACAGAGATGTGGATTTCACAATTCTGCAGCCACCCTCCTAGCTCAGGCCCTAGCACCCAGGAGAAGTAGGAGAAAAGGGTGCACCAGAGATGCCTACCTTCTGTAGTTCACATCTGAAGAATCGAACTTGGACAAAGACCACACATCTTCCATTAAGAGCTCCCCCTTCTTGTGGGCCACACGGGCCAGAGAAGAAAGCCATGAAAAAGTCATGTAGGAGAAGAGCCCAGCATTATCCACTGGGTGCTGGTGTCTATGGCGAGAAACCCAAATCACAAAACTGTCAACATGCACTGAGAAGTCAGTCACTATCTAAAATACACTATTCAGTAAATGAAACCTTTGACTAAAAATAGGGTCTCCCCAGTTGCCCTAATCCTAACCTATTTTTCAAAAATGATTTTGGTGCTTTGCGGATAAGTCATGAACCAGCAGAGCCTCTTACTTGGAAGTGGTCCGGATGGGCTTCAGAGTATTCAAGCCATGATGGTACTTTCCCTTGGGATGTTCCTCATCTAGAATTCTGAGTTGAGAATGCATAGAGACATCCAGGGAAAGGCCCTCCGCTCGGGCTGCTGTTTCCAAGGCATCTTGGCATTCCAACTGTTCCACCCAACAGGGAGAGAGAGACACAAGAGCAGTTCATGAACATGAGATAAAGACAAGAGCAGCAAATCCATCTGACATCAGCTCAAACTGCACATCACTTGTCCCAAGAGAAATTCCAAGGGTGAGGTAGTTAAACACTAATTGTGTGATATGAATCCATGAAGGACATTTTTAAACGAGCTATTAAAATTGTTAAGTGAACAGACCCTTGTGGTGATGGTAGGAAGCACTTTCAGGTTTACAGAACTGAGCAAAGAGTCTAGCGTTCCTATATATACCTCTTATCCCCTCTCCATCTCCTTATCCTATTATGAACACCTTTCCATTAGGCTGTATGCTTGTTAGAACTGATAAGCTAAGATTGACACATTATTATTAACTAATGTCTGTAGGTTCCCTCTTTGTGTTGTACACACTAAAAATTTATATATTTTGTTCACCAAAATCTTTCATTTTCTGTTTTGCAATAGGTATTGAAAGTCAGTCACTTCACTACTAACTTCCAATTCTAGTGTTCATTTCCTATGACAAAAACTCCACAATCATCCCCAATCAAACATATAGAAAGAGCAAGAATATACTCATGCCTCCTGTCTCATCAGCAACAGGGAGAGCAGATCATGGGTTCTCAGCTGGCTGCCCAGCTAAGGAGTCCCAATACTCACATTCCTGCAGCATGCTGCAGGAGGGCTCATGGGTTGAAATACAAAGTTTACTATACAGTTTATAATTGTTGAAAAACTGAACTTAATAAAAGGGTGGACCAAGAATTTACAGGTGAAAACTTATGCTTTACTATGGCACAAGCCTTCCTTTCCTCAATTTCCTTATTTTCTTCTCTCTGAGCAGTGAAGCTCATAAATCTTTCCAGCAATTATAGTGACATAATAACAAACAACAGATCCCTAATCAAGAAAAAGTTAAGTGGTACAGCACCTAACACAACAGGCCTCACACAAAAATGAGACTCTTCTTTATTTGTTTTTGGTACTGGGTTTTGAAACCAGGGACACTGCCACTGAGTTACATTCCCAATCCCATATTTATTTTTTAAATTTTGAGACAAAGTCTTGCTAAGTTGTCCAAGATCTCACTAAGTTGCCTCGGCTGTCCTCAAAATTGTGGTCCTTCCTGAGACACTGGGATCACATGCCTGGCTCCTGGGATCTCTATTTTTATATATCACCTCTTTTCCACACACACACACACACACACACACACACACACACACAGGCAAACATTAGCAGAACTGAAGGGTAGAATTTGTGCATAGGGGTAACCTGTATGCCTGGGCTAATCAAATAGAATAGTTTTAGCTTTAGTTCACAGCATAATTAAGTATCTTTAGATAAGATAACCATTTGGTAGCAGGAAAGTACACAGACCAGGGAAGCACAGTCATTTCCTTTTGTCAAAGGCAAGACAGACTAGGTTTCTAGAGAATAATAATACAACATGGCAAATGAGTCAACTCCAAAAAAAAAAAAAAGCATATAAAATGTTCTTATGTATAAGTGAACACTTAATTTAGTGGTTAGAGACTATGATATGGAAAATTAATTGAAGCCTGTTAAGATTCAAACATAACAACAAAGGTTTTTCTTACCTTTAAGCTGCATATAACACAAGGAAAGGGGGAAAAATTGGACCAAGAAACAAGAAAGATACACTAAAAATACAAGCACACCTAGTATAAGTGAGTAGAAACCAGGACTCTGTACAAAAAGTTACAGGGACCAGGCTGATTTGGATATTCAAGGCTTCAGGAGACAGTTGAAAGAATCCCACCACTTCAAGTACACATGGGGTATCTGCCAAAATGGACTATATACTGCCATATAGCAAACCTCAACAAATTTCAAAAGACTGACAACATATAATGAATCTACTGTGACCACTTTGGAATTCAGTTAGAACTCAAAGCAGATTACAAGAAATTCTCCATATGTTCAGAAATTATGCAATATACTTTTAAATCATATGAGTTAAGGAAAATATCAAATGCAAACTAGAAAATATTTTGAACTAAATGGTAAGAAACTGTAATACATCAACATTTATGGGATGCAACTAAAACAGAGCCCACAGTGGAATTTTGATTGCTTTAAAAATAATGCTTTAAAAGGTAGGGGTCAAAACTATGTCACTCCTTCGTACTTATCCTAAAGAATTAAAGTCATCATCTATATGATGCATGCATACCCACGTTTATAGTGGCACAATTTACAAAAGTCAAATTATGGAACCAGCCTCAGTGTCCATCAACAGATGAATGGATAAAGAAACTGTGGTATATATGCACAATGGAGTTTTATTCAGTCATAAAGAAAAATGAAATTTTCCATTTACAGGAAAATGAATGGAACTAAAGACCATTATGTTAAGCAAAATAAGACAAACTCAGAAGGTCAAAAGTCATATGTTTTCTTTCATATGTGGAAGTTAGGAAAAAGGTAAAGAAAGTGGTAGGGATCTTATGACAATCAAGAGGAGACTAATAGAATAGAGGAAAGGGACCAGCAGGGAGGAGAGAAAGAAGGGGAGAAGTGCTAGGGAGTGAAATTGGCCAAATTATATTGGTATATTGCATAAATGGATAAATATGTAACAACAAACCCCACCATTATAGACAACGATGATGCACTAAAAAAATGTGGAAAAAAATCTGAGAACGACAACAAAATTAAAAAAAAAATAAAGCTAGAGGTCAACAAACATTTTTTGTAAAAGGCCATAAAATGAATATCTTAGATCTTGTGGACCAAGAGAAAAAAATAAACCAAGGATATTATATAGGTATTTCTATTATGAGAAGAAAAATTCCCACAAAATGTTTATTGACAAAATTCAAATAAGAGTACAATTTTTTGTAATACAGAAGAATGGAATTATTTTAGGTGGAAGTAGCATTTGACTTAACTGGGGCTTAAAATAGTTCTCCCTTTCATCAAAACCAATTGCAAATCTTCATTTCTTAATGGTGATTGGTCATGAAGTTTTACAATTTTATTTTTAAAATGTCTTCACAAAGATGGGTTCTGCCAAATACTGAAATCAATCTAAATGTGATTCTAATTGATCATATTTGTCTCTTGGAAGGCATTACAGAATTCTATTAGGTGTTTCTCTTGACATTTGCCTTCATTGTATCATTGTATTGAAGATTAAGCACTTCCATTTGAAAGCTGAGTAGAAACTACTAAATGGCAGAGATAAATAGATAATTTTTATTGTGGCAAAATATATACAACATAAAATTTGCCATTTTAGACATTTTTAATTGTACAGCTCAGGGCCATTAATTACATTCACAGTGTTGTACAACCACTGCCACTGTCTATTTCCAAAATACACAGATCTTTCTTATCATCTATGGTACTGGGGATCAAATCCAGGGCCTGTGTATGGAAAACACATACTCTACCACTGAACTACACTCCAAGCGCAATGGATAGGATACATGGTATTTCTTTGTACTTCGATAGGTCCCCAAAGCACCTTTAGAACCATAATTTGAGCTCAGAAAATACACCCACTTGAAATATGTAATGGAATGGAGTTTTAACTTTGAACAGCATGAGAAGTATGAGGTAGGTTTGTATTATTTGTGACTCAAACATTAGTTGTTATCATAATTACTTCATATCATTTTACATTCCTATTAGCAATGTATGACAGATCCAGTTTCACCACATCCTCACCAGCACTTGGTATTAGCATATTTTTTTTTATTTTAGGCATTCTAGCAAGTATGTGATGGATCTCCCCATAATTTTAATTTGCACTTCTCTAATGGTGAAGGATGTTAACTTATTATTCACTCTAATGGTGAATGGTGTAATACTTACTTTCCACCAACACATCTTTTTTGGTGAAATATCTGTTCAAGTCTTTTAACCATTTTTTAAAAAAAAATATTTATTTTTTTAATTGTAGTTGGACAAAATACCTTTATTTCATTCATTTATTTTTATGTGGTGCTGGGGATCAAACCCAGGGCCCCGCGCATGCTAGGCTAGTGCTCTACCACTGAGCCACAATCCCAGCTCCCTTTTAACCATTTTTAAATAGATTGTTTGATTTGAATTTAGAAAGTTCTTTATATATTCTGGATTTAAATTCTTTGTCAAATATGAGATTTGCAAACCCCCCCCATTTTATGGCAAGTTTTTATCCTCTTAATAATGCCATTCACAGCAAAAGTTTATAATTTTGATGAAGTCTAATTTATTGATTTTTTTCTTTTATACATTGTGCATTTTGTGTCATGTCTGCAAACTCTTCATCCAACCCCAGATCATTAAGATCTTCTATGTTTCCTTCTAAAAGTTTGATAGTTTCACATTGTACATTTAGAACTATGATTCATTTTGAGTTAATTTCTATATAAAGTGTAAGGCTCAGGTTAAAGTTTATTTCTTCATTGTTTATGGATGTCTAATTGTTCCAACACTTCATTTCTCCATTAAATTGCTTCTGTACCTATGTCAAAAAGTTGGCCATACATGTGTGAGTCTACTTCTGGATTCTCTTCCATTCTGGACTATTTGTTTATCCCTCCACTGATAGAACTGACTCAATTACTGGAGCTATAAAGTAAGTCTTAAAGTAGTGTAGTGTGACAACTCTAAATGGAAAGTAAGTATAATACCATTCTTCCTTTTCAAAATTGTTTTAGCTATTCTAGTTATCCTGCTTTTCCAGTTGAACCAAGTTCAAGAATTAAGAGAGTTTAATAAACATCTTTTCACATTGAAAAACATCAGAAAAGGAAAACATGGTATGCCCTCCGTTAGTATGCTTTCGTGAGAATGGCATGTTAGTTGAAGAAGAAACTAGAATCTTCTTTCACTCATTCTTCCAATAAATAAATTACTGAGCATCTCCTATGTACAAGACTGTTCTGGATGGTGGGGAAAAGAATGTGAAAATGCCTCTTTGTATAGCACGCTAATCTCACTTTCTTTATCTAAAATGCCTAGTAACAGTTTTCATCAAAATCTATTAACTGAAAGTGAATGGACTTAACTAAACAATCCTCTGATTGCAAGGGGTTTCTTCCTTTGACCATATATAACAATATCACGGTATACTACCTCCAGAGTGTTAAGTTATGTCCTATACTGGAGGAAGCCAAAATCAAAGGCTTCTTGAAAGAACTCAATGACAATCGAGGCTTCATTTCCCCAGGTTTACTGTAGGTACTGTGGCAACATTAGTAAATACCTGTAATGTGACAGAGACGGAGGGCTCTTATATATATTGATTTTAGAATAGGTACTCAGTGAACCTTGTCCTATCCTGATAAAGTTTAGCCCCCATAAAAGTGACCAAAATGGCACTAATCCTCAAAAATCTCATGTAATAACACAACATGGAGTAGGAATTCCCACAGTAAGGGTGTGGAGAAGACTACATTGTTAAGAAAATAAAAATGTGCCCCTCTGTACAGCATACTTTCCAAGTCATACCCCATTTCTGCTATTCCTTCCTAAACAGCTTTCCAATTGTCAACCTTGTCATGACCTTTCTCACTGCCTATGTCAGGGAAATGAAATCTCTGATGCTATGAGGAGCTGATGCAGGATCCTCTCTGTCCATGTAGCTAGTGACAAGAACCCTCAAATGCTAACATTAAAACAAAACAAAACAAAAACCCAAGTAAATAGAATTCTTACTCCAAGAAAACCATTTTCTCTAATGGCTTTAAAGTATTAACATCTTCGTAGGAAGAATTTTCCCATAGTTGGAGGCCATAATAAAGTGCACAGATTTCAGACACAAATTTTAGAAGACAGATATGGATTTGAATTCTAATTCTTCCACCAGTCTTCACCATGTTATGGGGCCGCTTTAAACTTCAGTTTACTCAATTTTACCACAGTGTATACACCTATCACACAAAATTGAGAGGAATTAACAGGATAAGGAAGAGCATTTAATAAATATTTAATACATATTAACTATATTACCACAATTTATCAATTGATAAATCTTGGGTCCTATCTCAACTATTTCCTCTTTCCTTTAGCTTCCCTGACCATCCACCCTCAAGGTCAGGAAATTTTCTTCTCCCACCCTTTTGAGTCTAGTTTGGGTGTTTGTTTTGATACTAGGGATTGAACCCAAGGGCACTTTACCACTAAGCCACATCCCAGCCCTTTCTTGAGGCAGCCTCCTAAATTGCTGAGGCTGGCTTTAAACTTGCAATCCTCCTGCCTCAGCCTCCCAAGCCACTGGGATTACAGGTGTGTACCACCAGGACCAGCAACCCCTTGAGTTTTTCTGGAACCTACAGCACCACAAGAGGATGGGAGTCCAAAGAGAGTGCCTGGAAGGCAAGCTGTCTTGCTCTTATCTGCATCCCTGGCCCTGGCACAGTAGAGTTTATCACCTGTTAGTCACATGTCAACTAAAATACCTTTAGGTTGCCTCACAAGCAGCATGATTATCATTTAATGCTATATGACATGCCACTGAGGATCTTACCCATTCCACATTGATTTAGAGTCTCTGTTTGCTTATTATTAATAGTATAATAGACAATTATAGTTTATTTTTCTCTTTCTGGATTATATAGTATATATTCCATTAGTGGAATTATAAGATTAAAGAGTATAGCTCCTAGTAGATTCCTAACCAATGTGACCCAACTTATTTTATTATAGAATATTAGAATATGTAGTCTAGTATTATTGCAAAAGAGAAGTGCTACCACCTTCAGAACTTTCAGTTCTATTTTGCTGACCTGAGGCTACCTCTATTCCATCTACCCTGGGATACTGGCCAGAAATAGGAAGCTAGGGCAATTTTATAGCCAAATCTCATGACTAGCATGTGTCTACTATAAAGGCAAACTGTTTACTTGAAAGTGACAAGAAAATGTGTACAAATTAATTTAAAACAAACCAACATAGCAGACACTGTTGTAAATGATTTACTAATATTAACTCACTAATCCTCATAACAACCCTATAGTGTAGGAACTATAATCCCTACTTTAAGGCCAAGAAAACAGAGGCACATATAGGAGCAGGGGTTTGAACCCAGGCTCAAGTTGCCTTGAATCACTCTGCATGTGCCTTTCAAAGGAAAAGCAAGCAAATAAATCATTAGCTGTACAAGGTGATCTTAATATACCTTCACAAACTGCCGCAGTCTGGCTGGGCACAAAATCACGAGCCACTCACAGCCTTGTAGATTCAAACAGCAATTCTTTATTCCCGAACTCACACCGGCACTCTACACACTTCTGGGGAAATTCACGTTCTGCCGCAAAGTTCACGTACTCCATCAGGCTTTGAATCCCAAATACTTTCTGAGGCAGCAGGATACGCCCTATTCCCAGCAGGGTACACCTTGAACCTGGAACCGCCCTAAACCCAAGGAGCAGGATACTCCCTATTCCCAGCAGGATACACCCTAAACCTGGATCCGCCCTAATCCAGTAGGATCCTCCCTAAACCGGGATCCACCCTGGTCCTTGAGCAGGGTCACTTTTCTCAAACATACATGCAATATCACTGCAAATGTCCAAGGCAAGTCCATTTCCACGAGTCCTTCCTCTAAGCAACATGGGGTACACTGGCAAGGAAATTGTCATACCTACTTGGCTAATGGCTCTCAGCAACAAACAGTTCCTCTTTCTTCTCTATGCTAAGTACCAGATAAATAAACTATGACCCTAACCTCGTTATAAGCAAATGGTAGTTTGCCAAGTCAGTTCAATTACACAGACAGAATACTAGAATGTAAAACTATTTTACTTTATTGCACAAAGGCACATTCCTAATTATTTTCAAACCAAAGATGAGCAGATGATAGAAGACAGACACATTACAGACTTATATTTAAAAATAAAATAAAAGCAATTTTATAGGGCTGGGGTTGTGGCTCAGAGGTAGCACACTTGTCTAGCATGCATGAAGTACTCGGTTTGATTCTCAGCACCACATACAAATAAATAATATAAAGGTTTATCAACAACTCAAAAATGTTTTTTAAAATTTTAAAAAAGCAACTTTATACCAACCTGCCAGAAACTACACAGATGTCTCAATACCTATATCTATAAGCCTGCATGTCTAACTTCTCCTCCTCTCTAGGCTCCCTAAAAAAGGCTTACGTAGCTAAGCATGCCAAGAGAAAAAAGTATCTGTTTCAAGACAAAAATAAATACATTCTACCAGAGTCAAAATTCTATAAAGTAAGTTATCAACATTCTAAGGTTGAATGGACTGAAATGGAAATGAACCAAGAGAAAAAACTTAATATATTCAAGTTATAAGTGCTTTCTATGTGAAAGCATAAATAATATAGCAGGATTGAGAATCATGAGTCAGTGAGTACTGCTGGGACAAATAAATACCAGATTGCAGATGAATTAAGAGATCCAGGTTTCACACAGTACATTAATCCATCTGGGATTAACCCTAAAAAGGTACATAAAAATGACAAAATAAAGTTGAGCATGGTGGCAGAGGAAGGCCAGCCTGGGAAACTCAGCAACCCTGTCTCAAAAGAGAGAGAGAGAGAGAGAGAGAGAGAGAGAGAGAGAAGAAAATTGAAAATTAAATAGTATACTAGCTATGGAAGGAGGACAAAAGCCTCCATTCCCCCCCACCCCCAATGTCAAAATCCTATCAAAGGTAGAATGGATGGGTTTAAATGTAAAAAGGAAAACTTTCTGTATAAATTACTACTGAAGGAAGAGAACAAAACAAAAAAATGACCAGGTAACTGATACAGTAATATATGTAAAATGGTGAGCTTTTACTGAATAATAATTCTCTTTTCTCCCCTCATTAGCACAAGGGATTGAACTCAGGGCCTTGAATGTGCTAGGCAAGCATTCTACCACTGAGATACAACCCCAGTCTCTGAATAATATTTCTTGGTCCATTCATTCAGCATATACTTACTGAGAGCTGACTATGTTCAGGTACTGTTCTAGATGCTAGGAATACAGGAGAGAATAAATAGACCAATGTCACCAATAAAAAAAGAAAGAAACAGAAACTGAATTTTAATTTACAACTGTACATCTTTATAAAAGGAGATAAAATCCAACATGGGAAAGAGGAAAAAGAGAGAAACATACACTATCTGAACACCAAACCAATTTTTAATATGGCATCGCAGATACTCAAGAGAAAAAACTGGCAACATGTAACACTTTACATATGCTGCGTCTGCATAATTTTACTGTATGAATGAAAAATTTCCAAAGGGGAAAAAAATCATTTAAACTCTACTGTTTTTAGGGATATAAATGCCTAATACAAGAATAATAGTTCAACTATGGTACATGAACACTAGCTCAAGTGCTGTCCAACAGAAAAAAATGCAAGCCACAAATATAAGCCACAAAATGCAATTTAATATTTTTAATAGCCATATTTAAAAGTAAAAGATATAATTAATTTTACTAATACATTTTAATGCAATAAAATATATATTTAATGATATTTAACATTATATAAAAGGCATTACTTTTTAACATACTCAATATACAATTATTAATGAGGTATTTTATAAATTTTATATTTGTTTTTGAAATATGGTATGTGTTCTGTACTTAAAGCACAACTCAACTCAGACTGGCCACATTTCAAATGCTAAATAACCATGTGTGGCTAGTTCCTACTGTATTGACTGTATTGGGCAGTGTAGTCAGTAGTTCTCAAATGAGGATGTTTTTACTTGCCAGGGGACAACCACACTTGTGGTTGTCACTACTGGAAGAGTGCTAACAGCTCTAAGAGACAGGGACCAGGGCTGGTGCTGAACAACCTATAATGCACAGGACAATCCTACACTAAAGAATTATCTGGCCCCAAAGTGTCAGGAGTAGTGAGGTGGCTCTAGGCAGCTAAATATATTCTTGATACATGCTGATCTAGGGAAAAATACTTTATGTTTTTTTAAAAAAACATTATGATGCTTTAAATCCTTTTCTGAAATGACTTTCTAAAACTTCTCCTTGGATGAGGGCACGTGTTTTCTTTATAGCTGGTAAGGAGCACAACAGTGGGGCTCTTGATGACCAGATGGCCCAACCACAGAGAGAGGCTTCACAGCAGGTGATTCATTCCAGGGGGAAAACACTGCTTGATCCAGGAGTTAAGAACACAGAATGAAATACTAGTGCCATCTGTATCTTCCCTGTCACTATGTGGCTATGAGACACTGAGCATTTTTTCCCTACCAAGGTGATGATGATAGGGAAGCAGTGGAGACACTGCAGAGCTAAAAAGAGACAATGAAGTTCAGACTGTGCCAAGACTCAAAGGTCAGGGAATCACATGTGCACATATATGCCCATCTGAGAGGGAACAAGGAATATTCAATCCATAAGCAAATAGAGTTGCTTACACAAGAGACTTCCTCTCCTCTGAGGACACTAATGTCATCTTTGTATCTGTAATAATTAATGCATTTATCATGCCACATGGCCACCGTTTATGTCCATCTTATTTTAGGATGTCGGAGCAGAATGTTTGCTGACAGGGCAACCATGTGGTTTTCCCTGCACTGAGGCCCCTGGGACATGATACCAGAGGCCAGCAATCATTCCCCAGGCTGGACAATCCTGACAGCAGCACAACAGCCGGGAAGCCTTCCTATGCCTTAAGGCTGAAGACTCATCCAAGTTGTTCTTGAATGCAGACTTCCAGGGGCTACATGGAGGCTTCTGAGGGGATTAGGGGCCTCGGCACTTCTATCCGGCACTTCTATCTGCACACACCTCAAAGAAAAGTTTTCCTGGAGTATGATCAGAATCCACAAGCCTCAGGTTCTGTAGTACAGTCCTCCTCTCCTCTCCATAAATCACAAGATCTTAAAAACACAATGAGAGACCTCCTTTTACACAGCCTTCCAGCCCCAGAAAAGCCTTTCTGCGGATGTCAGGGCCTTAAAAAAAATCAAAGGTAATAAAACTGTTTAAAAAAATGAGAACTTAAAATTTTCTTTTAAATTTAAAAAGAAATTTGGGGTGGGGATGTGGCTCAAGCGGTAGAGTGCTTGCCCGGCATGCGTGCGACCAGGGTTCGATCCTCAGCACCACATACCAACAAAGATGTTGTATCCGCCGAAAACTAAAAAATAAATATTAAAAGATTCTCTCTCTCTCTCTCTCTCTCTCTCTCTCTCTCTCTCTCTCTCTCTCTCCTCTCTCTCTCTCTCTCTCTCTCTCTCTCTCTTTAAAAAAAAAAATTTAAAAGTTGGTATCCTCCCAAGACTAGCTAACTTCAGGCTTACCACCCTGGGATACTTCTTCTCCGAAATCTCACACCTTTCCTTCTCAGTGGGTTGTTAACATGATCCTGATCATCTCAAGCTTTTCCCTTAAGAACTTCCAAAGAGGGGCTGGGATTGTGGCTCAGCAGTAGAGTACTCGCCTAGCACATGCGAGGCCCTGGATTAGATCCTCATCATCACATAAAAATAAATAATTAAAATAAAGATATTGTGTCCAATTATAACTAAAAAATATTTTTTTAAAAGAACTTCCAAAGAGCAGCCACTTCAGACAAGAGGGTCAGCAAAATTCTAGAACTAGCCTTCATGGTAGGAAGATGCAGAATATAATAGCAAGAGCATACTATTCAAAGTCAGGGGACCTGCTAATCTCATCACTACCACTTGGCAGCTGAGCCATGCTGGGAAAAATGAATTAACTTGGGCATCATCTCAGTCATTTATAACTCTCATTCCAAAGACCAGCTATTAACACAATTCACAGGGTAAATATACGAAGCCAATGGATATAACTTAAAACCACCACCATGGTAAAACAGGTATTTTCCTGCAGATCATAATCTTGCATTACTCCATAATCAGTAGGCATTTGAGGGCTTTCCGTTGTTTCATAAGCTTAATTCTAAGCAACTTTATTCAAAGTTCCTATTACATTGAGGTTGGAGATTAACCTTGTTAATACCATGATAATGTTTCAGAGGATTAAAATGAAAATGAATCATGCATGGGGTGGGGAAACACTTGAAGACCATCGGTTGAGGGGATAAAACAAACAGTCTTTATTCCAGGAGATCTAGAGCAGAGGTTCCCAGCACTGGCTACACATTAGGATCACTGAGGAACTTTAAAATCATATCAGTACCTGTGTTCTATGTTCTACCCCAGAGACTCACTTAACAGGTCTGGGATAGGGTGTATCAGTATTTAAAAAAAAAAAAAAATTCTTTAAAGGATTTTAATATGCAGCCTGACCTAAAAACCATTGCTTTAGATAGCAGAACTTGAGAATGCTGGTCTGTTGCACTTGACAAAATCCCTTCAACCAGATTTTCAGGATTTAGCTTAAAGGAAAAAAAAATTTGAATAGAATTTGCAAATAAAACTTCTTTCAAAGGCTAATACAGCGTGTTAAATGTCAAATGCTTAATACAGGCACCAGGGGTTCCATATGTGACCGCAATACTGTAGAGCAGGCTAGAACTATAGAGCACGATGGGAAGAAACACAAAAGTTCCTGACTCTCATGGATAACTGAGCTGTTCTTTCTACCATGTGATACCACATTCAAGAAAACTGAGTAAACATTCAATGCCAACTAAAAATATAAAGAAGTTTACAAAGTTCATGAGATTCTTAAAAAGGCAACCAACTATAGTCATTTATTGAAATCCATTCTGTGCAGTTTGTCTCTAAAAACCTGAATATGTCTATTTCTATGACATAGATCAACAAATGAATCCTTTTTGTCAATATTTGCTTTCAAAAACAAACATTTCCTGAACTCCAAAGTTAGGTACAGTTATCAGTACTTTGGCATTGGCTGGCTGTTTCATGCTCCTTTTAGCATTCCAACACACTGGGCCAAGAGAGCAGGCTGCAGAAATTAATGATGAAGAGAAACGGAGAGCTCTGTTTTTTGCAGAAATAATACCACTGAGAGGAGCACACAGTCTGGCCCAATCTGCCCAGCAAACTTCTCTCTTTTACTTCTTACTCACAAACCAGTGAGATAAAATGGGAGCTGATCAGGATAGCCTTTATGATCCCATCTCTCTTTTAAAGTACACACATTTATAAATCAATCTTCCTTTCTGTCTCTATGAGCAGGCTTTGTTAAATGTAAGTTTTCATCTGCTATCGATTAACAAAATTAAGTTGATTCTTTGAACAGATATTTCAGAAAATAATCTTAAATAATTAAATAATTAAAACACATTTAACAGATAGTTAACTCCTTAAAAGGAGGGTAATTCTGCTCATTTGTGAGTGTCAACGTATCAAATAAACTTCATGTTAGTAAGTTTGAAAGTTGTCTGGTTCAACCATTGCAAAACTTTTGGAGACCCTGTTTCTTGTTCTTGACATTGATATTTTTATTTTTGATTAAGAGAGTGGAGAAAATGCCAAGACACTAAAGAAAGCATTAGCAGAAGTTACCTAAAAATAGAAACAAGGTTTCCTTGAAAGTTTTCATTGGCTATTTATAAGTTAACAAAGTTAACAAAATAAAGACTTGGGCACTTAAAACTGCTTTGAAAACAGGAAGCCAGTTTCAACACTTTTCTTCCCTTTTGACAGAAAGCTCTTTAAACTCTGGCCAGTAGTTGTATTTATTTCCCTGTAGGAGTGTTCCCTGGGAAGGCAGCAGCAGTCTTGCTGCAGTTGGCAGTATGAGCTCAGGATCAAGGCAACAGGCCAGCCTCAGGAGCCCCTTCGAGGGGGAGCTATCATGTTGTCCCCAGCGGCACAGTCACCTGGGCTCTGCACCAATAGCAGCGCTGTTGTCATCTCCTCCAGAGAGCTCTAGGCTGCTACTGGAGACCAACAGCTGGCCATAGGCCAGATACCATATCGCACCCAGCAGCACCCCTAGACTACTGAGCCTTACAAAGCTCTACGGATGCCTATAGGGAGGGAAAGCAAAGGGAGGGGGGAGCAGGGGCGGGGTGGGGGGGGAGTGTTCTTACTCGTCTTAATACTATCCAGAAAATCTGCTAAGTCACTGAGTACCAGTCCAGAGAAAAATAATGCAGAACTGGAAAAAAAAAAAAAAAAACTATCTCCTTCATCTTGCTCTCCTTCCTAAGAGCAAGTACAAACACAGGTAATATTCTTGACTCTGACAATACGAAGGCATTTATAAAAAACCTCATATACCCTTAATCTGTAAAGAAAAGCTTTCAGGGTCAAATTCTCTAAAAGTGTAACGTTACTGGGCAAAACTATTTTATGAAAACAACAGTGTCTGTAAGTAGAAGGGTAAGGGTGATATATTTTTTCTGTTCTAATCTTACACACATTGCACATTTTCCATTGTGAGCCCCCATTTCTTTCCTAATATAGAATTATTTTTGGTAAGATTAGACCCACATCCTTAATCCTTTATCCTAAGATAAAATTTCAATTCACCAAAATATTTCAAATAACTAATCATAAAAACTCCAAGCAAGGTTAAAGAATCAGCCCCACACAGAATTTTAAAATTGCTCAGTGAAGATTCTTGGATTTTCTGAACACTTGTGCTTTGTTACTTTTCCTAGATGCAGAATATTCTAACTTGGAGGAAAATTCCACCAACAGTACTTTTGGGTAAAGAAAAAAAATAATGCGGTAATAATGGCACATGAACTTTCGTTGACTCCTACTCATTCTTCATCCTTCCTCCATCTTTAGATTAGACATGCCAGTAAAAAATACATCATCTTTAGCTTTGGTCTGAGAGCACTAGGAAAAAGGACCATCACAATCAAAGCTTATCAAAACGTCTCTAGCTTTGTCTTGCTTTGGCTTAAATATTATTTTTTCTAAACATTAAAGCAACAAAATCCCAAACTCCTTTACTTATTATTCAAGAACATTATAATCTGAAGCCCACTGACTTATCCCTATTTGTGATCCACATACTTCATGCTTAATCCCAAAGGGGCCTAGTGGTCCCTACCCATAACACTTTCTTCTGCCTGGCTTTTTCTTGATATCTCCAAATGCTACCTATTCATCAAGCCTCCAGTCAAATGCTCCTCTTTTAGTCTTCCCTAAGAGAGAAGCATTTCTCTTTTTTTGTCAATTTCCATAGCACCCAAATTATAGTAATACAAGTTCATGTTTATGAGTTTAAGCATCTACTAAAGGACAAGCACTGTGCCTACATCCTGAAGAGTGCACAAATGTTTGCTGAATTATAAAATGATCAACACTGTACCTTAAAAAGGGGGAAAAAAAAATCAGGGCCATGACACATGCCAATAATCCCAGCTACTCAGGAAGCTGGAACAGAAGGATCACAAGTTCCAGCACAGCCTGGACAACTTAGCAAGACCCTGTCTCAATGAAAAAATGATATTTTTTTAAAAGGCTGGAGATGTAGGTCAGTGGGTACAAAATTTGCCTAGCATGTGCAAGGCCCAGAGTCCAATCCCTGGTACCACTAGGAAGAGCCCCCCGCCCCCGCAAAAACAAAATTATATATGTATATAAGTTTATGGAGTCATATGATCTACATGTGCAGATATGAATGTAATTATAAGGAAGGGAGCTAATACCTGAAAAATGAGACCTCAAGTACCATAACAGTGTTCAGTAGTGGTCTAGATATAAATCTTTAAGTAAGTTGAAAGAATGCTGGTCAAAGCTAGTTCTTAGTTCAAAGAACTAACAACAACAGAAGGCACCACTATTAACAATCAGGGTTAAAGGGTGTCAGCCAAGCAAAAGATTGGTTGTGCCACAGAAATTAACTTTATAGTCCTAAAGAAAGGGTAGGTGTGCAAATGCATCCAAATTTGTCCTAATTATCTCTAAGCAGATGTAGGAAACTACAAATATTTAAAGACATGACTGATCAGAAAATTTTCCCAGAATATTCCAAAAGAAAGATTTGGTCACAATACTTAAGAAATGACCACACTGTGTACACAGAATATTTGTTTACAGCACTGACCTATTTAAAATCAGAACTTTTTCTTTGGTCCTTTGCTTCTGACATCTGTTTGATACAGTTTTGTGCTTCCAATTACCTGGACCTATCAAAGGCGAAATGGTGAAAGAAACCTTGTTTTCCAATTCAGAAAATGAGATGTGTCCTTATCTTTTGTTACTGAAAGGTACTGTTTTTTTTTTTTTTTTTAAATTATTTCTGATTGACAGCAGGCATACCTAGCATCTGGGAGGTCCTGTCCCAGATCACCTCTCTAACAACTATTATAGAAATGATTGTTATGACGATGTGACATGAAATTGCAAACTCTGCCCAATTAGCTGTTTACTTTTTTAAAAAACTCAATATTCTTATGCAGGTGTCCTGCTTCCTAACAACTTGAATGATCTACTTTTATACAATTTCAGGCTAGAAAGTTTTTATCATCTTGCTGGTTCCTTCTGTGAGTAAATTTATTAACATATGAGCCAAGCTCAAGATAAATGTATCTGAGAAATTGTGTTTTTTGATGGTGGTATTTGAGAGGATTCTAGATGATATGTGAACTTCTAAAAACACTTAGTAGCTCATTTAATGTATATACAAAAATAGGATGAATAAACCTATTTTTTTGTTTGATTTTATTGCTTAGGTCAAGGCTAAGAAAAAGAGAGAAAGTAGACTAAAAGAAATACTTTAAGTGAAAACTGTTCAGAGGGTAAATTATATGATAAAAATCAAGAAAATTAAAAAGTTTAGAAAATAGGCAAGAGTAATGAAAATAAAATTCATATGGACTCCTGAAACCTTATAGATGCACAAGCCTTGCTGTTGCTCAACATCAGGTTTCGTCACAGGGGGAAGCCAGTTATCACAATGGCTGACTCTGTTTGCACTTCTTCCACCTGTGGAGGGAATCTGCTGCTGCCTTTGCATATCCCAATGTCAATTCAACCTCAACAAACTGGACAGGCTCCTGTCCCCAGGAATTTCACAGGTCCACACCCTAGCTGCACAGGTTCTACCTTTCCTTGCTCTACGAGCCACTCTGGGCAAGCTTGCCCACATCCATGGCTTCATCCACATGGGCACACTAATGAGTCCAAAATTCTTCTTTACTTCTGGTCCGTGCTCTACCTACTGATAATTTTACCAGGATGCACTTCAAATTCAACATGTTCAAAATCACTCATTTGGATCTTAGACCAAGAAGCAAACAAAACCACTCATTCTTTTCTACCAAATCTTCTCCTTCTCTTGCCCTATGTCCACTAACAGTTTTAAATCCTTACCACCAATCCCAGACACTCCAGGCCTCCTTCCCCTTCCAGAAATATCCCTCACCTCTTCCACCTCCTGCAGCCTCACTTTTACACCCTGGACGTTCTGACAGGAATTGACACAACAGCCTCCTGATGGCTCCTGTATTTTGTCTCTCTCTCCAATATAAGGTTTTTCTGCACTGTTTCAAGACTAATTTAAAATAAAATCTAGTCTTAAAAATCTGTTCTCTTTTCAGAATCTAAAGTCATTAGAGAAATGCAAATAAAAACCACAATGAGATATCAGAAATACCAATCGGAATGTCTACAACAAAAATAATGGTAACTCCAAATACTGGCAAGAATGCAGAAAAACTGGATCATTGCTGGTGTGAATGTGAAATGATACAGCCACTCTGGGAAAGAGTATTGCAGTTTGTTATAAAAATAAATATGCACTTACCCATATGTAATTTAGAGTCCTAGACATTCATCCAAGAAATGTAAGCTTATGTTCACACAAAATCCAGCTCACAAATATTTAAAATACCTTTATTTATAATTGTTACAAACCAGAAATAACTCAAATGTCCTTCAGTGATAATTGGTTAAACAAATTGGTTTTTCTATAACACAGAATACTATCCAGCATTAAAAACAAAAGAACTACTAAGGCCCACTACAAGAGGTAGTCTTGTAGTGGAATTAGGCTGAGTGAAAAAAGCAATCTCAAAAGGTTACACTAAGCCGGCCACAGTGGTGCTTGCCTGAGATCCCAGCGGCTCAGGAGGCTGAGGCAGGAGGATCTAGAGTTCCAAGCGAGGCACCAAGCAACTCAGTGAGACCCTGTCTCTAAATAGAATACAAAAAAGGGCTGGGGATGTGATGTGGCTCAGTGGTTGAGTGCCCCTGAGTTCAATCCTCAGTACCCATCAAAACAAAAGTTACACTATATGATTCCATTTATATAGCATTCTTTTTAAAAAAAACATTTATTTTTTAGAAGTAGTTGGACATAATACCTTTATTTTATTTATTTTATTTTTTTATGTGGTGCTGAGGATCAAACCCAGGGCCTTGCACGTGCTAGACAAGCGCTCTACTGCTGAGCCACAATCCCAGCCCCAATATATAGCATTCTTAAAATGACAAAATCATAGAGATGAAGAAAAGAGTAGTGGTTTCCCAAAGAAAAAAGTAGTGGTTTCAAGAAAACAGTACTCAAATTTAAAAGTTTAGGAAAACAGTCAAGAGTAATGAAAATAAAATTCATATGGACTCCTGAAATCTTAGAGATGCCTGGCTGTTGCTCAACAAATATGATATTTGCCAGGGTCCAGAGAGGAGTATGACTTTAATAAGGGCCTAGCCCCTATGCTTTTTGTATTCTCCTGATCATATTTATTGTGTGCACAGATGATATTGCAATAAGTATAACATTCTTTTAAAATGAAGTCTATAATAATTTATAATTCCCTTTTTCAATTAATTTAAATCACACTGTGAGACACCTATTAAAACTAATACTTCCTGAATAGATGCTCTTTGACTTTCTGATAAATATCCTGATAAACACATTGTGAGTTGAAAATATTTTAAATAAGAAATGCATTGAATACACTTAACCTACTGCATGCACATCCTAGCTTAGCAACACAGTTACATTATAGTCTTAGTTTTTCCCTTGTTACTATGAGACTGGTAGTAAACTATAGCTTGCTGCCACTGCCCAGCATAAGAGATCATCAGATCATACTGTTAGTCTGAGAAAGAACAAAATTCAAAATCTGCAGTACAGTTTCTACTGAATGTGTACTGCTTTCACATTGTTGTAAGCTGAAAATTATTAAGGCAAACCATTGTAAGTTGGTGATCATTTTACTAGCATTTGTGCTTCTAATATTAATAGGGTTTTTAAAATATCGGGGTTTGTGTTATTAGGGAAATGTGAGAGTATTGCTAAATTCTAATTGGGTGAACTATCTTTCAGTCCAGTTGATCCTAATGTTAGTCAGTGATACATATTTACAAGGGTTCAAGTGGCACTAAACCCTCTTTCAGTGAAATAACTTTTATTATGTTTCTATATTTTATTTAAAACAATTTATATTTATTTCAAATAAATATTTGATCATGTCCATTTCAATGAGAAAAAAAAATCTTTAAACTACTTTAGGAGACTTTTTAGAACCAGAGAATATTTTTAGCTTACTGGTCTATAAGTGTTAGTTTTTACTGCATTACAATTTTATTTACATCTTTAGAAATTCTCTTGAACATTAAAACTTTAACTTTTTAAAGCTTTTAGAAAAAAAAAAAGAGTAGTGGTTTCCGGTGGGTAGGGTGAGGTAGTTATAAAAGGCAGCATGAGAGATGCTTGTGATGGAACTTTGGTATTTTGACTGGTAAAAACTGCATAGAATGCGTGTGCATACATAACCAACTACTACATGTAAAACTATACTTAATGGAGTCAAATGATTGGATCAAGGCCAATCACTATCCTGTTGAGATACTATATTAAAATTATGCAAGATGTTACTTTGGTGGGGGGAAACAGGATAAAGAATATAAAAGATCACTCTGTATTTTTTTTTACAACTGCATGTGAATTTACACTTATCTCAAAATAAGAGTTAAAAAACACCTCATTAATTTCCAATAGTTCTTCAATGTCCACAGTAAAAGATTCCTTAGCACAGCATGCTCAGTTTTTCTTGACCTATACCCCCTTTACACATCCTACATTCTAGACAACTAGATCTAAGAGCTCACATTTACTGATCACTGGATATGCCAGGCATAATCCTAAGTATTTTGTGTATATTATTTCACTTAATTCTCAATGATCCCATGAGTTAAATTTACTGTTTTCTTCTTCTTCTTCTTCTTCTTTTTTTTTTTTTTTTTTAGTTTTAGGTGAACACAATACCTTTATTTTATTTATATGTGGTGCTGAGGTTCAAACCCAGTGCCTCACATGTGCTAGGCAAGTGTTTCTTCACTGAGCCACAACCACAGCCCTAAATATCACTGTTGACACCATTTTATATATAAACGACTAAGGCACGATGATGCAGTTTATCCAAGGTTTCAACATGCCATGTACTTTTTCTATGCCTCTGGGTCTTTATTACCTAAAAAACCTTCCCACCTAATCACCCTCCAAAGCCCTACTCCAAGGTTATCTTTGTGATTTCATGTGCCACACTGATGTTGTCAGAATATATTCAATAAATGTTTAGTTAACATAAGGTCTAGACAAAGGACCCAAAGAAGTTACAAAATAGGCACCAAAGAAGTATTTGACACTGATTACATTGCAATTGTTTTTCCAAAGATAAGCCTAATGGGATTGTATTCTATAATAGTTAAGTAACTGAGATAGAGACCTATGAGTGAGACAATGTTGATTAAGAAAGCAAAGGCTGGGGCTGGGGATGTGGCTCAAGCGGTAACTCGCTCGCCTGGCATGCGTGCGGCCCGGGTTCGATCCTCAGCACCACATACCAACAAAGATGTTGTGTCCGCCGAGAACTAAAAAAAGAAATATTAAAAATTCTCTCTCTCTCTCTCCTCTCTCACTCTCTCTTTAAAAAAAAAAAAAAAAAAAGAAAGAAAGAAAGAAAAAGAAAGCAAAGGCTTTCATGCACCAAAGAGGAACAGTAATGTCAGGCTAATGAAACACCCACCAACAACTGCAAAGTCCAAATCTTTCTTAGGTTTTCACATAACAAATACATGAACTTAAACATCAACTGCCTAAACCTAGTCACCCCTACTCTGACCTATTAGTTTCTTTAGCAATTCAAGAAAAGGTATAATGCTTTTTCTCAGACAATATATATATACACATACATATGTCCTCCAGTTTAAAATATATTTTCATTATTTCTATTGGAGGAAAGAGATAAATATTAAAGACTTCTTTACATTCATGAATTCACCTGAAAGACTTACAGATTATCCTTCAAATATCTAGAATTATTCCAATCACCCTCAGCAAATCTCTCCAAATGATTCATGTTTTAAACACAAAACACAGGTAAAAGAAAAAAATCCCCAAATTACAATGAATAAAGATTAATGGTTCAAATTCATTCTGTCCCCTGCCCCCTTATAAGTTAGCTTCTCTTAAGCTAAAGTTCTTCAGAAGACATCAAAAATGGAATAAATGAAAGAGAACACTAAGGAAGAAATAGATAAGAGCCTGCAGGACACTCTCCTTCCACTTATTAAGTGTTTACTATGAACCAGCGACTCCTTCACAAGTAATTATAAGTTCTTGTTTTTTTGGCTTTTGCTTTTGGGTGTTGTTTTTGTTGTTAGTTTAGAGACTGAGCCCAGGACATCCTACAGGCTAAGTGCTTGCTCTACACCAAGCTACACTCCCTGCCCCAAGTAACCATAAACATAAATTCTTAACAATGACCTAAAGCCAATAAAGAAAAATAGATGTTTAAATTATGCACTATACAAAAAAAAAAAATAGGTGTGGTCTAATACAACAAGCAGAAGGAAAAGGGACACCTAGGAAAAGAAACACTGACCGGTCGAGTTCTCTTGAACTTGGAGTCCTCACGGTCTCTGTGTGGCCCAGAAGTGCTGCTTCTCTCCCTGACATTTCTATAGCCGGGACTGGGGATGATGTACTCTTTTCCTATGTCAATATCCTTCATCTTTGCTGAGTGGAGGTGCCAGGGTTCACAGACTCTTGGTTTCACTCAGAATTTCTGAAATTAAAAATTCAACAAGAACAGATATTTCCTACATTGTGTTTAAACATATTCTAAAATACTTTTGGAAAAAAGGGCAAAAGTATTAAACCTATAAAAAGCCGGGCACAGTGGCACACACCTGTAATCCCAACTACTCGGAGGCTGAGGCAAGAGAATTGCAACTCAGTGAGACCCTGTCTCTAAATAAAATACAAAAATAGGGCTGGGGATGTGTCTCAGTGAGAGAGTGCCCCTGAGTTCAATCCCCAGTACCCCCCCCCCCGAAAAAAAAGAAAAGAAAAAAGCCATAAAAAGTATCAAGCTATAAAAGTGATTTTTCAAAATTTCAGAACTATCATTTCATTTTTTTAAACAAAAAAAAAATCAGCATAACAGAATCAAGAAAAATTAACTTCTCCCACCCCCAAGGGAAAAATTTTTAAAAACATAATAAACACACTACTAAAGAAATATCCACCCATTTCAACTACATTCAAATGCAATAGATGGAACATTTAGATAATTTTTTTCTTTTTCAGACTTTCTAGGAAAAATCTATTTGTTCTAAACATTATAAACGCAATAATTTTAAAATATATCATTTCTTCTACCAAATTTTATTAAATAAAAACTTATAAAACACTTATCCTACAATGATAAATCCTATCTCCTTAGTTTTATAATTAGCTAATAGATTAGCTCATATTGTTTTTAAGCTCCATGCAATTACACAGCTAAAATACAAAATAATAGGATAAAATTTTAAACATAAATTTCCCCTTGGGGTATTAAAAATGTCATATATATCTCCAACAACATTAAATTGTATACTTTAAAAGGATGAATTTTATAATAAGTTAAATCTCAGTAAAGTTGTTATTTAAAAACAATAAATTCCCCATTCTTACCTAATTTCCACCTGAACCTCTGTTCTAAACCACCGCTTGCTTAGTTAACTCTAATCAATACTCCTCTATCAACTCTGGTCACTTTTTAAAAAATAAACACATAAGAGCCTCTCTAAAACATTCTCCCACTCTGAAGGTTTGCAAGTTCCCAGATAGAAGCTGAGAAAACACCTTGCACAGCAGTCTCACTAGAAATTACAATGTAGCAAAAATCCAGGGCTCTCCCTGTGACTTAGAAGTACAACTCCTCCAAGCAGCACAAAATTCTGACAATTATAATTCATTTTAAGTGTATCAGAAAAAAAGAGAAAAACACTCACTAATCCTCTACCTAAAGAGGACTAAATCTACTCCATAGAGACAGGTTACCAGCACAAAGAAAACTTGATTTCTTCTTTTCAAAATCCGGATTCAAGTACCCTAAATTGATATTGCTATGTTATTTATCTTAAAAAAAAAATCACCTTGTCCAATGACAAAGTGCACCATAAAGAACACCAGCTTACTAAGCAAGAGCACAGCAATCACGTCATTGAGACCTCATTAAGGCTAAACTATAAACAGACCTGGCATCTGCCAGTGTCCCCACTGTCCAGCTGTAGCTGCAGATCAGAGGAACCCTTCTTGTTACCATGATCACAGAAGTCCAACCTTCCCCTCCAAAGGTTCCCTAACCAAGCAGATTATCTGAAGAGGATTAGTGCTACTTTTTAAATAGTCAGGAAGGGAGACAAGGTAGGGAGCTTGAAAAAGGCTAGGCCAAGATAACCAACTCATTCACAATACCAAATCCCACATTAAGAGCAGCTCAAAAACCAAAGAATCCAGGATAGCTAAATGCTTTCAACTACTTTATTTCAAAGGAAGAGCAGAATCAGCAGAACTCTTGAGTAGATAGTGGCAGGGATGAAATGATTTCTGTTATGACAGAAATAATTGTTGTTTTGTTGTATCTATTGTGACCAGCGTAAGATAGGGACCTTAGTGAGCTACCCTGAGGGACCTATCCTAAACTATCCTGTTCTAAGGAATCAAGTTATTCTAAATATGAAAGGTATGAGGAACTGTTTCCATTATCTTTAACATCTCCATCTCTCAAATTTCCTGGAAAAAAAGGGCTAGTCATGAGAGTAGATAGGCTCTGAGTAGGCACAAAGTTACTGCCTCCTGGCCTTGAACATAGGGAGGACACCATCTTCTGTATTTCAGGGATATCGACAGGGGACTCCACGTGGAGGCCAGCTAAGCAAAAGGAAGTCAAATAGATTTAGGAGGGAAACAAGACCCTACTCTGAAGCAGCTAAGGATAGATCAGACTTTTTAAAATATATACTATTTATATATTTTTTCCTCCTGTTCCCCCTTGAAGTTGTTGGAAAGTCTTTCAAAAGCTAACTTGTCTCAGCTATAAAGGGTAGAAGAAAAGAAGGGGATTTTTAAGGGAGCGGCAGAGCTGGGTAAGGGCAGAACAATAATAATGAATGTGGGGGAACCCCAATGAAGTGTTTAGACTCAAAATTGACTGGGTTGAGGCCAGTTGGTCAGCTAGCTACCTTTTATATCAAGAAGTCTCCTGCCAGTGATAAAAGGGTAGACACTCTCCCTGCACAGCGACACCGACACAACTGCACGAGGGAGGGGAGCTGCGCAGGTTTACAAGAACAGTAACCAGGCTGACTGGTGTTTCCAAGTGCCTTATCACAACATTCCTGAGTAGTTTCCAGTACCTCAGAGGCCAGGCCCTGAAGCTGGCACAAGGAAACCCTGAAGCTAAAAAGATACATATTTACCACGCCCCCTGCAATCCACTTGTGCCTCCAAGCTTCCAGCCTTTCATTTACGCTAAAGACCACTGTATAAGCTACCCATCTCCTCCTTCAAAACCTTCAGAAACTTTCCCAATCGTTCCTGCGCCTACCTGTCTCCAGCTTCCCACGTTTGTGCCGAACCAAATGACCCTGTGTGGTAAATTCAAAGCAACGCACAGCTCGGTGTGGTAGAGGTGAAAAGGGCACCCGATGACAGTCAAGAGATGTGGGCTCCATTCCCGGCTCTGCCACGGGCTTGCTGTTCGTGCTTATGTCACGTACCTCCATTTACCGGTTTGCAAAAACGAAGGGAATCACCGACTTCGGAGGTGGCTGATAGCGCTATCTCCGGTTCGCAGCTTGAGACCGGTGCCCAGGCCTCCCGCCCACAACCTTTGAGGTAGAGTCTTTTCTCAGGCCAGCTTCGCTGGAGGAGCCCCTGCCTTAGGGCGTTCCCACCGCCAGCAAGGGCCTGGCGAGGCTAGGCGAGGCGATGCGATTGCTACCCACACCCACCGCCCGGGAACGCAGCACCCCCTGGTGGCCGCATCCGGGGATGGAGCCGGCACCCGACCACTCACTCCAACCCTACCTGCCTGCTTTCAGACGCAAAGACCCCATCGAAAGCCCCCTGAGGGCGCAACACAAGAAGAGGACAGCGGGAGAACAGAAGGAGGCCAGGCCTCGCTTCTCAAGTCTCCAGCTTCCCGCGAACTGCTGGAACCCGGATCACAGCCCGCAGCACCACAAGGAAAGGCAAGGGGGTGATCCTCCTGACAATCAAAAGACACGGTAGGGGTAAGGTTGAAGCCGTCACCTACCTGCACCCCAGCTCCCAGACAGGAGCGTTGGCCACTCAACCACGCTCCGGAGCATCTGCACCGGAGCAAAACAAGCCTTTATAGCAGCATCGGCTGCCACATCGCGCAAGCGCGCCGCACAAACCGTTCGGAAGACTGAAGGGAATTGTAGTCCCCCTTCCAGGAGCCCCTGGCTCCTCATGCAGCAAAGGACTGCATTTCCCAGAAGCACCGCACACACCCGGGATGGGGTGGGAGCTACTCCTCTTTCCACCGAGCTCCCGGTACTGCCCCATCCTTCCCTTATCTTTGGGAGCCTGCCTGGAATCTTCTTTGAGGTCGTGTGTCCCCATGGGTATCCTGTAGGGTAGCCTATGGCCCTTCATTCGCAGGCAGCCTGATGTTCGTAGGCAGAGCTGTCAAACCATGCGTGGCCCTTCATGTGCCAGAAAATACTGTGAAGGTCATCGTAGCTTGCTTCTGCTTGAAGAAGAGCCTTCCCGGGCCCCCTAGCCACAGACCTCATTATCTCTTGTGGCACTTACCACCGGTTTACATTTGCTGGCTCCTGATTCGACCCTACTACATTCTGCATAGTCCACCTTTCTCACTTTTTTCCCAACTGTCCATCACATAATGTGCTGCCTAGATCACAGTTTTAAAAATGGCAAGAGCCTTAGAAGTGGTATGCAAACTCACCTTAAATAAATAAATAAATAAATAAATAAATAAATAAATAAATAAATAAAAAGAAATGGGACTCTCAGACCGACCATTTCCTTTTTATTTTATTTTATTTTATTTTATCTGTTCCTTCAGCATCATCATAATATAAAGACTGCTCTATTGAGTGTCTCCTTACTCTTTCTGGGGCTTTACATAACAACTTTCTTGCTTTTACTTTCCTTAAACCTATTTGTAGGTATTATGAGATTTTAAAAGTAGGTAAAGTGACTTTTCCCTTTTCAAACAACTAATTAGCTAGTGTGACGACACTAACATAAAGCTGAAGTTACTGACACCAGTGTAGGTTTTTTATTTGTTTGTTTTGTTTTGTTTTTGATGGGGATGGATAGCCGGGATTGAACTCAGGGGCACTCAATCACTGAGCCACACCCCCAGATCTATTTTGTATTCTATTTAGAGACAGAGTCTCACTATGTTGCTTAGCACCTTGCCATTGCTGAGACTGGCTTTCAACTCACAATCCTCCTGCCTCAGCCTCTCCAGCCGCTGGGATTACAGTGTATTCTTGAACACAGATAAATTAATAGACCAATGCAGTAGAATAGAGAACCTAGAAACAGACACATATGTGTAAATTTGATCAGTGACAGAGACAACCTTCAACATCTGTGGGGAAATAAAGACATTAGACAAATAACACTGGAAGAGTTAATTGTCCATATAAAAGAAAAACTTACTACTTCATACTGCACAGAAAAATCTGGGGTAGATCAAAGATTCAGGTATGAGAAAACTTAAAAACTTTTAGAAAAAAGTAGGAAACATCTTTATGAATTTAGGAATAAGGGAAAACTCTTGAGATTAAAAAATAAAGGGAAGGTTGATAATTTTTTACTATATTAAAATTAAAACATGTATAAGATGCCATAAAATGAAAGTTAAACCACAAAATTAAAACTGATACTTAAAATACAAAATATTCAAGTAATTTCTACAACTCAATAAGAAAAGGAAAGTGCTATGAAAAACAGCTCACAGAAAAAGAAACCTGAGCAACTTCTCAAATATGAAGACACCCAATATCACTAATCATCAGGAAAATGAAAATTAAGGTAGCAATGAGATCCCACCTCCTAAAGAATCCATCCATGCCTCAAATACTGTAGCACCCAACAGCTGCAAATCTGATACCTTTGTATAAATTTTTTTAAAACTACCAAGATGTCCCTGAAATGCTTCAAATATAATTATTATAGTTTCTTTGAAAAACAATGGATATGTACTATATAGCATTGGTGCCTGGCTTCAAAAAACTGTAGCCCTGTCTTGGTCTGTCTAAGAAACTATACTTCTTTACATGATATTGACAAAAATATATGCCCTTCTTGAAACGTGTCTGGGTTGTGACATATTTTGGGGGGTAATGTTCCCTAAACTTCAAGAAAAGAGGAAACTACCCCCTCACAAAATAACTGGTGTTCAAAATTTTTTAAAAATGACTGGTGTTCAAACACTAGTTGCTTACTAAAAAGGAGGGCAGGAAATGACAGCAATGATCTTGTTTTAGCAAAAAAAAAAAAAGTATCCACTATAATAAACTAATGTTATTTGTAGTCTTGATATACAATTTGCAAATTTAATTTTATAGTGATATATGAGCTATAAGCATAAGCACTTTGTACACGGTTTTATGAATGTACATATTTAAGTAATATTATAATGAAAGTGACTTAAGTCAGCCTCAGGTATTTAAGAGAATTGTTTCTCAAAAGAGGTCTGAGCCTTAGTCTAGTTTGGGGAAACACTGGACAATAGATCAACCAAACTTTAGCTTGGTACAAGTCCTTCTGTGATCTGGTCCCACAAAACACCACAGCCAAATCAAATAATCTAGCCTAGATAGAGCCTTCTTAGGCCAGAAGCCTTCTTAGGCAGACTTAGTATAGAGCAAACTTCCCAGACATTCCTCAAAACTTCTTAAGTGTTTTTCTATAAAAATGGGCTTTTGATCAGAAGAGATAAACAACTGTGGTCTACATTAGTAATAATAACCATTGTTTACCCTGAATATCAGCTTGAGAAAAATTAAAAAAATGTATACAGGCTGCATTTACTTTTCAACCAAAATAGTTTAATTATTGACACCCATTAGGTGCGTCAATAATTGAACTTTTTTGATTGAAATAGTTTTAAGATAAGTGTATGTGTGTAAATCATAAATTATATGCTTTATTGATTAGAAGAGACCACCAATAGAGAAAATCAGCATACCTTTTAGCTACTAATGTTACTCTGTGGGCATATTTGAAAAGTACCAATACCAAAGCATTCTTTTAGACCCTCATCCCCCAAATTATAACTAGATGGATACATGTAGCCTGCAGTTGGAAAGTCGTTAATATAAAGGAAAAGAAAAGAAAAAAAACTTTTAAAAAATTCCTTCTTGAGACAGTCTGAGTTTATATTGTTTGGAGATTTAGAGACAGTTTGAATTTTATATCTATTTTATGTTCTACTTGCTTGTAGCTTCTTAAAGTTCTAATCAAACTTCAAGTTTAAAGAACTTATCTAGTCGATGTTTTTAATTTCTTGATTTATTCACACCATACTACTTGCATTCTATATTCTCTATTCTACCTGAAATGATTTTGTCAAGTCTTTTTTTTTTCTTCTAAATTTATTGTTTACCTAAAACAGTGTTTACTTTGAAACAAGCTATGGAATGCTATCCCTGATGTTCTGAGAAAACAGAATTTCTAAAATCCTATTTAGTTTATATTATTCAGCATTTCTCAGCCTTATTTGAACATGAAATGAAAAATAATTTTTCGGAAACAGCATTTGATTTCTTGTAGCAGTGGAGTACCTCTGCAATCTCCCCCACACCCCTAATCATTCCCTTCATTCAGTAAACCTAGGTCTAAATTGCTTCTGACACATTAAAAAGTGTTAATATTTGATACTACTGAAGCCATATGTAAAACCTCAGAGTCTGAAGTTGATTATAGAAAAGGGTAGCCTCATTTTTTTTTAAAGACGGCAGCAGGGTCAAAAAGTTGCTTATGCCACCTGAAAGCAATGGCAAATGGTACATGCCTTTTCGGTGATGCATTATATGCCAGAGTGATTTTAAAGTATGAGGAGGTGGTTCGAAATGCTCCAGTGACCTCATATTTTTGTTTCCTTCTCTCCAAATTTATTTTCCAGTTACTTTTGGAGACTCTATTTAGACCTAGTTAGAGTAAAGTGTGGATTATCCTACAGGACATTCTCTTGTCACCAGGTATACTTGTTAAAGAAAGCAACTAATGCCCCCTGATGTGTGTATTATTAAAAACTAGAGTTGAAGGTGTGGCCTATGGCCATAAGGTTAGCATCATCACCAAGATCACAGTGAAGAGCAGAGGGGAGGGAGAGGGAAAGAGGCTGGCTCCATCCAGGGAAAAGGATACCTCTTCTGCCTCATCCTTCAGCTGCTACTGCAAGATAAGATAGGATAAGAGCAAGAGCCAAGCAAACACAGAACTACTGGGAAAGAGTACATAGCTAGGATACTTTTTGTTATTCCTACTCATAACTGGATGTTCATTTTGATAAACATGGGAAACCATGACGCTAACAGCTTTGTATCTTCCTAGGATCCTAAGAGTTGGCACTTCTGTGGTGGCTTCACTCCACATGCTTTTCCACATGTGGCTCTTCTCCCCTCCACATGTCTTTCCTCTTCCAGGCATATAATCTATCCTCATGGTTTCTGAGTATCAATTGATATTAAGGGGAAAAATCATCTTTCTTAGCGCTCTTGAGGCCAAATGAAATGGGTCAGCGGAAATGCTAAGGAGATGGAGGTGGATGAGACAATCTTTCATGAAAAATAAAAACTTTTTCAGTATAATTTTCCCAGTCTTGGGTATTTTTCTTTTATATTATAGAAAATGAGCAATGAGGAATAGCACAACATCAGAGATAGATAAAAATGGACTCAACTAGAAATGTTAGCACATAATGTACCACAAAAGTATTAGAAAGGGGATATGAGATGAATATCAATGAACTCTCTTTATGATCATCTCAGTGATGGAGACTACTGAGTTTCAGAAGAAAACAGTCACAGCACATAATGGAGACACAGTATATACTCACTAAATTTAAAAAAAAATGAGTTCCTTAAGATCCTATAGATACCTACTACCTACCTACCTGGTTACTTTCCTTAGCATTAATTTATGACCATATCTATGCCTTATTAATTCAGTGAGGAGAACTGTGATTGCAAAATTTGTTACGGACATCACCCAAATGTTTCAAGGACAGAGGTAAGCAACAGAAGGACATTCCGTGAAGGTGGAAAAAAAACTGTTGTGAAATTAAGGACATAGCAGACACTGTAAAGTTGTGGACAGGGCTGAGTTTGCATATACATTTAAGCAAGTTTTGCATGAACACAGAAATTAAAATTGGGGACAAATCCCTGATTCAGCTCACATTGTCAACTTTCACCACCTTTCACTCTCCCTGGCCCAGGAACGTGGAGCTCACACTTCTCCCAGTGTCCCTTGTTTTCTCTCTGCAGAAACACTGCTCAGGTCCCAACCTTGGCATTCCTCTCCCAGGGTCTCTGCTCTGTAGAGGGAGAGATGAAACTTTTACCAACAATTTCTCAGGCTTTGGCTAGCATGGGGTGGGCTCTTCTGGCTTCCAAGAAGTATTTGTTTGACCAAAGGCTTTTAATTTGGCATCCACATGAAAGGGATGTCATACTAGAAGAGATAAGTCCTGATCCGACATTACAATGGTCTAGTAGTGAGCAGTGGGTACTCTGGATTTTGTAAAATTAGAGACTCACAAAAAAGGATTTGAACAGACATTTCACCAAATGTATATGAATAGCCAATAAGCATATGTAAAGATTCTGGGTTTCACTAATCATTATAGAAATACAGATCAAAACTACAATGAGATAGAATCTCATACCCATTAAGATGAGATGGCTACTATTTAAAGGAAAAGAAACACTGAAAATAAATGTTGATGGGGATGTGGAGGATTGGAACCCTTGTGCACTATTGGTAAGGATGTAAAATGATGCAGCTGCCATAGGAAAAAACTTGGTGGTTCTTCAAAAAGTTGAAAATAAAATTACCATATAACTCAATAATCCCACTTCTGGGTATATAGTCAAAAGAAAAGAACACAGGGTTTCAAATAGATATTTATATACTTGTGTTCAAAGCAGAATTATTCACAAGAGTTAAAACATGGAAGCAACCCAAGTGTCCATTGACAGATAAGTGGATAGACATATATGTACAGGTGGCATATACGACAATGGAAAAATTTTCAGCTCTAAAAGGGAAGGAAATTCTTGACAAAATTATTCAGCTCTAAAAAGGAAGGAAATTCTGACACACTGCAACATGGACATTAATGTTCAATAGGACATTAAGCTGAGTGAAATAAGACAGTTACAAAAAAGACAGAGACTATATGAATCCATGCACATGAGGTACTTAGAATAGTCAAAATCATGGAGACAGAAAGCATAATACTGGTCTCCAGGGACTGGGGGGGAGGAATAGGGAGTTCTTATTTAATGGGTATAGAGTTTCTGTTAAGCAAGACAGAAAGAGTTCTGGCAATGGATGGTGGTGATGCTTGTACAATAAGAATATACTTAATGCTACTGGACCATGCACTTAAAAATGGTTACAACAGTGAATTTTATGTTATGTGTATTTTATTACAATGCAAATTTGGAAAAATTATTTTTTAAAAAGTTTTTTTTTTTAATTTGAGGCTCATTGTATGAGTAAGGAGACATGACAGGGAATGTTGCCCTAATATCACTGCAGGCAAAGTCTGTTCCCTTTTGGAATATTCCACCAGAAACATATTCCCAAGGACCCTTCTAATGGGTTTTTTTTCACTGGATGAACCCTGGATTGGTTTAAAGTACAGTTTTCAGTGGTTTCTGATTAAAACTAATAATTGCTACATTATACAGCCTTGAAAACGAATAAGGAGCAGATGGTGGCAATAAACCTGCCTTCTTGGAGTTAATGATCCTGGATAAAAATTGTTTTTTCAATTTTTTTTATATTTATATTTTAGTCATAGGTGAACACAATATCTTTATTTTATATTTATGTGGTGCTGAGGATCGAACCCAGTGCCCCATGCATGCTGAGCCCCAGGCCCAGCCCCTGTTTTTTTCAATTTTTAAATTTTAAAATAGGACTTCTTCCCTATTTATTTTACTATGGTACCTCTCCTTTTCTATTCCAGGTCCAGCTTTGCAGATTAATTCAATAGCACTGAGAATACCATAGATAAGTTCGAACAGACCAATAATGAACACAGAAAGTTGCTGATTATTTTGCTGGTTTAAGAGAAAAGAGATGAAGCACAGGAAGAAGGTGACATTAAACCAAGCTCATGGGAGCCAGTACTTAAGTGGGTCCGTCTCAGGGGATTCAGAGCCAAAGAAATCAAGTAAGACTTGCTAGTGATATCATGGCAAGCGGTCACCAGCGAAGGAAGTGAGAGAGTGAGAAATCATGGTAAAAGGAAATGTAAGTGCAGGAGGAAGAGCCGGGCTAAAATCAGTTCCCATACCCGTGTTTATCTCATGCTGGGGTTTCCTCTAGATCTGGTACAACCCATTCAATGGGTGAAACCCAGATGAATATGGTATCATCAAGAAGCTCATCATAGCTTCTAAGAAACCATGGCTTCCAGATACCTTCATTGAGGAGCTGTAAGTGTCAGATCTGGGGGGGAAAAAAAAAACAAGAAGGAAACCACAGAAGGGCACCGGTAACCAGTTGTGGCTATTAGAAGTCTCAACTTAGAAAAGAGCAGAATCTGAACTGAATAGCTTATAAACCTCAGACTTTGGTGATAGAAGGGAGAAGTCAGATGAGTGGACATGGAGTCCAGGAATTGGGGTGACCTGAGAGAGAAAGGTCAAGTCTGCTGGGAACTTCACAGCATCCACCTCCCTGTCTGTCTCACATGCAGCCTGGACATGGATCAGAAATCTATAGGTCTTGTGGTTTATGTTCACAGTAAAGATTGCATCAAATATAGAAGGTCAGTGCTGGAGGCTGGCATCTGTTACTTGGACATCTCTTTCCCCTCTGATGAACAGAACTGCAACTCACCTTTGGCTCTGACGTCTACACAAGTAAGGGAGGCTCATTAAAGTAGACTATAAAGAGGCAGAAATGGGGCTTTGAGTGAGGAGAGGGTACAGTGAAAGAATCTCTGAAAGGGGTCTGGAAGCTGAGCGTTGAGGAATCCAACAATGTAGGCAAGGAGCTTGGGAGCATTTGTGCTGGGTCTTCTTTGCAATAGAGGACATAGAACTGGCATGGTGAAGAAGTGCAGGGTGCTTTCCAACACATCACAGAATCTCATTTGGAATAAGGGGGAGTGGGTGCTTCTGGTGATCCATCAAAGATCAATGCAGATAACAGTGGGCACCAACCAGTATGCATTTTCTGCATAAGCTTAGGGGCCCTGGTTTTGGTCTTATATAATTTATAGCTTATGTCCTCTATTATAATGTAAACTCTGTGGGGGAAGGGGGTTTGTCACATTTTTTACTGGTATATCACTAGTGCTAGAATAATACCTGATTTTCAGATAATATTCATTAAGTAATTTTTCCCTTGAGGAAAAAACAAAGTCTCTGTGTCAGTGATTTAAAGTAGGGTGAACCTCCCTTCCCTTAAGGACTATCAGAACATTTTTGGAGGGCAGGAATCTTCATGTTTATTGTTTTACAGAATATGGTGGGAAGAGTTATAAGCACAGTCTTAGGAATATTATGATTCTATATCCTGAAAAACTCTCAGTATCTCCACTGTCTAGTTTTCCTCCCACTGGTCTTGAGAGTCTACCAGTGGGAACAAGCAGAAATAAAAGATGAAATGCATGTGATTCCAAAGCATGTGTTCCCACAGTCTTGCTGAGAACACATTGGTAGTGGAGAAAGTTGACACCTTGGGTCAAGAAGGAGCCAGATGCATTTGATGGTAAGCAGCATGGCAAAATCAAACCCTGTGATGCCTTTGGATGGAGAGAGGGGACACCAAAAGAGACATGAGGTGACGTTTCCTCACTAGATAGTTGGGCCTGGGATAAATCCCAGCGGTTGCTCTTATCTGACTTGGCAGCTTCCCAGTCACCCCTCACTTGAGCCAAGCCCAGGCTCTATGTGATAATGCCCAGGGGCTTTCTGGTGGCCACTGATGCCCTCAGCTTCTGCCTGAAGGCAGAAAAACAGAACTGTGCCCCATTCAAGATGACCTTTCTGGCCAGGCAGCTCAGGAGACTGAGGCAGGAAGGTCGAGAGTTCAAAGCCAGCCTCAGCAAAAGCAAGGCACTAAGCAACTCAGTGAGACCCTGTCTCTAAATAAAATACAAAATGGGGCTGAGGGTGTGATTTGGGCTACAGCTTATTTCTTCTTATGATGAATGACTTATTGCCCTCAGATGTTACTTCACCCCGTGTCTGTCCCTGATGGTAGCCAGCCTACTGGAGCCCATCCTCATCACTTGTACCTGACCAGCCCCTACCCATGCCTGGGTGGCTCCACTCCCTGCTGAGGCACTGCATCAGCCCAAGGAGGTGCTGCCCCTGTGGGACCCAGAAGGGGAAGAAGGGTCAGGACTTCAGGCCCACCCACCTGCCTGGTGAGGAAGCCAGACTGCCCACTTTCTTTTCCCATTCCTTCACTTCTCTACTCCTTTTTCCTCCTCTGACTTCCTTCCTGCCCAGGTGAACTTTGTACTCCATGGCTGACTTTCTGTCCTCCCCACAGGGCTGAAGGAGCCAGGAGACTTGGTGGGGAAGGTATCAAATACCAGAGGGGCAGAGTCAAATGGGAGCTCTGAATCAGCAAGAGCCCAGTGGGAACTGAAAGGCTAGAAGCAGCACCTGGTGGAACTGTGGGTGAAGTTCAGCCACCTGGTGGACACCCTGCTCTTCCACCTTTTTCTGATCTTCTACTTCTACCTGCTCTTCATGGCCTCCCTCATCACTACAGTCAATGTCCTCTGGAACACCTAGGCTGATGCCCACCGTGAACCCCAAGCAGGAGCTTCTCTTGTGTTCAAAAGCCAGCCAACTCTCAAGCCTATCCAGATTTCAGCCTCACTGGCCTGGCAACCATGTGATTTTCAACCCTATTCTTCTGTGCATTTTCAGAACCCACCTGGATATTTTCCTATGCCCTTCAATAGCTCCTGCATGCTATCAGCTCCACTCAGCCCTCCCACGAGTCCTATAATCTTACATCCTCAGGATTCGGGTTCCCAGAATACTTCCTGAAGCAATCACCCCCCCCAAAAAAAAAAACCTTGAAGAAGGTGTCAGTTCTTCCTTTTTTTATATTACAGTCAAAAAACTTAGAGTTGAGAATCCTCTTGCATAAACTTCCAATTATCAAAACAAGAATTTTATTGTGTGTTTTTAAAAATTGTATCCAAGTAGGGGCATGGAGAAGAAGGGACTAAAATCTATTAGAAGGAATTATAATAAAATAGAGATTAACCTCTTAAATCCATCTACTCTGGATTTCAGCTTCAGAAATTAATAATGTGCCAGAACAGGGCCTCTCTTGCTTAAAGAGTGAGGTCTTTTGTCACAGCCTGGCATATGACTCATTCATCATTAAGCACTTTGAGTGTTAACATAATCCTGTATTACCATTCAGTGTCTGTGCTGCAATTTGAGTTGATCTACCTTTTCTATTCATGCTAAGAAAAGAACATTAAGCCTAGGGAAGCACATTTGAAAGTGGTATTTACTTGGGAGAAACATAAATGCCCCCATACATAACTGGAAAATTCCTTTTACTAGCATTGGCCCTACAATTTTGAAAATCTTTGTTGGCCCATCTCTCCCATCAGCTGCCTCAGGTATACAGAAGCTCAATGTATCATTCTATAGGAGAGCTGTGGTATGATTTGTTGGACTCCCAAAGTTCAGAAAAAAAGAGATTTGAGAGTGACTTAATTATAACTCAAATACAATCTTTTATTTTTAGCAATTATTTCTTTCCCTTTCTTTCATTTGTTCTTTTACTTTGTTTTGTTTTGGTATTGGAGGTTGAACCCAAGGGTGCTTTGACACTGAGCTATATCCCAGCCCCCTGCCTTTTCCTCCCCGAGACAGGGCCTCACTACATTGCTCAGTCTGGTCTCGAACCTGTGGGCTCAAGCCATCCTTGCATTTCAGTCTCCTGGGTAGGTGGGGCTATGGGTGTATGCTGCCATGCCCAACAACTTCTACTACTTTCTTTTTGAAGTCTATATTTTCTAGGTCAGAATAGTCCAGGAGTAAAAAAAGAGTCACAACATTACTCATTAAACATTATTTCTCAGCCATGTGCAGTGCCATAGGCCTGTAATTCTAGTGACTCAGGAGGCTGAGGCAGTTCCAGTCCATCCTGGGCAATGTAACAAGACCCTATCTCAAAAATTTAAAAAAAAAAAGCACCAGGCACAGTGGCACATGCCTGTAATCCCAGTAGCACAAGGGACTGAAGCAGGAGAATCAGAAGTTCAAAGCCAGCCTCAGTAACCTAGTGAGACCCTAAGCAACTTAGTGAGACCCTGTCTCAATATAAAAAATAAAAAGAACTGGAGATGTGGCTCAGTGGTTAAGCACCTCTGGGTTCAATCCCTGGTACCAAAAAGTAAAAATAAAAAATAAAAAAGTTTAAAAATCTGGGGATGTATTTCAATGGTAAAGCACTCCTGAGTTCAATCTCCAGCACTGGAAAAAAATTGATTTTATATATATATATATATATATATATATATATATATATATATATATATATATCCTTTCCACTGCTTTTCCTTGTAGTCTTCTGCCCCTTCTGTCACTGTAGACACTTGAAGAGTAGTAAGATTGCCAAGGAGCTGGCAATAGTAAGATTACCTGAGGAGCTGCTGATGGGGCTGCCAGAGGCTACCAAAGGTCCTACCCACATGTTCCCTTCTAAACCTCTGCTCTCAGAGCCAAAGCCACTGGAAGCTGAATCCTGTGGTTGCAGATGCTCCCAGCTGGATGCTGAGTCAACAGGACCAGCTGTGACTTGCTCTTTCCTTGAAGTCCTTCTGTTGGGACTCAGAAGTCTGCAGGAATTGGAAGTATTGAGTCAGAAATACCCTATAATGCTCTGAATTGCTCCTTTCTCATGACCTTCAAACTAAATCAATGTCCTTCATTTTCCTTTTAGAATCCCCCTCCCCAAGATCTTTGGCTGCTCAGTTTTCAGAATCCTGCCAGACACTCCCCATCACCAGTCCTCCAGGCATAAACAAAACACATTCAAAACCTGCTACATATATAACCTAGGCTCAGAGCCCTGGTGCAACTAAATAAATGACTGCATCTGTTATTACTCCAGCAGTTCCTCGATTTACTACATACTACAAGGTGGGTTGTCAGAAAGGACTCAGTAATAACAATAACCAGTGTTTATTAAGTTCTGATATGTAACAGGTTCTCTTCTAAATGCACTACACAAGTCATGAGTGAGCATTATGCCATCAACGCAGACAAGACACATTTGTGTGTTTCCACAAGGTCAGGATTTATTAACAATAACTCCACATGCTACATCACTTTCATCAGCATTAATTCATCAAATATTTATGGTTCACTTGATAGCCTTAGGAAAGGCAATCACAGTTTCTTTTATTCATTTCAATCTTAATATCTATAACACTCAAGTCGCATGTTATACTTCATATATATATATACATATGTATGTGTATATATGTATGTATCTTACTAAATAAGGTAAGAAAGGGTTAACAGTGATAAAGGGTTTCAAGAAACCTTATTAAGAGCAAAGGCAGAGAGAAGATGCAAATACAAAAGCAAAAGAGTCACTGCAGGTGGTCTGATAAGATTATGAACCAACCTAAGAACTTACTCAGGGTGCAGAGCTGTTCAGGTCACAGAAGTTATTCAAAGCAAAAATGCAGCCAGCAGGAATTTGGGAGGAGCAGGGACAAGGAACTGAGTGGAAGCCCAGGACAGAGTCAGGGTTTGTGGCCTGATAAGATAACTGGTCAGTACTGTGCCAGGTCTTAGGTGGCCCTCCTTTTATGTGCTTCAGGTGAGAGGGTTAACTCATTCCATGGCCCGGTGTGTCTGATAAGCTCAGGGACTGGTTCCTCTGAAACAGGTTTGATATGTCCATGAATCCATGAGCTGCTAATTGAATTTGATAAGTTTGTGATCATCTTTTATTATCATGATTCATTTTTCAGTTTGTACCTTGTGATGGTGCTGAGCAACTGGGAGTTTCAATAAATTCTGTATGTCCCATCTGGTGGTTATCTAGTTGCCCAGTAGAGCTACCAGGTCATTTTTCCATAGCACTTGTTCTCAGATTGGAGTGGCTCTTGGCAAACAGACACTTTATAAAATGGAGTCACTCAGTGCAGAGCACTACCTGAAAGCTGCTATTCCATACAACATAAAATAACTCAGAGCAGGGCATAGCTTGCTCTCACAGTGAATTAGCACATTTCATCCTTATGTAACACAATGAAGTAAGAAATATAGATTCAAATACCCATATTGTCAAATGTGTTCTGGAATTTGAAATATTTCAGATCTTAAAAAGGTAATAATTGTGCATGGACTGTGTGATCTGGAGGTGGTTTGTCCCTACCAAAACTCACACTGAGGCTTGGCCCTAGTGTAACCACGTTGAGAGATAATGGGGCCTGTAAGATGCAGCATGGGTCACAAGGGATCCCTCTCATGGAATGATTAATGTAGTTCCCATGAGAACAGATTGTTATAAAGCATTGGCCCTCCTTTACTCCCTCCTTTCTTTTGCATTTACTTGCTTTTCTCCTGCTTTTGAAGTAGCATGAGACCCTTATTAGAAGCCAAATGGATACTGGTCCCATGTTCTTGGATTTCTGAAATGGAGTTAATAAACCTCTTTCTTTATAAATTATTCAATCTTCAGTCTCATGTGTTCTGTCATAGCAACAGAAAATGGACTAACATACACTTTCACCATTCTTTTCTAGAGAGCGTATATTCCAAAATCTAATCTGGGCAGGGCATTTTTCCTCTATACTCTATCAAGGTTTTTTTTTTTTTTTTTTTTTTGCTGTTGACATGTATTCTGCTGCCAGACATGTATGAATCTTCTACTCCTATGCCTTGTCCTGAGATGGCCATCTCCCCTAGAAACTAAGCCTTGGCTCTTTGCTGAGTGGCTCATCTATCCAGCTTTTGAGGGGTTCTGAAATTATTTAAGATCAGTTTACACCATTTGCCTTGCACCTATTTTCATTTACATATTTCTTTGCTTCTTTTCTTACCCTTTCTTCCAAAATGTTGCTTTAAGTTTTATTTGACTAGAAAAATCTGCAGTTCACCTTCTTCGACACATGGGTTAAGATTCTATATTTCCTTTTGGTAAGAAAAGACATAATGTCATTTAGTGATTTGATTTTTTCCGAAAGCAAAATCTGAACATGCGCTCTTAACACATAACTCCAAATCTCACAGAGCCTTTGAAACTAGAGCTCTCCCACAAAATTAATAGGTATGGTATGGTTGCTGCCTTTGTGTTCCACCCATGAGAACCAGGATCAGCACACTTTGTGCTAACAACTCTCCTTTTGTTATTAGGCAAACCCCTGAAAGGTTCTGCAAGGCAATTTATGGCAATTTGTGGCAATTTGTGTCCTCTGCCATCTTGCAGGTGATGGCCTGTGATGACCTGTCTGCCCAACACCTTGGCCATCCATGCATAGTGCTGTCCTGTGGGTTTTGCACTTGTTTTTGTTCACTTTCGTGTTCCCTAAACCATTATAAGCAGTATTTCTTCCTGTTTTCCACATTTCCCTTTGGTTCCACACTAGCCTGACATTAGAATATTTTACCTCATGACCACCTTTGCCTCCCACTCTCCCTTCCCTCAGGTCCATAGGATGTGAAGTCACAGACTGTTTCAAGCATGTTCTCTTTCTCACCTCCAATTTTGGATTCTCCCTTGAACATCCTCTCTTATTTGATCATTCGTTGGCTCTACGAATTCTCCTACCACAGTAAGGGGAAAAGGTACAGTAGAGAGACACTGGAAACTGACAGCCCTGGGTTTTAATCTGACTCCATCACTTGATAGGGTAACCTTGGAACTAATGAAGAAATTTAAACTTATAAAGTTAAGCCACTTGTATCTGCCTAAAGTAGAGCTAATAACACAGGTTAAGTTTATTGCTTTTGAAAAATTATTTATGGGCTGGAGGATATAGCTCAGTGATAGAGTACTTGCCCAGCATGTATAAGGTCTTGGTTCAATACCTAGTGTGGGGAGAGAAAGAGAGAGAGAAGAGGGAGAGGGAGAGAGAGAGAAAAAAAAATAGACCCTTTAAAAAAATCATTTTGGGGTTTATAGAAACCAAAAAGCTAAATATGCAATACTAGAGAGCACTCATTTTTCATGCAGGCTGAGACCTAAAGTACAAAATAGACTTGTAGGTGGGAGGCAAGAGACATAAAGAATTGCAGATTTTCTAGCTCAGCCCCCTCAGTTTTTAGATGAGAAAAATTAAGTAGGGAGAAATGAAGTGACAAGTACAGGTTGTCACAATTCAACAGAGCCTGGGGTCAGAGTCTAGTCTGTGAAGGCGTCAGCCACGGGCGAAGACTTGTCCATGGTACTTGTTTCTCAGATGCTTCTCAGGAGTCCCAGGGTTATTGCTCTCTTGTTCCTGAGCGACACAGAAGCCTGCTCCCAGCTAAGTGGCCCATCCTGTACGGGGGGTTCTTCAGCTACCCTCTGTACTCTTGGTTCTCTCGCCTGGCCAGTGGCTTCTGTGTATGACTGCCCTCCATCTGGGCTGCAGAATGGAGACCCTCACTTACCAACTCCTTCTGCATCAAATTCTATGCTCCCAAATTACAGCATTATCCCAAACCTAATCTCCCAGAGTCCCAGATGAATTGGGCCAGCAGGCAGACCACACAGTGTGATATCTTGGAATAAACTGAGGAAACAGGTGTTGGTGAATGTTTGCACAACTGCAGCAAACAGTACTGTCTCCACTGTTCACCTTTGGCTCTAAGCACTGTCTAAGCCCAGGGATTTCTCTGATGGAAACCTAGGGGCCTAATTTCCCAGTCCACGAGACTCTCTAGCTATGGATTAATGAAAAAAATGAGAAAAAAATAACATAATCAGATTAATCTGGCTTTGAATCTGGATTCTGCCAACGTCTACTGAACAAAATGTTTTTAAACCTTTCTGCTCCTTTGTTTTCTTAACAATAAAATGATCTCTCAAAGCAGTCATGAGGATATGAATACTTTAAGTGCCTAACGAGTATAGGGCAGATGACACAAACTATGACACAAACACCATGGGACGAGTAGTTAATTTCTCTGATATGGGGCTGGGGATGCAGCTGAGTGGTAGAGCACTTGTCTAGTATGTGTGGGATCCTGGATTCCCAAGGTTGGACTGCAAAAAATAAAAAATAAAAATAAAGGTAAATTTAAAAATTCTCTGATATGGTATCAGGACTCCCATGAGTTTCCTAATCACCTTTTTATATCTGCCTAAAGCATTGGTGTCCCCTCTCCCCATGGTGAACTAAAGGTACAAGTATTCAAAAAATATTTCTACTGCCTACTATTATATGCCATTTATTAGAGGTCTGAAGATGATAAGTTTCCTGCCCTCCAAAAGGTTACAGAGCTGGAGGGAGATGTACATATAAAGATGTTTTAAATTTAAGGGTCATGGTAGAGTACAGGAGTATGTTTGCATCTGTGTGCGTTTATGGGTGAGCATGTACACACATGTGACTGTGAAAGAAAGCCTTCATAGAATGGGTGCTTAAGTCAAGCTGAATCTTTCTTTACAAATTTATTAATAAGTCAGGAGAACAATGGTGGTTATATTTTAAGATTGAGGAAATTATAAAGAAGAAAAATCATGACTGGCCCTGTGGCTCATGCCAGCAACTCAGGAGGTTGAGACAGGAGAATTACAAGTTCAAGATCAACCTGGACAACTTAATAAGACCCTGTCTCAAAATAAAAGATAGGACTGGGGATGTAGTGGGTTCCAACGCCAGTAACCACCCCCCCCCCCACAGTCCAAATCACATACTACATGATTGGGTTGCTGAATAGTTTGTGATGTTTCTTCATGTGTGGTCCAAAGCCCAACTATATTAGAATCATCTATGGATCTAGTTTAAAATGTAAATTCCAAAGGACTACTGCCTGCAATTCTGACTTGGGGCTAAGATTCTGATTTAGGGCCAGAAGAGTGGGGCTAGGGCACTTGTGGGAATTCTGATACACATGAAAGATAAGGACAACTCTAATTAGAATGTACAATCCAAGGCAAAAAAAAAATGATAAGAGATAGGTGGGAATGATCAGAAAGTGACTTTTATACCAGGCTAAGGAGCTAGATTTCATCCTGTTAGGTTTATGGTTCTCCAAATGTGGTCCCAAGACAGGCAGCAGGAGCATGACCTGGAAGCTTGATGGAAATGCAAATTCTTGAGTCCAGCAATCATAATATATCTGCTATAGACAATGGGAGCCAGTGAAAATTTTCAAGTATAAGAAAAACATTGTCAGATTTGTATTTCAAATAAACCACACAGGCTGCAGGCACTGTGGATGATAATCTAGAAAATGCCAAACTAGAAGTGAGACCACAAAAGAGGTGACTAGATTTGGACAGTGCACCATAGTTGCCAGTGAAATTTTTCACCTTGGTTTTCTACCCTCCAAGGAGGATTGACAGTGCTCCAAATAAGGGGCACCTAGAGGATGGGCAACCTAAGACTGAAAGAAATATTTTTGAGGTGACTTGGGGATAGCTATGGCAGAGCTGCTACAAGGTATAGGGACTGCCAAGGAAAACAAAGGTTTCTAGAAACAACTCACACTTGATGGTATCCTCCAATATATCCAGACCTGCTCCTTAAGGTTTTGGAACCCAGTCCAGTCATGCCCTTAACATAGACTCAAACCATCTCTGTCTTCCCTTAGCCCCTCCCTGCAGGTCCAAGTGCTCCCATGCCCAGACTCTACCTTTCCTGGAATACCCCGACTCTGACTCTTTACACTGAAGGTAACCCTCATCCAGAACCAATTATGTGTGCTGGGCCAACACACCACCTGCCTGGTGTCTCCACAGGTTTTACAAAACTGATAGAAGATGACAGTTGCCCTCATGTCAGAGGATAGCAAGTTCTGAAGCCTATTCAAAAAGACCCTGCTGTCAAACCTGGAGGCTGGGGCCCTGCCTCTGAGTTGAACACTGTATCTTACCTGGGCTCCTAAACCCAGTGTCTGTGCTCTTGGCCCTGCCGAATATGCTTCATGTTGGTATCCTGAAGCCTTAAGGATTCTATTGTTCATCCTGCCCATTAATGATCCACCAGAGAGAGAGCCAGGCAACGGGACCACAGATGCCAATCCTAAGAATTCTGAAAAGGAGTCTCAAGTGGCTACTCACTATATAAACTGAACAATCCATGGAGAGAGGCCAGAAATTATCCTGCCAGTCAGAACAGGCAGTGAGAAGAAAGGATGTGGTAACCACTCTATTAACATTTGGGATTTTAAGAAGTGTTAAATTCCTAGGATCCCAAGTTGCCGGACTCATCATTTGTTTTCAACTGTGGCCAATTTTACCCCCTAGGGGAACTTTGGCAATATCTAGAGAAATTATTAAGGGATATGATTAGGGTGGGGGGATGTGACTGGCATCTGGTAGGTCAGAGACACTGCTAAACATTTACAATGCATAGAACAGCCCTTTGAATAAAGAATTGTCCAGCTCAACATGTCAGCAGTACTGTGTTGAGAAACTCTGCTCTAGGTAACCGCAAGCTCCCAGTATCCTAATTGGTTCAGAATTGCCCAAGGAGGCAGTTACAGCCCAGATTCACAGCTTCTGTTTCTAGATGTCCTAGCTGAGGAACCAAGAATCTGAAAGATATATAAACCCCGGGTGGAAGCCAGAAAAAAGAAAGAGAATGTGGAGGAAGTCCCTGACCCTCCTGCAACCACACTCTGAACCCACCAAGAGCTTTGGAGTTACCACAAAAACCCATAGTTTGCCTTAGGAGAGATATGGACCAAGAATGAAATGCGGAGTCCTAGAAACTCCCCAAGATATTCCAGAGAATGCAGGGGTCAATTTCTCCTGATAGCCTTAGAAAATGATTCCCCAATTACTAAAGCTCTGTGTAAAAAGGGCTGACCCACGTCTCCCATTTCTGCGAACCCACTGGTAAAAGGAAGGAGGAGGCAGATTCACCCAGTAGAGCCTGTTGAGATCATGGTATAAAAGAACTCTGTCCTGGGATGAACTCCAAAGTCCTGGGATGAACTCCAAAGTCCTGGGATGAACTCCAAATAAGAGCTAGTCTAAGCAAGCATGCCTCCTAAGCAAGTATTCCAAAGTGCTTGCTTATTTGTTGGACAGTACGTGTTCTGTGGGTACCCTGCCCACCCTAAGGATTCCAAAGTAGAAGCTACCTGATGTTCGTGCAAAAAAAAATCCTATGTGATTTTTAATTTTTAAAATTTTATTGTGATAAAAATACTTACTATGAGATCTATCCTCTGGACAATACAGTATTGTCAACAATAGCTACAGTGAACTCTAGAACTACAATGAGCATGGGAGTACATATATCTCTTTGAGATCCTGATTTCATATATATATATATATATATATATATATATATATATATATATATCCAGAAATGAAGTGATTACTGTGATTGCTAGATCACAGTAATTTGAATGAAGTGATTGCTAGATCAAGTAATTTGATTTTTAATTTTCTGAGCAACTGCCATACTATTTTCCTGAGTGGTTGCACCATTTTATATTTCCACTAACAGTGTACAAGTATTCTAATTTCTTCACATTCTCTATGATCTTTCTTTGTTTTTGTGTTGATGATAGCCACCTGAACAAATGTGAGGTAATATCTCATTGTAGTATTAATTTGCACTTCCCTGATGATTAGTGATGCTGAGAAACATTTTCTATATCTATATATGTCTTTTCTTGGAGAAATGCCTGTTCAATTCCTTTGCCCATTCTAAAATTGGGCTATTTGAGGGCTTTTTGCTATTGATTTATAGGAGTTCCTTATATATACTGGATATTAATTCCTTATCAGGTATACAATCTGCAAATATTTTCTCCCATTCTGCAGGTTGCCTTGCCTTCTGTCAATGGTTTCCTTTGAAAAACTATTTGATTCTTATAGCTTGTTATAAGCCATAGCATTGTAAAATCTGCAACTTAGGTGATTTTAAGCCCTGTCATTTTTTGTTTTACTTGAAAGTAATCTCTAATTCATCATTTGTTTTGGTGTTTTTGTTGTTGATGATGATAGTTAGTTATGGGTGTCTAATTGTTTTGGTTAATGACAAAATGTTTATTTTCCTCAAACTTACTGTCTTCTAAAATGTGGTCAGAAAACACAGAGCCAAATTGCATTTTCTCCATTTAATTGGTTCTATTTCCTTTTTCTACACACACTTACCCAATATTTGCAGTGTATGGTTATTTGGAGGATTAAATACAATAAAGTAGGTAAGACACTTATCACAATGTCTGGCATATAGATAAGGGTTCAGTGTGTCAGCTGTCACCAGCAACAGCGATACCACCTGAGGTTTCCAGAGCTGAAATCAGGTAGGATATAAGACCTGGCCTTGCTGCCTTATTTCTCCTGCCTCCATCATCTTCATTTCCTGTCTACTGAATCTATTGTTGAGTGCAATGTATAGATCTAGGTCACTCCAGCTTTTCAGCCAATCTCAACAAGGATCGGAAGCTTGAGGCCAGCCTCAGCAATTTAGCAAGACCCTCAGCAACCTATCTCAAAATAAAAAATAAAATAAAAAGGACTGGGGAAAGTAGCTCAGCGGTAAAGTGTCTCTGAGTAAATCCTCAGTATAAAAAAAGAAAGCAAGATATACATCAACTATCTTCAGGCCCCTCTCAGAGGACTTAAAGTTAACCCTCCTTTCATGCACCCAAGGTCTGGCAGCCGAGCCTAACTGTGGACACTTCCTGCATTTCTCCCTTGGAAGTCCTTCAACTCTGTGCTCAATTTCTGCCTGATTGTCCAGTCATAATCAGCCCCTTCCCTTGAAGCAGAGAACCATCCTGAATGACAGCCGATTTTCCCAAGGGTTTTGGTCCCCCAAATCTCTGCCTTGTATTCTGGTCCCCAAACCCAAGCTCTTAGGATCTTGTTTGCTGCTGTCTCAGACTTAAGAATTCATTTGCTTTCACCTACTTCCTGGGTTGGCCACTGACATACCTGGCTTTCCAGATCTGACCCAAACCCACGTGTGAGTAGCCTTAAAGGTACACTGTGTGTAGGGTTGCCTGGCTTCCCAGCTTAGGAAAGCATCTACAGTCTGGCTGGCTGCCCCTGCTGCCCCTGTTGCCAGTTCCTTATGCTGCCAAATCCTAACTTGCCTCCTGAGTGAACCCTTTCAAGTCACGAAGGAGCCCTATGACTTGAACAGGTTTTCCAGCAACTCCTCTTTGTCCTTCTCTCCCTCCCTTTTGCTCTGTTCACCTCACTAGCTAGGTTTATTCTCTTCCTTCTCTTCTTCCTTTCCCTTCAATCCCTGCCTGAGACTGGCCAAGTTCCCAAAGAAGGGGAGAAATTACTTACAGAGGCTGTACAGTGGAGGGACTGAAGAGATGGAAAACCTCAAATGGAACACATTGCTGTCCTCTCCTGTACTATCCTACTTTGGGCCTCTAAGTCATTCCTGCCTTTCTCAGCACTTTCTATTTAGGGCTGTCATGATCTTCCATTCTGAACAAAGTTTGTATTCTAGGTCTGACCCTTCTCCCTTTTGCCAGGAGAAAAATTTTCAAGTCTTTCTGAAAGTATAACTAAGATATATAATTAAAAAATGCTCCAATTCAGTCATTTGGTCTGATTATTTTTATTTTATTTTATTTTTTTTAGTTTTTCATTATTTAATTATCAGGTTTTTTATTGGTTGTTCAAAACATTTCAAAGCTCTTGACATATCATATTTCATACATTTGATTCAAGTGGGTTATGAACTCCCATTTTTACCCCGTATACAGATTGCAGAATCACATCGGTTACACATCCACATTTTTACATATTGCCATACTAGTGACTGTTGTATTCTGCTACCTTTCCTATCCTCTACTATCCTCCCTCCCCTCCCCTCCCATCTTCTCTCTCTACCCATCTACTGTAATTCATTTCTCTCCCTTGTTTTTTTTCCCCTTTCCCCTCACATCCTCTTATATGTAATTTTGTATAACAATGAGGGTCTCCTTCCATTTCCATGCAATTTCCTTTCTCTCTCCCTTTCCCTCCCACCTCTTATCCCTGTTTAATGTTAATCTTTTTCTCATGCTCTTCCTCCCTGCTCTGTTCTTAGTTGCTCTCCTTATATCAAAGAAGACATTTGGCATTTGTTTTTTAGGGATTGGCTAGCTTCACTTAGCATAATCTGCTCTAGTGCCATCCATTTCCCTGCAAATGCCATGATTTTGTCATTTTTTAGTGAGTAATACTCCATTGTGTATAAATGCCACCTTTTTAATCCATTTATCTATTGAAGGGCATCTAGGTTGGTTCCACAGTCTAGCTATTGTGAATTGTGCTGCTATGAGCATCGATGTAGCAGTATCCCTATAGTACACTCTTTTAAGGTCTTCAGGGAATAGTCCGAGAAGGGCAATAGCTGGGTCAAATGGTGGTTCCATTCACAGCTTTCCCAGGAATCTCCATACTGCTTTCCAAATTGGCCGCACCAATTTGCAGTCCCACCAGCAATGTACAAGTGTACCCTTTTCCCCACATCCTCGCCAGCACTTGTTGTTGTTTGACTTCATAATGGCTGCCAATCTTACTGGAGTGAGATGGTATCTTAGGGTGGTTTTGATTTGCATTTCTCTGACTGCTAGAGATGGTGAGCATTTTTTCATGTACTTGTTGATTGATTGTATGTCCTCCTCTGAGAAGTGCCTGTTCAGGTCCTTGGCCCATTTGTTGATTGGGTTATTTGTTTTCTTATTGTTTAATTTTTTTGAGTTCTTTGTATACTCTGGATATTAGGGCTCTGTCTGAAGTGTGAGGAGTAAAGATTTGTTCTCAGGATGTAGGCTCCCTATTTACCTCTCTTATTGTTTCTCCTTGCTGAGAAAAAACTTTTTAGTTTGAGTAAGTCCCATTTGTTGATTCTTGTTTTTAACTCTGTGCTATGGGTGTCCTATTAGGAATTTGGAGCCCAACCCCACAATATGTAGATCGGAGCCAACTTTTTCTTCTATCAGATGCAGAGTCTCTGGTTTGATATCAAGCTCCTTGATCCATTTTGAGTTAACTTTTGTGCATGGTGAGATGTGGGAGGCCAACCTTAAGGGTGACTGAGGCGCTCAGTCACAGAAATGGGTGTGTCTTGCTACAGCCCCATGGGTGAAGCTACACTTACCTGTTCCTTTGTAATATAACCCCTTGCCCTGTTTAGGATAGAATCTTCCATGGAAGTGCCTTGTGTGTGTCCCCTCCTCTTACTGTGCCCTTGGGTGTGGCCTACCCAGGTGTCAGTCAACCTGCTGACAGTGGACATCATAAAGATAGACTCAGCCCCTGGAAACCTGACCCCTTGCCTCATTTGAATAGCTTCTCCTCAATAAAAGGGGTCAGCGCATGCTCTCTCTCTCTCTCTTTCTGTGGTCCCTTAAGGTCAGAGGAGCCGTCACAGCAACCCCAAAGAAAAAGGTATTTGTGTCTCTTGTGAGGTTATTTTGTGCAGCCCAATCAGCTGGAGTGACCCCTGAGCCTTTTAGTCGCAAGAACAGAAACCCGGCAATTGGCGCCCAACGTGGAGTGAAAGGTCTGCATCTTTAAGCCGCTGAGACAATGCTGGTTCCTAAAGAGACTCCAATTTAAATATTAAAGAAAGTTAGTGAAGCTCAAAGTTCTCTCCAGAAGTTAAGCATGCTTAGGCTTGCAGAGTATTGTGGGCAGAATTGTAGAAAGTAAGTGAATTAGACAAAAGGAAAATCTATGACGTTAAAATTTTTAATATTGGGGTATAATTGTAGAGACTCTAAATAAATATAGTTATTAAGATGATTGATGGGCTACGTTGTTGAGTTGAGTCCTCTCCATGGAAAGCGCGCTTTTGTGAATTTTTTAAAATTGTTTTTATAAATCTTTATAAAAGTTTTTTGGGGGCTAAAATTGTTGCTCAGCGGTAGAGTGCTTGCCTAGCATGGGCGGAACCTGAGTTCAATCCTCAGCATCACAAAAAAAAACAGCTTAAAAAAAGAGATTTTTTTGGCCTTTATGTTCTAGAAGTTTGCGCTAGGAGAGTGAGAAAAAGGGAAAGAAAATGTGATGTTTACCTGGAGAGAAATAAGTTTCAATTTTCTATTGTTTTTGTCAATACTCAGAAAGTATGTACGGACCTTTTTACTACATGATTGTCTTAAGAATCAGAATGGCTGTAACTCAGCCACTGGGGACAAGAGACTTTAGCCGCAGCTGCTTGCTGCTGGATATGGGGTCCTAGCCCCTGCGGCCAGCAGTGCTTTTAACCCTTAAATTACTTGACCTAAATGCCAAACACAGACTAACTTAAGATCTGATGGTAATGCTAACATTTGCTGCTAAAAAAACCTTTGGAGCACCCACGTGCCACAGAAAAAAGTGCAAGATGTACACGAGCTGCAACCGCAGGTCGCAGAGACAGAACAAGCTGCTACTGCAGTAGGATCTTGGCCAGGCGGGGGAAAATGCAGACAAAATCAAACAAAATGCAATCGGCTAGGAAAACTTGGTGAACTTTTGCCCCTACAATGGGCAGCAAACTCCATGTTGTTTGCATCACCATGGTAACCACAGGGTGCTGGGCCAGAAGAGGGGGCTTCCTGGTCCCACCTCCCACATTTTCGAGGGCTTCCAATTGGTTCTTCCACAATCACTCAGACAGGACTTCTAGTCCAGCCTTCCAGCCACTAACCTGTACTACTGTGTTTCAGATTTCTACTGGAGCTATTCAGAGCCTGTATTTTTAACAATGCCTACCTGTAAATGCTAAAGAAAGATATCTTTTTCAGACAAAATTTAATTCCACAGGTTTCTATGTTGCAGCCCTAAATTTAAGTTAGTTCTGAGTTAAATAACCTGACTTTTCTCTATAATTGAGTTACTAAATAATATTCTATTGATGAGAGATATCAAACATGCTTCTTTGTATTTTACTTTTAATTTTGGAGGTTATGAGGATGCATTTGCTTGCCACAGGAACAAATCCGGCAATGTTCCTGTGATGACCAAAAAATCCTTATTCTCATTCCTAACTATAAAAAATAAATATGTATACTCAAGGATCTTATTTCAGTTACATCAAGTGACGTCACATAGAAGAATGCACTCCTTGTTAAAAATAAATTAAAATGGATCCAAATATTTTAAGACCATGTGGTTACATAAAGTTAATACAATTATAAGCTATGTTCTTATTCTTAATATATATTTTTTAGATATTTAGATAACCTATATTTGTTAATCTATAAAATTAGCACATGCCTAATTGATTAGTTAATACATAGTTGCCTAATTGTTTTTCTTCAACAGAAAACCCATAATTTATGTTTTATATTTACATTTATCAGATACTCTGCCTTTTCAGTTACAGATATTTGAGATAAATGTGTTTACTATAAATTTGCTTTTAAGTGAAAATACAATCTTCAAGTAGTTTCTAATTCTCAAAGTTACTGTTCAAACTCATAAGATGATAAATAATTATAATTATGTCCACAAAATATCTAAGGATTTTAACTATATTTTCATTGATATTTCTTATCAAAGTACAATAATTTGTTTATAGACTCTAAGGTTTTCAGAAATTGTTCCAAAGTATAACCAAAAAATTTTCTAAAAGAAAAAGATGCTTCAAAAAAGAAAAAGCACGCATGGATCCTATAAAGAAAAAAGAAATCATCTTTGGGTAAAACAAGGTCTTTATATTCATATTTCAATGATAAAAGTATTTTCCTAAGTAAAAAAGATTTTTATATTGTTATCTAAACAGATGATGTAAGAAGTTAGAACAATTAAAAAAGAGATTTACATATACTAAACTGACTATAATTAATTTAAGGGTATTTCCCTAATTTAACTATACTAATGTGAGCTAATATTTTGTCCATATTTTGACATGATAAGCACCTATTAAAATGTAAGTTTATTTCTTTAAAGAAAGATCCTTATTGCCTAATAATTTCTACTGTTTAAGACAAAGATTAATTTTGGTAAATAAATTCACATTGTTGATTAAACATTAAGTATATTGAACTACTAACTTAAATCCCAATTTTAACAATTGTCCTTAGAGACTAAAATTGATTGATTCTAAGACACTGAGATACTAACTTTTACATATTTTGTTTGTTAGATAATTATAAAATTAAAAAACAACATTTTATTAAGACTAAGGTTCTCCAAATTAAAGTTATATATTAATTTTAAACAATAAAGGTTACAAACTTAAAAAAATTCATTGATATTATATAAGTTCTCTGACTAGATCTATTGTACATAAAAAATACAGTAAGATTTATACACAGCTCCCTACACAAAAAATAACCTTAATCATATTTTTTAAAGGCAATTAAGAGATACCTATTTAAAGGATAATCTAAAATATAGAGATTTTGAGACCTTCTCTCAAAAAGATTGAGGATTCTTTCTAAATTGTTAGGATAGATCAACTAGTCTATATTAAAAATTTTTAATAATCAATAAAAGGTAAATCTATTCTTAATCATTTAAATACTTGTACTATTATCTATAACTTAAACTAATAATACTATGACTTATGCCAAGCCTTTACTCAATTTTATTAAATAAGGAAAAGGGGGAATACAGGATCCCAGAGAAACACTAGATTTTACAAAATACCTTAAAAGTTTTTTCTTAAATTGTAATATTGAGAGTCTTAATGTTACTGAACATGATTCAGTAAATTAAATCAGATATCAAAGGAGAGTTTAAACCAGTCATCATTATAATGACTGAGAAACCTGGCACAGGAAGGTAAATTTCCAGCTACAGAGTTTATAGCCATGCAGCTTCATGAGCTTGTCAGGTAAATAAAAATTATGAAAAGACTTGTATGGACCCATTTCCCAGGTCCACCTTTAATGTGTCTTGCAGTGTGGACTGGAAAGTCCACCCATGAAACTAGATTAATTGTCCTGACTGTAATGGTCAGTTATACCTATATATTGATTCTATGGTAAACAGACTGTCTGGAAGTATCTTTTGAGAAAAAGACAGCATTGAAATAACGGATTGTTCCGCATCCGTATGGTTGGCGGCTATGGACCAGATGTGAGTAACACCAATTAAGGGCCAGTTCTGTATGAGGGATCTCCTCTTCATCTGTCTCTCTCAGCTTTGTCACTATATTACTGTTTGTCTGTCTATGGCCTGTCTCCTTCCTTCCTGAACGCAGCCCCACCAGCCCAGTGCTGTGAGCAGGGCTCTCCCTGGAGAAGAAACCTGAGTTTGCTGATCCTAGGGTAAATGCTGGCGTGGAGGCCATGGGGTCATTATCTATCAAGGAGACAGAGAGCCCTCTTGGGGACGATGCCATGCACACTCCACATCACCCTGTTTGGCCCCGGAGGATGGCTGGTTAGTCAATGATGGGTAAGATTCCTCAAGGGAGGGACAAACTAAGACAGGCACAGTCACAGAGGGGCCATCAGGAGAAAATTTGGGGGCCAACAGAGGTGAGGCAAAGAACCTCACCCCCACCACTGGTGCAAAGGCCTAATTCTTCTCCCCTTCTGAGAGAGGTCTCCTGCCCCATGGCTGCTTTGCTCCCCACATCCAGCTCAGATCAGAACCCTAGTGACAGAGACCTAGTCAACAGTGACTGCCTGCTCACCATAGCAGGAGACAAATGCAGCTACAGGAATGGGCCATGTCTGGATGCTTTTCTCTTTCTTGGTTCCCATTTTTTCTATGCTTTTCCTTTTCCTTTCTTTTCTCATCAGGGTTCTCCTTTGACAATAAATTTAATAGAAGAGGAGAAAATGTTAGAATAGCCTTCAGTTGCAACTAACAGCTACGAGCATATAGTTTCCTCACAGTATGGTTACATTAGGCAGAAGATGATTGGCTTAAGGATATTATCTTGCTTATGTAGATTGACAGGCATGCCCCACTCAAACCCTATAACAGTTGTGTACATTCCAAAAAGAAACTGAGCTACTGGACATTGACTTGAGGTTTGTCATCAGCCAGTTATCACCAGCTCCCATGACTTAGGTAGCCAAATAGCCGAGCAACAAATTGACCACACCAGTGACAGAAACTTATGCTAGACAGCAGATAAAAAACCCAAGCCAGCCAATTATGCTGGACTTTAGTGACTAAGACTACATTTACTTTTATGGACAATTGTTTGAAAGATTATTAAAATAGATTTTTCCAAGGGTATTTGTATTACTGACAGACCTAATTAACTCCTTAAATATGAGAGTGAAGAGAAAAAATGATAAATATCCTGTAGCCTATAAGAATACAACATATTGCCTCATTAATTATTGCCAGCTAATATTTCAGAACTATAATATGCTGAAGTTAATATTCAGGCTTTGAAACAGGTGTATGTCTATTAACCAGACCTAGACAAACTGCTGATCTCATAATCCCTAAAGTGACTACTTTAAATATTATTCCTTGCTTATTCAATATTGGCCTTTGTGGATATGTCTTAAAACTTACAATGTATGGATTTTCTTAATGTTTGACTTAAATTACATCCAACTACCTTCGTGGTCAGATAAGTGCTGATGGAAGGATGAGAACTAAGTAATGATGTTCTAGAAGACAATGTAATGAATAATGTGAGTGAGCCCATTGCTCTATGGTTTATGGAGAGGCCTAAATGCCATGGCAATGAAAATGTCTGTTACTATGGCCAAAAACAATGCGTCCCAATAAAATTGGGAAAAGATTAAAAATCTTCTGATGAGTGTTTGGCAAGGTAAAAATAATCCAGATTATTGTGTTGACTGTTATGAAGATAATATGTTTTCTACTAATTCTTTTTGTGTTTCAATGGCAGATTATGATGTCCTTGGACCAAGAGCCAAATGACTGGAAGAAAATTTCCCAGTTACATCCTTTTTTTATATTAAGAAAAGGGGAATGTGGGAGGCCAACCTTACGGGTGAATGAGGCGCTCAGTCACAGAATGGGTGTGTCTTGCTACAGCCCCATGGGTGAAGCTACACTCACCTGTTCCTTTGTAATATAACCCCTTGCCCTGTTTAGGATAGAATCTTCCATGGAAGTGCCTTGTGTGTGTCCCCTCCTCTTACTGTGCCCTTGGGTGTGGCCTACCCAGGTGTCAGTCAACCTGCTGACAGTGGACATCATAAAGATAGACTCAGCCCCTGGAAACCTGACCCCTTGCCTCATTTGAATAGCTTCTCCTCAATAAAAGGGGTCAGCGCATGCTCTCTCTCTCTCTCTCTCTCTCTTTCTGTGGACCCTTAAGATCAGGGGAGCCGTCACAGCAACTGCCGCAACCAGGCTGCACGAGCCGCCAGCAACCCGGCTAGACACAGAAACACGAACCGCTCAAGTGGGAAACAAAGCTTTATTTAAAAAAGCTGCCAGCGATCCCTGTGCGTCTTGCTAGCAAGCCGGTCGACCCATGTGTCACCAGAACCGGGCGCGCGCACCTCCCCAGGAAATTCCCTCCTACTATCCTTCCCCAACCAATGGGAACTCTCCCATTACATGAGTGACATGAGTAACCTGAGTCCCGTAACAGGCCGAGGTAAACAGCAGGAGTCCAATTTTCATATGAATGTAAAACTTAACATAATCATAATCTCAATGGCTAGCTGGCAGTCACCTAAACCAAAGGTACCATGTATCAATATTTTTGCTGTGGCTCCTAGCAAGCAACCCCAAAGAAAAAGGTATTTGTGTCTCTTGTGAGGTTATTTTGTGCAGCCCAATCAGCTCAGTTCAACTGGAGTGACCCCTGAGCCTTTTAGTCGTGAGAACAGAAACCCGGCAGTGAGAGAAAGGGATTCAGTTTCATTTTGTTGCATATGGATTTCTAGTTTTCCCATCACCATTTGTTGAAGATGCTATCCTTCCTCCATTGCATGCTTTTAGCCCCTTTATCAAATATAAGATAGTTGTAATTTTGTGGATTGGTCTCTGTGTCCTCTATTCTGTACCATTGGTCCACCCGCCTGTTTTGGTACCAGTACCATGCTGTTTTTGTTACTATTGCTCTGTAGTATAGTTTGAAATCTGGTATCGCTATACCTCCTGATTCACACTTCCTGCTTAGAATTGCTTTTGCTATTCTGGGTCTTTTATTTTTCCATATGAATTTCATGATTGCTTTATCTATTTCTACAAAAAATGCCATTGGGATTTTGATTGGCATTGCATTGAACCTATAGAGAACTTTGGTAATATAGCCATTTTGATGATGTTAGTTCTGCCTATCCATGAACAGGGTATATTTTTCCATCTTCTAAGACCTTCTTCTATTTCTCTCTTTAGGGTTCTGTAGTTTTCATTGTATAAATCTTTCACCTCTTTTGTTAGGTTGATTCCCAAGTATTTTATTTTTTTTGAGGATATTGTGAATGGGGTGGTATTCCTCATTTCCAGTTCAGAAGATTTGTTGCTGATATACAGCAATGCCTTTGATTTATGCATGTTGATTTTATATCCTGCCACTTTGCTGAATTCATTTATTAGCTCTAGTAGTTTCTTTGTAGACCCTTTTGGGTCTTCTAGGGATAAGATCATATCATTTGCAAATAGTGATAATTTAAGTTCTTCTTTTCCTATCTTAATGCCTTCAATTTCTTTTGTCTGTCTAATTGCTCTGGCCAGTATTTTGAGAACTATATTGAATAGAAGTGGTGAGAGAGGCCATCCCTGTCTTGTTCCAGATTTTAGAGGGAATGCCTTCAATTTTTCTCCATTTAGAATGATGCTAGCCTGGGGCTTAGCATAGATAGCTTTTACAATGTTGAGGTAAATTCCTGTTATCCCTAGTTTTTCTAGTGTTTTGAACATAAAAGGATGCTGTACTTTGTTGAATGCTTTTTCTGCATCTATCGAGATGATCATATGGTTCTTATCTTTAAGTTTATTGATGTGGTGAATAATGTTTATTGATTTCCGTATATTGAACCAGCCTTGCATCCCAGGGATGAATCCTACTTGATCATGGTGCACAATTTTTTGATATGCTTTTATATCCAATTCGCCAGAATTTTATTGAGGATTTTTGCATCTAGGTTCATTAGAGATATTGGTCTGTAGTTTTCTTTCTTTGAAGTGTCTTTGTCTGGTTTCGGGATCAGGGTGATGTTGGCCTCATAGAATGAATTTGGAAGAGCTCTTTCTTTTTCTATTTCCTGAAATAACTTGAAAAGTATTGGTATTAACTCTTCTTTAAAGGTTTTGTAAAACTCTGCTGTATACCCATCTGGTCCCGGGCTTTTCTTGGTTGGAAGTCTTTTGATGGCTTCTCCTTTTTCCTCCTTTGTTATTGGTCTGTTTAAATTGTGTGTATCTTCCTGACTCAATCTGGGCAAATCATATGACTTAAGAAATTTATCAATATCTTCACTATCTTCTATTTTATTGGAATATAGGGTTTCAAAATAATTTCTAAATATCTTCTGTATTTCTGTAGTGTCTGTTGTGATATTGCCTTTTTCATCCCATATGTTAGTAACTTGAGTTCTCTCTCTTCTTCTGTTCATTAGCATGGCTAAGGGTCTGTCAATCTTATTTATTTTTTCGAAGAACCAACTTTTAGTTTTGTAAATTTTTTTCCATGGTTTTTTTTGTTTCAATTTCATTGATTTCAGCTCTGATTTTAATTATTTCTTGCCTTCTGCTACCTTTGCTGTTGTTTTGCTCTTCCTTTTCTAGGGTTTTGAGATGAAGTGTGAGCTCATTTATTTGTTGGTTTTTTCTTTTTTTGAGGAATGAACTCCAGGCAATGAATTTCCCTCTTAAAACTGCTTTCATTGTGTCCCATAGATTCTGATATGTTGTGTCTGTATTTTCATTTATCTCTAAGAATTTTTTGATTTCCTCCTTTATGTCTTCTGTAACCCATTGATCATTCAGTAACATATTGTTTATTTTCCATGTGATGCAGGATTTTTCCTTCCTTATTTTATCATTGATTTCCAGTTTCATTCCATATGATCAGATAAGATGCATGGTATTATCTCCACACCTTTATATTTACTAAGAGTTGCCCTATGGCATAATATATGGTCTCTTTGAGAAGGATCCATGTGCTGCTGAGAAGAACGTATACCCACTTGATGATGGTTGATATATTCTATATATGTCAGTTAAGTCTAGGTTATTGATTGTGTTATTGAGTTCTATAGTTTCTTTATTCAGCTTTTGTTTGGAGGATCTGTCCAATGCTGAGAGCGGTGTGTTGAAGTCACCCATAATTATTGTGTTGTGGTCTATTTGATTCTTGAACTTGAGGAGAGTTTGTTTTATGAATGTTGCAGCACCATTATTTGGTGCATACATACTGATAATTGTTATGTCTTGTTGGTGAATGGTTCCTTTTAACAGTATATAGTGTCCTTCTTTATCCCTTTTGATTAACTTAGGTTTGAAGTTGATTTTATTCGATATGAGTATGGCCACTCCTGCTTGCTTCCAAGGACCATATGAGTGGTATGATTTTTCCCAACCTTTCACCTTCAGCTGTGTATGTCTTTTCCTGTCAGATGAGTCTCCTGAAGGCAGCATATTGTTGGGTCTGTTTTTTTTAATCCAAGTTACTAGCCTATGTCGCTTGATTGATGAGTTTAAGCCATTAACGTTTAGAGTTACTATTGATATATGGTTTGTACTTCGAGTCATGTTTATTTATTTATTTATTTATTTATTTTAATTTGGCTTGTTTTTCCTCTTTGATTATTCCCCCCCCCTTTACTGAGTTACCTCCCACTGTTAATTTTGGGTGTTGTTTTTTGTTTCCTCTTCTTGTAGTGTTTTGCTCAAAATGCTTTGCAGTGCTGGTTTTCTGGCTGCGAATTCTTTTAACTTTTGTTTATCATGAAATATTTTAATTTCATTGTCAAACCTGAAGCTTAATTTTGTGGATACAATATTCTTGGTTGGAATCCATTATTTTTCAGCGTTTGAAATACATTGTTCCAGGATCTTCTCGCTTTCAACGTCTGTGATGAAAAATCAGCTGTTAACCTAATTGGTTTACCCCTGAATGTAATCTGCCTCCTTCCTCTTATCGCTTTTAATATTCTCTCCTTGTTCTGTATGTTGGATATCTTCATAATAATGTATCTTGGAGTTGGTCTATTACAGTTTTGTATGTTTGGGGTCCTGTAGGCTTCCAGAATTTGGCAGTCCATTCCATCTTTCATTTCTGGAAAGTTTTCTAAGATTATTTCATTCAATAGGTTGTTCATTCCTTTGATTTGGACCTCTATACCTTCTTCTATCCCAATGACTCTTAAGTTTGGTTTTTTTATGACATCCCATATCTCTTGGATGTTTTGCTCGTGGTTTCTTACCAGCCTTTCTGCGTTGGCTGTAGTCTTTTTGAGTTGATAAACTTTGTCTTCATTATCTGATGTTCTGACTTCTATTTGATCTAGTCTATTTGTAATATTCTCATTTGAGTTTTTGATTTGGTTTATGGTTTCCTGCATTTCTAGGATTACTGTTTGTTTTTTTAAATCTCTATCTCCTGGTAGAGTTCATTTTTTGCTATTTGAGTCTGCTTATGTAATTCATTTTCAAATATTCTTTCATTGTTTGGACTTGCTGTCTAATTACTTCTTTAAGATTCCATTCCATCTGAGTCAGGTATGCCTTGAGTTCTTTCTCTGTCCATTCTTCTGATGCCTCTAGGTTCTCCTGTAAATTTAAGTTGTCCTGCATTGTTTGTAATCCTTTTTTCCCTTGTTTTTTCATGGTGCTCATGTTACTTTCCAACTCTGTTTGACTGCTGTGTTTCTGTTTTCTCCTATAAATTTGTTTTGGTTTTGTATAGCTCCAAGATCTCTCCTTTGTGTTGGGAGACAATGTTTAGAGACGTTGGATTTAATTGTGATTTAAGGTAAATTCATTAGTTTTATTAAAGACCTACAGATTTGATGGCATATAGAGAGTTGAGGTTTGAACTTAGGATTTTATGTTAAGGTCGGGCGATTTGATGGTATGGAGTTTAATATATCTTAGCTTCTTTGGGGGGTTGCTCAAATGCAGGCAGATATTAACAAGAGAATAGACAGGAGTACTTGGGGGTAGTTAAGGGCTTAGGCGGACTATAGACCGTCTTGTAGTATTCATCTATTTGCATTTAGTAAATTACATGTAATTGGAGTAGTCATGCTTGGGAGGAAAGATAGGGAAAAGGTAAGGAAGCAAACCAAGAAAGAGAGAGGGAGAGAAGAACGAAAGAAAAAAATAGAAAAGAAAAAGAAGAAATGATAAAAAAATAAAATACAGTAAAATAAATATTACAATTTAAAAAAAAAGGCACTATTAGGCTTCTATTTTCTTCGCTTCCAGTAGGTGGTGCTGTGCCTTCTGGATCAAGATTTTGCCCTCTGGCTGTAGGGGAAACAATCCGTATGAGGCTGCTCCCTCCTCCCCCACCTGGTGTCTCTCCAAACCTGTTAACTTAGGTTTATCCCTGTCCTCTAGTCTCCTCGCTTCTCCCACCAGACAGGCCTTCCCCAGTGTGATACCTCTCCGCAGTTCAAGCTACACTCTGGGCCTGCAGTTTCCTGGATGTGGAGCATCCTATTGTTTTGATTCCCTCTGATAGCCACTCCTCCCAGAGCTGGCGAGACAGGTTTCGTTTTCACTGCTGGTGGGAGGGGGGAGTTGGAGTCAGGTGCCTTTACCTTTCCCCACACCTCTATTCATGCTCACTCTGATAATCACGCCCCCAGAAAGCCAGGGAGAGATTTTATGTGATTTCCCTGCTGTGTGGGAGAAGGGCTAAATGTCAGACACCTGTTCTATTGCTGAACTTGCTGCGATGAGATTGGATCTGTTAGAAACTGGCAATGGTGACGTCAGCTCTCCAAGATGGTGGCCGCTGGCTTCCTCGGTGGGTTGTCCGGTGTGGAGGGCAGATCTGGACTGTTTCTCTCCCCCATCTCAAACCCAGAACTCAGCCTGGAGCACTGTGAGGGCATAGTTGGTAGGACCCCACAGAATCCATAGCACCATTTCTCTGCGTTGCTGGCAGGTCAGCGCGCGCAGGCTCCAGCTGCAGGGCTGGCCGCTGATCAATCAGCCTGAATCTCCAGGCGCATGGTTCACTCACGATTGAGCCACAGTAATTGACCCTCGGGTGTTGGAAATCCTTCCTCTAGGTTTCAGTGCACCCCAATTTTGCTGGAAATTCCTAACAAGATAGCTTCTGGCCCTTCTAACTTGCTATTCACCTGCACAGTGATACAGTACACGGGGGTGACGGACTCTATTCGCCGCCATCTCTAGACTCCTGATTATTTTTAAATAGAGATGTGACATAAGATATACTATTGATACATGCCAATAACACTGACATTAGATGATATTAGTAGTTATGATAACACATAATATTATGGACAACAAAAAGATTAAAAATAGCTTTGCTGTCTTATTTTCATGACTTCTGTTCTCATGTGATCAATGCACAGCATGAACACTGCATGGAGAATCTTGGTTTGGCAAGAATGAATAAGAAAGGCTGGAAAGAGGAACTCTAACTAGAGGATGTTTAAAAAAATATAGACAATCAAAGATGAGAGTAGGAAAGAAGCTTTACAATTTGGTAATTGGAATAATCCCTAATGCCTTCAAAGGCACTAAGAAACTTTGCTATTCATAACCAGATCACTGAACATTGCCACCTTTACAAATCTACAGATTCCCTGGTCCTGGAAGAATATAAGTTTTATTTCCCACACCCACACTTCTCATTAAGACAAATTATTTTGTTGTAGATTCCATCCCAGAGCTGCCAAATACTTTCCCCCCAGTCTTGTCCCAGCTGTCGGCCCACCTGGAGCCCAGAAAGCATACCTGGGCAGGGGCAGAGAAAGACACTCTTTCTTTCTGCAGGGACAGAGAAGAACAGCCAGAGTGTTCCTCTAGTACGTGGAGGGCATTCAAAACTGTTAACTATTCCTTCCATCATGTTGGTCTCCTAATTACCTTTTGGCAACAGATAGAAAGACATGTCATTGATGGTAACACAGCCTTTCTCTATTCCTCTTGCAAAGGGATCTACCAAACTGTCCCATTTCCCCACCTCTCCAATTCCATCTTTTCATTGATTTCTGATGCTCTGTCCACCACTTCCCCCTCTCCTCATGATGTGGTGTCAATGAAAAGAGCTGCCACTGGTTTTTAAACATACCCTCAAGAATCAATTAAAACACAAACATGGAGAGAGGGTGAGGATCTATCTAAGGTAAAAGGAGTATATACTTTACTTCCATGAGGGGATATTTGTTCCAAATCTGGGCATGTTCCTTAAACATTATGGAAAGAGATGAAGATCTAAAGAAAAAGGCAGAGAAAAAGACTACACAAAGATGGTAATGGAGCAAAGATCCTGCTCAGGAAATGTCCAGATGGCTCTTTGGTCATGGTCAAGAGCCAATATCTGCATAGGCCTGACTTTGTGATTAGGTGTTCTTGACCACGACGTGTGCAGACAAGATGAACTGGGTTTAAAAGGGCTGGCTGCAACATTAAGCTAAGAAGGTAGCCAAAAAGCACACAACATAGACATAAGTTTTTCAAGTCAAGAGCGTGATGGCTCTAAGATTTTAAGAGTCAGCTTCCACACTGGAAAGAAAGAGTGTGCACTCGGAATCCCTTTATTTATAGGGAAATTAACAAAGGAGTTTCTATGGAATGTTCTTTACCAAATAAGGCAAGAGGTGGGCTCCCTAGCCCCAGTGGGTAATGCCCAGGTCCAGAACTCTGAGAAAGCAGACTTCTTTGCCAAGTGAAGGTGGAGACCACCTGCTTCACACAGCCCAGACAGTGTGCAATGACAGACTAACACCAAATTGGCTCAAGGCTGAGATAGGATGCTTAATACAGCTCATGTGTGGCTCCCCACAGGGCATAGGATATATGCTCAATGCTATCATTTAATGCTCCTGATGCTGGAAATAACCCACAAGATATCTGAGACCCTAAATCTGAAAAGAACAAAGTAAACACATAGCACCAAGGTTAACACTAAAATAAGGTAAGTACCTATTCAAAACACTGACCATGTTTCCCATATCTACCTAGTAAGTGCAGTCTTTTATTGCTCTTATGCTCTGGATAAATCAGTTCTTATCTTCAGTAGACAAAGTCTCTGGGAGTTAGGAAGAGGAATACATTAAAGCAGATTTCTAAGTGAGCTGGACTACAAGTTTTATGGCAGTGCTAAATGGTGCTACTGCTAGGCAGAACCCAGAGGCTTGTGATACCTACATTAAAGGATTCATTGAAGTGCACTAAGTGGCCATTGCCCTAAGGCCACGTTTGCATACAGATTTGAACAGACTTTGCATGAAAAGGAAACAGTGGAAATGAGAGTTGAGTACTCCCAACTCATCTCACCACATTAACTTCCACCACTTGCCTACCAGAGAAGGCCATCCTCACCAACCTTGCCAAGAAGGGCTTTGACCTTGGAGAGTCTTGGCACTGAAAGGAGGACTCCCCTACTTCTCCCCACTAATTTCTGTCTCTGCAGAGAAGCTCCAGCCCTGGAAACCAAAGCCCTCTCTCTAACAGGGTCTCTGGTCACTACAGGAAGAGATGACTCTCACAATCAATTGCTCAGGCTTTGACCAGCATGGGGTGGGCTTGTCTCCCTTCTAGGCTATATTTAATCAGAAGGCCTTCTATCCAGCCATCAGCCACAACATCCCCACTCCTTTCAATATTTCTTCAGGGCCTGGGCTTGTGGCTCAGTGGTAGAGTGCTTGTGAGACCTTGGGTTCAATCCTCTGCACCAAATAAAAATAAATAAAATAAAGGTTAAAAAAATTTCTTCACCCTGTCTGCCATCCTGGAAGTCATGGGAATTGGTGCTGCCTTCATTTCCATAGCTTCTAACAGGGAACAAATATCCTCCGTCCTATAAACCCAACACCACATTGGCCTAGAATGGATTTTGTACAAGTTAGACAGTTTTCCTATGGGGTAAAAAAGGCATGGAGAACAATGATGTCAAAATATTTTTTCAGGAAACATTGTCCTCCAGTCCTGTTTTTTCTGTAGTGCTCCAGAAAATGTTCTGTATGTCAATTAAAATCTGAATTGTCCCTAGACACAGTGGGTAAGGAAAGACAGTCCAGTATCTAGAACTATGGCTGTCAAATAAACTAGTAAATGCTGGCACGTGCCAAATCTTTTTTGCACTGACAATTCTGGATGGGAATTTCTTTATCAGGGTGCACAACCCCAGCTGCTGACGTCATTCTTGTGGGTGAATTTGTTAAAGCAGAAGGTAGAAATGACAACTCAAAAAAATGACCAAGGAGTTACAGACCAATATATTGGTGCATAACTGGATCCAAGTGGCAAGACCTGCCTGGTAAAAAATGTCAGAGGTTCTTTGCTGATGACAAATAAAGAGGAGATAAGCTATGACATAAGTGGGACATAAATGGGAGTGGGGCTCAGATTTAAAGAAGACTGAAAAGGGCAGGGGAAGCTGCCTGGACAAGCTCCATTGCTTGCTGCACTGGCTGCAGATATGGTGTAATGTCAGATTCGTGGGACCCTCCAGGGGCCGAATTTGATGCAGTCGCACAAAAGTCTTTATTGCAAGCTTGAGCCTGGACTCACAACCATTTCCGACGCATCGGCCCCAGGGAGTGAGTCCCGGTCCTTTGTTCAATGAGATTTTATAGGTTTTGGGGGGGATACTCTATGCGTCACAACATCACACAGCAAATCATTCCATATCACGGGAAAATCAAACAACAACTCTTTAACATTGATTAGCACATTCACTGGCAGGAACAAGTTGGGTGGGGATGATTGGTTAGCAGAAGAGGGGGGATTCCTTTGAACTGATTGGTTTAAGCCATGGAGGTGTACGTGCTAAACTACATGGTTTCCCAACATGTTATCAACCACCATAAACTACTGGGGGGGTCATCTGGCATCCCAGGTATTTTCCCTGTCTCATGCTGATTGGTAATTGCTAGGGGATTGCTATGGGTCTTCACCTAGCCTGACTGAGTCAGGGACACCTGGCGCAGCAGATCTCTCCTGTTATTTGCAGACAAACAACTCAGCAGGGTGGGTATGTGCCTAGGAAGGCTCTGTGGGTTTTTCCAAGGACAAGGGTCATGCCCCCTTCCTTAGGACAGGTCTGAGGTAGAAGCTGCTGTTATTTATTTATTTTCAAAAATGGAGTCACATCAGTTTCTCAATGTGACAGACTTTCATTAATCAGAATTTTGTTAGTATCAACAAACTCACTGTCTCAACTGAAAATCTGTGGCTCCCAGACATTTCCTCAAGGAACTGTGCATATCTGGGCTGGGGAAAACCAGTGTGAAGCCCCAACTACAAAGCACAGCCTAGGATTTGTGCAGGACAGAATACAACAAAAATATTCAGGCAGGGGAACTGTCTTCACCCATTGACTTCACAAAACACTATGAGGAGGAGTGGTGATAGGAGTGACATGAGAGAAATATCCAGAAGAGTACAGGGGAAAAAAAGACCTGGAAAGGGAGGGATAGCAAAGCTAAGAGAAGCACTTGGAGCCACCACCTCTGCCTCTCTTTCCTAAACAGCATGAATGTGAATCAGACACCTTCAGGTCTTACCATCTATATCAATGATGAAAGTCAAATAAAGTATAGTGAGCCAAAATGGACAACCAGCATCTGCAACCTGGACATGTTCTTGTGAAGAACAGAGCTCTACCTCCGCTTCAGTTCTTTCTTCTACATGGGTAAGGGTGATACATTTTGTAACTATAAGAGATTCAGGGGAAGATACTTCGAGGAAGGTATTATTAGGGGAGGTTTTAGACCAGTATTTCTGAACTATGGCTACTACAATATTTAAAAAATATATTTTTATTGTTGTAGATGGACACAATACATTTATTTATTTATTTATTTATTTATTTATTTATTTATTTATTTAAGTGGTGCTGAGAATTGAACCCAGTGCCTCACATGTACTAGGCAAGTGCTCTATCTCAGAGCCACAACCCCAGCCCTACAGCAACTCTTTAATATCCATAATTGCACCTCAGAGATTCCGATTTAACTCTTCCAGGTGGAGTCTTATGGTTTGGATCTAAAATATATCCCAAAGGCCAGGTGCTAAAGACTTTGTTGCCAGCCTATGTATAGTAGCAGATGGTACAAAGTTTAGGAGGTGGGGCCTAGTTAGAAGAAGTAAGTCATTAGGGGTATGTCTTTGGCTCCTGTTCATTCTTTCTCTCTCTCTCTCCACAACCCCTCCTCTCTCCCTCTTTCCTGGCCATGATGAGGTAAGCAGTTTTGCTCTACCATGTATTCCCCACCATGATGTTCTGCCTCATCACAAGCTCACAGCAATGAGGTCTATGGATTGAAACCTCTGAACTAGATGGACTGAAAACTCTGAAACAATGAGGCAAAATAAGTCTTTCCCCCTTTAAGGTGATTTTCTCAGGAATTTTGTCACAGCAATGCAAAACTGACTAACACACTACTGGTGTGACTCAGCACAATGTACAGCCAGAGGAATGAGAACTTATGCTCCATTTGTGTACAATGTGGCAAAAATGCATTCTACTGTTATGTATAACTAATTAGAATAATTTTTTAAAAAAAAGAGTACAGAATAAAAAGCAATCTTCTCCTAAAACAAAAACAAAAACTGACTAATACATAGAGTCTAGGCTTCCTTAGTTTTTATGTCTCCCCAGGTGATGCTGATGTGTGGAAAGGTTAAGAAGTCTATTTTACATCTTAGCCCTTTTGCCAAATGAGACTCATTTTGCCCTTGAGCTGCTAAATATCTATAATTTTTAGATCAAATCTTTTAACTTTAATAGCTAACAGATTTAAACCAGCAAGTTACTATAGCTGAATGCCACCAGGTGTTATGTGAAAGATTTAGATAAACTAATCATCATAATGGGCTATGCATGTAATTATAAAAATGTTGAGCTATTCAAGTTTGATTCTACTAAAACAACATCATACATCCGGGGAATTGAGAAGGAAAATAGAAATGACTCCAAAACCCTTGACTCATGTTTGAGTCATATGGAATATTCTCATAATGATCTTGACTCACTCTGATTTTCAACAACAATAAAAAAAATCAATGCTTCAGTGCACATATGTGAATTGCTACTCCTATTGCCCACTTCAGAGAAAACCAGAGTGCCCTGCTTTAAAAGGACTAAATGGAAAATTTGTTGAGACAGCTGGTGGGGGAAGAATTGAATTTTGTTGGCAGGAAGCTTAGGAACACCTCTGGACTGAGGTGACCAGCTTCCTTTACAGTGGATAGCACACTACTGGGCATGGACAAAGAAGTGTGGGAGAGAACAGACTTGTCTTGCAACACTGTTTGGACCCAGGGAGAGTGGGAGCTCCTGAGCAGCAATGCCACTTCAGAGATGTCTGTTGGCAGCAACTTGTATGACAAGATCATGTTCCCAGCCTGACCTCTGATCCCAGTTACTCTGATCTCCCCACAGGGCTGAATACACTTTTTAGATGTAAAAAGAAGCTCCAGAGGGTGAAGCACCTGTCCCCTACCCTACCCTCTACCTAACTGTCCTGAATCAGGATCCCCAGGGTCTCCTGGACTCCCATACACTCCAGCTGTCCTGCAGAGGGGAGGAACAGCTGGCCTGTTATAAACACTTCTACTCAGCAAGGAGCAGTCAACTATGTGATAGCCCCAGGGGCCCTATTTGCCCTTAAAATTCTAGAATCATTGTGTATTATCTAATGAAAATTAGACAATAAATTGGAGGCATTTATATGGAAGGGCACAATTAAACACACATGCATTACCTAAAGAGATTGTTACATACCCAGCCTACACTGGCAAAGGTTAGATAGATAGTCCAATATACAAGTTGAGCCCTTTGGCATTAATTTATATGCCACATTCTCTATTCTCTCACCAGGTGGCCATCAGATGCAGACCCAGGCTCTAAGTAATAAACCTCCTGGTGTCTAGCGGCTTTCTGGTGGCCATTGATGCCCTCAGTTTCTACCTGCCAAGAGAAAACCAGAATCATGCCCCAGTCAAAATGATCCTTCTGCTGGGCCACAATAGTCTCCCTGCTCATGATGATGAATGGCTTACCCCCCCCCCATCAGTGGCTTGCCCCTAATCAGTACAGCCCCTCCCACTTTGCAGAGAAGCAAAGGCAACAGGGGACAAGGAGGGGTCAGAAGACAGCCACTGCTCCACTTAAGGCTGGGGAGGGACTTCTAAGAAAACACTGCACTTGAGAAAGAGGCTTAAAGAAAGTTTAGAAGTGAATCTGCCCAGGTTTAGTAGGATTTTCTTTGCCCTCAGATGTCTACTTCGCCCTGTGTCTGGTGGCCAGCCTGCTGGAGACCATCTTCATCACCTACTTTCTTTACCGGCCCTTCACCCAGCCCCCACCCATGACTGGGTGGCTCCACTCCCTGCTGAGGCACTGCACCAGGCCAATGAGGTGCTGCCCCCTGGGCCTCAGAAAGGGAAAAAGGGCCTAGATCTCAGGCCCGCTCACCTGCCTGCTGAGGAAGCCAGGGCTGCCCACATTCTCTTCTCATTCCTCCACTTCTATGCTCCTGCCACCTCCTCTGACTTTGTTCCCACCCAGGTGACCTTTACACTCCATGGCTGAGTCTCTGTCCTCCCCACAGGGCTGAAGAAACCAGTAGACTTGGTAGGGAAGGTGTCAGGTACCAGAAAGGCAGAGCCTAATGGGTCCCCTGAATCAGCAAGAGCTCAGCAGGAAATGAAGGTCCAGACGCAGCTCTGATGGAGTGTGGGTAGAGTTAAGCCACCTGGTGGACATCCTGCTGTTCCATCCCTACCTGCCCTTCATGGCTTCCTCCATCATCATGGTCAATGTCCTCTAGAGTACCTGGGCAGACATCCACAGTTTGAACTTTCTCCTGATCTTAATACCAGCCAGATATAGGCCACTGTCCTAATCCTAGCCACTTATCCCCAGGGACTTCAATGTCCCTTTTTGTATTCCAAAAACTGCAACTCAGAACTACTAACCAGGTTCAGAACAGCCCTGGACAATTTTCTGTCTTCTCACATGACAAGCAAGGTACTTTGTTCCACGCACTTTTTGTGTTCCTGAGCTACATCTAACTTCTAACTCTTCATTGATGAAAGTCCAGATCAGCGGAGTCTTTCCTTGATTGATCACTCTAATAAGCAATTTCCAGGAAGCACTGGCTCCTTAATATAGTTGCTATAATTCCATGAATACTGGGATGGAGAGAATTCTCCTTAAAAGCTTTGATACATCACTCTAAACAGGTGTGACCTGATTTGTTTTTAAGTGTTTCAAGCACTGTCAGAATTCTTTTTTAAATGTCAAGTCTCATTTGCAAGATATTATTTAATTTGCAATAAAATATTTACAAATGCAAAAATATTCCTTTCATCAACCATTTGTTTTTCACTTTATCTCTCTCGTTCCTGAAATCATTCTTTGAAATAAATAATAAACAGTGTCATGTTTTTATTCTGACAAGTTCCTCTGATTTTACAACATCAAACACAGTGGACCAGGGCTGAGGACTGAGCGAGCAGTGGCAGAGCACTTGCCTAGCATGTGTGAGGCACTGGGTTGGATCCTTAGCACCACATAAAAATGAAACAAATAAAATAAAGGGATGCTGTCCATCTAGAAATACAAAAAATAAAAATAAAAAAACACAGTGGACCTTCTGAATATGTATGCTTAAGAAGAACCAAGAAGGATCCCAACCGAAGAGTTCAGGTTCAGCCATTCAGCCACATGATGGAAGTAAGACTATAGATTTATGTCAAGGCCATGGAATCAGGTCCAAGATATAGTAACACAATAATATGCTTACATGATTTCTATAAAACAAAAAAATCTATAGATAGATACATAGATGCATAGATACATAGATGATATATAAGCAAAGAAATATGTACAGATAACTAGACACCAAAACATTAGTAAACTTTGTCCCGGACAATGGGTTAGCAGGAAGTGCTATTTTCATTTATATCCTTGTCTGTGTTCTATGAATTGTTTTCAATGAACATGTTTTACTTTTATTATCAGAAGACTAAAAAGACAATTTTTAAAATTATTTTTAGTTGTACTTGAACACATGCCTTTATTTTATTTATTTATGTGGTGCTGAGGATCAAACCCAGTGCTTCACACATGTGAGGCGTTGTTCTACCACTGAGCTACAACTCCAGTCCCTCTAAAGACAATTTTTGAAGATGTGCTTTCTATTAATGGTACTTTACACCTACCTTTATCAGCAGATAACATCCTAAGGAGGATTATAACAGCCAACTTCGAGCCAGCCCTGAGGAGAGACAGAGATTGAAAGGGAAAGGGACAGAATACCAAAGACAAATTTCTGAGTTATATTTCAAGCAGGTGAAAACAGTTCAAGGATTTATTTATATTTCTGCCTCCCCTCAGAGACTGTGTTTTCCTGAAGGACAGGAGCAATGTCTCTCTCATCCATCTTTATGGTTTAGGACATAGCACCATGCCTGACGCATCCCAGGTGCATCACACAGATCTGTTGAATGAGTGCATGTGTGATGAATGACAGCTAACTATAAATCCACATTTTTCTATCTCTGGTTGTGATCTCTTCATTCCTTCCTGGTTTTTACTTTATTTTTTATACCTAATGTGGAAAATTAGCAACCCATCTTCATGTGTCTACTTAACTGAGTTCTTAGAGATATTAATTATATCTTGGCAAAGACATTTCTATTATCAGAGTCCTTATATTTCCTTCCCCTTGGAACATATTTCTCACTCAGAATTCAGAAACTCATCTTTGGTTTTTGCCAATAACTTCAAATAAATAGTGGCTACCAAGTTTTTTAGGAATTTCTTATTTCTTCTTCTTCTTCTTCTTCTTCTTCTTCTTCTTCTTCTTCTTCTTCTTCTTCTTCTTCTTTGTTTTTAAAGTTTTTATTCTAATTTGTTATATGTGACAGCAGAATGCATTACAATTGATATTACACATATAGAGCACAATAGTTCATATCTCTGATTGTATACAAAGTGTATTCACACCATTCATGTCTCCATAAATATACTTAGGGTAATGATGTCCATCTCATTCCACCATCTTTTTTACCCACTACCTTCCCCTCCCTCCCCTTTGCCCTATCTGGAGTTCATCTAATCTTCCCATGCTTCCCCTCCCAACTCCACTATGAGTCAGCCTCCTAATGTCAGAGAAAACATTTAGTATTTGGCTTTTTGGGATTGCCTTACTTAACTTAGCATTATATTCTCCAGCTCCATCAATTTACCTGCAAATGCCATGATTTTATTCTCTTTTATTGCTGAGTAATGTTCTATTGTGTATATATACCACATTTTCTTTATCCATTCATCTACTGAATGGCTTCTAGATTGGTTCCACAGTTTAGCTATTGTGAATTGTGCTGCTACAAACATTGATGTGGCTGTGTCCCTATAGTGTGCTGTTTTTAAGTCCTTTGGGTATAGAAAGAGTGGGTTAGCTGGGTCAAAAGGTGGTTCTATTCCCAGTTTTCCAAGGAATCTCCATACTGTTTTCCACATTGGCTATACCATTTTGCAGTTCCACCAGCAATGTATGAGTGTGCCTTTTTCCCCACATCCTCGCCAATACTTATTGTTGTTTGTATTCTTAATAGCTGCCATTCTGACTGTAGTGAGATGAAATCTTAGAGTAGTTTTGATTTGCATTTCTCTAATTGCTAGAGATGTTGAACATTTTTTTCATATATTTGCTAATTGTATATCACCTTCTGACAAGTGTCTGTTCAGTTCCCTGGCCCATTTATTGATTGGGTTATTTGGCTTTTTGGTGTTTAACTTTTTGAGTTCTTTATATACCCCAGTGATCTATCTGATGTGCAAGTGGTAAAAATTTGCTCCCAAGATGTAGGCTCTCTATTTAACTCACTGATTGTTTCTTTTGCTGAGAAGAAGCTTTTTGGTTTGAACCCATCCCATTTATTAATTATTGATTTTAATTCTTGGACTCTGGGAATCTTATTAAGGAAGTAGGGGCCTAATCTGATATTTTTCTTCTATTAGACACAGGGTATCTGGTTTAATTCCTAGGTCCTTGATCCACTTTTAAGAGACAAGTCTTCTAACTCCTATGCTCAAGTGATATTGTTGCCTCAGTCTCCCAAGTAGCCAGGACTATAGGCATGTGCCAACAACCCAGCTTTAAATTTCTCAAGGTCACCTTTATATCTTTTTCTTGCCATCTCCATGTTTATATTTCTCTGTATGTCATCTTGCTTTTCTTTTCTTTTCTTTTTCTTTAAGCACAGAGGCACTTAACCACTGAACCACATTCCCAGTCTGTATTTTTTCCTTTGAGATAGGGTCTCACTCAGCTGCTTAGAGCCTCGCTCAGTTGCTAAACTTGGCTTTGAATTTGCAATCCTCCTACCTCAGTCTCATGAGCCACTGGGATTACGGGAATATGCCCATATCCAGCTCGTCTTGCAATTTTTCTTCATATGTATATGACTTCCGGTTTTCTGTGTCAAGACTATCTTTTAACAGTGCCTTTTGCAAGAGAACATCCTGTGGGTAAGCTTAGGTTGAAGTGAGCCTTGTGGTCTAAAACATGATCTGACAATGAAGCAAAATATTTTAAGCTGTCATTATCCTAGAAGTGTTAGTAGGAATGTTAGGAGTGTTTTACAATTTGGGAGGGATTACTTCTGGGTTTTGATGTCTCTCTTATTTAAACACACACACACACACACACACACACACACACACACACACACAGTAGCCCTTGTGATGATAACTATATTTCCTTTTACTCCCTTATTAACCTCTGTTAAGACTATATATTGCGGATTTATGAACTCTGTAAAAATCAGACAATTGCTCCTGGACATAACCTTCTCATGTGCTTGAGCATGTTTCTACCTTCTTGATTGTCATTTCTACTAACTCCCACTCCCTCCTTTATCACTAGTGTCCAGAGGTGCCATCACAATCTTTTCACATCTCATTGTTTCTTTTCATATTATTTAAATTAGTATGAGAAAACTTTCTCCATGAAAAATTTCTCCCTACTTATTCTTTGGCATTCCATATTTCTATCCATTCTTACTGTATGTTTTTGTTTCATCATTGTCCAAATTCCTTCCACCTTCTGGAAATACAAAACATCTACAGGCAGACAGTACATGCTTCACACTATCCCCCTCTTTTCTCATCCCTCTGCTTCTTTTTCTGAAAACCAGGCTCATCTGTCAGCTCTTCACCACTATTTTTCTCTCCTGCCTCCATTAATCTTCCTGTACTTCTTATTACAACTCTTTTCACTATTATTTCTCCTTAATCTTTTGATTAACTCTTATGAAAACCTCCCATCCATATCTGACATTTAAGAAAATGAGTCTATCTTATCACTCTTAAGAATTCAGAATGGACATCTTTATGTTGATTTTTCCACATTTGTAGCACAGATGTAGAAATCTATACAAAATAAGCAGCCATTGCTGGGTATGGTGGTGCATGCCTGTAATCCCAGCAACTTGGGAGGCTGAGGCAGGAGGATCATGAGTTCAAAGCCAGCTTCAGCAAAAGCGAGGCACTAAGCAACTTAGTGAGACCCTGTCTTTAAATAAAATACAAAATAGGGCTGGGGATGTGGCTCAGTGGTCAATTGCTCCTGAGTTCAATCCCTGGTCCCCCACCAAAAAAAAAGTAGCCCTTAAAATACACCTTGAGTCTCCATCTGCTCAAGCTCCAACACTTCAGCCACTGCCACTTTCAAGCTACACTTGGTTGGGCCAGAGAGGCCCCAGGAGATTGGCAGTTTTTATCATCATGAAAACTTCCAAGTTTTTTCCCCACTTGGTATTAGTAATTATACAAATTGAAAAGATATGAGTGAGTATACTAAAAAGAAGACTTTACACCTTTCTCATTATTCATTTTCCTCTGGAATAAGCAGACTTACAAATACAGCCAATGGAATTTTCCCTGATCATTGCTATAGTATCTATTGTATGAAAAAGCCAGACTTAAAATATTTTGACAACAAAGATGATGATTCTGATACTGAGACATCAAATGAGTTACCAAAATTTGCAGATGTAACCAGGCCAGAAACAGAAATCAGAACTACTAGTTCCCAATATAATTCTGGACCATACTTATTTTTCTACAGATTGGGGAAATAAATTAATTGCATTGGCATATTATGCATAGATTGATGGAAAAACAGTGCATCACTTAAACTCCTTTTTGCATAGTTGTACTTATCTAATAGGTCTTATTTAGTAATAGTAATATAATAATAGGCTTATTTCATTTTTTCAGAAAAATCTGCTGATGTGGAAATTTGTGATGAAGAATGTAACTCACATGAATCAATCAACCAGAAAAACAAGAGGACAGTCCTATAGAAGTTCACGCTGATGAAGATGTCCCCATTACTGTGGAAGTTCATGCAATTTCTGAGGATTATGACATATAGACAGAAAACAATTCCTCTGAGAGTCTCCAAGTACAAACTGATGAAGAACCACCAGCTAAAGTTTGTAAAATTCTTGACAAGAGCCAAGCTTTGAATGTGACTATCCAGCAGAAATGGCCTTTACTGCAAGCTAATAGCAGTTGCCCCTATAAATGTGAACTTTTTGAATTTATAGCAAGTACTTTTCTGATTTAAAACAGCATATGATTCTGAAGCATAAAAGTACCGATTCAAATGTGTGTTGAGTATGCAAGAAAAGCTTCTCTACCAACATGTTTCTGCTCAAACATGCCAAACTACATGAAGAGGATCCCTACATTTATAAATACTGCGATTTACAGGACAGTAATTTTTGAGAACCTCAGCCAGCACATTGCAGACACCCACTTTAGCGATCACCTGTATTGGTGTGAGCAGTGTGACGTGCAGTTCTCCTCGAGCAGTGAGATCTACCTGCATTTCCAGGAGCACAGCTGTGAAGAACAGTACTTGTGTCAGTTCTGTGAACATGAAATGAATGATGCAGAAGACTTGTATAGCCATATGATAAATGATCATGCATGTAAATTAATAGAACTGAGTGATAAGTATAACAATGGAGAACATGGACAATACAGCCTCTTAAGCAAAATTACCTTTGACAAATATAAGAACTTCCTAGTATGTCAAGTATGTAGATTTTGGAGTAGATTTCATACAAATGTTAACAGGCATGTTGCTGTTGAACACACTAAAATATTTCCTCATGTATGTAATGACTGCGGGAAGGGCTTTTCAAGTATGCTAGAATATTGCAAGTATTTAAATTCACATTTATTTGAAGGAATTTATTTGTTTCAATATTGTGGATATTCAACTTCATCTAGATAGTCTCCTGCTAAAACAAAAGTCATGAGGTTGAGGAACTTCAAGTTCCCTCATGACCATTCCCTCCTGCCCTCCCCATCACATGACCTTTTGAAAATAAGTCAGTAACTCCTTTTGGAATACGCATTGAAAGCACAGGTAAGCAAGATGGACAGAAATCCTTTGGTGTAATTCAGGAAAGCCTAAAAAAGCCAGTGGTTTAATTTAGTCCAAGTCCAAAGGCCTGAGATGGAAGGAGCTACAGTGCCAATCATAATCCTGAAACACACAATTCTAAACTTCATAGTCCTAAATGTTGAAATCCCTGATGTTTAAAATTCTGAAAATAAAAATCCCAAAGATTAAAATTCCAAATGTTGAAATTCTGAAAATCAACATTCCCAAAACTACATTCCCTGCTCCACAAAAAAAAAAGTACATTAGAATCTATCCAGCATCATGGGAGGCTGAGGCAGGAGGACTGTGAATTCAAGGCCAGCCTCAGCAACATAGCAAGTCCCTGTCTCAAAATAAAACAAAAAAAAAAAAAACAAAACAAAGGGCTGGGGATGTGGCTCAGTAATTAAGTGCCCTGGGTTCAATCACTGGTAACAACAACAACAAAAAAAAAAAAAAAAAAAAAGAAAGAAAGAAAGAAAAGAAAAGAAAAAGAAAGAAAGAAAGAAAGAAAACCAAATTCTGGAGAAGGAGTTAATGTGTTTTCAGTTCACAGGATAGTTGTATCGTGTTAAGTGAAAAAACACTTAACAGTGAGAGATAAAAGTTTAAATGGTAAATATTTTTGGTACTGGGAAAAAAGAAAATAACTAAATTGCAGTAGAGGAGCAATAACCAGACTTCCAAATAGACAACATACATTTAGAAAATGTATAGACCACAGCCACTCTCCAAATACAAAGGCAGCAAGTGTTTTGAAGATGATAGGAAAAATGAAAATACTGGAAAAATATTTTTAATCTCTTCTGCTAAATTATTTAGTCATGTATTACTTATGACCCTTAAAACATAGTACCATGCTTACCTTTAAAACAAATGTCCTTTGTCAGAGAATAAAACAATTTGACAAGCTTAGTGACCCTCTGAATCAAGAAATTGTACACCTTTAAATATATAAGGAAAGAAGAAAGCATGCATAAAATACTACGTACTGCAAAAGCAATGTACAACAGAAAACAGATTCATATTTTTCTGGGGGACAGAGTGGGTGGGAAAAGACAGGAGGGACGAATTTCAAAGGGACAAAGAGAACATTTTGGATGATGGATATAATATGTTCATCATGTTGACGATTGTGATGGTTTCATAGGTATACACATATGTCCAAACTTATCAAATTGAAATTTTTAGTTTATTTTATGCCAATTATACCTCAATAAAGCTGCTTTTATTAGCCAGATATGATGGCACACACCTGTAATCCCAGGGATTCTGGAGGATGAAGCAGGAGGAATGCAAGTTCAAGGTCAACTTGAGCAATTTAGCAAGACCCTGTCTCAAAATGAAAAAGAACTGGGATGGAGCTCAGTAGGGAGTTACCCCTGGGTTTAATTCTTAGTACCATAAAGAGAAGCTGCTTTTAAAATGTGCCCATGATTTTAAAAACTTTAACAATGTATGAGTTTTACATAAAGTGAACTTGAAAGTCCTCTGTATTCCCCGCCTAGACCTACTAATGCCTTTAAAGTCTTTTTTTTATTTGTTCTTTTTTTTAATATTTAGTTTTTGGTTGTAGTTGGACACAATACCTTTGTTTTATTTATTTACATGTGGTGCTGAGGATCAAACCCAGTGCCTCGCATGTGCTAGGCAAGTGCTCTACCACTGAGCCACAACCCAGCTCTTTATTTGTTCTTTTTAGTTATACAGGATGGTCGAAACCATTTTGATGTATTTTTACAAGCTTGGAATATAACCTTTAAAGTTTTTTGTCAGGGCCTTCCAACCATACCCATGTCCCTTTCCTTCAAGTAGGTAATAGCTATTCTGAATTTTGTATTTATTATCCCCTTTTTATTTTAGTATTTATTATCCCCTTTTAATTTTTCACTGTATACTTGTGCATGTTTAAACAATACATGGCTAAAATGTGTATCTGTTTAGAATACACAACATATTTTACATAGTATACTATATCTATGTTGCAACTCATATTTTATAATTCAACATTGTACTTTTCAGAGTTAATTGGGTTGATAGGTAAAGTGAAGTTCATTCCATACCATTGCTACATATGATTGCAATACTATTGTAATTAATCATATGTAGCTACTGAGCATTTGAAATGTGGCTATTGGGATTGAGGAACTGAATTTTTAGTTTTAATTAATTTAATTTTTCATTGCCACATCTGACTAATAGTCATTATAGGGAATAATGGAGTAGTGCCATGTCGCGTGTCCAGGGACTTAAACACTCAGACCTGCCCACCCAGGGACACCATCTGCTGCATTGCACGGAACTAAAACACTCAGGGGTCACTCCAGGGGAACTAGGTTGTGCGAAATAACCACATAAGAGACAGAAATACCTTTTTCTTTGGGGGACCTGTGACAGCTCCTCTGACCTTAAGGGTCTGAGAGAGAGAGAGAGAGAGAGAGAAAGAGAGAGCACGTGCTGACCCCTTCTATAGAGGAGAAGCCATTCAAATGAGGCAAGGGGTCAAGTTTCTAGGGGCTGAGTCTAGCTTCATGATGTCTGCTGTCAGCAGGTTGACTGACATCTAGGAAGGCCACACCCAAAGGCAGAATAAGAGAAGGGGACACACAAAGGGGTGTTTCCATGGAACATTCTATCCTAAACAGGGCAAGGAGTAACATCACAAAGGAACAGGTGAACATAGCTTGATCCCTGGGAAAGTAGGAAGGCATGCCCATGCATGAAGACATATTTGCGTTTTCTCTATCCTCAAGATTGGGGCTACCGTCTTGGGTCACTTAAGCAACAAGATCACGGAGTGACCAACAGTGCCACACCGATCAGGAAGGGAAGCAAACGCTGGTCACATGCTATGTTGGTCTCCCACAGTGCCAGAGTCTCTGCTCAACAGTAACATTGCTGGATCAGGCAATAGGTACATCTTCCATTTTAGGAGATCACTACAAATTTTTTTAAAAGTGTTTTGTTAGACCAGGATGCAAGAAAAGACCACTGACTCCAATTAAAATCAAATTAAAGCAAGCTTATTATTTCGACCGGCCGGGCTGCCTCTCCCTCCCAAAATGGCAGGAACAAGACAGCACCCCAGCTTTCCTGCAGCCCAGCTTTATAGCCCAGAAAGTTACACAAAGGGGGGTTATAGATAACAGAACTCTGACAAGCATCACACTAATGGTAGTTTACATTTTTTGCTGGCCCCAACATCAGAATTTATGAGGACCATTAGAGCCTCAGAGAGGGTCATTGTCTGGCCAGGGAAGGCCAACATTTATGAGGTGTCACTAAGTTTCAGAGAGGGCTGCTATCTGGTTAGAGAGCCAGGCATGGGTGAGTTCAAGGCTGGGCAGGCATTCCAAGCAGGTTCAGAATTTGCAGTAATTTATAGTAAAGCCGAAATTATCTTTTCATGGTTTTGTGGCGAGATGCCCAATTTTAAGAAAAGATCAGGTTGGGTCTATCAGTTTTACTCCCATCCTCAATGTATAAGAGTTCCTGGGGCTCTACAATCCCACCAAAACTTCTTTTATAGGACTTAAGTTTTGCCATCTGTTGGGTTTACAATGGTATCTTATTATGGCTTTAAGTTACTTAATTTGCTTTCCCATAATTACAGATGAGTCTGTTGGTTTTTTTGGCTATTTGTATTTCCTCTCCTATAAAATACAAATTCATAACTTTTGTCCGTTTTTTAATATATTGTTTCTCTTTTTTATTGATTTATAGGCAGAATTTGCATATTTTCTATTTTTTTAATCAATTCCATGTGTTTTAGAAATGTTTTCTCAGTTTGTAACTTGACTTTTCACATTTAGTGTCCCTTAATAAAAATGTTTTTTAAATTTTTAATCTTTTTCTTTTCAGTTCTGATTTCTATGTTTGAGGAAAATCTTACTTATCAAATGTTCAAAGCTTCTTAAATGTGGAGAAACTGCATCACTCATACGTTGCTGGTGGGAATGTAAAGTGGCCCAGCCTGTCTGGAAGAGTTACAGTTTCATAACAAGCTGAACATATACAATACAGCAATTGCACTCTGGGCATTTATTCCAGAGGACTTGTGTTTGCCCAAAACCTGTTCACAGTGTTTGTAGCTGCTTTCTACACAATAGCTGTTATGGTTTAGTTTTGAGGAATCCACCAAAAGCTCCTGTGTGAGTCAATCCAAGAATTTTTAGAGGTGAAAGGATTAGATCCTCCACTGATTGGAATTAACAGTGTGTTGGCGGACAGGGTGTGGCTGAGGAGTTGGGTCACCAGGAACATGCCTTTGGGTTTTTTCTTTTGTGTTTGATGATTGCAGCACTGTTTCTTTCTCTCCCTCTCTCCCTCCCTCCCTCCCCCCACTTCCCTCTCTGTCTGCCCTTCCTCCTGGTCTTGTTCTGAGTTGCTTTCCTATACCACATCCTTCTGCCATAATGTTCTGCTTCACTTCCCAACCATGGACTGAAACTCTGAAACTGTGAGCCAAAATAAACTTTTCCTTCTCTTTAAGTTGTTCTTGTCAGGTATTTTGGTCACAGCAATGAAACACTGACTCAAACAATAGCTAACCTATGAACAACTTGGCTCTCCCTCAACAAGTGAATGATTAAGCAAACTTTGGTCTCTCCATGTCCTGGAACACTTCTTAGCAATAAAAAGTAATAACTATTAATACATGTAACAACCTGGATGAATCACCAGAGAATTATGCTGAGCAAAGAAAACCCATTCCAAAAGGTTATATACTATACAATTTGAGTTATATAACATTTTTACCCACATTTTTTTTACTGGTGCATTATAGTTGTACATGATGGGATTTGTCATTACATATTCTTTTTTTTTTAGAATCTTTTAATATTTTATTTTATTTTAGTTTTTGATGGACACAACATCTTTATTTTATTTTTTATGTGGTGCTGAGGATTCAACCCAGCGCCCTGCGTGTGCCAGGTGAGCATGTTACTGCTTGAACACATCCCTCGCCCCTGTCATTACATTCAAAGCTTCTTAATTGCTGGTGGCAATGTAAAGTGGCCCAGCCTGTTTGGAAGAGTTACAGTTTCATAACAAGCTGAACATATACAATGCAGCAATTGCACTCTGGGCATTGATTCCAGAGGACTTGTGTTTGCCCAAAACCTGTTCACGGTATTTGTAGCTGTCATAGCATATTCTTACAGGCACACAATGTAACACTATAATTTGGCCAGTATATAACATTTTTGAAATGACAAAATTGTGGAAGAGATTATTGATTGTCAGGGTTTGAAGGGTGGGAAGAGAAGAGGTATGGTTCTAAAAGGGTAACACTAAGGATGCTAATGTTGACATTCTGTGTTTTTACTATATCAATATCCTGGTTGTAATATTGTAGAATAGGCCAGCCTGAAGGTTTTCAGTTGTTAGTGTGAATCAGAACCATTTGGAAACTTTCAAGCACATGTTATGCTCGAATTTGGGACCCCCAAAAGACCACCAGAGACCCAAGATCGATGTAAACAGCAAAGAGGTGTTTATTGCAAGCTAGCTCGGTCCTCCGAGCACACACAGCAACTGGTGATGCTGAGAGGCCCGGAGCCCAGGGTTTGCAGCAGTTTTATACATTCTTTGGAGAAGGCAGGGACCTCACTTACATCATAGCATCTCTTAGCAAATCATCACACACACGGGAAAATCAAATAACAACTCTAAAACATGATTAGCACATTCACTGGCAGGAACAAGTTGGGTAGGGGTGATTGGTTACTACAAGAGGGATATTCATTTGAACTGGTTGGTTTAAGCCAAGAGGGGTGTACATGCTGAACTACATGGTTTCCCAACATGTTATCAACCACCATAAAATACTGGGAGGGTCATTTGGCATCCCAGGTATTTCCCTGTCTCATGCTGATTGGTGGCTGCTAGGGGGCTGCTATGGATCCCCACCTAGCCTGACAGAGTCAGGGACACCTGGCTCAGCAGATCTCTCCTGTTATTTGTAGATAAACAACTTAGTCGGGTGGGAATGTGCCTAGGAGTGCTCTGTGGGTCTTTCCAAGGACAAAGGTGATGTCTCTTCCTTGGACAGGCTTTGCTCTGAGGTAGAGGCTGGTTTTTTACAAACACACACACACACACACACACACACACACACACCTTGGATATTTTTTTTAAAAGCTCATCAATTGATTTTGTGTTCATCTACACTCCAAGATGGCCCCAGAGCTGAAAGCTTTTAGAGAAATTAGATGAGTAAGAATAAGCAGGAGAATTCTGTTTCAGAAGAGTAGCTTAATGAGGGTTTGTCTTGATAGACCCAACCTGATCTTTTCTTAAAATTGGGCATCTCGCCACAAAACCATGAAAAGATAATTTCGGCTTTACTATAAATTACTGCAAATTCTGAACCTGCTTGGAATGCCTGCCCATGCCTTGAACTCACCCATGCCTGGCTCTCTGACCAGATAGCAGCCCTCTCTGAAACTTAGTGACACCTCATAAATATTGGCCTTCCCTGGCCAGACAATGACCCTCTCTGAGGCTCTAATGGTCCTCATAAATTCTGATGTTGGGGCCAGCAAAAAATGTAAACTACCATTAGTGTGATGCTTGTCAGAGTTCTGTTATCTGTAACCCCCTTTGTGTAACTTTCTGGGCTATAAAGCTGGGCTGCAGGAAAGCTGGGGTGCTGTCTTGTTCCTGCCATTTTGGGAGGGAGAGGCAGCCCGGCCGGTCGAAATAATAAGCTTGCTTTAATTTGATTTTAATTGGAGTCAGTGGTCTTTTCTTGTGTTCTGGTCTAACAGTCTGGGGAGAAACTAGATAGAAGACACTTTATCAAGAGGCTGTTGCAACCATACAAACAAGGAATGTTGCAGATCTCTCTTAGGGGGCTAGTTGTGGGATGTTAGTTAGCTTCATACAAGGAAACTGAGCTTAACTTCTCCATCAAGCCTCTTAAATTATTATTGACAAAAATCCAGAAGGTTCATAGTTGGATAAAGTATACAATTCCAGATCTGCAACAAAATAATTACATATTCTTGCCTTCCAAAATTAGCAGGTGTCCCTGCCATATCCATTCCTTTCCTGGTGGTCCATTGAAAAACCAGCCTCTATCTCAGAGCAAAGCCTGTCCAAGGAAGGGACATGACCTTTGTTCTTGGAAAGACCCACAGAGCACTCCTAGGCACATTCCCACCCGACTAAGTTGTTTATCTACAAATAACAGGAGAGATCTGCTGAGCCAGGTGTCCCTGACTCTGTCAGGCTAGGTGGGGATCCATAGCAACCTCCTAGCAGCCACCAATCAGCATGAGACAGGGAAATACCTGGGATGCCAAATGACCCTCCCAGTATTTTATGGTGGTTGATAACATGTTGGGAAACCATGTAGTTCAGCATGTACACCCCTCTTGGCTTAAACCAACCAGTTCAAATGAATATCCCTCTTGTAGTAACCAATCACCCCTACCCAACTTGTTCCTGCCAGTGAATGTGCTAATCATGTTTTAGAGTTGTTATTTGATTTTCCCGTGGTGTGTGATGATTTGCTAAGAGATGCTATGATGTATGTGAAGTCCCTGCCTTCTCCAAAGAATGTATAAAACTGCTGCAAATCCTGGGCTCGGGGCCTCTCAGCGTCACCAGTTGCTGTGTGTGCTCGGAGGACCGAGCTAGCTTGCAATAAACACCTCTTTGCTGTTTACATCGATCTTGGGTCTCTGGTGGTCTTTTGGGGGTCCCGAATTCGAGCATAACACCATGTACTCTGAGGCAGAGTTAGTGCCACAAAGATGTTATGAGGACTGTTATCAGTGACCTCATGGCCACACACCCCAAATTCTCCATTTCCTTTTATAGTACTTGGAATATAGATTTAAAATCACTGATCTAAACAGCCTGCCAAATTGTTGACCCAATTCCTGCCTGCCTGGAACCCAGAAGGCATACCTGGTCAGGGACAGCATAGGACACTCTGCTGTGACCTCTCTGGCCACTGCCTATCACTAGGAAACGAGCAACTGACACAAGCAATGTTCAAAACCAGGAAGCAAGATGCAGTCTGAGATCTGTAAGCTCAAGAGTTTAGGGTTCCTGATGAGTCCCCATAGGACAGTCCAGAAGTAGGGGATAGAAAGAGGCAGCCTGCTCCAGAGCAGGTATTGCTCCTCTGTCTGCTGTCAGCATTCTGCTTCAAGGTAAGATGGAGCAAGAACATAGGAAAATGGAAATGCTCTTCTAACAACATCTAGAAAGTCTCCCATTCTCCAGAACTGCAGAACATCCAAACCAGATAGGTTAAAATTCTCTGCAGCATCTATGGTGTGGCTTCCTTTTGGAGGCAGACGGAAAATCCATGTCATTGATCAATACATGCAGCCCCCTCTCTCATCGGCCTGCATGGATATCTGCTAAATTGCTATTCCTCATTTTTATCACCTCTCCTATTCTACAACTTTAAAATGTCCAAGTTTTCTACTGTCTCTTTTTACCAAGGTGCAGTAGCTATGAGCAGGGTAGCTTGGGTCTCATGGATATCAAGCCCTTTCCCATATCACTTGGGAAGATCCAGTAGAGAAGATGATGGTGGAGAAAGGGGAGGGGAAACCTTCACTTCCCCTGGGATATGTTTCTCCTTACTTTGTAGATAAACTTTAGGAATCAACTGGTGTGAAAAGATAATAGAAGAGGTTGGAAAGGACTTTCTACTTTTTACAAAAGTAGCCTACTACAGGTTTTTGGGGGTTGGGTGTGAGTAAGGTGGACTGAAGGGCTTTTCCATTTCATTTCAGGTTCCATCCACCACCTGGTATATTCTAGTCCTTAAGATCTTCTCAAGATGGTGATGATAAAAATGCCTCGCACAGATCTCAAAGGAAGTCACTAAATTTGAGAACGGTACAAAATACAGCACAGAGCCAGTAGTCAATAACTTGACCTTGGAGCCAGGCACAGTGGAACACACTTGCTATCCCAGCTACTCAGGAGGCTGGGGCAGAAGGATCACAAGTATGAAGACAGCCTGGGCAACCCAGTAAGACTGTGTCTCAAAATAAAAAAAAAAAAAAAAAATTTAAAGGGCTGTGGGTGTAGGTCAGTGGTAGACAACAGTTCCCTTAGGATTGCAGGTTATTCCTATAACAATCGCCCTGGGTTCAAACCCCAGTAACACACATACACACACACACCCACACACACACACACACACAAACACAGCACACACACACATACACACACACACACACAGAGTTCATCTTGAATACAGTCCTTAAGTTTCTGCACATTTTACATTACATTCATGTTTACTTCTCTCCAAATTTTTCTTTCAGAAAACAGATAAACCTGAAAGAGAAAAGAGAAAATTGAGAAAAAAACTTTTAGGGAAATTTAGTAGAATGACTATGAGGAAGAATCATAATACAACTGGAGAGAATAAAGTATGGTCAGAAAAAAATACACAGGAACAAAGCTTGAGCCTCTTCTCAGCTCACCACTTCAGCTTCTATTTACCTCCCAACCCAGCCCATCCTCCCAATCCCTGACCAGAGGGGAAGCTTGACACAGGGAGGAGGGATCCTGAGCCTCTCCCACTGTCTTTCTCTACAGGAGAGGCCCTCAGACCCTACTCCTGGTCTCTCTCTCACCTAGAAAACAGAATCCCTGTTCCCATCCCACAGGTCTCTGCCCTCTACAGGGAAGGCTGACATTTTCACCATCAATTGCTCAGACTGGACCAGACTGGGGTGCCAGCTGCCCTTCAGCCTATATTTAATCTGAAGGCCTTCATCCAGCCATCAGCTACAGCTTCCTGACTCATGTCTCTTCACTCTGCTATTCTGGCAGGGGTAAGTTCAGACTCCTACATTCTTTCCACAGGCTTCCAATAGGGAACAAGGACTCTTTACATTGTTAACCCAACACTTCCCAGTACACTGAGTGGATTTTTCACAAGTTAAATGATCATACTATGGGATAGGAAGACATGAACAAGAACACTGTAGTTACCTTTTGCAGAGAACATTTGTCCTTGAGGCCAGCCCTTATGAAAATATTATACAAAAAAAAAAACCATTGTCAATGGGGCCCCCATACTGTTTTTTCACCTACATTTTTCTGACCTGTCTTTCTTTTGTGATTTGTGATTGAAAAGCCCAACTGTCACATGGGACCACTTAGGAAACAACAGCAGGAGGTAGACTAGGTCCTGATTTCATGGCATGATCCTGCATGAGTTTTGCTTCATTTTAGTTTAGGGAGTGGGTTGTTTTGTTCTGATCTGGGTTTTTTTTTTCTTTTCTTTTCTTTTCTTTTTTTTTTTTGGTCAGGAGACACAGCTTCAACTGCTGACGTCATTTCTATGGTTAAATATGGTATGGAAGATTCAGCTGCATTCTTTTTCTTTCTCCTTGCCGTTTTTCCTGGCTTTGCTTGCAAAAATCACATTGTTGAAATTGACAGTGCCTGAGGGAATAGATAAATCCAACCAGAATGGGGCCAGTGCTGGTGACAAATAGCATTCTGGGCTGCTAATCAACTTTGAGAGACATAGATGGAAAATACAGGGAAATAGGCACACAATGAGAAGCCCCTAAGTGAGCTTTAGTGCCCCAGTGCATCCAGCATCCTGCTTGAGATTTCCCTTGAATGGGAAGTGAAAGTCCAATGAGGCTCTGTTAGCTGGAGAAGGAGAAATGATTATTGCCAGAGAGAGAAGAGAAATCAGAATTTAAAAGGTAACAATGTCCAAAGAACAGCACAATAACCATATGCATCATTAATTTTTATTTTCCATGTAAACAAAAATTAGTGCTGGGATATATATTAATTTCATTTTCTGGAATTATACATAAGAAACTATTAATGATACTGATGTGGTATAGAAACTTAACTGGGGTGGATTGAGGAGGGAAAACATTGCATTTATACTATACCTATCTAGAATGAAGTTTTATTGTATTCCCAAATAATATACATTAAAATAAAAATAATAATTAGTGGGGCTGGAGTTCTGGCACAGTGGTAGAGCGCTTGCCTAGCATGCGTGAGGCACTGAGTTCGATCCCCAGAACCACATAAAAATACAAAATAAAATAAACACATTCTGGCCATCTACAACTAAAAAAAAAAATTTTAAATAATAATAATTAGTGTGTGTGGTGTGTATGTGTTTTAAAGGATGGAGGGCAGGAGATGCTGACCTAAACTAGCTCCAGGTTTCTCCCATAATGCATCCCTCTGTGCCCTGTGCTCTGAATCTAGGACAACCCATTCATCAGCCAGGACCCAGAGGAACATAGTAACATCAATAAACCCACATTGACAACGGAGCACCTGTGGCTCCCAGTTATATTCATCATAGAATCAGGCCTTGGAGAAGCTGAAGGAAAGCCCAGTCTGCAAGAAAAAGCCCAGGCCACGGCAGGGCAAGCCCATTTCAGGGGGCCACTAAGCCCTTATTTCAGAAAGGAGCAAAACCACAGGTGATTAACTTCTCCCCTAGAAATGGGGCAGCAGAGAACATGATGGGGTGACCATAATGAGCCTGCCTTAAAAGAAAAAACTCAACTGATGTGAAACCAGAGCATGAGTCTCCCGCCCATTTTGCCAGTTACCATGGAGTTTGATCAGACCCCAGAAGGCCTCTCTATGTATGTGACAAGTGATAGTCACATTATATAAAACAAGTCAATGCAGGTGACCAGCATCTGTAGCCTGGACATCTTCTACTTCCCCTTTGACCAGCAGAACTGCACACTTACCTTTGTTCTTTCCCATAAACAGGTAAGTTTGAGTGGGGGTTCAGGGATAGGGTAAATGACATCAGCCACAAAGCATGTGTAGGCATCATTTTTTAAATTATATAAAAAGAGAGGGTAGGATATATGCTGAATGACGTATGTTAGTTAGGTTTTTGTCTCTGTAACCAAAATACCTGACAAGAATAACTCAGAGGCAGGGAAGTTCATTTGGGCTCCTGGTTTCAGAGGTTCAGTCCATGGTTGGCCAATTCTGTCTCTTTGGGCCCAAGGTGAGGTGAAGGGCATGGTGAAGAAAAGCTGCTCAGCCTATGGCAGGGTCAGGAAGCAGAGACAGAAAGAAGGGTGAAGGGGCCACAGGGAAGTCGAACTCTTCCAGGGCACACCACCAGCACCCCACCTCCTCCAGCCATGCCCCACCTGACTACAGTTACCACCTAGTTAGTCCATTCACACTAGGATGGGGCTGATGATGTTACAGCTCTCACCTCTGAATATTCCCACATTAACATGCAAGTTTGGGGGGACCACATATCCAAACCATAACAAGGGGTATATGTGGAGGCTGGGGTGAGGGAGTCGAACTTAGAGAGGGGTCAAGATTTTCTGAGAAAGCCCAGAATAGAAAGAGGCAACCAAACAGTAAGCAAGTCATTTTATTGGGCAATCTGGAGAAGGTGGCTATGGTAGGATTCTAATTCATCTCTGTAAGCCCTGCACAGGGTCACTGCTAAGCAGATGTGTGTTAAATGGCATCTGTCTTCCTTGCAATGAATAACATGTTGCTGGGCATGGACAAGGAAGTGCAGGATACAGATACTTTACATACAAGAGCAATGAGAGTGAGAACTAATGGGCAGCAAGGGATCCGTGTGCCTTGTTTGTTTGTTTGAACAATAATGTCCTATGTGATCCCAGAGATTCTGGCATGACTGTCCCCCTCACTACTACCTCCCTCACCCACACCTTTCTGAGTCCAGGAGCCAGGGCTTCCACTTTTTGCCCTAAGACTATACTCTGACCCTTCCTCTTTCCCAAGTCTCCCAAAGCCTCCCCCATGTCTAAACTGCCAGTTTTGACCTAGGGTTTCTCTGGTAGGTACAGGGAAGTCTTGTTAGTCATAGGAAATCTGTTTCTCATCCAACCCCAGGAAAGGCCCCTGTTGGGGTAAGGACACCAAAGAAGGAAGAAGCTCAAGCCATCCCTTTGTCCCTTCAGTCCTAAGGCACTCCATTCTCTACTTGCTCCTCCTCTCCAGGTGGCCATCAGGTACAGGTGAGAAACTGATGTGACTCCATTTTTGAAAACAGCTTCTACCTCAAAGCCTGTCCAAGGAAGGGGACGTGACCCTTGTCCTTGAAAAAACCCACAGAGCACTTCTATGCACATACCCACCTGCTGAGTTATTTGTCTGCAAATAACAGGAGAGATCTGCTAAGCCAGGTGTCCCTGACTCAGTTAGGCTAGGTGAAGACCCATAGCCTAGCAACCACCAATCAGCATGAGACAGGAAAAATACTTGAGATGCCAGATGACACCCCAGTAGTTTATGGTGGTTAATAACATGTTAGGAAACCATGTAGTGTAGCACGTACACCCCTCACGGATTAAACCAATCAGTTCAAAGGAATCCCCCTCTTGTACTAACCAATCACCCCTGCCCAACTTGTTCCCACCAGAGAATGTGCTAATCAATGTTAAGAGTTGTTTTTTGACTTTCCTGTGGTGTGAAATGATTTGCTGTGTGATGTTGTGACACATAGAGTATCCCCAAAAACTTATAAAATCTCACTGAACAAAGGACCAGGACTCACTCCCTGGGACCGCTGCGTCGGAATTGGTTGTGAGTCCAGGCTCGAGCTTGCAATGAAGATTCTTGTGTAATTGCATCGGATTCGGCTCCTGGAGATCTACTGGGGTCCCATGAATCTGGCATTACACAAGCCCAGCCTCCCTGTGAAAAACCTCCTGGCGCCCAGTGGCTCTCTAATGGCCATTGAAACCCTCCGTTTCTACCTGCTAGTAGAAAATTAGAACTGTGCCCCATTCAAGATGATCCTTCTGCTGAGCTTTGTCTTCCTGCTTTGGATGAATAAACTCGCCTTTATCACTGTGGCTCCTCCCACTGCTGGAGAGTGAAACAAGAAAAGAATTTAAAAAGACAAGTTCACAAGGCAAGTGAACTAACCAGATATGTGGAGGAAGTAGAGGCAGAAGAGAGAGGGCATCTTAAAAACGGCATCTGCCTGAGACAAAGACAAAATAAAAACAAAACCATGACACTGTGACACGTCAACACATCAAAAAAAAAGTGGTACCTCTGAACCTGCCATCACTCCCCACATTAGGCACCTACATTGCTCTGTGTCTGTCCCTTTATAAAATAATTCTGAAATATCCTAACTTACATTGCAGGCTAGAGAATGGAGGAGGGAAAGAAGTAAGAGAAGTGCAACTTCAAGCTAAATTTACAAAAAAAAAAAAAAAAAAAAAAATCTGCCCCACATCCCCTGCCTGGGTGCTGAAGATTTACCCATCAAGGCCAAGTCCCATCCTGCTTTTAGAACCAACCAACCAAGAAGCAATAAAAACTTCTCTTTGTGGACTAACCTCCTACCCCAGGACTCTGCCTTCTTTGCGCTATCCTGTCCCTCTTATTAACAGACAGTGAAGGGCCAATATAAATGACTTATGTTTTTTCTTCCCCAAATGTCATACAGAACACCCTGGCCCCTTTAGTGGGCATTTTCCCAATGGCTGGTGGCTTAGAGAATTTGTTCTGGGACTGGCCATTTCACCTCTGGGTAGTGAAAGGCGAGTGACTCACCCTAGACAGAGATTCAACCAGAGATTTACTGGGGGGCTGCCCGAGGGGGAAGAAAAGGAAAGGTAGAGAGCAGAGAGAGAAGAGGAGGAGGGCAGAGAGAAAGAGAAAGAACAGGGAGAGGAGAGAAAGAAGAGAAAGAGGGCAGAGAATGTAAGCTTGCAAGCTTTGGCTTAAGAAGGGTTGCGTAGGTGACTTGGCGGGTGCTGATTGGCAGGGTGACTCAGGAATGGGGAGTGGACACTGTGTCTGGCAGGGATTGGTCAAGAAAACTTCGAATCTGGCGCCCTTCGGCTTGCCACCCTTCAGAGAGGAGGGGGAGGGGAAGGGATTCCGAGACTCGGGAGACAGCGGGGAATCTCCCACACACCCAACAGGTAGCATCTGTAACAACTCAAGAGCTTTGTGATGTTTTGAACAACCAATAATAAAAATTAAAAAAAAAAAATCAATAAATGGTGCATTCGGGGTAGTATGGCCACAGACTAAACCCTTGAATTCAGAGACCTCTTAGCATCAAAAGTTTGATTAACACCCTGATGATGTCGAGTCTGCTGCACCTGGCCTCCAGCAGCGCCCCCAACCCCATGCCAGGGTGACTCCACTCCCTGTTGCTGCACTGCACCTGCCCACGGAGGTGCCCCAAGATACACGGGAAGGAGTATATGAGTGGGGGTCTCGCTCCCACTCATTTGCCTGAGGAGGGACTAGCACTGCACACCTTCCCTTCATACTCTGCCCAGTCTTGTCCTCTTCTCACTTTAGATAAGACCCAAACAGACCTGGCTGAATGGGGGCTCAGGATTGACAAAGACCCAGCTAGTTGGCCTTGTGTTGCAGTCCAGCCACATGAAGGGGACACTGCTTTTCCTGGCCTCCTCTATCATCACAGTGACCATTCTCTGGAGCACCTGGGAGCTGAACTCTCATTGTGCAAGATTACATCACTCTCAGTTTCCCACGGCCTCAGCTGGCCACGTTGGACACTGCCTCTCTGTTCCCACCTGCATGCAGTCCCCAGAATCTCCTGATTCCCTCTCCAGCCCACTATACTAAAATAGAGCCACTGTCAACACTCCTAGAAATGAGATCATATTTCCAAAGTATAATGAACTCAGCATATACATGTTTATATTAGAAATATCATTTCTACTAGAACAGACAGGCATTATAAATTACAACAAATATTTACCAGAAAAGAAACTTATGCTACTAATGTAGAGGAAAAGGATTAATCCTCATACAAGTATTTATACTATATGCTAGGTATACTAGCACATACTATGTACTAGGTACTCTTCTGGTGCTGAGGATATTAGCAGTGAACCAAATTAACAAAATCTCTACTCTCCTGGAGCTCACATTAGAGGTGGAGGGAGGAGAAAGAAAATAAAAACAGAGTCAGGCATGGTGTCACCCACCTGTAGTTCCAGCTACTTGGAAAATTGAGGCAGAAGGATCACTTTAGCTCAAGAGTTTGTGGCCACCTGGGGATGGTGGCGCATGTCTGTAATCCCAGCAGTTAGAAAGGCTGAGGCAGAAGGATTACGAGTTCAAAGTCAGTCTCAGCAACTTAACAAGGGCCTAAGCAACTCAGCAAGACCCTGTCTTAAAATATAAAAAACAGCTGAAGATATGGCTCAGTAGCTAAGTGTCCCTGGGTTCAATCCCTGGTAACCAAAAAAAAAGAGTTTGGGGCCAGGCTGGGCAACCTAGCAAGCCCCTGTCTAAAAGTGGGGAAGCAGGGGTTGCTGCTTAGAAAGTAGCTCAGTGGCAGAGCACTTTCCTAGCATTCTTAAGAGCCTGCTTTGGATCCCCCAGCACTAGAGTGGAGAGACAAGAAGTTTAAAAAATGATACATACAGTGTGTACCAAGTGCCAAGGAGGAGAAAACAAAGCAAAAGGAAGAATGGGAGACAGGAAGGGGTTATGAATTTGGATTGGGTGGCCACACCAGGGCTCCTAGTAATTTCTGTCTGCTGGCTCCCATACATCATTTCACAGCACCTGGGAGGTAGAGACTATCTTGCAAGAGACTCAGAAGTTATGTAACTTGCCTAAGGTTATACAGCTTGTACTGATTTTAGCTCCTTTTTAGAGCTAGGCTTCAGGTATGCATTTAACTGATGTTTATAGAGCCCAAGTGAAAGATGGTAAGAACAAATGTCCTTGGCTAAGCCCTGGTGGAGACCTGAAGATGAATCTAACACAAGCTCTGTCCTGGAAGAGCTTGTAACCTGGCAGGAAAAAGAAAATATGTATGCGAAATCATTTCAATTAATGTGTGGAACATGTTTTTAAGGTTTTGTTGAGTGCCACTAAAGAGAAACTGCTCAGAAGTGTAAAGGAGCAAAACAGATTTTTTCATGGCGTGGTATGAAGGAGTCATTTGGAGTGCGACAGGACAAGATTGAGTTTGCATGTTAACAATGTGAAAATTTATCGAAATCCTGTGTTCCCAGGAAACAGCGATGGTTAAGAAAATCCTCCCTGAACTTTTTCTCTGAGAAATGTCTTACTGCAAAGACGCATCCTTTTCCATATAACTTAGATGAGACTTGCTATTCACTCTTTCTCCTGGCTCCCATAGGACTCACAGATGACTCTCTTGTCCTGTGACAAGGCCAGACACAGAGTCTTTAACTCCCTATACTCTGACATATGAACTATTAGCTGAGATTAGAACTATGTGACCCTGAATCTAGCTGGACACAGAGCTAAACATTTCCTGTTTACCTAACTGCAACTTCCTCTGATTGGAACACAGTCCCTCCTGGAAATGATCCCACCTATAATGGGTATATTCTTTCCTACAAAAATCCAAGGCAAAACCACCCTGTCCAGATACTCTGATCTGAGTGCTCTCCCTATAATGATAGCCTGAATGTGATCAATCATTTTTATTTAGAGACAGTGTCTCACTAAGTTGCCTAGGGCCGCGCTAAATTGCCTAGGGCCTCACTAAATTGCCTAGGGCCTCGCTAAATTGCTGGGCTGGCTTTGAACTCAAGATCCTCCTGTCTCAGCCTCCCAAGCCTCTAGGATTATAAGTGTGCATCACCATGCTGGACTTTGATCAATTTTCTTAATTGGCTCATTTTTGCCTTTGATAATATTCATCAGTTACCTTCAATTTGAAAAGAGCAGCAAAACAGCTCAAAGACAGCAAGCAGGGTTAGAATCCAACAGGTAAGAGTTGTTGTTATTGTCAATGCATAATTTTTCATTGAAGGACAGTTTTATTTTTTGTAAAATCTCATTCCTAATCTCAAAGGAAGAAGAAAGATTATTCTTGATCACAACATAAGGCTGGTCTCATAACATTTGACTTCATTATTTACATGGTTGTAATAAGAGTGGTAATAAACTCTTTAGGCTTTTTTTTTTTAATATAGTGCTAGATATCCAGCCCAGGGCCTCTTACATGCTAGCAAGTGCTTTACCACTGAGCTACATCCCTAGTCCCCTTTAGGCCCTCTATAGTTGGCTTTGCTGCAAGTTTCCTAAAAATTTCTTTTTTTTTTCTTTCCTAAAAATTTCAAGTTTCACTTTAAAAAATCTCTTGAGGCTAGGTAGCCTCATCAATGACTTATCAATAGATTCCAACTCCAGAACCCCCAGATCTGGGTGAATTATCTTGAAGTCTCCAAACTAGCAAAGGGTTTCTGGGCATGCTTGAAATTGCCCTGTAAGATTAGGAATACAAAAGCCCAGATACCAGGCCAGTTTTCTTTAAATTAGCTTCATAAGCACTGGCTCCATAACGCCAACCTTAGTTTCTTAAAAGTATCTGAACAAAATTTATTTGATTCAATGAGCATCATTCTCAAATATAAAACTTCAATCAAGGCTTTTATTGCACAACCAATGTTTCCAAATATGTTCTGGTGAAAAGGGAGGACAGATTCTACTAGAACCTATGCTAACAACTACTTTGTCATGAAAATACAATAGTTACATTGTCATGAAATTAATGATATTCAATAAGAGTTTCCAAATTCTGCAAAAGTCAGGCAGGGAAAATAAGATATAATTTACAAATGTTTCATTTCAGTTTTCAAAAGTAGAGTCTTAAACACAAAGCAGAATTATAATTGCTAAATTGTTATGAATTATAGATAGCTTAAGAGAAAAAAAAAGGCTTCCTTAAAGATCCAGAAAATAGAGCATTATAACAACATAAACAATATTTCAAACAAAAACTGTAATCATCCTCCTTAGTTCATTCAGTTCTGTGTAATGAATTCTTGTTACCTGGGATCTTGGCTTAGCATTCTTTTGAACCCACTGGCTTCTAGAAATTCTGGTTCACTTCATTAGTACAGTCTTAAAAATTATTCAACTGGTGCTAGCAAATACCATGCCCATAGTATCCATGGTCCTTTTCCACAGGATTCTGAGATAATCTTTTGAAGACAAAACACTCTGGCTTATAGCTGATGGTTGAGTTTTCTTATTAAGCATCAAAGTGAAACAAAAAAAAAAAATCTGTTAGTCAGTTTTCTGTCACTGTGACAATATACCTGAGAAAAACAACTTAAAGGAGGAAAGATTTATTTTGGCTCACAGTTTCAGAGGTTTTAGTCCATGAGCAGCCGCCTCCATTGCCTTTAGGCCTGTGGTAAGGCAGAAAATCATAGTGGGGAGGGCAATATGGAACAAAACTGAACAAACTCATGAAAACCAGAAGACAAAAAGAGAGATGAAGGGGCAGGGGTCCCAATATTTCCTTCAAGGACGTAGCCCCCAACTAAAAACTCCCACATCCTAAAATTTCCGCTGCCTCCCAATAGGGACCAACCTTTAACACATGAGCTTTTGGGGAACATTCCAGATCCAAACTGTAACAGTATCTGTAGATGACAAAAGACTTTAAATGACTGTGGTTAGCTTACAACTTTTTACTGATGATTTTCAAAAGTGAAAGATCCAATAAGAATTCACTTCAAGAATGTAATTTTTTTTAGTTGTTTATAGACCTTTATTTTATTTATGTATCTATATGTGATGCTGAGAATTGAACCCAGTGTCTCACATATGCCAGGCAAGTGCACTACAGCTGAGCCCCAGCAGTCTCAAGAATGTAATTCTTTATATCTTACAATTTGGTTGTTTCTATGAGATTGAAAATAAGCAAATAAAACTAATTTTAACAACTTTAGGCAAAATAATTATAGACATAATAACTATTTTCAAAGGAGACAATGAATATTATACCTAATTTATAAACTAGGATGAACATACCTTTTACAGAGATAGAATATTAAGATATAGCATATAATAATCCTGGCATATCATATATCATGAATATTTCAAACTTATAATAAGAACATATTAAGAAAGCCAGGGGCTGGGGATGTGGCTCAAGCGGTAGCGCACTCGCCTGGCATGCGTGCGACCCGGGTTCGATCCTCAGCACCACATACCAACAAAGATGTTGTGTCCACCGAGAACTAAAAAAATAAATATTAAAAACTCTCTTTCTCTCTCTCTCTCTCTCCTCTTTCACTCTCTCTTTAAAAAAAAAAAAAGAAAAGAAAGCCAGGTGGGGTGGTACACCTGTATAATACCAGCTATTTAGGAGGCTGAGGCAAGAGGATCACAAACTTGAGCCCAGCCTAGGCAATTTAGTGAAATATATATATTTATTTATATTTATATATATATAGTTAATATATATTAATTATTTATATTTATATATATTTATATATATTTCTTTTTTTAATGGCTAGGGATGTAGTTCAGTTGTAGAGTACTTGCCTAGCATGTGTGATGCCCTGTGTTTGATCCTAAGTACTACCCAACAAAACAAAATTGGAACATATTAAGAATACCAAGTAAAGGGATTCAGTAAATCTTAAGACCTAAGCATCTGTATATTAATAACAATACATAGACACATGATAAGAATCACTACTGGCCTAGAAGATGCTAGATTCAAATTGAAGAAGTAAAAATATGACCATTTGAACATTAAAAGGAAATAACTAAAATTATGATCAAAGGCTCCAGTTACATGGGCAGAGATCTGCTGCCCTCTCCTGGAAGACAATATAGTTCTGCTCAAAGAAGGATTGCAGGCAGAACCAACCTCCCTCCCTCCTTCCCTCTCCCCACCTCCTTCCTCCTTCCTTCTTCCTCTTCTCCCTCCCTTCTTCTCTCTTCTCTTTTACTTTTTATAACTTTATTTTATTTATTTATTTTATGTGGTGCTGAGGATCCAACCTAGTCCCTCACATGTGCTAGGCAAGCGCTCTACCACTGAGCCACAACCCCAGCCCTCTCTTTTACCTTTTTAAAGTGATTTAAAATTTACAAGAAAGTTGTAAAAATACAAAGAGCCCTGTGGACCCTTCACCTAGATATCCCAATTGTGAATATTTCTAGATCAATAAGTTACAGAATTGATGACCCATGAATTCTGAATACTTCAGCCTGTATTTCCTAAAAAGGAGGACACCCCCACATAAAACCACTGTATAACTATCAAAATCAGAAAATGGCTATCAATCCAGGTTGCCATCAATTCTATAAGCCCTATTCAAATTTTGCCAACTGTCTCAAAGTTCTTTTGTAGGTCCAGGATCCAATCCAGGAACACACACTGCACTTAGCTGGTCACTCTCCTCAGCCTCCTTGAGTCTGGAAAAGTTCCTCAGTCTTTTCCTTTGGTTCATTACCTGGGTATTTTTGAAGAATGCAAGCTCATTATTTTGTAGTTATATTGTCAACTGATTTGGATCGGTCTATTATTTACTCGTGATTTATGCATTTTGGGTAGGAATACCCTAGGAGTGGTGCTGAGTTCTCAAAGCATATAGAAAGTGCATAATTTATCACTTATTCTGTTAACTGTAATTAGTTAAAATGATGTCTGTCAGATTTCTCCACTGTAAAGGAATTAATTGATTAGTAAGTAATTTTTGTGAAGAGATACTTCGAGGACTATATAATTATCCTATTCCTCATCATGATGGTTCTGGCATGAATAAATCATTCTGTGATCTTTACAAAATTGTAATTTTCTAATTCCATCCCTGTTTCTATTCTTATTCACTGATGTTCTAATATAGAGTTTTCTTTACCCTTTAATGCTTCATCCATTCATTTATATCAGTATGGTTTCCCAGATTCTTCTTTTATTTATAGGGTTACATCCATCATTATCAATATATATCTTGATACTCAAATTCTTTGAATTTACTCTAGACCAACAAAGAAAAAAAGCATTACTTGGTTCTGTGGCAGTGACAGGAACGTGGACAATGTGACCATTTCACTTGTCAATGCTTTTCTGCCAAAGACCACCAAGAACACACCCCTAGTTAAGCATGTTGGCTGTTACTCATTGCAGCAAAGGAGAATATACACCATAAGAAACCAAAAGGAGTCTCAGAAAGGGAGTCTTAGAGCCTCTTACAGGATTTGGGTTTTGGTGGGGTGATTTTGGGAGAGTCTAAGAAAGTGGTAATTTGGAAGTGTTGTCAGAAGCTAAAGAAGGAGTAGTCATTTATTTAGCAAGAAAGAGGTATTTTGAGCCAGGCAGGGTGGCACATGCCTATAATCCCAGCAACAAGTTGGAGGCCAGCCTTAGCAACTCAGGAAGACTCTGTCTCAAAAAAATAAAAAGGGCTGGGGATGTGGTTCAGTGGTAAAGCACCTCTGGGTTCAATCCTGGTACCAAAAAAAAAAAAAAAAAAAGAGGGTGGTATTTTGTGGATATAGTTATAGTTATTCTGTTTATATCTGTGCTAAGACAAAACTAGGAAACAGTCTTGTCTAATCTGTTCCATTGTGGTCTTAAAATGATCATGTCTGAGATTAGAATTCTATAAATTCAGCCAGATGTGGTAATGCATGTCTGTAATCCCAGTGGCATGGGAGGCTGAGACAGGAGGATCATGAGTTCAAAGCCAGCCTCAGCAACAGCAAGACACTAAGCAACTCAGTGAGACCCTGTCTTTAAATAAAATACAAAATAGTACTGGTGATGTGGCTCAGTGGTTGTGTGCCCCTGAGTTCAATCCCAAGTAACCAAAAAAAAAAAATTCTATAAATTCCTTTATGTTCAACCAGAGATCAAAATGACCATGGAGTGTCAGATCAATTCTAGATCTCAGGGGCTGCTCTTCTTCTTTCTCCCACTGTAGATTTCAATCCTCCAAAATCAATGTAAAATTGGGCAGAGCAAAATATGGACAACATATATTAGGAAAACAGATTTCAATACTTTCATTTTAAAAAGATATTTGTTTTAATGACAGATACTCTAAAACAATAGGAGACTATAAGAAATTGGATAATATGATAACTAATAACTATAGTTGAGTTTAAAAGAAAAATACATTTAAAAACCAGAATACTAGTGAGAAGAAAGCTCATTGATTTTAAATTTTCAAAGGCTGCTCAACCACTCATGAATTCAAAATCCCAAATTGACCTCTATGGAAAAATTGCACCTCACCATTCCTGCAGATAGGGTGGCTGGGAAGGCAGGTTGCCTCTAGTTGGTGATGTCTCTTGCTATATTGATGAGGCCAAAATAGATGTGAGCATTCTATCTTCCAGTAGCATCCAACCCAGGGAGACAGGAAGGCAGTGAGCATGTGGGAGGGAGATACCCAAGAACTCTCTAAGGGGATTTGGAACAAGGCATTCCTAAATTAAGAAAGAAAAGTTTCTGTAGCTCAGTGGTAGAGCACCTGCCTCCCATGTGTGAGGCCCTGGGTTCAATCCTCAGCACCACATAAAAGTGAATAAATAAAATAAAGGCATAGTGTTTGTCTACAACTAAAAGTAAGAAAGAAAGAAACATTTCACTGGTCTTTCTACCGAGAAGCTGTGCCCTCCAATCTATTCTGTGGTTCTCCCATAACAGAAAATACGTGCTCTGTAAAATCTTATTTGTTTCCTGTTTTTAAATCTGTATTTTTTCTTAGTAAAGAATTTTTTAGAATTCTTATTTAATTAAAATGTCACAGGCGGGGCTGGGGATATAGCTCAGTTGGTAGAGTGCTTGCCTCATATGCACAAGGCCCTGGGTTTAATTCCCAGCACCAAAAAAAAAAAAAAAAAAAAGTCACAGGGGCATACATTTTTTCCATCACACCAAGCTGTAGTTGTGACTAACAGGTGTGTTCATAAAGCAAGGATACAGGGAAGTTGGATAGTTGGAAAGGTGAAATTCAGATTGACTGATGAAAATAACACTAATGGCTAAGTTAAAAGATAATTTTCAGAAAAGGCAAAGCCATTGACTCTTATAGATATAAAAATGATCACATGTCAAAGATTTTACTCATACCACTGGTACAAGAGAATCAGACAAATGTTATAACCAGTTCAAAGGGAAATTCAATAGAGCATATACTTGGATGAGGTAAAGACTGCATTTGCAAGTGGAACAAACAGAAATTATAAATACTTTGCAATTCCTAATAATTTCAGGGGTTTTTTTTTCTATTTGCAACATAATTTTTTCCAAGGGCAGAAGTCCATTAAATTTCTCTTAGGACAGAATTTTATCATGTTTCACCTGATCATTTACCTAGGTGTGACAAGAGTTAAGGTGTTAAGCTTCACTTTTTGGAAGTTTTCATGAGGAATCTCAGATTGGACTTTTTAAAGATTTTTCAGAGTAGGAAACCCCACCAAAACCTCTCCACCTGGTTTCATTTGCAGGAATCATAAACTTAGATGAAATTATCCTAAAATTTTGTGTTCTGTGAGGGAATTAATTTCTTTTCTCACCTATAAAACTGGGAACCCTATAAATAAGTTATAAGGGCTAATTTTCCAAGAAAGGATTATAATAGTTGACTCCATAAAATTAATCTTTGTTCTTTAATAGTGTCTGGCCATATTTGATTAAAATAACATCTTTCTCAAATATGACATTCTAGTCAAGGTCTTGGTTGCAAAAACAATGTTTCATGGTAAAAAGGAGAACAGATTCTCCTTGAACCTATGCCAGTTACTACAGTGTCCTGAAAATAAGAATACTTATTATGAGTCTCTGAATTCTGGAAGGGTCAGACAGGGAGAATAATATTTACAAACATTTCATTTCAGTTTGAAAAAGCATAGTCCACTAAGTTGTTATGAGCTTATGGGGAAAGAAAAGAACTTCCTTATGCATTTGGAAATTAAAACTTTATGATAATATCAACAATATTCCAAACAAATACTGCAATTATCTTTCATCTGTTCTTCCAGTCCTGTATAATTAATTCTTGTTCCACCAGATCTTGGGTTAGCAGATTTTGTTCCACTGGATTTTGATGGCTCAGGAGATCACTAGCTTCTTGACCTGGTACACTAGTGTGGTTTTAAAGTTGTTTAAATGATGCTTTTGGAAACCTGCATCCAAAAGTACTTGACATAGTTCTTTTCCACAGAGCTCTGTGATAGTACTTTGTTGAAGGCAAAATACTCTAGTCTGATTATTGAACATATAGGGAAGCATCAGAGTAAAACCAAAATTATCTGTAGATGTAAAAGACTAACTGGCTATAGTAAGCTTGAATTTCTTATTGATAATTTTCAAATGTGAAATATTTAAGAAGAGTTTATTACAAGAATTATGCAACTAACAAGAAAATTTGATTGGTAAGGGCTAAGGGTTTGTAGTTCAGTGGTAGAGCACTTGCCTAGTATGTATGGGGCCCTGGGGCCTACCAGCACCAACCAAAAAAAAAATTTTTTTAAGAAAATTTAATTACTTCTTTGGCACATGAAACAAAACTAATAAGTCCAGAAGGCTTCATTGGTGAATTCTACCACACATACATACAAGAGTCAACACCAATCCTTCACAAATTCTTCCAAAAAATAGGAGAGGTGGGACTACTTCTTAACTCATATGAATCCAGTATTACCCCAACACCAAAAGCAGACAAACACCAGAAAAGAAAATTGCAGATCAATATTTTTGTAAATATAAAGGTAAAAGTCCTTAACAAAGCCTGGCATGGTGGTATATACCTATAATTCCAGCTACTTAATACACGGAGACAGAAAGATCACAAGTTGGAGCTCAGCCTGGGCAATTTAGCAAGACCCTGTCTCAAAATTCAAAAACTGAAAAGATCTGGGGAGGAGCCTGGGGATATAGCTCAGTTGGTAGAGTGCTTGCCTAGCATGCATAAAGTCCTGGGTTCAATCCCCAGCACCACCAAAAAAAAAAAGGAAAAGAAAAGAAAGAAAGAAAAGGTCTGGGGATGTAGCTCAGTAGAAGAGCCTCCCTGTGCTCAATCCCCAGTAACACAAAAACAAAAACAGAAAGCCAAATCCAGCAACGTATACAGGGATTATATACTATGACCAAGTGAGATTGATCCCAGGAAAGGAAGGATCTAAAAGCCAATTAATATAACATATAAAAGTCAGAGTAAAATACAAAAAAAAAGATAACTTTAATAGAGTTGCAAAAATAAGTATCTGACAAACTGAACAGTCTTTTATGAAAAAAATAATCAACCAGCTAACAATGGAAATGAACTTTCTTTTTTTTTCTTTTAAATATTTATTTTTTGATTGTAGTTGGATACAATACCTTTATTTTATTTATTTATTTATATGTGGAGCTGAGGATCAAACCCCAGGACCTCACACGTACTAGGCAAGTGCTCCACTACTGAGCCACAATCCCAGCCCCACTGGAAATGAACTTTCTCAACCTGATACAAGGCATCAACAAAAAGTCCACAGTTAACAACCATATTTTTTGTTTGTTTGTTTTTGTTTGTTTTTTGGGGTTTGGGGGTTTTTTTGGTTGGGTTTTTGTTTTGTTTTGGTACTGGTGATTGAACCTAGGAGCGCTTATCTACTGCATCACATCCCCACCCCTCTTTAAGACAGGGTATCACTAAATTACTTAGGACCTTGTTAAATTGTTGCAGTTGGCCTTGAACTTGCAATCCTCCTGCCTCAGCCTCCCAAGTAATTGGAATTATAGGTGTGTGCCACCATGCCCAATCTAGCATCATACTTAATGGTGAAAGAATGAATGCTTTCCGGGACTGGGGATGTGGTTCAAGCGGTGGCGCACTTGCCTGGCATGCGCAGGGCGCTGGTTCGATCCTCAGCACCACATAAAAATAAAATAAAGATGTTGTGTCCACCGAAAACTAAAAAGTAAATATTAAAAAAAAATTTTAAAAAAACCTCTTACAAAAAAAATGAATGAATATTTTCCTCCTAAAATCAGGGGGAAAAAAACGGATGTCCAATATTGCCACTTCTATTCAACATTGTGTTAGAGGTTTTAATCAGGACAAATAGGCAAGAAAACAAGTACAAGGCATACATTGGGAAGAAGTAAAACTATCTCTATTTATGGATGACATGATCTTATATATACTGAAAATCTTAAGGAACCCACAAAGAAACTATTAGAACTAAGTGAGTTTGGCAAGATATCAGGATATGGGAGACCAATATATAAAAATCAGTTGTATTTCTAATAGTGTAACAATGACCAATAAAAAAAATGAAATTAAGAAAACAATTTCGTTCACAACAGCATCAAAAGAAAATGAGTACAGGGGAATAAGTTTATCCAAAAAAAAAAAAAAAAAACACTCAAGACTTGTATACCAAAAACTGCAAAATGTTGAAAGAAATTAAAGCATATCTAAATAAATGGGAAGATATCCCATGATCATGGATTGGATGACTTAACATTGTAAAGATGACAGTACTCCTCAAACGGATCTAGTGATTCACCATAATCCCTATCCCAATTCCAATGTCTTTTACAGAATTTGATGAGCTGATCCTAAAATTCATAGAAATGCAAGAGACAGAATAGCCAAGATACTTTGTTGTTTACTAATTAATTTATTTATTTGTAAATGGTTTTAACATCCAAATATATAACACACTACTTACAAATAGCAAAATATTTACATTACAATGTAAATGCTATGTAAATAGTTATTATGCTGTATTGTTTAGAGAATTATGACAAGAATAATGGTATAAATGGAGTGGATTTTTCCCCTGAATATTTTTGATGAATGGTTGGTTGAACCTATAGAAATAAGGACTATATAACAAAACAGGCATTTTTGCTCTGAGTGGTAGAGAATGAACCTAGAAAAGATCTTAGAAAAAGAAAAATACAGGCCAAGCTCAATATCCCTATCCAAGATGTCCATGAGATGGGGAAACTGAGGAAGGTGCATGGAGTTTGAAATTCATAGATCATCCAGTCATACTTGTGAGTTATAACATTTCCCCTCAAAATGACATATGGTACTCAAAAGGGAGAACACTGTCCTACCAGATGAGATTGTCCCAATTTTAAGAAACCTCCTCTGAGCATTCTTTTCCAACTTTAAGACATTTCATCCTGTGTGGTTAATGAGAATCTTTCACATTCTGGCTGGAGTAGACTCACATAGCCATCATGTCAGGATAAATGTTCATACCAGCCTGCACTCAGCGTAGAGTTCCTATTCTTAGGCAAAAATCCCAAGACACCTTACCCATACAAATTTAGTCTAAGGAAGGCTAATGTCTCTTGTGATTTGACAGTTTTTTCCCATTCAACTTATCAATAGTGAAATATAAACTAGACGCAATTCTAATACCTCTTTTTGTGATTTTTCTAGGGGCTCTCTGGGAAATCTCAAAGATAATTTAAGACTTGTTTATTTTATCTTATTTTATGTTTGGGATTTTATTTTGAAAAGACAAAAATCATAAATTTTGTCAAGAGAGGAACATGGGAGAATTTTCCAGGATCATATCTCTTGATTATGGTAGCAATAACACAATATATACATTTGCCAAAACTCTCAGAACTATAGTCTTAACAAGAGTTCATTTTACTATATGTCAAGTACACCTTTATTTTTTAAAATTGAAGTTTTCGGGAGATGTGCACTAAGCACTCAAGATGATAGGATTTGGCTCCCTGAGAAACAGTACTATATTTGCCTATTCATGTCAAAGTGACATTTAAAAAGTAAACATAGAAGGAAATGTGATTGTAAAGAACCTTATCTCTTTCCTAAGTGAGAAGCTTTTGTCTTCTTAAATAAGGAAAGATAATAAAGTCAACATAAACCATAGATAGTTATTCTGGTAATACACAGAATCTTTATCATCTAGGCAAATGACAGAAAACTAGAGAACCCTTCATACTGTGAATGAATACAATAAACAGTAAACTAAAGCCTATCAAAAATGAGCAAAACTTTGCTAAGATTTTGGCACATTTCATAATATTTCAGACTTATTTATACACACTAAAAGTGTAAATAAAATTCTTTTTCATAAATTTTCTATAACTTTATATTTCCATTCTATTGTCCTTCACTTTTCTCTTTCTCATTCTAAAATGAGTCATTTTATTGTAGGATATAAGTATTCCCTGCTTCCTTTAATGAACAAAAATATATCTCATTATGTTGCATGTAAAGTGCCTCTTTGCCACTAATACTTTGGTAGAACTTTATTCACATATATTAATTGTAACTGGATTGTTTTTGTTGTTGGGTTTATTTATTTATTTTTGCAGTGCTAGGGAATCTAACCCAGGGCTTGTGCATTCTAGGCAAGTGCTCTATAGCTGAACTATGTCCCCAGCCCTAATTGTAACTTCTAACCAGTGTAATTTTAACTTCACAGAGAAAACTGGGAAGTAGACAATTGTGCACTGTCACACATGAACATTTTGACAGATCACAACATAACCTTCTAGGGGCCATGTGCAACCCTAACAGTGCAATCCCTCTACTGGGAAAAATTGACAGATGCACTAACACAAAGACACATCCTCTCTGCAGTACATATAAATAAGAAGTAAACGTATGTAAATTTGAAATTATGTGTAGTAATCAGTGTTTCAATTTAGACATGATCTAAACATCCAACAAATCCATTAAGTCTGTTTTGTGTCTATCTGAAGTTTTAAGCTATCTAAATTATCTTCAATCTGATACACAAAATAAAATTACTGTGAAATAATATTTCAGTAAATAAAGTGATAATTATTGCCATAATAATCAATTTGAACATAAATTTATATTTTTTATGAACTTAAAAATTAAGAATGCTAACTTATTTGATCAGTAAATCTATAGGCTTAGGAAGAACCTGTCCAAGTAGGAAAAAAAAAATAGTAAACTTCCATTATACTAAACACTGATAAATCAGAGTAACATTTTTTAAACCAAACTTAGTAGTCTCATTTGACAAAAATTTAACTAAATCACACGAACTTGGATTCTTAAAAAAATTCTGTGTTATTTACATATGAATACTTTTTAAATCTAGCTCAGTGAAAGTATTCAACATTCAATTTCCCTATCTCTGGAATTTTAAGGAATACTCGTTTTTCCTAAGTGCTTATTTATTTCTGTAAACCCATCAGAACAGAGCTCCCTGAAGAGACTTTATAATCAACGTCATTAATGCCATCCAGAGGTGGACAGTATTCTGCCTTTACAAACAAGAAATGAAGGCCCCTCTGAATTGCAGACATAAAGATAACCAAACACAGACAGAATTTATAGCTTAACTTATAAAATTTCAGCCACAGGATGAAGAGTAAACAGAATTAAGTGTGTTACAGAAGAATTACACAGAATTACAAAACTTGACAAAACTCAGAGTGTCTTTTAGCTTTCACTGGATTTTCAAAATGATGAAGGGAGGGGCTGGGGATGTGGCTCAAGAGGTGGCGCGCTCGCCTGGCATGCGTGCGGCCCGGGTTTGATCCTTGGCACCACATACCAACAAAGATGTTGTGTCCGCCGAGAACTAAAAAAATAAATAAATAAATATTTAAAAAATTCTCTCTCTCTCTCTCTCTCTCCTCTCTCACTCTCTCTTAAAAAAAATGATGAAGGGAGTGTGGCTCGATTGAGGGTAAGCATGAAAATTGGCTGAAATTTCACATTTTTTAGTATAATGTGTTCGAGAAAGTTTTTAGCTTTCATTGGGTTCTCAAGGTGGTATAGGGGGAAACTTGGGAAACATGCCTCTGGTTGGCATGTGCAGATCCTACTCAGTCCTCTAAATTCTCTTGTCCTTTATGGACATCCCTAGACTCCTCGTCACCCAGCATTCTGCTGACACTACTGCTTAAAGTCAGTCACTGGGGAGTCTCAGTCTGACTCTCGGCTCTAAGACAGTTCTCCCTCTCTAGATTGGTTCCACCTTAGCAATCCCTGCTGCCTCATTCAGGGCCTTGGCCTTGACCGTCCATTCCACAGCCTCCACTGGAGTGTTGCTTCATCTCTCACTGGCCCCACACAGTTCCATGGGTCCTAAGTGCAGCCCTCATCCACCTCCCACACAGGACATGAAGGGCTCTGGGTGACCTTCTACATCTCGTGGGGACTATGGGAGGCACAAGAATGCTAACTCAGTTCCTTTCTCTGTCTAAGCACTTCTCACCTCTGTTTCTGCTCTCTAATGGTTTCCATATGTCAGTTTGGGATCATAAAGTTTGGGCCCCAAGTGAGTAGTGGATCATATCCCCCCTTCTGCTTAGAGCTTTCTTCCTGATCTATCTAACCCTTCTCAATATGCAAAACTAATTCTCTCTCTCTCTCTCTCTCTCTCTCTCTCTCTCTCTCTCTCTCTCTCTCTCAGATTTCAGCAGAATCAAATTGTGTGTCTCCTTTGTCCTGAATTTCTCAAGCTAAAAGGAACAGGATTTAGTCCCCTTCTCCTGAAGCAGAAATTTTCCATAAGTCAAATTCTCTTGGGTATAGAATTTTTCCTCCTCCAGATCTATAATAGAAGGGTTACAGAGAAAACCAATTTATGGGGCCATAGGAAGATAGAGTATATGTGTGTTTGGAAGGAATTGTGGGGGTTGAAACCATTGTAGGTTTCATATTTTTAAACATTATTTCATTATACATAATTGTCTTAAAATAGTTGAAAGGTAGGACTGGGGTAGAGCACTCACCTAGCACATGTAAGGTGCTGGGTTCGATCCTCAGCACCACATAAAAATGAAGATATAAAATAAAGGTATTGTGTCCAACTACAGCTAAAAAATAATTTTTTTAAATGGAGAAATTATTCTGGATTATCCAGGTAGAATCAATGGAATCACAAGGAACCTTTCTTATAGGTAAAAGAGGAAGAGAGAAGAGAATGAGAACCAGAGAGAACAGTGTGAGAATGACAGCCAATGTTTCTAGTTTTGAAGATGGAGAAATGAGACAATGAACCAAGAAACGCAGGCAGCCTTTAAAATCTTAAAAAGCAAGGGAATGGATTTTCCCCTAGAGCCTCCAGAAAGAATACAGCCCTGATGATACTTTATTTTAGTCCCATGAGACCCATTTCAGATTTCCGGCCTACGAAACTGTAAAATAATAAGTTATGATTCTTTAAGCCACTTAAACTTGTAGTTTGTTACACAACAGCAATAAATAACTAATAGAAGCTATTAAAAGGCATTTGCAATAGAAAGAAACACTGGGTATTATGATGCACATCTGTAATCCCAGCTACTGGGAGGGCAAGACAGGAGGATCACAAATTCAAGATCAGCCTGGGCAACTTAGTGAGACCTAGTTTCACAAAAAAATAAAAAGGATGGGGGATGTAACTACATGGTAGAGTTCTTGTCTAACATGTGCAAGGCCCTGGGTTTTGCTCCCCAATCCTGGGAAAGAAAAAAAAGGGGGGGGGGGAAACCACTCCAACATATGTCTAACAAGAGAAAGAATAAACCAGGCACAGTGGCACACACCTATAAGTCCAGCTACTCAGGTTGAGGCAGGATGATCACAAGTTTGAGGCCAGTCTAGACAACAAGACCCTCACTCAAAAGAAAACAAATAAAGCTGGGTGCAATGGCACATACCTGTAATCCCAGTGGCTCAGGAGGCTGAGGCAGGAGGATAGTGAAAAAGCCAGCCTCAGCAACTTAGTGAGGCCCTAAGCAATTTAGGGAGAGCCTGTCTCTAAATAAAATACATAAAGAGCTGGTGATGTGGCTCAGTGGTTGAGTGCTTCTGGGTTCAATCTCCAGTACCCTAGGGGAGAAAGAGAAGGGGAGAGAAAGGGGTGTGGGACACGAGAATATAGAATAGAATAGAGCAAATGCAAATGGTTTTAAATAGCTAGAAATTTTCCGGGCTGGGGATGTGGCTCAAGCGGTAGTGCGCTCGCCTGGCATGCGTGCGGCCCGGGTTCGATCCTCAGCAGCACCACATGCCAACAGAGATGTTGTGTCCGCCGAGAACTAAGAAAAAATAAAATAAAATGTTAAAATTCTCTCTCTCTCTCTCTCTCTGTCCCCCCCCCCTCTCTCTTTAAAAAAAAAAAAAATAGCTAGAAATTTTCCAGAATTGCAGCATTAAATGTTCAGACTGAAGGATGAACACCAAGGCCTGAACACAATCAGTATAAAGTGTCTATAACCACACACAGTGTGGTGAAATACCCAAGACTAAGACAGTCTAGAAGCAGACTGAACCTCAAGCCTAGGCGAGAACAAGATGACCAGAACACTCCTTCCAGGGAGGTTATGAATGTCAGTGGTCAACCAATGCTATCAGTATTCAAAGTTGGGTGCTACATGTGGTCCATGACCCTTTAATTTGGGTATTCCTGGGTCCTGGTACATGCTCATTGTACCACTGAAGAATTTAGACAAAGAAGATAGAAGGAAACTGGTTCCCCGGGGAGAGATTTCCCTTCTGCCTTGTTCTCAATCTTCTGCTTCAAGGTAAGAAAGGGGCCATTATAGGGGAAGAAGGAAGAACCCTCTGCAATAGGAACATCTAGAAACTTCTTTCAGTTTTCCAACTCCTAGAGATTATCTAAAATAGGCATAGTTATTTCATAAGTGTATTACCATGATGCCCCGATAGAATCTCCTTCTCCGAAAGAGAAAATCCACTTCCCGATATGTGCCACACCAGAGTAAGCACTTCTATTTTTCTTCCTACGAACCATCCACAATTGTCTTTTCTTCCACTTACCATCTGTGTTCATCCATCTTTCTGTGCACAGTATAATTCTTTCCATCTATAGGTATGAAACCCACCCCACTATAGCAAAGTGGCCACCTACTTTAGCCATCACTTTCCCACACACCTACTAAATCCAAGTGCTGTAGGTAAGGTTGATGCCAGAGGGCAGCAGGTCAAAGGTGAAAGTAGACTGCTTCTCTTCCAGGAAATTAACATGGCATAGTGGAAAGAGCATGAGATTTGGAGACAGACAAACGTGAGTTTGAATCTTGGTTCCTTGCTTTTCTAGCCTTGTAACATTCGAAGAGAGAAGAGTATGCAGCATGGTGGTTGGTATCTGATAGGTGCCAATAAAATTCATCCCTCCCTCTAAGGTGGTCACATAACTTCTGGATAAGTGGGCACTGGAGAGGACTGAACCAGAGGTGGCTTTAGAAACCAGTACAAAGAAGATAAACAAACTGTACACCAGGAAGTAGAAAACATTATAAAAGCTCCTCTGGGCACTTGGAGAGCAGGGATCAACAAATGAATATTCAGTGCTTCCAGAAAGATTCAAGGATTTGTGTGGAGAACACTGTGACTTTGAGAATGGATATGCCATCTCTGTCACTCCAGTTGTTGCACCTCCAACCAATTTCCATCTGTAGAAAATTAAAATCTTTATTAGTCAGAAGAGGGGAGCAAGTGACATCTCAAAAGCCTCAAACTAGAAGCTGATAATAGGGCTATGCAGCGAAGTAGGGAAGAAGGAAGGGAGAGACGGTCCAGGAGAATACAGATGTGTTTCTCTTTGAGGCCCCCAGGCTGGAATCCTATCTGATGCCTGTCACTGTCTTCTGGACTCAGTTTGCCTACAAATTTGGGCATGCAAAGCATAGAGATAAAGTATAAGAAAGTAGGTTGATGCTCTAACTCAGCTCACCACATTAGCTTCCCTCATTTGCCTCTCAAGCCTATCTCCTTAGCCTTGACAGGAAGTGCCCAGCACCTGGAACCCTCTCAGTGCTCCCTCCCACCCTTCCCCATCTCATCTCGGGGGAGCATATAGCACAGCAACAGACAAACTTGGACCAGATCAAATTCAACTGCTGCCCCTTATTACTGTCTAACCTTGACAAGTTACTGCTTCTTGCACTTTAGTATTAATTCATTTATCATATGAGAATAAACATAGTATCTACCGCCTCGTAGAAGTGGGGAGTAGAAGAGTGGTTACCAGAGTCTGGGAGGAGTACGGATGGAATAGGTGGAACAGCAAGGATGCTTAGTGGGTACAGGGGTGCAGTTGAATAGGAAGAATGACTTCTAGTGTTCTCTAGCACAGTATGGTAATTATGGTCAACAACAACAATCAATCATATGTTTCATAGTAGCCAGAAAAGAGGATTTTGAATGTTCCTGAAACAAAAAAAATGATAAGTGTCTGAGGTGAGTGATATGCTATCACATTGATCGGATCCTTCCATGTTGTATACGTCTACTGAAATGTCACATTGTACTCTATAAATATGTATCAATTAAAAATAAGCTAGGTATGGTGGCACACACCTGTCATCCAATCTACATGGCAGGCTGAGGCAAGAGGACCCCAAACTAGAGGCCAGCCTAGGCAATAGCAAGGCCCTGCCTCCAAAAAATTAATTATTTTTTAAAAAATTATAATAAAATAAAAATCAAAACTGTATTTCAAAAACAATTGCTGACTAGGTATGGTGGGCCACACCTATAATCCCAGCAATTGGGGAGGCTGAGGCAGGAGGATCATAAGTTTGAGGTCAACCTCAGCAACTTAGCAAGACTCTATCTCAAAATGAAAAATTAAAAGAGCTTGGAATATAGCTCAAAGGTAGAACACTCCTGGCTCAACCTCTAGTAATCCCCCAACACACACACACACACACACACGTTGCTGGTAAATGTAGCATTAACATATGTAAATAGCAAATATTATGTTATAAAGTTATTTAAAATGATATCTCATAGAACCTTGGGAGGATTAAATGAGGTTATCTCTTTAAACGGTTCAGAATACATCTGACATATTCAGTGCTGAGTACATGTCAGCTCTGGTTATTATCATGGCTGCTCCCTGCCCCACCTTGGGCCTCCTCTCATAGGAAACACAAGAATTCTTCCCTCATCTCAAATATTTGGCATCCATTACAGGATGGGGCAGTACTTTCACCATCAACTGCTCGGAGTGTGGCCAGCATGGGGTGGTAAGACTGTTCTGGATTCAATGTTTTCTAATCATCAACTTCACTGTCCCTGTCCCAGTCAACATCTCCTTCAGGATATCTGCCATCTGAGATGTGGTCAGTACTGACCCCTCTATCCTCCTTGGCATTCTAAGGTTTTCCCAGCAACTGTCAAGGTGAACCCCAGAGTTCCTAACCACATTGTAGCTTCTTCCACCACTGTTACATGGCAATTCCCTTCATGGGGAATCTCAAAAGCTCTATCCAGCTCATGGGCATAAGAGCCCATAGAAGAGACTTTCTTTTCTTCTCACCTAGGGTTTTCTATTCTGGTTAGATGCCAATGTCCAGGATCCACACCCTGAGGTTCGGATTGGCTGGAGCCCAGGGATTGGTTTTCCTGTCATTGTTGTTTTTAGCATATTTGCTCTTCAATTAAGTTCTTGTAAGAAATTTAGAACATCAACTTGTGAGGATAAATTCCATTTGTTAAAGCAAAAACAGATTGCATGTGACACTTTAGCTGAGGAATAGCTTTGGCTTTTGGTAAAATTTGCAAGTCCACAGCTTTCTGATCAACCTTGAACTGCTTGGAAATTTCGTATTTCTCTTCCTTTATGTGGAAGACCTCACATTCCTGGTGCCTGGGCTTCTATAGCTTTCTTCCTGAAGTCAGCATCAGTGCAGTGTTTTGAGATTTTCATGATTCTGATAACAATTTTTGTAGAGGCAATGATGACAAAATTTTGATGTGTTCTAGGAACTGGAGTGGGGATCAAACCGCAGCAAGCCCTTGCTCAGCTGCCTTAAGAAAACCACTCTTCTTCCTCTGTGCACCCTGTGAGGATGACCAAGATGGTCCCAGGAATGATCTAACTCCCAATGCTGACTGGAAGGTTATCTTGGCATGGGTCAACAACTCTCACAGCACACATTCAGGAGGATAACATCTAGAAATTTTGTGAAGATTGATACCACCATTCTTGCCACCACTAACTAGTTTTGAGACAGTAACTAGAACCTTCTCACTTTTCTTCTCACCCTTGGATTTAGCAGCTGAGTATTTCCTCTCATACATGGCTTTTCTGGAATACATAGCAGATTGGGGAGTATCTGCCAATTTTTTTAATTAGGACAGGGTTTCAGCGGCAGTTTTTTTTAAAGTTGTTAATGGATCTTTATTTAATTAATTTATTTATTTATATATGGTGCTAAGAATCAAACCCAGTGCCTCACAAACACTAGGCAATCACTGTACAACTGAGCCACAACCCCAGCCCTTTTTAACATCACCAATGGCAAAAACCTTCTTGGTTTCAGGTTTAATCTCCTTAGTGTTCAACATCTTGAAGATGGGAAAGAGAACCAGGCATTTTTAAGCATCCCAAGTTATTCAAAGATAGCTGGGCATGGAGGTACACATCTGTAATTCCAGCAAATCAAGAGGCTGATGAGGGAGGATTGCAAGTTTGAGGCCAGCCTCAGGAGTTTAGGGAATATCCATCTCAAAATAAAAAATTTTTAAAAAGCCAAGGCTGTAACTCAGTGGTAAAGTTATATCCAAGCCCCAGTAACACACACACACACACACACACACACACACACACACACACCCATACACACACAAACATATTCTCCTGCCTGCTACAAACTCTCCTGCCCAAAGCCCAATATATCTCTTTTGATCAAATCTTTCCTTGATCCATAATTTTGGCTTTGATCACAGCATCATGTTTATATACCTGGGAAGTTGGTAAACAAAAATGGAGAGTGGTTGGAGTGTGGTGATGAACAGAAATTTTGCAGGCAAACATGCTGGAAACAGGAAATTCTTTTGGCAGGACGAACAGCGATAGCTCATGTCATCTTTCCTGTGGCTGGAAATGGTATGACCTGCATATTATTCTCTCTCTTCACTATAGCTGGGAAAGATTTTAAAACAAAGATATAATTATGACCTTTTTATGTACCCAACCCACATAGGAAGGAGAAATTGAAAAATCTGCAACAATGGTGAGAAGCTTCAACACACTGCTTTTGAAAATCAAATAGAGGGGTTGGGGATGTGGCTCAAGCGGTTGCACCCTCGCCCGGGGTTCAATCCTCAGCACTACATACAAACAAAGATGTGTGTCCACTGAAAACTAAAAAATAAATATTAAAAAAATTCTCTCTCTCTCTCTCTCTCTCTCTCTCTCTCTCTCACACACACACACACACACACACACACACACACACACACACAAAGAAAAAAAAAAGAAAATCAAATAGAGGACTAGGGGAAATAGCTCAGTGGTGGAGCAATTGCCCTGCATGTGGGAGGACCTAGGTTGATCCTCATCGCAGCAGGGGCTTAAAAAAATAACAACTCAGACAGAAAAAGAATAAAGATACAGTGACTTTTAAGAACAAGATTAATAAACTTAATCTGAACCAGGCGTGGTGGCTCACACCTATAATCCCAGCTACTAAGGAAGCAGAGGGAGGGTATCACAAGTTCCAGGCCAGCCTGTGCAAGTGAGTGAGACCCTGTCTCAAAATAAAATCAGAAGGTCTGAGGTTGTCGCTCAGTGGTAGAATTGGAGACCCTGGGTTGAATTGCCAATATTGCAAAAGCAAAACAAAAGAAAACACACACACACACACACACACACACACACACACACATACACACACACATATAAATCTAATAAACATTATCAAACTTTGTGCCAGTGAACATGCATAGGCTTTTCTGACACACAAAGGAATATTCCCCAAAATTGACTACACTTCTGGCCATAAAAAATATCCTAACAAAATTGAAAAAGCAGAAATTGTCTAGATTGTATTCTCTGACTACAAAAAAAAAAAAAGTAACTAACTACAAAAGGACCTCCCCCACACACACACCCGCCAAAGAAAATCTTACTTCTTGGGATTTTAAAATTAAACTTCCAAATATTTGAGGCTGGACTGGCTCTAGCTTAGCCGTTCCTTTGACAGAGAGCTAAAGAGAAAATAAAACAATTAAATAGAAATTATGAACTAATTAGAAATGAAGAGCACAATATATGAAAATCTATGGAATATAATGAAAACACAACTCAAGTGCAAATTTTATATTTTGAGTGAATTGATTAGAAAACAAAGTGGGAGTGTGGAAAATAAAAGTAAAAGAATTAAGTTTCCAACTTGAAAAGCCGGATTGAAGGGAAGAAGGGAGCAGAGAAAACATAGTAACAACCACCAAACCTTGCTCTCAAAGTTCCCACACCCATGTCACCAGCTAAGATTCACCATCTGGAAGTTTATTAGAAATGCCCTGGAGGCCTGGTGATAGAGCGCGTGCTCAGCTTGTGCAAGGCCCTGAGTTGGATCCCCAATACCACAATGAAAAAGAAATGCACTTGATCTAGGGCTCCACCTAGGATGACCAACTGTCCCATCCTGCCCAAAATTGAGGCATTCTCAGAACATGGGGACTTGCAATACTGAAAATAAGAAAATTCTAGACAAACCAGGAGGAGTTAGTCACCCTACCTAGGAACTAAAATCTGCATTTCAACATGATCCCTAGGTGTTTTCTATGGATGGTGAAGTTCAAGAGGCACTGACCTTATACAAACTTTCAATTAATATGCATAGAGCACCTTGTCTTGGCTGTGTTTAGCCACTAACATTGGAAGTGCCCTGAGACTAAACAAGACCACCCTGAGTTGGACGAATATTTTTTTTTTTTTTTTGGTACTGGGGATTGAACTCAGAGGCACTCAACTACTGAGCCACATCCCCAGCCCCATTTTGTATTTTATTTAGAGATAAGGTCTCACTGTGTTGCTTAGTGCCTTGTAAATTGTCGAGGCTGGCTTTGAACTTGCAATCCTCCTGCCTCACCCTCCTGAGCCAATGGGAATATAGGCATGCCTTTCTCTCTCTCTCTCTCTCTCTCTCTCTCTCTCTCTCTCTCTCTCTCTCTCTCTCTCTTTCTCTCCCTTTCTTTCTTTCTTTCTTTCTTTCTTCTTTTTTTAATGGTGCTGGGGATTGAACCCAGGGTCTTGTGCATGCAAGGCAAGCACTATACCAACTGAGTTATATCCCCAGCCCTTGGACAATTCTTGAAAACATTTTCTAGAAGAGAGGACCAGCATGGAAAGGAGAGCTAGTCATCACAAAGATAGTGCCTGGCATCCACCAAGTTCTTGGCTTCAAAGAACCCAAGGTCCTATACAATGTTTCCTTACAAGAGAGACCAGTGAAAAGGGTGTAGAAGACACTTAAGACCTTGCTAGGTACTAATACATAAAAGCTTCTGAACAACATTACAATTTACAAAATCCTTCCATACACTCAATTTCATTTAATACCCACCACTTCCCTTATCTAACTCTAAGAAAATTCTAGCTCAGAGGCTAAGTTACTGAATTCAACTCTGAATTTCATTCCTACTGCAGAAAGGAGAGGATGTCCCTGAACATCAATAATTTTCCACTCAAGTGGGAGAGCAGAAGGTTGAAATTTAATGAAGAAATAAACACAAAGAGGTCCAATTTTATCTGAAATTTTGATTTCTTGGGGAAAGAGGGCAATTTAGCAAAATATTAAGACTCCATAAATTTGGAAATCTCAATGCATAGATGTTCATTACATTATTTGTTTAAACTTTTCTATTGGATTGAAATATTACATGGCTTTGTGAAACAATAAAGCAAAGGTCAGGAGAAAATAATCCCAATACATATTGAGCTGTCACCTCTCTTCCACCTGGGTCTAGGTCTGGGATAACCCATCTATCAACTGAAACCCAGAGGACTGTGAGAGCATTAGGGAGATCAGTATGGCAGCCAAGAACCTGTAATCCCAGTGGCTCGGGAGTCTGAGGCAGGAGAATCTCAAGTTCAGGGTCAGCCTCAGCAACTTAGCAAGGGCCTAGGCAACTCAGTGAGACTCTGTCTCTAAACAAAATATTTAAAAAGAGCTGGGGAGGTGGCTTGGTGGTTAAGCACCCTGGGCTCAATCCCCAGTACCAATAAATAAATAAATAACTCTTACGGACGTTGAAATATTTTCCATAAATATTTCAATATGACCAGCATGGAAAGGAGAGCTGGTCACCACAAAGATGGTGCCTGGCATCCACCAAGCTCTATCTTGTTCATTACCATCCCTAGCACCTAGAAAAGTTCCTGATATATGGTAGGCCCTCAAAACTATTCGTTGAACAAAAGGGTGGGAAAGGGGCTGGGTTATAGCTCAGTGGTAGAGCGCTCACCTCGCACTTGTTAGGTACTGGGTTCGATCCTCAGCACCACATAAAAAAACAAATAAATAAAGATACTGTGTTCATCTTTAAAAAAAATAAATCTTTTTAAAAAAGGGTGGGAAAGCAAAGGCAGTTGATCCTCCAGGAAATCATATCCTTGGAAAATTATTTGGATGGTTCTCCCTTTCAGTGGATAACATGTTGCTGGGTGTGGAGAAAAAAGTGTGAGAAAGAATAGACAAGTTCCAAGACATTATTCAGGTGCACGGAGAACGGGAGCTCCTGAGCATCGAAAAGACTGCTCCAGTGGCTGGGGATATGGCTCAGTGGAAGAGCGCTTGTCTAGCACGTGCGAAGCCCTGGGTTCGATCCTCCATACCACATAAGAATAAATAAATAAAATAAAGGCATTGTGTCCAACTACTTTAAAAAATACATATATTAAAAAAAAAGACTGCTCCAGAGATAACCGAGGGTGCCAAGCTGTATGATCAGATCGTGTTCTATGTGAGTTTGCTTTTTCCTTCAGTGTTTGCTTCTCCCTTTGCCTAGAGTCTGCACCACATGGGTATTACTCCAAGTTTCAGGGTCTTTCAATCTTGACACTTGTGCCTTGAAGGAGGCCAAAACCTTTCTCCTGGATTCCCAGCCTAACTCTCTGAAGGCTTATAGCTGTGCTCACCCTCTGTTGGCAGGTTCTATACTGGATTGTGAGGCTGCACTTCATATGGCTGCTGATCCCAGGGCCCTATCAGACCATGAAGAAGACAGACCGAAACTGTCACTGCAATTCACAGAAGCAAACAGCTATCTATTCCTAGATTTGAGATTTCTCCCAAATCCCATATTTACTTCACTCCCTCTCTTCCCCACCAGGTGGCCATCAGATGCAGGCCCAGGCTCTATGTGACAAACCTCCTGGTGCCCAGTGGCTTTCTGATGGCCATTGATGCCCTCAGTTTCTACCTGCCAGCAAAAAACCAGAATCGTGCCCCGTTCAAGATGACCCTTCTGCTGGGCTACAAGGTCTTCCTGCTCGGTCAGTGACACGGCCCTCATCAGTATGGCCCCTTCCACTTTGCAGAGAAGCAATGGCAGCAGGGGACAGGGAGGGGCCAGAAGAATCAGCCACTGCTCCACTTAAGTGGGGAGGGAGGCTTCTGAGGAAACACTGTTTTTTGGGAAAGAGGCTTAAAGAAAGTTTAGAAATGAAGCTGAAGAAGCCAGTTGTGGTGGCGCATGCCTATAATCCAAGGGTTTGGGTTGCTGAGGCTGGACACCTGAATAGGAGAATTGAAAGTTCAAAGTTAGCCTCAGTAACTTAGCCAGACCCTATGTAAAAAAAAAAAAAAAAAAAAAAAAAAGTTTTTCTGGTCTGGTGGCTTGGGAGGCTAAGGCAAGAGAATCACAAGTTCAAAGTCAGCCTCAGCAATTTAGCAAGGCCCTAAGCAACTTAGTGAGACCCTGTCTCTAAATAAAATATAAAAAGGCCTCAGGTTAAGCGCCCTTAGGTTCAATCCCTCCCTGGTGAAGGAGGAGGAGGAGGAGGAGGAGGAGGAGGAGGAGAAAAGAAATGAATCGCTCCAGGTTTAGTATAATTTTCTTTGCCCTCGGAAGTCTACTTTGCCCTGTGTCTGTCCCTGATGGTGGCCAGTCTTCTGGAGACCATCTTCATCACCTATCTCCTGCACCTCACCTCCACCCAGCCCCCACCCATGCCTGGGTGGCTCCACTCCCTGCTGAGGCACTGCACCAGCCCAAGGAGGTGCTGCCCCCCTGGGGCCCAGAAGGAGAAGAAGGGTCTGGACCTCAGGCCCACCCACCTGCCTGGTGAGGAAGCCAGCACTGCCCACTTTCTCTTCCTGTTCCTCCACTTCTCTTCGCTTGCCTCCTCTCCTGTCTCCCTCCCTTCCCAGGTGAGCCCTGCACTCCACAGGTGAGCCCTGCACTTCCCACAGGGGTGAAGGAGCCAAGAGACTTGGTGGAGAAGGTGTCAGGTACCAGGGAGGCGGAGCTAACTGGGTTCCCCGAATCAGCAAGAGCCCAGCAGAAACTGGAGGCCCAGAAGCAGCACTTGGTGAAACTGGGTGGAATTCAGCCATCTATCTGATGGACACCCTGCTCTTCCATCTCTACCTGCTCTTTATGGCCTCGTCCCTCGTCACGGTCATTGCCCTCTGGAACACCTAGACATCATGTCTCTCTGTTCCTGTAGATCCCAACCCAGAGCTGCTTCTGGCCTCCTAGGGCCGCCTCATCTTTTCCCCTTTTTGAGCACCAACTGTCACGTCCCCAAAGATTAACAATTCCACCTGTCCTAGCCCTGCTGCTTGTTATATCTCATCCCAGACATTTTCCCCTGATCCTACATATTTGTGGGCTTCCCTCAGTCCTACTGCATGGTTCTAGATCCTTTAGGTCTTCTGAATACAGCAGGTTCTACCCCACTCTACCCACTAATTTGCCTTAATAAATCAATTTGCAGAGATCTCTGGCTCTTTGTCATGTTATAGGGTAGGAACTTAATTATGCAAGACTGATAGTCCCAAAATATCACCTGTGCATCCCTCTGCCTGTGATAAAGCTTTAATGTCATTATTGGTGACGCTTTCACCTCAAGTCCAGTGTGTCAATTTTTCTCTTGGAGAAGTTTTCATTCTCTAAGGTATTTTCAAAGACATGTTTTCCTATTAGTAGATTCTTTCAATTTATTTTTTTCCTTATCTTGTACTGATTTCATCTTAATACTCTCCTAATTTCTTCTCTTTCATTTGATTCCTTTTCTTATTTTACTAGTTGAATTTTCAAAACATTATCATTCTTTCTATAAATTTTCCTCTGAGATCAGCTTTAGCTCTATTCCAGAGGCTTTATGATAAGTTGTTCTCCTTTCATTACTTTGTAGATAAATCATAACTTTTATTTTTATTTCCATTTCCTCTTTGATCTAAAGGCTAGGGGGGTGGGGTACTGGGGATTGAACTCAGGGGCACTCGACCACTGAGCCACATCCCAGCCCTGTTTTCTTTTATTTGGAGACAGGGTCTCAGTTGCTTAGTGCCACACTAAATTGCTGAAGCTGGCCTTGAACTCGTGATCCTCCTGCCTCCACCTCCCCAGCCGCTAGGATTACAGGCATGTGCCACTGTCCCCAGCGAGAGCATGAACTTTACATTTAATTTTTTTTAATTTATAAAGCTTTCTTTCTGAATGAAAGCATGATTGATTTTGTAACTGTTTCAGGACATTTTAAAAGCTTATGTCCTGCCAGCATATGGTGGCATGCCTGTAATCTCAGAGACTAGGGAGGCAGAGGCAGGAAGATCACAAATTCAAAGCCACACTCAGCAACTTAGTGGGGCCCTAAGCAACTTAGTGAGACCCTTTCTCAAAATAAAAAATAGGGCTGGGGATGTAGCTCAGTGGTTGAGTGCCTTTGAGTTCAATCCCTGGTACAAACAAACAAACAAACAAAAGCATATGTTCTCAAGCTAGAGGTGTAGCTTAGTGCTAAAGCACTTGCCTGGCATGTATGGGTCCAATCCCCAGCACTACGAAAAAGGAAAAAAAAAAAAGTATATTCTCTGATTATATGTACATGTATTAAACAGAGATTATTGGTTGCATTATTCAAATCCTCTTATATCAAAGCTTACTTTTGTCTACTTGGTCTGTTAAAGATCTGAAGTTATTTTATTCAAGTTCTCTGGGTAATTGCCGTTTTTCATTTATGTAATTGACTGTTAATGCTGCATAAAAATGTATGGTTGTTGTATCTTTTTGAATCATATCTGATTTTATCCTTAGATAATGTCACTATTTGTTCTGTTCAATGTGTTTTGCACATGATTTCCATTTGATTCATAGCAATGTTGCAAATCTTTGCTTTTGCCCAGCATATTTTTGCAGATCTCTTTTAAAAAAAAATTTTTTTTAACCAGGGATGGAACCCAGACCTTTTTTTGTATTTTATTTAGAGATAGAGTCTCACTTAGTTGCTTAGGGCCTTGCTAAATTGTTAAAGCTGGCTTTGAAATCGTGATCCTCCTGCCTCAACTTCCTGAGCCACTGGGATTACAGGCATGTACCACCATGCCAGGCCTCTCTTATTAATTCTTGATTAATTTTTGGAAAGGTAATAAATACACAAGGTACAACATCAAAAGACATAATATGACATAGAGTGAAACATAAGTCTCCTTTCTAACTTTGTTCCCAGCCCCTTGCTAGAAACAACCACTGTTATTTTCTCGAATATCTTTCAGTTTCTTTATTTTCCACCTTGCCTTGCCTCTTTATTTTAGGTGCATTTTTGGCAAACAGCATTAGTCTGGTTCTTATATAATTCAATACCTTCTTTTAATAAATGAGTTCAGCCTGTTCACATGCAGAAAAAAAAATGGTGCACTTGAGGGGACTGGGGTTGTGGCTCAGCGGTAGAGCGCACGCCTAGCATGTGCGAGGAGGCCCTGGGTTCGATCCTCAGTATCACGTAAAAATAAATAAAATAAAGGTATTGTGTCCAACTACAGCTAGAAAATAGATATAAAAAACGGTGCCCTTGATTTCATATTTTCCATGTACTTTATGTTTACCATATATATTCCTTGGTGTTGTTTTCTCTATTTTCCCCCCCTTTTTCTGGTTTAGTTTCTGTTCATATTTTTCCTGCTATAAATTTGAAGTTCTACAGTATCTCTTAAATTTCTGCTTATAATTATCTTCCTAACAGATAAAATTAGGACTCTATTTTTTCATTAATATATCAAAACTAAATTTTAATTCTGTTTTCCCACTAAAATGTTATATTTGCCCATTCTTCCCAACCCTAGCAAAGTGAAAACTAAAAGAGAGTTTTAAAAACATTTGCTTCCTAATTTGCTTTCCCTATCTTCATTTCAACACTCAGGATCTATAAATAGAGTTTAAACTTTTAGTACTAGGCTATTGGTTTTTTTTCTTACATTATGATTTCATTTTCAAGAATCCTTGTGTTTAAGTCATTTTCCCATTTATGCCATAGATTTAACTCTTTTTATATTATGGAAATTTTTTTCCAGAAAATCAGGGAAGGTAAGTGAATATATTCTTCAAAACATCTTAGGTTACACTGCAGTGATGAATTAAGTGTAAAATGTCAGGAGATCCAGACAGCAAACGTTTATCTAAGTATTTATATCTGACTTTTGTTGCTAGGGAGTAAAACTGTACACCACAAGTCACTACAGAAGAGGAACAAGGAAGCACCACCATCTTGGTGATGTACCTCCCAAAAAGTTCATGATTTCTTCAGTTCCCACTGCAGGAGATGAAGAGTACATGCGAATCTTACTTACTTGTTTTGACACCTTGGTTTGGGGAATGAATGTGGTCCTGTTTTTTGTTTGTTTGTTTGTTTTTGTTTTTGTTTTGTGTGTGTGTGATACTAAAGATTAAACACATGGATGTTCTACCATTGAGCTACATCCCCAGCCCATTTTAATTTTTTAATTTTGAGATAAAATCTTACTAAGTTGCCCAGGCTAGACTTGATCTTCCAATCCTTCTGCCTCAACCTCCCAAGTAGCTGGGATTGTAGGCATGCTCCACTGTGTCAGGCTAACCTTGGTCTTCTGTATGCTTCTGTATAAGAGAACTGGATATTCTCTACAGCAGTCTTCTCTTCATGCAATAGTATTTTGTAAACTAACCCTCTCATGCCCTCCCCAGAGGACAACCCCTTGTCCCACTATACTAAGAATCACAGGGCTAGGGTTGTGGCTCAGTGGTAGAGTGCTCTCCAAGCATGTGTGAGGCACTGGGTTCCATCATCAGCAACACAAAAAAATAAATAAATAAAACAAAGGTACGAAAAATTCCCCTGTTAAAAATAAATAAAAGAATCATGATATTTTTCTTACTCAGGTCACATATAGTCCTTTTAATCCTATGTAAATGATAAAGACAATTTTCCATCATTCTTTTCAAGTGACCAGCAAGGACTGTTCTCTGGACCATGGGATGATCTCATTGTGGCTGGATCTGGGTCACATTCTTTATATCTGATGATAAGAAGAAGAACAGTTTCTTCAGGATCAGAAAGCAGAGATGGTAAAGAAAGGTATCAGCATGGACTTTACTGAAAAGTTCCATGCCACTAAGAAATTTTATGGATCAAGGGATAACTCTCTCATGACTAGAGTTTCATCCACAAGTATGCATATAATATATGGAGATGTGGAACGCCTCATTATTGTAGACATTGCAAGATAATTTTTTTTTATCCTTGGGATTGAACCCAGGGTGCTTTGCCACTGAATTATATCCCCAACCTTCTAATTTTTTATTTTGATATAGAGTCTTGCTAAATTTTTGAGGATCTCACTAAGTTGTTGGGTCTGTCCTCAAACTCGCAATCCTTCGGTCTCAAGCCTCCCAAGTTATTGGGATTACAAGTGGACCTGCAGGAGAATTTAAATGACAGGGAAGGTATAGATTGATTCAGAAAAGTAGGAATGTTATGTATGATTTGAACTACATACTGTATCCTTTCCATGGAAGCCTCAATTCATGGTGCAAGGAGGAAATTGCTATCTTCAAGCACTTTCTCAAGATGGTTAACCTTCCCCAGACCCAAATGACTTTTACATCAGTAAATTAGAGTTCCACATTTTTCATCACTGGCCTTCTGATTCAGTGGCCATATTGGAGTCAGCCTACCAAATTCTTCTTCAGAGTTTATCCAGGAAATTTTACCATGACAACTATTTATGACTTCAGAAATAATTGAAGAATGTGAAATGATGATATGAAGAACAGTTTCTTCAGGATCTTGGGGTATTGATGGGTCATCCCAATAAGAAATGGTTTCAGAGGTTCGGTTGAACAACTCCATAGCTCTGGGCCCAAGATGAGGGGGAACATCATGACAGAAGGGTGTGGCAGAGGGAAACTGCTGGGTTCATGATAGCCAACAAGAGGAGAAAGAGAAGGAGACAGAGAGAGAGAGAGAGAAACTCTATGATACAAAGACCCAGTTTCTCTATTTCTCTCCTCTTTCCCTTCTCCAATCTAGTAAGCTTTGTCGTTTTTACTGCCTCCTGGTTTACACATTTCTCAAGTATTTTCCTCAATCAGAGTACTGGGTATATGCTCTGAATCCCTAAAACTGTCTTTTGTGTGGTAGATAATGCTTTCTCTTTTTTTTAACCTTTATTTTATTTGTTTATTTTTATGTGGTGCTGAGGATCAACCCAGCTCCTTGCACGTGCTAGGTGAGCGCACTACCGCTGAGCTACAATCCAGCCCAAACAACGCTTTCTTGCTAGGTAGAGATGGTATGGGTATAGAATCACAGCCCACCCCACTCTCATTATCTACATCTGTTATTCTAGTTTCCAACATCTTAGATGAGAAATCAGAGCTATTCTGATTCTCTCCCCTGTGAAAGGACATGTTTATAAGAATTTTTATTTATCCTGGAAATTAGAAATTTCACTAGACTGTTTCTACATGTGAACGCCTCTCCATGAATCCTACCTATGTCTTGGTGGCCCCTTTCAATATGGATATTCAAGTGTTTCTTCTGCTTAGGTAATTTTTTTTCTAGGATTTAATTAACACTCTCTTCTTTTGTTCTTTTTCTGTTCTGGAATTTCTGCTCTTCATAGGTTAGGTCTCATGGATTCATTTTTTTTTTTTTTTTTTGAACCCAGGCTACATCCCCAGCTCTTTTTCTTCATGCTTTTGCTTCTTAATGGTTTGGCTTTGTGTTATGACTAATCTTTCAGACACCAATTCTATTCTCAGTAGTGACCAATTCTACTCTGTTCATATATTGAATGCTTTAATTAAAAATAAGGGTCTTGGGGCTGGAGTTGTGGCTCAGCAGTAGAACACTCGCCTAGCACGTGCGAGGCCCTGGGTTCGATCCTCAGCACCACATAAAAGTAAGTAAATAAAACAAAGGTATTGTGTCCAACTACAACTAAAAATAAATAAAAATTTAAAAAAAATAAGGGTCTTGGGGCTGGGGCCGTGGCTTAGCGGTAGTGCACTTGCCTAACACGCGTAAGGCACTGGGTTTGATCCTCAGCACCACATAAAGGCAAATAAATAAAATAAAGGTATTGTGTCCAACTACAACTAAAAAATATTTTTAAAAAAATTATGGGTCTTGCTGGGCACAGCAGCCCACACTTGTAATCACAGCAGCTCAGGAACCTGAGGCAGGAGGGTCACGAGTTCAAAGCCAGCCTCAGCAACAACGAGGCTGTGGCTCAGTGGTTGAGTGCCCCTCAGTTCAATCCCCGGTACCAAAATAAATAAATAAATAAAAGTAAAAATAAGGGTCTTTACAAACCGATGTAAATACAGTGATCTTGTAATGCCAGATTTGTGGGACCCCAATAGACCTCCAGCATCCGAATCCGATGCAATCACACAAGAGTCTTTATTGCAAGCTTGAGCCTGGACTCACAACAGTTTCTGATGCAGTGGTCCCAGGGAGTGAGTCCCGGTCCTTTGTTCAGTGAGGATTTATAGGTTTTGGGGGGATACTATATGTATCACAATATCATACAGCAAATCATTCCATACCACGGGAAAATCAAACAACAACGTTGATTAGCACATTCACTGGCAGGAACAAGTTGGGTAGGGGTGATTGGTTAGTTCAAGAGGGGAATTCGTTTGAACTGATTGGTTTAAGCCACTAGGAGTGTACGTGCTAAACTACGTGGTTTCCCAACATGTTATCAACCGCCATAAACTACTGTGGGGTCATCTGGCATCCCAGGTATTTTCCCTGTCTCATGCTGATTGGTGGTTGCTAGGAGGTTGCTTTGGGTCCTCACCTAGCCTGAGTCAGGGACGCCTGGCGCCACAGATCTCTCCTGTTATTTGCAGACAAACAACTCAGCAGGGTGGGTATGTGCCTAGGAGTGCTCTGTGGGTTTTTCCAAGGTCAAGGGTCATGCCCCCTTCCTTAGGACAGGCCTTGAGGTAGAAGCTGCTGTTATTTATTTATTTTCAAAAATGGAGTCACATCAGTTTCTCAGTCTCATACTAGACAAAGGCACTATAAACATACATTGAAGAGAAGATACCCTCTTTAACAAATGATCCAGAGAAAACTAGAAATTCATATGTAGAAAAATGAAATGCGATCCCTATCTCTCACTCTGTACAAAATTCAACTCAAAGTGGATCAAGGACCTAGGCATAAGACCAGAGACCATGTGACTACTAGAAGAAAAAGTAGGCTCACCTCTCCATCATGTCAGCTTAGAGACTGAATTCCTCAACAAGAGTCTTAAAGTGCAAGAAGTAAAATCAATAAATGAGATGATATAAAACTAAAAAAATTCTTCACAGCAAAGGAAACAATCAAGAATGTGAAGAGAGACTCCGGAATGGGAGAAAATCTTTGCCACCTGCATCTCAGATAAAGCATTAATCTCCAGGATATACACAGAACTAAAAAAAATTTAGCACTCCCCCCAAAACCCAAATAACCCAATCAATAAATGGGCAAAGTAACTGAACAGACACTTAACAGAAGATTCAATATGATCGGTCAACAAATATATGAAAAAATATTCAACATCTCAAGCACTTAGAGAAATGTACATTAAAACTACAGTGAAATTTCATCTCACTCCAGTCAGAATGGCAATTATCAAGAATACAAGTAACAATAAATGTTGGCGAGGATGTGGGGGGAAAGGTACATTAATACATTGCTGGTGGGACTGCAAACTGGTGCAAACATTCTGGAAAGCAGTATGGAGATTCCTCAGAAACCTTGAAATGGAACAGCCCACCACTGGACCCAGTTATCCCACTCCTCAACATATACCCAAAGAACTTAAAATCAGCATACTATAGTGACACAGCCACATCAATGTTTATAGCAGCTCAATTCACAATAGCTAAGCTATTGAACCAACCTAGGTGCCCTTCAACAGATGAATGGATAAAGAAAATGTGGTATGTTACTCAGCCATAAAGAAGAATGAAATGATGGAATTTGCAGGTAAATGGATGGAACTGGAGACTATCATGCTAAGTGAAATAAGCCAATCCCCAAAACCGAAGCCAAATTCTCTCTGATATGTGGATGCTAACTTACAATAAGTGGGGGTTGGGGTAATAGAAGTTCCTGGATTAGACAAAAGGGAATGAAGGGAAGGAAGAGGGATGGGAATAGGAAATATAATACAATGAGTCAGACATGACTTTCCTATGTTCATATATGAATACATGACCAGATGTAACTTCACATCATGTGCAACCACAAAAATGGAAAGTTAACACAATTAGCAGAGTTTAAGTAAAACAGGTTACTCTCCATAATGTGAGTGGGCCTCATTCAATCAGTTGAAGTCCTTCAGAGCAAACTGCTGTTTTCTGAAGATGAAGGAATTCTGCCTCAAAACTGCAACATAGAAACCCTCCTTGTTTCCAGCCTGCTGGCCTACCCTGCATATTTCCCCGCTCAAGACCATAATATCAATTATCTCCTGAATTCCAGCCTGCCAAGTCTTAGCCTGTTCTATAGACTTAGTCCCCATCATCAGGTGATCCAGTTTCTTAAAATAAATGTTTCTCTCTCTGCTCCAACCTTCTGAGTAAGAAAATCCCAAATCTTATTCAATATTCTTGAGATACATACTAACGTGGAACTCTACAAGGATGGCAGTTGCAGGCAATGCAGTTTCAGCTTAGCTAAATTACATGATACAAATATACAACAGAGTAGCCCATGTTGACCTGGAAATTCTATAGCTCTAAACACCACTTTCAATCATAATTTCCAAATAAATAGCATTAAAAAAACCAACTCTGTGTGCATATTATTTCTTTGGAAAACCCTGGCCAAACAGTTGTTCTGAGTCTCCCTTAAATAAATTGTTAGGATTTTTGCCTGATTATTGATTTTGTGTCCCCTCAGCACCTATAAAGTTCATGTGTGTGAGATTCTCGTGAAGAGCAAACCATCTAAACTGTGGAGAGCCTAGAATAGTCTCCTTTTAACAACCAGTGATCAAACATTTTCTTCCTGCTGCAGCACAGGAAGGCATTTCTCAATTCCCAGGTCAATCCAAAACAAAGAAACAATCTCTCCCATCTGCAGGAACTAAAAATAACTGAGCACATGAGTGCAGCTCCCTTCAGCCCCTGACATGAGCGGGTAGGTCCTCCAACAACCACAGCAGAGAAAGAGCAGTGAGGGGCAGCTCTTCCTCAAGTTCACAGCTTCTGCCTCTGGGCTTCTTGGAGGAATGTGAAGTTCTGTCTTTACACCAGTCTGAGAGAGACAAGCTGTTTTTGGGAATAAATAAAAATGTACTAAAGCAAGGCACAGTGGCGCACACCTGTAATCCCAGCCGCTTGGGAGGCTGAGTCAGGAGGATTGCAAGTTCAAAGCCAGCCTCAACAATTTAGTGAGACCCTAAGCAACTCAGCAAGATCCTGTCTCTAAATAAAATATTAAAAAGGGCTTGGGATATGGCTCAATGGTTTAGCACCTCATTCCCTGGTACAAAAAAATGTTACTAAATTATAGTAACATTTGCTCATCTCTGTAAATATAAAAAAAGCCACCCTGAATTGTAAACAATAAAATTATATTGCATGTAAATTGTATCTTGAAAATACTGCTTGGATTGGAGATTAAGGAGAGGTAAAAACTGAATGTGAGGGGCTGGGGTTGTGGCTCAGTGGTAGAGCACTTGTCTAGCATTGGTGAGGCATTGGATTTGATCCTTAGCACCACATATAAATAAATAAAAATAAAATCCCATCAACAACTAAAATTAACAAAAAAAACCCTGATGGTGACATGGAATCATGATCTAATCATGAAACAGAAAAGTAATATTAAGAGGGAAATTGTTGGAATTCCAAGAAAGTCTGTAGATTACTAAATAATATTGTACCAATTTTTAGCTTCCAGGCTTTCATGATTGTACTATGGTCATGTAAGTTGTTGACATTAAGGGAAAAGCATATTATCTAATTAATGAGTGCAGAATTCTATTTAAATCCATTAGATTAAGATGAATGTGATGTTCAAGTCTTCTGTGTCCTCACTCATGTATCTGCTTGATCTACCAAATACTGAGAGAAATATATTTAAAATGCTTTGCGATGATGTGAACTTGTCAATTGTTTCCTATTGTTGTCACTTTTTACTTAATATGATTTGAAGCCTTATTTAAGATGCATCCTTTTAAGTATGTCACTTGAATACAGTACATTGATAAATTTTATTTCTTGGTCCAGTCTTTACAAGAATAATAAATGTTTTAGATAGAATATTTTAACTGTAACCTACTTGCTGATTTCTATGTATAAGTAATTTTGCACTTTATTTTTATAACTTTACAACTGAGACATTAATATTATTTTATATCATTAGCTGTATTTAGATTTACTCACACATTTAGTGTTTTCTTTACTAGACTTTCCACTTGTATTTCAGACCCTTGTTCTGGAATTTTCTCCTTCCACTTCAGGTATATTTTTTAACACTTTCTGCAATGGTGGAAATATTCTCTATCTGCATTGTCCAATATAATGGCTACTGGCCACATGTGGCTATTGAGAATTTGAAATGTGACAAATGTGATTGCACTGCTAAATTTTTAATTTCATATAATTTAAATGTAACTAGCTATAGGGGCTTAAAGCTACCACATGGGACAGTGTAACTTTAGAAGTTCCTCTAGGCTCAGTAAGCACTTGCCTAGCATGCAAAGTATTGTAAAACAACAAATATTTTGAAGATGTTGCATCATTGCATTCTGGCTTCCTTTGTTGCTCTAGCACAGTCAATCTATTTTTTATTTCCTTTTATGGAACAAGTATTTTGTCTTTGGTGTTCTGCAGTCAGCAACAGCGTTGCTAACCTGAGGCTCCACCAGACTTAGGATCTCCTTCCTCTCCAGGCATTGGGAAAATCCGGCTATTTCTCCTTGTTGACTCTTGAGGAGGAAGTTCCCACAACAGAATTCTTGGCACTTAGTGATCCATCTATACGGTGACCAACCATTTCAGTGTGCCAGGGACTGAGGGGTTTCCCTCAATCTAGAACACAGGATTGTCAGTGCTGAAACTGTACAGTTCTGGGAAAACAGAGATAGTTGATCACCTATCCATTTCTCTTCCTTCATATCACAGCCTTCCCCTCGGGGGAGACTAGATAAAAAGTAGACCGGGCAGGGCATGGTGGGGCATGCCTGTAATCCCAGATGCTCAGGAGACTGAGGTAGAAGGATCACAAGTTCAAAGCTGCCCTCAGCAACTTAGGGAGGCCCGTAAGCAACTTAGCAAGAGCCTGTCTCTAAACAAAATATAAATAAATAAAATATAAAAAGCAGTGGAGATGTGGCTCAGTGGTTAAGTACTCCTGAGTTCAATCCCTTGTACAAAAGTAAAATTAAATTTAAAAAAAAGCCAGTTCCTGTATATGTATCAAGGGTTCCCTGGGGATGAGGGGCACATAACCTACCACTATTTTGACATTTATAGATAGAATCTGGGGAGAAAAAAAAACTTAGAAGAAAATATAGACGAAAAACTTCATGACATTGGATTTGGCAATGCTTTCTTAGATATGACAATAAAAGCACACGCAACAAAGGAAAAAACAGCTTCACACTGCCTGCAATCCCTGCTCCCTCTGGACTTGAGACCCTGATGCTTAGGCTGACTTACTGGGCCTTTCTTTTTCCTCTGGGTAATGAGGTTTCAGGAGCCCTGTTGTCATTCTGAAGTCCAGTCCCATCCAAGAAGCTCGACCTCTCTTCAAATATACACACGTCTAGATCTCAGGGCAGCCATGAAAAATTATTTCTCACAGAGCCTCTAGCCTCCATGTACATCACGACATGGCTGGTTCCCACTTCAAAGTCCCTAAATGCTCCAGATTTAAAAGTACCTCAATTGTCTTTGACAGTTGGTGAGGAGGGTGGTGCATAGCACAGAGACAACCTCCAGGGGTCAGTGTTGCCTAACGCCAAAGCCCCTGTCCAGCATTTCACCTGAGCCCAAAGTAGTGTATTATATGTTGTTGGCTTTCTTCTCCTTCCTCTTTCCTTAAGTGTTTAAATTCCTTTCCAAAAACCCCGACCCATTTCAACTGATGGAGAAAATTTAAAGGTTTATTTTTTCTCCTCAAGCCTCATCATAGAAAACAAAAGATTGTTATATCTCTGGAGCCTAGTGTATTTTTTGAAGAACTCGGACTTTTTTTTTTTCCTCGCTCTCTAATTTTATAGAAAGCTAGGAAATAGACCGTGTGTGGTGGTGCAGGCCTGTAATCCCAAAGGCTCAGGAGGCTGAGGCAGGAGTATCACAAGTTCAAGGCCAACCTCAACAACTTAGTGAGGTCCTGAGCAACTTAGTGAGACCCTGTCTCAAAAAATGTCAAAAAGGGCTGAGGATGTGACTCAGTGGCTAAGCACTCCTGTGTTCAAACCCTGGTACAAAAAAAAAGAAAGAAAGCTAGGAGATAGGGGTAAAAATTCAGCTACTCCATAACATATTTATATCTCTTGACTTTCAGAACTATTCCAGACCCCAAAATTACCTAGGGGGCGGGGGTGCCAGTTCCTGTATATGTATCAAGGGTACCTGGGGGGGGGGCACATAACCTACCACTATTTTGACATTTATAGGTGGAATCTGGGGAGAAAAAAAAAACTTAGAAGAAAATATAGAGGAAAAACTTCATGACATTGGATTTGGCAATGCTTTCTTAAATGTGACAATAAAAGCACAAGCAACAAAGGAAAAAAAATAGATCAGTTAGCCTTCCATTGAAACGAAGAATGTTTATCTATCAACAGAATCAAAAAAAGACAACCCATAGATTTTCAAACATATATCTGATAAGGGATTGATGTCCAGAAGGTACAAAGAATTCCTACAACTCAACCAAATAACCCAATTAAAACATTACCAAGGGACTGGAACATATATTTCTCCAAAGAAGATATATGATTTTTTTTTGTGTGTGTGTTGTGCTGGGGATTGAACCCAGGGCCTTGTGCATGCAAGTCAAGCACTCTACCAACTGAGCTATATTCCCAGCCCTCCAAAGAAGATATATGAATAAGCACATGAAAAGCTGCTCAACATCATTTGTCATTAGATAAATACAAATCAACACCACAATGAGACCACCTCACACCCACTAAGAGGTATTTAAAATACCTTTTTAAAAAATATATATATATATATATTTTTTTAGTTGTTGATGGACCTTGATTTTATTTATTTGTATGTGATGCTGAGAATCAAACCCAGTGCCTCACACATGCTAGGCAAGTGCTCTACCACTGAGCCACAACCCCAGCCCCTATTATATCTTTTTAAAAAGAAGAGTGTTGGTAAGGATATGAAGAAATAGGGACTCTTGTGCATTGCTGATGGGAAATAGAAAACATTGCAGGTGCTGTAAAAAAAAATGCACCTATATATTAATTTATAAAAAGAACCAGAACTCACAGTTGAACCCAAAAATTCAAATAAGGCCTTTAACATATAAAAAGATGTTTTCTGACACACACACACACACACACACACACACACACACACAAAAAAAAAGCTGCAGCTCCCAGTTTCTCAAAATATTAAACATGGGTTTGGGTGCAGGGGCGCACACCTATAATCCTCAGCTCGGGAGGCTGAGGCAGGAGGATTGAAAATTCAAAGTCAGCCTCAGCAATTTAGTGAGGCCCTAAGCAACTTAAAGACCCTGTCTCAAAATAAAATATTAAAAAAGGCTGGTGATATGGCTTAGTGGTTAAGTGCCCCTGGGTTCAATCACTGGTACAACACAAATAAATAAATAAACATAATAAAATAAATATATATGAAATTACCAGGTGATACAACAATTCTACTTATTTGGAGCATACACCAAAGTAAGTAAAAGAAGGGATTTTTAAACAAATATTTGTATACTTCTACTGAAAGGTAGAAGTGACCCAAGTGTCCACTGACAGACAAATGGAGAGTGATTCATCCTTTAAAAGGAAGGAACTTATGAAACATGCTATAACATAGATAAACCTTGAAGACATGGTGCTAAGTGAAATCAACCAGATTCAAAAGTACAAAATTGTATGATTCCACTTACATGAGGTACATAGAGTAGTCAGACTCATAGAAAGTAGAATGGTGGTTGCTAGGAGCTGGGGAAAGGAGGGAATAGGTATATAGTGCTTAATGTCTACAGAGTTTCAATTTTGCCAGATGAGGAGTTCCATGGATAGATGGCAGTGATGGATATGAATGTAATCGACACTACTGAGCTGTACACTGTAAATGGTTAAGAGATAACTTTCATGTTACATATTCTTGAATCATATATTTTAAAACAGAGTCTCAGTTTTTAAAGAGCCCAAAGTTACTTCTGTTTGTCTAAACTTGATCAGACTCAGTTACTGACTAGCAACAATCATTCATTCATTCCCCTGATACGTATTAAGCATATGCCATATGCCTTACTCTTCAAAATACCTGGGATACAATAGTATCAATATAATAAAAAATAATAAAAACAAATAGCCCTGATTGTCACAGAGCTTATACTCTAGACTGATTAAAATTCAAGATTCATTTTGAAATCTAAATGCAGATACAGATGGTCACCATCTGTAGTGGCTTGACTTATGCATTTTTTTCTTGGTTGCTGTTGTTGTTTAATTTATGATGGTATAAAAGTGATACACACTCAGTAGAAACCATGCTTCGTGCTTTGATCTTCTCCCAGGATAGGGATATGCAGTACCATGTTTTCCTTCCTGCAATGCTGAGCAGTAATAGGAAGCTGCAGTTCCCAGTCAGCCACTGGCAAACAAAAGTAAACAACAGATACTCTACATTGTACTGTGGTGCCAGCATTTTTGAATATTGAATTTTGGGTTTTCATATCCCATCTTGTCTAAAAAAGCCTATCTGTGTATGTATATGAGATATTCAACATCTTACTATTAATAATGCTTTGTGTTAAGACAATTTTGTTCAACTGTAGATTAATATAAGTGCTCTGAGCACGTGTAAAGTAGAATAGGCTAAGTTACGATGGCCTAGATTAGGGATATAAGTATATATCCAACTTACTGTGTTATTAATCTTGATGGGTAATAGAGTATAACACCATCATCAATCAAGGAACATCTGTGTATTAATTTACAAAAAGAACCAGGACTCAAAGTTGAACCCCAAAATACAAATAAGTCCTTTAACATATGAAAAGATGTTTTCTAACACCAAAAATATCAATAAATGGGCAAAAGAACTGAATAGACACTTCACAGAAGAAGAAATACGATCGATCAACAAACATGAAAAAAATGTTCAACATCTCTAACAATTAGAGAAATGCAAATTAAAACTACATAGAGATTTCATCTTATTCCAGTCAGAATGGCAATTATCAAGAATACAAATGGGGGGTGGGGTTGTAGATCAGTGGTAGAGCGCTTGCCTAGCACGTGTGAGGCACTAGGTTTGATCCTCAGCACTGCATAAAGATAAATAAATAAAATAAAGGCATTTTATGTCCATCGACAACTAAAAATTATTTTTAAAAAAGAATACAAGTAACAATAAAGGTTGGCGAGGATGTGAGGGAAAAGGTACACTCCTACATTGCTGGTGGGATGTCAATTGGTGCAAACACTCTGGAAAACAATATGGAGATTCCTCAGAAATCTTGGAATAGAACTGCCCATCATTGGATCCAGTTATCCCACTCCTCAGCATATACCCAAAGAACTTAAAATCAGCATACTATAGTGACATGGTCACATCAATGTTTATAGCAACTCAATTCACAATAGCTAAGCTATGGAACCAACCTAGGTGCACTTCAACAGATGAATGGATAAAGAAAATGTGGTACTTATACACAATGGAATATTACTCGGCCATAAAGAAGAATGAAATGATGGAATTTGCAGGTAAATGGATGGAACTAGAGACTATCATTATAGGTGAAATAAGTCAATCCCCAAAACCAAGGCCAAATGTTCTCTCTGATATATGGATGCTAACGCACAATAAATAGGGATGGGGGGATAGAAGTTCACTGGATGAGACAAAGGCTAATAAAAGGAAGAGCGGGGAGATGGGAATAGGAAAGACAGTAGAATGAATCAGACATAACTTTCCTATGTTCATATATGAATACATGACCAGTGAAACTCCACATCATGTACAACCACAAGAATGGGAAGTTATATTCCATATATGTATACTGTGTCAAAATACATTCTACTGTCATGTATATCTAAAAAAAATAGTAAAAATTTTTAAAATACTTATTTCTTAGTTTTTTTAGGTGGATACAATATCTTTACATTTATGTGGTGCTGAGAATCGAACCCAGTGCCTCACGCATGCTAGGCAAGTACACTACCACTTGAGCCACATCCCCAGCCCTAAATTTAAAAAAAAAAAAAAGACATTTTCTTTTCATCTCACTCAAAATAAGAGAAATGCACATTTAAGTTACACTCTCCCCTCCCCCCTTATTGATTGGCACAAAGTCCAAATTGTTGACCAAGTACTCTACTGGTGAGGCTATGGGGAAACAGGGGCAGGCCCATGCACTGCTGAGCCTCGCATGTTCATGCTAATCAATATGGAGAGCAATAAAACCATAACTCCAAGGGGCTCCATCAGTGCCACAAGAGGCTTCCCAGTCAGTCACCTGTCCCAGGAATTGTATCCAATTTGTACTCCAAGAATGAATTCTAGAAATAAATGCAAGTTGGTAAAGATACATATAGGATGATACTTGTTATATTATTTGTAATCACAAAAATGTCAAAACTCTGAATGTTTAACAATTAAGAAATAGTTGTACAAATAATGGTCTAGCCATAGTATGGAATATTATGGATTAATTGAAAATAGCTAAGGTTGTCTACTTCCATCATATATTAAATAAATATCAAGTTGCAGACAAATATATCATCATATTAATTAACCACGCACCTAATGGTGTTCTCAAGACTTTTAATACAATATCTCATTTAATTTTTGCAACAACATTATGAGGTGAATACTATCATTATTCCATTTCAAAGATGAAAGCAAATGATGGGGAGGTAAAATAATCTGCCCAAGGTTAACCAGTTAGGATATGACTAGGCCCTGGAATAGAAACCAGGGAGGGTGGCTTTGAAGTACCAGCATAGAATCATATGGTATACTTTCTCTAAACATAACTCTAAGTTCGAATAGGTGTAGGTATACATATTTGTTTGAATGAATGTAGGAGCATGTATCTATCTGTCTATATAATGGGCCCCTCTGGTATGGCTATAACTCCTGGGGTTAGGTAAGGTGAGAGAAGGGAAGGGATTTTTACTTCTTTCTATAATTTGTTTATGATTGTGTATGTGTGGTTTTCCATACCTTTCAAGTAAGTTTTGAAACAAAAAATTATATATATATACACATATATAACCTTAAGGAAATGAAAAAAATATCTACCAAATTATTAATACAGATGTTCCTCAACCTAAAATGGGGTTACATCCTGATAAATCCATCATAAATTAATAACATAGTAAGTAAAAAATCCACTTAATATACCTAACTTAGGGAATATCATAGATTACCCTAGTTTACCTTAAACATGCTCCATTAGTCTACAGTTGGGTAAAATCGTCCAACAGATTATTTTATAATAAAAGTATTGAAAAATCTCATGTAATTTATTTAATATCTGTATCCCAAAAGCACCGACAACTGAGAACTATAGAGTATCAATTGTTTACCTTTGTGATGTAGTGGCTGACTGCCAGGGGCAGCTCCCTACCACTGCCCATCATTGTTAGAGAATAAAACACATTTTGAAAGCCTGGGAAGATATCAAAATTCTAAATTCAAAGTATAAGTTCTGCTGAATGCACATCACTTGTGCACCATCCTAGATTTAAAATTCACAAACCAAGCCAGGCTCTTGGCTGTGTACCTACCTATAATACCAGCAGCTCAGGAGGCTGAGGCAGGAGGATCGCAAGTTCAAGTCCAGCCTCAGCAATTTAGCAGGGCCCTCAGCAACTAAAAGGACCCGATCTCAAAACAAAAAATGATAATTTTTTTAAAAAGGACTGGGGCTGTGGCACAGTGGTAAATTGCCTCTGAGCTTACTCTTCAGTACAAACAAACAAACAAACAAATCACAATTTGAATCATGGGAAGCTGGGCCCCTCTGGTATGGCTATAACTCCTAGGGTTGGGTAAGGTGAGAGAAGGGAAGGGATTTTTACTTCTTTCTATAATTTGTTTATGATTATGTATGTGTGGTTTTCCATACCTTTCAAATAAGTTTTGAAACAAAAAATTAATTACAGGTTGAGGGTGAGCCTCCTCCAGACTCATCTTTTAAAATGAAATCCATCTAGCTGATTTGAAAGGCCTGAATTATTTACTGCTCCCACTCATGTCTTAGTAGGGGACTCACAACTTTCCAAAATCATGGAAGCCATTTAAAACGTCCACTATTGGATCTACTTTCCATCCCCCTGAACACCCACCCACATCTTTGTGTCAGCATGTCCCTACAAGCACTCAAATCACTAATCCTATTTAATTTTTCTCTCTTATGCTGCCTGTGAATTTGTAGGGCAGCCCAACAGTTCTTTACAATGTACATTTCATTTAATTGAAAACTTTTACTGAATTGCTATCTACTTTTCTGTCTCCAGGCAAAATTTTCCAAAATCAAATGGTTTTCAGTCATTAACAATGAAGAAATGACAGACTCCTGGGTCCCACAGGAGGGCACCTGAATACTGAGAGTCAATCGGAATGGCAACATGGAAATAAATCTCAGTCAAACCACAAGCGCAAAGAGGAGGTGGGAGGGAGTAACTTGTACAGAAACCTAGTAGAAGTTTATAAGCTGTGGATTTCCGGCAGTGTCCATGCAGAAAGGACAGGCGGTGTCTTGTTGGAAAATTCTTTGCTGCAAAATGACATCTAGGCTGCTGACCTTGCCTCCCCGGCTTCCCCAACAGCGCGCTTCATTTACTCGCTACAGCCACCTCTTCTTTCCCTAAAACATGCAGCGGTCCTTCAGCATGGCGCCTGGGAAGCTTGTTGCTTCAACCTACTGGTGTTCTTGCATCCACCCCTGTTTTCCCTCTGCTTAAGCCAGAGAGTAGTCTGATAGGTTGAATGAATGAAGGAAGGTAGTCTTTGTTATCCCCACATAACTTGTCAAAAAGATCATGTAACTATGAAGTCAGACTTACTGAGTTCCAGAACCAGTTCTTCCACTTACTAGCCAGTCTAAGATTTTGAGATACGTTTGTTGTCCTGAATTGGACTTCCAGCACTGGGGGGGATAAAAAACAAGTTTTTGTTTGTTTCCAGGGATTGAACCCAGGAGCGCTTAACCACTGAGCCATATCTACCAGTCCCTTTTTATTTTTTCCTTTTGAGACAGGGTCTCGCTAAGTTGCTGAAACTGACTTTGAATTTGCGCTCCTCCTGCCTCAGCCTCTCGAGCCGCTGGTATTACTGGCGCGTGTCACGGCGTCCGACGAAAGAATGTTTGTTGAACCAAAGAATACGACGTCTTGAAGAGACATTTTATATTACATTAATTGTAAATGAGCTAACACTTGCACCACACCTGGCCCACAATCAGGGTGTGTAAGACTAACCACCCTCCCTCCTACACAGTGAGTTTCCTGCCAGGGGTGGGGAAAGTCGACTCGGTTTCAGTTGCCCAACGCCCCATTAGGCGACTAGAATGACTGCATTACACACACAAACTCACATAATTGAACCCAGGGCGCCTTACTACTAAGCTACATCCGCAACCAGTCCCTTTTATTTTTGAGACAGGTTCTCTGCGAGGCTGGCCTAGAACTTGCGATCCTCCTGCCTCTGTCGCTGGGATTACAGGCGGGCGCCACCACGCCCGGCGAGGACTACAATTTTTAACATGCTCGGGCAGGGAAACTGCTGGACCACTACAAATTCCACGTGGGTCTGGCTCCTTCGTGGCTATCACAAGTCCCATCGCGCTGCAAGAACTCCAGCTAGCACGCGCACGAACAAAGGCCTACGACACTTGCAGACGAGTCTGACGTCTACGCGATCCCACCCGGCAGCGTTCCCACAGCCCCAGACGGCGGCTCTGGACGTCACGCCCCCAGCTTCAGACCTCCCACCCGAGGGCGCTTACATCAGACGCATGCGCACTCCTCCCTCTGCGTCCCCTCCCACTCTTCGTTAGTCCTTCGCGTTTCCAGTGCGGATCCTTTTTGTCCCCTACTGCGTGTGGTGTCACCTTCCCTGCGGAAGTGTTGGCTGTGAAGGAAGAACATGGCGGCCGCAGTGGTGGCGGCCCCCGGTGCTCCTGCCGGTCGAGCTAACAAGCGCGGCGGCGGCGGGCCAGGAGGCGGAGGCGGCAGCGGGGGAGCCAGAGCGACCGAGGAGGAACCGCCGCCGCCCCTACAAGCGGTTCTGGTGGCCGATAGCTTCAATCGCCGCTTCTTCCCTATCTCCAAGGACCAGCCTCGGGTAAGCGCTGGCACGTGAGCAGCCAGCGGACTGGGAGGTGATGTGGCTGGAGCAAGTTAACCTTTCCACTGGCTATTGAAGCATGCCCTGGAAGGTCTTGTGTTCTTCACAATTTTCCTAAAAAATTGGGTTGATCTGTTTAGAGGAAGGCAGATGTCTAAAGCTCGGTGACTGCCTGACCAAGTGAGTGACTGGCAGATAGATGTAGGGCACTCAGGGCGGTCCTCCCAGGTTTGGGAGGAATGACGAGGAATAAATATAGAAACATTGTTTGAGGGAAGCCTGCACACAGCGATGCAGTGGCCCAAGGAGGAGGCTGCTTTGCCTTTTAACTTTGCATTAATACAAAAGGGATAGTACCTTCCTTTGCCTCCAAAAGGGCGATGGTGTGCCTAAGAAAGAGCAGGCAGGATCTCGGGTTAGTGTATTTTTTACCTTCCAGGTTTTAATGACAACCTCCATCTGTCAAAAGGAGGACAGAATGATTTTAGGGGTTAGTTGTCATCAGTCCCTGAATTCTCCAGACAATGAGAAATTGGACTGAGTTAGTCCTGGGATCATCAGGTTAAGAAGGAACTGCACTGAGTTTTGGGGAAATCTTCCCTAACTACCCCCCAAAAGATTAATGGTTGTTCATTTGTAACAAGTGATGGGGGTGGCTAGCCCATGACTCTTAGGACTCAATAAATTTTATGGGGAAGAAGACCTTAGCAGTGGTTAGAGTTCTGGTGATGTGATTGATTTCCAGTATTGTCCTTTGCCAAAAGACCCAGCAGCTCTCTGTCTGACATTAAGCAAATAGATTCCATGCTTACCATGTCCAAATTGCAACAACTCAGATTTTGAAGCTTAGAGCATGCTATGAACATCAAAGGTGGGAACCTGTTTATTCTTGAACTGGAAAGATAAGGCAAAACTACAGTGTTTGGGAACACCGGTAGAGGAGTGAAAATTATTGTTATGGGGTACCTAAAGGGCCCATAACAAAAGACCTCAAATATTTTTCATATCCTGCCCTGCAGGTCCTCTTGCCCCTGGCTAATGTGGCATTAATTGACTACACTCTGGAATTCCTGACTGCCACAGGTGTACAGGAAACCTTTGTCTTTTGCTGCTGGAAGGCTGCTCAAATCAAAGAACATTTACTGTAAGGCCCTGTAATTTTGCTTTCTATGCTTCACCATTTCTATCCAGTTTTTTCAGGATAGATATAACTCAGTAAGGGGAAACGAAGGGGGTAAAAAAAAAAAAAGTGTCTTTTTAGATCCTATTGTAAGGTCTAAGGTCATTTTCTTTACTTATCATGAGGTGAGCAGCTAAGCTCTGTGTCTGTCCATTTTGAGGTTCCTGTGACAAAAATAAGAATAACACTTGGGCCAGCTACTCAGGAGGCTGAGACAGGAGGATTGCTTGAGCCCAGGAGTTGAAGGCATCCTGGGCAATATAGTGAGATCCTCATCTCATAAAGAAAGAAAAAAAATGAATGACACTTGGGCTTGGGTTTCTCTGAACCTCACTTACAAAATTTGGTCTCAGTGGGGTTTTTTTTAATGGCTGTAGTATGTAAATTATTAAAATAGAATCTTTATTTTCCACTGAGTGTCCATATATCATCTGTTCTGATCCTCAAAGACAAGAATGAGTTCTCCTTCATCTTTGTATCCCTACTGCCTAGCTTAATGCCAGGCATATAGTAAGCCCTTACTATGTTCATTGAACTGGGTGTGGTGACAGACACCTGTAATCTCAGCTACTTGAAATCTTCTTGGAAAAGAGTAGCTCTCAGAATTTATGGAAGCTTAGCAAATAAAGGGCATTAGCATAGTCACCATCAGACAGTTCCTAAATTTTGTATGGACTTTGAAGGGTAAAGGTGACGTGACAAGTATGTTTTCATAGGACTTTTATACCCTAGGTTTCAATAGGATTTTAAGTTCAAATCTGTGTTTGGGGATAGGGTTCAAGGTATAGAAAAGAAATAACCACGTTTCTCTAGCCCATAAAACAAAACTGGTGGCACAGGATGCTGAAAGCATTAATTACAGTACATAAATCTCTTTGAAGTTGAGGACGCTGGCACAAACCCAAAAAAGCCAGAGAGAATGAGGGTGAATGTTTAATTGAGGAAGGGGTTGGGAAGGTCCATGTGATGTTTATGGTTGATTTACTCGTTCGCTTCCCTGTAGGAAATCCAAGTGGTGCCGCCCCACATCCCTCAATGTGGTTCGAATAATTACATCAGAACTATATCGATCACTGGGAGATGTCCTGCGTGATGTTGATGCCAAGGCCTTGGTGCGCTCTGACTTTCTTCTGGTGTATGGAGATGTCATCTCAAACATCAATATTACCAGAGCCCTGGAGGAACATAGGTCAGGAAGGGAAAGTGGCAGGGACAAGTGTAAGGGGGCAACAGAACTCTAGGATTGCTCTTTTGCAGCTCTCTCCCTTCTATCCTTTATAGGTTGAGGCGGAAGCTAGAAAAAAATGTATCTGTGATGACAATGATCTTCAAGGAATCTTCTCCTAGCCACCCGACTCGTTGCCATGAGGACAATGTGGTGGTGGCTGTGGATAGTGCCACAAACCGAATTCTGCATTTCCAGAAGACCCAGGGCCTCCGGCGTTTTTCATTTCCTCTGGTGTGTGGGTATCTGGGGTCCCCAAGATGGGAAAGTGACTGGCTTCAGCAGGAGAAACAGGTTAAAGGTCATATCACTTCTCCCCTCAGAGCCTGTTCCAGGGCAGTGGAGATGGAGTAGAGATTCGATATGATTTACTGGATTGTCATATCAGCATCTGCTCTCCTCAGGTGAGCTGTCAGAGCCAGTTACACATTTGAAGAGTAGAATTCTGAGGGTCTTTTGTCTCCTCAGAAGGATAGGGGATATTTTTTCTCTCTCTTTTTCTTATCTTTTGTTTTAAAGCCAAAAGATGATGTCATCTTCTCCCCAGTGTATTGAGAGCCTCTTTGGGATTCTGGTCCATGTCCAAAATAGGTTTGATAGGTCTCTGGTGGCTGGTATTTGCTTCCAGAGAATAGCACCTAACCTTAGCCCACCCTGCTTCCTCTTCAGGTGGCTCAACTCTTCACAGACAATTTTGACTACCAAACTCGAGATGATTTTGTGCGAGGCCTGTTAGTGAATGAAGAGGTGAGAAAAGTCTTCCAAAGCCTCTTTAGGAGGGTAGGAAAGAGCTTGGATTTTATCCCACTTTGGTAACTTTTGTGTTTTATTGAGGCTTAGGAGCAAGGAAAATAGCTGGGAAGCTGGGGAAAACAGACCACAAATAAAACTCTCAGGCTGTTTGGCTGTTACAGAGAGGAAGGGGGAACTGAGGATATTTAGGAAGATATTATACTTGGGGATGTTCTTCCTGTCTTGCTTGCTTAGCTGACCTCAACTTCCTTCCCATTTAGATCCTAGGGAACCAGATCCACATGCACGTAACAACTAGAGAATATGGTGCCCGGGTCTCTAACCTACACATGTACTCAGCTATCTGTGCTGATGTCATCCGGCGATGGGTCTACCCTCTTACTCCAGAAGCCAACTTCACTGACAGCACCACACACAGCTGCACTCATTCCCGACACAACATCTACCGAGGGCCTGAGGTCAGCCTGGGCCATGGCAGCATCCTGGAGGAAAATGTGCTTCTGGGTTCTGGCACTGTCATTGGCAGCAATTGCTCTATCACCAACAGTGTCATTGGCCCCGACTGCCACATTGGTGAGCACAGGTGGGGAATCAAACCAACCGTCCTAGGAATAGGAACCTGGGGACCTTGTGTTTTCAGAAGCAAGGATGGACCCATGGGTTTTAGTCCTTGGGAACAAGGGACTAGAGAGGCTAGCTTAAGAAAAAAAGGAATGAGGATTTGACAACTGATACTTTAAACTGTAACCTGTGAGCCTATTATTGGATGACTCTTCACATTCCAGAGCACCCTATAGTCACATTCAGGACCAAGTGGATAATTAACATGCAGTAATAACCTCTATTTAGTGTATTACTATTTATATGTCTGAGCTTATTCAATCCTCACAAAAACCTTGAGGTAGGTATTATTTATCCTAATTTATAAACAGGCTCTAAGAAGTTGTCTTGCCCAAGGTCATAGCTAATAAGAGGCAGCACTATGGCTTGAATTCTGGGTATTCTGGTGAGTTCTTTTTACCCTCTCATAATTAACTGGTTAGCCTCTTGGTAACTCATTGTGGCTATAGGAAAGTGATGCTTCTAATGATACTGCCCCTTTAAAGAACAAAGTAAGATTCAAATTCTAAAATGTAAAGAGGAGGCAGACTAATTTGATTCTATTTGTAGAGATGGATATGATTCTAATAAACGTCTTGAGTTTGTTCCCAGAAATCTGGAAGTTTTCCCAGTTCTTAAGCCCTGTATATAGTCTTTAGTAGTTGTGAACTTGGTAGAGAATGGTCAGGCAGAGCAATGTTCTGTTCTCAGGGTTGAGCCTAGAGAGTGACTGGATATTTCTGGTGCGTTGGTATGGGACATTAGAACTATGTGGGAACTGGGTTAGTGTCAGTAAGCCTTGACCTCCATGAAAGGCTTTGGCCTAGAGGTGAAGCCCTGAGTAACCAGGAGTCCTTTCTATCCTGAGTCAGGTGATAACGTGGTGTTGGACCAGGCCTACCTATGGCGGGGTGTTCGAGTAGCTGATGGAGCACAGATACATCAGTCTCTGCTTTGTGACAAAGCTGAGGTCAAGGAACGAGTTATTCTGAAGCCACGTTGTGTCCTCACTTCCCAGGTGAGATCTGCTCCATACTGTTCACAAGCCCTGAATTGAGTGGTAGTCATACCAAGCCAAAAGAAACCTTTTTTCCACCAAAATTCAACCTGAATTGAGAGTTTAAATCCATTGGTTTCATTTACTTTCCACTTGACTTAGTCTAGAAAATAAAATAAAAATAAAAAGGTCCCTCCTAACACACTGATGGATCTGTGCTACCTATTCCTTTCTTCTCCCCTAGGTGGTAGTGGGTCCAGATATCACGCTACCTGAGGGCTCGGTGATCTCTTTGCACCCTCCAGATGCAGAAGAAGATGAGGATGATGGCCAGTTCAGTGATGATTCCGGGGCTGACCAAGAAAAGGAGAAAGTGAAGCTGAAAGGTGTGGAGCATCTGTGTACCTCTCTGCCCTGTAGAAAAGCCACTGTTCCTTTGGGAGGGATGATACTTCTGTTGAGCCTTCTCTAAACATCAATGCCTTTTTCAGGTTACAATCCAGCAGAAGTAGGAGTTGCAGGCCAGGGCTACCTCTGGAAAGCTGCAGACATGGATGTGGAAGAGGAGGAACTAAGGCAGAATCTATGGGGTAAACAAGGCCTTACACCTGCCTTCCTGCTTCTAAGTCAATATTTTGAAGGAGAATGACTACTTCAGAGTCAGATTACTTTTCATTGCTCTTTTCATGCTTATAGGAGAGATATATTGCTCTCTGACAATGGCTCTTTTTTTATTTTTCTTTTTTTCCACCCTTTCTGTGTTCTAAGGGCTCAAGATCAACATAGACGAAGAGAGTGAAACTGAAAGTGAGCGAAGTATGGATTCTGAGGAGCTGGACAGTCGGGCAGGCTCCCCTCAGCTGGATGACATCAAAGGTGAGTGACCAGGGAAGCAGAGGCTATTCTTTACCTACATCAGCTAGCTTAAGGCTCGTTCCTCCCAGAAACAATTTAGTATAAAATCAAGAGTAGGAGACTTAAAGCAAAGCATCTGGAATGATGTTGGCCTGTGAACTTTTTCTTTTTTAGTGTTCCAGAATGAAGTCCTGGGAACATTACAGCGAGGCAAAGAAGAGAACATTTCTTGTGACAATCTAGTCCTGGAGATCAACTCTCTCAAGTAAGAGGAACCCATCCCTTTTCTTTTCTACCCTGGGAAATTCAGGGCAGGTAGAGCTTCTCCAAAGTGTTTCTTTCCCAAATAGGAACCTTTTCTCTCACTGTCCCAAGTGGAGAAGGATGGTAGTATTTGGAGCAAGGAAAGCATTAAGTTTTAGCTTCATTATGACCTCCCCTCCCAAAACCTTCCCCTTCCATGTTCTGACTTTCTGTCCTCTAGTTTGCTGTCCTGCAGCATGCTCAAAGGGCCAGTGAAGGCCTTGTTGTCACACCAGTTTCCCCACAGGTATGCCTACAACATAAGCCTGAAGGAGGTAATGGAGGTGTTGAGCCACGTGGTCCTGGAGCTCCCCCTGCAGCAGATGGATACCCCGCTTGACCCAAACCGCTACTGTGCCCAGCTGCTTCTTGTGAGCAAAGCTTGGGGCTGGGTATAGGGATTAGGTGGAGGCACTCATCCTCACTGTGCTTGACTTTAAAGGAAGTCAAGAGTAGATGGTCTTGTGGGGTACATGCTACTTCTGGCTCCTTTCTTTTTCCTTGCCTTTGGAAACTGGTTGGGTTCTTGAGCAGCCTTGGCTGTCCAAAGTAATCAGATTGGGTTTAATGCTGGCCTTTGAGGTGAGGACTCAGATCCTAATAGGTCCCCAAAAGGATACTCAGAAATAGACCTGGAAGCCAGCATACTGGTGTGTATCTGAACTCCCAGGCACTTAGGAAGCTGAGGCAGGAGGATCATTTGAACCCAAGAGTTTGCGGCAAGCCTGGGCAACATAGCAAAACCCCATCTCAGAAAACAAACCAATGATCAAAATAATAATAATAATAGACTTGAACTTTCAGACTATGAAAATTATTTAGCCAGAACAAGATCAACCTGTAGGCTGGGAATAGGTATTTTGAGGCAGCCTTTAGCATCTGACCCCCTTTCACTTTTCCTGGGAAATCTATTCTTTTCCCTCTGGCTGCCATCAACTCCCAAGTCCCTCTGACATGCTTCCACAGGACCTCTATCATTTTCCTCTTGCCCTTTTGTGTCATTAAAAAAAACATGTATCAATATTGATTGTCATTGCTTTTAAAGTATAGGTGCATTCTCAAAAATATATTGTACTTCCTTTCTTTCTTTCATAGCTGCTCAAGGCTTGGAGCCCTGTTTTTAGGAACTACATAAAGCGCGCAGCTGACCATTTGGAAGTGTTGGCAGCCATCGAGGACTTCTTCCTAGAGCATGAAGCTCTTGGTACTTCCATGGCCAAGGTGAATACCACCTAGAGCTCCATGCTTCTCTATCTGCTTTGAAAGAGACCTTGGTGACCAACATGGAGTTTGTCCCTAGTATCCAGCTCATTGCTACATCAGTACTGCTTAACGACAGGCTAATTCTAGTAAGGCAACTACTGGGGGGTTAACCTGGGAATGTGCAGAGCACTGTCCAACAATAGTTTCAGAACTTATCCTGCCCCAGCATCAGAGCGAACAGTTCACTCTTATTTGTTTAGAGGAGGCTGCTCAGTGTGTGGAAGGTAGAGCTGTTAAGATTATGCCTCCTCTCCTTCTGTTACCCACTTTATCATGCTGGACCCTGCAAAGCCCCTGAGATCCCTTTTGCTGGCCTTCTGCAGGTACTGATGGCTTTCTACCAGCTGGAGATCCTGGCTGAGGAAACAATCCTGACCTGGTTCAGCAAAAAGGACGTAACTGACAAGGGCCGGCAGTTACGCAGGAATCAGCAGGTGAGTCAAGTCCTTCCTCCTCTGGCCAAGGTGGTTCCCAGGTCTTTGGCCTTAGTGTCCAGAGACTCTGGCTGTTAGGAGCTGTTTATCCACCAAGAGAATGAGAGGGCACTTGGCTGTCCCCCAGTAACTCTTCCTTCTGCTTCCTTACAGCTGCAGAGGTTCATCCAGTGGCTGAAAGAGGCAGAAGAAGAGTCATCTGAAGATGACTGAAGTTACACTGCCCACTCTTGTGGTATGATTGATTGCCCTCCTGGCTCCTGGATCAGGACAAGTGAGGAGCTACCTGCAGAAGGATGAGAGGACCTACTCCAGGCTGAGAATTAAAGGAGCAGAGGCTGAACTACAGTATTCTTCCCATCGCCAGCAACCATGTGCCTCTCATCCTGATTGGAGAGTTGGAATGAGGGAAGTTGGGCTGAAACAAAGTCTCTGCCTTGGGAGGAGCTAGGCAGGCCCTACAGTTGGAGGAAGGCCAGAGGAACAGCTTTTTGCTCTGGCTTTCCCTCAGGGAACAGCGGAGAGCAGCTGGTCCTTTCTGCTACTTGTATTTGTTAATATTAAAAAAGAAAGGTGTATTTGTTTTCTCTCCAGATCTGACCAATCAGCCATTGATTTACATGATCAGCCTTTCCCTACACCTGGGGGAAGGGAGAAGAGGGGTATTGTGGCCACTAGGTGGTACTATGTCTTACTAATTAACCATTCCCTTGGCTCTTGGGTAGTAGAGGACTGAGCTTATCCAGCTTCTGTGGACCAGTCTATGGTTCTGGAGTGGTGTGCCTGAGCTGATTTTCTTACCAGTTCTGGTCCATATTAAGCCAGGCATATATGTAAAGCCCATTACCTCTTGCCAGTCCCTCTCACATGTCTTTTACATTTGACCCAGTACTAGTCATATCAGGGAAGTTGGACCACTCTTTGTCTTAAAGATAAGAAAATCTGCTCAGGGTCTTATGAATTCCAGGTAAAGTTATGAACTTGAACCTCATAAACGAAAACTCTTTCTGCCTCAGTATCTTGTCTCTCAGTGATAGGGAAACTGCCTCCAGAAGCAAATAAAACCCAAAGCCAGTAATGAACACCCTAAAATGCAGGAAAGTCCTGTGAAATGTGCTTTCCCTTATTTCTGAGAGACTTTAATGTGTGACAGGCATTTACTAAATATTCTTTATGTGTCATTTCATTTAACCCTCATGTCAGCCCTGTGAAGTAGATCTTGCTTCATTTTCAGAAGGGGAACCCAGAGAGGTACTCAGAGAGGTCCTATGAGTTGTTATTGATAGAGCCAGGATTTGATATTGAACCCTAGAGCTGGAATTTGTCATTTTACTATATTTTTTTAACCTCAGCAGTGAGACATGCCCTCTCTCTCCTTTGTGAGGTCTTTCTTATTTGTTTCTTTCTTTTTTTTTTTTTTTTTTTTTTGTGTGTGTGTGTGTGTGTGTGTGCTGGGGATTGAACCCAGGGACTTGTGCATGGTAGGCAAACACTCTGCCACTGAGGTATATCCCCAGCCCTTTTTTTTATTTTGAGACAGACCCTCATTAAGTTTTCTAGGCTGACCTTGAACTCAGTGATCCTGCTGTCTCAGCCTCCCAAATAGCTAGGATTACAGGTTTAAGCCACCTTGCCCAGTTCCTTTGTGAACTCTTTGTTGCCTTCATATAGAGTGAGTTAGTGCTTTCCTCTATTGATACTAAGTGTGGCAAATGTCACTGGTAACAAGGGACCCCCTGGCATGGAAGTCATAGATAAAATGAGTGCCTTTCTTCATTTCAGTGAAGTGGAAAGGAAAAAGCTCAGAAAGAAGATAGTGAACTCTCCTTGGGGTAAAGACATTTCTGAAGAGGAAAAAATAGACTGTCCAAGCAATGACTTAATTTTTTTCTTAGTAAATCTCTGTTTCAGTCTTATCAGGTACAGAATCTAGTACCTAGACAGCATATGAAGGTTATTACCTGGACCTAAGACACTTAAATACAGGTAATTGTAAGGTATCTCTGATCTGTACCAGATTGATGATGGAAGTCAGAAGTGATCTATAAAACTTTTTTACAAAGGAGAGATGTCTTCTAATTGGGATATTTAGGGAAAACTACCAACTTGTAATGCTGAGATTGGCCTAACAAATAGAAAAGGTTAGAAAGGCACATTCAAAGTAAAGCAAAATGAAAATTAAATAATATCTTTTGCTTCCTCCCAACAATCTCTCTCAAATGTTAGTAAAGGAATTCTTTTTCCAGGCACAGTGGCACATGCCTGTAATCCCAGCTACTCTGAGGCTAGAACAGGATGGTCACAAGTTCAAGGCCATTTTAGGCAAACTTTGTGAGTGTGTCTTAAAAAAATTTAAAAAGCTGAAGATGTAACTCAGTGGTAAAAGTCCCTGGGTTCACTTGCAATACTGAAAATTTTAAAAATTCTTTTAAAAAGACACCTGAGCCAGGCACGGTGGCACCACTTGTAATCCCAGCAGCTTTGTAGGCTGAGGCAGGAGGATTGCAAGTTCAAAGCCAGCCTCAGCAACTTAACAAGGCACTAAGCAACTCAGTGAGACACTGTCTCTAAATAAAATACAAAATAGGGCTGGGGGCAGAGCTGGGGCTGTAGCTCAGTGGTAGGGCACTTGCCTAGCAAGTGTGAGACACTGGGTTCAATTCTCAGCGCTGCATATAAATAAATGAACAAAATAAAGGCCATCAAGGTCTAAAAACTATTTTTAAAAAATTAGGTCTGGGGATGTGGTTCAGCTAAGTGCCCCTGAGTTCAATCCCCCGTATCTCCGATCCTCCCCCCAAGAAAACAAGGCACTTGATTCAGTGATATGAAAAAGAGGAGATGACAATGAATAAGAAACACCAATATTTTGAAAAATCAAAGAGTGAAAGGTAACTGGGCAGAACACAATGAGTTTGATTCTACCTGCTGGAATGGTTGTTAAGAAGCAAGCCATCGTGCCCTTCATAACCCCAAAAAGGGAGGTTATACAAAGATCTGTATAAGAAAAATTTAACCCCTATCCTCACTTCATTGGATTCATCCAGGTGATTTTCTTTGCAAGAAATGAGATATTCAACTTCTGGAGAAATGATAGGAAGGAAATTATCAGAGAAATACTTAAGAAGACCATGAATTTCCAGGCAAACAGGGCCCCCAAGTGCCCTGTATATGAAGAGTCCCGTGAAATTTCAAGACACTGGAGAGAACCATCAGAGCCTCAGATCTTAGTAGTAGGCATGGTGGAGATGGAGGTGAGTTATTAGGTTGAACGTGAAGAAAAAAAAAAAACTGAATACTGACCTTTTTTGTTGTTTCCTTGACAGAAAAAAAAAAAAAAACAACTCCCTGTTTTATCAAAACCCCACATTAAGTCCCATCAGTTAATAGGTCATTTATGTCGAGCTTCCAGTCAGATTTTCAGCATCTCACCCTTAAGTGTGAATAGAATTCAAGCCAAGGTCCATCAAATATTTGAGAAAGCTTCAAAAATGAAAGAGACCAAAACCAGCAAATAGAAATTTTGAAACCAAGAAAAAAATGGCAAAGTTGGATACTTTTGAAACTTCAGAGAGGGAAAAGCTACAATTATAAAAACTCAAGGAAGATACTGTGTCTACAAAGGAAGTGCTGTTAAAAGGAAGAACTGGAGAATAAGAGTTTTAGAACTGTAAAAATAAACAAGTTGTGTCCTGTTCAGAGTTGGAGGACTAGAGAACCAAATTCTAGGGAGATACTTCATTGCATTTCCATCCTTAGATATGTTTGGATTTCAAATTGTGAATATTTTACCTATCCAATAAAAACATACATGTTTAAGGATATATTGACATATTGGATAAGTAAAGTCCAATATAATGGATGGCTAATGTCTGGAAGGGTTATAAATAATGTTAAAATTTTGCAAAAAGGTGGAATCATTTAAAAATGAAATGGTACTACAGGAGAAAAGGTTAAGAAAAATGGTTAATCCAGAAGGTCCAACATCTAACAGGAGTTACAGAAAAAATAGAAAAGATTGGTAGTGATAATGTTATTAATTCAAGAATTCATTATTAAATTTCTAGATGGAAAGAGTCCACCAAATACCTAGCACAGTGAATGAAAAAAAGATCAGTCACAGTGATGCACCTGCAGCCCCAGCTATCCAGGAGGCTGAATCATGAGTATCACTTGAGCCCTGGAATTCAAGGCCCTAATTCAAAACAAGATTTTCACCAAAGCATATCACAATGAAATTTCAGGACTCCAGGGGAAAAGGAACTTCTAAAGGTTTCCAGAGAGAATAAAAATAAGAATTAAGAGGACTGAAGAAAATGAGATCAGTACTGAAACTAGAAGACAATGAGAATATGTCAAAATAGTTTTGCCTTCAAAATTCTGAAGAAAGATTATTTTCAACTTAATCATTTTTAGATATGCAAGTTCTCAAAAGTTTTCTATTTCCCATGCTTCCTTTCAAAGGAAGCTACCAGAAGATTGCTTTACTGAAATGCAGTAAAACAGGAGTCCAACACAAGAGGTAAAGGGAATTGTGAGGATGCAGAGAAGTCCAGGGATGGCATCTGTGTACAGGCAAAACAGCCAGCAGTACAGTCCACAGCAAAAGAAAGAAATGCTTCAAGGGGAGAAAATGGAATTGATGGAAGCCTTATAGTGTGACTGAGTGAACAAAATGTGTATTGAGAAACAGATTATGTGAGAAGAATTAGTGATAGGTACAATATATAAAAGGCATAGTCATCTAGGGGGAAGGCAAAGCAATGATTAATACCAGGAAAAACAAAAAGTCAAAGGAAACAAAGTCATGTGACACACAGGTTAGCAGTGTACATTTACTCAGTCAAAATAATTCAATACCAAGTACTATATCCACTGAATTGAAAAAGTGTGATTTCAGCAATTTAAGAGGGTAAAAGGAGGTGAATGCAGAGGAAAATTAAAAAGACTTCTGCTTTGTTAAAAGTTTAACACTATTTGGGGCTGGGGTTGTGGCTCAGTGGTAGAGCACTTGCCTAATGTGTGAGGCACTGGGTTCGATTCTCAGCACCACATATTAATGAATAAAATAAAAATTCATCAACAACTAAAAAATAATAAAAACGTTTTACACTATTTGGTTATGCACATGTTACTTTGATTAAAAAATTAAAAGTAAAGAGAAAGAAATGAAAATATACAAGGTCTGTACAGCAGATAGCAAGAATATTCATTTGCCTGAAGTCAAAAGTTTGGCCAGGATATGGACAAAGACTAAAAGGTAGGTGGAACTTAGATTATGAAGGACTTTAAATATCATGCTGAGGACATTTGAAATGCATCTGAGGAAAGTTAAAGAGGTTTCTGAGCAGAAAAGTTATCGGAAAGAGATACTTTAAGCTAATTTGGCCACTATGTACAGAATGGAGTGAGCAGACCCCACACCAGTTACTGTAAAATTTCCTATGTGATCAGACTCATATCTACCGTTCTAGCCTGGTACAAGTGTCCCTCCAGTCACAATGGCTGCCTTGTTCTTCACACGTGGCAATCTTATTCCTTTTTTGAGCCTTTACACTTTACTGTGCTCTCTGAAATATTCTTCCCCCAGATCTCATAGCTGCTTTCTCATTATTAACTCAGATGGAAGAGGTCTTCTCTGGTCACCCAGAATCCTCTTTCTCCTGTCACTATCCCATCACTTCGTTTTATCTTCTTCTTAGCATTTGTAAGAACTAAGTTAATAAGCCTGTGAGCTTCCAGTGGCGTGAAGGTCCTAAGGACAGACTTGTCTGTCTTGCTACTGCCTTCACGTGTAGCATACCTTGCAGTGTAATGGGTACTCGATATTTATTTAATGAATTAAAAACTAAGGGATGAGGGCATCTGTTAGGAACCGACCTTGCATCTAGGCATTGAGATTAGAAGGATAAACCAGAACTTGATCTTGTCCTGTCCTCAAGGAGCTCAGTTAAGTAAACCTCAATGACAGCAGCTGTGCTTCTAGCAGATCCTAAAGGGCTTGTTGAGGCCACTCTCCTCCAGATATCCACAGTCTGATCTTCAGATTCACCCTCCTCCCCCAGACCGTCTCTGGGGACCAAAGCGACTCCTGCATTCCACCCCTCCAGGGATACAGGAAAGCCACCAATCCCCTTTGGGTCTAGAATAAGGACCTTGAAAGGTCCGGGAACAGAGTCATCCAGCAAAGACCTCCCCTTCCATCTGTGAGGGCCTGGGACCCGAGCGCCAGAGGCAAGCGCCGCCGCCCGAAGGGTGGGCGGGGAGTCGGCAGGCCAGGCCCAGGCCCGGCCATCAGCGGCGAGGCCAGCGCGGCTCCGCGGCGGCCAGAGGCGGGGCCGCGCCGGGGCGGGGCCCGGGCCGGGGGAGGGGAGCGGGCCCGGCCGCAGCCCAGAGCCGGGAGGGCCACGGCCACCGGAAGAATTGCTGTGGCCAGCCGAGCCGGGAGAGTGGGGAGCGGAAGCAGCGGCGGCAGGCGGCGCTGGGACCCGGGAGAGGCCGGAGAACAAGGGAGCTGGCGCCGCGGCCGGCCGCCGAGCGGGGCTGAGCCGCTGGGCCGCGCCGAGCGCCGCCGCCGCCCGAGAGGCCCGGCCCGGCCGCCCTAGCAGGCCGCGCGCGGGCCACCCGGCCCGAGGCCGGAGCCATGGGCGAAACCAAGATCATCTACCACCTGGACGGGCAGGAGACGCCGTACCTGGTGAAGCTGCCCCTGCCCGCCGAGCGCGTCACCTTGGCGGACTTTAAGGGCGTTCTGCAGCGACCCAGCTACAAGTTCTTCTTCAAGTCTATGGACGATGATTTCGGGTGAGGACGGCCCCGGCCTGGCCTCCGGGGAGCCCCGGCGCTCGGCTTCCAGGGGCCGACGCGGCCAGTTTGGACTTCCCTGGCCATGTTGACTTCTATCCCCACTCGCTGCAAAGAGGCGACTCGATCCATTGGAGCTCCTCTCTGCTTTTGGGGGGTTGGAGTTCCAGTCCTTTTAGAGACTCCTAATTCTCCTCTCGGGTGTCGGGAGCGTCGTCCGAGGCCCCCAAAGCAATTTAGTTCCTGCCAGTCAAGCCCCTCACCTCCCTAGAGGCCAGTGGCCCACATAGACAGACACACCCCCCCCTCCACCCAGTTCCAGAGTCTTCAACCCTCCTCCTTCCAGGGAGCCTCCTTTTTAACATAGTTTTGGGGCATTTGGCTCCGGCTTGCCTTCCCTATCTTTTCAGCTCCACAACCCAGAGCCATATTTGGTCCCGCATCCAAGGGCTATGCTGTGGGAACTGGGGAAAAGGGGAGTTGAGGGTGCTCCGCCAGGCTGGAAGCTAGGGCCTGCAGACCTTATGTTTATTTACCGCCCATGTGGGCTGATGGGGATCATGTGGGCTGAGCAGAGTGCCTGCCCCTGAGAAACAGACCTCACTAATCCAGGTGGTGATCTTCCTTCCCAATTTTTCCTCCAGATGGTGGCTCAGGGAGAGACATTGGAAAGGGCCTTAGAGCCTGGGTGGAAACGCCAGGAATTGCCTCTTGGCATTCTCCATGTTCCCCTCGCTGGTGCGGGTCTTCCCCTCTGCCCAGCTACAGGGCTTTGGACAGGCAGAGTTTGGAAGCAGCCACTGCCCCTTTAAGAGGGGTTGGAATGTTGCAGCCGGAAGGTTCTGTAGCAGCTGGCCTGGGAGGGGGAGCCTGGCTGATCCCCCCCCCTCCAACTCCCAGGGGACTGGGGGAGGGGGAGGCCCCCACACTAGCCTGCCCTGCACTAACTGGGCGCTGGGCCTGGAGGCCACTGGGAAGGCCTCCCTGGTCCACCAGGCCTGAAGGCTGTCTCTCCAGGCCTAGCTGCTCTTTGCAGCTGAGGCCTCAGAGCTGAGTCAGGGGAGATATTCTTCTCCCCAGTGTTCTTCAGCATGGCTCTTCTCCCCAGACCCAGGCCCTCCTGGCATCAGGGAGTAAAGCACCTTCTGTCTGCTGCCTGGCATGTTTTTTGTCCCCTTCTCTCCTGGAACTCAGAATTGGATGAACCCATGAAATCGTGTGTGTGAAAGTGCTTTGTACAGTGGGGAGTATACTAGGTAGTTTCTTTCTATTCTTGGTTCTGTTGTTCTTCCTCCCCTGGAGTGTGGTGATGATTGTCTGGTTTCAGTCTGAGGCAGACATGCCTGATTGGAAGACTGTAAAGAAAATCAGTCAGGAAGCTTTGGAGATCAGGAGGTGGGTACTTCAGCTTGGCAGGCAGAAAAAAATAGGGTCCGAAAGGACTGATGCTGCCTTGGGGTATAGGATGGGAGAAAGTCATTCAGAGCCCTCTATGCTGGGACCAAATGCCTTGAAGAAAATTGAAATAGGTCTGTATCAACATCCCCCATCTTGCCCCTGCCTTCTAAGCAGACCATTCTGTGCTGCCTCCCACTCTCCCATGGCTTCTGTTAAGCCAGACCTAGCTGCAGTTATTAGAGGGCACTCATTACATCCTCTTACAGTTTATTTAATATTGTTCTTCAAATTTACTGTTAACCCTCTCTTTTTTTTCCTAAGCTTGACCCACTAATAATACAAAATCAACCACAGATCTCATTTTCTGTTTATATTTCTTTCTAAATTTTGTTATAAGTAAACATTGATCTAAGCAATATTTATCATGTACCCCCTGAAGTTATCTTGCATACATCAATGGTACTTGAAGGATATTAGAGTTGACTATTTTAACAGGATTGAGAATAATGCTAAAAATAAAGTGGAGAAACTGGGCATTGTTGTGCATGCCTCTAATCCCACCAACTGGGGAGGCTGAGGCAGGAGGATTGCAAGTTGGAGGCCATCCTGAGTTAGCAAGACCTTATCTCAAAATAAAAAAGAAAATGAACTGGACATGTAGCTCAGTGGTAGAAAAATAGGACATTGATGGATTAAACGATTTTAGCCCCAGAAGGGTAAATGAGTAGGAGACCTGGTAGGGCTATCTGGTCACAGAAAACTAGCCAAGGAGTGTATATACAGTGTGTTTATTTTACAAACTTTTAAAAATGGTGCTTACACTGTGCCAGACACTGATCTAAATGCTTTGCAAATCTTTTTTTTTTTTTTTTAAAGAGAGAGTGAGAGAGGGAGAGAGAGAATTTTTAATATTTATTTCTTAGTTCTCGGCGGACACAACATCTTTGTTGGTATGTGGTGCTGAGGATCGAACCCCGGGCCGCACGCATGCCAGGCGAGCGCGCTACAGCTTGAGCCACATCCCCAGCCCTTTGCAAATCTTTACTCACAGAATCTTCATGATAGCCCTATGAAATAGTGATACAAACCCCTATGAAATAGGTGGTACAAGTGAGGAAATTAGAGCACAGAATGCTTAAGTAACTTGCCCAAGGTCACACAGCTAGTAAGTGACAGAGCTTTACTGACATCAGTAATCTGGCTCCAAAGTTTAAAACCTTAGTCACACAGGTTTTTTGTAGGTATGATTGTTATCACCATTTTACAGATGCTCCTTTTCTGGGAGATGGTGGATTTGGCAAACTAGGGAGGTGGATAGGGCTTCCACTTATTGAGCCCACACTAGGGACCTCTGCTGACAGGAGGGAAAGAACATTAGAAGAGAAAGACTGCTGTCCCACCAACAGTCTCTCTTCTCTAGGCTTACCCTCTGAGGTTAGGATGTGAGATCTGAGGACCCCTCCAAGTCCCATCTGACCTCCACAAGTGTTTGTCAAACCTAGGGTAGGCCCAGCACTCTTATGTGGAGTAATGGAAGAAGGATAAACATTTTCAGCACTAAGGAGATGGTAGATAAATAATGGGGTCCCCGCTGCTAATCTGACCTTGAGCTGTGGGAGGGGGTACCATAGTAAGTTAGGAAACTGTGTTGCTTCCTCTCCATATCACCACTGCTCTGTCTCAGGACCTTCTGCCTGGGACACTCTTCCCCTGTCTTCTCTAGGTTCAAATCCCTCATCCTTACATCTCTACCCAGTTCCTAGCCATCTCTGACACCTAAGTAACACTCAGCAGATGTCTATCCAGTAGACACACCTGTTGCTTTGAGGCTCTAACTTCTCCCCTCTTGCAATATGCTTACCAAATCTACCCACTGGATTGTAACCTCTCAGAGTCCTTAGTCCAGGCCTGGTGCTTCATACAGTCCTGTAGTATCACGGGACCTAAAGCCCACTGGGCTCTTAATAAAGCTTGAGTGTGCGTGTGATACTAGGATGGAACCCAGGGGTGCTATACCACTTAGCAACATCCCCTTTTTAATTTTTTTTTTTTTTATTTTGAGACAGGGACTTGCTAAGTTGCCGATCCTGGGCCTGCACTTGTGATTCTCCTGCCTCAGCCTTCTGAGTAGCTGGGGTTACAGGCATGCACCACTGCACCTGGCTCAGCAAAAGCTTTTTATTTGGATGAACGATGAATGATGAGAAGATTTGTTTGGTCCCTGCTTTTAAAAACTTACATCTAGTTAGAAAGAGAGTGTGAATCTCACCAAAAGTTGGTAGAGTTAGTAACTAGTTTTATTATATGCCTGACCATGCATTTAAGAATCCCACTTACTAGTACAAGTCAAAGCCTTGGAAAAGTTAGGGTGGGAGGGCTAATAATGGGAGGAAATTTGAATGTATATTTGTCTGACTCCATGGGGGAATGGGAGACAGGTGTTAAAGAACGAGACTGTGGGGCGCGGGTACATGAGTGCTATGGAACCCTGAGCCATTCAGCTCTATGATAGAAGAGTACAGGCTGTCTGAGGTCCCTCAAGGCTGCTGAGGATCAGCTGATCATTGTGAGTCAGCAGAGCCTTGGCGACCTGTCGGTGACCCCCAGAAAGAGAGGAAACATCTGTAGTGTGGAGCAGCGTGGTGGGGCCTGCTAGGGGAGGTCGGGGAGACTCAGCAGCAGTTTCCCACACAGGGAGACCCTCTCCAAAGTAGGACATACAGTCCATGCACATGCACCTCCTTTTCCTTTCAGCTTTGGCTCTCATGTGAGTCTGCTTGAGGTATCCTCTGGCCAGACCTCTCTGTCACTTCTTTCCAGCCTATTTTGTCTCTAGGCTCTCTGCCATCATGAACCCGAGGATAATGATTTGGGCTGTTTTTTTAGGGTCACTGTGGGGTTGGAAATGGTGGGGAGCCAGAGCTAGATGGGAGGGAAGAGGGCAGGCTTGGCCTGGGAACTTGGCTTTGAGTCCAAGAATGTAAGCATCCTAAGGAGCCAAGCATGTTCCTGACTCTAGGCAGAAGCTGCTCTAAGAATGAGGGAGGAGTGGTCTTCCCAGCCTCCTCCCTCGCTGTCATCCCTCTCTGCTCAAATGTACCATGTGTTTGACAGTCTTGACAGTCCTCAAACTTTTCCATTCTCTTCCCTGCCCCAAACCTAGCCAGTGTTTGACTTCTTACCTCACCACGTTCCTCAAACCAAACTACAAGCCATGACCACATCCCATACCCTGCATGCCCCATTTCAGTGTCCTCTCACCACCTACCTCCTCATAAACCCATGCTACCTTTATCATTGCACAGGAAAGAATACAGTGGGAAGAGTGTAGGTTTAGTATTAAATGAGCCTGTGATTGAATTCCAGCTCTAACATCCATGAGCTTCATGACCCTGGATAAGACACTGAATGTCTGTCAGTTTCCTTATTCATGAAATATGGATCATATTGTCTACATATGAGACTGATGTGAAAATTATATGTTCTAAATATAGAGATAGAAGCTGGTATAATAGGTAAGAATAGAGACTTTAGAGTCAGGCTGACCAAGGTTCAAATGTGAGCTTTTAGTGTACTAGTAGTGTAAGTTTAGGTGAATTACTGAACATATTGAACCTGGTTTCCCATCTGCCCCAACCTCATAGCATTGCAGTATTAGATGAAATGATATAAGTAAAGCACCTAGCAAAATGCTCAGCCTATTATGCTTGCTTAATAAATGAGAGCAGTTGTTACTATTAGTTATCTTGATGGTATATGGAAGATGTTTAGTAAACACCTTCTCCCCTTATTTCTTAATTTCCTAATCTCCTTGTCCATACCTCCCAGAACAATGTCAGGATTCCAAGTTGTAAAGGGAAGATCAGTAATAATTATATCCTTTTTGTTTGTTTAATTTAATTTTATATTTTTTTATTTGGTTGTAGTGATCACAACACCTTTACTTTATTTATGTATATTTTTTAATGTGTTGATGGGGATCCAAGCCAGTGCCTCATGCATATTTGGCATCACACATATTTGGCAAGTGCACTATCACTGTGCGCACTACCACCTGTGGTGCTGGGGATTGAACCCAGGGCCTTGTGCATGCAAGGCAAGCACTCTACCAGCGAGCCATATCCCCAGCCCCCAATTATGTCCTTTTTTAAAAAATATTTTTTTAGTTGAAGATGGACACAATACCTATATTTATTTATTTTTATGTGGTGCTGAGGAGTGAACCCAGGGCCTCACACATACTAGGCAAGCTCTACCACTGAGCCACAACACCAGCACAATAATTGTGTCCTTTTTCCCAATTTGGGACTCTGAGGAAAAGAGAAAGTCCAGCCCAGGGAAGCCACATGGAGGTTGGGTAAAACACTTTGGGGGTTATAGGAAATGGCATGATCTCTAATGACTTAGAGGATGCCCCAGAAAGATAGCTGGCCCAAACAGAGCTGGTGTCTTCCTGGTGGTGCTAAAGAGATGTCCCTGGGTCACCTCCCTTATTCCCATTTGAACAGTCTTATGCTGGTAGTTTAAATCACGGTTTAGGATGGAGTACAACTGGGATTGCGAGGACCTTCCATGTACATGCCAGAAAGTTCTCTCTTACATCCCTCTTTCCCTACAGAGTTGTGAAGGAGGAGATCTCAGATGACAATGCTAAGCTACCCTGCTTCAATGGCCGCGTGGTGTCCTGGGTAAGGAGGCCTCAGTCTCTATCTGCTTGCATGCCTGTGAGGGAGGGAAGGCATCACTGAGATCGTAGCTGGGAGTTTTATGCTTCAGTATCTGAATTTTCCTTTAGTTTTCTAACTGAACTATTTCTCACCCCAGCTTTCTCAACTTTAATGAAAAGTGGGAGTGGTGGGAAGGGATGAAGGGAAGAAACAGAAACACATGTGGAGATAAAAATATCTCCTATGCTAGTAAGATACCTGCTGTTACCTGGCGACCGCTGCCTGGGACCACCGACCCTTTTCTCCATCCCCCACTCTGCTTGAGCAACCCATGCCTCCAAGAGCCCCCTCAACTTGGTTCTGGGGCCATTCCTCACCTCAGTTGCCCTTGCATAGTCCTGTCTCTTCTCCCTGCTTCATTCTCCCAGGCCTTCATGCCCTGCCGGAAGCCAATTCCCCATCCCCATCTCCCTGGTGCCCCCTGTCACATAGATCTCACTCAATGTCTCCCCATCAGCTGGTATCAGCTGAGGGCTCACACCCAGAGCCAGCCCCCTTCTGTGCTGATAACCCATCAGAGCTGCCACCACCTATGGAGCGCACAGGAGGAATCGGGGACTCCCGACCCCCATCCTTCCAGTGAGTATGAGCCGAGAGTGGGGAGGGCCCATGGGAGAGGACTGCATCAGCTCAGCCCAGGGCTGGGGGAGGGAACCCCCAGCCTGCCCCCTCCTCTACCAAGTCCTCTCTTCCCTGCAGCCCTCATGCTGGTGGGGGCAGCCAGGAGAACCTGGACAATGACACAGAGACAGATTCCTTGGTATCTGCCCAGCGGGAGCGGCCACGTCGGAGGGATGGCCCAGAGCATGGTGTGTCTTCCCAAATAGGATTGCCTTCCCCACCCCTACTCCTTTTCCACATCTTTCCAGTCCCACCTCTCTGCCCTGTGTCCTGAGCTCTGGCTATGCCTAGCCCCAGAGTAGCCTCTGGCCTGGGCCTCTCACCTCTTTTCCCCTGAACTAAGCATAGTGTGAACGCAGCTGCCTCCATCTCCTGCAGCAACCCGGCTAAATGGAACTGCAAAGGGGGAGCGGCGGCGAGAGCCTGGTGGTTATGATAGCTCGTCCACCCTTATGAGCAGTGAGCTGGAGACCACCAGCTTCTTTGATTCAGATGAGGAGGATTCTACCAGCAGGTGGGGCTTTAGTTTCATGGGTACTGTGGGGCAGGTGACCCCAAGGAGCCCTAAACCCTGAGGATACTGGCTCCTGGGAGGGATGTGGGCTTTGTGTTGGGCACCTGGGCCCTGCAGTGCCTCTTGTAGAGCAGGGCTGGGCCAGCCTGGTGGGGAACGACTGTGGGCCCCACAGGTTCAGCAGCTCCACAGAACAGAGCAGTGCCTCACGCCTGATGAGAAGACACAAGCGGCGGCGGCGGAAGCAGAAGGTCTCACGGATTGAGCGGGTATGGGGCCTGGGATGCTCAGGATGGGTGGGAGCAGATTGTGAGCCCTTTCCAGGCAGGCTCAGCTTGTTCTTCCTCAGAACCCTTCCCTTTGGTTCAGCATCTAGAACCATAGAGGGTGAGGGGAGTAGTGCTGAGGAGGAACCAGGTAGGAACAGTGAGTTCCTGCCACCCCCACCTGCAGCTCAGGGCCTCTGTCTCTTCCAGTCCTCATCCTTCAGCAGCATCACAGACTCTACCATGTCTCTCAACATCATCACAGTTACTCTCAACATGGGTGAGTCTGGGGAAACAATACTCTTGAGCACCTACTGTATGCCAGACACTGGGCAGGCATGAGGGGTTCTGGGAGACACAAGATTTGAACTTTATCCTCAAAGAGTTCTCTTGTATAAACATTAGCTGAAACTTAACACAGATCACTTCAGTACCTCATGGTCAGAGCTATGACAGATATAAGCACAGAGAGCTGTGGAAGCAGAAATGGCACCAGGGAAGCCTTCTTGGAGCAAGTGGTTTCTGGGTTTCCTGCCCCTTGCCATCTTTAGTCATTGCATCCTTGCTCTCTAGTTTATGCCCTAGGTATTCTTTTTTTTTTCCCCCTGCTTTTGGTTGTGGTCTTGGGAAATGAACCCTGATGTATGCCAGGCAAGTGCCCTACCACTGAGCTATATCCCCGGTTTTCACTGAATTGCTGAGGCTGGTCTTGAACTTGAGATTCTCCTGCCTCAGCCTTCCAAGTAACTAGGGATTACAGGTGTGTACCGCCACACCTGGTTCCAACAGACTGTATAAAGGAGACAGCTGGATGTAGTGAAAAGAACCCAATTTGAGAACTTAGAAATTTGAGTTTGAATTCTGTCAGTTATTGGCTTAGAAAAGTCACTTAAATTCACTAAACTTCACTTGCGTGATCTGTAAAATGAGACAAAGAGTCTCTGCACCACAGCCAGCAAAGATTGAATGAAATCATGGGTAAGTGCACTATATATACAGTGCCTGATTTGGGTTTAGTACATGTCAGTTTTTGTCCCTTTCCACCCTGTTCTAATAAGGTGTTGGTAATTTGGATAGGACTCTTGCTCCTCTCAAGCTGTTAAATTACTTCCTGTAGAGAAGTATAACTTCTTGGGCATCTCCATTGTGGGCCAAAGCAATGAGCGTGGTGACGGAGGCATCTACATTGGCTCTATCATGAAAGGTGGGGCTGTGGCTGCTGATGGACGCATCGAACCAGGAGATATGCTGTTACAGGTATCATTGCCCACCCTGGGTAGTGGTGTGGATAGAGGGTTGGGAGGAGTCCCTGCCCTCTGGAGGAAGACTTCCTGACCCACAAACTCAGCTCCCCTGCCCCTCTCCCCTGCATAGTCTATTACCCAACTCCTGGTCCTCTTTCTTAGGTAAATGAGATCAACTTTGAGAACATGAGTAATGATGATGCAGTTCGGGTACTACGGGAGATTGTGCACAAACCAGGGTATGAATGGAATAGAGCACTGGGGAGGATGGGGTAGACATTTCTGGTTATCATGCAAGAGGCTTGATCTGGCCTCCACACATTCTACCCTCAATCTTTGTTTTCAGGCCCATTACCCTGACTGTAGCCAAGTGCTGGGACCCAAGTCCACGTGGTTGCTTCACATTACCCAGGAGTGAGTAGATGTGGGGGGAGCTCATTCTTAAAGCTGATATCGAGCATCTGTGATCCCTTTCCCTCATTTCTGCTGTGTTTCCCTGAACCCCCACACCTGCCTGTTGGGCCCAGAAGTGGTCAGGGTGAGCAGCCTGTGACTCCTCATCCTCCCTGCAGGTGAGCCCATCCGGCCCATTGACCCTGCGGCCTGGGTCTCTCACACTGCAGCCATGACGGGCACCTTCCCTGCCTATGGCATGAGCCCCTCCCTGAGCACAATCACCTCCACCAGCTCCTCCATCACCAGCTCCATCCCTGACACAGAGCGTGAGTGTCTAACCCTGTTCTCTGGGCAGCAGACAGAGCCAAGTGGGAGGACTGATGAGGGGCAACGTAAGCACCCAGGAGGACCAGAGAGGGGACGCCACTCATTCCAGTTACCTCACACTGCGATTTCTCCCAGTGGGCACTTTATGGATCTTCACTAAATATTGTTTGCTTCTGAACCTGCATTGAGCACCCAGAGAGCCTCAGTTTCCTCTTGTAAAATGGGACTATTAATATATACTTTACCAGGTTCCTATGGGTTCAATAAGAAGCTATAAGTGAAGCACCATTGGTATGTGGCATAAAGTAAGCATTATGGCTTACTAAATGGGTGTCATTTTTATTATTATACATGTAGGCATTGTGCTAAGTACCTTCCTTTATGTAACTGAACTCAAATATCCTTGTAAATAGATATTAAAATCCCCATTTTTATGGAAGAGAAAACTGAGTGTCCAAGAAATCAGTAATTTGTCCAGGATTGATCTGTAATTATTGTTTGGTATAGCCGGAATGCAAATTCTTATTTACCTAACTCCAAAGCCCCTTTCTGCCTCACCATTCTGCCTCCCACCCCCAGGCCTGGACGACTTCCATCTGTCCATCCACAGTGACATGGCCGCCATCGTAAAAGCCATGGCCTCCCCTGAATCAGGGTTGGAGGTCCGAGATCGCATGTGGCTCAAGATTACCATTCCTAACGCTTTTATCGGTGAGAAAGCCCCATGGAGGGATGAAGGATTGGGTGGGAAATGATCAGACAGGGCAGGCCAGGGGTGGGGGACTCAATAACTCCTTTGGGCCACTCCTTTGAGCTGGAACCAGCCCCAGCCTCATAGCTTCTATGAGACCAGCTGAACCCAAATCAGATGGGCCTCCCAATCAACTGGCAGCCTTATCCTCAGGCTCAGATGTGGTAGACTGGCTGTACCACAATGTCGAAGGCTTCACTGACCGGCGGGAGGCCCGCAAGTATGCCAGCAACCTGCTGAAAGCTGGCTTCATCCGCCACACTGTCAACAAGATCACCTTCTCTGAACAGTGCTACTACATCTTCGGAGACCTCTGCGGCAGTACGTGTTTCACTGACCTTCTTGCCCTGCCTCCTGGTTGGGAATGGGGAGTGCCCAGGGATATGGCAGCAGACTCCAGGGAACATAGATGGGGCTCAGCAGAGCTGGGGCCTGATTCAAGGCCTGAGAATTGGTGTGGTGGAAACAGTCCTATCTAATCTCTTCACCTGCCCCACCTCTCTTCTTGGGCCTGGCATGCTCTAAGTGCATGTTCTGAGCCTGACAGTGTTGGTAGTTTCTAAAAGTATTATCTCACTCTCTTGCTGGATCCTCATAATTCCCCCAGAAGCAGGGAGGATTACTATCCATGTTCTCAGATGAGGAAACAGATTTCTCAGTGGGAAATAGTCTGCCCCAGGTCTCACAACTAGTAGCATAGGTGTTAAGCCTCAGAACCAGTTTCTTCTCACTACCTGGGCTGCCCTGGGTGTGTGGTACTTCAGAAACATTTTCTCAGTGATGCTAAACAGAGTACCTGCCCTTGGTCTCTGAACCAAGGAGGATCTGGAACTGACTAGGGTAGGATCTGCCTCAGACCCCTGACGGCAGGCTGTGCTATAAGATGAAGCTGGAGAAGCTGTCAAGACCAGGTGGCAGAGGATTCTGTAAGCCATACCAAGGAGTTTTGACTTGATCCTGAGAGGGCACAAAAACAGTGCAAGTTCTTAAGTAGTAGAGGTCTACAAGGAACCTCCTTTCTCTTTAGCCTGTGGATAATCCTTAGGGTAAGGAGTTCTTAGAACAGTATAGCACTGCTCAGGGCTGGGAGCTGAGGTTCCACCTCAGCAGCAACCTCTGCCCAATAGTGCCAATAGGTATCTAAAGCTAACTCTTAAAATGCTTCAAGTTAGGGCTGTAGTTGTAGCTCAGTGGTAGAACACTTGACTAGTATGTGTGAGGCACTGGGTTTGATCCTCAGCACCACATAAAAATAAATAAAAATACTGTGTCCATCTACAGCTTAAAAAAAAAATGCTTCAGGTTAGGTTCTAGGCACTAGAATGTTAGAATGACTGATCCTTCAGAACACAGTCTGTGGGAGGAGAGTAGGATCCCTAGCCCTTAGCAATTCAAGTATGGCCCCATGGAGTAGTGATAGATGCATAAGATTTTGGAATTTGGCAGTTCTATGTTCAAATCCTAGCTTCATCCTTACTGTGTGAGGTAAGAGTAAGTGATCTAGCCTCTTAGAGATTCTGTAAGATTCTGTAAGATGGAGCTCTCATAGGAATTTTTTTTTTTTTTTTTTTTTTTTGGAGAATAAGATATATGCTCTTAGTGTAGTGTATGGCTCGTGGTAAATAGTCTATAAAAGTTGTCCATGTTTATATATTTAATTGATTCCAAAATGCACTCTTTTTTTCATATTTCAATATCTGAAATTGGGATACGTCTTGTAATCAATAGCTTCTTAGATTCATTGGAATGTGGTTATTATTTTCATCATTAGCAGAACTAATCCCTGACCTTCAACCTCTAGGGACACCTAAAGCTTCCAAGGCAGCTATGGCCTTTGCTCAAAACATTGTTTCTTCCCTGAGCCTACCTGGATCTTCCACCCAGGGCCCCAGGCCACCCAAGGCCCAACTCAGGGTGATGCTGATAGAAGAGCCTTTTCCTTCTCATTTGGCCAAAGCTGAGAGTGTAGCAGTGTGGGGGCCTCAGTTTCTCCCCAAGAGCACACAATTACTTCCCAGGACAATAGCATGCAGGATAAAGTCATCACCAGCTCTTTGGAAGTGAGCAAAGAAAAATTACTGTTTCCCTCTACCCTGCCTCATACTGCTGCTGTCCATTTGACGGATTGATAGCTTGGCTGGCAGGTTCTACAGGCCACCTCAGAGCCCCTCTTCCAGATTTTTCCTTGCAAGGCTGGGCTGACTCACCTGAGGGCTTGGAGGAAGAGCTCATTTGTATGAGCTGTAGGACTTATAGAGGTGGTGTGTGAGCAAGGGGTATCCCATTATGCTCACTTTAAGATAGTTCTAGCATTGACACAGGCAGCCTGGCTCTTAAGGAACACACAGTTTCTCCCAGGAAGCCAGTCATGAAATAAGTGATGATAGAATGAGTTGGTGCCAGGCCAGAGGTACCCATGTTGTTCTGTCTGGCCCTTCCCACTTTATGTCCAGCCACACCCAAGCAGTACCAGGAAAATGTGATAAAGGCAAGAGTCTTCTATAAGGGGCCTCTAAAAGGCCCCATGTTCTGGGCTTCATATATATATATATGAAGCCCATCTATATATATATATATATATATATATATATATATATATATATATATATATATATATATATATACAGGGTAAAATTTCACTACCATTTCCCCAAACTGCTCCCTGTTTCTAACTAATGACCTCATCTGGAGAGGTAAAGAGAAAGCAAGCAACTCTTAGTTTCTGTTCTACCTATAGTTTAGGTTGACCTCAGGCTGCTCTTTTAACTTCTCTGGATTTGACTTTCCTTATCTGGAAAAGTGAAGAATTCCTGTATGGGTCGTGGCAGTCTTTGAGGGAGATGGAGTGCTGTGTGGTATGCTTAATGAAGCATAGGTGTGCATTACCTACAGAATGTCTTCCACATTCCCTGACCCAGGACCCTCTAAGTGAACAAAAGAGAAAAAGGCTGAATAGCAGTCTTATCCCTTCTTTCAGTCCACTGACAAGGAAGGAGAGAACACTACAAATTTAGAAGGGTCCTCCCAGATTCTGGGAGTTGGATATTGGGATTGACCCAGAATCTTAAATGATGACTTGGGTTTCCTGAGGAGGGTCTCCGGGGCTGTTGAGGTAATGGCCAGGAGTTGTGCAGAAAGGGTGAGCTCTCTGGCTTGTGCCATACCTACTCCCATTCTGACCAGAAACTACCAGTGTTGTCTACCACCTGACCTAGGCCAGGAACCCCTCTCCTGATCAAGGAGTCCAGGGGACAGGGAATAGACTCAGCTTACCCAGCCTTTCCTCCACAGACATGGCCAACCTGTCCCTCCACGACCACGACGGTTCCAGCGGTGCCTCTGACCAAGATACGCTGGCCCCTTTGCCACACCCGGGGGCTGCCCCTTGGCCTATGGCTTTCCCTTACCAGTACCCACCACCCCCACACCCCTACAACCCCCACCCAGGCTTCCCGGAGCTAGGCTACAGCTATGGTGGGGGCAGCGCCAGCAGTCAACACAGTGAAGGTAATTACGGCGGAGGGAACCATGGAGGGAACTACAGGTGAGTCCAGGGTGTCAGCTCTGAGTGCTCCCCACCCCGGCCCTGCTTATCCTCCACAGGCAGTCGGAGCAGTGGCTCAAACCGTAGTGGCAGCGATCGTCGGAAGGAGAAGGACCCAAAGGCTGGAGACTCCAAGTCCGGCGGCAGCGGCAGTGAGTCGGACCACACGACACGCAGCAGCCTGCGGGGGCCACGAGAGCGGGCACCCAGTGAGCGCTCAGGGCCCGCGGCCAGCGAGCATAGCCACCGCAGCCACCATTCACTGGCCAGCAGCCTGCGCAGCCACCACACGCACCCAAGCTATGGCCCTCCAGGAGTGCCCCCTCTCTACGGCCCCCCAATGCTGATGATGCCCCCGCCGCCTGCAGCCATGGGGCCCCCAGGAGCCCCTCCCGGCCGCGACCTGGCCTCGGTGCCCCCAGAACTGACCGCCAGCAGACAGTCCTTCCGCATGGCCATGGGAAACCCCAGTGAGTTCTTTGTGGATGTGATGTGAGCAGGGCCTCTCCCCCACTGCCATCCCACCCCGCACCCCGTCCCTCTCTCCAACTGTCCGTCCGTCTTTTTTACTTTGTCTGGTACCTGAAAGGGAAATAAATGCAACTAAATCCAGGCGCGCTAGCTAACTGCTCGCTGGGCGCAGCCAGGGCAGGGTGTATCTACCAGTCAGCTCTGCATTCCCTAACCCGGCTCTGGCCTAGCTTGTTCCCTCTGCTCACTAACCTTAGGGGGACTTCCCAGGATCCTTCATGTCCCCGAGTCCTCACTTGCTGGTGCTTACTTCCCTCTGCCCCATCCTCACACACTTTAAGAGCTGACCCCAGTGGTGTCCTTGGGGGGTACCCCCTTCTCCCTTTGTTCCCCTTCATTCATTCAGCTACACCATCCTGGTATTAAGTCCACCCTCTCAAGCATGTGTGCAAATCTCTTGATTTTGCCCCACAGTACTGACACCAAAAAAGTCACTTCATCTGCCCTACCTAACTCTCCCCTGCCTGCTGCCTCAGTCCTGCACCGGAGCTATAGTCACCCTTCAGTAGCTATTCATGCTGTTTACCCCTGCCTGTACCTATTCCTGATCAGAAGCCAGAAGGCCCCCTCAGGTGCTGGAGCAGCTAGTGGCTTCCAGAGAGCATCTCTGCTGGATCCCTTGCTCCTATGCCTGACCTGTGTGCTGGTTCCATCAGACCCTAACCCTACTAACTGGCAGGCTCATCTCATCTCCCGGCTGAAACATTTCTTTTCTTTCTTTTTTCTTCCCCCAATTTTCCCTTGGCCTGGAGCAGCCAAGAATTTCGGGCTGTTTGACTTTCTGTGAACCCCCCAGCAAGGGGAGGCCCAGCCTCCGAGGAGACCAGGAACCCTGCTTCAGGAGCCCCTCGGGGCTTCCCAAGGATGTCCAGCCCCTACACCCACACTTCAGTATTTCTAGGCTTCTGGGAAGGGCCTCAGCCTTACCCATGCACAAGGACCCTGTTCTCTTTTCCATAGAATATTCTTCCCCTCTATATCTCTCCCCTACCCACCCTCTCTCTCTCACTCACACACACACAAACACACACACATATACAAATACACACAGGTGCCTATGCAAGTTCACTTAAGCCTCAGGGCTGGACCCTGCCCAGAGGGCTGGACCCTCTCTCCAAGTCCTTTCCTAGATAGTGGGGCTGGTCCCCTGACTTTCCTCTCCCCTTACTCATAGCCCTCAAGCCACATATCCCCAACATTTTCCTACCTGGATAAGCCTATAAGCTGAGTCTCAGGCTGGGCTCAACAGAGAACTCTCCAGGTAACTGACAGGCCATCTCACACATACCCCAACACACACACACACACACACACACACACACACACTTCCCAGTTTGCATACACCGTGACACTCCAGAACAAGGACAGGAACCCATAGGCCAGTTGGGAGTTGGGCAAGAGGGCTTCCAGGACTTTCAAACAGAGTTCCAGTTTTTGTTTTTTTTTTTTTTAACCTTATTCTCCACTTTAAACAAATCACAACTTTCACTTCTAGCCTGTGCTTTAAATTCTCCTGACTTGCCCAGGCTCCCATATTTTTAGGGACAGGGTGTCAAGAGTAATATGAAATCCTTAGCCCAGGTTTTAGGGCAAACCAAAGTAGGGGCATTTTGACATTCTTTCATACAACAAATACTTCTGGGGTTTTAGTGAACAAAGTGCTGTGTTGGACACGTGACTCAATCTTGCTTGCCTTCTGGAAGCTTCGAGTTTACTCCCAACCAGGCTGTGGCTTCTTCTAGCCACCACTACAGGGCCATCTCCTGTACTCCTCTAACTCTGCCTCGTCTTGCTTTGTTGAGAACACCTCTACTATACTATACCTTCAGTGTCAATTCTTACATTGTTCCTTCTTTGGTCCACTTCTCTTTCTTCTGTATTTTTTCCCAAAATGGTCTCATCAATCCTGATGTCCTCAATTGCTGCTGATATGCTGGTGATTCCCAAAAATATAACCCCAAATTCCCTCAATCTTCAGATCTGTATTTTTATTAACCACTGAACATCACCACGGACATGTCTATATGGACTCAAGTCATGTCCCCAACCAAGTGTGTTCCTTTTGAATTCCAGTCCTAGTGACTATCACAATCTACACAGGCACACCAGTCAGAAACATTTACAGGCTTAAATTCTTTCTTGTATCTTACCAGTCAGCATATCACATCTTTTCCACTCCAACAATCTTTCTTGAATTTGGCCCTTTCTTTCCCCTTTACCTCTAATTTACCAGAGCCTGGGATTTGGAGTGTTCTGGGTTTGAATTCCAGCTCTATTTCCTTTTGGTTGCGTGATAGGAGAGTTATTTAACCTCTCTGAGCCTCAGTTCTCTCGTATGTAAAATGATGATAATAATACCTACCTCACAGGGTTGTTGTGAGGATTTAAATTAGATATTGTACGAAAAGTGCCTAGCACAGTGCCTGGCACATGATAGAGTAGGTGCTCAATAAATGGTAACCATTATTATTATTATTATTATCATGATCATTATTATTTACTCAAAATTGGCAGGTATTTACAGTATATTTGGAAGATAAAATTCTGGCAGAGGTAGAAGTGAAGCATTGAATGCTGCTGGTTAAAGGATTAGAAATGCCTTTTTTCTGTCACTTAATGGAATCAGGATGTGACCACAGTTTGAGAGAGGCCAGATCTTCATTCTGCTGTATCCTGACTTCTGGCAGAAAGCTGCTAGGGACAGTAAGGTTCACAATCAGTTTTGCCCCTTTTTCCTTTTTGCCCTTCCTTCCTGCCATGACAGTTTCAAGCCTGCCTAGAGAAGGCAGCAGGCTGTCTCTGTCTACCAAAACAGAAGAGCTATCTCTGGTCCTCAATTCCAAGATGACAAAAAAAAAGAATAATGGTCATGCCAAAAAGGGCTGCAGCCATGTATGGCCTATTTGCTGCAGGAACTGTGCCCAGTGTGGGGACAAGGCCATTAAGTTCATCATTCAAAACATCCTAGAAGCCCCCAGCCATCAGGGATATTTTCAAAGGGAGTGTTTTTTCAACACTTATGTGCTTCCCAAGCTGTATTACTGAGTTATGACATTTATAGCAAAGTGGTCAGGAATCCATCTTGTAACATCCAGAAGCACCCAACACCCCCACCCTGATTTAGAACTGACTCCGCCCACTACCACTAAAGCCCTTGAAAGAAGCTGGGTCCTTAAAAGAGTGAAGAAAAGCTATCATGGGTGGTGGTGGTGGTGGGGGGGATGGGAATTATAATTCAGATAGGAGAGAGAGAAAGGCAAACAGATTTTCTTCAGATCCAGGCAGGTATTTCAGATTCCATGGTTGACTGTCTTCTCTCAGGTCAGATGCAAAGATTAATTCTGTTCATCAGGGAATTTTGAATCCCATGTCCAACTAAGTACAAGTTACCTGTAATTTTTTTAAGCCCCAGTGCCTGGGGCTGAGGTTATGGCTCAGCGGTAGAGTGCTCGCCTTGCAAGTGCAAGGCCTTGGGTTGGATCCTCAGCACCACATAAAAATAAATAAAAATAAATGTATTGTGTCCAACTAAAATAAATTTATATATATATGAAAGAGTTGCCTGCCACTAGAAGGTACACACACAGGCATAGCTGAGGAGGGCACTGACACATTAAAGTTTTCTTCCTAGTTTCTTCCAAAATTTGCCTCCTCTCTCCCGTTCCCCTTTTTTGAGTTTTGATCCCCAGGAAAAGGAACAAGTAAGAGAAAAGTATGGGAGAATCACAGGTGGTATTAAAAAGCAGTAAATTCAGCACTGACACTTCTGTCGAGTTTTGCGTTTGTGTGTAAAGTGAAGACAGTTAGTCCTTGGACTCTGGAAACAGAAAGGGCCCTACAGCAATTCGAAATTAACAGACAAGCTTCAACAAACGGCACTAATCTTCTGAGGCTCTCCGGAAATATCGAAATAGGAACAGTAGAAACTGCAAAGACTACACTTCCCGGGATGCTCAGTAAGAAAATAGAGTGGGAGGAGCGCCGTGTGTTGGACTGTGTATTCTGGGTAGTGCCTGCCTAATCCCCGAAGGCGGGGGCGTTCTCTCAAAGGCAGTCGGTAGTTGTAGTTTTCCTAGCCTGGGGCGCTCGGAGCTGTCCGCGCGAAGGCCGAGGGGCCTGACGGGATTTGTAGTCTGTGCGGGAGGCGGGCACGCAGGCGCAGCTGGGGCTGGGGCGGGGCCGCAGCACTGCGGTGAAAGCCGAGGCAGCGGGCAGGCGAGCAGGGGGGCGGGCGGACATCTTGGGATCTGGAGAGTGGCTGGGCCGGCCGAGCGGGGGGCCGCAGACGCCAGGTGAGCTGGGGATTTGGCCTTACGGGGTGGGGAGAATTCCGCGGGTTGCCTGTCCCGCTGCTCAGCCTTGCCCTTCCCTGCACTGCGCTAAGTGAAAAGCTGCCCATACCCGGGAGTGGCCTCAGCCTTCAGACCCGGGAGGGAGCTGACGGCGGGGCGGGGGTGCTTGGGGTGCGGTTGCAGGACTGGCGGGGAGCGGCGCCCTCCCCCTGATCCATCGGGCGCCTCTAGTGAAAGGGAGACGGACCGGAATCCTCCCAGAGCAGGGACGCCACGCGGCGCCCCCTGAGTAGGATGGTGACCCCCCCCCCAAAAAAAAAAAAAAAAGAAAAAGCGTACACCTGTCCTCGGCGCAGGGACAATTCCTCCATCTCCCAAGACAGTGACACCTCTTTGTAATGCCTCTTTGGACGGTGACAGGTCTCACACAGTGACACCCCGCGGCTCTTTTTCCTCAGGCTTGTGACAGCCCCCGCACCCCGTGGCACCATCTCTTCCCACGATGTCTTTTTCCCTAGCGAAAAGCCCACCATCCGCTCATGTTTCTGTTCCTAAAGCTCAAAGTGGGCCAGTCTCTCCAGTTTTCCCGTATTTGCCACTGTCAACTTCTCCTTGCTGTTTTTTCGTCTTCAAAGCCCTGACCTTTGCCATGCAGCAATCTCTTTTCCTTAGGGGCCCCACCAGCTCTGTTTGCAACTGTGGGATTCACCTGAGTATACTGCTGCAGAGTCTCTTAACTCAATATTATGTTCCTGTCCAGAGCCCCACCTCTAGTTCTCCAGTGCCCAGAACTTCCTACCACTTGATACCTTTAGACTTGGTTCTTTGCCCAGGGCTTTACCTGCATTTTGCATTTCCTCTCTCACCTTCTTTAGGACTCAGGGATGGAAATGTTTTCATCACTTGAGAGATTTCTCACTAGTCTGGGTGATGGTGACAGCCACAGTAAAAGGCTTTATTTTCCAGTTTTAGAAAAGTCTGCTAAGCTTCCCCCTGTGAAATTAATACCAGGGCTAATCCAGGAAATCTAGAACCAAATTAACCCCTTTTCTCAGTCTAAATTAGTTTGACCCAAATAATTTGTATATATATATTTGTATAATAATTCTGATATCCTGCCCCTTGCTTATAAGCACTCAGCCAAAAGTGAGTTACTTGGTAGGTTTAGAATCACAACTTCAGCTAGAAGGATCAATTTTATGAATCTGCATACACACACATACACACACACACACACACACACACACCCTCATTTTTATTGAACTCTGGAAATTTTCCCAAAGCGGGGAGGATGGTTCTGGGCACTATAATAAGCAGCCTGGGTCACTGAAGGTGGTTTGCTAGTGCTGGGACCTTTTCCCTCCGCTTCTTTGCCTGCTTATCTGACTGCCTGGAGAGATGTGCCTGCTTTGGTCACACTCCTGGTTCTCATCAGAGCCTAAGGCCTCCCTTCTTTCCCCACCCCCACCCCCACACCCTTTCCTGGAATGTGTAGACTTCTGGAGGTTCAGGCTCTGCTGCCTTCTTAGAAGGGTAATGGAGTCTGAGAGACTTGGTGCTCTAAAGGTTGTGCCTGGGGGCACCAGGCCTGAGTCAGCTGGAGTAATTCCTACCGCCATTCCTGCAGCCGCAGGCAGGCCTTCTTGGTGACTCACTGGCTGGAGCCTGAGTCTGCACAGAAGGGGGCTGAAAAGGATCCTTGCTGAGCTCAGCGCTGTGGAGAGAGGGTGGGGGTGAGCTCAGCTCTGTGAAGAGAGGGTGGGGGTGACTCCAGAAAAGGGAGGGTCAAGATGGCCTTAGAATCCTGAGCCCTTGTCTGTTTCTTCCATCCTGTGTGGAATAAACAGGAACTGGAGCTTAGCTGAGGGGAGGGGCTTGCCTGAGAGGGCTGCAGGGTCACTTAGTAGAGGGTTGAGTCAGGGAAAAAGCGAGCCAGTGACCTGTTCAGCCCCACAGGGGACATTTGCAAGGGTTCTGAAGACTTCCCTTACCCCACCCCCACCTGTCCTTAGGTCAGTTCTCAGAGCGATGGGCCGAGGAGACTGAGCTGCCGCCATGATTGGAGGCTTATTCATCTATAATCACAAGGGGGAGGTGCTCATCTCCCGGGTCTACCGAGATGACATCGGGTGAGTCCCCTGGCTAAGCCAGCTATGTCCCCCCTACCCCACCCTCTCAGCCCCAGCATGCAGAACCAGGTCTTATCCCAACAGGTTTGACTTGGGCCCCCACCCCCACCCCTTGCTGCATCCTGGAAGCTCAGCTGATATAGCCTGGTTCCTGTTAGGTCTGGTGGTATTGGCCTAGCAGCCTGTTTTCTGGATGCTAGGCAAGACCGGTGGAATGAAGGGGGCCCTACATCTTTAAGGAACTCCTGCCCTTCCTGCTCCCATTGTTCCTTAGTTACAGTTCTGGTTGCTGGAGATAACTGTTTTTACCTAGACAGGTCAATTCCTCCTTTCAGGAATAGGGAGATGTCTCCAGTGAATGGAGTTAGTGCCAGGCTCGAAGTGCTAATCTAAATCTTGTTCTTAAAGCCCTTTTCACATTGAGAGCCTTCATTGGATTCTCTTAAAAGTCTCTCCAGGCAATCCTTTCCCACTCCCTTTCACAGGAGGAATTGGGCTGCTGACTCAGCTGTTTTCACTTCCTCTGGGTCATTCCTGGGAGAGGTTGTAAGCATGCTCAAGGCGCGCTCTGGGTCACTGAAGAAGGGACAGGGAGGCCATGCTCCTAGGACAGTGCCATGTTCTGGTTCCCTCAGACCTTAAGAAGGAGCCACAGCCTTATTTCTCATTCTGCCCCACCCTGCATGTCTTCTTTCTGACTGAGAACTACATAGCCTCAGCAGCTCTAATGAGATTGGGCTCTTCTGGTTCCTGCTACCTGTTTTTCTTCCTCAAAGAGCTTGAGATAAATAGTCACAGCATGGGCCTATTGCAGTACTCCAGCTTCTTGGCTCCCTAGCTGATGGGTTGGCTTGGCCCGGCCTTTGTGGCTCTCTATTGGTTTGGTGGTATGGCTGAGCTACACGATTAAGTCAAGGCCAGGTTACATGCTACCTTGCATGCCCTGCTATGCTCTTTACCCTTGTTTGTCTTGTCTGCTTCTACCTCATGGTGTGTGCTGCCCTCCCTGGTGTGTCATGTGTCTAACCCTCTCTCTCGTTGCTGTCACTCTCCTCTTCTTGCTGGCGTCATTTCTCTCATCCCATCTCATTGGCTGCCGTAGCAATAGGTAAGCGGCGTATCAAGCTGCTGCCCAGGTACAAGTGGGTGGGGGGCCCTAACCCCCCATCATTTTTTTTTCCTTCATCGTTTTTTATTCATACAGCAAGTTAAGCTTGCTCTGGAATTGTATACTGGACAAGAATGAGTGGCATAGCTTCATTGCTCCTTGATACTTCTTACCCAGTAGATAAAAGCCTTCTCTGAAGTCAAACTGGCTTTGTCCAACTTCTTGGAGGAGTCCACCTTCTCCATCAGTGGGCTCAGTAGTGGAAATGAAACAGGGTCTTTTTCTCTCCTGGGCATGGAGCTTACTGGGAAGGTGCTAGAGAGGTGGTAACTAAGTATAGGTGGGAAATTGGGGCCAGGCCTGGGAGTTAGAAACATACTTCTCTAAACTTGAGGAACCTCACTTTATTAATATTACATCTGTCTTTCTGCCATTGCCACTTGACTTCCCTCTTTCTCATGGCTATCAGATACTAGCCTAATCCAGACCCTCCTGCAATGGCCCCACTGGGAGCCATAAGAAGGGAACCACCCTAATGATTTAGACGTTGGCTTTAGAATACATGTCATATTTCAGCAGTGTGGAGGGTGGGGCTTTTATCGGCTGTGGTTGACCCCCATGGGGTGGGGTTTTCCTGGGTGCTGAGCAGGCTCTGTGCACCCTTTTCCCTTAGGAGAAATGCAGTGGATGCCTTTCGAGTCAATGTTATCCATGCACGGCAGCAGGTACGCAGCCCTGTCACCAACATCGCTCGCACCAGCTTCTTCCATGTTAAGCGGTCCAACATCTGGCTGGCAGCTGTCACCAAGCAAAATGTCAACGCTGCCATGGTCTTCGAATTCCTCTATAAGATGTGTGACGTAATGGCCGCTTACTTTGGCAAGATCAGTGAGGAAAACATCAAGAACAATTTTGTGCTCATATATGAGCTGCTGGATGGTAAGGCTGGGGGAGTGGTGGGCCTTGTGGGAATGAACCTAATTGGGTATGACCTAGAGACTGGAGCAGATCTGAAGCCCAATGTACTCTGAACTTTGTTTCCTGCATACCTGATCTCTCAGGCTAGGATCTCTCTATCCTTGAGAAGCCAGTTCAAATCCAGACTTAAAGACTGCTCTGAAGTAGAACAGAGAAATAGGCCAGCAGGTGGGGGCAGGGAAGTTTTGGTTTTCATAGGACTAAAGAGCCTGACTCAGGTTTGGTGGCTGAGCCTCCAAAATTCATCCTCTCTTCTTTGTGACTTGAGCCTTAGTTCATTCTTGTCTCGGCTTTCCATCTCAACAGCTACTTTGGAGCATGTGGGAGGGTGAGATTTTACAAGCCTCATGGAGTGCCCTTTGTTTCCTTATTCACCTGTAGGGTATGGTGGTTATTTTTCCACCTTCTCAGCATCTGTTTTCTAGAAAAAAATAGGGGTACAGAGTTTCTTCACTTCTGACCCACTGACCATGTGACTTTTTTCTGTCTTCTCTGTTTGAAAAAACAGGGTTTTATTAATTTTATTTTTTTTGTGGTGATACTGGGGGTTGAGCTGAGGAGCACTCTATTACTAAGCTATACCCCTAGTTCATTTGTATGTTTGTTTATATTACTAGGTATTGAACAGGGCCTGGTATATGCTGGGCAAGTGCTTTATCACTAAGCTACATTCTCGGTATTTCCTCCCAGCCCTTTTTTATATTTATTTTTAGTTTTCGGTAGACACAATATCTTTATTTTATTTTTATGTGGTGCTGAGGATCCAACCCAGCACCCCACGCATGCCAGGCAAGCGCGCTACTGCTTGAGCCACATCCCCAGCCCCTTATTTGATTTTTTTATGAATTACAAATCACAGAGTAAATGCTACAAAGGTGGAGTACTTTGTGCAATGATTCCACATAGTCTTAGGGAGCTGTGCTAACCAGACATGCCCAGGTCAGGAAAACTTGAATGAAAGTGACTATAGGTTTGTCCGGGGGCTAATAATTCCCTTCCTTTTGCAGAGATTCTGGACTTTGGCTACCCACAGAACTCAGAGACAGGCGCACTGAAAACCTTCATCACACAGCAGGGCATCAAGAGTCAGGTACTTGCATTGTACAGATCATAGGCCGGGTGGAGCCCAACCTCCCTTCTGCCCAGCTGGCCTAGCCTTGTCCAAGCTGACTCATGAGCCCGCCCTAGACAGGAAGTCCTGGCCTGAGCCTCTTGCAATGACAGCAAGCCTGTTTTTGCCTTGTGTGGTCCTTCCACCCCAGGGGCAGCCGATTCAGCATCTCTTACCAAGAATACAGATCAAGCAGTTTCCTTTGGGCTGGGGACAGGGGGATGAGGGTTGTTCTGGAGGCCTGGTATTCTTCAGGAGAAGAGCACTTGGGCCCTCCTATAGGATCCAAACCTCATAGCCTTCTCTCCTTTTCTGCCTCCCCTATGGCTTCCTGTGGGAACCTTTTTTGGCCCTGTGTCCTCCAGCATCAGGTAAGTTGTTCCCTTGGCTTCTGCCCTTGGGCTTTACTCTGTTTTCTCTGGGCCCTGCCCCATGGGGACCTGTGGGAAAGAATGGGTTACAAGGAGAGGCCTAGAAGGGAGGTGGGGTGAGGGTGAAGTGGGAAGAGATAGAATGATTGAAAAGGGAGAGGAGCAAAGCCATTGCTGTTTGTCTTTACCTTTATGTAGACAAAAGAAGAGCAGTCCCAGATCACCAGCCAGGTGACTGGGCAGATCGGCTGGCGGCGGGAGGGCATCAAGTATCGCCGGAATGAACTCTTCCTGGATGTTCTAGAGAGTGTGAACCTGCTCATGTCCCCACAGGGTGAGGGCCATCTCATGATGAAGCCAGAGGGAGGCCAGGGCAGGATCTCTGAGCTTGCCTGCTTGACTCAGCTGTTCCTGTTTATCTGTTCTGTCACCAGGGCAGGTGCTGAGTGCCCATGTATCAGGCCGGGTGGTAATGAAGAGCTACCTGAGTGGCATGCCTGAATGCAAGTTTGGGATGAATGACAAGATTGTCATTGAAAAACAGGGCAAAGGCACAGCCGATGAAACAAGCAAGAGGTGCCTGAGTCAGGGAAACTGGAGGGAAAGGGCAGTGGGCTTTGAAGGGTTCACTGGGGCTTGGTGGACCAACTTCCTTCTGGACTTCATTTCTGCTATAATTGCAAACTCTCTTAAGTGTATGCTTAGCTGATAGCTCTTGACATCAGCAATAAGAAACGAGGGGTTGCTATTAGCCTACTCTCCTTAGAGAGCAGACTGACTCCTTGTTTGGCCCCTAGGACCAAGTTCCCATTGATGCATACTGACAGCTGTTGCCCAGTATGCCAGAAACACCCATATCCCAAGCAACAGGGCTCTAGAGATGATGAGTTTGCAGAGCTCCCTCTTTTCCCAAACTCTGGGACAGGGACCCCTGAGTCAGAAAACTGTGTCCTGAGATTGTGGTGTCAGTCTGGAGTAGTAAGATTTCCCAGCCTGACACCTGCCACTTCTCCTATACCAATGAGAGCTCTTTTGCTTGTAGCGGAAAGCAATCAATTGCCATTGATGACTGTACCTTCCACCAGTGTGTGCGACTCAGCAAGTTTGACTCTGAACGCAGCATCAGCTTCATTCCACCAGATGGAGAATTTGAGCTTATGAGGTGCCATTGGGCAGTGAGGAGGCAGCGGGTATTGCTGGCTGGAGGTGGGGGAAGGAGTGGAACAGGCTTTCATTGCCAACCTCACTTTTCAACCCTAAAGGTATCGCACCACCAAGGACATCATCCTTCCTTTCCGGGTGATCCCCCTTGTGCGGGAAGTCGGACGCACAAAATTGGAGGTCAAGGTGGTCATCAAGTCCAACTTTAAGCCGTCACTGCTGGCCCAGAAGATTGAGGTGAAGACAAGGGGCTTGGGGAGGAGGAAGAATTTGTCTCCAGAAATAAAGGTAGTATATGTCAGGGCTTGACAGAGCTTGACGGGTGTGTCACTTCTAGGTGAGGATTCCAACCCCCCTGAACACGAGTGGGGTGCAGGTGATCTGCATGAAGGGGAAGGCCAAGTACAAGGCCAGTGAGAACGCCATTGTGTGGAAGTGAGTGTTTCTTTCAGGAGGACACAGCTGCTCTCTAGATGCTATAATGTACCTTCTTAAGTTTCACCTTTTGTCCTATCCATTGTGGGTTGTGGAGCGGGAAGAAAAATGGTGCCTGTTTCTCTGGGAGCCTCTGCTTGTGCTGTTAGCTCTTCGGCTTGTATGTCTGCCTGCACTTGGGTTCTTTTTACATCTATTTTTCCAAAAGGCTTTAGCATTTCTCAGTTGCCCTAGTAATATGTCTGTAAAGCAGACAGACAGGGCAAGGGATAATTTGCCCATCTATCTAAGCAGAAAGTGCAACCTGGAGTGCTAAAGGAATAACATACCCAAGGTTCCACAGCAAGTGGTTTTCAGGGTCCTGACTACTTTTTCTTGTCCTGGCACCTCCCATAAGCTCCTGGCTCTCACCCAGTTTGAAATGGCAATCCCCCTTTGAAATGCCTCCAAGCTATCACGGGCACTTGCTACCCATTGCTCCTTTGTTCCCAGGATCAAGCGCATGGCAGGCATGAAGGAATCGCAGATCAGTGCAGAGATTGAGCTTCTGCCCACCAACGACAAGAAGAAATGGGCTCGACCCCCTATTTCCATGAACTTTGAGGTATGGCAGAGAAGGGGCCTAGCACCATGGCAGGATATGCTGGGAAAAATAAGAAAGATGATTCAGATCAACCTCTGTACCTTAGGGATGAGAAAACAGACCTAGAGGGAAGAAGTGACTTTAACTCATAGACCATTTCTTCTCCCTTTAAGAATCTTAGTAGAAATTGCTATTCACACTGAGGGGAAAAAATTATTTATTTATTTATTTTTAATTGTAGATGGACATAATACCTTTATTTTTATGTGGTGCTGAGGATTGAACTCAGTGCCTCACACATGCTAGGCTAGCACTTTACCACTGAACTACAATCCCAGCCCCTGAAAAAAATGTTTTGATTTCTCTTAGTGTGTTGCGAAAAAGTTTCAGTTGTTTAAATGCCAGGTAAGAAGTGGATGCTATGGTACCTGCCTATAACCCCAGTGATTCAGAAGACTGAGGGCAGAAGGATTCCCAAGTTCAAAGCCAACCTCAGCAACTTAAACACACAGTTTCAAAATTAAAAAGTAAAAGAAACTGGATATATATATCTCAGTGGTCAGTCCCCCCGGGTTTAAATTAAATTTTTTTTTAAAAAATGTGAATTCAAGTAAGGCGGCAAGTTTCCTTACAGACAGGACAATGAGCAGACTTTGCATGTGTTAGACATATAATTTTCTCCACCTTACTTTTCAAGTACATAATATTGAGCAGAATAAGTATGTTCTAATGCAGTTCTCTGGCTGCTGCCTCCTCCTAATTAAAGGAATTGATTCAAGTTATCTCAGGTAGCACTTGACTTAACACCCAAAATTATTGCCAGTTACTCTTGGATATGCTCTCTTCTTTAGTAATGTTACTTAGAGGGCTCCCCACCACCCCTATATTCTTTCAGGACCCCAGCCATTCAAACATCTATAGTAGGGCTGGGGATGTGGCTCAAGCGGTAGCGCGCTCGCCTGGCATGCGTGCGGCCCGGGTTCAATCCTCAGCACCACATACCAACAAAGATGTTGTGTCTGCCGAGAACTAGAAAATAAATATTAAAAATTCTCTCTCTCTCTCTCTCCTCTCTCACTCTCTCTTTAAAAAAAAAAAAAAAAAAAAAACATCTATAGTAGAAATGAGGTAGGGCATAGCTACTGAACTTTTCAGAGAAATGCTGTGAGAGGAAGACCACAGTCCTAACTGGAACTATTCCCTGTGCAGGTGCCATTTGCGCCCTCAGGCCTCAAGGTGCGCTACTTGAAGGTGTTTGAACCGAAGCTGAACTACAGCGACCATGATGTCATCAAATGGGTGCGGTACATTGGCCGCAGCGGCATTTATGAAACCCGCTGCTAGCTGTCCAGTGGCAGCTAGCCCACCTTCCTACCCACCCTCTTCTGCAGGTCCAGGCGCCCCCAGCCACCACACATCAGTGTCTCCTCCCTTCTGCTTTGCTGCCTTCCCTTTGCACCAGCCCCTGAGTCTAGGTCTGAACCAACTGCATCGCAAGTGGGACTGGTGGAGCAGTCCCTGGGCTCCCTGGGCAGGGTGGTTTCTGGGACTCCTGCTCTTCCTAATTCATCTGTGTATCCTGGCCTAGTGCCAGGCTGAGTTCTGTGACCAAAGCCAGGTGGGTCCCCTTCCTCCCCACCCCCGTGGCCATACCTCTGGAGTGGGAGGGTTGGCTGCCCCTCACCTCAGAGCTCCCCCAAAGGCCAGTAACGGATCCCTAATCCTCAATCCCTGTTCTGCTTTGGGATAGTGTGAGCTTCATTTTGTACAAGTGTGACTTCGTCCAGTTATAAACCCAATAAACTCTGTAGAGCGGAGTTGTTGGCTAAGTGTTGATGTGGAAGCTACAGGGGGAGGGGAACTAATAGGACTTCCCACATATTTTTTTTAAAATATTTTTATTTTTTAGTTTTCGGCGGACACAACATCTTTGTCGGTATGTGGTGCTGAGGATGGAACCCGGGCCACACACATGCCAGGCGAGCGCGCTACTGCTTGAGCCACATCCCCAGCCCCATTTTTTTTTTTTTTTAATATTTTTTAGTTGTAGGTGGAATCAATAACCTTTTTATTTTATTTTTATGTGGTGCCAAGGATCAAACCTAGTGCCTCATGCATGCTAGGCAATTGCTCTACCACTGAGCCAGAACCCCAGCCCCACATTTTCTTCTTCTGCCTGTTTTGAGTAGAATTTTCTATTCTGAATACTCTGAAGGTTCTTTCCTTGTTACAATTATGAGTCCCCTGCAGGCCTTCCAAGCCCTTATTTATTTGGTGTTGGTCCATGTCTCCTGGCTTCTCTAAGAAGCAAAGGGCTCAAGAGTAAGCACCTGACCCCCAGTTCCCCAAGAGTAGTAGATTCATTTGGTCTTATAGCCATCCTGAGAAACTGACCTCTTATTCCATCCTTTTTCTATTTAGCCAAGCTTTCTGAATCTTGGTGGGTGAGGAGAGGAAAGATTTTATTTTCTGCCTGTCTCTTAGAAAATTCCTCTGGATACCTCCACCCCTGCAAAGAAAAATGTGGTGAGCTAGTCCTTCAGGGGAATGTCCCATATCTTGCCAGCATGCTGGGGCAGGTAAAAGAGCAGATTTGCCCTTTCTAGTTTTCTCTTGTTTAATTTTTTTTAAACTTCGAATCTATTAACAGAAAATTTAAAACAAATAGAATAATGTAATGAACCCCCATGTCCCATCACCAAGCTTCAGCAATGATCAACTCATGGCCAGTTCCTTGATATATCCAGTATATGTTCACTTAACCCAGATATCCTACAAAATTTTCCATAACTTGTATCTGGGTCCAGTTAGGATCAGTTGTGGTTGGTTCATGCATCTTGTCTTAAAATCCATACATTTCCCCTCAGCTCTCACTTTTGTTGAGGACCTGGAGTTCTGTAGTTTCCTGTTAGAAGTTACCTGTTGTATCCCCCAGGGTCACTTTGTTCCTCTTTGTATTTCCTGTAAAATGGTTATTAAAAGGAGAGGAACCATAATTTTTAAACCTTTAAATATCAGGAATGTTTCCTCATTGTGGCCATACTTAATCAAAACGATGAATGGATAAAGTTGTAATTTTAGGTGCCAATTTTAGAGCCCCAAGTTGGAAGAATATTTATCTAAAATATCAAACAGTAATGTCATGTAAGGACAGAATCCTAACTTCTACCTGAGGAATCTATGAAGAGAAATATCCTTCTACTGACACTGAGATTCATGGTGCAGGAAAGCCTGCTGTGGGTGTAGGTCGGGAATAAATACCATGAACTTCTACCGTCTGTAGTGTCTACCTGGTTTTCTTTTTCCTTTGGGGTTGTATGAGTTTGTGCCCTGGGGTGGTGAAAGAACTGGCATAATTTTCAAGGGTTGACTACACTGTCAAGAAGTGTAAAACTGGGAGGGCGGGTCGTGCCAGGCGGGGGGGGGGGGGGGGGGGTAAGGCACCTGGCTGACCTGAACAGCCAGACTGGAACAAAACCAGCGGACTCAGAAGACTGAGCCTGGGGCTTCTTGAGAGGGCAGGGCGGGCATGAGTCAGCAAACCTCTCAGAGGGTTCCAAAGTGGACCTGCCTGGACATACAACTGTATAAGCGATTCGAAAAACGCTTAAAACATCGTTTTCTGCTAGGTTTTTATCAATCGTCATCCTATTGGAAGACTCCCATCCGCAAGACCACTCATGCTTTGCGCCCTGATAAACCTTGAGGGCCCTTGCCCCACCCCTCGCTTCTGGATCGCCACCTCCCAAAAGGCTGAGAGAACTGTACACATGGCTAATCTTGCAACAGTAGGCTTTGCGCAGGCGCAGAAAGAAGCTTGTCTAAACTGGGAGCGGCGCTTGCGCGCTGTTCTGCCAGCCCTGTTCTCCCCGCCCGACAGATTGCGTGCCCTCGGCTCGTTTCTTACGTCACTGCTACGCATGCGCTGTGAGAGGAGGAGCGAGATTTCGGGGGAAGGGTAGGGGGCGGGCCTAGACAGAGGTCTCTCGGCGACTGCGCGGTCGGGATTCCGACTGGAACATGGCGACTTGTGCCGAAATCCTGCGGAGCGAGTTCCCAGAAATTGACGGACAGGTCTTCGACTACGTGACTGGTGAGCCAAACCGAATCATCTGGCTGATGAGGCCGAATTGGAGGTCGCGGGGGAAGAGTAAGGGATGGCAGTGTTGGAGACCGCTACCAGGCCTCTCCTCTTGAGTGACCTCTTGTCCCGGGGGGCGGTTGGGTCTGGAGCGCGGACTGGGGTCGCGATTCAAGACCTGATACTGTATGTCCACCCGACCGCTGTCTACCTGATCCTGCCACTCTTCGCCCAGGCGTTTTGCACAGCGGCAGCGCGGACTTCGAGTCTGTGGATGACTTGGTAGAAGCTGTGGGAGAACTATTGCAAGAGGTTTCCGGGGACAGCAAGGATGACGCGGGCATCAGAGCTGTGTGCCAACGCATGTACAACACTCTGCGCCTGTATGTGCCAAGGAATAGGGGTCGATGGGGGCGAAGGGAGGCTAACGGTTTGGAGACAAGAATTGGGGGGAGGTCTCATGGCGGTAGAGCTTTTCCCTCAACTCCTAACTGCTCTTTCTATCCCTATCCCTGTAGGGCTGAGCCACAGAGCCAGGGAAGTAGCCAGGTGCTACTGGACGCCCCTATCCAGTTGTCAAAGATAACGGAGAACTACGGTGAGAGTGAGGGGAGATTGAACTAGCTGCCCTCTGTCTTTTATACAGCTTCCACCCCCAGCCACCTGTGCCCTACAGCTTGGAGGACTCCTTCCATCTCTTTTTCACAGGGCAAGAGTTGTAGGAGCTAGTTGACATGTTTATGAGAGCAAAAGAGCCTGTGATGATGGGAATAAGACTGGAGGGTTCTCCCAGCTGTTAGGTATGGTAGGAAGTATATGGGTCTTGGAGCTGGACAAATTTGATGTCATTTCCCCAGTTTTGCAGCTTATTGATCAGTAGTAAAAGAGTTGTTTACGTGCCCCAGTGCCTATATCCTTATATGTGAGATTTGTGGGAGGTTTTAGTTTGGAGAAAATCATAGCTGTTCATCTCCAGGGTTGTAATACTTTCTTAAAAATGTGTGTCCATACCAGGTTCTTGTTATCACTCAAAATGTTAGTTTTCCTTCCCTCAGGGAGAAGGTGACTGCTTTTTCTTCTCACTTACAGACTGTGACACCAAACTTCCGGGACTGCTAAAGAGGGAACAGTCCTCGGTGAGGAGGAAGTGATAGGGAGGGAGCTGTGTCTGTGGTGGGTATGGGAGTTGGCTATCCAAATGTCAGTGTCTTTGGGGGGATTTTTTAAAATTCTTTTTTAGTTATACATGACAGTTTAATATTTTGATATATCATACCTACATGATTTGGGGGGGATTTTTAATTGTGTCTTTCTGTGAACTTTTGAGTCTGTTCAATATGAGTAACTTGTGAGGGTTTACTTGAGATGTAAAGAGAACATCTCTTTCTGAGCCTACACCTTAGGGTGAAATGGTTGTGTTTGGAATTCACTTAGACAGTGAATGCAAAGAAGCTAGAAAAGGCCGAGGCCCGACTGAAGGCAAAGCAGGAGAAGCGCTCAGAGAAGGACACCCTGAAGACCAGCAACCCACTGTGAGTTTAGGAAGAAGGGCTCAGATGGAGAGCAGAGCAGTCTATTGTGACGATGGGTGGTTGGGAGCACAGAAAGCTATACACTTATCTATTTTAAAGAGTCTTAGAAGAGGCATCAGCCAGCCAGGCGGGCAGCAGAAAGGAGAGTCGATTGGAATCATCTGGCAAGAACAAGTCCTATGATGTGCGAATTGAGAACTTTGATGTGTCCTTTGGAGATAGGTGAGAGAATGGCAATATGGGGTGGCATTCTTTTTCTTTTTCCAATGTAGGGAGAATTTGGAGAGATGAAATGGGCCTAAAAACAATGTTAGGATTCTGCTCTATTTGCTATGTGCCTGTTTTTAAAACACCCTTAATCTCCTTTCTACCACTCTTGTAGGGTACTCCTGGCTGGGGCAGATGTGAACCTGGCATGGGGCCGCCGATATGGACTGGTGGGACGGAATGGGTTAGGGAAGACAACACTGCTGAAGATGCTGGCCACCCGGAGCCTGCGGGTCCCAGCCCACATTTCCCTGCTACATGTAGAGCAGGAGGTTGCTGGAGATGACACCCCTGCCCTGCAGAGTGTGCTGGAGAGTGATAGTGTGCGAGAGGACCTGCTACAGCGGGAGCGTAAGCTCAGTGCCCAGATTGCTGCTGGCAGGTGAGACTTAGGGAAGACCTAGCAAAAGCTGTTTTTCAGAGTGCCTGCCATGCTGTCCCAGTCCTTGATTTGCATGTTCATCCTTCTGCTTAGCAGAGCTTAGAACATGGCATTGTGGGACTCTGAAGCCCTCATTCTTTCAGCACCCATTGACTCAATACTTTGGGCAAGTCTTCCTGTGTTCTATTCCTGTTCTGGCAACAAAGCAACAAGTAGCCTGTTTTCAAACTATATAGGATGCAGGGCATCTTCCTAGACTGCCTCAGCTTAGGCTGGTTGTTCTTTCTCTTTTCCAGGGCAGAGGGTCCAGAAGCTGCACAGCTGGCTGAAATCTATGCCAAATTGGAAGAGATTGAGGCTGACAAGGCACCTGCCAGGTATTTGAAATTCCTCCTCCTCATTATATTTTACCTTTCCCTCCTGTGAAGTGTTCCAACTAGGTTTTTTAAATTTCTTCATTCCTAGGGCATCAGTCATTCTTGCTGGACTTGGCTTTACTCCTAAAATGCAGCAGCAACCCACCCGGTGAGTGATGCTTGCCATTCTTGGTTCTCAACATTGTTGACTCTGATTAATACCACTAATGTGTCTCTGTTTAGGGAGTTCTCAGGTGGCTGGAGGATGAGACTGGCCCTGGCCCGGGCCCTGTTTGCTAGGTGAGTCTTCTGAAACCATGTGTGAGCCTAGGGAGGATGGGTCTTAGAACATGACAATGAGTCACTGATATAAAACCTCATGCCATGTATTCTTTTTCATAGGCCAGATCTTCTGCTATTAGATGGTGAGTTTAAAATGGGTCACCCTGACTTCAAGGTGGGGACAGGTAATAACATCTTTTTTTCCTAGTTCTACAGCCCTTTAATCACAAGTGTGTGCCCCCTACTTCTTCTACAGAACCCACAAACATGCTGGATGTAAGAGCCATTCTGTGGCTGGAGAATTATCTACAGGTGAATTTGGGGAAAGGCTCTGGAGTGGGTTCGGGGAAAGTCTGCCTCTAAGACACTTGGGAGCCTGGGATCTGTTTACCCTCCCAAACTGGGCCTGCTGTCCTGTGACTCCTCAGACATGGCCCTCCACAATCCTAGTCGTCTCTCACGACCGAAACTTCCTGAATGCCATTGCCACAGACATTATCCACCTGCACAGTCAGCGGCTAGATGGTTATCGGGGAGACTTTGAGACCTTCATCAAGAGCAAGCAGGAACGGCTGCTTAATCAGCAGCGTGAATATGAGGCACAGCAGCAGTATCGCCAGCACATCCAGGTGTGGGGCACACAGGGCTTTGAGTCCCATCCCATGGTATCAGTTGTGGGTAGCAAGGGAGTTTGACCAATCCTTGCCCTCCCCCTGCAGGTTTTCATTGACCGGTTTCGCTACAATGCCAATAGGGCCTCTCAAGTGCAGAGTAAACTCAAGATGCTGGAGAAGTTGTGAGTACAATGTCCTTGGCCAGACCCTGTTTTCTTCATTTCTTCCCTCATTTTGCAGGCTATCTTTGCCCTCCTGTTCCAGGTCTTCTTTGGCTGGCAGGCAACTTTGACTTCATTCCCTGCAGGAAAGCAGAAAATATTTTACACTGCTCTTAAAGGGTTGATTTTGCCTTTTTCTATGCAACCATTAGTCTACAATCTGTCTTTACATATTCGCTTATTCTAGATGTTTTGTATTTAAAAAAAAAAAAAAAATCCTACAGTATGTGACCTTTGGTATCTAGCTTCTTTCACCTAGAAAGTTTTCCAGGTTCATCCATGTTGTAGCATGCATCAGTACAATTTTTTTAATGGCTGAATTATATTCTGTTGTGAATATACCATATTTTGTTTATGGATTCATCTGGTCGTGAACATTTGGGTTGTTCCTATTTTGATTTTTACAAATAATGCTGCCATGAACATTTGTGTACAATCTTCTTGTGTGAACATGTTTTCATTTCACTTGGGCATATAGCTAGGAGTGGATTTGCTGGTTTACTTGGTGATTTCATGTTTAACTTTTTGAAGATCTGCCACACCATTTTTAAAGGACATACACTGTTACATTTCTGCCAGCAATGTATGAGAATTGAAGTTTCTCTGCATCTTTGGCAACACTTATTCTTAACTCTTCAGTTTTAGCCATCTTGGTGAGTGTGAAGTGGTTTAGACGTGCATTTCCTTAATGACTAATGATGTTGTAATTTGCGATTTTAATCTCAAGTAGCCTTTCTAGAAGTTCTGGGAGGAAGATTAAGTTCATAAAAGTTTAGAACTTTGTGACATTTAAACACCTATCATAATATATTAACCAGGAATAAAAAAAAAAAAACTACAAAAAAATAGGGGCTAGGGATGTGACTCAGTGGTAGAGTGCTTGCCTGCTATGTGTGGAGGCCCTGTGTTCAATCCGCAGTACCACATATGGGAGGAAACTACTTCCAAAAAGGGGGTGAGGATATAGCTCAGTGGTAGAAAACCTGCCTAGCATGTGTGAGGTCCTGGGTTCTGTCCCCAGCACTGATGAATAAGGTAATTTTTTTTTAAAGCTTAAAAAAAAAAGATGGATCTTTTTCAGCAGATAGTGAACTAGAAAAATGTATTCTAAAATAATATCAACTGGGTTGGGATTACAATATTTTCCTAAGTTTTCTCTGAGCTTATATTACTTGTGCAAGAGGAACAAGGTTATTTTTTAAGTTTGTTTTTATTTATTTATTTTTGCCTGGATGCTGAGGATTGAGCACAGGGCCTTGCACACGATAGGCAAGAGCCATACCCTGAGCCATAATAAAGTTACTTCTTAAAATCATAATTTAGTTCATTTTCTCTCTCTCCTCAGACCTGAGCTGAAGCCTGTGGACAAAGAATCCGAGGTTGTGATGAAGTGAGTGCTAAACTGGGGGTGCTGGTGGGGAAGCCCTTATTTCTGGCTACCCAATGCTCCACACCCACACCTCCTACAGATTCCCTGATGGGTTTGAGAAGTTCTCACCACCAATTCTGCAGCTAGATGAGGTGGATTTCTACTATGATCCTAAGCACATCATCTTCAGTCGTCTGTCTGTCTCAGCTGATCTTGAGTCCCGCATATGTGTGGTATGGTTACTGTTTGTCTATTCCCTGAGCTGCAACTCTTGCGCCACAGAAAGTGCGGGTTGGGTCATCCTGAGGCCATAGAAGGAGGTGTACAGGCATAGGAGTTGGGTCTAGGCAAAGGACATTGCAGTACTCATACTCTAGCCTCATACAGCTACCCACAGAGCTTAGAAGCCTGGCATGTGGTGTTTTCTGAATACTCAGAGCAGTACTTTTTCTGTCTCAGTTCTAAGTTAACCATGGGATGTTGAAGCAAGAACATGGGTTTCAGAATCAGATTTCCAATCCTGACTGACTATACCATTCCCTAGCTTGGTTACCAAGCAATGTCTTCTCCTTAAAAGGGAGATAACAAGCCGGGCATGGTGGTGCATGCCTGTAATCATCCCAGAGGCTCGGGAGGAGGATCGTGAGTTCAAAGCCAGCCTCAGCAAAAGCAAGGCGCTAAGCAAATCAGTCTCTAAATAAAATACAAAATAGGACTGGGGATATGCCTCGGTAGTTGAGTGTCCCTAAATTTAATCCCTGGTACCAAAAAAAGTGGGAGGTGGGGGGTGCCTAACAAACTAGGCACAATGGTGTACTACTATAATCTCAGAGAGTCAGGAAAACAAGGCAGGGGATCTCAAGTTGCCCAGCTTGTAACTTAGCAAGTCTCTGTCTCTGGGAATGTAACTCATGTATAATGCCCCTTGGTTTAATCCCTGGTACCATAAAAAAATAAAAGGGGGGCTGGTAGCATCTACCTCATTTGGTTATTGGGAAGATTAAATCCTAGCACTTAGTAAGTACTCAAGTATTTGTTTTAGTTTTTTAGAGAAATAGTTTTTTGTTTATGGGACTGGGGATGTCGCTCAATGGTAGAGTACTTGCCTATCCCTGCAAAAAAGAAAGAAATTTGGGGGGATATTGGAAGGCACAACCTAGGACCCCTTCTCATCTCCTTCCTTTCTGTGTTCCTTCATGTGCGCTCTTTAACATTCCTATGCTACTTACAGGTTGGGGAGAATGGGGCTGGAAAGTCTACCATGCTGAAGCTACTTATGGGGGACTTGGCACCTGTTCGAGGCATCAGACATGCTCATAGGTAAGGTACCATCACTAACCACGTGTACGCATTCATTTACACTCAACACTGCTTACACTTCTTTTTTTCTGGAGGGGGGGATAATAGACAATAAGTTTAATTGACTTACAGTTGCCAAAGGAATATAATACATTTTAAGGCCTCTCTTATTAGTAGAATTATATTGTCATCACATAAAGGTAGTATGTGACTACAAATATCCATAAAGTTTTATAGAGTAAAAGAAAAAGGATCAAGCATTGGTTAAAATGCATAAGGAGTGTTTTATGAGTTAAAATTTTTAAAAAGAAAAAGAAGTAGGGGGTAAGGATCTCATGAAAATCAAAGAGATCAGTAGAGGAAAGACGAGGTGGTGGAAGGAGAGGAGGGAGGGGGAAAGTAATAGGGAATAATCCAAATTATATTGTGATATTGTGTGCATGTATCAATATGGAACAATAAATTCCATTATTATGTACAACTATGATGCACCAATTAAAAAAATCAGGGGGGAGGGGGATGGGACCAATTATAAGGATTAAATCTGGCAAGAAGGAAGACAAAAAATAAGCCAGAAGCTAGAACTGTACTGGAAACAGAAAATTATAGAAAATTTTTTTAAATCAACACATATTTTGTACAGATAATACATTATATCAGTTTCTCTTAAAACATATAACATGTATTACAAAATACTTGTCTGCAGTTTCCCATACTAAGAGTATATTGTTTGAACGTTCTCGTTGTAACAATGGAATTTCACAAATTTATTTTCTTTTTCTTTTTTTTTAATTAATTCTTTTTTTTTACACAAATGGAGCACAACTTTTCATTTCTCTGGTTGTACATGATGTAGTCACACCATTTGTGCAATCATACCCATACATATGGGTAATTATGTCCATCTCATTCCACCATCTTCTCCGCCCCCTGCCCCCTATCCCCCACCCTGCCACACATACCCTCCCCTCCTCCCCTTTGCTCAATCCAATGTTTCTCCATTCTTCCCTCCCCCCACCCCCATTATGGATCAGCATCCACTTGTCAGCCTTTGGTTTGGGGGGATGGGCTCACTTTGCTTACTATGTTATCCAACTCCATCCATTTACCTGTAAATACCATGATTTCATTCTTTTTTTAAGGCTGACTAATATTCCATTGTGTGTATATACCACAGTTTCTTTATCCATTCATCTATTGAAGGGCATCTAGGCTGTTTTCACAGTTTAGCTATTGTGAATTGAGTTTCTACGTTGAAGTGCTGCATGACAGTAGCATGCTGATTTTAAGATCTTTGGGTATAGACCAAGGAATTTAACTGGGTCAAATTGTGTTTCCATTCCAGATTTTCTAAAGAATCTCCACACTGCTTTTCAAAGTGGTTGTAGCATTTTGCAATCCCACCGAAATGAATCAGTGTACCTTTTTCCCCCACATCCTCACCAGCAATTATTGTTGCTTGAATTCTTGATAATTGCCATTCTGACTGGAGTGAGATAAAATCTTAGAGTGGTTTTAATTTGCATTTCTCTAATTGCTAGAGATGTTGAACATTTTTTCATAAGTTTGTTGATCAGTTAAATATTCTGTAAAGTGTCTGCTCATTTCCTTAGCCTATTTATTGATTGGATTATTTGGTTTTTGGGTGGTGTTTCTTTGAGTTATTTATATGTCCTGGAGGTTAGCCACATAAACTTTTTCATAGTCATTACCTTGTATCTTCATTTCTGTCTGCAGGAATCTGAAGATTGGCTATTTCAGCCAGCACCACGTGGAGCAGCTGGACCTGAATGTCAGTGCTGTGGAGCTGTTGGCACGCAAGTTTCCTGGTGTGTTAGGGATCTGAATTGAGGCAAGAGGGCTCAGGCTGACCTCTGCGGCTAGGGGTTGGTATAGAGCAGCCATACTCAAGACTAGGTATAAGACACAAGCATATAGAGGCAATGGGCATTTAGGGACAAAGTTGGGTCAGGAGCCTACCTGATGAGAGGGGACATTTCCAGGGCGACCTGAGGAGGAATATCGTCACCAGCTGGGCCGGTATGGCATCTCTGGAGAACTGGCAATGCGCCCTGTTGCAAGCTTGTCAGGGGGCCAGAAGAGCCGGGTGGCCTTTGCTCAGATGACCATGCCCTGGTGAGCCCTGATTTTCTAGCATTTTTGCCCTTTCCATTTCCCTTTTTGCCCAATAGAAAATGATTCTCTCGTCTTTGTATCAGAGGGATGCATTTTCTCCCACCATCCCCTTCATCACATAACTGTCCACCTTCCTGGGTTCTGCCTTCCAGTCCCAACTTCTACATTCTGGATGAACCCACAAACCATCTGGACATGGAGACAATTGAGGCTCTGGGCCGAGCTCTAAACAATTTCAGGGTGAGTATGCTTTCACCCTTACCACCACTCCCTACTTCTCAGTTTGCTTTCCCCCTGAGCACCTCTTGCTATCCTGTTTTTCAGGGTGGTGTGATTCTGGTGTCCCATGATGAGCGCTTCATCCGGCTTGTGTGCCGAGAGTTGTGGGTGTGTGAAGGAGGCGGCGTCACCCGGGTTGAGGGGGGATTTGACCAGTACCGAGCCCTCCTTCAGGAACAATTTCGCCGTGAGGGCTTTCTCTAGGGCCACCAGGCTAAGGACTATGCCCAGGACCTGGACTGGTTTTGAAGATCTCTGGGCCACCATTTAAGCAATCACGTCCAGGCCACAGACTTCCCCCTACCTGGGGACAGCCTTATTCCAAGATCTCTTCCTTTTGACTGGAGCATTCTCTATACAATGTGGAGAGCCCCATCCAAGGGTCTGTAAGGACTATATCCCAGCAGAAGGGGGTGGGGGTACCCTCTAGGGTTGTTTACCCCCACTGCCCCAGATTGACTGGGCCCCAAGTGGCTGCTATGTAAATTAAATTATCCCCTGCATCTCCTTTGCCTCATCTCTACTGCTCCCTCTCAGGGCTGCAATGGGATACATATTATTGAGGGTGTGGGCACTCTGGTCTTTTTCTGTGACACTGGTATCAGTCACACAGAGGAAACAATAGCAGTACCAATTGTGTCCCTCGGAAGAGACATTGAGTCTTGTGTGGCATTAAGGTCATCTGCCTGACCTGGGGGTAGGCTGAGTGGTGGAATGAAGGGCAGTGTATTGGTATCATGTGGTGCTTATACCCTGGCCTGGGCTCAGCCTCAGCTGAAGGGATCTTGGACTCCACTGTCTTAGCCCCTGCTGCTTAGGAGTCAGATGGATTCTGAAATCTGGCCTGCTTTCTCCAGGATTCTCTGGCCTATCTTTGTCTCCATTTTGCATCAGTGTTTTCATATTTTTTAATTTTTTTTAATCATATAGGAGAGACCTGAGAAGTAGGGAATTGAGAACAGAATCTAATGGGAAAAACTAGGACACTTCATTTTCAAATTAACCATTCTTTGAGAGGGAAAGCCAGTGCAGCACCCTGCGTCTGGAGTGCCATCTACTTGGGAGGCTGAGATAAAAGGGTTGCTTGAGTTCAGCACACAGGAACTTGGGTTCAGCCTAGATAACAGAGACATATCTCAAAAGCAGGTGTGTGTGTGTGTGTGTGTGTGTGTGTTTAATTACGGTCTTATGATTTGTAAATGTTGTTGAAGAATTTAGCTGCTATTGTAATTGGTAAGCAGAAGACATTAAAATGAAGATGTTACTCAATGACAGCAGAAAAAACACCAGATGGAACTGGCTAGCCTTGTGGAAATTGTAGTCACAAAGTTCAACCAAGGAAACTTCAAGCTGAGGGTTTTGAGGTATAGCTAGGGGAGAGAAACCTTTGGGGAGTAAATAAATAAAGGCAGATGGGCTGGGTGTGGCTCATTGGTAGAGAGCTTGCCTTGGAGGTGTGAGGCACTGGGTTCCATCCTCAGCACCACATAGAAATAAATAAAGGCTTTTTTTTTTTTTTAAATTAAATAAAGGCAGGAAGGCTCTATTGAGCCACAGAGCAGACACAGATTGAGGGAGCTGACAGAAGGGCTGCTGAGCTGTCCACCCCTCAGCATCCCTCTCCTGGAAGTTGAGGTGTTCCTCCAGCTATGTCTCTGGCCATGTGTACTCTCGGCACTCCTGAGAACTTTGTAACAGCCCCCCAAATTCTCTTCCAACTTCAGACCTGCAGATAGATGAGTCAGGGAGCCATCTGGAGAACATGTCTGCCAGACTTTCAGCCCCAGAGCCTCCCCAGCTTGTGAACCTCCATAGGAGTTCTTCCAAGTACTTTAGGGACCTGGTAAATACAATTGGGAGCTTGTGTGACATAGTCTGTTTTTGCACACCAAATCACTGAAGTTGGAATTGAATATAAAGGTAAAGCTCACTTTTTATTGCTCACTTTTTTAAAAATATTTTTTTGAGAGAGAGAGAGAGAATTTTTTAATATTTTTTAGTTTTTTGGCAGACACAACATCTTTGTATGTGGTGCTGAGGATCGAATCCGGGCAGCACGCATGCCAGGCGAGCGCCCTACCGCGTGAGCCACATCCCCAGCCCTTCTCACTTTTTTAAAGCTCACTTTTTATTATTATGATGAGCTGCCAAGATCCTGAGAAGGGATCTTGGCAGCTCATCATAGCATCTACTACATAGCATCTACTACTTTGTTTATTGCTAAACAAACAGGCCAACAATAGAAGCTGGGTAGCCAAACAAATCCCTTAACATCTACTCAGGATTTGCCACCAAGCACAATACACAGGCATTTAGAAAGTGGCTCATGTCTGACCAGTCTGATTTGAAGGACTATTTTATGGGAAAAGATGTCAACTTTTCTGTAAGTTTCTCCTCTAGAGCTAGGCCAGTGGGCTGACAGGAAGACAAACTGTAGTCGTTGAGGCTGCCTCATGATTGTACCCCCACTCAAGAGGGCTGTGTGGCCCATCAGAAAATGGCTTTCTAGGGTAGGAGGTAGTCCTGGATGGCTTGGCTTCCACATTACCAAATCCATGAAGGAGACATGAAGAGCCTGTATGTGTGGAAGTGCCAGCCTTCAGGAAGGTGGCATGAATGAATTATAGTGCTGAGAAAAACTAGTTTTTGAAAATGAGAGGAGAGTTGTCTTGAGGGATGGAAAAATGGCAGTGTCAGCCAGCTCCATTGCAGAAAACAGTGGATAAAGAGGAATCCGACGGAAGGAAGATGCCCTGGATCACTCCAGGCTGGATCATGGCGGCCACCCCCTTCCCTGGTGATGCCAGCCAGTTGGGAAGCAGTCTTTCCACAACTGCTGACCCTGGAGGTGCTCTGCCAACATCATACCCTTAGTCAATCAGGAGCTGGTCAGGGTAAAAGGCCTCAGTCTACAGATTCTTCTTTGAAATTCTGGCCTCCCTACCTCTGCTGGCCAGACCGTACTCACCAATACCTTCTCTGACAACCTGGCTTACCCCTGATGGGTGGCTATGGGGCCTTCAGTCCAGTCTATGAGGTATTCAGATGCCAGTTAGAGACTTATTTTCTTCTGTGTGGTGTTACTGTCTTGAGATTTGTTGGACAAACCCATCATTAAGCTAAGTTTAGCATCACAGCCTGGCTCTGCATCAGGCTGGAGCATGGAGACTGGATATCAGAGACTGTATGAAGTCTCAGCAGGCTAGCAGGGTGGCCCCAGGCTGTGGAATGCTTTCACAGCCTGAGTGAAGGGTTTCTAGAAGTCCCTGAACCTGGAGTGATGAACTGCCCTCAATTCCACCCTCCTCCAACTAAGCTGCCATTGCTTTTTTTTTTTTTTTTTTTTTTTTTTTTTGCTTCCCCCATCATGAGCTGCAGGCTATTAAGATACAGTTTCTGCTTTGCCTTGACATCCTAGAGGTCCAGACTGTGGCTTACTCATTCTTCACATCTTTTGTGCCTGTTGCAGATTGGGTTTCCTGGGAGTATATTGAAGATATCTGCATGCAGCATATAGGAATGGAAGGGAGGGCCTGGAAATAGAATCAAGCAGAGAGAGAGAACTTGAGCAGCAATCCAGGCCCAAGGAGAACCTGGGTCAGCCCCACATTCTGGAACTGGGATAGCCCTGCAGAGTTGTCCTGAGTTGGGGCAGTGGGCCAAATCTCCCTTCAGTTAAGGCTGTCAGCCTTTGGATGTTGGCTGCTACCAGGAGGCATGACCTTGGGAGAGCTTTTCCTCAGCTGAGGCAATACCTGCAAGGGACTGACGGCTGAAGACTTTCTGCTGTTAGTACTTTCAGCAGTGAGGGCAACAGTATTTCATTCCCGAGAAGGGGTCTTGGCAGCTCATCATAGCATCTACTACAGTGCCTAGAGCATAATAGGTGCTTAGTAAAAATATTTTATTTGACAAATTAATACTTGAGGAAAATTTGAGATAGATGATGACATTGAAGGAGAAAGTACAGACAAGGTACCCATTACCAGAATTCAGTGTTAATGGGGTGGGGGTCAGGACAAAGGAGGTGAGATGAGATGCAGCATGTTTGGGTAAAGTTTTTAACTTTACCCAAACTATAGAGTGTAGTTTCTCTAGCCAAAATCTTTACAATGAAACGAGATGGAAGCATTGGAACACTAAGTCAAGTTTTTTTTGTTTTTTTGGTACTGGGGTCTGAATCCCAGGAGCATTTTAGCATTGAGCCGATACCCTTTTTAGTTTATAATTTTGAGGCAGGGTCTTGCTAAGTTTTTTAGGGCCTTGCTATCTTGCTGAGGCTGGCTTTGAACTTTTTGGGGGGTGGGGTACCAGGGATTGAACTCCAGGGCACTCAACCACTAAGCCACATCCCCAGCCCTATTTTGTGTTTTATTTAGAGACAGGGTCTCACTGTGTTGCTTAGTGCCGCAGTCCGGCTGCAGCAAAGTAACGGGGGTGGGAGGGGGGGTGACGAGCAACTTGTGTAGATTGATACAGCAGGAGTGGGAGCCGTTTCTTGTAGGACAGGAGTGGTATTCCACACAGCTTATCTTAATTAACAAACTAGATACAGCAGTCAACCAATAAGGAATCTCCACACTTAATGGCTCGCTGGCGTTACTTCACAAACCACTCCCTCTGGCAAAATGCCAGGCGCCATCCTGACTTGTTTACAGACCCTAACACAGCGCCACACCATTGCTGAGGCTGGCTTTGATTCTCCTGCCTCAGCCTCCTAAGCCACTGGGATTACAGCTGTGTGCCACTGAGCCGGGCCTGGCTTTGAATTTTTGATCCTCCTGTCTCAATCTCCCAGCTGCTGGGATTACAGGCATGTGCTACTATGCCTGACTAAAGGGATCTTTCAAAAAAATTTTTTTAACTTCCCCTTGTTTTCTTTCGAGGAAATGCTAAGGAACTTTCAGATAATAACAGTGAAATGTTTCAAGGCTCTTGGGCAGTAGGCACGATTGAAGTGCTTTCCCTTATTAACTCAATCCTTACAACCTTATAAACTGGCACAATTACTAATCCCATTTTATAAATGAAGGAGTTGACATGGTGGCAGGACTGAGATTCAAGAGCACAGCTCTTAACTGCCACACTGGGCTATGATGTTGCTCTTGCTGTGACATGATGTGCTGAATATCGCTTATTAATGTCACCTCTTAAGCCTTATCATTAATTGGGCAGGGGGCTTGGTCAAGCTTTCCTCAGGAAAGCAAGTTAGTGAGGGGAATTCCTTGGCAGAATGGCTTACACATAGGAGGTGCTTAGAGAAAAAATGATTCAGAGTTTGTGGTATAGTGGAAAAGTCATGACATGGGATTGGCTCAGCTCTACCACTGATGGTCTTAAGCAAGTCAACATCTCCTGAATAAATCATTCATATTCATAAAGTGAGCCTCACTAGGATATCTTGCCTGCTGCTTTGAGTAGTAGTTTGTTTTTGCAGTACTAGGAATAAAACCCAGAGACACTTTAACCCTGAGCTACATCCTCAGTCCTTTTTCACTTCAAGACTATCTGATCAAGTTGTAGATGGTGGCCTTGAACTTGGGATCCTCCTGCCTCAGCCCCACAGTTGCTAGATTACAGGGCACCACACTCAACTTCTTTGGTTATTTGGAAGGTTTGAAAGAGACAAAGTCCTATATAAAGTGAATAAGAATTTATGAAATCTGTGAAGTCCCAAGGATCTAAGAGGTGTCATGGAGTGGCAGAGCAGCAACTTAGGGCCTCCTAATGATAAACAAACTCACATTTATGCCCATAAACACTCCAAACCAAGTACTGGATGCCTTAAGCTTTCAGAGCTTGGCACCATAGTCTCCTGAGCTCCATCGACTCACATACTCCATTCGACTTTCATCTTCCTTCTTCCACTTGTGATGGGCCTCCTTGTGTCACTTTTCTCACCAAAAGAGGATGTGCTGACCAGCAAAGATGGATTTTTCAGGCCACCTAACAGCTGCATATAAAAATATATTTTTAGTTGTAGTTGGACACAATACCTTTATTTATTTTTATGTGGTGCTAAGGATCAGATCCAGGGCCTCACATGTGCTAGGCAAACACTCTACCACTGAGCCACAACCTCAGCCCCCTCACAGCTGCATTTCTAATGATAAATTAATTAGCACATCTGGTTTATAGATCAGTCTCTTCTAAGTTTCACCTGTGTGAGACAGAGCCCCTTAGCATGATCCACTAATAATTTGCTGAGTACTATATACCTGTCATGGTTCTTAGCATTTTATATGAACTACTCAATCTGTTTGTTTGTTTTGTACCAGGAATTGAACCCAGAAAAGCTCAACCACTGAGCCACACCCATGGCCCCTTTTTGTATTATCATTTAGAGACAGGTCTCGCTGAGTTGCCACTGAGTTGCGTAGGGCCTTGCTAAATTGCTGAGGCTGGCTTTGAACTCAAGATCCTCCTGCCTCCGTCTCCCAAGCCTCTGGAATTACAGGTGTGCACCACCACGCCCAGTGAATTATTCAGTTTTTACAAAAAACCAATGATATGTGTTATCCCAAGTTTATAAATGAGAAAAATGGAGACCCAGTCAAGTTAAATACTGGCCTAGGTTCACCTATCTAGTGAGACTCTGAACTGGGGCTAGAACTGAGTCACATGGAGCCCAAAGCCCAAGCTCGCTCACTTCAGCACAGTGAAACACTTTGACTATGTAGACACACGTTGCAAAACTAAGGGGATGAGCATCTGTTCTCTGCCTGGTGACTTCAGCAGACACTGGGCCCCTGGAAACCACATCTGAGCTGCCTGCCTGGAGAATACAACACTTTTCAAAAGATTTTATTAAATAAACCCAATTTGTTAAATGGTTATTTTTCCCCATGATTTCTTATGGTCCTAATCCACAAAGTTTCTGATCAACCCTGCCTAATCATATTTGTTAACCCACCTTATTCTATTACAAACCCCAAAGGGGAAAAAAGCTCTTTCATATAGTTTGGATGCTCCTCAGTGGTATCTCAAGGCACATCTTCCTGCCTCCTCAGCTTCCAGACGGTGTGTCATTGTGCCCGGAGATTTAAGACTGGGTGCTTCTACTTGACACAGGCTGCTTCTCTGAATGCTGGCTGCTTCCTCCCGAGGAAATGACCTGAAATGGGAAGGGTTGGTCCAGGATGTTTGGGTGACTGAGGAAAGAGCATTCCATCTGATCTAACGTTTCCATGCTTGAGATTTTACCTTCTGCTCTATAAAATGAATATGACACTCTTCTGTCTTCTGCCTTATTTGTTTGATATTATGATATAGTGCTGTCTAGAGAGGAAGCATGGAAAGATGCCCTCTCAAATGAGTGTTTCGCTGAATAATTTCCACACGCCTGGCCATAGCCCCTGACATCCTATTTGCTGGCTCCTGGACTGTTCATTCCTTGTACCACATGTGCCAACCCCTGTGGCTGAGCCTGAGAACAGCATTTGCTCAGACACTGTTATTGTCCTCAGGGGTCTGTGCCATCACCAGAAGGAGAGACAGAAACAAGCTGAGGGGCACATGTATAGGAGCACAATGGAGTGCCAGGTACAGCCCAGTCACCACCACGCACCCCAATCCTGCTCTTCTAGCCTGGCTGGCTGAAGCTCTTGCACTTTCAGCGTTCCTCAATGCTTCTCTGCCCTGCCAGCTCCACATATGCTAGAAAAACTCAGAAAACTTTCCCCATGTCCCCCAACTGAGGATGACATCCTTTTGTGCTCCTGGTACGATGGGCACATTCCTTATCATAGCTCCTGGAGTCGGCTTTTTTTTTTTTTTTTTTGACTTGTGCCCCACAATAGACCTTGCGTCCCGAGAGCAAGAACCATGTGACTATATGACTGCCTTCGCACCGTCTAGTGTGTACCTGCCATATATGGTCTGTACAATAAGAAGTATCTGCTAGTATGATGTTTTATATTGAGTTTCCTAATCACAAACTGACCTTACTACATTCCTTTAATAAATTTCACTTGGTCCGGCTGGGGATGTGGCTCAAGCAGTAGTGCACTCACCTGGCATGTGTGTGGCCCAGATTCGGTCCTCAGCACCACATACAAAGATGTTGTGTCCGCCAAAAACTGAAAAATAAATACTGAAATTCTGTCTCTCTTTTAAAAAAATTTTTTTCACTTGGTCATGGTGAACATTAAAAAAAAAAAAATGATAAATGAGGGCTGGAGTTGTGGCTCAGCAGTAGAGCGCCCACCTAGCATGTGCGAGGCCCTGGGATCGATCCTCAGCACCACATAAAAATAAAATAAAGGTATTGGGTCCATCTACAACTAAAAAGTATTTTAAAAAAAAAAAGACTGCTAAATGAATGGGAGGAAAAGAGTGAAAATTATTCCTCCATCCAGCACCATAGTGCTGAAAATTACAGTATTAAAAAGGCATTTGGGAGGGTGGAAAGTAACAAAGTATGTTATATGAATGTATGAAATGCCACCATGAAACCCATTATTATGTTTAATTCATACACATTAATATGAAAGAAAAAGACTTTCTCATTATGCATGACCACCCTCTCTTGAGGAATATTAAACAATAACATTTATAAAAGGAAGAACTAGTAAGGGACACCCAACCCACACAAAGGATGGTGATGAGACAGAGCATGTATTCTGGAAATCTAGAACCAAATTCAATTCCTCACACCCTCTAAGGCTTGCTTAATCACTGAGTTTTCAATGAGTAATCCGGGAATTCATTTACACCAAGGAGCTATAAGGATTAAGTGGCACAATGTATGTAAAGCACTAGTGAAGAGCTTTGCATACAGTAGGTGCAAAATAAAGGGTGCTTGCTTTCTTATTATCAGAACCTAAATTTGTATTGATTTTTACTGGAATATCTTTTGTGAAAGACTTTCAGGAGAAGAAAAAAAAAAAAAAGAAAGTCTTACAGAATCGGAGGGGAGGTATCAAGGCTGCAACCACTCCATAAAAAATCCTCTGTAGCTGGGCATGGTGGTGGCACCTATAGTCCCAGCTACCCAGGAGGCTGAAGTAGGAAGATCATTTGATCCCAGGAGTTCAGGGCCAGCCTGGGTGACATATTGAGACCCTATCTATTTAAAATAAATATGATTTTTTAAAAGCCCCTAAATTATCTGCACTCAACATTCTCATGCACATGAAAATATCAATAAGTTTTATGCAGCAAAATGCATTAAGTACCATAGAAAAAGCAAAATTTCTCAAAGGACAGGTGAGCTTTCAAGGCAAACAGTATCAGGAAAGTAAGCTGACATTAGGGCAATTTCTGATAAAGCAATAGGGGAGCAGCAATGGAGTCACCCCCTCCCCTTTTTTGGTACTTGGGGGTTCTCTGCCACTGAACTACGTTCCAAACCTTTTTTTTATTTTGAGACAGGGTCTTGCTAAGTTGCTCAGGTGACCTTGAATTTGTGATCCTCCTGCCTCCCCCCCCTGAGTCGCTGGGATTACAGGAGTGCACCTCCATGCCTAGTCATCATCCTCCATTTTTTTTTTTAATGGAACCTCTTTCCTTCTGAAATAATCCCCCCCTTCTCTGGGCTCCCATGGCACTTTGCCTCCACCTCCCTTGGAAAACTAGTCACGTTCTGCCTTGAATGGAGCTTCCTCTACACATGAGTTGTAAGCCAGGGTACCTGGCAGGTTTATTCTTAAATCTCCATAGGTACCCTTCTCTAGCCTTAAGGTTTGTATCTCAGCAAGTTCGCAGGAGTCTTTTGCACAATTAGTTTGGTGATGTGTGTGGTTCCTTCTGTCGGTACAGCTGGTGCAGCTCCTTTCGAAGAAAGACCTCGACCAGTGCTGGTGTTGGCCTCCTCTTTCTCCCCCCACACTCCCTCCTCTGCCACCATCACTGTCTGTCTCTCTGTCTTGACTTCTCTGGTTGCTGGTGAAAGTATTAATGGTGTATTCCTACTGCTACTATCCAATTTCAGGTAAGGCTTTCTGTTGAGATTTTTTTGTTGTTTTTATTTTGTTTTGTTTACCTGTGCTGTGGATTAAACCCAGGGCTGTCTCATGCATGCTGGGCAGGCACTCTTAGATTTTTAAAAATTTAGGTGTGGTGATACATGAAGGAGGCCCTGGGTTCAATAGCGTGACTCTGGTTCCATCATGTGTGGCAGGGCGGGGGTGGGGGGAGGATTTAAGTAAGTATATAGCTGTCTCCCAGCTCTGTACATTGAGAGAACTGTAGAGAAGTGGCACCCACAGGCTGGGGATGTGGCTCAAGCGGCAGCACGCTCGCCTGGCATTTGTGCGCCCCGAGTTTGATCCTCAGCACCACGTACAAACAAAGATGTTGTGTTCGCCGAAAACTAAAAAATAAATATTAAAAAAAAATTTCTCTCTTAAAAAAAAAAAAAAGAAGTGGCACCCAGTCTCCTGCCAATCATAATGAACAGACTCAGTGCCCAAACCTGTGTTTCTAAATACCATTCTCATGAACTAGGGGTATGGCTCAGTGGCATAGCATTTGTCTGGCAGGAATTAAAGCCCTGGGTTTAATCTCCAGCAACACACACACACACACACACACACACACACACACACAGAGCCAGGCATGGTGGCACATGCCTGTAATCCCAGTGACTAGGAAGCCTGAGGTAGGAGGATTGCAAGTTCAAGGCCAGCCTCAGCCATTTAGCAAGACCCTAAGTGGCTTAGTGTGACTGTCTCAAAATAAAAAGGGTTGGGGAGATGGGGGTGACTATAATCCCAGCAACTTGGGAGGCTGAGGCAGGAAGATCTCAAGTTCAAAGCCAATCTCAGCAAATTTAGTGAGACCCTGTCTCAAAATTAAAACCAAAAATAAAAAGGTCTAGGCATGGGCTGGGAATGTGGCTCAGGCTGTAGCTCGCTCGTCTGGCATGCACGCGGTCCGGGTTCGATCCTCAGCACCACATACCAACAAAGATGTTGTGTCCGCCGAGAACCAAAAAATAAATATTAAAAAATTCTCTCTCTCTCTCTCTCTCTCTCTCTCTCTCTCTCTCTCTCTCTCTCTCTCTCTCTCTCCCCTCTCTCTTTAAAAAAAAAGAAAAAAAAAAAAAAGGTCTAAGCATGTAGCTCAGTAGTGAAATCCCCTCGGGGTTCAATCCCAGTACCAATAAACAAACAAACACACACCATTCTCCAAAAGGACTGATTCTAGGTCTGAGGGAGAGAAATTGCAAGATGAGACTAGAAATTGTATACTATAAAGCAGAAATACTGCAAGAATGATGGAGACACATAGAATGAATACAAAAATCAGCTTGCAGTGCTCTCAGTGTACAAATGAGGGACCATTTAAGCATCTGCACGGGGAAAGGTTGGAATAGATGACAGTCCCTGAATAAAATAAAAAATCATGAGTCCATACTGATGTTTATCAATACATGAATATGTTGAAAGTTTGCTAAGAAATAAGACACATATTTTCAAAATATTTCCACCAAAACATTTATTTATTTATTTATTTATTTATTTTTTATTTTATTTATTTATTTTTATTTGGTGCTGAGGATCAAACTCAGGGCCTCCCACGTGCTAGGCGAGCACTCTACCTCTGAGCCACAATCCCAGCCCCCCAAACATTTATTAATTATAGTTACTTTAGAGTAGAAAGACTTGGCAGACACTACCTTAATCAAGTAATCAGAATGAACAATATCAGTAAAGGGACAAATCAATGTCTTGCGCCACCTGATAGGATACGATCAAAATTCAGCATCACTTCTGCAATATTCCTGTTAAAGATACATAACTGGAATCTAATCATGAGGAAGCATCAGACAGGCCCCAATTAAGGATTATTCTACAAATGCTCTGCACCCTTTCAAAATATCAAGGTCACAAAAGTTAAGAAGTCTTCCAGACTGAAAGAGACTAAAGAGATATAACAAAAGGCACTGTGTAATCTACACTACATATATTTAAAAGACACTATTGAGACACTAGGCAAATTGGAGCAGGGTTTGAGGATCAAACTATAGAGATGAATCATTATTAATGTCCTGATTTGGGTGGTTCTGCAGTGGTTATGCATGAGAATGTCTTGTTTGTAGGAAATACATACTGGGATTCAAGAGTGATAGTTCTGGGCATGGTGGCTCATGCCTATAACCCCAGTGACTTGAGGGGTTAAGGCAGGAGGATGGAAACTTCAAGGTCAACCTCAGCAATTTAGCAAGGCCCTAAGCAATTTAGTGAGATTCTGTCTCAAAATAAAAGACAAAAAGGGCTGGGGATGTAGTTCAGTGGTTAAGTGTCCCTGGGTTCAATCTCCAGTATCTCCCTCCACCCCACAAAAGGAGTAATGAAACATCAAATTGGCTACTTTCTTATAAATAGTTCATGGCAGGCTGGGGTTATGGCTCAGAGGTAGAATGCTCACCTACCATGCGTGAGGCACTGGGTTTGATCCTCAGCACCACGTAAAAATAAAATAAAGGTATTGTGTCCACCTACAACTAAAAAATAAATAAAAATAAATAAATAAATGGTTCACGGATAAAAAAAAGTGCTTTGTTGGTTGGGGCTGTAGCTCAGTGGCAGAGCACTTGCCTAGTCAGAGGCACTGGGTTCAATCCTCAGCACCACAGAAAAAGAAACAAGTAAAGGCATTGTGTCCATTTACAACTACAAAAAACCCTTTAAAAAAATGCTTTGTGCTGGGTGCGGTGGCACACACCTGTAATCCCAGCTGCTTAGAGACTGAGGTAGGAGGATCGTGAGTTCAAAGCCAGCCTCAGCAACAGTGAAGCACTAAGCTACTCAGTGAGACCCTTCTTTAAATGAAATACAAAATAGGGCTGGGGATGTGGCTCAGTGGTTGAGTTTAATCCCCGGTACAAAAAAAAAAAAAAAAAAAAAAAAAGCTTTGTTCTGTACTTCAATTTTTTTGTATTGAGATTGTTTAAATTTTTTAAATATTAAAAAATACAGGATTGTTGTAATAAGCTGAAGAATGCATTCAAAGAAAGCTAATATTCACCTGTCCCTCCCAATTCTAGTCCCCTCCCTAAGGAAACCATTGTTGCCAGTTTTGTATGTACCTTTCCAAACTTTCATCTATAATCATCTGAAACATGAAGTGGGAACTTCACATGTATGGTGATCTCATCTCTCATTGTGCCAGCTGTTAACTTTGTTCATAGTGTTCTTCACTAAACAGAAATCCTTAATTTTTGTAACATTTTATTTTGAAATAATTTTAGACTTGGAGAAATATTGTGACAACGAATTCTGCTCTTCCCTCAGCCAGATTCCCAGAACATCACATTTGTTTTTATCTTCTGTGTGTGTGTGTGTGTGTGTGTGTGTATTGCCTAAACTATTTAAGAGTAAGTTGTAGACAAAAACTTCCTTTATTTCTAAATACTCCAATGTGTTATTTTCTAATAAGAACTCACCCTAAATAACCACAATGCAGTTATCAAACTCAAGATATATACACAGATACACTGCTAGTACCTAATCTATAGAGTTTATTCAAATGTGACCAATTGTACCACTAATTTCTATAAAATAGAAAAGGGAATAATTAGGGAGGGGGACACAGGATCCAATCCAGGGTTCCATGTCACATTTAAAGTTGTGTCTTGGGCTGAGGTTATGGCTCATTGGTAGAGCACTTGCCTGGCATGTGTGAGGCACTGGGTTCGATCCTCAGTACCACATAAAAATAAATAAATAAAAATAAAGATGCTGTGTCCATTTACAACTAAAAAAAAATAAAAATAAAAAATAAAGTTGTGTCTCTTTAGCCTCCTTTGTTTGGAACAATTCTTCAGTCTTTTCTTATCTTTCGTAACCTTGACATTTTGGAAAAGTACCGGACATTTGTTCATTTGGATTAGGCTGGTGTTTCCCCATGATTAGATTCAGACTGTGCATTTTTGGCAGGAACAACACAAAAGTGATGCTGTGCCTTCTCAGTGCATCTTATCAGGAGGCATGTGATGTCAATTTGTCCCATTACTGGTGATGTTAACTTTGATTATTTGGTTAAGGTGGTGTCTGTCAGGGTCCTATGCTAGAAATTATTATTTTGCCCTTTGTAATTAATAAATATCCCATGGACAAGAAATACTTAATTTCTATGCAATCAAAATCATCAAGGTTTTGCAACAATAATTTGTTCTTTTGATGTTTTGATCCTTTCCCACTCCTAGGTAACTGATTTTCTGCTTTTTTTTTTTCCATGATGTGGATCCAGCCCAGGGACCCACACATCTAGACAAGCACCCTGCCATTGGGCTACACCCCCAGCCTCCTGCAACTTTTTAAAAATTAATTGTGTAGTTATATTTTCTTACTTAGGTCTTTAAGACATCTGTAATTCACCTTTATAAATGTCATTGTATAGGGACATGGTTCTCATCTTGCTCCATATACTAAGCCAGTTTTTCTTACATTATCTACTAAACAACCTATCATTTCCTCAGTGATGATAGTGCCACATTTATTACATATTACATGTTCTCATTTATATTACATATTATATTATATTATACTATACATGTGTCAGTCCTGTATTAGTCTCTTTGCTCTTATACCAGTACCATGCTGTGTTTTTTGTTTGTTTGTTAGTAAGATTGAACCCAGGGTGCTTAACCACTGAGCAAGCCAGCCCTTTTGTATTTTTTATTTGAAATAGGATTTCCACTAAGTTTCTGAGTACCTCACTAAGTTGCTGAGGCTGGCTTTGAACTCTCCACCCTCCTATCTCAGCCTCCCTAGCAGCTGAGTGTGCCACCATACCTGGCTACCATGCTGTTTTGATTATTGTAGCCTTGGAATATGTCTTGAAATCTGATAGGGAAAGATTGACTCTGCTTATAACATATTGACTTTGTTCTCTTTTGAAATTTATTTATTTCTCCATATAAATACTGGAGTAAGTTTTTTACATTTCTCAGAAATTCTTCACGAACTTGAATTAGGATTGCTTTCACTGTATACATTAAGTGGGAAAAACTAACATCATTTGTTATTAAACCATTCCATCCAAGACACTAGAGTTTCTTTCTACTTCATTTGGATCACTTCTATGAACTTTTGGGTTTTAGTGTTTTCTTATATATTCTTAAGTAAACTATCTGATTTTTTATGGTTATGTCATATTGTGAATGATATCCCTTTTATTGCGTTTTCTGGTTGATTATAAGTGCTATGTTATTGGTTTTTGTAGATTGATCTTTTTTTTAAAGAGAGAGGGAATTTTTTTAAATATTTTATTTTTTCTCAGTTTTTGGCAGACACAACATCTTTGTTTGTATGTGGTGCTGAGGATTGAACCCAGGCCGCACGCATGCCAAGCAAGTGCGCTACTGCTTGAGCCATATCCCCAGCCCCTAGATTGATCTGTTTTTTTAAAAAATTTTTATAGTAGATAGACATAATACCTTTATTTTCTTTTTATGTGGTGCTGAGGACTGAATTCAGTGCCTCACACGTGCTAGGCAAGCACTCTGCCAACTGAGCTGCAGCCCCAGGCCTGTAGATTAATCTTGTATCAGGCTACCTTGATGAATTCTCTGACAAGTAACAATAGCTTGTTGATTTTATTGGTATTTTGAGATGACTCACTGTCTAATTATGATTTTAAGTATATAAACATGTATCTATAAATATTTCCCACCTGTCTCTATAGTAAGCTACTCATGAGTTCATACTAATGGCTCCAACTCCAATCCGTGACTCATGGGTCATTCTAACCTTCTCTCCTTGATCATCTATAATGGGAGTCCCCCCCATTCCAACATTAAGACACCTGGTTCACTTGTCATGGTGGCATATACCTGTAATCCCAGTGCCTCAGGAGGGTGAGGCAGGTGCAAATTTGAGGCCAGCCAGGGCAATTTAGCAAGACCCTGTCTCTAAATAAATGATAACAATTCAACAATGATGATGATAAGAAGGGCTGGAGGTGTGTAGCTCAGTGGTAAAGTACCCTGGGTTCAATCCCCAATATAGAAAAAGGGGACTGGGGACAGAGGCAGGAAGGAAGGGAGGGAGGAAGGAAGGAAATAAACCTGACTCCCACCATGCACTATTCCTTTATTTAATTGTTCAAAGCCAGAACACATGAATGTATGTTAACCCATTTCCCCATGGGAAACAACTTTGTCCACTAGAGTTCTTTGACCTTTAGTCTTTTTTTAATATTTATTTTTTGGTTAGACACAATACCTTTATTTTGTTTATTTATTTATTTTTATGTGGTGTTGAGGATCAAACCCAGGGCCTCGTGCATGCTAAACAAGCGTTCTACCGCTAAGCCACAACCCCAGCCCTACCTTTAGTCTTACAGACTCTATGTATTTCCAGAGTAACTCAGGTCAGCACCATTCTCCACTTTCCAATAATTTCATTTCATACATATGCAATACAGCTAGAGTCTTTTGCCACATTGTGCATTACATCCTAAGATCTCTCATTCTCTTGAATGGTTTTTTAACTTGTATATACATAACTGTTCACTTTTGTGCTAGAAGGATTGATGGGTTTGACAGATGCATAGGGTCATATATTACCTGTCACATTATCATGCAGAATAACTTCAGTGTCCCCCCCCCAATCCCCTATGTTTCATCATTCAACCCTCACCGCACCTTCCCCTCATACCCAATAATTTTGTTTATCATCTTTATAGTTTTGCTTGTTCCATGATGTCCTATAAATGAAATCATACACTGTGTAGCCTTTTCAGACTAATTTCTTTCACTTAGCAATATGCATTTAAAATCATCCATGTATTTGTGTGGTTTTATAGCTTATTCCTTTATATTGCTTAATAGTATTTTGTTATATGGATGTAGCACTCACCTGGGAGCTGAGTGTAGCTCTGTGTTAGAGCACTTGCCTAGCATGTGCAAATTTGATTCCCAGTACTATAAAAACAAAAGAAAACATCTTTGTTGCTTCCAGTATTTAGTGGTCACAAATAAAAAAATAAAGTGCTATGAACATTTATGTGCTTTTTGTGTGTGTGGACATAGGTTTTCTAATCAGTTGGGTAAATATCTAGAAGTTGTAATCACTGAATTATGAAGTAAAACTATAGTTAGCTTTTTAAGAATCTGCCAAACTGTCTTCCAAAATGGTTATACCATTTAACATTCCCACCAGCAATGAACAAGATGTTCCTGTTGCTTAACATCCTTGTTAGCAATTGGTATTGTCAGTTTCCTGGATTTTTGCCAGTCTAAAAGGTATGTAGTGGCTATTTATTACTAAATTTTTAAAGTTTTGTTATTAATTTTTAGTTGTAATGCATTATGATTAAGAAACACAGTCTATAAGCTACTGATTTGTTGGAATGAATTGGTCTTCTTTGTGATCTAATATGTGGTGTATTTTTTTTACGTCTTTTGAGTAGACAAGAAAATAGTGTTTCCTATTTGTGAACTGAAGTTTAGCACAGTGATTCTGAGCACAGGCTTTGAAATCACCTTGCTGAGTTTCAAACCCTGGTCTAAGGTTAATAGCAGTGTGAACTCAGGCAAGCTATAGTGAACTGCCATGCCTCACCTTCTTTAATAAATGAGAAATATAATAGTATCTGCCTTTTAGAGTTATTATGGATTCAAAAAGTTAATATTTGCAACTTAGAACTGTGCATAGTAAGCATGATATCAGTTGTATAAGAAATAAGTGTATCTAAACTTATTGTATATTTTGGGTATTTTATATTCCTCATGTTTTTACTCTATGCACACACACACACACACACACACACACACACACACACACACACACGCACACGTGCTGGGGTTAAACTCACAGCCTTCTGAATGCTAAGCAAGCACTTTACCACTGAACTACATCCCCAGCCCTTTTTATTTTTTATTTTGAGTCAGGGTCTCCCTAAGTTGCTGAGGCTGGCCTTGAACTTGCAATCCTTCTGCCTCAGCCTCCCAAGTTGCCGGGGCTCATTTTATTTTTTAATCTATCAGTTTACAAGGATAGTGTGCTAAAATCTCTAACTGTATTTGTTGTCATATTTAGTTCTTGCTGACCAACTAGCAATTGTTTGATATATTTTGATACTGTGGCAATAGATTCATGTTTGTGACAGATAGATCCTATGTTTCTATTGTTCTTTTTGTAAGTATAAATACAAAATGTCCTTTGTTCTTCCCTCTCTCCCTCCCCCTTCCATATATATATATATGAAGGCTATACATATATATATATATATAGTATGTATTAATATGTAGGTATGTGTGTATACATATATATCCTTCTTTGTGTCTTAATACTCACACACATACAATTGTTTTCTTTACATTTTACTTGGTCAGATACTAACATTGCTACTTAAGCTTTCCTTAGGTTATATTTTCCTCTTATATATCTTTCTTTTACTGGTACTGTGAATTCAACCCAGGAATGCTCTACCATTAAGCTGCATCCCAAACCCTTTCTATTTCTTTTATTTTGAGACACACAAAATAAAAGTTGCCCAGGCTGGCCTCAAGCTTGTGATCCTCCTGCCTCAGCCTCCCAAGTGGCTGGGCAGGTGTGCACACTGCCCCAGCTATTCCTATACCTTTCCCTATCATTTTCAACTTTTACATTTGCTTCTTAAAGGCGACATCTGAATTTTGTTCTTTATTAGAGATTCTTTTGTTTTGGAAAGTCTTTGGAGACACGGTATCTCTAAATTGCCCAGGATGGGCTCCAGCTCATGATCCTCCAGCCTCAGCCTCTCAAGTAGCTGGGATTATCTGCATGTGCCACTAGAGAATCAGTCTCTCTCTCTCTCTCTCTCTCTCTCTCTCTCTCTCTCTCTCTCTCTCTCTCTCTTCTTAAATAAATGCCTTTGTTTATTTTTTTACCTTTATTTATTTGTATGTGATGCTGAGAATCAAACCCAGTGCCTCACACATGCTAGGCAAGCTCTCTATCACTGAGTCACAACCCCAGCCCCATAGAGAGAATCTCTTTTAATGTTTAACCCATTTATAATTATATATTTCCTGCTATTTTATGACTTAATTCTCCCTTCTTGTGTTCTTTTCCATTTACTGGGTTTCATATTGTTTTTTCCCCTCCCATTTCCTTATTTCCATAGAGTTTTTAAAGCCTTATATTCTTGGTTTGGTGATGGTCTTCAGACCTATATGCTTGTTTACTTTTCCCTACTGATTTATTGATTGATTTTCTTTCTTTCTATTTCTCTTTCTGTGTGTATGTATGTATGTACCGGGCATTGAATTCAGGGTACTCTATCACTGAGCTACATCTCCAGCTCTTTTTTACTTTTTAATTTTAACAAAGAGTCTGTTACTGGGGCTGTCCTCAAACTTTTGATCCTCCTGCCTGAACCTCCTGAATCACTGGGATTATAGGCATGGGCCACAAGTCCAGCTCTTTCTTTCTTATTTATTTATTTATTTTACAGTAGAATGCATTTTTACATTTTCTTTTTATTTTGAGATAGGGTCTTACTAAGCTGCTTAGGGCCTCACTAAGTTGCTGAGACTAGCCTTGAACTTCCATCCTCCTGCCTAAGCCTCCCAAATTGCTGGGATTACAGGTATGTGCCACTGGAACCAGCAGAGTCCAACTCTTTACTTTATACATGTTTCTGACCCTTGACCGTTTTTTTTGTTGTTGTTTGTTTGTTTTTGTTTTTGTTTTTTTTAAACTGGGAATTGAACCACGGGCATTTATCACCAAGCTACATTCCCTAGTCTTGCTGGGATTACAGGTGTGCCCCACTAGCCCAGCTCGTGCATGCGCTCGCTCGCTCTCTCTCTCTCTCTCTCTCTCTCTCTCTCTTTTAAGACAACAATAAATTTTAACAGAGACTAAAGTAAGATAGTTCCCATATATTTTGCAACAGCTCCTGGATTTATATCTCTTTGTATCTGAATACTTTTCCAAGAATATTTTCATGTGCATCTCTATATGATAGATCTTTATTTTGTCTTCATATTTGAATGATAATTTGGCTAGATATAAAATTCTTGTTTACATATTATTTCCTTCAACTAACCATTGAAAGTATTTTTATGCTTTTTCTTGCCACTAGTATTACTTAAAATAATTACTTAAAATACTTAAAAGTATTGCTTTACTTATGTGAATTGATCCTTATTCCATTGTAGCCATTCTACAATTTTTTCAAATGTTTCTCCAAACATTTTTGAATTTTTCTCTTACCTGTATTGTTCTTAGATTTCCTTTAGTATTTATATGTTTTTATTTTTCTTTATTCTCTTTCATTTGAGCCTCTAAGCGTCTTTTCAATCTGAAGTTACTTGTTTTTATTTTGTTCTGAGAAATTTGTCTCTAGTACTCCCTCTCTCCTTTTAATTTATCTCTCTTGGATATTCCTATTATCTGAATGTTCAAACATCCACGTCTAGCTTTCATATCTGTGAACTTATATTTTTGTCAGTATCCTTCCATATTGTTTTCTGAAAGAATTCCTCAATCTGATTTACTAACTCATGAATTTGTTCTTCAGATATTTCCAGCTTTTTATTAATCCCATCTATCATGCTCTTTAATTTTAGTTTTCATACGAAGAGGTCCCACAATCACTTATTGAAAGCTTGGAGCCACATATTTTTCAGAATTTTGAGTATTTCAAATTTTAAAAAGTTAAAGCAAAAATAAACTAATATAATACTGGGATGTGGAACAATATCCTATAAACAGACATATTATTTCTTTTTGGGTTCAGTTCTTAGTACTAAAAAAAAATAGATTCATGGTATATACATTGTCCTGCACTTTGTTTTTGCCATTTTTCAAACATAAAGCAAAACATAAAGATTCACACTGAATGAGATAACTACTACTACAAATAGTCCCTTGTCAATTCAGATTTTGTCAATGAATTGTCCTAAAACTTTTTTAAAAAATTTTTTATAACATTTATTTATTTATGTGGTGCTGAGGATTGAGCCAGTGCCTCACACATGATAGGCGATTGCTCTGCCACTGAGTTACAAACCCAGCTCTTATTTTTTTTAATTCTGGAATTTCAAAGGTGTTTGTTTGTTGATTGTTGATAAGGGATTATGGATTAGTAGTTCCACGAGTTTATTTGTCTAAGGATTTCCTGCTATTGTTTTATATTGCTAATATGTTTCTTTCTTTCCTTACATATTTATCAAAATAGATTCTAAATTCTTGGTTCAACTGTTTTGTGCTTTTTTTTTTTTTCCCCCAGTTCTTGGAATCCAACACAGGACCCTGTGAACGCTAGGCAAATGCTCTACAGCTGAGCCACACCCCTGGCAAGTTCATCTGTTTTAAAAGTTTTACTTTGAAAGTACAATCTGCCTAGTTTGTTTCCCTTAATCTGGGTGTCTTGCTGTTTCTCCCTTGGTGTCTTGTTATTTGGGACTTGGATTTCATGTTCCCCTGGGGTCTCAGCAACACTGTCTGGTAAGGGTACTGGGAATTCTGAAAGTTGTGTCACTCCAGCCTGTGGCAGTCCTGATGACCCAAGGAAGTGGAAGGAAAGAGCCCTATACTGGACAGAGGCACACACCCACAATGCATCACTCCTCTGGCTGCCACACACACCCTACCACGTCCCCCCACAACCCCTTAGGGAGAAGCAGAAAGGAAGAAGGCAACTGACCAGAGCTGGGAATTTGAAAAGAAGAAATTAAAAAGTCACTCTCAACAATCCAGTCCCTTTCTGTTCTTATCAAATTCTCTCTTTGCAAGGCTTTTGTACTCCCCTGATATTATCTCCAGAGGACTTTGGTAATTATTTGACTTTATTAAAATGGATTCATGTGAGGCGTGGTGACGAACGCCTATTATCCCAGGTACTTGGGAGGCTAAGGCAGGAGATCCCAAGTCTGAATCCAGCCTGGGCAACTTGACAAAGCCCTGTCTCAAAATAATAAATACATAAAAAGGTCTGGGGATGTGGCTCACAGTAGAGATTTTTGGGTTCAATTCTCAGTACTGAAAAAAAAAACAGATTCATATTATACACATCATCCTGCACTTTGTTTTTGCCTTTTATCAATGTATGTAAGCAGGACCTATACTTTTTTTTTAACAGCACCGCACAACTACACAATGTTTCGTGGTATGCATAGACTATTGTTTATTTCACAGTTTTCCTTTTTTTGGACATTGTCTCCCTGGCCCTTAAAACAGGTTTGTATCCTTGACTATATTTTCTCTTACACACTTTAGCATTTATTTCTGTAGGCTGGCTTCGCTGCTGTACAGTGGAAAGATGCATAAGACATAGTGACCATATTGATTACTTCTAGGACTGGAATAGAGGAAGAAAAGGGAGGGGAATTTTTAATTTTTTCATTGAATATCCTTTAAGATTTTCTATCCTGAATGTGTACTCATTTTATTACATATTTATCATATTGTATTACATATATGTATTTTATACATATGATATATTATATACATATGAACTTGTGATAGAGAATAACTCATTAAATTGGAATGAAGTATGTATAATCATATTCCCTAGTTTAAATATCTCTAATGGCTTTCTATTTTCTAGTTTTCAAGTAAAGCTGAGGATCCTTGACAAGGCTCTAAAGGCCTGAATAGACAAGCAACTGTTGACCTTTCCAGATCAGCTGACCTCACTCTTCCCTTGCTTTCAGGTCTCTAACTATAGGAACTTTAATTTATTGCCTGTAAAGCTTCATGCTTTCTGTCTACTCATGGCCTCTGAAAACACTATTCCTTCTGCCTGCAAATTTCTCCCCATCTACTTTGCCTAGCTAATTGAACCCAGGGGTGCTTAATCACTGAGATACATCCCCAGCTCTTTTTTTTTTTTTTTGAGATAGGGTCTCACTTAATTGCCTAGGACCTCACTAAGTTGCCAAGGCTGGCTTATGAACTTTCCATCTTCCTGCCTCAGCCTCCCGAGCCTCTGGAATTATAGGTGTGTGCCATCGTGTCTGACAACTAGTTAATTCTCAATTTTAAAGTGTTCTGAACAGCTATCCCTGATCCTTCCCCCAAGTTAAGGTCAAGTTCTCTTCCCATGATAATTGCATTAGAATATGTACTTTCTTGCAGCATTATCATAATTTTAAAATCCAATTAAAAGTGAATAAATAAGCTGGGTGCAGCGGCATATGCCTGTAATCCCAGCAACTCTGGAGGCTGAGGCAGGAGGATCACAGGTTCAAAGCCAGCCTCAGCAACTTAGCAAGGCTATAAACAACCTAGAGAGACCCTGCCTCTAAATAAAAATTTAAAAGGGCTGGGGATATGGCTCAGTGGTTAAGCACCTTTGGGTTCAATCCCCAGTATCAAAAACAAAACAACTCCCCCCCCAAAAAAAAATGAACAAATAAAGTAGATCTAAGTAAATGGAGAAACACACTGGTGCTTATGGATTGGGGAGATTCAACATAGTAGGCAGGGTGCAGTGGCACATGCCTGTTGTTCTAGCTACTCAGGAGGTTGAAGGTGGAAAGACAGCTTCAGCTCCCAAGTTCAAGACCAGCCTGGGCAACATAGCAAGACCTTGCCTCAGACAACAGCAGTGTGATAAAGATGTCGATATTCAGTGGGTGTGGTGGCACAAACCTGTATTTCCAGAACTCGGAGGTTTTGGCAAGAGAATCACAAGTTTGAGGCCAGCCTCAGCAACTTAGCAAATGCTCATCTCAAAATAAAAAATTAGAAGGGCTGGGCTGGGGTTGTGGCTCACTGGTAGAGCATTTGCCTAGAATGTGTGAGGCACTGGATTTGATCCTCAGCACCACATAAAAATAAATGAATAAAATAAAGATATTTTAAAAAAATTAGAAGGGCTGGGGATCTAGCTCAGTAGTACAGCACCCCTGGGTTCAATCATCAGTGCACACACACACACACACACACACACACACACACACACAGATGTCAATTCTCAATTGACATATAGGTTAAATGTAATCTTTATCAATATCTCAACAAGACTTTCTGTAGATATAGATGAGTATTTTAAAATCTATATGAAAGGCAAAGGAACTAAAACTACTATAACTATTTTGAAAAATAAGAATAAAATGGGAGGAATCAGTCTATACAATTTCATGACTTATTATATCTCTACAATAATCCAGAGTGTATGGTAAAAATAAACAATTCTGTATGGTGTTGCCAGAAAGATACACATACAGACTGATGAGCAGAATAGAGAACTAAAAAAATAGCTCCACATAAGTAAAGTCAACTGATTTTTTGACAAAGATGCAGAAGCAACTCAATGGAGCAAAAGAGTATTTTCAACAAAAGATTTTGGTGTTATTGTATACTCATAGGCAAAGACCCCCCCCCAAAAAAAAAGAAAAAAACCCAAAACAACAACCTTGGTCTAAACCTCATACCTTATACAAATTATTTCCAATGAATCAGAGATTTAAATATAAACTCTAGAAGCTCCACCTGTCTGTGGCACCTTCTAAATGCCTTCATCCCCTTCTTGGCCTTTTCTTGCCATGGCTGCATGTGCACTTGACTCTGTTCCTCGACATGTCTTCTCACAAGACTTTGAGGATCAAGCGATTCCTGGCCAATGAACAAAAGCAAAAAATTCCCCGGTGCATTTGAACAAAGGAGGATACACTCCAAGAGTAAACCCTGGAGAAGAACGCAGCTGGGTCTGCCAGGAATTACACCTGAAATGCACCCATATTCATGCTGTCTCAAGGTTATGATCATCTTGTCCCATCAAGCTGAAAATGTCACCACCGGATCAACCGGGGAGTTGGGAATATTTAACTAGGAATGCAATCTTTTTTTAGCTGTGAAGGTGCTATAGTACTGGTTTGGGTTGGTTTGCCAATAAATATGTGAACTTTTTTTTTTTTTTTTTTTTTAAAGAGAGAGTGAGAGAGAGAGGGGGACAGAGAGAGAGAATTTTAACATTTATTTTTTTTTTTAGTTCTCGTTGGACACAACATCTTCGTTTGCATGTGGTGCTGAGGATCGAACCCGGGCTGCACGCATGCCAGGTGAGCGTGCTACCGCTTGAGCCACATCCCCAGCCCATGTGAACTGTTTTTAACATAAATAAATAAATAAATGTAAAACTATATGACTCTTAGAAGCTGACACAGAAGAAAATCTTTTGAGACCCATGGTTTGACTAAGAGTTCTTAGAATGACACTAAAGGCAAGATACATAAAAGGGAAATGTGGTAAGTTATTTTGATTTGTGATGGTTAAGATATGGAGAAACTAGAACCCTTAACATTGCTGATGGAAATGTCAAATGGTTCAGCTGGTGTGGACAATTTCAATAGGTTCAACACAGAATTACCATATGACCTAGCAATTCCATTTCTGGGTGTATACCCAAAAGAATTGAAAATACATAGGTGGGGGGCTGGGGTTGCAGCTCAGCAGTAGAGTGCTCGCCTCAGACAAGCGGGACCCTGGGTTCGATCCTCAGCATCACATAAAAATAAATAAGCAAAATAAAGGTATTCTGTCCAACTACAACTAAAAAATAAATATATAAAAAAAGAAAATACATAGGTGGGCTGGGGGCATGGCATGTGGTAGAGCACTTGCCTAACAAGCATGAGGCTTTGGATTTGACCTAGCAAGGAGGAGGGAGAGGGGCAGAGTGAAAGGGGAGGGGAAGATGTTCAAACAAAATCTTGTATCTAAATGTTCATTGTAACACTATTCACTTATCCAAAAGATGGGAACAACTAATGTATCCTTCAACAGATGAATGTATAAACAAATGTGGTATATCCATTCAAGGGACTATTACTCACCCATAAAAGGAATAAAGTAGTGCATCATATTACATCATGAATGAGCCTTGAAAATACTATGCTAAATGAAAGAAGCTGGGCACCTGAAGGCCAACTACTGTATGATTTCATTTGTATGAAACATGTAGAACAGGCAAATTTAGAGACTGCATATTAGTGGTTTTTAAGAACTGGGAGGAGTGGGGAATGAGGAATAACTGCTTCATGAGTACAGGGCTTCTCGTTAATATAAAAAAAAAATGTTCTAGAGCCAGATGTAATGGCCCATGCCTATAATTCCAGTGACCCAGGAAGCTAAGGCAGGAGATCCAAAGTTCAGAACTAGCCTCAGCAATTTAGGGAGAACCTGTGTAAAAATCAAAATAAAATGAACTGGGATATTGGCTAGTTTCACATGTATTTATATATTTGTTTCAGCATTCCTGTTTGCGCATATATATATATATATATATATATATATACACACACACACACAGACACACACACACACATATATATATACATATATATGTATATATATATGCACACTTCTCGCATTTTCATTTTAACTGGTTGAAACTTTTTACTGTCCCTTCTTCATCATTCTGTTAAATAAATTTTTGCACGTGCTATAAAAAAAAAAAAGGACTGGGAATATACTCCTTGGTAAAGCATGCCTGGCTTTAATCCTCAGTACCCAAAAATGATGATGATGATTTAAAAATAAAATAATTAAAAGGGCTGAGGTAGAATGCCTCTAGGTTCAATCCCAAGTATCGCAAAAAAATTAAAAATTAAAAATTTATAAATTAAATGGAACTAGATAATGGTGATGATTGCACAACATTGGAAAAGTTCTTGATATCATTAATGACAAATTGTACATTATGTGTATGTTGCCACAATAAAAATGGTGACTTTTATCATATATAAATATATAAATCATATATAAATATATAAATATCAAGAAAAAAAAATGCTGAGGGCCATTACCAAGTAGGTATGATGCATCGTAATCCTTGCCAGTGTACCCCATGTTAAATGGACTTGCCTTGGAAATTTGCTGCGACCTTGCTTGTGTGCTTTAGTAAGATGACCCTGCTCAAGGTGATCCAGGGTGGATCCAGGTTTGAGGAAGTATCCTGCAGGTTTGAGGAAGTATCCCGGTCCTTGGGTTTAAGGCGTTTCCCGGTTTAAGAATATGGGTTTTAGGGAAGTTGAGGTTGAAGATTATTGCTGCTGGGATTAGGGTGTTCCTGTTGCTTGTTCCCGTTGAGTTCTCGTGAGATTCAAATGGGATTTGGAAAAAGCCTCGTGGAGTAGGATTTGGGATCAGACATATTGGAATTGCCCCTGAACGTGTGTGGAGGCTGGTGTGAGATCGGGAATAAAGAATTGCTGCTTGAACCTACAAAGCTGTGTGGTGCCTCCTGATTCTGGTGCCCCCCAAGACATCGGCAAAAAAACATGTCATTAATGGATGATGAAAGTTGTGGCTGAAATTTTGGTGAATAATCATGGAAGTTACATAGAATCAAACTATCTCTCTACCAAGGACTTAATTAATTACAAAAAAAAATATTAGTAGACTATAGTGAAGAAATCTGGCAGATACCACCATGATGGTTAATTTTATGTGTCAACTTAGAGAGTGGTTTTAGAGGAGATTAACATTTAAATTGGTGAATTTTGAGTAAACAGATTGCTCTCTACAATGTGGGTGGGTCTCATCCAATCAGTTGAAAGCCTGAATGGAAAAAAAATTCAACCTCCTCCCAAAGGAGGGAATTCTCCAGTAGACTGCCTTTTGATTTCTTCTATACCTTTGGCTTTCTTGGGTCCTTTTCTTTCCTTCTTTCCTCCCTCCCTCCCTCCCTCCCTCCCTTCCTTCCTTCCTTTCTGTTGCCCAGGCTGGACTCAAATGCTACAGGTATGTGCCACCATCTCCTGGGTCCTTAGCCTGTCACACTACACTGCAGATCTGGACTTATGAATTTCCATAATTGCATGAGCTAATTCCTTATTTTACACACACATGTACACACACAAGCATGCTCTCTCTCTCTCTCTCTCTTTCTTTCTCTTTCTGATTGGAGAACACTAAGTTAGCACTTTAATCAGATATTCAAAATTAACATTACCAGTCATATTTTCTAACACAAACCATACCAAGATGGTCTAGTCAGAATAATTTATCATTTATGTAGTATTCCTGCCAAAAGTTTATATCCTGATTCTAATTATGAAGAAACAGCAAACAAACCTAAACAGAGGGACATTTTGTAAAGTAACTGGCTAATACTCTTTTAAAAAAAATAATAACAGTATTTGGCTGGTTGCAGTGGTGTGTGCCTGTAGACCTAGCCACTTGGGAGGCTGGGGCAGAAGGATCACTTGAGCCCATGAGTTTGGAGCCCGCCTGGGTGAGAGAGAAGAAAAGAAAAACCTTAGACTTCCAATCGGGAGGAAAACTCTGGCAGCAGAGCACTTGCTTAGCATGCATGAGGCCCCCCTGACTTCAATCCCCAAAACTATGCAAAAAATATATATATATAAAAATAAAATCAGGAAAGGCAAAAAGAATGAGAAACCATTTTCAACAGAAGACTCTAAAGAGAACTATTAAGTAAATACGATGTGTGATCCTGGTTTGGATGGGAGTGGGGAGAGCTATGAAAAACATTTTTGCAAACATTAGTGAAACTGAAATATTGACCATGATTTAGGTAATAGTATTGTTTCAATATTATGTTTTCTGAATTTGACAACTATTGTATGGTTATATAAGAGTGTGTTCCTGTTCTTAACTGGAGTGTTTAGGGATAAAGAGACATGATGTGTACAATCTGTTTTCAAATGGTTCAGAAAAAAAAATGCTATTCTTGCAAATTTATTTTGAAATTATTTCCAAGTAACTTTTGAAATGAATAAGTTTTGAAGTCATTTCCAAATAAGAAGTTTAAAGAGGCCATTGTCTAACTGTTTGATGTCTTCCATGAAGAGAAAGCCCATCACTGCCTTGTTTCCTGCTACAGCTTGAACTTTAGCACATAATATGCTCCAAGAAGTGTGTATGGAGTGACGAAGGATGGAATGAAGCCAGCTTCCAATCTGGGCTTCAGACAGGGGCTGGGATTATGGAAATTGAGCTTTAGATATGCAAGAAGCAAAACCCTTCTGTTTCTCTAGGCCTAACTTTTTCTGAGCTCAGCTCTGAGTGTATATCTGCTTCTGAAGTTCAGGGAAACAAGACCACATTCTCAAAGGCAGGGATGAAACCCATAAGCAGAAGACAAAGAGGCTGTGCTTTGTAATAAGGTGATCCATCTCACTGTCATTTCTCTTCTGTTTCCTTTTAGGAGTTACCGGGGATTGAACTCAGGGCCTGTAACATTCTACCACTGAGTTACATCCCTAGTCCCCACTGTCATTTTCTAAGGCTGTTTCCCTTGGGATTATGGCCCCACTCCCTGTATCACCACTTCCCTTGGAAAAGTCATTGCAAAGTTCCAGCCCCCACACCTGGGCAGTGTTGTCCTGAGGGACAAGTTGGAATCTTCCCTCTAACACCAGATCTGAGGAAAAACAGCAGCCCACAGTCGAACTTGCGGGTGGCTGAGGTAGGTAAATGGATGCTCTGAACAGAGGACCTCAGTGGCCCTGCTCTCTGCTCCATAGGGAGATTAGAAAACTGGTACAATCTTGGGTTTCCTTGCCCCATCACTTAGCCAAAATGTACTGGGCACCTACTGTGTGCTAGGCCCTATCCTATGCAAGGAAGCCACTCCTTGGCCTCCTACCTGCTCAACAGGAGAGAATGAGCCCAGCTTCAACCACCCACTCCTTGGACCTCTGGGGCTCTCTTCTGTGTACTGACTTGATGGAAAGGCCCTGGATTCAATCCCCAGTGCTGTGAAGAATAATAATGAGAAGAAAGAAAGTCATATTGGGGCTGGGGATGTAGCTCAATGGTAAAACATGTACTTAATGTACTCAAGGCACTGGGCTCAATCTTCAGCACCAATAAATAAATAAATAAATAGATAGATAAATAAATGAAAGAGAAAGCCACACTGTCTAGCCATCCCACAATGTATACATATTTCAAAACAACATGTTATATGCAAGAACTATGAGGTATTTATTTGTTAATTAAAAAATAGTTTGGCCAGGTATGGTGGTACATGCTTGTAATCCCAGCTATTTGGGAGTCTGAGTTGGGGCACCCCTGGGTTCAATTCCTAGTGCAGTTCAATATCTCTAGCAATTAGAGAAATGAGAATTAAAACGACACTGAGATTCCATCTCACTCCAGTCAGAATGGCGATTATCAAGAACAAATAACAGGTATTTCACCAGCTGGGCCTTGGCCTGGAGTCCCGCATCTACCTTTTGTAGAAATTGCTCACTGGACTAGTGTGACACGAACCATCAAGGCACCATGGGCGTGTGTGGACGGGATGAGGGGCTACCCTGAGAAGCTCTATGGAAAGCTGGGAGACACAAACAAATGAGTATGCTCATGGCTGATTTCTGGCTCATGGAAAAGGACTTGATCCCAAAGCTGTTTCAAGTACTGGCCCCTTGGTTCCAAGTTCAGAATGGGAGCTACACAAGAAAGCTTCAGATGCCAAACAGCAGTGAACAGGATGGGGCCAGGATCGCAGTGATCCAATAAAAAGGGACCGGCCTCCTGCCCTGCTCTGCCTTGAAGAGACAGCAACCTTACACTTCTACGCCAGTTGCTGCAGGTCCTGCAGCAGGACCTCCACCAGACCCAGGAAGCAAGCCTCAGCAGCTCCCACACACTCAACCACCAAGGGTCTAACTGGAGCAGGAAGGCCTGTGACTCTCTTCAATGCCTGTGATCACAGGCCTTTGGAGCTCTTTTAATGTCTGAGTTCAACATCTTGGTTCTACCAGTTTTTATTTGTCTGTGGAACTAGAATTGTAAAATGGACAGTCTAGATGGGGCCCAGAACCTTCTGGGGAGCCACATGGCCCTGTCTTTGCACAGCCATAAAATTCCTTACATGAATATATGTAAATTTTTCTTTTTGTCTTCCCCTAGGATTTCTAGAAAATAATAATTATCAAAATGCTTGGTCATCTGGGATAATAAATTCATGGATAATGTTTCTGGATTATTAAAAAATACAAATAACAATAAATGTTGGCAAGGATGTGGGGGAAAGGCACACTCATACATTGCTGGTGGGACTGCAAATTGGTGCAACCATTCTGGAAAGCAGTATGGAGATTCCTCAGAAAACTTGGAATGGAACCACCATTTGACCCAGTTATCCCACTCCTTGGTATATATCCAAAGGAGTTAAAATCAGCATGCTATAGTAATGCAGCCACATCAGTATTACAAGCAGCTCAATTCACTATAGCTAAGCTATGGAACCAACCTAGGTGCCCTTCAATAGATGAGTAGATAAAGAAAATGCAATATATATATACACACATATACACACACAATGGAATATTACTCAGCCATAAAGAAGAATGACTTTATGACATTTGCCAGCAAATGGATGGATCTGGAAACTATCATGCTAAATGAAGTAAGCCAGTCCCACAAAACCAAAGGTTGAATGTTTTCTTTAATAGGTAGACACTAACCCACAATAATGTAGGGGGTGGTTCGAGGGAAGGAATAGAAGTAAAATAGATTAGACAATGAGGAATGGAGAAAAGGTAGGGGGACAGGAAAAAAAAGACAGTGGAATGAATCTGACATAGTTTCCCCATATAGGAAAACAACAAAGTGAATACCACCATCATGTACGACCATAAGAATGAGACTCAAACTAGAATAAGATATATTCCATGTGTATATAATTATATGAAAATGGATCTACTGTCATATATAACTAAAAAGAACCAATAACAAAATTCCCAGTGCAGGGGGTCAGGAGAGAATGAAAAAAGAAAGCGGGGCATGGGGTTATGTGTCTACAGTTCCAGCTACTGAAGTGGAGAAATGAGACTGTGGTGGGACAATCACTTGAGCCCAGGAATTCAAAGCCAGAGGGAGCAACATAGCATAACCTCATCTTCAGTAAATGAATAAATATATAAAAATTTAAAAAGAAAGCCATATTATCTATAGTAGTAATTCAAAGCAAGGGTTCTAGCAGGGTGCATTGTCACATGCTATAATCCTTGAGACTTGGGAAGCTGAGGCAGAAGGATTGCTAATTTGAGGCCTCAGCAAATTAAGGACACCCTCAGCAATTGAGCAAGATCCTGTCTCAAAATAATAATAATAAAAAAAAAGATGGGGATATAGCTCAGTGGTAAAGCACCATTGGGTTCAATCTGCAGTGCAAAATAATAATAAAAACAAAGTTTCTGGCCAGACGGTCTGAGTTCAACATCTTGGTTCTTCCACTTTCTGTTTGTCTGTGGTACTAAGGATTGAGCTTGATGGGCCCCTGCCACTGAGCTATATCTCCTGCCCCCTTTTTTTATTTTTTTGAGACAGAGTCTCCCTAAGTTGCCCAAGCTGACTCCAACTTGTGATCCTCCTGCATCAGCATCCTAAGAAACTTGGATTATAGAAGGCCACGCGGCTTAGCTCTACCACAGCTTGTGAGCAAATTACTTAATTCTCTGAGCTTCTGTTCTCTGGGTGCTTCGAAGATAAGTGTAGGATAATAGTAATATCTATCTTTTCATCTATAAGATAATAGTAGTTGTTAGGTTGGTGGCAACTTAGTGGCAACTTAGAACAAAGCAGCCCTCACAGGAAAAGAACATCAATCAGATGCCGGTGGAAACGCCTGTCAATCAGCAGGACCCCCTGGCCAATCCTGGAGTTCAGCCAACTCCCCTGTCCAACTCCAAGTGGGCAAGAGACCCTAGGAACACCTTTTCCTGTCCCAAGCCCTTCCCTTCCTGCTGAAAGCCCCATAAAAGTCCAGTCCGGTCGAGCTTCCATGCGGTTTCTCCTCAGACCCTTCCCCTGTCCTCTCTGTGGGTCTGATTGAGTTCTACCCGGGAGTGATATCTCAATAAAGCCTGTTCAGCGGCTCTTTTAAATCTGCCTCCTTTGGTTGCTGCCTCCCCAGCCTGATCTGACAGTAGTATCTATCTTTTAGGGCTGCTCTGACAATGATGATGGAGGTGATGATACTGATTTTGGTGCTGGGGAGTGAACCCAGGGCCTTGCATGTGCTAAACACTTACTCGACCACTAAGCTACACAGCCAGCTGATGTTAAGCACTCCAAAATGTTGACTAAGAGAAGAAAACACATATCTACTTGTATTTTTCACCCCCTCTGGATCTCTCACAGTTTCCAGGTTGATCCCTCTGAAGAAACACCTTCCCTTTTACCACCTAATTCCCATTTAGGACTCAAATACCTTCCCCCAGCAAGTGTCCCTCTTATATAAGGCTGCTGTTTGTTAAAAGCTTTTATAACACCCATTACTCCTTTGTAATGCAGCGCTTATCTTAGTCTACATTGGCTGTGTGTGTGTGTGTGTGTGTGTGTGTGTGTGTGTGTGTGTATGTTAACCTGACTCCCTCCCCCCTTTTTTTTGGTCTTGGGAATCGAATCCAGGGACACTTAATCACTTAACCACTAAGCCACAACCCCAGCCCTTTCCATTTTTTGAGACAGGATCTTGCTAAGTTGCTTAGGGCCTCAATAAATTGCTAAGGCTGGCCTTGAACTTTCGATCCTCCTACCTCAGACTTCCAAGCTATGGGATTATAGGCTTGCACCATCGCGCCTAGGTCGCATAACTCGGTGTAAACTTCTTTAAGGCAGAGGCTGAGTTTTTTCAGTTATTTAGCCTCAACCCCTCTCCTCTGCCTAGCACTCAGCAGCTCACACTAGCCCCAGGCATCCCTTAACTACATCATATCTCCTCCAACTCCTGGAACCAAGCACCTGAACCCTCTGTGGCTGTGCTGTTCCCTCTTACCTTCAGCTACCATTTGACACCCCACCACCAAAGTGCCTTCTAGCTGGACCTCAGAACCCCTTTTTGGTGCCCCTACCCAGTGGTGCCAAGAAGCCTGCACTGGCCTGCCCCACCCTGCAACATGGTCTAGGTGTCTTGTGGAGCAGCTGTCTTGTCTCTGCCTTGGTTTGCCTGAGCTAAGAAAGCTTTCCCAACAGGATCTCAGGCCCAATTTTGCTTCCAGCGCAGTATGGCTTCTGCCCATGGGTGTGTGATCTCCCATAAGGACACCATCTTCTGGAAGACTGTCTTATATTCAAGTTCTCCTCAGGACCAAAGACAAGGGCATCTTCTTCCATTTCTATGTGTACAAGTCTCCCAGGTGACAGCTTCTTGCATGCTTGGCCTGAGGGCCACACATGGCTCTGATTCATTTGCAGAAGGAGCAGAACATAAAGTCCTTGGGGAAGGTGGGCACTGCCTGGGTCTCCATGGGGCTCTCAAGAGCAAGGCTAGTATTGCCTGGGAGCCTGTATCACCCTGAAGGGACCATCCAGCTCATCCACTAATTCTCCCTAGTGTTGAGACTGGGGTGGATTCAGCAGAGAAAGAAGAATAGAGGTTAGTGGCTCAGATAGTCCACCATGCGACCAGCACACTGATTTCATTAATGAGGTTCTTGGCATAAAAGTTAGCTAGCAGAGATCGAAATAAAACACACAGACTCAGTTACCTTTTTCTATGACCAGGTCCGAGATGGCACCCCTCTCTGGCTCCCACCTCGAACCACCCATAGGGCAGCAAGGATTACTCAGGGCTAGCAGGAGAGAGAGAGAGCGAGCACACTAGGGAGTAGCCTTTTATTGGGGAACAAGAAATTCAGGGGAGAATTCCATCCAATGAAGGTTGAGGGGGGGCCGCACTCCAAGATCAGGGTCAGTGATTGGGCCCAGGGTCAGTGGTCAGGCACACCCCCACACGGACGGGTTCTCTCATCAGGAGAGGGCCGGGAAAGCTCCCACACAGCCAGAATGCCTCAGACCCAAACCGGGAGTCACCCAGTCACGAATGAGAATGGCTCCCCACAAGACAGGAAGAAACAGAGCTGGGACCCAGCTGGAGTGTCCTATGGACTACACTGTTGTGACAGTGTCTGTGCTTTCTATATTGTCCTTGTGCATTTTCACCCTGAAGTTTCTGGGAAAGACCAAGCCATCTCTATTATGCTAAGTGGTTTAAGCAAGGCAGAGGGTTGGGGTTAAGGGCTCAGGTGCTCCAGGAGGCAGGATATCCCCTGGGGGCCAGTGTGATTGGAATTAAAAGGATGGAGTTAAGGGGTGGGGTGAGAACCCTGAGCCTGTCTTGAAAACCTGCTCCCCAGTGGCTGCCCCACACCCCAGCTCTCCTCAAGCTCTCTTTGCAGAATGAGTGGGGCATCTGTAAGAATGCTTGTATGTGTGACCCTTAAACACCCTCACTTCTTGGAAGAAGTTTTACAGACTTTCCTAATCTGCAGGGGAACAGTGTCAACCACATGAAAATTCTGTCAATAACAAGGGACCTCTTTTAGAAGCAGAGATGTTTTCTCCTGCAGGAATGGGTGTGTGGGGACGTGGGTCACTGCTGTGACAGGGACAGTCTGCAGCCATAAGGCTGAAAGGCTTCATTCTCAAGGCCCCAGGTAACGTCAGAAACCCGGGGGTTATAGCCTGAGGGAATCATCCTGCACATCCTCCCCACCCCCAGCAAGAGTAGGAGGATGGCGCTGCAGTGATGGCAAGGCTGACTGCTTCCTGGTGCGGGGAAGTCGCTGCAGTGATGGGGGAGCGTCGCTTGGGGTGAGTGGTCACTGAAGTGACCACAACTGCTAAAGGTACCTGCAGAAATGGGGGAGGTTTTCTGCAGTAATTAAAGAGCATTTTGCAGAAGAAAGGGGCTGGCTTTAGGGGGGAAGAGTCCTACGGTGATGGGGCGCTGGGGTTCGCTGCAGTGTGAAGGGAGGGTCACTGCAGTGATGGGAAGCCTACTCAGGGCGGGGTGTGGGTGGGCAGGGTAGGGTGATAATGGGATGGCTGGGGTCGCTACAGGGGTGGGGGTTGCAGACTGAGCGGCTCTGCCGCGCTCGCAGGCTGCCTCACCTCCCCAAGGATTGAAGGGGTGGGGCCTCTGAGGCATCGGTCCCTCGCTGATGGGGGCTGTGCGGCGGCGGGTACGCGGGCCCCGCACTGCGGTGCACTGCCTGGCTCCCGCCGCCGGGGCTGGAGCTGAGGCAGTACCGCGCCCGCAGGAGGGGGAGCGCGGCCCAGTCGCAGCGGCGGGCGGGGCGAGGCGGGCGAGTGGGGCGGCCTCTGGGAGCGGGGGCGGGACCACCACCAGCACTGCCCGCGCCCCAGCTAGGATCACAGCGACCGCTGCCGGAGTCCCGAGCCGGCTTTCCGAAGGTGCCGGAACTCACTGCGAACCTGAACTCAGAGGCTGCACAACCCACCCTTTTCGGTTCGCGACGCCCAGAACTCCGCGGAGGAGCCACGGTGAGATTGGGACTGCCCGCAGGGAGGGGGACCGATCCTAAATCTCAGCCCCCAGCATCCTCTGTGGAGACCGCGGCGACTGCAGCAGCTCCCCACTCCCAGATCAGCTCTGCCAGGGTGGGGAGAGGTGCACTGGATGGATCGCACAGACTCCCCCTGCTCCGACGCCTTTCTCGTCTGGCCTCCCAAAAGACCCCTTCTTTTCGCTTCCCTGTCTCATTCTTTTTACCCCAAACCCTCCCTTCAGGTCTGCAGCCCTTCGCTGCAGATAAGGTACAGGAGAAACTGCAGTCTTTTCGACTCCCCATCCTCTCCTGTCCCTTGCTGGGCTGGGGGCACCCGGGAGGATGCTGGCCCTTTAAACCTTTGATCCCCACCCCGAACATCTTCCATCTCCACCCGCGCCACTTCCGACAGCTGGCAGCCACGGGGAGCCCCGGGGGGCCCGCAGGTACAGGGGCGGTGGTGAGGCTCCAGCGGGTGATGGAACAGCTGTGACAACCCCCTACCCCCACCCCCAGAGGAGCCAGCGGCGGGACTGTAGGGCGCCGGGAGTGCCGGTTAATCATTAACCCTCCGCTCCCCGGGACTCCGTGCTGCCCCGAGCTGCGCTCCGCCCGGCTTCCCAGGTAACGGGCAAAGCTGTCCAGGCCGCCATCCCTGCACCTCCCTTTCTTATCTTCCCTGCCACCTGTCAGCCTGGGAAAACCGCGCGGCTCAGCCTTGTGCCCCTTGCAGGCACGCGTCCTAGTGCCTGAGTTCAGCTCTGGAGACTGGCTTTCAGGAGCTCCGGGCGCGGCACACGGGACTTGCGCTGCACACCGGCTTCACGATACCCCGCTCCCTCAGGGCCGACCGGTGGGCACCATGCCCGGCCTCTACTGCCCCTCCAGCTGGACCCCGCTACCCCTCACCGACTCCTGGGTCCGGGCCTGCGCCAACGGACCCTGCCTCAGCCTGCGGGCTCGGCTCACCTACCACAACCCGCAACCGCAGCCAGTGGACGGTGAGGCCGGGCGCTGGCGCGGGAGGTGGGAGTGGGTGCCGGGTGGGGTCCGACGCCGCCTCCTGCCCTCCCCTCCCGGCAGGCGTGTTCGTGTACCCGCTGGCGGAGGCCGAAGTAGTATCAGGCTTCGAGGCCGAGGCGGCCGGACGGCGCGTCTCCTTCCAGCTGCAGAGCCGGCGCCGTTTGCAGGCTGCCTGCTGCCGCGCGCTGGGCCCAGGGTTGGGGACCTCCACGCCCCGCCGCTGCGCGCAGGGTGAGTCCCGGGCGCCTGTAGCCCGAACTCCTGAACACCAGCGGAAGCTCAGGTTCCTGCTCTTGCTCAGTCTCCCGCCCCTCCCCCACCTTCATCCAGGCGCTTTTTTGTTGTTTTTTCATCCATTGATTCATCCCTTTATCCAACAGTCGTGGACTGGGCACCTGATCTGCTCCAAGTGCTCTGGGAATGTGGCCCAGACCTGGGAGACAGACACAACAGGCGGCACAAAGCTGGCTGAGACACCACCCGTCCTTACTACTCAGGTGGCCATAGGCTCTCCAGGGTGTGGCAGAAGAAGCAGACCTGCCCCCAGCTGACCCCCACAGCCGCTCATCTTTTAGATTACACACCTTCTCTGCCAGGGCGGTGTAAACCAGTCAGCTCCTAGATCAAGTGCAAACTTCTCTGCCCAGGAGCCTAGGTCCTCATTCATTACATTCTGTTCCTCTTGCCGCGCTCCTATACTAGGTACCACAGGCACTGGCCTTACTGACAAGTCCTTTTACACCTCACTGTTCTATCTTCCCATCTTCTAATGAGCACATTTGTACTTGTCCTTTAAGATCCACTCAATCGTCACTCTTGAGGAAACCTGCCCTTACTTCACAAATAATTAATTGCACTCTTCCCTTCTCCCCCCAGTCTTCCTTCCTCCCACCTCATTACAGCACTTATTAGGGGGAGTAATTGTCACAGACTTGCATGTCTTGTCTCCCCCTTTGAAGAATTATCTCCTGAGTTTAGGACTGTGTTTTGGCCATCTCTGAGTCCCAGTATATCACACAGAACCTGGCATAAAGGGGCTCAGTGAGTTCTATGGGAGGAGATGGGAGTCCAGCTCTGGGCTAGGTTCTGTGGCTTGATTGTCATTCTTTCCTTTGTTCATTCATATATTCATTGACCCTGCCCATGGGATTCACCATCTAGATAAGAAGAGAGAATCCAGTGGTGTTCAGAGTTGGCATAAGCCCTGCAGATAGTTAAAGGCAAAAGTGAGTTCTGGGCTCAGGCCCCAGGAATGTTCCAGAAGGAAGAAGAGCCAGCATTTGACTGAAAGAAGGTTAGGGCTTGGTGGAGTGGAGAGTAGAGGCAATGGTATAAACAAAGGTTTGTAAGTAGGTTATACAGGGAATGGTGATACGATGCCTCAGGTTTGTAGTGATTTACAGTTTACAAAGCCCAGGCACTAGTATCACCTTATTCGAATCTGGGAGAGGTATGTAATGTACATTGTTCCTGTCCCCCTTTTATGGGTGATGAAAATGGTAGCAATGGCTACTTACTTGTATGTTGGGTGCTTTGCATACATTATCTCATTTATTCCTCACCACAGTCTTCGAGAGATAGTTATTATGACCCCCATTTTATGGATGAAAACACCGAGGCTCCTAAGATGGTTGTTAGAGGACACAATTAGAAATCACAGACTGAGACTCCAAACCCAAATGCTGTATTCTCTCCACTGTATTAGGTCTCTTTTTCTTCACTTATTCAGCAAGTATTTCTCAAAAGGATGACTATTTATTATTGTGGGGAAGTGAAGTAAAGTAGGGCTATAAAGGTGGACGGGGGCAGACTGTGTAGGTGGTATACAGCAGCAGTGGTGACTACCCCAACAGTCCTCAAATGAACCTACCATCTAAATAAAACATGTGCTCAGCATGCAAATGCGGTTTATTTCCTCTAGTCTGATTCCAAGCAGATTGCTGTCTTTAAGCTCCTCTCAGGGGAGAAAAGTCTGGAATTATTTTAATGGGCATGAGGAGTCCCTGATGGTTCATTAGCAGGGGATTTGTGGGTCCTAGATGTAAGGAAAATGTTGGTCCACAAGGGAGAGTCCTTTAGAAAGATGGTATCCAAAGGCTGAATGGGAAGGAGCAGGCAGGGCAAGAGAGGCAGATGGTATAGTTCCCCCAGGACCTTGAGAATGGATATCCTCCTTCTCATCAGTCCTCCTTTAGCAGTGAGGTCATTGCTCCCTTGCATGATGATAGCTAGATCCCTCCATGCCCAAACTGCCTCTGCTATCACTGTTCATCTCACGTGTCCATCCTGCATCACTAACGCATTAACACAATCTCCTGTAAACTGTACAAAGTCCACTTTGCCCAGACTCCCTGACTCATTGCTGATCCCACCTCTATTTTCTCCCATTCCCTTCGCTTCCAGCCCCCTCTGATCCCTTTTTTCACTTATCATAGGTCATCTTGTCTTGGATCTGGCCCAGGCCCGGTCCACGTTGGTGCTGCCCACGGGCCTTATCGCTGCAGCTGGCACCATGACAGTGACCCTGTGCAGCAGCCGGGAGCTGCCCTCCAGGCCTGATGGGGTACTGCGTGTGGCTCTGCCCACTGTGCTCACCCCGCTGGCCCCACCAGGCCCACCAGGGCCCCCCAGGCCTCCGGGGCTCTGTGACGACAGGTTGGGCCTATGGTGATTCTCTTCGTCCCTCCCTCGGCTTCTCTGGGTCTAGTGCGGGTGAGGGGTCTCAGCACGATGCCCCGGGAGATGGATAGGGTGAAGAAGGGTGGGGGCAATCAGAGGGGATAGGGGCCTTCATGGTGGCCCAGTGACCCTCCTCATGCTCCCTTCCAGCCCCACGAGCTGCTTCGGGGCAGGCAGCCCTGAGGAGGAAGGGCTGGCCTGGGAGGAGCCACCTGCCCCTCCAGACGTGTTTTCAGGCCCTGCCCGCTGTCCTGCCCCATATACTTTCTCCTTCGAGATGCTGGTGACTGGGCCATGCCTGCTGGCAGGTGGGTGCATCTGACCTGGCCTGACCCATCCATCCCCCTGTAGCAGACTAGGAAATAATTCAAAGCTTAGGGATGGCAGGAACAGAGGACAAAAAGAAGACAGGGACCTAAGCCTTAGGAACCTTCAGTCTGACGGTAGAGCATCCCCTGGCCACTTCTACCCAACCTAGTTTTATTAATGTAGTTTATTTATATCCAACTCCACTCACCAATGGCAAGAGAGAGATTTACTATGGGACCAGTCTCAGTGCTGAAGTGGATCTTCTTTGTGCAAGAAATGGAGAAGAATGCTAATTGGCTGGTGTATAATCCTTTCACTAGCTGGGAACAGACCTGAGAACACATGTCCCAGCCCATGGAAATAGATTCTCCCTTGTCCATCAGACCCTATAGATCAGATTCCAAGAGCTGAACTGGACCAGCCATAGTCCCAGCCCACAGCAACTGTCATCAGAGAAGGAGATATCTGTGACCTTAACACTGGTTTGGGGTGAGATGGTCATCATTCCTCCCTGCCTTTCTGTCCCTCAGGCCTGGACAGCCCCTCTCATGCCCTGCGGGCAGATGCCCCCCCTCATGCCAGCTCTGCAGCCACCATCTGTGTCACACTGGCAGAGGGTCACTTATGTGACCGGCCCTTGGAGATCCTGCTATACCCCAGTGGTGAGAGACACGGACCCACAGTGGGCCAGCCCTGACCTCCTTAGGAATAACCTAAGCAGTTTTCAAGTATAAATTTTTGGGCCCCAGGCAGATGGACTGAATCATCTCAGTGAGGGTGGTGCAAGGAGGCTGGACCTGCAGGGTCCTCTTAAAACAAGAGGACTGGATAGTTGAGGAAGTCCACGGGCAGGGACTTCCCTGACAGAGTTATATCCCCTCTTCTCAGAGCCCCATCAACCACACTTGATACTGGAGGCTGGCAGCCTGAGTGCATCAGAATATGAGGCCCAGGTGAGGGCCCGCCGGGATTTCCAGAGGCTGCAGCGAAGGGACAGTGATGGGGACCGGCAGGTATGGCTTCTGGCCTTCATGCTAACTGCACATATGCATGACGAGCAGGCAAGCAGTTGCACCTTGGGAAGGGTGGGGCCTCTTTTTGTCTCAGTCCAGCCCACTATGGGACACATGAGTATCATCATAGGAGGACCCACATAAGTCTCTCTAGGATATGTCTCAGAGGATGGAGACCACGTCTGACATAGGCATAGTTCAGCCACCTGCCTTTTCTCCTGACTTTATTCAGATCACTACAAAAAGGCACCCTCTCTAAGTGAATCAGATAGAAACAGGGCCAAGTCCCACTGCCTACCTTGGATAGATCTGCACTAAAACCTGGCCCAGTTTGATTTGGGGCTCCTGCACTTAGGTGTGGTTCCTGCAGCGACGTTTCCATAAGGACATCTTGCTGAACCCTGTGCTGGTACTGAGTTTCTGCCCGGATCTGAGCTCCAGGCCTGGACACCTGGGCACAGCTACCAGGGAGCTTCTCTTTCTGTTGGATGGCAGCAGCGCAGCACACAAGGCTTGTGGGGATTGTGCAGCAGCCCTGGGCTTGGGTGGGGCAGCAGTCTGAGGTGGGCTGGAGGCAGGCTTTCAATGCTGGGAGTTGCCTTGTTGCTTAAAACATCAACTTCAGAAAAGAACCTGACAGAAACTCCTTAGAGATATATCCCTTAGAGAGTGATCCTTTCCCAACTGTCCTCCTCCCCGGCCCCAGTCTCTCTTTCTCTTATACAATATTTGTCTCTTCTGGATTTGAAGAGCTTCTCTCCTGTACAGTCACATTGAGACCTGATCATAGAGACCCAGGTTTCACACATGCCTGCAGAGTCCCATGTATAAATGTGTCTCACATACATTCAGAGGCTGCCTCACACTCCCAAGGTCCCACAGTCTCACACACTCAGGCCTCTCCTAGGTGACTTCATCCAGACCTCATTTTAATCATGGCCTGGAGAAGGCAAGCATTTTGGAGTTCCTTGTTCTCTGCCAGTGTCTGTAGGACCTGCCTCATGCTGCCCTCTCTGGCCTTCTCCAGGATGCCATTGTTTTGGCTGTGAAGTCCCTCCCAACTCAGACACTTGTCAACCTGGCCATGTTTGGGACTTCGGTGCAGCCACTCTTCCCAGAGAGCCGGTCTTGCAGCGATGTGAGTGTGGTCCAAGGATTTGGGGCCCTTACAGAGATGTTTCAGGCCAACCCAGCCCAGCCTTGCCTTCTCCCTCCAGGACACTGTGCAGCTGATCTGTGAGAGCATTGAGACCCTGCAGGCTGGGAGTGGTCCACCAGATATACTGGCTGCACTGGACTGGGCCTTGGGGCAGCCCCAGCAGAAGGCTCATCCTCGCCAGCTGTTCCTGCTCACTGCTGCCTCGCCCATGGCTGTCACTACTCACCAAACCATGGAGCTCATGAGGTGGCACAGAGGGGCAACCAGGTATGGAGTGGGCAGAGCCAGGTGCCTAAGATTGATCCCTCTCCCCAAAAGGCTTCTGAAGGTCATAGCTGCTCCCCTTCCCTGTCAGGTGCTTCTCCTTTGGGCTGGGGCCTGATTGCCACCAGCTGCTCCAGGGTCTGTCTGCCCTCAGCAGAGGCCAGGCCTACTTCCTGAGGCCTGGAGAGAGGCTGCAGCCCATGGTGAGTTTGAGCCTGAATCCTGTTCTATATTTTTAGTAATCCTCCTAAATTATACATCAAATCTGAAATAGAACCTAGTCAGGCCATGGGGTCTCTTGGTACCCTCACTAGGACTTCTCCCTACTCTAAACCTTCCTCTCCTTGAGGAGATGCCAGCCAGGAGAAGAACTGTTGGTACTGCTGTGGGATGCTGTGGAAGACGAAAGATATGCGGACACAGCATCTGACTATCCCCCAAATCTTACTCAGTTTTGTTTTGTGTCTGAGCCTTATCCTCATGAAGTCTTGGTTCATCCATGTGGCAAAGCTCAGGCCAGGAGAAAGATCAAGCCCCCAGGACTAAGCTCTCAGTCCCCTTGCTTGCTTCTACCCCCATTACTTCTCCTGACCCCAGACTAACTCTGTTCTCCATCAGCCCAGAGTTAGACAAAAGGCAGCTGGGGAAAGGCAGCCTGCCTGAACTGTCTGGATGTGACACTCCTTTCTGATTTCCTCCCTCTGGTCCCTCCCCACAGCTGGTGCAGGCTCTGCGGAAGGCACTGGAGCCTGCTTTGAGTGACATTTCTGTGGACTGGTTTGTGCCTGATGCCGTGGAGGCTCTCCTGACTCCCAGGGAAATCCCAGCACTCTACCCTGGGGACCAGCTGCTTGGTTACTGCTCACTCTTCAGGGTGGATGGCTTCCGGCCCCACCCTCCAGGGGTAGGCCTGGGCTAGGTGTGATAGATGGACCTGGGTGGCTGAAGTCCCTGCATCTCTTCAAATTCCTTATTCCCTTTCCTATCTCTCTCTCTGCCAAGCTCCCCTACAGTTCCTAGGGCCCCAAAGAGATCACATTGGGATCTCCAAGGTAACTACATCTTGCCCCCCTCATGAGGTCTTCCACTGCCTTATAAAATGTTGCCCTTAGTTTTCACCAGAAGTCATTAAAACATAGCCATCAAAAAACTCCAGCATTTGCTGTGAGGTTTATGTTAAAACTTGCTCATTACTTCAAACAGTGCCTTACAGAAAGCATCATTTGGGAGCTGGGATGTAGCTCAGTGATAGAGTGCTTGCCTAGCATGCATGAGGTCTTGGGTTTGATGCCCAGCACCACAAAGATAAAATAAAACCCACATCTAAACACTCAGTGACAGATGAGCTTAGTGTAGGTGCAATCTCAAATCCCAGCTCTGCCACTGGCTAGCCACTTGATTTGGGCAAGTCACTTAACTTCTTTGTGCCCATTTCGTCCTATGTAAATTAAGTTTTTCATAGGTACAATGCCCTTAGCATGATACTTAAAACATAATAGGAATGTGAGGAAAAGTAGGTTCTTTTTTTTTTTTTTTTTTTTTTACAAAAAAACCTCTTTCTTCAGAACTAAACATGCTTCCTCCTTTTTTGACTACGAGAGTTATATAATGGTTTTTGTTGTTATACCAGAATTGAACCCTCAAGGGTACTTAACCGCTGACCCACATCCCCAACCCTTTTTTATTTTTTTGAGACAAGGTTTGCTAAGTTGCTTAGGGCTTCACTAGGTTGCTGAAGCTTGCTCTGAACTTGAAATCTTTCTGTCTCAACCTCCCAAGTCACTGGAATTACAGGTGTGTGCTTGTATGCCCAACTACAGTTTGCTTTTTTGCCTGGCTGCCAGAAAGCTCAAGACAAACCTGAAGTTCAACTCCACAGCAGCTCTATTAATCCTTATGGTTAACATGTTTCCTTCTTCCTTGGTACTGGGTTTTTATTTCTTGCAGTGAACCATCTTAAAATCCCACTTGGAAAGAGGTAGTATATAGCTACAATCAATTTTTTTCCTCAATGCTATTCTCCATAGTGCCAAGAGCCTGGCTGGCAGAGCTTGGGTGGTTCTGTGTTCCCATCCCCAGAGGAGGCACCATCTGTTGCCACCCCTGGCACTGAGCCCACTGGCACCTCAGAGCCACTGGAAACACGCACTGTGTCAGCAGAGCTGTCCAGTCCATGGGCTGCTGGGGACTCAGATCAGAGTGAGTACTCTAGTGTATGTGTATGGCTGTGTAAGAGAGGACAATGGGAAAGGTCAGGGCTAGGGCCCATTCTCCTGCCTCCAGCAGGTACTGATGCTCTGACAGACCCAGTCACAGATCCTGGACCCAATCCGTCCAATGACACAGCCATATGGCGCCGCATCTTCCAGTCTTCATACATCCGGGAACAGTATGTGCTTACCCACTGCTCTGCCAGCCCTGAGCCAGGCCCGGGTTCCACAGGCAGCAGTGAGTCTCCTGGCTCCCAGGGCCCTGGCTCCCCAGAGGGCTATTTTCCCTTGGATCCTCCCTCTCAGCAGGGCTGCCGCAGCCTGGCCTGGGGAGAATCTACAGGCTCCCATTCCTGCCCGCTGCCTGCACCACCACAGTCTCCATTCAAGGTGAGATCCAGCCCACATTCAACCATCATGTATCCAGCGTTTATTTACCACCTGTTGTGTGCCAGACATTATGCAACGTTTATCAAGTCTAGATAGATAAATGGCTAAATTTATAATGATGATACCATGCAATAATCAGTGATGAATATTGGGGCTCCAAATTAGGATGGCTAATTCTGTCAGAGGGAGCCAGGAAAGTAAAAGCCATGTCTGGAATAAGTAGAAGAAGTTAACTAGGCAAAGAAGGGGATATAAACAAAAACAGATAAACAACAACCTGAAGTGGGCAATAGGGAGTAGAGTGAGATGACAAGGGGCATGTAGCCCACCATGTATTTTTGAAGGCTGGGGATTCTGCAGCCCCTGACCAGTGGCCCCACATCTCTCATGCAGGCAGGAGCCCTGAGTGCTGAGGTGCTGGGCCGTAGGCATAGAGCAGCTCTGGCTGGCCGAAGTCTCTCATCTCCACCAGGCCGGGCAAACCCAGTCCCTTGCCGACCCCGGCAACCTTCTCTGGGTGCAGTACCAGATGTGCCAGGCCCTGAGTCAGGCCAACAGCTTGGGCAGGGCCTGGACGACTCAGGTAAGGGCTGGAAATGGAGCTGGGTTCTCTAATATCAAGGAGGCTTGGGGAGGGCTGGGGATGTGGCTCAAGTGGTAGCGCGCTCGTCTGGCATGCGTGCGGCCCGGGTTCGATCCTCAGCACCACATACAAACAAAGATGTTGTGTCCGCTGATAACTAAAAAATAAATATTAAAATTCTAAAAATAAATAAATAAATAAATATTTAAAAAAAAAAGGAGGCTTGGGGACATGGAGCCCAAGGCACTACACTGCCAATGTCCCTGCCATCTTTTCTCCCTAGGAAACCTGCTCTCCCCAGCCCCCATGGACTGGGACATGTTGATGGAACCACCCTTCTTGTTCACAGCTGTGCCCCCAAATAGGGAACCAACCCCTCCAGCAGTTCCAGTGCCTCCCCAGGCTCCACGTTGCCATGTGGTGATCCGGGGCCTGTATGGGGAGCAACCAATGTGCTGGGAGGTGGGTGTTGGGCTGGAGACACTGTGGGGACCTGGGGATGCCTCAAAGCCTCCATCAACTGCTGTAAGAGAAGCTGCTTGGGACCAAGCACTTCACCGACTGACAGCAGCCTCAGTGGTCCGAGACAATGAACAGCTAGCGCTCCGAGGAGCTGAGACCACAGCTGACCGGGGTGAGTTGCTAGTGGCCCAGTTGGAGCCCAAGGGCATGGGACAGAAAGCAGCAGAGGTATGTCTCTGTTAGATCACTCTTTTCCTCACTTTGCTCATAAAGGATTCAGGTGGCTTGAGATTAGAAATCAAGCAGGACAATGGGAAAAAATGAAAATAAAGGGAGCCAAGAATTAGGTTATATTAACAATGTATACCATGAAGTTGTATATCCATAAAAGCATGGGACCCAAGCCTGATAAGCTTCCTAGCTGCCAATACAGAGGAAAATATGATTTTGTAATAATTATCAGTGCCTGCAACACAGAAACAAATCTTTGTCATTCTGAAAATGACTATTACAATTAGTTAAAATTCTAGTTCCTTGATTGCATCAGCCACACTTGAAGTGCTTGGAAGTCACATGTGACGAGTGGCTACCATATTGGATAGTGCAGACAGAAAATTTCCATTTCCTCAGAAAAGTTCTTTTGGACACTGTGTAATGAGTGGAGGAAAGAGTACCCGGCAATGTTCCTTTGGTGGTGTCTAGACTGTTGATTTTCTGGGTAGCTAGGGGTTCCTAGCTCTGCTTGTCATAGCTGGTTCTAGGCCTGAGAAGGGCACTTTACTACTCTGTTTAAAAGTAGACAGAGGGAGAAGATGTGGGGAACATGGTTTTTCTATGTAGCCCTCTGTAGAGGGTGGGAATTCAGCATGCTGCTCCTTGGCTTCACAGGCCACGCCCGAAAGTCCTGGCTTCGAGCCCTTCAGACAAGCAAGGTCAGCTGTGCTCCCTCCTGTTTCACCTGCCCAGTAGCTGTGGATGCTACTACTAGGGAGGTCCTGCCCGGAGTCCTACAGGTTTGGAGCTCAGGTAGGAGTCCTCCCTTGGTGATCTCTTAGGTACAGTTCTCACCTAACTACCTGGGCAGACAAACCTGACTCCTGTCTCCTATGCCCCTGCAGAATCGGCTGAACCCCCAGGCACTTACGTCTCTCAGGGCCATCTAGATGCAACTTCTCTGTCCACTGCAGCCCACCCTAAAGGTATAGCCCAAATGTGGGGAAAGGGTAGCTCAAGGCTGAGGGACTACCAGTTGACACTGGCTGGCCCCACCACAAAAATTCAGGGAGGCTCTCTGGTAGGCACCTGGGACCTGGACCAAAATGACAACTCCAAGTCAGCTTTGGGGGAGCCAACAACTCCCACTGGAGGTCCTCACCACCTGCCCTATCAGCCTTCCTCGAGGCTCAGTCTGAGCCGCCGACGGAGACTCTGTAGTCCCAAGGCTGGCCAGGCCAATGGAAGCAACAGTGGAGGCATCGACCACGACTACATGCCCTTGGTGAGGACTCGGGAGGTGGAGGGTAGTGTCACCAGAGCTAGAGTGATGTCTCAGCTCACTTCTCCCCCCACCTCCTCTCTCCTCAGGTGCGGCTACAAGAAGCACCAGGCTCCTTCCGTCTGGATGCATCCTTCTGTGCTGCTGTGCATATTCCCCAGGAGCGCCTGTGTCGTGCTTCACCCTTTGCTGCGCACCGTGCCAGCCTCAGCCCCACCTCTGCCTCATCTCCCTGGGCACTTCTGGGCCCTAGTGTTGGCCAGGGTGACAGTGCCACAGCCTCTTGTAGCCCGTCCCCCAGCTCAGGCTCAGAGGGTCCAGGCCAGGCAGACAGTGGGCGGGGTTCAGATACCGAGGCTTCGGAAGGGGCGGAAGGGATAGGAGGCTCAGATCTTCGGGATCGCACCTGGGCCACAGCTGTGGCACTTGCGTGGCTGGAGCACCGCTGTGCGGCTGCCTTCAGTGAATGGGAACTGACAGCAGCCAAGGCAGATTGCTGGCTGCGGGCCCAGCACCTGCCTGATGGTCTTGACCTGGCCGCCCTCAAGGCTGCAGCCAGGGGACTCTTCCTGCTGCTACGCCACTGGGACCAGAACCTGCAGCTGCACCTGCTGTGCTACAGCCCAGCAAATGTGTGAGGGCCGCCCTCCACTGGGACTGGTGTCCCCAACATACTCAATTCACTGCCGCCCAGGCCGTCTGCTCGGTGCTGGGAAGAGGTAGGCTGGTGTCAGCCTGTCCTCCATTGCTTCTCATTCCCTCCCTAGAAATCCTCTTACCTTCACAAAAAGTGCCTGCCAGTGCTCTCTCCTTCTCCTCCCACCCTGTGCCCCTTCCTCTGTGTAGCACAGGGGAAGGAGAGAGAGCCACAGTCCCCAAATCCTATGCAATAAAGTGCCTCTTAGGACTGCCTGAATAAGCTCTTTATCTGCTGGGTACATACCCCTCACAGCCTGGTCCAGGCACCAGCTACTCCTATCTCCATGTAGGCTGCACAGAAGTTGACTTGGAAAGGTTTATTTGAAAGGGCACAGAGTCCATTCCACCAGGGTCCTGAGAGTGGACTGGAAGGAAAGGGGTAGATTTCAGTGGGCTTTCTTGATGTGCTGGATGTTCTTGGGGAAAGGCTGTGGGCCCAGCCAGAGCTGCAGCAGGATGACAGCATGGCATATGTGCAGGGCAGCAGAGCTGCAGGATGTAGATGGGTATGTATTCCAGGAGAGCTCGATGAGCCCCAGCACCAGCAACCTAGAGATCAGAAACAGGCCCCAGTTTTGGTCCAGTTTCAAGACCAACAGTCCTTTGACTTCTCATGCCCTAGACACATCCCCTAGCCCTTCCCACTCCCCCAGGCTGTCCCAGCCAGTACCTGAGCAGGTGTGTGAGCCAGTGTGCAGGCATGGCCCACAGGAGGTAGGGCAGTGTGTGGAAATACCAGACATAGAATTGGTAGTGGAGAGAGCGGCTGAAGCAGACACCAATGAAGTTGGAGGTGAAGAGGGTAGAAACAATCTGTATGGGTTGGTCAAGGCCAAGGGCAGGAATAGAAGGTATAGGAGTTGGGGGGGGTGTCCCCAACAGGGCAAAAGTTTTGGGGTCAGAAAGCCCCCTGGTTCTGCCATTCCTAGATGCATACCCTGGGCAAATTTCTCAACTTCTCTGGACCTGTTCCTTAATATAACAGGGAGATGGTAATACCTAGGACCATAAAGCCTAGTGAGTTTGAATCTCTCCACTAGCTATGTGATGCTACTTAACCTCTTAAAGCCTTTATTTTGCTTTTTAGAAAATGAAGATAATAAGAGTGTCTCCTTATCTCTTGTAAGCTTCAAATGTTTGAATGTATATACATCTTAGGATACCAGGCAGGGAGTGTGTACACTATCACAGAAGCTCAATATTTAGAATTAAGAATAAACTGTCAGGTGCAGTGGCACATGTTTGTAATCCCAGCTGCTCAGGAGGCTGAGACAGGAGGATCATGAGTTCAAAGTCAATCTCAGCAACTTAGTTGAGGCCCTAGGTAACTCAATGAGACCCTGCATCTAAATAAAATATAAAAAAGGGCTGGAGATGTGGCTCAGTGGTAAAGTGGCCCTGGGTTCAATCCCTGGTACCCAGAAACAAAACAAAACAAAAGAATAAACTAAGCTTTGATACGTAAAGTGCTCAGTACAGTGTTTGGTACAGAAGAGGAGCTTTATGAATGGGTTCCCCTTCACTCCCCCAGGTTATCAGCCATCTGAGGTCAACAGACCTGAGACCCCACCTTGCACCTGAAGAGTACAAAAGACTTACCTTTCCATTATTTAAAGGATATGATTGGGTGTGAGGGGCTGGGGTGGAACCTTCCTTTTGGAGGGATCCTTCAGCAGCGACAGGATACTTTCCCCAGTCCTGGGGAGAAGTCATTCAGACATTTATCAAGCTTCCATCGTGGGCCAAACTCTAGACTCATCCCCATGAGTTTAACATCTCCCCAAGTAGCTCCTAAAGCTTAGGCCTTTCCCCCAACCCTGTGCATCGCACTGCCTGTTTCTTACCTGTGCCATCTGCAGAGGGCAAATAGCAAGAGCAGGGTGAGGTGGGCAGCCAACAGGGCCAGGTGGAAAGCTCTATGCAGGAATAGGGCCTCAGGGAGGAAGCGCCAGTTTACTGTCCAGCGGAAGAGAAACTGGCGGCCAAGATCAAAGGAGCGGGATAGATAGCCAATTGGGTTCTCCAGCAGGAAAGGGAGCCCCAGCACCACCTGAGAATGAGTGTGATGTCAGAAGAGCTGCCAAGGCTTACCCCAGCCTCCATGATAATCAATGAGGGGAGTGGGAGTGGATGGAGGTCTCAGAGGTTCCCTAATTTCTATCAGGAATAGTAAAAAATCCATCCTCCACAACCACCTCAGATTAGAGCCTCGAACCAAAGAGGCTCTGATCTGAGCTTCTTTGCAGGTAATAACAGGAAATAATCCTAACCTGATGCTTTAAGGTTAGGATTAACCAACTCACAAGTAGACAGAACTGGAAAGCCTCTCAGAGGCCAACTACTTCAACAGTCTTATTTTAGAGTTAAGGAAACTAAAGCTGCCCATCTCAGAATCAACTCCCAAACCCTGTCTCTCAGTTTGAGAAAGTCTCAAGTAACAGAAGAAGGTCAGATTAATGGCCTCCTCATCCATAAAGGGAAGGGTGAAGAAGGGATACCTGAAGGACAGCACAGATGCCCAGCTTGGGGAGGGCACCACGGAAACCAAACTGCGTAAGGAGAAGGAACAGTAAACCAGGGGCGAAGAGTAGCACATTCATCTTCACGGAGACCGCCAGGCTGAAGTGGGTAGGGGAGAGGAAGGGTGAAGATCAGTTTCAAAACTCTTTATCCTGCCTGAAGATGTACCACCATCATCACAGCAATTCCTGGCCTCCTACCAGCAAGCTTCAGGATGAGGTCCTCACTCAGAACTGCTGAGGGAGGGTTAGGTAGCTTGGGAGGAGGCTGGAGGAAGGGGACAGGTATGTAGTCCCTCTGCCCAAACTGAATGAGCACATACTGATGTATTTAGAAGTTCAAGGACCAACCCCAACACTGGATGAAGAGAAAGAGGGGAAGAGGGCTATACGTGGAAGGGACATGGAAGATAGAGGCTTTCTAGACTTGCTTGTGGAGCCCTGAGTGACCTACATTATCTGTTCACTCCCTTATTCCCTCTGCTACAGAAAACTGGGGAGAAAGAGTTGGAAATGCAGAAAGTGAGAGAAGGGGCCTGAGTGGAGGGGTGTCAACCTGAAACAGCAGCAGCCCCAGCCCCAGCGCTGGGCCAGGAAGAGGTTGATACTGAGGAAAAGCAGCGCCATGGCCACTGGGTCATTGAAGAGCCGCAGCACGAAGATGGAGTGGACCCGGTAAGAAGCGCAGCACATGAAGAAAAAGACGAAGGGAGGTACCTGAGGGATGGGCACGGTGGGGAATAAGGTCAATTCCCCCAATCTGAGCCATCCCCATAACCCACCATCCCAGGTTGGGACCCTCTGATTCTAGCATGGACTCACCTTACAAGTCTGGTGGTAGATTAAGAAAACGAGTAGCAAAGTCACCAGGTAAAGCACAGCAAAGATATTCTGTGCCATGCGAATATCAGTGCCCTGGCCAGTGGCGTAGTATAGTCCCATAAAGATGTACACGAAGCCAGCTGGGTAGCTGGAAGATGAAGGGGAATGTGAGACTAGGTCAGGCTAATCAGCCTGATACCCAGCTAGCCCTTCACATTCTCCCTCAACCTCCTATAATAACTCACACAAGAGGTCCAGTGTCACCCTGCAGTTGTGTATAGTCATATGTGCCATTGATGACGCCTTCCACCTGGGCCATGTAGGCCTTCCAGTCAATCTCTGTGTCTGGAAGAGGATAAGATGGTCTGGTTAATTTTGAATCCAGAATTTGCCTGCCCCAAAGCACCAGGCCTCCAGAACATCAAAGCAGAGTTCCAGCTCATTCCCAGGACTTCCATCTCCACTCCTTATCTAACTGCCTACTCGCTGGGTGAACTCAAGCATCTCAAACTATGTGTCTATAATTGAACTCATGATCTTTCCTCCCACTCCAAATCTACTCTCTTTCTTGGGTTTCATTAATAGAACAACCAACCTCCTACCTGCCCAGGTCATCTTTGATACATTTTCCTCCTTCATTCTAACCCTTGGTCAACAAATTCTGTTTTTTTCATCCTAAAGATCTCTAGTAGTTCATTTTTCTCTGATACTACATAGTCAATTTGGGGTCTAACATAATCTGTAGCCTCGATAACAGTATCCTAATTAGGCTCCTGGTTTCTACTTTCACTCCACTACAATGTATATTCTACCCTGCCCAAAACAGTTTTCTCGAAATAAAAATCATTATGAGGTCTCTCTACTTAAAAACCCTTCAGTGATTTCCCAAGGCTCTAAAGATCGATCTTTATTATTCCTATTTTTTAGAAAAGGAATCTAAAAGTTAATTAGGTTAAATGACTAACTTAAGAATTAGAAAGGATAGAGTTGGGGGCCCCAAGTTTTTAACCACCATGCTGTCTCCTTACAACACTGTTAAATTTCTTTATGATCTGATCTCGACTTGTACAATCTGCTCTCTCATTACTATTCAAATCAGTTTTGACACTGCAGCTCTAAAAAAAATAAGTTCTTCAAAGGAATCATTCTCTGTTTTGACTGGAGGTTTTTGGTACAAGATCCTCTCTGCCATCCCTTTCCTTCCTTATTCTTTCCTTTTCTGGCTAGTTCTTACATACCTTTCAAGAGGGGCTCTATGAAACTTTCCCCTACTCCTGGTGTCTGGCCCTCCTAAGTCATTGCTGCCCTTCCCCACCCACCATCAGGGATTAAGCCCAGAGGTGCTTAACCACTGAGCCACATTCCCAGCCCTTTAAAAAAAATTATTTTATTTTGATACAGGGTCTCCCTAAGTTGCTGAGGCTGGCTTTGAACTTGCAATCCTCCTGCCTCAGCTGCTGAGCCACTGGGATTACAGGCAAGTGCCCCTGTGCCTGAACCCTCCTAAATTCTTATAACACTCTGTCTTATTACTATCAAGATGAATATGATACATTATAATTACCTACTAACATCTTAGTTCAGACCCATATGCCCAAGTCATAAATACATCTCTCTTATTCACCACTGTACTTGTGGCACATAACATAATGTTAGGTAATTTAAAAAAACGAGAAGAAAACATAATGTTAGACATATGACAAGCACTCAATATGTTCTCAATGAAAAAGTCCTTAACAAGAAACAGAGGTGCCTCAAGTCCAGAGTGTAGATTCAGCCTGGAAAGAACAACTAATAATGCCTAACAGATTCAAGTGGTCACAAAATGCCATCATAGAGAAGGGACTTCGAAGACCTCAGAATTTAAATGGTTGATAATGTCAAGATCCCGGAAGGGAAGTGACGTGTCCAAGTTACAGAGACAAGCAGCAGTAGCATCACACTAACTCTGACCCAGAACTGACTTCCAGGTTGCTTTTTTTTTTTTTTTTAGCCTGGCAGGCTGTATGATCAGGGTAGAAGGCCAACCTTTAGGGTTGCCCCTCGTCACGGGAGCAGGATTAAGGTCACCCTGCCTGTGGAGCAAGTTTGGGGCTCCGATAAAGGATATGACTCTACAGATGATGAATGAGTGCTCTAGAGGTTACTTTTGAGTCCAGGTCTAGGACCCACTTTAGGGTAGGGGTTCGGATCTCCCTCCCTCCCCCCCTCCATTTCGGCGCACTCACATGCTACCCTGTGAATGACCCAGAAGGTGATGCCCACCTCTGCCAGGCAGAGGCAGGAGGCCACCCGCAGCGTGTAGCGCGGCTCCCAAAGCAATAAGCGCCGCTCTTGCCAGGCGCGTTGTAGCCATTGTCCGCAGACTCCCGCCGGCTGGGCCGCGGAACCCGCCCGGCTGCGTTTCCGCAGCCCAGCCGCCATGTTGACGGTGCGCCGCTCTAGTTGGTCCACCACCCCGGAAATCCAACCCTTCGACACTTCAGTTCCGTTCCTCTTCTCCAGGTCTAACATCAAACTTAGCGCTTATCCAAATAGCCAGAATACTTTACGACACTAAAATTTATTTCTTTCGTATCTGTCTCCTCCGGCGGAACACACACCTCGAAATAGCAGGAACAAAGTTTTACTCCTCAGTATATACCCAGTCCTGGGCACAAATGCTCTAATACAGAACGAATGTCTGCTCCGAAAAACAAAAGTTCTGTTCTTCGCAAGCCAAGCATTCCACTTCCCCTATGCTGGGAATACTTGTGTTCATGCTGGAGGCCAAAGTCGGTCTGCACCCATCCCCGCTTCCCTTCTGAGCCTTCTAGGTGCTCAAGAACTGCTTGGGAAGAAGTGAATTTTCAGTTTGTTTTCAGTTACTAATGGAAGGAGCCGTTCAAACTGAAACATAAGAGGGCAATGGTGAGCCTGAGAAGTCTGGCGCTATAAGTGTGGCCCGTGAAGGCGACTAAGCAGTACAACCGGAAGACTGCGAAAGTAGACGATGATTCGGTTTTCCCAGCCGGAGGATTCTTCAAAGAGCGCTTAGCAGAAGACGGAAGTTCCACGTGTTTGTGTTGAGCAACTGCAGGTGGTGGGCGGAGACACAAGGGCCCCGCCCACCACATCCCACCCTCCGGATTGGCTGCGTAGGTCGGGTACTGGAGAGTGCCTGGAGAGTGTCCGGAGAGTGCCTAGGGCATGGCCTCTCCCTGGGCCCCGGCCCCCGGGCCGGAGTTACCCGATCAGAACTTCGAGTACTGCGAGGTTCAGTACTGGGACCAGCGCTACCGAGGCGCGGCGGACTCTGCGCCCTACGAGTGGTTCGGGGACTTCTCCTCCTTCCGTTCCCTCCTAGAGCCTGAGCTGCGGCCGGAGGACCGTATCCTCGTGCTAGGTGGGTATCCCCAGAGCTGTCCCGGCCAGGAGATCAGGCTGCATCAGGCCTGATCTGACCTCATCCGCTTTCTCCTTGTCTCTTTGCCCCTCTCAGTGGACTCCAGTGGGAAGCTAAGATCCAGTACCTCCGAATCCAGCTGTAGTTAGCCAGGGCAAACAGGAGTGATCCTGGACCCTGTTCCGGACTCTTGGGTAACCTCTGGCCCTGGAGAAGGCAGAGGACCTAGTTCAAGTCCCAATACAAATTGGCAGTATAACTTAGGACAAGTAATGAATCCGTTGTGAGCGTCAGTTTCATTTTTAGAAATGGGACTAGGATTTCATACGAGATAATACAAATGCAGGCATCTCGAGCACTTTGCTTAGCGCTTTTCTTTTTGCGCCAGTTGGCACCAGGAACCATTGATACCTAGAGGGAGTTAGCACTCTCCAAACCCTGACTGAAACTTTGTCCTATGCTCAGTGTGAAGTGAAGGTAAAAACAGCGCCCTCTGAGATCGAAGTGGAGATTGCGGCCGAGATTGGTGTGATTTCCTGTGGAAAAGAGGTGCTGGGATGCAAAGTAGGGCTCTGAGAGGTCCAGTTGCCCCACTAGGAGTTCTCTTCCTCTGTCAGCCTTGGAGGCACATAGTGAAGCTTGAATGGAGCAAAGGTCTTCCTACCAATTATAGTTTTTATTTTTCAGCGTCAAAGTCTTTGTAAGTGAAATATTTGATACCTGTAATACCATATCTATGTAAGATATGAATAATAAATCTGATGCGTGTGTGTGCACTTAGGACTAGAAAGAAGTATAACCTAGTGGTGAGGAATTTGGGTTCTGGCCAGGTGCAGTGTGATCCCAGTGAATCCGGAGGCTGAGGCAGAAGGATTGCAAGTTTAGTGCCAACCTCTGCAATTTAGTGAGAATCTCAGCAATTTAGCAAGTTCCTGTCTTAAAATAAAAATAAAAAGCATTAGGGATATACTCCATAGTAAAGTGCCCCTGAGTTCCCTCCCAGTACAAAAAAAGAACTTGGACTGTGAAAGTTGCTAATCATGTTTGGAATTTGGCTCATCTAATTCTGGCTGTGTGTTGTCATCAAAGTACTTAAATTTCTGTACCTCCATATTCCCAGCCTCTAAAAAATGAGTACTTAAATATTGATTTTCTAAGGTGATTGAATGAATGTGAAAGAGCAAGGCCTGGCACAATAAGCCTCATGTATATTTAAGGTTTTCTGTGTAATTCCTCCCAAAACCCCTTCTCCCAGAGGTAAATGTTCATGAATTTTGTGATTGTAAACTAAATGATTTATGTATAGATTTACCATAGAGCTATTTTTTAAAGATGTAGAGTGCATCAAAATAACCTGGAAAGCTGGACCCCCACCCTGAGATTCTAATTCCAGGGATGGGTTCTAGGAATCTATTTATTTTCTCCTTCCTTCCTTCCTTCCTTCCTTCCTTCCTTCCTTCCTTCCTTCCTTCCTTCCTTCCTTTCTTCTCTTTTCTTTTTTTATTTTTTGTACCAGGGATTGAACCCAGGGATGCTTAACCATTGAGCCACATCCCCAGCCCTTTTTATATTTATTTAGAGACAGGGTCTCACTGAGTTGCTTAGGACTTCACTATGTTGCTGATGCTGGCTTTGAACTCATGATTCTCTTGCCTCTGCCTCCCAAACTGAGGAATCTATTTTCAAGAAGCCCCACAGCTGATTCTTATGCTGGCGGTTGGCAGAGTAACTCTGTCTTAAATTAAATCTGCTTGACTGAGAGTAGCCTTTTCTGGATAGGAGGGGTGAAAAGTCTAAAAATCAAAAGCGAAGAGTTTTCAGAAAGGATCTCCAAAGATTTAACAATAGGACCCTCGACATGGGGTGTACCATATGTTACATGCCACCTTAACAAACATAAGGTATCTGGTAGATGCCATGGAACATGCTGGGTCCTTTCTGACTTATTTAATCATTCCCTAAAGGTAAGTTAAAAGTATTAAGAGTCAGGCTGGGGATGTGGCTCAAGCGGTAGCGCGCTCGCCTGGCATGCGTGCGGCCCGGGTTCGATCCTCAGCACCACATACAAACAAAGATGTTGTGTCAGCTGAAAGCTAAAAAATAAATATTAAAAATTCTCTCTCTCTCTCTCTCTCTCTCTCTCTAAAAAAAAATATTAAGAGTCTTATTCAGAACATGGCTGGATGGTAAATATTTTAAACTTTGCAGTCTCTGTTACAGCTACTCAGTTTTGCTATTGTACTGTACAAACACATACATAAGAATAGCCATGCTCTAATAAAACTTAATTTACAAAAGGAGGTGGTGAGCTGGATTTGGCAACCGCTGCTATGGGTCATTGCTATGGATTTCTCAAGAGCAATTTCTCATCCTGAGATGAGAATCATGTCCAAGTCATTTGTTAGATAAGAGCTCCCAGAAGATATTGGTGAGAAATTGGGGTAACAAAAGGGAAGAAGCCAAGCAAAATTGTGATGTCAGGCAAAGTTTCCCTAAGTGTAATTTCAGCCTGAAGAATCACAGATGCAAACTTCAATGCAAACATATACCACAACCTAGGGACATAGAAAAATTGCTTAAAGGACTCCGAGGAGATCTGGTCAGAGTATTGACAGTGTCTACCACTATCATGCAGCAAGGTGAAGTAGGGTACACTCTGACTCCAGAGCTTCTAGTTCTGCTGCTGCACCACACAGATGGGTGAGAGATATCTAGCATTCTGTTGAAACTGGTCCAGTGACTACATTGTGAATTATAGCTTAATGGTCTTATTGATAAAGATGAAATGTCACTACTGAAGGTGAGTGGGCCTCTCAAAACTTGGAAGGTAGTTGAGCATTGTGATTTAAGAGCTCTGGCTCTGGAGTGAGGCAGGTCTGGGTCCAAATTAGGACTCTACATCTGACTGTAGTCTTGGGGTATGTTCCTTATCCACGTTTCTCAATTTCCCCATCTAGGAAGTGGGAATGTTAATATAATAGTATCTTCTATATGGATCTATTGTGAAAATAAACAGACAGTTCTTATGAAATGGTTAGCATAGTACCTGTTTTTTAATTTCAGTTACTGGCTAATAATCACTGTTATTATTGAACCATGCTTGTGTGTGTGCATGTGTGTTTGTGCATGTGTACATATGCACACATACCCACACATGTTGAGGACCAAACTCAGGGCCTTGTGCATGCTAGGAAAGCACTCTACCACTGAGCTATATCCCTAGCCCTCATTATTATTGAAAATGAAAGTCAGAGAGACAGTTTATCCATGAATGTTTAGAGATCCCGACTGAAGTCTTGTGTGTCTGGTCCCTATAAATAGACTGTTCTCATGGCAGGTGAATGCATATGGATGGCTGTCTCTGCTTTACTGTCAGTATACTTCTCAGATTTTCCATCTTTGCTTGGTTCCATATCCTTTAGGAATCTTCTGATCATAATTTGGCTTCTAGTTTCCTATAGAGAAAAGGGACTGACCAAAGAATTCAACTGTCCAGTTCCAACGATGGCTGTTTTTTGTTATTAATGAATTGGCATTCAGGATTACATCTCAGACTCTTAGTGTTGGGTTAGCATCCTCATAGCTTTGGATCCACATATGATGTGTTCTTGGATTTGGGTCAGTTCTCCAGGGCTTTGCTTCCCTAAGGCCTCATTTAGGAGGCAGTGTTCTTTCCAATCCCTTTCTTAATTGTGGACCCAAATCACTGAGGCAGAAATCACTGCTTTGTAAGTGTGAAAGTTTTCTTAAAAAATGCCATCCAGTGCTTGCAGGTCCAACATGGGGAAGCATGTGTTAGGCTTTACCAGGCAAGATAGTACTCTCCCTGAGCCCCAGGGCCTGAGGAGGAGCATGGGAAGGGACTGCTGAGGACTGGTGAGCTGTTTCTGGATGCTCTGTCTAGGTGCCAAGCTCTGCCAGATTAGGGATATCTCAACAATTGATCCTGTGATCCTCTTAGGGAACCAAATGAGGGTTAAAATGAGACTAATTCTAAGATCCAACATCCCCTCCATGGGACTGCCAAGAGCTATCATCCTGTCCCATTCTCAGCCTGAGACTGGCCACAGGGTGGCCTGGCAGAGACCACTGGATATTTTAAAGTAGTCATGTCCACTGTGATATAGATCCACATCTACTCTAAGCTCTACCCTTCTCTAACCGTTCCTCTTTGAGATTGCATTCTAAGCATTTCCCATCAGTGTTGTGATTCTCCAAGATACTGCTTGTTAGCTCCCCTAAAATTGTTGGCTAATCCACCTGGGGTGGGATCAGGGTTTCTTTGTGCTCCCACAGCCTGTCCCTATTGAAATACTTATTGTATTATGTGACAGTTGCCTGTTTCCATGTTTTTCCTTTCCACCAGAGCATGAGTTTCTTGAAGGAAGGCACTCTTATTCATCAACAGAGACCAATATGTAGCATTCAATATGTACATGAGGGGCTGAAGTTGTGGCTCAGTGGTAGAGTGCTTGCCCGGCATGTGTGAGGCACTGGGTTTGATTCTCAGCACCACATTAAAAAAATAAATAAATAAAATAAAGCTATTGTGTCCATCTACAGCTAAAATTTAAAAAAAATATATGTACATGAAAAATTATAAGAGATCAACCCTGCTGTGTGTCCCCACCTAGTTTACCCTCACTTACCAATTCTGCCATGGAAATCAAAGTAAGATAATAACTCCTATCACGAAACCTTTCCAGGGTAGATATCTTCCAAGATCTTCTAAAAGGTTAGGGATTAGAATAATACTGAGATTACAGTCCTAATAATACCAGTATTATTACCATCCTGAGTGTGAGGAAACTGAAATTCAACAAGTCAAATGATTTTTTCCATGGCGGTGTGGTTAGGGATATCAGAATCCAGACCCTTGAATTCCTAAGCATGGACCTCCTTCAGCTATTCAACAGATGTTTTAGTTCTTAAATTAGTGTGTTGCATCCTTTGTGTAGCCTATTGACTGTTATCGTCATTTTTCTGAATAAGAAATCCAAGTTATTGGTATTGAAACAACTTGCCCTAGTTCACACAGCCAGGAATGATAGAGCCAGGGTTTATGCTGAGGTCTGCGTGATTCCAAAGTTTATGTGTTTTCTGAACACTTCTGCCTTTCCTTTAGTACTAGAAGATTTGGACTGAGAGAAAATGTGGGGCCACGATGAATAACAGGGAAGGTGAGAACCAAAACTAACCTAGCTCTTTTGCCACCCACTCCATCCCACACCAGGTTGCGGGAATAGTGCTCTGAGCTACGAGCTGTTCCTTGGAGGCTTTCCTGATGTGACCAGTGTGGATTACTCATCAGTAGTGGTGGCTGCCATGCAGGCTCGCTATGCCCATATACCCAGGCTGCGTTGGGAGACCATGGATGTGCGGATGCTTGCCTTCCCTAGTGGCTCCTTTGATGTGGTGCTTGAGAAGGGCACACTGGATGCCCTGCTGGCTGGGGAACAGGATCCCTGGACTATATCATCTGAAGGTATCCACATTGTGGACCAGGTGCTCAGTGAGGTGAGGAATCAGCAAGAGAGGAGGGCAGATTAAGAGGTGGGGATGAGGGGATGGAAAGAACTCAAAAGCTAGAGGTCTGGTTTGGAGCAGGTGGTGGATCACCCTCAGAAGTATAGTTCTCTAAAGAATGGGAGTGTTAAGCTGGATCAAGATTAGAAGGGGCTGGAGTGATTAAGCTTACAAAGGCCAATGTTTGGCTACTAGGTTGCATCAGGGGTAAGGTAACAGGCAAGTTCCAGACAGGTGATACAGACTGAGAAGGTGAACAGCTGATAGGAAAGCCATGCCTCCTGAACTCCCATGCTCCTATTTAGATTGCAGCCCTGCTTTCATGAAATGTCGAGGAGCAGAGAATGTGGCTTACTCTTTGCCATGGAAAGTTTGAGCTACTGGATGGAGGGTAATACCTGAGGTTTGACTGGGGCAGTACTGACCTTTGAGAACCTGGAGATGACTCATCACCGATGGCTTCTCTGTCTGCCTTGCAGGTGAGCCGGGTGCTGGTCCCTGGGGGCCGGTTCATCTCAATGACCTCTGCAGCCCCCCACTTTCGGACCAGACACTATGCCCAAGCCCGATATGGCTGGTCCTTGAGGCATGCAACCTACGGCAGCGGTTTCCACTACCACTTCTACCTCATGCACAAGGGTGGGGAGCTCAGTGTGGCCCAGCTGGCCCTAGGAGCCCAGATCCTGTCACCTCCCAGCCCTCCCACCTCACCCTGCTTCTTCCAAGACTCAGATCATGAAGACTTTCTCAATGCCATTCAGCTGTGAGGCCAGAGGCATTGTCCTCCAGCTCTCCCTGGGCTTCTCAGGAATTCCTCAGGATTGGGGTTGTTTCAAAGGTGCTCACATTCCAGAGGTCTCATGTGCAAGAGAGAGGTTGTGAGAACAAGCCCATGTGAGCCAATTCAGCCCTGCTCCAGCTAGGTCCCCAGATCCTAGATTTCTGGCTTCCTTCTTATGTTCCTTTGAACTCTACTTCATTCCCCATAAACTTCTCCACCATACCGGACCACCAGTAATTCATCCCCTGGGGTAAATTTTAACAGCCCTTCTGTACAACAGCTGGCCTAAGAGGCCCCCTTCCAACTTGCATTTGTGTACAGGAGATAGCAGACTTTGAATATAGATTGCTTTATGCTTCCAACCCCAGCTCCAGCCCCAACACTGCTTACCTGTCCTGCTTAGACTGTTCATGTACCTAAGGAGGCCACATGGTAACCATGTTCCCAGCTCAGGCTGGCCTGCCTGTATTCCCTTGGCAACCCTCCCCTACTAGCAACTTTGCACCTGAGATTACCAAGTATTTGCCTCCCTCCCATTTTGGCCCCACTCCTGAGCAGACTGAAGTAGTGGCCACACATGCACACAGGGAGGTCTGTGTTTATTCACACACTCCTGATACAGCGAGGATGGAGGAACATTTTACAAAGGACACCCCTGGGTTGAGGACATCTCCAGGTCCACAGGTGTCATCCAGAGGTGCAGAGCAGTCCCATTTGGGTTCCCAGGGGTAGAACGAAAGGATCCAAGGTAAAATCAGATCTGGGCCCTTACAAGGTGATACCTTGGGGGAAAGGGGTCTGCCTGAGAACCTCCTGGAGTGAGGCTTTGGCAGACTGACCATATGATTGGTTACCATGTTGGGGGCTTGTCCCAACCCAGCCTCAACACCCGTCCTATCTGCCAGGCGCAGAAGAGCATGGCGGAGGCTGTGGGGGGAGGGCACGAACCATGAGCGGAGCCAGTAAACAAAGAATCGGATATAAAAATACAAATGTGCTGAGGAAGTTCCTTAGAAAGAGGCTGGGGTCACGCCAGACTGGGGTGAGGATTAGGAACTGCCCGGAGGGCTGGGCTCAGGTGGGTGGGAAGCTCATGCAAATACGCAGCCAAACATCCCTGGCCACGCGCGGTCCGACACCGGCAGCCACCCGGTCTGCAGACCAAACTGGCCGGAGGGGGGCGGGGCAGGGGAGCCGTGCGGGAGGGGGCGGGCCGGGGAATGGGGGCCGCGGGTCTCTGTGTCCGTTCCAGTGTGCGGGGTGGGGCTGCGGCCCGAGGTTCTAAAGTGCATGAGCGCAGCGGCGGGCTCCGGGCGGGTCCGCGCCGCCGCTACCACCGCCGCCGTGGTGCTGAAGCGGACAGCTCCGGAGTGCCTGGCAGCGGCGGCGCAGACCTGCAGCCCCCGCCCGCGGGCTCCTGGGCCGGGGCGGGGGGCGCCGGCAGCCGCATCGCCGGCCCGCGCTCCTGGCCGCTGCGGGGCTGGGCCCGGAGCCCGCCGCCGGAGCCAGCGCGTCTACACTCCGGACGGCGGCTTCTCCCCCATCCCCTTCAGCACGTCGTCTATCCGGTCATCCTCGATCACCACTGCGCAGGGAGAAAGCGCGTCAGCCGCGCGGCCTCGGGGGGCGGCGGCGAGAATGGGCCCCGCGTCCTCGCGCCCCGCGTAGCTACTGCCCCCCGGCCCAGCGACGCCCCCTCGGAACCCGGTGCCACCGAGCCTTCCCCATCCAAACATTCCTGCCTCCCTCCAGGCTACCAAGCCTCGCTCCCACAGACCCCCTTCCCTCCCTATGTTGGAACGCCCCTCTTCTAAAAGCTCTGGCAATTATGCCTCCCAGTGCGAACCCTCCCGCCACCTGAGCCTTCCTTAATCTGAGCTGAGCAGAGATATCTCTAGCTCATAGAACCTCCCTCTTCAACCCTCAGTTCAACAGAACCCCTTCCTCAAATGGGGCTCAAACGGAACATGCAGCTAATCCGACCCTCTTCCTCACCTAAACCTCTTGCTACTTGAACCCCTCTTCCGATCCTGGGACCAACAAAGTCCCCCTCCCCATGCAAACAACCAGGACAACAGAACCCCTGGCCTTTCTGCCCTCCAGTCGGACGACCCTCTGGACCTGAAGGTTCTTCGTAGCATCCACCGACTGAGCATTTGATCCCAAAGAATTGGCCCACCATTCTGTTCCCACTTCCAAGCAGCCCCAAATGCCCGGACCGGCCCCTCCCCCTAGCCCAGGTGCCAGGGCTCTGCTTCCAGAGGTGGCGAGCACCGATCGAATCCGGGGCACTGTGTTCCCGGGAGAGGAGAAGAGGGGGACAACACTGCAGCAGGGACCCTCCCCCCACAACCCGGGCCGAAGAGCGGCTGGCTGCGCTGGTCTGCGGCAGGAGCTGCGGCTACTCGGAGGGAACGGCAGCCGGGGGGCGCCCAGCGGAGGATTTCTGGGTCAGGCGGCGACTCCGAGCCGGGGCCGCGTACCTCGCTTGGCTCGGCCGATCTGGCCCAGCTTGGGGGGTCGCTTGGCCTGGTTGCCCGCGAAGAAGGAGTTGGTGTCCTGCAGGCGGCAGCTGAAGGAGAGGTCGGAGCCCTCGGGGTCTGCGCCGAAGCGGCCCATCTTGTCCTCGCTGTAAGGTAGGATCTCGGACATGGCGGGCGCGGGGTGGGCGCGGGGCGGGCGCGGGACTGCAGCGGGGCGCGGGCGGCGGGCTAGCTGCCGGACCGGCCCTAGCTCAGTAGGGGAGCCGGCGGAAGGATGAAGTCATGCAGCATCCGGGACTGCGGAGCCAAGCGGGGCCTCCTCCCCCGCGCCTCCGCCTCCCGGGCCGCTGGGCAGGCGGCGGCGGCGGCGGCGGGGACCGGGCGGGGGCGGGGGCAGTGAGCGGGGGGCGGGGGTGGCGGCGGCGGCGAGAGCGGAATGACGATGAGCGCCCGACTGCGGCAGAGAACGGCGGGCGGGGCGCGGCGGAGGCGGGGCGGGCACCGGCCAGGAGAAAGAGGCGGGGCCGAGGGGCCGAAGCGCGCCCAGCTATCCCCCGAAAGGAGGGAGCAGCAGTGGGAGGTTCCCGCACAGTGGCGGGGAATGGCCCGCAGTGGGTCTGGAAGAACTGTACCGACCAACGCTGGGAAGAGCTGGCGGGGAGGGGCGGGACCAGAGAGAAATTGGGAGCGAGCCTGGTACTTAGAGAGAAAGGGGGAGGGTCCGACACCAAGGCTCAGAAGGCTGTGCAAAGGAGACTGAGCAGGGGTGCAAAAGCTGGCGCGGCCCTTCGGGGCCTGAAAACAGCAGCAAGGCAATCAACTCAAAAAGCGGACAACAGAACCGCGGCGGCAGGAAGCTCTGGGTACGGGTGAAGAGTGGGAAAGACACAAATCCACAGGAGCGCGGGAAGAGCTCAGGCCTGTGGGTGGTGCCCTCGTGGTTGGCGCGCTCTTTTATCCTAGTTGCTCTGCGGATCTCTAGCGGTTTTTCAGGGTTTGTTCATCTCCCACTGCCTTTCTATGTCTGTCTCTGTATGTCAGTGTATCTCTACGTGTCTCCCTGTATATCTCTGTGTTAGGATCTTTGCCTTTCTGAATCTGTTTCCATGTTTGGCCCCTGTAACCTTTGCTCTACTGTGTCTCTGGCTCCTTAGTCTATTTCAGCCTCTGCTAGGAGGAGTCTAAGTAAATCCAAGGTCACATCGCGCACCAAAGCGGACTCCCGGCCGAAATCGGGACTCGAAGAGCCCGCTGCGCCTTTTGGTTCTTCCAGCCCAGGAGGCTCCCGCGCGTTTGCAGTGTAGGAGGAATGAATGGCAGCGTCGCGGGGGGCGCCTGGGCTGCGGGTGACGCGGGGAAGCCAGGAGAGCCTGAGGACGTGGCGCTTGCCACTATGGGTCGCAAGGGAGGGAGGGAGGGAGGGACTGAGGGCGCCCCTAGCCCTGGTTGCCGGGACCACGGGAGAGTTCTAGCGGCTTGGACCGGAACAAGCTCTTTCCCACTTACCTCTGGCAACCCCCACCCCCGCCGTAGCTGGCCGTCAGCGGCAACGTCACCTGCTTGCTAGCGCGCAAAGGCCCTGGCGCAATCACAGGCCTTGGAGGGGAGGGGGTGTCTCACATTCGGCGAAAGTGACGACAGCGCTGATGAAGATAATAATCACTTTGTACGTTCACTCCACACCCCAGGCGGAGGCCCTTTCTACTCATTCCAGTCAAATTACAAAGATAGTGAAACTGTATGTTGTCTCAGTAGGTAATGAGTAACCCCTCACCTAAGGTGCTAAAGAAGGGGCCATGAGAGTTCTTGTTCAGGCAAAGATAACAGCTTTGTGTGGGGAATTTAAACAATTCGTTTCTCCCTACAGAATGAGGGAAAACGGGGATTAACAATGTAAGCCCGAATTCATTTGTTTAAATTATATTCTTGTCCTTCCTATGTATGCTGGATCATGCTTAAAGCAAAAGCCTTAAGGGAATATTGTAAAGATATTGCAATACTGTGTATAAATAAGATTCAGTTATATTATAAAAATGTGGAGGAGTTCTTTAAACTTTGATCCTATACTTAAAATTCTGATGTTTGCATCCTTGCTCATGAGAAGAAAATATATTTTCAGTTAAAATGAAATAAAATTTGGAGATGTGTAATGGCACATTGTTTCTCACTTGAATGTCCCCCCAAATCTAGTGAACTTCCTCCATAGGTCCCAAACAAAATAATAAGTGTTTTGGCAATTATCAACATTTTTATTCAAGTGGAAGCTGTACAGCCATATAGTGAGTTGAATAGAACCCTTTTCACATACACCTCAATTCATGTCCACCCAGTACCTAGATTGTGACCTTATTTGGAAATAAAATACTTACAAATATAAGTAACTAAATTAAAATGAGGCCAAACTGAATTAGTGTGGGCCCAAAACCCAATCATTGATGTCTTTGTATGAAGAGGACAGGCACACAGAAACACACAGGAGAAAAGACCAAATGAAGGAGGCAGAGAAATAGGAGTGGAAGCTACCAGGAACTGAAGGAGCCACAAAAGTTTCTTCCCTAGATCTTTCTGAGGGAGGATGGCCCTCCCAAAACCTTAATTTTGAACTTCTAGCCTCCAAAACTATGAAAGAATATTTCTGTTGTTTTGAGCCAACCAGTTTGTGGTACTTTGTTACACCAGACTTTGGAAATAAATACAAGCTGTTACAAATAGTTTTGGGTAATTTTTTTTTTAAGAAGGTTTCTCCTTCTTAAATGCTCTGATAAGGCCCTTTGCCCCTACCCTATCCACTCAAAGGAAGCCTTTACCATCAGGGTATTTCCAGGACTTGTTCTATTTAAAAGATGCTGATAAATTACACACACACACACACAAAGAATGAGGCAGATCTGTGTAAACAGACATGTAAGGTCTCCAAGGCTTATCAAAATGTCACCGAATAACATATGGAAAATATAATTTCATATGTGAGGGGAAAGTGTACACACACACACACACACACACACACGATGTTTAAGTATGTAAATGCGTAAAAGAAAGATCTGGGGCTGTGGTTGTAGCTCAGCAGTGGAATGTTTGCCTAACACGTGAGACACTGGGTTGGATTCTCAACACCACATAAAAATAAACAAATAAAATAAAGGTATTGTGTCCACCTACAAGTGAAAATATTATTTTAAAAAAAGAGAAAGATATGATGGGATACCAAACTGCTAATGATAATGATTACCTTTAAGAATGACACTGGAGCAGGTGCAGTGGCAAACACCTGTAATTAAGGTGTGTGTGTGTGTGTGTGTGTGTGTGTGTGTGTAGCTTCACAAAATTGAGATTTTGTAACCCTTTTTCTCTCCCACCTAAACCTCTCTGTAGAATATATTTCCCCATAGCATTAACTCCTCTTCTATCATTTGCAAATATCCCATTGTGTGGGTGTTTGATTTATTCAAGAAGCCCTCTTCTCTTGGACATTGACACCCCCTTTTTTCTTTTGTATGTATTATAAATAGTGCTGCGATGAACAAATGTTTTAAAAGCATGACCATGATATTTTGTTGCTCATCCAATCAAGAAGTGAGTCTATTTCTGAATCTGGGCTAGACCATTTGATTTGCTTTGCCCAGTGGGGATGTTAGCAAGTATGATGGAGCAGAGGCTTGAAAAATGCCTATGTATCAAGGCATGTCTACTTTTTTGATGCTGAGAATCCTGAGACCACTATCTGAAGAAGTTATAGTTAGCTTATTAGAAGAGGAAAAACTACAGAGAGATGGGATTTAGTCATCCCAGCTAAAGCCCAAACATGTTAATGAGACCATTTTAAGTCATCCCAGACCATCAGCTCCTACTGAGCTGGCCCAGCCCTGAAAATCACCCAATCATAGCAATCACTCCACAGAATATGAAAGGTAATAAATGTTTGTTATTTTAATCTGCTACATTTGGGATCCTTTGTTACACAGCAAAAGTTAATTAATGCAAATATGTTTTTTCTCCCCCAGTACTGGACACTGCTACTGAGATACACTGGCAATGTATGTTTTGTTGTTTGGTTTTTGGTAGGAGGGATTGAACCCAGGGGTGCTTAACCACTGAGCCACATCCCAACCCTGTTATTTTTTATTTGGACATAGGGTCTTGCTAAGTTGCTTAGGGCCTTGCTAAATTGCTGAGATGGCCTCAAACCTGCAATCCTCCTGCCTCAGTCTCCCACTTTGCTGGGATTATAGGCATGTGCCATTGCACTTTTATTTTATTTTGAAACGGGTTGCCCAGACTAGCCTTGAACCTAGATCCTCCTGTCTCAGCCTCCTGAGTAGCTGGGATACTAGGTGTGTGCTATTATACCCAGTGATACAAACATTCTTTAGATAACAGTTCCCTAGAAGCATGGCTTTCTGGGTCAATGTGAACACTTTTATATCTTTTGATTCAAAGTGCCAAAAATGTTGTATCCATTTATAAACTACTAGCAATAAATGAGAATACCCATATTTCCCATCTTTGTCAATACTAAACACTAGGGGCTGGAGATGTGGCTCGAGTGGTAGTGCGATCGCCTGGCATGCGTGCGGCCCGGGTTTGATCCTCAGCATCACATACAAACAAAGATGTTGTGTCTGCCGATAACTAAAAGATAAATATTAAAAGATTCTTTTAAAAAAATACTAAACACTAATGTTTCTTGTTATCATTGTGACTGCATTGTGCTTGTAAAGTTAAGAGTGAATTGTCCATTCCCTCTCAGTTTAGTCAGTTTAGAGAAAGAAAGGGGAAAATATGTAGGGGGAAAAAGAGCAGAAAAGAGAAAAAATGGAAGACTATAAGAAAAAAGTCAAAAGTTATAAATACAGAGGAAAGGGCTGGGGATGTGGCTCAAGCGGTAGTGCGATCGCCTGGCATGCATGCCCCCCTGGGTTCGATCCTCAGCACCACACACAAACAAATATGTTGTGTCCGCCGAAAACTAAAAAATAAATATTAAAATTCTCTCTCTCTCTCTTTAAAAATAAATAAATACATACAGAAGACTTATAGAATAAAACCACCTCCAACCCTTTTATAATAGGTTATTTAATATGTAATCAGGAATAGTTATGGGCCTTATAAATGATTATGGTTACAAGATGTATGAAAAGAAATGCTATTGAGGAAAGCCTGTGAATCTGAGAACACTGTAAACATAGGTATCAGACTCTTTCATATGTGCTTGCATTTAATTGTTCTCATGATACAGATAAGAAAAACTAAATGTCAGAACTTGATAAAGATATTCCAGATTTGAGTCCAAATCTGCTTGGCTTGAAAACTGATGTTTCCACTTACTCTTTCTAAAGGAGATGTAGAAAAGACTAGCAACTAATGGTAGGAAGATACATAGCCTCCTTTGGATTCCTATTGCCAAATTATTTTCCAGAAAGGAGTCAGAACCCCTGGGTTTGAATCCAAGCTCTGCCACCTACTAGCTGTGGCTCTCAGCATCTCTATGCCTCAGTTTCCTCATCTGTAGAATGGCTTCATAAATATAATTGGGGTAAATGAACACATAGATATAAAGCACCTAGAATAGTGGTTGTCAGATAGCAAAATATTGCATAAACTTGGTCAATTACAATATGGTGTTGCAGTGGTCATAAGACTAATTCTGATCATCCTGTTGACAGGTGATTCTTCTGCAGTAGCTTTGATTGTACTCACATGACCACACACCATGGTGGAATTCCCCTGGAGAAGGAATGACCTTGATGCCCTGTTTTTCTCCATGTAACTTTGGGGAGGGGAGGAGGAAGAGGAAAGTGGTGTGTCATTTTTTAAAAATCTGCTGCTTCAGTCTCCAGTTTTGCTAAGAAGTGAAAGGGAACCCTGACTAACCTAGTAAATATCTGCTTATTCTGCCATCTGGGAATTAGAACAGGCTTCTTCTAGTCTTACAATTCCCATTTGTAGCTATGGTTCGTGAGTGATAATAATAATTAAAATGAAATAGTACTGACATAACAAGTACTCTTTGCATAAAGAGTACCATCCAAATTCCAGGCACCATCCAAAGTACTTTACAAATACCATTTCATTTAATACTCAGAACCACCCTTTGAAGTAGGTACTATTCTTTCTTCCATTTTACAGATGGGGAAACTGAGTCTGAATCTTTCATTCTCTGACACTGTACTGTCTCCTGATTGAGAATATGCAACTTGGGGTGGAAAAATGACTAAGAAAGCAATGCAACACTTCTCAGCCAAATCCATTCATCATACGCCCTTTCTCAGTCACAAGAATATTCCATTGCTAGAACCACTTGCCGCAAGATGTCTGGGAACTGAGGTGGGAGTCAGGAAACGGATTATGTATTTGCAACCACTTCAAGCCATCTCAGGTCAAATTCTTGTAGTCTTCTGGTGAAGGGGGCTGGTGAGAGGAAAATGTCTGTCTGTCTCTCTTTCTCTCCCTGCCCCCAACTGTAAAAAACACTAAGCAGTCTTCAGTACAGCAGACTGTGGCAACACCAGGCCTGATTAAGGAATGACAATATGGAAGGCAGATGGCAAATGCATGGATGCCACACTATTGCGCTTCAGTTAAATATTGCTTGGTTTTTTTTTTTTTCCTTGTAAACCTCCCAAATAAAATCCTTTGCTTTCCCCAAGTTAGAAGTGTTAGCATGTCTTTTCTTTAAATATCTGTGCATGGCTGTTTTTTTCCCTGCCAATTTGTCACCATCTGTAACCCTCCCTTTATGAGATGATCTGATGACAGCAATTATCTTGGAGAGTAAAAGTGCAGTCTTGAAGCAACATGTAGGAATGGAGTCAGTGGGGGCTGCGTGTGGCGTGCATGCTGCCCTTGCAACTTGACTGCGCGCGTATCCTGTGTACCCAACAACAGCGTACTTTGACTCTGGGTGCCTCCTGCATGTGAGTATGTAGTGTGTGAGCATTCTGCCAATTTCGGTGTGTGTGTGTGTGTGTGTGTGTGTGTGTGTGTGTATGTGGACTGGGTGTTGGGCTCTGTACCTGCCTGTGTACTTGGGGTCTGTGCTCTGTGTAAACATCCTGTGGACACCTGCATAGGAGCCAACTGCTTGTGTGCTTTGCACAAGCTGTGCAGACTATTGGGGAAAGGTCTTCTTCAGGAGGGCATGATTTCTCCAAGATGCTTAAAGGCCTGAAACTTGGAGAACTGCACCATGGAATATTAGCGGGGATTGGGCCTGGGTAAAAGGAAAGTAAATTATGGATGGTTTGCAGGAAGACGCTCCTGAGAGGTGGTATGATTATAAAGAGAGAGGGGAACCGAGGAGGTCTTCTCCAGCGAGGCTGGAGCACAGCGCTGGCGGCCAGCGCGGGCCAAGTGCGGGGCTCAAGCGCCGGGCTCCGGGTGGCTGGCTGGGAGCCGCCGGCGCGCTCCGCCCCTCCCCTTCGCTCCCCACCCCCGGGCGCGGCGCCGCGGGGAAGGGGGGACTCGGGCAGGCGGGGGCCGCCGCGACTACGCGAGGGGCTGCGGCAGCGGCCGTGATGGCGGTCGGTAGCGGGACTAGGCGCGGGTCCTGGGCCGCGGCCCGGGAGAGGGTCAGAGGCCCCGAGCCCTAAAGCGCTGCCCGGCCCAACTCACCATGAACGTCGCGCTTCAGGAGCTGGGCAGCGGCGGCAACGTGAGTGGGGGCCTGGGGTGCCAGTGCAGAGGACCCGGGTGGAGGAAGGGACGAGGCAGAGGGGTCCGCCGCGAGGAAGCAGGCGGCGTCGGGCAAGAGGCTCTGGCTGGCCGAGATGAGGCCTCGTGTGGGGGTTGGGGTGGGGGACAGTGTCAAAGGGGACCCCAGGCCCAAGAGCCCGGGTGGTGGGAAGGGGCCCTCACTGAAGGAGGGAAGGGGTCCGCTGGGCGACGGGTGCTGGGCCAGGGACGTGGGCATCAGCTCTCTCTGCCTGACCTCGTTGGCACCCCCGGACTGTCTGGCAGATGGTGGAGTACAAACGGGCCACTCTTCGGGATGAAGACGCACCCGAGACCCCCGTAGAGGGCGGGGCCTCCCCAGACGCCGTGGAGGTGGGCAAGGGGGTTCCCCCTTTCTCACCAGGCCCCAGCTCTGGCATGACGCCTGGCACACCCAGAAGCTCTGGGCTATTCTGGAGGGTCACCTGCCCCCATCTCCGCTACATCTCTGGCCTCTGCGTTAGGACTATGGTGAGGTGATTTTAAGCCATGACGTTGCACAAAACAGGCTCAGTGCTCCACTCAGCCTGCCTCATTGCCCCTGGGCCCAATGTTCAACCCCTTAGTGTTTTTGCTTCATGGTTCCGGAATTGCTTGTGACTTCACTCTCTGGGAGTACTTCTGTAATCTTGGATCCCTGCCCTGCCTTTCATTCCCTCTCTGTCCCCCTGTGTTCCCCAGGTGGGATTCCGGAAGGGGACAAAACAACTTTTAGGCTTGCACACCCAGTTGGAGCTGATCTTGGCAGGTGTCTCTTTACTGCTGGCTGCACTGCTTCTGGGCTGCTTGGTGGTCCTGGGGGTCCAGTACCACAGAGGTAGGTGGGCCCACACCTGTCACCAGCCCTCATAGTTGTGAGGGATCTGGAGGCTGAAGGGCCTCTAAGATTTCCTCTGTTTGGAGGCAGCCTTCCCATCCTTCCTATGATCATGGCCCTTGGAAAAAGTTTGCCTCTCCCAGATTATCTGAAAGTCTCCTACTCTCAAACTATGTCTCCTGCCACAGACCCATCCCACAGTACCTGCCTCACAGAGGCCTGCATTCGAGTGGCTGGAAAAATCTTGGAGTCCCTAGACCGTGGGGTGAGTCCCTGTGAAGACTTTTACCAGTTCTCCTGTGGGGGCTGGATTCGGAGGAACCCTCTGCCAGATGGGCGTTCTCGCTGGAACACCTTCAATAGCCTCTGGGACCAGAACCAGGCCATACTGAAGCACCTGCTTGGTGAGTGGAGCTGTCAGTGAATTGATGTGCCAAGTATATTTTTAGGGGTGTCCAGCCCAGGGCCTGGCACTTAGTAGATACTCAATAGATGTCCACATGTGAAGAAGTAGATTGCTCTGTGAGGTAGAATGTGCTGAGAGTAGGGGGCTCCAGAGAGGTGGAGACAGGTTAGAGGGAGGCAAAACATTGAGTATAATAAAAGGGCTCCTTCCTGCATTGTTTCAAGATGTGGTAGACACCAGGGACCCTGTAGTGTTTGGATATCTTTGAGGGTCTCCACGAACAGGGGAGAGGAAGGCACCCACATTTGCTGTTTCAGACAGTCTTATTAGGTCCACATTAGGCAGACTCTCATTGGTAGGGCAAGGAGAAGCACAATCAAGGGCCAGGGACTCCCCCTCACCAGTTAACCTAATTGGCACCTGGACTCTGTCTTCACCCCACAGAGAACACCACCTTCAACTCCAGTAGTGAAGCTGAACGGAAGACACAGCGCTTCTACCTGTCCTGCCTACAGGTGGAGCGCATTGAGGAGCTGGGAGCCCAGCCACTAAGAGACCTCATTGACAAGGCAGGGCTATTGAATGGACTGTGGGCAGGGGGAGCAAGAGGGCCTTGGAAGAGAATGTGCTCAAAGAAAGCTTTGGGGTCCCTGTGCGAGAGGTTTCACTTATGATCTCTACTCAGATCGGTGGTTGGAACATTACGGGGCCCTGGGACCAGGACAACTTCATGGAGGTGCTAAAGGCAGTAGCAGGGACCTACAGGGCCACCCCATTCTTCACCGTCTACGTCAGTGCCGACTCCAAGAGTTCCAACAGCAATGTCATCCAGGTGCTGGACTGAGAAAGGGTGGGGAGAGACTTTTTGCTGAGCCCAGGTTCCTCTACCTGGGGACAGGCAGGTGCACCCTGCACAGGAGTCCAGGTTCCAGGTGTGATAGGGACTCACCTTCTTTCCTTGCTGTTGCAGGTGGACCAGTCTGGGCTCTTTCTGCCCTCTCGAGATTACTACTTAAACAGAACCGCCAATGAGAAAGTAAGGAACATCCTCAGAACCCCCATCCTCACCCCTTGCTGAGCTGGGCTGATCCCTGAATACTTTTCTCTTTGTTCAGGGTCAGAGTGGGGAAGGTGAGCCCATTCTGTCACCTAGTGAGCTGACTGCCCTTCCTTCCTTTTCCTCCTTCCTTCTTTCCTTTCTTCATTTTGTTTTTCCAGAAAAGCATTGCTTTTCTTTTCCTTTCTTTTCTTTGTGATTCTAGGAATCAAACCAAGGGTCTGTGAGTGCTAGACAGGGCTATACCATGGAGCTATACCCTAAGCTTCAGGAAAACATTTTATAAGCACATACTGTGTGCCAGGTACAGTGGGGGAATTCTGAGATGTAAGTTGCAGAGCCATTATCACTGGAAATTTGCACTGTTGGTGTACCTAGATAGCTAAGAAAAGGGCTCAAAAGAGGATCTCTGGGACTCAGGAGAGACTTGGGTGTCCAGAGAAGGTTTCCTAAGAGACTGTATTTGAGCCAGACCCTGTAGAACATGTGGAAGCATATGAAGGCATACTGGGTAGAGAAAAACAAGTTAAACAAAAGTGTTGAAGAAGGAAAGACAAGGTGTGTTCAGATCATGGGAATGGGTCTAGTTTGGAAAGATGTGGTGATCTAAGTAGAAGTGAGGTTGGAAAGGTAGTCAGGAACTAGTTATGGAGGGAATTGTGAATGTTTCACTAAAGGAGTTATTCTATAGCCCCCAGAAAGCCATTGTATGCTCCAGAGCAGGGAGGAAGTGATGCAGTGAGCAGTGCTCTGGGAAGACAATTTGGCTAGGGTGTGAAAAGTAGATGCGACACAGGGAGCCTGGAAAGGAGGTAAGAGTCTCTGCTCTGAATTCCAGGCTGTGAGTCAGTAAGGGCCCAAGTGAGAGAGTGTAGAGGGAATGTTAGGATGGTGATGGTGAAATGGAGGGGTCCTTAGGGAATCAGGAGAAACCAGATTTGGGTACACTGGGGAAAAGGAGACAATGTGATGTCATCAGAGAGATTTTGGAGTCAGACCTGGATTTTAATCTCGTCTTTGCTACTTAGTGCAAGAAGATTGATCTTGCTAAGGTTATTTTCTCTTCTGTAAGTAGGGGAACCAGAGCCTCTAGCTCATGTGGGGCGTGGGGTGTGGGAGTGCAAGCTTCTGCTCCTGCTGTGGTAGACACTCAGTAGGTGAGAGCCTCTCCTTTTAGATGTCTGAGTACAAGGGGCCTGGATTCCTTGTCTGTGAGAGGTCTGTAGCAGCTGTGAAAGTCAAGTGGAATCGCAGAGAGACAACAGTATGAAGGAAATGTGAAGCTTGAGGGGCATCTTCTTTGAGACCTACACAAAGATTTAGGGAAAGAAAGAGAAAGGAAAAGACTGGACATGGGAAAGGAGGAAATCCTAGTGTTTTAAGTGCAGTGAGAAGAAGGAGCATCAGCAAAAGAGACTGCTGTGGGAAATGACAACCTGGAGAGCCCTTTATCACACTGTCATTCCTTCACAAACATTTCCTGAGCATTCCTGGGCCAGATTCTCCTCTAAGCACTGGTGAACAGGACATCGCCATGGCCCTCTGAATGGAAGAGAAGACATGAAGTAGCTGGTTACACAGTTCACAGTTGTTGGGACTGAAATAAAGGAGAAGCATGGTTCCCAGTGTGAGCAGGACCAGGAACCAGCCTAGTGCTGGGGTGAGGGTGGACCCCAGCGAGTGGAGAGCTTCTGCAGAGGGAGCAGCTTAGGTGAAAGCTCTGAGGTAGGAAGGCAGATGGCCTGTTGATATACTCAAGGAGAGAGGGACCAGGAGGGGAGAGTGGCTAAGTCCTTCTGGACAGGGATATAGACCAGTTTTATGTATGAATATTGTTGGTCAAGTTTAGGATTTATTGCAAAATAAATGATGTGAATAGATGTGTGTTTTTAGCATCATCTAAGTTGTGAGGAGAGAACTTGGAGAATGCAGGAGTGAATCACATCATTCAGCACGTCTGATGGAGTGAGGGAAAGCCTTGGGTTTGATTCTCAGTGTGTCACTGGTTGCCTTGGGCAGAAGCTTCCTGCCAAGGTCTAGAGGAGGGTGCAGCACAAAAGGTTAAGACGGAGTAAAAAAAAAAAAAAAAAAAAGTAGGAGTACAGAGGCTTTAGGGAAGTCTCCAAAGTAAGTCTTAAGCCACAGGTAACGAGCTGGAGCCGTTATTTGGTTGAGCTGACCATCCCAGTTAGGATCCGGGATGATTGGGTTTTGGCACTCCTCTCTCTTCCTCTGGCACCAGCAGCAAGAAAAAGGAGAGTGAGAAAAAGAGACATTTTGTAGTATAGACATTGTGAATATTAAGGGATTGAAAACTTTTCAGTAAAATAGAAAAGGAGATGGCCTTTCTTTGTCCATTAAGGGAGTCCAGGATAGGGCTGGGAGTGGTCTCTGGGAAGAAAACCACAGGGATTGGTGCCAAACAGTACTGAGATCTGTTTGTATATTTTCATCCCTTTCTTCAACAAATATATTTTGAGCATCTACTATGTGGCAGACACTGTGCCATGGTGGTGAACAAAGCAAACAGTCCCCACTCTCACAGAGCTTGTATGCTAGCAACATAAGTTTGTGCTGGACCCATGTAGTGCACAGGCCATGGCACATTCTGATTCTTTTATGGAGTAATTTGAGTTAGGAATCAAGTCATGTCACCTTACCAAACTTATTCCCTCTGCTCTGTGTAAAATGGATTAGTACCCACTTTATGAAGTTGCTGTGGGAGCGTGGGGGGATATATATTATATGCAAAGCCCCTAGCAGTCTGATGTGTGTATATATAATCACTAAGGATTTATTTTCTGTGCATTTCTCTCCCTTGGAGATCAGGGGAGAATTGGAAAAAAATAGCAAGTGTGAGGCATGGTAGGATGAAAGAGAGAAAGAATTTGAAGGCTGCAGGGGGCCAGATTTCCAGTAGGGTCCAGTCAGCTGTTCAGTGAAGACCCACAGCCACTGGTAGGCTAGGACAACTAGAAGAGCTTTAGGAAATGAGAAGGCAGAGCAGATTTGTCCAGACCATCCACTGGACAAATATTTGCAGAGCACCAATTCTGTGTTTGGTTGGTCCTGTTTGAGGCCCTTGGGATACAGGGGTAAACAGCTGCTGAAACTTGAACAGAGTTCTCCTTGGGGAAAGTAGTTGACAAGTGCACAAATAAATAATCAAAATAGAGCAGACAGTGGTCAGGGCTATGTTGGAAATGAAACAGGGTCAACCAGGATGGCTTCCCTAAGGATGAGTTGAGCAGAAGAGAGAGTGGGCAGAGATGGGGCCAGGACAGATCCTTGCCGCCTAAGCCAGCACTTGCTGACTCTGAGGATGTCTTGGTGCTTCACAGGTGCTCACAGCCTACCTGGACTACATGGAGGAGCTGGGGATGCTACTTGGTGGACAGCCAACTTCCACCCGGGAACAAATGAGGCAGGTGCTGGAGCTGGAGACACAACTGGCCAACATCACAGTACCCCAGGACCAGCGGCGGGATGAGGAGAAGATCTATCACAAGATGAGCATCTCAGAGCTGCAGGTGGGATAGGCAGAGGACTAGAGACATCTGGGATGGGCCGGTCCCTGGTACAGAGCACCTAGCTTTCCTTCATGCCATTTTCCTTGAGGCATCTGGTCCTTTCTTCATTTCCTCTCTTTTCTGAGCTTCCCAGCTGCACTGTTCCTATCCTGCAAAGACAAATGGTGACCATTTTAAGCCACCTCTCACAGGATCATCCATTTGTCTCTTTCTTGTGAATGAATGGAGAGATTGTGTTAAAAATTTATAACAACTTGGATGAGATGTTCACACAACAATCAGAATGGATATGGAAGTGTCTCCCGTAGGCTCCTTCTGTGTCAGGCAGCAGTCCTTTTGGTGGTGAATTATGGGAAGGCTAGGAAAGGGGAGGTTCTGGAGTAGAGGCCAGGTGTGTGGGAGGTGTCAGGGGAGTGGTATTGTATCAACAGTTATGAAAATATTTGACTATCTGTGCTCCAGCTGAATATCACACATTTCCTTGTATAGTAAGTGGTTGAGCTCCCAGACTGAGTGCTTCTTAGGCCTGGAAAAGGGAGGGAGGAAGTCACTAAGCAGCCAGTAGCTGTTGCCATGGCAATGGGAAGGCCTCCCAGGCTACAATATATCAGTGGGGGAGGGATCCACTGGAAGCATCAGCAGGCAGTCAACCAAGCCTGAGAATTTTTTTGCTCTCAGGCTCTGGCGCCCTCCATGGACTGGCTTGAGTTCCTGTCTTTCTTGCTGTCACCATTGGAGTTGGGTGACTCTGAGCCTGTGGTGGTGTATGGGACGGATTATTTGCAGCAGGTGTCAGAACTCATCAACCGCACCGAACCAAGGTGGGAGGGAGCCCAAGGTGCAGAGGGTGGGACTCGGGGCTCTGTGGAGATAGTAGGGACTAGACCCAGTGGATGCATACAACCACACTAAGCAGCATTTGATGAGTAAGGACCTAGGTCATTCCAGTCATGAGAATGTTTGTAGGTTCTTCCTCCAGACTAGGGTTTCAGGTTGCCCATTTGTGACCTCCATTCCCAAGTCAGCTTGGAGCTGACCTCTGCAGGCAGGTATGTGGTCTCAGGGTGAGAGAGGGACTCTAGGACAGCTTCAACATGTGCTTCTCAGGACTCCTGCTGCCTGCATGTTCTTGGGGATTGGCTGGTGGGAAAGGAAAAAGGTACTCCACTTCCCCTTATTTCCTGGTATGAATGCCAGTGTCCTGAACAATTACCTGATCTGGAACCTGGTGCAAAAGACGACCTCGAGCCTAGATCGGCGCTTTGAGTCTGCACAAGAAAAGCTGCTGGAGACCCTCTATGGCACCAAGAAGGTGGGCTCTCTGACTCTGCCCCCACCTTCTGACCCATCCCAGCTGATGCTGTACACTCACAGTGCATCAGGCACCAGTTGCCTCATGGTGTAGAGTGTGGAGCACAAAATTTAGAATCAAGCTGACCTGGGTTCTAATTCCAACTCCTCCATTTTTTAGCCTGTGGTACTTTGGGCATGTCACCCAGCTTCCTTGATTCTCCATCTCCTAGTCTGTAAAGCAGGAATAACTTGCAGGGTTGTTATGAGGATTAATTGAGTTAATGTCCTAAGTACATGATATGTACAGACATTGTAACTTTGATGATGAGGATGGGGAAGGCAAATAAATGCTGTCCCTTCATTTTACAATTCCCTTTTGTGGGTGGGGGTTGGACTTATAAACAAATACATGTATTTGGGGGGGAGATAAGAGCTCACACTGAGTGAAAGACTTTCTTTGTGATATAGGATAGAGGTGGGAACAATGGGGGAGGCATAAGGAAAGGTTTCCCTGAGAGGAATGGGTTCACCAAGAAATTAGGGAAGAAGGGCATTCCAGCCAGAAGGAATAGCATGTGAAAATCCCCAGAGGAAAGGAGGAATTTGGTTCTGATAGGAACTTGAGAACTAGACAATAGAGAGGATGAGCTTGGTGAGGTGTGCATGGGGCATCCATGAACGGACCTGGCTCTTGTGTTAAGATGTTTTGCCTTGATTCTTTCATGGAAGACCACAGGAGTAACTGCAGGAGATCAGCACTACAGTTATGTTATGTATTAGATGATCTTTCTGATGTCTAAATGGATGATGGAGGAGAGTGATGGGGGAGGGGGATGAGAATGAAACCAGTGCCTAGTCAGGAGACAACTGCAATCTTCAGGCAAGAGACAATAGTGCCGAAAACAGAGTGGGTACCCATGTGTTCCTACTGAAGCTTCATTCCTGGTGTTGGCACAATTTGAGATATTGCCTTTATATCCCCTGGAGTCTGGGGAAGAAATGGCACCCCAAATCCAGGCCTTTATTGTCCAGAGCTGAGAAGGGCTAGCTTCAGAGACAGAAAGGCCCTCTTGTTCATTTACAGTCCTGTACACCACGATGGCAGACCTGCATCTCCAACACGGATGATGCCCTTGGCTTTGCTTTGGGATCCCTCTTTGTGAAGGCCACATTTGACCGACAAAGCAAGGAAATTGTGAGTCTTCAGGCTTCTTGACCCTACCTTAAAATTCACCATTATATGAGTATATATTAAAAAACTGGAAGGAAATTCTTAAATGAATAGTGGTTACTTTGGACAATGGAAACATAAAGATTTTTTTTTATTGTTGTTCTTTAAGGTTTTCTTTATTTTCCAAAAAATTTATAATAAGTTTATATTATCTATATAATTAGAAAAAGGTAATATTTTCTTGTTAGGTAGAATTAATGGGTGTGCTTAAAGTATTATCCACAAGGATGTTTATGACAGTGTTGTTTATAATAGAGGGAATGAAAACAGCTTAAATGACCAACCATAGGAAAAATAAATTGGTTAGAATAGATTAGATTATGATACAACTTTAAATTCAAGATGTACTTTTAAGTGAAAAAATAAGTTGCAAAAAACATATGTCATACAACATAACTCCATATTTTATATTTATATCTGGACAGAGGAAAACACTAGAAATACATATCAAAATGTTAAAAGAAGTTATCTTAGAGTGATTGGATTATAAATACTGTGTTTTCTTCTTCAACTCTTCTCAACTTCCCAGAGTTTCCATGAATTCCTTTCTTTCAGAATCTGATAAAAACAATGTGCTAGATTAAATTTTATTATTAATTTATTTAATTGACTTGTTAACATGTTAAAATTTTTGAATTAATTAGAAAAAGAAAGCCATCCTTAATGCCAGTACCTTCATAAATGATCCTTCCTTCTCATCCTTCTCAGATGCTAAACTTTAGGTGAACATTCCCATGGCTCACCTGGGGAGGGGGATGGGGCTGTAGGGCAAATAGGTGAGCAGGGATACATTAAGTGTGGATGGGAGACTAACTTGTGCCTCTCTTTCCCAGGCAGAGGGGATGATCAGTGAAATTCGTTCTGCTTTTGAGGAGGCTCTGGGACAGCTGGTTTGGATGGATGAGAAGACCCGTCAGGCAGCCAAGGAGAAAGTGAGTAATGGCTAGAGTTGGAGCGCCATCTTGAGGAAGGAATGGAGGATACAGTTTTACTGGGACCTGGGGAGGGAACCCTTTAACCTGTTTTCTTCAGGCAGACGCCATCTATGATATGATTGGTTTCCCGGACTTTATCCTGGAGCCCAAAGAGCTGGATGATGTTTATGATGGGGTGAGTACCCGTGCTCAGAGTACTGACCCGCAGCCTCAGGCAGGGAGTGCACTATTCCCTTGCCTCAGTAATTGGGACTCAAGCACTGGGAGGGAAGGAGGTGCTTGTTGGTTTCTTTCAAAGGATACAGGCAACCCACATTGCTTAAGTGTTGGCTCTGTGCCAGGCTGCAGGCCAGATGATAGTAAATATTAGTGAGTGAGTAGGGATTTGGATCAAGACTGAGTCGAATCATGTTTCTACCCATAACTAACTGTAGAACCTTGGACAAGACCTTTGTGGTCCTTAGTGTCTTCATTTGCAAAATGAGGGTCCTACTAATACTTCACAGGGTTCTTGTAAGAACAAGATTAGGAAGTATGTAAAAAACATAACAGCACCAGCAGCACAAGTCCATCCCCAATTCTTTTAATTTTTTATTTTGAGCCAGATTCTCCCTAAATAGCTGAGGCTAGTCTTGAACTTCCAGTCTACCTGTCTCAGCCTCCCAAGTTGTATATGCCATGATGCCTGGCAATAAGTTATTTTTTATATATTGGCAATTATTTACCAGATATTTTACTCCTTTTTTTTAATGGAACTCAGAGCCTTATGCATACTAAACTAGTACTCTACCACTGAACTACATCCCCAACCTTGTACTCCCATTTTACAGTTGAGGAAACTGAGGCTTGGAGAGAGGCTAATGAGTAGTCAATCTGGGACTCTTATCTTCTTTATGTTCTCCCCTTCCACCTCCCGCCATACCAATAGTATGAAGTCTCTGAAGATTCTTTCTTCCAAAACATGTTGAATTTGTACAACTTCTCTGCTAAGGTGATGGCTGACCAGCTCCGCAAGCCTCCTAGCCGAGACCAGTGAGAATGGGAGGCCACAGACACTGGGGACATCAGGGGAGGTGGGGGACAAGGGGTGGCACATGGCTCTTGTGGAAGGTAGGGCAGGGCTGCTGGACTTGGGGGTGGGTATTTTGAGAGTAGAGAGCCTCAGCCTCTCCCTTTCCCCTCTAGGTGGAGTATGACCCCTCAGACGGTGAATGCTTATTACCTTCCAACCAAGAATGAAATTGTCTTCCCTGCTGGCATCCTGCAGGCCCCCTTCTATGCCCGCAACCACCCCAAGTATATCTGAAGCAGAAGGGGCTGGGTGCTGGGACCTGGGCCTGCATGTGAGCTTGGAGCAGAACTAGAGGAGGGGATTCACAAGTCCCCTATCATGTCCTCACTCAGCATTCCTCATCTACCAGGGCCCTGAACTTTGGAGGTATTGGCGTAGTCATGGGTCATGAGTTGACACATGCTTTTGATGACCAAGGTAGGGACCTGGGGAGTTGTCCCATAGAATTCCTAGTGGCTCCTGCAAGACCTTGGGATTTGGTGGGCAGGTCCTAGGGGCCCTGGAATCTGTGGATCAGGGATGGCAGGGGTATTTCTGTTCTCAAGGGGTGAGCTATCATCCTGTGGGGTGCAAAGGTGAATTCTCCTCAGGTCGTGAGTATGACAAGGAAGGGAATCTGCGACCCTGGTGGCAGAACGAGTCATTGGCAGCCTTCCGCAATCACACGGCCTGCATGGAGGAACAGTATAACCAGTACCAAGTCAATGGGGAGAGGCTCAATGGCCGCCAGACACTGGGGGAGAACATCGCTGACAATGGGGGGCTTAAAGCTGCCTACAATGTGAGTAGCCTGGTGAGCCTCCCGTGGCCGAGGCCTGTGGGCCTGAGTGGAAGGGTGCTGAAGGAAGCAGCAGGCCCAGGTGGACTTGCTGCCCACTCTTTCCCCCAGGCTTACAAAGCATGGCTCAGGAAGCATGGGGAGGAGCAGCAGCTGCCAGCCGTGGGGCTCACCAATCACCAGCTCTTCTTTGTGGGATTTGCCCAGGTACTGACCCCCGGGAGACCTGGGGTTGCCCCCTCTTGATCTCCTCCAGAGAATGTCATTAGAAGAAATGGAGGGCATGCAGAAAAGGGACTGACAAATAGGGCCGAAGTTGAGCTTTGGGAGGTGGGTTGGGAAGGCCTTATGCCCGGAGCCTACAAAAACAACCTGAGGAGGGAAAGTCTTGGATAGGATTTTGCAGATCTCTAAGAGCAGGGCTGCCTTGCTTGAGGGGGTAAGAGATGGGAGTAGGCATCCATCCTCTTGATGTTCCTGTGGGGTAGGTATGAAGAAGAAGATTGAAATCTGGGGATACAAAGTAGCTTGTTCAGGGCTACTCAGAAATAAAGTAAGTGGCAGTGGGAGGATTCAGGTGGGGCCTCCCCCCAGGTACTTTGCATCATAGTGGCCAGCCTTGAGGGGCTTTGTTTCCCCAATTCCACTGGGCCATGTCCACACTGGGCAACCCAATGTCCAGGGCAGCTTTAGAAGAGCTTCAAGGAATTGAGGAGTGGGGGTACATTCCCCTCCCTTGGAATTGAGATGTTGATGGAGACCCCGGCAGTGTTCCTGAGACCTCCTGAACTAAGGGACTGGGGCAATGGTGGTTTTGCCCTGAGATGTTCTGCTGTGGCCAAGGATATGGCCTAGCCCCAAACTAGACACCATATGTCCCCGTGTCTGTCCTGGCCCGCAGGTGTGGTGCTCGGTCCGCACACCAGAGAGCTCTCACGAGGGGCTGGTGACCGACCCCCATAGCCCTGCCCGCTTCCGCGTGCTGGGCACTCTCTCCAACTCCCGTGACTTCCTGCGGCACTTCGGCTGCCCTGTCGGTTCCTCCATGAACCCAGGGCAGCTGTGTGAGGTGTGGTAGACCTGGGTTGGGGAAAAAGATGGCTGGCCATTGCCAAGGCCTGGGGCTCCCAGGTTAGGAGAAAGCAAATGCAAGCTGGGCTGGGTCCAGCCCCTCCACCCCACAGGTGACATAAGTCTAGTCCCCCCTTGACCACCACATCGTGCCTCTGCTTTGGGGGTGCCCTTTCCTCCAGCAGAGCCCCCACTATTCACTGTGACATTCTTCTGTGTCACCCTGCCTTGAGGAGGTCTAGGCAGAGAATCCAGTTCCCACAGAAATGAGTCTTTGGCTCCAAACTTATTCAGCTTGGGGGCTATGGGGCCTGCTGTGTTTGCCCTATTGTGATCCACAGGGCCTGGGGCTGTGCCTCCCAAGCTTCTCTCCAGGCTTACTCAGTGCCCATATGGAAGTGGGCTCAGCTCCCTTCCAATCTGCCCTCAGAGGCCACCCCTACCCCATGCTCCTTGTGCTGCTGCTCTCTATACTGCTGCCCACCCTCACCGAGAGATCTACTATGCTCTCTTCTTAGTGGAAGCCGAGGGCCTTTAAAAGCCTCCCTGCTGCCTCATTTTCCTGGCTGAGAGGGGAATGTTCAAGTGTAGCAGTGCCAATTCCTGTGTTTTAGGGAGCAAGTCTTAGCGGGTGACTAATTCTCCCTGGACCAAACAGGAAAGCAAGACAGAACAGGGAGAAGGAAGGACAGAGTTTATTTTTACAGGGAAGAGGGTGGGGAGGGTTTGGTGTTGGCCCTGTAGGACCCTGTGCCAATAAATAGACCACATCAGTCAGCCTGTCTCTTCCTTAAGTCTTGTTTTCATTTATTCATTTACTCATTCCACCAGTATTTATTGAGCAACTGCTATGTCCCAGGCATTCTTCAAGAAACTCATTTTACTAACTCTCCAGAGACAAGGGGCTACGATAGAAGCCCTGAGAAGACAGAGAAAGAGAGGTGGGGTGGAGAAATGGAATGAATGCAGTTGAGTCTGGCCAGGCAGAGCACATCCTCTGCTCGATAGCTGGAAAGATTTGCAACTTCTTTCTGCTGGTATTTGAAGCTGGCCTGACACTCAGTAACATCTGGATCAGGTCAGCTTGGAAGATGGGTGGCCCTTACCTTGCAGAGGAGGAAAGCCCTGGCCAAGAGAATGTACCATTCCCTGGAATTCAACACACCAGCCTCTGCTTGTGGCTAAGAAGACAAACATTTCCTCACAGCCTCAAGGGCTCAGAGCTCCTGAGAGTAAGTCATTCCACCTACCCACACTCATTAAGGCCTACCAAGTGCCAGGCACAGAGACTGCAAATACGGCCTTAACCTTCCAGAGTGAGAGAGGGAAAAGAAATGTTTATCTAACACCTCTTGTGTTCCAGGCACCTGTGCTAGGTGGCTCATTTCTTTATTCATTCATCCATTTATTAATTTACACATTCATAGATTTATTTTTAAAAATATATTGATCACCAACAATGTGTCAGGCACTGGGGATGCAAACATGAGTAAGATGGTTTCTTCCCTTATGGGACTCTTGTGTGTCACTTTTACCTTCACCTAATCCTTATAGCAACTATATTCATTCAGTGCTCAAGTTTCCATTTTATAGATCTAACCATAGCCACTTCACTGAAGTTAAAGAGATTCAGGATTGAAATTGAGACTCTTGACAATTGAATGAGCCTGGGCCTATTCCCTAACCTCTGTGAGCCTCAGTTTCTTCATCCATGAAGTGAAAACTATAGCAAAACAATAAAGGCCAATCTCACTTATCTCTAAAACCAAGTGCTCCTCAAAGTATAAGAAGGGGTGCATTTGTCAAGTTTGTAAGGGAAATAATAAGGGCTTATCAGTGATTGCTGCTGGGGTATCTGATCCCTTGGTGATGTCATTTGTATGGATCCCACAGTTTGTATCCTGTACCAGTTCTTCAGGGCATCAGACTGTCCCTATGAAGAGCTGTATATGGAGCCATTTCATGTTACCTGGAAATACTGGCTACTCACGAAGGAAGGGAAATATTTGTTTTCAGAAAAGAATAAATTGCCCTCTGCTATTCCACCACCAGGGAAAAGCATGGCTTGAGCCTCTAAGAGCACAACTTCAGGGTAGATGGCAAGGTGTATTGGAAAAAGGAGAGCTGTCAGTCTGGAGACTCAAGTCTCAGTATCCTCAGCAATCTGTAAAATAAGTGGGTTGGAGATGATCTCTGAGGCCCATTTTAGCTTTGATACTTTCAGAAGTGAATTCATGGTCTTAGCAAATCACAAAAACCCAAAGAGATATTAATCAATGACTTGTGAGGTTTAGGTGTTACACAGTGGATCAGACAGAATGTCAGAGAGCATAATGACTGAAGAGAAAGATTTGCCTAGATAAACCCTTGCCCTTCCTGACATCTAATTTCAGAGGCCAGCTTAGGATCCTGAGCAGCTGGTCAGTATGGCATTTCATATTTGCAAAAATGTCAAAGTGACAAGTAACAATAATAATTACCAGCTTTCATCTACTGAGTCCCTATTTTTCTTTGGTCTGTGCTAAGCACTTTTAAAAATATCATCTTCTGGGCACAGTGCCCACCTGTAATCCCAGAAACTCAGGAGGCTGAGGTAGGAGGATTATGAGTTCAAAACCAGCCTCAGCAACTCAGCAAGGCTCTAAGCAACTCAGCAAGACCCTGTCGCTCATAAAATATAAAAAAGTTGGCACGGTGGTTAAGTAGTGCCCTGGTACTATTACTACTACTACTACTAATAATAAAATAAAATATTATCTTGTTAAATATCCACAACAATTTATCAGGAGGCCTTATTGTTGTCTCTATTTTATAAGTGGGGAAGCTAAGGAAAAATATTACATTACTGCCAATGTCAGATAAGACAGATTTCATTCAAGTCAGGTTTAGAACTGATGCTCTTAATTACCACCAGTTGGTCTTCTAAGTCATGGCAGTTTAGATTCAAACACATCTATCTTCTGGACAAATCCATCATGCTTCTTAGTAGCAGATGCATTTCCATGCAAACAGCTCCCTAGGCCAGGCATGTGTGACAGTCACGTAGCTGCAGGAAATTGAAGCACACATTGAGCTGAAGTTAAGCCAGGTAGCATGTTTGCTGAGCGCTCTGCGGGTGCTTTTTTCCAGAGGCAAGGTGAGTGAACATCAGATGACGGATGTAATCTTTACGGTCAATAGCCCTGTCAGGCTGATGACTATGCATCTATGATATTTTCTGGTATACTAAGCCAGAAGGGGAAATAAAGGATTGTGCTCCTGGATAGACACATGATGGCAATTATTGGTAAAGTGTTGGGACATTTCCTACATTGTCCCATTGGAAAGTCTAATTCCCATCCTCAATAAGGTAACATGTCAAGAAATAAGACTGTACCCCTGGTAGCACTCTTGAAATGTCAGGCTGGAGGAGAAGGCATAAAAATAAATATAAACACAATTTCAGCAGGCCTATCATGGTTTATAAATGTAGAATCCTAACAGTTTTCCAATTCCCAGTTCTGGGCTCCAAAGAGAGCCCTGAAGAGTCATTATTATACATAAAAGATGACCTGAAGATGAATGCACATTCTTTCATTCATTCCTTTGGCAAATATCTGTAAGGAACTTCCACAAGCCAAGCATTTGGTTGGGTTCAAAAGGTATGAAGATGAACAAGACAGTTAATTCCTTTTCCTCTAGGAGGTCAGAGCAGAGGGAGGGAGAGGTATGTGCCACCCATGGTGGGAACACAGGGAAGAAATAAATAACCTGAAAGGTAGGGTAGGAAAAGAATCCTAAACAGGTAACATTGGGCTGGAGCTCAGAGGACCAGAGAGTCTACTAGCTGAAAACAGTAAAGGGCATTCCATACAGAAGGAATAGCAATATGAAAATGCTAATCAGCTTGAAGGGGCAGGACATGTTCAGAAATATGAAATGTTTAGAATGATCATAAGGGAGTAAATGAGAGACATAATGGAGAATGAGAGTCTGGAGAAGGGTAGTAGGAATAGTAGGCATGGAAAGAGGAAATTTTAACATCTGCTGTCAGTTTTGAGAGTTAACAGGAAGAAGGGCCGCAAAGCAATCTGGCTATTTGATATCACGCAGAGAAAGTGGCAACCTAGTGGAAACAGTGCAATGTTATAAACTTCTAGGTGCACTTCTGGTGTATAAATGATGGTTTGAGGTTGAATGGTTCTCAGATAAACAGAGTTCAGTTCATGTTTAGGGGGCAGTATGGCAAGATTATGGGTGCAGTTTTAAGGAAGGAGGTAAGAAGGGGCAGGTAAATGAGTTGGCCTCTGATGGGACTGCAGTTTGGCCATAAAGCTGAGAGCTTTGCAAAATGATAGGAAGGAATGCTTCTGGGAGAGCAGTTTGGCTGAAATGAAGCTTGAGGCAGGACATCAATGTTATCAAGGGGCTTTAAAAAAAAAACTGCCAGATATTTGCATTTGGCTAGAGATGTTTGGAAGCTTGAGTGCTTGAGGTGATAAGGGGAATACACATATTCACTGCAGCAGATTTAAGGTATTTAGAAAATAAGATAACTGCCTCCTTTCTAGTTGCCAGGCATCTAATCAGTCATTTTTAATCACTTTATCTATTGTCTCATTTCATTCGAAAAGAAATTTGCAAGGGAAATATTTTAATACTCACATTTTACACAGGCAGAAACCATGCTGAGAGGTTAGGTAGCTTCCCCAAGTCTTAGAGCTGGTAAATTGCAGAATTCAGTTTTTTTTTTTTTTTTAAAGAGAGAGTGAGAGAGGAGAGAGAGAGAATTTTTAATATTTATTTTTTTTTAGTTCTCGGCGGACACAACATCTTTGTTGGTATGTGGTGCTGAGGATCGAACCCGGGTCGCACGCATGGCAGGCGAGCGCGCTACCGCTTGAGCCACATCCCCAGCCCCAAGAATTCAGTTTTAAACACCAATTTTGTCTTGTCTATAAGTTTGCATTCTCCTATCCTCCCAATTTTTATTTTAAAACATTTTAAACCCACAAAATGTTGAAAAAGCTCAACTCTTCACATCTCTTTACCAGGAATAACCAGCTGATTAATAGGCTGTGCTTGATGCTACAACATCCACATCATCTCCTGCAGGGTTCTGGTTGGGTTGTGACTGGTACACACAACAAAATTCCAAGGGCTGATAGAAGAAAGTCATGGGGGTAAAAAAAGAAATTTATTAGAAATCCCTCTTCAGATGGCTGAAGAAAGCATGAAAATGTAAGGACATCTGGAAGGCAGAAAAAGAATAGGAACACTATGGGCGGTTCAACTTCTGTCCACAGACCAGGCCTGGGAGTCATTGGCAATGGAAATGGAAGGTTAGCTCTAGAATCCAAGCACTGAGAGGAAAAGAGTGACATATTTAAAATGAGCTTCAAAAAAATTTGGTGTGTTGAGGGGGGGAGGTAGGAGTACTGGGGATTGAACCCAGAAGCACTTTACCACTGGGTTACATCTCCAGCCCTTCTCATTTTTTATTTTGAGACAGGGTCTCACTAAGTTTACTTAGGGCTTCACTAAGTTATTGAGGTTGGCCTTTAATTTGTGATCCTACTGACTCAGCCTCTGGAATCACTGGGATTACAGGAAAACTCCACCAGGCCTTGTGGGCTTCAGAATTTTGTATCTACTAGGTCAACCCAGGAGTGCTTAATCATTGAGCAACATCTCCAGCCCTTTTTATTTTTTATTTTAATACAGGGTTTCCCTAAGTTGCTCAAGGCCTTGCTAGGTTCCTTAGGATCTTGCTAAGTTGCTGAGGGCATTGTTAAATTTCGAAGGCTGGCCTTGAATTTGCCATCCTCCTACTTCAGACTCCAGAGTCTTTGGGATTACAGGCATGAGACACCACATATGGCTAGATGTTTTTTTTTTTTTTTTAACAAACACTTTATGAATTCTTTCCTGGTATGAACCCCTAAAATAAGACTTCAGCCCAAATGGTGGATGTTACATCCTTCTCTCTCATCTTCTACACACACACACCATGCCCAAGGAGAAACTGGTGTTTGCCTAAAAGAGTTAAGGGCTTGGCAGACTAAAAGACTCAGGTTCAAATCCTCAGCACGGGGGTGGGAGCGGAGAAGAAACAAACAAACAAAAAGCCGTGACATGAAATACATCAGTCACAACCCCTCCTAAGTCCTTAACAGGGCAAGGAAGACCAAAAGACAGGCTGAGGGTAGAGTTTGGTCTTGTTCTGCTTTTAGCTCCAGAACTTCGCACTGAACTATACGACTTAATTTATCGATTCCCTTTGGCTCCACCCCAAAGATTTCGGGTAATAGCACATCTCACGAGGGTGGTGGTAGGGGGATGTTGAAGTTAATTAACTATTTCTCAATGGTGAGGGGTTAGATCACACAGATACCACACAGACTACAATGAAGCGCCCAGGATCTCAAGAGTCTTGTGTGTTTGTCGCACCATCCCATGGGGTGTCTCTGTAGGCTCTATTCACAGTTAGGAAATCCACGGTCGAGGAAAACGTCTCTGCTCGAAGCCTCCTCCCCTCCTACCAGCCGGAGCTCACCCAAAGCCCACAAGGCTCGGGGGCGGTGCCTGTGGCGCGGAGGAGGCTGGGAATTGTAGTTCCCTTCCGGCCTCCGAGGGCAGGGACCGGCGGCCGGGCTTCCAGGCCGTGACAGAGGGGGACGCGCGCCCGGACTCACTCAGACGTTTCCGGTCTGAAGGAGGAGGAGCGCCGGGGACGAAGCGCGCGAGGCCGTCTGGGAAAAGGGGCGGTGTAAGACGGTGCGCGCGCAGCGGGCCGGCAGTGGCGGTGGAGATGGAGGAAGGTGGTAGAGACAAGGCGCCGGTGCAACCCCAGCAGCCCCCTGCGACGGCCCCCGGCGGCGCGGACGAAAAGTCCAGCGGCAAAGAGCGGCGGGATGCCGGGGACAAAGACAAAGAGCAAGAGCTGGTGAGGCGCGGCACCGGGAGCCAACAGAGGAGGCCGTGGGCTGAGTCACGGCGCCCCCGCAGGCCACGGGCCCGACTTCCAACGGCCCCACCATTGCCCAGGAGAGGGCGGATGGGGCGACCCCCCGGGTTCCCAGCACCTTGCCTCTCTGTCCCCCATTCTCCATCCCGCGCTGTCACTTACGCCGACCCCACCAATCCTCACCAACGTTTCATGAGGTGGGCTCGGACGGGTCATTGTCATTCGCTTTTCCTAGAACGGCATTCAAGCAGAACCTGGCTCAGAAACTGCCTTCCCAACAGGGCTCCCCATTCTCATTCCCCTTCCTTGCCCATCTGGCCCCTCCTAAGGAGGCAGGCGCACTCTGCACCTGTCCCAAGGTGGATGGGAGGAGGATGTGATTGAGATTCCTTCTCTTGATGAGCTTCTTCCTTCAACTCTCCAGTCTGAGGAGGACAAACAACTTCAGGATGAGCTGGAGATGCTCGTGGAACGACTGGGGGTGAGTCATGATGTTAACGTGAGCGGGTAAATACCTGCATTTTCCCCAACTTGTTTGTTTTATTCCACTTTGAGGCAACAACTCCTGTGTGAAATGAACTGTATTTTAGGGTCAGTGTAATGATAATGATGTGAAGGAGGAGAATTACAAAGAATATTTTAACTGGGTCATTTTGGTTTTGTGCCTGGTGGGGTGTTGGGGAATCACAGATAAATAAAACATAGTTACTCCTTGGGGGAAATATTGGTGAAATGTCTCTTTGTTGGCTTGGAGGAGTCGCGACTCCTTTTGTCTCAGTCCTTACATCTCCGTGATCAGGAGAAGGACACATCCCTGTATCGGCCAGCCCTGGAGGAACTGAGAAGGCAGATTCGTTCTTCTACAACTTCCATGACTTCAGTGCCCAAGCCTCTTAAATTTCTGCGACCACACTATGGCAAACTGAAGGAAATCTATGAGAATATGGCCCCTGGGGAGAATAAGGTAAAACTATTTCAGAAGCTGGTGGAAGGCTAGTTCATTGGAAACCTGGCAGACATAAGACCTAATTGAGTTGAAGTCCATTGCAGTGAAAATACCTTGCAAAAGAACTAAAAGGAGGATCAACTCCTCAGAAATTGTATCTGTCATTTATATTGGACCTTGGGATTTTTTTAGCATAATCTATTTCTAATTTACATTTAACTGGTTTTTTTTTTTTTTTTTTGTCCCATGTGCATGCATTTTTCTCTAAAATATACCCCCAGTTCTGTCTCTTGGTATACCCTAACTAGAAATCTTCATTTCTCACCTTCTTCAGTCAGCATCCTGACTGACCTTTTTGCTTTTGCCTGTGACCACTTAAGTAATATTTCATATAGTAGCTATAGTGATTTTGTTTTTCTAGATTGTGAGTTTTTGCATAAAACCTTTTTTTTTTTAAGAGAGAGTGAGAGAGGAGAGAGAGAGAGAGAATTTTTAATATTTATTTTTTAGTTCTCGGCAGACACAACATCTTTGTTGGTATGTGGTGCTGAGGATCGAACCTGGGCCACACGCATGCCAGGCAAGCGCGGTACCGCTGAGCCACATCTCCAGCCCCTGCATAAAACCTTTTAATAGCTTATTCCTACAATTAAAGTAAAATTTAAACTGAGTGTGGTAGCATGCCTATAGTCCCAGTTTCTTAGGAGGCTGAGGCAGGAGAATCTGTTGAGTCTAAGAATTCAGGGCCAACCTGGGCAACATAACAAGATGCCTAACTCTGCCTTCCCTGCCTCTTTGCAGTGCAGTAGGAACACTCTCTCTGAGCTACATCCCGGCCCCTTTTTATTTTTTATTTTGAGACAGGGTCTCACTAAGTTGCTGAGGCTGACCTCAAACCTGAAATCCAGATTACAGATGTGCACCACCATGCCCAGATAAATCCCATATCTTTAAATATATAATAAACAAATAAAATTTAGAGTTTTTTTCTTTGCTTTTTCTCTCTCGCTTATTACCCTTCAGCTCTGTTGGTTTAAGAGGGAGATAGCAATACCAGCCTTAGGTTATGAGGGTTAGCTTAGATAAGGTGGAAATTTTTAGTACAGAAACTAGGATGTAGTTAATGGTTAATTTTGAGGACAGTAGCAGTAATCTTGATTCCATAATATTACACTGCCCTTACCTTTGACTATTGAATTTGACTTCAAATTTCTGGTTTCTTTATAGCGTTTTGCTGCTGACATCATCTCTGTTTTGGCCATGACCATGAGTGGGGAGCGTGAATGCCTCAAGTATCGGCTGGTGGGCTCCCAGGAGGAACTGGCATCATGGGGTCATGAGTATGTCAGGTAAGACCCTGGAACTGGGGAAATAGCTCAGTTGGTAGAGTGCTTGCCTTGCATGTATGAGGCCCTAGGTTCAATTCTCAGCACCGCAAAACAACAACAACAAGACCTCTTGGGAATCTGAATGGGACTCAGGCATAATTCTAAGTTCTGTCTTAAGATATGAATTTAGACTGTGTGCACATTGAATTTCCTGGGCACTAAATTCCTTGACCCACAGGGAACTGTTTTCCTTAAAACTATGCTCCCTCAATGTTCTATGCCTATACATAGGCATTTGGCAGGAGAAGTGGCTAAGGAGTGGCAGGAGCTGGATGATGCAGAGAAAGTACAGCGGGAACCACTGCTTACCCTGGTGAAGGAGATTGTTCCGTACAACATGGCCCACAATGCAGAGCATGAGGCCTGTGACCTGCTCATGGAAATTGAGCAGGTGGATATGCTGGAGAAGGACATCGATGAGAATGCATATGCAAAGGTCTGCCTCTATCTCACCAGGTAAGAGAGCATGGTAGAGATGGGTGGCAAGTGTGCCCTTCCTAGCATTTCTTTCTTGGTTGTGCCCGTTTTTTTTCCTAAGCCATATACCTCAAGGGTCGCATTAAGCTGTAGTTAGTTTGTTAATGTTCATGAATTTCTTGAGAACACAGATTTGGTGTCTCTTCAGTAGTCTCCAGCATCTAGCATAGTGCTTGGTGTATAGTAGGCATTTGGTCTTTATTTTGGGGTAAGTGAAATAAATGGGATAAATGAATGTCTGAGACTTTCTGAATTTTATTATTTTTAAACTTTGTAGTTGCGTGAATTATGTGCCAGAGCCTGAGAACTCTGCCCTACTGCGTTGTGCCTTGGGTGTGTTCCGAAAGTTTAGCCGTTTCCCTGAAGCCCTCAGATTGGCACTGATGCTCAATGACATGGAGCTGGTAGAAGACATCTTTACCTCCTGCAAGGATGTGTATGTAGAAAAGAAATTGGCACAGGAAGACATAAGCTTATGCAAGGGACATTCGCACAAGGAGCTTGGACTTATAGTTCTGGTTAGGGATAAGGGGCTTTCCTGTACCCTTAAGGAATGATAGTGAGCAGTAATGATGGCTGTCTACCACAGGGTGGTACAGAAGCAAATGGCATTCATGTTAGGACGACATGGGGTATTCCTGGAACTGAGTGAAGATGTAGAGGAGTATGAAGACCTGACAGAGATCATGTCCAATGTACAGCTCAACAGCAACTTCTTGGCCTTAGCTCGGGAGGTGAGACTCTTTGCCCTTTCTCATTCAGGTTTTTTGGTTGTAATTCTGTCTCTGCCATTTGATCTCCCTGACTATCCCTCTGACTTGGCTTTCTCTGGTTTGAGTTGCCATTCAGTGGGATAACAAAGAGGACAACTGGGGGAAGCAGTTGTGACTCTTTAGCTTCTTTATCTTCAGCTGGACATCATGGAGCCCAAGGTGCCTGATGACATCTATAAAACCCACCTAGAGAATAACAGTGAGTAGCTCTCTCTGTGTGGGGATTAGAAGATTGTTAATGGTTCCCCTAGTATTGGGAGTGATGGCTTGGCCAATCTGCTTATCAAGGGCTTGGACTTCCATGAATCTTTTTTCTAGGTTGCTGTCTAGGGCATAGTTAGAAGATCCTAAGGGGCCAGCTTAGAACTAAAGACAGGTTGCTATGCTATGTTCTTTTTCTTTTTCCCCCTACTCTAAACCTTTCCTTTCTTTCCTGTGCAGGGTTTGGGGGCAGTGGCTCTCAGGTGGACTCTGCCCGCATGAACCTGGCCTCTTCTTTTGTAAATGGCTTTGTGAATGCAGCTTTTGGCCAGGACAAACTGCTGACTGATGATGGCAATAAATGGCTTTACAAGAACAAAGACCATGGTATAATACTGTTACTACTTTTATATGTGTGTTGTTTTGGTCACTCTTTTTGTCCTACTAGAGTCATGTTACTTGATAAGGGATTCACAGTATAGTTCCTTGGGGAGCCCTTTATAATAGTTTCCTAAGGGCAGGATCCTTTTAAGGCTGCTTGATTTTTCCTTGGTTCAGGAATGTTGAGTGCAGCTGCATCCCTTGGTATGATTCTGCTGTGGGATGTGGATGGTGGCCTCACCCAGATTGACAAGTACCTGTACTCATCTGAGGATTACATTAAGGTTGGTCTGGGCATAGCCTGCTCACTGGGGACTTCTCCTTATTATGTTCTAGTGTCTTCCAGTTTTTTATTTCCAGTTACATCAGGTGCTACACTGAGGCCTACGTTGCGTGTTTTTTGGTGAAGAAGATAGAGTAGCTTGAGTAAAGAATCTGTTTGTGCTTTGCAGTCAGGAGCTCTCCTGGCCTGTGGAATTGTGAACTCAGGGGTCCGGAATGAGTGTGACCCTGCCCTGGCATTGCTTTCAGACTATGTTCTCCACAACAGCAACACCATGAGACTTGGTTCCATCTTTGGGTGAGAATTTTCACTTCTGGTAGTGTTCAACTGGGGACAGGAACTGGGCCCATTTCACCTTTGTATTGCCAAGGATTGCCATCATGTCACTGAATATTTGGCTCTTGGTGGTTTTGTTTTGTTTTTGTTGGGGGAGGTGCTGGTGGTGGTTCTGGGGATGGGGATCTAACCCAGGGCCTCACACTAAGTCGGCACTCTTCCACTGAGCTACATCCCTAGCCCAGTGTGGATGTTTGTTGACATGGTGAACGAATGACCAGTCCTCTCTGGTTCTTTATTGTCTTGTTGTTGGGGACTGCCTCTCCCTGGCTTTGCAGGCTAGGCTTGGCCTATGCTGGCTCAAATCGTGAAGATGTTCTAACATTGCTGCTTCCTGTGATGGGAGATTCCAAGTCCAGCATGGAGGTGAGTAGAGGCTGTTGGTCTTTTATAGTAGCTAGGAAAGATACTCTGATTACTGTCTATGATAACTACTGAAAAAGAGGTATTTGTGTGTGTGTTCATATATGAGCTTGTACATGTTGTGGGGGTGGTCAACCTCAGTGAAATCCCTTAGAACTGGGATTTCAAGCCCAGATGAAGCTAAAGAGTTAACATTTTGGTATTGAGTTCTAGCCCTTGGGGATCCTTAAGGCCGGAGGATGGAGTAGCTTAATGCAGTTTAGGGTGATGATTGTATCAGTCAGCTTTCTGTTATAACAAGATATCTGAGATAGTCAATTTATAAATGGAAAAACTTGGCTCATAGTTTTGGAGTTGCAGTCCGTGATTGAGCAGACCCATTGCTTTTGGTGAAGTAGCATATCATGGTTGGAGCATGTAGCTGAGCAGAACTGTTCACCTCACCACAAGTCATGGGGCACAGACAGAGGGAAAGAAGAGCCCAGGGTCCCACAGTCCCTTTCGCAGCACTCTTCAGTGACCTAAAGACCTCCCTTTAGATCCTGCCTATTAGTTTCTACCACTTGCTAATAGCGTCACCTTGGGGACCAAGCCTTTAATACTGGGCCTTTGAGGGACCTTCCAGATCTTAACTGCAGCAGTGATTCTCTTCAGTGTTTTAGTCATTGGCCAACCTTAAATTTTCTTTTTTTTTTTAATATTTATTATTTTTTAGTTCTCGGCGGACACAACATCTTTGTTGGTATGTGGTGCTGAGGATCGAACCCGGGCCGCACGCATGCCAGGCGAGCGCGCTACCGCTTGAGCCACATCCCCAGCCCCTTAAATTTTCTTATCAGTACAGTTGTTTTAGTGATGTGTAAATACAGTATGGTGGCTAAAAGTAGAGGTTTTAGAGTTAAAAAGACATGAGTTCAAATTGTGCCATCTCTGCTTAGAAGCAGTATGATCGTGGACTCATAAGTCAATCTCTTTAGACCTCATTTTTTTCATCAGTGAAAGAGGGAATAACGACCTGTTTATGGAGTCATTGTGAGGATTAAATGTTAAAAAAAAACAAAACAAAACAAAAAAACTGCAAAGCAGTTGGTACAGCGGCAAGCATGTAGTAAGTACTCAGTGAAGAGTCGCAGCTCTTGTTTTTTTGACCTATCAGACACCAGTTATTATTTGGTCTGGTTAGGGAGGATGTCTTACAATGGACTGTGGGAGTCAGATATCTTGAATCAAGACAGATAAGTATTTTAAAACCTTACTATGTGTAATATTGGCTTTCTTAATTCTAGGTGGCAGGAGTGACAGCTTTAGCTTGTGGAATGATAGCAGTGGGATCCTGCAATGGAGATGTCACTTCCACTATTCTTCAGACCATCATGGAGAAGTCGGAAACTGAGCTCAAGGATACTTATGCCCGTTGGCTTCCTCTTGGCCTGGGCCTCAATCACCTGGGTGAGGGGACATCTGTTTGGTCAGAGGGCTGACTGTAAATATATCAGACTAAGCTGGAGTGAAGCAAGTGTTCTCTGACCCCTTGCTTTTGTCCTGTAGGGAAGGGTGAGGCCATTGAGGCGATCCTTGCTGCTTTGGAGGTTGTGTCAGAACCATTCCGCAGTTTTGCCAACACACTGGTAGATGTATGTGCCTATGCAGGTCAGTGTCTTTGATACCCTGTCTTATGGTCCCTCCCCCATGTTGTTTCTCCTTTGTTGTTCATTCTGATATGCTTTAGTTTTGTTAGGCTTCTCCCATTTACAAAGTAAGTTTTTCCTTGATGCCTTCTCATTTCTCTCTTCTCACCCTACCATAGGCTCTGGGAATGTGCTGAAGGTGCAGCAGCTGCTTCACATTTGTAGTGAACACTTTGACTCCAAGGAAAAAGAGGAAGACAAAGACAAAAAGGAAAAGAAAGACAAGGACAAGAAGGAAGCCCCTGCTGACATGGGAGCACATCAGGTTAGGAGGGCAGCTGGGCACTCTCAGAGGGAGTCTTTGAGAAAAGATGAGCATGTAGGAGAACAGCTTTGGCTTTGTTTTAGAGTGTGTTTGGGTATTACCATGTTTTGAAATAGCAAGAGATTGGGTTCTGTCCATGAGGGGCAAGGGTGTTTTGACTTTTCTTCTCAGATGGGTCTTGAGTCAAGGAAGTCAAGGATTATTATTATTTTTTTCTTTCTTTCCTGGAGCTTAGTGGATTCTGCTGTCTCTTCAATTACAGGGAGTAGCTGTTCTGGGTATTGCCCTTATTGCTATGGGAGAGGAGATTGGTGCAGAGATGGCACTACGAACCTTTGGCCATTTGGTGAGTAAAGACAGAAGTTTTGTTTTTTTTTTTTTTTGGTGGTGCTGGGATTGAACCCCCCGGGTCTTGTGCAAGCAGGGCAGTTGCTCTACTACTCAGCTATACCTCCACCCCTAGAATATTACTAATTATGATGACTAGAGGAGACTCTTGAGGGATTTTCTAGGTAGAGAAGTGATCTTTTTGTGGTGCCCTTTCTACAGAAGTGAAGTCTTCTTTTTACCCATCAGCCCATTCCTATAATTGAATTTCCCTCATTTCTGTCATTGTTTTCTTTAACACCAGCTGAGATATGGGGAGCCTACACTCCGGCGAGCTGTACCTTTAGCACTGGCCCTAATCTCTGTTTCAAATCCACGACTCAACATTCTGGATACTCTAAGCAAATTCTCTCATGATGCTGATCCAGAAGTTTCCTACAATTCCATCTTTGCCATGGGCATGGTGGGCAGTGGTGAGTACAAGGCAGAAAATGATGGTAAGCAGATTGGGAGAAGATTCGATATTCTTTAGCCTCTATCGTTAACATTTCCAGGTACCAATAATGCCCGGCTGGCTGCGATGCTACGCCAGTTAGCCCAATATCATGCTAAGGACCCCAACAATCTCTTCATGGTGCGCTTGGCACAGGTAAAAAACAAACAAAAAAAATAGAACTGTTCTCCTTGAAGAGTGCCAAGGGAAGTATCTGTGGTGGAGTTTGGACTGGGAGGGAAGATGTGAGCAACTTGACCAGGTTAGGTGATGTCTCCTCTACTGTTCTTTTTTTTTTTGTAGGGCCTGACACATTTAGGGAAGGGCACGCTTACCCTTTGCCCTTATCACAGTGACCGGCAGCTTATGAGTCAAGTGGCAGTGGCTGGTCTGCTCACTGTGCTTGTCTCTTTCCTGGACGTTCGCAACAGTGAGTTCCTGTCAGAAATATCGTATTGTGGCATGTGACACTCTGTTTCTACCTCTTCCAGGGCCACCTTGGCAATTTAGGATCAAGACCCTAAGTTAACTCTGTAGTATTCTAGGTTCTTTGGGCCTGTAATGGCTCTCATAAAACCTTTTCTCTCCCATACTTTTGATCTGGCCTAAAAAGGTTTAAGGATGATTAGCCCAGTGTCTGTTGCTAAATGACTAGGAAAAGTGATTCTCAAGTCTGAGGCTGTGGATAAAGGGAGGAAGGGCATCTTGGGTTAGTAGTAAGGTATATGAGGACAGTGTGGATTCAGCTGAAGATGGCTTAAAGGGTCAAGGCTGGAGTGGGATACCAAGGTTCAGGTCAAGTTTACTTTGTTGTCTATAACAGTTTTTCCTGTGTGCTTCCCTCAGTCATTCTAGGTAAATCGCACTATGTATTGTATGGGCTGGTGGCTGCTATGCAGCCCCGAATGCTGGTTACCTTCGATGAGGAGCTGCGGCCATTGCCGGTGTCTGTTCGTGTGGGCCAGGTGAGGGGTTGAGGGGAGGGCTCAGTCTGAACTCTAGGACTTGGAGAATACACATATAATCTTGCTTCTCTGAAACTGGTGTGGGGATTGGGGTGTTGCTTCTCTCCCACTGGCAATCCCTTCATTTTAGTTTTCTCATCCCACAGGCAGTGGATGTGGTGGGCCAGGCTGGCAAGCCTAAGACCATCACAGGGTTCCAGACACACACAACCCCAGTGTTGTTGGCACATGGGGAACGGGCAGAATTGGCCACTGAGGAGTTTCTTCCTGTTACCCCCATTCTGGAAGGTTTTGTTATCCTTCGGAAGAACCCCAACTATGACCTCTAAGTGGCCACCAGAGGGATTGTTACCTCCTATTCTTTTGTTATTGAGTGAGATAATTTGTTCAATAAAGACCTTTATCCCCAAGGTCTCTCTCTGTCTATTTTCTAGGGTATCATGGTCCAGGGTTAGACTAGAGTGTGAAATTGATATCAGAGAGCATTGTTTGGAGCAACCCTGAGCCTAGAGTAGTAGGGAGGCTGTCCTGAATCAAAGGAACTAAGCTCCTCTTTTTCCCCACACCTTCTTGATCATCTTCTGTTTTTATTTTCTTAGAACCCTTGAAAAGCTGATAAATATAATGAATCTTCTTTATAAGAATTACACATGTAAAAGTTTTTTACATTAACTTTTTTTTTTTTTTATATTGGAGATATAACCCTTGGTTATATCTGTATCCCCAGCCCTTACTGTTTTTTTATTTTGAGACCGAGTTTCATGGGGAAGTTGCTTTGGGCCCTGCTAAATTGCTGAGGTTGGCCTTGAACTTGTGATCCTTTTGTCTTGGCCTTCCAAGTTGCTGAGATTACAGGCGTGTGCCACTTACCTAACTTTACACAAAGTGGCTAACTTTACACAAACTTTTAAGAATTTCTAAGGAACTTGTTGATCCTGTGTTCCCCACCCTATCACACACCCAAGCCCATTATCTCATAACTTGGGCCTAAGGATGCCCAAGAATAAACAGTTCTTCTCTTTAATTACTTGTGCTGCTGAGAGGGACATCTTTATCTCTGTGACCTACCCTCTTTCACTCTCGATAGGATTTGATCATATTATTAACATCTACTTTTTGGCTGTCCTTGTATAAAGTAGATAAAAAGCCTGACCCTGACCTTCCTCTTAGTGTAGAAATGGGAAAGAGGAGTGGCCTCCTTTCTGGAACATAATCATCATTGATCTGCCATGCTGCTTTCTAGTGGGGCTGGTACAATATTGCTATACCCCTGCTTAGGGCTTGAACCTCTGGAGATGCAGGGTGTATGGAGAGGATCATGTCCTGTAAGATAATCATAGCTAACATTTTATCCAATACTGTAAATTTAATCTTCAAACAGTAGCTAGTACTAAATAGGTTTTTAAATAAATATTAAAAGAATAACTGTTCTTCATGCTTCTGAGACTTCATAACAATTTTTAGGTAGTTATATCTCCATGTTTTATTGAGAATGGAAGTTTGGAGAAGTTTAATAAGTCATATAAGTGATAGAGACCAGGACTGTTGAATCTTAAGTCCATTTGACTCTAAAGCCCATGCACTTTTTCACTATATTAATCTGTCTTTATTGGAGACTTGAGAGACTCATTTTAACTCAAGGCCTTACCCGGAGAAGCAGCAACAACTTTGATTGAATGTCTCCATGTCTTGCTTTTGCTTGGAAGCCTGTAAATGGTTGAAGTTCTGGGCACAGTGGTGCACGCCTGTAATCCCAGTGACTCGGGAGGCTGAGGCAGGAGGATTGTGAGTTTGAGGCCAGCCTCAGCAACTTAGTGAGACGCTATCTCAAAATTTAAACAACAACAACAACAAAAATCCCACCAGGATATAGCTCAATGGTAAAAGCACTGTTGGTTTCAATCCCCAGTTCTAAGAAGTAGTTGAAACATTGGGCATCATCAGGCCTGTTGTCCCTCTTTAATGTGACTTCTGTTTTGGCTCTTAAACTTTCACATTCAGTCATTTATTCAGTAACATATCTGTAGGGCTTTACTCTGCATTGGACATTAGATGTTTGTGGGAATGCAAAGCTAGTGGGGGAAAAAGCCTACCTTCAAAAAACTTATTATAATGGGGGAAAAAAACATGAAAACAATTGTGATGTCTTATGATCAATACTCTACTGAAATGTGAACAAGTTTCCCTGAGATCATTAAAATAGGGCCCAAGTGCCTGGTTTAGTCAGGGGAAAGTTATTTGAGAAAATAGATTTGGAGAAAGGTGAATTTGTAAGAGGAATAAAAAAGGTTAGATATGGCTTAGGGAGTAGAAATTGCAAGGAGGGAGGAAAAGCTATTTTCAGAAATCATGGATAATTTGGTTTGACTAAGTATATAGATAGGGTCTGGCGGGTGGGGGAAGTATGGAAGGAGATTCTTCTGAGACCTGGATCAAGCCAGGTTTGAAAGAGCTTTGTTAAAAGAATTCAAGAGTATCTTTTAATGGAGACCACTGAGTAACAGCAGGCAAATGACATTATCTATTCTGGGTGAAGAAGCTCACTCTGGAGCTGTGGAATGAATGCCTAAAATAGAGCAGGAAAAGTGGGAGATGGAAAAGGGGAGAAGAAAGCTTTTTTTTTAATATTTATTTTTTAGTTTTCGGTGGACACAACATCTTTATTTTATTTTATTTTATTTCTATGTGATGCTGAGGATCAAACCCAGCACCCCGCACATGCCAGGCAAGTGCACTGCCGCTTGAGCCACATCCCCAGCCCCAAGATTTTTTAGTTGTAGTTGGACATAATAACTATATATTTATGTGGTGCTCAGGATCGAACCCACTAACTCACACATGGTAGGCAAACACTCTACCACTGAGCCATAACCCCAGCCCTGAGAAGAAAGTTTAAAAAAAATAAAATCGATAGGATTTTATTTTGGTCCACAGGACCTGGGGTCTGATTAGATACGATACAATACATTGAATGGGAAGGAATGTAGTATTATTCATATAGGGCACTATTCATTGCAAGAAACAGCAAAAACATTGAAGCGGGGGAGGGGGATTTTCATGTAGGGACCCTTGAGAAATTCTTATCTGGCCATTTGCAATCTGAGATGCCTGTAGGGGTGATTAGGTAAAGTTGCCTTAGTACCTTGTTCTGACAAGTTCAAGAAAGTGGTTTCTGATTTAGCAATGGATTGAGGGACGTGTGGTGTCATGCCACACATGTCATTTATTGGGTACACAGTAATTGGTTTTTATTTAATAGTTTGCTTAGCAAAAAAAAGTAGGGAGAAAAAGTAGAGAAAAAAAGTGGGCATTAGTGTAAGGTCTAGGTGCCCTTAAATATACAGTGGAAAGAATAGTAGACTATTTTTTTGTAGATCACACAGCTCACTTATATTAAGTGACCATTAAGTTCACCATTGGTGCTGAAAACGGTGGGAAGGATACCCTTTGCTAACTACCTACCAAAGCGCTGTTTTAAGCACTTTCACATGAAATTACAACTCCTTTAATCCTCACAGTCCAAGAGTGGATGTTACCATTGTGAGAAAAAGCACAGTGGTTAAAAAGCTTAGGACATGAGCCAGATTAGTTTCAAATCTTTCCATTTTACAACAGATAGTAAGTAGGCAATAGGCATGCAGCTAGGTAATAAGTAATGGAGCTTGAATTAAAACCCAAGAAAGCTGACTCCCAGTACCGTTTTCCACTCTAGGACTGTCCCTTCTGATCTCCAATATTTGGCTGTCTGGCAAAGGTCTCGCAGTTGCTGCTTCTGTCCTTATTCTGAATTTTTCATGACTGACTTCTGCCCCTCCGTAGGAGTGGCTGATTTTTGTAAACAACGAGGCTACTCAAGTTACTTCTTTAGTTAGAATGTTTCAATTCTTTTAGGGTAACATTTAATTTCTTTTGTGAAGCCTTTCAATGATCTAATGTACACCATTTTAAAAGGCTGCATAATAAGTATTGTACCATAATTTGCTTGCCCAGCACCAAGTTTAATTTTAGTATTCTCAACTCCGGGTTGACACCTCGCCTAGCACTTAGTATGCACTGAATAAATGCTTGCGCAAAGTATGAATGAACTAAAGAACCGCCAAACAGCCAGAGAAAGGGGTCGGTCTGGGAGTTCCAGAGTTCGGAAGGGGACACGGGGGCGGGTAGTAGCTGTCACGTGACGGGGCGGGGCAAATCCCATGTGCTCCCCGGCGCTGGGCGCCCGGCGCTGCTCCGCCCTCGGCGCCGGTCACGTGGGGGCGCCGGCTGCGCCTGCGGAGAAGCGGTGGCCGCCGAGCGGGATCTGTGCGGGGAGCCGGAAATGGTTGTGGACTACGTCTGTGCGGCTGCGTGGGGCTCGGCCGCGCGGACTGAAGGAGACTGAAGGTAAAGCCGCCATGTCCGGGCTCGACCCGGCCCCCCCACCCCCTCCCCCCGCATCCGCCGCCATCCGGGCCGGGACCGGCCACCCTGCGCCGCCGCCCCGGCGCCCTGGCCCCAAGGCCCAAACCCGGGCCCCGGCCCGCCGGGGCCCGATCCCCGGCCCACGTGTGCCCGGCCTATCCCGGCCTGGCTGCGAGTGGGGGTGGGGGAGCGCGGGGCCGAACCGTGCGGGCCCTGCGGGCTGGGAGGGCGCCCGGCTCGCTGGAAGCGATATGCCATCTCCACCCGACCCGAGGAGGCCCGGCAGCCTGCGGGCACAAGCACGGCGGCTCCTGGCCTGTCGCCCCCTCCCCCCTTCGCGGCCGGGCCGCCGGGAAGTGACACGTTGTTCTTTGGCACTGGCCGGCGCTGCGCAAGGAGGGCGCAGGGGAGGGAGGCGGCGGCGGCGGGCAGGGAGGAGCCCCCAGCCCCGCCCGCCCTTCCAGGCCGACCCTCACTTGCCTGAAACCGGCTTCTCTGTGGCCGCCGCCCGCCTGGCCTTTTAGGGCCTGACTCCCGCCCTTCCTGGCCTACACTACTGGGCGGCGGCAGGCTTCGCCTCTGGCTCCGCGCGGGTGCCCCCGCGGCAGGGATACCTTGTGTGTCCCCGGGTGGTGGGGGGTGGGGACACCACGGCCGAAGCAGCCTGCTCCGTTTGTGATCCGGGAGCCTGGTGCCAGCGAGACCTGGAATTTCCGGTCTGGTTGGTCTTGGGCCCCGCGGAGCCAGGTTGATACCCCTCACCTCCCAACCCCAGGCCCTCGGATGCCCAGAACCTGTAGGCCGCACCGTGGACTTATTCTTTACCGAGGGGGTGAGTGTGGGGGCTGTTTCAGCAGGGCCCGGGTGTGGGGTTGGATGTGATGCGTGTTTGACAACATGTTGGTGGGGACACAGGCTGAATCTTTTCTGCTCCTTCACTCCCTTGGCACCTCCTGGGCTCCGTGTTGAACCCAGCCCTTGCTTCAACCCTTACCCCACTCAGTTTGCTTTATGCTTGGGTCTCTTCCCTTTTCCAAGCTCCACTCTTTCCTAACAGGTGCTGGGGGGACCCTGATGTGGCACCAAATGAAATGAACAAAGCTCCACAGCCCACAGGCCCCCCACCCACCCCATCCCCTGGACTCCCACAGGTAATTAGGGAGGAATTAGCAGGACTGGGATGGGGGTGGGGGAGACCAGGCAGTCCGACAGGAGCAGGTTTTAACCTCTGGATTTTCCCAGCCCCATCAGTGTCAGGGCAAAGTGCAGCTCTCTGCTGCCAAACTGAGACAGGGCCCATGGCTGTCCCTGGGGGCTGTCACAGGGAGGGGGTATGTAGACTGCTGAGGCTCATGCCGCAGATCTGCTCCCCTTATTTCACCAGCTTGGGTTTCAGCCCCAACCGGGCTTCCCCTCTTGCTGAACTCTGGTCTCCCCCCTTCAGCCAGCGTTTCCCCCGGGGCAGACAGCACCGGTGGTGTTCAGTACGCCACAAGCAACACAAATGAACACGCCTTCTCAGCCCCGCCAGGTGAGGGGCTTTGGGAGGGGAGTAGGGGGCCTGGGTGGAAACTGGAAAGCTTCTGCAAATTTGGGCCTAGGATGGAAACTGGAAGCTGTGTACCTGGCCCCAACTTCCTGACAGTTGCTTTGTGTTCTTTCATCTGGCTCTGCACTTTGTGCTATTGATTTTGGTGACTGGTCCCTTGAGGAAGTATGTAGTTGGTGAGGGTGGCATTATTGGGGTCCTTATGTGTGAGATTGGGGACAGTGCTATGGGCCCTGCTGCCAACTCTTGCTTTCCTATTTCCTTTTCCTGGGAGGTTGCTATTGCTCTGTTCTCCTTTCCTATTTTTCTTTGGACTGTGTTGAGAAAAACATTCCAGCTAGTTTTTGCCTTTATCTCTTCCCCAAGTTCTTCCTCACTAAGTAGGATTCTTTCCTACCTCCTTCATTTTGCCCCCATCACCTTGGGGATAATTCTCTTCTTTCCTATCCCCATGTGCTCTCAGGGAGGATTCAGGTCTCTGCAGGTAATACCCCTTTCCTAATCCTGGACTGTCTCCTGATCTCAACCCTGCCCTCTATATAGTCAGGGGCTAGACACAAATTGGGGGGTCTTTAGGGTGGGGACTTATTTGCTGTTTAGATCTTGAGTTTGAGCTGAGTTATGCATGTAGGGGCTAAATATTGAAGAATGAGTATCTGGAAACTGGGAGACTTGCATGTTAGCAGTTAGCTGCTCAGTGCCTTAGGTGGAACCGTGCATGCTGGGGAGTGTGTTGCCTGAAAAGGCCTTACTTTAGGCATGATGCATCTGTTTGTTAGGAATCCTCTGCAGAGGGGTAGTCTGGTGGAGGTGACATGAGTATGCATGGCAGTGAATAATTAAATATACACATGGATGCAAGGTGTTCATCTGAATTTGGAGGGTATGAGTGAGTACAAGAGGCCACTTAACCCTTAGCTGATCAAGTGGGTTTTGGAAGGATTGGTCTCCATGCTCTGAAGCCCACAGTACTTCTCTACAGAGTACAGAGACATTGTAGAGTGCTAATTTTGCTGTTCAAGTTCCTCCCCTTCCTGATGCTAACTGCTTTCTTCCCTCCTGACAGCACTTCTATCCTAGCCGGGCCCAGCCCCCAAGCAGTGCAGCCACCCGAGTGCAGAGTGCAGCCCCCGCCCGCCCTGGCCCAGCTGCCCATGTCTACCCCGCTGGATCCCAAGTAATGATGATCCCTTCCCAGATCTCCTACTCAGCCTCCCAGGGGGCCTACTACATCCCTGGACAGGTGAGGCTGGAAATTTGGTGTCAGTAAGCCACAGACCTTGTACCCCAATCCTTACTTCTCCCACCCTGACCCTCTAGTCCCATCTCTTCTCCAGGGGTGGAACTGCTTGTTTTACTTTGTCATTATAGTCTGATATGGTGCTGGTAAGCTCCCCTCAATTCCTTTTCCCTCTTCCTCCCCATTCCCCACTAGGGGCGTTCCACATATGTTGTCCCGACACAGCAGTACCCTGTGCAGCCAGGAGCTCCAGGCTTCTATCCCGGTGCAAGCCCCACTGAGTTTGGGACTTACGGTAAGCGGGGGAAGGAGTCAGGTGAGAATGTCCTAGAAAGCATCCAAATTGATTTATTGCTTTCTAAAGCATAAGATCCTTCCTAGGCATGGCTTTTGGTCTAAATATAATAGGGCTAATAGGTGGTAGGGATTGGTGCTCAATATTTAACTGGTGTTGGTGGGTGAGGGGAGATTTGATCCTCTGCCAACAGAATTGAAGTCTCCATGTCAAGAAGTGTAGGGTTTGGGAGCTGGGGCTGTAGCTCAGCAGCAGAACGCTTGCCTAGCATGTGTGAGGCACTGGGTTCTATCCTCAGCACGACATTAAAAAGAAAGGCATTCTGTCCATCTACAACTACAAAAAGAAATTTAAAAAAAAAATAGGGTTTGGTTCCAGCTCCAGAATCTGTTAGTGGACTTTCCTTGTGATACTCCCTCTGTGGTTAGGGGTTGGCATATAGCATGATTTGGGGAGGTTTTTGTAGATGTGTTTTATTTATGTTCTAGGAAAGGATTAGTCTGTTCTTTATGCCAGTGGTTTCTAAATTTTTTTTCTACCAGGAAAAATTTTGAGTATGTATCTTTAATGCATGTATAGTTGTGTTTGTGTATATGTATGGCTAATTTAAGTAACACTGTGGCAGTCGTTGAAAAAAAGTAGAAATTATGGATGAGATTACAGATACATCTCATTTTGGAGACCATTGTTTTGGAGACCATTGCTTTGAGGAATTAACTTGTCTTTATCCTGAATCCAGTTCATACTGTTTTTTGTGTGTTTGTTTTCTTTCCCCCTGCAAAGGGGCAGGATGCTAGAACTGGACTTACGTTGAGTTGAACACAGAGTTAGCAAATCTCTTATTTCTCATTCCCAGCCAAAGAGCTGATTCTTTTTGGGCTTCACAGTACATGTGTGCGTATTGCTGGGGCTAGAGTGCTTACATGGAGTCCCTTGTGGAATAGAATAGAGACTTTCAGGTAGCTGGTGTGTGGTGGGAAAGGAGTGTCTGCCTACAAGGGGTGTGCGTGCATGCGTTTGCGTGTATGTGTCAGTATCAGGAATTCTTGTAAACGCGGTTTAGACTGGTTCCCCAGCTTTGACAGACACCTAATTCCCTGGGGGAGGAGGGCGGGGCAGGGCAAGGGGCTGGCTTGGGTGATGAGAGGTTCTGGAGGTGGGAAGTCTTCAAGCAGGCATTAGTATATAGTTGGGCCTTGACGCCGCCACCATTCTTTCTTTCTGTCCCCCTCCCCCAAGCTGGCGCCTACTACCCAGCCCAAGGTGTGCAGCAGTTTCCTGCTGGCGTGGCCCCCGCCCCAGTTTTGATGAACCAGCCACCCCAGATTGCTCCAAAGAGGGAGCGTAAAACGGTAAGTAGCTGCAGGGGGCTTTGGGACAGGGAGAACTCTAGCACCGCTGGGACATTGTGCCTGTGGGAGCAAGAACTTAAAAAAGGTCTTCAACTGATGGTATGCAGAGAGGGGGGGGGTCACAGAATGTTCAGGTTCTTTGTAAGGTACTAAGGTACCTTAGTGTAGACTTAACTCATGGGAAGACTGAATTGGCTAGCAGGGAAATTCCCATGAGACTTGGGCTCTGGTAGGGGGTTCATAAGAACTATGCTTGATTTTGGGTTTCTGATGGCTTGTCTTGGAAATGGTTTGTTTTCCGTGGCCCCACCCCCCCACCCCCTAGTCCTGGAACCTCTGGAGGCCTCCGCCTCTGCTTAGTCCTCAAGCCCTGGGCGTGGTGCCCAGAATAGGGTGCCAGGGCTGGGGAAGCCGCTGAGTCACCCTGGCTCCACCCACTGGATCTGGGCCCTGCCCCCAGAGATCAGGCCGACTAGCCACAAGTGAGCTAGCTGGGTGCTAGATGGGGGTCCTGGGCCCCAGGGTATGCAGCCACTGACTTGGGGACTGCTGGCCAGGGCAGAGGTGAGGGAGGGAGGGGCATTGTGATGTACAGGGCTGCTCTGTGAGGTCAAGGGTCTCTTAGGGGTGGGGGCTAGGGCAGGGACTGCAAGAGCAGCTGGATGGGTTGACAGTAGAACTCATGGGGTTTCTGGCACCCACCCACCTACTGCCCAGTAGGGGGTGGGGGGTTGGCCCAGAGTCTTAGGAGTGGGGCGGGGTGGAGAGGTGGGCTCCTCCTGCTTCCTGCTCATTCCATAGCTTTCTTTTCCCCAGATTCGAATTCGAGATCCAAACCAAGGAGGGAAGGATATCACTGAGGAGATCATGTCAGGGGCCCGCACTGCCTCCACACCCACCCCTCCCCAGGTACTGCCTCCTTTTTTGAGTGATACCTTGACTGGAATGACTTTTCTATCTTGAGCTCCTGAGTACCTTGTGTATTTCCTGAAGGGTGTTGTTTCCCTGCTTTCCTGAATTTCTAGGCAGCGTTAAAGTAGAAATGGCCTAGTAAAGAAGGGTTGTGGGATTGTTCAGTGCAAACTTGGTAACCCTTTGTGTCCTGCAGACGGCGGGAGGTGGTCAGGAGCCTCAAGCTAATGGGGAGACGCCCCAGGTTGCTGTCATTGTCCGGCCAGGTAAGAAAGCCAGTGGGAAGGAGCTTTTATGGGAAATAGAGTGTAGCAATTGGAAATTCCAGGAAGGTGGATTGACTTGAACTGGGTACTACAGAAGAATGAGGTTTTAGGTAGTAGATTCAAGGGTGGGTGGTATTTTAGATGAGAAGGGGAAATAATTTCAATGTGAAGTTTGAAGGGTGAGATGGAAATGTTCAATTAGGAGTGTTCTGGGTAGGAGGAGAAGTAATAACAGTGAAGGACTTGGCTTCAGATACTCATTCTTCCTTCCTGTGGTGCAGATGACCGGTCACAGGGAGCAATCATTGGGGGCCGGTCAGGTCTGCCTGGCCCAGAGCACAGCCCTTCAGAATCCCAGCCTTCATCACCTTCTCCGACCCCATCACCTCCCCCAATCTTGGAACCGGGGTCTGAGCCTAATCTCGGAGTCCTTTCTATTTCTGGGGACACTATGACAACGGGGATGATACAAATGTCTGTAGAAGAATCTACTCCTATCTCCCGTGAAACTGGGGAGCCATACTGCCTCTCTCCAGAACCCACTCCTCTTGCTGAACCTATACTGGAAGTAGAAGTGACACTTAGCAAACCAGTTCCAGAATCTGAGTTCGCTTCCAGTCCTCTCCAGGTTCCCACTCCCCTGACATCTCACAAGTTGGAAATTCATGAGCCTAATGGCGTGGTCCCATCTGAGGATCTGGAACCAGAGGTGGAATCAAGTCCAGAGCTTGTTCCTCCCCCTCTTCCGGCTTGCCCTTCCGAATCTCCTGTGCTTGTTGCTCCAACTGCCCAACCTGAGGAACTGCTCAATGGAGCCCCCTCGCCACCAGCTGTGGACTTAAGCCCAGTTAGTGAGCCAGAAGAGCAGGCAAAGGAGGTTACCGTATCAGTGGCTTCCCCCACCATCCTCTCTGCTGCTTCAGCTTCTCCAGCTTCGGCTCCTCCAGCTATTTCCTCTGCTCAGGAGGAGGAAATGGAGGAAGAAGAGGAAGAAGAAGAAGAAGTAGGAGAAGCTGACAATGAGAAGGGAGGAGAGGAACTCCTCCCTCCAGAGAGTGCCCCTGTCCCAGCCCACTTGTCCCAGAATTTGGAGGCGCCAGCAGCCACTCAAGGTAAGGTGTTGGCTGGATGGTGGAGGGTGGGGCAAGCTGCAGGGTGGAGCTGTTGTCTTCATTGATGACCTCCCATTTGGGCAGATCCTCTGGGTTATGGAAGCCCTGTGACTGAACCAACCTAAAAGCTATAATAAGAACTTTTAAAACTTGTGAGCCTAGAGTGGGTGGTTTGGGAAGAGAAAGGATTGTACTGTGATTACTTTGCATTTTTTCCATGGGTTTGGGGTACTCTTTAAGTTATTCCCACTTTTTTTTTTTTTTTTTTAAGTGGCAGTATCCGTGCCAAAGAGGAGACGGAAAATTAAGGAGCTCAATAAGAAGGAGGCTGTGGGAGACCTTCTGGATGCCTTCAAGGAGGTAAGGAAAGCAGCTAATAGGGGAAGGGAGAGGATAGAGTTTGGGTATGAAACAGTGGTTATTTTGCAACCCAAACTGGGTGTTGTATGGTTACAGGTAAACCCAGCAGTACCAGAGGTGGAGAATCAGCCTCCCGTAGGCAATAATCCAGGTCCAGAGTCTGAGGGTAGCAGTGTGCCCCCACGATCTGAGGAAACAGATGAGACTTGGGACTCAAAGGAGGACAAAATCCACAATGCTGAGAACATCCAACCTGGGGAACAGAAATATGAATACAGATCAGGTATACTGAAGGAAGTGTTGAGAATGACTGATTGTTCTTGCCAGGGCCATAGGAGACAGAAATATGACTGATGCATCTTCTGTTGCAGATCAGTGGAAGCCTCTGAATCTTGAGGAGAAAAAGCGCTATGACCGTGAGTTCCTGCTTGGCTTTCAATTCATCTTTGCCAGTATGCAGAAGCCGGAGGGATTGCCCCATATTACTGATGTGGTGCTTGACAAGGTTGGTGGTTTGATGGGGAGGAGAGTAAGTTTGAGATGGACTGAAGAGGAGCCTGAGGCTCAGAAAGAATAGTCAATCTCTGGCTGCTTTTGAGACCTTCTTTGTCTTCTTTGCAGGCCAATAAAACACCACTGCGGTCGCTGGATCCCTCCAGGCTACCTGGCATAAATTGTGGTCCAGACTTCACTCCATCCTTTGCCAACTTTGGCCGACCAGCCCTTAGCAATCGTGGGCCCCCAAGGGGTGGGCCAGGTGGGGAGCTGCCCCGAGGGCCGGTGAGTGGGGCTAGCTAAAGAGGCAGATGGGCAAGGTGTCAGGGTCTCAGGTGTGTTTTGTTGTGGGATGGGGAGAAGTCTGCCCTGGAGATGTGTGGTATCTGGGTCATGTGTTGTGCTTCTGGACTTTGTATCTTCACTTGTCCTAATCCCTTGCTTAGCAGGCTGGTCTGGGGCCCAGGCGTTCTCAGCAGGGTCCCCGAAAGGAACCACGCAAAATCATTGCCACCGTGTTGATGACTGAAGATATAAAACTGAACAAAGCAGAGAAGGCCTGGAAACCCAGCAGCAAGCGGACAGCGGCTGATAAGGATCGCGGTGAAGAAGATGCTGATGGCAGCAAAACCCAGGTACTGCAAGTCCTGCTGTTGGTCTCTATTCCTGCTTTCAGAGATCTGAGCCCACTTTGCTCTCATACCGACCACTAGTACCTAACTCTGTTCCCCCCATTCTCTCATGTCCTTCCTAGCAGCCTTTGTCTCAGAACCTCACTGGATCTGTGACTTCTCTGTCCCTTCTACAGGACCTGTTCCGCAGGGTACGCTCCATCCTGAATAAGCTGACACCCCAGATGTTCCAACAGCTTATGAAGCAGGTGACACAGCTGGCCATTGACACGGAGGAACGCCTCAAAGGGGTCATTGACCTTATCTTTGAGAAGGCCATTTCAGAGCCCAACTTCTCTGTGGCCTATGCCAACATGTGCCGTTGCCTCATGGCGGTTAGTTTCCACTGTTTTCTAAATCTCATCATCTTCTAACTTCTTATCAAGGCTTCTAGAGTCTAGCTTCTGGGTTCCCCTCTTGTCTGTGCTGTTGATGGCAACCAGGAAGGGGCAGAGTCAGGGTCAGAGGTCTTCCGGGTCAGGTGGTTAAAGACTCTTGGTCTTGGGGCTGGGGTTTTGTCTAAGTGGTACAGTGCTCGCGGGTTTGATCCTCAGCACTATGTAAAAATAATAAAGGTATTGTATCCAATTACAACCAAAAAAATATATTAAGAAGAAGACGACTCTTGACCTTCCTTGCCCTGGACAGGTCTGAGTGTGACATTCTCTTTGACATAACAGCTGAAAGTGCCCACTACAGAAAAGCCAACGGTAACTGTGAACTTCCGAAAACTGCTGTTAAATCGATGTCAGAAAGAATTTGAGAAAGACAAAGATGATGACGAAGTATTTGAAAAAAAACAAAAAGAGATGGATGAAGCTGCTACGGTGAGAAAACCTACTTTTAAATTAAATTAATTACTACCCTCCAGGTGCTAGTAGGTTGTAGAATTTGGGTGGGGATAAGGAAGGGGGGTTGTTGACATTCTTGGTAGGTGGATCTCTGCCTTTATTGGATATACATGTAGTAGAGAAGAGTTTTAGCCAAATGTCTGATATCTTTTTGAAATGGATTCCTGTGCTGTGACTGGCAGGCAGAGGAACGGGGACGCCTGAAGGAAGAGTTGGAAGAGGCTCGGGACATAGCCCGGCGGCGCTCTTTAGGGAATATAAAGTTTATTGGGGAGTTGTTCAAGCTGAAGATGTTAACGGAGGCTATAATGCATGATTGTGTGGTCAAACTACTCAAGAACCATGATGAAGAGTCCCTGGAATGCCTCTGTCGTTTGCTTACCACCATTGGCAAAGATCTGGACTTTGCAAAGGCCAAGGTAGGGGCACTTCAGTGTGAAAGTGGAAGGCTGAAGCATGTGCAGCCCAGTCCACTGATGACATTCTTGTTAGTCTGGTGGGTCTGTGCTGCTGAGCCACAGCATTGGAAGGGGAGGTATTTATTACAAGTTCCTGACCTGATCTCTTTGCTTCTTCCTAGCCCCGAATGGATCAATATTTCAACCAGATGGAAAAAATCATTAAAGAAAAGAAGACATCATCTCGCATCCGCTTCATGCTACAGGATGTGCTAGATCTGCGACAGGTATGAGTGTTCCCTCCTTGCTACCACCAGTCTGCTACTCCCAGTTCTTAATACTACCATCTGGCCCTTCCTAATAAAATTACAACTGGCTTCCTCTTCACAGAGTAACTGGGTGCCACGCCGAGGGGATCAGGGTCCTAAGACAATTGACCAGATCCACAAGGAGGCTGAGATGGAAGAGCATCGGGAACACATCAAAGTGCAGCAGCTCATGGCCAAGGGCAGCGACAAGCGTCGGGGTGGCCCTCCAGGCCCACCCATTAGTGAGTTGGAGGCTAGGACGAAGGAATGGGCAGGAAGGGATTGAGGGGTTATTCTTTCCGCTGATGACTTCTTGTTAGTGCCACGTGTCTGGGCCACTGAGACCCCATGATGGAACTGAGGATCTGAGGAAGGGAGGCTTAAGGTGGCCCAAGGGGAAGGGGCTACTAGGATTTATTCATTATTCCAGTATGTCCCCCTTTTTGTCCCAGGCCGTGGCCTTCCACTTGTGGATGATGGTGGCTGGAACACAGTTCCTATCAGCAAAGGCAGCCGCCCTATTGACACTTCACGACTCACCAAGATCACAAAGGTATGGGTATGTGCTCGTGGGGTGGAGGGTAAAGAGGGATCAGCAAGCATCAAGCTCAGGTTTGGATCTTTGTATGATGGGAGAGGTAGCTGCTGAGTTTTTAGACTCACTGTTTAGATTGTTAAAGACAGAACCACTAACTCCTAGGGATTTATTCACATTGGTCTGGGTAAACTGTTAACACATGCCAAATGTGGTCCATTACCTGCTTCTGTATATCCCATGAGACAAGAATAGTTTTTATGTTTTTAAATTGTTGAGAGAAATAAAAAATAAGTAGTATTTCATGACAGGAATTACATAAAAATTTTAATTTCAGTGTCTATAGTTTAATTGTGCTGGGAATGGTGGTGCACTCCTGTAATTCCAACTGCTTGGGAGGTTGAGGCAGGAGGATCTCAAGATCAAGGCCAACCTCTGCAGTTTAGCAAGACCCCATCTTAAAAGAAAAAAAAAAAATGAAAAAATGGGCTGGAGATGTAGCTCAGGTAGAGTGTCCCTGGGATCAATCTCCATTTCCTGATGCATGTATAATGTGTATATATACACACACACAAGTTTTGCTGGAATATAGCCGCATTCATTCCTTTTAAATGTCATCCAGGACTGCTTTCATGCTATAGTGGCAGAATTGAGTAGTTGCAATAGAGACTCTGACTTACAAAGCCAAATAATATAAGTAAATTTTTTGCTTTCTGGCCTTTTACAGAAAGTTTGCCTGACCCCTGATCTGGGGTATTCACTACTGGTGTGGCTGTGTGTGGTGGTACTGGCCAAGAACTTTGGCCAGGTCAGACCCAAGATTCTCTACTCCCTTTTCTTCTGCAGCCTGGCTCCATTGATTCCAACAACCAGCTCTTTGCACCTGGAGGGCGACTGAGCTGGGGCAAGGGCAGCAGTGGGGGCTCAGGAGCCAAGCCCTCAGATGCAGGTATGGAAGCCCACTATAAGGAGCTGAGTGGTTATTAATCTAAGCTGTCTTGATGGCAGAGCCTTACCTATACCTATATGAGTGGTTAGGTATGCAGGAGGCATATAGGTGGTGCTAGATGTTTAATTGCTTTCTCAGCCTGAACTTGAGTGTTCTAAACTGGCAAGTTGGAGAGAAAATGCAAGAAAGTAGAGATTTTAATCCAGGTTTTCTGCCTCCCCAGCTTCAGAAGCTGCTCGCCCAGCTACTAGTACATTGAATCGCTTCTCAGCCCTTCAACAAGCAGTACCCACAGAGAGCACAGATAACAGACGTGTGGTGCAGAGGTGAGATTTTCTAGAGGTCTTTGTTCTTGACATTGAGAATACTATGAGTGGGTTTTTCTTGTTTTCCCCAACCTGGGAGTTTCTCATTTGTAATGCTCCAAGCCCTTGGTTAAGTTTAAGGCACATTCCTGATGCCATCAAAGAGGCCCAGCAGTTGCTCAGCATGTTGGATAATTACATGAGTGTGTTCCTGGCAGTACAGGTAAGAGACAATGTGCCTCTCTTTCTTCCAGGAGTAGCTTGAGTCGGGAACGAGGTGAGAAAACTGGGGACCGGGGAGATAGACTAGAGCGGAGTGAACGAGGAGGTGAACGTGGGGACCGACTTGATCGAGCACGGACACCTGCCACTAAGAGAAGTTTCAGCAAAGAAGTGGAGGAGCGGAGTAGAGAGCGGCCCTCCCAGCCCGAGGGACTACGCAAGGCAGCTAGCCTCACGGAGGATCGGGACCGTGGGCGAGATGCTGGTGAGGGGCTGGGAGAATGGAGAAGAAAGGGTGTTGGCTAGTGTGGGACTAGCTGGTCCCTATCTCTCAGGAGGTCCAGGCCCTGTTTGCTAAGAAGACTAGAACTAAAGAATCTGGGATCTGTGTTCTCCCCCCACCCCTCAGTGAAGCGGGAAGCCACCCTACCCCCGGTGAGCCCCCCGAAGGCCTCACTTTCTGAGGAGGAGCTGGAAAAGAAATCTAAGGCCATCATCGAGGAATATCTCCATCTCAATGACATGAAGGTCAGCAGTGGGGGGTGGGCTTGAGCTGTTGCCAGGCAGGTAGGGTGGGAGCATATGGGGGTGCAGGGTTTGGACCAGGCTTGACTGCTTTCTCCCTGTGCCCCTTAGGAGGCAGTGCAGTGTGTGCAGGAGCTGGCCTCACCCTCTCTGCTGTTCATCTTTGTGCGGCATGGCATTGAGTCCACACTGGAGCGCAGCACCATTGCTCGTGAGCATATGGGGCGGCTGCTGCACCAGCTGCTCTGCGCTGGGCACCTTTCTACTGCCCAGTACTACCAAGGGTATGACCAACTTCTGTGGGCCTCTCATATTTCATATACCCATAAATTCTTTTCCCTTTGTTGGGACCCCTGGAACTTTGTGTTTAAGGGTGTAGGCCCATTTGGGCATGGTGGTACATGCCTATAATCCCAGCTCCTCTGGAGTTTGAGGCAGGAGATGCAAGTTCGAGGCCAGTCTGGGCAACATAGTAAGACCTTGTCTCAAAACAATGTAGGTTCAACTATCTTGGTCAACATTGCTTTGAGGTTGGTGAGGCATCCAAGGACAAGAAGGTGACCTTAGCTTGAGATAAACTCTCTTAGAAAATGTTCCTGGAGAGTACCATAAGTTGATACTTAACTCATGCTATGTTAACCCAGAAGCAGAGTTGGGGTCTGGGCTATCTTATCTAGGATGGCCTGACTGAATTCCCTTTGCAGGCTGTATGAAATCCTGGAATTGGCAGAGGACATGGAAATTGACATCCCCCATGTGTGGCTTTACCTGGCAGAATTGGTAACGCCCATTCTGCAGGACGGTGGGATACCTATGGGAGAGCTGTTCAGGTAAGTTTCCCCCTTGGAATTCAGGGAAGGTAGAGACTGTAGGAAAGACGGAAGGGAGGGAGCTGTGATAGGTTGGATGGCTATATTTGGAGAGGGATGGAGTGTTGGTGAGAAGGCCATAGAAGCTGTCATCACTGGGGGTTTTCTCTTTTTGTAGGGAGATTACAAAGCCTCTGAGACCTTTAGGCAAAGCTACTTCCCTGTTGCTGGAGATCCTGGGCCTTCTATGCAAAAGCATGGTGAGTGGGCCTCTTACTGGGTGGTATGCATGATTTCTGTATGGTTTTTGCTACTCCCTGTGGCTGTGAATCCACATGGTCCTTTCTTGGGCTAGAGTTTTAGTGATGGCAGGACCATGTTGGTATCTGAGAGAGGAAATGTTGAGGTGGGCATTCTCCTTCATATAGTTTCTATCATGTGTTATGGAGAACGCCAAAGAAAATAGCAGTGTTAAGATTCTACACTGTTGTTGATTGATTCATTCATTCAACAAGCATTCCTTTGAATATTTACAACCTAGTGAACACTGGGGATACAGCAATGAGTGAAATGCAGTTATGAAACACTAGTTGGTAGAGAAAAGGTAAGAAATGACAGCTTATTAAAAGCCACAGTGTATCGTGGAGAGTGAAACAGTAGTTGAAAAAGGAGTATCTTAAGTATTGTGAGGTTGCTAAGTATTTGCCAGTGTTCACGACAGAAGGTTTTCTTTGAAAGGCGCTGAAGCTGCTTTTGAAAGTTAATTGGTGACTGATGAATATAAAGGCGAAAAGATGGAGAAAGGCAAGTTGGGTGTGGTACTTAGTGGTAGTGAGAAGCTGGGATATGCAATTGCAGAGGAGTTCAGCTACCTGGAAACTGGAGGAGTGAGACTAGATTGAAAAGGACTCAGATTGTTCATTTTGTGAGGACTTCTAACATTTTCTGAATTTAGGAAACAAGTAGGCATACTGTGTTACAAGTTATCTTTCTGTAAGCACACATTAGTTACTTGGGATAATGACAAGCTGTATCAAAAAAAGAGAAATGTAGGTAAGAATGGAAGACACTAGAGTGAGGCATTTGGATTTTTAAGATTCAGTAATGAGAATCCTGCAAAAGCTGGTTGATGTTTTTTCCTTGGGGCTTAAATCATTTCCCCCACCCTAGCATCATAACACTGTAGTGATGCGTGAGGTTGTTTTTTCTTTTTCTTTTTTTTTTTTAATGTAACTTGCATATTTGACTGACAGCTGTGCTCTGCACTAGACTGAAGGCATGGAAGGGCTCTGCCTAAGTGTTACCTTTGTGGCATCCTTAGCTCCTAGTAGATACCTAGTGGGCTTTCAGTGAATATTTGTTGGATGTCTGTTTTGGAGCTGTTGGATCTTTGGAGAGATACAAAGTTGCTTAGTTGTTCTTATGTTTTCCAGGGTCCCAAAAAGGTAGGGATGCTTTGGCGAGAGGCTGGACTCAGCTGGAAAGAATTTCTACCCGAAGGCCAGGACATTGGTGCATTTGTCGCTGAACAGGTTTGGGGCTGTTAAAACATTAATTTTAGCATTTGAATCTAGCTAGTAATCTTCTTCCCTCATCTGATCTCTTGACTGGGCATATTTGGTTGCAGAAGGTGGAGTATACCCTAGGAGAGGAGTCAGAAAGCCCTGGCCAGAGGGCACTCCCCTTCGAGGAGCTGAGCAGGCAGCTGGAGAAGCTGCTAAAGGAGGGTAGCAGTAACCAGCGGGTGTTCGACTGGATAGACGTATGTTTCTCCGGGATATTGGGGGAGGGATAGAAGAAAGGCATTTCTTGTGGTGGGGTGGAGGATGGCAAGCATGGAGACTGAGGGGCAACAAGTCAGAACTTATGGGCCATTTGTTTTTCCTGCACAGGCCAACCTGAGTGAGCAACAGATAGCATCCAACACATTAGTTCGAGCCCTTATGAAAACTGTCTGCTATTCTGCAATTATCTGTAAGAGAAGCCAGGGAAAAGGGTGGGCCTCATGGACAAAAGGGAGGGAAAAGGATTTCAGTCTGGCCTCCTGGGGCTGAACCACTCTAAGGCTGCATTGTTCCACTTATCCCTTCTTCTTCCCTATAGTTGAGACTCCTCTCCGAGTGGATGTTGCAGTGCTGAAAGCACGAGCAAGACTGCTACAGAAATACCTATGTGATGAGCAGAAGGAGCTGCAAGCGCTCTATGCCCTCCAAGCCCTTGTAGTGACCTTAGAGCAGCCCGCCAGTAAGAGCCAGACTTCAGGGACAGAGGTGGGGTGGAGGGATTGCCACATAGCAGGGGGTGGTTGTGGAAGGGACTCAAACCAAGAAAGGTGGGTAATTAAGTGGAGAGCAAACTGCCCTGATGGTTTGATTACTTTTCCCTGCATAGTTTTTCCTTGCCTACAAATTTGGTTTAGTCTCAGTCTTGAAGGTTAATTGATTACTTGCTTTATGCCTAGCTATCTGTTAGATGCCAATAGTGCAGAGATGATAAATGATAGCATCTTTTGTCCCACTCTGCCTGGCACAAGTCTGAAATGCTTTGCTTAACCTTGCCTCTTTTTCATCATGACAACTGTTGTTTAGGGTAGATGGTATTATCCCCATTTTCCACATACGGAGACTGAGGCTTAGGTTAACATATCTGAGATTGTGCATTCTGCGAATAGATATGTGTCAGGGCATTGGGGTAATCATAGGAAGTTTAGTATAGTTCCTGTGGTGGCGTGGAGTCAGTAACAAGTAAAAGTTATTGAAAAGAGGGGTCTGAGGAATGGTAAGTGGGAATTAGCTAAGAGACAGATGCAGGGAGGACCCTCGTAACCAAAGGCACTGTGTATATAGATTCTCAAGTAGAAGGAATGTGACATGAGACAGAGGAGCTGCTGAAGGGAAGGCCAGTGCAGGAGAGCACAGTGACCAATTGGTATGAGGCAGGAGGGGCTAGAGAGATAGACAGGGACTGGGTCCTGCAGGGCTGTGTGAATGGCAAGGTCTTTGGGATTTTACCTAAGGGCCAGGTAAGGCCCAAAGGGCCTGAAGCAAGGGAGAAAAGAATTTTTATTTTTTACATCATCGGCTATACTGGGAAATAATGGTTTGGAATGGGATGAGAGTGTAGGAGATTGACATTCATTGTTCCATCTTCCTGGTGATAGTGGATAGTGGGGAAAAGGGTGAGCAGATTCAAGAGATACTTAGGAAATGGACTTGACAGCTTTTAGTCATAGGCCTGGGGTGGGCGACATAACTGATTGGAAGTCACAAGTGGCTCTCACAGTAGTTTGAGTAGGGGAGGTGATAATGTGATGCCATCTGCCACTGGGGTGAGAAACATTGGGTCAATTTGAGTTCATGGTGTTCTGGGGTCAGGGCTCAGAGATGGTAGGTAGGTAGACAGGAATTTGGATCCATCTGGGGAGAATGTAGCCAGGTTAGGAAGCACATCTGTGAGGTGCCTAGCATAGGGTAATAAGTACCTGTGTAAGTCACAAGAAGATGTAGGATTGCCCAATGGGGTTGGGGTGAAACACTGGGGATGACAACAGGCCGGGACTAAAGGAGGACAATGACCTGTGGACAAAGATAATTTTGGATAGGGAAGTAGAAGACAATGCTACCATGTTTCAGAGAGTTCAGTAAGAGCAGACTTGAAAGGATTTCTGAAATGTAAAAACATGTTGTCACCCTGGCAAAAACAGTATTTGGTGGCGCAGGAATTAGGCTCTGGGTTGGAAAGGACTGAAATAATGACTGAGATGGGAAAGGGAGACCGCAAGTATAGATAGAATCTTACATTGAGCTATGAATTAGTGGTTCTAAGGGGGGGCCCTTTGTGTACCTGGGAGAAATTTGGGCTTTTGAATATAGAGGGCAGAGTGAATAGTTTTGATTAAATGGGGTCCTCTGGGAGGGAGTGTGCATGGGATTTGAAGCACAGTGGTGGGAGGAGTTTGTGTCCACAAGAAGTTTGTGGATTTCTTAGGATTTTCTCAAGTCGAGACTTGAGATCCTATACTTACTCTGTCGTCCTCTTTTTTTAGGAGTGTCCTTTGGTTTGGAAAGATAGGCAATGTCATGTGGAAAGTGCTTAAGGAAGCCCTGAAGTGGCCAGTGCTGGAGAAGGGGTTAAAGCATTGGGGGGTACTTGAATCTTGTAGAGAGTTACTAGGAAAGTGACAAAGAGAAAGGGTCTTCTGGCAAAGGAGATAGCACCCCTCAAAAGTGTAAAGGTTGGAGAGGGTTCAGGAGATGTATGGGAAAGAAGAGGAAATGGGGATCGAAGGTCAAGATTTTTGGTGGGGACTGGTGGATGTTCCAGGTTATACCCTTAACATTTGTGGTAAACTTGTGAGTCCCTAAATCCAGGAGTACCAATTCTGCATGTAGTTTTCCACATTAAATATATCACAAGTAGAGACGTTTGAAGCTGCCGAGGTGAGGCTGGGCAAGTTTGTAAAGCTTTTTTCGATGGCTGACTCACTTGTGTCTCTTAGATCATGAGATTAGCATCCTGTCAGGCCTAGTCACTCTGGAAGGCTCAAGACACAAATGTCAGGGTGGTGGGTCAGGGCCTTGTTTAACATAGAAATCCCTAGGGACAGAGAGGAATCCCTAGGGACAGGGTAGCATGGCTGTGGCCAGTCACTTCTAACTGCTGTCCTTATGACTTGCAGACCTGCTTCGGATGTTCTTTGATGCCCTATATGATGAGGATGTGGTGAAAGAGGACGCCTTCTACAGCTGGGAGAGCAGCAAGGATCCCGCTGAGCAGCAGGGCAAGGGAGTGGCCCTTAAATCTGTCACAGCTTTCTTCAATTGGCTTCGTGAGGCCGAGGAGGAGGAGTCCGACCACAACTGAGGGCGGGTGGGGCTGGGGACTTGGAGCCCCATGGACACGCGGATGGCCCGGCCAGCCGCCTGGACTGCAGGGGGGCGGCAGCAGCGGCGGCGGCGGTGGCAGTGGGTGCCTGTAGTGCGATGTGTCTGAGCTAATAAAGTGGCTGAAGAGGCAGGATGGCTTGGGGCTGCCTGGGGCCCCCCTCCAGGATGCTGCCAGGTGTCCCTTTCCCCCTGGGGCACAGAGATATATTATATATAAAGTCTTGAAATTTGGTGTGTCTTGGGGGGAGGGCACCACCGCCTGCCCCTGGGGTCCTTTTTTATTTTCTGAAAATCACTCTTGGGACTGCCGTCCTCGCTGCTGGGGGCATATGCCCCAGCCCCTGCACCACCCCTGCTGCTGCCTGGGCAGGGGGAAGGGGGGGCACGGTGCCTGTAATTATTAAACATGAATTCAATTAAGTTCACTGCCTCTGCTTTGTGGCCTGCTCCCTTTGGAAAAGGGATATGGATAGATGGGCATCTTTCTTTCCAGAGCTGGCACTGTAGCATTGTTCCTGTAACCTGGCACCTCTCCTGACCCATGGTTTTGGACATCTGAGAAGCCACTGCCTTCCGGAGGGTTTAGGATCTTGGTGTGGATGTGAGGAGTTCACTCTTGGTTATGAGAGGAGAGGGAAGTCTGGTACCTGTGGAGTACTTAATAGAAGATACTTGCCAGACTATTGCCCTTACCTGAATGTGATCCATTCCCCTGTATGCCAAGAAGTCTCTAGGTTTCGTCAGATAGCAGAGAAGGCCTTCTGACTTAAGGATGTCCTCTTTTACTGAGGGGACTGGGTTCAGCAAGATTTTCTGCCCTCGAGTAGTGTGGCAGCACTGCCCAGAGAGCACCTCCCCTTCCTTCAAGGTGGCTTGGCAGAGGCTGGCGAAGACTGGACCAGCGGTTTCCGAACTCGGCCCTAAACTCCCTCAGCGCGGCTGTGACGTCAGCCTTGTCCCGCCCGCTCTAGGTGGAGACGCGGGCGGCCACGCCCCTATGTTTACGTCACCGGCCCGGTTCCCTCTCCCGGGAGCGGCGACGGACGCGCGGCTCCCACCCCCTCCCCTCACGGGCTGTCCCCTCCCTGGTGGTGGCCGCGGCCGTACCCTCTGCGAGGCGATGGCCCGGGTCCCGAGCACGGGCTAGCGTGCTTGGGTGCCCGGCCATGGGCTGTATCGGCTCCCGGAGTCCGGCGGGTCAGGGTAAGAAGCGGAGGCCGGGCACCGTTGGGGAGTCGGGCTGCGGCCGCCCGATGCGCGGGCCGCGGGTGGGTGTGGGCCTTGAGGAGGGGGCTGGCGGCAGAAGGAGGAGCCTGCACCGGGGAGGCGGGCCAGGCCAGAGGAGGAAAATGGAATGAGCGAGGAGGGGGCTAGCCAGAGTCCGGTTCGCTCCGGTGGCCTGCCTGCTTCTTGGCTTTGCTGGGCAGACCATGGTCTCGCCGCCGTCCTGTATTCCCCCCACTCCTGAGGGTGGCCAGAGGCACACAGCTTTGGGATGGACTGGGGCAGCTGAGGTCCCCGCCTCTACCGCCCCTGGCGACTGGCCTTGCGTGCCCACACACTCCCCTATGCCTACACCTCTCCTCTCACTGTCTTGGGAGTGGCCCTGCCTTTCCCAGCTAGGTCGTTATTCTCTTAAGGAGGCAGCCTGCAAACGCGGGCCAACCACCTCATCACAGAGTTTTGGCCTAACACTTGCTCACCCTTCAGAGTCAGCTGATTGATCAAGGGGTCTAAGGCCCCATGTAGGGCACCTGTGAGCACCTGATCACCTCTCACCTCTTACAACTTTTAATTTCATTTCTGCACCACCACTAAAAACAAAAACAAGTCACTCTTACACTGTGGAGGAAGGGGAGCTCAGAGGGAGGCCATCAAGGCTTCCTTCTCACAACTGTTGACCCCTGCTTGGGCCTTAGTTTCCATGGATGGCTATGCATTCAGGGGCCTGGCCTTAGTCCTATGCATCTAAGGTCTGCCAGGTTACTTTACTTCAGTGTCATGGAATTCACCAAAGCTAAGGCCAGGCAGGGACTTGTGATGTTGAGGGCTGAATTTGGAATGGGTTCTGGGCTTTTAGGGCAGGTGGTCAGTCACACAGGCCTTAGTATGGTTGGTACTTGAGATTCTTCAGAGCTAAACTCTGGCTGAGATTTGTACTTTCCTGGAGGGATTCTGGGATTTGTAGTCCTAAATAAACCTCATGGCTTTTGAAGCTGAGAAGCAGCAGGCTGCTCTGATCCCTCTGGCCTGCTTGGAGTTCAGGAAATCATCCCCTCCTGTAGTCAGGGGAGAGTTTGGCTGACCTCAGGACTGGCCTTGAGAACCCTGATTGGGTACCAGCTGGGGGCCAGGGATGGCCTGTAACCTGTCTTCCTTCTGGTTGGTAGCATTTCTGGGGACCACCAGCTGGCTGAGGCTCAGGGACAGAGACGGCTGCTCCAGCTAAAGGTCAGTTGTGATGTACATGGCCTGTTGGCACTGTCTAGGGGATGGGCCTTAGTTCCCCAAGCCCCAGAGAGCTTGGCTAGGCCCCTGGCACACCCACCTCCTCAAAGCCATGAGGCAGGAGTGTTCTCCTTATGTGACTAGGCACAAGTTCCAAGTGGGGAGGGGACTGGCTCAGCATCCGGAGCCAAAACAGGAATAGAACTGGGAGCTGAGCCTGGAGCAGTTCTGGGCTTTTGGTTCTCCGCATCAACACAGCCAGCATGCCTATGATTTCTGTGCTGGGCAAAATGTTTCTGTGGCAGCGTGAAGGGCCTGGAGGACGATGGACTTGTCAGACAAGTCGCAGAGGTGAGACTGGAGACCCTTGATGTGATCTGGGAGGTGATAAGAAGCTGAGGAGTTAGGTGCTCAGATGGCAAGAGGAAAATTACTCTGGCTTAGATGTTGGGAACCAGGCTGAAGCAAGAACAGGGAATTAGGAAAAGGCTTTAGGATGGGGCAGAAATCAGGGGGAAAAAATCATGTAAAGAGCTGCTGACCAGATAAGGCCGGTGAGGGGAAAGAATGAAGGCAAAGGCAGCGGAGGAGAGAAAGAAGCGCAGCCAGCCTGCAAAGGGTCTGGGTAGTGGTGGGGAGGGGGACAGTGATGGTGGGAGAATTCAGTGTGCTTTCCAAAAGGAATGGTTAGGCTGAGAAACTGGAAGAAGATTTAGAAATTATCCATGTTTGGGTTCCACCGCTGAGTTTTGATGGCAAAATATTTGTAGAGGAGGAGGGTGGCCAATGGGCTGCCACAAAGGAACCCTGGAGACCCAGCAGTGGGATAGGGGTTTTCGGAGTTGAGGAGACCCAGGTGGTGCCTGATGTTCTGGTTAGTGGGGGAGGGGATGCCAAGAAATGATATGGCAAGACTGGATGAAAATAGTGATCTTGGCAGAAGTGGGGGCCCAGCTGAATAGTCTTTCCCCATCTCCTCAGTGTCCTCGGACCCCGCGTGGGCTGTCGAGTGGATTGAACTTCCTCGTGGCATTTCTCTATCCTCCTTGGGATCTGCTCGGACCCTCCGAGGCTGGAGCCGGTCCTCTCGTCCTTCCTCGGTGGACAGCCAGGACTTGCCAGAGGTGCTTGGCCCTGGTGTCGGTGTGTTGGGGGGGAGGGACCGCATTTACATCCAGGGGATCTGTGTTCCCCCACCCCCGCCTCGCCAGCCTGCTTCGGGGCCCCCTTTTCCTGCAAGCGGAGGCGCTATCCGGCCGACGGGCAGCAAGGCCGCCCCCGCGCGGGTCTGCTCGGCTCCGCTCTGTGCCAGCGGGCTGGCTTGCTCGCGCCTTCGGCGCTGACGTCAGCGCATCCCGGGCCGTATCCCGGGAGACCCTGTTGCATGGTGATGGGTTGCCAGGGAGACATACACCTTTTCTCTGGGCCTGGGCCGCAGCTGCGCGGAACGCTGGGCATGGATGGCGGCGGCGCCTAGGGGGAGCGAGAGGAGGGAGGGAGAGCGAGCCTGGAAACACCCCGTAAGTGCTCCTCCCCTTAGGCCTACCCGAAGGCTACCAGCGCCACCCTGGGGGCCCTGTCAGCCAGGTACTGAAGGGGAGGGGCAGAGGGTGGGTTTGAGGGGCAGGTGGAGGCTGCTTTCGTGCAGGGTGGGAATATAGTAGAGGAGAGCGAGGCAACGCTGGGAAGCGGGGGTGTGCCTCCATTCATTGAGGAAAACATTTGTTGGGTTTGCTAAGGAGCACTGAGCCAGGTGCAGAGTGGAGGTAGGAACTCAGATGGGTCAGAATCAGGCCTTGCCATTCAGGGCTCCCTGAGGAGCCATACAAGGGCAACGCTGGGGGAAGGGTGTCAAAGAAAAGTCAGTCTGGGCTGAAAGCACCACTAGGAAGTGGACTTTACATGGTAGGAAGCATTCTGTCAGTCAACAAAGGCCTTTCTGGCCCAGAAGAAAGCTGGGTTCCTTTTCCTGCAGGCTGTTTACTGACAGGGAAGGCATAGTGGGGTTGTATTGGACAGAGGGAACCAGTGGTGAATTCCAAGGAGGTCTGAAAGGAGGCAGGGGCCTCACAGAGGGGTCCTTCAGAGCCTGGGTATGAAGCCTACACTGATGTCACTGAAAAGATTTTAACTTTTATAAAATTTAATAAAGATATGCTGTGACCAGCTGCACTCCAGGAAAATTATTTGCTTACATTTAATACCATGTCTCTCGTTATTCAGCCAATGTATTTTGAGAGAGAGAGATTACACTTTATTAGGCACTATACTAAAATACTGGGGTGCATCATGACCACAACAGACAGAATTCTTCAAGGAGGTAAAGACCATTGAGAGAGACCAACAAGAAAAGGAAACACACGAAATAAGACCATAATTACATATTGTGATTGATAGTGATTTCTTGGAGACTACATAAGGAGGACAGACTGGCAGGGAGGACAGACTGGCAGGGTGGCCAGGAGGGTTCTTCTGAGGGGGTGATATTTCAGCCAACACTGGAAGGATGTTCAAAGGAGCCAGCCAGCCATAGGAAGAGAGGGAGGGAAAGAGAATACTCACACATAACATCCTGGGCTGAGAAGATAAGAGTATGAGGAGGTTGGGGAACCCCAGCTTGTGCTAATCTGAGCAGGGATCTTTGAGGGCTTGAGGAAGGGCAGTGGGAGCAGAAAGGACGAGAGTGGTAGTAAAGGCAGTTTGGAGGTAGAATCACGAGGTCTTAACAGATGTGGGCAGGCAAAGAGTTTAAGGAAGAGCCGAGACTAATGTTGAGGTTTGACATCAGGCTGAATGAGAAAATGGTGGGGTGATACAAAATAAGGGAGACAGGAAGCAGAGCCGAATGTGGGGAGAAGGTGTTGGTTCAATTTGGTCATGCTGAGTTTGTGGCTCTGGTAGATGGTCTAGGAATAGCTGGAATGTAGATCTGAAAAGAGAGGAGGAAGGAGCAAAGGGGAGAGGAAATTAAGGAAGTCCCTGATATTATAACCTTCTGCCTTCCTCATTTTTCCTCTCCCTGGAGCCCCCACTTCAGGGCTCTTCACTTCCTAACCTGCCTATTTCCCCTCTGGTAGCTGGGAAGGTGGAGGTTAGCTATACTTCTGTTCCCTTGTGCCTGCCTGATGCTACATTGCTCCCCGGGAGTGCAGTTCACTGGTCCTAGTTTTAAGTTTCCCAGCAACACTGGACCATATGTGCTGCTCTGGCATTCTTCCCAGCTCCCGTGTCACCCTGATACCTTGGGTGGGGTATGGATATATTGGGGTGAAGATCAGTGCTGTCAGAGGGTACTGACCTTCTGATGGTGCCCCTCAAGGTGAATGTTGGAGACACAATCGCGATGCTGCCCAAGTCCCGGAGAGCCCTAACCATCCAGGAGATTGCTGCGCTGGCCAGATCCTCCCTGCATGGTATGCACCCACCTCCCATAGCCTCTGCCAATTTTGTCCTTTCTCCTCCCTTTCACACATGTCTTTTGGAATTCTTTCCTTTGGGCCTTGTCTGGGATCCTCCTTTTCCTAAAGAATCCCAGCCCTTCCTCCTACCCACATGCACTTGTATCCTTACTACCACTATCTTCCACTTCCCTTCCAGGTGTTTCTTGAACCATGCTCCTTAAGAGGCTTCTCTCTCCTTCTCCCACCCCCAGGCATTTCCCAGGTGGTGAAGGATCACGTGACCAAGCCTACAGCCATGGCCCAGGGCCGGGTGGCTCACCTCATTGAGTGGAAGGGCTGGAGTAAGCCAAGTGACTCACCTGCTGCCCTGGAATCCGCTTTTTCCTCCTATTCAGACCTCAGTGAGGGTGAACAAGAGGCTCGCTTTGCAGCAGGTGGGTGGCATAAGGAGTCAGTCCTATACTGCTGCTTCTGATCTTGGGTCTGGCAGGGGGGTTGAAGTCTTTTCATACCCATCTCTGCTCTCCCATCTGCAAATTGAGCCCTGGTCTTAGCTGAGTTCCTGTTGATGGATTCTGTATCCTCCTGATAGGAGTGGCAGAGCAGTTTGCTATCGCAGAAGCCAAGCTCCGGGCATGGTCTTCAGTGGATGGTGACGACTCCACTGACGACTCCTATGACGAGGACTTTGCTGGAGGAACTGACACAGGTGAGGGGCATTCTGTGCTGATGCTGTGTGCTGGGGTGGACTTGCCTGATAGGCCTTGTGGTTCACTCGGAGCCTTTGGAAGGGGAGGGGAGAGGGGCAGACTGTTCAGGCAGGCCTTGACACCCCAGGGGCAGGAGGGCTAGCCATACTCATGCATTGGGATATCAGTAGTTGGAAATAGAGTGGTTCCTTTCCTAGAGGTGCTGAGCCTTCTCTGCCCTTGTGTGCAGTTGGGCCTCACTGTCATTAAAAAAAAAAAAAAAAAAAAAAAAAAGCCCAGAGACCTTTGGACAACTCAAGTGTCTCCAGGAGGGTCTGTGGTGCCCTGGCCTTTTCCTCTCAGGCAGCCTTCTGGCTGGCTGTGGCAGGACAGATGAGCCGCAGTGCAGCACCTCACAGGGCACTGGCCCCAGGCAAACAGGAAGGCATGCTGGGGCTGGACTCCCACAGGGCTGTGCTGGCTCTGGCTCAGCATCCTTGCATTCCAGCTTGTGGGTCTTTCTCAGGGCCAGTGCCTGTGGAGGGGAACCTGCAGGGCTGCACAGCTGTGCTTAGCTCTCCTTTCATCTTGTTTCCCTGGAGTTCATGGCTGACTTTCTCTACAGCTTCTGGGCTCAAGCCTTATAGGACCCTGCCCCCAACCCCTAAGCCTTTGAAGATCACCCTCCCAGCCCCCACCCCTCCAGCTAGGTAATAATTCTCCATGGCACCCTCTATATCCAAGCAGACCCAGTGATTGTTGCTACAGTAAAAGGGGGACTGATTTGGATGCCCAGGCCAAGATGGAACCCCAATCCACAAGCATTTTCCTTTGATTGTATTCCAGGCCTTCTTTGACCCCTGAGATAATAACTAACATTTATCTGAGGCTGCTACTACCCCATGTGGAATCTTTGAGCAAATTTTAAAAAGGCACCCTTTTCTCTGGTGGGCACAGCCTCAGGCCAGGGCATATTGCTCAATTCAGCCCACACCCACTGCCTTGTGCAGTGAACAACCTGCATGTGGTGGCTGTACATTTATTATTTGCTTCCTGTGTGCCTGACTTTTGTTCTCTCAACAACCCCACAAGGTAGGTGTTATTAGAATCCCTAATTCACCATGAAGGGAACTTTAAGGCATTGAAAGATTGTGTCTACCCCCAGCCCCAGCCCCATAGCAAAGATGGAGTGGGGCAGGGGAATGTGGCTTCCAGGTTGGGCAACTGAAATGGGGCCAGCAGACCTGTCTTCTTTTCTTTCCCCCTCGCAGACATGGCCGGGCAGTTGCCTCTGGGGCCCCACTTCCAGGACCTCTTCACCGGCCGACGATTCTCCCGGCCTGTGCGCCAGGGCTCTGTGGAGCCTGAGAGCGACTGCTCGCAGACCGTGTCCCCAGACACCCTGTGCTCTAGTCTGTGCAGCCTGGAGGATGGGTTGCTGGGCTCCCCAGCCCGCCTGACCTCCCAGCTGCTGGGTGATGAGCTGCTCCTTGCCAAACTGCCCCCCAGCCGGGAAAGTGCCTTCCACAGCCTGGGCCCGTTGGAGGCCCAGGACTCGCTCTACAACTCGCCCCTCACGGAGTCCTGCCTTTCCCCTGCCGAGGAGGAGCCAGACCCTTGCAAGGACTGCCAGCCACTTTGCCCACCACCAGTGGGCAGCTGGGAACGGCAGCGACAAGCCTCTGACGTGGCCTCTTCTGGGGTGGTGTCCTTAGATGAGGATGAGGCAGAGCCAGAGGAACAGTGACCCAAATCATGCCTGGTGGTGGCATGTGTCCCCTGGCTGCTGCTGGGGGCAGAGCCTCCATGCCCAAGTGTTGGGTTCAAGGCTCTCAGCAAGCTCCTCAGCCTAGAGGGCTACTGGGAGTCCTCACTTGTCCGTTGTGTGTTTTGCATGAAAGTGTTTGGAGAGGAGCCAGGGGCCGGGCTGGGGGCGCATGTCCTGCCCCCACTCCTGGGGTTTGCCGGGGGTTGCCCGGGGCCCCTGGGGCATGGCTACAGCTGTGGCAGACAGTGATGTTCATGTTCTCAAATCTAAAATGCCACATTTTCTCCTCAGATGATGTGAACCCCTGAGGAGGTTGTTCTGGGCTGTGGGATGGACTGGGAGGGAGCCTGGCCACCTCCTCTGCCCTCCCCATGCCTCTCTCTGCTTCTCTCCTCACCTCCGAGTCCATGTGCAGTGCTTGATAGAATCACCTCCACCTGGGGGGCTGGCTCCTGTGGATTGAGCCAACCCCTAAGGACCCCTTGCCCAGCGGGGCACGTGCTGTGCTTCACCTCTCCATTGTCTCTAAATCTTCTTCTTTTTCCCTAAAGACAGAGGGTTTCTGGTCTGTTTTTTCAGTCGGATCTTCTCTGGGAGGCACTGGAATGATGGAAGCATGTACCCTTTTCCTGCCCCCCTCCCCGTGAGGCCTGGGCCCTTTCCCAGACTTCCAAGGATGTGTGGGCACTTGGAGTTCTCTTGAGGGTGGAGCTGGAAGAAAGGGTTGCTCTGGTTGCTAGAGCTGTGACTTCGATGTTCTTCCAGAGAGGGCCACAAGGGGGCCACAGGGGTGCCAGGAAATTGTCAGCTGATGCCTGCGCAGCCAGCTTGGAATTGTGCCAATGAGTGATGGTCATGAGGGAGTGCCTCTCCTAGGGGAGGAAAGGGTAGTGCCTTTCTTGGCTGAGTGAAAGGCCACAGTTACAGTACCAGGGACCCTGCCCCAACCAGGGTGTTGATGACCCAGCATGGAGATCTTTGGCAGATCCTGTATTCCAAGGACACTGGAGTCCAGAATTTTAAGGCTGTGGGGAGGGTAGGTGACTGCAGAATTAAGAGCCTTATAGGCTTTGGCAGGTAAGAGGACCCAAGGTAAGAACAAGAGCCAATGGGCACAAACATTCTATATATAAGTGGCTCATTAGGTGTTTATTTTGTTCTATTTAAGAATTTGTTTTATTAAATTAATATAAAAATCTTTGTAAATCTCTATATACATCTGGTCATTGGAGGTTCCAGTATAAATCCATCTTAGTTCTACCTTTTTTCCCTTCAAAGGGGAGCAGGGGTCAAGTGACCCATCCTGCCAGGGTGGTGCCAATCTTCCTGCACTTGGAAATCTTCCTGCAGGTGGGTGCTGGGTAGGATTCCAGGTAGGATAGACTGGGAGAAGCTAGCATCCCAGGTCTGGACAGGGGACTGGAGCTTCAGCTGCCTCCTGCTTTCCCAAGGCAGAAGGGATATGGCTACCACCATCCTGGGCCACCCACAGAAGGGTTCACTGGCACTTGTCGTCGCTGTCAGAAGGGCTGCCTTCCCGGGGAAGGCCGTGGCGGGAGCGGGGCCCCCAGAGTGCATGCACCTCAGTGGTCTCTGTGTCACTGCTGCTGGTGGCACTGTCTCGGAAGCTGGCAAGGGGTGGTCGGACTTTCACACCCTGTGCTGTGACAGAGCCCTCGATGGCCTTCCGAAGCTGGAAAATGAGAGTTGTCAGCTATCTGGACTTGGAACTTTCTGCTCAGGCCCCTCCCCAGCATTCCTCTGGGGAAGTAAACATAAGCTTCCATGTCATTGGAAGGGGATGTGGTTACTACTATCTCACCTCCTTTAGGGTAACAATTCCAATGAGTCTGCCAATACTGGTAACATAAGCATGGTCCACTCCCAGTAGTGAGAAGATGGTGTGAGTCTGCAGGGTGGAGAGAAAACACATTGGATTTGATGTTGGAAGGGGCAGTTCTGAAATCACAGGCCAAAGGGACCCAGGACAGGGTCTGTGGGGGTATCCCAGGTAATAGGAGGAAGGGGACAGGTCTACTGGAAGGAAAATAGAATGTTTCTGTGCCTGTAGGCTTCAGAAACTTGATGGCTTGAAATCCCTTATATCATTTTAATTGATGGGGTCACCCTCATGTCCCTATGTTTGTTTTGCTTTGGGCCTTCTCCCAAGTTTTCAAATGTGATCCCCAATAATTCAGAAATTGGGCTGAGTGTGGTGGCACTCGACTGTAATCCCAGCATCTTGGGAGAGTGAGGCAAGAGGATCGTGAGTTCAAAGCCAGCCTCAGCAACTTAGGCCTTAAGCAACCCAGCAAGACCCTATCTCTAAATAAAATACGAAAAGGGGATGGGGATGTGGCTCACAGGCTGAGTGCCTCTGGGTTCAATCCCTAGGACCATAAAAAAGAATTCAGAAATTGTCATTCAGTCCCCTTTGTGCTGTAGGTGGATTTTCTTGGGCCAAATGTCTTGAAAACAGCTCTCCTGACTCAGCAGTTCCTGGAATTTCGGCCTATCAATTATCTCACTGTTCTGAGTTTAATTGTAAGCCTCTTGGCTTAATGGTTGATTCAAGATGGGCAGTAATAACCCTGCTTCTTGAGTACCAATTACTTAGAACTCACTTAAATTGTCTTAACACCTTTGAATTGTTTTCTTATACCCTGAAATTCTATAGAAAGGGATTTCTAGAACTTTCCTTTTTCCATCTAAGGCATGACAGTATTTATAAAAAGAGGCAAGAAGTTCAGTTTTGGAAAAAGCTCTTCTGTGTCCCTTAAGTACCTACAAAATTGTCATGTTGTTAGCAAGTCCTTCCTTATATCTAACTTGAATCCTACATGCTACAAGTCAGCCTTAATTTCCTTGTATGACTCCAGTGGGAAACATCTTTATTATAGGGTTTCTTATTTTAATAATCCCTTAGCCTCATCGTCTTGTGGTCAAATAATCCCTCTCATCTTCTCCCAAGAAGCCTATTAAATAGTTCCCTTGGATTTTCCTAATCAGAGTGGGCTCTGGCAGGCAATGTGCTTTTTAGGTTTGTAAATCACTTGTCTGTGGCAATGACCAAGCCTCACCAATCTATTTCCTAAACATCCTCGCTATTCTCCCCAGCTATTAGCCTCACTATCTTCACCAGGACTCGGGCCACAATCGTAGAATGGGTTTTCTCTCTGGCTTGGCTCTGCTGCCCTGTTTTCTTAGACTTGCTCAGTGCCTAGCTTCCTAGAATGGTCCATGAGCTCCTTCCCAAGCCATCCCCAGCTTGTCTTACTGGCCGATTCCATGGTGCATTTCAGCTTCCAGACTCACATAATCACTCGGCTCTTTTCTGAAAATATTCATTTCTTCCACACTTCAGACCTGCTCTCATTGTACCATCTTTAAAAATCTCCCACTGTTCATTCTTCAGTATAAGTAGCAGTAGTAATTCCTAACACATTTTAAATACTCTGTGTGAGGCACTGTTTTAAGTGCTTCCAGGGTCTTATCTCCTTTAATCTTCAGAAAGCCAAATGAGGCAGGTCCCCCACTTTACAGATAAGTGAAGTGAAGTGCAGAGAGGCTAAGAAATTTGCCACAGTTGCACAGCTAACTCACACGTGGCAGTGAGCACTGATCTGGCCCTCACAACTCCTGCTGTTTCTCTGTAGGTGACCCCTGAGTGAATGAGGTACCTGGCTGGCACATGATCAACACAGGTTCTTGAACAGTCTCCAAAGTATTCTCTCTCCTCTTGGAATGTTTCCTTCTGAACTTGACTGGGCTACTACTTACTGATTCCTCGGGCCTGCAGAGACATTTTGAATTCTAATCTTTTATGTCCTTATCATCTAGTTCTTTATATTTTTGTTGATTGGTTCCTTTTAAAGGCTTTTCTTCCTCTGATTTTTACGTTTGTAACAAACATCTGCTTTGTTCCTTTTAATTTAATTAGACATCAGGGAGCCCATTGGAGGGTCCACTTTCTTGGGCTTGAGAACAGTGAACTGACAGGAAGAGACAATGTGGTCTTCTGAAAGAATCCTGGGAGCAGGACCAAGAGCTCTGAGTTCTGAGTTCTCTGCTAAACTGACTCAGGCAATGACCTCCTTGTCATGGGCCTCAGTTTTCCTATGTACTAGAATGGCTTAGATGACAGGCCTTTTATTTTTATTTTTGAAAATTTTTTTTCAGTTGTCATTGATGGACCTTATTTTATTCATCTATTTAATACAGTGCTGAGAATCAAACCCAGTGCCTCACACATGCTAGGCAAGTTCACTACTGCTGGGCCACAACCCCAGCCCAGCCACAGGCTTTTTGAGTCACCATCTTGTATTCCAGGTTCTAGTTCCACTCCTAACTGTGTGACCTTGAAAAACTTGCTTACCTCCCAGAATCTCAATTTGTTCTATAAAAACTGGAATATCACAATATCTATCTTATAGTGTGGTTGTGAGGATTAGATTACACATGTGATGACCTTAGCACAATGTCTGGCATATAGCAACACTCAAAAATATCATCATTGTGGATGTCTGAAGATTAAGATGATTAATCATTGTGGAAAAGCTTTAGCAGTCTTAGGGACAAAGGCTTTAAATAAAAGCCTAATATATTATCTTCAGGCCTATCTCCTTTTTTTTTTTGCAACTGTATTGCAATTCCCCATTCACTTTAATCTGAGGTCTTTATCTAAATGCTGGCAAGTTCCTTTATTGCTGTTTGCTTTTTTGTTTCTCTTTTGTCCCCTGTCCTTCCTGCCTCCACCTCTGCTTGTAGCATGCAACGCTGACTCTTGTGCCTAAGCCAGCCACCCACCCAAGCATTGGGCCTTGGGAGTTTTACCTGAAGCCTGTCCCCTCAACCCACATCTTCCAACAGAGGTTTGTACATTAAGTCTGTCAAAGATTTAGCTTTTGTGGGGTGTGTCTGCACTCCCTGCCTTCACTTGGAAGCCTGTAGGTGCCCGCTGGCACCAGCTACCTCTTGGGAGCCCTGAAGCCATACTCCCCAGAAGGCCCCCACCTTCCTCAGGTGTCTGTCTCACCCCCTACTCACCTATCTGTACTGAATCTCCCCATTTCTGCAGCGGTGTTGACTTTCTGCTGAGCTATTTTCCTGAGTCTCTACCAGTTTTCCTTTGGCCCATATTAAACCAGACTTTCTGGGGTCTGACATTCCAAACCCCCCACTGAGTGTTTCTCATCTTTGTTTATTTCTTTTCTGCAGTCTCTCCACCCCTACTTGGCTATTTGTTAGCTTGTTTATTAGATTTTCTTATCCTGCCTGTTTCTCACCCGATCTTTTTAGTGTGGGTGTATCAGCCTTGTTGGGCTCTGGCAGCCTCCTGCCTAGCTCTGACCCTGGCCTGGCCTTTTGGCTTACAACCAGCTCAAGCTCTGTCTTTGTTGCTGCTTTGCTCCAATGTTCCTGGGGGTGAGGCTAAGCAGAGGAAAAATGATGCCTGGCTCCACTATGGAGCAGGGCAAGGCTAAGGGGCCTTGGCTTCCAGCCTCCCATTGCCCACAGTAACATCTGAAAAACATCTCAGCAGCATCTACTCTCTCTCGCCTCCTTCCTTTCCCACTGGCCTGACTCTAAACTTGTTGATGTGTGTGGGGCGGATGGTGGTGCGGGCAGACCCAGATCCCTATCCTGTTCCACACCAGGCCACTGGCCCTACCTTGTGCAAAGAGGTGCGCTCCACCAGCTGGAAGGGGGCAGGATCAATTTTGCAGTCACTGAAGTTGACAGGTTCATCTAGTTGTTGTTCTTCCCACTCCAGAATCTGAGAGGAAGAGACTGAAGGTTAGGGAGAAGGTGTCAAAAGCTGCTCTCACCTTCCTAAAGGTTGACTTGCCCTTTATTCTACCCCATGGTCTTTCCCATTGGAAAGACCAAATACACCCAGGAAGAAACAGGGTCCAGAGTCCAGTGGTGCCTTACCTCCTCAGGGCTCATCTCGCCTTCCAGGTCCGAGTCACTCTAGAAAGGAGGGAGGGAAGTAAGTGGAACTCCAGCTCTGGGAGGTTTACCCAGCCTAGACTTTCAAACCTCCCTACCCAGTGCTCCTGAGCTGCAGGAAGAGAGGCTGAACATACCGCCAGGGAGATTCGGACCCGCTTCAGCTTGCGCTTGTCACAGGATTCTGGCTTCTCCAACTTTGTCAGAGCCAAACCAGAGAGGAAAGGTGTTGAGGTTATAGGGAGAGGGAAGGTGAAGGGTGTGGTAGAGCTCAGTGGGAAGGGCACCCTGCAGGACCAGAGCTGACAGCTGGGAGGGCAGAGGGCAGGTAGAATGGGGCAGGCACTGACTGGTTAATGGAGAGGGGGGTCTCAGCCTTAGAGAGAACTGGGGATAAAGTAAACCAGGAGGGGCGGCTCCAACCACTCACCTCTGAAGCCGCCTCAGGAGGTGGACTGCCACAGAAAAGGCTCCTGAGGGCAATGCCTGCTGACTCCACATTGCCTGTGTTCCCAAACACAAGGCCCCAGGGGAAATGTCATCTTGGGGGAAGAGGACCAGAAGAGGTGGAGAAACCAAGAGAGAGGTGTCTCATTTCTACCCCTGGCCCATCTGGGGGGTCTCTTTTAGCTGATAGGGTGAGCAGGAATCCTATGGATCTCAGTGGCCTGGCTCAGGCTGTGTATGGGATGGAGGAGAGATGAGCTCACCTGTAGGACTCTCCCTGAGGTTGGTGGCATTGCTGGGTCCCCTCTTTAAAGCAGGCTTCAGGGGTTTGTGAGTCTCCCCACGGGAGGCAGGGAAGCCTGAGTCGTCTGTGTTCACCTGCACAGGCAGGAAAGGGCTGGAGAGGCTGTGGCTCCAGACCATCCTCTAAATCATCTTCCCCATCCGTCTATACAACAATACTTTGGAAGTGTGTGTGGCTGTGGGGCTTTTCCCCTCACCTGGAAGCGGACAGATGTCCCTGGGCTAGGAGGACTCTCCTGATCAGAGGGTGGAGATGTCTGGGCCTTTCTACGCTCCTGCATGTACTGTCGCCGGCGGGTGGGGCTCAGTTGAGCTGCCAGTAGGGCCCCCACCTGTGAGCGCTCAATGGACCCCAGCAGGATCATGGACTCTGGATAGAGCAAGTGGGAAAACTCAGTTGCTGGGGGGTGACCCTCCCACCCCTTGGACCTTCTCTCACACCCAGAGTGGGGCCTTGGATATAGGCTGCACACCACAGGGAAACCCCTGCCTGGCAAGTGCTAATCCATTCCCTTTGGAACGAAGGAGACTAGTCCTGAGCTCCCTGCCCCTTCCTGAGCTACAACCCTGGGAGGTGCTCACAGCACCTGGGAACCCTCCTAGCCTCACCAGGGGACTCCACTAGGGCCAACATGCGACCCTTGGTCCTGTGCAGTGCCAACCGCAGATCCCGGAAGGTGCAGCTGAGGGCCACGTGGGGAACATCCCGCACCATGATGTCCTCCACTCGCACCCGGTACTGCCTAGGGGCAGAGTGGGGTACTCAGTTTGTCATCAGCATAAGGAGAATAGCCCAGAGCACTACCACCCAGTGTCACAGGGAAGGCCCCAGAGCCCCAGAGGACAAGGGACGAAGGCTCAAGTGTCCAGAAGTGTACCTACCCACCACTATTTTTTGTACTGGGGATTTAACCCAGGGGCACTCTACCACTGAGCTACATCCCCAGCCCTTTTTACTTTTTGAGACAGAGGGTCACTAAGTTGCTTAAAGCCTTGCTAAGCTGCTGAGGCTGGTCTTGAACTTGTGATTTTCCTCTCTCAGCCTCCTGAGTCACTGGGATTATAGATGTGTGCCACTGTGCCTGGCCTCACCCTTCTTTTTGGTCAGTTGGGGCCACCTACAGGGAACCCCAGGGAGAAGGCAGCCTGAAGGGAGGGAAAGAGCAAGGTGGCCAGTCCCCCAGCTTAAGGCCTTGCTGGAGGTGGGTGAGAGGGCTCCTAGGAAGCCTTCTGCCCCTCACCCACACCCTTTGCACCCTGTCCTCCATACTGGTGGCGGCCCCAGCCCAGCTCAGGCAGGTAGGGCAGTTTCTTGATCCTGATGATGCTGTCATAGAGTGAGGGCTGTAGGCTCTGGGCAACAGCATTGGCCAGGATGACGGCAATCATGACAGGCAGGATATGGGCGATCTGGCCTGTGAGCTCGAACACAATCACGGCTGTGGATACTGTGTGTGTCACTGCTCCTGCCAGTGCAGCCGCCCCTGGGGAGAGCCATTCTCAGTCTCAGGATGCCCAGGTCCCAGAAGACCCTCCCTTCCCTGGGCAGGGCCTATGGTGGTCCCTCAGGATTGTCCCAAATAGTCCTTAGGACTGGACCTCTGCATCTGCCAGCAGGGGGCACCAGAGACTCAGACTCTGTGGCTGGGGCAGTGGTCTTCCAAGGCAGACGCAGACAGTGAGGGTCAGGGGTTACACTGCTGGGGGCGTGTTTGCCTAGCATGCAAGACCCTGGATTTGATCTCCAACACTACAAAGCAAGAGACCTAGAGCACTCACCAACCACTGCATAGCCCCCAGGCACAATCCGGTAGGTACTGCTGTCTGTGTGAATCCCATCTGGGAACCAGGCAGCCATGCTTTCACCCACCAGACGTCCAAATGCTGCTCCTTCAGGGAGGGGGGTGGGAAGAGAAAAAGGTAGTGGAGGGGGAGGGCAGGGGCACTAGGAAGAGAAAGGGTCAGAGGGTGGGGGAGGGGCCGGTGGGTCATTCAGTGCAGGGGGCAGCCCTGCAGGGTTGGGGGTCTGGGCAAGGGGCTGGACTAAAACCCACTCCTGGGCAGAGAGGGGATGGCCAGGGATTGCCAGAGTATAGGGAGGGTGCAGGGCTGGAGGTCAGGCAGTTGCAAACTCACCGATGACAAAGACAGGCATGAAGGCCCCACAAGGCACAGGGATGGTTGTAGCCAGTGCAGACATCCAGAACTGCAGACAAGAGGCAGTTCAAACAAGCAGAGGTGCCCCCCAGCGAAGCCTGTCTTGCTTATCAGCGGGAATAATCTCCCCAGGTATCTCAGAATCCCAGGAGATGAAAGGAAGGGAAAGGAGTCTGGAACCAGATGGCTTGGGTTCAAATCCTTACACATCGAATAACTGTGTGACTATGGGCCAATTACTTAACCTCTTTGTATTTCAACTCCGTGTCTTTAAAACAGGGACAAGAGCACTTTTCTTATAGGGTTGCTATGAAATTTAAAGGAGTTAACACAAAGCAAGTGCTTGGGACAGCACCGGCACCCCGTAAGCCTATGTAACGTTAGCGATATATATGTAGGAAGCCCCACCTTCATCAGAATGAAGATGACCAGGGTGAGGAAGACGTTGGCACGGGGTGGGCTCCAGGCCTGTGAGGTGCTGGATGGCTCTAGCTCTTCTACTAGGCCCTGGCGGACCCATGTCCGGTTGTCAAACAAGGTGACCAATGTCTCCTTCTGTGAAAGCTAAGGTAAACAGGGTGCCTCAGGCTAGGGAACAGACAAGCTGCTGGGAAAGAGCCAAAGGAACCCACAAGAACAGGGATCCCAGAGTCATGCTGGGCTGTTACTTTAGAAGTAATGTGTCTGAGGGAGGAGTGCACGTGTCAGTTTTGCCTGGGGTTACCTGTCCAGCCATGAACTGCCCAAAGCCAGGGGGGAAGGTCAGAGTGGAGATGAGCAGGGTCACCAGAGCCGGGAAGAGCAGGCGTCTAGAGATATAGGTTTCACAGCATCAGGCATGGGGAGTGTGACCTCCTATGGACGGTAATGAGCTGAGTGCCCTCACATACCTCAGGGCTGAGGTCAGAGCAGAGTCTTGGCTCTTATGAGTAGCAGCAGCAGAAAATGCATCCCTAATGCTTTTTTGGACACCTCTGAGTGGTGACTCTGCCCTCCACCCACAGAAGGCCCAACTGAAGGGCACACATTGTGTGAAGGTATACAGACATTTCTGTTTCTGTCTCTCTGTGGCGACTTAGGGTGAAGGTTAGTGTAGAGGAAGCTGGGGTCACTCATGAAGTGGACCAAAGGTGCTGTAGGGAGCAGGTTCAGTTGGCTGCCCTCTCCCTTAAGGACGTAATTTCAACAAAAGTCACTTCTCAGGCCTCTCCACTCCTAATCATCAGGGTCACAACTGAGAGCTGTGTTCCAGAGATAAAAAATCTCATCGATTCCCATGGGTCACAGGGGGTAAACCAAGGCAAACAAACACTCTCCAGGGAACACTGCCATCTAGGCCAGGCCACAGGACGAAAGAAAGCTTCAGTCTTGGATCCCAAATATCCTTTGTCACTACTAAAATTCAACTTTCCAGTAATTCATATGAACGTCAGAATGTTTAGTCAGCCTGGAAACACCATTGGCTCATTTCTCAGTGCAGTGCCTAGGCCACTCTCTCATTCCTCACTGTCCCCCTGCCCCATCTGGCCCTCATACAACCCAAAGCTTCCTGGAGAAGTCTATGGTCAACTCACTTCCTCATGAGGAAGCGATTGATGGTTTTCTGCTTCCGCATCACCTGTACAATCTTCCGGTTCAGGTAGACAAAGAGGGCTCCCCCAAAGCCACTAGCAATGCTGGAGAGGGAAGAAGCACTAGTGTTGAAGAGGGTTTTCTTGTGGAAGCCTCCCTCCTGTCTGCCCCCACCTCCCACCCCTCAGTTCCTTACCCAATGACAGCAAAGGCTGGCAACTCCTGCAGGTCAAAGGGAAAGTCGAGCCGGAACCGGGTTTTGAAGAGAGCAGTAATGGTCTCTGAAGGAGTAGCAGGGAGGCAGGTCTAGCTTCAGGGATCCCCCACCTAAATCATCTTGGGCTCCCTCATCCCCCAGGTGCCGCCCACCTTCATCACGGTTCCAGACTGCCAAGACCCGGAAGATGAAGGCACTGAAGGTTGCAGCAAAAAAGCCCCGCCAGTAGTTTCGCACAGCAAAGAAGGTGGAGGTGACCTCGATACTGAACAGGACACCTGCCAGGGGAAGGTGAGAGCATTACTTGGGGCTGGGCGTGGTCTAAGGACTCAGACCCAGAGGAGAGGGGCAGAGGAGGAGAGGCCAAGGCAGGGTTGGGTTGCTGTGCTCATGGAGGAGTCCTACCTACCTCCAATAGGTGCTGCAAAGCAGCAGCCCACACCCACAGCACAGGCAGCAGCCAGCATCTCCGTGTTCCGAGATTCATTCTGGCAAGAGTGGTGCAAGGGGGCATTAGCCTGGGCTCAGCACCTACCCACCCCCTTTTCCCCAGGGATCCCCTTACCTCATAGATACCCCCAAAGAGAGAAAGGAACTTGCTGAGAAGGGCAGCACACATGCTCGCAATATGCACAAAAGGGCCCTGCAGGGTGAGGGCCTGTGATGAGTGGGGAGGGGCCCTGCCCTGATCTTGGCCTGGTCTCTTCCTCCACTGGGAAGGACTCCATTCCCCAACCTGTAATTACCTCTTTGCCAAGGGGCATTCCACTGCCCAAGGCACAGGTCAGCCCAATGACCTTAGCCACAAAGGTCTTGAGAGTGAGGTATTCTTTCAGCACCACTCCCCGCAAGATGGTCTTCATCTCGGGGATGCCAGACCCTGGAGGGGGTTCATGCCCATAAAAGTCACTTGATGTTCACACTTCAGGAGGCCTGACCTCTGCCCTCTCCTCTCTCCTATCATACCAACAGCCTGAGGGGCCAGGATCTGTGTGAATCCGGCTGAGAAAGTGATGAGAACGACAGGGTAGGTAACCCAGGCCAGGTACTGGAGTAAGATGCTGGTGTTTAAGCCCCGAGACATCCACTGCTGGGCTGTGGAAAGAGGACATGCTGCTGGACCCCAATGCACACACCTGCTCCTGGCCACTGGGACACACTAATATGATGTTTTCCCAGGGAATACTGCACAGAGCCTGGGCACAGATGGAAGGAAAGGGGCCCTAGGGCATACACTAGGACAAAGCCCACTATAGGTAAAAGGGTCAGTTGGAAACAGGCAAGAAGTTTGCAGGGTGTGGTGTTGCACACCTATAATCCCAGTGGCTTAGAAGGTTGAGGCAGGAGAGTTGCAAGTTCAAAGTCAGCCTCAGCAACTTAAGGAGACCCTGTCTCTAAATAGAGTATTTAAAAAAAGGGCTGGAGAAGTGGCTCAGTGGTTAAGTGCCCTGGGTTCAATCCCCTATACCAAACCAAACCAAATCAAAACAACAACAAAAAACCACCGTGAAGTTATGGGACCTATGGGAGTGGTAGTATTTGTGCCGGAAGGCAGTTAGGAAGGCAGTTAGACCGTATGGGGAAAGTGATCAGTGGCCAAGAAGCCAACAACTTTTGCACATTGGAAGTAGGTTGGTTTTCCCCAGTCCTCCCACTGCCAGCCTTTGCTCTCACCCTGTAGACAAACAGCAATGGCATAATCCATGGCCCAGCTGACCAGTGCCATGACGAGCCCCAGGAGGACCAGGAAGATCCAGTCTTCACCAACCCTGGATACTAGGAACTTGTGGCAGCGTACTGAACAGACTGGGAGCAGGGAAGGTAAGATCAACAGGGAGTCTGGCACCAAGTACTCCTATCCTGATTACTGCTTCTCCCCTTCCTCCACTGGTAGCTCCAATGGCTTCTTCCCCCTCAGCACGTCACAACCCCGCCAGGTCCCCTGCCCCAACCCAGGTCTCACTGCGGCATCTGGCACATCGGCTCTGTCCATATTCCAAGAGCTCTGGGGGAGCCCGAGGGGACGGGGGCCCCTTCCAGGGCTCAGGGCCTCCCAGGCGAATCCGAGCAGCTTCCTCTTTGGCAAAGGCCCCGAGTTCCTGAGTATACCGGCCATACATCTGGAGCAATGGGGAAGATGGGGCATTAGTGTGCATGGGCTCAGTGGGGATACAGGGAGGGCGCCTGGGGCTTGACTCCCCTTCTCCCAGCCTCCATATTGTATACCCCCCTTGAAACCACAGTTCCCACTCTGGCTTGGCGTGTGGGAACAATGTACATTGCTGAGTGTGGGGGCTGCCCTGGCTACAGGGAAAGCTAAGGTACAGGGACACAGATCTGGGGGTGGCAGAATAATTGGTCCTCTTCTCATAGGCCAGAGGTGGGAGCACTGAAGAGGAGTGGGAGGGAAGGCTCCAGAAGAGGGAAAAGATGGAAAAGCCTAAGGCACAGTCTGAAAGTGGGAGGAAGGAAGGTCAGAGAATAAGGGATGGTCAAGGGCATATGGGCAACAATAAGAGCCTGGCGGAGCTGAGGGCAGCTGAGTAGGGCCTAGAAGCAGGCGCGGCCCCAATCCTTATCACGTTCCTGCTGGGCCTCTGGCCTGTTACCAAATCAGCTGCACCCCTCCCACCCACCCTAATCCCCTTGTCCCCATTCTCCACCCCACCCCCGACTAGCCAACCAGCCCAGCTGGGAATGGAAAGCTTCTCCAGGAGGGTGGAGAGTGCTTGGTGGCCTCAGCCCCACTCTAGAGCTGCCCAGAGTCCAGTAGCAGGTCGGGGACAGCAGAGGCTGCGGATGGCAAAGCTGTGACTGTGGATGCTGGGTGATGGGACGGGAGAGTAGCCGAGCTATGGCTAGACCTGCCAAGCTGGGCGTGTGTTGGGGGGTGGGGAGGAGTAGATTCCGGCTGCCACCCGCAGAGCTTCAGGACACAAAGGGCTCCTGTTGGGGCTGGGGTTGGAGGGGGGAGAGGGAGGGACAGATAGAGACACAGACAGAGAGTGAGAGATAGTGAGAAAAGGGAGAAGCTCAGAGAGGAGAACTAGAGAGAGGCCAGAGAAAACACAGGAGAGATGAGGGGGGAAAGAAGCAGGGAGGAGGAAAAGAGGGTAGAATATAGAGATACAGTGTAGGAGGGGGGAGGTGAGAGACAGACAAAAGGGTAGGAAGGACAAGGGGGAGAGGCTGGAGCAGAGAGTGCCGGGAGAGAGCTTGACCCTGAGAGCTCATTCCTGAGATAGAGACACAAGGGAAGGAGATGGAGATGTGGCTGGTGCAACAGAGACACCATTTGGGAGGTCAGGTGCCTGGCTCCATGATCAGTGCCCCCTCTTTGGCCTCTGCAGACTACAGATATCTCTCACCCTGTCCCAAGGGCTTGTTCTGCTCCCTTTGCTCTGCTCCCATACCTACCACCTCCCCTGGTCATCCTGTTTCATCCAGTCTCCCTTTCCCTCTCTCTTTTGTAATTGGGCACCTCCCAGACTCAGTTACAGCCCAGGCCCTCTTCACCTGGAGAGGTTACCTCCCTGCCACCCTCCTGGGCAAATTCCAGCCCAAGCTGATAAAAAGGAGCCATGGGCCATTCCTTTACCTAGGGCTTAGGTCTTCCACTCAAGTGATATAAAAAGGGTCAAATGGCTTCTCAAATACTAAGTAAAGGTTGAATCAGCTGAGAACCCAGGACCCCTACTCATTTAGAAAATGAGGTCAAGGAACACCCAGGGTTGGGTGGGGGCTGTATACCTAGGGACAGCATGAACAGAGGTCCCAATTCCCACACCCATATCTGCTTCACCCATCCTCCCTAAAGCTCCTATCCTCCAGGGTGGTAGGCCATTCCCCCTAGCCAGGATCGACTGAGAGGTTCCTGCCAATGCTGGTTTTGAGCCCACAAAGGCAGAGGTTTGAGTCTGATCACCTGTCTACACACTCTAGATTCTATGCTTAGCAGAATGTCATTCATGTACATTTAGGGACACAGGGAATGTCTTGGATGGTGGAGACAGAAGGGGTGTGGATAAAGTTCAAGGGTGTGGATGGTACTGGGGAAGGGTATTAGCGCGCTGAGACTTGGGCTCAAACGGTGAGGAAAGGGGCAAAGAAAACGAGTGTGTTGGAGTGGGGGTAAAGGGAAGCACACCGCAGATAAACACTTGGTGTCATTGTCCTCTGCAGGCCCCCAGGCTCAGCCAGAAGTCAGCAAGCAGCTTTCCAACCTTTTGGCGCTGCAGCCTCTCGGACTCCTCAGCCTCAGTTTCCCCAGCTCAGAGGACTGAGGCGGAGGTAGGGTAGGCCCCCAACCCTTGCGCTTCCTAGGGTAATCTGGAACAGCTGTGCCGAAGTGCAACCCTTCGAGCTCGGCTAGGCTTCACTTACCAGGGTCTGCTCGTACTGCAGCGCTCGCGGCTCCATCCCTTCCTCGGCCGCCACGGCCGCCGAGGCCGCCATCTCCGTGTACTGCCCTCTGGCTTCCCTCTGCCGCTCGGGCTCCGGCCTGGTCTCTGCTCCCAGCCCGCAAAGCCCGAGCAGCCACCCGTCCGGTCCCCGCAGCCCGAGCGGCCGAGTGCAGAGTGTGGCGGGTCCCGGGCGGGCGCCGCAGGCGCAGCCTCCCGCTCGCGTCCCCTCCTCGGCGGGCGGGCCGAGGGCGGTGCCCTCTGCGCCGCTCCGCCCGCCGGCCCATCCGGAGGGGCCGGCCCATCCCGCTTGGGGTCTGCGATGGAGCCGCCTCTCAGGCTCGAAAGAGGCGGCAGGGGGCGCTTTGCGTGAGAGCACGCGCCCCCTCCCTTGGAGGCTGGGGACTGACTGGGGCACCCACGTCTGGGGCGCGGGCGGGTCCGCCGGCACGTGGAGGGGCTGGGCCCGGTCCACAGCTCTCTGGGCTGGGCAGGAGGACTTGGAGACGTTGGGGTTCAGTAGGACTTGGGGCTTGGAGCTCCAAAACCGTCTAAATTGGGCTCCTGAGACTCGATCCGTTAGGAGCAGCCCCTTCTCTGCTCCTAGAGAGGAACAGGTGGTTCAGGAGAGTCCGGGTAGTCCCCTCTGCCCGATCCAGGGTGAAAAGCAACTGGGAGCGAGTCAGAGGGGAATTCTAGGCCGCCTTCCTCATTCCCTCCCTTTCTTCTTTCTTTCCTCGGGGCTCCCTCAAGGAGGTGCACCTGGAGCTGCCAGGCCTTCGGGGTGTGCCGGGGTGGAGGTGGAGAGGGTACGGGAAGAGGTGAGGCCTGAGGGAAGGGAGTTGTAGGTGCTGGGGAGGCCACTCCTGGGAGGCGGGTGTGGGGGAGCAGAGGTCGCTTCTCCCTGGCAGGGCCCAACCAGAAACCCGAGTAGCTGCTGACGTCTCGCCGTGTTGGGGGAACGGCCTGCTGGGGCTCCGCATTCTCTATCGGGGTCCTTGGAAGGATAGAACAGAGTGGAGTGAGCACAGGATGGATAGGCATTGTTAGAGCTAGAGCCACGGGAGAGCGCGGGCCCCAGAAACAGTTTGTAGGAGGGCGCAGTCCCAGGATGAGGGGCATTTGGGGGACAGCGGCAGTGCTCTAGGGGAAGGGTTGGTGCCCAGTGAGGAGGCAGTATGAGAGAGGAGCTACCAGGAAGAAGAGGCAGTTTGAGAGAAGACCTCTTCTCTACAATAGGGGGACAATCCAAGGTGTGCAGGAGAGGGCAGTGGTGGGGGAAAGGCAGTACCAAAATTGAAGGGGCAATGCTTTTGGGGAGCGCAGTGTGAGGGGATTAATGTCAGACCGAAGGGGAGGTGGTGGGAGGAGAGCAGGACCCAGGGAAAGAGGGCAGTGATGGGGAGGGTGCAGCACCAGGGGAGGGGACAGTGCAGACTTTTCTTTTCTCCATAGTGACATCAAGGCAAATTCCGAAGCCGGACGGACCCGGTCGGGTGACGTCCAGCTGGGCCGAGCCGGCCGGGGCCAACCCCGGGGGCCTTGGTGCCAGCTGGAGGGGCTGGGCACTATGCCCTACCGGGCCAGCTTTCTGGGGGCGGGGTTCTGATCCACCCGCCCCCGGTGCGGACTGTGCCCGGGCGGGCTTGCGGACCAGCAGGGCAGGGTTAGGGCCGGGCTTCTCTGGGCTAAGGATCAAGGTCCTTGCCTGGGTTAGGCCCCCACGCATTCCAGTCTTCCCTGACTCTGAAGAGGGCGCAGTAGAGCAGTAGCGGAGCACGAGAACCCGCGCCACCTCCGCGGAGGTGGGACCTATTGTGTCTCCGCCTTGGGCGTGTCACCTGAATTTAGAGTCACGCCCTCAACGTCCAAGCCTCTCCACAGCAATCTTTCCGGGCGGAAGTGTAGAAGCCCCGAGAGGGACTCGGCGGAAGTGGCTGCCTTACTGCAAGTCGGTGCGCATGCGTCATTCTGCCCCGGTGGAGCTCTTCAGCCTGAACATTTTTCCTGTCTCCTTTTCTCCACGCGAGGGGGTGCGCGAACCCCCAGTCGTGGCTGTGTGGTCAGCACTTCTTCTGGTCTCTTGGCCCCCTCACGATGGCGGGCATCCTGTTTGAGGATATTTTCGATGTGAAAGACATTGACCCGGAGGGTAAAAAGTTTGACCGAGGTAAGTTAAGGTACGCACGAGCGGTACAAAAGAAGAGGCCTGTCTCATTGCCACGCCCCTGGGCCCCCTCTCCACCCTGCTCACGTGGCCAGCCTCTAGCTACAGATTCTGATGAAGCGACGTCCCTCAGGAAACATTTTATGAATGAGAAACTTGAGACTCTGAACTTTCCCTGGCTTCACCCATGCAGTGCCTGCTGCCTGGGTGGCTTTCAGCCATGATGCTGACAAACTCCTGGGCATCTTTATAATCGCTACCTATTCTCTGTGTTAGAGATTATACTGTGCTCCCCTCTCACACACTTTGGCTTGTTCATTCGCAAAAGCCCCCATGAAGTAGGAGGTGTTTTTGCATTTTGTTCTGACAGGTTAAGTAACCCACCCAAGACCACAGAGTGAGTTATTTGACTTGTATTCTTATATTGGCCCCATAATCTTTAGCTGTTTGTGAAGTCCTCTCTGAGTTAGAGCTAATTGCTTGGCATACAACTCTTTATTCTGCAATCCATCGACAATTTTTTCTCCTTGGTGATACTTTATTTGCCTACAGACTGAGATATTTATCAAGTTCTTATACATCCTGTTAATCCTCTCAACATAATGTATAGCACAGAAAGAGAAAACCTTTGGATAAGTAATAACTTGCCCAGAGTCATGTTCTCAATCATTCAGGGGGCCTAGAGCCTAGATACTTGCTGCCAGAGGATCTTTGATTCTTTCTGGGGTTTCTGTTCTATTGCCATAGTTTTTGCCCTTTTTCTTCTTGCACAGGTTCTGATTGAACCTGCACTTCCTTGAATGCAGTGAAGAGGTTAATGGATGTATACCAGGTTACATTAAAATTCTTTTGCAATTAACCACCAAACTGGGATCTGTATGTTCTGCCCTGGGCTTGATAAAGTATGCCTGTCACTTACTTTGTTTTTCCCCAGTATCTCGACTGCATTGTGAGAGTGAATCTTTCAAGATGGACCTCATTTTAGATGTAAACATTCAAATTTACCCTGTAGACTTGGGTAAGTATTGAACACACACAATAGCAAGAGTTTTTTTCCCTTCTTAATTTCATCTATTCTTCATCCTCAGATATTGCATTTTTATTTCTAGGTGACAAGTTCCGATTGGTTATAGCTAGTACCTTGTATGAAGATGGTACCCTGGATGATGGTGAATACAACCCCACAGATGACAGGCCTTCCAGGTGAGGGAGTAGAGAAAGGAGCACTTTAAATATTGAAATATGCCCTGAGGACTAAGTGGTATAGAACCACCTCTGCAAGTGGGGGTTGAACTGGACCTTGGCCTCATACCTGGTAGGCAAGTACTCTATATCACTGAGCTCCATCACTAGCCTTTTTTAGTTTATTTTGAGACAGGATCTTGCTGAGTTGCCCAGGCTGGTTTCAAACTTGCAAACCTTCTGTCTCAGCTCCCCTGAGTAGCTGGGATTACAGGTATGTACTATTGTGTCTGATTTAGAAAGACCTTTATTTAGACCCTGGAATAAATGATTGTCATCAGAATCTGAGTAACCTTAAGGAAATTGCTGCACTTAAGAATTCAAACAACCACGACTGGGGTTGTGGCTCAGTGAAGAGCATTTGCCTAGCACGTATGAGGCCCTGGGTTTCATCTTCAGCACCACATAAAAATAAATAAATAAAAATAAAGGTATTGTGTCCAACTACAACTAAAAACCAGATATTAAAAAAAGAAAAAAAGAATTCAAACAACTATCTGGGTGTGGTGGCTCACGCCAATAATCTCAGCTGCTCGGGAGGCAGATGGAGGAGAATCACATGTTCAAAGCCAGTCTCAGCAACTTAGAGAGCCCCTAAGTAACTTAGTGGGGGATGTGGCTCAGTGGCTAAGCGCCCCTGGGTTCAATACCTAGTACCAAAAAAAAAAAAAAGAATTCAAACAACCAGGTGTTTACTGAGAGCAATGATACCATGGATATCATGCTTGTGAGGTGTAGCTTTTTGAAGGTGGAGGAAATGACCATTGAGTGACCTAGGCTATGTGGGAGGAGTTTGGTGTGATAGAGAGGCATTGGAGCACCACTGAGTTTAGTTCTTAGCTTTAGTACTTATTTGTTGAATACCCTAATCTCTTTTATTCTTAGTTTCCTCATCAGTAAAATAGAGATGTCATACTTGGTTCAAAGTATTATGGTGGGGAAGGACTAAATGACATCATATTTCTAAGGTGGCCCTTGTTATAATGCTGGCACTTAATTACCAGTTACCATTTTATTCTTATTTTTAATGTTTTTGTGATGGTGTCTCACTGTGTTCTCCAGGCTGGCCTCATGCTTCTGAGGTTCAAGTGATCCTCCTGTCTCCGCCTCCCAGTTAGCTAGGACTACAGGTGTAGCCATTATACCTGGCTATTAGTTACCATTTTAAAAGGATTTTTTTTTTTTTTTTTTTTTTGGTACCTGGGATTGAATTCAGGGATGTTAACCACTGAGCCACATCCCTGGCCCCTTTTTATATTTTATTTTGAGACAGGGTCTTGACAGGGTCTCGCTAAATTGCTTAGGGCCTCACTAAGTTGTTGTGGCTGTCTTGAGATCCTCCTACCTCAGCCTCCCAAGCCATGGAATTGCAGGTGTGTGCCACTGTGCCCAGCTGAAAAGGATTGTTTGTAATTATTATGAAGAATAACTTTGTCACTATTGTTCTGCAGGGCTGACCAGTTTGAGTATGTAATGTATGGGAAGGTGTACAGGATTGAGGGGGATGAAACGTCTACTGAAGCAGCAACACGCCTGTAAGTTCCGCAGTCTGGTGAGAATCCTTTTCCTTTCTCCCTGGCTAAGAAGTTGGGCCATGCTCTTGCTTCCTGTGTTGGGCCCCTCTCCTCAAATGCCTCAAACTTAGTTAGAACTTAAGTAGTAGCTGTTCCTGGTACAGTTTCCAGTCTGAAGTATTGGCTGCCCACTTTGCCCTTTGTCAGGATCTCAAGGCCCAGTGGTTCCAAAACTTAATCCTGCTGTGTGAAGTGCCAAGAAGAGTGGCTTCCCCAGGAACAACATGCAGCGTTAAGGATTAAACTGCTAGGCTTTTTTGTTGTTGTTTATTTGTGCGTGTGTGCTTTGCTACTTTGTAACCCAATCCCTGGTTCTTTGGTTTCCCTGCTTATTTTTTTCTTTAAAATTGTATTAAAACAATATGTGTTCTTTGTAAGCTATTTGAAGCAGAGAAGTAATGTAAAGGGGAAAAGTTACCTATAATTTTATACCCAGGAGGAACCTTTTACATAAACATTTTTGAATGGTCTTTTTTTTTTTTTTTTTTTTTTATCTTTTTTTTTTTTTAAGTCTTATTTTTTTCTTTGAGATCATGTTGTTTATTCTAATGTTTTCTTCTCTTTTTGTTTAACATATGTACACCATGTTTCCCCATGTTAGTGTAAAGCTTTTCCTAAACACTTTCAATGGCTGTATAACATTCTGGATTCATCTTGATTCATTTGGCCATTCCCCTAATTTTGTGCATGTTGGTGTTTTCCTCCTTTGCTAGTATAAACAACAGTGCTTTGCATGTATCTGTGCATTTTTCTTTGAATGAATTTTTGGTTCCTTAATGACAGAATACTTTTTTTTTTTTTTTTTTTTTGTATGCTGGGATGGAGCTCAGACTCATGGGATGGGGATCCTTCTATTTCAGCTCTGCCTATGTGTCTTACGGGGGCCTGCTCATGAGACTGCAGGGTGACGCCAACAACCTGCATGGATTTGAGGTGGATTCCAGAGTTTATCTGCTGATGAAGAAATTGGCCTTCTGAACCTCGAAAGATGCCAGCCTGCTCTTGGTCACTCAGGTTGTGGACATTGTTCAAACCTGAGTAGAAGTTGCTGTTGTTCACCTGTTAAGGAGGAACTGGTTTTCTGCCCACTGTTGGTGCATCTTTAGCTAGTCTGAACTCAGTGGGAAACTGGCTTGCCTGTGAAAGACCCAATGTTATTTTGTGTATATATGACTTTTTAATTAAACTTTACTTTTTCAGACTCCCCCCCTTCTTTAACACATTTTCATTTTAAAAAAAAATTGTTTTTCTTTTAGTTGTAGATGAACAAATACCTTTATTTTGTTCATTTATTTTTATGTGGTGCTGAGGATTGAACCCAGTGCTTCACACATGTCAGGCAAGTGCTCAACTGTTGGGCCACAACCCCAGCCCCATTTCCATTTTCTTTAAAATTGTTTTTTCCAATTTGTCTGTAGTATATTTCTGTCCCACAGCCAGATGACCATGTATCAACCTAGGGCTGTCCCAATCTCAGCCTTTTGGTTTTTGGGTTTAGGGTCATCTCCATCTCCTGGCTGACTGACTATTCTAGCATATATCCTCTAGTGTGATTTTCTATCTGGAGGGAGGGTTGTGCTTTGGCTCCTGAGAGTAATATCCCATGCCCGGAAGATACCACCCATTTGGCATAGAATTTTGAATTGGCAAGGTGCCATGCTCATGTCCTTCCAACACTCAGTCTCCAGGAAGTCAGTTCACATTAATTTGAATGAGTTACTTGCATAGCCTGGAAAAGTTCTTTTTTTAATGGAAGCTTTGGGTGGAGACTTTTTGACATGGACTTGGGGTGTGACTAATGAGAGGAGGAAGAGAGGACTTGGCTATAGAAGCAGGTGGACTTGGTTCTCTGCTCCATGTTCCAGTGGTGACCCAGGAGGGAGGGTAAGTGGTAATGGTTCTTATGAGTGACACTGAACAGGGAGCTGCTACACAGACCAGTGCAGTGGACAAGACAGTAATACCAAGAGGTTGGCAGTTCAGGGCCCAGGACAACACAGCAGCCTGACTGCACTCACTAACTTATTTTTTTTTTTTTTTTTTAAAGAGAGAGTGAGAGAGGAGAGAGAGAGAGAGAGAGAGAGAGAGAGAATTTTTTAATATTTATTTTTTAGTTCTCGGCGGACACAACATCTTTGTTTGTATGTGGTGCTGAGGATCGAACCCGGGCCGCACGCATGCTAGGCGAGCGCGCTACCACTTGAGCCACATCCCCAGCCCACTCACTAACTTATAAGTGGAAGAATAAAAAAGTTAAGGAAATGGTGGTGATGACAAGGGCTCCAGCCTGTGAACTGGCTCTACAACCAGGCATTAGAGGACCTGAGAAAGCATATGGGACTCTTTTCCCCTTGGAAATTCAGGGTAATAATTCAGAAAGATTGGGGATTAAGCAATTGTCTTTTGATATCCTGGTTTTGCCATAGGAGCTGGTACCCTGCTGGTATGCCTGGGGTTTTTGCTTTCCCATCATTTTCAGGTCTCTACATGAGGCATTAGAAATAGTATTTAGGGAAATGGGTTGAAGTGAATGACCTCAGCAGTGAGGAGAGAAGGTGTTTTTTGTTGTTATTTTACCATTGGTGGTTTGGGGAAGGAAGTAGCAGATGCCTTAGGGGTTGGGGAGTATTTTTATGGAATCTTAGAACCTTTCCATGGGGTCAGATTCTCTTGAAGGGTTGGAGAAGGATGGATTTAGGTTAGAGAGAGAGAACCTAACTACTGGGAATCAGGATATAAACTGTCCTGGGGTAGCAAAAGAGAGAGAACTAGTGTAAAGTAAAACATTATGGTTTTAAAGTGTGTGTGTATGTGTCTGTGTGTGTGTGTGTGTGTGTGTGAGAGAGAGAGAGAGAGAGAGAGAAGAAGGGATGGAATCAGCCAGAAGGAGTGATTTGGAAGTCTTTTCTTTTGGTTCTGGGGGTTGACTTCAGGGGCTTCATAATATGCCAAGCATGTATGAAGTGCTACACCTGCTGCTCCACGTTAGATTAGTTACCTTTTATGGTGCTGAGATCAAATCCAGGATGTCACACATGCTGGACAATCTAGGATAGATTTATTTATTTATTTTTTGTACTGGAGATTGAACCTGGGTGTGTTTAACCACTGAGCCACATAAATAGCCTTTTTTTTTTACATTTTATTTTGAGACAGAGTCTATGTTAAGTTGCTGAGGCTGGCTTTGAACTTGCTATCCGCCTGCCTCAGCCTTCCCAGCTGCTGGGATTACAGGTGTATACCACTGTGCCTGGCTAGGATAGATTCTTAATAGGTGCAAATTCATTCACACTGGAGAAAACTATGAGCTTTCTTTTTTGCCTACACTAGAGTAAGTCAAACACGAATATTAGATGCCTGGAACTCTCTGGCTATATTTACGTTTTTGCCATCCTTATCTCTCCTATGAGTGGGCTGAGAATCCATAATTCTTTGGTCCCTTTGGAATATCTTATTCTGGGTTCTGGCTTTTTCATATGCCATAAAGTTTCATTTGATCATTATATATATTTTTGATCATTAAATTTAACATGCTTTGTTTTGATATTTAAATAATTTCCACTAACCATTTCATTAACTGCACCCTGAAATTTGTAGTAGGGTTGAACTAATTCTTTCTCATGCAGAACTGATGGCACCTGAGATTTGGACAATATATTTGAGCTGTGTGCACTTTTTGTTTTTTGCTGTGCTGGAGATGGAACCCAGGGCCTTGATCATGCTAGGCAAACACATTACTACTAAGCAGCATCCCAGCTTTGTACATTTGTTAATTCCTTCTCCATGTTAACTCTTCTGCCCAGGAAAGAAAGATACTTGGAGATCTAAATTGGTCACCCCCGCAAGAGCTTAGGTTTTCCACTTAGATTTGTTAATAAGAGCTGAGGATGTAGCTAGGATGTAATTCTCAGTGACTTAGGAAGCTGAGGCAGGATATCACGAATTCAAGGCCAGCCTCAGCAACTTATTGAGACCCTGTCTCAAAAAGAAAAGGACTGGGGATGTAGCTCAGTGGTAAAGTACCTCATTAATAGTTGTTGCATTTACTCCATAAGGACTTGGAAATCTTTCCCAGTATATAGAACTACTGAATGATTATATTGGACAGCGCACCACACTGAGGAGACTCTGGGATTTAGAGTCAATCAGACTAGGGCTGTTTCTATTCCTGCCAACAGTCTCTATGACCATTGGTAATTTACCTGGCTTCTCTGAGCCTTAGTTTCCTCATCCTTAAAATGTAGGTGGTAATATACATTTTACTGAATTGTATGAGCATTAAAAAAGGGAATATAAGATGGGTGTGGTACTGCATGCCTATAATCCCAGGGACTCATGAGGTTGAGGGAGGAGGATCTCAAGTTCAAGGTCAGCCTCAGCAATTTAATCAAACGCTGTCTTTAAAGGAAAAAGAAAACAAACCGAAAAGAAAGAGAAAGGAACATATATATGATTCCTGACTTTCACCCTAGTGTTTTGGAATGCCTTTGGGGATTCTCAGGTATCTGTGGCAGTGTTTGGAATCCTGAGTTCCTGGTAGACTTTCCTTTTCTTTGAGGTGGGAGAGAGGGAAAAGTTCCTACTAGTTTTCCTACAGGAACCTCAGAATGCAGTAAGTTGATCTTTGTACACAAGGTAAACCTCCCCTTCCTGAGCACCAAGACAGCAAGACTTATTTGCAAAGCCTCTGAAGTCTACCCACCCCCCACCTTTCCCTGTGGTACAGGAGATTGAACCAGGGGCATTCTACCACTGAGCCACATCCCCTGCCCTTTTTTGGGGTGTTGGGGGAAGCAGGGACAGGTTCTTGCTAAATTGTTGAGGCTGACTTTGAACTGTGATCCTCCTGCTTTGGCCTCCTGAGTAATTTGATTACAGGTGTGTGCTACCTGTGCCCTGCAACCCCACCTTCTTTTTAGGGATCCCATAGTTGGGTTTATGGTAATCACATTGGGCTGCTTTTTAGATGCACTTGTAGGGTTTGAGAAGGGAGCCCTCAACTTGTTCTTGTTTGTCCTGCTCTTCCAGCTAAAGGAGCTCATGCCACTTCCTGCACTTCCCCCTGACCTCCACAGGAGGGAGGCAAGAGCCCAGGCCTGGCAAAGCCTCCTGCTGAGCTGCTGAAGGGCTAGCTATTTGCTCAGCTGTCACATTCAGGTCTTGTCTTTACTGAACTGTCTACATAGCCTTACCTGGGGTGGGGGTGAGTGTTAGCTTTCTTGGGAGGTGGGGTTGTGTGTGTGGGGGGGTACCCCCTGTGAAGAACATCTTTCCTTTGCTTTTTAGTTAGCTTTTGGGTTCTCTCATTTATTCTTTTACAGCCTTAGTTTTGTCAATTTTATAGGGACAGTGTTTCTGAGAGACACCTGTTACTCATTTATCAAAAGTAAGAATCTCTTAAGAATAGAGGACCAAACAGTCCCACAGAGAATGACAGTAAAGGTAACGGGGCACTGGAGGGCCTTAAACTTGAAGCGAAGGAAACTACCCTTTCTGTTTTCTGACACAAAGATAGTCTCTATCTCTGTTCAAAGGTGAGGCCAGAACAGGCCTTTGCAGAATTATTATATGAATAAAAAGCATATAGAGAATTAGTGATTTTCAAATTTATGCAGAAAATAGACCAAAGATAACTAGCTGCTCTGATGAATATTGTTGATAGCTTAAAAAATAACTTTTGAAGTTTTATAATGTACAGTGAAAAAAAAAAACAGTCCCTTTTTCTTTCCTGTGTATTCACCTTTACCAGAGTATTGGCTTTCAGGTGGAAACAGGATGTCTGGTATAGCTGCAGTTGTCTTCCAGAGCCTCTCCAGGGAAGGGAACTGCACATGAGAGACACTGCAAATATTGTCAGTGTCAGCATTCCTTACCCTTCCTGAGACAGATTTGGAGAGTTAGGATGGGCTCTGGTTAGAAGGGGGTTAGTAGGGTTGGCAGAAGAGTCAGGAGGCAGGGGGTGGAACTGGACCATGGGGGTGGGCAAGGTGGGTAAAGGGGATAAGAGTGTGTACTGATCAGTAGGAGGATGGGTTGGGGAAGGAGAAGATCCAGTCTGGAGGTTGTGTGACAGGAAGCCTGTGCCCAAAGTTCCTAATGGAATGTCTGGGGCTTCTAGGGTACCCGGTGAGGCTCCAGGAAAGAGTCCATGAGTTCCATTCAAAGGTCTGTGTGTCCTGTTCAGGTATCCAGTGATTTGGTCTGGGGACCTGGTGGTTTGATTCAGCAGAGCAGGAATCTTGGCTCTGAATCCCCGCAGCTTGCTCAGAAGTCCAGAGCCAGTAGTTCTGGCTGAGACACTGAAGTTCGCCTCCAACAATCCAGAAGTCCTGTTTGGGAGCTTGTTCAGTGTGAGGAATAGAGAAGTACTGCTTGGGACAGCTGTGGTGGGCAGGGACCGCCTGACACAGAGGGCAGGTCCTCCTACAACCAGAAGAAAACGCACCTTTCCTCGGAGCAGTTGTTGGAAGCTCAGGAAGATGGCATTGGGATCCTTGTGAGCTGTGGTCCTGCCCTGTGGAGGAAGCTGAGGGCAGAGGATGGGCCTGAAGTCAGAGACCAGGCCTAAGATATCAGGTCTCCCTTGACTATGTAGGACAGATAGGGTGTCTGCACCCAGGCATTATAACTAGGAAGGAACACTCCTTGGCAGACCAGTTCTACCCTCCAGATCCCTTGAATCCCCTTTCTTCCCCCAGGTCGTTTAGGGAGACTGAGTCAGAGGACAATTTCTTTGGATTCCTCAGCTTGGGATTTACCTGGGTTCCAAGGAGGCCCTGCAGGGCACCAAGGAGGAGTCGGACCTGTCCAGAAAGCTGTCCCAGGAGAGCTGAGAGGCAGGTGGGACCCAACTGTCCCCGTGCTGCCATCACTCCCTCCAGTAGAAGGGTCACTGCTCCCAGAATGTCCTGTGCCTTGGTCTGCTCCTGGGAAAGAGATGGAAGAAAGAAGCGGACTGCTTCAAAGGGCATGCTAATAGCGGGTGGGGAGCCTGTAGGAGTAGCCAGCAGAATGAATCATAGGAGCTGAGAATTGGACAGGACCAGGGTCCCACCCAGCACAGGAATTCTTTCACAGTCTCCCGACAATTGGTCATTGGCCTCTGCTTCAATAACTCCACTGTCCGCCAACCCTGCCTGGTCTTACACCAACTTTCAGTCAGAAAGTTCTGCACTGTTATAACTTTTAGCTCTTGAAAACTAGTGCCGAAAGTCTACTCTTTTTGCTACAAAATAGAAGAATTGAGGCTCCAAAATAATGGAAGGGAAGGGACTTAATAAATGGCAGAGCTTGAACTATAGGTGATCCATAGGGACCAACTGTCCTTCTCCTCTGACCCAGTGATCCGAGCAGACCTGAGGAAAGGAGGGGGACTCTAGAGATCTTGGGGGTAGAAGACTTGACCTGCCAATGAGTCCTGCATCCCAAGTAGGTTTCCTGAGTCATGAGTGGAAACATTTCTTGCTTTACCATAAGACTACTACTTTTCTTCAAGCTAATCAGACATGTTTTTTTAACCAGGTCTCCCATAACATTTTTTTCTAGGCTCTCACTATGCAGGTTTTTCTTTCTGGACAGTTTAATATGGTCCCTTTTAATAAATTAGCATGTGTCCTGAAGGGGATGTTCAGTACTCAGACCAGTGCTTTTAAGTGCAATTCACTCAAAATAGAGTTCTAAGAATATTTCCATAATATTGTTACTAAACATCTAAAAGCAGTCTAGAATTGCTAGCTTTAAAACCAATTGCTTCTGATTTGGGGTTGTAACTCATGCACAAGGCCCTGGGTTCAATGCCTAGCTCTGCAAAAAGGAATAAATAAATAAATAAATAAACAAACAAACAAATAATTGCTTTAATAGTGCCATTACTTGCTAAGTTTTTTTTTTTTTTTTAAAACACTTCCAAATCTTTTTCATAGGAAGTGCTAGGGCCAGAAGCTTAAATGAGGGAAGCAGGGCTTCAGGGTCTTAAGCTGGAATAGGACTTTATTCATTTTACATGTAGAATTACACACGTGTCTATTAAATTTCATCTTGTTTATGATGTAAGTTTTTAGTGATTGGAATCTTGATTCTGACTTCAGTTAGTGGTGCTTCCCAGCATCGTGTCATCTGTGGATACAGATTAATCTTACTTCTCTGTGCCAACTTAAGAAGGTTGAACAGTCTTAAAGGCATGATCGTGATAGACTTCTATCCAGCTTTTTTGTGTGTGTATGTATGGTGCTGGGGATTGAAACCAGGGCCTTGTGCATTCGAGGCAAGTACTCTACCAACTGAGCTATATCCCCAGCCCCTCTCTCCAGCTTTTCATGATGTTTAACATATTAATATTTGACATATTGGGCCTGAAATCCATCATCTTGTCCACAGGATAGACATAGATGAATGTATATTGGGTTAGGGTGGCCAAGCTGAAGATGAGATTATTTTTAGTGACCTTAAGAATTATGAAGGACAGGCTGAGGATATACTCAGTTGGTAGGGTGCTTGCCTCGCATGCACAAGGTCCTGGGTTCAATCCCAGCACCACACACACACACAAAAATAATGAAGGATCCATGGAAAGCAGTAGGGAGCTGATAATGAGCTGATAATGACAGGAATTTGGGGAGCCAAAGTAAAGGATGGAGTTCCTTGTGTGTGTGTGTGTGTGTGTGTGTGTGTGTGTGTGTGTGTGTGTTTTGCTGGTGATCAAAGCCAGGGTCACATATGCTGGGCAAGTACTCTACCACTGAGCCATGCCCCCAGCCCAGACATCCCAGGGATGACTTTCTTACCGTCTGGGTTTTCCATTCTCCCAAGCTAAAATCCACAGCAGGTAGCAGGACAGGGGTGGACAAAGGATTGATGTCTGGGCACTGGCTCTGTTGAAAAAAAAAATGTGTGGGGGAGAAGAGAGATGAAATAGAGAGGGTACGGTGGCCCAGTGACTGGGCTAGCCTTCCATGAGCACTATGTTCAGTCCAGAGCTTCTAAAAAAGGCTCTAGTGCAAATCACAATTCTTGACAGGGAGTGGTGATCAGTAGGTCAAAGGCAATGTTGGAAGAATAGTTATTGGTCCGGGAGTGAGAGGAAGTTATGGGGTTGAGGGTACCTTACCAGTTAAGTGAATAGAGAAGCTAGTGCTTGGGAATTCTCACCAGTCTGCTGTGAAGGACGTGGGAGTCACGAAGCAGTTTATTTAGGAGTCGGGGGTCACAGGCAGGAGGAGCCGGGCTGGACAGAGTTAGTCTTGCAGTAAGGAGAAGCATGACCACAAGGAGCAATTCTTAGATGAGGAGAAGTGAGGTTGAACGGGGTGGATAAGGAAGAAATCATTGTTGGGTGATGGTCCAGGAAATCCCATTTAGGACCCAGACCTGAAATCCAGGGAATCTTCTACTTGGACATACCTTATTCCTGGGAGACTGGGTTCCCTAATTCCCCACCCCTGCAGCATGCCTATTTATTCTCTCTCCCTGCCATGCTCCAGCCTGGGCCTAGCCCCTCAAGTGTGATCTTACCAGTCAGCTCCATTCTGGCTAGGGTGTCTGGCTGGAGTGGCTCCCTGTATGGGGCCTCTCCCCTGAATCCTTCCTGGGGCCATGGAGGCGGCTTGGGCTCTTTGCACTTCTGGGCAGAGTGGGGTGGGGCACAGGTGGGCCGAGGAAGACAGTCTGGAAACTATCCTGAAAGTTACAAAAGTGGTGAATATTTTACCAAGTTTCAAGAAAAAGACTGCCTGGCAGAGGGAACAGATGCTGGGAGAGCTTGAGTTACTAAAGTTCTGATGGCTCCCAGGTTTTCTTGTGATCACAGCATATGGTGTCTCCTGACTTTGTCAGGGGTCCTCAGTGACTCTGGTACTGGTTTGGTCCCTCCACTCACATACACGCTGAGGGCAGCAGAACATGATATGCACTCTTGTGTGCATACACACACACACACACACACACACACACACACACACACACACCCACCTTTATTGGCCTCAAATTCTGAGTAACCTTGGTTGTTAGGTTGGAAGAAATCTGGGATCGGGTTAGAGAAGGGAGCCTGAAGAGTGGAAAACAGGATCCAGAGCAAGGATCAGGAAGTTGAAAATATGCACGATGTGTTGCAGTGTGGCTTCCGTGTTGGGCAGAAATATAACTGGGACCACAGGAGGACATGGATTAAAAGGGGGTACCATAGTCATTGACCTCTCATTCTTTCTCTATTTACCCTACCCATATAGTCTCCTGGAGTTTTTCTTTGCATTCCAAGTTCTGATATCCAAGTTAAAGAGATTCCAAGTACTGATATCCAAGTTAAAGAGATGAACTAATAGTCCTGGGATTTCCTTCCTGAGGCAAGTGGCTCAGGAATGAGCAACAGCTTAGTGAGGTGATGCCCGCCTTACATGGCTTACCTTATTTTAGACACTGACTGGCCAAGTTATCTGTCTCATGGCTACACCTGCTTCCCTGCCCCCTCTGCAGACCCCTTCTGATTGCTTCACAAGACCCCCCACATGGTTTCCTCCTCCCTTCACAAGTTGTGCAAAGAGGCCTGCACCTGATTCAATATTGGGATTTCCTGTAGGTCTGTCAACATGCATGAGCCCTCCTCCCTTTATGTTCTCCTTGTGCCCTGGCTTGCCTGACCCAGCTTCCCCAGTCCCAGGATTCAGAACTTTAAGCTAATAAAAAATGAGCCGGTAAGACTGGGGATTGGACCGCGTCTATTTTAGTGCTGTGTTTTCTAACCCTACATGTACCTCCTTTCTTATTTTCTCCCTGGGCCTGTGTCCCCTTTCCTAGATCTTGGGAGGCCTGTGCTATATTCCACTAAGTCTGTGATCAGTCCTTCAGAAACCAGCACCCCACCCCCTACCCCTGCCCTGTCCTGCTCCTCCCATTCTGGGAAGGCTCCACTCTTCTCGACAAAGGTCAGTGCCTGTAGGTTCCAGTTTGCTTGCCCCTCCCCCAGCTTGGAGCCCAACTCTTCTTTCCTGTCTTTCATACCCTCACTTAACCCCAAACCCTGTTTGCCACTCACCGGGTAGAGAAGGGCTTAAGGACCCAGGTGCACAGCAGGCAGCACTCTGGGGAGCAGATGAGTAGAAAGACATGTGGCGTTGGGGCACAGCCCCTCCACTGCAGTGGGGTCACAGGCTTGACCGGGCCACTTTTGCCCAATCAGAGAGCAGAGAGCCACCAGACACTGGCGAAGGCCCCGGAAGTGACGCCTTCTCCTCCTATCCAAGCTGGACCTGGAGCCCCTGCCTGGACCATGGTCCACTAATGGAGCCCAGCTCCTCCACCCCCACACACCACAGGGAGGATTTGCATAGGGGGATTCATCTTTTCCTAGAAGATGGAAACCTGGGAGCTGGCTGGGAGAGAGATGGGAAAGGAATAGAGGTTTTGTCCAGGAGATAGCTGGCAGGACATGTTTGTCCTGAGGGAAAAGGCATGGAAGTCTTGCTTCAGATCGATGAGGTTTTCAGTTCTTAGCTATTCAAATTTCTTCTCTCTGAACACCATACCAGCTGTCAAAATCCAGGTTTCTCCTACAACTCCCTAGGGAGTCTCATCTTGTAATTCCCCTTTCCCAAATGGAATCTAGGCATTGCCTATATTGAAGAAAGATCTTATTAGGGGTCATGGTATGGAGAAAGGGTGTGGACAGTTTGAAGGGACTGGAGGGTGAGGGGGTGTGTGCTGGGTTAAGCCTGGGTCCAGGTGCTCTCCTCCTGGGGCCCAAGAGCTTGGACAACTAAACCCACTTACCTCTGTGTCCATGCCCTGAGCTTGCCCTGTCTTTTGCCCTCTTCCATCTCTTACCACTCCACATGTGACAAGAAAAATAACCAGGCCCATGTGTCCCTGTCTTAAGAAAGACAGCTGCTGAGCCTCCCCCGCAAATACCTCCCTGCTGCCACCCTCCTCTTTCCTTTGGCCCTGGCTCTAACTACTTTGCTTTCCCCTCAGTTCCAGTCTCCCTACAGTCTCTTTCCTCAGGGGCCTCTTGGCTTGACCTTGTTCCCACCTTCTACCCCTAGTTCTTCCTCAGGCTCTCTCTTGTTCCTCTTCCCAAGGATGGGGCTGTCTGCTAGGAGTATGGCCTAGATCCCGGAATTCTCCAGTTCAGACAGAGGAGATGCCTCCCAAGATTAGGAAGGAGGGTGCTGGGATAGCTGGGAGGATGGTGGGGATGTGGGGGTGGGAGGGAACAGGGAGACATGACCAGAAAACCAAGACAAAGGAGATTGGGGGTGGGCTGGAGAGGAAGAGAGTCCCTTGGGTGAAGGAAGAGGTTGAGAGAGCAAGAGGGTGATGGTTGAATGGGCTTGAGGACAGGTTAGAGTGGGAAACAATGACACTCTACCCCAAGGGTAACACTGCCAGTTACTGCATAAGTCTCTGTCCTGGGAATCTCTAGAATGAGGACAGACCTCAGAGGGGGAAGTAGGGCCTAGAGTCAAGAAGAGATCAGTTGTCATCCTTAAAGGCAAGTCTTCATCCTTCAAGCCGGAAGGTCCTTGCCCAGTGACCCGTCCAGGCCTCAGGCCCAGCCTTGGCCCCTCCCTGGCCCTGAGAATCTGGTCCTGGGCTGGACACCCATCTCCCGGTCCAGTCATTCTGTGGCCGCCGGCAGCTGGGGGCTCCAGGCCCGCCTCTCCTCCCCTCTTCGAGCCCCCTGGTCCCTCCCCTCCCCCTACCCCCTCGCTCCCCCTTTCCCTCCAGCCCCTCCCTCCCTCCCCTGCCCGGTCCCAGCCCCTCCCTCCCCTCCCCCATTCGCGATCCGGGCCGCTGCCGCTGGGCCGGACCCCCCGGGCTCAGCCCGGCCCCTCGCCGAGCCGCCGCCGCCGCCCCGTTTGCTGAGGAGGAGGCCCCCGGCCGGGGCGTCGGGCGCCGGGCATAAAACGGGCCGGAGCCGGCGCCCGGGGCACTAGAGCCGAGTACGGCCCGGGTCAGCGCCCGCCCGCCCGCGCTCCTCCCGGCCGCTCCTCCCGCCCCACCCGGCCCGGCGCCGACTCTGCGGCAGCCCGACGAGCCCCTTGCTGCACTGCCCCAGCCCTGGCCCCGGCCCCCTCCCGCCGGACCGCCCCCGACCCGGCCCTCTTCCCTCCTCCCGTCCTGCTCCCTCCTCCCGCCCGCCTCCCCAGCTGTCCCGTTCGCGTCATGCCGAGCCTCCCGGCCCCGCCGGCCCCTCTGCTGCTCCTCGGGCTGCTGTTGCTCGGCTCCCGGCCGGCCCGCGGCGCCGGCCCGGAGCCTCCCGCGCTGCCCATTCGTTCTGAGAAAGAGCCGCTGCCCGTTCGGGGAGCGGCAGGTAGGTGGGCGCCAGAGGTTGTGGGGGAGGCGCGGGCGGTGAGTCCGGCTTTGGGCAAGTTCGCACCGTTCGGGAGGGGACCCCGGGCGCAGGTGGCTCCGCGCAGCGGGCGGGCTGGAGCCTCCAGGCGCGTTGTGCCAGGGGACCCAGGGCCGGGCGGGTAGCCCCCAAGGCGGGCATACTGCAGGAGCGGGACAGCGGCCGCTAGCCAAGCCCGTCCCCGCAGGCTGTTCCTTCGGCGGGAAGGTCTATGCCTTGGACGAGACGTGGCACCCGGACCTGGGGGAGCCCTTTGGGGTGATGCGCTGCGTTCTGTGTGCCTGTGAGGCGGTGAGTGAACCCTACGGCCGCCGCTCGGGGACCTCTGGGGTTCTGAGACGTCGGAGTGCACTCTAGTTGCTCAGGAGGAAGAGACTGGTCCACAGATACTTGGGATGAGTTTTCTGGCGAAGGAAGCTGGGATCGCCCCCTTTAAGTCTCAGGTGTTGACTACTATCGATCGATCGCTCACTCTGTGCCTTGCGTGTCTCTCTCTCTCTCTCTCTCAACTACCATTATAACTTTGCTAGATAGATAACACTATTATCCCCATTTTCCAGAGGGGGACCCTAAGGCCCAAAGAAGTTAAGCGACTTGTCTAGGGTCTTTCCACCTGTAAATGCCAGAGCTTTCGGACTCTGCCGGTGGACTTTGCACTGGTCCCTAGACTCTCCCTCTTTGCCCTGGAGTCTAACGGTCTGACATCTTGCACTCACTTGATTTTTCCCTGTTCTCTGAGATCAGCCACAGTGGGGTCGCCGTGGGAGGGGCCCTGGCAGGGTCAGCTGCAAAAACATCAAACCTGAGTGCCCAACGCTGGCCTGTGGGCAGCCGCACCAGCTACCAGGACACTGTTGCCAGACCTGCCCCCAAGGTAAGAGCAGCTCTGCGGTAAGGGGAGGGCAACAGGGTGCAATACTAGGTCCTGGGCTAATTGGATTGGGGTGGCCTGCTGTAGCCCGTGTCTCTTACCCCTGGCACAGAGCGCAGCAATTCGGAACAGCAGCGGCCGGGCCTGTCCTTCGAATATCCCAGGGATCCGGAGCATCCCAGTTACAGTGATCGCGGGGAGCCGGGTGCTGAGGAGAGGGCGCGCGCAGACGGCCACACGGGTAAGAGGGGATGGGTGTGTTAGAGGTAGTCCTGGGGGCGGCCGTCAGCGATGGTTGACAGTGCTCATAACGTCTTCCTCCCTTGGCAGACTTCGTGGCGCTGCTGACTGGGCCGAGGTCGCAGGCAGTGGCACGTGCCCGAGTCTCACTGCTACGCTCCAGCCTACGCTTCTCCATCTCCTACCGGAGGTGAGAAAGGGGAAGAAGGGAGGAGCGGGTCAGCTGGGGGAACTGCAGAGGGGAAGAAGAACTGAGAAAGCTGGGTAGGGGTGTGTGTGGGGGTGCTGCTTTTGGCCCAGGCTCCCCGTCCAGCCTTACTGGACTTTTCATTTCCAGGCTGGATCGTCCCAGCAGGGTCCGCTTCTCAGATTCCACCGGCAGCATCCTCTTTGAACACCCTGCATCCCCCACCCAAGATGGCCTGGTGAGATGATGCCATTTATGAGCGCTTATCCAGTCTGGGCACTGTGCTGAGAGCATGCTCTGCATTGCCTCCTTTGGTCCTCAGAACAACCCAGTGGGAGGAAGGCACTGACATTATGATGCCCATTTTACAGATGAGGGAACTGAGGCTCAGTAGCAGAATGTGATTTGTTCAAGGTCACACAGCTAGTAAGTGGTGGAGCCAGGATTTGAACCCAAGCATCTGGCTCCTGGGCACCTTCTTAAGCTTCCTAGGAGGGCCTGGGGGCTCCCTTCCATATTCCTTCCTCATCAGGCCTGGGCCTCTTAGCTGGCCTGTCCGGCATACTGTCTGAGTGTGGGCCCTTCTTGTCTCTCTGTTACAGGTCTGTGGGGTGTGGCGGGCAGTGCCTAGGTTGTCTTTGCGGCTCCTTAGGGCAGAACAGCTGCATGTGGCCCTTGTGACACCTACTCACCCTTCAGGGGAGGTCTGGGGGCCTCTCATTCGGCACCGGGCCCTAGCTGCAGGTAAGGGGAATATGCAGCTGCTGAATATGAAGAAAACTCTTTATATTCAGAGGGTAGTCTGAGAAGGGGATTTTCTGATGGGCTGTCACCATCCTCCCTCCTTCAGAGACCTTCAGTGCCATCCTGACTCTAGAAGGCTTACAACCACAGGGTGTGGGGGGTATCACCCTGCTCACCCTCAGTGATACAGAGGACTCCTTGCATTTTTTGCTGCTCTTCCGGGGCCTGCTGGAACCCAAGAGTGTCGGTAAGTGTGGTGGGGAAAGTGTGAGAGAGGGCAGAGAGGGTACCTATCTCTTAGAAATGTCCACATGTATGCCCATTACAGGAGCAACCCAGGTTCCCTTAAGGCTCCAGATTCTACATCAGGGTCAGCTACTGCGGGAGCTCCAGGCCAATGCCTCAGCCCAGGTGAGGGAGGGGAGGTTCTGATTATTTTTTTTTTTTTTTAATATTTATTTTATTTAGCTTTCAGCGGACACAACATTTTTGTTTGTATGTGGTGCTGAGGATCGAACCCGGGCCACACACATGCCAGGCCAGCGCGCTACCGCTTGAGCCACATCCCCAGCCCGAGGCTCTGATTTTTGTTGCCACCTGCCCTGGCCTCTTGCTAGTGCCCATCATACCCTGGTCTGTTCCCAGGAGCCAGGTTTTGCTGAGGTGCTGCCCAATCTGACAGCCCAGGAGATGGACTGGCTGGTGTTGGGGGAACTGCAGATGGCCCTGGAGGGGGCAGGTGGGCCAGAAATGCGCATCAGTGGACACATTGCTGCCAGGCAGAGCTGCGATGGTGAGGCAGGGTGGGGCCTGGCACCTGAGGTACACTCATCCAAGAGGCACAAACAAGTGCCAAGGAAGAGGCCAGGGTGGATGGGGGAGACTCCAGGGGACTCAAGCTATGAGTGGCCATGTAGCAAGCCTGTCCTGCCCCTCTACAGTTCTGCAGAGTGTCCTTTGTGGGGCTGATGCCCTAATCCCAGTCCAGACAGGTGCTGCCGGCTCAGCCAGCCTCACATTGCTAGGAAATGGCTCCCTGATCTACCAGGTAAGAGTCAGGGACTGCTGGAGGTGGTAAGGGCTGTCACCATCCTCCTTTGGCGGTTGCTGAAGGGATTCTTGACCTGTAATGGTTCAAGCCTCAGGCCTTTGCTGCCTATTCAATTTGCCTTCCCCCACCCTGCCCACCAGGTGCAAGTGGTAGGTACAGGAAGTGAGGTGGTGGCCATGACACTGGAGACCAAGCCTCAGCGGAGGAATCAGCGCACTGTCTTGTGCCACATGGCTGGATTCCAGCTGGGAGGACACATGGTGAGGCACCAGGCAGAGCCATAGTGCCAGGGTCACCAGTGGGACGCCTGGTGGATGTGCAGGGATATACAGTGTCCTTCACTTACTCACAGACTCTCTCATTGATTAATTGATTCATTTGACATATTTTTAGTGATCCCCAGGCTAGGGTCTAGAGTACAAAGAATATAAGGTGTGGGGGCTGGGGTTGGTGGTGCACACCTGTAATCCCAGTGACTCAGGGGACAGGAGGATCTCTATCTAGTTGAAGGCCAGCCTCAGCAACTTAGCAAGGCCTTAAGCAACTTAATGAGGCCTAAGCAACTTAGCGAGAACCTGTCTCAAAATAAAAATTAAAAAGGGCTGGGGATGTGGCTCAGTAGTTAAGCACCTCAGGGGTGCTTAACTTGGTACTAAAAAAAAAGGAAAGAAAATCAGATGTGGTCCTTGTCTTCAGCAAGCTCACAGTCAAATCAAATTGAAGTAGTTAAGAAGTACTGTGCAGTACACTGTATAATAACTATGATAATATGGTTGCTACTATTGGACATTTCTACTGCCGGCTCCTGCACTGGTTATCTTATTTTTATATATATATATATTTTACTTTTACAGTACCCATTTGTAGATGAGGAATTGAAGGCTTGGAAATGTTAAGTAACTCTTCAAGGTTGTTACACATAGTTAAGAAGTAACAGAGGAGAGACTTGAAACTGGGCTTGCAAAGTTCTTATCCAGTGTTACTGGTGTGTAGAAATACATCTTATTGTAGTTGGGGCACAAAACATGGAAAGGCCTCAGCCTCTGGGCTTGTGTGAAAGCTAAGGGGGCTCATCCTTTCTTGCTCCCCAGGCTGTGGGTGTCTGCCCTGGGCTGGGTGCCCGAGGCACTCATATGCTGCTACAGAATGAGCTGTTCCTGAATGTGGGCACCAAGGACTTCCCAGATGGAGAGCTGCGGGGGCATGTGGCCACCCTGCCTTACAGTGGGCACAGTGCCCGCCATGATAGTGAGTGTTCCAGGGTTTGCTTGCCTTTCTGTATCCTTGGACTTGTGACTAACGCACATGAGGGATGGTGCCAGAGGGCCAGAGCCTAGGGAGTGTCTTTCTCTGCCTGAGATTCAGATTGACATCTGGAGAAGGTGGGAATGTAAGGGGATGGGGGGTCCTACTGGCAGACTCTCTCCCTGTTGCCATGGTGTAGGAGTCTAAAACTTGCTGCTCCCAGGCCTGGACCCATTGATGATGCCTTTCAGCTTGCAGAGTCTATGTTGGGGGAGATGGGAATGCTGGGAGTAAGGGGTTGCTCTAGGCTACCTTCTCATCTACTCTGTCTCTGGACCCAGCATTGCCTGTGCCCCTGGCGGGAGCCCTGGTGCTGCCTCCTGTGCAGAGCCAGGCAGCTGGGCATGCCTGGCTTTCCCTGGATACACACTGTCACCTGCACTATGAAGTGCTGCTGGCTGGGCTTGGTGGCTCAGAACAGGGCACTGTCACTGCCCACCTCCTTGGGCCTCCTGGAATTCCAGGGCCCCGGCGGCTGCTGAAGGGATTCTACGGCTCAGAGGTGAGGACACGATGGTGGGAGACAGCTTGGGAAATCTTGCCTTTGTGTATGTGTGTGTGTGTGTGTGTGTATGTGTGTGTGTGTTGCTGGGGATCAAACCCAGGGCCTTGTGCATGTGAGGCAAGCACTCTACCAACTGAGCCATATCCCCAGCCTGGGAAATCTTGCTTTTTAGCTTGAAGGGATGTGTGGACCTGTGGTTGGGAAAGCAGAAAGCAGGCAGCCTGGTATTACAGAGGGGTATGGGCTTAGGAGTTAGGCAGGTCTTGATGTGAATCTGATTCAGCCTTTTATTATGCATTCTCCTTTCTAAGGACATCCCTTGTGTAGTATATAATATTCTGGGACTCCAGAGGGGTAGTGGGATGGCCAAGCCACTGAAGTAGTTTGGGCTGCTGTGCACTTGGAGTCAGAGAGACCTGTTTTCCAAGTTCTGCACCATTGCCGTCTCCCTGGGTCTCAGTTTCTTCATCTGCAAATTGAGGGGCAGTAGTAGGCTCAGCCCTAACATGCCTTGAACCCATCCCTCATTCTGTATCCCTGTAGGCCCAGGGTGTGGTGAAGGACCTGGAGCCCGAGCTGCTGCGGCACCTGGCACAGGGCACCGCCTCCCTGTTGATCACCACTAAGGGTAGCCCCAGAGGGGAGCTGCGAGGGCAGGTTGGTGGGCATTGTGGGCATTGGGGATGGTGTAATGGGGCTGGCCCTGTGTTCCTGTGCTTTCTCTGAGCCCCCAGTGGGTGGGGTGAAGGGGATAGTATCAAAGTGTGGCTGGTGGAGAGGATGAAGCCACACAAAGCCCCCGAAGGAGGGTGGCAGAGCACCGTCCTGTCCCTGCAGCTGGATGATTGCTGAGGCTAATAGCCTCCTCCTGGGCGCCCTGGTGCTGAGGGGCGGACCTGCGAAGGTGGAGACTGGAGCGGGGGCCTAGATGCTGTCTCAGTTGGCCTCTTCCTCCCAGGTGCACGTCCGTAACCAATGTGAGGTGGGCGGCCTGCGCCTGGCTGCTGCCGGGGCCGAGGGGGCGGGGGCTTCTGGCGTTTCGGTTGCAGCGGCTGCGGCGCTGCCAGCGCTGCCTGTGCAGGCGGTCCCCGGCCCAGAAGCCCCAGCGCCGGTCAAACCTGGAGGCCCTGGGCGGCCCCGAGACCCCAACACGTGCTTCTTCGAGGGGCAACAGCGCCCGCACGGGGCTCGCTGGGCGCCCAACTACGATCCTCTCTGCTCACTCTGCACCTGCCAGGTAGGAGGCCCTGAAAGGGCGCAGTTGGAGCCCGGGGTCTGGGACTAGGAGTCCAGCACCCCGTCAATGCTCCCCTTCTCTCTGCAGAGACGAACGGTGATCTGTGATCCGGTGGTATGTCCACCACCCAGCTGTCCACACCCGGTGCAGGCACCTGACCAGTGCTGCCCCATGTGCCCGGGTGAGTTCCCTGCAGGGGAGCAGAGGTAGTGCAGGGGCCGCCCTTGGGGTTGCTTCCTTTAGGGAGGGATGGTCATCCTCTGCCTCACCATTTCTTTGGCTTCACAGAGAAACAAGATGCTAGAGACCTGCCAGGGCTGCCAAGGAGCCGGGACCCGGGAGAGGGTGAGCTGGAAGAGTGCCTGCAGGGTTGGAGCATCCAGAGGAGCCTTGGGTTGGACCAGGAGGGGGAAAGGAGGGAGAGAATCTACGTGTGTGGGGGTGAAGGGTACAGATTCCAAGTGACACCCGACAGACCTCATTAGTGTTACCAGTCACCCAGTAGGCCCTTGGGTTAGCTAGTGTGGGGCTGCCCTGAAGCTCAAGCCTTGGTTGTGGGCCCAGCTGATGAGCTCAGTACTAATGACAGCTGGGCACTGTCCCCCACCAGGCTGCTATTTTGATGGTGACCGGAGCTGGCGGGCAGCGGGTACCCGGTGGCACCCCGTCGTGCCCCCCTTTGGCTTAATTAAGTGTGCTGTCTGCACCTGCAAGGTATGGCTGCCCAATCTTCTCTGGTGCCATAACCCAGCGGGGTCTGCAGAGATGGGGAGGGGGCTGCCATCCTTGGTGAGGAAGGTTCAAGGATGAAAACACCATGAGAAAAATCTCTTGGGCTTTGAAAGCTGGTTTCCAGCTTCCTGTAGCAGAAGGGAAATGGCTGACCTGGGTGTGAATTCTGCCTCTGCTCCCTGACTGGCTCCATGTGACCCTGGGCATTTTCTGAACCTCCCTGAGCTTCGCCCTTTCCTCTCCTGTAAGCAAATATGGTACCTACTTTGCAGGGCGCAATGATGAGGATCTGAGTCTAGGAGTATAAAGCAAGCCCAGGCCTCTGAATAAAAGGCCACACATGTGTTGTATTTGAAGTGGTAAAAGGAGAGGGAGATTTATGTGTCCTCCCTTCTTCCTGACCCTTCACTCAATGGATCTCTACAGGGGGGCACTGGAGAGGTTCACTGTGAGAAGGTGCAGTGTCCCCGGCTGGCATGTGCCCAGCCCATCCGCGCCAACCCCACTGACTGCTGCAAACAGTGTCCAGGTGAGGGATTTGGGCACTGAGGCCTCACTTTTAGGACTGGGGCAGGCCTTGACCTGGGTGAGGAGGGGCATGATGAAGGTGAGGGGAAGGGGCTTCTCAGCTACTTCAGCACTGACTGTGTCTGGCATGGAGCAGAGATCTAAATGCAGTGGGAAGAATGTGCATGTTCTACTGGGGTGTGATGGGCTTCAGTTCTTGCCCCGTCTGTCCATCTATCCATCAACTACTAAGTGCTAGAAACTGCTAGGTGTTGGAAATTCAAAGAGGAATAAAATCTCGTTGGCTCTCAAGGGTTGAGCCTTGCCTCTTTCTGCCAACAGTGGGGCCAGGGGCCCACCCCCAGCTGGGGGATCCCATGCAGGCCGATGGGCCCCGGGGCTGCCGTTTTGCTGGACAGTGGTTTCCAGAGAGCCAGAGCTGGCACCCATCTGTGCCCCCCTTTGGGGAAATGAGCTGTATCACCTGCAGGTGTGGGGTAAGTGGGAGCCTGTGTGAAGTGGGTAATGGGGGCCTGGTGGGGGGATAGCTTTCCAGAGAGGGCAGACTCCTGGAGGTGGGCCCTGGTGACCCTCAGCAACTGCTCTGTTCTACACCAGGCAGGGGTGCCCCACTGTGAGCGCGATGACTGTTCACTGTCATTATCCTGCAGTTCAGGGAAGGAGAGTCGATGCTGCTCCCACTGCACACCCCGGCGGCGTAAGTGAGGGTGGCCAGGGCAGCAGCTATGGGCTGGCTGCAGGGAGCCCAGGGAGGAAAGAGAGCCCCTGTGATGCCAGAGCCACACGGTCTGCATCACAGGTGCCTTCCTAGCCTACCTTCATAGAGTGGTCTTGGGGTGTGGGCTGTTATTTATTACAATTTCTATTTAAATGAGATTTCTGAAGATCAGAGGAATTAAGCAACTACACTTTGGGCAAACAGTTGGTATGCATGGACTTGCTTGGAAAATTCTGGCGTTTCTAGGCCCAGAGCAGAGATACTCTGCTTGGCCCCTCTATGACTTTCTCCATGTCACTCTGTTCCCACTCTCCTCCTCCAACATCTACCCACTTCTGTCTGCAGCATCCCCGGAGACCAGGACTGTTCCAGAGCTTGAGAAAGAAGCTGAAGGCTCCTAGGGAGCAGCCCCAAGGCCATATGACCAAGAGGATGGGGCCTGAGCTGGGGGAAGGGGTGGTGCTGAGGACCCTGCATTCTCCTATGGGGAAGCCCAGTGCCTTTGGCTCCTTGGTTCTGCCTCTTCTCCTTCCCCCACTACCTCTGGGAACCACAGCTCCACAAGGGGGAGAGACAGCTGGGCAGACCAAGGCCATATCCACCCCAACATCTGCCTTGTTACTGTCTGGCCTCTGGCCTAGAAGCCTACCCCCTTCCTTCTGTATATAATGTCACTGGCTTGTTGGGATTTTTAATTTATCCTCACTCAGCACTAAGGGTCCCCCCACTCCACTCCTGCTGCCCCTGAGCTGAGCAGAGTCATTATTGGAGATTTTGTATTTATTAAAACATTTTTTTTTCAGTCTTTGGGCTTGCGGTGGATTCTTTGTAGCCAGAGACCTGAGTGGGCCCCAGTGGAGAAGAGTCTGAGAGTAGGAGGCAAGTAGGATCTCTGGCTCCAAGGCCTTTCTTCTGACCCTCTGGAACTGGAGGAGTACTGGAGAGGGAACAGGATGGTGCAGTGGTTGGCTGTCATGCCTGGATTCTGCAGAGGGACTTGAGATGATCCTTGAGATACACTGGAACCTCCAGAGCCCAGGCAACCTGAAGCAAGATTTAGACTCAAGTTAAGTCACCCATGGCTGGCATTTTTGCTGACTCCATTTTGATGTTGCTCCAAAGAGAGAAAAATGTCACTCACCTTTACTCTCCTTGTCTAAAGCAAGAAACACACTTTTCTGTTTTTCTTTCCTGAAAATGAACTGTGTTCTGAACCTATTCTGGGGCAAGTCCAGATCTGAGTAGATTGGGATCCACTCCAGTCTGGTTTTTGGCTGAGTTTATTTTGAGATCAAGTGATGTGATGTGTAGCACAAAACACCCCTGTCCTTTTCCACCTTTCTCCCTTTACCCCTTATTCCTACAGGCTCAACAGGCTCTAGGGACATAAGGATATCAGCACAAAAATCTAAAATGTATATACCTGCAGATCTGTTTCCTATAGGGTTAAGTCTGGGATTTTACGATCTGGTAGAGCAGAGCGAGAGGGAGATGATAGCCTTTTATTTAGTGTCAGACATGTCGTATGTGGATAAGCAGTTATTGTCTTAGCCCATCAAAACTTCAAGTTCCAGTTCTGCTGTTAACTAGATGAATTATTTCACTTCCACAAACCCTTTTCCTTTCTGTAAAGCAGATACCTCCCCACAGGATACCATCAGAACAAGTGCTTGTATAGCTCAGTGTCTGGCACATTCTCTAGCTATAGTGGGATTTTTTGGAGTTGCTCTGGGTAAGGGAGAAATGTGGGGAGGAGAGTGGCATTGGGCTTCCATTATATCTGGCATGATGTTTGTGGAGGAGCTAAACTGAGGATGAAGGGATGATAAGGACAGAGATAACTGAACTTGGGCCTTGACTTGTCATAGTAGGAGGATTATGAGGGCCAGGTAGGGGTGAAAGAGCAGCAGGATTCAGCAGGTTAAATGCAGAGAACTAAGCACAGCACCAGCCATGGTATGGTGGAGGATTTGTGGATGCTGACAGTATTGTCTTTCTTGAAGGCATCACTGAGTTGGGTCATCCACAGGGTGGATCAGTGGGCTCCATGAGCCAGAATCTCATCCTATGGATCCTGAATTGCAGGCACTTAGCAGGGATTTAGAGCAGGCCTCTAGATGTCAGCTGAGTGAATGAATGAACAGCTGATGGATCAGGCAGAGTAGAATCCTCTTCAGACAAATCTTTGAAATAACTTTCCCATCCTACCCTGCACTCCAACAAAGCTGGCTAGTCCCAGGCCCTGCTCAAGCCCCAAGGAGGTTGTGTAGTGACCCAGGAATTCCAGTCCTTTGCATTTTGTGATGGACTTGATGTCAGGCCCCTTGGAGTCCTGGTGTGCAGATACCTCAAGAGGGGCGCCCCATTCATTTCTCTTTAGACAACTAACTGCACATAATGAGAGAGTCCTTTCTAAAGAAACCAAACCATACTCTAAAACAACATAAGGAGGGTCAGTTTTCCTGGTTAGAACATTTAGGGTCTCAAATTAGTAACTGGTAGGGTTTAAAATTTGGTATCTAATGCTGGGGACAATGAGGTCTTCTACATTGTAGAGGGTTTGACCGGCCTTCTCCAGCAGAAAGGCAGAGGTCATACATAGATGCTCTGAGTGACTGGACGAATGGGATAGTTCTGATACATCTATTTTTCAAAAAAGAAATTTTTCATGTTTAGTCTTCTACTTTGACATGTTCTACTGGTGGAAACACCTTTTATGAATTTCTAGTGACACCCTTTATTCATTATTTTATATGCAAAATCCAGGTTTGAGCTGTCAGGTGATGGACAGTCATTAGCTTGGAGCTATAGCCTCATGGGGCTGCTGGCAGACATCAGCTCACTTTTGGCCAAGTCACCAGAGCAGTGTCTGTGTGATTGAATAATTTATGACAGTGACTTATGAAAGGTAGTTTTCACACTGTGATCATAGACTTCTGAAAATGCCTCCAGGAAGAGGGAGAAATGAGGGGGTACCTGGGCATCTACTGGGACTGGGGATCCAGGGCCCCCATTTTCATGAGAGATGTTCAACTACTAGCAAAGATTGCATTCTAAAGACCAGTGGGTTGCTTTAAAAAAAATTTTCAGAACGACAGTATTTTTGTTTTGTTTTTTTTTGGCATTTCACCCCTTTGTCTTTTATAAGAATAATGGAAAATAGAAAAAGCAAAAGTGACACTCTGACATAACAAAAGTGACAGGAGAGTTTTCACAGAATTGGGGCAAGGAATGATTTCACTGAGCATGCTGGGAGAGACATATTTTAGCTTGTCACATTTTAAGGTAGTCAGAAATGTGTGAAGAAGACATCTATGTATGAAATGCATGGAGATGATATATGTAGTGTCTATGTATGTGGTCAGGGTCATACCATTGTTATAGATGACAAAAAAAGAGGGCTTCTTGGGCATTCTGGAGTGATTTTAGTCCTCTGAGAATGAAACCGCCTCTTGTACCATTGTTTGGCTTTAAAAAAATAATTATTATTATTATCTTGGTACTGGGGATTGAACCCAAGGATGCTTAACCACTGAGCCACATTCCCAGCCTTAAACGTTGTCGGTAGACAGAGTGCCCTTACTTTGTTTTCTCTTACGTGGTGTGAAGGATCCCAACCCAGTGCCTCACTAGGCAAAGTGCTCTGCCACTGAGCTCCAGCCCCAGCCCCAGTGTTTGGCTTTGACACTGGTTTTATGTATAAAGAGAGCTGTCAGAATTGTTTTTGCTCCTCATAAAAGTAAATTTTGTGAATAATTGTGGTAATATGAAAATAGATGAAGAAAGAATAATTCACTTGGTACTCTGACTCCAGGTAACAGATTAAAAACAAAACAAAACAAAAAAAACCCACAAAACCCCACTGAGTAGTTTTCTGAGGTGTAGTTAGTTAAAACATTTAGTTGCCCAGATCCACTCCCATTCTGGGTCTTGCCCCTGCAGTCTTCACTGTGAAGTGGCTGTGATGTCCCAATTTGGGATATTCTTGTGGCAGCCGCTGGAGCTGGAGTACACGTACAAACAGGGACAGCAGTGGAACACACGTGTGGGTATCTGTCCTTTGGCATGGAAAATGTCTAGGGAGGCACAAAAAGAGAAAAAAAAAATCCTCAACAGCTCAGAGAATCTGGCAAATCAACATTTAGTGATTTGATTTTCAGCAAACTGACTAGAGGCCAGCAGTGGGGGCCCAGCTCCTCCACTGATGGGTGTAGAGTGGGCTTGGAGTTTGTTCTATCTGCACGCAGCAACAGAGGTCCTCCAGAGGAAATGTCTCCTGGCAGCCAGGGGCCCTACTCTTTGGGAGGTGTCATTCCCAGTTTCTTCTTGTCTTTTTTCCTTTGTGGATCTGGCTCATGGCAGACCCACAGTCTTTTTATGAGGTTTCTTCTCTTTTGGAACCTCCTGCATCCTGCTGAGGTCGCTGGTCTCTGGGACAGAGACTCGCTCTCTCGTGTGTGGTGGGACTGGCAGGGTACCCGTGGAGGTAGCAGGTGCCAGTTGAAGGAGAACAGCTTGATGAGCAATGCACTGGTCTTTCTCCATTCAGGGGCAGAAAGACTGCTGCCTAGGTTTGGGGAAGACAACCCGCCAAGTACATGTTCTTTCAGCCTAGCCAGCTGGTGGACCTCATGAATCTGACGTGGCTGGCAAAGAAGCACATGAAACTGGAGCAGGTGGCCATGGCTGTGACTTTCCACAGGCATGGCAAGAACACCCTGGAGATGACATATGCAGCCTGCTGCTGCTGCTGCCCACATTCCTGGTGACCCTGGGGCTTTGAACATGGAAATCTGGGTCCTGAGAAGCTCTGGCTTTGAGGGAAAGTGAGGAAGACCGGGACATTCTCTCTAATAAGACTATTAAAAAAGTAAAGAACTAGTTCTTTAAAACACAAAACATCTGTTGTTTTTCTTCTGCTTTTTGTATTGCAGTAGTAGAGACATTCTTTATAGTGAGGGGAGAGTTGGGGTAGGGGCTAAGAAGCAGCGAGACAGGAGGCTGCAGAGAAAGGCGGCCAGGGAGACACATTCCATGGAAAAGTGGCTGAAGGGATTTTACTAGGCACTGTTTATCTTGTAAATTATTAACAGGTAATAATTGCTTGACAAAAGCACAAAATAATATGTAGGGCATAGTCTCTTCCTTCCACTCCATCCCAGGCATCTAGGTCCATCCCTTGGAGAGACCCATTACTGCTATTTTTTTTTTTTTTTTTGCATACAAGGAAAGCCTTTGAGAACTGGGGTGTCAAAGTTTTACACATATCTGTGATATAAACCTGGAGCTTCCAGCTTTGCAAACTTTATTGTGCACTTGAATCATCTGGGAATTTGTTAAAATGCAAATGCTGATTCCAAAGGTCTGGGGTGGGCCTGAGATTCTACATTGCTGTCAAGTTCCCAGAGGCTGCTGCTGCTGCTGCTGGACCAGGGATCCGTATGAATAGCAGGGCTGTAGACAGTTCCTCACTCAAACTTTCAGCAAAATTTGCCATATCATCAAGATTTCATGTAAGTTTATTCACTCGACTAAGATGTATTGAGTATCTTCTTTGGGTCAGGCACTGTCCTAGGTGCTGGGGAGTCAGCAGTGAATCAAATGGACAAAAAGTTCTGTCCATGTGGGATTTATGATTTAGTGGGAGAAGACTGTCAATAAATGTCTCAGCTTTCTATAACTGTAACAAAGTATCCAAGATAATCAAGTTAAAAGGATGAAAGGTTTCTTTGGGCTGACAATGTCAGAGGTTTTGGTACGAGGTCATTGGCCCTGTTGCTTTGGGCCTGTGATAGCACAATATGTGGCGCTGGGAGTCCACAGTGGGGGAGGACTGTTCACCTCATGGTGACTGGGGAGCAAAGAGAGAGAAGCGGAGGGATTGGGGTCCCAATATCCCCTTCAAGGGCATACACCTCTGATGACCTAACTTTCTGTCACTAGGCCCCAACTTCTGAAGATTCCAGCACCTCCCAATAGAGCCACAGACTGGAGACCAAATCTTCAACCTATGGGCCTTTGAGGGATTATTCACATCCAAATGACAGCAATAAATATAATAAATAAATAAGTTATAGAAATAAATACATAAAATGTAAAGAAGATGGTGCTTTGGAAGACACAGCTGGAGAAGGGGAACTGGGTTCTTCAGGGTAAAGGGAGCTGGATGAGAAACTCCAGTGAGATGAGATTTAAATAAAGACTTGAAGGAGAGGGAATGAACCATGGGAATAGGCAATGATTTTATTTTAAATTGCAAATGTGGCTAAGTTCCTTGTCAGGAGAGATGAAGGGAAGATACCTGCCATAATTATGAGATTCATGTGAAATCAATAGATTAGTAGATATCAGAGCTCAGAGTCAAAGAGAACGCTGAGAAAATCGGCCCCTTGGGGTATTCATAATTGAGCAGGAAGTCTTGACTCAATCGTATGCAAATCTCAAAGGAATTGTGCCTCATCTAACTTTTAAATTATATACTATATAAAGATGAAATATGAACAGAGGAAGAGTTAAAGAAATAGCTATTACCAGGTACAGTTAGGTCACATACATTAATGTGTCAATCTGCTTGTATGAGTTTGCTCATAAGATACATCTCACCCAGACATTTGGAAGTTAGGAGAAGGAGAAAGAAGGGAAGAGGATTTATACAGAACTAGGAAAGGGAGTTATCACACAATCTCTACTAAGGAAGAATTGTAACTTAAGCACATATTTTGTGGTCAGAAATGTTAGAGGCCAAGCTGGGTGTGGTGGCACCCATGTGTAATCCCAGTGACTCAGGAGGCTGAGGCAGGAGGATCCCAAATTTGAGGCTGGCTTCAGCAATTTAGGGAGGGCCTAAGCAAATTAGTGAGAACTTATCTCAAAATCAAGAAACTAAAAAGGCTTGAGGTGTGGTTCAATGGTAGAATGCCCCTGGGTTCAATCCCCAATACTGCAAGAAAAATCAAAACAAAACAAAAAAATTAGAGGCCAAAATGTCACAAGAAGCATAAAGAGTTATGCTGGTTGACAGACAAGATAGGCTGCAGTTTGAAAATTTCACTGAAGGTTACCTACGGAAGCACTATATTAGAAGTTCCTGGAAAGTTCCTTTCCTGAGGAAAGGGGTTCATGTGGGGAAAAAAAAGGGAGCAAAGGAAAGAGGGTGAGGGGATATACCTGGTAGACATCATGGAAGGGCAGACCCCAAATGTGGAAGGACAAAAGATGCTTCATTTTCCCCCAGCAACTCGGCAGCTGGAACCAGCCCAGCCCATTGGTTCTCCCGGAGCCTCCTGAAGAGAAACCCAGCACCCCTCCTCCTAAGCCCCTCCCGCCCCAGGTCCCCGGAAATCTAAGTCAGATTAACTGTCAGGACCCACCCCCTGTCCTTTTGGCAAAAGCATTACTGCACCTGCTGGCAGATGCCTGGGGATTCTAGGAGAGTTGTTTTTTTTTTTTTTTTTTTCCCCTTGTGAAACAGGAAGATGGGAGTCTTAAAATGCTAATGACTGGTTAGATACTAGGTCATCTGCTAAAGTACAATCTGTCAGTCAACAAGTGCAAGTGATTATTGTCAGATCCTGTTACTTTTTGACAAGGGGGAGGGTTAGAGAAAGGAATAAATGACTGAGGAGCGAGAAGAGGTAGGGAAATGGGGACTTCACAGCTACGCTTCCAGGAAGGGACAAGAGCCAGCCTATTTACCTTCAACAGTTCCAAGGGGAATAGTCACTGTGTGGAGAGGAATTTCTGTCCTGCACATCTGTGCACTTGCCCAACTTAGCGGGAACTCTGCCACTCAGACATATGATTCACATCAACTGTGTTTTTCATGAGTTTTGGAGACTTTTTTTTTTTTTTTTTTTAAAGCAAGGCTGATGTCATTACTAAGGAACTTTTTTCTCATCGGTTCCAAACGAGGTACCACTGACAGTGGCATCAGGAAAACCTTCAGGAGTAGCTCCCTTTCCCCCTTATTCCAGAGATAGGCAAGGGGACTTCCTAACAGGTACAAAAGAAATAGTGTTTTATTTTTATCTGATCATAAATGTAATGATTCCTCATTATAAAAGTTCTGGAAAACAGACCCATATAAAATGAAGAATATTTTAAAACTCTAATAAAATTAAAACTCTAACCCAGAATGATCCAACCTTATTTACCTTTGATTTATCCTGTGCTTCTCCCCCATCCCTACCCCCCTTACATTAATACACCAAGATTTATTTTAAAATTTTAGATGATATTTTAGTGAATTAGTCTCAAAATTTTTAAAAAAGTTTGCTCAAAGTAGAAAATTCAGTTAAAAAAATCGAATGAATAATAAAATGAAACAAAACAAACCAAGAAAAACTATTTGTGGAGAATTTTTTTGGGGGAAATGTTTTCTTTCTGTGTGCTTTTTGGTTATTGTTTAGCATTTACAGTTCTCTTTTCCTTGCTCTGCCTTATTATCAGAATATCATAGGCTTTTGCCAGGAGTTGTTGGAGTTGAATGCCTGCCTGGCATGCACAAGGCCCTGGGTTCCATCCCCAACCCCCGAAACCAACCAACCAACAGCAACCCCCAAAACCACTACAAGAAGAGATAACGCTGCTGCTGTTTTTGCTGGTCTGGATGAAGCCAGAGGCAGGCAGCTGCGCCATCCTGGTGGGTAGACCACCCTTGGCACTGGCTTGATGGCAGAGCAAAGTCTTGGCGACAGCACCTCAGATGAAGAAATGAGTTTGGACACCTCAAAAAAAAAAAACCAAAAAACCAAAAAACCCCCACAGTCTGGAGCAGCGGGGAGCCATCAGGCAGCCTGCAAGTGTTGGTTTTCCAGGAGGTGGCTGCAGCCAGAGGGAGTGTGAGATGCCACTCTTGGGGAGGAGGGGCTGCCCTGAAGCTGGACGCGCTGTCTCCCCACATAGCTGTGGTTACCTTAATATTTTGCAATGTGTGTCTTCATGTCGGTTGCCAAGAAGACACAGCTGAGGCCAAGAGCACTGGGTCTCTTTGGAATCCCAGTGACTCAGGAGGCTGAGGCAGGAGGATCACAAATTCAAGGCCAGCCTTGGCAATTTAGCAAGACCCTGGCTCAAAATTAAAATAAATAAATAAATAAATAAATAAAAAGGGCTGGGGATGTAGGTCAGTGGTTGCACGTCCCTGGGTTGTGATGAGAAGGGAGGCATTTTCAGGTAGGGGAGCCTCCTGAAGAAAAAGAAAATCTTGCTTCAATAGTGACCCTTTTGGTCCCATGACCACCGTGTATCGCCTCAGTTTACTTCCTTGTGAATACTTCCCAGAAAAATGGCAAGTCTTGAACTGGCAGCAGTTGAGTGGAGTGGTTTGAATCCAAGGACCCAAATTTGTTGGCTTTGTGATTTTGGGCTAGTCTTTTGCCATATCTGAACCTCAGTGTCCTACAAAATGGTGATGATAATGGTTGCCTGCATGATTGCTCTATGGACTGTAGAAATGTCTGTAATGTGCCTGGCATACAGTTGGCACTCAATAACATCACTGTAATTGGGTCTGATAATGGGTGTGAGGATCGTCATGGAGGTGTGAAGTATTCTACATGCCCATGAAAGGGCGAGGTCATTCTGGGGTGGAGGGAATGAAGACTCAGGCTTCCGTTATGTGATGGGATAAGAATTACCACCGGGGGTGTGACCCCAACCTTTCTACCTTTGGCAGCCTGCCAAAGAGAATCCTCTGTAGCCAGTCTAATCCTCAGCCTCCTTTCTAACTTCAGAGAGGAAGCATTTTCTTTCTGGGAGTGAGGCTAAGTGAATCTACATGACCAAATGACAACAGAGGCAGGTGCAGGGTGGGGGCTCTAGTGCCAGAGGTGGCGGGGGGGGGGGGGGGGGGGGGCTTGGAGCTGTGTGCAGAAATCTATGTGGGCTGAGAGAGAAGTTGATACGAGAGCAAAGAGATTCTAACATTTCTGTGGACTATGTTGAAGGGTGTTCCTTAATATTGTTCAAGAGATGAATAAAAAAATGGGACTCTTTTTTTTGTGATAAAATATATATGCATAAAATTAAATATATACATCCATAAAATTAAAATGGGCTTGGTGGTGCATGCCTATAATCCTAGCAATTTAGGAGGCTGAGGCAGGAGGATTGCAAGTTCAAAGCTAGTCTCAGCAACTTAGTGAGACACTGTCTCAAGGCCAAAAAATAAAAATAAAAAAATAAAAAAGTCTGGGGATGTGACACAGTGGTTAAGCCCCTCTGGATTCATTCCCCAATATTAAAAACAAACAAATAAACAAATAAATAAGAATAAATAAAAATTTAAAATATACCTTTTTAACCATATTTAGGTGTATAATTCAGTGGCATTAAGCATATTCACATTATTGTATTCATCATAACCACCAATTTCAGAACTTTTTCATCATCCCAAACAGAAACTATTATCAAACTTTAACTTCCTGGGTGGGGATGTGGCTCAGGGTAGAACACTTGCCTAGCATGCTCTAGGTCCTGGGTTGGATCCTCAGATATTAAAAAGATAAAACAAAATAAAGGATAACACCTCATCCCACCCAATCCTAAATCCCTGGTAACATCTATTCTACTTGCTGTCTCTATAAATTTACTTCTTCTATATTATAGTCACCTTATATAAATAGAATCATATAATGTTTGTCTTTTTAAATTATTTTTAAAATTTTTTAAAAAATAACTTATTTTATTTGCTTATTTATTTTATTTTATTTTATTTTTTTACATGGTGCTGAGTATCTAATGCCGGGTCTCCCACATGCTAGGCAAGCACTCTACCACTGAGCCACAATCCCAGTCCCATAATATTTCTCTTTTATGTTGAGCTTATTTAACTTAGCATAATATTTTCAAGTTTCATCCATGTAGTAGCATGTGCATCTGAATTTCACTACTTTATAAGGCTAAATAGTATTCCATTCTATGTATATGCCACATTTCTTCCATTCATCTATTGATGGCCACTTGGGTGGTTTTCACTTTCTGGATATTATGAATAATGCTGCACTGAACATTGGTGTACAAGTGTTTGAGTCCCTGCTTTTGATTCTTTGGCTGTATCTCTAGAAGGGAAATTGTTGGAAATTATGTTTCTACGCTTAGCTTTGGAATTCCTCTCTAAGTGACTTTGGCTGTCAAACTGCATCTTTTGTTCTTGTTTCTGAAATTGTTTCATTCTGTTATAGTTCCTCTTTCTCTTTATTTCATGCCAATAATCTATTGGGGAATCTGGATTATTTGTCTCTAGAGAATGATTCATAGTCATTGCTTGTAGTGCCATTTAATTTGTCCCTTTATTCCCCATATTTTCTGTAATCAGAAAGTTAAACAAAGTCTTGATTGGATTCTAGTTCAAGTTTTTGACAGGATTATGCCATAAAGGTGCTCTGTATTTCACATCTCTTGACCACACCCCTAAGACCTGCTTTGGTTCTCTTCCCTCACCAGCATCATCAGAATCCTCCAGGGAAATTCTTAAAACTGTTGGTACATATTGGAGACACCGAATGTACTTCTAAATATAAACATAAATTTATGAGAATAAGTTTCTGAGAATGAAACACTTAGGTACGTGGGCTAAAGCCTCTTTTTTTCTGTGACATGCATTTTTTAAAAATAATTTCTTTTTAAAAAATTTTTAATTTGTTCTTTTTAGTTACACATGACAGTAGAATGTATTTTGCATGTTATACGTACATACATGGCTGTGATGTGCATTCTTAATTTCATCCACAATGTCCTGGAGTAGATACTATGATTCCTTACTTTAAAGAAGAGGAAACAGGCTTAGGGAGGTGTGCAAAGACATTGTTAGTAAGGCTGAGTAATGGAGCGGATGCAGGTCTGACTCACAGGACTGGACTTGAGGGAACATTGCAGCTTTAAGGGAGGGTCCAGCCCATCCAAGGTCCACAGACCCAGAATTCAGGCCCCCTTGAGGAAAGATCCATGGGGCCTCATCCTGTGCAAGGTGTTCTCTAAAAGTCATAGCTATTTCATGGTAGGCCTTTGGGAGATTCTGCAAGGCGCAGATTATGCCAAGGAACAGTTCTGGTTTGGAGATTGACAAGACACTTATACCCTGCTCCTAAATCATAATTGCTTGGGATGGAGTCTTGGCACCAACTGTTTTAAGAATTTCCCTGGGGGATTCTGATGCAGGTGAGAGAAGAGGAGAAAAGTGGGTCTTAGGGGAATGGTCAGGAGATGTGACCTGCAGTGCTCAGAGCAGCCAGCCTGGGAAGGGAGCAATGACCTTGGCAGACCTTGCTTAAGAGCTATGGTCGTAATCGGTTATCTGTGCCCGGAAAAGAAAGATAATTCTGCAGTGATATCAGAATCTCAGGAATCTCTCCCAGAAGACCCCTACCCCCTACTCACTGTGCAGTTAGGTCAAGGTTACTTGTTGGTCCTTGGAGTGTGCTGGGTTCCTTACTACCAACTGCCAAAGATAAGCCAAAGCCTTTCCCTTATTGTGTTTCTCTTGGTGTCCTGGGGCCAAGGATGAGGATGGAGATAGGAAAGGGGGTTCTCACCCCTAATTTAGAGATCCTCAACTCTCTTCCATAGGCCGCTCTCCCTGCTGTTTGTAGGTGGTCTCTGATCATCAGTCTTTGGTTATTTCCTGTGGCCAAGCATCTGTCAGCCAGACACTTGGTGCTGCCTGTTTATGCAGAAATAATGTCCTGTCCTCATCCTTAGGCCCTAGGTCATGAGACAATGCTCCCTCTTTTGTCCATACCTAGAGCTCCTTGTCACCTATTCCCTGATTTTTGGAGCTCACGATCCTATTTTGGTTTAGCTTTTCTAGGGAGAAGTATATGTAAGTGTTCCATAACAGAGTCACTTGAGTGGTTGTTGTAGTTGTTGTTCTTCTTCTTTTTAACATATTTTTAGTTGTAGATGGACACAATACATTTATTTTGTTTACTTAGTTTTAAGTAGTGCTGGGGACAGAACTCAGGGCCTCATACATATTAGGCAAGCACCCTATCACTGAGCGACAACCCCAGCCCCTTGAGTTCTTAACAGTGGTTCTTCCAACCCTGCAGCCTTCAGGATGAGGCATGCTTCTTTCTCCTTCATCATCACCATCATGACTATTTATTCAATATTTGTCGTGAACCCAGAACTAGAACAAGAGCGTAGCATAACCCATGGTCCTCAAAACAGCCACAAGGGATGGTTAGCATTGACATCCCTTTCCTATTTTGCAGATGAGGAAAACAAGAAGCATAGCAGTAAAGTAATTTTCTAAAGTTGTGTAGACAGGTAGGTATCTCCCACTATCCTGCTTCTCTTGCCCCTCCTGCCCCTTTCACTTCAGAGCTTTGCATTCTGGGAAGGAGATGAATTTGGAGTTTTCAGGAGCACCCTCACCTTGATCAAGGACACCTTGATCTCTCTGTTGGCTCTGACCTTTACACCATGGTGCTGAGTTAGGCCCACTTCCTCACTCACTGTGATTTCTTTCTTGGGGCTCCAGATGGGGCCTGTGGTATGAGCCTCCACTGAACCTCTCAGATCTTTATCACCACACCCACTGGATAATGAGTTATTACTGTCTGTCCCTGTGAATCTCAAATAGGATTAGGGGGATTAGGGTTCAAGCTTTTTTTTTTTTTCTTCCTCATGAATAAAAAACACATCTTTTAATGTTTCCAAACATTTTATAACAAAATGTTGTAATTGATGTAAGGGTCCTACAAGGTGGTATCACTCAATTCCAAAGGCCACACTGGTATGAATGTATGTGTGTGTGAGGTAGGAAGTCAAAATGTTAATAATCATGATCTCTGAGTGCTGGATTCTTGCCCCAAAACCAGTTTTTCTTCACAATTTTTGCTCTATCAAATATTTAGTATGTGCGTAATAAAAGTCAAATAAATATAATCTGGGAGAAAGATTTAAAAGCATATAACAAAGGTAACTAAAATCACCTAAATCTTAACAACCAGAAATAACCGCTATTACAGTCTTGTAACTGTGCTGTTATAGGTATGCATGATTGTGGTTGTCTTACTCTTTTGGTCACAAATAACCCATCCCCAGTAAGATTAGCCAAAAAGGAAAACTTATTTGGAGCACAGAGGGATTTGTTGAACAGGAGTCTGGAGCCAGGAGGGAGGAAGCTGTCTGGAGCTGGCCTTGCTGTCTCTGTTCTCAACAGAACTGAGGCAGAGTTACCTGTGGACTGCCTGTCATGCTTTCCCAGCTCCATCTGCTTCTTCTAGTACCTGGGGACTTTTTTCTCTGTCCATGTGGCACTGGGGACTGTCAATCACACAGTTTCTGTTCCCACCACTACCAGACATATAACATACAACATTCTTTTTTAATTTTTAAAGTATTTTTTAGTTATTGATGGACCTTTATTTTATTCATTTATTTATATGTGTTGCTGAGAATCGAACCCAGTGCCTCACACATGCTACGCAAGTGCTGTACCTCTGAGCTACAACCCCAGCCAAACATTCAGCATTCTTTGACCCACTTATTAACTCAAGGTGGGAGTGTGGTCTAGGCAGCTTCAGCCAGAGACTTTTCTGTGACAGATCCATGGACTTAAGGGCCGTTTTCATTTCCTTGGGGTTAATATTAAGCTGGAGGAGATGAAGCCTGGCGCTTCTAAAGGTCTTTATACTTATTATGGGGAAAGAACTAAATCCAAGTAGAATCAAGAAGTGGAGAGAGGGAAAAAGCTGTGTGGCCCAAGGACAGCTGGGCGTGAGGCAGTACCACTCTTAGCAGTTGGTGAGTCCAAATGGTCTCTTTTGGCTCAAACTGCTTTAATCTGAGTTTCCATCACTTGTTTCTGAATAAGCCCTGACCAATATCACTTCTTTTTGCCTCATCTGCTAGAATTCCCTCTTTTGGATGCAGGTCTTTGCTGCTTTTCCAAGTGCAGAATATGGGCCCACAGCCTGACAGTTGGTAGACACTCAGTTCCTGGCTGTGTTTGAATCCAAATCCCTGGAGGTGGGATTTGGTCAGAGAGTGGAGTCACACAGCAGAGATGGTGACTGCTAGAGACCTCTGGACCTCTGGGGAGGGGGTACTATGGGCATGTAGGTGGGACAGGGAGGGGAGAGAGGGAGAGGGAGAGGGAGAGGGAGAGGGAGAGGGAGAGGGAGAGGGAGAGGGAGAGGGAGAGGGAGAGGGAGAGAGAGAGAGAGAGAGAGAGAGAGAGAGAGAGAGAGAGAGAGAGAGAGAGATCCAGAGAGAATGAGGACTGCTGTGAATCCGCAGACAGGCACCCTGGGGATATACTCTAGGGCTATTTCCTAGGGCTTACAATGTATTTTTGTGTGGACAGCAGTAGTGTAAATCCCACTAATACCTTGGTTTTTCTCTTACTCTGAAGACACCGGGACCTGTCTTTCACTCTGGGACCCTGCTTCCTGTCTCCTCTGTGCTTTTCTGCTGTTCCTGGATTTCCCCTCACCCCTCACCCCCTCACTTCACACTAGTCAAGGCCCTACCCAATATAGACCTTGCATTTTAGGTTCTTATTATCTAGTAAAATATACTGTGCATAGAATCCTAGTGGCACCAAGCTGAGTATGAGGACATGTGGGACAAGTGGAGGCCAGGGAGGGAGGCACACTTCTAACTGGGAAAATAAGGGCAGACCTCATTGAGGAAGTGGCTTCTGAGCTGATTTGTGGAGCCTTGCTAAGTTTTAGACATTGCAAGTGGAGGGAAGGACCCAGGGCTCTAGGGTGGGAAGTAGAGGAGAGTGTGGATTCAATAAGGTTGAAGAAGAAATTTGGGGTGGAAAGATAAGGCTGGACAGGCAGAACTGGGCAGGCTGGGGAGGGTCTTGAATGTCATGCATATCTGCACAGAGGACCCTAAAGCTCAGGGTAGAGAGGATGGATGGGAGGTAAACTGTGTCCATGAGTAGTACCACCTTTAGATATCTGTAAGCAGATCTCTGCCCCGGACCAGGCCCCAGAGAGCCCAGTGCTTTGCAGGGTCTTCCTTTGAATGGTCTAAACCCTCATTGGCTGTCAGGGATGGGTTGGGCTGGCAGTACTAGCCTAGAGTGGGTGAGTGGGGGTCATGGTCTCCAGAAGCCCATTTCTCAAAAATTTCTTTAATGATAAATACCAGCCAGAGCTACCCTCCAAACACACCTCTGAGTCAGGATCAGGACTGACATGATACCAAGTCCCTACTATGCTGCTTTGTCATGTTCTCTGACCCTCTGCTCCAGGTGTGGGGTAAACCAGCTTCCAGGAAGAGCTCTGGAAGTCAGACCTATGGTGTGGTCCTGGAGTCTGTGCATGGGCACCCCCTTTAGGAGGGTGGCCTGGGGAGTGGATTGCTCCCACTGTTGAACATGGTATTTATTGTGTGGGGTCACATGAGTTTGTGTTACTGTGGTTAGTCAAGCAAAGGGCAAGTTCAAGGCTTGGGCTATAGATGGTCCACCACCTACTCTTAGGCTTGGCTGTGTGAAGGCCACATGTCGGTTCTCACCCATTGGTGCTCCAACACCGTGTTGCCTTAGGACTACAGCTTCTAAGACCAGTGCAGGTGGAAGCAAGTGTACTCTGAGGCCTTCCCTTCCTGTCAGTGGTGCTGGGGCAGTCTGCCAAACCTCTCTGTAGTCTCCATACCGTGTGTCAGGCAGTCCTCTGAAGATGGTCCAGCTATTTCCTCTCAGGCCTCTTAGCACCAGCTCCACAACACCAAAGGATGTTCACCATGAATGTCCTCACTTGCCTGGAGTATAAATGAGTCTGTTCTTCTTACTGTCCCTGTGCCCCCTGGCCAATATATTTGGTCCCCATAATCATGTGAGACAATTCCCATAATAATCCAACTTCCACAAAACCAGACAATACATATGTATGTGTGCATGTATCTATGTATGTGTCTCTGGATATTTCTGCTGATATTGTGTACAAAGCTGGGGTATGGTCAACAGCGAATGAGATCACATTCTGGTGGTTCAGTGACTATGTCCTAAAGAGTTCTAGAGTAATGTGCTCTTCTATGTTTATGCTGTAACATTCTCAATGATAAACTTAACATAATCTGAAACCAAATAATGACTCATATTGTTTTCTTACTCTGGGTTGCGTTTGTGATCATTATCAAGAAAGGACTGTCACAACCTCAGAGAAAGTTCCTGGAAACCAGTACTCATGACTGTGCTATGGATGATGCAGTGTCATGAGTAATGGTAGAACCAGCATGAAATAAATAGTATCAGAGAATTGCAGGGGCAAGAGGTCTATATTGTTTCAATATAAATGGGTTCCGAAGAGCCATTGTGTGACTTGCTATTGGAGACTTTTTTTTTTTTTTTTTAAAGAGAGAGTGAGAGAGGGGAGAGAGAAATTTTTTAATATTTATTTCTTAGTTCTCGGCGGACACAACATCTTTGTTGGTATGTGGTGCTGGGGATCGAACCCGGGCCGCACGCATGCCAGGCGAGCGCGCTACCGCTTGAGCCACATCCCCAGCCCCGCTATTGGAGACTTATGAAGTTAGGTAAGAATAACCAATTGACCATAATAACATGAAGAGATGAACAGGAGAGATGAACAGGAGAGATGGGCTGAACAGGAGAGATGGTGCCTGTACATCAAGGAATACATACATATTCAGTTACACTGACTAGGCAATAAACAAATATGTTAAGTATCTCTTTAATCATCAGTGTAGTTCATGTGGATTCATAACTTTTTGTAATATATTATAAAATCTCATTGTTTATATTGACAGGGGCTCCACAACATATATTGACCCAGGGCCTGAATACCAAGGGGGTGATCTTGCCTTGGGTAGTGTTTGAGATCCAACCCCTCACAAGCTCCTACCTCTCACCTTTGTAAGAAGCCTCATCTGTCATGTAGAGAGAATGGTCACTTGGGACCCAAGGCTCTGCACCCTGTTTGCAGCTACCTGGGCCTCTGCACCAGGACTCCTGGGGGACAAGGCATGTGTGATGGAAGAAGAGACCTATAGTTGGGGAAGAAAAAGTCACCAATTAGGTGGAAGAAGAATTGATAGGGAAAGGCATACTAGACACCTAATCCATAAACAAGGGCATGTCCTGGGCTTTTCCTGCTCCTCGCCTTTGTCCCCTCAGTTAGTCACCATTTCAGCCAGCTTGTATGATCCATCTCCAGAGACACATACATATACATGCACACATACATATGTATTGTTTGGTTTTGTGGAAGTTGACTTATTATGGGAATTGTCTCATATGATTATGGAGACCAAGAAGTCCTACCTTCTGCTATCTGCAAGCTGGAAACCCAGGAAAGCCAATAGTGTAACTAAATCTAAGTCCAAAGGCCTGAGAACCAGGATTTCCAATGTCTGAGGCCAAGAGTTAACCTAGCTCAAGAGAGAGAATTTGCCTTTTTTCCACCTTTTTGATCTATTTGAGCTCTCAAGGGATTAGATGACGTCCACTTACATTGGTGAAGGTGGATCTTAGAAATAATGTTTTATCAGCCATTTGGGCATCCCTTAGCCCAGTGAGCTTGACACACACAGTTAACCATCACAGAGCTAGTCCAACTTTCCTCTTCATCCCACTGCCCCTGCCTCAGCGGGCATCTCATTTCTCTCCTGGACATTGCAATAGTTTCCTCCCCACTCTTTCTCTGCTCTCTCTTTGTCCCTCTACCCTGCTCCTCTAGTTTTCTCTAATTTGGACTCCCCTCCCCCGCCCCACCCCGGGGTACTGAGGATTGAACCCAAGGGTGCTTAACCACTGAGCCACATCTACAGCCTTTTAAAATATTTAATTTAGAGACAGGGTCTTGCTGAGTTGCTAAATGCTTCACTAAGTTGCTGAGGCTGGCTTTGAACTCACAGTCCTCCTACTTCAGCCTCCTGAGCCACTGGGATTACAGGTGTGCATCATCACGCCTGGCTCAGCATTTATTTTTATGATGGCTTTATGTGCATCTAGATTAAAGAGTCAAATAACTAAAGAAGACTTTTGGCTCTAAACAATACCTTATGCCCACTCTCCTCGCCATCTTCCTTTCCCTGCTTTTCTGCTTCTGAGGGGTGATAGCTTTTCAGTGTGTGTGCATTCCGTGTATGCACATCACGTGTGCATGTATTGGAGGAGTGTGCTTTGTTTCAAGCTTTGTCGATGGTTGATCTAGGCCAGGCTGCTTGATGGGAAGTGTAGACTTCAGAATCTGTAAGACTTTCTCCTTGGGCTGGTCACAGTCCTTCAGATGGCTCTTCTGGTGTCCTGGTTGGGTGTCAAGAACCAGCCTAACCTGACTGCCAGTGTTGCAGAAAAGACAGGTGGTGAGGCTGGGGACGGGGCATGTCTTTGTGTTCAAAACCCCGTTTGATCTCATTTTCCGAGTGTGCCCTTAATTGGCCTGGTGTGCTAGTTCAGAGACCCTTAACTTTACCCTTTTAGAAGAAGAAAAACATCCCCAGTCTCTGGCAGAATGAGAGAGCGAGTGGACAGGGTGGGGAAATCAATCTTTAATCTTCTTGTTTTTGTCTCCGTCTTTACCAGGCTCTTCCTGCCCCCTTTCCAAAGTGCCTGGTGCCAGCATTCCTGAACCATTTGTCTGTTCTGGGGTATAAATAGAATTTGTTCCTCACTCCTTCTTCGGTTCGGGATTGGGCTTTCTTGGTTCTGATACACGGGTTGCCATTTGTCTAGCTGCCTTCCCGCGTCCAAATTGTTGTTATTGCTGCCACCTCTGTCCTTTTACCTTGTAGAATTTTGTATCTTAAAAAAAAAAAAAAGACTTCAGAAGGAACAGGGATGAATGCCTGTCTCTAATCCACCATTGTTAGCTACCAGAGTGATCTTTCTAGCATTTAAACCTCTCCATGTCCCCATCCTGTGCAAAATATTCCTGTGACTCCTACTGTCAGCAGGGTGCAAGATAGAAGTCTAGTGTGTGACATTTTTAGGTTCTGCCCCAAATCAAGGCTTACTACCCTCACGGACAAGACTACTTGATTTTATTAATTTTAATGGGCCAGAAATTTCAGGACATCTAGAGATAGAAAGAGTCAAAAGTTTGCTTTTGTTCTCTATTAAATGCCAATTCGAAAATAATTCTTAGCTATAGCCTGTATTGCTTTTAGTCCTTTCTTACTGGGAAACTTGAATTGCTTGGTCTCAGGAGCCCTGACAGGACTGAGATTGGAACTGAGGCTCAGTGATGATGGGGAGGGGGGCTGTGTGTGTGTGTGTGTGTGTGTGTGTGTGTATGTGTGTGTTGTTCACACCTGCAGTCTACAGCTTGAGCTGCTGCAGGGAATTTTCAGTTTATGTTGCCAGCAACTAAAAGGCAGACTCTTTTTTGTATTCTTTCCGGGGCATGAATTGCAGCTGGTGATGAATTTATTCACTCTCTCTGAATCACCTTGGACCACATAAATGCTTGTCCTCATCCTGGGTTATCCTCCTAGACCTAAACCACAGGGATGGGCTTTTCCCTAGATGGATTAGAGACATGTACATCCATAGAGTGGGCTGACAGAATCATCCAAAAGGCAGAGGGCTTGGCATCTGTTCTCTCTTCTTCCTTAATGATAAATGAAGGCATTGTCATGGGCAAGTAGAATTCCTTCCAGGAGACCTTACTCCAAAAGAGGATGTATTGATCTTCTTCCTCTGTTACCATAGCAAAGAAGAATGCCCTCAGAGGTGGCTCCAACAGAGCACGAGGACCCATGGTGAGTTTGCTCACAACCTCCGAGGAAAGACAGAGGTTCTTATTCTTGCGTGCTTGCTGTATATACTTTCTGCTTCCCGGGACAAATCCTATTGGATTTCTATTTCAACCATACAGCACTACTTAGACTTTCCAGCAATGGCCTCTTTTCCATGAGGTTTTCACAGTGTGTCCCTTCTGTCTGGAATATCAGCTCCGCCTCTTCTGCTGCATCTAGGTTGGCCTGCTTATTGTTTTTCAAACATGCCAGTCATAATTCCTTCTCTGGAGCCTTTGCACCCCTGTCCTGTCTGCCTGGAATGTTCTTCCCTCACATGTCCACATGACTTGCTTCTCGTTTTATTCAGACTCCCACTTCTAGGCCATCATCCATATCCTCCACCCAGAGACCATCAGGAACCCACCTGTAGCGGAGCACATTGGGTTTATTGCTTGTTGCAATGAAGGGGAACGTGCAGCCTGAGGCACTGTGGGCGTCTTAGTAAGAGGGTGTCACAAAGGACACAGAGGGTTTAAGCGTGTTTTTGTCTAGACCCAGCGCAGCCACAGAGGGGTCTTGTCTGAGATTGATGTCCTGTGAAGTTGTTTATGTTCAACAGGAGAGCACCTCAGTCTCACCGTGAGTGCCCACCAAGATGGCTTCCCTTTCTTGTCAGGGAGTCCCTAGTGCAGAGAGCAGAAGCTGGAGAGAAAGTGGTGGGTGAAGAAGAAAAGTATATTGAATGATCTGATGCAGTTTCAGGGGTCCAGCCAGCAGCCCCTCTCCTGGAAAGCGGGGCCTGACTATCCCTGGCTGACCCTGATCTGTGCTCCTCTGAAGTCTGCACAGACTCATGGAGCCATGCCATGAGGGTCTGCAGTCAGTCTCCCCACTGTTCTGGGATTGCCCCGAGAGCAGAGACGTGTCCTTTCTCCCCAAGGAGAAACACAGAGCAGGTGTCTAATAACTTTAGTATGACTGACAGGCCAGCTGAAAGTACAGTTAAGCCTTGCTTGGGTTGTGCCTCTAGTATAGACTCCAGAAATTTGTCTGGGTTCTCTAGAATAAGGGACATGGGTGGGAATGAGTTAACCAGAGAAGCCCAGGCGCCAGCAGTCGGAGGGTATGTTTGTGAGTTTGTGATTCTCAGGGACTTTAAGGCCTGAGGACTTTGGCTCCCATGTGGTGCTCTTGCAGTGTACACTTCATCTGGGCCTGGCTCTTCCTCAAAAAATCCTCCCATCTCTGCTGCCCATCACCAAGGGGTGGCTGGTAGAAGCCTGCAGGTTCTAAGAGGGGCTAAGAAGGGGTCATAAGAGCCCCAAACAGGGCTGGGGTTGTGGCTCAGCGGGAGAGCGCTCATCTAGCACGTGCGGGGCCCTGGGTTCGATCCTCAGTACCACATAAAAATAAATAAATTAAATAAAGATATTGTGTCCAACCACACACACACACACACACACACACACACACACACACACACATTTTTAAAGAGCCCCAAATAATTCAAACAGGCAATGTAGAGGACTTATCTGTGTATCTGGCTCTATCTGGTTCTAATCTCATAGGAACCCATTAAGGTATGTGTAGTTATTATCCTTATTTTAAAAATGAAGACCAGAGGCACAGAGATTTTAAACAACTTGCCCGGAGATACACTGGAAATAAGTGACAGAGGGTGGATTCAGTCGCAGATCTATCAGCTCCAAACCTGAGTCCTGTACCCCAGACTTCCTTCCCACAGTCCTCTTGTGACCTCGAGTGGAGTTTGGACACACACACATACTCCAGTGGATGTGGGGCCTGTGGAAATGGCAAAGGCTGCCTGAAGGTCCTCCTTACAAGGAGCTCAGAAAACTCACTGGACCAAAGAGCTCTACAGTCAACGTTCTTCAGCTTAGAAGGGCTGGGCAGGAATATCTGCCTTCGAATAACAGGCCCTAGTCGTATAGACTCTTCTGGCACAGCAAGAGAGGCAGGAGAGAGAATTTCACCCTAAGCTCCTTGTAAGTAGGACCTTCAGGCAGCCTTTGCCATTTCCACAGGTCCCACATCCACTGGAGTATGTGTGTGTGTGTGTGTGTGTGTGTGTGTGTGTGTGTGTGTGGCACCAGCAAGCAAAACCTTAACTTGTTGGTCATTTCCTGGACAGAGGACACTGCAGCTTCCTCTTGTAACCACCAGGGGGAGGTGCTCCCCTGGGAACTGTCTGCAGAGGAGGAGCACCTTCCCAGTTCCCTTCAATGGCAAGCACAGTCCCTGGGCCACTCCTGCTGTTATCCTCAGGGTCAGCTCTGCTGCATCCTGTGACCTCTCCTTTCAAGGAGGAATTCACTCTGTGTGTGTGTGTGTGTGTTTCTCTCTCTCTCTCTCTCTCTCTCTCTCTTTCTCTCTCTCTCTCTCTCTCTCTCACACACACACACACACACTCTACCTCCATTATCTCCAGAGGAAGCATGTTGTATCAGGAGCCACCTGCCCTCACCTAATATTCTTGTGCTAAAGCCCACTGAAGTTTTATAAAATGATCTCTCCTCTTTTACAAATAGTAAAAGAAGCCTGAGACTTCCCTACTGGTAGAACAGCCATCCAATTCAGTCCTTGACTTCCAGTCAGCTGGCATAGTGAGATCATGCTGTGGCTCCCCTCTCTGTTCCAAACACACAGCAAACTAAACAAAATACAAAAAATGATAAACAAAAGAACATAACTGGGCCCAGACCAAAAGGGACATTTCTGCATACTAGAAGCAGCCCAGAAATGTAAAGTGGTGAGTGGGGCTCAGGCCTGCTGGCTTCGAATCTAGAACAGCAGTAGCTGTCAGCAGCATAGCTCTTGGTAACTGCAGCTAATTAGCTCCAGGCAAGACAGGGGACAAGAACCAGAACCCTTGAAGCAGGGTAGGGTAAGGCTGCTTCTGCTTATGAAAGGAGGTGGTTGTGGTGGTGGGATGGTAGGGGGAAGAAGCCACCTGTCCACAGACAGCCTGGGGCTGGAGATGCAGGAAGATGAAGATGCTTTCTTGACTACAAGCTGAGCCAGGCCACCCTCTGGCTACGTGCCTGAATCAATGATATCTTTAGGGAGCCCTGAAATGCTGTGACAGACCTGATTCTCTATTGGGCCTGGGCTCAGGACATTTGGACAGAGTAAAAAACAGTTGTAAAAATAAGGTCTTTTTTTTTTTTTTTAAAGTCCTCAACTCATTGTGAAGTTGTAAATCAAAATAAATGAAAAATACATTGTGGTAAAAAAAAAAGGTAAAAAAATTAACATTTGGAATATAAATTCACTTCAGATTAAATTAATTTTATGAAAGTCTCATAAGAATAAAAATCATGTTTAAGGTGCTCAAAAAGGCAAATGAAGACTTAATATTCATTGGAAATTAATAAAAACTGAATGAAAGCAGATAGAAATGAAAGGAGAATAAATAGATATGAAAACAATCATGTAGAACTCTTAGAAACAAAAGTTTGGTAACTAAAAATAATAATAAAAATAACAATAGAGTAGATAGAATATATTGTAGACCAGAAACAAAGAATTAGTGAGTTAGAAAATATAACTTACTGAAGAAAATATAACTGTTAGAAAGTATAACTTAACTATAATATGATATACAGAGACAGAAATTCAAATACATAACATCAGTTATGAGACATGAGTGACAGATTGTAGTAAGGACAATGTATGTCCAGTAGGAGTTTTTGAGGAAGGGAATGAATGGAGGTAGCTGAGAAATTTCCTTGGGGAAATTGCAGAACGCCAAACACTTTATAATAGAACTAAAAACCCCACAGATTACTTTAAAAGTAGTTTCTGGCTTCAATAAAGAGTGAGGCTAGGGATGATGGAATAGTATCTTCAAAGTGCCTACTACACTTTTATACCCAGCTAACTTAGTCAAAATATAAGATAAAAAGAGCATCTCATACAAAATATGCTATAGAGACTCTCATTGAAAGAATTATTATAGATTATTATAGAACATCAAGAAGAGAAATGAACACACAAAAAATCATACAAAATACAATGTTAAGAATAGAAATTGGTAAAATGTTGTTAATCTAAATAAGCATTAACTATTACCAAAAACTCTTTTTTTTCTTCATATTCTTATTGGTGCATTATAGTTGCAAATAATGATGGGATTCATTGTTATACATTTGTACAAGCACACAATACAATTTAGTCAATATAATTTCCCAGGACTTCCCTTCTATCTTCCCCCTTCTTTTACTGTACTGATCCCCCTTTGATTTTCATGAGATCTCCCCCGCCCCACCTTTCTTTTCCTTCAATTTCTACACAGGAGAGTAAACATACAACTCTTTTCTTTCTGAGTTTAATTTATTTCACTTAACATATGTTCTCAAGTTTCATTCATTTTCCTGCAAATGATATAATTTCATTTTTCTTTATGGCTGAATAAAACTCCATTATGTATATGTGACAAAACTCTTTTTAAAATTCTCTCTTATTTTTTGTCATGGTGGGAAATCAAATCCAGGACCTCTTACATGCTAAGCTAATGCTCTGCCATTGAGCTATACACCCAGCCCTAAAATCCTTGGTTTTACTAAAGGTATACATACTCATATCTGAAAAAGTCAAATAGTTCTACAAGGTTAATGTGGTAGCCAGCTTGCTGTGCCCCTCCCCCACCAATGACCTTCAACTCCTAGAACTCATGCCCCTGTGTGATACCCTCCCATATCAAATAGAGCTGATCTGCACAACCAGTACAATGCTGCAGAAGATAATGGTATGTGACATCTGAGGTTAAGGGATAAAAGGCTTTGCAGTTTCTGCCAGGTTTTCTCTGGGGACACTCACTCTAGAAGAAGACAATGGCCTTGTGGTGAGGATACTCAGGCTGCCCTAAAGAGGGACCCATGTGGCAAAGAATCGAGAGGCCTCTTGGTGCCATTAGCTAGCACAAATTGCCAGGCTTGGTAGTAAACCTCTTTGAAAGGTGGATTCTCTAGTTTCAGTTAAGAATTCATCCTAATTAGAGTATGATAAACTCTATGTATGTATAATATGTCAAAATATACTCTGTTGTGTATGTCTAAAAAAGACTTCAGTAGATTACAGCCCTTACCAGGATCTTGACAGTAACCCAGGAAGGTTCTGAGTCAGATCCTCCAGCTAAAACTGCTCCCAAATTCCTGACTCACAGAGACTGTGAGATAACAAGCATTTGTTGTTATGTTAAGCTGATAAGTTTGTGGAGTGATTTGTTGCATCAGAGATAATATAGCCATTTTACCCGACCCCAGTGCCCAATTCCCAAAGGCAAATACTTTCAACACTTTTCCTTTTAGCTGCTGTTTTTTGTTGTTGCTTTTCTAATGGGCCTTTATATTTCTATCTGTCTTGTTTCTCTTTTTAGTTTTAATTTTAAGTATTACATATTAACTTCCTTTTGTGGTAGATAATATTATTTTCCTCCCTCCTAAATTCTTCTCACCTTCAAGGTAGTTATAGCCTGACTATTTTGCTATTCAGTGCTTCTATCAGTATTCACCATGATGACATTGACTTTCTTGTCCTCCCACCCTACTCCCTCCTGATAGTAATGGTTTACTATTTTGTTTGTTTGGATTTCTCTTCCTGTGAGTAATCTGTCTCCTCTAAGTATGTCTGAACTTATCAGGTATTCTATTAATTTCATCTTTTTCTTGGGGACGTTCTATCTCCTAGGAGCTTGCTGCTCCCTAGACCTTCTGTACAGCTGTCTTTCTGGGAGGGCATTCTCTGTCACATGGGGATCCCCTTGCTGACCTTTTGTGTCCTGTGTCTTCCTCTTTGCTTATTCCTTTGTTTCATGCAGTATATTCTCCAGCGGTTTCCTGAGCAGGGTGCATAAGACCTTTTTTTGTCCTTCCGTGCTTTTTGGGGGAAACAAATACATAAGCCCTTCCAAACTGGAAGGTTTTATCGTGTAAAATCGCATTAAAATAACATTTTCTACATAGGCATTATGTCAAAGATGTGCCTTTAGTCATCTGTCTTCTTTTTAACACAAGTGTATTCTAGGTACATTTTTTGGAAACCATTCATCTTTGAAAGTGTCTAAGGTACTATTATACTTGTATTATGCTTTGGCTGTACTCTGGGTTGGAAGTAATTCTCTCTCAGAATTTGAGGATACTGTCTTTTTGTTATCTTTTATCTTCTGGTGTTACTATTTAGAGGCCCACAGCTATTTTGATTCCAGATTCCAAATATGGAATTTCTTTCTTTTTTTTTTTTTTCCTCCTGGAAAACTTTTGAGCATTCACTGTCTTTTTTTTTTTTTAATATTTTTTTTAGTTGTTGATGTACCTTTATTTTTTATTTATTTACATGTGGTGCTGAGGATTGAACCCAGTGCCTCACACATGCCAGGCAAGCACTCTGCCGCTGAGCCACAGACCCATCCCTGAGCTCTTTCTTTTATCCCTGTTGTTGTGAATTATATTATGCCTTTGTAGAGGTTTTTTGAAATTCATTGTCCTGGGAATGCGGAGACCATTTAACTAGAAAGTCATGTTCTTTCTTCTAAGAAGTTTTCTTGAATTATTTCTTTGGTACTTTCCCCTTGCCATTTCCTCTTGTTAAATTTCTTTTTCTTTGGATATTAGACTTTCTGAATCAATCATCTAAAGGTCTTATCTTTTCTTTCCTGTTTTCAACCTCTCTTTCCATCTCTAGGGAGATTCCTTGACTTTATTTCCAGGCTTTCTTCTAAGTTTTTTTTTTTTTAAATTTATTCTCCTACATTTTATTATCCACCTATCTCTGCTTATGTGTCTAAGAATATTAATTATAGATTTTAAAAAATAGTTACTTCTTTCTTTTCCCAATTGTCTTAATTTCCTCAGAACTCCTTTTCTGTTTTGTTGGTTTTGTCTCTTTCACATGGAATGCTCAGATGTCTGGTAATCCTTTGCTATAGTCTAAATATTTCCCTCTCCCTAAAATTTATATGTTGAAATCCTCAAACCCAAGGGGATGGTATTAGGAGGTGGGGTCCTTATGGGATCATGGGAGTTGCACCTCATATGTGAGATTAGTGCTTTTATAAAAGAGGCCCAAAGGCCGGGTGCTGTGGCACATGCCTGTAATCCCAGAGGCTCAGGAGGCTGAGGCAGGAGGATTTAGAGTTCAAAGCCAGCCTCAGCAACTTAGTAAGGCCCTAAGCAACTCAGTGAGACCCTGTCTTTAAATGACATACAAAAAGAGCTGGGGATGTGACTCATTGGTTGAATGCCATTGAGTTCAATCCCTGGTACAAAAAAAAAAGGCCAGAGAGAGCCCTTACTTTTTTCACCATGTGAGGACACAGCGAGATGTTGTCTATGAGCCAGAAAGTGGACTCTCACCAGATGTTGAATCTGTGTTGATCTTGGACTTTTCAGCTTTCAGAACTGTGAGGAATAAATTCTGTAGTTTATGGTCTTTGTTACAGCTGCCTGAGCAGATTGAGACATCCTTGCTTGTTGGTGTTCAGGACAAAGCCCTGAGGAGTTGCCTCAAGTATGAGGCTGGGCTTTGTCCTAGGTGAATTTCTCTGTAAGCTCCTCTGGCTACCGTCTTTTCCTAGGGATCCACAAATGTCAATATGTAGGTCTTTTCCCCAGGTTTCAGTCTTCCAAGTGGGGATAGTCCTTCTCATTCAGATTCAACTCAGTCATCCTGTGTTAATCCCACCCACATTGCTATTCTGGTACCCTCAGTTTCCGTGACTTCTCAGAACTGTGCACCCTCTATTAGTTTGCTCCTGCGTTTCCTGGATGGTTGGCTTAGGGGTGAGTTTTTTCTGGTATATGGACTCACTTATTTTTCATTCCATCTGCTTTTCAGTTTCCAGAATTTGTGGGTGTCCTTTTGTCTCCCATTCTTTTGAAGTGTCTTGCTTAAATCATTTCAGACAGTTCTAAAGTGGAGATTTGGGAGGGAGTTGGGGTAATGAAATCTACAACTATTTTTTTTTCTAAATAATAAGTGAAACTAAAACTCTAGATCATCACTGTTCAATAGCTACTAGCCACAGATGGTCATTGAGCAATCAAAATGTGCTTAGTTGAAGATGAGATGTGTTTGATACTTCATTGTGATACACAATGGATTTCTGAGACTTAATGTGAGTTAGAGTGTAAAATATCTTATTTGTATTTTAAAATATTGAATATGTGTCAAAATGATGATATTTTAGCTATTTTGAGTTAAAAATATATTATTAACATTAACTTCACTTTTTTTTCCTACTTCTTAAATTGTGACTACCAGAAAATATAAATCACCTATATGGATCATGTTTTATTTCTGTAGGGCAGCAATATGTTAGATGACAAAAGATTAAGGATTGTTTAAGTGAAGAGTAATGACCTTGTTATATAAGAAAAAAAGGAGAAATGGATGAACTTTACATTTTTTAGATTAAACTACAATTATATTCAAGAGTTAAGAATTAAGGACAATGGGGCTGGGGCTGTAGCTCAGTGGCAGAGCACTTGCCTAGCATGCATGAGGCACTGGGTTCAATCCTCAGCACCACATAAAAATAAACAAATAAAATAAAGGCATTCTGTCCATTTACAACTACAAAAATCAAAAAAAAAAAAAGAATTAAGGACAAGGTGAAGAATCAAAATACAATATTTAGCTTCCAAACCAACAGGGGAAAAATAATACAATTTAGAAAAAAGTTTAAGTTCTCCTAGAAAACAGCAAATATTTTGCAAAAAGAAAGAAGGAAAAAGGTTATGAAACAAAAACAAAATAAAATGTTACTAATAAGTAAAAAATAAGTAAATATTATTTATATGAGTAGATCAAATTGACCAGTTAAATGCAGAGATGACCAAAATGGATAATAGGACACGAGCCAATTCATATGCTGCTTATAAGACACACGCTTAGAACAAAACCAAACACAAAGGCTGAGGATGGTCTGGTGGACAAAAATGTAAGGTGCAAATAGTATTCAAAAGCAAGTTCATATGACAATGTTAATATCATACAAAATCAGGACAAAGAATATTAATAGTGAAGGAATAAAAGATCTTAAATAGTAATAAAAAGAGCAGTTCACTAAGCAGATATGATAATTATGAACCTCTCTGCTTCTACCAAACAAAACTGGTAGAATTACAAAGGAAAATAAAGAAATTTTATACCAGGAGATTTTAACACATTTTTGACACCAACATATTTAGTAGGTAAAAATATAATCAGTATATTGCTGGGCACCATGGCACACTCCTTTAATCTCAGAGGTTTGGGAGGCTGAGGCAGGAAGATCACAGGTTCAAAGCCAGCCTCAGCAATTTAGCAAGGCCCTAAGCAACTCAGCAAGACCCTGTCTCTACATAAAATTTAAAATAGGGCTGGGAATGTGGCTCAATGGTTAAGCACCTTTGAGTTCAAGCCCCAGTACTAAAACAAAACAAAATAACAACAGATATATATCTGTTTTATATTTTATATATCTATTTTACCACAGTATTATAAAGCTTAGTTTAATATGCTCACTATATTCCAAACACATTTATTAATTAAAAAAAATTTGTAGTCGTAGATGGACAGAATGCCTTTATTTTATTTGTTTTATTTTACGTGGTGCTAAGTATTGAACCCAGTGCCTTAGACATGCTAGGCAAAGCACTCTGTGGCTGAGCTATAGCCCCAGCCCCAAACATATATTTATTTTAAAGTATGCACCGAATGATTAATTATAAATATTAACTATAGAACAGGTAAAAGAGGATGTTAGTCAATATCATGTAAATGATATCCTCTAACACAAAACAAGCAAATTAGAAGTTTTTAATAAAAATTACATTAAATCCCCTACACATACAGACCTGTTTGGAGTTGCTCCTAAATAAAAAAAAGATATCAATGGAAATCACCAAATGTTTAAAAATAAATAACAACAAAACTACCATACTAAAACCTGTACAATGAAACAAAGCAATTCTAATTTTAAACAAGAAAAAGTTAAAATTAATTATTTATTCAATACAAGAGACTAAAGTAAACCTAAGTATAGGGAAGATATTTGTAAAATATGAAAGGTAATGAAATAGAAAACAAAAGAAAGAAAATTAAGAGATGATTCATTAAAAAAAGAAAAGAAAAGACACACTTAACAAAACATGTGATGAATGAAACTCATCTAGGAAAAAAAGGGGAAAAGTTACTGAGAAGCAATATTAGAAATAAAAAAATAGGAATAACTAGTAATGTAGTAGAAAAATTTAAAAATAATGAAGAATGATAGACAACTTCATATTAATGAAATTAAAAACATATAGGAAATGCATACTTTTCTAGAAGATATAAATCATCAAACTTGACCAAGAAGACATAGAAAATTTACATTAACTAATAATAATTGTGTAATCAGTCAAACATCCCCTCCTTCAAAAGAAAAACAGATTTTATTTATTTTTATTTTTTTTTATTGTTGGTTGTTCAAAACATTACATAGTTCTTGATATATCATATTTCACACTTTGATTCAAGTGGGTTATGAACTCCCATTTTTACCCCGTATACAGATTGCAGAATCACATCAGTTACATTTCCATTGATTTACATATTGCCATACTAGTGTCTGTTGTATTCTGCTGCCTTTCCTATCCTCTACTATCCCCCCTCCCCTCCCCTCCCCTCCCCTCTTCTCTCTTTACCCCCTCTACTGTAATTCATTTCTCCCCCTTGTATTATTTTTCCCTTTCCCCTCACTTCCTCTTGTATGTAATTTTGTATAACCCTGAGGGTCTCCTTCCATTTCCATGCAATTTCCCTTCTCTCTCCCTTTCCCTCTCCCCTCTCATCCCTGTTTAATGTTAATCTTCTTCTCATGCTCTCCGTCCCTACTCTGTTCTTAGTTACTCTCCTTATATCAAAGAAGACATTTGGCATTTGTTTTTTAGGGATTGGCTAGCTTCACTTAGCATAATCTGCTCTAATGCCATCCATTTCCCTGCAAATTCTATGATTTTGTCATTAAAAAACAGGTTTTAGAGGAAGATTTTTACTGCAATTTCAAGGAACTCTTTCAGAGAATTGAGAAGCAGGGAAATTTATTTTTGAGGTTTATATGTTCCTGATATTAATCATACTAGGTTCATTCAAGAAAAGAAAACTATAAATCAATCTCACTTTTGTAGCCGCATCCCAATGAGCCTTACCTCCTAAATGTCAGACCCTTGATTCATGGCTGGATTCAGTGTTCATTAGGATATGGCAGAATTGAGAGTGTATGCCTTTGAAGGCTAGATGATAAAAGACATTGCCACTTCTGTCTTACCCTTTTGGATTTCTTGCTCTGCAGGAAGCCAGCTGCCAGGTCATGTCATGAACACATTCCAACACCCCTATGGAGGTCCACAGGGTGAGAAACTGCCTTTTGCCAACAGCTAGCACCAATTTGTCAGTCATATGAGTGTGTTATTTCAGAATTGGATCCTCCAGCCATAATCGGGTCTTCAAGTGACTGCAACAGTGGCTAACAACTTGGCTGCAACCTCATGAGACACCTCAAGACAGAACCAGGCAGCTAAGTTGCTTTCATATTCCTGACCCCCAGAAAAGGAGAGATGATAAATATTTATTATTGTTCTAATCCACTACTTTGGGATAATTATGCAATAGAGAACTGCTGCACTCACTTATGAAGTTAGATACAGAATTCATAAATAAAATACTAGCAAATTGAATTAAGTAGTCTGTGATTAGAGTTTATCCCAGAATGTAAAAATATTGAACTTAGGAAAATGTACTAATGTAACTTATCATATTAACAAAATTAAAGGAGAGATCTGAGGATTTAGCTCAGTGGTAGGGTGCATGTCTAGCATGCTCAAGGCCCTGGGTTCCATCCCCAGCAATTTGGGAGGCTGAGGCAGAAGAATCATAATTTTGAGGCTAGCCTCAGCAAATTAGGGAGACTCTGTCCAAAATTATATGAAGAAATTATATATATAAACAGGCTGGATGTGGAGGTGCATGCCTGTAATCCCAGTGGCTAGGAAGGCTGAGGCAGGAGGATTGTGAGTTCAAAACCAGCCTTAGCAACTCAGTGGGATCCTGTTTCTAAATAAAATATAAAAAAGGACCAGGGATATGGCCCAGTGGTTAAGTGTCCCTGGATTCAATTGCTAGTACAAGGAAGAAGAAGAAGAAGAAGAAGAAGAAGAAGAAGAAGAAGAAGAGGAAGAGGAAGAGGAAGAGGAAGAGGAGGAGGAGGAGGAGGAGGAGGAGGAGGAGGAGGAGGAGGAGGAGGAGGAGGAGGAGGAGGAGGAATATAAAGGGCTGGGGTTATATCTCAGTGGTACAGAACTACTGGGTTCATTCCCCAGTACAATAAATACATAAATAAATAAATAGCTGCAGAAAATACATTTGACAAAGTTTTACCATCCATTCATGGTAAAATTTGTCAAATTTTGAATAGAGGGAAAAATTTGAACATGATAAAGTTTATTCACCAATAATCATGAACAAACATATTCAGATGACACAATTTTAGAAGCATTCTTTTTTTTTAAAGAAATATATTTGTAGTTGTAGTTGGACACAATAACTTAATATTATTTATTTATTTTTATGTGGTGCTGAGGATCGAATCCAGGGCCTTGCACATGCTAGGTGAGCACTCTACTGCTGAGCCACAACCGCAGCCCCTAGAAGCTTTCTTTTAAACTCAGGAATAAGACAAGGCTACCTGTTCTCTTAATTTCTTTTCCACTTTGGAGAAACCAATCTATGCAGTAATATAAGAGGGAAAAAGAGGCATAAGTATTGGAAAGGAAGAGATCCAAGTGTTATTTTCTGCAGACTATCATTTTCTATACAATTCCAAAGAATTTATAAATAAAATACTAGATATATTCAATGAATTCAGCAATATAGCTGGACATGAGGTCAACAGAAAAATCCCTACTCTTTCTTCTCATCAATGATGAACAATTAGAAAACGAAATAGAAGAAACAAATATCCCATTCATAATGATATGACAAAATATGAGTTACTCAGTGATTCATCTTTTTTTTGAGGGGTGTTGGTACCAGGGATTGAACTCAGGGGCACTTGACTGAACCACATCCCCAGCCCTATTTTGTATTTTATTTAGAGGCAGAGTCTCCATGAGTTGCTTAGCACCTCGCTTTTGTTGAGTCTGGCTTTGAACTCATCATCCTACTGCTGCAGCCTCCCTAGCAGCTGGTATTATAGGCGTGCACCACCGTGTCTGGTCCCAGTGATTAATCTAACAGAAGATCTGAATTTTTAATGGATGAAATTACAAAGCATTGTGGAAAGAATGAAAAGAACTGAAAATAAATGAAGAGGCATATGTGTTTGTGGATCAGAAAAGCTGATATCCTAAATATGTCAATTTTCCCATATAATACATAAATTTAATTAAATTGAAATCAAAATTCCAGGGAAGTTTTTTTTTAAGGGGGGATGGGGGAGGAACTTGATGAGCTAATCTTAAAATTCACATGGAAGATGAAGAGCTGGATAATTTTGGAAAAGAACACAAGGCAGTAGGGTGGAAGGAAGACTTAATCTACAAAATAACAAGACTTAGTGGTATTATAAAGGAATAGTAATTAGAGAGTGGGGTGGTGATGCAGAACAGAGAGCCCAGGAAGAGACCCACGCACATATGGAAAAGATATACAAACAGCTGGGATTTCAAATCAGTGGGAGAAAAAAATTACTTTTAAAAATAAGTGATGCTTGGAAAATTGGTTATCCACATGGAAAACATAAAATTAGGTTCCTACTTCCATACCCCAAAATAAATAACCTAAGAATCAATCTTTGAAACTTTTAAAAGACATTAGACAAATCTGTATGACATTTGGACAGATAATGATTTCTTAAAAAGGATGCAAAAATAAATCATAAAGGGAATGAGTAACATTTTACCGGCTTTAATTGGACAATTTCCATTCAAAAAGACATGTTAAAAAAAACCCAAAAAACTGAAGACTCAGACTAGGGCAAGAAATTTGCCACTCAGAGAACTGACAAAAGTTAGTATCTATGATTTGTAAAGAGATCCTGTAAATAAAACAGGAAAGCAATAAATAATGCAATAGAAAAATACATAAAGAGTAAGTCAATTCAGAGAAAAGGAAATCCAAATGGCAACTCTGTTAATAATTCAGGAAGTGAAAATTCTAACTAAGATACCATCTCACATCCCTCAGACTGGCAGCAATTAAAAAGGGCTACTATCAAGTGTTTAGATGTAGAGTAGATAAAAAGAATAAACAGAAGCTCTCATAGGCTGCTGGGGGGCCGTGTAAATCAGTACAGTCACGTTGAAGGGCAATTTGGCAATGTCTAAAAGCCTTCAGATGTGCAGGTCTTGCAGTTCTGCAACTGACTTCTAGAATTCATTATAACATTGCTCATATTGGGGAAAAGCTGGAAATCATCCATGTGTCCATCAACAGGTGAATGAATAAATACTGCAGAGTGTTTATGTAGAATACTACAGAGCAGCGAAAATGCTATCTGGATAAATTTCAAAAGCCTAATGTGGAGCAAAAAAAAAAAAAAAAAAAAATCACTCTGTAAAACTGGCATGGAGTGGGGCTGGGGTTATGGCTCAGCGGTAGAGCACTCGCCTCGAACGTGCAAGGCCCTGGGTTTGATCCTCAGCACCATATAAAAATAAATAAATAAATAAAGTTATTTAAAAAAAGAGTAACACAAAATTAAAAAATAAAAATAAAAAAATGGCATGAAGTTTGGTACATTTTGCATGAAGTTTGAAGACATGTAACAGATACATAGTTACATACATGCATGTGTACATTATGTGTGATATATATATGCATATAAATATGTATATATTTTAAATACAGTATAAACATACAGGAGAGAGATAAATGTAAGAATTCATTTCACAGAGCTGGGATTTGAATGCTTGCTTGACAGTGTCTTTACTTCTTTGTTTGAAATATGATAGCAAAATAATACTAATCCACACTTATGTAACTGTTAGTTCAGAGAAACTGGCTTTTGAACTCCTTATATGAGCATATTGCACGGTGCTGGAGTTTTATCCCTCTGTGACAACATTGTGAGCTCCCTGATCTTAGGGCATTATCTTTCTTTCCCCCTCTTGATATTCCTAGGGTTGGCATACTGTAGAGGGTCAGCTTGTGTCTGTTGACTGACTAAGCTCAAAGAGAAAAAGAAAGCGAAAGGGGGAAGGAAAGGAGGTGGATGGGTAGAGAGTTTGAGAAAATGCTTTGACTGCTTCACTGATGTGGACTGGCACTGACAGGGAAAGAAGTAGGTGGGTTTGAGAAAAGGTAGAGAAATTAACTCAGCTGGACGTAAGGCATGATTAGAGGGAGATGTCCAGGTTGTTTCCTGAGCCTCTTACTTGGGGGAAAGTGATGGTGGAGTCACCACCTGGGTCAAGGAGGGGATAATTGATGAATCAAGGTTTTGAGGAAATGAAAAATGTGCTAATACAAATACCAGGATTAATAATGAGTGCTACTAATACTGTTACTAGCAAACATTCATAGAGTGCCTGCTATCGACCAGGTACACTGTTAAGTATTTAACATAAATTTAACTCATTTTATCCTTACAATGATCCTAAAAGTAAGTTCTATGATGACCTCATTTTAGAGATGAGGAAACCGAGTTACTGCAAAGTGAAATAATAATTATCATCATTTTTGAGCTTTTTAAAAAATTCAGCTTTACATGTTAGTTATAGTAAGAACACAGCAAGAGGCAGTAGGAACACAGATTGCCTCAGTCTCTGATTTGGGAGACAAGGACAGATATGGGCACAAAGATGGTGTGGGCTAGGAGAGGGAAGGGAGAAGGCAGCAGGAATTTGTGGCAGTCCAGGCCAATGGCTTTGAATTCTTTGATGACGTACAGAAACAGCATCTTTATCATAAAAAGCACAGGTAACAATAAAAGAAAATGAGCGGGCTGTGGGGAAAGCTCAGTTGGTAGAGTACTTGCCTTACATGCACATAGCCCTGGGTTCAATCCCCAGCACCACAAAAAAAGAAAAAAAAAAAAGAAAAAGGAAATAAAGAAAATGAAATATTTTAATTCCAAGCCCTTGCCACAACTACTCTTAACATTTTGCTGTGTTTCCTTCCAGAACTGCTCCTAAGCATAGATATACAAGCCTACATACATAACAGGGTGAGTGCTTCCTTCTGATGGAAAGGATAAGAGTCAAAACAAACAAACCCAGTGGAGTTCAAACCCTGTAATTTGGATGACAACTAGAATTGTTCCCAGTGCATAGATGAGGGCTGTTTGACCCCTCTCCCTTGTCCTGAGAAGCCTCCCTGTGGTCTTTTGTTGTGTGAGTCCTGCAGAGCCTCTCATCTGGAGTACAGAGGTTTGAGGTGCTGTGTTGGGAGGAAGCCAGGCCATCCTGCACAACATGCTGAAAGATGATCTTTGCAGTGGGGGCAGAGGTGCATCTCTGCAGATTGCTTACTTGGAAAAATATTTCAGATCTAAGTATGAATTTAGCTCAATCCCTAGTAGCACGACAATGTACCTATTACAAGCCAATTGCATGTAAAAACAAAACCCAAAACATAACAATACTTAAAATTGTGTTTGTGTTTCTGTTGCAAGGTAGATCTTCTTAGATTAAAGAAATGTGTGATGGTGTATGAGTTCGAGTGTGCATGTGTGTTTCTCTTCTTCACTGAGGAAAGGCCAAAACCACATTCTGGCCTCATAGCTCTCACTGGAATTTGGGGCAGGGTCTCCTGGCATCCCTGAGGGGAAGGCTCAGTAGGTGAGTGGTTCAGTTGTCTGGGGAAATGGTGTGGGGTGTGAGGAGTCCCTTTGTATTTGGTGGGTGTACAAGACCAGCCATTGAATCCTTTTTTTTTTTTTTTTAAAGTTTTTTTTTTTTTAATATTTATTTATTTTTTTTAGTTCTCGGCAGACACAACATCCCCGTTGGCATGCGGCGCCGAGGATCGAACCCGGGCCGCACGCATGGCCAGGTGAGCGCGCCACCACTTGAGCCACATCCCCAGCCCAACCATTGAATCCTTGACAGAGCATGAAGGAGAGATGGAAATGAGTTTGTTCTGACTCAACACATTTGGGTCAGCCTGAGGATAAGTTGGAAAGTCGTTTGAAGGAGCATAATCCCAGGAGCCATAGGAATCCATGGAGCCCAGCCCTGAGCCTGAACCTTTTCTCATGTGTTGGACCAAACACATGAGAAAACAGCAAGCCAAAGGCCTGGCTGGGGTCCTAGCACAGCAATCCCTGTATTCCAGTAGCGATGGTCTTGGCTGAGCTGAGCCACGTTCTAACGTGTCTGGCTTGGAGGACAGACCAGGTGAGTATGTCTACCTGGCTCACTCTTCAAGTTGAAAGTTTGAAAAGCTAGGGCTGCTGCCAGGTCAGTAGAATTTTCAGTGTCTCTCACAACCCCAATTCTCCCAGTCTTTTCTCCAAAACTAGGTCCAATCTCCACAGGAATGTGTTCTATGAAGATGTGGGCAGAATGTGGCCACAGATGTAAATCAGGTCTAAAGTAGCACAGATTCTTTTGTGGAAGTCCCTAAATGAAGGAAATACTTCCTTACATGTCCCCAGAGTCTTCACTTGGGGGTCTGGCCCAGTGTGCATGCACCTCCCAGAAGAAGCCAAGCAGACCTGGTTGAAGACTTGATCCATCTCTGATTGGTTGACACTGGCCTTATTTCTCTTAGATCAGTTTCCCTATCTTTAAAATAAATAAAAAAAAAAATCTCTGCTCAGGAAGATGGAAAATGTCAATGCAAATAAGTATAACAGGACCTTAAAACTAAAATTTCCACCAAGTGCCAATATGTGTCACGGATATGAAAATCCAAAGCGAGATGCCAACTTGCCTTATGATTTCCTAAAGAAATGCCAAGAATCTGTTCCAAGACTTTTGAAACCTATTGCTCATTCTGAGACTCTGAAAAAGTAGAAAGGAGAGGAGAGGATTTTGTAAGGAAGAAGTCCTTGAAGAAAGCGTTATTGTGAGTTTCATCTTGGGGTCAGGACTGGCCCCTGCTCCCTCACCTCCAACTTGGTGAGGGTGAGTGTCCGTGGGCCCGTTTCTCCAAGAGTCTAATGTGTGACCCACAGCTGGGGGGTGGTGCCTTGGGTCTGGTACCACTTGGGAAAAACTGGAAGGTAAAAGGAGAGCTTATTAGTTGCTGTGGTAGGACTTCTGCCACGTTATTGGGACAAGCCTGCATTCCCAGAATTTTTCAGGATAAGGGAAGCATAAGAGTTTCCTTTGGACAATTGTAGGCCCCACAATAGAGAGAGCCTGCAAGGACTTTTAGTCCATGTTTCTGTTACTATAGCAAAGTACTCGGAACTGAGTAATTTATAAAGAACAGAGTTTATTTTGTTTATATTCTGGAGACTGGGAGGTCCAAGATCATGGCACCAATATTTGCTCAGCATCTGGTGAGGGCCCTCTTGCTATCATGACATGGTAAAGGACATCACAGATGCAAAGCAAGTTGCTGGCTCAGGTCCTTTCTTCCTCTTATGAAAATACTAATGTCATCGTGGGGGGCCTAACCTCAAGACTTCACCTAATCCTAACCACCTGCTAAAGTTTCTACCTCCAAATACCATTAACATATGAATTTGGGGATTAGGTTTCCAACACATGAGTTTTGGGGGGACATATCAAACCATAGCAGTCTCCTGTGCAGAAGAACTCCAGTGGGAACAGGTAGGAGCCGAATGCTCAGGGCTGTACGAAGTCTCAGGTGACTATCTCACTGCACTTGAGATCCATCCATGGTTGCAGAGAACTCTGGGAGAAAGCTGAGTCAGGGACCTGTGGAGGAGGCATGAAAGCAACTCCATGAAAAAGAGGCAGAATTTAGTATCTGCCCAGCTAGAAAGCCCAAACCCAGCTTATAGCTGTTGCTACCTCTTCCCCAACTTGCTTCCCCAGAGTGGCCAGAGTCTCAGCTATGGTAGCTGGCTGGGGCAGGTGGGGTAGGAAAAGAGAGAAGATGCCAACCCCTCTCCACTGTCCCCACTGGAGGTTTCTAGCTGGTTAACCTCAAACTGGGGGAAGAGAAAAGATTTTAAGGTAAAATTAAATTTAGAGTTTTGATGAATACTTTGCATTAACATTCTAACTTCTGACGTTAAACTGAATTTTTAACTAACAGCGATTACAGACTATTCTAAGCTTGAGCAGAAAATTTTGAGGCCTGCTGGAATTGTCGTGCAGGCCGAGGAGGCTCCCCTCTCTGTGCGATGATGGTGTAGAGAAAACAGTACCCTGGTTGCTTAAGGCTCTGAGCACAGGGCCCAGAGCTGGAACCCGCACAATAGCTCTTTCTCTTCCTCACACACCTGAGGATCTCAGTTTTGTAGTCTGCTTATCCTGACACACTTTTCTCCAGCTCAGGTGTTACACCTTAAGCATGTTGTCTGTCGGAATGTCAAGGTGAAGTTCTCTTAGTCAAAGCCATTTCTTCCCTCCGATTATCTTTTTTTTTGGGGGGGGGCCGGTACGAGGGACTGAACTCTGGGGTGCTCAACCACTGAGCCACCACTCCAGCCCTACTTCATATTTTATTTAGAGACAGGGCCTCACTTGAGTTGCTCAGGGCCTCACTAAACTGCTGAGGCTGGCTTTGATCTCATGATGCTCCTGCCTCAGCCTCCCCAGCTGCTGGAATAATGGGTGTGCACCCACAGCACCCTGTCCCCTCTGATTATCTTGAACCTAATCTTTCTAGAAATCAAACTTCCTCCATGAAAGGCCCTGTCTTCCTGGGGAAAAGAGGATGTGTTTTTCTGGGTTTCAGACAGAGGTGGTGCTTCCCAAAGAATCAAGCCAGGAGATGAAGTTAGGCCGACTGGCTTCTGCCACTTGCAGTTGTATGGCCCCCATTGACAGACTTAGGTTCACTATCCCACTACTTGTTCCTCTTTACAATGAATTGATAGTAATAATGTGTATTTCATGTCCCTAAAAGTATGTACTGAAATTACCCATTGGGTAGAACTCTAGGAAATGGTCAACATTTTTTTTTATGCTACAAAAATAAATGCTGGAGAGGATATGGAGATAAAAGAACACTTTTACATTGTTGGTGGGATTGTAAATTAGTATAACCCTATGGAAATCAGTATGGAGTTTCCTCAAAAGGCTAGGAATGGAAACAACACATGACCCAGCTATACTACTCCTTGGTATTTATCTAAAAATTAGAGTCACTGTATTATGGTGATACATGCATACTCATATTTATAGCAGCACACTTCATAATAGTCAAACTATGGTGCCATCAATGGATGGATAAAGAAAAAGTGATACACAAACACACATATGTATACATATATATGTTTTATCCAGTCATAAAAAGAATGAAATTGTCATTTTCAGTAAAATGAATGGAACTTGAGAACATTATGCTAAGAGAAATAAGTCAAACCAGAAAGCATGTCTGTGTATTTTCTCTTATATGTGGAAGCTGGAGAGGAAAAAGGAAAATAATGGTGGTGATGGTGGTGGGGAATCTTTTGAAAACTGAAGGGAGATCAGCAGAATAGAGAAGAGGGACTGGGGAAGGAGGAGTATGGGAAAGGGGAAATATTGGGGAATGATACTGGCCAAATTATATTGTTATTGAGTATTCATGTAGGAGCATGTAACAATGACTCCCACCATTATGTACTATTATAATGTACCAATAAGGAAAATATGGGGAAAAATGAGGTTTAGGGGGTTTAGCTCAATGGTAGTGCACTTCCCCAGAAAGACTCTGGGTTGAAAAATCAGTTCTGCAAATAAATGAATATAAATAAAAATAAAGCAGTTTCAGATAGTTCATACTACTATGTGAATGACTGTGTTGGCTTATGCATTTCCCAAGGTCATGTGTTCAAAACTCAGTCCCTAATACAATAGTGTTGAGAGGTGGACCTTGAAGAGATCATCAGGTCACGAGGGGTCTGCTCTCAAAAATGGATTAATGCCATTACTTTGGGAGTGGGATCATTATGGAAGGACAGGGTTCCTGATGCCCCCTGCCCACCACTCCATGCTGTCACCACGTGATGCCTTCCACCGCATTATGACATAGAAAGAAGGCTCTCGCTAGATCAGTGCCTTGATCTCTGACTGCTAAGCCTTCAGAACCTCGAGCCAAATAAATTTCTGTTCATTATAAATTACCGAGTCTCAGGTATTTTGATATAGAAGCAAAAAATAGATTAAGGAAGAACTGAGTTGTAAACTCTGAATTGCTAGTTATTGTGTTAGAGTAAAACAACACAACAACAAATCCTTCCATCCTAGCTCTCTAGTAGGTCTCCAGAATTCTGTTTGCAGGAAAGTCTCAAGGATCCTGAAGTAGCTGTGAATGACAGCTCAAGACCCCCCACTTCCTTGACAGTTTCTCCCAGTACCCATAGAGCTTCCTCTCTCTTCCCTTTTCACTGCAAAAGCAAGCACAAACAACAAATCCATCCTTCGAGCAACCCCTGCCCCCCAAACACCTAAAATTCTCCATTATGTTTTGAAATTTCAATACAATGTGTCCAAATGAGCATTTATTATATTCATCCTATTTATCACTCAGCATATCCTTTTTTCGGGGAAGGAGCTGGGATTGAACACTGGGCACTTAACCACTGAGCCATGTTCCCAGCCCTTTTTATTTTTTGTTTTGAGACAGGGTCTTGCTCATTTGCTGAGGCTGGCCTCAAAATTTGGCTCTTTTTGCCTGAGCCTCCTGTGTTTCTGGGATACAGGCATGAACCATCAAGCCTAGCTAGGGTATCCTTCTAATTCTAAGGACTCACATTTTTGGGGAGGTTTGAGGAATACTCATCTATTCTTAAAAATATATATATATTCTCCCATCAGATTGCTAAGTTTGACAAAAAACCATTAAGAACTTTCATGTGGAGTTGGGGATGTAGCTCAGTAGTATGGTAGAGTGCTTGCCTACCATGCGCGAGGCCCTGGGCTCCATCTCAACATGGCAAAATAAATAAATAAATAAATAAATAAATAAATAAATAAATAACAGATTGTCATTAGAACACTTAATGAGATTTACCCCCAACAAAATTTTAAGTGTATAATACTCCATGTTGACTATAGATACAGTGTTATATAGCAGATCGCTAGAATTTACTCATCTGGCTTTCTTTCCACTGATTAGTAATTCCTACTAGTCCTTGGCAACCTCCATGCCACTCTTTGATTCCATGGATCTGACTATTTTTGATTCCTTGGACTGTGAAATATTTGACTTTCTGTGACTGATTATTTCACTTGGTTAATATCCTCAGGTTTCATCCATATTGTCACATGTTGCAGAATTTACTTCTTTTTATGTATTTTTTAGTTTTGGTGCTGGGCATTGACCCAGGACTGCTCAACCACTGAGTCCTATACCCAGCCCATTTTTAAATATTTATTTATTTATTTATTGGGGGGGAGAGAGAGAGAGAGAGAGAGAATTTTTAAATATTCATTTTTTAGTTTTTGGTGCACACAACATCTTTATTTTATTTTTTATGTGGTGTTGAGATGGAACCCAGCGCCTCAAGCATGCCAGGCGGGCGCGTTACCGCTTGAGCCATCCCCAGGGGCCCCAGCCCATTTTTTAAACAAATTTTTTTTTTTGTATTTTTTATTTTGAGACAGGGTCTTGCTAAGTTGCTGAGGCTGGCTTTGAACTTGTGATCCTCCTGCCTCAACTTCCCGAGTCACAGGGATTACAGCATGTCACTGCACCTGGCAGAATTTTCTTTCTTTTTTTTTAATTTTAATATTTATTTTTTTTTAGTTCTCAGCGGACACAACATCTTTGTTGGTATGTGGTGCTGAGGATCGAACCCGGGCCTCACGCATGCCAGGCGAGCGCGCTACCGCTTGAGCCACATCCCCAGCCCCAGAATTTTCTTTCTTTCTTTCTTTCTTTCTTTCTTTCTTTCTTTCTTTCTTTCTTTCTTTCTTTCTTTCTTTCTTTCTTTAAGGCTGAATAGTATTTCACTGTGTGTGTGAGTGTGTGTGTGTGTGTGTGTGTGTGATCACATTTTTCTTTATTCATTGGTAGATGGATGTTTCACTTGTTTCTACATCTTGGTTATTGTGACTTTTGCTACAGGAAATATAGGAGTGCTAGAATCTCTTTGAAATCCTGATTTTAATTCTTTTGGATAAATACTCTGAAGTGGAATTGTCTGATCCTATGGTAATTCTATTTTTTTTTTTAGAAACCTCCATATTGTTCCATAGTGGCTGTACCATTTTTCTCTCCACTAACAGTGTGCAGGTGTGCAGGGTTTCAATTTTTCTACATACTTATCAACACTTGTCTTTCAATTTGGTAATGGCCATCCTGACAGGCATGAGGTGATATCTCCTAGATATTTTTTTTAAGTAAACAATTTTTATTGAAACCCTCAAAGATTAAAGAGGTCCAAATGTTGAGTTTGGGTAACACAATAGAAAATATCACTCAACTGTACCACCATTCACAGGAATGAACAAACCCATATCCCCAAACATTCAAATTCTCATGTAATTGCTACAAGTGAATGTAAATAAACTAAATAATCATTTTATTATAACCTTCATTTAATCATAAAAAAGGGAATTGACATGGCATAACAAAAGATATGCAAAACGTAATGAAAATACAATTCTCTTAAATTCTCAATCTTAATTTTAAAGGATGCAGAATGCATTTTAAATGATTAAATGAATTAAGCTGATTCTTTTTTTAATTGCAAACTGTTTTAACATTGGCTTAACCCCCATGTGTGGTATTCAAAAATAATAGCTTTTTTGATTAGAAACATCAATTAAGTTAAAATGAGAAATTAAAAATTAAAAGTTAAGAAAAGGTTGGGTTTCTTTTTTCTTTTTTTGAGGGAGGAGGGGTACTGGAGATTTAACCCAGGCGTGTTTTCCACTGGGTCACATCTCCATCGCTTTTTATTTTTTATTTTGAGAACAGTGCTTAGGGTCTCACAAAGTTGCTGAGGCTGGTCTCGAACTTGCAATCCTCCTGTCTCAGCCTCCTAAATTGCTGGGATTACAGATTTGTGCCACACCACTGCTCCTGGCTTACCTCTTACTCTTAAGTGTACAAATGATAATACCTTTTGAAATAAAATCCTCACATATAACTTTAATAAGAACCATTTAAACTAGAACTTGGAAAAATATTAAGTGAGAAATTTACTGGGCAAATAATGTCTTTAATTTATGATTATTCAAAAGTTGAGTATGTATCTCCTCTTATAGAGCCCATGTTCTCTCCTTTCTGGTTCTGGCAAAGAAGAAACCTTCAGTTGGTTGTGCTCTTGAGACAACCTATAATAATTTTATTTAGAGAAAAAAATACCTTGCAATACACTGAACTGACAGATCAAGATGGAAGAGAAAGTTGGTGCTTTGGGAAAATTTAAATGAGAAAACCACAAAATTTCCAATTGAAAAGTATTTTTCCCCCTCCAAAAGATTGCACCCCTTTCATTTAAGAATAGGAATCCAGACTAAAGGCTCTGGGATGTAGTCCTCACCATACATAGACTACAGACTACCCTTGACATGCCTGAAGCTATTGCAACCAGCCTGCATGCAGGGTGTTTCCATGACATTTCTCACATAGAAACATAATGCAAATTAAATAAGTTTGAATCCATTTATGATGTAACTAGTTTTATAAAAATATCCAGAGTTGCTAATAAGGCACCAAGAAAAAGAAAACGTCAGGGAGAGCACTCAAATCCTTCTTAAAATGTTGTTCTTTTATGATTTTCTCTAATAATCTCCAGAGTGATAACAATCACCTTTGGCATGCCCTACCCATATAATCTTAAGAGATATAGAACACCACTATGTTGACTATAACTAAATGCCAATTTTTATTGTTATTATTTAAGAGACTAGTTACAAGATTTCATACCTTAGTCTCAAAAAGGTAAAACAGGTAAAACTTGCCTTGTCTTTATTTTATATTATAGCATTAATATTTTGATGCTCTTTCAGTAAACATTGATATAACTATCCTGGAATTACCCAAGAATTATTAAGTAGCTACAGTTACCTACAAATATTGTATTCAAGTGAAAAAAAAATACAGTAATTGCATATTTTCAGAAAACACTGTAGCCAGAGGAAAAGAGGAAATACTGGGGAATGATACTGGACAAATCATATTATTACATTATAAACATGTATAAATATGAAACAACAAATCCCATGATTATGTACAACTCTAATGCACCAATAAAAATGAAGAAAAAGGAAAATATTGTATAAAAATTATATAAATGAAAGCCTTAAAGAAAAATAGATTTTCAAATTGAAGTAACCAAAGCTCATAGTAAATGAAAACATTTCTAAACACCATGAAACAGAAATGAAGTAATATAAATCATCTAGATATTCAAGTCTACTGTATTGCTATTTCACCTTTAATGTATCATTCTACATAATTTTCTTCTTTTGGAACAGTAATCTATGGGGCATGACATTATTTTCATAACATTAGGCCATCAAATCAGTTAATAAAGATGCTCGACACATTCAATTATACAAAATAAATTTGTTTCAAGATGCAAAATTAATCTTGAAATGTAATTAATGAAGAAAAAAGATGTTACAAAGATAGCTTTGGGGCTGGGGTTGTGGCCTGTCTAGCATGCATGAGGTACTGGTTTTGATCCTCAGCAGCACATAAAAATAAAATAAAGGAATTGTGTCCACCTACAACTAAAAAATAAATGTTTAAAAAAAAGGAATTCCCAGATTGGGGCTGGGTTGTAGCTCAGTGGTAGAGTGCTTGCCTAGCATGCGTGAGGCATTGGTTTTGATCCCAGGCACCACATAAAAATAAAAATAAAACAATAAATAAAAACAAATAAGAATACCCAGATATATGCTGTATTTCCACTTTGGTCAGTAAAATATCAACACATTCACTTAGATACTGACTTAATTCATGGATCATGGCCACATTCTCAAAGTATTTTAAGGATGCCAGGAAACTGCAAAAGCAGAAGAGATTTGAAGAACAGTATGTGCTAGCTAAACAAGAACTGTGTTTATTTAGCTAGTGAATACCTAGAATAATAAATTTTTACTTTATGATAGCCATCAGCTCCCAAACACCCAGAAATAGGAATTAAGGATTTTAAATGTAGTTATAAAGGTCTTAAGAAAACTGATTAGACTGAGGTAGATTTACTCAAAATTTTGAGATTCATTAAGTGGTAGCAAATAGAATAATTTCTCAAAGGCAAATTTCTCAGTATACATACAGTTGGGGGGAGGAGGGGAAAGAGTGTGCATTAACTAGTGAAATCCACCAAACTGCATATAATACTCTGTTACAACAAAGAGTTTGAAGATAAGGGAAATGTTCTAATATAATTTCAGATTATATTTCTTTTTTTAAAAAAAGTTTTTAAATTTATATATGACAGCAGAATGTATTACAATTCTTATTACACATATAGAGCACAATTTTGCATATCTCTGGTTGTATATATAGTATATTCACATCAATTCGTGACTTCATACCTGTACTTTGTGTTTTTTTTTTTAAACAAATTATGGCACACTTTATTCAGTACATTACACACTAAAACAAATCTGGTTAAGCATACAAATAAATGAAAAGATCAACTCTTAACTTTCAGTAAACCCATGAAACAAAAATTAGGAAAAAAAAGTAAATTGCCAGTGACTAACATAGAAAAGCAGTAAAAATGCTTGTCAAAACCCCAGACCATTCAAGAAGGGAAAAGAGTTTAATAAAATGCTCAAGAAACACATCCTAATCTCTATGTGGCTTTAAAATCAAATTAGCATAGAACAGAAATTTATTATTAAAAAATCCAGAACCAGAAGATCATGGAGATCTCTAATGTAGGTGAATTTAAATTCACCTTTAGAAATGTATCCATAGTCCTGGATACCTGCAGGAGTCAGTTGGAGCTAAAGTTGCAGCTGACTGCTAATTGAATGCATACTGGGAGACCACGAGGTAGAAGTAGCAGGCTCAAGAATAGGAAAATTTTGCACCCAAAGGACAAAAAGAATTTTTAAAAAAATTTTTATTGTTGGTTGTTCAAAACATTACATAGTTCTTGACATATCATATTTCACACATTTTGATTCAAGTGGGTTATGAACTCCCATTTTTACCCCATATACAGATTGCAGAATCACATCGGTTACACATCCACTGATTTACATATTGCCATACTAGTGTCTGTTGTATTCTGCTGCCTTTCCTATCCTCTACTATCCCCCCTCCCCGCCCGTCCCCTCCCATCTTCTCTCTCTACCCCCTCTACTGTAATTCATTTCTCCCCCTTGTTTTTTTTCCCTTTCCCCTCACTTCCTCTTGTATGTAATTTTGTATAACAATGAGGGTCTCCTTCCATTTCCATGCAATTACCCTTCTCTCTCCCATACCTGTACTTTGGATAATAATGATCATCACATTCCAACATCATTAATAACCCCTGCCCCCTCCCTTCCCCTCCAACCCCTCTGCCCTATCTAGAGTTCGTCTATTCCTCCCATGCTCCTGCTCCCTATTCCACTATGAATCAGCCTCCTTATATCAAAGACAATATTTGGCATTTGGTTTTTTGGGATTGCCTAACTTCATTTAGCATTATTTCAGATTATATTTCATTTGGCTAAAACAGAGTGTAAAGTTGCTTTGCCATATTAAAAATTTACTACAGTGTGTGCTTCACCAGCACATATACAAAATTGAAAAGATACAGAGAAGATTAGCAGGCCCCTGTGTAAGAATGACATGCAAATTTGTGAAGCATTCATTGTTTTTATGCATATATATACACACACACACTACAGGGAATTTCACCTTTATGTATATGTAGAAATTACCAATCAAAAATAATTAAATAAGGGAAAGAAAGATCAGTAGAGGAAGGAGAATAGGGAGAGGGAGGAGAGAAGAGAAAAAGGAGGGGCATGGTGATTGAAATACAATTCCATGCATGTATGATTTTGTCAAAATGAACCCATATGCTGTGTATAACTGTAGCACTCTAAAAAACAGTTTACTACAATATTTTTTTCACGTAAACATTTAGGCTTGAACTCCAGGACTTAATATGACATGGTAATTTTGCTTTTAATCTGTTGAATAGCTAAAAATAGACAATTTAAAAACTACAACAAAGAAAAAGTTGAAGCACTGCGACTCTTACGTCTTGAACTACTTCTGATGGTTAACTGTTAGCATTTAACAAATTCAAAGAGCTAATAAAGGCTTTCATTCATTTAGTCTTCTGCGCCTTAGCGAGGATGCATAATTACAAAAGACGGGAGACACTTGTAGAAGCTGCAGGACTGTTAGTTTTTGATGAAGTGACAGTTCTCCAGCGTGTTTGGTGAAAGCATAAGTTTGCTAATGAAAACCATTACAAGAAGAGTCAATGTTGTGTTAAAGTGTTTAAAGATGTCACCTTAAGCAGGAAAAGAAATCTTTAATAAAGTCTGCTTTGACTTATTAGGCATTTTCAGAGTCTATATCATTAGTGTTGTAATTTTAATAGGATATCTCTACATAGTTATTGTTTGCTTGTTTCTCTCCCTACACATGGCTTCCTCCTTTTCCTTTTTTTTTTTTTAAGAAAAAGGAAAAAGAAGATTTGTTGCTTTTCCAACAAAGGAGAAGCACAGGGTTCCTTCTCTTCTTTTTTTCTTTTTTTGGTACTGGGGATTGAACTCAGGGGCACTTGACCACTGAGCCACATCCCCAGCCCTATTTTGTATTTTATTTAGAGATAGGGTCTCACTGAGTTGCTTAGTACCTCACTGTGGCTGAGGCTGGCTTTGAACTCATGATCCTCCTGCCTCAGCCTCCCAAACTGCTGGGATTACAAGTGTGTGCCACCGCTCCTGGCTTCCTCCTCATCTTAATTCATAATGTGCAAAAAGTCATCAAAGATTGAGCGGGTATGCTTAAAAGTAGCAATTAAGCTTAGGGGTACCCTTAGGGGTACCTCTTAAGTGTCCCTTGAATTGGTTACTAATTCGTTGTCATTGTTCTTGAAGTGAATGGGTCTTAATTGATTATCGGGAACATCTTTGACAAAGATCCAGTTAACTTCAAATTTGCCCTTCCGTTTATTCTGAGACCACACACTAGCATATGCATTATAGTCCACAAGGGACTTCATTTCAGCCACTGCACAAAAATATCCCTGGCCATTCACACTAAAGAATAGATGGAGTGGGCCTTTCCCATTCAGGGAATGGTGACCTGCATCTAAATGCTTATTACTATGCTCAGGACTACGCCAGATAGAGTACTTGATGGAATGATGTATGTCATCCCCAGAGTAGCTTTCAATGATAAACACATGTCCATCCTTCAGAGTCCAGTCAAAGTCTTTGGGATTGTAGTTGTTTAAGACCTTTAGCTTTTCCAGCACTGGATGTGCTTCTATGCTAGAAGGTGAAGCGCTGTCAGGTACAACCCCTAAACCAAAGTTTTCATGGCCCATTCCATTGTTCTTGCTGGAGCCTGCTCCCCTGTTCCAAGGAGCTTCCCAGAGACTGTGCAGCTTCTGTGGCTGGGGCTGCATTTGGTGTGGCTGGGCCTGTGGTTGAGGTCCTTGTTGTTGCTGTGGTTGTGGTGACTGAGGCAGCTGGCATTGCACCAATGTTAGCAATTGAATTAATGGCTGAGGCTGTTGGATTTGGGGTTGGTGGAGCCAACCACTGATCCCTTTTCATCCCAAGGTTCAATATTCATGTTGTGTTTTATAGGAAGCAGTGGCACAGTAGAATCCCCAGTTCCCACATTACCTTTGCCCTTTTTTCCCCCCAAGAGTTTCAGTCTCAGGTCTTGAATTTAAATCTTTATTATACTTGGAGTTGATTTTTGAATATGGTATAAGGGCCCAATTTAATTATTTTGTATGTGGATATTCAGTTTTCCCCAAATCATCTGTTGAGGAGATTATCCTTCTTCACTGTGTAATCTTGGCACTCTTGACCAAGATTAGTTGAGTGTGTATGGTTGGATTAATTTATGGGGACTCTGTTTTATTTCACTGGTTTATATGTCTTTATGCCAGCACCATACTAATTTGATCATTGTAGCTTTGCAATGTATTTTGAAGCCAGGGTGTGATTCCTCTAGATTTGTTCTTCTTTCTTGATTTATTTGGCTATTCATGGTCTTTTGTGGTTTCACATGAACTTCAGAAGTTATTCTAACTGTGTAAAAAATGCCACTGGGGTATTTTTAGGAATTGCATTGAACTTGTAATTACCCTGAGATGAATGGACATTTTTAACAATATGACCTCTTTCAATCCATGAATGTGGGATATCTTTCTGTTTGTTTTTATCATTTAATTTCTTTAATCAATGTTTTATAGTTTTCAGTATACAAGTCTTTTATTCCTTAGCTAAGTTTATTTCTATGTGTTTTACTCTTTTTTTATGTTGATTTTTTTAAAATCCTGAAACTGTACTGAATTTATATGTAGTTCTAGCCATTTTTAAATGGAATCTTTAGGATTTCTACTCCAAAATTTTTAACTGAAAAATAATAATTTTATGTATTTATGGAGTACAATATGATATTTTGACACACATACACATTATGGAATCATTAAATCAAACTAATAAAGGCATCTACCATATCATATAGTTATTATTTGTCTCTTTGTAAGATGGTATTGTCTGCAAACAGGTATGACTTTATTTTTTCCTTTCCTTTTTGGATGCTTTTTATTTCATTTACTTGGCTAGAAATTTTAGTACTATATTAGGGAAAAAAAAAAAAACCCCTTTCAATCCTTCAACATCGAATATGATGTTTACTGTGGATTTTTCATATATGATTTTTATTATGTTGAGGTAGTTGAAATCTCTTCCTAATTTGCTAAGTAACTTTTTGAGTGTGTGCTGGGGATCAAACCCTGGTCCTGTGAATGCAAGTCAAGTACTCTACCAATTGAGCTATATCCCCAGCCCGTGATTTTTTTTTTGGAAGGAGACAGGATCAAATCTAGGGCCTCAAGCATGCTAGGCAAAGTGTTCTATTATAAACGTAACATACATCTCCATCCCTGTTGAGAGTTTTTTTATCATGGAAAAGCATTGAAGTTTGTCAATTTTTTTTTTTTGCATCAATTGAGATGGTATGTTGTTTTTCCCCACCCTTTTTCTGATAATGGTGTATCATGTTAATTTTAATTTTCACATGTTGAACCATCCTTGCATCCCACTTGGTCATGATGTATGATATATTTAGTATACTATTAATTTTCATTTAGTAATTTTGTTAAGAATTTATGCATGAATGTTCAGAAGGGATATTGTAATGTAATTTTCTTTTTCTTGTAGTGTCTTTGGCTTCAGTATCAGGATAATACCAACATCAGAGAATGAGTTAGAAAGGGTTTCTTCTTCAGTTTTGGGGGAAGAGCTTGTGAAAAAGTGCCATTAATTCTTTAATATTTGTTAGAATTAGGGCTGGGGATGTAGCTCAGTGGTATAGCATTGGTCTAGCTCGTACAAGGATCCTGGGTTCAATCCCTAACACTAAATAAAAATATTGCTTATAAAACCCAGGTTCTTAAAAGTCCACTTTCTGGGCATGGTTATTGATATACACCTGAAACCCTAGCACTTGGGAGGCTGAGGCAGGAGCCCAGGAGTTTAATGGCCAGCCAGTTTGTCTCAAAAAGAAAAATAAATTCACCATTGAAGCCATTTGATCCTGGGTTTTTCTTTGTTGGATATATATATATATATATTTTATTTCCCTTATCTTTTTTTGTGGTACCGAGGATTGAACACAGAGACACTTCTAACACTGAGTTACATCCCTAGGCATTTTTAAAAATTTTGTTTTGAGACAAAATTATCACTAAATTATCCAGTCTCATCTTTAACTTGTGATCCTCTTGTATCAGCCTCCCAAGTAGCTAGGATTATAAGCATGTGCCACCAAACCTAGTGGAAGGTTTTTGATTTCTAACTCAATCTGCCTACTAGTTACAGGTTGTTCAGACTTGTTATTAATTCATGATTAAGTCTTGGAAGGAAATAAGTTTCTAGAAATCTATCCATTCCTCTAAGTTATTCAGTTTGTTGATGTAAATTGTTTATAGTAGTCTGTTAAGATCCCTCTTAAGTCTGTGGTGTCAGTTGTGGTGTCAGTTCTTCTTTATTTCTGATTTTATTTGTTTAAGTTTTATCTTTTTCCTGAGTTTGTCTAGCTATAGGTTTGCTAATTTTTTTATCTTTTCAAAAAGTCAGCTCTCAGTTTTATTTATTTTTCCATTGTTTTTCTATTTTTCTATTTTGTTTATTTCTACTTTCATCTTTGTTACCTCCTCTTTCTAACTTTGGGCTTAGTTTATTGTTCTTTATCTAATTATGTGGGATACAAAGTCAGGTGAAGTATTTGGGATTTTTAAGATGTAGGCAATTATCAGTATAAACTTCCCTCTTAGGAATGCTTGTGTTGCTTTCTATAAGTTTTGGTATGTTGTATTTTTATTTTTGTCTAAAGCTATTTTCTAGTTTCTTTTTTGATTTCTTCTTGGAGCCAATGGTGGTTCAAGAGTGTGTTGTTTAATTTCCACATATTTGTGAATTTTCCAGTTTTCCTTCTGCTATTGATTTCTAGTTCCATTCTACTGTGGTCAGAAATGAGACTTGGTACAATTTCAGTCTTCCTAAATTTGTTAAGATCTAAAATATGACCTATTTTGGAGAAAGATCTGAGAAAAATGTTCACTCTGCTGTTTTTGTGTAGAATGTTCTATATGCTGTTTAATCCATTTGGCCTGTGGTTTTTATTTAAGTCTCTTCTTCATTATTGATCTATAGCTAAATGTTCTATCCATTTTTGGATGTGGGGTATTGAAGTTTTCTAATGTCATCATATTGTTGTCTATTTTTCTCACTAGTTCGATCAGTGTTTGCTTTATGTATTTAGGTGTTTTCATGTTGGGTGCATCTGTATTTATAATTGTTATATGTTCCTGGTGTAATGATCCTTTTATTGTAATAAAAAATCTAAAATATTTTGTGACAGTTTTGTCTAAAACAACTATAATCACTTGCTGCCTTTTGGTTTTTTGCCTGGAATATATATATTTTTTTATCTGTTTACTTTCAGTCCATGTGTAACCTTAAATTCAAGTCAAGTTCCTGGTATATGGAATATAGTTATTTTTTAATCCATTCAGCCAGTCTGTCTTTGGATTGAGAAGTTTAATTTATTTATATTTAAAGTTATTGGTGTATTATATATATATATATATATATATATATATATATATATATATATATATAAAATCATATATTTAAGTTTAATATACTTATGTTTAAATTATTAATAGGAATGGATTTTGGTATTGCCATTTTTCTGTTTTTTGGTTCTAGTTTTTCTAACTTTTCCTCTTTTGCAGTCTTTCTTTGTGTTTTGCTGATTTTTTACATTGATATGCTTTGATACTATTCACTTTCTTTTGTGAAATTTTTAGTTTTTTTTTTTTCTTGTAGTTTCTTTCGGCTCACACAAAATATCTAATAGTTATAATAGTCCATTTTAAGTTGATAAAAACTTCAACTTCAACTGCACAGAAAAGTTCATTAGCTTCCTCCACTGCACTTTATATTATTATTGTCACAATTTGCATCTATTCATACTATATAGCTTTTCACATATTTTTTTGTTCTAATTATTTTTAATGCTTTTGTGTTTTGATTTTTATGCAAGAATTAAAAGTGATTTGTCCAAAATCCATTATGGTAGCAATATTATGTGTCTATGTATTTCTCTTTACTAAAGAGTTTCATACTTTCTTATGCTATTGTGTTGCTGTTTAGCATTCTTTCATTTTTAAAGAACTCCCTTAGAATTTCTTCTAAGGCAGGTCTGTGGTAATGGACTCTTTCTGTTTCTGTTTGTTTGAGAAAGTATCTCTCATTTTTCAAGGGCAATTTTGCCTGGTATAGTCTTCTTGGTTGGCAGGTTTTTTTTTCCCTTTGGGTACTTTTGAACATATAATTTCACTCCTTTCTCACTCAGCTCAGTAATTCTTATAAAATGTAATTATTTTGTTATCAGCTTGTCTGCTTTTTTTTTTTCTGTGTGGTTTTGTTTTGTTTTTTTTTTGGTGGGAGGTACCAGGCACTCAACCACTGAGTCACATCTTCAGCCTTATTTTGTATTTTATTTAGAGACAGGGTCTCACTGAATTGCTTACCACCTCGATTTTTGGGAGGCTGGCTTTGAACTCGAGATCCTCCTGTCTCAGCCTCCTGAGCTGCTGGGATTATAGGTATGCACCATCACAGCTGGCTAATTGTATTATTATTTTTTTTTAATGTGCTAGATCTCTCATTGATTCTTTTTCTATAACAGCCTGACTATTGTTTCTTGGATATTATAGACCTTCCCTTATTCCTTTGAGGGTTTAGATTTTACATAAGTCTTGCTATGACTACACTTTTCCTCCGTAAGTTCTTTTATTTTTTTTTCTTGGGTTTTGATCTTCTTTTTTTTTTCTTTTTTTTTTTTATTGATGTAAGTTCTTTTATTGTTGTTCTATTTCTTTCGTGATGTTGGCTTTACTCAAATGCTTGCTGAATGTTGACTGTGCTCATGGTTGTCACTGAGAGGCTACATTAGACTTTCTAGTTTCTGTTTGTGCTGCTTGCTTGGAAATAGGGTGGGATGGGAAGGAGCAGGGACAGGGCAGGGAGGGCAGCTTGGGACAGGACATGGTAGAAGCTAAGCTTATGGACATGGGAGCTCCAGTTTCTGGTATGCATGGAGCACTGCCTTGTCTCTCTGACCCAAGCCCCCACCCACTGTGCAACCTGCAGGGCCACACCTAGTGCCTCTGACTGGCTTATCTGTGTATATGGGTTTTTGTGTTTATGTGGGCAGGGATTGGTTTATAGAGATCAAACACATGGCATTTTGTTGTTGTTGTTGTTTGTTTGTTTTGGGCACTAGAGGTGGAACCCAGGAATGCTTAACCACTGAGTCACATCCCTTAGCCTTTTTATTTTTTATTTCAAGACAAGGTCTCTCTCAGTTGCTTAGGGCTTTGCTAAGTGCTGAGGTTGGCTTTGAACTTGTGATCCTCCTGCCTCAACCTTCCCGGCTACTAGTGTGCCCAGCCTGGCAGCTCTTCTTGGTGGTTCTGCCTTTGGGCTGCCTGGGTCCCTCTAGCTCTCAGGTCCTCCCTACTCTGGGTTTAGGGCTGTCTCATACACAGTTTGGACTTTGCTTTTTCCCTTAAGTCCAGTCCTATCTTCATTGCTTCAGCATTTTGACCTTAGAAAATTCTCCATGGTTTCTGTCCCACCAAGGAAACCCTTCATGATTTTGAGTTGCAGATTAAAAAAAAATCTTTTTTCTTTCCTTTGTTGGGGATTTATCTTATTTATAGTCCACCATCTGTGAATCTCAAGCTTGCAGAGAGCTTAGGGCTAGATATATAGATTTTGGAGTCATTTGAATAATAAATGAAAACTTGAAGCATGGGGGGATAAAGATATTCAGAGTCTGTACCTAGAGGAAAGAATTTAGGAGGAAACTATACAATGAGGAATCAATGGGGAGGAGTAATTGGAGGTGGCCAGAGGCTCAGAAATGGGAAGAGGAGAGGAAAGGTAAAGACTACAGAGAGGTGAAAGGTGAAAGATCAGGCCTGAGAGAAGGTCAGAGGGCAATGCCTGAGGCTGCTGTGGCCTTTGAGAACTCCCTTGCTGGAGGGGTGAAGCTGAAGCCAGATGGGCATCAGTTAGGGGTGAGTTGAGAGAGCTGAGGCAGGCAGTGAGTGTCCTTTTATCCTAGTAGTGAAAGTAGTAGTGAAGGGGAGAGTTGAGAGACATGGGACACCAGCCAGGAGGGAGTCCCCGTCAGCCCTTGAAAAATTCCCCCATTGACTGAGGCTTCCTGACACCCACATGTGAGGAGCTTCCCTCTTTTCATAAGCAGATGGATTAACAGACACAATTATTATTCATATTTTAATGTGTATAGCAAGAGTTGTATTAGAAATACTTGTAATAGGTGAAATTCCCTGTTATAAACCCATCTTTGTTTAGAAGCCATCTTTGTTTGCTTTTTAGTTTTCTTTTCCCAAATAAGCAACATTTTCTCATTGAATGACACAAGAAATGTGCCGTGTCACTTTTTTTTTTAAGGCAAGGAATCTTTTATTTTTATTTATTTATTTTTTTACCTTTTATTTTTATTTATTTATTTTTTTTGGTACTGGGGATTGAACCCAGGGCACTTAACCACTGAGCCACATCTCCAGCCCTTTTTAATATTTTATTTACAGACAGGCTCTCACTAAGTTGCTTAGGGCCTTGCTAAGTTGCTGATGCTGGCCTTGAACTCATTATCCTCCTGCCTTAGCCTCCCCATCTGCTGGGATTACAAGTGCACACCATGGCGCCTGCTGGTATCACATTTTTTTCCCCCTAGAGAAAGTAATAAAATGTATAGAAACAACTTCTGAACTTGGAACAGATGTATGCTGCTGCTTGGAGCTTGGCCATCCTCCCCAGAAAAAAATTCTTTTTTCCTTACTCTGGAGAGCCACCAAGCTCTGGAAACCACAACTGCCTACACTAGCAGAAAAATCCGAGTTTTCTGTGAGAGACTCAGGGGTTAGGTCCTGTTGGCATTTGTCAAAAGCAATAGGGTTAATAGCTTGACACCATGAGTGGAACTAAGGGGTGTATTAACCTCGTGACTGGATTCTGTTTAGTTGGGTCCTGACACTTTTATCTATTATTGTCATATAGGTAGATTATGGAAATGAAGGCAAGACAGGGTATGAGAAGGGGGTGAGTATAGTGGGCATTTGTTGTTCTTTTTTTCTAAACAGATTTATTAATATATATTGATATACAATAAACTTCACATATAAAGTGTACAATTTGACAAATTTTGACCTATGTATATACCATCACACTATAAAAATAATTAATATGTCCATTATATTGAAGAGTTTCCTTGTGTCTTCAGCAATTTTTCTCTCACCTATCCCAATTCCTAGGCAATAATGGATCTATTTTGTGTCTCTATAGGGAAGCTTGCATTTTCTAAAATTTTATGTAAATGAATGCATGCAGTATGTACTTTTTACCTTTTCTTATTTTCCTCAACATTATTATTTTGAGATTTACTTAGGATGTGTGCATCAATAGTTCATTCCTTTTCATTTCAGAATGGAATTTCATTATATGGATATGCCACAATTTGTGTATCCTTTCATCTGTTGATAGATATTTTGAATTACTTTCAGTTTTTGACATTATAATTAAATCTGTGATGAACATTTGAGTATGAATTACTGTACGGACATATCCTCTCATTTCTCTTGGGTAAATACCTCTCAGTGGAATGGCTAGATCCTGTGATACATGTTTAACATTTTAAGAAACTATCAAGCTATTTCCCAAGATGATTGTTTCTTTTTACATTCTCACTAGCCATGTAAAAGGGCTCCAGTTGCTCCAAGTCTTCACCAAATACTGGGTACAGTTGGTTTCTTTAAGATGTTCTAGGTGCACAGTGGCATCTCAGTGAGCTGATCATATGCACTTTGAGTGGAGTTCTTTTAATTCAGGATTTCATGAACATAACAAAAGCCATGAGTTGAGAATTATTCTGCCCATACAAGTGTCCTAAGAAGAAATGGTTAAAAATAGTTATGTACATTAATTAGCAGAAATAATAGATGACCTCTGCCAACTATCTTTAATCTTTCCCTTTCCGACTCTGGTTACATCTGAAGCTAGATGGACCAAAGAGAAATACATCTGCTTGGCTGTGTGTCCAGCTCTAATTTTTCTGTTCCTGGGTTACAGTGCCCTCTCTTTTGCCTCCTGTGTGCTCTAGGGATGCCTCCGTTTCCTATGGGACACAGGAGTCAGAATGAACCTTATGCTGCATTCAGATTCTTGAAATCGTAAATAGAATTTGAACATTTATTAAACATTTGGAATTAAGGACAATTATTATGAACTAATTTTCTTTTCTGCTGGGCAGTGATTCATAACTTCTTCTGGGTCATGGATTCTTTAGAGAATCTGACAAACTAAGGAGGGGGAAAGGATAGGTGCACTAGGATAAAAGGACATGTGGATCCAGTGCTTGCTGACACTATTGGATAGATTTGTGCAATGCTGGGAAATGAGGAGTGGTCTTCCTCCCTCCTCTTCTTCTTCCTCTCCTTCTCCTTTTCCATCTTTCATCTTCCTCCTTTTTCCTTCCTCTCCCTCCTCCTCCTCCTCCTCCTCTTCCTCCTCCTCCTCTTATTTAACATGTGGGTGGTAAGGTCTGCCATGCATGTCAAGAGAAATGCTGGAAAACCTAGTGGGAACCTGTTGGTTAAATCCTGCAGAAGTCCTCCCTGCCCTGGACTTTAGGTTACACAAGCCACTAGATCTTGTTGTTTGAGGTAATGTGGGTTGAGATTTGTACAAGCAGCTGAAATCACCTTCATGAGTCCTGGGGTGGGTCAGACAGCAAAGTAGATTTTGCTTCCTCTGAGAGAGCCAGGGGAATGTATGGGGAGATTTTGGGAGAGAAGGAAGTTGATGGTGAAGGTCCTCGAGTCCTGGGAGTCACCGCAGGAGTGGACTGAAGGTCTTGGTGGGTGTGGGAACTCTAGGAGGATTAGGGTAAAAATGGACCATCTCCCTACCCTGTCCAACTGCCTGGGGTGGAGACATGCCCAGCTCTCGTTAGGACCTTCACCCAGAAGTGAAGAGCCCCTTGTTGCATTTCCCTTTGCCAATGACACAATGCTCTGTGTTGGCACAGGTCTGGCCCTAGGACTTCTCCCTGGGCAGCCATGTCTGAGCACACAGGAATTCCCCAGCTTCTCTTCCTTTTTCCAGTTTGACATTATTACTCTCCCAGTCCCTTATTACCTTCAGGGCTTGGCTTTGACCAGAGTGGACATTCTCAGTGGATCATTGCTAAAGGTTCAGCAGAGGTCAACCATTCTCTCCCATCATAACAATCTGATCTTCTAGCAGGTGGCCACTGGTCTCCTATCCCCTGCTTTTCTCTGGAGGTGGAGAATTCTCACCTTTCTGGGCACATCCATTCTGTCTTCTCTGCCACCATGATCATCTCCCTCAAACACCCCAGGATGACATTTCTTGGCTTCTAAATCTCTGGCAGTTTCCCCATAACCTAACCCCCACGTGTTAAGGCTCCCCATGCTCTGGCCCTTTCTTTCCTCTCTATCACTCCACACATTGCAATCAAGTCTTATCAAGAGCCAGGCACTGTCACGGGAGTTGAAGGAGTAAAGACGAGCTCCTTGGAACAAATGGTGTAGGTTTTGTTGAGATGGACCACTGAGTGGCCCATTCCTGGACCAAGGGCTGCCCTGGAGCCACTGAGAGGCAAGGGGGTTAGGTCTAAGGGGAAAAAATGGGGAACAGCATTCTGGGCAGAAGAATCAGCATGTGCAAAGGCCCAGAAACCGGTTTATGGCTCATTTGGGTAAAGGCAGATGACTATGCCCTCTAAACTCTAGAACAGAGTATGAGTTTGTGGGAATAAAGGAGGAGGTGAGACAGAGGGGAAATAAAGCCTAAGAAGGGATTTGGAAGTGTGCTCTGTTCTGCAGTTATGGGCAGTGTGGTTGCAAGTAGAGAGCAACCTGACTGCATTGACATTTTTCAGAGATGGCCCTAGGGCCTTGCCGGAGGGAAGACCAGTTGGGAGATTTGTTCTTTCCAGATAAGAGACAAGGGCCTGTGTTCCATCAGCTGCAGGGGGAAGGGAGGTTAGAGAGGCAATTCCCACACTGTGGAAGGTGAGGACTAGTAATTTCTACAGAGAGTACATGGTTAGGTGGTGGGAATCGCAGAAAATGTGAGATGAAGACCGAGTAGGGAGATTGCTGAGCCTCATCCTCCAAGCTCTACAATCCCACCCCACATACTCTCCAGCACCCAGATAGGTCATTGTTCTCTGAAAACACCTTGTTCAAGCCTTGGCTAATGGTCCTTTCTTCCTGAAAAGACCTCACCACCTACCCTTCTCCACATTGGTAAATAATAATGATGACTCATAGTAAAAATAATAGCTAAGACAAATTTTTGAGCCCTCACTATAAATTCAGTTATGAAATTGATTTCTCTGTAGGTGCTATGGTTTGGATATGTTTCCCCAAAGTTTATGCATTGGAGAGTCCCCTCCGCAAAAAAAAAAAAAAATCATGTGGTAATAGCATTTGGAGGTAGTTGGATTAGATGAGGTCATGAGAGTGTGTCCCTGTGATGACATCATGATTTTAAGAGAGGAAAGAGACCTGAGCCAGCCACAAGTACTATGTGATATTCGTGCCATGTTATAATGCAGTAAGAAGGTCCTCACCAGATGCTGAGCAGACACCAGAACCCCATTCTTGAACTTCTCAGCCTCCAGAACTGTGAGCTAAAAAAACTTCTATCCTTTATTCGTTACCCAGTAGGTGGTATTCAGTTACAGCAATAGAAAAAAAAAAAAAAACTGGCTGTAGGTAGTTAGTGCCTACAACAAACTTGAGATAGACATTATTATCTCAATTGTCAAATGAAGAAATTGAAGCCCAGAGGTGTTAGGTTGCCATTGAGTACCCAGATAGTAAGTGGAAGAGCTAGGATTTCAACTCACTTCTCACTGTGGCCCAGCTTGAGCTCTTAAAAGCTATTTTTAGAGGGGCACAGGCTTAGCTCCATGGTCTATCCTTGCTGTTCCTTGGGGCACCCACAGTTCTTGATTCTTGGCCTTGGGCTTTGATTTTGGCCATGCTAGGACTAGGGAAGGGGGCTCAATTCCTTCTTGTCTCTGGAGAAAGATACTCTCCCTATTCTCAAAGGTCCTGAGTCTACCTGTCACCTGGAGGAGAGGGCAGGTGACCTTTCTTGTTTTTCGGAGAGTGCTTCTTTCCTTGGCTTCCTACACACCTGGCTACTCTCTTAGTCTCTTGCGTTATCTTCTAATTCTTTACCCTTAGTATTTATTGGTGGTTCTTAGCACTCTTACCATGATCCTGTCTTAATGACTGCTGATATCTAGCATTTCCCTTCTTTATCTCGGTCCTGGGCCTCTTTCGCAAGCATCAGCTATGTATATCCACTTAATCTACTTGACATCTAAACTTAAACAATTTAAGATATGCAATTCTGACTTTGTTATCTTCTTCTACAGTCCCACTCTTCTTTGTTTTCCTTATCACAAACTGGCCTATTATTTGGCCTCCCCAGAGCTGAATCCAGAAATCCTGGGTGTCCTCCTTGACCAATCATCCTGGGATCCCCCAACTCCTCCTGACCAATTCACAGCTACAAGACTGTATTGATTTTCTTTTAAAAAAATATCTCTTGAATCTCCAGTCCCTCCCTACTATCATCCTAAGGCCAACTACCTTGGCTTTCTGATATCTAGTTTTTTAAATTTTTATTTATTTTTTATTTTTTATGGTCCTAACAGTAACTATAGACGTCTTTCTAAAGTGGAGAATGGCTTAGACTCCTGTAGCGTGGACTCTGAGGCAAGACTCTCTGGGTTCATGTTTCAGCATTTTCACTTCCCACCTATGCAATCTTGGGAAAATTACTTATTCTAAGTTTCCTCATCTGTAAAATGGGGAGAATAACAGGTTTTATAATCTCTTATTAAAACCCCTTGGGATCACATATGTTTTAGAATTCAGAAATTTCGGATTTCAAAAAAGGCAGTACTTTGCATGTGTCATAAATTTCTTGACATCCCCAGTGAGATCTGAGGCAATATCCTGTAATCAAACAGTATTTCTGAAGTGAAGCATGAATATTCACATTATGTGGGGGTAAACAAAGATAGAAATAGCCTCATGTCAGTTCAGCTCAAATTCTGCTGCCAAATAAGTTATAAAAATCTTTAGGTTTGCAGAGTTTTGCATGGTGGAATTGAGGGTAGGGATTGTGGACCTACTTCATGAGGCTTGTAGGAAGAGTAAATGAATAAAACATGCTTGTAATTTTATAAAGTTCTCTAAAAAATGTTTAATGCACAGTAAGATGATTTAAGTCTTGGTTAGGATGGGTGTTTAGAACCTTTTGAGGATCCCCTGGTCCCTGGTGGAGTCCTGCCTCCTTGGAAGACCCTACATGCTACCCCTTCTGCTGAGAGCCAGTTTCATCCCTTTCAGATCCTCAGTTGTGCTCTCTGACTCGTTATGCTCTGGCTTCCACAGAACCTTTCCCCCCGATTGGACCATTGCCTACCATGCTCTATTTCCTTGTTGAATTCCAGAAAGCTCTCCCTGCTCCAGGTCTGGCTTCTCAGAGTATGGCCACTATAATCCTCCCTGGGCCACACTGCAAGTGCTGGTTGGTTTGCTTGGTTTTCCACGGGCCTCTCAGCTCTGTGTGAAGGAACCCTGAGATCTTTCTCCCCCTGGTATCTGGCTTATAGTATGTTCCCAGTTTGTATTTATTGGGGAAATCAATAAAGTACGTGCACTGATATTTATTGAGTATCTACACATACTAGGTATAGTGCTAAGCCTGGTGCACGATCATTCCACACAGCATGGTGAGCTCCTGACCCCTCAGCAGCGCCTGTCAGTCTCCCATAGCTGCTGTTGGGTCACCTCCTTGCCTCTTGAAGATTTTGGCTCATGTCTCACTGTTTTCCCTACCAGCTCAGGCCCTTTCCATGTCCTGGGCCAGCCCCAGCCCCATGTTGGCTTCCCCAGTCCCCTCCTGTCCAGCTGTTGGCTCACTTCCATCTCCCTAGACACTAAACTCCAAATCCTGCTGTGACCCTACACCCTTGTTCTTCCCTCATGAAGACCCTCACCACTCTCCATGAAATGTCATTCTTCTATCCGTTGGTGCCCTCCAGCACCTACCCGCCACTCTCTACAAAGCTCTTCATGCTGATTTTGTCTGCATTAAAAAAAAATTTAGTTGTAGATGGACACAATACCTTTACTTTCTTTATTTTTATGCGATACTGAGGATCGAACCCAGGGCCTCATACATGCTAGGCAAGCGCTCTACCTCAAGCCACAACTCCAGCCCTGCATTTTTTTTTTTTTGAAAGACTCTGCCATGCTTGTAAAAATCTAGTCATTTCATTTTAAAATCTAGATTTATGTCTTCCCTTGGGAGGGAAATATCAGATCTGAACTGAAGGTCTGCATTCCTGCCAGACATCAGGTGGCCTGAGTCTCCAGTTAGCCTAATTCCAACCACTGCCTGCTTTTCTCATCTCTGGTACTTGATGGCCTGAAGGCATCTGAGTACGTGACCTCTGTCTTGGGCTGAAAACTTTTCAAGGCAGGCAAAAATTGCTTACATTGGTCACCTCAGAATTTTCTTAGTCATAAAATAGTATGGATAATGATGGCTATAGTTTATTAAGGGTTTACTATGCACTGGGCACTTTATGTAGAGTGTGGCTCTCCATCACTCTAAGGGATGCATATTATAATTCCTTTTTATTTTTAGATGAGAAAACCAGGGCTTGCAAAGGGTAAGTAATTTACTTACTGACACATAGCTGGCAAATAGCAAGACTTTGTGGGAGCATGTGCAAAGATTGCTCAAAGTACCAGAGAATCTGGATCTTTGTGCATATATTCCAGACAGGAAGGAGCACAGCTCCTGAGAGGGCGCTTGACATTTTTGACCAGCCATACCCACCTTTCACAGATAACCAAATCCTTCTTATGGTATAATAGACATGCTGGAAGAATTTTGAAGAGCCACATCTGGTGTATAAAACTCTCTAATGATCTGACTGAGTAGAATTGGGAATGGTGGTGAGTGGTTATAGGACCAGAATGATGCTCTAAGGAGGCTAAGAAGCAAAAAGGAAGAGACACAGCTCCAGAGGGAAAGGCAGAGGGGTGGGCAGAGACGCTGGGTTGAGAGACAGAAGAATAGTGGCCTGGCTCTTCTGCATTTGCTTCCTGGGGCAGGAGGGTCAGGGCCTTCTGATCTTCCTAAGGCAGTGACATCTCTTGTGTAGGAATTTTAGGGGGGCATCTGGGGATGCCTCAGACTATGAGATAGAGGGGCTATTAGTTGTGGCTTTGGGGACAGACATTCCTGCTGCCAATGTCTCCTTTTTCTTGGGTTCCTACCTGGCTTCCCTGGGGGCTTGTACCTCCCTCCCTTCTACCTCTGAAACAAACACTCCCCATACCCAGGTGGCTGCTTCAGCTTCTCTTGGGTGTGACACAAGGAGGCCCATCTGCCTGAGGCTTGATTCTGGGCATCTGGGACTCATCTTTTGTCTCCGTCTCTCTTGGTGACAGGTGGGATGGAGACTCAAGGTCTTTCTAGACTGGGTGGCACCCAGGCAGCCAGACAGAGGAGCAGTCTGCCTTCCTGGACTTCTGTGAAAGACTTTTTCATAGGTAGAAGGTGAGCCGTGTCCTCTGACACCTTCTCTCTCACAATTCTGGCCAGCATAGGATGATGTTTTAGAGGGTTAAGAGAAGAAAAACAGGATCTGATAGCGTAAATACTATTTGGGTTTAGCAATCAGTGTAGGAGGGAAATGTGTCAACACGCCTAGAAGTGTCTCCTTTGGAAATACTACCATGGGACAGTACTCTTCCTTGCTACATTTTCTATCAAGTTCCAGGTTTTCTACAAGAAGGAACAGGGTTACTTTTCTAAGACAAACATATTTATTCTTTTTGCAAAGTATTCTGAGTTAGGGGTGTAGCTTAGTGGTAGAGTGCTTATCTAGCATGCATGAGGTCCTGGGTTTGATCCCCAGCACTGAAAAAAAAAAGTTATATCTGAAAACTTGCAATTGATAATAAAATGTGAATGTGTAGTTAAAAGTTTACTGTGCTACTTTCTGGAATGTCACCTGAGCCTTCAAATATGAAATAACACACTCCCCAGAGTCTCCCTGTCCTTCTTGCCCTCTTTATTCTTCTTCACGATATTGTTCACAACCTGTTATAATTTGTGCTTATTGAATTGTCCCTTGTCTTTTCTTTGTCGACCACTAGCATGTCACTGGCATGGGAACAAGGGCTCTGCCTTGTTTATTCCCAGCCTGGAGCAGGCCTGGCAGTGAGAAGGCCCAAGCTCAATGTATGTTTTTTGAATGAATGAATTTTCTGCTTGTTAGCAATTTCAGTTTTACTCGTAACACATTTCTGAGCTATTCATGCAATGAACTGTTATTGCTTATATGATCAGAAAAAAAAACCAGAAACAACATAATGGAGAGATATCTCAGTTGTAGCAATTGTGAATGAACTTCTTTTATAAAGTAGCGAGCATTCTTTTAAGTCTCAAAAATACACAAGAAACTGCTGGCAAGTCACTGTTGAGCTGGGTGAGAGGACAGATGTGTAGGAGAAAGATTCCTCGTACAGAGCCACTATTCGTCTGCAGTCCTCAAAGGTAAACAGGATGGACCTGTGTAAATCTGCATCCCCAGAAGGCAGGCTGGGGAGCCCATGTGCTCTCTGTCTCTCCCTCTTGCCTGACTGTCCACCTTTTGGTTTTGGGTCAGGAGGTAGGAGATATGTTTGCCAACAGGCTTCCTGAAATCCTCTCTGATTTAGACTTCCAGATCCTCATGAGGGTGGGCATCAGAGGGAGGGTACCAGGCTTGGCCCTTGCTCCTTGGGAGGACAAGCTGGGGTTGATCTGGATTCAGTTATTGAGGCATCTTGTTCTCCACCCTTTGGAGTCTGCTCCTCCAGGGTGAGTCCACTAAGCCTTTGCTTGCTCCCTGTTCCTTCCCTCCTCCCTTTATCTAGGTTAACCATCGTCCACAAAGTGTGTTTTCTATGCCTGGGAATACTACCTCTTTAAGTGACACTCAGAGTTATCTTCAAACCTTGGTTTATGTTGTCTGCCATCCTGGCAAACATCTTGGTCCTTTGTGAAGCTTTCTGATCTCTGATAACAGCGTTTCCAATCACAGACTCTCTCAGATTGTAACAACTTCGCTGAGTGGGGGGTTTACTTAGTGACCCTTTCTCTGTGCCTACCATCAGCACCTCCTTTCTTTCTGCCTCTCCAGACTTCCAAACATTGTGTTGTTTCTTCTCACACAAGCAGGCTCACATCAGTAGAAGCAGTGGCCTCCCAACTGCACCAAGGGACACATATTTCTATATACAGATGCTCCTCAACTTGTAATTGGGGTTATGCCTCAATAAAACCATCATAAATTGAAAATGTCTTAAGTCAAAAATGCATTTAAGCTGGGCATGGTGGTGCATGCCTGTAATCCCAGCTGCTAGGGAGGCTGAGGCAGGAGGATTGCGAGTTCCAAGCCAGCCTCAGCAAAAGCGAGGTGCTAAGCAACTCAGTGAGACCCTGTCTTTAAATAAAATACAAAATAGGGCTGGGGATGTGGCTCAGTGGTCAAGTGTCCCTGAGTTCAATCCCCAGTACCAAAAAAAAAATGCATTTAATATGCTTAACCTGCTGAACCTCATAGCTTAGAAACATTATGATACACTGTAGAGCATTGGTTATTTTCTCCCTGTGATTGTGTGGCTGACTGAAGCTGTGGCTTGCTGCTACTACTCATGAGAGAGTGGGGCATTGCATGCCACCAGCCCAGGAAAAGATCCAACTTCAGAATTCCAAGTATGGTTTCTTTCTTTTTTTTTTTTTTAATAGATGTGTGTGTGTGTGTGTGTGTGTGTCCGTGTGTGTGTGTGTGTGTCCATGTCTGTGTGTGTATATATGTATATTTAGCTATTGATGGACCTTTATCTTATTCATTTATTTATATGCGGTGCTGAGAATTGAACCCAGTGCCTCACACATGTGAGGCAAGTGCTCTACCACTGAGCCACAACCCCAGCCTGCCAAGTATGGTTTCTACTGACTTTGTCTGACTGTCACACCATCATAAAGTTGAAGAACCCTCTGTTGAAGCATTGTAAGTTGAGAACTGTCCACAGTTTTCTTTAGCTCTATTTCCTTTCATCTCCTTTGTGTGTTAGTTGTGTCTCCCTCTTCATTTTGATGAAGTCCAAAGGCCTTCTGGAAATTTCTGTGATCTCTGGGAACTGGCAAGCTCCAAGTTCCTGCAACTTGGGTACCACTAAGATTTACATCCACATTTCATAGTGATTCTTCCCCTTCTGCTCCCACTGACTCTGGGATGGCCTCTTTTTGGTTTTCCCTCAGAATCATTCACACATAATGTTTATTTGAGAAGTGGACTTTATTGAAAAGGTTGGATGTTTTCACATTGCAGCTGGGCAGTCAATTTTAGCACGAAGTTATTAGACATTTCTGCTTCTAAGTAGGCTGGAAACTCTCCCTGTTCCCTCTCCCCAGGCTCAGGACTCTGCCAGGTGTCTTGTTTCCCTCCCTTTCCCTAGACAAGGTGAAGCCACCTATTCCCACCTCTCCCCACCTCTCCCAGGACCCAAGTAGATAAAGTCACTTTCATATTTTAAGCAATTTACCTTGAAAAAACCCCAAAAAGTTGAAAAAAAATGAAGGCATTGGAAAACCTCACAATAATAAGAGAGCAAATGTGGGCCATCATTGCAGACGCTCCCTCTCACAGGACCACAGGACACATGCCAGCCTCAGCACAACCGCCTGCAGCCTTTCCTACCCAAAAGACCTAGCCTTGTGTCTGCTCTCAGTCTTCTTTGCTTTAAATGGATCTTGGATGTGCAGAAGTTGAACAATGGTGACCCTCATTTGTGACATACTCTCATCGTTGGTCCTTGATTGTTCTATTTACCTATTTGTAGAGTCATGTGTCTGCCTCTGGTCCATGGCATTATCAACAACTTTAACTGTGGGGAGCCACTCTGAATGACCCATGCCTTCCAGTCCTGAAGCAAGAGGCTCTGACCAATCACTACATTTCAAGGTGACTTGGACATTGTCCCAGCTCCAGAAGTAGAAGGCGTGTCTTCAGATGTAGGTGTCACCCCTGAGATTGAACTACACTCACCTAGTCTTTTGTAACCCTGCTCCTTTGCTCTGTTTGGGATGGAATGTTCCATGGAAACTCCCTTTGTGTGTCACCTTCTCTTGCTCTGCCTTTGGGTGTGGCCTTCCTAGATGTCAGTTAATCAGCAGACATCGTGAAGCTAGACTCAACCCTCTGAAACCTGACCCCTTGCCTCATTTGAATGGTTTTCCCCCAATAAGAGGGTGCAGCACATTCTCTCTCTCTCTCTCTCTCTCTCTCTCTTTCTCTCTCTCTCTCTCCACTGATCCCTAAGAACAGAGGAGCTGGCACAGGACCCAAAGAAAAAGGTATCTCTGCTTCTCGTGTGATTATTTCATGCAGCTCGGTTCACCTGCCCAGTTCACCTGGAGTGACCTTGAGTGTTAAGTCGTGCAACACTATACTCATCTACCTCTGGGTTCCCACCATATTTCATTCCATGGCCTCCCTTCCTCCCCGATCCTGACAGGTTCATCTTTCTTCATTTTATTTTTATTACTGGCTTACCTCTAAGAAATAGCATTACCTCAAATTTTGGGAGTAGCCAGTTTACTTTTCAAAAGAAACAATATGGAAGGGAAACTTTTCCTACCTGATACCAGAATGGAATAATGCTGCAACAACTTGCCTATCTAACCAATTCAGGGTCATCTCTTTCCACTTATTTCAGTGTCCTCTTCCAGAATGCTAAAGTGACCAGGTGAGAGAGCTTGGATTCCCCTCAGAGAGGCCTGGAAACCAGAAAAATGGAAAGGCTGATAGGGCGACGGCATGGAAAGCCATCCTCAGAGCTGGTAGGTTTACTTGGGGATGAGGAATATAGCTCCAGAGATGCACAGCCACACTGCTGATCCCAGGACCCTGTAGTGTCACTCTTCTAGTGCCCCTTCTCACAAAGCTCATTACAAGGTCAGGACAGTATAGCAGTGAACAGAAGGATAGTCTTTAAATTAGATGGGTATTTCTGTCCTGTCCATGGCCTCTGCCCTGAGCTTCTTGAGCTTTTTGTGGCTGGGACTCTCAGGGAACAGTTGGTACCTGGCCCTTGAGAATTTTATTCAGAAGGACTAGTGACAGTTCTAGAGGCTACAGAGGCCATAGGCAGCAGCCTGAACAGCAGCCTCTAAGCCCAGGTCCAGCAGAAGAAGATGGTGAGGAAGGCCAAGTCCACAGGGTGTCTACCCATCAGGGCTGTCCAGAGAGTGGCATATATAATACCAAGGTCACCTGCAACATCCAGTAGCCAAACATGAGCACTATCCAGACCTTGAACACCCAGAGTGGGGCTAGTCAGGGACACAGACCTCGATGGTAAACACCAGAGCCAATAGGAAGACGGGGAGCAACAGCAGCCTGTGCACGCAGGTCTCCAAGGCCTTCTGTGTTCCATGGGGGCCACCATTTGGAGCAGCATCACAAACGAGGCCAAGGCTGAGACCACTCACTCCTGTTTCATGCTCTTCTGGGTCAGCCATGTCTAGCTCCTGAGCTCCACCAGGTCACTAAGTAGGAAAAGCCCCAACATGATGGCATGCTGCCTTAAATTGTGGTTCTAGAAAGGCCACCAACAGTCTTCCAAGTTTATAAGGGAAAAATGGCTGAACCCAGGTAGGAAGAAGAACTCCACAAAGATGGAGACAAGAAGTCCCAGCCTTCACCATTTCTTCCCCATGTACCTGTTACCAACGCTCCTGGCCTCACTTATCCCTTGAGGAAAAGTGGGAGGAAGAGGAGCTCTTTGACCCCAACAGAGGGTTCAGGACACCATCACTTTATAGTAGAGTAGTAAGTGACCAGCCTGGGAAGCAGATGTCCAGGAGAGTGGCATGCTGTCACCAACTGTCTGCTCAGAAGTAGAATCGGAATTGTGAGTGACTATTGCCACCAGGGGCATGTCACCTCTGAACTCTCAGAACAGTCCCAGTTCACCTGTCTCTGTTGCCAAATTTGGGTCAGACATAGGGATCATGTGGGCCCAGGTCTGTTTTCAGGTGGCTGACAAGGCAGAGCTCCAGGTGAGGGTGATACTTCTGATACTAGTTTGCTCCCTTCCTCAGTTTTGAGCTCTTATTCCTCCATTGAGCTCACACACTAAAAGAAAGCATGAAATACTTATCACAAAGGAAGTTCTCAGCAGATAGAATTCTCTTCATATACAGACAAAACAATTTAGTAAGCTTCTTATCTATTTTATTCCTAGGGACACTAGGATCAACTAGCCAATGCCGTAGTTCTGCATGAATCACACTATTCTGATAATTGTCTTGTTTGCTGTCCAATATTGTAGCCAGACCCATCTTGACATTGGCAGTTGAGTGCCACACACTTGGCTCCTGTCACTCTGAGATTCAATGGCTTCCATTACACTTATGTTTCTCAATTCAGTGAGTGCAGCAAGGTCCAGTCTACAGAGAAGAGCAATTGCAGAGTTCTTTATAGCTCCCCTCACAAATATCTCACAGTGTTGGTGAAATGTATGTCTTATAGATTCTACAAGTTGGGGTAAGTCTTAAATGACAAATCCCCTCTAACATTTCAATCTCTCTGAGCCTTTTAAATCCCATCTTCTCCATTAAACCAAGTCCTATCCAGCATTTCCAGTTAGCTCACTGTGGGCCACCTTTGATCCATGAGTCAGCCGGCCAAACTGTTGGAGCCTTCTCTAACTCCCTATGTCACAACATTAAAGGCAGAATCATCTTAGTGCGCCCATATAAATATATTTGCTCTGATCCAACTTTAGGTATCTTTCACTATTATCTATATCCTTTTTTTTTTATTGGCGGGGGGGGGTGCTGGGGATTGAACCCAGGGCCTTGTACATGTGAGGCAAGTACTCTACCGACTGAGCTATATTCCCCAGCCCTTATTTCACATTCTCAATATCCATTCTCATATGTGTTCTCCAGTGTAAAATTAAAAAACTCAAGTAGTTCTTTTGGGCTATAGCACATTTCCTCTTGGGGTAACTTTGTACCTCATCTTTACCTGAGTCTAGTTGTAGTCTAGAAGTAGAGAGGGATCCTAGGGGTGGATCCTGAGGAGAATCAGCATGGCAATTGTCTCAGGAGGGCCATTGTAGTATCCTTAGGCAATGCAGGGTTTATCTCCTTAAATGGAGATAAGCGGGCCATTTCCATTGCCAGAGAAGACTCATTAAATTTAGGGAATCAATGTCCACAGCCTCATCAGTTCTCTCACACTTTATCATCTCAACTTACATCATCAACTTCTTTTCCAATCAATGCTTTAATTTTAAAAGTAGATTCCCTGTGAGGTTAGGAGTTCAACTAGTGTTGTAACTCAGCTAGTTATGGGATGAAATTCTCTGTTTAGTTTTTGGCCTGGAACTACAAGAGATAAAGGTCTCCTTCAGGGCACATGAAAAAGCTCTTAGGTATGTATGCAGCTCTAGAGCTAGGTATTTGAATCCTTGAGCTCATTCTTTTCTTTCACACCCCCCCCCTTCTCAGAGACATCAGGAGCAAATAGCTAATCTCATATTCATTAGTTTTGCGAAAGTGTTTAAAAGTAGCACATGCATAGTTTCACAACCCCTTGCTTCTTGGAAATGGTTGGTTAGGAGTCTAGAGAGGAGATATTTTGCCTATTTCCATTGTCATATCATGCCATGTACTACTACTGTTCTCTTGAATATTGATTGGAAATAGAGTCATCAATGTCTTTAAATATATAATCAGGTTAGAGATCTAGTTCCTCAAACTCCAGAACCCATACAGGAAACTTTTTTAAAATTCTGGTCCTTTAGAATCATTCTCAGTATGAAAATCTTTGTTAGTCAGCGTTCTTCAGAGGAAAAGAATTAACAGGAGGCAAATTAAATATACTGAGAAGTCTCATTATCTGCCACCTGCAAGCTGGGGACTCAGGAAAGCTGGTGGTTTCAGTCTGATTCTAAAGGTCTAAGAACAGAAAAGAACAGAAAGAGGGCTGGAGTTGTAGCTCAGAGGTAAAGCACTTGCCTAGCATGTGTGAGGCACTGGATTTGATTCTCAGTACAACATATAAATAAATAAAGTTTCATTGACAACGAAAAATAAAATAAAATTATATATATATATATATATATATATATATATATATATATATATCAGAAAGATGATGTTGTAAGTTCCATATGAGGGCAAAAGAAGACAACATCCAGCTCAAATAGTCAAGCTGAGAGAAAATTCTTTCTTCACCTTTTTGTTTTAATTGGGTCCTGGGCAGAGTGGATGGTGCTCACCCATGTCAGGAAGAGCAATCTGCTTTACTCAGTCCACCAACTCAAATGCCAGTATCATCCTCAAGCACCCTCACAGATATGCCCAGAGATCATTTTTAACATCTATCTGGGCACATCATGACCATATAAATGAATCATCTCAAGTCTCATTAGCCTTCATGTTAAATAGATCCTTTTGTAGAAGAGATGTCAGATGACTCCAGATATATCTGAGCATATCTCCTACCTTTCAGAAACTATTTTATAGATATATAAGATCCAACATTCTGTAGTTGGATTCATACTATATATGCAATTTTTTATTCTTCTTCCTCCTGAACTCATTTAATTTCTCAAAATTCATGACCTATCAAATATAGTTTTCATTTAAATTACAAATGGCTTTTCATTAAAATTACAAAATACATAATTTTCTATTCTAAATAGAAAAACCTATTATTATGAGCATGATTGCAAGGGTCACATATATCCAGAGTACTCAATTACCTTTAGTGCCAACTTTCTCAATTCCAGCTTAATTGTTCATGATTTGCATCAAGCTGAAATTAATGTAGCTATCTCACACTTTCCATCTGACAATAAAAGTACTTAAAACCTTTCTGGGCCTTTAATTAAATTTATCAGCACACATACATGTTGCTGCAATTCTAATCATCCTAAAAAATTAAGAAAAGCACAAATAATTATACCACTTACTATGTTCCAAGATCCTGCTCTCAGCATTTAGCATATATGTGAACTCATTGAATTCTTCACAACAATTCACATGAACCCTTTTCCAGAAAAGGAAGCAGAAGGCAGTAACCAGCCCAAGGTCATTCATTGGTCAATGGAGACCTCACCTAGGCTGTCTCTGCTATCCTAGGCAAAGTTTTCGTCTGTGAATTTCTGCATCTTTCCCCATCTGTAAGAATATAGCCACAAATGTGGTGACTGTGTTTCAATCATAGTCTGCTCTCTTTTTTCTCTGCTGAAAAATTCCTGAACCTATTTTAGAAGTGAACTTGCACTATGTCTGAACACCTGGTGTCTTCTGGTGCAAGGATGTCCTGGAGCCTGGCAAACCCCCAGAGGTTGTGAATTCAATTTCGGTAGACTCCTTGGGGTGACACTCAGGCACATCTTTTGGGATTCTTGCCCCATAAAATGTCACACAACCAGGTTGGGCACAGTGGGGGTCAGCGTGTAGGCAGCTGGGAGGATTTCATCAGACCTGCACGGTAAGGGTAATAAGGCTTGTTCTGCCTGTTTGGTGTGCAGTTGTTGTAACTAATAATGAGAGAGAGAGAGACAATAAACTGGCTTGGAACCCAGCAGAGGAAATAGAGTCTTTTGAGATCCTGGAGAGCTTCATCCCCAAAAGCAGCCTAGTTTAGATGCCAATACTCATGAGCTCTGCATGGGTCTGGGGGCACTTTTGTGTAGACAGCAGTGGTAAGGAGGTGCTATGGTTTGGATATATGTTCCCCAAAGGCCCTGTTGTTAAGGGCTTGGTCTCCAGGATGTTGCTATTGGGACATGGATATCTTAGTGTTGTAGGGACAGATGAAACAAGGCACCCAAGACAGTAGGAAATGGTTTTATTTGGCTACAGCTAGGTTCAGAGGGCACAGTTTTTACTGTAATCAATCAGTCTCCTGAACCCTGAGTTCAGATAATTTCAGATTTTTATACCCAGCATGTAAGGTGAGAGGCTCAGAAGTTCACAGTCTGTAGAAGTTCACATAAAAGCAGTTTTTTTCTTTCACTATTCTGGGAAACACCTGAGAAGGGGAGAGCATCTTCTCCCCTTTCTTTCCTCCTCCTGCCATCTGTTATCATGGAGCCCAATTGGCAACTTCTCTTATCTTAGGAATGTAGACATCTCTGTGAAGCCCAGCTCAAGGCCAGAGGCTTTATTTACACATTTCTACAAACTACTTTGCTGGATACATGTTTGTGAAAAACTAGTAACGGGGTGCCCAGCACCTGGAGTGCTGATTTCTTCCCGGCCAGTGGCCAAGTAAAACAGGGCAACACGAAAATAGAAAGTTTATCTACATTGAACTCTTTTGCAGAGACTCTTTTGCTGACATTCCTAAAATCAACCATGGTGAAGATTTCTGGAGAAGCCAGAGTTTTCCGTGGAGAAAGGGGGTGTCACTATATTAGGAGATAGGGCCTTATGGGAGGTCCTTAGGTCATTGCCCTTGAAGAGGACTATTAGGCTCCAATCTCTTCCTCTTTCCTTCTTGGTTTGTGATGCAAGTTGTTTTTTTCTGCCATACATTCCTGGTATGATGTGCCTCCTTTGCCAGAGGCCCAAAAGCAATGGGTCATCCAGTCTTAAACTAGAACTTACAGAACTTGTGAGCCAAAATAAATCCTTTCTCTTTATAGGTTAATGATCTCAGGATTTTGTTATGGTAATGTGAAGCTGACTAATGCAGGGCGCCACTGATTTTCAGATCCTCCTGCACTGAGATGCAAGCACCTGGTACACAGAGTCTTCCTGCTCTGTGTCCTTGGCCCCTGTCCCAATCACTGGGTCTTGGCTTCACTTTCTTGCTCCTTCTCTATACAATCTCTTATCTCCACTATAAGCAAGTCCTTCCTGGGACAGACATTGTCTTTGGGTTCTTGACAGCTAGTAAAGTAGACCCACAAACACAAAAAAGCCCCACAATACAGAGCAGGGGTAATAGGGACAGCAAACAAGACCCATAGAGATCAAAGAGGGATAGACTCCCAGCTGAAGGAGGTAGGGGAGATCTCAAGAGAAGTGGTATTTGGACTGGGCTTTCAAGGTTTAGATATTGCAAGTGGGGGACCTGGGGTGGGAAATCACAAGAGAAGAATGTATAAGAGGAATGGTGGGTGGAGGGGGAAGCCAAACAGACAAGTTGGAGCAGTTTGGTGAGGGCTTCTTTCATAGAGGACTGAGGACCCCAAAGCTCAGAGCTGAGAGATGGCCTGGGCAGGGGTTATAACACCTGAGCAGTTCCCAGGATGATGTCTGGCTCTCTTTGTTGACGATTCTATTTCTGTGTCTTCTTCTAGGCATGAGCATCAGGAGGACAAGGGTGTGAGGATTGTCTAATGGTGTAAAGGACCTAGGGTGGAAAGAGAAGACCACAGGTCAAAGTGAAGACGAGATTGGTGGGAGAAGGCATATATGTCATGTCTTTTAGGATCAGAACAATAGCTAATCTGATGCTCAGAAACCAGGGCACTACCCAGGCTTCTCTCTTCCTTCACCCCTCATAGTCAATAGATCACTGTGTCCAGCCAGTTATACCTCCTGCAGAGCTATTTGGAGTTTAACCCACCTGGGTTCTTTCCTGAGCCATGGCAGCATCTTCCTGATACCCCCCACCTCTCTGCCTCCCAGTTTTCCTTCCCACACAGCTGTCAGAGAAGTCTTTCTTGTATTTATTTGTGATTATAATATTTCTATGTTGAACATTCTTCAAATACCCTTTGTCAGCTGCAGGCTGCAATCGGTTTCTGTGACAAGGTAGTCAAGGCTAATATTCCCCTACTCACCAATGTTTATGTTTCAGTTCAACTGGATTCTTTGTATTTTTCTAGAATATACTCATTGCCTAAGTATTTAAACGTTCTCTGCCTGCAAACTCTCCTCCCACCTTTTCTTCCTGGTAAACTTCTATCCAACACCACTTTATTATTCAGGGAAGTAACTTTTATAGTTCAGTTATACTTTGCACAGGTTTGTCATCATCTATATGGAAGGACATTTAATAGGGAGAGAACTCGTTGTCCAGCTATAGACACATGGTGAGTTGTCCATTCAACTGAGGTCACATCCTTTTTAGGGAGGCCTCTCCCACACCTGAACAAGGCAGTGTTATAAGGGCCTTTCCATTTCTCCCAGTGGCTGGACTTCTCAATGGGCAGCCTTTGCTCTGTACAGTCTCTGCTTTGCCCAAAGACAAGGTCTGTCCCAGGAAGTGGCTTGCTCAGAGTGGGGTAAGAGATTGTACAGGGAAGGAGCAAGAAAGCAAAACTGAAATGCAGGAATTGAGACAGGGGCCAAGGATTGGGTGTAGGAATATCAGGTGCTTGCATCTCACTGCAGGAGGATCTGACAGTCACTGGCACCCTGTATTAGTCAGCTTCACATTGCTATAACAAAATGCCCGAGATAATTAACCTAGGACCCTGGAGAGCCTCACTCCAAAGAAAAGCTCAGTTTAGATACTAACAATTATGAGGTAGATACTAATACTAGCAATTATCTTCAGGTAGATAAAGCCCCTAACTTTAGCCGAACTTCTCTGACCCGAGAACCTGCCGAGGGCCCACTCTACATCCGAGAGCTCACTCTCACGTGGAAAGATAATGCAGAGGTCTTTCCCCACAAGACAACACCTTCTGTCCTGGCTGCTAGACTTCACAATCCACATCCTTGCATATTTTTACTGGGGATATGCTGGTCCAGTGAAAAAAGAAAGGGACTATACCCCAAAGAGGCTAAAAGATCTAGTCAACATATACCCCAATAAAGACTCTGGGCCATCCTCTGCCTTCACTCTTCTTTTGCTCCCTGATCAATCCTGGTCCTTCCCCATGTGTCCTGAGTTGTGTGCTAGGCATTCCGTTTCAGAGGGATCTGTGAGCACAGCCTTTTTCTTCATGACAATCATTTCCACTCCTGTGGAATCATAGCAAGCCTCTGCAACAATCATAACCATACCTGATTAAAACAAATCCCAGGTCCATTTGTATGACAGATGCTATGCTGGATGAGATTGCCTGTGAATTAGGCATTCCATAGCCTCTGGGTAGCAGTGCTGGCTGAGGCCTTCGGGCTAAGAAAGCCAAACCCATACCTAGAAGAGCTGCCTATTCCTGTGAGCATGCACTGCTGAACTTTTAGGACAGAGGGGCCCAATGTAATGAACTGATCGCTGTTTGGCCTCATCAGAGAATAGTGCCAGTGCAGGCAAAGATGTGGATTCTGTGCACACAGATTGGGCCTCAGGACTGCAATAGCTAAACTGTCCTTGGTGAGTGTGAATCCATATAGAGCCTCGGTCTCTGCCACCATGGCCACTTTGTTCATCCGCCCATTGTGCTGGCACAAGGGTAGCCACTGATGAAGGCTGGCTGACCTTAACTGGCTGAGTTGTTATGTCCCTGTGGGGCCTCTTCCACTCGGGATGCTCTCTTGCCCTCCTGGTACTGAGTGCTGCAGCTGGGTACTCCAGCCAGGAGCTGTGAGATAGAGTGGGTGTGACGTTGTTTCATGGAGGAGTGACACCTACAAATGGAAAAGGGGAAAGCAGGATTGATCAGGGGAAGGATCAGATGGCAATGTATATATGACAACATCTCTGCTGGTCAAATGGGGTGGCCACAGAGCAGAGACTGGACTTGTACCTCCATCTTGTTGGTTACTGTCTGAGACTTCTTCAAGAATGGAGTGACCTTCACTGCAAAATTGGGGTGGGTCATGGTGAAGAAACAAAGGTGGAGACTATCTCCTGACCACATTCCTCACAGCAAGTTTTTCTCTGAAAGGATCAGCAGTGCATCTTCCTTTTTGCAAGGGGCTCAGATGCCTCAAGAATGAGAACTTGGGTCACCTAAATGGACAACTTCTGAGTCCAGCAGATGATAGCTGCTGGGTAGTTTAGGGCTTTTCTTTTCTTTCTTTCTTTCTTTTTTTTTTTTTGGACCAGGAATTGAACCCAGGGGTGCTTAACCACTGAGCCATATACCCAACCCTTTTTTATTTTTATTATTTTTTTTTGAGACAAGGTCTTGCTAAATTGCAGAGGCTTGCTATCCTCCTTACTGAACCAAGGAAGTTGCTGGATTATAGGCATGGGCTACCACACCTGGCACAAGGGTAGTATAGAATGAAAACATAGAACAGGTAGATGGTGAGTCCCAGTTGTGGCTCCAAGACCCACTGGAGTGAATGAGGTCTACACTTCATGGGCCTTAATTTCTGTCTTCTAGAGAAGCCCCCAGAGACATGGGGAAGCTGCTCCTCAAATGTGTGTAAAGGGTGAGACTGTGGTAGACACAGAGCTGCAGCCCTCAGTTCTTCAAGAAATGACTGCTTCCCTGTCTCAGGGAGTGTGGTGAGTGACAGCCTAGGCATCGAGGTGGGTGTTTGAGGTTGGCATCAGCATTGGAGTTGGGGTTGTATTCTTGCAGGGGGCTCCAGCCAGTGCCTGGGCATGACGATGGTATGTGTAAGGCCTGGCTGTTTCTCTCAACCAGGGATGTCTCTAGCAGGAAACCTTGGATATCTGTGTTCTAGAAATGGGGTGAGCAGAAGCTTTGCCACCTCCGCCTTGTGGTCTCACAACTCCCTGCTCCCAACCATCTTCCTCCCCTATTCTGTCTGCCCCTGCTCCTTGGAGAACTCTACCAGCACAGTCTGCAAGGCATACTGCCCCTGATCTCTGAGGACACCTGTCTTGACAGCAGGTGACTCATACCTGTTTGTGATTGGCCAGGTGAACCCACTAAATACCTAGTTCAGCCTGCAGGCCCCTGGGTAGGAGAGAGTTAAACAGGAGAAACCCAGGCACTGGCAGCCAGTCTATGTTTGTGAGTTTGTGATTCTCAGGCACAACCTCAGGACTCTGCAGTGGGGACCCTGCAGTGTGCACTCTACCTGGGCCCAGCTCTTTCCCCACCAGATCCTCCTCCACTTTCCCCAGGGCTTAATGAAGAAGAGAGACTTCTAGATTAGGTTTCAAGGACTGCGAGGGATCACGGAGCCCAGCACCAACAAACAGGAGCTACATTCTGGAGAGCAGATGGAGCCCAGGGGAGATGACAGCAGTTTCATTCACTGCTGGGGGAAGAAGCGGCCTCCCTGGTTCTGGAGGGGGCTGTAGTTGCTGAAACTGCTACAGAGGGAATGGGGAGGGGCCATTTTATCATAGACCTTTGTGGCCACAGAGAGGGGATTCAGGGGAGGGGAGAGAGCAAGAAATAAAACAGCCTCCCCAGCAAAGCACAGAGTCACAATTTCCCAATGAAAGGAACTAGGGTCGCTATGAATAACCTGCACTCCAGCTGTCCATTGTATTGTTTTGACATTTGTTCTATTGGGGGAATCAGGTGAAACTGCCATATTTGTAGGCTAAAAAAAACCTGATCATCTTGGTTTTCTGTTGCTATTACAGAATACTGGAGACTGGGAAACTTATAAAGGAAAGAAGTTTACTTAGGTTCATGGTTCTGGAGGTTGGGAAGTCCAAGATTGGCGACCACAACTGGAGAGGGCCTTGTACAGCTTTATAATGTAGCAGAAGTGGGACAGGAAGAGAAGGCACATGCAGAGAGAAAAGAGGGACTGAACTCCTACCATAGCCACCTTATTCCCATGAGAAAGGTGTTAACCCTTTAATGAAGGCTCCACTCCTGTGACCAGACACCTCCCAATAGGCCTTACTCCCCCCCCCCCCAACTGCTACAATGAGAACTTTAGGTTTCAACACATGAACTTTTAGGGTACACACTCAAACAATTGCCCTAAACATAAAGTTGAATTTAAGTTAGGGACACACACACACACACACACACACACACACACACATATATCCCCCCCCCCACACACACAATTTATGTTCTCTATTTCTTGAGGTCCCTTAGCTACTGTTCCTGGAGCACCCCCTGCAGGCCAGTCACCAAACTGAAAATTTACTGAGCACCATTTAATTCTATTCTCCCAGCATCACAGTGTATGCACCATCATCATCATCTCTATTTTACAAATGAGGAAAGAGAGGCCTAGGGACACACAGCTAATGAGTGACAGAGGCGGGATGTCAACTTAAATTTGTTTGACTCCTGAATCCCTGTTCCTGATCCTGGCACACACTGCTCTCCTAAAGTGTTCTGCGTGGCATTCAGTGGGGTTGGAATAGGGATGGGAACTGGATGCTTGAGTTAAAGAACCATTCAGCAAGCTCTGAACTGAGGGGCCCCTGTGTGACTTAAAGGTCAGACATAGGTTTTGTGGGATTGTAGGACCCTCATCAGAAAAAGTAAATACCTAAGAAGTATTTTTGCACATTTTGCAATATATATCTTCGTCTGAACATTTTGCCAAGGCCTCTCCTTCACCTAGAAGGGGTATGTGCAGGTGAGGGCTTCTGAGGCTTAATCTTCTTTATCAAAGTTCTGACGCCCAAAGGATCCAAGTTCTAATGGTGTGTGTGTGTGTGTGTGTGTGTGTGTGTGTGCACACGCACACACATGCAAAACCTTACCTCCTTGTCCATATGCTGGGCGGAGGCCACCACAGCTTCCTCTTGTAGCCATCGGGGGAGGCACTGTCCTGGAACTGTCCACAGAGAAGGCTCACCCTCCGAGTCCCCTTCAGTGACACTAGGGCCACTCCCTGTGGCGTTCCTCCTGGGCAGCTCTGGTCTGAGGAGAGAGGGTTGATGGCTGGTGAGGCTTCATCTGCATCCTGTGGCTTCCCCTTTCAAAGAGGAACTCACAGGAGAAGGAGGACACAGTGTCTGGAGGATGTAATTCTACTGGTATTAAAGAGCAAACTTTCGTTCCCTTGGGAGCCACTGGTCCTAAAGAATCTTCAGAAGTGAAAACTAGCTATATGTTAAAACTAGAAACATATACAATCTAATTCAAGCTTAAAATCTTCAACTCAGATTTAAGACTAGGAGAATTAAACTATTTGCAGGTTCTCCTGGGCTCTGTGCTGTAAGTTTGGAGGGGGAGGCCACCCACTCTTGGAAAGCCATAGCCCACAGTCTCCCTTGTCACAGGTGTGAGCTCCTGGAATCCAGGGCTGGTCTTTGTCCATTTGATACCCTGTGGCCTATCACACTGAGGTTCTCACTTAGCATTTCTAGAATGATTGAATAAATGATTAAGAAGGGTCAGAAAATGGGGGAGAAAGAAATGATGGGACAGAGAAGGAGAGACAGAGACTGACTATAGTTTATTTAAAAGAACTTCTAGTGTCTATTCCTCACAAGACTTTGGAACTCATGAAGAGAGGCCAGTATTGAGGTGAATAAATTGGTGCTCCTGGTTTCAGTAAATGACACTCTTGTGAAAAAGAAAGATGTGCAATTATCTGTAATATTGGGTAAGACACAAGGGCCTTCCTGGATCAGGCCTAGCTTCCCAGTGCCCATGCGTCCCTCTGAGGAGAAACACTGCTGCAAGGTTTCCTAGACCCCTGCTTGACTCTTGTTCCTTTGCAGGTAACATGTTTGTGTGTTAATTTATTTCTCTAGAATCTTTAACCATTTCTGTGTCCTCAGCATGTTGAATTTGGGTTATAATGAAGCAGATATACCTTGGTGGAATTATTTTCCATTTATGGTTCTGGGTTCTTGGATGAAGTCTAATGTTCTTCAGCTGTAGGAAATTTTTTGTTCTATATTTTGAAAAGAAAATCTCCCCCATGGTTTCTGTTCCCATTTCTAGTACTACAGCTAGTCAGATTAGAGTCCTGGATGGGTCCTCAATAGCTTTTACCTTTCCTCTCACATTTTTTGTTTTGTTGCTTTTTAAGCCTATTTTGAAATCTACCAACATTTCTATTGAAATTATTTTTCAGGATGATATTTTTAATTTCCAAGAGCTTTATTGTAATTACTAAATTTTCTTGTTTTAGAGCATTCTGCTCTCTTTTTATGTTTGTAATTCCTTCTCAAATTGCTCTGAAGATACTATATGTAAATTTTTAAGTTTTCTATTATTCTCTGAGTTCTTGTTGTTTTTTTTCCCCCTAAGGTCAGTTTTCCTGTTCATACATCCTTTTCCAAAGCATCATTAATTAATATTTTGCTATATTTGCTTTCTCCCCCCCAAATCCCTTTCCAGTTTTTTTTAATCATTTGAAAGTAACTATAGACCATGATATTTTACTTCTAAATATAGTCAGCCCTGTTTTCCTAAGTTCTATATCTGCTCATTCAACTACCCACAGATAGAAAAAATTAGAAAAATACTGAATATGTATTAAACATGTACAGATTTTTTGTCATTATTCCCTAAGCAATATAGTACAATAACATACCGTTGTCTATGTATTAGGTATCCTAAGTATCGAATCCAGGATTCAATCAAGATTCACTAATTAATTACAGATATTGAGTTTCTTTACTGTCTTTGAACCTAGAACAGTACCCACCTCACTTCTGGTGGCACACCCCTTACTGATACTTTGGTGGTTTTCAGTGTGGCCTCTTTGAAGAGCTCAGGCCAATTATATGTAAAAAGTTCTCCACTCTTGATTACAAACCCAGGCAAAGACATTTCAAAGAAAGAAAACTTCAAACCAATATCTCTAATGAACACAGATGCAAAAATTCTCAATAAAATTCTGGCAAATTGAATAAAAAATATATAAAATGATAGAGCACCATGATCAACTGGGATTCATCCTACTTATGCAAGGTTGGTTCAACATACAGAAATGAATAAATGTAATTCATCATGTCAATAGACTCAAAGATAAGAATCATATAATCATCTCAATAGATGCATAAAAAGCATTTGACAAAATACAGCACCCCTTTATGTTCAAAACACCAGAAAAATTAGGGAGAACAGGAACATATCTCAAAACTGTAAAGGGTATCTACACTAAGCTCCAGGCCAACATCATTCTAAATGGAGAAAAATTGAAGGCATTCCCTCTAAAAACTGGAACAAGACAGGGATGCCCTCTTTCACCACTTCTATTTAACATAGTTCTTGAAACACTGGCCAGAGCAATCAGACAGATGAAATAAATTAAAGGGATACACATAGGAAAAGAAGAATTCAAATTGGCACTATTTGTTGATGATATGATACTATACCTAGAACCCCAAAAAGTTTCACCAGAAAACTTCTAGAACTAGTAAATGAATTCAGGATATAAAATCAACACCCGTAATTCAAAGGCATTTCTGTATATCAATGACAAATCCTCTGAAAGGGAAATGAGAAAACTACTCCATTTACAATATCCTCAAAAAAAAAAAAACTTGGAAATCAACTTAACAAAAGAGGTGAAAGATCTATACAATAAAAACTACAGAACCCTAAAGAAAGAAATCCAAGAAGACCTTAGAAGATGGAAAGATCTACCTTGCTCTTGGATAGGCAGAATTAATATTACCAAAATGACCATACAACCAAAAGCACTATATAGATTTAATACAATTCCAATCAAAATCTCAATGGCATTCCTCATAGAAATAGAAAAAGCAATCATGAAATTCATCTGGAAAAATAAGAGACCCAGAATAGCTAAAGTAATCCTTAGCAGGAAAAGTAGAGCAGGTAGCATCACAATACCAGACTTTAAACTATACTACAGAGCAATAGTAACAAAAACAGCATGGTATTGGCACCAAAATAGACTGGTAGACCAAGGGTACAGAATAGAGGACACAGAGACTAACCCACAAAATTACAATTGTCTTATACTAGACAAAGGCGCCAAAAACATACATTGGAGAAAAGATAGCCTCTTCAACAAATGTTGCTGGGAAAACTGGAAATTCATATGCAACAAAATGAAATTAAACCCATATCTCTCACCATGTACAAAACTCAACTCAAAGTGGATCAATACCTAGGAATTAAACCAGAGACCCTGTCTCTTAATAGAAGAAAAAGTAGGCCCTAATCTTTATCATGTTGGATTAGACCCCAACTTCTTTAATAAGACTCCTATAGAGCAAGAATTAAAACCAAGAATCAGTAAATGTGATGGAATAAAACTAAAAAGTTTCTTCTCAGCAAAAGAAACAATCATGAGGTGGAATAGAGAGCCTACTCCTTGGGAGCGAATTTTTACCCCTAACACATTAGATAGAGTACTAATTTCTAGAGTATATAAAGAACTTGAAAAGCTAAACACAAAAAACCAAATAGCCCAATCAATAAATGGGACAAGGACCAGAACAGACACTTCTCAGAAGAGGATATACAATCAATCAACAAATATATGAAAAAATGTTCATCATCTCTAGCAGTTAGGGAAATGCAAATCAAATGTACTCTGAGATTTCATCTCACTCGAGTCAGAATGGCAGCTATTATGAAGACAAACAACAATAAATGTTGGCAAGGATGTGGGGGAAAAGGTGTACTCCTACATTGCTGGTGGGACTGCAAATTGGTGCAGCCAATATGGAAAGCAGTATGGAGATTCCTTGGAAAACTGGGACTAGAACCATCATTTGACCCAGCTCTCCCTCTCCTTAGTCTATACCCAAAGGACTTAAAAATAGCATACTACAGGGACAGAGCCACATCAATGTTTATAGTAGCAATTCATAGTAGGTAAACTGTGGAAACAACCTAGATGCCCTTCAGTAGATGAATGGAGAAAAAAAATGTGGCATATATACACAATGGAATATTACTCAGCAATAAAAGAGAATAAAATCAAGGCATTTGCAGGTGAATTGATGGAGTTGGAGAAGATAATGCTAATTGAAGTTAGCCAATCCCCAAAAAACAAATGTCAAATGTTTTCTCTGATATAAGGAGACTGATTCGTAGTGGGGTAGGGAGGGAGAGCATGGGAGGAATAGATGAACTCTAGATAGGGCAGAGGGGTGGGAGGAGTAGGGAGGGGGAGGGAGTTAGGAATGATGGTGGAATGAGATGGACATCATTATCCAAAGTACATGTATGAGGACGTGAATTGGTGTGAATATACTTTATATTCAACTAGAGATATGAAAAATTGTGCTCTATATGTTTAACAAGAATTGTAATGCATTCCACTGCCATTTATTTAAAAAAATCAATAAAAATAAAATTAAAAAGAAAAAGAAAAGTTCTCCACTCTGGATTTATCTGTGTGAAACAGCTTCAACATTTTTTTTTCAAGAACACTCCCTAGATAATCTTGTGTACCTAGGATCCCATTCCAATCTGCAGCAGGTATCTCTTCATGATTAGATTCAGCTTGTCACTCTCAACAGTAATATTTTATGAGTAATGCTGGGTCCTCTTCAGGGCATCACATTCAGAGACAGGTTGTCCCCCCTCCCTTCCCTAGGAATGTTGATTCTGACTGCCAGTCAAGTTGTTGCTTTGTCTACTCATTTTTTTGCCTTGCAACTAACACATCACCTTTGGGAGAAATTTTAAAGCTATGTGAATATTATGGCTCCTTGTCAAGCTTTCTACCATAGACTTATCACCCATTTTCTTCAATCAGACCTTACCATTGCTGGTTGTAAAATGGTGATTTTTCAAATTTAACCACTCTCTCCATATTTATCAGCGCTATCTGGTTCTCCATGATGTTCTAAGTTCAACTTGAACTTTTCATGCCCTGCTCATTTAACCAGCCATTTCTCCAGGGACCTCTGGTTCTTTTTAGTAGTTTCCTGTATTTTGGGAGAGTACTTTCACAGGATAATAGATGACAGTTGTAGGTTGGCAGTCTCCTCTCCCTTCCTTTGGTTCTTTTAAAGAAGTTTTTCCATTGTTTTCTGGTTTGTGGTATTTATGATGAGAAGTTAGTGTCTTGTCATTGTTTCCTTTAAAATATTTTTATTCAGTGTTTCACATATGTCTGTTTTTAAGATTTTTCTCTTTATCTGTGGTTTTGAGCATTTGAACTTTGTTGATCTATTGGGTGATTTTTTTGTTATATTTTAAAATCCTTTAGCCATTATTTCTTCAAATACATTTTTTCCTGCCACCGTATCTCACTGTTCCTGCTGGGACTGTCAATTACCCCTGTGTCAGACTGACCAATATTGCTGTGCAAGTTCCTTAGGCTCTGTTCATTTTTGCAATCCTTTTTTTTTTTTCCTTCCTGTGATTTGCTTTGGATAGCTCTCTTGTCTTGCCTTGACACTGATTTTCTTCTTCCCCTGCAGTATCCAAATTTTCCTTAAATTTTTTCCTTAAAAATTTTGACTTTAGTGTTGTCTTTTCCAATTCAAGAATTCTCATTTGGTCCTTTTTTTCATAATTTCCATTTATCTATTCAGTGTCCCCATTCATTCATTCAATATGCTCAGCTTTTCTCTGTAAGTCCTTAAGTGTATTTATAATGGTTGTTTAAAGTCCTGTATCTGTTAATTCTAACATCTTTGGGTTATTTTTCCTCAACTTAGCATCATGTCAGGGTTTGTTTTTCTTAACTATGCCCCCGCTCCCTGAGTTACATATTGCTGCTATTTCATTTGTTTAAAGATTTTTGCTTGTATGTGGTACATTGTAGATGCTGTTTTGGGGGAATTTGTTTTCCTTTAAAAGTTATTTAAGTTTGTTTTTTTAGCCAGAATCAATTTACTTTGAATCAGCTTGATTTGTTTCCTAGAAGATAGGATTGTTTTATGCATTGGTGATCTACATTATTCCTTATTTTTATTAGGAATAATCTTTGGAAAGAATAGCTCTATTCCTAAAATGAGGCCCTTCTGAGATCTCAGCTTAATTCCACATTGTTTGGCCACCCTGGCTATTTGGAACTGGTACTGTGAGAATTCCGCAATCTCTGCAGCTCACAGCTCCCCAGTACTATTCTCTATATTCTCTATCATGCTTTGTAGCTTCATCTATTTATTTATTTTTTGGTACTAGGATTTGAACTCAGAGTCACACATCCCCAGTACGTTTTATTTTAAGAAAGGATCTCCCTAAGTTGCCCAGGCTAGCCTCAAACTTGTGATCCTCCTGTCTTGACCTCCTGAGTGGTGGGATCCCTGGTGTGCACCACATCAGACTTCATCTCTCCATTCTCAACTGAGAATTCAGTCAAAGACTTAAGTGGACTGCTTTGTAGATTTCTGGAACTCTTTCTCTGTGTAACTCTCTTTGTCAGTTCTCTGCCCCACAGATTTCAGCTCTCTCAGCAACCCTAAAAATCTGGTCTCTGCTTTCTCCATTCAGTGAGTCTGTTGTGCTCTGCTTGAGCTCCATGTCTCTATACCGTGGTCTAGAAAGCGACCAGCTGATAATGGCACTCACATAGGGTTCTCTTCTCAGGGATCATAGTTCTTGTACTAGCTCTTGTCCAATATCTGAAAAAAATTTCTTTATATATTTTGTCTAGGTTTATACTATTTATAGCAGCAGGGCTAGTCTAGTACTAACTACTCTGTTATGTACAGAACTAGTGGAAAAACTCAAAGCCAAATACACTTTTTCATTAAGTTAATACATTTTTTGAATTTTCTATTTCTTCCACTGGCTTTGGTGAATAGTCTCAGGAAGTTGTCCGATATATTCAAGCTGCAAACTATTTTGGTGTAAAGCTGTTTATAATATCCTCCTTATCTCTTAAAGTTTATGGGATCTGTAGTGAATTCTCTTTCTCTTTTTTATTGCTGAAATTGGTATTTTGTGTATATGTGTCTTTTTCTTGATCAGTGTTACTAGGAATTTATTTATTAATTTTTTTTTGTTGAACACATGGCTTTGTTGATTTTTTTCTTTTACTATTTCATTGATTTTTGCTTTTATTTTTATTTTCCATCTTCTCTCATTTAGCTGTTCTTTTACTAGTGTTTGAGTTGGAAACTTCAATTACTGGTTTTCAGCCCTTATTCTTTCCTAATATATGCAACCTAGGCTTTACATTAACCTCTAAATGTTTTAATTGTGTTATATTTGTTCTGGTATGTTATATCTTCATTATCATTCAGATAAAATATTTTATAATTTTTGATATATTTCTTCTTTGACTCATGGGTTATTTAAAAGTATATTGTTTGATTTCCAGGAAACTGAAAATATTCTAGTTATCTTTTTGCTATTGATATTTTTAGCTTAATTCCACTATAGTTAGAAAACATACTCTGAATTATTTAAATCTTTTGAAATTTGTACAATAAATAACCATAGTGTATAACTATTGATTGTATCCTGTATTCAAAGAGAGTGCTAATAAAGTAAATTTGGGCACAAATGAATATTTTAAATATTAACTGTATCTTAGAAGATATTATTGATGTTAAGCATTTAGGATGTGCTAATAATCTGTGAATACATAGGACAACTTTATACTTAAAGGAAATGTTGATGAAGCACAGGCATCCCTCTGTATCCACAGGGCATCGAGCCACAACCGATCATCTTTTTTTTTTTTTTAACTGGTCATCTTTTTATTCTTTTAGATTTGACCATCTGTGTCCTTAAATTTAATGTGTCTCACAAGCAAAAATTTTTTTTCATTCTGGGGATTGAATTCAGGGGCACTTGATCACTGAGCCACATCCCCAGCCCTATTTTGTATTTTACTTATTTATTTAAAATAATTTTTCAGTTGTCTATGAACCTTTATTTTGTTTATTTATATGTGGTGCTAAGAATCGAACACAGTGTCTCCACACATGCTAAGTAAGCACTACCACTGAGCCACAACCCCAACCCTTATATTTTATTTAGAGATAGGGTCTCACTGAGTTGCTTAGCATCTTGCTTTTGCTGAGGCTAAGCTTTAAACTCGAGATCCTCCTGCCTTAACCTACGGAGCTGTTGGGATTACAGGCGTGCACCACCTTGCTTGGCCACAAACATCATTTTTGAAGCCAATTTGACAATATTAGTCTTTGATTTGCAATATTTAGTCCATTTACATTTAATGTTATTCCAGGTGGGGTTGAATTTGTAACTACCCCCTAACCTTTTGTATTTTGTGCAATTCATCTGTTGTATGTTCTATTTTTTCTTCCTTCCTTTATTTCTTTTAGAGTAATAAAATATTTTTGTAATTCCATATTCCTTCTATTAATTAGACAGTTGTGCTTTCTTTCATATTCTTTTGGTTTTGCGCTAGAGAATATCACTTAAGTTGATGATTTAATTGATTTTGTATGCGATTTAAAATTTTTGAAAAAAAATTTAATTTTTTTTTTTTTGGTTTCAGAGATTGAACAGCAGGGTGCTTAACAACTGAGCCACACCAGCCCTTTTATTTTCTGTTTGATATAGGGTCTTGCTAAGTTGCTTAGGACCTTACTAAGTTGCTGAGGCTGGCTTTGAACTCAAAATCCTTCTGTGTCAGCCTCCCAAACTGTTGGGATTACAGGCATGTGCTACCACTCCTGACAAATTTTGGGATTTTTAAAAAAATCTTTATAATAATCCTACTAAGATATATATCTCAGAGGTATCCATGCTGGTCAATTTTTCTATGTGCATACGTTCATTCAACATCTGGATTTAGGCCTATTTTATTTCCAGAAAGTTTTGTCAGATTACAATTTTTGTGTTTAAACACTTTTTTTAGCCAGCTTTATAGCTATATAATATATATAGTAAACTTCACCAATCTTGTGTACATTTTGGTGAGTTTTGATAAGTAATGTACAGTTGTATGATCATCAATACAATTGTTATTGGGTTATAGTTTTAAATATTAGCTTTGTTCCATTATTTGGTTTTACTTTTTAAGCAACTCTAATTATTTTAGTGTTTTTTTTGGTGGGGGAGGGTTGCCTATTTTTTTTAATAGCTATGGCCTTTTTCTCTGGCATTTCTACCTTTTTGCTTTTGTATTCTTGGATATGTCCCTTATTATACTTTTAGCTAAAGTTGAATTTATTCACCTTTAGGCATTTTGTAATTTAGCCTTTATTTCTAATATGGCTTAAATTATTTTTCTTTTACTTCTTTCCAGAGTTTGATTAACTCACTGCACATAAGGTTTTTGTTTTTTGTCCATTTCATCCTGATGTTTTGAATTTTGTGTACTTTTATATCTTCAAAGGTCTGTTTAATAATATTTAATTCATGTTAGATACTGTGTCAAAATTTTCTTTGTTTTAGAGGAAAGTAAATTCATCAGTTGAAGATACTGCACTCTTAGTTTCTATTTTCTTTTATAGTGACTTTGTATAAGCTTTCCCTGTTATTTTTGTTTATTTTAAAGCCTATTTAATTTTCCTGGGCCCTCAATAACAGGTGCTTCTTTGTGGGAGGGAGTGTGTTTTGGAGTGGCTCACTGTGATTCTTAGTATGAGAATGTGCCATTCTCCTGGCACAGTGATGTTAAGTCTTCAATGAATCCATTATAAATAAATCTGTTGTGCTTTTGTGAGAGAGAGAGAGGTTGGTGGCTTCTGATTCTGACTCTCTTTTGTTGTTTTAGGACTCCTACTGCCACCACTCTGTTCCCTACTTTTCTTTACATCTCACCCTCAAGCCATGCATCACCTAAGTTGCCTCCCTCTCCCCAGGAGTGGTATCGTTCCAAGATTGGGTCACCCAGCAGCTGGTGCTCTGACCCCTCAGATTGCAGGCCTATCTCAATATTTTTCTACTCATGATGAGAGCCCCTCTTTCTGGAGGGGGGCTTTTATTCAAGTTCTCTACTGCTGGGACCCCATGGCCCTCTCCCCTTTTCCATGCTCTGAATGGGTTCTGGAACCAGCTTTGCTGATATCTTAGGTTCGATTTCCTCTCTTACATATAAGTTAAAGTTGTACACATATTGTTATGATGTAGATATGGATTATATGTGATTTAAGTTGTTCTCCTTTTTAATTCTTATGAGTTGTATAGCTTATATACAAGATCTGGATGTAGATAGCTATCATTTTTCCCAGGGGAATCCAATAGAGTATTTTTTAAAATATTGGTTTTATTTATTTTGGATGGTTTACTCAAATTTCTATATTTGAGAGTGTGGCACTGACAGCTATTAGGAGCCCTGTGTGCGGGGTGGGGGGTGGGGACTGGGCTTTTTTTGCTAGTGGTGGTGCAGGAACTGGCTAATCTGTGGGAGACCCACTCATTGCTCCAGAGTAGAGTTCTACATGATCCTCCCTGGAGAATCAATGCCTGTTTTTCCCACACTGGAAGTGGAGGGAGGGGAGAATGGAATAATTTTTACTCTGCATACACTTTCAATCAGCTACCCTGTTTTTGACCCTGTGTATCTCTCTCCACTGTCCTATACCTGGTTTCTTAGAGACCTCAGTCTCCCTGATGCTCCATAGGGTTAAAATTTCCTTTCTGTATTTTTTTTAAAACTTCTGTGCCCGTGTTGTAACCCGTAGCTTCTTCACCCTGTAACTTTAGCTATCATTTTTCTCATTCTTTTGTGGCTGTAGTTTATCAATTTTCATTCTTACACTTTAATCTTAGTGAGGAAGTAGAAGGGAAAAGAAATAAACAGAGATGGTAAATCTGACATTTTTAATTGGAAATTTCTCCTCTTGGACTTTTGAGTGGTTAAAAGAAAATCATTCTCATTAGAAAAAGAAAGAAGGTGGCAGGTAGTTGAGGTGGCAGGAGCTGGATCTGACCCTGACTGCAGCTCTTGGGCTGGACGGCAGGCTGGTGTGGTTGTGCCTGAGAGCTGGGAGATCTGCCTGAGTCCACAGCAGGCCCCTGCCCCTGCGGGCTATTGCTGAGACCCCACTTCTGCCCCCTGGGTCTGTTGAAAACATCTTAAATTTAACAAAAACATTGTTTTGTGTCACACTGAACATCTCTCCCTGTCATTAAATATGGTGTCTGAGGCTGCTTTCAACAGTCTTGAGAAGCACCATAGTTTATTTAACCAATTCCTTATGGGCTTCCTGTCCACCCTCTGTCCCATCAGAAAAAGTCAGCTCCCTTGTATATGTGGTTCTGGCTTCTCTCACTCCTCTTAATTAAACACCTATTAAAACCCTGGCACGCTTTAGTCATAAACTCACAGAATTATTAAGAAAAGGGACTCCAAACGCCCCAAGAAAAGGCAGAAAGAGAAAAGAAAAAAAGAAAGGCACGATTGGACCCCAACACACGCTCCTTGTCCTGCAGTCACAGTCTTGGGTGAGCTGAGCCCCGTCCTCAGTGTTTGGCTTGGATGCCAGAGCATGAGTCCACCCTTCTGGGCCCCTGTGTTGAGTGGCAAGAGCCTGGGTCCATGGCCTTTCTCTGGAGCTAAGGCCAGAACTCTCCTGTAGCACTGGCGTCACTGATTGTCATCAGCTCCACGGCACCTGGATTCTTAATGGAGGAAAACACATGCCACGGGGTCCCAAGAATCCTGCCTTTGAGTTTCAGGTCAGTGAGCACTGTTCTCACGGATATGGCCTAGTGTGAGTGTAGCGGAGATCACCTGTGTGACCTTGGGCAGACCATTTTCTCTCTCTGAATCTAAGTGGGGATACAGTGCCCTGATGGTGCCTATCTGACTGAGGGGTTTCCATGTGGTAAAAAACGTAAAATTTTTAGGGGCTGAGGCTGTAGCTCAGTGGTAGAGTGCTTGCCTCACATGTGTGAGGCACTGGGTTCAATCCTCAGCACCACATAAAAATAAATAAAGATACTGTGTGTTCATCTACAACTAAATAAATATTTTTTTAAAAAAGTAAAAATTTCTGTACAGTACCTGACAAAAATATGTCCCCCAACAATTACAACTTTGCTTCTTTTCTCCATTGACCTCATGGTCTCTGGACCTTGTCCTACCTTGTCCCTGACCCATCTCTCTCTGGGTCTTGGGACGTGTCTAAAGCATGTTCATTCGCTGAATGCCATGGTCACACTCTACTCACAAGAAACACAGATTCTTGCCTGCTTCTCTTGGTGATAGGATATCTAGGTATTATTTCCCGAGCATCCATGCTGGGTCTGGGGTATGCACCATATTTCTGTAGCTTCTCCACCTTTGTGCACCCTTGGATCCCCTCCCTCTGATCCAAATAGTAGAAAATCATCTCCCCAATTTCTAAAGTTTGAGCAGTGTACGAAAGACGTAAGCATAGGACACACAACCCTATCCGGCTAGGATTTAAATCTCTGTTCTGCCATTGATTAGCTGTTACCTTTCTGAAGTTATTTATTGCTTCTATATCCTAGTCTCTTCATGTATAAAATATGATAGAAATAATACCTACTTCACAAGACCGTGAGGACAAAATCAATATAGATGGTACTTTATATGTGGTAATGAATTGGCAATTGTTGTGGATAAAGACATACTCCCTAGAGGGCTTCTAAAGGATGCTATTATGTCAGCTGGGAAGCACTTCAAACCCTCAGCTCCCTATGGTAGCTCATAGATTCCAGGTTGATTTAAACATCCAGTGACCAATAAATGCTCAAAACCCATCTATCTTCTTCATTCAGTGTATGAATATTTATTCAAGTCTACCACTTGCCAGGCCTTGTTTCATTCACTAGTCACACACCAACAAAGCAAAGAAAACCCATGCTCTCATGGAAGCCTGTGTTCCAGTGAGGGGACCAGGCAAGAAACATAATAACAAATTATAGCTTATTAGAAGCTGGTAAATATTACAAAATAATAGAGGAGGATAATGGAAATTGGCAATGTTGTGGGGAAGAGACTTGCAACTTTATGTGGAGTGGTCAGGGAAGGCCTCATTGAGGTCTTTAGAGTTAATATTTGAAGGAGATGAGGGAGTGAGCCACAAGGGAAAAAGGGAGGGTCAAGAAAGTGTTTTTTTTTCTTTTTGTAGATTAGAGAACTGATAATATGATCATATGTATGCGTGAAAGACTCAGTAGAGGGAAAACAGTGATGTAAGAGAGAGGACATTCCTGTGCAAAAGTCCTGAGGCAGGAGAAAACTTTAAATGTTTGAGAAACTTTGAGGAGGTCAAAGTGGCTGAAAAAAATGGAAGGAGTAAGAGTGGGAATAATAAGAGGTGAGATCAAAGGCAATGGGAGGCCAAATCTAAAGGGCCTTGCAGGCCACCAAAGTAACTTTGGTTTGTTTGGTTGTTGGTTACGAATTTACCCAAAGAAACTATTCCTTAACCCATATACTCAGGTTTTATAGTTCAGGAATAAAAGTCTGTGACCAAATTCCATGGAACTCAACCCAAAGAAATTCTCTACATTCCAAATTACTTTGCATTCTGTAAAATACCAGCCTTTTAAAAAAATCTCCTTAAAATCTTACCTAAATCAAATCATAATTTCTATAAAAATCTGTATCTGCCTTTCTTTGTGGGTCAGCCACAGCAGACTTAACAGGGAGCTGCAACCCTTAGGGGGAAAATGCTCCAGCAGGGGCTGGGATTGGGGCTCAGCGGTAGAGTGCTCCCCTAGCATGGGCGGGACCCAGATTTGACCCTCAGCACCACATAAAAAATGAAGGCATTGTGTTGTGTCCATCTACACCTGAAAAATAAATATTAAAAAAATGCTCCAGTAATATAAAATTGGAGACATCTGGCACGAGGCCCCACATCTGGAGTTTCCTCAAAGCCCTGGAAGCCAGGGCATCTGTTATCCTTAACACCTGACTGTAGTTTTTACTCTGATGTGAGGAACTATTGGAAGATTTTAAGCAGAGAAATGATTTATTTGACTTGTATTTGGAGGGGATCCCTCTGGCTGATGTGTGGAGAATGGATTTGGAAGAGGCAAGGGTGAAAGCAAAAAGATAGGTAGCTGTTCCTAACACAGTGAGGAGTTAGAGTGGCTTAGAGCAGGACAGTACTAATGGAGGCAATAAGATTCTGAATATATTTTGAATGCAGAACAAAAACAGGGTATTCTAATGGATTGGATTTGGGGGATAAAAAAAGCATCAAGGTCCAAAGTTTTTGGTCTGAAGTGATGGAAAAATAGAATTGTCATTATTTGAAAATTATAGGTTAGGCAGATTTGGGTGGGTAAAATCAGGAATTTTTTTGGGGGGGCGGAGACAACTGAAATACAAATTTGGAGTCAAGGAAGAGTTTAAGATTGGAGATATAAATGCGGTATTGCCCAAATATAAAGGTATTTGGAGTCATAACATTGGATGCAATTGCCAAAGAGTTAGTATACAGAGATGTGAAGAGAACCCAGGGGTGCTCCCAGGTGAAGAAGTAGAAGATGAAGAACCAGCAAAGGAGGCTGAGGAGGAACAACCAGTGGCATCGGAAGAGGGCGGTGGATTGGTAGAGCATGTTTCCAGGAGGACCATGGTCAGCGGTGCCAGGTATGTTGATAGGTCCAGTAAGATGAGAACTGAGAATTGATGGATTTTGCATCATGGAAGTTGCTAATGGCCTTTTTCAGAGATATTTTAGTGTTGTGGTAGGAGCATAGGCCTGATTGAAGTGGATTCAATAGAGAATTAGAGGAGAGGAATTGACCAATGAGCACAAGCCATACTTTCAAATAGTTTTCTATGATAGGTAGCAGAGAAATGTGATGGTAGCTAGAGGGAAAGGGAGGGTCAAGAAAGCAATTTCTTTTTTCTTTTTGTAGATTAGAGAACTAATAATATGATTATATGCCTGTGTGAAAGACTCAGTAGAGAGGAATTCAGTAGAGGGGAAAACTTAAACGATGTAAAAGAGAGGAGGTAGAATCACTGGACAGATGTCCTTGTGTAGTGGGGACTGGCTTTAGATCAGAGCAAAGATGATTAATCTGTAGTCAAAGGAGGGGACAGAATATTCAGGGCAGATGCCTTCAGAGCAGACAGTGTGGTTGGGGATAGGAGCTCTGGATTGCTCTCTTTTGATGGATTGCATTTCCTCAGTAAAGTAGGAAGCGGCATTACAAGTAATAGTCATGATAGGAAAGGTGTTGGAGGGTCAAGGAGAAAAGAGATGATAAATAGCCCTCTAGGACTATAGGAAGAGAGAAAGGTTTAGGGTGTTCAGCTAGCTGCCCACTGTATTTATGGTATGCTTGAGATTCATGGTCATGAATTTAGAATGAAAACATTGAGAAATTTTGTGCCTTTTTCTCCAGCCAGATTCAGGTGTGTGAGGACAGATGTGAAATAGCTAAGGTTTGGATTTAACCTGATTTGAGGTTTGGCTAAGAGAATACTATGAAGTATGGTAGAAGAGGGCAAAGGAATTAAGATTGGGATAAACAAAGCAATTGCATTAATTGGCTGAGAAACATAAATTTGGCAAGGAAGAGAGAGAGAGAGAGAGAGATTGAAGGACTAGGAAAAAGTGATTGAGGCAAGGGAACTTGTATCCTTGTGGCATTAAAATATTGCTGGACTTTGGGAAGTAGGGGAAGTGAGCTAGAGATAGAATTTGAGAGCAGAAACCTGGGATGCACAGCTGAAATTGTCATTTATTATTGGTAAACGGGAATGTGCACAATGAATCAGGTACTGAGGATCCAGGATGTTGGGTTCCAGCCGACTCCTGTCATTCAGCAGGTGTGTGTGTGTGTGTGTGTGTGTGTGTGTGTGTGTGTGTTAGAAATAAAATAGACTTGCTCGATTTTCTTATCATTATAGTAACAATACAAAATACCTCAAATATGCAAAATTCACAACTCTCATTTAGAAAAATGATTGGTCGTTCTCTGCTGAGAACTACTTGAGTTTTCAATATTTGATTTTTCTGTGTGGAAATGCAGAGACAGCTGTTGGAAATGTGGTATACATATGGAAGCAAAGTTGGAGATCTGTGAAATATAAAATGAAATATAAAATGAAAAGCAATGCGAGTGGAAAAGATTGTCTGGAGAGACTGTGTATGGTGAGAGGGAGGCAAAGATGGGGCTATTGGGAAAACTCCCATTTCCAGGGTAGGAGGAACCAGAAGAGTTAGTGATAAGGAGGGCAGAAATGTGGGGGAAGGATCATGGAAATTCAGACAGGAAGAAATGCTCCATGAAAATGAGGAGAGTAGGGAAAGCGGATATTTGAAGCAAGTTCTTAAAACTGAAGATCTAGAGCACAGGGGAGGAATGAATGTAGGCAAAAAGAAACACAGCTTCTTTGGCGACAGAAAAGAAAACAGAGATCCTGATTCAAGACAGGGTGGGTTAGGCAAGTCAGGATGCTCATATTGATCATGCTGATAGCCAAAGTGACAGTTTACCAAGAGCCATAATAGTTCTGTGCATAGTGAGCTTACCTCCTGGTTTTGCTCACTCTCTCCCTTTCCAAACTTGTTTTTCTCCTTAATGGCTCATCCTTTCCTTACCGTTTGCTAAGTGTGGTCACATTCTAGCTCTCTGTCCCATGGAACTCTCTTTTCTCTTTACCATGATTGTCATAGCCAAGAAATCCTATCTTAGGATAGGGGTGGCTTTCCTCTTTACCCTTTTAAGCATCAAAACTCTAATTATTTTTACTTCTTTGGAGGGGTATCAGTCAAATTGGTCACCACATTTCCCTGATGAAGTGGAGAATGCTAGCTGGTGACTGTTAAATTCAATTTGGCCTAAAGCTACTTTCATATGTAGTATACTATAACCTGACTTAACTTCTAATCAAATGGCAACCTAATCAGAGAGTGGATCTTGTAACCATCAAAACTTGTCTAATCACTGCAGTGAACTTTCAGCCAGTCACAGACTGCAAACTGCTCAGCATATCCAAACAAGGCAAAGAAGAAGCTGTAACCAATCAGGCTGTTTCTATGTGTCACTTCAGTTTTCTAGGTAGATCTTTGTGAACCTTTACTGGTTCTGGGTGCTGCTTGATTCATGATTACTTCTTTGTGCAAATAAATTCTACTAGGCTTAATTTGTCTGAAGTTTCTCTTTTAAGAGATTAGTATCAGAAGTAGGATCTAAATTAAACCTTGGGTGATCATCAGGAGCGCTGAGTGATTGAGTGAAGGTATTTGCCAGGGTGCATGTGTCCACTGATTTCTCACAGAAACTGGGATCATGGGTGAGTTTTCTCTCATATTTGAATTCTCCAGAGTTATGTTTTAACCTGTCCAACTTTATTTTTAAGTAATTTTCGTTGAATCTGATAATTAACTGGATTGGATCCATTTATAAGCCTCAGGTATGGACCTTTAAAAATCAGCTCTTCCAAGCTGGGCATGGAGTGTACACTTGTTATCCAAATGGCTCAGGAGGCTGAGGCAGAGGATTGTGAGCCAGCAAGGCTCTAAGTGACTTAGTGAGAACTTCTCTCAAAATAAAAAACAAAAAGGACTAGGGATGTGACTCAGTGGTTAAGCACCTCTGGGTTCAATCCCTGGTACCCAAACAAAACAAACAAACAAACAAACAAAAAGAGTTCCTCCAAATCTAAGGAGTCTGGAATTTCACTTTGTAAGATACCAAGAAACTTTATGAACAAAAATTATAAACCCAGAATCCGTGTATTTTTGAAAAAAATGGGTTAACCTTACTAAGGATTATTCAGAATTATAGTGGTTGCTGTGGGAATTTTTAACCTAGATAAAATTGTTCACTTGTGAAATACATTAGAAAAGAAAGGATCCAAAATACTTCAAAAGCAATGGAATAGGGATTCTTTAATTGGTATGCAGAGGCATCAAAAAGATTAAATGGGCCAAAGATCGTCTCTTAAAGAGGTTTCTTAATGAAGGCAAGTGAAAAAATCTTAAAAGTCTTCTTCATAAATATTAGTAAAAAAAAATTAGCCATCTGAACAGGAAATATTGTTCCATTGGATGGAAAAGCAATTTTGATTTCTTTAACAAATTAGTGAAGTTGTATTATTATACCCAGAATATAGCTAAAATTTTAGAATGAAAGCTACAAGGTCTGTTTCTGTCTATATGTTTATGTATGTCTTTGCACATGGTGTATGTGGTATTTTTCCATCTTCTTATAATATATCAAATTAAATTGTGAAAGAGCTTTATTTAATTAATTGTCTTTAAGAAGTAATTATATAAGTGAAGCATTCTTTCAGGAAAATGAGAACTAACCCAGATGCTTTTCAAGTTCATATGACTTGGGTAAACTTTGGTAAATAAGACGTTATGATTTGGATCTATAGAAAGTGGAGTGGAAGTAGAAGTGAAAACTCATTTAGGAGACCTTGGGTCTCCCTGCTTGCACAGGGGTGCCTAGAAAGCTGTTTCCCTAGGATTTGTTTCATCTAGGCATTAAGAAGCCACTGTAGCCAAGGTCCTACAAGGCTCAGCTATTGCTTGAGCTGGCAGCAGACCTTGGCATTGTGTAGCAGAGTGTAGCGGGGTTGTAATCCCTGTGGGCAGCCCCTGAGTGAGTGATGAGTGAAATTGTGAGAAGGAAACTAAAGCTACAGTGCAGATCTGGGATTAAGAGATGTCAGTGATGAGGAGTGGACAGAGCCAGCCTAAGAGAGAGGCCACGGGATGCAACTAGTAAGGCCATAGGTGCAGGGATGCCCAAGCCCTTGGGAATTCACATCACTGTCACAAGCCTCAGATTCCAGACATGAAGTTATGAGACCTGTTTACCCACCTGGAGTTTGGTCTTGCTTTTGTCCCCCCTCCCCCCTTCCTTCCTTCCTTCCTTCCTTCCTTACTTCTTTCCTTTTTTTGGTGTGTGTGTGTGGGAGTACCAGGGATTGAACCCAGGGGCATTTAGCCACTGAGCCACATCCCTAGCTTTAAAAAAAAAATTAATTTTGAGACAGGATCTCACTAAGTGGCTGTAGCTGGCTTCAAACTCTCCAGCTTCCTGCCTCAGCCACCCAAGCCCACTGGGATTATAGGCGTGTGCCACTGTGCCCAGCCCATCTCTTCTTTCTATGCCCCTATCTCTCCCTTTTGGAATGGAAATATGTATTCTGTGCTGTGATATATTGGATATATATAACTTGTTTCTGTTCTTTACAGGGGATCACAGTCAAGAGTTTGGCCTTGAGTCTCAGAGAAGACTTCAATTTGGGCTTTTGGGCAGTGTTGGAACTGTTAAGATTATGGGGACTCTTGGAGATGGACTAAAGGCACTTTGCATCATGAAACAGGCATGAACTTTTGAGGGCCAGTATGGAATGTTATGGTTTGGATATGAGGTGTTACCCCCAAAACTCCTGTGTTAATGAAGGAAGTGAAGTTTTTAGATTATAAGAGCTGTTACCTAATCAGTGAATTAATCCATTTGATGGAATAATAATTTGGAAGGACTAGTGTACTGGGTGATAATCAAAGGCAGATGGGGCATGGCTGGAGGACATGGGTCACTGGGGGCATGTCTTTGGGGTTTATATTTTGTCCCTGTGCCTCACTCACTCTGTTTCCTGGCTCTCATGAGGTGAGCAGCTTTCTTTCATCACACCTTTCTACCATGATGTTCTGCCTCACCTGAAGCCCAGAGCAATGGAGCTGGCTGATCATAGACCAAAACTTCTGAAACCATGAGCCAAAATAAAATCTCCTCCTCCAAGTTGTTCTTGTCAGGTATTTTGGTCACAGTGATAAAAAGCTGACTAACACTTAAGAATACTGTTTACTTTATTACAACAATAATGTCCTCAGAGTTTTCAACATGAAATAAAAATATAGATGCATGACTTTTCCTACCTGTGTTTACTAGTAAAATAAGCTCATGTTATCTCTGTCTTACAAAATGTGTCAGCAAGAAAAATAACGAGATAATAGCAAGCTATTTAATGTTACATCTTATAAGCAATCCAAGCATATTTTAAAAAATAAATGAGTTAAATAGATGTACAACAAAATTCTCACATAAAAGATGAACTTCCATACCAAAAAGTTTTGACATTCTTATCATGAAGAATGCTAAATTACAACACAGAGACTAACCCACATAATTATGGTTATCTTATATTAGACAAAGGTTTCAAAAACATACATTAGAGAAAAGATAGCTTCTTCAACAAATGGTGCTGGGAAAACTGGAAATCCATATGCAACAAAATAAGATTAAACCCCTATCTTTACCATGCACAAAACTCAACTCAAAGTGGATCAAGGACCTAGGAATTAAACCTGAGACACTGTGTCTATTAGAAGAAAAAGTAGGCCCAAATCTCCATCATGTTGGATTTGGCCCCAACTTCCTTAATAAGACTCCTATAGTGTAAGAATTAAAACCCAAAATTAATAAATGGGATGGATTCAAACTAAAAACCTTCTTCTCAGCAAAATAAACAATCTGTGAGGTGAATAGAGAGCCTACAATTTGGAAACACATTTTTACCACACACACATCAGATATAGCATTAATCTCTAGGATGTATAAAGAACTCAAAAATCCTAACACACACAACACACACACACATACACACACACACACACACACACACACACACACACACACAGAGACAAAACCCAAATAACCCTATCAATACATGGGCCAAGGAACTGAACAGACACTTCTCAGAAGAAGATATACAATCAAATCAACAAATATATGAAAAAGTGTTCAACCTCTCTAGGGATTAGAGAAATGCAAATCAAAACTACTCTGATTTCATCTCACTCCAGTCAGAATGGCAGCTAATAAGAATACAAACAACAATAAGGGTTGGTGAGGATGTGAGGAAAAAAGCACACTCATACATCCCTGGTGGGATTGCAAATTGGTGCAGCCAATATGGAAAACAGTATGGAGAATCCTTGGAAAATTGGGAACTACCATAACCAGCTATCCTACTCCTTGGTCTATATCCAAAGGACTTAAAAACAGCATACTCCACGGACACAGCCACATCAATGTTTGTAGCAGCACAATTCACAATAGCTCAACTGTGGAGCCAACCTAGATGTCTGTCAGTAGACGAATGGATAAAGAAAATGTGGTATGTATACACAATGGAATATTCTTCAACATTAAAAGAGTAGAATTTAATGCTAGGTGAAATTAGCCAATCTCAAAAAACCAAATGCTGAATGTTTTCTCTGATGTAAGGATGCTGATTCATAATGTGATGGTGGTGGGGGTATGGGAAAATTAGAAGAACTCTAGATAGGGCAAAGGGGAGGGAGGTGAAGGGAGGGGGCATGGGGTAGGAAAGATGGTGGACATCATTACCCTAAGTACATGTATGAAAACACAAGTGGTGTGACTCTACTTTGTGTACAACCAGAGATATGAAAAATTATGTGTAATATGAATTGTGATGCATTCTGCCCTCATATATAACAAATTTTAAAAAAAAGAATGCCAAGTCACACAGGGGCTGGGGTTGTAGCTCAGTGGTAGTATATATGAGGCACTGAGTTCAATCCTCAGCGCCACATTAAAAATAAATAAGTAGGGGCTGGGGATGTGGCTCAAGCAGAGCGTGCTTGCCTGGCATGCATGCGGCCCGGGTTTGATCCTCAGCACCACATACAAACAAAGATGTTGTGTCCACCGAAAAAACTAAAAAATAAATATTAAATTAAAAATTCTCTCTTAAAAAATAAATAAATAAGTAAAATAAAGATATTATGTTCATCTACAACTAAAAATAAAAGAAAGAAAAAGAATGCCAAGTTAAGCCAGAGCTCTCAGGCTTAGCCAAAACAACCAACCAACCAAACAAACAGAACAAACAAACCCATGAGAAGGTAGAGTAATTTTCTGTCCTTTATAATTTCTTATTACCAAGATACTAAAGCTATTTGGAACTTTTAGTTAATATGTTCTGGGCCACACTATGAATCATAATTTCTAGAAGCTTCCCTCCCCTTTGCCCTATCTATAATTCATCTAATTCTCCCATGCCCCTCCCACCACCACATTATGAATCAGCATCCTTAAATCAGAGAAAACATTTGGCTTTTTTTTTTTTTTTTTGAGATTGGCTAACTTCACCTAGCATTAAATTCTCCAACTCCATCAGTTTATCTGCAAATACCATGATTTTATTCTCGTTTAATGCTGAAGAATATTCCATTGTGTATATGTGCCACATTTTCTTTATCCATTCATCTACTGATGGACATCTAGGTTGGCTCCACTGTTCAGCTATTGTGAATTGTGCTGCTATAAACATTGATGTGGCTGTGTCCCTGTAGTACAATTTGTCAGATTTGCAGTCTATAGATTGCTGGTGTGACCGTTCAGAGTTGCTTGCTTCCTATTGTTCATTGGAAATTAAGGACACCAAGGGTTTAGAATTCTAATTAGCATATGTAACTAAGATTATTAGAAATTATAAGGGAAACAACTCTATGTGCAAAAATAAGGAAGGTAAGATGTGCTTCCAGCAAGCAAAAGCTATAAGGAATTAGGAGTCTGTGTTTTGTCAAAGGAAAAAAAAAGTATATTTGCCCTGAAATATAATGGATGGTTTTTCCAAAATGAGGAGAGGACAAATGTAGGACAAAAACCAAGTGAATAATAAAGTAGAGAATACTCATGGAAGATGAATCTTGTGAAAGGAAGTTTATGTATGATCAGGCTGGCTAAGATTAGAAGGAAATTATAAGTTTTCCTAATAAATGAGCCTTAATATCAAAAGTCTAATGTAAAATTAGAGTTTGGTCTTCTCTTTTAAGGATTTTCTTAGAATGTCTTAAGAGGGAATTGTGAAAGCCTTTTCTTTACCTTTTATGTAATTTGCCTAGGAAACAAAGATTCTGTGTTTTACCAAGATAATTTCCTGTAGTTTTTTTAAATTAGATTTTTCATCACTTAAGAAAACTAAGTCCTCTCTATTAAAAAAGGTAAGGTTTTTCTAAATCTATATAACTTTTTGTATTTACCTTTGAAGTTTTTAAATTTTCACTTTGATCAAATGAATGACTATTATATACAGTGATCTTTCTTCCTTTTTTGATGAAATGTTTTAAATCTGACATTTTTTATGAACTTCCCCATATCAAAGTTTAAATTAAATCCTTTTCATGATCTCCAATTAACTTTTGAATTTTCCTGATAAAATTTTAGATTTCTCAAAAGGATACATCCTCTCCTATAAAAAGAGATATATTAAATAAATTGGTCATATTTGATATATTATTTATGGAAATGATATAGGAAACGGAAATACTGTCAAGTAATAAGCTATACTAAACCTTCTTTGAGTTATATTTGTATGGTTGTGTTGTTAAATATGTATTTTAGAAATTGTATGAAATTCATAGTTGCTGAGGCTGACTTTGAACTAGTGAGCTTCCTGCTTCAGTCTCCTGAGCCACTGGGATTAAAAGCTTGAGCTGCTGCTTCTGATGCCATAGAAATGTAATATTCAAAAAAAATGTAATATTCTGATAAAAATAAAAAAAAGAAATGTAATATTCCTGGTAATAATGTAATAGTCATAATCCTAGTTAACAAACTGTTGTATGATCCAGAAACAATAGAATTCCCTGGTCAATTGCACCATTATTGTAATGAACTCTCATCAGATCTTTAAAGATAGCCAGTTTAAGACTTGTCATCATGGACAGTTAATTGTGTATTCTGGTACTTTCCTGATCATCTCTAAACCTAAAATGTTTTATCTCTGAGATGATTCATGAAAAAGACTGACAAATTCGGGTTTCTGAAGTTTAAGATCATATCATCAGACTGGGTCAGCATTCCCGGAACTCTAACGAAGAAACTAATGGGGCCATGAAACTGCCAACCCAACATTAAGTAGAACAAGAATCAATTAAATATCAAGGAAATGACTTGGTGGGTTTTCATGCTAAATGAGCCAGTACTGAAATTAAGGTATGCAATTTGAATGAATTCTATTAAGATTGGTCAAATTACCTACGATAACCTATTGAATTAACAATGCTACAGACCTGAATTGTTAAACAAAATTGGTAGTTAAGATGATGTAAATACAGTATTAATCATGTACTCATGGATCACTGGGATGGCCACCTGATCCTTCCTGAGCCCTTAAAACTCCCATATTAAAAGCCTTATTTTCTATAATAAGTCATTGAAGAGATAAAATGATCCAAAATGTGAAAAAAAAATCAATGAGCTGTTTTAAAAAATTGTTCATAACCAATGTTTGGTTCATTGAATCCATAATTCTAGTAAGACAATAAAAAACTCAGGCCAGACATTTCTGGCACTTGCTGGATCACTTTAACATTTACAGATGGATTCATTCAATTATCACCATTTTTTTCCCAAATAGAATCCTATGGGTTTATTTTAATTTTGAAATGGAATTAATACTACCATAATTAAAATGTAAAATTAAGTTGTTTTTAGTACATGTTCAAAGTTCTGCAATTATTACCACTTCCTAATTCCAGAACATTTTCAACACCTCCCAGAAAGAGATCCCATATCCACAAGCAGTTAGTCCCCAACCCTTGCCAATCACTAATCTACTTTCTATTTCTATGGATTTGCCTAGTCTGGACATTTCATATAAATGGAACCATTTACTTTACTTAGCATGATGCTTTCAAGGTTCACTTATATTATAGCATGTGTCAGAAATTCATTCTTTGTGTGTGTGTGTGTGTGTGTGTGTGTGTGTGAGAGAGAGAGAGAGAGAGAGAGAGAGAGAGAGAGAGAGAGAGAGAGAGAGAGAGAGATATCAGGGATTGAACCCAGGGCCTCGAATATGATAGGCAAGTGTTCTACTACTGAGCTATATCCCCAGCCTTTTTAATGTTTTCTTTTGAAGCAAGGTCTCACTGAGTTGCCCAGGCTGGCCTTGAACTTTCAATCCTTCTGCCTCAGTCTCCAGAGTAGCTGGGATTACTGGAGTGTGTCACTGTGCCTGGAACTCATTCTTTTGTTTGGAGAATAGTGAAAGGAATAGTTCATGGAAACCTTTTGTTTATCCACTCATCAGTGGATAATGTGCATTGGGGGTGTTCAAGTTTAGTTTAAAGATGTAATTATATAATCACATGTACTTCTATAAATGCATTCCTCACCTACCTTTTTCCTCAAATGAAGGAAAATCAGTAGTAAAATGAAGGGTAAGCAAACCAGCCAGCAGCCGGAACTTGGAAAAGAAAAAGCCCTGATTTTTAAGTTGTCAGTGAAAAATATGGCCAAGATTTTGTGTTCTCCTAGTTCAAAATGTCTTCTAATACTCTGAGATGAGACCATTCTCAAAGCCACTGATCTATCTACTGGAAAGTCCCTAGATCAGCAGAAAGGACCAAAAGTGACTGTCTGTCCAATGAGTAGTTTCAATAGCCTTCCAGAGACTAAGTTTTCATGGAAGTAACTGAGCCATCAAGAACACACAGGGGCTGAAGAGCACAGGAAAGGACTGTAGACCCAGCCCCTTCCCTGCTTTAAATGTACAGCTCTGATTTAGTTGTTTTATTTGTTGGAACAAATAAATAGAATCCATGCCCCGCCCCTCCCCAGAATTGGCATGCACTTGTCTAGACAGCTGTGGAATTGCTGGGCTGGGTCTGCATGGTGGCCATTTTCATGAGTTTTTCTGAGGAACCTTGATGGTGATAGTCTTCACCTCCTTGTAGGCTTTAAGCCCATCCTTCCCCAGCTTCTTCCTGTTGCCAGATTCTTCAGAGCCTCCAAACGGCTTCTTCCAGTCCACCTAGGAGCTTGAACAGAACAGCTAAAAAATGGCTCTGGTTTTTTATTTAAGGCAGTACATCAAAGGCAGGATAAGGTGTCAGTGGGTGGAGTCTTGCTTCCTGATATCTTGCAGTCAACAGGTTGATTGATATCTTGGCAAACCACATCCATCTGTGAGAAGGTGTGTGTCTATGTGGCTGCAGCAGGTTACCCTATCTCTGGCATTGTGCGGGACCTTTGGCAGAGCTGGATGGGAGTTCACATGTATTTGGGTCATCTCACAAACAGGAGTGCTTCTGTGAGTTCCTAGATACCAGACTTCCCCACTCAATGGCTTCCATACAGATCTGGTCCATGCACATTTCACAGATGGCTCCTGACAGTAGGTGAGTGATGATGTTGTAGGTGTTCTCCCACACTGTCCTGGCCTGGAGTGCCTGGGTAAAAAGCATGGCCTTGTCCAGGCCTCTGGTGAACATGGCAGCAGCCAGGCTGTACCTAGTGGTATTTGCCCTCTCTGTCACCTCTTTGATCTTCTTGAACTTGAACAGGGGCTGCACGCACATGAAGATCTCCTCCTTGGCAATCCTCATGACATCCTGCATGCCACCAAAGACAGTGGGCTTGATGGAGAAACCACGCTCCCCAAAAGTCTCCCTGCTGCAAAGAAGTTTTCCCTCTTCTTCTGGCCAAGCAGGTTGTAGCCCAGGATTTGTTCAAACTGTTCCTTGTCCACCGGGGGCCCCTACAGGGTGTCTAGCTCAAAGGGGTTCCCAACTTTCCTCTACTTGGCCTTCTCCACTGTTCTCTCGAGAAACTCATCATAGATGGATTCTTTGACAAAGGCCCAGGAACCAGCGCAGCAGCACTGGTCTGTGTTGAAGAAGAGGGCTTCGTGACATTGGTCCACAGCATGAGCCATGGCAGCATCAGCCAACAAATGCTGGGGTTTTTCCCACCCAGCTCTAGGATGACTGTCTTGAGGTTGGAATTGCTAGCAGCCTTCTGGATCAGGTGACCCACCTTCATGGAGCCAGTGAAGGTGTTTCTTTGTCAATATCCATAGGCTGGGCAATGGCCGCTCCTGCTGTTGGATCATAGCCCACCTCCTTCATGGGGGAGGCCAAATACAGGGCAGAAAGGGGGTCTGCTCTGCAACCTTCATAACCACACTGTTGCCTGTGGCAAGTGCCAAGGTGAGCTTCCAGCCCTGCATGACCAAGGCAAAATTCCATGGTACAATCTGGCCACAGACACCCACAGGCTTATGCTGCATGAAGCAGAGATGCTCACCATCCATGGCGATGATCTTGCCATGCCACTTGTCAGCCCAGCCAGCAAAGCAGCAGTCACCTTGATGACCTCATTCGGGTCCAAGGCATAAGACTCTTGGAAATGTTTCCCATTGTCCAAGGTCTCCAGTCAGGCCAAGTGGACACAACCCCTCTCCACTAGGTCAGCCAGCCTGGCTCACAGGCATCCATCCGGCACCCCAGGGACCCCAGACGAAAAGCCTCATGGGCTGCTTTCACTGCCCTGTCCACAGCAGCCACATGAGCAATGACCTCATCTGTGGTGGGGTTGACCGTGGAAGGTCTTCTTGCTGACTGTGTCTTGCCACTTGTTATGGCTGCGTGGATGTCTGGGCTCAAGATTGGGCTTGAGAGGACTGCTGCTAAGGAGTACGAGGCAATCCTGTCCTGGAGGCAAAGCACGCTGGGGTACCAGGAAGTGCAGCATGCTGACCACTCTGCAACAAGCCTGGGATCCAGTTCAGAATCAAGTCCAGGTTCAGATGAGATCTCTCCCAGGTCTGGTACTCAGCCCCTCCACACAGCAGACCCAGCCTCAATTACCACCTTTAATGCATATTTTCTGGTTATTCAGAAACTTTCCCATGCAGGAATGCTGATGCTATAATAGTAGCTAAAAAGTTGTTAGAAAATGTTTTCCTTATAGTGTGTTTCTGGAAAATCTCCAGTGATAGAGGTACTCATTTCATTGGCCATGTCATAAAAGAGTTAAGTATTATAAACACAATGGTATGAGGCAAAGCTAATCAAATAGATTGGATCCTCTTGGTCAAGGTATCACCAGTTGATGACAATCAGATCTACTCTCACTGCAAAACATAGATTAACCCCTTATAAAATGGTTATTGGAAAGTTTATCACTTAATAATAGAACCTGTATGTGTCTTCCAATTCTTACAAACTCTTGAATGACTCAAGAGTGTAAGGCTTTAATGAATTATGCCAAAGTGGGTTTTCACTAGGTTATGAAAGCCGTTTGTGACCCACCAATTGATGACCTGTCATGATCAAGAACCCAGATATTGGGATTTTGGTGATTTTTTTAAAAAACAATGCCAGAGAAAGTCTACCTTTGAACTCCATTGGAAGGGAGAATACCAAGTTTTTCTTTGTAGCAAAATTTCAGGATTTTGACTCTTTGATATACATCTCAACTCAGAAGGGTTCTTCCAAGTTCCTGAAACTATATACCTGTTGGAAATATTAAAGTAAACTGACCAGGAAGTTTTTCCCCAGAAGCAGATAACATCCTAGAACCAGAATCTTTTTCTAAGTTTGTGGATCAAAATCTCTCTATCATCCTGAAAGTCTTATCCCCCCTCGCATTGCTCCCCTATTTCCTGCTGTCCTAATACCTTCCCTTTCCTTGCAGGAAAATCTGTGTATGGCTTTAGCAAAGATCCATGCTCTAGAAAGAAACCAGAGCAATTGTTGGATTTACGGGCTAATACTCCAAAATACAAAAATATTCCACTAATGCCAATGCCTCTCTATGTTCCCAGTGAGTTGCTCTGAGACTCCAAAAGAAGAGTGGATGGCTATCTTTGATATTCTAGGCATCATCTGGCCGTGCATATTAGCCTGAATTTCTCCAAAAGCAAAATCTGAAATAAAAGCTTTCTGTAGGCAGTTTACTTAAGAATATTATCCTTGGGATCAAAAGTAAAGAAAAATAGAGCAAAGCAGGAAGAAAAGTGAGTTGGCTGTTGCTATGAGTGACTAGTGTTCAGACTAGAGGACTTTGCAATAAACCTCATCAAATGTATCTTAAAGATGTCTGCTTGGGGAATGAAAAAGGAAGGCTATACATTGGCTTCTAACTCCATTGGTCTAAGCCTTAGACTTGAAGAATAGCTCCATGAGCTTTAAACCTCCCTGTAATTTTATTGGTGAACACCAATTTTATAGAGTGATGGGCTTTATTGTGGTATAATCATACATGCTTATAGCATAGCTTGATCAAATTAATCTCCCAATATCTCTCCTTCTACCATCCATCCTCTGATCCCTTTCCTATACTTTAAGAGTCTCCCTTTTACATTCATGACATCCTCCCATTTTCTCCTTCTTCTAGCTCCTACATATGAGAGAAACTTGTGAAGCTTATCTTTCTGAATCTGGCTTATTTCCAATTATGATACTTTCCAGTTTCATCAATTTTCATGCAAATGACATAAAATTTCATTTTTTAAGGTTGAATAAAACTAGATTGTATATGTATATATACACCATATTTTCTCTGTCCATTCATCTGTTGACAGACACCTAAGCTGATTCCATAACTTAGATATTGTGAATTGTGCTCTGATAAACGTGAGTATGCATGTATCACTATAATCAATAATTTTGTAACCTTCCTATATTTTGGCTTGCACATATATAAAAGCAAAAGAGTATCAGGGATAGAACTAGAAGTATGTGTTACTGGGCCCAAGGCAAAGTACAATTAGATTGTACAGGCAACAACTGGTTGATATCTGTGCGAAAATGGTTGTCAAAAGCAATGACTTGAGAAAAAGAGATGTGGCCAAGAGAAGTGGTCATGAGAGGAGTCCAAAACAGCCTACTTCTTGTATGATTCAGAGTTATTCTTTCCCTCTGTCAAGTCCAACCCACCACAGAGTTCCCAGCCAAATGGTGAGGAGCTATAATCTCTGCAAGAACTTAGTACAAGACTATTAATATAATAATCTATGATCCCTACCAGTGCAATTTGCCCCAAAGCTGAAAGCAGTATTTATTATCTCTTAACACCATTATAGATGTCCCTCTTTCTATCAGCCAGCACTTTGATTGCTTTGGGTTTGTTGCCTGGTGGAGAGATGTAGTCCTTTTTCCCCTCAGACTCAGAGCTTTAGCTGCCCTTCTTGGGCAGTGGTTGCTCTAATTGCCTGTTCACTGTTATGATAAGGCATGGAAGCTTTGAGTTTCAGTCTTAGTCTTTCCAATACCATGACACAGAGGTAACTAATCTAATCTCTTCATGTCAATCAGAGTGAAATACCATCCTCTGCCAGAAATCTTTGCTGGTTGGCCCAGTGGTGCAGGATTCCCAAGGGTTCAGATAGGAGCTGTAGCTTCAAGTCTAGTAGTGTTATCTGGTAGAAGTATTCTCTTCCTCCCACCTGCAGGTGCCATGTTTTCTAATAGAAGAGAGAAAAAGGTTGCAGGTTCAGAAAATTCAAAGTGTATGAGTCATCGGGCATGATGGCTCTTGCTTCCCATGTGGTCCAAATACTGAGGAAATCATCCCTTGGCTAGTGCATTTGTCCTAGGGTGTGGTTCCTACGTTGGTGTATTAATGAAACTTTAATAGCCTTGCCAACGTTTTCTTAGGCAGTTTGTTTTGAGGTGTAAAAAAAAATGTGATAAGATCAATAAATCTTGTAGATAAGATCAGTAAATCCTGTACTCCTCTGCTGAGAAAACAGCACTGGACCAGCTGATAGAGGAAGGGATGTTTTTGGGTCCAGCTTCATTACCACAGAACCGAGAGGCAATATGGTCTCTAGCATATGGAACACAGTACTTGGAGTCTCTTAATTAAGAGTACTTTAATCCTATTTGGAAGCTGTGTTTGTTAGCTTTCTACTGCTATAACAAAATACCAGAGATAAATAACTTAAAAGGAGGAAAGTTTTATTTTGAATCATGGTTTCAGAGGTTTCAGTCCATGGTCACTTGTCCCTATTGCCTCTGGGCTGGTGTTGAGGCAATATTTCACTGTGGGGAGCATGTGGCAGAGTACATGGTGCCAGGAAGCAAAGAGAGAGAGAGAGAGAGAGAGAGAGAGGCGCCAGGGTCCCCATGTTCCCTTTAAGGGCATGCTCCCAATTATGTAACTTCCTTCCACTACACCCAACTTCCTGATGTTTCTACCACCTCCCAATAAAGCCACGGGCTGGCAACTAAGCCTTGAACACAAGAGACTTTGAGGGACACCCCAGATCTAAACTATACCAGTACCTCTCAGCTCCAAACCAAGCTTCCAGAAGGGAAAATCTCCAGGCCCAGGAAGGAAGCAAAGGTATCCAGGGATTCAGAAAGACTGGAGGTCAGCAAGTTGAAAAGTATTCTCATCCAGGGAATATTCTTGGGGAAGGGAAGAACCCTAGCTTTTTTATTTTTTTTAATGGAGGTCTAATGTAACATGCAATAAGTTCCACCGATATAAAGGGTACAGCCTGACAGTTTTTTTGCATGTGAAGCAACCCATGTGATCAACCCCCAGACCAAGAGCACATTTCTAGCACCCCCGAAGCCCTGGCCACTCCCCTCCCCATCAGCCCAGGGGTTCCTGCTATTCTGACTCCCAACATCATAGATTATTTTACTCATTTTTTATTTCCACATATAGGTAGTTCGGATATATGAACTCTTTGGTGTCTGACTGCGTTTGTTCATCATGGTGTTTGTGAGAGCCACCCACATTATTGGGTGTGTTAGATTATAACAGTGTTTAAACAAAAACAAAAATCAAACCCAAACAAAAAATCCCCCATCTTGCTTCCTAGACTGTGTCCAGTGAACATGTGTCTGGTTATAAGCATGTCTACATAGCTACTGTCCGCCATGTAGATTTGTAAATTTACTTCCAGGCCATTAGGTACCATCACTTTCCTGGCGGTGTGATACTTCCTCGTATGGGCCCAGGAACCTCAGGTGAATAGTGACATCTCTGAACCATGGGGTAGGTGGGGCTGGGCAGGCCTTGAGACATTCTGTGCCACTGATGAGTTTGGAATTGGCAGAGGGAGCTTACTTTAGTGTCAAGACCCACCAGGTGGGTGGAAAGAAGATGGGGACAGCTGGGACTAATGAGCTGGTCCTTTGGCCCCTGCCCAGGGCCTCAGCACCTACAGCTGCAGTGGGCTCCGCAGGTGATGCAGGGAAGTTTGCCATGAATTACTGAAGGACTATTGGCAGACTGCATGGAACCTAAGGTTAGGAAGCATTTGAGGACTGGAAAGGCAGGCACCAAGTTTCTTTCTCTTGTTTATTGTACAATATTCTCTCTCTCTCTCACCCTCTCTCTCTCTCCTCTTCCTCCTTCTCTTCCTACCCTCTCCTTCCCCTTCCACTCCTCCTCCTCCTCCTGCCCAGATCTCCACTCCCTTCCTTTTCTTAGTGTTTTCTACTTTACCACACAGCCAACAAAATGTGGCTGTTTCAACCCCATTCTCTGAGATGCCCAGGTGACAGGCTTCACTGAGTCTCTTTCAGTCTCAAGAGAGGGAACCAATGGTAACATCCATCCCCATGCCTTGGATCCATTGGGGTGTAGGCAATGAGGATGAGAAGCAGCTTCATCTAGTCATGGTCCCAGGGTTATGGGAGAAAGCATCTCTTAGAAGAGGGCATGGTTAGGAGAAATGATGGTGATTTTTGGTGCCTAGGCAAAGAAGAGCTGATAAGGGCCTGGCACTGAGAAAATTTTCCTGCTTCCTCAGGAGTCCCCCACTCCCTGAAGTTGACTATGCTCCAGCAAGAGCCTGAGGGCTTTCTCTGGACCTGGAATGGGATGGTGGAGGTTGTAGGGGAAGGACCAGTATCTGGATGGGAACTGGTTGACAAGACAGTGGAAATCTGCTGAGGTTCCATTGCTGGGAAGGGAGTGTTGGGCAAAAGGGAAGACCCAAGAAGGCAGACCTGAGCCTACGAGGGGACAGAGACTTTGGAGCCATAGAGACCAGGATTCAATTTTCAACTCTGTCATTTCGTAGACATGAAACACTGGGCAATCATTTCATCACCAGACATCAATTTCCTTACCTTTAAATTGAGATAATAAGGTAGGTGTTCAAATTATAGATAATGTTGCACGGATTGTGTTACTTTACAAGCTGGATATTCTTTTCAGTTCGATCTGCACAAATAGCTAGAGAGGTAGGGTGAGTGTCTGTCTGGATCTCCTGGGTTGCATGAAGGTGCTGGATTGAAAGCATATGATCATGGTGGGGAGAATCCCAGGCAACATCTTCCTAGGTAATAGTGCAGGCCTGGTACGGGGCTTGAGTGCCTTCCAAGGGCCTTCTGATAATGTTTGAGACTTTGAATTAGATGATTGGCTCACAATGCAAAATGAAAACTCTACAACTGAGATTTGTAAAGGTTAGGTCATCTTCAATTCAACTAACTCATAGATAGTATCTTCATTATTTTCAAATTGAAACTCTATAAGAATTATATAGGTCATAGCATGTTAGCATCAGAGTAGCTTTGTATTTGGTCTCTGCCACTTACTAGTTGAGTGGTTTTGTGCAACTCACTAAATCTTTCCATTCCTGCTTCCTCGTCTGTAAAATGGGAGTAGTAATAGTGCCTATTTCAGAGGGTTATTGTAAAAACCTTACTATCTGTCACATAACAAGTCTGGTTATTATTATATTTACTATATGATGGGGGCGAATTCTAATATGCTTGATATTAACTATGGTAGGGCCTCTGGAAGTTGGGTGTGTTGGCACATGCCTGTAATCTCAGCAAATCAGAAGGCTGAGGCAAGAGGATTACAAGTTTGAGGCTAGCCTGGGAAACTTAGTGAGACCCCGTTTCAAAATAAAAAATAAAAAGGAGTGGGGGCAAGCTCAATGGCAGAGTGCCCCCTTGGGTTGTTCAATCCTTAGTAAAGCAAAAAAAAAAAAAGGAAGAAGAGGAGGGAGAAGGGAGAAAAGAGAAAAGAAGAAGAAGGAGGAGAAAGAGGAGGAAGAGGGGAAGGAGCAGAGGAGGGAGGAGAAGGAAAGGAGCAAGCCTAAGTCTCATAAAGGTCTTAAAACAGCTCTGCTCATGTTTGCATTACTTTATATTTTTATGTAAATAAGATATAGCTCATATTGTAAACCACAGATGTGTGACTGCATCGTCATAAAAATTAATGGTTCTCTACAGGGTGACAATGTTTCCAGGGATATTTTGGAAATTTGTATGCCTCTTTCAGTTTGTTCATAATGAATACGGGCTACTGCTGGCATTTAGTGGGGCCAGACTGGCATAACAGAGATTCCTCCTGTGTCCTTCAGGACTTGTAAATATAGTGACAAAATCTAAATGAACCCAGTATTTAGTAGGTGAAAAATCCACTTATAAGTATTTGAGCCTCGGACTAATTCCACTGTACAAAAATATACAAAGGTTTTTGTTTGTTTTCTTACTAGTTTTATTTGCAAGGTTTGGTATGTACCAAATTTCTTAGGAAGAAACAACTACCTATATAAAGGAAAGATCGTTTGTTTTAGTTGGAACTTAACTGAGAGATCACCATTTTGAAAAACCACCGATGGCAATCCTGTTGGTTCAATCTGTGTGGATTGAAACTGTCCCCTTCAGGATAACTCTATGACAAAATGTCAAATATAGAGGAGAAGGGTGAACAACATTCAGTTGACTGTTAAAAACTTGGTTTTACCTGTAATCTCAATGGCTCTGGAAGCTGAGGCAGGAGGATTGCCAGTTCAAAGCCAGCCTCAGCAACTCAGTGTGAGACTCTGTCTCAAAATGAAATACAGAAAGGGCTGGGAATGTGACTCAGTGGTTTAGTGCCCCTGAGTTCAATTCCTGGTACCAAAATAAATAAACAAATAAATAAACTGAAAACATTAAAAAAAAACTGGTTTTATATCTGCTCACGTATAAACAACTGTCCAAGATTTAATGCAATTCCAATCAAAATCCCAATGGCATTCCTCATAGAAATAGAAAAAGCAATGATGAAATTCATCTGGGAAAAATAAGAATAGCTAAAGCAATCCTTAGCAGGAAGAGACAAGCAGGTAGCATTGCTATACCAGACCTTAAACTATACTACAGAGCAATAGTAACAAAAATAGCATGGTATTGGCACCAAAAAAAGACTGATAGACCAATGGTACAGAATAAAGGACACAGAGACTAACCCACAAAATTATAATTATCTTACATTAGACAAAGGTGCTAAAAACATGCATTGGAGAAAAGATAGCGTCTTCAACAAATGGTGCTGGGAAAACTGGAAATCCATATGCAACAAAATGAAATTAAACCCCTATCTCTCACCATGCACAAAACTTAACTCAAAATGGATCAAGGACCTAGGAATTAAACAAGAGACTCTGCCTCTAATAGAAGAAAAAGTTGGCCCTAATCTTCATCATGTGGGATTAGGCCCCAACTTCTTTAATAGACTCCTATAGAGCAAGAATTAAAACCAAGAATCAATAAATGGGATGGGATCAAACTATAAATTTCTTCTCAGCAAAAGAAACAGTCTGTGAGGTGAACAGAGAGCCTACATCCTGGGAACAAATTTTTACCCCTCACACATCAGATAGAGCACTAATCTCTAGGGTATATAAAGAACTCAAAAAGCTAAGCACCAAAAAAAAATAATAATAATAACCCAGTCAATAAACGGGCCAAGGACCCGAACAGACACTTCTCAGAAGAGGATATACAATCAATCAACAAATATATGAAAAAATGTTCATCATGTCTAGCAATTAGAGAAATGCAAATCAAAACCACTCTAAGATATCATTTCACTCCAGTCAGAATGGGGGCTATTATGAAGACAAACAACAATAAGTGTTGGGGAGGATGTGGGGGAAAAGGTATACTCATACATTGCTGGTGGGACTGCAAATGGAAAGCAGTATGGAGATTCCTTGGAAATCTGGGAATGGAACCATCATTTGACCCAGCTATCCTTCTCCTCAGTCTAGACCCAAAGGACTTAAAAACAGCATACTACAGGGACACAACCACATCAATGTTTTTAGCAGCACAATTCACAATATCTAAACTGTGGAGCCAACCTAAATGCCCTTCAGTGGATGAATGGATTAAAAAAAATGTGGCACATATACATAATGGAATTTTACTCACCAATAAGAGAATAAAATCATGGAATTTGCAGGTAAATGGATGGTGTTGGAGAAGATAATGCTAAGTGAAGTTAGCCAATCTCAAAAAAACAAATGCTGAATGTTTTCTCTGATACAAGGAGGCTGACTCATTTTGGGATAGGGAGGGGGAGCATGGGAGGAATAGATCAATTCTAGATAGGTAAGAGGGGAGGGAGGGAAAGGGAGGGAGCAGGGGATTAGTAAAGATGGTGGAATGTGATAGACATCATTATCCAAAGCACATGTATGAAGACACGAATTGGGTGTTGACATACTTTATATACAAACAGAGATTTGAAAAATTGTGATATATATGTGTAATAAGAATTGTAATGCATTCTGCTGTCCTTTTTTAAAAATCAACAACAAAAAAAACTGTCCACATGTCTACTGTGGACTTATTTAATAAACAGTGACCCTATCAAGATAAAGGGAAAGTTTTACAAAGAAATGTGTTTGTAAAGTTGACAGCATACCATAGAGTTCTGAGATTTAAAGAGAAGTTTGGAAACTAGAATTGTGAGTGATTGTTAAAAACAAACAAAAAAAAAACTATTCTGAGTAGAAGGTATAGTTGTTAATTTCTTTCAGAATGATATAAATGATTGCAGACTCTCTTAAGCAGCCTAATACTGTAGGAAAAAAAAAAAAACTCCTCAAATTGCAGGGAATGATAGGTTATTAGGATGATCAGGAAAAAAAAATCTTAGGATTTTAAAAAATTTCTATTAGGATGACCAGAAACATTGTACTGTTCTAGGAAAAATTGATGAGATGGTGAAAGCTGTTGAATGTTAGCTGTGTAATAAGATCCGTGGAGCGACTCTTCATTACTAATGGATGAGAGCCCCTGGTGGGAGAAGGAAGCTTTCCTGCCTTTATGGATAAGGTTAAGAAATGAAAAAAGCCACAGTGGAAATTTATTTCCAAAATTACTGACAATGTACACAAAGGCGTTGACAGACTTCAAAACCCTAGAAACTTATTTCATAGAAACAATAATTCCATTTTCTAATGTTATTATGTTGTCTGTGTCACAGATTGAGTCTCAACTAAAATTTGTTGGCAACATGAGTTTGTAGATCATTTAAAAATTAGCACCAGATGTTTAGGCACAATGCAAAGAAAAGCATTTTGTGAAAATTATGCATTATTTTATTTATTTTGGATACTTTGCTATGATTTAGCATTTTCACTGTTACTCTGGTACAGTCCCAGGTGATTCACCTTTAAGGGCCTAACTCCTCAAAGTCCTCTTTCATTCTCCTATTTTAGTTTCTTCTTCCAAGCTAGCCTCTAGCTCCCCCACCTGATGAAACAAATGATAAAGTTTGTTTATCATTATTAACCGTGAAATAAATAGCGTTCAAAAGGCAAGCATAAAACCAAGTGCAAGAAATAAAACCAAGAATTAATAAATGGGATGGATTCAAACAACAATCAGTGTTGGCAAGGATGTGGGGGAAAAGGTACACTCATACATTGCTGGTGTGACTGCAAATTGGTGCAACCAATATGGAAAGCGGTATGGAGATTCCTTAGAAAACTTGGAATGGAACCACCATTTGACCCAGTTATCCCACCTCAGTCTATATCCAAAAGACTTAAAATCAGCCTACCAGAGTCTGGGGTTATGGCTCAGCGGTAGAGTGCTCTCCTCACATGTGCAAGGCCCTGGGTTCGATCCTCAGCACCACATAAAAATAAATAAAATAAAGTTATAAAAAAAATCAACATACTATAGTAATGCAGCTACATCAATGTTTATAACAGCTCAATTCACAATAGCTAAACTGTGGAAGCAACCTAGATGCCCTTCAATTGATGAATGGGAAAATAAACTATGATACACACACACACACACACACACACACACACACACACTTACACACACACACACACAATGGAATATTACTCAGCATTAAAAGAGAGTAAAATTATGGCATTTGCAGGTAAATGGATGGAGTTGGAGAATATCATGCTAAGCAAAGTAAGCCAATCTCCCAAATCCAAAAACCGATTGTTCTCTCTGATAAGTGGATGCTGATCTGTAATGGGGGAGGGCATGGGAAAAATGGAGGTACATTGATTGGGCAAAGGGGAGGGAGGGAAGGAGAGGGAGCTGGGGAAGGAAAGATAGTGGAATGTGATGACCATTATTACCCTAGGTACAGGTATGACTGAACCTATGGTGTGACTCTACATTGTATACAATCAGAGAAAGGAAAAGTTGTGCTGCAATTGTGTACAATGAATCAAAATGCATTCTGCTGTCATATATACTTAGTTAAAATAAATAATTTTTTTAAAGGCAAGCATGTCAACTGTTCAGTTGCATTTTTGTGTTATTAATTAAAAAAACTTTTCTAGGAAGTCTGTACTATTAAAATTAAAAGGCACAAAGGTAAAAATATTGAAATATATTGTACATAACTATTGATATATCCAAATGAGCCAGTCCCAATTGAGTTACTGCCAAGCCTGTTCTCTTTGTCCTCCATTTTGCTCCCAGTACCTGTCCTGCACTAATACTTACAATAACACTGCCTGGGATTTTCCTGCAAGCACACTGTATATTTAATCAAGCACCTTCCTAGCAAACTGGGAGACCCACATAGGCACCCACCCTCTCTCTCCATCCATGCACAACACACACACACACACAAAGAAAAACACCAGACATTGGTCAGCTATTTTGCTTTGTTTGTTTGGGTACTGGGGATTGAATTCAGGGACACTCGACCACTTAGCCATATCCTCAGCCCTATTTTGTATTTCTTTTAGTAACAGGTCTCACTGAGTTGCTTAGTGCCTTGCTTTTGCTGAGTCTGGCTTTGAACTCTCTATCCTCCTGCTTCAGCCTCCCAAGCTGCTAGGATTACAGACATGCACCATCATGCCCGGCAATGTCCAGTCTTTAAAGCACCATGAGCCAGACATGTCCCAAACATTATCTGTAATCTGAACACTTTCCTGTAGGATAAATGTTATCACACCTCAGTTTGAGGTTCAGATTTGAGAACTGATGTGAGTCAAGGGACCAAAGTGAATCTTATTGTATTAGAATATGTTATCTTGGAGGTTTACTGAATATTATCATCAAGGTCTAAGTACCAGAATACATACCTTGAATGAAAATTAATATTTTGAGACAGGAAATATGATTTCTGGGGTATTTCATCATCACTTTGTTCTGTGTCACACAGAGGGAATTTTTTTGGACACTACTCTTATCAACGCTATTCTGAGAATATTACTCTCTTAATTTTCCTCTTTGATAGTCTATAATTTGCTTAGCATGTTATTCCTGTTTCTATTTCTTCTTATAATATAATAGTGAGCCCAGTATGTTATTATATAACACTACTTTTAATTTTGATCTTATCCATAGCTGCTATCTTTCATTCTTCTGTATTTTTCTAAGAAGACACTTCCAATATTATCACTTTGAAATCCAAACTGTATCTCATCTATTTGGAAGACTGAGGCAGGAGGATCACAAGTCTGAGGGCAGCCTCAGCAACTTGGCAAAAGACCCTGCCTTGAAATTTAAAAATGAAACAGGCTGGGGATGTGGTTCAGTGGTAAAGTATCCATGGGTTCAATCCCAGCACATGACACACACACACATACACACAAATCCAAACTGATTCACATAACCATTTAACTATTCTAGTAAAGTTGTGCTAGGTGATTTACAAGAGGAAACATTATTTTATTATGAATCATTTTATTTCTTCTTTTATTACAATTAGGATATGAAAGGCAACAGTCTCTGACCTGAGAGCTGGCCTGATAGCAAAGCTGTGATGTTTTCCTGTTGCACGTAAACCAGTTCACAGAACGCCAATATCAGATAAGGCTACTCTGTGCCAGGGGTGGCTCTAGGGAAGCACAAGAATACTCTACAAGGATGTCTGAACATAGACAAAACATGTGCATTCTCCACCAAAGAGATGGCCATATTCTCCTGTCCTGGATCATAGGAATGACTGCTACTTTTTTACAATTGTCATTTCAGCCTCTCTCTAAACTTCCATTCTTCTAGATAAAATGCATTCCAATACCCAAGCATAGAACTACTTCCACAGTCCAATCCATGAAGCACTGCTTCCATGAACCTTTTCAGAGTTCCTTAATAAAACACCTAAGTCCTGTGATTAGACCCTCTACGGAGATGCTCTGCATTTCCCCACGGTGTGCATTCTCTTTCCTATCAATGAATAGTGAACTTGTCAGTTACACGTGTTTTCCTGAGGGTCTTTGGCTGTGAGTCAGAGAAGAGTGATGTTTTTTCATTTATGCATGTAGGTAGATTATATTATCTATGAATTCCACTTCAAGATAATAAATGGGCCTCCAGAGCCTTTTTATTAAAAAGGGAGTATTGAGTTTAGTAGGATCACTGATAAAAACTTTCTGATAATGACTTCACCTATGAGTACATTGTGGTGTGTTGCTGTGTTCACATGTAAAGTTCACAAGCAAATGTAGGTTGTGCATGGAGATATCACCTAAATGATTAGTGCCATTCCCACTCACAAAACTGCTCCAAACTAAATACATAGCGAATTATTCTACTTTGCAGCTTAAGAAAAATGACTGGCAAGGGCCTCCTGCAAATTGATCTTGTCCTCTGGCCTTGATCCCTTTTGTCATATTGGGCACTGTTATTTGGACATTAAATTCTGTTATTTCCATTTAGGACACTCATGTATCCCCATCATTTGCTTCTCAGATGTGTGCTTTCCTTCTGTCAGCACATCTGGTCTCTCAACCATCCTGCCAGAACTGACTGTTAAATTAAATAAGTAGTCAAAAGTGTTTTTATGTGGAATGAAATTGCCACCCTTTCTTACTCTTCAAAACTTAGCTACTAAGAAGAGGGAAAGGGCACTTAGGGAATTTTCAGGAGCCCCAATGATTAAGATAAATAATGTTTTATAAACTAAAAAAAGTTCAGCAGCTTGTGTAGGCATTGTTTGCCACTCCTGCATACCTTCCAGTGGTGCGTGGTGGGAGGGCAGTTTGTGGAAGAACTTTTGCTTTTAATAGTGTGTGGGAGATCGTTTTGGTCACTAGAACTAAAAATCAGTATATGATTTAATAAGTTCACTGTTTATTTTCTATCCAACTATTTCCCTGCCTCAGGTTCTGGCAAGCTGGGAACTTTTTATTGTTCTCTGATGCCTCCCAAGAGCTTAGAAGAAAATAAATTTATTGCACGCATTATAGACTTAGAAAAAAAAAAAACCCATCTATCAATTGACATTCCTTCATCTATCCTCCTTCCTCCACATGGGATATGGGAACCTCCCAGCCCAAATGACCAGGCTACTGTGGAAAAAGGAATTACCTGTTGGGGCCCCACTGCAGAATGCAGAACGCAGAACGCAGAAACGCAGACTTCCCCTCTCTCGGCCTCAGCACCGCGTTGGCAGCCGGTGCAGCAGAACAGGCGAGCACACCTTGTCGAGACCTTGCGGCCCCGGGCAGGAATGGAGATGTCGGGGATGTAGGGATGTAGTGCGATCAGAACTGCGAAGATGGTATGCATTCCTCCCTTTACCCCCGCCCCGCGCGCTCCAACCAACTTGAGCTCCCTCTTCCAGGGTTCTGCGCCACCAAATCCCTGAAACCCCCTCCTGGGCTTGCGTAGGAGCTCACCGCCTCGCGGGAGGGGGGAGCCAGAAACCTACCCCCCTTTTATATTTTTATTTGTAGATGGACACAACAACTTTATTTTATTTATTTCTTTTTATGTGGTTCTGAGGATTGAACCCAGTGCCTCATACGCGTGAAGCAAGCGCTCTACCACTGAGCCACAACCCCAGCCCTAGAAGCCCCTTTTTAACAGGAAGGTGGCAGAGGAGGAGCGTAGGGACATAGCCAGGGTCAGCCTGGCAGAACTGAGTTCTTTCCAACTTCATGCTTTGATTACAAATTTGAAAAAAACAAAAACAAGCGCATTACCTGTATCCTTTCTTTTTACATGATAGAACAATCAAGAGTAGGGGGTGAAATGAAAAATCAAGTGTCCCTCCAACTCCCCACACCTCCAGAGCCTGTCCCAGGACATTAATTAAGGACAGGTTGATTTGCAAGTCTGTGAGGTTGTTGCAACACAGCGCATTGCATCTCAGAGATGTTCTTGGGTTCTGCGTCCTTGAAGAAGTTTCAAAAGTGAGGTTAAGAGACTGTTTCCAGGAAGGCGGGGTTGAGTGCCCTGTGCAGCAAGGGCGTTAGGTGTTATGAAAGAATTGCAAGAGGAGGGAAAAAATGCGGCTTACCAAGAACACCTTCAGCCACAAGGAACGGGAGGAGCCATCTCTGAACTCCTGTGGAAGCCTGAAGGCTGCCCACAGCATTAGGTAGCAGGGGAAGGGTAGAGAAGAGAAGGGCTAGGCGAGAGACACCTGTGGGAATTCGGACAGATGCCTGGGTGAGGCTCTGAGGTGTGGGGGACCATGAAATATGGATCGTTATTCTTCCTGTGGTTCCTTTTGTATTCTTTTTTTTTTATTGGTTGTTCAAAACATTACAAAGCTCTTGACATATCATGTTTCATACATTAGATTCAAGTTGGTTATGAACTCCCATTTTTACCCCAAATACAGATTGCAGAATCACATCTATTACACGTCCACATTTTTACATAATGCCCTATTAGTAACTGTTGTATTCTTTAACAGCTCAGGAGGAGAGAGGAGATTTGATTTCCATTTTCCATCTGGTATATGATAAGGCACTCAGTTGCCAGGGCTGATGGACTAAATTGCTAACAATATAATGTGCAGTCATCAAATAAAAAATAATGGTTGATGTGATCCAGGAATTAATGTCTAATCCCGCCTTATCAAGATACTGGTAAAATCCTTAGCTGGGTATGTCTTAGGGGGAAGTACTTCCACTTTTCATTTTTGTTTTCCATCCTCCAGTCTATTCTAAGACTTCAGGAATGCAGGGGCCCAGGAAGCAGCTTGGGCAACACTATGGGGCAATGCCAGACCAGTTCCACTTGGTCTTGAGAGCCTTTCCTTCCCAAAGTCCCAGGGATATCTTTCTCAGGGAAGTGAAGGGGGAAACGGAGAGTAAGAAAGGAGAAAAGAATACTGGAGAATAAGAAAGGAGGCTTTGTTGGCTACTCTCTTTTTTGACAGCAATCCAGTATTTGGTTTCTGTGTTAGAGCATGCTCCTGACTTTCCTTCCTTTTCCCTGTCTGCTCTTTCTTGGTCTGCCTTCTAAGTGCTGCTGTTCCTTTTCACACTCAGACGTGGTGCCTCCTAGAGTTTTGTTCTAGGCCAATTTTGCACCCTCTGGACCTGCAGGACTTCACCCACCTTCATGGTTTTAATGGCTGTGCACTTGCTTGTGACCCCTGGACCTCCCTCTCTAGCCATACCCTTCTCTTGAATTCCAGACTTGTGCAACTAGTTATTTGGGGGACACCTCAAATATTGTTATCTCCACCCAGAATTCATCTCTTCTCTTTATCTTCCTGTCTGGTTTTCATGATCTCCTTTCCTCTCAGTTGCCCAAGCTTTCGCTGCTTCCTCTATAGACCTTCAGCAAAGGATCTCATCAGGACCCATTGAAATCAGCTCTCCAATCCCCATAATTTTCTTTTTCCTCTTATCTTGCCACCATCACCTATAAGCTCCTGCTTCCAGGTTTGTGCTCCCCTAGGCCTCACTCCACATGGAGCTATTTTCTAAAATAGATATGTGATCAGTACTTCAGGACAAATGCCAAATTCCTTAAATTGCCTAGAAGGACACTAACCCTGGTCTGCCTGCCTATCTTCATGGTTACTATCAAGCACCAAGGTCTGATCATTTGACTTTGTTTTGCTTCTTTGAAACTGTATGTTCTCTCTGGCCTAGGGGTTTCCCCATGGTCCTTTCCTGTTGCCCAGATATTTCTCCATTCCTCTTCCCCTAGCCATGCTCATTTTTTCTTTCTTTCTTTCTTTCTTTCTTTCTTTCTTTCTTTCTTTCTTTCTTTCTTTCTTTTTTTTGTATCAGAGACTGAACTTGGGGGCATTTGACCACTGAACCACATCTCCAGCCCTATTTTGTATTTTATTTAGAGACAGGGTCTCACTGAGTTTTCTTAGCACCTTGCTTTTGCTGAGGCTGGTTTTGAACTCATGATCCTCCTGCCTGAGCCTCCAGAGATGCTGGGATTACAGGTATGCGCCACTGTGCCTGCTCCATGTTCATTCTTATGGTCCCTGTGGAGATATCCCTTTTTAAGGGAGCTTTTCCTGATTCCCTTGTCTGGCTTTGATGCCCCTCATTACAGCCCGTGGAAGACTGTAATGAGGAATGGTCTTTCTCCTCCCTCTGAACTGTAGTGAGTTGAAGGCAGGGATGCTGGTATCTGGGTCACTTCATTAACAGCTCGGTATTACCAGCTCTCAGTATTACCAGCTCAGTCTTGGGTTCTTTTGTTCAATTTAAGACAGAGATTGCAATGAGGCAATACCAACTGAATGAGGCTTTGTTGAGACTTACGTTTGAGCAGCAGGGAGATAGCACATGGGATTGGGTTCCCAGGCTGGCTTCCCTAAGAATGCAAGGAGTCAAGTTTATATAGACAAAAAGTAGGCTTGCCCAGATGCACAGACAGATGTGGTACATGATCCCAGGATTTCTGCAGATGTTTTGTCAAGTTTTTTTGTCTTCAGCTTTGGGATCTGCACCTGATACAGCAACATGATCACATGCATTGGGTCAGTTTGCATTCAGCTGGTAAAAAGTTCTTACTACCACTGCCCTAAGAAGGTAATATTTCAGTCAAATTCAGGCATTTTGTGTGTTCAGGGTTGTGGGAAATATTTGGTGAGGCATCAGCAGCTCATAAACCTGGTCATTGGTGGAAAAAAATTTTTTGAAGTCATCTTGTGTCAAGGAGGAAACCTTGGTGGGGGAAATCAGGGCCCTCTCTGCTCTGTCTCAAATTCATTATTCTTAGGGCAAAACTCTGTGCAATTAATAGATAATAAATATTGAGTAACTCCTTGGGTGAATTAATGTAAGAATTCATTAAATTAGAAATAAGACCAGCCAAATGAGAATAAGCAAAAGTTATTTATGTGAAGTTTGCTGCAACATGGGAGTCAGCCACCATCAAGTCAGCATGCATTTTGGCAGAGACTAGAAGGTGGGCAGAGGAGTAGGAAAAAGGGAAGGCTTCAGGCACCCTGATTGCAACCCATTGGCATGAGGAAGCTATAGGCAGGTTAACTAGAAAAGAGCCTCCTATATGGTTAGTTAGGGTGCCTAATTGACTTTCTTTGGTTGGTCCTAAGTTGGAAATGGTGCAAAGATTAAGAAAACTGTTAGTTATTATTAATTAAGTCCTCACTGTTTGGAACCAATTGTGGAGGTTATTGTTTGGTTTCCTAAATTTGTTACTAGAGATGGCTAGGTGACTTTCTTTAAGTCTATGACTTGTGTAAGTTTTAGGTAGCAGGCTTGCTTCTGGGCTGGCTATGATTGATAAGGAGTTGGTTTTCTGGGCTGGTTGTTGCAGATTATGGGCAAGAATTCTATTTTTATGTTAGGGTTTGGTCATTATTTGTCTGTATATTCAGTCTCTGAACTAATACTTATGGAGAATCTACTGTACATCATGCTCTCTATCAACTGTTGTATACACAGTGCTTCATTTATTTCTCTTGGTACCTCTGAGAGATGAATATTAATTAACTAAAACAAATTTGCACTCGAACAAATAAGTTTGGCTTAACAGTGGCTTCCCTTTGTAATGATCTGCGACTTACTTATGTTAAAAAATTGTAACCTAACCTAAGCATATACCTTTGTAACCAAGTAACTGAGTCTTAACCAATCATAGCACTTACATTTAACAGCCAATAAGAGGTTGAATACTGCCAAAACATGACTATAGAAGGTAATTGCCAACTGCAACCAATTAGGTTGTTTTGGTATGTCAACTCTTTTTCTCTAGCTATAAATATAACCTGTATATGGTTCCAGGTTGCATTGTGAATCATCTTTGGTCCGGAATGCTTCCTGGTTCTAGAACCCTTTTTTCTTGCTTGAGTAAATTTTGCTAATTAACTGGTCTCCATTTTTTCTTTGAATAATGTTACCATCTCTGCTTAACCCTGATCAATTCCTCTTTGGAAAGTCATGCTATCTATGATTCCTGTCTTCTGAAAGTCCTTGGTGCATTATGATCTCCCCTAAAAACAGGGATTCTCCTTTGGTCTATGGTTGCCATCTTCCCGGCATGTCATTGTCCCTTTACAACTCCTTCCCACACACTAGTCTCCCAGTTCTCGATTTCTTCATCTTTAGGATCTTCACCTCTAAACCTCTTGACTGTTCACTGTTTAGTCACCAAGCATATCCTGGGCTCCTCACCATTAGGAAAGGCCTCACCTTTGTTGTAAATCCTAACATCCACCCTGTGACTGAAATAACTTCCCACCCTTTTGGCTCTCCCAGACAGTAAGTGTTGGGGATGGGAGCACAAGGTAGATTTCAAAATACTTTTCAATATTTTCTAAGATGTGTAAAATGTAAAACATTAATAAAACCTTTTAAAACCCTCTAAATGTTGATTTCTTAATCTTTAGAAATAATTGCCACTTATCTGCACACCCATACCTCTCTCCCACTAGAGAGAATGTGGTGGTGGAAAGGGAGATGACCAGCTAGGAATATGTAGTTAGAGTTTATCGTTTTGGAAAGTCTCCAAAAATTATAATAAACACAGTTGATATAAATCACATCTAAGTGGCCATGTGCTGATATGCAGGGTATGATGATTAATTTTTTTGTCAACTCTGCTAGGGTTGTGCTTCCCAGTTCTTTGGTCACACATCAGTTTAGATGTTGCTGTGAAGGTATTTTTAAAATATGTGATTAACATTTAAATTAGCGGACTTTGAGTAAGAAGATTACCCTCTATAATATTCATAAGCCTCCTGCAACCAATTGAAGATTTTTTAAAATTTTTTTAAATTAAAAATTCTTTTAAATATACATGACAATGGAGTGTATTTTACATGCTTGGAGTATAACTTACTCTATTTAGGATCCCATTCTTGTGGTTATACATGATGTGGAGTTACACTGGTCATGTAATCATACATGAACATATGAAAGTTATGTCCCATTCTGCACTTCCTTCCCTTCATTCCTCTTTGTCTAATCCAAAGTACTTCCATTCTTCCTGATCCCACATCTCCCCCTAATCCAATTGAAGATCTGAAGACTGATGTTCCCTGACGAAAAAGTTCTGTTTCCAGGCTGCCTTCAGACTCAAGACTGCAACATTAACTTTTCCCTGGGTCTTGGCCAACAGGTCTTACCTTCAGATTTTAGTCTTGCTGGTACCTTGCAATGTCATGAGCCAATTCCTTAAAGTATCTATCTATCATCTGTCTGTCTGTAGGTCTGTATCTATCCATCCTATTTTCTTTGGGGAACACTGATTAATAAACTAAGCAAGGACCAGATGTGCAGACAACAACCCCTGTGCCCAGGACAAAGAAAGTGACTAGGACCAGCCAGTGTAACTCATTCCCACCTCCTCCCCTAACCACGGGTCTTTTGAGCCTCTAATTCCTAGGATTTAGTAACACTCACTAACAATTGTTTGTTTTGTGATGGACCCCAGGGCCTCTGTGTGTGCTAGCCAAGTGCTCTACTTCTGAGTTACATCCTCAGCCCTCCTCCATTGACATTTCTTGACTGAAGGTGATTTTCAGCCAGAGTGTGATGTCATTAACATTTTAAGCTTCTTCTTCCCAAGTTGAAGAAGGAAGAACCTTAACCAATCAAACAACCAACCAACTCAAGAATGTTCTACTGGCAGGTGAGGCACCTTGAAAGTAAATCTGCATCAAGTCTCTAGAAGTGACAGAGCCAGGTTTAGTGGAGCCTAAAGCTAATACAAATTTGGAGAACCATCTTTAGGAAAAAGACTACCAAACAATCTCACTTTTGCAGATCTTCAGTGATGTGCGATCATGTGAAAACCTTCCCAGGGCTTTTAACAGGACGTGTAAACTGAGAGGACTTGAAGCTTAAGTTTCATAAATCTCAAGTTAATCTGGTTCTGCTTCTGGGCTTTTTGGGGTGAGTCAGAAAGAAGAGTGCTGGCCTCTCCCTGAGTTGGTGCCTGACTCCCTGAGGAGGGAGGTTGGGGCTGGCTTGGTTCCTGCTTCAGGAAGACACATTTTCCTTCCTCTAAAATCCAGTCTCAAGGAAGCCCAGGCTCTCATCTCTGGAGGCCCTCGTGGCTCTGCAGTACTAGAAAGTGAAGGCAAAGGCAGACTTGACAAACCCCAGGCTGCATGATGAAGGTATGCCCTGACATGCAAGCACAGCCCCTCAGCTACACCTGATCATTATATTTACCAAAAATCAATTGTTCATATACAGTGGAGATATACTTCTGGACTTCTTCATGTTCCATTGATTTATTTTTTCAATCTTTACATCAAAAACATATTGTTCTGATTACTATATGCTATAGATTGTGTCTCCCCCCAGAAATTCATATATTGAAATCTAATCTCCAATGTGATAGTAACAAGATGGGCCCTTGGAAAATGATACAGACACAAAGATGGAGCCTTCACAAATGGATCAGTCCTCTCATAAGAAGAGGCCGAAGAGCTACCTTGCACTCCTTGTGCTCTCTAAGGCTATAACAGAACATCAACAATCTATAACATGGAAGAGGGCCCTAAACAGAACTGACCAAGATCACACCCCATCTCCGACTTCCAGCCTCCATTAATGCTGAGAAGTAAATTTCTGTTGTTTTTAAGTTGCTCGGTCTATGATGCAGTGTGATAACAGAATAATACACTGTAGATTTGTAAACTTTTCTACTTCTTTTCCAAAGGCTTTTTGCTGTTGTTGTTATTTAGATACGTTTCATTTCCATATGAATTTAGAATCAGCGAGTCAAATTTTATGAAATAATTTTTTATATAAGGATTGCTTTGAATATATTGTTCAGTTTATGGAGAACTGGCATCTTCACAATGCTGGGCCTTCTGACCAATGAACAAAGAATATACCTCCATTTATTTCATTTTTAAAGATTTTTTTTAACAACATTTTGCAGTTTTTGGTGCTCCAGTAACTCCCTTATTTTATCAAATTTATCCCTATTTTAATCATTGTGCCAGTTTAAGTGGTATTTTTTGGTTTTAATCTCAATCTGCATTGTAAATATATATATAAAAGTGATTCATGCATCCTAAAAAAAATAAATAAAATAAAATCCAGTCTCCCTGCCCAAGCCTTGCCAGTGTGGGCTGTTGAACCTTGGCCTTCCTCTTTCCTGTCCCTTGCTTCCCTTCTCCAAAATTAACCCTTGACCAAGTCTCCAGGGACTGTGGTCTATGCCCTTGAACGCTGTTTCTTTTCTTTTCTTTTTTTTTAATATTTATTTTTTTAGTTGTAGTTGGACACAATATCTTTATTTATTTTTATGTAGAGCTGAGGATCAAACCCGGAGCCTTGCACATGCTAGGCAAGTGCTCTACGGCTGAGCCACAACCCCAGCCCAGGGTGCTGTTTCTTTAGAGGGTGTCCAGTGGTATTTTCCAAGGACAGTGTGCAGCCTGCCTCTTCTGCCTCTTGAAGCTCTCCATTCTTCAAGGACACCACTTCTGGCTGCATGGAGAGAGGTGTGACTGCAGCAGCTTCATGGTGGGTATTTTCTCTATGACTCTTTCTTCACATCTCTGGCCAGCATCTCCTCCCTTCTTCCCATCCCTTTATTCCGACTTCCAAATACTGTGTTGTGGGGAGCCACTCTGAAGACCCATGCCTTTCCTCCTGAAGCATTAGGCTCTGACCCATCACTACATTTAGTGGTCACCTGAGTGTTGTCTCAGCCCAGGAAGTTGAGGGCGTGTCTTCAGAAGCTACACTTACCTTTTCCTTTGTAATCATACCCCTTTGCCCTGTTTGGGATAGAATATTCCATAGAAACTCCCTTTGTATGTCCCCTTCTCTTGCTCTGCCTTTGGGTGTGGCCTTCCTAGATGTCAGCCAACCTGCTGACAGCAGACATCACGAAGCTAGACTCAATCCCCTGAGACCTGACCCCTTGCCTCATTTGAATGGCTTCTCCCCAATAAAAGGGTTCAGCACGTGCTCGCTCTCTCTCTCTCTTTCCATGGACCCTTAAGGTCAGAGGAGCCATCACAGGACCCAGAGAAAAAGGTATCTCTGACTCTTGCGTGATTATTTTGTGCAGCCCAGTTCACCTGGAATGACCCTAAGTGTTTTAGTCATGAGGGACGTGACACGCTGTGTCTCTGTCTCACCTAAGTTGACTCATGTTATTAGAAGCAGATTGTTTTCTTTCAGATATTTCACCAAATATGTGGATTTACTTGTGTCTCATTCCAGGAGAGTTCCAACGACGGGCTAAAATTTTCTAGAAATCCCAGGGTGCAGACATCTGCAGGTTCTCTCTGAGCTCTGAGTTCTTGCATCTTCAGAACAAGGAGATCGGTGACACTGTTTCATGGCAGTCCTTCCCCCTCTGTTCCCCCCAGTTCAGATCTGGGCCTTTTCTCTGGTTTCTCCCCAGAATCATTCACACAAGGCATAATATGTGTAACAGACTTTACTGAAGGAGTTGGAATAATAAAGTTGTTTTACATCACAGCAAAAAGAAAAAAAAACTTAAAAAGTTTACATTTAAATCATCTTAATTTTTATAACCACCTTTGGGAATTCCTCCTTGACCTTTTTTCCCCTCACCACTTGAGACTATGCTAATTTGATCATCCCTGCTTCCTCCTTGCCACCGACCTCTCATCCCTTACTCTCTCAGGAGACAGAAGTAGCCTCATTTAGTTTAGGTTAAAAAAAAAAAAAAGACATACATGTTATTTATCCTGGTACACTTAATGTGAATTAAAAAAAATAGAGAGAGAAAGGAAGAAAACATCTCGCCATTGTGCAGAAACAGACCCCTCTGTCTTTCACCCATTGAAACGCTTCTGCTATAGGCACACACCTGAATCCTCCCCAGACCCCCACTCACCCTCCTTCACCTGTTTCCTATTTCCTCCCTTCACATCCTCCCCTTGAATCCCCAAAACTATTAGAGAGAAGCACTACTGCTTGTTCACACTTCATAGGTGTGCATGGCCAGGAACCATATGAATAATGGAACAGCCAAGGGACTCACCTGGGGAGAACAGAGTGAAAGGTAAGAAGCCATTCTTGGGGCTGAAAGGTTTATTTCGGAACAAGGAAGATGGCTCCTGGGATGGAAAGCCATACTTTAGATTCTAGGACATTTCTGTGCTATCCATGCAGTGGCCTGCCTTGAAGTTCTCATTACAATCTGCATGGGAGAAAGACAGTTTCAGTACCTAGATACCTGCATCCTACAGCATGGCCTCTGCTCTGAGCTTGTCCAGCTCTCCACCATTGGATTCTGTGGGGCACGGCTGGTAACTGGGATCCAGGGTCGCTGTCCAGGAGGAGCAGTGGTGATGCCAGAGGCTGCAGAGGCCATAGATAGCAGCCAGCAGAGCAGCCCCTAAGCCCAGGTGCCAGCAGAAGAAGATGGAAAGGAAAGTCATGTCCTTGGGGTTGTCTGCCTTCCAGGGTTGTCCAGAAGGAGGACTGTACATCACCACAGATAACTGCAGCATCCAAGTGCTGAGCACCATTCCCATCCAGGTCTTGAGCACCCAGAGCGGAGGCTGGTCAGGGACCCAGACCTCGATGTTGAGCACCAGGGCTACCAGGAAGGTGGGCACCAGAAACAGAACGTGCACCCGGATCTCCAGGGTGCTCTTATTCTCAAGGTGGGCTATCATCAGCAGCACCAGCACATAGAAGGCCACGGCCTCAGCGGCTTGCTCCAGCTTCCTGCTCTGCTGAGCCAGACACAGCTGGCTGACAAGGTCCACCACGCCACTGAGCATGAAGAACAAGTACATGGTAATGTGGTGCCAGGCGTCCGTGAACATGAATGGCCGCTGGGGGTCCTCCCAGTCCACCATCTTCATCCGGTTTATCCCTGGTGGGTAGAAGAACTCAGTTAAGATGCCAGTGAGAGTAAACACCACCTTCACCATTCCTTCCAGTGGTACCCGCTGCCACAGCCTGTGTCCTTGTTTTTCCCTTGGGGGAAGAGGTGGCTTGAGGACCCTCTGTCCCCGTAGCAGAGCCAGGGACACAAGCACTGAATAGTAGAGTGCGTAGAAGAGGAAGAATGCTGCAACCAGCAGGTGCCCCTCAATGGTTCCCATGGCGTCAGTGAGTATGTAGAGGCAGACTGAGAGGACAGCAGCTGCATGTGAGCTGCACTGTCACCAGCTGTCCTCACAAGCCTCTGAGCCACACAGAGAAAGAGACAGCACCCCAGGAGCCCTGCTCTGCCTCCCACACACAGAAGGAATATTCTTACTGGGACACCTACACCACTCCCAGGGTGTGGCCTTTGTAGGCTGTGGCCCTTTAGCCATCGCACTGTGCTCCTTACTGAGATCTGCTGGGTCTAGGGTTTCAACCTCTGCACCTCCCTGTGGCCATCTGCTTCCCCATGCCACTTTGCCCCTTCCCTTGCTGGTCCCAGTGCTCTGGTGCTTGAGCCCCCCCCCCCCCAGGGAGGAGAGAGCGGGAAGCAAGGGGCTCTGTCAAAGAGGCCTGGTAGTCTGACTCTCTCAGGTGGACTGTCTTTTGGTCCCAGGCATATTATATAATTTTATTTCATTTAAATTCCTCAACAACTCTGTGAGGGAGGTATTGTTCAACAGACTTTATGGGTGAAATGAAGAGGTGACAGGACATGCACAGGGTGGTTCATCTAGCAGCTGGCATGGTGGAGTTGGGGTGTGGATCCAGGTCCACTGCCTTATGAAGTACAGAGTTTGTTCACAGCAGAATGCCTGAAATCCAGCTCTAACACCTGCAGGTTATGTGACTATGGGCAAGTTACTTTGTCTTCTTGAGCCTTGTTTTCCGTGGAATTTTCCAGAGTGGAAATTATAATTACTTCACAGGTTTGCTGTGAAGATTAAATAGGATAATATATGTGAAATGTCTGAATCATAGTAAATACTCAATAAATGGTGGTGATGATTAATGATTTCACTTTTGTTATTAGTGGCATTCCTTGCTAAATTCCTATGAACCCAAAGAAGCATTTCTGTGAATGATACCAAAGCAAGAAACATAAAGAAGTAAAATAATTAATTACATCTTTAAAATGTTTATTTTTTTAATTAATGAAAATTAAACATTACATTTATTTATTAAAATTAGTTAAAAAAGAAAATTGAAAAGAAAAGCAAACTGTCAAATTTTATCCCATATGTAGCAAACTATTCATTTCCTTACAAAATAGAGACCTCTTAGAAGTAAAAAAGTTAAAAATAAATACCTCAGTTGAAAAATGGCAAAGGATGTAAAATACCTAGTTATACCAAGAAAAAACAATAAATGTCAAAAAAGATAAAATTTGAGATTAAATCTGACAGGTAAGGTAATAAATAAAATCAGCATGATACCTGTTACGGACTAAATATTCATGACACCCCAAAATTCATGTGCTGACAGTCTAATCCCAAATGTGATGGTATTTAGAGGTAGGGTCCTCTGGGAAGCAAAAGGGGACTCTCAGGATGCAGTTAGTGTTCTTATAGGAGGAGGAAGTGAGAGACTGTCCGTGAGCATGCACTGAGAAAGGCCCTGTAAGCACATGGAAAGAAGGTGGCCATCTATAACTTGGAAGAGGGACCTCACCAGAACCTGACACTGCTGGCAACCTGATCTTGGACCTGTGGCGTTTAGAACTATGGGAAATTAACACCCAGTCTATGTCTACATTATTTTTTTTATAGCAGCCCAAGATGACTAAGAGCATTTTGGTACTATGAAATGAGATGCTGCTGCAAATGTCTAAAATTTAGAACTGTGAGGGGTAAAAGGTAGAGTATTCTGAACTGAATGTTTGTTCCCTCTCCCCTGGATTCTTATGCCAGAGTTCTATCTCCCATTAGCATTTGGAAAGTGAGGACTTCAGGAGGTAATTAGATTTAGGTAAAGTCACAAGAGTATGGTCCCATGATGGGATTAGAAGATGAGACACCAAGCTCATTTCCCCATGTGAGGACATCCTGATCTTTTTTGCATGTTACAATGAACAGTATTATCTTTGCAATCAGAATCTATTTGAAAACTTGAAATCAATTATGCAATTATTTGATGCCTGGGGAAAGCCTCTGATGTGCAGGCATCAAGATGTGGCAATTTTTAGGAGCTGGGGATGTGGCTCAAGTGGCAGCGTGCTCGCCTAGCATGCGTGCAGCCCGGTTTCGATCCTCAGCACCACATACCAACAAAGATGTTGTGTCCGCCAAATACTAAAAAATAAATATAAAAAAAAGATGTGGCAATTTTTAGATGGTAGTTTTATTAATTTATGTCTCTATTTTTGTTTTTCAAATATTCTACTCTGATTTTATTTTATTTTAGATAAACTTATTAACATGAAACACTTCATAAGAGCTCTTTTCAGCACCAAAGTATTTCTTTGTACATGTATACGTGTGTAATTATTTATGGACATATATGTGTAATATTGACAACTTTTAAAGGCACTCAAAAACACAAGACAAGTCCTATGACATAAGAAAATGCCAACCCAGAATGAACAAGTATTATCATTTTGTCCTGCTGGCTTCCAGGGTTTAAAAAAAATAGATAAATTAAACCTTCACATCTTTCTAGTCCTTCTCCCACACCTCCCTTCTTCACATCGTAAACGAATATCATGATTTGGTGGGGAGCCTTCCTGTCATTCCGTTTTTCTCTTTCTTTCTGTCTGTCTGTCTAATCATTTCTATGTATTGCTAGTTCTGCAGCGACAAGGAACAGAAGGAACTCTTCCTCCAGCAAGGCACTGGTCATGCCTCAATTAGAACCCATGTAAGTGGAGTTCCTTTGTAATGAAGTCAGTGCAGTTAAATAAAAAGAGGGGGAGGGGATTCAAGAATCATGCAAAAATACAGTTGATGGGAACCATATGTCCAAGTGGCCATGTTCCAGATGAGGCAAGCGCACAGATGTGCTGGTATTAAATTCCTCCCGATTCCTATTTTGTCCACACAATAAGTAAAGGTAAGCAGGACTCACCTTTATCAACCACTCCAAAACGTGGCCCTGGGACCCTAGCATGTGTGTCTCTCCCCAGCTCACAGATCACCATTGGCTTATCATCTGCTATCCTGAATCCTCTGGCTTTCCAAAGGAGCTGGTGTTGGATAATAATCACTTACACTTGTTGACTGATAGATAAATCTCTAGCAGATGAGTTTCAGTCATTGTGATATCTCACTCTGTCATTTTAAGTCTCTCAACTCCAGTTGAAGAAGGAAAATCCTGAATTTTTCTCACAGATAAAGGAATCCCGGGCCTCAGCCAGCAGGTGCTGAGGTGTGTTGGTTCTGAGGCAGGGATTCCTGAAAATAAACCGGAGTCAGACCTTCTGAGCCAAGGCTGCCTACAGGAATCTTGGGGAGTTTTAAAAATAGCACCTCTGCTTGGGCTTCGCGCCTCCCCCACTCCAACTTCTGAGTTTAATTGCCCTGTACTTGGACTTGGGTTATGCCTGTTCTTAAAACTCCCTAGGAACACAGAAAAGGACAAATACTGAAAGATTCCACTGGTATGAGCTACTTCAACCAGTCTAATTCAGAGATAAAAAATAGAAGGGCGGTTTCCAGGGGCTTGAGAGGAGGGTGGGGAATTATTGCTTAATGGGTAGAGAGTTTCAGTTCAGGAAGGTAAAGAGTCCTGGACAGGGATGGAGGTGAATGTCCTGAATGCCACTAAACTATGTACCTAAAAATGGATAAATTGATACATTTTGTGTTATGTATATATATATATATATTTTACCACAAAGTAAAAGTGAAAAATAAAATCTCTGAAAACCACTTTATACTATCTGAGTTTACTTGGAAGGGTGGGTCCTGCCCTCTTTCTGGAGTTGACTCCCTACTCTCCTGGGAGGCCCAGCTGAGTGATATACTGGTTTCAACTTTTCCTGCTACTGGGGATTAAAGAAATTCACTTTTTCTTTAACGTGTGGTCTGACTCCTGCCCTTGACTGGTCCCAAAAAACCTCCCTGTCCTCTTGTATCGCTTCTGCATCTAGTAACAACATTTTGGAATAGGTGGCCGAGTGGCAATCTATCAGAAAGGGTTTTATTTTTTTGTTCCCTGCTGATATCTGTGGCTAAAACCTCTTTCCTCCTTTCTTGTTTTCCAGATTTGGGCAGGCTTTGTTTGATTCACTCCCTCATCTGACTCATGCAGGTATAAATCACACAGGAATAATAACCAGGCAGTTAATGTCAAATAGGGATGATCATATGTTCACAGGGATGACTAGTTCTTTCATCTTCTTAATAAAATGACATGCTTATCTAGTTTGTAATCCAGATGTTAGTGGAGGTCATTCTATATTTTTGAAAGTATATATTGTTAACTCAGCCCTGGTCCCTCACTCTGGAGGAAGTCCAGTGTTCTGTCCAGGGTTTCTGAACATTCCACAGCCTGGGCGTCCCCTCTACCTGGCCCAGTCTGAGTCTGCTCAGGCAGTGCCTCCCTGGCAAACAAACCTCACAGCCTCTGCCTTGTAACCCCCTTTAGCACTGAACAGAGAGGAGACTCAGCCTCTTTCCTCTGATTGGGACTCTACCATCCAGAAAACAAAACCACGCCACTTACAAAAGGCATTTGTTCACATGGCAGGCTTATTGCATGATTGCATGTGTGAGGATGATGATTGGGTCTTACGTCATTCAGAAACAGAACTCTCAATTGATTATTAGATTGAGTATTAGATATTTCTGTTTTTAAAACCTTCAGGAAGTGTTAGCCAGAGAATTAGGCAAGAGAAAGAGGGGGAAAAAAAAAAAGGTCGGACACAGTGGCGCATGCCTGTAATCCCAGCAGTTTGGGAGGCTGAGGCAGAAGGATCGTAAATTCAGAGCCGGGCTAAGCAAAAGCGAAACACTAAGCAAATAAGTGAGACCCTGTCTCTAAATAAAATACAAAATGAGGCTGAGAGTGTTGTGTATCAGTGGTCGAGTGCCCTTGAGTTCAATCCCTGGTACAAAAAAAAAAAAAAAAAGCATCTAATCAGTAAAGAAGATAGTTAAAGGTAGTTAAACTATTCTTATTTGCCAATGACATGATCTTAGGTATAGAAAAGCCTAGCCAGGTGCAGTGGTGCACACCTGCAATCTCAGTCACTTAAGAGGCTGGGGCAGGAGGATTGAAAGTTTGAGGCCAGCTTCAGTAACTTAATGAGGCCATAGGAAATTTAGTGAGACCCTGTCTCACAATAAAAGATAGAAAGGGTGGGGATGTGGCTTAGTGGTTAAGCATCCCAGGTACTAAAAAAATACTTCAGCAAAAAAAAAAAAAAATGTTTAATAATAGATTGATTCATTAAAGTCACAGGATATAAACTCAACATAAAAAGTTAGTAAATATTCTATACACCAATGATGAATTAGCTAAAAAAAATCAAGAAAGCAATCCATTTATAAGAACTAAAAACAAAAACAAAAATAAAAACCTAGGAATAAATTTAACCAAGGAGTTGAAAGATCTCTATAATAAAAACTGTAAAACAATGATAAGAAGAAATTGAAGGGCAATCCATGTTCATGGATTAGAAAATTAATTTGGTAAAATATCTATATTACCCAAAGTGATCTAAAGATTCAGTGCAATCCCCATCAAAATATTAGTGGCGTTTTTCATGGAGAAACATTTGTGAAATTCATATGGAAACACAAAAGACTCCTGAAAGCTAAAGCTATCTTGAACAAAAAGAGCAGAGCTGGAGGCATCACACTATCTGACTTCAAAACATATTACAAATCTATAGTGAATAAAACAGCATGATGCCAATATAAAAAACAGACACATAGACTATTGGAACAGAATAGAGAACCCAGAAATAAATTCATGTATTATAGCCGACTGATTTTTTACAAAGGCACCAGGAATGTACACTGGAGAAAGACCATTCTCTTTATTAAATAGTGTGGTAGAAACAGAATAGCCTTATGCAGAAGAAAGGAACTAGACCCCTATCACTCAACATGTACAAAAATCAACCCCAAATGGATGGAAGACTTAAATGTAAAGCCCCCAAATAAGAAATTACTATAAGAAAAAGGCACTGGTTTAGGTAAAAAAAAAAAAAAATTATGTGACCCCAAAAGCATAGACAACAAAAGTAAAAATTGACAAATGGGATTATATCAAACTAAAAATCTTCTGCACAGCAAAGGAAACAATCAACAGAGTTAAGAGACAGCCTACAGAATGGGAAGAAATATTTACAAGATATTTGTAGATAAGGAACTCAAGCAACTCAACAGCAAAAGGCCTAATAATCCAATTTAAAAATGGGCAAATAATCTGAACAGAGATTTCTCAAATATATATATATATTTACATATATTTACATATATAAATATACAATGCTCTTTCTCTCTTTCCATGGATCTCTAAGGTCAGAGGATCTGGCACAGGACCCAAAGAAAAAGGTATCTTTGCCTCTTGTGTGATTATTTCGTGCAGCCCAGTTCACCTGGAGTAACCCTGAGTGTTTTAGTCATGAAGAACGTGACAAAAGGGGAACTCCCATTCACTATTGGTGCAGATGTACATTAGAAAGAATCCTCAAAGGACTAAAAATAGAATTATCATAGGATTCAGCAATTCCACTACTGGGTATCTATCCAAAGGAAATGCAATCTGTGTTTTGAAACAACATCTGCACACGTATGTTTATTAGAGTACTATTCATAATAGCCAAATTGAAGCAGCCTAGAAGATGTCCATCAATAAATGGATAAAGAAAATATGGAATATACACACAATGAAATATTATTCAGTCTAGAAAAAAATGAATCCTGTTATTTATAGTAACAAAAATGAAACTGGAGGACATTTCACTAGTGAAATAAGCCAGGCACAGAAAGACAAGTATTGCATGTGGAATCCACGAAATTTTCTTATCGAGGTAGAGAGTAGAATAGTGGTAACCAGAGCCTGGGAAGAGTTTGGGGAAGGAGGGATGGAAAAGAGAAAGGTTAATGGGGAAAGGAGTGCATTTGGATAGGAAGGATGACTTCTTATGTTCTATATCACGGTAGGGTAACTGATAAAAAAATAATTGATTGTATATTTCCAAGTAGCTAATAGAGAGGATTTTGAATGTTTCAAACAAAAAAGAAGTGATAAATGTTTGAGATGACAGACATGTTAATTGTCCTCATCTGATCTGTTTGGATCTTAAATGTCCCCCAGAGGCTCATGTGTTGAAGGCTTTGTCCTCAGATAATGGCACTACTGGGAGGTGGTGGAATTTTTTGGAGGTGGGAACTAGTGGAAGAAAGTTCCACAGTTGGGAACATAACCTTGAAGGGAACATTGGAACTGTCTCCTCCTCCTCCCTTCCCTCCCCTCCCCTCCCCTCCCCTCCCCTCTCCTCTCCTCTCTTCTCCTTCTCCTTCCCAGCCATCAGGAGTGAACAGCTTTGCTCCACTACTTTCTCTTTGCCATGATGCTCTTCTTTGCTACAGGCCCCAAAACAAGAAAGCCAATTGACCATGGACTGAATCTTTTATAACCATGAGCCAAAATCAATCTTTCCTCTTTACAACATTTAACTCAGGTATTTTGTCACAGAGTAACAAAAACTTCACACATGATCATTACGTATTGTATATATGTATTGAAATATCACATTGTATCCTATAAATATATAATTATTATGTGCCAATTAAAATTGTTTTAAGTGAGAAAATAGTCCTTCAGTAATATTATATGAATCTATTTTTATTAAGGTCGAAAATTGACAAAAATTAATCTAATCTTCTAAAGGTGTTAGAAGTTAGGTTAGTGGTCAGCATGATAAGGAATCTTCTTATTTTTTAGTTCCTGCAAACCTTTTCTTTCCATATTTTTTATTTATGCACTATAGTTGTACATAATGATAGATTTGTTGTTACATATTTGTACATGCACACAATAGAACAATAGAATTTGGCCAATATCACTTCTCAACACTTCCCCCCTCCCTCTTCTTTTCCCACCACCTGGTCCTTTTCCTCTACTCATCTCCTTTTGATGTTCATGAGATTTCCCCCTCACACACCTTTCTTTTCCTTTTCCCCTCTAGCTTCCAAATATGAGAGAAAACATATGACCCTCGACCTTTGAGTTTGGTTTATATTGCTTAACATAATGTTCTCTAGTTCTATCCATTTTCCTGCAAATGCCATAATTTTGTTTTCCTTTATGGCTGAATAAAACTCCACTGTGTACACATACCACATTTTATTTATCCATTCATCCGTTGATGGATACCTACATTGGCTCCACAGTTTGGCTATTGTGAATTGTGTTGCTGTCAACATGGGTGTGCATGTATCAGTATGGTAGGATGACTAATTCTTTAGGATAAATACTGAGGAGTGGCATAGGTGGGGCATATGTGGTTCCATGCCTTTTGAAAAAGCTCCATGTTGATTTCCAGAGTGATTGTTCTAATTTGTAATCCCATCGACAGTGTAAAAGTGTTCCTTTTTCTCCCCATCCTCACCAGCATTTATTGTTTGTATTCTTGGTAGTTTCCAGTGAACAAACTTTTTTCTTTTATTCTTTTGCTCCTGAACTTAGAATTGATCCAATATGGCTGCCTTAGACCCTCTGTGGCCTCTCTGGAGTCCTTTAGCTTAGAGGTCTTTCTAAATCTCCTTAAAGCTAGGACCAGGTTCTCCTGAGCTCTGGCCATACAGCCCATGGGGGCTGGTGTAATGCCAGATTCGTGGGACCCCAATAGACCTCCAGGAGCCGAATCGATGCAATCACACAAGAGTCTTTATTGCAAGCTCGAGCCTGGACTCACAACTGTTCCTGATGCAGCAGTCCCAGGGAGTGAGTCCCGGTCCTTTCTTTGTTCAGTGAGATTTTATAGGTTTTGGGGGGATACTCTATGCATCACAACATCACACAGCAAATCATTCCATACCGAGGGAAAATCAAACAACAACTCTTAACATTGATTAGCATATTCACTGGCGGGAACAAGTTGGGTAGGAGTGTTTGGTTAGTACAAGAGGGGGATTCCTTTGAACTGATTGGTTTAATCCATGATGGGTGAACGTGCTAAACTACATGGTTTCCCAACATGTTATCAACCACCATAAACTACTGGGGTTCATCTGGCATCCCAGGTATTTTCCCTGTCTCATGCTGATTGGTGGTTGCTAGGGGGTTGCTATGGGTCCTCACCTAGCCTAACTGAGTCAGGGACCCCTGGCGCAGCAGATCTCTCCTGTTATTTACAGACAAACAACTCAGCAGGGTGGGTATGTGCTTAGGAGTGCTCTGTGGGTTTTTCCAAGGACAGGGGTCACACCCCCTTCCTTAGGACAGGCCTTGAGGTAGAAGCTGCTGTTATTTATTTATTTTCAAAAATGAGTCACATCAGTTCCTCACTGGCACAGGAGTCTTGCATCACCACCAGGTTTTTCTTTGGGGAATGGCTTTGGCCCAGCCTGACCCTGTGCACTTGTGTGAGAAAGGCATGTAGGGCGGGGCGGGTGCTGTGTGGGACACAGAGCTCAAGGTGCTCTTGCCTCTTAAAGCTGTAGTTGTTTTTTTCCCCCCACCCTGCCTGCCTAGCTATGGGGACTAAATAGGACAGAAGTGACACTCCCAGATCTGAGGGAGAGGATGGATTGCTCAGTAGATGGTGGTGAGAAAATGGCTCACCCTTGAAGGAACATTAAACTGGATCTCTGCCCAACACTACTTATATCAGTGGACTCTAGATGAAGTTAAAACCTACACATGAAAGACAAAAACCATACAGTTAGCAGAAGACAGAGAAGGAAAACATATTATATCCCAGGGATATGAATGAACTTCTTTCAAGTTTCGAAAGTTCAAATCATATGGGAAAATAATTTAATGAATTTGATTACATAAAATGAAGAATTTTGTTCTATAAAGGACATTATGGAAAAGCTGATTGGCAACAGTGAGATTGGCCAGATGTGGTGGCATACACCTGTCATCCCAGCCCCTCAGGAGGCTGAGGCAGGAGGATCACAAGTTCAAAGCCAGACTCAGAAAAAGCAAGGCATTAAGCAACTCAGTGAAACTCTGTCTCTAAATAAAATACAAAATAGGGCTGGGGATGTGGCTCAGTGGTCAAGTGCCCCTGAGTTCAATTCCTGGTGCCCCCACCCCCATAAAAGAGGATATTGCAATATCTAAACCTGGCAAGATATTTTTTAAGAAATTCTAGACTATACAAACAATTCCTATAGCTCAAGAAAAAATCCCAGCAACCTGCATAGAAAAATGGGCAAAGGATTTGAATATGAAGACACTAGCTGAGAAGCCCAAGAAGCTAATAAGCATGTGATAGGATGATCAAAATCACTGATAATCTGATAATGCAAATTAACCTCCTCCATGAAATATAATTTTGAACTCATTAGACAACCACTAGAAAGCCAGATAACGCTAAGTTGGAAGGATTTGATAAGACAGACTTCAATCATGCATTCCTGAGGGGAGTGTGCCTAGCCATGGCCATTTTGGATGGAGCCTGATTTTACTTGGCTGAACTGAGTCCTATATGTGTGTACTTTCTCGCCTAGCAATCCTGCTTCTGGATATGTTTCCTAGGAAAATTCCACACAAATCCATAAGGAAATGAATACAAAGATGTTCTTCACAGCACAATTCTGTAGGAGCATAGAGTGTCCAATGCTGGGAGAGTAGATTGATAAAATGTAGCAGGGACACTTGACAGGGTGTTGTAGGGCCATAAGGCATTTTGAATCAGGTGTCACACAGCCATGTGTTTGGATGTTAAAAACAGAGAGAAGAAGAAACAGAACAAGGTGCATTACACAGTACCTTTCATATAACATTTTAAATAAATGCACATAAATCCACAATGCACACTTTAAACATCGGCAAATCAAGATGCCCACAAAATAGTTACTTGTGTGAGGAGGGACGGGGGATCAAGGAGAATAATCAAATCAACAAAATAAGGAAACGGCTTTGTATAGGCCACGGATGAAATCTGTCAGGGACAGAGAACCAAGAATAATCTGAACATCTTTAACCTAGGCAAACAAAATGAATGAAGCAAAAACTACCACAACAATAAAAGAGAAGATACGACATGCGTGTAAAACCTCAACTATATCAGGTGGAGTGTGGTGTGGGCTCCACTGAGAAAAGGCAGAGAAGACCCTGCACAGTTAGGAGAATCAGAGAAAATGGGCCTCTCTCCCAGGTGGCTTGTCTGGAGAGGTCCACTCAAAGAAGAACCCTCCTATAGAGACCTCGGGTGTCTGTAACAGGGGTACCACACGGGAAGTCCAGCACTCATATCAGAGATGCCTCTTATGTGGGCAGACAATCAGGTACACAGGAAGATGGCCTCCAACCTGGGCCCAGGTAGAGGCCAGGCCATATCTGGTGGCTGGTTCGAAATCACTCTCTGCATTGTAATGTCCTCAGTAGACCCCATGTGAAGCTCACTGTGAGTAAAAGGAAGGATTGATGTTCTCTCAGGAAAGAAATGATAAAAGGCACCAGTTGCTGTTACTTGCTTTCAGAAATTGAAAACTCTGGGATAAATCACTGTCCTTCTAAAGATGACTACAAATGTTAGAAGAGACATCAAACCATCTTCTTTTACATTTTTTTAGCTTATTCATTTTTAAATTTTTTTATTTGTTCTAATTAGTTTTACATGACAGTAGAATGCATTTGACACATCCTACAAAAGTGGAGTATAACTTCTCATTCTTCTGGTTGTACGTGATGGAGAGTTACACCGGTTGTGTAATCATATATGCACATAGTGTGAGAATATCTGATTCAGTCTACTATCATTACTACCCCTACGTCCTCTCCCCACCTTCATTCCCCTCTTCCTAAACCAAAGTACCTCTATTCTCCCCACGCCTTTATTGTGAATTAACATCCACATATCTGAGAAAACATTCGGCTTTGCCAACCATCTTCCTAATAATGTTGAAAGCCTAATCAGAAGAAAAGGAGGGGGGTGGGAAAAAGAAGAACTAATAGAGAGGGTGAGAACCCAGACTGATGATTCTCTGCTCCCTACCGGTCCGTCCACTGGGAGAAGGCAGCTAGTAGGCCAAGTTCCTTAGGTGCGTTCCATAGTGTCCTGGAGATGCACAAGAATCACAGCTGCCCCACCCACTGACACTTTTACCCATGGTCCTGAGGACTGTCTGCCCACCCCCAGAACCATGTGAGGTGAGCAGTGCTTTGGGAAACCCCTAGAGAAGAAGGGACAGAGCATTCACGTCCACAAAAGTGGAAACCTAGTATAAGCCCAAGCCTACCCTCTGCTTTGGACAGGGACCCCAAAGGGATGCATCTGGAAACAAGGGTGGGCACTGACTTGGAAGTTATATAGAATATTCTCAAGCCTGTTCCTGGCCTGCTAGTGCCCTTGGGTATTGGGAAAGGGAAGATCCTCTCAGGAGAAGAAATTCTAGCTCTCAAATTAGTTTTAAAGATAATTCTTTCAGATAGAATGCCTGGAAAGCTCACAGGCATGCAAGGCCCATGAGACAAAACACCCTGAGGCAGAATCAACAGAAATGTACCACAGAAATATAACCACTGGGATCACAGATATTGGAATTACTAGATACAATCTGTAATGAAACAATGCTTATTATGCCTATGGAGAAAAAAGGCAAATTTAAAGTTTTAAGTAAGGACACAGGAATTTTGAAAACAACATTGGCAATTGATTTATTTATTAAAATATTTTTTAGTTGTAGATGGACACAATACCTTTATTTTACTTGAATATTTTTATGTGGTGCTGAGGATTGAACCCAGTGTCTTACATATGTGAGGCAAGCGCTTTACCTCTGAGCCACAACCCCAACCCAACAGTGGCAATTTAAAAAAGAACCAGTTAGCCAGATGTGGTGGCACACACCTGTAAACCCAGTGGCTCAGGAGACTGAGGCAGGAGAATCACAAGTTCAAAGCCAGCCTCAGAACTTAGCAAGGCCCTAAGCAACTCAGCAAGACCCTGTCTCTAGATAAAATATTATAAAGGGCTGGGGACCCAATGGTTAAGCACCCTTGGGTCCAATCTCTAGTATGAAAAAAATAAAAATAAAAAAACAGATATCATAGTATTGAGAAAAGTACAATAACCAAATTAAGAGCTCATCAGAAAAGTTAATAACAAATAATCAGTGGAAATGAAGATAAATCAGAAAAACACATACAGAATGGAGCCCAGAGAGGCATAAAAATGGAAAACACAGATGAGAAGATAAATGAGATAGGAGATACAGGGAGAAAATCCAACGTGTATTTAATTAGGTTTCCAGAAAAAAAAGGAGACAGAACGGAGTAGAGGCAATATTTGAAGAGATAATGGATGAGAATTTTTCAGAATTGATGAAATAAGCCAATCTATTGATTTAAGAAAGCAAAGCAAAGATTCCCGCCAGAAATATCAATCTCCAGGAGCCGGGCATGGGGTAAGCCAGGCTCCCTTAATGAAGCATTTTCTTCTCATGATAAGGTCTGAATGTGCTCGTGGGAGCTGGTGGGTTTCTTCACACAGGAGTTTTGTGTTTAGGGTTTTGCTTGTTTTTGAAGACAGGAAGGATGTGACCCTGTTGAAAAGCTGAAAGAAGAAAACCAGTTCAGAGGGGAGAGATTCAAAACAGAGGAGAGAAGAGGAGTCATGTATAGAGCAGTTTTTACAGGGCACAGGGATCCATGCCATGAATAATTAAACTATCATTTACTGAGCATTACGTGTCAGAGTCATTTCAGAAATTCACCACCCATCTACTAATTTTTAAAACCCTTAACAAAGAATATTTATATTTAAATATCTCTAACATGTTAATTAGTGCTCAGAAAAGTTAAAGGAAAAAACAAACAAACAAACAAACAAACAAACAAACAAAACAATGGAGACTGTAACTAGTAAGTAGTGGTACTTGGATCCAAACCCGGTCTGCCTTACTCCAGAGCCTTCCTGGGCTCTTCCTATTCTACCAGGCTTCCACAGCTCAAGTTGGCCTGGCAAAGGACCTTCTTCTTTGTCTGAGATTGGAGGGAAGGGGGAGAGGATGACTGTGAAGGTAGAGTTATTTGGAGGCTATAAAGCAAGGATTTGGAAGTTAAAGTAATTCAGAACTCAGGCTAAGTAATTCCCAGGAAAATCATAAGAGATGCTATTTGCAGGGTTTGATGGACATGGGAATTCATCAGAGAAGTAGCTACCAAAGAACCTACCATGAGAAAGAGAAAGAGGAAGAGTTCAGCAAATTGGAAATCATGCACGCACAAGGACAGGGTGCGGAGTGAAAGGCCTTGATCAGACAGTGGGGTGAGGAGTGTTAATACAGGGCTGCAGGCAGATGACAGACTGGGGTGACAGGAGGACAGTGAACCAAGCACTCAAATTATCAATTAGAAGAGGAAGATGTGCCCCAGGGGCATACCAAGGACACTGAGAAATGGGGAGAAGTTTGAGGATAAATAGATTATTTCACAGCCTCAAAGATTCTCTCCCCCAAATATTTATTAATTTTACTATGGGAGAAGTGGTAATTTTACAGCATGGATGACACCCAGCAGACATCACTTATCCAAATGATCTCAGGACGCTGTTTTATATAAAAGAGATAATCAGACAAATCTCCTGGTGCAGTGCCTGGCAGGGAATAAGTGAAGAACAAGGACAATTATTGTAGTTTTTGAGATAATGACAAACTATATATCCCCAATGACCTACAGCCCAAAGTGTTCTCTATCCCAATGCCACCTGACTGCAATTCTCAGAGGGTTACTGAGTTGTCCTTGATAACATGTGGTTAACACATGTGCATTTGACAAAGGTTCTCTAAATAATGGAGTTATTTGGGGTGGGTGGTCAGGCATGGTAGCAGTACTGGGAAAACGGCTTTGGGGCCGCGGTGTAGAGCTTTTGGGGTCTCAATTTATACACTCCTGTGCACTCTGTGCTGGATTCCTCAGGGATCCTGCAGCTCTGGCCTCCTCCAGACTCTCTGGTGGTGTGTGGATTGCATGTTGGGGAAGAGTCAAGCAGTGAAGAGAATCCTCTGTCTCTTCCACCCTGGCTGGGCTACAGGGTCTGTGAGCTCCTGAAGGGCAGTCCCAGGCCTCCTTCGCCCGCAGCCCCGTGGCGCAGAACCTGTCTACGCGACGGTGGAATCCAGTAGGCGGAGAGCCGGAACCCACCCGGGCCAGGCTCTTCTGGGAAGCGCACCAGTGCCCTCTAGCGGGAGAGGTTTGAAGTACCACGAGGTCCCGCTACTTGGATTTGGGCGGAGGGATTAAATCCCTGGAGCCCGAACAGTGTTCTGCTCACCTCTGCGGTGCAGGGAGCACCCGCTTACTGGAGCCCCGAGAGCGTGGGGACCGTGAAGCTGGTGCAGCCTGCAGGAGCCAGGTCTGAGTCAGCCCCCAGCCTGTGGGGCGCGAAAGTCTCTCCTGCCCCATCCTTCCCTCCGTCCTCCATTCCTTTCAGGTTAGAAGTGACACCACTTCTCCTTAAGGGAAAAGAATGGAGAAGAGAGTATAAATGAACCAGGCGACTTCGTTCGTTCATCCGGAAACTTGTACTTCTAAAATTGATATGGGACGACCGCAAAGATTCAGAAGAAAACTAAGGAAAGATGGTGGGGGTGGGGGTGGGCATGGTGGGGGAGAGGAACAGAGGGTTAATACTTAAAATAAGTCTTAAGATCCTGGACAGTTACAAGACTGTCTTACAATGTTATAAACTGCAAAATTGTTAGAACTTTAAGAAGAGGAAAACTCGGCCCAGTCCTTCAAAAATGAAGAATAAAAGACAAGGAGAAAGGTGGAGCAAAAGAAAAAGGCAAGGAAAATCATTACATATGTACATGATAAGAAAACACATATTGTAGGCTGGGGGTGTAACTCAGTGGTAGAGCGCCTGCCTAGCATGCACAAGGCTCTTGAGAGAGAGAGAGAGAGAGAGAGAGAGAGAGAGAGAGAGAGAGAGAGAAATTAGTGTGGATGGATTAAATATTTCCACTTAAAAAATGATAGTAAAAAAATAAACCCTACAACAACTTACTTATTTTCTGTTTGTAAGACACATAACTAAAACAAAATGACACTTAAAGTTTGAAAATGAAGAGGTAAGTAAAGACAGACCAAAAAGAGGTAACATCTCCATATCCATCCACTTGGGTTCCAACTCCAAAATGCATCTCTTTCCCATCCCTCATCTTCTTGTTGGTGAAACTCCTGTTATTGTTTGTTTGTTTGTTTTTAGTACTGGGAATTGAATCCAGGGGCACTCTTACCAGTGAGCTCCATCTCCAGCCCTTTCTACTTTTAGTTTTGACACAGGGTCTTGTTGAGGCTGGCCTTGAATTTTTAATCCTTCTGACTCAGCCTCCTGAGTTGCTGGGATTATAGGTTGTGTCCCTTCCTTCCCTTCTCAAAACAGACAAAACAGACAAAACACTTTTTAAAAAACATACATCAAGGGGCTAGCGTTGTGGCTCAGCGGTAGCGTGCTCACCTAGCAAGCGTGAAGTCCTGGGTTGCATGTGTGTAGCATGTGCCTACCCTAAATTCAATCCTCAGTACTGAGAAAACAAAACATAAATCATATTTTTAAAACATAAATCTGCCTTATGTCCTTCAGTTGCTTCCTCTGGCACACAGAATAAAATACTGCCTTCTTACTCTGGCCCACAGCTCCCACTCCCACCTTACCTCCTGCCTCCCTCCTACCCACTGCCAATGTAGTCTTCTGACTGTCTCAAACCCACACATGCACATGCTGTTCCCTGAGGCTGGAATGCCATTCCCAATGTGGCTCTTCTTTCTCATTGTCAGAGTCTTATTTCCAGACCCTGGCTAGAGTCAGGCCCTTTGCCTCAATACTCCTTTTTTTTTTTTTTTTTTTTTTTTGGTATCCAGAATTTGAACCCAAGGGTGATCAACCATTGAGCCACATCCCAAGCCCTTTTCATTTTTTATTTAGTGACAAAGTCTAAGTTGTTGAGGCTGGTTTTGAACTTGTGATCCTCCTGCCTCAGCCTCCTGAGCCGCTGGTATTACAGGTGTGCACCACCATGCCCAGCCTTTCATACCCTTTATCACTTCTTTATTTCTAGCAGAGTACTTACTACAATCTGTAAATATCTTGTGTATCTGTTTGGTTTTTAATTTCTTTTCCAGTAGAATGCTTTTGCTACAGTCTTTTGGGTTCTTCTCAGTTTACATTTATATCATCTGCAAATAGAGTTTTTTTTCTGTTGTTAAAGTAACTGAACATTTAAAATAATGTGGAATAATAACAATTAAAGTCAGTGTCCCTTCCTGATGTTTATTTGTTATAGAAATAGTTTGAGGGATCATAGTTGTGGTTATTGACTTTTGAGGAACATCATCATATTTAAGTTTACTTAGATTTACTTAGATTTGGAGAAAGTCTAATCATATACATAATTATGAGAGACTACAGTAATTCTAGAAGGCTCACAAGAACCTGTGAGCTGCAGATGTTTGGGGGAGAAACCTACAAGGAGTGGCAGGAGGTGCTGAGAACCTGATGTGGGCAGGTGGGCTGCTGAGTTTCACTGCCTTATTTAGCCTTTGTACTTTTTGATTTTTAATAACCACTCCCATGCTTTTTCTTTAAAGCTTTAAGTGTATTTTTTAAAATTCTCCTGCCTCCATCCTTTCTCTAAAGGCTTTAGCAGTTTTATCAAGCCAGAGAAAACTGGCTATAGAGTAGACCATCTCCCCAGACCCCAGTCTGGATGATGATTTAAATTCTCAAATGCTAAAAACAATCCACAATATATGGAGACTTTTAAAAAATTATGAATCCTAGAGACTGCTGAGGTTTTGTAGAACTGTGGAAATAAAGTATCCAGGAGCAAATCTAACAAAAGGTGTTAGATCTATATGGAAAACATGTAAAGATTCATAGAAGAATTTTGAAGAAGACCTAAATAAATGGAGATTATGTCTCCATAGAAAGGTTCAATATCATAAGGATGTCCACTTTCCAAAATTAATCTATGAAGTGATTGTTGAAATCCTAGAAAAGATTTTTGTAGACCTGACAAGCTACTTCTAAAATGGGTACAAAAAGTGGGGCTGGGGGTGTAGCTCAATGGTAAAGCACAGGCCTAGTACACGTGCAGCCCTGGGTTCCATCCCCAGTACGGAAAAAAAGAAAAGGAAAGGGCCGCAAATAATCAAGATGATGAAAAATGTGGGAGTATATGTTCATCCAGACTGATTATCAAATTGCAGAATTAAGAGAGTACAGGATTGCTCAAGACAGAAAAATGGAACAAAATAGAGGACACAGAAACAGACCAACACATGTTAAGAAACTTATGCCAAAACCAGCATCGCAGATGACTGGGAAAGGATGGGCTAAGCCATAAGGGGCTCAGCAATTGTCCATGTGGAAAAGATGATCTTTCTATCACACTCCACAAAGAATCAAATTCAAGTTGGGCACAGTGGCACACATCTGTAATCCCAGCTGCTCTGGAGGTTGAGGCAGAGGATTGCAAGTTCAAAGCAAGTTTCAGCAACAAATGGTGAGGTGTTAGGCAAATCAATAAGACTCTGTCTCCAAATAAAATACAAAATAAGGGGGCTGGGGATGTGGCTCAAGCGGTAGCGTGCTCGCCTGGCATGCATGCGGCCTGGGTTCGATCCTCAGCACCATATACAAACAAAGATGTTGTGTCCACCAATAACTAAAAATAAATAATAAAAAATTTAAAAAATACAAAATAAGGCTGGAGATATGGCTCAGTGGTTGGGTGCCCCTGAGTTCAATCCCTGGTACCCTCCCTCCACCAAAAGACCCTGTTTGCAACACATCCATATGACAAAGGATCAACATCCAAAATATATAAAGATTTCTTGAAAATCAATAAGAAAATTACAATAATCAATAGAAAACTATGAAAGGGTTTTGGACAGAAGTTTGCAGAATGAAAAAATACAAATGACCAATAAATATATGAACAGATGCCCAATCTTTAACCCTTTAGCAATCAGGAAAATGCAAATTGAAACCATAAAGAAATAACACTACATACTCATTAAACTGGAAAATAAGTAACAAATCTGAGAAGCACAGGTGCTCAGTTGGATGTTGGGAGCAGGATAACTTATCTGCTAGGTATGATCATTTTGGAAAACAACAAGGAAGTAACTTGTAGCATTGAAGCAAGGCAGGCCTTTGCTGTCTACTCTAGAGAAATTCACATGCATAGGGAGATACGAACTAAAGTGATCTTGGTGGTATTTATAATAAGCACAAAATGGAAACATCACAAATTATCATCAGCAGGAGAAAGGATAAACACATTTTTTAAAAATATTTTTAATTGTAGTTGGACACAATACCTTTACTTATTTATTTGTTTGTTTATTTATTTATTTTTATGTGGTTCTGAGGATCGAACCCAGCGCCTCACGCATGCATGCTAGGTGAGTGCTCTACCAATGAGCCACAACCCCAGCCCAGGATAAATACATTTAATATAATATTACCGCAACATTCTACTACTCTGCAATGAAAATGAATTTTTATTTATTAAAAAAATAAGCAAACATGTAGTGTCAGGTGACAGATACTAAGTTCTTTATATTGACTCATTTACTGAATGAACCAGAGCTGGATTTAGCAACATGGATAAATCCCCAAAGCATCACATTGACCAAGATAAGCAAATCACGGGAGTATGCATATAACTTCTCTATGTATGTGAAATTTGAACTATTTAAAATACTACTATATTAGGGTTAAGGATATATATATGAATGATCAAAACAGGCTACCTCAGAAAGTAAGGGTAGGAAGTAAGGAGGGTCCCCCAGGGGTTACAGCAGGGAGGGGGTTGAATTTCTAGTGCTTATTTTTTTCTAACACACAGAAATGTATATTTATTTAACATAATAGAAACTTACAAATGTGTAAAAGTATACTTTTTTAATATAATAAAAAACTTACAAATATGTAATATACATCAGCACGAGTACATATGCCTCCAGTAATATTGAACAAAGGCCATAGCAGATATTTCAGAAAAAAAAAACTATAATAACTGATCAAAGTAAAAAAAGAAAGTAATCAGGCTCTTAATTCATGAAATGCAGGTTGCAATTATACATCGTATCTTTCACTTTTGAGAAGATTTTTTAAAAAATAGAATTCAGAATGGAAAAGTGTAAACAGGAATAATGCCTCTGCACTCTAGTGCTTATTGATGGGTAAATTTCTTTATAAATTGGTGTATATTAAAATAGTTCATAAAATTTTTTAAAGGGGAAAGCTGGGGATACTATACTCAGTGGTAGAGTTAGTTGCCTAGCATTTGAGAGGAACTAGGGTCAATCCCTAGCGCCTGTGCGCCCACCCACACACACACACACACACACACACACACACAGGAAAATCACCCACTGACATTTGGTTTATTTTCTTCCATTCTGTGTTTTATGCTTATCGTATATACCTATGAATATCCCATTTGTACAAACTTATATTCTATTTCTTTCATTTCATAAAAATTTTCCACATATTATCAGATGTTCTTAATGGCAGAACCATATCCCAACTTGTGTATGCACAGTGATATACATATCCATGTCCAAGTCCATCCCAATTTTAAATAAACCGTTCCTTATTTTTCAGCACAAAGAATATTTGTATACAAAAAGCTTTGGGGGAATATTTAGGATTATTCTTCTTGCTACATTTCTACAAAGAGAATTTCAGTATCAAATGGTATAGGCATTCAAAGACTCTTACTTTGTATTATTACACTTTGCCTGAGTCAGATCCATTCCTACGGTCCTCCATAAGCACGGGTGACTCCATTTCCACAGCAGCTTTATCAACACTATTTAAAAAAAAAAAAAAAAAAACCTATTTTCATCCTCCCAAAGATGGGAGTTTACTTGTGGCGTTTAAAGGAAGATTTCCCACAAATTCATATCAAAATCTTTAAAGGAAGAACTGCTTTACTGCTGGGGGGAGGTGGGACCCACTGTCCTATGGTAGCTGCGTGACACTGAGCTGGCAGCTCGGGCAGGTGTCCCTCAGGTCTGGCCTTTGATTCTCTGGGACCGATCGCCCACCCTGCTCCTCCCACGCGCTCAGATCTGGAGCCCCAGCCCCGACAGAAGCACGGACGAGGTCGCGGGGTCAGACTTTGCACGTCAGGGGACCACGCTATTTTTCAGGGCAGCCTCACAGGCGTCCTTAGGTGCCTTTTCACCCAGTGACACACTGGCCATTGACGTCCCGCCCACAGAGCGGGCACACAGGACCCATTCACCCGCTCGAGGCTGGGGAGTGCGCCCACCCCGCCTCGGGCCACACACAGCCAGGGCGGGACCAGAGCCGCTCTGACTTTCCCACGGAGAGGACTGGAATTTGGGGGGGAGGTGGGAATTGAGGAGTAGATGGGTGGGTGAGAAGTGGGAGGCGGTTTCTGGAAGAAGGGTGGGGGAGTGAGAGGGGAAGACGGGTAGGGGCTGAAAGGAGGTCTCTCCACCGGGGTCTGGGAGGGCTCCAGGGGACAGGCTGGGGCAGGTCAGGAGGTGGGTAGACCAGGAGAGCCACCAGCGGGACGTTGGGTGGGGCCGGGGGTTGCAGGAATCAGAGGGAATCCCAGAGAAGGATAGTGGGGTGGAAGGAATTTCAGGGGTTGCCTCGAGGTTGAGAGGAGCCCCGGGGCGCGGACACTGCACGGACACGTTTGCCTTGCCGTCTGGGGGCGCGGGCGTTTGCCTGAGATCTCTGAAGGGCGAAGCACCGGAGCTGGGAAGTGTGCAGCGCCAGGCCTGGGTCTAGGTGGGGAAAGGTGAGGACTGCCCTTGCCCAGCAGTCCTCGGTCTCCTAGGGGTAGGCCCTGATGAGGCCAAGAGGTCATCTGGGAAATGGGAAAGGGAGAGGGAAGAGCACCCTGCTGGACGGAGGATCTGCAGAACCACCAGATCCTAGAGTGACCCACTTCTGGCGACAGGAGGGATCCCACTAATGAGAAATGAAATAGATAAATGAGGGTCTGACCATGTTATGGGACACTATCTGGTCTTTAAAGCAATGTTCCCCAAACGTATGGAGCATATAAATTCTCCGGGGAGTTTATGAAAATGTAGGTTTGAATTCCAGCCTGAGAAGCAGGCTTATTTCCGCCCCACCCCCCATTTCCCTACCTTCCCTTCTAAGAATCAAGCTCACAAACCTGGGCTTGGGCTTGGGTTTAGGACGACACTTGGAGGAGCAGGAGTGTAAGGAGCCCTGCATCCTGCATAGATATACTTAGCTTATTGGTCAAGTGGAAAATTAGAATGTGTGGGATGAACCCCATTTGGCTTTATCTAAAACATTTGTATCTTGCACAGACATACACATACACAAGAAAAGGAATCAAAAAACACACCATTTGCATTTCTCTCTAGAAGTTGGGATTGAAAGTGAGCTTTAAAATTCTCTAGTTTTTAATCTCTATTTTCTGAATATATATATATATATATATATATATATATATATATATATATATATGGTATTGGGGATTGAACCCAGGGGTACTTTACCACTGAGCTACATCCCCAGCCCTTTTAATTTTTTTACTGAGACAGGATCTCACTAAATCACTAAGGATCTCTAAATTCCTTTTTTTTCTTCCTTTTTAGTTACCAGAGAGGCTATATATTCCTATCATAAGAAAAAAGATTCTCTTGAAACCATAGATAGTATTTGTTGTAGTGAGGGAAATCAGTAGAAATTTCCAGATTTCCCTGAAACCCACCTTTACATCCCCACTCCGTGCTCCCAGACCATCTGCTTACAGAGTGCCTGGGGAGCAGAATGGGGCTGGTTTGGGGACTCACCTTTGTCCCTGCTGGAGCTTAGCAATGACCTTCAGTAAATGTGGAATCAACTGAGTGAACTTGTGCATGCAGGGCAAAGTGCGATCCAGGTACATTTGGTTAAAGCAAACTCTAGGAGTGTGTTTAAAGTGTGAGGCAAAATTTTCTCTGTGGTTATTTTGTCTACTCTTTGTATTATATGGGCATCTGGAGCCTAGAGACTTTAATGTTACACAGAACAGACAATTTGTCATGCTGTAGTTCATGCTTTCTTATTAACTGCCTCATCTGATACTCTGAGGCAAGTACTCTCATTATCTCCAGAAGAAGCTAAATCTCAGAAATTCAAATAAATTTGCCTAAGACCAATAACTACTAAGAGACAGATCATTGGATTTTTTTTAACCCACAATACTTGACTTAAGAGCCTAGTTTCCTTTCTTTTCTTTTTTAAAAAATTTTAACTTAATTTGATATGATTTTTACTTTTTGAGGTGGTGGGGATTGAACCCAGGGCTTTACATGTGCTCTACCACTGAGCTATACTCCCAGCCCATAGAACCTAATTTCTTTTAAAAAAATTTTTGTTAGTTCTTTTTAGATATACATGATAGTAGAGTGTATTTTGATATATTACACATACATGGAGTATGACTTTTTCTAATTAGGATCCCCTTCTTGTGGTTGAACATGATGTGGAGTTTCACTGGTGGTGTATTCATATATGAACATAGGAAAGTTATGTCCAATTCATTCCACTGTCTTTCTTATTTCCATCCCACTTTCCTTAATTCACCTTTGTCTAATCCAAAAGTACTTCTATTCTTCCCTTATTGTGAGTCAGCATCCACATACCAGAGAGAACATTTGGCCTTTGGATTTTGGGACCTGGCTTATTTCACTTAGCATGATAGTCTCCAGTTTCATCCATTTACCAGCAAATGCCATAATTTTATTTTTCTTTATGGCTGAATAATATTACATTGTGTGAGTGTGTGTGTGTATCACATTTTCTTTATCCATTCATCTGTTGAAGGGCACCTAAGTTGGTTCCATAACTTTGCTATTGTGAATTGAGCTGCTATAAACATTGATGTGGCTGCGTCATCATAGTATGCTGATTTTAAGTCCTTTGGGTATATGCTGAGGCATGGGATAACTGGGTCAAATGGGGATTCAATTTCAAGTTTAGAATCTAATTTCTTAACCACTATGGTACTGCATCTCACAAGGATGCTAGAATCAGATTGAGCAGCCCACCTTCCAGTTTGAGTGGAACAATGGCTCTTGTATGTGAAAAACTTCAGTGTTGAAACTCCACAGTTCAACTTAGACTTCAGGAAGGAGAGGGACGCGGGTATACTCAGCACAGAGATAGGTACATAGAAGAGGTGGTTGTAATGATGAGGGTGATGGTGGTGACGCTGTCTTTATCATCTGAAAGAAGGGCTGATAATGTGAATACAAAATCAAACTGGGTGCAGTGGTGAACACCTCCCAGCAACTCTGGAGGCTGAGGTAGGGGGATCACAAGTTTGAGGTTAGCCTGGACAATTGGTAAGATCCTGTCTCAAAAAATAATAATAATAATAATAAAACCAGAAAGGCCTGGGGATAGAGCTCAGCGGTATAGCGTCCCTGGGTTCAACCCCCAGTACAAAAGAAAAAGAAAAAAATCTCGAACCTGATTGCTGGAAATTACCTGGGTGTCCTTGAGGTGATTTCCCCCCAACTCCCGCCTTATCCTCTATAAAATAAGGAACACTTTATTAACCTTTCCTTTGACTTTCAAAAGACAGTCTATCAAATAAATTTCATTCGTTACCTAGTAATTGGTTTTCTCGCTTTTAATTAATCAGAGTCATTTGTAACTATCAGAGCTCCTAATCAACCTGAAATATAAATAAAACTACGCTAAGCAGCTGTAATTCTGCGCAGAAGAAAAGAAACTTGACCTTTTAGTGGAGATTACCTCTTTATAAGAGGTAAATATTTAATCGTTCTTGAGGCTTTTGGAACAGTGAAAACAGTCTATGGACCTCCTAAGAACCTATTCTAAAGAAACAGATTAAATTGCAGAAGAAAAAAATGTACTTACAACAATGTTTACTGCATTATTTATGATGACTTAAATGACAGAACACCCTAAATAGTCGTCTGTAAATAAATTAGGACACATTTGCATTTTTGCACAATGTCTTATTTTGCAGCCACTAAAAGTTATGTTCAGTCTTAGGGTACAGAAAGATTTCCTGTGTGGGGCACCAAACCCAGAAGCCATTAAGGAGAAGATGACAGATTCAACATCATAAATATTTTTTAAAATCCTTGTCCTTGAGAGACACCATAAACAAAGTAAAAATTGAAGTGAAAAACTGAGATAAAATATGCAAGAGGAACAATATTAAACCGATATATTTTTATTCCCCATGTAAATCACTCTTTTCACTTCTCTAGTTGCTCAGGGAAAGACCTGCAGGTACTGCCTGGGACACAGAGGCCCTGGAGAGACTGTTTGAACCCTGACTTCCTTAACCCCTTCAGCAAGAGGAGAGTTTCAAAAGTCAGTTGTTGAGGAGAAAAGAAAAGAAATAATTTCATCTTGAAGCTCTTCCTCTAATAAATCAAAGCTTGATCGTGGTGAACTTGATCAGAAAAATACACAGGGAAATGTACTATCAGGATGAAGGGAGGATTGAGGGAGGAGGAGGCAGATGGAGGTAGGAGAAGCTGTGGTGAGAGGTGAGTCCAGAGAGCTCTAAAGTTCTAGACAGGTAGACTGAAGGAAATCACAGAAGCAGAAGCAAGGCTTCTAACCTCATTCTGTCTGGGATTCTGGAAAGAAAAGCCTCACCAGGTACCTGCCCTGTATCTGGTATGTTCTTCTGGGGATATGGAGGGATGAGGTAGGGGAGTAGGTGTGCAGATTTCACAACCTATTTCCTCTGGTGCATTTTGGGAACCTAGGTGTTACTTTAGGTGTCAAAATACTCCCTAGTGTCTGCAGGCCACATTTGTGGTGTCTTTGATAATGAAAATTCCCCCAAGAGTCCTTTGGCTTCTACTCCATTTGTTTCCTGTCAATACTGTGCACAAGCAGCCATAATCACAGCTCTTCTCTAGTGATAGCTTTCACTCTGGAAAATTCTGTTTTTTAATTTATTGGCTTTGACTCTGCGCCTTTAGTCGTGGCAAGCAAGTAGATTATCAGTGGGTCTTATTAGCCCTCAGACTTGGTCTGCTAGGTTTTGACCTTAGTCACTAGGTCCTTGCTCCTAACTCTGGATTGGCAGGAACTCCTACTTCTTCCAATGCTGGGCAACCTTGGGTTTTCCCCTTCAGTGCTCAGCCCCACAGCAGACTTCCCCTTGGCCTTGGCCCCATGGTGCCCGGCCTGCACAAACCCAGCCAAGCTCTCAGGCAAGGGCTGCTGGAGAATCCCAATGCACACTTCAGTCCCTTGTGTTCATTCAGCTTCTTCTGTTACATTGCCCTGAAAATTCCAGCCAGCTGTGTCTCCTGACTCTAATTCCTGCTTCTTCCACTTTGCAAGAATGCTATGCTGTGTGTGCGCTCCAGCTCCTAGGAAAGCGGCCAGGCCCTATGTGGAACTCAACTCATGTTTCCTCTCTCTCTCTCTCTCTCTCTCTCTCTCTCTCTCTCTCTCTCTCTCTCTCTCGGGTCACAGTCCAGTACTGCCTGTTGTTCAACGCCTGAGAACAGTTACCTCATATATTTTGTCTGGTTTTACAGTTGTTTATGGTGATGGTGGAGAGAATCTGGTATCAGTTACTCCATAAGAACTGTAATCAGAAGTCTCTTCCCCCTTCTTTCTCTAGTGAGAGAATTTTATTTGGAGACACAGCTGTCCAGGGTACTGGCCAAAAGAATAAGAGCAGAAGCAAAGCAGTGTGCCTCTCTTTCTCTTTGTTTTCTTTCCTCCTGGTTAGAATGTCATGGCTGCAATTGCTAGCTGTCCACAAAAATCTATTCTCCATGATTAATATATTTAAAGCAGAGATCTCAAAAAGAAAAGAGAAGATAAAATGGTGCAGGAAAAAAGTATATTGAGAAATAATGATCAAACTTTTCCAAAATGTAGTGACAACATCAACCTACAAATCCATGGTGCTCAGTAAACCCAAGCAAGATAAATAAAAAGAAAGCCATATCTAACCTTGTTATAGTCAAAAGAACAAATATAAAAATCTTTAGGTAGCCATATAAAAGATACATCATGTATGAACAAAGATATGAATGATGGCTGACTTCTCATGAAAAACAAAGGAGGCCAGAGACATAGAATGACATGACATCTTTTCTTTTTTGGTAGTGCTGGGGATCAAATCTAGGCCTCATGCATGCTGAGCAAGAGCTTTACCTCTGAGCTACACCCCAGCCCTGGAATAACATCTTTAAGTTGCTGGAAGAAAAAATAAACAACTCATAACTTTATATTCTTTGACAATATTCCTCAAAGATGAGGATAAAATAAAGACATTTTTAAAAAAATGACAACTGAGAGAATTCATTGCAAACAAAACTGCAGCACTAATTATAATAGCCAAGATATGGAATGAAACAAAGTGTCAATCAAAGATGAACAATAACCAAAACATGGTGCATACACACACTGGACTATTATCCAATCATAAAAACAAAACAAAATGAAACATGAAATCCTGTAAGCTGTGGCAACGTGGATGAGCTTGAAGGATATAGTTAAGTGAAATGTGGATAAATAGAAAAGGCTACCTTTTTTAAAATACTAATATTTATTTATTTATACATAACAGGGATTGAACCCAGGGATGCTTTACCACTGAGCCACATCTCCACCCCTTTTTATTTTATTTTCTTTCTTTTTTAGGGTGTTTATAAGGATATTTTTTATTTTTTTATTGATTGTTCAAAACATTACAGAGCTCATGATAAATCATCTTTCATACATTTGACTCAATTGGGTTTTGAACTCCCATTTTTACCCCAAATACAAATTGCAGAATCACATCGGTTACACACTCACATTTTTACATAATGGCATATTAGTGACTGTTGTATTCTGCTACCATTCCTATCCCCTACTATCCCCCCTCCCCTCCCCTCCCCTCCCATCTTCCCTCTCTACCTCCTCTGCTGTTGTTCAATTCTCTCCCCTTTTTTTTTCCCTCCCCCTTGCCCCTCACAATCTCTTATAATTTTGTGTATCATTGAAGGTCTCCTACCATTTCCATATGCTTTCCCTTCTCTCTCCCTTTCTCTCCCCCCATTCGTCTTTGCTTACTGTTAGTCTTTTCCTCATGCTCTTCCTTCCTGTTCTGTTCTTAGTTGCTCTCTTTATATCAAAGAAGACATTTGGCATTTGTTTTTTAGGGCTTGGCTAACTTCACTTAGCATAATCTGCTCTAGTGCCATCCATTTCCCTGCAAATTCTATGATTTTCTCATTTCTTAGTGCTGCATAATACTCCATTGTGTATAGATGCCACATTTTTTTATCCATTCATCTATTGAAGGGCATCTAGGTTGGTTCCACAGTCTAGCTATTGTGAATTGTGCCGCTATAATCATTGATGTGGCAGTATCCCTATAGTGCGCTCTTTTAAGGTCCTCAGGGAATAGTCCAAGAAGGGCGATAGCTGGGTCAAATGGTGGATCCATTCCCAGCTTTCCCAGGAATCTCCATACTGCTTTCCAAATTGGCCTCACCAATTTGCAGTCCCACCAGCAGTGTACAAGTGGGTCTCTTTGAGTTGCTTAGGGCCTCACCAAGTTGCTGAGTCTGGCTTTGAACTTGTGATCCTCTTGCCTCAGCCTCCTGAGTCCCTGACTACAGGTATATGCTCAGTACCTGGCTTTCTTATACTAATTTTTAAAGCAGTATCAGACTGTTTAAAGGAAAAGTATAACACTGAACTGTGGGGATTATAAAACATGTAAAAGTAAAATCTAAGACAAGATAGCACAAAGTATATGGAGATAAATTGAATTATACTATTGAAACTTTCCTACACTTCCTACTTTATAGTAGACTGATCATTTATGGATATATATTGCAATCCCCAATAATTATACTAAGAATAGAAAAAAGGAAAAAATAAAAAATATCTGATTAATTTTAAAAAGGCAGTAAGAAAAGGAATAAAGCAACAAAACTCAGAAAACACATAAAAGAGGGTAAATTTAAACTTTACCATACCATACAAAATATTAACTGCATACGACTACATTTTTCAATTAAAAGGCAGAGATTATTAGTCTTAATATAAAAAATCAGGAGTCAGCTGTGTGCTAGCTACAGCACACTAAGGATGAACTTTAAGGAAATAGATACAGGTTGAATTTAAAAGGAAGGAAAAGATATATCACATACACCTTAAACATAAAAATCATTTTTTAAAAACTAGCTTGCCTACAAAATATCAAAGTAGCATTTATTATAATTGTAGTAATAAGGTCAATTCATCAGGAAGACAAAAACATAACAATTATGTATGCACCAAATAACAGAACTCTAAAATACATGAAGCAAAAATTGACAGAACTGAAAGAAGAAATTGGCAAATCCATACTTTTAGTTGGAGATTTTAACATTGTTCTCTTGGTAATTGATAGACTAACTAGACAAAAAAAAAATCAGAACCATTATAGATTTGAACAACATTACCAACTTACAAGACCAATTGGCGGGGCTGGGGATGTGGCTCAAGCGGTAGCGCACCTGTCTGGCATGCGTGCGGCCTGGGTTTGATCCTCAGCACCACATACAAACAAAGACATTGTGTCTGCCAAAAACTAAAAAATGAATATTAAAATTCTCTCTCTCTCTCTCTCTCTCAAAAAAAAAAAAAGACCTAATTGGCATTTACAGAACTTGATACCCAACAACTGTACATGGCTTGTCCAAGGATTAGACCACTCTCTGGAATATCCATCTCAACATCTTAGAAGACTGCAGTTGTATAGAGAATGTTCTCTGAGTACAAGAAAATTAAATTAGAAATTAATTATAAAAGATAGCTAGAAAATTTCCAAATATTTGAAAATAAGCAAGTGATTTCTAAATAAATAATGAATTGAATTTAAAAAATCACAAGAGGAAATAAAAAATAAGCTGAATAATGAAAATCTAAAACAGCCAAATTTGTGAGCTGTATTTGGACAGGACTTAGAGGAAAGTTTATAGGTTTATAGGTTTAGATGTTTATATCAAAAGTGTTTAAAATCCATGATCTAAATTTTCACATTAAGAGTCCAGAGAGAATAAAGATAAAGGCTAAGATCAATAAAATGGGTAAAAGTCAAGTAATAAGAAAAATTGAAAAGATTAATAGAAATGACTGATCAACTGAAATGAGATAGAGAGAGGGAGGGAGGGAGGGAGGGAGAGAGAGAACACACAAGTTACCAACATCAGGAACAAAAGAAGGAAGCCAATATGGACCCTTGGACCTGGAAGAAATGAAAAAGAACAATTATGAACAATTTCATGCTGATAAATCAACAATTTAGATGAAAGAACAAATTCCAGGAAGACAACTTATCAAACCTGATTCAAGAAGAAATAGAAAATTTGAAATCCTATACCCATTAAATAAATTTAATTTGTAATATTTTAAAAAACTCCTCACAAAGAACAGGCCAGCCCCTGATAGTCTCATCATTGAATTCCATCAAACATTAGGAAAATGGACAGAGTGGAAAAAAAAATCACATTGTAGAAGAGCTGGTGGAAAAGAGTGTTGCAGTCATATTTGGACTGATCTTATTTGAGACAAGTTCTCGTTCAGTTGTTGTGCAGCTGGAATCCTCCTGCCTCAGCCTCCCAAGGAGCTGGGATTACAGGCATATATAGCCTCCTGGGCTGCCCAAATATTTTTTTACCTGAAGTTGGTTGAATCCACAAATGCTGGAACCCACTGATAAGAAGGGCCAACTGTAAATTATTGCAATCATATCAACTATCATGTATTTTCATCTGCAACTTTAAATTTAATCTTCAAAAATTCTTAGAGGTGGCCAACAGTTTAATCCCCATTTTTCAAGTGGGGAAACTTGGGCATAGAGAAATAAATTGTTCAAGGCATTCTGTTGTTAAGAGGTGGAGGCTGAACTTGTACCCAGGCAACCTAATTCCAGAGCAGGTGGTTGTAACAACTATCCTATTGCAACCATGTAATGTTTGAATGATATTCTGAATGTTTGAACAAACCAAGTTTTATGTAGTTATTTTCATCTTGTCATACTTAGTCAATTTCATATTGAATTATATATTGATTGCAAATATGCATTCCTGAACATCTTAAATTCCCCCCTTCAGTATTATGGATTGGTTTTTTAAGATTAATTCAGCTAAATGATGTTGAAAAGAATTTGTTTCCTCTCTGAATTATGTATTGCATACAAATGACCTCATTATTGACAAGAAATTCATCACTGGATGTTAAATGTTTTGGTTCAGCTCTCCCAGTTTGCAAATTATTCTGTATAAAATATTAATCTGCTTTTGTTGATGTCTGATCCCTGAAGATCCTTGAGTAGTCAATATGAGTTCCTCATCTTATGTAACAGAGAAACAGAGTTTCTTTTATCAGAAAAGGATTTCACAGCTTATCTGGCCCAATTCCTTAGCTGATGGAGAAAGATAGTTCTAAAAACAGTTGGACAAAAATAGAAATTTTATAAACTGAATCACTTTTTTTTTTCCTTAGGAAGCAAGCTTGCTGTCAAAGAGAGCATATGATAAATGCTTCAGTAAGTGAAAATTTAGCTTCTGAGCAATTAGCGGCCATTAAAGCCAAGATGCAGGAAGGGACCAAACTGCAAGCTGACTAATTGGGCCTCAGCTTTTGAAGTGATTTGGCTGTTACAAAATCACAGCTCACATTTATCGAGTGCTTACTGCACATCAGGCACTATGATCAGCACTTTACAGACTTCCTGTCATTGAATCCTTGCAGCAAACCACCAGGGCAGAGAGCGTTCAGGTCCCTGTTGTATAATTGAGGAAACAAGCTCGGGGAAGTTAAACAAGGATGCATTTCTTCTAACAGCAGAAAACCACACCCAACAAACCAGCTCCCACAATGCCATTTATATCTTCTGGATGCTTTGACAGTGCTGCGATTCATTCACTCAGGTAGTTGATTCCACAGTCCTGAAATTCTCTTTGTTTCTCAGGTTCAAATAAAAGAATAGCTTAGAGAGTTAACTGGTGGGGTGAGAATTTAGCTTTTCTTAAAAAGAAAACATCCCTGGGAGGGATGTTTGATTGATTGGTGGATTGATTGATGACCTTTTGAAAAGGGGAGGCCCCCGGAAGTCTATTGTCCAGTTTGCATACTCTGTCACTTGGTCCTTCCCTATTTAAAAGTCCTCCCACCAGGTGTCCAGGCATCCCTCCCTCCTTCTTTTTCTTCTTTCTTTCTCTCCTCCCTCGGGCCTCTTCCCAGGCTGGCCTTCCCTGCCCGCCTCATTCTGTAGCTGTCATTCAAGTCACAACCCGCGGAACCTTCTTGAACCTCTCAGAAAGGACAAGCTGACTTCCAACAGGTTCCACCTGTTCAAATGCCCACTTCCTCCCCAGAGCACAATCCTGTCCCGAGGAGCACAGGACCGGTTCCTCGTGGGAGCATAGGCATGTCACTAGGCTCTTTGTTCATGTGGTGACAATCTTTCAGTCTTGGGTGAGGCTGAGGCTGAGCCCCCACTTGCAGGGGGTGAGGGGAAGGCAGGTTCCAGGATTAAGGAGCTGTCATCTTTCTGGTGCTCCTGTGAGCAAGTCATGGAGCTGAGGACAGACAGACACTCCATGAGACCTTGCTTTCAGGGTAATGTCCTCCATTTGGGGCCCTGTGGTCTCTGGGGTATCCCCACCTGGATAATGAGTGGAGCCCAGCCAGGGTAGAGGAGGAGATTCCAGGAAAAACAGGGTTGAAGGGACTGTGCAGTGGGATACTATAGAAGGGTGACTTGGTTCCAGCCACTAGAGTCCTGTCTACCCATCTCTGAAGAAGATATGGTGAAACAAAGTTGATGTGGCCCAGTCAGACCCACTGGGACGTTAGCTCCTGGGGCCAGCCCTGGCTGGAACGCTGGTTGGCCAGTAGAAGACATCACCTAGGCTGCCCTCCTTGCGCATGAGTTTCCTCATAAAGAAAGACATACAAAGTAGACATTGATTACAGGCAATCTGAACGTGATGATGGTGAACCAGGTGCTTCAGTGACTCTGGACCATACCAGGGCTGCTTGGGGCAGGGGAAGAGGGTATGCTGGGATTACAAGGGCCAAGGCTCAGGTGAAGGAGTTACAGGACCTGGAGTCAGACCCAGAGGGTGTCACTGTTTTGTTGGATGACTTTAGCCTATCAGTGTCCTGATGTTACTTAACAGGTTTTTTTAAAAAAAATTATTTTGTTTTTAAAATTTTTAGAATAAAAAGAGCCAGTTGTGTGAGTCTGGCATGTAGCGCTAGTCTATAACGTTAGGTGGGTCTGAATGTAGAACATTCTGGGAAGACTATGGTCTGCATAGGGGACCCACCTGGCCCAGGAGAGCGCCTCTGTTAGAAATGTGTTACCACTATGGGGAACTAGTAATAGCCGTGTCCATGCAGGAGAGATAATGGCTAAAAAGGTCAAGGGAGGGAGGGACATTTTTAAAAAAATTTTGTATACTATATAACTTTTTCTTGTTTCAAAAAATAAGTAAAACCTTTCAGAGGCACTGGAGGCAAGGGCGGAAATTGCCACCTCTGCCTGTGTGCAGTGGTGTGCTATGAATGTTTAACAAGGGGCTCTGGTGGGGGCGGGCCTGGTGTGTGCAGCTCTAGGGTGCCACCAGCTATGCAGGTGTAGGTGCTTTATCAAAGCTTCAGAAGAGATGACTAAGCTTACCTCATTGTCCCCCACTTTGATGGAAACTGAATCACAGAGAAAGCCCAAGGCCCTTTCTCAGGACCACAAACCCAACTGTGTGGAGATTGAGTCTGAACCCAAGTCTTTCAACTTGGAGGGTCCTGAGTTCAGGTCCAGCCCCTCCGGCTGGCTGTGTGACCTGAGACAAATGATCTGAAGTTTCAGCCCAGCTCTCCATGAGACAAAGGTGGTAATGACCACTTCTCAAGATTGTTTTGGGGCTTGACTGCAAAACAGTCTGCCTGAGGGTGCTTTAAAAACCTTCATCCCCCTCCTACAATATAAAGTATTCTTAAACAGAGGAAAATAACCCTCTACCTCCTCAATTCGGCATTAGCCAAAGTCCTTGGCCCACTCTTGGATATACAAAGGGCCTTCTTCACTCAGCTCTCCTGGGTGGAAGTCGAAGTCGACTTCCTAGTTACACCCCCTGTAACTAGGAAAAGAGAAGAAACTCCCCATCTGCAGTTTCTCCATAGGTAGGACCTTGCCACCGCTGCCTGGTGCACCTGTTCAGCCTGCGCCTCCTGGTGGCCACTCTTCCAGACTCCCTAATTTCCCTTGCATCCTTGACTGGCAGACCATTCAGGGATAGACCTAAATGGGACTTGGTGGTGGGTCTGTGTGGAGCCTCTGTTGTGCACTGCAGCCATGAAGCAGTCATGCCCGCACTGTGATGTCCGATAACAAAGGCTGGCTGATGTCAGTTGACCAGGCCATTGGCCATGGGTCATTCAGCACCTCTTCCATACTGGATGCTCCTGGTGGGTGTTAACCTGTGATAGGAAGGTCTTCACACTTTGACCAACTCTCAAGTATCTATCCACATCCTCTTCCCCAGGTACTTCCCTTGAGTTGTCATATACTTTAACTTCAGGACACTTCTCCTTCCACATGAAGGCGATGATTAGTTCTTCTGAAACTCTATTTATTGAAGAATTTTCTCCTTGGGTTTTCAAGGCCCACTCCAAGCAAGGTCGTAGCGCAGGTGCCCTCATTTTCGGTTCGCAGGTAGATATGAAGTGAAGCATCTGCAAGCCCTGCTCAGGCTGTATCTTCCTCCTCCAGGTGGCTGGACAGAAACCCAAGCAGCCATGGCATAAGCTGATTGAGGGGCACAGGAAAGCCTGATCTGGGGGCCATGCTGCTTGCCTTCTGATCCACTCATGTTCAACTCTGACTGTGCCATCCCCACCCTACACTGGATGGCTGCCAGTCTGGCTCGATCTTATAGCCTGGTGGGTCCCACAAGGACCAGTTCCCAGTGTGAAATTCTGGCTGCATCGTTAATTGGTACCTCCATGCAAGTTTGTAAACTTCCACAGACATCTCCCACAAACTCCACAGACATCTTTTCCAACCATTGATACCTTCACACCCTAATGTCTGCTGGATCATATGGCTCAGGTGACAGGGATGCTTGCATCTCTGGTGATACGGGGTTACTTGGAGACACGAAGGGAGGGCAATAGGAGCAGGGCTTCCCCTTCCTTCTCAGGATGCAAACTGAACATATTAAATTCTAGAAAGAAAGAGAAAGAGAGAAAGAATGGAAGGAAGGAATGCAGGAAGGAAGGGAGGAAAAAAGGAAGAAGAAAGAAAATGAAATTGATATTTGCTGAATCCCATGTGTCATTTTGGATCTTTTATTTATACATCTCCCTAACTAACTGTGAGTTCACTCAGGACAGGTTCAGAATTCCAGCCCTTCTTCCTAATCGCTATGTGGTCCTGGCCAAACCACTTCCGTTCTCTGAGACTACATGTCCTCCTCTGAAAAGGGATACAGTGTCTTAACCCACAGCACAGTGGCGCTGCAAGCATTAAGAGAAAAAGCCCTCCGAGGCCCCAGTGCAGTATCAGCACATGATCAGCACTGCTTAAATGGTGCTATCATTTTTCTCCCTGTGACCTTCTGACAGACGATCCCCCATCCCAACCTCAGCACTCAGTAAATCTGGGCTATATGTTAGTAGGAATCTATGAGTGCGTGCAATCCTTGGGCAGCATGTGGTTAACATGTGTGCGTTTTTAACAGGGTTCTTTTACAGTGACTCTAATGATGTGTGGATTGTCTGGGGGCCATGAGGGTTGTTCTCTCAAGTTGTAAACTCACCGCTGCTCAGCACCACATTCTCCTTTGCCTTCCTCCTCTCTAACCTATCTCCCCTGCAACTGCTGGTATGGCCCATGGCCGGCTCCTCCCAGATATTGGAAGTCCCAGACTGCAGAGTGTGTGCATGTGGCTTGCGTGGCTTGTGCATGTTGTTCCTATGATGTGTGCATGTATGTGTGTTATTTATGTAGTGTGTATGTATATAATACATATATATATATACATATACATATATACACACACACACACGCGTGTGTGTGTGTGTGTGTGTGTGTGTGTTCTATACATATGTCCCCTGAAGCAGGAAAAAGTCACACACTAACCCTACCTAGGCACCACCTTACCCACCTGTGCAGGTTCTGAGCCCTCCTCCTACTCGACAGTGGGTAGCATCTGTGCCCTGATCTTTGTACTTCAGCATCTTGCCCAGAGCTTTGGGCTAAAAGAGGCTTAGCCCGTAATACTTTTGCTAATTGAATGGGGGGAAAAAAGCCTTCAAGATATGGTCTTTTCAGGGCAGTGCTGCAGTGCCCTCTAGTGGATTTATTTTGAACTTCTCAAGGTTTTCTGTTATTGGGGGCCCTTAGCTAAGAGTCAGACAGAAATGGGCCCTGGGAATCCAGCCAGGTTTGGTCTTCCTTGCTTTTGGTCACCCCTCTGCCTTGCAGAGAACGGGACTCAGTAGTTTCTGAGACTGTGTAAAGCAGAAGGGGTCAGTCTGAGGGGCGTTGATGTTGGGAGAACAGAGACCTCTGGGTTTTATCATCCTTCTTTTTCTCTTCTCCTCAGGCAGAAATGTTTCAATAGATATCCTCATTCTCCATGTCGAAAAGGAAATAAGAAATGAATGTTTGTATGTCAAATACTCCTGTGTTTTCTTGGGAAAGAGAAAGGGAAATAACAGGAGAAAAGAAACAAAACCTGATTAATCCAACAAATCAGGAATGAGATAAAAGGGTAATAACCAGAAAAACAACAGGGACAGGAGTGAGGGAGACCTCACCCCTGCTCATCCCTGGCTGGGCATCCCCACAGCACGGGAAGCTTTGACAACTCCACCCATGTGGCAGTGTATCCAGAGGTTCCAGGGGGAAGTCCAGGCTTTGGTATCTTTAAAGATGCTCAGGTGGTGGTTTTAAGGTGACTAAGGTTGTGGACCCCTGGTCTAGTTAAAAAGTATGTTATCATTTTGTGTGTGTGTGTGTGTGTGTGTGTGTGAGAGAGAGAGAGAGAGAGAGAGAGAGAGAGAGAGAGAGAGAGAGAGAGAGAGAGACTGAGGATGGAACCCAGGATCTTGCACATACTAGGCAAGTGCTCTACCACTGAGCTCTCTCCCCAACCCTTTCATTTGTTATTTGGACAGAGTGTTGCTAAGTAGCCAAGACAGGCCTGGAATTTAGGATCCTCCTGTCTCAGCCTCTTCAAGCCAGGATTACAGGCTGCCATCTCACCCAGCTGGGAAGTGTGTCCGTGCTGAGATCCCTGTATTAGAATCCCAGTTTTGCTACTTGATAGCTGTGTGACCATGGTATCTATCTGTCTTGTCCTATGAGAGAGCAGCAGAAACAAGAGAAGAAAAAGGAGAGGTAGGAAGAGAAGGAGAAAAATCTTGAGCAGTGTACCTGGTCAGAGAACAGTAGGGTGGTGGTGGGGGTGCTGTCTTTACTACATCCCACCAGTCCAGCCTGGGCCTCATGGACACCTTCCCAGCACCACCACCCCATCCTGTTTTCATTTCTGGAGCACCTGCTACCAGATTCTGTTGCAGAAGGATCCAAGATCACACTATGTGGGGATGAAATAAACCCTTACCAAAGATTCCAAAGTTTCACAGCCACTCTAGGAGGTGGGCATTATGAGAACACACTTGATGGAGAAGAAAATGGTCAAATAACATGGGCTATCTGAGGCTAAGTACTAGACTGGTGTTAGAAGACAAAACCTGTCTCATGCAAAAGCCTGGGGTGAGTTTGGTGTTCCCACTCCTCAGTTTAAGAAGTAAAATATTACCAGCAGTTGAAATCTCTGTATTCCTCTTGTTGATCTTCCTAATTCACCTCTCTCCCTTCCAATCACTGCCTTGAATTTGGTGCTTTTTGTTTCATGCATGCTTGTATGTCTCTGTCATATCCTATTATACATTTTGAACTTTTACAGACAGCATCATAGCAAAGGAATCTTCCTCTTGCAACTTGCTCTTCTCTCTTAAAATCGTTTTTGACAGTATCTAAGTTGATCCATATATCTCTAATTTATTTATTGTCACCAATTTTTAAAAGCCACGATTATCTCGATGGACCTTCAAATTGCTCCCAGGTTCTTGCTTGTTGTGTTGTGTTGTTTTGTTTGTTTGGTATTGGGGATTGAAACCAGGAGTTCAGTTTTACCAGTGAGCTCCATCCCCAGCTCTTCCTAATTTTTATTTTGAGACAGGGCCTCACTGAGTTGCTGAGACTGGCCTCCAACTTGCAATCCTCCTGCCTCAGCCTCCCAAATTGCTGGGATTACAGGTGTGCACCACCACACCTGGCTTCTCCCAGTTTTTTTGCTTTGACAAATAATGTGGCTACAGTTTTGTTCCTGTGTCCCTTCTATACCTGTGTGAGTTTCATGAGGGTGTACTTCCAGGAGTGACATTACTGGACTATAGGCCTTATGCTGTTCAGATCTGTTGTGCAGTTTTCCCTATGTTGGCAGCATGCCAGAGTTTCTGCTGCTCTGTGCCCTCACCCACACTTGGTACTGCCGGATTTGACATGTACAAGCCCATGTTCTTTTTTTTTTTTTTAACATTCATCTCTGTCAATTTTTTTTTTTTAGAGAGAGAGAGAGAGAGAGAGAGAGAATTTTAATATTTATTTAATTTTTAGTTTTTCGGCGGACACAACATCTTTGTTTGTATGTGGTGCTGAGGATCGAACCCAGGCCGCACGCATGCCAGGCGAGCGCACTACCGCTTGAGCCACATCCCCAGCCCTCCATGTTCTTTTTTTTAATGGAAATTATCATTTCTTTATACATTTGTTTTATGTATTTATTTTTATATGGTGCTGAAGATCGAACCCAGGGCCTCGCACATGTTAGGCGAGCGCTCTACCGCTGAGCCACAACCCCAGCCCCCTTTTTTATTTTTATTTTATTTTTTAAAATATTTTTAGTTGTAGATAGACAACAATACCTTTATTTATTTTTTTAGTTGTAGATAGACACAATACCTTTATTTATTTTTATATGGTGCTGAGAATAGAACCCAGGGCCTCACACATGGAAGGTGCACGCTGTACTGCTGAGCCACAACCCCAGCCCTCCTTTTTTAATTTTTAAATGGAAATGATTATTTTTTAATACTTTGGACAAGCCCATGTTCTTTATGCAGTGCATCATAGCCATTTGTGATAAAACAAAAGAAAAAAATGGAAGACTACCAACAATCACAACAACAAAGGGAAGAATAGTTGCACAGGGCGCCATCTTTAGACTGTGTTCTGGGCAATTAAGTCCTCAGCAAAGTCTGGATGGGGGTCGCGAAGGCAAGCTGTGCCATTATTAATTCAGAGCATCTTGCTAGGAAACAGGGAATGGAAGACAGGAAGCACGAGAGGAATTTGGAAAGGCTTGTTGGCCATCCCCACCACCAATCTGCTTCAAGGCATCGTCCTTTTGTCTTGACCTTTTGAGGAAATAAGTAGGGAGCCCAAACTCCTAGGTCTGCTTGGGGTGGTCACAGTTGGTGCCAGTTGACTCAGTGTGCTATGATGAGCACCTCTTCAATTCTCTGAAGCAACACAGGTTTGAAAGGTTATCTATATGACCATCCAGGAGAAGAGGGGTAGGGTTCAAGATGGAAGTGGCAGCTCTCAGGACCTTTCAGGGAAGGGGCAGACCACAGCCCAGAAGCCCTTTCCCTGAGAGCAGCCGGCTCCGTCACTGTGGAGTCCCTGCCATGCTTCTTGGTCACTTCACCTGGGACAGCCAGCTTCAAGGACAGGTGGTGCCAGACAGCAGGGAGAGGGTGTGCTCCCCCTCCCAACCTCCTCTAGCTCAGAATCCGTTCCAGGCCACCAGACAGAGCTCCCTGCCAGTGCTTTCAGGAGAACTGTTCCTGGATGCGCTTCATGAGTTGTGGCCAACCTCTTGTGACACCTCCTCCAACAACAAAGGGATCCTTTGTGGGGTACTGGCTCCAGCCAACCTGGTGTGGTGGCTGGACTCCCTCTGGCACGTTCCTTTCTAGACAGCTCCCCCTTTCCCATCCATTCCTTCGGGGCCGTCTGGGCTTCTTGGTAGACAATTGGACCATTTGATCAACCTGAAGAGGTAGGTCAGGGCAACCTTCCAACATCAAAACTTCCGGAGGAAATGACAGGACACAACGGGAGACCTGTGAGGGAGACGACTCAGGCATCCGCATTTAGAGGTTCCCTTCCAGCATGGTGCCATCCCTGAGTGAAGGCATTCAGTGGTAGAAGGCCTTCAGGCTTATTAGGTGACAAAGGCTTATCCTTTAGGAATAAATCCGCAAAATATTTCCAGCTAAGCAACCTTGGAAACTGAGGCTCTTACTTTGAAGGGCAGATCCATTGAGGATTACTCCTGACAGGGGAGTTTCAAGACTCCTCTGGGGGTTACCACCTCCAGGAAGTCTTTGGTGAGCTGTCCTCTTCCCGATGTTGTCTGGGATGATTGTGGTACCTCTTCCTTTTGTGCCTCCTGCATTATCCACTTAGAGAGAGAGAAATAGAGAAACACACACACACATACACACACACACACACACACACACACACACATACATGTCAGAGCACAATTATTCTCCCAGAGACAGCAACCTTACTATTTTCCATATTCCTCCTTTACATTCTAGGAGCTCAATAGAAGTTTGTAAAGGGGGCTGGGGTTGTGGCTCAGTGATAGGGCACTTGCTTAGCACATGCAAGGTCCTGGGTTTGATCCTCAGTACCACATAAAAATAAAATGAGTAAAATAAATGTATTGTGTCCAACTACAACTAAAAAAGGAAAAAAGAAGTTTGTTAAATGAAGAAAAGAATCAACCCTTCTGCTAGAGGGGATCAGTCCCAGAAGCCGACCGGGTAGAGGAAGTCCAGGGGCACCATCAGTGCTTTTGCCTTTGGCATTACTTCTCTGTTTCAGTTTCTGTTACTGTAGATGGACTTCCTTCATGTTTGGGAAAGCTGACCAACCCCCAGCTGACAGCAGTTCAACTCTGGAAATGAAGACAGCAACAGGGACTCTCCCTGGTCCCTTGATGGCCCCTGTGGCTGTGGAGTGAGGTACAATGACTGGTTGTTCCCATATTCAAATGAAACAAAAACTTCTGACCAGCCTAGCTCGCGACCTGCGCCCATCAGCCTTCCCCGCAGCCCGGGGATTGGGGGTCAGATCATGATTGGCAACCCCATCATGTGGAGTCGAGGAGGGGCAGGTCACCCAGGGAAAGGGTGAGAGGAAAGAAGTCTATTGGGGGGCAGAAAACAATAGCAGCCCATGCTACCTATTAGCTCATAGCACTTGGAGCTCTCATTATCTCCATGTTCTAGGCAAGGAAACCCAGGCTTAGAAAGGTTGCATGAATTGCTCAAGGTCATACTGATAGTGACAGAATGTAGGCCTGACCTGTGTGATTGTAGAGACCACATTCTTAATCACCATATTTGTTGCCTACCTAACCTGGGGTTGCTGGCTGATAGGGACACCTCATTGGATTACAAATAGTCACTTAACAGAATAACACAGTGGCTAAGAGTTTGAGGAGCAGTTAGAAGGGAACTACAGTCTAAAAAGAAAGAGAGGAAGGACTGACCTGTACCAAGGCAGTGGCTAAGCTCTTACAAGGAAATGGATGACTAGATGTCAAGGGAGCAGGAAAAGAAATGTTATGGAGCTGAAACTCTACCACGGTTGAGGGCTATTAGGACGCATGAAGGAAGAAGTGAGTCTCCATATGCATCTGTTTGGGGCGCTGGTGGCTGGAAGTGTTGTTTGCTGCGATGTAGAATTCAGGAGGAGGGAGTGGGATTCGGGTGGGGTATAGATGTGTGTAATTTGGACAATGAGGTGCCTGAAGGATATCTAGATGGAGAGTCCCAGGAATATGTGTATATACAACATCTGGAGCACAGGAAGGAGCCCTGGGTGCCGCTGGTATCCTCCCCAGGCACTATGTAGTGTAAGACTTGCAAAGTGGGCCTGTGGACCAAACCTGGGGATCCCAGCATTTAGGGACAGGTGAGATCAGAACACTTTCTGGCCTTAGCAATTTTTTGAGAAAACATTAGGGATCATGCGTCAAAACTATGCATCAGCATGACTCTGTCTTTTCTTCCTGCTCGGTCCATTCTCCCTATCTCGCTTTGCTTGTAGAAGTCCTTCCTGATATTTCAACGTCCAGAACACTTCCTCAGCATAGCCTCCCACGGGCACCTTGGTAACATCCCATGGTTTTTCTGCACAGCACTTATTACATTCTAATATCTTGACCCTGCTAGTAATGACTTTCCCTGCTAGAACGGAAGCTCCAGGAAGGTGGGAACCATGCCTACCTTGCTTATTGTGTCCCTGTAGGAGGTAGAGAATCTCCCCATCCCAGCCCCTGCCTTTGCCCCACCTTTTCTAGGGATGCCGATTTACTTGGTCAGTTTCCAAGACACACACAGGGACAGAGGCACAGTGTATTAAAACTCACCCACATCACTAGAGCTCTTCTTTAGCTTCCTTCATCAGTGCCACCGAGTTAGAAGACAACCTGGGCTCTCTTACTGGCTGGCATCTTCTCTCTCCTGCCTTGTCAGAGTTCCAGGGCACTTGACAGGGCTCCTAACTTGAGCCCACAGCCCTGGTGAGGACTGGGTCTGACATGGGAGGCTGAAGTAGGTGCCCACTCAGCTCCAGCAGCAGCCTGCCTTGGGGATCCCTGATTCACCCAAGCACATAATAACTGGAACTTTTGTTTTTTTGCTTATTTTTACCTTCGTGGCTTTGGGAACTTTATGGGAAAAGGGGATGACTAGAAACCAAGATTTGGTCATTCCTGGACCTCTGCTCAAATCCCATCTAATAGGCCCTTCACCCCCATGTAACTCCTGCTCAGAGAATTAAGGAAACAAGGAGGGGAAAAGGCACAAACCAGAGCTGGCTTCTACCCTACAGCCATGCCCATCGAGGAGGATTTGTCCCTGGAAGGATCTTTTCTTAGTTCAAATTCAGTGCAAATCCAGGGCTTTGCTCCTGTGTATATAGTTCCCATGCTGCATGCAGAGGATGGGCTGCCTCTCAACAGCTCCTAGACTTTATCCTGACGCATTCTGAAAGACTCTTCTGACAATCTGCCAGCCAAACAGTGGTGTTGGCCTTTGTCACCTGCACAGGCAGAAGTCAGAAGGTCTGATGGTCTGTTAGGTATTCAGCATTTTCTTGAGCCATTAGTAGCTTCTAGATCTAATAAAACATCTCTCCAAATGCCTGCATGCTGGTCTTCATGGCGCCCCTATAAGCTACGTGGTACATCGTCTCCAGATTTTACAAAGCCCAAAGAAATACTGTAATTTGGTGCTTGGCACAAGTAATAAGAATCAATATTAATCAATAATAGTAAATGTTGCTACCATCTACTGAAGACCTACAATGTGCTAGGCACTCTCTCAGGTTTCCCACCCATCCATCTCTGAAGCTTCTCTACCTCTCCCATACCACCATTCTCCTTCCTGCTAGTGGCTAAAATGTGGGGCTCATTCAGTGAGGAGCCACAGGAACCAGACAGCCCCAGGAAGATGCATGCTGAGAAGAAAAAAGCTGTTTGGTCTGGCCCCAGAGTGGTAGTTTCAGAAAACAGGGAGAAGAAATGGCTTCACGTGTACTGAGCACGCTGGCAGGTGGGGCAGATCCCATGCCATTTCTGGCTCTGCTGGAAAAGAAGCCCAGGATGAAAGTAACCAGATAAGAATCTGGGTAGGTGTTGGCAACTGGGGACAAAAGGGGAAAAAGGGGACCAGGGTCTGCCACTATGGATGACGTCTCCCTGCCTGAGGTAGGTCCACAGGGTCTGTACTACCCAGAGGCATGGGGTGGGGCCTGGCAAAGACCTGGAACTCTGCAGGGAAAAGTGAGAAACTGGGACAGGAGGTCTTGAAGGTCGCATTGACCTTGGTGGTCCCAAGTGAACCTCTTTAGGACTCCTTCTACAGGAGCAGCGAGGGCAGAGAGGGAGAGGAAGTATGAACTAAGATTTTCCTACAAGGCATTGTTTTGTAAGTCCAGGAGACTGAGTGACAACTCATCAGGGACTTCTAGTGTCCCTCAGGCTGAACTCCAGGACTCCTTACCACACAAGATAAAGCCCTCCATAAGGTGACCACCACCGGCCTTCTACTGCTGACTCCACCAGCTCCTCCTGAACCACCCCCCACCCCCCACCCCCGCTACCCCTAATACATATTTTATAATCCAGTGGTTCTCCTTTCTTCCCTTCCCTTCCCTCCACACCAGAACCACTTGGAAGCTTTCAAAATGTACCAGTGTGCCAGCCCCTGCCCCAGGCCAGAATCTCTGGAAGTGATATCCTTCCTTTTAAAACCTCCCTAGGTGATTCCAGTGTTTCTAGGGTAGAGACCCCTGCTGCTCTCCTCTCTGTTATTCTTTCCAGGCCTCAGCCTGGTCTCACTATAGTGCCAACGTCCCAGGGAAGCTTCCCATGGTCCTTCTCCTGGGGCTGTCTTTGACAGTTGGGTAGGGTGCCCTGTCTGTGCCTGTGCTCCTGTGGCACCCTGTGCTTGTCCTGTAATGTTTAACACTCTCCTGTGACTGTGATCTCCCTGAGGATAAAGGCCTTGTCTACTGGCTCGCAGGTATACTTCTGCATAGTTATATACCCGACATATGATAACTGTTCAATAAATGGGTTGAAATGTTAAATGTCAAGTTAAATCTGTCCTTCTAAAAATTTCCCCTGGTCCCTTTTATTCCCTCCTTCCTAATTAAACATGAAAGCCCAATTCTTTTCTGTTTCTTAACTTTCCCCAAATGGCTATGGGTATTGGTCCTTAATTAGCACTTTTGGATCCCTCCGGGTCTTCCCTGTCCTCCTGAGCAGGGCCCTGGCTCTCTGTTCCTGCAAACATTAGTGTTTCCTCAAATAGCTACTAGAAAAAGGAGTCGGGCTCCTCTACAAGAAGAGACGGTCTGCAAACAAGAGCGCTGCCCAGGCAGGCTCAAAGGCAACTGAAGCGTTTCCCTCTCTGGGAGCTGTTTAAAGCACCTCCATCTAAGATCACAGAGGGGTTTAGTCAATACCCATCCATTTCCTCTCCTACCCTTCCTCAAGGGAAGCCCAAACTGAGCTCTTGTCAGAGAGGGTGCCAGCTGCAGAATAGCTTCAAGAGGGTGGAGGGGATGATCCACGTTTAATCGAAAGAAAAAAAAAAGGCAAGAAGCTGCCAACAGGGCATTAATTGGCTTTGGAACAGCTAAGAGTCTCACTCTGGCCTAAATGACCCAGGACAATTTCTGAAAGCAACTGTGGAGGAAGAGGCCCATACCTTTCTCACCTCCTTTGCATGGATGGCTTGAAGTGGGAGAAAGAGGCAGGAATCCACAGCATCCTTCTCCCATCAAATGACCAGGCCCTGAATGGAAGCCAAGCTGCTTGCCTCTTGGGGTTTGGGAATATGCCTAGGTTTAGGGAAGCTGCAGCCGGTCTCCCCATAATCGTGCCCTATAGTGCTGGGGAGAGGGATAGCTGCTGCTGAGTTAGCACTAGGTGTGGACAATGGGTCTATATTGGGTTTCTGGCTTCATTGACTTTCTTTCTTTGAGGTCAGTTTCTTCATCTCAAAATGAGGAGATATTTTGTACCAGATGTCAAGTATCAGTTCTAGCCTTTCCTTCTGGGACTGGGAATAAAACAGGAAAAAAAGGAAGGAACAGTTCGGGAGTGGTTGCGACTCAAAAGAAAGATGGGAGCTGAGCCTCCTGAGTGGGAGATTGTTCACATCTTCACAGTGGCATCAGGGACCCAGACATAATAGAGGGGTGAAAAGATCACTTCTACATCTTGTATGAGACATCAGATGAGTAATCTGAGGGCCAAAGAGCTTTAAAAAAACTCACATAAGGCCACACAAGTAACAAGCAGGAGAGCATTATTCACTCCACCACGAAGATGATGAGAGAATTTACCTTCATGTGCCAACTCTAATAGATTGACAAGGGCTTTGTGGAGTGTCACTTAGAGGAAAGAGTCCATGACTGATTAGCAATGTCTGTCACAGGTTTGGGAATACGAAGTAGCTGCACATACCATATATTTGCCAGCTATTGATTCATTCAGTAAGTCTTTATTGAGATCTTACTTCATGAAAGGCACTGGTCCTTATGTTGGGGGTTCATTGGTAAATAAGAAAAGCCCCTACCCTCAGAAAGCTTGCATTCTAGAAGGCGAGATAAGTAATATACATTTAAACAAATAGCTAAACAACATAATCTCAGCTAGTGCTAAGTAGTATAAGGATAGTACTTCTAGTACAATAGGAGAGACAGTGTTGGTGTGGGGAAGGGGAGATGATCAAGGTGGTCAGGGAGATGACATTTAAGCTGATACCTAAGTTCCAAGAAGGAAGCATCCTTAGGAAGGGCTGGGAGAGGAAATAGGCAGTGCAGAACTCTGAGGTGGGACCAACAAGGGTCAGACAGAGCAGAGCTGAGGCAGATTAGGAGAGCTAGGGAGGGGGGTCAGTGGAGGAAGTGGGAGTATGCCTATGTGAGTGTTTGCTAGACTTCCCAAATTTAGCTAGTCCAGAACAAAACCCTCCATCTCCATCTGCATCACCTTGTCACCCCCATTCCTCTGCCCATACTAAATTTTTCCCTTCCCTTCTCCATACATGAGGCTACACCATTGTTACAGACCATTGTTACAACCCCAGCCATGTCAACATCACCTCTTACCTGGACTTCTTCTCTGATCTCTTTGCCTCCACCCTGGTCCTCGACAAAAGCCCCCAAAGCACTCATCAAACCAATCCCACCATCTATTTCTGATCCCAAACACACACACACACACACACTCTCTCTCTCTCTCTCTCTCTCTCTCTCTCTCTCTCTCTCTCTCTCTCTCTCTTGTGGTGCTGGGAATTGGACCCAGGGCCTTATGCATGTGAGGTAAGCACTCTACCAACTGAACTCTCTTCCTCCACTTTTGTCCTTTTTGCAACCATCCCAACCCTTAAACTAGGGCAGATACTTCTGTTTCTAAAAGAGTCTGGAGTTGGTCACAGCCACAGGACCATCAAGCTCTAATTCAATTCATACACATTCCTCTAGTTGTCCCCAAACTGACCGTGCTGGCAGAGTGGATCTGAGGACTGGGTATTAATTATCATAGGGATTATTTATTAGACCCCTGCAGTGCTCCTGGCTCCAGGGCCAGAGCATTACAACAGCCCTGCCAGGGAGGTGTGTTTATTATCCCACTTTCATTCATGGAGAAACTTGGTCTCAGAAAGTTCAGCCTCTTATTATAGATTCCCACAGCTCTTGAGTGGCTGGGCCCAGTTTGGACTCAGGTCCCTTTGATGCCAAAGCCTAACCTCTTGCTTCTGCATCAAGAGTCCTCCTCCATGAAAATGGGCAAAAGATGAAACTCGGAGATTTAGAGAGAGAAAGTCACCTTGACCTCAGCCTGGATGTCTCTCCTTCATTCCAAATTCCAAGGTCAGAGCCTGTGTCTGGTTCCTTGGAAACTTCTCAAGGTAAGAGGATTAAGACCTTTGCCCACCTAGCCCCAGAGAAACAGAGCCCTGTCCTTCTATCTGCTCCCCTCCCATCCCCACTTGTTCCAGGTGGTCACCTTTTTATACGGGGCTGTTGTAGCCAGCATCCAAGTGCTCTCCCCCCTGTCGGCCTCTTGATCAGGAAGCATTCCCGTGGGAACCATGGTGCCAACATCCGGTGGGGACAGGCCCTCCGTTACCTGCAGGCCCTACTGCCTCTGCTATCAGGCCCAAGAACAAAGGAGCTTGGTGCCTGCCGCCTGGCTGGCTGTATTTGTCCAGGGTGAGGCTTAGCCTGGCACAGATGCTGAGCAAACAGGAGTGTCGGCCTGATGGATCCGCCTTGCAACCAGTAGGGCTTGAGCTGAAAGGTGTTGCTGCCAGGCCACCTGCTGCAACATCACCCTGCTCAACCCCAACCAGCACTCCAGGGCAGAGAGGATGATAGGGCAAGGGGCCTCAGGATTAACAGCTTTATAATTGAGAGTTGAATAAGATGACCTCCAAGATCCTTTCTGTGGTCTAGAGCCTTGAGTGATGTTTCTGGAAGCCTCTAGGGCTTAAGAACAGGTCTGTGAAGTAGAAATGCCTGAGTTGTGGAGGTGGAATCAGGGCCTCTGTATTATGGCACTCCTCCACCCCAGTCCCATGCACCTACACATGCCTCTGTTTCTGGCCAAGAGAACTGACCTCTCTCAGAGCAATGCCCTTGAGCACTGGATTCATTACTTCATCCACCTACTCATCCACTCCTACTAGAGTTTTGCAGGACTGGAGTCCCAGGGTACTTCTTGGTCAGAGGACTAAGTGTGTCCATCTGGTTTCAGAGGCCATCTAGAATCTGTCTGAGCCCAGGAATTCTGAGGGATGGTGGAGATGTTTTTCCAGTTAGGACACTGAAAGGCTGTATGGTGATAGTGACTCTAGAACTTAGTGTGCCTCAGAATCGACTGCTTATTAAATTGCAGAACTATGGATTCCACCCCAGAATTCTGAGTTCCATCATGCAAGGTGGGGTAGGATAGCTCAGGAATCTGAGTTTTTAACAAGCACCTGGGTGCTCCTTAAGGTCTCCCATAAAGTAGAAGGTATATGTCTAAAAGCTATACAGTACTAATGCCCAACGTGGTGGCACATGCCTGTAATACCAGTGGCTCTGGGGGCTGAGACAGGAGGATCACAAGTTCAAAGCCAGTCTCAGCAACTTAGCGAGGCCCTAAGCAACTCAATGACACTCTGTCTCTAAATAAAAAAGGGCTGGAGATGTGGCTCAATGATTAAGTACTCCTGGGTTCAATTCCTGGTACCAAAAAATAAAATAAAAGCTACAACCTGGGTTGAAATCCTACCTCTGCCTCTTTTTACTGGTGTGAGTTGGGGCAAGCCACTAAGCCTTTCTAGATGTCAGTTTTTCTGTAAAATAAGGCTATGATAACACCTACCTCTGAAGAAGTGTGAGCTATTGTTTCAGAGTGTTTATTACACTTTGTAAATGTTTGTGGAATGAACTGGGCAGAAGTCCATTTGCGCAAACCAGAAACCTGTGCATTCTCTTTGATGTCTCCATCTATTCATCTACCTCATCACTCTCTACCACTGAATCACAAATTACTGCAAACTCTACATCCTTGATACCTTTTTATTGGAGGAGGGTGCTGTGGACTGAATCCAGCAGTGCTCTATCATTGAGCTATATCCCCAGCCCTTTTTATTTTATATTTTTTGCAACAGGGTCTTGATAAGTTGCTGAGGCTATCCTCAGACTTCTGATAGTGATAGTGATTCTCCTGCCTCAGCCTCCCTGAATATCTGGGATTAAGGTGTAATTCCTAAATACATGTTAAATCTGCTCTTTTGTTCTTCCTCACAGCCACTACCCTAGTCCAAGCCACTATCTTCCTCTCCTTATCTCTGTAGAGCCTCCTCACTGTCCTCTGAGATTCCACCTTTCCCTCTGCCCAAACTCCCCAAAGCAGTCATTTCATCTGGTAAGGTAATGCCCCTGCTTCAAATCCTAGCTCTCAGGAAGGTCTTATGAGTCCAATAAAACAGATTCCCAGGCACCCCCGACACCCCACAGCTGGTTCCCAGCCTCATTTCCATCTTTACTGTATACCCAAGCTACCTAAATTTTTTTCTGATTCCTCCAGTATTTCTTGCCTCCAAGTCATCACACAAAGTGCATTTTCTCTGCCTGGGACAGCATCCCTACCCCCCAACACACATCATTCATTTACTACTCATCTTTCATATTTCCACTTAAATGTCATTTCCTCAGGACCAGACATTAGTCTTGCCCCTTACTTGTGCTCTGGGAAACTTCTTCCTTTACAGTAATGCTCCTTAAGCTCTACTGTGATGACTTGGTATCTGCCTCCACCACACAGCTGGCTCTAGTATAACACAAACCTGTCTTACCCATTGCGGTAGCACTGTCAGTGACCGGTCTTTAACACATTGTGAATGCTTAAAAGTATTTTTGAATGAACGATTAAATGCACGGCCGAATGAATGAATAAACCATCTAGAAGACCCTGGTCACGGATCTGCTGCTGAGAACGTCCCCCCGCTGGTGGCTGAGTCTGGGGTCTAAACGTGCCTGGAGAAAGACGGCACAGCAGGCCACAGGGGGGCGCCCCCAGCTCATTCTATCTGCTCCGCTCCTCCTCGGACTCAAGTTGGTTACTAATCGCCAATGGGAGACAGGGGGCAGGGTTCTTCCTCTGATGGACAACATCGCTCCACCCCATCTAATTCATCTTTTCCTTGGCTCCGCCTACGCCAGGCCTCCGAGACCCCCGAGGGTGGGCCTGATGGAGGTGCCGCCAACTGAACTCCAGCTGAGCGCTCCAAGGCCGAACCAGCGGGCCGGGCGGTCTGTGAGTGGGCGGCAGGTCTCTGGGGGAGGGGCTGCGGCGTTGACGGGCAGGCGGGCGGTCCCGCCCCTCTCGCCCAGAGCGGCCGCGCCAGAGCTGGGGACAGCAGAAGTGAGTACGTGAGCGGCGCAGCAAGAACCCAGCTCGGACCCCGGACGGAGAGCCCACCCGGAGACCCGGATCTGAGTCGGGCCCCCGGCGGACTGCCGGATTACTGTGCACCTCGAACCACGACCACCTGCTCCCTCCTGCCTCCCGGAGTCCTCGGCATCCGGCCACCCTGCGCCCCGGATCCTCCTGGACCGGTCGGTCCGGATTCCCGCGGGACCGACCTGCCCGCATCCCTCAGGATCGCCGGGCTCGGGGCGCCGCCTCGGTCCCAGAACCGCCCGCCTGGATTGCACCCCTTCTTACCCGGGTCTCCTGGGACCGTAAGCCAGCCTACCCACGAGCCTGCCAAGCGGACCCTCTCTCGGGTGCACGCAGCCCCGCCGGCACGGCCCGGCCCGGCGCGGCCCGGCTCGGCTCCAGGAGTCGCCCCGGCCATGGCCCGAGCCCGCCCGCCGCCGCAGCCGTCGCCGCCGGGGCTCCTGCTGCTGCTCCCTCAGCTGCTGCTGCTGCCGCTGCTGCTACTCCCCGCCGGCTGCCGCGCTCTGGAAGGTGAGCGGCGTCGGGGGGCGCGCCCGGGATAAGGTGCCGGGGGTCGCCAGAGCTCTGGCCCGGTAGGTCGCGCGGTGTGGGTCCATAAGCGCTGAGCGCACGTCGGAGGAGGCTTTGCCGCCTGCGCCCGCCTCGGGGCTGAAGGATGGGTGGGGAGGACGCCCCCAGAGCCGCCTCGGAGGTTGGAGCTGACTCCGCTGCCGACCGTCTGCGGGTTGGGGGATTGCGAGCAGCGGAACTCGGGATGAGCGTCCCCGAAAGTGATGGTCTCGCCTTGAGCTTTTGTGGGAGTACCCCTCACTCACCACAGGGAAACAGGGCCCAAGCACCTCCCAGCGGCGAGGAAGGGTGGGCGACCCATCAGACGAGGCGGGGGCTGCGGGTATGTGGAGGGTGGGGGCGAAGCGGGACTCCCCAGGTTGGGGGGAGGTGGCACCGGTTAGGAACCCGCTGGAGTTAACTGTGAGAGTGTGAGTGCGTGTGCACCCCGCTTTGTCAGGGGATGGCTGCGGGGGTGGAGAGGCGGGGGCCTGTTATTGTTTATGGTTTACCGAGCTACAACTACACACGAGGTGCTGTGTGCACGGGGGTTGCATCCTTCTCTAAGGCTATCCCTCCACCTTCTGGCAGGACCCTTTGAGAGCTTGCTTGGATTTCATTGAACCCCTGAAGCAGCGGGGCTCTGCCCCTGTAGCACCGAGGCTGGGTGCGCTACTCATTAGCCGATGGGAAAAGGCCGGGCTTCTCCGTGGGTTCTGTGAAATCTGCCAAGACTGCCGCTGAGGGGGTAGCTCCAACTTCCAAATAATTGTTCTTGGATGAACAGCCCGAGTGTAGTTGGCCTTGGCAGGCGAGCTCACACGCATGCCACTTGACACCAGCCTCCCAGGGCCAGAGGCACCAATGCAGATCACAGACAATAGGGATGCACACATATAATACCCCCTTTTCCAAAATAATGTGTAGTTATAAAATGAAGGGTGGAGCCTTCCTTAATATATATATAGAGAGACACCCCCAGAAATTTGGAAGAAATTGGAATATAGACAGTAGTGTTTGGCATTTGTATCTAGTCACTTTCTTAGTTTAGGAACAAAAACCATGAATTTTGTGTAACTTGGTTCTTTTCTGTTCACAATAGGTAAACTTAAAGGTTGGAAGGAAAAATCTTTAACACAGTTTGAGAGAAGGCATCTGCTTCTGATGCTTTCGAATTTCTCCAGGGGAAAAATGTTCCTATAATCTCCCACCCCCTTTTATCTCTGAGCCCACTGTGCTGACAGATAGATTCACACGGGTGGACACATGCAAATTCAGACAGGCACACTGAGGTCTCGCCCACACTGGCGCACACTCACCCACATGTGTGTGATAGGATCGCAGGCGTGAGAAACCAGTGTGGGGCTTTGTTGTTGATTGCCTTAAGGGTGTGAGCCAGGGAGCCTGCTTGAGTTCCCAGGTTTTTGTCTGTCTTAGTCCAGAAGAGGTGACATTGACACACTCAGACATGCGCTTATGGAGCTGTGTGTCACCAGCGGCGAGGACCTGTGTCAAGTCCATGACCCCTGTGGGGTGTGGTGGGTGCTAGTTTGGAGTGGGGGTGTGGTTTGGGTCTGGTGAGCAAGGGCTGCCTGGGAGGGCTCACCCCTTCCTCCCTCACTGCATCCCTCTTCCTATCCCTTTCTTCCTCCTTTCCATTCCTCATAATCTCCTAGATCTGTCCCCACAGGCAGGTCCTAGCCAGAAGCTGGTGTCCAAGCCTCCTAGGCCATGGAGCTGGTGGACTAAACTAGAGATATCAGCTGTAACAGCCCAGGAGGAGAGGGCATTAGGACCATTTGCTTGCTGAAACAGTAAAGTGGGAGTCAGGGCTAGCCCCAGGCTGAGACCAGATTCGCGTAGGGTGCCCCTAGAAAGTAGCAGTGCCTACAGTGTGGCTTTCACCATGGCCCTCGCTTTTGAACACCTCAGACCCTGTAGTCTTTAATTTGTGTGTGGGAGAAAAGGAGGTGCAGTGTGCTGACCCCTACAGCCAGGACCAGACCTTGGACCTACAGAGCCTTCGGTCCTCCCTCACTATGAGATGATAATGGTACCAACCTCACAGAGTTGTTGTGAGGATTGAATGGTTTCTATGTGTAAAGCACTTAGCACATCCTCATTGTTATTCAAGGATTAGCTGTTGTTATTATTATTGTTTCTATTATTACCCTAGGGAGGTTGGGAAGGGATTGGAGGAAGAAATGACTAAGGGAAGACTGGTCTGGAAGGATGGGGTGAGCTTATTTTCCTGAAGCTCCAAGAAGGGAAGGGATGGGAAGAGAGATGGTTTGGTGGTCTCTTGTCTGTACTCCACCCTTCTTCTGGGACACGGAGACTTCCAGCTCCTGGGCTGTGTCCAGTGGGCAGAGCTCTGAAGGTATGTAGGTCCCTTAGCACTAAAGATCTCTTAAGCGCCTCACCCCCAAACTTTACAGGAGAGGGATCCAGCTCCCTCCATCCAGTGTTCCATTTGGCTTTGTCAGGATTTGGTTTGCCCTTGGCCTTTCGTTTCTCTGTGACTTGGGTCATTATATTTAGGCCTGGGGTCCCTGAGCTACAGGTGCTGCCCCTCATGTAAAACTAGTCAAAGTTGTCTGACACCTGATTCCTCTTTCTCCCCTACACACTTGGGGTTCACCAAGACTCTGCATCCAAGGATCTCAGTTTTCCATGCAGATGGGGCTGAGGTTTTTCCTTGTTCTCCCTAGTTGAAGAATCACAGCTCCCCTTGCCTTCTAATTGATTACCCCCCACACACACACACGCACACACAGACAAATTGCCCTGGGGTTTACCCACAGACACAGGGACATGAAGCCATCTTGTCGCTCGGTCTCCTTTTGAGTAATGATCCCCAGTTCTGAAGCCAATATCATTCTCCCCTCTGGGACCATGAATGGGGCCTGGGGAATAGTGTCTGAGCCACAGGGCCCTTACACCTGAGAAGGGACGGTTAGGTCCCAGCTGGGAACATACCCTTTTGTGAAAAGAGAAACAGTTACCAGATTGTAAGAGGTGGGGCCAGCACCTTCCTCTCCAGCCAAGCCCAGCTAGCAGAGTAGTCACTGCAGTGGAACCTGTCCCCAAGGGGAAAAGGCACTGTGCTTTTCTACCTCTTTCATTCTTGCTGGAGTGACCACTGAGAACAAGAAACTGAGAAGGGACAACAGCCCAGCATTTTTGTGATTTGGTCGCTTTTTTGAGTCACATTTCGTTGTTCCCCCCACACCACCCTATTACTATTTGTCAGGAACTGGCGCCTCAGAGCTGTGTGGAGGTCAGCAGCAGGTATTTGGGGGAACCAGTTTGCTTATTGCTGCCCTCCCTTTAACCCAGGCTGCTGCTCCTGTCACCTCTCCAGCCTCAGTGGCTGTGAGCTGAAGCTGAGGCTGCTGTGGGCAAGGCCTCTGCCACTGGCCTTCCACTAATTAAACAGCACGAAGAGGCTGAATCACCAGGCCTGCATAGTTTGAAAATTGTAGCCCTGCCTGTTGTGCTGAGTCAAACTGGTTTGTCGGGATTGGGCAGTGGGGGGCGGGCAGGTATAGCTGGGCACCTGATGGGGCGGGAGAGGCCCCCTGGCCCAAGGGCTACCCTGGGGCCAGCTTTCCCATGGCCTTCAACCCCCAGCCCCTGAGGAGGCCCACTGTGACCAGCATTGCAGTGAGGGCTGAGAGCTCATGGGAGGACTAGCTGTCCATCCACTTTGACTGGCAGGGCCAGCAATGGGGTCCGTGTGTGCCTGGATGAGCACTGAGGATTTGGGTTTTCCTGGGCTGCTTCTCCCTTCTCCTCCCTCTCAGGCTTATTTAATTATAAATCCCCATAATCTGAGAGGAAGAATAAAAGACAAAGTGTGTTCTCTGTTCTGTGATGCTCCCTTCCCCACTGTCCCAGACATGGGGGCCAAGGGACTGTGGCAGAGGAAGTAAAGGTGGCCCTGGGTGAATTAGGCTCCTTCACAACATACATGTGCTCCAGGTCCTCTAGCCGGGTCCTCCCAAGACCCTTTTCCTCTCAGGCTGTCCACCCTAAGTGTTCAGGCTCCTACAACTATAAGCACATACACATAGTGACATAAGAGGGGTGGGGGGCATGATAGAAAACTGGGAACCAGAGCCCTCTGCTTGGTGGCTGAGGTAGGGACTCCACGTGGTGGTGGTGGGAAGGGGGGGCCCTCAGGGGTGGCTTGGGGTTTTTTCCTTTTCTTCATTGGTGGTGCTCCTGGTTGCTCCTTCTTGCTCAGACCCTGCCCCTCGGTCCTGTCCCTGCACACTCTGCTAGCCCAGCCCTGGAACATGACTTTTTCTGCTACCTCAGAGTCCCTGGTCTGGAGTTTAGGCTGGAGGCTTCTTGCTTCCATCTCCATTTTTATTTTCTTTGTTCCCTGGGTCTCAGTGGCACTCCTGTTCCAGGGTGAGGTACTCTGAGTGACTTGGGGCCTGGAGGTGCAGTGGGGTCTGGCAGCTCCATAAAGTTGTGTGGCCCTGGCCCTTCACCAGGGCATGTGGCAGGATCACAGCTGGTGCCCTTGCACCAAGGTGGCCCAACAAGGTCCTCAGAGGCAGGCCTGTGTACCTACCATGCCCTCCTTATACCACGTCCTTGACTTGTATGTGCAAGAGCTCCTGAGGCAAAATCTCTTCATGGTGCTGCCCCCTCCCCGAGGTCTCTGGAGTCCTCCAGACAGTACCATTGTGCTGGCAGGAAAGTGGCCTGCTGCTTGGGCAGAGGCTATACTGGGGAGGCCGCACCCAGTCACACCCAAAATCATCTTCATGCCCCTGCCCCACCCCCAGCCCCAGCCCCATGACCTGACTGGCAGCTCCTGACTGAGCCAGGTTAACAGGAAGCAGGGCTGGGGCTTGCTCCTTCCCAGTGCCAGTGGCCAAGGCTGCCCCAGTACCTCTGCACTACAAGAGTGGCCTGCCTGACCAAGAGATGTCACAGAGTTGGGACCTGGATGAGGGGCACTGCCCTCTCTCAACTCTTCCTCCACCACTGCAGACATTCCAGATAAAGAACATGCTTGGTGTGTGTGGGGTGTGTGTGTGTGTGTGTGTGTGTGTGTGTGTGTGGTTTGTGCATGGAGATTCATCTCAGGCTTTACACCAACTCAAACTTTTGATACTTAAACCCGTGTCTCCATACTCCTTTGGGGAGTTGTGGCATGTTCCAGTGCTCCTGGCATCTAATTGTAGTTTTCAAGTAACTGTGTAAGAGCATGTCACCAAGTCTGTATGGGGAAACTGGCCTTTGTGTTTGCACTTTACACTCAGGACTCTGCCTCATGCTGGTGATAGTGTGCAATTGGGTGTGTAAGGAAGAGGCACTGTTGGGTTGGGTATGCATTTCCCTAGGAAGGCTGTGAGAACAGGTCTGCCTGAGGCAAGCCAGATCTCTGTGTGAGAAAGCTTCTCTGTAGATGACTGTCTAAGGAAGACTAATCTGTTTGTACCATATGCATCTGTGTGTCTGAAAAAGACAGACTGTGGAGCTGTGTGTGTGTGTGTTTGCGGGTGGCTGTGGCTTTGTGTGTTTTTGTCCACCATATGTGTTGACTTGTCACTCTTTAGCCCCAGTGGTGAAGAACAAGCCCAGCCACTGCAAACTGTGTGCTGTGTGTGCAACTGTGTGCACAGGTGAGAGCCACACAGCTGCTGCCACGTGGCTGCTTTTCATGCCTGTGGTTTGCTCCTGAGCAGCAAAGCCCCAGTTCCAGAAAGACCCTTGTCCTGGTGTCCACATCCCTGGTGACTTTTTGGGGTAGTATGAGCCTTGTGTCTGCGGTGGCCCTCCTCTCTCATCTCCCTTTGCAGCCACCTGGTGGGGTGCAGCAGGTAGCTGGGAGAGTTTGAAGGTTGCTCACTTATTCCTCATTTGCCCTCTGCCCCTGGGCCTCAGCCCCTGTCCCAGCGTGTGCACATATGCACGCACATACACATGCATACACCATGAGAAGAGGTCTCTCCCTCCCTGTGCCACAGTCAGATGGGTTCTGTGACACCCCCACACCTTCCCCTCAAGCCCTTTGGAGGCTGTGACACAGGCAGGGTCTGTGAGGTCCTTGCCTTCCCTCCTGATCTTGGTCAGGCTGGAGAGATCAAGCCCTCACCTCCCCCCCAGAAGTGGGGAAACAGAGAGCAAGCAGCCCACCCTCTCCCCACCAGGGTGACCGGAGCCCTTCCTCAGGCACATAGGACTCGAAATCCAAGTCCTCTCCTCATTAATGGGAAAAATGTGCCGAGATTGAGCGATGGCCAAGGCTGCGCGATGGCCAAGGGCCGATCCCCTCCCTCCCTCCCTCGCTCCCCAGAAATTAAACAGAAAAGAAGAGCCTCCTCGCCCCCTCCCTCCCGCGCCACCTCCCCACGTCCCTCCCTCCCCTCCCTCCCCTCCCTCCTCCCAGAGCCAGCGCAGGGCTTGTTTTAAACTGTGGAGGAATCTGGCTGGAGGGGGGAGGGGGCTGAATATTTGGGTTTAAACAGTTCCAGATGGGTTTGGCACAGGCTGAGCAGAAGGAAGTGAAGGAGAGGGAGGAGGGAGGCAGCGCGAGGGAGCGGTGGGAGCCCTTGCCTGCTCCGGCGGGCGGGCGGGCAGCAGCAGCAGCGGGCAGACAAGCAGGCGGACTGGCTGGCTGGCTGACTTGAGGGAGGGGGTGCGCTTGGCTCGGCTGCTCCCAGGGACGGGAATACTCCCGGCTGCCGGCTGGGGAAGAGGCCACTTGGCAACCTCCCTCTCTGTCTCTGTCTCCTTGGGCCTCCTTGTCTCTCCATCTCACTGTCTTTTGTAGTCCGCCGCCGGCCATCCCGGCAGACAGCCGGCTCTGCACATCCTTCCAGCTCGGGCTGCCCACCCTGCGTCTCAGCTGGGCCCCTGCTCAGCCTGCCTGTCTCCCAGCCCCTACTTCTGCCCATCTCTGCTTCTTTAGAGGGCTCCCCTGCTGAATGTCTGTGTCTGTCTGTCTGCCAGAGGGGCCTGTCAGGCCACCGTCAAGGAGGCTGGGATAGCTCATCCTGCAGCCCAGACCTCCAGGGATAGGCCCCTGGGAGTGAGAGGGAGCCTCACTAACTGCAGTGAGTGACTGCTGCCCACTGCCCCTATGCCTCCCACAGAGGGCTAGGGCCACGGATGCCCTGTCCACCATCCTCAGCGAGACCCAGCGAGGTTTGAGTCTCTCCTTGCAGGGATCCTCAGGCGCCTTACCGTTAGTGTAGCAGCCTCCAGAAGTTCTAGGGTGGCCCTGCCCCATTCCAGCCCAGGGTTGAGGGGAGAACTATCAGCTGCCCTGTCTCCTAGGCTTTAGGAAAGGAGATGACATCTCTTCCCTCCCTTTCTATCTTCTAGGTCTGATCTTGGGATCCCATTGTCTTTCAGAGACTCAACTTTTTTTTTTCCTTTTCATTCATTCATTCTTTCTTTTTATTGTTTTGGTGCTGGGGATTGAACCCCAGGAGGCTTTACCATTGAGCTACTTCACAAGTTCAAGAACAGCCTCAGCTACTTAGCAAGGCTCTAAACAACTTGAATAGAGTTTTTCCAGCCAAGAGCCCAGAGCCAGCTTCCTAGGGGAGCAAGTTTATGTCAGAGACATTAATAGGCTCCTTCTGTGACTGAGCAAGGGAAAACAGACTAAAATCCACAGCTCAGAATACAGGATAGGCAATGCAGCCAAGCCCTTGGCCCCTGCACAGAGGAGGGTGTCTGACACTGACCCAGAGGTCAAGGAGGGCTTCCTGGAGGAGGTAACTCCTGAGTTGACTTCTCTTGTCCCTCCTTTACAGAGAGGCATACTGCAGTCTGAGTACAAGGGATTAGTTATAGAGTCAGCTAGTTCTGAATTTGAGCTACCCTCCAACCCCTTGCGCCAAGCCCTAGCAGTTTTAGCATAAGCGATACATTTATTTTATCTAGGCATCAGTTTTCTACAGAAGAGACAGAGTGGCAGTGCTTTCAGCCAAGGACTGCAAGCAGCATTTACTAGGAGCTGGTTCTGGGCCTTGGTGGTCCCCACCCACCCTGGAAGAGCATTCTTGCCCCATTCCAGTAGGTGGCTGGGTGGGCGCTGGCTCTGGCCTGCCCTGCCCTCCTCTTCCCCAGGCAGTGTGTGGGGCTGAGCCTTTGTATTGGGAATGGAGTCAGGGGAGGCCAGGGCCCAGAGTCTGAAGCACACAGCCTTTTGTTCCAGGATAAAGGCCCTGTGGGCCCCTTTGTGTGGAGATTAGCGGAGCCCGTAGGTGTGTGAACGGCCTCTGCTCCTGCCTCATTAACCCAGGCCTGGGGTCAGCTGCTGACAGCCACCCCCAGCCTGCTGGACCTGACATCTTTGGGGCTGTGGCATTTCATGGCAGGGTCTCCTCTAGAGTCAGGGAGCTGGGGACTCCGGGGATTTGGAGAATGGTACCTGATGGGAATAGTACCTCATGTCATGGCTGTTTCTGGGTGATTTTATCTTCCTCCCCATCCTGAGATCAGCCCCTGACCTTTTTCTTCTATTGTTTTCCCAGAGACCCTCATGGACACAAAATGGGTGACGTCTGAGTTGGCATGGACATCTCATCCAGAAAGTGGGGTAGGACTTCCTTATCTCCCCTTAGTGTTTGTTGCCTAACGAGGCCACTGCCCTCCCCCACCTAGTATCCATGTCCCCTTCCAGCATCTGGAGAGGGGCTGCCTCTGCCCTCATCTGTCACCATCACCTTCTGTGACATCCCCATCCTCCTCATTTGTCACCTTCTGGGCCTTCTCTGTGGTTGCATCTCTCCTCTTTTGCCTGCCTGTGCCCTCCCCCATGCACTGTCTTTGTCCCATTGCCCCTCGGCCAGTCTTCAACCTGTTCCTTATGCCTTCCCCTCCCCCACCTGGCAGCCTTTCCTGATCATTTCCCTCCTTCTTGAGTCCCTGGAAAGAGTGATGGATGGCTTAGGGAACAGGAGATCTTGATTTCAGATTTCCAACTTGCTGTGTGACCCGTGAGCGGGGCAGTTGACTTTTCTGGGCCTCCATTTCTTCACTGTTAAATTTCTTCCCTGTTAAATAGGTCCACAGTATCCTAATTAACTTCCCTGGATGGCCTTCATGGCTGGGCCAAGTCCTGGACCCCTGGGGTATGATGGCACTGTAGGCCCAGGAGTCACCAGCCCAACTGTGGCTTGAGCAAATCTCTCTGTCCCATGAGCCTTGACTTCCTTGTCTCTATAGCGAGGACAACAGATGTTCCTCCTCATGGAGTTCTTGTGAAGATTAAATGTGTTGGTAGTGGCCACAGCCAGGATCCATTGAATGCTTCCTCTGTCAGGCACTGTTAATAAGCCCGTTACATGTCTTGGGTGGTTTAATTCCTCATAGCCTCATTTAATTCCAATCAACCCCATTTTATAGGTGATGAAACTGAGGCCTAAAGATAATAAATATTATAGCTAATATTCATACGGTACTTACCAGTTCTCAGCCTTCTACTACATACTTGATTCAGTTAAAAACATTTATTCCATACACATTTTAGTTGTTCCCCTGTTGCAAATGGGGAAAACAAGGCACAGGGAGATGAAGTGACTTAGTCATATATCGAGCAAAAAGATGGGATTTGAACTCATAGTTTGTGCTCAGCCACTCACATGGAAGCATCTTTGTGAAGTCAAGGTAGCAGATTTGGGTATGTGGTAAGCATTTGGAAAATGTTGGTGCTCACTCTGTCTTTTTCATTTGGTCTGTGCCCAGTGGGAGGAGGTGAGTGGCTATGACGAGGCCATGAACCCCATCCGCACCTATCAGGTGTGCAACGTGCGTGAGTCGAGCCAGAACAATTGGCTTCGCACGGGATTCATCTGGAGGCGGGACGTGCAGCGGGTCTACGTGGAGCTCAAGTTCACTGTGCGTGACTGCAACAGCATCCCTAACATCCCTGGCTCCTGCAAGGAGACCTTCAACCTCTTCTATTATGAGGCTGACAGTGATGTGGCTTCAGCCTCCTCCCCGTTCTGGATGGAGAACCCTTATGTGAAAGTGGACACCATTGCACCGGATGAGAGCTTCTCACGGCTCGATTCGGGTCGAGTCAACACCAAGGTGCGCAGCTTTGGGCCGCTTTCCAAGGCCGGCTTCTACTTGGCCTTCCAGGACCAGGGTGCCTGCATGTCGCTCATCTCCGTGCGCGCCTTCTACAAGAAGTGTGCATCCACCACCGCAGGCTTCGCACTCTTCCCTGAGACCCTCACTGGGGCCGAGCCCACCTCGCTGGTCATTGCTCCTGGCACCTGCATCCCTAATGCTGTGGAGGTGTCGGTGCCCCTCAAGCTCTACTGCAATGGCGACGGGGAGTGGATGGTGCCTGTGGGCGCCTGCACCTGTGCCACTGGCCATGAGCCAGCTGCCAAGGAGTCCCAGTGCCGCCGTGAGTGGGGGCTGGCCCCGGGGAGGAGGGGCAGGGAGGGCTTGGCCACAGCCATACTTCCTAGCCAGTCTTTCTATCTGACTAGAAGACCTGGCTTCTTGTGTGAGGTGGAGAGAGGAAAGGAAAGAGTGGGTAGCAGATGTGGAGAATGTGGTGCAAGAAGAGAGATAGGAGAGAGAACGAGAAGAGAAAAAAGGAGGACTGGGGATGTAGCTCAGTGGCAGAGCACTTACCTCGCATGCATGAGGCCCTGGGTTTGATACCCAGCACTGTGGGGGAAAAAAGAGAGAATGAAATTAGAGGAAGAGAGACAGAGAATCCTTGACAAGCAGGCATTTGGAGAACCTGGGCAGAGACTTGGGAGACTGGCAGAGGTGCCTGCTTTGTCCTAACCTCCATGTAGATTCACCCTGGAAATTCTAGATGGGCTTCAGAGCTGAGAGGAGAAGGGCTGTGGGCACCTCGTGCTTGACCCTCTTTTTTTATGGCTCATCTCCTTAAGAGGTGGTGTATATGGCACAATATCCAGGAGCTCAGCCCCTCAAGTCCTGAGTCCTGACTCTGTCATTTTCCTCCTATGTGACCTTGGGCAAGGTACTTAACTCTTTGAACCTTGGTTTCCTTGTGCAAAACAGGGGCATGAGGACTCCTTGGCCCTGAGGATTCCTAGGGTTGTGGTGAGGGGTGAATGAGTGATCCTGCCCTGGCCTGTGATAAGCACAGACACCATTTCACTGGCCTCAGGAGCACAGGGACGCTTGGAAGACAGGGATTGTTCACTCCTTATTTTATGCACGAGGAGGTTAGGAGGCTAGCCAAGCCTCACAACCTTAGGCTTCCCAGTTATAAAACTTGTTCACGCGGAGCCCTCATTGACCCTCACCACAACCTCATAAGGTGGATTCCCATTATCTCCTCCTTCACCAACGAGGAAGTCAAGTCTCAGAGCAGTCTATACTGTAGGCCTCACAGCTCGGGAATATGGGTGCTGGCCCTGACGACCCTTCCAGGGCTGTGGCATGCAGGACAAGGTGCCCAAAGGCCTTGTCCTCCATTCCCTCTGCCCAACCCTCTTCCCTGGGGCTAGCAGTCATTGCTTGGAGGTGTGGGAGATGGCTCTTGCCATCGCCCTTGGTGTGAGGGGGCTGGGTATGTGGACCTGGTTGTGAGGCCCGGGTTGGGGTTGTCCTCTGGGCCCCTCTCCACGACTCTATGGGAACCTGCCTGAGACTTCCTCTTCCAAAGTGGAGAAAGGGGGTGGGGGTGATGAGCCTGACAGCCTGAAGAGGGGCTAACACTCTGCAGGTCCCTGGCAGGAAATGCACGCTGGTTCCCATAGCAACCAGGCTGGCCTGGCCTCTGCCCCCTCCCCCACTGGCTCAAAGAGCTGGGATGGAATATCACCTTCGTGAGGGGAGATTAAGCCCCAGAGGAGGGCACAGCCCCGACTCCTGGCATTCTGTAGCAGACCCCCTGCCAGAGGTCATCATGTGGATAGGCTGATGGTGCACCTTAGTGTGTCCATTTAGCTTGGATCGTGTCCATCACACTAACATAATTATTCCTAGTGCCCCCTTTCACTGAAAATATTCCAATCTGAATAATAACTCACAGAGCAATCCCAGATATCAGAACTCTACAGCACTCATGTCCAGGGGACCAAGTATAAATGGCAGGAGAAGAGACAGGGAGAAGGGATGTTCAGGCTGTGGATTCACTTTGGGATTAGTCCCCTGGTGGAGGCCTCTGAACTCCAGGTGACCCCAGCCTTCCTGCCTGCTTTTTTCCCCCCTCCTTTCCTCACCCCTCCTCAGCCATGCCCATCCCTGTCAGGGGCAGAAAGGAGTTGCTCCCCTGCCTCTGGAGGGTGGGGTAGAGGTCAGACTGGGCAGCCTCTACAGAAGAGGCCCTACCTACTTCTGGCAGTGGAAGGGTGGCCTTGAGGGTCCTCATAAGTGACTTTTCGAGAGCCTGGGGGGCATCTCAGCAGAGTACAGGGTGACAGAGTCCGCTGGTGGTCTCTTCCCCGTCCACCTCCTCTTCCTCTGCGCTCTCTGCCTTGCCTCGACAAGCCCAGGCTGTCTAGGTGATGGGGCTGACGTCTTCACGAGGCCCTGGGGTGGGGGTGAGGGGGGCAGGGGCGGGGAGGAATCCGCTGACGTGGGGTTTCCATGGTCCAAAGGGCCTTTTGTAGCTGAGCAGGAGCCAGGCAATCCCAGCATCGCCCCCACAGTCTAGGAGGTGGAGGGGCCAATACCTGGGCTGGGCAAGGGCCAGGTTCTCACGCATGTGTGGAGGCTTGGTGTCTTCAAGCAAGGGAGGTGACCATCCTTTCACCCACAGCCTGTCCCTCTGGGAGTTACAAGGCAAAGCAAGGAGAGGGGCCCTGCCTCCCCTGCCCCGCCAATAGCCGCACCACCTCCTCGGCCGCCAGCATCTGCACCTGCCACAATAACTTCTACCGTGCTGACTCGGACTCCGCAGACAGCGCCTGTACCAGTGAGTTGACGCAGGACCTGGATGTGCGGACCTGGTTGTGAGGCCCGGGTTGGGGTTGTCCTCTGGGCCCCTCTCCACGACTCTATGGGAACCTGCCCGAGACTTCCTCTTCCAAAGTGGAAAAAGGGGGTGGGGGTGATGAGCCTGACGGCCTGAAGAGGCTCTGTAGGCCTTCCTAGGGTCCTGCCTATAGCCCCATCTTCCAGATGGGGAAACCAAGGCTCAGAGGCTAGATGATGCAAGATGGCAAAGCTAGGAAATCCACTGGCTCATCCCTGTCACCACCATTTCACAAGCACCCTCTAGCTTCTAGCCAGGCGGGAGTGCACTAGTCCCTTGACCCTTCCTGTTGTAGGACTGCTTCTCTCTCAGCCCAACTCTAACCTCACACCCTAGTGCAGGCTGGTATCCAGCTTTATCCTTGCTCTGGCTTTGGGGCTGCTGAGCATTGTGCTGGGTATGGGGGACATGGGAGAGTAAATGAACTCATAGAGGAACTCAGAACTGGGTGAGAGAAACAGATGTAAAAATAGGTAATGACCATATGTATAAGAGCTGGGCCAGAAAGTGGCCCAGGAATTGTGTTATGGGAGTACACAGGATGGGGAGTGGATGAATCAAGGAAGGCTTCCACGAGGAGGTGACGTTGCGTGGTGGAGTCTTGAAGGATGAACAAGAGTCTGCCCAGGGAAGAATTGTAGGAAGAGTATTCTGATTATAAAGCAGAGGCAGGACAAGTGTCTAGGGACATGGGCTGAAGGATACACCTAGGGTCCCCTGCTCACTGCTTTTTCTACTTGTCCCTCTAGCGGTGCCATCTCCACCCAGAGGTGTGATCTCCAATGTGAATGAGACCTCACTGATCCTTGAGTGGAGTGAGCCCCGGGACCTTGGTGGCCGGGATGACCTCTTGTATAATGTCATCTGCAAAAAGTGCCGTGGGGGTCCCGGGGTCGGGGGACCCTCAACCTGCTCACGCTGTGATGACAACGTGGAGTTTGTGCCTCGGCAGCTGGGCCTGACAGAGCGCCGGGTCCACATCAGCCATCTGCTGGCCCACACACGCTACACCTTTGAGGTGCAGGCGGTCAACGGTGTCTCTGGCAAGAGCCCTCTGCCACCCCGATTCGCAGCTGTGAATATCACCACCAACCAGGCTGGTGAGGAGGGAACACAGGAGGGTGGCCTGGGTCAACTTCCATTAGATAGAAGTGTGGTTGCCCAGGATCTGCCAAGGGGCCTCCAGGGGTTCCACGGGAACTGCATCCTGAGGGATGTCAGGACCCAAGGAACCCAGGGTGAGTGCCTGCTATTCCCTAGCTCCATCGGAGGTGCCTACGCTACGCCTGCACAGCAGCTCAGGGAGCAGCCTGACCCTGTCCTGGGCCCCTCCCGAGCGGCCCAATGGAGTCATCCTGGACTATGAGATGAAGTACTTCGAGAAGGTCAGGGCCTCCATGGGCAGGAAACGAAGTACTTTGTAGGTCAGGGCCTCCATGGGCAGGAGGTGACCTTGGGCTGAACTGAGCCAAGAAGTGTACCCCCCAGGTAGTGCAGGGGCCCTTGGGAGCAAAACCTCAAGTACTGAGGGAACCACATGGTGACCTGGGTGAGGACAGACCAGTTGGCCTCAGGACCCACCTGAGATTGCCTTCTTCCTCCTGCATTGCAGAGTGAAGGCATTGCCTCCACAGTGACCAGCCAGAAAAACTCGGTGCAGCTGGATGGGCTGCGGCCTGACGCGCGCTACGTGGTCCAGGTCCGTGCCCGGACTGTAGCTGGCTATGGGCAGTACAGCCGCCCGGCTGAGTTTGAGACCACGAGTGAAAGAGGTACCTTGCCCCCTGTGCCTGTCCCTGCTTTGGCCTGTCCTTTCCTGCCCTCCACTCATTCGCCCCTCCTTGGTCTCCAGGCTCTGGTGCCCAGCATCTCCAGGAGCAGCTTCCCCTCATTGTGGGCTCCGCGACTGCAGGGCTTGTCTTCGTGGTGGCCGTTGTGGTCATCGCTATTGTTTGCCTCAGGTACTCCCAGACCCGTGTTTGTTCCCACAGGTTGACTAGAGCTTCCCGTGAGCACTTTAGAGCCCTCCTGCCACATAGAATGACCACCACCTCCCTCCAGACCAGAGCCACAGCCTTCCTGGGCTCAGGTTCTCTCCCAGAAAGACTTGCCCCAGTCCATCCCATGCCATTCTCCTGTCCTATTCCCCCGCCCCCAGGGACTGAGCTCTGAGTCCCTGTCCAGAGACCCAGAGGTGGCTGTTACTACCAACCTTGGGACCAGGCACAGGGCCCTCTCTGGTGCACTCTGCCCTGTTAGAGAGCCCCCTGAACAAAGGGAGCTATGGGACTTGTCTCAGGCCTGCCTCTACCCTGTCCCTCCAGGAGACAGCGGCACAGCTCTGATTCGGAATACACGGAGAAGCTGCAGCAATACAGTGAGTGCCGCATCCCTACCTCCTTGAGCTCTCTCAGCCCCGACAGGGCTTGCTCTTCCCTGCTTGTGACTTCATTGCTTATAATTGGGTGCCATTTCCTGACCCCTACCTCATTTCCAGGTACCCCGAGCATCCCTCTCTCATACTTGCTAGTCCCAAGGTTGAGAGAGATCTAACCCCTACACCAAAGGCAGTTAGTTCATTCTATGGGGAAAAGGAGGTGCTGTGTGTGTGCAGAGGAAACAATTAGAGAACAATTAAGTGTTAAGTTGGTTGTTCCTGTGGTCAAGGGCAGTAAGAGTTCAGAGAAGAGGAAGGCTTCCTGGAGGAGGTGGTGGAGTGAATAGCGTTGGAGAGGTGGGGAGAACATTCCTAGCCGGAGGAGCCTCTGGAAGGAAATGGGAGGGTGTGGGGAGGCCGCCTGGGAGCAGTGAGAAGCCTGCTTGACAGCTGCTGGAAGCCAGGCTGGAGAGTGAGGCCAGCCCTTGGAGGGTCGTGAAAGGCAGGCAGAGTTTGGGCTTGACTTCACCACAGGTAATTGGGAAGGCTCTTAAGCTGCGGAGGAAGACAATGGAGGTATTGTTTCAGGAAGATGCCAGGTAGCTTGGTGGGAAAAGTCCAGAGGCAGAGAGCCCAGCTGGGAGGCTATTGCAATAGTCTGAGTGTTGAAGGCTGGACAAGGTCAGGGCAGTGGGAACCCGGGAAGGGCTGAATCTGAGAGAGGTTTGGACATGATGAGAGATGAGGGAGGAGGCGACTAGGAGAAGAATCCTGGGTGTAAGGCTCTTGTGGTCCCTAAGTGTTCTCTTGTCTGGGGTAGGGAGGGAGGAGGGTCAGGGCATCAGCTGGGAACGGGGAGGGAGCTCAGTAGAGAGGTAGTGGCGCATGCTCCCTTGAGGCTCATAGTCTGGGCAGGGTCTCTGGACCTGAAGTTGAGGATTGAGCAGTTCCCTTCCCATACTTGGCCTGAAGCTCTATCACTCTCTCACGCCCACCTCTTCCCCCTCCAGTTGCTCCTGGAATGAAGGTTTATATTGACCCTTTTACCTACGAAGACCCCAATGAGGCTGTGCGGGAGTTTGCCAAAGAGATTGATGTGTCCTGCGTCAAAATCGAAGAGGTGATTGGAGCTGGTGAGTTCTCTGAGGCGGAGTGTAGATGAGAGACTGAAGAGGCTGGGTCATTCCTGGGATGATTCCAGAAGCAGCTTATGGCCTGCACCCTATCTCTTGCAGGGGAGTTTGGGGAAGTGTGCCGGGGTCGGCTGAAACAGCCTGGCCGCCGGGAGGTGTTTGTGGCCATCAAGACACTGAAGGTGGGCTACACTGAGAGGCAGCGGCGGGACTTCCTAAGTGAGGCTTCTATCATGGGCCAGTTCGACCATCCCAACATAATCCGGCTGGAGGGTGTAGTCACCAAAAGTCGGCCTGTCATGATCCTCACTGAGTTCATGGAGAACTGTGCACTGGACTCCTTCCTCCGGGTAAGAACCAACCCCAGCCCCTCTCCTTTACCCCTCCAGAGAACTGGATCAGGCCAATTGCCACCTCCCACAAGTCAGAGAGACCCTATTCAAAGTCTACAAAAATTTATTGAGGTGGCATAGTGTAGGGAAATAGCCAGGCCTTCCGAGCCAGAACAATTGGAGGTCATATCCTGACTCTGCCTTTGATTGCTTGTGTGATCTGAGACAAGTCACTCAATCTTTCTGCCTCTCAGTTGCCTTGGTTATAAAATGGGAAGGGTAAAAGCTTCTGGGTCCTCATGAGGATTAAATGAGTTTTTGTGTACAAGATGCTTGATACATCTTGTATCAAGCTGCTCAATACTATGTACAGTCAGTACATTCTGGACATGTGTGCAGGTTAGATGAAGTATGATCTCTGAGGACTTAGAGAGGGCAGGTGACCAAGCAGGCAGGCCATGGGCCAGGAGAGAACCACAGGCCCACTGAGCCTGCTTGTTGTCCCCAGCTCAACGATGGACAGTTCACAGTCATCCAGCTGGTAGGCATGTTGCGGGGCATTGCTGCTGGCATGAAGTATCTGTCTGAGATGAACTATGTGCACCGAGACCTGGCTGCCCGCAACATCCTTGTCAACAGCAACCTGGTCTGCAAAGTCTCAGACTTTGGCCTCTCTCGCTTCCTGGAGGATGACCCTTCCGATCCCACCTACACCAGCTCCCTGGTACAGGAAGCAGCTGGGAGGGAATCTGGGGGTGGGCTCAACCAGGCAAGGGCTCAAGGCTGGGGGGCAGCCTCGAGTCACAGGGTGAAGGGCATGTGCCCCCCTCACCAGGGCGGGAAGATCCCCATCCGCTGGACTGCCCCAGAGGCAATAGCATATCGGAAGTTCACCTCTGCTAGTGATGTCTGGAGCTACGGAATTGTCATGTGGGAGGTCATGAGCTATGGAGAACGACCCTACTGGGATATGAGCAACCAGGATGTGAGTGGGGGACAAGCCAGAGTGGTCAGGTGGGTGGGAGCTGACTGGGGAGTGGAGTGGTGGCTTACTCTGGGTTTCCCTGCCCTTGGCCCAGGTCATCAATGCCGTGGAGCAGGATTATCGGCTGCCACCACCCATGGACTGCCCCACAGCACTGCACCAGCTTATGCTGGACTGCTGGGTGCGGGACCGGAACCTCAGGCCCAAATTCTCCCAGATCGTCAACACCCTGGACAAACTCATTCGCAATGCTGCCAGCCTCAAGGTCATCGCCAGTGCCCAGTCTGGGTCAGTACCTCCACTCTCCTCAAGCCAGGTGTCCTATCCTTGCATCTCCTGCTCTCAGGACTCATCAGGTCACTATCTTCTCCCACAGCATGTCACAGCCCCTCCTGGACCGCACAGTCCCAGATTACACAACCTTCACAACAGTCGGTGACTGGCTGGATGCCATCAAGATGGGGCGCTACAAGGAGAGCTTCGTCAGTGCGGGGTTTGCATCCTTTGACCTGGTGGCCCAGATGACTGCAGAGTAAGTGCACCTCTGATTTGGAAGGGCAAGGCAGAGGGCTCTGGGTTGGGCCCAGGGTGGCAGGCAAGAGGGAAGGGACTGACCTTGCCCTTATTCCATCTGCAGAGATCTGCTCCGGATTGGGGTCACCCTGGCTGGCCACCAGAAGAAAATCCTCAGCAGTATTCAGGACATGCGGCTGCAGATGAACCAGACACTGCCTGTGCAGGTCTGACACCCAGCTCCTACTGGGGGGTGCCCCCCCAGGACTGCGCAGGGACTCCGACTAGCCAGCTGGACTTTTGGACTTTTGGATGCCTGGCCTTAGGCTGTGGCCCAGAAGATGGAAGTTTGGGGAAGGCCCAAGCTAGGACTTCTCCAGGCCTGTGCTCCCTCCCCAGGAAGTGTGCCCCAAACCTCTTCATATTGAAGATGGATTAGGAGAGGGGGTGATGACCCCTCCCCAGATGCCTCTGGGCCCAGGCCTTCCTGCTCTCCAGTAGGGGATCCCCACAACCTCAGACTTGGCTATTCTTCAGGCTGGAGGTCCTGGCAGGGTCAGGTGGGGGGGTAAGCCTGGGTTCCACAGGGCCCAGCCCTGGCAGGGTCTGGCCCCCCAGGTAGGCAGAGAATAGTCCCTCCCTCAGGAACTGGAGGAAGGGACTCCAGGAATGGGGAAATGTGACACCCATCCTAAAGCCAGCTGGCACCTCCAGTTTGCACAGGGACTTGTTCTGGGGGCTAAGGGCCCTGCCCCCACCCCCGCCCTTGGTGCTGTCATAAAAGGGCAGGCAGGGACAGGCAGAGGATCAGCTCCTTGCCCCCCAGAGACTGACTCTCAGAGCCAGAGATGGGATATGTGTGAGTGTGTGTGTGTGTGTGTGTGTGTGTGTGTGTGTGTGCACGCACTGGCCTGCACAGAGAATATGGATGAGTGTGCAAAGCTTGGCCATGTGCCCCGCAGGGGGGCCAACTGGGCCAACAGCGGAATAAAGGCAATAAGATGATTCTCTTGCCCCTTCTCATTCCTTCTCCCAAAGCAAGATTCCTTAATTCCCTCCAGTTCCAAATCCCTGGCTTCTAATCCCTTCGCCATTCCCCCCAGTCTTGGGGAGTCCAGATCCAGGCCTTTCCAAACCCAGTTTCTTTTGCCTCGTTGTTTTGATCATCTAGCTGACTTCCCAGAAGTGGTGCAGAGGCCTGGAGGGCAAACTCCTTCAGAGCTGCACCTTCTAAGGCCCTGGCCTTCCTTGGGTGGGGCAGACACCTAAGTCTAGATGGTGTTTTACAGATTCCTCTCACACCCATTGTGGCTGAAGGAGTGGCCAGAAGGGGAGTGTGTTGATCAATTCCCAGGGTCACTGGCCAAGAACAAAGGGGAGTGAGCCACTGACATTCACAGGTGGAAAACAAGAAACCTGGCTATTCTTCATGGAGCACTGACTGTGCCCAGGCACAGGGCTAAATGCCCCAATTATACCCGGATCTTGTTTAATCTCACAACGATCCAGCCTGGGAAGGAAGTATTTTTGTCTCCTTTTTACAGAAGAGGAAAGGGAGAGGTTAAGTAACTTGTCAGAAGTCCCGAGCCAGTAAGTGAGATGGAGGCTGGGATTCCCACCGAGGCTGCCTGCTCACTTGAAAGGTTCAGGGATAAATAACAGAAGCCAGGAAGAGGGTTAGGAAAACAGTCTCGCGAAGCCAAAAGGAGAAAGCGTGGGGGCGGCCACCGGCCCCTTGGACCAACTAACAAAAGAAGGGGAGGCAGCTGCAGTCATCTCGGTGTCAGGAGGAGCCCTTGGACTGTATGTCTTGGTGGGCGTGGGAAGGTTTCCGAGATACCTGCATATCCTAAATTGGAGTGTCGCTGGGCGGGACCTGGTAGTCTTAGAGGCATAGACACACGCTGCGCCACTTAGGCGGGAGGTTCACTGTGGCGGCCCCGCCCATCTCCCCGGTCGCTTCCAGACAGAGCTTCCTGGGGAGATTCTAATTAGGGTGGCGGAGCCCTAAACCTCGAAACACACGATCGATCGCTCTTTCGGGTGCAAGAGACCAAGCCAATGAGGCCTCGCGGCGTCGCGATGTTGCGGGTTCTGTCCTGCCACGGGAGACGCGTCAGCCGGGTGACTGGTGGCGAGGGCTTGCCCGGCCGCCCCCGCCCCTAGGCAACCTTGCCGCGCGCTCTCGCAGCCGCCTCCTTAGCATTCCCCCCGCGGAGCCCAGCGCTGCGAGGCGGTGGCCGGCCCGGGGGAGGAGCCCAGTGGCTCGGCATCCCCCAGGCTCCGGGAGGGGGGATGGGCAGGAACCCTTCCGCGGAGGCCTCCTCCTTCTCCCAGTTGGGGACATGCAGGGCCGGAGGTCGCCCTTGGGCCCAGGCGCCGGAGCTGTCAACAGCTCGAGGTGTTTGCGGCTGCCTGGGGAGGGGACAAGGAGCTGAATGGCGTCCGGCACACCCCGCTGTGCATTTCCAGCTAAGGACTCAGATAAAGGGGAGAGGGTGCGCCCAGCTCCTGCTCCTGTCCAATCCCACTCCAGAGACTCAGGGCTAGGTGAAGGATCCGTGGCCCATTCTCCTAGGGTGACTCCATCACCGTCCTATCTCATTACTTGGACCATAGAGCGAGAATCTGGGTGCCAAGCGCGGAGATGCTGGGGCGAGGGTCTCTACGGGCAGAGGTGTGACATCGCCCCCTACTGGGTCCACAGGGAGGGCGGGATCGTGGTCGTTGAGCGCCATCTGAGGAGGGTGCCCAGGAGGGAGAAGTCTGGTTCGTGCTCCCCAGACTGAAGGTCTCGAGGGACATCTTGAGCCCAGACCCCGGGATGTATAGGTGCTCTGTGGATTTGTGCCCTGTAGGCACGCCATGTATCTCCTTCGTATGTGCAGTCGTCTGCCCTTTCATATGCACCCCTCTCCTGCCTCTTACCCGGAATCAGCAGCCAGGGGCACATACACTTAATCAACGAGCCCAGGACCACCTCTCTTACTCAGGCTCACTGTCCTCAATCACTCCACCACCCCCTCTGTCCCACCTCCCAATCCATGTATCCTGAGAATTTCCTGTGACAGAGAAAAGATGGGAGAAAGGATGCAAAGAAGGAAGGAGAAAAGCCATCTCCTAACTCTATAACCCAGGAGGGGTTATAGAGCAGAGGAAGAAAGAGAGCACCCGAGAAAGGTCTGGCTTTCCTGACAGCAGATAAGGGTGAAAGGGAATGAGGTTTTTGTCTGTCTAGTCTTGGTTAATTACATGCTCTGGGGGCAGAAAATTAAATCTCCTAAGTTAATGCTTAAAAAGGGAAGCCAGTGGGTGAGAGGAGGGTGTTAAGGGGGAGCTGCTCCTCTGCCTCCCTTCCCTCACTCCACCTGAGATCTAAACCTGGGTAGCCAGACCCTGGATTAGAACCAGGGAGATCTGGGGCAGCTGGGGTAATGCTGTAGGAAGGTTTGCAGATTTAGAGCACAGACAGACCTGGGTTCAAAGCCCAGCTCTGTTCTTTCTAATCTATGACCTTGCAGGTTGACCCCTCTGTCTCAATGCCTTCATCTATAAAAAGGTATAGTAATCATTTCTATCTCATGACACTGTTACCAGTGTTAAATCAGTTAATACATGTAAAGCATATGCCCAGATGGTAGTCAGTGCTTAAAAATGTTAGCTATTTTTTTATTAGCATGAACTTTAAACAAAATATAGAAACAGATAGGAAAATGCTGAAGAGCTTGGCATGTATTAAGAACCAAATAAACCAAGGCACTCAGAGGAATCTACAACCCCATTCAGGCCTCTGAAAGGGAGAGGTCAGGGGTTCCCTCTGAAAGGGAAGAGGGGGAGGAAACAAAAAGAGCAAAGAAATATGTCCCCCCCCCCCCATGGGGATGCTGGACATTTTGATGCCTGCTTAGCCCAGTTCCTAGGATAGAGCTGCTGGGGTCTGGGTGGTTTGAAGGCAATGAGAATTCTGAAGCTCATTAAGGGCAAGTTGCTGAAGGAATATTCACTCATCTCTGAAGAGATATTTACCAGACTTCTACTATGTGCTAGACACTGTCCTGGGCACTAGGAATACTGTGATGAGCAAGATGAGCTGATGCTTACAAGAGCTTAAAGTCTAACAGGGGACAGGGATGTGATTCAAATCATCATACAATGGCTTAAATATAATTACAAGTCAAAGTAAATGCTACAGCTGAAAAGTTGAGTCCTGTGGGACATGAACTAGTCTTGAATAGGGCTGGGGGCTCTGTAACCAGTTATCTGATGCCCAGCAGAGGGAGCTGAGGCCCCCATTACCATCAAGACCCCTTTTGGTGTCGGACCCTGCGCATATCTTCCTTCACTCCCTCACTCATTCATTTATTCAGCACATCTTCATTGGGCCCTTCTGAAAACCAGCTCCAGTGTAAGGAGCTGAGGACAAGGGGATGAGCCGGCTACACCACACACCTGGAGGTGTATGAGGTGCACAGCTCAGATGGGACATGGATTATAAAAACTAATACAGGTGCTATAAGGTAAGGACCTAGGTTAGGAATACTGTCAATTAAAGCTGCCTGAGAAGGTGACTCTTGGATTAAGCCTTGGAGTTGATGTTAGAGTTAGCAAAAGAGGATCAAGAGTAATATGCACAAGGCCCAGAGAACAGGAGAGCAGGGCAGGCTAGGTGTCTACATACCATAAGGATAAGGAAGGAACATGGCCCTTCCCTGTAATTCATCCCCAGCATGTCTTATATCCCTGAGCACCAGTCTTGGGCATCTAGTTCCAGCAGTTCTTCAATTCCAGAGAGTTATTTGGGCAATCTCTGTTACTGCTTTGATAGCACCCTGTCTTCTTCGTCCCTGCTGCATGGCACATTTGTCCATAGGGTTTCTGAGTACATGATGCTTTGAATTCCCCTTCCTGTAGAAGCACTCAGAGGATAAATGCCTTGCTAAGGTTAAAGAAGCAGCTTCTGGCAAAACTCAAATTCAAATTCAGCCTTACTTAGCCACAGCTCTGTGTCCTTCCCACTATATCAAGATAACCTGGAATGGGGCTCAGGGGAACCCAGAAGTGCTACACCAGAATGGCACACCCAGGCTCTTCCTTCCTGGGCCACTTCAGAATGATGCCCACCTGTAGGAATGGGCTCTGCACACATGTTCAAGGGCTGCCTCAGCTTTCCTCTTTCAAAAAGGAGGGGGGGGGGAAGAAGAGAAGAGGAGGGGAGGCGAGAGAGGGGAGAGGAGCTGGGAAGGCAGGTGCTAAAGGCACTTGTCAGGAGTGTAGCTCAGGAACTGCACAAGATTCTGACTTGGGAATGGGCGCCCAGGGCAGACAGGCTCTCACCCTCCACTTCCCTTCCCTGCCTTTCTCTGTTTCTCATTAATTATTCCCATCTCATGAAGCAGGAATGAAAACAGACTCAGGATCTGGCTGGAAGCATGCTGTGACATCAGTTCAGAGGTGGATGCCCTATCCCTGACTGCTGGGGGCTGAGGAAGACCCCCTTCCCTACTTTGCCCTGGCCTGACAAAGAAAGAGAGAGGCAGGATACAGCTCTTCCTGAACCCTTCTCCCTTTGGGGGGGGGGATGAATTTGGGGCAGATAAGAGAGGTGGTCCTTGACCAAGGGGACCAAGAAAGGGCATGTCAGTGGGAATGTGGGGGGTACTGGAGCTGGCTTTCCCCAAATCACCACCTCCCACACACTTTACCACTCCTTCCCTGACAGCCACCCCAGCACCACCCCCAGCCACTGCTCTCCAAACATCCTCTCCATTTACCATTTTTATTTTTTTTGATGGGGTGGCAGCTACTGAGAGTTGAACCCAGTGGTGCTTTACCACAGAGCTACATCCCCAGCCCTTTTTAGTTTATTTTTTAAAATTTTGAGGCAGGGTCTTGCTCAGTTGCTAAGGGTCTCACTAAATTACTGAGTCTGGCCTTGAACTTGTGATCCTCCTGCCTCAGCTTTCTGAGTTGCTTGGATCACAGGTGTGTACAACCCTGCAACCCTGATCGGCCCCCTCTACTTACTTTTTTTTTCTTTTTTCTTTTTTTTGGAATGGGGATTGAACCATTGATAAAGGGGTGCTTTATCACTGAGCCACATCCCCAGGCCCTTTTAATATTTTATTTAGAGACAAGGTCTCCCTGAGTTGCTTGGGGACTCGCTAAGTTGCTAAGGCTGGCTTTGAACTCACAATCCTCCTGCCACTGGGATTATAGGCATGCACTACCTCACCCAGCCTCGACTCCCAATCCAGTGGAGGAAAAGGACAAGCAACAGGGTGGTGTAGGAATATTCCAGGTGTCACTGATGGATTTTGAGAAGAGTGGCATCCTAAGAACAATGTTTTGGGAAGTGGAGTGTGATGTGACGGCAGATGTAGAGATGGTGGCAGGAAGGCAGAGGGAGATGCCACAGCCTTGGTAAAGGGTAATAAGGTGGGGTGAGGAGGAGGTGCTTCAGAGGTGACATGTGTGACACTTGCAAAGGTAAGGAGCAACTCCTGCTGAGTGATAGAAGTGTAGGAGGAGAGAGATGATAGATGTCTAAGCCTGGGGATTGGCACTTGGGTGTACTTTGACACCATTTGTGGACACAGAAAGTCTAGAAGGAAGAGTATGTGTGAAGAGGAACAATGAGTCCAGTCTGAAGCTGCCAAGGAGATGCCCAAGAAGCATATGTGGATCTGGAGCTCAGGTGAGGTGTCCAAGTTGGGGGCAGCAGGCATAGTATGGGGGCCAGGGAAGAAATTCAAACAGTGGGCAGGATTGCTCAGGAGAGTTGCAGAGAGAAGAGTAGCTAGAGGCTGAGGTGGGCCTAATGCCTCTTGATCATCCCTACAGGCATTATTTACACCTCTCTATGGTAAATGTTCCTGTATGTCTCCTCTGTCTCAATGGACACTTCTTGAAGGAGGTCCCATGTCTTTATAAGCCCTCTTCCCCAGGAAAATGTGCTAGGATATGAAGATAGGAGCTCAGAAATGGCTGTCGGATGGAGGGATGGATGATAATAATAAGGTGTTGGGTGCTTCCTAGATGCCAGGCATCATTCTAAATGTTTGCATGTAGTGGTTCATCTACCCTTCAGAACAACTTGTGAGGTCAGTAGTCTTACTACTTCCATTTTACAGATAGGAAAGGTCAGCTAAGAGAAGTTAAGTAACTTGTTCAAGGTCACAGAACTAGCAAGTGGCAGAGCCAATATCTGAATCCAGGTAGTCTAGCACCAGAGCTGATGCTTTGTACTCCCACATGATTCTCCTTCTCACATGAAATCTTGCCATAAGAACTACAATTATCATCATTGAATACTTAAAGTGCCAGACACTGTGCTAAGAACTTCATGATTTCACTTAATATAAATGAGTTAACAGATGAATAAGTTGGTGGATGTGAGGAGATAGTATATGAATGGTGGGATGAATGGATGACATGCAGGTGAATGGATAGAAAAGAGATAAGTAAATGAATGGGTGGATGGATGAGTGGTAGGATGAATGAAAATATAAGCAAGCAGGTGCAGGAATGAGATATTTCATGGATGGATTCCATGGGATGGATGAATGAAGAGAAGGAGGGAGGGATATATGAATAAATAGAAGAATAGATGAATGGATGGAGAATAGAAGGATGGATGAAGGAATGGAAAGATGAATGACTACACAAGCATAAATGAGAAGATAGATAAATGAACAAGTGGACAAATGAATGGATGAGTGGGTACCTGGATAGATGAATGGATGGAAAGATGGCTGAATGGTAGGATGGGTGGATGGATAGACAATGGGTGTATGAATAAAAGGATGAATGAATGGATAGATAATTGGGTGATTAGATGGCAGGATGGCTAGATGAATTAATGATTAGATGGATGAATAGATAAGTAAATGGATGGATGAGTGGATATGTGGATGAATGGATGAATGGATATTTAGGTCCTTGGATGAATTAAGAAATGGATTTCTATATTTAGATCCATAAAAAAAGAATAAGAAAAATCACAAATTAGAGACCCTGCCCTTTCCCTAGATATTTCTATGTGTTTTCTTAGACATTTCTTCCACATTGTTCCATAGACTGCCCTGCCCTCTCCTAGACCCTCCCATAGCCAGGCATCAAAGCTTTGTCCTTATTTTTCCTGTACAGAGATATCCTAGGATGGTTTCTGGCCATTCTGATTCCTTTCTTGCTCTTCTGCCTTGATGTACAAGAAAAATACTTTCAAACAACCAGTCTAGAAAAAAAGCAAGCGGTGATTTTGGGGGCTCCTGCCCCTGTCCCTTGTTGTAGTCCCTTTGATAGTCCTAATCCTGGACCCCCAGGACCTAAGCAGATGCCAGAATTGGAGTGGAAAACTAATAGGCACCCCAGAAAGAGGTAGGAGCACAGTGGTAAGTCAAGGAAGGGTCTTTTGTTGGGCTGGCAGGAAAGCTGTATCTATTCCCACATAGGTGGGGGTTTCAGGAAGTAGCATTCAGACAGGCTGATAGAAATGAGGCCTTGCTGAGTTAGAAACCTGGAACAGAAGTAGTGACAACCCTCAGCCCTGAGTCTGATCAATCCCATTGCAGGTCCTTAGTTCAGCTGCTACGCAGGGGCTATGTGACTTTGGCAATTCACTCAGCCTTTCTGACTTTCCTCACCTGTAAAATGAACTAATAATAACTACCTTCAAGGTCCCTGAGAGAATGAAACAAGAAGATGCAAAGAAAACATAAATGCTTTCGAGAAATAATAAAATATGTAGATTTCATTGGGGGAGAATAAAGTAAGGAAACTCTGCTCTGTGTCTGTGTAGAAAGAAGTGTGGGTTTGGTGGGATAGCTGATGACATCATGGGTGTAGAGCCTCTACAGCCTCTGGGCACCAGCACAGCCTTGTGGGACCCTTCTTGAGAAGCTCCCTCCTGCTTCCTGTCCCCACAGGTTCAGGTCCTTGGAGACTTCCCAAGACCTGAGCAGGAGGAAGTAGCATCAGGGTGCAGATGGGGTGGGAGCCAGCTTTGGAGCCCTCCCCCTAGCCAACTGACCCTCCCTCTCTGGGCTAGGCGCCAGTAGGAAGGGCACCCAGCTCTGTGCTGAACAAAAAGGAGCTGCTTGTTGTGGGGAATGAGTCATGAAGACCCCAGAATGGCCCTAAGAGGGAAGAAGACGAAAGGAGAGGGCTCCTCCTCCTCTCAGGAACTGGCTTCCCCCACAGCCAGACCCACTCGGACTAAAGGAAACTAGAAGCTGGGATTTGTACCTTTTTTCTCCCCTGATGTTTGCTTTCACCTCTCTTGTCCAATTTTATCTCCACCATGTTGACATGTTTTCAGATACAGGAACAGAGCTTGCCTTGAGTCTCAGATATCTGCAGTATTAAATAGCTGGACTTTTGATTCAACGGGGGGCACTTTCTTCTCTTCAACTGAGCTTGTACTGGCCTTGAACTAGATGAAGTGAATGACCGCATCTTACACTGGACTTCTTAGATAGGGTCGTCCCCCTAGCAACCCTGCAAGGATGGCTGTATTATCCCATTTTATGGATAAGGAAAATGAGGTTCCGGGAAGTAACTTACCCAAGCTCACATTTCTGATAAGAATAGAAATGGATTTGAACCTAGGGTGTCTGATCCTAACTAGAGTAGTCACTTGGGGAGGGTGTCTTAAAGACAGCGACCCCACAAGGGCCTGCAAGAGGAGGAAAGAAGTCCACACCACATGGGGAGGACTGGGGTACTGTTCAGCTTGATTCAGCGCCAGGGCTCCTGCCCCACGTGCAGCTCTGGGCCAGCAGCCGCAGCTCTGCATGTGCAAAAGGAAGATGCTGAAACAGGCCAACAGGGCCATACCCACCCAGCCCCCACCTGAGGGCTCAGGAAATGACACACCTGAACAGTAGAACAGATTGTTGGCCCGTCTCTGGGATCACCTCCCAGGGGAGGTTTTCGCAGATGGTTGCTCAGCAGCCCCTAGGAGGGAGGAGGGCCAGGCCTCCTGGGCTGAGGAGTGCCCTCCTCACTAACCCAGTCCGGCAGTGGACACACAGGTCTGTGGTCCCTGCTTTTATCAGGCTGTGTGATCTTAGACAATTTGCTAAATATCTCTGGGCTTCCTGCTCTTCTTTTGTAAACAAAGGGAGACATTTTTTTCTGCCTTTTGGGCAAAGGGCCTGGAGAAGAGATACCTCCTACCCTGTGGGGGTCTGACTCTGGGTCAAGATATGGTATCCGGAAAGAGGTGGGGGAATGGGGAACTCTGCTAGGTCTGTCTGTCCTAAGAAGTGTTAGGAAGCATGAAACTGTGCCCTGGGGGCTACCTGTAATTTTTTTTCACAAGTCTGGCTGTGCCTAAGGGCAGCTTCCTCTTGATCCCCTTGCTAAGGTATCTGAAAGAGCTTTTTTCTTTTTTTTTTTTTTTGTTCCTGGGGGATAGAGAATGTGTTAACAGAATGACTATCAGTAAGATCAGCTCTGTTTTGTCAGCTAAGCTGTACTGTGGACACAGCTCTGTGCTGGGCTCAGCTCTAGAACATCATCTGCTGCTGGCACAGGTAGTGTGACTGAGGCAATAGAGGGGACAGCTAGCAGAGCCCAAGCTTCCACATTCTCCGACAGAGCTCAGAGGCCAGCTCACGGGACCTCTTTGGGGGCTGCCTGAGGAGAGCAGTGTGGAGGCCTGAAGTGCCCAGGGGAAGAAGGGGGCAGCCGGTGTCATTTCAGTTGTGTGTGGGGGTTACTCCTTTTCCTTCCACACCAGCTTTGGCCAAGACAGGAGGGAGGCTGGGGGGAGGGGAGGGCAGAGCTGCACAGAGGAGGAGGCAGGAATTCTGGTTGGAAATCATTCAAATGAGGCTATGAAACCAGAACCCTGTCTCAGAACAAATTGGCCAGATTTGGCCTGGGGCTGGTGTACAGGGGAGTGGAGGAGGTTGAGCCCTGGCTGAGCAGGGGAGGGGTTGACAGGACTCCAATGTGGGGCCCCCAAAGGAGCCCAGGCTTGGTCTGTTGATGGGTAAAAGGGACAGCCATCCCTGTTCCCCTTTCTAGCCACCCTGTAGGCTGCTTGCCATAATAGAGGAAGGAGATGCCAGGTGCCAGAGCCACCCATCTGGCCTGTCCTGGAGGGAAGGGACCTAGTTTAACACCGACACCTTCTAGGGCTGTGACCCTGTCACATCTTTGTCCTTGTCCTATTCTTGCTCTATGTCTGTCCCTGAAAGACCTCCATCTTACCAAGAATTCTTTCAAATTTCCCTTTTAAGTCTCAGGCTCTGGGCTAAGCCAAGGGTCCAAGGATGAACTTGGCTGGAGAGGTAGAAGGGGAGGAGTCACTATCTGAGGTTTCGGGATATGCCTTAAATAATGGCTTCTCATCTTTTGACCTAACTGGGAAGGTGTCTGTGGGCCTCCAACAGGGCAAAGCTGCCCAGGACCTCTAGAGACTGTCTTTCCTCTCCAGTCAGAACCGGGGGACAGACATAGGTCAGAAATGGGGGAGGGGTGAGCGATGGGGGGTTCACTGCAGGGCCAGGCAGGAGCAACATGGAGGAAAACCCAGGCCTTTAGATCCCATCAAAGGAGCTGCTGTGTGAGAGGCATCCTTGGAGGGGTCACCGGGTTCATGCCTGAGAGGGATGAAGGCTTGTGTGATGAGGGGCGGGGAGGCAGCTGGGGGCAGACCCAGAGGCGGGGAGGCACAGGACAGAAGGCTACTCCTCTGGTGGGAGCTTCCTGGGGAGCTGGCTGCCCCGGAGCCTCAGGGAGCTCTTTCTAGGGAGAAGTGCTGTTCTTTAGGGAGAAGTGCTGTCCGTTTGCCCATAGTGGTCTGGGGGTCTGGGCCTCTTCTCAGGAAGGAAGTGGTGTTCCTGGGTCACCCAGCTCCATTCCTTCTCTTCTAGACTCAAAGGCCAAAACTAAGTCTCAGAGCTGGGTCAAAGTAGGACTCAGACTGAAACCCTGATGGACCTTGTCCAGCCTGAACCACCCCCTCCTCTGATCCCAGCCCAGGGGTCTGTCTGGCAACCTGCTCCTCAAATACTCCTCCATCGAGTAGGGATCTGCCTTCGTTCTACGTGGGCATTCCTACTTCCTGTCCCTGCCAAGGAAAGGGGACAGAGATGGAATGGGACCTCTTCCTCACTCTTCCCTGAGTCCATTAACCATCCCGAGGAGAACTTCTCCCCACTTCCTCCAGTGTGAGGGTCTCTATAGTTCCCACCTAGTATAGGCTTCTGGAATCCTCTCTTCTTTCCCCTCCCTATGGATCTCCAGGGGCTTCTCTGACCCACCCCCTCAGAACGTGGATCTCACTCTTGGTCACTACTCTCAGTGCCCCCCATCCACATCAGTGAGCTCTCAGGATTCTCTGTCCTCCCCTGACCCCAGAGTGGACGTCCCAAGTCCTCTGCATACTTCCCAGCAGAGCCCTGGATGAAGGCCCAGCTCAGGGAATGAGGGGTGGTCGGCTGGGCTCCTGGTGGGAGGAACCTTGCTTCTGGACTTTTGGGGGGGATCGGGCTGGACATCTCCTCTCACCCCCTCCTCCTGTTAACTGAGGGGGGGGGGCTGTTGGGACGGGTGAGTGAGCTGGAGAGGGACAGGAGGGGCAGGAGAGGCAGGGGAACCGGTCCTGTGTTGTTCTTGGCTTGGAGCCCCCCAGCCCCAGGGAAATCCTGACTCTGTGGAAAACTGAGCAGGCAGTCAGGCAGGGGAGGAGCTGGGGAGGAAGAGGAGGAAAAGGGGAGGAGGACCCAGGGCTCAGGGCAAGCTGGGGGGAGGGCGACTCTCATAAATCAATCCCACCAGCGTCTCAGGCCTGACAAAAACCAGAGACCAGAGGTCCCTTGGGGGCCAGAGCAGGGGAGGGGGAACCGACCATCATGGACTGCGGGGGAGGACCAAGGGCCAGCATCCTGCTCAGAGGACTCTGCCTCCAGCCCCCCAAAACAACAGGTGTGTGGGGTGGGGGAGGGTCTGAGAAAACAACTTCACAACTACCAGAGGAACTGGGGTGACTGTGACAGATTGATGGGGAGGGGCCCCACCACTCTGCAATTCAGAACAGTTTTATTGCCCTGAATTCTGGCCTGGCTCAACTGCCAAGGAACTGTGTGACTTCAGAGTAGTTATTTCACCTCTCCAGGCCTCAGTCTCCTCAGAAGTGAGAGAGTGTGCCATGGAGGTGACCAAGCTGGAGTGAATGCTTACAGAGGCCTGATCTCATGCTCCCGTCCTCTCACACTAACTGAGACCCTTCTCAGTGCCTGGCTAAGGAAACATTGCTCTGGAGCTGATGGGACAGCAGTTAAGAGTCAAGGCTCCCCCATTTAATAACTATGGCTTTGGATGGGACATATGCCCTCTCAGATCCTGAGTTTGTATCTGTATAATGGGTGTCTACTGCCTCCCTGCTAGGGCTATCATGCCAGTGTATACTATATGCAAAGTGCCCAGGGCCACTCATTCTTAGTAGAAGACTGTGGTTTTTGCTGTGTCCACTTCTGGGGTGTTCTCAACCTCCCAAGGGTCACCTCTTTCCTTTAACACTCAAGTATTAATTCAAATGGAGTGATTTCTGCTCCCAAGTCAGTGACATGGTACACCCTCACGGCCTACTCCCTCAGTGTTTCCACGACTCTTGAGAAGGCTGTGCTTCTCCTCCTCCCACACGTCCCTCCTGCCATAGCTCATGTCTCTCTGCACTGTTGACCCACTTGGCCACTGTCCCACTCGGACATATGAACTCTGGTTGGAGCTTTGCTGACCACTACCAAGGTCTGGACTGTGGAGGTAGATGCAGCTGGTGCAGACAGGCCAACGATATGCACTTGAACACTAGCAGCGGCTGTTGTCCTAGCATGAGTCTTGCCAGCCATGGGCCTTGTTCCTGCAAGGGTCCAGCCTTGGTCATTTTTTTGTTGCTTCTACCATAGATCCTCCTCTCTAGTTCCCACTCCTGTCCCTCACTCCATCCCATCCAAATTCTTGTAGCTGTTGACTCTGCATCACCTTGCACTGCTCTCCTGTGTCCTCCTGATGAAGCCCAGGCCTCACCTACTTCCCACCAGATAGACCCCCTCTAGGGCACACTGAGCTATTCCATCAGGAAGAAGGGCCTGCTTTGGGGGGAAGGATACTGGGGATTGAATTCAGGGACATTTGGCCACTGAACCACATCCCCAGCCCTATTTTATATTTTATTTACATGATCTCATTGAGTTGCTTAGCACCTTGCCATTGCTGAGGCTGGCTTTGAACTTGTGATTCTCCTGCCTCAGCCTCCCAAGCCATTGGAATTATAGGCGTGAGACACCTTGCCCGGCAAAAAAGGGCCCACTTTTGAGATATATGTTGTTCTCCTGAGAGGATGCTGAAGAGCAGCAGCATGTTTATTTCCTGGATAATAATGTTTTTTGCAACTTCATTATATTCTTAGTTTCTAGGAAAATGTCTTTGTCCAGCCCATCTCCTGCCCTAAGCTTCCCTCCTCACAATAGATTCATCTTCTCCAGATCTCAGGGTTCTTTCTTGGTGGGAAATCCCTAGAGTTTATGTGTGAGTGATTTGGGGTGAGGGGGCATTGGCCTAAGCCAATCCAGATCCCTAGTCTTTGAGTCTGAAGAAATTGCCTGAGCTGGACCATGTCTAGGATCAGCCCAGGAGAATCTGGAGGGGGCTGGTCTGATTTTCTTTGAAACCTCAAATAGGCTCTTTCCTAGGAAGCCTTGCCTGCCTCAAGGATTTCCTGTCCAAATGCAATCACAAGGGTCTGTGCCCCAGAATATAGGTGACAACTGAATCAGAGGACTATGAACCTGGACCTTGCTGGGTGGCCCTTGTGCAGGACAGAACTTCTGGGGTTTGAAGGTATAGGTTTTTGGTGGTGAAGGGCATGTGAGAGGAGAGAGGATGGTGGACAGTTTTCCAAACAGTAACTTTCCATATTTGTCTTGTCCACAGATGGCAGCCCCTCAGGGAGAGGGTCAGTACAGGTATGCCTCGATGGCACTGTGCCCTCTGGGCCTTCTGCTTGCTATTTTCACCTTGATTTACGTTGCCCCAGTGCCAGGGAACAAATAGCCTTGTCAGCTGAGAATGTCTCAGACAGCAGGGTACCCACTTCCCACCTAGAGGCAGAAAGCCCCTCTGCAATCTCTGTGACAGGCAGGCATCTGGACTCTTCTTGACAACTCCTGGGGATGGGGTGCTCACTACCTGCTAAAGCAGTCCCCTCTGGGTTGGACAGCTGAGATGACTGAAAAGTTCAAAGTAGACAATATCCAACAAGCATTTATTACTGGGTCTGCTGGGGGAGTGGAGGGGGTCAGGGAGCACAGCTGTAGATGTCTCTACGAGGGAGGGAGGTGGGCAGGGCTGACTATTTCAGAGGAGGCTCAGGAGCCTAGGAAAAAAGGCTTAGGCCCAGCAAGCAAAGGACAGGGTTTGAGTCTCTACTCTGACATTAACTCACTGTGTGACCTTAAGAGTTCCTCTCCTCCTTGGTCCTCAGTTTCCACAACTGTGGACTTTAGGGGCTGGGCTCAGGGACTTCTAAAAGCCCTGCCCCTGGTGGCAGATGCTCTTCCTTGAGTCTATGAATAGCTGGCACAGAGGGATCAGGCCTTGGTCTACTGGGGCTGGGCTGGCTTGAGAGTGCTCAGAGAATGAGCCCTGTGTGGGATGGGACAAGGTTCCCTTTCATTTCATGAGGCCTTGGCAGCAGCCCCAGGCCTACAAGCTCTCCCTCCTCACAAGGTCAACCTAACCCTGACCTGGGGGCCACAACTGCCTGGGGCAGTTGAGGTCAGGAGCTGGTGGCTTAAGAGGCGCCCAGTGCAGACGTTCTGACTCCCTTCCTCTGGGCCAGGGTTAGGGTCTGAGCAACTGCAGCTGTGTGTGCCCTGTGTTCCTGACAGTCACCTAGAGCTCCCTCCCCTCCCCAATCCTCCTGCAGCTTTGGTGGTCCCTGGAAAGATCCCGACTGGCCTTGGCGTCAGACAGGCCTGGTATGAAATCCAGACCTGCCACTTACAAACCAAATGACCTTGGGCAAGTCACTGCCCCTCCTCATCTGGATGTCAGTGACTCTGTCCTGCGGGTTTGAGGAGAAGATAGGGCATGTATAAGCATCATGCCTGTTGCACTCCATGACGAATGGCTGTGATGATCATTATCAGAGGCCCAGCTAGGCAGAGAAGGTGCCAAGGAACTAGAAATAAGACAGCTCTTCCTGCTGCCTCAGCCCTCTGTCTCTTGGTCTGTTAGTCCATCAGCGCATTGGGGGCTTCCAATTCTCAGGCCCTAAAATCTACACAATCTAAAGTAGTCAAAACAAACCCTCCACTCGCTCTATTTATGCCAAGAGGGAACAAGCTCCTGGCCTGGCCTAATGGGTTCCAGGTGTGCTCTGTGTCCTGCAGCAGCTGAGCTTGCCGCCATGGCGGTGGCTGTGACTTTGCCACTCTGGCTGGGAAGGCTCAGCAAGGCAAGACCTCTTTAGCCAGACCTCCAGCCTGTGCAAACTATAGAGTTGGATCAGGCCCTGTCCAATATGATGGGACAGACATCAGCCATATGCTTAGATGGCCTAGGGTTCAAAGCCAGGAGACATTGTCCCTCTCCCCAGCAGAGCACATGGGGGGTCTCCCAGACTCCTGCCTTGACCTCAAGAGGTTTGAGGGCAACCCAGACAATTTTCACAGACCTGTGAAACTCCCTCTCAGGGGAGGTCGAATGTGGGAGTGACCTCCCAGAGAGGCTCCAGGAACCAGGTGGGAGCCCAGAGGGCACGAGTGAGGTTTCTTTTATTACCATTATATATTAATTATCGTGTTATACAATCAGAGTGACAGCCGTGGCTTATTAATGGCAAGCCATGGACCAGGTACTGAATCCAGTGCTTTCCCTCTGTGAGTTCATCAAGTCCTCACTGCCATGCATGGTAATGGCTGGCTAGTGTGATCTCAAAGAGCAGAGAGGGACAGGGAGGCTCAGGGATACCGAGATCCTTGCCTGAGGTGGGGCTGAAGTCGGACTCCAACCTAAGGCTCTCTGACCTCAAGGTCTATGCCCCATACTTGGCAGGGCCAGACTGGCGGGCTCTACTGTGTTCAGGGGTTGGTCCAACCCTTCCCTAAAGGGTGAGGGACAGCATGTGTGTCCTTGAGATTGTGTATGGGAGGACCTGTGAAGGCAGGGGACGGCATGATTTCTCCCTGGAGTAACAATGCCAGAGGCTCAAACATCCATTACCTGGGCACACTGCAACTCCCCTGGCCCTGGCTCCCAAGTGTTTCCAGTCTCAAGCCCCAGCCCCGCCTGCTACCTGGGCAAACGCCCTCTTCCCCAGCCTCCTCACCCGCTCTGGATCAGGCCAGCCCCCACTCCGTGCTGAGTGGTGGAGGGGACTGTTGTTATGGAGCCACCATCTGATCCCCCCTATTTCACCAAGATGAGCTGGACCATTCAAGACAGACTGGGTGGTTCCCCTTTAAGGGAAGGTTTGGAAACCCACATTGCAGGCAGCGTGTGGGCATGACGACAAGGGAGGGGACCATCAAGCCCTACTGTTGGGGAAATTATTAGTATTAATAAGTTTTGTCTTCTGAAGTCTCAATAATCATCCCATACATACAGCATTTTACTATCAGCTTGACAGAGCACTGGAACATCCTTTATAACACTACCAGTGTGTAATTATAAATTTATTTACATATCTTGTTGGTTAATTCTCCATTTCCCCAGACAAGCTCCAAAAGGGTAATCTGCTTGCTTTTTTTTTTTTTTTTTTTTTTTTTTTTGTACCAGGGATTGAATTCAGGGACACTTAACCACTACTTACCCAGCCCTTTTTTATTATTTTTTATTTTGAGACAGGGTCTCACTAAGTTGCTGAGGTTCTCACTAAGTTACCGAGGCTGGCCTTGGATTCGCCATTCTCCTGTCTCAGCCTCCCAAGTCACTGGGATTACAGGGATGTACCACCATGCCTGGCTTGGGCAGTCTGCTTTCTGCTGGGTCCCAGTGGTCCCAGAGCACTGACACATAGTAACAGGTACCTGATACATTTTGGTGAATGTATTTATTAATGAATGAGTGAAATGGAGTTAGTAGGAAGTTAAGAAGAGGTGAGGCTGGACTAAGGAAGGAGGCTGGGAAAGAGGAGCTTCAGAATGAAGGTCTAGAGTCTGTATGGAGCTGGGCTGGAAGGGCACATTCAATAGGGCAGAGAGAATGCGCCTTCTGAGTCTCCAGAGAAGCCAGGTGTGATTTGGGGATGCAGCAGTCAAGCATTAGGACCCCTTCCCCTGCTGGGAGCTGAACTGCTGTCTCTTGCAGGTAGGAAATCTGAGGGAGCCTGCAGATTCAGGTCTCACCTCTCCAGACCCTCACATCCCGGAAGGGCTACCAGCCAACTTCCACAACCCAGACTCTCAAAAGGGAATCTGTTTGGTGCAATACAAAGGATTGAACCCAGGGATGATTTGCCACTGAGCTACATCCCCAGCCCTACATTATTATTGTTATTTTTATTAGTAGTATGGGGGGGATGTACCAGGGATTGAACTCAGGGGCACTCAACACTGAGCCACATCCCCAGCCCTATTTTGTATTTTATTTAGAGACAGGGTCTCACTGAGTTTCTTGGCACCTCACTTTTGCTGAGGTTGGCTTTGAACTCGAGATCTCCCTGTCTCAGCCTCCCAAGCCACTGGGAGTAGTCGTATTTTTTGAGACAGGGTCTTGCTAAATTGCTGAGGCTTGCCTCAAATTGCGATCCTCCTGAGTCACTAGGATTATAGGTATATGCCAACGTGCCCTGCTTAAAAGGGAATTCTGGAAGGACTTCAGTATTTGGGCCATTTCAGAGAGGTTGTGAAGGGAGGATCTGATTCCTGAAGCTTCAAGATGGGATATTTCTCAGCTGGCATCTCCTCCCCTGTCTCTAGTGCTACTGAGTACATGGCACTACCTACACCTCAATCTCCACTCCTTAGCCTTATATTATGGAACTGTAGAAGGGAAGTTTCTTGGGAGTTAAAAAAGATCTGAGTTCAAAACAGGCCCTACCACTTTTCAGCACAGGAACCTGGGGCCCACTTAGTTTTTCCAAGTCCCCCATTTCTTATCTCTACAAAGGAGCCATAATCCCCACCTTGCAGTATTGCTGAAGAGTTAAACAGGATCAGGTGTGCGGTGACCGCCTGGGCTCTCATTCCTGCTCTCACTTCTCTCACCCACTAGCTGTGTGATTTGGGCCAGTACTCCCTCTCTGGGTCTCAGCTTCCACATCTGTCACAGAACAGGGCTGGCTCCCATAATCTTGAAGGCCCCTTCCAGCTCGGACTTGCTTGGTTCTATTCTGGGCAGGCAGCCCCACCTCTGAGGAGGGGGGACGTGAACATTCTTTCAGCTCAGATTCAACCCAGGCACATGCTTGCCCAGCCCCATCCCTCACATTTAGCCTGTAGCTGTTGCCACATTAGCCACACCCTTGGCACCAGGCTATTCCCCCACCCCACCCCACTTGCCAGGGCCACAGGTGGGTGGCTCCATTCTTGTGGCACTGAGGGAGGATGGGTGGACAGAAGAAGAGGATGCGCGAGAAGACAGAAGGGTAGAGGTGTGGGAGGAGTAGGCGGTGGAAAGGGCGGGGCCCTTGAACCCAGAGGAACTCCAGCTCTGCCCCTTCCTAGGGATATGTCCCTGGGCTAGCCTCTTAATAGCTATTTATGAACTAATAATAATAGCGATTTTTAAAAAACCCGTCGGATTGCTATGGGGATTTTTAAAAAAGAATACCTGACAAGTGCGTGGCGTGCAGAGTTTTGTTCTCTGGGGAGGTAGGAACGCACACCCTACCCCAGCCCCGGGGAGGGAGAAGTTCCACCAAGGTCCTGTGGGGGCGCTTCGGCGACTTTTCCCGGGCGGGGCGAGAGAGACCCGGGGCGCAGCCGGAGCCAGCTTCCCTGGGATTGGCAGTCTGGGGTCCTTGGCCAGGGGAGCCCCAGCGCACGGAGCTGGGAAGGCTGCGGCCCAGCCGGCCCCCGCCCCCATCTGCACCGCCTTTGCCTCGTACAAGCGCCTTTGATCTGCAACCTTCAGGGGGATTAAGAGCCTGAGAGCCCTGCTCCCCGGGGTCCCCCGCTCCCTGCCTCCCTCCCTCCGGGCTGACCTCCCAGTCGGCGGCCCGGGCTGGGGGGCTGGCTCCGCCGCCGGTGGTCTCCGCCGCTCGGGCCGACGCGCCTCCGGGCAGGCCACTTGGATTACGGGGGCAGCCGACGCGGCTGGCCGCTTCGGGGAACCCGGGGGGCTGGGGGTGGGAGGCGAGGGATGGGGGCGGGCGCCTCCTGGACATTTTGGCCGAGGAATCTGTGTAAAGTGTTTTAAAAGAAAAACTCTCCGGAGGAGGACGTAACCTTTTCTTAACATCTGGGGCTCAATTAGCTAATGACAGCAAAGCCTTCTCCGGTGTCGCTGACCCCTGGGCAGCAGCCCGGCTCCCCCACCCCCGGTATTTATACAGCTGCGGCCCCTCGCTGGGACAGGGGCAGGGGCTTGGCTGGGTTATCTCGGCGGAGATCCGCAGCCCACCCCAAAAAAAGAGAAAGAAAAGGCTTAGTAGAGGGTCCCACCCATCAGCTTCTCACCCTCCTGGTCTCTGCTCACTCTCTTCCAGCTCTCCTCCTTCCCCTTCCTCCCCTATCTTCTCTCCTTCTCCTCCAACTGTGGCCTCCCCTCTCCCTTTCTTCTGCTTCCCTTCATTCTCTCCCTCTGCCAGTTCTGCTCATCCTCCTGGGCTTCCACTCTGTCCCCATCAGCTCTATCTCCTCCCTTTCTCACCCCTTGCCCAGCCTGCCTGTCTCTTTTCTCCCTCTTTCCATCTTTTCTCTCTCCCCAGCGGCCTCCCCTCAATTTCTGGCTCTCTGAATAGCCCTCTTGTTCCCCCTCTGGGTTCCTGTCTCTCCCTCTCATTCTAGTACTTCCTCCCCACCTTTGTCTCTCCCTGCCTGTCCTCTGAATGCCTCTCTGTCTGTCCCTGCAGAGGTGTGTTCTGTCCTGGCTGCCAGGCAGATACCTCCAGGGGAGCAGGCCTAGTGCTGAGCCATCTGTGGGCCAGGCATCCTGCCCACCCCTGAGCTAGGGAGGACAGTGACTTAGACACTTGGGGGTCACAAGTGTGGGATGCTTTGGGGAGCTGAGTTTAAGGGATGTGTTTAAGGCTGCCCGAGGTTAGAGGCAGAAGGGGTCCCAGGGCTTCCCTAAGATACCCTGCCACACCAGCTTCTGGGAGGTTCTTTCCAGGCCACATCCCCTTCCCACCCCCCCCTACACCTGCCTGTTTTGAACCCAGGCACAAGGGCAGATATACTCCCCCCCCCCATTTTAAAATCGGGTTCATTTTAGATATACATGACAGTTGAGTGTATTCTGACACAGTATACATACATAGAGGCTGATACAATTTTTTTCCTTTTTGTCTTTCTCAGAACAGTTAAAACAAGCTGGAGACCGAAAAAAAAATTCACCAATACTAAGGAAAAAAGTGATAAGTGCAGAAGCTATTAATAGCACAAAACAGTCATGTCCAAAGGCAGTGCAGGGTTGCAAAGAAGAGCACAGGACTTGGAATGAAAGGAGAAGGGTTCAGCTACTAACTCCATTCTTTAGATAAGTCTGTAATCTTGAAGGAGTCACTTAACTTGGACCTCAGTTCCCTCATGTACAAAATGGGTATAATAATTGTTAGTAAACGATTACAAAACATATTGTTGGTAAAAATGGTAGACAGTGGAAAATGGTTTTTTTTTAAGGTATTTGCTTTTTGTTTCCTAGAGAAAATCTTGGAGTTTATGATTTTTCCAAAATTCTACCTCTGACTCTTCCAAATATACTGAAGTTGTCATAGGCTCTAACGAAGAATGAAGATTTCAGACCCCTTTTACAGAAAAACACAGACATCGGCAACGTTTATAAGCAAGTGTCCCAGAATTCCTGAAGCCCTTGGTTAATGCTGCTTGGAAAGACCCTCTTAGACTCTAGCGGATGCTTGTTGGATCCTCAGGAGAGCTAAATGAAAAGGGTGCTATTGCCCCATGGTACACTCGGGAGAACAGAACTGTTCCAGGACCACGCAATCAGGAGACAGAAACACAGCTAGAACCCAGGGTCTCGTCTCCAGGACACGGAGAGTTTCTTCCCTTGGTAAGGGATGGAAGAGAGCGATTGGAAACTTTTGGTAGCTGGCCCTGGGCAGCCGAGGGCAAAGCCGCCGCCACCCTCCGACCCCCGAGCCCTGCTGCTAGTCCGTGCGGGCCGGAGGGGCCAGGGGAGCAGAGGTGGGCTGCTGAGACCTCACCGCTGCGGCGCCCGCGCTTTCTGGCGCCCCCAGGACCCTCTCCCCGCGCTCCGGGCTTGCTGCCGGCACCGGATAAAGAGGCCCGAGGAGGCTTAATTTGCAGGAAGACAGCCTCAGCAGATCTCGTCGCCGGCAACCCAGCGCGGCTGCAGGGGTCGTACTGCGCTCCTCCCAGCACCCCTCCCCCGGGCCCTTGGCTGGGCGAGAAACCGAGAAGGTGGCAGCAGAAACTGGAGCCCCGGCGCCGGGGCAGCCGCGAGGGGCCTCGGCCTCGGAAAGCTTTGCTGCCTCTTGCCAAGGTCAATCAAACCGTCTCACGATTCCGCGGCGCGCGCCGGGAGCGCAGGCAGCTGGGCCCAGGGGAGAGGTGGTCGACCTGGGCTGGGCCTGGCCTGAGTGAACCTTCCCGCCCTCTCCCTGCAGGTACTAAAGGTTCCTGGGCCCGGAGAGGCTAGGACTAAAAGGTGGGACCCAGGCGGCTGGGTATGTGTGACCCACCCAGGCGGAAATGGATACTAATCAGGGATGTATTTTGCTAATATGCACCTGGCTGGGTGCTAATACGCACCAAGACTGAGAAAGGGTGTCCCGGAAAGCCAGAAACTTCCCGAAGCACTTGAATCACTGATTTAAAAAAAAAAAAAAAAAAAAAAAAGACAACCCGCCATGGGGAAGTTACATGTGGACGTTTGGAGCTTTAGTTTCCTCCTCTGAAAGAGAGAACACGGGTTAAGTTTCTTTCCACGCCCAGGCACTGTCAGCAAAAGATGGCAGTCCCAGCCCTCAGGTTGCTCTGGAGGATAGATAAGGTTTGAGACAGCGGGAGGTGTGTCACAGGGCAGGGTCCCGCGGGACAGGCCGCAGTGTCTGAGTCAGGAGCAACGGTCCCAAGAGCTTGTGGCCAGATTGAGGTTCAGGAGGGGTGATTGGGCGTGGAAGCAGTTGGGAGATGGTATGGGGGCGAGGTAGAGCAGTGCGCATTTCATGATGGGACCCACCTAGCTTAGTCAGAGGTTTGGGGAGGGGGAGTGATTGGCCGAAGATGCCAAGAAAAGAAAGGAGAGATGAGTGATGGGGTCACTACAGGAAGAAGTCTGAGGGGCTGGGAGCCAGCACACAAGTGGGAAGGAATAGGAGGAAGCAGGTTGGATAGTGGGTAGGAGAAGGAGGAGAGGAGGGGGAAACTGGGACACTGTGACCTAGAAGGGACACTCTTGATTGGCCTTAAGTCAGTGTTGGAGGAGGCCTCAGTGTTGTTCATGGAGTGGGGAATAAGTGAAGCTGGAAGAATCCTCCATGGAGAATCAGGAGAAGTAGAGTATGGAGGAGGGAAGCTCTGCTGAGCGTTGATGCAGCTGAGGTTGGATTACAGGAATTTGAAAGCAATCTTTAAGAACCTTTTGAGGGGATGGGAAAGAGTTGGCGTTTTCTACTTGTGCCTTTCTATACATTGACTCATTGAATTTCTACCATTGCAGTGTGGTATTACTAATCCCATTTTATGGATGGAGAAACTGAATCTCCAAGTGGTGAAGAACCTTGTGGTCATTCAGCTGGTGATGAAGAGTTGAGGGTGTGGTGTGAACCTGGTCTGTGTACATGGCAAGGCTGCTTCTGTGGAGCTTCACTGGGCAAGGGTCCTGACCCTAGGACTTCCACTTTCCTTGCTCCTTCAGGTGTGTCCATTCTGGAGCAATGACCTATCTAGATGGAAGGATGGGACTAGGTTTTTAACTCAGCTCAGCCTGCCCTTAGGCAGCCTGAACTGGACCAGAAGCCTCCACCCACCTGAGAGATCAAAAGGTATATTTTGTTCTGGAACATGCTGTTTCTCTCTTAATATTTCCATGCTTATATATGCAGGTCTCTTGTGCAAAGTTGTGTGGTGCTGCTTTGCTTAGATATCCATTTATTATTTATCTATTTTTAATCTATTTTTATCTGGATTTAGCTATTATTTATTTATTATTTATCTATTCCTTATTATTATCATTATTTATCTTAACCCTTATTACTGGACACAAACACTGCTTAGTGAATATCCTTCCAAGAATATCTTTATACAGACAGGAAGTATTTCTAGAAGATAGATCCCTACAAATGGCGTCAGAATCAAGGATATGCTTGTTTTAAATTCTTGTAGATCTAGATTTCTCTCCAAAGAGCTATATCAATTTACATTCTCTCTACCAAACTATAAGTGCCCATTCCTTGCCACTGAAAAAAATACATATATGTGTATATATTACATATAAACATATTTATATGTAATGTATATGTTTGTGTGTGTTGCCAATCAAGTGAGCTTTTCACTTTTGTTTTATTTATATTTTCTTGAGTCCCTGCAGCTCAGCCAAAGACCCATCAAGCTAAAAAAATTAAAAACAAAAAAAGCATTGTTTGTGAAGAATTGAAGAAGAGCATAACAGTGACTGGTAGGGATTTAGGGCAGCTCTGAGGAAGAACTTTCTGCTTATGCTCTAGGGCGGATCTTATGCTCTAGACAATGTCTGGCTAACTATGGTCTCACAGCTGGCAGTCAGCTACTTATTGGGTAAAGCCTGGCTCCCTACAGACAACAAGCTGCACAGGACAGAAGATAGGAGGTTTCGGGGCACAGGAAGGAGTTCAGCTTCCTTAAAGGAACCAGGGAAGTTGAGAGTCTGGCTCTGGGTGCTAAATGAAAACTGGGAGGTCCACAGTGTGAGAAGAGGAAGGAAGGGAAGAGAAAAGATCTCCACACCGAGTTTGTCAAAGGTGGGATTGGGTGTGACAGAGGGCAGTGGCCGTACACCTTATCCCATATACACCTCCGTTCCAGCCATCAGTAATAATGGCATAGCTGATAGTTTTGAGAGCTTTCTGTATAAGGCACTTCTGTTTTAATTTATTGAATAATCTTATCCTCACAACAATTCTATAAGCTAAGTGCAATGATGATCCCTGTTTTATAGATAAGGGCATGAAGGCATGGGCTTACGTGGCTCACCCAAGGTCACGTAGCTAGGAAGTGGCCAGGCTGGGATCCTAACTTGAGCCCCACGGCCACCGGACAGAAAGTTGTTGAGCTAGACTTTGCACTCATATCCATTTGAACCAAAGGCCCTGCCACGTCACCACAGGGTCTTCCCCAACAGAAGGAGAGGAACAGTCACATGCCACAGAATGGTAACTCCTAAAAGGCAATTGGGAAGCAGTTTGAGAGTTGGCTCTGGGGAAGTGGCTCCCTTACCTATAACTAGAACAAGAACCCTTCTCCACATCCCACACCCTTCCCTGCTCCCCCACCCACCTTACTGCCTATATATGCGCGTCTGGCTTAAGTAAAACATGGACAGATATCCTGGACAGAGCTTCTTTTGAAGGGCTCCAGTCAGCATCCTGGTTGACCCAAGGAGGACTGTCATTTCCCCTTATGGTGCTATCCATTAGCTTAAGCACTGCACTCTCCAAGAGTAAGTGTAAAAGCACAAATTGTCCTTGAACCTGGCAACACTTTGGCAAGGGTACATCAGAGTCATTCGTACCAGGCTGTGAGTTGATTTGTTAGCTGGGACAGTTTTTCTCCTGTGAGGCCATCCCCTTTCAGAGTTCCTAAGTTCTTGGAATATGTTTTAAATTTGGATTGAAATTTCAATAATATCAAAATATTTGAGCAGTTATAAAGACAAAACTCTTTGAAGTTAAACAGTTTCATAGACTAGAACTTTTAGATCCTTAAGTTAGCACCGCTCAACTACAGGTCTCTGAACTTCTGGAAGTTCACAGATGGGGGACCTGTGAGAATGGCTTCTCTTCTAAAAGGTATTTTACTATGCAAGTTTGGGAGATACTAAACAGAGTGACCTCTGTCATAATGGGCCTTTCTAGCCCTGGGACCAGGAGGGCCAATGTGCTGGGGCCTGAGAGGTCTGGGTTCTAGTTTTGGCCACTTGACCACAGGAGGTCTAGGTTTCTTCAGGTGTAAAATTCACTCTTTTCCACTTTGCAGCCTTCTCTAAGGACTGCTATTTGGGTCAACCCTTTAACCTCTTTCCATTTGCCCAACCCCAGAAAGGCTAAGTGTGGACCCCATTTCCCTAGTTTTTTTCCTTTGGGACTTCTCATGGAAGATGAAATTAAATGCCTTGCTCTTTAAGTTAAGGAAGATTATATGTCTCTTGCCGTTCCTGATTTACCAGGCCCATCATTCTGTCCTAGAAGGAAATTGGATTACTCTGACAGAATGTGTTCTTTGGAAGGCAGTGCTGGTTATTACCTAATTCCTTATGACCTAGTGTTTGCAGATTGATTTTTTTGACGACGTGTCCCAGTAGTTTTCTATTATAGCAGCTCAGTTGATAGGCCCAGCACTTCCAGAGGCATCTGCTTTCTCCTGGGTTTAAAGAGAGGCAGGGACAGGCTGCCTGGGTCTTTCTCTTGTCTCCAGGTCCCTCACCATAAATCCCCTCAGAGTGAGAGCTAGTGATTTGACTCCAGCTTGGGCCAATTCCTTAAGTACCTCGGCATGTAAGTCGTCAGGGCCTGTGGATGCGCACACGCAGTTCTTTCCTTATCCTCTTGGCTTGCTGCCCTCTCATGATTCCACACGGTGCCTCTTTCAGTTTTCAGATCACAGCTGACCTTTTTAGGCTAAGAAAAAATTAAAAGCCTCTGCTTTTTAGTGTCATTGCTTTATAGACCTTCTCCCCAGCTAGAAGCCAGCCAACAATCTCCTTAACCCCTTTCTTGGGCCTGTTAGAGTCAGAAAATGTTTTTCTCATTCTTTTGCTGCCTGTGCAAGTTATATCTCATTTCTTTTTCTGAACGACTCCTGATTTTATCTCCACGGCCTTTTGTTATTTCTTTGTATGTACCCCTCCTTCGTAACCTGGCCTATTTCCACTCTCTCTGGCATGCCCATTATCATTCGAGTTCTCTGGGAAGCTCTCTGCATAACTAACAAGGAATCTCCAGGTTCCTTTTAGCTGCTTTATTCATCAGGAGAGTTTCATTCTTTCCTGAGTTTGGTTGCCTGATGTGGAAATGCCCAGTTCTCCTTGGAGAGTGCCTGTGCTTCTCCAACTCAGTCTTTGTGCTTTTTCATCTTGGTTCCCAGAGCCTGGTGTGCAAGACATTCATCAAGCACCATATTTGAATCTCATTCAAATCCCTGCTTTTCTTTCCTTCTTGTAGGTGGTGGTGGCTTTTCTCTGGTGCCCCCTTGCATTCTCCAGTGCCTTTCCTGTGTGTATCACACCTAGTCAGCACTCCCCAGGACTCAGGCTCAGTAACCACTGGGGAGGAGATCAGCCTCTGCATTTGGTGCCTGGTGCCCAGAATGTGGGGGGAATAATTATGGGGAGTGTTAGGCTGAGGGCATATCTCCATTCATGGTCCCATTTGCTCATTCTCAGAATTCCCTATTCCCTCCAGAACTCCTGTTTTTGCCTGGGGCCCTGCCAGCTCTGGGCTCATAGGGTGGTTGAGCTTTCCAGAAAGTCAGATTGTTAATGGCCTGGAGGACTGCTCCAACTAGCAAGTTACATAGACCTGATGTCAGGTTAATTCCGTAGAAGGTGGTGAGTGCAAGGCTTGAAGACAGGCATGTTATGTTGGTGAAGCGCTCCACCTTTGTGCTTTAAGAGGCTGCTCTGTGAAGCCAAATTCAAGCTGGGTCTTTTTAAGTTAGGAATGTGTTTGTAAGAAGGGGGAAGTAAAAGGTCATTCCAGACAGACAGGATGTGCCATGGCAGAGAGGGCCATCTGGGACTGGCCACATGGGGCAAACAAAGTCTCTGTAGCCTGTGAAAGCTCATGGTCTTCCCAACCCTCCATTGGTCTGCACAGATCCTGTCAAGATGGCCCTGTCAAGGTCTCTATGCCCCCAGGGTTGTCTGCTCTCATCTCCAAATTGCCTCTTATGGGAAGGCTTTCTCCATTGACCTGGTCAACCCTGAGAGGAGGCCCAGGATCTGGAAGCTCATCCCTTCCCTTTTCTTTCCTAATGGCTAGGACAGTAGGAATACTCCACAAATCCTTTCCAGGCTCCCCTGATGCAGGGCTGATCTCTTCTACTGCAGGATCCAGCTAAATATCTTCTATATTGTAGATTAGATTTTTGTCTAGAAAAGCTAGACAATACAGATTAGCAAAAATGTTAAATAACAGTCTCAAAAAAAAAAAAACCATGATTAATCCCATCATTCAGTTAATTGTGTTGACATTTTCATATATCTCTTCCCAGATGTATAAAATTTCTTTTAACCAAATAGGTAGTTGATAACATATGGGTATCTTTCAGAAGCACCTACAGGTTTACCCCATAATTTTAAATAACTATGTAATATTTCACTGCGTAATTAACACTCAAACCTGGAAGCTTGAGAAGGAACTGAATGAACAAAAATGAGGAAGGGCTGCAGTAGATTCCTCTTTTGCTTCTTCCTTGTTCCTTTGGAGCTCAGTGTCTTGAGGACTGTAGCAAATGCACTGGTCCTAGGGTCAGGGGACAGGAGTTTGAATGCAGTCTCTTCCACTCACATGTGTGGGTGTAGGATCTATCCACATGCCTCCTGGGCCTCCTCTTATTTGACATTTTTGAAGCATTTAACAATTAGATGGCCCCCCTTCCTGACCTCTCTCCTTCTTCCAGTCTCTGTGATCACACCCTCTGGACTAGCACTCCTCCTATATTTCACCTTTTCTTTTTAGTTTCCAGGACTGGAACCTTTTCTTGCAGCACTTGGATGTTGGTATTCATTCCCCAGGGCTCTCTCCTTGGCGCCTCCTTTCCTGTCTTTCCACCTCTTCACGCTCTGTTTGTTCCCTTTGGATGACCCCTCTAGCTCCATACATCTGATGGCCAAACTCTCTCTGGCCCACCTTTCTTTCCTGAAATCTAGAGCCACATGTTCAAGAGCCCAAAGAGCATCTGCATCCGAAACTCAGTATTTCCACATCTGAGCTCATTTTCCCTTCCCCTGACTGTATCCACAATTCCTCCTGGGGTCGATGTCTCTGTAGCTGGTACCAATCATTCAACCAGCAACTGGAAGTCATGTGGAGTCTCCTTTCCCTCCCCCGCCCCAAATCCAGTCCCTGAAAGAGCTTCTTTCCGGATTATCCCAGCGCTTTCCTCCAGCGCCATCTCCCTCCATGCCCACAACAGCCTCCCTTCAACCTTGGCTCTTCTTCCTAGATCCTGCCTTTGGCCTTTGCAATGTTTCTACCTTTTTCTCACACAATCCGCCCACCACAATACTTCCGTAAAAATTTAGGTATAATTTGCATATAATAAAATGCACATATTTTAAATGTACAATTTGATGAATTTTAATAAATACACTACTATATCTACATGACCACCACTCCCAAGAAGATACAGAAAATTTCCATCATGCTTAGCATTCTCCATGACCCTTTTCGATCAGACCCCTTTCCCATGGGCAATCTTTCCTCCAGTTTTTTCTATACATTACTTTTGCCTTTTCTATAGAACTTTTCATAAACAAAATCGTACAGTTTGCATTCTTTTGCTCAGTAAAATGTTCTTGAGATTCCTCGATGTTGTCACCAGAATTATTTAAAAGTGAGTATGTTTTTAAGCCAGTCTCCTGTGAAAACTTTTCATTGCACCCCCTCCGCTCACCCAATCATCGAAATTCCAGGCCTCTGAGTGATTTGGCCTCATTTCAAATACTGTCTGTGTTAGTTAGTTTTCTGTCCCTGTGACAAAATACCTGAGAAAATTCAACTTAAGGGAGAAAAGGTTTATTTTGGCTCATAGTTTCAGACCATGGTCAGCTGGCTCCCTCGCTTTGGGCCTAAGGAGGAAAGGTATGGCAGGGGGGAGCTGCTTATCTCAAGGCAGTGAGGAAGCAGAGGTGGGGGTGGAGGCAGGTGAAGGGGCCAGGGACAAGATATAGTCCCCAAGGACATGCCCCCAAGGACTTATTCTCTTCAACTAGGTCCCACCTCCTGCATTTTCTACTTCCTCCCAATAGTCCATTCAAATTATGAACTTATCAATGGATGAATCCATTGATGAGATCAGAGTCCTCTTGACCCAACCATGAGCAACCACACCTTCTACACATGAGCCTTTGGGGGACATTCCAGATCCAAACCATAACACCGCCCACATGTCAGCTTTAACCTTTAGGAATACTGAAGCATTTGTTCACCTGTGCAAACAGAGCCTCTCTTAGGTTGAGTCCTGTGGCTGCACCCTCTCCTCTCCAGGCGGGTTTGCCTGGTGAACTCCTACTCATCTGGCAGTACTCTGCTCAGACACAGATTCTGCGAGTCTGCCTCTGACCTCTTCCCACCCCCAGGACAAAGAGTCTATCAGCTTTACTATAAAGGACTGTATCCACAATCTAGTCACCCCTGAATCCTGCCCTTTATCGATGGCATGGGTTCCTTTCTCAGGATGCCTCCCACATCTTGCACGTTAGTTATCATTGCAGCCTATGTGCTGTGTACTGCTGTAACCCCTTAGCTATGCTCAGAGGGAGCCAAACATTTGTTCTGTTTCCAGAAATTCTTTTTTTTTAATTATTTTTTTTTTTAAGAGAGAGTGATAGAGGGAGAGAGAGAGAGAGAGAATTTTTAATATTTATTTTTTAGTTATCGGCAGACACAACATTGTTGTTTGTATGTGGTGCTGAGGATCGAACCTGGGCCGCACGCATGCCAGACGAGTGCGCTACCGCTTGAGCCACATCCCCAGCCCCTGTTTCCAGAAATTCTTCCTGGGGAAGCCATTCCTTGTCATCTTCTTTGTTCAAGCAGCCGTGTGCTTGGAGATATCTTTGCTAGTGATTGGTTGAGGAGTGGTCTAGTACTGGCTAAGAAGACAGAAGAAGAGCATTTGAAAGGAGCTTCTTTTATCCCTGAAAAGAAGAAATGAATGGCAAGTGCTTCCTCTCATGTCTTCCCCTTTCCTCTTGTTTGGGATACTGTTGTGTGAGGATGTAATGTTTGAAGTTGTAGCAGCCAGTAGTAACTGTGAGACAAAGGTAAAGAAAAGTACAGAGATTGCGATCCAGTGTGCTGATACTAGTGAGAATACCACCTTCCAACTTCCTGTTACACTAGGCAATTAAATGACTTTGCTTAAGGAACAATTGGTTGGATTTTCTGACATTGGCTGCTGAAGATTTTTTTTTTGGGGGGGGAACTGGGGATTGAACCCAGAGGGGCTTAACCATTGAACCACATCCCCCAGCCCCCCTTTTATATTTTTAGAGATAGGGTCTTGCTGAGTTGCTTAGGGGCCTCCCTAGGTTGCTGAGGCTGGCTTTGAACTTGCAATCCTCCTGCATCAGCCTCCAGAGCTGCTGGGATTACAGGTGTGCACCTGTAATTACCGTGCCTAGCCCTAAGGCATCCTAACTGATAAATTTTGTGAGTAAGCTTTTTGAGGTAATTATGTAATCTGTGCATTTTTATGAGATTGCAAGTCACAGAATATCCAGACGATGGTGCGCAGAGCAATCTGCAGTTTTCCTTCTAGAGGCCATACCATGCCCATCTCCAGTGGGCCTCAGGGAGCTTCCCCTTCCATCCTTACCTCTCAGTCCTCTGACCTCTTGACCTTCTCTTATCAAAGAGGGAAGGTCTTCCTCCTCCGTGCTTCTGCTTCAGGCTCTTGGTCCTCAGGTCCATCTGCTGTCTCACTCATTGGAGCTAGGGAGAGGAAGATTCAGATCCTAGACTATCATCTTAGCAACACACAGAAAAGGTATTGTGGAAAAATTTTGTAGAAAAGTTGAAAGTCGGTTTACTAACAACCCTGGTCAGGACCACACAGTTAATAACAGAAGAGCCCTTAGCCAGGTCTTCCCAAACTCACCATCTTTACACTTCAACACCTGGCCTCCCTGGGGCTTTAATAATGCCATTTGAAGCAGGTGGCAGTGCCCTATTGCTTTGGGTGGCAGCTGTGAACATGCACTCTTGGGTCTCCTCCTGCGGTGAGTAACCAATGAGGCCCAGCTGCTGTGGCCTCGCTTCCTACGGCTGCATCTCACCACGCATTGAGCACAGCAGGGACACTGAGGCAGGACCCTGCTGGTGAGATCAGTCTTCTCCTCCTCCAACTGTAGCTACAGGACTCCCTATTGGCTGAGTCTGAGGCTCTGACCACCCAACACTTCTTCCTTCCCTCTTCCTCCCAGTGGTCAGACTCACACTGAGGTCCAACAGTTCCCTCCTCCTCTGGCTCCCTTCCCTTTTCCCTTCACAGATGTTTTCCCCAATAAATCTCTTGCAAATCTAATCCTGTCTTGGGGGCTGGCTTCTTAGAGGACCTGAACTAATGTGCTTTGGTTTTTTAAATCCCCAAGTCAACCTGGTAACCTGTATATAAAGCACCTGGCATGGACTGGTGTGAGAGTAACAATGTCCATGCTTTGAGACTGTTCCTATCACCAGTGGGAGCCAGACAGACCACCCTGTGACTGGGGGAATATGTGCACACCTGGAAACCTATATATTCTGGGGTTCAGAGAGGCTGAGGAACATACCTGTGGGCACAGCGCTCAGGCCCAAGTGCCCACAAACATGGATGCACAGAATGGGGAGACAGAGGCAGGGTGGAGAGACACAGGGTCAGGATGCGGTATGGGGCAGGCAAAGGGCATAGGAAAGCAGCCCCTTCCTGCCCCTTCCTGTTGACTTCCCACAGTTGGTCTGTGTGTTTTGGTGTCTTGGCAACTGGCTGCGAGGGCTGGAAAGTGAAGCTAAACCTTAGGATACTGTGGGCAGCTAGACAGGCCTAGACAATCCCAGGTTCATGACCTCTCAGCCTCCTAGCCTCACTCCAGCCTGCAAGACAGCAGTCAGTCCAGCCAAGCCCTCAGCCATTGGGAAATGCCTTTCTTGGCTCCGTCTCACCGTCTGTGAAGCCCATTGGGCTCACCCTTGCCCATATTAGCGCTGATTCTGGAATGCTCTCTTCTCTGCTTCTATTTGTCTCAATTCTCTCCAACTCTCAGGCCAAATTCCAGTCTCACCTACTCATGGAAGGCTTCCCTGATCTCTCCAGTCCACAGAGGCCCTTTCTTCCTCTGGACTCGTCTAGCAATCACTGCATTGTCTGGAGCATTTGGACTTAGGCCCCACTCAGTGCAACAAGCTTCTAATACATGTTAGACACTGTGCTCAGAGCCACATGCTTATCCGGGTACTTGGGCTGAGGCTCTAACAACTCAGGGGAGCAGTGGATGGTTCAGTAGCTGGGGCTTCTTCATCAGGAGAGATTCTCATCCATTTCCATGCTAGGCAGGATGGAGGATGTGAGTGGCAGCTTCTGGGAGACTTGGATTCTGAGTCCAGGCAGGTCACTGGGTCTCATTTTTCTCAGCTATAAAATGAAGATGATAGTGTCTACCTCCCAGGCTTGTTCTGAGGACAAGCACATGTAAGGTAATGCATGTGAGGTAACTAACACAGTGACTGGTGGGGTAGTTCCTGACCTTTCTCTCCACCGGCACCTACCCTGGAGTCTCTCTGTGTAAGAGCACTGTGTTCCCACACTGCTCAAAGCACTCACTGTCTTGAATCTAAGTTAAAGAGGTCTTCTGGAAGCTCACTGTCCGGTGCTTTCTGCACTTGTTCCATTTCATCTGATATCAGAGAAGTTCAGAGAAGTTGAGGCCCACCCAGGTCCCAGAGCTAGTGAATACTGGAGCTGGCTCAGCTTTAAGCTGAGATGTAAGACCGACCCCGAGTGCGCAGGGAGTTCTTGGGCGAGAGCCCCTGAGACTGTGAAGAGTCAGTTTTGTCCAATGAATCCTACAAACAGTATAACGTCCACCCAGTCACAACATGGGCTTGTTTTTCGGTGAAATTTAATAAGCCACTTCTAAAACTAATCAGGAAAAATAAATTGTCAGCTGGGCGCAGTGGTGCATGCCTGTAATCCCAGAGGAGATTGAGACAGGGAGGTTGAGACAGGAGGATGGTAAGTTCAAAGCCAGCCTCGGCAATGACGAGGTGCTAAGCAGCTCAGTGAGACCCTGTCTCTAAATAAAATACAAAATAGGGCTGGGGATGTGGCTCAGTGGTTGAGTGCCCCTAGGTTCAATCCTTGGTACTGCCCTCCCCCCCCCAAAAAAAGGAAAAACAACTGTCAGAATAGCCAAGAAATATTTGAAAAAGTACAATCGGAATAGACGTGCCCTATCAGATACCAAAACAGTACCAGGCAGTATTAATGGAAATTAGTACTAGTTAAAATTAGCGCTGGAGAATGAATGGCACAGGCTTGAATGTTATAAAAAGGGCTCTCTCCTGGGCACCACAGAGCACACCTGCAATCCCAGCTATTGGGGAGGGAATAGCCAAGACAGGAGGATGGCAAGTTTGAGACTAACCGGGGAAACAAAGTGAGATGCTGACTCAAAATAAAAGATAAAAAGGGCTGGGATGTAGCTCAGTGGCTCAGTGCTAGAGTTTCTGGGTTCAATCCCCAGTACTGGAGAAAAAGAAGTTTTCTTGTATATAAAGGAATTCAGTATATGATAAACTAGCATCTAAAGGTAATACGACAAAATTTCAATTATAAGATGAATAAATTCTGGAGATTTACAGCATAGTGGCTATAATTAACAATACTGGATTATATATTTGCCATTTGCTAAGAGAGTAGAATTTTTTTTCTGGTACTGGGGATTGAATCCAAGGATGCTTTACAACTGAGCTACATCCCACAGTTCTTTGTCTTTTTTTAATTATGAGATAGGATCTTACTAAGTTGATTAGGGCCTCACTAAGCAGCTGAGGCTGGTCTTTAATTTGCGATCCTCATGCCTCAGCCTCCCCAATCACTGGGATTACAAGTGTGTGCCTCTGCACCCAGCGAGAGAGTGGACTTTAGGTGTTCTCAACACACACACACACACACTCACACACACACACACAGAGGTAACTATGTGAGATGATGAATGTACTAATTAACTTGATTGTAGTAATCATTTTACAATGTAATGTATATCAAATCATCACATTGTATACCTTAAACATATAGAATTTTAATTTGTCAATTATACCTCAATAAAGCTGGTGGGGGGGAAGATGACCTTTCAATAAATACTGTAGCCACAATTGGCTATCTTTGTGGAAAAAGACATAAAGTTAGATTCCTGCTTCACACCATTCACTAAAATAAATTCCAGATGGATCAGAGAGCAAAATGTAAAAAACAAAGCTATAAAACTATTAAAAGAAAATATAGGAGAATTTGTTTGTAACCTTGGGGTAGGAAAGACTTTCTTTAGCAAGACATAAAACACAGAAACCATAAAGGAAAAGATTTGATTATGTCTAAATTTAATACTGCTGTATGACAAAAGTCACCATAAATACTATTAAAAGACGAGTGACAGACGGAAATAAGGTCTCTACAACGTAGGCAACAGAAAAGGATTAATGTTCAGGATCTATAATGAATTCCTACAAATAACAAGTAAGATATAAAACAATCTAAAAGAAAAAAAATGAGGGACAGGAACTGATGGTTCACCTAGGAGAAATAGGAAATAACCAATAAGCACATGAAAACATGCCCAGCCTCACTAGTAATCAAAGAAATGAAGCCAGGCATGGTGGTGCACACCTCTAATCCCAACAGCTCAGGAGGCTGAGGCAGGAGGATCCTGAGTTGAAAGTCAGCCTCAGCAACTTAAGGAGGCCCTGAGCAACTCATTGAGATCCTGCTCTAAATAAAACAAACAAACAAACAAAAAAGGGCTGGGAATGTGGCTCAGTGGTTAAGCACCCCTGGGTTCAATCCCCAGATCCCCCCAAAATAAAAAGTAAATTCAAACAACACTGAGTTAATATTTTATACCTATCAGATGTGCAAAATTTTAAAAAAGATTTATTATAGCCAGTGTTGAGAAGAATCTAAGGATAATGAACACCTTCATTGTTGGTGGTAAGACTGGAAATCCTTGAGGTATTTGTAGAGCACAATCTGGCAATGCTTATTAAAATATAAAATGCCCAAACCTTTCACGGGAGCAATTCCAAGTCCCTGCCTGGAGAAATGCCCCAAGTGTATTGGGGGGGGCAGGCAGGGGGGCATGCTGGTGGTGGAAATGGGAACAATTAGAAACAGTGAAAATGCTCATTGGTAGAGAAAGGGCTAAAACATCTTTGAGTGTGTATCCTGGTAATGGTTTTCGGGGATCTAAACAAATGAGGCAGCCCTCTACATCCTGAAATGAAAAGGTTTCATTACAAGACAAAAGCAAGTCCTAAAACAATATGGCTCTGTGTATATAAACATGAATGCACGCTTCAGAACTGTGTTTACATAAACATAGATGCACACTTCAAAAATATTCTGGAAGTGTATATACTAAACTGACAATCCCAAGGGAGGGGAGGGGAATCGTGTGGGAGCTGGGGGGTCTTTATCTGAATTATTTAATTTTTTTGCATGAGAATGTATACATGCATTACTTAGGTGAGAATACAATTAAAATTTCTAGGAAAACCAACTGTGACTCATTGTGCAGAGACTTATGCCCCTAGTTTCCAAGCCCGACTCATTGCCACTGCCCTGGGCCAGTTGTTTAGATTCCATGCCTGTTTCTTGACCGCACATGTCCCTGACCCCCGGCCATCTCCACTATATTAAGCTCTTAGTCTGAGTTCTTGACCTGTGCCATTTACCATCTTGAATTCTGGTGCTTATCATGGGTCAGGAAAAAATGGGAATCAGGCATGGTCATAGCCCCAGGAGAACACATGATTCAGTAAAATAAGAGCTTCACAAAAGATTTGGTTGGAAAAAGCAAGGAGGTCTTCCTAGAGGTGGTGGCATTTAATCTGGAGTTGAAAGATGGATCATTATTATTCTAACTCATCTTCCTGTTTATGTTAAAAACCACCATTTTTGAATAACAAAGAAAATAACATCACCCATAATTCCATTAGCCTAACCCAACAATTTCTGTGAATTTCCTTCAATTCTTTGTCTACAAGGCCCATGTCATTTAAGTATGTAATGCAAATAATGCGTTTGAACATTTAAAAAAATTGTTATATCATGATCCTTTTTGACATTACTAAGTGTCATAATGGCCGATTTTCATGTTGAATGCAGTGGTGCATGCCTGTAATCACAGCTTCTTGGGAGGCTGAGGCAGGAGGATCTTGAGTTTGAGGCCAGCCTGGGTGACTTAGTATGACTTGGTTTCAAAATAAATACTAAAAAGGGCTGGGGATGTAGCTCACTGGTAGAGTCCCTGGGCTCAATCTCTGGTACTGAAAAGTACTACTAATAATAATGATAGTCAACTTTTAATGGTTGTGCATTATGTCATCCAGTGAATGGAAGACTATATGACCTATGACATAAGCAACCATTTCCCTGTTGTTTGTTGTTTAGGTTGTTTCTTATTACTAATGCTGCATCGAACATCTTTGAGCCTGTAGGGTTTTTTTTTTTTCCAATTTATTTATTTTTTTCATCGTCCTTTTGGGTTATTTCCTTGGAACAAATAAATTCTCAGAAGTGGAAATACTGGGTTAAAATTTATTTACACTTTTATGGCCCTTGAATCATGTTGCCAAATTGCTTCTTAAAGTGTAGTTCTAGAATACACTGAGGGCTTTGTTAGGCAAATATGAGAGGCTAGGAATTGGATGGGGGGGTCCCAAGTCCAGGAAAAAGCGTGCATAAAGGTGCATTGACCAGGACAGATTTCTGCAGTTTATCCCATCAATGCCGTGATATGACCAGGATGTAGAATTGTATGGCAGTTTCTATTGGTTGACAAACTAAGAATCTCAATTTCCTTTGTTGTTATTCTCCCACTGCAGAAGGTAAAAGACAGATAATCTCTTTCTCAGCTTCTTTTGCATCTAAAAGAATCAATGTGACTCCATTCTGGGATCTGGAAGGAATTCCCTTCCTTCCATCCACTCCTCCTTCCTTCCTTCCTTTTTAACAAATTTATTCAATTTTTCACCTGGGAAGTTGAAGGTTTTGGTTTCTTGATTAAAGGGGAAAATGTCTTCTCTCCTTCCTGCCCTGAATGTAGATATAATGCCTGGAGCTGCAGCAGCCACATTAAGTCTATAAAGTCAGATGAACAGGAGGATAAAAAGCCAACACACACATAAGGGGAACAGGAAGAAAAGATAGAAGGAAACTGAGTCCTTGATGGCATCCCTGGAGCAGCTGAATCAGCACCACTAACCATACCTCTATCTTCTTATGTGGGAAAAATAAACCCTTATTTGATTAAACCATTGTTATATTTTTCTATTATTTCCTGTCAAAAGCATCCTAACAGATACAGGACTCACCACCATACCTGGTCTCTCTCATGTAGCACCCGGTATTCAGACTCCTGTGCTGTTAAACACGAGTTTAATCCTGTCTCTTGGGACTGGGGACATGGACCTCTGCAGCCAGGCTTTCAGTCGCCCGCCCACTTACCCTCTGGGTAGAATCCTCTTCCTGGCTCTGCATGCTCCCAACAGATCTCAAAAGTCTGAGATCTGCTCCTATAGTCCCTGAGCCCCATCTGTTTTCTCAAGAGCAGCCACCAGGCCATGATCTTGTGGTCAGGATACGCAGGTCACTGGCTGTCTTTGCGCTTAAGAGAATCTTGAGCCAAAAGTTCCAGATTCATTTCTGGCTCATTCCTTTACCAGTTATTAACCGTGGTCAAATCACGTCATCTCTCTGAGCAACAGTTGCCTCATTTGTAAAATAGGGACAATTGGGGTTGTTTGTAAGATTTAGAGCTGCAACTCTGGTAGTATGGTAAGTGCCTGTTATGGTTTGGATGTGAGGTGTCCCCCAAAAGCTCACGTGTGAGACAATGCAAGAAGGTTCAGAGGAGAAAAGATGGGCTACAGCCTTAACCTAATCAGCAAATTAATCCCTGGTGGGATTAACTGAGTGGTAACTGGAGGCAGGTGAGGTGTGGCTGGAGGAAGTGACTCACTGGGGGCGTGGGTTTGGGGTATATATTCTGTACCTTAGGGGTGGAGACTCTCTGCTTCCTGATCACTATGTGAGCTGCTTCCCTCCACCACATTCTCCTACCATGATGTTCAGCCTCACCTTGAGCCCCGAGGAATGGAGCCAGCCTTCTAAAGACTAAGATCTCTGAAACTGTGAGCCCTTAAATAAACTTTCCTCTTCTACGGTTGTTTTGGTCGGGTCCTTCAGTCGCAGCAGCGAAAAAGCTGACTGAAACAGTGTCCCACAAATGTCTTCCATCTGAAGACTCGGAGAGGGGCATCATGGAACCTATCTGGGGGGTGCTGTAGTATGTTGAGTCTCCATCAAGGTGCATTCCAGCAGCCACATGGCCTCTGTGGAGACCTGAAGCCAGGAGTGACAAGGTTCTTCTCCAGTCACTTGAAATGGAAATGACAGCCAAGGATTGTCCTGGGGCAGGTGACTCTCTGGGTCTGGGATTGGTCTGCTCTATAGGTCCCAGTGGAAAGAAGGAACCTCTGTTTCTTGGCCATGGGGCCTGCAGGGCCTGCTGAGATCGCTGGAGCTGGCAGTGCTGTCCCCAAACTCTCAGGGTAGAAATGGACCTCTCTTTGACAGACCAGAGTCAAGGTCAGCATGCTCACTTTCCTCCCATGCAGTGTGCAGTTCAGGAAGGGAGCAGGCCCCAGGTCTCTCCTGCACATTCCCTGCTGAGAATTTGAGGACCAAATTCATAAGGCCAAAATGAGAGTGTGGCTCAGTCAGAGGAGTTTTTCTTTGGCTGGCCACGCTTCTTTGAAAGCCCTTATCAAGGAATAAAGATGAAATCCACCAGAGGCTTAATGAATCATCTTACTTGGAAGGAACACAAATGTGAGCAACAGGGCCACCCTGGACACACGGAACAGAGCCAGGAGAGCTTTCCCCAGTAGCTGAGAGATGGCCACTGTCTTGGGCCGTAGGGCAGAAATGGAGAGGGGAAAGGGGCGGCCATGGGCGAAGTTACCTGCCTTGAACAAATTCTCCCAAGCCAGCAACCTTTCACCCATTTTAAAATTGAGTATAGCTGCATGCCAATTAGTGAAACCAGAAAGAAAAGATGGAAACAGATGCAGAGTGAAAATAAATCCGGGACCTCTGAGAACAGTGATCAGAGGGCAGCTTGCTATGTCACTCAGTATCTCCTGCCCCCAGTCCACCAGCAGCACAGGCCCTTCTCCACCCCCCCCCATTTCCCCAGATTTCCTCATGTCATCACCCACCCCTTGCATAACTCCCTTTAATAGTCGCCTATGGGAGTATGGGGGGCCACAACTCACTCCCCCCAACCTTCCCCACTCGACACCCTCTGAGAGAGCCCTGTGCTTCTTTGCATGCTAGTGCTCACTTTGCTCCTGTGTCCCTATCAAGGAGGGGCCCATCAGGGGCCACTTTGTCACTTGAGGCCTTGCAGAAGACAAGGGGGTTAGTTCAAACCCTTGTTCTGCCCATCTGTGATCTCAGTCAAGGTATTTAATCCCCCTGAGCACGTATTTCCTCACCTATAATATGAGTCTAGTGCTCTCTACCTCTTAGGCCTAATCAGAGATGCAGAGCACCTATTTCCTTGTCTGGCACACAGTAGGCCATTGATAAATAGTGTCTATTAGCATATAAAAACCATTAAGACACATAAAAGCATAAGGGACAACAACATTAACAATGATTGGAGTAATTACCCCCCTCCTCCTTCCCCCAGGCAGAAGGAAGCCGGGGAGTGAGGACCATGAGATCCCTCCAGCCCCAGGACCTGACTTCTGGTAGAGCCTTTCCTGTTGCTGTCTGGCAGATGGTCTCTGGCTCATTTCCACAAGGCGATTCAAACCCCTGGAGATGGCTCAGCCCTGTTTTCAGATAGGGAGCTACTCTTGCCTACCCCATAATAATCAGGGCTATAAGACCACTTCTTGGGGCTGCCACAGGAGCTACTCCCAGACACCTCAACCCTAGCAGCCCCATGAGTGACCCCTCCTCTGCTCTGCTTGGCTAAAGGAGACCCGAGCTTCTGTGGCCCCAGGGATGGTGCCTGTCGGCCCCGCACCTCAGCAACCATGGCCACACCATGCACAGAAAGCCCCTGTTCTTCCCACTCAGTGTCTGCCCTGTCTCCATGGGCCCCAGGCTGGGCAGGCTTAGCCTCTCAGCTGGATCTCCTTTTCCTCCCCTACCTCCTCCAGGTTGTTGGGCATGGGGGACCACAGGGGACCTTAATTTCTCCCGCTTCTAATCAGCACAGCTGGGAGAACCAGCAGGCAAGGGCAGGAAGAGGTGAAAGGCCACGGGCCTAATCTACAAGCCACCCAGTCACCAGAGCCTGGCTTCCCTTCTAACAAGCCATGGAGCAAACAAATTATCTTTGTTGTTCCTGGGAAATCTGCAAGTACTTACCCGTGTAATTAGCATCTGTGCCTCGTGCCGGCAGTTCAGGTGAACAGGCCATGGCTGCACGGTGCCAGGCCGCCTGTAATCAAAACCAAAGCGGCGGCCAGGGTGCTCTCTGGTGAGGACGATGTCAAACTCAATTGGGGCCTCACCTGGGACGGATTCCCTGGGAGCTCTGCGCACACGGAGGCGGCTTCGTAGCCAGAAGAAGAGGATGGGAGGAGGGGTAGCCCAGTCTTTTCTACAAACTGCCCTGGCTGTCCAAATCTGGGGCAGATGGAGGGCCTGAGGTGGGCCCCGGGGTCTGCATTTTAGGAAGCATTTTAAGTGACCCATGCACATCCAGAGTTTGGAAAACCCTGACACTCTAGGATCATCCCTAAGAGGGGTAATGATGGTAAGGGCCTTGGGCTAGTTGCCTATTAGGTCCTGCATCTACTAATGTTATTCTATTTAATGTTCACCATGTGTATTTTTTTTTTTAGAGAGAGTGAGAGAGGAGAGAGGAGAGAGAGAGAATTTTTAATATTTATTTTTTAGTTTTCAGCGGACACAACATCTTTGTTGGTATGTGGTGCTGAGGATCGAACCTGGGCCGCACGCATGCCAAGCGAGCGCGCTACCACCTGAGCCACATCCCCAGCCCCCACCATGTGTCTTTGAGAAAGGTGTGAATATAGACCCTTGATGGGTGAAGAAACTCAGGCTCAAAGACAGTAAATGCCTTGGCCAAAGTCACATGGTATCAGGACTGAGTCAAACCATCTCCAAATCCTGTACTGGTCCCTTCTCCAGTTATGTCCCACTTGAAGCCACTTGTCCCATGCAATGTTAAGTGGAGTCTCCCTGACGTTGAACATGGAGTTCTCTGTCACAAGGGAGCAGGAGGGGTGTCTTCTTCCTGCTCAAGCTGTTCTCAGCTTCCTGCTGAAAACACAGAATCATACACTGTTCCCTTTATTCCACTGAGCAGAACGCGGCACCCTACATGGAACAGGAAGAACAGGCTAGAAATGGGCAAACCATGCCCTAGGCCCTAGGACTGAGAGCAGAGGCTCAGCATGGGACCCAGGGAGGGAGGCACTCCTTGGTGACAGCAGGCGGCTGGCTGGCATTTGAAGAGAGAACAACTGGCTGAAGCAACCCTCCTTCATACAAGCAGCAGAGGTTGTTCTTAAATGAACCCTGAGCCAGCGTATGCTTGCAGAGGGTCAAGGGAAAACTCTGGAGCAGCCGGCGTGGAGGGGGTGGGGTGCTGGAGGGAGAGGCAGCAGTTTGGACAGGCAATGTAAGATGTTGATTCTAGCCCGGACAGCACCAAGAGACTGGGTTTTCATCAGTTCCTCAGCGAAGAGGAAATTGGAAATTAATATCAAAATCCCACTGAGTAGCGTCCATAGTTTCCATATGTAATCATGCTTGGCTTAGCTAGGTAGTAAAATGTTTATGATTTTCTTTCCAAGGTTGAGTTTAGTCATTCTCAATGAACCATTTAGTTGGCTTCATAAAATCCTGAATTAAAGAAGCCCTGTAGGTGATGCGAGAGATGGATGGGTACCTGGGCTGGGGCCTCACTGGCTGTTGAAGTCAAGGCCATGGCCCAGGGAACAAGCCATCCTTCCAGACAGCTGCTCTGACAAGACAAGGGTGCTGCACACCCCCATGGACCACTGGCTAGACAAAGAATCCTTGCAGGTATCTTATAAGGACCCCTCATGTTGTTTGTGAACATACAGAAACCCAAGTCGTCTGCTTCTCCCCAGATACACTTTTAGCACACTGAGGTTCACTGTACCTCCAGCCAATCCCTGGAGCCAGGGTGGCTTCACTGTGACTTGCTCTTCCTGAGCCATACAAGAAGGGGCAATAATGCTGCAGCCTCCTGCTCTCTGCCCCAAACTTCAGCTTACTCTACACTGGAAACTTACAGTCAAGTTTAAAGACCAACCTGCAATCCTCTCCCCATCTGCTGGAGCCAGGGGCCAGTGAGGCAGTGGGCAGGCTTAGGGCCCTGAGGGTCCCCAAACGTGTCTACACACACACTCCTACACACGTAGTCACATGCACATAGTGATATCCTACACATACGCACAAACAGATGCACATATGCATACACACCTTCATATAGATATACATTCATAATCTCACATGTTTACATGTGGATTACACAGTAGTATATACCCAAACAGGTTCTCAGCAGCAGACCATGCACATATACACACTCAGAAACAGACATGTGAACCAAGAGACAGAGTCTAATATACTTGTAACACAGTTACAGAGACACACACTCATATAAGACATGCCCAGGTATGTAACACACACACACACACACACACACACACACACATACACACTTGTTCTCAGACTCCACATCCTTAGGTACACCCATATGCACATCCTTCCTCCCTCAGCACACAAGAGAAGGCAGCACTTGAGTGCTCTCTGCCTCTCCCTACACTGCCATGTGCAGAGGGAGGCCTCACAGACCCCCACCAGAGTCAGGCATACCTCTGTCACATGGCCACTCACAAATATGGCCCTGATGACCACACATTTGACCCCAGTAGTGCCCACCTGTGCTTGTCTGACCTGTGGGGGCATCTCTCCCAGTGGCATGGCCCTGCATCCCCGCCAAGCCCCTGACACCCCACCCAGCTCACACACACTCAAGCATGTGGCTTGCCCTCTCTCCCTCACCAGCTCAATGTCACACAGGGGCTGCTCCATCTCCAGCCTCTCCCAGTTGCAACCACATCACTGGCCTGTCACCTCGCACCCACCCCCAGCTTTGGTCTTCATCTCATGCAGAGACACACAGCCCCACACAGACACCTTGTATCTGTCTGTCTGTCTCCTGCACACACAGAACAACTTGAGCCATGGCAAGTGGGAGAGGGTGTGAGGCCTGATGGAAACTGTTATTCTTAGCCCTGTCACTGAGCACTTCCCCCCTCCCCAGCTCAGTCCCTGCCCTGCCCATCACCCTCCCTTCGAGACACAGCGAACCTGAGGCCAGTCTAATCCCCCATCTGTGGGGTGGGGGTGGGGGGGAGGCAGTGGGAGTTTGCAGCCCAGCACTGAAAAGGAGCAGAAAATGGGATTTATTTTTTCTCCACTCCCGCCGCCCCCCCTACCCCACTCTGCCTCCAGCTGCTCAGAAAGCAGTTGTGTGGGGACTGGGTTAGGGTGGAAGGGAGAGAATTAGCATTTGAAAATACTTGTTGGTTGGTCTGAGGCATTTGATACCATTGCGTGTGTGTGTGTGTGTGTGTGTGTGTGTGTGTGTGTGTGTGTGTGTGTAGGATGTGGAGCATGTCAGGGTGTGATAAGACACCACACCAAGGAAACACTCGGGGCACCAGGCAGTGTCTTTCCTAAACCATTTCTTACCCTCTTCTTGCTTGGAAGCTGGAACCAGCCGTAAATAGATGACACTCAAGCTCAGTTTCTGCTTGTCTCAGGAAATGCCAGCTCCCAGACCTCTCTGTCCCCTTGGGCTTTCCTAAGACCTCCTTCCAGGGGAAGGGAGGGAGCTCTGCCCCAGCAAGCCCGACAGACGCCCCAATCTCCATGTGATGGGGCTAGAAGCTTCAGACACCCCCAACTTCTTCCTTGCCCCAGATTTCTGGTGGAGTGTTAACTCTTCTTTCTCAGAAGATGTCCTCCAAATGTCCTCTAGTCCCCAATCCCACAAGCACTGCCCTGGCCTGCCCCTGTTGGGTTCTCACCAGGAGCAGTGTGGTAGCTGTTGGCTGGTCTCCTCACCCTCAGTTTTCCTTCCTGCCAGTCCATCCTCCAAACAGCTGGCAGTGTGTCCAGACCCTATAGCGGTGGCCCACCATTGCTATCTCCACCTCTCCCTCCCTTCCCGAGCACCTCTGTGTCTCTCTGCAGTGGCTCATGCTGCTTCCACAGCCTGAAATGTCTCTTCCCTCTCCTTTACCTTGAGAGAGTTCAGGTTCAACTCAGATGTCATCCTCACTTGTGAAAACTTCCACCTTCCCCCACCTACCACCCTGTGGATCTCTTTTAATCCTGGTGCATTCAAGTGCTTGCACAAACTCTATTCCTGCCCTCAGACTGCTGTCCCACAGGGGTCCCTCATGATTCTCCCAGCCATGCTTTGGCCAGCTCAGTCCCTCCCATCTGAATGCCTGCTCTTGTCTTTGCCACTTGACATCGTCCAGTCTGGCTTGAGCTGAACCTCTCTGCCATGCACTCTGGTGCCCTTCCTTTGGGATTCTCAGTCTGGCCCACTCTGGGCCCCAGATTCTTTTGCCCTGTGCCACCCACACCATGTTCTAAGGAAGGGTGAGCTCCCAAGAATGTTGGAGGTGGACTTCCTGCTGCAGTGTTCCTTGGAGCTTTGAGCTCACAGCCAGAGCTCAGGACTTGGTGGGGTGAGGTGGAGCCCTGAGTTTAAGTCTGAGAAGAGGACGGGAGGGAAGAAGGAGCCCCAGCAGGTGCTGAGTGATGCCTGCCTGTAGCCCCCTAGGTCTGTGGCTCTGGAGCAGGAGGGCTAGAGGACACAGGGCCTGCCCTCACCTGGTAGCTGTTTGGAAGGCCAGACCCACAGTGATGCCAGAGGTGGGGGCCACTGGGGGCGTGGCCTGGTGTCTGGGCAGACTCTGACTGTCATTGGTCTGTTGAGTACACGGAGGAATGAGAGAGACTCAGAGAGAACCAGGGATAGAGGCTGAGAAGCAAGACAGGACAAAGCAGAGACATAGTGCCCCAGTGACACAGACAGAGAGATGAGGAAATTCCATCCCCAAAAGTGCCACATTGGTATGCTGATGGTTGCAAACTGAGGGCCCTAGGGGAACAGCAGAACAAGGGGGGGGGGGGCTGGCTGTCTCTGAGCTCTCTTCGTGGTCTCATGGCCCATCTTCCCAAAGGAACTCCCAGCCATGAATCCCTCTCAGGATCTCCTCAACTGGAAAAGATTAAATTCACATCACAGGAGAAGAGCCCAGGTGGATGCCATGCCCAGAAAGACGGTCACAGGCTGTCCTCTAGTCCTCAGAGGGCCTGTTGTTTTTTCCCAGGAATCATTTACTGTCCCACGAGTTGCCTGCTCCCCTTCCTGTCCCCATGAGGAGGGCCCAGGCCTCCACCCAGACACTCTGTTCTTCTAGGCAGTGCCCTGGGCATGAAGAAAGGAGGTTACCTTGTCTCCTTCTAATCTGCCCAATGTCCCTTTATTCCATAGAGGCAACGTTTGAACGCTCTGAGGGTAGAATCAATGACTTCCCTCCCTACATCACCAAGAGAGAGACTGGCAGGCTCAGAGACAGGCTGAGACAGAGACACTGAGCTACACACGACAAAGATAGAAACAGGGTCACAGGAACAGAAAGTCAGAGACACGTGGAGAAGGAGGCAAGAAGAAGGCAGGAGAGAGGACAGAAAGAGGCAGAGTGAAGAGCGAGGCAGATGTCAGGAGAGAGACGGAGGGAGCCAGGCACAGACAGACATGTGGGCCGGACCTGAGAGCGGGTCGAGAGGCACTTGCGCGCACATGCATGGAGGAACGCAGGCAACCGCCCAGCGAGATGGGTGGGGGCGTCAAGGGGAGCAGGAGCGGCAGCCTGGTGCTGGGGCGGGTGGCAGGAGGCCAGAGCCTGCCAGGGAGGATCCTCTTCTTGGCCGGGAGCTGGGGGCAGGCTTGAAAGTGGGCTGGAAGGAGGGCTTTGGGCGGCTGAGTGAGGGGCTGGGTCCAGACTTGACCCCCTCCAGGCTCCCAGGATGCCCCAACAGGAGCCCCAGGAGAGGAAGCTTGAACCAGAGAATAGCACACAGCAAGAAGCCCAGGCCAAGTCTTGAAGGCAGCAGCTCCTGGCTTCAGAAAAGGGGCCTGAACATGGAGCCCCTCACTCCAGCAGGGAGGGGAGCTGCTGGGGGACCACAGGGCTGGGCATTGTAAGTCCCCCCACAGAGACAGCCACCCTGCATCTGAGCCTCAGGCAGACTCCCCAGGGCCTTGCCAACACATTCCATTGTGCTGCCACCCAATGTAGAGAGCCCACTGGAAGTCCTTCCTGCTGTCTAGTTTAAATACCTCCCATTTGTAAGTGTAGCCCACTGAACACTTCAGGAGGTTTAGAACACACATGCGCGCGTGCACACACACATACACCCAACCCAGCTGAATCTGAAATGCCACACAGTGCTCAGACAAAGACCCCTTTCTATGGAGTTCCACCCCCTCCTACACCTCTTTTTCTCCTCCCCACCCCCCTTCCTTACTGCAGGCTAAATTGGCAGTGGGGAGGTTTTGAGTCAACAAATGCAGTAGGTTGGGGAAGGGAGCCCTGAAGGGGATTCCTGTCTGGGAAACGTTTGCTGACAGCAGTTACTATGACAAGGCCTACAACAGACCCACAAGCAGCCCCTGCCTCCTGCCCCCGCCCCCTCCCAATCTAACTCTCCTGGCCCCAGCCTCCCACCCGTTCTCTCACTCCCTCATTCGTCCATTCCATCATTGACTCAACCTCTGGATACCCACTAAGTGTCCAGCACCTACTTGGCATTTTTCTATTTACTCTCTCATTCAGTTCTCACAACAACCAGATATGTTATCTTTTATTTTCCCTCGTAACAAAGTAGCCAACTGAAACCAAGTCAACTGGGGCAGGTGGCAGGAGGCCAGAGCCTGTGTGACTTTCCCAAAGTCACACAGAGCTGGGGTTTGCACCCAGGTCCAACTGTCTTCTCAAATCAGTGAGTGGATCTCTGGCTGATGTTAGGAAACCAGGGGCCTGGTGCTGAGTACCTGAAAAGCAGAGTCCACTGACTCAGGCTCTACATGGCTAGAATTGTGCCCAGGGCCTGCACACAGTAGGAGCTTATATACTTTGATGCCTTGAACATTAGAAGGGAGGGCTGGAGTGAGTCAGCAAGGAGGGGAGTCTTGAGAAGACACGACCTCTCTGTCTGTACCAAGATTCTGCAATTCAGGCACTCAAGTGCATTAATTGAATGCCTACTGTGTGCCAGGCACTTTTTGAAGACTTCTGAATGCAAAGATTTAAAATACGCACTTGGGCTTTGCCCTGAAGGAGGTCTTTGTTTAGTTAGGGAGGCAGGCCGTGTAAAGAGGTGGGTAGGGTTGGTGGCCCTAGAAGTGGTACCAAGTGCTGCAGGGTTCCAGGTGGGCCATGGACTTACATGTGAGAAGCAAAACAGTAAAGCTATTATAAGACAATGTAGAAAAATATCTCCATGACCTCAGGGTAGGGAAAGATTTCTTAAACCATAAGAACATTAACCATAAAGGAAAAGATTGATATATTTGAGTACATTAAAATCAAAAAGTTGTGTTCTTTAAAAGATATTAAGAAAGTAAAAGGAGGCAGGCTTGGTGGTGCACTCCTGTAATTCCTGCAGCTGGGGAAGCAGGAGGATCGAGAGTTGAAAGCCAACCTCAGCAACTTAGTGAGGCCCTAAGCAACTTAGAGAGACCCTGTCTCAAAATATAAAAAGGACTGGGATGTGGCTCATGGTTAAGCACCCCAGGGTTCAATCTCTAGTACCAAAAAAAAAAAAAAAAAAAAAGCAAAAGGGAAGTCACAAGGTGAGAGGGATCCCGTGATATGTCCAACCAACAAAGGGCTCATCTTTGGAATGTGTCAAGACGTTTTATAGCAGGGCACATTGGCACATGCCAGGAATCCCAGCAACTTGGGAGGTAGAGGCAGGAGGATTGCAAGTTCCAGGCCAGCCTGGGCAACTTAGTGAGATCCTGTCTCTAAACAAAACGTAAAAAGGACTGGGGGATATAGTACGGTGTTGGGGCAACCTGGTTCCATCTCCAGTGCCACAAAAATAAATAACAAGCAACAACAACAAAACTCCAAATGAGAAGGAGGGAAATGGACAATTCATTGGAAAAACTGGACCAAAACAAAGACTATGGAGAAATCCAAATGGCCAATAGACAAGATGTGTGACCTTATAGGTATCAAGAAATGCCAATTAAAATTCCAAAGAGATGCTTGTATTGCAAAAAAGTGATAAGGACTAGGAAAAGAGTATAGTGTGATGAGAGGGATAAGTGGCTTGAGAATCATTTCTGAGAGAGTTGAGAGGATGCCATGTTTGGGGGAAGTGAAGAGGGCCCCAGAGTTTACTCCAGGGTATCCGCTTGGGGAGCTGGGTAGATGCAACACTGCAAGGACCATGCAGATGGCAGAAGGTGGGAGGAAGAGTTTGGAGGGAAGAGCTAAGAGGCCTAGTTGGAGAACTGCTGTTTGATGGTGACTGCAGGACAGATAGACCAATATCCAGGACATCAGGACGTAGCACTTAGACATGGAGCCACAGATGTCGGCTACTAGAGTGAGAAGCTATAGGTACGAATGAGAAGATTCAAGGTACAGACGCCGGGCAAGACCAGAAGTCATAGATGGAACCCCAACATAGAGGCAGTGGGCAGAGGAAGAAGAGCAGGGATGATCAGAGAGTAAAAAGGCCTGTAAGAGCAGGTGTCACAGTAGTTAGGGGAAGAGCAAGGCCCACCAGAGCTGGGTGGTCTGCAAATAAAAATAGGTAGGGTTGGGCTTGCACTGAGCACAGACGAGAAGAGGGAGTGGAGGGAGCCCTGGCATGAGATCTCTATTTTCTCTGCTAATTATAGGGGAGGAAGGGGCAGGCCAGAAGCCTGAAAGGGTGGTAAAGGTTTAGAACAGGAGCTGACCACCAGGGGCTCAGCGGCTTGGAGGCTGGGCTGAATTCAGGAACCATAAATCTGGAGTGGCACCGATTTGCACGGTTGGGCGATTTCCCTATGCCTTCCAGTAGCCTGGGAAGCCTGATGGGGAAAGCAGATGACCGGGAATCCTCCAGGGCTGGGAAAGGCAGGCCAAGGGGGTGTGGGAATCGAGGGTGGCAGGGGGAATGAATGATGTGGTCCATCAGGGGCAGGTCCATAGAGGAGGGAGAAGCAGGAAGGAGCTGACAGTTTGGCACAACGCCCCATCCAAAGCCAGCACTCCTGTTCTTGCCCTCAAAAGTGATTGGGCGGCCTCTGGGTGGAGAGGTGATGCCGGCCAGCTTGGGTGAGGGGCATTATAGCTGGATGGTGAGAACCCGGAGGTCTGACCGAGTGGGAGAGGAAGTATAATGGACTGAGGTGGCTGAGGGAGGCCAAGAATGTGGACACTCCAGCCCAGCCAGGTGCCACCTCCTGCAGGCTCTGGTCACTCTTTTCTTGACTTTTATTGTTCCTTGTGCCTGAAAGACACCCCTTAGCCCTGGAGTGTGCACAGCCCTGACATTTACTTCTTTCTCCTCCAGATCACAGGCAGAATTTGACCTCATGGTTGGATCGTGATGCTAAGAAATGGGCCATGGACACAGGACCAAGAGGCCTTGACTTCAGCTTGGGCTGGTGAAAATGTGGGACCATCTGGGCCTCCTCTGTTTTTTCCCCTTCTCCCTGGAACACACAGAGCTCTTCTACCCTCCAACTTGCATATGGAGAATTAAGCCAATACAAAGAGGAGTTGAATGCTAAGACAGGAGCTAAGGGTCATGGTATCAGATACCAGGGCAGCTCATCTGTCTCAGATGAGTGTTTCCTTTGCTGCTGTCAAACTTCTGCTTGAACTTCAAGGCCCAACCAAGGGACAGCACCTCCTTCCCGTTCTCCCCTTTTTCATACCAACTCCTTTGCTGGCAAGATTCTTGGTCCTTCCATTGGCATTCATTTCCCCCAGTCTTAGAAGTGATTGCTAAGAGCCTATTTTCTGTAAGACTTCATTCTTGGAGACAGGGTCTTGGAAGGGACCCTGGAGACAAGAAGATAAGATCCTAGGGAGGAAGAGCTCATATTCTGGTCGCAGGGTCAAGGACTCCTGATGGATTTCTGGATTTCCAGTGCTAGGACTTGCAAACTGAAGGCCAGTGATCCCAGGTGGGGGCGGGCTGTGGGAGTGAGAATGCCCTGAAGCCCTCTGGGAAACTTTCAAAGATTCCAGAGGCCACACCCAGGGATTCTGATATAATAGGTTGTGGGTGGCAGGAGGGTCAAGACCTCTGAATTTTTAGAAACCTCAGGTGGTTCTGAATCTTACTTCTGACTGAGAACCAGGCTTTGGGGACACATAATGGAGTGCATTGTGAGCTTAACAAAGCAATAAGAGAAAAGCCTGCCATATGATGGTCACATAAATGACCCCAAACGAATCACTGGGAGGCACAGTAACAATTGGGCATGCCATTAAAAGGTGTCAGATAATTTTTTTTTTTTTGTATGCAACACTGAATTATTCCCCTAAACTTCTGAGGACTGTCCTGGCCCCTGTTCAAGGCACTGAGCACTGATCATGGGAAACTTGATGTGCTCTGGGTCTCGGTCAGTCCCTCTGTCTTTGAATCTTCTGGATTCCAGAGCTAGAAAGAAGAAAACTAATGCATATTGAGTAGCTATTATGTGCCAACAGCTTGCAGTATTTATTTCACTTATTTTCTACAGTTCTTCTCTGGTGGGGAGTATGATGGGCCTCTGGGACCCAGGTCCAAGTCCCGGCCCCCAGCTTATTGCTGCGGATTTAATCTGCACTAAGGGGCACGCTGAGGGGCAATCTAACCACAGCATCATGTCTGTAGAATGGAAAGCAGTTTACCTGGTCTGGGCATGGTAAGTGTTTAACGTATTGTAGCTCTTTGTGTCCATTTCATAGATGAATAAACTGAAGCCTGGTTGTAAACAGCTGTAGTTATTTGCAGGGTCCATCACTTTCCTCCACCACTCTACCTCTGGGCAGCCTGGCATTGGCCAGGAAGTGTGTGCCATGGGGCCCTGGCAGAGGCTGTGACTATGCCCAGGAAGGTAGCTGTCCCCTGGGGCATAGGGAGCGGGGGAGCACCTGTGGCCATTAGGAAGACTTTTATGAGCCTGTTACACCAATGGGCTCGCTCCCCCAGGTCTGCAGCACGTTGAAGCGCTTCCTGTTTGCTCCCAAGCAGATGGTGCTGGAATCTCTCTGCACCAACTCCCATTCATAAATCACAGCCCATTCCCGGGTGCTGGAGCAACCATTCTAATTACAGTAGGGGAAATGTGTGTGCACGTGTGTATGTGCGAGCGCACACACACACGTGCACACACACAGGCAGCCTGCTTATGGGGAGACATGGCGAAGGCCTACTAGCCAGGAGCAGCCACCTCTTCTCCATCAGGGAAACCACCTTCTCCTCCCCAGACCTCTGAGCCTGCCCTGCCTTACAGAGAGAAGACTGGGTCCTAGGCCTGAGGAGGGAGGCCCTGGCCAGGGTGTTTCTGGTTTCATCTGGTACCCTCAGCCCTGTCAAGGGGCCCTGGACTAGGCCGCCCTTCTCAGCCCCACACTTTCTGGCCCTTGGCTGGCTGCACAGTGGGGCAACAGAGGGTAAATATTAGCAGAGCCCGCCTTGGTGAGTGCCAGAGCTCTGATGGGTTCTTGAGGGAATGTCAGGGGTGTGGGGATTTGGAGATAGGTTGGGAACCTGCTGGAGTTGAGAGGCCATGGTGGGGCAGTGAGGAGAAAGACAAGCTTGGGAGAAGCAGGCTGGGGATCCATGCTGAGCAATTACCTGGGCGCTCCGGCTTCTGAGCTCTCTGGTGGCCCCTTAGTTCGGCCCCTGGGCTGAGGGTGTGAACACTGTTCTGTGCATGTTCACATGTCCAGGTGTGCATGGCAGTTTGGATTTGGCTGTGGTCTGCTGACAGTGTGCTTGTGAATCACCTCACACTGTTCACACTTCTGTGCAAGTGTGAATGGGCTTGGGAGGAGTGAGCCAAGGAATTTGATTGTGTGGGTTTGGGTGTGTATAGGAGGTCTCAGGGGGGGCTGTGTCTGCTCAGAGTGGGAGAGTGGAGCTATCACACTGTGTGTGTGTGTGTGTGTGTGTGTGTGTGTGTGTGTGTGTATTTTAGAACTTGGGGAACAGGGGTAAGACTCGATTGCTCTTGCTGAGATCTGCACACACACGTTGGGGACAGTGTGAAGCTGCATGACTGAGTATAGTTGCATGTGTGGTCCCTGTCCCCTCTGCTCCTCCATTCTAAGCATCTGATTATAGAGGAGTATCTGGGGTGCAGATTTTCTCCCTGGTCTCTGCAGCTTGGCTTAAAATGAAGGATGGAAAAGTGGGAAGGGCAAGGGTTCCTCCCCTCCGGTGGCATGGAGGTATTCAGTCCCCCAGTGCCCCATCTCCCCCTCTGGTCAGTGGCTGCCCTCTGGGCTCAGGGCTGACCTCAGTCTCTTTCCTCCCCAATCTCTTCTCCTTCCAATTCTGCAGTCCCTCCCATTTGCTAAGAGGCTCTATAAGTGTGATTCTACCTAGAACACTCTTCACCAGGTGAGTCTACCTTCAGTGGTCCCTCTCCTTCCCTGTCCATGTCCCTTCACCTTCCCCAGTACTCGGTGGCATGCTGAGGAAAGTGGGGTGTGCCCACCACAGATGCTGCTGAAAGACACCCCTTTTATTTCTCTTGCTCCTCTCTATTGCTGCTCTCCTTCACCCTCACCAATTCCCCAGGATTTCTAAGTGTGTGTGTGGGGGGGGGGGCGTGGCAGCAGAAAGAATATTTGCTACTGGATGTGTCTTCAGCCATAACTCACGTGCTCTTCTCTGAGACTCAGTTTATTCATCTGTCCAATGGGAATTAAGCTCTCCTGCCTACCTTCCAGGATTAGCATAAGAATGGAGGGAGAGAATGCACTTGACCAAAGCTAAAACGGGTGAAGAACTCTATCCGTGTGCCTTCTAGTTTTCCTTCTAACTAATCAACACTATCTCCATTTTACTGCGGGCAAGACTGAGTCCTGGAGACATTCGACCTTGTGTTGCTGCTGGGGCTTCAGGTTCCAACCCTTAGTAAAGGAGAGCCAGGTCCTCCACCCAGCCCACCTAGTCTTCTTTAAAACTCTTAAGCATCCTGGGGGTGGGGGGACCTCGGCGGGGAAGGCACCCCTGACCCCAGCGGAGCTGGAGCCTGCTCCTGGGTCTGCAGGCTTCCAGAATGCACCTCGCAGTAGCTCTTATCAGCTGCCTGGTAATTGTTTGTTTTCTCAACACTGTTTCACAATTACCCAACAGTTTACAAACACTGGCAGCGAGGTGGCTTGCAGCTCCGCAGCCAGTCGCCTGCCTGGGGCGGTCCCCGCGGAGCAGGGCCGCCCTTCCCAGGAATCCAGCCCCGCCCCCAGCCCTCACCTACCCCTGACCTGGCCAAGGCTTCCTGGCAGGAGGCGCAGGGAGGGGGGCCTGGAACTAGACAGAGGGGAAGAGATGCTTCTCGTTAACATCTCTTCATAAAAGCCTGCGAGTTCCTACATCCAGCTGGTGTCTGAATTGGGGCTGATCATAAAACCAGGAGGCCCCTGAGGCTGAGGGCAGCTGGCTGGCCAGTGGGCTTTATAAGGCGGTTTTATGGACTCAGCTGAGATGTGGTGATGAGAAGCCAAACTTTAAACATCCTCTTAAAGTTCACTTTCACTCCCATGGGGCTTCTAGCTGAACAGAATTGAGGAGAAGGTCTGTGGAGGCGCCAGTGGAGGGATGATTAGGATGGCACCATCTTGCATGCACCCAACAGAAGTAGGCAGCAATCACACAGCAAGAGGGGTGTAAGTCAGATATGAGGAAGGACTTCCTTCTGGGCTGAGGCATAAGAGTGGGTAATGTGGGGAGGGAAGAGGACGGACTGACTTGCTCTCCTATCACTCTTCCATCTAAGGGGTTGTGTTTTCTTCCTGAGGTCTCCATGGGTCATTGTTTCAGGAATACTTACCCCCTCTGCTCACCAGTTCAGCTTGACTTTTCCCCACTCTGGGTCAGAGAGAAGCTCCAGGAGGAGGAAAAAGAAGTAGAGGATGATTGAAAGTCAGGACCAAAATCTGCCCAGGAGCAAGAAGCCCAAGTCTAAGCAAGGCCTGAGTACAATCTGCCTGGTTTGAGATGTGGACATTTTTCTCCAGCCTCCCACTTCTGCTGTGTGTGACAGAAGGAACTAAGAAAGTGCTGAGAAAAGATATCAAGCTGGGAAGGAAAAAAAAAAAAAAAAACAAAGACAAAGAAAGAGAAAAATCCAATAGAGGAAAAGTAGAGAGAGGAGCCAGAGGAGCCAGCATGGTGGAGCCCAGTCCTGGGCTTGGAAGGAGTGGCTCGGCCATCCTGGGTCCTCCCTGGCTGGAGGGGCTACCTGGCTTTCTTGGTGCTCCCCACTGGGATCTGGAATGCAGGACCATCTGATTCAAGGCCAGGGCAGTTCTAGGCCCTGGAGAAATGGCTCTCAGACACAGAGCCTGGCTGAGTCCCATCCCCTGTGAGCCCTACTAGCCCAGGATGCTCCAAGCCCAGGATCCTACTACTGGTCACCAGTACCTGCTCTCCAAGGCTGGGCTGGTGGCTGGCTTGTCTGCGGGAGGATTCTCAACTATGCTCTCAGGAAACAGGAAAACAGAACCCAGTGAAAGGCTTTTCCACACCTCACTTGCAGAGAGGGTGCCCTTCACCTTACAGCCTCTAGTTCAAGCAGGATTCATAGCTTCTGCCATGGAGCCCAGTCAAGGTCACAGGAGGACTCACTGCTTTGCAGTCCACATCTCCCTCTGTGGCCTGCACCCAGCAGGACTGCCAGCTACAAAGTGGAACCCCATCCACCCCACCTTATGTTCTGGGGGGTGCTGTCTTCTCTGGCTAGGCCTCTGGGGTGAGTATGGCCCAGCCCCTTCTTGGTTCTTGGGAGGGGAAGGGAAAAGAGAAGGACAGAGAAAGAACATCTAGAACCTATCATGAGCCAAGAATTTGACATACATAAGCATATTTAATCCTCGGAAGGGGATTATCTTCACTTTCTAAGGGACAGAGATGGAGTTCAGAGAGGTTAACTATCTCACCCAGGGCCAAACAGCCAGTAGACACTGACTCTGGGATTCAAAATCAGCCCTGCCAATCTCCCAGGCCTGTGCTTGTGCTCTGGGAGATTGGGCTTACCCACCCCTCCAGCCCTTCCAAGCCTGGGTATTCCTAAGCACACTCCAGGTGTCCACGTGGCCTCTGGGGACCCAGGCCTCCGGACTCCAGTGAATGCCCTTTAGACATTTCCGGACACTTCCCACCCAGCGCCAGGGTCCTTGGGAAAACCAGTTGCCTTTGAAGGCCCCCCCCACAGGCCCATCAGCATCTCTACTATTTCACACTTTCCCTTCAGGATCATCGGATGAGGAACAGCTGGGCCTGCAGATTTATTAGGGTTTTGCAAGTGATTCCATCCGGCTCTTCATTGTCCCAGCTCAGTCCTGCCCTGCCCCCACTAGCAGCCTCTGGAAGGCAAAGGGAGTCCTTTTGTCAATGCCCCAAACCCACTTGGCTGGTGTGACTTTTGCCTCGCCCACTCCTTAGGACAAGGTCAGTCACACATCACCCCCCACCCCAGACAAAGAAAAAAAGCAGTTGGAAGAAAGTTAGCTTTACTTCTTCTTTTCAGACCTGGATTCTCCCTGGTTCCCTTAGCTGTGTGACCAGAGGAAGGAAGGTCATGCCTCTAGGCCCAGTTCCTCACAGAGAGGGTGTGACAATCAAAGCCAAGTGCTTTGTCATCTCTGGAGGCCTGTGCCCACCCTTCCGCCTCACTGTCCTACACACAGAAACCTTAGGGAATAACTCATGGGGGTACACCTGGGCACCCGCCCCCAAGCACTCTGCAAACAGAGCTGTCCCAGCTAGGTCCTGTGTCTGAAACATTGAGCCTTTTTTCTCCTTTGTTCTTTAGGAATTGCCCATTGACCTACACCTGTGTGACGCGCATGTGTGGGAGCCTGGTCATGGACATGAAGAGGAGGCACAGGAAATGGAGGGGGCTAGGACACAATATGAACATTCAGTGCCAAACAAGAAACAAAGGGCTCCTGGCCATCCAGGGGCCAGAGTTCCACTGTGTGGCCATTTGTCACAGGTACCATTTACGAAGTCCACGCAAAGCCCTCAGGGAGTCCAATGGAGGCACACACTGATGTCAAGTTCATAATGAATCATTATTAATCATTGAAATTATTAAGCAAAATATGTTCATATTTGGTTAATTGTTAAACTACTAATGATGACACTCAGAACTAAAGGCTCAGGACAGTTTTTTTTTTTTGAGGGGGCGGGTACTGGGGGTTGAACTCAAGGTTACTCAACCACTGAGCCATATCCCCAGCCCTATTTTGTATTTCATTTAGAGACAGGGTCTCACTGAGTTGCTTAGCACCTCACTTTTGCTGAGGCTGGCTTTGAACTCATGATCCTACTGTCTCAGTTTCCGAGCTGCTGGGATTACAGGCATGCACCACTGCGCTTGGTAAGATACAGATTTTTTAGAAAACCCAAATGGGGTTCATTCCACACATACTAATTTTCCACTTGACCAATAAGCTAAGTATATCTGTGCAGGATGCAGGGCTCCTTACAACCCCCTGAGGGTGGCCATAGAGAGGCTGGGGGCAGGAGCTCAGGGGAGTGAGACCAGCAGAACACGAGACCACAGAGGGTGATGTGATGAGAGATGGGGGCAAGAAGCAGGCTGGAAATTGGCAGCAGAAAAGCTCTCACGAGCCTTGTGCCAATCATGCAGCCAAGCATTACAATATAACCACCAGGTAGTGAGAAAATAGAAACCGGGTCTCCAGGTCCCTGGCAACTTGGACAGATGAAGGAAACAGAAACTGACAACATGGAGAGACTGCAGAGGGCCAGGGGCAGCCTGCAGGCTCACCAGCCCCTGCCTGGAGGAGCAGGGATGGGCCACTTGAACCAGAAAGACAACCGTAGCACATCCCTGTAATTAGGCAGAATGCTTACTTTAGTTGTTTGATAAAGTTGTAGCTGACTCTTTCTGTGCTTTAGCTCTTCACCGAGAAGAGTTCAGTAATTCCTTTGTTTTAAAGTCCCCACTTAAGGACTTCCAGCAGAATGGACGTGCCTATACTTCCAAGTAGAACGATTCATGTTGTGAGTCCAGAAAGGGACATCCTACTCAACTGATCTTGATGGGGCCCTTGCTGCATCTAGAATGCACCACAGGGGTGGGCAACACACTTTAAAAAAAGACTTGCGATAAGCCCTGCTGTGTTCTGCATGTAGCAGAGATGCGAGGCCACCTTACGGAATTGGATCAGTGGCTTCAGCCAACAAAGAGCTCAGAAGTTTTTCAAGGAGCTGAGACCCCATCATAGAAGAGGAAGGTCTGGGGCTGTGGCCTCTCTACTTACCCCTTGGAGAAGCCTTCCTGAAGGAGGCTAGCCTTCAAGAATTCTTAAATCTTTGAATTTTTCAAAGTTCAAGTTTGTCTAAGCCCTTGATCAACTAGAAATGACAGTCACCTTGGATGTAGGTAAGGGAAGCTGCAGTCAATTGAATGGGAAGTAGAAATGCATTCTCCAGTACTGTGGCATTTCTTTCTGGGAAGGGATTCACATTCTTTTTGGATCAAATCCCCAGAAACCAAATGGAAGACCTAGCACTCTTTTTGCAATCATTGCTGACCACATAGTGTTTGAAAAAAGTTCAAAACATGAAGAAGTCTGCTATTCTGTGTAGTAAAATAGGAAAAGTTCAGCAACCTAAAAAAACTCCCAAATGCCCTGAGTTTTGGTGCCCACAAAGCCTCCACTAGTGGTCAGCTTGCCATAGAGATATGCACACAGTAGGTCTCATAAACCTTTGTGCCTTCCCCTGGTGTAGGCTCCAAACACTGAAGGCTATTTTAACAGGTCTCCTCACTTGCAGATTTGTTCACCTCACACCATGTTGGGTATAAATTCCTCATTCTAAATAACGGTCACTCATGTTTCCCTTGCTTTGAAACAACAGGCACTTCCTTTGCACCAGCTGGTAGAGCCTGGCAGACCAGCTAACTAGCTCTTATGGGCTGAAACTTGCTGTGGCTTGTTCCTGCTCCATCTCTCCTCCTTCTCAGCTTTTCTACAAGCCATATGCAAAAATCTGCCCCATTACTCGATTATCATATTTCATATGAAATTAGGTATTGCAGGTCTCATAATATTCAATTAGCTTGGCACAGGCTGAGGGCGTGACTCAGAGACACACCCAGTTTCACCTTCTTCCACTAGTGGCCTCCTCCTCCGTCCTGACCCCTGGGAGACCCTGTCTTGCTAGGACACCTTCCTCATGAGGCTTAAACTATACTTGCAGGCCCTTTCATTCCAGGGCAAAGGGCCTTTTCTGATCACCTCAGTTCCACACCCTTGAACCCTGGCTCCTGGGGGTCTCCTAGAAGTACCCAGATGAACTACCTCCCTTCACCTCCCTTAGGGGGAGGCCTGCAGCCCAGTGCTTACCCTGGCCCTGATGGCGGCTTTTTCATTCCTTTTCCTGTCACTAGACTAATGGTTTCTCTAAAAAGCTTCAGCCCTCCAGGCTGCAGTGTCAGCAGCTCTGGGTGGCCCGGCACACACTTCCTCCAGGTACACGTGAGCATGCTAAAAATCCTGGTTCCACCCACACATCCTGGCTTGGTAGCCTCCCCTATTCCACTCTGCAGCCTTCCCAGTCTCAACTCCCACGTTGACATTTCATCAGAGTCAACCCCAGGCTCTCCGCGATCCCCCCATCAATCCGCAGTGATGTTTTTGGCTATACCTCCTGCCCCTGGAAACCATTTCCCGCCACTCCCGAGGCAGATACACGTGCACCTCCTCTTCCCAGCACTTTCCTTTCTGTGCCCCACTGCCCTCCCAGGGGCCAGGAAATGCATCTGGGGTTCATGTGCTCATTCAGCAAAGATGTCTGAGCACAGTACCTATTATGCCCAGGAATAGTTCCTGACTGCTAGGATTTAGAACCTTGTAGGAGAGGTGAAGAAAAACACAACTAGTAAAAACATAAGAGAAAGCACCTTTTCTGAGAGAGGCAGAGGAAGACAGGACAGACACAGGTGAGGCTTAATTTGCATATTCATCATGGATCCTCAGGTCTGAGTGCCAAGGACGATGGGAAAGAGTGGAAAGGACTTTAGGTCTGATGATCAGGTCCCAGTAGACTTGATGACGACTCAGAAACAAAGGCAGGATTAGAGTTAGGATGAATCAGCTGTGGTCTGTCCAGTGGCCCCAGAACTCACCTTTACCTGGAAGGGAGTAAACAGATTGACAGATCCAGGTTCCCTTTTCTAACCACCAGCTGAATCAGATTCCTGAGAAAGGCCTCCCTAATTTTGAGGTTCCCTTTGGCAATAAGCCCTCTTAATTGCTCTGAAATTCTCATGGCTGTTTAAAGCAAAAATTATAACATTGTCTTGTGGGTTTTATAATGTATGTAGATGTAATACATATGATAACAATAGCATAAAGGATGGGGGTGGGGTAATGGACCTCTGTGGTTGCAGAATTTTTACATTTTACTGAAATAGTAACTTTAAGTGGACTGTGAAAAGTTAAGGATGGATTGTAATCCCTGGGGCAATCATTAAAGAATTAATGCAAAGAAGTATAGCTACAAATCCAATAGATAAATTTCAATGGGATTCTAAATTTCCAACAGAAGGCAGGGAAGGAGAAACAGAGAAATAAAAAACAGAGGGGGTAAATAAAACTAAATTCAACCAGATCAATAATTACATTAAATGTTAATGGCCCAAACATTCCAATTAAAAGGCAGAGATTGTCAGACTAGATTTTTTTTAAAAAGAAGACCTAATTATTTGCAGTCTACAAGAGATGTACTTTAATTGTAAAGATGTGAATAAGTTGAAAATAAATGGATGAAAAATGATACATATTCAAAAGCTGGAGAGGCTATAATAATATCAGAAAAACTCGATGTTAAGATAAACGGTATTACTAGAGAAACAGATATTTTATAATGCCAGAAGTCTGAATTCATTAGCAAGAGAAAATAGTCATAATCATGTATGCAACTAGTAATAGTGCTTCGAATACATGAAACAGAAATGTATAGACTTAAAGGAAGAAATAGACAATACCATAATCAGATTTGGAGATCTCATCAGTAAGGGTGGAGTTGTTTGACTTCACCTTCAGAATGAAGGGGCTTTCTGGGCCTAGGTTGGGCTATGGGCTGTGAGCTGCTAAGACACCTCAGGGAGGAGGCTGGGAGAGAGCCATGTGGACAATTTAGTCACAAACCCTAGAGAAAAGCTCTGGTGATTTTTATAGAGAACTACAGCTTAGGCCCCATCTTAGGTGGGGAGACGGTGACTGAGGACATTTAGGCTGGTCCAAATGGAGCAGCGTTGATGGCCATGTGGCAATGGTCACAATTTTGTCAGCTGTTCCTGGACAGGGTGCTGAATGGAAAACAGCAGCAGAGACTAGAAACAGCTTCCCCCACTTCAGTATTAGCCACTTAGGATTCCTCTATAAGATACCCGTTGAGGGGGACCCAGGTGTCAAAGCCCACAGCAGGAACTGAACTTACCCTTAATTGTCACCCAAACTTTTGGGGATCTGTAGAAGTCAGAGGTAGCCCAGTGGTTCTCAAACTTGTCATGCATCAGAATCTCCTGGAATCTCCTGGCTTGTTAAAACAGATTGTTGGGCTCTGTGCCCAGAGATTCTGATGCAGCAAGTCTGAGGTGGGATCTAATGCTAGTGCTGTTGAACTGGGAACACGTTTTAGGAAGAACTAATACAAATAAAATGCCACGGGCCCAGAAGAATCAGGATAGAATGTCAAAATTGGAGGGGACAGTCCAGAACACTGGAGAGCAGAGGGCACCTTTATGGAGCTGAACTATAATGGCCATATAATAAGGAGAGCAGTGAAGACAGGTAAGGTGGGCATGGTCTAGTTTAGAAATGAAGAGCACAGGCTCAGAAATAAGAGACATGGGTTCAAATTCTTATTACCACTTTTAGCTGGGTGACCTAAAAAGAGATTACCTAAACTCTCAGGGCCTCGGTTTCCCAATCTGTGGAATGGGGCTAAAGTTAAGATCCACTCCAAGGGCCTTTAGAGAGGGAAATCAGGCAAGCACTTGGCATGGTTCCAGCTCAGTCAGCCGACTTGAGGTGGTCATTGAGCACCAGGCAGAGTGAGCGTGGCCCACAGCTCCAGTGGTGTTCTGTGGGCAGATAGAGCACATGAGGCCTGGGCTGGGACCGCATCTTCTGAAACTGCCTGAGGACACCTGAGCTTTTGACTCAGAATTCCAGGCCTCCTTTCAAGGCCTTTGCTTTCCTCTAAGGCACTGGTCCATCCTGAGCCCCCTGGCAAACTCGAAGGGTGGCTATGGCAGTTCCACTGGCACCAGGCAGAGTTGCTGCGAGGAACCTGGCTCTGGATTTATTCGCCTGGCTTTCAGAGTTATCAGCCGGCATCCAACAGAGCAAATGGCAGCAGCTTTTGGATTTCTTTTTCTATAGCAAGAAAGCAAAAGGGGATTTAGTCCATCTGCATTAAGGAAAGGGAATTCATTTTTCCCCCTGTGTTCTGAGATAAAATGGTTCATTTCCATGAAAATTGAAGCTCAGAGATGAATTCTTGCTGCAGTGCCTTTTGGACTGGGAGCTAGATGGGGGCAGAGCGATGTGCGCAGACTTGGGAACAGTGACTTTCCGTCACTGTTGCTGGACCCCAGGAAAGGGCACTGGCTCCAGTGGCCCTGTGTGGTTTAGAGTCTCTGTGCTGGTGGCTCCACAGAGCAATGGGTGCTGGCTTCCATGAGACGGAGATTTCCATAACCTCTTAGAAATGAAAATCAGACTGCAATGTCCCACCTTTTTTGGGGAGCCAGCCTTTCACCTGGACCATCCCATATAAGTTAGGCTTACTCCCCTTCTTCCTATCAAAGCCTTAGCATGACTTGGGGCCATGTCTGCAAAGTAAGCTGGAATAGACCCTGTCAGGGCTTGGGGGAGGAACCTTGCTTGGTAGTTTCTTTACCCTGGAGCATGTTCACCCTGGAGCTAATCTAACCCCTAGTCAAAGTGTCTTGCCCCAGTACTGTCTCAGTCACCCCCTGCCACCACACCCTGCTTTCTGTCTGTGTGGTTTGAACGGCGCTCAGGATAAAGCCAAGCCTGGTCATCTTGGAGAAGCATTGCTCGTGGTTGGAAATCATGAGTAAATTTTGAAAAATAGTCAAAGAAAATCCTGCTTAGGGAAGCAAGTTTCCAAGCAGAGAGGGGGGGAAAAAGCCAATTGGCAAAGTCCAACAGGAATAATCAGACATAGTCTCTGGATTATTCACCTTTGGTATCATCCACCCCCTCCTCGATCTTCCCCAAAGAATGGGTAACCGAGAGATACCCACGTTAAGGTGATTGTCTAGGTAGAATCCACAGAGACAGGAAGCCAAATTCCTGAGCAATTTCCACTGCCATCCAGATTCCCTCACTCTGCCTTCTCCAACTCCTTCTTTATCCAAATGCAGTTCACATTATGTATCTGCTCCCCGGGGGCTGTTGGCCCTGGCAGATGTTTGCGGCAGAACCCTGGGACTTATCCAAGGGTTAGACCTTGTGGGTTCTGCGTGGGGAGGCGCAGCTTAAAGGTGTAGGTGGATTTATCTCATCAGCCAAGTATCGCCTGAGTGAGTGTCTACACCAACAAAAGGACAGTGAACTCCCCTCACATAGCCTTGCAAGTCAGTTCCCCAATCTTCCTAGTCCCATGTGACAGGGGCTCTTTTGCTCCCTTGAGACTGAGGAGAATAAAGGAGGCATCAGCCCCAAGGTAGCTGAAGGAAACTGGTTCAGGGCCCAGCTGAGTCATCCTCCGGCCCTCCTACTTCTGTCCACACCTCCACCATAGCTTTAATTTAGCCTCCATTTTCCTTGATCGGAGACATTGACCTCCTTGCCTCTGCTTTTGTGCCTCCAAGATTCTCCACAGGGCAGCCTTTTTAAAAAGCAAACATGAGCATGTGGCTTGCTTAGGATTTACACACACAACAACCAGATGTGGGGCTCTGAAGAGGCCTGGAAGGGAGATTGCAAGTGAAGGCTGTGTCTGGGTTAGGCCTCTTCCTAGCCCAAAGGGGCCAGGCAAATCTTTAATCATCCTCTCTGAACCCCTTAAAGTGCCCACTCAGCTCAGCAAGGTATGGGCTTCCCTGGATGCTTGTGGAATGACTCTGAGGCATCTGGGAATGTACAGGGTTGAGGCAGCTTGGTAGTGGGGATAAGAAGGTATCACATCTCTCCCAAACTCTCCCTGACTCCATGGGACACAGGAGTAATCCAAGCTGCCTCAGAGTTGACAGATTTATTTTTAGTTTAGATTCTAGCTCACAAGTCCAATTGTTTTTTCAGTTTTGCCTAATTTGGGCCAGGTTCTGGAGGTGTCTCCTAGGACCCAGTTTGGGATATTAAAGGTCTTTAGGACACGAGCCATTGGGATAGGGAAGTCCCACCAGCTTCCTGTCCCAGGGCATGAGCTGCCCTGGGGCCTGGACCAGCCGCCCCAGTTGGAAGAGGAAGGAACCTGGGCCTCCCAGTGCTGAGCCTTTGGTGATTTGGGGCGGGAGGGGTGTAGATTTAACATCCTGTTTAAATTTGGCACTAGTTGAATTTTTTAACAGGGGTTACGACCCTCTCTCCTCCCTCTCCCAGGCCTTCCCTACATATTCCTCTAATCAATTTTTAACTTTGGCTCTCATTCTGCTCTTCACCTTGGAGCTCTGGGCCTGACCCAGCTGAGGGAGGAGCACCATGATTTCTTAGATGCTGCCTTGGAACGCATTGACCTTAGGGAGGCTGCTGCAAAGCCCAAGCAGCAACTGGGGACCCGAGGTGGGAAGAGAGAAGAGAAAAAGAACAGGGAGGAGGGCAATAAAGAAGAGAGGAAAGAAGGCGGAGGTGTGTGTGTGTGTGTGTGTGTGTGTGTGTGTGTGTGTGTGTGTGTTGTGTTGCATGCACATGAATATGTTGGGGCAGGAGGTCCACAGGAAAGGCCACAGAAAAGGGAAAATGCCTAATTACACCCAGGCACAACTGCCACGGAGCCCAATCCCCAGCCGGCCATCTGAGCAGAGGCTCTGCCGAGCAAACACCCAGCCCCTCTGTGACTCCCGGGTGGAGGAGCCCGCATTCCTGCCCGGCAAAGGCCGCTTTAATCAAGGCTCCAGATCCTTCCTGCAGCCGCCCGGGGGGGACTGTAACGCTAAACACATTAGTGTGTGAGATTGAAAGGTAACACATTCTCATGGAAGTCCTCGGAACAATGGGCCTCAGGTCTGGGTTTCATTTGGAGGAACTGTGCGGTGGGAATTTCTCTAATCAAATAAAAGGAAAATGAAAAACTCTATCGTTTGCAAACTTTAATGCTCTTAATTGCATTAATTTGAAAAACATACAAGGTTTTTCTGAATATGGTGTTAGAGCCTGATAGGAAAGGAAGCTCAGGGCCTGACTGGGTCTGGTGGCAGTGAAGGATACCCGGGCGAGGCACCAGCATGGCTGGGACTTGAAGGATGGACTGGCAGAGCCACCAAGTGATAGGAAGTTAGGCCTTTGTCTCTACATGGCCCCTCCCAGTCCTGGTATTTCCGGGGCCTCCATGGTGGCTGAAGAGGCCTGAGAGCCCCATCAGGCCACTTGGCTTGGACCTGCTGCTGTCACTCACTCCTCATCTGCCCAAACCCGAGGGGGAAGGGTAGCGCCTCTCTACTCTGTCAGCACCCACAGCCCAGGGCCAGCTGCTCATCTAGAGACACGCCCCACCCTGGATGCCTCCAGAAGCCCAGACCCCAGACTGTCCCTTCGCCGTCATTGCACCATGCTGGAACAGCTAGCACGCCCCAACCTCTTCCGGCCCAGAGTTATATCTCCACAAGGGGCACAGGAAACAGAAACAACAACACAAGGGCTGGAGTCTACCAAGGTGGGTCGGGAGCACCCAGGAGCCTGACCAGTTGTAATTGTCCTTTCCTGAGCCCCTGCTGCAGGGCCTGGAGCCAGTGGGTACCCACACCCCATTTCTTACCTGGAGTTCAAGGGGTACAGGGCCCTGTCCACAGTGTCAGGGTCAAGGGACAAGAACCAGGCCCTGAAGAGGGTTGTAGAGCTGGTGGCATCTAACCTTTTAGGGCTCAGCCCTCCTTGAAAACCGGATGACAGCTGGAAGCCACTCCTCAGCCAAGTTCATGTGCACCCCGCCCCCCTCCACACACACATGGCTTGCAACTGATTTCAGATATTTCCCAAATATCTGTCGTCTGTGTCCAGGAGCCAGGTTAGGCTTTGCTCCTGAATCCTGGCAGGGGCTCTAACTTGTTGGAAGTCCTTCCAGGAGAGTGAGATTGTGGGCTGGGTACAAGATGGGTGTGAGGATAACTTTTGGGAGCTGGGAGAATCTGAACCACTAAAGCTGAGACCTGTGACAGGGAGATGGCAGCAGACTAGGGACCCCCATTTTGAGGGGTTTAACCTCAGCCCCTCCACTCCTTGTCCAATAGCCTTCTACCATAGGAATAATAGAAACCCTGCCAGGACTGTGGGGAAGGTTAAACAAGTACACTGCACTCAGGCAAGCAATAGGGGCTGGATAAATGTTGTTTCCCGAGGGGACCCCATCATTAGGTGATAATCGGGGAAGCAAGGGTTGGCAGTATGCACATAGGAGTTTCAGGGCTTTGTTTTTAGTGGCCCCCTGCAAGGGATCTCCTTTATCCAACCCATAGCTTCCAGAATTACCATTGTCTTGTGGTTCCCTTAACCTTGAATTTCCACCTTGCCCTTGAACTTGAAGAAAGCTCATTTCATCTCTCAAGTGTCTCAGAAGCCCAGTGAAGTCCCTGCAAGAACTGACTCCCCTGGAGGGAAATGGGGACATGTTGTTCTTCCTGTTTTCCAGATAACTGAGACTGTGAGACATTGATTGACTTGCTCAAGGTCACACAGCAGCAGAATCAGAACTAACGATCTAGATAATGGGCTCTACTTTCTAGTACCTGCCATGTGCTAGGCACTGCCCCGGGTACTTTGTAGATGTGAGCTCCTTGTATCCCACCAGAACCCAAGCCGCTTGGCCCCAGGTCAGCATTCTTTCCCTGTACCACACTGCCTCCCCAAGACAAGGAAAGCCAGGAGCTTCCAGAGCTCTTTTTGAATCTCCTCTGTGAAGAATGCTGTCAGCCGTCAGCCAACACCACTTACTCAGAGCTCTGGGCGTGGACTAATGAGGGACACAGTCCTTGCCTGGGCGGAATGCAGGCTTTCAGGGCGGCCAGCCCTCCAGTCCTCCAGGGGGGAACAGGGAATGGGAGGGAGGACGATCCACATCTTACCGGAGCCTCACTCATTGTGCTGGCTCTGCTGCTAACTGGCCCGGTGACCGTGAGTAAGTGATGCCTCTCCCAGCCTCAGTTTCCCCCATTGCAGCACAGGGAGTCGGAGGCACGGGGCTCTCTAAGAACCCTCCCAGACGTAGGATTCTAGGATCTGTGACTTCTGAGAGTGCTGTAGGCCAGCTGTGCCTGGGTGCAGGGAGGTATAATCCCTGGGGATCCTTGCAAAGGTGCCTTGGTCGCCTCTAATCTTGCAGCTCATTGTCTGCTAGAGCTCAGAACATGGGAGGGGGAGCTCATCTAGGATAAGGGGAGCCCTGGTTGAAGATGATTTACCAAAGCGGGACGTGCACAGGTTTGCGGGGCCTAATGGTGTGCTGGGAATGGGCAGATGTGCTCCCTAAGCTAGCAGATGTTAATTTTTAAGAACTCCTGAAGGCACAGTTCTAGGGAGAGGGAATCCCTGTGACCTGATTTAATGCTCCCACCTGATTTATTGGGGAAGAATAGTTCTGTCCTCACCCCACACCATATCTCCCCTACCCACCCTCTGACTCAGCAGTCCATAGGTAGTAAGTAAGGTCACCGGATGGAAGGAGAAATGCAGAGATCCTGAGCCAGGCCAGGCAGCTGCCAATGCCCAGGTGCTGTTCACTCACCATACCACCCCACACCTCACCTCCATCAGGAGGAGTGCCCATGAATTCCAATACCAAGGAAACTCTGAGAAGGAAACCTCAAATGAAAGGGTTGCAAACTGAATACTGGTGTGCCTCAGTTTAAACAAATCCAGTATACCCAAATCTAAAAATAGCTCCTTCTATTGGAACTCTTTCCCATATGAATTCATTCCCATATGAAAAAGAATCACTGGTTCTTTTCTTCAAGAAGCCAACTCCATTAGTGCATTAAAAATACGACTGGAGTTGCCAAATGTGATTTCATATGCAATCCCTCTCCCCACCCCCAACATACTTCTCACTCCTGATCCCAAAGGAATACTCCGCCTTGCATAAAGAGAGGTTCGCCTGCAGTGAGCGGGGGCTGGTGATCAACATGGCTAACACATGTCCTGGATTTTCTAAGACCGGATCACTTTCTAATATTAGGTTTCCATTGTCCCATGAGAATGCTTGGAACTATTAGGCCGTGGGGACTGATGCTTTGGTTCCTATGATATGGTCACCAGGGAGAGGAGGACACTGTCCTGTCAAATCCATTTTCTAGCCTGACAGAGCCAAAGGGCAGGCCTGGTCAGAGATTAAGGTGACATTGGGGAACGAAGCCTGTGAGGTGGTAGAGCCATGTGGGCCAGGAAGTGTTGGGCGAGGGGTGAGTTAACCCAGAAACGCAGGCCCCTGGGTTCCTGGGATCCATTAGAAGCATGCCATGCAAAACAGGCGGGCCGCAAAGATCCAGGGCCCTCCACGGGTGCTGCTCTGCGTGGGAAGTGGGCAGGCGGGGCCCTGGAAGGTGGCCAGGGAAGAGCAGTTCCATGATTAAAGGGTTGGAGACCAGGACTTCCGAAGCCAGGCGAGGATGGCTAGTTATTTATGCATTCATCTCTGGGCCGTGCCTCCACCCCACCCCACCCCACCACCCAGCAACTCACATCCATAGCTCAGCCCTGGACCCCACATTGGGCTCAGGCGGGTGAGAGAGAAGGCTGGGATTTTGTGGAATGCATTGATGGAGCACCTGGGGTGTGTCAGCAGGGGCCTTAACACATGTGCATCCTGAATCCTCCCAACAATGCTACAGGGTAAGAGTTACTAGCCCCATTTTATAGGAGACACTGAGTTGAAATTCTTTGCTCTAAGTCACATGGCCAAGAAGAATAAGGATGCAGGTCTTCTGATTCTACTCCATCACCGCCAAAACAGCAGTGATAATGGAGACCAGGGGTCAGAAGCTGAGGGTAGAGAAATCTCACTGATCTCCAATGACCGGTCTATTTCCCCAGGGCTATTTATGTGTGAAAAGGTAATTCCAAAACAGTACTAATAATGAGGCTAGTGCTATTTATTGAGCATTTATGGAGCAGCTACTGCATGCATGGTATTCTAATCCTGACAATGATTTCCCAAGGTAGGGATTATGATTCCCATTTCATGGATGAGCACACTGAGACTCAGAGACAGTACCTTACTTGCCCACAGTCACAGAACAAATAAGGCACAGAGCCAGGATTTATGTCTTTGTTCTGTCTTCAAAGCCCACCCTGCTTGTATCACCCCTGCCCTATTGCAGCATCCACATATGGTGGCTGGAGTTGTTTGTTTATGGGAGGGAAGTGTGGGTTCTCTGGAGTCATTCTGAGAGTGATCTTAAAACAGAGCAGCCTTACTCCAGAAGGCTGTGGATGGATTAGCTGTTTTCCAGAGCTGTGGACTCATATCCAAGCTTTGTCTCCTGCTGTTTCCTTCTTGCATTTTTTCCCCATGTGAATTCCCACTCATCTTTTCTTCCATTAGTCTCCCTTATCTCCTTTTCATAGTCACATCCGCTCTCTTTGAGCTCTCCGATGGTCTTTGTGTAGCAGGTAGGACTCTGCAACTCTTCTATTTATCAGGCTCAAGTGCCTGAAAGAGAGAGCTTGAGTTGTGTTTAAGAAGGGCTTCCTATGGCCAGGCATGGTGGTTTGTGCCTGTAATCCCAGGGGCTCAGGAGCATGAGGCAGGAGGAGTGCAAGTTCAAGGCCAGCCTCAGCAACTTAGTGAGGCCCTAAGCAACTTAGTGAGACCTTGTCTCAAAATAAAAAACAGAAAGGGATAGAGATGTGGCTCAGTGGTTAAGCACCTCTGGGTTCAATCCCCAGTACCCTCTCCCTCCAAAAAAGAGGGGCTACCTGGATGAAATTTCAGAGTAGGAACTCTCCCAATCTGGGAAACCAGAGTGAGTCTCAGGGAGCTATTTCCTTTGATGAATTGAGTGACGGCGCAGCAAGGCCTGTCTGCTCACAGCACCAGGCTCAGATGCAGCTGAGCCACACCCATGCTTTTCCTTGCCTTCCTTTCCAGTCCTTCATTGCTCCTTTGTGTTTGGGGTTCTGGAGGTTCCTGGTGGACCATAACCCTTCCTTTTAATGCTCCATGATTGTGGTCCTTCTATGGTGGTCTGGAAAGAACATAGAACAAGTCCTTCAGGACCTGAAGGACTGAAGTCTTTCAGGACGGGGGTTTGGTGGCTTTTCAGTCTGTGTGGGAGTGGGTGACCTTGACAGGTCAGCTCTTCTCTCTAGGCCTCAGAGATGGCCATTGGGTTTTGTAATGAGACCAGGAAGGAAAGGATCAAGAATAGAAGGTCCCTGTCCTTAAGTGGCTGACATTGAAGAGGGGGACAAAAAATGGGTCATTTTTTGTGAGTCCAGGTAGTGACTTATATCCTCAAAAAATGAAGAGTGGGGCTGGGATTGTGGCTCAGGTAGAAAGCTCGCCTGGCATGCGTGAGGCCCGGGTTCGATCCTCAGCACCACATACAAAGATGTTGTGTCAGCTGAAAACTAAAAAATAAATATCAAAAATTCTCTCTCTCTCTCTCTCTCTCTTAAAAAAATTAAAAAATAAATGAATGGAATAAAGGTATTGCATCCAACTACAACTGAAAAAAAATATTTAAAAAAATGAAGAGCACATTGGAGGAAATGGGGAGAAACAAAGAACTCAGTGACTAGCCCTGCCAAGGGGTCAGAGAAGACCCATGGAAGAGGTGCCTTCTGAATGAGGATGGGAAAGATGGAGGGAGTTTTGGGGTAGACCACTTCTGCTTATTTTGAGTTTTGCTATTTAAGTTGTTTATCTGAGCTCCAGTCCTGACTTCTAATAATGGTTACTACTTGGCTCTCAGGGAGGGTCCTGGCACTCCCATGGAAACCCAACTCAAGCCCCATCCAAATCCTGCTGAGACTCAGAGAGCAACTTGCAAAGGAAATGGGCGGTGGGATGGGGGCAGAAACCAAAGAAGGAGAAGCTCCAGAGGAAAGGGTTTCAAATAGAAGCAAATATTCCATAGCTATGAGGTGCTGCGGAGATCAGGGTGAAAAATGAGACAATTTTGGAATAAAGAAAAAAGACTGGAAGGAAATATATAGAAATGCTAATGGTGGTTGACTCTGGGTGGTGTGGTTATAAACGCATGGTCCATTTTCTGCTCCTATACTGCTCTGTACTTGCCCACTTAACAATGAGCATCTATTTTGATAATCAAGAAACAGCAATTGAAACTTGTTTTAAAAAGAAGTCACTGGTGACCTTGGCAAGAGCAGATGCAGCCGAGTTGTTCCGACAAGCCAGATTGCAGGGCATTAAGAAAGTGGCAGGGGGTGAGGAAGGCAGAGAGTGTGCGGCTCTCAGAGAGGCTGGCAGGAAATAGAAGGGCAGAGACAGCACCTGGAGGCCGCAGGGCCTTGCAAAGATGTTTGCTCTTGATTGAAGGTGGGAGGGGCTTTGCAAAGGAATGATATTTTCTGAATTAAAAACCAGGCTCTTATAAAGTATTTTTGTGTCTTTTTTGAATGTAAGAAACAGAAGGAGAAATTCAATTGGCATTTCTGGGACTTTTCTATGGCTTGTGGGGCCCACAGAGGGAAAAATTATGAAACTGGGATTATGAAAATTCGGGCCTTTTGGATGTTGGATATTGTTTGGGCTCCTAATCAGAGGGGAAGAAGCAAGTAATGCTAATAAGTAGGAGCCACATGGGGTGGCCCCGTAGTCCCAGCTATTCTGGAGGCTGAGACAGGAAGGTCACAGGTCACAGGTAGACCCTGAGCTTCCCTATTTATCTGGCTCAAACTTCTGGAAGAGCCATTTGGAGTTATATTTGAGGCAGGGCTTAAACACAGGTTTGGCCCAGGAGTTTGGGTTCAGCTTAGGCAACAGAGTGAGACCTTGTCTAAAAAAGCAAAAATCCCCAACCAACCAACCAACCAACAGCAAAAAAGAAGCAGGAGACATCCTTGTTCATAGCAGTATCATTCATAATAGACAAAAGACAAAGGGTGGAAGTGACCAGCGTCCATCAGAGGATGAATGGATAAACAGCACATGGTTTAATACCATGAAATATTATTCACCCATGAAAGAGATGAAATTTTGACATATGAGACATGGAAGAACCTTGAGCATGTTATGCTAAGTGAAATAAGCCAGTCGCAAAAGGACAAATATTGCATGATTCCACTTAGTTGAGGCAACTGAGTAATCAAATCCAGGGAGACAGAGAGTAGAACAGTGGTTTTGAGGGATGGGGGAGGGAGAATTTGAATTAAGAGTTTAATGGGTACAGTTTCAGTTTTGGAAAACAAGCAAAGTTCCGGAGCTGGATTGTGGTGATGATTGCAAGACAATTTAAATGTACCTTTTGCCACTAAACCATGCACTTTAAAATGGTTAAAACCACTGTTACATTATATGTATCTTATTTTAATTTAAATAAATTAAAAATAAGTTGCTGGTCACAGCGGTGCACACCTATAATTCCAGCAACTTTGGAGACTGAGGCAGGAGGATCACAAATTTGAGGTCAGCCTCAGCAACTTAGCGAGACCCTGTCTCTGAAGAAAAACTAAAAAGGGCTAGAAATGTGGTTCAGTAGTAGAGACCCCTAGGTTCAATTCCTCAGTACCACATACATACATACAAACATACACACATAATACATCCATCTATATATATATATATATATATATATATATATATATATATATATATACATTCATAAACAGAATTATCTCAAGAAAATAAGGAAAAAGAGGGGGTGGCTTTGGAAAATGGAAAGAACACTTTCTGTTGGGAGTAGGTGAAAGTAGAAAGGGTGGACAGAAACAGAAGTGGGAGGGAGAAGGTGGTGGGAGTCAGGTCAAGCACGCAGGAGGAGAGTCTGCCCTACCTGCTATGGTAAGACCAGAGAACAGGTTGGAATTATCCACTCATTGCTTTGTTCAATGAGGTGTGGTGTTTCAACCCTGGTAGGACCATCAGCACACACACAGCCTCTTTGTGTTAATTAGGGAACAAACTCACCCATCCCCTTCCAAGGGCAGATACAGCCTCAGGGGTGCAGGGCTTAGTCCACGGACAGGACAGGATGGGAGTGGGGATTTTGGCCTATACTCAGCCACTCAGCAAGTGCCTCTATATTGTAAGGAATTTACACAAATGTACCCAGGTGCCCTGCATGCCAGGCACTATAGTTTTCTAAACTGTAGGAGACCAACCTCTTCCCTGAAATGATCCAATATTTCCAGGGCTTGAGGAAACAGAGGGAAGAGATGAGAAGTAAGCCATTGGACAGTGTGACCCTGATCCCATGCATTTTGCTTCTGTAGGGCTTTGAGGCCAGGAAGAAGGGATGAAAGAAGATGGCAGGATTGGTCGGTACTGGGAGTTGGCATTGCAGAACCCAGGTCAAGGAGACAGGGTCACGGGGCGTGTGGTGTGTGAAGCAGCTAACCCAGGTTCTAGACTTGGGAGGAAGACTGGTTCAGCTGGGGAGGAAGGAACTGAGGACAGCATCCTGTATGAGCTGCTTAGAAAGTCTGCTTACCTGGAGTACCTGGCTGGTGCCCCAAGGCAGGTGAAGACTTGTACTAAGCCTGATACATACATAAATATGGTCACTTTGACTATCTTGGCATTATCCCTATGTCTATAACCAAGTTATAAAAATCATTTCTATAAATTTTAGTCGACACCCAATAGCTACGTATTTATGGGGTGCAGTGTGACATTTCAATACTTGCATACAATTTGTAATGATCAGATCAGGGTAACCAGCATATCCATCCCCTCACACATTTAGCATTCAAAATCCTCTCTACCAACTCCTTGTAAATATACAATTAATTGTTGTCCACCAGAGGCTGTATCCAATATTAATCAGAGGCCATCTGAGCTGCCCAGTGCATCTGTTACATGCTACTTTCCCCACTATCAGCAAAAGATAATGATCTTTGTGCTAATAATGGATTAGGAGGTTGGGGAGACAAGAGTTCAAATTCAAGTTCTAGGGCTGGGGTTGTGGCTTAATGGTAGAGAGCTTGCCTAGCATGCTTGAGGCACTGGCTTCGATCCCAGGCACTGCATAAAAATAAACAAATAAAATAAAAGTGTAAAAAAAAATTCAAGTTCTACAGTTTATAAGATATGTGACTCAAATAAGTCCGTAGTGTGCTTATCAGTAAAATGAGTTCAATTACACCATTGCCCTCGGAGTTGATGAAGAGTGAATGTGTCAATATATTCAAAGCACAGGATGATGATGGCTTTGCAGACTAATGACTGCTTAGTAGTCGTCACTTCACACAAAAACCACACTGTTTGGAATCATGATGTCAGTAAGGTATGGCCTCTGGCCCATGACGTGGGGCTGCTACAAGGTGGTAGGGCTTGTTCCGGCTCCTACCTGCAGGCTCACAGAGACCTGTTCTTCTGCTTGGTGCCAGGTCCCTCCCAATCCTCTCACACACCCACTGGTCTGGAAGGCAGGTCACCTCTGTTGGCAGCGGCAGGGCCTCACAGGGCTTCCAAACATCAGACACTGCATTTCTATGAGACTTATGATGAAGCGTGATGTGACATTCTGTGGGGAGGTGGGGTAGCCGTGATCTAGTCAAGTTCCATGTGTGGCACCCTGTGATCATATGGGGCACCCTGTGGGAGTCGAGGTGCCAGTGATGAGGTGGCATGTGGTGGCAAAGTGGGGCTCCTTGTGGTGAGGAGAAACACTCTGGTGAGGGACAGTGCTGCCCTCTAGTTCATAGTTTTGTCTTGCCCTAATCTGCTGCTCTACTTTCAAATCAGACTTCACTAGTCAGGTTCTTGTCCATTGAACTGGATGTAAAATACCCCCTGTGTCAGATGCTACCCTGAGCAGGGCCAGTGACGTCCTCCCTGGGCTCCTCACTCCCAGCACTGCTCACTGCTGGGCAACAGTTCCCTTTGTGCAGAGCCACTGACCATGTGCTGCACTGGGCCGCCCACGAGCCCCTCATGGGGGATCCCATAATGACGGGGTGAGTGGAACACAGGCATCAAATCTGCACCCATTTCCTGAGGCCTCCCAGATGCTACACACGGCGTTAGCCTCTAGGGATGGGAACAGAATCTGGTCCCTGCTCTCAAAGAGCTTAGTGTGGCAGGGGACGGAGACCTGTAGTCTCCCCTGGACTAAAAGCACTCCCAGAGGACCACATATTTGTTCAGAGGAGAAGGCAGGCCACTTGCTCTGTCTAGGCTAGTCTGGTAAGGCTTCTCAGAGTGGGTAACTTTGGAGGAGGGTTTTGAAGATGGAGCAGGAGTGTGGAGACATGAACAGGACATTTCAGGCTGGTACTCAGCAGCTCCAGGGGGTTCTGACCCAGCAGGGATGTACTTGTAAAGATTCTCCAGGTACCTACAGTGCCATCTTGATCTTCTGATACCCAGGGGACCTGTGCAGGGTAACAGAGCCTGTCAATGAGCTACAGCTGTTTCTATTTAGAGATAGCAGGAGAGAGAACATGGCTGTACCCATCTCTCTCAGTCATAACCTAGGAGGTACTAAGGAAGGTGCTTTCCCCTCTACGGTGCAGTAATGGTGCTGGCGGGTGGGGGGGGGAGCTGGCTGGGCTGGGCTGGGCTGGACAGGCCAGGCCCTGGAGGGACCGGTTGGGCGGGAGGATGCTGTTTATTTGACTACGATGTATATTTAAAGGTCTCAGTTACAATGGGCCCGGGGCGCTCTTTAACAAGCTGCAGCTGTCTGGTCGCTCATTAGCTTTCCTGACATCTTCTCTGGGCTGGTCCTGGGGGAGCAGCCCCCAAGCCCCTCCCCATAGGCCAGGGCCCTGAAAGGCTGACTTCTTGCCCCCAGCCCTGAAGCCACCATGATGAATGGTGCTGCTGCCCCATGCAGACAAACGTCTTCCTGGAACAAGCCCTGTTTGTTTAAGACAAACAATCACAGTCCACTCTGACGGAAGTCCCTCGTTGAAGGAAGGCCCTGGCCTCACCTGCCATCCTCCTGACTCTCTGCCTCTGGACACCAGGAAAGGACACTTCAAGGGGTCTGGCAGCTGCAGGCATTGTTCTCAGAATGGGGACAGAGCTGGACCTCCAGGGACAGCAGGCCCTAAATGTTTTTGGAAATGAGCTGAACTTGCCCTCTATGAACACATGGAGAAGCAGCAGGCATCGTGGGAAAGCAAGGGCTCTGGCTACTGGGTATCTGTTCTCTGCCACTTCTGTGTGGGTCTCTGTTAAGTCCAGCCTCTCCTGGCCTCAGATCCCTCAAACACAGAATAGGCTGGTTTGTTAGACCAATGACTCTCAACTGACTGCATAAATAGGACCTTTGAAGACACATTATCCAGGTGTCGTGGCACACTCCTGAAATCCCAGCAGTGGTTTGGGAGGCTGATGCAGGAGGATTGCAAGTTCAAAGTCAGCCTCAGCAACTTAGTAAAGCCCTAAGCAACTCAGTGAGACCCTGTCTCAAAATAAAAAATAAAAAGGGCTGGGGATATGGCTCAGTGGGTAAGTGCCCTGGGCTCAATCCCTGGTATCCCTACTGCTGCCCCCCCCCCCCACAAAAAAAAGACACACTGATTCAATTGGGCTACAGACACTGCCAACCCCCAGTCCCCAAAGCCCTCAAGTGATTGTATTGTGCAGCCAGGACTGGGTGCCATTGGTTTGGGTGGTTCCCAAGGCCACTCTCAATCTATGGCTCATTGAATTCTCCTTGAACATTCCTGGTTCCTTAGCAAACACCTCCAAGAAGCCATCAATTTGTAGGCCCCAGAAGTTCCTGTACTAGGAATTCCTCCTAAACAGAAGGACTTTGCAGACTAATGACTGCTTCCTGGGGGAATATTTGTAAAGTATTCTAACAAAAAGCCGTTTTGTTTCCATCTTCCAACTTTAGCTACATCTCCTTTTCTGAGGTCCAAATTGGTGTTAGAGATGACAAACTGGGGTATACTTGTTTTTGGAGGAAATCCAGCTCATGCTGGAAATACTTTGCAATATAAAGCACTGGCAATGTGGAAATGATTCTTATTATAGGTGGGATAGTTGAGGATGAGGAACAAGTTTGGGGGCAGAATTATTACTACTCTTTGTGTCTACAATTAGATTGTAAGCCTCTTATGGGCAAGGACCAGATATCTCCTCTCTCTCTCTCTCTCTCTCTCTCTCTCTCATCCGCCTGACTTAAATAAATGACTGTGTGGATAGATGGATGGATGGGGTCTCCTACCAGGTAAGTTTTCCTTCTTTATTTTGGGTACTCATCACTAGATTTGGCTGTGGGTCACCTAGGCTGTCATCACCTCTGTCACTATGGTGAATAATGGAGGGGCAGGGGCTGAGGGAGGCAGCTGGGTATTGAGAGAACCTGTTAACCTTGGAACTCAGGGGAGGGTCATTAATGAGTAAGTGTCCCAAGCTGCTCCTGACAGACTTGCTGTGAATGGTGAGGCCAGATTCCATGCCTATTGTCCTGTGCTGTGAATTCACAGTTCCCTAAGCCCCAGCACACAGGGTAGCTGAGAATGTCATCCTCAAAGGTCTTTTGGCCGAAAAGGCTATTTCTGTCCAAGAAAGAATGTGGTCCTACAGCTCAGTGTAGGGTAAGAACAGGAGTCGGTGCCCCAGACTGGGTCTCTGCAACTCAAATAAATTCTTTGTTCCTCAAAATCTTGCCTGGCTTCCACGTGGGCAGACTCTCTGCATGACTGAGGGTACAGAGGGAAAAGATAAAGACTTTGCCCTTCAGGAACTCTCAGTCCAGGAGAAAGACCCAAGGGCTGATGAACTGCAGAGGAGGAAATGTCTAACAGAGGTAGGGACAAAGGAGGAAGTGGTGCAAGTGTGTGCCTAACATGGTAGGGACCTCAGGGGTGGCTCCTGAAAGGGGCTGATGTTTAAGTTCAGCAGGAGTTCTTCAAACAGGTCTTAGATATCTTCTCGGATTCATGGAGGTAGGGGATTCTGTTATGCAGAGAGGCTTCAGAATCCTTTGTGTAGCGACTGGTGGAAACCTGTAGCACAGGGGGCTACAGTGCAAAGGAAGGGGGGTGATCCAAGGGCACACAGTCCCATGTGTGTAGAAACCAGCTTATTTGGGAGGAAGGAGCTGCAGATGAAGTTGGAGGATGGAATCAAAATGGCTTTTTGTTAGAATCCTTTACAATAATTCCCCCAGGAAGCAGTAATCCATTTCAGTCTTCCTCATTCGGTGCTGATCTGCCCAAGTCGCAGGGAGATCTGGTGCCGATTACCAGGTTTCGGTGCATTAGGTAATGCAACAATAAAATCTGGGTCGTTGCAGCACAAAGTCCCCTTTATTTTGACAAGTGTAGTTTTTACTCTGAAGTGTTATCATAAATAATTAAATTAAACCAGTAAATGGCTTGTAGTATGCTTTGCTGAGTAACAAAGTCTCTGTAACCTCAGACACTGAGCCATTCCTTTGGGGGATTCTTGGCTCAGAAACATTTGGGAATTTTTCAGAATTCAAGAATATTTGAACTAGTCGAGGAAGCGAGGTATGGCAGAAGCCTCATTCCATTCCATCCTGCCGTCCCCCGTTTCCCGCTGGGGTTCCCCCATTCTGCTGCACCCCTCCCCACCTTTTGTCCTGCTACAGTGAAAACCGGTGAAGGGGATTGCTCTTCAGCCCTGGGATGACCTGGGGTGAGAAGTGGTGGGGGTCCTGGTGCACATTCTGGGTGGTCTTTTCTCATCAGCATCAGGGTGTCCTGAAGTAGGCGCTTCCAGTCTTAGGATGGAAGGGCTTGCAGGGTTTCTCAAGACCATCAGGCCACCTGCTGCCTCCACTGTTTTTTTAGACAAGAAAACTGAGGCCCAGTGAAGGGAAGGGACTTGACCTATTTCTTGTTCGTCGATGGATTGGGAGGACCCAGAGACCCAAAGGAAGCCCATGCCAGAGAGACAGGGGCTGCAGCTCAGAGAAAGGAAAAGTTGTGGGAAGGGGAGAAGGAAAGAGAAAATGATAAGAAGCAGAGAAACCACTTTGTCGGAGGAAAGGAAACTGAATCAAGTTCTTAGGAGGAAACCCTGAAACCTAATCACCAAAGTCTCTACCAAGACTCTGCCACTGCATCTGGACAGTTCTGAAACTGAAGAAACTGGGGAGGAGAGGAGAAAAATAAATAAATAAAAGGTTCTGGAGACAGAATGCAGAGGCAGAAGATGCTGATCAAAAGGAAGAACTTTTAGTCCTTCCTCCAGGTGAGTGGGACTGTGCCTTCAGCCACCTCTGCCATCCATGCCCTCCCCTGCTCGGGACTGCTAGTGACCACATATCTGCTGTCCTCATCCTCTCAAGGGCCTCAGATAAAGTGGCAGCTGTTGGATTGCAGAGAGGTGACCTCCTGCACCTGTAGGACTCCATGTAGGGCCGATCCACTCTTAGGGACATATTTGCCAGTAAAAATTCCAGCTCTGGGGAGGGGCAGGGACAGATATCCAGAGCCCTCTAGAGAGCGGATGAGCCCCTTGCAGTGAGGTTGCCGACTGCACATGTGGCCTTCCCCAGCCCCTCCTCAGGCTGCCTGTTTTTCATAGCACCTTTAGTGGAAAGGAAAGCATGTTTTTCTAACTCTATACAACTCCGAGCTATGTAAACAATAGAGAGGGAGCTTGGAACAAAATTCACCTACAGGGCAGACAGAGCTGGACCAGAAATCCCTAAGGGGGAGGAGGCGAAGGCTCCAAGGGCCAGGGTAGCTTTTAAGGAACAAACTGCACACACTCAGATGCTGGTAAGATGTTGGGGGGGGGGGCTGGTATTTGCCCCAGGCTGTGAGTCTTCCTTTGGAGGATGGAGAAAGGGAAGGCCGGCCCCTGGGGAGCTGCCCTCCTTCTCTCCATAGCATCCTTCATAAGGAATGTGGACCAGGGAGGAGGCTGTGAGCTCAGCTCCCTGGAACCCCCCCAAGGAGACCATCAGGGGCCTCACCAGCAGGTGCCTCCAGGTACTACCCTCCACCAGACCTATGAGGGTCTAGGCCATCTCTTAGCTGGTGGGAGCAGGGCAGGCGTGCAGAGGGAGAGGTGCTCTGCCTACCGGATGGCAACTGTCCCCCAAACCACTGCTAGACTGGGTCCTGAAGAACCTCACCTCCCTCTTGGCCTCTCCCTCCTCTAAGGTGCCATCTACTCCAGGAAGCTCTCTCTAAATCCTGAGGCTGCACCCTGGGGGCCCAGCCCCTCTGTACCCTGCTGCACCCTGTTGCACTCAAATCTTGTCTCTCCTTAAGGCTATTCTGTATCCATACTCATTCTCACCCACCTCCACACAGAGCAGGTGCTCTCTGAATGCTTGTTGAACAGAACAAGCATCTCTACAGCAGGCCTGATGTCCCTGTCAGGAGAGCTTTGGTGACAGGCCCAGTTCTCTGGCCCTGGCTAGACTTGGCCTAGAGGGAATAGTAGGGAAAGGACCAGGGAGGTCAGAGCCACCTACAAAGCCCTTCAACCCAGCCACATGTTTTTCCTGTGTCACAGCCGGATCCCATCTCCTCTGCACCAAGCAGGTCTATGGCTACTGCACTCCCTCCCTGTCAGGCACTGCGGGGATGTGTGTGGCCAGGTTGGGGGGGGAGGGGACTTTAAACAAACAGCCTTGGCCCCAGTCAGTGCCAAGGTTCCCCAGCCCGCCGCCCACCCCCATACAGAGGCAGCTCGCTGGACCGTGTGACAAGGAGCCAGCAGAATTCATTTAGCGAAAAACTGATTTGGTACTCAGGCTCACAGTCCCCCAGCAGGGCCAGATAGCACCTGAGCACCCCTCCTGCTCTCCCTCCTTCTTGGGCCTTTCACCCCCTAATCCACCAAGTGGGGAGCGGTCACGTGGGCCCCCAGCTCTCGACAGGAAGCTGTCGGCACCACTGGCTCGCAGGGCCAGCTCCCTCACCGCCGGGAAGGCAGGCTGCCTCCCCCTAGTCCGGCCTGGTGAAACCCAACCCCTCTTTCCAGCTGCAGCTCGAAAGAGTGAGCCCCGGGCCTGGCCCTCCCCAGGGACCCTGCAGCCTGCAGATCTCACGGTCAGGGAATTTTCCCTGCGCAGTGTTCCAAGCCAGCAGAGCCTCCAGAACAAAGGGCAGGGGGAGACAGCGACAATCTTCCCTCTTCTCATTGCACCCCACCCCCACGGAGGTAAGGGAGACCCAGTGAACAGAGGCTGCTCCCCGGATCTGGGGACAGAGGAGACCCAGAGAACAAAGACCAGCTTTCCTGAAAAGCACTCCCTGGAGGAACCAAGCCCAGATCAGTGTGGAGCTGTCCCCACCTCTTCCAGCCCTTCCCTTCACCACCAGCCCAGAGAAAACTAACCTACCCTGGCCCTGACAACCCAAGGGCCATGTGTGGTGAGAGGCCAGGGTCAGAGTCAAATGCTGCAGAGGACACTGTAGCCAGGCAGTGGGGAGACACAAGCTCCAGAATTCGCTGCCTCCCTTACCTGGGAAAAGGCAATTTACAAAGGAGAGATTGGGCTTCTCTTGTTGCTGCTCCTAGGACAAACTGTTCCTCCAACACTGATTCACTATCGCCCAGTAACAGTATCATGGTGTGGAGAGATCCTGTAAGCCACCACTCATTCAAATCCTGATCTCACCATGAACTGGCTTAGGGACACCCCAAAGTCCTTTTGACCCTGACCTGATAAGCGGCACTTCTAAGCCTCCTTTTTTTTTATTTTTAAAGATGTTGATGGTCCTTTATTTTATTCATTTATTTATATGTGGTGCTGAGAATCGAACCCAGGGCCTCACACATGCTAAGCAAGTGCTCTACCACTGAGCCACCCCCCCCCCCCCGGCCCCCTAAGCCTCCTTTTTTCATCTGTAGTATGGGACTAATATTTGCCACACTCACCTTCATTCATTCAGCAAATATTAAGTACCTACTATGTGACAGGCACTGAAGTCACTTGCTAGAGACCAAAAAAAAAAAAAAGAAGAACAGGATTCCCACTCAAGGGTCCCACCAACTCATGGGTATGAAGGCACTTGGAAAACTGAAATGTTGACATAAATAGATAAGGACCAGCTGTAATGATCTCATTAACTTTCTGGGAATGGGGCTGCTAAAGTGATTTTTAAAGTTCTTAAAAACAGTTAAGCAAGCCAGACCTGTCTCTGTAATCTGGCCTGCACTATTTATTTGCTTAGCAAACTGTTTCTTCATAGATAGTGCAAAAGGAAAGGCTTCAGACCAGCCCGAGGCAGAATTTCCTCCAAATTCAGAGTGAGTGGGGTCTGAATTAATTAGGTCTTTCTGTAGCTTAATGTATAAACCTGGGCTCAGGAAATTTGGCCTTTAAAGCAGGTGCCCTTGCAAATGAGTGGGTTTCATGTGACTATTTTAACTTCGGCTTCATTACCCTTTATGGGCTGCAGGAGTGGTGGGAGCCAGAGGGAGGGATCTGGTGTGAGTCTGCAGTGAGTAAAGAGCAAGAGGACCCGTGAAATTGCCCCTGGGTCTCGGAAGGCCTTCTCCAGCCAGGCCCGGCTGGGATGACCTGCCCACCTCCCAAGAGAGGTAAATTCACACTTGCATTTGCAGACTTTTCTAGTCTCTGGTGAACCAAGGCTCCCAGTCCCACTGAGCTGGGGCTTCCTTTCTCGACCTCTCATTGTTCTTGAACTTATTGGTTTTGCCTGTGGCAGGCTCCAAACTCCTCATCCATGAATGACCCTATCAGATGTCAGGTCACAGGACACTCTCTTTTTGAAGAACCTGTGGTCACTCCCTACTACTTCTTGGCTAACCTGAAACTCCTTCACCATCTGTTCCCACCCATGGATCTTTCCCACTTACCCTCATTATCTGCCCAGCCATATTCCTGGTCAACTGTCCCTTTAGACTGACTAATATAGTAGCCACCAGCCACCTGTGGCTATTGAACACCTGTGGCCAGTTCCAAATAAGATTTTGAAGGATCAGTATGAAAAAAAATCAATGTAAAATACCTTATTAATAATTTTTATATTGATTACATGTGGAAATGATAATATTCTGGATATTGGGTTTCATAAAATATAATATTAATATCAATTTCACTTTTCTTTTCTTTCTTTTTTTTTTTTTTTTAAATACAGTGCTGGGGATCTCAACCAGGGCCTTGTACATGCTTGGCAAGTGCTTTTCCACTGAACTACACCCCCAGCTCTCTTTTTAATTTTTTTTCAGTACTGGGGATTGAACAAAGGGGCACTTAATCACTGAACTACACCCCTAGCCATTCTTATTTTTTATTGAGACAGGATCTCACTAAGTTGTTTAGGGCCTTGTTAAGTTGCTGAGGCTAGCCTTGAACTTGAGATCCTCCTGCCTCAGCCTCCTGAGTTGCTGGGATTACAGGTGTGTGCCACCATGCCCAGATATCTTTTTAATTTTTTAATGTGGCTACTATAAAATGTGAGATTACACACTTGGCTTTCATGTATTTCTATTGGGTGATCTGCTCTGGAGCATGATATAGTAAAAAGTTTCTGGGCAGGGTGGTGGGCAGATCTCTCTTTCAACGCTATTTTGTGCATGACTTATCTAAACCTCAGGATTTTTTTTGTTGTTGTTGTTTCAAGTAGAACTAAAAGTATCTATTTCAAGTGATTGTTAGAAGGACTAGATGAGCTCATAGCTACAAAATCAGCTAGCATAAACTAGATAACAAAACATATATATGTATTTTAGTTGCTGATGGACACAATACCTTTATTTATTGATTTTTATGTGGCGCTGAGGATGGAACCTAGTGCCTCACACATGCCAGGCAAGCACTGTACCACTGAGCCACAACCCCAGCCCCTAAACTAGTTAACTTAATGTCATTTGGTTTCCTTCCCTTTACTTTCCAAATCAAAAATTAAAACATCTCCTACATTAGTGGCTCTCAAACCTGAGTGCACCCAGACTCTCCTAGGCAGTTTCTAAGAATCATGCCCATGTCTGGGCTCTGATCTGCTCTAAGTGGTGGGGGTGAGGCCTGCATATCAGAATAATTGGATGCTCTCCAGGTGATTCTAAAGCATAGCCAGGGATGAGAATCCCTGCCCTAGAACAGTTTGCCCCGCCCCCTTCAGTGCTCTGACCACACTTCATGTGGTGTCCCTTTAGCATTTCACATGTGCTTTGTGATGCTTTAATGACAGCCAGCTTTTCTGAAAGCCTTCCAAATGTCTGGCACTTTACATATATTATCTCTAATCCTTACCACAACTCTTGCAAGGTAAATTAGATTAACCCCATTCTACAGATGAAGAAGCTGAGGTTAGAAAGGTGAAAGACATCTACTTGGTAAATAAGTGGAGGAGAGCCAAGGGAAGTACTCAACCCCAGGTAAGTCTGAATCCAGACTGAGAGTCATTTATCACCGAACTAGATGGCTCTTGCTTTAAATCCTTTATTAAATAGAATATAAACCTCCAGGACAGCGACAGTTTCTTCTTGTTTGCCCAGATCTCAGACAATGCATTCAGTAGCCCTTTGGTAAATGCAGAACAAACTTCAGAGTATTAGGCCGGGGTGTGGCTCAGTGGTAGGGTGCTTGCCTAGCATGTGTGAGGCCCTGGGTTCAATCTTCAGCACCACATAAAAATAAACAAATAAAATAAAGTTATCTGTGGGACAGGATCCCTGAGCAGGCTGACAGGCAGGAGAGCCGCTGGGAATGGGAAGGATGGGGCTCCATGCTGAGCTCCAAGCAGTGAGCCAGGACAGTTTCAGGGTGCCTCCCCCAGCAGGCCTTCAGCAAGTGTAGAAAGGTTCTGGAAAGGAGAGCAGTCAAGTGACAGAAGCTCCTTTGTTTCTAACTCAACATTCTCCCACAGTCTGTCTATCCTGGCAAATGACTGGTCCAGGAGCTCTGTTGAGAACCCAGGCCCTGCAGGGTACACAGGGGCTCAGATTCCACCTTAGCTTGCTCCCCCCCCCAAGCCCCCCCCCAACCCCCCCCAAGCCCCCCCCCCCCCCCCCCCCCCCCCCCCCCCCCCGTCTGCCAAAGCCAAGGGCTGCTGGATTTCCTGGACCAGGCCTGAGTCCATATAATTTTAGTCCTTTCAAAATAGGCGGTTTATTAAAGTCTTTACCAAATGTGATCTACATTTGTAAGACTTGAATACAAACGTTCTTAAATTGGTGATGAAGGCCTTTGCCTGCTCCCTCAGGATGGACTCACCTGCAGGATTCAGGAGCACAGGCAAGCTGCACAGTGGCCTGGGAGGACAATGACCAAGTCAAGACAAGTGGTGGGAGTCTGGATCCACATTCTAGAAGCAGCATCATGACAATTATTAAATTATAAAATAATAATAAAAATGAAAAGAGGTGGGAGACCAGGGGAGGAAATACATTTAACGTTACCAGTGGCTGTGTTATGAAACTACAGAGAATTCTTTTTTTTTGTCAAATTTTCTGTCATGTGTCTAGGTGACTTTTGCAATAAATGAAAAGAAAAATACCTTTGGGGTGAGCCATCCTAACAAAACCACAGCATTTGATGTGTACTCTTTCATCTTTGTCTCAGTCCAGGCCCCCTCAACCTCTGTCCCTTCCTAGGAGGTGACAAGAACAGAGGTGGCAGGCCCAGCAGGTCACCCTGGGGAGCCTGCCAGGCCTTGCCCAGGGTGATGACTGAGGCATTTTTTCCCACAGCCAATCCAGCATTGGAAGACTGAGGAGCTGTGTCCTCCTCATCCCAAAGCCCTCTCCAGGATGAGATCCTGTGGGCTCCATCATTAGACCCCTGTTGTTCTCTGCCTGTAGCAGGAAGCGAAGAGGGAGACCCACCGCAGCCGCCGCCAACTCCCCCTTCGGGGTTCCCGGGTGCCTCCCTTGGGTTTGGAGCGAAATTCTGGAGCAAGCTGACTCTGACATTTCTCCTGGCTGGGCCCAGGGGCAGGACAGCCCTGTGGTCTTCTCTGAGGTTTGCAGGCTGGCAGGAGTCCAGAACTGCAGTTGCTGAGAGTGAACAACTTCCTCTTTCCTCTGTGGCACTCTCTTCTTTCACAGGGTGGTTGGAGACCCCACCTAGAAGCCACCCCATCCCACTCGGGCATTTTGGGCTAATCTGCAAATAAAGTAGGCAGTGGGTAGTTACAAGCTCACAGCCAATCAGACTCTGGCTCAAATCTGGTCTAGTTTTGCTCCTTGCCATTTACTAAGTTGTAACATCAGGAAAATTGCACACAGTCAGAGTTTCATCTGAAAAATGGCTTAAGAACCCCTGACTCACAAGACTGAGATGAGTGTCAAATCTACACCTTGTACAGGCTCAACGGAAAGCTGCTGCCCCTCCTGAGTCAGGCTCTGGGGCTGGGAGAGGAACCTGGACTTGACTTTCAGGGTTGGCCTCTTAGTGCAGCCTTTTTATGGCTGTGCTTGAGGGGCTGCTTTGGGAAAGCCATGGGACTCTGGGCTGGCTCCTCACCAATTCCTAACTTCTCAGTTAGGTTCTGGAGGAGTGCAGCAGTCTCTCCAAAGCATCCTCCTGGAGAGAAACTCTCTTTGTAAAAAAAAAAATATATATATATATATATATATATTTTTTTTTGTACACAATACTTTTATCTTATTTATTTATTTTTATGTGGTGCTGAGGATCGAACCCAGGACCTTGCACATGCTAGGTGAGCACTCTACTGCTGAGCCACAACCCCAGCCCTGAGAAACTCTCTTTTTTGAGGTGGGGGTTATAATCACTGTCCTTGCTGGAGGCTGGTGAGGGGCTGGCCTCCCACTGGCCCACCTCCCCTGGCCAAGCTTCCATTCAGGATGGCAGAGCCGGATGGAGGACTCCAGGTTAGAAGGCTTGGTGATGTTTCCTTGAAAAACATACACAGGCTGGAGGGCTACTTCCGGGGACAGTGGCTGCTTTTAGGGCAGTACATCGATGATGGTGACGGTGTGGCCCTCTCCAGTTCGGAAAGCACTTTCTCATACCTTATCTTATGAGGGCTACTTCCGGGGACAGTGGCTGCTTTTAGGGCAGTACAGCGATGATGGTGACGGTGTGGCCCTCTCCAGTTCGGAAAGCACTTTCTCATACCTTATCTTACTTCCTGGGCTCAACAATGACCTTGTGGGTGTTATTGTTATCATCTCTACTTCACTAAGGAAGCCATGGAGGCTTCAAACAGTAAATACTGTTTCCTGACTACAAATTCTGAGATCCAACATGAGAGGGTTGAGAATGTAGCTCACTGGTAGAGCCCTTGCCAGGCAGGGGTGAGGCTAGGGTTCCATCTACAGCCCTGCCCACCCACCCCACTCCTTCCCCCCCAAAAAAAAAATCATAAGAAAATATAGTAAACTTGAGCTGCATAGGGCCTCTCCCTTTGTGTGATACCTCGCACACACCAAAAGGAGGTCCTTTCAGTTCTCTTTTCAGTGGAGAAAGTGAGCATTTGATGAAAATGGAGGTGGGGCAATGGGAAGTAGGTAACATTCGACAGGCGTTGGGAGTGAGGTCACCAAGCTGAGAGGTAGAGGCCTCAGGGCCAGGGTGGTTGGGAGTGAGGTCACCAAGCTGAGAGGTAGAGGCCTCAGGGCCAGGGTGGTGTTGCAAGAATATGGAGATTTGTAGGCTCTGCACCTGGAGCCCATTAGTGGCCCCCAGCAGGACATGACCCAGTTCTTCCTATAATCAAGCCTCGACCCTTGGGGAAGAAACCTGGTGCAGCCTGGGCCATTGGGGGAAGAGAAATCTCTAGAAAGGCTTTCCAGGCAATAAGCCTCCCTGCCCCCACATCCCTTCCAGTACTCAGAGACTCAGAGGGGGCATGAAGTGACCTCACTTTCCTATCTTATCTTTTTTTTGGGGGGGGGTTGTTTAGGGAGGCCTCACACATGCTAGACAATGCTTTACTACTGAGCTACCCCCCAGCCTTTTATTTTATTTTATTGTTTAATTTTTGAGACAGGGTCTTGCTGACCGGGAGGACTTGAACTTGTGATCCTCCTACCTCTGCCTCCTGAGTTAGCTAGGATTACAGGCGTGTGCTACCACCACCGCGCCCAGCCCCTCTTATCTCGAGTCTGGGTCAAGTGTCCGTGTCACCTACCTGTTAGAAGAGAAGTGATGGGGGCAGGTTTGCTAAGATCAGGAGAGTGTCGCTGGCAGCCAGCCCAGTCTCCATTTGCCTGCTTTGGAGAGTGCGGTGGCCCAGGACCCCACTGGGTGGAGGGGGGGGTGTCCAAACCCAGTGACAAAAACTGGTTTCAAGAGCTTTTGACTTTCAAATTACCGTGGGGAGTGAGGAGGAGGGTGGGAGGAAGGAAAGATGGTCCTAGACTGGGTGTCCTGAGCCACCCTCAGTTCAATTCTGCCGCTCTGTCCCTCTGCCTTCGAGGCCAGGCGTGAGTGGTGCTATTTTCAGCAGGAGCAGCAGGAGCACAAAAGTCCTTTGGCGCAGCCAGCCGACTTCCTGACGTGAAATCCTAGCCTGAGGTCTCCCTGGGCCCCCTGAGCGTAGGCAGGCAGACCCTCAGACCAGTTCCTGGAAACTGTATAGTTTCCCAGCCTGCTCAGCCCCTCTCTCCAGGATTGCTCAAGTAATAAAACAAAACACTACCCTAACAGTGAGCATTTATGCATCGCCCACTAGAAGCCTGGCACTGTGTGGGCATCTCGTTATCTCGCTAGCTCCCACCTTGCCCAGCTTGTTGCATACCCTTCTTTCGAAAGACCTGCACCACTGGGCACAGTGGCGTACGCCTATAATCCCAGCAATGGCTGAGCCAGGAAGACCGCAAGTTCAAGGCCAGCCTCGGTAACTGAGTGAAACCCCGTTTCCAAATAAAAAATAAAAATAAAAAGGACTTGGATGCAGCTCACTGGTAAAGTGCCCCTGGCTTCAATCCCTGATACCAAAACACAAAAGCAAAAACAAAACAAAACAAAACACCTACTATCTAGAGAACAGGAATATTATTTCATTAAATCTGCTACTGGTAAACCATTTTCATGGAAAGAAAAAAAAAGAGAGAGTTTATTATACTGTTTTGCAAGGAAATTTCCAGAAGCCTGGGTCTGAGCCGGGGGCTGTGGCTACCCTTGTCCACAATAGGCATGACCTTTTCAGATGGGGCACCTATAATTCCTAAGCATCTTTCTGGTCCCAGCTGTTCTTCCCATCAAGGAGGCTGTCTTTGAAACCTCTTTCCCTGGCTTGTCTCCCTCTTGCTCAACAGAGCTCTTTCTTGCCAGGATTGGAGGGGCAGAGATGCTGGGACCAGCCATGGACTGGCAGGCCATGGGAGGCCTTGGCAAGCCTCCCCTGCCAGCCGCTGGGGCCCCCAGGCCACTGGCCCCACAAGAGCTGCCAGGAGAGTGCAGGGTTGGGGGAGGGCTGTTGGTGTAGGGTGGGAAAGAGAATGTTCCTCCAGCTGGTGGCCCGAGCCGGCTGGCCCAGAGGCCTTTTTCACGGCCCAATGCAGGGCAGCTCTTGCGTTTATGAGCTTTGTGAGATTCAGATCACTCTGTATTAGCCACAGGTTTTTGGGGGTCACATCAAAGGTTAGAGAGCTGTGGAAAGAGTTCTTTCCCCATGAATCACACTTCCCCCAAAATGTAAATATCTTTATAGAGCTGGCAGCAGAATGGAGACAACAAGAACTCCTGGGGTATTTTCCTCAAGAAACCTCTGGAAGGCTGGACAAAGGAATTCTCAGAGGAGAGCTAGAGGAGAAAGACTCCCTGGGACCAGTTAGATGGATCAGAGTTGGGGGTTGACGGAAGGCAGCAACAGGGCTTCAGCCGCTGCTAGCCTTGGAGGACTGGGCTCCTGCATTGCCCAACTCCATAGGCACCCTGTTTGTGCAGTGTCCAAACTGGACAACCACACAGAGCAACCCTGTGTCTCCTTGTTCCTTCTTTGATAAATAACTTTGGTGTCTCTTTTGTGAAATCCTCCAGATAGATAGTCAGGTTATACTTACCCATGTGCTTATTATTCCCTGTTCCTGGACACTTCACAGTTACATCTTTGAGGACAGAGGCCATGTATTTTTAGCTTTTGCTTTCCAACCTGGCACATTGTATGTGCTCGACAAATGTTTGTGGAATGAATGGATGAATAAAAGTTGTGGAGAGAGTTGGTCTAACATTGGAGACAATGGATAAGGATGAGCATTAGGAACTAGGAAGAGCTTTGATTTTTTTTTTTTTTTTGGATGAAAAAGTAAAATCTAAATGCATCATTCCTTTAAGATCAAGATCAACCACCACTGCTGTAGGAGGACCCCTGGATGGGCTTTTATTTGTTTAATCCCTCCTTCTTTTCTCACCAGCACCATGACAGGGAGACTCTGAGAAGCCACAGCCCTGATGCCTGACAGACAGTCCTGCTGGGCGTTTTAGAAGGAAGTGGGGAGGCACAGTGGGGGCTGGAGCCCTGGGGAGGGAGTCGCTTCACTGACTGTCAGAGAGGAGGGCTTCCGAGAGGAGGTGACTGGGTAGGAGGCTGGTGGTGACTTTGCAGAGGTGACAGACACCTTTTGCTCTGCTCCCGTCTAGGTGTGGCTCTCTTGAGCTCAAAGAGCTTGTGTATCCTGAGGTCACAAAGCTAGTGACCTTACAGCTCCTGTGCTTGAGCCTTGAAAAGCCTCTTCAGCCTCAGGGAACAGCTGGGTGAAGCAAGGGGCCTCAGCAATGGCTGCAGATTTCCTTCCTATGCCAACCTGGTGACCTGCCAGGACCTATCTTGGGCTGCTGCATGAACAGCCCAGCTCCTCACCTGTCTCAACAGCTGGATGCCCTGCTGGTCCCTCCTCTCCTCCTTTCCCCCTGCTCTGTTCCCCAGGCTCTGCCTGGCCATTCCTGGCCATCTCCGCCATGCTGGATGACAGCGCTTTATGCCCTTAGGCACCCGGAGACTGCCATCTGACTGGCCACCCTGGCTGGCATGCTGGCCTCCGCGTGTCAAGGGCCACTGGGGTTCTTCAGTTCCTCCAGATCTGGGCACACCTCGTCCCACCAGGCCTCTTGCTCTGGCCTGGGCACAAGCAGAGTTCCTGTCACATTCTGCCAGCTTCCTCAGCCAGTCTTCTCTGCTAGGACCTCTGGCTGTCACCTCTTGCCTGGGCTCACCAACAGTGACACTGCCCATCCCTTCCCAGCTCACCTTGCCCTATAGCTACACGGCAGCAGAGAGAGGCCCGGGCCTCATATTGAGAGACACCTGGCTCAACTCCTGCATGGGTCCGTCCTCAGGGTTTCTTAATTCCTCTGAGTCTTACTGTCCTCATCTGTGAAATGGGTTAATAATACCTGCCTCACAGGAAAATATGCACCAATATGTGGAAATGCTCAGTTCTGCCTGGGACACGGGTCATAAGGGAGGTGGGAGCTGAGCAGAGGTTATTTACCAAAGCTTTTCAGAGTCACTTCCATTCCTGTTTGACCCTGAAGAGCACAGATAAAGCTGAACTGTACCTGTTTTACAGAGAGGAGATTTGGGCTCCGTAAGAATGAATGATTCTGCATAGATCTTTCCCATCTCTTTCCCTCCACTGTCTGAGCTTCTCAACTTCATTCTAAGAAAGCGCCCCTCTCCACCATGCTCAGAACACCATCGAGTACGGGCGTCATTCTGGCTCATTCCATAGCCCCCGGCAGACCCTTAAGTGGAGAATGGTAAGAACCCTCCAGACAGTGGGGGTGGTTGGGGCTCCAATGCCACCTTTGAGACCCCATTCCAACTCTGTGGCCTTCTGAGGGCTTCAGAGTACAGTGCCTGAGCCCCGGGGCTGAGGGGCACGCCCCCTGCCAGTGGGCCCAGGCGCTGCTCTTCCCACAGCCCAGCCCCGGCTGGAGCAGCCCTGTGGCCGGTTGGCGGCCACCCACCCCCGCCTGGGGTTGCCAAGGCTGGCAGCGTCAGGGCCACGCTGCACAGCTCCGCGCCTATCCTCCTCAGTTTATTCCTTCCAGATACACAGTTGCTGCTTTTTATTTGGATCACTTTTCCGTGTTATGGTATTTGAGTTGTTTTTCCACCCTTCCCCCAAACCCTGCCTTCCTCCGTGGCAGGATTCCTAAGAAGACTAGTTTTTGGAGCGAGCTGCAAGCACATCTGCTCCCTGGCTGTAGCATTCCAGAAGGGCCCTGTCAGGGGGCTCAGGTCTCAGGGAGCCTAGACATGCAGGGCAGAGGCGACCATGGGGAGGGTCCAGGCCCCTGGCCTGTAGTAGACAAGCTCACTGCAGCAGGCAAGGTTGGGCCTCAGGGGCCCGAGGGTGCTGCCAAAGTTCTGCAGCTACAGCTCAAAATCCCTGGTCTGGCTCCTGTGGCTGCTGGCTCTGGGCTCAGATACGTGTAGGCCAGATTTGGGGTGAGAGAGGAGCCAAGAGTCTTTCCAATCACTCTGGCCTTCAGTTTCTTCGTTGGTGAGCTCTGAGAGATGGGGGTGTTGTGTGTGGTAGGTGTTGGAATCTGGGTGGTTGTGTACTCATGTGTACTAGAGAAAGTGTGGCAGTCGTGGGTAGGCTCAAAAGTCACAGGCCTGGTTTCCATTCCTGATTTTCCCACCAACTGGCTGTGAACTTGGGACAAGTTACTGTGAAGTGGGGATATTCACATGCCTCCCCCACGAGGTCCTTATAAGAGTTAAGTTAGTTAATATGCGAAAATACTTCCTGGGCACAAAGTAAGTGCTTAATAAATGTTTTAGCTATTGTTATTATATGTGCATGCATCAGAGTGTGTGGAATTTAGATCTGGGGTGGTGCTTTTTGGATTTGGAGTAGAAAAGCTGCTCCCCAGCTTGTTAAAAGTGCTGGCTTCTGGGCCTCACCCACAGAGTTTCTGATTCAGCAGGTCTTGGGTGGGCTCAGGAATTTACAGTTCGATCCAAAGGTCCTGGTGATGTTGACACACTGGTCCAGAGTCTGATCTGGAGTCATCTGAGGTGTCTGGATGGATAGAGCCTCGGGATTGGCTGGCGTGTGTGTGTGTGTGTGTGTGTGTGTGTGTGTGTGTGTATGAGCGTAAGCGCACACACACTCACATATGTGTGTGTTCGTGACTGAGAGGGAGGTGAGGGGTATAAATCACCAGGGTTGGGAAGGGCTGGATTGTTTCCTGGGCTCTGGTATAGCCTTCAGAACTGCTTTGCAAATAGAGCTGGAGACCTGCCGATGGGGTGGAGTGGAATGAGACCGAGAGGTGGAGGGGCTCCTGCTTGGGGCTCTAGGAAAGAACAAAGATTTGTTTGAGTTTTAAGCTGAGGATTGGCACAGTCCAACTGGATGGTCTGGGTTGGACCAGCCTGGTTTACAAGCCTAGGGCACAGCAGATGGCAAGGAGGATCTACATTATAGTTAGTTTCAGGCCAGAAAGGCAGGAGGGTCTGTGTCCTGAGAGCAGCAGCAGAAGCAGCAGAAGCAGGATCTGGAGGAAGTGAGAACCCCCAGATTGAGCAGATATGCCAACCTGCGCTGCCTCCAGCTGGGCATCTGAGCCACATGCAGGGCACCCAAGCCAGGGCCTGGGCATTGGGTGCCGATCACCCCACCAGCAGAGCCTGGCTGTGGTCAGATTTGAGGGGAGAAGAATTGGTTCTGTAAACTTAGCCATGCAAGGGCTTGGAGTCTCTGGATTTGCTTTTTTCTCTCTCTTTTCTCTTAATAAAGATCTTTTAGAAAAATTCTTTGTTTTGATAGAGCTAAGAAAAGGAGGTAGGCTGTGCTAAGGCTGGAGAGAGGTCTGGTTGCCTACTCAGGAAAGAGGCTGAAGAGACCACCACAGCTTCTGGTTCCCAAGTCACCCCTCTAGGAGCAGGCCAGTTGGGGCTGAGACCTGGGTCCACCCACCTTTCAGGAAGTGGTACCCTCTATTCCCCATCCTGGTACTGGGGGGGTTGAACCCAGGGGTGCTTTACTAATGAGCTACATCCTCAACTTTATTATTTTCTTTATTATTATTATTATTATTATTATTTGAGATAGGGTCTTGCTAAATTGCCAAGGTTGCTTGGAATTGGAGATCCTCCTGCCTCAGCCTTCTGGGTAGTTGGGATCAAAGGCATGTATCACCACCTGGCTTGGGCTGTGGCTTTGATCTGTATCTAAGTGTGTGTGAAGGTGGGAGTAGCTGTGAAAATGTGCATGTGAACGGGTGTCACATGTGTGCAGTCGTTCACTGAACAATAATAGCAAAATACTTACTGAGCATGCACTCTTCTCCTGACCCTGTTTTAGGGACTTGAGACACATCTGCAAAGATCTCTGCTCTGGCAGAGCTCATATTCTATGGGGATTTTTTATCTGGCGGGGATGGCTATGTACAATGAACAATAAAGAATAACTTCAGTATGCATAGACTGACCCAGGTTAGGGACCATATGTTATCTTCTAAGCTTGTGATCTTAGGCAAAATACTGTCTCAGTTTTCTATAAAATGAGAAAATAATCTCTTTCACAACTGTTGTGAGACTAAATGTGAAAACAGTTGGAAAACTTTAGGCAAAGTACCTGGTATATGGTAGTAAGTTGCCAAATAACCATTTTATTCATGCTTCCTATGAAGTTGGAAGAGATATTTCTGTGTAGGTATATGTGTGTGTGTGTGTGTGTGTGTGTGTGTGTGTGTGTATATATATACACACACACACACATATATATATATGTATACACACACACATATACCTACATGTGCATGGGTGAGTGTCACATGTGTGCAGTCATTCACTGAACAATAATAGCAAGATACTTACTGAGCATGCACTCTTCTCCTGACCCTGTATGTGTGTGTATATACACACACACACACACACACACACACACACACACATATATATATATATATATACACACACACACACATACATATACACACTGAAGTGTGTATTTTTGACTGAGCTAAGTGCCTGATATGTTTGAAAGGTCCAAAGGTATGCGTTCTCCCCAAGTGAGAACCTCCTTCTCTCAGGACATATCATATGCTGTAGAGATCTCAGGTATGATTAAAGGTGCTGGAGTTGCCTGGAAAGTTCCATTCTAAGCAAGGAGAGAAAGCCTGCTAAGTCTGACATCCTGAGTTGGCTGATTTCAGCCTTGGCTTAGGTCTGTTGTGGGTCCTTCCAGCTGCAGTGTGACTCTGAAGCTAGCAGTTCTTTTTTCGGTGCATGTGAAGAATACTCAGCCACCTGCTTGCTGACACCCACCTGTGACAACTTGAGCCTTTCTTTGCCCAGATCTACAATGCCCTGGCCACGCTGCTTCCTTCTCCTTACGCTCCTGATTATTTGTAGAAGTGAACCTAGAAGGTCCCCACAACAGGCAACTGAGGAAGCACTGCTAGGTGATCTGCCTGGGACCCCCAAGATTCATGTTTTCTCCAAGAGCAATAAGGGAGCAATAGGGCTGGTTCCTGCTCTCTTCCCTCTACTCTTTTCTGAGGAGAAGGCCCATAATTTTGGCTGTGTCCTCTGAGAAGATGTCTCAAAGCCTCTGCCCCCAGCTTCAGTGTCCCTCCTCTGCCTCATTTCTAGGTGTCCATTAGATGTCCAACTGAACAACTGAGACTCGATGTGCCTGAAATCATATCTACCTTCTTGCCCCCAAACCAGATCCCTCTGAGCATCAGCTATGCTGATTAATGACTGCCACACAGCATCCTTCCGGTCCCATCAGCTGGAAACTGCTGAGTCACATCTCACATCTCCCTGTGTTTCATTTCCCATAGTCAATCAATCAGTAATCATTTCAAGTTATTCCCCCAACCAGTCCTTCCCTCCCCTGATTCCTGTTGCTACCATTATCATCAACTCTCATTTGGGCTATTGCCAGGGTCTCCCACTCAGCCTCTTTGCCCCTAGCCTCCCTAGCCTGCCTGCCTCACAACCAGCAGCCCGCTTTCCCAAAGCACCGCCTGTGCTCACTGCTCCCCTCTGCACCCCGCCGCTGCCCACCCCTCATTCTCTCCATCCAAAGCACCCTCTAGGCTAAGCTGAAAGGGGACACCGTGCACATGCCTGCCATTCTACCTTTGCTAGATGAAGTTGTTTCCCCTGCCTGGAATCCCTTATCTAAATTCTGGCCTGGCCTCCCCTCAACTTCCCAAGGTACTAGAGATTGGTTCCAGGAATGCTGTACACCAAGCTGCATCCTCAGCCCTTTTTATTTTCAAACAGGGTCTTGCTAAGTTGCTGAGGTTGTCCTCCAACTTGTGATCTTCCTGCTACAGCCTTCAGAGTAATTGAAATTGCAGCTGGGCACCGTGTAATGCCATCTTCAATGCTAAATCTCTGGCTCTGACTTGCACCCTACGGTTTTAGAAAATGGTGAAGAGAAGCTGGGAAAAATTAGTAGCAGTTTGCTAGAAGTAGAAAATTGAGTTCAGCCCTGGGGCAGATTTTTCTTTGTTTTGGGGAAATCAACATGAACCTGACCCTGTGTAGTCACTGGGTCAGCCTGAATACAGCTGTTAACTGTTCTGCCCCGGCAAGGTAGGTAGCCAGCATTGGGACAGGGGACTGCCTTCTTTTTATTTTCCTCCTGGAGGTTTGAGGAGGACCTGGGGAGAGAGGAAATCTGAACCCGACCCCACTGAGGTGGCTGTTTTAGCTAAAGTTGGGAGAGCACAATAGAGACAAGCTGTCTTCCTGAAGAGATTGAAGGGTCCCTAGCACTGTCACTTTGGGACCCAGGTGACATGTTTAGGCATAGAGCTGGGGGAGAACACATTGTGTCCATCTCCACACAAAACTCCACATCTGCTCCAAACCAGAGGCACCAGAGGAGGCCGCAGCCATGCATGGACTCTGAGGACACTACAAGGAGCATCCCCATATCCTTCCGTGGACTCCATGAACCCTGCTCACAACTGCAGTGACATCATGTGACATGCCCCATTAGGAGTACTCAGAAGTGAGGTGCGTGGGGTGGTGCTCAGGGTCACTGCAACTCACAGTTAAGGTAGCAACAAATAATTTATACCCTAGGCAAGTGAAAACAAAATATGCGAGACAGAAAAAAAGCCCACACTGTTAACTATGGTTACCTCGGGGTGCCAGCATTGTAGGGAAGTTTATTTTCTTCTTTGTATTTTTACAAGGTCTTCCAATTTTTCTACTATAAGCATTTGTAATTAGAAAAAACAAAGTTAGGCCGGGCATGGTGGCACATGCCTGTAATCCCAGCAACTCAGGAGGCTGAGGCAGGAGGATCTCCAATTCCAGGCAACGTTGGCAATTTAGCAAGGCCTTAAGCAATTTATCAAGACCCTTTCTCAAGGGCTAGGAATTAGGGATATGACTCAGAGGTCATGCGCCCCTGGGTTCAATCCCCAGTACCAAAAAAGAAAGCTGTGAATAAAGAATATTTTTATCTTCTTTCCATTTTAAGGCTCAGTGGAAGTCTCTGGTGTGCCTAAAGCTGTGCCTCTAGTAACTCAGGGGCAGCACTAGACCTGCGTGTGGCCTGTGTGCTTAGTATGTTTACTGCCTGTCGCAGGTACACCTGCAGCTCTGCCAGCTTCTTCACCATAAGGAATGGCTCTCCTGCCACCAATCCACCCCCTCCACTCATCTCTCTTGCTGGATGGAGATATTTCTCAAGAGCACCTGGCCTGCTCCCAGCCTGGGCCTGCATACTTTTCAGTTTCCTTTGCTGGGTTCCCTTCTCCAGTCCCTCCAGACAGCTTCTCTCCCTCTCCCCTCTTATAGCCTCCAGTTGTGACTTGATTGTCATTTCTCAAGTTCTTTAAGACTGAACACCCTCCTAGCACTCTCTCCCCATTTCCTACTTCATTTCCCGTTGGACAGACACATTATCTGATAGGCGGTGTATCATACTTTATTATGTCTCCTCACCCTAGCCTGTAAAGCTCTGAGGGCAAAGATGTTTGTCTAGTTTGTTATCTGCTATAATCTCCCACCTATGTGTATGCCTGGCATCTAGAAGATGCTCAATAAATACTTGCTAAATGAGTGAATATACTTTATAATAACCATAGTTAGCAAGTACAAGATAGTGTACTGGTAATTCCCTTATGCAGCCTTCACAGTGTTTTGAAGTAGGTGTGATTATCTCTATTTGAAAAATGAGAACACCAAAGAGAGGTTAGGTAACCCAGCTGAAGCCACCTTGCTATCATGGGCAGAGTGGGATTGGAATGCAGACCTGTCTGCTGCAAGGACCAGGAGCCTTGCATTTCAAGAGGTCTCCTTTATCATTATGGTTTGGGGATGTGACCTCTGGAATCTTTCTTAGGCTATGGATGCTGTTGCCATACCACATGAACACTGGGCCACTGTGGCGAGTCTGGGAGACATCTGAGGGGCATAATCCCTCAAAAAATGGACTCGCCTCTCCATTAGAGTTCTACAACCAGAGAAGCTGATTTGCCCCTGTCCCTCATCACCACCTCCAACTTCCAATCCTGGATGCTCTGGGGTTTGATGGAAATGAGAAGTGTCCGTGTTTTTCTTTCCTTCCTTCTCAACCCATTTTTCCTACAGGAGGTTGGCTGCTCCCTAAGGATCCTCTGAGGACCAGTAGAGTGGAAAACCAGCACCACCTGAAATATTTGGGTTCAAGTTCTCAATCTGCTCTCCACTAGTAATGTCATGAACTTGGCCAACTTGTGCATTGACAGAATGGGAGGAATTTTTCTTCCCCGTGGTTTCCTTATAGTATTCTAACATTAGCAATGTGGAACTTGCATCATAGGGCTGTTCTGCCGATGCAGGAGACCATGTGGAATCGCACATAGCACCACACCTGGCACAAAACTTTAATTAATGCTATCTGCCACTGTTTGGATCACACTTGGCTGGGGAATTAGGCAAAGTCTGACATTAACTCCTAGGCTGGGGTGAGGGGTATGGACTGTGGCTCATCCTTTCTCCAATCATCCACTAAACTCTTCCCTAAATCTTCATTTTTCAAACTGATATTCCTTGTTCAAGGTCACACAGTCATCACTTTTAAAAGACCTTGATTAGGACTCTTTTCAGAATACCTAACTTCCTTAGTCAATACATTTTCTGCTGGGAGGTTAATTGTTGCCATCTCTGCTGGACTGCAAGATCTGAGGAATAATTTGCACAAGTATCAGCTGCCATCATGACCAAGGCATGAAACATAATTACCTCAAGTGGAAACTGTGATTGGGCCTGAAACTGTGATTGGGACTACAAATGAGCTGCCACCTCTGGAGCCCTGTGTAACTGCTGGTGGCTGGAACTGTAACCTGCGCCTGTTTCCCAGCACTCCTTTTCCTACTTTCAATGAGTCAAAATTCCCAACTCCAGCCAGGGATAGTGGTGCATGCCTGTAATTCCAGCGGCTCAGGAGGCTGAGGAAGGAGGATCATGAATTCAAAGCCAGCCTCAACAATTTAGCAAGGCCCTAAGAAACCCAGTGAGACCCTGTCTCTAAATAAAACATTGACCTTCCCATTGTTCAAGACGTGATTCATAGTTTTCAAGGGAATTTCCTTCATTGCTTTGCTGCCTAGTTGCACTCTAAATATGATTTGGACCCATCTGCCACTACTCTCTCAAGCAAATCCTTCCAACCCCATACACACACATTGTTTTGCTCAGGAAGATCTAGTTCTATCTACTATCTAAAGGGGAGCCAGATGGGGGATCTAGGCCTTCCTTCTCCCTCATATGAATGACCATAAGCAATAAGGGAATACATATTTTGCCCTGACCATGGCCACATGGGCCCAGTGGCCATACTCTCAGCATTTCTGAGAAGGATGATGCCACTTGTTACAATGGGAGGTCTTTCATCCTGAAGCAGGGGTACAAGTTCTGCCATCTGTACAATCTAGAAACAACATTGGGAATCACATTTGTGTAGGTCCACAATGTTATTTGATTATCCCATGGAATTAATGACTAATTTGAGGCTTACTAGAGAGAGGAAATGAAACACTGAGGAAACACCGCCAAAAAGGGCAAAATATAGGAAGTTTGAGGAAAAAGACACTCGACCTGTAGTCAGCATTTTGAGAACACTGAGGAGAGAGCAGGCAGAGCTGAAATCCATGCTCACAGATAATCCCCAACTTTATATTTTAGCCTTCTTTTTACTTTTCTGCAGGCCAGCATCTTGCCATAATCACCTTGGCTACACAGCTCTTATATCTCCAGACAGACTGTGGAGTCTAAAGAAAGATGAGTCAGGTGACAGATGACCCAAGTCTGGAAGAAGTTCCAAGAAGGAAATGTAAAATAGCAAAAAGTGCAGGCTCGTGACTCGGTCAGACTCCAGCTCCAAACCTTGATCTTTCAGACTCTCTGTGAGATTTTTACAGCTTCTGAGTTCCATTTGAATAGTACAAAATGAAACAGATATTTATCCTGTAAGACTATTATTTAAAAATCATTAAAACTTGTATAAAGTACCAGGCGTGGAGGCTCCCACCTGTAATCCCAGCAGCTTGGGAGGCTGACACAGGAGGATCTTGAGTTCAAAGCCAGCCTCAGCAATGGTGAGGCACTAAGCAAATCAGTGAGACTCTGTCTCTAAATAAAATACAAAATAGGGCTGGGGATGTGGCTCAGTGGTTGAATGCCCCTGAGTTCAATCCCGGGTAACCCTGCCCTGCCTCCCCCAAAATGTATAAGCATAAAAAAGCTGACTCATCTTAGGAATTGAATAAATGACAAGTACCATTAGTATTTGTAAAATGGAAGTGGTTAGTAACGTCTGCTTTGTAATGTGACTTTAAAAGTAGGGGAGAAATGCTTTGGCCTATAGTAGATGTTTGATAAATGGTACTGTTAACCTGTGCTATGTTTGCCTTGAGCAAAGCCATCTCTGTCACTGATAAAAGAGTATTTCTATTCTACACCTCATTCCCTTAAAGAGATAATTACACTTGCCTAACTTGTTTCTTGGAGTTGTGATAACTAAAACCACACACAATAAATCAAAGGCCAGAAATGAGGAACAATGTGCTAGAATGAAACACACTGCATCAGCAGGCAAAGACTTTGGTTCTAGTCTTGTTGCTATTTTTTACTAATCAAGTGACCTTAGGCTAATCATCAAGTAATCTAACCTTTAGGTACACACACTGCTGACCTCTCAGCCACTGTGAGAAAAGACAAATGTGAGAAATGATCACTATTATTGCTCCTTGAGAGCAAAGCCAGCTTCCCAATAACATCAGTATTCATCAAAGACACCGGCACACAGTGGGCACTCAATATTTTGTTTAATGAATTACAAACTACTCAGAAGTCACATTTTACAAATAAAAATATTAGAAAATTTAAAATGTACTAAATAACAACAAAAAGGTCATATTTTAATCATTAGTAAACTTTTTTATCTTAATAGCTTTTGGTCTGATTTGTTGGATCCCCAGAACTGTATCCCAAAGTAATTTGTATGCCCACCTTAACATATTAAAAAATGTTATTTGGACACAAATGAAAGCAGAAAAATCACAGCAAAGAGAAAACAGCTTTTCAATTATGACAGCTGTATGATTTCACAATCCCCCCACACCTATCTCTGGTGTGAATCTATTCCACTAAGTCCCCTATTATTTGTATGTGCCCTTTCTCCAGGATTATTCCCAAAGTGAAGGTGGTAGGCATGGTATATCTAAGATGCTTCAAGGAATGTGAGGGATGCCTCACAGGTCTTCACCAAATAGAAGGAGGTGAGTAGAAACCAGCAGGTAGAAACATGGAAGAGAGCACTGGGCTTACAAGCGCCAGGGGAGATCTTGAAGTAGAAGTTTCCAGTAGTAGGAGACTTTCTATGCATTCTCCATCCACACTACAGATTTCAGAATTGTTACACTATTTGGCCTCTGAGGGCTTTGGTAGAAGAGGGAAACTTGTAGAGGTTGAGAAGGAAGATGGAGCAGGCCAGAATGCTTATGGTGATCATCATTGTACACTGTAACTGACCTAGAGCAAGAGCACTTGCAAATGTAGGGTATTTTCCAAATCTGCCATGTTTCAGGTCTGTTTCCCACTCTATTGATGAGCATCTGCAATCTTAAAATCTTTTTTTTTTTTTTGTACCGAGGAATGAATTCAGGGGCACTTGACCACTGAGCCACATCCCCAGCCCTATTTTGTATTTTGTTTAGAGATAGGGTCTCACTGAGTTGTTTAGTGCCTCACTTTTACTGAGGCTGGCTTTGAACTCAAGATCCTCCTGCCTCAGCCTCCCAAGCTGATGGAATTAAAGGCATGCACCACTGAGCTCAGTTTAAATAATTTTTAATACCTTCTTCAACCCTCCCCTAATAGCATCTTCTTTCTCTGTTCTTTCCTTTTCTCCTCCCCTAGAACCCAAGAGGTCTTTTGTTTTTTTTTTTTAAAGAGAGAGAGAGAGAGAAATTTTAATATTTATTATTTAGTTTTCAGCAGACACAACATCTTTGTTTGCATGTGGTGCTGAGGATCGAACCCGGGACGCATGCATGCCAGGCGAGCACGCTACCGCTTGACCCACATCCCCAAACCCCCAAGGGGTCTTACTAGCTAACCTCAAGCAGACCTCATCCAATCACCCCCAGCTTGGGTTAGGTGTACATGTGTAGCTTTCAACTCACCACATTGTAACTTCTCCAACTCTTAAAGAAAGGGACACATTCTATCCCCAAATGCCCAAAACAGTGCATCACAAAAAAAGATGCTTTACATGTTTAATTTATTAAGTGTACCAGGGTATACTACTATTTACTGGATTTAACTTTTCTTCCAGATACCAAAAGAACAAGAAAATAGAGGTAGGTTATCAGTCTTTTTTTTTTTTTTTTTTTTTAATACAACAGACAAAAAGTATTGGAAGCTAGACACCAAATCAGCTATTTTTTTCCCTTGGTACTAGATCCCACTGCTGAGGTACATTACATTACAATGCTGCATAATCTGTTTTAAGAACACAGAATAAAATGCAAAGTTTTTCAATCCATTTTACAAAGACAGTAAAATTCTACATCAAAATCCTACAGAAAAAAAGACCCATCTCGTTTATAAATGATTTAACAATGTTAGATTTAACATAACCTAAATACTAAAGTTACACAATTTTTTCAGAAACTAACTACTCTCCCCCACCTATACTACTTGTGACTCAAGACAGTAGAAGACAGTAGCTTCCATACCCAGGGGGCTCTTGTTGGCCAGCTTTCCTCTAGTCCTCACTAGTGGTGGAGACCGGCCCTTGCACTGGCTCTGGCTCTTACTCTAGCCCTCATACTGGCCTCAGCTCTGGCCCTATCGGCCTCATCTGCTAGGGCTTCACGGTACTGCACTGTCCAGTGCTGGGGTTCTTTCTTATGGAGCCTGGCCACGAACCCCAGGACTTTCATCTTGCTGATTTCCAGGCTGCTTCGGGGACCCCAAGAGAATTCATATTCCAGTGGATTGGTATGAGGCACCCGCCTGTAATTGAGGTATCGCTGCTGCACAAATTCTTCCATAATAAGCCTTTTCGGGTACCCAAAGAGGAAGTGATACTTTGAAGGCAGCACTCCCAACCGACGCAGCATGTCCCAGACCTGGGCCTCCCTGACGCTATTACCTTTCATGTAGATAAGCCCCAAGATCATCATTAAGAGACCCAATCTGGGGCCATCTCCTCCCAGATCCTCCTCCTCCTCAAGAGGTTTTAGTTTGTGGATGAGGATGTAAGTGTGGTGCTTGCGGTCAAGCTGTTTCAGCTCGAAACCAAAGACATACCGCAGATGCTCTGCGGCCCTTGCGATGATCTCCGGGAACAGATCCTTCAAATCTCCGTCAACATACTTCACCATCTCAAAGCGTGTGACGGGACTCTTCTTCTTGTCCTTCACCAGCAGAAAGTGCACCACCTCAGCCACCGTCCGATTCAGACAGCGGTAGGCCCTGCGCCGCGCCAGGGCTTTGGCTGCCAAGGTCCTCGCGCCTTGGCGGGTGGGGGCGGGCTCCGCAGCCCCCTCCCTCATGGCACCCAGGCCCTCCTTGATGCCCTCCTGCAGGAGGGGGCTCGGGGCCAACTCCTGAGAGGCGGTCAAGGCCACGGTCTCACCGTCTTGGCCGCCGTGCTGCTCCCCCGCGGCCTGAGGGCTCGGGAGACCCCGGCTCTCGGGCTCCCGCAACATGTTTTCGGGCAGGCAGGTGCAGAGCGCGCACCCCAGCCGAAGGGTGTGCGAGCCGCTGCACGAACCCTGGCGGAGGAGTAGGACAGCGGCTGGGGCGGTGGGAGGAAGCACAGGCGAAACCCCGCGGAGAAGGTTTGTGGTTGCCGGACGGCACCGCACAGTGTTGCGAGCCAACGCTGCAACGCCGCGGGCGCCCAGGACCTGCGGCGGGGCAGCCGCGCAGCCTCAGTCCGCGCCCGCGCGCCAGCCACTTCCGGCCACCTCAGCCAAGATGGCGGCCTCGTCTGGGCGCGAAGCAGTTCCTCTTCCTGCCTCCTGTGGGCTTCTGTGTTTGTAGAGGGCCTTAGGGGAACGTGCACCCACTGCTGTGTTTTAAGCTCGGGAAGCTGGGGTGGGTGGAATGAGGGGTGTAGCTAGGGCTTTTCCAACCAGGGCAGGCAAGGTGGGGAATGTTTCAGTAGGCAAGGGATGGAGTTCTAACCACATTCTTTCAGCAAGTACTTATGTATAAGTGTGTGTTGTCCAGATTTCAGGTGCTTTACCGAAGCTCAGGTGCAGAGGGCGAAGATGAAGGCTGGGAGATAAGGCTGCATAGTTCAGTTAGGGAAGGGCTTCAAATAGGATATTGGGGAAATTGAGATTTATTTTGGACACGATGGGGAAAGACCACAGGGGGATGTCTGAGCCAGGTTGGTGGCTTTGTACTCTTTCTGGTAACAGTGTGATGGATGGATTGAAGTGAGACCAGCCAAAAACTGGGAATTCAGTTTAGAAGATTATAGTGCAGAATGGGAGCTGAGACCTATCCTGGCACATGGAGACACTTAGGAATGTTGTGCAATAGATAATTATGATGAAGGGGTAAGAACAGCAGATTCTACAGGGATAAGAGGCAAATGAGAAGAGATTTACTGAAGAAGTACTGATAGGAATAGTGACTGGTTAGAGGAAAAGGAAGTTTTCTCTCACTTCTTGTCTCCTCCTTATTCTTTCTCTTTCAAATGCACTCTCCAACATCTCCATTTTGCTAGATCCTGTCCACTATTCAGAGCCCAGCATAAACATCACCTTTCCAAAGTCTTCCTCAACACCGTAGTCACCATGCATGTAATTCATTTACTGTCATCTCTGAATCACCACAGCAATTTATATTTATTTAACATCCATATATATAGGCCTTATTATGTGCTAGCTCTTTTAAGCACTTTGCAAATACTAATGATTTGATTCTCATTAAGGTAAGTACTTACAGATGTCTGTGTCTTTCCTGAGGTATTTGTTGTTTACTAGCTATATAATCTTAGATCACTTACCTGAATATCCTGCCCTTCAGTTGCCTCATCAGTACAATGGGTGTAGGAGTGCTGTAGGGCAAAGGAGGCAAGGCTTCGAAGACAGCAGGAAACAGTTTAATTGATTGCAGCCAGGTTCAGAGGGTACAGCCTTTGCTGTACTCAGTCAATCCCCTGAACCCCGAGTTCAGGGAGTTTCAGAGTTTTATACCCAGCATGTAAGGAGAGGGGCTCAGAAGTTCACAGTCTGCATAAGTTCACATAAAAGCAGCTTTTTCTTTCACTGTTCTGGGCACATTAACTCTTCAAGGACAACACCTGAGAAGGGGGGAGCTTCTTCCTATCCTCCCCCTGCCAGCTGTTACCATGGAGCCCATTTGTAACTTATCTTAAAAAATGTAGACATCTCTGTGAAGCCCAGCTCAAGACCAGAGGCTTTGTTTGCACATTTCTTCAAAGTACTATACTGAATACGTTTGTGAAAAACTAGTAAGGGGGTGTCCAGCACCTGGAGTGCTGGTATCTTCTTGGCCAGTGGCCAAGTAAACAGGGTGACACGAAAATAGGAAGTTTATCTACAATGGACTCTTTTGCTGACAGTCCTAAAATCAGCCATGGTGAAGAGGGCTTTTCTGTGGAGAAAGGGGGGTGCCACTTCAGGAGTAGTGATAGTTTTGAGAGATTATGTAAAGTAATGGACATAAGAATTAAATGCAGTGTATGGCACATACTGAATGTCTAATAAATGTGAGAGATTAGTTATTGAGTACATGCTGCTAGTAATCCTGCTAGATAAATAGTGAATACCTACGTTTTACAGCCAAGGTAACACACAAAGAAATAACTTGCCCAACATCACACAGCTGGTATTTGAATCCTTACAGTGTGACCCAGAGACCAGACTCTTTAACTATTACATTAATAGATGATGATTATTATTGTTGTTATTTATCACACTTGGCTTTATAATTATTTTTGTTTTTATCTTTTTACCCTCCCCAAACCAAACATCCTAAAAGCTAGAACTATGTCTTTAACTCTTTTGAAGAGCTTTTCATAGTTCGCACTCCATATGTAATTATCAGTGAATAAATGATGGAAGGCTTTACTTTTTTCCTTAGAAAATAACATTCATTCTTAAAAAATATCAGACAGACTTTTCTAGATCTAAATATGAAATCTTTTTTTTAAAAACCTTTGAGGGCTGGGGTTGTGGCTCAGTGGTAGAGCATTTGTCTAGTATGTGTGAAGCACTGGGTTTGGTTCTCAGCACCACATATAAATAAATAGAATTTTTTTAAAAAGAAGCCGCATTACTTTAAAAAATTTTTAAAAATATATACCCATTAATTTTATATGACTTACAAAAACTTAAAATATGAATGAAACAGTGTTTATTAAAGTCTAGCTTGAGGCTATTATTAGTTTGCATGTGCCAAACATTTTATGTACAATATAATGTAGGCCTCACAAATCCCTATTAGGAAGGTATTATTATCCTCATTTTGCAAGTGGGAAAACAGTCACCGAGAGGTTAAATTGCTTACCTCAAATCATCCATCTGTTAAATGTTAAACAGGAAATGCAAATCCAGATTTGCCTAATCAGAAGCCTGTGTTCATGACCACCATGTTGGACTGCCTGGTTAGACACCCCTACCTAAAAGCACAGTGATACAAAATAATCTACTTTCATGTTTTTGTCACTCAAGCATGGCCAAGAGAAATATGCATGGAAAGTAGCATGTAAGAGAAATGTTGAAGGAATTTTGAATTAGTAATAATATAGCTGGATTTAAAAAATGAATAACAGAATACTCATTTAGAAAGGGAACAAACTGATACAATTTGGATGAGTCTGGCAGACATTATATTCAATAAAAGAAGAAAGATTCAAAAGATTATAAAACCAATATGATTCCACTTATCTGATGTTCAGAGCAGGTTAAACTAATGTATAATGATAGAAATCAGGATGGTAGATCTGGGAATGTAGCTCAATGGTAGAAATTAGGATGATGGGCTCTCAGGGTGAGCTTGACTGGAAAGGGGTATCTAGGAACTTTCTGTGGTGATGGGAACGTTCTGCATCTTGAATTTAGTGTAGGAGTACATATCTGAAAACTTACCAAACTGTATCCTGAATACTTATGTATTTCACAGAATATAAATTATACCTCAAAAATTATAGAAATGATGGGCTGGGATTGTAGCTCAGTGGCAAGGCACTCACTTAGCACATGTGAGGCACTGTTCAATCCTCAGCACCACATAAAAATAAAATAAAAGACATTTTGTTCATCTAAACTACAAAAAAGATTTTTTAAATTATAGGAATTAAAAAAAACTTTTTTTAATGTTTATTTTTTAGGTGTAGATGGACACAACACAATGCCTTTATTTTTATGTGGTGCTGAGTATCGAACCTGGGTCCCGCCTGTGCTAGGCGAGCACTGTACCGCTGAGCCACAATCCCAGCCCTAGAAATAAAAAACTTTTAAAAATTAAATGAACAGATCTTCAGGTGTGGAAGTTAGTAAAGAGTATGAAAGGTGAGTGGATTTGCTCTACACCTGCCAGTTACTAGATACTACAATGTCGTACTGAAGGAATGAGAACAATAGTTTTCTAGTTTTGTGCCCACCATGTACTGGGCAGGCTGACTTTTTTTTTTGCTGCCAGGGATTGAACTCAAGGGCACTCGACCACTGAGAAACAGTTGTCTTTTATATTTTATTTAGACACAGAGTCTCACTGAGTTGCTGAGGGCCTTGCTTTTTGCTGAGGCTGGCTTTAAACTCTCGATTCTCCTGCCTCCACCTCCTGAGTAGCTGGAAGCCCAGTGGGACAGGCTGATTTTCACCTAAGTTATCAAAAGGAGGAAGGAAAGGCAGGTAGGCATGGTGGTGCACACCCACACCTTTAATCCCAGTGATTCGGGAGGCTGACACAGGAGGATCCCAAGTTTGAGGCCAGCCTGGGCAATTTAGCGAGACCCTGTCTAAATAAATAAATAAGTAAATAAGACTGGGGATGTAGCGCAGTGGTCAAGCACCCCTGGCTTCAATACTCTGTACAAAAACAAAACAAAACAAAAAGGGTACATCTCTTTGGTTGGAGGGATGGCAAAACACTCTGATGCCTGGTAGATTAGAATCTTCTTGAGGGAGGATTCTTTGTAGCCTGGACTAGTCTTGAAAGTGCACCAGCTTTAGTGGGGTTAGTATGTGGAAGGGGTAGGGAATTTACCTGGAAAAGTGGAATTGCAGGATGAAGTACCCTGAAATGTCTAGCACTCTGAAGGTGTGGAAAAGGTGTGAATGTACTGAGCCAAGTCCTTACCCACCCTGTGACCTTTCACAGGACATTGAACCTCTCTGGGCTGCTATTTCTTCAACTTTAAATCTGTTAACTCTTGCTTTCCATATCCCATGGGGTTATTTTGAGATTCAAGTAAGATTATAAATGTAAATGTGCTTTTAAAGTACTCTCCCATTAAGAAACCAGTATGAAATGTTGCAAAAATGTCTTTTTATTTAAGAGAAGTGGTAGAAAAATCCCAGCAATGAGTGTATGAGTGCGACCAACCTCTGATGCAGACATTTCGGAATGAGCTTACACATTCCTCTTTGAAAAAAACTGTCTGGCCAAAAAAGATTAAATAAAGAAATGTCAAGTACTGACACTCCAGCGAGGCCAGTGAATACTTTGGTGGGGAGCCAGTGTTATCTTGTTGGATTCCTTCTAAACTTGGCAATAGAGTCCTCCAAACTCTTGAATGCTTTCTTCACATAGGTGCTGAGTAACCTGTCACCCCACATCTGAGCAGGCCCCCCAAACTGTGTAGGTACTTGCGTTTTCCCTATTTCTCCTGACCATCTTGACAGCCGATCCAATTCCAAGAAAGGATAAGAGGAAGAGCTTTGTCTTGTATGTCGAAGCCTAAGCAAAATGAAGCCCACTGTTGTCAGAGCAGAATGGGCAGAGCGAGGCTCTGGGTTCTTTCTGTTTGTATGGCTGGGATTGAGGCAGGATGGCCAGGCGGATGATTCGATCTGACTTGGATAATGAAAATTGTTTGTTACTGTTTGAAGAGCAATTGTATAAGCAACAGTACTTCTGTGTTTGGCTGCCTGTGACTCACCAGTGTCTGTAACATAACACCAAACTCAGAGGAGGAGCAGACCCTGGCCAGCGGGGGAGGGGAAAGGAGCAATGCTTGGGGCAGAGGCCCCCTTCTCATTCACCCACTCTCCCTCCTCCACTGTCCCGCCCCCTCTCTAAACTTCCAAGGAGAGTTGGTAAGAAGGCATTTGCCACCTGGACACAATGAGGCCCAATGCAAGGGGCAAGTGAGAGGCTGGCCAGGAGCCAGGGCCCTGGTCTGAATGGCTGTTGCCAAGGGGCTGCCAACAGCCCATCTCAATCCCCACGAGGCCGGGCAGTGGTGGGGGGCAGCCCCCTCCTCTGAAGCCCAACTCACGCCATTTGCTGGGCGTGATCAGAATGTGCTGGACACAGGAGCTTTGAGCAGCCGAGCAGAGCCTTCCCGTGCTGGCTGCTGGTTCACTTGGATTAGAGCAGGCGCTCCTGAGGCCCTTTGTTGGCTGCTTGTTATTCTGCACGCACGGAGCACTGTGCATTCATCTTTATTAGTTCTAATTGCTTCCCCATTCTAATGGGATCTTGATATTCCCATACAATTGAAAGGAAATGTATTCATTAAAATAATTCTTCTCCTAACTGCCGCTTCAAGCTGCTCCTCTAAGTGACATTGTCTCTCTCACCACAGCCTGCTGAGGCCTCTTATTAAGACTCTAGTCAAAAGCCAACTTTGGGCAGCAAACTTTCCTTGCAGGAGTTTCCAGACACTGGAGAGAGGGTGCTTTTTAATCGGCTCACACACAGAAGTTGAAGGCCAGCTGGTGTAATTGGGGGCACTGCTCCGGGTGGATGGAAGAAGAAGGGCTGGCCTCCAGCTCTGCCTCCCGTAACAATGACCTCTTTCTGCACACCAGCTCATTTGGAGAGGGCTTCCCCCCTGTCATGTGTGTGAAACTTTCTGTTTATGCCACAAGCAGTTACTAGGTTGTTCTAAGCGCAGGACACTGAGTGAGGTGCTGTGGAAGAGTGCAGACAGGGCTGTAGTCTCAAGGTGTTTATGGTCTTGGTGGGTGGCTCCCAGCTCCAGTCCCTAGAGTTAGGTATGATGGGAGAGGCTGGGAATGCTCTCAAAACCTTAATAGGATTGAGAGTTTAGAAAAGAGGACTACTATTTCATAAATGTGTTTTGACTTAATAACCAAAATCTTTTTTTTTAATATTTATTTTTTAGTTTTTGGCAGACACAACATCTTTGTTTGTATGTGGTGCTGAGGACCGAACCTGGGCCGCATGCATGCCAGGCGAGTGCGCTACTGCTTGAGCCACATCCCCAGTCCTAACCCAAATCTTTCAAGCCATGGGATCATGGGAGTACTACAAGAAGTTTTTGGGGGCATTGGGAACCAATTTTCCCCAATAGATATTTTGAGGAAAATAAGCCATTATATAAAGAGCAACTACATAAACCTCTGCTTTTTGGTTGTTGTTGTTGATACTGGAGATTGAACCCAGTATCACTGAGTCACGTCCCCAACCTCTTTTTTATATTTTATTTAGAGACAGGGTCTCACTGAGTTGCTTATGTGCCTCACTAAGTTGCTGAAGCTGGCTTTGAACTTGCGATCCTTCTGCCTCAGCCTCCCATGCTGCTGAGCTTACAGGTGTGCTCCACTGTACCAGGCTACACCACTAAACCTGGGCTCTTTACATGAATGGTGTGAATAAAGTACTATAGGAGTTTGGGGGAGTGCAAGGGTGTATGTACTAGACATTACACAATTGTTTGAATCTTTTATAATTTCTTTAACAGTCCTTTGGGGTAAGCATAATTATTCCCCATTTTATAAGTGAGACCAAGAAGAAGTTAGAACTTGTCAGAAGAAGTTAGACCAAGAAGAAGTTAGAACTGTCAAGAGTTGGAGACAGGATTTGAACACCAACCTTCAGGTTCCAAAGCACTGGCTGTTTTTATGGTACCTTGCTACCTCTCACATCATATCTGTCAGGGGCCATCAGAGGTGGTTTAATGTGGATGGTGATGCTTGTTCTCCCTGGAGACCTTTGGAGAGCGTGGATTGTCAACAGATAGACAGTGTGGTCTCCCAGGGCCTAGGAGGAAGTTAGCAGACAGGAGTCCAGGTGACCCAGAGTCTGAAGTGTGTGTAGAGGCGTCACAGAAAAAAAGCAGAAAGATTTGTGAGGGGCAAACTATATAAGAGCCCTGTTTGTCAGCAGTTTGGATTTTGTCCTGTAGGTACTTCTGCAGGCATGATACTTGAAGTCCCTAGATAAACACAATACTTCTTTCAGGAGCATCATTTTTCCTTGAGGTGAATAATTTTAAATATCTTCATATTAAAAGAAATTCAGAGATAGCATGGAGAAGAATGAAAAATTCTTATACATTTTTAAGAGAACATGGGAGACTTCTAGGAAAATTTAGGTGTGCTGGTGGTGGCTTTAGGCTACACAATACTACATGGTCCTCTGGGGAACTTAAGATATTCCTGCCTCCCTCCCTCTTTGGTACTGGGGGTTGAACCCAGGGGTGCTCTACCACTGAGCTACATCCCCAGCCCTTTTTACTTTTTATTTTGAGACAGCCACCTCACCTGATTTAAGGCATTTCTTTTGTGCGTTGTTGTTGTACTTCAGTGGTAAACTCAGAAGTTTTGAAAAGATTTTGATGTCATGTTTTGATCCTAGGAATGAACTAATTAGCTGTATTTCAAGAAGAATGGCAGTGGCTTGGAAGATGGTTTGTACAGGGCAGGGTCTGAGGGCAGAAGGCCAGTCTGGAAGCTGTTGCAGGAAATTCAAAAGATGTAAAAAATCTGAGGGCTTTCTTGGGCATCAGGGCCCACCTCTGCCCTGCCCTTTTGAGGGGGCCACCTGAGAGACCCCCCACCTTTACAACTGCTCCTTCCTTTATACAGCCTCAGCAGTAAGACAAGGATGGCTGAGCAGGCTGTAGCAGAAGCAGCTGAGGGAGGCCCCGGTCCAGAAATGGTTCCTAACAGAATGTTTATGCCTTAGCCATTCACCATTCACCTTCCAACCCAGGCCTGTTAACCTACTTGCCACCGGGCAAGTGGCTGGACTGAAGATACTTGGGGAGCCATACCTCTTTATAGCATCTGGCCTTCATATACTGGAACATAAATAAATATATTTATTCTACCCAGCATGGTGGCTGACACCCTATAGTCCATAAAGACTCAAGGGAATGAAAGTGAGGCTGAGCATCTAAGTTGAGGATACAGTAGCCCGTCTCAGCCAGAATCCTTTACTCATTCAGCTCTTTTGGAATGAGTAAATGTTTAGATAGTTTACAATGTTTCTTGAAACATCTTTTTAAAACAGCACTTAAAAAATACTACAGTAGCTAGATGTGGTGTTGCATACCTATAATCCCAGTGGTTTGGGAGGCTGAGGCAGGAGGATTGCAAGTTCAAAGCCAGCCTCAGCAATTTGGCAAGGCCCTAAGCAATTTAGCAAGAACCTGTCTCAAAAAAAAAAATAAATAAATAAAAAAGGGCTGGGGATGTGGCTCAGTGATTAAGCTCCCCTGGATTCGCTTCCTGGTACCAAACAAACAAAAACTATAGTGCTTCATTTTTTCTTATTTTAGAAGAGATTATTTATTGTTGAGAATTGAGAAAATTCTTTTTTTAAAAAATATATATTTTTTTAGGTGTAGATGGACACAACACAATGCCTTTATTTTTAGGTGATGCTGAGTATTAAACCCAGATCCCGCGCGTGCTAGGCAAGTGCTCTACCACTGAGCCACAATCTCAGCCCCAAGAATTGAGAAAATTCTGTCAAAAAGAAAAAAGAAAAATAGGATCGAAATGGAACATACCACACTATATGCATTAATGAATATGTCAAAATAAATCCCACAATTATGTACAACTATAATGCACTAATAAAAACATTATGCATAAAAGCTTATCTATAATTCCACCACCCAGGGGTAGTCACAGTGAACAAATATTTTGGTGGTCTCCTCCCAAAATTTTTCTAAGATATACATTTTAGTTTTTTTAAATGGAGTCATTTTGTATACATTGTTTTGTATATGCAATATATATATATATATATATATATCTGCCACACTAATAAATATTGTTCTACAAGGTAATTGTGATTGAAATTATCCACATCCCTATGTCATCTTTAATACCTATTATTATACATGTAATTTGTTTTTAGTTTTCCATCATTTAATACAATGTGATGAACTTGTAACTAAATTTTTCACAAAGAAGTATTATAAATAATTTTTTAAAATTTTATATAGTTAAACGTTTATTGCAGAAAAATATGTTAAGACAAGAAAAAAATTAAATGCTTGTAAAAGTTCCATCGCCAAATCATATATGTATGACTTTTAACACCTACCCTCGCAGATATTATTCTGTGCATATATTTATGTACATAAATATGTACATAAAGTCAACAAGTCTGGTATAGGTATACACACACATATATATATATATATATCTACTTTTTTTTCAGTACTAGGTATTGAACTCTGTATCTCACACATGCTAAGTAAGTACCCTATCTATGAGCTACATTCCCAGTCCTGGTATAGGTATATTTTTGTTATAACAGCATTATTTGCTAACATAATTTTCCTTAATATGTAATTACCATCCTTGTCCTTAAACAGGTTTATATTATCCTTTTATAGCCTTCTAGTAATATATTATAAACGTTTATTTATTCTGTTATCTATTTGGGTTCTGGAGCATGTGTTTTTTTCTTTTTTTCTTTCTTTTTTTTTTGTAAGAGCTCTTTAGTATTAAGATTACTAAATTCTTTGTTATGTGCCAAATATCTTTCCTGGGTTGTTATTCTTCCTTGAAGCTTTTCTTATTTAAAAATTTTTTAAAATATATTTATTTATTTTTATGTGATGCTGGGGATCACATGTGTGATGCAAGCGATCTACCACTGAGCAACAACCCCAGGCCCTCCTTGAAGCTTTTCTAATGTAACTTTCTTCTTTTTGTTTTGTAATTATAGAAATTAACAATAGCATCTTATAAAACATAGAAAATAAATTTCAAATGAAATAACCCCACTTCTACCAAATAGAGATAAGCACTATTAATATTTTACAGAGTATTTTTCTAAAGTTTCTTTTTTTTTCAATACAAATGAGTAGGACCATATAAATATATATAAAAAAAAAACTTGGAATTATTCCAAATATATTCTGTGACTTACTTTAGGCACTAAGTGCATTTTCCTCTCTGGTGTTGGGGATCAAACCCCAAACCTCACACGTGCTGAATAACTCCTCTGCCACTGAGCTCCAAGCCCTACTAAATACATCTTTGTGTCAACACAAATGAATCTGCATCATTATGTATTAAATTAATTTTACTTTAAAAATATGCAATATTATTCTGGTTGTGGTGGGGCACACCTATAATTCCAGCTACTTGGGAGGCTGAGGCAGGAGGATCACAAGTTGAGGCCAGCTTTGGCAACCTAGCAAAACCCTGCCTCAAAATAAAAAACAAAAATAAAAATAAAAGGACTTGTGATGGAGCTCAGTGATAGAACAGTCCTAGGTTCAATCCTCAGTACTGCAAAAGAGAAAAAAAATTATATATATATACATACATATATATATATATATATATAATTTTTTTTTTGAAATGGGTACTTTTTCTATTGGGTTATTAGTCTCCTTGGTTTATAGGAACAAATAATGTATTGGGGTGATTAGCCCTTTGTGAAAAGGAGTTGCATTTTTTTTCCAGTTAGTCATTTGTATTTTTCTCTTTGCTTATGGTGTTTTTGCCTTACAGGGGTTTGAAGGTTTTTTGCAGCTATATTTGCCAGTCTTTTATTTCATGACTGGAAAGGTCTTCACTACCATAAGACAAAGGAGTTCTATTAGTCTTCTGGTAATTTTATGGTTTTATATCTTTAATCCAGTTGAAGTTTTTCCTGGTGTTCTGTGTGAAATATTGTGTGAAAAAAGTGTCTCTTTTTCCAGTTAGCAAAACACCTTTTATTTAAAAATATGCCTTTGCCTCTTTGATTTGATATTTGTCACAGATCAGCTTTCATATATATATTTAGGAATGTTTCTGGGCTTTCTGTTTTATTCCATTGGTTTGTCTTTTAGCATCATTTTTGGTACATGTTTTTTATAACATTATTTTTTATGTGGACCATATAATTTATTTGACTAATTTTTGTTAAACATTTAAGTTGCTTCTAATTCTTCAATATTCCAAAGAGGAATGAAATCTTTGCATATATTTTAAACATGCTGTTTATGATGGGTCAATTCTGTCCTCTGGATGTGCTTTTATACCTGGAGTTACTAGGTCAAAGGTATGGGCTTTCATAGGCTTTTTTTATACATAATGCCAAAATGCCTTCCAGAAAGATCGTACCAATTTACACTCCCTCCACCAATGTGCGAGTGCTGATTTCCCCTCACCCATGCCAACTCTCAGTATTATCATTCTTTTTAATCATTGCCAATCTGATCAGAAAAAAAGAGAAGGTCTCTCATTGCTGTTCTAATTTGCTTTTCTTTGAATGCTAGTGAGGTTGAATATTTTTTCAATTTATTCTGGTTTTGATGTACAGAAGTTTTTAATTTTTTATGTAGTCAAATCTATCAATCTTTTCTTCTATGGTTTTTGCTTTTGTTGACATGTTTAGAAAGTCCTTCCCCATCCTAAGATTATAAAATATTCACTTCTATTTTCTTCTAGTACCTTTATGGTTTCATTTCCATCTTTAGCCATCTGGTATTCATTTTGATGAATGGTGTAAGCTGGGACATAACTTGTATTATTTATTTATTTATTTATTTACTTCTCAAATGGATGCCCAGTTCTTTCATCTCTGGTAAAAAGCATGTGTATGCATGCACACACTTACACATGTTATGTAACTATTCCTAAAGTGAACATCTTGAACACTTGGATACTGAAGATAATCCAACTCTAGACATCGGTCCATCATTAGAAATATCAGTTGTTAGCCAAACACGGTGGTGCATGCTTGTAATTCCAGTGACTCCGGAGGCTGACAAAGGCAGATAACCAAGTTCAAGTCCAGCCTCAGTGATTTCATGGGACGATGTCTCAAAATATACAAAAGGCTGGGGATGTACCTCAATGGTAGAACACTCCTGGGTTCAATCCTCAGTACAAAAAAAGAAATCAACTATTATGCTAGATCGGCAGATATGGCACTTTTTTTTAAGAGAGATAATTTTTTTTTAATATTTATTTTTTAGTTTATCGGCAGATGTGGTGCTGAGGATCAAACCCGGGCTGCACACATGCCAGGGGAGCGCGCTACCGCTTGAGCCACATCCCCAGCCCCAAGATATGGCACTTTTGAACACGTGAACATTTTTGGGAGTCGGAGGTACTGAGAATTGACCTCAGGAGCACTCGACCACTGAGCCACATCCCCAACCTTCTTTTGTATTTTATTTAGAGACAGGGTCTTCCTGAGTTGCTAAGTGCCTTGCTTTTGCTGAGGCTGGCTTTGAACTCACAATCCTTCTGCCTTAGCTTTCCAAGCTGCTAGGATTATAGGCATTACAGTGCTCCACAGAGCCCGGCATCTATGAACTTTTGAGTCAAATTGTCTTTCAAGTCAAATAGACCTACATTTGACATTCAGATCGTAGCTTTGCAGCTCGCTGTTGGTGCAACTTTGAGCAAGCCAGTGATCCTCCCTGAGTCTTCATTTCTTCACCTGCAAAATGGGTTAGTAATACTTATAGGGCTATGATGAGAATTCAGTGAGGCAATGTTTCTAGAAACTGTCAACATAGGCCTTACACATCGGGGACAGTAAATACATATCACTTGTCCTTCACACTGCAACCTTCTGGCTCCTTCCTTTCTGTGGAGTGATCCCCTTAGGCCTTACTGTAAAGAGGATATGCTGGAGTGGGGAGAGAGGTTGTATGCTGTGTTTGCTTTTTATAGATTTTCTATCTTTACCCCTGTGATCAGACTCTCATGTGTTATGTCTTGCTGCTTTTAGTGTCTTTTCATTAGCAGCCTTTTTCTCCCTTAAATATGCTGCATTTAATCTTACACCAGCTAGAAAACCAGACAAACGGATTGTTAGAAGTATATATAAATTAAGAGTAACTGTGATCTGAGTGAGAGCCCTAGGGCCTCTCCTGTTGTACAACGTTGTAGTTCTCAACTGTGGCTGCACATTAGAATCACCTGGAGAGCCTTTAAAGCACATCCGTGCCTAGGTCCCACCCCAGGCCAATTACATCAGATTCTCTGGCGGTGGGGCCCAGGCATGGATGTGTTTAAAAACTCCACGTGTGATTCTCATGTGCACTGCTTCTCAGCAGTGGTTGAGTGCACTTGGCTTTGACAGATCTGGATTCACTGAAGAGAAGTCTGGTTCTCTCCCAGAATGTGCCCCAAATCTAGGAGGTTCCCCCAAGGAGACCAGATGGTGGGGAGGTTCAGGGGTGCTGAAGCTGCTGTTGTGCTTGATAAAAAAAAAAGCAGCTCTAGCTGGGCACCTTTAATCCCAGGGATTTTGGAGGCTGAGGCAGGAAGATCCCAAGATCTGGGCCAGCCTGGGTAATTTAGTAGGACCCTGTTGCAAAAAAACAAAAAGGAGGGATATAGCTCAGTGATTCAATCCCCGCACCAAGAAAAAGAAAGAAAACAAAGCAAACAGCTCTAACTAGTGTCTCTAAAAGAGGGCATTCCGCTGGGTATTTGCAAATGATTTCAATTGCTCTTTTTTGAAAAGAAAGGAAGGAAGGAAGGAAGGAAGGAAGGAAGGAAGGAAGGAAGGAAGGAAGGAAGGAAGGAAGGAAAAATAGAGCCATCCCTGTCCCCTCACTGATGTAGTTCCTCCTACCTCCAGGGGCTCTCTGGGACCAGGATGACTTTGACTCCTAGGGAGAGTAGGACATGATGAGAAACAAACCTTGAAAAAATAGCTTTGTTTTTTTATTTGCATTTTATTTGATTGTGTATTTGTTCTATTTTTCTCTTGGTCTCGTCCCCTCAAAACGCATGTAGGGGATGGATTTCGAGCCTTCTTAGTGCCCAGCTTCACTGGATCCCCTTTGTATACAGATGGAGCCTCTCTATCCCAAAGGCAGGCTAACTTGAACCAACTACTGGTGGACCACTTTTTCTCCTGGCAAAACAGACATGAAGTGTGCTCCATACAGGATAAGTATGCACATCAGGTCTCCCTGCTGCAGGATAAGTTTTATCTTATTCTCAAGTTCAAAAAAAATTTTTTTTTACATGAACAGAATACCTTTATTTTATATATTTATTTTTATGCAGTGCTGAGGATTGAACCTGATGCCTCACATGTACTAGGCAAGCACTCTACCACTGAGCCACAACCACAGGACCTTATTCTCAAGTTTTGATGACCTGGCTGTGAACTTAGTCCATGGGCATGAGATCCCCTTCCAGGTATCTTGCCTAGATCATCAAAGACCATGGCCTCCCTGGTTCCACCAGATCCTGTGAGGCAAAGTTATTACTTTTTCAAAAGAGTTAAAGCCAACTCCTCCACACTTAGCACTGAAGGGAAAATCTCTTTGTGGAGAGGGTTGATTGAGAATTTTCCCTCTGGATTTCTCATCATCCCTACCCTTCATCATACACACAGGGAAGCTGAGACCAGGCTGGATTCTTCAGACCAGCCTTTATACAGATTGGGAGAAAAAAAGAAAGAAACAGAGAATAACAGGACCCTATAAATTCTTACTTTCAAGATATGACTTGCTCATGAGGACTCAGAGCCCACTCTGTCCAGTATGCGGTGGTCAGTGCCATCCCGGCAGCCCTGGCCTCCAAGAAGAAACTGGGACAACTGCCTCCTTGAAAGCTCAGATGGACCCACTTTTTTTAAAAAATAAGGAAGTTGACAAGGCTAGAGTCTCTCCTGTCTTGTGCCACCATCTGAATTTGTACCTTGTCTGAAGATGTGCCCTTTCCTGGGATGATAGAAATAATTGCTCCTTTTTATGTAAAATAAAACTTCAGATTCAAATAAGGTTTAGCTGGTCAGATGGCTGTGCTGACTGCATACAGGAAGGTGCACATGAGTTGAATGTCTCAGCTCGATGCCTTAACTGTTCTTGCCAGAAGTATGGTTTATCTCCACACATACACCCCCCCCCCAAAAAAAAAAGGTTTTTCTTCAGATACATTCAATTCAGAAGCCAAATGTTTCAACATTATGAAATACTCTGTGATTTTGATTTACAAAACACCCATAGGTGGCAAACCAAGGGTTAATTGCAAAAGGTACTGGTAGTACTCTTTTCAAAGAGGTCCCCATTACTGTCCAGGGGAAGTAAAATTCAAGGGTCTATTAGTTTGTTGAGACTTTTTCTTCACTTGGAAGTCTATGTAACATAACTGTATTTTGGTGCTGATTTCTTCTTTATCCTCTTCAAGAGAGACCTCACTGCAATCCATCAGAATGGCCTTTGCCTGTTGATTGAAACCAAACAAAAGGTAGCAGAGTACTACAGAACAGTGGGGTCTGAGTGTGATGTGCTGGAAGAGTTCCCTAATGCTGACTGTCTGCATTCCTGGAGGTTGGATGGCCATCATCCTATGTTCCTTAGTACTTACCTGTCAGATAACCCCAGGATTCCTGGACTTCTGACCAGCAGAGGAGACAGTGCTGCCCCCTCTAGGCATTCTGAAAATGTATTCATGTTTGTTACATGGTTGGGGGCACTACTTGGGTGGAGGCAGAAGGGAGACAGACTTCCTGCTATAGGTGGGACAGTCTTATACAATGAAGATTTGTCCTGCATTCCGTATGTGTTTGTATGCCCCCCAGATGTTCATGTAGGTAGAAACCTCTTTATATTGGTCCAAACCTAGAACCTAATTCCATTTTGCACAAAATACTTTTTGCACAATTTTGATATGCACTGAATTTTTCATGAATGCAACCATCATATAAATAGAATACTACATTTGTCTACAACAGAGTTGTTCACCATTTAAGAAAGCCACAATACCAACAGCAAAATGTTCATGGTATTTGAGTTGCTGAAACAACACATCTTTATTCCTCTGCCTTCAAAGATGAATAGTGATTCTACCTATCTGTATGAATATATAGTACTTATTTAGTCTTGTTTCAGAAACATTAAATATAAAGAAGTACCTATAATGTTCCAATAAATATTGCTTTACTTCTTTAAATTCAAATGTATTCATTATAAGTAGGTGTAATCATCCAACTACTTCATTATCTCCTCTAGTGTAGTTATGTTCAAGCATTTATAGATTATAATGCATATTATGAATTTTTTGCAGTGCTGGGATTGAAAATGTATATTATTTTTTTTTCTTTTTAGTTCTTTATCCTTTATTCAGACTAGTATATTGATCCCTCCACCCCCAATACTAGGGGTTTAACTCAAGGACACTCTACCACGGAGCTCCATCTCCAGCCCTTTTTGTTTTGAGGCAGTATCTGTCCAAGTTGCCCAGCTTGACGTTGAACTTGCGATTCTACTCCCTTAGATTTCTAAGTGTCTGGGATATTATAGGTGTGTGCCACTGTGCCCAACCAATATATCGATTTTTTAAAAGAATGTGTGAGTTTTGGGGCTGGGTTTATGGCTCAGTGGTAGAGCACTTGCCTACGACGTGTAAGGCCCTGGGTTCAATCCTCAGCACCACACAAAAATAAATAAAGTATATAAAAAAAGAATGTGTGAATTTTATTATTCATACATTTCATTTCAGAAAAGTAGAGGTGATCGCAAGAGATGTGAGGTGAAAAGGAGCATCTGACAGGCTGGGGCTACTGCTCTTGGCTTCCTGAGGGGTGTTTTGTTTCACCTCTTAGGGGCAGCTAAGCCAGATTTGGGAGAATAGGGAAGACTTCCGGGATGAAACAAGCTTAGATCCAGAGAATGGCTATGATTTGTCAAAAGACGATGTTCATGACAGTTCCATGAGTGAGGTCTTATTATGACTACCGTCTTGCACAGAAGGAAACTGAGTTTCAGAGACGTGCAGTAAGTTGCCCAAAGTCACATATCTAGATGAGGGAGGAGCCAGAACTTTAGACCCCCCTTGCTGCACCAATTCACTATTCTGCCTTCCACCCACTGTGTATGTCCATCTCCCCTGATTTGTCCAGGAGCCTAAGGGTCTTTCTACCTGGAAGTCCTCAATCTGGCTCTGCCAGCCTTCTTACAGGGCCCACTGGGAACTCAGATTAAAAGGGGGAAAAAGTGATTTTTCCCTTTTGGATAGAATTTCAGACCTCCATAAAACTTGGTGAATGAATAATCTGGAACTGAAGAGAGAAAAGTACTACTGGGTCCTTTGGAACAATCCTCAGACTTTTAGTAATTTATTTCAGCAAAGCAACGTGAGTTTCCCAGGGTTGACAGGTTCACAGAGCTCTCAGCTTAAAGAAAGGGGGGCACACTTCCATTGTCTCTCCCCTGGCTAAGAAAGGGTGTCCCTTCCTTTTTCCCAGGAAGTAAGGTGTTGAAGCAGGAGGCAGCACCACTGCCTCATGCTTTCCCAGTCTCACTGACCTGGTCCTCAAGCGCTGGAGGTGGAGGTATTCTTTAAACAATAGCCTCTCTTTGGCCCTTTGCTCTAGCTTATTCCCTGTACCCTGGTCCGGGGATGCCAGCTCCTGTGACAGACAACCACTGGGAGTTGCTGCTGTATAGCAGGGTCTCACCCTGAGCTCTAGTCTCTTCTTCACTTAGCAAATGTTTTTTGAGGGCTTGCTTTGTGCTAGATACCAGGGTGTAAGGATGAGTAACAACCCATGGTCCCACCCTACAGAGACTCAGATTCAGGGCATGTGACTGACTTTTGCAACTGTGACAGAAGAATATACAGAGGCTCTGGGATCCCCAAGGAAAGGGGCAGCTAAGCCAGATTTGGGAGAATAGTGAAGATGTCCTGGAGGAAGCAAGCTTAGATCCAGAGAATGGCTATAATTTGGCAAAAGATAAAGGATGAGCACATCTGTCAGAGTCCCAACAAGGAGCACTTATATTAGGATGATTTGAAGAGGGTTTCCGTACAAAGAGGTAATTTGCAAGTGTTTGGAAAGGGTCTAGGGGAACATCACAAGATAAGGTAGACACCCATGGCTAACATGGCAGAACCATTACCACACGTAGTGTAGAAGAAATGGTGTGGGCAGGGAGAGGGCTATTGGAAAGAGAAAGGGCCATGTAGTGCAGGTCACCTTGATAGAAGGAATGATCTTTCCTCTAAGGATCATCCAGGCTGATGGAAGCTTACAGGGAGGGAATAAATACCCTGATCTCATTCTCTTCCATCTACCAATCTCTTGATCGTGGTCCCCATTGGTCAAACCCACCAGGAGCCAGAGAACACTGGAGCTTGTTCATGAGATCTATATAGGGCAGCCTCTGTGGCAAAGAAGGGAGGAAAATGGATCTGGAGGAGCACACAGAATATACCAGCATGCTGGATTAGGGAAGATGTTCTAAAAAACTGGGAAGTCCAGGAGGCATGGGAGAGTGGGAGGCATGGTGGGAAAGTGCTCTTTCTGGCTGGAGCAAAGGTGAGAAATGTTCCTTATGGACATGGACATGTCTTTCTAAGGAATTTGAAAATTCAACCCAGAGCAAATGGGAGCCACTGAGGGATATTTAGGCAGCAATTGACATGACCAGAATTGCGTTTTAGAATAAACCACTAGCTCCAGTGTGGAGATGTTTCTGGGGGCAACATTTCAGACAAGAGCTAGTGAGACCTAACCAAGACCATGATAATAGAGAGAAAGAGAAAAAAAAAAGTGGCTGGATTTGAGGAATTCTTAGAAGTAGTCTCAAAACATGATGAAGGTTTGGGTGTGGAGAATGAAAGACAGCTCAGGGTCAAGGGCAACACTCTTGAGTTTTGACTTTAAGCTTGGGCAGGGGAAGGAGTGCTGAGGGGGTGCTGAGGAAGCGGCCAGCTATGGCCTCCTTGGCCTTGCTTTCTTGGATCAGCCCTCATTAGCAGGATCCTAGGCTTCAGGGGGCTTGAAGGGACTTCCTGTTCATGCTACAGGTCAGCCTCATTTTGACTATTCAAGAGTGAGTCCAACTAGAGAGTAGAAGAAACCACCATCTTTTACTTCCTACCTGGGGTCTACTGAGCCCAGACCTGCTCCCCTGGGAGCTCCTGCCCTTTCCCATATGGACAGGGGATGTGTTTTCTTTTAACAAGTTTCATTGCAGGGGCAAATGAGGTCCAGCTGAGGGGAGGGCGCCAGCAATGACGGCAGAGTAACTGCACAAGAGCTGGGGTCCTGTCATCCCCAGTTTCCTTCCTGGGCTTTGCTGAAGGCCCGTCCTGGCCGGCTCAGATTTCATCACTAGCAACTCTGAAGAACCTGCTATGGTAACAGGTCCCATTCCTTGATGTTCTCTGCCCAGAAACCTGGAATAATTTTCTTTTGTTTTAGAGGGAAATGCTGAGGTTGTTCTTTCATGTTCTAAGTACTTGGGTAGTCATGGCAACACATAGGGTGGGGCGGGTGAGGTGGGGGCTTCTTAGCAGCATTTCATTTCAAACGCCAGATTAAAGGGAAAGCTTCTTTGGAGTTTGCCTCATTAAGACATAGCTGGGTGCAGGCTTGCTGGATGATTTTCTATCATCATTTTGCATATTCCATACTGCCTGCATTTTCCTGCCTGATGGGCAAGTCTCCTGGGAATTCTCCCTGAGAGTTTTGGCTCAAAGACTTCTCCAAGAATTTCAGCTCTTTGCTGGCAAGAGAGTTGGTGAGGTGATTTCCTTTGTTCCTACCTGGGGTCTTATCCTGTAGGTCCCATGTTTACAATGAGTCTGCCACTTAAAAAGAAAAACAAGGTAAGGTGTTGATTGAGGTTTTATTCTGTTTACAGAAGGAAAGATGGTCATTGAGCAGCCATTTCACTCCACACCCCATTTTTGATCCAGGATCTTTCTCCAAGAGTTTGACCTGACCAGAAGGTGGGGCAAGACCATGCCTGGTCTAACTCTGGGCTTTTGGGAGCCTGCCCAACTGCTGTCTGGGAGAATCCTGGAGAAAATAAAGGTGGAAACTTTTAACCCAGACACTGATCTCAAGTGCTTTTTTTTTTTTTTTTTTTTTCCTAAACAGAACTGCATGGCCTTGCTTGAAATAACTTGGTAATCCCACTCAACCCCAATCTAAATCTCCTTTTTCACACCCACAGAAGATGCTCAAACACATTAATGTTACTTAGGTGTCAACTCTAGTATTTCCCAATTTCTGACATTTATTCCTTCCAACTGTCTCCTAGATTCACCTTTTGTTTAATGTTCATATTGACAATAGCTCCATGTCTAGAACATTTATTGAGAGGCCAGATTTCTACGTATCACCTAATTTAAAACTCACCGATGACCCGGGGAGGCAGGCACCATTAGTTTCATTGTACAGAGCAAGGAACTAAAGACCCCAAAAGCTAACTCGTCCATAGCCAAATAGTTGGTAAGAAGTAGAACAGGATGGAGCTGGGTCTGTCTAGTGCACTCACAGGGCTCTTCCTGACAGGATGCAGCCCAGCATCTTTGGTGGCCACCAGCCTGATTTCATCGCCTCTTGCCAGATCATGCAGACTCTTCCCACATAGACGTCCAATTCACTTCCTCTCTGTTCCATTCCAGCCAGCACAAGGCCACTGAATGATCCTCCCAGAGCACCCCCCTTAATTGCTCCCCCACCAGGCTCCATTTTGGGGGTGCTGGGACCACAGCTGTCTTGTTCACCACAGTGTCTACAGGAGTTAGCCTATAGAAATGTGATCACTGTGTGATTATTTATTTATTTACTGAGTTAAAAAAAGTTCTCTTTCCTCCACCAGCCCCTTTCCTTTTTCTTCCATCCCTCATTTACTCCTCTTCTCAGTTCCCTCCCAGCAAGAGCCCCTGCTGCTTTCCACCACCACCTGGCCCACCTGAATCAATCCAGGCAGGCAGGTGGGATCCCATCAGCGCATATGTGTATTCATATGAGGGCGTCTCCCTGTAGCACCCTGTAGGAAAAAATGTTTCTTCTGCCATAGATCTAAAATTTGCACTGCAGGGGGTGTGCCCGGGGGCCCCTGTTAAACCCCTGGTCCATAGAGTAGTAATTTACTAGCACTTCCTGGATTGGATGCTTCACAAGCATCATTCCATTTAATCATCGTAACAACTCCAAAAAGCAGATGTTGGCATTTCCACTTTACAGGTAAGGAAACGGAGGCTGGAAGAGACAGCCACTTGCAGAAGGATTCAAAGATGGGCAGTGGAGGAGGAGATTGGAACAGATTTTCTCCATTGTCACAGCCTTAGTGATTTTCCTGTGTTCGAAAAGGTGAGGCTTCTGCCGCGTTCTGTCTATCATGCCTCTGAAGCCCTCTTATTTTTTTTCTAGGGATCTGACAATCTCAGGGGCAAATCATCATGGTTAGGGTAGGAACAATCGTGTGAGCATATATTTGGGGGACACTTCATAAATGACCTTATTTTGCTTCATCCCTGTGAAGCAGGTGCTATCATTATCCCCACTTTACAGATAAGAAAACTAAGACCTTAAGTGTCACCTCCAATGTCACACGGCTACAAGATGATGAGCTAGGATTCAAAGAAGGCTTGCCTGGGTTCAAAGCCCGCTCCTGCCAAGGTCAGCTGACAGGGACTGGACTCTGATAGGCCTCTGCAGGTCTCCCTGCACCCTACTTCTGTGTGAGGTCCAGCCATTCACATCAAGGTTGCTACTGCCTTCTTGCTGCTGGACTCTTACTGCTGTACAGCACCTACCTGGGGGACCAACCTGCCAGCTCCACCTGAACTGAGTGGGTCCATCTGCCCCTCTGTTGCTGGGCTTGACACTGCTGGCCACCCTGGCACCCAACTTAGTTTCCTCCCCCCATCAACCCTACCCTTGAGTGTCCACGGAGGCCCTCAGATGGTTCCTACCACCATTCTCAAGCTGGATGGGCTGCGAGTCCTGCTCCGAGGCCCACAGCCTCAGGTGGTTTCCACTCCTCTGCCTAGCTTCCTGGGCTTCACAGAGTTCCCCAACTTCTATCCGCCAGTGGCAGCCTCTTCCCACGCCCTGGAACCCTCCTTCTGGGTCCAGTCCCTGTTTCCTGGCCAAGCCTTGCTGACTGCCTACTTGGCGTTGGGACTTGTACCTCTTGCTGGCCCTCAGCTCTTTGCTGACTTGCAGGTGCCTGCAGTCTGCCCCATTCTGCCATTTGATGTCTGCATTCACTCCTGCCCCTCGTCTTCTCTGATCCCTGAGCAGCACCTGCTTCTAAGCCTCAGCGTATCCTCTTAAGCCACATGTCCTGCCTCAAGACCTTTACCCAATCTCCCCCAACTTTGAAGGGACATTATCCTGCCAATTCCCTCAACATCTCTCAAATGGGACTTTGTTCCACCCAGAGCAAAATCAATCAACCAGATATGTGTTAGGAGTCCTATGCAAGACCTTGTGTAGGGTGCTGACAGCCCGGCTGCCCTCTGCTCCCCAACCTGAACATCTCTCTCCCTCTTTGCCATTTCTGCTGTTTCCTGGATTTCTTCTATGGCAGCAGACCCCACATCCCACTCCTTCCCTCACCAAAGGCCTCATACACTTTGAAGCCTACTCAGAGGATTCTAAATCAGGGCTATCCTCTGTTCTCTTTTGAGTGGGCTGCTGGGGATTGAACATAGGGGTGCTTTACCACTGAGCTATATCCCCTGCCCTTTTTCTTTTTTATTTTGAGACAGGGTCTCACAAAGCTGCTGAGGCTGGCCTCCAATTTGAGATCATACTTCCTCAGCCTCCTAGTGGCTGGGATGATAGGCACGTGCAACTGTGCTTCCTTAAGTTCTTTGCGCACAAAAGAAAGCATACTGTTTGTGGGACACACGGAGACCAGTGAGGGGTGCACTGCTGGCAGCCAGAGAGGGATCAGGGAAGGGCTCCAGGGCTGAAGGAATGGACCAGTTCTCTGCTCACTTGGAGCCCATTATGTTGAGACCTGTTCTGTAAGCCCTGGCAATAAAAATGGCAATAGCTTCCTTTTGTTGAATGAGTCAATTGAGCCAGGTGGTGTTGGGCACTCTACTTACTTTGTCTCTGGTATTCTAAGGCAGGTAATCACTAGCCCCATTTTACGGATGAGAACCAAGGCTCAGAGACACTCAGCGGTATGTCCAAGGCTTCATCTCTTGGAACTGCTAATATGCTTAGAAAGCAGACTTGGTGCCACATCATTTCCCCTCCACATGCCCATCTTGCAACAGTGCGGAAGCTCTCAGAGAGCAGAGCCAGGCCTGCTTCCTGTCTTCTCCCCATTCTGCCTGGCTCACTTAGGTGTTCTGGGGTCTCCCGTTCTCTGAGTTCTCTGGGAAATCCTAGCCTCACCTCCTACTCCAACCAGTAAACCCAACACTTCTCCCTAGAAGGCCAGACCCTTTAAGTCAGGAGGGTGTTTAGAAAGAAGAAATGAGCTGCCACCCAACTGCTTAGTGACTGCGACCTTGAGGGGCAAATGGTTTCAAGTCAAAGGTCCAGGAGTCCCTCTCTTTCTGCTCCTCAGCCAGGATCCTGCCCACACTCAGGTCCCGGCCATGGTCTCAGGGCGTCTTTCCCACTCCATGGATTGAGAAATCTCCTGGATCTCTGCTAAGATGACCCAACCTTTATACCCAGCTCTTGTGACACCCATGGCAATCCTTGAGAGGGACAGGGTCAGGGAATTGAAAAGAGGTCGCCTCACAACAGACCCTGTTGCCTCCATTCCATCATGTGGAATGGAAGATAAATGTGACTAGGAACCACCTGGCAATTGCTCTCTGTTACTTGATGGTGAAGACAAAGTCAGAAGGCCTTTCCCACAGGGCCACACAGAGAGAAGGGGCAGCAGCAGCCCTCAAAGCCCCGCTCTGCTGACTCCACAGCCAGTGCTCCTCCCACAGTGGCCCCAACTCTCTACTGGGAAGAGCTCGGTGCTCTTTAGCCAAGAAAAAGGCCTGGCTGCTCCTGGGCAGGGTAGGCCCAGTGGGGTTAACCGGGAACAGCCCCCCTCCCTGTCTTCCCCACTTCTTCTGAGGGAAGGAGTGAGCTCTCTGCCATCGTGAGCTCTCTGCCATCTACGTATTTTCAGCTGAGTTATATTTTGCATAAAGTAAACTTAGCAAACAGAGAACACAAGGAGAATATATTTGGCTTTGAAGCGTCAGTGCTCTGACAGGCATTTCCTATTAGCTATCTCCGAGCCGACCAGCCCGGCTGGGTTTTGCTTAAGTGGCATAATTCTCCTGCAGTGGAGACAGCTCATTCATTAGTCATTCCAGAAGCCAGATACAAAATATCCTTCCCTAAGCCAACTCCACCAACCAGCTCCGCAGCCGGGTGGAACAATGAAACTGCAGGGCTTACTGGCCTGGCCAAGGTCAGCTCGGAGCCACCTGTCTGCCAGGCTTAGGAGGAGAGCTTGCACTTGAGCCTTTCCTCTCCCTCTGGAGCAGGAAGAACATGGCTCCCTCCCCTGGGCAGAGGCTGGAGGAGTCTTGGGGAAGGTGGGCTCCTTCCCACTGTGCTACCAAGTCCTGAGCCCTGGTGGTGGAGGGTGGTGGAGCGCTCTGCTTTGTTTTGGTTGTTTTTCTAGCTGGAAGCTAAGGTCCTGGTTTTAAAGAGGAAGCACAGGAATGTGTCCCTTCCTGCTTTGGGTCTCTCAGCAGAACTCAGCCCTTCCTTGATTGGCATCCTGCACGTTATCTCCTTTAATCCCTGCGCGGTGAGGGCTGATGTCCCCATTTTACAGATGAGGAAACTGGAGCTCTGAGAAGTAAAACAGTCGGCCAAAGGCCACCCAACCAATGTCCAGCCAGGCTCCAAAATGCACCTTCTGTTCTCTCTGTCAGGAGCCTCTTTCAGATGATTAGCTAAGATTAAAGATGAGGATGTACAGGGAAGGAAGGTCTCCCTTTTTCCAACTTTGTAAAAATTAAAAATGCCATCGGTGTTTCAGGTCCCCAGAACTGGGGACACTGAGAAGCCAGTCAGGGAAAGCCATGCTGTTCCAAAAGGAAGCCAGAGCAGGCCCTGGTGTGGAGTGCGGGGGAGGCCAGCACTGTTCTGATGGCAACAGAGATTGATTCAGGAGAGCCAGGAGCAGGGGCCAGAAGAGGGTAGGGACAGGTTTGCTGTGGTTTCCCCAAGTGGGCCATGGGCCAGAGCCTGACCCAGCAGCCGCCCTGCCGTAAAGACTCCATAATGCCCAGTCAGGACACCTGAGGAGCATGGAGAAGGCTCCCCGCAGAGGCAGAGCTGGCAGTTGGTGGCCACAGCTTGCAGTGTCAGCCTCACTTGGTGGGGTGGGGTTAATTAGCATTCCAGTTGGACAATCACAGTCACAGTTGCCTAGACCAATGAGGAGCAGGGAGAGAGACAGGCCTGATCAGAAGTGGAACTATATAAGGGAGGAATGAGAATCTCAGGCTCCTTCCAAAGCAGACATCTACTTCAAAGCTTGGAGTGCTGCCCTCTCTTGGCCTGTCGTTCAGGCCTGCCTCAGGCTAGGCTCAACTTATCTCTGTAGCACTGTCTCCCATCCCCCACCCCCATCCCCCACCCCATCCCCCACTCCCAACCCCTCAAGCCCCAAACCCCAATCCCCCCTTCAGGCCTCCACACTACCAAAGCGCTTTCATTCTACCAGCTCTTCCTTTGCTATTTTCTCTCCATTTACTTCCTCTCTCTTTAACACCATCCAGCAAACTCCTATTCACCCCTCAAAACCCTACTTCAATATCACTGTATCTAGAAGCCTTCTCCACCTCCTCAGGGCACTTACTTCTATATCCCTTACCCTTTGTCTATAACTCCAGTAAATGATTGATCCTCATGTATTGTTAAGGGTCCTGTGCTAATTTATCCCTGAATTCTCAGGGCCTAATGGAGATCCCAGCATGTAGGAAAGTACCAGATCAATTGTGAAAGCCTATGCAGCCTGAGTAGTCATGAATTTGAGAACCTATTAAAAAAAAAAAAAAAAAGAACCATACCTCAGACCAGGAAGAAAATAAAGAGTTGATCTAAGTGACTGGGTTCTCTGATGTTTGAGCCCCTCGTTTGTATTTGCAGTCTGAGGTATAGAACCTGCCTAGTTTAGTAACTAGCACATAGTAAGCAGTCAACGGCTGGTAGCAGGTTTTATTGCTGCCATTTCCCAGGGAATCAAAATGGACATAGATGGACACCCAGAAAGAACACTGACCCCACTGTCAGGGCTGTGGCTCCGCCTCTGTGACTTTGGACAAGTCCTTTCATCAGTCTCTCAAGCTTTCTTTGCCTCGACTGTAGAGTCTGAGATGCAGCTGGATGTCCAGTCATTGGTCCCTGCCATTGGTCAGCCTCCTCACTGACCCACCCAAGGACCCCAGCTCATGCCTTCCCTGTGTGACCTCTGATCAGAAACCAGGGACCAACACTGACCGGACCTGCCCTCCTGGGGGTGTGCTCTTCCCAGGCAGGGCCCATCATCCAGGAGGCAGAAACTCCTTGCTAAATTCTTGGCCAGTCACACCCGCTTTGCCATCCCGAGGAACACGGAGACGATCTGTCATGGAGCTTGTGGCAAAATCCCTCTTCCTCCCCAAACCTGGCTATGATGAGCTGTGTCCTCACCACGAAACTGCAGGGGCGTGTGCGGGTGAGTCACAGTTGTTCAAATCACACTTACAGAGTGCTGCGTGGCGGGGGGCGGGGCAGGGGTTGGTGGCTCTCAGAAGCACCCCCACCCCCGCTTCCTACCCCCAACAGTGGGTGAGACTTCAGGACCCAGGTATTTGGGCGAAGGAGTTTAAGAACACCCCTGATGCCACCCACCCAGGCTCGGGGTCCCCCTTAGGCCAAACCACAGCGATCAGAGCTTGTCCCCCGGCCCATCTCTCTGTCCCAGCCCACTACTCTCTGCCCAGGAGGATTACCACAGAAACAGACCCTGGCCGACCTCTCTCTCGCTCCTGCCCCCCACCCCCTCCTGGCCCCTTAGGCTACTCAGAAGGAACTGGTCCAGTTCTCCGGGAGCGAACCTCACAATCATCGGAATCTCAGCCCCTGTCTCAGAGCTGGGCACTCGGGTCCCCAAAGTCCCCCTGATACACTCTTCCCCCCTGCAGTGGGGACCCTTTGCTGCCATCCGGAGCTGGGAAAGGCGGAGTCTCCTAGGTGGAGGAATCCTAGCAAGCGGGCAAGTCCCAGCAGGCCGACCAGGGGTGTGCAGACAGTGAATCACCTGGGTCCCCGCTGCCTGCTGGACAGAGCAAATAATGACAATAATAACAGAGATCCCTGGTGCTGTTATTAACTCCCACCTTTTGCCTCCCAGGACTGTATCTCCTCCATCTCTCTGACAGCCCTCAGGGCTAGGGAGGGGCCAAGGGTAGAGACTTTGTTGCCTTGTCTTAAATGGGGGGCGCGGTGGGGGGTTGAGGCATTCCACTGAATGCGGGTAGTCCTGAGAAAAAGACTTTCCCTCCTAATGTTACCCCAGTGTGGGGAGTCCCAAGACCCCCAATTAGTGGTCCTCCTCACTTTGCCACAGTTGTAGGCCCAGAGTGGGAAAGAACACGAATTTCTTGACTTCTCACAGCCTCTAACTTTTACTTCCAGTGGTTCTATGGGATAGGTATGATTATCATCCCCACTTTATGGATGAGGAATCTGAATTTCAGAGAACCTAGGTAACTTTCCCAAGGTCATACAGTAAAGGAGTGGCCGAGGCAGGATTGGAACCGGGGATGATTGGATGACACCCACTTCACCTCCCATGCAGCTAGACCATCTGCAAAGCCAGGATCCCAGGGTCTCCCTATGGCTCCCTGGGCCTTTGAGCCTGGCCTTTCTCCACTGCCTTCCCCTCCTGGCTCACTATCTCAAGATTAGGGCTCTCTTCCCTGGGTTCCCCGAGGCCAGCTTTCATTTTCATCTTTTGGCAGCCGTGGAAAAGTAGACTCGACACTTTAATTTTGGGGTCTTGGTAATTATCTGGCATCCACCACCCACTCAACTCTACCCACTAGTTATTATAATAACAACAATAATAATTTAGAGAGGCAGTGACGGGGATCACAGTGTTCTCGGATCCCCCATCAGGGGCTGGACGAACATAGATAGAGTCTCACCCTTTCTTCCTCTGTCAAAACCGTGTCGGATCGGGGAGTGAGGAAGATGGGATTCTATTCAGCTCTGACAAGGGTGTCATACATTATAAGCCTGAATGAGCTCCGAAGTCCCCTGTGCCTTCATTTTCCCCTCTGCAGAATGGAGATAAAGATCCTGCAAGATGATGTACTCTAAGCTTCTTGGAAGGAACTCGAAACAAGACAAGATTTCCTTCTGAGCATCACAGGCCTACATTCTCTATGGCAATGCCCTGGGGCCCGAAGCCCAAATGACACACCATCTCCCCGCTCCCCCCCCCCCCCTCTGGCAAGAAGCCTCGCTGACTGTGGCCCTTGGGAAGGAAGGAGGTCACTGGGCCCGGTGGGCTTTCGGGCACAGTGAGACTGTCAACTCTTCCAGCCCTCATCCTCGGCCCGCCAAGGCCCTGGAGCTAGAGAAAGCAGGACCATTGCCTGAGTGCAATAAATGCTTTTATTAGTCCTTTTATTAATGATGGTTGGTATTTGTCGAGAGGCTGGGACAATAGTTATTCCGGTAAGAGGAGATTAATCTCCCTGGGACAAGCTCCACGCACCCAACATGCCCCGGCCCCCACCTCCCCCCCATATTCCAAAGCAGCGAGTCCCCGGCCTCCTAGCAACTCCAGGAAGAGAGAGAAGAAGTCCGGGAGGTGGGGATAATCTGGTGTCATTAAACACACAGGCTTTTAGAGGTTACCCTACAGCCGCAGCGGGAAGGTTTTCTTTCCCCCTGAGAGCTTGGGGAGCCTGTGTGATTTTTGCATTTTCTCTCTTCATTTCTTGCTGCCCCTGGGCTCGTGGCTATTTTACAGCCAGTGCTAGTAGGGATGAGTTGATAAAGAAGGAAGAACTCCTTGAAACATTTGTTAAGCCACTTGAGCCTGTTTCTGTGCTTTGTTTTCAGCCATTTTCATGCCTGTTCTATGTAACACTTATCATGAGCCACCAGTGTTCTGAGAGCTTCTCAAATACTTTATTTTTTTTTTAAAATCCTCATAGCATCTCTATGAGGTAGACAATATAATTGTCCCTATTGTATAGATGAGGAAAATGAGGACCGGAGAGGTTAAGTGACTTGCCCGAGGCCACACAGCTAATAAGTAACAGAGCCAGGTTTGGACTCGGTAGTTGTCTCTAGGGGCTGCTCTTTATCTGAAATTTTAAAGCCAAGTCTGAAAAGAACTAGGAAACATTGCCAAAATTCAGCAGTTTTATTGTTTTACCAAAGAGAATTGGCCATTCTCCTGAAGGGAAGAGCATAATCTACTATAATAGAGGGCCCCAGAATCAGAGGATCTCCAAGTCGCAGGGGTCCCTAAAAGTCCTCTGACCAAAGCCTCTAATAAATGAAAAAATCCCCTCTATAGCATCCCTGACACGTGGTCCTCCAGTTTTTGCCTGAATATCTCCAGTGACAGGGAACTCCAATACAACAGATCATCCCAGCTTTGGTATGTTCTCACTGTTAGCAAAGATAATCTGTGCCGAGCAAATTGGCCCATGCCGTGATAAAGCCACTTGGGAGGCTGAGGCAGGAGGATCATAAGTTCAAGGCCAGCCTGGGCAACTCAGGGAGATCCTGTCTCAAAATAAAATAATAAAGGGGCTGGGGACATAGCTTAGTAATGGAGCACCCTGGGTTCAATCCTGAGTTCAGAAGAAGCAGCAGCAGGGGAAGGGGAAGAAGAGAAAAAATTTCTTTCTCAGACTGGACTGAAATTTTGCTCCCTGTGACTTATTCTCAGGGACCTACTTGGCCCTGTAGAGTTGGGCAGGGTCTTTATCCCGTTTGTATAGGAAAGCCCTTCAAGGACTTAAAAATAGCTTTCAAATCCCCCTTAAATCTCTTTCTTTGGTGGGTGGGGGCTAAACCATGTTAGTCCTTCCATGGTCTGCACTTGTTATGATTCCCAGATACTCAGTCTTCCTGCTTCCAGCCCCTCTGATGCACGGCAGTTGCTGGGTGGTGTCAGGAGATGCACAGCAGGGTGGGTCCGCAATGCTGGAGCAACACCTCCTTGGGTGCTCAATGCTTCCAATGATGCAGCCTAGACACCCCAATATATGCTGAGGGTCGCATCGTGCACTGGACTCACGATGAGACATTAGTCATAGCCCCTTTCCTTTCACCTTCCAAGTCCTGAATTCTCGCAGCTGTACTATTTTGGGTTTCTGAGCCCAAGATGAAAGGACTTCACATTTACCACCAATAAATTTCATCTCATTAAATTCAGTTCCTTGTGCCGACCTATCAAGGTTGACTTGGAGTCATTCTTTTTCCCTATTTAGTGTCCCCTCCTCCATTTTCTATCATCTGAAATGTTATTTATTTAGTTACTTACAATTGCAGCGCCAGGGATCCAACCCAGGGCCTCACACACGCGAGGCAAGGGCTCTCCCACTGAACCACCCCCCTCAAAGCATCTGAAATTTGGATAAATATGCCATCCATGGTTTCCATTCCAGTTATCATTCATGGTTTTTAAAGCTGAATAGGGAATTTTCCAAGGTTGGGGAAGATGAGACAAAGCTAGAGTGACTTGGAAAGGAAGCTTTCTGCTTGGATCGATGGGAGCATCAGGTACCGTTGCTTGCTGGGGTAACCAGGTAAAGACTCGCACAGCATCACCTGTGCGTCACAGCCTGTGGCCCATGACGAGGCAGGAAGGCAAATACTGATAGCGGCTGGGTTCACAGAGCCCATTGTTTCCTATACACCCTCTGCCACACAGTACTGCTGGTGTGAAAGGAAGGAGGTCATAAAATAGGACAAAGACCCATTGTAAGGAGACCAACAGGACTCCTGGATCAGAACAATCCAGGTGATCGCTGGGAGCATTAAGACATCCAGAAGTAAAAAATGAAGACACTCTTGGAGCAAAGACTCAGCCAACAGAAAAAGACTGTGACCCTTCAGCGCTTGAGCTGACTTTTTGAATAGTTTTCTCAGATTGAACCTCCTTCCCTTCTGTGGCTCCTTATAGGTCACACCTGAAAGCCCAGAGAATCAGGCTGAAGCCACATCGCTGGAGTTCACAGTAGGGGTTTCAGTTTATCCCCAAAGTCTGGGAAATCAGTTGAAGGTTGCTCTTGCTCCCATTGTCCCCAGCACAGCATATTTTGATCTTTCTAATATGCACCCAAGTTGTTCTCTTTGTCCATTCTGACCCACTCTTTCTATTCTCCAGTCCCCTCTTGTTCTCCTCACCATCCCCCAGTGCCCAGGCTCCAGGCCAGGCCTCTCAATGCCATGGGAGGTATTGTTCCAGGCACCTGAGCTGGGTGCAGCCCCAAGGTCTGAGGTAGATTTCGGTGCTTGGGGAGGGTCCCAAAATTCTTGGAGGCCGAGATTATGGAATTTCTAAGACAGTTGTAAAGCAGAAGAGGGTCCAGTTGTCAAGTCCAGGAAGGATGAACTGGGAGACAGCTGGGAACCCGTGTCTGGGGCAAAACAGAGCAGTGGATGCCCAGCTTGTGAGCACGCAGGGCTTTGTATGTGGATCCTCGGGCCACAAACAGAGGCCGGCTTCCAGGGGCTAAGGACCAAGCGTGTGGAGAAGGTCCCAGCTCTATGACTCGCTGGCTCCATACTTGAGTCTTGAGGCCACCTTCTTTTCTTTCTTACTTCCATGACACATCAGGACCTGCTGCATCACTCTGCTGAACTTGAGGCACACGACCCAGTCTGCATTCAGTAGGGCCACTCAAAGGTCCTGTGACATTCCTGTCACCTGCCCCATCTAAATAGTGCCCCACTAGGTGGCCTCCTCATCTGGGCTCCCTGCTCAGCAGGGGGTGCTGGACACACTGAGCATTTGGCACTGTGCCCAGGAAGATCTGAGCTCAGACAAACAGAAATAGGGCAACCTCAGAAGGATGGAAACCACTTATCTGCACACAGCCAACACTTCCATTAATTTTGTAAATTGAGACCCTTGTCTGGTGACGTCATCATATGCATTAAAGAATCTCACAGACCCTTAAAATTCACCCCACTGAATCCTTCACTTTACATTTTATTTTTAAGTCACATCAATCTGGTCTCTGGAAGACCACAGGTAAGCATTAATTAAAGGTCATAGGCCTTATTTATTGATTGATTTAGTGGTGCTGGGGATTGAACCCAGGGCCTTGTGCATGCGAGGCAAGCACTCTACCAATTGAGCTACAGCCCCAGCCCGTAAGCCTTATTTTTAATTACTATTTTCTATTATTGAGCCAATTCTTCTTTGCCCAGGGTCTGATTCTCTCAGGCCTAGGCTTGTAGGTGCGTGTGAATTTGCAGAGTTGAGTTATTGTCGCTATATTATAATCTAGTCCCTCAATTTCCTACATATTTCTCCTTTCAGATTTCTACTAATTCAAAGTGGATGAAAACCCTAAATCCAAGGTGGGAAAAACCAAATGAGAAGGGGATTTGAGTCACTGAAGGATTCTCTCTCTGTTGCCTGGTGCGCTGAACTCCAGGTAGGAGGCAAATGGCATCCCCCACTCCACTGTCTGGTCACTGCTCTCAGCTGGCTGGGGAAGGAGTGGGAAATGGGGAGACAGTCAGATAAACACATTGGCTCCACCCAAATGACTCAAATGAAGGCGTCTCAGTGTCTTCATGTTTTCCTGAAACTCAAAGCCTGAAAATACAAGAGAACCGTCCAGCTGCCTGCGCTCGGATGGGAACTTCATAAATCTCCAGGAAGCCTCTGACCCCTTCCCTTTTTCACTTTGGCTCTGGTTCCTTCTTTGCTGAGGGTCCCCATTTGTCAGAACTGAAGGGAATTGCATCAGTGTTGAATCAGACAAAACAAAAATAAGTGGACAGCCTTCCTTGGGAAGGAAACGAACAATGCTGGATTTTTTCTTTCTTTCTTTCTTTTTTTTTTTTTTTACCACCCCTGACTTATAAGACAGCCCACAGTGTGTTAGAGGAGGGGTCAGGATTTTGCAACATTGAAAGGGATCAGCAGTTTAGATATTGAGTGGGACAGGGGTAGGTAGGAAGGCCAGGCTGTGGTACTCCCTCTCCCACAGCAGGTGAGACGTGGACCCAGAGCTGTCTGGTCTCTGCAGGATGCACATGTGTGCACTGTGGGCAAAGTTGGCTGTGTCAGAGAGGTGTCAGGATAAGAAAAGAAAAGGTGGACAAAGAAAAACCAGGAATGATTCTAGGCAGTAATAATTACTATGAAGGATATAACAAAAACCATACATTGAGTTCCTCTTTGCTGTGTATGTTGATTGACTTCTACTCTGGACAGGGCATGTTCTAGACTTTCAGGATACAGCAGGAAATGGAACTAAGCCTCTGCTTTCATGGAGCTTATGTTCTGGTATAATGTAGGTCAGGCATGTTATGCATGTCATCTCTTTTATTAAAATTGTTAGGCAGTTACTGCTACCTCTGTGATACAGATGGTGAAACTGAGATACAAGGAAGGTTTAATAATCTGGTCAAGTCTCATAGACTGGTCAGCTCAAGACATAAGACCCAGAAACAAAGAGAATTAATTTCTCAGAGCCCCCCAAACCCCTACCCTGCCTGTAGTGGAGCCAAGATTTGAACTCAGGTCTGTCTGATTCCAGAGCCCCTGCTCTGAGCCACTATAACATGATATTGCTTATGGGTCTATGCATACACTAGCAGGAGCACCCTGAAGGAGCTGGCTTGAGTATTTAAAGGGATGAGCACTAATAAGACCACAGAGGGAATCCTTGATAGGACCAGGATATCCCACTTTCTCTGTGACTCAAGCCCATGGGCCAAGTTCTGTAGTAGAGAGGTTCTGTTCTGCTTTATCTCTCCCCCCCACACACATTCTTCTCTTTATGCTTTTTTATTTTTCACATCCTGAGCTAAGGCCCCACCAGCTTTGTCTTACTTATTGTAACTTAGTCAATATTTTTTCTCTTTGAAACTCAGTGTATCCATGAATTAAAAAAAAAAAAAGAGGTATTTGAACATGCCCATTAAAATTTCTTAAAAATTTTAAAGGGGGTACTTGGATTAGTTGGTCTCTGAAATCCCTCTAGCTCTAGAATTCTTCAATTAAGGGAACAGTCTGCTGTATTCTGTCCCACCGTCTGCCTATCAAGGGCTTCTTCTTGAGATGGCTGGAAGCCCTGCAGATGTTGAGAAGGAGGCAAATACCTTGAGTAGCATTCCCACACTGGCTCTGAAGGACTCCTTTGCAGGGATGAAATGAGAATTTTATTTTTAAGAGCCTGAGAGAAGTGGCTCTCAGACAGACCCCTGGCCAGCAAAGGAAGGGCAGAAATGGGGGAGAGTCTACTGGGGGTCCACAGGGACTCAGTCCAGGCACTTGCCTTTCTTCTGGAGGTACAGGGTTGACCAGTCCCAGAATTATTATAGCAAAAAGGCTGAGGTCAGGAAAGGTGGAAGGCAGCTGGGCCTATCTGGGGCCCCAGACTCAGCCAGGAGGGCAGACTGTACCCAGGACTCTGGGAGAGTCTAACTAGAATGTTCCTGGGAGGAGGAACACATTGCCCAATGGTGATGTGTGACAGAACAAGGTGAGACAGGTCCCAGCTTTTTGCCTTGACCCTGGCTCACCTCTCCTGCCTCGTGGCCGGCCTGACCGGTCAACCGCTCTAATGTGATCTTTGTCAATTGGAAAAGTGCGTCGCCTGGATGGCCCAGCAGCTCAATGCAGCCGGAGTCCCCCTGATATGCTTAGTCAACTTATTATGTTACACAAGAAAAATCAAGGTGGAATATTAATTCCACACACCTCTCTCTTCTGCCTGGGGAACCTGCCTTCCTGGGTTTCTCTTTTCAAAGGCTGAAATAGATATGGAGATTTTGTGCTTAATTAAAGGAGAAGGACGCTGACTTCAAGTCTTTTCAAAACCATTTTGGTTCTGTGCTCACTGGAGCCAGAGAAGAGCTAATCACCAGCTGGCACAAAAGGTGTTAACTCGCAATCTCTGGTCAACTCTAGACATCAGACCCAGAAACAAAGAGAATTAATTTCGCAGAGCCCCCCAAGCCCCCACCCTGCCTGTAAGCTGAGAGCCCACGTATTGACTTGCCAGGTATTAAAAAGTTTGCTCTGAGAGGTCACCTGCTATGCAGAACACCAGGTGCCAGAGCTCACCGGCAGGACAGATTATCTTATCAGCCAGGCTGATAAAACCCATGAAAGTCTGGCCATAAGGAACAAATATTTATAAGCCTGACACCTTTCAGCCCATAGCAGATTAGGCACAGAATACGAGCAAGGGCAGAGGGCCGCATTAGCAATCGACTTTGGGCATTGGAGCCTGGTTCCGGTTCAGAAGCTCCCTGGGCTCCTCTGGTCTCATTAAGAACATGTTTGCATGTTGAACTGTTAAAGGAGGCATTTTCCCATCCATCACCTCACATGACCTGGGTCTAGCCCCGTGAGGAGAGAGCTATTTTTAGCCTTATTTTATAGTTGAAGAGACTGAAGTTCAGAGAGGTTAAGTGACTTGCCCATTTGCTCAGCTAGGAAGTGGTACCTGAACTCAAGGCTTCAGATTCAGGAAACTCTGTGCTTTCCACAGGCCAGTGGGAAAATGGTGGCCTTTACTGGATCTCACTTGGTTGTCCTTTTAGTCTACAGCTCCCTAGATGTCTCCCAGCTTTGCTCCCCAATCCCCTAGGCCCAAGTCTTGCTCTTGGCAGATGAGGGCAGATCAATACCTTATAGAGAGATAAAAAGAGATAGTGGACTCACAGGGATGGCGGAGGGCAGCTATAAGATAGCCCTTGAGCCCAAATACCTATATCCCTGGAGTCTCTTCTTGGTGCTTGGAATTTATTCCTTTGGGTACTCAAGTAGTTCTCCTTGGGAAGGCGAATAAATGCACAGGCATGAGTGAGATGCACTTTGTGCCAGGGATGGGTGGCCAATTGCTTTCCTCTTACCCGCCCTCCTCAGGGGGCCAGGGTCCTCTCCCCTGTAGAAGGAGAACTCACACAAGGTCCCTTCTGCTCTGACCTTTTAGGCAACGTCTCCTGGAACTCAGAGCCCGAAGCCCTTCTCTTTTATTCCGTAGCAAGAAGGAGCCACTTAGCCTGGAGGAGGCCACTTCTGTGCATTGAGGAGAGGCAGTGAGTAGCTGGGGTAGGGAGGCAGCCTGTGCAGGGCCTGGAGGTGACGGGGAAATGCTGAGCCTAAGCAATTACGGGCAGGTCACTGTGACCAAAGCTGAGGGTACAAGAGGGTAAGAGGTGAGGCTCCAGAGATAAGCAGGAGCCAGATCCCCAAAAGCCTCATAAGGCCACTTCAAGGAGCTCAGGATTTCTCCCGAACACAAAAGGGAGCCAAAAAGGAGTTCAAGTGAGGGTGTGGCATGACAATATTTGTGCTTCAGAATGTTCTCTCTAGTGCACGTATGGAAAATGGTGGGGGTGGGGGAGCGGAGAAGAGAAGGTGGTGTGTGAGAGAGAGAGAGTCCAAGTAGACTTACTTCTGTTTTCAGCTCCCTTCCCCTGACCTAGCCTTGTTTGGTCATGAGCCCTACATTTGCAAGAACCATGAAAATAGCTACCATTTATAGATGTTTACTTTGTACCAGGGGCAGTGTGGGATGCTATTCATGCTTCATCTCATTGAAGCCCCATCAGAACCCCATGAAGTAGGGTTCTGTTTTACAGATGAGAAAACTAGGCTCAGAGAGGCCAGGTCATGCAGCTGGCCAGGAGTCGCACCAGGACCCAGTCCGAGATGTGGCTCATTCCAATGCTCCTGCATTTAACCACAGGCTATCCTGCCCCCTGAGATAGCCATCCCTGCCTGCACGGTCTGTGCTCTCCAATGTAGAATGAAGCCCCGTTGGTCAGCTTCCTGCATCAGGGCAGAATGAGAACAATTATAGTTGGCCTACATGTCATGTGCTGGGTCCCCTTTAAGCAACCTGCAGGTGTCTGGGGAGGGTGAGAGGCTTTGGGGAATGTCTGGGTTCTTAGGGGCTGGTTCACCTCTGCCTGACTCAGATGAGATGGAGCTGGGTCTGTGATGTACTTGGTACTTGACTTGCCCCCACCCTCCTCTCCTGTGGAGGGGCCTCTCAGAAGATCCTTAAGGCTTCAAGAACCATTTCCCAATCCAAGGGGAAACCCAAAGCCACACTTTCCAGAAGTGGGAAGACCCATTGTCTCCTTTATATCCAGACTTTCCTAAAGGGGTGTCTGGGTGAGGAAAGCTGGGGGGACCTAGGTGGTTAGAGGAAGAGCGGTGCTGCCTGAAAGCTGGGGTTGGGGAAGAGGAAATATTTTCATTCCTGATCCCCCTAAATTTTGGAGACCCTCAATTGGAGCAGTGAAATTCATTCACTCTGGCCAAGTGTTAAGGAGCCAGGGAGGCTACATTGCTGAGAGTCAAAGTCTAGGCTTCTGAACTGGACACTACCATAAAGAATTGGGTAGACTTGAAAGGCTCCTCCCCCTATTCCCACACCTCAGCTTCTGCTCTGATTGAAGTGAGCCCAATTACCCTCTTTCCTGGCTAGCAGCTGCAGAGCGCTGTCCAGCCATCAAGGTCCGTTCATTCTCTTGGGGCCACTCTGGAGCTGCACTGGAGAACACGGAGAACAGGCTGCCCCTGGGCTCTGCAGAGCTTGAAGCAGAACAGCAGCCTGCCTCGCCAAGCACCCTGCCCCACCCCCACCCTCTAAGGCTGCTGGCTCATCTGGGTTTGCTCTGTCAGTTGGAAGATAGGGCTGGCTGACACCTGCAATAGGGCACACTGATTAATTTATTTTGCATCATTTTGCATTACCTGGCTCCAGGGCCTCCAGCTTGACATGCAGATTTATGTAAAAGAGACCCAACATGCAAATGAGCCAGGTCCGCCACTTGTTTTAGTAACAGGCAAGGCTGCAGGGCTGGTTCCTCAGCCCAGCTGTTCTTCCCAAGGCCTACGGGTTCTCTCAGGCCCAGGCCAGTGAGGTGGAGCTGTGGGGCCATTCCTGCCTATCTGCTCAGAGCCCGGGCCAAACTTGACAGCAGGGTTAGAAAAAAGAAAGAGGCTAGCAACACTCCTTCTCCAAGCAGAGTTCCTGGCTGGGTTGCTGGTGGAGAGACACAGAGACAGGCAAGTGAGGGAGAGGAAGATGGGAATTCCGAGGGGCCAGGAGGCAGAAGCCCGGGACACGGAGGTGGGCAAAGCTCAGAGTCAGAGAGGGTGAAAGGCGGAGGGAGGCAGAGATCAAGAGACCAGTAGACACGGAAAGAGAGAGAGTTGGGGACACATGAGGGGGATGCTGATGGAGGGGGTGGAGACCAAGAAAGGAACAGATTTCAGAGTTGCTGCGGAGGAAGGAGTGAGGATATAGCAACAGCCTGGCTGCGGGGAGGAGTTGGCGATGATGACAGCTTGATGCTGAGGAGTTGGGAAGAAGGAGTCACGGCGGAAGTGACGGGGAGACACCCAAGCTGCCCTCTTGGGAGCACTGGCAAGGTATGGCAATGCTCTCCCCCTCATAAGCCCTTGATTGTGTGCATCTACCTGTATTTACACATGCACATCGGTCCACATACACGAGCATAGACCACACAGGCACATGTTGGGTAGAAAGAAACATTCGAGAGCCACCAGGCTCTAGAAAGCAGCCTCAGGGGTTATCTAGTTCTGCAGCATGTCTATCCCAGAGCAGACTGGTCTCTCTGCCTGAGGGCCCAGAGGACAGGGTATCCCCAATGCCACACCTGCACCTTGGAGCCAGGATGCTCCTTCTGCACTTGTCTGAGCCAGATTCCCCATCTCCATCTGCCCCACAGGAACAGAGAGGACCAGCCAGTCTCTCAATGCTCTCATGCGCATCTGCAATGAGCCAACAAGCCAAGAGAGAAAGGGGGATCCCTTCTTGTCATACAGTTCTTTTAGAGAGAAATGGAGTTTCTTGGAGGAGGGAACCCAGTCTAGGCCCTGGGGTGGGTGGTCTTGGAGTGCAGTGGGGAGAGGGCTGGGAAAGCTCCCTGTAGCTTTTGGGATAATCACTGCATCCCCCATACAGGAGCTCCAGGGAGGGGCAGGAGGGGACATTTCTTAAATACTAAGATGGTAGCACTGAAGGGCCCCTCAGAAACTCTCTAGCTAGCCCAACTTCATCCCTTCATGGGAGAAGGAACTGATGCCCTAGGAGACCCCAGGGCTCAGCTTGGATCCTTTTTGCCGTCTTACCTGCAGAGCACTAATGGTGGCCCAGGAGACAAAGCCATCAAGAAACTTGGGCTCAGGGAAAAGCCTCGCATGAACACCAGGATTGAACCTACATTAGGATGTGGTCTCCAGGTATACAGATGACCTCAGGAACATCCCTTACGTACACACACACACACACACACACACACACACACACACACACCACATACATCTAACAGTGAAGCCAGCCCTGGCCATGCTGCTGCTGAATCTGACCCAGACTTCTCATTTCATCCAAAGGCCATCTGGCTCCATTCTGGCCAGTCACAAGGGTCACTCTTTTGTTAACCTCTAGTGGAGCATTTGTGTGTATGTGGTGCCAGGGATGGAACCCAGGGGCTTGTGCATGCCAGGCAAACATTCTACCATTGAGCTACATCCCCAACCCTTCTTCTCCAGTATGCTTTAAACTTGTGGGATGAGAGACTCTTTTTAGAATAATGGCTGTGGAGGCTTTTTGTAATTTTACACCTATATCCACAATATTTTGCACACAATGTTGAAGCCCTCAGTGTAAGACAGACAGAAGAGTAGTACTTTCTGCATCTTCGGGTCCCAGGGCGCCTCACATTTCAGAGGGAAGCTGTGGCCCTGACAAGGTGGCATTCTAGAACACTTCCCACAGAATGTCTCTCCCTTTTTCTGTCTCAGAGATTTCTAAGTTACTACTTCTCCTAGGTTGGAAGTCAGATCTAAGCTACCAGTATCCCCTAGCCACCTATCAGGGAAAGTTCAACTGACATACAGTTCAAAATGCATTTCATTTTTTTTTACCTTAGAGACTCCCTCTCTGTCCCCCTTTCTAATACCTGCCTCCCTCAGTCCCTGAACATGACCTCATTTGGGCCATCTCAAATCAGGACTCAGTTGAGCACTGGGTCTCAAGGTGGCACCAGATGACATGCAGAGGAGATGATAGTCTTTCCAAGAGCTGACAGATGGTAAATCTATCCCTCTCATTAGCCAGGAGAGAGCAGGGATGACCAAAAGGGGCTCTGAGGGTGAGAGTGGATGGAAGGAGTGGAGGGGCCAGAGAAGCCGGGCAGGGGCAGGGGGCAGCTGGACTGAGGACTCTGCAGCTCCCAGACCCTGCATGCCACCCACCCCCACCCCCTGCTCTCCCAAGAGTGGTCGTGAGGAAGTAGTGGACTCCCTACTCTGCGCCTGGCTAGAGACACTGAGAGGCCTCTGTGTGAAGGGGAAGCCAATGGAATGGCTGGACTCTGGGGGCCCCGGGGCAGAATGGAGCATGGGAAATTCCATGTGGAAGGCTGAGGACTCCGGGTGGGCCAGACCTCAGAAGAGTAAGGGCGGCCCCCTCCCTGGAGAGGGTTTGAACCAGCCTAGGGGTGGCCCAAGTCAACGAAGTGCCTTTGGATGGAGAAGGCTGTTTAATCTCCCCCTGGAAATCAGGAAGTTGGAACCCACACAGCTGATTACAGGGCCAGAGGAACGATTTCAGAGGAAAGATTAGAAGAATTAAAGTCAGCTCGGGAAGGAGCAGATGAGAGGGAGCTTGGGGCAGGTGGGGAGCGGATGGGGTTGTCTTTAAGGCCTCTGTACTCTGGACCCAGTGGGGGTGCCTTGGGGCCGTGGTGGGGGATTTGCCTAGGTGAAGTTCATGGGGAGGGGCTCAGCCTGTCATCTGGGAGGGATCCTGTGGAGACCAGAAGGAAGACTTCAAGGGTCTTGAAGGTGAAGAGAGACCTCCAAGAGGAGGTAGCAAGAGGCCAGGAGTAGAGTCTGAGCCCAGATCAAGTCCAGGAAGAGCTGTTCTGCGGGTGTGAGGATTGATTTCGTGGAACAGGGCTTGGTCCTCTCCACCAGGCCTGGGAACTGTCCCCAAGCCTCTGGCTAAGCAGGGAAGATGGAGAAAAAAGTGTATGGTGAACAGACTGTCACTGAGGCTGTCCCGGGGCTGAGGGGCAGAGACAAGAGGCTATTATTCCAGGAGACCTGGTTTGAAGGACAAGGACAGTCCAGGGTAAACAGTCTTGTCCTGCTTCAGGTCTGGACAGGAGAGCCAGGGCCTGAAGACAGCTGGGGCACAGGCAGAGAGGAAGGTGATGACTCCGCTGTGTGTGCACTCTAGTCACACACGTGCTTGCGTGTGCTCACGAACACAGCTCTCAGCCATGCTTGCTCTCATATTCTCCCCTCCCTCCCTCCCTCCCTCCCTCCTCTCTCTCTTTTCTCTCTCTCTCTCACACACACTTAAACATACATTTAAATAACTTGCAGACGTATATTAGCAAAAACATTCCATCTGGGCTGGGATTTCTCTCATTGCTTTGAATTCCCCTGGGTCTTAACTTGGAAAAAAAAATAGGAAGAGGCAAAGATTTGACTAATGTTGGGTTAAGGTTTTTTTCTTACCCCTTTCTTTCTTGGTTACTGACTGCCAAGAATTTATGTTTGTAAAAGGAAAAGAATTAACTGTGTTGATTAAGAGGCAAACTCCCTGGAAATGTTCTCTCTTAACCCTTTGGTACCTTCTCGGCGAGCTGTGCACAGACCTTGGTGTCCCTGGGCTGCAGGCCCAGAACCTTCCAAGGGGTTGCTTCTCCCCAAAGGAAAATGAGGGAGCAGAGGCAAGCCGGGCCCTTCTGGAGTGCAAGCACATGTGTACCTCCAAGCAGATGCGTGGGCAAGTGGTATGAGCGTGTGTGCGCGGGTACTATGAGCCAGTGGGGGTGCGCGCACGTGTGTGTGCATGTGTGTGCACACGAGGGTAGTGACTGCATACATGTATCTCTCAGCAAATGTGGTGTGTGCTGGGAGTGTCCTGGCCTGCTGGTTGTACAATAAAACTCCAGGAAATTGAGGGGACCTTCACCTTGGCCAAATTAGCAAGAACTGATTTGGCAGGAGCAAGGCCCTGAGGGGACTTGGCACAGAGCAGGTAAGCAGAGGAGCTGGAGGGTGGGGAGGTTTAGCAGAATTAGCAGGTTCTTTCCTGATATCTAGCAGCTGTTGCCACTAGGTTGAAGGAATCTCAACCCAGGACTAACCCTGGACATCAGTCAGGGTCCTTGCAAGGGGAGCAGGGTAGAGGGGTTTTTCCTCTTCCCTGATCAGCCTACCTGCCCCACCCCCAGGTCTCCTCTCCTCTTTTGTCTTCCACAGCTTCCCTGTCCTGCCCCTGACCTTCCCCTCCCTGCCCCTGTGCTCCCTGTGCTGTGTGGTCCTAGACTAGATTTTATCATGGGGGAAGGGGGCTGGAGCCTCTGGGAATGGAAGCCTTTGGACATGGGGCTGAGGGGTGCTGCAAAGAGAAAGAGAAGAAGAAAAGAGCTCTCTGAGCTTCTTGCCTCTGCATCCACCAAGAACGGCTTGCAGTTCCCTGAGCCCTGTCCCTGGCCTGCCTCCTCCCAGGCTCCTCCTTTGGTTAGCCACTTCCTACTTGTTCTTCAAGTCTCAGATGCCACCTCTTGCAGGAAGTCTCCCTTAGCTCTCATACTTTGCAGTCCCCTTCTTTCAGGACAGCACCCAGGCAGGGCTTACTGTCCACATGGTGTAATCCTTGCATTTCCCATCTGTCTTACCCACCCGGGGGGCCAAATTCCCTGAGAAGGAAGGCACCCCCAGTGCCTGGTCTAGTGCCGTGCCTGGTGTGCAGTCTGGGCTCAGCCCATGTCACTGGGTTGAACTGAAGGCCCTCAACTGCCCAACAACTGCTGCCCAAGCAGCAATAGTCCCTCCGTGTGCTGGGATCTCAAGTGTCTTGTGTACATGCCCCCATGGTGGTGACACTTACCACAAGACCTAAGACAGCATGGGTCTGATTCTCTCAATTTTCTGTGAGCTCCCCAGGGCAGGGATTCAGCCTTCATCATTCCCAGGGCCTAATATCCAACAAATGTTGACTGAAAGTCAGAAGAACCAACATGTGATGAATATGCAAGAACACACCTGGGGAAAGCTAATTGTGGCTGTAAAACATGTACAGAGAAAAGAGCAACACTGACAGGAGGGAAGAGAAAGAGTTCTTGAGCACTTTCTATGTGCCAGAACTGTCCCAGGCATCTGCGGTACATTATTCTTCTTTCTCCTCATCTTTATCCTGTGAGGGAGGGGTACTTACCTCATTTCCATATAAGGACAGAGGCTAAGAGAGGTTAAGTAACTTACCCAAGGTCACCCAGATTAAGCTGGATTCAAACCCAGGACTGACTAACTCTCTCTCTCTCTCTCTCTCTCTCTCTCTCTCCAACACCCTCTCTTTCTTTCTTTTTTGTAGGAAGCAGGTTTATTTGAGCCCTACAGTGGTGCAGAGGGGCTAATGCAGAAAAATTTCTGGACCCTGCAAACCCAGGACTTTCTGATCCTAGAGCTTATGGTTTCCCGCTACGCCATGTTCCGTGAAGAATGTGAATTTTGAGAAGCTTTGAAAGATAAGAGGGACTCATCTTTGTAGAGAAGGATCTAAAGCCCAGGCAGATGGAGAGGATAGAGGGCTCCCAAGATGGATGGGTATTGGCTCTCTGCTTCCATGAACTTACATAGGATTCTATGTGACCAGGAAACCACTGGGAAGTTACCATGATGGTAGATAAGCTCACTGCAGGAAGGCGGGACAGCCTTGCAAAAAAGAGATCAGCAACCTAGGCTTGGCAGGGGATTGGATTTTCAAAAGGGGCCAGCACAGATATAGTGCTTTTGGGGTCACAAGCACTGTGCTGAGCACTTTGTTAATATATTTAATTCTTAAGGATATGAAATGGTCCTACTGTTATCCAATAATACAGGTGGGAAGCAGAAGCCCAGAATCGTTAAATTACCTGCCCAAGAGTGTGGCTGGCTAATGGTGAGCCAGGGTAATCTAGTTCCAGAGTTCATGTTCATGGCCATGACACCAAGGATGGCTATGGAGGGCCCCCAACATGTAGTGGTCGACAAGAGTCAGCCTCCAAGGCTGGAGTTTGGGAGTGCAATCAGGTTCTGATTGGAGATAGAGGAAGGAATTCAAGTGACAGGAAAGACTTAACATCCAGACTAGTGAGCTGGGCAATCACTTGGGGCTGGGGTACACTTAAAGTGAGGGACAGGGCTCACTTAAAGTGAGCAGCCTCTGATGGTCTAAATCTCTGCATATGGAGAACTTGTCTTTGTTTCTAGGGCCTTGAAATTCAGCACTCCATCAACCCTGACCCCGCCCCCATGAGGGTGGTATGGTCCTCTGAGGGAAGTCCTATAGCGTCATGACTAGGTAGTTGTTCCAAGGCTATGTCCCCTGGACAGTGCTAATCTATTTCCTCTCCCACGTAGCTGTGAGCAGGAGATCCAGGCGAGTCAGCAAGCAGGGACCTCTCACTGGCCTGGAACTTGCTCCTGCTGAGTGCCTGCTGCCCTAGGGGATTGGGCAGTCCCTGCTGGTGGTCCCCTGCTGTGGCCTTTGAAAGCAGGTCCCCTGGGGAAAGGAACTTGCAATCCCTTTGTAGCTCAGCTCCAACTTTGCCCTAATTAGAGGAGGACTGTCTCCTCCCCCCACCCCCTGGCTCCTTTGTTAGTCTTGATGGGTGACTGTCACTGTCACAGTCTCCTTCCTCTGTCCAGAAAGTCCAGAGACACTTGAGATGAGTACAGCAGCCAAACTGTGGGCTGATGGAAGATGGTGACTCCCAGACCTTGTCCTGGTCTCCTGGTTTGTATTTTGGGGTAGAGTAGGAATTTTGTATCACAGAACACTAAAAGGTACTTCAAACCCACGTTCAGGAGACACACTTCCTGCAGCAGGTTGGAGCTTTGGATTTGGCTTCCTGGGATCCCCTTACATTTTCTCTCATAGCATCTCGACACTGCTACCACCACCCCAAGCTAGACATTGTTTCAAAACCCTCCCTTGAGGGCTGGGGTTGTAGCTCAGTGGTAGAGTGCTTGCCGTGTGAAGCACTGGGTTCAATCCTCAGCACCACATAAAAATAAATAAATAAAATAAAGGTACTGTGTTCATCAACAGCTAAAAAGAAAAAAGCTCCCTTAAACACCCCTTTACCTTGTAGTCCCCCAAGTATCCTCACATCCTCAGCCCATAGGATGCGCCTCCTATCAGCCCTGGGATGCATATACCTCAAATATTATTAGGCCCATTTTACAGATGAAGGAAGCTTCGTGACTTTTGTAAGTCACATGGTGAGTGTGTCCCATGGGCTGCACTATTAGATGTCTGGGCAGTTGGGCCTGAGATGGCCAAGGACAAGGAGGGGGCCGGATCTGGGTTGATATAGTCAAGGGTTTGGAGGAATCGAGGGGATGAGTGATCACAGTTCTTCTGCACTTTGAAAGTCCCACCCTGAGTCATGTGCCTTTCCCTGCCCAAGACGCGCCAGCTCCTTCCCAGCTGAGCTGTGTTGAATCATCTCACTCTTGCTCCCTCTCCAAGGTGCTCTCAGGCAGGACCTTGTGACTTTCACAGGATCTGACGCAAGATCTGTTTCAGGTAGGCAGTGTTTGTGGAATCTTCTGGTATAGGGCCTGCATCTAAACAAGAGGAGGTGTTTGGGAATGATTTATGAAAGAGGAAACATCATGAAAGCCATTTGATCCCTTCAGAGAAAAGAGATTCACAAGTCTACAGTGGTGGCGTCAATCATAATGGCCAATTACACAACAGTGTCAACAATTACACCTTGCGTTTCTGTGGCACCAGCTCCCAAAGAGCATTAAACATGTTCAAGTTTATTAGGCTATTTGATCTCATAAAAATCCCACAAATGGGTAGTAATGGTTATGATTACCATTTTATAGATGAGAAAACTGAGGCCCAGAAATAGTTGATATATGCTAGGCCCTACAGCAGAGGAAGTCAGGAGGTAGGTCTGGGTCTGGGTCTGTCCTGTTTCTTGACGTTTCCAGGTGTTTCGTGCATGAGACTCCCTCTTGGTGTCTACATTCCTGTGAGATGAGGCGTGGACAGAGGAGGTACTGAAAGGAGTCTCAGGGAATTTTCCTGAACAAGGTCACTCAAGGCAGTGAGTCAGGCACCTTCATTTTGAGGTCAGTTTCCTCTTTCACTTCCCCAAACAATTGCTGGGGAGTGAGCTCACCTGTCACCCTTTCTCAGCTCAGGAACTGAGGTATTGGTACAGTTGCCCCTGGAGGTTTTGTAATAGTGATCTGAAAAAGATATCAATGTTCCTATCCCAGGATTTCTGCACTCCTGGTTCCCCAATCCTCTAGCCAGGGGTGGGGTCCGCTCTAGGCCCATCTCTTACTGCAGCCTCCTCACCAGTTTCCTGATTCCGTCTCCTTCCATTCAATCCTCCCCATGTCTGATCTGCCAACAGCTATCCTCCACTTCTCAGAAGTTGTCAGTGGAATTCCACCGCCCTCAGCCTAGCACTCAAGACCCCACCTAATCAGGTCCCAAACCACCTCCTCATACCTTGTCCCCATTCTCCTGCACAAAACCCTGCCTTCTCCCAGATTGGAGAACTGGCCTTGACATGCCTGTGTTTTCCCAACTCTATAGTTCACTGCCAACGCATTCCCTTGGCCTGGAAAGCCACTCCCACCTTCTGTGCCTGCTGGATTTCTATCCATCCTTCAAAGCCTATGACAAACGTGACCTCCTTCATGAAGCCCTCCCTCCATTGCACCAGGAAATGATCTGTCCCTCCTGGATGTCTCATAGCACCTGGTATACAGGTCTCTCTCTATACAAACAATTCTCTGTGCATCGGGGCAGTGGTGTAGAGCTTCGGGTGTTTGTACAGCTATGAAGATTGCAGGATTCTGCAACATCGCTCATGTGCCTCTGTGTATGTGTGTGTTCGGGTGAGGGGCAGAACACCTGTACATCAGGAAGGGACTGATCACTTCCTGGGTTTGGAGTATGTCAATCACTTCTGCTCTGCCAGTGAACAGAGAGCCAGATGTCTCTCACTGGGGAGAGAGGACACTCACAATCAAACCCATAAACACACTTAAAAGGAAGAAAGTAGATAGAGAGGAAGTGAACAAGTGTGTTCTGCTCATTTACTATATCCCAGGCGCTGTGGGAGAGGGGAAATTTCCTATGAGCCATGTGTTCATTTAATGCTCACAACAGATCTGAAAAGGAGGAATCATTGCCCCCATTTTGTGGATGAGAACGGCTGAGAGTCAGGGGCAGTCTCTGAGAGGAAGACCTCTGGGCAGGAACACTGGGCAGTGCTCACAGAGTGCCAGGGTATCATGGAAGCAGGATCATCCAAGAGATGATGAACCACAGTGAGGCTCCCTCAGGGCCTCAGCTGTTCTCATGGTGTACATGGAAGCTTGAGAGCCCTTCAAAGTTACTCCCTTTGGGCTGGGGATGTGGCTCAAGCGGTAGTGCGCTCGCCTGGCATGCGTGCGGCCCAGGTTCGATCCTCAGCACCACATACCAACAAAGATGTTGTGTCTGCCGAAAACTAAAATAAATAAATATTAAAAAAAAAAAAAAACAAAGTTACTCCCTCCTGGAGGCAATGGGAGCTGAGTCCTTGTACTCCCTGGGAAGGGGACATAACTTGGGCAAGATGGCTGCCTTCATCCAAGGGCAGTTCCCAGGAAGGGTTAGCATCCTCACGGGTATACAGTGGACAGGAGAAATGCCTGCCTCACACCTGGCTGGCCAGTGAAAGGGTGCCCAACATGCATCATCCGACATGAATGGATGACCACTCCCAGAAATATCCCATGAAAGGAATAGTCTTCCCCTTTTTTTCTGATCAAGTAGATCTAGTGTTGAATAATAGCAATGAGAAGATAGGTACAGATCCTCTAGCTACTGATATTTTGTGACTTTCTAGTTCTTAGTCATATGCTGGGAATTTGGTGATGGGATCTGAATGTAACATTCCAAATATTTAACAACCAGGTAGACACCCAGGACACCAGAGTGGGTGCTAGCGGTGTGGCACTCTAGTGCATCACAACTGGACACTAGACCTGGGGAGACCCCAGCGTCGTAGCTGCAGTTCCCTGTTTAGTGCTGTGTGCTGAGGGAGAATCCCGGTAAGGGCTCTCTTTAGAAAACAGAGCCTCTCTTGAAAGGCAGGTCTCCTCATTAAACTGGCAGTTTGATTCAGCATGCAAAATGGAGACAGAGGCTATGCAGGAAGCTTCCCCTGGGTGCAGGGCCAGCATTGTCCATCAGTTCTGTAGTCTCCCATGTTTTCCCAGTCCAATTTGTTGCATGAAATCTGTGTGACCCTAGGCAGGGAACAATCACCCTGCTCTGTGGTTCAGTGTCCTCATTTATAAAATGAGAGGTTTCCAAACCCTGTTTCTCCTTGAAACAGGAGAATCTGGTGAAGCCCCCTTAGGGGAAGGGAGGTGAGTGGGCCAGACCCAGGGCCTCCTACCCTACTTTAGCAAGAGCAGCTCCGCTTGTGTTTGTTTATGCCTCCATAAGGTTTCACTTAGACCCAGCATTCCTGAGCTAAAAACAAAGCTTGAGAACCACTGGGCTGCATATGATATATGAGGTCCCTCACATGAAGCTCATATGTGAGTGAGCGAAGGGAGAATGAGTGAAGGAGGGAATGAATGAATGCTTTGTGTGCCTAGTTAACACAGGCCAGTTTCTGGTCACACCTGTTCTTGGAGCAGATGGCCTGCTGTCCTGGATCCTTTGGAAAATTACGCAGGGCTAAGATCAGACACTCTCCCGAAGTCCTGATGATGACAGGATTCTGCCTGTCTCCACCATCATCCCCACTGACAAGCTTCCTCCCTTCAGGCTTCTCTGATGCCACCAGATCCGAACTAGAAAGTCACCAGGAGCAAATCCTCCTGCACTTGTCTCCTTTGACTCTCACAACACATTGACTCAGCTAAAAGATACTGACAACAGCAACACGAGTCACTGGCAAGTCTGGCAGAAGATCACTGGGTTTTCTCAGTGTGCGTTCCAGGGTGTGGCACCGAGTCTGGTTTGCGTCAGTTCCATTCCCTCCCAGGAAAGGGCTCCCAAGTTTGGCCTTGTCCTTTCCCCCACCATCCCTATCTTATTGTCTTCCTTTCTTTCTCCCTTCCTTTCATTCCTCTGTTGGTAGTGCTCAACCTTGTCTGCACGTGGGAATTGCCTAGGGAGACTTAAATACTACTGATGCCCAAAGATTCTGATTTCTTGGTTCGGGGTGTAGTCTAGGCAATAGGATTTGCAAAAGCTCTCTAAGTGATTCTACTATGCAACGTTTGAAAACCACTGATCTGGGGACATGGATGTGGGATCCCAACTTTAGCCCTGAGAGTCAGATGTGCCTGCTGGATTTGAAGAAGTGTGGGGTACTGGCATGTATTAGCTATGGAGGAAGGAAAGGGAAGTGGAGCGAAATAAAACCTGCCCATATTCCCCTGCCCCACCACTCTGTGAACTCAGGGAAGCCAGTCCTGTGGGTGTCCAGGTGACAACGAGTAGAACATATCAAGACACATTGAGGCTCTGGCACACCAGGGGCACCAGGGCAGTAGTGCTGTTCAAGAGCCTCAGGTGCTGTCATTTAGAGAAGCTCCAAGAGACATTGCCATGGGCCTGGGCAGCAGCACTGTCACAGGCCTGCCAGCAACAAGGCTTGCTCTGGAGTGATTGTGCGAAACACGGTATCACAGTGCAGAACAGGGTGGGGAGAATGGACATAACACCCATTCTCGCAGACAGTTCTGTTCATGAGCACATGTGGGGCACTCCCAAGGGGACCCCTAAATCAAAAAGAAAAGCCTAAGGCAGATGGGAGCCAACACAGTGAAATCTGGTCATTTCATTGATGGGGTCCCATCTGGACTTACGAAATGGTGAGGTCTAGGGACATAGATACAATGGTGGGTCACAGATACAAGCCACAATTATGAAAATGGTGGTGTTGGCAGTGCGGTGAGGTCTGGCAGACATATGGCAACCTTCTCCGAAATTGCCCCTTAGTTGGCTCAGCCCTGCCCCATGCCCCCACGTAGTTTTTTCTCTGCATGTTGACCGTGCAATCAGGTCCTCGCAACTCATGGCTCCCTGCATGTATGCACCTAGTGCAAATGATTTGCTTTGCTTCCTGGTGCAAGTTCTTTCTCTTCTTTTTAAATCACATTCTCTCCTAAATTAGAAAACCTCTTTAATTGTTAGCAGGAGCTGGAGTTCTGCGCCTTGCATGGACAATATCATTAAACATTGGAAAATAAACAAACTGGAAAAGTTTAAGACATTTTCAAACCCTTTGCTTCCCAGAGGGCGTCTGGGGCCCTGGATAGGACAAGGTTCTGCTGGCCGGGGTTTATATTGTGTTGATGACTTGACCCCTCCAGCTGTGAGAAGCCAAACTGACAGCGGGGTTGTTTTTACTAAACTTCCCAGGATCGCAAACTTGATTTGGGAGGCATTTGCGCTGATTTGCGCCGAGGTCTCCAGCGACTGCAATGAGCTTCCTCCTCGGGCAGAGTGCATGCTGGGAGTGGGCCAGTGGCTCTGGTGGCTGACAGCTGTTGTAAACCATCGCTGTCCTCCAGAGTTATTCCACAGAGCTGGGGAGGGGAGAGGGCTGAAGGAGGGGGTGTGTGAGAACGTTTCTTTCCATCTTGCTGAAATGTGAGTCTAATGAAATGATAATGAGGTTGTGGCCTTTAAGCTCCATTGAGCTTCTTGTGCATTGTAATTTTACCCAGAGTGGGGCTAGTTTTTGAAATGATTAAAACTATCGATTCCTAGGCCTGTGTGGCTTGAATCAGAATTCATTAGAGGCCCGGAGGTGAGGGATAAACATTTTCCCCTAGTTCCGCCAGGAAACAGACCCCATCTTGTGTGAGTCTCTGGCTGGCGCAGGTACCCCTGGCTGTGCTGGCAGCCAGACCAATAAATAGGACCCAGTGTCCATAGAGCAACAAGTTATGAAGGTCCCAGCTGTGAGCCCCAGCCCATCTTGCTGACACTTCTCCCTCAGGTTAGAGGAGACAAGTTCACTGTTTCATCTTGGTTCCAGTTTCTTACAGGTATTATAAACAAAATGTCTTCTCCATGTAAAAGAAACAGGCAGAAACAGAAATGTTCCAAAGTTTTAAACCCAAAGAATACTAGAAGGGGAAAGTCCGGCTGGGTGGGTTAGCTGACAATGTGACCTGACCTTGAGCCTCCTGAGCACTATTTTTCTCTGGATAGAGAGGGGTTTCTTCTATAATTTTTGTCACCACCATGCTAGCTCACAACAGCATGGGATTCATCCTTAAAAGTTCTAATCCAAGTTCTCTAGAGCTAAGGCATCTTTGAAAAGAACCTTATCTAATTCGGGCATGGTGTTGCACGTCTGTCAGCCCAGTGATTTGGGAGGCTCAGGCAGGAGGATCACAAGTTCAAGGTCAACCTCAACAACTTAGCAAGACCCTGTCTCAAAATAAAATGCTGGGGATGTAACTCAGTGATAAAACACCCCAAGTTCAATCCCCAGTACCATAATAATAATGATAATAACAACAACAAACTGAACTAATATTAAGGGAGTCCAAAAAGAAAAAAAGCATAGGAAATGTCATCTTGCCTTAAAGGGTTGAAACAATTTGCAAATAATTAGTCCCCCATAGCAACCACCATCTGAATTCCTGTCATCTTAAAACTGGTCAATCTCTCCTCCTGATCCCTTCTGCGACAAGCCTAAATGGTCATATTCTAATGGCCCACCTGGGACCCCCTGCTCACATCCAACTTGTGGTCTGAGGAACATCCTTTATCCACAGTGGACGAGGGGAGCATAAATGACTTAAGGAGGCAGTTGGGATGTTGCCGTCCACTTGAGGCAAAGCAGCCTGGCCAGTCTCCTTGGCTGCTGTCCCCTCCTTTTATAGACTTACTGGGCAGTCATGGTCATAAAATGCACACAGCAATAATTTTATTCAGACTGGAGCATCAAGGTCCACCATCAAGGTCATAGATACCATGTCATGTCCACATTTGGAAAATTATGTGGAATGTCTCCAACTTTTCTGCTCACCTTTTATAAGTCAGCTCAGGCATCAGCATCCAGAGACCCTCTCCTACCACCTATACCAGGAGGGTGGGGACAAGCCTTCCTGAAGTTTTCTGAAGGATGGTGGGCATCTAGGGTCCCCAGTCCATATTATGTTATTATTTTCATCTAGAAAATGGGCTCCTTGAAGGCAGTGTTTGAATTTTATTCCCCTTTGCATCTCATCATCTAGCACATTTTCTGGCACATAACATACTTGGGTAGGTGATGGTTGAATGAATGAATGAAGGAAAGTACCTATGGTGGATGTCATTTGATTCTCAGAACAATAATATGAGCCAAGCAGGGCAGGAATATGAGCTCTGATTTCCTGAAAAAAGAAACAGAGTCTCCAGGAGGTAGGGCCTTGCTTTAAGGTCACCTGATTCCTGGAGCTGGCGCCAGGGCTGTGGTGCAGTCTGGTGGTAGCTCTGAGAGAGGCCCGCTGCCCACACTAGCTCTGATTCTCTAAGTCACTGGGCTGCGTGAGAGTCGTTCCGAGGTGCCGCCTACACAGGTGGTTCCCGAGCGGTTCACATCAAAGTCCCTTTTTATCATCCCCCTGCCCCGCCCCCAGCACCCCAGGCTTTGAGAGAGTTGGCCTAACAAATGAACTACAATTATGCAGTAATAATGACTCCATTTTCTCGTTTTTATTAATAAAAGACATATGCGAGATGCCACTCAGTGTTGGGAGCTTTCAGCTGGGAGAAAACGAGTTTTCCCCTCTAGGTTAATAGAATTCCACCCAGAAGCAGACAGTTAACAAGCCACCTTCCTGGGCTGGGGCTGGGACTCTCAGCACTACACTTGTCAACCCTTTGGATGGGCCTTGGTGCAACGCTGTGGCCTGCCTTGGGCTGGGCCCAGGGTCATAGGAGACAGAGCCGTTTCAGGGGCTCAAGGGTAGCCTGCCCATCCCCACTGGAATCAACAGACCCTGACTGTTGGGGGAGCGTTACTGCAATGTGTCAGCTGCTCCGGGAGAAGCTGGAGTGATGTATTCCAAGACCTGTCAGGAGAAAGGGTTTATGGTCAGTTAGGAACCGTAAGCCCCTTCCCGTGGATTGCCAGTGGAATTTTAATACTGTCTTCCTCTGTCTGGGCACTTCCTTCCAATCTTGGCCCTGTTCCTCCATACATATGGAACAGGGCTCATGTGTGAGGGTCCCAGAGGAGAGCACATGGCTTCGCTCGGCCCAAGTGTCACTGCTGAAAGTGGGAGGTGAGGCTCAGACAGGGCTGGCTGCCTTTCTGCCCACCACTGGGCCTGGACACCAGGTCTCTCAGGGCCTCCCTTCCAACTCATGGCAACAGTGAGGCCATCCTTGCCCAGATCTTGAAGGTGGAGGAAAAAATGGAAGAACTCTAGCCTGTCTCCCTCCCTCCCTCCCTCCCTCCCTCCCTTCCTTCCTTCCTTCCTTCCTTCCTTCCTTCCTTCCTTCCTTCCAGCAACAAATCCATAATGAGGGCCCACTACATGCTAGGCAGGGATCCTGAAGCCAGGGACCAGACGGACTCTGCCCTATCCTTAGGGCACCTCTCCCTGTTGCTACTCAGCTCTGATCACCCAGCAGCAGGTAAACATCAAATAGGGCAAAGGGAAAAGAGTGGGGAAATGAGAGAGAGGAGGGCAGCCAGTAAGAAGTCTTGCAGGCAGGGATGACCTCAATGTAAGAGGAAGTGAAATTGGAAAACAGGCTCTGGATAACTTGGGGAACCTAAATGATACTTCTGCCCTTCTACTCAAAAAAGAAAAAAAAAAAAAAAGAAAAAAAAGAAAGAAATTCTCCTCAGCACTCTTAAGCTGCTTGACATTCTGCTATCATCTCAGAGTCATTCTGACAGCAAAGCTTTTTGTTCTTTAATAGTTGTCTCTGAAAACCAACCCCCATGCCCCCCCCCCCAACACACACACCAAAGGCTTGCTGCTTGTTACATCTCCTGAGTCCTTAGTAGGAATGCCCTTCTGAGGTATTAGGCCAAGAGTTTTGGACCAGTTTGCCTCCAGAGGACACTGATGAGGCCACATACTCTCCAGCCCCTGCCTGGGCTCTGCCCAGTAGGGGGGATGCCAGAAGCAACCAATGGTCATTATCATCCATTCCGAAAGGTGGAATGGAGGTCCTTCCCAAAGAGCAAAGCAGGGCCATGTCTCTAGCTCTCTACTGTGTCCTTGACACCTGGAATTGAGTCCAACACATAGTAGGTGTTGGATAAATATTTAGTGAATCTCAGAGGAAGCACACATTATCTCACCACTTCCTCACTCAAGATGGCCTGCGATTCTTCTGGCAGGCTGGGGGGGTAGGGAGAACAGAACTTACCCTCTGCTGAAGGCTTGCTATGTCCCCCGTCGGGGGTCGGGAGGGCACATGGTCACTGGCAGATCTCCCCTAGGGCCCCAACATCTCCCCGATTCTGCCCTCTACCCAGCTTCTAGAAGGCAGCTCTGCTTGCTCACCTCCCATTCTCTCCCCCGGCCTCCTCAGCCAGCTTCCTTCCCCACCGTGCCACCGAAACCGCTGTGTCAAAAGGCACACAGTAGTCTCCTGATGAGGCTTCCAGGAAACACACTCTAGGCCTTGTTGTGGTATTGGACCCTCCTCTGTTCGAACATCTCTCTCCTGCCCTGAAACTATCCTCCTCTCTTTCCCTGCAGTTTCCTGAACTTGGCTCATGTGTCTCTTTGGCTTTTCTTTTTCTTCCTTCATTCCTTTAAGGGGACAATCCTTCTCCACGTGACTTTCAGGCTTTCACTCTTCTCCTCGGGTAGCTTGTCTGCCATGGGTAACTCCCGAGTCTACACATCTTACCTGGATCTCACTCTTGAGTGTCAGACCTCCATTTCCATTCATCTCCATTGGAGATCCCAGAGGCAACTCATCCATGACCAAACTAAGCTGTGGACATATAATCTCAGATTGACTTCTCTTTTTCCCACTAGACCATGAGGCTCCTCCCAAGGATTCAGGTTCCAGTCCAGGCTGAGCATCATGTACATTACCTAGGAGCAATCTGGAGTGAATCCCTATTTCTTGGCTTCTCTTCTGTGTTTCCTGTGCCTAGGGTCAGCCTCCTGGTATGTGGTGAACTTTCAGGAATATCTGTCGAAAAATGGTCAGTACTACTTAATAGAAGAAGCAGCTTCTAGAGAATCAGTTTCCCTAGTCTTTCCCAAACTCCTCTCATCTGTCTCCCCTAAGGCTTCCCCAGGCCTGCAGCCTTCTAGCCCTTTGTTGCTTTAGTAGATTCAAAATGGAACCAGTGAGATTCTTCACCCCACAGGGAATTCCTTAGACCAAATTGTGGGGAGAGGGGGGAACAGGGCCTTTGTATCCTAAATCTTCACGCACAATGCTGGATTTGCATATGTTAATATGGAGAACTGTAACTATTTAATGAGAAGCAGTGGGCCACGTGGGTGAGTGGAATTCCTTAGAGTATTTTTTTCAGATGTCTTAATTCACTCTCTCTTTGTTGTATTTCGGCAGATCCAGGTGCTTGGATTGAGTTGGTCCTGGTCCCTGCTCCCCTCCCCCCAAATTTCTGAAACCACAGATCTACTGGATGCCAGACAGTGCTGTGTCCAGAGGGTGATGGGGGTGGGGCATGCTGCCCACCTGGAAACACTGCCAAGGAGATGGCTTAAGGGAGACCACCCGTCAGAGAGCCCAGGCCCAAAGGTTGGGAGGGGATGTGCCTGAGGGGGTGGGGAGGAGAGGATAGAATTCCAGAGACAAGAGCCCTCTATGGAGACAGCCCGCTGGGCTTCCAGCCCTCCATCTGGGTTCCACTAAAAACACATTTTGCGTGTTTCTGTTGTTCTTAAGTCTGGGTTTATTTCAAGGGGAAAATTATAAAGAAACATCTCTTCCCTTATTTCAACAGCAGCTTGTGCTTGGGTAGATTTTCATCTGTCTGGCCTGTCCTTCCTGGAGGTGAAAGAAAGGGGCTACGGTGGGATCCTCAAAGACCCCCAGGAAACTGAGGCTCCAGGCTTTGCTTGCTGCCAGTGTCCCAGACCAGTGTGTCTGTCAGAGCTTCTTTCCCTCCCAGCTGATGGCAACATGGATGGCCAGAAGACGCTTGGTGGTTTGAGAATGAGAGGAAGCACAGGGCAAGGAGAGATGTGTTAAAGTGACCCCATGTGGGAAATGTCCACAGACAGAAAGTCAACTCACCATATCGCCCCAGCCATCCAGAGCCTTCTTCTCTGAGCCCAGGGCAGCATTAGGCAGGTGTCAACCCAAGCCTGGGTTTTGTCCAGGTAAAAAGCAAGAGGTACCAGAGGCCCCTCCTAAGGATTCAGGTTCCAGTCCAGGCTGAGCATCATGTACATTACCCAAATTACTTAAATCAGCCCACAGATCAGAGATACAAAGAATCAATGTCGCAGCTAGAAAGGCCTTTATCCATCGAATCCCATGCCCTATTTCACAGATGAGGAAACTGAGGCCATGAGGGGAAGCTAGTTGTCGGAGCCACATAGCAGGTCAGTGGGTAGACTAGTTCTGCACTGCAGGCCTTGGTGTTATCTGAGTGTTTCCACTTTGCTGCTTATCAGAGTTCAGTGAATGGCCAGCTCTCCACGGAGGGGTCCAAGAGCTCCAAAAGGCGTGCACAGTCACGGAGTCACATGTACACTACATGTACAGTGGCCCTCAGACCCTGTCAGCAGGGTGTAGGGGTCACCAGTTCTCCCTAGGTACAACCTGGTTCTCTCCACCACGGTCATCTTGGGCACTAAGTTCCAAGCAGACCTGGGGACTTGGGATACCATGGTAGATGGTCCTGTTTTTGCACAGAGCTAGTGTCAGACACAAAAAGAGAATATGTGGCCCAGGATCTAGGGCCTGGCCTTCACTCACCAGAATAATGCTTGCAGAGCCTCTCTTCCTCTGAGAAGGGCCTCCTTCATGACTCAAGCTGACCTGCTTAGGAAGGACTTGATTGCCCCCTGGTGGCCACCATCTGACATCTCCAGTCCCAGCTCCCCAGCATCTTGATCTGTTCATTTATCAAATATGTATTCAGCCCCCTGCTGCGGGCCAGGGAAGAAAGGATGCACTCTTGTTGAATGGATGAATATGCCCTGCCCCCAAGAGATATCAGTAGCAGACTCGAAGAAGAGGTCAGTAGAGGACTGCGGGAGATTGATACAAGAGCAAAATTTACAAAACAGGTCTATTGGTGCTATTATAGAGGTCAGTTTAGGGTACAATGGAAGCTTGAAAAAAAAAGGAGAAGGATAAGAAGAAGAAAAAGGAAGGAAAGAAGGAAGAGGGAGGAGCTGTTATTCCAGCTTCTAGGTACAGAGTCTAAAAATGATTCCTTGAGCAACGCCCCAGGGTGCATACCTGTAGTCCCAGCTATTCTGGAGCCTAGGGTGGGAGGATCACTTGAACTCACCAATTCAAGACCAGCCTGGGCAACATAGTGAGACTCTATCAAAAAAGAAAGAAAGAGAAGAAAAAGAAAAAAAAATTCTATGGCTGGTACACTTCCTGGGTTCTGCATAAGCAATCAATAATGAACAGTTTATAAAAAAAGATTGTACTTCCCATTTCCTTATTCTCCCCATGGTCACAAGAAGTATGTATAATTGTCCCCATGTTATAAATGAGTATACTGAGGCACCAAGTCACAAACTGACAATTGGCTCTTATTTGATTATGACATTTCCCAAACTATTTGCAAGCAAACTAGACTACTCATGGGGAGGTTGGTATACCAAACAAGGGGTTGCATGTGGGAGTTGACCACCTCTGCCACAAAAGAGTTGGTAAACTGAACAATGACATGGACTTCTGCCAACTTCCAGGGAGCAGAATTTTCTTCTCTTGAAGTTTCACTGTGATGCCCGGTGAGCCTGACAGAGCAATTGCCAACTGGGGAGTCCTGTGCTTGGTCCCATCCCAACCCAGAAGGGATGGGCATGACAGAGATTGTTTAATTTCCTCTTCACAACCACCAGAGCAAGGTTGGTGAGCTTTGGGGAGAGTAGTGAGTAACACAAGCCTAGGAAGAGCCTCATCTTCTATACCCGCTCCACTGCCAAGCACAAGCTGGAGGTCCCCGTGGACACCTTGTTAAAGAAGGATAAAAAATCTGGTGCAGCTATTTAAAAACAGGCAGGCATGAATGACCCACAGCAGTAGAGCACAGCCCGGGCAGCTTTCTGGAAAATCAGCCAACACTGTCAGCCCTGCAGAGACAGACCTTGTGTTCCTAGCTGAAGAGAGATAGGGGTCCATTTAGATACCTTCTCATCCTTGTGCCCTGGAGCTAATTTATCATGAGATCCTGCAAATTCCTTCCTCAGAATGTCTCAACAATTCTGCTGCTTCCCCAGGACCTAAGTTCCATGGCTCTTTGCTTGGAAATCTGCTGTTTCTAAACTGTTCCCCTTTCTGTTTGCTCCCCACAGCCTCCACTGGCAGGGCAGCTTCAGCATCCAAGCCACCCAGAACCAGTGCCTCTTAGCCCCTGTGGGGCTTCCTTGGAATGAGACTGGGTCCCAGGATGTACAGACATCTCACAGCATGCGGGGGGTGGGGGGCAGCCTCTGGGAAGGACTAGTGAAAGACTGAGAGGAAAGAGCTGAGGGGAGAGAATCTCAGATGCGATCAAGTGCCCAAATGGGCTTGAATGTGAATGGTTGTGTGCAGTGCCTTGGTAGATGGACAAGGTGGGCTATTATGATGCACGTCAAAATTTCGGTGAGAGGGAATGTTAGGTGACAGAGTGCTGACATGAGGCCAAGTACACAAAAGGCTACTACAATGCCCAGACTCAGACTTTCCTCCCCAGGATTCTAGATCTGTGTCTTCTTTAGCAACCTACAAAATGGAGAATCCAGGAAGGGGAGTGGTCCAAGGGCTTAACTTAATGCAGAAAGCCATTTGGACCAAAGATATTAACACTAAGTGCAAGATATAAATTCAATGAACTTTTGCCAGGCATGGCAAAAGTTACATGCAAAGATTCCATGCCTGTAATCCCAGTGATTCAGGAGACTAAGGCAAGAGGATCGCAAATTCAAGGCCAACCTCAGCAATTTAGTGAGGCCCTAAGCAATTTAGCAAGATTCTGTCTCAAAGTTAAAAATAAAAAGGACTGGGGGCTATAACTAAGTGATAAAGAGCCTTAGATTCAATCTCCAGTACCAAAATAAAATAAATTCAACGAACCTTCCCTGATAACCCACAATGAGCCTAACACTGTGATAGGCACTTGCCCATACTTAATCCCGTTTAACCTTCACCATAGGCCTATACAGTGATGAATCTCAGAGAGGTGAAGTAACTGTTCCAAGGTCACAAATCTAGTAAGTGCCAGCACCTGCAAACTGGGGCCTTGTAATGCAAATGGGGTTTGCTACAAGAGCATCTTTTGACTTTGCAGATTTCTGGACATTATGTGGAGTCTTTTATGAAAGAGTCAAACATTTGGGAAACCAAACATCAAAAGGAGGAAATGCAGGTATTTTTATGTCAGCAGATTGCCCCTGCCATGGAGTCTAATTTCCCTGCCAGCAATGCCCTATCCCAGGACTCACATTCTCTCCATGCATTTGGTTTTGCCAGTGCTCTCTGGAACTGCATTTTCAAGGACTCCATCACTCCCCAAGCATACAAATGTCTCTCCTTCATTTTTCCTGTTAAGCAGATTTAAAGAATGAACCAAGAATCTTGGCCGCCATTAATTTCACAGCTTACAATTATTTGCATCCCTTTTTTTGCTTGAGTCACTTTAAAAGCCCTTATGATTTCTTTAATCCCCTTTGGTAGAGCAATTCCATTCTCTTCTCTCTTAACCTCCTCTCTCCCGAATGTCCCCCCCTCCTCCCGAAAGCTTTAAATAATGCAGCAAATTCTTGTTTCATTTCCTTTTCTCTGTTTCCAGATGGATTTCTCTCCCCAGAACATCCCTGGGAATCATTTCTGTCAGATGCTTCACTGGCTGTCCCTTGGTCTTTACACTCATCTATCCCCCTTCTGGCCCCCCCCCTCCTGAATAGTAATTTGCTATTTTAATTATGGTTTCTCTTGTCACACTTGAGGTTTTCCCCTCTTTTCAGTCCTCTACCTCGCTTAGATTTTAATCCTTTCTTCCAGTGCAGAGAATTCATTAAGATCGCTAGATTCCTTCACATTTTCTTCCTTGATGTTGAATAATTCTTCGTCTATGTTCAGATGCTGACTGTGTTGCTGAGCAGGGGGGGTCTGGAGGTCCCCTCCGAGTGCAGATTGAATCGCCGCTATGGAGCTGGGTGTTCCTGGATCTGTCTGATCCCTGCAATCCTGCAGCTGGCTCTCTCTAAGACCAGACTACAGCTCCAGGGCAGCCAGCCGCCTGTCTCTGCCTCCCTGGCCAGCTGACAGAGCTCCTGGGACTGTCTGTCTTTGGTTCCCTGGGATGGCCCTCTCAGGCTGGACCAGGCTGGCACTGACCACAGACCATCTGGGTCACCTGCAGCTGTTTCCCAGGTGCCTGCTGGGTCCATAGGCTGACACTGCAGCTGGGAATGAGTCTGGCAGGAAGCAAAGGGAAGTAACCTGTGTGACTAGGAAATAGATGAGGTGGCCACACAAGGGAAGGGGTGGAAAACAGCTCACCGATGCATCCCTGACGTAAAGGCAGAGCTATTCACTATGGAGAGGAACCACTCGAAAGCTGCCACCCATCCTGTTTGGGTTCACAAACCTGTACCTGTTCTGTCCTTCAGGCAGGTATGTAGGTCAGTATTGGTGAAGGTCATTTACTGGGGTGCTCCTAAGTCCCTGGGAAAGGATGATCCAGTTATAGTTGGTTAAGCAGGGGCAGGCCATTGCATCCCTCTGGACCTCAGGACTGATATGGGACAATGTGCAGGAAAGGCTATGCTCCATGGACAATACTGATATCATTAAGCAGGCAAGGAAAGGTGAGAGACACCATACATTTGCACGTTCACTTCCTAGTTTATTCTAAAAGGGATTTAAGGCAAGAGACACGGCTGGAAAATGATCAAGAAAAAAAAAAAGCTTCTGAAATCCTAAAATGTAAGATAAGATCTAGTCTGGTCTCAAGTGGGAGTGAAGGAAGTGACAGGAGGGTGGCCCTGCAATGCTGGGAGACCTACCCCTCAAGGCGAGGTGGGGAATACAGAGTGGACACCTTCAAAGACCCTAACAGGAGCATTTGGACAAGTGGCAGGAGCAGATGGGACTATATATTCCTCATGAACTTGTCTTCTAGCCCCAGGAGGCTAGACACAGCAGGGACACAGCAGGCTCATTTAGTATTCCAACATACCTGGAATACCAAATAAGATGGCAGGATATGAGGCCCATAAATGGTTTCAAAACTTGGGTCATATAACTCTGCAAATAGTTCTGACTCCAGGAGTTGCACTTTGCTTTTATAAACAACTCATTTCGGTTGGGCTTTTCTATGAAAGCAGTAGCAGTGCTAAAGAATGACTTGGAGAGGTAGATTTTGTTCCTTTTACTTTCATAACCCTCCACTCACAAAAATTGCTGGGTAAAAAATCATGTTTTCTCACCATGGGCACTCCATATCTTCTTAATCTTATGGCAAACACAAGCACAAGTTTCTTTAGTAAAGTTGCTCTTTTTATTGATCTGTAAAATAATCAGCTCAGTTCCTACCACAGCTTTGAGACAAATCCCCAACCTCTTCCAACTTGTTTGCTGTTTCCAAGTCTTTCCCAGGCAGACATCCTAGAGTTCTCATTCCAGGGGCTTTGCACAGATGCACCTGAGTGAGTGGGTGACCGCTGGAGAAGGAAAGGCTCAGACTGGTTGTGAGATCATGCAGAGGTAGGATTTCAGCTGGTCTGGATACAGGGAAGGCAGGGCACACTTCTTTGGAAAGGAGGGTGAAGACAAAAATAGCCGCACGAGAATCTGGCTGTTCAGAGGATATAGGGGGTCCTGTGGAAAGGAAGGGTATCTGGAAAGGAGGTGAGATTGGGAAGATGGTGGTGCTAGATCAAAGGAGGTCTCGAGTGCTAGACCAAGGAAGCCCATCAGTATGCTTCCACACCAAGGAAAGCTAGAGTAAGCGTTGAACTTTGGGAATACTGGTCATATACAGGATACACTAGAGGATGGGGGTGCTGGCCAGGGAGGTTGGCCAGCATGAAAGGCTATGGCTTAGATTAGTGTATACGACTTAGAAATAAAAAAAAAGATAAATCATAAATGAAATGGAAAGTACTTGGCAATTGGAGGGAGACAGTCCAGGACTGAAAGGATTTGAAGATTATGAGGGGGAAAAATACCTTAGCAAGAGACAACGTGGGTCCTTTACTTTCCTGGTCAATTCCTGGAAGAGGCCTAGTTAGGCTACTTCCTGCTGTCTGGCACAAGAGCAGCAGAGAGATTTCCCACAATCTCCTCTAGGAAATGGCAGATTGAGGCAGGTAGGGGTTAATATGGTCTGCGAATAAACCGAAGATTAATCCTCAACAGTACTTAATGCAGGGTAAAATGTGATAAATTATTCACATCGTTCAGTGTAATAAGCAGGTTGACTCTATGGCACCAGGCCTCTTGAGCTGTGTTTTACACTTAGGTCTTCCTCTTATTCCTCTTATTTAATCATTTTCAGAACACCTGACTTAAAAAGGCGTTTCAGGTCCCATTTTTTCCCCCCGTGCAAAAATAAATTAGACCATACATTCATCTCCTATGACATTCTGACATTTACCATATTCTTACATTCAAGTAAACATGATTGGAAAGAAAGGGGCTTGGGAATTAGGCAAAGCAGGAAAATGAAACACACTTTCCTAAGGTTACCCCTTCCAGTCTTCAGGGAAGAAGAAGGTCTGCTCTGCAGAAAGGCTATCGAAAGCCCATTTGCATGTGGGATACTTCCAATTAGCGTTAATCAGAAGGAATTAGATCTGGGCTTTCGAGCTGGCCAGGATTCTCTCTCCTCTGGAGCAGGGTATCTGTGAGAGGTGCTCACAGCCCTCCAGGGTGTCTGTAAAATGGATTACAATGAATGGGGCTTTTGTAGCCAAGAGCCTCCCACTCATGGGCAGCCTTTCAATGGCCCCAGTCCATGGAAGCTAGTTACCCTGAACAATGGCTGGATTTCTACTCTCCCCTACTGAGGCAGTGCTCCCAAAGGGCATGAACCTCTGTGATAGATTCTTGAGACTGGACTACAGACTCTGGACTAAAGTCAGAGGGGGCCAATGCTCAGAAAGCCCAGGTGGAGGAGAAATAAACTAAGGCAGCACTGAGAGGTGAGGGGAGGGAGGGGAAGGAGAAGCACAGAAAAAAGAGGTGGAGCACTAGCTAGGAGGCCTTTCAACAAAAGAATCCAGCCAAAGGGAGGGAATGGCCCTGGAGGAAGGCGAGCTGAAGTGGGAGGTGAGGGTGGCAGGGAAATAGCCAGGGGTAGGGATGAAGCTTTGAGAGAGAGAATTCCAGCTCTCAGAAAGAAAAAAAGAGCCAGGAAGAGGGTGGGAAGCAGAGTCTCCATCCCCAGAGATTCTGATGAACTAAGCTGAGCTGGGGGTCAATTAACTGATTTGTCATCCCTTCTTATCTTGAACCTGCTTCTTTCTGTATAAAGCAGGACACCCCTTCCCCCCCACACACACCCAGAAACACACATACACACAGAAAAACCCACACTTTCTCTCTCTCAGACACAATTTCTTTATTGCATCACTGTCTGTGAAGTTCTTGGCAAACTCAAGCTGCTTCTTTCCTTCCTCACCAGTGATGTTCTAGGGGGTACTCTCTCCTTCACTTCAATAGCCAGGTCCAGCAGGGCATTTTTGATGTTTAATTATAAACACAAGAGAGACAGGGACTAAGAGGGTCTGCAAAACGCTAACAAAGAGGTGGGCTCTTTGTGTCTCAAAATGGGGCTTCAGTCCCCCGGGCAGTATATTTAGCATGTCTGGTGAGGTCTGACAGTGGCCCTGGCCAGGTGTTGTTTGTATGGGATGAGGCTGGCAGAGACGGGGGGCAGCTAAGACATAGTGGATGAACTATTCTTACAAAGGGAACAACTTTTTTTGTGTGTGGGTATTCAGCAATGACCTCAGAAACTCCAGAGTTTGTTGGAAAAGGGGCAGTGAATCATATATACTATGTTATATAAGAAATCGGGTGGGGCGGGGCAGCTTACATTTCCCAATGGCTAGGAAAAGCTTCAAACACTCTGATTTTCATCACCGAGGCAAGAGGCACTGCTGTGTAACAGTGGTGTATACCAAAGGAATGAGAAAGACTCAAGGAAGAAATCCAGCATATCTTTCATGAGGCTGGCCCCGAGCTAAGGAAACATTGAGTTCCAGGCCACACTGAAGTTGCTAAAAGGACACCAAGGGTTTTGCTGTCTGTGTTGCCAGACTAGGACCCACCACAGTCCCACTTCCGGCTTCCTGAGCAGTTTCATCAGCACCTCCCTATTAGTCCTACTCAGCAGTAGATGTGAGCCCGTATGTCAGCACCAGGCCCTGGAATGTTGCCTACCCACCATCAGCATGGATGGGAGGCCCTGCCCAGACTCTGGGCAAGATGGTGCTGGGGACAGCCAGCAGTGGTGTGGAGACCAGAAACAACATTCTCAGCAAAGGCAGCAGAGAGGCTCTCAGGCCACCTTGGAAAACAAATGGTGCAGCATAGCCACAGACCAGAATAAAGAAGTTTGCAGCATTCTCTTTAGCCCTCTGAATGTCTTTCTGAAGGTTGGTCTTTATTTCATTTGATCAGATAAATGGAGACAGTATTTCTTGACTGCCATTTAAAGACTGGCCCTCCGGGGGCTCACAGTCCAGTGAGTCCAATCTATAGGACAGACAAGTCAACTTGTCATCTCTTATTGAGATAAGTGCAGTGATAGGTATTTGAACAAAATACAGAAATGGCCCTGAAGAGGGAAGAGGTGATGTCTGAGGTGGACTTGAAGGGATACATCATGACAACTAGCATACATCTATTAAGTTTTTACCATGCTCCAGATGTAGTGCTAGAACTTTCTTTCAGTTAACTCTCCTAACTTTCAGAAAAACCCTATGAGATTGGTTATTCCCATTTTACAGAAGAGCAAACAGAGGTCCAGAGCACTTAGACACACAACCCTAACTTACATAGCTAATAAGTGGGAAAGCAGGATTTGAGGCCACTATATTGGATGGCTTTTCTAAGGTATTTTAAGAGTTGAGCTGGGAGAAGAGGTAGAAGAAAGTGCAGCTGGCAGAGGGAAGAGTCCACATAATCATGGAGGCATGAGTTTCCGTGGCACCACCTGGGAATGACAGGGAGCTCAGTTTAACAGAAACAGGAAGTGTGAGAACAGGAAGGTGTGGGAGGTGATGTTGGAGAAGCATGCAGGGGCCAGACCCTGTGGGGTCTGAGAGCTTAGACTTCATGCTCTTGTTATGGGGCATCACTAAAGAGTCTTAGAATCACAGATTCACTTTTCAGAAAGACTCCCTCTGACTGCAGGAGGAGTTTGAGGTGATGAGTGAAAAAAAAATAATGGTTATGAGGCTATTACAAAAAAAAAAGGCTATTGTAATAGTGAACAAGTGAGAGAATAAAAAATTGAACTAAGGCAGTGAAAAGAGACATCTTTTTAAACATTGGGAGATTGAATTAATAGGTCTTGGTGTTCAGCTAATTGCAGGGGGAGGGGGCTGTGAAGGGGTGGGTGGTGTTGAGGATGGGTCCTAGATTTCTGGTTTGGGAACTGCATGGTTACCAGCTGGTATAGAAAGAACAGTGTTTTGTCTTTTTTTTTTTTTTTGATGTTTTATTTATTTTTATTTTTTTTTAAAGAGAGAGTGAGAGAGGAGAGAGAGAGAGAGAGAGAGAGAGAGAGAGAATTTTTAATATTTATTTTTTAGTTCTTGGCGGACACAACATCTTTGTTGGTATGTGGTGCTGAGGATCGAACCCTGGCCGCACCCATGCCAGGCGAGCGCGCTACCGCTTGAGCCACATCCCCAGCCCAGAAAGAACAGTGTTTTGGAGGGTGAAGGAGAGGGACCAGTAAGTTCATTTTTGGACATAACCGCCTGGAGAATGCCTCAGGGGTTCTCAGGTACCTAGAGAGCAGCAGGCAGTTGGGTAAGTGGATCTGGATGGCTGTTGGCCACAGTTCCATCTTCTCTGCCCTGCTCTGCAGACAGTCCCTCATTGGGAGCACAATGACAGGAAACATTAGGTGATGGAATCTGGAGTTGGCAAGGTCGAGTGTGATTAATGCAGAAGAAATGAAGTCAGTATTGGATGGCTACAAACCCAGACTCTGCAAGTCTCGGCAGAAAGCGTTCACAGAGGATGGGATAAAGGTGGAAATGGATGCTCGGGATACTCGCTCCGCCAGACAGTGGGAATTCTTAAGCGATTTGAAGAGAGGAGAATTCAATAAAGCCAGAGCTATCTTTTATTTTTAGTGCCAACTTTTAATTCAACACAACAGAATTTGTTGAACAGTCACCTTATTTATTGATTCAACATTTGTCAAACACCCACTGGTGTGCCTGGTGCCTTTATAAGAGCTGAGGATACAGCAGTGACCAAGACAAAAATCCTTGCTTCCCTGGTGAAGGAGGGCTGGGAAACAGAAAATAAATGGAAAAAGAAATAAAATATTTAGTATTTGAGTATGTACTAGCTTCTTTGTGCAACATCTTTGTGCAAGTCAGAAAAAAAGGCCACTCCCATGGGGCAGGGCACACTCTTAGCCAGCAGAGCCTGGCCCTGCTCTTGCTCAGCCAGGTATCCCATGCACAGCTTCCCATAGCATCCTAGGTAGAATACAAATAGCCTAACGGGAAAAAAAAAGAAAGCAAGACAAGGGAGAAAGCTGGTAGAGGGAAGGAGTGTTAAAATTAAAAAAAGAGAGTGGTCAGGGAAATCCTCAGCAAGAAAACATTTGAGTAAAGACTTGGAAGGGCTGAGTAAGCAAGCCACATGGCAATCTGGGAACAGATTCCCAGGCAGGGTGGACAGCCAGTGCCAAGGCTTTGAGACAGGAGCATGCCCAGCATATTTGAGGGCCAGCAAGGAGGCCAGACTGACTGGAGCAGGGAGAGGAAGGGGAAAAGGTGGGAGACTGGACTGGATTAGAATTGCTTCTGGGGACCAGATAGTGCCTCATGGACCATTTTAAGGACTTGGCTTTTCACTCAAGGATTTTGAGCAAGGGCGTGACATAATTTGACTTACTTTTTCATGAGCTTCTTCTGGTTGCTGGGTTGAAAATACAATTTAGAAAGAGGAGAGAAAGAAGAGAAACATTGAGGGAGTTTTGGCAATGATCAAGGTGAGAGGTGATGGCAGCTCAGGCTGGGGAAGCAGCCGTGGAGGTGAGAATCAGGTAGATTAGGGATATATTCAGTAAGACCCACCCAAGTGGCTGATGGGTTGGGTGGGTGAGGGGAGAGCAAGATGACTCCAAGGTTTCTCACCTGAACCATGGAAGGATGGAGTTGCCATTTACCGAGAAACAGAAAGCTGTGGGAGAAAACAGGATCGAGCATCATGTCAATAGTTTTAATTTGAGCACTGATTTGTGAGTGTGGAAAATACTCTCCCCTGTAATAAGCTCTGACCTTTGCAGCAACTCCGAGTGACAGAGGACAGAAGGGAGACACAGAACAACTCGCTCACATCTTTTCCAGTTGACAAGTGCCAGAATCAGGATTCAAATGATGCTATCTGACTCCAATACCCATGCTCTCTGCCCCTTACTGCATTGTCTCAAGGATTCCTTCCTTAAGGAACCAGAAGGAAACCATGAGCTCTCGGCAGTAGAGGCCACACTTCATTGAGGTCTGTTTTCCTAGTGAGGTGATTTGGTTTGAAAAACATGAGCAGAATGCAGGTATCCTGCAGACAGATTGGTTCCAAGAGAGAAGGGGAGAGAAAGAAGTTGAGCTTTTCAACTCAGATCTCAAATTATCCCAAATTCACTATCAGAGAAATCACCCCTCTTCCCATAGAAAGGAGTAAGGAGAAATGCTAGGAGGTTTACTCTAGCTTTGGTCTTTTCAAATGGAATCAGGAAATACAGAAATGAAGGTGCTCTCTGCCCTCCACCCACCTGTCACTCAATAGGAGGCTCAGCACGTGTTTACAGAGTTTTTGTAATGGCTAACACAAGCAAGCATGTACTATTAGCAAACACCGTAGGTGGTCCTTCACATATACATTCAGCCTTCACTAAAATTTGGTGTTATTTTTAGATCCATCTTCAAATGAGAAAATGAAGACATTGAAAGGTTATGTAATTGACTTGGGGTGGAGCCAGCATTAGAACCAGGTACCTTGTCTAAGTCAGAACATGTAACCAGCATAGGTACCTCCCTCTACCACTGTGCAGGTGAAGATCCCACCAGGTAAGGATGCATTTAGACAGCATGAAGTGCTTTGGGAACCAGGTGAGTGAGCAGTTAATTTTGGTGGGAGTGGGAAGGGATCAGGAACAGTCACAGAAAAAAAGAGGACAGTTGACTTGGGTCTTGAAAGATAAGTAGGGATTCTGTCAAAGGGACAAGATTAGGGAAAGGAGGAAATGGCATTCCAGGTGGAGGCAACAGTTGGGCAAAGATGCTGAGACCTGAACACTATATTTTGGCAGGATTGGGAACAATGAATGCTCACAATGGGGAAAACAAAATGGCAGCCCACCCTCCAATTTCAACCTTCACACATGAGTTATTTAATTACCCCAACATTTAAAAACTGCCTGATTTCATGAACAAAACTTTGGATTTTTGGCTTGTCTTGAAAAACCAGAGGATAACCCCAAATAACCTTAGGCTGTGTTCCCAGATGGCCATCTTTTTGAGAGTCTAGAAGCCACTACCTCCTTCAGGTGGACACATGCTGGCTGTGTCCCTGCTGCCCCTCACCCTCAGCACCTGACTGTATCACCCATTTATTTAACCAATCTGGCCCCTGTGGGCATTTTAGTTTGCCACCCTGGGCTAGATTCTTCTTTCAAACACTGTTACCCTCACCTCTCCAGCAAGTTTCTCCAGCTTGTTTAGTAAAGAAGAAGAAAACAAACCCAAACTTGGTTTCAAGTTCCTGCTTTGCCAATTGCAACTTGTGTATCTCTGGCAAGTCAGCTTAGGTTCTTTGAACCTCAGTTTCCTCAATATAAGACAGAAATTGTAGAACTTAACTTGGTTGTGAGCGTTGAATGAAGAAAGGTGTTTAAATATGACTGTAGACAGTGAAGGTCCCTGGGAAAGTAGAGGATTATTGGAATTGATACTGGAGGAAAACCCTAAATGTGGGTCTTGGCTCTAAGAGCATCAGACATCTAGAAGTGGCACACACTCCAAAATAGCTGTGGTTCCGCCTGTCCTGGGACTTTTACCAATGCCACAAACCACATCAAGCTGCTTGAGCAAGAACATATGCATAAGGACTCAGATTCCCTGCCTTTCCCTCTTCACCTACACACACACACACACACTCACACACACACACACAAATTCTGGTGGAAGGGCACTACCCCAGCATGTGCTTTGAGCTGGTTTGACTTCTGGAGTGGATTTGGGGTAGAGCATAGGAGATCTAAAGCCTCTCTGTTCTGCACACAGCATCATGGTGACCTGGGATGGAGGCTGCACAATCAGCCTGGTTTTAGCCTCTCCTCTCTTCCCTCCCTCCCTTCTATGCCCTGCTGCTCCCTCTTTCCCCTCCCCCTCACTGTCTGCAGCCTGCAATCCATCACAGCTCTGTGTCCATGCCCTCTGTGACCGCGTCTCTCTGCAGCACTACTTTTGCATTTTGATGTTAAAACAATATTTTACCCAACAAATGGCAGTATTTGGAGCCTTTGCAAAGGCCTTTTACATCTGTTATTTCATTTGATCCTCACCAGGTTGCTGTCAGGTGGGTAGGGAAGGTATTATTAGCAGGGGTGATAGTCAAAATGTTTAACAGCCTGTATACTGTGGGTTCAATCAACTGGAAAGGATGCAGGCCATAGAGAGGGTCCTGGAGGCATCCTCCCTCTGTTAATGCAGATAGGGGGTTATTGAGGGAAGGCCCAGGAAGGCTGGGGCAGTGGGGCAAGGGCAGGGGCAGGGAAGAGCAGATCTGAAGAACTCTGGGAAGTGACTTTTTAACTAAGCAGTCCAGAAGCATGTTTTTGAAGCAGGATAAAACTGTACCAATGCTCACAGTGGAATGATTATTGGTTCAAGTGTGCTGATGTGGGAACTAAGGTCTAGAGAAATAATAACTTGCCCAGGGTGAGGGATGAAAAGAGGACCGGAAGTTAGATCCCCAGACTCCTCCAGCAGGCTTTTCTACCACCTCAGAGAGCAGGCTAAGGGCAAGGCTGTTTGCAGCTCATCCCTCTTGACAGAACAGCTGCCTTGGACACCATGAAGGCTGCTCTTGAAAATCTGATCCCTGACCTCACACTTCTCTTCACACTTCCAGTCACCAAGTCATCTTATCTACTCACTATCTCTTCTGTCTCACCTGCAAATGTGTCAAGATTCTGCCCCCTGAACTCCCTTGTTTGAGTGTCTCATTGATGATCTCCATGTATTCCTGTACCATCTACTATTATCTCTGGGTCCTGGGAGATAATTTCCAGACACTCTGAAGCCTTAATCTATCTCCCAGCTGTCTCTTGGAAGTCTCCCCAGGTGTTCTGTTAGCTCCCCAACCTTGGCATGTCCCAAAGCAACCTCACCCTCTTTTACTCCCAAACCAGCTCCGCCTTGTGACCTTGCTAAGCGTCCCTTACCTACTGCCTAGCAGACAGTCCCATTCATCTGCTACAACCAATGCTCTCAGAAACCCCCCAGTGAAGATCAGTTGAAGTCAAGATTGAGGCTGGGATCTGAGGCTCCAGTTCCACCCTGAACCCATGACCCCATCTTTCTTTGCTCTGACCTGTTCAGGATTTTGTAAGTATAATTTTTATTGAAACAATACATATGCACTATTTAAAGTCAAATAGTCTTACTATGTATGTAATGAAGAACAAATTGCTCCCTGTTTCATTTCTTCTCACCTCTGATGCCTGCTCCTTAGAAGTAATTGCTTTGCCACATTTTTCCCCTGTACCTTCAGGTATTTACTTCCATTACTGTAATTTTAGGTGGTTTCCATTCTAGACATTACCTTGACCTCTATTGAAGATGCTCTCCATGTACCTTCCAGCCATTTCTTGAAGCATTCTTCCTCACTTCCAATTGCCAAAGTCTACATCTTTGTGCCAGTAAACCTTTGAGCTCTGCCCTCTCTCACAGGTGAAAGGATAGCTGTGCCTGGAAATTAATAAACCATCTCCCCCAACCCCTGCAATCCTCATCTAATGAATCTCAGGAGTTGGTGTATAAATACCTCAGCTCTCTCCCCATCACGGGGAATAATTCTAAGGCATGTATTTTGCCCCATTTTCCAGAATTTTCCCAGTAGATTAAACTCCAATAGCCCACAGCTGTGTCTGGCTTAATCATATATTCTTTATCGCCCATCTTCCCTTGTCTACAACACTTTTTTAATTCCCAAGGAGTGTCCCCTGCATTTCCTAGATAAACTACTTGAGCAAATCCTTATCTCAGGGTCTGCTTTTGGGAAAATCTAAATGCTAGGAGGATGAGGTTTTTCTTCTCTTACAATCCCTTTCCCTGAAAACACACACATACTAACACACACACACACACACACACACACACACACACACCCCTCCACATTCTTTCAATATCATTATACCATGGTTTTGGTTAAATCAACATTCAGTATATTTACAGTATTATGACTCTGTAAACATTGCTCACAGCTGGGCAACATAATAAACTATGATTACATTTCTGTGTGTGTGTGTGTGTGTGTATGTGTGTGTGTGTGTGTGTGTGTGTGTTTATTCAGACAGGGTCTTTCTACATTGCCCAGGCTGGTCTCAAACTTCTGAGCTTAAGTCTTACTCCTGGCTTCTCCCAAGCAGCTGAGATTAGCCACACCTAGCTAAAATTTTTTTTTTCAAAAAGTATTTTTCCCCTTAAAGTTAATAATAGCTTTATTTTCCACCTTTGCTTAGCTTTCTATGTATTATTTATCATTAACTCATTCCCAAACTCTTGTAGATCTCTTACAATATAATAAATCACATTATCTGTGTATCTCATTATTTCCTTGGAAACACAAATTTTGAAAGCTGAGGTTTTCCTGTGCCAGCCTGGACTGGTTGCTCTCCTGGTTTGCTACATGGCTATTGTCCAGAGGCTCACTTCATTATCATTCTAGAAAGTTTTTTTTTTGCTTATCTCCTGTATTGGAGTTTACCTTTTTCTTAAGTTCCATGTCTTCTTTTTTGATTTATTTCCCCATAGTTTTAGGAGAGGGTACATTGGAGACAATACTTTTTAAACTTGGCGTGTCTAAAAACAACGTTGTTCACATTTTATTGACAGTTTGACTAGGCAATTATAGATAAAAAATAATTGTCTTTGAGAATTTGGAAGAAATGGCTTAATTGTCTTCTAGCTTTTAGCATTGCTTTTATTTATCTTTGATTTACTTTTATAGTAATTTACTTGAATGATATGTTTATTATTTATACATGTATTACTTTACCAACTATTTTATGTTTATACATTTTTGTATTTGAAATGCTTATATATGTGCCACAGATTTTTATTTTATGAATTATGTTTTTATAATGTCATTGAGGTCTATTTTAGGAATTTTAAATTTTACTCATTTTAATAGTATAATTTAACAATTCCTACTAAATTCACCAAGTTGTACAATCATCACCACAAATCAGTTTTTAGAACACTCATCACCCCAGCAAAATCCCTTGTGCCCTTTCAAGCATTTTTTCCAATGTATTCTGGACCCCCATCCTTTGCAGGTGACCCAGTTTTTCTCTCTAAAAGGTTTGACAATCTGCTCTTTTTGTCTGATGTCTGAAATATTACCATGATGTGCCTTAATGTATTTTTTTCCTCTTACTTTCCTGAAAATGTTTAAAATTATTTCTTTGACAATTATTCCCCCAATTTTTCTATTTCATTCTTCTGGAATTCCCACTATTATGGTATTGAGTCTTCTGGAATAATATTAAATTATTCTTAACTTTTTTTCTCTTATTAGTTCTTTTTAAATTATTTGTTCTAATCAGTTATACACGACAGCAGAATGCTCTTCGATTCCTTGTACACAAATGGAGCACAATTTTTCACTTCTCTGGTTGCACACGATGTAGAGTCACACCATTCACGCAGTCATACATGTACCTAGTTCTTATTAGTTCTTTATATGTTTGTTTTTAATTGCTTTACTTTTAGGATATTTCTTCATTTTTTCCTTCCAAATCTATGTAATTTTAGCCATCTTTATTTCTAAGAACCTATTTTATTCTCGGAAGAGTCTTTTATTCTATAGCTCTCTGATATTCTTTCATGGGTGAGGTGGTTCCTTAGCTTTCTAGGATATTATTTATGCTGTTTAATCTTTTTCTGAATTGCCTCTGCTTCCTGAGTTTCTCTTTCTTTCTTCTTTCTTTCCTTCCTTCCCTCCTTTTCTCCCTTCCTGCCTGCCTTCCTCTCCTTCTCCTTCTGGGTCTTTATTATAGACCCTCTTCCTTTCCTCACTATCCATTTTACATAATGTTTAGTGAAGCTTTGAAGAGTTCGAGGAAAGCTGTGTTGTGTGTGTGTGGGTCGGGGGTGTGCACTAAACAGGGGGCCACAGTTTAGGGTTGCCAGGGAGGAAGCTAGTGTTTTACTGGGGACTCTCCCACTGATGCTGGTATCAATAGGCCTTTCTTTGGGGGAAGATGTACAGCAGGGACTTCCCAGATCTCTTTCTACTAGAGCCTCCAGGCTTCCTGCATTCTGAGAGCCCAGCTGTGGAAGGGGTGGGTGATTGCACTGTCCAGAAAGAAGACTTCACTTAATTTTCCTGTTTGGGGGGATGCTGCCTTACTTCTTGTGTCAGCCATACCTGGTGTCTTCTCCAAGTCCAGAGGGACTCTCCTTCAGCCTCACCAAAGAGCAAAACTCCTGTATTTTGCTGGCTGGGATGGAGAAAACCAGGGTTGGGGATGGGGTATGGCCTTTCAACTTATTCTGTGTTTTTAGCCCAACCCCATCCCATCGGTTTCAGAGTTGCTGGAACCTGCACTTTCCATTTTTTTTTTGTTTGTTTGTTTTATTGGTTTGGTTCTTCACATCAAAATGGCTCCTTTTTGAAACTTCTCTGTCCCTCACCAACCCTGAAGGCAGCTCTCTTTCCTCTGCTAGATCAGTTAATATTCATTCAATTACAATCCTTTTTCCAAAATTGTTTGACATCTTCCATCAGCTATTGTCCCTTTTCTTGTTTTTATAGTTTTTGTAGGTTTATATTTTGTTACTTTTCTATCATTTCAAGACCATAGTCAAGGACATATGTTTAATATGCCAAATCTAACCAAAAGTTCCCTTCCTGTTCTTCCTGTCACACTCTTATGGCCTGACTCACATTTCCAATATGGACTGCTTACTATACTCCAAACAAAACCCACTCTTTCTGGTCTCCTTACCTTTGTTGATGCAGTTTCTGGAATGATCCTCTCATTTTCTTGCTATCCTTCTAGGGTGATCTTAAGGATTATACCCATCTCCTTCTCCAAAATTGCCACTGCTAAATTTTTTTGCCCCCCTTCTAGTATCCATTGCACTTTTCACCTTTCCTAAGGCACAAATTAAGTGCTGTGTGCATTCATCACCTCTGCTATCCAGTTCCTTGAGAGAAGGAATGAATGCTTAACAGCTTGGAATCCCTTTCAACCAGCAGACCAATATGTGGTCACACACTGCATATTGAAACATTTCACTCCATGATGAACCACGTATACTACAGTGGTCCCATAATCTTCTATCACCTAGTGACATTGTAGCTGTCTTAGTTTGTATAAGTACACTCTGTGATGTTTGCATAATGATAAAATTGCCCAAAAACACATTTCCCAGAACCTACCTCGATTGTTAAATGATGCATGAGTATATATATATATATATATATATATATATATATATATGTGTGTGTGTGTGTGTGTGTGTGTGTAGAAAATTAATTAAAACTATAATAATTAGATATTTGCTCTACTGTGTAGAGGCTTTTAACTACATTGACCTCTAGCATTCATAGGAGATCTATAGGGCAGATTATTGGCTTCAATCTTTAGATGAGGTAGTTGATACTTTAAACAACCTGTCCCATGGTCCCATAGCTAGCAAGGGGTAGCATCAGAATTTGAATACTAGTCTATCTCTAAGGTCTGTGTCTTTTTTTTAAAAAAAAATCACAGTTGTTTTTCTCAGTTTTATTTTGATTTTTAAAAATTTCATTTTAATCTTTGTTTTCTCGAGTGCTTAACACTTATTTCTCTTCCACCTGAGTGTTAATACCACCACTCTGAAAGTATAGGGGCAATGTGGTTATCTTACTCATTCCAAACCCTAGTTCCTAAAGCTAAAATCCTTAGCTTGGCCTATGGACCCCTACCTGTCATTTATTGGGCATTTACTCTCTGTTGAACAGTTAGAAATAAGTGTGGACAAAGGTATGGGCTCTGGCTCCTCCAGTTACTAGCTGTGATTGTGGATAAGTTACCACCTCTCTGTGCTTCAGTTTCTTCCTCTATAGAATGGACTTAATAATAATGAATACCACATAAGATAATGATGAGAACGAAATGAACTGAATACCTGTAAACTGCTTAGAGGAGTTTGAGATACTTCATAATTGCTAATTGATGTTATCTATCATGAGCACATACTTTATCTCATTTAACTCAACCTTTGTATCAAACATACAAGGCAAAACCTATTATTCTAATTTTGCAGAAGAGGCTAAAATACAGACACAAAATGAGGTCTTTCCTCCCTTTACAGCCATGGTTTTAATTATGGTGCTATACAGTCAAAGAGATGAGTGATATTTGTGGATCTTTTTCAGGCTTTTAAAATGCGGTAAATCTGTGAACAAGAAGACAATGAACTCCTTTGGTCTCTAGTGCAAGTATGGAGAGAATAGGAGAGCATCCCTGCAGTGTAGGGGTAAAGCAACTCTACACCAGAAGGTGGAGACCTGTGTTCTGGCCCTCACTACTGGGTGACTCTGAGTTCCAACCTACCCAGGGTCTCACTCCCTTGATCTGTGGGATGGTGGATGGCACAAGTCACCTCCAAGAACCGTTCTGGAGCTCCTTGTAAAGGCTCCCAGAAAAGCCAGGTGTCATCTGCTGAATGCCAGCACCATCTGGTGGCCATGGGCCATAACCCAAGCCCAGTGCTTCCCACTGCCACCTGGTGGCCACTAATGCCACATCAAATTTGTCTGCCATCTCAAATTTTGAAAATAATCATCAAAATGTTTACACACATCATTCTTTCAGCAACCTGATGAAATATGTAGAGTAAGTGTTGGGAGTGTCTTGTATTGACTGGAATCTGGTCCAAAGAAGTTAGGTTAGTGGCATGAAGTCACAGGGCAAGCTCATTGGCCATCACAGCCAGATTTAGAAGTCCCCAGGATGTTGAGTTCCTTCTGAAATAGACTTAGTAGACAGTTCTTGAGAATCTACCAAGTACAAGGTGCTTCACAAAGGAAATTTCATTTAGTCCGAACATACAGATGCGACTTGGTGAGGTTAAATTATTTACTCAGGGTAGAATGTGGCAGAAATAGTTTGAACTCAGATTCTGTGCCTCTACCCAGCCTTTTTTCTTTTCCTCTTCAATGTCTGGGACTGGCCCCGAAAAACATAGAACAACCATGCCTTCTGTTCTCCATAGATCTATAGTTTTCCTTTAGGACTGAATGTCTATATCTTAGCTGGGCTGATAGCTACCCAAAATGCAGACTATCTTTCCAGCCTCCCTTGCAGCTAGATGTGGGCTAATGATAAGCAAGATGGACTGGTATATGCAATTTAAGCAAGCATAGTTGAAGGGAGCAGGCATACCTTTCTTCACTAGTAGCTTCTAAAGCAGTTCCCAGATATCCCACTTCCTGGAAGTCATACCCACGTGTAATCCCCACCCCTTGAGTGTGAGCTGGAGCTAGTGCTTCTAATGAACAGAATGTAACATAAAACAATGGGAAGTCACTTCCAACACCAGCATATAAAAGGCTACTTCTGTCTTGCTCACATTCTTGCTGGCTCTTCTTGCTTGCTTGGATGAAGCAAACTACTGTGTCATTGAGCTGCCTTATGGAAAAGCCCATGTGACAAGGAACTGAGAGTGCTTCTGGCCAACAACCTGTGAGGAGCTGAGGTCCTCAGTCCAACAGCCTGCAGCACACAGAATCTTGCCAGAAACAATGCACATGGTCTTGGAAGCAGATCCTTCCCAGTTTGAGCCTTGAGAGGTCTGTAGTCTGGGCCAACACCTTGGTTGCAAGAGTTGTGAGGAACTCTGAGCCAGAGGACCCGGTTAAGCCATGCCTGGATTCCTGACCTACAGAAATGGTAAGATAATGCAAGTAAGTATTGTCAGTCTCTAAATTCTTGAGTAGTTACCCAGCAATTGGTAACCAATATGCTTTTGTGCTTTTTTCTTCTTTGTTAATTGGAAAATGGATGTGAGAGTTAACAGATGTCTTGGATCATAAGATAAATTTGGAAATTAAGTCTCCACATGGAGAAACAATGAGATTAGAGAAGTCTGATTCTTTACACAGGGGAACGCTACCACAATTTTGAATTTTCTTTCATTCTCAACTGATTCTCATTCTTTCTTTTTTGTGTCAAAGAGGTAATGTGTGTCCTTGTAGTAAGCAAAATAGTGAGATAGACCAAATTTGCCTTTAATATCCTTTGTGCTTTTTTGTGGGGAGGGTACTGGGATTGAACTCAGGGGCACTGGACTACTGAGCCACATCCCCAGTCCTATTTTGTATTCTTTTTAGAGACTGGGTCTCACTGAGGTGCTTAGTGCCTTGCCATTGCTGAAGCTGCCTTTGAACTCATGATTCTCCTGTCTCAGCCTCCCGAGCTGGTGGGATTACAGGCATACACCATGGTACCTGGCTTCCATATTATTTACTCTTTTCTTGAGCTTTTTCTTGTCTAATGTCCAATCCTCTACAGTCCCTGCCTAGATTCTCTTATAACTCTAATCCAAGTCCTGAGCTTTCCTTCCCACCCTGTTGTTCACCGGAGCTTCCATGATGCTAGTCCTGATTTCAAAAGCACTATGCTTATTTGCTTGCAGAGGTGGGACTAGAAGACAGAATTCTCTAAGCAGATTTCAAATGATAGCATTTCAGGAATTAAGAAAGTATTAAAAGGAGAAATACTTTTAAATAGTTGAGTAGCCATAGTGCTATTTACTCTAAGTTATTTAAAAAAATATTTATTTTTAGTTGTAGTTGGACATGATACCTTTATTTTATTTATTTATATGTGGTGCTGAGGATCGAATCCAGGGCCTCACATGTGCTAGGCGAGCACTCTACCACTGAGCCACAACCCCAGCTCCTACGCACTCTAAGTTTGAAGGGAAGTGGGATAAAGGTTCTAGAGTCAAAGGGAGAATGAAAAGTCAAAGGTAGCCTATTTTCTACACTAAAAAATGGTCAAAAATATAGATATAGACTTAATTTTATTTATAACTTTGGGAAGCAATGTATGATTCCTGAGTCTCCTATTCACTCCCTTTTGTTTCTATTTAAGTAATGTTTGCATATAAAATTGCAGTCTTGCTAAAATGTCAGAGGAATTTGGCCTTTTGAGCTCCCATAATTTATTTCTATTATGGATCTTCATAAATATTGCATTTTTAGTGTTGTATTCCTGTCTAGGGGTCAGAGACTATTTCTTGCTCATTTCTATGTTCCTGGCACTAAGCATGGTGCCTGGCGCTTGGTACATAGTAAGCACTTGATAAATTCTTGTGTATGCTGCAAGGAAGGGTTTATTCTTTGAATGCTGCTTTAGGAAACATTCTCAGGTCAGTGTATGTAGTACCTCATCCACACAAAAATATAGACTACCATTGTAGAATTTGTTCATTAATTGAATAAAAATTTATGAAGCTCCTACTATGTGCCAAGTAACATCCTAGATACTGGAGGTGTAACCATAAATAAAACAGACACACATCTCTGCTCTCATGGTGCTTATATGCTAATGGGAAAGACTGAAACATCACAGATAAATTAAAGATATAGCATGTGGGATGACAGCAAATTCTACAGAGAAAAATAAACTGTAGAGAGACAGTGCAGGGAGATGGAAGGGTGATCAGGGGCCACCCTTCACTAAGATGCTTGTAGAAGAAGCAGTTCATGATCCCTAGAATATTCTTATGTGCTGTTCTGCACTTCCTGGCCTCCCTTGTAATAAATCAGGGCCAGGTGGCTGGTGCTGGCCAATGGACTGTGAGCAGAAGGGGTACATGTCAATTTCAGGCCAAGGCAATTCACAGCCAACGAGTTTTCTCCATCCCTCCCTTCTGCCTTGGAGAACTTGGAGGCCATGTGTTCAGATAAAAGTGTCACCAGATGGGAAGAACCTGGGTCCATGAGACCTGGATGGAGGAGAACACTCCTATCCATTTTCTTTGTATTTACTTCCTGACCAATGCAGGGACATCTGGGCAATTTCCTAAAGAACGTAAGGGAGTGAGCCACGTGGTTTTTCTGGAGCAAGAACATTCCAGGGAGAGAGAACATGGGAATGACATCTGGAGTAGCTTGAGAAACCTATGGATAATCAATTTTGCTTGTCTTCTGTTTACTTGGAGGTTCAATTCAATTAAGAATCCTGTACACCAAGTTTTTGGTTTTGCTTATTTCAATAGACTTTAGTTTTTAAAAAATTTTTAATATTTATTTTTTAGTTTTAGGTGGACACAATATCTTTATTTTATTTTTTTGTTGTGTTGAGGATCGAACCCAGCACCCTGCGCATGCTAGGCGAGCGCGCTACCACTTGAGCCACATCCCCATCCCCAGCCCATAAACTTTATAGTCTTTAGAGCAATTTTAGATTGAAAGCAAAATTGAGAGGAAGGTAGTGATTTTCCATATATCTCCTGCTCGCCCCCATATACAATTTCAACTATCAACATCCCACTCCAAAGTGGTACATTTGTGATAGTTGGTGAACCTACATTGACATGCCATTATCATCCAAAATTCCTGGTTCACTCTCGGTGTTGTACATTCTATGGTTTTGATAAATGACATGTATCTGCTAGTATAGTATCATACTGAGTAGTTTTTAGTTTCCCTAAAAATCTGTGTTCCAATCAGATTTCTTTTTAAAAATGGACTAGAGGTCAGTTTATGTTATGATTGTGAGCAAAGAAAAAAAGAATACAACCACCTATCTTCAATTATCTGGCCCTTTTTCTCAGGCATAGACTTTTTTCTTCAGGATATATTGCTGATTCTAGATACTAAATTAGTAACAATATTTGAAGGGTGGTCTCCATTCTTTTTGGTTTTGGGGAGCTGGAGGAGTATGGTTGGGAGTCAGGACATCATCCAGCTGCAGACACCCTTGAGTGGTGCTCCCCTTCTCCTGTTCATCAGGGCAGGCCAGGCCTCACTGAATCCCATGCGCCCAGGTGGTCACATGGTACATGGGGATTTTCTCATCAGCTTCACTTCTCCCAACACCACTTCACTCTTGTTTAATCACTATCTGCTTAACTTCTTTGCTTTACTTAAAGAGAGAAATTCAATAAATCCAAACATTCTCTGACCTTACATTTTAAGCCAAAACATAATCTCTGAGACCTAAACAGTACAGCTTTTGGTACTTTTTCCAAAGGAAGAAAATCACAACAATATTCTATATAGAAAAATACCAGTCTAGGAACTGACATCATTTTTACCTTTTTTTTTAAAACCCCATCTCTAATGCCTGTTTGGAGAAATTACAAATGAGAATTTAAGATGTTTCCTAAAACAATGCTCCTTAAACTTGAATATTGTTCAAATTCCTTATAAGACAAAAAGATTCTCACAGATCGCTAGAGTTGGCTTATATTATTTTTTGTAAGGTTGCATACATTCGTATGTATCTTATTATGGTTTGAATTTCAAATGTCCCCCAAAAGTTTATATGTTGAAAGCTCAATCCCTAATGCAGTCGTGTCCAGAGGTCGGGCTTTGGGGAATTGACTAGATCATGAGGGCTGTGATCTCATCAGTGGATTTATCCTTGATGGATTCAAAGCTTGATGGATATTGGGAGGTGGTGGAAATTTTAGGAGGTGGGGCCTAGTTGAAGGAAGTAGGTCACTGGGAAGTGTGTCCTCTCACTCTCTGCTTTCTGACTGCCTTGAGCTGAGGAAAGCAGCATAGCTCCAACACATGCTCCCTGACATGTTCTGCCTCACCACAGGCCCAGAAACAACAGAGCCAAATGACCATGGACTGAAACTCGGACACTGTGAGCCACAATAAGTCTTTCATCCTTTAAGTTGATTTTCTTAGGTATTTTGTCACAGTAATGGAAAACTGATTATCGTGTGTGTGTGTGTGTGTGTGTGTGTGTGTATGTTTATACCTGCACATATATAAAGAAAGGACTCTTTATTATTATGGATTTTATGCATCTAGGAAACAAAATCAAATTTATATGTATTTGTAATACAAACAAAACTACTAACTGATGAAATTCAAATCTACCATATTGGTTTAACACGAGGAATGATATTTTGGTGAAATCAAATCACCCCTCACAGAATGAATATTATCCTGATTGCAATAGCCTAGATATATTTAATCACATACTACGTGATGGCTTAATTCTCCCAGTAACTATTGTTAGTTTAGTATACCACAATACAATTTGGTTATAGCTTGGTGTAACCACATCATTTATTTTTAACATCCTTCCCTGTTTTCTTTCTCGTAAGGCTGCAACAATTCACTCAGTACTATTTGCCAATCACAAATCCAAATGTAGGTAGTGAAACTGCATTTCCAGAGTAACTATAAAAGAAGGATAAATTTATAGATATTCCAGCCCACTAGTAATCCAATGCAAATTAAAACAAGAGGCCATTTCATCTACCAAATTGGCAAAGCTTTTTTAAAAGATAAAATAAATGCTGGTGGATATGTGTGATGGGCACCTTTGAGCACTTCTTGTGAGAATGAAAACTGCCCTGACCTTTCTGGAAAGCAATTTGGCAGACTTAAGAGATTTCAAAGGTTTTGAATCAGTAATTGCACAGGTTTCCATCCTAAGGAAATAATTTTAAAATGTAGGCAAGATTTCTGTATAAGAAAATTCATGCCAATGTTCTGTTAACACTGAGAAATAAGACCCCCCCCACCCCTACCAGGCAAATGTCCTAAAATAGTGGAATAATGAAATGAATTAAAGTATAGGCACACTTCAGAGATATTGTGAGTTTAATTCCAGACCAGGCAATCAAGCAAATATCACAATAGAGTGAGTCACATACCTTTTTTTTTTTTTTTGGTTTCTCAGTGCATATAAAAGTTGTATTTACGTTATTCTTTAGTCTTTTAATAAAAGTGTACAGTAGCATTATATCTGAAAAAACAAAGTACCTGTCTTAATTAAAAATGCTTTATTGCTAAAAACTGCTAGTGATCAGCTGTGCACGGTGGCATACACCTATAATCCCAGCAACTTGAGAAGCTGAGGCAGGAGGATGGTAAGTTTAAAGCCACCATGGGCAACTTAGTGAGCCTCTGTTTCAAAATAAAATAAAAAGGGCTAAGGATGTAGCCCAGTGGTAGAGCACCCCTGGGTTAAAAATTCAGTACCACAAAACAAACACAAAACTGCTACTGATCATCTGAGCCTTTAGTGAGTTTTTGCTGGCGGAGGGTCTTGCCTCAGTGTTGATGGTACTGACTAATCAGGGCGGTGGCTGCTGAAGGTTGGGTTGGCTATGGCAATTTCTTAAAATAAGACAAGCAAATTTGCTGCATCAATTACTTTCACAAAAGATTTTTTTTTTTGTAGCATGTGATGCTGTTTGACAGTTTTTTACTCACAGTAAAACTTCTTTCAAAATTGGAATCAATTTTCTCAAACTCTGCTGCTGCTTTTCAACTAAATTTACGTAATATTCTAAATCCTTTGTTATTTCAAGAATGTTCATAGCATCTTCACCAGGGGGTAGATTCCATCTCAAAAAATAATTTTCTTTGCTCATCCATAAGAAGAAACTCCTTATGCATTCAAGTTTTATCGTGAGATTGCAGCAATTCAGTCACATCTTCAGGATTCACTTCTAAATCTAGTTCTCTTGCTGTTTCAACTGCATCTATACTTACTTCCTAGAGTGAAATCTTGAATTCCATAAAGTCATCCTTAGAGATTAGAATTAAATACTTCCAAACTCCAGTAAAGTTTGGTGTTTTGACTTTCTTCCATGGGTCATGAATGGTTTCATTAGCATTAGTATGTCACATTCTTTCCAGAGGTTTCTAATCTACTTTGCAGAAATCTATCAGAGGAAACACTACCTATGGTAGCTATAGTTTTATGAATTTTTTTTCCCAGTGCTGAGGATCAATCCCAAAACTTCATGCAGGCTAGATAAATGCTCTGCCACTGAGCTACATCCCCAGCTCCACAAAATGTATTTCTTAAATATTAAGACTTAAAGGTTGAAATTATCCCTTGATCCATGGAATGAAGAATGAATGGTGTGTTAGCAGGTATGAAAACAACATTACTCTCATTATATATCTTCATTAGAACTCTTGGTAGCCAGGTGCATTGTTAATAAGCAGTACTGTATATAATCAATAATTATGTAACTAATACAAATAATATTTGTGAGCAATTTTAATGACAGTTGACATAACACCTGTCATAATAAGATATAGCATTGGGGAAAAAGCAGGATATAGACAGTTAACTGTATATTTTATGCAGTTCTAGTATGTCAAAAATGAAAATATAGGGCTGGGACTGTGGTTCAGCAGTAGCACACATGCCTGGCATATATGAGGCACTGGGTTTGATTCTCAACACCACGTATAAATAAATAAATAATAAAGATCTATCAACAACTAAGAAAAAAATTTTAAAAAAGAGAAAATATAAAAAGAAAAAGATTCAAGAAAAATAGGCCAAAATAGTAAGTACTGTTTTCTGGAATGTGAGTAGTTTATACTTTATTTTAAAGTGTTTCCTACATTTTCCAAGTTTTCCATAATAAGCATTAAATATTTTTATTTTTAAAAATAAAATAGCATTTGACCTTCCCTCCATGAACAGGGGTACATACAAGGGATGTTGCTTTGGAGAGGTCTCAGAGGCAGCTTAAACTCTTCTAAAACCTTTCTTATTGTGAATTGAAATATTCTTCTCTACATCAGTCATAAATCCTAGGTTTGCTTTCTAGAGGTACCCACTATAATTTTGTGATTGCCATAGAGATATTTCAGAAACATGAGTTAGAGCTGAGGATGTGGAATAGTGGTAGAGTTCTTGCCTAGTATGTGTGAGGCCCTGGGTTTGATCCCCAGCACTGGGGGAAAAGAGAAATTAGAAAATTTCTCATCTCTCCCCCTATAGCCCTGTTTCCTTAATTTCTGCCAATTTCCTTTCTGTACAATACTTTCAACAGTTCTCTGTTAACAGGGATTCTGGTCTACCAAATGCTAGACAGCCTTCTGTCACACATACATACACAAGCACTGTGTATATATATACACACGTACATGGTCATGACTGAAATGTATTTCTTATTGGAGGTGATGATTAAAGAAATTTGAAAACTATTGACCATACATACAATGGTCACATTGGGACAGAAACTAGTCTCCAAACTCGTTCTGGATTGCCATTGACCCCACTGTTGCCTCAGTTAGGCATTCTCCCTGTTCTCTGCCTACAGAAGTCCTTCAAGGCCCACATGTATTCCACCTTCTTCCTGAAGTGGTCGACTACTTCCCCTCATCTCTGACCCTAAAATGATGCTCCCATACCTCTCTTTATGTCACTATAATCAGTCTGTGTTGGTGTTGTCATGATGTCTGTATATGGAGGTCTTAGATCAAGAGCATCTGGAGGACAGGGCTGTGTCTCTCCCATTTCTGGGTCCTCCCAAGGCCCAGAAATGTAGCCAGGTCATTGCTCAACACATCTCTGCCAAACTGAATATTCTTTCTGTATCTCCTTCTAGTAGTGAAAAACCAGCCTCTATCTCAGAGCAAAGCCTGTCCAAGAAAGGGACATGACCTTTGTCCTTGGAAAAACCCACAGAGCACTCCTAAGCACATTCCCACCCTGCTAAGTTGTTTATCTACAAATAACAGGAGAGATCTGCTGCGCCAGGTGTCCCTGACTCAGTCAGGCTAGGTGGGGACCCATAGCAGCCCCCTAGTAGCCACCAATCAGCATGAGACAGAGAAATACCTGGGATGCCAGATGACCCTCCCAGTAGTTTATGGTGGTTGATAACATATTGGGAAACCATGTAGTTCAGCATGTACACCCCTCTTGGCTCAAACCAATCAGTTCAAACCAATACCCCTTTTGTTCTGACCAATCACCCCTACCCAACTTGTTCCCGCCAGTGAATGTGCTAATCATGTTTTAGAGTTGTTATTTGATTTTCCCGCGCTGTGTGATGATTTGCTATGATGTATGTGAAGTCCCTGCCCTCTCCAAAAAATGTATAAAAATGCTGCAAACCCTGGGCTCGGGGCCTCTCAGCGTCACCAGTTGCTGTGTGAGTGCTCGGAGGACCGAGCTAGCTCGCAATAAACATCTCTTTGCTGCTTACATCGATCTTGGGTCTCTGGTGGTCTTTGGGGGTCCTGAATTCGAGCATAACAGTAGCATGCTTTCTTCCTCTAATTTCTTGACCATAAACCCAGCAGGAGCAAGATCTTTGTCCTCGGGGTCAATGTTATTTACAGTGATGACTGTAAAAACCAGTCTGTCCTAAAAGCTTTCATCTTTCTTCTGTAGTAATAATAGAAATAAATAAACATTTTAAAGATGTCTCCTTTATTTGGGAGTGCGTTCCTTCTATATTTTTGATTTTATGATGCATTTTTTGCAGAGCAATGTTGATAAATTAGAAAATAATAGTCTTTAGTATGCCTAATTACTATCTTTAGTGGCAAAGTAAAAAATTGGCAATTCAGTGTTCATCTTCAAAAATTAAGTAATTTTTTTTTCCTTACTAGCTGCAAAACCCCAAAGTCAGTGAATCAGCTATCCTTTCTGAGCTGGCTGAAGTAGGGTCGCTTCCAGAAGACCAAGTGAACTCACTGTCATGGTTTAGATGAAAGGTGTCTTCCAAAAATTCACGTATGAAACAATGCAAGGTTCAGAGGAGAAATGATTGGGTTTTGAGAATCTTAACCCAGTGAGTGAATTAATCCCCTTTTAGGGATTAACTGGTAACTGAAGTGGGAGGGTGTGGCTGGAGGAGGTGGGGAATTGGGTGTGGCTTTGGGGTATATATTTGTATCTGCACCTGGATACATTCCTCTCTGCTTCCTGATGATCTTGTGAGCTGCTTTCCTCCACCACACTCTCCCGCCATTATTTTCTGCCTCACCTCGAAACTCTAGGAATGGAGGCGGCCTTTTATGGCCTAAGACCTCTAAAACCATGATCCCCTAAATAAACCTTGCCTCCTTTACAGTTTTTCTGTTCGGGTCCTTTAGTCACATCGGTGAAAAAGCTGACTAAAACACTGACCTAGGGTTGGAAGAGATTTTCTTTCCTCGTCTCAAGGAGTGGTACTTAGTTTCCCAGGGCATATATAATCTACACTATTCTGGAGTCTAGCAAGTGTGCAATAGTATTGTCTGAAAAAAACAACGTACGTGCCTCAATTAAAAAATATTTTATTGCTAAAAACTGATAATGATCAAGTGTGCCTTCAAGTGAGTCATTTCTGCTGGTGCAGGGGCTAGTCTCAAGGTCGATGATCTGCGCTCCTCTGACGTTATCATTCATTGAGTCCTTAGCCCCAGACAGTGTATCTCTGGCCCTTTAAATAGGGGCGTGGTTTAGGCTCGCGGACCGCCCAAGAGAAAGCGCGCCGAGAGGAGGTAAGCGGAAGCGTGGCCACCGATGGTAGAGTACTGCGCATGCTTGAGGCTAGAGCAGGGGGCGGGGTCACGTGAGTCTGGAGTCCTGGGCCGGAATGGCTTCAAGCTCAGGTAACTAATCTCTTGAGAGCCGGCCATCAGGAGGGGACGCAGAGACCGGTGGTATCCAGGGTGGGAGGACAGCGTGCGGGCCAGGTCGCTGAGCCCGGGTCTTCCCCTCCGCGCGGCAGTGGCGCGGCTTCAGGACCTGACAGGGCAGCCTCTGATGGGCTAACTGGACTGGGGCCACCGGCCAGGCAGGTTGACTCTGGGGCGGAGGGGCGTGTCTTGTGTTTGGCCTGGAACCGGGGCAGGCAAGTTTCCACTGGTTGGTCCAAACCAATAGAGGCTGTGGGGCAGACGCGACCACTCCCCCGACTGTGAGACTTTACGTGGTGGCTGACCCTTCCACCCTCTTCCTCGGGCCGTGTGCAGCCCGCCTACCGCAGTGGAGGTGCCTACCTTACAGGATTGCGGTGCGCTCTTGTGAGGCTGGTTCCAACTCTGCTCTACCTGCAAGGTGTGCCACAGAGTGAGCACAGCAGGTTGAAAGGTGGATCCCTAAAGTAGAAGCCACCGCTCTGCCTTTTCTAGTTCTCCAGGTGTGGCACTTGAGGAAGGAAGGAAACCGGAAGGAAGTTCTGCCTCTGGTACTTTTAACTTACAAGAAGGAAACCCCAAAATGTTTGGGTGTACCAAATGAGGAGGGTAGGATGGGATGGGGTAGACATGGCTTTGGATTATGGGAAGACTTCTCTAAATTAGCAGGCCCCTTTGGTCCCTTCCACTCCCTAGACTAGTTTTAGAATGCACAGAAAAGCTTGTGTCTTCTACACTGCTCATTCTACCATACTCCCTCCCCAACCAAACCAACAAGGAGAGTAAGCATAGATGTTAGCTGTGGTGTTACTGTATTCTAGATGTCTGTGTTTGTGAGATTTCTACATCTGAGGGATGTGTGTGTGTGTGTGTGTGTGTGTGTGTGTGTCTGTGTGTGTGTGTGGTGTGTGTAAGACATGGGTTTGCTTATGTTAGATTTAAGCAGAGTAGGTACTGAATCTTCTGGCAATAACTGGCCTGTCCCATAGAATGTACAGTAAAGGTAAATGGGAAAATTTTCATTTACACTATTGGGTTTCATATGATCAAAGATACATAGTTATATATGAGATAATTCTTTGCAGACCTACTGAACAATAGTATGTTGACTTTTGTTTCTGTTTTCTTTGTATCTGGACCATCAGCAGCAGATGAATTTTTTCTGTCTACCAGAATATTGGGGTATCTTGGTGATTCTTAGCTGTATCCCACTGTTCCATAGACATTTCAACCATTATGACACCAAATGTGAATTTTATGTGTGAAAGTAAATAAAAACTTAATAAAACTTTTGATCTATTTTTAGGTTTCAAAAAGTTTAGATGGCATCTTTTTTTGATCTACAGTTTCAGGTGTTATCTGTACATATTTTTAAGATCAAACTGCTCCATTCTGAACTGAGTCCTGAATTAATGTTTGAATTGTCATCACTCTATATAGACATGATAAAAATGCATTCTGTGCATTGCCTGGGATTTTTCACTGTTATGAATTTGTTAGATTTTACTCTGGTAGCAATCACACTTTTCAAGTTAACGCTTTTTCTGTTACCAGTGACAGAAACTCAATTCAAAGGAGCTTAACAAAAAGATTTATTGGCTCAGAAACCAGGGTAGGGCTAGGATTTCACTAAATCACTAAATGATGTTCTTCTGTGTCTCTTCCTCTCCAAAAGAGGATATCTAACTCCTCAGTCCCCATCTCTGCTTCTCTAATTGCAAGTTTCATTCTATTCAATTATGTAAGTGCATGAAAGATGGACTCCAGACACCTCCAGTGTCACATCATCCAAGCTGTGTGCCCTAGAGAGAAAACTGCCTTCAGTGTTTACAGATTCCAAGGAAGGACCCTGATTGGCCTGAGTGGACTTGAAAATACCATATGCCTGCTCTTCTGGCTAACGCTGATAGGATATTTCATTGGCAGCACCATCAAAATCACATGGTTGGAGTAGAGCAGGAGCACCTTCCCAAAGGAATGGTGGTAAAGGTGCTAGGATATTTTAACCTTTGTTTTTCCCTCTGCATTTCAGCAAGAAGTTTCTTCTTGCCTTTACCTCCCCTCTGCCCACAAAAGAAGAATAAATTTTGTGACTACATTTTTATTGACATCTACCCAAGAGAAATTGAGATGATAATTTAACTAATTGAGGATTAATAAAGAAGGCCACCAATCTACTCAGCCTGTAACTTGTATGGAATCCTGTCTTTTGAACATTTAACAGATAATTCACAAACATTAGTTATGTGTAGAAGAAAAGGGAATATAAATAAGCTTACACAAGCCTTTTATGATTTGTAGGAGGAGACCTTTGGGATTGGGATGGATCTTTGAAGGAAGATTCTTATAGTAGGGACTTATTAGAAGCTGGAAAGAAGTCATTTTTTCTCTTGTATTAATTTCACTCATCACCTCATACACATGTTGATATGAAATTGATACATAATGTTAGTATATATATATATATATATTTATAGTCTTTTTATTCTGTACATTGTGATAGGGAATCAGATCTTTTCTTTTTTTTTTTCTAGAATGGGTGCTACTGTGGGTTGTTTGTGTCTGCCATTTAGTAGTACTAGCTTAATTTAGCACTGTGTATGAGAAGATCTCAGGTACCATTCCTTCCTTCCACTTTTCTTTTTAACATGTATTATTCTTTATATACTTTCTAAGTTTTAAATGACCACTCTTTCTTTTTTTTTAAAATTTTAATTTAATTTTATTTTTTGGTGGTGCTGGGGATTGAACCCAGGGCCTTGGGCACATAGGCAAGCACTCTACCACTGAGCTATATCCCCTGCCCCCACTCTTTTCTTTTAAACAATTTTCCAAGAGAGGAGGAAAAGAAACAGTTTTTCATAGACTTTTTTTAGTGACAGCTGTATGCACTTTGGGCTATTGTTACCTAAAGGGGAAGAAACTTTAGGACCAAGGAAACAACTTATCCCAATCTATAGTGCCATTGCATCTAACACAGTCTGTTTTTGAAGTTCCTGGGTAAGATGAAAATTGATATGCACAAAGTACTCCTGAAAAATATCTTGGAAAATTCAGTACCCTCAAAGTGCCCTGAAAAGTAGTCATATCAAAGACTAAAATATGACTTCTCAGGAAGTCTGACACAGCCAGTGTTTGCTCCACATTGGAGTAGCATGCTGTTTTTATTATTTTTTATATATTTTTAGTTGTAGTTTATTTATTTATTTTTATGTGGTGCTGAGGATTGAACCCAGCACCTTGCATGTGCTAGGTCAGTGCTCTGTCGTTGAGCCACAACCCCAGCCTCTGCTTTTATTATTTTAAAAACAGATAAAGCAGATTCTTGTGTATGAGGCATGCAGAAACAGACAGACTAAAAGGACTGCAGATGTCCACCTCCTTTTTTGTACTTACTGTGAAGCATACAGTTACTAAGTGGAAGTACCTGGCTCTATGTGAATCATTTTTTACTTGTTTTCTATTTCTCTCTCTCTGTACTGAAGATAATAGTTGAATTCCCATAAATTGAACAGATGTGTGATACATTTCTACTGCTTTCATGTATGAGCTAAATTAATGTGAAAGAACATGAAATATTTAAGATTATTGAATTTGTGGCATACTATACATGTGCTAAGTGATCATTAAAAAAAAAAATTATTCTTAGCTGGGTAGTGGCACATGCCTATAATCCCTGCAGTTTGGGAGCCTGAGGCAGGAGGATTGTGTAAGTTCAAAGCCAACCTCGGCAACTTAACGAGACTTTTTCTCAAAATTAAAAACAAACAAACAAAAACAGAATGAGGATATGGTTCAGTGTTTAAGTACCCTTTGGTTCAATCCTGATTATCCCCCTCCACACACACAAAATGATTCTTAGGGATCTAAAAACAAACAAGCTCTTCTAGATGCAAAACAGTGGAACTTGTGCAGATGGGAGGTTTGTTGGAGTAGAGTGATTAATATACCTTATAACAAATACCAAATAATCAGAACTTCTGTTTGAGGCTATGGAAGCCAGTGTTGCTGGGCTGTTTTCATAGGGAGAGGAGGTTGGATGAATAGATCAGTTGATGAGTTTCCATGTAATTAGGCACTGGGAATATGGTGGCGAACATGGCAGATCTGGTCTTCACTTCCTATATGCTAGTAGGGTGGTGGTGGTGGTAGTGGTAGTTCGGACAATAAAGAAATTATGTAATGTGATAATCGTGATAGAAGAGAAGAATGTGTTGGGTACATATTAACAGGGAGTCTGGTCAAACAGCACCACAGATTTATTTATTTAAGAAATAGAATTTTATTTTTATTTTAATATTTTTTTATCTTTTAGTTGTAGTTGGACACAATACCTTTATTTCACTTATTTATTTTTCTTGGTGCTGAGGATCGAACTCAGTGTCTCGTACATGGGAGGCGAGCGCTGTACTGCAGAGCCACAACCCCAGCCCCAAGGAAATAGAGTTTTAGCTGGTAAATATGACCTGTAGTGGTTGACAAGCTTGATTACAGAAAAGTAGAACTCAGTTGTAATTTGGCTTATTATGACACAGATTCCTATATACTATGAGTCAAATAATGTCCTCTGAAGCTTAACAATTACAGGTAATAAAACCCATGTTTAATTTGTAACACAGGTCTTATTCCTGTCTCCCAATTCTGTGTTAGTAAGCAATTTTAAAAATTCTACATAGAATACAAGTTAGTGAACTCAGTGATGTGGAAATACAACCCCATTTTTATTGCATAGTTGGGGAGAAAAGATATAGTCATATGGTAAATCAACTAACAAATCAAATTGAGAAAGTAGAAACCTAATAGAAGTTAACTCTGTATTGTATTCTTTTCTTCACAAACCAACCACAAGCAAACCAAAGAATTAGAAGAGAAATACTTGGATTAGGAGGGCCAGAAAGGAAGCTAACATATTACATTGTTTCCATATCATGTTTTCATGAAGAAAGCATCAAGCCAGTTTTGAAGAAGACATGCTTAGCCAGGTGTGGTGGTGCACACCATTAATCCCAACTAGAAATACTGAGGCAGGAGGATCACAGTTTCAAGGCTAGCCTCACAAATTGGTGAGACCCTGTCTCAAAATAAAAATAAAAAGGCTGGGGATTCATCTCAGAGATAAAGCATTCCTGGGTTTAGTCCCTAGTACCAACAGCCCTAAACAACAACAACAACAACAAAAAGACATGCCTTCTGGATTGGGCTATGGTCAGGGAAGGAAGAAGTGATTGGCAAATCCCATCTGAACAGTGCCCACAAGGAATGAAGGAACTTAGACAAATGTAGAGGAAAAGGAAAGAGCAGGTGAATCGACTTAAGATGACATGGAAGGAAAGTGGGAGCGGTTCATGAAGGATTCTGACTACATGTAACTAGTTGTGAAGGAAGGAGGAAGTAGAAAGGTCAGATGTCTGGATCCATAATCTCAGAATTTGGAATTTTATCCTGTAGGCACCAGGGATCTTTAAAAAAAATGAAACTAACATATTACATTGTTTCCATATTATATTTTCATGATATCTTTCTGTCACAATGTAGTAAATTTTTAAAAATCTGATTTCCCTGTGATATGAAAATTATCTTTTTTTTTTTTTTTTTTTAAGAGAGAGTGAGAGAGGGGAGAGAGAGAGAGAATTTTTAATATTTATTTTTTAGTTCTCGGCGGACACAACATCTTTGTTGGTATGTGGTGCTGAGGATCGAACCCGGGCCGCACGCATGCCAGGCGAGCGCGCTACCGCTTGAGCCACATCCCCAGCCCTGAAAATTATCTTATAAGGACATGATTAGAAGGAAAAGAATGTCAGAATGTTAAACAGGATCCTGGAACTTGAGAACAGCTGGGAATGTTTGTCAGTGTAAAAAACTGGCCAGAGTTCCATATTGACCTAGTCCATTATAGGTCACATTCTAGAATTCTTACTCAGTCAGCTAGTGTTATAATGGGGTCATTACTGTTTATATGGGACATGTCTTTTTAATGGTCCTTTATTATTAATTAGTTGTGAATTACCCTATTAATTCAGAGGAAATAACCTTGGGAATTATTAGGATGTCAGATAATCTTAAGTCTGGACTATTATTAGTTTAACTGCATCCTTGGTAATAATGATTTCATGGCATACATTTCCTATGAGATTAATCTGTTTTCATTCTAGGAGAGACTAAAAAATAGTCATGTAAGCTATTGTGTTGTCTGCAGGTCTTGTGTAGTATGGCATTCCCTTAACTTTAAAAACATTGGGTCGTCTGGTGATTGGGTGAAGAACTCGTTGTAGAATTCCATCTCAACAGGAAGAGATGAGTAGTTCAATGTCAACCTTTGTACTGGGACAGTTCTTAAGTGATATCTGAAGCAGCATCTGCATCAAATGTGTTATATTAAGCATCATTTATTAAGCATTTCATCATTGGTCTGTATGTTGGAATGAAGAGCTTGCTCAATATGTATGAGTGCAACACCAACTGATAAGGGAGGTGTTAGTATTTCAGAATGTTGGAGATGTGGTCAAAAACAAATTAATTGAAGTTTGCATATTCATTTCCTATTGTTGCCATAACAAATTGCACAAATTTATTATATTTATACAACACAGATTTATTATATTATGGTTTTGTAGTTCATGTCTGGCTGACACCTATCTCAACAAAAGTCAAGGTGTTAGAGCAGGGCTTTGGTCCTTTTGGGAGGCTCTAGAGTTCATTTCCTTGTGTTTTTTTTTTGTTGTTTGTTTGTGTTTGTTTTTGTTTTTGTTTTTTGCAGTTTCTAGAGGTTGCCTATGTTCTTTGGTTCTTGGCACCCTCAAAGTCTGCCATATAGCAGAAGCTGACCTTGCTTCTCTTGATACATTACTTTCTCAGGCTCTGTGACACTCTTCAGTCTCCGTCTTCTACTCTTAAGTACTATATGATTATGTTTGGCCCCCCACATGAATAATTCACAATAATCTCTGCATCTCAAAGTCCTAATTTAATCACACTTGCAAAATCCCTTTTGCCATGTAAAGTAACATATTCACAGGTCCAAGGAACTAGGACTAGCATCTTTCGACACTGTCATTCTTTCTACCATAGGTGCAGCCATAGCTCAGTTAATTTCTGAAAAATTCACAGAAGCTGCTCTAGTGATCTGTTCTTTAAAAACAAAATCTGAATAGGGTAACTTCAGGTCTATTTGGGCTAGAAAAATTTGCTAACAAGAAGAAAGACAAAGCTGCTCAAAAGTGACTAAAGAAGAGCTAAGGAAGACGATATGGTTGACTTCAGTGATAAGGTATAGACCAGTGTTGATGTGAAAAAAGACCAAAATGTGGATTTAGAATGAGTTAGCAGTATAAAACATTTCTCAATATCACAATTAAAGGTTTTTATTAAGTGTCTTTGATGACTTTGCTGGGGACTACACTAGTGTTAAACAAACCATCATTCAGCTCATGAAGAAATTGCTGATGTGACATCAGAAGAATCTGTAGGATACACTTAGCACTTTTGGTTAGACCTTTACAGAAATACTTGATCTTGTTTTGGAGTCTTTAACTTTAGAAGAATTTGGAAATCTTGAGGAAATTGTAAATGATAATAGCTAATGTTTCTTAAAAATTATTGTGTGGCCAGGTATTATTCTAAATGCTTTACAGTCATTATATCACTCATTCATCATGGTAGCACTGCAAGATAGGTAGCTGTATTCCTCAGAGTCAGGACTCTTTGAGTTGTGACCAAAAGTAAAAAGAAAAAAAAAGTGTGGTAGAGTATATAGATTTATGTAACCAAACTGCCAGAAGCCTATGAGTAGAGCTAACTTCTTGGAAGACTAGAATCTGAGTCTTGTTAATGTCAGGATTCTCTTTCCTCCTTTTCTCTTTTAAAACATTGATTTCATTCTAGGGAATCTGTATCTAGAATATAAATTCTGTCAGTAGAAGTGGGCCTCCAGTGATAGATGCTTTGTAGGTGTGTAGTTGATAGGTGTTCGATTAGTGACTTCTTTTTTTAACACAAGAGTGTTGGGTGGGCAACTAGGGGCTGCTCAGTTTAGAGAACCATGGAAATTATTCTTCCTTTTCAGTTCCATTTTAGTGAATGCTGATGAAGGACTCTGTCTGTATCACATTCTCCCTTTTACTAGGGGAATTTTGACTGGAGCCTACACATAAAGTGTATAGTTTAAGAACAGCACCTCATCTCCTTTTCTAGGAGATGAGTGAGGTGCTGTTCTGAGCAGACAACACCAATTTCCACACTTGTTCCATTTCACAGATGTAGGAATAAAGGGATTCGGAAAGGGTAGCCAAATTGACCAAGATCACTGATAGGAGCTGGTAAAGTCTAGATTCAAACCTGGTTTTAGTGGCCTGTTTGGATTGTGTTCTTTGCTCTTTGTCGTAACATAAGTAAAAGGAGCTCAGCGAGGTAAAGTTGGGAATGGAGTAGACATCCTGTGACAGAATGATATTCTCTCTTTCTTCAGGGAATGCTTGATTTCTTGATACTTCAAGGAATGTTAGTGTTCATAGATGCTGAATTGTTATTTGGTCTTAAAATGTCTTAACTTCAGAAAGGAAATGAAAAGAACCAGAAAAATATTGTTTTCATTTCTGAGTTACTTTGAAAGATAAATGTGAAGCATTAAGCATTTTAAATTATTAAATTATTTAAATAAAAGTTTTTTCTTTATGCTTATTTCCTTAAAGAACTGTAGAAGAATAAAACTTTTAATAACTGTCCTTGAGAGCCACTGACTGGGAATTATATATGTTTGTGAATAGTTCTTGAATAATTATAGCTGTTTTGCTTAATGGGACTATCAAAAAGTAATTTGTCATGAACCAATTCAGTCTTCTTTGAAGAAAGGCATATAAACATTAATACTGCTATCTCGCTTGGTTCTTTGCTAAGGAATAGTACATTTAGTACTTGATATTGAAAAGATAACTTTTAGGGCTGGGGATGTGGCTCAAGCGGTAGCGCGCTCGCCTGGCATGCGTGCGACCCGGGTTCGATCCTCAGCACCACATACCAACAAAGATGTTGTGTCTGCCGAGAACTAAAAAATAAATATTAAAAAATTCTCTCTCTCTCTCTCTCTCCTCTCTCCCTCTCTCTTTTTTTTTTTAAAAAAAAGAAAAGATAACTTTTAAATGTTGCCAGATACAGAGTACCCTCAGTTACGTCTTCTAGGAATGTATTGATGGCATGTGCTTTGTAGGACAGAGCATTGGTTTATTTTCTGAACCATGTCAAAGAAATTAGTATACATTTGGTACTAGAAAAGTTAGCTTCAGCTCTTGAAATATCAGTTTTCATGAATCTACATATTTCTACATGGTAGTTATTAATTTCTTTTAATATGATAAAAATGAAACATTAAAAAAGGGAAGTTATAGGTGCTAAAACAATGAACCTCATTAGATAAAATTATTAGTGAGTTTGGGGCACGTTACTTAAAAGCAACTAATCTTATTTAGCTTTTATTTTATATTTTTCACAGTGCTAGGGATTGAATCAGTGCTTTGCACATGCTAAGCGAGTACACTGCCACTGATGAGCTACATTCCCAGCCCGTCATTAACTGTAAAATATTAAGTTATCTCAATTGCTGAGTTGTTGCCAGTCCTTTTTTTTTTTTTTTTAACTTTAAGGAATAATGAACCCTATGAAGGGTACACTTTGGGCTAAGGGTTAGTGGTAGTAATCCCCCAAGCGCAGTGTGTAGTTTGAAGAAGCTTTGCACTGAGATATGCTGGTTGTACTACCCCCCATCCTTGGGGGATACCTTCCAAGATCCCCACTTGATGCCAGAAATTGTGGAGAGTATTGAACTATGTATACTGATCCCTCAGTGTTCATGGGGGACTGATTCCAGGATCCCCCAGCTAACTGATACCAAAATCTGTGGACACAGGGGTCCCTTATATAAAATAATGCAGTATTTGCAAATAACCTACACACATCCTCTTGTATACTTAAGTCATCTCTAGGTAAGTTATAATGCTTATTAAAATGTAAATTCTCTGAAAATAGTTGTTATATTGTTAAAGGAATGATGACAAGACAGAAGCAGATTTTTAAAATTTACATATTTGATCTGTGGTTGGTTGAATCCATGGATGCAAACCCTGTAGATATGGAGAATCAATTGTACATACAAACATATGATAAAGTTTAATTTATAATTAGGCACAGTAAGATTAATAACAATAACTAATAATAAAAGATAACAACTATAATAATATGCTGTGATAAAGTTATATGAATGTAGTCTCTTGTTCTCAAAATATCTTATTTTACTCTACTCATCCTTCTTGTGATGATATGATATGGTACAATGCCTGTATGATGAGATGACATGAGTTGAATGATGAAGCAATTATCACACATTATGGTGATAAGCTTTGTTGTTTAAGGTGCAATCGCAAAACTACTACAGATTTCTTTTTTCTTCTTTGCAATGTCATAGATAGAAGATTCGTTATTACTGTAGTTCTTAGTGACCTTAGCATATTTGTTGTTGTTCCTTATTATGTCAATAACTTTTATCTTCACTTAAAGGATGCACCTAATGGCTTCTCTTTGGCATATTCAGGTTGCCAGCATCACAACTCTTGTTCTTTGGGGCCATTATTAAGTAAAATATGGGTTCCTTTGACAAAGCATTGCAATTCTGTGATAGTTGATCTGATAACCAAGACAAGTACTAAGTAACTGACAGGTCAGTAGTGTATGTACTGTGGATACACTGAACAAAGGAATGAGTCACATTCTCAGTGGGATAGGGCAGGATGGTGCAGGGTTTTTATTGCACTATCCAGACAGCAAGCAATTTAAAAACTTACTATTTTTTTTTTTTTAAACTGGGGATTGAACTCAGGGGTACTCAACCACTGAGCCACATCCCCAGCCCTATTTTGTATTTTATTTAGAGACAGGGTCTCACTGAGTTGCTTAGCACCTCAGTGTTGCTAAGGCTAACTTTGAACTTGTGATGCTCTTGCCTCAGTTTCCCAAGCCACGAGCATTACAGGCATGTGCCACCACTTCCAGCCATGAATTCTTTATTTCTGAAAAATTTCCATTTAATGTTTTCAGATCAAAGTTGACTATAAATAACCAAAACCACAGAATGTAAAACTGGATAAGGGGAGAATACTGTACTGTGGAAAACACCTAGATTAAGGGCTGGGGTTGTGGCTCAGTGGTATAGTGCTCCCCTAGCATGGATGAGGCCCTGGGTTCGATCCTCAGCACCATATTTAAAACACACACACACACACACACACACACACACACACACACACACACACATTAATTAATTAAATATATTGTATCCAACTACAGCTAAAAAATAAATACTGAAAAAAGAAAACACCTAGATTAAGAAACAAAATTACCTTTATTTTTATTATTATTACTGTAACCTTGTTTCTGTTTTCATATTTTTATTTAATTCTAAATTGGCACAACTAAGTGGATTGAAAAAAATTAAGTCTCATAGCCTAATTGCAATACTACCTCAAAACTTTGAAAAGAATATTTAATATTAAATTATTAAACTTATACAGATTTTAAAATACATTTTTAGTTTTCAGAAATGATAATTTTACAAGTATACCAAATTATCTGTGTTTTTGATAGATCATAGGGTTCTGTTGTTTAGAGCTGTGAAATATTTAAAAAAGGTAAGCATGTCTAGTTTTCTTTAGTATTTTATTTTTTCCTGAAAAAGTCCATGTTTCTCTATGACTGTCTTTCTTTATAGAAACCTCTGGTAGAATGTGTAGTTATTTTATCCTGGGGTCTCCTGTAATATGTCCGAACCCTTAGGTATGTTAGTGTTGTATTAACTAACTAGGTCTGTGTTCTTGGTGTCTGTACTAAGTTCCCTGAGGCATCTGTGGCCCCATGTGGATGCCAACCACAAAGCTGGTCTATATCCTTATCTCCAGGGGAATGAAGAATTACCCTGAGATTTGGGAACATGAGGAAGGTATTAATTGTAGCTCTTGGAACAATTGTACCTTCATGCTATTAGACACATCAATCTCAGCCATACTAATTCATGACTGCCACTGTAACCAGTTTCATAACTTTGAGTGGTTATGACCTAAGGACCACTTCCCAGGCTCCTTGAATCAGAGTTAGTTGTTCCTTTTTTATGCTCTTGTGGGAACCCCTCCCCCCCATATTTTACCCTGTACTTCAGTGTCAGTTTTTCTTTGCCTATAACCAGATGACTGAGTGAGGTCTGACCAAGTAAGTCTTTGGAATGTCCAGTTGACAAATCTAAATGATACTTTTCTTTTTGTTTTAAAAAAGAGATTCAAATCATTGCACTCTAAAGCCAAAAAGAAGACGAATACTTGCTTGGATTGGTTGAATACATTTATAAAAAGTAAATATGGAAAATGAACCAGACCATGAGAATGTGGAACAGAACCTTTGTGCCAAGACTACTGAAGAAGAATTGAATAAGTCTTTTAATCTAGAAGCTTCACTTTCAAAGTTCTCTTACATAGATCTGGACAAGGAACTGGAATTCAAAAATGATCTGGTAAAGTTTTAACTCTTGTCAAGTGATGATTTTAATCAAAGTGTTGGTTAGAGAGTACTCTATGACCCAGATATTCTTAATCTGTCTGTGGACAGTTTAATGAGATACTGTGACTCTTTGTGTGGTCCATTGCGGTGGTTAGAATGATATTCTCGTTGTCATTTGATCTTCAAAGTTCTCACAGCAACATGACAACCCATTTTATAGGTAAAAATTCTGATTTGCAGCTATATTAAATGACTTTTTAAGGTCATAGAGCTAGTGGTAGGTTTAGAATTCTTGTCTGACACAGCAACTTTTTCCCCCCATTGGTTGAATATTATATTAACGAGCCTCTACCACTGTATTTAATGATAAGTTTCTTGAATTAATCATCTCACATAATTTATGAAATAACTAAGAAACATGGTGTCACATTTTTGCATGTTGCTTATGACTTAGGAAATTAGTTGTTTTATCATGTTTCACAAAGCAGGTGTAAAAGTCCTACAGCAAAGCTTTCTGGAACAGGCTGTCATGATGGTGCAGTCTGTCCATACATGTCCTTGATAGTCACTGAATGTATAGATAGGAAAGGTGACAGTTTTGTAACATTTTGATTTTACCCTTCTTGTCATGGATTACTGAGTTGACTGATCATGGTACTTAGTTTGTTTTTTTAATTGACAATGGTTCTAATAAATTAAAACACCCTTACTATGATAAGGGGAAAGGCATCATTATGTGAGCATTGTTTTTTTTTTCTTTATTTAGATTGATGACAAGGAATTTGATATTCCTCAAGTTGATACTCCTCCAACACTGGAAAGCATACTGAATGAGGTAAGAAAATACTAATGATCACTGTTATTTTGTAGTATTGATTTTAATACTTTTGGGTTAGTTTGATGTATCTAGATTTACACTACCCAATATAGTAGCTGCTAGTCAAATGTGTCAATTTAAAATTTAAATTGATTACAATTAAGTAAAAATTCAATTTCTCAGCTGCACAAAGCGCATTTCAGGTCTTAAGTAGTCACATGTTGTACTCTAATAGATGGCATGGGTATGGAATATTTCCATCATTGCAGAGAATTCTGTTGGACAGCACCAATCTAGATTGTGAATTTTTTAAGGGTAGAAACCATATCTTGTTTGTCTTTAGTTTCTGTGTCCAGCACAATGTCCAACACTTGGCAGAGTTAAAAAATATATCTTATTAGGACTGGGGCTATAACTTAATGTGGTAGAGGGCATGATTAGCTTGTATAAGGCTCTGGGTTCAGACCCCTGCACCAAATAAATAAATGAATGAATATAAATACATATTTTTCTTTTCCTAAGTGAATTGAAATACTAAATTTATTTTACTTTTAAGATTCGATTATGTACTCATAATGATTAGTTATCTCTATTGGTGATCATCAAATAGCTCATCCTCTAACACTAAAGAGCATTTTGCAATCTTAAAGTGTGCTTTATCACTCTTCTATACGAAGGACACAAATGTTCTAGTATTTATTTTATGAAGAATGTGTTTATTAGGAAGTTTTTTAGCTTTGAAATGGTGTTATTCTTTACTGAATTGGCAGATCAAAGGGATTTATAAGAGTACATGGTCAGTGACAATATGTCTGTTGTTATGTACTATTAACAACTCTTCAGCTCAGTCTTTTTGACCTTTTAAAAAACTTTCTTAAGACTTTTCTTAGAGGTTTCAGCTTATAATTTGGGAAAGACTATATGTATAAATCTATTTCAGATCTATAGTTTTGTTTTCCAAAAGATGAGGATGCAACTGTTCCCCAACAGAAATGCCCACTGATAACTGTATCTCTGAATGGATTGGAGCTGTCTGTATCCCTTCTTTACCTGTACTTTTAGGGTTGTAGACAATACTTCGAAGAATGTAAACTACTTTCTTTGTGAATTGTATCTTTTATGGCTTCCATTTCTATTTTCTACATCAGATTGATGTGGCTGTTACTTTGAATTTATTTTAACTTCAAAATGTTCTGTATAGTCTATATTGAGACTTAAGCAGTTTTATTTTTAACAAAGGTGGCATTGGACCCTGAAAGAGTATCCTGTTACAGTGAAATGTTCTTTATTTATTACTTTCTAATATAGGGAAATCTTTTCATTTAGAGATGAGAAGATTTAGTCAGTTTTGTTAACATGGTCTTAATCTCATTCTGATTTTAATTATCTTACCAAGTGTGAAGTGAAAATAATTTTGGAAGACTGTATATAATGCCCTATTTGTACATCTTTATATAATGTTGGCAAAGAAAATAATGCTCATATGAATAAGACTGTAGTTCATACTGAAGACAAACTGTCCTTGGACACCTTCTTATCTCTGAGTAACAATAAGTACTGTCATTAGTGGTTTACTGAGAAGATAATACAGTTATCATCCAAAGTGTAATTTGGTGGATGGTGTGTTTGGGGCATGGTGTTAGATGCTGGGCTTATTAAGTGCTATATGACTGTGTCCTTGAGAGAGAAATGGGATTGGAAATTGGCCAGCCTTTAAACCTCCAGGGAGCTCGGCAGGTAGGTAAGTAAAAGAAAAGATAGTTTCAATTGTAGACCATTATAAGACTATAGGGGAGGACAGTATTAAAGAAGATTAGTTTAAAAAATGAAAGGAGCAGAAATGTAAATAAGTCTTTGCTCTAGGATATGCAGATGCCTGTGTTCTATAATGTTCATTAATACTAACTTGAAGGGAGGCTGGAAGAAAAAGACATCCAAGATATTTTAAAAAATTAAAAGGTAGAGATTACCAAGACATCCTAGATCTAAGAACTTAGATCATGAAATAATATTGCTAGGCCTGTCATTCTTTGAAACTCTGTTGTCTCTGAGGTTTTTAATTTTGAAATTCTATTCTTTAACCATAACCTCCTCCTACCATTTCCTTACTTCCATTAAACTTGTTCTTTGACTTCATCAAGACCAAGTCTCTTGATGCTTCCTAACCTCCTAGTCTCAGAGTGGTCCTGGGTTTATTTTGATCCTACTTTCTGATTGTACAGGCAGAAATGTCTTCTTGAGCTTTTTATTGAAGTATAACACACATACAGAAAGGTGCACAAATCATAAGTGTACAGCATGGTAAATTTTTCACAAATAAAACAGCCTTTGTAACCTGAATTCAGATAAAGAAGTGAAACATTACCAGCATCCCAGGCTCTTCTTATATTCTGTCAGTACCCAACCCCAGAGTAACTACTGTTCTAACTTTTACCATTGATTGGTTTGCCTGCTTTGAACTTCATATCCATGGGATAATGTACTTTTGTGCACATACATGTGTATACATGGAATATATACTCTAGTGTGTCTGACTTATGTTTTTAGGTTTATTCTTTTTTTGGGGGGCTAAGGGGGTTACCAGGAATTGAACCCAAGGGTTCTTGACCACTGAGCCACATTCCCAGCCCTGTTTTGTATTTTATTTAGATATAGGGTCTCACTAAGTTGCTTAGAGCCTTGCTTTTGCTTTGGTGGCTTTTATCTCTCAATTCTCCTGCCTCAGCCTCCTGAGCTGCTGGAATTACAGGCATGCGCCACCATGCCCAATTCATATTTTTGTATGCACCATGCCCAATTCATATTTTTGTATGTAATTGTTTATTCATTCTCATTGCTGTATAAAATTCTTTGTGTATATTACATTATGTATTCATTCTACTTTTTTTTTTTGTACCAGGGATTGAACCCAGGAGTACTTAACCACTGAGCTATATCCCCAGCTCGTTTTTTAAATTTAATTTTGAGACAGGGTCTTGCAAATTGCTTCCAACCTCCCTAAGTTGTTGAGACTAGCTTTGAACTTATGCTTCTCTTGTCTCAGCCTCTTGAGCCTCTTGGGATTACAGGTGTATACTACTATGCCCGGCAGAGAATATTCCTATTCATGGATTTTGGTATATACACACATGCATACACACAAAAAAATTAAAAAAACATGCATTACATATTACTTTTAGGCACATCCTTAGGATAATTGGTAAGTCATCAGGTATAGTTGTATTCAGCTTTCATGAGTGCTGCCACCATTTTTTTAAAGTATTTGTATCAGTATATACCTCTGGGAGCAATATATAAGAGTTCTGATTACTGCTTACATACTTGTCAGCTTTTGAATTTTTCTTTTTCACTTTGGCCTTTCATTTTTACAGGTGTATAGCATTATCATATCATGTTTTTAATTTGAATTTCCCTGAAAACTAATGAAGATGGATACTTTGACATGTGTTTTGGCCTTTTGGATATCTGTTTTACAGATTTTCCTTAGTCCAGTTAATTCTCTTGAGGTTTTTTTTTTTAAGAAAGTGGTTTAGGGCTGGGGATATAGCCCAGTTGGTAGAGTGCATAAGGCCTGCATTCAATCCCCAGTACCACAAAAAAAAAAAAAAAAGAAAGTGGTTTATTATATATGCTAATAAAAGCCCTTTATTAGAATTTAGATATATTTATTGTAAAAATCTTCATTGGTTCTATAAGATACTTTTTTTACTATACTAATGTGTATTGATGAACAGAAGTTCTTAATACAGTTCAACTTATTAAACTTTTCCTTTATGGTTAGTTTTTATGTGTCATGTATATGGAAATTTTGCTAATTCCAAAGGTCATGATAATATTATCCTATTTTGTCCTAAAATTTTTATTGTTCCACCTTTCACATTTAGATCTGTGATTCATCTAGAATTTTGTGTGTGTGTGTTAGTGTGCAGAGTCCACTAGCACCATTTACTGAAGGGAGTATTATCTGTGGTGTCACCTATGTTATAAGTCAGGGGATTATGTGTATGTGGACCTGATTCCATTGGTATGTCTATGCTTCCCCCAACATTACATTCTAATGCTTGACCCTTTATAATAGGTCTTGATATCTGTTTTCCAGCTTTGTTATTCTCCTAGAGATTGCTTTGCTTATTCTTGATCTTTTGCATTTCCACTCAAGTTTTAGAATCAGTTCATTGATTTACATACACGTAGATACACACAAATTATCTGAAATTTGATAAGAGTTTGTAGATTTTACATGTCAGTTTGGAGAAAATTGATTACTATGTGGTAGTAGCTTTAAATTCGGTCTTGACATCCTGAATTCTTTTATTTTCTTTACTTTTTCTTTCACTTATCCTATAAGCCTGGCTTAACTTAGCTAATCTATTTTCCTTAATTATGTCCCCAGGCTGCTTTAGAAAATCAAATAAGGTTTTAATTGACTTTCTTGCTTAAGACCTTGGTGTTGCAGTTCTTATTTTTGAATTATTTCCTTTCTCTTTTCCTACAGCAATTGTTTCAATCTTTTATAGTTCTCAAGTAACATAATCTGTCCTTGCCAGTGCTAACCCTTTTCTTAGCAGACTTATGTGCAGCGATATCTGAAAAGAAGTTGTAAATAAAGACCTAAACCTGAACAGAAACATTGGTACTAAAAACAGATTTTGTAGTATTTTTAGCATAATATGGTTCTTAAAACCTTAGGTATGGACAAGGTTAATCAAATACAAAGTGTGTGAAGTGGGGAGAGAGCTAAGACTGTAGTTTTGGGGGAACAACAGCTTTTAAAGTTTGGCTGAGAAGAAGCTAGACAACATGATTGATAAGAGTCCATATAAATTGGAGAAGAACCAGGAAAGAGAGATCTAGAGGAGATCGAGATCAACCAGCTCAAGGGGAGAGAAATTTTTAAGAAGTAGGGAATGGCCAACAAGGTTAAATAGTGCTGGAGGAGAAAAATCTGCTAACTGAAAATAGGCAAGTAGAATTGACTATTACCTTCATCAAGGTTAGTAATCAATAGCTTAGAATGAATAGAGAAAATGGGGATCAGATAAAGGAAAGGGAGGGGGTAGGAATAGGAAAGATAGTAGAATGAATCAAACACAACTTTACTCATATATGAATACACAACCAGTATAATTGCATATTATGTATGACCACAGATTGGGATCCTATTGGAATGGGTTGTACTTCATGTACATATGTCAAAATACACTCCACTATCAGGTAACTCTAAAAACAACAAATAAAATTTCAAAAAAGAAAATGGGGATCAGTATAGATTGCTTTATCAAACACATTGATTGGAAACATAAGGCAGAGGTGGATCTGCTGAAAGAGAAGAAGATAGGATTAGAACATTCTTCTTTAATAGCTGTCACTCAGAATTAACTTGTACAAAACCAGCTCCTTATCCTGCTTTATCTGCTATTTGTGTGTTTTCTTATCTCAGTCTGTGGTCTCACTTTTTGCCTGTTGCTCAAGCTGGAAACCTTGGAATCCTGTTTGTCTTCCCACTTGCCTTTCCTTTCCCCACAATTAAATGGTAACCAAGGACTTTTGATTTTATCTCAGTGATGGCTCTTTGATCATTACCTCTCCTGATCTCTGCCACATTCCTAGGCTGGAATTTCCTTTCTTCCCTGACATTGCAGTGCCCTCTCACTGGTCCTTAGTAATCCCTGTGTCTCATTCTCTCCTTCTTACTTTGTTCATTTTTCATACTGCCCCTTTTATATCTAAAATATGGTTTCCATCACGTCTCTCCACTTCTTAAAATCTTAGTTGCCTTCCCACTGCCCTCTGTATTTAGCATACTAATTCATTAAATGAGTAATTATTATGTGTCGGGTGTTGTGTACTAGGCACTATGGGTATAGTGGTGAACAAGATAGACTTGGGCCCTGCTGCCACTTAGCTTAATGGAATATAAGGCATTTTACAGTTTGGGTTTCAGCTTATCTTTCTAAGATCATCTCCAAGTTCTACTGTTTTCCAGCCATTTTTGGGCTACTTCCTTTTCCATGGACAAAAATTCATAGTATGAAATCATTGTGACTGCATATGCTTTTTCCTATTCAGAATGCTTTTCTTCTATTTGTCATATTTCTTATGGTAGACTAAAGTCAGGTGATATTTATTATCTTTTAATTAGCCAATGGCTGTTGGTTAATTAGTAAAACATTTGTTCAGGTTTGAATTTGAAGAAGTACTTTGCAGTTAATATCAACCTACATAACTGTTCCTGCTTCCTCTTGCTATAAGAAAGAAGTTTTTGGTACTTACTTTTTGTAGAGAATGAGATCTATGTGGAGTTGAAATTTAATTCAGGTAGTTCTGTTCTGTGCCTCTCTGGTGAATAAGAATGTGTGGAATAGAGATGAAAAGCATAAGTAAGCATTTGAATGCTTTGGAAAAACCCATTAATGCCTATCTGACTTGTTTCATAGAATATTTTGAATTTTGAATGTGTTGTTCTTTCTTCCAATTTAGACTGATGATGAAGATGAGTCTTTTGTTCTTGAGGATCCTACATTGCTAAACATTGATACTATTGATTCTCATTCCTATGATACTTCATCTGTGGCAAGCTCAGATAGTGGTGACAGGACCAACTTAAAAAGGTAAATATTCATGTAAAATCACACTTACGAATGATTGAAATATTTGGTCATTTAAAATGTCAATTTCTGGGCTGGGGATGTGGTTCAAGCGGTAGCTCGCTCGCCTGGCATGGGTGCGGCCCGGGTTCAATCCTCAGCACCACATACAAACAAAGATGTTATGCCCACCGAAAAACTAAAAAATAGATATTAAAAAATTCTCTCTCTCTCTTTCTCTCTCTCTCTCTCTCTAAAGTAAAATAAAATAAAATGTCAATTTCTTTTTATAGTTTAGCATGGTCTGTTGAAGCCCTGTATGGGAAGTAGAGGGTCCATCTGTATGGGAATAATATGCTTATTAGATCCTAAAGTTTTGGTGCTGTTGAGGGGGAAGACAAAAAAGTGGGTGCTATGACATGTTATTTGAACCTTTAATAAAAAGCCTTATTAATAGCCAGAGACTCCCAGCAAAAGTAGAGCTCTTGAAAAGAGTACAAATGAAACATGGCACAGTATTTGTATTGGAAACAGAGCTTGGTCTACCTTGTCTCCCTTCTGATTCCTATACTCGACTGCTGCCCTCACTCTCTAAGGGCAGCTTTTAGCATTCTTCATTTCCTTGGAACGGGTTCAGAGAAGAATCAGAAAGATGATTAAAGATTTGGGGAAAAGATTTCTAACTCTAAATAATTTCATTTTTGGCTGCTTTTCACCTTGCAAATTCTTGGAGAAAACATGAAAAGGAAAGAGAAGTGGAAATGCATAATATAAATACTTTATTGAATTCATGTGTAACTTTAATGTTGATAAAATTAGCTGTGTATTTCTTCTCCTTCTCTTAAATTTGCCCTGTCTCAGTCCTATCTTCTTTAGGTTGTTGTTTCTTATGGGGTAGGGACCATTGCTGGATATGTTCACCTGTTCATCACTCTGTACTATAAATAAACAAGTGTTTTTGATGATTTATTACCTGCTTAAATGATGTCATCTTGTTGCTGTGCAATAAATTTAGAAGCTATTGTGTGACGCCATTGTGGACTCTGCTTACTATTCTGAGCTCATCTCTGAGCTCTCCCTCTTCAGCCACCTGGTCCATGCTTGTTTGTACTTAGTGTTCCCAGGCATACTTTACACCTTTACATCTGCACATTTCTGCTTGTGCTTTTTTGCCCAACAGACTCACAGTCATTCAACAAGGCTAAAAGAGATGTTTTCTCTTTTCTACAGCTATCCCTCACATCCCCCAAATAAACAGATTAAACTCTTCTTCATTTGCATTTCCTACTACTGTATTCGAATTTCTTGTCCATTTCATCCTGTAAGAGTTACTTGTCAGTTCCTCTGGCTAGGTTGAGGTCTTTGATGGTAGGAACTGTGGCTTCCTTATTTTTGTATTCCCAGAGCATACTTTTAGTCATACAGAGTAGATACTCTATAATGTCTGGTAAATCACTTTTTGTATGATGATTAGTGGCTGTAAGTGAAAGGTGCCATTAGCAGGAGCAACAGTGTGTAATAAGTGAGGAATTGAGAAGGTGATTGGTTGAAGAATGGGAATAGTGATCATGGACAGAAGAGCAATAAAGGAGAGAAGGTGTAGGAAGGCAAGTGGAGGTAATAATGACATACAGAACAGGAGTGATCTGTAGGCAACCCTCTAGAGAACAGTAGGTGACTCATATTTGCCATAGTAGTTATGGAGGGCAAGGAGTGGTTTCAGTCAATGAAAAAGGAATGTTGATTTTATTCATTTTCCTGTTTGTGTTTTACTGAGGTTCACGGTGGGTTTAGTATCCATTGTGATGTGAGACTGTTAGATTCTTTTTACCTCTTTAAAACAGAGCTAACAAATTATAGTGGTATTTTCTGCTTTTGTTATTTTTATGTTTTTTTTTTCTTTCAAAGCATTGGGACCTTGCCTTTTCAACTCATACTTCTGTTCTTTCTTAAACATTTTTTTTTAAAGGAAAAAGAAATTACCTGATTCTTTTTCACTCCATGGATCAGTTATGCGACATTCACTTCTGAAGGGAATTTCTGCCCAGATAGTGTCTGCAGCTGTAAGTATTTTGTTCTTTTCCCCAGCTTTATAACCTGGAATAGCATAATGAAGTAGGAATGAGCATAAAATAAAGCACAGCTCTTCTCTTGGCCTGAGGCTTAAGAAAAATAGAATCTGGCTTTCATGGCTTTTGTGTGATTATTTTTGACTCCTAAGATATGACTACACATTTTGACAAAGAAATTAGTACAGCCATGAAAATAAAGGTCTGCTCAGAGTAGTAGGTATACCCAAATGAAATATGGCCTCAAGCCTAAAAGAAACACTATCTGCCTTTTCTTTATATTCTTTTCTGGTTAGTTGCCATTTTGTGTGTTTGGTTGAAATAGAGTTTTTAGTCTTTTCATATGGAGAAGTGATTGATCAGAATCTTTTTTTAAAAATATTTTTTTAGTTGTAGATGGATAGAATATCTTTATTTATTTATTTTTATGTGGTGCTGAGGATTGAACCCAGTGCCTTACACATGCAAAGCAAGCACTCTGCCACTGAGCTACAGCCCCATCCCTGATCAGAATCTTTTACAAAATTTTTTTATTTGAATTCACAAATCTTTTCATGTACTTATATCATTTATTCTTACAACTTGGAGAGCAGGTAACCTATGTCCTATTTTAAAAATGAGAAGATAGGCTTAGAAAGGTGATATTAACTTGTCTTACATCATTCCATTAGGATGTAGCAGAATGATTACTCAAAAATTGGTGTTTCTGGCTCCAAGTTTAGGGCCTCTTATTGTGGAAAGGAAGTGGCATTGGTGAATGTGGCCATTGTATAATGACTAGAACAGAATATCTGGCCTTTTTCTTTTCTAGTGGTGCTGGGGATTGAACCCAAGGCCTTGTGCATGCAAGGCAAGCACTCTACCAACTGAATTATATCTCCAGTCCCTATCTGGCCTTTTTTGAGAGTGCCAGATTAATGTAAAAAATATTTAATAGCCTATCAAGACAGTAGATATTGATAAAACTTTCCTTTGACCTCAAAGCTCATACTTTTAAGTAATCTTTCAATTCTAGTTTTCTGAATTCAGTGTATATATAATAGTAATACTCATAATGACAGATTCATAACCCAGGAACTTTGATGTGGCTTTATGTTCTTTTCATGGAGTTTAATTGGTATTTTACATATTCAGTTTGGATGAGAAATAAAGGTTTTGAGGGCTGGCTGTAAGGTCAGTGGTAGAGCACATGCCTAACATGCATGAATTCCTGGTTCTATCCCTGCACTGGAAAAGAATAAATAAAATAAATAAAAAAATACAGGTTTTGATCTTTCAAGAGGGTAAGGGGTTATTACAAGAGTGGCATTATGACTCCAAAATTCTGTACAATTTTCAGGTTTATCAGAGAAAGTTCTTAGTGCAGACTCCAAAAAAAAAAAAAAAAAAAAAAGGTGTTCACTCTGGGCAACTGGTGTATCCTGACCCAGTTTCTAAATCATGAGGTCAGTTTAGAGAGATGGTCAAGCAATGGAGGAAAGCTGGGGGATTGTCCTCCTTTTTTAGGTGGAGAGTAACTCATATTTGCCAGAATAGGAACCACCTGTTGAGGATTACATTTCCATGACGTTTTCTGAATTTAATCCTTATGTAGGTGATGAAATTCATTCCTTTCAAAATCAAGATGAACCAGAACAGTCATTTGACCCACCTGTGCAGTTTTAAAAATATTTTGAATAATGGAGACTGAACTAAAACTCAGACACTGAGCAATGATTAGATAAATCTGTTATTTAAAAGGGTTTCTCCTCCCTCTTAAAGAGGAGGGGGAAATTCTAATAAATCCCAGAGTGTTTGCATTCTGTTCTTATTTCATTGCTATGGCTGAGCTCCTTTGGTATGTTAAAATGAAAACTGCTTTTCCTTTGACAGTCATCATATGGTGCCTTCCTAATTTTGGATTACCAGCTCAATTTAAATTGCATGCTTTTCTGTGATGGTTGGTTTATTAACATGTAAAGCTAGTTATATTTTTGGGTATTTTTCCTGAAGAGTTGTTCAGTAGTGCCTTCAGCATGATGGTTAGTGATGTTATCAGGCTGCTTTGAGTCTTGACTGTCATGGCTTTGGAGTTTAAGCATGAAAAACATTTAAGAGAGATGAAATTTTTGGAGTTGTGAACCTCATTCTTTAATTTTGGGATCCTTCTCAAAGTGATGTGACATGTCTATACTTAAAATTAATTCAGAGTAACCTTTTTTTTAATGTATATATATTTTTTAGTTGTAGATGGACACAATACCTTTCCTTATTTATATGTGGTACTGAGGATCTAACCCAGTGCCTCATATGCGCAAGTCTTCACTCTGTCACTGAGCTACAACCCCAGCCCCTCAAAGTAACCTTTTAAGGTTTTTTAAAATCATTTTGATGATTAATCTTAAGATACTGTAGATATCTCAGTGTAGTGTATTTTTATAAATATGTCCAGTACATAAGAATCTCCTGAGGTGCTTTTTAAAATGAGGATTCCTGGGTATCACTTTAGATCTACTGAATTGTAATCTAGCAGCGTAGTATATGGTTCTGCATTTTAACAGGCATCCCAGGTGATTGTATTGCAGGTCTGGCTTTTGAGAACCACTACTCTAAGATATTGCAGCACCAGTACTAAAATTCTGTAATCTCTAAAATACTTCCCACATCTGTGCTTTTTAGCTTTTGAAGTCAGATGACTTCTGATTTCATTATTCAGGTTCCATTTTGAATAATAGCTTATGCTTTTCATCTGCTGTCTCTTCTTTTTCTGTGTCTCAGGCACAAATCAACCATATATTAAATTTTTATTGCATATTTTTAATTGTAAGTCATTATGCTTTACACCCCCACACCCATCATACACCTACCTGGTATATGTTTCTCTCCAGAACACTGAATCCAGCAACATTGGTGATTGTTATTTCTCATGTTTCCATGCACTGAAGTTTCTTAGGTTATTTCCTGGGAAGTTCTTCAAAATTAGGTAATTGATTCTGCCTTCTGAGATATTATAGTAACTAATTGACCATATTGACAGGGTCAGACAAAACAGTTGTTGAAATGATGTAAAGAGCCTGCCTTGGAGGCTGAGTTTGAGACGTAGTTCTAACCCTTACTGAGGAGCCTTGGGAAAGACAGTTAAGCTCTTTGAAACTTATTCTCTTAATTTAGAATATCACAAAAATACTGACTCTTCTATCTCTCCAAATTTGAGAAACAGTGCAAATGTTTGTGAAATCCACTTGCTACTACGGTGCTGTAGCATTGCAGGCTGTTACTATTCAAAACTAAGTATCAAATAAATACTCTTTTATTTATATCATTCTTTACATTAATTCTCAGGACAACTGAGATAAATAAGGTAGTATTTAGTATTTCTTTGAACAGTAGAAGTCAACAAAACCCAGAAAAGTTAGGGGACTTTTCCACAGTCAGAATTAGTGGTAAGGAACTGAACTAGCCTTTAAGTGTTCTACCTTTTTATGCTTAAGAACTGAATGTACACTGCTGGGATTTTACTTAAGGGTTAGTAGGTAATCTGCTGGGTAGGAAACCCCTACTTCAAAGTAGAATGTCTTGAGCACGTTTTCTTTTTGCTGCTGTTATTTAAATTTTTTTTTTTTCAGTACTAGGGATTGATCCCAGGGTTGGTTTACCATGGAGCCATATCCCCAGCCCTGCCCCTCACCCACCCTTGCTAAATAGGGTCTTGCTAAGTTGCTAGTACTGACCTTGAACTTGAGATCCTTCTGCCCTAGCTTCCTGAGTTCCTGTGATCACAGAAGTGTGCCACCAACTCTGGCTTCCCTTTTCTTCAGTCTTCATAGACTCCTATCATTTTGGCTCCTTAGTACTTATAGTTTTTACATTATAGAAACAGAACCTCTTTCCTGTCTTTTTCCTTTCCATTTATAATCAGTACCCTTCCTGAAGCATCTGTTACAGTTAGTAAAATAAGATAATCCACTCTCGTGCTCTTCTGATTTTGTTGATAAAATATAGCTTTTGTCATTTCTCTTAACTGAGGGTAAAAATAAAGATTCTACCTTTTGTCTGAATTAATTTGGATTAAAGTATATGTAAAGAGGGAGCCTTATACTTTTTTCTAGATTAAGAAGAGAATATCTTTTCAAATACTATTTTTTTTTTAAATTTTATTTAGGACAAAGTAGATGCTGGCTTGCCTACAGCAATTGTAAGTATACTTTAAACCTTTTAAAGTAAACTTTTTATTAGATTGGGGTTTCTTGATTTATAATGCTCAAAGTTTTTACATAAAATATTATATGATAATAAATTCCTAAGTCATTTACTCCCAGTAATCAGGTTTAAAATTTGTCCATGTTGAATGTTTTATTTTTTTCTAATTGTTACTTTTGTTATTTAAAAACAATAACAAAAAGTTATTTTTTTTTGCAGTACTAGGGATTGAACCCAGGGGAGCTTTACCGTGGAGCACCCCTGTTTGTTTGAGAAACAGATAATGGAACAATGATTAGCCTTTTCCAGTTTTATTTGTATGTAGTATAACCCTACTTTTCTGTGATCTGGCCTGTTGTGATTTGTTAGAAAACAGCATTCAGTGAACTCACTTTGTGGTAAATAGTACATTTAACAGCTTTGGACTCCAGTGCCAAGTCTACCAAATAGTAAATCTGTGGGGGTCATTGTGGAGAATGGGGGATGTTGAAAGCACACTAATGTGCTCTTTTCTTAGTCCTGTGGCTGGCTGGTTTGATTGTGTGTGTGTCTGTGTGTGTGTGTGTGTGTATATGTGTGTGTGTGTGTTAGTTATTGGGGATTGAACCCAGGACTTCATGCTTGCTAAATAAGTGCTCTACCACTGAGCTACATCCCCAGCACTCCTCTGACTTTCTCATTAGTCAGTTGCTTGGTGAGGAAATGGGCTTAGATTTGAACATTTCTGGTGCCCTTTGGCTCCTGTGGATAAAGTAGACAAAAGTGCTCTCATCCCTTCCCCACACTTTATAAGAGGCTCTTGCTTGAGTTGAATAAGTGCTTCTTTCTTTGTCTGGATCCTGATATTTTTTGACTCTTTTTAAAAAGTGGGTTTAAAGATAGCTAAGTGGCATGTTGTTGCCTATAATATTGAACAAATGAAATTTTGATAGTGTTTCCCTTAGAGTAAATTTAGAAGTATTCTCAGAAATAAAATGTCCTGAGATTCATTTTCCGTTCTGCCTCCTAAATGAAATTCTTGTTATTTATAATAGTTGGTATATCATCTGGTGCCTAGAGGAAGGCAGGCCAACAAATTCAACTCTGATTATTTCAAGATCTTTGATGTAATATTTTTAAAATGTAATCTTCCTTTTGTTTTCAGGCAGTGTCCAGTTTGATAGCCGTGGGTACATCTCATGGATTGGCTTTAATATTTGGTAAACTTTCTAAGTACTTTTTTACTTTTAAATATTAAGAATCCTTTAGAGTTTTATGTTCCTTAATCACATAGTCATAGTGGATTTCATTTTCATGAACAAAACCAGAAAAACATAAAATTAGCAGTCAATATTTTTATAGTTAAAAATTGCTGAGTGTAGTGGTTCATGCCTGTAATCCTTGCTACTTAGGAGCCTGAGGCAGGAGGATAGCTGGTTCAAGGCCATCCTGGCCATTACAGCAAGACTTTCATCTCAAAAAATATGTACATATATTTATAGTTAAAAATTACTTGATTCACAGCTTCATTTTGCTACCCATTGCAAGTTTTTTTCTTTATGAATTTATAAGCTATCTTTTTTATTTTATTTTATTTTTTTTACTTCCTATAGACTTAGACAAAAAAGAATAAAGTTGCAAGGAACTTTGCCTTGCCATCTTGTCTATCTCCAGTTGATGGTGGTGGCGGTGATTTTTTTATTCTAAATCATATTCCAGTTATGGGTGTTTTAAAAGACTTTTAGGGAAAGGAATTCCCCAGGATTTCCCATTTTCTGTTACTCACTGACAATAAATTTGGTTTTATTTCCTTTATAAATCCCTCTAAACTGAATTATTTTTTTTGCCCATAATTACATTGTTGATTGAGAAGAGAATATGGGTAGTTTTATTTTTATAGAAGTTAGTTGTATTTTAAAATTTTTTCTATTTGAGACTTAAATCAGTTTTATTAGTTCTTTTTTTTCCTATTTAGAAGCCATTAGATAATATTTTTCTGGCCTTTTTCACTAATCTTTTCTAGATTCTAGAGTTCTTTTGCTTCTCTTAAATGGAAAACCCAATGATACTGAATTTAATAAGGAACATTTGATAAGGATTACTTTATAGAACTGTAATTTGATCTCTGTGGAGCCTTGCATCTTTGTATGAATGACACTAGTTATTTTCTGTTGTCTTTGAACAATTCGACTTTCTACTTATTATGCCAAAAACTTTATTTAATATGTAATTGTAACCTATTCTTTTTAATGATGATTGATTTAAATAACAGTTTTATTGCTTGGGGATCAGAAGGATAGAAACAAAAATGTAATTTCCTTGAAAGGATTTGAGAGTTAATTCTTTAAATAATACTTTTTTTCTTACTACATAGTTGATATATATGCAGAGGGGAAAATTTAGAAAATACAGATGAGCAAAAATTGAAGATACAAAATACCAACTATTTCTATTCTTCAGAAATAGTTGCTAACATTTCTGTATAATCTTCTAGTCTTTTCTTTATACGTGTGTGTGTGTGTGTGTGTGTGTGTATACATCCCCAAATGGAATCATGTTATTATCTACTTTTTGGTATAGAGGACATCTTTCCATGCAATTATATATTAATTTCATATATGGTTGTTTATATGTTTATGTATGTATATATACATATATACATACATAAGTGTGTGTATATATATATATATATATATATATATATATATATATATATATATAACATGATTCTAAATGGGTATATTGTATTTTTTGAATGGATGTATCAAAATGTACTTACTTAGCCTTCTTCTTTCATAAGACATTTGGTTGTTTCTAAACAAACAGTGCTATGACAAACATCTTTATTTCTGCATTTTTGTGCTATGATCACTTCCTTAGGTCAAATTCCTAACAGTTGAATTGCTTGAGCCAGGACATGAGCATTAGTGTCTTGTGATAAGTATTATCCAACTGCCTTTTGGAAAAGGTTTTCCAGTGTGGTTTTGTATCAGGTATAAGAATTTTTTTTTTTTCTGTGAGGGTATAGTTGATATTAGATCAATATACTTTTGGGAAAGAATCTCACAGGGTCTTGTAGTTCAGTCTTCTTATTTTTCATTTAAGGTAATTGAGGACCAGAGAGGTTAAGTGAGAAGCACAGAGCCAAATTCAGAATCAGATAACACAAAATCCTAGCTCAGTGCATTTCCCATTATTTCAAGCAGTCATCTTGTTTTGAGAGGAAGAGGAGGCAAATTCTAAGATATGAAGAGAAAAATACAAAAAACTAAGGTGCTTGAGGATAGAATATAATTTATATATTTATCTATCAGCAGAATGGATGTTGATTTCTTTGTTTTCACTTACAAATACTCATTTTTTTCTCAACTCGGTGTGCTTTTTAACATCCCTTCTTTATCAAGAGTTTGTACAGATATGTGACTGCTTATAATCAAACCCATGTGGAGCTTACTGCAAACAAATTAAAATGAATACTTTAAAAACTAACAGAGGAGAAGAATACATTATCTTTTGATACTGTCTCCTTCATTTCCTTGGGCCTGCTTCCTGTTTTTTTTAGATCCCCAGCAGCTTTCTTATAAATATGATGAAATAGTGATGTTTTATTACAGTCTCATAGGAAAGTGTGCCAAAGAGAACATTTTGAGAAGGAGTCATAGTATAGTATTCTGGTTTGAGCTTTGGGTTTTAATAGTATATTTAATAAATTTTACTTATTATTGTTTGTAGGAAGCAGATGTTTGGACTATGCTTTTAACAAATGGATTAAAATATGCTTGAAAGCCCAGGAACAAATAGCAGACACTATGAAGTGTCTAGACGAGAGATCTGGGTTAGAGCTGATCTTTTAAAAATATCTTTGTTGATCATAGAAGTAAGTAGAGCAGGAAGAACTATCTTTGTTCAAGTACCATTAGAGCTTCTTTGAAATAGAGGCCTGATTCATTAAAATAGTAATTGTTATAGTTTCTTAAACTTTATATGTTGTGTGTATTCTTATGGAATTATAATAGATATATAGCATTTTTTGTGTATCTTGGTTCTTAATTTAATGAAGATGTTTTCTTATCACAAGATCCTTTCTTTTCCATTCTTTTGATTGTTAGTGTACTTTAGTAGATTATCTTTTTGAAATTGTTTTCATTTCTAACTAAAATATAGGTTTACTTATTACTTACTTAGTATTTACTTATTACTCTGCTATAAGTTGAATATTATGCATTTTCTCTTTTCCCAGAACCAGTACCTGAATATAATCATAAATGAAAGAGACATCATTTAATCACATTTAATATCATTCTCACAGTTAACTAAAGGTTGTCACACCTTAAAAATTTACTTGCATTTTCTCTGACCTTTTGAACTGATTTCTTTTTTTCTCTCTTTTGGTCTTTTCTTCATGGATTCAAAAGGAAAAGGTATAGTAAATTTGGTTTGCATGAGTGGTTCTTTTGACCTTTCAATGCTGAAGGAGAATACTATCAATTAGAGTTGATGCCCTCTTCTGGATAAAAAATAAATAGCTAATTGAAAAATTGATTAAAGCCAGGAATTGTGAAAAACTATAAACGCATGTGTACCTTCAGTGATTTATTTTAACTGAAAATATGTTTCCATTTTTTTTCTAATCTTTTGATATAGTCCAAAGCATTTTCTTTGAGTTTGTATCTGCCAGTGGAGGTCTGCAGCACCTTTTTTGTCATAAACTTCATCAGTAATGGGTCATGTAAAGTTGAGACTCCTGTGAATCAATCTATGAGTACAAAATTCTGCATTATAACAAAACTTTTCTTCATCTTTTACTGTTACCTGTCAAAACCCTATTTCATAAAAGTGTTGTAAAGCAACTTAACCTTTACCAAGTTTTCCTGAAACATTCACTTAATGTTCATAGAAAAAATATTCTTTATTTTTCACTGTATTCCATCAGTTTATGTTCTGTTTGTTTTAAAATATATATTGTTACAATGACATGAGCAGGTATGGGAAGGAACACAACCAACTCTTACTAAGTGTTGGCATTCTGGAAGGTAGCTGGTTAGCCATGGAGATTCGGTGAGTGTGCCCTGGTCTTCAGTCAGTAAGCTTTATGAGAAGTTTAATTCTGTGAGTTGATCAGATTGAGGTCAGGTAAAAATGACCTTCTATTATTTTAGAACAATTAGTGAAAAATGTTTCCAATAAGATCTCTTTTCTTTTCCTTTGGCTATAATGAGTATTTAGTATGAATAAAGGATAAGAAAAAAGTAGTATTGAAGAATGATGAACACTGGCAAATTAGAGTTCTACACACACATTAAACTTGCTCCCTTCTAAGATGTAGGAATTTCCTTTTTTGTCTTTGGAACTAATTAAAACAAATAACGAGTGAAGAAATAGAGGGTTGGGTTAATTTTGGTATATGAAAAGAGTTATAAATTTTTGAAGTATGTTCAAATTTAGATTTTTAGGGTTGTTATAAACTTTTAGTTTTTGTGACTTTGTTGTTTAGCACATTACACTTGAGCTCAGAATGTGCTGAAATCTACTTTGAGAAAATTATCTTTTTAACGGTATATAGGTACAGTATCCCTTATCCAAAATACTTGGGATCAGAAGTGTTTCAAATTTTAGAGTTTTTTTGATTTTGAAATATTTACATAGACTTTACAGGTTAAGCTTTCCTAATTCAAAATCCAAAATGCTTGAGAATCCGATTTTCTGAGTGTCAATATAAATGCTGAAAAAGTTTTGGATTTTGGATCATTTTAGATTTTGGATTTTTAGATTAAGTATGCCCAACTTGTACTACAAGAACATAGGTATAATTCATTGCAGTGTCAAATAGATGTGCTTTTTATGATATCTGGATTTTAAGTTCTGATAATTAATTAATAAGCTATATTATCATCATTAATAATTCCTTGAATTTGTACTGTTTGATACTTTTCAAAATTTTCATAGGATTTTGGCATTTACCTCTATTTGAACTCTGAAGTTTGAGGGGAAATTGATAGTCTCATTTCATATTTCTTGCCGGGGTCACCTACTTCATAAGGATCCTCTCCAATTTTTAAATACTAATTGACAACATTAGACAGATATAATTTTATGTGACTTTTGCAAATGAATTTAGATCTACTATTAATTTAATATCTCCTCCCCAACAGTAGACAGAGGAGGCTCCAGAGTGTTGGGGGGAAGAGAACTTTTCCTTTTAAGTTGATGAGATCAGAGCAACCTGGCCGAGCTCTCACTTTCCCTTTCTTGCTTCTGTCCAGGTCTTTTTGTTCTTTCTATGTAACTATAAAATTTAAGTGTTTTGAAAGGTTTTATGTTTATTTTAGCCAAACACTTTCCCCCAGAGTTATCTTAAATTACAGAAGGTTTAGTTACTCTTCTAAGAGAACCTGCTGTCTTCTATCCATAGACATTCTACCTTTAATAAGGTAGCCTAAATTATATAATAGCAAGTTGGTTAACATGACACCATAAAGATAGAATGTATAAAGATAGAATAAGAATTGATAAGTGTTTTTGTAAAGAATTGATAAGTGTTTTTGTAGAGTTAGATTACATTTTGTACACAGTCCATTGCCTGCCTACTATCACTTGCTGTTTTTGAAAAGTATATAGATGTTATTGATAAATTAGTTTGTAATAGAACCCTAGTAATATTTGAGGAACATTAAATTGGTCCCTTTGTGCATTATTTAACTTTACTAATTTATTCCTCTTGGCAACACAATGAGGTAAGGGTATTTTTTCTACATAATATAGATGAAGATAGATTAAGTGAAATTAAGTAACATTCCTAAAACTGCCCAGACATAGTTGAAATGCCTGTAGCTATCTAGGAGTAGGGGTGGGGTTAAAATCCAGGTATCTCAATTCATATTGTAAAAGTAAAAAAAAAAAAAAAAAAGTAAGAACATTTTCATTGACACAGACCTGTAAGCTGTAAATTTAATACATTTTTCAGGAGTGACCAAGGCTGGTAATTTTGTTTCCTCTCTTGGTTAGATTGGAGTATGGGAACTACAATCAGGAAAGCACAGAGATGTGTAGGGTTTTAATCTAAACGTTAGATATGTCCTTTTCTTCCTCTCCTTACATTGGCACTCTTCTGTTTCCTCTTTCTTTCCATATTCTCTATTTGATTGTACATCTTAATTCTCCTTATACTTTCCACCCTTTATAAGAATACTTAAATTTACCTAATTTAACTATGACTTTATTAAATCAGAAAGCAGTAGCAAGTATATTGGTGAATTGGACACTAGAAATTTTCTACCTCAAAATAAGACTGGACTACAAAGGACCTCAGCACTGTGATTTGAGTACTAACCTGTGCTAGAAAGCAGGCAGCTCAGACACCAGCCTTTGCCTTTGTCCTCTTATTTTCATTTACCTGTTGCTTATATACATGACCAAAAGTAGTGGTATATAGAGAATACTATTGCTTAAGCATCATATTGTATGCAAATTATGATTTGTGGCTAATCCACTCACTATATAAGGTAGTCCTGACACAGTGAGAATCATGGAAGACACTACTGTAGGTAGGCAATTTCAGTAGAGTGAAAGAAAAAAATGATGTCATATTTATAGTCAAGGAATTAATAAAATAAAGGGAAATTTTAATAATTTGGATTATATTAAGGGACACCATTCTGGAGGCATGGAGAAAAAAATCTAAATATGAAATAAATATAATGACTTTTTAAAATATATTAGACCTTTTTTTACTTATGAATTGATTCCTTTTTGAATGTTTACCTTGAAAGGCTAAAATCTAAAATGATGCAAAAAAATGTTGAGTATATTCTGTGTGCTAGATATGGTATAGCCATTCTTTGTTACAGAACTCCTTGCTGTTGAGGATTACTATTAGTGTCAGCTTATGAACCCAGAAAAACACTCTTATGACATTTACTTTGGATGGGTGACCTACCAAGTATTATTTCTTACACCTGAGAATGAGTATCTTTAGATTTTTTCTGGTAACTAGATTTACTCTTTTAGGAGGTAGATTTGCAGATGTGACAGTTGTTAGGATGCCTGTCAGATGCCTGAGTGCAAGGCACCAAGTTAGGAATTCTGGGAGTGTTAATTCACTCATGGTCTTAGCCCTCAGACTGAGCACAGTGTAATAGGGAGGTAAGCCATACTATGAAACTTGCATGTAGATAGTTACATGTCAGGAGTTTTTAGCCCCCTGTTCCCACCTGAGTTGTGGCAGAGATTGGGGGAGCACGCTCTGACCAGGAAGAACCAAGAAAGGTAAAGTTCCACTGGCTGCCCGCACCCAGCCCTCCCTTGCAGGAGGATGATCAGACCTATAGGATCTTGTTTAATGAGAAAACACACAGAGCTAATATAATGTTCAGGAACCAATCAGGGTAAAGGTCAGCAGGGTGGGGAGAATTTACCTCTACACCCATTCTACAGGCAGTAATGGGAGATGAGCTGTCCAGCTGTCTGAGGGCAGAAGGGTTCTGAGTCTATCCTAGAGGTAGTCCGATTCTTCATCACAACCCAGGCAATGCCTTTTGGCTAATCGCTAGGTGCTCTTTTAGCCACATGTGGCCCCAGGACTGAGAAGCAGGTAGTAGCCAGCAAGTTAAGTTTCCTCTTTTCTAATGCAACATGTCCCATGTTACATCATGCCCTATAGTTACAGAGGCCCATACAAGTGCTACAGGGGTAGAGAACTCCAAATTGCCAAATTGCCAGGTTGTGGAAGTATGTTTTTTTGTTTGTTTTTCTAAACAGTTAAATTTTGTATGCATGCTTTCTTACATTTGAATTTTTTATTTCATTTTTTTTCAAATGGGTATAATCATAAACTCTTTACAAAATAAGCATTGTCTAGGATAAACCCTAGAGCAATTTAAAAAAATTATTAGGATAATAAAATTTGATAAATATTTTGAGTACCTCCTAGAAAAATCAGAAATCCTTGTCTTCAATAACTTAATCTAGTAGAGGTTTCAGTTATTTGCTTTTACCATATCAAATGTTATGCTTGAAATAATTTTCTGAAGTAGTTTAAATGTTCACTCTATAATTTTACTTATGCTATTAATTTTCTAAGAAAAACTTCTCTTCATGGATAATATAAACGTAAATTTTAGCCAACATCTAAATTAATACATTGTGATTTTTGAAATTTAAAAGCTACTTTTAAAGAAGGTGGTATTCCTTTAACACTGCATCTTAAAAATGGCCAAGAAGTACAATTTTAGGATGAGGGAGTTGAAAGTTTGTTCAAAGAGGTAGGACTTCTTATAGACTTTTTGATTTATCATTAGCAAATTTTGTATTAGACTCCCCTATAGCTTTTTTTCCCTTATTGTTTTGTTAATGTCTTAATGCTCAGCTTCTGGCAGAGGCTCAATAAATATATTTTTAAATGAATGTGAAAAAATGAATGCTTATCATATACTTCTTTTGATTCTTTCCACTTCCCAAGTCTTTGAAAACATGCATAAACTGTATTTATTTATTCACTCGTATTTCTTTCACTTGACTCTACAAACCACTTTCTTTAGATCAGAATCAAGCATTGCGACTCTGCCTGGGTAACACAAGTGTTGGAGGTCAGTATGGAGCCATCTCTGCCCTCAGTATCAATAATGACTGCTCAAGACTTCTTTGTGGCTTTGCTAAAGGACAGGTAATATGCAAAACTTCTTTCACTTATAAGATAATGTTAAAATTAATTTTTAAAACTATCTTTAGATCAGTATTTTGAAAATCAGAATAATGTATTATGAAGTATTATATCTATAGAGCTAACCTGAGATTGCTCAGACTTTTGTCTTATACAGATTTCTTAATAATTGTTACTGATTGAGCTAGAGTCTGTAATTTTTATATTCTAAGTCATGTGTCTCTTTTAACAAATAACTTTTATAAACCAAACAAGGTGTTGTATAAAATGCATCTCCTTATGTAGTAATACACAACTGTGGCTACTTTTAGTTTGAGAGTTTCTGCTTTCTGTATTATTTTTCTGTGTTCCTGGGTAACTATTTTTTTCCTTTATACTTTTTAAACTGGAATAGGTTATGGTTTTTCTTAAGCTTCTGATTTATGCATCACTAGCTGGTTTGGCAGTGAGCCTTTCCTATAATTTTTACCAGTGCTAAACAGATTGACTTATTAGAGAAATCTCTTTTACCTCTCAATATAAGAATAGCATTTAAAATCTAAAGGGATAAGTGGGTTGGGCACAGGTAGATGAAGATGGAAAAAGGCTCCATGCTTTAATGGATCTGCAACTTTTAGGTATGTTTTAACTTTATGGTTCTTTGCCTGCAATGTTTATAGATGAGAAGTAGATTATTTCATCCAGAAGGCAGGATACTTAAATCCAAAAAAAGAGCAATAAATTTGTTTTTAAAGCACTTAGTTGTCTTATAGATCACCATGTGGGATTTGGCGAGTGGAAAACTTCTCAGATCAATAACAGATGCTCATCCTCCAGGAACAGCAATACTGCATATCAAGGTAACAGCTTTGTTTTTTTTCTGCTAATAATCTTCATTATTATGCCTTTATATCCACTTTAAAATACATTCATCTATGTTGGCAATCAGAAACCCAAAAGATGAAGCTGAACATTATTTGACCCAACAAGATATTTTCCCCAAGTTAAAACCAGAGATGGGTTAAGATGGAAATATTCAGCTTCAGATTGTATTGAAGCCTAATTAGATATAAGCAGAAGGGCAAACTGATGTGATCCTAGACTATAAGTTGCAACAAAAACAGGCAGCACCCTGCTGAAAACTCATATGAAATCTTAAAAGGTCTTTTTACTTTTGTGTAATCTGCCAGGTTTTTACTGCTGAGGTGCTGTGCTCTGTTACCCTTTGTTAGGTGATGCCTGAGGCTCAGGGCACCAGTTCTGAAAGAACTAGGGTTTGGATTATGTTTAGAAGTGAATCCGTTGGTTTATTTTCTTTCAGGGCTCTAAAGGGAATCCATTAAGATCCTAGTCTTGGTTTTCTCCTTCTAGGCCTGAAAAAAAATAAACTGACTTAGGTAACAGATTTCATGTATAAATACGTGTGAACCTCGGTTCTTGTGTGGTTGGAAGCCCATGTTCAGAAGTATAAAGGGGAAAGGACTATAGCTGGGGGAGTCTAAAATCAGATCTAGATTTTAATCATGTACATATCTTGTTGCTTAGCTGTGCAGAGCTCTCATACATACATGTGCTTTTTAAAGTCTGCAAGCATCTGGAGTTTATATGTCTGCATCTAGGTTAGTTACAAAAATGTCTTTTGTGACAAAGCAGCATTGAAGCATTTAGTAACAATGAAAACAACCAAGAAAAGCAAAAGTTGAGAGAATTTCTCCTCTTTCAGTACATGATAGTAATTTATCTTGACTTCTTTTCATATGGCATTTACCAACTTTTAATATTTATAGTTGCTTGTGTATGTGTTTTCTCTTTCTTAATATGGGAACATCTTTGAAGTCAGAATATGTTTGTCAGTTATTTTTGTGTTATACCCATACTAACTGCTCAATAAATGTTTGATTGGAGGAATAACTAGAGGGTAGATGTTTGTAAATGGATAGTCCTCTTGGAAAAAAAGAAGTTATTATGAGAAACAATAAGAAACAGAAGAAGTAGAGGCAGAGAGAAAAGAGAAGGATGTGGCTGAGATTAAAAGCATAAGAGTAGGAGCCACTGTTGTTGAGGAATGATGATGAAGGTGTATGTAGACACACTGACATTAGAGAAAGATATGTATAATTGAGTACTCCTGAGATCGGTCTTGGATTGACAGTAGCTGTTTGCACTTCAGTATTGCAAAGTGTTTGTTATCTAAACTTAGCCATACATCCCATCAATAACAATTTGGATTTTCATTCTTTATGTATATGTGTGTGTGTATAAGTATACAAATATTCTACTGTACATTTTTAACCATATTATGGGCACATACACAGAAAATCAAACTGAAATACAAGTACTCTTATGTTTCCTGCACTCTAGTGGACTATCTTATGCATACCCCTAGGATACATGCTTCTCACTTTGTCAACTGTTCATCTAGACTTTGAGAGCAAATAAATAGGATGCTGTACTATGCCTGTGTGTGGGGTTGTAGAAGAAGAATTTTATAGTGACTTCCTGCATCTCAACCATCCTAGGATGGTTTACGGGGAAGCCCAAACTTTGGGCTAGTTACCGTAGCTGATAAAAGCTTCATTATTTCATTTTGTGTCCTATATCATTTACCATTCTTCATCTGATCTTAGAACTGCATAGTGTGAACATTATTATTCTGAGTTTTCTAGTTTAGGTAATAATAACTGAAGTATACGCTGGAATAAGATCAAGAAGATAGCACAATTTGGGAAAAGTTATATGAAAAGTTAAGATGTCTTAGATATAGTAGGATTAACTCTTTATTCAGACAAGTTTATTTTCCAAAGATACCAAGTATCTTTTACTGTGTCTTTATTCTGGAATACTAGGCAACTGCCAAAGTATCCAAATGATCCTATTCATTAGAAAACCTTAATGTAAGAGCCCAAGTAGAGAATTTTAGGGTTTATATCAACTATAGTTTGAAATTTTCTTTTATTCTGATGAAAGGTACCTTTGTTTTTGAAAGTCTCTATAGTTTTTTTTTAAAGATACTGAACCATTTTTATTCTAAATAATGGTAAGTTTGTATGTTTAAAGTGAGAATGTGAATCTAGTTTAGGCTATTTCAAATGCTAAATGTTTATATTGTAGATTTTTAAAAACTTTTAGTTTTTTTCCCCTTTATCTTCTTAACATTTGACTGGTTGTTTAAAAATCTATAAGAAAATAAATTCTTTCTCTGTTTAGTTTACAGATGATCCAACTCTTGCCATTTGCAACGACAGTGGTGGCTCTGTTTTTGAATTGACGTTTAAGTAAGAGACTAATGGCTATTATTGACAATGAAAAGACTAGCTATGGTTTAGTGATCTGAAATTGAACATGAAGAGATCTGGAAAGTCTACGTGATTGGAAATAGGTTATGCTATGTATTACAATTAGTTGGAGAGGCTTATAGAACACATGGCATTCCAGGCCTGGTCACCCATTTTTATCTCAGTAGATCTGAGTTAAGATTTTAGATTCCTACATTCCAGGTGACTCTTATCATGCTGTCTGGCTTGGTAACAACTGTTTTGGAGTAGCTCACTAATTTTGGTTTGGGCCCCAGGCCCAGCTGATTATAACCATAATGACCAAGTATAAAAAATCTTATTCCTTAGAACTGTCCTGGTTACTCTTTAAATAAAAAAACAAAAACTATCTAAATATCTGAGAGAACATTTATGAAGCTGAAGTTAAAAAAAAAATAGAACATAATATTCAATATTTATTACATTTCCACAGTTTCTTCAAGGTTAACACATTTTTGTTTCTTGTATTTTTCATAGCCTCTAAAAACTGAGCATATAGTATTGCTGAAAAACTATTATTTGTTGAAATATTGGTCACGTGACCTGTTTTTCATAAATCTAAAGTAAATGGGATATGTAGCATTAAACAAACCATTATCTGTGATTTATTTTCTGATGTTTAAAAGAAAGAGCTCAGATTTTAAAAATGCTATTTATTTATTCAGCTAATGTTAATTAAGCATCTTGTGTGTATAGGCATTTGTCTGGATGCCAGAGTTATGGCTTTAAATGAGGAGAGGTTCCTCATCTGATAGAACTTACATTTTAGTTGGGGTAAGGATAGGGAGACAGATAAAAAACCAACACATAAATGAAATAACTTTAGGTAAATATGATTGCTATAAAGAAACTAAGGCAGGTCAGTGTACTGGAATGTACTCAAGGATAACTCAGAAAGGCCTCTTTTAGATGACATTTGAAAAAAGACCTGAATGATGAATTGGTCAACAAATGCAACAAATGCCGGAAGAGAAGCATCAGGCAAAGGAGCATTAGAACACAAAGGCTCTGCAGTGGGCACAAGGCCTGCTAGGGCAATGCAAAGAAGGCAGGTGTGGCTGGAGCTTGACTTTGTCAGGAATGACAATAGAGAGGAGTGAAGGTAGGACCATTTTAAGATGTGGGTAAAGAGTTTGTATTTCATTTTAGATACAGTGGCAATCCAGTGGAGTGTTTTAAGCAGAAGAGAGAGATCTGACATGTTTAATAAGAAGATTCTGCTGTTGTCATGTGGAGTTTGCATTGTTGTGGGCAAGAATAGGAGCTGGGAAGCTGTAGTGATAGGCCAAGCTGGAGGTGATGGTGCCTTGGATCATTACTAAATTCTGAACGGTTTGGTTACACTTTTAGGAGAGTAATGGGAGTGAGAACTTGTGAATCTCGATGTCTGTTCAGTGGTTCCAAGGGTGAAGTTTGTTGTATTGAGCCCCTGCATTCTAAGCCTGAATTGAAAGATCATCCCATCACGCAGTTTTCATTACTGGCCATGGCATCCTTAACAAAGGTGGGTGTATATAGAAGATGTAATTCATAACTTTTAGATGTTTGAACACCAACAATTTGAAAATTATCAAGTAAATATTGGAAGTAGTAATTTTTTTTCCTCTTAAAGATTCTGGTCATTGGATTGAAACCATCCTTGAAAGTATGGATGACTTTTCCCTATGGACGGGTAAGTATACCTCTCCATCTTGTTGGCAAAAGGAATGGCTGTGTCAGGAAGTTGCGGGAGATGATTCAAGAGGGGCAGTTCTATGAGATCATGAGAAATCTAGACAGTATGGAAGTCAGTACTCTAAGTACTGTTTTCTGGACTTCCTTAAGCTGACCAAAGCAGGACAAGCTTGTGACTATTGCAGTGCCCTTGCAACCATGGGATCTTATACTTTTGTCTTTACCAGTTTATGTTTTTCTCTCATAAACAACATATAACTGGCTCTTATTTTTAACCTCAGTTTGTTAGTCTTTGTGTCTTGCTGTTCTGGTGTTTTGTGATCACCTAATTTCATGCATGGATTTTCCTAGCTTCATTCACTGCCCTTTTGAGGGCAGTAAAATTCTCTTATTGGTTTAAATGCTGGAGGAGAAGTTGATATATTGAGTCCCAGCCTTTATTTTCAGTGTTTGAAGGACATTTGTTTTTTTGTGACAGCTGTCCTGAGGCAGGATTGTGCTGTTTGATGCTTTGACACTGAACTACTGATAGAATATATTCCACTGAATTTTCCAGCATAAACTGCTACTATATATGCTTTCTTTGACTTCTGCCTCTGATATGTTACTTTAGGAAATGATACTTCCCAGAATGTGCAGTTAGCTCTCTATATTTGTGGGTTTTGCATCCACATGGATCTGATCAACCACACATCAAAAATATTCAGAAAAAAATTATATCTATAGTGAATATGTATAGACTTTTTTGTCATTATTTCCTAACCAATAAAGTATTACAAGTATTTGCATAACATTTATATTGTATTAGGTATTATAAATAGTGTAGACATGATGTAAAATATGTAGGAGGATATGCATAGGTTATATGCAAATACTATGCTATTTTATATAAGGGACTTGAGCATTATAGATTATAGATCCATGGACAGAGCAGGGATCCTGGAACCAATCCCCCTAGCTACCAAGGGACAACTGTATTATTCATACCTCAGTTTAGCCTTTCCTGCTTGGTTTTTCAGAGAGTGTGATCTTATAATGTGCATATAAGGAAAGGTACTGATGGAATGGCATGGAGCACAGGTCTCTGCTAGTTCAGAAAGCATCCCCTATTCTGAGGGAGCTTATGCTTGTTTTTTTGTTGGTACCTTGTATATCTCTGGGCACCAGAGTCTGTCCTTTTAGATGGCAAAACTGGCTTAGATTGTTGTTAACATTTCTTAGATTAGCTTCATTAGCGAGTTGAAGTTTTTATCACAGTATTATATATTTGCATCTTTTTGTGTGTTGTATTGGTATTTTCCCAACATTTTTTATGAATATTTTCAAACAAATAAAGAAGTTCAAAGAATTTTTTATTAAATCTTTGTATACCTGCCATTGTCATTTTACTGTCCTGTATTGTATATCTACACATTTATTCATCTGTCTACCTATCAGATTATTTTAGTTTTTTTATGTATTTCAGAGTAAATTGCAGAAATCAAAACTCTTTTTCCTTAAGTATTCAGTGTGCATAGCATTAGCTAGAGTATTTGTTTAGGTTTTTTTTTTTTTGGTATAAAATTTATATACAACAAATATATAAATTTTTAGAGTACATTTGCTGAACTTTGACAAATTCATATATTTTTGTAACCAAAACCTCTATCAAGATATAAAATATACCATCAACTCAGAAAGTTCTCTTGTGACATTTTCCATTTAGTCCCTGCTTTGTTGGAATTTTTACGAGAAGTTGGGCAAGGTTTTATCAAGGATTACTAGTCTGAGTTTTTTCTTTGTTATTCTTCTGTTAACTATGATGAATTATTTCCACCACGCCCTCTTCCTTCTCCTTACTTAGATGGATCCTTCTAGTGTTCCATTGCTTGCCTGGCACTTTGTGGCTGTGCATAATTATGTGAATCCCATGCTTGCTTTCTGCAGAGGAGATGTTGTTCATTTTCTACTGGTAAGTCCTGATAATGATGGTATGTCTTTTATAAAGTTTGGTATCATAATTTTTTTTAATGATTCATCAGTAATTTAAATTGTGTCAAAGAAATATATCTTATAAGTTTTTTGGAGAAAGAGTGACCTATTTAATTTTATTTAAAGCTTTAATATAAAAAAGACTGATCTATAACTCTTCATTGTTTGTTTCTCAATTCTCTCTCTTTTGGCTGACAAATAATTAATGGTTTATATATGTAAACATGAATGTGAACATGTCTGTTTTAATGCTATCTACCTATATATCTGTGTATTAGAGAACAAGTATCATTGAGCATTGGCTGTGTTCTCAACATTTTGGTGAACAAAAAGCAAATGAAGATAAATTGGGATATTTTTTATTTTTTATTTTACTGTCCTTTATTGTATAGCTATACCTTTATTCATCTGTCTACCTATCAGACTATTTCAGTTTTTTTATGTATTTCAGAGTAAAGTGGTAGAGCTCTTGCTTAGTGTGCATGAGGCCCTGTTAACTCCCCAGCACCACAAAACAACAATAAATAAAAACCTCTCCACTTGCTGTTACCTCCAACTCCTGGAGGTATTCACTACTCTACCGTCTGTCTCTGTGAATCTGAGTCTACCAGGTGCCTAGTACAAGTTGTATAATGAAGTTCCTGCATTAAAAAAAAAGAAAGAAAGAAGGAAAGACTAAAATAGTGTTTTATTCTTTCACATAGCTTATAATATTGTCTGAAACACAAAACAATTATTTTTGTTACCAATAGAGAAAACAGTTTATGCATTGAACTATGTGATGAGAATTAAAAGTTGATATAAATTCTAGTTCAAAGAGATTAGAATGTTCTAGAGAGACTTTATAGGATTTGGAGGAAAGGAGATAAATTGAAGTCATTGAGCTGAGACTGTACCCTCTTCTTAGGTTCCTAGCTCAGTGAAGCAAGTGCACCACTATCCACCTCGTTTCTTCAGCAAGAAACCTAGGAGTAACAGTTCATTTCCTTTCTCCCTTCAGACATGCTCTGTCACCAAGACTGTTGACTCTATCTCCAAATGTTGATTTTCTCCTTTTTTGTCTCCTCCATTGCTGCCTCCCAGTCTAAGCCACGTGGATTGCTGGCCTAGACTCCACAGTAGCTTCCCAACAAGTCTGTGGGAATGCCTTTACATATGATGTCACTTCTATAGGAAAAGCTCTGTTTTCTCTTCCACTTATCCTAGCTTAAGAAATGTTCATGGAATTAATGATAGGGAGAAACCTATGGTAGAAAATAAAATTGAATGCATGGGTAGATCTAGGTTAAGGGTTGGCAAACTGTGACCCCCCTAGGCCAAATCTGGATAGTTATCTGTTTTTATAAACAAATTTTTAGTGGAACATTGCCATACCCTTTCATTTTTAATATCTTTGATTGCTTTCTCACTGTAGTGGTAGAGTTGAGTAGATGTGATAGAAGATTGCATAGTCTATAGCCTAAAATATTTGCTCTGGAACTCTTCACAGAGAAAATACCCCTGATTTTGATTATAAAATGATTAGCCTAGACTGGTAATGGGAACCATCATAGGTGAAGATGTGCTGCAAGTTGTATTTAAGGAAGACCAGTAGCAAAAAGAGTATAGAAGCCAGATGCCATGGCGCATGCCTATAATCTCAGTTTCTCAGGAAGCTGAGGCAGGAAGATTGCAGGATTTTTTCAAGGCCAGAATTTGTTCAAAACCAGCTTCAGCAGCTTAGCAAGGCCCTAAGCAACCTAGTGCAATCTTGTCTCAAAATAAAAATTAAAAAGGGCTGGGGATATGACTCAGGGGTTGAGTGCCCCTGGATTCAAAAAATAAAAACAACATAGAAGACAGTAGGGAAAATGAAGGATTTGCTCTCATAATAAAACAGGTACAATGTGCTTAAACAGAGATGGTTGGCTATAGTGAGTTAAGGGATGATTCCCCGAAAGACAAGGCTTGTTATCCAGTGGGATCTAGGGGCTGAAGAACATAATTAAAACATCACATGTCTACATTTTAGAGCCAAGAAATATTCAAAGGGAGATTGCTTGGTTAGCAAATGATTAGGAATGATTTCAATATTGAGTTGAAAGTGAAAAGTGGGACTCTCAAGTGTTATATCAGGGGGTGTTCTATGAGGAAATGTCAGATCTGAAGTACAAATGAGAATTTTAAGACAGGAGTTATTGGAAGCTCTCAACATTCAAAGCTAGAGCATACATGGTATATTAGGCAGCTTTCCTTGACTATAAGAAAATATCTGAGATAATGAACCTAAAAGAGGATAGGTTTTGCATCATACTTTCAGAGGTTTCAGTCCATGGTTGTTTGGCTTTGTGCCTTTTGGGCATGTGGTAAGTCATTATATCCTGCTGAGGAGCAAGCGGTAAAGCAAAGGAAGAGGAAGACCAAAGGGAAGACCACTGAACATATCAAGAACTTTTTCAGTTGGAAAAAGTGGAATGGATATAGAAGCTAGATTGTAGAGCCTTGTTAACGAAATGGGTCTTTAGAAGAGCAAATTCAAACAATCATAGTGTAAAAGGAAAGAGTTTGGTTAGATAGTTATCTGTAAGAAATAAATCAAGGACAGGGTTTTGGGGGGATTGTTTTATTTTTTATTTGAAGATGAAATCAGAAACATATTTGAGAACAAAAGCAAAGGGCCCTTAAGATTTTTTGTGGGGAGTGTGGTGCTGGGGATTGAACAGGGCTTTGCACATGCTAGGCAAGCAGTCTGCCACTGAGCTATGTCCCCAGCTGCAAAAGGGCCCTTAAAAGGGAGGGATTAAATGTGCCAGCAAAGGAGGATTGAACAGTGATGGAGGGGATAGGAGTTAGAGGTGTTACAGATGAAGTGTGATCTTCTTCAAGGACTTTGGAAAATTTTAGGGGAATAGGCAATGTGGGTGTTGATGTTTCTGGTTTATCATATGCACTTTCATCATATGCAGCATATGATCATTTTACCAGAACGTTGTTTCACCTGGGGCAGGTAATTTAGTGAAGTAAAGATGTCTGTATGAAGGGCCCACATTAAGTGATTTCAGTTTTTTTTAAGGTAACAAATGAAGCCAACACTGCAAGTGGTGGGACTAGGAGGCAAAGAGCAATTGAGACTTAAAAGACATCTAGCACACTACTGTGGAAGCATTCAAGAAAAACAGGTTGAATTGAATGTGGTGAATTCCAGGTGGCCAGGTGTATCTTTTGCTTTTTTTTCTTCTTCACGGTTCTGTTACCTTGGAGCAGAGGTGGAGAAAGCAAATTATGAGGATGGTTGAGGATTACAGAGTATGTATATGTGTGTGTGTGTGTGTGTGTATACATATACACACATACACACATAGAAATAAAATATTGATACTAGAGTTCTTTTGGGAAATTTTGGGTTGTGTGAACTATATATTATAGTTTAGAAAAATACATATTTGTTACTTTTAGCTTCTGTTGCTTTTTTTTTTAATAAACTTTTGTTTGGCTTTACACATGTCACCAATCCCATCTTATTTTCTAGCTATATACAATTATTGATGTGATGGAGTTAGGTTATTTTGAGTTAAGACAGAATAAAAATCATATTATAGCATTTGGCAACACTGACAGGTAGACCACTAACCAGACATTCCTTGAGTTTTGGTACAGATGATTTTTCTAAATTTATGTATTGGTTTCTCTAATTATCAATATTTGGGGCTTGTCTTTATTGAATGGGAATCATACTCTAGGTAGTGTATAATTAAATACTTCAAACAATAACTGATGTTTAGGTGGTTTTCATTTCATCATCAGGTTAAGAGAGATGAATCTGGAGCCATACATGTGACTAAACAAAAACACCTTCACCTATACTACGACCTCATCAACTTTACTGTGAGTATCATTCAAACTGAATGCCCCCATTGATTTCATGCAGTTATTTTGAATACATGGTGTATTAAAGCTAATAGGAGTTCTGCCTTGAACAGAAGGATCATGTACATACAGGCAGAAGTGAAATCCTGCTTATATTGAATGATGCCACATAATTATTTCCTTTTGGCCTGATGTTTTGCTGAACACACAAGACCAGGCAATTTTTCTTTGGTGTCTTGATTAATTCTAAGAGAAGTCAGGGTTCAGAAGTATTTAGATGGCTTTCTTTAGGATTATTGCCCCACTTTCTCTGTGAACACACTTTTGTATTTCTGAGCTTGTCCTAATGAGTTTAGGAGATTAAATTACTATTCTTGTGGTTAAAAAGTCTACTGAGTTCTCTCTATACCTGATATCTCCGTTCTGAATGATATCTTGGTGTTTTGTTTTTTTTTTTTTAATAAAAAAGCTGTCTTTTTTAAATCAAATTTAATTTTTTTTATTTTTTAAGTGTATTAGTTTTTAGTGTGTTAGTGTATTAGTTTTGAGAATAGTGGAATTACAGTATTTTTTATTTCTCTCATTACTTTTTTTAGGACATCAGTATCTGGTGTCCATTGAAATATTCTGTACGTGAATGAATATAGGCAGCCCTGAATATAAGGGAAAACCTCATTTTTCCAATAAAAAGACTAATAAAATTGTTTTTCCCTCCAATTTTGTAATGTATAATTTTCAGGATGCAGATGAAATATGTTTTTTATGATGTATGATTTATTAATTTAATTGCATATTGCATTTTTTACCCCCAGAGACAGAGTCTTGCTTAAGCAGGTCTCAAACTCCTAGGCTTAAGCAATCTTCCTCAGCCTCCCAAGTAACTGGGACTACAGGCTTATACTTCTGTGCCTTGCTTTTTTTGTTTTGAGACAGGTCTTACTATGTTCCTCAGAGTGATCTTGAACTCCTGGGTTGAAGTGATCCTCTTGCCTCAGCTTCCTACAGGGACCATTGGGCCTGTCCCACTTTACATTTTGAACTCACTCATAAACTACTGATTTAGAAATAAGGTTGAGCATCCTTAATCTGAAAATCTTCAAACTGAAATGTTCTAAAGCCCCAAACTTTTTGAGTGCCAATTTGATGGCACAGGTGGAAAATTCTACACTTGACATCATATGACAGGTTTTAGTTAAAAATGCAGGTATGCCAAAAGTATTGTATAAAATTACCTTCAGGGTATGTGTATATGAAACATAAGTGAATTTCATATTTAGATTTGGGTCCCTTTTACAAGATATCTCATTATATATGTAAATATTTCAAATTCCCAAATGAATCCAAAACACTTCTTGTCCTAAATATTCCATATAAGGAATATTTAACCTGTAATATTTTTTTTCATACGTGTTTTGTGAAGTAACTTTGTTCAGATTGATGTAATACATCATTGTCTTTCTCATCACCCAAAACCCTGTTGAATTATCTAACATAATTTTGTAGAATTCATGATCATCACTTCTGTTTAAGATGATTGAAATACAATGTTTTAAACATCTTCCTATGAGTATGTCACTGTAAATTTTTTCACAATCACAAGTAGCCATTCTTCCTAGTAGGTCAGTTGGTGATTTCATTTGTCCTTTGGCAGATCCACGATGTGACCATTAACTATATTATTTTATAAATGATCTTTAAAAGGACTGTTTATAACACTGTCAGTATTTGCAGTTGTGAGGTTGATTGCAGGAATAATGTCTAAACTTAATTCTTTCTGTGATTTTCTCTTTCTTTTAGCCAGGTGACCCTTTAAAGTACCTACAATCTAGCACCGATTTAAGGTTGTATAAGGGTAGAGTGTCTTTCCTAGGAGATACTTTGTTTTTCAAATTAATCAAAAGAATACCTTTTAAGAATTCTTTGTAAACATTTTGCTTATCAAATTTCCTCTGTTTGACAAAGATTGGGGTGAGGGACCTTTTAGTGGCTACTCTACAGTGATCGGGCATAACTGTAGCATATGCTAAAAGAAAACCCATTTTCAATTTAGTTTTCTTTGATATGGCATTATGCAAATAATCTAATAAATGGAATAGGTTATACAAATATATCAGTGTAAACACTTTGTTCTACTTGATAATTCTGATTGAGCAGATTTTAAGATTTCATTTATTTCTTAGAGAAGGATTGTGCTTTCTAATTTTCTTTTTGAAAATAAGAAATCTTATTTTACACATAACTCAAGAAATTTATCAAAGTGGTATTGTTAAGATTTCTTTTTTTTCTTTTTAGTACCAGGGATTGAACTCAGGGTCACTTGACCACTGAGCCACATCTCCAGCCCGATTTTGTATTTTATTTAGAGACAGAGTCTCACTGATATGCATAGCACTTTGCTTTTGCTGAGATTGGCTTTGAACTTGTGATCATCCTGCCTCAGCCTCCTGAACTGCTGGGATAGGCATGCCCACTGTGCCCGGATAAGATTTTTAAAATTATTAATTTAGTATTATTTAAATTACAATGGTGTTTATTAAAGAACATTCAGAAGATACAAAATAATAGAAAGACAACTCTCCCTTAATTTTTAGGGAGTTTTAGAAGGAATCATATGTTTCAAAACTTCTGTTTTAAAATATGTATTGCTTCAGTGCTAGCAATCATCCTCTGACCAGGTAGGTTTATGAAGCTAAATTTTCTCTTTTGTTTAATTAATATAAAAAGCAGAAATGTGAAATTTGTCATTGCACTGAAGTCATTTGTGCCAATCCACTTTAAACAAAACTTATAAAATCCCATATAGTCTGTAATCTATTACAGTCTTTAGTCAGTCATCTCTTACATTATTAAAGTGTTATTTTAGCACTGTGAAAATTCAGTACTATTTTTCTCTGGACTGTTACTGAATAGTTCTTGCCATGATTGTGTTACCATATTTTAAGTTATTAAATAAAGTCCTCGATGTAATTTAGCTGAATGGACAGCCTTTCTTCTCCTGAATGATGATGTGGGCTGGACCTCACTTTTATTTTGTTGTGTGCTTAAATTGCAGTGGATAAACTCTCGTACAGTTGTGCTCTTAGACAGTGTAGAGAAATTGCATGTGATTGATCGGCAGACACAAGAAGAACTGGAAACAGTGGAGATCTCAGAAGTTCAATTGGTATATAACAGCAGTCATTTCAAGTCACTCGCCACTGGTGGAAATGTCAGCCAGGCTTTGGTAAGGGTAATCCATTATCTTAGTGTTACTTTGATAAACTTGGTGTTTTGTTGTTTTTGTTAAAGGAATAGGAAGTTATGGGGACTATTATCCTGTCTTGAGGTGTTTCTTTGAAAGCCACTAGGTAGAAATAAATGGGTATGGAGGTATTTGTAGATATCAGGATGTGAGCCAAACCTGTTATTTTTTTCTTCAGATATGTCATTAATTTAACTTAATATCAAAGAGTTATTAACTTTTATACTGAAAAGTGAGTGAAATTGAGAATTTGTCCTTGTACATGACTTAATTTGAATTGATAAAATCAAAATATTTTAGGAAGTTCAATTTGGTGACAATAAGCCTGGTACATTTAAGGGACAAGTGGCCTACGAGACTTGACAAGAAATGGTAGTGGTAGGCATTGAAAAGCACAGATGGCTTTCAGAGAAAGAAAATTCTTTTAGGGCAGGTGGTAGATGAAGTACAGGACCTTAAAGAGGGGAAAATAACAGAAAATTTATGATCTTAGTATTAATTTTACTCTTATTATAGGCAACTACAGTTACAGCCTTAAGCAGTTTATATAAGTAGTTTATAGTTAACTTACTTTGAATCATGATCTCATGTTTCCTACCATTAATCTTTAAATAAGAAAAACAGACTGATGTAAGACTTTCCTGGGTGATTTCTTGAAAGAAGTAGTAATGACGATCATATTTAATGAAGATCGTAGCATGATATATAGGCATTGCTTAAATTTCTTTTAATTATAACTTCAAAGCAATATATATATATATATATATATATATATGTATGCATGTATATATTATGTGTGTGTGTGTGTGTGTGTGTGTGTGTGTGTATATATAAATAAAATATGGGTGCTGCAGTCCCACAATTTTTAAAAATATTTTTATTTGTTATTGATGGGCCTTTATTTATCTATTTTTTATATGTGATGCTGAGAATTGAACCCAGTGCCTCACACATGCTAGGCAAGCGCTCTATCACTGAGCCACAACTCCAGCCCCCAGTCCTACAATTTAAAAACCAAGAAAATCCAGAATAAGAAATGATAATGCAATAGGATTTACTAAGGTAATAATAATTACTACCCGAAATAGGTATTTTCTTTCACACTTTGAACTTGAACTTTTAGCCAAGATGGACTAATGGGGATTGGATTTACTCTCTTCTCTAAGATAATCAAAAGTAATAATAATAATAATAATAATAATTATGGGAAAAAAAAGAAACTGTAGTTCTCAAGACATGGCAATGTCTGACAAAAGAGAGAACAAATGATGTGAGCTCTGTGATTGCCCTAGCTTCCAAACCTGAATATCTCTGGGCTGTGTCTCAGGGAGGAGGAGCTCATCTGGAGCCTAGAGGACTCCATGAGTTGAGGAAACAGAGCTGAAACTGCGGGAAGATAAAGGTGAACTGAGTTTGCAGTGTAGCATACCAGAGAGGAGAATCCTATCAAAGAATTTCTCTTGAGTATTTAGCAGACTGCTGATCAGCAAATGCGTTTGAAGATAATACCCAAGGATGGGGAAAGCATTGGAAATGTTTTGAAGGAACTGTATCTAGTGCTCAGTCAGGACCGAATGTAGTTCTTGTAACACGAGTTAGAATGGGGAGCTTCATCATTCACAGAGCACTTACCTCAGAGGCATCTTACCTCAGTAGTGGGGAATTAGGACTAAAGTAAATGCTCTATGGGCCTCCACTAACAAATCTTAAAAGCAAAATCAGAAAGGATCAAACTGTTTCCAAGTAATGTAACCATCCCCAGAACAAAGCACAAGACTATTGATAGAATACAGAAATCTCCACAATCCAATAAAGTAAATTCACAATTTCTGTCCTTCAGTTAAAGATTACTAAGTATGGAAAGAGGAAGAAAAATACAATCTATAATAGGACAAAAAAATCAATCAAAAGTAACTCAGACCTGACATAGATATTAGAATTATCAGTCAAGGATATGCTGAGCTTCTTGAATGGGTTTACAATTTTAGGAAGTTTTTATGTCCCATGTGTCCAAAATGTTAGAGAACTAGGCTGTCTTTAAAAAGATGCTAATATGACTTCTAGAAATGAAAACTATAGTATGTAAGACCAAAAAAAAAAAAAAAAAGAAAGAAAAGAAATGCACTAAAAGGGATTAATGGCAGGTTAGACATTGCAGGATCAAAAATTCATGAACTTAAAAATAAGAGTAGTAGATATTATCCAAAATGAAATAGAGAAAAAATAAAGTATTAGTGAGCTATGAGACAACATAAAGTAGCCTAATACATTGTAGTTGGACTCACTGAAGAGAGAAAAAATTGGAAGAAATACTTGTGAAAAACTTCAGTTCAGTGAACCCAAACACAAGAGAAATAGAAAGCTATATATAATCTGATCAAAATGAATAATAAGAGAAAAATTTTAAAGTGGCCAGAGGAAAAAAGACATCAAATGCAGAGGAGCAGTGAGTTTGAGAGCAGATTTTTCATCTGCCAGTCTGTATCAGTCTCCACAGAAGATACACAATGAACAAGCATGTGTAAAAGTGCTCACCATCATTATTCATTATAAAATGCAAATCAAAACCACAATGAGATACCACTTCAGATCTACTAGGATGGCTTTAATAATTTTTTTAAACAGCAGACAATAACAAGTTGGCAAGGATATGAAGATATTGGAACCCTCATGCACTGTTGGTGGAAATGTGAAATGATGCAAATGCTGTGGAGGATACTTTGGTAATTCCTTGAAAAAAATTAAACATAGAATTATAATCTGACCTAGAATTCTAATCCTGGAAGAATTGGAAACATACTCACAGAGAAACTTGCAGATGGAAGCATTATTCTTGGTAGCCCCAAAGTGGAAACAATTCAGTATCCACCAACTGGTAAATGGGTACAAAAAATGTGCCACAGCCATATAATAGAATAGTTTCCACATTTAAAAAGGATGAAGTGGTGGGTGCAATGGTGCACGCCTGTAATCCCAGCAGCTAGGGAGGCTGAGGAGGAGGATGACGAGTTCAAAGCCAGCCTCAGCAAAAGTGAGGCACTAAGCTACTCACTGAGACCCTGTCTCTAAATAAAATACCAAATAGGGCTGGAGATGTGGAGATGTTCAAGTGCTTCTGAGTTCAATCCCTGGTAACACGACCCCTGCCCCTAATGCTATATTAAAGTGAAAGAAGGCATATGGGAAGATTATATATTGTTTGCTTCTACTTATCTACATGTCCAGAAAAGGCAAATTTAAAGAGACAGACATAGATACATTAGTGATTAGTGGGGGTAAGAATAGAGATTGACTTCAAAGAAGTATAAGGATTTTTGTGGAATGATTAAAATACTGTTAAGCTGGATTTTGATGTTGATTGAACAATTGTTAATTTAAGAAATCATTGAGTTGTATATCTAATGATCAAAATTTATGGCATATAAATTGTACCTCAGTACTTTTGTTTAACAAAAGCAGTTGACTGATTAAAACAAAAATGTGTTGTGAGGTTTATGCTACATAAATGTCATATATATGACGTAAATAGTACATGGTAGCAGGGAGTAGGGGATGTAAGGGTATCATTGTAAGGTTCTTACAGTATTCATCAAATAATATAGTGTTATTTAAAAGTAGATTGAGATAAGTTGAACTTGTATATTATAAACTGTAGAGCAGTCACTAAAAAATATAAGTTGATAGCAATGACAAAATGTGATGTAAAAAGATATTCAAGAGATACCCGCCAGAGCTCAGGCTCAGCCCAGATCCGCCTCTCTGACCTGCACAGGAGAAGGGCCCAGGGTAAGCTTGGGTCCACCCCCTGCACTCCCCACCTGAGAGCCTAGGTCTAATCCACTTCCATCTTGAGACACTGCAGCCATCCCCATGGCCTTCCCAATGCAGTAGCCTCAAACTTGGCACAACAGACAGGGCCTAGAAGCAGCTGTATCTTGGAGCAGGCATCCCAAAGCCAGTGTAAGGACCACCCTTTCAGCCTCATTTTTTTTTTTTTTTTTGGTACCAGGGATTGAATTCAGGGGCAATCAACCTCTGAGCCACATTCCCAGCCCTATTTTGTATTTTATTAGAGACAGGATTTCACTGAGTTGCTTAGCACCTCATGATTGCTGAGGCTGGCTTTGAACTCTCGATCCTCCTGTCTCAGCCTCCCGAGTAGCTGGGATTACAGGCACGCGCCACTGTGCCCAGCCTTAGCCCCATCTCCGAAAGACGTTGCATCCGTCTTGGGGCACCTCCACTGCTATTTCAAGTTACCTCCTGCTATTGCTACCACCACTTATAGTTGTAGTAGCATCCACCCTGAGACACCAGCAGAGTTTGGAAGCCTAATACCAAGGTGAGATACAGATAATCTGCACAGTTACTACAAGATTATAGGGTAGAAACTGTAATACCTCAGATCCACACTGCAAGTAAGGAAATCACATAGACAACATGAAAAAACAAGGGAGGAAAGTGCCCAAACAAACCAGGATACTATAATAACAGGACCATGGTCAGTGCACTTGATGAAATGTCAGAGAAGGAGTTCATAATGTTTATAATTAAAATGATCTGTGAATTAAAGAATAACCTAAATGAGTAAATACAGGCAAAATTGATCACTCCAATGAAGAGATAAGAACACAAATACAGGCAACCATTGATGACACCAATAAACAGATAAGGGAGCAAATACAGGCATCCACTGATCTTACCGACAAAGAATAAGGGAGCAAATACAGGTAGCAAAAGATTATTTTAAGAAAGAGAGATTCTGAAAAAAAAAATATCAGAAATCCTTGAAATGAAGGAAACAATAAACCAAATAAAAAACTCAATAGAAAGCCTCACCAACAGGATCATTTGGATACGACTAGATCACTTGGAAGACAGAATGTCAGATAATGAAGACAAAGTATACAGTCTGCAAAATAAAGTTGACCATACAGTGAAGATGGTAAGGAACCATGAGCAGAACATCCAAGAATTATGGTATAGCATCAAAAGACCACGTCTAAGATTTATTGGGATAGAGGAAGGCACAGAGTTTCAAACCAAAGGAATGCACAATCTCTTCAATAAGATAATATCAGAAAATTTCCCAAAGAATGAATGGGAAAATCAAATACAAGAGGCTTACGGGATACTAAATGTACAAAATTACAACAGATCTATACCAAGGCACATTATAATGAAAATGCCTAGCATATAGAATAAGGATAGAATCTTTAAGGCTGTAAGAGAGAGGAATCGGATCACACATTGGGGGGGGGGGACCGATTTGTATCTCAGCAGATTTTTCAGCCCAGACCCTCAAAGAGACCCTGGAACTGCATATATCAAGCTTTGAAAGAAAATGGATGCCAACCAAGAATCTTATATCCAACAAAATTAAGCTTTAGATTTGACAATGAAATAAAAGCCTTCCATGATAAACAAAAGTTAAAAGAATTTACAACTAGAAAGCCTGACTACAGAACATCCTCAGCAAAATATTCCATGAAGAGGAATTGAAAAACAACAATGAAAATTAGCAAAGGGAGGTATTACACTAAAGGAAAAACTAATCAAAGGGGAAATCAAGTCAAGTGAAATACCAAAAATAAACAAAAATGTCTGGGAATACAAATCGTGTCTCAATAATCACCCCAAATGTTAATGGCCTAAACTCACCAATCAAAAGACACAGACTGGCAGATTTGAATGAAATAAAAAGACCCAAGAATATGCTTCCTCCAAGAGACTCATCTCATAGGAAAAGACATCCACAGACTGAAAATGAAAGGTTGGGAAAAATCATACCACTCACATGGACTGTGGAAGCAAACAGGGGTTTCCATCCTCATATCAAATAAAGTAGACTTCAAGCCAAAGTTAATCAAAAGGGATGAAGAGGATATTTCATACTGCTTAAGGGAGAGGAATCAGATTACATATAGGGGGAGACCTATATGTAATTCAAGACATTCATCAACAAGACATAACCATAATAAATATATATGCCCCAAACAATGGAGCATCTACATTCATCAAACTCTTCTCAAGTTCAAGAGTCAAATAGACCACAACACAATAATTTTTGGTGACTTTAACAGACATCTTTCACCTCTGGATAGATCTTCAAACAAAAGCTGAACAAAGAAACTATAGAACTCAATAATGCAATCAATTACTTAGACTTACCTGACATATATAGAATATTTCATCCTTCAACAAGCAAGTACACTTTCTTTTCAGCAGTACATGGATTCTTCTCGAAAATAGACCATTTTTTATGCCACAAAGCAACTCTTAGCAAATACAAAAATGTAGAGATTCTACCCTGTACTCTATCAGATCATAATGGAATGAAGTTAGAAATCAATGATAAAATAAAAAATAGAAGCTACTCTAATACCTGGAGACTAAATAGTATGTTACTGAATGAACAATGGGTTGCAAGAGATACCAAGAAGATGGAAAAATTCCTTGAGGTGAATGATAACACAGATTCAAGATATTGAAATCTCTGGGACACTATGAAGCCTCATTGCATGGAGTTCATTCCTTAAAAGAAGAAAAAAGTCAACAAAATAAATGACTTAACGTTGCATTTCAAAGTCCTAGAAAACGAAGAACAAATCAACACTAAAAACAGTAGAAGATAGGAAAAATTAAAATCAGCTGAAATCAATGAAATTGAAACAAAACAAACAATTGAAAAAATTCACAAAACAAAAAGTTGGTTCTTTGAAAAAATAAATAAAATTGACAGGCCCTTAGCTATGCTAATGAAGAGAAGGAGAGTGAAATCTCAAATTACATATGTGATGAGAAAGGTAACATCACAACAGACACTACAGAAATACAGAAGGTAGTTAGAAATTATTTTGAAAACTTGTACTCCAATAAAAGAGAAAATATCGAAGGTATCAACAAATTTCTAGAGTCATATGATTTGCCCAAATTGAATCAGGATGATATACACAACTTAAACAGATCAATTTCAAGTGATAAAATAGAAGACACCATCAGAAGCCTACCAACCAAGAAAAGCCCAGGACCAGGTGGGTACATAGCCAAGTTCTACAAGACCTTTAGAGAAGAACTAATACCAATACTCTTCAGTTTATTTCAGGAAATAGAAAAAAAGGGAGCACTTCCAAACTCATTCTGTGAGGCCAGTATCACCCTGATTCCAAAACCAGGCAAAGACACATCAAAGAAAGAAAACTTCAGAGCAATATGAACATAGATGCAAAAATTCTCAATAAAATTCTGGCAAATCGAATACAAAAACACATCCAAAAGATAGTACACCATGATCAAGTGGGGTTCATCCCAGGGATACAATTTTGGTTCAACATACAGAAATCAATAAATGTAATTCATCACAGCAGTAGACTTAAAGATAAGAAACATATGATCTCAATAGATGCAAAAAAAATTTGATAAAATACAGCACCCCTTCATGTTCAAAACACTAGAAAAACTAGGGATCACAGGAGCATATCTCAACATTGTAGAAGCTATCTATGCTAAGTCTCAGGCCAACATCATTCTAAATGGAGAAAAATTGAAAACATTCTCTCTGAAAACCAGAACAAAACAGGGATGCCCTCTTTTACCACTACTGTTTAACATAGTTCTTTAAATATTGGCCAGAGCAATTAGACAGATAAAATAAATTAAAGGGATACAGATAGGTAAAGAGTAACTCAAACTGATGACAAGATCGTATACCTAGAAGACCCCCAAAAAAAAATCCACCAGAAAACTTCTAGAACTAGTAAATGAATTCAGCAAAGTAACAGGATACAAAATCAACATTCATAAATCAGAGGCATTTCTGTATATCAATGAGAAATCCTCTGAAAGGGAAACGAGGAAAACTACCCCATTTACAATAGCCTCAAAAAAAAAAAAAAAACTTGGAATCAACAAAAGAGGTGAAAGATCTGTACAATGAAAACTACAAAACCTTAAAGAAAGAGATCATAGAAGACCTTAGAAGATGGAAAGATCTACCTTGCTTTTGAATAGTTAGAATTAATATTATCAAAATGACCATACTACCAAAAGCACTATACAGACTTAATGCAATTCTGATCAAAATCCCAATGATATTACTTATAGAAATAGAAAAAGCGGTTATGAAATTCATCTGGAAAAATAAGACCCAGAATAGCTAAAGCAATCCTTAGCAATAAGAGTGAGACAGGTGGCATCACTATAACAGACCTTAAACTATACTACAGAGCAATAATAACAAAAACAATATGGTATTGGCACCAAAATAGAGTGGGAGACTAATGGTACAGAATAGAGGACACACAGACTAACCCACATAATTACAGTTATACTAGACAAAGGCGCTATACACTTACATTGGAGAAAAGATAGTCTCTTTAACAAATGGTACTGGGAAAACTGGAAATCCATATGCAACAAAATGAAATTAAACCCCTATCTCTCACCATGCACAAAACTCAAAGTATATCAAGGATATAGGAATTAAACCAGAGATACTGTGTCTATTAGAAGAAGTAGCCCCAAATCTTCATCATATCAGACTAGGCCCCAACTTCCTTAATAAGACTCCTATAGTGTAGGAAATAAAATCAAGAATCAATAAATGGGATGGATTCAAATTAAAAAGCTTCTTAGCAAAAGAAACAATCAGTGAGGTGAATAAAGAGCCTACAATTTGGGAACAAATTTTTACCACAGGCATGTCAAATAGAGCACTAATTTCTAGGATATATAAAGAACTAAAAAATCCTAACACCAAATAAACTAATCTAATCAATAAATGGGCCACGGAACTGAACAGACACTTCTCAGAAGAAGATATACAATTAACAAACATGAAAAAATGTTCAACATCTCTAGCAATTAGAGAAATGCAAATCAAAACTACTCTTTAAGATTTCATCTCACTCCAATCAGAATGGCAGCTATTAAGAACACAAATAACAATAGTGTTGGCGAGGATATGGGGAAAAAGGCACACTCATACATTGCTGATGGTACGGCACATTAGTGCAGCCAACATGGAAAACAATATGGAGAATCCTTGGAAAACTGGGAATGGAACCACCATTTGACCCAGCTATCCCATTCCTTGGTGTATACCCAAAGGACTAAAAACAGCATACTACAGGAATACAACCACATCAATGTTTATAGCAGCACAATTCACAGTAGCTAAACTGTGGAACCAACCTAGATGCCCTTCAGTAGATGAATGGATAAAGAAAATGTGATACACACACACACACACACACACACACACACACAATGGAATATTATTGAGCATTAAAAGAGAATAAAATCATGGCATTTGCAGGTAAATGGATAGAGTTGGAGAATATAATGCTAAGTGAAGTTAGCCAATCCCTGTCAAAAAACAAATGCCAAATGTTTTCGATGATTCATAATGTGGTGGAGGGCATAGGATGATTATATGAATTCTAGGTAGGGCAAAGGGGAGGGAGGGGAACGGAGCCGTCATGGGGGTAGAAAAGACGATGGAATGAGATGGACATTATTACCGTAAATATATGTATGAGAACATGATTGGTGTGACTGTACTTTGTGTATAACCAGAGATATGAAAAATTGTGCTCTATATGTGTAATATGAATTGTAATGCATTCTATTGTCATATATAACAAAATAAAAAATTAAAGAAATTCAAAGAAATATATATATGAGAAAAAGCACAACTAAAAATCAATTAATTAATATATCTAAATACAAACATATAATAATTACTGAGAATGCCAGTGGATCCAGATATTTCAAATAAAGGGCAGAGATTATCAGACTAGGAAAAAATATACAATGGATATGCTGTCTACAAAACCCTTCTACATTAAACCTATATTTTATCTATCCATAAACATCCATCAATTAAAAGAATAGAAAAAGCCATACCATACTTATCATGGGAATGGCTGTTACTATGAGACTAAGTAGATTTCAGAGGAAGAAATATTGTCAGCAGTAAACAGAAATTTCCAAACTGTATAAGGGATTTAATTTAATCAAGAAGACATAAGGGTCTTTAAAGTTTCAGCAACCTTTAAAGAACTGCAAAACATATGAAAGAATGACTTAGGGAACCGAAAGGAGAAGCAGACAATCCATATTTATAATGGGAAATTTTAAAATTTCTATTTTAAAATTAATAGAATAAGTAGAAATTAATAGAATAAGTAGACAGAAAATCACCAAGTATATAAAACTAGGGGGGGGGCAACATGATTAATGACTTGACCTAGCTGACATTTGTAGAATACCATACCCAACTGCAAAATTTTTTCAAGTGCACTAGCACTTGAATAGATTATGTGGTGTGCCATAAAACAAATTCCACATATCAGAAAAGATGGTATAATCAGGGTAAATCTGGAGACCATCCTAATATTTGGTAGTTAAAGAATATCACAAAGAAAAATAGAAAATATTTTTAACTGAATGAAAATAAAAATATGACATTAAAATTTGTGGTTTATAATTAATTGAAGGATTTTTTTTTGTAGGGGAGGACAGTTTTGGGGATCCAACTCAGGGCCTCATGTATGTTAGGCAAGCGCTCTATCACTGAGCTACTTCCCCAGTCTTAAATCAATTTGGGAGAGTAAATTATAGCAGTAAGTACTTATATTAGGAGAGAAGAAAGATATCAAATCAGTGATTTAAATTTCTCCCTTAATTAAAGAAGTAAAAAAAGAAAAAGTAAAATAAAGTAAATTGAAGGAATAAATAATAAAGATCAAATAAAGAAGTCAAAAAAGGACAAGCAATAGAGAAAATCAAATAAACCAAACTGATTTCTTTGAAAGATGAATTAAATTGATAAATCTGAAGTGAGACTAATCAAGAAAAAAGAAGAGCCAGATAATCAATATTAGGAGAAAAATGATATCACCGTAGATTGTATAAATATTAAAATGGAAATATGCATAACCTTATGCCAGTAAATGCAACAACTTTATCTGAAATGAAAAATTTCCTTGAAAGACATAAATGGGCAAAGCTGACTCAAAAATAAATAAAAAATTTAAGTGCCATACATCTATTAAAAAATTAATTTTGAAATTTTTTTCTTTTTCCTTTTTTTTTTTTTTTTTGCAGAGGTGATACTGGGGATTGAATCCAAGGTCTTGCCATCTTAGGCAAGCACTGAACTACACCCCCCACCCCCACCCCCTTTTTTTAAAATTTTGAGACAGGATCTTGTTAATTTGCCCAGGTTGTTCTAGAATTTGCAATTCTTTAGCTTCTGCTTCCCAAGTAACTGAGATTATAGGTATTTGCTACCATACTCCTGGCTTAATTTTGTAATTAAATCTTCCTATAAAGAAACTTCAGGCCCATGTTACTTCACTGGTAAAGTATAATTAAACACTTAAGGAAGGAGTAATACCAGTTCAACACAAAAGTCTTTAGAAAATAGAGAAGGGTATACTTAACTCATTTTATGAGGCTAGGTTAATTCTGATAATAAAACCAAAGACATAAAAAAGAACACTGTAGACCAACATTCTCTTGCTGCAGGTTCATGGTCAGCCTTAGCAATGTAGTGACTCCACAATTTGGCAACACCCTGTCTCAAAATGAAAAATAAAAAGGACTAGAGATATAGCTCAGTGGTAAAGCGCCCCTGGGTAACAACAAGAATAACGGGGAGGGGGACTTCTTCATCCTCATAATCAAGGGCAACTAACATCATACTTAAAGTGGTACCAATAAAAAAATCAAACGAACAAAATCATGATCTGACTAAGCCTTCTGTACAGAAAATATAGAAGACAGAGGAATGTGTTAAATGGTTCCATGGGAATGCAGTCAGCAAAATCCAAGTAGTAGAAAACTGTAGAGTAAATGTTCTAGCTTTTACAAACAACAAACAACAACAACAACAAAAAACTTCAGGGAAATAAAGATTTGAGAAAATGAAGGCAGAACATACAGATTAAAAGAGACTTAAGAGTCACTAGCTCTAATATGTGAACTTTGTTTGGATCTTGATTCAGACAGATGAAATGTACAAAACCAAAAAATAAAAATTTCAACATTTACTAGACAATTTGAAATCCAAACACTGACTAGATATTTGATATTGAGGAATGATGATTTCTTTTTAAAAGTATGTTAATGGTATTGCAATTATGTTAAAAGGACTCATTTTTAAAAAAAATATGTAATAATTTTTATCAATGAGATATTCAGAATGTGGAATTCACTTCAGTATTATATTATGTTTCAGTGGTGGAAAAATAGCTGAGACAAGTTTGGTGATGAGTTGATCATGATGAAGCTGATTAATGAATACAATTAGAGATTGATTATTATTCTTTCTACTTTTATATACATTTTAAGTTCCCCAAATAAAAAAGTTAGAAACATCATAGGTATCTGGTATTGACCATATATATTTTGGCACATTTATGAATATTAACATTTAAGCCTCACAAAATGTGCAGGGTTTTTCAGAGATGGGAAAACAATGTCAAGAGTTTTGAAATTTGTTAATGTCATACCCAATAAGTGGCAGAGCCAAAGTTTATGACTCAGATTTATCAATGAGCTTTTCTATTTTGCTTGATGTGCTGACTCCCATATACTATGCTGTTTTGTCTTCCTGTTTCCTCTTGTGTTTTATGTGATATGTATTTCAAAGAACTTGGAGGTACCATTTCTAGTCAGTCCCATTCCTTTCCAGAAGTAGTGACTACCTGCCACCCGGTAAGACATAGGGCGTAACAGTTTACGTTTACAGTTTGGCATGTTTTTTTCCTTTTCTCACATAATTCTGGAAAAATAAACAGGCTATTTATGTAAGCAGAGAATTATTTCTTGAACTTTGTCTTTTCTATGTCACTTCTTACTGTCAGACTGGCAATTGATTGACATTTTTTTTCCCACTCACTTATGATGAGACTCTGTTGACCTAAAATATCTCTCTAATTGACATTCTTTGAAACTTCATGAACCTTATAATGCATGTAATTTTTACCTTGTGCATTTTTTTTTAACAGGCTTTGGTTGGAGAGAAGGCTTGTTATCAATCCATCAGTAGTTATGGTGGTCAGATATTTTATTTGGGGACAAAAGTAAGCTCTTTCACTTTAGTATTTGTGTGTATCAGGATAGTTGGGGCAGAATGAGGTTGCTGCTAAAGAGGGTAGTATATTGCAAAGTAGATACTGATCAGGCCTAATACAAAACTTAATGGTTAGGTAGTTATGGTATTTAGTTAATTTCTTTCCTCCACTTTTAGACCCATTTTTACTTTTGATAGGATGCTTTTTATCTTGATTCAGGGATATGCTTTGATAACTTCCCTTACTATTTGTTTTAATGATCAGGAAGATAAATGAAACCATGTATGTTATCATATAATTAAGATGGTTTTTAGCTTAGATCAGCTCGGGATACATTAAAATGCATTGAAACATTTAACTTGGAATAGAATTGTGGGAATAGAAAATTTTTGTGTATCAATATGTTCCAGTGCTTTTATTTATTTTTTTGCAATTTGTAATGGAGAAACATTTCTTTATTATTAAAATTCATCCAAAATATTGTCAAGTCAATACAGGGGGGTGAGCCTGGACTTTGTTTATTCATTGTCCATGAGGTTAACTCCTTGGATTGTAGTCTTATTGGCCTTTAAATATTTAGCTTACTCTTTAATGTGAGCTTTTGGAGACCCTTTAGTAAATTCTAAGAGATACTTCTAACTGTAGTGTGAAATGTTTTTACTTAGAGGGATCTAAAATGAGATGACTTGGACAGTTGTGTCTCCTAAACAACGTTAAGATGGTTATTTTAATTTTCTTCTCTTTAATTTTCTAGTCTGTTTATGTAATGATGCTGAGGAGCTGGAGAGAGGTGAGTTCAAAGTAATTTTATAGGTTAGAGTATCTTAATAATTGCTTTGGCTTTGCTGAAGATTGGTGCTTTTTAATTTCAGAAGTATACATAAAAATGATTATAACTGTTAGGTACATGGTTTGCTAAAACTTATTGTATAAATTAGAATTAAATTTGGCTACATGATCAGGAATTTCACAATAATATTGGCATACACAAGGTTTCTCTCTTATATAAAATGAATTTGGAGATAGGCAGCCTGTGGCTAGTATGGGTGCTCCATGGTCTTAAGTATGCTCCCTGTTATACCATCTTTTAATGAATTCTAGACTAAAGATCATTTTATAGTCAGGTGTGGTTGCCAGAACTTCAGCTGTTAAGTCTATGTTCTAGGAAGGAGGAAAGAGAAAATAAAGGCTGGCTATCTTTTAAGGATACATCATGGAAATACCAGAAGACACTCCACTTATCATTGATGAGAGTTTAATTACATTGCCTCAAGTAGCTACAAGGGAGTCTTAGAAAGTTCCTTTAGCTGGTGAGTTCAGATATACTTGTGACTTATACTAAGGAGGTGAGAGTGAATAGATGTTGTGGTAAACAACTCTCCATTTCTGCTACATTGACATTCTGGATAGATAGCAAATTCTGGATAGCTAGCAGGTAGAATAGGAATTTGACTAGTGGTTGGTCAGACAAAGGGATCTAGCTTTATTTTATTTATTTATTTTAGAGAGTGGATCATCTCCTGAAACAAGATTGTCTTACAGAAGCCTTGGCTCTTGCATGGTCCTTCCATGAAGGAAAAGCAAAAGCTGTAGTGGGTAAGCAAATAAATAGAGGGTATAGAAATTGATATGTCACTTCTTGAAATTCTTTCATAAGAAAAAATTATTATGAAAGCAGAAGGGGGATGTTCATTGTAGCTGTCTGGGCCAATATTTTGAGACTAAGGCTTGTTATAATTGTATCTGTTCTTAGCAAAGGATGTAAAGAGACTAGCAGAACACAGGCTCACTACTGAACACATGTTACTAACTTTTGTTTTTATGTTGGATTTTGTTTCTCTGCAGGATTATCAGGGGATGCCAGTAAACGAAAGGCTGTCGTGGCAGATCGGGTGAGTACTTTAATGTAGTCTTCACTAGGGTGCAGTACATATTTGCTTCATATTTGCTAATATTTTGCACATGATTAAGTAATTGGTTATAGTCATGGAGGAAGTATATAAGATACTTGTCAGGTTATAATTCTGTGGTGTCATCTTTAATGCTTTTTAAGTTTCCTTATCATGTACCCCCTCTTCACTCTCATATGAAAATAATAAAATAGTACCATAGTCAAAAGACAGCAGAAAGGAAGAGGAAAACCCTGGGATTTGGATTCATGAATGATTTGCTCATCCATACTTTTTAGAGCAAAACTTGGCAGCTTCAGTTTTTTAATTTCCTGAGAAATATAGATAGTATTGAGGTTTAGAAATATGGAAATATTTCTTAGGAGAGATTAGGAAATTAGTACTAGCCCTGATGCTGAAAGAATTTATGCTACACTTAAAAACAGGAAATAAAACCACTAAATATTCTAATTGTATTTTTAATAAAATAACAAAGCCTGTTTCTATATTATTTAGGAGGAACACATGTATTAAGTTTTGAAAAACTTGGCAGGTATATTTTGATTTCTATGTCAGGCTCTTTTCTTTACAGATGGTAGAAATCCTATTCCACTATGCAGATAGAGCTCTGAAAAAGTGCCCAGACCAGGGGAAAATCCAAGTGATGGAGCAGCACTTTCAGGTACACCTGTACATGTGCTTTCAGTAGACAGTGAAATGAATGGGTTGAATACTGCTTTTTTATATTACTTGAGATCATGACTTTTGTGTTTGGGTTAAACATTTTTTAGTTTTCAAAGTTTTGTTTCAGGGCTGTGAGATATTCTACATGATTAAATTTTGAAGAATTAGGTATGTAGTCAAATTGGACCAGATGAGTAAAATGTCATGGAGTGTTGCTTAGGGCTTAGCTATTAGATGCTGTGTGGAAGGGAAGAATGTATGCATGAGGGGACACACCTATAAATTGCCACCTTACAGTGGATGACACCTTACTGATGACTAACCTTTGTTAACTAGGAGAAAAAATATTCTCTTAAGATTTAAATTTAGTTCTTCTAGGAGCACCTGTGACTGAAAAATAGATTAGTTACAAAAAGAAAAATCTACAGAATATGATAATTAAAAGACCTTTTGTTTATTTTGGAACTTGATGAAAATGAAAGCCAAGGAACAATTTAAAGATATGTATATTTTATTGTGTGAGTTTTCCTATTTGCTGTGATTTCCAGTTAAAATTGTTGCAAATCTGTTTTTCTTCCCCCATTACCGATAGTTCCCTCCTCTTCCCGTACCTTCTCTTTTAACAAATACAGGGGACAGCATATTTTCTAAGAAAAGCCAGATGTGAGTCACATATGGTCTCTATCACATATTCGTCTTTCTTTCTTTTTTTTTTCTTGGTGCTAGGGATTGATCCTAGAACCTTCCACATGCTAAGTATATGGTCTACCACTGAGCTACACCCCATCTCTTTCCCTTTTTTAAAACAACCTTTTAAAAATGTAAAAACCAGGCTGGGGATGTGGCTCAAGCGGTAGCGCGCTCGCCTGGCATGCGTGCGGCCCGGGTTTGATCCTCAGCACCACATTCCAACAAAGATGTTGTGTCCGCCGAGAACTAAAAAATAAATATTAAAAATTCTCTCTCTCTCTCTCTCTCTCTCTCTCTCTCTCTCTCTCTCTCTCTCCCTCTCTCCCCTCTCTCACTCTCTCTTTAAAAAAATGTAAAAACCATTTTTGGCTGTGAACTATACAGAAACAGTGAGCAAGATTTGGTCCATAGGCTAACGTATGTGTCCTCTGGTCTAATATGTATGAGGCGCTGGGCAGTAGTAAGTAAATATACATGATCTTTGTAATCTTACTGTTTGCAATTCAGTCAAAAATTTTTCTTATATATTCATGGAAATTTTAGAAGAAATTCAGGGATTTTGAAGTTTTGTGGAACAGGCATGTTTTTGTCTTTTTATATCTCCATTTGATGTTTATAACTTTGGAACACAAGGATAGACATGGCAATTAGGAGTTGGATGGTATCAGAGGAGCATTTGGTTTCTTGAACTGTACTGTTTAATGTACATATAAATGTTTTTATATGCTAATGCAATACCGATAAAAAATAAAATACTTAACAGGAATATACCTATCACCAAGAAGTGTTAGGACAGTATTCATGAAAGATTCTGGCCACTGGAAAATGCTTTGTTGAAAACAAATATCTAATAAGGAAAGCTAGGAGGAACTAGGAGAGAAAAAGAGAGAGAAAGAGAGAGAGAGAGAGAGAGAGAGAGAGAGAGAGAAGAATATAGAAGCCAGCATGTTGGAGAAAAATGTAGAGAGGGTTTTTCTAAAAAAAGAAAGGAACAGAATAATGTTCCATTGTAAAAATTACTTCAAGAATTTCAGCATGATGGGGACTGTAGATGATGGTTTCTAATATAGGTTTGTAAAACTTACAAACCTATATTATATTATAGAGGGCTGAAGATGTGGCTCGTGGTAGAGTACTTGCCTAGCATGTGTGAGATTCTGGGTTTGATCCCCAACACCACCAAAGGGGGGAAAATCCCCCAAAACAAAAACAAACAAACAAAAAGTCTTAGAAACAGACTATAGTAGTAATGTATTCTGTAGTCATCTACTTATCTTTTAGAAGTCTCATTGAGTATCTGATTTTGATAATTTTTGACTTATCAGTGATTTGATAAGGTAAAGGAAACAGAGGAGAAGACCATTATTCTGGGTTTAATTTTTACAAGTGATTGGCAAGCAGAAGGGATAGATTCTTGAGAGAAAAATCAGCTTATAATAACAATGAAAAGTTCACTGAGCATAAATTTTGTGTTTCAGAAAGCATATATTTCAGGAAAAAATATGGGCTCAATCTTATGACTATAGTTTCCAAAAAAGAATGGTGTTCACATATAACAAAAAAATTCTAAAGTTTTGATGTAACATGAACAATCCAAGATGAAAAGAAAGGAGGGGGAATGTTAAGAATCTGTCTGCAAATCACAGAAAATCAACAAATATGCAGAGAGGTATATAATTAAAGATAATGTGCCAAAAAGAATCATAAACCTGTAAGGCTATCAGAAAGAGAGTGGCCTTGTCCATTTTGGGCCTACCAAAATTCTAAGGGGTAAAAAAAGAAAGAGATTTTTAGCAAAGATTCACTGAGTACATACTATTTGTGCCAGTATCATGCGAAGTAACATTCATTTTCATTTACTTTGTACAACCACTCAATGATATAGTTATTGTTTTTATCCTCATTTTATAGATGAAGAAACTTAGAAGTTAGGTTATTTTCCAATGTAATATTGCTATTAAGTGATGGAACTGGGCTCAATCTGACTTTAAAGCCCAGCTTTTAACTGATCATTATATCATACTTCTATTTTCAGAATAAGCACAAGAAAAAAATGGGTGAGAAAGGGCAATGTTAATAGATGATCAAGGATGATAATTCCAGGCTGGGTGTACTGGCATACATCTGTAATCTCAGTGACTTGGGAGACTGAGGCATTAGAAGTGCAAGTTCAAGTCCAACCTCAGCAACTTAATGGAGGCCTAAGCAACTTAGTGAGACCCTGCCTCAAAAAAATAAAAATTTAAAAAGACGGGGACATATCTCAGTGGTAAAGCACCCCTGGGTTAAATCTCCAGTACCAAAAGAAAAAAGGAATAGTTCCAGCTAACAGCTACATTTTCTGTTTTCTAAACATCTGATGCTCACTGTGTGGCAGGCACTATTAGAAGCCCTTTGTTTTGGTCTATTTTGTGTTGCTATAACAACATACCTTAGCCTGGTAACTTTATAAAGAAAAGAGCTTCACTTAGCTTGCAATTCTGAAGATACAGGAGTATGGTGCTGGCATCTGCCTGGTTTCAGTGAGGGCCTCATGGCAGATGGCATTACAATGGTGTGACTGTGTGAGAAACTGGCAAGTAGTGCATGTCGAAGAGAGATGGAGGAGAGATTATAGGCTTCTTATAACAACCTGTTCACATGTGTTCCTGGAAGAACAGCATTAATCTCTCTTGAAGACCTGTTCATCTCCCACCAGACCTAAACATTGCCACACTGGGGCCAGGCTTCCAGCGCATGAACCTTTGGGGGACACACCAAAACCATTTCCAAACCAAAACATCCTTGATACATATTAACTCATTAATTCCAATCATAACTCTCTAAGATAGGTACTGTTGTTACTCACACTTAGAAATGACATTAAAGGCATAGAGGTTAAATAATTTGTTCCAGGTCACACAACTAATAAATGATAGAGCTGGGATTTGGATCCAAGCATTTGGGCTTCAAGGTCCTCATCTGGAGTGCTATATTGTACTATAGAACAACAACTTCTTATTTTGCCTCTTTTTCATAAGCCCAAAGAATGATTTTAAAGTGGGAGAATCCAAAGAAGTATATTTTAAAGTTGAAGTCTAGTATATGTGATGTATGTGATTGCATTATGATTGCTTACATTTTAAGATGTGGAATTGTAACCCTGGGTACTATTGGAATAGTCTGAGTCACCTTAGTAATTTGTAAGTCACTTTGGATCAGTTTTCAGAGAGGACTCTCTGAATTCAGAGTGGATATCTAGGCAGGGGAGACACAATTTATTTCATTCAAGAGGACAGTTTTCTTCTGGAAATGGTGATCTTTAGCCTGTTATGTTGAATGAAATGTGTGCAGTTAGCTACAAATCTATTGTTTTAACCATTTAATTATAAACTAACCTTAGAATAGTTATTTTATTTGACTCCTAAAGTATCTTTTTAAAGAGAGTAGATTTAGAAAACAGTTGGCTAAAACTCCAATGTAGTTTGTGCACATTTTTGATTAGTTTACTTCAAAACCGTGTTAAGATCATATAATTGCCTCTTTGAAAAGAATATGAGGATAGTGTATTCAGGAGATGCCCATGACATAACATCTTGATTTCATTAAAGGATTTGTCTGATTTTTCCGTTATCCACATGACTGAAATAGATTTGTAAATACTAAACAGATTTGCAGCTAGATAAACATCTTTACTCAAAGAATTATTTGGTGGCTTAGTGTTAATTACATCTTAGTGCTCTTTCATACATAAAATTTTTTAGAAATATTTTATTTTCTAGTTGTAGTTGGGCATAATACCTTTATTTTATTTTTATGTGGTGCTGAGGATCAAACCCAGGGCCTCACACATGCTAGGCGAGCGCTCTTCTGCTGAGCCACAACTCCAGCCCCTCATACCTAAGTTTTTATAATTGATTTGGTTGTAGATTTAGCAGGTGCCCTGTCAGATTTAGATAACACCAAGAATCAAAGTTCAAAATGACCTTGACAAGAATCATTATGGAATTAAACTTAACAAGGATAAGCCTTAAGACTTGCATTAGATTAAAGCATAAACTGTGAGTACTAAAGTAGGAAGATCTAACTGGATAGGATTTTAGTTGACCACCAATTTATTATGAGCCAGTAGTGTGTTCAAGCTCACATAAAGAACAATAGGAGTACCACTGGGTTTCCTCTTGGAAATGGAGCCTCTAAGGTATTTCATGAGCTATTGGCAAACTAAGCTATGTTCCACAGCTGGGACGGTGGAAGGTTTTAAAAGCAGTTAAAATATAATACGGACTCATGTAATCTGAGGTGAAAGTAACATGCCTGCCTAAAGGTGATGAAGGGTGGCTTTATGGAATTCACTGTATTACTGCAGAGGGAAATCTGGTAAGAGTGGGTAGAAATTAGGAGATGGCACATTTCAGTTAGAATGACCTGCTGCTGATGTAACAGCTCTTGGACTCATGCTTCTCCTATTTCAAATGCATTCCCAATAGAGGAAGGACTTCCAACTGACGAGGAGTGTTTTTAAAAGACTTCCTTTGCTGGGTAAGAAGAACTGAGATGCTGTGTCAGTGTCAAGAAACTATTATTGGAAACAGATAACCTCTAATCCAGTTAGTTGAAATTCCTAGGCAGACTGTTTCTGTTAGAATACTAGAATTGGTATTTTACCAGCAGATGGCACTCCTGCTTCTTCGACTTTGGTGAGCAGCCTCATCTGTCTCCTATAGTCAGAATACACAATGCTATGCAGTACTTCTGCCTTCCTACAAAGATCAATCAGTATTTTGTCCTGTCTTAGAGAAAATAGTTTGGGGATCTTGTGGTAATTTTGACTTCTATTTATTTCAGAAAAAAATCCTGAACCTATAATCTTAAATTATTTGTATAATAGCAGGTAGAATCAAAAGAATTAACATGTTCTCTGTCGTATACATCTTGAGATTCACGTAATCTTGTGGTTTTGCTACATCTGCATTCATATATATGCAGGTATTTTCTTTCCATACTTAAACAAAGTCAAACAATAAAACATCTCTTCCTTGCCTCACACCATCCCTGATATCCTTAGGGCTCTTGTTTGCACATTCTTTACAGAGCCAGAGTTGTCTCCATTTCCTCACCTCCTTCTCATTCTGTAAACTTACACCATCTATATAAATTCTGTAGATCTTTTTGGTCCTCAGCAGCATTCAGCACATTAATAACTTCTCAAAACAGTCTGTCCCTTTGCTTCTTTGGTATCATACTTTCCAATCCCCCCCCATCTTTTCGGTCACTTATTGGCTTTATTATCTCTTCCTTCTCTTCTCCTTAACCCATAAAGGTTTGTATTTTTCACAAGGTTCTTTTGTTTTTCTATTAGTGTTTCTTTATATTTCCAGTTACCATTTGCTTTAAAATCATTTGAAGATATTAGTTAAAAATACTTTTTATCAAGTTTTTTCCCATACCTGCTGAATCTGATTATCTGGGTTTGGTGGCCAGGACTTGTAATAAGTGTCTAAGGTGACTCCTAAGCACATGAAAGTCTTAAGGATCATTGTTTTACATTCTCTTTCTACGCAGTATAGGTAATTATAATATAATAACTATATAACCAATGTCTCTAACTGAGGTTACTCTTCTGAGTTCCGAATTCTGTATGGTCAGTTGACCATTTACAACTCTGCTTCAATGTTTTATAGGTATCTCAATCTCATGAATATTTCCTTCACAAAACCCTTTTCACAATCCCAATTTTAGTGAATTGATCCACCATTCACCTAAAGCAGTTCTTGCTTTCTACTCACTCCATGTTTCTATACTGCCTCCTGACCATTTCTCTCATCTGTTTATATCATCCTTCTGTTTTGCCTCTGTCCTGGTCCATTTGTCCATCATCGCTCTTAGTACATTACAGTAACCCCCTAATTGATCTCCCTGTACATGTTATTACTGCACTTTATTCCATTTTCCACACAACCCAAGAAAAATATATATCATCTAGATATGATGCTCCCTAATTTAAAAATATTTTAAGGATTTCCCATTGTTCCTGGAGTAAAAACGAGATTCCTCAACAGTTTCTATGGCCTTACATGATATAACCTTGAATAACTGCTACTAATTCTCTCTGTATTCCCACCATATTAAAGTTCTTTGTGTCCCCATTCTCTCTTAACTCACAGTCTTTGCCCATGGTATTCTCTCTGCATAAAACAATCCATCCTCACTTCTTTTTAACTCATCTAGCTCCTATTTATTTTCAAGTCTCAGCTTAATTGATTCTCCCAGTTTCAGTCAGCTCATTTCTTTTATAAAGACTAAGCACTGAAATTACTCATTCAGTGTCACTCTTACGCAGCTACACTATATAAGTTCAAGGACCATGTCTGATTTTTGTCACTGCTGTATTCCCAGCATCTGGTTGAGTGACTTTGATAAATATTTGTTGAAGGAATTTTTAGAAATATAAAAACTTGTGTTGTATACAGTGTTTGCTTTGGGAGTATGTTTCAAATCTAACTCTAAGAGATCAAACTGGGAGTCAAACAGAGACCTTGACATTTACAACATAAATGCCCATAATCATGGCTAATATTATTGTGTGCTATAAGCCTGACAACTATTTTATTAAATCCTTATAATTGAGGGGAAGTTTTTAATATTTATCTCATTTTATAGATGAGTAAATAGATATACAGAGAGGTTGAGTAACTTGCCTAATATCATAGAAGCCAGTAAATAGAACCACAGTAGACACCCAGGCTGTCTGGTTCAGGAACCATGACTTGACCTATCCTGTTCTGTCCTATCCTACCTTATACTGTGTTTTATCTACAATATTTCTTTGATAATCTCAAATCAGTATATTGTCATATGGGCTCACTTTTTAACCAGTATTTTATTTTTTATTGGGTCTTTTTAGTTATATATGACAGTAGAATTCATTTTGATATAATATAGCTCACTTTGAAATAGAGAAGACTAAGTAGTTTATGAGTTTTGGGAAGATAATGAAATATATTTTTAAAAAGTGAAAATATAACAATCAATTTTAGGATAATTATGATAAACATACTTGAATGATTGATTTGAATTGCTAATAGTGTTTTCAAACTCAGAAGCTGGTCAGTTAATGGTGGCAACAATATTTCAGGTTACTTTATGTGCCATATATATATATTTCTAGAACAAGGTAGAGGTATGACTATATATGAGTCATTTTAATAATGTGAACCAAACTAAAAGGATTTTTAAAATAATATTATCTTAATGAAGATAAAAGATCTTAATGAAGCCTATGTTAATCTATACCAACCTCTTCTTGGAGCTTCATTTAAAATTTCCATGAGACTTAATCATTGAAGGTCATTATTATAGCACTGTGAGCTTATATTTTTTTTGCATTAAGAGGTCAGGGCCAATAGTGAACAGTGACTGAAAGCCAAACAGAATGAGGTGTTAGGAGTTCTCTTTGTCTAACTGATGCTTCCCCTGAAATTATCTGAGGAAAGGACAACAGTGTTGATTTCTAGCACCCTACTCTCTCCCTGAGCCTCCATTCAAATATTGATTCTGGGGAGTCAGGTCTTTTCCTAAAGGTTATTTTATCATTATAACTGGAAAAAAGGAAAAATACACACATGAACACATACAAAGAAATATCCATATCTGAATAGCACCACTGCTAAGGGTGTGTGTATACTAATATAAGGAATACTAGCTGCTGAACTCTGACAGCTCATGGAGATCTATCTGTGTCTTGTGCAAGCACACTCACAGTGACTATCAGTTAAAATTTTGAATCATTTTCAAAGAGTCAAGTTTTTATTACCTGGATGACTTTTTGAATATAAATTAAGAGAATTAATGCCATTGCTCCAAAAAAGTAAAGGAATTTGCATCTGTTCTCATTTCTTTTCAGATCATCCCTATAAAATAAGGAAGGCATAGATTATCTCTTCACTTGGTAGATGTTAAGATAGTCACAGTGCAATGAAATAATCTATTCAGTCACTCAAACAATGACAGGCTTAAATTTAGGTTTTCCGTCAGCTCAGTTCTTTATTCTCATATCCATATTGCCCTCTTTCATAAATCTTAAATATATACAAATATCTAACATGAGAAGCAGTCTGTTTCGGCCAATTGAGGGAAGTACATTAAAGAAGAGACTAAGGAAGTATATTATTTCCTTTTTTCTTTTTCTTTCTTTTCTTTTTTTTTTTTTTTTTTTTTTTTTACTTGAATACAAAAAACCCCAGTCATTTCTTGCTGTCATTTCTTGGTTGTTGAAGTAGTCTCTTCAAGAAAAGCTTAGAACAGAGTTCTTCAAGTAATTGGATTTTCAGATTGTTGTTCTTCAGCTTTTAGTTGGAAAAAATATTTTGGCCTTCATTAAGGATCTTGGAAATACTGTTCTGTTATCTTCTGACATTGAATGTCACTGTGGAAAAATCAGAGGCTAGCCTGACTTTTTCCTTCTCGTAAATGGCAATTTTTTTCTTGATTGTTTTTTTTTTTTTTTTAAATCCAGTCATTTTACTGCTTTGGGTCTCAATATATCATTTTAGGCCATTTCCACCTAGCCCATGATGTACTTTAAATGTTAGATTTAAGTCTTTTTATTTTAGAAAGACTTTATCTTAAATTATATGTTGAGTTACTTGTTCGGTTCCATTGTTGTAATTTTCTGATTCAGGGATTCCAGCTGTGCATATATTGATGTTTCCCCTTCTCCCTCTCCTTCTTCTCTCTTTCACTCTCCTTCCATTTCTCTTTCCTTTTTTTTCCCTCTCTCTTCCTTCACCACCAAATGCTTCACTCACCACCCCATTCTCTGCAGACTGAATCCCACCTGCCATTGTACTTACTAGCAAATCAGGAAGATAAACACTCTATAAGATACCAGTTGTGTCCTAATTGCTAAATACAATAAACATTTTTCAGATCTTATTCATTCTCAGTGCTGTTTTAAACAGTGGTGACCAGTCACCTTTTCTTCTTTCTATTTATTTTATTACCTTAAGTTCTTGGTATCCTGTAGGTGGCCTGCTGTGTGCTCTTCTCATTTTCCTCTGTGGCTATTCCTGAGTAGGATTTTATTTCCATCTTCTGACCATCTTATAAATATTGGTCTTTCTCAGGAGTAAGTCCATTGTTGACTGCTTTTTGTCTTTCTCTGTTGTCCCTGAACAGTTTTGCTTATTACCTTGTTTTCTTTGATTACCTAGAAATCTGTAATTCTAATCCAGATATTTCAGGTTACTGTAGGAAGAGCACTCCTAATCCAAAAATCCCAAATCTGAAATGATCCAAATCCAAAAAGTTTTGAGTGCTGACATAATACAACAAGTAAATTCCACACCTGACCTCATATGATGTGTTGTAGTAAAAATGTAGGTACACTAAAAATATTGTATAAAATACCTTCAGACTATCTGTATAAGGTATATTGAAGCATAAATGAATTTTGGGTTTAGACCTTGGTCACATCCCTAAGATATCTCATTATATATGTGCAGCTATTTCAGAATTTTAAAAAAAATCTGAAATTCAAAATGCTTGTGGTTCTAAACATTTCAGCTAAGGGACACTCAACATGTGTATCCAGTTGTTATTCAGTATCCAGGTAAAGATGTTTCTCAAATCTACTATGGCCCAAATTGCACTTGGCTTATTTCTTCTAATACCTTCTCCCTTATTTCTTTTCTCATCTTTATCCATCCATCACTCAATCTTGAAACCTAGGAGTTATAGACTCCTCCTGATGTCTTCCATCCCACAATCAATCTGTCAACAACGGTTTTACTTATAAATATTTCTTACTTCTGTCCACTGTTCTTTATGCCTGCTGTCACTACCCACTGTTTTAGTCCCCCGTTTGTTTCTTTACCTGCTGTAATAGGCTTCTATCTTCAGTCTTGGTTTTTTCAGATCCTCCCACCATACAGTCACCACAGTGAGCTGTCTAAATGTGTGAATATGATGGTTTCACTCTCCATTAAACCCTGTAGGCTGCTTATAGGCCTTAGTACTAGGCCAGGTACTTTTTTTCCCCTATTTTATGGCTTTAATAATTCTAAATATACTTTTAAATATAGTTTCTACCTGGTAATTATATTATTTGAAGTTTTGGAGATCTGTTTATAGTTTCTGCTGACATAATGACATGGCATTATTTCATGAGGTGCTTTCAAATTTTTAATTTTGAGTGTGTCTTCATTTGTGCCTTATCAGTTAAATTTTTTTTTTTTTATTTTTTGCCTTTGGGACTGTCTCTGGAGAATTTTAAAATATGCTTCTTTCAAGTGCCCATAAGAATATCCTTGGTCAGGATCATTTTTTATGTTAATTTCTTGGCTTGATTGTTACATACTAAGGAAAAATAGTGTAAGTTCAAATCCCAAATCTATCTGAGGGCAGGATTTTGATTACAGATCTTGGAGAATACAGATTAACCCCCACGGAGTCCAGCTGAGACAAACTTCCTTGTCATCTTCCTATGTTAGTAGGTGGATTTTCCCCCCTCTTATGATTTCCTTTTCTACGAATGCAACTTTTTAAAAGATTCTGGTTTTAGGCAGGTCCCCTGCTTTAATTCTCTATTTTGCAGGATCTAAGGCCTCAGCTTCTTTCTGGTATTCAAACTCAAGCTCTTCTGTGACCAATAGGCCTATAGGTTCGCCTCAGTGATTGCTTGAGGCTTATTGCTTTGGTTTTTCAGTCCCTTTTCCACTTTTTTGACCCTGACTATTGTCTTTATTTTCTTGGGGACTCAGCTGTGTATTTTAAAGGATATTAGATTTTCCCCAACATTCTTGGGGAGTCCTTACCCCTCCCCATAATCTAGCCTACTATATTCTCATTCAGTGTTCAGATTTGATGTAATTCTAACCCTTTTCAGATCTGTGATTTTGGCTCCTGTTTTTGAAAAATCTGAATAAGATTATAAACCTGTAATATGCAGTCAGGAGGAATGTTGATGACAAGGAGGCAGGATGGGTTAGGGAAAGCCCCTAGAATCCTTCCAGGATTGCAGGTCCTTATTCAGATTTCTCTCTTTCAAATAAGAGGGGTTCCTTAGTTTTGACCATTTTCTCCAACAAGTATAAGCATATGATACTCTTTTTTTTCACGAATTGCCTTTTCCATCTGATGGCATTGTTTTTCTGCCTAGAACCTAGGTTTTCTAGGATATTTAAAAGGAAAGCAGTTCTTTGTAGCCATTAGCAAATGTAGGAATACTGTTGAAATCTGATGCTTGGTTACTTGACAGTTTCCAGTCATAATAAACTACTATTTCTCCCTCAAACTGTTACTTTTGAAAAAGGCCAAAATTACGGGTTGCCATTTACTTGGTATGAGTCCATACATGATGATTTAAAGTAATCAAGATGTTATGAAACTGAGAAGTTAAATCAACCTTAAAATAGCTGGTTTGGAGATTGCAACAAAATATGGGCAACCTTAATCACCTGAGCCACCAACTGGACCAACAATTGGATGTATTTTCTTCTGTTTTTTTTTTTTTCTTGGCAAATTTTCTTTACAAAGTTATGAGATAAACACATATTTTAACTAGTGTCTGTTTTGATGTTAATATTTTAACTTTATATAAACATATAATATAATAAATTGCAAATTTTACTTATTATCCCATGTTGTATATGAAATTTAAATCACTTTCTTTTCTCTTTCCCTGTAGTCCCCCTCTTTTCCTTTTGCTCCTTCTGTTATAGATTTGCAATAAACACCATAGTGCATAATTTTTTTCCTTAAATGTGTTTAGAATAATTTTTTAGAAATAGAATTACTGGGTCAAAGTGTTTCCATATTTTTAAGACTTTTGACACATAGTGTCAAATTGCTTACAAAAGCTTGGCCCAGAGTTATCCTAATAATCCAACAGCATCTTAAGCAGACCTCTTATTTTACTAATGGGCTGTGCACAGGGGCATGGGGCTGATCTTCTTTATGGTTCCTCTACAGGATATGGTACCTGTCATAGTTGATTACTGCCTTCTGCTGCAGCGAAAGTAAGTATGCACTGGCTGTCACATTCAATTATTTTGAACCCAGGTAGCATGGTGTTTATGTATAATTCACTGATGTGACTTCTATAAATTTGACTAGATGGGGTTTTTAAAATGAATTTACAGAAATTTGATTTTTTAACAGTTTTCCATTCATCTAATGAAATTAACTTTGCCAAAACAAATTCTTATGGGTGTACCATCTCTGAATTTGTGTATCATGATAATGGAGGCAAAGAATGTAACCAACAAAAAAAGAAATACTACATAGGGATCTTAAAAGTAAAAAGTATATTATTCATGTACAGTGTATACACTCTTTTTTTTTGTGTTAATTCATACACTTTTTTTTTTTCTTTGTGGTGCTGGGGATTGAATCCAGGGTCTTATGCATTCAAGGCAAGCACTCTACCAATTGAGCTATATCCCTAGCCCTATACATACACTCTTTGTGAACCATCATTAAAATACAGATTTCATAGCACTAAAAATAAATAAATAAATAAATAGCCAGATTCATTTTGCAGTGTTTTTTTTTTTTTTTTTAAAACAAACTGGGGACTGAACCCAGGAATAACTACCACCAAGCTACATCTGCAGTTCTTTTTAGTTTTATTTTGAGACAGGGGTCTTTCTAAGTTGCCCAGGCTGACCTTGAACTTGTGATCCTCCTGCCTTATCCCCTAAGTAACCAAGATTATAGGCATGTGTAACTACACACACACGCCTGCAGTGTTGGTTTTTTTAGGTTCTTTTTGTTTAAAATAAACAAGTGTAAATAAACTCTTGATTAGGCTTTGTTGGTTTAAATAGTAACTATTAAATTAATCCACATATGCAATTCAGTTTTTCACACTCATAATAGTAGTCTAATGTTGTTTTAAGTCCTTGACATTTATTTATCTAATTTTTGTAGCAACTTATTTAATTTTTATAACAATGAAGTAGGCATTATTAATCCTCATTTTGTAGAAATGTTTCCAGAAGTGCCAAACAAAGGTAGGATACAAACCCAGAAGCTCCTATATTCTTGGTCTCAACCACTAGTTTGTACCACCTTCTAATAGAGAACAAATGCAGTAATCTAATACAGATACTTCTAAAATCCTGTATGATATTGACTTGACTCATGAATTTATATGTATTCTAGTAGCCTGATTCCTAAATTGTTGAAAGTATAAATGAAATTTATCAAGAGGGCAATTATTTGATATGTCAGGCCTTTGTTAAGTCATGGATAGCTATAACTTTGTTTACTTGGGGTTCAGATTCTAATATTTTAGCTATAGTGTTAATGTAATTAGCAAAATGTGTATTTGATAGGAATGTCATTGAGAACATTTATTATATGTTGTCTCCCTTAGAAGAGTATGAGGGAAAAGTTTCTTTCAGGTATTAGGGATTGAAATACTCTGCTAGCTTACTTTTAGCTGATAGACAGTAAATCAGATAGCTAATCATTGCTTCTTAGAAGACAAAGCACCGTTGTACATTAACTCCACTCTGTCTTTTCTTAACCTAGTGTTTCCATGCACTGTCTTGTTATTTATCTTGTATTTTTTAGAATAGCCTTAAAAGTTTGTGGGTCAGTTTACATATTTTATTTCATTCAATCCTTATAATTAAGAAAGATAATGTTATCCTCCTTTTCAGATGAATAAATGGAGGTAAGGAGGTGTTCTTAATACTAATGAGTACTGCAATCAACTCAGATCTTCAAATTGAGATAATTGTAAATGTGATGAAATGAAATCCCTCAAAGACTAAATTCTGTTTAGAGTAAGAAGGCATATCTTACCCTAAACATGGAATATTTTCACCTAGAGTGGAATTTGGCACAAAGTAGCTATTTAGTTGGCCTGATGGCTGAATTAACAAGAGAATTATGGTTTGCAGGGTCACTTGTGATCATTATCTTGGAGTACTTGAATACTCTCATAGTGACATAAACTCAAAATGGCCCTAACAGTTGTAAAACAAAGGATAATATAAGGAAAAATAAAAGCAGATGTTCTAGAGATAAGCATTGCTTTTATATGTGATTTGAAAATATTCTCCAGCTTTATTTAACCTATTGACTGACTGGGAGTACAGTAATTTTTGCACTAAATCACAGTATATAACAAAAGATAAAATCTTGTCTGAATTTTCACCAGATTAGAATCTGTTATCTTATTATCAACTTTTTTCTTTCCTGTAACTTTCCTGTACTCCTTAGCATGTTTTTGTCTGGGCTATACTAAAAGCAAATTTAGTATTTGTTTTTTGAGATCTTGGCAGGGAGGGACCAGTAGTCAGAGTATATTCCTGACCTCCTTTAGGGAGGTGATGTCAGGAATCCTTTGTCAGCTGTTCCTAGACCTTTTTATAGTTCTTCCCTTCCTTTCTCTTCATGCATTCTTTGATCAAGGGCATGCACTTTCCCCCAAACCATGGTTCAAATAGTATGGCTTTCTTCTCTCAATTCTCTTACCAGAGGCTGAAGATTAGATTGTACTAGATCTGACTTTCTTCTTAGAAAAGTTCCAGCATATGTGTTCTTTGTCTTTCTTTCATTCCTGGTTTCTTTTCCTACTTCTGTTTTTTAGGTTCTAGTAAAGTCAGAAGGGATAGGGCAGCATTGCCATCAATATCAGAAAGTTGGTGCTTTTAAACTAAGCAGTGGGTTAGATGTTCCTTCTTTTGTTGTAGATTCATTTTCTTGCTCTTGTTTTCTTTTCACCTTACTGCTTTTTTAAAAAAATCTGAATGTTAAGATACTATATATGGGCATGAGCTTAGGAGAAAGAATGGAATAACTAGATTTTTTGTATCCAGGCTGTCTTTTAGTTCCTTTCCCTTTCAAACATGCAATAATTAATAGCTTTATTAGATGTTAAAATCTTATGTTAATTAAATAGTTCAGTGTAATAACTCTTTTTTTAATATTTTTATTCTTGTTTTTGATCTTTTAAATTTACAATTTGAAACAGTCCTTAAAAATTCATGAATTTGTACTGAGTGCGGTAGCACACCCCTGTAATCCCAGTGGCTTGGGAGGCTGAGGCAGGAGGATAGCAAGTTCAAAGCTAGCCTCAGTAACTTAGTGAGGTGCTAAGCAACTCAGTGAGACCCTATCTCAAAATAAAATACAAAATAGGACTGGGGATGTGGCTCAGTGGTCAATGGCTCAGTGGTCAATCCCCAGTACTCCCCTCCAAAAAAATTCATGAGGGCTGGGGATGTGGCTCAAGTGGTAGTGCGCTCCCCTGGCATGCGTGCAGCCCCGGTTGGATCCTCAGCACCACATACAAAGATGTTGTGTCCGCCGAAAACTAAAAATAAATGTTATCGCTGTTGACCGGTGACGAGTTCTTGCTTCCCCGATGTTGAAGAATAACACCAAAGAAGCACGCCGAGGCAAGGTCAGAGTAGAAATTAGAAATTTATTAAAGGACAGAAGAAAAGACTTCTCCTGGAGGAAGAAGGGGACCCAGAAGGTGGAATCCCTGTAATAACTCTTAATGGTAGATATTTTATAATTTTTTCTTACAGTTGGCATAGATAATAAAGTTAAAAATGGTGAATTCCCTAGGCTTAATTGAAGCAAAGGATTATTAGATATGTGTAGTTCATTCAGTTATGGTATCTTTCTTCTTAAACTGATATTCTCTTTATACCATTTTCTTTGACATTTTGTTACACTTATGTCTAGAGTCTTCTACAGTCCCATGTTTGCAAAATATTTGTGACATTAACATTGCCTTAAGGAATGCTCAGATTGTACATAATGCAAATACAATCTTAAAAAACATATTCTAATTCTAAGCCAATTTAAATAACTTCTTCTACTTGTAGAGTCACCACTCAAACACTCAGTCTTGGCCCACAGATGCCTTTGTGTTAATATCTTCTGATAGAATACATTCTTTTTATTCTCTGTCTTTTTTGAGGGCAGGGGGTTACTGGGGATTGAATGCAGGGGCACACAACCACTGAGCCACATCCCCAGCCTTATTTTGTATTTTATTTAGAGACAGGGTCTCACTGAGTTGTTTCGTGCCTCACTGTTGGCTGAGGCTGGCTTTGAACTCTAGATCCTCCTGCTTCAGCCTCTGGAGCTGCTGGGATTACAGATGTGTGCCATGGCGCCCAGCTTTTCTCTCTCTCTCTCTCTCTCTCTCTCTCTCTCTCTCACTCTCTTTGTGGTACTGGAAGTTGAATGCCAGGTTGCTTTCTACTAATGAGCTACATCACTAGCCCTGAATTTTATTTTGAGACAGGGTCTCACTAAGTTGCCTAAGCTGGCCTTGAACTTGCGACCTTGTACCTTAACCTTCCAAGTTGCTGGAATTCCAGACATGTACCACTGCACTCAGGCGCACTCCGCACCCCACCCCCGCCCCAGCCACTTTCTTGCTAGGGATCAAATTTTGTCTTTTTATTTTCATAAATCATATTATTTCTTATGAGGGCCAAATTATATTTGTAATATACTCTCTGACATTAATTTTAACTCAATATCACCATTATTACACTGTAATCACCATTATTACCTCATAGTATAATTCATATACCCTTACACCCAGCAATATTAATTGAACCAATGTACATATCATATATATTTCTTTTTAATATATACTTAATATCTCTTTTATAATATAAAGTCCTTCATATTATGGCAGGAACCACATTTGTTTTTCTCTTATAGGGCATACTAATCAGTGTATCATGGACATCATTATGGACTAAGATTTGGCTTTAGAGTTTTTGTGATTTACTTAAAATCAGAAATGACAGGAATTCTGTGTTTGTATATTTGTACTTTATTTTCATAATTCAGTCTCTATTCTACAATTTTATTTTAATTTTTTTTTTTTCAGTTTGAGACAAACAATACAAACTGTTTCAAGGCTTTTTATAGGACTCTTAATGATTGGTCATTTTGCCTATAAACATACATACTGTATAACTCTCTAGTAGCTATAATGGCAGTTTTATTTTGGAAATAGCTCCAGAGCTTATGTGAAACATAATCATAATTTTGAACATTGTTTAAAAATATACATTTACTATATGCGAATTATATCAATAAAGCAGTTATAAAGTAAAAAAAGATTAATGTTCTCTGTACATGATATTGACCACTATATTTCTCTAAGGAAATCTTCAGAGCTGTTGAGAAGCCATCATTCAAATGACTAAAGTTATATAGGAAGTTGAACCAAAAGTATTTCTGTTAAATCCAAAGTGAAGCTTCAGTGGTTTTTTGATATGCAGAGTGTTTGTTCAGTCATGTTGTTCAATATCAGGCCTAGTGTTTGAGAAACAGAAATATCTTAATCATGAAGCATGTTTGAGGAACTAGATGTTTTGGGTGACCATTTTCTTGATAACTGCCTGTTTAAATTTTAATTATTAAAAAATAGGGGAGAAAGGTACCATATCTTTAATTTTATAATAGCTTTGTTGAGGTATAATTCACATACCATAAAATTTATCCTTTTAAAGTATATAATTGAGTAGTTTCCACATCAAGTTAATTCGTGCTTTTTTTAAAAAAATCTTTACAACATTTTGAACACAACTTCTTAAAGTTCACTTGAATTTTGCTTTTATACAGTAAAAGTACACAAGAAAACACCAAATCAACTTTGAATTTATTAAATCTCACTTATATTTAATGGAAATTAATTTATTTGGTTCTGGTTACATATTTAGTATAATTGGCAGGTACTTTTGATTGATGATACCCAGGCTCTCTGTCTCAAAATTTGTAATTATCTCATAATCAAAGCAGTTCATATTAATAAAATTATTCAATTGATAATGTATGAAGTGAATTTAGCCATTTTTCTCTATTTGATGTAAAAATGATAAACTTCAAAAATCTCTTTAGTATGAGTATTAGAAAAATCTCTTTGATGGCTCTCTCTTATTCATGGTGGATTTTTCTGTGATAGTTGTTATAGGAAGCTCAGCTTGAAATGGTAATAGCAGGGTTGAATCCAGCCAGCTCTTCTAGGAAACAAAGTCTGCACCCTGGAGAATACCTAAATATAGAAAGAAACATGAGAGCTAAAAACTGTTGTGTGTGTGTGTGTGTGTGTGTGTGCGCGCGCGTGCTTATCTCTTTCCTCCCTCTCCTGATGCCCTAATAAATATTCTCCCAGAAAGATGAAACTATGCCTTAGAATTCTGTTGTTTTTTATTTTGAGGTAGAGATGCAGGTAGGAGTTGCTGAATTTTACTTTTTTTTGCTGCCTTTTTATAGCTTTTGATTAGTTAAAAATAAAATGTGTGGTCTTGCCATTAATCTTATCAAATTGCATGCTACTCTTTGTCACAGGAGCACCTTGTCGGTCAACTTTTATGCTCTTTTTACTTAAATTTTAGCTATCTTTTATTCTCCTTGTCAAGGCTTTTTGTATTGAACTAAAATATGTAATTATCTTCCTTAGCATGTTGTTTTTTAAAAATACATTATATAGTACAAGGTCTGTGAAACATGACATTTTCTGTGAATTCATAATTTTGTTATTTTTTTTATAGTAAAACTTGATTAATCTTAGTTTCTTTTGCCTGGCTAGTAATCGGTAATCACAAAGTGTGATGACTTATTGATTAAAATGAAACTAACATGAAAAATATTCTGATAAATGTGAAGCAAAGGGGAAAATGATGGAAAAGTTATATTTGTGTATTTGAGAAAAAATAAATGGATATGGATTTTCCCCCAGGATATTATGAATGCTATTCCTTGGAAGGTGACATGTGATTCTAGTATAGTTGAAGCCAGACAGTCTGCCACCTATCCACTTCTAGGACTTCAGATGAGGCAAAACCCCATCCCATTCCTTTTGTTTGTTTTGTTTTTTTCTTTTGATGTCCAGAGCACTGAACTTGGGGCCTTGAGTGTGCCAAGCTACACTCTGCTACCAAGCTAAACCCCCAACCCCAGTCTCTAAAAGGTCAAGAGCTTCCTTGATCTTTTATTGGAACTTGTCATGAATAGACAAGTGGATAAACAAATCATCCACCATTTTCCAACAGTTGAATAGTTGACAAGATATATAAATTATACATATCAACAAAATTAATGAACCTAATAGGTAAATAAAATTAGCATAGTTTTTATATTTTAAAAATGGAATGAATAAGTGAATGATACAAGACAATAAAGTTTGTGAATTAAAACAGAAATTGTTCAATTTTGCCATTTATAAAAAATTAAAAACAATGATGTTTAATTTGTACTTGTTAAAATATTAAGAGGAAAAACCAGTTGTCTCATGAAACTCATATGATAATATATTGCTGGTGGCACTGTTAATTGATACTGTGATACTTTTTGAAGATAATTTAATCACACATTTCAAGTGCACATTTAGTCACACATTTCAAGTTTATTCTTCCTTCCTTCCTTCCTTCCTTCCTTCCTTCCTTCCTTCCTTCCTTCCTTCCTTCCTTCCTTTCTTTCTTTCTTTCTTTCTTTCTTTCTTTTTCTTCCTTTTGCTAGGGATCAAACCCAGGGCCTCTCACATGCTAGGCCAGCACTCTATTACTCACCTACAACCCCTACTCCTCATATCTTTTCACTTAAGTTAAATTTCTAAAAGTTGAATGACTAACTAATTGTGCCCTCAACGTGGAAAAGGGCATATATGTAGATGTTTATCGTGACATCACCTGAAAAAGCAAATATAGTGACATATCCAACATTATAAGAATAGTTAAGCAAATTCTGATGTTGAAGCATTGTTAAACAAATAGTAATTTTACAGAGTAAGTAACTACTGAGAAAGGGAAACTCTTATACACTGTTGGTCTAGTCAAAATGGAAAACAGTATAGAGATTCCTCAAGAAACTAGAAGTAGAGCTCCCATATGATTCGGCAATGCCACTACTGAATAGACATTCAAAGTGTTGAAGAAATACCAGTACTCCCTTGTGTATTACAGAACAATGTACAATAGCAAGATATGGAATCAACTGAAAGATCCATCAACTCTGAATGGATACAGGAAATACGGTAGATATACACAGTGAAATTACTCTTCAGACATAAAAGAGTGAGGTTCTGCCATTTATGGCAACATAGATGAACCTGGAGGACATTATGTTAAATGATACAAGTCGAAGAAAGACACATACTGCATGTTCTCATGTCTAGAGGCTAAAAAGTTGAGCTCATAGAAATAAAGAGTAGGATAATGGTTACCAGAGGCTGGCAAGGATAGGGGGTAACAGGGGATGGAGAAAGGAGGATTAAAGGGTACAGAAATGCAGTTGAATACAAGGAATAACTTCTAATGTTTTGGAGCACAGTAGGACAACTATGGTTAACAACAATTAACTGTATATTTCAAAATCGCTGATAGGATTTTGAATGTTCCCAACACAAAGCAATGATAAATGTTGGAGGTAAAGGATATGCCAATCACCATGATCTGATCATTATACATTGTATACAAGTATTGAAATATCACATTGTTTCCCATAAACATACATTATGTTCTCTTTTAAAAAAATAAAAATAAACCAGGTATAGTGCCTCACCCCTATAGTCCCAGCTATTCAGGAGGTTGAGATGGGAGGTTCACTTGAGCCTAGGAGTTTGAGTCTAGCCTGAGCAACATAGTGAGACCCCCATCACTAAACAAACAATTAAATAAATGAAATATATTTAAATATATTTAAAATTGCAGACTTCTACAAACCCTACCCCTCAGAAGAGTAAATAGCTATTTAGAATAACACTTATCATATCATATGTCATGAAAACAGAATTCAAACTGTTTATGCTAAGTATACCTCAAATTATGGACTGCTTACAGAAGAAATATGAGATGAGTCGCACATAGTGTTGAAGTTGGTGGCACTGAGAGTAATTAAATTTTTTTCTGCAATAAAATTGTTTCTAGGTATGTGTTTTAAACATTAAACATTTTTCTTCTTCTCTCATTAATAATCATTGCCCAATCCCTTTGGGAAGAAAAGTTTGGAGCTAAAGAAGTTTATTGGTTCTGAAGGTCACCTATAATATTTAGATAATAGAAAAGTTAAATTATAAGTAGTCATTTTTTCCCCTACCCCATCATGGCTGCTCTCCTACCTACACCCTTTACTTCTGCCTGTAAGAAACAGTGTACCATAATAGACTGAACAAAGAATTTAGGCCAGAAGTCTGGTTTCCAATTCTGATTGTTGTGTTCACTATGTGCCTTTCAGCAACCAGTTATTCAGTTTCTCTTATTTATAAAAAGAAGTATTGGGAAGATTAATATCTGTATCTGTATATATCTACATATAGATATATATTGACATAAAGACTTTTACAATATAAAACTACACAGATATTGTTACTGTTTTTATTAAGTTCTTGAAATGCAGGGGGATGATATATACTAAGCAGACCAAATTTAATGGGTATTTGGAATGTTTCTAAAATTATTTTTCCCTCTCTGTTATAGGGATCTTTTATTTAGCCAGATGTATGACAAATTAAGTGAGAATTCAGTGGCCAAAGGAGTGTTTCTGGAGTGCCTTGAACCATATATTTTGAGTGATAAATTGGTGGGGATCACACCCCAGGTTATGAAAGACTTGATTGTTCATTTCCAAGATAAAAAATTAATGGAAAATGTGGAATCCCTCATTGTACATATGGATATCACCAGCCTAGATATTCAGCAGGTGAGTTTATAGACAGCATATTAACTTAACAGAATAAATATTATTCCTTTATTGATTTTATTTACCTGACTGGTAAGGCCTTTCTCTGCTTCTCTAAAAGCCCAATTGAGTACTTCTGGCAAGTTGTCTTATAAACTTGTATTTTTCAGTATAGTTGTTAGGACTCTATATAAGCTTAGGACTGTATGTAAGCTGGATAATATAATGCTTGCAAAACGGAGATTATGCCTTATATTTCTTTAACATTCTCCAGAGCTCTTGGCATAGAGTTGACATTGCTCAATAAATGCTTATTGATTGATCCCAGTTTGTTTGTTCAACTAAGGGTCCTTTCACATAAACAATAGAATATTTTTACCTAAGAGAATGATGCCATTTAAAATATATATATATATTAGGTAGACACAATATCTTTATTTTATTTTTATGTGGTGCTGAGGATCAAACCCAGTGCATCATGCATGCTAGGAGAGCACTGTACTGCTGAGCCACAACCCCAGCCCATATGATGCCACTTTTTAGATAGCTAGTATATAAGGTCAGAGTTAAATTTTGAAATGCAGAGAATGGTATGAGAGGTAAATTAGCATAAGTAGTGTGCTATAGTAGAGAATGAGAAGTTACTTTAGATTGGCTAATTATAGAAAATCTTTCTGAGGAGGTGACATTGAGTCTTAGAATCTGAATGACAAGAAGGATCAGTAATGCAAAGATCTTTGAATAGAAGACTATTATAGGTGAAGCTAATGTTTAAAAAAAAAAAGAAGAAGATTCTGCCTCGAATTTTCAAGTAACAGTAAAAGGGCAAGCAGATCTGGAACATAATGGAAAAGAGAAGTAGACTCTGCAGGGCGAGGTACACATTTTCCCATTTTATTCTGGGTTCTTTAGAATTTTTTTTTGGTACCGGGGATTGAACCCAGGGGCACTTAACCACTGAGCCACATCCTGAGCCTTTTTTTTTTTTTTTTTTTGTATTTTATTTAGAGACAGGGTCTTACTGAGTTACTTAGGGCCTCACTAAGTTGCTGAGCCTGGCTTTAAACTTGCAATCCTCTTGCCATGATCCTCCTGCCTCAACCTCCCTAGCCACTGGGATTACAGGCATGTACTACTGCATCCCGCTTACCATTTTTAAAGAAAGATCACCCTGGTTCCAGAGATGGTAGCAGTGAGATGGAGAGAGTCAGCCTGATTTTTGCTGTTTGGGAGGTATAATTGATTTACTGATGAATTAGATGTCAGTGTAGGAATGAGAGAATTAAAAGGCAATGTCCAAGTTTTTGTTTTGTTTAATAGCTTGAGAAATAGGATGGATAGTGATTCCTTTAAGAAGATTGGAAGACTGGAAGAAGTCTTAGTCTGAGAGACAAAATGAGGAGTCTTGCTTTGCCATTTTATTTTGAAATAGCTGCTAAACATTCAGGTGAAGATATTAAGGAAGTGGTTGGATGGGTCAGAGAGAAGGTTAAGGCTGAGGTTACAAGTGCGTTAGTTATCAGTAAAGAGATGTATGAGCATGGCACTGGCTAAAGAGAGGATAGAGAAAGAAGAGAAGAGTCCCAGAACATCCATTTTCTAGAAACACTCTCCCAGGACACCTCACTTCCATTTTTCTATTTAACCCTCTGGCTAGTCTCTATCATTCTCCAACCTCTGATCTTCTACTTCAGTCCTCTTGTCACTCAATGGTATTATATAATTCTCATAGGAACAGAATATAGAATAACCTGTAGTTCAAGTCATAACTGTTCCTTTTGTGTGTGTGTTTTATCAAGGTGATTTCTCTCCATCCTTAAATACTTCAAGCTCCTTTTCACTATAGTTCTTTCGTCCTGGTTGTCTTCTGCCTGCAGAATCCCTCATTTCCTTTTCTGCTTTTTGTCCCCATGCATGCATCCTTTAGGTACTAGCTTAAATGTTGCATGTACTCTCAGCTTTTTCTTTTTTTGGTACCAGAGATTGAACCCCAGGGTGCTTAACCATTGAGCCACATCCCCAACCCTTTTAAAATATTTTATTTAGAAACAGGGTCTCACTGAGTTGCTAAGGGCCTTGCTAAATTGCTGAGACTGGCTTTGAACTCTCGATCCTTCTGCCTCAGCCTCCCGAGCTGCTGGGATTACAGGTGCATGCCACTGCACCTGGCTCAGGGATGACTTTTTGAATACTCCAAATCAAGTTAGGTTCCTTTATAATGTTTTTTCATATTTGTAGGTCATTAATTTTTTGTATACTTGAATATCTTCTCTACATCAAAATTCATACTATTTTGTACTCCTCTTTTTTTTTTAATTGGGTATCTAGGATAAATGTAAGCTCTATAAAGGTAGGGAATAGATCTGATTTGTCTGTCATTTTATCCCCAGTGCCTAAGAGGACCCAAATATAAGTGTTTGGTAAATAGTTGTAGAACTATTGAGAAAAAGCAAAATGAATAATGGAAAGGAGAGAGAGGAAATAAAATTAGACATTGGACAACGTTTAAAAGTAGTTATTATACTATTAAAATAATATTGAACCTACAATATCTGTTACTTAGCCATTATGTTTGAGTTGCTTCAATTTCAGTTTTTACCAGAGAAGAAAGAAGAACAAATAAGGAAGAAAACTCAAGATATTTTCCATTCTTAAAGCTTTAAGTGGTTTAATTGGTGAAACTTACTAAATTATATAGATCAAGTGACTTTTCCTTTTTTATAGGTAGTTCTCATGTGCTGGGAAAATCGTCTATATGATGCTATGATCTATGTCTATAACAGAGGCATGAATGAGTTTATTAGTCCAATGGAGGTAAGGTATTTTGTAACTTAAGACATAACATTTAATATTGTCTACTAATTTTTTCCCTGTTCTTATTTTGCTTTGAACATCTGATTATCTTAAAATTTCCTCTTGATTTATTAGACTTGCATCTGTTTTAGCTTGGGTCTTTTAAGTAGTCTTTATTTAAATTATTAATTAATTAATTTTTGGTGCTGAGGCTTGAACCCAGGGGCTCATGCATGATAAGCATTTGCTCTGCCACTGAGCTACACCTCAGCCCAGCAGTCTTTAATTTCATGTCTTCTGCCATTGTTTTCTTGCCTATCCATGTAAATAGAAATTTATATCCCAGGGAACAGTTGAAAAAATTAAAAGTAATGCTTACTTGTTAGACTGTAAGCTTTTTTCCTCCAAGGAATTTTTCAACTGTAGCAACTTTTCTAAAATGTTTAAGAAATTTGTTTTATATAATTATTGTAAATAATAAATGTGTTGTTACTTACTGCTGTTTTGCATATACATTCTGCTGAGGGAGGTCCTGAGAATGGTAGGATGTCATTATTTGTTAGTTACTAATGTACTGTTTTTCCAAATTTGAAATTTTATAACATTTGTGGTAATTTTTTATTCTCCTTTCCAAGAGAGTTAAAAAAGCATTTATGCTTTTATTTTATCCATCTTGTCATTGCCTTACTTTAAGGACAGATTGGATAATGGCGCTGCAGATATATGTGGTATACCCCCAACCCACTGCTTTGTTATAGTGACTAATGCACCCCAACAGAGTCAGGAATCCACTGAAAACATCTAGTCAATTTTATTTGGCAAATTTAATACCATCCAAAAACTGTTCTCAGTATTACTAAGTCTGCAGTTGTTCTACGGAATTTCAGCCTTCTTTGAGCATACTAGCTTGGTAGTGTGTTTATTCCTTTAATTCATAACTCTTCAAATTTAGTTGTACCTCTCATCTCTTGAGTGCTTCATCCCTACTCTTCAGGTTTTGACCCTGATTGTGTATATGTTAAGAAAGAATTCTTTCTCTTAATACCTCTCAGCTGCTAAATCATCCAGGTTCATTACTGAGAAAGGCCCTGAGAAAGACTTAGCTACCTCCTCAGTGAGGTCCAGTGCTATCCTATGTACAGAAATGTTCTCTGTGCCAACACTAGTCCCCAGTTGGGAAGAATTAATTCAGTTTCTAGTGTATCTCAAAGTAATCCCTCAAAGCAGATCCAAATTTGATACATTCTACATTTACAAAAATGATTGCTGACTTTTATGTTGCTTTTGAAATTTTTCTTTTGTGTGGATTGTTTTATTCCTCACAGTCTGATTTACATTTATACCTATACATCTCAAATGGAACACCAGGCTATTGAGGTTGCCTTTTTTGTGTTCAGAGTAGTTTCTAAGTTTAATGGCTTTCAGCAGGAGCTTGGTATTTGTTATAAACAGTCATTTTAGAGATTTTAACCATGGGAGGTTAGGTGGTTCCTCTTTTATAATTCTCTGTCTATAAGGAAATCACTTTTCAGTGTTTAAAGTTTAGCTCTTTTAGCACGTGGGGAGGTCTGCATTAAGAGAAGATATCCTGTCTTTTGAAATTTTTTAGATTTTCTAAATGAAAGACATTGTCATCCCATTTGAAGTGACTACTGTAGCCTCTGAAGTCTTTCCTTTGTTCAGTTTTGGCTGCTTCTGAAGGAAAAGTAGTGCCTTGTGTTAAGAGGACAAATGTTTCCTCTATTAACTTAGGTCTCAATGATGGGAGACAACAAAGGGGGTGTCGAGGAGGGTGTGAATTTATCTGACAATATACATATTTACAGGAGAAAAGACAAGGCTTATCCATAGGAGCACTCACTAATAAGTAGCTCTGCTGAGTAGCCAGAGGTGAAGTTTTGTATACCAGCTTAACAAAAATGGGGGAGACAGTGGAGTTGGGACTTCAGTGGGAAGGTATGGCAAGTTCTAGGCTTTTTGATGCTAATAGAAACTGAATTTGCATCTCCTTGGGCAAGGTCAGTCTTCTCCCAAATAAGACACTCCTTCTAGGGGTTCCATGAGACTATATTTTGGGGAGGCCCTGCTTAAATTAAAATAGTTTTTTCTATGCTATGGATGTTTAGATGTTTTCAGCTTAAAGTAATCTTCATCATCACTTTGGTGAGATATTAATCTCTTCATTTGCTTATTTTCTTAAAAGAAGAAAGCCTCTTTAAGAACCTAAGTCTTGTATCAAAAATTATAATCTCAGCAAAGACCTTCATGTAACTGGTATTCAATGTTTAATATCACAATGATTTTCCATTGTGCTATTTCTAAATAGTTCATGTACACATTAAGTTTTTATATTTAATCAAATTCCATCAGAGAAAGGAAATTGATAAAATAAGATTCTTGATTATCTTTAAAAAATGTTGTCCTTTGAAATGATGTTGTTTTTTTTGTTAATTTTAATGCAGAAGCTTTTCAGAGTCATTGCTCCTCCTCTGAATGCAGGAAAAACACTAACAGGTATTACTTTTCTAAGCCTTAATTTTTTCTTTCTTTCTTATTTTAAGGTATTATTTAAATGTTATAAAATTCAATTCACCAATTATATGTGTACAGTGGGAATTTTGCTAATCATTATAATCATATAATCACCACCCTAATCAAACCATAGAAGAAACTATGTAATTATTCATACTTAAAATTTTCCATGTAATCCTTTGTACTTCAGATATCCCTTGTGATAGTGGATGTTTAGAAGTGTGTTATTTTCTACCTATTGTGAATTTCTCAATTTCCTTCTGATATTGATTTCTATTTTTGTTCTGTAGTCAGAGGATATACTTTCTGTGACTTCTTTTTCTATTTTTTGCTTTCACAGGTAGTCTTTTCTGGAGAATGTTTCATGTGTAGTTGAGAATAATGTATTGAATGTGTTTTGTTGTTTAGTGGAACATTCGGTAGCTGTCTGGGAGGCTTGGAACCATCAAAAGTCCAGTTCCACTGCTACTTGATGAAGCCAATAATTTGAGGGACTGAGTGACAGGAGAAGAAAGAATTTTATGGGCAATAAGCCAGCTGACGGAAGATGGAGAGCTGTCACCCAAATTCTGTCTAGTCAGAGATCACTAACATAAAAGCTTATGTGGATAAGTCTGGATAGTCTAAATTTAGTTATAGCCTGGTGGGCACTGGAGTGGTCATTAATTCTTGGAGTAGTCAGTTCCCTTGATGTGCTTTGCTGTTGTTCATGGGTTACCAGGTATCCAGGCATTCCTGGTTCCTAAAAAAAAATCTAAAGAAAGAACTGATTAGTAGGTCATGTGACTGGAGTTATTCTTTGATTTTTTCCCTTTATTTTTCTTGTCAGGTAAAGCTGACTTTACTGGTTAATTATTTGAAGAGTGAGACATAGGAGAGTGACGCAAAACAAACTATGAAAAATGACTTGCTAGTGCTAGAAACAAGTTTTCCTCTTCACTGACTTCAATTATCAGACTGGTTAGCAGTAGGAGCAAGTTAATCTACTGAGTGGCTTCAGGCTTATAGTTTGTTCAAATCTTCTATTTCCTATTTATCTTCCACTACTTCTTTTATCCATTATTGAAGGTATGGTATTGAAGTCTTCAGTTGTTCAATTGTCTCTTCCTTGTGTGTTCCTAGGGCCTTGCACATGCTAGGCAAGTGCTCTACCACTAAACTATATCCCCAGTCCTTTTCTTTCTTTTGAGACACAGTCTTGATAAGTTGCCCACACTGGCCTTGAACTTGGAATTATTCTGCCTCATCTAACCGAATAGCTAGGATTATAGGCATTCACCACTGTGCCCAGCCAAATTGTCTGTTTCTCACTTCAATTCTGTCAGTTCTTGCTTATTTTTTTATAGCAAGTATACACAAAATATTTATTACTTGAATTAATGACAGTTTCATCCAACAATCTATAACCTGCTTAAAAACTATGATACTTCTGGAATTTTATACAATCTTTCTTTTGTGCTCTAGTTTTCAAAAGCTTTGATAATTCTATTTCTTATAAAACATTTCTTATGTTCATGGTGAATAAATTGGTGGCATTTCTACCATAGTGCTAGGCCTAAGACCCATCTCTTGAAGATACCAACAAATCAGGTCTGGCTACTTGCTTTAAAAACCAAAGAAAGGGCTGGAGTAAAGAGAGGGCTGAGTGAGCTCAGTAGTAGAGTGCTTGCCTGGTATGTGTGGGGCACTAGGTTGGATCCTTAGCATCACATCAAAATAAATTAAAAAAGATGTTATTGTGTCTGTCTATAACTAATAAGTGTGTGTGTGTGTGTGTGTGTGTGTGTGTGTTTTCCAAAAAGAAAAGTAATGATGAAAAGCAGGAAAGGAACTTGAATCAATATAGCTATACCGGGAAGATTAAGGAGAATAGCATTTCCAATCCTGTCTTTGGTGGTATTAACATGAATTTCCAGATTACATAGAAAAAGTAGACCAGAAATGTGCATAATCAAGCAGTCTTGATCACACTGTGTGGTCTGATTGATCATTATCCCAGGACTGGTTGGGCAGGGCCTTGTGCATAAGAAAGTTGCTATTGCTGTGGTGCACACCTGTAATTCCAGTGACTTAGGAATCTGAAACAGGAAGATTGCAAGCTTGAGGCCAGATTCAGTAACTTAGCAAGGCCCTTAGCACCTTAGTGAGATGCTGTCTTAAAATACAAAATGAAAAGAACTAGAGATATAGCTCAGTGGTAAAGTGTCCCTGGGCTCAATCCCCAGTACCCTATCCTCCTCCAAAATTACCAACAAACAGAAAACTATTGCTGTTTCCTGGTGCTAGTTTTATCACAAGATGTTTATTAATCAGACTTATTGTTCCTGGAATCCAACGTATCCCAGAGCAGAAGAAACTGATGCAAAATGGAAACAGAAATCTTCATAATTTTAGTTCAAATGCAAAGACAGATGTTCCTTCCAGATTCACTCAGTTGCCACATATATAAACTGAAACAAAAATGTGAATTAAATATTTAGAACACCTTCCAAAAATTCATTAATTGCATTCTACCACTTTAGGCTTTACTTAGAAGTTTTCTATTTTATGTGAAACTTATTGTCCTTGAAATTTTGTGATTATATAGTAGAAGTCAATATTTAAAAGCATCTATACTTCAGAAAGTCAGGAAGGCTGGACTTAAAAAAGACTTTCTTTATTAGAGACTGTTTTGTTTTCATTAGAAATATGGCATGGTCATAATTTTATGCTCACATGTCACACAGTCTATTACTAGAGAAATATTTTGTGCAGTTGGTAGAATTAATTTTCCTTTTTTTGTTAAAAATGTAATCTTCATTGTTATCAAGAAGAGAAGTATGTATTTCCTCCATTTCAAACTTGCCTATCCAGTTTTGCTGGTCTTTTGCATTGTTTGTCATCCACAATTTTGCAAAATAGCTTTTTCCTTTTCATATTTGAAGTGTTTCATACTTCCACCTTTTGATTTGAGAGCTGTTTAAAATTTCTCCAGGAATGTCTTCTAGTTTACACATTTAGTCTATAACTCTTCATTGTAGTTTGCTGATTGATTTTTTTTAAAGAGAGAGAGCGAGAGAGAGAGAGAGAGAATTTTAATATTTATTTTTTAGTTTTCGGCGGACACAACATCTTTGTTTGCATGTGGTGCTGAGGATCAAACCTGGGCCACAGGCATGCCAGGCGAGCGCGCTACCGCTTGAGCCACATCTCCAGCCCTGCTGATTGATTTTTAAAAGTGACAAAAATCAGGGCTTGTTTCTGTTTGCTTTCATCCTCAATGACCAAAAATCTCACATGGCAATTCCTCACCTGTTGTAACTTTTCTCTGGTTAATAAACTGGTGGGTAATGGGTGATGAACAGGGTTGATGATTTCATATCCCTAATAAAATGCACAAGTATAGCATAACAATGGCAATTCCATCCTAGGTTCTCTTCCCTCTTCCCAACTTGTCCAAGTTGAACAAGGACTAAGATGTTGCCTTTCTGATTATTTCTGCTGTGTCAATCAGTTCTATAAATGTTCTCCATTCTTTATATTGTCTGCAGCACCCTTCCACAGTCCCCAGTGTTATTTTCTCTACAGGAATGCAGAAGTCAGTCAAAGCCATGATAGGAGTCAGTGTAACCTGTTTTATGTAGGAAGTTTTTTTGTTTGTTTGTTTTTGTTTTGTTTTGTTTTTAAGAGAGAGAGAGAGAGAGAGAATTTTTAATATTTATTTTTTAGTTCTCGGCGGACACAACATCTTTGTTTGTATGTGGTGCTGAGGATTGAACCTGGGCCGCATGCATGCCAGGCGAGCGCGCTACCATTTGAGCCACATCCCCAGCCGTGTAGGAGTTTTTTTTCACCCATGTTTGGTCTGGTGGTTTTCAGTACTGTCTTGGAGTCCTCAGTCATCAGCTTTTGCTGGGCTCTTGTGAGGGCCTTACTTTAGATATCCTTACAGTAACACATGTAAGAAGGATCACATGGTAAGACTGGAAACCAGGGACCCAATTCTTGTTTAATTTTATTTTGGAATTTTTAGTCCTTTGGCAGGCAGTTTACAATTTTCTCCTTAGCCTTCACTTCTGACTTAGGCTGAGCCTCAGAGTCAGCCACAGCTTATAGATTCTGATCTTCCCTGGGTACCTATACAGTCTTGCACATAGAGATTTTCAGACACCTCTGGAGACCCTTCTTCTGTTTATTCTTGTATGTTTTTTGGAGAGCACTGATTGTTTTCAGAAATGTCAGGGATAGTGCTGTTACTACAGAATGAATTCTGAGTCAGGACAAGAAGAGGCATGTGGAGATTCTGGATTCTGTTATTCTCCATTATTTTATTTTTTCCCCTAATTTTCTCAGGTAATTTTCCTGAGATTAGAGCTAGCCAACTCTCTGAGACAGGACAGTTGAGAGTTCCAACCCCATTTTTTTCCCCTTCAGGTGACTTCTCAGTTGCTGTTTTTCACAGCTGTGGAAGTTGTGAGGTTATTGGTTTTAAGCTGGGAAAAATAGCACGGTAGTAGATAAAGTTAGACACTATAAAGCCCACTCATAGTTATTTCTGAGATTTAGGCATTTTTCTTGAATAAATATTCCTCAGATTACAGCAACTCTTTACTTTTTCAAGAGTTCTAAAAAAGTTGATTTTAAGAATTTACTTTCATGGAAGAACAGGATTTTGGAGGAGTGCATTCCACCATTTCAGAGTGTGTCCTGCTAGATTTTTATTTTGTTTGTGGTGCTGGGGATAGACCCAGAGCCTCACATATGCTAAGTAAGTGCCCTACCACTGAGCTGTATCCCCAGATCCTAATTTTTGTTTTGTTTGGGCTTTTTCCCACTCTATTTTCTCCACCATGGATGATTTCTATTGCCCTACCCCCAGGTTCACTTGCTCTTTCCTCTTTCCTGTCAATTTAGCTGTTAATTCCACTCAGTGAATTTTTGTTTTCAACAATTGTGTTTTTGAATCTGTAATTTCTATTTAGTTATTTTTTATAGGTTCTGCTAGATTTATCTTCATTTATCTGTTGAAATTTTCATGCATTGAAACATGTCCTATTTTACTTCATTGAGGATAATTATAGTTTCTTTTTTTTTCTTTCTTGTCCATTAGTTCTAATCTTTTATTTATCTCAGAATTGTATTTGTTCAGGGATAACACAAAATATAGTAGAAATATAGCAAGATTTATTAGAGAAGGGAAAGACACCCTCAAAGGAGAATGTGAGTTGTTTCAAAGAGGAGAGAGCAGTGGTACCCATTTGTTCCCTGGTTTTAGAGGAGGTCTCAGGGAAGTTTCTAGAGAGTTTTGTCCAGGTACCACCTCTCAACCTTTGATTAACAGTAGGCAGCATATTTTGAAGTTCTTAATGCACTTGATTTTGTTCATAGGCACCCAAGAGAAACCCATGGTGGGTGGAAAAGATTTTACTAGTATATATGAGATTAAAATGACATGCTGGAGATCTGAAGGCAGCTCTTGGTCACTTCGGCCTGTACTGACTGGTTCTAATTTGAATTTGTTTTTTCAGATTTTTATAGTCAGTGGGCTTTGTTTCTAATTATTCTGTTTTTCTGGGTCTTGAACTCTGGTTGGTATAAAGGTCACAAAAGTTTCTTCTTCAGGGTGACTCATGTCCTTCTTATTGGAAGGGAGGAATCTTAAGTTCCTCAGCCTGGAGAATAGATCTGCATATAATGGGTTACTTGTGGAGCGATGTAACATATCCTGTTGATTTAAGCCAGAGAAGGACCAGAATGGCCCTGGGTAAATTGCTTTTAAAAGAAAACATGAGAAGGGCCAGCACATAGGCCCATTTTGTAGAACTATCCCTTTAACTTCATGTTCCTACCACTCATATCTATGTGCAACCTTTCCTTCCCTCCTCTTTCCCTCCTTTCTGTCTGTCTTTTCCATTCCTGGTTTCTTTCTTTCTTTCTTTCTTTTTAAAAAGACTTTTTTAAAAACGTATTTTTTCTAGTTGTCAATGGACCTTTATTTAATTTGTTTATATATGGTGCTAAGAATTGAACCCAGTGTCTCACACATGCTAGGCAAGTGCTCTACCACTGAGCTACAACTCCAGCCCATTCCTGATTTCTTGGTTTCACTTTTCCCCTAGGCCAGAAAGATCAGGGGTTTTTCCATGTGCTGTCTGTCTCATGTATTCAAGTCACATTACACTGTAGGAGATAAAAGTATGGCTGCCTGTCTTTCCCCCAAGTGAATCTGAACCCCCTGCCAGATTTTATGCTTCTATTCACTGTTTAATAACTTTAGGTAGTTTCTTTTATTATGCCCAGCTTTTACAGGATTTTTTGTTTTGTTTTTTTTTGAGGGTGAGGCAAGGGGAGTCATTTTGTATAGTCTTAACCTCTTGTGCCTATCAGTGGCCCTGAACCTAATCTTTTTGAAACAGACTTGAAAATTGACTTTCACATAAATGTCCACCAGAAATGAAAGTGTAGTATAGTATTGAAACATCCAAATGGAACTGTTGAGCTTTTATAAAAGAGGATATTGGGGATAGTTCAGTTGTACAAAATCAAGAACTTTATCAGTTCAGTTCACTGTGCATTTACTAATCACCTCCCGAGTGCTAGACATTGTACTGGGTGCTAGAAATAGAGATAACACAGATAACCTGCTCCTAATAAATTCATAGGAGTGGAATAATGGTGATACACATGTTAAACAAGTAAATTTAACTCTAAGAATATTATGAGCTAGACACATTCTACCTGAGATTTCTAACAATTAAAGTGTTTACCTAATGAGTCAATAAACATGAATACGGTATATTCGTAAGGCAATTGCTACCATATATTACTAGTTGAGTTGAATCAAATAACATTTGAAATTCAGGCAAAATTCAATTATTCATACAATTTTTAGCAACTCAAATTTGTATGAATTACATCACATATTTAGAGTATTTAAAAAGGATAAAACATATGTATTTGCTGGCATTATGTCTCATATTCACATCTAAATTAGAAACTTTACCTTATCTTTATTACCAACCACAGATTCCCATAATCTGCATACCACACAAATTCCTGATTACTTCACCCTTACTTCATTCTATGTTGCCTTTGACATTTTGGACTAAAAATTGACCTAATTATCTTTCACATACCTTTTTGTTTACATATTGGTTTATATAATCAGATGACAGAATTTTACATTTTTTGACATGTTAGAATAGAAAGGGCTCTAAAGATCATTTATTTGCGCTAAGTTACTTTAAACATTTAGAAACAATGGCCTTCTCAACCCTACTGCACTAGGAGTGGTAAAAGTCCATGTTAATAAATGAGAAGGCATAGTTATGCCTTAGTGTCAGTTAATTGGTCTTCATCTACAGTTGAACTCATTGCCTGCTTTATGCCTTTCCCTGGTCCTAAGCTAGGGTTTAAGATAACAGCACATAGATTTCTACCCGCAGGTCTGTTCCTTCCACATGTGTCTTTGACTAACTCATGGATTTTTTCTATGAATAGAATCCAATGATTTTTTTTTTAAGTTCAAGTGGTCTTATCTCAATTTTCTGTTGTTTGGAAATAAATATATTTATCTCATCTTAAATGCCAAGTTTTACATTTTGTTTCCACATGAAGATTGTATTTCTGACAAGGTTTTGAAAAAGAATTGCTAAAGATATTTTTCTATTTTAGATGAGCAAGTTGTTATGGGCAACAAGCTTCTTGTATATATTAGGTAAGGGATTTTTATTTATTCATCTGTGACCATGTTTCTTCTGTACTTTCCTATATATTTAAGAGATTCTATGTCTTAGCCATATAGTACTTTTCATTTTTCTAAGTTCTTTTATGCAGAGTAGTGGTTCTCATGTTTGGCAATCTTTAAAGACATGTTTAGTTATATCCATCCAGGATATTACTGGTATCTAGTGGGCAGAGGCCAGGATGTCAAACATCCCACAGTGCATAGTGTAATCCCTACAACAAAAATTACGTAGCCCAGTATATCAATAGGACTATGGTTGAGAAACCCTGATATAGGATATTTTATTTTTACTACCAGAAATTCTGTATGATATATAGTACTTCTAGTTTATATGTAAGGGCAAGAGATTTGTTTAAATCATGAAAAAGTGATAGAGCTAAAACTAGAATTTTTGTCTCTTACTCTTGGAGCAGAATTGATTCCAATAGACTATATTGGCTCGGAATTGACTCCAAAGAGAACTTTTAGCTAGATAACTGGTTGGTAGGAAGATAGGAAGGTGGCAGAACCTGTCAGAGTCTCATTTTAGTTCTTGTTTAGCATGAGGGTTAACTTTGAGACTCATTATACATTGCTGCATTGACTCTTTGGTGAGAAAGAACATTGTGTTTTCTTGGTACTTTATCATTTGTACTTTAAACTCTTTAGAGTATGCTGGTATCCACTTGTCTCTAGGCTAATATTGAAAATTGATGACTGGCTCAAAGATTTTTAAAGTTGCTCTTCCCCAAACCAAAAAGAAAACATATTCAGAAGAAATTTATCATAATTCAGTCCATAAGGTAGGTCATTAATCATAAAGAAGGTCTTATTTGGAGGTGAATCTCCAAGAGGATCTTGGGATGTAGCTCAGTGGTCGAGTGCTGGCCTAGCATGCATAAGGCCCTGGGGGGAGGCACCACCACTGCAAAATAAGAAAATCAACAAAATAGCAACAACAACAAGAAACTATAGAGTGAATTTTGCCTCAGGTTCTAACTCTCCTTAAAAGCTTGTCCTATTGCAGACATTTTCCAGATATTTATTATGCTAGTTCATGCCCCATTTTTAAAATCACCATTCTTAAAATCACTGGTTTAAATGTCTCTAAGAGTGGGGCTTTTAACAGGTAACTCATAGTTTAATGTTGCCATTCAGTTTTCTAAATACTAAGTATGAGGTGTAAGGGTAGTGTGTTCTCATTCCTTTCTGCCCCTTTAGTGCAGGAAATGGAAGCCACCACTCTGTCACAGGATGTGGTACTTCACCATCATTTTCATGTCCTATATTTTCTGAACTGTATGTCATATTTTTAAAAAAAATTTTAGGTTTTTTATTGAGTACATAAAACATAAAATTTGTACATATTTAGGGGTGCCATGTGATGTCTTAACAAATGTATAGATGGCATAATATTTAAATCAGGGTAAACCTCTCTCCACAAACATCCTTTGTGATAAAAAAAAGGTTCAAAATTCTTTCTTCTAGTTTTTTGAAGTATACGTATATTGTCATTAAATATATAACTCTACAGTAAATTAACAGTGATCTGATTTTGAACTTGACCTAATTGACAAAAACTGAGTCTACTTCAAGATCAAATTAGTATCTCAGGTTTGAGGAATAGTGTGTTACTCACTTGAAAGTTGCGCTTTTGCAAGTGATCAGATCTGTTCCCATTCTTTTCTTCTAGTTGTTGTCTGGCAGGTCGAGCCTATCCCCTTGGTGATATCCCTGAAGATCTTGTTCCCTTGGTTAAAAACCAGGTTGGTACTGTTTTCATTGCATTTTTAGTTGTTTACACTTCTTACTGAGATGCACTGAAGATATTGCAGATGAGGATTATACTTGGCTCAGGAACTACTGCCTGTATAGGAGAGAGCCTACTTGCTTTCGCTAAAATGGACAGTTTTAGCTCAGAGAGGATTTAAGAGAGAACTTTTTATATAGTGGTGATTTGAACTGAATTTAGTTTGCCTTTATTTTATCCAGATGGGCATCATTGCTTCAATAAGATACTTTATAAGAAGAGAAAATGATCAACAGTTTGCTTTTCTCCTCATAGGTTTTCGAATTTCTGATTCGCCTACATTCGGCAGAAGCATCCCCTGAGGAAGAAATTTATCCTTATGTTCGAACTTTGCTACATTTTGACACAAGAGAATTTCTAAATGTATTGGCACTGGTAAGAAACAGTTTGATTTTAAGTTGTTGTCAAAGGCATCAAGGTGATAATTTTTTTAATAGAGAGAAAGAAAAATTAAAATCTTTATGTGAGTGTAATTTTTATGCCCTGGGCAGTGTTTCAGATGTTTGTTATTGTTGTGCCACCCTTATGTCCTCTCTAGTTACTTAGAGCCCTACCTCTCCTCTTCTATCGCCGTGTGTCTGTCTCTAAAGCACACTCATGGGCTGGGGGTAAGCTCAGTGGTAGAGTGCTTGCCTAGTATGCATAAGGCCCTGGGTTTGATCCCCAGCTCCCCAGCACTAAAAACAAAACAAAGATAACCAACAACATATCATCTAAAACATATTCATCAAAAGTTAAAAAGAACAAGACTAATGTAGTGCATCTCTGATTTCATAAACTATGGAACCCATCAAACTGTATGAACAAGGGCTCTGAAGAAATGTGGTGATGATGACAGTGGAAAATAACTGGAGTTGAAATTGAACATGGAAGCTTCCTGCTGTAAAACACCCTTGTACCTGTTTAATTAGAGATGAATTTGGATGAGCTAGGTTTTCTGTGAAAATGTCCCTAGGGGAATAATTATATAAAACATGATGAATCATCCCATTTAATAGTATTGTAATTATTTTTTTAAAAAAGCTTTTGGTAAGATGGAAAGTGCATTTATTTATAGTGTTTAGTGAAAACATCTGGCTCACAATTATGTGGAACACACTCACATTTACCCAGTATCTGGAGGAAAAAAAAAAAAAAAAAAGACAAAAAGGAAGCATACTTAAATGTTAATAGTGATTAACTGGGGAGTGCAGTGTGGCAGAGCCTTTGGAAACCGGAAACCCAGATCCGTGAATTTGTAACTAGGTTGGTGTGGGCCTGTCTGATCCCAGCCATCCTGTGGAAAGTCAAACACTGGGAGTATTTCGCCCAGGGGAACACAGGTTAAAGAGGCAGGATAAAGCTGGGCTCTCCTTAGCTCCTTGAGTCTGAGGCTTGCAAGGACTGACAGGGCTGACTATAGTGGATCAAAATTGGAAGGTTGGAAGAGGGTGTGAGGCTATTTTGCTCTCAGCCTGCCCAGCCAGCTGGTCTGACACCTACCAGGTTCCTGGGGGCCCACTTGGGCCAGCACTTGCTGGTCCTGGCACCAGCCTGGTCCCTTAACTCCCTACTCAGTCCAGCATCCAACAGTCCCCTGGTCCCACCAGGTCTGGAATTAATCTGGCATCAATCTGGCACCCAACATGGCCCTCCAGCTTCCCAGGCCCTAGTCTCCAGTCTCCCAATCCCCTCCCTGGCCCCCAATCTAGCCCATCCCTTGTAGCTTCACTGCTGACTGTTGGGTCTCAGTGCCTGTCTTTGATCCACCCGACACAAAACAGCAGGGCCCCAACATGGCAGGACCTCAACTCACCCCATGCATCACATAGCCGCCAGACTCACCCAGTCCAGCACTTATCTTTGTGACTGGCATGCAGGTCCTTGCTCCCAGACCTCAGGACCAGTTGGGAGAGAAGCACCTGATCAGGAATTCAAAAGGACAGGGGCTGGAGAGATTGAGTTTGGAGACTGAATCAGAGACCAGAAATTGTGGGGCCCTCAGGCAATGTAGGGGACTAAAAACAGGCTCCTATATCACAGTGGAACCCAAAGGAGATTCCTGGAGTGCAGTCTTCCAGCGTGGACTGGCAATTACTAGGTCCTGAAGGTGCTTTGACTTAAAATCTATAGACCAATTGTCATTTGGTGAAGAGCATACCTTAGAAGCATACCTGAGCTTACACCCCAACTCGAGGAGTTCTGCCTCCAGGATTAACCATCTCACCATAGCTACCCCATCCACCCTGAGGGTGGAGCAAGCATCAGACTACAGACAATCCTATCTAACTGCTGAGAAGGGAAGCTGAGAAACTTTTGAGCTCCAACAGAAACAATTATTCAATTTTTCATCGAGACTTTTTTCTCTTTTTATTTTTTCTCCCAAATTTCTACCATTTTTGAAACCAATTATTTTCCATGAATCAGTTTATTGAGGACTAGGATGTCTGAATAGTATATTGCAGTTTCACTTTGTATTCTTGCATTTATACTTTTATCTTTGTATTTTTAATTGTTTTTATTTTAATTTTTATTTTCAAAAATTTTTATTATATATGTTTTTTCTCTTATTTTTCTTTTCCTTTGATTTTTTTTCTCTTTTTTCCTGCTAACAGCTAACCTCTATTATTCCCTCTTTCACTCTTCCTATATTTTTTTTACTTCTATCTTCTCTCCTCATTTCTCATAAACATCATATTGTATACTACTCCTGTTTCTCTTTGTCCACCATTTGAAATTGTAAACCCTTTTGCAAACTTACAGTTTTTATTATAGACAATAACTGAACACATCATTTATGTTTATTTCAACAAAACTGTAGATGTTATAGTAGGAGCTATTTGGTATAAGGCTGTATATTGTTTGCATTGATTGCTGTTATTATTTGTCTTCCCCTTAAAGGCAAGGTACTGGAAAATTTCAGGGACGCTATAAGTCTACAGGTTAGAAACTGTACTGCCTCAGATCTACACTGCTAAATAGGTAGATACACAAATAGCATAAAAAAACAAGGGAACAAATTATCCCAAACAAATTAAGATGTGCCAATGATAGAATCCACGGTAGAAGAAATGTCAGAGAAGGAGTTTAGAATGTACATAGTTAAACTGACCCATGAGGTAAAGGATGGTATAAGGAGGGAAATCAGAGACAAAATTCAGGAAGTGAAAGATCACTTCAATAAAGAGATAGAGATTTTGAAAAGAAATTAGGCAGAAATCCTTGAAGTGAAGGAATTAATAAACCAAATTAAAATTCAATGGAAAGCATTATCTACAGACTAAATCACTTGGAAGACAGAACTTCAGGAATGAAGACAAAATATATAATCCTGAAAATAAAGTTGACCATGGAGAGAAGATGTTAAGAGAATATGAATAGAACTTCCAAGAAATATAGGATAACATGAAAAGACCATATTTAAAATTTATCAGGATAGATGAAGGTATGGCAATACATACCAAAGGAATGCATAATCTTTTTAATGAAATGATATTAGAAAACTTCCCAAACTTAAAGAATGTAATGGAAAATCCAATATAGGAGGCTTACAGAACTCTGAATGTACAAAATGACAATATACTCACACCAAGGCACATTATTATGAAAATGCTTAACATACCAAATGAAGGTAGGATTTTATTTTATATCTTTGTTTTATTTATTCATTTTTGTATGTGGTACTGAGGATCGATCCCAAGTATTTGAGGCAAGCGCTCAGCCACTGAGCTACCACCCGAGCCCAAAGATAGAATTTTAAAGGCTGCCAGAGAAAAATCTCAGATAACATTTAGGGGAAAACCAATTCGGGTCTCAGCTGATTTCTCAAACCAGATCTTCAAAGCTAGGAAGTCTTGGAATAATATATTCCACACTGTGAAGGAAAATGAATGCCAACCAAGAACTCTATACCCAGCAAAATTAAGCTTCTGATTTGAAGATGATCTAAAAGCCTTCCATAATAAACAAAAGAATTCACAACTAGAAAGCCTGTACTGTAGAACATTTTCAGCAAAAATTCCATGGAGATGAAATGAAAAGTGAAAAACAGCAAAGAGAGGAACTATATACTAAAAGAATAATCAGTCTAAGGAGAAACTAATACAAATTAAACCAAGATTACTGGGAATACAAATCATATCTCAATAATAACCTCGAATGTAAACTCATCAATCAAATTACATGGACTGGAAGATTGGATTAAAAAACAATGTCCAACAGTATGCTGACTCCAAAGTGTCACCTCATAGGCAAAGACATCTACAGACCGAAGGTGAAAGGATGGGAAAAAGCATATCATTCACATGGGTTGCATAAACAAGCAGGGGTTTCTATCCTCATATCAGTAAAGTGAACTTGAAGCTAAAGTTAATCAGAGGGGACAAAGATGGACATTTCATACTGCTTAAAGGAATCAACAATCTTAAGTATTTATGCCCCAAACAATGGAGCTTCTACGTATATAAAAAAAGCTTTCTGAATTTCAAGAATCAAATAGGCCACAGCACAATAATACTGGGTGACTTTAACAAACCTCTTTCACTACTGTATAGAGCCTCCAAACAAAAACTGAACAAAGAAATTATAGAACTAAACAATACAATCAATAATTTAGATTTAACAGACATATATAGAGTATTTCTTCCATCAATGATTGAATATAGTCTTTTCTCAGCAGCACCTGGATCCTTCTTTAAAATAGACCTTATCTTATACCATAAAGCAACTCTTGGAAAATACAAAAAAATAGGGATAATACCTTGCATTCTATTAGAACATAATGGAATGAAATCTGAAATCAATGATAAAATAAAAAATAGAAGCTACTCTAACATCTGGAAATAAATAATATACTATTGCATGACCAATGGATAGCAGAAGAAATCAGGGATGAAATTTAAAAAAATACTCGGGAGGAGTCTTACATCTTCTCATGTAAACTCTCAGTGTATGCTGATACTATTTTGTACAAATACAGGGAAGATCATCAGAATACAATAGATTTTGGTACCAATTTTTAAGTAATAACAGAATGTCATGTAGTATGGATTATTCTTTATAGTTTATGGAGTAACTCAAAGAAGGATTGTGAGAAAAGAAAATCTGTAGAACTAATAATCAGTGGCAATTATGTAAGATCATTTCCATTTCTGTCTTTATGACCAGTAAGTTCAGAGCTAAATTTAATTGAGTATATATTTTACCTCTGATTTCAAGTATAATGACACCTAACTTATCTAAATGGTCTAAAAGGAATTTTCTCCTTCATTTTAACTTTGCCCATTTTTTTTTAAAGCTCTCATAAAATCTTTTAATTTCTTGGAAGAGATATTGGTACCCTGCTCTCATCATGATAGGAAGGTGAGTTTAAAGTTACAACATTAGAGCTGGGTTGTGGCTCAGTGGTAGAGCGCTCACTTAACATGCATGAGGCACTGGGTTCAATCCTCAGCACCACATAAAAATAAAACTAAAAAATATATAAATTAAAACTAAAAAATAAATATATAAATTAAAACTAAAAAATAAATATATAAACTAAAACTAAAACCTAAAACTAAAAAATAAATATATAAAAAAAGCCAAACTAAAGTTACAACATTAGCAATGCAATACAGAGCAAATTGGGGATGATCAGATTAAGATGATTTCCACTTATATTTGCATATGTAAATTATTTGTCAGTATATGCTCTCTATTAATACTCTAAGCATTTTTTTACAATCAGCATATGTTTTCATAATTAATATTAACATCTGGCTACAAAAGTTCTTCAAAGTGTTCTGTATCATTAATTAATAACACCCTATTATATAATATAAATATATGTGTATATATATATATATATATATATATATGTGTGTGTGTGTGTGTGTATGTATGTATATATATCAAGAATACCCTACTACTATATATTATGGATCATAGCAACATCACACAAGTACTTGCATTCTTAGTATCCCTCTAAAAAACTTGAACTTTTCTTTTTTAATTAAATTTTAAAATTCTGAGATTTGCCATTATCAGATATTTTTTTCCCATGTCAACAATACACCTATGGTCATTTCATGGTTATTTCTGACAAAAATCAATGTCCTTTTCTAACACCACTTCCAACTTCCTCTTTGGATAACTCACTTTTAGGTCATTTTTGCTAACATTCCCATGCAAAGCAGTTTTAGACATAAAAAATAACTTTTGAAGAATATATTGATTTTCACAGAGGATCTGGTTTATGAGAGTTACTTTGGATTTTTATTTTACTACTTAAAAGTCTATTTAGCAAAAACTTTAAAAAACAAACAAACTTTTCAGTCTTCACAATGTGGCAGCCTACTCCACTTGTATAGATTGAACAGAACTTAGGTCCTCTGACAACTACTTTCCCTGGCATGATTTCCCATTGGCTACCACCCAGGGTTCATTGACTAATAATCCTATCAAAGTTATAGTCAAGATGTGGCCAAGAACTCCTGATTATTTTCTGAATTATGCTCAATCTCAAGAACCTCAATATGACTTCAGTCTTAACTCACTGCATCTTTTCTCTGCAGGATATTTCCACATCAGCCAATAATAAACTCCAATCTCCTCTTTTCATCAACTAAAAAGTAATATTGGTTTAAAATGAGAAATCTCTTAAGAAATTATTATGTAAAAGAATGTTATTAGGATGAACAAACACATTGTAGTTTCTAAAATGACTTTCAAAGTTTTCCCCCCATTATTCTACTGTACATTATAGAACTACCTTAATATGATTTCTACAATAAGATGAAAATAAAATGAAAGTACAGTTGAAAAAAAAATAATTAACTTTGTAAGATGGGTCAGATTTCCCTGTGAGCATATATTACTTTTTTAAGTTGAATAATAAACTATTAAATTATTCTAAAAAGATAAGTACCCATCAGAATGTTATTATATCATAGCTTGAATTGGTTTAATTTTAAAATCTGACTTCAGCAGCCATAACTTTAGTTTCATAAAAAGAAGGGAAAAGAAACTCAGAACTGGAGGTTAGGTCTAGTTGGTTTAGACCTTGGACCTCTACAGGAGAACATAAGTTGGCACTTAGGCAAAAAGAAACAGGAAATGATGGGGGTTTGGGGAAGAGTGGTAGAGAAAACAAAGAATTTTGCATGATTTAAATTTTTTTTAAATATATTTAGTTGCAAATGGACATAATTCCTTTATTTATTTATTTATTTATTTTTATGTGGTGCTGGGGATCAAACCCAATGCCTCATTTGTATTAGGCAAGCACTCTACAACTGAGCTACAATGCCAGCCCTAATTTTTATTTTTTAAAGGCTGTGGTAGTACTGAAGCACAATTGGTATTATGTCAATGTCTGAATTATGATATTGGCATTTATAGTAAGGCTGCAGAATGGTCTCTTTCTCTTATTTGCTTAGAAAATATCTGAGTGCCTAGTATATTCTCTGTTAGGGGATATTATACTAACTGGGGGATATATCCCTAACTGACAAGATGTAAATCCTGCCCTTATGGAGGAAGTGGATCCAGACTTGTAGGTAACACATTATACCACAGTGTAATACATGCCTTAGGGGAAGTGCAGAATGCTTTGGGAACACTTAGGAGGGGCACCTAAAGAAAACTAAGGAAGATTTCTTGGATGAAATGATACTCATACCAAATCTCAAGGATGAGTAGAAGTTCAGTGAAGAGTACAGAAAGATATTCTAGGCAGAAGGTCAGAATATATTTTCAAAAGCCTGGAAATGAGACGGACCAATGAGTACTCAAGTAGAAAAAAGTTCAGCATGTCTGCATCTTTAAATATAGGAAAAAGTTCAGAAAGAAATATATATAGAGAGGCAGACACTGGCCTTGTAATCTATAGTAAGAAATTTGGGTTTTATTCTACAAAAGTAGGTCACTGTTGAAGCCTTTTAGGAAGAGGAATATCTTGATTTAAAGAGATTCCCCTCTGACTGTTTTGTCTTAGTCAGTTTGAGCCTATAACAAAACACCATAGATCGAGTGGTGTATAAATAAAAAGAAATTTATTTCTTACATTTTTTGGAAGCTGGGAATTCAAAGGTCAAGTTGATGGCAGATTCTGTTTCATGTGTGGCCTTCTTGCTGTGTTCTAATGTGGTGCAAATGGGCAAAGGATGTCTCTGGAGCCTGTTTTGTAAGGTTTCTAATCCCATTCATGAAGGCTTTGCCCTCATGTTCTAATCACCTCTGAAAGGGTCCACCTCCTAATACTGTCATATTGGTAATTCAATTTTCAGTATGAATTTGGAGGGGATAGAGACAAACATTTAGACCATAGCATATGGAAAATTGATTGAAATGAAATAAGATTGGAGATGAGATCTGGTAGCAAATTTTTGGAGTCATATAGACAAAACATAATGGTGGCTTAAATTTAGACAATGGAATATGGATAACCAAGATGTGAAAAGTTAGGGCTAATTATATAGTTAGATACTTAGGCTTCCAGAATTCTGACAAGGTGAACTAGAATTACAGTGGTGAAATATTTACTATCTGAAATATTTACTAACTGAAATATTTACTATCTGGCTCTTTATAGAGAATGTCTGTTGACTCCTGGATTAGGATTTAGCTTGCTGTCATTATCATCCAGAAACCCCATAGTAAATTTTAAGGGACTCCAGAAAGAAGGTTTTATGCCTAAATTCACAGATTAGTTTAAACTAGGGTTTTAAGTCCACTTTTGGTTAAGCAACTGTAATTCTCCATTAAGACATCTTTGCTTATTATTCCTCTAACAAACATTGAATATTTAGAAGCATCTTTGTGGCATGATAATGTTCTAGCAATGATGTGCCATTTTGATGGCAGTTGTTAACTACCACCAAAATATGTCATTATGTGTATCATAACATTCACACTGTAGTATGTCACCACTTAATTATATTTATAGAAACAGATTTTCAGTATCTGTTTCAGAACAGTGACTACATGCTGCCAAAAGGAAAGTGGCTAAGAAAATTCTTTTCTCTTTGCTGTCACTGCTGTAGTTTTTAAAATACATTTGTTAATGCTCCATGCTTTCGTGTTTTAGATGAATAGCATTTACGTTAGCAGATTGTACCCTGTGTATCTACAGAGTGACATCTCATCCCAGCAGACTGGGATGAGAGTGAGAGAGAAACGTGTGTGTTTGTGTGTGTGTGTGTGTGTGTGTGTGTGTGTGTGTGTGTGTGTGGCATTCCCATACGTCAAAAGATATAACTGAGAAATTTTCTATTGTATTTTCCTGACTTCAAGCAGGGTCATTTTTTACCCACGTAAAACATAAAAATATCTTCTGATTGAGCTTTCCAGATTAAGAGATCCTATAATCTCCTTGGTAACTCATTTCAGGATTTCTCAACTAACTGGCAGCAAAGCAGACTAGTTGAAAAAAAAGGGGGGGGGTGGGTAGGAAAGATGGTGGAATGCAATGGACATCTTTACCCTGGGTACACATATGATTTCACAATGGTGTGACACTACTTCATGTACAACCAAAGAAGTGAAAAATTGTGCTCCATCTGTGTACATTGTCTCAAAAAGCATTCTGCTGTCATGTATAAGTGATTAGAACCAATTTTTTAAAAGATATTCTGTTTTTCTCTATAAATAATTAGAGAATTCAAAAGTCATTTTTAAAGCACCTTTTGTGTGCCAGATAAGAGAATGAAAGAAAAGGCATGCTAATAGAGCAATGGCACTTTGGAGAAGCTGGGGCAATTCAGGGCCCTTTTAAAGACCAGCAAGTATTCTGGTTTGAATAGAACTCTGAGGTACTCCTAAAAGTTCATAGCTATGAAATTCCATTTTGGGGGAAAGGTAATCTATTGGGACAATATATGGTCCATTGTTTTGTTGTTATTTTGGTACCTGGAATTGAACTCAGGGGCACTCGACCACTGAGCCACATCCCCAACCCTATTTTGTATTTTATTTAGAGACAGGGTCTCACTGAGTTGCTTAGCGCATTGCTGTTGCTGAGGCTGGCTTTGAACTCACAAATCCTCCTGCCTCAGCCTCCTGAGCTGCTGGGATGGACCATTGTTCTTGATTCAAGAAAATAGTAGTAACTTATTGCTGTGTGGATTTAAACATTTCTCAGACCCAAATGTGCTAAGTGAAAACAATAAGAAAGATCTTGAAGTCTTCTGTCAATTTCTTATATAGGACACATTTTAATTTCCACTATTGGATAATGGATACAATTTTAGTTCCTTCATGTATAAATCCTGTATGTTCTAGGTGTTTATGTGACATCCTGTTATCATATATTGCCTAACAGAATCTGGTATAGTCATTTTCTTTGATACATGTTATATTTAAAATATATTTGGTCCATTTAAGCACTAATATAAAATAAAAAGTACTTTATTTGGCAATGATTTGAGGTTAAGATATCTAATCTTTGTAAGTAGAGTTAAAAATTTTAACATTTAGACATTTTTACCATAATAATCTGTCTTTGAATATCCATTTTTCTAAATTGTCATGTAAATTATGGGAGTTATTTTTCATGACAATTAATAAGCAGCATTTCAGTTGTTTCTAAGTAACAGATTGAATGATGTCTGAGTCTGTGGTATTTCATCCATCTGTTCTGACCTTTGTTTCCAAATTTTCTCTTGCCATTAGTGTTCTTTCTTTTCTTTACACACTCATAGCCTTCTTTGGGATAGCATTACTTTTTCAAACACTTCTTGGTTGTATGATAACCACTACATATACATATATATATATGAAATATATAAATATTTCTTAGTGACTGATTTTTAAGAGAGAGAGAGAATTTTTTTTAATATTTATTTTTTAGTTTTTGGTGGACACATCTTTGTTTGTATGTGGTGCTGAGGATCGAACCTGGGCCGCACGCATGCCAGGCGAGTACGCTTGAGCTACATCCCCAGCCCCAATGACTGATTTTTTTTAAGGTCTTAGAAATATTAAGCACTCTAACTTTTTACTTGAGTTCCTAAAAATAACTTATTGTTAAAGGTGTATAAGAAAATGTAGAGTGGTTATCATATTTGGGAATTTACTTGGATTTTATCCACAAAGAATTTAATATGTTTCCTTTTCAAATTTGCAAGTAATAATTACTTTTAAATATTTCTCCTTTTTAGACTTTTGAAGATTTTAAAAATGACAAGCAAGCTGTGGAATATCAACAACGCATTGTGGATATTTTGTTGAAAGTAAGCATTCAATGATTACATGTCTTTGTATTGATATTTATAAGACAAGAGAATTGAACCATTTTATATCAGGTTCTAAAATAATCTTGTTTAGTGAAGTTATTTGTTGCAACATGTCTTATAATTTTATTATGGTGTCTTGGTGCTCAAGAGCTAAATGGAATATTCAGCATTAATATTCTGTTTCAAACTGGATACTGGGATACAGAATACTACTCTTGAGAAATGCACATTGTGGTAATTCTGTGTTATGTGATCATGTGCTTTGAGAAAATAATGTGAAGAATCTTCAGTGTCTTCCAGCATCATTTCATTGCTATGGTGGTGCCATATTTTTACTGTGAATCTGAGACGATAGGTGACACTTAAGAATTATTTTAGGGGGCTGGGGTTATAGCTCAGTGCTAGAGCATTTGCCCAGCATTTGTGAGGTACTGAGTTCGATTCTCAGCACCATTTATAAATAAATAAAATAAAGGTCCACTAACAACTAAAAACATATTTTTAAAAAATGATTTGAGGAATACAGAGATGACCATCCCAATATGAATTTTACTAGATTCAGTAAAAAGCTATTTTGAGATTCATATTCTTGCTAATGAACAAATGCAGAGAGATTCCCGTCTTTCCCATCTGCACAACTTCCTGTAGGCTTTTTGTTGGAAGCTTAGAGTTTTTATTCTATTCATCTGGCTGTAAAATGGAGTTTTCTTCCTCTTAATGACTTTAAGATTATTTTGGAAAAGAGACAGAATTAAAATGTTCTCTAATTGTGCATATCATCTATGCATGTATGTATCAGTGTATTACATTTATACTAGGTTTTTATAATATTCAAAGCACATTTATAGCATATACATTATCTCTTTGAACTGTTGATTAATCTGAACTCTATTTATTAGACTTGTAAGATAGGCAGTGATGAATATGAGAATAGTGTTGCTAAATTCCCAGGTAATTCCAGTTTAATCTAGATGGTTAGTATGGGAAAACTTCACCTGGATTCCCCAGGGACCTTTCTAAATGATCTCTCTATTCCTAATGTTGCTCCTTCTCTAATATTCTTCTGTGGCATCCTGTTAGGACAGTTGGATTTAAGTTCTGCTATGATTGAGAAAAAACACATAATGGTCATATTTTAAATTGTGGAAATTTATTTTTCTCATATAAATTTGGAGGTAGGCAATTTAATCTGGTAGAATAGGTTTGCAAACTTAATCAGGATTCATCTTCCTTCTGTCTTACTTAGTACCTGTTTTCTGTCTTTTGGTTCAAAATGGCTGCTCAGGCTCCAGCCATCACCTCCACATTCTAGCCAGCCTGGATACAAAAAGAAATTCAGAAGGAAATGTGTCCTGTCATTAAGGAAGCTTCTGAACCAAAGGCTGGATGTTTTGTCTGATATGTGGGTACTAATTCACAGTAGTCGGGGTGGGGGATAGAGGTACTTTGTATTATACAGAGGGGAGGGAGTCAACAGAGGAGAGGGGGCCTGGGGGTAGGAATGATAGTAGAATGAATCGGACATTATTGCCCTATGTGCCTATATGATTACATGATCTGTGTAACTCTACATCATTTACAACCAGAAGAATGAAAAGTTGTATTACATATATGTGTGATATGTTGAAATGCATTCTACTGTCATGTATAACTAATTAGAAAAATAAAAAGTTAAAAGAAAAAAAAGGAAGCTTCTGAGAGGTTGTATACTATAATTCTGCTTGCATCATAATGTCCAGAATTAGGGTAGATGGCCCTTAGCTGCTAAGAGAGACTGAGATATATAGTCTTTTGTTCTGGTTAACCACAAGCTTATCTAAAAATTAGGAGTTCTGTTTCTAAGTTAGGAGGGAAGAATAGATGTTGGACTATGTTTAATTTCATAAGAAAATGACAGTCTGGGTACTTTATAAAGAAAAGAGATTTATTTAACTCACAGTTTTGGAAGCTGAAAGTTCAAGATTGGGTGACCCCATTTGTTTCATCTATGGTGAGGGCCCCCTTGGCTGTGTCACGGTATGGTAGATGGGACAGAGGGAGTGTGCAGAAGAGGGAACAATCACATGGTAAGTCAGGAAGCCAGTGATTCGGGGTCAGGCTCACTCTTTATATTGATAATATTTGCCTCAGGTCAGTGAAGAGTGAACTTTGGAGATTATTTTTCTCATTCTGGTAATGGAATTGTACTAGCTTGTTAAAGCATTCTTTGGAGAGAGGCGATGAAAGTAGGAGTACAGGCAGTGACCAGAGAACAGGTAAATGGGCATCGTTAAGTGTGATGGCTGCAGACACAGAGGGAGGAAATGCTTAATTCATGATTTCTTACAAGATTTCCCAGGAAATTTTATAAGTACAGTCTCTGAACTATTTCAGAGGTAGAAAATGGGGAATTTGTAAGATGATAACCAATAGAGACTTGCTGAAGTGGCAAGGAAATTGGCTGTGAGTTGAAACAGTTATCTTAAAATGTGTTTGTAGGGTCAGACAATTTAAGGGCTTCCACTTACAAAGCAAAGGGCTAACAGGAGAGAAAAGCAGCAGTGGGGCCCAAGAGTATAGTCCTAGAAAAGGGACCTGCACACTGAGATGGTTAATGGCTGAGGACTTTAAAGCTGTGGAAAGCTCTTTGAATACTCTGGACTGGAATGTATATGTGTGCATATGGATATGGATAGAAAGGGATTTTATAACTTAAACTGTGCTTGTACTCTGATAATGGTTATACGGTTGAAGAAGTGGTGATTGCTGGGCTGAGACCTATTGATAGGTAAAAGTGACAGATATGCTACCAGAAAAGGCAGATCAGGAGCCAGGCCCTGGGGAGTGCTATATAATAAGATTAATCTTATACTTCACTTTGAATGGAGGATAGAAGAGAGAGAGTGGAACTTCTTAACAGGTGTGCCAGGGTACTATTCCCTAACTTGTGATAGAGTTGCCCCCATGAATTCAGCTAGCCCAAAATAATACAGATCTTCCCTCACAAATTTCTGCATTCTCTCTTTATTAATGGCATCATATGCTACTGGTCAATAATGCTCAAATGTGTCCTTTTTTACTGTTCCTTTAATGACACACATAGGAATCCTGTCCTGTCTCCTCTCTCTGCAGTGCCTTTGTACCTGTTCCTTGTTCCATTTTGGTGCCATTGCCCCAGTTCAGAACTCTTTTTCTCTCCATGGGACCTTTGTAGTCCCTTGCGTGTTGGTATCCCTGCCTTCTCTTTCTTCCTTCTGATATTTTTCCTGTATACTATTAACAAGATACTTTCCTAAGTACAGTACTGATCACAATCTACTTTCCTGACTAAACACGTTTAGTAGCTCTTCAGTTTTCTTTTTTTTCCCATATTTTTTAAAAAAAGTATTCTTTATTTGTTTTTTTTCTAGATATACATGGCAGTAGAGTGTATTTTGACATATTATACATACATGGAGTATAACTTATTCTGATTAGGATTCCCATTCTTATGGCTGTACATGATCCATGTAATTGGTGCATTATAGTTGTACATAAAGGTGGGATTTGTTGTTGCATCTTTATATACACACAACAGAACAATATGATTTGACCAATACCATTTCCTGGTATTTCCCTTTTCTTGTGTCCTGGTCCCTTTCCTCTACTCTACTGATCTCCCTTCAATTTTCATGAGATTACCCACTACCTTTCTTTTACTTTTTCCTCTCTAGCTTCTATGCATGGCTCTCTAATTTTCTGTAGACTAAATTCAGATTCCTTAGGGTGGCAAGTCTTCTTAGTCTGATTTTTTCCTCTCCCTTCAGGCATGCTGCTGCATCCTAATGGAACTTTACAGTTTCCGGAACAAACTGTGTCCATGCTGTTGCTCACACTCTTCTCTCTGCTGACATTTCCCCTGCCAGAGGTTCTATGTGGCTTTTCTGCTTAGCTTAAAAGCTGTTTTTCTCATTTCTTCTGAAATTCCTTCATAAGCCAATTCAACTAAATTTTCTGCACTGTAAAATTATTTGTGCCCTTATAATAGTGTAATTGTATAATGTCTTTTATTTAATGTGTTTACCCATCTTGCTTCTTTTCTAGTTCATAATTCCCTTAAAAGCTCCTGTCAGAGCCCCTGGGGATTCAGGAAATGAGGGCTGAATTAAAGCAAAGTACTGACTGGAATTTGGTTACTCTGTGTGGTTGTAAAATATCTGTTGTACATAACAGCAGCTCAAGAACTTCCTAGTAACAAGGCAGGCCGGTTGTAACTGATTTCTTTTTCTGAGGTGCCTTTACTGCATGGTTATCTCCTTTTAAACCCCAAAGCAACTCTCTTCATCTCTTGTTGATAGACAGATTTTTAATAGGGTTATTTAAATTTAACTTTACTAGAATTCTATAAGAATTCCAGAGGGAAACATGATTACTATTTCTTTGAACTCTTATATTCCCTCTTTAACAATTTAGTTCTCTTTCAAATTGTGCTAGATATATGCTCAAAGTCACTAAAATGTTTTCCTTTCAGAGCATGCAAGTAGTTATGCTCCTTCTCTGAATGGTATTGAACTAATTTTTGTACAGTCAATTAAAGAATCTTTTCATGAGTCTTTAGTAATGAGGCTCCCCCCTTCTAATTGTATATTTTTATTTGCATCAAACCAGATAATGTATTGAATAAATGGTTTCTTTGGCTCACCAGGTTATGGTGGAGAATTCAGATTTTACTCCCTCACAAGTAGGGTGTCTCTTTACGTTCCTTGCTCGACAGCTTGCAAAACCTGACAATACCTTGTTTGTGAACAGAACCCTCTTTGATCAGGTAAGTGTCTTAAAAGTGAGGACCAGAATTTTTTCTCTGTTTACTGTTCTTAGAAAGTATAATGGATTGCCCTGTTTCTTAAAATGATAGACTATTAGATAAATGTCTTATCAAGGACAGGCATATTAAGGTTTTGGATCTAAATTCTGTGTGTGTGTGTGTGTGTGTGTGTGTGTGTGTGTGTGTCTGTCTGTGTCTGTCTGTCTGTCTGTCTGTTTATCTGCCTGCCTTAATGATGTGTTCTTGATAATAAGACTTTGCCTAAACACTTGGTATTATGGGAGTGTGATTATTAGAGATTTTGTTTTCTCATTTATTTTCTTGCTGTAAATTACCTAGAAATATTGGCTCAAGATATTTCTGATTTAAGAATTACCTCTTCAAGCTGGGCATAGTGCCACACACCTGTTTTCCAGCAACTTAGCAAGGTCCTAAGCAAATTAGTGAGACTTGATCTCAAAATGAAAAATAAAAAGGACTGGGGGATGTAGCTCAGTGGTTCAACTGAAAAAAAAGTCACCCCATCATTATTGGTAGTAAGACTATGTTGATGAAAAGATTACTTATGGAAAAGCTAAAGGTATTACTTACTTACTGAAGGTATCTTCTAATCTCCCTTAAATATCTCCTACATATCCATAGGTGACAAAGAAAACACTTTTGGTGGGAGAAAGTAGCCCATAATGACTAACATTTTACTGAGCCCTTCATAGTACCAGGCACTGCTTAAAGCTTTTAATGTACATGTTTAACTCAATCTTCCTAATGATTTTGAAATAGGTGCCATTATCCTCATTTTACAGATGATGCCTGGAGAGGTTAAATAACTCACCCAGTCATACTTAGTGATATTAATAGTAATGCTATTGTCATGTATTGGTAAGGTTAGGATTTAAATCCAAGTGTCCAGCATAAGGTCCATGCTTGCTCCATTTATGTAATCCAGGAACTTAAGGTATACAGCTGACACTGCCTTCTAGCTGTGTTTCTGAACAATAAAGAAACATGTGCATTTGGCACATATGAAATGGTTTGCATGATTGACTTTGATGTTTTCATGTACTGGGCAGTTGGTTGGGAAGGTCCTGCATATTGTGATATTTGTTATGGCCAAGTGTGAATAAATTTTTGATATTGAAAAGATAGTTATTGCTGTTTCCATTATGACAGTGTTACAGTATGAGTGCTGATATTCAGTAAAGATTACCTTTTCTTTGGCCAGGTACTTGAATTCCTCTGTAGTCCTGATGATGACTCCCGACACTCTGAAAGACAGCAGGTTTGAACTCCTAGAATTTATTTTACTAAAGGATGGGAAAAAAGTCAGAGTAAGCCAGAAAGAACTCTTTTGTGCTAGGCCTCTCTAGACAGAAAGGAGAAAGGACTTGTGCCAAACTGTAACTCTAAACTAAAGATAGTGGCAACCAGAAAATAGTGTGGGTGCTTGTGTAAGGAACTTATATCAGACTAAATACCTAGACAGGGGCCTGTCTTGCATTCAGCATGCTGTCCTCTGCATTCCACCAGTATCATCAGTCTAGTAAACACTGCTGGTTGCTCTGGCCCTGAACCAAAAAGGCTACAGGATTCTTTGTGTTGGCACACTAAATTTTGGGAGTTCCTTATGTTCCCATGCCTTAGGGTTTATCATTCTGCAGACTATAATCTGTCTCCCCCTCCATTAGTCTCTGTGAGATAACGACTGATTACCTCTTCCCTCTGTTCATGCCACTTTGTTGAGGGTCCTTTCTTGGAGTAAAATTCTTTGAAAGCTCATGCATTGTAAAGCTGAGCACTAAGAGACTCAGCCTACATAAAATTGATAGCCAAACTTTGTCAGGTAACTAAACTAAAAAAGTTAAGTATTTTGAGGGTTGTGCTGACTTATGGTTGTAGTGCACAGCTCACAAGTTGAGACTTAAATGAAGAGCATAAAATTACGGCAGTAACCCCTTTGTCTGCACAGCTGTGTCCCAGAGATTACTGCAGACTATCTTAAGAAAGAACAGCTGCTAAGGTGTTGTTTACCTCATAAATTATATTGAACTAATAATATTGAGGGTCCCCTAATTTTGTCCTTGTTTTCTCTATTGGCAGCAAATGTAGATCATGGTATGCATGATATTATCTAAATAAAATGATAAAAAAACATTTAATATAATAACTAAACAGAAAGAAAAGCCAAATCTATATATATGCCAAACCTTGGAATGTCATCATAGTATGATATATATATATATATAAATTAATTACTGGGTGTCCACTTTGAGATTATCTAGTTCTCCCCCTTGCCTCATTTTAGAAACATAAAAACCATTGAAGTAAGTTGTTCAAGGTCATAGTTAAGATTAGAACAGAACTTCTTCTAATCCAACACTCATTCTCTTGTTATATATCAAATTTTGTTTATGAAGTATTTCTTAGTGTATTTCATTGGTATGCTGATAAATGCGTAACAACTGCTTCTCCAAATATACTTCTGACATGAATAAATATTGGTTGATATTTTCACTTATGTAAATGTCCAAGATGGAAGTCAGAAAGCATGTCAGAACTTTACTCACTCATCAGTGAATGCTTGCTGAAATAGAAAAATTTTTGAGTATTGGACAAATAATGCCTCAGTTTTTTGTTTTCTTCACAATTCAGTGCCTATAGACATTCACACCTTTTAAGTTTAATTGCCTTATTAATATTTTTATCACTTTCTTAACCAGGGATCTGTAAACTTTCTCCATAAAGAGCCAAATATAAAATATTTTAGATTTTGTGCGACACACACACACACACACACACACACAAATATATATAATCTATCTATCTATCTTTCTTTCTTTCTTTCTTTCAACTATCCTTTTAAATTTTATTGTTTAGGGCTGGGGCTGGGGCTCAGTGGTAAAGAACATGTGAGGCACTGTATTCAATCCTCAGCACCACATAAAACAAATAAATAAAGATGTTGTATCCATCTACAATTAAAAAAAATTAAATGGAATATTTAGCCAGATAAGAAGGTGCATGTCTGTAATCCCAGCAACTGGGGAGGCTGAGGCAGGAAGATTGCAAGTGCAAGACCAGTTTGGGCAACTTGGTAAGACCCTGTCTCAAAATGAAAAATTTTAAAAAGGGTTGGGGAATAGCTCAGTGGTAGAGTACCCTTGGGTTCAATCTTCAGTATCAGGAAAGAAAAAAATAACATTTTAATACCATTTTGCTAATTTGTAGCATTTGCCAATTTCCATGGTTTAAGTACTGTCACTGTGGCTGAATTAATTTACTAAAGTGTTGTCACTGAACATGGAGTTGAAAAGATGCACAGTAGCACATTTATTTATAATATTTCTACCATTTAGATGCAGTTATAGTAGATGTAAATAACCTCAAGTGTATATAATATAAAATACAATAAAACATTTAGGAATGGGTGACTTTTGAATATCAGTTATCTTTGTTTTTAATTTATTTAATTGTTAATATAATTTGATTTTTCATAGAAGCTCTTTTTAATAATGAGTTTGCAAAATTCTTGAAAATTTAACAGTTTCAGTGTATTGCTAAGATGAACTTCTCCAATGACATTTTTATTATTGTATTTCAAATTGGCACAGCAGATACAATTCACTTCATATTTAGTACATTATGTGCTCCAAATGGACTAAATTTGGGTTCTAAGATGTACAATTTGGATAGTTTTTATTTAATTTGAAATAATAAAAATTTATTATGTTAAAAAAATAATTTTGTTAGATGGTTTCTTAAAGTTCTGAGAATGGTCACTTTACTCTGGATTCTGAATTTAGATACCAGAGAGACCTTTCTCATACTGTTCTAATGACTGTGTAATGCCTCAGTTGTTTTTTGAGGTTTATTTAAAGTATTGATGAACCCTGCTCAACATTCTAGTCCTTTTTTTTATTCATTTACTTAGGATGGTAAAAATTATATGAGCTGTGATATTTTTTTATTGTTGTAAAATATACATAACATAAATGTACCATTTTAAGCATACAGTCCAGTGGTATTAGGTATATTCACATTGTTGTACAATCATCATCACCATCCATTGCCAGAACTTTTTCATCTTCCCAAACTGAACTTTTTGCATTAAACAGATACTCCCCATTCCTTAATCCCCCATCCCCTGACAGCCATCCTTCTACTTTCTGACTTTGGATATTCTTATTCTAGACTTCTTACATAAGTGCAATTACACAGTATCTGTCCTTTTGTTTTTAACTTATTTCACTTATTAACATATCTTTGAATTTATCCATATTTCACCATGTCAGAATTTTCTTCCTTTTTTAAAGCCAAATAATATCACATTGTGTATGTATATACCGCATTTTGTTTATCCATTCACCTTTGATGGACCTTTAGGTCATTTCTGTATTTAGAACATTTTGCATAGTGCTATTATGAAAAAAACATAATGTTTGGTTTTTAAAATTAGCATGTAAACATTGATACTATATGTAGACAACAGATTTTTTAAACTTACTTATTTATTTATTTTTAATTTTCAGTGGACACAATATCTTTATTTTTTTTTTAATGTGGTGTTGAGGATTGAACGCAGCGCCCTGCGCATGCCAGGCTAACGTGCTACCGCTTGAGCCACATCCCCAGCCCTGGACAACAGATTTTAAAGAACCATAGGACATAAAACTGTCAATAGCCAGCCACAGTGACCTGTAATCCCAGCGGCTCAGGGGGCTGAGGCAGGAGAATCTCAAGTTCAAAGCCAGCCTCAACAAAAAGCTAGGTGCTAAACAACTCAGCGAGACTCTGTCTCTAAATAAAATACAAATAAAATACAAAATAGGGCTGGAGATGTGGCTCAGTGGTCGAGTGCCCCTGAGTTCAATCCCTGGTACCACACTGACACCTCCCCAACACCCACCCCCAACACCAAAAAAATAAAAAAAATAAAGTGCCAAGCAAAAACTCCCTTCTTAAAAAGATATACTGACATTTTTAGCTTTGAGATCAGATCAGTATTCTAACAAGGCTTTATTTGCAAATACTGTGGCATTCTGGCGATGTTTGAAAAGCAGAGCTATCTGTTATAAGACTTTTAAATACAATATGGTCAACATTTTAATGGCAGTAATCCCATGCATATGTGAAAGTGAGCCAAAATACCAAGTAAGAGTATAAAAGAAAAAAATGCTATGGTCTGCATGGTTAAATGGATCCTTATAAAGCTAGTAAATAAAAATAAATTCCAAAATGTTTTTACTCATTTATTTTAAATGTACAGGTTCTTTTAGAATTGCTGCAGGCTGGAGGTATTGTTCAATTTGAAGAGAGTCGGCTCATCCGTATGGCAGAAAAAGCTGAATTGTAAGTTGTTTTGAAGCCATATATTAGTTTTCCATACAACTATTAAGTTATATTCATCTAACTTGAAGCCCAGTTTATTGATGCATTGCTGCTTTTTTAATTAAGAAAGGTTATACAAATAACAACACCACCAAAAACCTAAGTATGAATGTTTTGGCCTTTAGTTGAATTCTAGAAATTGGTAAAGATTGTAGGAATTTATGAGATAAATTTAAAATGTTTGTTTTTTACATTTGTTTTAATATGAAGGCAAAACTGCAGACTTATAATGTTTTATTATTTTAGATTTTTAAGACTTAATATTTCATGGTGTTTTATAAATTTTTCTGACAATTATATAGAATAAAAATAATGCAGAAATAAACATAGTAAATAAGATGCAATATGCTAACACTTTTCTTTGCGTAGTTCATTGAATGTTTTGACATACTTTGAACAGAGACTTCACATAAAATTTTTGCATATTATTTATTAATAGCTAACTTTTTGATTCTTATGTGACACTTGTTTTCTTAACATTCTTTGTGCCCAGCTTTGAAATTTCTTATAAAGATAGCATTCAGAAGCATCTTAAACTTATTATATATTATTATTATATATAATATTATTATATTAATATATAATTATTATATAATATATTATATATTCATCTCCCTTATATATTTAATGAAAGTTGAGTATCCCTTCTCTGAAACACTTAGGAGAGGAAGTATTTTACATTTTAGAATTTGAAATATTTGCATGTGCCTTACCTATTGGGCATTCCTAATATGAAAATCCAATATCTGAAATGCTGTGATGTCAAAAACTCTTTAAGTCTTGTAGATTAAGAGTGCTCAAACTGTATTTTATTTAACAGTAGAAATCACATTATTAATTTTAAAAAATATCAGTCTGTATGTTATGAGATAGCAATAAACTAATATCCACCTGCCTGTATGGTACACTGAAGTTTTTCCTTTTACATTCTAGCTATCAAATTTGTGAATTTATGTATGAGCGAGAACACCAATATGACAAAATTATTGATTGCTACTTGCGTGACCCACTGAGAGAGGTAAGTTAAGAGACTTCTTTGCTCTTTTTTCTCAGTCCTCCTGCCCTTATCACATAGAAATAACTATTCATTAGAAATACTTAGACATATGTTTGCTGAACCAAGGTTTTCTTCATTTATTCACCAGTTTTTACTGAGTCTCTGGTTTAAGCCAAGTCCATATTGATAATTAAAAGAGAGATAATTCCTGCAATTTTCGAATTTAAAAATTTAGTAATAGAGACTGGTAACAAATAAAACCAAGTATAAAATTATAAATTATGATAGGTACTAGGGAAGAGAAACTGGGTACCACTTTGAAGGATAATGGGGGACTGACTTATACAAAGAAGCCAGAAAAGTTATCTCAGAGAAAGTGACGTATAAAGTGAGTTTTGGAATTTGAGAAGTCAGTCAAACAAAGAGCCAAAGGAAGAGTGTTCCAAGATAGGGAACCATATATGGAAAGATCCTGAGATGAGGGGAAAAGACATGTTCAGGGGACTGAATAGAGATCATATAGATGAAATGAAAATCAGTATAGGTGGAGCATACTAGACAAGTGCAAGAAGGTTTTTTTGCCAAGAGCCGGGGGCGGGTACTGGGAATTGGACTCAGGGGTACTCAACCACTGAGCCACATCCTATTTTGTATTTTCTTTAGAGACAGGGTCTCACTGAGTTGCTTTGCACCTTGCTTTTGCTGAGGCTGGGTTTGAACTCCTTCCTCAGCCTCCCCAGCCACTGAGGTGTGTGCCACCTTGCCCAGTGCAAGAATGTTTTGAGATGAAATTAGCGATATAAACAGGGATCACTGGAAGCAAAGATATTATATTCTCCAAGTAGGTCATTGAAAAAGTTAATAAATCGAGACCAAAATGAATTGGAACAGATCTGTAACTTCCAAGAGTCTATCCTAGACTTTAATTACTCTTCCTCTTCAATGTCAGTTTTCCATCAGTTAAATATCTATATCAAATGGTTTTCCATCTCCAAATAATAAATATTTACCAGGACTGATACAGATAATAGTGACAAAATATTGCCTGAGTGAATTAATGAATAAATTATATCATCTTGTGTTGTTCAGGAAGAAGTCTTTAATTACATTCACAACATCTTATCCATTCCTGGCCACAGTGCCGAGGAGAAGCAGTCTGTGTGGAAGAAAGCAATGGACCATATTGAGGTATTGATTCAACACAACTTTTGAAACTTCCCCATTTGAGTTAATTTCCCAATTAACTTTATGCTAACTAAAGAATGGCAGGTATCATATTATTGCATTGATTTACTGGAGGATCAGAAGTCTTTTTCACATTTAAGCAGATCACATATGAGCTTCTAAAGTGAAACATCTGGTTTGAAAGCTGGGACAGTCAGTTCTGAGGTGTGTGGTCTGCAATGATCGCCATACTGTTTTAACTATAGGATTGATATATATTATTGAATGTTATTTAAAGTTATCTTTCTACTAACAAGATAAATAGATCTTGGTGAAAGAACCCAATGAGACCTTCCTCCAGTGTTGAGTTTTATCTTTTTTTCTTTTTTTGCGTTTTGTATTCTTTTTTGTCATCCTCTTCAAGTCTCCACAGTCACGGTAGGGCTAATCCTTTATTTTTTCTTATCTGTATTATGCAGTGGTTTGAACACATGGACTCAGGCATCTAGAAGTGAAGCTGTGTCTCTCTGCATAATGTGAAACATGATGAATTAATCAATGAGCAAACAAATTACTCAGCAGAAACTTACCCTGAAGAAACAAGAAGTATTTTTGCTACACAACAATTATTTCTGCTGACTATTTTTTCTACATATGTATATTTTTTTACCTTGAGCCTTTACATGTCTCTTGACACCATGATTACAAGTATATGGAGTTTTTGTTGAATAATTTTTGTTATTTCAGGGTTGCCCAGACACCTTTAGGAGTTTAATATTTTAATGTTTTAGTGATTTTTAAGCCATTCACAGATTGGGTTTGTGGACTCCTGGTAAAGAATCTCTAGTTCAGATGGTTCTCCCAATATGGACAAAATATATCATTAGGTTTTTAAAAATACTTTTTATTTTTCTGAATTAAAAAGTCAGTAAAGAGGGGCTGGAGTTGTGGCTCAGTGGTAGTGCACTTGCCTGGCATATGTGAGGCCCTGGGTTCCATCCTCAGTACTGCATATAAATAATAAAATGAAAGATCCATTAAAACTAAAAAATATTTTTTAAAAAGTCAGAAAAGAGTGTAAAATATAGTTTTATAAAAAATTTAAAAGCAAACATTCTAGGTCCAAATAAAGACTAAAATACATCTCATACTCTAGACTCTTCCCTTGTATTCTTTCCTGATCCCAAACACCTGCCTCCTTGTTCCCACCACTATCTTCATTATCCCAGTTTTTGTGATAATTTCCTGCCTTTCTATATACTGTTACTGCATCCACATGCGTCCCTAATTGTGTTCTTGTTTTACATGCTTTTGAACTGTACTTAAATGAAATTATACTGTATTTTTTGTTTTATTTTTGCTTTATATTTTGTTTAAGAAGTTTGGACCATTTCTATGCGTAGTTTACAGTTCTTGCTTATTGTAGCATATTTCCTTTTATAAATACGTCACAATTTATTCATTTTATTGTTGATGGACCTTTGGTTGTTTCTGGATTTTGACTATTAAAAATAATCAGTGCACAATTATTCTTAGGTATGCCTCCTGAGCACAGCCACATGCATTTCTCTAGAGCAGTGGTTTTCGGTCTGGTCTCAGACAAACATTACAACATCAGCTAAGAACTTGATAGACTTCAGACTTCCTGAATGATAAACTCTTGGGGTGGGACCCAACAATCTGTGTTTTAACAAGCCCTCCAACTGATTTTGGTGCATGATTACTTATAATCTCTGCTTTAAGGTATATAATTGCTAGTTAATTGGAATTAATACCTTAAATATTACTGGATGCCAGCATAATATGAGAGTTCTAATTCACTCTATATCTTTGCCAGACTTGAAAACTTTGTGAGTCTGGTGATGTGTAATGGTATCTAATTATGTTTTAAGTTTACATTTTCTTAATTACTATAGATAGCCTTTCCCTGTTTAGTGGCTATTTAAATTTCCTCTTTGGTGATATGCCTGTTGAAGTCTTTTGCCCAATTTTTTTCAATTGAATGTCTTATACTTATTGATTGGTAGGATTTCTGTATGTATCATGGATGTTAGTCTTTTTTCAAAAATGTACTGCAAACATCTTCTCCTCAATCTTTTTTCTTTTTAAGAAAAGTGTTTTTTAAATAGTGTAATCAATTATTCTTCTGTACTTAAAAAATATCTTCCTTTATTATCACCTAAAACTTTTGTTTATTTGTTTTATAGTGGTGCTATGAATGAAACTTAGGGCTAGGGAAGTGCTCTGTCACTTAGCTACACCCCTAACTCTTGGGTCTTTGTTTTTTTTTTTAATCTTTAAATCTGGGATCCAGTTGAAAGCAATTTTCATATGTGATATAAAACTGGGATCTAGTTAATTTTGGAGGTATCCTGTTATTTTTAAGAAATACAAATGTCCTGTCTTCCCAGCAGCATTTATTATAACATGGTCATAAGTATATCAAGGATCTCTATACTTGGGCTGCTTTCTGGTCTTTCTGTTTCATTAGCCTCTTTGTCTATCTCTGCATCAGTACCATACTATTTTAAGATATATAGCATATCTCTATATCTTTAACAAGGTCATGGCTAGTATAAACTTTGAATACTTTCAAGTACATTTTGGAATCAGCTGATAAAATTCCATCAAAAGAGAAAGAAAGAAATTAAATTTTGTGATTCTGACTGGCATTGCATTGAATCTGCCCATGATTGTGAAGATAATTGATGCTAAAGAACATCAATAAATTAAGTCTTCTAATCTGTGATTGTATGGTATAATCTTTTATGCAATATCTTTCTATAGTTTTTATGATTTTTCTCTGTAGAAATTTTCCATCCTTTGTTAGATTTACGGTTACAACTTCTTTGTGGGGGGTACTAGGGATTGAACCCAGGGATGCTGTACCCAGCCCACTTTATTTATTTATTTATTTATTTATTTATTTATTTATTTATGTATCCATTCATTTATTATTTTGAGGCAGAATCTTATTACGTATAATCAATTATTCTCCTGTACTTAAAAAAATATCTTCCTTTATTATCACCTAAAACTTCAGGTTTTGATCCTCCTACCTCAGCCTCCTGAGCAACTGGGATTATAGGCATATGCTACTTAGGCTAACTACAAGTTGGTATTTTTATTAATGCTTCTAGTAACAGTATTTTTGAAATTTTCACATGAAACAAAGTCTGATGTTTCCTATAAGGTTTTTTTTTTTTTTTTTTTTTTTTTTTTTTTTGTAGAAGGTTCCTTAACATCCTGTGGATTTCCTTATGAATGGACTTTGAAATTTTTCACCTTTTCTATCATAATGGTGTTTTTTTTTCTTGTTTGTTTTGTTGATAAATTTTGTTGATATTAAACCAACCCTGAGCTCGCATTTGGCTAACTGGTTGGAACCCATCGCTGCTCTTTGGCGGTCTCTGCCCTTTGGAGCGTTTGTGAGCTGTACAGTTCGGGTCCCGCCATGTCTGAGGAAAGCAAGTGCTGTGGTGAGCGCGCAGACAAGCCCGAAATCAACCGGGAGGACGGTGCTGGGGACACAAACAAGGATGCAGAAGAGAGTAAAGATCTCATTTCCACAATGCAAAGTTCACCAGATAAAGCTAGGACTCCACAAGACTCTGTGGATCCACCATCTCCTGATGCGGATAGTTCACAAAAAGAACCTACAAGTGCAACAGTTACAGACAAAGTAAAGAAGACAAGAATTTCATCTAATTCTTGCAGTGTGATAAAACGTCTTAAAGTAGAGAAGAAAGAAAATGATCAGAATTTTTCAGAGAAATCGGCATCTTCAACATTAGAAAACAGCTTGGAATCTCAAAGTTCTAAACACAAAGGCACTGAATCTGAAGAAAATGCACAATTGAAAAATACAGTCAAGAATGTCACTGCAGGTAAATCTGAGTCCGTTGATTCTGTGATTGAGAAACCTAAACCAGGATTAAATGAAGAAAAAGCACTATTGGTGAAGCAGGTTCGTGACAAAGAAGAGCTGCTTCGGAGGCTAAAACTAGTCAAAATGTATAGATCAAAGAATAACCTGTCTCAGTTAGAGATATTAATATCAAAGTGGAGAAACTGTAGCCAGCTGTTGCTTTATGAGCTGCAGTCACTCATGTCGGAAGAGAAGAAAATAACCCTTACTCAATTGATAGACCTCTATGGGTTGGATGATACACTGCTGCATTTTAATAGAAGTGAAGAAGAATTTGCAGGCAATAGAGCAGAGACCCTGCGCCTACTGGAAGGAAGAGTAGGCACAGATCTCTACCATATCGGCTTAGGAACTGAATACCTTGGCAAGACTCAAAGAGTAAAAGAAATAAGATCAAAAATCAATAAATGGGATGGACTCAAACTTTAAAAAGCTTCTTCACAGCAAAGGAAACAATGTGAAGAGAGAGCCTACAGAATGGGAAAAATTTATCACATTCAACTCAGAGCATTAATCTCCAGGATACATAAAGAACTCAAAAAATTTAACACCAAAAAAAAAAAAAACCCCAAATAACCCTATCAATAAATGGGCTAAGGAACTGAACAGACGCTTCACAGAAGAAGAAACACAATCAACAAATATATGGAAAAAATATTCTAACATCCTAGCAATTAGAGAAAAGCAAAACTACACTGAGATTACATCTCATCCAGTAAGAATGGCAATCATCAAGAATACAAGCAACAATAAATGTTGGCGAGGTACACTCAAATATTGCTGGTGGGACTGCAAATGGGTGCAGCTACTATGGAAAGCAGTATGGCCATATTTGACCCAGTTACCCCACTCCTAGGTTTATACCCAAAAGACTTAAAATCAGCAGCCTACTACAGCGACACAGCCACATCAGTGTTTGTAGCAGCTAAACTATGGAATCAACCTAGGTACGTTTCAACAGATAAAGAAATTGGTATATATACACAATGGAATATTCCTTAGCCTTAAAGAAGAATGAAATAATGGCATTTGCCAATAAATGGATGCAACTGGAGAATATTCTGCCAAGTAAAATAAGCCGATCCCAGAACCAAAGGCTGATACTAATTCACAACAAGGGGGTGGTGGGGGAGAATAGTGGTATTCAGGAGTGAACGGGGAGGGGAGGGGGCGTGGGGTTGGAATGATAGTAGAAAGAATCTGACATTATTACCCTATGTGCATAAATGATTTACGTGACTTGAGTAACTCTATATCATGTATAACCAGACAAATGAGAAGTTATACTCATATATGTATGATGTGCTAAAATGCATTCTCATGTATTCTCATGTATAAGTAATTAGAGTAAATTTACAAAATGTGTTCTTTAGTATAGAAATTTTCAACCCAATACTAGGATTGAAAGGGATTCAGATGGATGGGTTTGCACAGATTTGAACAGCCAGTAGGCATTTTCCCCATGAGCATTGGCACCTGAGACAGCTCAAGACTGAATAGGTAAACCTGAATGAGAGGTTCGCATTACAGGAGGAGTTCATGGAACACTTTTTCAATCTCGCGCTGCACATGTTCATCATCCTCAACTCTCTTCCGGAGGAAAGCCATCATTTCAACTAAGCCAGCTGCCTTCTGCTTCACCTGAAGAAACCCAACAGCAAACTTTGACTTCAGAAAACATACATCTTTAATTTTGTTTTAAAAAATCACCAAATCTTAACAAGCCCATCTTTCTAAGATTAAAAAGAATTTAAATTCCTGCCATTATGTAGTAAGAGGTGTGTAAAACTTGGCGGGGCACATTCCATGAAAATTTTGAAGTGTATAGAATTGGCTTCTTGCTGAAAATCAAGAATGCAAGCAACTAGAATTTTCTTATATCTTTTTTACATTTGTTCCCTTAGATAAAATTGTCAGATCATAGATACTTCAACAAAAATAAGCCAGCCTGATTATGTGGCACTAAGGTAGGAATCTGGGGAGGGGAGGAGGAAGCCCCTTGAGCATCAGCAAGAGAAAGGATTCTTTCCCGGGATTCATACTCTCAAAATTTCCACCCTTTGCTACATCTTTTCTAGAAAAACTATATAAAGTTGGTCTAGTAAGCTTAATAAACTCTAGTCTGCAAAACAGGGTCAGCTGTAACAGTGCTGTCCAACAGAAATGAAATGTGAGCCATAGCCATTTAAAAGTAAAATGAAACAGATGAACTTAAATCTGTATGAAAAACATTGAGACATTTCTCCTTCCCCCGCCCCCCATAAATGAAATCTTATAAATGTGTGTATTTTCCACCTTCAGCACATCTCAATTAGGACTGGCCACATTTATTTTATTTCAAGTGCACAATAACCGCACATCACTAGTGGCCCAGTTTTGGATAGTGTAGATCTATAAACAGACCTGCTTGAGGCCCTTGGTAGCATCAAAGTTAATATTTTACTTTGTTATTTTATTGTTAATATCTAAATCGTTAGCTTTTCTGTATGCATTGGTCAATGATACTATATAGTTGATATTAGTATATTAAGAATAAAGTGAAATAAAAAATGATATTACATTAAAAAAAAAAAATAAAAAAAATAAACCAACCCTGAATTCCACAGGTAAATGCAATTTAAACCTGATATATTGTTTTTTGTGTGTGTTTTTTATTGGGTTTCTTTTTCTTTCAGGAATTTTGTGTCAGTATTCAGGAGTAAGGTTTATGCACACTTTTCTTTCTTTTTTTTTTTTTTAATATTGTCCCATTATGTTTAGTTATCGAAATGTTGCTGACCTTATACAATAACCTAAAGAAGTTTTCTATTCTCTGTAAGAGGTTAATTAATGCTGGTGTTATTTCTTCCCTAAATGGTCATTAGAACTAAATGGTGAGGCCATTTGGGCTTTACATTTTCCATGTGACATGACTCTTGACTATTCATTTGATACCACTCATTTGATACATGTGGCACAACTCTTGACTACTCTTACTTTTGGTGGTTTTTTTCGTGTTTCTTTTTTTTAGACCAAAAAGGTACAGCTGGGAAGGCAGAATCATAGATGTTAGAATCCAAGGATAAATCCTTTCTTTGATTTGACAAAAATAAGCCTTTTTAACAGTAGTTAATTAACAGTGGTTGACGTTTTAGTCTCCTTAAGACTATAGTTGATTTTTGAAGATTCTTCCAGTTTCTAAATCCACAAGGCCCAGAGATAAAGTTTTAGAATTCTTAGGCAAGAAATTGCAACCATATTCTTTCTCATTTCTTTATTGCTTTAGGTTCAAGAGTAAAATTCATTGACAGGGAAGCTTTTGTTCTTTATGTTCATCCTATAGATATCATAGCCAGAATCCATAGTATTATAGTGCTTTCATTTTCTAAGAACTCTGAATTACCCTTTGTTAAATTGAACTCTGAATTATTATAAGGTACACATCTAAATTTGCTCATTTGCAGTGTGCCCTTTAAAGTGCAGCGCTAAATCAAGGTCTCCTGAAAAGCAATGTGAAGCTTTTGACAATATTGAAATAGGTAATCATAGCTCACATCTGTGAATATTCTATTTAAAAGTACCATTAAAAATGGATTTTTCTTTTCATTTAACTCCAGGAACTTGTATCCCTGAAGCCCTGTAAAGCTGCTGAGTTGGTTGCTACACACTTTTCTGGACAGATTGAAGTAGTCATTAAAAAACTTCAGGTAAGCTCCGGTTGTGGCTCAGTGGTAGAACACTTGCCTGGCACATGTGAGGCGCTGAGTTCACTCCTCAGCACTACATAATAATAAATTATTATTTATTTAACTAAAATATATTATTATTTATTTAACTAAAAATATTTTTAAAAAATTTTCAGGTAAATATTACACATATATATTGGGCAAAAAAATAACAGTGGAAAGAAATGAATTTCCACCTAAGAACTTCTGATTGTAGTTATTTCTTAAGTTTATAGTTGCCATGTAATAATCTCTATGTTGGGTGTGTATGTGTTTGGGAGTAGCTGTGTGATGATCTCTGAGTCTGGAAATGAAGGAGTTTGTCTTTAGGCATAACAAAGAAACATCTTTGGAACTGTAACCTGTACTTATTCTAAAAATCACAACTCATAGAAAATCTCCTCTTCTCTCCCTCTTATTTTGCTATAGGACCCACAATTTTATTCTCTTTTAGGTTTGTTTTACTTAGTTACTCACTACCTTATGGCCACATGATAGAGGTAAGGAATAGGCAATGACGGGGACATAAAACACAACACAGAATCTTCAAAGGGCAATAATAGTGGTGGGGAATAACTACAAGGTAAAAACCAGAACATGAGTGAGTGGGAGACAGTTGGCATGGAGACAAAGATATGGAAGTCATTTGTTTAAATTAAATACATGTTGCAGGGGCTGGAGTTGTGGCTCAGTGGTAGAGTGCTCGCCTAGCATGCTTGAGGCACTGCGTTCGATCTTCACTACCACACAAATGTAAAATAAAGATATTGTGTCCACTTAAAACTAAAAAATAAATATTTAAAAAATACATGTTACAGCTCTACTCTGTTCCTCAGTGTGCATGAGGACATGAATAAGAAGACAGCCTTTCCTTTAATTTTTTCTATGGAACAGAGAAGCATTTATATAAATATAATATAATGGTATAAGAGCTACATTAAAGAAGAGATTGATGGACTATGAGAAAGTCAGACAAGGATTCCCAAAACTATCTGAATTGGGTCTTGAGTAATCAATAATAGTTTTCCAAACAGAATGGGGAATGGCTTTCTAGATAAGTGATATGGGCATGCGAAAACTTAAAGGAATAAAGCAGCCTGTGTTCAGAGTATGTCAGATCTGTGTGAGGTGTGATACGTGGAGAGCAACAGTGGGCTAGAGACACGTTGGAAGAGATAAGTTAAAATTACAGAGGCTGAAAATCTAGCTTTGGGCCTGATATCATATGTAATACTAAGAAATTTGTACTTACTTTCTATGTGTTGGAGAATTACTTAAGTCTTTTAGGCAAAGGATGGCATCATTAGATCCATTTTGTAGAAAATTAACTCTGGCTTGCAGTGTGGAGAGTAGAGTGGCAAGGAGAGCAAATGGAACAGAGAGAACAATTAGAAAGCAAAAGGTCTAGGCAAAAGATGTGAGGACCAGGACAAAGTCATTAGTAGTGAAGAGGACAGATTCCAGATGAAGTAAAATGTATAGCACTTTGAAGTTAATTGAATATAATGAGACAATTTAAAAACAATTCCCAGATATAAGGCTTGATTGTCCAGCATTATGCCCATTTTTAACTCCGGGCAAAGACACATCTGTTAATTCCACAAATATTTATTCTGTTTGTCCAAAAACATTTAATTTCTATAAATACAATCACTGCTTCCAAGGAAGAAAATAAACTAAAAAGCAATTACAGATTCGTTTGACTGGAATGAGGATAGCGTACTGCCCAGGATATTGAGAAAGTACATGGAGGGACAGGTGTTTTAGTCAGTTTTTTTTTTTTTGCTGCCATGACTAAAGGATATGACCAGAACAAGTATAAAGAAAGAAGAGTTTATTTGAGGGCTCACAGTTTCAGAGGTCTTAGTCCATAGAAGCTGGCTCCATTCCACAGGGTTTGAGGTGAGTCTGACATCATGGTGGGAGAGTGTGGCAGAGGGAAGCAGCTCACATCACGGTGAAGCAGAAGCAGAGACTCCACTGCAAATACAAATATATACACCAAAGCCACACCTTAATACCCACCTCCTCCAGCCACACCCTACCACTTCAGTTACCACTCAGTTAATCCCTATCAGAGGATTAAATCACTGATTGGGTTAAGATTCTTACAACCCAATCATTTCTCCTCTGAACCTTCCTGTATTGTCTTACGAGTGAGCTTTTGGGGAACACCTCACGTCCAAACCATAACAACACATTATAACCAGTCTTTTGGGGGCTGGGAAGACAGATATTTCTACTCACACCATTCTCAATCCCCAGAGCTTCTCTACCCTTTAAAAATCTGGTAAATCTTACTTGTTTTGATGGTACTGTCATCATTGCCCTTTAAAATGTAATATTATCAGTTTCAGGATTTCTTTTTCCTGTATTCTGTCTATAAGGATATTAAGAAATGGAGAGGCCTAGTAATCAAATATAATGTTATTCATTATGTAGATATATAAAAGCTGAAGTGTAATGGATAAGAAAAAAAAGTGTCTATTTGACCATGGCCCATTTGCTGAGTATTCTTTTAAAGAAATTTTATTCTAGAGTTTTATTGATTGTATATTCTACAAAGATCTTATAAAGTACCTTTACTTCTGATGAGAAGCAATGTGTCTCTGTCTAATAGTTTTCAGAATTCTTGAAAAGAAAAATAAGTAAGAATGTTAAGTTATTTATAACCAGGAGGAAAGTCATATAAAATAAAGCAAAGTGATGGAGAAAAGATAGGAAATCAAAGACTGATAAAGACTAGTAAGTATGTATGTGTCAGTTTTGGGTTTTTAAAAATTTTTTTATTTTTTGCAGAATGATGATCAAATCCTGGGCCTTAAACATACTAGACAAGCACTCTACCATTGAGCTATATCCCCAACCCTTAAAAAAAAAATTATTTTGAGACAGGGTCTCCCTAAGTTGCCCAGACTGGCATCAAACTGGTGATCTTTGTGCCTCAGCCTCCCAAGTAGCTGGGATTACACATTGCACCTGGTGTGTCAATCTTCTTAAAGACTGAAATATATATAATATAAATGATATAATTAATAAATTTAAATATTTACCTTTTTTGTAGTTGTACATGTTAACTTTATTTATTTATTTATTTATTTTTATGTGGTGCTAAGGATCAAACCCAGAGCCTTGCACTTGCAAGGCGAGCCCTCTACCACTGAGCCATGACCCCAGCCCCAAGACTGAAATATATTTTTAAAAGTATATTCTATATGACATTAATTATTTTCACTTTGGAAGTCTCCTCCTTTTTACAGATGAGGGTTGAGTGTGTCAGAAAAAAAAAAGATGAAAAACTAAGCATGTATAATTGTTATTTAGGTTCCCCAAAACTTAGAAACATGGGGTATAAGATGATTTATCTCATTTAATTCTCACTATTACCCTGTGCAAAAGGCAGAGAAGATATTGTTGTCTCTCTGCTCTCTGCTTCCTCCTAAGGAAATTGAATGCTAACATAAAGTCATATAGCTAATGAGTGTCAGAAGCAGAACCCAGATTTTATGGCATATTGATTGCAGACACATTGCAATTTGATTGCTATATCTAATGTATCAACAGTGTATCAACAATGAACTTGTATTGTATGAACCACTATTATATCAACAGTGAATTTGTCTTGATGGTGTTTGTTAATTTGAGCCTCAAACTCCCACCCTACCTAAATAAACTATTTCCCAGCAGGCTGTTGACACAAGAAATACAGGCAGTTTGAAACCTATCAGTGCCACCAGCAGAGCAATTCAAACACCTGCCATTTGGAGGGCCTCATTCTGGGAACAGCTCAGGAGTTTTTCTTAGTAGGAATCTTTTTTTTTTTTTTTTTTTTTGAGATAACAAGTTGTATCTCTTTTACACCCAAAATTGAATGTGTGACAATGATTAGAACTGTTGGAAGGACATAAAGGACCTCCAGATGATTCTTTAGAATTTCTTAGAACCTTATAGAGGCTTAATGAAATGGGAAGATATGTATAGAGGCTTAACAGAATGTTAAGCATATATGTGTATTTTTAAGAGGCTGTCTAGAGTAGTTCATAATTTGGAAAATTCATTTTAGTACTTAATTATATTTTTTTATTGTTTTTCTCTTCAGAACCAGGTTTTACTTTTCAAATTTTTGAGGAGTCTTCTTGACCCCAGGTATGTTAATAAACTTTAGCTTTTCATAATATGTAGATGAGAAATAAAAGCAAATAAACTGAAGTTAAGATAATATTCAAAGTATCTAAATAGTATAATTAGCTCATGATTTTTAATATCAGAGTAACTATTACATAGATTAATTTGTTCATGGTCTCAAAATAGGTATCGCCAGTTAATATTCTCTTTCCACTTGAAGGTGAGCATGTGTAATAAGTTCTCATCAATGTAAATGAAAACAATGAATCCATTTTTGAGGACATGCTTCAGGAAGAATTTGATGATCATATAATTCCCTTTTCAACCTTAGCTTCACTCCTGCCTGTTCCTTATTCTGTGTGGTAGATGAATAGCTTTACTTTTAAAAATATCTAGTTCCAAGCCCACCTCTAAATCTATTACTTTTAAACTCTCACTTGATATATTTAGTGCTGAATAACTTCCTAATGGTAGGGAAAGAAAGTTTAAATGTGTTTTTCACCTGTTACTGTAGAACTTACCAAATAAAAACAAATCCTAGGACATGATGAAATTAGTAGGCAAAGAGCTTTGCATGTGGGATCTTAAATTTTTACTGTGACTAAGTGGAGTACATTGGGAGTTCAATGTAATAATGTGTAACATCCTCTAAGTTAATATAAATATGTATCAGCATAACCAGAGAGGCTTTTGAAATTTCAAAAACACCACAGAATGATTGAGGGTGGGGATATTTTAATGCACACTTAAAGTTGAACACTAACTTTCTTAATCTTTTTTTTTTTTTTTTTTTTAGTACAAGGGATTGAATTCAGGGGCACTCAACCACTGATCCACATCCCTATTCCTATTTTGTATTTTATTTAGAGACAGGGTCTCACTGAATTGCTTGGCATCTCACTTTTGTTGAAGATGGCTTTGAATTCACGATTCTCCTGCCTCTGCCTCCCAAACCTTTGGGATCTTAGGCATGCACCACTGCCCCCGGCAAACTTTCCTAATCTTAATTGTAATATCTGAAGATGTTATTTTCATATTAGACATAAAAATCTTAGGTTTCATTATAATATACACTCCTTATTTACTTACTTTAGCAATTATAATATCAATTTTAGTTATTCCAGTATTCTGTGCTACTTTTAAATACCAAAATACCAGTAATTCTGTTGATCAGGATAATTTTTGGAAAGTTTAGTCATTTACATCTTGAGCAAGCTGTGCTGCATTTAAATTTAGAGTCAAGCAAATGTGTAGGTAAAAAGCAGTCTGACTGCATATGTCATTCTACCCCAGTTCAAGACCTTTTCAAAGTATCTGTTTGGATTCCAAGTTCTCAGATTATTACTGAGGCTAAGACATTTTTTATTTTAATTTCTATTCATTATTTGTATTGCTCTCAGAATGAGTTTGGGCCCCTGTCTACTTCTAGGATTAACTGATGGAGATATTGTAGAATTGGGGTTGGGGGTAGAAGGGAAGGGAGAGAGTTGGAAAGAGAATGGTGGAGAACTGAGTAGGGGAGACAAGAGAAAAGTCGGAGACTGAACTGATAGAAGAGGAGAGAAGCGCCCAGCATCCAGGAAGAGTATTTCCCTGTTCTTTCTCCAGGTCCTGGCCCCCTCTGTTCCCATGGCCAAATTCCATCTGTCCGTTACCCATGCTTTGTCCAGTGTTAAGCTCTTATCTAGGATAATTTATTTTAATCAAGTCTTTTCCCCAACCATCCTGCCTAAAGAGACTCATGCTGGAAGAACAAAGGAAGCTCGACTTTGAACTTGGCATTTTCTCAAATGCAAGGAAGTATAGTCATGGTGGTGACCAGATATCATTTTTTTTAGAAAAAAATTATCAATATTAGGTAATGTAAATATCATTATAGTCATTTGCTTGTGGTGTCATGATTGCTGCTTAAGCTTCTCAGTAATAAAAATGACAAATAACAGAAGGATAGAGGTGTTCAATGGAAAGACTTTCTTGGTTATTACCTATACCTAGATTTAAATGATTCTAATTAGATGAGACCCTTTAAGAATACTGTGAAAGTTGTTTTGTTCAGTAGCAAACCACAAAATTCTTATACTTAAGAAGCAAGGATATTTTATATCCCTAAAGTAACCCTAAACCTGGATAGTTACTCTGAATTAAGTTGTCACATGATTCCTCTCCTGTGATATCAGTTCAACTGCAGGAGCCTTCTCTGACATTCCTGGGAAAGAAGCAGTACACCCAGAGCCCTCTGCTTCCCTCCCCATAAAAAACAGGGTGACCTAGAATGACTTCACTCTGACAGCAGCCAAATCTCCAGCATTGCTTTATGCCTAACAGAAGTAAAGAGCCTTGAATTAACCAGATTGATACTTTAGCTACACTTTAAAAAAGAGTTCATGTTCTGTTAATCCACCTCCAGATGTCAAAGACCTCATTCTGCTTTGAAAGCCCTGGTTCCTGAATTCATCAGACTTTATCCTCTTACTTTGTGTCTAATACAGGAGTCAAACATCAATTCAGATTATGCTTTAAGTTTGTTTTTTCAATTTGATGTTTGGCCTTTCTATAATTTTTAGGTTAAAAGTATTTTAAGGCTGGGGATATAGCTCAGTGGTAAAGTGTTTCCCAAACATGTATGAGAGAGACCCTGGGTTCAAAGCCCAGCACCAAAAAACAAACAAACAAAAAACCCAGTAAATAATTGTATCTCAACCTAACCTATTAAAGCCTGTTTACCTATAGTGTAAATATATAATACTAGTAATATATTGAATTCTGGATTAAGGGAGAGAAATAAAGAAGGTTGAGTTCAGAGGAAGTAAAGAAAGAAGTTGTTCTCGCTTTCTTGTTTTCAGAGCTGTTCTCTGACAAAGATTCAATTATTTAGAAAAATATATGCCTTTTTTTTCTATAGGGAAAGGGGAGAATGAGGAACATTTTTAGGGGAATAATAAAATTATTTTTAGGGGTACTTTGTGGGTTTGGAGAATATACAGAGGCCTGGAACAAAATCTGTTTGGCCCACAGAGTGGACAGTAGTATGTCAAGGATTACCTATGGGACCAAAGTGGAGGACAATTTCTCTAGAAGTCCGTCTAGGTGTGTTGACAGACTTCGGTCTCTTCCCAAGATGTGACTTCAGTTAATGAAGAGTCAGGAAGCAAGAGGAGATTGTTTCTCCTTGGTGGGCTGGATCTTAGGCACAAAAGGGGGAAATGCAATAGAAGGGGAGACACAGAACATGGGAGGAACCTGGGATCTGAGGTAGGTTATAGGGCCAATCAGCATGTCAAAGCACCCAGTATGGGGGTATCATTTTCTGGGACCCAACACTGTATTTGTTGACTAACCTAAAGGATTAAAGTCTTGTCAGGCACTGGGAAAACTAAAGAGGTATGAGAAAAGATGTAGGAACAAAAGAACATTAAAAAATAGGTATTTGGCCCAGCCTCACAGCTTTCGCAGGCAGCCAACTTTACACTGTTTTTGCCTTTCTTTCTTTTCTTAAGCAATAGATTTTTTTTTTTTTAAAGCTCCAGGTTTTTCCCCCCATGAAACTTCTATACTAGCATTCTGGAAAGTAGGGAAAATGAAAGAAAAGTTATTTTTAGTTATTTTGATCTTTTTGAATGGAAAGAACATTTTTAAGATATCAACCTTCTGTGTTAAATAACATTTCAAAATTAAGATGAAAGATTGTAACATTATAAATGTTCATGAACATTAACATATTAAAACACATTCCTTCTTCAATGAATGCCTTCAGTGGCCAAGATGATTGTCAGCTTGGTCAGTTTTCCTTGTCGATATCAGATTTTTGTTAGTATTTTATTAGAAGTTCAAATTCTACCTAACATCATCTAATTAACCACTTATAAGAACATGTCATATCAGAATGTTGCTTTTTTGTTGTTCTTGCCCCCAAAGCTTGAGTGAATAAGATCTCATTCCTGTATATACAGTTTGTGCATATTTGATTTAACATTTATATCAAGTTATTTTTGAGGGAGTAGTTTTTCATTTTGTCAACAACATTTTTAAAGTAACAAATCATCCAGTTAAATTCATATGTATATATTTGTTTCTTTATCCAATTTCTTTAAGTTATCTTTGTTATATAATAATTTCATCACTAGAATGACTTGAAGTATTGGTGGCATCTGTACATGGAAAGATTAAATAGTTTTGCAGGGAGATGGAGTTAATCCTCCAGAAACAAATTACTTGCTTGAATTGAGGCCAACAGCTTGGGAGAAAGGATTTGCATCCTCTTCCAGTTCTGTCCTTTGGACAGCTGCTGAACAGAGGCCTACTCCACCCCCCCACTCCCTGTGCTCCCACTGGCCACCAATTCTTACAGTTTGGATATTCTCACATCCAGGTGCAGGCCCCGTTGTGCAGTGGGCATGCCTAAAGGATAATACAAATGGATGCTGATGTGTTTTGTGAGGCTTTGAGCTGTATAGGAATAAAGAGAACTTGCAAATATATTTATATTCAAAATATTATCAGTGTGATATTCCTGGTAATGTCAATTTAGCCTTTGTTAACAAAGTTCTGGAGGCCTCCGAAATATGTATTACTATTTTTTGAAGGGGAAAAAACACATAAAATGTCACATTGTATTTTTAAGTCTTTAATCAAAATAAAATAAACATTGAACTTTGCTAAGAAAATGAGTAACTTTGCCAAAAAGCAAAATATAGATTATGGAAATGGTTATACACTGGAATTTAGTTTAATCTGTCAGTATTACTATGGCTCTTTTTGAATGGAAGGAACATTTTTAAGATATCACCCCTCTGTGTTAAATAACATATTTCAAAATTAAGATGAAAGATTGTAACATTATAAATGTTCATGAACATTAACATATTAAAACACATTCCTTCTTCAATGAGTGCCTTCAGTGGCCAAGGTGATTGTCAGCTTGCTCAGTTTTCCTTGTAGGTATCAGATTTTTGTTAGTATTTTATTAGAAGTTGAAATTCTACCTAACATCATCTAAATCTCCCTCCTCGTTCCACCTTGTATATATGCATTTATTTCTTGATTCCTTTATTTAGTAATTATTTATTGTGAGATTGATGTTCGTAATCAGTTTTTCTAACCTAAACCTGTCTCCTCTCCTTTATTTTATGCCTTAGTAAATGGTGTCATCTACCCATCTATTTTATTTAATTTGGGAATAACCACAGCATACTAAGTACTATGGCTGGCGTGGGAGATAAAAAGGTGAATAAAGGCTCTGCCTTTAGAGCATTGACATTCTAATGGAGGAGTAAGCAGGCAATTCTAGTGTGTCTTGAGCGAGTGATGATCAGTGTCTTCAGTGCCTTCAGTGCCCAAAGTGATGATCATATTTTCACTTTCTTGACCCAATGCTACTTAGCCTTCTCAGCCACACCACATAGAGCCACTCCTCAAAATCTATAAACTGTCTTTTCTGTATCTCTCACATGTGAATTCTCCTCTTGTCTACATCCACAGTGTCCAGTTTCAAGCACTCAGCATCTCTCCTGGTTTTTGTAGCTGGTTTCCCATCCAGCTGCTGCTTCCGTTTTCAACAAGCAAATAATGATAATGTCCCCCTCCCTTCTCACAGTTCTTTCATTTCCTATTACCCAAAGTGAGATTCAAACTCTTGTTGTAAGGCCCTTCTTTTTTTTATTCTAATTAGATATACATGACAATAGAATGCATTTTGACATATTGTACACAAATGGAACACAACTTCTTTCTCTGTACATGGTGCAGAGTCACTCCAGTAGTGTAATCATACATGTATATAGGGTAATAATGTCTTGTCTCATTCTACCATCCTTCCCATCCCCAAACCCCCACCCCTCCCCTCACTACCCTCTACACAAACCAAAGTTCCTTCATTCTTCCCTACTCCCCTACCTACTATGTTTTCTGCTTATCAGAGAAAACATTTGGCTTTCAGTTTTTTGGGATTAGTTTATTTCACTTAGCATGATATTCTCTAGTTTTACCCATTTGCCTTCAAATGCCATAATTTCATTCTTCTTTAAGGCTGAATAATATTCCTTTGTGTTTATGTACCACATTTTCTTTATCCATTCATTTGTTGAAGGGAATCTAGGTTGGTTCCATAGTGTAGCTACTGTGAATTGAGCTGCTATAAACATTGATGTGGCTGCATCACTGTAGTATGCTGATTTAAGTCCTTTGGGTATAAACTAAGGAGTAGGATAGCTGGGTCAAATGGAGTTTCCATTCCAAGTTTTCTGAGGACTCTCCATACTGCTTTCCACAGTAGTTGCACCAGTTTGCAGTCCTACCATCAATGTATGAGTGTACCTTTTTCCCCACATTCTCACCAATACTTATTATTGCTTATAGTCTTGATAATTGCCATGCTGACTAGAGTGAGATGAAATTTTAGAGTAGTTTTATTTTGCATTTCTCTAATTGCTACAGATGATGAACATTTCTTCATATGTTTGTTGATAAATTGTATTTTTTTTTTCTTCTGTAAATGAGAGACCCAGAATAGCCAAAGCTATCTACAGCAAGAAGAGTGAAGCAAGAGGCATCACAATACCAGATTTTATACTATACTATTAGAGCAATAGTAACAAAAATGGCATGGTATTGGTACCTAAATAGTCATGTAGACCAATGATACAAAATAGAAGTCACAGAGACTAACCCACATAAATATGGTTATCTCATGCTAGACAAAGACACCAAAAACATATACTGGAGAAAAGATAGCCTGTTTAACAAATGGTGCTGGGAAAACTGGAAATCCACTGGTAGTAAAATGAAATTAAACCTCTGTCATCCTGCACAAAAATCAATTCAAAAGTGTATCAAAGACTTAGACACTAGAACAGAGACTCTATGCGTAATAGAAGAAAAAGTAGGCCCAAACCTTCATCATGTTGGTTTAGGACCTGACTTCCTTAATAAGGCTCCTAAAGCACAAGAAATATAAAATAAGAACCAATAAATGGGATGGATTCAAACTAAAAAAACTTCTTCTCGGCAAAGGAAACAATCAATAACGTAATGAGAGAGCCTAATGGGAAAAAATCTTTACCATACACACCTCAGATAGAGCACTAGTCTCCAGGATATATAAATTTTAGAGTAGTTTTGGTTTGCAAAAACTTAACACCAAAATAACAAATAACCCAATCAATAAATGGGCTAAGGAACTGCACAGGCCCTTCTTGATTGGTTCAGGCCTGCCTGTCCAGCTTCATTGTCTTCCATCCTTTTCTCCTTTGTTCCTCAGCAGTTCTGAACTACTTGCTCTTAGGATACATATTGTCATTCCTCCTCTGAATACATGTTCCTCCCTCTGTCCATTTTGTTTTCTTGAGAGCAATTTACTTATCTTTTAAAAGTTATAAAGCTATGTGCTTTGATCCAGTGATTCCATTTTGGAAAATATGTTTTAAGGAAATACTTTGAAATTTAAAAGTAATACTAAAATATCTATATTAACATTTATAATAGAAAAAGTTATTTTTAAAAGGGGGGTTATGGAAAGATGGCCAATTAAACACTAATATGTAAACTTAATTGAATACCAAATTGGCAAACATAGCAATGTCAATTTAAAAATAAATCTAAATTGGAAAAATATGTAACATTTAATAGTATGCCACATACTGTTTGTGTGATTGAATAATAGAAAGAGAATATGTAGAAACATGGATAGCTTAATGATCACTTTGTTCTTTTCCCCCATAAATTAGTTTAAGTTAATAATAAAAATGAGAGTAGTTGTTGGTACTTTGGAAGGGTTCTTTGCTTTTCAAATTTCTGATACAATGAAAACTGGCATGTAAGTGCTATATATTAAAATTTCAAAAATATTTGCTTTATTTTTACTTAAATAGTATTTCCAAATATATTACCCTATTTTGCAATGCAAAGGACATGTTTTAAAGTATCTTGTGTCAACATATTGTTATGTATGTTACTCTTTTCTATTCATTGCTAGTGTGTTTTGTCTCTCCTTTTCTTTCACTCATTATCTGCCTTCTTTGGTTTCAGTTGGACATTTTCTATGAATCCATTTTTTAATCTCAACATAAAAGCTTACACTTTTTTTTAACCTTTTTAGTGCTTGTTCTTTGTTAGAAGTGCACATTATAATTCATCCAAGTTCAATTACAAATACTACTGTAGCATTTCATGGGTAGTACAAATACCTTATAATAGAATCTTCTCAATTGTTCCCTTATATCCCTTATAGCTGTCATTCATTTCACTTTTCCATGTACAATCACTGGATGCATTATTGCTATTCTTTCAAACAAACCATTATCTAGTAGGTCAGTTAAGAATAAGAAAAATGAAAGATTTTTTTTATGTTCACTATTCCTTCTCTAATCCTCTTCATTTCTTTATGTAGATTCAAGTTTCTGCTCTATATCACTTTCCTTCTTGTAAGGCACATTTCTTGCAAGGCAGGTCTAACAGCAACACATTCCTTCCAATTTTTCTTTGTCTGAGAAAGCATTTTTTCTTCACTTTTGAGAGACAGTTTTGCTGGATGCAAAATTCTAGGATGATGGGGTATTGTTTCTTTTCTTTAAATACTTGAAATATTTCATTCTACTCACCTCTTCTTTGCATGATTTTTGAAGAGAAGTCTGTTGTAGTTTTCATCCTTGCTCCTCTACAGGTAAGGTAGGTAAGGTATTCCATGTACCTCCTTCCCTGTGACCAGCCAGCCTCTGCTAAGATTTTCTTTTTCTGCAGTTCAAATGTGATATGCCCGGGGGTGGATTTTTTTTTTCTATTTATTCTGCTTGGTGTTGAGTTTCTTGGATCTGTGGTTTGTTGTCTGTCATTAATTTTTGGAAAACTGTCATTGTTTTAAATATTTCTTCTTTCCTTTCCTTCCTATTACCATTTAGCATATGTTACACCCTCTACCCCACCTACTGATAAAACCCCACTCAGACTCTGATAAAAATACTTTTCCTCGAGGGCAGGTGTATTAATTTGCTCAGGCTGCCTTAACAAAGTACCTCAAACTGGATGACTTAAACAACAGAAACTTATTGTTTCTCAGTTCTGGATGCTGCAAGTATGAGATCAAGTTGTTGGCAGGATTGTTTCCTACCCAAGGCTGCAAGGAAGTTCTATTCTGTGCCTCTCCCCCAGCTTCTGGTGGATTGCTGCAATCTGGCACCCCTAGACTCTGAGAAGCACCACACTGATCTTGGCCTTCATCTAAACCAGAATTCCCCCTGTGTGTGTCTGTCATTTTCCCTTCTTATAAGGACATTTTCATATTGGATTAAGGACCAACCCTGCCCCAGTGTGACCTTATCCTGACTTATCCTGTTAATTACAACTGTGAAGACTATTTCCAAATGATGTCACATTTTGAGATACTGAGAGTTATACTTCAGTTTATGGATTTGGGGGAAAACAGAATTTATCATGTGTTTTTGAGAAGAACAAAATGCTGTGGGCATGTTTCAAAATGTCTACTTTCCCCCTTCCCCAGGTAGAAACAGGAGATATTTTTTTCTCTGATCTTTACAGTAAGAACATGGTAGTTCTCAGGGGGAAGGGGGCTAAACTCCAGAAGTATGGGAACCCTCCAAAGACTGAACCCCCTGGAATTTTTAACTTTCAAATTTGTCTATGATGGACCTTCATCAATTTGTCAATGACAATTTTAAATTTTCCTACCCCATTCTGACTCCAGAAGCCACAGTATCTGCTTCCACACTTATGCTCCAATAAAGTGTGATTCTCTGTACCAACCTCTCTGTCTTTTTCTAGTTTGGGGGACAACAATTTGACCTTGCCCTAATTCTTTGATGGAGCTAAGAAGTGTTGTTGATTTTTCACTTCAGCATTATTCGTGTGAGCATGGAATGACTATTTACATGCCAGACCAGAAACTAAAAGTCTTTGTTTGGTGTATGTGCAGTTTTATGTGGTCATCTTAATAATGTATAGTAGTCTGCCCTAGCATCAGTTCCAAAACCACTTCTGGAATTTGTTTGGTTTAAAGATAGGGTCACAGAATTGCCTCTTACGTATGTCTTTCATTTCCAACTTTGACCTGAGGGAGAGATTGGCATCAAATTTCTCACCTAACCCTGGAAGTATACCAGTTTAGGTATTATGTTAAAGATGCCACTGCCTATATATTTCCAGTCTTTCTCAACTTGGGCCAAACAACCCTTGTGAGTGTGATGACTAGCAGATTTTTGTGGTAAGGAAAACTTTACATTAGGAAAAATATACATGATGAAAATGACTACAAAAATTATTATTATCATTACTTATTATAGTACTTTGGAAAAATTTTAGTTACCCTATGGGTGTTTCTGGTTTTGGAGATTGAACCCAAGTTATACAACCAGCACCACTGTGGGTTTTTAATTGAAATCTATATAGCATTGGATTGATCCAAATACTCTCTCTACCTGATATATTTATGAAAATAAATGGTTGTCTAAAATCATCAAGCTTTTATATTTCTTAGCTTATGAAGTCTGTTCTTCTTGCCTGTTCAGGAGAATAATCAAAATAATACTTTCTTTTTCATGAATGTCAGAGGAATAACAAAAATTTTATTAACTTTTGAAGAAGTACATTTTGCCACTTGATTAGTCAAACCAGGAAATGAGAAATGACCAAAATCCCTTAAAGCCAACTCTCTTAGATCTACTGTTGCATTAGTTTGGCGTGGCAGAATCTTTGCTATCAGATGGAATCATGTGCTTGTCTGCTTCGGTCTGTGCCTCATAAAAGTTTATAAGGGATTGTAGCTGCTCCTATCTGAGGGACTTCTGGCAACTGTTCACAAGATGAAGGGTCATCATGGACAGTAAGAGACCAAAGGATGCCACTGGATTTCTTATTGTCAGAGTATAGATTTCCATCTAAGACAATTGCTTAGCGGGTTGTAGGCATTACCGAGTTTTTTATGTCTCATATAAATTTTCTACATGTTGTCTTTGCCTTCTGTAAGAATCACATTTTAAGTATTTTTCAGGCAGATCGGCACACTTGTGTATGTTTTATTCAGCTGGCACAAGATTACATTATGGCAATTTTAATATGAAATGTGCTTGAGAAGCTGAAAGCTCAGCCTACAGACCTTGTGAAGCAACTTGATTTGAATGAAAGCTACAGAAAAAATAGTTTTCTTTATTTTCATAAAGAAAATAGTTAAGTTCTTAATATAAAAGGGACTGAGTGGTCCTTTGTATGCCACACCTCAAGGACTGTATGTATGGGAATGAGTAGGGTGTTGAAGCAGATAGGATTTAGGCTAAGCTAAAGTGGCCTAAATTGTCTAAACAAGTACAGAGAGAAATTTCCCTCCCTAGTGATATGGAAGAAGAGCTTGGACTGGCCTGCATGTGTGCAGTTTTTAGACAGGAGGGGGCACTGAACAAGCCCTTTTCACCCCAACACATTTATTTTCCATGTCAAATGTTAGGAAATCAGAATTTTAGTTTTAGAATCATATTAATTTAAGTTGTAAAATACTTATATTTTTATCCTTCCCTAGAAATGGTCTGATGTTTAAGGTTATAATTTAAAATGATTTTCATATCCTGGATAACAGAATATATTCTTAAACCTGAATTTCAGAGTACATGGGGGTTGTGTATGCTCAGGTGCACATGTGTCACAAGGCATATGTGTGTTTTCTTTTAAAACCGACAAAAGAAAGCATGTATATGTTTTTGTATACATGTAAGTTTACCTTTAAGCCAATGAGATTGTTAAAATAGATTCCCCAAATAGTAGATGAGGTTTAGGTCTAAAAGTCATAATTTTGACAGCCACTGATGTTAGTAATATGTACATAGCATAAATGGTAGCTAATAGAAGACTAATAGAAATAGCTTTGGCAAGTGAATATAACAGATCATGTTTATGTGCAGGATTTATAAGCAGTAGGCAGAAATAATGTAAATTTATTAATACTACAGCTTATTTATTGGAGTTTTGATTATGTTGATGTTGCCTAATCATTTCCCATCAGCCACATTATTTCCCTCATAAGTGAATGCATCAAAATCTATTCATTAGAATGGTTTGCTTGGTTTGATGCATATCCACATCTTCTGCTTTTATAAATGGTTTTGTCAATAAATGTTCTGAGAAGAATTAAGTACTGTGATTCATCAGCAGGTGCTTATGTCTAATCTTAATTTGCTCCATAGTCTTGCATTTATAAGACATATTAACAGAAATCTGATATAGATAAAATACTAATAACACCACCAGTTTGACACAAACATCTGGAAAGTATGCTGGCTTACCCAAATGTGGAGACACATTGGTTAACATTCTTGTTTTCTTCTGCCTAATAGCATTTTTGGTACACAAACATGTCACTCCAAGAAGATATAAGAAAAAAACAAATTACTTTGTCATGAAAACATATTGGGGAGGTTCCTTCACATATAAAGCAAGCAGTTGGACACCAACTTCAGTTTAACTCAATTTTCCATTGTCTGCTGTGGTTAGTGTCATATTCCTGGGGTTAAAGACTCAGTTCACGAAACTGCTCTCACTTCAGATGCTGATCACAAGGCCTAGATTGTTACTTGTGCTTCTGACTGTCTGGCTATAAATTGGGATTCCCATGACCCCTTACTTGATTAATTTACTAGGAGGACTCACAGAACTCAGGAAGACACTTAACATGTCCAGTTTATTAGGAAGAATATTACAAAGGATACAAAAGCAAAGTGAGGTGGAAGAGATGCACAGGGCAGGGCATGTGGGAAGATGCAAGAGTTTCCAGGACTTCTCACTACTACAAGAATCTCCACATACTCAGCAGTCTGGAAGCACTCCAAACCCCTCCCTTTTGGGTTCTTATGGATGCTTTATTATGTAGGCATGATTGATTAACTCATTGGCCATTGTTGATACATGCAACTTTGAACTCCTCTGTCTCCCCAGAGATGGATGGGTAGTATAACTGAAAGTTCCAACCTCTGACCACATGGTTTGTTCCCCTGGCAACTAGACCCCTATCCAGAGGCTATCCTGGAGTCTGTAGCCACCAATCATCTCATTAGCGTAAAAAAAAAAAGATACTTACTACTTTGGAGTTCCCAAAGGTTTTAACTTCTGTGTGCTCAAAACCAAGGACAGAGACCAAGTATGTATTTCTTATTATGCAACAACATCACAGTCCCACATCATAAAGAACTAGATTTATCATGTGTGTCTTTTAGAAAATTTCTTCATCTAGAGTTTTCTAATAGAATTTGTTCCTAGCTGTCTGTGGAGCTAGTAGCCTTAGTCCCTGTAATTCTCACCCCTCTGTTGTTTCCCTCTGTTTGGAAGGCAGTCCAGTGCACTATTTCCTGTCAGTTTAGTTACATTTACATGCATTTTCTGAGCACTTATATATGCCAAGATGCTGGGGAATGCTGTGCTAATGCTGAGGAAATAATAATGAATGCAGCATGGTCATTGCTTTTATGGAGCTGATAGTATAGTTGGGGACACAAGCACTTAAACAGATAATTTTCAAGTTATATGGTAAGAATTTAGGTGATGATATATAGAGAGAATAGCTAGGCACTGCTGGGTGCAGTGATGCATACCTGTAATCCCAGCAGCTCAGAGGATCGCAAGTTCAAGATGAGCCTCAGCAATTTGGTGAGACCCTGTCTCAAAAGAAAAAATAAAAAGGGAATGGGAATGTAGCTCAATGGTAGAATGTTGATGGGTTCAATCTCCCGTACCACCACCACCCCCCAAAAAGGTAGAGAATAGTCAGTCACTTAAAAAAAATTCTATATGAAAGGCAGTTGTTGAGATACAACAACAACAAATTTTTTTTTCAACTGAAAACTTGATCTTTGGAATTTATAGTCAACTTTGGAAATACTGAATTTGCCTATATCATGAGCAATCTATGACATTAAAGTAGACCAGATAAGTTTGTGTCTTTCCACAATGTCAGAATTTATAGAATAACAATAAATTCACAGGCTACATCAATTTTATTGGCTTTAATTCACTGAGTTTTCATGGTTCCCTTGATAGCTGTGAGCAGGGCATTCAAAAGTTCTTTTATTTCATTCCAATCTTAATTATTAATATCTACAACATTCAAGTCACATCACACTTTACACAAAAATATATAGGTTACAGAAAGACTGAAAAAGTTAAGCAAGCACAGGGTTTCAATAAGCCCTACTAGGAGCAAAGGCAGAGAGCAGACACAAATGTAAACAGTCATCTGTACATGGTCAGATATGATTCCGGGTTCCAGCCACAGAACTTGTTCCAGGTGAGGAACTGTCCAGAGTTCAGAATTTGTTCAAGGTGAGTGCCCGGGCAGCAGGCAGTTTCAAAGTGGGCCACATCAAGCATGGCTATGGAGCTGAGCTAAAGCTACTAGGACAGAGTCAGGAGTTCCTGACCTGTCACTCAGGATGTGTTCACCAAATGGTCTGATGACAAGTTGTTGTGTGATGCTGTACCGCTCTCTTAGATGTCTCTCCTTTTATGTATTTCAAATGAGGGGGTTGCACCAGAAGTGATCTGGGGAGTTCCACCGTGATAGGGGGCAGGGACCTCAACTCAGGACAAGTGGAATTCTTGACAGACATTGCAGAAATAAATTTAAGAGCTGGGCGCAGTGGTGCATGCCTGTAATCCCAGCAGTCAGGAGCCTGAAGCTGGGGGATCGCAAGTTCAAAGCCAGTCTCAGCAACTTATCGAGGTCCTAAGCAACTCAGCGAGACAACTGTCTCTAAATAAAAAACAGAAAGGAGTTTGGGGTTGTGGCTTAGTGGTTAAGTGCCACTGGGTTCAATCCCTAGTACTAAAAAAAAAAAAAAATCATTTAAGGACATGCCAGTTAGAGGCACAGATTTATTTGAAAGCAGAGACACATTCAAGGGCTAATATGAGCTATTTTGAAATTGAGAAGCCTTTGTGGTAAAGCAAGGAATACATTCAGGGAGAAAGCAGTCCATCTCAACTGTGACAAGCTGCAATCCCTTGGTCTGGGATGTTAATATTGATAGAGGGACAGTAGCTAGAAGCTGAACTAGAGGTGGACTTAGGGTGCAGTTACACAATTTTGTGCCAGTTTCCCCTACACTTTCACATTACCCTCTCATCATGTTACTTTTGTGGGCAAGGGCATGAGCCAAGTATGAGCTGGTTGCTCAGGAGTTGATTGTTTTGCATTGCAGTGGTTCATGAGTGCTTCTCTTTTGAGACTCAGTATTTTTCTCTGTATCCCAAAATTCTTATCTATCTCAGCATCATTTGGTGGTATGGTGTGTCCAGTGATTGGACGTATAGGCCTGGTTTCCCTGATGTGGAGTTGATACAATTATGCATCTGTGTCCGTTTGGTAATTTTTAGTAGCACAGTTAATTTATTTATCAGTTGTTCTTATGCTATGCAGCTGAAGTTATTCTGTGTATTTGCCTAGATGAGTTACCAAGTCATTCTGCCTTAGCACTTGTAGTCAAAATGAAGTAACTCAGGGCAAACTGCTGCTTTATAAAATGGAGTAATGTAGAGCAGGGCACAGCCTGAAAGGTACTGTTCTAAACAACATGGAATAACTCAGAGCAGGGCATAGTCTGCTGTCCACCACCCCCTCAGCAAGAATTGAAAGCCTCAAGCAGCAGAAAGTTCATCTCTGACTTCTGATCAAGACTGACTATCACTGAGCTAATAAGTTAGGAAAAGATTCCCTATGTCTGAATGTAACCCCTCTTTCTGTAACTCAAGCCTCTTATTAGTAATAAGAAGAGTGCTGCTTACCATCATTTATCAAATTATCATTTATCACTTATCAAATCCAGATCATTTTCTCTGGAATGCAGAGATTCCCACATTGTGACAATTGCAAGTGTGTTTAGAGACTGAAACCTCAGCTCCCAAGACAGAGGGTCCCCTGGGAGTACCCTATGAGTAATCCTATTTCACTTGTATGAGCCGTACAATGTCAACATTTTCTATATGTCATGATATGAGAAAAGCTGGAAACTACTGCTTTAGACAACAACTGTCTTTTTTTCAGAAGTCTTGTTTCCCTTGCATTCATTTTTTTCTTATTAATCCTATTCCATTTCTTTACATATGGAGCTTTGGTTTAGGAATTCTGAAGAGAAGATAGAACTCTAAGAAGGAACTGACATATATAACATATATATATATATAGTTGTAGTTGGACATAGTACCCTTATTTTATTTATTTATTTTTATTTGGTACTGAGGATCGAAACCAGGCCTCGCATGTGCATGGCGAGCACTCTACCGCTGAGCCACAACCCTATTCCCAGAACTGACTTCTTTTGAAGCTAGAAAGAAAATTCTTAGATATCCAATGAGCAGAAGCTAATTTCCTGAATAGTTCCTTTTGACCACCAGGAGTTGAGTGCCTTGCATGGTAAACTACTACTACCAAAGCTTGGGGTAAGCCTTATGAATAGTGCTTTGTGAATAGTTGGAATACAAGGCAAATTAGCCTATAAATATGGTATACCTATTATACCTCACTTTTAACAGTAAACAAGAACATTAGCCCTTACTATATGCTAGGCACTGATTGACTTTGAAAATTCATAAGTGAGAAGCTACAAGATGCCTGCCCTCATAGAATTTGTTGCCTTAGAGAAAATAGATAAAGAAGTAATACAACATGGTGGGATTGGTAGTGTGAGAGAAAGATAGTAATGACAGTTGGTGAGACTTAAGTTACTCATGGGTCAAATTGTGTAGACTGACTGGAGTCTCTTTCTTTTAGATCAAAGTATAACTTTTGGTATGACTTAAAACTGAATTCTTTTCCTTAATTATTCAGTATAAACTGAGAAATATTTCTATTTAGCGTGTCTCTAATGTACTGTATAGTTTATCCAGATAATGCTAGTTACATTGAGACTTTGAATCCATATTTTTACCTGACCAGAAGGAAGTCTTGGTTTCAACTTAAAACACTTTTTGCCTGTATCCTTTAATTATAAAGTGCAATTAAGTAATGCTAAATTTAGTACTCTCTTGCCTTTTGTTTTCAGGGAAGGTATTCATGTAAATCAAGAATTGCTACAAATATCTCCCTGTATTACAGAGCAGTTTATTGAGCTTTTGTGTCAGTTCAACCCAAACCAAGTCATAGAGACACTGCAAGTCCTTGAGTGCTACCGCCTAGAAGAAACTATTCAGGTAAGTTTTGTACATGCCAACAGCATACAACAGACAGGAGTCAACTTTTCTATTTTCCAGGCAAGCAAAGGGAAACTCAAATATGAAGTTATTATAGAAGCTGAGAGCTAGTAAGTAGTAGTGCCTGAAGTTGAACATGGGTAGTCTAACCCCTTGCATGCAATAATTGTGATGAACTGCTTTCCTATTCATTCTGTTAAAATCAGAAACAACGTGTGTTCATCCCTGTTTTGAATCCGGCTTTATAGAAATTCTGGCTAACACAGTAAGCCTATAAAAAGGACTCAGTACTAAATATTGAAAGGAAAAGACCAAGGTGTTGTATTCAGATTGTGATGATGAGACAGTCATGTTGAACCATAAAACTGAATAGGCTAAATAGCAATCCAGTAGCTTTAACTCTTTATTGTCTTGATTCACTTTCCATATTTTCTACTGTTTCCAAATGAGTGTGTGTGTGTGTGTGTGTGTGCACATGCGTGCACATGCATTTGTACCCACACACAGATCAATGCAATATTACAACATTAGAGGTGTTCCCCATTTGAAAGTTATTACAAAATAGCCTCTCTCTCTTTCTTCCTCCCTCCCTCTGTTCCTTCCTTCCTTTTTTTTTTTTTTTGTGGGGCAGGGTACTGAGGATTGAACCCAGGGGCATTTAACCACTGAGCCACATTCCTACCTTTTTGGGCATTTTATTTAGAGACAGGGTCTCGCTGAGTTGCTTAGGGCCTCACTAAGTTGCTAGGTTGGCTTTGAACTTGAGATCCTCCTGCCTCAGCCTCCCCAGCCACTGCGATTACAGAAGTGTGCCAGCATGCCCAGCTAGCATCTCTTTTCTCTTGCTATCAACAGAAACTTCTATTTTCTGCATTATCTCCTGAACTGCCCACATACTTTTAAAAAATATTTATAAAATGTTTCAAATATTTAGAAATGTGCAAAATATCAAATATGTATATATCCACTAACTTAATTTTATATTTTTTTAACATTTTGTCAGGCTGGCTTCAGATCTTTGTTGTCTTGTTTATTCTAAAAATAAAGCAAAGGGTAGCTGGCAAAGATTTTCTCTCATTCTTTAGGCTTTCTCTTCACATTCTTTTTTCCTTTGCTGTACAGAAGCTTTTTAATTTAATGCCATCCCACTTATTGATTCTTGGTTTTATTTCTTGAGCTTTAGGAGTCTTATAAAAAAACCTTTGCCAGCTATCTTCCCACAGGGAATTAATAACCAGAATAGAAAGAACTCAAACACCAAAAAAACTAATAACCTACTCAATAAATAGGCAAAAGATTTAAATAGATATTTCTCAAAAGAAGAAATACAGATGGCCAACAAATATATGAAAAAATGATTAATATCCTTAGCAATCAGGGAGATGCAAAGCTAGTGTAATGTAATGGGGAAAGTGTGTGTGTGTGTGGGGGGAGCAGATCCCACAAAAATAGAGTAGAGGAAAGGGATTTAGGGGGAGGGTAGAATAATAGTAAAAGGGAGGAACTGTAGAATGAAATTGAAAAAATTTGCTATGTACATATATGAATATACCATAGTGAATTTTACTTTTGTGTATGTCAATAAAGGACCAATTAAGAAAAACATTAAATAAATAGAGGGAAGACCAGTATAGCAGTGGAAGGGAAGAAGGGACAGGGAAGAGGGGAGGGAATGAGGAAAAAAAAAAACTACATGGGGATTTCATTTCACCCTAGTTAGAATGGAGAAAGCCCTGTTATATGCATTTATAAATATATCAAAATGGCCCCATTATTATGTATAAACTATAAAACACTAATAAAACATTTTTTTTTAAAAAGGAAGCACCTTTTGTCCCTTTCCCTCTTCTCTTCTGAGGTCATCACTAGCCTAAAGGTGGTGTTTATCCTTTCAGTCCATGATTTTCATCTTTCCCCTATATATGTATGTGCCTATAAAATACATGGTACAGTTTTATATGTTTTTAAAATATATACTAACAGTGTCATCCATAGTGCAAATCCTATTGCAATTTTTTTCACTTTTTAAAAATTAACTCATATACATGCAGATGTACTTCATTTATCTTAATGGTCATGATCTATGAAGTGAATATACCAGTTTATTTCTCTGTTGATAGATATTTAGGATTTTTAAAATTTTTTTACTAGTATGAACAGAGCCACAGTGCATATCCTTTACATGTCTTCTTGTACCCATGTGAGATTTTTCAAAGTACTATTCATGGAAAGGGGATTGTTTAGATAATAGATGGCTTAATTCTACTGATATTGCCCAGCTGATTTCCTATTTTTGTTCTTATCAGCACTGTTTGACATTTGCTATTTTCTCACATCCTTGAACATTCCTAATACTTATAGACTTCTTAATTTTTGCCAGAGTGATGGAGATTATTGATTACTTATGATATTGGATATCTTGCAATATATTTATGATTCTTAAATCATCTTATTTATTTATTTTTCTATTGAGTTTTTTACTCTTACTTCTAGAGGTTCTTTCTAATTTCTGGATCACGGATTTGATAATTTTATGTGTTGGAGATGTCTTCTTCTAATCTGTTGTAGCACATCTTTTAACTTGTTTTTTAGTGACTTCCATTTTGATTTATCCATCTCCTTTAAGGTTTACATTTGTGTGTATGTATCTTATATCATTCCTATTTCAATGGCACTAATTTAAGTTTTATAATTTAGATTCTTACATTTTAGGCTTTAAATCCATCTGAAATATATTTTTGTAGGCTGATCAAGAGAGAGGTTTCTTTCTTATTCTCCCCACATGATGGCTAATGGTTCATGTGGCATTTTATGAACCTTTCCTCGTGATTTCCAAAGCCATACTGCTAGATAGCAAACTGTCAAATGTGCATGAATCTCTTGAGTTTTCTTCTGTTCCTTTGGTCCTTTGTCATTCCTTGTACCTATACCAACATATTTTAGTTTATATAACTTTATAATAAGGCTTATTATTTGGAAAAGGATTTTTGCCTCCTATTCTTTTTCTTTAAAATACCTTGGCTACTTTTGGTTTCTTACTATTCCACATCAAAATAGCGATCACCTTATCAAGTTCCTTTTTAAAAAATATCCTTCTGGAATTTTGATTTAAAAATATACTGAATTTATAGATTAATTTAGAGAATTAACATCTCTATAGTATTAATTTTTTACATTTAAGCCATGTAGTTGTCTTTTTAAAATGCCTCTTTTACCTTTTGGTGAGGTTTCATAACTTTTACATAAGGTCCTTATACATGTCTTGTTAAATTATTCCTAGATGCTTTATATCTTTTATTAACATGATACAAGGAAATTTTTTTAAATGACATTTTTTATTGTTTGCTACTATAGTATTACAATGTGACTAATTTTGTGCCTTATATTACACATAGCAGTCAGACTGAATTTTTTTAGTTCAAATAGTTTCTAGATATTTTATAACAATAATATTATTTAAGAGGAATGGCAGTTTTGTTATTCTCATTCCTGTCTTACACTTTTTTCTTTCTCTTATCAGATATATAGGAGCTCAATGATATTGTTGAGTAGAAGCAGTGATAGTATATCTTTTAACCTTGTCCTAATTTAAAAGGGATTATATCTAATACTTTACATCAAATGCAGCTTTAAAAAATGCATTTTCTATTATAGGATTTTGATAGATAACCTTTATTAAGAAAGTTCTGTTTCCAGTTTGGGTACAGGTATTTTGTCTTTTTTTTTTTGTCATTAATGGGTGCTGCATATTTACCTAATGCTTTTTTACATTTATTGAGATGTTCAGATGTTTTTCTTCTTTAATCTGTTAACCTGATAATTTATTATTCTTGCCTTTTTCTTCTAGGAAGATTTTTTTTCCTATTACTCTTTTTAAAGAAGCTAAGTCTGAGTTTGTTAAACCTCTCTATTTTTTGCTTTCTGGCATTTTCTTTTATTTTTCTTTTATCTTCTTAGCTTATTTTGTTGTTGTTGTTGTTGTTGTTGTTTTAGTTGTTTAGATGGGCACAATACTTTTATTTTATTTATCAAACCCAGTGCCTCACATGTGCTAGGCAAGTACTCTTCTACTGAGCCATAACCCCAGCCCTACTTCTTTCTTTTTTCGCTGATTAGATATTCTCAGTTTATTTTTATGGGGATTCCATAAGTTAGTGTATAGTATTTTTACAGTCATTTCATTCTGAATATTTTGTTTAGAAGTAAACTTGATAAATTTCTAGTTTATATTATTATTATTTATATGTATATGTTTTTCTCTGGTGACTATGCATGTGTGTAATAATTTTTTAAAATAAATGTGAAAAAATGAATATACTTGGTCCAATTAAAACAGCCAATGGACCGTTATAAGACACAAAAATCAAATATTTGCACAAATATTTGTGAAACAGCATATACCAAGGTTTGCATGTCTTATATATCATAGTGGATTTTTCCCCATCTTTAATAGATCTTTCCACTTCACAAATAAGATTTTTGAATAAAAATATGTATCTTTTCTTTTTTCCTAGATTACTCAAAAGTATCAACTCCATGAAGTCACTGCTTATTTATTGGAAAAGAAAGGAGATATTCATGGTGCCTTTCTAATAATGCTGGAGGTAACATTTGCTGCATTTGTTTTGTCCTATTTCTTTCTATCTCAATGCATTCATTAGTCCATCTTAATTTCTTATGTTTCAAGATATGTTGCAGACAAAAGTATATTTTACCCCTGAATATTTTAATCATGCATATCATTGAGTGCAGTTCAGTATTTCTTTGTGGTACTTTGCAAAAAACATAATATTTATATACAATGAAAATTCAACTTTTAAGGGTACCATTTGATAAGTTTTTGACAAATGCATGCATTTGTCTAACTGAAGTCTTTATCAAGATAGAGAACATTATCTTCACTCCAGAAAGTTCCCTCATTTTTTAAAATATATTTTCATCCAGCTAGGAATATAATAAGGAGATCCTATTTATATAAAAAAAATGACCCATGTTGGCTCCTAGTTTATTTGATTCTACAACATGCCAGGAAGAACACCCCTCAAAAGCTTAATATAGTCTCTTGATTTCTTTTAATCTGTAAATTACATCTCCTTTTTTTTTCCTTGTAATTTATTTGTTGACACTATAGCTAGTATAAACGAATAAGTAAAAAGTGTTCCTAGCAGGGCAGGTGCAGTAGCACATACCTATAATCCCAGTGACTCAGGAAGCTGAGGCAGGAGGATTGTGATTTCAAAGCCAGACTCAGCAATTTAGCAAGTTCCTAAGCAATTAAGTGAGACCGTCTCTAAATAAAATATTAAAAAGAGCTGGGGATGTGGCTGAGTGGTTAAGTGTCCCTGGGTTCACTCCTCAGTACTCATAAAAGATTTAAAAAGTATTCTTGGCATGAATAGGGGAAGGAGAGGCAGGAGAACTGGGCAGGGGACCATTACCACCATTTGCAAAACCTTAAGAACAACAACAACAACAAAAAAAATGTGGGCCACTAGGAAAATGATCACAACTTACCTAGATTTCAACTATACAATATATAGGCAGAAACAAAGTCTAGGTCTAGGTTTGAACAGACTTTATAGGACACACTAAAGAATTGTGAAGCAGGGAACTTACTTTTTTGTTTTATAGAAACTGCTTTGGTGACTGGGAGAAGAGGTGGGAGGTGGGGGTGGTGAGATGCAGAGAAGGGAGAGGAAACACTGGAAGCAGAGAATACTTGCAGTAGCACAGATATGAGTCAACAAGCACTTGACCTGGGTAATGGAAAGAAGAGGGCCTAGATTTGAGAACTTATAGATCATCTGATTGTGATATGAGATGAATGAGGTAGAATAGTGAATAATGATTCTAGTTATAAGCTAAAATTCTGTGATTTAAGATTCTGTCATTTGGGATCTTGAAGGGACCCCAAGAAAAGGAGCAAATTTGAAGTAGAAGGGATATATTAGGGATTGAGCTCAAAAGGGTTTTAAGAAGCCTTTGCAGTATGAGTTAAAGGTGTCTAAGGATCTAGAATTCAGTAGAGCAGTGGGTACTATGACTGCACATTTGGGAGAAATCACACCCAAGGCTGTTCCTTATGCTCTGGAGTAGACTTGTCATTTCCTTTGTGTTCCCATCCATCCAATCCACCCCTTTTTCTCATAATCCAGTATGAATTTTTATACCCTAATCCTAAACATGGATAAATCCTAATCCTCATTACTATGCCCAAAGAATGTCAGTGGCAATGATGTGTTATAAAAAAAAGCAGACAAGGACAGAATAAGTGATAACTTGATCTTTTGGGTCCCTTGCCATATTGCTAACTATATGCACAAGTATTCACTTCTGAATGACAGTAAGGGACCATTCTTATAGCTTTGCTATTTCTTTCCTATAAAATATGTTAATTCAGATTTGTGGTAGAATGAAATGTAAAATGTTCTTATTACTGCCTGTATTCTTTTTACCTCTTAGAGACTACAAAGCAAACTGCAAGAGATAACAACACATCAAGGTGAAAAAAGTAAGTTCTTAAATGTGATTCATAATTTATTTTTCTCCACAGCCTCCATATTTTAAAAAATATTATTTAAAAGTGAATTGCCTTTGTTAAGTAATAATTATATTGGTCCATCTGCATAATTACTATTTATCTACTTTAACATGGATCCAAAATTTATCTAGTTTTCAAGTAATCATAATAGGAAATATTATAAGTGCCTTGGTGGTACTCATTGTCAATAGATTTAAATGTACAAGAAATAGACACTGTTCAACTGCTGTTGATTATCTTTTTAGTTATATTTATGTACTTATAATTTGGTTTTATATTAATGAGGTACATAATATCATAAAAATTAAGTTCATGTGCCAAACAACTGCAAATCAAAGCTTGCAAGCAGTAAGTAATAGCCAGTGTTTCTGTACTGAATTTGTACAATTTTAGCCCAAAGCAGTAAAACTTGACAGTTTGGAATCTTGAGTGCGTTTGAACATAAATAGTTGAAAATTTCATCATGTTCTTTGACATTTCAACATTTTTTTTCAAGTTGTGGTAAAGTATGTATAACGCAAAATTTGCTGTTTTTAAGTGTGCAATTTGGTGGCATTAAACACATTCACTTTGTTATAAAACCATCCCCATGATCTGTCTCCAACTTTTTCATCTCCCCAAGCTGAAAATCTCCCCACTAAGCAGTAACTCCCCGTTCTCCCCTCTCCCAACTGCTGGCAACCACCATTCTATTTTCTGCCATTCTACTTACTTTTTCCAACATTATTTTTTTCTGAACTTGATTACTCTAAGAAACTATACAGTATTCTTTTGTTACTGGCTCATTTTATTTAGCATAATGTTTTTACATTTTGTAAATTTTGTCAAACATGTCAGAATTTTCTTCCTTTTTAAGCTGAGTACCATCCTATTGTATTTATATACCACATTTTGTTTTTTCATGTGGCCATTGTGAATAATGCTGCTATGAACGTGGTTGTTCAAATATCTTTTCAAGTTCCTGCTTTCATTTTTGTGTGTGTCTATATAACTAGAAGTGGGATCGGTAAATCAAGTAGTAATTCTATTTTTAATTTTTGAAGAACTGCCATGCCACTTTCCATAGCCACTGCACTATTTAATATTCCCACCAAAAGTGCACAAGGGTTACAGATTTTCTGTAATCTCACCAACACTTTTGGTTTTTTTTGATAGTAAGTTATCTTAATGGGGGAGGGGGAGGTGGTATCTTTTAGTTTGCATTTCTTAATGATTAGTGATGTTGAGCATCTTTTCATGTACCTTTTTGGCCATTTGTATATCTGTTTTGCAGAAATGTCTGTTCCACTTTTGAGTCAGGTTGTTTGCATTCCTTTCCTTGATATTTTTTAAATATCCCACCTGAAGATCAAGTAATCCCTTGATAAGTGACTTAGATTGTTCTACCTATTTCACAACATATTTTTTGCACCCCTTGACCCTTCCTCTAAAATCCCTTTACCATAACTTTGTAGATAAATTATCTATATTTTTTGATGGTTAAATATTGCATGGTAGTCTCTGTTATATCTTGATCATCTTGAATTATACTAAATCTTTTTGGAACCTCAGTAAGCACTTGATTGACTTTTCCATAATGATAATCCAACTAGATATTTAATTATTATTACTTTTGAATTGTCAGTGTGTGTTCAGTCTATTTCATTGTTAGGTTTATTGCATTTTATGACATTTTTCTATTTAAATTTAATGTTCTGAAAATATTATTTCAGACAATACATGAAAGATTGAGGGAAAAGTAAGAAGTATATTTCTTCCAAATTGCCATGATTTGTGGTATATCTAGAGAAGCCAGTTTTTAAAACTCCTATAAGGATAAATTTTCCAGTAATAGTCTTGTAACCAGTCCAGTAATAGCCATCTGCTTTCAGATTCAATTTTGACAACATGCTTAAAAGTTTAAAGCATTTGCTACTTTCAAGACATTGTGCTTAGTTCCTGTAGGCTACAGACAGATGCCTAAAACATAGCCGTCCCTTCCTTGAATAATTGGTCTCAAGAAGGAGACGCATACAAATTAACACTCTAACACAAGTCAAATGAAATGCACAAAGATAGCAAAGGAGTGTTGAAAACCAGGGAACTGTTTGTGACCCATGAGTCAAGTCAAGAGTTGAGTGTTAGACGTGTATTACCTTTAAAGTAAGTCAGAGGAGGACTAGGGGTTTAATAGATGAAGCAGGGCAAGAGTAAGACACAAGTATGGAAGTGCCTGGCTTCTAACCTCAGAGATTAAGAAATAATCTGTGACACCAGGGCACAGAGAGTGAGAAGATAAGTTGGAATCTTTACACAGTACCTAGGGTCAGAATCTTACTAATATTCTGTTTCTAAGCATTAGGATCTTTAATTTTTATGGAAGGAAATAATATGTTTGGACTTGTGTTTAAGAAAACCCTGGTAACAATATAAAAGGGAATGAAAGAGGCCATATTTGGAAGTCAAAAGTTCAGTGAAGAGACTGTTGCAGTAGCAGATATGCATGCTGCCAGGGTAACAGTGGTGGGCGTGGGCAAGTGCTGAAGTAAAATCAATAAAAATAAACACTTTATTTGAATGTGTGGAATTAAGGAGAGGGAAGCATCAAAGATGACGAAGATTTATAAACTGGTTAACTTAATCATGCTGGTTCCATTAACTTTGAAAATGTTGGGGGAGGAGTAGATTTGAAATGAGGAAGATAAGATGGGCTTTGCACATATAAAGTTCAAAGTGCTTGGAGGACATGGAGATTTTTTCCTAGAGTCATTTGAAAATTTATGAATGGAGTGAAGGCTGAAGTGTATACTTTAAACTTATTAACAAAAACTTGAGAATTGAAACCACAGGAGTGGCTGAAATCATTGAAAAATGAGAAAAAAGAATGTAAGACAGACTCTTAGGGAAACACCTACATTTAAGACAGGAAAAGATGGTAGAGCAGAAAGTGTGAAGGATAATCTTTCTACTAACTAATCCACAAACAGATGATTCCCATAACCAAAGCATGTCGAGATGCTAAGTACAGTGTACTTTATGTGTACTTTGAATGTCAAACATTTATATAGAACACTCCTATTGCCCAGAATGATCTTTTAATCACTAAATCTCAGTGTTAGGTCTTATGGATGATAGAATTCCTTAGAATGGAAAATTAAGGCTATGCAAAAGAAAGAGAATGTCATTTTTTTCACAGAAACTCTGAGATTATCAGAAACACGTCCTAAAGTGCTGTTTATACTCTTTCTGAATCTAGATACCAGAGAACTTGCCTCACTGAAGGATGTTGAAGATACCATGGTAGACACAATTGCTCTTTGCCAGAGAAATTCACATAATTTGAACCAGCAGCAACGAGAGGTAGGAGAATGATTTCTTAGGAATTTTAAAGCCTGTTCTGTTCTGAAACAGGAATTAATTCTATTTCCACTGCCCTGTCAACCACCTGAATTAATTCAGCTGGCATTAATCACTTTTAGTGTTCCCAAGATTATAAGACTCCTGAAGTTATTATGAAGAATGTTTGGCCTCTTTCTTCCCCACAAAAGGCTTTATGGTTCTTAGATTTGACTGTTAAGCAAAATGTAAGGTTTGTGACTATGAGATGTCCCTGGTGTCTTTGGACTGAGATTTTGTGTATTCCTTGTAGTGGTACTATGGATATATGATCATTTATCATCTTTTCTATTCCCTGTGGCTGAAAGTGAGCATGAAGAACTGGAGCAAAGCCCTCAGGGATATGTAAAAAGGTCAAAGGAGGATATGATATAGTAGTTCTTAGTCTTGGCTGCACATTAGAGTCACCTGGGAAGCTTTGAAAAATCTTTTTGTTCAGGCTGCACCCCAGATTAATTAAATGAAACTCTCTGGGGCTGGAAACCAGTCATCAGTATGTTTTAGAGCTCCCTACACAATTCCTGTATAGAGCCACAGTTGGAACCACTGCTGTAACAGACCCCAGATTGCACAAAGGAAAAAAACAAAACTGTAGGAGGTGTAGATGAGCACCTAAAGCAAGTAGTAATTACAGCAGTGAAACAGAAACTATGAGGCAAGGTGTGATTGACACCTAAATTCTACAGTTGCTCTAAGAAGTAGAGTTGCAGGGCTGGGATTGTGGCTCAGCGGTAGAATGCTCATCTTGCACGTGCGAGGCCCTGGGTTCGATCCTCAGCACCTCATAAAAATAAATAAAATAAAGGTATTGTGTCAACTACTTCAAAAACATAAATGTTTTTCAAAAAAAAAAAAAAGTGGAGTTGTATTACTCCTCTGTACCTTTCCCTGCAGGGCTTAGGTCTGACATCACACCACCTGAGCTCTTTCCACAATCTGAGTTTCTAAAATGGTAACAGTTAATTTTTCATAAATATTCAGTTGGATGTTTTACAATGAAAACAAATATTGGCCCAGCAGCGGGGGAGGTTGAGATAGGAGGATTGCAAGTTCAAAGCCAGTTTCAGCAAAAGCGAGGCACCAAAGCAACTCAGTGAGACCCTGTCTCTAAATAAAATACAAAATAGGGCTGGGGATGTGGCTCAGTGGTTGAGTGCCCCTGAGTTCAATCCCTGGTAAACTGCCCCACCTCAAAAAAATATTGGTATGGTTATTGTTCTCATGAGATAGATAAACTCCTTTAAGTTTTTATCAAGGATTTTATTATTTTAATTTTACTTTTTTAAATAATTTATAGTTTTTTAAAATTAGTACACTATGGATATACAAAAGGTATATGTATTTCATATACCTATGAGATTCACTATGGTATATTCATATATGTACATGAGAAAGTTTGGTCAGATTCATTCCACTCTTCCCTTTTCCCATCCCTTCTCCCTCCCCCCCCCAGTCCCTTTCCTCTACTCCACTGATCTCTCTTCTACTTTCATGGAATTCTATACCTCCCTTTTTCTTTCTTTTTCCTTTCTTCCTTCTTTTCTTTTCCCCCTTATTTTGGTTTAGCTTCCACATATGAGAGAAAACATTCAACTCTTGACTTTCTTGTTCTGGCTTATTTCACTTAACATAATATTCTCTAGTTCCATCCATTTACCAGCATGTGCCATAATTTTGTTCTTCTTTATGTCTGAGTAAAACTCCATTGTGTGTGTGTGTGTGTGTGTGTGTGTGTGTATGTGTGTGTGTGTGTGTATCACATTTTCTTTATCCATTCATCTGTTAACAGGCACGTAGACTGTTCGCATAGCTTGGCTTTATGAATTGTACTGCTATAATTATTGATGTAGCTGCATTCTTATAGTATGTTGATTTTAGATATGGTGGTTCCATTCCTAGTTTTTTGAAGCATCTCTATACTGCTTTCCAAGTGGTTGTACTAATTTGCAGTCCCACCAACAATGTATGAGAGAGTATCTTTTCTCCCACATCCTAGCCAATATTTATTATTATTTGTATTCTTGATAATTGCCATTCTGACTGGAATGAGATGGAATCTTAATGTAGTTTTGATTTGCATATCCCTAATATGCAAATTCAAGAGGTGTTGTACATTTTTTCATATACTTGGCCATTTGCATTTCTTTTTTTGATAAGTATCTGTTTAATTCTTTTGCCCATTTGTTAATTGTGTTATTTGTTTTTGTTCTTGGTGTCCAGGTTTTTGAGTTCTTGTATATATTTTGTATGTTAATTCCCCGAGGGGCAGGTGGCAAAGATCTTCTCTCATTCTGGTCTCTCTCTTCATGCTCTTGTTTCCTTTACTATGCAGAAACTTTTAATTTAATGGCATCCTACTTATTGACTTTTTGTTTTATTTGTTGCCAATGTGTTGGAATGTTGAGCCTACATTTTATTCTAGCAGTTGCAGAATTTCTGGTTTACTTCCTAGGTCTTTGATCTATTTTGAGTTGACTTTTTTTCAGAGTGAGAGTTAGGGATCAAGTTTCATTCTACATATGGGTATCTAGTTTTCAGAGCACTATTTGTTTAAAAGGCTATCTTTTTGTTTTTAGGCTATCTTTTCTATAATGTATGTTTTTGGCACCTTTTTCAAGTATCAGTTGACTGTATCTGTGTGTGTGTTTCTCTCTGTGTCTTTTCTTCTATTCATTTGATCTTCATATTTGTTTTGGTGCCAGTACTATGCTATTTTTGTTACTATAGCTCTTGAGTATAATTTGAGCTCTGGTGTTGTGATGCTTCTAGCATTGCTCTTCTTACTTAAGATTGCTTTGGATATTCTGGATCTCTTATTTTTCCAAATGAATTTTAGAACTGTTTTTTCTTGATCTTTAAAGAATGACATCATTGTTATCTTGATAGGGATTGCATTGAATCTGTATTACACTTGGTAGTTTGGTAGTATATCCATTTATTAATTTTGCCTATCCAAGAACATGGAAGGTCTTTACATCTTTCAAGGTCATCTTCAGTTTCTTTAAGTATTTTATAGTTTTCATTGTAGAGGTCTTTCATCTCAGTTAAATTTATTTCTATTTTTTTTAAATTTGAGGTTATTGTGGATAGTTTTCCTAAATTTCTTAAATAATATTCATTATTGGAGTATAGAAAAACAATTGATTTAGGTATATTGATCTTGTATCCTTCTGCTTTGGTAAATTTGTTTATCAGCTCTAGAAGTCTTTTGGAGTTTTTAGGGTCTTATAAATATAGGATCGTGTCATCAGCAAATAGAAATAATTTGACTTCTTCTTTTCCAGTTTGTATCCCATTATTTTCCTTCTCTGGCCTCATTGCTCTGACTAGAGTTTCAAGAACTGTGTTGAATAAGAGTGGTGAGAGTAGACATCCTTGTCTTGCTCCTGATTTTAGAGGAAATGCTTTCATTTTTTTTTTTTCTGTTCAGTATGATATTGTCCTTGGGTTTGTCTTAAATAGTGTTTGCAGTGTTGAGCCAAGTTCTTTATATCCCTAGTTTCTCTAGTGTTTTAAACATGAATGGGTACTGGGCTTCGTCCAATGCTTTTTCTGCATCTGTTGAGATTATTGTAATTCTTGTCCCCAACTCTTATTTATGTGGTGATTTACATTTATTGATTCCCATATGTTGAACCAAACTTGTATCACTGGGATGAAACCCACTTGATCATGGTGCACTATCTTCTTAATGTGTTTTTGAATGTGGTTTGCCAATATTCTATTAAGAATATTTTCATCTGTGTTCTTCATCAAGGATGTTGATCTGAAATTTTCTTTCCTTGTTGTTTGTTTATTTGATTTTGGTATCATGGTAATACTGGCTTCATAGAATGAATTTGTCAATGTTACCTCCTTTTCTATTTCATGGAATAATTTGAGAAGGATTGGCATTAGTTCTTTTTTAGAGGTCTGGTAAAACTGGGCTGAGACTCTATCTGGTTCAGGGCTTTCCTTTGTTGGAAGGCTTTTAATATCTGCTTCAATTTCATTACTTGATATTGATCTGTTTTTTATATCCTCATGATTCAATTTGTGTAAATCATATATCTATAGAAATTTGTCATTATCTTAAAGATTTTCCAGATTATTGGAGTGTAAATTTTCAAAATAGTTTCTAATGATTCTCTGTATTTCAGTAGTGTCTCTGGTGATATTTCCTTTTTCACCTGTACTTCTGTTAATTTGAGTCTTCTGTATTTTGGTTAGTTTGGCTAAAGATTTATCAATCTTGTTTATCCTTTCAAAGAACCAACTTTTGTTCATTGATCCTTTGTATTTTTTTATTCTCAACTTAATTAATTTTGTCTCTGACTTAAAATTTTTTCTGTCTTCTGCTCATTTTGATATTAGTTTGGTCTTTTTTTCCCTAAGGCCTTGAGATATAATGATAGATTATTTATCTATTTTTTAAATGTAGGAACTCAGTGCTATAAACTTTCCTCTTAGAAATGCCTTCATACTGTTCTAGAAATTTTAATATGTTGTATCTCCATTCTCTTTTGTTTCTAAGAATTTTTCTAAATTTCCTCCCCTGATTTTTTTCTGTAACCCATTCTTCATTCAAAAGTGTATTATTTCACCAAGCACAGTGGCACATACCTATAATCCCAGTGACTCAGGGAGCTGAGGCAGGAGGATTTCAAGTTCAAACCCAGCCTCAGCAATTTAGGGAGGCCCTAAGCAACTCAGTGAGTCTCTGTCTCTAATAAAATATAAAAAGTGGCTGGGTGTGTGGCTCGGTGGTTAAGCACCCTGGGTTCAATATCAGGTACAAAAAAAAAAAGTGTTATTTCATCTCCAGGTGTTAGAATAGTTTCTGGTTTTTATTGTCATTGATTTCTAATTTGGATGCATCCCTTAACCAACTATGAAGTGACCTTCATTGTTTCTTCTGATTAATTTTGGCTTGAAGTCTGTTTTATTTTATGTGAGAGTAGCTAACCTTGCTTGCTTTTCGGTATCCATTTGTATGGAATATCTTTTCACCTTCAGTCTGTGGTTGTCTTTATATGGTGAGTCTCTTTTAAACAATATATGGCTTGGTTTTATTTTTTTAATCCAATTTGCCAATCTGTGTCTTTTGATGAAAGAGTGTAGTTCATTTACATTCAGGTTGTTATACAGAAATGATGTTTATTTCCTGCCATTTTGATTTAATTCTAGTGCTTCAGACTCGATTCTCCTTTAATTGACTGTTCTTCTAGTGTATTTCTTCCCTGTGCTGATTTTCATTTTTCTTTTTCTTTCTCACTCCTTCTTCTCCTTCTCCTTCTCCTTCTCCTATGAAATATTTCATTGAATATGTTTTGTTTTGTTTTGTTTTAGGGTGGGGCCTTACCAGAGATTGAACTCAGGGCACTCAACCACTGAGCCACATCCCCAGCCCTATTTTGTATTTTAGTTAGAGACAAGATATCACTGAGTTGCTTTTAGCACTTCACTTTTACTGAGGCTGGCTTTGAACTCACAATCCTCTTGCCTCACTCAGCCTGAGCCCCTGGGATTACAGGTGTGCACCACCACACCTGGTATAATGTATCTTTTTTGATCTGCCTGTTTGGAGTTCTATATATATCTCATTCTTGGATTTCCATCTCCTTCCTAATATTTGGAAAATATTTCTAGTATTATATTATTGAAAAAATTGTGCATTCCTTAAGTGTGTATTTTAGAGCCTTTGTCTACCCTCATGATTCTTAAAATTGGTGTCTTGATGTTATCCCAAATTTCCTGAATATTCTGGTCATGGTCTTTTAACATCTTTTTTTTATTGTGGACTTTATTTTCAAGATTATGTACTTTGTCTTCAAGGTCTGAAAAACCTTTCTTCAAAGTGGATTAATCTATTTATGATGCTTTCCATTGAATTTTTTAATTTATTGAGTCTTTTATTTTCAGGATTTTGTTTTGGTTCTTTTTCATAATATTTCTTTATCAGAATGATCATTTACTTCCTGTATTTTCTAATTTTATTTCTTACATCTCCTTTTAGCTTGTTGAACATTTTAACATGAACTTCCTAATTTTTTTTCCAACATTTCCTCCACTGTGGTATCAATGTGGTTAGTTGGTGAAATGTTGAAGGCTGTTTAGAATGGTTTCTTTCCTTGCTTGTTATACTGCTTATATGTCTACCCATCTGTTGGGTTGATTATCACTTCTTTAATGCAAAGGACTATTTTGTGAGCTTCTTTATCTTAAGAGCCCTGAGCTGCCACATATCCAGGTATTTATACTTGCACTCCATGGATGTCCTCTGCTATTTCTAATATCAGCACCACTTTGAGAGAAGACACTTAACTCCCTTTATTGTGATTACTTCAGAGCAAAATTGCAAACTATTCAACCTTATAAAAAGTGAAAAACTTGTTAATACTGTTCTCCACAGTTCCTTTAAGACAGGTATAAACTTGTATTAAAGTTTGGGAATAGGTTGAAAAATTAGTTATTAAATATAGTAAATTGCCGTAATATTACATAAGGGCTAAAAGGGGGAGGAGAGAAAAAGTGAATACAAGAATGTGATGTTCATCATTATACATATATGTATGAAGATTTGAATTTGGTGTCAACATATCTTATATACAAACAGAGATATGAAAAATTGTGGTATATATGTGTATTAAGAATTGTAATGCAAAAAAAAGAGTACATGTATAATGGCATAATTTGGCGTGAACATACTTTATATATAAAGTTACGAAAAATTGTGCTGTATATGGGTAATAATGAGTGTAATGCATTCCACTATTGTCATGTATTTAAAAAAAATTTAAAAAAGAAGAGAGAAAAAATAAAAAACAAAGAAAAGTTTAAAAAGAATAATAACACCGTAATAAAAAGAAGAAAAAGATCAATGTTGGGGAGATTAAAGTAGTAGCTGGAATATAAGAGGGAAAGAGGGAATAAGTGTAAACCTGAGCTAGGAGAACAAAGAATTATTCCAATTAATGTTCTAAAACATTGGAAGAAATACAGTCAAATGAGTTGAGGTCACAATGTTGGGTAATACAGTAATAACTATAAATCAAAATTATGAATAAGAATATGTATGATCAAAGTTGATATTCGAGCTATTTATAGTAAACCATGCCAAGTGAAAATTTTTTATTGAGTCTTGGTTTGGATTTCATCAGGATTTGGGACTTTTAAAAGATGTCCATCACCTTTGGCTGTGGTTTCCCCTAGAGGTTCTAGGGCACAAGAGCCACCCCCTATTTTCTATGGATCACCCACCAGCCCGTTCTGGTTCTGGATTGTCTGTCAGTCTAGATCCAGAGGCCTGAGGCTGAATTCTCTGAGGGTGTGGTACTTTGTCTGTTGGTTATTTCCATTCTGTTGGCTGTCTACAAGTATGGAACTTCTGTTTGTGGGGTTTCTGTGGATACTCTAGGGCACAGGAACATCCCCACTGACGACACAGATCACCAGGGCACTGTCCCTACTACTGGTAAAGCAACTCAGTGGTTCACCTGGGTTCTAGTTTTCACTGCCCAAGGTTATGAACCATAGGCACCACTTCCCTCTACTGCCTCTGACAGAGGCAGCTGCCCTGCTGGTGGCCAAACTCCCACCCACTGAATCCAGGCACCATTTCTTTCCACTGCCCAGGATAAATGACTGTTTTCCCACCTGGTTTTCAGCACTCACTTCCCACTCCCCAGTGAGTCTGCTCCATCTCTGTCTGAGATCCCCAGGCTTCTACTTCCTGGGGGTGGGTCTATTACACCCTGCTGCCCTTGTTGGGGGGAAGGGGATAGGGTTTTAGCAATGTTCAGCTAGTAGCAATCCCTCTACAAGTTCCTTCTAGACAAATTATTGAGACATGTCACAGCTGGGATTCTTCTGGTTTAATTTGTTGCTATCTGGAGGTGGGAAGATGCCCTATTGATTTAATTTCTTTCAGTGTAGCTGATGAGCTGTGAGTTCCACAAAATGGCTGCCACAGCACAGCTTTTTCCAGCACAGCTTTTTCCTCATGATTTGGATTAAACGGCTTGATCTTTTTCAGTGACCCCACTCTGCTCCTGTTGCATTTTTATTTGGTCTGCTTTTCTTTCCAGTGTTTGATATAGGAGTAAGCTTATTTGTTTTTCCTCTTACTCTTTCTCTATAGCCCCTCTCCCTCCCTCCTCTCTGGTCCAAGTTGAGGTTAAGGATCTCTGCCCTTATTTTCTATTTCAGTTTGGGTCTTATAGTATTTATTCTGTCACCTCCCTCTCTGGACAGCTGTTCCTTCACTGCCTCCTTCCTAAGCTATGGAGAGATTGGGGATCACCACCTAGCTCTCTTCCTCTAACTTAGGTCCTCTCCTGAACCCTGTCAAAGATTTTTTCAAGGTCATAAATTATGAAAATTCTTCAGCATATAAATTGTGCATAACAAATACATTTGCATATAGAATTTTTATTTATAAAAAATTTTATGAAATGATACATACTTATATTTTAATAGCATGCAAAATAGAAAGTTAAGAGAAGAATGTTTTTTAAAAAATTATCAATATATTTCAACAATCACCCAGAAATAACCATCATTATCATTTGGTGGACATTACTATAGATATTTTTTATCTGCCAAGGTTGATATAATTTTAGAAAAAATGAATCAAATAATGTTTGCTTTTAAAAATATTAAAGTCAGTCTTCTCTAGGAAGCTTATATAAAACTGAGGAATTTTTAATTTTCAGATAAATGTTTCTTTAACATATTATCTCTTAATAAGTCTAACATTAAAAAATCTGAATAACTAATAAAGTAATATTATTACACTTTGGTTTTTATTATGTCTACAATGTCAAGCCAATAAGGAAATGCACATGAACTAACCCTTGCTTCCTAATAACCTCTCTGTCCTCCTAATTGTAATTAGTTTAGTTATTATACCTTATTAAATTTTATAATACATTCTTTTCTATATACAAAATTCTCATAGTTGTTTTGTCTTTATTTAAATGGATTATGGACTTAATACCAGTCCTTTTACCAAGATTTTTCCATTCCTGAGTTTTTATTCTTATTTATCGTTTGGTTGACTGGCTGTATTTGGACACGTTTATATTTTGATAGAGAAACATGAAAGTATAGACACCTTACAGTTTTGTTTATATGCATTTAATGCTAAGCTTTTTTTGCGTGTGGTTTTATTTCTTTTTTAAAATTTTTTCTAATTAGTTATACATGACAGAATTCATTTTGACACATACATAAATGGAATATAACTTCTCTTTTTCTGATAGAGTTACACCTATCGTGTAATCATTTATGCATATAGGGTAATTATGTCTGATTCATTCTACTGTCCTTCCTACCCACCTTTCCCCTCCCCTCCCTTCATTCCCCTCTAATCCAGAGTTCTTCTATTCTTCCCCACCCTACCCCCTTATTGTGAATTAGCATCCACATATCAGAGAAAACATTTAGCCTTTGGTTCTTTGGGATTGGCTTATTTCCACTTTAATGCTAAGCTTTTTAAAAAATGTTTTGTCTATCTCCTCTCAAATATATTTTTGATACCTTTCACTACCTTTTGATAATACCACATGGGAAATTTAAGGAAAAAAGACAATTTTTGCTATCTCTTTAAAATATAATAGTTTAGGTATACTTAAATGAAATAGTCTAGACTCACAGATATTAACAGTAGAGTTGAATAAGCCTTACTAGGGATTGTTTTTTCAATAGTTGAACTCTGTAGCTCTTAATCAAAGATGAATTTTTGCCACTTTGATGTTGCAAAAGGAAAATTGTTTGTTATTGTTGTTAAAAAAATATGTCTGAGTTGAAATTTGTTCCTTTTAATAAAGGTGTTAGCTATTAGACCTCTTTCTATTTTTTGAAATGTTCACTTCTCTAAGATTGTTACTAGACCATTTACTGGCTGCATTTAAGAGAAGTCTACCTGTAGGAGAAGTCTGTCCCTGTTCCCTGTTACACACACACCACTCTGTATGCCCACTCCCACTAACAACTGATTTCTGCTTTATTTCCGAACAGATTTAATAACAATACAAAAATTTGAGTTTCATTTTCATGTAAATACCATTTTATGAAAATCTTAGGCTTTTACATATTACTAAATGTTAAGTTTGGGGAATTTTAATGACTGTTTGCTTTGTCTCTTTTTATTTATTTATTTATTTTTGTATTAGAAAAAGTGAGAACAAGAGCTGTTCCAACAGACCAATAGTAACTAGAAAATTTGAGATGTCCAAAGCTTGATAATGATCCCCCACCAAAAGTTTCATAGGAAGATTAGACCCCAGGAAGTTGGGGTCTCAGTTCTTTTCCACAGTAGTGTCTCTAAGCACCTCACCTACCTTTGCTTAGCTGTCTGTGTTGCTACCCCAGTGTCCAGGGACATGTACAACAAAGCCTATGCTTTCATTATGCATGTAATTTTCTGAAAAGAAAACTGTTACATTCTGTGAGAAAGTAATTCAGGTTTAGTTTTATTGTTCTCTCAGGAAATGGAATTTTCTATAATGGAGAGTTATTTTAACTTGTGGGGTTTTAGAGTTATCCAAGTTAATTTTTTTTTTTTTGTAGTTGTAGATGAACAGCATGCCTTTATTTGTTTTGTTTTTATGTGATGGTGCTAAGGATCGAATCCAGTGCCACATACGTGCTAGTGTCTCACAAATGCTCTGCCACTGAGCTACAGCCCCAGCCCTCCAAGTTAACATTTTAAGAATCAATATTAAAGAGTAAGAGAGATAAAAATATTTAAAAGTTTTTCAGCATATAGTAGTGTCGATGTGGAGATTTAATGGAAGAAGAACAACTCCTATGTAGGGCATGAACACATCCCATGGATTTTCTTTAGTTCCACATCATGCTTTCCTATCTGATATTTAGAAAACAGGAATAGACCTTTAAAAAGATAATTCTTCTAAATTGTCTGATTTAAGTAAGAAAATCAAATTTGAAATTGAAATCAAATTTCTTTTTCTTTTTTAAAGAGTGAAAGGAATAGGATTTATTCAAGTGTGAAAAACAGAAAAAGAGCTCTTACAGGAGCAAATCTGATAGGGGTTGCCCAAAAATCAAATTTCTGAACATAATAAATATAAAAACCAAAAGGTAAAAAATTAGGTATGTCATATATGAAAGGAAAGTGACCGTGACACTCGGGGCGACCAAGATATGTTTATTGCAGCAGTGTCTGATTAACAGGGAAGGAAGAGAACAAGAGAAAGAGATCTAGGAAAGAGAGAGGGGGGAGGAGAGAGCAAAGCAAGAGAGAGAGAGCGCGCCAGGAAATAGAGAAGAAAGGGAGAAAGAGGGGAGAGGGGAGAGTTTTATAGCCAAAATCTAATGGGATCTCTGGGTCTGCAAGCTGTCTTGTTGGCGTACAATGATTGGATCATACAGTAGTTGCTAAGGGTGTCATCTTCTGCCTTCAGGCAGACTAGGCAGGGGCTAGATGTGAGTTTCTGTTGCACCAGACAGTTGGGGGTCTCGGGGGTCGAGTGTTCAGTGGAGTTGAGTGGTCAGACTTGAGGCAAACAAGCCATAAGGAACCAGATGGGTGAGGGTCGAGTGTTCAGCTTGCTCCGAAATTAGCAATATACCTAATCTATAGAAGACCACAAAATACACAGAAATAAATGATGTGTTCTCAAAAATGAGTTAAAATAGGCAACTTAAAAGATAAGTTTAATGAAATTAAGAATAAAATACAGGGTTAAAAGATCATGAGTACTGTTAAAATGAATGAAAATTTACATAAAACAGGGAATTGCCAGTAAAAGTAAGTATGATTAAACTATCATGAACGTAATAAAAAATGAACAGTATAAAATCCTGGCCTTAACCTCTGTTAGGACAGATAAAGCCTTCCTAGTGGAGATCTTCACACAGTGGGAAATTCTGCAGGGTCCTTAGTGGGTTCCCCTTTCCTTAAACACTCCCATATCTTCATTGCCAGTCAGTTCCGCAATAGGGGTATACAGTGTATCCTCTTCTGTAAATAACCTCTCTTGTGTGTCAATACTGACTTTTCCTTATGTCTCCTGGATGTTTGCATCAGTTGGTTGCTCCTAAGATACTGGATTAGGACATTTGTAAATTATTATCCAACAAAAAAACATGTTTGAACTGTTAAAATGTATTAGCTTGATTTTTATAGTAAATATTTTCCTGAAGCTTAGGAAAAACAGATTTTGGAACCAGAGGGCTGATTTACTATAGTACAATATTAGGAAAATTACTTAATTTCTATTAACTTCAATTTCTTATCTCAAGTGAAGATAAAACCTACTGTATAAGGTTATTATGAGATTAAAATGACAAAATATACATAAGGCATTTAATATAGTACCTAACAGAATAGCAGTGAATGAATGGTAGATCTATTTGTTTATCTCTTGATAAATTTGGTAATGCTGACTAAGATAATATTAACTGCTATTTCCTGGTCTGTGAGACTTAGTAAATACAAATAATTCTTGATACAAGAAAACTTTGGATAACCTTTATTCATTTATTGTTTGACATTGCTGAAGAAAAAGTGGAAGAGAGTAGCTATGGGGATATTTAGTCCTTTTGGTGGTACATGAAGTTATTCAGGCTTTCTCGGTGATAGATTCATAGAAAAGAAGGTAAGAACCTAACAGAAGCTCTTTCTTGCTTTCTTGATCCTACCCTCTCTAGAGATAACAGAATTGCAATTCCAAGTCTTCCTTATGTTTCCCAAGGCTTCATGCTGAAGATCTTTTTAGCTTTGATCACTGCTTTTAATGTTTTTCTCTTCCTCATCAAATGTTCCCTCTTCTTTTTCTAATTTTTACCAACAGATGTACACAGAGAGTACATTTCAACCTGCAGAACACTATACTGATACTCATTATTCCAAAAATAACAGAGACTTTGGTTTTTCTTTGGTTTCCTTTGACCTTATAGGCACTCTGGTTTCCATTATTAGAGGCAATGATGGCCCCTCAGAAGCTGTCCAGTTCAGCTGCCCCTCCTCTACTCTCTGAAGGTAAGTTCATCAGAACCACAGAGACAGAGCCGCCTCTGTCATCACCTAATTTTTATCTACAGAAATTGTCATTATGATATATTTTCTCAATTTCTTGTTATTTTCCTTAATGAAACCATATTAAGAATCGATCTCATCTTTCAGGTTTGTTCTTTTTGTTGTGCTAGTTATATAGTTTATCTTTTCAGTGTATCAACAATTTATCTAAAAATATCAAATTGGACTTGGTTGACTAAGCTTTTAAGAAGCTAATATGAGCCCACTATATTCCTCTGAATCTCAAGGTGAAAACACTTATTCTAAACTAACTTTAATATTGACATTTTGTTACAACAGCTCTGAAGTCTTTGACCATGCAAGTTCTAAACAGCATGGCAGCATTTATTGCCCTTCCATCAATCTTGCAAAGAATATTACAGGTGAGTTAAAGAGGTGGGAGACTAAATGTTGATTGGGTTCTACTAATATTTTACCAGTAAATTAGGCTAATATTTAAAAGGGTCTCAAGCATAATGCAGCCAAATTTCTAACTAGCTAAATATCTAACTTGAATTAATCTTTGAAACTTTTCTGTCACCCCATGGGTATGGATGTGTTATAACTGACCTTCAGTTAAGGTGTGCAGCATTCAGAAGGTCACTGTTGCCTTGGGATTCATACACACACACTTCCTATTGCTGTGTCAACTAGGAGAGAATTATGTATTTCATTCTGATTTTACTTTTCAGGTTAAAAAAAAGATAACTTAGAAATTGTTAATATATACATTTATTGATCATTGGTTGTTATTTAGATTGTTATATAACTCATTGTGAAACTATTTTTATATTCAATTCTCAACTCCAGCTCTAAATTTTAGCTGGCTTTTTGTCTTAAATCTTTGTAGGATACATCATTTCTGCCTGTTTCCTTTAGGGAAAAAAAAAACAACTTGTATCTTCTCAGCTTATTCTAAAAGAGAACACTAAAAATACAGTAAGATATATTTTTAGAAAGACCTGTGAATATTCTTGGAGAAACAGCAGGAATTATACTTAGAGTCCATTTTATCTTTTCTCACTTTCTGAGTTATAGACACACACGCATACACACACACAAATATATATATATATATTAAAATGTAATATGATGCCATTGGTCTTTATAATTTTCAAATGTTTTTCATCTAATCATATTGTCCCCATCAGCTCTCTAGCTCTTTTAGGACTCTCCAAGCTCCACTTCCCATGTGGTGTGAAGCCTCTGGGCAGTGTTTCTTTGACTATAATGTGTCTATAGTGTTTCTTTGTTTATTCTATAAAGACCGCTGCATCTAGTAATCTCTGTCATCACGTAGTACACCATCATTAAGAACATACATTTACATATATCTCATCAGATCCTTGGCAACTATCAAGTGTTGAGGGCTGGAGTTGTGACTCAGTGGTACAGCACTTGCCTAGCACATGTGGGGCACTGAGTTCGATTCCTAGCACCACATAAAAAAACTAAGTAAACAAAATAAATATATTGTGAACATCTACAACTACAAAAACCGTGTTGAATGATTCTTTAATATAGACAACTTCTCATATCCATTTAAAAATATATTAATCATAAAAATTTTAATTACATGTAAAGTAATATCTCCACAAAGCAGGGTATTTTACCAAGGAAATTTAGAAGAAAAGAAATTCTAAAACCAAAACTACGTTCTCTCTCAGTGTTTTTTTTTTGTTTGTTTGTTTGTTTTGTTTTGGGTACTAGGAGTTTAACCCAGGGGCAATAAACCACTGATCTACACCCCCAGCCCCTTTTTTATTTTTATTTTGAGACAGAGTCTCAGTAAGTTGCTTAGGGACTCACTAAGTTGCTAACGCTGGCCTTGAACTTGCAATTCTCCTTTCTCAGCCTCCCAAGCTGCTGGGATTGCAGGCATTTACCACTGTATCTAGCTCAGTGTATATATTTTGCTTTATGGAGAGCTTTCACCACATATTACCATACATAAATTCTAGCAAAATTAAAATTTTGTATTTCAAGGTTTGCATCTTTGAAGCCTTTTAATATCTGAAAATCTCCACTTTAATTTGAATTATACTGACTTTTATTATAATCATTTTCTTTTAGAGGCTGTTAACTCCTCACTAATCAGGAAAGATGTTATTTCTATTTTACCTCATTTATCTTACCATAGGTTAAAGAAGTTTTCAAAGTACTTTTTCAGATATCTCATATGAAGCACACCACAATCTTGAGGTAGATGGAACTACTATAACAATTCCTGCTGACAAAGGAGAAAACTAGAATATAGAGAAGTTAAATCTCAGCCTATCTTTAGTGGCAGTTCCTGGACTACCACCACAGTCTTTCCTAATTCATGTTCCTTTCTGTTACATCACTGAAACTTATTTGTTTTGGTCTCTGCTCTTTAAAGGAGCTAGTCATTAATTTTTTAATTATATTTTTCTTTGTCTATTCATTACACAGATAGATGAAAGGCATAGTTCTTACCCCACAGGAGCTTTTATAAGAGACAAAGAATGTTTTGATACATCTATTCATAGGGTTCTAAGCAAGTAATAGTGTTCACCTTTAAGGATTTTCTGCTCTAAATTCCTTGTAACTGCCATGGAAAACTGCCATATCAGTATCTCTATACTCCACATGACAAGACCAGGAGCAGCCATGGGAAAGTGTGACCCTATCTCCTGGCTCTAACTAGCTGATTTCAGTGTAGCCAATCAGAGTCCTTTTTAGAACTGAACTTGAGAAAGATACTTAAGTCTTTTGGGGGGTTTCTGGATTATTTAGGGCACAAATTTCAGGAACCAACAAGTAATTTCTTTTCTGTTATGTGGACTGGAATGTTGAAAAAAGAATAATCACCAGAGAGAATAATGAAACAGACACAAAGAAGAGAATGAACAGGTATATAAAAAAGATTCAAAACACACAAACCAGCAGAGGAGATATTACCAGGAGGAGATCTTGATGACCTTAGTACCTCATTCTAGTTCTTAAGACTTATTTGCATTCCTTTGCTTAAACTTGAACCATAATAATGCCTTTACAAAAATTATCTTTTTTGAATCAGTTAGACTGAAGTGGATTTCTGAATATATATAACCAAATAAGTACTAGTAAAACTGTATAACTGAAACAGACCAGAGGATTTGAAAAGTTATTCTGGAAGAAAAGAGGTCTTTTAAGAGCCTAAAGGAATCAGAGAAAGAACAGAGATTATTCTAAGCAGAGAGAACTACATTATAAAAACTTTGAGGAGAAAACATGGGAAGTTGTAATTGTTTAAGTATGCTTGGCACATAGGACAGGAATAAAGAATAATCATGGAACTGAAATTTGTAGAGATAGGCAGAGACTGTGCCCTTAATTGCTTTGTAAACCATGATAAAGACTTCAGATTTTATTCTGAAGTCAGTAGGTTGTCATCAAGATTTTAAGCAAAGAAATGATAGAATGAGATTTTTCTTTAGAAAGATCACTCAGTATGCATTATACAAGATGAATTAGAAGGGATTAAGACTAAAGACATAAAGATATCTAGAAGGTAGTAGGTACTCAGAGTTTGGGAATTGGATTACAAAGAATGGAGAAGAGAAGGTAGACTCTGAAATCATTTGGGTGATAGAATTCACTGGACTTCGGCTGTTGTAGGAGGACACACAAAAATAAAAGGATACACAAAGAACCTAGTTAAGCTTCCGATTTCATGTGCATATGGCCAACAGTAGTGGGAGAGTATAAGACTGAAGTTTAGCAGAAGAGGCAAGAAGTGGAGATGTATACTTGGAAGTCATCAACATAGATATAGTAGTTAAATACTTGAAACTGGACGAATTTTATGAGAAAATGGGTTAGCAAGGAAAACAGAAGACCAAAGATGGAGTTCTAAGAAATGTCTGAGTCAGACTCATTTACTTATTTTTATTTCCTGTTAGATTATATGGACCTTGAAAGGTAAGACTACACTTTGACTATTGTTCTATCACCAGATCCTTAGCACAGAGGCATCTTGCATATAATAGGTACTAAGTAACTATTTCTAAAATGCATAAAATCAAGGATGAAGGAATTATTCTGGCAAAGATGGAAAAACAGATGCCAAATTGCTGTCCTACTTGAAACAACCCCAAACTGAACAAAATATATGAAATGGTGATTTTCAAAAACAAAAATAGTGAATATCATACAATAAATGACAGTGATTCTTGAAAAATAGGAAATGAAGTATGCCCTACTGGTAAACACTGTGTCCATGTTTAGAAAGTTAAACATACTTACCATATAATTCAGCTGTTAAACTTTTATATAAATAAAAGCACATATCCAAAAACTTGTACACAAGTTTTCATAGCATATTCATATCTAACAACCCACAACTAGAAATAGTGTAAAACAGTCAAATGGATACGCACTTATGGTATACCCATAATGGTAGAGTGTTGCTTAAAAATAAAAAGAAACTACTTATATACACTACCTCTTAGCTCAGGCTGCTATAACAGAATGCCACAGACTGCATGTCTTAAGCAACATTTGTTTCTCACAGTTCTGGAGGCAGGTGGTCCATGACTAGCCTGTCTGCACAATCAGGTCCAGCTGAGGGTTATCTTCATTGTTCACAAATCGTTGCCTTCTGCTGAACCCTCTCATGGGAGTGCAAGAGGAAACAAACTTTCTCCTATGTCTTTTTATAAGATTACTATGTTGGCTGAAAAATTTTGCAGTCCCACCAGAAACATGAGTGTACCTTTTCCCCCACATCCTCGCCAACACTTATTGGTTTGTACTCTTGATAGTTGCCATTCTGACTGGAGTGAGATAAAATCTTAGAGTAGCTTTGATTTGCATTTCTCTAATTGCTAGTGATGATGAACATTTTTTCATGTATTTGTTGATTGATTAAATATCCTCTTCTGAGAAGTGTCTGTTCGTGTCCTTGGCCCATTTATTGTTTGGGTTATTTGTTGTTATTTGCTTTGTCTGATGTGCAAGTGGTAAAAATTTGCTCCCAAAATGTAATCCCACCATGAGAGCTGTACTCTCCTTACCTAATTCCCTCTGAGAGACTCTGTCTCCAAGTACCATCCATCATATTGGGGATTAAGGCTTTGGGGATGAGGGAACACAAACATTCAATCTGTAGCACCCTACAACCTAGATGATCCTGAAATTACTGAGTGAAAGAAGCCAGAGAATACATACTGTATGGTTCCATTTGTATGACATTATAGAAAATGCCAAATAATCTAAAACAATTGAAAGTAGGATGGTGGGTGGCGAGAAGTAGGGGATAGTGTTGGGAGATGCAGGTTCAGGGTGAGAGTGAGGAGGGATTTTTTTAGGACACGACATTTTAGATCTGATGGATATATTCATTATATGTCCAAATTTATCAAATTGTATGTCAATTAGACCTCTTCAAAGCTATTGTTTTAAAAAGTCAAGGATTGAGTTATAGTTAAACCTGTAAGTATTCATTTCTCCCTCTTCCAAGCACCCCCTCCAATTAAAAAGATAACAGAGACATTAAAATGATATTTCCTTAGAAAGGATACATCAACTTATTAGGGATTTCAAAAAACATTTGAAAAACAAAGGAGTAACAATGAGCAGAGCAAGGGAACCTCTAACCTAAGGTGTTTCATTGGTTACACCTACCAGAAGCTAGCCATTCTCTTGTCCCAGCCCATGAGAACTTGAGAACCTAGAAGATACTTTTCCTGCCCTCCTAGATTATTATCTTGTATACATTACCATTAGCCTATTAGCAAGAGAAATTAAAATATAGAATGTTTTAGACTCAGGGATAGGAAATACAGTAGAAGAGGGGAAAAAGTGTAGGGCTAAAAAAAAATTGTAAAGCAGTATTAGGTTTACATAAAAATTTTGCACCAAGTACAGACAATTTCCATTTTCCCCTTCTTCCCTGTCCCCCTAGTTTCCCCTAATATTAACATCTGTATTGGCATGAGACATTTTAAAATTCATGAATCAATGTTGATACTAAAGAACATACTTTACATTAGGATTCACCCTTTATTTTGTATAATTCTGTGGGTTTTGACAAATGCATAATGTCATGTATCTACCATCACAGTATCATACAGAATTGTTTCACTGTCCTAAAAGTCTCCTGTACTCCACTTCATCCTACTCCCTGCCTTGATCCCTTGGCAACCACTGATTTTTTTTTTTTTAACTATCTCTAAATTTTGTTTTTTCCAGAATGGCATATAATTAGAATAGTAAATCACATTGCCTCTTTTCACTTAGCAATGTGCATTTAGTGTTTTTCCATATCTTATGGGGGTTCAATAGTTCCTTTCTTTTTATACCAGTTTGTCTATTCATTGACCTATTTAAGAACTCTTGGATGCTTCCAAGTTTTGTGAGTTTCCTTAAAGCTACTGTAAACATTCATATGCAGGTTTTTGTGGGATGTAAGTTTTCAACTTAGTTGAGTACATACCTAAAGTGTGACTGCTGAATTGTATAAACTATATTTATCTTTGCAAGAAATTGCCAAATGGCCTTCCAAAGTATTCGTAGTATTATATGTTCCCATCAGCAATGAATGAGAGTTCCTATTGCTCCACATCCTCATCAGCATTTGGTGTTGTCAGTGTTTTGAATTTTAGCCATTATAATAGGTGTGTAGTGGTACCTTGTCTTTTAAATTTGGAGTTGCCTTATGACATAAGATATTGCATATCTTTTCATATGCTTTTTTTCAGCTGCATAATTTTATTGGGAGGAGTCTATCCAGATATTTGGCCTATTTTTTTCCAAAGTATTTATTTTTTAGTTGTAGTTGGACACAATACCTTTATTTATTTTTATGTGGTGCTGAGGATCAAACCCAGGGCACGCACATGCTAGGCAAGTGCTCTACCGTTGAGCCACAACCCCAGCCCCTTGGCCTATTTTTTATTTAAGGTGTTTGCTTTATTATTTTTGAGTTTTAAGTGTTCTTTGTATATTTTGAATAAGATCTTTTATAAGTTATGTATTTTGCAAATATTTTCTCCCATTCTGTGGCTAGTTTTAGATTCTCTTAATGTCTTTTATAGAACAGAAGTTTTAACTTTTAATGAAGTTCAATGTATTGACTTTTCTTCCATAAGTCATGTTTTTGGCATTGCATATAAAAACTCATCACCAAACCCAAAGTTACCTATATTTTCTCCTGTTTTCTTCTAGAATTTTTGTAGTTATTCATTTAACATTTAGAGCCAGGATCAATTTTGCATTAATTTTTATAGAAAAAATGTATGGTCACTGTCAATTCTTCTTCTTCTTTTTTTTTTTTTTTTTTTTGCATATCTGGTTGTTTCAACACCACTTTTTAAAAGATCTATCTCTTTCTGTATTGAAATTTCTCCATTGCCATTTGTTATTTGACTATATTGTATGGGTCTCTTTCTGGGTTTATTTCCGTTGATTTATTTCCTATTCTTTCGCCAGTACCACACTGTCCGACCTCTATAATACCTCCTAGGCTGTGAGTTTTATAAAAGTACAAACTGTATCTATCTTATTCCCTTTTTTATCTCTAGCACCTAGCACAGTACCTAGAACATAGTATACATTCAATAAATATTAGCTCAATTACATAATGTTCTTGAGTAGTTCTCAAAGCTTATAAAGCACTTTTGTGTTCATTATCTTTTTTGATCTATATGTACATTAAATAACAGCACCCTCAATTCTAGTGAGTAAAGTGTCACTCAGAAAGATTAAATGACTTGCCCTAGTTTACTCCTTTATTGTGTTAGAATGACTGGTTTAATCCAGGTCTTCTAATTTCAAGTTTTAGGGCTTTTTTTCTGATATAACATGAGTCAAGATGTTTTTCATATTCATCTTTATCAGGTCCTGAGGTAGGGGAGAAAAAAGAGAATGGCAGTTATTTAGATGTACAGTTTCTCTGACTCAACTGAAAAAATCCATTTTTCCAAAATAAAAATTCACATGATGTCAAATTATAAGAGGTTTTTGAGATCTTCTTGACCTCCAAATTTTATTCAAACTGATGCCTCAGACCTGAATTGTACAGACTTTTCTAATGAATGTTAGTTGATAAGTGAGGGAGTGTTTTTAAGGGACCCATATATATATTATGTCATATATTTAGATATAGTCTTCACTCAATAGCAAAAGTAATTTTTGGTTCTTAAGAAGCTTTTTATGAGTTTCTTACTGCAGGAATTAAAGCAAGCAAGTGATTTATATACTCTCCTGCATAGAGCATAATTTATATTTTAAAGTTTTGCTCAATTAGTAAAGATTTTCATTTTAAAACAAATCATATACACACACGATACAGTAAATGCCAGAAAGCAGTAAGAAAAAAAGTGGTAATCATTTCTTTAATGCACTTTTGGAAAATTTTATGTGTACCAAATGTCCTCTTTTTTCATAGTTTGCAAACAAGTTTAAGAGAAGCCTCAGTAGTTACTCATTGCTGAAGAATTCAGCTGACATCTTTGGAAAATAATTTGAAGTGCTAGTGGATTGTGTACATGCTGTGCTAGAAGCCTTGAGCTCACTTTTGCATTCTATAATTTATATGTTGTCCCAGCATGAGGTAGTTTTCATGGTTTTGCTTTTAAATTATGTATATTAAAGTAGAATGTACTGATATAAATATAGAAATGACCTATAAAGATTTCTTCTATTTCCCAGAATTTAACCTTTTAAGACATCTTTATTCTCCAAGTCACCCTTATCATAAACACATGCCAGAACTACCTTAACATATTGGATACAAATATTATTGTAGATTTAAAATACACTATCCATGGACATTTTGACTAAGAAACAAGTGTATTTATTGAAATATTGACTAAATCATAATTAAGTAATGGTGAAAGCATTAACATAATTCCGGTTTTATGTAAGGAAAATAAAATGAGGAAATTGTCTGGTATAGCCTGAGGTGCTTTTCTAGTAAAGGAACAGTGTGAAATATTCACATTCTTGCCTTTTGTAAGTGGTCTCCACATTCTGGACAGGTATTTTTGGCTTAGAGATAATGATTTCTAGAAAGTTTTTCTATTAAGCTTTACATGATCTATTCAAGCCTAAACTTTTCAATTTGTTAATTGATACACAAACACACAGTTCTTTTGTACCTTCCATTTCTTCAGCACAACTACAGCAGCTAGGAAAATAGAGGATCCTATGGGAGACAGCTTCATTCTTATCTAGCCAAACTCAGAGTACTGAAAACCAATCTCAGTTAGAAACTACACTGGATAATGCTCAGGATATATCAGTACAGTAAGGAAAAAAACAGATATAAAAGTACTGTATTTGAAATATGCAAATTTTGTATGCAGGGAAATTTATCATTCTCACCCTTTCTCTCCTCTAGAAACAGGACTGATAAGTATACATTAAAATATCAACAGTGTTTATCTCTGGGTGGTTGGATTTTTTGTTTTGGTGGGAGAGGATTTGTGCATTTTCCAGATTATTTGGCATACCTCAAGTCAGCAGCAGTGAAGAAAAGATTGGTTGGGTTGTTTGGGTATTTTTGGTGTTAAATTTTTTGAGTTCTTTATATATCCTGGAGATTAGCACTCTGACATGCATGTGGCAAAAACTTGCTCCCAAAATGTAGTCTTTCTCTTCACCTCATTGATTGTTTCTTTTGCTGAGAAGAAGCTTTTTAATTTGAGTCCATCCCATTTATTAATTCTTGATTTTATTTCTTGCATTTTAGGAGTCTTGTTAAGGAAGTTGGGGCCTAATCTGGTGTGATGAACATTTGGGCCTACTTTTTCCTCTATTAGGTGCAGGGTCTTTGAACTAATTTCTAGGTCCTTGATCCATTTTGAGTTGAGTTTTGTGCATGGTGAGAGATAGGGGTTTATTTTCATTTTGCTGCATATGGATATCCAGTTCTCCTAGCACCATTTGCTAAAGAGGCTATCTTTTCTCCAGTGTATGGTTTTGGCGCTTTTGTTTAGTGTGAGATAACTGTATTTATGTGAGTTTGTCTCCGTGTTTTCTATTCTGTACCATTGGTCTACATGTCTATTTGGGTGCCAATACCATGCTGTTTTTGTTACTATAGCTTTGTAGTATAGTTTAAGGTCTGATATTGCAATGCCTCCTGCTTTACTCTTCTTGCTGAGGATTAGTTTGACTATTCTGGGTCTCTTATTTTTCCAAATGAACTTCCTGATTGCTTTTTCTATTTCTGTAAGAAATAATGATGGGATTTTAATTGAAATTACATTGAATCCGTGTAGGGCTTGGGTAGTATGGCAATTCACACACTTATCAGAAGAAGATATACATTCGATCAACAAATATATGAAAAAATGTTCAACATCTCTATCAAATAGAGAAATGCAAATCAAAACTACTCTAAGATTTCATCTCACATCAGTCAGAATGGAAGTTCCAAGAATACAAATAGAGGGATCCAAGACAACGGGCCAAAGGGAGACAGCATTCTGTGTCACTCTGTGACCTGGGACTCAAGCAGTGAGAGTACTGTTTCTCTGCGAGTGATATTCCTACTCCCAGGCAGGAATCACGGCCACTGTGCCCGTGCAGGGCTCTAAGCCTTAGCGGCAGAGTAGGTTTCCCATCTACACGCCCATGCAGGACTACTGGGTGCCTGGACTACTGGGTGCAGGACTATAGGCATCAGCACCCACACAGAACTTTCAGCCACCACCTGAGCAGAAATCCCAGACACCACTCCCATGCAGGACAATAGCAGCTACCCAGGCGCAGGAACTCCGGCCACCACTCCCCACCATCTATCAACATGGGGCTCCCCAGTCACCTCCATCTTGGGACTCTGAAAGCAACAGAGATATACTCCTGCACACCATAGCCTGCCTGCATCTGGGAACTTCACACAGGCTCTGAAGACAGCCAAAACCACACACTGCATGCCACAAGCTCTGTCTGAACACATCATCCACATCCAATGCCATCACCTGACCCAACACCCCATTGTTGAAAGCAGGCACCTCCATCTTGGGTCACTGTCATCACCATCTTTAGTGGGGGCAATTCCCATTTGGAACTCCAGCTGGCCAGGTACCCAGTATTCAACTCCCCCTTATTCCCAGCAGCCACTACCCCAGTATAGTGACACTGTGGTTACCTTCACCATCCTGAGGGCAGAGATACCAGCTAACAACAGATGACCCCATCTATTGGATGAGAAGGGAAGCAAGAAAGATACTGACCTTCAACCAAAACATTTCTTGTTTTTTCCTTTGAGATTTTTTTTTTCTTCTCCTTTCCTGTTTTCCCGCCTTCACATCCCCAACTTACGTGAAACCAAGTACTTTAGGTGAATTAGGATTTTGAGGTCTGGAACATCTGAATAGTATATTACAGTTGTGTTGTATATTCTTTTTTTTTTCCTTCCAATTTTTACTATTTTAACATTTTTGTTTTTCTTAATATATATCTGGGTTTTTTAAAATTTTTTTATACTTTTGTTTTATTTATTTTTATGTGGTGCTGAGGATCGAACCCAGGGCCTTGCAAGCGCTCTACCACCCAGCCACAACCCCAGCCCATCTGTTTGTTTTATGTACTCTACTGTCTTCCCACTTACTTGTCTACCCAAAATTACTTCCTCTCTATTCTGCTACTAACCTTCTTCTTTAGATTTCTCTTCCACACTTCCTAAGATATAATAATTCTACATCTTTACCTTCTACCTCCTCAGCATATTATCCTACACCTCACCCCTAGTTCTTTGTTTACCATCAGAAACTATAAACCCTTTATAAACCTACCAATTATATTATAGATAATAATTGAATTCATCATTTCTGTACATTGTGACCAAACTGTAAATGTCTTAATAGCAACTTTTTAAGGCTGTATATTGTTTATATTGGGATCTGTTAACTTTGTCGTTCCCCTCAAAGGAGAGGTATTGGAACCCTACAGGATCAGTATAAGCCAATAGGATAAAAACAAAAACACCTCGGATCCACAGTACTAGAAAGCGAGACACACAAGCAACATGAAAAGACAAGGAAGGAACGTCCCCCAAACAAATCAAGATAATACATTATTAGAATCCATGGCCAGCACATCAGAAGAAATTACAGAGGAGGAGTTCAGGATGTACATAATTAAAATGTTCTGTGAATTAAAGGATGATATCAGCGAGCAAATACAGGCAGCAAAAGATCATTTTGACACAGAGCTACATAAACAAATACAGGAAGCAAAAATTACTTCAGTAGGGAGTTAGAGGTTCTGGGAAAAAAATCCTTGAAATAAAAGAAACAATAAATCAAATTAAAAGTTCTATTGAAAGCATCACCAACAGAATAGACCACTTGGAAGACAGGATGTCAGACAATGAGGACAAAATATATAATCTCAAAAATAATGTAGACCACACAGGGAAAATGGTAAGAAACCAGGACCAGAACATTTAAGATATATGGGATAGCATAAAAAGACCAAATTTAAGAGTTATTGGGATAAAGGAAGGCATAGAGGTCCAAACCAAAGGAATGAACAATGAAATAATATCAGAAAATTTTCCAAACATGAAGAATAGATTGGAAAACCAGATTCAAGAGGCTACAGAACACCAAATGTATAAAATCACAACAGATCCACACCAAGACACATTACAATGAAAATGCTTAACATACAGAATAAGGAGAGAATATTAAAAGCCATGAGAGAAAGGAATCAGATTACATATAGGGGGAAAACAATTAGGTTACGTGCAGATTTTTTAAACCAGACCCTGAAAGCTAGAAGATCGTAGAACAACATCTGACAGGCTCTGAAAGAAAATGGATGCCAACCAAGAATCTTATATCCAGCAAAAGTAAGCTTTAGATTTGATGATGAAATAAAAAACCTTCCATGATAAACAAAAGTTAAAAGAATTTCCAACTAGAAAGCCTGCACTACAGAACATCCTCAGCAAAATATTCCATGAAGAGGAATTGAAAAACAAAATGAAAATCAGCAGAGCGAGGTATTAAACTAAAGGAAGAATTAATCAAAGGAGAAACCAAGTCAAGTTAAATAACAAAAATGAGTGGGAATACAAATCATGTCTCAATAATAACCCTGAGTGTTAATGGCCTAAACTCACCAATCAAAAGACATAGGCTAGCAGATTGGATCAAAAAAAAAAAAAAAAAAAAAAGACCCAACAATATACTGCCTCCAGAAGACTCATCTCATAGGAAGAGACATCCACAGACTGAAGGTGAAAGGTTGAGAAAAATCATACCACTCACATGGACTGCAGAAGCAAGTAGGGATTTCCATCCTCTTATCAAATAAAGTATACTTCAAGCTAAAGTTAATCAAAAGGCATAAAGAAGAACACTTCATATTGCTCAAGGGAACCATACACCAACAAGACTTAACAGTTATAGATATATATGCCCCAAACAATGGAGCATCTATGTTCATCAAACAAATTCTTCTCAAGTTCAAGAGTCAAGTAGACCACAACACAATTATTTTGGGTGACTTTAACACACCTCTTTCACCACTGGATAGATCTTCCAAACAAAAGCTGAACAAAGAAACTATAGAACTCAATAATACAATCAATAACTTAGACTTAACTGACATATATAGAATATTTCATCCTTCAATGAGTGAGTACACTTTCTTGTTAGCAGCACGTAGATCCTTCTCTAAAATAGACCATATATCATGCCACAAAGCACCTCTTAGCAAATATAAAAATGTAGAGATACTACCCTGCATGCTATCAGATCATAATGGAAAGAAATTAGAAATGAATGATAAAATTTTTTTTAAAAGCTACTCCAATACCTAAAGATTAAATAATATGCTACTGAATGAACAATGAGTTGCAAAAGACATCTAGGAGGAGATTAAAAATTCTTAGAGGTGAATGAGAATACAGATAAAACGTATTGAAATCTCTGGGACACTGTGAAGGCAGTGCTAAGAGGAAAGTTTATTGCATGGAGTTCATTTCTTAAAAGAAGAAAAAGTCAACAAATAGATGACCTAACTACATCTCAAAGCCTTAGAAAAAGAACAAATCAACACAAAAATCAATAGAAGACAGGAAATAATTAAATTAGAGCTGAAATCAATGAAATTGAAACAATTGAAAAAACTGACAAAGCAAAAAGTTAGTTCTTTGAAAAAATAAATAAAGTTGACAACCCTTAGCCATGCTAATGAAGAAAAGGAGAGAGAAAACTCAAATTACTAACATATATGATGAAAAAGGTAATGTCACAGCAGACAGTACAGAAATACAGAAGGTAATTAGAAATTATTTTGAAAATTTGTACTCCAGTAAAATAGAAAATATCAAAGGCATTGACAAATTTCTAGAGTCATATGATTTGCCCAAATTGAATCAGAATGATATACACAGTTTAAACAGATCACTTTCAAGCAATGAAATAGAAAATATCATCAGAAGCCTACCAACCAAGAAAAGCCCAGCACCAGATGGATACACAGCCAAATTCTACAAGACCTTTAAAGAAGAACTAATACCAGTATTCTTCAATTTATTTCAGGAAATAGAAAAAGAGGGAGCACTTCCAAACTCATTCTGTGAGGCCAATATCATCCTGATTCCTTCCAAAGGCAGGCAAAGACATTGAAAGAAAGAGAACTGCAGACCCATATCTCTAATGAACATAGATGCAAAAATTCTGGCAAATTGAATACAAAAACATACCAAAAAGATAGTATATCATGATCAAGTGGGATTCATTCCAGGGATGCAAGATTGGTTCAATATATGGAAATCAATAAATGTAATTTATTACATCAATAGACTTAAAGATAAGAATCATACGATCATCTCAAAAGATGCAGAAAAAGCATTCAATAAGATACAGCACCCTTTCATGTTCAAAACACTAGAAAAACTAGGGATAATAGGAGCACATCTCAATATTATAAGAGCTATCTATGCTAAGCCCCAGGCCAACATCATTCTAAATGGAGAAAAGTTGAAAGCATTCCCTCTAAAAACTGGAACAAAACAGGGATGCCTTCTCTCACCATTTCTATTTAACATAATTCTTGAAACACTGGCCAGAGCAACTAGATGAAAGAAATTAAAGGTATTCAGATAAGAAAAGAAGAAATCAAACTAGCACTATTTGCTGATGATATGATTCTATACATAGAGAAATTCCACCAGAAAACTTCTACAACTAGTAAATGAATTCAGCAAAGTAGCAGGGTACAAAAACACCCATAAATCCAAAGCGTTTTCTATACATCAGTGACAAATCCTCCGAAAAGGAAATGAGGAAAACTACCCATTTACAATAGCCTCCAAAAAAATAAAATACTTGGGAATCAACCTAATGAAAGAGGTGAAAGATCTCTAAAAACCACAGAATGCTAAAGAAAGAAATTAAAGAAGACAAAATCAAAAATCAATAAATGGGATGGATTCAAACTAAAAAGCTTCTTCTCAGCAAAAGAAACAATCAGTGAACTGAATAGAGAGCCTACATGTTGGGAGCAAATTTTTACCACTTGCACTTCAGATAGAGCACTAATCTCAAGGATATATAAAGAACTCAAAAAGCTAAACACCAAAAAAATAATCAATAAGTGGGCCAAGGACCTAAACAGACACTTCTCAGAAGAGGATATACAATCAATCAACAAATATATGAAAAAATGCTCATCATCTCTAGCAATTAGAGAAGTGCAAATCAAAACTACACTAAAATTTTATCTCACTCCTGTCAGAATGGCAACTATTATGAAAACAAACAATAAGTCTTGTAAAGAAGATTATTAAGAAAGGGGATTAGATCATTTAACATTTATTTTTCCAAAGTATTTGAGATGTTCAAATGAAAACTAATGGACGTTTCCAGTGAAGATTCATGAAAGAATGAATATCTTGTGGCTGTAAAAAATATACTTGAGAGGCTGGTGTTGTGGCTCAGCGGTAGAGTGCTCGCCTAGCACGGGCGGGACCCAGGTTTGATTCTCAACAACCACATAAAAATAAAAGGCATTGTATAGTGTCCATCTACACCTAAAAAGTAAAAATATTATATATGTGTGTGTGTGTATGTGTATGTGTGTGTGTGTATGTATATATATATATATATATATATATATATATATATTTGAGTATATTTGGGTTTTTTCAGGTATTTTATATCTTAAAGTAATTTAAAAATACCAAGAATCATAACAATTATATGTTTTTCTAATTAGGATCCAGTATATGGAAAAGGAAAACTTGGAGAAATCCAGGGTCTTATTCTGGGAATGTTAGATACCTTTAACTATGAACAAGTAAGTCAATCACTTTTTATTATCTGAGTATGCCCTAAGGTAGAAAAAAAGCTATTTTTATAATTTTCTTTTTTTTCCCCTTTGCCTCCATATTTTTTCTTTAAAAATTGCCATCTCTTTACTGAAAGTAAGGTAAATTGAGATAAGTGTACCTTTTTCATCACATATATTAGTAATTTGAGTTTTCTCTCTCCTTTTCTTCATTAGCATGGCTAAGGGTTGCCAACTTTATTTATTTTTTCAAAGAACTAACTTTTTGCTTTGTCAGTTTTTTTAGTTGTTTCAATTTCATTGATTTCAGCTCTAATTTTAATTACTTCCTGTCTTCTATTGCTTTTTGTGTTGATTAAGGTAGAAAAAAAGCTATTTTTATAATTTTCTCTTTTTTTCTCCTTTGCCTCCATATTTTTTCATTAAAAATTGCCATCTCTTTACTGAAAGTAATGTAAATCGAGATAAGTGTATATTTTCCCCCTATTTTTAAATTTCTCTTGACCTTAATTTACATGTATATACTTATTCTAAAATATGGAAATGCATCTAATTCAGAATTGTTTTTGATTGATTGACAGTGAGACTAATACCTACCTTTCAAAATGAAATTACAAAAATCTTTCTGGAAAAATAATTGCTGATAAAACTATAACTCATGAAAAGGATGGTCTATATATATATATATATATAAAAGTGCAAAATAAAATTAAATTAAATGAGTTATTTTTAATATTTTGAAACAGATCATTGCCACTAGCCAAAAATGGTCATTAGTCTTCCCTTAACTTTCAATTTCTTGTAGCTTTAATTCTCAGTTAAGAACCAGCTTGGTGGACATGTATTTTTCTTAGGAAAAGTTCCATTTAGGTATGTTACAGCTCCCCCCCCCCCTAAGAATATGAGAGAGAAGCAAAAGAATAATTTGGGAGATAGAGTTTTTCTTAGATGTTGTAAAACTTGCAGCTTTGCTAGGCATAAGCCAGTGAAGTTTGATACCCCTGCAGGCACAGAGACCAGGGTAGCAGAAGAAAAAGTAAAGCTGAGTACAAGGTGGGAAGTTTTTGCCAATTGCAGAGGTATAGAAGAAGAGAAAATGATGGCATTGATTGGAAAGAACTAGGATAGTTAGGTAATTAAAACTAAAAGTTTTATATTGTAATTTATAAAGCTAAGTTTTATAGCAAGGAGGGTGGACAGTATATAGTTCCATCTTCCACTTTGGGTTGACAAAAAAGAACCCAGCTGAGTAAAATTCCATTGTGTATATATGACACATTTTTTTTATCCATTCATCCACTGAAAGGCATCTGGATTGGCTCCACAGTTTAGCTATCATGAGTTGTACTGTAAACATTGATGTGTCTGTATCCCTGTAGTATGCTGTTTTTAAGTCCCAAGGAGAGGGATAGCTGAGTCAAATGGTGGTTCCATTCCCAGATTTCCAAGGAATCTCCATACTGTTTTCCAAATTTGCTTCACCAATTTGCAGTCCCACCAGCAGTTTATGAGTGTACCTTTTTCCCCACATCTTTACCAACACTTATTGTTGTTTGTCTTCATGATAGCTGCCATTCTGACTGGAGTGAGGTGTATCTTAGAGTAGTTTTGATTTGCATTTCTCTGGTTGCTACAGATGATGAGCAGTATAAAGATATAAATTGGCATGAACATACTTTATATACAAAAATATGAAAAATTTGCTCTATATGTGTAATAAGAATTGTAATGCATTCCACTTTTGTGTATTTAAAAAAAATAAAATCAATAAACAAAAAAAATCCAGCTGTATATCCAAATGATAAAAAATGAATGTTGAGAATTAGTTTAGTATGGAAACAATACTTTATAAGCACAAGAGCCTTAAGATGACTTAATGTGATAATTGTGAGAATTCTTTATGTAACTTACTGACAATGGCAGAGTCTTTTGAGTGGATCACAATGATTTATGAGTGCTGATCAGGAAAATGTGATCCCTGCCCAAGGGAGATGAAAACTGAGTAATGACCATTAGCTTTTTCAGCGAAAGGTTATTTGAAACATTGCCGTGAATGCAGTTTCGATAAAAAACCAGCAATCCAGACTGTTCTTTGTTACAATAGCCTGAGCTATCAAGACAGAAGTTATTATATAAATGTAATAAATAGATTTGAGCTTATCTAGTTGTTTGAAAGCCATCAATTAAATTAAACTGGATTAAACCACAGAATGGCAGAATACACATTTCTCAGTAGGAATTAGTGACAGACTTGAGCCTTGTTATACTGCACATTAACTACTTGAGTTTTGGGGGTTTTGATGTTTGTCTCATCAATTTTATCTTCTAGTTTCAGTTGTTTGTAGTTGAAAACTAAACAAGTTCTGTTCTCCATTCTTCTCTACCTTTCATTTGATAACCTTGTTTGTTTTTTGTTTTGGTCTTTCATAGACCCTGCTTGAAACAACAACTAGCCTTCTAAACCAAGATCTCCATTGGTCATTGTGTAACCTGAGAGCTTCTGTCACGAGAGGATTGAATCCCAAACAGGATTATTGCTCTATATGTTTGCAACAGTATAAGAGACGCCAAGAAATGGCCGATGAAATTATTGTCTTTAGGTAAGAGAAAGAAGGATTACTGTCTGGAGTGTGTACATGTGTGCTATAGCCAGGCAGGAATTCATGTGTCACTCAAGCAGTGAATAGGACAGGCAAAGTTCTTGTCCTCACAGACCTTATTTATGTTCTGCATCGGAGTGAGGTGAGGTAGAAGTTAGGGTGCTCAGACAGTAAATAAATACCAAGCAATGAAGAAAAATGAAACACAAGGCAGGGGGATGGAAAGAAGAAGTGTTCTGGTTAAGAGTTCTGTCTTAAGAAAGCACAATGAAGAGAGGCATCTCTTAAGGTGACATTGGAGCAGAATGAGAGGTAGGAGTGAAGGTGCTGGGAGGTGTTTGGATTCAGGACATATTTTAAGGGCAGAGCTAACATGCTGGTGTATTTGATATGGGGTATGGGGAGAAAATGAAGTCTTTAGCCTTAGTAACTGGGTGAATATGGTACCCTTGCCTGAGACAGGAGGAACAAGTATAAGGAAGTGGGAAAATCCAGAATTTGACCTTATAGATGTTAGGTTTGATATAACCCTTTGACATCCATGTAGAATTGTCCAATAGACAGATTCTAGTCATAAATCAGAAGACATATTGGGCTAGTAACACAAATTTAGGAATCATTAGCATGTGAATGATATTTAAGCCACAATACAAAGAAAGAAGTCGTCTAGTGCAGAAGTGTAGGGGTTAATCTCAGGAGCAAAAACAGTTCATTCAAAATACATGAATAGAGACAACATAATATGGATTCTGGAGCCAATCTTCTTAAGTTCAAATCCTGACTATGCCAACCAAATACGAGCTTTGGACAAATTAATTAATCTTTTTGTATATTGGTTTTCTTATCAATTGAGATGGTAATAATACCTACATCTGAGGGCTTTGGAAAATTAAATGAGAAAATTATATAAGGTACTATGAACAGTTCCTTGCATGAGTAAATACTATATCAGTGTTAGCTATGCAGGAGGATTGGTAGATTTGGAGGTTAGAAGAGAAAATAGCACCTCACAAAGAACCCATTCATTCAACATATTTATTGAGCACCTACTATATAGCAGGTACAGTTCAAGGGAATAGGGGATGGCATGAAGAAAGCAAAAGAACTGCCCTTAAGAAGTTTGTGTTCTAGTAGCAGGGGCAGATAAAAACAAATAAGTGAAATCCCAGATGGTGGTAACTACTATGGAAAAAAGTAAAACACATTGAGGGACAAGATGATTCAAGGTTCCTTCAGGGACAAGAGGATACAAGATGTGGACATTTTGTGGAGTGGTCAGGGAGTGCCTCATGTCTCACTGTTAAAGTAACTTAAAAACACATAATTTAGAAAAATTATTAAAAATTTGATTAATAATTACATTAATAAAAATAAAACTTGTATAGAGGAAAGATTATTGGGAACTTTGCTAATTTATAAAGACTAGTCAGGAAAAGCCTTGCTGTCTAGTGACATTTAGAGACCTAAGGAAGTAACTATGGAACTTCGGGGGAGAGTGTCCCCAGCAGAATGGACCAATGAGTGTGGAGACTGTGAGACAGCATCACTGCTGGCACACTTGAGCTGTAGTGAGTGAGTAGGCTCTGGACCTGAGCAGAAGAAAGGAATGAGAGGATGACAAAAGAGGACTTCAAAGGAGAAGCAGAGGCTGTATCTGGGTTATTATGAGAAGTAGGCTTCTCTGAGATGAGAACCCACTGGGTGGGTTTGTTGGATTGGATTGTTTGGGTTTTTGTTTGTTTTTTGTATCAGGGATTGAACCCAGGGGTGCTTTACCACTGAGCCATATCCCCAGCCCTTTTTAAATTTTTTTAAATTTTCAAACAGGTCTCACTAAGATGCTTAGGGCCCAACTAAGTTGCTGAGGCTGGCTTTAAACTTGCAATCCTCCTGCCTCAGCCTCCTGAGCCATTAGGATTACAGGTGTGCACCACCATGCCCAGCTCACTGGGTGGTTTTGAGGATAGGTCTTCTGGGTCAGTTTGATTTCTGTGTTGAGAAGGAGCTATAGAAAGTCAAGAGGGAATGCAGGGGGACCAGTCATGCTTTTGCAATAGCCCATGTGGGGGAAGGATGGCAATAACAAAAAAGTTCAGAAGTGGGAGGATTCTGGACATGTTGTGAAGGTAGAACTGATAGAATTTGCTTATAAATTAAATGTGTAGTGTGAAAGAAAGAAAATAGATCACTCCAAATTTCTTGGCCTGAAAAACTGCAAGAATGTAAGTTGGATGAAAGTATTCAGTGGAGATAGAGTAAGGTGGAAATCAGGATTTTGGTTTTGAACCTGTTAAATTTAAGATAGCATTAGACATCCAAAACAGAGTTCTTGAGGAGTCAGACAGGTAGGGTTTAGGGAAGAGGGCTGAGCTGAAGGCATAAATGTGGTAGTCATGAACTTCTAGGTGATATTTTAAAGTTTTGGAACTAGAAGTAAACACTATAGGAGCAACAGTAGGTGGGGAAAGGAAGAGTGTACAGGAAACAGGTTATATATATATTTTAAGTGTAGAGAAGAGAAAGAGTGTAAAGACTACAGAAGAGAAAAGGATTGACTTCTGGGATAGTTCAACATTTCAAGTTGGAGAAAGGCCAAGGATGATTGAGAGGCATAATCAGTGCTCACCTTCCAAAAGCCCTTTTGGTACTAAAAGTTCTTTTGGAACATCTTCATAGAAATACTGCAAGAATTTACTGTAGCAATGAGTTTTTTGTCAGTGTTTTATCTAAACATAACTCTTGTCTTGAGTTCAGTGAGACAGACCACTCATGGTGTTTTCAAGCTACTTGTGTTATTATGATTTTTTCTGCTTGTCCTTTTTTAACCTGAAAATACGGTCAGAATTTTGAGAAATGAACAGAAGTTCAGCTTATCTTCCATGAGAACTATGATTCTATTCCTACTCACAACTTAAGGATACAGATATGTTTGTTAGGATTTTTAAAAAGAGAGGACAACAGTGAATACATTCCTTTTTCTATTTCTTGTCCTGTACCAGCATCAGTACATTCCAGATTGTTAGAGCCTTTATTGTATATAAGTACACTCTATCATACTTTATGGACTTATGACAATGGAAAGTGTGAGTTGGTTAACTTCATTTTGCAGCTGTGGCCATTTGTATCATTCATTCTGTCTACAAAACAAAGAATGCACCATCGAAATTGAGGGCCAAACAAGATGGACGTGCTACAAATGCAACTCAAGTAAACAAGTAGGAAAACCAAGTGAGAATTCATCTGAAATTAAAAAGGGAAAGATAACACCATCACAGGTAAGACTCGTTTCAGTGGCAAAGTGCACATGGTCTTTTCTTGCCAATGTCCTTTGGTCCTGGGCTCATTTTCTTCCGGCTCCATATCACTCTCAACAGATTTACCTGACTGTCCTCTATTAAATCCTATTTAGTGTTTGAAGGACCTCTCCTCTCTGCTCAGCACCAAAACCCAAGAAGATATGTTCTCCTTTTAAAAACCTTGAAACGAGCTGAACAGGGAGGATATACTCATGAGTGTACTTTTAAGAACCTTTGACAGAGTAAGAGGTCAGCAAGTACAGATGAGTACTTAACAAATATTAAGGACATTTACCATTCCCCAGGTGATGGACATTAGCTGTCCCACAGGTGAAGGACATTTACTGTCCCACAGGTGATGGACATTAGCCGTCCCACAGGTGAAGGACATTCACAGTCCCACAGGTGAAGGACATTAGCCGTCCCACAGGTGATGGACATTAGCCGTCCCACAGGTGAAGGACATTTACTGTCCCACAGGTAATGGACATTAGCCGTCCCACAGGTGAAAGACATTAGCTGTCCCACAGGTGAAGGACATTCACAGTCCCACAGGTGATGGACATTCACAGTCCCACAGGTGAAGGACATTTACCATGCACAAGAGTATACTCACCACTTCTACAGTGCTGATGATGGACAAGGTGGCCAACATGGGTGTGCTGTATGTGGTTTTCTCAATTTGATAACTTTCTTTAAAAATCTTGATGCTCTGGTGTTCCCTGAGAAGTTTTTCATTGCCTTCAGAGTCTGATTAATGGATTAGACAATTTTAATTTATTTTATAGCATTTTTTTTATTTTGCAATTTTTTTATTTATTCTGATTTGTTATATGTGACAGCGGAATGTGATACAATTTATATTATACACATAGAGCACAATTTTTCATATCTGGTAGTACACAAAGTAGAGTCACACCATTCATATCTTCATACATGCACTTAGGGTAATGATGTCCATTAAAAACGGGCAGTGGAGCAGAGTTTGAACTCTCCTGCCTGATAGCTTTTGGGGAAACAGAACTTGACAACGCAAGGGGTTCAATGTGAATAATTTACTAGGGCTGTGTCCTTATATTGTGCTGTACTCACTATATTTCCTCTTTGAATTCTAACTACATTTGCTGCATCTTGCCCCTTCTTCTGTTCCACACTATCCTATAATCAGGCTTCACATCACATAGTGAAACCTAGTCCAGTTACTTTACTCTTTTTGTGTCGTCAACTTTCAGTGTTTTATCAGAAGCAGACCCACGACCAGCTTTTCTCCCAGATAAGAGTTTAGAATTTCAGTATTAAGAAGCAGACATTCTTTTTACATATTCTCCAAGTGCATATTGAGCAGTATGCCAGGCACTCTGCTAGGTGCTGGAGATAAAAGGGTAGCCAAGACAAATATGATCTTGTCTTGTTTACAGGCAGTAAAATTATAAGCAGATTTTTAATACATGCTCCCGAGTTCTAATTCTAAATGTGTTATGTTTTCTTTTCAGCACCAGTTCTGACACCAAAATTCTATTCATTCTCTGGACACCAACTGAGAGTCCAACAATTTAATTCAATACTCTTAAGAACTTGAAGTTAGAGATTTAATGGTTTAAGTGTTTAGACCCACAAGGCTTCTCTCATGTCAGATGGAAGGTTACAACCATGGTAGCACACTTCTGTCCAAGTTGGCTACACATTCAGGGGTCCCAACAACCCACCCCCAGTTTTGATAGTTTAGTAGAATAACTCACAGAACTGAGGAAAACACCTTATTTACATTTACTAATGTTTTTATAAAGGCTACAACTTGGTTGGGCATAAACACAAAGATTCCATGCCTTCTCTGGGCCACTACCTTTCCAACAAGTCTGTGCCTTCACCCACCCAGAAGATCCTTAGGCCCCAGTATTTAGAGATGTTATTATGTACACATGGTTGATTAAATCTTTGGTCATTTGTGATTGAAGTTGATCTCTAGCCTCTCTCACCTCCCCAGAAATTAGGAAGTGGGGCAGAAAATTCAAAATCTGTATTTATGGCTTGGTCTTTCTGGCAACCAACCATCATCCCAAAGCTATCCAGGGGCCTAGCCACCCATCATGTCATTAGCATACAAAAGAGACTCTTATCACTCAGGAGATTCCACAGGTTTTAAGTGCTCCCAGGAATGAATGAAAAAAAATATATATATATAAACCAAACATGAAAGGTTATAGAAGATTTTCTACAAGTGCTAGCCTTGAAGGAATAAAAGGAGGAAGCAAGAGAAATTTAGAAAGAAAGGCAGGCAAGAGAAGTAGCACTGTAGGCAGTGGAACACTGTGCAGAACAAACAGCATCTCTACTCTGAAGCAGAAAGGCACATAGAGCTAAAAGTCAAGCATAATGAATCTGTGGAGTGAAAGGGAGTAATAGGAGATGAGGCTAGATAGGTGAACCAGACTATATTAGTTATTTTAATGTTTGCACTAAAAGAATAGGAAGAAATGGAGAGGTTGTTTGTTTGTTTGTTTTTAACCCAAGGGTACTTCACCACTAAGCTACATTCCTAATCCTGTTTACTTTTTTATTTGAGACGGGGTCTTGCTACGTTCCCAACTAGCCTTGAACTTGCAGTTCTCCCTCCTTAGCATCTTGAGTCCCTGTACCACCACATCTGGCCATGGATGGGTTATTTTTGTTTTGTTTTATGTTTTTTGGTACCAGGGATTGAACTCGGGGGCACTCACCACTGAGCCACATCCCCAGAACTATTTGGTATTTTATTTAGAGACAGGGTCTCACTGCGTTGCTTAGCACTCGCTTTTGCCGAGGCTGGCTTTAAACTTGCAATCCTCCTGCCACAGCCTCCCAAGCTGCTGGGATTACAGACATGTGCTCCACACCCAGCTCAGGGATGGGTTTTAAGGAAGAAATTATATGAACTGATCAGAAGAGCGTTTTTTTCCCTTCTTCCAAACAGTATTTCAAAAAGAACACTCTAACTGCAATGCAGAAAATAAATTAAAATGGAAGCAAGAGTCAAGCACAGCAGCACAAGCCTGAAATCCCAACAATTCAGGAGACTGGGGCAGGAGGCTCACAGGATGGATAATAGCTTATGAGACTGTGTCTCAAAAATTTCTTTAAAGGTGAGGAGGTCCTTGGCTGGACATGGTGGTGCACGCCTGTAATCCAGCCACTCAGGAGGCTGAGGCAGGAGGATGAAGAATTCAAAGCCAGCCTCAGCAACTTAGTGAGCCTCAAGCAACATAGTGAGACCCTGTCTCATATCAAAAAGGTCTGGGGGATGTGGCTCACTGGTTAAACCACCCTGGGTTCAATCCAGGTAGCCTCACCCCCCAAAAAAGAGGAGGATGTCCTGAGAATCTAGCTCAATGGTAAAACATCCCTAAGTTCAATCTCCAGTACAAAAAAAAAAAAAAATGGAAGCAAGAATGGATATAAAGAGACGAATAGACTGTTGAAGTAGAGATGTGGTAATTTATACTAAAATGGTAGAACTGGAGTTGGAGAAGAAAATACTTATTTGAAATGTGTTTGAGATGAGCACAACATCAAAATAATTAATATGGTTCTTGCTCACTTCACTAGCCTCATCTCTATCACTCTCACCCTCTAGATTGAATCATACTCAACTTCTAGTTTCATCCAAAAGAGAATTTGCAACAGAGATGCTCTATGTAAGAAATAGAATTATCATAACTTGATAAGTAAATTTGTAAAATAGAGTGGAAAAGACAGAAGGAGGATTCAAAAATTACATGCAGGTCTCTTTATTGAACAACAGCACAAGATGGTTGTACTACTTACTAACAGAACAATAAACAACAGCTTTAGAAATAAGATAATTCATTGCTGAAATTAGAGATGACTACAAGACATACAGACAAAGATGTTTGGTATGGTTTCCATACTGAAAATTTCACTAACTAGTCATGTAAAACACTTTCTTGTTTGCATTCAAAAAAGACAGGACTTGGGCTGGGGCTGTAGCTCAGTGGCAGAGTGTTTGTCTAGCACATGTGAGGCCCTAAGTTTGATCCTCAGCACCACATAAAAATAAATGGAATAAAAGTATTAAAGAAGAAAAGACAAGATGTGATTTCCATCATTTTCTAGACTGAATCTAATGCAAATGAGTGAACTTTTTTTATGCACATGCTTCAGGCATTACATCTTGGGGCTCTTTAGTATTTTTCCTTTTAGTTATATCCCAACATAACCAACCTAAGATTACATGAATCTTCTTGCCTGGATATTACCAATTAGATATGCTTTCATTCTTTATAGACAATATTTAGCACTAAAATAGACTTTTCTCCTTTAAAAAATTTATAAATGGGAAAATTCACTTGTGAAGATTGACAACCACCTCCACAGTCAAAATATAGAGCAATTTTAGCCAGACGTGGTGTCACATTCCTGTAATTCCAGAGGCTTGGTAGGCTAAGGCAGAAGGATCACATGTTCAAAGCCAGCCTCAGCAACTTAGTGAGGCCTTAAACAACTTAGTGGGACCCTGTCTCTAAATAAAACACTTAAAAAGGGCTGGGGATGTGGCTCAGTGGTCAAGTGCCCCTGTGTTCAATCCCCGGTACAAAAAAAAAAAAAAAGATATAGAGCAATGTTAATTCCTCCCTTCAAAAGACTCATATTTCTTGGTAGTCAACCTTTCCTGGTTGGACCTCAACTCCAGGCAATCACTATAACCCCATTCTTACATAGGATATGAAATATGTATGGAGATTCCTTCTTTTGTGTGCAGATATCTGTTGACTTGCTTCTGCATTTTAGATAAAGTCAGTCTACTGTATATGTGTGGGTCTATTTCTGAATCTTATGTTTTGCTTCATTCTGGTCTGTGTGTCCTTTCTCTAGTAATGTAGCTTTCTAGTAAATCTGGTTATCAGGTAGTATTAGTCTTCCAACTTTGTTCTAACCTTTGACCATTCTACTCCTTTGCCTTTCATTATAAGTTCTAAAGTTAGCATGTTGGTTTCCAAAAAAAAAAAAAAAAAATCATTTCTTAAGTTTTTTTGAGATTAGGTTGAATCTGTAGATCAACTTGGAAAAAGTTGATACCTTAACAATATTGAGTCTTCTTTTTTTTTTTTGGTCACTTTTTTTTATTATTAGTTGTTCAAAACATTACAAAGCTCTTGACATATCATCTTTCGTACATTCGATTCAAGCAGATTATGAACTCCCATTTTTACCCCGTATACATATTGCAGATTCACATCGGTTCCACATCCACTTTTTTACATATTGCCATACTAGTGTCTGTTGTATTCTGCTGCCTTTCCTATCCTCTACTATCCCCCCTCCCCTCCCCTCCCCTCTCCTTCCATCTTCTCTCTCTACCCCATCTACTGTAATTCATTTCTCTCTCTTGTTTTTTTCCCCTTTCCCCTCACTTCCTCTTATATGTAATTTTGTATAACAGTGAGGGTGTCCTTCCTTTACCATGCAGTTTCCCTTCTCTCTCTCTTTCCCTCCCCCCACTAGACCCCATTTAATGGTGATCTTCTTCTCATGCTCTTCCTCCCTATTCTGTTCTTAGTTGCTCTCCTTATATCAAAGATGACATTTGGCATTTGTTTTTTAGGGATTGGCTAGCTTCACTTAGCATAATCTGCTCTAGTGCCATCCATTTCCCTGAAAATTCCATGATTTTGTCATTTTTTAATGCAGAGTAATACTCCATTGTGTATAAATGCCACTTTTTTTTTATCCATTCATCTATTGAAGGGCATCTAGGTTGGTTCCACAGTCTTGCTATTGTGAATTGTGCTGCTATGAACATCGATGTAGCAGTATCCCTATAGTAAGCTCTTTTAAGGTCTTCAGGGAATAGTCCGAGAAGGGCAATAGCTGCGTCAAATGGTGGTTCCATTCCCAGCTTTCCCAGGAATCTCCATACTGCTTTCCAAATTGGCTGCACCAATTTGCAGACCCACCAGCAATGTATAAGTGTACCCTTTTCCTCACATCCTCGCCAGCACTTGTTGTTGTTTGACTTCATAATTGCTGCCAATCTTACTGGAGTGAGATGGTATCTTAGGGTGGTTTTGATTTGCATTTCTCTGACTGCTAGAGATGGTGAGCATTTTTTCATGTACTTATTGATTGATTGTATGTCCTCCTCTGAGAAGTGTCTGTTCAGGTCTTTTGCCCATTTGTTGATTGGGTTATTTGTTTTTTTATTGTTTACTTTTCTGAGTTCTTTGTATACTCTGGATATTAGGGCTCTATCTGAGGTGTGAGGAGTAAAAATTTGTTCCCATGATGTAGGCTCCCTATTTACCTCTCTTATTGTTTCTCTTGCTGAGAAAAAACTTTTCAGTTTAAGTAAGTCCCATTTATTGATTCTTGTTATTAACTCTTGTGCTATGGGTGTCCTGTTAAGGAATTTGGAACCCGACCCCACAATATGTAGATCGGAGCCAACTTTATCTTCTTTCAGACGCAGAGTCTCTGATTTGATATCTAGCTCCTTAATCCACTTTGAGTTAACTTTTGTGCATGGCGAAAGGAGGGGATTCAGATTCATTTTGTTGCAAATGGATTTCCAGTTTTCCCAGCACCATTTGTTGAAGATGCTATCCTTCCTCCATTGCATGCTTTTAGCTCCTTTATCAAATATAAGATAGTTGTAGCTTTGTGGATTAGTCTCTGTGTCCTCTATTCTGTACCATTGGTCCACCCGCCTGTTTTGGTACCAGTACCATGCTGTTTTTGTTACTATTGCTCTGTAATATAGTTTGAGATCTGGTATCGCTATACCGCCTGATTCACGCTTCCTGCTTAGAATTGCTTTTGCTATTCTTGGTCTTTTATTTTTCCATATAAATTTCATGATTGCTTTATCTATTTCTACAAGAAATGCCGTTGGGATTTTGATTGGGATTGCATTAAACCTATAGAGAACTTTTGGTAATATCGCCATTTTGATGATGTTAGTTCTGCCTATCCATGAACAGGGTATATTTTTCCATCTTCTAAGATCTTCTTCTACTTCTCTCTTTAGGGTTTTATAGTTTTCATTGTACAGATCTTTCACCTCTTTTGTTAGGTTGATTCCCAAGTATTTTATTTTTTTTGAGGATATTGTGAATGGAGTGTTTTTCCTCATTTCCATTTCAGAAGTTTTGTCGCTGATATACAGAAATGCCTTTGATTTGTGCGTGTTGATTTTATATCCTGCCACTTTGCTGAATTCATTTATTAGTTCTAGTAGTTTTTTTGTAGACCCTTTTGGGTCTTCTAGGTATAGAATCATGTCATCTGCAAATAGTGATAATTTAAGTTCTTCTTTTCCAATTTTTATGCCTTTAATTTCTTTCGTTTGTCTAATTGCTCTGGCCAGTGTTTCGAGAACTATATTGAATAGAAGTGGTGATAGAGGGCATCCCTGTCTTGTTCCAGATTTTAGGGGGAATGCCTTCAATTTTTCTCCATTGAGAATGATGCTAGCCTGAGGCTTGGCATAAATAGCTTTTACAATGTCGAGGTAAGTTCCTGTTATCCCTAGTTTTTCGAGAGTTTTGAACATAAAGGGATGCTGTACTTTGTCGAATGCTTTTTCTGCATCTATTGAGATGATCATATGGTTCTTGTCTTTAAGTCGATTGATGTGGTGAATAACATTTATTGATTTCCGTATATTGAACCATTCTTGCATCCCAGGGATGAATCCTACTTGATCATGGTGTACAATTTTTTTGACGTGCCTTTGTATCCGATTCGCCAAAATTTTATTGAGGATTTTTGCATCTAGGTTCATCAGAGATATTGGTCTGTAGTTTTCTTTCTTTGAGGTGTCTTTGTCTGGTTTCGGAATCAGGGTGATGTTGGCCTCATAGAATGAATTTGGCAGAGCTCCCTCTTTTTCTATTTCCTGAAATAACTTGAAAAGTATTGGTATTAATTCTTCTTTAAAGGTTTTGTAAAACTCCGCTGTATACCCATCCGGTCCTGGGCTTTTCCTTGTTGGTAGTCTTTTGATTGTTTCTTCTATTTCATCTATTGATATTGGTCTGTTTAAGTTGTGGGTATCCTCCTGACTCAGTCTGGGCAAATCATATGACTTAAGGAATTTATCGATGTCTTCACTATCCTCTATTTTATTGGAATATAGGTTTTCAAAATAATTTCTAATTGTCTTCTGTATTTCTGTAGTGTCTGTTGTAATATTGCCTTTTTCATCCCGTATGTTAGTAATTTGAGTTCTCTTCTTCTCTTCATTAGCATGGCTAGGGGTCTGTCGATCTTATTTATTTTTTCAAAGAACCAACTTTTAGTTTTGTTAATTTTTTCAATAGTTTCTTTTGTTTCAATTTCGTTGATTTCCGCTCTGATTTTAATTATTTCTTGCCTTCTGCTGCATTTGCTGTTGTTTTGCTCTTCCTTTTCTAGGGCTTTGAGATGAACTGTGAGCTCATTTATTTGTTGGTTTTTCCTTTTTTTGAGGTATGACCTCCAGGCGATGAATTTCCCTCTTAAAACTGCTTTCATTGTGTCCCATAGATTCCGATATGTTGTGTCTGTATTTTCATTTATCTCTAAGAATTTTTTGATTTCCTCCTTTATGTCTTCTGTAACCCATTGCTCATTCAGTAACATATTGTTCATTTTCCATGTGATGTAGGATTTTTCCTTCCTTCTTTTATCATTGATTTCCATTTTCATTGCATTATGATCAGATAAAATGCATGGTATTATCTCCACCCCTGTATATTTACTGAGGGATGCCCTATGGCTTAATATATGGTCTATTTTTGAGAAGGATCCATGTGCTGTTGAGAAAAAAGTATAGCCACTTGATGTTGGATGATATATTCTATATATATCAGTTAAGTCTAGGTTGTTGATTGTGATATTGAGTTCTATAGTTTCTTTATTCAACGTTTGTTTGGAAGATCTGTCCAATGGTGAGAGAGGTGTGTTGAAGTCACCCATAATTATTGTATTGTGGTCTATTTGATTCTTGAACTTGAGGAGAATTTCTTTCATGAACGTCGCAGCACCATTATTTGGTGCATAAATATTGATAATTGTTAAGTCTTGTTGGTGAATGGTTCCTTTTAACAGTATATAATGACCTTCCTTATCCCTTTTGATTAATTTAGTCTTGAAGTCGATTTCATTCGATATGAGGATGGCCACTCCTGCCTGCTTACGAGGACCGTGTGCGTGGTATATTTTTTCCCAACCTTTCACCTTCAGCCTGTGTATGTCTTTTCCAATCAGATGTATCTCCTGGAGGCAGCATATTGTTGGATTTATTTTTTTAATCCACGTTACCAGCCTATGTCGCTTTATTGGAGAGTTTAAGCCATTAACGTTTAGAGTTACTATTGATGTATGGTTTGTACTTCCAGCCATATTTGATTATTTATCTTCTTTTAGTTTGTTTCTCCAAGATTAGCTTTCCCCCACCCTCTGACTTTATAGAGGCACTTCCCACTGATGGTTTTGGTTATTGTTTTTCATTTCTTCCTCATGTAATGTTTTGCTCAAGATGCTTTGCAATGCTGGTTTTCTGGCTACAAATTCTTTTAGCTTTTGTTTATCCTGAAAGATTTTTATTTCATTGTCATACCTGAAGCTTAGTTTTGCTGGATACAGAATTCTTGGTTGGCATCCATTGTCTTTCAGTGTTTGAAATACATTGTTCCAGGATCTTCTCGCTTTCAGCGTCTGTGATGAAAAATCCGTTGTTAACCTTATTGGTTTACCCCTAAATGTAACCTGCCTCTTTTCTCTTGTAGCTTTTAATATTTTCTCTTTGTTCTGTATGTTGGATATCTTCATAACAATGTGTCTTGGCGTTGGTCTACTGTGATTTTGTGTGCTCGGTGTCCTATATGCATCTACAATTTGTATATCTGTTTCCTTTTTTATTTCTGGAAAGTTTTCTGTAATTATTTCATTCAGCAGGTTACTCATTTCCTTGGTATTAATCTCTGTGCCTTCTTCTATCCCAATGACTCGTAAGTTTGGTTTTTTTATATTATCCCAAATCTCTTGGATGTTTTTCTCGTGGTTTTTTACCAGCCTATCTGAGTTGGCTAGGCTCCTTTCAAGATGATATATTTTGTCTTCATTATCTGACGTTCTGGCTTCTACTTGCTCCACTCTGTTGGTGATACTCTCGATTGTGTTTTTAATTTGGTTTATCGTTTCCTTCATTTCTAGAATTATTGATTGATTTTTTTTAATAATCTCTATCTCCTGATAAAGATGCTTAACTTCTTCTTTTATCTGTTTATGTAATTCCTTTTCAATGTGATCTTTAAGGTTCTTTTCCATCTGTCTAAGGTGTTCCTTGAGTTCTTTATATGGCCATTTTTCTGATGACTCTAGGTCCTCCTGACTATTTAGGCTATCCTTCATTGTTTGTACTCCTTTTCTTCCTTGCTTTTTTATGCTCATATTACTTCTTGTTCTGTTTGACTGCTGAGTTACTGTTTACTCTTATAGATTTATTTGATGCTTGGGAGGAGAAATATTAGAAGGGAAGGGAAGAAGTCACTAAAGAGAATGAGAGTAAGCAGGTAGAATTCAGGAAAGGGGAAGTAAGAGAATTGAAAAGAACTGAAAAGATAGAAGAAAAAAAGTGAAAAGAAAGAAAGAAAAAATGAAAAAATAAAAAATAAAAATTTAAAACAAAGAAAAAATTATAGTGATAATAAAAAATGGAAATTAAAGTTTAAAAAATAATAGTATCCATAATAGAATAAAAAGAATTAAAAAAAATTGAAACCATTAATAAGCAAGTTAAAGAACAACAACTACATCAACAACAAAAAGTAAAAGTAAAATAAAAAAGTACTAATAATAATCATTAAAAAAATAATAATAATAATAAATGCAGTCATAGAGCTCGATTAACTTTTCTTCCAGTAGGTGGAGCTATGCCCACTGGGCCAGGCTTCTCTTCTTGATAGGTGGGAACCAATCACTGTGTCTCAGCTCTTCTTCCCAGACTGTGTGGGTCTCCAATCCTGAGTGCCTAGGGCCTTCTCTTGTGGTTCCTCAATCCAGGCCCCGCTCACCTGTGACGCTTACCACAATACTGGCTACAGGCTGGGTCTGCTGCTCCTGAGAGCTCTGTTTTCATGGATGTCTGTCCACACCCCTTCTGTTTGCATCCCTCGGACCCTAAGTTTGTATGGCTTGGGGCTGAGGGCCCCCAGCGAACTTGTTTGCCCTCAGGTAGCAACTCCCCTGGTAGCTGGTGCAAGGGACCTCTGTTGTCAGCACTGGTGAAAGCAACAGCCGGGAGTTCTGCGCTGCAGGTCCCACGTCCCTCCTGATTCTCTGGGTCCGGCTATGGTGCTCAGTTGGCTTTTACCTCTGTGAGTTCAGGTGGGCCGACTAGTTATTTCAGTGGGATTGTTAGTGCTGAGACACGAGAAGCAAGCGAACCAGAGCTTGAATGCAGCTGATTCGTGCTCAGTGTGTGTTTTCAGAGGGGCCCAGGCTGTGCGCCCTAGCTCCACGTCAGCTCAACTTTGCCTAGTGATCCTGAGCAAGCAGGCTTTAGATAATTTACAGCTCCCTATGTCCGCACCATTGAAGAGGTCAGAGACTTGATCTCTCCGCGCCTGTCGCCTTGTTAGACCACCTCAATGATATTCATGTTACCCTTACAGTTTCCTGGCATAAGCAAGATCTTGGGATTATACAAACTGCTGCTTCTGTTTCCAGTCCAGTTTTCTAGAACTGAAACCCTGCTGCCGTCACCTCCACCTCTGGGCCGCACTCGGGCGCCGCGCTTGTCCGTGGCCTTAGCAGCGCCGCCAGGACCTCTGTTGCTCCTCGGCTAGGTGCCTGGCTCCCGGGGTCCAAGCGACTGCCTCTTGGGCTCTCCGGCCCCCACCTCCGGAGCACGGGTCCCCTCGCAGGGGAATGCCGAACGACCCCAGAACAGGCTCTGCCCAAAGGGCCAGCAGGGAACAAGCGACCGCGGCCGCGGCACTCGAGGTGGTGGTCCCGCCTTCGGAGGATAGGACTCAGCAAGCAGCCCAGTTCCAGTCTCTAGGTGCGGCAGCTGGACCATGTAGACAGAGCCATTTCACAGCATGCAGAAAGCAAATGGCGGCTCCCGCGGAGCGGATTTTCGGCCCCAAAACCACAGCCCAGCCAACAATCCCACTCCACTAACTCTCCCTGTATAGAAAATATTCAAAAAAAAAAAGGAGGGAGTGTACTGAGCTTTCCTTGTCTCAGATACTTACAATCCGCTGCTGATTACGTATTCAGCTTCTCTGCTGGGAGCGAAGTGAAAGAGGCAGCAGATGGGCGCAAAGCGCCCGCGGCTCTGCGCAGAAAAACGTCTCTCTTTCAAATTCTTTGTTTTTTCTGCTGCTTGGCAAGGTGGTCCGCTACCGATTAATGGTGAAAGGTGCTCTAACAAGCTGCGTGAAATCTCGATTAAAGCCGCTGCTCAGAGCCCCACGCTCAGCACTTCAGCGTTCCCCGTTCGCAGCGGCCATCTTAACCGCAAATAACCATCTTAATTTTCATTGATTAACATTAGAAGAAATTAGCTTACTATTAAGTTTTTTAAAACAGTGATTATTGCTCACTAATCAGCTTGATATAAATTTTAAAAAATAAGATTCACTAATTTCAATTTAAGCATTATTAACAGTGTTTGAAGTTCTTGATAGCAGGTAATCTAACATACTATTATACCAGAAACTTTCAAGCTGTTATTTCTTTTAAAGTTTTAAAAACCAAGAGCATTTGACACTATTAGCTTTAAAATATATTGTGTGAAGTCAGCCTTTATTAGTATAGATCTGGAAGCATCTAAAATTATCAGAGTGGTTTTCATTTTTTCACTAAAAGATAAAATGTGTGAGGAGGACACAAACTGGAACTAAATATATAGCTGCCCACTTGTTCTTTAATAATTACAAAAGAAGAGAATTAAATGATATTCCTGAGCATTTTCTAAAAATGTTTTGTTTTCTGAGTTAAATTTGTAAATAATGTCAGAAGTTTTTACAACTTCCAAGTAATTATGCAGTGGTTTATATTCATTTACTAGTCATAATTTTTATTAATACATTGCAGATTTATTTTGAATTCCCACTAAAATTACAGATTTGGTTTACATGAAATAGTAACACTGATATTAATTCCTTGTTGTGTCCACATTTTTTCTTTTTCTGATGGTTTTATCAATTTCATGCGACTTGAAAAGTTATTTTTATTATTTATGTCAAATTCACTAAAGTTTTGTTTTTGTTTTGCAGTACTGGAGATTGAATCCAAGGGGTACTTTATTACTGAGCTACATCCCCAGCCCCCTTTTAAAGAGTTAATTAGCTCCCTGTTACAGAAAGGGTAAATTCAAAATAAATACTAAAAGATGAGATTTCATTGTTTTGTAATAGCAACATGTCTCAAAAAGATACCTTCAAAATTAAAGTTAAAAATTACGTGAAGATTAATATGTTTCAGAAGTTCATAGAGATTATTGGTAATCTTAATGAAATTTGGGGAACAGACTTTAGCCCATTTTCTAGCAATCTTGTTATCATTACAAGTATTAAGTGATTCATTACATTAGCCAGTATTTATCATATTCCTACCTTGGGTCAAACACCCTTCTTGGTACTCTACTGAGTATACATTGGTAAACAACAACAAAAAATAGTTCCCCTCATTATTTACCTTACCCACCAAAAAGGGGGCTAGACAATAATTAAATATGCAAACATTGTATCAAATATATAATTTTGAGTTGTGATAGGTAAATAATTGAAGTGAGGGGAAAGAATAGAATGTTATGAGGAGAGTAACATAGGTAAACCTGCTTTGGATGGAATGACCAGGGAATGTCTATCTTCAGAGACACCCTTTAAGCCCAGAACCAGGGGATACAAAGGTACCGGCCACATGAACAACATTTCAGACAACAAAAGAACAATCACAAAGGATCTGCAGAGGGGAATGATTTGTTCCAGGACCTGAAAAAAAGTTAGTGACTACTCTGGGTGCAGGGGTACACACATGCAGTCCCAGCTACTTGGGAGACTGAGGCAGGAATATCACTTGAACCTAGGAGTTTAAGACCAGCCTGGGTAACATAGCAAGATTTTATCTGAAAAAAAAAAAAAAAAAGAAAGAAAGAAAAATCAGTGACTGAAACATAGCATACTGACTGAAAGAATGAGATTGAAGAGGTAGGTAGACAAGACCTGAGTAAAGGATTTGGTTTTTATTCTTAGTACGAAACATTGAAGAGTTTAAAACAAAGGGAGGGATATGATTATGGAAAATGTATAGACAGTCATATCTATAGTACCTATCCACCCCTTACCTCTTCTTCAGAACTGTTTAATAATCAGATGCTTAATGCTTTAAATCTATACACCTTCCTGTGTCCAAGAGACCTAGGGATGACATTAGTACCAAGTAAGTCCTTTCCTTCTTTATGTGGAACTAAGACTGATGGAAATAAAAACCAGGGACATAAAAAATTCTGGTAAACAGTTAAATGTGAAAAAATATTTTACCAGTTATCAAAGAACTGCATGTTAAAATAGCAACATGTACTCAACTGGCAAATTTTTAAAAGCATACATTAAATGGACACACATTAAAATATAACTAGATAAACATAAATATATATATATATATATTACAAATATAAATTACAAATATAAATATATTTATATTTGTAAGTGCAATGGTTTGAAAAAGTCAATATGTTAGAAACTTAACCCCCAGATTCACATGTTAATCATATTTGGAGGTGGGGTTTTCGGGGAGGAAGTTAGGATTAGATGAGGTCATGAGATGAAGTCCCCATGATCTTATTAGGAAAAAGACCTGAGCTAGGTAGCACTCTCCCTTACTCTCACCATGGGATGCCCTCTACCATGTTGTGACACAGCACAAGGCTGTCACCAATGTGCCCCATTCATCTTGGACTTTTCAGCCTCAAGAACCATGAGCCAAATTAACTTCTTTTGTACATAGTTCACCCAGTCTGTGGTAGCCTGTCATAGTAGCAGAAAACAGACTAAGATAATAAGAGTTTGAGAGAACAGACATTTTTCTACACTACTTGTGGGACTGCCAAGTTCACTTAAGCCAGGTACATTTCAGAATTCAGAATGTTTTGGATTTTACAAAGATAATATAGAGACTTGCACTTCTGAATAAGATACATTAGGAGTTTCTTGGAAATAATGAATAAAATATAATAGTTCTTATGACATTGGACATCAGACAAAAGAAGATAGTGACACCTGAGAAACCACAAACAAATGACATATAACCTAGGGTTGTATTTGAATTACTGCATGACTCAGAAAGGGGTAACTGAAACAGCGCATTAGACTCTCTGAGTTAAGGAGATGGAATTAGGAATCCAAGAAAGCCAAGGTGACTGGGTTCCCAGGACAGAGTATTCGGCAGGAGAGAGAGGGAATGAGAGAAAGCAACTCCAAAAATCTACAGAAGGCAACTTGGAGTATTTGAGTACTGACCCATTTATGTGAGAAAACTACTTGAGGTTACAAAGCATACCATCCAAAAGGATTAGATGGAACAGTGTCCCAAACTCACATAGAGCTAGGAATAATAGTAATGCCTTTTCCTCCCTGCTTTATAGTTCACAGGATAGAATAAGAACTAAGTAAAATTTTAACCTCAGTGATGGTAGTAGGGGAAATAACCCTAGACTTACTATTACTTTGATCCAATAAAACTTAAAAGCAAAACCTAAAAAGGTCAAACTATTTCAAAGTATCTTAACTACATCCCAGAACAAAGCTCAAGGACATACTAAGAATTTAAAATATATCTGACACCCATCAAGATAGAATTTACAATGTCGGGCATTTGATCAAAAATTACCAGGCGGGGCTGGGATTGTGGCTCAGTGGTAGAGTATTTGCCTGGCATGCATGAGACGCTGGGTTCAATCCTCAGCACCATATAAATGTAAAATAAAGATATTCTGTCCACCTAAAGATAAAAAATAAGTTTAAAAAATTACCAGGCATGCTAGGAAGGAGGAAAATATAAGATAATGGAGAGCAAGAAAAATTTGTTGAAACTGACCCAGAAATGACACAGATAATAGAATTAGTAGACAAGGACATTTAAAGTCATTATTATTGTGTTCTGTATTTTAAGGAGTGATAAAAATACTGAACTTGTTGAACAGAGATATGAAAGTTAGAAAAAGTTAATGGAACATCTAGAGGCTAAAATTTTAATGTCTGAAATAAAGAATATACTGGATGAGATTAATAGCAGAATGGGATTTCAGAAGAAATAATTAGAGAGCTTTAATGTATAGCAGTACAGACTATCTCAAATCAAACACAGAGAGAAAAAATACTGAAATGAGTAGAGCATCAACGAATAACTTCAGGTGGCTAAATGTACTTGTAATTTGAAGAAGCAGCAGTAGGGCGAGTACCAGAAAAAAAAAAAAAATGGAGACATGTAACAGAGTTCCAGTTCTAGTAATGGCAGAGCAGTCTGTATTGGATGATTCCTGCAATGAATTATAAGCTCTGAACAACATATGAATACATAGAAAGCAACCAGAAATAGACAGAAACTGTGGAAAACATAAACCTTGAAAGAAGGAAAGCAACTGAAGGCCTGTCTGCATTTAACCTAGATGTCTAGCTTTTCCCTAGAGTCCTTCTTGGTTTGCCTTGGAATACTGAGGAAGAGATGAAGCAGAAAGTAGCATTCTTGGTCAAGACTAGCTATAAATTGAGGGAGGCAGATTGCAAAAAGAATATGGAGCCTCAAATTCTCTTTAGCATTCTAAAATATACAAACACAGTGCTCCAAGAAACCTATTAGAAAGCAACATCAGGAGGACTAAAGAACTGAGCAGAGATTTCAGCAGCTGCCTGGTGCTGAGTTTTGAATGTAAATCCTCTTATGTTCAATACTTTGATACATATTTCAGATTTTGTGTTGAAACTACAGAAAAGCTGTAATTTAGGAATAAGCCTTCCCCAAAACTAAGGGCAAAATAAAACCAATGCTCTCTAATACAGTCAAAGCCTAAACTATGATAGGATCAATGATAAGAAAGAAAATATAACCTAAAATCAAAAGAAAAAGCATCAGTAGAAGCAGACCTATGAATGACTCAGATGTTGGGACTGGCAATTAAGGACTTTAAATGGCAATTATAAAGGGCCGAGTCTGGGGCTCAGTGGTACAACGCCTGCCTAGCATGTGTGAGGCACTGGATTCAATTCTCCGCACCAGGTATAAATAAATGAATAAAATAAAGGTCCATCAACATCTAAAAAAAAATTTAAATGGCAATTATAAATATCTTAAAAGATCTGGAGGAAGAGATGACTAAGATGATTAAACACATGGGGAACTGTCAGCATGGAAATACAAACTATGAAATAAAACTATGAAATAAAAATTATAGATGAATGGATAAAAAATGTGGCATGTAGTATACACAATGGAATATTACTCAGCAATAAAAGAGAATAAAATCGCAGCATTTGAAAGTAAATGGATGGAGTTAGAGAAGATAATGCTAAATGAAGTTAGCCAATCCCCAAAAAACAAATGCCAAATGAGGCTGATTCATAGTGGGATAGGGTGTGGGAGCATGAGAGGAATGGACAATTCTAGATAGAGCAGAGGGGTTGGAGGGGAAGGGAGGGCATGGGGTAATTAATGATGGTGGAATGTGATGATCATTACTATCCAAAGTACATGTATGATGACACGAATTGGTGTGAACATACTATGTATAACACCAGAGATATGAAAAATTGTGCTCTATGTATGTAATAAGAATTGTAATGCATTCTGCTTCATATATAAATTTTAAAAATTTACATTAAAAAAACAAAAAAATGAATTCTCGAGATAAAACAAAATTTTGTAGTATGTCAACAGCATCTCAGAGAACACTGAGAAAAAACATTATTACTAAATTTGAAGACAGTTCAATAGAATTTACTATTAAAAAAACATGGAGACAAAAGAATTGAAAAAGTGTGAAGAACTCTTAGTGACCCATGAAACAATATCAAGTTTGTGTTGTGTGCATGTTTGGAATTTTAAAACATGATGAGGAAACAAGAAAAAGAAGGAGACTTGGGAAGTTTGACCTGATAAAGTCTGGTATTTTCTCAAATTTTCTGAAAAACATGAATCCATAGAACAAAAAAAAAAAAAAAAAAAAAAAACAAAGACCAACTCTATCAGCGTAAATATAAAGAAAACCACAGTCATAGTCAAACTGGATAAAACAACAATAAGAATGATGGCTGACTTCTCATTTAGGAAAACAGAGGCCAATTGACATTTGTAAAGTGCTAAAAGAAGGGCAATATGGTGCTGGTATTGTACATTATATAACAGTCTGTGTGTGGACTTGGGCAGCATCCCACACTCAAATGCTCATGTGAGATAAAGGCTATACATAGCCTCACTTCAGCTCAGGTCAGGGTTTGTTGCCAGATGACTTTTGGTGCCAGAGGGTTTTTTTTTAGAGCAATCCTTTTAGATTCAGAGCTTTTTTGGGATTTCAGAATTATAGGAAAAACATTTGTGGACCTTCTTGTTAGGAGAAGTACTGGTGATAGAAATTTCTAAATGTTTATACCCCTTTGATTCAGCAGCTTATAAGAAACTGTCCAATGTAAATAATAAATCTTGTGCTCCAAGTGTTACATATAAGGATACTATGACAACCTTTTGAATAATTAAAAAAAAATAGAAAACAACCAAAATGTTCCAACAGCATATTGTTAGGTAAATTAGTTATAGTATGTTTATACAATGAATGAATTGCTTTGTAATCATCAGAAGCCTGAGATCTTTAGAGCAGTCCTTATACCTCTCTTCATCATGAAAAATCCATTATAGAAAAATACTGGGATGGCTAAATAAATACACATAACCTACAACATGAAAAGATCAAAAAACAGTGTGATTCCAAATGTTAATAGTAGTTCTTGCTCCATGGTTGGATTGTGGTTTTTATTTGCATTGTTTGCTCTTTTGTATTTTTTTTATTGGTTGTTCAAAACATTACAAAGCTCATGATATATCATCTTTCATACATTTGACTCAATTGGGTTATGAACTCCCATTTTTACCCCAAATACAAATTGCAGAATCACATCAGCTCTTTTGTATTTTCTAACTTTCCATCAGTGCCCATGTATCCCTTTTGTAATCAGAAAAATAAGGCTATTTAAAAAAAAAAAAAAAAAGCACTGACGGTATAGGTCAGTGGTGGAGTGCTTCCCTTGCATATGCCATACCTGGTTCAGTCCCCAGAACTGCAAAAAACAAAACAAAAAGAGAGAGAGAGAGAGAGAGAGAGAGAGAATTTTTTAAAAGCAAAATGATAAGGAAGGCATTCCTATTGCTTTTAAACTTCAACTCAGGTTGCTTAAATCAGGAATCATTTTATTAACAAAGATCACAGAAGTTCAGCATTATTAAGGCCATAGCTCAGTATATCATCCATATCCCCAGACCTAGTGTCTACACACCTGGATTTAAAGTATCTCTTTTAAGCTGTACTGCCTAAAGCATTTCCAGAAGGAATCCTGTTAAATGAAAAATAAGACCTTTCATGAGGGATACTGAACCATTTCTGTTGCCACATCAAACACTCTCTGACTTAATCTCCAGAGAACAGCCTTCTCAGATAAATTGTCCACCACTAAATCTATTTCTTGGCTTGTTTTTAAAAGTCTGCAGATTCTTTCATGAGGTCATTTTTTTAAGCTTAAATATCTACTTTGCTTTGAAAATCTATTTTCTCCATTTTCAAAACGAGCATAGCAGGAGTTAAAATTGGATCACTTTTTGCTAGCTACATCACACATCTGGAGAGAATTCCAGAGTACTAGTGTCATGGTATGTTACAGCAAGGACTGTCAATTCTAATTTTTGCAGACCTGCTAAATCTGAAAGAGCAGTCTGAAAAGCCAGCAGTTTTGATCCTTCAGCTGAGGTATGTTTTCTGAAGTTATTCTTAAAGTCAGTGAAAAGTGAAAAAGCCTGCAACCTGGTCCTACCTGAATGGTGATGTAACAGTAAGAGGAAACATCTTCATCTTCTGAATTCTATTGATTCATAATTAGACCTGAGTTGGAAGAAGTCTGAAATCTTGAGAGCAGTTGCTGAGTCCTTATACCCCTCTTCATCATTCTAGACATATCATGTCTAATAGCTATTGAAGTACTGACAGTAATAATTATATTTTTCTTGTTAATTAAAAAGTGGCTGTTCTAATTTCATACATTAGTTTCTACATGCTTAATATTTGCTAGAATTCCAAGTGGACTTGGAAATTTCACTGTGGGAAGATTTAAAAAATTCAATTTCTTTAATAGATAAGAAGATTGTTCATATTTTTGGTGTCATCTTGGGTCCAGTTTTGTAAGTTCTGTTTTTTAAGGAATGTGTCTTTTTCATTTAACTTATGATCAATTTCACTGATCTTTTCAAAGAAACAACCTTTGGCTTTGTTAATATTCTCTGTTTGATATTAGCTCTGTATTATTTTCTTCCTTCTGCTTAGTTTGGTTTTATTTTGATCTTGTATTTCTAGTTCCTCAAATTGGAAGTGTAGGCCCTTCTTTTCAGCCTTATTTTCCAACATAGCATGTAAAGCTCTAAATTTCCATTTTTTTTTGAGAAAACACAAATTTTATTTAATAGTGTTTGCTTACACATCTCTCCAAAATATTGTTTGCCCATTCTGTCTGAACCATGAAACATTTCTTTCTTTATTTAAAATAGACATCTTTTTAAAAATGATTTGAAAGTGTTTTAGGTTCTACACTAAAGATTGACCACATATGAATGAAAAACACTTGTTCATAGAAATTCAAACTATATAGCTTGAGAAAAACTAGTACTTATCAAGCACCTACTGTATGCTGGGCTCCTTGCTATCATTCATTAACATTGTCCTTTAATGCTGTTGACAAAGTTTTGAGGAAAGTGCATTTAGCCAGCATGCTTGGTATGCTTGTTGTTTTCTGTCCAGCATACTATCTGCATAACTTCTTTTTCTTCTTTCTTCTTGTTATTGTGTCTTCATGTTTAACTGAATCTTTTTTTTTTTTTTTTTTTTTTTTTTTTTTTTTTGTGGTGCTGGGGATTGAACTTGGGTCCTTGTGCATGCAAGGCAAGCACTCTATCAACTAAGCCATATCCCCAACCCTGTTTAACTGAATCTTGACTCCATGCTTGGGGCCTACTGATCATAGCTTCCACTCTTGGCTCCTCAAAGTGACTTTGTGGGTGATCTCCCATGCCTTAGTTCCTCCATCTGGGTTCCTTTTCTTCTGAATGTGGCCACTAGCAAATTTAAAATGACACATGTGGCTTGCATTCTCTTTTTGATTCAGTGTTGATTCAGGTATTGGTTTTCTGCAGTGTTCCCAGGGCTATGTTCTCCGGGGGGCAGTAGGCCTAGAGTCTATGAGGTTACTGTTGGGTCTGGGGACATGGGCTTTGGTTTCAGAGGATTCAATCCTTGGGCTGCTGGCTCCAGTGCAGAAACATTATGGTGGAGGAGCACAGAGAAGAAAAGTTGCTCAGCTCAAGGCAGCAGGGAAGCAGAGAGAGAAATTGAGGCTCCAGGGGCAAAATATAAACCCCAAAGTCCTCTATAAATTTCTTTCCAACCACTTAGAAAATTCCATAAATTTCTTTAAATGCTTTTTGAGGTAATAATTGATATAAACTATACATAAACAAAGTACAAATTTGATAAAAACACACATCCATGAATTCTTTATGACAATCAAGATAATAGCCTTGTCTGCCATCACCAAAATTTACTCAGTTCCTTGGCAATCACGGAGTAGCTTTCTGTCACATAGTTAGCATTTTCTAGAATTTAAGATACATGGAATTATAAAACATGTGCTTTGTTCTTTGACTTCTTTCACTCAGCATAATTATTTGAGGTGCATTTACATTATTTTATCAAGTGTTCATTCCTTTTTACTGACCTCTGCAAGAAATGCTGCCATTGCTTATTACATCAGTTGATTAACAATATCACCAAGGCTCTATATCTATTTAGTTCCTCACCATTTGATTAAAACCAATTTGAGCCATCTGTTCCATTTCTCTTACCCTAATCATATTTTTATCTTGGCTAACAACTGACTTTTTGATCTCTAGAAAAATTTTGATGGGACTTAACATAAAATCTATTCATCATTCTTGTGAAAATATCTGTTTTATCTCAATTGCACCAGATTGTTGAATTTTTTTGAAGGTGAATCAAATAAAACTAGGCTGTAACTAAAAAGATGTTAAAATGTTTGCCTTTTTTTCCCCAGGTAAAAATGTCTCCATCATATCATCAATCCAGAGGGGATCCTGCTGCTAAGAAGGTGAGTGAGCTTTAAAGGCAAAAAGTAATTCCATCTTTGGTGTGTTTATTTTCCTCTGTTGTCTTGTCAAAGTGGCAAGGATTTTTAATCGTCTTAATGCTGTCAGAGATCCTTTTTGATTGGTTGCTTTAACGGCACATTGCCAGGACTCCTTGGCTCTTCCACAGAAGCCAGGTGGGGTTTGGGGCCTAGCATCAGTCTCCTGGAAACTACCATGTTCTAGAATTCCCATCCTCTACAACAGGCATGGCATCCTGTTATCAGTGAGTGGCAGCAGATGAAGGATATTCTAGGGAGAAAGCTGTATAGATTTTCTTTTCTTTTTTTGTTATTTATTCTAATTAGTTATACATGATAGCAGAATGCATTTTGACATATTATACATATATGGAATATAACTCTCATTCTTCTAGTTATAGAATTACATTGTTCGTAATCATATATGCATATGGGCTAGTAATGTCCAATTCATTGTATTATCTTTCCTATTCCCATTCCCCCCTCCCTTCCCTTATTCCCCTTTTTCTAATCCAGAGTACTTTGGGTGAGATTTCCTTAATCATGTGCTTTCCTCTAGATAGCTGTGCCTAAAACAAACACTGATAGACTAGACCTGTCATCTGTAGTGTTTTAGTTCCTATTTGTAAACTGGGTGGCACAGATGGACCTCACCTGAGTGAGTGCTTCACCTGAGCAGTCCTCAGATGATGTCAAGAGAACCACTAAAACCCTTTTCTTTCTTCAGCTCCAACAGTACGGTTGAAACATAAATAGACTGACATTTCTCTTGTGTTTTCTTTCACCATTTTTCTTTCTCTGATAGTGAAGCATTTTCTTTTCTTAGCCTTTTTTTGCAGTTTCAGCCAGCATCCATGTCAGCAAAGGATTGTAGAACAAAAATAACAATTCACTGTCTCTCTTGACTAACAGCAGGCTTTAGCTTCAAAGCAATGTGCCAAAAATGGGTCCCTTTTCACTGCCTGCAGAAGCCCCTGAGACTTTTTCAAAAGAAAAAAGAAAAACAAAAGTTGTGGTCTGAAAAGCCCTGTAGCATGCTGTGCAGGAAAGTCTTTTGCACTCTTGTCAAGGCAGCAAGGGCAGCAAGCCTGAGGTGCTGAGTGTTGCTACTCAGAACCATCACACTGTACTGCAGGGAGCTTAGTTACCTTCATGCTCCTACAGGGAATACCTGAGACAGGTTACTCAGGAGAAGAGGGCTTATTTAACTCATGGTTTTGGCAGTTCAAGTTCAGGAATGGATAGCCCTGTGGGTTTGGGCCCCTGGCCAGAGTGGCATATCATGGCAGGAGCACATGGTAGAGTGAATGCTGCTCACGTTACAAGCTTGGAAGCAGAAAGAGGATTAGACAGAGTCCCACAATCCCTTCCAAATGCCTGGGCCTAATGGCTCAAGGACCTTCCATTAGGCCCCCTTTCCCTGAGATCCACAGTACCTCCCAAAACTGCTTCCCCAAGGACCAAGCCCTCAAAACATGGACCTTTTGGGTACATTTAACATCGAAACAACGGTAAAAGCCTGAGTCTTTCTCCAGCTGCAGCAGTGCTGCTGAAATGTATACAGTCTCAATAAACATATAAGGAAATTGGAATGCAAGGGCAGTTTTTTTTTTTCTGTATAAGCTCTCCAAATTTAGCCATGGGAAACACTTCCAAAGTACTGATTAAAAATGTGTGCTGAGGGTACAACCCAAGTTGGATTTAAAGGTTTACTCTTCTTAATTATCTGAATAACCCCCAAAAAGCTAGCCTTTCTTTTTCTTTCTATGTAAAATAGTAATGCTCCCTCTCTGAATTCTCATAAATATTAAATGAAATACTAAGTACCTAACATTGTGTTTGACACATAATAAGTTCTCAAGTTGTCAATACTCGTATTAAAGCATAAGCCTTCCAAACAGAGGATACATGACTAATCATGTATCCTCTGTTTATGATGCTACTATGTATTATTGTCCAATCAGCAAATGTTTCTTTATACTAGATACTGAGCTAAATATTAGATAAGAGATAAAAAATACAATCCTTGCTCTCAAGGACTTCAACATTTAGTGGGAATGGTAGAAGGTAAACTGACAATTACCAAACAGCCTACCAGGAGTGAAGGTTGCTGCCAGCACCAAGAAGAGGCCCTGTTTTGAAATGACTGAGCTAATATAATGTAATAATATAATTTATGTTTTTTATGGTAAAAGGCTCGGTGAAGAACTTTAAGGACTAGTTAGCTTCTCCTCTACAACCTGGTTGTTAGGTTGTAACGAAAGCAAATTCTGCCACATATATAAGCATTTATTAAATAAATGGATTCTGTTATTCTTTTAATCTACTTCAGGAAAACAGAAACTTCCTTCACCAATGGACTGGACAGTGGCATTCCTAAGCCATAAAGTGTAGACTCATTCCATCCCTGTGCAAAAGTTGGAACTCTCTCTGAAGTAGTTCATTCAGTCTACATAGCTTGAAAACCTTTTATTTCATCAGTAACAATCTCTTTCCAGTATTCGCCACCAAACTGATTAACAAGGCATTAATCTCACTGATTAAAATATTTGCTTTGGGAGGAGTGGGGGGGGGTTGTTATTTTGTTTTTTTGTTTTTAGCTATTTGCAAAGTCTTGAGTAAAACTTGTCAATAAATGAGGAGCTGCAGAGGTTTTAATAACTGTCTATGGGAGTTCATGTTATCTGGCAACTCCTGAAATACAGATTCTTAATTAGGGCCACTGACCAACCCTGAGTTGAAGCCCAAACTAAATAGTACATATTTATTATTAGATTCTTTATGGTATCTAAATGATACATATTTATTATCAGACTCTTTAGCACATATATATCATACAGGTGCCTGTCCCAGACTAAGGAGTCTGGAAAAGCCTTCCCTCCAGAGGAGGGAAAGCTTGATCTAACCTTGAAAAATAAAGGGAATTGAATCCCAGGCAGACATGGCTAACTATAGAACATTGGAGAAAATGAGGTGAGTTCTGTATGTCTTAAATATGAAAGCATGAGGAAGTCTGGTGAGAGAAAGTTGGGATCCAGATCTCAAAGAGACCCAGTCTGTGAAGTTTGCTTTTTATCTCTAGGATAAAGCTTTACCAAAGGTAAGTTTAAAGGCAGAAAGGCCAATTCAAAGAACAGGACAGTTGTTGTTAAGGCAAGATAAAAGGTCCTAACCCTAGGCTCTGCTAACAGAGTGAAGAGATAAGATAAATTCAAATCTTAGTTTTTTTTCTCCCAGAAAAATTTTTGGCACCTCCTGTATATGAGTTAAGTGTCCTTCATAGCACCCTGAACCAGTCTATACCAACATACTTACCTTGATGTGTTGAAATTGCCTCTTCACTTAATGGTGTATCTCACTTCAGACCACATGTTTCCTCAGGGCAGGAACCACATCAGTTTTATTTTAGTACTATATCCTCAAATATAAAACAAAATAGTCACTCATAATCCAATGAGAAATATAGGAAAGAAATCTCACAGGACTTTGGTTGTTCATGGGAAGTGAGGGTGAAAGGGAAGTGTCTGGCACAGATAATGTAGGAAGAACAAATAAAGTATCATTTTTGACCAAGGCTTGGCATGGTCAGGTCTTTACCATCTGTGCTGAGTCAGCAGTGACAATCAATGTGAAACTTAGTGCCTAGTTATTACTTCCCTACTCAGGTTTTTATTTTGGTGGAAAAAAAAATACACACACACACACACACACACACATACACACACACATATATATTCTGGTTCTTATCCTTGAGCTACTTCTTTCCCCAAAGTCTCATTGACAAATAGAAGTTGCAATATAGCTATTGAACAGTGACTGCCAAAGTGACATGTGTAACCCTTAGGGTTCTTGATCTATCCAAAGAAATCTCTTGACCCATAACTAAAAGAAGTGTTGGTGAGTCTGCCATCAACATTGACCCTGTCAAGAGCTGAATTCAAGTGCTGAAGATACAGGAAGAATGCTTCATGGGGCTCTGCTAAGTTCTTGGGACACGTGTCTTTCATAGCAGTCACTTTTTAGGGTGTCCCTTTTCTATTCTGCTGCCACGTGACAGAGCGTATAGCACATTCCACAGCATGTATCTTTTTGCAAGCATTTTGCATTTAGGTATGCTTTACAAAAGCTTTAGAAATATTTATTGTATAAAATATGTATATGTATAATATATATATATATATATATTATATATCATATATATAAAATTTCTTCTTCATTGTGTCTGATGACCTCAAGAACAAAGTTGGAAGATGCATATGCTTCCCTGTGACCTTTTCAGAATTTGATCATGAATGACCAGAAATTTTAAAATCAGGAGGCACTTCTGTTAGATGAAAATTGACACAAAAGTCCAATACAATGTGCTCCTTAGAGTAGATACAATTTGGAGGTGTTGGCAAAATTCAAAGCATTAGTTTGAGGCAGCATCAAAGACTACTAGGCTATGATGCATTTCTTTTTGACTATGAAGAAACACTCACCAGCTTTTAGCAAAGCTGGTCTAATGCATAATCATCAAAGAAAGCATGTTGTCTTCAAGTTTGACCCCAGAAACCTGAATCTACCTGCTGAGTCGTTATCTGAAGCAGATGAACTTTCCCTACTGGAATTTCTGCAAAGATCAACATGCCAGGCTTTTTGGATGGAGGACCCCTCAGGCTGGTCATTCCACTGGAATATTCACAGTTGATGTTCTCTTCAGTATCACTTCTTCCAGTTAGGACCAAGGCACAGGGAATAAGAGAGCACAAAGCCCTTCTAATATCTCTGATTCTATTCGATACTCAGCAAGCCTCAGGTGCCAGGCATTGGAGGGGCAAAGGTCAGTGAGATATAGTTCTTGCTCTCAGCACATTTACAAGCTAATGGTGACTGAACTCATGAATTTAATATGCAAGCCTCTGAGAAACTGATTTTCAGTTTCTCAAATATTCAAGCATATTTTAAGAATGAAACTGTTTTTTGGGTTTTTTTTTTTGGGGGGGGGGGTATTCCAAGTGCTCTGGGAAAGTAAGGTTTTTATGGCCTAAGTTCTAATCTTGACACCTTTGGCAGTTGTAGACAACTACACTTGCTCATGATTTTTATTGAGTTGCTGAGTTTTTTTTTGGTTTCATTTTGTTTTAAAGGAAAGAGTATCACCAAGCCACTGTCTCCATAGCAACAGGAAAGCTGGATGCAGTGTCTCAGCTGGCTGCCCCCCAAAACAGCTGGTTAATAGTTTCACAAAAGTCAAGAGAAACATATGAGAGAGAGAAAACATGGAGACGGCCATCATTTGATGGTGGCTGAAATGAAGTTCCTTTGCCTTTTTGTTTGACTCTTTCTTGCAAAGATGCACGTTCTCATAAACAACAAACTGACAGTCCTTGGGTATCAGTCATTCTTTCCTCAGAGTCTTTGTCATAGTAGGGCTTATATCCAAATGTGACTTTAATGACTTTACTGATTAAAAAGAAAAGAAATAGTACTGATTTGATCTTTGTTATTGCACAGGCAGGATCAAAGATCTCAGCAAGCCAAGTGCTTCTGCTGAGTGAAGAAGCTGGGGTATAGTTGCCTTCAGACACCTGGAGGGCACTAATTTGGAAGAAGCATAGCATTCTTAATAGTTTAGAAGACAGAAGTGGTACCCGTGGGAAGCCACTGTGTAGATGGAGGTATCAGCTTGGTGTGAGAATTTTATTATGTATATTTGTTACAAATATGTGCCAATACTGACATTATTATTAACTAAAACCCATGGTTTACATTACATTTCACGCTGTTGTTATATATTCTGTGGGTTCTGATAAATTGTAGAAATGTATTCACCATCATGGTGTCATACAGAGTAGTTTCACACACACCTGCAAATCTCTGTGTTCCCATTTGCACTTCTTTCCCTCTCCCAAAACTTTTGGCAATTACAAATTGTATTACTCTTCTCTGTAGTTTAACCTTTTCTAGAATGTCATTTAACTGGACAGTATAAGCTTTCCAAATGGGCTTCTTTCACTTAGAAATCAGCATTTAAGTCTTCTTAATGTCTTTTCATGGCTTAGTAGTTCATTCTTTTAAATCATTGAATAACATTTTGTTGTCTGGATATACCATAGTTTGTGTATCCATTCGCCTATTGAAGAATTTCTTAGTTACATTCAGGTTGTGAATAAAACTGAAGTAATCATCTGTGTGTGGATTTTTGTGAAGACATATAAGTTTTTGGCTCATTTGTATAAATATATAGGAGCAGGATTGCTGAATTATATGGTAAGAGTATTATAGTATTAGTCAGTTTTTCATCACTATAAATAAAGGCATGAGACAACTTAAAGAGAAGTCCTTCACTTTGACTCATGGTTCTGAAGCTTCCAGTCCAAGATTGGGTGGTCATATTACTTTGGGACTCTGGGCAAAGGTGGCATATCATGATGGGAGTACTTAGTAGAACAAACCCCTGACATCTTAAACCAGGGAAGAGAGAAGACTGAGCCCAGGGTTCTGCATCCCACTTTGAAGGCAGTAACCTGAGGACCTTACACTAGACCCTACCTCTTAAAGGCCCACAGTACCTCCTAATAATGCCACCCTGAGACCAAGCCTTTACATATAGGCCTTTGGGGGGACATTCAACATCCAAACTATACCAACTCTCTTTACATACCTTTTTGCATTCCTACCAACGATGAACCAGTGTTCCCTTTGCATTCCTCCAGAATTTGTGTTGTCAGTATTTTGGATTTTATCCATTATAATAAGTATACAGTGCTGTCACATTTTTAAAATATGCAATTCCCTAGTTACAGATGATACTGAGTGTCTTTTTATATGTTTATAAGCCATCTGTATATTTTTTCAATGAAGATTTTAATGATTTTTCAGAATTTTGGGGAGTTCTTTTTAGGTGTTTTTGTTTAGGTTTTGGTTTTTTGGGTTTTGTTTTGATTGTCTTTATACCTGTACATCATTTCTTTTTTTTGTTGTTGATTTTATTATTTTTTTTAAATACACAACAACAGTGGAATGCATTACAATCCTTACTACACATATAGAGCACAGTTTTTCATATCTGTGTATATGAAATTTATGCCATTATACATGTACTTTTTTTGCATTACAATTCTTAATACACATATATATCACAATTTTTCATATCTCTGTTTGTATATAAGGTAAGTTGACACCCAATTCAAGTCTTCATACATGTACTTTGTATAATGATGATCATCACATTCCACTATCCTTGCTAATCCCGTCCCCCCTCCTTTTCTCTCACCCCTCTTCCCTATCTGGAATTAATTCTGTTTTTATTTAGTTTTTTCGTGGTGCCACAGGGTTTAGCATGTGCACCTTAGCTTTTCTGATTCAGCTTCTGATTTAAACTAACTCAATTTCAGTTGTATATTAAAGCATTACTTCCTTTCCCCTTTTTTATTATTATAGGACATCTGTTAATGTGTTTCAATATTATTACTTTATTATCTGCTGCCATTTCCTTAGCTCAATAAAACTTTGCTTCCACATCACTTTGTACATATATTACATTTCTTTAACTCTTGTTTTGTTTTACTGTTATAGGGATTGAACCCAGCTCCTCCCACATGCTAGGCAAATTCTCTACCACTGAGCTACAGCCCCAGTCCTTTTTGTTTTTTTTAACTTACTCATTTATTTATTTGTTTGTTTATTTTTGAGAAAGGGTCTCCCTAAGTTGCTGAGGCCAACCTCAGCCTTCCAAATAATGGATTTCTGGCATATGCCACCATGTTCAGCTTTATATTACATTTCAATATAATAATATTTATATTACAATATTATAGGTCCAATATTCTATTATACATGTATTATTTTATACAATTGCTTTTTTTAAAAAATCCACTTATAAGAAGAAAGGAGAAAAATGTGCATTTATACAGTATTTTACAATTTCATAGTTAACTTTTCTGGTTCTCTTTTTTTAAAAAATGTTTTTTTAAATTAGCTTCTGGAGTCATCTGCTTTCATGCTGAAGAACCTTCATTAGTGGCACTTGTCAGGCAGGTCTGCTAGCAACAAATTCTCTCATTTTTTGTTTAGGAAAATATTTAACCTTCAGTTTTGGAAAATAACTTTGCTAGATGTAGGACTCTTAGTTGACAGGGTTTTCTTTTATTTATTATATATTATAAAAATATATATATAATTTTTTTTAGTTGTAGATGGACATAAGTTTATTTTATTCTATTTTTTTATGTGGTGCTGAGCTAAAACTGCAGCCCCTTGCTTAACGTTTTGAATATGTGATGCCTTCTGGCCTCTTGTTTCTGCTGTTAATCTTATTGGGGTTTCTTGTCAGTGACTGGTCTTTTTTTTTTTTTTTTTTTTCTTTTGCTGCTCTCAAGATTCTCACCTTGTCTTACTAATCACTGTATTTTTATCCTAGAGTTCCTTGAGTTTCCTGAATGTGTAAGATTTTTCAATAATTATGGGAAGTTTTGAGGCATAATTTCTTCAAGTATTTTTCCTTTCCTTTTGTAACAAGGCCTTTTGTTTTTCTTCTACTTTTATTCCTAAAAACACTGACTTATCAAATTGGGCCTTTAAATATTCAATATATAACTAAAAGCAGAGTAAAACATATGATATCATGGGGGCTGGGGTTATGACTCAGCAGCAGAGCTCTCACCTCACACGTGCAAGGCCCTGGGTTCGATCTTCAGCACCATATATAAATAAAATAAAACAAAATAAAGTCATTGTGTGCAACCACAACTACAAAAATAATTTTTTTAAAAATGACATCTCTGCTATCTCTGCCACTATTTTGCTGTCTGCTCTAAGTCAGTTACCATGGATTCCAGGAATAGGCCTGATCAATAAACATCTCTTGATAAATCCAAACTTACCCTCCTTCAACAGCAACTTTATCACTACAGCCAACAAGGCCCCTTCTGACCAATCCTGAGATAATGATCAACTGGGCCACTGTTTGACCAGGGCAGCTTAACTGTGCATACTTCTGTCTCCCTTGTCTATATAATTGGTGAGCTGTGTCAGCACCTCAGAAGACAGGGCTGGAAACACTGGTCTCCTTTGTTTTCCAGGTATAGCTATATTGATTAAAGTTTCTTTCCTTTTTTTTTTTTTTTTTTGTGTGTGTGTGTGTGGCAAGTGGCCAGACCTGATTTGTTAGAGCCCCCAGAGCTGGACCTCTGGCCCACAACTCCAGTAACACTTTCTCTGTCTCCTCGCCTTATACTCCATCAGTATATGTTGCTGTGCTAATGATACCCACATTTCTCCAAGGCTCTGTTTATTTTTAAAAAATATATTTTATTTTTTAGTTACAGGTGAACACAATATCTTTATTTTTTATTTTATGTGGTGCTGAGGATCAAACCCAGTGCCTCGCACATGCTAGGCAAGCGCACTATCTCAGAGCCACAACCCCAGCCCTCTGTTCATTTTTCTTCACTCTTTTTTCTCTTTTTCAGCTTTCAGAATCTATTCACAAATTCTTTCTTCTTCCAGTTCAATTCTAATGTTGAGACTCTCTAGGTATTTTATTTTATCTTATTTTGTTTTATTTATCTATTTACTTTCATACTGGAGATCAAACCCTGGCCTCAAGAATGCTAGATTTATTCCCTTCTGTTCTTACCAATCATGTCTGTCTGCTTCCTGTCACCACCCCAGTGGCACTCACCTAGAGCTTAGCCCAGAAATGCATAGCTGAAGGCAGGATGAGAGGGACTGAGGTCCTGTGCCTATTATCAGTTTTTGACCCAAAAGTCTAGGCTCATTTTCCCTTCCAGATTTATGGAACTAATAACCAAGACCAAGCACTGATTGGACAGTGAAGGAGAATTTTATTTGTGATCAATAATAGGAGAAGTGATAGATAAACTTGCAAATTCACATCCCACTTTTTTGGGGGGAGTTCTGAGGTTATATAAGGTTCATAAGGGGAGGAATATCCATGTTTTTATTATAGTGAAATTAGAGATTGTCTGGAGTTCACTCTGGCAGCTATCTCAGAAGATATATCTGTTTCTGATTAATGCACCCAAAAAGGAACTTGGCCTTCAGGCACCCTGTCCTTAGAGAAGAGCAAGTCCAGGGTGGGGTGAATTCCTACTGAGACAGAAAGCCCGCCTGCTGGGATTTTGGAAAGAGGAAGGGAGTCTGCTATGTGTTGTTGAGCTAGGAGGGGAGAAGGGAATAGTGTTGGTCCACACACAAAGCCCCTTAACTGAATTCATAGATTTTTTTTAAATACTTATTTATTTATTAGTTATTGGCGGACACAACATCTTTGTTGGTATGTGGTGCTGGAGGATCGAACCCGGGCCACACGCATGCCAGGCGAGTGCGCTACCGCTTGAGCCACATCCCCAGCCCCATAGATTTTTTTTAATAGTTATTTTTTCATTTGCTATTTGCTCTTAGGACTATTTACAGAGTTTTTAAATGTCTTGGTTTCTTAAAATATATTTATATAGTTTTCCTATAAAATATATGTATATAGTATGGACTCTGGGTTCTTAATAATCTCAGAAGAAGGAAATACAGACACTGTGGCGTGGGAAAAGGCTTTTTATTCTTATGCTCAAGCATAAGGAAGGCAGCATGCAGGAGACAGAAATCCCAGGCTGACTTAAAGGACAAAGGTGTACAGCTTTTATGGCCTCTTGATGTCATTGCATGTAGAGTCATGAAATCTTCCTCATGCCTCTTCATGCAACAATGTCTCATTATCACCTTAAGTCCCCACCTTGGGGTGTGATTTTTACTATGCTAATAAAGGAAACTATAGGTTACTTTAGTAACTGTTGTACAGTTGCATTTGTCTCTTATCACATGAAATTTGCCCTTTATCATCTGGAAAGTTCCAAATTGGATTTTGGAACAGGATTTATCTCTGCTCTGCCTCAGTGGTTTTGATTTTGTTTTTCTTGGCTCTGACATATTGGTATTTCCACTGACCACATAGTCTTTAGAAGCTGAGCTGACTTCCCAGCCTCCTGTCTCCAAATGTGTTATCTTAGTTTTATAGCCTTAAAAATTCATCCACTTTTTAACTCTGGTTTTCTAATATGTCTGTTAACCCCATAAGAATGAAAGCTGACTTAACTGTCTTCAGTTTCACTTGGGAGCAGGTTAGCAGAACTTGAGCTGTCTTGCTACATGTCATTTGCTCCTCATCCATTTTAACAAGCAGTGTTCTGTCTCTCTTAAGACCGCCTCCTGAGGCACAATGTTCCATCTGCCTCAGGAGGCGGTCTTGGGAGACAGAACACTGCCCCAACAGAATTCTTCTACCCATTCATTGATCTGGTCCTTCCTCTGGAAGCTACAAAAAGATGTGTAACACCTCTCTTGGAGAGCAGCCTATAGTTCTTCATGTAATTGAAGTAATAAGTCCCCAGCCTCCAGTCTTCTCTTGTCCATCAGAATATCCATCCTTTATTTCTTCTGTCTTCTCCACCCCATCATGTCACATCTCTTTACTACTACCATGGTACTTCAGGTGAAATAATTTTAGAACAAAATGAGATCATCATCTTCCTTATTCTAGATTGTCTTTCCATAAATGGAATCAAATGCACATTAGCTTTTTTAGCAGCTGTTGACTCACAGTGAACATATTGATCTCACACTCCTGATTCTGCTCACACATGCTACTGGTGTGCATATTATTGGTTTCTGAAGCTGAATTCAAGACTTTCCTGGTACTGTTTTAGCTTATGACCTTGGGAATCATGATTTCTCATCCTATGTATAGGCCTCTTTTATCTTTACCCAAATCATTAATAAAATATTTGTATAGAAGAAAACAAGGATAGAGCCCTGCAATTCACTAGTAGAAACCCAAGTAGCATCACTCATTAGTCACCATACTGCAGCAGTTGATAACTAGTAAGTGTGAATTTTCTGCTTCTTAGTATGACACCTTTTGTGATTGTTTCCTCTTAAATCACAAGTATGTCATTGGGGGTCTGTGTGAGACTACCTCAGTGCCAATGGTGGTTCTCATCCTGTGCCTTCTCTTTATAAGTAAACTCCCTTATCAAAACAACCCATCATGTCTACCATCTTGAAATGTTGGACCAATACAGTATCATTAAATTACAAGTGGTCCTTTCCCTTCAGTGGTGTTTCCTGATGAATCTTTTAGGCCCCTTCCCACAATATCAGGCAGTTAGCCTTTTAGTGCTCAGTACATGCAACAGAGCAACTAAAGTCTATTATTGTGCACTGGAACAACTCAGTAGGCCATTCTTAATTGCACTATGCTGAATTATCACCTATTTGTAAAGGTCATAGTATCTAAACAGCAGAGCTTTGCAGAGTCTGAGCTGCCCTAATGGATGGGGATTCTCAGGTGGCTGATATACTGTTCCTGCAGAGTCCAGGCTTTTGTCTGGACCACTGTCCCAAATCAATTACTGGTCGTCCCTGAAAATGCACACTCTTTCATATAATATCAGAATGCTAGATTGGGTAAGTAAAAAATCTGATAAATCTCCTTTGGTTAAAGCAGAAGAAAGGGAAGAGTAGCTGAAGATAAAATGTGGGCCAGTGTTCAGTGCAGACTATTCTAATTGATAGAAGTTTCCATCTTGGGTTATTTGTGTTTTGTTGTTTTCTAAAATATCCTGGTCATTCTAGTTATGATTTACTTGGATTCTGTTATTACATGAATAAATTTTTACTCTCTGTTTTGTAGTGAAATATCCACTGATGGCAGGTATTATTCCAGATATAGCATACCCTCAATGGAGCGATCCCGCCCTATTGGTTGTCACTTAACTTTCTCATTTACTCACTGAGTCAAGTGAGGCTGCCTTTCTATGTATTAAAAGAAAGGGGCCATTTATATTTGTTTCTGGCAATTTCACGTAGTGTACAGGAAAAAATAAGAAATTTCTCATCTGCATAATTTCTTTGCAATCATTGGGAAGAAATTATTAACTCCAGTTATCTCTCCCTGCATTTTACTTTGAGCTCAGAGAGGCCTTCTTCAACAAGGCCAGCTGTCTCTCCTCCACACTCTTCAGCAGTGCTGTCAGTTCCCCGCAGTATATACTACTTCTTTTTTTTCTCCAGATGTGTTTTCTTAGTTTTATAGCCTTAAAAATTCATCCACTTTTTAACTCTGGTTTTCTAATATGTTTGTTAACCCCATAAGAATGAAAACTGACTTAACTGTCTTCAGTTTCACTTGGGAGCAGGTTAGCAGAACTTGAGCTGTCTTGCTACATGTCATTTGCTCCTCATCCATTTTAACAAGCAGTGTTTTTCTAATTTCTGTTAACATACTTTGGCTATTTTTTAATTTCTTACTTGTTCTAATTAGTTATACAAGACAGTAGAATGCATTTTGACACATCGGAGTATGTACTTCTTCTACTGTTCCAAAAGTCTCTTCACTGACTCTGTCTTGGGGCCCCAGTCCATCCTCCTCCTCACCTAATGCTTAGAAAACATCCCTGACTCCTTGTTCCTAACAAAATAAAATTTAAATAGTTTTAGATTAAAAGTCAAGGCTTTTGGTGCATCAGCAGCCGCTATTTCATCTTTATCTCCTCCTCCTCCAAAGGAGATTTCTCACTCTTTACTAACATAACCAATCCTGTATCCATATAGAACAAGTTTGCTGTCAAGATCATCCAGCAAGTTTTTCCTATGATATATTATGAACTTGTCAATTCTACAATTTGTCTAGTTCTTTTGCCATCCTTCTACTTATGATTTAATTTACTTTACTTTTTCTAGCATCTGATAGTGGGCACTTGGATCATTGATATTTAACCTTTCTTCTTACATAAAAATGTAAAGCTGTAGATTTCCATCCAACAACTGCTGTAACTATATCCCACAAATTTTGATGTTTCATTCTCATTCACTTTGCGTGTGGCCCAGGTTCGATTCTCAGCACCACATACAAACAAAGATGTTGTGTCCGCCGAAAACTAACTAAATAAATAAATAAATTCTCTCTCTCTCTTTTAAAAAAAAAATTTTTACTATTTAACCAAAAATGGAGAACTTTGTAATACTATGGGTTCATTTACTACCCTCCCATCATTTAGTTCTGGTTAATTGTTTTCATTTCTGTACTGGGCTTCTTCCACCATATTAATTTGTTTGTTCTATTATTTTCTTATAATCTTTAAACATATTTATAAAATAGATGCCATATATTATATTTCTGTGCAGTTTTTCCTGATGATAGGGTCACATTTTCTTTCATTGGTTTGAACATGAGGTTCTTGCTACCCCCCCAAAAAAATAAAAAATAAAAACCCTCCTGTGTTAATGCAGGAGGTGGAATGATTAGTTTATTAGAGCTATGACAATAAGATTAATCCATTTGATGGAATGAAAATTTTGAATGGATTACCAGGTGGTAACTATTGGCAGGTAGAGCATGACTAGAGGAGGTGGGTCAGTGGGACATATTTTAGGGATTATATATTTTGTCCCTGGTTCTTTCCACTCTCTCTCTCTGCTTCCTAACTACCCTGAAGTAACTGCTTTCTCTACTACAGCCTTCTGCTATGATGCTTTATCTCATCTCGGGCTCTGAGCATTAGAGTCACCTGACCATGGACTAAACCGCTGCAACTATGAGCACAACTAAACTTTCCCTCCCTTGTGTTGTTTTTGTCAGATATTTTGGACACAGCAACACAAAGCTAACAAAACATATCTAGAAACTCTTGATTGTATGGTAGACATTGTAGATGTTCTGTTATTGAACATCTAGATTTTGTTGTCCTCCTTTAGAGACTTGTGAGTTTTGTTCTAGATAATCATTTGACTTTCTTCTTAAATAGTCAACAATCAGTTAGATAATCAAAGGGTGGCAAATCTTAATCTCATATATGAAATGCATGCTTTTCCTGCTTGACTTTTTTTAAAAATGAGGCCGAATACTTGGCCATTAGTAACACAACTTAGCAATAGGAGGACGCCGCCCAACAAAGCAGCTCTTTGTAACTCTGCTTCCCATAAAAATACATCTTTCTGGATATTTCTAGATCTTGCTTGACAAAAAGAAAAAGCAGTTGTGGAATGGCCATAATATACCATGTGGCAAGGCGTCTAGTTTATACAGGACAGGGCCCTCAGGAAGGAACAAGATTGGGGTCCCAGCCTCACTGTCATCCATCTCATAGCACAGTATTGTCATTTTCATTTCTATTCACAATGGTCCCACTCTCTGTCTTGACGTCTGTGGATAATGACAACTCTGGATAGTGCCTTTGTTACATTGGGGGTGGCAACATTCAGGAGGCATTTCTTCAACTGTTTGGGAATTTGAGCTTCCTGTGCCTGTGCAGCAGTTGCAGGCTGGTCAGTGCCTCCTACTGATAATAATAACCCCTGTAAGAGTATAGGCATGTTTTAATGACTGTGATAAGGAGCTCCATCAGTTATTTAAATTTTCAGACAACATTCTGCAGGTACCTAATCAGTTTTTTTTAAAATTCCACTTTTTTAAGCATGATGAGATCATCAGCTTTGGACACCACAGATTTTTCCCCAGGTTTTACCTTTCAAAGCAGATTAGGCAAGGAGTAGCCAAGCAGGCGTGGGTATAGCATATGGGTTTCAGGACTTTCAACCAGTTTAGGGATAATTCTTTTTGTGACAGCAAAATGCTTGGACAAAACCAAATAAGAAAAAATGCTGTGTTCCCTTATGTAATGACACAGAATGTATGTGATGCTAATCTTATGGGTGGCACCACAGAGGGTCCTGGTTGAGTACTCAGGCAGGTGCAGCATCAGCCTTTCAGCAGACGAGGCAGCTGCCATGAGACGCCCACAACGCCTTGCACATTTATAGCACCTTGGATTTGTCACAAACATGGTATCATGGACCCACCTTCTTACAAACTATATTTTAACATGTCTTAACCTCAGTTTAACTATATAAATTGGAGATAATAAATCCTACCACACTTGGCTGATGTTATATGCATGAAAGTAGTTAGCATAAGTCCAGACACCAGGAAAGTATGTTTTGTACCTTTCCTTTCCCTTTCCTCATCAGAGCTCTGTAAGGCAAGCTATGCTTTTATTTTCTCCGTTTTATAAATTAGATAATTCATATCAAGGATATCAGCACAACCAGTGTCACTGATGAGTGTCAGAACCAAGTTCAAAGTTGTTTTTTGTTTTTGTTCTTGTTTTTTTTGTTTTTTGAGAGTTGGTTTGGTTTTTTGTTTGTTTTTTATTTGTTTTGTTGTTGTTGTTGTTTGTTTGGTTTGATTTTGGTTTGGTTTGATTTTGGTTTTTGGTACCAGGGATTGAACCCAGGGGTGCTTAACCACTGAGCCACATCCCCAGCCCTTTTTATTTTCTATTTTGAGATAAGGTCTCACTTGTGATCTTCCTGCCTCAGCTTCCTGAACTGCTGAAATTATAGGCATGTGCCATGGAACCTGGCTTGAGTTCAGAGTTTTTCCTGTGGTGTTAGAATGTGTTCATGAGTACCCAATGTGTGCACAAAACTGTCTTTACATTGGACTTAAGTTTTCTCACAGCTGAACTTAGCTTAGTTCTTAACATAGTTGCCACTCACTGACTGGGCTTCAACCCAGCCCTATGAATCTGAAGGCATTTTTAAGCAGACAGCTAATAACTACAATATTTCTCCCTCCTGCCCCCATCCTTTTGTGTAGGCCTGATGAGCCAAAGTTAAAGAGAATATAATCATGAAAGACCTCAGAGGGCCAGAGGCCATCAAATGTTTTGAGAGCATGGCTTAAGCTTACTGACTATGCAAATCCCACTTTTCTCCTGACATGGCCTTTTGTGTTCCTGGAAAATGACTTTTTGTTAGGTGTCTTCAAGATTGATACTAAGAAACATGGCAGATGAAAGAAATCTCTGGAAGTGGACTGCCCTGTTTTTCTTTTGGGGGCGGTTTGAGTGGGGTATCAGGGATTGAATACAGGGTGACTCAACCACTGAGCCACATCCCCAGCCCTATTTTGTATTTTATTTAGAGACAGGGTCTCACTGAGTTGCTTAGTGCCTTGCCATTGCTGAGGCTGGCTTTGAATTTGCCATTCTCCTGCCTCAGCCTCCTGAGCCGCTGGGATTACAGGTGTGCACCACAGCACTTGACCTGGACTGCTGCCATTTTGATATGGGCTTCACCACCAACCAGAGTAACCTTTGGCTGAACTCCAGGGCTTTAGTTTCTTCAACTATAAAATAACCATAACAACAGTGCTTTCCTCACCAGGTTTTGTGATGATCAGAGAGGTGGTAAATGTACAGTGCTTGCAGTCATGGCTGGCATACAGCAGTTACATGCCCAGTGTATGTGAACTGCTCCTGCAGTGCTGGTGGCTTTTTCTCTTCCTCATGTCGCAGAAGACTTTAACCAGCATGTCCCCTTCTGCTATAAGAGGTCACACTGTAACTGTTGTTCTAGAGCTGTGATTGCCACTCCAAGTGAAATCTTCTTCAGAGATACTCTGCCCAGTTCTCCCACACTGAAGGTATCTTAGCAACTTGTCTGTCTCTTTTATTATTTTATTACCTAATTCATTATTAGTTGTGACTTGTTGAGAGTTTAGGCATTAGTACATGCAGGGGTATGAGGGATCAGGTTGTGTTTTGGGTGGGAGTTTTGAAAAGTTATTTTCTGTTTGAAAGAGGAAGATAATAGGTATTTAGGGAAGGAAATAGGTATTTGGTTTGCTTTCATATCTGAAGCCAACATCTCATTTTAAGCAAGAGCTTTAAATGGTTGGGACCTCCAGTGTGAAACAGCATAGGTAGTGGCAGAGGTCTCCTGAGTCTTGGGACAAATTTGAAATTGAAGTGGAGGGCAGTCAGGAGAGAATTGGGCAATATGGTTCTCATTCTACTCATACTATTCCACCTCTGCCAGCAAATTATAGAAATGCCTGTGAAGGCGCCTGAAAAAAAAAGATGATAATGTTGCGGAAGAATACAAAGTATTCCAAGTCTTACAAATTAGGTTTGACCTTCTTGTGTTTTAGTGTGGGCAGACAACTAGGAAGTGAAATGTTAGGATTTGGATTTTAAGGTATTATTTATTATAGAGAATAAAAAATGAACAAGCAGAGCTTAGGCTTTGGTGACTGTCTTCACATGTCTGTTGGAATGCTTCTTATCCAGAATCCCTAGAATGATTATTATCCCTAATAATGGGAACCAGCCTTCAGGGTGGCAGTGGTCATGTTTCCCTGCGGCGGAGCTTGATGTTCTGGTTAAGAGGCCTGTGGATCCTGACAGCCCTGGTTTGTTTCTTCCTTCCAGGGGATGTAATTACAGCTCTCACTTCCACCACATCTGTGAGTCACTGAGCTTTGAAATGTGCTGGCACACTGGGTTAGCCCCATGTCCCTCTCCCTGGGGGTCTCGTAGATCATCAGGACCTCATTTTCCACCGGATTTACTTTAATGCTTTGTATTACAAGGTCATCTCTAGGGCGGTCACTGTTTCTTCCTCTAATGTTCTGCTATAGTTTAATTTTCGGTTCTTATCACTGGACTTCATTACAGGGGAAGAAAGAAATTTGCTGTAGCAGACAGCATCAAGTGCGAGTTTCCTTTCTTTGCAATTGGAAAATCGCTCCTCATCAATTCTGTGCTGGAGGTTCGAGGTCTGGTAATGCCAGGAAGGGTGCTATATGTTTATGGATTTGCCAGACTAAGACTGTGTTCAAATTTTGTTGTTCCCCCTTTATTCTGTGCATGACACTGATTTGGAAAATTGGTTTCTCTGTACAGTACCTATAGACTGAATCTGTTATTTCCCTTCAGGGCTATCATGAGTCTTTGTGACAGCACCTCTAGTTGTTTGCCCTAGTTTGCTTCTGATTATGCAATAAAAGCCATGATTAGTTTCCATAAACATTACTATTTTTCTTGAAACTCTTATGCCCTAAATACATATTATCTCATGGTACCGGGTCTTTCCCTGATGTGGCCCAACTTGGCATTGCCTTGTAATAAATTGGCACATAGATCCGGAGCAGTGGTATGACCTGCTCAGGGTATACATGGAGCTAGTGACAGGATGACAGCTTGGGTTTCCTGATTCCCAGCCTCTGGTTTTTTCTCCCTGGCACTTCTCTCGGGGTGTAAATAACTCAGGCACAAATCACCACTGCCATTTATTAAACATCAAACAGATTCCAGCTTGCATGTTATTTCTATTTCTTACAATAATTCTGCAAAGTCGAGTTTTACAGCTAATGAAACCAAGACTTAGAGATGACACATGCCCTGCCCAGAGGCACTCAACTAAAATCTAGGATGAGTCCAGGTCTGTCAGCTAGATCCCCTCCCTGTGTTCTTCTGCACTGCAGAGGGTTTAAGAAGCAGAAAATCTGCAACTCACTCTTCCATCCCTTCCTCGGTTTGATAGTAGATGATGATTCCACAGCTGCTCTGTGTCAAGCACAGTGCTGGGCACTGGTGACCAGACCAGACAAATAGGGACCTGTCCTCAGGTTCTCATTGTCATGAAATTTTCCCCTCTCGGTCCCCACAGCCCTCAGGGGCAACATCCCCCTCTTCCATTACCTCGTCTTGCCTGTTTTGCCAGTGCACCATGCTTCAGTGCTTCCTTTCTTTCTGGTTCTGGAGCCATGTTAGGACAAGGACCACATGACTTACCTCATGGAGACTGGCTCTGTGTGCTATGCCTGCAGGCCCACTGGGCCCTGGCCCTCCAGTTAACAGCACATACTAAGTCCTGGGCATCTGCGTGCATTTCCTTCTGTTGTCTTCTCAACCCCTTCGTGTGGTGTAGCTATTATCACTGTCCCCATGTTCTCAAAAACAAAAACCACCCAGCACAGAGAGAATAGGCAACTTGCCTAAAGTGGGCTGCTAGTTATTGTTGGAGCTAGGGTTTGGACTTGGGCAGGAGAACTCTAGAGCACAGGCCCCTCCCCCGGCCTCCAGAGTGCCACAGCACTTGGGAGCAGGTCCTGACCCATCCAGCAGGCCTCAGTCTCACTGAATGGGGAGCGACAGTAGGAGAGCTTTTTATTTTTTAAGAATATTTTTAGTTGCAGATAGACACAATACCTTTATTTTATTTATTTGTTTTTATGTGGTGCTGAGGATCAAACCCAGTGCCTTACACATGCTAGGAAAGCGCTCTACCACTGAGCCAGCCTAATAGGAGGACTTTTATCCAAAGTCCACTCATTTGGAAAATTTTACCACTTTCCTAAAAGAATTAGTACTTATATTTTATGACATTTTAAAAATAATTTTTCCCTAAACCTGAATTAAACAAAATGAAATGGATAGTTCAACTGATACAGGACAAACATACCAGAGATCACTAAAATCCTTTACAGAGTCTAAGTTCTTGAAAACAAGAAGACAAATGCCAGTAATTTCACATGGGACCAGGAGAGCAAGTTGCTGCCTGTTGTTACACCTGAAATCAACAGTTCAAAACAAGCCAGGATATGGGATGACTTGGTAAATCTGTCAAACATTTTTTGGGATACAGAGCATTGGGCATAGAAGTTCAATAGATGAAAGTCCAGTTCTGATATTCAGGGGGTTCCCAGTCTAGTGGGGGAGACAGATAATTACAGTCCACAGTGAGTGCAGCAGTCAGGTTATGCCTGGGTCATGTGGAGGCATTCTGGGAGGGGGCCAGAGCTGAGACTTCTGAGCCCAATGTACAGAACCCCCAAAATGTTATAATTTCAGGAACCTTTTGATGGCTTATGTAGACAGTATAAGAGTATATTTCAAATAAGACCTGCCCTAGAAGATATGCAATATATGATTTTCATACTTTTAAGAACCTCTAGTTTTTTCTATCAACAATGGAGAAGATGAAATCTCTATGTGGGGTTGTAATACCCCAGAATCTGTGAGACGTTTAACTCCTCTTGACATATTATTCCTCTTTGTTCACTGGGATCTGATATAGTAGGGACTCCAGAAGTATCTGTTGAACTATAGAACCTAACCCCACTCATGAGGCTTGGACATGAAGGGCCATGAGCCTGTGAAGCACCTCAGAAGTCTACATGGGCAGGGTCAACCACATGGGCCTCTGTGAAGATCTACTATTCGAGGGGTCTGTCTCTCCCAGTACTCATGTCCCATCTCTTGAACCCCAGGACCATGGCCTAGAGTACAGAGTTCCTTCCCTTTGTGACATATTCTTATCACCAATGCTTGTGTTTTTTTTGAAGATACTCTTATTTGTGGAAGGATTTTCTTTTTTTCCTTTTTTTTTTTTTTTTGGTGATACTGGGGATTGAACCCAAAGATGCTTTACCTTCAAGTATATCGCCAGCTCCTTTTTTTATTTTTATTTTGAGACATGGTCTCACTAAGGTGCTGAGATTGGTCTTGAACTTGCAGTCCTCCCACCTGAGTCACTGGGATTGCAGGCAGGCTCCACTGTGCCTGGCTTTGGGAAGAATTTTAAGGCAGGTTGAGGACCTATGAAGTCCTAGGCATGTCTACAAATAGACATTTCTCTCATTTCCCCTCAAGTGCCCTGGCTTTTGACACTTTACCACAGATATGCATGTGGCTCTGCCCATTAATGAGGTATGTCTCTACGGCCGTGACTTTACTTCCAGAGGATCTAGACATCCCCAACAGTCACTCCAGTGAATGATCTCTGGGTGCCCAAGGTAATGATTTATGTTTTGAGAAAGAATCTGTCACCCATTATTTCATACCCATGGAACAACCATATTTTTCAATTTCGGAAGGATGTCATCATTGGAAAACCTCTTGGCATCTCTAGAAGTTTATGAGCCTAGAGGAGAAATGGAGTTATGCCAAGTCCAGAGCTTCATGCCAGCCCTGCCCACTCCTCTGGGTGTGCCATGTGGCTTGAAAGATGGTTCTGCCGGTGTCTACATTCATACTGGGCAGGTTTCCTGGCCTTCTCTTCCTCAATTTACAGAACCCTGTTCTATCACTTAGTAAAATAGGTGTAAGTCTTGTAATTCATGAAGATTCAGATAAACCACATAGCAAGGACATTCTCTTCTAATCAAATATATTTTTAAATGTTTTTTTGTTGTTGTTGTAGATGGGCACAATACCTTTATTGTATTTATTTATTTTTATGTGGTATTGAGGATTGAAACCACACATGCTAGGCAAGCAGTCTATCACTGAGCCACCACCCTAGCCCTAATTAAACTTTCTTAATAAGGCTTGCCAAGGTGCTTATAAACTCCATGAATGTGGCAAACAGCATACCTTATCAGGTCACCTTAGAAAAAATTAATGCTAATTAATCAGTTACTTTGGTATATTTTGAATCAGGAGAAGACAAAACCCATAACCTGAGATTGTCCTGTTGCCATTAGGACTCAGTGAAGAACAGGGCAGTCTCCAGCTACCCTCAGCTGCTCCCTAGTACAGATGAGAGCCCAGATAGCCAAAGTGCGGTCAGTGTTGCTTAGGAACATGTTAAGCCCCATCCTAGTCCTGCTAGCCAGAACCCACATTGTAACAAGATCCTTCCATGATTCTTATGCATATTAAAATGTGAGAAGTGCTGGGTCTGAAAACATGGACTGGGCCATCATTTGAGACTGGTGTACTTTCTGCCTCAGTGAGCAAATCCCCAGGGGCTCAAGCTGTTTATTCTGCCTAGCATAGACCCATATGCAATGCAGTGTTTCCTGGGGACTTGACAGCAGGATTCTATTTTTAATAGTAGCATTCTCTATTTATGATCTGACACGACCTTCACTTTCCCAGAAAGATTGGAATAGGCTTCCAAAATATATCCAATAAGATGAAATAAATAAACGAGGAAATCTATATTTTTAAAAAACTTTGTGTCTCTGGGAAATAATAATATAAAACCAGGGCTTATCACAGCACATAGAAATGTTTGCCATAGAGTCCATGCGATTGCTAGTTCTGTGCAGCAGACCCTGTGGCTCTGACAGAGTTCCCTTGTAATAGAAACAAAAAAGAAAACAATTAATACAAGACTACAGTGTCTGACACAGCTTCTCTCAATGCATGATCTGGTGGAAATTTCACCAGTTCTTCAGAAGTGGCCAGCACCACCTACATTTTCCTTTGTATTGTCTCATGTATATGAACTATTCATGAAATATACAATTTTATGAGATTTTTTTTGCTTATTATGTCCCTTCAAGGCAAAGGGCTGCTTTATACAAGTACTCCTATAGGGCATGATCTTTTCTTGTTCTTGTTGTTCTGTCATTTGCCAACTTGGTCTTTGCAGCCTCCTTTTTAATTAACCTGCCTCACTGCCAGTGCCCTACCTCATCTCTCCTCTCCTTGTCTATTTGGGTCCTCCTTATTAAACCCTCACCACGGGAACCAGACACTCAGCAAAGCGCAACTCAGACAAGGTGGCTCTCTCTCATGTGGAATGTGGGCGAGCCGGCCCACAGCCAAGGTGCTGAGTGGACTGTATAGGGCACAGGTCCTAACCCTGCTCTGCTCCCCAGCTTTTGTTAGTAACGCTAAAGGAATTGGAAAAGTCAGGTGTTAGGACCATATTTTCCACTGTTAAGTCCCTCAGAGGTAATTATATTTTTCCTCCTTGTACTCTGATTTGAGCTGGGTTTGTAGTATTTGTCAGACCTTCAGATCTTCTTTGATTTGGAACTCCCTTGGGCATTTTCCATAGAATCCTGTGGTGCACATCTATTATCCTAGCCACTCAGAGGCTAAGGCAGAAGGATCACAAGTTTGAGACCAGCCCCAGCATCTTAGACTCAAAATGAAAAATAAACAGGGCTAGGGATGTAGCTTGGGTTCAATTCCCAGTACAAAAAAAAAAAAAAAAAATCAGAAATATCAGTGTTCCACACACTTTCTCTCCAAGAATGTGATTATCTTTCCTACTAAATAATATTGAGGAAAAATGTGTTAAAATGTGTGAAGGCAAGTTTAACATTTCTCAGGTTATAGAGGAACTTCTGTGTGTCTGGCAGACCCAGAGAATGAGGGGGAGTTCCAGGAGCCTCCCCTCTTTCTGCTGCTCACTCGGGGACACCCTGCCCTGCTCAGCACTTCCTTCTCAGCCGTCTCCACATTGCTGAATATACAGGAACTGAGGTGGCTGTGCCCTGCACTGGTGTCTGAAGCTAGATCATCCTTGATGTTATCTTCGGGGTGCCACATGGGATTCTAGAAGCCCTGTCACTGGCTGCTGCTCTCTGGATCTTGAGACATCCTTTCCACCTAGCCAAGAGACAGAACTGTGGTGAATTTCCTGTAGTGTTTTGCATTCTGTTAGCCCTGTGTAGGCTTTTTCTCCTAAGGGTGATGAAAATTTTGAGAGAAAGAAGAAAGCCATCCCTAGAAGACAAACTAAATTAACATACCTCTTAAATTTTCTGTATGTCAAGCTTTTTTAAAGTTCAGATTCTTCTTAGTGGGGGGAAAAATGGACATGCCCGGACCTTTCTCATAGAGTGAGTGGTTTTGAGGATTTGATGCAATGACCCATGAGAAACAGCACACAGCTCGGCACACAGTAGATTCTCAGTATGTGGTAACTGCTACAGTGGTAGTATTTGTCCTAGGCCTCCTTTGCTCATCGCCCTCCTGAATTTCTTCCATATCCTAGGCACTCCTGCAAGGCCAGCACATGTCTTCAGACCACCTCTTGCAGCCCTGTCAGTGCCTCTTCCCTCACCCAGCTCACATGGACACCAAGGCCCTCCATCACTGAATCCATCTTACATTGGGTTTATGTTATGGAATTCTTTCCCAGAGAGTTCATAATCCAGAGCAAAGAAAAAACATACACAAAAAACACTTCTGAAATCAATTTAAGGGTATCTCTAAATTGTGTATATAGCATATACTGAGCCTTTGCATGCTGCCAGGCAGGCTTTAGATATCAATTTCAGCTGGTTTAACTTTCAGTAACTTCATGAGGTAAGCATAACCATTGGTCACAGGTGAGTCTCAAGAGTAGTAAAGTGACATGCCTAAGGTCACATAGCAGGCCAGTGTGAGAACTAGTATTCAGATTAACTTCTGACTCCAGGTCCTAAGGTTGCCACCCCCAGGATCCTACTACTCTGTCCAAGTATGAGTTGAACCAGATCCACTAAGAGTAGAGCTCAGTCGTGGCCTGTTCCACCCCAGCGGCAGGTGGAGCAACACTACTCCACAGAGCAAGTTAGACTTTCTCCCAAACAGCAGCAGACTCATCTTGCAACCCTTCAGGTGGGTGTCAGCTTTACAGTGAAACAGAAGTGGCACAGTTTCATCTATAGTGCATCCCCACTTCTGTCACAGAGAAGGGGCATCTTTGCTGGCCATATCAAGTGATGGATATGGAATTCAGGTTGGATGGAGCAGAGTTGCTTCACACAGTAATGGCAGAGAGGAATTAAGACGCCCTAAAGGAAGCTCACAAGGAAACTTAGAGACCACATTGGGAAAAGAGTCCAAAGATAGGTCCGCTTGGGTAGTGCCAAGGAAAGACTTTGGAGGGACAAGCCCATTTGTAATAAATGCTCAGTAAAATCTGTCTCCCTGATAGCTGGTAGAATAGATTTTCTTCAGAAGAATGAAGGAACCACATGTCCTGCTTTGCCGTGGTATGGGACAAATTCACTGACTGCCCAAGAACCAGCCACACGGTGTTATTAATCCTTACTATTTTTTATTTCTTAGGCAACCTCAGAACCTGTTCTGGATCCACAACAAATCCAGGCATTTGATCAGCTTTGCCATCTGTACCGAGGGAGTTCCAGGGTAAAGTCTGTGTGGTTGTTTACCTCTGTTTCCCCATTTATACTTTACTGTTTTGGAAAGACTGTGTCCTGGAGCCCTCCATCTAGCCTTCTCCTTAGCCTGGGAGGTTCCCTGGCATCCCTGTTATGGCCATACGGTCCTCTAGCCCAAGGAGCACTCAGAACTTAGCAAAGCAGGCAGAAGTGGAAAGAGATCTGGCCCTTACCCACTTTGGTCTGTGGGGACATGGGTGGGCTTCTATGTTCCTGCCTCCAGAGAAAAAAAGCCAGAGCCTTTATTTGTGTCAGTGGCTGCCTAATCTGTCCCGAGGTCCTGGGCATCTGCATTGATCCAACTAGTTTGGACCATGAAATCAAATTCAAAGCAGCAGTTGCTTAAACAAGATGGAAGTGGAAACGCAGGTTGCCAGGGCATCTTCTATGAACCACCCTCCGGGTTTCCTCTTTCGTGACTCTGCTGTCCTTACATTGTGGCTTAAGATTCACATGGTTCAGTATGGTTGCTGCAGCAGGGTGCAGACACCCTGGTTAGAGCTTCCTTTTTATATGGTTATAAAAAGGAAGATGATGATGAGCCTTCCCTCTTAGGACAGTGCTAGAAATCATACAGACCACTTCCTCTTATCTCCACGGTCTGGAGGGTAGACCCACGGCCACTCCTACTACGGAGGAGACTGGGAAATTATCCTTAATTCCAAAGGCCATGGGCTGAAACTCTTGGTTTCCTATAACTGGAGGAAGAGTACAGGTTTGGAGGGAGGGCTACGCGAGCACAGCCACACATCAGTCTGGCGTCCCACGGGCACTTCAGAAGTGTTCTCACTCGCCTCTCTGCCTGCTCTTGCTTGCCTAGTGCCTGCCTCAGTCCCTCAGAGTAGCACTGGTCTCATCCTCCACCCTCCATCCACTCACCTTAGGCATTTTCTCCATTTCTCTTTTCCCTCCAAACTGCGACTGTCCTGGGGCAGGCCTCTTTGTCACCACAGAGGCCACTTCAGGTCTTCTGATCAGGTAGCAGTGCTCCTGTCCCCAACCCATGCTGCTGCCTAGAGCTTCTTTCCAAATCTGACTGACCAGTTGACCCTTTTCTCAAAACCTCTCCTGGCTGTCCACTGCTTAAAGGGAGGAAGTCCAAACCCTGCCACCACCTCTATCCTGCAGCTCCCACTGTCCCCAGCTGTTCCCTGAGTTCCTCCCGACCCAGCTGCTCCTGTGCTGTGCCTCTGCCTGGGTGCCCTGTGCCCACCCACACTTCTAGGCAAACACCTGTGAGGCCAGGCCATTCTCTGTAGCCCAGACCCAAAATGGCCTTCCGCTTCGAGAGCTGATCTGGGTAGAAGTTTGTCTGGGAGACTTCTCCAGTGGCCTCCTGAATGTCTCCCAGCAACTCTGTTGAACTGGTATCACCCCATCCCTTCCCAGACACAGCCAGGCTCTTCCTAGTAGTTGAGGTGCTGGCTTTCCAAGGACTATCTTCTGCTTCTAAATGTTAAGCTCTTATTCAGGCCCATAATTTCTTGATCACTCAGTTACAGAAGGAGAATACAAAAATATCTTTTTTCTTAAGAAGAAACATTTTCATGTGTGTGGTACTGGGAACCCAGGGGTGCTCCATCACTGAGCTACATCTTTAGCCATTTTTATTTTACTTTGAGACAGGATCTCACTAAGTTGCTGAGGCTGACCTCAAACTTGTGATCCTCCTGCCTCAGCCTCCTGAGTCTCTGGAATCATAGGCATCCACCATCTTACAGGACCAGAAAAAATTTTTATGGTTGGTTTTTCTACGTCAGGGTGTCAGAAAGCGAGAGTTGAGTGTCTTTGTCCATTCTTTAAAGCCCAGGGGACAATCTCCTTTCAGATGCTTCACAGCAAAAAAGGAGGTGGCACAAGGTGGTGCTCAAGGAGAGCGAGGGATGTCTCTGTGTAACCTGCACAGGTACCAGTGGAAGCCCTGACTCATTGCTTGAGCCAGCCTCCCCCATGTGTGTCCCTGGCCAGCTCAGTGCTTGCAGTCAGAGCTTCTGTATTGGGAGTTATTGAATGTGAACTAGACCATGGCCGTGTCACAAGCAGGACCTGGGACTAGATTATTTTTTATATATTGGCACTTAGCACTTAAGGGCTTTCAGATGGGTCTCTTCACAGAAGTGACAACTGGACACATGTGAGCCATGTGCCATTATTGCCAGTATGACAGGAGACCCTTTGCCAGAGGTCAGAGGACAGCTACAAGGTAGGGCTGTGGGCAGCTTGGGTGAGCCACAGTGGCCTTTCGACCTGAGTTTGAATTCCATCCTGCTGCTTAATGCTGGGTGACCCTAACTTCTCAGAACTCTGGCATTTTCACCCCAGAGGGTTGTTGGAGGATTAGAATAACACTATGGACAACACCTGTCTGGCACTGGAAAGATACTCAGTGAAGTTCCCTGAGGCTGTTATAGGTCCCTAGTAACCTCTGACATGGCGCCAAACACAGAAGGGTTGCTCTGAGGAGTCCCTTGGCTGGCTTTTCACAGTCACCCTCTCTCCAGGGTGGTCACTTTCCCTAGGCTCTCATGGAGCCTAAGCAGGTTTCCTCAAAATGTTAGTGATGGGACACAGAGGTCCCACCCTCAGCTACTGGGGAGCTTTGCATGGTGTCCCTGAGATTGCCTTCGACTTGCATTGAGGGGCAGGTCCAGGTGGTTCCTTTTATTAAAGAAGGGGAGCAAGAAGCGAAGACAGAGCAGGTGGAACATCTCGGACCCCAAGGTGTGGGACTCCTCCCTGACCATTAAGGACATCTTCGGGGCCAGACCGTCAAGCTCCCAATTCGCAGAAAGCTTCCTTAGGTGAGAGGGAGGACACCAAAGGGGCAGAGCTGGCTTCCTAAGGGCTGGCATGCCCTTGCCTCCTGCTATATGTTCCCTCCTGACTGGTCTTTCAGAACAGAGCTATTATAGTGGCTATGGTGGAAACAGGAAGTAGAGAGCAGGGAGCACTCATTTGGAGAAGGTAGAGCCTCTAGTTCTGCTCTGAGGCCCTGAGTTTGAGTTTGTGGCTGAGTGTCCCTTTCTTTGGAGCTATCCAGGTTATAAAAGAGAGAGGGCAGAGCCAGCAGTCATAACTCAGGGTCACTTTCTCTGGGGAGAAGGCTCCAAGAGAGATGGGGTGGAGGATGAGATGAACTGGGAGTGGAGAACCTCACCTCCACAGGGAGAGAGGTGGCAGAAGGGTCACACACAGCAAGTGGAAAAGAACAGGTGTGGGTGGGCCAGGATCAGACAGCCCTGCCGGGTCAGAGAGCACAGTCTCTGAGCACAGTCTCTGTGCCCCCGAGAGCGAACGTCCAGTCTCATCATTACCAAATGGGGACTTGCCTGAAGCAAGTGAGTTCCAGCTTGTGAGTTCTAGCTTGTGAGTTCCAGCCCTGGGGTCTAAACCATTTCTTTTTACTCTTCCCACAAAGTAGCACTACCTGGTTCAGCCAAGGTGGGGAACTGAGGCCCTGTGCACCTCTGTCCCCCACCCGACCCCCACACAGATTCTCTGCCCCACCAGCTTGCCTGATGTGTATCCCCTTCTTTGCAGCTGGCTCTCCTTACGGAACTCTCCCAGAATCGCAGCAGTGAGGGCTACAGGCCGTTCAGTGGCGCCCAGAGTGGACCAGCCTTCAACAGCGTCTTTCAGAATGAGAACTTCCAGCTGCAGCTCATTCCCCCACCTGTAACCGAGGACTGAAATACCCTAGAGCCCAGCCTTGGAGCCCAGAGGCAGTCCCAGGGCAGTGGGGAGGGGCCTCACCTCTGGACACTCCCAAGCAGAGGATCCTGGAAAAACCCCACCTGTGAGCCCATTGTAGCCTCCCCTTACACAGTGTTGTCTCGGCTTTAGTCCACCAGACTGGCCGATTTTGTTTTGCTTGGAATGTCACATACCTCCATCCAGTTTATTAGAAAATACATTTTGCTCATTGGGATTTTCTCCCATTTCCCATAAAATCTAAAGAGTCGGTGTAGTTCCAGAAGATGGCATTCCAGGTGGGTAGCATGTGGGGCTTCAGCTGCTGGGAGCAGAGCTTGGCCAAGCTACAGTATAACAGAAACAGCAATGAAGAGAGCAGGGGCTTGGGGGCAAAGCACCCCTGTTGATGTATTTATGTTAAAACCCATGTGAGTGGGAGACACCCTCCCTAATAATAAATGTCTCTGTCTTGCAGTCTGGCAGGCTGGCTGTCAGTCTGTTAACTCATAGAGGATGTTTAGAGCCACAGCTGAGTAGCTCTAAGGGGTCACGGACTTTATTCAGACAAACAGCTCCATGCAGAACCCAGCTACCCAGGTGCTCCTATGGCAGGGGAAGGACTACTAAGGAGAGTGGGACCTGTACAGTTTTCAGTCCTGGCACTGTATACCATTGAATCAGGAGCCACAGGAGATCACTACCCAGAGACCTAGGCTCACACCTCAGATGCTCAGACACCCTGACTCATCAGTTTACTCAGGAATGATCTGGCTCTCATGATAGATGCTAACCAAACCCACAGGAAGTAGATGTAAAACTAGATACAGATAGTGAGTTTTAACAGAAAATAGATCCATGCACAGTTGTGTTCCTGAATGAATCACAACTTCTTGAAGCCTCAATTCCTTGTAGAACAGAGCAGTTATAAAGATGAAATGAGATCACACATGCAAGCAGTTAGTATTGGGCAGGTGCATGGCATATGCCCAGAAGTGTCCACCTAGCTTTCATCATGGACTCCTCCCAGAGTAGCACAGGGTACTTACTGCCCCTAGAAGAGGGTATGAAGAGGCACCACCTCCTAACATCTGGAAGGAAGTGGGTGTCCATGGCAGCCACAGGAGGTGTCTCAGGGACGATAGGTAATTTAACAAAGAGGCACAGTGAAGAAGTGGCAGAGCAGGGCTTTGAACTCAGAACTGTGATTCCAGCGGTGCTGCCTCCCCAGTATATGTATCAGAAGGTCTCCCAGGAAGCCTAAAATTGATGCCGAGGAGCCTTGAGATTTTTAACTAGAACTCAGTGGTTACCCTTCTTATTCCTATAGTCTGAAGAACTAAAGCAGAAGGGATATACAATGAAAAGATGTAAATTGTGAGAGCAAAACCCTAAAATGTATTTGGGAGGGACGGAGTAAAAGAGTTATTTTATGTAGTCAAGGTAAAATGGTTACCAGCTTGAAATAGTCTATTTTACGATGTTTCTTCTAAGCCTCATGATAACCACAAAGCAAAATCCTATAGTAGATACACAAAAGAATCAAAACATACCCCTAGAAAAAAATCTCTCCCATGTTCATTGCAGTGTTATTCATAACACTCTAAATATAGAATTAACCTAAGTGTATCTTAGTGGATGAACTGGTGTAGAAAATATGGTGTATATACACATGGAACACTATTCAGATATTTTTTTTCCTTTTTTGGGGGGTGGGGTACAAGGGATTGAACCTAGGATGCTCAACCACTGAACCACATCCCCAGCCCATTTTTCTGTTTTGTTTAGAGAGAGGGTCTCACTGAGTTGCTTAGTGCCTTTCTAAGTTGCTGAGGCTGGCTTTGAACTCATGATCCTCCTGCTTCAGTCTCCCAAGCTGCTGTGATGACAGGCATGTGCCACCATACGCAGCTACTATTTGGCTTTAAAAACAGGCAACCCTATTATTTACAGCAACATGAGTGAACATGGAGGATAATCAGTTAAGTGAAATAAGCCAGGCACAAAAAGACAAATGCTGCCTAATCTCACTTGTATGAGAAATATGAACAAGTGGAACTTATAGAAACAGAGTAAGATGGTTACAGCCAGAAGCTGGGGAGGGTGTGACCTATTGGGGAGATGTAAAAGGACACAAAATTTTGATTAGGAGGAATAAGTTCAAGAAATCTATTGTACATCATGGTGAGCACTGTTTATTATACTGTTATATATTTGAAAATTGCTGAGAGGAGATTTTAAGTGTTCTTAGCATAAGAAAAAGATAATATGTGAGGTGATATATTGAATAGCTTGATTTAGCTATTCCCCAATGTATACACACATCAACATATCATGGTACCCACCATAATTATAAATAATTTTTACATATAAATTTTTTAAAAAAATTTAAAGGCAGTTTACTGCGTATCAGAACCCTGTTCAAGTCAGAATCGGGAAATACCAACAAATTGTTCTTCTCCAGCCTCTTTCCTATTTAATCAGTCCCCAAGAGTTCCTTTACTTTTTGTCATTCAAGCCACAGCACAGTTGAATAAATCGCTACACCTTTGCATTCAGGTCATGCCTTCCTAAGTATGTCCTCCACATTGGGTCTGAAGAGCCCTTGTCTCATCTGAGGGTGGACGAGATGCTGCCTCTTGAGTGCTGGGCAGCTCTGGTACAGTCTGCCATCCAAAAACCTGTTCTGTCACCTCTCATGGCACTTAGCCCATGTTTTACCCTGTGGTGACTTCAGGTCCCAATTCAAAGCAGTTCCTTAGGGGCAAAGACTCGTATCTGGAAATATCTTTAGAATCACCAAACAGCTGGTTCTGCCAACACCACCATGTTTTCTGCAGCGTGGGGTATGCCCAGGGTGGCACAGCTGGCTTGAAGCCAGGCACCAGCAGCTCCAATGCCTCATCCAGCCCCATGCTGAGCTCTGGCTGTGTCTCTAGGACACATGCTGCTCCTTGACTGTGACAGGTGATATGAAGGAGGCTCCCAACTTTTAAGAGGGGAAGTTCAGAGACCCTTCAGCTACCATTTGGGGAGGGCAGGTACCTGGTCTGAGCTTCTCCCATACTGTCCCCAGGGCAAGAGGGTGTTGGTCCCCTGAATGGGTTCAGGGCACTAACGGGATGGGGGGCGGACATTCATTTAGCCAGAACCAGCAGTGTCTGTCATCGCTTTGTTCTCTGTAACCAGCAAATATTTGAATGATGTCTGTCACACCTGAAAACAGCTCCCCTCAGCTCTCACAGCCCCTGGACGCCCCTGTAACGAACTCAGTCATCCCAGATTGAGATGCTGCTGGCTGCCCCAGATGTCCAACAACAGCCCCTTAACACCACCTAGGGAGGTGTTCTGGTCAGCCTTTCACTGCTGTGACCAAAAGACCCAGCCAGACAGTAGCAGAGGAGGAAAAGTTTATCTGGAGGCTCACAGTTTTAGAGGTCTCAGTCCATAGGCAGCTGGCTCCATTCCTCGGTGCTCAAGGTGAAGCAGAACATGGCAGGAGAGTGTGGCCCAGGTGGCCACATGATGACGAGGAAGCACATACAAAATATATAGCCTGAATCCAAGCCCCCAGTGACCCACCTCCAGCCACCTCAATCCGCCTTCAGTTACCACTCAGTTAATCCCACAGGGGATTAATTCATGGATTGGGTTAAGACTCTCATAACCCAACCATTTCTCCTCTGAAACTTCTTACATTGTCTCACATCAGCTTTTGGGGGACACCACATCTAAACCATAACGGGAGGAACACTAAGCAGAAAGTGCCCCTATTGCTCTGTCAACACTCAGTTTTACTTTTATAATTTAAATGTTTTAAAAAGATAGCTTGAATTTCCCCCTGTGTCACGGTTTTTCTTTGGGCACTTTCAGAATCTGGACAGACCTTTCCTTAGTGGGGTAACCATTACCAGGTGTGATTCGCCGTGGCCTTGGTGTTCCATCCTTCCTTTTACATTTTATTCAAAGGGAGCTTTTGTTTTTTATAAAAACTCTTAGGACATCATTCCAATGGGAGCATCACTAATGCCCCAAGTAAACAAACTAGCCCAAGTTTCCATGTGTGGTTTGAATGTGGCCCCTCTTAAGTTTCGGGTGTTGACCATGTCATTGCAGTGAGGACAACTCTTGGGCAAGACTTAACTAAATCTTGACTTATTTAACTAGGTATGTATCTAGCCTGTCCATTTAACAAGGTTGCTGCTAGGCTCAACTAACACAATGTCAAAGCCATTTAAAAACTGAAAAGTTAGCGGCTGGGGCTGGGGCTGGGGCTCAGTGGTAGAGTGCTTGACTAGCATGTGCGAGGCCCTGGGTTCGATCCTCAGCACCACATAAAAATAAATAAATACATAAATAAAGGTATTGTGTCTGACTACAACTAAAAAATAAATATTTTTTTAAAAAAGAAAAGTCAAAGGAACTGAACAGGCACCTCACAGAAGAAGAAATATGAATGGTCAAAAAATATGAAAAAATGTTCGACATCTCTAGCAATTAGAGAAATGAAAATTATAACTACACTGAAATTCCATCTCATGCCAGTCGGAATGGCAATTATCAAGAAATAACAATAAATGTTGGCAAGGATGTGGGGGAAAGGATGCACTCATACATTGCTGGTGGGACAGCAAACTGGTACAACCACTCTGGAAAGTAAGGAGATTCCTTAGAAAACTTGGAATGGGACCACCATTTTACCCAGTGCTCAGCTTATACACAAAGGACTTAAAATCAATCAGTATACAACAGTGACACAACCACATCAACATTTATAGCAGCTCAATTTACAATAGGCAAGCTTTGGAACCAACCTAGGTGCCCTTTAGCTGAGGAATGGATAAAGAAAATGTATATATACACACACACACACACACACACACACACACACACAATGGAATATTACTCCACCATAAAGAAGAATGAAATTATGGCATTTGCTGGTAAATGGATGGAACTGGAGAATATCATGCTAAGTGAAAAACAAAGGTCAAATGTTCTCTCTGATATGTGGATGGTAACCCATAACAAGGGAGGGTAGAGAAGGAAAGTGTAAAAGTTCATTGGATTAGACAAAGGGGAATGAAGGGAAGGGAGTGGGGGTTGGGAATAGAAAAGATAGAAGAGTGAATCAGACATAACTTTCCTATGTTCATACATGAATACACAACCAGTGTAACTCCACATCATGTTCCACTGTAAGAATGGGATCAAAATAGTAATGGGTTGCACTCCATGTATGTATAATATGTCAAAGTACATCCTACTATTATGTATATCTAAAAACAACAAATTAAAAAATAAACTGAAAAGTCTCATGTAAAGGCAAGATATTAACATCCCCTGCCTTGGACGGTGCATTTCTCACTTGCTTTTCCCAGTTGAAAAGCTCTCTGGAACCCTACAAGTGTCTCATCCACATTTGTGTGAGGAGTTTTGCATACTTTAACCTCATTTATTTCTCTTCTCAGCAGGATCTGGTTTGAAGGGTGGTTATGTTGCTTTTTCTTTAAACATTCTCTTACATGTTCTGGACAAAAATTAACACGATTCATACTGTTAGGTAACTTTCTGATTAATCTCAATCCCTTTCTTTCAGCATGTCGTCAATGAATTGTGGCTTATCTGCAATAAAGCTTTATTTATCAGGTTAAGAAAAAGATTCAGGTGTTGAAACTTAATGGCTGTGGTATTAAGAGGTGGGGCTTTTAAAAAGTGATTACACCGGGAGGGCTCCTCCCTTCCTATGGGATTAAGATCTTTATAAAAGAGGATTCGTGCAGCAATTGGCTGTATCATCCTTCCCCCTTTCTGCGGGGAGGGAGGACTTGGGGAGTCTCCCCCGGAGCTCATGGAACAGGCACCATCTTGGAAGCTGAGAGCAGCCCTCAACAGAGGACTGAATCTGCCAGCACCTTGATCTTGGACTCACCAAACACCAGAACTGTAAGAAATCAAATTTCTATCTTTTACAAATTACTCTGCTCTCTAGTGTTCTGTTATAGCTGCACAAAATGGCCTGAGACAACATCTGTGAATAGGTATGTGTTCACATTTATTTTTCTGGAATTTATTGAACGGCATGGTGTGAGGTATACATCCAAGCTTCCTTTCCTCCATGCTGTGGTGTAAGTTGCCTAATGGTACCCGGGGACTGAGCCAGTGAGGGTAAGCAGAGCCCTGGATTCAAGGTTTAGTCAGAGATGTCAGTCCAAGGGCATCTGGCAGGATGGTGGACAGGGTGATGTCTTAGACACTGCAGCTGGCCCAGGCTTCCATTCTAGCCATGACCTAGCCTGCACCAGGTTCAGCCCCACACCTGCTGCTGGGTGGATGTCCACACAGGGCCTGGAGCACCAGGGTTAGGAGTCACTACTGTCCTCAGGCCTGCCCCACCCCCATCCCACCTGTGGGTAAATCCAGGCAAAACCTGGCTTGGCCTAGAAGCCCAGATAGTAGCCACCAGGCCTCGAGCACCTTTGAACAGTATGTTGGCCACTCTACCTCGCTAACCCCAGGCAGCTGCTTCTCGTCTTCCTGGGTGGGTTCCCTCCCAACTGAGGCATAGTTGGAGCTCTGGGTTCAAGACTCCAAATGCACCTGGGGATGAAGAGTGAAAGCCTGGCTAGGAGGTGTTCCCTCCTGAAGTAGCGCCTCAACTAACAGGGAATAGGCTACCAGGGGGAAGTGGAGTAGAGCAGGATCCCTCTGAAAGAGACAGGAAGCAAAGGAATCGGCTATTCTTGGGACAATGCTGGAGAGCAGGGGAGAGGAGCCTGCCGGAGCACATTTTATGGGCTCTTATTAGTAATCTGGGCTGCATTGGGGGGACATCCAAGGCCCTGGGAAGGGCCAGCAAGTGAGGAATGGGCTGATCCTGCCATGATAAAGACACCTGGATCCCTGGAGGGCTTTCCCCAGCTCCAGGGGTGTCTTGCCCAAATTCTTTCAGGCAGCTAGTTTCCCAGCCCCATGAGCACTGTGACATCCTGAAAGATGCTGACCTTTGTCCTCGTGCAAGTATAGACACATCCACAGTGAGGGAAGGGGAGGGCCATTGGCTTGAGCAAATGCCTGGCACATCTCCTCTGTGTTTGAAATTTTAAAAAGGTGAAGATGTTGGTTTAGCACTGCCCCATGTGGGCTACAGTAAGAATCAGAAACTGTGCATGGAGCCAGGCAAGGTGGTGCATGCTTGAATCCCAGCAACTCAGAGGCTGAGGCAGGAGGATCATGAGTTCAAAGCCAGCTGCAACAACTTAGCAAGGCCCTAAGCACTCAGCAAGACTCTGTCTCTAAATAAAACATTAAAAAAGGACCAGGGATGTGGCTCAGTGGTTAAGCACCCCTGGGTTCAATCCCTGGTACCAAAAAAAAAAAAAAAAAAAAAAGAAATTGTGTTTGGATTCTGGCCCATGGTCAGCCAGTGCCTGTCATTGGTTGTTTCCTGAGTGCTGGCCATATGCCAGGTGTCATCACCTGCAGTGGGGAGAAGCAGGTCAGATGAGGTCTCCCCTCTTAAGGAGGGGGAGGTCTAAGTGCATCAGGGGAGCAGAGAAAGGGCCCCAGCCTGTGCAGAACGTTGTCTTTTAATTCTGACCCAACCACCTTTTTTCTGGTAAGTTCTGTTAGTCACCATTCCACAGGAATCACAGCATATCCCTGCAGAAATTGAGCAGCAGCTTAAAATATTGGAGTTGGTGAATTGCAGAATCTGACAAAGCTCAGGGCTTAGTGGTGCCAGCCTCCACCACCCAGCTACAAGCACCACATGGCAAGGGGGAACAGAGGGGTGGGGGACAATCAAGCCAGGGGTCCAGGTTGTGCAGGGACAGGAAGCATTCTGGGTCCAGCAGGGGCTCATCAGCCACTGGGGACAGGTCGGTCCTCAGGCCAGAGCTGTGTACCCAGGGCAGGCTCACAGAGTGCAGCCAGGCCCTGCTCACCTTGGCCAGCACCTGGAAGCCCAGCTAGACAGCAAGATTCAGGGACAGTAAAGGCTTCTAGGAGGAGGTCGATGTCCCTGTGGACATGACTGGAGGAAGGACAGCAAGCTTAGCAGAGCCCATCAGCAGGGTGCCTGGAGGACCCGGAGCCCTGCATCTGCCCCTTCCTCCTGTTGTCTGCTCTTCAGGAGAGGCAGAGTGGACCACTGGGGACAGCCCTGGGCTTCCAGTCAGGAGCGTGGCTTCCAGGCCCAGCCCTACCCTGCCCCTAATCTGTGTGAGCCAAGGAAGGCTGCTGGACCCTTAGAAAATCTCCACCCACAGCAACGGTCCCAGCGACACACACAAAGGTCACCTGTGACCAAAACAGCCTGCTGTGGGAGGGGTGGGGGAAGGAGTTTGTGGAAACGAAAAGCCGGCTGGGGCCTCATCAATGATGAATGCTCAAGTGAATGAATAATTCAGAGCGTTGGGATCCTTTTGGAAGCAGTGTATTTCCACTCGGCTCTGCCTGCTCAGGATGTTTCCCAGAGATGCAGCTGCAGAATCAGATGCCTGGGCCCAGAGAGCAGCGAAGGTCCCCCGGGGACTCTTCCAGGCAGGCCAGGGGGACTCCACAGGCCTTGGGGAGTCTGAGCACCCCTGAGCTCTGCGGCAGCCCCAGCTCAGATGTGCTCCCCACATTCTACATCCCAGCGGCCCCTCCTCCCCAGGGCATCCAGGGCCATCCTTCTGCCCCGAGCTTCCTCCACACACTCACCCTCTATGAAGCTATCCTTGGGTCCCGAGGAAAATGGCCGTGGGGTTCTCACCTTGTCCACATGCTCCAGGGGACACCCCACACCTGACCATGCCCACCACTGAGGTGGATTTTGTTTGGTGCACCCCGTGTCCTCCCAGGCACAGTGAAGTTGTTCACTGGGTGACAAGTACGTGTCGGGGTCTGCTGGAAACAGGTATCACCATCTTTTCTTCAAAGTCACTGTCTTTTTCGAGTAAAGTTTCTGAATTAGAGATGTTCACAAACCATGGTGTGACTGGACTCACTGTGAACACACTTGTATGACCAGCATCAGATCAATCACCTAGAAATGACCAGTACTCCAGATATCCTGTGTCCTGAATTCTAACAGCATAGTTTTGCATGTTTTGAATTTCATACCAATGAAATTATACTCCATATGCTTTTTTAGAAATGTCTTCTTTCCTTCAACATTGTTTGAGGTGTCCCATGTTGTGTTCTCATTGTTGAGCTGTGACGGACCACAGTCCATCCGTTCTTTTGTTAATGGGCATTTGGGTTACATCCAGTGATGGCCTATTGCCATTTTTGTTCCTGTCTTCTGTGAAAACATACATGCATTTCTGTTAGGTATAAACTTGGGAGTGGTCTTGTAGGGGAAGGGGGAGACATGTTTAATGCCTTTTTGAATGCCCACATGAATGAGTGTCTACTGCTTCAGAGGACGATGGTTCACACCCCACCTCCCTCCAAGTACTTTCCTGAGTTTGGCTTTAAGTATAAGACCCCACCATTTGCCTGCTACCCTACCTCAGCCAGCACAGAGGTGGCTTCAGAACCTGGCAGGATCTGCTGTTAGGCTGTGGGGTGGGACTGGGCCTGGCCTGACCAGGGCAGGAGAGGGAGGGGGTCTTGGCTTCACACTGAGCCACTTCTACATAATCAAGAAGCCAACAGTGGCACCCCCATTGCTGATACCTGTTCCCTCAGATCTCTGCATTATACCCATGTCAAAGGTCAGGATTTGGTCCAAACAGTCTTGGGAGACCACACCTCAACCTCCAGAAAACTCTGGAATCTCAAACTCTGGAACCCAGTCTTTCCTCTTCTCTTTGAAAGAATGAGCTGCCCGTCACACTTCAACATCCCATAACCCACTCTCTCCTCTACCTGAGATGTGACTTCATCCAACCAGTGCCCACTGTCACGTTTGCCATCACTGATCTCTTCATGACCATGACCCCACTAGTCCCTCTGTGAGTAGCTCATCTAAGGAAGACACCATGGGCCCAGGTAGAGGAAACAGGAACCAGGACAGCTCCAGGAATTCATGGCCTCTCTACGGTTCTTGATATGTAGGTTATGGGGAGAGACTGAATTCTCATGGGATAGAACGGACCCCTTAGGGGTCCCTAGTAATCTGAAGGGACCTCAGTAAGTTCTATCTGGACGCACTGATCATGTGCTGACCTCTCAGTGACTTGTCCAGAGATTCCCATTGCTGGCCACGTTCACCCAGGGAAACCCATGCAGCATCTAAATCATTGCTGGAGTCGCCTTGTTATTCCAGATTCCCAGGTCTAACAGATGTATCCCCCGGGTAGATCACACCCTGGCCTCAGTGACACTGCTCTCCAGATACCATGGGGTCCCTTCTGGGACTTTTCAAGGGTTTCTGAGCTGCAGGCCTCCTAGAGTAGCCCTGCTGATAGACTGGGATGACTTTTCCAGGTCCTTCTGCAGATGAAGGGCGCTGCCTACATTTGCTCTGTGGTTTTGGGCATCAGTTTACAAGCAGCTTGTAAACACGAGGGTAGAAACTCAGCTCTTTGTTTGCTGCACAGGGCTGCTTGTGGCAGACAGAGATGCCCACCAGGGTGACCAGACACAGCCTGCAGCGGCCTGGCTCAGGAGGTGAGCCCAAGGGGACGGGAGTGATGCTGGGGAGAGTCATCACTGAGGGAAGGAGCTGGTATCATGGGCCTCAGTGGGGCAGGAGGAGATGGGAGCAGCTGACTCCTATAGTGCCAACCTCCAAGTCCAATAACCAAGATAAGTTCTTAAATCCTGGGACCAGGCCTGACCAAAAGACAGAGTCTGGGTCTCAGGTACCAGACTCAGGTAGAGATCAAGCCATGCTGGCACAAAGCCAGAGCCACCTGACAACCATTCAGGTCACTGAGAGAGCAGCAGACAGCTTGAGAGAGGCTCCTGCACTTGCCTCCACAGCCAGGGCTGGCCTCCATCTGGGTGGACAGGCTGTGAGGCGTTGGCTGCAGCTAAGGGCGGGAGAGAGCCAGTGAGGGAAGGCCAGGGCAGGATGGGTCTGATTCAGGGGCCTGACCACAGGAGAGGTTCACAGGCTAGACTGAAATCAGCTGGGCCTGGGGTTTTGGCTTTGTTACTTACCTGCCATGGGACCATCGTGGATCCAACTTTAACTTGCCTGCTTCAGCTATAAACTGTCAATCATCCCTGCCCATCACCACACAGCTGCTAGATATGGCACAGACACTGCCATCTGGGGAAACCCTTCCTGAACTGTTGGTCCCTTTTTGCATGCTGTGCTGCTCCACTGATTCACGGGGCTGTGTGTTTCGTCATCATCTTGAGGGGGAGCTCCAGATCTCTGCCTAGACAATCATCTGGGGTTCTGGATCAGGTGCTAGGCGGCGTGACAGTCAGGGCTAAGATGTTCCCCTGAGCTCAGGCTTTCTGACCTGCCATCTCCAGTTTCACAGGGAGAGGCTCAAGCTGGGAACTGACAGACAGGAAGCCCCACCTAGCCTATGAATGTTCCAGCCATGGTGTGGCACCTGGGATGGGGTCACTCTTTAGGGGAAGCCAGTTAGTTCTAGCTCATATGCTCCCCAGGTCCCCAAAGCCTCTTCAGCAGGTGCACAGTGTCTGAACTCCCCACTTCTACCCACGGAGCCAGCAAAACTGGGCTCTACCTGTGTTAGCTGTCCCGGAACTTGTCATCTTCAAACTAATACCATTATTTCTGCTAATATGCATTTTAGAAAATTCAAAAAGCCAATAAGAAAAATGTCATTAATAGCCTTTGCTCTTTTTTTTCACTTGTATACTCACATCTGTCTCCAGAAGCATTATGCCTGACCTCTAATTGCCCCTTTTTGAGCTCTACTGCAGCAGGCCTGACTCCTGAGGTCCTGCCTTACCTGCTTCATTCGGCACCACTGGGTGGAACACCAGGGTTGAAGGCATTACCAACTCCCATTGGTTGAACTGTAACGAGGACAAGATGCTAACTTCAAGTTTACTGCAGACAGAAGTATGCACAGTCAGCATTTGTAAAAGGCTACAATAAGATGCCTTCCAGAACTTGGCAGTACAATTATGTAGAGCTAAATTAGTAAAATGCACATGCAGTAAATGAAATTAGCCGCCTGTAGGAGTCACTTTAAAAAACAAGTTATCTATCATGAAGGCAAAAAGGGCTAGCCTAGAGTGCTGGTCAGGATATGATTGACATGGAAGACACAACGGCCTAATTTGAGCCTTGAAATATATACAGAAGTGTGCGTGCGTGTGTGTGGGTGTGTGTACACGCTCATGTGCTTCTGTGTTGGGGAGGTCTGCATGAAGCACAAAAAAGGGGGGTGAGGAAAGAGGAGGGAAGAATGTCAGCCTTTCTCCTTCCTGGGAAATAGCTGTGCTGGATAAGGAGAGCCACCAGGCAGTGGGAAGCCATTTTCTGGGATAGGACCCCCAATGGAGTAATGCAGGCAATGAGCCAAGAGGAATGACTCCTGAGCTGACCTGGGTTCAAATCCAGGCTCCCCAGATTGACAAGTGGTGCCACTGTGAATGAAATGAGCTTTCTTCCTCATCTGTGAAATGGGTGCCCAAATCTGCTCTCCAGGGTGCTGTGATTATGCACAGAAAGCAGTAAGGTAGCTATTGAGCTATGATTACTAATATTGACAGACACTTATTATTGATGATTTATATGATTCTCTAGGAAGGCTATTCAATAGAAAGCAGCCCTAACGCTGTTCTCTAGTGTGTCAAATAAAAACAACTGAGCTCCTGGACTTGGGGGTGCCCTGTATTCAGGGCCTTGCAGGCAGCAGCCGCCCTCACTGCACCCCTACATGAGAACTATCTTACAGGACCCGAGTTAACTGAATACAAAGCCTGTAACTGCGTGTGAAATAAATGCTATTTATGGAGAATACCAAGTTTTATTGGGTAAAACCTAACATAGCTAAGAAAAAAAAAAAAGGCCTTGTTAAGAAGACTTCTGGGAGTTGGGAGTAATGACCACAAGCACCTAGTGTAGATATCAATATCTACCTGCACTTCATGAAGTTCTGTAAAGTTTAAATGGGATATTAAATGGGCATAAATTGCAGTAAACACTCAATATAAATGTCTCACATTTTGAAACTGTGGGTTTTTGTTTCCAGCTCCCACTGTGGTTGTCATTTGAATTAGAACTCTCCAATGGGGGGGTGGCGGGTGGGAGATGCCACACTCAAAGAGCAGATTTGTTCCGGTACAAAAGAAGAAAAAATCATGTTTATTTCACAAGGCAGTGTTTTCCTAAAGTATTACACACAAAAGGAAAGTTGAGCTGTCTTAGGAAAACAATGTAATTTTAGGAAGTTACAGAAGGGTCAACATTGTGCTTAAAACTTTAAAATAGACAAGTTTAAAAAAACAGCACAGTAAATGAACATCGCCAGGTATGAACAGCCTTAAGCAGCGCGTGTGAACGACACGGAGCCTCCACAGACACCAGCAGCCATGGGTTTCCTGCGGCAGCTGGCTGTCTTGTCCATGGGGGGGGGGGGATGGGATAAGAGGACTGCTTCCTCCTCCAGAAACAGCCCCCGCCGACAGGAAGGGGGCCCTTCCCCAGCACAACCGACGCTCAGTTTCCATCATCATGATTCAATTTTTACATGGTGAATTTGTTTTGGGAAGTGCCCTTGTACTTAGGTTTGGATTCAAGGAAAACTGACATCCCCGAGTGGGCAGCACTGACAAGTGAGTGGGCTCACCTGGCCTCCCCCGCTGCCTCCCCCTCGATGGCAGGGAGGCCACCAGGGAGGCCACCCACTACCGAAAGCCAAAGTACAACAGGCCACTTCCTTTCAGGTTCATACCTCCTCTGGACAAGGGGGTAGGAAAGAAAATGGGCAAACTGTGTTCCTCCTGTGAAAAGCCAAAACATGATAATAAAATTTTGCAAACAGGATGTGGGAGTAATTAAGAAGGGACAATATAAACATTTCTTTAACTTGTGCTTTTTTTCTTGCCCAGTGGTATCCACACTGCCAAACGCATTTGGGTATTTTGACAGCTTCCTCAAGTATCTGGTTGCATCCTATTCCCCAAACAGAATTAAATTTGCAAAAGAGTTTGTTATGATCAGTCCCAGAAGGACTGTGACGTTTCAAACAGACCAAGAAGAAGTGGAGATTAAGAAATAAAACCACCACTTCCAAGATACAAACAAATCCTAGATCAAATCAGGAAATAACTACATCGTTTTTTATATGACCTTGAACTGCAAGTCTTCCAGAAAAGCAACTCTTTTTCCCACAGGGTTGTCCTCAAATTTTCAATATATACCTTAAGAAATTACAAGGTTAAAAAATACCTGGATTTGACAATAAAGCCTTATTTTTCAGTGTACCAAACAGTTATAACCACAAAAGCACTTTAATTGCTTTGTCGTTTCTCAGAAAAGTTGTAAGCATATTTGAAATTTAAATTCTGAAATCCTGGTTAGATAAGAAAACAAAATTCTCCATTTAGTGAAATTAAGCCTCTGCCTAATAGCCTTTAGACCAACTTGCTAAAAGCGGGAATGGTGCCAGGTTTCCAAAAAGCCCCAAGAAAGCAGTTTATCCACCCACAAGACCCAGCCCTGTTCCAAGAGGCCCAAATGATGAAGCCCTCATCTCTCTTTTTGTACAAGTATTAATCAAAAGTCTATTTAAAAATGACTGTGCTTAATGCCTATACTACATATTGCAGTCTAAGTATTTTCTAAAGTGCCTATAAATATGCTTATGCAAATTAGCAATATAATATCAGGATTACAGAGAAATTCTTTCATATTCTATAGAACAGAAGATACCTAGATTTTAAGTTGAAACTACACATTTTTATATCCTCCTCAGTTGGTTTTAGAATGAAAGAATAAAGAACAATTGCAGTTCAACTGTATTTCAGGTTATTAGTATTAACAGTGCTAGGACCAAAGAAATTCTTGTTTGTGCTTATTTTAAAAAAGACTTTTTTTGAGATCCAGAAGTATCTGATATTTAGAATCCAAGGGGAACATCTGTACTTCTATAAAACAGTAAGTGAAGCCTAATGAGTTTTTTAATTATAAAGAGACTGTGCAAATGTTTAAAGTGGTTATCAACCATTATCATATCCAAAAATTCCATTAAAATTGTGGCTGATCTAAGTGGCAGTAAAGGAGTTTAAAAAACAGGAACCTGAACAAAAGTCATAGATATTACTGATAAAAGGGCCCAACCCTGACACACAGCCAAGCTCTGGAAACGTGGGTATGACCATGTATTTCCATGGCTTTGGGGCCCTGGTTGTTGACTCCAGTGAGTTCACTCTGTGGCTGTGGGCCCAGAATAGAAAACTGAGGGGACCGGGGTAGAGAAACAGCCCCCTGCCTGTGCCCTTTCGGGAGAAAGTCAAGGTGCTCACCCAGGGGCATACCTAGCCAGGGCCCTCCGGTGCCATTACAACCCTGAGTACACAACAGCTGGTGAGCCCCTTGCAGGCACTGCCTTCATGCCTGCCTTCAGCCACTCCCTCAAGGGAGGCACCAAGAAGCTCAGGCAGGGCTCATCAGATGTCCCCAGGTCACAGGGCAGCCAGGGCCGAGCAGAGAAAGCCCCTCAGGCCCACACCCACCCTGGCAGCTCCTGGAGTAAGCTGCAGTACTACCTTCTCAGGTTCTCATTTTGAGTTCCACATTTCAATAAGTGGAAACCTCATGCTGCATCCTCGTCCAACACGCAAAGTTTTAACTAATGCTGGTTTCCAAGGAAGATGCATGCTCTGCCTTCGACCCTACGGCTGTTTGGGGCACCTAAACCTAACAAAAATCTAGTAAATCACTTGGACTACACATACAACTAGGAAAGCAGATTCTTTCTCAAGTAGTTTGTAAAGGATACCAAGTGGAGGACTTGGGGAAGAATACGGCTGCTGCTTTCCTAAACAACTTAACAAGACACAGGAGAGAAGTGGACAGAGCACAAGACAGTGCCACAGGAGCACACTCCCAGAGAGCGGAGATGGAAGAGTCATTTCTCTCTCTGCAGCACTGATGGTTCTCATCTCATTAGGCAATACTTGAAAGTTCCTGGATTCTTAACTATGCCTCACAGAAAATTTGGAGAAATGGCAGATAACCAACTCACGAGAATAGTTGGTATAAAATGGAGATTAGGAATAGAATTCTGAAGAGAGCTAAGAATTATTCTCTATTTTGTGTGTGAAAGAAGAAAACATATACAATGGACTATAAATATTAGTGTAGTAAATGAATATTACACAAAATATTTTCTCCTGACTCAGCAGTGAACTATTTCAACTGCTTTTGCATTTGCATAAAAAAATCCATGCATCATACTGAATTCTAATTCATTTCTCACCTAAGCCATTCTAATGCTTCATACAACCAAATGAAGCAGAATTAATCAAACCTATTAGATTCATTCCTAATCCCTAAAGGACTTCTGTCTTTTAGCATTTCCATGCTAACTAAAACTATTGGTTTCTTTTTCCTTAAGATGTCAGATGTGGCTGCCTCCTAAATACAATACCTAAATAACTTCCTAAGTGTTTCCTTAGTTTTGAAGAACGATTAAAGAAAGCAGGAAGATGCCGGAGAACCCACACGGCCAGCTCAAATGCTGTAGCACCGTCCCCAAGCCACGTCCACCTCTCCTTCCCCTGTATTCCCAGAGCACTGGATACCGCTAGCTGCTGGTATAGAGTCCCCTATTGGGATGTGGGCCCTTCATGGGAGAAATCAGGTCATCTTCATTCTGTATCCCCACAGCCCCCGCAGCATGTTAAGTGCTCAGCTAAAGCTGGAGTGACCATGAAACTGATGAGGTCATCTCTTCTCACATGAAGGTCTAGCTGAGCCCCAGTTGTGATGGGTTGTGCAAACGCTGGCCATTACCGGGGCCAAGCTGTCCTCCAAGTGGAGGCGGCTCTGGTCCAGACCCAGTACAGATGGTGGGGAGCAGGGTAAAGGGGAGGAACGGCATCAACCAGTGGGTACTCTGTCCCCCGGGGAGCTGCTTGCCTGTGGGACTAGCAGGACAGGGGTGCCGTCAGCATGCCACAGGACGCCAAGAGTCTTTCTGCAAAGGACTGGCTATTAGAAAAATACTGTCTCCATCACTCTAGGGAGCTCCTCCGCTTGATCCATGATACTCTGTGGTCATGGTTTCACTGCTTTCACAGTTCCCAGTGAAATTAAGGCTGGGTCACAATCCATGACACCAGATGCTACATAGAAAGTAAGTCGAGATACAAAAGAAAACCGTTTGTAATAAAAAGAACGTCTTGGTTAAAAGACTAATTTAAGAGTGACACTAATCAGCAGACCACTGAACTGCTATGGTTGGTGGGGAGGGGTAGAAAATATCAACAGCATTGGAAAAAGGTCCATCAGACCAAAGTACAAAAGCTCAGTGTGGGTCCCAGGGTGCCTGGACTCACACGGTGGTCTCTATTGTTTCGATCACTTCCAGGTCAGACTGCGAGGGGGAGAGCAGGGTGCACTCATCCGGCTCCCAGCTGCTCTCTGGACTGTAGTCTTCCTCTGAACTCAGTTCTGCTCCTTCTTCTGTGTCCTCATCACATGACTCCACATAGTGAGCCCCAATCGCATTGATCCCAGAGTCCTCAGAACTGGAGGGAGAAGAGCAGTGATCTATTTTTGGCGTATTGCTCTCTTTTGAAATTAAGGCATCGTGTGCAGAGACCTCCTCGGGGCTCATCTTGTGGGAATGTGGCGCTGGCTGCTTCTGCACGTAGCACATCTTCCCGTTGATGCATTTAACCTGATAGTTGTCAATGAAGAGGTCTGAAATCATACAGTACCTGGGGGAGTCCGGGGGAAGGGGAGGCTGGAAGACGGATGCGAATTTCAAAAAGTGTTCGGTGAGTGAGACTGAGATCTGAATGGTGTTTGTGGGTTCCCGAGGCCTGGCAGGAATCTCGGTGCTTGGCAGCTGTTCCACAGGGGTCATGGGCTGGTATACGTATTTGCCTGTGGGACACAAAGGAGAGGGTTGAAATCTAAGAGCATGGCACAGACTGTATTAACACAGTGATAATGGTTTCTTTCTCAGGACTCAAGAACATTCTTAAAAATATGGAACATCTAGAAATGAACTGGTAATGAAATCACTGAACACTGCTGTAATCAAAACAGAGCATGGTGCCAGGCATGGTGATGCGCACCTGTGATCCCAGCAACTCTGGAGGCTGAGGGGTGTGTGTGTGTGTGTGTGTGTGTGTGTGTGTACATGTGTGTGTGTGCATGCACACGCACACCACAAGTTCAAGTCCAGCCTCAGCAACTTAGTGAGGCCCTGTCTCAAAATAAAAAGGCCTGCGTGTGCAGTAGAGTGGTAGAGTGCCCCTGGGTTCAATCCCCTGTACTTCACAAAGGAAAAAGAATTATGGGATGTTCACTCCCTAGGCTTCCATGCTGGTTTGTTGGTTTGGTTTGGTTTTGTTGGTGGTGTGAGTGAATGTACCCAGAACCTGCACATAGGGAGCACATGCTATAACACTGAGCTACAACCTCAACCCCTAGTTTTCCATGTTTGAAGCAGAACACACACACACACTTAATAAGTAATGGCCTACTGGACTGTTCTGACCTCCATGATGGGTATGGACTAATGATCTCTCTAGAGACAAAGTGCATCTGCAGCCTAACAAGGTGCTCTCCCTGACACCAATGTCACTGCAGCCTAAGCCAAACAGAAGTACAGGCACAGGAGGGGGCCACCTGAAGGGTTTTTACAGAAGCCAAGCAGCTCACCTCCTGAATTTCCCCTCTGCTGCCAGCCCTCGACCAACACTTCTCACAGTTAACATGGATGTGAGACCTAAAGGGACTGGCCCAATAAGTCCCTTTTCTCAGTCTCTTTATTCTACATTTAACAAAATCTCCCATATGCCAAGTGCTAAGGAGATAGAGATGAAAAATACCCAGTCTATAAGTCTTAGATTTTTATTTTGAAATCATTAAAAGTCATCAGTGGATAACCCCATCCCAAATCCAGAGACGGTAACCACAACCTTGGGCATCATCTTGGGTCTTTCCCAATTTAGATGAAGGGTTATCAGTCCATCCATGTCATATATCCTGCACATATTTGGGTTGTTTTGTTTTGTTTTCATACTAGGGATTGACCTCAAGGATGCTTAGCCACTGAGCCTCATTTCTGGCCCTTTGAGACTCTGTCACTAAGTTGCTCAGAGCCTCAGCTGCTAAGGCTGGCTTCAAACATTTCTGCACATATTTGTGACACAGCTTTTTAACCTTAGTACTACTGGCATTCCAGACCAGATAATTCTTTGTTGCAGGTTCTATCCTTGCACTATACAGTGTTCAGCAGCATCCCTGGTCTCTACCCACTCAGTAGATGCCAACAGTGGATCCTTCCCAAGCAAGAATACCACATGTGGCCAGACCTTGTCCAATACCTCCTATGACTGGTCACCTCCCTCCCAGACAAGAATCACTCATGGTATCCTCATAAGCATCTTTTTAATAGGCAAACCACTCACTATGTGTGTCACGTGGCCTTGTTTGAGTTCTTGGTCAGACTGAAAATCTTTGCATGGAATCGCCTTTTGAAATGAAAATGGTCTTAGGAGTTTGTTTTGTTTTGTTTTTGGTTCTGTGGATGGAACTCAGGGGCACTCAACCACTGAGCCACATCCCCAGCCTTATTTGTATTTTATTTAGAGACAGGGTCTCACTGAGTTGCTTAGCCCCTTGCTTTTGCTAAGGCTGGCCTCAGCCTGTAGCTCGTATTACAGGTGTGCCCCAGACTAGGTTTTTTTCTAACATTAATTAAGCCATAGAAGAATGGCAACTTCAGATCAGAAATGTGGTGGTATCCATGCCACAGGTGATCTATTAAAACCAACCCAGCTGGCTTATATTTTTTGTTTCTTGACTCCTGTATTAAAAAACAAAAGTACCCTAGATGCCCCAATTTCTTTGTAACTAACTTACTCTAAAAATATCTTCATCTTTAAGCATAGAAAAGGCATGTTTAAAATCATCACACCTTTGGGCTCCCAAGATCAGCTTCAAAACGTGGACAAATATCACTCAAACTCTATGGTCTGATAAAAACATAAGAAGAACCCGGTCACACCTGCCTGGGAACTCTGTTTAAAATACACCAGGTATCTCCATTGCTCTGTATCTGTAAAAGAAGGCATTACTATTTGCCAGGCAGAGTGAAAGGTCAGCTCTAACAGCTGGCACAGAAGGACCCTGCCTCTGGACACTGCGGAGAAAAAGGAGGCCGGCCTTCGGGCCTTCTTGCAGATCCTCCAGCTCAGGGTTAGAGGTGTGTATGGGGACAGGACTGAAGAGAGAAGAGACGTGGGACTACCCTCTCCTGCCTGCACAGCGGTGAACCACGTGACTGGAATTGACTGGAATGCAGGTTTGGTTTCCTCGACTCTGGGCCAGAGGTTCTGGGGCTTTGAGGCTGTGGCTGGCTCAGTGAACAGATGCTTGCCCCAGAAAGCTGATTAAGTTCATTCCACCTAAGTGACTTCTGGCTTAGCTATCTTGTCACAGCCCTAGAGGACGTGGGTAGCGCATTCCTGCCTTTCATAACCCTCCTGAGACCCTGAGGGAACAAGGCTGCATTTAGTCCAGAGATGGAGGCCGTGAGGCCTGGCCTTGGGCCTTCCCAACCTCCCTCTGCTGTTCTGGCAGAGCCCCCCCACCCCACGCCCTTCTCCTTTTCCTTTCCCTCTATTGCGCTTCTTCATACTTTCTTTGGTCTTTCTCCCCTCTGTTTTTCTTCTTTCTCAGTCCCCTCTCCCCCAAAGCTCTTTTTGTCTGTTATGAGGTATAGTGCTATGGGCTGAATGTTGTGCCCCCTGCCCCCCGATTTCAAATGCTGACATTCCCTGTTCCCAGTGTGATGGAGTGGAGGTGGGGCCTTGAGAGGTCAGCGGGTTGAGATGAGGGCCAGAGGGTAAAGCCCGCACGACGAACCAAAGGCCCTTATAACAAGAAGAAGAGACCAGAGCCCCCCACTTTCCCCTCCAGGTGCCGATTCAGGATCTGCAAGCCAGGACCTGCACCTCGCTGGACACTGAACCTGCCAGACTCTTGATCTTGGACTTCCCAGCTTCCAGGCTGTGAGGGAAAAGTATTGACAAAGTCACCTAATCTACAGCACTTCATTACAGCAGTCTGAAGTGACCACAACAGATAGTAAAGGAAAGAGAAATGCAACTAGGAAAGGAAGGCGTGCCCTGCACTGCAGACTCCATTCCTCCTATTAAATCTGCTTATTCAGCTAGGGTGACAGCCATGACCCGGGGTACAGATGCAAAGAAGAAGAAAGAGAAGTAAAGAACAGTAGAGACCATGTGGGAAATAAAGTCTTGTAACCACTTTTCCTGTATAAGCTAATCATATGTTTGATTTGCTTATGTGCACATTGAAGGATAAAAACAAAATAGGATTGGGGACATAGTTCAGTGGTAGACCACTTGCCTGGCATGGGTGGGGCCCTGGGTTCCATCCCCAGCACTGACCCACCACAAAACAAAAACAAACAAACAAACAAAAAACAAAACCACCACCACCACACATCAAGGGTTTAGTTTTCTACAGTGTAGAGGGGTTAATATTTTGTCCCACTCCCCTCAAAACTTCTCCCCCTGTGGTACACCACATGTTCACAACTATTATTGTTGCAAGTGAAATGTTACAAATTATCGGGGATTCAATTCTGTCCATTCTACTGTACTTGATAAGAGTAAAATGAACTAACACAGTTCAATAGTAAGGACCAAAACAAAAGAATTTCTGGACATTTAGTCAGGAAATTCAATAACCATACTCTAAACAGCATTCTTAATTAAGAGTTTATTATGTTATTTAAAGAATAGATGCATGAGAACTTTTAAAACTTAAACATCTAAACAGTAAAGATAATCAGAGTCCAGCCTTCAAGAAAATAAAAGGAGAGTAAAAAAAATCTATAGACTGTTTATGCTCCAGAAATTCCACCTCTATGCATATATTCAAAAGAAATTAAAGCAGGGTCTCAAAGAGGTATTTGCTCATCGCAGTATTATTTACAATGTCCAAAGGGTAAATGCAACCCAAGTACATCCAACAGGTGAACAGGATATACACATATGTAAAACAGAATATTACTCTACCTTTAAATGGAAGGAAATTCTAACACATGACACAACATGGATGAATCCTGAGAAAAATTATGCTAAGTGAAATAAGCCACACCAAATAAATACTGTATGACTCCACTTTCTGAGGTTCCCAGAGTCATCAAATTCATAAAGACAGAGGAACAATGCTGTTTTCCAGGGCTGGGGCATAAGAAGCATGGGGAATTGTTTAATGGGTGTTTTCAGTTTGCAAGACAAAGAGCTGTGGAGATGGACAGCTGTGACGAGGTACCTCTGAACTGTGTACACTGAGAAATGGTCAAGATGGCAAATACACACACTTACCACAATTTTAAAACTTTTAACAAATTAACTCAGTATATTCATAGACTGTGGGAGGAAACTGAATATAGAAAAAATTCTTACGATAATGAGATGAACAATGCAATTAAAAAATAAAAAGGGGGTGTGGCTCCCCCTTAGAGCAGCAGGAGGGCTCTTTTGGTGATGGAAAAGTTCTTTATCTCGGCTGTTTTGATGCTAATACCCGGCTGTCACACTGCGCTACTGTTTTGTAACTTACTTGCCAATGGGGGAAATTGGGTAAAGGGGACAAGGAAACACTATTTTTCACAAAACTGTACATGAATCTATAAATTTTTCAAAATAAAAAACAAACAATAGAAGGAAAAAAACACCACAGAACTCATGTTGTAACACCCTTTTCCACCAGTGCATTGTATCAGGAGGTGCAGTCGATACACCCCATTATAGGTTATGTAATGCTTGACCTGGTATCTAGGTTTCTCCATTATAAAGTTTGTTTTTCTCTTTGTAAGAGATATTTTGAAACTATAAAAATATCCCATCATGCTTTCACCCAGTAACTTTAGCAAGCACAGGTGGATCCTGCCTGCAATCATTATTATAATGGTGGTGGCCACCATCATTAAAATGGTGTTTCTATTTCCGTAATTCCTTCTGTATTTAATAATTAGAATTCTACATAAGCACTAACAGCTGCTCCTTCTCCATTTATTCAATTATTTATGTAAGCACAGACTCATAGATGTTTTATTCCATGGATTTGCTACTCCTTAGTCTCATTTATTTTGTTGCTCAAATCATGCCAGATTTTGCTCTTGGGAGCTTGTTACAGTTTGGATCTTGAATGCCCCCAAAAGGTTATGTGTTGAGGACTTGGTTCCTGGCCCCGTGGCACTATTGGGAGATGGGGCCTAGTGGAAGGTCGTGGGGACATGCCTTTTGAGGAATATGGGGACCCTGAATCCTTCCTCTCTCTTTGCTTTCTAGCTGCCAGGAGGTGAGCAGCTCTGTCCCGCCACAGGCTCCCCACCATGACATTCTGCTTCACCACAGGCCCCAAAGCAACATAACCAACCAACCATGGACTCAAATCTCTGAAACTGAAGCAGCAACTCCTCCCCAAGATGCTCCTTCTCATCTCTGCTAATAGCTGCAACCTGCTAGTTTCTGCTTCTGTAATCATGCTTGCTCAGCAGCCACGGCAGGAACCAGAGCTGCCTGGAGAAAGGGGGAGACATCAAGATTACCTGCGTAGCAAAGTCCTGAAACCCAGAAATCTGTACTGTATAAAAGATACCAAGAACAAAGGGCTGTGCTCAGCTTTCTGAAAGGACTCCGCTGAGCCTGCACCAGTGCAGAATAATCCTTGCTCTCCTACATCTCCAAGGGCTGCTTGTCTCTTTCCAGGGCCATAATTTTCCGTATTTTTCTGTATTTTCCATAACAAAACTACAGACACAATAAACCTTTTCTCCTTTCAGTTAATTATCTCAGGTTTTTTTCTCCCAGTGATGGAAAGCTGACTGACACAGAGCTCCTTCAAAATAGCACCTATGTCCTTTCAACATGCCCCCATTGTGGTGTGACGACAGTACTGGCTTCTTTGTACTCTTCCTGCCCTAATCTGAGCATCAGCTTTTTCTTAAGAGCTCTAGTCCTCTTTATTAATAACTTGTTCTTAACTTTGTTCTCAAAATATTCCTAAGAAGTGGAATCTCAGCTATTCAAATCACTCACAGAGCTCATACATAGGAGAAGAACATTACACCTCATTGCACTATTTAACACCCATTTCACAAATAAATAAAAAATGAATTTGTGAAGGTTTTGTTGTTTTGTATTTATTTATTTTTTTCATCTGATGCAGGGTCTTGCTAAGTTGCCCAGGCTGGCCTCATGATCCTCCCACCTCAGCCTCCCAAGTAGCTGGAATTAATGGGCATTTGCCCCCTCAGCTGGCTATGTGAAGTTTATTTTTATCTGCAATCTTTTCAAAGGGAGCTGAACCCCTATCTCTTACCATATACAAAAATTAACTCAAAAAGTATCAAAGACTTTAAAAAGACCCCAAAACTAATGAAACTACTAGAAGAAAACAGAAGAAACACTTTAGGACATTGGTCTAGAAAAAGAAGACAGAAGTAAAAATTGGCAAATTTGCTTATATCAGATTAAAAAGCTTCTGCACAGCAAAGGAAACAAGAAAGTGAAGAGACAACCTACAGATGAGAGAAAATATATGCAAACTATTCAAGGGATTAATATTCAGAATATGTAAGGAACTCAACAGCAAAAAAAAAATCCAATTAAAAAATGGATATGACCTGAAGAGATGTAAGTGACCAATAAGTATATGAAAAAAAAAATGCTTGATGTGCCTAATCATCAGGAAAATGGAAATCAAAACCATAACGAGAAAGGCCATTATCAAAAAGTGCTGGTGCAGGAGAGAAAGGGAAACTTTCATACTCTGTTGGTGGGAATGAAATTAGTACAGCTGTTATGAAAAGTAGTATAAAGGCTCCTCAAAAACTAGAAATAGGGATCGGATATATAGCTCAGTGGTAAAGCACTTGCCTAATGAGACCCAGGGTCCAACTTCCAGCATGGAGGGAAAAAAAAGAATAAAACTAGGAATCTATCAATCATATGATCCAGCAATCTCACCACTAAGTGTATATACATCTCCAAAGGAAAGGTAATCAGTAATCAAAGAGACATCTGCATTTGCATGTTTACTGTAGTACTATTCTCAATAGCCAAGACAAAATCAACCTAATAGCCATAAAAATAACACAGTATATATACACAATGGAATATTATTGAGCCATAAAAAGAAGGAAATACTGTCATTTGCATGTACCTGAATGGAACTGGAAGACATGTTAAGTAAGGAACAGAAAGACAAACACTGCATGTTCTCAATTATATATGGAAGCTAAAAAGTGGTTCTTACAGAAGTAGAGAATAAAACAGAACACTGTGGAACCAGAGGCTGGGCAGGGTTCAGGGAGGGGGATGGAGAGAGGAGAGTTAATGAGTACAGGTGGATAGAAGGAATACCCTAATTTTCTATAGCACAGTAACATAAGCATGGATGACAGCTATCTCAAAATAGCTAGGAAAGAGGATTCTGGAGGTTCTCAACACAAAGAAATGATAAGTGTCTGAGATGATAGATATGTCAGTTACCCTGCTCTGAGCACATTGTGTAGATATACTGAAATGTCATGCTGAATCTCATAAATACAATTACTTTGTTGATCAGAAATTAAAATACATTTTAAAAAACACCAGCAAACAAAAAATTTGTTAGATTTTTAAAGGAGCCAAAGTCACTTTCTAAATACTAAAGCTGATTAAACAACATGACTAAGATCACAAAAAACTGTGACTGATCACTAAAAAATAAATTTCAGACATTTTTCTTTACAGGAAACCTGGTTTAACCCATTCAGTTGTCTCAAACGAAGGCCAATCAAAGCCATAACATATGTAACTTCCACTATTAAAGTATTGATTCATAATAGTCCTGATTTTTTCCCCATTTGTGTTTGGTAATAATATATATACTCACTCTTCTCCCAATGCCTCAACGAGACTCTAAAGATTTATGCTCTTATATTGGTTCTTTTCTTAGAAAAAATAGGAAGGTTATTATTACATTCTCAAGCTCATACATTAACACAGGAGTCAGTTCTAGGACTCAGTCCTTGGAAGACACCATTTGCAAACACACACCTACGTCTAGATGACACTGTTGTTGCCACTGTATTCTCTGCAAGTTGCTTTAGCTAACACTCCCATTGTAACACAGTGTAATGACACAGCAGATAAATTTCCTGAAGATGATTCTTTTTATTATAGAACATAAAGAGAAGAAAAACCAAAACACCAAAACAAATATAGAAAGTAAACTAAAATTTATATGACCCTTTAAGAAATTGCATAAACCTTGTTAATCTTTTTTTAAAATTAAAATCAGTTGGGTATTTTGATTCTTAAAGATCATCTGGAAGGGAAATGAGCTCTTTGCTTTTTGCAGATAGTTTTATGGTCATGAAATGTGTGTCCCCCTTGACACATGAATATACCACTCCCAGGGATTGTGAAGTAATTTTAATGTTAGCCTAAGCAAAATATAATTAGAAAGGAAATCTGAGGAGGGGAAGAGTGGCCTGAGGTGAACTGTATGCAAATTTCAGTTCTTAGATTTTAAATAGTGTATCACAAACCGGGTGCTGTGGCTCCCACCTGTAATCCAAGCAGCTCAGAAGGCTGAGGCAGAAGGATCATGAGTTCAAAGGTAACCTCAGCAAAAGCGAGGTGCTAAGCAACTCAGTGAAACCCTGTCTCTAAATAAAATACAAAATAGGGCTGGGGATGTGGCTCAGTGGTCAAGTAGCCCTGAGGTCATTCCCCAAATAAATAAACAAATAGTGTGTCACAATTATGTTTATTTTATTCCTGAGAGTATTCAATATTTTGAAAACAAGATAGATACTGTTATTTAACAATTTCTGCAATGTGCATCATTCTCTGAGTTGCATATCACAGACTAAAAGCAAAAGAAGATAGCATTTGGTATAACTCAAAGTATTTGTTATGGCCTGACTCCCCATCCTACACCAGTGGCAGTAAATGTACCAAAATTTTTGTATTTGACTATGAAAACACTTGAAGCTCCCATTTGGAAATTTAAGCAAGAACTTCATTTCTGAATTGTAAAATCTCTATTATGATGGAATATTAATGTGTAGCAAATCCTTAGTGAGACAGACAACCAAAAGCATGGTTTGTCAGCTCATTTAACAAATAGTTATTGAATATCTACTATGTTCATCCTACTTAATCAAATGCTGCAGGAAAATAAAATGAACTTCTGAGAACTTTCAAATCTGAACAGAAAATAAAAAGTAATCTACAGGAATGAACACAAGGTGCTCAGCAGGCAGCAGAACACAAGCCTAGACTTCCCAGAGATTCCACACGGTATCGGGCAGCAAGCAGAACTGCTCCAGGCAGGTTTCAGAGCTGGGTTGGTCCGTTCAGCATTGGGGACTAAGCAGAGGAGGACAAGGTCTGTGAGCAAGCCTGAGACTGGATGGGGTTTGAAATGCAAAGCCAAGCAGCTCTGGGTTTTGGTAGCAGGATAAACTGCTAAAAAATCACCATGAGTCAGGTCGTAGGGATACAAGGAGGAGGTTAAGCCTTTAGTCTGGAAAGCTACTGATGGACTGAAAGGAGAGATGCGATTTAAGAGGAGGCTGTGCAGACTTTGAGGCATGGTATTCTGACTTAAGCCACGTGACAGTGGTGGAGGAGAAAACGGGAGACACCTTGTGAAGGTGGCCAATCATGGAGGTCAGAGCAAAGTCAGACACCAGATTCCACCAACTCTCCTGCTCATTAGCTGTTTGATCTTTATGAGGTTGTTCAAGTTCTCACGGTTTTAGTTTCCCCAGTATAACAGTAGAGAGTGATATCTACTTTATGGAGTGGTTAAAAAATCAAACATGAAAATGCTTTCTAGCACTAACTCAGTATCTGGCACACTGTGAACATTCCATCATGCTTTCTGTTGTTAGAAGGCAGAGCTGCCTGGAGGGCTCTCCAAGCCAGTCCAGACACTTGCCACGTCACCATTTGGCCACCTCTGCCAAGCTGTGTCTTCCAAGTCTGAATGCACTGAATGCAGCCAGGAGCCTGGGTGGGCTCCTCTGCCAGCTCCTCTCTGACCCAGTTCTCTGCCTGCCCCCCTTTATCGTCTACCCCAAACCCTACATCTGCTTTCATTCCATTTTTCAAACTAATATTTGGAACCTCCATTGTGTGCCAGGTACTGAGCTAGAGACGTGCAGTTAAAAGACCAAACAAAACACACTTCAGTCCCAGAATCCTATGCTCTAGGAAAGGACACATACTTTAAACAAATTGTCACACAAAAAGATATATAATTATAAACCATTAAAAGTGACAGGCAAAAAGTGATGAGGACAAGTAAAAATCAATGATTCAAAATTATAGACTTGGCCTCTGCTTCCCAGTTGCCACATCCTGAGCAGCTTCCCTCTACTGCGCCCTTCCACGGTGATGTTCTGCCGCTCGAGCCCAGAGCTGTGGAGGCGGCCACGTGTGGACTGAACCTCTGAAACCTGCACTGGAAGCCTTTGGAGGAGAAGCCAAAGACTGAGCTACATGCACTGGTAGTTCAAAATGGAGCCCACAAACTCTGTTTCACTCATTCATTCCAGAAAGATTCTGAGTGACTACAGTTGCCTATTGATAAGTCTTCTGGACCCAGATATCTGGTCAGAAGAAAGTTCTAGCACCTCAGGTTCAGGAGATAAAGCAGAATCCCTGAAATTCATGGCTCCCCTCAGCAGGGATCTTCTCCCTGTGAGCCACTGCCTCCCACCCACCTTCTCCACTTCAGGCTTCTGTGCCCCCAACATAGTCATATAATATTGTTGTTCTAGGGGCTGGAGATGTGGCTCAGCGGTAGCGCGCTCGTCTGGCATGCGTGCGGCCCGGGTTCGATCCTCAGCACCACATACCAACAAAGATGTTGTGTCCGCCGAGAACTAAAAAATAAATATTAAAAAAAAAATATTGTTGTTCTAGTACTAATTACCTTGGTAAGTACATAATACATGAACAAACATAATGCATAATAATATGCTTTTACATACTGCACTATCAACTAGTCAGCATCTCTTTGACTCCCCACTTTTACTAGGTGGGACTATTTAAGACCAAACCCTTCCCTCTGCCTCTTTGCCCCTCTCAGTTTCTGGAAGTACACAGTGTTTCCCCATATCAATCAGGGATACATTCTCAAACCCCAGGATGCCTGAAACCGCAAATAGCACAGACGGTACCAAACCCTGTACGATACTGTTTTTTTCCTCATACATACATGCATATAATAAAGCTTAATTTATAAGTCAGTCACAGTAAGAGATTAATGACAATTACTAACAATAAAAAAGAACACATGAAAAAGGAAGCCTGCCCTTTGCAATCACATGGATAGAACTATTTATCAATATTAAGTAAAAGAAGTCAGCCACAGAAAGACAAGTACCACCTGACCTCACTCATATGAGGAACTGAAAAAAGCTGACCTCATAGAAGGTGAGAGTAGATTGTTGGTTACCAGAGATGGGGAGAAGGAAGGGACAGAGAGAAGCTGATCCATGATACTAAGCTACAATTAGACAGAAGCAAGAAGTTCTGGTGTTCGACAGCACAACACGGTGACTACAGATAATAATAATGTATTGTACATTTCAAAAAGGTATAAGAAGAGAGTTGGACACTTTTTCCATAAAGAAATGATAGGTGCTGGGGTGTAGCTCAGTGGTAAAGCACATACTTATAGGCAGAAGGACTTGGGTTCAATCCCCAGCAGAAGGAAGGGGTGGGAGAGGAAGGGAAGAAAGAGGTTTGTGGAAATAGATGTTTAACCTGATTTAAATATTACGCAATGTGTACAAAACCATAACTGGCACCCTACAAATATGTATAATTTTATGTTTTAAGTATAAGTTAAAAATGAATTTAAATTAGAGCTGGGGTTGTGGCTCCAAGGTAGAGCACTCACCTACCATGTGTGAGGCACTGGGTTCGATCTTCAGCACCACATAAAAACAAAATAAAGATATTGTGTCCACCTATAACTAAAAAACAAACAAAATAAGTAAACTTAAATTAAAAATTAAAAAAAGAAGTTCCAGATTTGGGATGCTTGAGTTGGATGTGGGGCTGGAAGTCGGGGAAGGCCTCCCTGGGGAGACCATAATTAGTGCATCTCACTCAGGACGAGTAGAGTTAAATAGGCAAAGAAAGGGGGAAGGCCCAGAGTGGCCAGAGCACAATGAGCCAGGAGGGGACAGACTGAGATGACAGTGGAGGGGACAGGAGCATGCAGCCCTCAACAGCCATGCTGTTGCCCTTCTCCCGGGCTCACACCAGGTCTGGACTGACGTCAAGGAGGTAAGAGAGGGAATGAAGGAGGCGGAAGAAAGTGCCTCCAAGCAGCTTGTGCAGGGCAGGAGCCCTTTACCAAGAGACTTCTATAACCCAGGCCACATTTTAACACCCTGAAGTGTGGCAGCACCTGCCTTAAAGAGGACATTTCCGTAAGAACCATAAGTCAAAAATAGAGATGCTAGCTGTCGCACTTACGAACCCACTGTAGCCAATTAGGAACGAGAACAATGAGTGCTCTATGCTTTTAAAACCACGTTTAGTCGCACCTGAACCCAAGTCTTCTGCTTTAAGGGACCAACAGATACACGCAACAAACTTTTGAGTATTTTAATGAGAAGCTGCCAGAGAACAACTAGGGGAACGAGAACAAGTATAAAACACATCCCACTTACAATCCAGTTTGGGCCACAGAAATATCCACAGCACCACAAAGGGAAAGATAAATATTAAGTTGTAGCTACCGAGGTCCCATAGTGCTAAGAGTTCAGGGAAAACTGAGGGCTAGAAGGGCTGGAGAAGGCTCCATAGAAAACACGGAAAGCATGGCATGCCTTGTGCTAAAACTCAGGGGGCAGGGAGTGTGGGGTGTCTGAGGGACGGGAAAGTGAGCAGCCTGGCTGGAGTACAGGGCTCTATCTCGACCATGACCAGCCTTACCGCTCAGATAATCTGGAAAGAGCAAAACCCTTCCTCTGCTGTGGGAGGTTGACACAGCAAAGGTTGCTCTGCTGGATAAACTGGCACAACGGAACCCCTTAAGTCTAGCAGACACAGACCGGCCAGTCGAGCTGGAAGAGCCCCGTTGTAACCAGAGCCCTCAGAATCATCCCAATGATGTATGTGTAGCTAAACAGGCCATGGGGGGGGGGGGGCGTTGCACGTAGGAGAATGAGAACTGACTTAGGTTACCAGCTCCTTTCAGGCGGCCAAGTCAGGATTTCATAGAGTAAATGGTCTATCTCTTTCACTTAAGCTAGAAAAGCTAGAAACTCCTATTTATCTGTCTGGAGCTATTCTGCAGAGCTAAAGGAATATAGGAACCAGTTAGAAAAGAGCTGAGAGTGCCTTCTCCCCGAGATGGGTCACTAGGGGTGACACGAAGCATAAAAACCATATGTTCGGAAAAAGGATGGCTGCTGAGAGAGTGCACAGAGACTCAACCAGAATGTAGTAATTGTCTGCAATTTGCAGTGCAGGAAAACATTCAGAAAGGTGATGGAGGGAAAGAGGAATAAATGGGGACGTGGCTGAATGTAGAAGCTACCATCGATACAAGGTGAGAAAAGCTGCATGAACACCACACCCTTTTGATGGTGGTTAATAAAAATGAAAGGCATAATCTTTGATTTTTTTGTAATAAGCCTTGACCTTACATTTTATGAGACCACCTCAACCTCCTACCTTTCTCTGCAAAATGACCATGCATGAGCTGAGTCACCAGACTGGACAACAGATTTCCATGTGGGAACAAAGATCCCTTAGGAGCCCAGCAAAAACAGAGAACATGGAGCATGAGGATTCTGGCATGGCTCTGCCTCCCTACCAGCAAACAGCTGTGGCTTTCCACAGATCTCAAACATGTCATTAGCAGCCGTTCATTCAGAGGGGGGATACTGCCGACAGACTAAACTAAGGGAGACAGTAGGAGACATCCGTCATGTTTATTTATTGATCTGAGGATGAGAAGTTCAGAAATTCACAAGAAAAGGATGCTGACTAGACAACCTGATCTAAGCAAAGCAAGATCTGGAAGCATCTGAAGTATCTATGCTTAGCACAGCTCGGTAGGAAATGTCTACTGAATTTTTAAAAATGTAACTTTGTTAAAGGCTATTTTTGCAGGTAATGTGTCTGTTATCCAAGAACTTCATTTTCAAAATTATACAAACTAATATAGCATTCTAGAACTTTATTTTTCAATAATTAGCCACAATAAAAATGAAACCTTCTAAATATCTATAAGATAATTTTAAACCAAATTATTAATATTTACATACATAAATTATATCCCAAATATAATGAGAGAAAATATACGCATATTTTTCCTTTAATCAGTTGTTATAGTTTCTTCCATATACAGGAGAGTTGCTTCCTGTATATAGTTAGGCTACCCAACTCAAAACAGGTGCCACTGGAGAAATCCCAAGAATTAGGGGTAAAAAGTAACAAATTAATAAGTAACAGCTAAATAGCATCTCTACTTTCACAACCCATTCAACTATTAGTGAATGGGAATAAGGAGGCTCAGATCATGGCACCAAAACTCAATTTAGAGCTTTGTTCTTAGACTAGTGCTTCATCACAGTAGTCGGGATGTAAAATCCATGGAGGGAGTCAGGCCACAGCTGATATCGAATAGTAAAGAGAAAAAAGGGGGAGGGGTCCAGACATGGCAAGACTAGGAATGCACTGGCTGTGTGGCCTCTCAGCTCCAACTTTTCCCTAATACGGATGCTCTGCCACAATGGGCAGAACTCCTTTAAGCCTGTTGCCTTTACACATGTGTGGGTAGAGGGTGCTGGAGGGACACTGAGGGAGGAAGGGGTTCTCCCACTGATGGCTGTGCGAGTGTGAAGGGTAGCTCTATTTCAGCTGTGCACCTAGGACATTCAGTTCCTTGGCAAATTTACAGACCTGGCCTGGCCTCTCCACATGGAAATCAGCATAACAAAAGCCTCCTGCCCACACACCAAGCTTCTGCTCTCTCTCTACTCAGCCACGCCACCAGCTGCCTATTGCCTGTGCCACCCTGAACTTGAGAGAGTTGCTTCCTGTTTGCCAAGCAACTGCACACCAGGAGAGCCCGGACAAACGGGCAAATTTCTTGCTACCATGCGGGTTGAACTACACCTTCTCTAGTGAAGTGTGAACCCTAGTCTCAGGGAGGAGACTACTTCCAAGTCTGTCTTCCTTCCTAGGGTACTCTACTGGGGCCAGGGAACCACACAGAATTTCCTTATATCGCACAGTCACTAATTTCTTAGAGTTTAGTAATGCTTTATATTAAACTCCCCTCCCCCCATTTAATCTACTGTGTGGTTTCTACCTTCTGACTGGATTCAAACTGATTCCATGACCACAAATAATATGGAATTTCTTGTTGGTAGTGATATTATGACACCATCAGAAAAAGTATGGCCTTGCAGAGGAACAAAGCCAAGGGCCCCACAAGGCTGAAACACACTGAGGTGCAGTTGCTCTGGATGTGCCTGGGCTAATCCAAGCAAATAAAACCGTCCTGGGGATTGTCTCCCTGTGCAGATGGCTGGTTCAAAGAGGTCCCCAGCTGTTCCTGAAACCAGCATACCAATTAGGGAATTAAAAAACAAAAGTCACTAATGAAGGACCAGAAAGGATCTCTGTGAATCCTTTACAGACCAAGATCCTAAAATGTCAGTGATATCTTCTTGATGGTTTCAAACAAAAAAATTAATGAGGTTTTTATTGCTTCTGCTGGAAAAAAAGGAGGCCACATTCTATTCACAAGTATCTCTTAGATTCCATTGACTAGTGTTAATAAAAAAAATTATAATTTTTTCCATAAAATCCAAGAGGATTACAAAACGATGTGATGGGGCTGTGCAGTTAACAGTTTTATGAACACAACTAATTACTCATTTTACTTCTTGGTAGGTGGGATGCTTATTTAATGTCAACTTGGAAGGTATTTTTAGATGAAATTAACATCTAAGCAGCAGTGAACTCTAAGCAGCAGACTGCAGTCTGTTGAGGTCCGCTGGACAGCAGGCTGTCCACAGACCTGCATCACTGGCCCTCCTGAGTCTCAAGCCTGTTGGTCCACATTGCAGATCTGGTCTGGTTGGTCTCCATCCCTCCCTTTTTTTCTCTTGAAAACACGGACTAATACAGTGGGGCAAATCTTACCTGCACTTGTGGAAAATGATGCCATGGCAATATAATCAAATATGATCAACTTTAACTAATGGAAAGAAAGAAACTAGGGCTGGGGATGTGTCTCAAGTGGTAGCGCGCTCACCTGGCATGCGCAGGGCGCTGGGTTCAATCCTTAGCACCACATAAAAAATAAAATAAAGATGTTGTGTCCACCAAAAACTAAAAATTAATTATTAAAACAAAAAGAAACTAACTCAACTCTTTAGTACTCTTTTTCCTTCATGAGACTATCCATAAGGGGGAACTACCTAAAGTCATTAGGCCCTCAGAACATCTGCCAAAAAGCAGCACTGAGAAACCCCAATCTTCTTAAGGGCAAACATGCATATGTTTTATATATTCTAAATTGATTAGATTATATAGCTAGATCTAGTTCATTTCTCCTGTAATAAAATGATTGACTTCACATACATCCATAGATTGTTTTCTTCAGATATTTCCATTGGTTTTCTGTTAAATACTGTCAGTGTGATTTTTCCCTCTTGCTTTTTGGCTACCAATACTTGAGACTCCTATCACTTTAAAACAATTATTTTTTTTCAGACATTATTCTTTGTGCAATTTCATCTTGGTTGTGAGAGTGAATACAGGCCAAACTGTATCCAGTCTTAGGTCTCAATGTGGTAAAATCAGATGAAAATGATGTTAAGTACCTCAACTATTTTGCATTGTTTCATTTTTTCCTTCAGTTAGTATGAGTTTTGATACTGGAATTCATGATTCTACTCCAAATTTTGCATCCCTTTCTAGCTAAATAATCCCTAGATAGCCCAGGATCATCCCTAGAAAATGGCCATCATTTCTATGGTGGAGAACAGTCCAGAAATAACAATTACAATATAATATAAGTGTCACGACAGGATTATGTACAGAGTCCGGAGGAACAAAGGAGAGGAGTCAACAACAGGGTGGGGCAGGAGGGCAAGGAAACAATGGCAAGAGGTGACATTTGAAAGGAGTCTGGTGGACAGAGGCACAGGGAAGATGGAAAAAGCCCAGCGTTCCCAGCAGACTGAGGTGTGTGAAGGTGCAGGAGTACAGAAGAGCAAGGGTCTTCAGAGGATTACAGTGCTTCATTATGGCCCAAACAAGGGGAAGGTGTGAGGAGGAAGGACGAAGGGCAGAGACCATGCCAGAAAAGCCTGTGTATGCCACGTGCTGGGACTGCATCTGCAGTGACACGGAAGACACCGAGAGTCACTGAAGGATCTGAAGTGGACAGAGATCAGAACACATTTTTGTTTTAGAAACACCACTGCAAGTAGTACGAAGAAGGACTGAAGGGCCAGAAAGTTGACTAAGGTGGCAAGACAGCAATGAATGAGAGCCTGAATCAAGGTAGTGGCCAAGAGATAGGTTAGAAAGGGCAGACTCTGTGGGACTTGATCATCTAATATGTAAAAAAAGGGAAAAGGAAGGGCCAAAGGTAACTCCCAGGTTTCTGAATACAGCAAATAGGTAACTGGCAGTGCCACTCACCAAGTTCAGACATACAAAAGAAATTCCATTTCTGGGAAAGAGGGAGTAATAGGGGCCAGAGAAGCAACAACAACAACAACAACAGATAAAATGCATGCAACAATGGTTTTCAAGACCCTGGATATTAAAGAACAAAAACAATTGCCTCCGAGAACAAAAACCAAAAGAAGTCAGTCCCAGAAGCTCCCAAAGTGTCTGCCTTCAGACTAATGCTCAGCCACGGCACAGAGAAGGGGAACCCAAGCGAAGCGCAAAACACTCAATGTGTCCACCGAGAACTAAAAAATAAATATTAAAAAAAAAAAAAAGAAAAGAAAAAGAAGGCAAAGCTGAGAGCCCATGGACTAACAAACTGCTAATCTAACAACCCAAAAAGCAAAACCAGAAAGGATCGAACTGTTTCCAATAACTGCACCCCAGAACAAAGCTCAAGGATGTTTACAGAAATACTAAAGTATCTAGTAACCAACAAGGTAAGTCACATCAAACTAAAACGCCCGCCATTTGTAGTTGTGGTGGCACATACCTGTAATCCAGCAATTTAAGAGGCTGAGGCAAGAGAATCACAAATTTGAGGCCAGCCTGGACAATTTACACAGATCCTCAGCAACCTGGCAAGACCCTGTCTCAAAATAAAAAATAAAAAGGCCTGGGGACTTAGCTCACTGTTTATTCTCCAGAACCAAAACAAAAACAAACCCCTTTGTGCTTCAGAAGAAACCATAAAGAAAGTAAAAAGACTATACCCACAGAAAGGGATAAAGTATCTACAAACCATCAAATCTAGCTGGCAAGGGACTTAACTCTTATAACAATTAGGGCCAAAGGTAATTCCATTTAAAATGACATTTAAAAATTTTAAATTCCATTTAAATATCTAAATTTTTTAATGCGAAAAGTTGTGGGTTTTTTTTTTTTTTTTTTCTGGTTTCAGCCTCCTGAATCACTGAGATTACAGGCCAGTGCCACTGAGCCTGGATGGACAAAGGATTTGAACAGACATTTCTCCAAAGAAGAATACAGATGGCCAATAAGCCCATGAAAAAATGTTCAACATCATTAGCCAGTAGGGACATGCAAATCAAAACGACAATGAGCTACCACTTTACACCCACTAGGATGACTACAATCAAAAAGACAATAACAAGAGCTAGCAAGAATGTGGAGAACTGGAACTCTGACACATTGTTGATGAGAATGTAAAATGGTACAGCTGCTTTGCAAAACTATTTGGCAGTTTCTCAGAAAGTTAAATATAGAGTTACCATATGACCCAGCATTTTTTTCCTAACTATATAATCAAGAGAATTGAAAATATATGCATAAAACTTACGCACAAATTTTCATAATATCGTTTATGATAGCCAAAAAAGGGAACAATACAAATGTCCATCAACAGATGAATGACCAAAAGTTGGTATAAAAATACAATGAAACATCAATCATCCAAAAAAAGGAATGAAGTACTGATATATGCTACAACACAGATAAGTCTTAAAAATGTTAATACTTAAAAAGTCAGTCACAAAAGATGACACATGATCCCATTTATGTGAAATGGGTAGACACACACATACACACACACACACACACACACACACACGGGGTGGGGTGGGGAAGATCAGTGGTTGCCTAGGTTGGAAGAACAGTAGAGAGTGGAAGGGTGATAAAAATGTTCTGAAATGAGATTATGGTGATGGTTGTACAACCTTGTAAATACACTAAAAATACTTTAACTGGGTGATTTTAATGATATGTAAACTATATCTTTTTAAAAAACAGAATTAAAAAGAACACAGGAAAAAAAACCCTTGCTCCACCCATAACTCAATGCTTCTCAAACCATCTGTGGCAAGGGAATCCTTTTGTTTTTTTTTTTTTTACTTTCCAATCTGTTGTAGATACTTCTGTGAAATGTAAAAGAAATTTAATTATCAGGATATGAAATTTAACAGGATATATATAATACAATTTTTACAATTTCAACAAATATAAAATTGTCTTTAAAAAAATCACAGTAAGAGAGGAAAAAGTATTTCTTGAAGCAGAGTAAAAACACAAAAGAGCAATAAAAGAGATGGAGGAATAGGAAGCCCTGGTCTCTCCTCTCTCCACCAACATCAATCCAGCTATATCTCATGGACAAATTTCCTCTGTGAGAAATCGAGAAAAGATGTGAAAGACTCCACATTCAGCCACAAGTGTAAAGTCAGAGTCACTGAAGCTGGCAGGAATATATCTGGAACACTCTTGCCAGAATCTCTAACCCCAGTATAGGGCCATGGGTTCAAGAAGAGAGCCCCTACCTCCCAGGAGAGGAAAGGCATAATTCATGTGTATAGCACCTCAACTTTCCTGAAGGGCTCCCCAGAGAACTGGCTGGTCTTTCCAGTCATGGAGCTCTGATGGGACCAGCACATTTAAGCTGCCTGAGGGAAAATGGAGATGGCAGTTTGGAATGGTAAATGCTGTAGCTCCTCGGCACCCCTGGCTCTTTAGTGCGTGAGTAGACAAAACCCTACGGCTTCCTTCCTGGCTCTGAGGAGAGAAAGAGTTGGAGGGACACCTCAGAAACTCTAGCCAAGCATACTAATGGAAAGCTTCTCCTTACAAGGCCAATCAGAGAAGACCACAGGAGGTTCTCCTTCATCTAGAACACAGACACCAACACAGGGAACCAAGGGAATGAAGAATCAGGCAGAGATGTTCTCGGCCAAGGAACAAACTTTGCCTCCAGAAAATGATCCTAATGAAATGAGAATATTATTTATTTGATTCAGAATTCAAAATAACTGCCATGAAAATATTCACTGAAGTCAAGAGAACAATACATAAACAAAGTGAGAATTTCAGTAGAGAGAAAAAAAATAATTTTTTAAACAAACCAACTATGGAGCTCAAGAACACAACTGCACTGAAAAATTCACTAGAGAGGTTTGACAGCAGACTAGATCAAGTTGATGAAAGGGCCGATGAACATGAAAACACTTCACTGGAAATAATTCAGAGAATAAAAAAGAATAAAGAAAACTTAAGGGGATGGATAGGACACATCAAATGAACCGATAACAGAAGAAGACAGGATCAGAAAGTTTATATAAGAAATAATAACTAAAAATTCCACAAATCTAGGGAAGGGATCCAAGAAGATTCCAAAGGGCATCAAATAGGAAGAATCCAAAGAAATCCACAAGGAGAAACTCTATGATCAAACTGTCCAATGTTAAAGACGAAAAGAAAAACAAGCAGGAGGAAAACAACTTGTGACAGGGAACCCTCATAAGACTATCAGCAGATTGTTTTTGTCAGCAGAAGTCTTACAGGCTAAAAGCAATCCTTAGTAAGAAAAGTGAAGCAAGAGGCATCACAATACCACAACCTTAAGTTATTTACTATGCTATAGTAACAAAACTGGCATGGTATTGGCACCAAAACAAATATATAGGCCAATGGTACAGAGACAAACCCACATAAATACAGTTATCTCATACTAGACAATGGTGCCATAAATATACATTGGAGAAGAGATAGCCTCTCAACAAATGGTGCTGGGAAAACTGGAAATCCATATGTAGAAAAATGAAATTAAATCTCTATCTCTCATCCTGCACAAAACTCAACTCAAAGTGGATCAAGTACCTAGGTATTAGACCAGAGACCCTAGAAAAAAAGTAGGCCCAACTCTCCATCATGTAGGCTTAGAAACCAACTTCTTAAACAAGACTCCTAAAGCACAAGAAGTAAAAAACAAGACTCAATAAATAGGATGGTGCCAAACTAAAAAACTTCTTCACAGCAAAGTTAACAATCAAGAATGTGAAGAGAGAGCCTACAGAATGGGGAAAAAAACATCTTTGCCACCTGCATCTCAGATAGAACATTAATCTCCAAAATATATAAAGAATTCAAACCACAGAACACCAAAAAACCCAAGTAGCCTAATCAATAAATGGGCAAAGGAACTGAACAGACACTTCACAGAAGAAATACAATCAATCAACAAGTGTATGAAAAAATGTTCAACATCTCTTGCAATTACAGAAATGCAAATTAAAACTACACTGCAATTTCATCTTATTCCAGTTCAGAATGACAATTATTAAGAATACAAGTAACAATAAATGTTGACGAGGATGTGGGGAAAAGGATACACTCATACATTTCTAGTGGGACTGCAAATTGGTACAAGGCCTTCAACAACTCAACGAGATCCTGTCTCAAAGAGCTCAGTGGTAAAGCACTTGTGGGCTCAATCCCCAGTGCCAATCAATCAATCAACAGACGTAGAATTATGTACTACTGTAAGGGGAATGGATCACTTTTTCCCTTCTTTGGTGGTACTGGGGATTGAAGCCAGGGGAGCTCTACCACAAAGCTTATCCCCAGCCCTTTTAATTTTAAGACACAGTTTTGCTAACTTGCCACAGCCAGCCTTAAACTTAGAATACTCCTGCGTCAGTCTTTTGAGTAACTGGGATTACACATGCCCCACTGAGCCTGCTCAAATCACTTTTAATTCTAGTATGAAAGTTAAAAGACAAAACTATTTAAAATAACTAAAACTAAAATGTTAAATATTCTCACTGAAGTAAAAAACAATACATGAACAAAGTAAGAATTCCAACAGAGATGAAAAATTTCTTTTTTTAAAAATAGAAACCATGGAGCTCAAGAGCACAACAACTGCACTGAAAAATTCACTAGAGAGGTTTGACAGCAGACCAGATCAAGTAGACTAAACATGAAACAGATGAAACAGTGAACATGAATACAGACCACTGGAAATAATTCTTACTTTTTCCTGCATTTTTACAACATGAATACACGCAACCTGTGACAATAACATAAAATGAGGGGATAACTAGAGTTTTTTTGGATGTGATTGGATTTGTTATTAGCTTAAACTATATCATTATAATTGTATTTTCAGTAAATCCCAAGGTAACCATAGGGGTAAAAAAAGACTTATAGAAGTTACAAGAACGAAAAGGACAATGAAATAAAACAATATCAAAATAAAAATCCAAAAAACACAAAGGAACATAGTAAGTAAGAAAGGGATGGACAAAGGAACTTAAAAATAACAAAACAATTACCAAATTGGCACAGTAAATCTTACTCTATCAACAATTAAGTAACTTAAACTCTCCAAAAGACGTAAAGTACCAGAACTGATTAAAAAAGAAAAAAAAGGATCCAACTATAGAGGGTCCCTGACTTGCATGATTCAACTCACAAATGAAAACACCAATAGTTTAAATCTACAAAAGTTGTTTTACAAATAAAAATACCAAAATTCCTGGGATACAGCAAAAGCAGTCCTCAGAGGGAATTTTATTGTAATAAATGTCTACATTTAAAAAGAAGAAATATCTGAAATAAACAAACTAACTGTAAACATCAAGAGGTTAGGAAAAGAATAAATCAACCCCAAGTTGTTATTAGGATGGAAACAGTAAAAATTAGAACAGAAATAAACAAGATAGATACTAGAAAATCAATGTACAACTCAACAAAAACTAATAGATGGTTTTTGACAAGATTAAAAACAAACTTTTAGTGGGCTGAAGTTGTGGCTCAATGGTGGAACGTTTGTTTTGCATGCATGGGGCATTGGGTTTGAACCTCACATCACATAAATAAAAAAAATAAAGGTACTGTGCCCATATTTTTTAAAAAAAGCTTTCAGTAAGAAAAAAGACAACTTCAAATGAATAAAAGGAATAAAAAGGATCATAAGAGACTATCATTGCCACCAAACTCGATAACCTACAACATACAACAAACATTCACAGAAACATGCAATCTGTCAAGACTAACTCATGAGGAAATAGACAGAACAGACTTATAACTAGTATGGAGATTTAAAAAAAAAAAGAAAGTGGGGGGCTGGAGGGAGGGGGGAGGAAGAGAGAGAAGGAGAGAAGGAAGGAAGGAAGGAAGGAAGGAAGGAAGGAAGGAAGGAAAGAAGGAAGGAAGGAAGGTCCCATTAAAGAAAAGGCCAGGACTAGATGGCTTCAATGATGAATTCTACCAAACATTTTAAAAATAACTAACATCAATTCTCCTCAAACTGTTCCAAAATACTAAACAGGAGGAAACACTTTCAAATCCTGACACATGAAAGACATCAGGAAAAAACAAAAACAAAAAACCTTTAGTCCAATATTCACAATTCATGCAAAATTCCTCAACAAAATACTAGCACTAATGAATCCAAAAGTACATTACAAGGATAGTACATCATAATGAAGTGAGATTTATCCCTGGAATACAAGGCCAGTTAACAGAAGAACAACAATTAATGTGATACACCATCAAAATAAAGGATAACAATCACATGTCTCAACAGATGCATAAAAAGTATCTGATAAAATTCTACACTATTTTTGATAAAAATTCTCAACATATAAGAACAGAAGAGATAATAAAGACCATATATGAAAAACCCACAGAAGACATACTACTGAATGGTGAGAAACTAAAACCTTTTCTTTTAAAACAAAAACAAGGCAAGGACACAGTTACTCTCACCATTTCTATCCAGGAAAATAGTGGTGTCCAAGCCAGAACTTAGGCAAGACAATGAAATAATAAGCCAATAATAAGCTAAATTGGAAATAAAGAAGTAATTCACATGACCCCATATACAGAAAACCCTCAAGATGCCATTAAAAAAATACTGCTAAAACCAAAAAGTAAAGTTTCGTGATACAAAATCAACATACAAAAATCAGTTGCATTTCTACATACTAACAACAAAATTTCTGAAAAGTAAAACAGTCCCACTAACAATAGCATCAAAAATAACAAAATACCTAGAAATAAGCATAACTAAGGAGGTATTACGGTTTGGACATAAGGTGTCCCCCTCAAAGCTCCTGTGTTAATGCAAGAATGTTGGGAGGTGAAATGACGGGACTCTTGAGAGCTACAACCTAATCAGTCCATCCTAGTTTAAATAGAATGGAAGGTAACTATAGGCAGGTGGGACATGGCTGGAGGAGGTGAGTCACTGGGGGCATGCCCTGCAATCGTACATCTTCCCTGAGCAACCCCCCTACACACACACTTCCTGGCTGCCATGAACGGAGCAGCCGTCCTCTATTACATCCTTCCACCATGATGTTCTGCCTCAGAACGGACTCAGCCATCTATGGACTGATAAACTGTTCCTTCTCTATGTTGTCCTAGTCAGATATTTTGGTTACAGTGATGAAAAATCTTATTAAAACAGAAGTTGGTACGAAGAAGTGTGGTTGTTGCTCTAACTAACCTGACCACGTGACTCAGAAGTCTTTGGAGCTCGTTTGCAGGAGAAATTTGAAAAAGTTTAGAGATGCAAACTGGAAAAGCTTTAGCATATAGTAAGCAGAGCTTACTGGGTGATTCTGGTGGGAGTTCAGAAGACCAGAATGCTGATAAGAATACAAACTGCACTCATGAACTTTCAGAGGAAGATAAGGGCTCTACTAGGAACTGGACTAGAGGCCACTCATGTTACATTCTGGCAAAGAACCTGTCTACATTTTGCCGATGTCCTGAGAATTTGTGTGAGGCTGAATTTAAAAGTAATGGACTAATTAATGTGGGGGAGAAATTTTTAAAGCAGTACACAGCATATCAGGAGGTGGCATAGATATTACTACAAGCATTTAACCAGTGGGACTGTGAGAAGCAGGAGCAGAAAGCAAAGCCGGAGGATTTTTAAAACTTCTAGTTTGGCCAAAACAGTGCATGTAAAACTGAGGCCAAGAAAGTTATTCTTTTTTAAAAAATATTTTTTTAATATTTATGTTTTAGTTGTAACTGGACACAATATCTTTACTGTATTTATTTTATTTTTATGTGGTGCTGACGATCGAACCCAGGGCCTCACACGTGCTAGACGAGCAATTTACCGGTGAGCCACAATCCCAGCCCCAAAGAAAGTTATTCTTATTAAAGATATCACAGTTACTAAAAAGATGTTAAGTACTTTGCAGACAGACAATTGAATGTTCTTGAGGTATCAGAAAAGCATCTCAGAAATTTGCAAGACTATAACCACTGCAGGCTCAAAAATATAGAAGGAAAAATATCTTTAAGGAAAGATCACAGGGGCACCCTGCTTGCACAGGGGACCTAGGAAGTTGTTTCACCATGCTCAACCACCAAGGCACCAAAGGGACACTGCAACTATATTCCAGGGACCTCAGCTACTGTACAACCTGGCAGCAGAACTTGGTGCTGCCAGGTCAGCACCATAGACATGGTACTGATTCTGAAGAAATGCAGGATGCTGTAGTTAAGGGATCATGGAGGCTTCCACTGAGATTTTTAAAGGAAGGCCTGGGAGGCCAAGCAAAATATAGCAGAGTTGGGGTCCCTGCAGGTTGCCCCTGAAAGAGTGATACCTAAAGCTATGAAGGGAAGCCAAAACTGGAGTGGGGACCCCAGGAATTAAGAGATGCTAATAAGGCTGCCAAGAACAGCTGCTGGCTGCAGAGACAACCTGGCTGAAGGAAAGCATATGTGTGCTGTCACCATCAAGGCCAAAGGGGCAGGTTTGCCCAAGCCCTTGGGAAATCACATCTCACCACCATGTGCCCCAAATTCTGGAGATGAAGCTACAAAAAATATTTGCCTGGCTTGGTTTAGGTCTTACTTTGGCCTCGTCTCTTCCTTCTACATCCCTACTCCTCCCTGTGGAATGGAAATGTTTACTCTGATATATTGGATATATGTAATTTGCTTTTGATTTTTAGGGGCTCATAGTCAAGAGTTTGCCTTGAGTCTCACAGGAGACTTTGGGCTTGGACTCTGGGGCAATGTTGAAACAAAGACTATGGGACTCCTGGAGATGGGCTAAATGCATTTTGCATTGTGAGATAGACATGAGCTTTTGGGGGCCCTAAAATTGACATATAAATTCAACATAATCCCAATCAAAATTTCAGAAACTGACAAGTGATTCTAAAGTCATATGAAAATATAAAGAACCTAGAATAACCAAAGCAACAGTCAAAGGGTTAACACAGCCTGATTTCTAGACTTCAAGCTACAGTAAAAAAGACAGTGTGCTACAGGCATCCAAAGAGGCAAACTGATGAAGGAATCAACCTAGAATTGGCCCACAAACATAAGAACTACTGATTTTTGACAACAATAAAAGCCAATGCAGTAGAGATAGGATGATCTTTCGACAAATGGTACTGGAACAACTGAATGACCACAAGCAAAGAAATGAAATTTAATCCATGCTCGACACACTACATGCAAAAGTAAACTCAAAATGGATCATAAATATAAATACAAAACTTAAAAATACAAAATTCCTATAAAAACACAGAAGAAACTTTATTAATTGTATTATGAGAAAGCAATCTTAGATACTCCCAAGGCATGATTTAGTAGAACAAATTGGCAAGCTGGACTTAATAAAAATTAAAAAGGCTACTCTTTGACACATACTGTTCGAAGAATAAAAAGGTACAAATTGGAAGAAAATATCTGCACTCTCAAAACTCAATAAGAAAACAAACAATCTACTTTAAAGATGGGCAAGAAAAGGTCGGGGATATAGCTCAGTGGTACAGTGCTCACCTAACATGCATGAGACCCTGGATTTGATCCTCAGCACCACAATAGGGTACGGGGAGGAACTGAATAGATGCTTCATCAAAAATAAGTGGATAATAAATAAGAACATGAAAAGATTCTCAACATCATTAGTTTATGGAAATGCAGTTTAAACCATAATAAGCTGTTAATACAATGGTTTGAATTAAAAAGAGTAACATACCAAGTGCAGGCAAGGATATAGAAGAACTAGAACTCCCATAAATTCTTTATAGAAATGTAAAATGGTATGGAAAATGGTCTGAGAAGTTTATAAACATACAAGTACCGCATGTTCCAGTCACTCTACTCCTAGGTATTTACCCCAAAGAAATGAAAATACACAACCATAGTCTTACACATAAATATTCACTGCAGCTGGATTTTCAATAGCCCAAAATTTGCAATGACACAAATTTCCACCAAGAAGTGAGTAGATATTTTTAAAAACACCTGTGGTATACTCACACAATGTAATACAACTCAACAATAAAAAGGAATTATCTGATGCTAATTCACAATGGGAGGACAGGGCTAGGGAAAAACAGAGTTACTTTAGATGAGGTAGAGGGGAGTGAAGGGAAGGAAGTGGGTTGGGGGTTAGGAAGGACAATAGAACAAATCAGACATTATTACCCTATGTACATACATAAACATATGACAGTGGGATTATACATCATGTGTAACCAGAAGAATGAGAAATTATACTCCATTATATATGATGTATCAAAGTTCATTCTACTGTCATTTATAACTAATTAAAACATAAATTTTTTAAAAGGAATTATTAATAAATGTAAAACCTGGGAAAATCTCAAATATGCTAAGTTAACAAGATGAGATCAAAACAAGAAATATATACTGTGTGATTCAAGTTACATAAAACTGTAGAATAACTATTAGTAAGCTTCTTCTATAAAGGACCAGATAGTAAGTATGCAAGTTTTATGGACCATAATGTCTCTGTAACAAATATTTAACTCTGTCATTGTAACACAAAGACAGCCACAGATAATAAATAAGTGAATGAGTGGTGGTGTGTTCTGGTAAAATTTTATTCATAAAAATGGCAGTTGGCCAGACTTAGCTAATAGGCTATACAGTTTGCCAAGCCTTACTCTAGAAAATTCAAACTAATGTACAGTAACAGAAAGAAGATTGGTGGTTGCAGCTGGGGGTGGGAAAGGAAAGTAGTGGCACAGTAAGAAATGCAAGGTAAGAATTACAAAAGGACAATATATTTGGGAGTGGTGACTACTTTCATTATCTTTTTAAAAATATTTATTCTTTAGTTATAGTTGGACACAATTCCTTTATTTATTTATTTATTTATTTATATGTGGTGCTGAGGATCGAACCCAGGGCCTCAAACGTGGTAGGCGAACACTCTACCATTGAGCCACAACCCCAGCCCCAAGGTCAAGTCATCATTGTCTTGATTACAGTTGCAGGACTTAAATGTATGCCAAAACTTAGCAGACTGTGCTCTTATTTAAAAGTGACTTTTATTTTCAATAGACTATTTTTAAAAAGATTTATGAGAGGGGTGGGTTTTGGAAGAGGAGTAGATGATGTGTACAGTTTTACATGTTGAACTTGAAATACCTGTGGGATATCCATACCTGGTCATCTCACAGGCGGCAGAAACACATACCCAGACACAGGAGAGAGATCTGAAGGAGACAGAGTTTCAGGAGTCCACAGTCTCTGAGGCCATGGATCTGAATATTATCATCCCTGCTAGCACATAGAGAACAGCAATTTTCAACAGGAGGGAGTGTGAAGTAGGGTCTCTGTGAGGACGTACCAGAATTTCAACAGGGGAATGTATGTTCTTGTAAAAAAGCATGTTAGCATCAAAATTAAAGTTTATACTTGGTAACTCCTGAGACATTTATTCAAAGTTCCTCAGATCTTCATGGGACATCAACACATGGATGAACACACACTCAGTGTTAAATCCTTACCTGGCCCCGAGGACATTCTTTGCTAAATCACTGTGGGGGCTCTGACTCCCTCTTGTCTTTGGTGAACTAATTTACATTTCAAGGAAGACACCAAAGGACTTTAATATACAACCTATCATTTCTTCCCATCAGTCTGAAATCAACGTTCCAGGGATATGAAATTCCAGATTCCTCTTCACAAGACCTTTACTGCTCAACGCCCACTATCAACACCATAAGGGTCAGAGGAAACCCTGGGCATCCCTGAAGTCCTCTGGATATATATGCAAGTTAAACTCTAATGAAGCTCTTACATGACACTTAAGACTGGTTACTCTCTTCAAAACTAACGTCTTTCTAGGAAGAGATTATAAAGGACGCTAGGGAAATAACTATATGATCAGTTAGATAAAGGCCTATGTTATTCTATTTTATGTCATTCAACAGCTCAATTTCCATACATTATTGTTCAAATGACATTAGTGCTTTCCCACGCTGATAGTGTCTCTAAATTATGGGTCAGGGGAGCAGTTTGTTCCTAGTCTAACATTATGCTTACTTCAAAATAAAAAGCCTTTAAATTAAGGAATTGGGAAAATTTAGGGGTTTGTTTTAAAAAAAAAAAAAAATATATATATATATATATATATATATATATATATATATATATATATGGAAAGAATAAGCAAAGCCAAAAAAAAGTTCAAGTAAAATATTGGTAATCAAACCACATTTGAGATATTCCAGGAGAGACTGATAGATAATTAATTCAACACTGGATACTTTTTCTTTTTAGATCAATGCTAGGGATCAAACCCATGGCCTCCTGCATGTTAGGCAAGTGTTTTACCACTGAGATATACCCCCAGTCTCCAACAGTGAATATTTTTAACAACTTAGTCATTCTTCTTCCTTTTCTTTGTTTTTAAGAAATCTGGATCTTTAAGAAGCATTAGAAAGTATTTACTATATCTCAACTGGACTTTAATGTCTACCCAACGCTTACTATGAGGACACACACACACACACACACACACACACACACACGCACATTCTTATAAAGGAAGCAGAGATAAAACAATATAAAGGTAGTTTTAAACAAATTTTTGGTTGTGGCAAATTAGGTTACTCAGAGCAAACAACTGAGAAAACACTGATTAAAAAATGGTGCACACCTGTAATCCCAGTGGTTTGGGAGGCTGAGACAGGAGGACAGTGAGTTCAAAGCCAGCCCCAGCAAAAGGCAGGCACTAAGCAATTCAGTGAGCCCCTGGTCTCTAAATAAAATACAAAATAGGGCTGGGGATGTGGCTCAGGGTTGAGTGTCCCTGAGTTCAATCCCCTGTACCTCCCCTCCAAAAAAAAAAAAAAAAAAAGAATTCACTGGAAAAAAATGAATTTACTGGGAAAATCTTGCTATAGAAATCCATCCTAAAATTAGTACACATTTTTTAATATTTATTTAGTTGTAGATGAACACACAGTATCTTTATTTATTCTTATGTGGCACTGAGGATCGAACCCAGTGCCTCACATACGCAAGGCAAGAGCTTTACCACTGAGCTATAGCCCTAGTCCCAATACACATTTATTTAGAGACTTGGCCTACCAACTAAAAGCTCATCCATTACAACTTAATTTGAGGGGGTGCTAATAAATGGTACAGATATGCTTTACAGTAGATTTTAAGGGGCATAAAAAACTATAAGTCTACTAAGAGACGCCATGACAGCCAGGGTACAATAATACTAAGCTCTGATGAGGTGCTTCCTGAGTGAAAGGTGCAGTCACAGGAATCACACAGTGAAGAACATAGAGAACTAAACACATGGTAAAAAAAAGAACTATTTTTAAATGTCAATATTTCAACCTTAAAAAAATAAAATTAACAATAACAAAAGGGATAATTTACCCAGTCAAGAGAAGCCTGACAGTCATCACAATTTTCTAGAATGGTTTTTAAATTTTGTTTTCTCTAGTAAGGTCTTATTTTGTCATGTTTGCTTTGGTTTAGTTTTCACTGAGGATAGAGATAAGCTATTCTTCACTTACACTGATAAAGGCAAAAACTCTCATAATTTGACTAAAAGACTCCTTTTTTGTTTTTGAGATATGACTATGTCTGGTAATTCCTTTCCCTAGCTTAAATTTTTGGTTTTAACTGACTGAAGTTTGCAATTCATACAAGAAGAAGTGCCTTCGATGTCATCCAATCTAATTATTTCATTTTACAGATGAGGAAATAAAGGTCCAGAAAGAAAAAGATCAATACCCACTCTTTTTGACATCAACAAGGAATTTCACTAACTCTGCATAAGAAATTATTACAAGCTTGGTAGCTTAAAAGAAGAGAAATTTATGCTCACTGTCTGGAGGCCAAAGTCAACACATTGTCAGGACCATGTTCCCTCCAGAGGCTCTGGGGGAAAACCCTTCCTCACCTCCTCAGCCTCTTGGGGTTCAGGTTTCTCTGTGACTGTATTGCCTCCCTCTCCACCTCCATCTTCACAAGGCCTCCCCTTATTTCTGGACCTTCATGAAGTATGAGAAAGTATATACTATACCTCAACTGGATTAAATGAAACACCTAAGCCAACTAACTTATTAAAAAAATATTGTGGCTCACATGTTTGGAAGTTTCAGTCTATGTTCAGTTGGCCCCGTTGCTTTGGGTCTCTGATGAGGCAGCACAAGGTGGGAGCACGTGGCAGAGCAAACCTCATCACCTCATCAGTCAAAAAAGAGATGCAGGAAGAGGCTAGGGCCCCACTGTTCCTTTCAAGGGCACAACCCAAATAGCCTTAGGGCCTCGCACTAGACCCTATCTCCTCAAAGTTCTACCACTGCCAAAAGTACCATCTGGGGGACCAAGTCTTAACACACAGACTTTTGCGAGACACTTATCAAAGTATAGTATTCTGTCCTTGGCTCCAAAGGTTTGTGTCCACCTCATAATAAGATGCATTTGTTTTATCCCCAGAGTCCCCAAAGCCTTAACTCTTCCAACTCTGCTCAAAAGTCCAAGTTCAAAGTCTCTTCAACTCAAGGCAAATTGTGAGCTCCTATAAAATTCAGACAGAATGCTAAATACTTTTAAGATGCAATGGTGGATAAGGCACAGGGTAAACGTTCCTGGTGTGTTTTTTTTCCAATTTTTTTTTTAGTTGGACACAATATCTTTATTTTTTTGTGGTGCTGAGGATTGAACCCAGTGCCTCATGCTTACAAGGCAAGTGCTCTGCCACTGAGCTACAGCCCCAGCCCCAACATTCCTGTTTGTAAGGGGAGAAACAGAAAAACAGTAAGGCAGGATCTGCCCAAAGACCAAAATCCAACAAAGCAACCATTAAATCAATCCTAAAGCCCCGTGTCCAGGAAGCACAGAGTGGCAGGATGTGGGCTCCCAAGGGCAAAGGCAGCCACACCCCTATATTTTTGCTGGTGTGGCCCATGTGTCCACTCTCTAAATTTGGCTGTGATGACTGTCTGCATTGCATGTTGCTGGCACCTTTAACTTTCTGGAGTCTCTGTTTCAGCTTTGGGTTTTCAGTAATAATTCCAATATGCATCACCCTGCTGGGTATTGCTTGTAGAAACTCTGACCCTGAAACCCTGTCTGGTCTCCCAGGCTTTACTTTGTAATTTCAGTGGAAACTGTCATGACCCCAGAATCCTTGCATTCTGCATGTCTGCAAGACCAACATCACATGAATTTCAACACGGTCCCCTGATGGCATGAGCTATTCGAGGGCCCCCATGAACCAGAGCTGTAGTAGCCTCAGAGTGCCTGGCCAGCTGAACTTGGAGAAATGAATCCCGATGCAGTCCCAGGTGTCCAGGGTACCCTGAGGCTCTCTTCTGAATCACTGCCTTTCATTATTTTGAAATTCTGTATCTTGGAGCACGAGTGACTCTAAGCCCTGATGTGTGCTCAGGTAGAAGATAATTTAGATCTTATTTATGCCCCCCACCCCTACCCCCCAAAAAAGATTTAGTTAAACTCTGCAAGCCTTCCTTTTCTCTCATATTCCTCCTAATCTCAAGACTTTTGCAACCTGTCACTAATGTCTTTTGTATCAAGCATCCGGTGGTCCCTTGTGGAACTGAACTTGGAGAAATGAATTCCGACGCAGTCCCAGGTGTACAGGGTACCCTGAGGCTCTCTTATAACAAGAAGCTGGTTGAGCGAATGATCATTTGCCACTCGACCCTCTTTCCTTACCCAATACTTCTCTCTAGCTTTGCTTTCTTCCATTTTGTCTTCTAGACTTCAAACACTGTGCTTCTATGGCCAAACAATTCTGTTATTTTCAAATTTCACTGGAAAACCTATTTCTGCAAAGTTTTACAATAAACAGTTCATTTTTACCACTCCCCAATAAGCTTAAAAATTATACTTACAGTATGTGCACAAACTCTCCCCATCCAGTTCACTTTCAACATTAAAAAATTATTACAAAATATTTATCTTACACAAAGGTATAAAGAATAACATAATGTATTTTATGTATCCAAGAGCAATTAAAACCAACAATTTAATTGAAATCTCTGCTTATTCATCTGCTATTTCATGGTCCTCATATCTTCCAGATATGACCTTGACCTTGAATTTTCACTGAATGTATTTTTTTAATACACCTGGAATTGGCCTCTCTATACTAATCAAAACATCATTTTTCAATATTACATACTGTCAAATTCTCAGTATATAATAAATAAAAATATTATTTAATTATCATGGTACTTAAGAATTTTAAATTCAGTAAAAACTCCCATGACATTATTTCCAACCTAAGTAACTGAACATGAGTTAGATCTGTAATATTTCAATTTCAAAATAATAGGTTTGACATGCACATTTTATAGGTATTTACGAAAAAAAATAAAGTAGCATATCTAATATCTAATGTATACCTTTAAATGAAAGGGGTTTGTTTGTTTTGGTACCTGGATTGAACCCAGGGGTGCTTAACCACTGAGCTACTTTTTGTTTGTTTGTTTGTTTCATTTAGAGACAACATCTTGATGAGTTGCTTAGTGCCTCCCTAAGTTACTGAGGCTGGCTTTGAACTTGTAATCCTCCTGCCTCAGCCTCCTAAGCCTCTGGGATTACAGGCATGTGCCACTGCATCTGACCCAAATATAAGTTTTTAATCTAAATATCTACACTATGCAGAAAGTTAATGGCAATAAAAAGACAAATGAGACTTACAAAGAACTAGTTGTGACATACTTTTCTGAATAGAATTTAAGAATAGAAGCTGAAAGAAATGTAAACATTGCTTAAAGGGACTATTTCTTTTCTTCATATGTGGCTGAAAATAGCAATGTTGTGATTCCTGCCCCATCTGAAGTTAATTCAGGAAGAAGAAGACTGAAAAAAACTTCTCCAGTCATAAAACAACAGACAAACATAGAAGGGCCTATAAATAACTAGCACTAGTAGAAACACTTATTGAAATAAGCCTATTCATTAGTCGCAGTGCTTCTACTATAATTCATTCCTAGATGGTGCCAAAAGTTCCAGTTGATATATATTGAAAAAAGAAACAGTGAGTTCTTAATACCAGAGTATAAAACAGTAATTAAGTCAACCAAAATTTATTTGGCACTTCTTAAATGTCAGGGACAAAGCTATGTGGGGCAGGGAAGAGGTAAGTACAAAAGCTCAGTCCCTGGAATATAACAAGCCAGAAGCTGTGACAATTCCACTGGACAACTTAAATTCCAAATAATATTTACCAAATTGCTAACTATAAGAAAACTGTCAAATTAACACAAAAATAACTAAAAAAAAAATAACAGGATGAAGCAATTTTGTTGCAAGATACATTTATGTGTTTAGAAATATTTGGATTAAGTTAAAAGGACTTAAATAGATATTCAGGTATTTGGGAAATATTCACACATGGAAATATTCAAGTTTAATTAGCAGCATTCTTCCTAACATTCCACATCATGTATATATGTCCCTAGAGCACATCTACGGTAAATTAATGAAACAAATTAAAGAAACTCAGATATTTAAGGGACTATAATTTTTTTAAAAAATTTTTAGTTATACATAGACACAATAGCTTTATTTTGTATTATACACACACACACACACACACTTATGTGGTGCTGAGGATCAAACCCAAGGTCTTATATGTGTGAGGCAAGCACTTTGCCTTGGAGCCACAATCCCAGCCCAGGGATTATAATTTTAAACAGTAGTAGTATTAAGATTTCAGTTATTCAAGATTTCCCATCAGAAACATACCCTAAAATATTTTAATTAAAACAACGTAATGTAAATGAAAGCACCTAGCATCACACTTGCTTTAATAAAATTTAAAAGCAATCAGCCCTATCTAAGGAGCCCTATCTAAGTTCATGTTTTGTATCTGAAACTACAGAAGCATACAGCTTTACTGACCAAAAAATCCTTGGAAACTATCTTTTCAAACCCTCTAATTTTTTTTGTTTTCTTTTTTTTAATTTAATTTAATTTTTTTATTAGTTACACATGACAGTCACAATGATCTTGACATATCATACATTTGAATCAAATGGGGTATAATTTCTCATTTTTCAGATTGTACAGGTTGTATTATCACATTGGTCAGTCACATATATACATACAGCAATAATAATGTCTGTTTTATTCTGCTGCCCTTCCTATCCCCTCTTCCCCTTCCCTCCCATCCCTTCCCATCACATCTCTCTACCCAATCTAATGTGACACACTTCTTTTTTGTTTCTGCCTCACAACATCATACATGTATTCTGTATAACAATGAGTCTAACCCTCTAATTTTTAAAAACCAAATCCCAATGACTTTACCTTTTAACACCAGAGACCAGATTAAAATCTGGGTCTCCCAATATAAAACTTATGCAAGTTCTTTTGTTTTACTAAAATTATGGTAAAATTTGAGTGGACCCACCAAAAGCTTTGTTTTCAATAAGAAGCCCTGAACACTGCAGGTAGAAAGCCAGATTCTTTACTCTAATTATGGTATTAGGCAAGTCACCCAAACTCCTTGGGATTCCAATCCCACCTCCCATTATAAAGTGATGAAGTTAGATTGAATCTGTGATTCCAATCTAGACTTCCTCTGAGCAGCTTTTTATATAATAGCCATGCCTAGGACATGCCCCCTGCCACCCAAGATTTTAAGTGGTTGTGAATGGTACCCTAGGCATCAGCATTTCTCTATTTATTTTTATTAGTGCATTATAGTTGTAATAGAATATTGGGATTCATTTTGACATGACTATAAGCATGGGATATAATTTGTTCCAAGCAGTCCCCCGTTCTTCCCTTTCCTTTTTCCTCCTCCCTGCTCTGCCCTTTCCTTTACTGAACTAATCTTTCTTCTACTTATTTATAGTTTTTAAAATTAGTATATTATAGACACACACATAAAGGTGAAATTAATTGTGCTATATTCATATATGTACACAGGAAAGTTTCATTCCATTGTTCCACCCTTTCCCCATCTCTCCTTGTCTCCATCAATCTGCTTACTCTATTCCATTGTGTTCTCTTCTATTTTTATGGGATCTACCTCCACCTCTGCTACTTTTTTTCCCTTATTTTGGTCTGCCTTATTTCACTTAGCATGATGTTCTCCAGTTCCATCCATTTACCAGCAAATGCCACAATTTCACTCTTCTTTATGGCTGAATAGAACTCTGCTGTGTATAAATACCACCTTTTCTTTATCGGTTTGTCTGCTGAAAGGTATCTGGACTGGTTCCATAACTTGGCTATTGCAAACTGCATTGCTATAAACACTGATGAGGCTGAAACATTATACTATCCTGTTCTTAGATCTTTTAGACATATACCAAGGAGTGGATAGCTGGATCATATGGTGATTCATTCCTAGTTTTCTGAGGAATCTCCGTACTGCTCTTCAGAGTGGTTATACTAATTTTCAGTCCCACCAACATGTATATCTTTTTCTCTACATTCTCACCAAATCCACTATTATTTGTATTCTTGATAATTATCATTCTGATTGGAGTAAGATATAATCTCAATGTAGTTTTGAGTTGCATTTCCCTAATTTTGACATTAGTATTTCTTTAAAAGGTTCTCAAGTGAGTCCATGGGTGAACAATATTGAGATACAATGGACTAATCTTTAAGGTTTCAACTTTTATGATATAAAATTTAAATTCATTTTTCCTTATTTTGGTTGTAGTCATTAGATCATCAGTTAACTGATGAGTAGATATAAATTTCAAAAAACACATATATTCTCCTTTCATCCTTTGCTGACACTCATGGTTCAGGTGGACCTATACCATAATCTGATTGGCGTTCATTGAGGCCAATAATGGAGCAGGCTTCTTCTTCCCTGATCCTTTCACATGGAGGGAGCTCATTTAGTTCAAAACTCCTGTCCCTCTGTCTTTCCTCCCTCTACTAAGAAGAGAGAAAAATGGCTTATTGTTTGGCAAAACTGGAAAGAATAAATCATTTATGCTTCAATCAGCTCCCTCTTCTGCCCTCTTGGTGATAAACCAAGCAAAAAGAACACAAGTTCTAACATTCTCACAGAAAGTATCTTAGTTCAGGCACTATAACAAAGTACCTTAGGCTACGTGGCTTATAAACAACAGAAATTTTCATCTCATCTGAAATTACATAGGGTTGGACTAGATGACCTCTAAAGACCTTTCCAGTTATCACAGTCTATGATTTTGTGTTTGCTTTTTAACAGGTAGTTTTTTCAATATGCAGTCACACACATTTGCCTTCCTGTATGGATACGACACATCAAATTAAGACAGTGGCTCTCATCAGAGGATGATTTTGCCACTCACTAGTGAGTATTATTTCTGGAGCAGTGCAATCACTTTCAAGTATGTAAAATCTATTTTCTCCAATTTTGTTCTTATAAGACCTGTGAAAAATATTTAGAAGCCATGCCACTTAGGGTAAAAACCACAGTTCTTATCACACACATATCATAAAAAGGAAAGGAAAAAAAGAAAAAAAAATCATCACTGACATGGTAGAATTGAAGAAATTAAAAAAAAATAATAGTTGAAAATACAGAACCCAGCATGTATTACATGGCAAAGAAGCAAGTAGATATTAATACAGACTTACTTTCTCCAACCTATCACCCACATAACCTTTCTTGAGAACTTCCTAAAACACAATTCTGATTATGTCTCTCAGGTGGCTTCAAATCCTTCAATGGTTCACAATAACCCTCGCCTTCAAGATGGAAGCCAAATGTTTCAGAAAGTCCTTCTATTTCTTGCTTCCACTCACCTCTCCAGTCTCATGCCCTTTCCTTCATCGACACAGACCCTTCATTCCAGCCATTCTGGGCTTCCTGGAGATATTTAAAGTTACCAAGAACTTGTGTTTTATGAAAATGGTAAAAAAGAGAGAGAGAGAGAGAGAGAGATAAACACAACTTTGCACAATCTTTTTTTACAGAACCAGCCTTCAGTTCTCAGGACTAGGGCTGCTTCCTTAGGAAATACTGCCTCAACCCCAACTCTATTATACAACACCTTGAACTTCGTCACTGCATGTATTACAACTGTTATTTTTAAAATTACTATTCTATTAATCTCTTTCTCCACATAGGGTGTAAACTCCAAGAGAGCAGAAAGTGTGTCTGAGTTTATTATTCAATATGTCCACAATATAGATTATACATTATATATACCTGGCATACAGCTCAAAAAGTGCTTGTCAAGTAAATGTGCCTTCATATCTACAGGTATTGCAGATCTGGAATGTTTCCTCCAGTCCCCTTTTCTTCTTTATCTGGCAAATTCTTGCTTTTCTTGAAGACTCAGCTCTAGGAAACCTTCATTCTGGAAGCATTCCTGATGCCCAAAGTCCAAGTTAGGTTCTCCACTTTTGTGGTCACATGTACCATCCTGGATACATTTTGACATGCACATACACTTGACTATAATTTTCATTGTACTGTCTGTTACTCCCACTAGTTCCTTCAGGATGAGTTCTTTAAGGATAAGGACTGTCTTTCATTCTATATGATCCATAGAGGAACTTGCCTCACACAGGGCACTAAGCAAATGCTTAAATACATAGGAATATGTATAAACTGCATCTGATTATATAGGTTCTCATCTGTCTGCAGAAACTCCTATTGAGTGAAAAAAAAAACTATGAAGGTAAAATAAAGCTTGAAATAAAACCCAGATATTTAAATTACATTTAAAATATTTCAGAAAAGATGGTGACCTAATAAAAGGTTTGTACTCGTCTCATTGTTTTGATATTGTTAAAGCCAATATCAAAACACTAAGTAGAATTTCACAATTAAAATCATGTATAGTTCTAGGAAAACAGAAAAGTTGAACACTGTACATTATGCAAGTTGATAATATCATTTTTAAATAATGATATTATCTCAAGTACCACTCTGCCATGGCACCATACCCATAAAAGGATACTAAAACTTAAGAACTCCCCATGCAAAGGACTTTATCCTTTTGTAGACTAATGGAGATAATTCTGTAAATTTCTCCTACTTCCTATGCTGAAAGAGAAGAATTGATTGCTAATGCAAATTCATTTTTCGTAACACATGATCTACCCCTCTAGACTCCTGAAATATTAACTGTGCTTCCAGTGATTTTTAATGCACATAATTAAAACAATATAAAGATGAATGCTTATATAATTTGGCTGGTTCTGTTATAATGACTATGCATTTTCCCTATATCTTATTGTAAGGTAGCCTCTCCTCAACCAAGAACATATAAAGTTTTTCAGAAACAAACTTTTAAATAAAAAGTTAATGACCAAGAAAGTATACAAACTTGCAGTTGCAAGATGGATAAGTTCTAGGGACCAAATGGGCAACCATAATGAACAGTTAATAATAATAAATGCTTGAAATATGCTTAAGAGAGTAGATCTTATCACCACACACACACTTGATATAGACATACGTCCCCACAAAAAAATGTATGCAAAAGTGTACAGCGGTTTTAATTTCCAAAAACCAGAAAAACAATGCAAACCCAGATGACTGGATAAACAAATTGTAGTACCGCCACATAATGGCACAGTAAACCACAAAACAATGAACTATCAATACACTCAAATGGCTGAATCCAAAGACTCTCACAGAAAGTGGATGAAGCTACTTCCACCATGATTCCATTTATATAACATTCTGAAATATTACAAAAAAGTACCCAAAAAAGGTTGCATATTATAGTAACTGCAATATAGTATTGTAACTACATCACAAAAACATTCTGGGGAAAAAAAAAAACAACTATGGAGCACAGAAGCGGATCAGCAGTTGCCAGGGCTGGAGTGGGGGTAGGGAATGGCTACAAATGGGGCTTGAAGGAATCATGTGGGTGAGAGAAATGTTCTTTGATGCTGCAGTGGCTACACAATTACACACATTTCTCCTGAGCCAGCAATGAACACTAAGCCTACTACTATGTCTTATGTACCCCACATCTTGAGACACCACTGTTCTTTTCAACCCCCTAACCCTCATCTCAACTTTTATTATTCCAGTTCTTCCCTACAAGAAATACTATATCAACTAATTACATACATTCACTAAAATGCACAGACCTATACACCTAAAAATGTGTGAGCTTTATTGTATCTAAGTTACACTCAATAAACATAACTTTTTTAAAAGAGGAAATAAGGATCATGGTAAGTAGAACAAGATGCCCATGAAAAATGAAGGTAAAAATGATAAATATCTTAGAATTCTATAATGTTCAAATTTTCTAAAAAGGTTCAGATGTTATTTTATTCTAAGCCTGCTCTTTAACTTAATTTCTTGAATTTTAAAAAAAAATATCAAAAGAATACAGCAGTGTAAGTTCAAGCTGGCATGGCTAAAAATTCCCACAGCGGATAGTTCTAGACCACTCTTCCAGGTGAAACTGCTTAGAGAACTTGCAGCAAGATGATAAAATGGACATGTGAGTCACATTCTGAAGGCACTGTCTTTTCAGACAAGTGAAATTCAAGGATATGAGAAACAACTGCTATTAAACAGAGTTGTTAATGGTTATTACAAGGAGTGCCAAATAACTTCCCTGGGTGCCTCCACTACGTGAAGCTAGAAAGTAAGGCCTAAGAAATAATACAGAAAACAGTGAGGAGGCTCAGCATTGAGCTCTCGTATGTTTTAGCTCCCCTCATCTTTAAACAACACAAGAAACATATTATTTTCCTTTATAGTAAGGGCATGTATGTTTCTTTGCCTTAATTGGAACATTCACAGGAAAGGGTAGGACTGTGGGTCCTAGTGCAAAAGTAACAAGCCCCTTGTTCAAAACTGTGTTAGTCATCTTTCCATCACTGTAACAAATGTCCAAGGAAATCAACTTATGAAGATAAAAGATTTATTTTGGCTCATATGTGGGAAGTCTCGGTTCATTATTGATTCATCCTGTTGCTTTGGGTCTCCAGTGGCACACTAGGGTGAAAGCATTTAGTAGAGCAAAAATGTGTACCTCCTCGAAAGTCAGACTGCGAACAAAGAGAAAGGAAGAGCAAGGGTTTCCTAATCCCCTTTTAGGGAACACCCTCAATGACCCAAAGAACTCCCATTAGGTCTCACCTCTTTGAAAAATTCTACCACCTCCCAGTAGCACCATCCCGGGGAATAAATCACATAAGCCTACGACAGACACTTAAGATCCAAACTACAGCAAAAACTTATGAAGAATTTCTAGATCAACCAAGAACAAGACCCTTTCTGAATGGGGCCTGTCCAAATGCAGAGTTCCATGGCCACAAAAACAGCCTGAGAGAGAAGGTCTGGTCCACTGACAAATTTTAAACATGCAAGTGTCTCTTTTTTGTTCCCCTGCTGCACTCATCACACAATAAAAATATTAAATATCTTCATATTCTACTCTCCAGAGGAGATTCTGTAGCTTTTAAAAATCTACTTTACTGCCTCAGGAAAGTTCTCTAGGTATCATCATCCATCTTTTCTACCAAATTCCCCAATTCCCTCATCTCATACCCAGGAATATCAGAAACTATCCATCCAGTGCCTCCTGTAGGTTGTCCCTTTTATATGCTCCCACAGGACTGTCCCTCTAGAATCCCAGGAAGAAAAAGTAAAAAATTTTTAAAATTCACTTTGACATGAGAACTAAAATAAACTAACTCATGTGGGAAGAAATTAGTTAATTCAAAGAGCAGGACTAGGTGCCAGGTGCTGCAGCACAGAGCTGTAGCCCCAGCTACCCGGGAGGCTGAGTGGGAAGGACAACATGAGCCTCTAGTTGCAGCATAGCAAGACCCTGACTCAAAAACAATAGCTGGGGGCTGGGGTTGTGGCTCAGTGGTAGAGAGCTTGGCTAGCACATGTGAGGCCCTGGGTTCAATCCTCAGCAGCACATATAAATAAATAAATAAATAAATAAAGTCATTGTGTCCATCTACATTTTAAAACATTTTGTTTTGACATTTGAATGAAAGTGAGCTAACTTGTATGGGAAGTAATTAATCACTTCAAAGAGTAGGACTAAAACAGGAGATAAACAAGAAAGGTCCACTAAAAAGGTTGTAAAATGGTAAACTTTTTATAATTTTACCTCAATTTTTAAGGAAAAGTATAATTAATTTCCAACTCTGTAAGAAGATATTATTATATAAATCAGCTTTAAAAGGGACTAAGATCTAGATACTATTATTTTTAATACCTTTATTTTGCTTATTTATGTGATGCTGAGGATCGAACCCAGGGCCTCACGCATGCAAGGCAAGTGCTCTACTGCTGAGCCACAAACCCAGCCCCTAGATAATATTATTTTTAATATCCAAGGAAAGTGACTCCCTCAAAAAGGCAAGTCCATATAATCAATGTGGAAAACATGTAGAGCAGATACACACGCATTAAAAATCTGAGCGGGGGGCTAGGGATGTGGCTCAAGTGGTAGCGTGCCCACCTGGCATGCGCAAGACACTGGGTTCGATCCTCAACACCACATAAAAATAAAATAAAGATATCATGTCCACCTAAAACTAAAAAATAAATAAATATTAAAACAAATCTGAGGGGGATAGGGATATAGCTCAGTTGGTAGAGTGCTTGCCTCGCATGTATAAGGCTGTGGGTTCAATCCCCAGCATCACAAAAAAAAAAAAAAATTGAGAGATTGAGAAACAGAATTTATGAGTTAAGGTTATAAGATTTCTAGAAGATTTTCCCCTCAATGTTAGCATAAATGCTTTTCCTAGTATGGTATCAGTAAAATGCAAAAAAAAAAAAAAAAAAAAGCAAAGTGTAAACTTCTTATAACTTTTACACAACTACAAAGCCGAAACTGATTTTCTCATTATAAGAAACCAAACCAGTAAAAATCAAATTAGCAACATTAACTTAAAATAACAAACAATGGCGTGTTTAGACAGTGACTTGAATGACTTGAAATTTTACAAGTACTCTTGGGCACAGAACAGATTCTTAAGAGCATGTCACCCCTGAGGACTTTAGTGACTACTTTTATAACATAATAAAACATCCAGGGAAAAAGTGAAAAATATCACCAAACCAAATGTTATTCCTCTGTGATCCATAAACATATGAAATATAGTTAAGAGTGTAATATTCTTGTTTTTAAAATCTAAGCTGAGATTGGTCTAGATAACCAAAACTATAATGACAATTATGATCATGGTAGTTGCTACAAGGTATTATATTGTTTCTAATTCTCACAATGTATTACCACCAGTTGACAAACTAGTAAACTGAGGGCTGGGCTGTAGCTCTATGGTAGAATGCTTGCTTGAGCACACAAGAGGCCCTAGGTTCAATGCCAGGAACCTCTCTCCTGTCCCACTAAAAACAGTATCCCAGAGCTCAGAGGTTTCTGCTTACTTTATTTAGCAAATGCTACAAATGGTGAATTTTGAGTTTGAGTTTTCTTTCTCCTCTTATGAAAATGAATAGATTTGTATCTGATTAACCTTGAAGGACCCAAGTCCAGAAAAACATAACTTTCCTTGTTTTTGATAATGTTGATAATTTCTTCAGCTTTTCCACTTTTATGCAGATCAGATAAATAGACACCTGGCTAAAATGGGATGGGGCCCAGAACACAGCATCCTATCTTTGAATTTTCCAGGTATTGAGCCCTGCCTTTTAGGATAACTTGAAAAGCTCTGAGACAGTTGATCTGTAGCTGCTTTCCTTAGTGGTAATTCCTATCATAGTAAAAAAAAAAAAAAAAAAAAAGAAGCATGGGTATTTTCAAAAATATATTCTGCCACTGCACTACACCAAAAATAGAACCAATTTATAGTTTTGTGTATTTTTACACAGGTAGAAATATAATTTTAACTATGCTATAAAACAGAGCAACACTATTTTTACACTATGCTTAATAAGGTTGGCCACACTGAACAAGAAATAAATGCTGGGACAGATCTGAACATATGGTATTTTATCAGCAAGTAAAAATAATGCTGTTCAGTCATTCAACAACTATTCATTATGTGCCTACTATGTTGATCACAATTTTTAAAATTCTATATGTACTTCAACAAAGTTTCTAAGTATATAAACTGACTCTTGAATTATTTTATTTTACAGGGATGCAATGATTAAATGAGATTAACAACAAAATATCACTTTTACACCCTTTTCAGGGTGAAGGGCTCTCAAAATGACAGCTGTAGATAAAATGGAAAACTTTCTATGTAGGCTCATCTGTGAACCTGTGATCTTGTTTAAAATGAACCCAAATAAATAAAGAAATTAAGCACAATGATTGTAGCTTTTTAATAAAATATGGAAATAAGTTTCACAGCTTTAGCCACAATTAAACAAATCCAATGGGAAGTATATATCAATTCTATAAAGCATGGCTTTACAAGCTGCTAAGAACTGCTAATAATAACTCTGTTACTCAAATGAAGTTTTATATTACAAAATGAAATTTATAAAATAAAAACATTTTACAGGTAGATTCATTTTAGTGAACATAAAATTGTAATAAAGGAAATAGTTCCTTAATTTAAATATATATATATTATTTTATGAAAGCATGCAGCAAGACTAAGACAAAATTACATAGACATCCTGGATTTGATTCTGAACCAGAAAACGCACAAATGAGACAAATGGGGAAATAAATAAATGTGAATCCTGATTTTTCAATTATTCCCACATTCAATAAACTAATAAACAAGAACTACAACAAATTCTGACACTGGCCTCTTTTCACTTCAGCACTGATGTTCTGTCCTCCCTAAGGATCTTGGTGCATGTTCTGTCCTCCCTAAGGATCTCAATGGACTGCTCTCTCACCCTCCCATCCCACAGTGCTTTACTTACTTAGTTCCCACCTACACCTCAGTCTCAACAGAGCAGCATGTTCTCAAATAAGCCTTCCCCACGGTCACCCTGCTCCTGTTCTCCATGTCATACCCATGCAGGCTGTATCTTCCTTCTTAACAAAAATAGGTGGTTGTAATTAAATACTTACTGGTGTAACCAGTTATTTAATGTCTACTTCACCTACTAAAAAGGAAGCTCCCAGAAAATAAGTATCATGGCTATTCTCTTCAATGCTGTATTCCCAGCACCTAGCTCAGGACTTTGCATACAGGAAATGCGCCATACAGTATGAGATGGATGACAGGTGGGCTGAGGAAGCTCTTCAGGGTGGCACCAGAGAGAGCCAGCACAAAGAGACGGATATCAGAGATGGACTAGAAAGTAAACTTCTCAATAGAAGAAATAGCTTACTAATAACACTGTCCGAAGATGGAACCAGTGGCTTTCTAAGACTCTAAAGAAGCTGCAGCCATTTTGGAAAAAGATATAGGAAAGATACAAAGTAACAGGTTAGTCTCACATGGTTTTTAAGTTTTTCTAATTTTATATTCTAGTTAATACTAGTCATAAGCAATTATGGGAGACTCAAATGTTAATTTAAGATTCTGAATTAATAGAGGCATGACTACAAATCTAAGAATATTTCTTTTAAAAGCAGCCACTATAAAATATAGGTAGAACAATGTGACTAACAAGATAGACCCTGTCATTTAACAAAATTAACAATGAGAGGAACTAACCTGTCAACAACTTGGCAGGCAAAATGGGACAAGTACAGTGAAAATGTAAATTGGGGCTGGGGCTGTAGCTCCGTGGCAGAGTGCTTGCCTAGCACACATGAAGCAATGAGTTCAATCCTTGGCACCACATAAAAAAATAAACAAATAAAATAAAGGCATTCTGTCCTTCTATAATTACAAAAAAATTTTTTTAAAAGAAACTGTAAATTGATAAAATTACATACAAGAAAGGGCAATTATTTTTAAAACATGCTAACAATATTAATAATCAAATTTAATCTACTTATTAAGAAGGCAATTTTAGACTTATTGTATTATCAAACTATATTAAAACAAAATAAAATTATAAGAAGTTCATTCTGACTTAAGAGCATATTATAAAGCAATAGTGATATAACATCCAAAATGTAAAGTCAAAATTATAGGAAACAGATCAAAGCATAAGGAATATTTTCACTATGGTTACACAATTAAAGCTGAGTACTCACTGATATTTTTGGCTTAGAAACCTCTTCAAAGCGAGCAACTAAATATCAGCCAACTCCTCTTCAGTGTGCCACTTGAGATACAATCTCTCATAGAATAATTGACATTTTTTTAAGAACTTGCATTTCCTGGTTTTTATTACCTAGGAAATCATCTCACGTTATATCAATATATTATAAAATGATTCTATAAAATATTTTATTAGGGTTGGGGTGCAGCTTAGTAGTACAGTGTACACTTAGTATAATATATGAGACCCCTGGTTTCAATCCCCAACAACCCCACCAAAATGTATTTTTTACAAATGTTTATGTTAAAAATAAACATTCTGAAGGAAACTGGTTCTTTAATATAAAAAGCTATAAAACAGTATTTTTCACATAATTTTTACTATCATTATTCAAGTATCATAAAATTCATCAAAGAATATAAATCAGTGGGTTTTAGTATTTTCATAAAATTCTACAAACATCAAAACTGTCTAATTCCAGAACACTTTCATCACTTTAAAAAGAAACTCACACTGAAGAGCAATCCTTCTCTATTCTTTCTTCCCTAGCCTGTGGCAACCACTAGCCAACTTTCTCTCTGTGGATTTGCCTATTCTGGACAATTTATTTAAAATATAGTTTATAGGTTTTTGTGTCGGGCATCTTTCACTTAATATAATGTTTTAGTATGTATCAGTACTTTATCCCATTCCATTTTATGGTTAATAGACTACATATAATAGCATACCTTGGTCATCCACTCATTAACTGATGGATAATGTGGGGAGTTTCCACTTTTTGACAATTATCAATAATCCTGCCATTGATGTATGCATGCGAGTTTTTGTATGGGAATATTTTTCATTTCTCTTGGATTATCCAGTAGTGGTACGACTAAGTCATATGATAACTCTAAGCTTAACATTTGAGTTAACTGCCAAACTGGTTTCCAAACTGTTTGTGTCATTTCATATTCCCACCAGCAATCCATAAGTGCTCCAACTTCTCCACAACCCTATCAACACTTGTGATTCTCTCTTCTTTAGTACTGCCAACATAGTAGATATAAATTGATAACTCAATTGATAAATTGATAACTCACCGTGACTCTAAAAAGTAATTTTAAAGTGGCTTGACAATCTAAAAATTTTAATCAAATAAATGACTATCCACCCTGCCCAAAATGATTTTACAAAAATTGAAAGTTAACCATAAGTCTGTTGACTATGTAGTAATTCCTCAAAGTTCTGAATGGAGGTGCTTGGCAATCAACAAAAAGTAACTGACAAAAAGAGACAATGTCATCTTTTACAATAGTTTGCCTTAAGTCTGATATCTAGTTCAATAAAGAACTAATATATTTATTGCCTTTTATTATACTGAATTCATATGTACATGTATTCACATTCCATGGATACTTTACCACTGAGCTAAGTCCCCAACACTTTTTATTTTTAATTTTGAGACAGGCTTTCACTAAATTGCTTAGCACCTCACTGAGTTGCTAAGGCTGGCCTTGAACCGAGATCCTCCTGCCTCAGCCTCCCAAGTCACTGGGATTACAGGCGTGTGCTGCCACACCCAGTCTATAACAGGAATTCTAAAATAGACTTGCCTGACCAGAAGATATAGCAGACAACCTAAGTGTCCCACTGAAATTACTAAAAATTGCTGGAAAACTTTTAGTATTCTGCACTACATTGATGATCTGGGGTGGGGGAGTAAGGAATATTTAGTAAAATACATTTAAAAATAGAAGGTAGAAACTTTGTGAATCAAGATTAAAAGTGAACATGGTGTTCACTTTGAGGATATTTGTTTGGATAGGTAAACTTTTTAGCCTTGATATCTATGGCCTTTTGGTAGCTCAGAATTCAGAAGACAAAGCTTTGGGCCTACCAAAGATAGTCTAAAAGGAAACTCTCCCAAAACTTGGTATTAATGTAAAGATACACAAGAAATAAACCTACTCCTACAGGGGTTTTACATGTCTTGAACTCAGGATGTGAGAAAAGAGGGGGAAATGTAATTCATAAATAAAAGGTGTCTCCTTCAATAGGTTTCAGTCAAACTTCACCTTTCTAAGCAGTCCAAACATGTCAAGCTATTTGTTTAGCTCAAAGCAATTCTGCACTAATAGTGCACTCAGGCTTCTAGCAAAAGCAAATCCTATCTACAGAATTCCCAAAGGGTAATATTTCTTTTTTTTTTTTAATATTTATTTTTTAGTTCTCGGCGGACACAACATCTTTGTTGGTATGTGGTGCTGAGGATCGAACCCGGGCCGCACGCATGCCAGGCGAGTGCGCTACCGCTTGAGCCACATCAAAGGGTAATATTTCAAGAAACAAGAATTCACAGTTAAAAATCTCAAAATATGCAAACGAGCAAATCACACAGTAAAATACATAGCATCAGATCAGCAAAGCTTCAGATATTGAAACAGGTTCTTTTCAAAATGACTATCTGAAAAAGAACCAAACAGAAGATCTACAATACACTACACAAAAGGGCAGGCACCGTGGTGCGTGGCTGTCATCCCAGCTGCTTGGAAGGCTGAGAAGGGGGGATCATTTGAGTCCACAGTCCCAGACCAATCTGGGCAATAAAGTGAGACCACTGTCTCTTAAAGGGAAGGAAGATAAAAAACTCAATGAGTTAATTTAATAGCAGATTCAACCTAGATGAACTGAGTAAACTAAACACCATGTCTGAAAAAATTGCCCAGAGTGTATTAGAAGTGACAAAGGGATTCATAATCAAAACAGAGGTCTAAAGATATGGATGATAAAGTGAAATTTCATAACACACACCTAATGAGAGTTCCAGATGTGAGAATTAGGGAAAGAACAATATTTGAAGAGTGAGTGGTCATGTATTTTTTAAATTAATGAAAGACATCAATTCAGACTGAAGAATCTCAATGAATCTGAAACAGGATAAGTAAAAAGAATTCCACATCTAAACATGGTGATATGTAGATTAAAAACAAAGAGACTGGGGCTGGGGTTGTAGCTCAGCGGTAGAGCACTTGCCTAGCAAACGTGAGGCACTGGGTTTGATCCTCAGCATCACATAAATATTTAAGTAAATAAACAAAATAAAGGTACTGGGTCTATCTACAATCATAAATAAAAAAAATTAAAAACAAAATCAAACAACAACAACAACAAAAGAGAGAGAGAGAGAAAGACAGGCAGACAGACTACCTTAAGGGCCATTAAAGAGAAAAAGAGGTGGATAACCCTGAAAGGAATGTCAGTTGACAGCTAGCTTCTCCACAGCAACAAGGAAATCCAGAAGACAACGGCTGGTGTCTCCACTTCACTGGAAGACTATAATCAGTGAAAATATCTCAGAAGAATGGAGGTAAAACAAATAGGTTCAACTTCACTGATAATACAAGAAAGGTAAAAATAAAACTACACTGACAGACTATTTCCCCTGTAACGTGGCAAAATCTCAAAAACCTGGCAACATGCCCTACTGGGGAAGCATACCAAGGAACCAGTCATTGTTATATGTTACTGGTGGGAGGACAAATTGTACAACCCAATCAACACTTGGCAATACCTAACACACTGACACATACGTTAATTCTCTAACACAGCAACCAGGTGCTAGGACTTTAAAGACACGCTTCCAAAGAATATAACACAAGGGGCTGGGGTTGTGGCTCAGCAATAGAGCTCTCACCTAACACGTGCAAGGCACTGGGTTTGATCCTCAGCACCACATACAAATAAAAAAGAAAGGTATTATGTCCAACTATAACTAAAAAACAAAAATGGAAAAAAAGAATAGAACATGAGAAACAAACAAAATGCCCAGCAATAAGAGACTGGTTAAAAATCTACTGCATATATATGCAACAAAGTACCATACAAGCATAAAGAAATGAGAAGGATCTCTATAAATAGATATGAAGTGATTTTTTAGGATATACTGTCTAATGAAAAAAAATCACCAGGCAAAAAATACTATAGTATGACTAGCTTTTAAGAAAAACGGGGAGCACTGGAGCTATGGCTCAGTGGTAGAGCACTTGCCTAGCACTGGGTTCAATCATCAGCACCACATAAAAATAAATAAATAAAATATTATTTAAAAAAGGAAACATGAACATGTTTAGGCACATATATATGTACGTTATGCACATACAATTTATATAATTTTGCAAAAAGGAACAGAATAAAAACAAAATGAATCAAAATCATATCTAGAAGAGGTGAATGAGAATCAAGTAGAAGTACAGAAATACAACTGAATTTTTTCAGTATTCTTTTTATGTACATTGACTTTTTTGTTTGTTTGTTTGGTACCAGGGATTGAACTCAGGGGCTCTCAACCACTGAGTCACATCCTCGGCCCTTTTTGTATTTTTTTATTTAGAGATAGGATCTCACTGAGTTTCTTAGGGCCTGGCCTAGTTGCTGAGGCTGGCTTTGAACTTGTGATCCTCCTGCCTTAGCCTCCAGAGCCACTGGGATTACAGGCGTGTGCCACTGCACCCAGCTATGTACGTTGACTTCTTAACCACAAATTTTTTTATATATTCAAAATTAACAGTCAAAAGGGTGGAGGCTAGTATTTTCAGGAAGATGGAGTGGACATACTTTTCCCTATTCCTTCCCACTAAGCATAATTAAATATCACTAAATATGAAGCAAAACAGAAAAAGACAGTGAAAGGCAGACAGAAGATGCCTGACCCACTAGAAACCTCGGAGCCAAAGAAACCACCAACCCAATGACAGGGAGTTCCCAGGGCTTATTTTATTGGTGTTTGTCTCCCTTTATGTATCCCAGACACCTGTGAAGAGCTGTCAACCAGGAAATACCAATGGAGCAGAAAAAAGCAGCCCCAACACAAGCTTTCTCTTTCTAGCCAACAGGAAAGGAACAACCTAAAATAACAGAAAACTTTTAGATGATAACTCCTCAGCGCCAGTCAACCATCAGAGGAAAAAAACAACTGTATATCCCCCTAATTCATGCCAGCAAAGCCTGGGGATCGGAGGCAGAAGGGCAAGCTGATTTCCACCCTGAAATGTTCTGATGAGGTACTTCAACACCTCACCCTGGAGGTGCCTGAGGCCTAGTGAAAAGTCAGGGCTTCATGGTGAACAGGCCACACCCACGGTGTTGGGGAAGACCTAAAAGAGAGCAACAGCTCCCACTCCCACCCAGCAGTAAGAAGGAGTCACACACCCAGAGTACCAAAGGGAGCCGAGTGTGAAGTCTGGATTCTGCGTCCATCTGGCAGTAATGAGTCTGACACGCTCCTTCCCCTGCCAGAATGGTGTGCCTCTATTTTTTTTTTTTAAAGCCACTAAAAATACCAGGTTTAAATAAGACCCAGAGTCCCATAATATAATCCAAAAATGTCTGGGTTTTAATTGTAAATCATTTGTCTCAGCAAGAAACCAGGAAGAATTCAAATGGAATAAAAAATGACAATCAACAGATGTCAAAACTGTGATGACAGAAATGGTCAGGACTATCTGACAATGAATCAACCATAATAAAAAAAAAATGCTTCAGTGAACAACTATAAGTATGCTCAAAACAAAGGAAGACATAAAAGCCTCAGAAGAGAAACAGTCTCTGGAGAGAAACAGAATAAAGAGCCATATAAAAATACAATAACTAAAAAATACAATACCAAAATAAATACAATAATACCAAATAAATCACAGTGACAGGCTTGACAAATGAAAAGTTTTACTGAATTAAAAATGGAGCAACAGAAATCACCCAATTTAAACAAATAAAGAGAAAGTATACTTTAAAAAAAAAAAGGAAGAGCCTTAGGGACCAAGCATGTATGATTTTTTAAAAATCTAATATCCATTGTTTTATTTTTTATTCTAATTTGTTATATATGACAGCAGAATGCATTACAATTCATATGACACAGATAGAGCACAATTTTTCATATCTCTAGTTGTACACAAAGTATATTCACACCATTTGTGTCTTCATTCGTGTACTTTGGATAATGATGTCCATCACATTCCACCATCATTTCTAACCCCCTGCCCCCTCCCTTCTCCTCCCACCCCTCTGCCCTATCTAGAGTTCTTCTACTCCTCCCATGCTCCCTCTCCCTACCCTACTATGAATCAGCCTCCTTATATCAGAGAAAACATTTGGCATTTAGTTTTGGGGGATTGGCTAACTTCACTTAGCATTATCTTCTCCAACTCCATCCATTTACCTGCAAATGCCATGATTTTATTCTCTTTTATGGCTGAGTAATATTCCATTGTGAATTTACACCACATTTTTTTAATCCATTCATCTACTGAGGGGCATCTAGGTTGGTTCCACAGTTTAGCTATTGTGAATTCATTTTACTGGGGTCCTGAAATGAACCATTGGTATTTCCTGGCTGACAGGAAGAAAAGAAATGAAAAAAGAAGAAAAATGAAGAAAAAAAATAAAATGGCAGAAAAGGGGCAGTGCTGCAGAAGCACCTGAAGAAACAAAGGCTAAAAACTCCCCAAAGTTAGCTAGGAACATAATAAACCTACAGAGTCAAGAAGCTGAACCAGGACAATGCAGAGAAATCCAAGCCAGTGTTCATCATGTTCAGATTTCTGAAAATTAAAGAAAAAGAACAAATCTTAAAAGAAGCCAAAGGAAAACAGAACCTTATCTATAAGAGGAAAGCAATTCAAATGACAACGGATTTCTCATCATAGGCCAAAAGAAGTGGCACAGGTCCCCACTTTTCTGACCCCCTACCCCACCAAGTGCTGAAAGTAAAAAAAAAAAAATGCAGAACCATATACTCACCAAAAACATCTTCAGGAATAAAACAGAAATCTTAACATTCTGAGATGAAGGAAAGCTAAGAGAATTTGCCACAACCAGATCTATTATAAAAGAATAGCTAAAAGAAGTTTTCTTTAGAAAAGGAACAGAAAAGAAAGAATTTTGAAAAATCAGGAAAATAGAAGAAGACAAAAGGATAGATACTTTCCTTTTCTTCTTGAGTTTACTGAATTACATTTGACATTTAAAACAGAAACTATAACCCTGTCTATAGGGTTCTAAATACAGAATTAACATATACAGATTATATTTTAAGTGGAGGAAGCCAAAAGGACATGAAGGTAGGTGTGATTTCTATACTTAATTAAAAGTAGTCAAAACGATGATATTATATATACATATTGTAATACCCACTGCAACCCCTAAAAAGTTATACAAAGAGGACACTCAAAATATTACAGATAAGTCCTAATGGAATTGCAAAAAGAATGTTCAAGTAGCTCCTGGGGAAATAGGAAAAAGAAAACAGAAATGAAAAAGAATAAAAATAAAGAAACAAAAAATAAAATGGCAGGCCTAATCCCTAACATATCAATTACATTAAATGTAAATGGTCTACATACATCAAATAAAAGACAGATTGACAGTGACTTAAAAAGCATGACAGACTTTATGCTACATAGAAGAAAAATCACTCCATATTTAACAGTATGGAAGGAGATAGGTCATGCAAGCATTAACAAAAGAAAGCAAGTGTGGTTCTTTTAATATCAGATAAAGTGGACTTCACTTTAGAGCAAATACAATTACCAGAAACAGAGAAATTAGATAATGACAAATGGGTCAATCTTACAAGAACACATAACAATCCTAAAATATGTATTTACTAAACAAAAGAAATGCAAATGTAGGTCCAGCAAAGACGACAGACTTGAAAGGACAGATCCACAACTGGTTGGAGACATCCATACCCCTCTTTCAATCACCAACAGAACATATAGACAAAAAATAAAGATGTAGACAACCCCAATGAATAAACAAAGAGACACACAGAGAACACTTCACCCAATAATAGCAGAACACCCATTCTTTCCAAGTGTTCGTGACACTCAGTCCATATCTTGGGCCATAAAAAATCCTCAACCATGTCATAAAAATTAAAATCATACAACACAGAATCAAACTAGAAATTAATTCACAGAAAGATAACAGGAAAATATCCAAACACCTGGAAACTAAACTACACTTCAAAATCCATGGGTCAAAAAGTCAGTCTCATGGGAAATCAAAAAAGATACAGTGAACCGAATGAAAATGAAAATAAAACACATCAAAATTCATTTGCAGCTAAAGCAGTGCTGAAGGGAATTTTATATCAATAAATGCATACTCTAGAAAAAAAAAAGAAAACGTCTCAAGTCAGTAATCTAAGCTCCCACCTCATGATCTGAGCTATAAAAAGCAGCTTTCAAAATAAATCCAAATGGAGAAGGAAAGGCATAATAAAAATTAGAACAGAACTCAAAGATGGTAGACAGAAAAACAATAGAGACAATCAATGAAACAAGCAGCTGGTTCTTGGAAAAGGTCAACAAAAATGAAAAGCCTCTAGCAAGAATAAAGACAAAACACACAAGTTACCAAAACCAGGAATTAAGCAGAGGATATCACCAGACACATTAAAAACATCAAGAGCCTAACCAGCAAGTTATTTTTATATAGATTTAGTCAAGAATATTCTATAATTCATATGGAAAGGCAAAGGGACTAGAATACCTAAAGTAATTCTGAAAAACAGAAATGGAAAGAATCCATTCACCCCATATAAAGATTTCTTATACTGTGCAGCTATATCAGACTATGATATTACAGCAGAGGAGACACACAAGTCACTGGAATATGATAGAAAGTCTATAAATAGACCCATAGGATATTATTTTTGACAAAGGCACCAAAGCAATTTAATAGAGGAAAGCAGCCTTTCATTCCATGGGGCTGGAGCAAATGAACACCTACATGCAAAAAAGTGAACTTTGGTCTATGTCACCCACTTCATGCAAAAATTAACTCAAAATGGATTGTGGGGTTAAATGTAAAACTTAAAATTGTAGAACTTTTAGGAAAAATGAGAAAATCTTTGAGCTCTCAAGCTTGGCAAGAATTCTTAAAAGCACCAAAGGCACAATCCATCGAAGGAAAATAAAAAACATCTGTTATGGTGTGTAATTCTTTTTATGTATTGCTGAATTCTATTTGCTATTAGTTTGTTTAGGATTTTTACATCTGTATTCGTGAGTAATGTTGGTCGATAGTTCTTTGTACTATTTTGTCTGGGTTTGGTATCAGAGTAATACAAGCTTCATACAATGAATTGGAAAGAAGAGAACAAAAGACATGAAGAGACATTTCACTCAGGATGACATACAAGTAGCATACAGGCACATGAACACCAGCCAATAAATAAATGAAAATTAAATCTCAAACAAGGCATCAGTACACACTTTTTGACTGAACATCCAATACAGTCACTCTGATGATTAGATTTTAGTGAAATGTAATCATCAGAGTGACTGTATTGGAAGATAGGGCCTCTGAAAGGTAATAAGGTTATGAAAGTGGAATGCTCATGAATGGGATTGGTGCCCTTCTGAAAGAGAGGCCAGGGTGCTCTTTAGCCTTTTATCCTCTTCTCTATTAAAGATACACTGATAAGTCACAATCTGCAACCAGGAAGATGACCCTCTATGTCAGTATCTGGAGACTGGGCTATCAACCTCCATGACAAGTTTATAAGAAATAAATGTCTTCCAGTGGCTTGGGAGGCTGAGGCAGGAGGATCTCGAGTTCAAAGCCAAACTCAGCAATGGCTAGGCACTTAGCAACTCAGTGAGACTCTGTCTCTAAATAAAATACAAAATAGGGCTGGGGAGTGGCTCAGTGGTCAAGTGCCCCTGAGTTCAATCCCTGGTACCGCCCCCCCTCCAAAAGAAATAAACTTCTAGTTTATTAGCACAAAATATGGTATTATGTTATAGTAACCCAAACTAAGAGAACACCCAAGAGAACTGGTAAGACAACAACTGTGACTACACCAAAGGCTGGCAGGATGTGATGAGGAAAGTGGACCACTCACACAGGTGTGAGTGAGTTGGAGTGGTACAGTCCCTCTGCAAATATTAAACATGTAACTACCATACAACCCAGCAGTTGCATCCATGGACATTTATCCAGGAGAAAAGAAGTCACACAGAAAAAATGTACATGAATATTTACATTTTTTTGTATTAAAACTGGAAATAATTTAAACGTCCTTCAATGGGTGAATGGCTGAACAAACTGTGGTGTGTGTAAACCATGGAATGCTAGTCAGCAGTGAAAAGAAACTAGGGGGGCTGGAGCGGCTCTCCCACTCAGAAAAACCATGTCACTTTACGGAGTGTGACTTTCACTTACCCTTTCAATAAGTCTGTGATTTGCCTGTTTCTAAGAAAGAAACAAAGAAAAACAAATAAACAAACCATTGTACACTCAGCAATGGATGGACCTCCAAGGAGTCATGGTGAGTGACAAAAGACAATCATGAAAGATTACATCCTATGTGTGTCCATGTTTATGCATTCTGGAAATAAAACTATAGAAATGGAGAACAGTTTAGGGATTGCCAGGGACTGAGGAGGGGTTGGGGCCAGAGAAGAAGCATGTGTGGCTCTAGAAGGCCAGCATGAGCCATCCCTGTCCTTTATCCTGACTGCACCAATGTCACCTTCCTGGACATGGTACAGTACTATAGCTTTGCAAGATGTTACCACTGGAGAACTGGATAAAGGGTACTTAGGACCTCTTTTATACTATTTCTCAAGACTGCAGTGAAGCTACAATTATCTTGAAATAAAAGTTTCACTGAAAGAAAATCTAGCAATTGATCAGAATGAGAAACAAGAAGAAGATTATTAGGAAACAGACATGCAATTCAACAAACAGCCAAGCTCAGTGCTCTTTCACTACACCTCCCTTCTAGGATTCCATCTGAAGACAAAGACATGCAAGGAATCTTAAACTTTAGTCACCTGTTTGTTGTTGGTGGTGGTACCGATATAGTAATTTCTAAACTCTCTTGTGTGCAGCTGAGCACAGAAGGAATGAGTAAATAGGATAATGTACTGGAAAGCAGGGTTTAATAACAGAGAAAGGAGGTACATGCAGGCATTAAGGAAAGATGAAGGACACCCGACGATGCAACAGCATCCAGTGGAAACAAGCACACCCAGAGACCAGATGATGGTTTTCTCACCGTTTCTCACAAAAAAAGAACCTGGGATTCTCGGAAAAATACCAGCTTTCTGATCTGGTGCAGGGAATTATTAGATAAGCCTGGACAAACCTGCTGTGCCAGAAAACTGGGAAGTGATCAACAAACAAGAAGACTTGTGAAAAGGACAGATGCAGATGCCAGCTTGAAGGAAGGCTCCCTGCCCAAACCTAAGGCAGTTGAGCACCGAAAAGAATTATAACATTTGATTATGTATGATGCACCGGACCAAAAAAAAAAAAAAAAACAACACTTTATAATAACAATTAAAATGAAGGAAAAGAAGAGAAACTCCTCCTCAGAGAGAAGGTGCCATTGGATGGCAGTAGGAATGACATTTTTAGATCACTAAATGACACATGCAAGGACCCTCCAGTCAATGCCAAAATCATGGTTTAAGTTGGTTGGGGAGGGCGGGGGCTGCAGCTCAGTGTCAGAGCACTTCCCAAGCATGTGTGAGGCACGGGGATCGATCCTTAGCACCACATAAATATAAACAAATAAGCCAGGTGCAGTGGGGCACACCTGTAATCCCAGCAGCTTGGAGGTTGAGGCAGAAGGATCGCAAGTTCAAAGCCAGCCTCAGCAATGGTGAGGCACTAAGCAATTCAGTGAGACCCTGTCTCTAAATAAAATACAAAATAAGGCTGGGGATGTGGCTCAGTTGTTGAGTGTCCCTGAGTTCAATCCCTGATACTGAAAAAAAAAATTAAATAAGCAAATAAAATTAAGGCATTCTGTCTATTTTACAACTACAAATATTTTTTTGTTTTTTCTTTTCTTTCTTTTTTTTTTTTTTTTGTGGCACTGGGGATTGAACAGGGCCTTGTGCATGTGAGGCAAGCACTCTACCAACTGAGCTATATCCCCAGCCCCCTAAAAGAAACTTTTTTAAAAAGTTGGTTAGGGAACAGGTGTCAAAGTATCACCAACCACACAAATTACTTTTTAAAAACAAAATATCACCATAATTTTAAAAAGAAGAAACAAAAGGGAAGAGATAGATCTGCCTACAACGGGCAACCTGGCAGTAACCACCTCAGCAGCCGCGGTAGTGGAGCACCTGACATCCTGTGTCTTTTCTCGTGACACTGACAAGGTCACCTATGCAGCAACCTGACAAAATTTTAACCAAAATCTAATCATGAGGAGACAATCAGGCAAATTTGTAATATGGGCATTCTATAGATACTTAACAGGGACTCTTCAAAAAATTCAATGTATTTGGGCTGGGGATGTGGCTCAAGCGGTAGCGCGCTTGCCTGGCATTCACGGGGCGCTGGGTTTGATCCTCAGCACCACATAAAAATAAAATAAAGAAGTTGTGTCCACCAAAAACTAAAAAATAAATATTAAAAAATTATTTCTCTCTCTCTCTAAAAAAGAAAATTCAATGCCATAAAAAAAAAAGTAACATTGTTTCAGAATGACTAAAGGAGACTAAAATAAACATATGTGACTCTGGATGGCACCCAGGATTAAAAAAAAAAAAAAAGTCAGTCAGTCATAACAGTCATTTTGTGTGCTTTTGTGTCCTTCAATTTATTCAGTTTTCTTGCTTCTATATAACTCTAAGGATAATCACAATACTTTGAGGCTGACATTATTATTATCGCCATATTGAAAATGAGGAAACTGCCAGGGGTGATGGCACACACCCATAAACCCAGCTACTCAGGAGGCTGAGGCAGAAGGATCACAAGTTCCAGGCCAGCCTGCACAACTTAGCAACAGTGTGTCTGAAAATAAAAAGGACTGGGATATAGCTCAGTGATAAAGTACCCCTGTGTTTCAATTCCCAGTTATGGAAAGAAAAAGGAAGAAAGAAAAAGGGAGAGAGAGGAAATTCAAAGACAGATTTAAGTAATTTCCCAAATTACATAACTAGAAAATGGGAAGAGCTATGATGGAAACACAAAGTCCAACTCAACAGCCTGCCACAAGGATGCTACATTGTCCACTACTTTGCTTATATGTTCTTAACCCTGGAAAGTAGGGTTTTTACTCCTGTTTTATAGAAAGGAACACTGAAGCCGAGAGAGGTTAAGAAGACTGTCCAGGGTTACAATGCTGAGAGGTAGAAGGACCATGATTAAGACAGGTGTGTCTGACATCAAAGCTCTTGTTCTTTCTAGGAAAACTCTGCTTTCCACGGTGTATGTATAAACCATATGTTCGTTTTCAAAAAAGCTCATTTATGAGACATATGTCAAAGGCATTCCTAGGTTTATCTGAAATCAATATTACTTAATTTCTCTAGAAATACTCTTTCCTATAATCAATGAGATGCTATAACACGAAAGAACAAACTTAAATGAAACGAAGGTTTTGTAATGTAATAAATTACCACAGAAAGGCCCTCAAAAGCCATCTGGTTCAAGTCTCAGTTCAACAGGCCTGAAGTGACAATTCAAATGTCTGTATGCAATCTAATCCCAAAAAAGGTTTGCACCTAAAAGTTAGGAATTATTTGAGGATATGACATGACAGAAGCTTCATGCTATACAATATATTTTTGCCTATTTTTTTAAAAAGTATCATTGTACATTATCAAACTTGTGGGTGTGCAGATTGAACCCAGAGACACTTTACCACTGAGCTATACCAAATCCCATTTATTTATTTATTTATTTATTAATAAATAAATAACTGGGGATTGAACTCAGGGGCACTCAACCCCTGAGCCACATCCCCAGCCCTATTTTTCTTGTCTTTTATTGAGAGACAGGGTCTCACTGAGTTGCTTAGTGCCTCCCCATTGCTGAAGCTGCCTTTGAATCCACGATCCTCCTGCCTCTGCCTCCTAAGCTGCTAGGATTACAGGCATGCGCCACCACACCCAGCTTTTATTTTTTATTTTGAAACAGGGTCTTGCAAAGTTGCTGAGTCTGGCCTGGAACTTGCTATCCTCCTGCTTCAGCCTCCCAAATTGCTGGAATTACAGGTGAGTGCCACCATGCCTGGCCTCAAGTGTTTTTTAATAGCACAGTTTTATGGAGTTCACAAACATCCATGTTGCAGATAATTGCCCTTCTCTTAAAATCAAAAGCCATTCTTACTTAATTACTTAATTTCTGCTTGTTCCAAAGATCATTTAAAACAGCTGAATTCCTCCTCAAAGTACCTTCAGCAGAATCAAGAAACCAGCAGCCCTGGTGCCAGTTGGTCTGTCACATTCTGATGCGCTGCTACTACCGGCCACCAAAGGTACTACATGTGACCTTATGTGAGTTTCCTGATCAAAAAGAGGACAGTAAGAGTGTTTGCCCCACAAGTTTGTTGCAAGGTTGAATAAACTAACACATACAAAACAATCCCTACTGTGCCCTTCTGTACTTGTTATTGCTGAGGTCAGTGCAGCCGTGACTGAAGCTCCACTCAGATGGAAAGACGCCATCAGTTTTCCCTACCTATCAGCTTTCCCTACTTGGAAGAGCCTCGAAGAAACTCATCCAGAACCCTATTCTTCTCTTAAAAAATGTCTTCTCATCCTTGAATCACTAGACATGGTTAGAATCTTCATGCTCAGGAAAAAAGCATAACTAGAGTTTTCTAGCTAATCAGCTTCCCACTCTTCTTTTTTTTTTTTTTTGGGGGGGGGGTCTGGGTTTCACTGTCAACCTTCTTGAATACTTTCTCTCTAGCTAGTGTCATAGAAATGATTAAGAAGTTCCCTAGAAAAACCAACTACCTTTCCCCTACAGAAGTCAGAGCTTGACCCTGTTGAGTTTCCATAGAGTTGTATAAAAGCAGGAGAAACAGAATAACATGAGAAATATCATGCTAATGTACTAAGAGAAAGAAGCATATTTGTTTTCCCTAAAGACCAGACATTTGAATTCTCTAACAGCTCCTGTCTCCGTGTAGGAGAGCTAACAAATAGGAATTATAGCCGCCACAGACTGCACGGACAGCCCCGCCCCAAGCCCACCCAGGCTAGGCAGCATACCACCTTCTTTCAACAGTCCCCCCAAAGCACCTGCTTTTCCCGTCCCCATTCCTTCCACATTTCTAGGCTGCCCATCCACCTTCTGCTGTGACAGTCTTTCTTTAGATATGCTAATACCATCTATTAGACAACATCAAGTCCCACTCTTCCTGCTTTCAACCTGAAAGAAACCGACATCTTTTAAGATGTCTTCTGCAGAAAGTTGAGCTCATCTTTTATGTGATTTTTACTAAGCCAACTCTGAGTTCTGCTGGTGGCACCTACGTCATACCTTGTACACCCACTCAACCCCACCTGTCACCTTCTAATCACTTTCTCTTTCTTAACCCTTCACTTGAGCTGTACTGTTCAACATCCAGTGACCTTTTCAAAGTTCTCATTTTCTGGATTTCACTGCTACAATGCATACCACCTGCCCATTTCTTAAACTTTCGCCATCACTGGCTTTAATGAAGTTGAGCTCTCTGGGTTCTGCTCTGCTCATTAATTTTACATTGCTCTGTAGCACCAATGGTGGTTCCAAGTCCAGGTCCTAGAATCAGTCATAACACGGATTCAAATCTAGGCTCCAGTCCTTACTAGCTCTATGCACAAGGGAAAGTTCCTTAACCTCTCTCTCTAGGCTTTTTTCTTAGCTCTAAAATGGATACAATGACATAACTGACTAGAAAGCACTCCATATATTAAGTTTATTCCAGCACAAAGTAATCTTGAATAAATATTAAAAATCATCTATGTGTCCTAATCAAGGACACATAGATGATTTTTAACCTCCTTTTGACCTTGAAGTATTACTGCCACAAATAGCTTGGATTCAAACTTCAATTACATATATTCCTAAAGTCAAGGCTCAACCTTTCATCTTCCTCTTCAATAAAGAAAATTACTACTATTACATTTCAAGAGTGTCTAAGAACTTGCTGAAAATGGGGTTCATCTTAGTATTCTTTCTTCAAATATTCATTTCCCTTGGCTTCTGAAATACTATTCATATATTTCTTCTATAGCCATCTCTTCCAAATCTCCTCTGGAAGTTATCCTCCTGGGTCTAGACTTTAAACAATGGTGTTTAAAGGAAAGCCTAAAGGTTTTCTTCACTTCTCATGCTACCTTCTCCCCTTGGCAATCTCACACTTCATGGCTATAACTGCCAACTATAATAAGTAAATGACCTCCATGGTATCTCTAGCCCAGACCTCCCCCCCTCCCCCGAGTTTCCGATTCTTTATCTAATGGCTTACTGACATCACCATGAGATGACAAAAGCAGCTTAAACACAATAAATCCAAACACAAATTCATGATCTTCCTTCCAATCCTGCTTCTCCATCCATTTAAGCTGCAAAAGGCAGAATTCCAAAAGTCCAGAAGTTATTTTTAATAAGTTGCCTCTTATTCTTCAAATCTATTGAGCTACAGATTTCACCTCAGATTTCTCTCAAATTCACCCACTTATCTCTATCTCCACCAATCTATTTCTTTTTCCTTTTAAATAATCTGTCCCCACAAAAATCTACCTCATAATACCTGCATATGGTTTTCTCCCATCTCTCCACTCTAACCAAGTCATATCTTTTCCTTTCTCAAGACTCCTCTTAGAAACCTTCACTTATGGCCAGGAATGGTGGCACATGCCTATAATCCCAGTGGCTCAGGAGGCTGAGATAGGAGGATTGAAGGTTCAAAGCCAGCCTCAGCAGCTTAATGAGGTCCTAAGCAACTCAGTGAGACCCTGTCTCTAAATGAAATACAAATAGGGCTGGGGATGTGACTCAGTGGTTGAGTGCCCCTGAGTTCAATTCCCTAGTACCAAAAACAAAAACAACAACAACAACAAAAAACCTTCACTTATTAATTCAGTCTAATATCATTCCTTACTAAGAAAGTTTAAGTAACAGATTCAGAGTCACGGTTTATTCAACACCATAATTTATCTTTAACACCAATAGGAGATGCTACAGTTTTGCTCCTAGACATCAAAAGTCAGTCATCACCCAAATACACTAATTATGTAATAGTGCACCAAGCACTGCATCTATGAATATGAATATATATATAAGCTTTCCACATCTTTTATAAACATGTTCATTTTTTTCAGCCTTTTCTATTCAATAAGGTTATAAGTTTTACAATTTTAACATCAGTTATATATTGCTAAACTTCCTTTATTTATTCTGAATCCACCATTTTCAAGGAAAATATAGAATGCAACTTTCCCTAGACTCTACTTAAAGGGTAGAATCCAGATGTATTCATATTTGTATTATTTTCATAATAATGTCTCATAAAGAGAAGGTGCTCATGACATATGCATGCTTAGAACTGAAGTGTTTCATGAATGAGGGAGAGAAAGAAAGAGATATGAGAGAGAGAGAGAGAGAGAATATGAACGAACTTCTTAAGTATGTTGACTTATTTCTCCTGAGATAAAAATGCCATTTGGGCTAAAAGGGGTAGAAAGAGTTGATGCCCAATCAGGTGAGGAGACCATAACACAGCACCTGGCTGCTTTTAATGCCACAGTTCCTTGTGAATGGATCACTGAACTGCTGCCCAGGCAGGAAGCATGAGAATCAGAGCCTAGAAAATCAGAGACTAGAAAAGAGCAAATGAATTTAGGTCTAAATTTAAAATCAGAGAGAATTGTCACAACAGTGCTGTATACCTGACATCAATCCTTTTCAAAATTCAGATCATTTATTCAAAATCAGCTACTAACTATTTAGAAAAGAAAGTGGTGAGCATTTGTGGAACCAATCTGAGTTATACCATATTAGTGTGTGTGTGTGTGTGTGTGTGTGTGTGTTTTAAGAGAGACAGTTCGTAAGATAGATCATAGATCAGAAAGAAGCAGTAAAAATCCTGTGTTGGTAGGATTGCAACAAGGTCATCTGACCAACTCTTGTTACAGCCACGTGGATGTGAGAAATAAAAGATGGATAAAAGTATGCTTAGGTGACTAGGTAATTGTGTGAACAACTTTAAGTAGTCATTAATGAATTGCTATTGAGTTTCAGGACTATAAATTTTTCCTAATTTTCCTATTTTATTAATAATTAGAATGAAGGTATATAAAGTTAATATACACTGTTGGCATCTAAGATGGGCATGACATGAACCTAGGAGGACTAACTAATATGTATTATTAAAAAGCTGGAATGAAAAAAACATAGTAAGAAAAATAGGCTAATCCTCCTAAAATAAGGAAAAAGATCTAAGGTTATCTATACTTGTGTCTAAAAATATACCTATAATTTTGAAAAGGAAACTGCCACAACTGGCTTAATTGCCCCCATAATATTTTTTTTTTGGAAGGGCCCATTCAATGGCTCTGGTTGATAGCAAGCTTAGTTCAATGTGACAGCAGCAAGCTCAGTATGACAAGATGTGGATATCAGAAGAGCTAATGTGACTCTATGGCTGCAGCAACAGAAGTATCTCAAAGACGGGAATGTAGCAGTCTTGCTCCACTCTGGTCTGATCAGACCACAACTGGGATACTACCTGCCTTTCTGGGGTCACAACCTTTACAGGATCATGTTCATTGGCACAGGTTCAGAACAGAACCAGGATGCTTAGGAGCCTGGATACTCTTCCATAAAAGGGCAAAAGGCAGTGTAAATTTATAAACAGGACAAAACAATGGCTTCAGAGGAAAATGGTGGCTATCTTCATTCAGTCACTCAATGAACATGAAGTTCAAACCTATTACAGAAAACACCAGGAAAATCTATTTCATTATGAGAATGGCCAGGGATAAAAAGATAAGAGTCACTGTCTAAAAAAAAAAATTCCCATGCATATTCAGATACATATATGTAAACAGCTCAAACAGCCAATTCTTCTGAAAAAGAATTTGTTCTATATGATCTCATAAGGCACAAATAGGACCCATGGAAAGAAGTTAGAAAGTAAAGATTTCAGCTCCTTATAAGGAAGAATATTTTAAGAGTCAAGGCTAATGAAGGAAGAAGCTAGCTGATTAGACTGTAAGGTTTCCAACAGTAATGGTGCACTTAGAAGGGATGCTGTAAACAGGCACTGACTTGGACCAATTTAAACCTTCCTCATAGTCCACACTATGCCTCTGCAGGAAAAATGCTTCACCAGACTCCTACTTGTGTACTTTAGCACCCAGGTTTCCCGTGATTGCTACTTCCATCTATGTAACCTGTCCCCATTGCTTTCTCTAAGCACAATAAGAATAATGTGACATAAGAAGAAACTGATCCATCAGCAGATGGAAGACAAAAACAGTACTGCTCCATGTGCTTTGAATTTGTAAAGAAAATGCAAGGATTTTCTATCCCTTTATTCACAAATTCGACTAAAAATATCCAATCGTGTTCAGTTAAGGTAAAAAGGGATTTGTTATATACGGCATCTTTGGTGAGTCACTTTCTTCTAACCAACAAGGAAAAAAAATATTAAGTTCACTTGAAAAATTGTGTCCTAAATAAGCACACGAAAACCTTCTAATATTATGTGGAAACTAACTTTAGAATGTATTTCTAAAAAGAAATGATTCATCATATAGAGAAGGCCAAATACTATGAACTAATCAAATTGTGGAATTCTTATTAAATGGCTACTTAAGTTTAATCTACTTAAAAAATCAAAGGCAGCATAAAGACAGAGAAAGGTCCCGGACCATGTAGTTCTAGCTTTCATACATTAAATTAAGTTCCTTCAAGCGTATCTACAAGTCAGTTTATTTTCTAATTCTTAAACACACTCATAACTTGGATCTAAATGCTGCAACTAGGTATCTAAAGAGTGTGCCCTCCAAAACGGTTCCTTTAAACTTCCTGGAAGCAATTCCTCACATTTCAGCGCTTTCTCAGTTGGAATATGATCAATGGGACAAGTTCAATTTCCAAGACTTTTTTAAACAGCAATCGGGAAGCCAAGTGAGAAAGAAAGTGAGGCGCTTCTTGCACCACCGACCCCCCCAACGGAGGCTTCTCCTCCGCTGGCCATCAACTCCGCTGACGCTCTACCACTTCTCAATACGCGGCCTGGACATTTCTGGTACCAAAGAAAAAGCTTGCCGGGACGAGGGCATCCCCTTTTCGTGCCAGTGACTAGAGCTAACCTCCCCCCGGGAATTCCTCTCGTTGCCAAGGCAGCGCAAGCCCAGGCGTTGCGCTTCAGGGCAGTTCTAGCGACCCGGAGCTCTGCGCGGCCCCAGCCTGCGGCGCGGCAGCCCCGGGAGAGCGCGTAGCCCCCGGCTGCACCGCGCCAGTCGCGACCCGCACGGCCCCGCGGGTGCCCCCAGGACCGCGATGATAGCGGACAGACGGCTCCACTTACAGTGACACCATCCTAGGTGACAGCACCAGTGCAGCTTGAAGCACTTGCCATGGCTGTGAGTGGCACAGATCGAGAGCCCGTCGCACGGCTGGAAGTCGGGTCTGCGGGCGGCGCAGCTCCGCGCCAGGGCCTGCGCCTCGTCCACTTTCTCGCTCTTCCAACCCCGTTCGGGCGCCGGCGCGGCGGCCGCACTCATTTCCTCTTCCTCTGCACGGAGCCGAGGCCGGGAGCCCGGAAAGTGGCGTCTGGGCGGACAGAACGCTGAGCCGGCTGCAGACGCGGGAGGGCGCGGCGACCACGGCGGCTGGTGCGCAGCGGTCCCAGGCTCGAGGAGGAGCCGCCCCGGGCTGCTGCTGCGACGGGGCTGGGCCTGCCGCCTCTCTCCGCGCCGCGCCCCCACGCGCACGCGCACAAGCACACGCGCGCTCTCGCCGCCACGGCTTCCGCCACGCGCCCTGGAAGAGCCCGGCCTCCTCACTCACGCCTGGACCTGGAGCGCGGGCGTTGGCGTCGCCTCCCTCCAAGGCGAGTTCCTGCAGCTCACTCCCTTGTTCCTCCGGCAGACTCCAACGGAGGACCGTTAGGACAAACGCGCCTTGGTCGCCTTGTCTGGCCACGCAAACCAGCTCACAAGCACGCTTCCCTCACACACTTCCTCCGAGCAGAGTCGCCTGGAGAATGGCAGACACGTGCACACGCTCCACCGAGGACTGTGCACACAGCTTACACGCCCGCCCGACCCTCTTGATAGGAGGCTCCAGACGCGTCTCTGAACGAGGTGTTCTCCCCCCTCCCTCTCTCCCTCTCTGTCTTACACACACACACACACACACACACACACACACACACACACACACTATAGCCTCTTTGCAGGCGCTTCTCACATTTCTCTTATTCACCATTCGTGCGACCAGAGAGAGTCCTAGGGGACACATATGCCCCCACGCACGCTCAATCCTGGGCCTGCCTTCTACTCCCAGGTCCAGCTCAGGATAGTGGCCAGCACCACCACTTCTTCCCTCCGACACCCAACTTTTCCAGTCTGCAACCCACCTGACTTAATGGGAAAGCAACCAACTGACTGCAGTCTGTTTGTGTGTGTATGTGTGTACCTTATGCACTGTTTGATGAAGCGTGCGTGCACAGATGTGTGTTAATGTAGCGTGGGTGATATCTGAGTGGAGTGTGTATGTGGCATGCAGGTGGGTATTATATAGTGTGTATATGGCTGTGTGTATGTGTGTGTGACTGTGTGGTGCATGCGACTGGAAGGGCAAGTATGTGCATGGTGTATAAGGATGGAGTTGGCATGGGTTGGTACTCAAATAGTGCTCATGTCTGCCTTTCTTTTAGTGTTGTTGCCTACCCTGGCCAGTGGGTATGACTGGCCTTGCTGGTGGCTGCCTGCCACTCCCCCACACACTGGGCTTGCATTTTTCCCTCCTGGCCACAAATTGCTCCAGGTAGATTTTCCATGCCAGACCCTGCTGCTGAGAATGGACCCCAGGCTGCATTCAGTGAAGAGAGAACAAAGCATTTGCTTTTAGGGAGCATTGTTGGGGATTGGTGTTTCTCTGCAATGGGACCAGAACCCAGCCTGGAATGCAGAAAGGAATGGGACACCCGTATTTGCCGGAAAAGTGCCTATAATAACTGATGTTTCAGGGAAAAGAGAGCCTTTCAACACAAATGCTATGCTGGAACATGTTTATGCCTAAGCCCCTGTTCTCCACTACTTTCCTTTCCTGCTTTGCACTGAAAATGAGACTCATCCTGGTTTACAGAGAGCCAAATGCATCCTCAAGCCCTGAAAAGCTGTGATGCCATAGCAATCTTTCATCATTTTCCCTTTTATTTAACCTTGGCTTGAGAAGGAAAATGTAATTTGCATATATCTGATTCTAGTGAAATCTTTATTAGGGAATGGAGAGAAACTCACTTTGGTGGCAAAGGTATTTTCAAGAAATGTCTGAATCTAAATCACAAATGATGATTCCCCATTGACCTAACACTGAAACAAATGTAAACAAGAGGCTTCATCTTTCAACCTTCCTCCCTAGGTGCCCACCCCACTCAGTACATAGCCAACTTATAAAATCCACTCCTTCCTGCTGTTAAATTCATATTCTAGTCCACCTCAGAATAACATGAGAAAAGGAAAAGAAAATCAAAGGAATGCATACCATGTTATTACCACACCAAGCCAACCAAGAATTTTTTTAAGGAAGGGGTATTTCCATCTGTTATACCCTGTATTTCTCTTCCAACCTATAAATTCCCTCTAATACTGTCTATAACATATAAGACCTAATAATAAAATCCCTTCAGTAATACTTCCACAGGCTTCTACTCTAAAATGAACCATGTTATAAGATTCCACTAAATATGAGACATACCATCTTTGGCTAGTGAAAAATGAGCATGAGAAAGAATATAAAATAACGCTTTAGCCAAGAGGTACCCTAAATACCCGAACATTCTTCTTACATTAGTCACATGACCAGAAACTGAGACATCTGTGTATTTTCTAATTCATGACACTTGCTCCACTCCCTGTTTACTGAGTAGAAAGAGGTAAGTGCAGTGACCTCTCAAAAATATACAAACAGCTTTTAGTATGTGTTGTTGGAATATCAGTTTTTAGAGTTCTATTATGGAAAATTCCAACCTACACAAAAGTCAAGAGACAAGTAAAATGAACTCCTGTACCCATCGCCTGATTTCAATAAATTATTAAATCATCTAAAAAAATCTTATGTCATCTATAACTTCACCCACTCCTGACCTTCACCCTGCCACTAGTTTAGTTTAAAGAAAATCCCAGACAACATATAATCTCATCCATAAATATTCCAGTCCAAATATATATCTCTAAAGGAACTTTTAAAAATGATAACACACAATACCAGTATCACATAAAAGCATACAATTTGATCATAAAGATAAACTTGTCCCACAATTGTTAATCACATCTCTAATTCTCCTTTAAGAATGCCACTCTCTCTGCCTGGAATTTTCCTCTTCCCCCTTCTTCTCCCCTCTTCAAATTCAAATTCAGTTACATTTCCTCAAAGAGGCTTTCTCTGGCAAACCCAGACTAAATTATATTCACTCTTCCTTCATATTACTTATCCCAACTTTAAACTATATGAAGGAATATATGAAGGAATTATGAAACTAATGTCTTTTCCCATTTCCCTCTCCACATACATACTGTAAACAACTTCTTCTTCTTCTTCTTCTTCTTCTCCTTCTTCTTCTTCTTCTTCTTCTTCTTCTTCTTCTTCTTCTTCTTCTTCATCTTCTTCTTCTTCCTTTTTTTTTTTTACAACTAGGATTTTAATCTTTAACTCTCTGAAAGCTCCTTAAGGGCACAGATATGACCTCTGTCTTGTTCACTATCTTGTTTCCACTTGTGTTAGTCAGTTTTCTGATATTATAACAAAACAGCTGAGAAAAGCATTTTAAGAGGAGGAGAGATTTATTTTGGTCACAGTTTCAGAGATTTCAGTCCATTGTATCTTGGCTTCATTGTTTCTGGGCATGTGATATGGCAGAATGTTATGGTGGAGAGGGTGTGGGCTAGGAAATATGGCCCCAGGAACCATTTTCTCCAGTTAGTCCTCACTTCTTAAAGTTTCCACCACCTCCCAATACCACCACCAAAGGATCAAACCTTTCATACATGAGCGACTGGGGACATTCCAGATCCTAACTATAAAACCACTTAGCACAGAGAACAAATAAACATTGAAATAGGGAAAATAAATCCATGTCAGACTCCATAACATTAGGAAAATTTCAGCTTTGGTAAATTGTTTGCATACATATGAATAATAGTTATTATACAGTTACTTTTCTTATAGCCCCATCCTCAGATACCCCCCTTCCACACCAATTCTGAGCTTAGCTATGCATATTAGCTTATCTATTGCTGTGTAACAAATGACCCCCAAATTGAAACAACACACTTCTTCTTTGGGTGAGGACCCCAGGGATGCCTAGCCAAGTCGTCTGCTTCAACATCTCTCACAAGGCCACAGTGAAGGTGTGGGTCAGGGCTGCATTCTCATCTCAAGGCTCAACTGGGGAAGACTCTGTTTCTAAGCTCACTTATTCACTTATCCTGGGCTAGATTCAGCTCCTCAAGGAACTGTTGAGATGTGTTTGACCTCCTCATGGACCTCTCCAGGGGATAGCTCACATGTGACAGTTGGTTTTAACAGAGAAAGCCTATCTTTAAGAAAAGTCAGGGCTGGAGGGATAGCTCAGTGTTGCCTAAAACATGTGAGGCCCTGAAGTGGATCTCCTGCACCACTAAGAGAGAGAGAAAAAAAGAGAGTGTGTGTGTATAACAATATTTCATAACCTAATCTAGAGAGGGATTTCATATCACTTGTGCCATTTTATAGTCATTAGAATCAAGTCACTAGGTGTGGCCCTACAACTGGACAGGAGGTTCCACAAGGGCTGGAATACATCATGGGGAACAATTTGAAAAGCTGACTACTGTACCATGTGACTTACTTTAGCCAATGGGAGACTAGTAAAGACGGCATGGTAAAAATTTGCAAAGAGCATGCTCACTGGGGTCTGCCTTTTCTTCCTATGCTTGGAACCCGGAGACCACTGTGTAGACAAACCTGAGCAAGCCTGCTGGAATATGAAATAACTTACGGAGAAGAATGGAGGCACTCCCTGTTGATAAGCAGCCAATTCCCAACCAATAGTCTGTAAAACCACTGGACCTATGAGTCAGGCTGTACCAGATCATGCTGGAGCTACCAATTGATCACAGAAGCAAATGAGAGTCCAGAAGAGATCTGGCAAGTCAGTCCAGAGCAGAACAACCACCAGTACAAATTATGGAATAGCAAGATAAATAAAAATATTTGTTGTTTTAAACTACCACATTTAGATTGCTTCTTAATAGCTAAAGCTGACTGAAACATTCATCAACTCTTTTTCTGTTTTAGACAAAGTAACTGAGGACTCAAGAGGCTAAATAACTTGCTCAATGTCACAGTGCACCAGGCACCATAGGAAAAGATCTCTAGGATTTGGCATCGCAACAGTACAAATAGTTCAAGTTGTTTACTGGCTGAAAGACCATCACAGATCCCTTATATTTCTGAGCTTCAGTTTCTTTATTCAAAACAAAAACAGGATAGTAGAGGATAGGAAAGGTAGCAGAATACAACAGTTACTAATAGGGCATTATGTAAAAATGTGGATGTGTAACAGATGTGATTCTGCAATCTGTATTTGGGGTAAAAATGGGAGTTCATAACCAACTGGAATCTAATGTATGAAACATGATATGTCAAGAGCTTTGTAATGTTTTGAACAACCAATAAAATAAATAAATAAATAAATAAATAAGTAATATGTACAGAAAAAAAAAGAAAGAAACAGAAGTTTCTCTAGAATGTCCTTAACACTCAAAGTTATGACTTGTCCACTTGGCTACAAAGCTAGGGTTAAATTCCTTTGGTTCAGATGTCATTTGCGAATAGTCAAATACACCCTTCCTATTGTACCACACATATTTTTCTACTGCTAATAGAAGCTGTCTGTGCACACCAACCCTTCCAAACACTTTGATAAATCGAGTCATTACAAATCAGTTAGTTTTTCGCTGCTTGATTGAACCAAGCAACTAATTCCACCATGGTTATAAATAACCTGCTAGTAATTGGTCAATTAGTCATATTAAAGCAATTAGAGTGATGGAGTGGATGGAGTAGCTTCCAAATTCGATATAACTGAATTCAGAGCCTCTGAGGAGAGAGGATGCCTCTTCAGTGTGGCTGCTGGCATAATTCAGACTCATCTTTCCCTTTGGTGTCAAGAAAAGAACAGCAGTTTTGGAACCAGAATTGATCAAAGCTCAGCTCCACTACCATCTTGCAGGGGATCTTGGGCAAGTTATTGAACCCGGTTTCTTAAATGGGAATTATAATTCCTACCACATGCACTTGCCATGAACATTAAATATGATAATATGTATGAAGAGCAGAGCTCTGTATCTGGTATATTGCAATTATTCAATACATATTATTTCTCCTTTTTTGTAGCACCTCCAGACCCCCTCTGTATTCACAGATTGTCTTTATCCCAACTATAAAATTTCTGATCCTTCCTTCAGGGGGCTGTGAAGCATTCTCTCCACAATGTAAATCAATCATGTCACACCTGTGCTTAAATTTTTTGATGTTTCTCATCGCCAGTTGGACAAACTGAAACTGCTTTGTAATAGATACAAAGCTGTTCTGGCCTCTTCTCCAGCCATCCTCCCCGGTGCCTTCAGATCAGTCACCCCCCTTCATTATTGTTTTGTTTCTGGACAAATACTGTCCTCTCTACCTGCTCCTGTGCTGCCCTCATTCTGTCCTCTTTGTCTTAAAATGTCCAACCCCCATTATGCACAGGGAATCCTACTCTGCATCAAGTTCTAACTCAAATGCTACCCAAAGCCTTTTGCCAGCTCACTCACCTGTGTTCTTAGGGACTTTCTGTGCCTACCATTTGGTGTCTCAAGTAGTAAGACAAGTATTGTGTATTCCCAGTGCCTGGGATGGTGTTGGGTGCATCAGAGACACTTAGCACATATTGTTGAATGGGCACATCAAAATATATATTACTGAAAATTCATAAATAGAATGGAAGGACAAAATACCTGCTTTTCAAATCTCAGATCTGCAGAATGAGTAGCTTCCTTTGAAGCCTTACTTTAAAAACTGCCTGGAAATCTTGTTGAATGTCTTACCTCTGTAGGTGACCTGAGCTGGGACAACCATAAATTCAAAGAGGTATTTTAGACATTGTAAGAACGATAGACCCATAACAGAAATAATTGTGGTTCCTCCCTAGCCTTTTGATACCGCACCATGAAGGGCAGTTTTCCACAAAATACATCATTGTGCCACCATCAAAGGCAAGATTGAAAGCCAGATGGACCCTGAGACAGCTCCAAATAGCATTTCTTGTATATTTAAAGGAGTAGAAGTAGTTGGTATTTGTGGATCACCTCAATAAGATTTTTTTTCTTAATTTTTCTCTTTCTCAGCTGATTTTTGAAAAGGACACAGCAGTTTGGGGCCAGTTTGTTTTATCAACTAGAGAAATATTTTTATCATTGACAATTTTTAGTGGAACAATAAGCCTTTAGGGGGAATTTGAACATAAAAGGGGAGGGCAGAAAAGTCTGTCCTTAACCTGACAAACAACCTGACCGCCTGTGGACATCAAATCCTCCAGGGGTTCATGCTCATCTGGACCAATAACCACTGAGCTTCTCCTGAGTGATGTGAGGAGACACTAAGAGGAGCAGGATGTGGGTCGATTTTGCGCTCCACACAACACAGCCTGTTCTTTACGCTCTGACAGTCCAACCTACTTCTGGGAGCAGTGGACCTCTCATAATCTGGAAACAAGAACTTTGGCTCCTTTTAATGGTGGGATAACAAAGTCATTCTGCATTTCCCACCTTTTTTTTTTAACAAAATATTTTTCTCGGTGATTGGCAATTAAAATAATTCAGCCTTAATTAGCTCGTTTCAGTAAGCAGTTAAAGGCTATAATGACAGTGAAGAACAATCTGGAAGACGGTGACTGAATCATGGATTATAAATGAGGCAGCTGAGGTACCACATGTAATCCGTGAAGACTGGGCTGGGGTCAGTACTCTGTCCAGCCCCCAAGCACTAAGGCAGCAGCCAGCTTACAAGGCTGGGCTTCTTTATCCACTCCAGCCTAACTATCAATGTCTTCTGTGCCAGGCCTGGGCAGGATGCTGGGGACAATTTAGAGGAGAGACATAAGCCAGCCAAAGAGTATAAAAGGAAATTGTTCGGACTAAAGGGTTTTTAAAAATCACAAAAGGAAAATGAAGAAGAAATATATGTCTGCCTGGAGCCATCAAAACACATTTCCCAGCAAGGACAAGTTAGCACTGGCCATGCAGACGGGCCGGGGTGGGTACTGGGAGAGAGGGAGCAGCATGGGCAGCAGCCACAAAGGCAGAGGGTTGCTCTGAGGGTTCTTGTTGAAAGTGTCATGAGCCTGAAAGAGCAAATAAGAGGCAGACCTGGAAAGCAGAGGTCAGATCATGGAACTCCACACAAGGTTAGACTTTGTCTTTTGAAACTGAAGGTTTTGTACAGCTTTGAGCTAGAAGCACTTTGTTAAGTGGAAGTGTTTTCAGAAACAGAAATGAAACAGACTTATAAAATCCAGCTGCTCCAGTGGAGACTGATGTGTGTTGGTGAGAAATGCTGGAACCCTACTTGTCTGGAATCCTCAGGACACCAGAGCAAACCGCTGCTCCAGGAGCTGGGAAGCCTCTCACGTGGCCCCCCATTGGTCATACTTGCTGGTTTTCATATCCTGCATAATTCCCTTCCCTGCAGTGGAAACTAGACTTAAAAACTCCATAAGTGGCAATGGGGAGCACTTTTAAGATTAGGTTGCAAGGAAGGTGACTTCTGTGTCTTGCCCTCTCTCTCTCAACTGTCATTTTGTGAGTGATCTTTTGTTCCTCTTTGGCCCATATACCAAGGAACATCTCTGGTCAATAGCTAGTATAGACCCAATTCCTGACAATAACTACAGAAGCTTAATAGCAAGTTCTCCCAGTTGAACCTTTAGATAAAACTACAGTCTTGGTGAATCCCTTGATCATGCCCCTGGCCAGCTAAGCTGCACGTAGAGTCCTGAGTCATGGAAACTGTGCGATAATAGTGAGTGTTGTTTAACTCTCTAAGTTTTGGAAAAATCTGTCATTCCTCAATACATGGTTCCTCAGGAACCACTAAGGAATTTTGAGCCTAGTGACAGATCAAATGTGCATTTTAAACAGTAGAACAGAAGAAAGGACCAAGAAAAAGGGGGGTAGGGTAGAAAGGGGAAGTACTGGGAAATGAAATTGACTGAATTATGTTATGTACATGTACAAATGTGTCACAATGAATCCCAGTATTATGTATATAACGTAATACTTATAATGCAGCAGTACAAATTAATTTTTTAAATCTGCATTTTAAATGCTAACTCTAGAAATACCCAAGAAAATACATTGCATGGGGCAAAACCAGAGATAAGGGACTTGCCAGTCCAAGAGGGAGCTGAAGAGAGCCTGAATGGTTATGATGAGCGGGATAGACATGGTATAAATCCCAAGCAGGCAAAAATCAATAAGATTTAGGGTGATTTGGTTCTGGGAAGCAGTGGGGTTGCAAGGACAATGCTGGTCATTAGCTAGAGAACAAAGAAGAGAGAACAAATTTGGAGAGAGAAAGAGTTTAATTTGGAATGTGCGGGAGATGAAGTGCTGGGAGTTATGTGGGTGGAGAATGCTAAAGGGCAGTTGGGTACCCCATTCAGAGCTGTGTGAAATAGGGTACTCCGCATAAAAATTGTACTTCTGCATTCAGGAGCTTCACTTTGCAAACTTCAGCCCTCCTGGAGGCCAAGAATATAGCAAAGCATACCAGTGGCTGCTCCTTTGGGAATTGTCCCTTAGTTAGGTCTCCCTCCCTCACCTTTGCCTAGCATTCTAAATTCTAAAGAAAAGCACATCTGAATGATTAAGATGTCAATTGCTAATAATCTTTCTTCAGCTTTATAGAAACCCAGAACATGAAATAATGCCAGAGTTTGCAGAACCCCTCCTTATTCTTTAGTCTTGTGCATCAACTAACCCAAGGTATGTACGTTGATTGCTGTGAGGCTTAGCTTATAGAAGTAGTGTTTGTCTAAAGAATTACAGGAACTAGCCTCAGGAGATCAAGGTTAAAGGCGATGTTCTAGCTGTAGGGGGTGGGGGAAATAGATGTATGTCCTGGGTGATGAAGACCTCCACCCAGCATACCTGAGTTCTCTTATTTTTGCATACCTGAGTTCTCTAAAATGGTCTTTTGGGGGGACAAGAGCTCTCCAACTTCTCAGTGTGCTGATCATTGAAAAGACCTTTCTTCCCACAAACTCTCATCTCCCAAGTATTGGCTTTTAAGAGGTGAGTAGATGGGTTTAGGTCCAGTAACAAAAGGACAGAAGAGTCCTAGGTATAATGTAATAGGAAGTGGCAAGGACTGTGTTCAACTACAGGTAAACATGTGAAACGCTGTGCTTTCTGTGAGGCTCAGTTCTGTCCCATGAAATGCTGGCTTTTTTTACAGCACTGTTTAGTAGGGTGTTGCAGCAGAGGGAAAGGGCAGGAGCTTGGGAGCAAGATAGCAAGGTTCAAATCTTGCCTCTTCCACTTGCTTACTGGTGTCCCTGGACAAGTTAATTATGCTCTCTGAGCTGGCATTTCCTTAGCTGCCTAAGGGACTGGAAATATCAATTTCAGCAGGATTGTGGTGATTGAATAAGAAAATGATTATTAAATGCCAAGTACAGTTTCTGGTACAAAATAGGCACTTGAGAAGTGGTAGCTGCTATCATGTTAGTGAAATAATGATAGCTATCATCTTCGATTGAAGAACATAGAGATCCTTGCCATTCTGTTCAGAGAGCAGAAGAGCCATCATGGAAAATCCCTGCTGGAACTCTCAGTACTCAGTGACAGGGAGGGGAGTGAGCATGTGTGTATTTATCTTTCAGTTGTGCGTACCTCAAATGATGGGAAGTTTAATGTCAGGAGGCACACGGTGCAGTATAAACCCCAAGAACAGAACTCCTGGTGCTTTCAGGCCTCCAGGAAGTGGGGTGGAATCCAAGACAGTCCTGGGAACAGCAGCAGCAGAACTTACTGTAGCTTCATCAGTATGCACCAGAAATGTGATTTTGCTATTACCAATGAGTTAATGCCTTATATCACCAACACACTTATTATATTTTTTTCTGTGCTTTGCATTTTCTCTTTACTCATTGTATCTGCCTCTTCCTAATTTGACCCCATAAAATCCCAATCTCACTCACACTAGCTCTTGATATGACCAACCTTTTCCTCTTCCCTCCCAGTTCAAATACCTTTAAGTGAGGATTTTTTTTCAAACACCATTTCAGCAGTCATTTGCATATGGAGGAGGAAGAGGGAAGTCCTATGATGTTAAAGCCATATAAATTGATGAGCTAGTTGGAGTCACAGATGGACAATTTCCCATAGAAGGGACTGTGGGCAAGAAGGCACCATGACTGACATAGCCTGGTATAATCACATGAGTGTGTGTCCACTAGATGCTGGGGCCACAGGGAAGATGAGAAATATCATGCTCTTATTTTGAAAGTCAGCATGAATGGGTTGCAGGAAGATGATATGTAACCAGTACAAAACCAGATCTTCTTCTGGGAGTTCCTGCTCCCACCCAATGTACCAGGTACAGAGACTCATGGATGCAGTTAGCACCAAACATCATGTCTGTGATGGCTGAGCTTAGGTTCTTTACTCAACTGTTGAAAAATGAACGCTGATTCTGCTCCAGCTTCAAAGAGATAAGGATAAGTCTTGCTCTCTTTCTCTGCTACTTATTCCTACTTGGCTAGGTGTGTCCCTGTGTGGGATTGAGGGTCACTGCTGTTACTCCAGCCTAGATCAGAGCTAGTTCATCTGGGGTAAAATCAGGGTCAGGCCAAGGCCCCTTTTCCCTTACTTTCAGAACTTCCCCCAGGGAGACTTTCATCCCCTTCTTCCAGGAGAGCACCCAGTTCCAGCTGCACAAGCTGGGCATTCCCTGCCCTCCTTCCACTTCCCTTAGGTCTCCAATGTGTTCCTGTCTGGAAGCTGAAAGTGTAAATAGCTTGAAAACAATTGAGAGGAGAGATCTGTAGATTCCTCATCTGACAGGAATGGTTAAGTCGATGCCCCTTTTATCTTTCAGGAAAGTACAGTCACAGAAAGACTATGCTTGCCAATGTCATAAAACCATTCCTTCTAAGATCTACTTCGGATGGAAATGGAAATAGAATCCATGGTTCCTGATCCCCAAATTGCGGCTTTTCCTGCTATCCTAGAGGTATAGAAAGGAACTGGCTTATGCTTTTGTGCATTTTCAGTCTCAATTACTACTTTTGACATCCTACTCATTGTTGGTTACTATGCTGATGTTTTGAGGCCATGCTATAGAGACCAGGACCCAGCCACGCCCTGACTCTGCTCACCACTCTCTCACCCTCCCTCTAGGTTCCAGGGAAGCCAAGCACAATAATCACAGATTGAGAAACAAAGTTCCTTTTTATCAAGATGGCCCAGGCTCTCATTTTTTTTAATCAATATCTATTGTTCTAGACACATAGTCAATAACTATTCAAGATAAGAAAATATTGTAGGCCATAGGTGGAATCCCGCCAGCCAAGCCCACACGGACCCTTGGGCCGAGCTGGGATCTCAGAAGGGGAAGGAAGCGGTACAGTCCCATCCCCCACAGCGGACACTCCACCGAGGCAGTCAGCGGCCACCATCTGGTAAAGCTGAAGGATACACCGCCACGCTCCTTCAGAGTGCAACATCAAAACAGGTTGGTGTCATTCAGCTCACCCCCCCAGACAGCGGGAATTCGCATAAAATCTCTCCTAGGCTTGCCGGGAGAGGGAGTATCAAGCTGAGCCTCCATAAAGACTAGGGGGAAACCAGAGACACCTGACCTCCAACCCCTCCTCCCAGAAGCGGCCAAAACGAAACCTGGCTAGCCAGTGCTGGGGGAGGGGCAAGCAGAAAAAATCAAAGTGATAGAGTGCCAGGGATCCCAACAGCCTGCAGCAGGACCCGGGAGATCCAGGCCAACTGATTCGCGCGGCCTGCCCTGCGGCTACAGAAGGCGTGGCGCCTCAGTGAAGCCATTAATTAGCAAGCAGGGAGGTTAGGGAAGGCCATTAGGTGGAATCCCACCAGCCAAGCCCACACGGACCCTTGGGCCGAGCACGGGATCTCAGAAGGGGAAGGAAGCGGTACAGTCCCATCCCCCACAGCGGACATTCCACCGAGGCAGTCAGCGGCCACCATCCGGGAAAGCTGAAGGATACACCGCCACTCTCCAACAGCTTGCAACATCAAAACAGCCAGCAGCAGGACCCCGGAGATCCAGGCCAACTGATTCGTGCGGCCTGCCCCGCAGCTACAGAAGGCGTGGCGCCTCAGAGAAGCCATTAATTAGCAAGCAGGGAGGTTAGGGACTACCATTAGGTGGAATCCCGCCAGCCAAGACAACGCCCACGCCCGGAACAGGCCCAGCGACCTGCCAGCATGGTAGTCACGACACCCCAATTGGAATAGGGACAGAGCAGAGCCGCCTTCCACTCCCAGAATAGGCCCAGAGAGACGCCAGCGTGGTAGACACGTCACCCCAATTGGAGTAGGGGCACAGCCGCCGCCCGCACCTGCAAGGGAGACTTTTCAACTATACAAGAGCAACATAAATAAATAGGGGGTAAATTTCAAAAAGACAACAGTTGCACCAAGCAGAAAGAAACGCGAGCAGTATGAAAAGACAAGGAAAGAAAGGACCACAAGCAATGCAGGTCAACTCAACTTTAGAAGAGGTAATAGCTGCAACAGATGGAATATCAGATAAAGAGTTCAGGATATATATGCTTCAGATGATCTGGAGTCTCAAGGAAGACATGAGACAGCAAAATCAGACAATGAAAGATCACATTGACAAACAAATCCAGGAAGTAAAAGATCAATTTCACAGGGAGATAGAGGTAATAAAAAACAAACAAATAGAAATTCTAGAAATGCAGGAAACAATAAACCAACTTAAAAACTCAATTGAGAATACTACCAGCAGAGTAGATCACTTAGAAGAGAGAACATCAGACAATGAAGACAAAGTATTTCAACTGGAAAAGAACATAGACAGCTCAGCAAGTCTGCTAAGAAACCATGAGCAGAACATCCAAGAATTATGGGACAATATCAAAAGACCAAATTTAAGAGTCATTGGGATACAGGAAGGCACAGAGCTCCATTCCAAAAGAATAAACAGTCTATTCAGTGAAATAATACGAGAAAACTTCCCAGAATTGAAGAATGAGACAGAATCCCAAATCCTAGAAGCCTACAGGACGCCGAATGTGCAAAATCATAAGAGATCCACACCTAGACACATTATAATGAAGATGTCCAACATACAGAATAAGGAGAGAATTTTAAAAGCTGCAAGAGAAAGAAAGCAGATTACATTTAGGGGTAAACCAATCAGGATAACAGCTGATCTCTTAACACAGACTCTGAAAGCTAGAAGATCCTGGAATAACATATTTCAAACACTGAAAGACAATGGGCTCCAACCAAGAATCTTGTATCCGGCGAAATTAAGCTTCAGGTTAGAAGATGAAATTAAAACCTTCCACGATAAACAAAAGTTAAAAGAGTTCGCAGCTAGAAAACCATCTCTTCAAAAAATTCTTGGCAAAATATTACAGGAAGAGGAAATGGAAAATAACATTGAAAACCAACAATGGGAGGTAGGACAGTAAAGGGGGGAAAGTAGTCAAAGAGGATAACAAATCAGGTTTAGTAACATCAATAAACAAATATGGATAGAAGAACAAACCATATCTCAATAATAACCCTAAATGTTAATGGCTTAAACTCACCAATTAAGAGACACAGGCTAGTAGAATGGATCAAAAAACAAGACCCAACAATATGCTGTCTACAGGAGACGCATTTGATAGGAAAAGATATACATAGACTGAAGGTGAAAGGTTGGGAAAAATCATATCACTCATATGGACCGCGGAAACAAGCAGGAGTGTCCATAGTCATATCTAATAAAATAGATTTCAAGCCAAAGCTAATCAAAAGGGATATAGAAGGACACTTCATACTGCTCAAGGGAACCATACACCAACAAGACATAACAATCATAAATATATATGCCCCAAACAACGGTGCAGCTGTGTTCATCAAGCAAACTCTTCTCAAGTTCAAGAGTCTAATAGACCAACATACAATAAACATGGGAGACTTCAACACACCTCTCTCACCACTGGACAGATCTTCCAAACAAAAGTTAAATAAGGAAACTATAGAACTCAATAACACAATTAACAACCTAGACTTAATTGACATATATAGACTATACCACCCAACATCAAGTAGCTACACTTTTTTCTCAGCAGCACATGGAACCTTCTCAAAAATAGACCATATACTATGTCACAGGGCAACTCTTAGACAATACAAAGGGGTAGAGATAATACCATGCATCTTATATGATCATAATGGAATGAAACTGAAAATCAATGATAAAAGAAGAAAGGAAAAATCAAGCATCACCTGGAGAATGAACAATAGCTTGCTGAGTGATCAATGGGTTTTAGAAGACATCAAGGAGGAAATTAAAAAATTCCTAGAGTTAAATGAAAACACAGACACAACATATCGGAATCTATGGGACACATTGAATGTAGTTCTAAGAGAAAAATTCATTGCTTGGAGTTCATTCCTCAAAAAAAGAAAAAACCAACAAATAAATGATCTCATACTTCATCTCAAAATCCTAGAAAAAGAAGAGCAAAACAACAGCAAAAGAAGTAGAAGGCAAGAAATAATTAAAATCAGAGCTGAAATTAATGAAATTGAAACAAAAGAAACAATTGGAAAAATTGACAAAACTAAAAGCTGGTTCTTTGAAAAAATAAATAAAATTGACAGACCCTTAGCCATGCTAACGAAGAGAAGAAGAGAGAGAACCCAAATTACTAGCATACGGGATGAAAAAGGCAATATCACAACAGACACTTCAGAAATACAGAAGATAATCAGAAATTACTTTGAATCCTTATACTCCAATAAAATAGAAGATAGTGAAGGCATAGATAAATTCCTTGAGTCCTATGATATGCCCAGATTGAGCCAGGAGGATATAGACAACCTAAACAGATCAATAACAATAGAGGAAATAGAAGAAACCATCAAAAGACTACCAACTAAGAAAAGCCCAGGACCGGATGGGTATACAGCAGAGTTTTACAAAACCTTTAAAGAGGAACTAACACCAATACTTTTCAAGCTATTTCAGGAAATAGAAAAAGAGGGAGAACTTCCAAATTCATTCTACGAGGCCAACATCACCCTGATTCCTAAACCAGACAAAGACACTTCAAAGAAGGAAAACTACAGACCAATATCTCTAATGAACCTTGACGCAAAAATCCTCAATAAAATTCTGGCGAATCGGATTCAAATACATATCAAAAAAATTATACATCATGATCAAGTAGGATTCATCCCTGGGATGCAAGGCTGGTTCAATATACGGAAATCAATAAATGTTATTCACCACATCAATAGACTTACCATATGATCATCTCAATAGATGCAGAAAAAGCATTCGACAAAGTACAGCATCCCTTTATGTTCAAAACGCTAGAAAAATTAGGGATAACAGGATCATACCTCAACATTGTAAAAGCAATCTATGATAAGCCACAGGCCAGCATCATTCTGAATGGAGAAAAATTGAAGGCATTCCCTCTAAGATCTGGTACAAGACAGGGATGCCCTCTCTCACCACTTCTGTTCAACATAGTCCTCGAAACACTGGCCAGAGCAATTAGACAGACAAAAGAAATTAAAGGCATAAAAATAGGAAAAGAAGAACTTAAATTATCACTATTTGCAGATGATATGATTCTATACCTAGCAGACCCAAAAGGGTCTACAAAGAAGCTATTAGAACTAATAAATGAATTCAGCAAAGTGGCAGGATATAAGATCAACACGCATAAATCAAAGGCATTCCTGTATATCAGCGACAAATCCTCTGAAACAGAAATGAGGACAACTACTCCATTCACAATATCCCCCCAAAAAATAAAATACTTGGGAATCAACCTAACAAAAGAGGTGAAAGATTTATACAAGGAAAATTACAGAACCCTAAAGAAAGATATAGAAGAAGACCTTAGAAGATGGAAAAATATACCCTGCTCATGGATAGGCAGAACCAACATCATCAAGATGGCGATATTACCAAAAGTTCTCTATAAGTTTAATGCAATGCCAATCAAAATCCCAGCAGCATTTCTTGTAGAAATAGATAAAAGAATCATGAAATTCATATGGAATAATAAAAGACCCAGAATAGCAAAAACAATGCTAAGCAGGAAGTGTGAATCAGGCGGTATAGCGATACCAGACTTCAAACTATACTACAGAGCAATAGTAACTAAAAAAGCATGGTACTGGTACCAAAACAGGCGGGTGGACCAATGGTACAGAATAGAGGACACAGAAACCAACCCACAAAACTACAACTATCTTATATTTGATAAAGGGTCTAAAAGCATGCAATGCAGGAAGGATAGCATCTTCAACAAATGGTGCTGGGAAAACTGGAAATCCATTTGCATCAAAATGAAGCTGAATCCCTATCTCTCGCCATGCACAAAAGTTAACTCAAAATGGATCAAGGAGCTTGACATTAAACCAGAGACACGGCATCTGATAGAAGAAAAAGTAGGGTATGATCTACATACTGTGGGATCGGGCTCCAAATTCCTCAATAGGACACCCATAGCGCAAAAGTTAACAACTAGAATCAATAAATGGGACTTACTCAAACTAAAAAGTTTTTTCTCAGCAAAAGAAACAATAAGAGAGATAAACAGGGAGCCTACATCCTGGGAACAAATCTTTACTCCACACACTTCAGATAGAGCCCTAATAACCAGAATATACAAAGAACTCAAAAAATTAGACAATAAGATAACAAATAACCCAATCAATAAATGGGCCAAGGACCTGAACAGACACTTCTCAGAGGAGGACATACAATCAATCAATAAGTACATGAAAAAATGCTCACCATCGCTAGCAGTCAGAGAAATGCAAATCAAAACTACCCTAAGATACCATCTCACCCCAGTAAGATTGGCAGCCATTAGAAAGTCAAACAACAATAAGTGCTGGAGAGGATGCGGGGAAAAGGGCACTCTTGTTCATTGCTGGTGGGACTGCAAATTGGTGCAGCCAATTTGGAAAGCAGTATGGAGATTTCTTGGAAAGCTGGGAATGGAACCACCATTTGACCCAGCTATTCCCCTTCTCGGTCTATTCCCCAAAGACCTAATAAGAGCATGCTACAGGGACACTGCTACATCGATGTTCATAGCAGCACAATTCACGATAGCAAGATTGTGGAATCAGCCTAGATGCCCTTCAATAGATGAATGGATAAAAAAAATGTGGCATTTATACACAATGGAGTATTACTCTGCATTAAGAAATGACAAAATCATAGAATTTGGAGGGAAATGGATGGCATTAGAGCAGATTATGCTAAGTGAAGCTAGTCAATCTTTAAAAAATAAATACCAAATGACCCCTTTGATATAAGGGGAGTAAACAAGGACAGGGTAGGGACGAAAGTTTGAGAAGAAGATTTACATTAAACAGGGATGAGAGGTGGGAGGGAAAGGGAGTGAGAAGGGAAACCGCATGGAAATGGAAGGCGATCCTCAGGGTTATACAAAATGACATATAAGAGGAAAGGAGGGGTAAGACAAGATAATACAAATCGAAGAAATGATTTACAGTAGAAGGGGTAGAGAGAGAAAAGGGGAGGGGAGGGGAGGGGAGGGGGGATAGTAGAGAATAGGACAGACAGCAGAATGCATCAGACACTAGAAAGGCAATTTGTCAATCAACGGAAGGGTAACTGATGTGATACAGCAATCTGTATACGGGGTAAAATTGGGAGTTCATAACCCACTTGAATCAAACTGTGAAATATGATGTATTAAGAACTATGTAATGGTTTGAACGACCAACAATAAAAAAAAAGAAATAAATATAGATACTAAAAAAAAAAAAAGAAAATATTGTATATGAATATTAGAAAGGAAGAAAGCAAATATCTATTTTTTAGGTAGCATGATTACAGACCTAAACATCTAAGGAATCAACTAAAAATCACTAAAAGTAATCAGTTCAAATGCAGACTTTCTAAATCGTCCAAAAATTTTGTATATGTGTATATATATATATTATATATAAATGTGTGTATACACACACATATGTGAGGAATAAAAATAGAAGAGGAATATGAGGAATAAAATATGAGGAATAAAAATAGATTCTATTGTTGATGTTCTAATACAAACAGAATAAACACATAGAAATTGATTTACCTTCTGACAAACATTATTCTGAGAAATTATAAAGAGGGTTGTTAATAAATCAATTGTTATGCCTGCTTAGAAAAAAGAAACATAATAGTATTTCCAAGGTTAAATGTAGATTTTCCAAGTAAAGCAAATAGAAAGTTAATTTCAAATTATTAATGTTAGTTTCTTATTTTTTTAGCAAAATAAGTGTATAGAATTGCATTCTGGTATAATAAGAAAAATGTCAAAGTATATTTATTATAAAAGGCAAGATGATTACTGACATATTTTGTATATGTTTTGCTACTGAAATTTAAAATATTTAAATTTCAAATTTATATAATTTTATAATTACAAAGTGACAATTATAAAAAAAATAATGGAGTATTAAGTTAAATACAGAATAAAGTTGTTGAACCAAATAAAGCCAGGTGTAGTGGTGCACACCTGCAATCCCAGCGACTCTGGACACTGAAGCAGGAGGATCCCAAGTTTGTGTCCAGCCTGGGCAACTTAGGGAGACCTTGTCTCAAAATAAAATATTAAAATGGATTGGGGATGTAACTCAGTGATAAAGCGCCTCTAGGTTCAATTCTTAATACCAAGAAAAAAAGGTAGAAATTTGACAAATAAATTCAAGTGAGGAAGTGGTACAAGTGAGGAAGGAATCACTACTGATTGCTATTGAGATGACTAGATACTGGTAGAAGACATATTTACATATACAGTAATTAAGAGTAATACTTAGAATCAGATCATCTTTGGCAAATCTCTAAACATTCTTCAGTTCCTTTTTCCTTATTTGTAAAATGGGACTCATAATGCCTATCTTGAGGATAGTTTGAGGAATAATATAGACAATGTATGTAAAGCATTTAGCCTAACAACAGGAACACAGTAGTTATTATGATGAGTCAGTGTGTTAAATAGAAACTAAAAAAAAAAAAAAACTGGTTCAACAATTTGGAAATACAAGCAGAAAAACATTTGTATCCCAATGGAGGAGAGTAAAAAAGTTTCATAGAAGCATTAAATATATTATCAACAACTTTAAAAACAAAGCAAAACAACTCTCAAACAAAATGTGGTATGGAGAGGAAACACCAGTTGTTGAGCTCCTGAATAGGTAACTTTGAAAAGGGTTGTTCCAAGCCAATGGGGTGATGGACAGAATTTCAGGATGGCCTGAAATCCTGAAATCTCACTCTCTAATGCCAAAAGGTCTTTCCAGGGATGAGCAAGGAAAGGTCATTAGCCTTCCATATGAGCCAAAGGGCAGTGCAACAGAGCAAAGGTGGTCCTCTCCCCATTCTACCATCTTCTTTGGCTAGTTTTATCCAGGGTCCTATGCTCAGCTTCCTGTATCCTGGAAGTCCAAAGGAGCTTCATATGGGCCTGGTGGAGGGTGGGGACCTGTTTGTTTTCATTTCCCTTTTTTTGGTTCTGGAGATTGAACTTAGGGGCACTCTACCACTAAGCTACATTCTTAGCCTTTTTTTAAAAAAAATTATTTTGAGAAGGACCTTGCTAAGTTGCTAAGTCTGGCCTTGAACTTGCAATCCTCCTGTCTCAGCCTCTCAAGTCCCTGGAATTGAGACCTGCACCCAATGGGCATAGTAGTTTGTGCTTCTTCCTGGTCACCGGGAAGCTGAGCCATCTTCCTCTGCTCACATAGGCAGCTCATCTGGCTCACTTCCAACCAGCTGCCCTTGGCAGCCTGCTTCATCCTGCCCAATGGCCCAATGTCATCTTTGCCCTTCAACTCACCTGATTAGAGCTCATTGCATCTTTTTTCCCCCCATGTTTTCCTTACCTAGCTCAAATTTCAGGCCACTTCAGTACCCTCAGCCCAGCCAATACACTCCTCCCTAGTTTCTGCCTCCAAGCCTCTGTGCAAGTACTTTTTTTGTGTGCAGGTATTCCTTTGTGTGGATCATCCTGTCCCTTTCCCTGCTGCATCTATTTTTATCTTTTCTGACTCAAGGTAGTCAGGAAAGCCTTCCTTGACACATTTAGCTGAACCAAAAGTTCCTCTTTTAAGCATCATGGCAGCCTGTGCATTTCACCTTAACTAACTTATAAATACTTTGTGAACCAAGACAGTTGTAGCTCTTGGTCATGTTTTTTGCTCCTAGCACAGTGCTGGCTCTCAGCAGTCCTAAGAAAGGTTTGTGCCATTTGCCTCCACCTAGCCCACTGCAGGCCACTAATTTTGGTATCACTGGGTGTTCTGCCAAAACCACATAGTCATTTAGACAGAGGTTCTCAGCCCTGACTTCACTTTGGCATCCCCTGAGGAGCACATAAAAATACCAGCACCTGGATCCACCCAATTCCAAGTAAGTCAGAATCTCCTGGGGTTGGCCTAAGTATCAGTAATTTTTTCAAAGCTCCCAGATTGATTCTCCTGTGTAGCAGGGTTGAGAATCACTCACTAAGGACATTATTCAGAATCAGCCCTTGGTAAGTTTTAATTCCATGCCTGAATTGGGGAGGATACAACTGGAGTCTGAAAAGTTTTGGAAAGGCCAGAGCCCAGTGCTGCATCCTAAGTTTTAAGCTTTGCTAACTTCAGAGTAAATCTATTTTTGAGAATGAGTACCACCCTTTATTGGGTCAATATGCACCAGAGACTTTTCATATATAGCTCTACTTACAACATTACAAGCAAGGGTACGATAACCTCATTTTACAAAGGAGGAGTCTCTGGCCCAGAAAGCTCATTATGGATTCCATGTCATATACATGGAACTAGAATTCAAACTCATTTCTGGGGACATGGTATTGGGAAGCTTGGAAGTCCCCTGTATTGATAATAAAGTGGAACAGCTCATGTGCCCAGAGCCTGTTGTAATTGCCTCTTTTCCCAGAACTCTACATTCTCAAATGGTTATAAGACCGTCCACTGGGGTGAAGGAAGAAAACATGAAAAATTCTACTTATACAGATTTTTACCATTACCTTTTAAAATGCCCATGGATATTTGTATCTCATAAGGTATATTAGAGTAACCTGTCTATAAGATTTACAAATAAATACATACTTATGGCATAATAGCTAAGAGCATTTCTCGGCCTGGGTGAAAACCTTGGGCTTGCCTCTGTGTGTCCTTGGAATAGCATCTTTTCTGTGAATGTGCTTTTAAAAATTTGACTATTACTGTTTTATCTATCCTAATGGAGACACAGAAAAAAAATTACATCAGATGAAGACCCCTCCCCACATCCCCTCCCTCAAGTCAGCCTCTCTCTAGCCATGGGGTCTAAGGAAGGCTCTGGGATGTGGGAGCTATTTCTCTTTGTGCTGTCCTCTGGCCTGGCTTGCCCAGGAACAGGACACAGAGGGCCTCACAGAGGTTCCCTTTGATAAGTAGGGTACAGACAGGGAAACAAGGCTCAACTCATAGCAACTGTCCACTCCCTCCATGGAAGAAGAAAGGGGTCTGTGTGCTCAGCCACCCCACCGCCAGCAGCCCAGCAAACAGCTGCTGATGCCCTGCAGGGAGCTCCACCCCATGTTCAGGCCAAGGCACTGGGAAGTAGGGACGTCAGCTGCAGGGAAAGGCAGAGAGAAGTGCATGGAGCTTTGCTATGTTTCTGGCTTTTCTTTCCTTTGTTGCTTTTTCTAGTGACATTTTCAAAGTCTGTCCCCTCAGGCAGCCCCCAAAGCCCTCAAGTCCAGATGCCTGCTTCTCTGGCTCTTCCGACCTCTTGGATGTTGTCATCTCACATTCCTTCTCCCTGAAGGACCTTTGGGAAGTGCTGACCCCCCTACCCCAGGATGCTTAACCACTGAGCTCGGTTCTCACTCTGGCTTGCCCTTTTCTTCTCTGAGATAGATTTATAATTTATGCAAATAAATGTACATGATTAGGCAGATGATTATGTAAATGATGCCTTCCCTTTTCTCACCCCAATTCTGGTAACACTAGGAGAAAGTAACAATAATGATTAAAAGAGGAAACACACAGAATCAACATGTAAAAGACAAGAAAGCTGGATTTTTTTTTTTTTTTAGTTGTCAATGGACCTTTATTTTTATTTATATGCCTTGCTAAGAATCCAACCCAGTGCCACACACATGCTAGGCAAGCGCTCCACTGCTGAGCATAACCCCAGCCCCTAGGAATTTAATCTAGATAGAAAGTGTAGTGATGATTTCATAGCAAGGTTCTGTTTCTATCATGGATAAAATAAGAGGTTACTGACCCCTCAGATTTCTACAAAAGACTCAAATCTGTAGCAAATTATAGAATCCAATATATATAACCACTATATTTTCCCATTGAAATTAGTGGCTCTTGGGATCAAGCAAACTAAGTACTGTATTTTATCAAGGCTCTTATTATTACATTGATATACTATGTGTATTATACACTGAAAAAAATTCTGAGTTTACTAACAGACAAAATGTCTCTATAGAAAGAACCAAAAAATCCAACTGTTAAATTATTATTTGTAAACATCTTGCAATACTTAAGGAATTAATAAAATTGGATTTTTATAAACCATGTAAGATTAAGCAAATGGATTTTTAAAATTGAAATGATATTATTATGATCACTCTCATAAGTTGAACAAGAGCCACAAATAAATTATGAAATTTCACCTTTTTTTTTTTGATACTAAGGATTGAACCCAGGGGTGCTTAACCACTGAGCTACATTCCCAGCCCTTTTTATTATTATTATTATTATTATTATTATTATTATTTAAAGTAAGGGTCTTGCTGAGTTGCTTAGGGCATCCCTAAGTTGCTGAGTATGGCTTTGAACTCACTATGCTCCTGCCTCACCTTCCAAGCAGCTGAGATTACAGGTGTGCACCACTGTGCCCGGCTTCACCTAACTTTTTAAGACTCAGAGAGATTATTGTAATTCAAATACATGATGATCACTGGAAATCTAATAAGGTCAAATGCCATTGCAGCTGAAATTCTAGTTCCAATTTCTACTTATTCATGATTCCTGTTATTTTTTTAAAGTGACCCACATCTACCCAACCACAAGCTCCAGGAACTTTCAGAAAATTTTGTCTGAGGTTATTGAAACAAATGTTAGTTTAGAGAATCATTATTGAATATATGAATTATATTCTATTGCTTAATAAGTGGGCCCCCAACATGGAATATTTAAGAAAACTTCTCAGCAGCACCACCTGGTGGGGAATACAGAAAAAAATCTCATACTATTTTTGGAAGTGATTTATTTCAATAGCTCTTCACTAGGTTTGTTGCGTTTCCCTCACACATGGTCTATATTATGCCATACACATGAGGATCTCTTCGGTAACTGAAAATTTAGTTGTATGAAAAAAAATAGGTTTTCTGCAAATTTTCAGATTTTAAAGTTTTCCATATATTCTAATAACAAATATTCTTCAGTTTTGTATTTTAATGTAATATTATGGTTTCAAAGAGAGAATGTTTGCTTATTATACAAAATTAATAGTCTTTTCATTCTTTGTAATTTCTTTTTTTTTTAAGAGAGAGTGAGAGAGAGAGAATTTTTAACATTTATTTTTTAGTTTTTCGGTGGACACATCTTCATTTGTATGTGGTGCTGAGAATCGAACCCAGGCCACACGCATGCGCTACCGCTTGAGTCACATTCCCAGCCCTTTTTGTAATTTCTTTACATAAGCCACACATCAGGAAAAACATTATTTGGAATCTATAGGTAGACAAGTAAAAAATTAGGATACTAATAGAAATTTAACTTCTCTATTGCCATATGTTAAGCTGTGATAGGTGGTTTTGAGACAGTGGATAGGCAATATTTCTATAGCCTTCCTCTAGAGTTCCTAAGACAGCCTGGGCTAATTCCCAGTATGGAGAACATGAAGTGTGATGTTTTAGAATGGCTAGTCTTAAGATAAGGGGTAAACTAAGGTTTTTATTTGTTCAACGCATTATATTGAGCATCTCCTATGTTCAGGCACTGGTTTCCATTCCAGACACAACAGCAAGTAAAACACTCAAAATGCCTGCTTTCAAAGTCCAGAGTCCTAATGATTGCACAGTGGGGCCTCCCCAAAATTCCTGTATGCAAGTTAGGTTTTGTTGCTGTTTAACAAAATACCCGACAAGACCAACTTAGAGGAGGAAAAGTATATTTCGGGCTCAAGGTTTCAGAGGTTTAGTTCATGGCCTGCTGATTCCATGGCTGAGTCAGGTGAGGAGGAGCATCAGGGCAGAAGGGTCTGGAGGAAGAGGTAGAGGGCTGGGAACATGGCTGCCAGAAAGGAGAAGGAGGACAGGGTGGGGAGGGGAGACGGGAAGAGAAGAGGAGACAGAAAGACACCCTTCCAGGGCACACCCCCACTAACCCACCTCCTTCAGCCACGCACCATCTGCCTATGTTACCACCCAGTCAGTCCACTCAAACAGATGGACTGACTATGCGACAGCTGTCATAATCTAATCATTTCACCTCTGAATACTCCTGCATCAGCACAGGAGCTTTTGACAGACAACTTATCTACAAGCCGTAACAGCTTGCTTTCAAGGAGCTTACATCTGTGGAGAGGGACATAGGGAATAAGTAAATAAACAAATGAATATATAATATGTCAGACAGTAATTGTGCTATGAAAAAAATGCAGAGCTAAGGACCTCCTCCTCTTTATCTTCCTCCTCCTCCTCCTCTTCTTCTCCTCTCTTCCTCCTCTTCTTCCTTCTTCTAATTATGCCTGTGTATCACCCATTTCTAAATAGGGTCCCCATAATCTCCATGTGATAAGAAAATTATTGAAAACTACTTTTGTTAATGAGCTTTGGGCTGTTATTATAAATGCCTGAAATAATCAACTTAATGAGAAAATGTTCATTTTGGTTCACAGTTTTTGAGGTTTCAGTCCATGATCAGTTGATCCTGTTGCTTTGGGGCCTGTGATAAGGCAGCACATCATGGCAGGTACAGTCCACACAGCACAGCAAAACCACTCCTCTCGTGTCTGGGAAAAAAAGAAGAAAGGAAGACATTGGGTCTCCATATTCCCTTCAAAGGGGTGATCCTAACGACCTTCCTCTTAAAATTTCTATCACTTCCACATAGAACCAAGATAGGCACCAAATCTCTAACATATGGGTCTATTGGGGCCATTCCAGATTTATAGTGCTTCTGAACTGAGGGCTTCAGAAAAGATGGGGCTGTATGTGTGGTCCAGCGCTGTTATCATCCAGGCCTCTAGTTCTCATCTAGTTCTCTGGAACAATGTTATGAAATAGATAGGGTTAACATACCTAAGACCACACCCTCCTACCTGGCTCTATTGCTAATAAAGGTAGCATTTTAGCCCTCATAGTTACTTTTTGTTTTATTTCTCAATTGATTCAGAAGCTGGCTGATGAAGCTATTCATTGGAGGCTCCTTTAAACACATTAAGAATTTTTGCCAAGATGAGGGAATGTTCAGGGAACATTTTGAAACCAGAGAATGTGTTGCTGATACAAATTGTGAATTCCAGAGGACTTGGGGGACAGAACTGGAGAGTTGAGGGAGACAAAGTGAGATGCCAGAGAGAGATGAGAGTCCAGAAGATAAGAGATATCAGGAAGTAGATGACAAAAACATACGAGTACATTGAGAGCAATGCTGGTGCCCAATGCAGAACCAACTCGACTCTCCCCATCAGCATTAAGGCACTGACTCTCCTGGCTGCTAGGAGTTCCTGGAAGAAGGAAGGGCCTGAGCTCCTCTAAAGACACCGATTTTAGCTGGAGAGGTGTCCCAGGCCATTGTTCTCCTTAGGGGCAACTCATATCCAAAAGCAAATCAAAGTGGGGATCAAATGCCTAGCCTCAGCCTCAAACCTGCCAATGGATTCAGTGGAACTTCCCTTGAGTCACATCACAGTTCAATCCTGCTTTCTTCACTTCCTTACAAATGTTGTTCTCCAGAGCATTCACCAGCAGACCATTCACCAGTGGATGTTGGACATGGATATCTCCATCTTGGAGTCTTTCCTGGAGAACTAGATCTATGATAGTTGCTAACAGAAATGGTTCTAGGAAGTAAACTCTAAATAGAATTTGGTAACTGATTCACTAACCAGTCAACCAGTCATCACCACTGGTAGTAAGTGGAGTATTCATAGTCCCTGGCATGTTATAACCATAAAAGTTGAACTATAAAAGTTTTACCAGGGAGAAGTTGGGATGGGATATCAGTAAAAGGTAATGAGGGCAATATGTCAGGCATTTGAAAGGTTTATAGAAAATTGTAATTACATGGCATCAGATGGCTATTGCTGGAGGCCATTGCTGCACTAGAGAAATATAATAAAAGGTGTGAAGGTGATTAATTACCAATGTAAGAGGAACTGTGAACATCAGATAACTTCTCCAGCAACTTATAAAAGAATCGCCTCTTATAGTCACAGAAGAGATAAAGCAGAGGAATCAGACACAGGACTTAATTATAAGGGAAATGGAATTCCAGAGAAGGTTGAATGCTCATGGCAAGTTTACTAGGTGTAGCTTAGGATCTTGATTAGGAAGACTTGGGGTCACTTTGATCAATTAATTTTAAAATCTCAAATTCTGAGATTCCCTGAATGCTTTGGGCCTTTTCAGGTGGCCTGGCCCCATTGCTCAACACTGATGTGCCTCTCCTTGTTCAAAGCTAATTCAAATGGGAAGTTCTATTCCAGGTATGTATGACATATCAAAATGCCTTCTACTGTCATGTATAACTAAAAAGAACAAATATTTTTTTAAAAAAAAAGCTACTTCAGAGGCTTCTGTCTTGCAAGGCAACACACATCTAGCTCAGGAAATATCCCTACCTGCCATCCTGACTACCAGAACAATACTTACAGTTATGTCCCAAAATAATCTTTCAGAGAAGTGCCAAAACTACTAAAGGAGAAAAGGGACTATGCCCTTAAAGAGCTGTGTGAAGTAGCCAACATGTAGCTGCCCAAAGCCAGGAGAATAGCATGGGACCATACCCTGAAGATGCTAGATTGAGGGCTCAGAACATAAACCTTGGTAGGTAGAGTTTACAATATGGAAACACTCATTATGATACAGGATTCCATATCTTGTCACTCTAGGAGACATTGTTAAGACACTGCTGGGTTGACTATTGAAAACTTAAGAGAAAATGAAGGCACATGCACTTAGTGAAGTAGAAATGCTAGAACTTCCATGAAAGATGGTAGAAGAAAAGAGTATTTGGCTTAGAAAAGTGGCTGAAGGTAAGAATATATGGGTGATGTCAAAAACCTTGGATAGTTGGTCAGGGTGTTAAAGGAGGAAGACTTGAGGATAGAGAGCACTAAGGAGTGGGGAATTGAGAGATGGACCTATGGAAGTGGGCATGAAGGGTGAAAAGTTGTGTGTCAAATGTCAGTGACCTCCAGGGAACATCCACCTCAAAATATGAATAGACAACTTGGTAGATAGAGTGGGTGGGATAGCTATTGCCAGCATTCACTATCATTTCCCATCTTAGAGCTGTCATGAATGGCCCATGCATACAGTAGGCATGGTTGTAGGGGGCTATGCCTGGAGAACTAGGTCTATGATAGTTGCTAACAAAAATGATTCTAGGAAGTAAACTCTAAATAGAATTTGGTAACTGATTCACTAACCAGTCAACCAGTCATCACCACTGGTAGTAAATGGAGTATTCATAGTCCCTGGCATGCTATAACTATAAAAGTTGAACTATAAAAGTTTTACCAGGGAGAAGTTGGGATGGGATATCAGTAAAAGGTAATGAGGGCAATATGTCAGGCATTTGAAAGGTTTATAGAAAGTTGTAATTACATGGCATCAGATGGCTATTGCTGGGGGCCATTGCTGCACCAGAGAAATATAATAAAAGATGTGAAGGTGATCACCAGAAGGGACAGGACTACAGGTAAACCAACAGAATGGGATCCCTCTCACCAAAGATGATCTGGTTGCTGAATGTACAATTTTCACCAGAGACCAACACTGCACCCCAGGATACCAACCAACTACTGGGTGTGTAGTGAGTGATCTTCACATTAACTCCTGTGACAGGAAAGCAGGAGCAAAGAGAGGGAGAGGTTGAGTTGCAATGCAGTACCCATGAAGACCTCAGCCCAGGAACCGTCACGGGGAGCTCTAAAGCTATGCCAGCCCTTCAGAGTTGGGCAAGGAGATCAGGTACAAATAAACTCCACTGTTGAGCAGTCTTTAAATGCCAGCTAACCCCAGAAGAAAGTGTGATTTTGAGCAAGGAAACTTCCAAAGAATGCCATCTTCTGGCAGCACTTCTAGCAGGAGGGAGGAAAACATAAAATCTTCCATTCCTGAGAAAGGATCTGGTAACACATTACATAATTTGTAATGTATACCTCTAATTATAGGATGATTATTAATTTACAAATTACATACTTTTACTGATAGATTGATGTACATTCACATGATAAAACGTCATCAAAAGAAGTTTAGAAATGATGAGATGATGAACTAAACAATCTATTAAAATGTTTTGGTAATAGGTGATGGTTTCATATTGTTAGTTAATATCACAAGACAGTACACTAGAACAAACATCACCATGAATGGTAGGTAGGAATGGATATTTCTAATAGTCCAGATAATATCAAAACTTTTTGGATAATTTCTTGCCAGATTGACTGAATCATTCTACCTTGCAACATAGCTAGCTACATGCTGAGATGAGAAGTGCCAGCTTGGCCACTGCCTCGGGTTCCCCTTTGTTTGAATTATCTATCCTCAATTGTTCTTTATTTCAAGGAATCTGTTGTGAGGGTTCAGTTACATTAAATAATTTTGTATGGAAATCCAGTCACCCCAGCGCATATAATTTTGCAATATTTCTCCATATGCTGAAATCAGATGAAGGAGGAGGTGGCCACTCTCAACCTGTCTGTACTTTAGTCTTGCCGTCTTCCCTCAGAACACCTCATTCCTGATATGTGACCTTGCAAGATGCAACGGAGTGAGGGCAACACAAAATATTAGTGAAGATTGGTTTCTTATTTTTAGATGAAAATAAGTAGAAAGAGCAGTTCCAATATTTTCTGCCTGCACTTCTCTGGATCATTTTTCACATTTCCTTGGGGACCCCCTTTTAGAGATCTCTGATCTAGTGAGCAGGTTGGTGTTCCCAGATTTGGTATGTCCCCTTTGGTCCTGGCTAAGAGGTACTGCTTTTCCAATTGCTCTTCTTTCCCATTGTGACATTGTTGACCATCTCTCTGATAATGCACTTTCACTGTGAGTGCTTTTCTCTCTCAGTGTGTAGTGGGCAATTTGAGGTTCAAGTATGCCTCGGAGATTTTTTCCTACTAAATGTGGATACAGTTTTACTCTCAGGTTCATAGTGGACTGCTCCACCAACTGCCTACAAGAATTATATGCATAATATTTTTTAAAATGAGCAATTTAACATCAAGTTGAAAAAACACAATTGACCAAAAAAAAAAAACAAATTTAAAGGAAGAAATTGTTTCATAAGATTAAAGTCTCAAAATGGCCAGTGCATCAGAATTACCTACAGCACCAAGAAAACAAAAACAAAAAGACTCCCTGCCACTAATTCCTGGATCCCACCTGCATTAGTGTAGATTCAGGTAGGCTAAAACTGAAGACCTACAGTGACACCCTCCTCACCATGATAGGCACTGGATCTTTCTCACCTAAATGACTGTAGGAAAGCTATTTGGACTCACAGCTGTGCTCCCTGAAGTCTTCAGTGTTCCAAACTTTTTGGTGCTCTCTATTCTGGGGCATGGCCTTTGTCTTCAAGGGCCAGTACAACAGGTGGAACTCCAGCCATCACATCTGTGTACCAGGCATGAAGATGGATTAGGGAGCAAAAAAGAAATGGGTAAAGAATACACATAATCTTATTGTTAAGGGGGCTTCCCATCTTCTATCACAGGGGATCCCCAAATCTAGAATGCAGTGTCTAGAATGTAGTCACATGTCCACAATTTAATGTAATAGAAATTGGCACATATATTGTGTATTTTGGACAACTATATGCTCAAATAATGGGATATTTATTACTAGAGAAGAAGTAAAATCCTGGGTAGAAGCCAATGGTCTCTGCCAAAATTTACAAATCAACAGTTCTCCAGGTCTTGGCTGGCTCTGGAAATCCAAGTGCATTTATGATTTGGTTGGAGAGGTTTTGTTATGACCTTCTCCTAAAGACATCATGTTTTGGCTAGAATTAGCAACTTGCTTAGAGAAGATGGAATAACTTCAGTGTAGTGAGAACGTGCACAAGACAGATTCCATCAGCTCTGCTCAGATCATCTTACAAGAAGCTCTTGGGACCTCATTCTGACAAGCTATTTAAAATGGGTAAAAGACAACAAATAAACACTATAACGAAAATGTACTGGAATCCTTGGAACAAGAATTGAAAGCTCTGTTCATTCCCTCTCAGGGTGCTAAAGAAGAAATACTAAAAAGAACAAACAAGATATTTTCCCTTCCTAAAAATGGATCCTGTTGGAAACCCAATCTAAATGGAGATTTTCCCATCACAATGTCAAACAACTTTTGTTTAGAATGAAATCCACAGCAACCAATAGGAGAGTTTTGGACATGAAGGCTCCTCACAAGAGTCCTGGACAACCCTGGGTATTGTACAGTGCTGTGGGTTAGCATTCATGTTTTTCATCTGAATGACAACCCATTGGTGTCCAGTAGGACTGGTGTCCCCCGAAGTGGTTTGATACTGCTGTCCTGCCTGGATGCCATGTAACTTGTCTGTTAAATTCAAAATATGCATAAACGGACAAGATGAGCAGGTGGCACTGACAGTCCCAAGAACAGTCAGAGACCGTTCTTGCAGAAACCTCTCTCTATTCAGAGACATCAAGTAATCTCACTGATGATTACCAAAAGGGTTCAGATAATCTAGTGAGCCTGCAACATTTCTGATTTCTAGCTATCTATTTTAAAGACTAGTGTAAGACTCTAGAAATTCCAGGACTATATGTTGCTACCCTAGAAATAACATGCTTCACTTATCTCTCCCATACACCTGCTTCTGCTGGAAATGAATGAACTGTAGCAACTGCAGTTGCCAAATGGCTTTACTGATTTGAGATGTATCATTAGTCTCATCTTTAAAGCAGGAGTCACAAGTTCAAGGGTGTTTCCAATATACTGTTCTCTATAGAATGGACTGCGATTAATTAGAACACATTTGTTAAAATGTCATTCAGGAAGGTTTTTTTCTCCCTTAAAGATGGCTTTCTCACAGATAGTTTTAAAATGATTAGCAACAACCAATCAGCCTTTTAAATCAGTGCATTTCCAAGGACAGTACAGGATATCCTGAAAGCCTTCATCATATTAAATACTGCTATAGGGAAGATCCAACAAATTAGAATTAGTTTTGCTTCCTCTGATGTAAAGAATACAGAGGCTGGGGTTGTGGCTCAGTGGTAGAGCATTCGCATAGCACATGTGAGGCATTGGGTTCGATCCTCAGCACCACATAAAAATAAAAAAATAAAATAAAGATATTGTGTCCATTTACAACTAAAAATATATTTTTTTTAAAAAAAGAATATTTGTTCTTCCCATTTTCTATAGTATTAGTCCTTAACTTTTATTGAGTCATAGACACTTTTGAGAACATGATGTAATACATGGGAACTTTTTCAGGAAATGCAATTGGATACATATGCACAAACTATCATAAAATTTCAGGGGCTAATGACTCATAAAACCTGTTCATAGTTCCTCTAGTTTCAAAACCTCAAACTAGAAACTAATGTAAGGAGAAAATAAGACTTAAGAACTCAAAAAATCTACTCAAGACTTGAAGAAGAAAATTTGATGCGTTTTTGTCTACATTAACTTGAAAACAAGTCAGTTTGGAGACAAAGTTGTTATGTTTAAAAAGCTTTCTCGAGGTAGGTCAGGCCCAGCAACCTGCCGAGTGACAGAGCTGCCACACGCGCCTGCAGGGAACTCGGTCCTGCGACCCACCAGCAGGACAGGTCCAACGGCCTGCTGAGGGGAAGGCCTGTCCCCTCCCCCAGTGCCTGCAAGGTAGGCGGGACTGTGACCACCGGCAGATCAGGCCCAGCGGCCTGCTGAGGGGTGGAGCCAGCCCCTCCCCCAGTGCCTGCAAGGTAGGCGGACCTGCGACCCACCGGGAGGTTAGGCCCAGCAACCTGCGGAGTGACAGAGGTGCCCCTCGCGCCTGCTGGGTAGGCGGACCTTCGACCGACCAGCAGAGCAGACCTAGGGCCCGCCAGCATGGTAGACGGATCACACCAATTGGAGGAGGATCACAGCCACTACCTGCCCTGCAAGGGAGATTTTTCAACTATACAAGAGCAATATAAATAAATAGAGGGAAAATTTCAAAAACACAAAAGTTTCACCAAGCAGAAAGAAACGCCAGCAGTATGAAAAGACAAGGAAAGAAAGGACCACAGGCAATGCAGGTCAACTCAACTTTAGAAGAGGTAATAGGTGCAACAGATGGAATGTCAGATAGAGAGCTCAGGACATACATGCTTCAGATGATCTGGAGTCTCAAGGAAGACATGAGACAGCAAAATCAGACAATGAAAGATCACATTGACAAGGAACTACATAAACAAATCCAGGAAGTAAAAGATCAATTTCACAGGGAGATAGAGGTAATAAAAAACAAACAAATAGAAATCCTAGAAATGCAGGAAGCAATAAATCAACTTAAAAACTCAATTGAGAATACTACCAGCAGAGTGGATCACTTAGAAGAGAGAACATCAGACAATGAAGACAGAGTATTTCAACTTGAAAAGAACATAGACAGCTCAGCAAGTCTGCTAAGAAACCATGAGCAGAACATCCAAGAACTATGGGATAATATCAAAAGACTAAACTTAAGAGTCATTGGGATACAGGAAGGCTCCAAACCAAAGGAATAAACAATCTATTCAGTGAAATAATACGAGAAAACTTCCCAGACTTGAAGAATGAGACAGAATCCCAAATCCTAGAAGCCTACAGGATGCCAAATGTGCAAAATCATAAGAGATCCACACCTAGACACATTATAATGAAGATGTCCAACATACAGAATAAGGAGAGAATTTTAAAAGCTACAAGAGAAAGGAAGCAGATTACATTTAGGGGTAAACCAATCAGGATAACATCTGATCTCTCAACACAGACTCTAAAAGCTAGAAGATCCTGGAATAACATATTTCAAACGCTAAAAGAAAATGGGTTCCAACCAAGAATCGTGTATCCGGCGAAATTAAGGTTCAGGATGGAAGATGAAATTAAAACCTTCCACGATAAACAAAAGTTAAAAGAATTTGCAGCTAGAAAACCATCTCTTCAAAAAATCCTTGGCAAAACACTACAGGAAGAGGAAATGGAAAACAACAATGAAAACCAACAGTGGGAGGTAGAAAATAAAGGGGGGAAAATAATCAAAGAGGAAAACAAATCAGGTTTAGTAGCATTAATAAACAAATATGGCTGGAAGAACAAACCATATCTCAATAATAACCCTAAATGTTAATGGCTTAAACTCACCAATTAAGACACAGGCTAGTTGAATGGATCACAAAACAAGACCCAACAATATGCTGCCTACAGGAGACACATTTGATAGGAAAAGATATACATAGACTGAAGGTGAAAGGTTGGGAAAAATCATATCACTCATATGGACTGCGGAAACAAGCAGGAGTGTCCATACTCATATCAAATAAAATAGATTTCAAGCCAAAGTTAATCAAAAGGGATAAAGAGGGACACTACATACTGCTCAAGGGAACCATACACCAACAAGACATAACAATCATAAATATATATGCCCCAAACAACAGTGCTGCTATGTTCATTAAGCAAACTCTTCTCAAGTTCAAGAGTCTAATAGACCACCATACAATAATCATGGGAGACTTCAACACACCTCTCTCACCACTGGACAGATCTTCCAAACAAAAGTTGAATAAGGAAACTATAGAACTCAATAACACAATTAACAACCTAGACTTAATTGACATATATAGAATATACCATCCAACATCAAGCAGCTACACTTTTTTCTCAGCAGCACATGGATCCTTCTCAAAAATAGATCATATATTATGTCACAGGGCAACTCTTAGACAATATAAAGGAGTGGAGATAATACCATGCATCTTATCTGATCATAATGGAATGAAACTGAAAATCAACGATAAAAGAAGGAAGGAAAAATCATGCATCAATTGGAGAATGAACAATAGGTTACTGAATGATCAATGGGTTTTAGAAGACATCAAGGAGGAAATTAAAAAATTCTTAGAGTTAAATGAAAACACAGACACAACATATCGGAATCTATGGGACACATTGAAAGTAGTTCTAAGAGGAAAATTCATTGCTTGGAGTTCATTCCTTAAAAAAAGAAAAAACCAACAAATAAATGATCTCATACCTCATCTCAAAATCCTAGAAAAAGAAGAGCAAAACAACAGCAAAAGAAGTAGAAGGCAAGAAATAATTAAAATCAGAGCTGAAATTAATGAAATTGAAACAAAAGAAACAATTGAAAAAATTGACAAAACTAAAAGTTGGTTCTTTGAAAAAATAAATAAAATTGACAGACCCTTAGCCATGCTAGCGAAGAGAAGAAGAGAGAGAACTCAAATTACTAGCATACGGGATGAAAAAGGCAAGATCACAACAGACACTTCAGAAATACAGAAGATAATCAGAAATTATTTTGAATCCTTATACTCCAATAAAATAGAAGATAGTGAAGGCATCAATAAATTTCTTAAGTCATATAATCTGCCCAGATTGAGTCAGGAGGATATAGACAACCTAAACAGACCAATATCAATTGAGGAAATAGAAGAAACCATCAAAAGATTACCATCTAAGAAAAGCCCAGGACCGGATGGGTATACAGCAGAGTTTTACAAAACCTTTAAAGAGGAACTAATACCAATACTTTTCAAGCTATTTCAGGAAATAGAAAAAGAGGGAGAACTTCCAAATTCACTCTACGAGGCCAACATCACCCTGATTCCTAAACCAGACAAAGACACTTCAAAGAAAGAAAACTGCAGACCAATATCTCTAATGAACCTAGATGCAAAAATCCTCAATAAAATTCTGGCGAATCGGATACAAAAACATATCAAAAAAATTGTGCACCATGATCAAGTAGGATTCATCCCTGGGATGCAAGGCTGGTTCAATATACGGAAATCAATAAATGTTATTCACCACATCAATAGACTTAAAAATAAGAACCATATGATCATCTCGACAGATGCGGAAAAAGCATTCGACAAAGTACAGCATCCCTTTATGTTCAAAACTCTCGAAAAACTAGGGATAACAGGAACATACCTCAACATTGTAAAAGCAATTTATGCTAAGCCTCAGGCTAGCATCATTCTGAATGGAGAAAAATTGAAGGCATTCCCTCTAAAATCTGGAACAAGACAGGGATGCCCTCTCTCACCACTTCTGTTCAACATAGTTCTCGAAACACTGGCCAGAGCAATTAGACAGACGAAAGAAATTAAAGGCATAAAAATAGGAAAAGAAGAACTTAAATTATCACTATTTGCAGATGACATGATTCTATACCTAGCAGACCCAAAAGGGTCTACAAAGAAACTGTTAGAGCTAATAAATGAATTCAGCAAAGTGGCAGGTTATAAAATCAACACACATAAATCAAAGGCATTCCTGTATATCAGCGACAAATCCTCTGAAATGGAAACGAGGACAACCACTCCGTTCACAATATCCTCAAAAAAGAATAAAATACTTGGGAATCAACCTAACAAAAGAGGTGAAAGACTTATACAATGAAAACTACAGAACTCTAAAGAGAGAAATTGAAGAAGACCTTAGAAGATGGAAAAATATACCCTGTTCATGGATAGGCAGAACTAACATCATCAAAATGGCGATATTACCAAAAGTTCTCTATAGGTTTAATGCAATGCCAATCAAAATCCCAACGGCATTTCTTGTAGAAATAGAGAAAGCAATCAAGAAATTCATATGGAAGAATAAAAGACCCAGAAAAGCAAAAACAATACTAAACAGGAAGTGTGAATCAGGTGGTATAGCGATTCCAGATTTCAAACTATACTACAGAGCAATAGTAACAAAAACAGCATGGTACTGGTACCAAAACAGGCGGGTGGACCAATGGTACAGAATAGAGGACACAGAAACCAACCCACAAAACTACAACTTTCTTATATTTGATAAAGGGGCTAAAAGCATGCAATGGAAGAAGGATAGCATCTTCAACAAATGGTGCTGGGAAAACTGGAAATCCATATGCAACAAAATGAAACTGAATCCCTTTCTCTCACCATGCACAAAAGTTAACTCAAAACGGATCAAGGAGCTTGATATCAAATCAGAGACACGGCATCTGATAGAAGAAAAAGTTGGCTATGACCTACATGCTGTGGGGTCGGGCTCCAAATTCCTCAATAGGACACCCATAGAACAAGAGTTAACATCTAGAATCAACAAATGGGACTTACTCAAACTAAAAAGTTTTTTCTCAGCAAAAGAAACAATAAGAGAGGTAAATAGGGAGCCTACATCATGGGAACAAATCTTTACTCCTCACACTTCAGATAGAGCCCTAATATCCAGAGTATATAAAGAACTCAGAAAATTAGACAATAAGATAACAAATAACCCAATCAACAAATGGGCCAAGGACCTGAACAGACACTTCTCAGAGGAGGACATACAATCAATCAACAAGTACATGAAAAAATGCTCACCATCTCTAGCAGTCAGAGAAATGCAAATCAAAACCACCCTAAGATACCATCTCACTCCAGTAAGATTGGCAGCAATTATGAAGTCAAACAACAATAAGTGCTGGCGAGGATGTGGGGAAAAGGGTACACTTGTACATTGTTGGTGGGACTGCAAATTGGTGCAGCCAATTTGGAAAGCAGTATGGAGATTTCTTGGAAAGCTGGGAATGGAACCACCATTTGACCCAGCTATACCCCTTCTCGGTCTATTCCCTAAAGACCTAAAAAGAGCATGCTACAGGGACACTGCTACATCGATGTTCATAGCAGCACAATTCACAATAGCAAGACTGTGGAACCAACCTAGATGCCCTTCAATAGACGAATGGATAAAAAAAATGTGGCATTTATACACAATGGAGTATTACTCTGCATTAAAAAAATGACAAAATCATAGAATTTGGAGGGAAATGGATGGCATTAGAGCAGATTATGCTAAGCGAAGCTAGCCAAGCCCTAAAAAACAAATGCCAAATGTCTTCTTTGATATAAGGAGAGTAACTAAAAACAGACTAGGGAAGAAGAGCATGAGAAGAAGACCAACATTAAACAAGGATGAGAGGTGGGAGGGTAAGGGAGAGAGAAGGGAAATTGCATGGAAATGGAAGGAGACCCTCAGGGTTATACAAAATTACATACAAGAGGAAGTGAGGGGAAAGGGAAAAATAATACAAGGGGGAGGAATGAATTACAGTAGAAGGGGTAGAGAGAGAAGAGGGGAGGGGAGGGGAGGGGAGGGGGGATAGTAGAGGATAGGAAAGGCAGCAGAATACAACAGACATGAGTATATCAATATGTAAATCAATGGAAGTGTAACTGATGTGATTCTGCAAGCTGTATACGGGGTAAAATGGGAGTTCATAACCCACTTGAATCAAAATGTGAAATATGATATATCAAGAACTATGTAATGTTTTGAACAACCAACAATAAAAAAAAGAAAAAAAATAAAAAGCTTTCTCATGAAAGCTTTTAATAAAAAAAACCCAAATTACATAAAATTTAATAAAATATGTCTCAAAAATACTCTAAAATTAAATTGCAATTAAATATAAGTCCTTGGTACTTTTTTAACAACAGAAAATTTATATTTTATTTGTTTGACATTTTTCTACCAGGACTTTTTACCTGTTTGTTTGAGATGGGGGTCTTGCCAGGTTGCCCTTGAACTCTTGGGCTCAAGCAATCCCCCTACTTCAGCCTTCCTTCTAACAGGGACTGCAGGTTGACACCACCACACCTGGAGGATTAGGACTTCTGATAAATGTGGATTCATAGGCAAAACTTTTGTGAAACAGTTTATTTACAACACTCTGAAGGACATCAACTTTAGCACCATTTGTTTATTAATTACTTTATTGAGATATAATTCACATGTAAAACAATTTATCTCTAGGAATTATACAACCCAATGGTTTTATTTTAAGGTTCCTCACAGTTCTACAATCCACAGCACAATACTTTTAGAACATTGTCATCAAACCAAAAAGAAATTCTGCAACTATTAGTCATCATTTCCCTTTCTATATCCACCAACAATTCTGACCTTAGGCAACAACTAATCTGATTTCTGTCTTTATAGATTTGCCTATGAAGGACATTCCATATGAATGTTCATACAATTGGTGGTCTTTTGTGACTGGCTCTTTTACTTAGCATAATGTATTGAAGGATCATCATTTTGTAGCAGACATCAGGACTTCATTCTTTTTTATAGCTGCGTAACAGTCTACTGTGTGGATATACCACATCTTGTTTATCCAGTCATCAGTTAATGCACATGTAGGTTGTACCCAATTTTTGGCTATTAAAAGTAATTCTGCTATCAATATTTTTTACAGGTTTTTGTGTTTATTAGTGCCTTAACTTTTAACCACACAAGGCAAAAAGTCAAGAGAAAATACTTAGTTTCAACAAAACAATGCAAATTTGTCTTTTGAGATAATGTTAGATGTTTTATGATTGAACCACTTCCAGATGTAAATTTGCAAACTTTTGTCTTGACAGGAAAAGTGGCATTGTGATACTGTTGAAGAATTAAGAAATCCTTAAAGGCTGGATGTTCATTAAGATCCCTTCTTAAACTAAGTTAACAACTTAGTCTTTCTGTTACTCCTCGTTGAATAGAAAAGACCAAAAAGACCAGGTTGCAGATGCTCTGTGTCTTGCGGAATAAACAACAAACATCGCTGAGACCCTTGCAAGCAGCAACAACAGCTGTGCACAGGAAACTGAGCCTTGGACAGAAGTCATCCCAGAAACATGACTTGCCAAGCTGCTCTGGGATGTCCCATTTAGGTCCCAAGTACTTGGTGCCCTCACCAATTTCCATTGGTGCCAGGCCTCTTTCTGGCTAGTAATCTGCTTGTCCTTGTTCCATGCCCCCCTCATAGAAACCCTCACTGCTGACTCTACCCTGCCAACCATCTCTCGCTCACCTCTGAGGTTACGGACCAAATTTCAACACAGGCTCCCATGCTGCTGTAACACCCTCTGGACTCTAGGTCTACTACCTACTCAGGAGGTGCTCAGTGACTGTGTGTGTAAGGATGACCCATCGGATTTGCCATCAATACTAAGTATATGAGGCTAAAGGGTCAAAATGAATTTGACTAGCTGTATTTGTTATTTATTAATTGCTGACAAATTTCTCCAACAATCAAAGCACTTGGGAACCTCAACATATTCCTAAGGCTCCCTCATCAGCTTTTGTGGTATTATATTAACAAACTTCATTCATTGGATTTATTTGAAAGGAATACATTCAGAGGCATACAAAGCATATTCCTAAAGATTTCCTCCAGTAGAATGAACAAGCAAAAGACCCAAAGACAAGGTTTAACTAACCGATTATTTCCTTTGCTTTGCATTTCAGAATAATCTTACTCAGGATTTAAAAAATCCAATTTCACTGAAATTTAGTAGCATTTACCGATGCCAGCATGGGAGGTACAGCCTGAATCACAATTTACTGCTGGGAGGCCCTGCCAAACTTTGCCATTCTTTCAGAGGAGGGTTTCCCTGGGAAGCCAGCTTTTTTAGGTAGTCGCTGGGCTCCAGGTGGGGAATATCAGGATTCTGCCTGTAGTATTTCTGCAACTTCTCCAGAACTGTGGGCAACCCAATTGTGGAAGCATAGAACATGGGCCCACTCCTGTGCCTTGGCCAGCCATACCCATTCAAGTAGATAGCATCAATGTGCTCTGGGCCAGCAGCCATCCCTTCTCCCAAGATACGGAACCCTTCACTGATGAGTGCATACAAGCAGCACTCAAGGATCTCATCCTGGCTAATAACATGGGGTTCAGTATGATGGGTTTCTCTATACTGTGACAGAAATTTGGAAAGCCAGGGATCAGGCTTATGAACCTTCCCCAATGGCTTGTCATATTGATACCACCCCCGCCCTGTCTTCTGCCCATAGCGTCCTGATTCACAGAGCACATCAGGAATCGGGCAGTATCATCTAGTACCCCGCTTTTGGACAGGGCAGGAGGCAATGCGGGTCCAGTAAGACCTTGTTCCTGGTGAACTTTCCAACCCACATCCAACCCAGCAAGGTCAGACCCTCGAAAGGTTCCCATTTTAAAACCAATCTCCTCCAGCACCTGATCTACCTCCTCTGGCTTGCTACCTTCTTCTAACAAGAAATATGTCTGGTCAAAATAAGGGACCAGCATTCAATTACCAACAAAGCCATGGCAGTTGCCTACGACTATGCCAATCTTCTTAATCTTTTTAGCTAAGTTCATAACAGTGGCAATGGTGGTGGGGGAAGAGTGTCGGCTAGGAATAACTTCTAACAACTTCTTTACATGAGCTGGTGTGAAGAAGTGCATGCCAATGACCAAATGCAGCCGATCTGTGGAAGAAGCCATCTCATCCATGTCCAGGGCTGAAGTATTGGTGCACAAAAATGCTTCTGGCTTGCACACAGCTGACAGTTCAGCAAAGACTCATTTCTTCAGCTTCATATCCTCAAATACTGCTTCAACAACTAAGTCTACACTAGCAAGCTTCTTCATAGATGAACTGAACTTGAGTTTTGGTCCTGACCAAGGCTGGCCATTCTGCTGCATTTCGGATGCTTCCTTTTCCAAGATGGAAGTTACCTTCTCTGAGATTTGAGCTACTTTTGGTATGATTCTATAGCAATCACAGGGATCTTGACCCTTGCAAAAGAAATGGCAATGCCTCGGCCCATGGTTCCCAAGCCTGCAGAGAGAGTGAAGGAGAAAATGAATGATTCAGGGGATTTAGAAACTAACTCATTGGACCACAGTTCCTATGGCAATGTGGCATTTAAAAAGACTCATTCAAGGACACAAATGGATGTCAGAGCATTCTAGTGAGCACAAGGGAGCAGTGGATGACTATACCATAAAGTGATGGTGGTTTTGAGCTAGGAGGTATGACTGCATCCAGGGACCAGAAAGACAAGAGAATTGATTCCAAATACTTAACTACAAAAATTTAAAGGCCATGCTTGAAATTTGCTACAAATTACAATCACTTCAGAAACCCAGGAGTGAGAGATTCGTACAGAGAAGGGTTAGAGGAGGAATGAAAAGTGCCCACAGTATGGAGGTAGACAGCCAAGGTCACATCTGTAGGACAGCATTTGCCGCAGTCCAGCTGGGCAAAATAACCGGGAGGTGACAAGCAACTTGAAGGTTGAAGTGAGAACTGCTTTATTGCGGAGCAGCAGGGGTATATATACCTAACTGATTACACACAGTTTGACTCAATTAGCATCACCTAGATACAGCAATCAGCCAATAAGGAATCCCCACCATCTAAATGGCTCGGCGGAGTTGCCTCACAAACCACTCCTCCTGGCAAACTGCCAGGGGCCATCTTGACTTGATTTGCGGTCCCCAACAAGCATTGAAAAAGTTAGCATCTCTAGGTGTCACACATAAAATGAAAGGAGTTCATGAATTGAGTGAGAATTACTGGAGCTAACAGAAGAAACAGGTTGAGCATAGAACCTGGGACCTGGTGTCCTGAAGTAAATGTTAGCTCTTGACATGCACGCATTTGGAGAAGCCCATGAAGGGCCCCACATGCTTACCAAGACACCAACTGAGGAGAGGGGTCATGCTGATGCTGGTTTCCACGAGGCCCCAGAGGGAGTAGACCACTCATTCATATTCTTTTCAGCAAAGAAAGCATATTGCAGGGCTCTAGCCTGCCCTGATCCCCGAAGGTACTGAAACAGTTCCTCTTCCTCCTTGATGCCCACTTCATAGGATACTTCACAAAGGCCTGGACAGCACGGACAAGAGTCTCCTGAGCCAGGCACCCAGGGTGTTGTTTCCATATCTCCATTAATGCATCCCTGAAAATGGTGTCCATGTTGGGTAAGTTCAGAACTGGCTTGTTCAAGAATATGCAGGATTATAGAGGTTGATCCAGAGAAATAAATGAGATTGGAACTTTGGAAATGTTATTATATGAAGGGATTAGGATTATATAAAAACAACAATGATAACCAGTTTCGATTTAAAGTGCCAAAGTAAATACTATCTTCAAGATATTTAGAATATTAACACAAAAATCTCTTTCATGGGCAAGGGTTGTGGCTCAGTGGTAGAGTGCTTGCTTAGCATGCATGAGGCACTGGGTTTGATCCCTGACACCACATAAAAATAAAAACAAATAAAATAAAGGCATTGTGTCCATCTACAACTAAAAACCAAAATCTATTTCATGTTGTAACTTCGTCGTATAAAATAGAATTTAAGAGATTTGTAGCAATTATAAATTATTTAAGTATGTTTATGCATAAAAATTACATTTTAATTTTATCTTATGGCCAGGACAATTTTTTCATAGATTCTATATTAATCTGTCAATGAATCTAAGCAAAACAGTTTTGAGTTAATATCTGATGTTTAAAATAATCTTAACTCCATTACTAAGTATAACTAAATTTTAGAACACCTATAAAAGAGGGGCTGTGGTTGAGGCTCAGGGGTAGAGCCCTTGCCCAGACCTTGTGAGGCACTTGGTTGGATCCTCCGCACCACATACAAAATAAATGAAATAAAGTTATTTTAAAAAACACCTATAAAATAATACAGTGTGATATTAATGGAAGGGTAGGCATACATATCAATGGAAGAGAATTGACAGCTCATCAATAAATCCAATTATGGCCAATTGATTTTCAATACAGAAAGAAAGTTCAATGGAGGAAAGGAGAGTCTTTTGAACAAATGATTGGTATAACTGATTATCTATATGTAAATAAGATTACTTAATTAAACTCATATCATACCTAGCACCATTCATATAACTAAAAGTAGGTCATAAATCCATTGAATGACTAAAGCTATAACAATTTCTGCAAGAAACAAAATAGTATCTTTGTGATGTTGGGTTAAGTACTAAATTCTTAAATATAACTCCAAAAGCACAATTTATTTTATAAAATAAATATAATCAATAAATTGAACAAAATAAAATTAAAGACTTTCCTACTTCAAAGGACACCATTAAGAAAATGACATGAAAAGCCACAGTGTGGGAGAAAATATTAGTGTGGTAGAGAACATAGTGCCATTCACTAAATGTCCATGTCCCAATCCCTAGAAACTGTAAACAGGTAAACTTACCTGGAAAATGGAGTTTCTAGGTGGAATCAAGGTTAAAGGCATTGAGAAGGGGAAATTACCCTCTGTTATCTGGGTGGGCAAATCTAATCACAACTCTGATGGGAGAAATTCAACAACCAAGGAGAGTCAGAGATGTGCTATAAGAGGGTCCAGACCTGCCGGCAATGCTGTAGCTTTCATATGAGAGAAGAGACCAAGGACCAAGGATGTAGTGGCTTCTGGAAGCCAGGAACCCACCAGTTTACATACAGCAAGAACCTCAGGAACTTGGTCCTTTGATGCAAGGTTCTGAATTCCACCAACAACCCAAAGGACCAGGAAAGCAATCCTCCTCAAAGCTCCAGAACTGAGTGTAGCAGCCAATAGCTGGATTTTAGTCCAGTGAGACCTCTACCAGACTTCTACCTATGGAACTATAAGATAATATGACTCTGCAATTTGAAGTGCTAGATTTGTTATTAGAGCAGTAGAAAACCAATACAACTTGTACATCAAATATCTTATAAGGAACTTCTAATCAGAATATGCAAAGAACTTTTAGAACACAAATCAACAAGGCATACAACTCAATTTCTTAAAGGGGCAAAAACTTGAGCACATACATATCCCCAAGGGTATGATATGCAAGTGGTTAATAAACATGTGATAGAAGCTCACCATTGGTCTGGGGTTGTAGCTCAGGGCTAGAGTGCTTGCCTAGCACATACGAGGTACTGGGTTCAATCTTCAGCATTACATAAAAATAAATAAATAAAATGAAGGTATCAAAAAAATACCTTGTCACTCTGTGACTTGAGATTCAAGCAGAGGAAATACTGTTTCTCTGTGAGGCAGCCATTGCTACCTGCCGATCCCCACTCTTTGCCCTGTTTGCCCACCTCAATCGCCTGCCATTCACCAGCGGATCATGCTCCTAATGACCACAGATGGCCCGCTGCTCACTGCTGCCTGGAAGTCCATTGTCAGGGTACCTGCAGGTTTGGTTACATGCAGCCACCACCATTTTGGGACATCTACCAGGGCCTGGGAGTCCAGAGCCAAGGGGCCTACAGATTTGCCACCACCATATCATAGCCTAGCCATCTTAGTCAGGGACACTGTCCAGGGCCTGGAGATCTATTGTCAGGGTACCTGCAGGCCTGGTTGCACCTGAGGTCTTTCTGCTGGGTGTGCTAGCAGTCACCATCTTACTGTCTCTTTGCAGGGTCTCTCCTTTAAGTGAGTGCATCCCTGGTGGTCTTTCTGCAAGTTGGAATGGCATTGAGATCTTGGGACTGCAGGAAGGCAGAGCCAGGGAATCTGAAGCCCAGGTCCATCAGATTGCAGCTGGGTCTCGTGGGCACACCTGTGGAAAGCTGAAGACTGGGGACTTTATAGTTTTTTTTTTAGATCTGTATATATTTTTCCCTCACTTTTCTGTCTCCCTGTATTCTCTTTCTCACTTCTCTCATGATAACAGCCAACCTCTATTAATTCCTCCTTTGCTCTTACTATAAATTTTTACCTCTATCTTCTCTCTTTCTCCCTCATAAACATCACATCCCACACTACTTCTGTTCCCTCTTTGTCCACATCAAGGAAAGAAAATTTCGGACCAGTATCCCTGATGAACATCGGTGCAACAATTCTCAATAAAATTCTAGGAAATCACACACAAAAACATACTAAAAAGACAGTGCACCAAGATCAAGTGGGTTTCATCCCAGGGATGCAAGGTTGGTTCAACATATGGAAGTTAGTAAACGTAATTTATCACATCAATAGAGTTAAAGACAAGAATCATATAATCATCTCAATAGATGCAGAAAAAGCATTTGAGAAAATATAGCACCCTTTCATGTTCAAAACACTAGAAAAATTAGGGATAGTAGAACCATACCTCCACATTGTAAAAGCTATATATGCTAAACCCAAATCCAACATCATTCTAAATGCAGAAAAATTGAAAGCATTCTCTCTAAAGACTGGAATAAGACAAAGCCCTCTTTCACCACTTCTATTCAACATAGTCCTTAAAACTCTAACTAGAGCAATTAGAAGAAATTAAAGAGATACAAATAGGAAAAGAAGAACTCTAACTATCCCTATTTGCCAACAACATGATTCTATATTTAGAAAATCCAAAAAAAAAATTCACCAGAAAACTTCTGCAACTAATAAATGAATTCAGCAAAGTAGCAGGATATAAAATCAATACTCATAAATCAAATGAATTTCTGAATATCAGTGATGAATTCACTACAAGAGAAATTAGGAAAACTGCCCCATTCACAATAGCCTCAAAAAAAAAAAAAAGTACTTGGGAATCAACCTAACAAAAGAGGTGAGAGACCTCTGCAATGAAAACTGCAGAACACTAAAGACAAATTGAAGAAGACCTTAGAAAATTAAAAGATCTCCCATGTTTTGGGATAGAATTAATATTGTTAAAATGGCCATACTATCAAAAACATTATACAGATTTAATGTATTCCTATTAAAATCTCAATGATGGGACTGGGGTTGTGGCTCAGTGGCAGAGCTTGCCTAGCATGTGCGAGGCACTGGGTTCAATCCTTGGCACCACATAAAAATGAATAAATAAAATAAAGGTATATTAAAAAGTTGTATTTGTTTAAAAAAATCCCAATGACATTTTTCATAGAACTAGAGAAAGTAATCATGAAATTCGTTTGGAAAAATAAGAGACCCAGAATAGCCAAAGCAATCCTCAGCAAGAAGAGTGAAGCAGGAGGCATCACAATACCAGACCTTAAACTATTCCACAGAGCAATAGTAACAAAAATGGTATGGTATTGACAGCAAAATAGACATGTAGACCAATGGTACACATCAAGACAAACGGTATAGTCTTTAGAATAGAAGACACAGAGACAAACCCACATAAATACAGTTATCTCATACTAGACAAAGGCACCAAAAACATACACTGGAGAAAGGATAGCCTCTTCAACAAATGGTGCTAGTAAATCTGGAAATCCATTTGTAGCAAAATGAAATTAAACCCCTCTCACCCTGCACAAAAATCAACTCAAAGTGCATCAAAACTCTGGCACTAGAACAGAGACCCTGAGCCTAATAGAAGAAAAAGTAGGCCCAAATCTCCACCATATCATCTAAGGCACTGAATTCCTTAACAAGACTCCCAAAGTGCAAAAAGTAAACTCAAGAATCAGTAAATGGGATGGATTCAAACTAAAAAGCTTCTTCTCAACAAAGGAGACAATTAATAACATGGAGAGCCTACAGAATGGGAAAAAAATTTTTAACCACATGCACCTCAGATAGAGCATTAGTCTCCAGGATATAAAAAGAACCCAAAAAACTTAACATGAAAAAAACAAATAACCCAGTCAATTGAACAGACACTTCACAGAAGAAGAAATACAATTAACCAACAAATATATGAAAAAAATGTTCAACATCTCTAGCAATTAGAGAAATGCAAATCAAAACTTCTCTAAGATTTCATCTCATTCCAGTCAGAATGGCAATTATCAAGACTACAAGCAATAATAAGTGTTGGTGAGGATGTGGAAGAGGTATACTCATACATTGCTGGTGGCACTGCAAATTGGTGCAACCACTCAGGAAAGCAGTATGGAGATTCATCAGAAAACTTGGAATGGAACCACAATTTGACCCAGCTATCCCACTCCTCGGTTTATACCCAAAGGACTTAAAATCACCATCCTACAGTGACACAGACACATCAATGTTTATAGCAGCTCAACTCACAATAGCTAAACTATGGAACCAACCTAGGTTCCCTTCAATAGACAAATGGATAAAGAAACTTTGGTATACATAGACAATGGAATATTACTCAGCCTTAAAGAAAGAAATTATGACATTTGCAGGTAAATGGGTGGAGCTGGAGAATATCAGGCTATGCAAAATAAGCCAAACCCCAAACACCAAAGGCTGAAGGTTTTCTCTGATAAATGGATGCTGATCTATAACGGCGGGAGAGTAGGGAAGAATAGAGGAAACTTGGATTGGGCAGAGAGTAGTGAGGGTAAGGGAAGGGTTGTGTGGGTGGGAACAATGGTAGAATGAGACAGAAATTATTACCCTATTACATGTCATAATTACCTGACAGGTGTATCTCTGCACCATGTATAGCCAGAGGAATGAGACATTGTACTCCATTTGTGTACAATGTGTCAAAATGCATTCTACTGTCATGCATAACTAATTAGACAAAATTTAAAAAAAAATTTTAGAACGAAAAAAAAAATAAGTTCAACATCAGCAGTCATAAGGGAAATGCACGTTAAAACTACAATGAATGCCGACGGCCTCAAATAATAGGTCGTCATTTCTGAGGCTGGGTTACCAACAAGCTCTGGCTGTAGTCTTGCCCATCTCTTGCTCACTCATTTGCTTGCAGTGACAGGATGTAAGCGGCCCTGTGGAGAAGCCATGTGGCAAAGAACTGAGGGTGACCTCAGACAACAGTGAGGGAAGAACTGAGGCTCTTGGTCCAAAAGCACAAAAGGAATGAAATCCAACCAAGCTAGGAAGATCCTCCCCCAGTTATCCCTGGGATGAGGACAGCTACAGCCAAGGTCTAGAATCCAAATCTGGATTAAAGCATTGTACAAAGTCCTACAACCAGGAAGAGATGTATATCAGTGTTAGGGCACTTGCCTAGCAAGCATGAGGCCCTGTGTTCAATCCCCAGCATCACAAAGAAGGAAAAAAATCTATAGTCAGAGGGCCTGGCTAATCAGACCTGATTCCTGACCCACAGAAATTATTTTACAATTGTTTTATCTTAAGTCATTAAGTTTGAGGGTAAATTGTTATGCACCTACAGACCAACTAGAATGGTGATAATAAAATGACATCAATACCCAGGGTTTATAAGCATGTAAAGAAACTTGAAACCTCATACATTGCTTGTGAAGTTGTAATACAGTATATCACATTGGAAAACTGTGATAGTTTCTTAAAATTATTGTTCAACTCAGGATTTTTACTCCTAGGAATCTGCCACCCAGAGAAATGGAAGCATCTGTCTCCATAAAATGTGTGTACAAATACTCATAGCAACATTATTCACAGTAGAAGTCGGAAACAACCCAAATGTCCACTGTCACGGTTTGGAAATAAGGTGTTCCCTGAAAGCTCATGTTTGAGACAATGCAGAAATATTTAGAGATGAAATGATTAGGTTATGAGAACTGTAACTAATCCGTGGGTTAATCCACTTGATGAATTATTAATTTGAAAGGACTACTGTACTGGTGGTCACTGTAGGCAGGTGGGAAGTAGTCCCTGCGGTGTGACTGTGGGGGTTGTACTTTGTCTCTTGTGCCTCAGGCTCTGTCTGCTTCCCAGCTGTCATATGAGCAGCTTTGCTTCATTGTGCCCTCAGAACTTGATGTTCTGCTTCATCTAGACTCACAGCAATGTAGCTGGCCCACCATGGACTAAACCTCTGAAACCAGAGCTGTAATAAACCCTTCCTCCTCTAAATGGTTCTTGTTGGCTATTTTTGTCATAGTGATGAAAAGCTGATTCAGATATTCATCAACTGTTGGATGGATTTTAAAAAAAGGGTGTGGTATAGAATACTATTCAGCATTAAAAAAGGAGCAAACTACTGATAAACACTACAACACACGTGAGCCTCCGAACATCATGCTCACTGAAAGAAGCCAGATGCAAGAGATTATATATCGGATGGTGCCACTGATATGAAATGTCCAGAAAAGGCAAATCTGTAGAGACGGAAGGAGGTTGCCTAGATTTTAGGATGGAATTTAGCTATAATGGGCATGAAAGAACTTTTTGGGAAGTGAGCAAGTTTTAAAATTGATATAAGGAGATGTTTGCAGAACTATAGATAGCAAATTATGCCTCACAGAAGTCCTAAAATTATATCTAGAAATGAAAAATCAAGAGCAGTGCAAGACCTTTCAGAAGAAAACTATAACATTTTATAGAAGAACATAAGACCACACCTTAAGGCTGGGGCCCGGTATGTGTGAGTCACTGGGTTCAATTCTCAACACCACATATAAATAAATGAATAAAATAAAGGTCCATCAACATCTAAAAAAAAATTTAAAAAGATTACACTTTAATAACTTTAATAAAGAAGGACCTCATGCTCCTGGATACACATATTTAATAGTATAAAATATAAACACTGCCCACATTTACTAAATAGAAACATCTATTCAGAACACTATGATTCTATATTTTATTAAATAATCCAATAGATGATTCAAAAGTTTGCATAAACTAATAAATGTGTGATATATTATGGTTATCAAAACTTCAGCTATTACAAAAACTATTTTCTAAAAGTGCTGCTGTCTCAAGAATAAATCATTGTATGAAAAATGTATGTCTTAGCTTCATACATAGAAAACCTCCCATTACAGAAAGACCTATGACTCTGGCACCATGTGTGAACATGTGTCCCAGGGGAGGGAGCCTGGTCTGGATGTCATCATGTGCACATAGGCATTATGTAATCTCATCCCTTGCTGTAAGCGACGAGGCAAGACTATTTCCTAATACTTGATTACTTACAGTGTTGAGAAGAATGCTTTTCAATGAATGATGTCACATGGTAAGAGCAGCACTCAGAAGAGGAGCAAAGACAGTGGTTATTAGCATGAGGGCCCTGCTGACCCTGCTGCTTTGGAGACAAGTGAACTATACCCAAGAGACCCACAGATTACATGCTCAACTGTCCAGTGAGTTAGCCCAGTCTTCAGTGTTGAGGGGGAGGCAAGCTCAGCAGAAAAGAATGGATGGCCTATAGTCCACTGCTGGTTCCATTCACTGGTGGCCTAGAAGGGAGGCAAGAGTGGACAGTGGGGAGAGCAGGAAGGGCACGTGTGTAGAGAGCAAGTGGATGAGGAAAGAGGCCCAGCTGTCTGCATTGTGACCTGAACCTACTGCTGGGGTAACCCACACCATGGAACAGGGCAGATGGGTCTGGATGTCCCAGAGCTGGAGCTCTGTCCTGCCACACTGCTGCTGCTCCCACCAAGCACAGTCACTCCTGATTCCTTTCAAGAGTTTAAGACATTCAGATGGCCTAGGGCCCACCAAGACTCAGTTAAGAATCCTTAAGGGTGGGGCCTGGATTGGTTTTTTTTTTTGGTACTGAAGACTAAACTCAGGGGCACTCGACCACTGAGCCAAATCCCCAGCCCTATTTTGTATTTTATTTAGAGACAGGGTCTCACTGAGTTGCTCAGTGCCTCGCTTTTGCTGAGGCTGGCTTTGAACTCATGATCCTCCTGCCTCAGACTCCTGAGCAGCTAGGATTACAGGTGTGTACCACCATGCCCGGCTGAGAAGGACAATTTTTAAAACAATTTTTAACAGTTGTTTTGAGCTATCCCTCCAGGAGGTCCAAGAGCAGGGTGTATGTCAGCCACTGCCTCTGGGACAGCTGCAGGGTCTGGCAAGTTTGTCTGAGGCCAGTAATTGGAAAGAATAAAAGGGAGAAAATGAGCAAACCAACCAGAAAAGAAAAGCCTGCTTAATGGAATGAAGCAAATATTTCTGACCCACATAATCCTGTTATCCTGGGATCCTCAGAACCTCTCAGGCTGTGCGTAGTCATCCTGGGAGCTCTCCCAGGCTCCTGTCCAGGACAGCCTAGAGCCAAATGAAGCACATCCATGGGACAGGTTTGGTCAGGGCGCAGTCAGCCAGCTTTTCCCTGCCTCGTCTCCTGTCTCTCTCCTTCTGTGGCTATAGTTGAAGGATGCTGTTTTCTTCCACTGTTGGTTGTTTAGCACAGAACACAGGCAGAACTTCCCCTTTATGTCTACGGGGACCATTGTTGAGTTATTCTACTTTGTGAACTCAGACCACTGTTGGTTGGAATGCTTCGTCTTTATCCACTTGGTGTTCTTTAACTTTGTTCTCCACTACGTTCATTAACATCAATTTTAGATTTTAGTAAGTCTTTAAATAATGTTATGACACAACAGTAATCAAGAAAATACACTGTCACACACTGGAACTTATCTAATAAAAGATAAATGTCAGCAAGCCTACATTAGCTGTGCAGGAGAATGGGGACAATAGGAACTACATAGTGATTCAAGTGTACTAATAACTGAATTCTCTCCATAGTTCATTCACATTAACTTTTTCTAAATTCTTTTTTTTCCTCTTTATTTTGTGGTGCTGGGGATTGAACCCAGGGTGTTCTACCACTGAGTTACATCCCAGCCCTTTCTTTTTTAAATTTTTTTTTTAGTTGTCGATGGACCTTTATTTTACTTATTTATATGTGGTGCAGAGAATTGAACCCAATGCCTCACACCTGTGAAGCAAGTGCTCTACCACTGAGCTACAACCCCAGCCCATCTCAGTCCTTTTTTATTGTTTATTTTGAGACAGAGTCTCCTTAAGTTGCTGAGGCTGGCCTCAAATTTTCCTTCCTCCTGCTTTAGCCTTCCAGTAGAGGGATTATATGTGGTACCCCTGCACCTGGCCTTAATTTTGTCTTCACTCTATAAAGTCCTCTAAGATTGAAGTATATTTAAGTTTTGATAAAACATAAGTGAATTATACTTTTGAAGGAAGAAATTAAGGTGATAATTTTCCCTGATCCCTTGTGCTAACCTGATAGGAAAAGATTCTCCTTGCCTAGACTATTGAGACTCACATGCAATTCAGTGAAACCCTTTCCTCAGACACAAAGGGCTGTCTCCTCTCTAACCCTGATAAGCAGCAGGCTGTGTGCATCCTTGGGGTTCTGCAAAGGACAGAACAGCTGTACGGTCACAGACTTCAGGGCGGGTCACCCACATGGGCATATGTAATACCTCAAGGGGATCCATGTGGACATGCACTGAGCCTTCTAATGAGACAGGGTCATATAAATCAAATAAATGTTCTCAGTACACAGAGCAAAAGCAAAGAGAAAGACCAAGGAAACCACTAATTTTTTTAAATTGAACTTGCAGGTGAAATACAATGTGCAAAGAACATAGTCATTTGCCAGGGGTAAGGGTAGAGCAAGAGATTAAAACACTTCATCAGGGCTGGGGTAGTAGCTCAGCAGTAGAGCACTCCCCTAGCATGTGCCAGGCCCTGGGTTCAATCCTCAGCACTACATAAAAATAAATAAAATAAAATAAAGATATTGCATCCAACTATAACTAAGAAATAAATATTTAAAAAAACACTTTATCACTTTACTTTCTATTTCTTGTGGAGCTAGGGATGGAACCCAGGGCCTCACACATGCTATGCAAACACCCTACCACTCAGCTACAACCAAGCTTCTTTGAGAGTTCTTAAAAGATACGAAATCCAAATGAACAAATAGACCAAAGTCTTTGGGCAGAATTAGAGTTGTTAAAAACGATTAACACAGCCCAGCACAGCTATAGGACTAGTGTTTGTTAGAGAGACACAGAGCTCAGCTTCCCAAGTTGAGGCTCCCAGTTGCCCATTTCCGGGGGCCCATCCCTGCTGGAGAAGGACAGGCTCTGGGACTTTGAAGAACAGTACTCTCTTTCAGCTTAGACCAGAAGCCTGCACATAGAGCTCAGTTCTTAGCTCAGGAAAGCAGGCTGCCAGATACATAGAAGTGCAAAGACAGGACATTTTATAAGGCCTTCCCTTTCCCAGGTGAGCCAATGCAATCTGATTTGGCCAAGTAATTCTGCATTCATTAAATCTAATGTGGCACAGCAGTCTGGGAGGCTTCATATAACAAGACTATTAAGATATACGAAGCTAATTAGCTTCCATAGTCAACTCTCCAAGATTCTGCATTAGGTTTTTAGAGAAACCTACAGTTATTTAACCTCCTACACTCCTTTCCCACCATAAATGGCTTCAAAAGCACCAGAACCATGACCATTGGGAATTCCCTTTCCTATAGATTTTCCTATAGGATGCAAAAGGTAATAAATAATTCTTCTTAATTTTTTCCTTTTTTTTTTTTTTTTTTAGCTCAACATTTCAGTGTGGGAATCGGGTGAATTAATGGAATACGTTTACAAATGGAAAAAGGGAATTCGAGATATGTACATATATCATTTAAACTGAGATATCTTTCACATGCCACAAAAGTCATGTGGCTTTTAAACCACACTTTTCATGACTGACCAATATCTTTAAGACTATAGGTAGTGCTTGCATGTCACTCGGAAAAAGTCAAAACCAGGAAAAGTCATCTCCATTCCTACCTTTGCGTTCCCTGCCTCAGTGGTTCTCAAAGTGTGGTCTCCAGAACACAACATTAATGTCACCTTGGCATTCCAGAGAGATGCAAATCCACAGGTGGAGCCCTGCAGTCTGGGTTTTAAGCCATCCAAGAGATTCTGACAACAGTCAAGTTAGAGAATGATTGTTCCACGCCAAGACAATTGCACTAGTTTCATAGAAATATAGATTTGCACACATGTATATTTTTATTTATAATGAATCATATGTATTTAATATTAATTAATTAACGTATTAATATTTTGTGGAAAGATACCAAATTTGCCAGCATGGCAATTTTGTTTTGCCAAATGACCCCTAATAGTCACATTTAAAAACAAAGGAAAAGGGGCTGAGGCTGTAGCTTAGCGGTAAAGTGCTTGCCTTGTATGTGTGAGGCACTGGGTTCAATCCTCAGCACCACATAAAAATACATACAGATACTATGTGTTCATCTACAACTAAATAAATATTTTTTTAAAAAAGAGGAAATCGGGGGAGCATAAAAAGATTAGTCATCCATAGTAAATTACCAAGAATAGAAAATAGTAAAATAGGGAAATCATAAAGCCTCAGATGAAAATGAAAGAAAAAAAAATACCTAGGCATTTTGGGAGACAATAAGTGGCAAGTATAGATAGGATTCTCTGAGTTGGTCCTTTGTCGATCAGCCCTATTTCTCTACCTTATATCTCTAGCATTTATCTGTGACAATGTAGCACCATGATATCATAGGATTTCAAACATGGCTACTCATTCAAAAATAATAGTAAAAGGCCCTAGAGTTTTCCATAAGATTCTAGTCACTAGCCTTAAAACAAACAGGGTGAAGGTTCAGGTTGTAACAAGACCAAACCCTGGGAGCCTGACCACCTTAGGGCCTGGAAAGAGGCCTGACACCAACTAATTTTGTGGAGCACTTTCCTTTTGTCCAAAGACTCCCAAAAGATTTGTTGTGGTCCACATGATAAAGGCTAAGAATAGAATCCAAGTCTCCTGCAATGATCCTGAACCCATTTCCCTATGAGACAGCACCCCCTGCACACTGGCAAGGCCCCCCTTTTTCCATTTGTTCAATTTAATGACTCAGATATTAGGAAAGTATTAATTTAAAAAAATCAAGGCTATTCATTATCCATCACTCCAACACAACATCTGTAAGAAATGTGTTATATCTTCTCACTGTGATTCCTTTTTGGAAGCAGGCATACAGACAGACATTTATGGAATTTTCTAAATGGGTGTTTTCTTCCTAAGACTATAAATAAGTGTTTTCTCAGGTTTTTCAATTTTCCTAAAAAAATGGAAGTCTTAATACCTGAATGGAATCGTTTCATTGTTTTGCCCAATGACCACACACTAATAGCCACATTTAAAAACAAAGAAAAAAAAAAAGAGGAAATCAGGGGAGCATAAAAAGAAAGGAAAATAACTTTTAGGTAACTAATGCCCTAAAATTAGTTATGTGAGTTGTTTCTAATACTTTACAATGATAAAGATTCAATGATCCAGACAGAGGCTCAAATCTATGTACTTCCATGATTATTCATCCATAGTGAATTACCAAGAATAGAAAATAGTAAGTCAAAAATGTGAATACCTTTGCTCTAATCATGGTAGGATATGTTATAAACAATGTAATAAGAACTTATTTAAACTTAATCACACCCCATATTTCCATATTTTTCTTTTCTTTTTTTTTTGTTTGCTTTACAAAAAAACAGTGACTTTTAAATCACAAATGTTTTTCATTAATCAGGTTTAAAAAGCATTTCAGAGTTAAGTATACACTTACCTTACACCAGCAATACAATTCTCAGTTATTTACCAAAGGGAAACAATAATATAGGTCTACGAAGAATGGTGAAGGTCCAGAGTGAAAACTACCTAACATCCATCAATGGATAAACAGATAAAGCAATTCGGGTTTCCCATATTATGAAATATATTTTAGTCACAAAAGTAACCAAATATTAACACATGTGACACAGGATGAATATTGAAAACATTACACTAAGTTACAGAGGCCACCTGCAAATAGAATATTCTGTATGCAGGATTTCATCTACATGAAATTCTACAAAACATAAAAAAAAAAACCACAATGACAAGATGCAGGTCTATGGTTGCCTGTGGCCAAGGGAAAGACAAGGGGACCTGCCAGAAAGTGTCTTGAGGATACTTTCTTGGGGTGCAGAGCTGCACCTCAGTGTGGCACTGGGGCACACGATTATGAACTGTCACCAACACTCACCACTCTACGCTTGATTTAGATGAATTTATTGTGTGGAAATTACACCTCAGTGAAGCTGCTGGGGCATTCTGAGATGTATTTGATCCAGAAAACAGCTTGATTCTAGAATCACAAGAAAAGCCATTAAGATCTACAAAATAAACAAACACATACAGCTGAAAAAGTATTAAAAAAGCAAAAATGATGTAGAAATGTTTGGGGGAAATTAATACATTGTATGCTAGAAATTGAAAAAAAAACACAAGCAAAACTGTTTAAGAAGATTTTGGAGAAAACCATCTGTTTTTTTTTGCAATTCCTGGGTGCATTCATACATGGGCTATGTAGCTAAAATTATAAAATACATATAAATGTATATATGCATATAGATAAAGATAGCTTTTTTGTCGAGGGGCGTTAGGCTCTACCACTGAGCTACATGCCTAGCTGTGAAAATTTATATTTTAAACATTTTTGTATCACAAGAAACTTTACATATCTCTATATACTCTTCATGATTATAATTTTAAATTGTCAAAAGTCATGACTATTATATGAATTTCCAAGTTTTAAAGCAGATGATACCTTGATATTTGGATGCCACCAAGTGGACAAAATATGCAGTTTCTGAGATTGAACATCATTTTACGCTTTATAGATGTATTTTTTATTAATAAAAATCAATTTAAAACTCAAGTGTGTAAAAACTAAAACCTGATCATTGTGTAGGTGCTGCACTAGACCATGATCCTCATCTATTTCTTAAAGTACCTTGACTCTCAACTCAGGATCTAAGAAAATCAACTGAAGAAAAGAACTTGCTACTGAAATTGAGGTTTCTACAACAACAAAACCACAGGAGTGAATGTCGACCTGGGTATACCTTGAACCCCAGTGCAAAGAATAAAATAAGGACCCCCAATTGTACACAGCCTTTGCTCTGAGTCAACCAAATGACTTCTAACAAAACAAGCAGCCCCCTCAGGAAGTTCTGTGGGGCAGACCCAGTGAAGACAGCCTGGAGGCAGAGGACAGCAGGGTGTCCACCTCCATTTGGGTGGGAACTTGCCAACTCTGTAGGAGCTACCAGATTCTCTCCCCACAGTCCCTCCCCTCCCCATTGCAAGCCTTACCATTGCATTGGAACAGTAACTGGCTGGAGCCACACTCACAAGAAAACAAGATTTCAAGAGAGTGTTGGCCTGGGTCAGCAAAACAATGACTGGTTTCCCCAGGAAAGCTCTGGAATTACCCTGAGCCTTTGCTGCCACCAAGCGGGAGACCAGCACACAGTCCATCCTGCCTGTGGCCCAACACTCCTCCCAGTTATTTATTTTGGGATTTTTTTTCCCCACCCTGCTCCTTGCTCATTTAGAGCTCACAACCTCCACAGACTGAAAAAAAAAAAACAGTTAAAAATCAAGCAAATGAGCAAGCAAACTTCAGCCATGCCACAAAAGGAGCTCTAAGCCCTCCGAGGAATGCAGCAGAAGCTCCAGAGACAGGAGCTCCAGAGGCCCACAGTTTACTGTGGAGAGTTACAGAGTCTGGCTTCTACTGATTGCAGTGTGTGTGCACACACACACACACATTCTCTCTTTCATTTGTTTCAACCTTAATTCTAATTCACACTTAGAAAACACTCATGACCAAAAAACAAAAAAAAGAAAATGGTGGTCCATGGCTGTGAATCCAGAGATTCGGGAGACTGAGGTGGTAGTATTACAAGTTTGAGGTTGGCCTGGGCAATTTAGCAAGATGCTGTCTCAAAATAAAAAAAGCACCTGTAGTTCAATGACCAGAAGTTACACTTATCCACTCTCCCCATAATACATTCTATCCCATCACCCCTTTTTATGAAAACAGTGGCAAACGACCATAAGTGATTTTTTTTCACTAAATAATACAATAAATATATCATGGGTCTCATACCATATTGGTACATTCATTTTTAAGTCCTGTTGTATACTATCACATGAATGTCCCATTAGATATTTTTAATTTTTTTTTCATTAAAATGGACAATAGCTTGTTTCCAATCTGTGAAATTATCTTCTTACCTAAAATTCTCCAGACAAATCTGATGGCTGCTTCTACTGGCCTGGAGTTCACAACTTCATCCAGAAGGCCCAGTTTGAGTGCTTCACCCGCCAACATGTCTTCCTAAAACAAAACAAAATACAACAAATCAAAGAACAACATGAGATTAAAGTGAGAGCCTTGCTCTCTATAGCAGGGAAGGCTATCTTCCCAGGATATAAATATTCATTATTAAGTAAAATAAATAAGGACTTCTGACTGCTGGAATAGAAAGGCCTCTGCAGATATAGCCAGAAAACTTGGATTCAGGCTGCAGCTCTCTATTTTATTGTTTCTGTGACCAGGATCTGTACGAGGACCACAATTTCCTCACGGATTAATGGGAATAATTATGTTTACCTCAGTAATTCTGAGTATTAGGTGAAGAAAATACATTTTCTTAATACTTTCTAAATATCTATGGAAGCACTCTATAACTTCTAGATCCATCTCTGTAGAAATGGAAGAGACAACCATTATTGGATAATAAGAATAGATATGATAATATCCGGACACTTTTCTGGAAGTGCCTTTGAAAACAGGCTTCCAGGCTGGGGTTGTGGCTTAGTGATTGAGTGCTTGCCTACCATGTATGAGGCACTAGGTTCGATCCTAAGAACCACATAAAAAATAAATAAATAAAGGTATTTAAAAGAAAAAGGAAAACAGGCTTCCAGATCCTCTTCTGCAGTGAGGAGGTGGCGTGGAGTAGGTGAGTGGTGTCAGGAGTCAAGGGTTCCATGTGTTAAGTCACATGGGTGACAGATGAGTGAATCAGCCTAACAGTGAGGACCCCAAGGGGACACAAATGGAAGATGGAAATCTGGGTACTAAAAGGATCTCCGGGGCAACACGGAGGGGAAGGTGAGCTAACCACAAATGGAATGAAAAGCTGTTTGTCTGTAATGGTTTCTTCTGGCTTGGATTTCACAGAAGAGAGTGCTGTTGCTGTTCTTGTAGTGTCAGTCACATCCCAAGCGCATTTATTCTGTTTTAAAGAACTAAGGACATAAGATATGGCTCTGCCCGTGCAAACCAAATCCTCAGGTTGTGCTTTAAACTTTTGTTTTCCTGGGCAGCCCTCAGTGTAGGGGACAACCACTGTCCAACAAACTCTAAGAAGAGTCCTATGTAGAGCAATGTCAGGAGATCCCAAGGCAATTGAGCAGAAAACAGTCTTCTTCAAGCTGGAGAATCTCATTGCTCACCCCTTCCCCCCCAGTTTTCTTCATTATTCCTTTTCCAAACTTAAAAAACAAAACAAAAACAACAAACAAACAAACAAAAACTTCCTGGAATCCTTTCTAGATGTCGTTCTATATTTCCTCTAAATTATCCTGTCTACTAAAAAAGACAGGCGTATGGCTCTAATGGTAGCTTGCTGCTAATTCACTGTGATGACCTTTTCTATGTAAATCAAAAATCTGCCACCTTCCTACTGTTTTTACTTCTTGTCTTCATCATGTTGAAAATAGTGGCATTTCTTGAAGCTTTGGGAAGAGACCAAACCTGGTTCTTTTCTTTTTGTCAAAGAAGCCAGTTTTCTTCCTGATTTTCCTCAAATGCTCTTGCCTTTCACATGTAACAATGAAAACAAAGCATTCCTTGATAGTCCCCTATGTGCTGAGTTCTGTAAACCTCAGTATTTAAGACTCATTTCACACCATTAGAACTTTGAGTGTTTCATGCTTCTTTGCTTCCTGTTTTGTCTTTTGCACAATCAACTGTCTCAAGTGCTTTGATTTTCTCTAGTATTTTGGATGGTGAGCCTCATCTTAAGAATTCTAAATCAGACGCTTAAGATAGTTCACCCTCTTTAACATGTATTTATCATATCATTGTAAATTAAAATAATTTGTCACTTGATTTTTTGAATAAATCTAATACTTTCAGTTCTTCTACATCTCCTGTCATATTCTAAGGAGTCATAATACCCACCTCATTTAAAAGTACAAAGCCATTTTTTTTTTACTGTATATAGAATCATATTCTCAATTTGGCCCATAGGCAGTTTTATATTATAGTTTTTCTGTTGAAACATACAGATATCTTTTAACAATTCTCAAACATTTTAGTCTTTTTATTCTTAAAAATTATGAAGGAGTCTCAAAAGCTATTATTTAGTAGGTTACATCCACCAATATTTACTACATTAGAAATTAAAACAGAACTTTAAAAATGTTTATGTGTGAATCATTTTATAATAAAAATGATGAACTCATTACAGGTTAACATAAATTTTTATGCAAAATAACTAAATTTTGAAAATTTTAATGATTTGCTCTTTTATCGTCTAGTTGTACTCAGAAAAAAATAGATATGGGAATGATATTGTATAGCTAAGAATTATGGCGTTCTTACCATATCCAGGTGAGTTCTAAGCACACTGTATTAACCTACCTAATCTTCACCATATCACCATATGTACATTATGATAAATCCAAGCAAAAGAAAGTTAAGATGAAAGACCCAAGATCTCATAATTATACTGGTATGGAGCAAATTGCATATGTTCTTTCTTCCAACTTTACCTCAACTGAAAGTCCCTTTATATATCTCACAAATCTAATATTTGGAAAATCTAAAGGGGATAAAGGGTTACTGCTACTGGATATAAAGTTTCTTTTTTGTGAGGAGAGAATTTTCTGATATTGACTGTGGTGATGGTTGTATAACCCTATGAATATACTCCTACACCATGGAACCACATGCATTCCATGGGTGAACTGTATGGTAGGGAAATTATATCTCAATAAAGCTAACACCAAAGGAAAAAAATAAATTTAAAAAGGTCACACAACAGCAACCTCAGTCCAGACAAGGGTGAACTTGAGACCCTAAGTGCCTCTCCTGCCATTTAAAAGTAGCCAAAATTCTGCCAGTCATTTCCAGTCACAAGAAGGAATAGGAGGCACCGAAATGCAAACTTTAAGGTAATTAGATTGTCATGTCAATAGCTCCAAAATACCTTGGCTATTTGGTGCCTCTCTCATAGGAGGCTCTCCTAATCTCATTTCACCATACTTTCTCCACTGCTCATTTCTACCTGCTGGTTTATGGCTACTGACCTGTATGTCCACTCATTCTGTTGAAGGTCATGCTGAAGGGGACACAGAAAAGGTACACATAGGATTTACATGTGTCTTCATAAGTTTTTAAAAGAAATTAAAACACTGTAAGGAAAAACTTAAAAAATTGATACATGTTGAATACCCTTTATCTGGAATGATTCATGTCAAAAGTATTTCAGATTTTGGATTTGGGAATGCTTAAATATATACCATGAGATATCTTGGGGATGAATTCCAAGTCTAAACACAAATTCATTTATACTTTGTACACATCTTGTACACATAGCATGAAGCTAATGCCATACAATATTTTGAGTATGCTTGCCTTTTGAATTTCACCTGTCATATGTGGTCAGATGTGAAATTTTCCACTTGCATCATGTCAGCCCTTAAAAATTAAAAATGTAAAGTGTTTTGGATTTCAAGTTAGGAATGCTCAATCCATGTATCTCTATGTTATAAAACTATTCAGCCTTCTAAAATGATCCTTTTAAAGACTATTTACAAAAAGAATAACATGATTTCTTACCAGAATCCATGGAGACCAGAGATAGGAATTATATATATATTCAAAGTGCTAAATGAAAAAAAAAATCAACCAAGGATTCTGTCTCTTGTAAAACTATTTTTTGAATATAAAGGTCAAATTTACACATTTCAGGTAAATAAAAACTGAATTTGTTGCTTCAAATTCAGAAGAAATCCTTTAAACTGAAATGAAAGAACATTAGATAAATGATGATTTAATAAACATGAAGAAATGAAGAATAGTGGTAAAGGATAGTTATACAGATGAACATGAAAGATAATACCTGCATACATTTTTGTTTGCAATTCCTCTTTTTCTTTTCTCATTTAAAAGACCACTCGAAAAAACAATAAGGATAGGATCATATTGATGGTCACATTATATAGAAATACAGAATTTGTGGGCTGGGGTTGGCTCAGCAGCAGAGCACTCACTTAGCACATGTGAGGCCCCGAGTGGAATCCTCAGCACCACATATAAATAAATTAAATAAAGGTATTGTGTCCAACTACAACTAAGTAAATAAATAAAAGAAATACAGAATTTGTGACAGTAACTGCATAAATGGGCAGGTAACAGCTACAGGGGAGAAAATGTTTTGTACACTATTAAATTGATATTAATCTGAGCTAGATTGTCATAAATGAAGATATTAAATACAATCATCAAGACTACCACCCCTAAGAAAATAGCTCAAAAATATGTAGGAAAAGAAACAAGAAGAGAATTCAGAGGGCACACTAGAAAATATCAATTTAACACAAGTGCAAGCCCTAATGGAGGAACTGAGGAACAAAGAGAGAAGACAGAAAACAAATAGCAAAGTGACAGAAGTTAATATAAAGCAGAAAGGGGCGCGTGAGATTAGGAACCATGGAACAAAGAATGAGGCATCAAATAAAGACTTATTGGGAGATGCTCCTGGGCAAGATTCAGGGTCTGTGAAAGGGCCAGGGCTGGTGAAGTTGCGAGCGGGAAAGGCAAGCACAGGGTTATAAAGGAAACTGGAGGTAGGAGGACCTAGGCCATCTAACTTGCAGCTACCGACAGCAGGTTGGCGGAGCCCAGTTTAGGGGGACTGTGCCTATCGTGGGGTTGGTCAGGGCTGGTTGAGTTAACAAGGCGATTGTTTCCGCAGGTGGGAACCCTTGGTGGTTGGGGGTCAGCTGAGAGCCATAGCCAAGTGGCATTTTTGCTTGAAAGGTGACCCCAGCAAGCCATTGAGATGATAATGATTATGTTAAGATGTGCATTCAATTGGAGATTAGACCCCTGCTGTCTGCCTAGGCCTGCTACTTTGGAGCTTTCTCGGATTCCTGGAGAGTTCCCATTGGTTGGGGAAGTGCGGTAGGAGGGAATTCCGGAGGAGGGATTTCCTGTTGGTGTAGTGTGTCCGGAGAGGAGCTGCGTGGCGTGGCATTCGGCATTTTTCCCGGGAGCGTGTGTGGAGTGTGCTGGTGGAGTTCAGAAATAAAGTTTGTTCCTGCTTCAGTGGCTCGTGATTTGTGCCCAGCCAGACTGCGGCAGGGGTCCCTTGCCATGTCAGCTTCTGATTGGCCATTTCAGGTTTCTTCAGCCAGGTGGAAAGTCCCCATCTACAGGGGAGGGGGAAGGGAAGAGCCTGCCCACCTAACAGTTTTTCGTACCAGTAAATATACTAAATGTAAATGTGTATTGAACTCTTCAAATAAAAGGCAGAGATGGAGCAGGGAATGTGGCACTTCCCTAAGATGCACGAGGCCCCAGCGCTGCAAAAATGCCAAACAGTGAAACATAATGAACAAAAAAATAAGGCAGAGTCAGGCAGAATAAATAATATTTAATATTGGGATACATATTGAAAGCACATGAAAGAGAAAGTAAGAGAAACAGAGACAGATCTCGATAGATCAGCAATGTTTTATTAAGCAGCACAGTGACACATTTTCAAAAGAGAAAATGGTAACTAGTCACAATAGGGGTCTGAGTTTTATGGGGTTTAGTGAGACTTACTCATAGCAGAGTATGTCCCCGGGGCAGTCAGGGAAACAGATGTAGAATGGGAAATTGTGAAAGTTCAGAGCCCATTGTTCTTCTTCTCTCCCTGGGGGTGGTTGTTTCCAAATCCTTCAGATATGATAGTGATGAGTGGTGATGAAAATCAATCAGGGCCGAGTTCCATTTCCCCAAATGTGAAGATTGAACACTCAAGAAATGCTGAGAGTGTAAGGGGGGGTCCGGCGGAACGTCGGAGGAAGAGACCACACACAAGAGACTTACTCCATGCAATTGGCAAAAGGGGATTTATTGGGGATCCATTCCAGCGCGCTGGGACTCTGTGCCCACTCAAGAAGGGAGCGCAGCTCAGAGCCCAGAGCAAAGGTCAAGCAGAGCTTAAGTACACTTTTTGGAGAGGGCGGTGGGCTTTGCATACATCAGAACAAATCATCATGAGGCGCGGGGAAATTGAACAACAACTCTGAGATGTGATTGGCACATTCATTGGCGGGAACAGGCCGGGCGGCGGTGATTGGTCATTCGTAAGCGGGTTACACATTCAAACTGATTGGTTGGGGCCCTGTGAGGAACTGCCCTAGGCTAAACGGCCAGTAGGGCATTATTTTAACTATCTCAGGAATCTGGGTGTAACAGAGGAACTTAATAATACCTAATCTTTTACATTCAAGCTTTCCAGCTTAGAAACTTTACCCTTTCAAGAGAAGCGTAGAAAGCAACTTTTACTTAAAGGGTAGAACAGAGATAGACTTCTCCATAGAGAAGGGGCCCCAGAGATGGATATCCAAAGAAGTGGGGGTGTCCTGCCCCTTTTATACAGTTTAGATTTCCTTTTCTCCTGCTCTACTTCTCCCCTTATCTGACCTCTCTCCTCTCTCCATCCCGCATAGGTGACCAGTGGCCAAAAGGTGGATTCCAGGGCTGAATGATGCTGCTTAGGGGTAGGGAAGGAAGGGACCAGCCTAAGAGGCATTAAGTAACAACTCTAACTCCCTGCGGGGAGGAACAATTCCAGGGGCAGGTTACCTTAGCATCAGGTTGGAGGAGGCGGGGAAGGGCTTTGGAGATGTCAGCAATTGATTTCTTTCCTTTCCAACCAGCCCCCATCTTCCTGATCATGAAGGGTAAAGTTTCTAAGCTGCAAAGCCTGAACTAAAATGTAAAAGACCGGGCATTGTAAAGTTTCTAAGCTGCAAAGCCTGAATTAAAAAGTGAAAGACCAGGTATTGTTAAATTCCTCTGCTACACCCAGAACCTGAAATTCCTGAGGCAGTTAAGACAACGCCCTACTGGCCATTTAGCCTAGGGCCCTATGCAGCTTGTCACATAGGCATACAGGGCCCGAAACAGTCAGTTTGAATGTGTACCCTGCTTAAGAGTGACCAATCACACCTCCCCCCCACCTGTTCCCGCCAATGAATGTGCTAATCATGTATGAGAGTTGTTGTTCAATTTTCCCGCGCCTCATGCTGATTTGTTCTGATGTATACAAAGCCCCCCCCCTCCCCAAAAAGTGTACTTAAGCACTGCTTAACCTCTGCTCTGGGCTCTGGGCTGCTCTCTCTTCTTGATGAGCCTGGAGCCTCAGCGTGCTGAATTGGATCTTCAATAAATCCCCTTCTGCAATTGCATGAGTCAGTCTCTTGGTGGTCTCTTCCTCCCTTACAATCAGACCCAATTATTTATTATCTACATTGACTGCCTTTTGTCCCCCAGTTTCAATATTAGTATAAAAGTAGAGTATAAACTAAAGATGATTAAATCCTACGTTATTTTAAAAAGATACCCAAAGAGGAAAAACTGCAAGTAAAATTACATAGTTAAAAGACCAGTAGAAAGTAACAAAGAATGGAGTTCCCCTTTAGTTAGTGTAATCCTGGGAGGTCCTAAGGTTAAGGGAAGCAAAGAGATGGTCAGAAGCTCAGAGGGGCCTGTTTACCAACCAGAATGCAAGTGTTTCAGCCCCTGGAACAATCGCTGAACCCCTACAGGAAAGCTCAGCACCAGTGCTGGAGATACCCAGGACTTGTTAACCAGAGAGTTAACCATTCAAGGTGCCCATCTCTGATGCTCATGACTGTATGTTTTGACACAAAAACTATAATACAAACTGTGTATAAATTAGAAAATAATATCATTGTATATGCATTAAAAATTACTTTTTTTTTTCTTTTGTGATACTGAGGATTGCACTCAGGACCTCAGGGATGCGAGCTAGGCAAATACTCTACCACCTCCCCTACACCTGCTTCCAAAGGGACAGAAGATCCTACCCAGGACTCCTTCTCCTTCAACCCAGCAGATGAGCCCCGACCATACCACAATTCTCTTTCTAATGAAGCCTCCATAGCAACTGTCCCCTTGACCTCTTTGTCCTTCTCTCCTCCTGCTACATGCTCATTGGCTGTCACTGCCCAACCTGTAATGTGTCCTCTACATGAGGTGGCTGGGGAATATGGTGTAATTCAGGTTCAAGTGCCTTTCTTTTTGTCAGATCTTTCACATATAGAAAAGTGGCTCAAGTTCTATATCAAAGAGTTTCAATATCTGACTCAATCATTTAATTTGGCCTTCCACAATGTCTATATGATCTTGTCTAACACTCTCCATACAATCTCCTACCCGAAGAGTGCAGGCAAGTTTGGGACCAAGTTAGAAATTATGCTGATGAGATACATCAGACCTCCCCTACCCATCCAATTGGCACTGAAGCAGTCCTTCATTGGGACCCCAATTGGGATTATAATTCACCTGGAGGAGTAACTAGTAGAAACTGATTCATTACTTTCCTCATGGCAGGACTCAGAAAGGCAGCTCATAAGGCTATCAATTATGAAAGGCTCCAGGAAATCTTCCAGGATAAGAATGAAAACCCTTCAACATTTTTAGACCACCTCATCAAGGCTTTATAATAATACCTCAAACTCCAGTTGGGAGACAACTACTAATGACCTACTTTTTCTCCCAGAGTTTCCCCTATATTAAGGCTAAACTAAGGCTCCTCCAGAGGGAGCCTGTAATTCCCCAAGCCGAGGCACTGGAAGTGGCCTTTAAGGAATATAAAGGGAGAGATGAGAAGGCCTGGAAGCAGAAATATCAGATGCTCACTCTAGCTGTCCATCCAGCCTTAGCTTCTGTTCCTGAGTCTACTGACTCACGGAAGGGTCCCTTGGAGTCCCTTCTGTTTTAAATGTGGTCAGATGGGTCACTGGACTTGTACATATCCTAAGCCTCACAAGCCTCTGGGCCCTTGTCCTAATGACATCAGAAGGGACACTGGGCCATTGACTGTCCCCGAGCCTATAGTGGCCCCTGGCCATCTGGCCCTTCTAGTTCCCCTTTCCAAATATTGGGACTGGCTGAAGAGGACTGATAAGGCCCAGGTGAGGATCACCCAACCAAAACCATCATCACTCCATGGGAACCCAGGATACCTCTGTGTATTTCAGGTAGGCCTGTCTCCTTCCTCCTAGACACTGGGGCTCAGTCCTCAAGGAGTTCTGGGGGGCCTACCACTCCTTGTATGACCTCTATTGTTGGGTAGAGGATAAACCCTACCAACCCTTACAGACACCTAGCCTTGTTTGCGCTTTTGGCTCTCTAATTTTTACTCACTCCATTCTGGTCATTTCACAGTGCCCTGTTCCCCTTATGGGAAGGGACATCCTCATAAAATTGGGGACTACGCTTTCCTTCTCCCTTCATTTATACTTCCATCCAGACTCATCTGCCGCTCCCCTGATCCTCACCCTTATCTTAGGACCATCCCCTATTCCGTCTGCCAGTGCCTTCCCATTACCCCCTTCCAAGGTGGACCCTACTGTCTGGATGTTTCAAGTCCTTCTTTTGCCTCACACCACAAGCCCATTCACATCTGTCTCAAAAAACCCCATCCTTGATCACATTCTCTCATCAGCTTTGCTCTCCCCTCCAGGGATTTGAACTGCTTTGGGATCCTGGCCTGAGGGCCCAGGACAATCACCACACACCTTCTCCCATTCACCCACACACCAGCCTCATTTGGGGTTCCCTGTAGAGGATCCCAGTCTTACTTTCCACACGTGTTCACCTTTAAACCCTGCTACTCTCCTCTCTGCTCCTCAGGACTCTTCCACCTCTTCTCCTCTTATCCATTCATGCATTGAAACTCTGGAGGAGCTTCTTCGACATCCCTCCCACATACAGGAAGGCCCCGTGCACCAGGCAACATACGCAGGGTTCGTAGATGGCTCCCTCTCCTTTGGGAGGGAGTTCTTCCGCAGGGTTTGATATAGTCCCTCTAAACTCGGTTTTGGAAGCAGCTCCCCTCCCCAATATCAGCAGGCTGAACTTGTCACCCTCATCGGAGCCTTCACTTTCGCAAAGGGAGCCTCCCTCAATGCCTACTATCTCTTGAATTACATTTAAATTGAACTAAACTCCTTCCCTTGGCTCTTCTTAGGTTAGGAGCCCTCCCAAAGAAGCCACTCAACATCTCCCCTTTTGAGCTTCTATATGGACGGCCTATCTCCCTGATCAGCTCTCCACTCTCTGATTCTCCACTACCCCTTGCTCCTCCTCTTTTCTGGCCCCTTCTTGCATACATTAGGAACCTTCTTTGGCAATACAGCGATGATGCTCTGGCAAAGCCTAATTCTGCCTCTTCCCCTTCTTCCACTCTGTCTCCTGGCGACCTGATACTTTTTCTTTTTAATATTTATTTTTTAGAAGTATTTACACACAATATCTTTATTTTATTTATTTATTTTTATGTGGTGCTGAGGATCGAACCCAGGGCCTCACATATGCTAGACCAGCGTTCTACCACTGAGCCATAACCCCAGCTTGATCTAGTACTTTCCCCCCCCCCAGGCCCCCCCCCTCCTCTCAATTCTCCACAAAATGAACTGAACTCTAAGGGGTCATTCTTACCACTCCCTCAGCGGCCTGTCTTGAGGGCATCCCATATTGGGGTCATAACTCCCATTTCAAACAGTCTTCTTCACCTTTAATACACTGAGACTCACAGGCCCTCTCAAGCTGTGTTTCTCCAAGGCCAGAACCCCCAATCTTCCTTCAGTCTCTGAGGACCATGAGGACACTGCAGAACCATGAGTACTACTATCCTTCCCTTTTTAATTTTTGCCCTCCTCTCTCATTCTGCATTTACCTCCCAGGGGTACCATTATCAGAAATTAGCATTCCAATCTCTAGAAGACTTACAGCAACTTGCTCAGACCATATTAACCATACAATCCCAGCTTGATTCTTTAGCTGCTGTGGTTCTGCAGAATCGAAGGGGCATTGATCTTCTTATTGCTGAAAAAGGCAACTTTGTACCTACAGGAGGAATGCTATTTTTACCAAAGTTGGGCTGCTAGGGACATCATTCCACCACCACTCAACCTTCATCATCGTTCCAATGACATCCCATACCTCTAATGAGGGATTCAAATGCCACCCCTTCCCAGCAGAAAGCAGTTATAGAAGATTGACCTATATCCCTGTTCTGTAAGGAGCCCAATAAAAACCAAAACGGGGGAATATAAGGTCCTTGCTTAGCATCTGGACAGCCATCTTAAAAGACAGTCACCATTTTAAGGAAAAAGTTTCACTTTCCCACCCAAGGGCCTTTCTGAGAAAGATTCCCCACTCCCTCATACCAACCCACCCCTTAACCACTCACATTAGGACCCAGCTGGCTCTGATTCCTGAGCCTCCCCCGAAAAAGTCCCAGAACCCAAGCCTGTTTTGCCTATCTCTCTTATAGAGAGAGATGGGCTTTATTTGTCAGCTCTGACAAAGGAACTCTTGTGTGAAACTCTGGTCTGGTCTCCGTCTTTCATTTCTTGCTTACCCATCTCTCATCCCTCACTTTCCCCTGATTTTTACTACAGCATTATCTTGTAAAGATTATTTCCTTGGGCAGCCTTTTCAATTATTTCTTTTTGCTACCTGCTTCTCAAGCAGCATCAACCCAGAGCTTATGCTTATTTTATTATTATTATTATTATTATTATTATTATTATTATTATTATTTTAGTTTTAGATGGACAGCATGCCTTTATTTTATTTGTTTATTTTTATGTGGTGCTGAGGATCGAACCCAGTGCCTCACGCATGCTAGGCAAGCTCTCTATCATTGAGCTACAGCCCCAGCCCAGGACTTATGCTTTTTGCACACCAATTCATCAAATGTGACTCTCCAGTCCAGTATTTTGTTTTGTGCTGTTCTTAAGATTCTTTTTCTTTCTGCAGAAATTATATCATTTTCATCTGGAATCTCAGGCCCATCATTCCTATAACTTTAGATTCAGATGGGTTTTCATGAATAATAGAAATTAACATTTATTGGACAAATACATCAGGAACTGTGCTAAGTAGTTTCATATAGCCTCTCATTTAATTGTCATAACATCTAGGTTAAATAGTTTAACAATTCTTATTTTGCAGGTAAGGAAGTAAAGATTTTGAGATGTTAACTGATTAGTTAAGGCACAGGACAAGTAACAGATGGAATAAGGATTTAAATTAATGCAGGATTTAGATTACAAACCCGGATTCTTAAATGCTCAACTATAGTCTTCCATTTATCACATAAGGGTAATGTTGTTATTGCAAGAAAGTCTGTTAGTCCATTTTCAAAATACATTATTAATTTTCCACTTAAAAATTTTTTTTTAGTTGTAATTGGACACAAAACCTTATTTCACTTGTTTATTTTTGTATATGGTGCTGAGGATCGAACCCAGGGACTCACACGTGTGAGGCGAGCACTCTACCACTGAGCCACAACCCCAGCCCCCAAATTACAGTTTTTAAATGTAAAATTATTTGGGATGTAAAAAAAAGGCAGCTGGAAGGGAGAGGAGGATGTGAAAGCAAATGGAAGAGAATACAAAAAGAAAAAGAAATGGAGGCAGACCTCAAGGGACCAACGGTGCTTTATTAAACAATGGAGGGAGGGAAAATGGTCTGGGTTTTATGGGGTTTAGCAGGGCCAGGTCACTGAGGAATTGGGGTGGTGGGCTCATTTAGGGTGGGGCAGGAGGGCAGGAAGGGAAACAGTTAAAAGTTAGATAAGGGAAGTTCCCTGGGGCCTATTTTCCAGATCCATCAGGATGAAAAGTTACAAGCAGTTAACAGCCTCTTGACAAAGAGGAGGTAAGAAGGAGGGGTCCTGACCTGACCAGCAGAATGCCAAAAGGCACTCAATCCAAGGGGACTTTCTTTACCACAAGAGAACAAAGGGAGGTGGAGACAACCAAAGACACATTTCTTTAAAGAACCCAATAGGAGACTGTAAAATCTAGGAGACATTACTACTCAGCCAATGAGGAACTGGGGGGGGGGGCTTGCACTCTAGGGGATAAAATGCTGGTTGTTACTGTGGAAAGCAGTATGGAGATCCCTCAGAAAGCTTAGAATGGAACCACCATTTGACCCAGGTATCCCACTCCTTGGTTTTTAAGTCAAAGGACTTAAAATCAGCATCCTACAGTGGGGCAGCCACATTGATGTTTATAGCAGCTCAACTCATAATAGCTAAACTATGGAACCAACCTAGGTGCCTTCAACAGATGGATAGACAAAGAAACTGTGATCTGTATACACAATGGAATATTAGCCTTAAAGAAGAATGAAATGATGGCATTTGCAGGTAAATGGATAGAGCTGGAGAATATCACGCTAAGTGAAATAAGACAAATCCCAAAGAACCGAAGGTAGAATGTTTTCTCTGATATGTGGATGCTAATTCACAATAAGGGGGCAGGGGCTAGGGAAGAATACAGGTAGTTTGGATTAGAAAGAGGGGAGTGAAGGGAGGGAGAACATATGAGGGTAGGGAGGATAGTAGAATGAATCAGACATTATTATACTATATGCATATATAACTATACAATTTGTGTAATTCGACATCATGTACAACTAGAAGAATGAGAAGTTATACTCCGTTTATGTATGATGTGTTGAAAAAGCATTCTACTGTTATGTATAACTAATTATAATTTTAAAATGCTGGTTATAACTGCTCTGAGGGTGCTTGCTTCCCCCTAGGCACCCACTCTTGCAAGACCATCAGCAAAAATCCTTGCTTTTGCTATACCTTGTGTCTCTTAATCCATTCTTTGGGTTTGGACAGGTGAGCATGTTTCTTACATTATTATCTCAATTTGGCAGAAACCGGGGCATAGACAAAGGTATGGTGATTTTACTTTTTAATTATTTTTCAGAATTAATAATTCAATTAATTTGGGGACATTCATTTTATATCCAGCAAAACTGCTAGATTCTCTTATTAATTCTAACAAATTTCTGTTACTTTGGTTTTTTTAACCAAGATTATAATAATCTTCTGAATAATAAAATTTTCTGTTCCTTTCCAATCTTATACCTTTGACTTGTTTTTCTAGCTCACTGGGATGCCTACAACCTCAAATATAATGTCAAATAGAAATGGCGAGAGCAGTCAGCCTTCTCTTTCAATTTACCATTTGATTGGCCTTTGCTGTAGGTTTTTAAAAATTTGTTCTTTTTGGTTACACATGACAGTACAATATACTTTGATACATTTATAAAAACATGGACTATATCTTATTCTAATTAGGATTTGCTGTATGTTTTTTAAAAACTAGTATCTTTAACCTGATTGTCATTGCTTTCTATACCTAATTTACCTAGAATTTTGACCTTAAATGCATGCCAAATGTTATTGATTACATCTCTTTAAATAATACCAATTGTTCATTTGAATCACTTAATAGAATGAATACCATTGATCCAGTGTTCAACCCGTCTGATATTTCTTTTTATTTAATTTTTTTTGGTTGTAAATGGACACAATCCTCTATTTTGTTTATTCATTTTTATGTGATGCTGAGGATTGAATTTAATGCCTCACACATGTGAGGCAAGTGCTCTCCCACTGAGGCGCATCCCCAGCCCCTATCTGATATTTCTAGTGTCACTGGCCATGTGAGTCCTTTAGCTTATATGGGAAAAAAATCCAACACAACAAAGAGAAGGTAAGTAAGAATTATTTATTTTATTGATTCACACAGCAAGGTGTGCCAGGTTTCTGTTCTCGTGACTAAAAGGCTCAAGGGTCACTCCAGTTGAACTGGGCTAACTGGACTGCGCAAGATAACCACACAAGTGACACAAATACCTTTTTCTTTGGGGTCGCTATGACGGCTCCTCTGACCTTAAGGGTCCGCAGGAAGAGAGAGCGAGAGCATGTGCTGACCCCTTTTATTGAGGAGAAGCCATTCAAATGAGGCAAGGGGTCAGGTTTTTGTCAGCAGGTTGACTGACACCTGGGTAGGCCACACCCAAGGACACAATAAGAGAAGGGGAAACACACAAGGCACTTCCATGGAAGATTCTATCCTAAACAGGGCAAGGGGTTATATTACAAAAAAAACAGGTGAGCATAGCTCCACCCATGGGGCTGTAGCAAGACACACCCATGCATGAGACACATTTCTGTGACTGAGTGCCTTAGCACCCAGGCAGGGAGTGTGACTCAGTCACGTGTGAGGTTGGTCTCCCACAAGGTTGCTACCCCACAGGCAGAGTAGCAAGGAAATCAAAGGGTGAGTGGCATATATATGTTTGTGGGTTAGAAATTAGCATATTCATAAGCTATGCTTATGTTATTACTGTGCCCTCACCATTTTGCATTCCTGTGTGCATATGAACTAGGGATGGTGTCTCATGCATGGGTGTGTCTTGCTACAGCCTCATGGGTGGAGCTATGCTCACCTGTTCCTTTGTAATATAACCCCTTGCCCTGTTTAGGATAGAATCTTCCATGGAAATAGTATTGTGTTTTCTTCTACCCTGTGTGTATCTTTTAGCATGGGAATGCATCTAAATGAGGGTCAGGTTACTTTCAGGCAAGCAGTGTGGTCAGATCTGCTTGCAGTGATTCTTGTTGTTTGTGTTAAGCAATGGATGTGTTTGGGAAGGTTCTCCTACCACTTACCTCAAGTATAGAGTGTATAGTTCTTTTCTTTCAACAGTTACCAAATTAAACTTTAATCCCATACTCTTGTCTCAACCCCCCCCCAAAAGACTTAATCCTCCTTATTTTTTAAGGGGAATAGAGGAATGAAGGTCCATCTTCTGTAGCTTCTTCCAGGTTAGGACTTTCTCCTGGAGGAGTAAAACTCTCTGGCCCTAAGCTCTAAATGACTGGTGACTGTCAAAGGCAGGTCATCTTCTGCAGGAAGCAGTTGGAAGTCCTGAATGACTATTATTGTAATTCAAAATGGTTGCAATCCAGAAGAGACAAATTTAACAAGGAGGTTAAAAGATAGCAATGGGAATAGAAGCACAGGAAACAAAGGTCTCAATGGTGTCAAGAACCAGGAAGTTTAGGCAAGGGATTCTAATAATTTTCCATATGTCATTGGCATTACCTTGGTAAATAGTTTTAAGCCAAGCAGCCTCTTGCAAAATCTCTTCAGCACTAGTTTCTTTGTGCCCAGAAAACAGCAGGAGGTGTTGGCCAAAGCGCCCACTCCATCTTTCTGAGCTAACAAATAATCCAGAGCTAATTTATTATCTATCGCCATCTGGGTTAATGAATCCAAAGATTGTGCTGACAATTTAAAGTCTTGTCCAGTTTTGGTGGCAACGCCTGCCCCACCATGGTTGCTAAAATGTTTTTGGCAGTCAGTGCACTGTAGGTTATGTTTCCTCCAAGTCCAATGAGCCATTCAATTAGAGTTGTTACCCCACCTGTAGGGAAAAAAGCAAAACAACAAACAACAAAATTTTTTCTTTTGAAGATGTGAATATTGGAACCAAGAACACAACTCTAAAATTTGGCATCTCTAAAATAACTAAAATTGTATCCAACTATATTAGTCATGTCAGGTTCAAAGGTGAAAAGACCCACCCAGGGGATGAGTGGGAAGGGTAGCTTTAAATGTTGGGTTTAGGCAAGTGGCATTAGCTCAGCAGGTAAATTCTGAATTACTTCTGTTTCATTTGTCCAAATACCCTTTAATGCTGGACCTCTGTCCCTCCTATAAATAAGCTGATGATTGCAAATCCAACATTCTGAAGAGCAATTGTTATTTTTCATTACATCCTGAGTCAGCAAATACAAAGAGTTGTTATACCAGGGTGAGAATAAGAGAAAAGAACAAACAAATATAGTTCTAGTTCAGTTGTGGAGAGCAGGCTGTGCCCTGCTCAGAGTTATTACATGACATATTGAACATCAGTTTTCAGGCTATGCCTAAACCTGAGTACTTCATTCTGTAAAGCAGTAGTTTGTCATAAAATATTCCATTTTGAGATTAAGACTGAAGTGGAATGATTAAATCTTGTTTGTACAAGTAAACAACCACCATCTGCCTGGCACAGCCATAACGTACAAACTGATAAATAAATTCACTGTGTTAATCAAATGACCACCTGTAGACTTATCAAATTAATTAGAAGCACATGGATGCATGGGCTTATCAAATTCTGATCTGAAAAACCAGGTCCACTGAGCTTATAGAACATATCAGACCACTGAATAAAGCAGTCCCCTCACTTAAGGCCCATAAAAGGAGATGTATCCCAAAACTGGACACTGCGATATCCTGACCCTATCACCTGAGTCCTCATCATGAACCTTGCCCAGGAAAATCGTCACAGGGAGGAACTTCAAAATCTCTATTCTGAGACTTCAGCAGAGCACAGTTTCTCCTGCCCTTGCCAACTATTCACAAACCACTCCAAGCTGACACTGTGAAATTGCCATCTTTCTGGACCCTACAGTGACTCCCTGCATTCTATCTACTCTCTGCTTTTGCTCTCAGTTCAGCCTCCTGAACCCCTGTGGTTGTCTTAACCTTTCCTTAGCCTTTCTGTAACATATATGTCACTGTGTGAAGTGTGATGTGGGATTTGAGTGTTATAGATATCAGAGATTATGGTTGGAATAAAAGAACTTCCATTTGCCTGACTTATGACTATGAGGCGACTCACAAGTATTCAGTGAACTGCCACTGACAAAAGTTAGTCAATAAATAATGACATTGTGGAAAGACACAAATGTGTTGGGTCTATGTTAACGGCCTAGCTAACTCATGACACAGTGTCGCGACCCCTTGCCCGCAAGGAAGACGCAACTCGGGAATCTTCTCTCAGCAGTTTATTCAGGTCCTTGATACTTTTCTTCTTTTTTCCCCCCCGGATGCCCCTCCCAGCCTTAATAAAGCACCTCAAGCCCCAATGCGAAGCTGCCACGTGGACTTTTCTTATAGGGTGCCAAGTCACAGCGTGCCAACTCATTCTGATAAGGAGTTGTTTGTCACAGACTACAGGGGAAACCAGCGCCATCTTGTAATGGCGGCCACAGTTCACAGAAACGGCTCACCACAACACAGGTATAACACGGAGAAAGTAATTTACTTTCTCTGTAGCCCAAGCTTTTTTGTTTGGGCTAATATTTATCTGGAAGAACAATATTTTTTGCTATGAACTCTAATTACACATTCTTACCAAAAAAAAAAAAAAAAAAAGTCAAGTGTTCCATAATTCTGGTCCCTCATTCCACATGTTAAAGTCATTGTGTTGAACACCCGAGTTTCAGTGTCCAAACAGCCAGGAAGGCATTTCATAGCTGATTAATGATTAGCACATTAATTTCTCTCAGGCTCAGACTTTTCAACTGTGAATGGGAGGGAAGGACTTATTAAATCCACAGGATTTCTGTGAGAAGGTTTAATACATTCATTCAGGGGAAAAAAAGAAGAGGTGCTTAAGATAGCACTGAATAAATCACCACTTCAGATGCTTTTGCCATACTTGTGCATTTTCACAAAAGGACCCAAGAAAGCAGTGCCACGGGCACTGAGGAGGGTGCCCACCAGAAGGAAAAAGAACTCCTCCTCAAGACTCAGTGTGAATTGAAGGGTGATGCTTATGGAATCTCTTCCCAAAACCACTGTAAGATACACACAGCTGTCCTTACAGGACAGACACAGAAACTGAGATTTAGGAGATCAAGGAGATTTGCCCTGGCTCAAACAGGATGGAGATCTGAGCAGAAAGATTCATATCAGCAGCTACCCCCGCCTGGACCTAAGTGTCTTCCAAAGGCCCAACCTAGTACACAAGAGATGAAGGCCAAATTCTCATCTGGGGGACACTTGGAAGAGACCTGGGGGACACTTGGAAGAGACCCATCCCTTTCTCTAAAATGTTTCTCAGTCCCTGTCTAGTCCCCTCTATCTGTTAACCACACTAAGTTATGACTAAGAGGGACCGCTAATGCAGTATTGATCTCAGTCTGTGGCTGGATACTAGAGATAAAGGGAGAGGGTCAGACAAGCGTTACCTGCAAAGAACATTCCATCTGCTCTGGAAACCACAATGACTTTGATCATATTGTCTATACAGCTCTCTGAAGTTTTATTCCATGGGAATGCAGCCTGACTAAAAGAAAAAAAAATTATATGAAGCAAATGAGTTAGAATTAAATTTCTACCATCTCAGAGATTTTGCCTTTCCCTAATAATGAAAAATAAAGCTCATGAATAATGGATAAAAACCATAGATAGTCCTCCCTAAAACTTTCACTCATTGGTTTAATAAACAATGTACATTTCTATTGTGAATTAAGCAGTGAGGTGATTTAATGAATCTACTTTTAAAGCAATATTATTTTCTTGTACTGTGTTTTAATTTGACCACTTAGATTCAGCAGTAACTATTTCAAAAATATTATTCTTAATATTTTGTTAAGTTAAGGATAATATTAAAAATGTTAATCTTAATATAGCAAAGTACAATGAATTACCCGATAAATGTATATAACTATTATATAAGGTGCAATAAGATGAATGCTCTACTAAAGGTACAAAGAAAGTGATGCAGAAATTCATAGGGGAACAAAATTACTTACAATTTGCCATATTGACAGAAATAGAGGGAAAGTAAAGGAGAAATAGTAAAAATGGTGTTCATAATATTATAAGGAATTTAATATTATAACACTATAATACTATACTATATATAATTTGTATAATACTGTATGTAATACTATAATACTATACTATAATAATATAATATTACATTCATCATAACAGTATAATACTAGTATAATGGTATAATAATAGCATAACAGTAATATAATGCTACAATAGTATAATACTATATTTAATACCTTTTTTTATTTTTATATGGTGCTGAGAATTGAACCCAGTGCCTCACACATGCTAGGTGAGCACTCTACCACTGAGCCACAACCCCAGCTCCAGTATAATACTATTTATAATACACAATGAAAGATACATGTTATGTAAATATTTGTTAGACTGCATTGTGCAGGAAAAATGAGAAGGAAAAAAAAGATTCTACATGCTTATTAGAGATCCAAACATCATGGACCCAACTACATTTTCTGTCCATACTGGTTGAATGGTGGATATATAACCTAGTGACATAGAGGACCAGCTGCATTTCCTTCTGCATAGAGGATAGCCACAAAATGAGCCCAAATTAGGCCAATTAGTGCCACTGACAAGAGGCTAGCTTTTCCCATTTTGACCAACCTCACCTGTTTTATTTAGGTTCTTATTAATTTTTTTGATTTTTTAATTAATTTTTTTTAGTTGTCGATGGACCTTCATTTTATTTATTTATATATGGTGCTGAGAAATGAATCCGGTGTCTCACGCATAGTAGGCAAGTGCTCTACCACTCCAGCCCCTGTTCTTATTAATTTTGAAAAATTCAAAAGCAGAAAAAAAGAAAAGGAAAACCTTTGTAACAGATAAAGCTTTACCAGATTCAGGTGACAGGGACCACAGCCTCCCAGCAGAGTAAAACATCCAAGAAGTAGTTTCCCCCTTAACACTGCCAGATGTGGAGAACGGAGTGTGGAGGAAGATGACATTCATGAGGGCTAACCACAAGGCTTCCCGTTCTGGGACACAGTCCTTTGCTTTGGGACGGATGCCTTGGCATTATGGTTTTGTTAATGAAAGTTTGTCAGATCAAGGTTTTGGCTTGTGATGGTCATTTTTCAAATGAAGAAATAAAAAAAGAAAATAGAATCGGCCAAATTGCATAACAAGTTTGGTTTTAGAAAAATTTCATACCAGTTTTGCATTTATATATTTGTCTTTGAAAAACATTAGGATTCTTACTATATGGATTATAGTTTTAAAAAAAAAAAGTCATGAAAGTCATTGTTCTGGAAAAGGCCTAGTCATCAGTCACATCCTACACTTGTAAAGAGAACTGACATTCAGGCAGGGGATGTAGCATTTGCCCAGCATTCGTGAGGCCCTGGGTTCAATTCCCAGCACTTTAGGGGGTTAAGCAAGCAAATAAAAAAAAAAAAAAAAAACCCAGTAAGAATCTCTCAGTGAGCCAGGAAGAGCTTCCTACATAAAATTAGAAATAGGGAACAAAAAAAGAAGGAAAGAAAGAAAAAAATGGGGGTCTGTAAAAACAAATGTTAAACAATAAGAAACCTCCACACAGGCTATGTGGTTAAGAACACCAATGAGTCAGAAACCACTTGGAACAGAGGAGACACCTACCCTTGCATGATAATTACCTTTTACTTAGTTACTTTTCACCTTCTAACCTAGACAATCTTGTTTTCCATTAGCTATTTAGACACCAAATCTGGTCATGAAAACAGATTCTGAACCATTATGTAACACTGAGAGGTCCACCACGCACGCATTTCCTCTGGGTAAAGGAGAAGACAAAATGAGCCAAGTTAGCACGATCAGGGCCACTGAGGAGAGGACACTAGCTTTTCCCACTCCAACCAACCCGTCCTGTTTGACTTAGGTTCTAGTTTATTTTAGTTAATTTTTAGCAACTCAAAAAAGGCCCAGTCACGGTCTTTCCCCGCCCCCCATCCAAAGGTCATCAAATATGTTGTGGCTTATGAACAAAGAAACAGAAGATAAAATGTTTGAAATTAAATTCAAAATGTTTGAAATTAGATTAGAAATTAGATTCTTCAGTCTGTGAATTGACGTCTTTCATCAATTTGAATAAGCTCTTGACCACTCATTCTTCAAATATTGTGATTTCCATATCCACATTATTTTCTTCTTCTGGATCTGTGATTAGATATGCATCCTATGTTTTCATGTCATCACATATACATTGCTTTTAACCACTGTTTGATAGTGTGAATTCCTGCATCACTACTATTGTATTCTGGAGAATTTCTTTAGATATGGCTTCCAGTTGGGATCTAATTCAGGATGATTTACCACTGAGTTACATCTCCACCCCTTTTTATTTTTTATTTTGAGAGAGGGTCTTACTAGGTTGCTGAGGCTGGCTCAAAATTGAGATCTTCCTGTTTCAGCCTCCCAAGTCACTGGGATTACAGGCATGTGCCACCATGCCCAGCTAATTGTTCTTTCTTTATACCCCTGTTTTCAAGTCCTTTTATTTCTTCCATCAGGATAGACATGCTCATTTTATATTGTGTGTTCTAGTTTGGATCTTGAGTGTCACCCCTTAAAGGCTCCTGTGTTGAGCGAGGGCTTGGTTCCTAGACACAGGCTTTCCTGGGGGTGGTGAAAACTTCAGGAGGTAGGACCTGGATGGAGAAGAAAGGTCACTGGGGGCACACCTTTGAAGGGTGCCCTTTGTCCCTGGCCCTTTCTTCTCTTTGCTTCCTGGCTGCCATGACATGAATAGCTCTCCTCCTTCACATACTTCTGCCATGATGGGCTGCCTCTTGATGGGTTCAAAGCCACAGGGTCATGTGGTCATGTAACCATGACCTCTGAAACCATGAACTCAATAACTCTTTCCTCCTTTGTCTCAGATATTTTGTCACAGTGATGGATACTGAGAGTCCCAGTATTTTAAGTTTTGCAGATTTAATTCTACTGTATTCTATTATGAGCTTTGCTCGTTTGCATGTTTTGTGGTTTTTTTTATTGTGAGCTCCCGTTTCTTGGAACATTATCCTTTGGGATTTTCTGCAGATGGGATTTCCTTTTTTTTTAGCAAGATGCCTGAAGGCATTATTGAAGCAGGATTGCTTTCAACCAACCAAACAGTTCAACATATTTGTATTACCAAGGAAATACAAAGTTTGGTTGAAACCTATTGAAGTGATAGGATAACTTTTTCCTTATGCATTACTATTTCCTCGGTTCATTGATATATTGAGAAATGTCAGAATCTTTTCCAGCATTTCTCAGTTATTTTCAGCAGGTTAGTCAGGTTGCCTACTATATTTCATGTTCAAAAATAAGTCTATTAAAAAAGTTCCGGGCTGGGATTGTGGCTCAGTGGTAGAGTGCTTGCCTAGCATGCATGAAGCCCTGGGTTCAAACCTCAGCACCACATAAATGTAAAATAAAGATATTGTGTCCACCTAAAAACTGAAAAATAAATATTTTTTTAAAAGTTCCTACTATATTGTGTCTTTTACTAGGTTGCATGAGAACTTTTTTGAACAACATGGAATATAGATATATGTACTTAGGAATTCAGCATAATCAGAGAAAGTGAGTATATGAATGCTCTGTTGAAACAGATGTTATCACGTGTCTACTTTTTGTTGAGTGGTAAGCACCGCCACTGGGGACACTGAGGAAATTATCACGTAAACAGAGGCTTGTTATGGTTAATTTCAGGTAAATTGCAACTTCTGTAAAGTTATTTTGATTTGGCTAACGTAGATAGTCATTAGTTTACCTTTTTATACTGTCAAACCATTTTGGAATTACTTTGGTGGGGTTTGGGGGTGGGGTGGGTAGGAGATGCTAGGGAGGAACCCAGGGCCATATGCATGCTGGGTAAGTACTCTACCATTGAGCAATATGCCCAGTGGTAGGATCACTTTTTCAAGTAACAATGAGATATGAGTTTACACCTGCTAGGATGGCAATATCAAAAATACAGATAAAAACAAATGTTAGTGAGAAGGTGAAGAAATTGGAGCTATCAAACATTGTTGGTAGCTAATCTAAAATGGTAGAACCACTTGGAAAACTTTGGCAGTTACTTAAATTATTGAGCAATTCTATTCCTAGATAACCCAACAGAAATGAAAATATATGTCTACATAAAAATGTGCACATATATTCATAGCAGCATTATTGAGTAGAGCAAAAAAGTGGCAACACCCTGAATGTCTATCAATTGATGAATAGATCTATGATATGTGATATGTATGTGTATATATGTAGGTATACATATGTGTTTGTATATATGTATTTGTTCATATTCACATGTATTTATGTGTACACACAGATTACTATTTCACAATAAAAATTAATGGCCTGGAGTACAGAAACATACTAAAACCTTGAAAACACATTCAGTGAAGGAAGCCAGGCACAAACCCCTACATATTGTATCATTCCATTTACATGAAATGCTCATAATAGGCAAATCCATTCAGGTAGAGGAGGTTAATGATTGTTGTGGCTGGGAGATGGAAGAATACAGAGGGGCTGAGATTCAGTATGGGAATTCTCTTGGGAGCAGTGAAAATTTTCTGGAATAAGATAGTAGTGATATTTGTGGAACTTTGTGAATATACTAAAACCCACAGAATTGTATTTTTTTAAAGGATGAATTTTGAGGTATGTGAATGATACCAACTCAAACTGTTATTAAAATACTCTTTTAATTTCATAGCTTTTTATATTGAGAAACTAATTTCCTTCAATATTTTTGTTTATCTATTTACTTACTGTGGTCCTGGAGATTGAACCCATGTATAATCATAACGAAAGTCCTGTCTACACTTTGCTCTACTCTAATGTAGACTTTATTTTCTGGATGTCATAGAACTTACTGTTTTACAACTTGCTCTTAACTCACAATGATATGAATAAGCATGTTATTAATTTTTTTGTTTTAATATAAATAGTTTGGGGAAAAGTAAGTCTAAGATTGCCTTATTAATTAGACAGTAAGTAGATTAAATAGGCATTAATATTGTTAGCATGTATTTAAATAATTTCACTTTATTATATGTTTATCAATTTATATTTTTATTATACTTCCCCTTTTTTCCTGGCAAATTGTTGATAAGTTTGTTTCTCTCTTAATTTTGTTAAGTAGTTGCATGTAACCTTTTTTAAAAAACTGGACGCATTATTGGGCTGGGATTGTGGCTCAGTGGTAGAGTACTTGCCTAGCACATGCGAGGCCCGGGGTTCGATCCTCAGCACCACATAAAAATAAATAAAATAAAAATATTGTGTTCAACTACAACTAAAAAAATAAATATTAAAAAACTGTACACATTATAATTATGTTCTACCTGTATTTTATGATGGCTATTTTATTTATTTATTTTTTTAGTTGTAGTTGGACATAATACCTTTATTTTATTTATTTTTAATGTGTTGCTGAGGATCGAACCCAGGGCCTCACATGTACTAGGCAAGCGCTCCACTGCTGAGCCACAACCTCAGCCCTATTTTTATAAAATATTGTGAGATTTATAGTCATTCTTCTAATTCATTAATTAGTATAGCATGTGAGTGTACTATAAATGCTTACAAAGAGAACCAATATAAAATTAGAGAAACTTGAAAATCATGTGACAAACCCCTCCTGTTTTATTTACATTCCAGTTAATTTTGAAAAACTGAAGGAGGGCTCAGTCACTGACCAAACCACTCCATTTTTTACTTTCTCTGACTCCATGTGCCTTTTTAAACTTTTTTCCTTCTTCTTTCTGAACCACTTATAGCTTCTTTGACAACAGCGGACCTTTCCCTTGGACAATTTCTATTTATTTATTTATCTTTAAACCAAAGGTCATCAAATTGTGATTTGTGAACAAAGAATTAGAAGACAAAATGGTTGAAATGGGAAAAGCTCCTTTCCTCTCCTCAGTGGCTCTGATTGTGCTATAACTTTGCTCATTTTGTGCCCTCCTTTATCCCAAGGAAATGCATGTCTGCTGGACTTGATCTCAGTATTATGTAATGGTTCAGAATCTGTTTTCATGACCAGATTTGGTGTCTAAATAACTAATGGAAAGCAAGAAGTTTTGTTTGATTGTCAAGGTTAGGAGGAGAGAAGTAACTAGGAGAAAGGTAATTATCATACACAAGGGCAGGTGTCTCCAGTATTCCACGTGGTTTCTGGCTTATCGTTGCTGGTTTTAACCATCGGCCTTTATAGAGGCTTCTTGTTTGTTTATATGCCAGAATATGTGAGATGCAAGAACAGGTTTGGTTGAACAACACTTTCTTTTTGTTTATGCATTTTTATGTTCAAGTCTTTTGTTATGTAAAAATAATGTTTCTTACCATTTTTCATAAAAACATGAGAGCCATTGTTCTGGAGACAGGCAGAGTACCCAGCCATGCCCTACTCCTATAAAGAGACTTGACATTGATCTGAATAGAAGGAAACAAGACTGACTAAAGTAGCATTGAAAGACTTAATGTATTTGGGTAAAAGCCATTCATTCCAATATGAATCTCTTGGCCAGCTAAAATGAGATGACTTCCAAAATAAAATTAAAAATAGAAAGGGGAAAAGGAAGGAAAGGAAAAAAAGTATAAAGAAGAAAAACTTGAAGAACGTGTTACGCTAGATGAAAGTTGGGATGCAGTAAAATCACTATTTCTTCATAGGCAGGGGAAAAAATCTTAAAGAACAACAAACTTTCTCTAAAGGCCACATAATTAAGGCCAACCATAAGAAGTCAAAAATTCAGATAAAAAGGAGGTACTGTAGCAAAACAATTCCTTCAGGAAGGTGCTTTTCTTTATTTGATACCAGGGATTGAATCCGGCACTTAACCACTGAGCCACATCCCCAGCCCTTTTTATTTTTTATTTTGAGACAGGGTCTCACTGAGCTGCTTAGGCCCCTCAATATCTTAGCCAGACCCTGTCTAAAAGTAAAAAGTAAAAAATAACTGGGAATGTATCTTAGTGGTAAGGCACCCTGGGTTCAATTTCTAGTACCAAAAAAAAAAAAAAAAAAAAAAAGGTAATGTGTCTATCTGAAAATAAAATGCAGATGCTGGTCCCAGGAGATCTAGGTTCCTTTTAATGCTCTGAGAAGGGAACAGAGACTCAGATACTTGGAGGTATACTTTGAGAAGGGTAAACTCTGCCCAGCAAACATATTTCCTGCCTGTTGTTGCACAGTACCTCCTCCTCGTTTAGAAGATGGAGATTTGAGATGGCCAAGTTTCCTCTCTAACTTCTTCAGAGCCAACTTTGAATAAACCCATTTCTTCCAACAACTTCTCTCTCCTGAGTTTTTTTGGGTTGAACATCAGTAACAGAACTTGCAATTTCAGGAAAAATGGTTGCCCTTGAATATAATGACTCTCTTTCACCTAATTACCTTTAACCGCTTACCCTAGATGAAATTAAACAAAACCTCTTGCCCTCTACTGGTTAATTAGAAATCAAATCTGATGGTGAAAAATAGATTCTGAATCATTACATAATTCTGAGAAGTCCAAAAGGCATATATTTCCTCTGGGTAAAGAACTACAAAATAAGCCAAAATTAGCTCAATCAGTGCCACTGCAGAGAATAGACTTATGTTCTTGCTAAGTTTGCAAAACTGAAGGAGGGCCCAGTCACAGACCAGACCAACTCCATTTTGTCCTTTTCTGATTCCACTTGCCTTTTTAACTCCACTCGCCCCCATTTCAGCCACTTTCTTCTGCAAGTACCTCAGATTCCAGGAACAACAGGCCTGGTCAATAAGTATCTTTTTGACAGGAACTGAAACTATCCCCAAGCCTCAGCAGGACTCATAGAACAGATCACTCCATTGTGAGATTGACCCCCTAAGAGAGAGCAATTACCCCCTGACAGAATCACCTACCCTCCTAAGCAGGAAACCAATACACCATTTCAAGTAACCATGACCTTCTAGAGTTCCACAGAACCAGTCCTGAGACAATAATCCGCCAGACCCCAGGCTGACCACGATGACCTAACTGTCCTGACTAAAGTAACAGGCAGGGGGTACACTCTTCCACAGTGAAACTGGCTGACATTGGAGGGGAAAAACTGCTCAAAGTAGTGCCATAAATGAGAGATGGGATGAAAAAGAACTTCTTCACTAAACCAATGACATCAATGAGGACCGGGGATGTGGCTCCATGGTTAAGTGTCCCTAGACTCAATCACCAGTACCAAAAAAATAAAAAATAGACAATATGCACACTGGGAGAAAATATTTGCAAACACATATGTCTCAAAGGACTGGTATCCAGAACATATAAAGAACTCTCACTACCAAATAGTTTAAAAAAATAAAACAAGCTGAACAAATAAGCAAACAAACAATCTGAACAGCTATTTCAATAAAGATTATACAGATGGCAAATAAACATATGAAAAGACTTTAACATCATTAATTATCAGAAACATCCCATTACAACTATAATGAGGGCTGGGGTTGTGGCTCAGTGGTAGCGCACTTGTCTGGCATGGGTAAGGCACTGGGTTTTATCCTCAGCACCACATAAAAATTAATTAATTAATTAATTAATTAAAGGTATGTGTCCATCTACAACTAAAAAAATATTTAAAAATAACTACAATGAGATGCTACTGCATACATATTGAAGTGGATAAAGTTGTTATAAAAACAGGCCACATCTGATGCTGACAAGGACAAGGAGCCACAGACACTTGCTTATTGCTGGTAGGAATGCAAAATAGCATGGCCACTTTGGAAAACTGCTTGGTGATTTCTTAGACAATTAAACGTACACTAACATGACCTAGCAATCTCATTACTATGTACCTTCTCAGGAGAAATAAAGACATACATCCTATAAAACATGCATGCAAACCTTCATAGCAGCTTTACCACAGCAAAAACTAGAAACAATGAAAATGTCCACCTACTGCATCCATACAATAACATACTAAAAGCATTTTTAAAAGATCATAAATAAGTAGTATGGATCCATGAGGAAAGAAGGATCTCTAAGCCCAGAAATGGTTCATAATTCATCCCGACCCTAAAAAAACCCTTAAGTGAATGAACAACTTGTCAATAAGTCCCTATGTTCAGTAAGCTCAAAATAAGCAAGCAGAAACCACCAACACATAACCTGCTACATCTTGGGAAGCAGGATATGAAAAGTGAGAAGAGAATCAATCGCTACACTGTGACATCGAAGCATTGAAAATGGCTCAGGAAATATATATTCCACCATGCGGCCAGCGCAATGGTTTCATTAATGAGGTTCTTGGCATAAAAGTTAACTAGAAGAGATCGAAATAAAACACACAGACTCAGTTACCTTATTTCTGTTGCCAGGTCCGAGACGGCTCCCCTCTCTGGTTCCCTCCTCTAACCGCCCAGCAGGGCAGCAAGGATTACTCAGGGCTAGCAGGAGAGAGAGAGAGAGTGAAATAAATTAATTTATTTATTTAAAAGCCTGGGAGTAGCTTTTTATTGGGGAATAAGAGATTCAGGGGAGAATTCCATCCAATGAAGGTTGAGGGGGGACTGCACTCCAAGGTCAGGGTCAGTGATTGGGCCCCCGGGGTCAGTGGTCAGGCACACCCCCACACGGATGGGCTCTCTCATCAGGAAAGGGCCGGGAAAGTTCTGACACAGCCAAAGTGCCTCAGACCCTTAATGGGAGCCACCCAATCACGTGTCAGAATGGCTTCCCACAATATATAGTTTAAGAAATGGGAGTGGCCACTATAACAGAGAATCCAGATTTGCCCAACTTCCTTTCTTTCCACTTGGTGAGGTCAAACGATATAATCTTAGGGAAAGATGCAAAACAGCCAGGCACAGAAAACCAGCTTTCCCTTTCCACACCTGCTGATTCACTTTTTTTTTTTTTTTTTGTAGTCCAGAGTAGTAATGTTTCTATTTACTTGATTTTTAGGGGTTTTATTTTGCTTTGTTGCTTCTAGGATCTTCTCTTCAAATTTCTGCTATAGTGTTGGTAGCAGCAAGTCAAGTCCAAGAGTCCACAACAATGGAAACTCAGATCAAAAGCTGATATCAAAAACTTTGCACCCTGTACTATGGGGCAGGGAACAGAAATGGTGGCTGCATCAAGAGTGGATCATCACAAGGCTTCTTTTGACTTTTAAAGTAAAGTTGATGTTGATCTTATCACCTTTTCTGCACTTCAAAGGCCTCACTAGCTCCCCCAAACATCCATCCCCTCATTCAATTAAGATTCATGTTCAGAAAACTTTCAGCCATGAGCCTGGAAACTGCCTTCTCATTGTCACTGTTGTTGTTGGTCAGGAGTGTGGAAAACCAAGACTATACAGGCAATGATGTTGCTAGTGCTATGAGGTATTACATTATTTCTAATATTCACAACAACTTTACAATGTATAACCATCAGTGAGCAAATAAGTAAGCTAGAGGGTGGGGAGTGTAGCTCAGTGGTAGAGTGCTTGCCTAGCACACTTGAGGACTGGGTTCCATCTCCAGCACTGAAAAACAACAACAAGGAGACAGGAAACTGAGAGGTTTCTGCCTATTCTATTTAGCAAACACTAATTCATTTTCTGAAAATGAATGGATTTGTATCTGATTAACCTTCAAGGATACTAAGTCCAGAAAAACATAACTCTCCTTGTTTTATGATAATGTTTATGATTTCCTCAGCTTTTCCACTTTATGTAAACCAGATAAACAGATGCCTGAGTAAAGTGGGATGGGGTCCCACAGCAGGGCACCCTCACTGTGAGTTTTTCAGGCACTTCAATCAAGCCGACCTTACAGCAAACTTGAAAAGCTCTGACACAGAGATCTCTATCTGCTTTCCTTCCTAACTTCTAGAGAAGTTAGTGGTAATTCCTATCACACTAATAACATCTGGATTTTTGAAGAATATATTCTGTCACTGCAGGTTTCAAAAATGTGACAAGTTTATATATTTGTATATTTTTACACAAAACAGAAACAGTATGCTATAACACATACTATTCATACACTGTCCTTATAAGGTTGGCTTCTCTGAACAAGAAACAAATGCTGGGACAGATCTGAATGTATGGTATTTAATCAAGTCCTTTAAAATAAATAATGTCTGATTTTTAATCATTTAAAAAATATTCAGTGTGTGCCCACCATACTGATCATAAATTTTCAAATTTAATTATGTCTCTGAAAAGAAGTTTCTAAGCCTAAAAATTTGACCCTTAAATTTTTACATTTTTGAAGGATGCAATGATTGAATGAGATTTGCAACAAAATATCACTTTTATTACTTTCAAAGTGAAGGGCTATCAAAAATGATAGCTGTACATAAAATGGAAAACTTTTCACGTAAGTTCATCTGTGAACCAGCGATCCTGTTTAAAGTGAATCCAAAATTAAATACAGAAACTAGCCACACTGACTGTAGCTTTAAAATATGAAAACAAGGGTCACAGCTTTAGCCACAAGGAAACAAGTTCAGTGTGACATATATATCAATACTAAAACACAGATTTGCAAGTGGCTAAAAATAGCTTGTAATAATTCTTTGTTATTCAAATGATGTTTTAGATTACTAAATGAGATTTATAAAACAAAAACACTTTAGAGGTGAATTCATTGTAATGAATGTAAAATTCTGCAAAATTATAATGAAGGCAATAGCTTAACTATATTATATATATTATTTGCTGAAAGCAGATAGCAAGACCAAGACAAAACTACATTTCTGCCAACAATTCTACTATACTCATTAGTTCTTGAACAAAAAGCAATATAAATACCATCAGAGATTTCCCCTGCTGGCTACTAGTGTCAAAAAGAGAGAGACAGAAAGAAAAATTTTTAATGTACTCTAAAATATGAAATTGAGGAAGAATAGTCTATGATTTGTATTGTTCTCAAACTAAAAAATGAAAAATTATAACTATGATAATTTGATGTCAATATATATAATGCTTGACTTTTTTAAAAATAAAAGCAAGCTTACCAAATTGTATATTCACTGAAATTAATATCAAGCAAACTTCAGACAAACCCAAATTGAGGAACATCTTACAAAATAATTGGCCAGTTCTTTTTAAAAGGATCAAGGTCATGAAACACAAAAAAGGCTGAGGAATTCTTCCAGATCAAAGACAACTAAAGAGACATAACAATGAAATTCAACATGACATCCTGGATTTGATTCTGAACCAGAAAAAGGACAAATGAGACAAATGGGGAAATTTCACTAAAGTCTATGGATCAGATCAGTGATCCAAATTTTTTTCATGTGAAGTGCAAAATAGTAAATATTTTAGGATTGGTGGACCACATAAGAGCTCTATGGCTTATTCCTCTACACTTTATTTTTAATCACTCCTTAAAAATGTGAAATCTGTTTTTTAACTCACAGGCCTTAACCAGAGGCCTGATTTTTTTTTATTTGTTCTAATTAGTTACATATCACAGTAGAATGCATTTCAACACATTATACATAAATGGAATATAACTTCTCATTCTTCTAGTTGTACATGATGTAGAATTACACAGATTGTGTAATCATATATGTGCAGAGAGTAATAATGTCGGATTCATTCTATTATCCTTCCTACCCCCAAACCTCCTCCCCTCCCTTCACTCCCCTCTGTCTAATCCAAAGTAAATATATTATTCCCTAGCTTCTGCCCCCTTGTTGTGTATTAGAATATGCATATCAGAGAAAACATTCTGCCTTTGATACTTTGGCTTATTTCTCTTAGCCTGATGTATTCCAGCTCCATTCATTTACTGGCAAATGCCATCTTTTCATTCTTCTTTAAGGCTGAGTAATAGTCCATTGTGCATATATAACCACATTTTCTTTATCCATTCATCTGTTGAAGGACACCTAGGTTGGTTCCATAGTTTAGCTATTGTGAATTGAACTGCTGTAAACATCAATGTCGCTATAGTATACTGATTTTAAGTCAATGGGCCTGATTTTGATAATCATAGTATTGAACTCTAAAATTAATAGGGAATCCGGATGGGGGTATTTTATAAGTATTAAATCTTCAAAATGAAGACTTTAAGGTTAAATAAGTGAACAAAATAAAAATCAAGATCAAACTATTCACATATCCAACAAGCTAGCTCATATAAAACAACTATAACAAAAACACACACTGGACTCTTCACTTGCTTGTACCACTGACAGATACTCTATTGTCCCTAAAGATGTTCGGGAATCCCCTCCTGCTCTATGTACTGCTCTCTCCTCCCTCCCATCCCAGAGTCCTTCACAGTTAGACCCTCCCTATACTTGAGCTGTCTGCAAGAACGCTACCTCAAACAGGCCTTCCCCACGATTACCCTCTCCCCCTCCATCTCACACTCCATTTTTCTCTTTAAAAAGGAGAAATGACAGTGGTAATTAAACATTTATTGGTGTAACCAGTTATTTCAGGTGTGTCTTACCTGCCAGGAGAGCAGAAATCATGGCTCTCCTCTTCAATGCTGTATTCCCAGCATCTAGCTCAGGGCCCTGTGTACAGGAAATGCTCCAGACAGCAGGAGATGGATGACAGGTGGGGTGAGGAAGTTCTTCAGTGTGGCACTAGAGGGAGCTAGCACAAAGACACGGTATCAGAGATGGACTAGAAAGTAAGCTTCTCAATAGAAGAGATAACTACTAATAACACTGTCCAACGACATAATCAGTGGCTTTCTAAGCCTCTACAGAAGCTGAAGGCTATTTTTGAAACAGATATAGAAAATATCCAAAGTAACAGGTTAGTCTCACATTTTTTTAAGTTTTTCTAATTTTATATTCTGGCTAATATTAGTCATAAGCAATTATAGGACACTCACATGGTATACTAATTAGTGAACTGGCAGAATAATTATAAGTCTAACAATATTTTATAAAAATAGCCAGGTAGAGCAATATGACTAATGTGACTCACCAGATAAATATGTATAATTATGTATAATTTTAATGCACCAATTTAAAAATAAATTAAGCTCTACCATTTAACAAAATTAAGAGATGAACAAATTTATTAAGAACTCATTAGGGAAAGAGTAAGTATAGTGAAAACATAAATTGATAAAGTTATAAGAAATAAAATATAATTATTTAAGTATATATGTTAATGATATTAACACCTACTTAATCTACTTACTGCCCAATTAAGAAGGAATTTGTGGACTTATTTTATGACCAAACTATTTATATTAAAACAAAAGAAAATTATAATATGCCTGTTCATATCAAGCCTACCTTGATATGAACTGAGTTAAGAGCAGGTTACAGTAAATTATATGACATCCAGAAAAAAATCTACATTAAAGTAGATCAAAGTATAAACAATACTTTCATTATGATTATATGTGGTTTTATCCCCAGTACTGCAATAAATAGATGAACAAACATACTGAAGGAAATCAGTTTCTCAGTATAAAAAGCTATATAATAAAGAGTGTTTCATGTAATTTTTATTATCATGCACAGAATTCAAAATTTATCTTTTAAAAAATACAATTCAGTGTGTTTTAGTATATTCACAAAGTTCCACAAATATCTTATTGTAGAACATTTTCACTGCCTCCAATACACACCCATCCCTCTGTATTCTTCCATCCCCCGGCTCATGGCACCCACTAACCTACTTTCTGTCTCTGAATTTGCCTATTCTGGACAAGTTATATAAATGGAATAATACAATATGTAGGGGTTTGTGTCTGGCTTCCTTCACTGAACATAATGTTTTCAAGGTTCACCCATGTTTTAGTATGTTTCTTTACTCTAGGCCATTTGTTTTTATTGTTGAATAGTAGTCCATACATGTGTACATATATGCATATGTATGTGAATATATACACATATAGATACACATACATATTATATATACATATCCATTTATAATAGATAGACATTCAGGGTGTTTCCACTTTTTTTGCTATACTCAATAATGCCGCTATGATTGTATGTGTACATGTTTTTGTTTTCATTTCTCTTGGGTTATCTAGGAGTAGAACTGCTTAATAATTTAAGTGATTGCCAAAGTTTTCCAAATGGTTCTATCATTTTAGATGAATTACCAACAATGTTTGATAGCTCCAATTTCTTTACCTTCTCACCAACATTTGTTATTATCTGTGTTTTTGATTATTGCCATCCTAGCAGATACAAACTCGTGTCTCATTGTTACTTGAAAAAGTGATCTTACTGCTGGGGATGTAGGATGTAGAGTGCTTACCTAGCATGCATAAGGCCCTGGGTTCATCCCCATTTCTTCCCCCTACACATGAAACTATCCTAAAATGGTTTGACAGTATAGAAAAGGTAACCAATTAAGTGACTCTCCACATTAGGCAAAGCAAATAACTTTACAAAATTTGTAATTTACCTGAAGTTAACCATAATAAGCCTCTAATTAGGTGGTAATTTCCACAGTTTTCCTAAAGGAGGTGCTTAACACTCAACAAAAAGTAGTCACGTGATAACATCTGGTTCAACAGAATGTTAATCTACTCACTTTCTCTCATTATACTGAATTCCTAAGTACATGTATCTACGTTCCATGTTGTTCCAAAAAAATCTCTCAGGCAACCTAGATATGTTGAGCTATTTGTTCAGTTGAAAGCAATCCTGCTTCAATAGTGCTCTCAGGCATCTCGAAAAAGGAAAAGCAAATCCCATTTGCAGGAAATCCCAAAGGATAATGTTCCAAGAAACAGGAGCTCACAGTAAAACAATCACAGAACAGGGGCCAGGATTGTGGCTCAGTGGTGGAGTGCTTGACTAGTATGCATGAGGCACTGCGTTTGATCCCTATACAGATAAAAAAATAAAACAATAAAGGTATTGTTGGAGATTCCTTGCAAAACTGGGAATGGAACCACCATTTGACCCAGTTATCCCTCTCCTCTATCTATACCCAAAGGACTTAAAAACAGCATACCTTAGGGACACAGCCACATCAATATTTATAGCAGCACAATTCACAATAGCTAAACTGTAGAACCAACCTAGATGCCCTTCAGTAGATGAATGGATTAAAAAATGTGGCATATATAAGAGAATAAAATCATGGCATTTGCAGGTAAATGGATGGAATTGGAGAAGATAATGCTAAGTGAAGTTAGCCAATCCCCAAAAAACCAAATGCAGAATGTTTTCTCTGATATAAGGTGACTGACTCATAATAAGGTAGGGAGGGGGAGCATGGGAGGCATAGATGAACTCTAAATAGGGTAGAGGGTGGAAAGAAGAGGGAGGGGGCAGGGGGTTAGCATGGAATGTGATGGACAGCATTATCCAAAGTACATATATGAAGACACGAATTGGTGTGAATATACTTTGTATACAACCAGAGATATGAAAAATTGTGCTCTATATGTGTAATATGAACTGTAATACATTCAGCTGTCATTTTTTAAAAAAAATCAATAAAAAGGTATTGTGTCCATCTACAACCAAAATATATTTTTTAAAAAATCACAAAACATGCAAATGAGCAAAGCCCATAGTAGAATCCAGTAGAATTAAATCTGCAAAACTTAAAATACTGGAACTCTCAGTAGCACAACACGTTAATCAGCTGTTCATCACAGAGGAGGAAAGAGTTATTGAGTTCATGGTTTCAGAGGCTCCAATCCATGGTTACATGACCACATGACCCTGTGGCTTTGAGCCTACCAAGAGGCAGCCCATCATGGCAGAAGTACATGCAGGAAGAGAGCTATTCATGTCGTGGCAGCCAGGAAGCAAAAAGAAGAAAGGGCCAGGGACAAAGTGCACCCTTCAAAGGTGTGCCCCGAGTGACCTTCCTTCTCCATCTAGGTCCTACCTCCTGAAGTTTTCACCACCTCCAGGAAAGCCTGTGTCTAGGAACCAAGCCTTCAAGGGATGTCAAGGGGAGCCTTTAAGGGGTGACACTCAAGATCCAAACTAGAACACACAATATAAAATGAGCATGTCTATCCTGTTGGAAGAAATAAAAGGACTTGAAAATAGGAGTATAGAGAAATAACTGCAAAGAATGAGAAAGTCGGTTTTTCAAAATGGCTACCTGAAAAAGAATCACACAGAAGAGCTATAATGTACTACAAAAAGTAAGATGAAAAACTCAATGAAGTAGTTTATCAGTAGATTAAACCAGCTGAACAGTTAATAAACTGAAAGCCATATCCAAAGGAATTTTCCAGAATGCAATGGTAGTGACACAGGGACTCACACTATGAACAGTGGTTAAAAGCGATGGAGTAAAAATGTAAACTACACATCTAATCACAGATCCAGAAGAAGAAAATAATGTGAATGTGGAAAATGCAGTATTTGAAAAGTGAGTGTCAAGGGCTTACTCAAATTGATAGAAGACATCAATTCACAGACTAAATTAATACAAAATAGGATATAAAAAGAATTCCACATTTGGACACAGTGAAGTATAAAGCACTAAAAAACAAAGAGACTACCTTACAGGCAGCTAGAGAGAAAAGAGGTAGGTAACCTCCAAAGGACCATCAGCTGACATGTCAAAAGGACACAGAACACAAGGGCCAGCTTGAAGGGGCTCTTCCTGGCCAAACTTAAGACAATGAAAGCACTGAAAAGAATTATGATGCTTTATTAGAACACACTGAATAAGAAGAATCAATTGATCTTTAATAACACATAAAATGAAAAAGTGCAGGCAGAGAGGAGAAAATCCTCTTTACAGAGAAGATGCCGTCGAAGGGCTGGAAGAATGTCGGTTAGAGAAGATCACTCTTCTGCACCCACCAATGTAATATGAAATCATTCAAGGATCGTCAGCAGATGCTGAAATGACGACATGCAAGTTGGTTGAGTAACAGGACATTCACTCAGTGTTAAAGTTTCTCCATACAAATTTCACATTGAAAAAAAATTACACTGTAATTTATAAATAAATAAATAAAAATCCCAAAGGGAAAAGGTATGTTTACAACAGGGCAACTTGGCAATAACCATGTCAGCAGCAGCAATAGTGGAGCCCCTGACATCTTGTGCCTTCTCTTGTGATGCTATAAGGATACAAGGTCACCTGACAAAAATTTTAACCGAAATCTAATCATGAGGAAACAATTAGGCAAGTTTGTAATATGGGACACTCAGAAATACTTAACCCGGACTCTTCAAAAATTCAATGTTATAAAAAAAATGTCTAATTGCTTTAAAATGGTTAAGGGAGACTAAAGTGATACAACAAACAGATGTAGCTCTGGATTGGACCCTGGGGTTGAAAATAAAGTTAGCCATAGCAGTCATTTTTTTTGTGTGTGTATGCTTTTGTGTCCTTCAAGCTCTTCTGTTTTCTTGCTTCTACACAACTCCAGGGATGATCGCAACACTATGAGGCTGCTATTATTATTATCCCCATATTGAAAATGAGGAAGTTACCTAACTTCTCAAAGCCCCATAACTAGAAAATGGGCACAGCCATTCTGAAACACAAAGTCCAAGTCAAGAGCCTGCCATGAGGTCATTATATTATCAAGTATTTTTACCGTTTTCTTTGGTGGTGTGGTGGTGGGGGGGAGTTGATGCCACTCTACTGAATTCTGCATTTGTTTAAGCTTCACAACCCTGTGAAGTAGGGTTTTTATTCCTATTTTGCAAAAGAGAAGACAATCTGAGAGAGTTGAGTTACCTGTCTACAGTCACACAGCTGTAGTGTAAAGGACCATGATTAAGCACAGGTGTATCTGACTCCAGTGCTCCCTCTTTCTAGATCAACATTCTGCCTTCTACATTCTGTGTAGAAAACATTCATTTTTTTTTTTTTTAAGAAAGCTAACCTACTGGACAATGTTTGGTTCTCAAACATGTATTCCTATATTTGTTCAGAATAAAAAACCAATTTCTCCAGAAATATTTTTTTCAGTAATCAATGAGATTCTATGACATAAGAGAACGAATTCAGATAGTTGCCAGCATTCCAGACCAGCAGCCCGGTTGGGGTTCCCATAGACGGAATTCAGTCACCTCCATAAGAAATAAGCAAACAATGGAAAAATGAATTTAATTGCAGTTTGGCCAAAACTGGAAAGGTAGCTAATCTACCTCTGCCAGTCTTGAAGGAACATTACAATCTGTGGGAACACAATCCAGGAAACATACCTATGTTGATTTATCCAGCCTGTGCTAGCCAGAGATACGTCACTATTCCCCTTCCACCAGCCCAGGCCAAGGGGCAGCTTCTCATTTTCCATTCTTGGAATGAAATGATGTGAGAGTCTGGTAAATTACCATGGAAGGGCCCTCCAAAGTATCTGGTTTAAATCCCCATGTTCAACAGGTTTGGAAGCCAGTAATAAAATAGGATTTATGAAAAATCAACCAAAAAAAGGCTTGTGCCAGTTAGGAATTGATTGAGGATGTGACATGACTGAAGCTTCATTTCATACAAATAATAACTTTTGTCCTTTTTAAAAACAACAGGAGTGGTTGTCTAATAGTCTCAGCTATTAGAGAGGCTGAGGCAGAAGAATGTCAAGTTTGAGGCCAGCCTGGGCCACTTAGCAACACCTTATCTTAAAAAAAAAAAATTAAAAAGGCTGGGGATGGGGTGGTATCAGTGGTAAAGCTCCTGCCTCACCTGTGTAAGGCACTGGGTTCGATCCTCAGCACCACATAAAAATAAATAAATATTTATTGTCCATCTACAACAACAACAAAAATTTTTAAATAAAAAGGGCTGGGGATGTTGCTCAGTGGTTGAGCACTAACATGTCCAAGGCCCTGGGTTCAATCTTCAACACCACAAATAAACAACAACAACAAAACAAATAGAATGTTTTATTCAAATAATTTATTATTTACTAAAATCTATTTATAGAAATCAAAACCACACCAAAAACATCCATGCTGCAGATCATTGCCCTTCTCTTAAAATCAGAAGTCATTCTCATTTTACTTATTTAGTTAATTTCTGCTTGTTTCAAAAATCATCTAAAACAGCTGACCTCATCCTCACAGTTCCTTCTGTGGAACCAAGTAACCAGCAGCCCTGGTGCCAGGTGGTCTGTCACATTCTGATGAACAGCTACCACTGGCCACTACACATGCATTTGTGACCATGGGCAAGCTTCTTAGTTGAAAAAATGAAGATAGCAAGAGCATCTACTTCACAAGACTGTTGTGAGGATTAAATGAATAAATTCATGCAAAAAAAAATCACGTGCGTTCTAATTGCTGAAGCTGATGAAACTGGAGCATCCATTGTATGGAAAGACCCCTATCAACTTTTTCATGTATGGAGGAGCTTTGAAGAAACTTACCAAGACCCTGATTCCACACCTCTGTTGAATAATGGGCTAACTCTAATGAAACAAAATTTAATAGGGAAAAATACCTAAGGGATCTGTCACCTGTGTCCAAACAGACACCCATAAGATTAAAATGAATAAGCTGTGACTTATTTGCCACAAATGTTCATTTAAAAGTCCATTTAATGGCATTAGATGAAAGCAAGCTTAATTCAATGTGACAGCAGTAGGTTTAGTATGATGAGATGTAGATATCAGAATAGCTAATGGGACTCTAGCAGCAGCAGATGTACTTCAAGATGAGAGAGATCAGTTTTGCTCCACTTTGGATTGATCACATGACAACTGAGATACTGCCTACCTTTCTGGTGGTTGCGGTTTTCCCAGGAACATAAATACATTAGCAAATGTTCAGAGAAAAAAAAAAAAAAACAGAATGCTTAGGATCCCAGAAGAAACTTACCAAGAAGAAGATGGGTCAAAACAATGATTTGGGAGGAAAATGCTAACTAACTTCATTTAGTGAAATTGCATTCTACAATTTCAGGAAAACCCATGGGAACTTATTTCATTTTGTAAATGGCCAGGGATACAAAGGATAGGTTATGACTGCAAGAAATTCCTATGTATATTCAGATGTGTTTATCGGAAGAGTTGAAACTGTCATGATCAGAAAAAGAATTAGATTGTTTCTACACAAGAAGGTACAAATAGGACCAGTGGAAAACAAGTTAGAAAGTATACGTTCACTCATAGAAGGAAGAATATTTTAAGAATCAAGACTAATGAAAGAGCATGCTATCTGATTAGAGGGTAAGGTTCCCATCAGTAACTGTGTACTCACAAGGGACACAGCTGAAATAAAAACGGCACTAATCTGAACCATATTTAACCATACTCACCTTGGACTATGATTGATGCTTCCCCTGGAAATGGATTCTTAAAGAGATTTTGTGTAGACGTTAGCATTGTGGGTCTTCTACAGTTGCTACTCCCAACTCTGTAAACCACTCCCAGAAAGAATGTTTTCTAGTTGGGAATATATCTGACCACAATAACAACAAGGAGGGAAAAAATACACACCAGCTTGAGCAACTTACTGAAATCTTGTCTCAAAATAGAAAATATGCATTAAATTAAGATCCTTGAAGCATACCTACAAGTCAGTTTATTTTCTAATTCTTAAAATAGAAAATAAGAAGGGCTGGGGATGTGGTTCAGAGGTAAAGCACTTGCCTAGTATGGTGGCGACCAGAGTTCAAATGCCATTAATGACCCCACAGTCCTGCCCCCCTCCCCCCCACACACATAAAATAGATAGGTAGAACTTGACCCATCAGCAGAGGGAACACAAAAAAATCAGAACAGCTCCATGTATGTTGAATTTATAAAGAAAATGCAAGCATTATATATCCTTTAATTCATAAATTCAATCAAAATATTCAATCATGTTCAAGTAATGTTGCCGGGGTCCAGCCCCAGCGGGGTCCAGGGAGTCCTGAAGGAGGAGTGGCATCGGCAAAATGATGAGACAGGAGTCGTTCCGTTTGAGCAATCTTCAGAGAGAGAGCTAAAGCTGCTTTCTCTGGGTCCCCTTTTTATTACAATTTTTCTCATCATTATAGATTCACAATACGTCATTGATTATATAATTTAAAACTTTGCCAAGACATGACATTTCCTTAACCATGATTGAAAACACACCAATCTACATCCTTCCAGGATATGACCCCCAGCCATACAATCATCAAAGTACAGAATCATCAATAAAACATGTCACCAATTTACATCCTTCAGATTTTCCCAAGATTTACTATTTTTCCCAAGATATGTTATTTCCTTATTAACTAATGCCAAACTATGTAACCAGACTCTAAGTCTCCTAGCCAATCATTAACCTAAAGTACACTTGTACTTTATTTTTAATCTAAAATTCCCATCTAAAAAAGTCCCTTTAAATCTTATATTTAAAATGTCCTCAAGTTTATGAATCGTCCTTAAAGCATATCAGAAACCTATACAACTAAAGACTTAAGAATTTCTAAACTTAGGAATCTAAATAAAATAATATTTCTAACATTATTCTAAAACTGTGTCTTATAAAGCTATTTTAATTAATTCCTAAATTTATTCTCATAAAACTGGTTGAGCTGCTTTCTCAAAGAGTTTCTTTGTTTCTCAGTCAAGGTGCACTAGTTCTCAAAGAGTTTGTTTCTCAGTCAAGGTGCACTAGTTCTCAAAGAGTTTGTTTTTCAGAGGATGATTGTTGTCTGTTATTAGGTTTGTCCACAATGTACTAAGATAGAAGAATAGCCTTTTATTTTGTCCTTGATATGCTGAGGGATGGTAGAACGGCCTTCAAGGCATGAACTACCTGTTCTGTTCTAGCCATCTGAAATTTAATTTGTTTGGCATTTAACATACTCATGCCTCCTGTGAGAAACATAAGCATGAAAATGCAAAGTCCCAATTACATAAAAAAGGGTCTCATGGTTTCGGTTACCCACCAACCAGCGTGGCTTTGCCAGCATTCATCCTCACTGTGACCCTGTCAAGACAGTGAGTGGGGGATCGCCTTCACCATAATGTAAATAAGGATTTTATTGCATATGGCTTCTCCCATTGTGAACTATTTTTTTTCTAACCAACAACAAAAACAATGTTCAACTTAAGTTCACTTGAAAATTTTGCGTTCTAAATGAGCACCCCCAAATCCTCTATTCTAAGTTATATGAAAACTAACTTCAAAATGTATTTCTAAAAATGAATGATTCATCAGATAGAACAGGCCAAAAATCATGAACTTATCAAATTGTGGAATTCTGATTAAATGGCTACGTATTTAAAAATCAAAGGCAGGATACAGAGAAAGGTCAGAGACAATGTAGTTTTGGCTTTCATGCATTAAATTAAGATCCTTTAAGCACACCTACAAGTCAGTTTATTTTCTAATTCTTAAATACATTCATACACTTGGCTCTAAATGCTGCAACTGGGTATCTAAAGAGTGTGCCCCCCAAAATGGTTCCTTTAAACTTCCTGGAAGCAATTCTTCCCATTTCAGCGCTTTCTCAATTGGAATATGATCAATGGGACAATTTTGATTTCCAAGATTCTTTTTAAAATTTTTTTAAAAATTTGTTTTAGTTATACATGACAGTAGAATGCATTTATGCACTTTGATACATTATACATAGATGGGATATAATCTGTCATTTTTCTGAGTGTACATGTTGCAGAATCATATTGGTCCGGAAAATGATCAGAAGTATAGATTTTTGTTATCTAACATTTATGAAGTTTGCCCTAGGTGTATATTTGCTTATGATATTAGCTAACAGTCTGAAACCATTCCCTATTACCAAACCATTTTAACATATTTCACCACCTCGTCATTTCTAAATTCCTTGTTATTGTGTTCTGTAATGTACACGTATATCAATATAACCTGGTTAGACCAAGGTTATATATTGATATATTATTATAGTAATAATAATATATATCATATATCAAGGTTATATATTGATATATGATATATTGATATATTATTACAGTAATAATGTCTGTTTCATTCTACTATCTTTCCTGTCTCCATATCCCCTTCCCTTCCCTCCCATCACTTCTCTCTACCTAACCTAAGGTAATGCTATTCTTCCCTAGTGCCCTACCCCCGCGCCTTATTGTGAATTAGCATCTGCATATTAGAGAAAACATTTGGCCTTTGGTTTTGTGGGATTGGCTTATTTCGCTTAGCATGATATTCTCCAACTCCAACCATTTACTGGAAAATGCCATAATTTTACTCTTCTTTAAAGCTGGGTAATATTCCACCTAGTATATATAACACATTTTCTTTATCCATTCACCTATTGAGGGACACTTTAAATCAGCATTTGGAAAGGCAAGTGAGGCGCTTCTTGCACCATCTAACCCCGAAAAGAAGCTTCCCCTCCGCTGGCCATCAACTCCACCGACGCTCTACCATTTCTCAACACGTGGCCTGGACATTTCGGGTCCTCAAGAAAAAGAAAAAGGGAGTCCTGTCTGGCCGGGACGAGGATGCCTTGCCAGTGACCAGAGCTAGCTCCCCTCCCGGGAATTCCTCCCGTTACCAAGGCAGCGCCAGGCGTTGCGTTCCAGGGCAATTCCAGCAACCCGGAGCCCAGCGCGGCTCCAGCCTGCGGCGCAACAGCCCAGGGAGAGCAAGGAGCCACCAACCGCACCGCGCGGGCGCCCCCGGGACCGCGGTTCCACGTACAGTGTCATCATCCTAGGTGACTGCACCAGTGCAGCTTGAAGCACTTGCCATGGCTGTGAGTGGCACTGATGGAGAGTCCGTCGCACTGCTGGAAGTCCAGTCTGCGGGCGGCGCAGCTCCGCGCCAGTGCCGGCTCGGCGTCGGTCCGGCAGCTCTGAGCGGAGCCCAGGTAGAAATCCTAGGAAGCAGCATTTGGGTGAACTGAATGCCAGCTGGCTGCAGACGCAGGAGGGAGCTGCGGCGTCCGCGGCTGTCTCGGGCTAAAGGGCGCTGCGACGGGACTGGGTCTGGCTCCTCTTCTGGAGTCCCATACTCACGTGCACCCACATATGGACAGGAGTGATCTGCCGTGGCTGCTTCTGTCATTCTCCCCTCGGTGAGCCCGGCCTCCGCGTGCACGCCGGGCCCTGGAATGTGGGCGTTGGTGTCGCCTCCTACCAGGGGCAAATACATCCCGCACACTCCTGTGTTCCTCCCACAGTCCCTGATCAAAGGCAGTCAAGGCCACCACACCTCGGTTTCTTGGTCTAACCAGGTTATATTAATATACGTGTACATTACAGGACACAATAACAAGGAATTTAGAAATGACGAGGTGGTGAAATATGTTAAAATGGTTTGGTAATAGGTAATGGGTTCAGATTACTGTTAGCTAGTATCATATGCACGTAGGGCAAACTTCATAAATGTTAGATAACAAAAATCTATACCTCTGATCATTTTCCAGATCAAAAATTTTTGGCTAAGTTCTTCTCAGATATAACCATTCTACCTTGCAATGTAAAATGTGCTCTCACACACGCTTCCCTGTAATGCTTCCCTCCGAATTTGGAGAATCACTCACACACACACACACACACACACACACACACACACACGCCCTCCACGGAAGGCTATGCACACCGCATATACCCCTCCCGACCCCCTCAGTGGATGGCTCTGGGCCATTTCTGAGCGAGGTCTTTTTCTCCCTTTCCCCCCAACACACAGCCTCCCAGAATGTCTAGCAAGCCTCCCTGCGCGCAGAGGGGGCAGGATTCGCCCATGCCCCTATGCGCCCCATACTCCCAAGCGTGTCTTTCCTAGTCTCTAGTGGTGCATGGCGGCTTGGGGCCCGGTTCCCACAGCTCCAGCGCTCCCCTGTTCCTTTCTACACTAACACGGAGCTTGTCTAGGGCTGCAGCCTTCCCAGCTTAGCGTGAAAGCAATTAGCTGTGTGCAGACTGTGTTTATGATAAAGTAACTCAGAGATGGAGGTTGCAGAGTTGAGACAGTGATCTTGGCATCAATTCCTCTGGAAAGGGTAGGGGGGATTAAAAGAGAAGGAGGTTTGAGGATGTAAGTCGGTGGTAAGGTCTGCTTACCATGCAGGAGGCATGGGTTGAATTCCCAACACACACACACACACACAAATATATATATATAAGAAATCAAGCTTACAACACAGTACCAACAAAGGCCTCAACCCACTCAATGAAAATGGGAGCTCCAGACTACCTCAGACCTTCAGCTTTGGGGCAAGGGGACCAGGTATAAATTAACCACGTTATTGAACAGTCATAGGATGCCAATGACTTGGGAGAAGATGGATAAGCAAAAGCTGTCTTCTGGCAGCCTTGTAGCAGCCAGGAGGAAAAAAACCTTCCATTCTTGAAAGAGGAGCTGGGAAACACATTATCTAAATTTTTAGGATACATCTCTAAAAAGGATGATTATTGACTTACAAATTACATATTTTAATGTTATATTGATCTACGTGTACATTGCAGAACACAGTAACAAGGAATTTAGAAATGACGAGTTGGTGCAATATGTTAAAATGGTTTGGTAATAGGGAATGGGTTCAGATTACTGTTAGCTAATATCATAAGCAAATATACATGTAGGGCAAACTTCATAAATGTTAGATAACAAAAATCTATACTTCTGATACTTTTCTGGATCAAAAATTTTTGGCCAAGTTCTTCTCAGATGTAACTTAACATTACAGTACTTCCAGTTCTGCTACTGGGGACCCCAATTAGTTTTGCTTCCTTTGATATAAAATAATACATGAACCTACATTTGTTCTCATTTTCTATATGAGGTATTGGTCCTTCACCTTTATGGGTTCATACACCCCTTTTTGGAATGATGTGACATATGGAACCTCCATATGTCATATACTTTTACACAAACATTATCATAAAATTTCAGGGGTTATTGCCTCATGAAATCTCTTTGTGGTTCCAAAACCTCAAACTAGAAGATACTGTGGGAGTAAAATCAGTTTTAAGAACAATAAAATTCCTTCAAGGTTGTAGAAGAAAAAGCTAATGTGGTTTTTGCCTACATTAATCTGAAAATAAAACACATTGGAGACAGTTACCACTTTCAAGACTCTTTCCCTTTGATGCCTTTAATTTCAAAGAGAAAGTTATATAAAACCTAGTAGTATACATCTTAAAAATTACTCTGAAGGGAAGGAATTTAGCCAGGGACAATGCCACAGTCCTGTAATCCCAGTGATTCTGGAGACTGAGAATGGTAAAGTCCAGACCAGTCTCAGCAACTTAACAAGATGCAGTCTCAAAATAATGAAAAGGATGTAGCTCAGAGGAATGGCACCTGTGGGTTCCATTCCAAGTATTGCCAAACAATAAGAAGAAAACACAGACACTTGATTTTTATATTTAGTTTTGATCAATTTTTTTCCAATGGAAAACTCATATTCCATGAATTCAAGATTTCTTAGAGTCTTGCTAAGCTGCCCAGGATGGCCTAAAATTCCTGGGTTCAAGCAATATTCCCACTTCAGTCTCCTTCCTCGCAGGGGCTACAGGTTGGCACCATCATGCCCAGCTCTATTAGGACTTCTAATAACTTGATTCCTGGCTTTTCAAATTTCTCTCACAGGTGAAACTATTGCAAAAGCAGCTCATCTGCTTCATACTGAAGGAAAACAATATTAGCAACGATTTGTCTGTTGAGTAATAACTTTATTGAGACAGAATTTACATACCAGGCAAGTCACTATTTTAAATTACAAAACTTAACAGCTTTTTAGTATATTACCACAATCATTTTAGAACATTTCCAAGAAAACCATTAGTAGTCACTCCCCATTCCAGTATTCGAGACTCAGGAAAATTCTTATCTACTTTGTTTCTATTTGCCTACCTTGGACATGTTCTTAAATGTCTATACAATGTAAGGTGTTTTGTGATTAGCTTCCTTCACTTAGTAAAATGTATTGGAAGTTTATAATGCTGTACCAGATATCAGGACTTCATCTTTTTTCATGGATGAGTAAGAGTCTACTCTAAGGACATACCACATGGTTATCAGTTAATGGACATTTGGGCTGTTTACAGTTTTGGATATTATGAGTAATTCAGCTCTCAAAATTTGTATGGATTTTTATATTGACTAGTCCCTGAACTTTGAACCACATAAGGCAAAAAGTTACACAAGAAGGGCATTTATAGTGAAACAAAACTATACATAACTTGCTTTGCAATCAATTCAGATATTTCAGATTCAACTATATCCACATGTGAATTCACAAAAGTTTATTTTGACAGGGAAACTGGCATAGTTACACTATTGAAGAATTAAGAAATCCTTAAAGGCTAGATGATCACTAAGATCCTTCCATAAGCTAACAACTTATTCTTTCTGTTACTCCTCCTTGAATAGGAAAGACCAGGTTGTAGATGTTCTATGTCCCAGGGGATACACTACAAACATTGCTGAGCCCCTTGCAAGCAGCACGCACAGCTGTGCACAGGACAGAAGTGATCCCAGGAACATGACTTGCCAAGCTGCCCTGGTGTGCCCTATTTGGGTCTCAAATACTTGGTGCCCTCACCAATTTCCAACTATGTTGGGCCTCTTTCTGGCTACTAGTCTGCTTATCCTTGGGCAGTGTTTCATGCCCCCTCCCATAGAGATCCTCACGGCTGACTCTACCCTACAAACCATCTCCACTCCACCTCCGAGGATACAAACCTAACTTCAACACAGGATTCCATGTTGGATTAATGCCCTCTGGATACCAGGTCCACCATGTGCTCAGGAGGTGAGGGGCATATATGATCCACAGGATTTTCCATTAATAATATGTGAGATTAAAAAGCCAAAAGAAGTTTATGACTTAGCTGCATCAATCATGGAATTTATCTGAAAGGAAGACATTCAGAGGCATAGAAAGTACATTCATAAAGATTTCCTTCATTAGAATCAAGAAGAAAAAACATCAAAAAAAAAAAAAGGTTTAAGTAACCAATTACTTCTTTTGCTTTGCATTTCAGAGAACTCTTACTCTGGATTCTTGGAATTAACTTTATTGAAATCCAGTGAGTTTTACCCGATGCCAGCATGGAATGCACAGCCTGAATCACAATTTACTGCTGGGGGGCCCTGCCAAGCTTTGCCATTCTTTCAGAGGAGGGTTTCCCTGGGAAGCCAGCTTTTTTAGGTAGTCGCTGGGCTCCAGTTGGGGAATATCAGGATTCTGCCTGTAGTACTTCTGCAACTTCTCCAGAACTGTGGGCAACCCAATTGTGGAAGCATAGAACATGGGCCCACCCCTGTGCCTTGGCCAGCCATACCCATTCAAGTATATGACATCAATGTGCTCTGGGCCAGCAGCCATCCCTTCTCCCAAGATACGGAACCCTTCATTGATGAGTGCATACAAGCTGCGCTCAAGGATCTCATCCTGGCTAATGACATGGGGTTCAATATGATGGGTTTCTCTATACTGTGACAGAAATTTGGAAAGCCAGGGATCAGGTTTATGAACCTTTCCCAATGGCTTGTCATACTGATACCACCCCCGCCCTGTCTTCTGCCCATAGCGTCCTGATTCACAGAGCATATCAGGAATTGGGCAGTATCTTCTAGTACCCCGCTTTCGGACAGGAGTACCAGGAGGCAGTGTGCGTCCAGTAAGACCTTGTTCCTGGCGAATTTTCCAACCCACATCCAACCCAGCAAGGTCAGACACTCGAAAGGGTCCCATTTTAAAACCAAACTCCTCCAGCACCTGATCTACCTCCTCTGGCTTGCTACCTTCTTCTACCAAGAAATACGTCTGGTTATAATAAGGGACCAGCATTCGATTACCAACAAAGCCACGGCAGTTTCCCACTACTACGCCAATCTTCTTAATCTTTTTGGCTAAGTTCATAACAGTGGCAATGGTGCTGGGGGAAGAGTGTTGGCTAGGAATAACCTCTAACAACTTCATTACATGAGCTGGTGAGAAGAAGTGTGTGCCAATGACCAAGTGTGGTCGATTGGTGGCAGAAGCCATCTCATCCACGTCCAGGGATGAAGTATTGGAGCACAAAAATGCTTCAGGCTTGCACACGGCTGACAGTTCAGCAAAGACTTGTTTCTTCAGCTTCATATCCTCAAATACTGCTTCAACAACTAAGTCTACACTAGCAAACTCCTTCATAGATGAACTGAACCTGATTTTTGGTCCTGACCAAGGCTGGCCATTCTGCTGCATTTTGGATGCTTCCTTTTCCAAGATGGAAGTTATTATCTTCTTTGCAGCTTCAAGCTGCTTTTGGTCTACTTCTACAGCAACCACAGGAATCTTGGCCCTTGCAAAAGAAATGGCAATGCCTCGGCCCATCGTTCCCAAGCCTGTAGAGAGAGTGCAGGAGAAAATGAATGATTCAGTGGATGGGGAATTAGAAACTAACTTATTGGCCACAGTTTCTATGGCAATGTGGCATTTAAAAAGACTGATTCAAGGACACAAATGGATGTCAGGGCATTTTAGTGAGCACAAGGGAGCAGTGGAAGACTATATCACAAAGTGATGGTGTTTCTGTGGTAGGAGGTGTGATGCATCAGGGACCACAAAGACAAGAAAATTGATCCCAAATACTTAGCTGCAAGAGTGAAAGGCCATGCTTGAAATGTGCTACAAATATCAATCACTGTTTGGAAATCCTGGAGCGAGAGATTCATACAGAGAAGGGTTAGAGAGGAGTAAACAGTGCCCACAGTCTGGAGAGACAGCCAAGGTCAGGCCCTCACACCACTAGAGTTTAGCTCACTCTGGAAAAGGTTAGCATCTCTAGGCCTCACACATAAGATGAAGGCAGTTTGAGGACTTGGGAGAGAATTACTGGAGCTAACAGGAGTAGTGATTTCAGCATAGAACCTGGGACCTGGTGTCCTGAAGTAAATGTTAGCTCTTGACATGCACACATTTGGAGAAGCCCATGAACTGCCCCCACATGCTTACCAAGGACACCAACGGAGGAGATGGGTCGTGCTGATGCTGTTTTCCATGAGGCCCCAGAGGGAGTGGACCATTTACTTGCATTCTTTTCAGCAAAGAAAGCATATTGCAGGGCTCTAGCCTGCCCTGATCCCCGAAGGTACATAAATAGCTCCTCTTCCTCCTTGATGCCCACTTCATAGGGATACTTCACAGAGGCCTGGACTGCACGGACACAAGTCTCTGGAGCCAGGCACCCAGGGTACTGCTTCTGCATCTTTGCAAAGGCTTCCCTGAAAATGGTGTCCATGTTGGGCAAGCTTGGCACTGTCTTGTTCAAGATTCTGCGAGATTCTAAAGGTTGATCTGAAAGGAATAAGCATGATCAGAGATTTGGGAATGTTACTTAAACAAAGGGACTAGATTATACAATAACAATGATAATCAAATTCCAAAGTAAATAATATTTATTAATATATTTAATGGAACACTAATACCAAAATCTTAGTCATTGTTGTAACTAGTCATTTAAGAGAATTTAAGGATTCAAGACAATTTTAAGTTACTTTATTCGCACGTGAAAGTCACATTCTATTTTTATTCCAAGGACAAGATAATTTTATAATAGATTAAATATTATTGTGTCAAAGAGTCTAACACAACAACAGTTCTGAGATAATATCTGATATACAAAATAAAGTTAACTCAATTCTTATGACTAAAAAAACCTTTAAAACACATATAAAAGGGGCTGGAGCTCTGGCTCAGTGGTAGAGAGCTTGCCTAGCATGCGTGAGGCACTGGGTTTGATTCTCAGCATCGCATATAAATAAGGGTCTATTGATAACTAAATAATATTTTAAAAAACACATATAAAAGAATACAGTGTGATATTGATGCAAGGGTAGGCATATATATTAATGGAAGAGAATTGAGAGTTCATCAATAAATCAAATTATGGCTAATTGATGTTTAACACAGGTGGAAAGCAATTCAGTGGAGGAAAGGAGAGTCTTTTGAACAAATGTTGAATACCCATATGCAAAAAAGATTAATTAAACTCAGATTGTTACCTAGCAACTTCTGTAAAACCTCAAAATTAATCATAAATCAATGGAATGACTAAAACCATAAGAATTTCTGGAAGAAAACATAGGGATATATATGTGATGTTGGTTAGATGATGTCTTCTTATATATAGCACCAAAAGCATGATCCATAAAAGAAAAATAATCAATAAATTGAATGAAATAAAAATTAAGGACTTGCATTCTACAAGGGACCCCATTAATAAAATGACATGAAGATCCACAATGTGGGTGAAAAATTGAAGTGATGGGCAGGATAGTACCATCCCACAAATGTCTATGTCCCAATCCCTAGAACCTGTGAACAGGTAAACTTAACTGGCAAATGGAATTTATAGGTAGGATTAAGATTAAAGGTTTTGAGAAGGGGAGATTACCCTCTGTTATCTGGGTATACCAATCTAATCACAACTGTGATGGGAGAAATTCAACAACTAAGAAGGGCCTCTACCATTATGATCACTGAAAGAAGCCCGAAGCAAGAGATTACATATCATAGGATGCCATTTATAATATGCCCAGAAAAGGAAAATTTATCATAAGAAAAAAAACAAACAATGGTTTTCTAGGTCTTGGAGCAGGAGTCAGCAATAAAGAGCATAAAGAAACTTTTTGTGAAAGTGAAAAAGTTTTAAAATTGATTAACAGGGACAGTTGAAGAATACTGCACAGCAAATTAGGACTCATTGAAGCTGTAAAAGTAACCTGGAAATGAAAGAATTGAGTCAGGTACAGGATCTTTCAGAAGATAACTGTAACATTTTATAGAAGAACACAAAATCAAACCTTAGTAAAGAAAAACCCCATGTTCCTGGATATACATATTTAATAATATAAAATATAAACATTTTCCACATATACTATATAGGAACATCTACTCAGAACACTTGTGGTTCTATATTTTACTAAATAATTCAACAGGATGAACTTAATGTTTACATAAAAGAATAAATGTGTAAACTCTAGGTATTAGAGAAATTATTTTGTCAACGTGCCACTGTCTCCAGAATAAATCATTAAATGAAAAATGTACAGAAAATCTACAAGCACTTACAAGGCACCTCCATTAGAGAAAAACCTATGACTCTGGCACCATATGTGAACATATATCCCCAGGGAGGGAGCCTGGTCTGGATGTCATCATGTGCACATAGGCATTATGTAATCTCATCCCTTGCTGTAAGCTACGAGGCAAGTCTATTTCCTAATACTTGATTACTTACAGTGTTGAGAAGAATGCTTTTCAATGAATGATGTCACATGGTAAGAGCAGCACTCAGAAGAGGAGCAAAGACAGTGGTTATTAGCATGAGGGCCCTGCTGACCCTTCTGCTTTGGAGACAAGTGAACTGTACCCAAGAGACCCACAGATTACTTGCTCAACTGTCCAGTGAGTTAGCCCAGTCCTCAGTGTTGAGGGGGAGGCAAGCTCAGCAGAAAAGAATGGATGGCCTATAGTCCACTGCTGGTTCCATTCACTGGTGGCCTAGAAGGGAGGCAAGAGAGGACAGGGGGGAGAGCAGGAAGGGGAGGACACGTGTGTAGAGAGCAAGTGGATGAGGAAAGAGGCCCAGTTCACTGCATTGTGACCTGAACCTACTGCTGGCATAACCCTCTCCATGGAACAGGGCAGATGGGTCTGGATGTCCCAGAGCTGGAACTCTGTCCTGCCACACTGCTGCTGCTCCCACCATGCCTGGGGCTGCCTCTCAAAGCACAGTCATATCAGATTTCTTTCAAGAGTTGAAGACATTCAGATGGCCTGGGACCCACCAAGACTCAGTTAAGATCCTTAAGGATGGGGCCAGAGCAGGATGATTTTTAAAAGAGTTTTTAACAGTCGTTTTGAGCTATCTCTCCTGGAGGTCCAAGAGCAGGGAGGGGTGTCAGCCCACTATATCAGGACAGCTGCAGGGTCTGGCAAGTTTGTCTGAGGCCAGTAATTGGAAAGAATAAAAGGGAGAAAATGAGCAAACCAACCAGAAAAGAAAAGCCTGCTTAATGGAATGAAGCAATTATTTCTGACCCACATAATCCTGTTATCCTGAGATCCTCAGAACCTCTCAGGCTGTGCGTAGTCATCCTGGGAGCTCTCCCAGGCTCCTGTCCAGGACAGCCTAGCGCCAAATGAAGCACATCCATGGGACAGGTTTGGTCAGGGCGCAGTCAGCCAGCTTTTCCCTGCCTCGTCTCCTGTCTCTCTCCTTCTGTGGCTGTAGTTGAAGGATGCTGTTTTCTTCCACTGTTGGGTTATTAGCAAAGAACATAGGCAGAACTTCCCCCTCATGTCTACAGAGAGAGATGTTGTGAAAATATTTATTCTACACTCAGACCAGTTAGTTTTAAAGTCACTCAGACTAGCACTGAGTGGAATGTTTTTCTTTTAGTCACTGTGTATTCTTTAACTTTGAACCATGGTGAGAACTATTCTTTCTCTCTGAATCATAATGAGTACTATCAATTTTGACTTTTACTAACTTGTTAAACAGCTATACACGAGAAATTATGATGTCTCTCTCTCACCTGTGTCCCGTGCAGGTGATGGGAATGAGGTTCCCCTGGATGGAATGGGCTGGCTGAGAAATAAAAGCTAGGAAAAATGGAACAGGGAAAGAATCACAGGACACAGAAAATAATTTCAAAAAGTGAGGGCAGGTCAGTCTAACTAATCACACAGAGGCACTGCCTAGTGATTCAGGTATACTTATAACTGAACTCTTTCATGGGCCCATTCACATGAATTTTGACTTCATTCTATTTGGGATCATAAAGATGAAGATGAAGTGTATTCAAATTTTGATTAAAAATAGAAGGAGAGGGAAAAAAAGATTATTTCTCCTTCATCCTTTTGCTAACCTGACAGGAACAGATTCTCTCTGCCTAAGCTAAAGAGCGGACTCAGCATGCAGTTCACAGAATTCCTTTCCTCAGACACACAGGAGCGTCTGTCTCCTTCCTAGCTGTGATAAGCAGTAGCCTCTGTGCATCCTTGAGGCTCTGCAAAGGATGAAACAACTGTACAGGCTTCAGGGAGATCACCTACAGTAAGTGTGTAGCACGTTAAGGGGAAACTAAATGTGGACATGTGCTGAGCCTCCAACATGAGACAGGGTCACTCTTCTGTTTTGAAACTTGTTTATATAGAATGTTCATAGAAAATAAAATTAAACTACAAGATCAAAAGATAAAAGGAGGCAGAAGGCCCAGGAAACCAGTAAGGTTTTTTAAAAGCCACAAATCCAAATGAACAAATACACCAAGTTCTTTGGGCAGAATTGGAGTTCTTCAAAAGTCCAACAGCCCAGTGCAGCCACTACCACATAGACACAGAGAGAGCACCACCTTGAGGCTCCCAGGTGGATGTGCCCTGGGCCCATCCCTGCTGGAAAGGGGGGCACAGAGCCACAGGGTGTTGGTCTTTGCTCTCACTTGCAGCTTCATGCCAGAAATGCACACATGGAGACTGGGAATTCTCACTCAGTTCTGGGACAAGCCAGCTGCTGGCCACATGCAAGTGCAAACAGATGGCCTTACACAGGACCCTCCCCTTTCCAGGTGAGCCAAAGCAAGCAGGTCTGGCCCAGGAATCCTGCATTCCTCCACTAAGTCTATTGTATTGCTATAGACTAAGGGGCTTCATATAACAAGAAAATTAAGATGTGTAAAGCTAATTAGCTAAAATAGCCAATTTGCCAGGATATGTTAAGTTTGTAGAGAAATCTGCAGTACATTAGTAGACCCATTTGTAGATATGTAACCTCTTATACTCCTTTCCCACCTATAACTGGTTCCAAAATTGATGAGTGGAATAGTAACCATAGGATATAAAGAAGGGAATTCCCTATCTCATGAGATATAGAAACTAAATATATCTTCTTAACCTTTACTTTTGTTTGTTTTGATTCAATATTTCAGTAGTGACTAGGGAAAAAAGGCCGAAATCAAAATTTTTCAAATGAAAATTCTTTTCAAATTTTTCAAGTGGAAAAAGTGAATTAAAAATATTTGCACTTATTGTTTCAATTAAGATATCATTCACATACCACAGAAGTCATGTGGCTTTTTAACCATGTTTTTCATAACTGACTTGCTGATGTTTTAAGATGGCAGTCAGGTGCTGGGGATGTGGCTCAAGTGGTAGTGCACTCACCTGGCATGTGCGCGGCGCTGGGTTCAATCCTCAGCACCACATAAAAATAAAGATGTTGTGTCCACCGAAAACTAAAAAATAAATATTAAAAAAATCCTCTCTCTCTTAAAAAAAAAAAAAAAAAAAAAAAAAAGACCGCAGTCATTGCTTGCACATCACGTGGAAAAAGTAGACCCTAGAAAATGTAATCTCCATTCTTACCCCTATGACCTCTACTCAATGGTTCTCAAATGGTGGTCTCCAGAGCACAGCACTAACATCACCTAAGCACTTGATAGAGACAAATTCTTTGCCCCCACCCTCTATATATTGAATCAGAAAGCAAAGAGTGGAGCCTGCAAACTGTGTTTGAAGCCATCCAAGAATTTCTGATACACAGGAAAGTTAAGGAACCGTTTTTCCATATCAAGACAATTGCACCAGCATTACAGAAGCATAAATCTCCTTGTATTCATATATTTATTTATGATAAATGCATATATATTTAATAACTAGTGCATTAGATTTTTGTGGTACCTCTCCATCAAGTCAATACATCAATTTTGTTTTGCCAAATGATCTCATAGAGCTATATTTAAAAGCAAACAACAACAAAAAAGGGAAACATAAAAAGAAAGGATAAGCACACAATCTGCAGTGAACATGAAAGGAACAAAATAAATAGGCACAGCTAAACTATGCATTTTGTGAGAACCTAAGTGGCAAGTAGAGATAAAATTCTGAGTCAGTCCTGTTTTGATCAGTCTGATTTCTCTACCTTATATCTCTAGCGTTTATTATCTACGAGAAAACAGCACCAAGCCATCACAGGATTTCAAACACTGGTACTCATTAAAAAAATAAACAGCAAATGTCCTGGAAATTTTCTTGGGACTCTAGTCACTGAACTCCAAATCTGACAGGGTGAGGCTGCTCAGAGGATAGCAAGGACTACACAAAAGAGAACCCAACCATTGGAGCCTTTGTGGTATCAGAATATGATTTGAAAACAATTTTGTGGATACTTTTCCTTTTATGGATGAAAAAAACATAAAACCCCACAAGGAAATTTGTTGTGGTACACATTTCTTCTGATGTCTAGTCCGAAGCCCATTTCATGCACCCCTTGCATGCTGGCCCAGCTCCCCCTTTCTCCTTTCGGTGAATTAATGACTTGGGTAATAGGGAGAGATAAATATTTTTAAAAATTAAGGATTTTCATTATCTATTATCCTAATACAACTTCGGATAAAAATCTACTATAGTGAGGGCTGGGGTGTGGCTCAGCAATAGAGCACTTTGGCTTCCCACATGTGAGGTACTGGGTTCAATCCTCAGCACCACATAAAAATAAGGTTTAAAAAAAACAATTATAGTTCATTATACTGGTTCCTTACACAAATAGGTACGTGAACACCCAGACATCTGTGAAATTTCACATCAGGCAGTTTTCTTCTTAATACTACATGTAAACATTTTCTCAAGTTCTTCAGTTTTCTTCAAAGACACAAGTTTTAGTGGCTGAATAGAATTGTCTCATTGAGATGGATCATCTTTTAGGTAATTATTTCCCTAAAATTAGACTTTTTAGATGTTTCCATTTGTTTTAAAGTTTGGTTTTTTTTTTTTTTTTAGTTACACATGGACACAATGTCTTTGTTTATTTATTTTTATGTGGTGCTGAGGATCAAACCCAGTGCCTCACATTTTCAAGCCAAGCGCTCTGCCACAGAGCCACAACCCCAGGCCGTTTCCATTGTTTTTCAATGATAAAGATTCAGTAATCATTACTATGCTTGAATCTTTTTATAATTCTGTGATGATTTCTCTAAGTAAATTACCAGGAATAGAAACACTAAGTAAAAAAAAATATAAATACTTTTATGCCTCAGTATATCAGTGGCCTATTGACCTGTAAATAGGATGTATTATTGAAGCCAGATTTAAAGTTAGGTAGTCAGTGTAGTTAGGTAAATCGGGTCTAATATCGAGTGAAATCTAAAATGGAGGCCATGCTGGGAATGACTCAGGGAAAACAGGACAACTCATGGAGTGTTAATAAAGTTCGAAAAGGCCCTAGGCCAAAGTCCACCTGAAAGAAATGTTAATGAACATCCCCCAACAGATTCAAAGACAGCCCATCCCAAAGAAGTGTTAATGAAGCCCAGGATACAGCCCCCAACAGATTTGGAGATAGCTCATCCCAAAGAAGTGCTAATGAACAGCAAACTTGACGACTCGGAAATGACCAGATTACTCCTTTGTCCCAAACCCTTCCCACCTACATTCCATCACCAAACCTATAAAAAGGGGAACACATTGCCCGCTAACTGGATTCCACCTTTTGGGTCCCCTTCTTCCTCCTGGAGAAGTCTTTTCTTCTGTCCTTTAATAAATTTCTAATTTCTACTCTGACCTTGCCTCGGCGTGCTTCTTTGGTGTTATTCTTCAACATCGGGGAGCAAGAACTCGTCACCGGTCAACAGCGGTAACATTATTACAAATAGTTCAAGGAAAGCTTATTAAATATTCAGTCTTATTCCATTAGTTTTCTGTTTTTTCTAATTTTCTTGGCAAAAATTAGCGACTTTTGAATTTTTCTTTCCATTTATGAGGTTTAAAAAGCATGTGAGAGTTAACTACACATTTACTTTACAATCCAGTTATCCCATTCTCAGGTATTTACCTAACAGACAAAATAATATCTATTTATAAACTGGTGGAGGTCTAGAGAAGAATCGACTTAATGTCCACCAACTCATAAACACATACAGAAATTGGGGTTTTCTCATTTTATGAAATATATTTTAGTAATCAAATCTAACCAAATATTGCAACAATACTATGACTCTATAAACATTACACTAAGTGAAAGGAGCCAGACACAGAAGACACCATACTGTATGCAGGATTCCATCTACATGAAATTCTAAAAAACGTAACACTGCAGTGACAGGAGACAGGTCAGTGGCCAAGGGAAAGACAAAAGGACCTACCAGAAAGTGGCTTGAGGATACTTTCTTAGTGTGGCACTGAGCACACGATTGTGCACCGTTACCAACACTCACCACCCTACAGTCAACTTGGATAAACTTATTGTGTAAACTGTAAAAAAAAAAAAAAAAATCTCCTTTAAACTGCTTTGGCTGACTGACAGCACCATTCCCAGAGGCAACCATGCCATTTCTGGTGAATCCTAACATACATTTTGCACATGGACCAACAGTTATATTTGTCCATTCTCCCCAAAATACATTCTATCCATCACCTCTTTTTATAACAACAATGGCAAACCACCACAAATGATGCTTTTTTCACTAACTAATATAATATATCATGGGTTCATGCCACATCAGTAAATTCATTTTTAAGTTCTATGACAAAGCAGCATCAAGCCATCACAGGATTTCAACACTGGTATTCATTAAAAATATAAACAGTAAATGTCCTGGAAATTTTCTTAGGACTCTAGTCATCGAACTCCAAATCAGACAGGGTGAGGCTGCTCAGAGGGTAGCAAAGACTACACAAAAGAGAACCCAACCACTAGAGCCTCTATCACATGGGTGTCCCATAAGGTATTTAAGGACTGTCTTGTTAAAATGGACATTTAGCTTGTTTCCACTCTTGTGAAATTATCATCATCATCTTCTTACCTAAAATTCTCTGGGCAAATTTGACTGCTGCTTCTACTGGGTCTGAGTTCACAACTTCATCCAGAATGCCCAGTTTGAGTGCATCACAGGCCAAAATGTGTCTTCCTAAAATAAAACAAGTCAAAGAATATGAGGTTAAAGTGAGAATCTTGTTCTCTCTAGTAGAGAAGGCTCTTTCTAGGATATAAACATCTACTATGAATTGCCAGCCTCCTGCGTTCAGGGTGGCCCCAGCAGCCTTAGTGTTGGAAGGAAGGTCACCTCTAGGGAGTTACAGAAATTGATCAGGGTTTGCATCACTATAGAACTGTCTGGGCAGTTCTTCACCACTTATAAGATGTGATCTGATGTGCATATTCTGAAGTACAGGTGTGGCCTTAAGCATGGGGCCAGAAGGAAGGAGAAAATGACAGGAACTTTCTTTCTTGCAAGGCACAATCCTGACCTCAGAAAAGCAATCATCAAATCAGTCTTGGTGGCAATAATTCCTGGGTCTTCCCTGCCCTTAAAATATTGGCAGATGCCACCTCTGCAACAAAAACCTCCATTCCTGGGTCCTATGAGTGCTTCAGAGAAATACAAATGGGTTTTTGTGACCAGGTGAACAGTTCAGTGATTTCCAGGGTCCTGCTGAAAAGCAGTCTTGGGTCACTTTTCTGGAAGTGCCTTGAAATCAGGCTTCCAGATCCTCTCCTGCAGTGCAGAGGGGGTGTGGAGTAGGTGAGTGGTGTCAGGGGTCAAGTGTCCCATGTACACAGTCACTTTGGGTGAAGTTAAGTAAATCAGCCTAACCAGGTTAGGGGCACTGAGAGGACATAAATGGAAGATAGAAAACTAAAAGGATCTCTGGGACAACAAAGTAGGGGAATATGAGCCACCCACAGATGGAATGAAAAGCTCTTCATCTGTAATGATTTCTTTCTGGCTTGGATTTCACAAAATGAAGGAATACCACTACTGTTCTCCCAGTGTCAGTCACATTCCAAGCAAACTTACTCTCTTTCAAAGAACTAAGATAGGCAAACCAAATCCTCAGGCTGTGCTTTAAAATTGTTTTCCCTTGGGCGGCCCTCAGTGTATATGACAACTCCTGCCAACAGGCTCTAAGAAGAGCCCTGTGTAGGTCAATGTCAAGAGATCCCAAGGCAAGAATTCTAAATCAGACACTTTAAATAGTTCACATTCTGTAAAAGGAACTTATAGCATTATAAATTAAAACAATTTGTAAGTTCATTTTTAAAATAAATTTAATGCTTTCAATTTTCTAACTTTCCTTCATATTTTATAGGATTTATAAGTCCCATCTCATTTTATTTTAATTAATTAATTAATGTACTTATTTGGGGGAAGTCAAATCATTTTATTGAGGAATTGGAGGTAAATAGTAAGTACTAAAGAAGCACTAAAAAGGACAGTGAAGGTGGATGTCCTTGGCAGGGCCAGATCTTGCTGTCTCCAGGGAAAATAAGCTACCCACATCATTTTTAAAGAATAAAGTCAGGGCTGTGGATGTAGCTCAGTGGTAGAGTGTTTGCCTAGCTAGCATCCCTGAGGTCCTGAGTTCAATCCTCAGTATCACAATAGAAAAAAATTTAATGCATATACCATGATATAATTTTCTAATGTATACACAGTTTGTATTATACTTTTTGTATCAAAACATATAGATTTTGCTGGGCATAGTGACACAGGCCTGTAATACCAACTACTCATGAAGCTGAAGCAGGAAATTTACAAGTTCACAGTCAGTCTGGGCATCTTAGGGAGATCCTGTTGAGACAGTGAGCTCCCCCTGACAAAGGACAAATGCAGTCCTGGGACTTAATTCATAGCCTGTCAGCTATTAAATGTGTGCTATTTGCTTTTTCCTGCTCTCCAACCTTGAACTCATAGCCTGTTCCACATTGAAAAGTGTGGTATGTTTCTTCTCTATCCCTCTCACTCCATAATCTTACCGACCTCAAAGACCAGGTACATCCCTAAAGTCAGGATGCCTTTGACTTAACATCTGCAAAGATAAACTAGATAACAGAGTGAAAATATTTGGGGATTGCTGCAAATGGCTAATGACAAATTCCCTGGCCCCTCAACCTGTTACCCCCATGATTTTGCTTTCTTCTACTCCTCCCTCCAGGTGTCCTCCTAATAGCCAGTAACTCATCTCATTACAGGACAAGGATGACAGACAGGATGAAGCATCAGTAGGACAGACTGTAACATCTGGTTCCAGACTGCACAACTGATTGCCCTTCCCCGGAGACTGAAGAGCTCACATAGAAAAAGAAAACACTTTTGTAATGTACCCAAAGTCAATTAAAGTTTCTAAACTGTAGTTCACTCCTCCACACAAATAAAACTAGCTCTTTCATTTGTTCAGAGAGGGAGTGTGATCTCTACCAGAGTTGACTCCCCCTCCTTGAAGAAAAGTTCCCCAACTAAAGCTTTGTCTATTTTCTATCCCTTGGACCAATTTTCCCTTGTATTGTTCTGGTATCACCATCTCAAAATAAAATTTACTAAAAGGGCTGAGGTTGTAACGAAGGGGTAGAGTGCTTGCCTAGTGTGTAAAAGGCCCTGAATGGAATCCCCAGTTTTGCAGGAAAAAAACAAAACAAAACCAAAACAAACAACATATATCTAGTAGCAATTCTCAAATGCTTAAGTCATACAGCCCTTCACATTCTTAAAACTTATGAAGGACTACAAAATGTTCTTGTTTATATAGGTTATATCCATCAATATTTACTGTATTAGAAATTAGAACTGAGAATTTTAAAAATTAAAAAAAAATTTTTTTTAGTTTTGGTAGACCTTTATTTTATTTATTTTTATATGTGGCGCTGAGACTCAAACCCAGTGCTTTACATATGCCAGGCAAGTGTGCTACCGCTGAGCCACAGCCCCAGCCTAAAATAATTTTTTAACAAGGTCTTTTTAAAAAAAAAAAAAAACTTCAGTTGTAGATAGACACAATACTTTTATTTTTATTTATTTTTATATGGCACTGAGGATCAAACCCAGTATATCACACGTGCTAGGCAAGTACTCTGCCACTGAGCTACAACTCCAACCCCATATGAAATAATTTTAAAATAATAATGATAAAATCATTCTATTTAAAACATTTTTATACAAAATAACCATATTTACAAAATTTTTAAAATTTGCTCCTTTTACTATATATATAGTCTAACACCAAATCCTTATCCTAGTTTTACTCAGTAAGAGTCAGACATGAGAATAATAATATATAGCTAAGCTTATGGAGTCCTTACACATGTCTAGGCGGGTTCAAAGCACTTAATATGTATTGACCTATCTGATCTTCACCACATAATCATAGGGCCAGTACTATTACATACACACATGTGAGAAATCTACGAAAGGTAAAGTGACTGATCTAAGATGGCAGAATTAATTATATTGTTTGGAGTAAATAGATGTATTTGTTCTTTTCTCCAATGCTTCCTCAACTGAAGGCCTCCATAATGTTAAACATAACATTTGACAAATCTAGGGTTTAGTGTTATATTGTACACCTTCTCCACTGAAAAGAAAAACTTCTATTTGTAGCTAATAACTTAAAACTTGGGAAATGAATAATTCAGTCATTTGTAAACTTAAACTGGAAAGTTCATCCTGAAAATTTTGTCTTTAACTCTAATTGATATTAAAATTTCTAAATTAGATCTGATTACAATGTTCCCTATATGAACACAGGGTCTATGAGCAGTCACTTAAACTATAATATAACTAAATTTGATGAACACACACATATGCTTTCCTTATGGAGTTCTTATCATGTCTAAGAGGGTCCTAAGCACATGATGTGTATTAACCTACCTGATTTTCACCACATCACTATATGATAGGCACTATTATTATCCACATATGTGAGAAATCTAAAGAACAGAGAGGTAAAGTGACTGACCCAAGATCTCATAATTAATGAGATCTTCATGGTAACATCTGAGAAAGTCTCAAGGAAGACATTGTTTCCATTTTACAGATAAGACAATTTATAGACAAAAAAGTTAAAATATCCCTTTAAGGTGGTAGCAAAAGTGGTCAGGCCAGCCTCACACTGGTCTAGACAGTCATGGGCAAGGTTTACACTGACCTGAGGTAATTAAGTCAAGTGCAGCAGGAATTCCAATGAGTCTGGGGAGAAGCTGGGTTCCTCTTGCACCAGGAAGAATTCCTAGTGTGACTTCTGGGAAGCCAACGTGAGCCTATCACATTGAAGGTATAAAGGCCGACAGTGAGATAATACATTCAGATTTTAAGACAAACTGGATTAATGCCCTTGGTTTCCTATACCCTCAAAAACATTGTTTCATTGGATTCAACAAGAGTTTCCGCAGGGAAAATTAGTGTATATCCTCTCCCTTAATTAACAGCACAAGTAGAACTGTGCTAGGTTTCACATGTCCAAGACTTTATGCTCCCTAGACATCTCATACATTTCTTCTCTGAGTCACTTATGACAACAAAACAAATAGCCTCCAGGAACAGTTTTCTGGTAACCTGCAAGAGCCAGGAAGCATAAAAAACTGAAAAGAGAACCAACAGAATGGGTTGATAATATTGGTAAATTATAGACAGTGATAAAGGACTTGTATCTAGAATATACTAAGAACTTTCACAACTCAATAGTGAAAAAGTAAAAAAAAAATCAATTAAAAATGAACAAAGGATCTGAACAGACATGTCTTCAAAGAAGGGATAAGGACAAGGAGAGGTGTTTAATATTATTAGACATCAGGGGAATGCAAATCTAAACCACAATGAAATACAACTTCACACCCACTAGAATGAGTACAAGAAAAAAAGCAGACAATAACAAGTGTTGGAGAAGATGTGGAGAAGACAGAGCACTTATACATTGATGGTGGAAATGTAAAAGGGTGAAGTCACTATGGAAAACAATTTGACAATTCCTCAAAGATTAAACAGAGTTATTGTAAACCCAAGAGCAATGGAAACACATGGCCACAAAAATCTCTTATGCTGAAAAAGTAGAAAGAACCCAAATGTCCACCAGTTGATGAACAGATAAACAAAATGTCATACAGCCATTCAATATATTCAACACCAAAGAGGAATAATGAACATATTCATCCCACAATGTGGGTGAACATGAAAGCATTAAGATAAGTAAAAGAAGCCAGTCACAAAAGACCACATGTTGGATGAATCCATTTATATCAAATATCCAGAATGGACAATTCAATTGATACAGAAAGCAAATTAGTGACTGCTTAGCATTACAAAAAGAAGAGGATACAAGGTTACCACTAACTGATCCAGTTTATTTTGGGTGTGGGGAAATGTTCTAAATGTGGGAATGATTGTACAACTCTGTGAATATATTCCTATACTGCTGAGCTGTATGCTTTACAGGGGTGAATTGTATGGTAGGTGAATTACATCTCAACAAAGGGCACGTATATGCACACACACAGGCCTGACAGTAACCTCAGTTTACACAAGAGGGTGAGCTTGAGTCCTTACCACCCTGCCTTTCCCAGCCATTTAAAAGTGGTCAGAGCTCTGTTACTCCTTTACAGTCAGATTGAAGGAAGCTGCCACATACCCAGATGGTTACGCCAACAGTTCCAAAATACCTTGTCTATTTGAGCCCCTCTCCCAGGAGGTCTACCTGTCAGTAGATCACCACACATGTTCCCATTGCTCATCCCAACCTCCTGACTTACTAGTCACTGAGATCTCCCCTCACTATAGAGAAGGCTGGGAAGAGAGGAACACATTAAAGGAGCACTTACAATATGCATGTGTCTTCAAAATCTTATTTGAACACTCTATGGAATATAGTACTGGTTGAGCATCCTTTACCCTAAATACCTGGGATTAGAAGTGTTTTCAGATTTCAGATTTTGCAATATCTGAATATACACAATGAAATCTGTGGATGGGACCCAAGGCTAAACATCTTTATGTTTCATACACACCTGATGCATGTTGCTAGAAGGTCATTTTATACAATATTTGAATGTGCCTGCCTTTCAATGTTTACCTATCACAGGAGATGGATCATGTATGGAATTTTCCTCTTGTGGCATCATGTCTGCACTTAAAAATTGTTGGATTTTGGAGGCTTTGGTTTTGGGATTAGAGATGCTCAACCTATGTATTTATATGATGGAAAATTACGTAACCTTTTTAAATGACATTTTAAAAGAATGTTATAACAAAAATAACATGATTTCTCATCATAAACCATTGAAGACCCAGACAGGCATGACATTCAAAGTACTGAAAGAAAAAACTGCCAAACTAAGAATTGAATAGCCAGCAAAATACCTTTTGAAAATGAGGACAAACTTAACACATTCCAGGTAAACAAAAACTGAACTTATTGCTAGATCTGTCCTACAGGAAACCCTTCAAGCTAAAATGAAAAGATACTAGAGAGTAAGCTGAATTCACAGAAAGAAATGAAAAATACTCATAAAGGATAACTATGTAAGTAAGCATAAAAGACAGTACTAATATATTTTTAAATGTATAATTCCTCCTTTCTCATATCATGGAAAAGACCACCACAAAAAGCAATAAGGATAAATCTGCATTGATGGGTCTATGATATGTAAAAAGATGATTTGTGATAATGACCACATAAAGGGAAGCATTTTTTTTTGTATTCTATCAAAATTAAAGAGGTCTGAATCTGAGCTAGATTGTTAAATATTAAGATGTTAATTGCAATCACCAGTACCACCATCACACACACACACAAAAAAAAAAATTCAAAAATATATAGGAAAAAAACCCAGAAGGGACTTAACAGGGCACACTATAAAATACCTATTTTTCACAAAAGAAAGCCCTAGTGGAGGAACTGAGGAACAAAGACAAAAACACAAAACAAATAGCAGAGTGGCAGAAGTCAGTGCTTCCTTATCAGTAAAGATGTTAAATGTAAATGTATGTTAAACTGTCCAATTGAATGATGAGATAAATGGAATATAAATATAAAAATACAGTATACTAAGTACAATAAAATCCCAAATGTTGGTTTAAAAAAAATAAAAAGATACCAAAGCAGGGAACACTTGCAAAGAACAAAATTACATAAGAAAAAAGACTAATAGAAAGTATAATAGAATAGAGTTCCCCTTAGCTTCCCTGGGAGGCCCTAGGGTGAAGGTTAAGGGAAGCAAAGAGATAGAAGGCTCAGAGTAGCAGCTATTTACCAACCAGAATGCAAGTGTTTCAGCCCCCAAACAATAGCTGGACCCCTACAGGACAGCTCAGCACCAGTGCTGGAGATACCCAGGACTTGTAGCCAGAGAGCTCACCATTCAAAATGCCCACCTCTGATGCTCATGGCTACAGTTAGAACTTGCCCTGAAGAAAAGTCCCACACCAACCTCCACAAGGAGACTCAGCTGTTACCTCTGCATGAGCAATCCTATAGTGACAGCCCAAGGCTAGCTCCAGTCCCCCTCCTAAGGCCACGCCTTGGATAGCAGCTACCACGGGCTTCTGATATCTCTGTATTTCATCAACTAAACTTCCCAATCCAACGGCAGAGGATCTAGGAGTGCTGAAGCTGTGGATATCTGCACCTATAGGACACAAAGACAAAGAGAAAAGAGGGTTGAGAAAGACTTGCTTTGTTATTAACACAAGGGACCCGATCACTCTTAGGAAGGCTTAAACCTCACTGAGTCCAGGAGACACTTTGTCCTTATACTGGAGACACACAAAACAACTAGTCCAGGAAACACAGAATTAAATGAGAGAAGAATCTTCAAATCTCTACTAGGAATCCTGTAACCATCTCTGTCTTTCCATGGTACGTAGCAACTCTAGCTTTAAGCAAATTTAAAATTAAAGCTTAGAGAAGGGGTACAGGGGTCTCCACCCAAGACTATCCTTCTGAGATTGAGTTGGCCTCTCATTGTTTTCATGATCTGTTCTCAACCCTGTTCATGGTAATTTAGTCTCTTATCTTTCCTAAGAGCGTGAGTCATTATAATACAAAATGCCAGGGTAAAATACATACTTGTGAACTATATGTCAATCAACTGGCTTAGAATTATACCTTGATAGATTTTTTTTATGATTAGGGAAACTAACAATATTTCTTGCTTTTCCTGATTATCAAAATTAACACATGCATTATAGAAAAGTACAAAAACAAAAAAATTATAAAGAACATATGGATCACCCTAAATATTACCACACGGAGATAATAATTTAAGATGTGGTGAATTAATAGTTTTCCCCATGCATATATAAATAGTTTTGTAACCTTGAATAAGTTATTTCATCCTTGTCTCAAAACCTTTCTTAAACAACTGATTTGAGAATTGAATTAAAGTTTAATGGTATTTTGAATATCGACAGCATACTGTAAAGTCTTATTTTACATTTTATATTTTCATGTCATTATACACAGTGAGCTTTTTTCCTATAGCATTATCTATTCTTTGAAAGCAATAAGTATGGCACCAGTTTAAAAATTAATTATTTCATGCTTCGCCTATTCACCTATTCTTTTTCTTTTTCTTCTTACTACCTATTCAGGGCATCAATTCAGGGCTTTTGCTTTTTTCTCACCAATCCTTTATATTTGACTTTCCAACCCAGTGTTTTGTGTGTTTTTAAGATTCCTTTTGGTTCTAGAGAAATGAGATTAATTCCTAATTTGAGCCTCAGGCCTATCATTCCTGCAGCTTCAAAATGAGATGGAGTCTCATGACTAATAGAAATTAACATTTATTAGTAAATATATCAGGCTCTATGCTAAGGGTTATGATTTGGATGTGAGGTGCCCCCTGAAAGCTCATGTGTGAGACAATGCAAGGTTCAGAGGAGAAATGATTGGGTTATAAGAGCTTTAACCCAATCAGCAAGTTGGGATTAATTGAGTGATAACTGAAAGCAGGTAGAGTGTGGCTGAGGAGGTAGACATTGGTGGTGTGGCTTTGGGTATGTATTTTGTATCTGGCCAGTGGAGTCTCTCTCTGCTTTCCTCCACTACACTCTTCTGCCATGGTGTTCTACCTCACCTCAATCGCCGAGCAATGGAACTGGCCTTCTATGGACAGAGACCTCTGAAACTGTGAGCTCCTAAATAAACTTTTCCTTATCTAAAATTGCTCTTGTGGGGTCCTTTAGTCACAGCAGCGGAAAAGCTGACTAAAACACTAAACAATTTCATATAGTATGTCACTTAGTTTTCAAAACACCTAGTTTAAGAATTTCCCTTTAATGAATAAAGAAGTTAGGTTTTGAGATGTTAACTGATGAGTTGAGACATACAACTAGGCTAAGGATTTATACGCAGGCAGTCTGGTTACAAATCCTGATGCTTAAATGCTGTATTAGAGTCTTCTACTTATCATATAAGGGTGGTGTTATTATTGCTCCAATTTGACAGAAACCAAGGCACAGCATAGAAATCTGTTTTAAATTATTTCCAGCACAGAGAAATCCAATAATTGTTGAATACTGATTTTATATCTAGCAAAACTGCTAGATTCTTTTCTTAATCCTAATAAATTTCTGATAGATTTTTTCCCTTTTTCTACAAACGTTACTATATCTTTCTTTCAAACATTCTTTTTCTAGCTCACTGGGCCACACAGGACCTCAAATACACTATCAAGTAGAAATAGTAAGATTAGTCAGCCTTCAATTCTTTCTTTCTTATAAAGACACCCTTTAATTGACCATTTGCTTGATATATGCTGATTTTTTAAAGAAAGATATGTTTTTTAAAAAATATTTATTTCTTAGTTTTAGGTGGACACAATGTATTTAATTTTACATTTAGGTGATATTGAAGATCCAACCCAGTGCCTCATGGATGCCAGGCCAGCACTCTATCACTGACCCACAATCCTAGCCCCCCAAAAAAGATATGTTTTAACCAATTGAAACATTTCCTTTCTTTATCTAGTTTATTAACAGTTTTTATTTTAAATACATGTCAAATGTTATTGAATATTTTTCCTGCATTTCTTGAAATAATCATGATTGATCTGGTGAATCTTTTAACAGGATGAATAACATTAAACTATTGTTCAACCAATTGGTATTTCTAGGACATAAGTGATATATTATACCATTTATATACTGTTAGGTTCAGTTTCAGAATGCACTAAGATTTTTATATTTACATTTATGAATGAAATTGGCCTGTGATTTTGCTTCTTTATACTGACAGTAAAGTATAAGGGTTAAGCTTATGTTAGCTTCTCAAAAGGAGTTGAGACATGGACTGGGTTGAATAGTGCCCACCCAGAACCTGGGAAGTGACTTTATTTGGAAATACGGTCTTTGCAGATGTAATCAAGTTAAGAAGATAGTGCTCCTATGTAAGTTCAGGAAATTGATATAGACCTATAGGGAAGAAAGCAATGTGAAGACAGAAGCAGCAAATTGGAGCAAAGTATCTACCAGCCAAGGACTGATGGCACCACAAAAAGCTGGAAGACACCTGTTATCCCTGCCACTCGAGGCTGAGGCAGAAGGATTGCAAGTTCAAAGCCAGCCTCAGCAACTTAGCAAGGCCCTAAGCAACCCGGCAAGACTCTGTTCCAAAATAAATAAAAAAGGGCTGGGGATGTAGTTCATTGGCTAAGCATCCCTGGGTTCAATCCCCAGTACAAAAGAGGAAGAGGAAGAGAATGGAGGAGGAGGAGGAGGAAGAGAAAAAGAAGGAGCAGCAGCAACAGCAGCACCTAGAAGAGACAGGTAGGATTCTTCCCTAAAGCCTTAGGAGGAAGAGTGGCCCAACTGATATCCTGATTACAAATATCTAGCTTGCAGAGCTGAGAGACAAACAGCTGTTTGTTTCTGTTGTTTTAAGCCACTTGGTGTGTGAAAATGTCTTAAGGTGGTCCTAGGAAACTGAAAAAGTCAGGGTTCCCTCCCCTTGGATTCTCTAAAACGTTTGTGTGACATTGGAATAATATTCTCCTTGACTTTATAGCAGTTTGCCAAGGAAGTCATCTGAACATGAAATTCATTTTGCAAGATTTTTTTTTATTACTGATGGCATTTCTCTAATGGTTATAGAACTTCTGGGGTTTTCTATTTTTCCTTGAGTCCATTTGGCAAGCTATATGTGTCTCCTGCTTCATAATATTGTCATTCTCTTTTTTAGTGATGATACAATCTGCAGGGATCACTTTATGATCTCTCCTCATATGCACTGCTCCACCTTCTCTTTTTCTCTGATCAATCTCCCCAGAGGCTTGTCAATTTTCTTAGATTTTTCAAAGAACTAACTTTGACAGTGTTGCTCCTCTTGATTCACTCTTATTTTTCTATTTCATTAATTTTTCCTCTTCATTATGTCCTTCCTTCTACTTTATTTGGGTCTGTTTTACTGTTTTGCTTGTTTTATCCGTTTCATCATAGAGATGTTTAGCTCGTTATGTTTCAACCTTTTTTTCTTTTCTAATATAGTCTTTAAAAGCATTTTTTCCTTTGGTCTTTTACTCTGGCTTCATCCCTCAAGTTTCAAATGTTTTCATTGTCCTTCAGTTTAGAATATTATCTGAATTCCATCAAGATTTCTGTTTTGACTAACAGGTTAAGAAATTAATTTCCAAACATAAGAGAATTTTAAGTTTTATCCTTGTTATTCATTTCTAGCCTAACCCCATTGTTGTCAGAGAATATATTCTAAATGAAATTTATTGAGACAGCTTTATTTTTTTTCTTTTCTTTTTGGTGCTAGAGAGTAAACCCAAGGCCTGGAGAAAACAAAGCACAAGCCCCATCACTGAGTTAACCCCAAACCCAAGACAAAGAAAAACTTTGATGATCCAGGCCTCACTTGATTTTTGTAAATGTTCCATATGTAATTGACAAGTGTGTATACTTTCCAATATTTGGGGTGCACAATACTACACATATCCATTATGTCATGTCTGATCATTCCTTTTTTAGAATAATATTCTTTTCTGTCCAGGAACTCTGATTACATTCTATCTTCACTTTCTTACAAGAAAAATCATGTTCTCTATAATTCTGATCTCTCTTTCTGTGCTCCAAAGTCATTACGTTGGCTGTCCAAGTGTAAGTTTCTAATGAGTAAACGATTTTATAGCTAGTTAATGGTTGGCACATTATTTTAACTTCTCAGACGGGGTATCCTCATTTGTAAATGGGGATTATAGAATTTACACAACATAAAAATATGATGTGTGTAAGAATGTTATTATTTTCATTATAATTGATATATAACCATCACAGTACTAATATCTATTGTCATGATTCCACTCATCTCTGTCTTTTCAGGCTACCATTAATATACATTAAATACCACTGGTAGGTGAAATTCACTAAACCCTAATATCCATGTGCCTTCTGTCAAAGAGCTTCATACATTCATTGATGGAAAAAAGGAAGAGGTGCTATATCATTGAATAAATTACGACTTCAGATATTGTGGTCACATCTGAGCACCTTCAGACAATGACCCAATAAAGCAGTACCACAGGCACTAAAGTGGATGCCCACCAGAAGGAAAAAGAACTTCATTTTAAGACTAGGTGTGAACAGTAACCCTTGCTGATCCCCTTCTGTGGGCAGACGCTGCATGAAGAGAGTTTAGCGAAGGCATCTCACCAAACCTCTCAAACACCCCTTAACATAGACATTACTGTCCCTACTTCATATATAGAGAAATTGATGTTCAGGAGATTATGGAGATAGGGTGGAGATGTGCAAAACCAGTATATGCATCAGCATGTGTATAGCAGCAAGTGTCAGGACCTAAATGTCCACCAAAGTCGCAACTCAAAAAAAAAAAAAAAAAAAGAGACAAAGCCAGAGTCTTCTCTGCGTCTCACCTGGGACCTGTTTCTTTCTCCACAGTGTTTCTCAGTCCCACTCTAGTCTCCCATATCTACCACACACATTAAGTTATTACCCAGAGGGACAACTATTGCAGTATGGATCTCGGTCTGTGACTAGATTCTATAGAGATAATGGGAGAGGGTCAGACAAGTGTTACCTGCACAGAATATTCCATTTTCTCCAGATATCACAATGGCTTTTACTGTATGGTCGGATATGGCTTTCTTTAGTCCCTCTTTTATTCCATTGAGTACAGTCAAACTAAAAGAAAAAAAATACATGAAGCAAAAATTAATAATTAAAGTTCTACCATCTCAGAGTTTTTCCTTTCCTAATACTGAAACTTTAAACACATGCACATTGTATAAAAACCATAGAAAGTTACCATTAAAGCTCACTAATTTGTTCATCATACAATATTGTCTATTGTGAATTAAGCAGTGAGCTAATTATACGAGTCCCCTTGAAAAGTAATATTATTTTCTTGTACTCTGCTCTAATGTTAACCACTTAGAATCAGCACTAACCAATTTTAAAATATCATTACACTTACTATAGAAAAGTGCAAACATACAAACTGACAAACATACACAATGATCACGTAAGGAGCAGTAAGGTAAGTGCTACACTAAAGATACAAAGAAAGTGATGAGGAAGTTCAGAGGGGAGCAAATGACTTTCAATTTATCATAATGACAGAAAGAGAAGAAAAGTAACAAGAGAAGTGGTCCAGCAGATGTGGCAGGGGCTGCTGGTTACCTCAGATATCCATCCCTCCTTGCCTTCTTCACATAATGAAAATGCCTACATTTTAGTTGAATACATTGTAGCCCCCGCCCCCCCAAAAAACTACATTTTCCATCTTGCTTTAAAGTAAGTTCGACTCAAGGCCTTAAGTTCTCGTCAATGAACCATATTTATGCAATTTTGGGGAAGAGTCCCTAAAGGACTGAATATACTTTCCTCCCTTTTTTTTCCTTCTCTCTCTGTACCTGACAGGAATGCAGATGTGATATATAGATGGGGAGCATCCATATTGGACCAACAGGTAAAAGCCATATAATAAGACAAGAGCAAAAGATAGATAGAATCGGGGTCATTGATATTTGTGAAGCACCAATATCATTCCAGGATACCAGTGTGAGAGAAGTTAATTTCTTCTTATTTAATTCATTTTTGAGTTTTCTGTTACTGATATTTAGTTTAATCCCAAATAATTAAGGAGGTAAAGGACAGAGAAAGATAGGGCATGTACAACAATAGATTTTTTTTTCAGCTTTCAGTATCTGAGGGAGTCATCCACAGAAGAGACAGTTAAAGCCAAGACTGTAAGAGTCCAGAAAATAAAAAGAAATTTGACCCATGGGCAGATTCTCTGGATTCATCCTTGTTCAAGAAGGAGGAGAGGTTCAGTACAGTAATCCTGCACCAAGGACCCCAAGGCATAAAGACCAATGGCGGGTAGATTTTCCATGAACCAGGAGATTAACACAGAAAAGGAATAGTGAAAGAGGAAGACCTACGAAAAACAGTGAGTACTGTGCAATGGTTGTGTCTGAAATGTCCCCCCAAAGTCTCATGTATTGAAGGCTTGGTCCCCAACACAGCCATGTTCAGAGGTGGGGATTTGGGGAAGTGTTTGGATCATGCAAGCTCTAACCTCATTAATGGATGAATCCAGTAAGAGATTCACAGCTGGATGCAAAAACTGCATGAAGTGGGACCTAGTTGGAGGAGGTGGGATGAGCTGTGGAAGGGCATCTCTCTTCCCCAGCCCCTTCCTTGCTGGTTTTCCACACTCTCTCTTTCTCTCCTGCCTTCAGCTTCTGTGACCACAGCAGGCCTCTGCTTTGGGGCAACTGGGGTTTTATTTAGTTAATGAAAGTTCATCATCAAGTCTGTGGCTGTAACTAATGTTTTTTTTTTTCAAATAAAGAAACAGAAAACAGAATGTGTCAAACTATTTAACAAGTTTTTGTATTTTTCATTTATCCATATGTATATCTGTATCTTCAGTTGTTATATAAAACATACAGTTTCCTTCTCTTTGTTTTAGGCTTTCAATTTTTTTACTTATCATTTATTTAAAAAATATTTTTATTTATTCTTATTAGTTATACATGATAGAATTATTCTGACATGTTATACATATATGGAGTATAACTTCTCATTCTTCTGGTTTACATGATGTACAATGACATTGGTCATGTAATCATATATGCACAGGAGGATAATACTGTCCAATTTGTTCTATCTTTCCTATTCCCATTCCCTTTCCCTTCCCTTCATTCCCCTTTGTCTAATCCAAAGTACTTCTATTCTTCCCAACCTCCCCACCCCCACATTGTGAATTAGCACCCACATATCAGAGAAAACATTTGGCCTTTGGTTCTTTGGGATTGGCTTATTTTGCTTAGCATAATATTCTCCAGTTCCATTCATTTACTGCCAAATGCCATAATTTTATTCTTCTTTATGGCTAAGTAATATTCTATTGTGTATATATGCCACATTTTGTTATCTATTCATCTATTGAAGGGCACCTAGGTTGGTTCCATAGTTTAGTTATTTTGAATTGAGCTGCTATAAACATCCATGTGGCCGAGTCACTGTAGTATGCTGATGTTAAGTCCTTTGGATTTAAACAGGAGGGTGAGATAACTGAGACAAATGGTAGTTCCATTCTAAGTTTTCTGAGGAATCTCCATACTGTTTTCCAGAGTGGTTGCACCAATTTGCAGTCCCACCAACAATGTACGAGTGTACCTTTTTCCCCACCTCCTTGCCAACATTTATTGTTGCTTGTATTCTTGATAATTGCTGTTTTGACTAGAGTGAGATGAAATCTCAATGTAGTTTTGATTTGCATTTCTCTAATTGCTAGAGATGTTGAACATTTTTTCATATATTTGTTGACTGATCATATTTCCTCTTCTAAAACATACAGTTTCTTACATATGCACACAGTTTTAAAAAAAAGTGTGAAAGCCCTTATTCTGGAGAGAGGCCTAGTCATGAGTCATGTCCTACATTTATAAGGAAGGTTGATGTTCTTCTGAATGGAAGGACACATGGCTGGCTAAACTAGCAGTAAAGTATTTAAACTATTTTCTTGGGGGGGGAAATTAATTTTTCAAATGAGAATTTCTTGAGCCAAACATGGAGCTCAGTGGTAGAGTTCTTGCTTAGTATGCATGAGACCCCATGTTCAATCCCCAGCACCCCAAAATTAAATAACAAATAAGAAGCTCTCAGTGAACTAAGATAACAGAACTTCCTCCATAAAATGAGAAATAGGAAGAGGAAAAGGAAGGAAGGGAGGGGAAAAAAACTGTATAAAGCCAAAACAAAACAAAACAAAAAACATGAAATCTCTTAAACAACAAATCTCTCTAAAGGCCATATGGTTACGGCAGGCAGCAATGAGTCAAAAATTACTAGGACTGTCCTTTCACCTAGTGGCTTTTCACCTCCTAGGAAATCAAACAAGACCTCTTGCTTTCAACTGGTTAATTAGAAATCAAATCTAATCATATAAACAGTTTCTGCACCATTAACATAATACAGACAAGTCCAAAAGGCATATGTAGCCATCTCTCAGTATCTATGGGAAACTGAATCCAAGACCACTCCACCCTCGGGAAACCAAAATCCTCATATTCTCAGGTACTTTATGAAAAATAGTGTAGTATATGCATATAAACTACGTGCATCATTTCTAGATTACTTTTAATAACCAATAAAACATAAATGCTATGTAAACAGTTGCTATACCATGTTGATTTGAGAATGGTGACAGGTAAAAATATTCTAAAGGTTTACTAGAGATCCAATCATCCTGGACCTCTAACCACATGTTTTATCCAGGGTTGGTACCGGGTTTCTGTTCTCTACTAAAAGGCTCAGGGGTCACTCTAGTTAAACTGGGCTAACTGGGCTGCACGAAATAACCACACAAGAGACACAAATACCTTTTTCTTTGGGGTTGCTGTGAGGGCTCCTCTGACCTTAAGGGTCCGCAGAAAGAGAGAGCTAGAGCACCTGCTGACCCCTTTTATTGAGGAGAAGCTATTCAAATGAGGCAAGGGGTCAGGTTTCTGTCAGCAGGTTGACTGACACCTGGGCAGGCCACACCCAAGGACACAGTAAGAGAAGGGGACACACACAAGGCACTTCCATGGAAGATTCTATCCTAAACAGGGCAAGGGGTTATATTACAAAGGAACAGGTGAGCATAGCTCCACCCATGGGGCTGTAGCAAGACACACCCATTTCTGTGACTGAGCACCTCAGCACCCAGCTGGGGAGTGTAACTCAGTCACCCATAAGGTTGGCCTCCCACAGGTTGGCTCAATGGAAGATGTGGAATCCAGGGATACGGAGTATTTCCTTCTGAGTAAGGAAAGGCTACCAAATGAGCCAAAATTAGTTCAGTCAGTGCCACTGTGGACAAGTGTCTGGTTTTTTCCATTTCAAACAACCTCTCCTTGTTTTATTCATTTGTTAATAGTGACAAACTCAGAAGCAGGAAAAAAAGAAAAACATGAGGTACAAAAATCTTAAACAACAAATCTCTCTAAAGACCACATGGATGAAACAGATATGGCAAGGTAAAGGCCTCGGGGACTAAAGAACTAAACAGAAAGCAAGAGTTTCTGCACCAAGGAATGTGCCAAGCAAGGAAGGGTGGCTTTGGTTTTAGGAAACTTGTTTCTGGGTGTACATTTGTATGTGTGTGTTTTTAGTTGCTATGTAAAATATAAGGTTTCTTACTATGTGGATTAGTTTTCTAAATGTGTAAAGTCATTGCTCCAGGAAACAGGCCTACTAGAGAGTCATGTCCTACATGTATTAAGAGGATGATGTTCATCTGAATAGAAGGGAAACATGGCTGGCTAAAGTAGCAATGAAGGATTTAAACGATCTGGGGAAAAAATAATTATTAAAATAAGAATCTCTCACTTACTGAGCTAGGATGTGGTAACTTCCCAAATATGATAATAGGAAGGATAAATAAGGAAGGAAGGAATGAAAGAAAAGTATAAAGAAAAAAATCAAGACACTGTTAGACCTGCTGAACAAGCTGGGATCTAAAATTTCTGTGTTTTAGTATATGGGTAAAAACAATTTAAAACCAACAGCAGCAAACATCTGTGTAAGCGCTATTGTTAAGATACAGGAGACTGTATGATAATTACCTGCCCTCCTGTATGATAATTACCTTTCACCTAGTTACTTTTCACCTCTTAGCCTAGAGGAAAACAAACACTAATCTGTTGCTTTTGCCTGGTTAATTAGAAACCAAATCTCATCCTGAGCAACAGATCTTGGGCCATTACATAATAGTGAGCAGTCCAAAAGCACATGCATCTGTCCCTCAGTGTCTGTGGAGAACTGGTCCAGCAACCCCACTACCCCCTTAACATATCAAACTCCTCATATATGATCAAGTCCCTTATATAAAATAGCGGAGTATCTGAATATAACCTAGGTTACATCACCATCTCTAGATTACTTATATGACCCCATAAAACAGAAATGTTATGTAAATAGTTGTTATAATTCATTGTTTAGGAAATGAATAATCTCTCTCCCTTTCTCTTTTTCATACACACACTCTATGTAGTCACTGGAGACCCAACCATCATGGAACTGAGTATATTTTCTTTTTTTTTTAATATTTTTTAGTTGTAGTTGATTGGACACAATACCTTTATTTTATTTTTATATGATGCTGAGGATCGAAGCCAGGGCCTCGCACATGCTAAGCGAGCGCTCTACCACTGAATCACAACCCCAGCTCCCTGAGTACGTTTCCAATCTATGGTTAGCTGAATGGCAGATGTGGAACCCAGAGATACAGAGGGTTAACAGTATTTCCTTTGGGGCAAAAGAAGGCTACAAAATGAGTAGCCATCTGAGGAGAAGAGACACCCTTTTCCCCATTCAACCAACCTCTCCTGTTTCATTACGCTCTTATTAATCAGGAAAAATTCAAAACCAAAAAAAAAAGGAAAACAGCGACCTCTTTGTCAACTTTACTAGATTCTGCTTACAGGAACCACAGCCTCCCAGCCAGACTAGGGGAAAACACTTCGTGGTGGCCTTTACCACTGCCAGGTGTAGAGGATGAAACCGGGGATGATGACATTCATGAGTGTCTACCACAAGGCTTCAGTTTGTCATCATAGCAGGTCTTTGCTTTTTGTCAGTTTTATTTTTAATCAAAATTCATCAAATCAAGTTTGTGGCTTGTCCTCAGCATTTTTTTCAAAGAAATAAATAAAATATAGAAGAAAAATTAGATTATCCCAAGTTCTGGAAAATGTTAAGAATAGGTTTGGGTTCAGGAAATTTTATTTTCAGTTATTCATGTGTATGTATCTTATTTTTGTGTGTTTTGGCACCAGGATTGAACCTAACCACGGAGCCACATCCCCAGGCCTTTTTTTCTCTTATTTATTTATTTATTTTAGTTGTAGATGGACACAACATGTTTATTTTTTTTATTTTTTTGTTTATTTATTCATTTATTTATTATGTAGTGCTGAGGATTGAACCCAGTGCCTTGCTAGGCAAGCACTCTACCACTGAGCTACAACCCAGCCCCTCCCCCAGTCCTTTTTTATTTAAGACAGGGTCTCACTGAGTTGCTGAGGGCCTTGCTAAGTTGCTGGCTGGCTTTGAATTCACTATCCACCTGTCTCAGCCTCCCCAGCTGCTGGGATGATAAGTATCTTGAGCTGTTCTGAACATGAGGTTCTTACTATATGGGTGGCAATAAAATAACAATAACAAGAATGTATGAACGCCATTCTGGAGGACAGGCCTAGTATTCAGGCATGTCCTGCACTGATGAAGAGGGTTGACACTCATGAGAATGGAATGAAACACGGCTGGCTAAAGTAGCAAGGCAGGATTTAAACTGGACATAAAAGAAAAAGAATTATTCCAATAAGGATCTCTCAGTGAGTCTGAAAGAGAAAACTTCCTACATGAAATGAGAAATGGGAATGGGAGAGGAAGTAAAGGTATAAAGTTTAAAACAAACAAACAAACAGAACTGTTAAAGTTGGTGAACACAGGCATGTATACCCTAACTAAAATAAAAGGACAGAGAAAGACAAATGGTAAAGGGCAGGGAAGGATTTAGTCCCAAGTGGAGTTAATCTTGATAAAGCAGAAGTGAATCCTAAGCATCAGGCCTGCTGATAAGGGCTTGCAACAGGCCTTCTCACTATCAGGAATTAAGTCAGGAATTAAGTGCCAATTTAAAACCTCCAACTCATTTAATCCTCACAATGTTGATTGATTGGTTGATTGATACTGGGATTGAACCCAGGAGTGCTCTACCACTGAGCTGAATCCCCACCCACTTTTTATTTTGAGACAGGATCTCACTAAGCTGCCCAAGCTGGCCTCCTAGAATTATAGATGTGCACATTACTCCTGGGGCTCCATACAACATTATTAATTAAGTACTTACATTATTCCTGGATTGGGGGTGAGCTAGCAGGCTAAATACCAGAAATACATCAAGCAATTTCCAGAAAATATTATAGCTGGAGGTATTAGACTATGAAACCTTTTTTCCTAAGTTCTGGATGGGAATAGTTGCCCAATATGAGCAGAAGCTCCAGTAGCAGGAGAATCTCAGTATGTAATAATCCAATCAGTATACAGTCCAAAGGGATGTGGAATCATATTACTTACATGTTTCTTTGTCAAAACAAATACAATGGGTATTTTGCATTTTTTTTCTGGGAATGGCAGGCAGATATTTTTGTGATTTAATTTCTCTTTTTTTGTGTTATTAAATCCTATTATTCACATTATAATAAGTGCAATATTAAAACTAAGGCTAAGAATCAAATACAATGACAGTAGGATAAAAAAGAAAAACAAATCAGTTAAAATTAACAGCTGTCTTTCCATCTCTGTTTGCTCCAGCAGTGTGTGATGAGAATTTTCACTAAAGACCTATCTATGTTTTATATATTTTCTGTAAGTTATAATTTCTGCTTATCTGACTCTGAGGATGGGTGGCTCTTCCCAACCTAAATGTAGAACTATATCATAGATATGGAAGAACTGCACCAAGTGAACTCCATTAATTTTCATAAAGGCATCGCTGATTTCACTTCTAAAACTAATACCCCAGGGGACTGGGGTTATGACTCGGTTGGTAGAGTGCTTGCCTCTATTCACAAGGCCCTGGGTTCAAACCCCAGCACCACAAAAAAAAAAAACAAAAAATAAAAGTAATGCTCCAAGTGCATTTGGCTTTCTCAGAAAGAACCTCAGGATGAAATAAAAGATTAACTTTCTAAGTTTGTTTTTGTTTGTTTGTTTGTTTGTTTTAATGCTACTTGGGCCTTACTGTGACATGGATACTCCATGGAAGTTCTTCGGTCCTGAGGTTTAGAACAGATCAGGAGAAACTAATTCTGGGCCAGGGACAAATTCCCTTTACTCACCGTGTTGGCATTCACGGGAACCTGCTTCATTTTGTGTATTTTTTAATTGTTTAGTGGTGCTGGGGATGAAACGAGGGTCTCAGGCATGCTAGGCAAGGCTCTACCACGGAACAACGCCCTCAGCCCCTTACTCTCTCTTAGAAATGGGCAGCCACTTTCTGTAGGACACCTGCAGCTTTTACCACTCCTTGTAAGAGCAGCCAGCCTGCGCTCCCAATAGGGGGAGTGCAGCTGGATCAAGGTCCTGCTCTGCACTAACTCAAGTCCTTTGGAACTGAAAGTTTGAGAAGAAGCTGCAAGCAAGCAGAAGGGTTCAGCCCGCAGTGGGCAAGGACAGATTCAGCCCACGCCCAGCTCCACCGCTCAGTAGCATCACTCAGCCTCAGTTTCCTGACCAGTCAAGAGGGGTCGAGAGTTTTCACGAAGATTAACCCAGCTAATCTGGACGAAAAGACTCTGGCATATATTCTGGCTCCAGATGTCAATGTCCTTCTCAGTTTCAACCAGCAGGAAGAGTCAAAGGTTGCAGCAATGCCCTGCTGTCCCCGCGCTGCGCGCACAGGGCACTGTTACCTGATCGCGTTGACCGGCGGGTTTCGGAGGCGGATCAGCGCCAGGGAGTGAGGCAGACGCAAGTACTCAGCCATTTTCCTCTGTCGCCAAAGTTGCCTGTAGTTCCGGCCACTGAACACAGCCGCTTTTCCCTGCACGCTGGGCCAGCCTTAAGAGGAGGGCCGCGTGCCCTGGGCCAATGCGAGCCTGGCGCCGCCTCCCGCAGCCCCACCGCTGTCTGTGGCACGCGACCCGCCCCCATGCTCTGGTGATGTTGTCAGCCTAGTCCTTTTCTTTCCCTCCTATCCTGTTCTCACCCCAGAGCTGTGCACAGATGACCAATATAGCTAGTGGAAATGCCTTTTTGCTTTGCAACTTCCTGGTCCAGAAGCGTTAGCTTCTTGGTCAGGTTCTAGGTTATTGGAGTCAGGCAAGCTGTTCGCAACCCTGTATTCATCCTCATGATCTTTAGGTACAGAAGCAAGTACCTGGCGCCTTGACAATTATGTGAAATGATACACGCCTGGAATAGAAGTACTACATATATCATTCATGCCACTCAAATAAGGATGGTACTAATGTCAACCAATTATTTACAAAAGTCATCTCTAATTTACAGAGCAACCCTGCAACTCTAAGAGTTCCTTGTCTGCCCAATCCTTCGTTTTCTGCTGCTCTTCGAAGGGCTGGGGTTTCTAATACTTCATCAGTTCGTCTGGGAACGGAGCACCTCTCACTCATGTTCTGGACCTAGGCTTAAGACTGAAGATAACAATACCCAACCCCTTCCCTCCAAAAGTCCCAGGTGGAACAAGGTTCTTCTAAATATGCTTTCCTCCCCTGATCACCATAATCCATCAAGTAGTCAGGAGGCAGTTGGGAAGTTTCAAGGAAAAAAATATATGTGAAAATTTTCTTCACGGATGTTTTACAAATTTTAACAAGGATTATTTTTATTCATATTCTTTTATAGCTGAAAATAAAAGCAGTTTCCCACAACTGGAGAATTACTGACTTCCCTAAAGTCCTGGTCACAAATAGCAGTCACAACCCATTCAGCCCAGCAAGGACAACTATCTTGACCATCAAAGCCAACATACCAAATCACTAAAAGCACAGTGCCTGTGCCTCTGAATGCAAACAACCAACCACAGCTTCTTGGGAAACAATCAGCTTTTACAGGTGATATCAATCTTGATCTAATGCCTCTGAAAATGACTAATCCCTAATTCTACCTTGCCAAAAACAAAACAAAACAAGAGCAAAGGTCTGTTCTGCTTGCAAAAACACTGCATGACCAGCCTAGTTCTCCCTGAAGTATGAAGCAATAAATTGAGCTTTGTCTTCATGGAGCTGCCAGTCTGTAGGGGAAAATTCTGCCATGGCATCCTACCAACTGAAACATCTCCACAAGGGCCAAATAGGCAAAGCTTAACAGCTCTGACTGGCCTGAAATTCCTCTGCAGCAGGAGGAGAGAATCAGCATGGTGTGGAGCCATCTTGAGGCAATTATTCATCTCTGCCTTGTAGGAGTCAATGATAGGCCATTCCTCCTCTATCTCCCTAGGTTCATTTGAAGGCAGACTTTTCTGTCTTGTACCCCTACCTTAGCATACATCTGCAAACTTCCATGAAAATCCATAAAACTGCCCATGGTTGTTTTGAGTTGCCACCTTAACAGGCAGGGGCTTGGGTGAGACCAAGGAGACCCCTGAGGGACAACGTGTAAAGGGGACACTTGCTCTCAGTTGTCCCAGTGCTGACCTTGTCCTGATTCTCAACAACGAAGCAACTCATCCACCACTCTATTTACTGCCACACTGTGAAAATGGTATACAGGGAGCTGAGACCATGATGATGATAATATTTGTCTGCCTGTGTAAGTAATGAAGTGTCTCTCTCTCTCTGTGGGTTCCTTACTTGCAGAGTCCAAGGAAGTGTGACAAACTAATTCAGTAGATGCCACCATGCTGTTGATTTTTTGACTGCCTGATCATTCAAAGGTCTCTTGATTGTTGGTATGAATTGTTATATTCTTAAAATCTCTTCTCATTTAATTTGTATCAACGAACACTTCTCAACGAGATGTCATTCCTTCTGACTAAGCACCTGCACGCCATGTTATGTTGCTGCTTTTGCTTGTTAAGCACATTGTTTTCATGGCTGTCATTCAGTGTTTCACGAAGTGGTTCATGAAAGCTTGAGACAAAGATAAAAGAATGTAAAACTATAACTAAGCACAAAGTCCAAAGGGTAAATTGTGAGCTGGATTCCAATGCAAATACAGAACCTCTGCAAGTTAGAATGTGCAGATCTGTACTAGTAGTAAGAACAGAAATGTCTGTGTAAAGCTGCATTGGTGATCTGTTAGCCCTGGAACTCAGAGTGCTGTGTGTGAAACTTCATTCAATAGTGACCTGAAGTCCTTGAAGCTGACTTCTCTAGTAAGACATTCAGGTTTTTGTTTTGTTTTTGTTTTTTTGAAACAAAGTAATGCTTTCTTGCTATGGTGATAAAATCTCTTACACACTGTTTCCCATGATCTTCCTGTTTCACTATGGGATAGAGAGAGACACAAGGCCCAGGGGAGGGCAGCCACAGATAAAAGAAGCCCAGTTGGTTTGTGGAAGAGGGATATCCATTAATTGGAACTAGTATAGACTGTTACAGAAGCAAGACATAAATTTGCATCTGTGTGTGAAAGATGTTTATGCTGTACTAACTATAACAATGAAGAAACAGGCCATACGTACAGTTTCCCACAGTGAAGCTGGCTGACATTTGAGCAGAAAAAGTGTTCAGAGAAGTGTTTGAAATCAGAGATGGGATTAAAAAAGAAATTCTTCTCTATACCAATAATATCAGAAATGCCTATTTATTATAATTTTCAGTGACTTGTTCAAGTGTTAACCTTTGTGGGAGAAGAGGGTGAGTTTGTGTGTCCAGTGTTCAATGATAAAGATATGCTACCAAGATACCCAAAGACCAACTGTGGCAAAAATGACTCAATAACATGTTGATCACCTTCACCAGCTGAAATTCATCAACAATGTTTTACTGAGCATGTTCAAGGATCATACCCATGTGCTACACATCAGAGCTAAACACAGCCAAAAATTGAGATGAGCATGCATTGAGATTTGCTATTGAGTGAACTTTTCTTGTCACCTCAGGTTTGCAGGTAGCTTTCCTTGATGTTATCTCTCTCAGATTCTGAACTAAAAATCATGCAAGAACAAGAAACTTCTGCACTGAACAAGCAACTTTCCTGGCATTGTGGTGTTCTCATGATTCAATTTCATTTTGTTTAGAAAATGCAATTAAGTTATTAGTCACAGTGACACACACCCATGTTCCTGTGACTTGGGAGGCAGGATTGCAAGTTGGAGGCCCTGTTTCAAAATAAAAGTAGCTCAATGGTATAACATCCCTGAGTTCAATCCCCAGTACTGGAAAGGAAGGAAGGAAGGAAGGAAGGAAGGGTGCCACATTAGGCTCTCGCTACCAATGTTCCACCATGTATTTTACTAGAAATAATATTTCATTCTAATGATAATCCCTTTCACCTTTTCCAAAAATTGACACTATTTGGAAAGACATTATAAATAGACATAAGTTTGAGAGATACTCAGGTAATTTATCCTTCCTTCCTTCCTTCCTTCCTTTCTTCCTTCCTGTCTTGTTTGTTCCAAGGATTGAACCCAGAGTGTTTAACCACTGAGCCACATCCCAGTTCAGTTTTTATATTTTATTTAGTGACAGGGCCTCACTAAGTTGCTGAGTCTGGCTTTGAATTTGCCATCTTCCTGCCTTGGGCTGCCAAGCTGTTGGGATATGGGTTGTGCCATCACACTCAATTAGCTGATATGCCTTCTAAAATAAGAAGTCCTCAACAACATTCCTAGGCTCACCCCTCTTTGAGTGATTTTAGTAATGAAGACCCCAATACTCTACACAGTAATTAGTTCTGCTCAATAAAATAAATGGTCTTGAGACTGGAAGTGTAGATCAACACCTATTTAGCAAGTACAAAGCCCTGACTTCAATCCTCAACCCAGGGGGTAAAAAGTTCTGTCCCCAAGAATATTCCACACACCAATTCTATTTATATGTCAGAAATTATATATTAACTCTTCTTTTATTAGAATGGTCTTTTGTCAAATATTTAAGGATGCTACCAAGTCCATCCTAAGCAGCCCTTTTAAGGCTCTTTCTCATGTACTGATATATTGCATATGATTCTCTACAGCATAGTGACCATAGTTAATAATAATACATTCTTGAAATCTGCTAAGAGTGTAGATCTTACTATCCCATGCATACACACAAAAAGTAACAATGTGAGGTGATGGATGTGTTAACATCTTGCCTGGGAGAAGCGTTTCCCGATGTGTGTGTATATCAAAACGTCACATTGTACTCCTTGAATATGTACAATTTTTATCAATTATACTCAAGAAACCTGAACAAAGTTAATGACCAGAGACTGTCCATTTTTGTACACTACAACACTGAAGTGCAATAAAATGAAAACTCAAAGGGAAAGAGGGGGCGACAGAGGGTAGAGACCAAAAGCGGAACATGGATTTAAAGAGGCTGCTTTTCCTAAAAGCAGAGATTCTTTTTTTTTTTTTTTTTTTTTTTTTTTTTTAGGTCTGCCAATAGCTCCTGGGTAATCAAAGGCAGAATAAAGCCTGACATCCCTGTCTTTATTTTATGTCTGTCTAATTTATTACTTTAAACTCTGACATGCTCAGCTCTGCATGGAGCCATGTTAACAATTTAAGGTCTGATTATCTGAAAATTAGCAATCTAAGGTTTATTAACCCTAATTTTATCTAACTTGTCTCATCCCCTTTCAAGACTGAGAAAAGATGTGCAGGGACATTCTACCATCAGCTTTTACAGCATCAGACCCTTTGAACAGTGCCTAGAAGTCTTCAGTCATTGTCTGACTCCTTCCAGGAACAGCAGAAGGCAGGCACAGCACCCCATGATGACAGCGCCCCTAAGCAGGAGCAATCATCTCATGGCAACTGATCCCCATCTAGGATCATGGATCTGATAGATAAAACATCCTGAGCAACAAGTGGAGATCACCCCTCAAGGGATAAAGATTTTTTCTGGAGTTATCTTGAAGAACCAGAACTGAAATAATAGGCAAACAAGACCATCATTTGACCAAGACTGCTTAATTATTTATGTACATCTCTTGCCTCCTGTCCCAGTTCTTCCTCTACTTAAACCTACGGCTCATGTCAACAGTTTGAAGACAGGGCTGAGATGCTAGATCTCACTTTGCCTTCCCCAAAATGAACCTATTGATTAAAGTTTCCTTCCCTGCTTTTCACCATTACCTTCTCTGCTTGGTTTTTGGAGCGATGGCTAGACTCCATTTGTTGGGACTCCCAGAGTCAGGCCTCCAGTAGTAAAAGATGAGTAATAACACATTGACCTTTGATCAAATCTAAATAGATAACTAATGGGCAGATCATTTGTTTTATTTTATAACAAAAATTGGATTATCCCCGAACCCATAGCCATCTATGAGCCGGGTGTGAACTGATCCAGCCATTAGGCAGGGAAGCCCAATTTTGGGAACTCCCAGGCAGAACCCCTGATGTGAGAATGCCCATTTCACCTTGACACCCTGTTCTAGCTCCCAGCTCAAGTTCAAGCACAGCCTCCCAGAGATGGGTGTAGCCTGCCAAATGCCAATCAAGCTGTTTAGTACAAGACCGCTACCACACCAAGAAGCAAGCACCCAAGCAAGACTCCTTCCACTGAAACCTTATCCCTGCTTATGTTGTACTCCCCTTAAATAAAGAATTGGGCCTTTTTCAATTGTTCAGTTCCAGTTCCTATCAGGACTGGAAGACCCATCAGGTGTTCTGCTTTTTAAATCTAATATTTGGCTTTGTCTTACTTCTTACTGATTTAATTTTAGACTTTTTCCCAGGCAGCTCACACCTCCTGAGCAGGAAGTACTCTGTCAGAGTGCTGGTCACCCTGTCATAATTTTTATCTAGCAATTCTTTTTCCTGCATATGATCTGATTCCTGAAGTGAAAGTACTCCAGGAACCTGTCTTTTTTCAAGATTTATGTGTGCTGCCATGATCTCAATTCTCAGCCCTGGTCAATAGTTCATCCAGTTCCTATCTCATGGATCCCCAGACTTTAACTTCCTATCTCATTTCCCTTTGGCACCCAGAGTTTGGCCTTTTCTGCCTTCAAAAGTGCTACATGTGAGGGCTGGAGTTGTGGCTTAGTGGTAGAAGATTCACATAACACATGTGAAGCACTGGGTTCAATTCTGAGCACCACATAAAAAACAAATTGCCGCAGTCTGGCTGGGCACAAATCACGAGCCACTGAAGCAGGAACAAACTTTATTTCTGAACTCCACCAGCACACTCCACACACGCTCCCCGGGAACTCTCCCGAATGCCACCCATGTGGCTCCTCCAGCAACCACCCACCGGAAATCCCTCCTCCAGCACTTCCCCAACCAATGGGAACTCTCCGGGAATCCCCTTGAGAACTCCAAAGTAGCTTGAGAACTCCAAAGTAGCAGGCCGAGGGACAGTAGGGGTCTAATATACGCAGCTTAACATAACCATTATCACCTCAATGGCTTGCTGGCATCACCTCTCAAACACTCCGTTCTGGCAAAAATGCCATGGGTCATTCGGACATGGTTATGGCTCTCAGCAACAAATAAATAAAATGATATTGTGTCCATCTATAACTTAAAAAAAAAAAAGTTCTACACATGAAAAGTAATTCTAGTTGAATTGAACCCAAGGGTGTTTTACCACTGTGCTACATCCACCACTCTTTTTATTTCTTATTCTGAGACAGTGTCTTGCTAAATTGCTGAGGCTAGCCTATAGCTTGAGAAGCTACTCCCTCAGCCTCTCAAATCACTGGGATTACAAGTGCGTGCCACTGTACCCAGCTAGTTGTTGCTATATTGAATGCAAAATTTATCTGGGTTTGCAGGAGGAGGAAGATATTACTTTATCTTATGGAAAATTCCTTATTCACCTGGAAATTCCTTATTCTCATAAATTACTCTTTAAAATCTTATTTTAAGCATACATTCTTCACAAATGTTCTTTGAAAATAAAAGTATTAATTACTTTCCAAATATATTTATTCTTCCTACTATCAAAGTTTGTTGATTCTAATGATTAACTGAAGATAAACAGATTCTGAGTTCTCATTACTGATTTACTACCATTTTATAGAGCTTCACATTACTTGTCAAATGTCACATCTAAACACAGTGTACCACATCCCATTACATATGCAAACATGAAAAGGAACTAAAAAGGCTTTTGTAAGTGTTTATAAAGTTTTGAGTTAGACTTTCAGCTGTATTAATACTGAATTTGTCAGAAAAGCACACCACTAATCTATTTTCAGTTTAGGTCTGCTGGGGGTATCTGTGTTTTGAGAATTTTGATTGCTTTTAGAAAAATGAAGATAAGCTTTATAAAATGTCTTACAAAGATCCTTTATTAGTTATATAATAATACTAATATGGATTTTTTGGGTCGTGTAAGTGATTCCAAATGGCTACAAGATAATTTAGCAAATATAAATACATTATAGTGGTCAATACATATAAGTTTGTGAGGTTCTGTAACTCTTAGTAAGAAACAAGTTTTGAAAATTATTGATTTATACACTAATAAATACATACTATATACCAGACATTGTACTACTGAATATTACCATTCAAGGAAAACAAGATGGGTAAGCTCCTTTTACCTGTAAAACCTTGTCATTCTAGAAAGGTAGATATATAGTAAACATGCAGACATAAAAACAGATAAACAATACCAGATTGTGGTTATGGTTAGGAGGAAAGATTCTATTACAAAGAATAGGTTGGTGTGGGGAGCCATCTTCACACGTGACTGGGTGACTCCCGGTTTGGGTCTGAGGCGTTCTGGCTGTGTCGGAGCTTTCCCGGCCCTCTCCTGATGAGAGAACCCGTCCGCATGGGGGTGTGACTGACCACTGACCCTGGGGGCCCAATCACTGACCCTGACCTTGGAGTGCGTCCCCCACCCCTCAACCTTCATTGGATGGAATTCTCCCCTGAATTTCTTGTTCCCCAATAAAAGGCCACTCCCTGGCGTGCTCTCTCTCTCTCTCCTGCTAGCCCTGAGTAATCCTTGCTGCCCTATGGGTGGTTCGAGGTGGGAACCAGAGAGGGGAGCCCTCTCGGACCTGGTCATAGAAATAAGGTAACTGAGTCTCTGTGTTTTATTTCGATCTCTGCTAGCTAACTTTTATGCCAAGAACCTCATTAATGAAACCAGTGTGCTGGTCGCATGGTGGAGGTTGGACCTACTCCATAGAGGGTGGTCAGGAAAGGCACCTGTGAGCAGGTCATATTGTGGCTAAGTGCGGATTTGAAGGATAAGGAGGAGGTTTACTAGAAGCTCACAGCATGAGAGCCCAGAAGGCGTTGAATGATAGGATGCTCTGGGGTATGAGAAACACCAGCAAGAACAAGACTCTTTTGCAAGAAAGAATTCTGCAAGTTCTACAAGCTGAATTAAGGCTATTATTAGGGTAGATTAGTGCAGAGGAGGGAGCGTGAAATAAGATCCTAGAGGTTGGGGGAGAAGGCCAGGTCATGCAGGACAGTCAAAGAAAGCCATGTTAGATGTATTAAAAAGCAGGCACAATAGTATGTTATCTACAAGAAATCCTCTTTAAACACAAAGATATAAATTGCTTAAAAATAAAAGTATAAAGGAGATATACTTCAAAATAAAACTGCAATCATTATAATTGTATCAAAGTAGATTTCAGAATAAGAACTGTTCCCAAGGGTAAGTAGGAATATAACCTAACAAGAAGAGGGTTTGTTGACCAGAAAATACACAATCCTAAATACTAAAACATAAACACAGAGCTTCAAAATATACAAAAAAAAGTAAAATCTCCCTAAATTGATATACAGATTCAGTGTCAATCCAATTTAAATCCTGTATTTGTTTTGTCTTACAAATCCAAAAGCTGACTCTAAAATATACATGGAAAGGCAAAGGAACTATAATAGTTAAAACAACTTTGGAAAAGAACAGTAAAGTTGGAGGGCTCATACTGACTAATTTACAGCTAATAAGGCTGTAAATTAAGTGTGGGACTGGTGAAAGGGTAAAAACACAGATCAATGCAGCATAATAGAGGACCTCTGCACATTTATAGTCAATAACTTTTAAATAAGAGTCAAAGGAGGGGCTGGGGTTGTGGCTCAGTGGTAGAGCCCCTGCCTAGCATGTGTGGGACACTGGGTTTGATCCTTAGCACCATATAAGGATAAATAAATAAAATAAAGATATTGTGTCCCAACTACAACTAAAAAAAATATTTTAAAAAAAGAGCCAATGTAATTCCATAGAGCAAGTCTTTTAAACCAAGGGTGCTCACACAATTGAATATCCATATGCAACAAAAGAAATTCCAGCTAATATCTAACTGTATATAAAAGTAACAAAATCTATTTTGTATTTTGCAAAATATTATCTCAAAATGCAAGAGTCACATAATTAAATGTGAAACATAAAATTTCTAGAACACACAGGAAGAAATCTTAGTGACTGTGGATCAAAGAATTCTTAAACAAAACACAGATGGCACAAATCAAAATAGGAAAAAAATGTTTAATTGGGCCTCATTGACATTGAAACTCATCTCTGGATATATTTAGAAAATAAAAAAAGAATCCTGTCACTGAGGGAAAATATTTACAAACACATGTCTCTAAGAACTAATATCCAGAATTTACAAAGAACTCTCTCTACCATATAGTTTAAAAAACAAACAAATTAAGCCAGGTGTGATGGTTCATGCCTGTAATCCCAGTAGCAAGGGAGGCTGAGGCAGGAGGATCATGAGTTCAAAGTCAGCCTCAGCAAGTTAGCGAGGCACTAAGTAATTCAGTGAGAGCCTGTCTCTAATAAAATATAAAAAAGGGCCGAGGATGTGGCTCAGTGTATAAGTGCCCCTGAATTCAGACCCCAGTACAAAAAAAATAAATAAGCGAGTCTATAATTTGAACAGATATTCCACCAAAGATTATACAAACGACGAGTAAGCACATGAAATCAACATCATTAGTTATCAAAGAAATCACATTAAAACTACAATGAGATACCACTACACATACATATTTAAATAGATAATATGGGAGGGAACAAAACTGACACTAGGGGTCTGGAGTTGTGGCTCAGTGGCAAAGCACTTGCCTACCATGTGTAAGGCACTTGGTTCGATCCTCAGCACCACATAAAGATGCGTAAATAAATAAATATATTGTGTCCAGTTACAACCAAAAAAATAAATATATATTTTAAAAAACTGATGCTAGGAATTGACAAGAATGTGGAGCAACAGGCATTCATTCTTTTGCTGATAAGAATGCAAAATAGCACAGCTGCTTTGGAAAGCAGTTTGGCGGTCTCTTAAATATAAAACACACATTAATATGAACCAGAAATCTCATTAGGAGGTATTTCCCCCAAAGAAATGAAGACATATGTCTCCACAAAAACATGCATGCAAATGTTTATAGCTGTTTTACTCTTAATTGGCAAAAACTGGAAACAACACAAACATCCAGCAACAGTGACTGGATAAATAAACTGCAATGCATTCACACATTGACATAGTAAACCACAAAAGAAAGGAATGACCAGTGATACACTCAACTGTAGGGATGAATCCAAGGGTACCCACAGTGAGTGGATGAAGCTACATCTGCCATGATTCCATTTATATAACATTCTGAAATACTACAAGAAGTACAAAAAAGGGTTGCATATTGCATGATTCTACTAGAAAACATTCTGGAAAAGACAAAACTACAGAGCACAAAAACAGATCAGTAGTTGCCAAAGCTAAAGAGGTTGTCCAGGGGACATCAATATAAGGCCCAATCCACCAATGTTCTATACCATTTTCCTGTCTTCTTAGGCAAATATTGCCAAAATCCTCAGATCTGATTAACCTTGAAGGATAGTAAGTCTAGAAAAAACAAAACGTTCTCTCTTTTATGAAAACATTGATGATTTTTTAAAAATGTTTTGTTTCTTTTTTAATATTTATTTTATTTATTTTTATGTGGTGCTGAGGATCAAACCCAGGGCCTCGCACGTGCTAAGCGAGTGCTCTACCGCTGAGCCACAACCCCAGCCCAACATTAATGATTTATCCAGTATTTCCATATATATAGACACCTGGTAGTAGTATGAATTTCCCAGGCACTTCCATCGAGCTCTACCTTACAGCATAACCTGAAAAGCTCTGAAACACAGCTTTGATCTTTAGCTACTTTCTTTTCTAATGTCTAGAGATCTTGGTGTGATTTCTATCATTCTAAGAATGTATGAGTCAGTGCATTTGGTATTAAAAATAAGGTAAGTTTAGATTTTTTAAAGTTTTACGCTAGGCAGAAATATTTTACTTATGCTATAAAACAGAATGCCATTATTGATACACTGTCTTTATTAAGGATTGAATAAGAAGAATCAAATTCTGGGACAGATCTGAATGTATGGTATTTAATCGAGTACTTAAAAGTAATGTCTGAGTTAAATCATTTAACAAATATTCATTGTGTGCCCACCATATGGATCACAATTTTTAATTTCAATTATAGACTTCTCATTAATAGACAGTCTCCAAGTATATAAACATGACCCTTGAGTTATTTTATTTTAAAGGGATGCAATGATTGAATAAGATTAGCAACAAAATATCACTTTTACACTCTCTTCAAGGTGAAGATCTATCGAAATGATAACTGTATATAAAATGGAAAACTTTTCACATAAGCTCATCTGTGAATCTGCGATCCTATTTAAAGTGAATATAAAGTTAAATACATAAATTCAACAGGCTGACTGTAGCTCCTAAATAAAATACTTTAAAAAGCATCACAACTTTTTATTATTTTATTATTTTAACAAGCTCAGCATAAAATGTATATCACTATAAGGCACAACTTCACAAACTGCTAAAAATGGTTAGCAATAATTCTTTGTTATTCAAATGACATATTATTATATGAAGTTTATAAAACAGCAAAACCACTTTACTGATAGATTCATTTTAGTGAAAATAAAATTTTGCAAATTTGTAATAAAGGAAACAGCTCCTAAATTTAAATATTATGCATAATATTTTTCGAAAGCAAGTGGCAAGACTAAGACAAAACTACATTTCTGCTAACAGTTCTAATACACTCATCAGTTTTTTGAACATAAAGCAATATAAACAACATCAGGGAATTCCCCTGCTGGCTACTAGTGTCAGAGACAGAGAGTCACTAACATCATTCATAATTTTTTTAAAGTTACTCTAACACTTTGAATAGAAGAATAATCTACAATTTGTGTTGGTCTCAGACTGAAAATTGAGAGATTATAATTCTATAATCATTTGACAACAATCTGCATAATGTTTGACTTTCTCAAAAAGTAAGTTTACCAAATTGAACATTCCCTGAGTTTAATATCAGACAAGTCCAAATTGAGGGGCTCATATAAAATAAATGGTCAGTTCTCTTCCAAAGGATCAAGGTCATGAAATGAATAATCAAAAAAGGCTGAGGATTCTTCAGCCTTACAGGTCACAGAAGATTATAGAAGACTGAATAAGCATAATAACTAATTGCAACATGACATCTGGATCTGATTCTGAACAACAAGAAACAAACACCGAGACAGATCTGAATCCACCGTATTTAATCAAGTAATTAAAAATAATGGTATGCAAGTTTAATCATTTAACAAATATTCAGAAAGCACATAAGTGGAACAAATGGGGAAATTTCAATAAAGTGTATAGGTTAGATCACTGATGTACAAACTTTTTTGTATAAAGTGCATACCAGTAAATATTTAAGATTTATTGACCACAAGAGGTTTCTATAGTATGTTCTTCTATCCTATTTTTAAAGACCCTTAAAAAATGAAAAATTAAGTCAGCAAAATGGTGCACACTTGTAATCCCAGGTATTCAGGAGGCTGAAGCAGGAGGATTACAAGTTCAAGACCAGCCTGGGCAATTTAGACAAACCCTAACTCAAAATAAAAACAAAATAGGGCTGAGGATGTAAGTCAATGATGCCTAAGATGAGTGAGACCCTAAATTCAATCCCCAGCATGGTACAGGAAAAAATAGTGAAACATCTGTTTTTAACTCGAAGGTCTTACCAAAGATGCAATAGGCCTGATTTTGATATTTATAGTATTGAACTGGAATAATAATAGGGAGTTTGAATGAAGGGTGTATAAGAAGTTGTAAAAATATTGTACTATCTTATAATTTTTAAAGGATGTAATTATTTCAAAATGAAGAGCTTCAAGTTAAATAAATAAATAAAATGAAAATTATGATCAAACTACTCACATGTCCAACTAACTAGCTCATACATAACAAATACAACAATAAAAATACACACTGTACTCTTTTTACTTCCTTGAACCACTGCCTAATACTCTTCCTCTGTATGGACTGCTCTCACCTCCCCACTCATCCCAGAGTCCTTCACAGGCAGATCCTCCCTACACTTTGAGCTGTCAACCCAAGATCACTTCCTCAAACAAATCTTCCCCACTGTCACCTTCCCCACCTTATCCCACACTCCAAGTTTCTATACCTTCTTTCTTAACAGAAATGGCAGTGGTAATCAAATGCTTTTTGGTGTAACAGTTATTTCAGGTGTGTCTTACCTGCCAGGAGAGCAGAAATCATGGCTCTCCTCTTCAATGCTATTCCCAGCACCTAGCTCAGGGCTCTGTGCACAGGAAATGCTCCAGACAGCAGGAGATGGATGACAGGTGGGGTGAGGAAGTTCTTCAGTGTGTCACTAGAGGAAGCTAGAACAAAGAGACAGTATCAGAGATGGACTAGAAAGTAAGTTTCTCATTAGAAGAAATAACTTACTAATAACACTGTCCAGTGATGGAATCAGTGGCTTTCTAAGCCTTTACAGAAGCTGAAGGCTGTTTTTGATATAGAAAAGATCCAAAGTAACAGGTTAGTCTTACATCATTTTCAAGTTTCTCTAATTTTATATTCTGATCAATAGTATTCATAAACAGTTACAGGACACTCACATAATATACTAATTAATTAATTAGCAGAATGACTATGAATTTAACAATGTTTTATAAAAAATACTATCATAAAATACAGGTAGAGCAATGTGACTAACAAGATCAACACAGCCATTTAACAAAATTAATAATAAAAGAGAAACTTATCAACAGGGGAAAGGGTAAGTATGGTGAAACCATAAATTGATAAAATTATATGCAATAAAAGGTAATTACTTAAACAGATATGCTAACAATATTAACTATATAATGTAATCTACATACTGCCTAATTAAGTATATTTTATATTATTCAAAACTATTTTTATTAAAATAAAAGAAGCGATCATATGCTTGTTCATATAATTCTGAGAACAATCTTAAAAGCAATAAGTGATATGACATTCAGAACATAAAGTCCATGTTGGAAGAAATAGATCAAAATACAAATAACATTTTTATTATGATTATACGACAAAAGTCAAACACCCACTGATATCTTGGCTTACAGACATCCTCAAAGTGAGTAACTAAAATATTGCCAGCTCTTCTTCCAGTGTGCCTTCTGAGATATAATCCTTTAATTAAGATTAATTTAAAGCTTTCTTTTTTAAAAAAATCTTTTTAAAACTTTCTTTTTAAATTATCTTTAATTAAGATAAATTTAAAGCTTTCTTTTCTCCTAGGAAGTCATTTTATGATATGTAGATTACATTATAAAGTGATCCTGTAAAAATATTTCACTAGGGCTGGGATTGTGGCTCAGCTGTAGGGCGCTCACCTAGCATGGGCGGTTTGATCCTCAGCACCACATAAAAAATAAAGACATTGTGTTGTGTCCATCTAACACCTAAAAAATAAATATTAAAAAATTTTCACTAAAGTTTGAGCTAAAAATAAATGTATTGAGGTGAGTGTGATGGTGCAGGCTCTTAATCCCAGCAATTTGGGAGTCTGAGGCAAGAGGATTGTAAATTCCAGTTCACCCTGGAAAATTTGGTGAGATCCTGTCTCCAAAAATAGGCATGGTGGTGCACACCTTTAATCCCAGAGATTCAGGAGGCTGAGGCAGGAGGATTACAAGTTGAAAGCCAGCCTCAGCAATTTAGTGAAGCCCTAAGCAATTTGGTGAGATCCTGTCTCAAAATAAGAGATTAAAAATGGGCTGGTTAAGTGTCCCTGGGCTCAATCTCCAGTGCCAATAAATAAACATATTGAAAGAAATTTGTTTTTCAATACAAAAAGCAATGAAATAAACAAGTATTTTAATACAATTTATATTTGTAACATGTGACTATCACATCATCATTTTAATCCAAATTCATCCTTTTAAGTACTATAAGAAGTCTGTGGTTTTAGTATATTCACAAAATTCTATGAACATCAGTGCTATCTGGTTCCAGAACATTTTCACTGCTCTGTAAAGAAACCCAACCTATATATATTAGCAGCACTTCTTTTTTATTTTTATTTTTCTGGTATGGGGAATTGAACTCAGAGGCACTTAACCACTGAGCCACTTCCCCAGCTCTTTTTACTTTTTATTTTGAAACAGGGTCTCACTACGTTCCTTAGAGTCTCACTAAGTTGCTGAGGCTGGCTTTTAACTTGGAATCCTTCTGCTTCAGCTTCTGGAGCTACTGGGATTACAGGCATGCACCATCACACCTGGAAACTCTTGAGTTTTAACTCATCAAATTATACATTAATTATGTGCATGTTATTTCAATAAAGATAGGAGGGAACTATGTTAGAAGATGAGAGGACAAGCTATAAACCAAAATTATTTCCAAAACAGAGAAAATATTTTCAAATCACTAAGCAAAGACCAGTACCTAGAAAACAAAGGATTATAACAATTCAACAGTAGAAAGAAAAACTAGAAAAGGATAAAAGACATGAACCCACAATCCACCATCACCAAACAGGATACACAAATAGCAAACAAGAATATATGAACATTAGTCATTAGATAAATGCAAATTAAAACCAAAATAAATCATTAGTACACACCGTCATTGTTTCCTGAATGTTTGTGTCCTCACGAAATTCATATCTTGAAATCCTAATCCTTAATAGGATATTGGGAAATGGGGCCTTAAGAGGTCATTTGGTCATGAGAGTGGCACCCTCATGAATGGAATTAGTGCGGTGGGAAAGAGATTGCAGTGAGCTCCCTATCCCCTTTTCTCAATTTCCACATGAAGAACACAGGTGGAAATCCAGCTCAGGGAGTTTATGCTGAATCTTTTTCCTATGGGAACCAGAAGGTCCTTAACAATTACTTCTGCTCTGTCTCAGCCAGTGCTTACCCTGTGAACTCAGGCACATCTGGAAGTCACTTTCCCAAAACAGTTAAAGAGAAGAGTGGATCCAGGGGTGATTCAAGACAGAGGCTCAGAGAGTACAATCTGTTTTTACTTGGAGTTTGAAATAACAAGTAGAGGAAGATGGGGAAAATTTTCCAGACAGGTGTCACTTGATTGGGGATAAGGGGCTGCAACCAATTTCCTTCTGAGCTCTTTGACTGAAGGACCAGCTGAAAGAAATTGGGAAGATGGAGGCAAAAACTCACTTTTGGGTGATGGGCATGCCACAGGATACCTGCTGTGCACCATCCTCCCAAGAGTGGTTTGCGCACTCCATCCTAAAAGTAGAACTCTGGGGAGACACTAGAAACCCAGATGGCAATCCCCAATCAACATCTACTCAGCCCTAGGGGTATCAGGATTTAAGTACTCCAGAGTAAATACCCCAAACAAGGTCCAAAGTTCAGTTTTGAACTCATCCCCAGAAGCCAGAAATTCCCAAATAGAGCTCTGCACCACTTCCAACCAAGAAAAGCAATGATCTAAGACATCTAGACAAAATCCCAATAGAAGGTACTTCGAGTTCCATCTTCCTAGACTGGCAAACAGAGGAGCTAAGAGCCATTACAACCATCTATATACTTGCGATCTATTCCAGCAGGCAGAGTAGGAAAATAATCACAAAAGGAGGCAGGGTTTATTTTTATGTTTGTTTGTTATTTAATAATATATTTTATTTACTATTTATTTATTTATTTATTTATTTTTATTGTTGGTTGTTCAAAACATTACATAGTTCTTGATATATCATATTTCACATTTTGATTCAAGCAGGTTATGAACTCCCATTTTACCCCGTATACAGCTTGCAGAATCACATCAGTTACACTTCCATTGATTTACATATTGCCATACTAGTGTCTGTTGTATTCTGCTGCATTTCCTATCCTCTACTATCCACCCTCCCCTCCCCTCCCCTCCCCTCCCCTCTTCTCTCTCTACCACCACTACTGTAATTCATTCCTCCCCCTTGTATTATTTTTCCCTTTCCCCTCACTTCCTCTTGTATGTAATTTTGTATAACCCTGAGGGTCTCCTTCCATTTCCATGCAATTTCCATTCTCTCTCCCTTTCCCTCCCACCTCTCATCCTTGTTTAATGTTGGTCTTCTTCTCATGCTCTTCTTCCCTTGTCTGTTCTTAGTTACTCTCCTTATATCAAAGAAGACATTTGGCATTTGTTTTTAAGGGCTTGGCTAGCTTCGCTTAGCATAATCTGCTCTAATGCCATCCATTTCCCACCAAATTCTATGATTTTGTCATTTTTTAATGCAGAGTAATACTCCATTGTGTATAAATGCCACATTTTTTTTATCCATTCGTCTATTGAAGGACATCTAGGTTGGTTCCACAGTCTTGCTATTGTGAATTGTGCTGCTATGAACATTGATGTAGCAGTGTCCCTGTAGCATGCTCTTTTTAGGTCTTTAGGGAATAGACCGAGAAGGGGAATAGCTGGGTCAAATGGTGGTTCCATTCCCAGCTTTCCAAGAAATCTCCATACTGCTTTCCAAATTGGCTGCACCAATTTGCAGTCCCACCAACAATGTACAAGTGTACCCTTTTCCCCACATCCAGGCAGGGTTTAATATCACCCAGCCTCGGCCCCCTTTAAGAGGCTCATAGCCCAAGAAGCAAATGAGAGAAGGGAAGTCTAGAGTAGGATGCAAATACTTAACTTCAGTTACCTCAGTTGGAAAATTTAAGTATTTTTTAATTAAGAATTTCTTCTTTTCTTCTTTAGTATTGTCACTTTTTTATTTGTTGTGCTGAATATATTTGTTGATTAATCTCTATATATGTATACACATATATTTCTAGTTTTTTCTCCTATGTTTTACTTTTTCTTTTATTAACCCTTTACTAATCTGTTTTTCTAAGAGGTAGTGACCTTTTTTATTTCTTTGGGTTTTTTTTTCTTTTAATTTATTGGGGGTTTTTTTGAGAGAGAGAATTTTTTAATTTTAATTTTATTTTTTTAATATTTATTTTTTTTAGGTGTAAATGGACACAACACAATGCCTTTATTTTTATGTGGTGCTGAAGATGGAACTCGGATCCTGCCCATACTAGGCGAGCGCTCTACTGCTGAGCCACAATCCCAGCCCCAGAGAGAATTTTTTAATATTTATTTTTTAGTTTTCGGTGGACACAACATCTTTATTTTATTTTATTTTTTTTAATGTGGTGCTGAGGATGGAACCCAGCACCCTGAGCATGCCAGGCGAGCACACTACCCTTTGAGCCACATCCCCAGCCCCAGTTTTGTTTCTTGTAATTACAGGATTAGTATCTCTCAATGTGGTATTAGAGACTGGACATAGTAGCAAGTTCAAATTAAGTGAAAATATTGACACCAAGATATGTGCCCAACTCAGGGCACATAGTAAAGAGAAAACAGCTCACTAAAAATTTCCCGATGTAAAAGTAGAAGAGAGAATTATTCCGGAATCTGGGTAGAAATACTAACAATATGAAAAGTCAAGAGAATAAACCATCCCAAATAACTCACAACTGACCCCATGTACACTATTGTAGAGGAAATACTAAACAAATAATTTAGTAGGTTGAAAATTAAACTGTTCAGTGAACTAAAAGAAGATCTAAGGGATAAATTAACAGAGAAATAGGAAGTGAAAGAACATTTTGAAAAAGAACTAAACAAATCTTGGAAATAAAAAACTCAATGAATTAAATTAAAAATTCAGATGAAAACATCACCAATTGATTAGACCATTTGGAAGACATATTTTCAGACCTCGAAGACAAGTATATAATCTTGAAAATAAAGTTGACAATAAAGAAAAAAATGTTAAGAGATCATGACCAGAATATTCAAGAAATCTGGGATAACTAAAAATCTAAGAATCACCAGGTGTGGTGGTGCACGCCTGTAATTCCAGTTGCTCTGGAGGCTAAGGCAGGAGGATCACAAGTTCAAAGCCAGCCTCAGCAGCAGCAAGGCACTAAGTAACTCAGTGAGACCCTGTCTCTCTGTAAAATACAAAATGGGGCTGGGGATGTGGCTCAGTGGTCCAGTGCCCCTGAGTTCAATCCCTAGTACCAAAATAATAAAAAAAAAATAAAAATCTAAGAATCGAGGCTGCCGAGGACTGCCCTTTCCCAAAATGGCATCGAAGACAGGTTCGAGATGATGGATGCTGCAGCTGATCATGCAGTTGGGTTCGGTGCTGCTGACACGCTGCCCATTTTGGGGCTGCTTTAGTCAGCTCATGCAGAACACTGAAAGGACCGAGGCGCTCCCACGCAGCCGCCGAACGCGGTGGGGGGCCTGTCCTGAGAAGTGGGTTGCAGTGATGTGGGAAAGAAGTTGGGGCCCAGAAGTTGGGACTGTTGGACTGGGAGGAATTGGTGCCTTGAACTTGGGAGGGTTGCTATGGTCTGCGCATCTGGCCAGATCTGATGCGGTGGTTCTAGCCATGAGAGGGGTCTTCAATTGAGGGAGCAGCGGGGCTTGGGGGGAACTCACGGGGTCTCAAGGCTCTTCCCGGTTTTATTCTGTCCTCATTGTTTCTCCGCTCGCAGGAAGCCCGACATCCCAGTGCCCTACCCCTACTTCGACATGGGGGCAGCCGTGCTGTGTGCTAGCTTCATGTCCTTCCTAGTGAAGCGGCGCTGGTTCGCGCTGGGGGCAGCACTGCACCTGGCTATTAGCACCTAAGCCGCCTATTAGCACCCTCCACTACAGGGACTGGCTGAAGGTGAGCATATTAGCCCCAGAAGGGGGAGCTTCAGACCAACTCCCGGGGCACTTAGTGGGCTTGCGTGGTGTGCTCGTCAGATGTGAATCCTGGGAGGATGGAGTCCTTAGACTTGTGTAAAAGGGCAGAAATGGAAGATCCTTAAGCAAGCACACACACCTCCCCTTCAGTGTGTGGAAACTGAGGTCCAGAGATGGGAAAGACTTTTTACTGAGATCATATTACATCATTCTTTGGTAGGATCAGAACTCAGGTCACGTATGCTAAGAATCCTCTAAACTATTAGTTTAGTAATCCCAGATTTATACATCAACAAGGACCTTGGTGAGTATCTGGTTCAACCATCTAATTTTATGAAATGTAATTAATCTTAGTGCAGCATTTAAACCTGTAAATGTCAGAACCTATGCTGAGCACTACAGGCTTAATGGTAAGGTTGGAAAAGGACTGATTTCGCAGAAGGGACTGTCAGTCCAATAGGGGAGGCAGATATGTGTACAGTTACAGGAGGGTGAGTTCAGCCCTTCTTCCCTCCCTCTCTCCCTCTCTTCCTTTTTCTGACTCTGTTCTGTATACTGTATAAAGGAAAGAACACTGGCTGAGTCTCCAGACCTGCAGGATGGGGAAAGGGGCAATGTGTGGTATCTGAGTTCTGTCACTTACTTTCAGTAAGACTGTGGACAATTTTCTGAATCCCTTTGGGCCTCAGTTTCCACTTCTATAAAAAAGAAATATCTATCTCTGCTGTATCTGCCAACCACACTTAGAAATAAGAGGGATTATCAGTTGGAATCAGATGTGTAGAGATGGGCAGTTCTATCTCTGGGCAGCCAGTAAAAATGTGGTGGCTGCAGTTCCTGACTGGAGTCTCCTTGCCCTGGCCTTAGGTTCGTACATACTCACGTACAGTTGCCATTATCGGTGGCTTTCTGGTGCTAGCCAGCGTTGCTGGGGAGCTATACCGTCTGAAACCCCACAGCCGCTCTCTTCAGTCTACTGGCCAGGTGTTCCTGGGCATCTACCTCATCTGTGTGGTAGGTTGGGTTTCTCATGTTTGGAGGTGCCTGACTGGGAATGAAATGTGAGCCCAGGCCTGACAGAACCCAGGAAGATAGTCAGAACAAGGGCTTGCTGATGGCCTGGCTGGCAGTGGTTGCCCTGGACAGCTTCTGGGCTCACCAGCCCTCCAGGCACCTTAGAGCTAGCTGAGAGCCCTTCTTCCAACATTAAACCCACCAGGTAGAGAAGTTGGATTGACCATTCAGTTCCAACCCTGAAAGACAGGAGAACAAGATGGGGTGGTTTTCTCTTATGGGTTCAGCCTCTAGAGGACTGAGAAAGTGGACAGAGGAGAGGTTTGATGGGATTGAGCTAGGACTCTGCCACCTAGAGCTGATGGGGAGTACCTTGGGTAATCGGTCATGATTCCCCTTGGTGCTAGGGGAGGCCAGTGTGGAAGAGTACATGAACAGGCCCCAGGTACTCGGCCTCATCTTAGTTGCCAGGTATCAAACTCTTATGCAGGACTCCATGTGGGATTCCATGGTATATTCAGAGGTGGGACCCCCCAGTGTGACTGTGGATATATACTTCCTTCCTTTAGTAGCCCCAGGGGGCCAGGCACAGTGCTGCACACTTGTAGTCACAGTTTCTCAGGAGACTAAGACAGGAGAATCACAAGTTTGAGGCTAGCCTTAGCAACTTAGGGAGGCATTGTCTCAAAAAATTTAAAAGGGCTAGGGGTATAGCTCAGGGGCAGACTGTTTGCCTAGCATATTCCATTCCCAACACCACAAAAAAAAAAAAAAAAACAAAAAAAAAACCCTTGGGGAAGAGGAAATACAGCTTAACCTGCTGGGGTCCTGTAGTCAGAGAGGGAAACAGATCCTACTTTCAAAGAGTCCCCATTCTGAGAGAGGACTTAGTGGCCCATTTTGCAGGGCTGATGTGCAGGCGCCATCCCAAGGTTGGCCTTCCCCAGATGGGCATCCCAGCCTGTTGGAGAGTCTTAGAGGATGGTGTGTCTCCAGGCCTACTCACTGCAGCACAGCAAGGAAGACCGACTGGCATATCTGAACTATCTCCCAAGAGGGGAGCTGATGATCCAGCTGTTCTTCGTACTGTACGGCATCCTGGCCCTGGCCTTCTTGTCAGGTTACTATGTGACTCTGGCTGCTCAGATCCTGGCTGTCCTGCTGCCCCCAGTCATGCTGCTCATTGATGGCAACATTGCCAACTGGCACAACATGTGATGTGCAGAATGCTGGAACTAGATGAAACTCCTCTGCGAGAGTGTGGGTAACTTCGGAGCTGCTGTCATTCTGGCCACTGATGGCTGAGTTTTACAGCAAGAGGCTGATATGGGCACAGGGAGCTACTGCTTCACTGGCTCTGTTGCTGTTTATTTATGCTTCTTGGTCTGTTTGATTCTTTGGCTCCCCCCACCCCCGATTTTTTTTTTTTTTTTTTGCAGGTCTCTTTCTCGGTTCCTGGCTTGTCCTTGGGAAGGTGGGATCCCTGAACTTAATGCCTCATGGTTTTTGTTTTTGGGTTTTTTTTCTTTTTCCTGTTTGTTGAGAAGAGAGCTGAGGCCAGCTGCTTCCTGGGTCCCCAGGAAGGGGAGAACTCTTGAGAAGGGAGTGAACTGGCAGTGTGCAGCTGCTGAGAGTGAGTGACAAAGGAAGGAAGATGGAGACTGAGAAGTGCATGAATGGGAAAATTTTCCTTTTGAACCTAGCAGATGCAGCTAAGCTCTGTGTTGCTTTTCAGACTGTGTTGACACATATGGCTCAGGCCCTAGAGGAGCAGAAGAGTTGGCAGTACAGAAGTCACACAGTTCTTAGGGCGTGCTGGGGGCAGAAACAGTACCAGCTCTCTGTCATGTACCTTGAGAACCTCTGGGATATGCAGAGGTGGAGCAGGCAGCAGCCAGCTTCCCATCCCTGCTGTCTGTTTCCAGCTGTATGGTTGGCCTGGTGGGAGTAGAGTGTCCTCCCAAACACCAGACCACACAGTCCTCCAAAAATAAACACTTTATATAGACAAAAAAAAAAATCTAAGAATCATTGGCATACATAAAGGAATGCAAAACCTTTTCCTCGAAATGATACTAGAAAAGCTTCCAAACCTTAGAAATAAGATGGATATTCAAATATAGGATGGATTTAGAGCCCCCCCCCCAAAAAAACAATATCAAAACAGATTCTTTTCAAGGCACATTATAATTTAAATCCCTAATGTACAGAACAAGGACAGAATTCTAAAAGTCACAAAATAAAAACAATTTAGATTTAAGTCAGTTAGAACTTGTACTGATTTCTAAGCCCAACCCTAAAAGCCAGGAGAGCATGGAATAATACATACCAAGCCCTGAAAGATAACCGGTTTTAATCAAGACTGCCATATCCAGCAAAACTATTATTAAGAATTGAAGATGAGGGCTGGAGTTGTGGCTCAGTGGTAGAGCACTTGTCTAATGTGTGCAAGGCACTGGGTTCGGTTCTCAGCACCACATAAAAAAATAAAAGATATATATTGTATCCATCTACAACTAAAAATACTTTTAAAAAATAATTAAAGATGAAATAAAAACTTTGCACGATAAGCAGAAAATAAAAGAATTCATGACTACTAAGCCAGCACTACAAAACATACCCCATAAGAGATTTCATGAAGAAGAAATGAAAAATAAATATCAGAGCTTGTAAATGAATAAATCTCACTAGAAAAAGTCAGTTAAAGAAGAACCAACTCTGGTTTAAACATCAGAAATTAATCAAAATAGCAGAAAATAAAAATCATCTGTCTATAACAACCCTGAATGTTAATGTTCTAAATTCTCCAATCAAAAGACATTGATTGGCAGAATAAGGATAAGACATCCAGAGGCTAAAGGTAAAATTATGGGATAAGATATACTAGGCAAATAGAGAACAAAAATAAGCAAGAGTAGCTACTCTCATTAATTAGCATCCCTAAAAAGATGTTTATTTTGCTAGTCTTTAACAGCAAAATACTTACCCCTCAAATAAGAACTTCACTGGGAATAGCAAATCTCGTAGCATAGGTATATCTCGATTTTTAAGGCAAAGTTTTCATGGGACTTTAATTTTCACTTGATTCCATTTGCCCATTCTGTTGTCGGTCTTTCATTTTATAATATTATTTCTTTCAGAAAATGTTGCTACTAGGGAGCCAGTATTAACTAATATGTTCTTGTAAGAAACAGATTTGTTACTCAGATAAGCTGATTGTAAGTTAGATTCAGTTTTCAATCTCCATGTAGATATGTTAAAGGTCATTTACATTATTTGTTTGTTTGGGGATGATATCAGGACATCATTTCCTCTTCTCTTTGCTAGAACCATTTTTATAAAAATAAGTGCATGCAGATATTTTATCACTTATAATCTATAATTTGTGTATTATCACTTAATGTTTATTCCAGAATAGATGTCATGGTTTATCAGTCATAAATTATCATGCTTTAGTTTTGTAGAGTTCTTTAGTTATTTTATGCATAATTAAAACATTATTTTAAGAAATCATATTCTTTTTATTATTTTTATTTTTGCGTTACAATTCTTAATACACCTTTATACCACAATTTGTCATATCTCTGATTGTATATAAGGTATGTTGATACCAAATTCATATTTTCATACACATATTTTGTATAATGATGAGGTCTCCTTCCACCATCCATGCTATTCCCCTTCTCCCTCCCTTTCCCTCCCATCCCTATTCCCTATCTGAGGTAATCTTCCTCCCTTGCTCTCCCTCCCAACCCCATTTTGAGTCATTTTGAGTCAGAGAAGACATTCGGCAAGAAATCATATTCTTATTTCCTAATTGTAGTTTCTCATTAGTAATAAAAGTTGATTGTTTTGACTAACTAGCCATAGTTTTTATAGCAATCATTTAATGCATAATACCACCAACACTTGAATAAGGCTATTTTCAAACAGTGATATTTGAAAGCTTACAATGCTTTCCTCTGAAAAATACAATACTTACTCTTCTATCCTTTTTATTAACGCTTTATTTTGAGGTAACTGTATATTCACATGCAGTGATAAGGAATAATGCAGAGAAGATATCATTCAATCAGATTTTCCTAGTGGTAACTTATTGTGAAACTACAATGCAATAATAGGAGGAATTTGAGATTGATACAATCTACCAATCTTATTCGGTTTTCATCAGTTTTATATACATGTAAATGTGTGTTTGTGTTCAGTTCTTTGCAGTTTTATAATACCTATATGCTTTTTGACCATCACCACAATAAAAATAACACACAGTTACATCACAAGGATCTCCTGTGCTATCCTTCTACAGAAACATCCACTTCCCACCTCCAATTTCCCTAAACCCTGGCATCCATTAAACTATTCCCCATTTCTATAGTTTTTGTCATTTTAATAATGTTGTATAAATGGAATAATATTGTATGGAAATTTTTGAGATTGGTCTTCTTCACTCAACATAGGTCTATTAAATTGCTTTTACATTTTTCTCAAATTTTGGATATGCATGTGGGTCTATTTCTGAGTTTTCTATTCTATTCCATTGATCTATGTACCTTCACCAATACCACATTGCCTTTATAAATATGGCTATATAAAAAGCCTTATCAGGTAGAATCATTCCTTTTACTCCATTCCTCACATTCAAAGTTGTTTTCAAAATTGTATTTGTGCTTTTTCATGTAAAATTTAGAATAAACTTGCCTATGCCACCAAAAAAAAAGAAGAAGAAAAGTAGCTACTCTCCTATCTGATAAAGTAGACTTCAAGCCAAAATTAATCAGAAGAGACAAAGAAGCTCACTTCATACTGGATAAGGGAATCATCCAACAACAAAATATAATGATTGTAAACATTTAAGCCACTAATGTTGGTGCACACATGTACATAAAACAATTCTACTCAATATAGAGAATCAAATAGATGCTGGTACAATAATACTGGGTGATTTCAACATACCTCTCTCACTAATAGATCATCCAGAAATAAACTAAGACTATTCAGAACTAAAAAAATATTATTAATCAAATGAACATAACAGGCATCAATAGAATATTTTATCCACCAAAAACTGAATTCACTCTTTTCAACTGTCCATGAAATATTCTCTAAAATAGACCATATTTTAGGAAACAAAGCAAATCTTAGCAAATTAAAAAAATAGAGATAATTCCTTGAATCCTGACAGATCATAATAGAATAAAATTAGAAATCAATCAACAAGATTAAAAACAAATCATTTTAACACCTGGAGAGTAAATAATAATTTTGAATGAGGAATAGGTCATAAAAGAATAATTTTGAATGAGGAATAGGTCATAAAAGAAATCATGGAGCCAGATGCAGTGGCACACACATGAGAAAGGCTCTGCAATGAAAACTATAGAACACTGAAGAAAGAAATTGAATAAGACCTTCCATGTTCTTGGATAGGCAGAATTAATATTGTCAAAATGGCCAAACTACCAAAAGCAATATACATATTCAATGCAATCCCCATCAAAATACCAATGACATTCTTTACAAAACTAGGAAAAAACTGTCCTAAAATTTATTTGGAAGAATAAAAAACTCTGAATAGCTAAAGCAATCCTGAACAAGAGTCATGCCCAAAGGATCACAATATTTGATTTCAACTTACACTACAGAGCTATAGTAACAAAAACAGCATGATATTTGCATCAAAACAGACATGAAGACAAATGGAATGAAATAGAATGCACAGGGATAAAACCACATAGATCGAATAATCTGATACTTGACAAAGTTTCCAAAAACATACCTTGGAGAAAAGATAGCCTTTTTAACAAGTGGTGCTGGGAAAATTGGATATTCATATGTAGAAGAATGAAACTAGATCCCTTTTACCCTGCACAAAAATCAAATCAAAGTGGATCAAAGATCTAGGGATTAGACCAGAAACTTTGCAACTGCTAAAAGAAAGCCAAGGGTCAGTGCTCCAACATATTGGCACAGGTACTGATTTCCTTAACAAGACTCCTAAAGCTGAATAAATAAAATCAAGAATCAAGAAGTGCAATGGCACCAAATTAAAAAGTTTCTGCACAGGTGCTGGGGATGTGGCTCAAGCAGTAGCGCACTCTCCTGGCATGCATGCGGCCCTGGTTCGATCCTCAGCACCACATACAAACAAAGATGTTGTGTCACCAAAAAATAATCTCTTAAAGAAAAAAAAGTTTCTGCACAGCAAAGGAAACAATTGAGAACGTGAAGAAAGAGACTACAGAATGGGAGATAATCTTGGCCAGCTACTCCTCTGACAGGGGATTAATATCCAGAATATATAAAGAACTGAGAAAAAGTTAACACACACACAGACATACAAAGAATCCAATCAATAAATGGGCAAAAGTACTAGCAGACACTTCTCAAAAGATGAAATACAAATGGCCAACAAATATATGAAAAAAATGATCAACATCTCTAGTAATCAGGGAAATGCAAATCAAAACTACATTACAGTTAGAATGACAATCATCAATAACAGGAATAATAAATGTTGATGAGGACGTGGGGAAAAGGTACATGTATACATTGTCTGTGGGACTGTAAATGAATACAACCACTTTGGAAAAGCAGTAGGGAGATTCCTCAAAAGACTAGGAATGAAACCACCAAACAACCCAGTTATCCTACTCCTTGGTATTTATCTGAAAGAACTAAAATCAGCATACTATAGTGACATAAGCACATCAATATTTGTAGCAGCACAATTCATAATATGCAACATATGGAACCAGCCCAAAAGCCCATCAACAGATGAATGGATAAAGAAAATAGAGTGTATATATACACAATATTCTTTAATTCAGCTATAACAAAAACAAAATTATATCATTTGCGGAATATGGATGGAGCTGGAGAACTTTATGTTAAGTGAAACAAGCCAAACTCATATGTGGAAGCTAAAGAGAAGAAAGGAAAAAAGGTAGGGTGGGGAAATTTCATGAAAATTGAAGAGACATCAGTAGAGAAAAAGGACAAGGCCAAGAGAAGGGGAGAGAAAAAGGGGAAATACTGAGAAAAGATATTGGCCCAATTATATTGTTATATTGTGTGCATGTATGAATATGTAACAACAAATCCCATGACTATGTATAACTGTAATGTACCAACATAAATAGGGGGAAAAAAAGAAAAGAAAATATGGCTTTTGCCTGTAGATGGTTGGAACTGGAAAACATGGTGCTAAGTGAAATAAGCCAGACTCAGAAAATCAAAGGTCGAATGTTTTCTTTCAAATGCAGAAACTAGAGCAAACTAAGGGGAGGAAAAGCGGGAGAGACACCATGAAAATGGAAGGGTGATCAGTGAAGTGGAGGATGGGGGTTGAGGAAGGGAGAGGAATGGGAAAGCGGAAGAACGGCAGAATGAGGTAGATCAAATTATGCTGTGTACATGTGCGAATGTACCATGTTGAATTCCACTCATATGTATACCTATAAAGTACCAATTGACTTTTTAAAAAATTGGAGAATATCAGTGGAGTAGAGGAGAGGGAACAACTTGGGGGAGAAAGGGAGTGAGAGAAGAGGTAATGGGGACACATATGAAGCAAATTATATGTGATTTATATGTGTGATTATGTGGAAATTAGTAGATATGTGTAGCTACAATGTACTAATAAAAACAATAAAAACCCACAAAGTTCAAATCTCTAAATTCAATAAACTTAGAAGTCACTAGTAAAAATGGTACATATGGAAGTTTAACCAAAAAAAGACTTGTATCAGTTAGAAATTAGTTGAGGATAAGACATGTCTAAGGCTTCATGCCATACAAATACATTTTTGCTTTTTACAACCTTTTTGAGATGGGTGAAGTGGTGCACACCTGAAATTCCTGCTATATGGGCAGTGAATTAGGAGGGGTACATGTCCCAGGTCAGCCTGGGTATCCTAGCAAGTTTCTGTCTCTGAATAGAATCTTTTTTAAAAGGGCTGAGAATGTAGTCCAGAGGCAGAATGTTCCGGAATTCAATTCCCAGTACTAAGAAAAAAAAGGAAGAAGGAGGGAAGGCAGAGAGGAAACCAGCCAGACAGCTAGGAAGGACTGGTGGCACACGCCTGTATACTTGGGAGGCTGAGGCAAGAGGATCACAAAGTTTAAGCCCAGCCTGGGCTACTTAGTGAGACCCTATCTCAATTTAAAAAAAAAAAAAAATGTGTTTTTCTTTCAATGGCTGAGGGTATAGCTCAGTGGCTTGCCTAGCACCCATGAGGCCCTGGATTTGATCCCCAGCACTGAAAAAAGAAAATAAATGTGTTATTCAAACAATTTTTTAATTAAAACCAGTTTTATATAGCTCAAAACTACTCTGAAAATGTTCATATTACATATATTTGCTCTTCTCGTAAAACCAGAAGCCATTCTCATTTATATATTAATTTCTGCTTGTTCCAAAAAATTTAAAACAGCTGAACTCACCCTCACAGTACCTTCAGTAGAACCAAGAAACCAGCTGCCCTGTTGCCAGTTGATCTGTCACATTCTGATGTGCAGCCACACACACTGCCACACATATTTATATATGACCTTGGGCAAGTTTCTTAATTGAAAAATAAGGATAGTAGGAGCATCTACCTCATAAGACTATGAGGATTAAATGAACTAACTCATGGGGAAAAAAAAAAAAAAAACGGTGCCAGCACAAAAGCACCACGTGCAGTTATTGCTGAGGCAGATGCATCAATGACAAAGCAGCAGTCAGATGGAAAGATGCTTTCTATTTATCTATCCCTGGAAGAAACTCACCCAGAATCTGATTCTACACCTGAAAAATGGGTTAACTCAAATAGGATTTAAAATAGGGAAAAATACCTAAGGGATCTATCACCTGTGTCCAAAAATATACCTATAACTTTAAGATGAACAAGCTGTAGTTTAATTGTCACAATTTTTTTTTTAATATGCTAGGTGTTTATCGCTTCTCGGCCTTTTGGCTAAGATCAAGTGTAGTATCTGTTCTTATCAGTTTAAATATGCTAGGTGCAGTGGCCCACATCTGTAATCCCAGTGACTTGGAAGGTGGAGGCAGGAGGATCACAAGTTCAAGGCCAAGCTGGGCAACTTAGTGAGACCTTGTCTCAAAAAAACAGAAAGGGTTGATGATGTAGCTCCAGGGGTAGAGGATGGCTGGGTTCATTTCCGAGTACCACAAAGAAATCATAATCATTATAATAAATAAGTAAAACAAATAGAAATTAAAAAATAAAAAGGCCATTTAGTGGCTTAAGTGGTATCTTGTCCATAGTGTAGTTGTGCCAGGACAGTGGAATAGGTTGCAGACAAGTCAAAGAAAGTACCCAGAGACAGCATCGGAGGCATGATTTATCAGGAAAAGTTTACAAGAGATCAGTGACTGCTCCAAGAACAGTTCAGTAGTAAAAGGCTGATGGCACCTCTGTCCCTCACAGTGATTTGTCAAGCAGTGCCTCCTCTCCCTTTGTCCGGTGACATTCAGCTGGACAGATGACAGGTATCCTTTCTACAGTGCTCTCAGTTCGGCCTGTCTCCACTCGGAGAGGGATTTCATATCTTGTACTGCAGAAGCAGTGACATCATCAGCATTAGCTTGCTAAGTTTGTTTGTATGACCAGCGTTCCAAGCAGCAACTGTCTAAGTGTACTTGCCAGAAAGTGACTTTCTACAGATAACGCTAACTTGCTCCGCTTCCTAGTGTACCTGAGGGACAGCCAGTGTCCTTCAAGATAATATGTATCTGGACTTTCTGGCCCATGCTGGCTCTTTGTTTCCTTAACTTGGCTAGGTTTGGGGGACAAGGACTTGACATTCTATCTCCCCTTTCCTTTAGGAACTATACAAGTGGGTAGCAAGCTTATTCAATATGACAATAGTAAGCTCAGTATGATGACATGTGGATATCAGGAGATTAATGTGACTCTAGATACAGCAATAGAAGTATCTCAGAGATGGGAGGTAACAGCCTTGCTCAACTGTGAACAGATCAGTCCGCAACTGGGATACTGCCTACATTTCTGGGGGTCATGGTCTTCATGGGATTATAACTACATTAGCATATGTTCAGAACAGAACCACCAGGATGTTTAAGAACCTGGATACTGCTCTAAAAAAAAAAAAGGACAGGCAGAGGGAAAAGGAAAATGCTAACTTCATTTAGTCATTTAATGAACATGAATTCCATACCACATCCAGGAAAGACTGAGAAACCCTATTTCATTCTGAGAATGACCCAGAGATACAAACACGAGATGGGCTGTCACTGCAAGAAATTCCTATTATATATTCAGATGTATTTATTGGAAGGGTCAAACAGCCATGATCAGAAAAAGAATTAGATGGTTCTCCATCATTTAATGTGATACAAAAAGGACCAGTGGAAAGCAGTTCGAAAGTAACTAAGTTCAGCTCACTATAATGAAGAGTATTTTTAAAAATCAAGACTAATAAAGGAAGAGCCTGTCTACTAGATTGTAATGGTTCACTGGTTACTGGCAACCAAGCCAGGGAACACACTGAGATCCCAGCTGGCTGGATTCTGTTGCCTGCCTGCAGAAGAAATAAAAAATGTAAAAAGAAAAAAAAAAAAAGACTTTAGGCAGTTTGGTCAAAACTTGGAGAAACAGCAAATTTGCTTTCCCCCTAGTCCTATAGAAGTGATTACAATTTATAGGAAAATTTCAGGAAATAAATATATGTAGATTTAGGTAGGCTGTGCCAGCCAGAGAATGTGTTACAATTCCTTTCCTTGGTGCTAGGACATGCCAACCTCTCACTTTCCATTGTCAGGTAGAAACTCCAGAAGCAGAAAAGCAGTTTTCTGTAAGTTGCTTTTAATTTTGAAGAAGCTGCTTCATATTTACCAGGGATACTGCTGAGATGAAGCAGGTACTGACTTTGACTATATTTAACCATCCTCACATTCCACACTGATCTGTACTCTCCCAGGAAATGCACTCATCTACTTGGGTACTTCAGCATTCCAGGTTTCCCATAGTTTCTAATTCCAATTCTGTAACCTCCCCTCTGAAGCGTTTTAATTTGGAACATTTCTGAGCACAAATAACTATAATGAGAGAAAGGAAGAAAGGACCCATCAAGCAGATGGGACACAAAAATAGCAATACTGTTCCATGTGGCTTGAATTTGTAAAAAAAAAAAAAAAAAAAAAAAAAAAAAAAAAAATTCAAGGATTCTCCATCCTTTAATTCATGAATCCAATTAACAGTATTCAACCATGTTCAATTAATGTAAATAAGAATTTGTTACTGCACCTCCAGTTGGGAGCTATTTTCTTCTAACCAACAAGAAAAAAAAATAATTTTCACTTTAGTTAACTTGGAAAAAATTGTGTCCTAAATAAAAGCACATGAAAGAGAATACAAAAAGAAAAAGAAACTGGGGGAAGACCTACTCACCGAGGGGTACATCTTGCTGGTAGGGGGGAATGGCAGTGGGCCATCATGAGGGATTAGGTTTTATAGGGCCTTAGCAGAGCCAGGTCATGGGAACAGTTATTTTTGCTGGCCCTTTTGGCGGGCAGAGCCAGGTCAGGAGAGGGGTTTTGGTGGTGGATTCATTTAGGGAGGGGCTGGGCAGGTGGGGGAACTGTACCTGAAGTTCCGTCCCTGGGGCTTATTGTCCATATCCTTCACTAAATAAGCATGCCAAAACCCTCTATTCTAAGATTATGTGAAAACTGACCTAGGAATATATTTAAAAAGAAATGATTCACCAGATATAGCAGGCCAAATGTCGTGGGCTAATCAAATTGTGGAATTCTGATTCAATGGCTACTTAAGTTTAATCTACTTAAAAACGAAAAGCAAGAAAAATACAGAGAAAGACCTAGGTCGTTTACTTCTGGCTTTCATACTTTCGTTTAAGATCCTTTAAGTGCACCTTAATTTGCTTTATTTTGTAATTCTTAGACACTATATTGTCTAAATGCTGTAACTGGGTATCTAAAGAGTGTGCCCTCCAAAACGGTTCCTTTAAACTTCCTGGAAGCAATTCCTCACATTTCAGCGCTTTCTCAGTTGGAATATGATCAATGGGACAAGTTCAATTTCCAAGACTCTTAAACAACAGTTGGGAAGCCAAGTGAGGAGAAAGTGAGGCGCTTCTGGCACCACCGACCCCGCAACGGAGGCTTCCCCTCCGCTGGCCATCAACTAACTCCGCCGACCATCAACTCCGCAGTCGCTCTGCCACTTCTCAACACACGGCCTGGGCGTTTCCAGTACCAAAGAAAAAGGGAGTCCGATCTTGCCGGGACCAGGGCATCCCCTTTCGTGCCAGTGTCCAGAGCTAGCTTCCACCCCCGGGAATTCCTCTAGATGCCAAGGCAGCGCCAACCCAGGCGTCGCGCTCCAGGGCAGTTCTAAAGACCCCGAACCCAGCGCGGCCCCCGCCCGCGGCGCGGCATCGCGCGGAGACAGCGGAACCAGCGGCCGCAGCGCGCGGGCAGCAATCTGAACAGCCCCGCGGGCGACCCCAGGACCGCGGCTCCACTTACAGTGACACCATCCTGGGTGACAACAGCACTGCAACTTGAAGCACTGGAGAGCCCGTCGCATGGTTGGAGGACGGGTGTGCAGGCGGCTCCGGCTCCAGGGAGCATCTCTTCTCTCTCCACCCCACCCCGCTCCAGCCTCACCCTCTCTGAACAGGTCTCATATATCCCTCCTAACATCCCTTCCAGAATCAAGTAGAGTCCCTGGAGGGCGCACACCCTCCACGACCAGCTTCCCTTGCGTTCCAAAGCTACCGCTCTGGTGGGCACATCTCAGGGACCAGCGACTCCCTTGGCACCCGAGTTCACCAGATCCTTCCCGAGCCCACCCAGACCAAACTTGTCTAGTTCTGCAATGAGCTAGCTGAGTGCCAGAGCAATGAGCTGGGTGCAGACTCTCTCTCTCTCTCTCTCTCTCTCTCTCTCTCTCTCTCTCTCTCTCTCTCTTTCTCTCTCTCTCTCTCTCTGTGTGTGTGTGTGTGTGTGTGTGTGTGTGTGTGTGTGTGGTGGGGGGCGTGTTCTTCTCCTTCTAGGAAATGGGAAAGGGTAAAAAAGTCCAGGGCCCAGTCGCTACCTCCTCCCTTCAGGACCCATTGTGGTTGGGAAAGGATGAATGGTGGAGATGCTGGGGATGAGCTCCTGAAGGGGTGAATGTTTGCTTTTTCCTTTGGGGCCCATTGTTACTGGAAAAGGATTTACTGGGAAAAGATTAATAGTTGGCTAATTTCCCTCCTTCCTCCTGAGCCACATTATCTTTCTATTTTTCTCTGTGGCTATCTTGTAGAATTATCATTTTCCATAACCCTTCATCTCCAACCCTCCCAGGGGCGCTTGGTCTCTTGCAGAGACAACATAGCTCTAGCGCTTCCAGTGATGTTAACTGGATTGAGGCCTTTATTAGTACTACATTGCAGCTAAAATTCTCCCTCTTCTATTTTTATTTTAGGCTGGGAATTCAACACAGGGCATCCCGCATGCTAAGTTATTTTCTTCTGCCTGCACTTCTATGCATCATCTTTTACACCTCCTTGGGTTGGGATCCCATTTTAGAGATCTGTGATCTAGTGAGAAGGTTGGTTCCCCAAAATTTGGTATGTCCCCTTTGGTCCTTGCTGAGAGGTACTGCTTTTCCAATTGCTCTTCTTTCCCATTGTGACATTGTTGACCATCTCTCTGATAATGCACTTTCACTGTGAGTGCTTTTCTCTCTCAGTATGTAGTGGGCAATTTGAGGTTCAAGTATGCCTCTGAGACTTTCCTACTAAATCTACTAAATGTTGATGTAGAGTTTTACTCTCAGGTTCATAGTGGACAGCTCCCCAAACTGCTTACAACAATTATATGCTGAGTATGATATAAAAATGTGCATTCGACATAAAATTGAAAAACAGGTTGGCAAAAAAAATTAAAGGAAGAAATTGTTTTATAAGAATAGATTCTCAAAATTGCCAGTGCATCAGAATTACCTATGGCACCAAGAAAAAAAAAAAGCAAAATGAAAACAACAACAACAAAAAACACTACTTCTCAAACCCACCTGCATTAGTTTAGATTCAACTTAACTGTGAGTAAAGACTTACAGTAATACTGACCCACCCATGATAGGAGCTAGATCTCTCTCTAGTAAATGACTATGAGGGAAGGTATTTGTAGTGGCAACTATGCTCCCTGAGGTCTTTGGTGATCCATTCTTGTTGTTCTCCATTCTATGGAGTGGCCTTTGTCTTCACATTCAGTACAGTGGATAAAGCTCCAACCATCACATTTGTGTTCCAGGCATCAAAGTGTAAAAAGGAACAAAAAAGAAAAAGAATGCACATCTTTTTTTTTCCCCCTAAGGGAGAGTCCTGAAGCTGCCACAGGAGACCCCCAGATAGATTCCAAAAGGCTCTCAGACCCTATTCTAACAGGTTATCTTACACTGGGTAAAAGACAACAAATAAATACTGCAATGGAGAAGACTTAAGTTTTCTAGGGAGAAGAATGAAAAGCCCTGATTGCCAGGTTTTGTTCACAACTAAAACACTCAGGGGTCACTCCAGGGGAACTGGGCTAATTGGGCTTCGTGAAATAACCACACAAGAGACAGAAATACTTTCTTCTTTGGGGTTGCTGTGACAGCTCCTCTGACCTTAAGGATCCGCAGGGAGAGAGAGAGAGAGCATGTGCTGACCCCTTTTATTGAGGAGAAGCTATTCAAATGAGGCAGAGGGTCAGATTTCAAGGGGTTGAATCTAGCTTCATGATGTCTGCTGTCAGCAGGTTGACTGACATCTAACAAGGCCACACCCAAAGGCACAATAAGAGAAAGGGACACACAAAGGGTGTTTCCATGGAATATTCTATCCCAAACAGGGCAAGGGGTAATATTATAAAGGAACAGGTGAGCGTAGCTCCACCCATGGGATGTAGGAAGGCACACCCATGCATGAATACACAGTTGCTTGCACCCTAAAGATTAGGGCTATCATCTGGGTTGACCCACGATGTCGCACCAATCAGAAGGGGAGACAGATTCACAAGCTAGTCCAACTCCCACACCTGATCATCTCTCTCATTCTTTCTTAGGGGGCTTTGGTTGGGGAAGCTATTAAAAAGAATAAACAAGATGCAAGTTCTTCCCAAATATTCGGTACCATTGGAAACCCACTTCAAATGGAGATTTTCCCACCGCGTTGTCAATGAACATTCTTTTAGAATGATATTTACAGTAATCAACAGAAGACTTTTGGTCATGAAGAGAGAGCCCTGGACAACACTGGGTATTCCACAATGCTGAGTGGAGTCTTCACATTTTTCTATCTGAATGACCACCCATTGGTATACTATATGAATGGTGTCCCTCAGAGTGGTATGATGCATAACTTAACTGTTAAACTCAAAATATACATAAACTGACAAGAAGAGCCGATGGTACCAACTTTCCCAAGAATAATCTGTTCTCTTGTGTTTTTTTTTTCTTTTTATTAAGAATCAGTTTTTTAAAAAATATTTCAAACGTTCAAAGATAATGGGTTCCAACCAAGAATCTTGTATCCAAAATTACAACTACTTTATATTAGATTATCTAGTGAGCCTGCAACATTTCATTTTAGGATATAAACCTGAAATTTGTAGGTCTTACACTTGTCTTTAAAATAGGCAGTTAGAAATCAGAAATTTCATGGACCCTGTTCCCACTGGAAATGAATGACTACTAGCAACTATAGCAGCCATTAGCTTTATTAATTTGAGATGTATCATTAGTCTCATCTTTAAAGCTAGAGTCATACAAAAAAAAGTACAAGGATGTCACCAATATATAGTCCTCTGCAGAATCAATTACCATTAAAACACATTTTAAAAATGAGGTTTGGAAGGTTTTTTTCCCCATAAAGATGGGTAGCTTAAAAATTAACAACAGCAAAATCAGCTTTTTAAGCAAGTGCACTTTCAACGACAGGACAGAATATCCTTAAAAGCTTCATCTTATTAATACAATTATAGGTAACACCAGACAAATTAGAATCAGTTTTGCTTCCTTTGATTATAAAATAAGAATACATGAGCCCATCCTTGTTTTCCCCATTGTTGATATAAAGTATTGATACTTAAGTTTTAGTGGGTCGTAGGCCTCTTCCAAGTACTACACATATACAAACTTCATCATAAAATATTATTGACTCATAAAATCTACTCATAGTCCCTCTAGTTTCAGAACTTCAAACTAGAAGCTAGCGCAGGGAGGAAGTTTTAAGAACTCAAAACAAAATTCATTCAGGGTTGTAGGAGAAAAGTGAACGTGCCTGTCTTCTGTTCTCCTTCTTGGTAGAAGTCACAGGCTTTTTGTAGTTTCACACTTCCAGATGCTCATTCACAGCACACTTCAGAAGCAGCGTGGAAGCAGTGTGGGAGCCGAAGCCATATTTCTTGTGGCCCTTGAGCCAGCCAGGACCCTGAGCTGAGACTTGCTCCCTGGCCAGCACCAGTAGCTCAGCCACCAGCAACCGCTCCCACGACTTGCAGTTGGCTCACCAGATGCTGGATCCTGGTAGCCAGGTCTGATGGCCTGAGGGCAATCACTGCAGCTGGTGTGGCAGTGGGCTCTGCTCTGGGCACACACTGGGCATGCCATCACTGGGGCTTCAGTGGTGGAAGTAATGCTAAAATGACCAGGAGTCTCAGGGAACCCAGCCCACACAGTAGCAGTTGCTTGGTGGCCCTCGCTTTTATGAGGTAAAACAGTTTTTTGATGTTCGCCCAGAACCAGGGTGATGTTAAGCTCTGTGAGGGTTTCAGTGAGGTGCTAAAACAGTGCAGAATTTCAAATGGTTCGTCTAATCAAGAAGTTCAAATTGCCAGGCGCGATGGCACATGCCTGTAATCCCAGTTATTTGGAAGGCTGAGGCAAGGGGCTCCAAGTTCAAGGCCAGCCTCAGCAACTTAGTGAGACCTCATTTCAAAATAAAAAATAAAAAGGGCCGAGATGGAAGTGACTAAGTGGTTAAGCTTCCCTGTGTTCAATCCCTGGTATGGCAGCAGGGGTGGGGGTGGGAGTTCAAATTGAAGAAGTAGAAAATCGGCATTGATAACCAAGTTACTTTAGCATAAAAATGTAATTGATAGCGAAAGCATAAAATGTAAAACCATAAGTTAAATCTCTCTTAGTAGCTTCATGTTTCCCAATGGCAATGGAAGGATGTTTGTTTTTTTTTCTTTTTTCCATCCACCTTTATTAAAGTATAATTGACAAATAAAAACTGTATATATTGATGGTGTACAACATGATGTTTTGATACATGTATACATTGTGGAATGACCAAATCACGCTAATTAGCAAATGAACATGTCCATAACTTCACATACTTATCACTTTATTTTTTGGTTAAAACTTTTAAAATCTACTCTTAACAATGTTTAAGTATTCAATACATTACTATTAACTGTCATCACCTCACTCTATAATAGGAATATAACTTATTCCTCCTGTCTAACTGAAACTTTGTACCTTTGACCAACATCTCCTCATCAACTATTTTAATTTCATGTACAAGTAAAGTAATGTAGCACTTTTTTTGTATCTGGCTTATTTCACTTAGCATAATGTCCCCAAGGTTTATACATATTGCCACAAATGATAGTTTCCTTCTCTTATTTTTAAGAATTGTATTAAATTGTATATACATGTGTACATGATTATGTGTGTATACACACATGCACGTACACCACATTTTCTTTATCCACTCATCCATCAATGGATAATTAGGTTGATTCCCTATTTTGGCTATTGTGAATAGTGTGGCAATGAATATGTAAGTATAGATATATCTTCAACACACTGATTTCAGTTTCTCTGGACATGTAACCAGAAGCAAAATGTCTAGGTCATATGGTTATTCTATTTTTAATTCTTTGAAGAACTTCCTTACTGTTTCCTATAGTGTCCATTCTAATTTACATTCCCCTGAGCAGTGAAGAAAGGTTCCTTTTGTTTGTTTGTTTTTGCTAATAGCCATTCTATATGAGTGAGGTGATATCTCACTGTGATATTAATTTGGCTTTTCTTTTTCTTTTATTTATTTATTTATTTATTTATTTATTTATTTATTGTTGGTTGTTCAAAACATTACATAGTTCTTGATATATCATATTTCACACTTTAATTCAAGTGGGTTATGAACTCCCATTTTTACCCTGTATATAGATTGCAGAATCACATCAGTTACACTTCCATTGATTTACATATTGCCATACTAGTGTCTGTTGTATTCTGCTGCCTTTCCTATCCTCTACTATCCCCCCTCCCCTCCCTTCCCCTCCCCTCCCCTCTTCTCTCCCTACCCCCTCTACTGTAATTAATTTCTCCCCCTTGTATTATTTTTCCCTTTCCCCTCACTTCCTCTTGTATGTAATTTTGTATAACCCTGAGGGTCTCCTTCCATTTCCATGCAATTTCCCTTCTCTCTCCCTTTCCCTCCCACCTCTCATCCCTGTCTAATGTTAATCTTCTTGTCATGCTCTTCGTCCCTACTCTGTTCTTAGTTACTCTCCTTATATCAAAGAAGACATTTGGCATTTGTTTTTTAGGGATTGGCTGGCTTCACTTAGCATAATCTGCTCTAATGCCATCCATTTCCCTCCAAATTCTATGATTTTGTCATTTTTTAATGCAGAGTAATACTTCATTGTGTATAAATGCCACATTTTTTTATCCATTCATCTATTGAAGGACATCTAGGTTGGTTCCACAGTCTTGCTATTGTGAATTGTGCTGCTATGAACATTGATGTAGCAGTGTCCCTGTAGCATGCTCTTTTTAGGTCTTTAGGGAATAGACTGAGAAGGGGAATAGCTGGGTCAAATGGTGGTTCCATTCCCAGCTTTCCAAGAAATCTCCATACTGCTTTCCAAATTGGCTGCACCAATTTGCAGTCCCACCAACAATGAACAAGTGTACACTTTCCCCACATCCTCGCCAGCACTTGTTGTTGTTTGACTTCATAATGGCTGCCAATCTTACTGGAGTGAGATGGTATCTTAGAGTGGTTTTGATTTGCATTTCTCTGACTGCTATCGATGGTGAGCATTTTTTCATGTACTTGTTGATTAATTGTATGTCCTCCTCTGTGAAGTGTCTGTTCAGGTCCTTGGCCCATTTGTTGATTGGGTTATTTGTTATCTTATTGTCTAATTTTTTGAGTTCTCTGTATACTCTGGATATTAGGGCTCTATCTGAAGTGTGAGGAGTAAAGATTTGTTCCCATGATGTAGGCTCCCTATTTACCTCTCTTATTGTTTCTTTTGCTGAGAAAAAACTTTTTAGTTTGAGTAAGTCCCATTTGTTGATTCTAGTTATTAACTCTTGTGCTGTGGGTGTCCTATTAAGGAATTTGGAGCCCGACCCCACAGTATGTAGATTGTAGCCAACTTTTTCTTCTATCAGACGCCATGTCTCTGATTTGATGCTGTGCCCCTCCCCTGACTCAGGCAATGGCAAGGCCCTGCTGAGGTGGATGGCGCAAGGCGTCCATCCTCTGGAGGAGCGCAGTATATTTCTGGGAATGGGCTGGGTTTTTTTTGTATTCCTTTAATAAGTATAGTTGTGACTTCTCATATGACCATTAAGTATGAAGGAAAAAACATGAATTTCCCAATTAATGCAACTACTTCTAAAGCATAGATCTGTTTGCTCTAAATGCAATGATTCAGCTGTGGAGTGTAAATTGTTAATGTCTAATGAAAAACTCCCTGTATTCCTGTCAAGGAAGTTTTTGAGAAATTAAATTAAAATCTAGAGAAGAAAAATTAATGTTAAGAAGACAGATTAGTGCTTAGTACTGGACAACTTGTTCTTGTTCCTGTGCACAATGGTTTATGCTCTTACTTTTGTTTGATTAAAAGTAATGACAAATCAACCACTTGCCGTAACCATGGCACCGGTTCCAGTCAGTAAGTCAAGAAACAATAGTCAAGGTATAGGCCAATTGTTTGGGACATTTGTAACTATTATTAAAAGTTAACTAAGCAGAAACAGCTCAAAACAAAACTTGAACTGAAAGTACAAATGCTTGCTTATGCATAAGCCAAGATACATTCTTCTATTCTAATTGTAGCTATGTAATATTTTGTTTCTTTGAATAATGATTCCTGTTTTGTAACCACAAAGTACTGTGAGCCTGCCAAAATGAAAAGTATATATGATCAACTTCACAAGTAAAGATTGGGATCAACACCTTCACTTTGGTGTCTGTGTTGTTTCTCCACAACTCTTTCGCCAACTCCTCACCATCCGTTCGTCTCCTGAGACCCCCTGTTGGAGCTGGTCTCCGACAATTTGATATCAAGCTCCTTGATCCATTTTGAGTTAACTTTGGTGCATGGCAAGAGGAGGGGATTCAGTTTCATTTTGATGCATATGGATTTCCAGTTTTCCCAGCACCATTTGTTGAAGATGCTATCCTTCCTCCATTGCATGCTTTTAGCCCCTTTATCAAATATAAGAAAGTTGTAGTTTTGTGGGTTGGTTTCTGTGTCCTCTATTCTGTACCATTGGTCCACCCACCTGTTTTGGTACCAGTACCATGCTGTTTTTGTTACTATTGCTCTGTAGTATAGTTTGAAGTCTGGTATCGCTATACCGCCTGATTCACACTTCCTGCTTAGCATTATTTTTGCTATTCTGGGTCTTTTATTTTTCCATATGAATTTCATGATTGCTTTATCTATTTCTACAAGAAATGCCGTTGGGATTTTGATTGGCATTGCATTAAACCTATAGAGAACTTTTGGTAATATCGCCATTTTGATGATGTTAGTTCTGCCTATCCATGAACAGGGTATATTTTTCCATCTTCTAAGATCTTCTTCTATTTCTCTCTTTAGGGTTCTGTAGTTTTCATTGTATAAGCCTTTCACCTCTTTTGTTAGGTTGATTCCCAAGTATTTTATTTTTTTTGAGGATATTGTGAATGGAATGGTTGTCCTCATTTCCGTTTCAGAGGATTTGTAGCTGATATACAGGAATGCCTTTGATTTATGTGTGTTGATTTAATATTCTGCCACTTTGTTGAATTCATTTATTAGCTCTAATAGTTTCTTTGTAGACCCTTTTGGGTCTGCTAGGTATAGAATCATGTCATCTGCAAATAGTGATAATTTAAGTTCTTCTTTTCCTATTTTTATGTCTTTAATTTCTTTTGTCTGTCTAATTGCTCTGGCCAGTGTTTCGAGAACTATGTTGAACAGAAGTGGTGTGAGAGAGCATCCCTGTCTTGTTCCAGATTTTAGAGGGAATGCCTTCAATTTTTCTCCATTCAGAATGATGCTAGCCTGAGGCTTAGCATAGATTGCTTTTACAATGTTGAGGTATGTTCCTGTTATCCCTAGTTTTTCGAGAGTTTTGAACATAAAGGGATGCTGTACTTTGTTGAATGCTTTTTCTGCATCTATCGAGATGATCATATGGTTCTTATTTTTAAGTCTATTGATGTGGTGAATAACTTGTATTGATTTCTGTATATTGAACCAGCCTTGCATCCCAGGGATGAATCCTACTTGATCATGGTGCACAATTTTTTTGATATGTTTTTGAATCTGATTCACCAGAATTTTATTGAGGATTTTTGCATCTAGGTTCATTAGAGATATTGGTCTGTAGTTTTCTTTCTTTGAAGTGTCTTTGTCTGGTTTAGGAATCAGGGTGATGTTGGCCGCGTAGAATGAATTTGGAAGTTCTCCCTCTTTCTATTTCCTGAAATAGCTTGAAAAGTATTGGTATTAGTTCCTTTTTAAAGGTTTTGTAAAACTCTGCTGTATACCCATCCGGTCCTGGGCTTTTCTTAGTTGGTAGTCTTTTGATGGTTTCTTCTATTTCCTCAATTGATATTGGTCTGTTTAGGTTGTCTATATCCTCCTGACTCAATCTGGGCAGATCATATGACTTAAGAAATTTATCGATGCCTTCACTATCTTCTATTTTATTGGAGTATAAGGATTCAAAATAATTTCTGATTATCTTCTGTATTTCTGAAGTGTCTGTTGTGATGTTGCCTTTTTCATCCCGTATGCTAGTAATTTGAGTTCTCTCTCTTCTTCTCTTCGTTAGCATGGCTAAGGGTCTGTCGATTTTATTTCTTTTTTCAAAGAACCAACTTTTAGTTTTGTCAATTTTTTCAATTGTTTCTTTTGTTTCGATTTCATTAATTTCAGCTCTGATTTTAATTATTTCTTGCCTTCTATGTCTTTTGCTGTTGTTTTGCTCTTCTTTTTCTAGGATTTTAGATGAAGTATGAGATCATTTATTTGTTGGTTTTTTCTTTTTTTTAAGGAATGAATGAACTCCAAGCAATGAATTTTCCTCTTAGAACTGCTTTCAATGTGTCCCATAGATTCCGATTTGTTGTGTCTGTGTTTTCATTTATCTCTAAGAATTTTTTAATTTCCTCCTTGATGCCTTCTATAACCCATTGATCATTCAGTAACCTATTGTTCATTCTCCAAGTGATGCATGATTTTTCCTTCCTTCTTTTATCGTTGATTTTCAGTTTCATTCCATTATGATCAGATAAGATGGATGGTATTATCTCTACTCCTTTATATTGTCTAAGAGTTTCCCTGTGACATAATATATGATCTATTTTTGAGAAGGATCCATGTGCTGCTGAGAAAAAAGTGTAACTGCTTGATGTTGGGTTGTATATTCTATATATGTCAATTAAGTCTAGGTTATTAATTGTGTTATTGAGTTCTATAGTTTCCTTATTCAACTTTTGTTTGGAAGATCTGTCCAATGGTGAGAGAAGTGTGTTGAAGTCTCCTATGATTATTGTATGGTGGTCTATTATACTCTTGAACTTGAGAAGAGTTTGCTTGATGAACATAGCTGCACCATTGTTTGGGGCATGTATATTTATGATTGTTATGTCTTGTTGTTGTATGGTTCCCTTGAGCAGTATGTAGTGTCCCTCTTTATCCCTTTTGATTAACTTTGGCTTGAAATCTATTTTATTTGATATGAGTATGGACATTCCTGCTTGTTTCCAAAGTCCATATGAGTGACATGATTTTTCCCAACCTTTCACCTTCAGTCTATGTATGTCTTTTCCTATCAAATGCGTCTCCTGTAGGCAGCATATTGTTGGGTCTTGTTTTGTGATCCATTCTACTAGCCTGTGTCTCTTAATTGGTGAGTTTAAGCCATTAACATTTAGGGTTATTATTGAGATATGGTTTGTTCTTCCAGCCATATTTGTTTATTTATGTTACTAAACATGGTTTGTTTTCCTCTTTTTTTTTTTAAAGGATCCCATCAAGGCAGAGCATAGTCACTCCGACCTTCTTACAGCAAATTCCCATGTTTCTGTAATGAAATCCTCTTTTTTTAAAGAGAGAGTGAGAGAGAGAGAGAGAGAGAGAGAGAGAGAGAGAGAGAATTTTTTAAATATTTATTCCTTAGTTTTCGGTGGAGACAACATCTTTGTTTGTATATGGTGCTGAGGATCGAACTCTGGCCGAACGCATGCCAGGCGATCGCGCTACCGCTAGAGCCACCTCCCCAGCCCTTGTTTTCCTCTTTGATTATTTTCCCCCCTTTACTGTCCTACCTCCCACTGTTGGTTTCATTGTTATTTTCCATTTCCTCTTCCTGTAATGTTTTGCCAAGGATGTTTTGAAGAGATGGTTTTCTAGCTGCAAATTCTTTTAATTTTTGTTTATCGTGGGAGGTTTTAATTTCATCTTCCATCCTGAAGCTTAATTTCACTGGATACACGATTCTTGGTTGGAACCCTGCTGGGGTCCAGCCCCAGTGGGGTCCAGGGAGTCCTGAAGGAAGAGTGGCGTCGGCGAAAAGATGAGACAGGAGTCGTTCCGTTTGAGCAATCTTCAGAGAGAGAGCTAAAGCTGCTTTCTCTGGGTCCCCTTTTTATTACAATTTTTTTCATCATTATAGATTCACAATACGTCATTGATTATATAACTTAAAACTTTGCCAAGACATGACATTTCCTTAACCATGATTAAGAGTACACCAATCTACATCCTTCCAGGATATGACCCCCAGCCATACAATCATCAAAGTACAGAATCATCAATAAAACATGTCACCAATTTACATCTTTCAGATTTTCCCAAGATTTACTATTTTTCCCAAGATATGTTATTTCCTTATTAACTAATGCCAAACTACGTAACCAGACTCTAAGTCTCCTAGCCAATCATTAACCTAAAGTACACTTGTACTTTATTTTTAATCTAAAATTCCCATCTAAAAAAGTCCCTTTAAATCTTATATTTAAAATATCCTAAAGTTTATGAATCATCCTTAAAGCATATCAGAAACCTATACAACTAAAGACTTAAGAATTTCTAAACTTAGGAATCTAAATAAAATAATATTTCTAACATTATTCTAAAACTGTGTCTTATAAAGCTATTTTAATTAATTCCTAAATTTATTCTCATAAAACTGGTTGAGCTGCTTTCTCAAAGAGTTTATTTTGTTTCTCAGTCAAGGTACACTAGTTCTCAAAGAATTTGTTTCTCAGTCAAGGTACACTAGTTCTCAAAGAATTTGTTTCTCAGAGAATGATTGTTGTCTGTTATTAGGTTTGTCCACAATGTACTAAGATAGAAGAATAGCCTTTTACTTTGTCCTTGATATGCTGAGGCGTAGTAGAATAGCCTCCAAGGCATGAACTACCTGTTCTGTTCTAGCCATCTGAAATTTAATTTGTTTGGCATTTAACATACTCATGCCTCCTGTGAGAAACATAAGCATGAAAATGCAAAGTCCCAATTACATAAAAAAGGGTCTCATGATTTTGGTTACCCACCAACCAGCGTGGCTTTGCCAGCATTCATCCTCACTGTGACCCTGTCAAGACAGTGGGAGAGCGGCTTTGCCAACACTTTTTCTCACTGTGACCCTGCGAAGACAGTGAGTGGGGGATCGCCTTCACCAGAACCCATTTTCTTTCAGGGTTTGAAATATGTTATTCCAGGATCTTCTTGCTTTCAGAGTCTGTGTTGAAAGATCAGCTGTTATCCTGATTGGTTTACCCCTAAATGTAATCTGCTTCCTTTCTCTTGTAGCTTTTAAAATTCTCTCCTTATTCTGTATGTTGGGCATCTTCATTATAATGTGTCTAGGTGTGGATCTCTTGTGATTTTGCACATTCGGCATCCTGTAGGCTTCTAAGATTTAGGATTCTGTCTCATTCTTCAAGTCTGGGAAGTTTTCTCGTATTATTTCATTGAATATATTGGTCCTTCCTTTGGTTTGGACCTCTATGCCTTCTTGTATCCCAGTGACTCTTAAGTTTGCTCTCTTTATGTTATCCCATATTTCTTGGATGTTCTGCTCATGGTTCCTTAACAGTCTTGCTGAGCTGTCTATGTTCTTTTCAAGTTGAAATACTTTGTCTTCATTGTCTGATGTTCTATCTTCTAAGTGTTCTACTCTGCTGGTAGTATTCTCAATTGAGTTTTAAAGTTGGTTTATTGCTTCCTGCATTTCTAGGATTTCTGTTTGTTTGTTTTTTATTACCTCTATCTCCCTGTATAGTTAATCTTTTGCTTCTTGGATTTTTTTATGTAATTCATTGTCAAAGTGATCTTTCATTGTCTGATTTTGCTGTCTAATGTCTTCCTTGAGACTCCAGATCATTTGAAGCATGTATATCCTGAATTCTTTATCTTACATTCCATCTGTTGCAGCTATTGCCTCTTCTAAAGTTGAGTTGACCTGCATTGCTTGTGGTCCTTTCTTTCCTTGTCTTTTCATACTGCTTGCATTGCTTTCTGCTTGGTGAAACTGTTGTGTTTTTGAAATTTTCCCCCTATATATTTATAATGCTCTTGTATAGTTGAAAAGTCTCCCTTGCAGGGCGGGCAGCAGCTGTGCTCCTCCTCCAATTGGGGTGATCTGTCTACCACGCTGGTGGGCCTCTGGGTCTGTTCTGCCGGTCGGTCGCAGGTCTGCCTACCTTGCAGGCTCGGGCGGCGGCTTTGCTTTGCCCTTACTCCAATTGGGGTGATGTGTCTACCATGCTGTTGGTTCGCTGGGCCTGTTTCGATTGTGGGAGGCGGCTCTGCTCTGCACCTACTCCAATTGGGGTGACGTGAGTTCCATGCTGACGGGCCCCTGGGCCTGTTCAGGGTGCGGGCAACGGCTCTGCTCTGCCCCTACTCCAATTGGGGTGATGTGTCTACCACGCCGGTGGGTAGCTGGGCCTGTTTCGAGGGTGGGAGGCGGCTCTGCTCTGCCCCTACTCCAATTGGGGTGACGTGAGTTCCATGCCGATGGGCCCCTGGGCCTGTTCAGGGTGGGGGCAACAGCACTGCTCTGCACCTACTCCAATTGGGGTGACGGGACTACCACGCCGGCGGGCCGCTGGGCCTGTTCAGGGCACGGGCGGCAGTTCTGCTCTGCCCCTACTCCAATTGGGGTGACGTGACTACCATGCCGGCAGGTCGCTGGGCCTGTGCTGCCAGTCGGTCGCAGATCTGCCTACCTTGCGGGCTCAGACGGCAGCTCTGCTTGGCCCCTACTCCAAATGGCATGACGTGCCTGCCACGCCGGCAGGTCGCTGGGTCTTTTCCGGGCGCGGGTGGAAGGATGTTTTAACTGAGTTCACTGAGTTGATACTGAATTTGGGGCTGGGCAATTGTGTGGCCTTCTTAACCAGCTGTTTTGATGTTATTCTTAGTGAAATAATTAGTATAAGGTGATTTTTCTTCCAAAAAAATAGATTCTTTTTCTATATTAATTTGAAAACAAATCACCTTGGAGATAGTTACTTTTTTCAAGAACTTTTCCCATGATATCTTTAATTTCAAAAAGTGAACTATATAAAATCTAGTAGTATATGACTCAAAAATTAGTCTTAATTAAACCACAATTAAAGAAAAGCTCTTGGATTTTTTTAAAAAATATTTTTTAGTTTTACATGGACACAGTATCTTTATCTTGTTTGTTTATTTTTATGTGGTGCTAAGGATCGAACTCAGTGCCTCACATGTGCAAGGCAAGTGCTCTGTCATTGAGCCACAACCCAAGCCCCTGGATTTTTTTTTTTTTTTTTAATGGAAAACTTGTTCTCAGTTCATTCAAGATTTCTCTATCAGGACTTTTTTGTTTGAGCCAAGAGTTTTGCTAAATTGCCTAGGCTTCTCCTGGGATCAAGTGATTCTCCACCTCAGCCTCCTGGATAGAGGGTGATATAGGCTCACTCCACCACATGTGGCTCCGGATTTTTGATGATTTTATTAAGGGTCACAGGTGAAACTGTGGTAAAAACATTTCATTTATACTACCCTGAAGGACACCTTTCCCACCATTTATTAATAACTTTATTGAGATATAATTAACATATCCAATAATTCATCCCTATAAATTAACAACTCAACAATTTTTTAGTTTACTCAGTTATACCACCACCATCACAATTCAATCACTTTAGAACATTTTCATAAAACCCAAAGGAAATTCTGTACCCATTAGCATTCAATCCCCATTATCTACTAAACAAAAATTCCAGTCTTGGGAAACCTCTATTTCTGTCTCTATTTGTTTACCCTGGACATTCCCTTTAATGTCTATATAACATATGGTCTTTTGTGGCTGCCTTCTTTCACTCAGCCTGGTATATTCAAGGTTCCTCATGCTGTAGCAGATATCTGGACTTCATTTCTTTCTTTTTTAAACAACATTTATTTTTTAGTTGTAAGTGGACACTTACAACTTAATGTGGTTCTGAGGATCGAACCCAGTGCCTCATACATGCTAGGTGAATGTTCTACCTCTGAGCCACAACCCCAGCCCAGGACTTCATTTCTTTTTGTGAGTAATAGCTGACTGTATGAACAGACCACATTTGTTAGTTGACATTTGGTTAGTGGACATTTGGGCTGTCTCGAATTTTTGTCTGTGTAATTCTGACAAGTTTTTCTGTTGCATAGTGCCTTAACTTTGAACAACACAAGTCAAAAAGTCAAAAAGAGAAGGATATTAACAGCAATAACAAAACTATACATGATCTACTTTGCCATAATTTTAGATTTTTCAAATTCAACCATTTCCAAATGCATATTCATAGGTCCTTGTCTTGACAGGGAAACTGGCATTGTTACACTGCTTAAGAACTAAGAAATCCTTGAGCTGGGGCTGTAGCTCAGTGGCAGAGTGCTTGCCTAGCATGTGTGAGGCACTGGGTTTGATCCTTAGCACCACATTTTAAAAAATATACAAATAAAGGCATTCTGTCCATCTACAACTACAAAAAAAATTTTTTTAATTAAGAAATCCTTGAACATTAGATGTTCACTAAGATCCCTTCTTAAACTAAGGGAACAACTTTAGTCTTTCTATTACTTCTCCTTGAATAGAAAAGACCATAAAGACCACGTTGCATATGTTCTGTGTCCTGGGGAATAAACAACAAATATCACTGAGCCGCTTGCAAGCAGCAAGCACAGGAGACTGAGCCTTGGACAGAAATGATCTCATGAGCATGATTTGCCAAGCTGCCCTGGAGTGCCCTGTTTGGGTCTCAAATACTTGGAGTCCTCACCAATTTCCAACTCTGATGGGCCTTCTTTCTTGCTCCTAATCTGCTTGTCCTTAGGCAGTGTTCCATGCCCCCGGCCCATAGAGACCCTCATTGCAGACTCTACCCTGCCAATGATCTCCATCTCTGAAAGTATGGACCCAACAGCAACGCAGGCTTCTATACTAGTTTAATATCCTCTGGGCTCTAGGTCTTCCATGTGCTCTCAAGTGGAGCAAGAAACTCAGGGGGTGCTCAGTGACTGTGTGGGCATGTATGACCTATAGGATTTGCAATCAAGAATACGTATGTGAGGTTAAAAAGACAAAAGAAATTTTTTTGTGTATGTGTGATGCTGGGGATTGAACCCAGGGCCTTGTGCAGGGGAGGCAAGCACTCTACCAACTGAGCTATATCCCCAGGCCAAGACAAAAGAAGTTTATGATTTAGCTACATTTATATTTTATTAAATGTTGAACATTGCTCCAACAATCAAAGCACTTGGGAACCTCAACATATTCCTAAGGCTCTCTCATCAGCTATTGTAGAATTATGTTTACACAACTTCATTCACTAAATTTATCTGAAAGGAACACATTCAGAGGCATAGAAAGCACTTTCATAAAGATTTCCTTCATTAGAATCAAGAAGAAAAAACACCAAAAGGAAGGTTTAAGTAACCAATTTCTTCCTTTGCTTTGCATTTCAGAGTACTCTTACTCTGGATTCTTGGAATTAACTTTATTGAAATCCAGTGAGTTTTACCCGATGCCAGCATGGGAGGCACAGCCTGAATCACAATTTACTGCTGGGGGGCCCTGCCAAGCTTTGCCATTCTTTCAGAGCAGGGTTTCCCTGGGAGGCCAGCTTTTTTAGGTAGTCGCTGGGCTCCAGGTGGGGAATATCAGGATTCTGCCTGTAGTACTTCTGCAACTTCTCCAGAACTGTGGGCAACCCAATTGTGGAAGCATAGAACATGGGCCCACCCTTGTGCCTTGGCCAGCTACACCCATTCAAGTAGATGGCATCAATGTGCTCTGGGCCAGCAGCCATCCCTTCTCCCAAGATACGGAACCCTTCATTGATGAGTGCATACAAGCAGCGCTCAAGGATCTCATCCTTGCTAATGACACGGGGTTCAATATGATGGGTTTCTCTGTACTGTGACAGAAATTTGGAAAGCCAGGGATCAGGTTTGTGAATCCTTCCCAATGGCTTGTCATATTGATACCACCCCTGCCCTGTCTTCTGCCCATAGCGTCCTGATTCACAGAGCATATCAGGAATTGGGCAGTATCTTCTAGTACCCCGCTTTCGGACAGGAGTACCAGGAGGCAATGTGGGTCCAGTAAGACCTTGTTCCTGGCGAACTTTCCAACTCACATCCAACCCAGCAAGATCAGACCCTCGAAAGGGTCCCATTTTAAAACCAAATTCCTCCAGCACCTGATCTATCTCCTCTGGCTTGCTACCTTCTTCTACCAAGAAATATGTCTGGTCAAAATAAGGGACTAGCATTCGATTACCAACAAAGCCATGGCAGTTGCCTACGACTACGCCAATCTTCTTAATCTTTTTGGCTAAGTTCATAACAGTGGCAATGGTGCTGGGGGAAGAGTGTCGGCTAGGAATAACCTCTAACAACTTCTTTACATGAGCTGGTGTGAAGAAATGCATGCCAATGACCAAATGCGGCCGATCTGTGGAAGAAGCAAATTCATCCACATCCAGGGCTGAAGTATTGGTGCACAAAAATGCTTCTGGCTTGCACACAGCTGACAGTTCAGCAAAGACTCGTTTCTTCAGCTTCATATCCTCAAATACTGCTTCGACAACTAAGTCTACGCTAGCAAGCTCCTTCATAGATGAACTGAACCTGAGTTTTGGTCCTGACCAAGGCTGGTCATTCTGTGGCATTTCGGATGCTGCCTTTTCCAAGCTGGAAGTTATTATCTTCTTTGCAGTTTTGAGCTGCTTTTGGTCTACTTCTACAGCAACCACAGGAATTTTTGCCCTTAGAAAAGTAATGACAATGCTTCGGCCCATGGTTCCCAAGCCTGCAGAGACAGTGAAGGAGAAAATGAATGATTCAATGGATGGGGAATTCGAAACTAGCTTATTGGACCACAGTTTCTATGGCAATGTGCCATACTGATACCAGCCCTACCCTGCCTTGTTACCCATATCGTTCTGATTCACAGACCTTATCAGGAATCGGGTAGTATCTTGTATTATCCCACTTTTGGGCAGAAGTTCCCAGAGGCAATGTGGGTCCAGTAAGACCTTACCCCTGGCAAGATTTCCAAACCACATCCACCCAGATAGATGTCAGAGCTTTCTAGTGGGCATAAGAGAGCAGTGGAAGACTACATCACAAAGTGATGGTGGTTTTGAGGTAGGAGGTGTGAATGCATCCAGGGACCAGAAAGACAATAAAATTGATCCCAAATACTTAGCTGCAAGAGTGAAAGGCCATGCTTGAAATATGTTACAAATATCAATCACTGTTTGGAAATCCTGGAGCGAGAGATTCATATACAGAGAAGGGTTAGAGAGGAGGAGTAAATAGTGCCCACAGTCTGGAGACAGACAGCCAAGGTTAGGCCCTCACACCACTACAGTTTAGCTCACTCTGGAAAAGGTTAGCATCTCTAGGCCTCACACATAAGATGAAGGCAGTTTGAGGACTTGGGAGAGAATTACTGGAGCTAACAGAAGTAGTGATTTCAGCATAGAACCTGGGACCTGGTGTCCTGAAGTAAATGTTAGCTCTTGACATGCACACATTTGGAGAAGCCCATGAACTGCCCCCACATGCTTACCAAGGACACCAACGGAGGAGATGGGTCGTGCTGATGCTGTTTTCCATGAGGCCCCAGAGGGAGTGGACCATTTACTTGCATTCTTTTCAGCAAAGAAAGCATACTGCAGGGCTCTAGCCTGCCCTGATCCCTGAAGGTACATAAACAGCTCCGCTTCCTCCTTGATGCCCACTTCATAGGGATACTTCACAGAGGCCTGGACTGCACGGACACAAGTCTCCGGAGCCAGGCACCCAGGGTACTGCTTCTGCATCTTTGCAAAGGCTTCCCTGAAAATGGTGTCCATGTTTGGTAAACTTGGCACTGTCTTGTTCAAGATTCTTCGAGATTCTAAAGGTTGATCTGAAAGGAATAAGCATGATCAGAGATTTGAGAATGTTACTTAAACAAAGGAAATTGATTATATAATAACAGCAGCAGCAGCAACAACACCTGGTTCAGATTCAAAGTACAGAAGTACATACTGTTCATCAAGATATTTAATGGAACACCAATACCATATTTCTGACATTTTTATAACTTAGTCCTATAAGAGAATCTAAGAGAATCAAAGGATTTTTAAGTTACCAAATGAATGCATAAAAGTTATATTTTCTTTTATCCCCTATTATTTTTAGTTATAGAAAACAGTTCAGAATTACTATTTGAGATCTGAAATAATCTGAACACTGTTCTTAAAAATATGAAACCTTTCGATTACCCATGATAGAAGACATTGTAATATGGTTGGAAGGGTAGTTATACATATCAATGGAAGAGAACTGAAAGTTCATTATAAATCTTTCAAGATTGGCTATTTGATTTTCAACACATAGAAAAAAATTAATCAAGTAGTGCTGGGAGAACTGAATACCCGATTACAAAATTGATTAATTAATTAATGAGGTATGCATAGATCCTTACCTAGCACAATCTATCAATGAATCATAGATCCATTGAAGAATAAAAACTGAGCTTTGGGGGCTGAGGCAGGAGGACTGTGAGTTTAAAGCTTGCCTCAGCAGCTTAGCAATGCTCTGAGCAATTTAGCGAGACCCTCTCTAAGTAAAAGATAAAAAAGGGTAGGGATGTGGCTCAGTGGTTACCCTGGGTTCAATCCCTGGTGTTAAAAAAAAGGTCAGGGGGTGGGTACTGTAAGAATTTCTAGAAGAAAACAGGAACATTTTTGTGTTCTTAGGCTAAGTGATATCTTATATAACACCAAAAGCACAATCCATAAAGGAAAAGTAATTAATTAATTGAACAAATTAAAATGAAAGACTTTTATACTACAAAGGACATCATTAATAAAATGACATGAAGATCCATAGGAGAAAATATTAGAGTGGTGGGCAGAAAGTGTCATCCTCTAGATGTCCATGTCCCAATCCCCAGAAACTATGAACAAATCAACTAATCTGGCAAATGGATTTATACATGGAATTAAGATTAAAGACTGAGATGGGAGGTAACCTATTATTTGTGTGGCCCAATATAATCACCTGGGAGAAATTCAATAAACAGAAAGGATCAGAGATATACCATGTGATAGTCTGGACCTGCTGGCAATGCTGTGGATTTCATATGGAAGAAGGATTCTAGTTACTCCATATTATTATCAAATGTTAATACCAAATAACACTTGGTATTGATGTCATTTTTACTACACTCATTCCAGTGATTCTGTATCAGCTATCTATAGCACATATTTCATACAAAGCTGTGATCCAGATTTGGCTTCCAGCTATTGTCATCTCAGGGATAACTGGGGGAGGACCTGCTTCCAGACTCACTCAAGGGGTTGTTAGTTGGATTCAGTCCCTTTTGTGCTTTTGGACCAAGAGCCTCAGTTCCTCCCTCACTATGGGCTGAGGTCACCCTCAGTTCTTTGCCACCTGGCTTCTCCTCAGGGCTGCTCACATCCTGTCACTGGCTTCTGTCAGTGTGGGCAAGTGAGTGAGCAAGAGATGGGCAAGACTACAGCCAGAGTCGTTGGTAACCCAGCCTCAGAAATGACGCCCTATTATTTGAGGCTGTCTACACATTCACTGTAGTTTTAACGTGCATTTTCCTTCATGGTGATATTGAGCCTTTATCACATGCTTATTAGCTATTTGGATATCATACTCTCATGGTTATGTATGTGCTCAAGTTTTACTAACATTTGTATAAAAGAGTAAATGTGTGACAAATTGTAGATGCCAAATGTCCAGCTATTACAGACACTATTTTCTATCAGTGCTACTATTTCAAGAGTAAATCATTGTATGTAAAATGTATGTCTTAGTTATGTTCACAGGAATCATACCAAGCTTATAAAGCAGCTCCATTACAAAAAGACCTCTGACTCTGGCACTAGTGTGGAGCCTGTGTCCCAGGGAACGGATCATAGTCTGGATGTCATCATGTGCACAGGGGCATTATGTAATCTCATCCCTTGTTGTAAGCTATGAGGCAAGTCTATTCCTAATACTTGATTACTTGCAGAGTTGAGAAGAATGCTTTTCTAAATGAATGATATCACGTGGTTAGAGCAGCACTCAGGAGAGGAGCAAAGACAGTGGTTATTAGCATGAGGTCCCTGCTGACCCTACTGCTTTGGAGAAATGTGAACTGTACTCAAGAGACCCACAGATTACTTGCTCAACTATTCAGTCCTCAATGTGAGGAGAGGCAAGCTCAGCAGAGAAGGATGGGACAAGCTACAGTCCATTGCTGGCTCCATTCATTGGTGGCCTAGAAGGGAGACAAGAGAGGACAGCGGGGAGAGAAGGAAGGGGGGGACACGTGTGTAGAGAGCAATGCATGAGGAAAGAGGCCCAGCTGTCTGCATTGTGACCTGAACCTACTGCTGGCATAATTCACACCATGGAACAGGGAAGATGGATCTGGATGTCCCAGAGCTGGAGCTCTGTCCTGCCACACTGCTGCTGCTCCCACCATGCCTGGGGCTGCCTCTCAAAGCCCAGTCATATCAGATTTCTTTCAAGAGTTGAAGATGCCCACCCAGGGCCCACCACAGATTTAGTTAAGAATCTTTAAGGGTGGGGCCTGAGCCAGGCAAATTTTTTTTAAACAATTAATGACTATTTAAAATAACTTTATTTATTTATATTTTTATGTGGTGCTGAGGATTGAACCCAGTGCCTCACACAAGCACTCTACCATGGAGCCACAACCCCAGCCTGAGCAGGATGATTTTTAAAAGAGTTTTTTTTTTTTTCTTTTTTTTTTTTATTGTTGGTCGTTCAAAACATTACATAGTTCCTCATACATCATATTTCACAGTTTGATTCAAATGAGTTATGAACTCCCAATTTTATCCCGTATACAGATTGCTGTATCACATCAGTTACCCTTCCATTGATTGACATATTGCCTTTCTAGTGTCTGATGTATTCTGCTGTCTATATTATTCTCTACTATCCCCCCTCCCCTCCCCTCCCCTCCCCTTTTCTCTCTCTACCCCTTCTACTGTAAATCACTTCTTCAATTTGAATTATCTTGTCTTACCCCTCCTTTCCTCTTATATGTCATTTTGTATAACCCTGAGGATCGCCTTCCATTTCCATGCGATTCCCCTTCTCATTTCCTTTCCCTCCCACCTCTCAACCCTGTTAATGAAAATCTTCGTCTCAAGCTCGTCGTCCCTACCCTGTCCTTGTTTCCTCCCCTTATATCAGAGGAGTCATTTGGTATTTGTTTTTTAAAGATTGACTAGCTTCACTTAGCATAATCTGCTCTAATGCCATCCATTTCCCTCCAAATTCTATGATTTTGTCATTTTTAAATGCAGAGTAATACTCCATTGTGTATAAATGCCACATTTTTTTAATCCATTCATCTATTGAAGGGCATCTAGGCTGATTCCACAATCTTGCTATCGTGAATTGTGCTGCTATGAACATCGATGTAGCAGTGTCCCTGTAGCATGCTCTTATTAGGTCTTTAGGGAATAGACCGAGAAGGGGAATAGCTGGGTCAAATGGTGGTTCCATTCCCAGCTTTCCAAGAAATCTCCATACTGCTTTCCAAATTGGCTGCACCAATTTGCAGTCCCACCAGCAATGAACAAGAGTGCCCTTTTCCCCACATCCTCTCCAGCACTTATTGTTGTTTGACTTCCTAATAGCTGCCAATCTTACTGGAGTGAGATGGTATCTTAGGGTAGTTTTGATTTGCATTTCTCTGACTGCCAGCGATGGTGAGCATTTTTTCATGTACTTATTGATTGATTGTATGTCCTCTTCTGAGAAGTGTCTGTTCAGGTCCTTTGCCCATTTATTGATTGGGTTACTTGTTGTCTTATTGTCTAATTTTTTGAGTTCTTTATATATTCTGGTTATTAGGGCTCTATCTGAAGTGTGAGGAGTAAAGATTTGTTCCCAGGATGTAGGCTCCCTGTTTATCTCTCTTATTGTTTCTTTTGCTGAGAAAAAACTTTTTAGTTTGAGTAAGTCCCATTTGTTGATTCTAGTTGTTAACTCTTGCGCTATGGGTGTCCTATTGAGGAATTTGGAGCCTGCTCCCACAGTATGTAGATCATAACCAACTTTTTCTTCTATCAGATGCCGTGTCTCTGATTTAATATCAAGCTCCTTGATCCACTTTGAGTTAACTTTTGTGCAAGGCGAGAGATAGGGATTCAGGTTCATTTTGATGCAAATGGATTTCCAGTTTTCCCAGCACCATTTGTTGAAGATGCTATCCTTCCTCCATTGCATGCTTTTAGCCCCTTTATCAAATATAAGATAGTTGTAGTTTTGTGGATTGGTTACTGTGTCCTCTATTCTGTACCATTGGTCCACCGGCCTGTTTTGGTACCAGTACCATGCTGTTTTCGTTACTATTGCTCTGTAGTATAGTTTGAAGTCTGGTATCGCTATACCGCCTGATTCACACTTCCTGCTTAGTATTGTTTTTGCTATTCTGGGTCTTTTATTATTCCATATGAATTTCATGATTCTTTTATCTATTTCTACAAGAAATGCAGCTGGGATTTTGATTGGCATTGCATTGAACTTATAGAGAACTTAAAAGAGTTTTTAACAGTTGTTTTGAGCTATACCTACAAAAGGTTCAAGATCAGGGGGTGTGTCAGCCACTGCCTCTGGGACAGCCGCAGGGTTTGGCAAGTTTTCTGAGGCCAGAAATTGGAAAGAATAAAAGGGAGAAAATGAGCAAACCAACCAGAAAAGAAAAGCCTGCTTAATGGAATGAAGCAATTATTTCTGACCCACATAATCCTGTTATCCTGGGATCCTCAGAACCTCTCAGGCTGTGCTTAGTCATCCTGGGAGCTCTCCCAGGCTCCTGTCCAGGACAGCCTAGCGCCAAATGAAGCACATCCATGGGACAGGTTTGGTCAGGGCGCAGTCAGCCAGCTTTTCCCTGCCTCGTCCCCTGTCTCTCTCTTTCTGTGGCTGTAGTTGAAGGATGCCGTTTTCTTCCACTGTTGGGTTATTAGCAAAGAACACAGGTAGAACTTCCCCTTTACATCGATAGGGACAGTGTTTGGAAAGTATTTCTTCTACACTTGGTAATCTTAATGTCACTCAGAGCAGTGTTGAGTGGAATATTTTTTCTTTAGCCACTGTATATGGTTTAATTTTGTTCTCCACATACCATGGTGAGAAGTATCATTTTTGATCTTACTAAGTTGTTAAATAAAGTTATGACACAGTTGTAAATGAGTCACTCAGCAGTACCTACAGAATAAGAGCCGAGTGTGGGCAGGTCAGCAGTAGCTGCCCAGGGAAAGCTGAAGAGAGGCACTATGTAGTGATTCAAGTGTACTCATAACTGAACTCTTCATTGGCCCATTCACATGAATTTTGACTTCATTCTATTCAGGATCATAAAGATAAAGATGAAGTATACTCAAATTTTGATAAAACAATGTGCAAAATTGTACTTATGAAAGAAGAAAAGAAGTTGATTATTTCTCCTTCACCCTTCTGCTAACTTGACAGGAACAGATTCTCTCTGCCTAAGCTAAAGAGCGACTCAGCATGGAGTTCATAGAATTCCCTTCCTCAGACACACAGGACCATCTGTCTTCTCCCTAGCTGTGATAGGCAGTAGCTTCTGTGCACCCTTGAGGCTCTGCAAAGGATGAAACAACTGCACAGTCACAGGCTTCAGGGAGATCACCCACAGTAAGTGACAAAGAGGAGGCTCAATGTGGACATGTGCTCAGGCCTCCAATGTGAGACAGGGTCACTCTGTATTTTGAAAGTTGTTTATATAAATGTTCAGAGAGAGTAAAAAGAAATTACAAAGAGCAAAAGGTAAAATGAGGGAGAAGGCCCAGGAAACCACTAAGGTTTTTTTTTGCCCAAGTTCTTTGGGCAGAATTTGAATTATTCAAACAGCCAATAGCTCAGCACAGCCATAGCCAAATAGACAAAGAGAAAGCACCAACTTGAGGATCCCAGGTGGATGTGCCCTGGGCCCATCCCTGCTGGAAAGGGGGGCACAGAGCCACAGGGTGTTGGTCTTTGCTCTCACTTGCAGCTTCATGCCAGAAATGCACACATGGGGACTAGGAATTTTCACTCAGTTCTGGGACAAGCAAGCTGCTGACCACATGCAAGTGCAAACAGATGGCCTCTCACAGGACCTTCCCCTTTCCAGGTGAGCCAAAGCAAGCAGGTCTGGCCCAGGAATCCTGCATTCCTCCACTAAATCTATTGTACCGCTGTAGTCTAAGGTGCTTCATATAACAAGAAAATTAAGATGTGTAAAGCTAATTAGTTAAAACAGCCAACTCTCCAGAGTATGTTGTAAAGTTTGTAGAGAAATCTGCAGCGACTTCCCAAATCATATCTGTAGATATGTAACCTTCTATAGTCCTGTCTTACCCATAACTGTTTCCAAAAGTATTGACTAGAATATTGACCACTGGGAATCCCCTTCCCTCTCTCCTTTCCTATAGGATGTGGAAATTAAATAAGTCTTCCTAATCTTTTCCTTTTGTGTCTTTTAATTTGTTAATTAATTTATTTATTAACTGAACATTTGAGCAGTGAGAAGGGGAACAGGCTGAATTAATACAATTTTTTTCAAATGAAAAATGGGAATTTAAAACATTTACATACATTATTTAAATTGTGATATCATTCACAATTTAATGTGAAGTTTTTTCACATTAAAAGTCACATGGCTTTTTAACCACACTTTTCATAACTGACTTACTGATGTCTTTAAGACCTTAAGCAGTATTTACAAGCCATGTAGAAAAAGTAAATCCCAGAAAATGTTGTCTCCATTCTTACCCTCCCTTCCAATGGTTCTCAAAGAGTGGTCCCCAGAAGGTAGCATTATCATCACATAGGCACTTGATAGAGATGTAAACTTTTGGTCCTTACCCTCTATGTAGTGAATCAGAAAATAATGAGTGGATCCCTGCAATCTATGTTTTAAGCCAATCAAGAGATTCTGATACACAGTAAAATTAGAGAACCATTGCTCCATATGAAGATAATTACACTAGCTTTATTGAAAAACAGATTAACACACATGCATGTATTCATTTATAATAAATTTATATGTATTTAATATTAATTAGTGCATTAGTATTTTGTGGATCCTCCCCATCAAGTTTATACCAATTTTGTTTTGTCAAAAAACCACATTCCTATAGCTACCTTTAAAAGCAAATAAAGGAAAATTAAACAAAAAAAAGAGGAAAGCATTGAGAGAGAGTGCACAAAGACAAATAAAAGGAAAAAAATCAATAAGCACAGCTAAACATTTTGTGAACTAACAAGCAGCAAGTGTAGATAAGATTCCCTGAGTCAGTCCTTTGTTGATCAGCCCCATTTCTCTACCTTCTGACTCTAGCATTTATGTATGACAAAGCAGCACCAAGATATCACAGAATTTCAAACATTGGTACTCATTAAAAAATAAAAGTAATCAGTAAGCATCCTAGAGTTTCCCAAGGGATTTTAATTACTAAACCCCAAAAGAGATGCAGGACAGCCACTTCAGTTGTAGTTAAGAACCAAACACTCACCATCCTGCCCACCCCAAAGAATGGGGTCTTAATTAGAATAAGATTTATCCTATGCTTGTATGATTTTATCAAAATGGATTCTACTGCCATGTATAACTAAGAATAACCAATAAAATAAAATTTAAAAAAAAGAACCAACACTGAGAGCTCGCTTATAGCCTTTGCACTCTTGCAATATGATTTGAAACCAATTAATTTTGAGGAGCACTTTCCTTTTATGAATAATGGAAATAAGACCCCAAAGAAGAGATCTGTTGTGGTCCACATGACTCAGGCTGAGATCTGAATCCAGGTCTTCTATCACCCAGTCCTGAGCCTTCTCTATGAGACTGCACCCCTTCCACATTGGTGGGACCTCCATTTTTTCTTCCAGTAAATTTAATGACTCAGATACTAGGAAAAGATACACACACACATACACATATATAGATAGGTACATAGATATTTTTTTAACCAAGAATCTCAGTTACCTACAACTCCAGTAAAACTTCTGTTAAAAACCTATTATATCTTCTGATAAGAGTTTTCCTTATACAAATAAGTATATGAACCAATCATATTTGTGAAATTTCCTTTCTGGGTTTTTTTCTTAATATTATATGTAGCAGAGCTCTGTGGTGCATGCCTGTGATCCTAGAGGCTTGGGAGCCTGAGGCAGAAGGATCACAAGTTAAAAGCCAGCTTCAACAATTTAAGAGGGCCTAAGCAACTTAGTGAAACCCTGCCTCAAAATAAAGAAATAAAAAAGGCTGGGAATCTGGCTCAGGGGTTTAGCACCCCTGGGTTCAATCCCTGGTATCAAAAAAGGGAAAAAAATATATATATATATACACACACACATATATATAGTATATAATATAATATATATAATGTGTATCTGTATTTGCAAGTTTTTCATTTCTCTTCAAAAATGGAAGTTCCAATGGTTAAATGGAGTTGCTTCTTTGATTTCTATCATTAATTAGGTAACTAATCCTATAAAATTAAGGTAGAAGTTGTTTCCAATATTTTATATTGACAAAGCTTCAGTGATCAATACTATGCTCAAATCTTTGTACTTCTGTTATAATTTCTCTATAGTAAATTACCAAGAATAGAAACACTAAGTCAAAGATATGAGTAATTTCTTTTTATTTTATTTCATTTTTTTTTAACTTTTATTATTTTATGTGGGGCTGAGGGTCAAACCCAGTGCCTCATGCATATGAGGCAAGCGTTCCACCACTGAGCCACAACCCCAGCCCCTCTTTTTATTTTTTAGTATTGGGGATTGAACCCAGAGGCACTTAACCACTGAGCCACATCCCAAGTCATTTTCTATTTTTTATTTAGAGAGAGTCTCACTAAGTTGCTTTAGGGACTTGCTATGTTGCAGAGGCTGGTTTTGAACTTGCTATCCTCCTGCCTGGGTCTCCCAAGCCTCTGGGATTACAGGCTAGCAATGGCATGCCTGGCAACCATATGAATACTTTAAAACCTCAATACCTGAGTGCCTAATTGCCCACTTAATCGGATGTATTACAATCAGTACAATGAGCACTTATTTAAACTTAATCTTGCCCCATTATTTTTCTATCTTTTCTTATTTGCTTTGCAAAATTTAGTGACTTTTAATGATTCTTTCATTAATCAATTTTCGAAAGCATTTCACAGTTAAGTATGCACTTACTTTATAACCTGGTAATCCTATTCTTATTAATTTACCCATGAGACATGATAATATACACTTACAAAAACCTGTGAAATTCTGGAGTGGAAACAACTTAAATGTTCATCAGGTGATGAACAGATAAAAAAATTGGAGTTTACCCACATTATGGAAATTTTTCAGTAATCCAGTGTAACTTAACTCAAGATACAAAAACATATGAACTCAAAAGCAATGTACTACATGAAAAAATCCAGACACAAAGACACCTTCTATATGCAGGATTCCATCTACATGAAATTCTAAAAAATATAATACTTCAGTGATAGGAGGCAGGTCACTGGTGGCCTGTGGCCAAGTGAAAGACAAGGGGACATACCAGAAAGTGTCTTGAGAATACTTTCTTGGGTGACAGAGCTGCACCTTGGTGTGGCACTGGGCACATGACTATGCACTGTCACCAACACTCACCACTCTATACTTGGCTTGGATGAATTTATTGTGTGAAAATTACACCTCAGTGAAGCTGAGGGGGCATTCTGAGCTGTGGGTGGTCTAAAAATACTACTTGATTCTAGAGTCACAAAAGAAGCCAAATTAGATCTGCAAAATAAATAAATGAATATGTGAAGCTGAAAAAAAACAGAAACAGAACCAAAAATAATTTTGGAATGCTTGAGAAAATTAGCATACTGCAGGCTTGAAAAAAATCAAAACAAGCAAAGACTAAATGTTTAGGAAATTGTGGGACAAAATATCTTTACTTCGTGCCTATTTCCTTTCAGTTCTTGTGTGTATTCATACATATTCTATGTAAGTATAATTATAAGATATATATGAATTTAAGATAGATAAATAGATAAAGATAGTTTTTATTTTGCTTTGTTTTTTGTGTGGCTAAACCTTGAACCCAGGGGTAGGCCTTGCTCTTCCACTGAGCAATTATGCAGCCATGTACTTTAATATCTTAAAACATTTCTGGATCACAAACACTTGACTTTATGTGTATATTGTCCTCATGGCTATAATTTAAAATAGTTACATGTAATTGTTCAAAGCCAGAACTATTGGTGAAATTAACAAGTTTTAAAGCACATGAACCTCAATGTTAGGATGCCACCAAGTGGACAAGTGATGTAAGCTTCAATTCAAGTGGCTAAAACAGAAATGTTACATGTCATTTGAATTTTTAAATTTAACACTTAAAATTAACTTTAAAACAGAGTAAGAAAGGAAAATCACACCATTTTATAAGTACACTAGACCATGATTTTAATTTATTTCTTGAAGAAATCTAATTCTCAAATCAGAATCTAGAGAAATTCAGGAAAACAGCTGAGGTGTTTATAAACTAAAGCCCCGGGAGTAAATGTTGACCTGGGTATACCTTGAACCCCAGTGCAAAGAATAATACAAGGACCCCCAATTGTACACAGCCTTTGCTCTGAGTCAACCAAATGACTTCTAACAAAACAAGCAGCCCCCTCAGGAAGCTCTGTGGGGCAGACCTGGTGAAGACAGCCTGGAGGCAGAGGACAGCAGGGAGTCCACCTCCATTTGGGTGGGAACTTACCAACTCTGTAGGAGCTACCAGTATTCTCTCCCCACAGTCCCTGGCCTCCCCATTGCAAGCCTTACCATTGCATTGGAACAGTAACTGGCTGGAGCCACACTCACAAGAAAACAAGACTTCAAGAGAGTGTTGGCCTGGGTCAGCAAAACAATGACTGGTTTCCCCAGGAAAGCTCTGGAATTACCCTGAGCCTTTGCTGCCACCAAGCGGGAGACCAGCACACACTCCATCCTGCCTGTGGCCCAACACTCCTCCCAGTTATTTATTTTGGGATTTTTTTCCCCACCCTGTTCCTTGCTCATTTAGAGCTCACCACCTCCACAGACTGAAAAGGAACCGTTAAAAATCAAGCAAATGAGCAAGCAAAGGAGTTTGCCATGAAAGGAGGTCTTAGAGTTCCCTTCCACACTCCTGAGTGTGTAAGGCAAGAAGGCCTGAGGGATGGAACTTGCCTTGCTGAGACAGGAGTTTCAAAGGCCAGGGCTTTATTGTGGGGAGTTAGAGAGCGTAACTTCTATTGGCTGAAGTGTGTGTGCTCCTCTATCTGTTTCAGCTTTAATTCTATTTCTTCACTGAAAAACCACTTCTGATTATAAAAACTCCAATGGCACAAAAGGGTGAACTGTAAAAAGTCTCCTTTAAACTGCTTCTGCTGGCTGACAAGAACCTTTCCCAGAGGCAACTACTCATTTCTTGTGAGATTCTAGCATAAATATTTTGTGCATAGGCCAAAAGTGACATCTATCCAGTCTCCCCAAATATACATTCTATACCATCACCCCTGACCATTGGCAAACTACCACAACTGATGTGATATCATTAATAATGCAATATTTTATGGAATTTATGCCATGTTAGTACATTCATTTTTAAGTTTTATCATCCTCTATCACATGGGTGACCCCTAAGGTATTTAAGGAGTGTCTTATTAAAATGGACATTAGCTTGTTTCCAATCTTGTGCAGTTATCATCTTTATCTTCTTACCTAAAATTCTCAGGGCAAATTTGATTGCTGCTTCTACTGGATCTGAATCCACAACTTCATCTAGAATGCCCAGCTTAAGTGCTTCATCCGCCAAAATGTGTCTCCCTAAAACAAAACAAAATAAAGCAAATCAAAGAGTGATGTGAGATTAAAGTGAGAGCCCTCCTGTCTTCCCCAGATATATAAACATCTGCTATTAAGAGAAAAGAACAAGGACCCTTGATGGCTGGAGTTGAAACATCATGCAGATGCAGCCAGAGACCTTGGATTCAGGGTGTAGCCCCACATTTCCTGTTTTTGTGACCAGGAGGAGGTGCACCAGGAACACAATTTCCTCACCGATCAATAGGAATAATTATGCTTATCTCAGTAATTCTGAGTATTAGGGTGAAAATCATATATTCTATTCTCTTAATAGTCTCTAAATAACTATAGAAGCACTTTACAACCTACAAATCTCTATAGAAATATAGAAGATGGTGACTGTTGGATAAACTTAATAGAAGTGGCAGCAGCACTACTATCTATCTTGTACCTACCACACACCAGGACTGAAGCTGGTTTACAAAATGGTCACCAAACACACATGTAGTTGAGTAGATGGGGAAAAAAGTACTATACCAATTAAAATGATGTTATATAGGTCTAATGAAAGTTACACAGGACAAATGGTATAGTATTCCAATAGTTATTGGCTACCAAGACTCTCCACCCTTCCTTGGTTTGTAGAATATATTGTATGTGGTTGGGAGCCCTGGCTCCTACTATGTAAGCTGAAAAGAAAGCAGAGCTGAAAGGTAATTGCTCTTCTAGTCCCAAGAAGCAATGGTGAAACAAGTGCTCTGTTGAGGGTCTGAATCAGTCTGGTGTCAATGACACTAAGCAATAGCGACAGTTTAAATCTCACCTCACACAAGTGGCAACACTGGGTGTCAGGAGTGGCAGTGCTAGCAACCTGCTGTGTTCAGGGTCATCTTGGCAGCCTCAGTATGGAAAGTCAAGGGTGTTACAAAAGTTTATCAGGGTTTGCATCACTAAAGATCTATCCTGGCAGTTCTTTATCTTTGTCATCCGATGTGCATATTCTGAAGCAGGGGTTGTGGCCTTAAGCACAGGGCCAGTAAGAAGGAGACAATGACAAAGCATTTGCGTACTTGCAACTTTGGAAAAGGGTTCATCAAATCAGTCTTGGTGGCAATAATTCCTGGGTCTTCCCTGCCCTTCACGTGTTGGTAGATGCCGCCTCTACAACAAAAACCTCCATTCCTGGGTCCCGCGAGTGCTTCAGAGAGCTACAAATGGATTTTCTTGACCAGGTGAACAGTTCAGTGATTTTCCAGGGGTCCTGCTGGAAAGCAGTCTTGGGGCACTTTTCTGGAAGCGCCTTGAAAGCAGACTTCCAGATCCTCTCCTGCAGTGCGGAGGGGGTGTGGAGTAGGTGAGTGGTGTCAGGGGTCAAGTGTCCCATGTACACAGTTACTTGGGTAAAGGTTAAGTAAATCAACCTAACCAGGTTAAGGGCTCTGAGGGGACATAAATGGAAGATGGAAACCTGGGTGCTAAAAGGATCTCTAGGACAGCAAAGCAGGGAAATGTGAGCCACCCACAAATAGAATGAAAAGCTCTTCATCTGTACTGATTTCTTCTGGCTTTAATTTCATGAAAAAGAGAGTACCACTGCTGTTCTTCCAGTGTCAATCACGTTCCAAGCATGCTTATTCTGTTTCAAAGAACAAATGTAACAGTGGTCCACTTTATGCTTTGAATATAGCCCTTGCTGCTCTGCCACTGCAGTTTATTTTTATTTTATTATTTTTTTTAGTTGATGATAGACATTTATGTTATTTATTTATATGTGGTGCTGAGAATCAAACCCAGTGCCTCCCACATGCTAGGCAAGTGCACCAGCACTGTGCCCCAGCCCCAGCCCTACAGTTTATTTTTATAATGGACTGTTTCTTTTTCTTCCTCTCTCCCTGCTCCTCCCTAATCTCTCCCTATCCCTAATCTCAGGAGGGACAGGATTACCTTTCTTCCCCATTTTAAGCAGATTTATCTTCTCTGGATAGGAAAAACCAATGCAGACTTTGGGGATGGTACCAGAAGATATCAGAAATAACTGATATCTCCCAAATTAACAAGTGAAATTATAGCTCCAACAGAGAACATGTGGAATGTAGCATTTGAGTCGCCTCTTTAAAAGTTCCCTGTTCCTGCCGATGGGCAGAATCACAGCCTTTCAGACAGGAGTCCCCTGTGTTTCTCCTTTGCTAGCAAAGCAATAAACATTTTTCCTTTTTCTCAAAACTGTGTCCTCATTATTGGATTGGCATTAGGGACAAGGACCAAGCTTTCAGCAACACTAAGGACTTAAGATGTGCAAATCAAATCCTCGGGCTGTGCTTTAAACTTGTTTTTTCTTGGGCAGCCCTCAGTGTAGATTGAAAGGACACCCACAGAGTCCATGCAAAGTCCAGAGATCACACCACACACTGGAATCTCATGCAAGAGATTTATTGTCAGTAGCATGAAGCAAACCGACAAGGCTGTCCTTTGAGGAGAGCAGCAGTGTGTCAACCCTCACAGAGAAGCTTTATAGCCCACAGAGGAATTTCATAAGCTGCTTAGGAGTTGTGTTGTAAACCGGGGTGGGGTTGATCATTCAGCAGGCACATGTTCTTATGGGAAGTTAAGCAGCATTGCCTTAGAATCAAAACTTTGGAGCCTCTAGATAAAATGGCTCCCAGCCTACAATGGCAAATCTGATGCCAATATAGTTAACAACCCTTGTCCAACAGGCTCCAAGAAGAGCTCTGTGTAGGTCAATGTCAGGAGATCCCATGGCAACTGAGTTAGAAAACATTCTCTTCAAGCCAGAGAATCTCAAATTTTTCCTGTTTTCTTCATCACTTCTTTTCCAAACTTTACATTTTTTTTTCTTCATGGAAACTTCCCAGATGTCAATCATAAGTTTCCCTGAAATTATACAGTCTACTCGAAAAGACAGGTGTATGATTCTAATGGTAGCTTTCTTTTAATTCACTGTGACCTTTTCTATGCAAATCAAAAAATCTGTCACCTTCTTGCTGTTTTTACTTGTTCTTCATCATGTTAAATATGGTGGCATTTCTTGAAGCGGTGCTTTAAGAATAGAACAATTCTAGTTTGCTTCATTTCTTCTTATCAAAGAAGCCAGTTTTTTTCCTGATTTTCCCTAAGATACTATCATCTTTCAGACCAATTACTGAAAACAGGGTCACAAAATTCTTCAATGTTCCCCTATATGCTTAATTCAGTAAACTTTAGGATTTACAGACTCATTTCACACCATTGCAACTCTTGATATATTTCATGCTGCTTTGTTTCCTTTCTGTTTTGTCTTTTGCTCAATAAACTCTGTCATGGGCTGTGAATTTCTCTAATATGTTGGATTTGAGCATCCTCTAAAGAATTCTAAATCAGACACTTAAAAATGACTCACATTATTTAAAATGTACTTATCATTGTAAATTAAAACAATTTTCATTAGATTTTTTAAATAAATTTAATACTTCAGTTTTTCTAAGTCTCCTCTCATAGTCTATAGGACTTATAACACCACCTCATCTAAAACAACAAAGCTATTTTAATGCATATAGAATCACATTATTGTTGATATTGTCTCATATGCAGTTTTTATATCACAGTCTCTTTGTCAACACATACAGATATCTATTAGCAATTCTCAAACACTGCAGTCTTAGAACCCCTATGCATTCTTATATATTATAAAGAATTCCAAAATCCTATTGTTTATATAGGTTATATCTATCAATATTTACTGTATTAGGAATTAAAATTGAGAATTTAAAAAATGTTTATATATTAAATAATTTTAAAATAATAGTGATAAATTCATTATAGTTTAACATATCTTTGGGCAAAATAAATAATTTTTTAAAATTTAATAATTTGCTCTTTTTTCTCATACATTCTTCAGGGTCAGTCTACTACTAAGATTTTCATCTTAATTTTACTCAGAAAAAAGACATATATGAATAACAGTAAATAGCTAAGTTCTGTCATATCTACGAGGGTTTTAAGCACACTGTATGTATTAACCTACCTAGTGTTCACCACCACATCACCCCTACTATTAAATGCATGTTTGAGAAATCTAAGGAAAAGAAAGATAAATTGCCTAACATGGGATCTCATAATTAATTATACTTGTTTAGAGTAAATTCAGGTTTGTCTTACAAACCTGAATATTTGGTAAATCTAGAAGGGGGTGGACAGTTACTGCTAAAGAATACCAAGTTTCTTTTTTATGCTGATTTAGTGTTATATTATTCATAATCCCTATTTAAAAAGAAAAATTTCCACTTGTAGCTGATATCTTAATACTTGAGAAATGAAAATTTGTCTTGAAAATTTTGATTTTCAATCTTTTCTTTTAAAAAAACTTATTATGAATTTTTTATACTTTTATTGTATTTACTTACTTTTATGTGATGTCTCACACATTCTGGGCAAATGTTCTACCACTGAGCCACAACCCCAGCCCTTTGAATCTTATTATTATTAAAATTTCTAAACCAGATCTGAATATAATGTTCCCTATGTGAACAGCAATAATTCAACAAACTATAATACAACTCTAAATTTGATTATTGCTTTGCATATACTTTCCTTCCATGATTTGCACATGGGATCATAATAGTAACATTTGAGAAGCTGTCAAGAGAAATACTTTTATAGATGAGAAATACATTTTATAGATGAGAAAATTTGAAGACAAAGTTAAACTGTCCCCTTAAGGTTATATAGTAGATACTGGCCAGGCCAGGATTTTCCTAAATGCTGGTCCAGTTCCTCAGGTTCGTCTAGACAGTCACAGGCAAGGTTTACACTGACCTGATGTAATTAAGTCAAGTGCAGCAGGAATTCCAATGAGTCTGGGGAGAAGCTGGGTTCCTCTTGCACCAGGAAGAATTCCTAATGTGACTTCTGGGAAGCCAATATGAGCCTATCAGATTGAAGGCCGACAATGAGGTAATACATTCATATCTAAGATTAACAACCCCTGGATTTCCTATACCCCCCAAAACATTGTTTCATTGGATTCAGCAAGAATTTCCACCTGGCAAACTAAAATATATGCTCTCCTTTAATTAACAGCATAACCAGAGCTGTTCTAAGTCTTCATGCTTAAACGTACTTCTAGCTCTGGCACATTTTTTTAGTCAATTATGACCTGTCTCAGACAATAAAATTTTAATATCCTTCAGGAAAAGCTTTCTGGGAACTTGCAAGAGCCAGGAAGCATAGGTAAAGGAAAAGGAAACTCGCAGAATGGGAGAGAGTATTGGCAGATTATAGATCTGATATAGGACTTGTATCCAGAATACACAAAGAAATTTCATAACTCCAAATAAAAAGACAACCAATTAAAACTGGACAAAGGATCTCTCTAAAGAAGGGATAAAATGCCCAATCAACACATGAAAAGATGCTCAGTATCATTAACTATCAGGGAAATGCAAACCTAAAGCACAATGAGATACAACTTGACACCCATTAGTATGAATTCAAGAAAAAAGGCAGACAATATGGAGAAGACAAAACACTCATACATGGATGACAAAAAGGTAAAATGTGCAGAAATTTTGGAAAACAATTTGGCAATTTCTCAAAAGTTAAACATGGATTTATCATGTGACCCAGCAAGGTCACGTAGTATAAACCCAAGGGCAATAAACACATAAGCCCACAAAAATCTCTTATGTGTGTTTTCAAAGCATCATTGTTCATAAAAAAAAAAAAAACAAAAAAATAGAAGCAACTGAAACATCCATCAACTGATGAATGGATAAATAAAATGTGGCATAGCCATACAACAGAATATTATTCAATACCAGAGAGGAACAACCAACTGATTTTTGCCACCATATGGATGAACCATAAAAGCATTATGCTAAATGAAAGAAACCAGTCATGAAAGACCACATATTGTATGAACTCATTTATATCAACTACCCAGAATAGGCAGAAAGGCAAAATTAACACCTTCCCAGGTAAATAAAAACTGAATTCATTGCTAGCTGTCCAATCCTACAACAAATCCTTTTAGCTGGTATGAAAGGATACTAGATAGTAACTAGAATTTACATGAAGAAACAAAGGACTCTGGTTAAGCACAGCTATGTAGATAAACATAAAAGACAGTGCTAACACTTCTTTGTTTGCAATCCATTTTTATCCTCACATTTAAAAGACCACTACAAAAAACAATACGCATAAACATACTAATGAACATCCAATGTATAAATTTATAATTTGGGACAGTAACTGCATAAAGGGGTGGGTAATAGCAATAGTGGAGAAAATGTTTACATACTATTGAAAAGGAGTTAATATAAATCTGAGCTAGACTGTTATAAATTAGGATATTAGTTACAATCACTAAGGCCATCACCACTAAGAATATAACTCAAAAGAATACATTAAAAGATATCAGAGGATAATTAACAGGACACACTAGAAAAATACCTGTTAATCACAAGTGACAGTATCAACCAAGGAACTAAGAAACAAAGACATAAAATGTAGAAAACAAAGAGAAAAATGTCAGAAGTTAATTTTTCCATATCAGTAACTATAGCAAATGTAAGCATATATTAAACTCTTTAATTTAAAGGTAGAGATGGAACAAGGGATATGGCTCAGTGGTAGAGCACCTTCCTAGGAATGCTTAGGACCTGGGTTCATCCCCTGTAATGTGTGTGCATACACACACACACACATACACAGGCACACACACACCCAACCCCTCAATAAAAAAAAAAAAACAAACAGAAAACAAGGCAGGATAAAGAATGTTTAATAATGAAATAAATATGATATCAATATATTTGTAATAGAGTATAAACCACATATAATAAAATCCCAATGTGATTTTTTGTGTGTGTCAAGGGAGGGTAGACTATTAAAAAAAATTACATAGGGAAAAAACCTGTAGGAAGTACAAGAGAATGGAGTTTCCCTTTAGTTAGTGGATCCTGGAGAGGTTAAGGGAAGCAAAGAGACAGAAGGCTCAGAGCAGCAGCTATTTACCAACCAGAATGCAAGTATTTCAGCCCCCAAACAATAGCTGGACCCCTACAGGACAGCTCAGCACCAGTGCTGGAGATACCCAGGACTTGTAACCAGAGAGCTCACCATTCAAAATGCCCACCTCTGATGCTCATGGCTACAGTTAGAACTTGCCCTGAAGAAAAGTCCCACACCAACCTCCACAAGGAGACTCAGCTGTTACCTCTGCATGAGCAATCCTATAGTGACAGCCCAAGGCCAGCTCCAGTCCCCCTCCTAAGGCCACGCCTTGGATAGCGGCTACCACGGGCTTCTGATATCTCTGTAATTCATCGACTAAACTTCCCAAATCAAAGCCAGAGAATCCAGGAGTGCTGAAGCTGTGGATATCCACACCTACAGGACATAAAGACAAGGAGAAAAGATGGCTGAGAAGGACACATGCTTCTGTTATTAATATGTAGGGACCTGATCACCTTGAGATCTCTTTGGGCCCAGGAGACACTTTGTCCTCAGGCTGGACACACATGAAACAAGTAGTTTGAGAGATGTAGAACAAAATGAGATCTTTAAATATCTTCCATGAACCCTGTAACAGTCTAAGATCTTTCTTTCCACATACTACCTAGCAATTCTAGCTCGAGGCAAATTTAAAATATCAGAGAAGGAAGACAGGGGTCTCCACCAAAGACCATCATTCTGAGACTGAGTTGGCCTCTGGTTTTTTGCATTATCTGTTTATCAGCCTTATTCACAGAAGTTTAGTCTCTTATCTTTGCTAATATTATGAGCCATAATACAAAATGTCAGGGTACAATGTACACATATTTGTGAGCTGTGTTAATTGACTGGCTTAGAATTATACCTTGATAGATTTTTTAATGATTGGTGAAAATAACAATATTTCTTGCTTTTCCTGATTATAAAAATAACACATGCATTTTGGGAAGTTGAAAAATGTACAGAATTATAAAGAACATATGGATCACCCTAAATATCACCACACAGAAATAATAATTTAAGACTTGGCAAATTCTTAGTCTTTTCCCTATGAATATGTGTAATTTGTTTTATGACATTAAGTAAGTTATTGAATCTTTTGTCTCATGACCTATCTTAAATGACTGATGTGAGAATTAAGTAAAGGTTGATAAATATATTTATTATTGAAAGAATACTGTAAAATCTTAAAAATTATCATAAACTCTTTTTATATAATTTTTTAATTTATATATGACAGCAGAAAGCATTACAATTCATATTACATATATAGAGCATAATTTTTCGTATCTCTGGTTGTATACATAGTATATTCACACCAATTCGTGTCTTCATACCTGTACTTTGGATAGTAATGATCATCACATTCCACCATCATTTCTAATCCCATACCTGCTCCCTTCCCCTCCAACCCATCTGCCCTATCTAGAGTTCGTCTATTCCTCCCATGCTCCCACTCCCTACCCCACTATGAATCAGCCTCCTTATATCAGATAAACATTCGAAATTTGGTTTTGGGGGATTGGCTAATTTCACTTAGCATAATCTGCTCCAACTTCATCCATTTACCTGCAAATGCCATGATTTTATTCTCTTTTATTGCCGAGTAATATTCCATTGGGTATAAATGCCACATTTTTTAATCCATTCATCTAATGAAGGGCATCTAGGTTGGTTCCACAATTTAGCTACTGTGAATTGTGCTGCTATAAACATTAATGTGGCTGTGTCCCTGTAGTATGCTGTTTTTAAGTCCTTTGGGTATAGACCAAGGAGAGGGATAGCTGGGTCAAATGGTGGTTCCATTCCCAATTTTCCAAGAAATCTCCATATTGCTTTCTATCTTGGCTGCACCAATTTGCAGTCCCACCAGCAATGTATGAGTGTACATTTTCCCCTACATCCTTGCCAGCACTTATTGTTGTTTGTCTTCATAATAGCTGCCATTCTGATTGGAGTGAGATGAAATCTTAAGAGTAGTTTTGATTTGCATTTCTCTAATTGCTAGAGATGTTGAACTTTTTTATATATTTGTTAATTGATCGCATATCATCTTTTGAGAAGTGTCTGTTCAGGTCTTTGGCCCATTTATTGATTGGGTTATTTTTTTTTTTTGGTGTTTAGTTTTTTTAGTTCTTTATATACCTTAGAGATTAATGCTCTATCTGATGTGTGAGAGGTAAAAATTGGCTCCCAAGATGTAGGCTCTCTAATTACCTCACAGAGTGTTTATTTTGCTGAGAAGAAACTTTTTTGTTTGAATCCATCCCATTTATTGATTCTTGATTTAATTCTTGCACTATAAGAGTCTTATTAAGGAAGTTGGGGCCTAATCCCTCATGATGGAGATTAGGGTCTACTTTTTCTTTTATTAGATGCAGGGTTCCCTGGTTTTATTCCTAGGTTCTTGACCCATTTTGAATTGAGTTTTGTGCATGGTGAGAGAGAGGGGTTTAGTTTCATTTTGTTGCATATGGATTTCTTTTTTCTTTTTGGTGCTGGAGTGTAAACCCAAGGCCTGAAGAACATGAAACACAAGCTCTATCACTGGCTATACCTAAGCCTAAGACAAACTTTGATGATCCAGGCCTTCCTTGCTCAGTATTTTTTTTTTCAGTATTGGAGATGGAACCCAAGGATACTTTACCATTGAGTTAAACCCCTACCCCTTTTTATCTTTTACCTTGAGGCAGCGTCTCACTAATTTGCTAAGACTGGTATCGAACTTGCCATCCTCCTGCCTTAGCCTCCCAAGTACTTAGGACCTGCTTAATTTTTGTACATGTATTTAAGAAAAACACATATTTTCCAATGTTTGGGTACACTATACTAGACCTTTCTATTATGTTAACTTTGAGAATTTCTAATGTTCTTCTAGAAGAATAATTTTTTCTGCTCACAAATTCTAATTACTTTCTGTATTTTCCACCTCTTTCTCTTTTTTAATATTTATTTTTTAGTTGTAGTTGGACACCATACCTTTATTTTATTGATTTATATGTGCTGCTGAGGATCGAACCCAGGGCCCCGCACATGTTAGGCAAATGCTCTATCACTGAGCCACCACCCCAGCCCCTTTCACCTCTTTCTTACAATAAAATATAAAGTTCTCATAATTCTGATCTCACTTTTTGTGCCCCCAAGTCATCATGTTAGCTGCCCATCAGGTATAAGTGTCCAGGGCTGGAGGCATAGCTCAGTGGTAGAGTGCTTCGCCTAGCACGTGTGAGGCACTGGGTTCAACCCTCAGCACCATCAAAATAAATAAATAAATAAATAAAAAGAAGATTAAAAAAAAGTTTCAGTATACAGTGAGTAAGCCATTTCATGGTTAGTCAATGCTCACCTCACCCTCCTCATCTGTAAATGGGGAGTGTAGGATTTACTCAGCTTAAAATATAACATGTAAACACTACTACTATCTTCATTATAATTAATAAATAACTTACATAGCCCTAGTAGGAAAAATTCACCAAACCTTAATATCCATGTGCCTTTTGTCAAAGAATTCCATATATACATTGGGGGAAAAAGGAAGAGGTGCTATATCATTGAATAAATCACCACTTCAGATATTATTGCCACATCTGAGCGTCTTCAGACAATGACCCAATAAAGCAGTGCCACAGGCACTGAGGTGGATGCCCACCAGAAGGAAAAAGAACTTCATTTCAAGACTATGTGTGAACAGTAACCCTTGCTGATCACCTTCTGTGTGTAGATGCTGCATGAAGAGAGTTCAGAGAAGGCATCTCACTGGACCTTTCAAACACCCCTAACATAGACAGTACTGTCCCTACTTCATAGAGAAGTTGAAGTTCAGGAGATTATGGAGATAGGGTGGAGATGTACAAAGCCAATATATGCATCAGCATGTGTATAGCAGCAGGTGTCACGGCCATCAAGCCTGAACTAAATGTTCACCAAAGTCTCAATTCAATAAAAAAGAGTCAAAGCCAGAGTCTTCTCTGGGTCTCACTTGGGACCTGTCCCTTTCTCCACAGTGTTTCTCAGTCCCACTCTAGTCTCCTGTATCTAACACACACATTACTTTATTACTCATATTATTACCCAGAGGGACAGCTAATGCAGTGTGGATCTCAGTCTGTGACTAGATTCTATAGATAATGGGAGAGTGTCAGACAAGTGTTACCTGCACAGAATATTCCATTTTCTCCAGATATCACAATGGCTTTTACTGTATGGTCGGATATGGCTTTCTTTAGTCCCTCTTTTATTCCATTGAGTACAGCCAAACTAAAAGAAAAAAATTTACATGATGCAAATTATTCATAATTAAAGTTCTGCCATCTCAGAGTTTTTCGTTTCTTAATCCTAAAAGATTAATCGCATGCACGTTGTATAAAAGCCATAGAAACTTACCATTAAGGCTTTCACTAATTTTTTCATCATACAGTATGTCTACTGTGAATTAAGCAGTGAGCAAATTAAATGAGTCCCCTTGAAAAGTAATATTATTTTCTTCCACTCTGCTCTAATGTTAACCACTTAGAATCAGCACTAACCAATTTTAATATATTCTTACACTTAATATAGAAAAGTGCAAGGGATTACCTGATTAACCTATACAACTATCATGTAAGGTGCAGTAAGGTAAGTGCTACACTAAAAGTACAAAGAAAGTGATGGGGGTGCTGGATTGTGGCTCAGTGGTAGAGCACTTGCCTAGCATAAGTGAGGCACTGGGTTCAATTCTCAGCACTGTATATAAATAAATAAAATAAAGTCCATTGACAACAAACAAATATTAAACAAAAAAGTGGTGGGGAAGTTCAAAGGCAAGCACGTTACTTTTAATTTGCCATGCTGACAGAGACAGAAGGAAAATAGCAGAGAAATGGCCCAGGAGATGTGGCAGAAGCTGCTAGTTACCTCAGCTACCCATTCCTCCAGATTATGAAAATGCCTACATTTTAAGAGAATACATGATATCCCCCCCCCCCAAAGACTACATTTTCCACCCTGCTTTAAGTAAGTTCTGTTCAAGGCTTTAAGTTCTGGTCAATTAGATGGAATTGTATTTATGCGATTTGGGGGAAGAGTTCCTAAAGGACTGGGTATGCTTTCCTCTTTTTTTCTTCTGTCCCCTTTCTTGACAGGAAGGCAGATGTGATAGCTAGATGAGAAGCAGCCTTATTGGACCAACAGGTAGAAGTCAAGTATTGAGGATAACAGAGCAAAAGAGAGAATTGGGGGAATGAATGTTCGTGGAGTATCAATACCATTCCAGGATACTGCTGTTGAGAGAAAATTTTTGCTTGTTTAATTCATTATTACTATCAGTTTTCTACCACTAAAATTTGATCTAATCCTAGATAATGTGAGGGCATGTATAGCAAAATTTGCCAAATTTCGGTATATGAGGAAGTCATCCAGAGAAGACAGATAAAGCCAAGATTGGATGAGTCCACTAAATGAAAACCAATGTAAACTGAGGGCAAATTCTCTGGATATGTCTTCATTTAAGACACAGGGGGTCCTAGCACAGTGATCCAGCACCAGTGAAACCTAATTCATAATGATCAAGGAGAGGAAGTATTCCATAAATCACATGATTAATAGGGCCAAGAGATCTAGCAAGGGAGAACTACAAAACATAGTAAAAAACTGCCTAAAAAATTGATAGAAGCAGACCATAATCAGTTTTGCCTTAAAATTCTCAGTATTTTGGGTAATCTCTGTATACAGAGTGAAAACAATCTTAAAACAAACAACAAACCTCTGTAAACCCCTTATTGTTAAAACCAGCAACTATGAGTTAAAACCTCAGAGCATAAAAGAGATACTTGCTCTCTTGTATGATAATTATCTTCTACTTCCTTAATTTCCACCTCTTAACCTAGATGAAGTCAAACAATACCACTTGCTTTCCACCAGTTAATTAAAAGTCAAACCTGACCATGAAAACAGATACTACACCATTATGTAATATTGAAAAATCCATAAGGCATATGCAGTTCTCTTGGTATCTATGGAAAACTGGTACCAAGAATTACCCACCCCAATTAGAATACCAAATTTCTCATATGCTTAGTCCCTTATATAAAATAATGGTAGGATTTGTACATAACCTACTCATCTCTAGACTACTTAGTATACCAAACAAAATGTAAACGCTATGTAAATACATATTACACCACATTGTTCAGGAAATAATGATAAGAAGAAAAAGACTACATGTTTATTAGAGACTCAACCATCATGTACCAAAGAACATTTTCTATCCACAGTTGAATGGCAGGGGATATAGAGAGCTGACTGTATTTTCTTCTGGGTTAAAGGATGACCACAAAATGAGCCAAAATTATCTTCATCATGGTCACTGAGGAAAGAAGACTAGCTTTTCTCATTCCAATCAAGCCTTCCTGTTTTATTTATGTTCTTGTTAATTTTGAAAAACTCAAAAAACAGGGGGAGGGGCTGGGAGTGGGCTCAGTGGTAGTACCCGTGCCTGGCATATGTGAAGCACTGGGTTCTATTCTCAGCACTATATGTAAATAAATTAAATAAAGGTCTATCAACAACTAAAAAATATATTTAAAAAAGCGGGGGGGGGGGATAAAAAAGGAAAATGGCTGTAACAGACAGTTTTACTAGATTCTGCTGATTGACAGGGACCACAGCTTCCCCGTAAGGTAAAGGTCACATGGGCTAAGAAAGTATTTTCCCCATCTTAACACCGCCAGGTGTGGAGCATGGAGTGTGGGGGAAGATGACATTCCTGAGTGCTGACCACGAGGCTTCAGGTTCTTTGTCAGAGTAGGTCTTGGCCTTTTTCTCACACCTCTCCCTCTCCCTCTCTCTCTCTCTCCTCTCTCTCTCTCTCTCTCTTTTTTCCAAAGTTCATCAAATCAATTAGTGGCTTGTTACCAGCTTTTTTTCTTTTCTTTTCTTTTTTTCTTTCTTTTTTTTTTTATATTTATTTTTTAGGTGTAGATGGACACAACACAATGCCTTTATTTTTAATGTGGTGCTGAGGATCGAACCCGGGTCCTGCCCATGCTAGGCGAGCGCTCTACCGCTGAGCCACAATCTCAGCCCCCCTTTCTTTTTTTTTTAAGAAAGAAAATAGAATTTCCCCAATTATATACTATGAAAGATAGGACTAGTTTCAGGAAACTTTCTTGTCTGTTTTGCATGTGCAGGCAGGTATACATATCTTGAGTCCTGTACAACATGAGATTTCTTACAGCCATTGTTCTGGGTAAATTTTGGGTCATCTCTGTTCTCTGTAATGAATAGGCCTAATATTTATGCACATCCTACACTCAATGAATGGGGCTGACACCAAAATAAGGAAACATGGCTGGCTAAATTAGAAATTGTAGATTTAAATTGAGCAAAAAAAAAAATTGTTATTCAAATAAGAATCAGTGAGCCTGGAAGAAAAAACTTCCAAAAAAAAGAAAAAAAAAAAAAAAAAAGGACCTGCTAAACTTGGTGAACACCAGCATGTATACCCTAACTAAAATAAAAGGTCAGAGAAAGACAAATGAGTAAGGACAGGAAAGGATTTGTTCCCAAGTGGAGTAATTCTTTTTTGTTTTTATTGGTTGTTCACAACATTACAAAGCTCTTGACATATCATATTTCATACATTAGATTCAAGTGGGTTATGAACTCCCAATTATTACCCCAAATGCAAATTGCAGAATCACATCGGTTACACATCCACAATTTTACATGATGCCCTATTAGTAACTGTTGTATTCTGCTACCTTTCCTATCCCCTACTATCCCCCCTCCCCTCCCCTCCCATCTTCTATCTCTACCCCATCTACTGTAATTCATTTCTCTCCTTGCTTATTTTCCCATTCCCCTCACAACCTCTTATATGTAATTTTGTATAACAATGAGGGTCTCCCTTCATTTCCATGCAATTTCCCTTTTCTCTCCCTTTCCCTCCCATCTCATGTCTCTGTTTAATGTTAATCTTTTCTTCCTGCTCTTCCTCCCTGCTCTGTTCATAGTTGCTCTCATTATATCAAAGAAGACATTTGGTATTTGTTTTTTAGGGATTGGCTAGCTTCACTAAGCATCATCTGCTCTAGTGCCATCCATTTCCCTGCAAATTCCATGATTTTGTCATTTTTTAGTGCTGCGTAATACTCCATGGTGTATAAATGCCACATTTTTTTTTTATTCATTCATCTATTGAAGGGCATCTGGGTTGGTTCCACAGTCTAGCTATTGTGAATTGTGCTGCTATGAACATCGATGTGGCAGTATCCCTGTAGTACGCTCTTTTAAGATCTTCAGGGAATAGTCCAAGAAGGGCAATAACTGGGTCAAATGGTGGTTCCATTCCCAGCTTTCCCAGGAATCTCCATACTGCTTTCCAAATTGGCAGCACCAATTTGCAGTCCCACCAGCAATGTACAACCAAGTGGAGTAATTCTTGATAAAACAGAAGTGGATCCTGGGCATCAGGTCTGCTGACAAGGGCTTGTAACAGGCCTTCTCACTAACAGGAAGTTTAAAACCTTCATATCATTTAATCCTCACGACTATACATATTTTTTATTTTTTTGTGATTGAATCCAGGGGTGCTCTACCAGTGAGCTGCAACCTCACTTATTTTGTAAATTTTGTTTTGAAACGAGGTCTCACTAAGTTGTTGAGGTTAGCCTCAAACTTGCAAGCCTCCTACCTTAGCCTCCCAAGTAACTGAAACTACAGGCATGAATACTGTGCCTGGCTCCACACAACCATTTTGTGAGGTAAGTATATACATTACTCCTGGGTGGGTAGAGGGGCTATCAGGTTAAATGCCAGAAATATATCAAGCAGTTATCACAAAACATTGCTAGTTATGAGTATTAGGCTATGAAACCTTCCCCCCCCCCTAATTTCTTGATGGGAATAGCTGTCCATTATGAGCAGAAACTCCGGTAGCAGCAGAATCCTAATATGTAATAATCCAATCAGTGAGCAGTCCAAAGGGCTATGGAATCATATTACTTACATGTTTGTCAAAACCAACATAATGATATTTTACATTTTTATGGGAATGACAATTAGAGATTTGTGATTTAATTTCGTCTCTTTTTGTATAATTAACCTACCTTCATATTATAAGAAGGGTAATATGAAAACTAAGACTGAAAGTCCAATACAACGACAATAGGATAAAAGCTCAGTTAAAATTAGCAGGTCTCTTTTCATCTCTATTTGCTCCCGCAACATGTAATGAGAATTTCATCAAAGACCTTTCTATCTGTTCATTATATTCTTTGTAAATTATAATTTTCACTAATCTGACTCTCAGAGGATGGGTGGCTTTATTCAGAGATCTAGAAGAACCACACCAAATGAACTTCATCAATTTTCAAACCGGGAGTTTTGGTCTTACTTGTAAAGTAACACTCTACATGCACTGCAGAAATAAATCAAATTAAATAAAAGAAGTTAAAATGTAATCTTTCAGAAAATGCTACCTAGTGGTTACTCAGAATAGATCCTCTAAGGATGCTCTCTGGCCCTGAGATTTAGAACAGATCAGGAGAAATAATTTAGGGTTTCCTACGCAGGGACAAATCTCCTTTACTCAGTGTGTTGGCATTCACTGGGACTTACTTTATTTTATGTGTCTTCCTATTTTCTGTTGGGCCAGGGATGAACCCGGGCCTCACGCATAGTTAGGCAAGTCTCTGCCCAAGAGCAAGTCCCCCATCCCTTTTCCTTTATCTAGCCCCTTTACTGTAGGACACCTGGAGCTTTGGATCACGGTCCTGCACTCACCCAAGAACTTTGCAACTGAACGTTTGAGAAGTAGATGTTGCAAGCAAGCAGAAAGGTTTAGCACGCCCCTCTCCACCGCTCAGTTCCATCTCTCGCAGTTTGCTCCACCCCGCTTACCTGGTCAAGCATAACCCAGCCAACTTAGGTTAAAAGGCCCTGCTGTGAGCCATGGCCCCTACTGTTAGTGTCTTCAGTTTCAACCAGCAGGGCGAGTCAAAGGTGGCAGAGCCACAGACCAGCGACGCTGCGCGCCGAGGGGACGGAGCCCGTTACCTGATCGCGTTGACCGGCGGGTTTCGGAGGCGGATCTGCGCCAGGGAGTGGGGCAGCCGCAAGTACTCAGCCATTTCCCTCGGCGGCCTGTGTTGCTAGTGCCTCCCGCCCCGAGGCACGGCCAGTTGTGTAGGCGTGCCCGGGCTCCGCCTCCCGCCGCCCCTCGGCCTCCTCCAGTCAGCAGTCCAGCTCCTTCCCGGGACACCCTACCATCACCACGCCCCAGCTCTGGCAACGCTCCTAGCCTTGTTTTCTTCGCTGGCTCCTGTCCTGTGGAAGGCGGAATTACCATTCGCTTCGCAAATCCCGAGCGCAGAGGCGAGGGCTCCTCCGTCCAAGTTCTAGCGCTTGGATTTGGCCAAGCTATCCTCATCCCAGTATCCATCCATCCTCACAATCCTTATGAATTGGGACAGGTACCAGGTAGCTGGCGCCCTGACAATTAGGTGAAACAGTGCACACTGGAACTGAGGTAACACACACATCGTGCGTATAACCCACAGGAAGAACGGTACTAATATCTCCTAAGTATTTACAAAAATCATCTTCCCTGTCTTACAGAGCAACCTAGCAACGCATTAGGACCTCCTTGTTTGCCTTCTGTTTTTCTTCTGCGGCTCTTCCCAAGGGCTGGGGTTTCTAATACTTCACCCATTCATCCAGGAATCAAGTACCAATCATGTGCAGGACCTAGGCTGGAGACTAAACAAAGCCCAACCCCTTCCCTCCCAAAGTTCCAGGTGGGGAACTGGCAGAGCGCTTGCATGTGAGGCACTGGGTTCGATCCTCAGCACCACATAAGAATAGATAAACAAAATAAAGATATTGTGTCCATGTATAACTAAAAAAAGTTAAAAAGAAAAAAAAAAGTTCCAGGTAGGACATTGCTGTTCTAAATTGTCAAGTAATCAGAAAGTTTTCTGGAAGTTTCCGAGGGGGGGAAAAGTGTGTGTATACAGGTATATATGAAAATTTGCTTCACTGATGTTTTATTAATTTTAAAAGGTTTAAGGACTAAAATACATAGGTATTCTTTTACCTATAAAAATAGAAAAAGGTTCCCATAACTAGAGAAGTAATGATGGTCCTGAAGCCGTAGTAACCAGTAGCAGTAAGGACCTCAGCAATCCAGCAAGGCCAATAGCTCAATGATCAAAGCCAGCCTTTTAAGGACAGCCAATCTCCAAGAGCTGGGTGTGGTACCTCTGAGAGTCAATAGCCTCATGGAAATAACCAACTCCTTGGTTGTTTGTACCAATCTCTACCTAATGCCTCTGAAAATGACTACTATCTAAACATCTCTTTGCCAAAAAAAAAAAAAAAAAAAAAAAAAAGTCTAAGATCAATAGTTTGTTCTGATTGGAGAGAATGTGCACGATCGGTCCAATTCTACTTTCCTACAGAAAGCAATAAATTGAGATTTATCATTCTTCAGATACTAATCTCTAGGGAAACAACTCTGTGGTGGCATCCCAGCAACCTGAGCATCTCCACTAAGTCCACATAGGTAAAGCCGAATAACTCCCAATGGCCTGATTCCTTCTGCAGTCAGGGAGAGAATCAGCCTGGTGTGGAGCCGTCTTGGGGCAGTGACTCATCTCTGTCTTTAGGAGTCTGTCACAGGTCATCTCTCATCTATCTCCCTAGTTTCGGTTGAAGGCAGAACTCTTTGCCTTGTGCTCCCACCTTAGGGTATGGTTAAATCTATGGTGTAAATCTACAAAACTGTGTGGCAGTTGTTTAAAGTTGTTCCTCAACTGGACAATGACCAAGATGAGACAAATGAGGTACCTAGGGGACAAAATTTAAGAGGACACTCACCCTCAGGTTTATGCAACACTGGCCTTGGCCTGTTCCTCCACACAGAGCAATTCACCATTCCTGATATGTTAGTCTCTTTTTTTGGTGTCATGCTGTGGGATTGGGGATATAGGGAGCTAATAGCATAGTGATTTTTATTTTGCTGTTTATGTTAATAATAAACTGTCTATATTCCTGTGGGCTCCTTACATGTTGAGTCTGTTGGAAGTATGAAAATCTAACAGCAGGTGCCACTATGTTGCTGCTTAATGCTTGCTTGGTCATTGGTATGAGTTGTTGTATTCTTAAATTATCTTCTCATTTAATGTCACGGTACCATGATATTTAATGGGATGCCATTCCTTTTGGCTGATGTACTTCCATATCATTTGAATGACATTGCTTTTCCTTGTTTCATTGCCTTTATATTGCATTATATCCCCATTTCACAAAAATAGGCAAAGTGTTCAGAAGTGATTTATTAAAGCTTAAAAGAATAATAAAAGAATGTAAACACTACAACTTAGCATAATACCCAAAGGGTAAGCAGAGAACTGGATTCCAATGCAAATACAGAACCTCTGGATGCTGGATCATGCAAATCTTATTCATAGTAAGAACGGAAATGGCTATGAAACCTACTTTCACCTGCATTGATGATCCATTGGCTCTGGAACCCAGAGTGTTATGTGTGAAACTTCATTTGATAATGACATAAAGGCTTCAAAGCTGACTTCTCTGGTAAACCAGTCAGGTTTTCCTGAACCAAACAAAATAATGCTTTCCTGACTCGGTGATAAAATCTCTCACACACTGTTTACCATGCCCTTTACTTCACTGTGAGATACAGATGCACTCAAGGCCCAGGGGAGGACACAGCCACAGATAAAAGAAGCCTGACTTTCCAAATAGTTTGAGGAGGAAGGCTGTTCCCTGACAGCACCAGCGTGGACTATTACAGAACAATACCTAAATTTGGGTTTACTTGTCCTGAGACAACAAACAAAGAGCTGGGAGTTTGCACTTCCAGAACAAAGCTGGCTGACAATTGAGAAAAAAAAAAAAAAAAAGTTGCTTACAGAAGTGTTTGAAAGAGAGATGGAATTGAAAAAAGAACTTCTTCACTATACCAATAATATTCATAATGACAACTTGCATCATTTCATTTGGCTCATTCAAGCCTCAACTGTTGAAACTTGGGAGGAGAGAGAGAGAGAGAGAGAGAGAGAGAGAGAGAGAGAGAGAGAGAGAGAGAGAACATGATGTGTGGTGTGTTCAGTATTCAGTGATGAAGATAAGCCACCAGGCCACCTAAAAAAGACCCGCCTGTTGATTATCTTCACTGGGTGAAATAAGGTACAGCTCCATGATGCATTATTGAGCACATTTAAAGATCACACCCATATGCTGCATGCAATAGTCAGATTTCTGTTACTCTAACAAATACGTAAGTTACTTAATGCTAAAAGAGGACAGGTCTAGTTTGACTCTCAGTATTGGAGGTTTCTGTATAGGGTTGGTTGTCCCATGGCTGTTGGGCCTGTGGTGATGCAAAACGTCATGATGCAGAGCACATGCTAATGCAAGTTGCTCACCTCATGTGGCTAGAAAGCACATACAGAGAGAATCAAAGACCAAATCAAATCCCCTTTGGGAGGCTGGGGATTTGGCTCAAGTGGTAGCACGCTCGCCTGGCATGCATGCGGCCCAGTTCGATTCTCAGCACCACATACAAACAAAGATGTTGTGTCTGCCTAAAACTAAAACTAAAAAACAAACAAAAAAAAAAAAAAAAAACAAAACAAAAACAAAAAAACACCTCTCTCTCTCTCTCTCTCTCTTAAAAAAAAAAAAAAACCCACAAATCCCCTTTGGGGCCATGCCCCCAGTGACCTAAGACCTCCCACTAGGCCCCACCTCTTAAAGGTACAAATACCATAGCTGAGGGTATACCACTGAACTATTCAGTGAGCTTCACTTACCACCTCAGGTTTGCAGGTAGTTTTCCATGAGGTCATCTCTGATCTCTGTCAGCTTCTAAACTGAAAATCCTGCAAAAAATGTCCCTTTGCACAGCATGAGCAACTTTTTTTTTTTTTTTTAACCTGGGGGCACTTAACCACTGAGCCACATCTATGTCTCTTTTTACATTTAGAGACAAGGTCTTGCTGAATTGCTGAGGGCCTTGCTAAGTTGCTGAGGCTGGCTTTGAACTTGTGATCCTCCTGCCCCATCCTCCAGAGCCGCTGGGATTACAGGCAGACACCACTGCTGCCGGCAGCATGAGCAACTTCAGTGGCATCTCTGACATTTTCCTGTGTCCCATTTTCATTTTGTGTCAAAAGAACCATTAAGCTAGAGTGCACAGATCTTTGTCACAATTTCCCACTATGTTATTTTACTGGAAAGAGAATATTTCATTTACTAGTGGTGATCCCTTTCACTTTTTCTGACAACTGACACTATTTAGAAAGAGGCAACAGAGACATCAGTTTGAGAGATGCCCCAGTTACTTAGCCTGACACTCCTTCTAAAACAGGAATGCTCCAACAATATTCCTAGCACAAGATTACTGGCCCACCTCTGTGTGATTCCTTCCAGTGATTGTGAACCCAGTTCTCTGTATGATAGACAGTTCTACTTAAATAATGGTTCTGTTCCCTGGGAACTTCCACTCCCTGATTCTTCTTTGGCTTTTAGGAATTATACATTAGTTAATGTATAATTAATTAATCTCCCTTTAATAGTTGTATTTCATCAACTATTTCAAGATGCTAACAAGTCTATCCTAAGCTGTTCTTCTTAGGCTCTTTCTTACATGCTAAAATTTCTTGTATAATAAGGTATTTCCAGTTGGTTCAGGACACTAGCCCAATTTGTCAACGACCCTTTTTACTAGCATCCGTTCTCTGTGCACCTGTCACCATTCAGGTAGTATTCATAGTATTCCTGTTCCTTAAGTCTTGTTTTCTCTTTCCTTAACCATAATGACATTTTTCCTTTTAAATTTAAAGCAATGTGAGTTATTTTTTGTACTAGATACTGAACCTCAGGGGCACTTAACCATTCAGCCACATTCCCAGCCCTTTTTAGTATTTTATTTAGAGACAGGGTCTGGCAAAGTTGCTTAAGGTATCACTTGGTTGCTGAGGCTGGCTTTGAACTCATGATCCTCCTGCCTCAGGTATTACAGGCATGTGCCACTATGCCCAGCTGTGCTTTGTTTAAATAAAAAGATAATTACATTTTTATTGATATAAAATTCACATACCATGAAATTTTCCCTTTTAAATTGTACAATTGAGTGGTTTTTAGTTAAGTAATGATCATCACTATCTAATTATAAAATGTTTTGATAACTCCAAAAAGAAATCCTAGACCCACAAATCAGTCATATACCATTCCCCTTTCTCCCTATCCCCAGGCAACCACAAATCTTCTCTAATAAAGGAATTGGTATCTATGGATTTGCCTATTCTAGATATTTCATATAATTAGGATCACACTGTATAGGCTTTTGTGCCTGGCTATGTTCTTTTATTTTATTTTAATTTTGAGACAGGGTCTTGCTAAGTTGCTGAGGTTGGCCCTGAACTTGCAATCCTCCTGTCTCAGCCTCCAAGCTGCTTGTGCCACTAAGCCCGTCCAGCCTGGCTATTTTCATTTAGCATAATGTTTTCAAGTGCCATCCATGTTGTAGCATGTATCAGTACTTCATTTCTTTTTATGACCAAATTTTTTTAAAAATATTTTTATTAGTTATTAATGGACCTTTATTTATTTATTTGTTTATATTGGTGCTGAGAATCGAACCCAGGGTCTCACACATGCTAGGCAAGCACTCTACTCTGAACCACAGCCCCAGCCCAAAGGAAGAGCATAAACTTTTTTTTTTGGTACCCTTATTTATTTATTTATACATGGTGCTGAGCATCGAACCCATTGCCTCAACACATGGTAAGCAAGCGCTCTACCACTGAGCCACGACTCCAGCCCCTGACTAAATATTTTATTGCACAAATAAACCACATTATTTTTATCCATTTACCAGTTGAAATATATTTGAGTGGTTACTATGAATGATCTTGCTACAAATATTTCATGTACAAGTGTTTGTGTGAACCATGTTTATAATTCTTTTAGGTCTATGTATAGGAGTAGAATTGGTGGGTCATATAGTAACTATGTTTAACTTTTTGAAGAATTGCCAAATTGTTTTCTAAAATGGCTATCCCATTTCACATTGCCACTAGAAATGTAGGAGGTCTTCATTTTTTCCATGTCCTCACCAATATTTCTTATCAATCTCTTTTATTATTAGGTTAGTTGTTCCTAGATATGAGTTATATCATGTTTTTCTCTATCATCAAGAGTGGTCTTCTTCCTTTCTGGCTGAATACATATTTAAAATCTGCCTGGTTTATGGAAAACATTCAATAAAAGCAGTCATATTGTTAGCTATTATTAGAATTATGTTCATTCGAGATGAATCAAATTAGATTGTCTTTCTTCCATGATTGAATTTCTATTTTCTTTGAATAACAAAATATATATATATACCCTTCATTGTAGAGGTCAAAGTAAAACAATTTGACGTAAATCATATGTTCTAACAACTTTCCAGGGTTTTTTCCCAGATTTCTTTCCACATTTTCCCATAACGTGATTTGTTCTTAAGCATGAAGATTGTGCTGATACGATATGGCTTTAAGAAATTCCAATGAAAATGGGAGGGGCAGAGACTAAAAATGGGAAAATGGTTGGTTTTTGTAATGGGCAAAAAGATGATAAAAGATGCTGTAGACTGGTAGGTTTTATATAGATACCTTATGAAATATTGGAATAATTAAAGAACTTGTGATTATCAGAAGATATATAGTGTTCACTAAGAACAAGTTATACCAAATTAGTTTTATATCCATTTTTGAGAGGATTAACACATCAGATCAATGTTGCACTGAGGCTTCTAAAGGAATTTCACATATTTAAATAAAGGAACTCTGTGGATATTTGTGTGTTATTTGATGACCACATTTTAGGAATAAATATTTGACCAATTACATTTTTTTATTTTTATTTTTTTAGTCATACATGACAGCAGAATGTATTTTGACATATAATACATACGTGGAATGTACATACATCAATCATATTGTCTATTCTATTCTGCTGCCCTTCCTATCCCCCCTACTTCTCCCCTCCTCTCCCATCCTTTCTCTCTATCCAATCTAATGTGACACACTTTTTTTTTCTTTTTCACATTACAACATCATATATATATTCTGTATAACAATGAGGTTCTCCTTCCATCTTCCGTGCAACTCCCCTTCTCCCTCTTTTTCCCTCCCACCTCTCTTCCCTATTTAGTGGTAGTCTTCTTCTTATGCTCTTCCTCCCTATCCCATTTTGAGTCACCCCTCTTATATCAGAGAAGACATTCGGCATTTGTTTTTTTAGGGATTGACTAACTTCACTTAGCATAATCTGCTCTAATGCCATCCATTTCCGTGCAAATGCCATGATCTTTTTATTTTTTTGTGCTGAGTAATATTCCATTGTGTATAAATGCCACATTTTTTAATCCATTCATCTATTGAAGGGCATCTAGGTTGGTTCCACATTCTAGCTTTTGTGAATTGTGCTGCTATTAACATTGACCAACCACATTTTTATTGAGCAATTAGGCACTGCTGATGCAATATGAAAAAAAAAAAAAACAGACATGGTACCTGCCTTTGTGTTTCTTACAAAATAGGATTTAGAGGACTGTTTGTTTGCCTGTTTGCTTTGTGGTGCTGGGGATTGAAGCCAAGGTCTGCTCCCATGCTAGACAAGTACTCTACCACTGAGATAAACCCCATCCCTTTTTATATTTTTAATTTTGAAATAGGCTTGCTCAGTTGCTCAGGCTGGTCTTAAACTCCTGGGCTCAAGTGATGTCCCATCCCAGCTTCTGGAGTAGCAGGGACCACAGGTGCCCACCACCATTTCTAGCAATGGGACAGGTTCTTAACTGGTGGAGTGATAAAGAGAAGCATGTTTTGAATGCATATATCTGGCACTCACTCTGGGAAATTCTGATTTTGGGTGGACTCAGCAGTTTTTAAAAATTCCCCAAGGGCTGGGGTGTTCTTTAAGCAATGTGGGTGTGTTTAGTTCACTTCACTTTAGTGATAAAGTGCTTACCTATATTTTTGGTTAAGAAATTCTCAGAGGGAGGTTTTTGTACTCGACTACACTGTTCTTGATACCATCCTGCCTTGAACTATATATTTTCCAAGCTAAGCAACTAATAATGTGAGAACAACTTTGTGTATAACTGCTCACATGAGAACATAATTAAATGAGGGAAACTGTCAAGGAAATTTTCTGCTGCTTCATGCTTTATTCAAATTGGTACAGTTGGATTCTAAGGTTCGTGTCACTGAGACCCACATTTAGAGAGCTGGATTTGTAATAGTATTAATGCTGTTCACAAATGTTCTAGTTTTTCTGCTCTTCTCATCCTTGGTAGAATTGTACTTGCCTGCCTTGTTGAAGTAGGTAGCTCATATGGCATTGCTGTGGCCAATGATTGTTTTTATCTCTGGCCTGGCTACTGACAATGTTTAAAATAGTGGTTATACAGTCAGCCCAGGTTCTTGAGTGACCACAATTGAGCAATTACTCTGCAGTCCCAAGTAATTCTGTAGCATGAGTAAGAAACACACCTGTGTTGCTTAAAGAAACTGAAATGAGTTATTGCAATACTAGTCTGCCTATCTCAAGGGATACAGGATTCTGTCATGAGTTTATGACAGTATGAAATTTAATGGTGACTAATGTAAACCCATTAACTACAGTTGAAAAGTTAAAATTGTACAGAGTAGCAGATCTGGCTCAGATATTAATGTGCATTTTTCTCTTTTCTAGTCTGAGAGTCTCCTTGGAATTACTGTGTTCATTGTTTCTGAGGGTGGACACAGTGTGTAGATGTTAAAGCAAGCAGCCACAGTCATTTCACCACCTTGAGGAAAGCTGGTCTTCATAAGTGGAAGCAGATGATTCTGAAGGCAGGGCATAGAGGGAAAAAATATGGATCATGGATGATATCACTGAGTTGTTGGAGCAACCAACCCTGATTCCTATCATAACATTCCAGTGATAGAGGTCAATACATCACTTATTGTTTAGGACAATTTGTGATGCATTTTGTGGAAGATACAAAGATGTACTTCGAAGATTCTCTTTCAAGGAAGCAGAATAATAGGCTGGCCCTTTTTGCCTGACAAGGAGGTTACACTCCCATGGGCAATACTTACACTAGGGCTCCCTCCCAAGATGCCTGCAGATTCTTTGGACCTGAATAACAGTTTAACTTCTTCCTCTGAATAATTCTACTTCCTCCCCATTTCCATATCATGATCTGCTGGAAAATCCAATCTGTGACAAGTTTTCTGTACATCAGGCAAAAGAATTCTGAGATTCCATGAGATACTTTGAACCCAGTTTTATCTAGAGGAAAGAAAATGCACTCACAATCTTTCTAATTTTAACTCTGTATTCCGGAAACTTTCAAGCATATTCAATAAATAGATTATAATTAAACAATGATATAATAAATAACAAATATTTATCATTTGTTACCCTCCCACATTATTTTAAAATAATCCCTAGACAATATATAATTCTTTTCATAAATACTATAGTGCATCAATATTTTCTTTGAAATGGAATGAAATGCCACTATTTTTCTCCATTCACCTCCCAATCTAACTCTTATTTATTGTCTCATCATTTCTTCCTTTCCCCACTACCACAGTTTTTTTTAATGAAGTGTTTCAATAGGAAAAGGGTCAGGGGCAGTAATAGTAAGGAATGGAAGAGCCCGGAAGTAATCGTGGAATCCATTCATTCTTTGATTCACTAAGCAAACATTTTAGACTTACTGTGACTGGGGCCCAGGCCAGAGGCCTGAATCTGGGGTCCTGACTAACTGTACTTAAGTCACCAACCCACATCAGAAATAAGTGAAAGGTGATATAAAAATGAAAAACAAATTTCATGACCATTTGACCCAAACTGGGAAGGCAGCTAATCTGCCTTTGCCCATACTACAGTACTACAATTCACAAGATCAAACACCCAGGAAATACACATAGGTAGATTTAGCCAGGCTGTGTGATCAAGAAATATAATTCTGGTTCTTTGACTTTTGTTGCATACTTCTGGCACCAGGCTGGGGTTTTGGGGGGCACTTTCAGCTCTCATTCTCAGCCTGAAATGATCACCCATAGGAAGCTAGGATAGAGAAAATAGCTTAACTAACAGGTTAGCAGGAAATGGTAGGGACTGAGGAAAAAAATTAGGGGGTTCTTTGAAAATTTCTAATTTTAAGTGAGCCCCATTACATTATCATCTCCCAAAGTCTTAGGGAAACTCAAATTTTGTCAATATAGGTGGCTGTTCAGATAGGTGCCACAGTGCTGTCTTTCATCAGATCAACCAGAGGGGGGGGGGGAGAAGAATAAGGAAAGAAAAGTAAAAAGGAAGGAAAAGAAACAATAAAGTTTAAAAGAGAGAATCCCTCACCACCTGCCATTAGGAGTGGTATCGTGCATTTTTTTTTCTACTGGACAGAACACTACAAGATTTGTCCAAGTAATTCCTTGAAAAGAATATTGAGGCCCAAGATAAGTAAACTGACTTGCTTAAGATCATAGGCTAGTTAATATTTATTTATTTTAAGGAACTTGGTCACAAAATTGTAGAGTCTAGCAGTCCAAAATCTGAAGAGTAGGCAAACAAAGTGGATTCATAAGAGATGATCTTGCAACTTGAGTTCAAAGGCTTTTTGGAGGCAGAATTCCAATTTCCTCGGGGAACCTACCTCTTTTTTTTTTTTAAAGACCTTTAACTGATTGAATGAGGCCCACTCAAATTATGGAGGATTATCTGCTTTATTTAAAGTCTACTGACTGAAATGATAGTCCCATCTAAAAAATAACTTTACAGAAACATCTAGAATAATGTTTGATTAAATATCTGGGTACTGTGGCCTAGGTAAGTTCACATAAAATCAACTATCACAGAAGACAGAGAATAAGACCTTCAGTATATGCAGATGAGGAGAAAAATAACTCAGTTCTTAATATGCTATTGCTTCCTTTGCTATCTGGAAAAGGTGTGGTACCATGGATGAAGTTTGAATGCCATTGAAAGAATGGACTTTAGGAACTGTGACATTTTCAAGTCCTAATTTCCTCATTTAAAGACTGGATAATTAGCCAGTTGTGGTGGTGCACACCTGTAATCCCAGTGGCTTCAGAGGCTGAGGCAGGAGGACTGCAGGTTGAAAGCCAGCCTCAGCAAAAGCAAGGTGCTAAGCAACTCAGTAAGACTCTGTCTCTAAATAAAATACAAAATAGGGCTGGGGATGTGGCTCAGTGGTCGAGTGTCCCTGAGTCAATCCCCAGTACCCGCCCTCAAAAAAAAAAGACTGGATAATAAGAAACACAAGGTCACACAGTTTAGTCTCCAAGTCTGTTATACTCAAATAAACTTTTAGACCTATGCAAATTGTGCCTGCTTCAAACTCTTAAAAGTGTGATGTGAATGATTTAAAATTTGATTAAAACATCATATTTTCATTTAAAATTAGTTATGTTGATAGCAAAAGATGGGGAAACATCATTGGTTGAATGAAGAAACTAGGTGAGCTTATAACATGGAATTGAATTATTTTTCCATTAAGAGGTCTGTCTCCCTTATCAGACAGGAAGATCCTCGAAGGCAAGGGATTAATTTATTCATTTTTGTATCCATAATGCCTGGCTGAATGTCTTATTTGAATAAATACATAAATGGAATTAGGAGACTGAGATTCTAGAACTGACTAACACTGGCTAACTTTATGACTTTGGGCAAATTACTGAATTTGTATCATTCATAAATTTACTAAAAATATCACTGATGCATTTAATGATAGAATTGGAAGAAACTTCAAATTTTATCTGTTCCAAATATATTCTATGGGTCTATGGGATTACTGGTTCATTTGGACCACAGACCCATTACCAATATTTTAATGATAATAGTAATAATAGCTATGGAGTTTTGTAATATCCCCTAAAGCAAAGGTTGAACAGTTAAATTTTTTTCCAATTAAAAGAAGTTTAAATGAAAATTTTCCATGTAATTGGCAAGGCATTTGCAGTTTATGTTTACCTTCTAGAGCTGCTGGGATCAGTTACTTATTCCTGTGCAGTCAGTTAAAATTGCAGGTAGAGATCACACATTACCAAATGCTTCTTTGTCAGTATGAGAAGTTTGCCAGGGGAGGGATGTCTTAGAAATGAACCCAGTAGTGCCCACACCAGAGCATTCTAAGGATCATCAGAATTGTGAGGCATCTGTTAGGTTACACTGGCCATCTCTCTCCTAGACTGGAGTTGTTTCTAGTCCTTTGCACTTAAGAGCAATGACCTCAAAAGCTAATCTGCTTTTACCATACTAACACTTCGAGGCACATTTTGGAAAGGGGGAGAGGTGGTGAGCATTATAAAGCTCTACTTCTGATCCTAGCATTGTCATTAATAGTGTGACTTTTAGTTGCTTTTCTGGATCAAATTCTCCTTATCTGAAAAGGCGAGAGGTCGACTAAAAGAACCTCTAAAGTTCCTCCCCCCACCCCCATAAATTTTTGTCCTAAGGATAAACTCTCAGTTCAACTGGTCTCGTGTGTGTGTGTGTGTGTGTGTGTGTGTGTGTGTGTGTGTGTTTTCTGGGTTTTCCTTCCTTCTATAACCATTTATTGAGTGCCTCCACTCCTCGAGAGCAGGGCCTGGGTTTTATTCATCTCTCCCTCAGTACCTATCACAGTACTTTCAAGTAGGGTTAAAGTTGGTTACTATATACGAATTTATCTATGGAGATGCTCACAGTTCCCATGGGAAAGTACTAGGCAACATCAATTAATCACGGAATTAAAAACCGGTTTTCAACTTCCTGCCACTTATGTAATACAATAGCACAGAACCGAACGAACGTTACCACTCATAGCTACGAGTGCTTTTAATATATTAGTGCTTTCATGTATCACCTCAAGTCCTAGGTTGCAGGTATGGGTTCTACGTTTCGCAGAAGCGTAGAGGTGTTAAGTAACTTGCCCAGGTAACTAACACCGTTAGAAGTGAATCAGGTTGCAGACAGTGCAACCGAAGATCCCGGCTCCCCGGGTAGGAAAATGAGAAAACACACACACAAGAATAATCCTCGAATTTCTCGCAGAGGTCTGGCTACTCTGGGGAAGACTGATGAATTCACGCAGGGGAAAGTGGCTAAGTCGCTGCAGAGGGCAGGCCATATAGGCTGCCAAACAAGTGCGGGTCGCGGGAGGCAGGGGAGAAAGAAGAAAAAAAGACGGAAAAAAAGAAAAGATGAAAAAGTACTTCTCCGGGTAGGCTCACACAGGCAGAGGTTAGGCAAGCAGGAAAACAGAAATCTACAAGTAAGATCTGGAAAGCGCCGGGATCCCGCAAGAACCGAGGAACAGGTCGGAAGTGACGCTTACTAGCGGAATTGAGTGCCTAGCTGGACAGCGGGCCGGGGCGGAAGTTCTGCCGGACGTGACGTATCGGAAGTTACTCCCGGAGGAGACACCTGGTTGCAGAAGGCGACGTAATGGGCGGGGCGGGGCGTCTATGGTGTATGGGAGCTTTGGATCCCCTGCAGGTAACCTTCGGGCGGGAACTGATCCCGGGTGGAGGTGGGACCTGGGGTCGATGTCTTGGGTCGCTCCTGACCCTGGGCTTGGGCAGAGAGTTCTCACTTTAGGTAGTGATTGCAGGAAGGCTCCTTGAAGAGACTCCCTGAATGGATAGGAATACAGAAAACTCTTTGGAACAGGATCGTGGGGTCGAGGTCTTTGACGGTCTTCTACTCTTCTAGGAATCGGTGGGTCCTGACCTCAGGTCGTGGTGGAGAGATGGAGTCTGGGCACTGAGATGAGCTAACGTAGGGCTCACTTATCACCTACCCTGACCCGTTATGGAAGTAGGGGACAAGGACTTCTTTTCGTCTCTGAATTCGTAGGACAGTGCCTTGCCAGTTGTAGGTGTCTATAGACGCTATCAGAGGAATAAATTAATTACTGGATTAAAGAACCCGATTCTGGTTTAGCAGGACAACTTCTACCATACCTCAGTATCCCTACCTCTGAATGTAGACATGATTCCAGTTTTCTTACTAACCGGTAATTTGTGAGTATGCTGGTGTAAGAGACATACAGGACCTTGTTATTTTGTTTTGTTAGAATTAGGGAAATTTACACATGTGCATTAATACTTTTCTCCGAGTGGAGAGAGTAAGACAACTATTTAGCTTCCTTCGGGTTTCTTTACTTTTCTGGGAAGGACTTTTCAGAAATTGGTCCCAGGGAGGTCTTAAAATGATAAACTACAGTTGGATTACTGAACTGCTAATGGGTATCTTAAGTGCTTTCTTTTCATCAATATAAGCTGATTTCCTTTTTGTTAATATTTTCTGAAGTTGGGGTATTAGATGTAAATGAGAATGATTTTATAACTAAAATGGAAATAAGAACTTATAAAAATCCAAAGGTTTCACCAAGTGTATACACATAAGAAACAGTTGTAGGAGGCCCCAGAAGAATGAATCCCTGAAGATTATTTTCCTTGTAAAAAGTGCCTTCAGTGGGCTGGGGATGTAGCTCAAGTGGTAGCGCACTCGCCTGGCATGCGTGGGCCCGGGTTTGATCCTCAGCACCACATACAAACAAAGATGTTGTGTCGGCCGAATACTAAATAAATAAATAAATATTAAAAAAAAAAGTGCCTTCAGTGTCATGAAGGGAAGCATGTACCTGAAAATCAAGTACTGTAACCAGATTTTTGTTGTTGTTAAATAGAATAAAATGCAGATGACACACAGGCTAGATGATGAGATCTGAGCATGAATCACTATCTAGCTGCAGTCCCAGTGAGGTGTTTGTGTGTATGGAATAGCTAGTGAAATGTAGCTCTTGAGAAGTTCCAGAATCCTATAATTAGATTGGTGAGAATTGTGTAGAAACCCAGAATTTAAGCCATATTGTTGATTGTGTTGTATGTGTATGTAGTTTGCTTTTTTATTTTTTACAAAAAAAGAATTAGCATTTTTAGATTTGAAACCTAAGATGTTCTTAAAATAGGTTAAAAACCCCCAAAGTAGACATGTAACTACATAATTACTATAATTAAATTTTACAAGTTTTTCTATCTTTAAATCTTTTTCTGATTTCTCAAAGGGTTGGTATGGAAATCATCCCCATCTTTGAAGGCTGTTACTGTGGTGCCTTGTTTACAATACATATAAATGTGATGCATAGCAGTGTTTTGAGATCCTCTAGGTTAAGTTAATATTGTCTTAGTCTAATTTTGCCACCTCAGTTTGCTGTTCAATGTTATGTCCGCTAAACTTTCCACATCTGAGTGTTTAGTAGTATAACTATTATTCATGATGGATTGGCATCCAAGTAGTAACTTAGGTATGTGCATTGACATTCTTGAGGTTTTCAGTTTTTACAGAGCACTGATATCTATGGACTCTAACATGGACTTCATTTAAAGAAACCCACGGACCATTAATGGACAAAAACATGAATCAATTTGTATTGTGGCATTCAAATCCTAGCACTTTGGGAGAGGTAAGTTATTGACTGTGATATATGTTAGGTGAGATAGTAGAGAAGCCCTGGATGGGCCAAGGAAATTTCAGGATTGTAATTAAAAAATATAACCTGAATACCTATGTTTTTTAGTCAGCATCTTCCCAAGAGAGGTTTGTTTTGTATGTATGAGGCAATTACTATATCTTTGTCAAGTTGATCAGAAATTAAAGAGATTGACCAACTATGTTGTATCTGGAAGATTATTTCTCTGCTTTCTTTTATGGGGGAAGTGGGATCTCCTTTCAACACTTTAGAGCCTGGTAGAAATAAATAAATTTGCAGGCACCCTGTATAAATTAAGCCTCAAACAGTCATTTAAATCATGTTGCTTCCAAGTTCAGCTATCTAATAGTATATGTCTCAAATCTGCTGATCAGTTGTGCCTTAAGTTTAAGTAATGGGTCCAAAAAAATGTCTTTTTTTGGTTTATCTTGCTTTATTTATGCTATTTTCTTTTCATTTGTTTCTCCTTTGTCTTTTTCTCTCTCATGATTCATTCTCCCAGCCTTTAAAGCTTCACCTTTTTCTACTTTATGTCTTATAATTCATTAATTTGTTTATTTTCAAAACCTTAAATTCTAACTTTGTGTGATAATAATTGGCACCTTAATCAATAAGCATTTAACCTGTAGTTTTTCTGGCCTCCTTTGTAGGTATTCTGGCTTCTTGTTTAGAATTTGTCATTCTAATAGCAGGTATTACTTCTCTTAGGGATTCATGTTCATGTGTATTTGTACTTGGACATAAAAATTCCAAAGATATTCCATATTGTTTGAAATTAAAAAGCAAAATAAAACTAGAAATAATATAGACATGCTTCAACAGATGTCTGGTTAAATAAATGCTTTCATGTAGTATTGTAATTTACAGCTATTAGGAAGAATGAAGTGGATCCAGATATGCAGATATGGAAAATTCTAAGACACATTGTTAAGTGAGAAAAAAAAATATATATATATATAGGCTGGGTGGGGCTGAGACAGGAGGATTACAAATTTGAGACCATCCTCAGCAATTTATTGAGACCCTCAGCAACTTATCAAGATCCTGTCTGAAAATATAAAGGACTGAGTATGTAGCTAAGTGGCAAAGAGGCCCTGGGCTCAATCCTTAGTACCATAAATAAATAAATAAATACATACATACATAAATAAATGAATAAATGGAAGCTGTATGTATAGTATGTTTCTATTTGTGTTTATTTTTATTTTGAGACAGGGTTATGGTAAGGCTGAGGATAGCCTCAAACTTGTGATCCTCCTGCCTCAACCTCCCCAATCAGTAGGATTACATGCATGTTCTGCCACCCCACTTGGCTTTCATTTGTGTTTTAAAGAAGCATATATTTAAGCCGGGCATGTAATTCTAGCTTCTTGGGAGGCTGAGGCAGGAAGATCCCAAGTTTGATGCAGCCTGGGCAACTTAGCAAGACTCTGTCAAAAGAAAAAAAAAGCATATAGAAAATCTCTTCAAGTATATATAAGGAATTATAAATAGAATTCCTGGAGAAATGAGATGAGCAGTCTAGAATAGGAAGAAGACTAACTTTTTTTAAATGTATGCTTTTTTCTGGTGGATTTAATTCTTTACTCTGAGCATGTTCTTATTTTAATGAGATTCAGAAACAAGCTGCAAGGCCTTGGGATAATTTAATAAATATGAGAGCCTATTACTATTCTTTATGACTTTCTGTTCTTATAAGTATTTGCACTGTTTAAAAGGAGAAGGATTATATGGTGCATTAAGGTTTTTTAAAGCTGCAAGGAAGATTTGGTAATATTATAATAGGTTTTAAACCTTGACATTAGAGTTTACTATTAATGAAAACTTACAGAATACTGAGTACTTAGTTGCTGCTGAATTCAATATTCCTGTACAGTATATAGCATGTCGCTAACCCGATCAAGTGATGTGGTAGTTGTTTGCAAGCTACCTTTGTATTGCTTTGTCATGGTTCTTCTGAGCTTCTCGGTTTTGCCGAATGGAATGGACTTTGTTTTATTTGAATTGCTCTTTACATACTCTCTCTCTCTATTTTTTTTTACTGGGGAAGAGGCTAGGGATTAAACACAGGGCCTTGCACATGCTAGGTGGGTGCTCTACTACTAAGCTATACCCCCAGCCCCTGGATTCCCAATTGTTTAAACAAGTCTTACAGTTATTAGTTCACTTTGTTCTTGATGCTTAGGAATGGTAAGGGATTCCAAAAAATGGATTGTTCTCAGTTAGTAAAACCAGAAAGACAATTTGGATATACATGCATAATCTCATTTGATTTTTCTTTGATTTGGCTGATTATTTGCCCTGGACTCAGCAGAAATGTCTGGTGACTTTTACTCCTCTAGCCATCTTTCTTATAAACCTTTATTGTGAGACATTTTGTAATAACAGTAATGGGCGATAAAATGAACTATATAAAAAATAAAAAATATTCATTTCATTAGTAAAGGGATTTTATTCGAAAGTCAGTTGAAATGGGTTTCATACCTATATGATGCCACTGATTTTTGTTATCTTGTTCAAATCATAATGAAGGTCACTAATCTAGGGGATGAGCCATGATGAACAGAATAGAATAGGTTATGATATGTCAGGTATTTTTTTATATTTGTGGATCTGGAGATAAAAACCAGAGCCTTGTGTATGTTAAGCAATTACTCTGCCACTGAGCTATACCTCCATCCCTGGCTATTATATTATTATTTGTTTTTTAAAATACCTTCATTTTATTTATTTATTTTTATGTGGTACTGAGGATCAAACCCAGTGCTCTACCACTGAGCACTGAGCTACAACCCAGACTATATATATATATATATATATATATATATATATATATATATATTTTTATTTTTTTTTTTTTTTAATGGAGTTTTACTTTATTCCCCAGGCTGGTCTTGAAGACCTGGGCTCAAGCAATTCTCCTGTCTTAGCCTACTGAGGAGATGGGACTACAGGTGTCCATATTTTATACCATACTTTCGAGAATTTTGGGTATAGTCATCTCTGTTAAATGATGCTTTGTTTCTGAAAATCCTTGGAACTAATCACTGTGGTCACAAAGGAAAAAAATCGCTGGGTAGAATGCTTGGAGTGGCATTCTATTCTTGTTAAGAGACTGAGAATCCAGGGTATATTGTTTTCCTGAATCAAGATGATAGACTGTAGTGAAGGTGACATAGAAAAGAAAGAGATGAACACATAAGTTACATGTGGAGAACATAAAATTGAGGAAGATGCCTGTATGAGTGTATGTGCATACACTTTGATATATGATAATTATATTACATATTTAATATATATAAAACTTGATGGAAAACCAGAAATTCCAGATTGAAAGTTAATGCAACAAGAAAAAAAGTATTTTGAGGCCTCGGATCTGGGCCTGTGGTGAGCTAATTCATAATTTTGAGAGTAGTTTAAAGTATTTTGAAAGTTTTAAGGTCATGCACAAGGTCCAAGTAATAGGAAGGCAGACAAAAGCCTGAGGGTAAGAAAATGAAAATATAAGATAAGGTATAAGGTATCTTTAAGATTCTGTTTCATGGTAACTGTTTTGAGAGGGAAAAAAATTCAAAAATTATTGCTTTTCAATTTGATTTAAACTTCGTCCATAAGCCTTTCCTAGCATTCAGTTGTGTAGAGCCAAGATTAAACACCTGTGAACCCACAGAACATTAATATACACAAACTGATTTCATTTCTAAAATTGCCCTGATGAATAAAAGAACTTTTAAAATTAATTTTGTGATTATATGAAGGGACAGCTGTGATAATCTACATCAAGGGGACTAGAACTGTTTTTTTCAGAACATAGAAGACTTTGGAAAAGTGGGGAAACTTCATAGGAAGTATATTTGTTCTGTTATTTGAGTCCAAATTTAGTCCTGGAGAAGATATAGAACTGGTCAGGAGTGGAACAGATTGTGTGGAGAGACAGGGAACTCTAGGTCTTTAGAGTTGCTTAAACAGAGTTTGACCATCAGAATGTTATAAGGGGTGGGGATTCTCATTGTATGGGACAATCTACTAGATTATTTTGATGGTCCCTTTCAAATCCTAAAGTTTCTTTTATAATGCAATAAACTGATTTATTATAGATATGTTTATATTCTGTTACCCTATTATTACTTAAGTAATTACCTGAATTTCTTAATTTTTCTGTGCCTTGGTTTCTTCATTTATTATCCCCATATTCACAACTAATTCTTGCAATTGTGAAGATTAAATGAATTAATCTACACAAAGTATATAGAACAGATTGTAGACTCAGCAAATATTATTAACACTTTTTAAAAGCTTAAATGTTTCTTGGGGAAAAGGCAAGTTTATAGGAGCATATTTTTAAAAAAGGTTACAGCGAACAAAAAGTTAAGATAATGAAATTAAAAATCCTCTCTAAAAAGAGTAAAGTGGGATGGGGATTGAACAGATGCTGACATCCTCTCAGCACATAGGCTGTGTAATTATTTCCTGAGTTGGAATTTCAGATCGCTATAACTGTTCTTTGATTACATTGTACTCGTGTTTATAATATTTTTGCTGTTTTTCATTTGAACCTTGCAAAGTGGTCAGAATTTTTCCATTTGAAGATTTGTTACTTTCATTCATCATTCAAAAAAATATTTTCCAACCATAATATTCCTATTTCAACTTCTTTCTCTATTCCACAAAATCAACTTCATTTTATACTGTCTCTTCCAACAAGCATTTTGGCTGTGCTTTCAGAGATCAAAAGCTCTGTAAGACAGTCTTATACTTTGGATAATGATCAAAGAGATTCAAGAAATTATTAAATCATTTTTATCCTATTACTGCCTCTACATGAGTCTGTAAGAATTTCAAATTCTGTTGCAATTTGTAGTGAAGAACATTAATCAAAGAGATAAGTCAATGAATATATTTTATATACTATGGCTTTTTAAAATAGTTTTCTTTTCATTCTTTCAGCATTATATCTAGTGATCTGATTAATTATTGACCAAAGAACTTTTTAACTTCCCTTTTTAAAAACAATTATTAGACTTGCTAGTAGAATTTTTTGTGTGTGTGTTTTGTTTTCAAGCATCAGGTACCAAGTTTTTGAAGACTATGACCCACCATACCATCATTATGCATTCAAGAGTTGAGTATGAATAACTACATCAAGATTTAGATCCTCTTCAAAAGCTTCAAGTGTCATCTGCATTAAAGCTCTCCATTGAACTCTCTCACAAAAATAAAAGCTGAAAGGGACCCAACTCCATTAATATACTTTAAAAAATATCCCTTCCTCTGACTTCAGTTTCCTTGACCATTAGGGTCTTTCATATTGCTTATGTTCCTTTAGACAAGAGCCAACAAAATGGTGTATTCCAAAAAATATGTTCTATGGCCATAAGTTTTTCTTGGTAGAACAGAATAAACTTGGCATAATAAGTTTGGAATTAGGTCTTTTATTGTAGCCTACAAAAAGTTGGATCAAGAATATGAAAATGAGACTTAAATGTTAAAAATATTTGAGGTTAGTAGAGTATATGCTTTGCATGAGTAAGGCCTGGATTCAATCCCCAGCATCAAAAACAAAAACAAAAAGCTTCCCATATATTTATGAGGTTAGATTACATGCTCTATGTGTTCTAGAGAAAAGAGCCCCCAACCTGAAATTTGATGGTTTTTATTCTATCTCTGCCTCCACCTCTTACTAGCTATAATGATAATAGGGAAAGTCATTTAACTGACCTTATCTTCATTATCTGTAAAGGAACTTGGTATTTTCCCTGCCTACCTCACAGGGTTGTTGTGAGGTTCAAATGAAATAATATACATAAAAAAGACAATAAAATGTGCAATACAGATGTAGGGACATGTGTTACATGATTGCAAATCATTCTTTCTGCTCTTTGGCCTGGGAAGGTAGGTGATTTAAACACAAATTGAAAGCATATATTATGTCCAAGTTCGATATGTGGAGATAAGGCTACATTAAACTTTTTTCTCCCTCTGAATACTTAGAATACACTTATGGGCTAATTCTGAAAAGGAGGAAGACTACAAATTTCCCTTAAATTATAAATTGGCATTGATGGTGTTCTAAAGTAATTAAGAGTTGTAATATATTAGCGATTTACAATGTCCATTTACTAAATTGTGACCAGTATTTTTTAAAAATGAAGAACATAGAGTAGAATATTTCACAATGCCTCCCACATAGGAAGAGTAAATATTGTTTTAGTTATATGAATGTTTGAATGTGTGTATAGTTGGTTATTAAATAAAATGATTTTTCCTGTGAGTTGCAATTGCAGTTCTTCAGTTCTTAAAGAATAATTATAGTACTAATGCCTTTCCACACGTTTGAATTCTCAAAATATTCAGCATCTCTTTTTTTAAAATTTTTTTTAATATTTATTTTTTTAAGTGTAGATGGACACAACACAATGCCTTTATTTTTATGTGGTGCTGAGGATCGAATCCGGGTCCTGCCCATGCAGGGTGAGCGCTCTACCGCTGAGCCACAATCCCAGCCCCAGCATCTCTTTTCACAACATATAGCTATTTGTGATGAAGGAATTAACAGTATCAATTTAACATTTAGTTTAACTGAAATACTTTTTAACTTCATAGTAAAGATAAACCTCATAGGCTTTGATACTATTTATTCTGACACCCAGACTGTTAGAGCATTTATGTGGTTAGTTCAACCTCTACTAGTGGAAATATTGTGTTAAATTTGTTTAAAAAACTTTTGTCTTTCTGGTTTCATGGTAAATAAACTCCCAGTTTTGTTTAGCATTGTTTGAGGACTAACTGGAGAGAGACTATAGTGGATACAGTTAGCATGACTGGGAATTTGATGGTCTCTAAAAGAGAAAATGCAGTTTTTTTCTTTCTCTTGAGTAACTGAGTTTATCTTTAGATTAATTATTTAAGATCTGGTGTTAACTTATTCAGTCATTTCCTTTAAAAACATATCTACCTCCTTAGTGATTTCATTGGTTAGGAATAGGTGACTTTTGCAGTACTACTCAACAATAGGAAATGGCTTCTTCCTCTAAGGGTTGTACTTTCCAATTCAGTGATGAGGCAGAATTCTTTATTTCTTTACTGAAGTGCTATATTTGGTACCTTGAGGTTGCTTAAACTTGGATAAAATGTTGTACAAAGTACTGATCTTCTCTGCTTAAGAATATTATAAAGGTACAGAGTATTGATTTTCTCAAATTTAAAAATTATGTAAATGTATAGTGTTAGCAATGTGGATCAGGAGATTTAATGTAGAATCTAATTGCTTCATTTTTGCAGAATAGTAATGACCAAGCTTCTTTCATTGGTGGAGACAGAACAAATTGCACATATTTTGCAAATTAAGTATTATGTGTACGATAATTTGCAGTTGTGATATAAAGACTTATAACCATACATAATTGACTTTTTGTTGTTCTTCCCCCTACCTCCCCACATACACTCACACCAAAAATCACATTGATGTTTGCTACCTCTCCATATAGAAAATATTAGTACCTATGCCAAAGTTTAAGAAATGTAATTAGGCAACTTCAGCCATCTGTGACCTTCTTCCTCAACCCTCATGAATTTAATCTGTCATCAAATTCTCTTTTTAAAAATATTTTTTAGTTGTAGATGGACACAATACCTTAATTTATTTATGTTTATGTGTTGCTGAGAATTGAACCCAGTGCCCCACACAGTATAGGCAAGTGCCTACCACTAAGCTAACCCCTCAAATTCTCTTTTCTATCTCCTAAATATCTTTCAGACTACCTCTTTGTTCTCTTTCTGTTCTCACTTCTACACCCTTATTCTATTGTCAATTTTACCTGCACTTTCACATTATCTCTCTGCTGGTCTTCTATATTAACTTTTCCCTACTCCAATATAATTGCTTTTAGAGTAATCTTTTAAAAGTTCAACTCTAATCTTTTTTGTCCCCTAATATAATTATAATAATTATTATTATTTGTGTGTGTGCTAGGGATTGAACCCGGGGTTGCTTCACAACTGAGCTATATCCATTTACCTTTTTATTTTTTATTTTGAGATAGGCTCTCAGCTTTGTATTTGATATACCCTATACCTGGAATGTTCTTATCCTAGATATCTATGTAATGTGTGAGTGCCACCTTCTCAATAAGACCTTCTCTGAGTATCTTAATTATATGGTATTCCTGTTTTCCTTCTCTGCTATATTTTTCTCCATGGTAGTTACTATCTGGCTCTTCATCATTATTTCCCCAGGACCAAGAACAGGTGCTGACACAGTAGGCACTTAGAACATATTATTCAATATATGAATTTAACCTGTATTCATAGAGGTGCATATTTGGGACAATGGAACCTATAACTCAAATTATGACAGTTAAATGTTTCAAAATGTTTTTGTAAAGGCTAGTTAACTAAATTTATATACTGCCTTGGTCTAAAGAATAGTTGAAATGTCTTCCAAAAATATTTATAGTGCAATGGAAGGAAGACATAAAGAGAAAAAACAGACTATAATAGTAATATTAAAGTGGGTAGAGTTAATGTGCAGAAAGTCCTGCATAGTGGCAAAAGGCAGGTTGTGGGGCTGGGGTTGTGGCTCAGCGGTAGAGTGCACACTAGCACCTGGGAGGCCCTGGGTTCAGTTCTTAGCACCACATAAAAATAAATAAATAAAATAAAGGTATTGTGTTCAGTTACAACTAAGAAATAAATATTAAAAAAAGAGCAAGTTGTAAGTTTGCTTCATTATAGAGCTTGCTCAGAAGTAATTATTGCTCAGAAATGATGACTGGTCTCGAATCATGAACTTTGACCTGTGGCATGGGTCACAAATACTTGAGTCACAAACTCTAAAAACCTATTTAACTATAAGAGATTGTGAAATTCCTTTCCTAGAAAAAACTTGCTTTCTGTATTTGGAAATTACCTATTGGCATAAAATATACACAGTGGGTCCATTGTAACAAATCTGCAATATCTGAGAGATGGCAGTTGCTCTGCTTATGTCATGTGGAGGACGTTTCCAAGGTTGATTCAAATTTAGTAACTGGATGTTTTTGAAAGTCAGCTGTCAAAGATACCAACCATCACATAATTGCTCTAGTTTCTCCTACTCTGATCATAAAATAGTATGAAAGTCCAGTAGTTGTGCCTGCCTCTTTTTTTTTTTTTTTTATACTGGGAATTGAACCCAGGGGCATTTTTACCACTGAGCTACACCCCAGCCCTTCTTATTTTTTTAATTTTGAGACAGGGTTTCATTACTAAGGTTCTCAAAAAGTTGCTGAGGCTGGCCTCAAACTTTCAATCCTACCTCAGCCTCCTGAATAGCTGTGATTATAGGCAATTACAGGTGTTCACCACCGCACCCAGTTCCTGCCTTCTTTTTGAGGTAGATAATTAACTACTTAGAAATAGGTTCTTATATAGTCAACAGCTGAATTGGGGAGGACAAATGAAAGGAGTGAATTAGGCTTTTAGAAATCTCTCACCAATTTAATAACCTAAATCAGAGCTATCTGATGTGTGTGTATAAAGTTAAATGGGACATTGTACATATAGTACATGTCTTTCTGTTCATGGTATGGATATTAATTCTGTTTTGTCTTTTTTATCATTTAAAATAAAATATGAAAATTGTGTTGATACCTACAGGCCAGAGATAAATAAGCAGGGCATGCTGAGATGATTTGCAGGATTGTAGGTAAACTCTGCTGATCTTTCTAAACAAAACTGGTATTTTGAATAAAGATGAGAATATTTAGCTATAACATTTATAACACATGTTAGCTTTTTCCATAGAAAATATGCTAGCTCTTACATGATTTTTTTTCTTTGATGTGGAGATAAACAGTACTTTTTGAAGTGAATTGTCTGCCTTGCCCCATTCTTTAGCTTTGAAAGAGAAGAACTAAACCAACAGTAGACTTTTAGGGAAATACTGTAGTGTGTGTGTGTGTGTGTGTGTGTGTGTGTGTGTGTGTGTGTGTGTAAATTTATGTTTCACATATTTCAAGGAGAAGAAATGAGGACATGCTGGGTGTGGTGGTATACGCCTATAATCCCAGTGGCTTGGGAAAAGCCTGAGACAGGAGGATCACAAATTCGAAGTCAGCCCCAACAACTCAGTGAGGCCCTGTCTCTAAATAAAATACAAAATAAGGCTGGGTATGTGGCTCAGTGGTCAAGTGTCTTTGAGTTCAATCCCTGGTACCCCCCAAAAAGGAAATGAGAACATATTATAAGAACACACAGAACCATTAAAATGAACAGTGCACATAAGGAAAAGTAATTTTGCCAAAAGCATTATGTTGCCTTACATAACACGTTGCTGACTAAATTATCATATTCTATTTAATCTATAGCTATACATTATTTTATATCCTTTGAAATGTTTTAATCAAATTTTCCCTACATGTTTGTATGATGGAACTTTATGTTCATTTTTTTAGAAATAAGCATCTCTTCTTTTTGTCATTTGATAAGTAACAGAAGAAAACCTAAGAACAGACAGAATCACTGGGGTAAAAATAATGCAGAGGTCATCATATCTTCTAGCATAAATGATGTAGAAGCAGAACGATCTTATTTTCAGTAAAAGTGTTGAAGTGGCAGAAAGAAAATATCTCCCAGCTTATTTGCTGACACAGATTTTGCCATATAGTGAGGATGAAAATATATCTGTACTTTAAACTTAGCATTTCCCAATCTGTGTTAACTCAGAATGCCTGACACAACTAAAAGAGACAATACAATCCAAAACTGTCCTGTATTGACATAAATTTAGAAAATATTACATTTCTTTTTAGAAATTTATAACACATGTTAGATTTTCCCAATTTATGTATAGCCATAACTTTTTTCTGCTTATAAAAATCTGTTAACAACCTTTGGGATAGTCTTTTAGGAAATGCTGTTTAGATTAAATCTAAAATAATATATACATTATATATCTGTGTGTATGCATAGACATATACATAAAATACAAAATGTATTCACAACAATATTTGATTTAAAAGTACTAAATAGATGTTTATTAAGTGAATTAATGAGTTAATCTTGTGTGGAATTGCTTAATTAGATATACATTTTTTAATTTTTATTATTTCATAGTACTGGAGATTGATCCCAAAGGCACTTTACCATTGACTACATCCCCAGTCCTGTTATATTTTTTATTTTGAGACAGGGTCTCAATAAGTTGCTGAGGGTCCTGCTAAATTGCTTAGGCAGACCTCAAACTTTCAATCCTCCTGCCTCAGCCTCCTAAGTCACTGGGATTACAGATGTGTACCACAAATTTCTGAATATTGTCTTAATGTGGCTGCATATAAAATAAAGTTGCAATTTATACAAAAATCAAAGTAGTTTTGAGATCATGGGGAAAAGTTTGTTTAAACTAAGAATTTTTCAAAATGTTAATATATATTATACTCATTCAAATAATTTTTATTGAATACTTGCTATTTGCAGATATGGTGTTAACATGTAATTAAGTATTCATACTTTTGACAAGTTTGAATTCAGTAGCTTGTTCTTCAGTGGAGCTGTGGTTTGAATTTGATTTGAGTGTGTCCAAAATTTACCTGTTAGAAAGTTGGTCCCCAGCGTGGCTATGTTGAGAGATAGTAAAACTTCTAAGATATGGAGCCTCGTGGGACGTAATTAGGTCACTGTTAGGTCACTGGGGGCATTACTGTTGGACTAATTTGTTCTCACAGGGCCAGATGAGTTGCTACAAGAATGGGTTATTATAAGGGAGTTTGGATTCTCCCCTGAATTTGTTTTTCCCCATATGCAGGACCTGCCATTCTCTCATCTGCTCCTGCCACGGTGGTGTCATCTACCATGAGGCCTTCACCAGAGCTGAGCAGGACTAGGCTCTTGGGTCTCTAAAACTAAACTAAGTAAACCTTTCTTTTCTTTCTACATTGTTTAGCTTTAGATATTCATTATAGCAATAGAAAATAAACTAAGATAAGTGGAAAAGATATAAATGGTCAAAATATTGGTAGTATCTTCTGAAGCCTCCAAAACATTTAAAAATAAGTATGTATAAAATGGTAGCTAATTTAATTGGAGAAAGTTAGAAAATAGATATAAATAAATAGAAAAATTACATAGAAAACACAACAAGAGACAAGGATGACTTCCAAATATTTACATCTTATATTAACCATAACCATGTGGTTTTACTAATATAGAAGTATATTAAAATGTAAGTGGCAAAACTGAAAACTCAGAAGCACATGCATCAGTATTAAGAAGAATATTTTGAAAAACAAAAAGCTAACCCATGAATGTGAAGTTGGCATAGATCCAATCCAAAGGGAAAAATACCAATATATGCATTGCAGATTCATGTATAGAGTGAATACAGAAATTGAAGCAAATACCAAGATAAAGAAAATTTATGAAATCAATTTAGAGATGTTTTAATAAGTATGGAATATTAAAATATAATAGCATTTTCTTAGGTTACAATTTATGTCAAAAATAGAGAAAATTAACAGTGTTAGTAGACAGCAAGTAAATGAGACAGTATGGTTTTATGTCAAAAACCATTTGTAGATTTTGGTGAAAGTTGAAAAATAGAAATCTATCAAATCTAAGAAATATTTTATTGAATTATGAGAAGACATTTCTGTTGGGAAATGTCTCAAGTGAATGTGAGACTAACAATGTTAAAAATCTTAATACTCCACAAAGTCATAAATTTACTTGAGCTCATTAGAGATTTGAGGTCACAAGGCAGAGAGACAAGCTCTTCTGAGTAGATATGGGACACAGGAACTTTGCTATGTTTGACAGAGCACAGAAAAGACAGCCACCAAAAGAGTGAATAAGAAGAAAGCAGCTAAGATTTTAATGAGTTTTTAAATACTCACTATGGACTAGAATAATACTTTTGAATCACTCCCCAGACAAAACGAGAGTGTCTTAGTCCATTTTGTGATACTATAAGAGATTACTTGAGACTGAGTAATTTATAAAAGAAAGAGGTTTATTTAGCTCACAGTTCTGGAGACTGGAAGTCCAAGATTGGGCAAACCTATCTGAGGAGGGTCTTGTGCTGTGTCAATGCAGTGGAAAAGCAAAAGACAAGCAATCAGGCATGTACAGAATAGACAAAACACAAGGGGCTGCCTAACTTTGTAAAAACCCACTGTCGAGGTTACTAAGCCATTCTGGCAAGAGTTAACTACCCATGTCCTTGAGAAAGGCTTTAATCCCTTACCCCTACCCCCCCCACACACATCCTCCAGGGACTGAACCCAGGGGGTGCTCAACCATTGAGCTGTGTCCCCACCTCCTTTAATTTTTTTTTTTTCTTTTGAGACAGGGTCATGCTGTGTTGTTGAGGCTGGCCTCAAATTTGCAGTTCTCCTGCCTCAGCCTCCAGAGTCACTGAGATTACAGGCATGTGCCACTATACCCAGCTCATTAGTCCCTCTTAATGACCTATTTATATTTACCTCTTACCACCACCTCTTAACACAGTTAAGAGAATCCTGTCAACATGATTTGGGGGCAAAGAGCAAACTGTATTCAAACCATAGAAGGAAGTCTCCATTCACTGCATTAGTTTCCTAAGACTGCCAAAACAAAGTACCATAAACTGTAACAGCACAACACAACAGAATTTTATTATTACAGTTCTGGAGGCTAGAATGGTAAACCAAGGAGTTGGCAGGGCCATGTTCTCCCTGAGGATCTAGGGGAAAATATGACCCATGCTTTTCTCTAAACTTCTGGTGCTTGCTGCTGGTCCTTGGCAGCCTTTGGTTTGTAGCAGCATAAATCTAATGTCCCCCTCCATCTTCACATTGCTATGTTCCCTATTGTCTGTGTCTCTATTCTCTCCCTGCCTGATTCCCCCCTACCACACACCCCGGCCTCATGACCATCTTAACCATTTTTAACACTGGTGTTAACTCTATGCACATTGTGGAGAAACAGATCTCAAACTTTTTCAACTTGCAAAACTGAAATTCCCTACCTTTTGAACAACTCCCTTTTACTCCTCCCCCAAAGCCTTGGCAAAGACTATTCTGTTTTCTATTTCTAAGAGTTTGACTGCTTTCGATACCTCATGTAAGTGGAATTGTGCAGTATTTGTCTTTTTGTATAATCTAGACCTTTTCTCCAATTTTTTAGGTTACCTTTTCACCCTGTTGATCATTTCCTTTGCTGCACAGAAGTTTATAAGTTTGATATAGTCCCATTTTTGGTTTTATTACCTGTACAAATTACTGCCAAGAAATTATTGTCAAATACAACATTATGAAGCTTTCCCCTCGAGGTTTTTTCCTAGGATTTTTTTAATGGTTTCAGATCTTACAGTTATGTCTTTAATCCATTTTGAATTATTTTTTGTATGTTGTACATGGTAAGAGCCCAATTTTATTCTTGTGCATGTATATATCTAGTTTTCTCAACACCATTTATTGAAGACTCTCCTTTCCCTATTGTACAGCTTGAGCACCCTTATTAAAGATCATTTGTCCATATATTATTAGGCTTTATTTCTAGGATCTCTGTGCTGTACTATTGGAGGATGTATATTTATTCCAATCCTATATTGTTCTGATTACTGTAGTTCTAGTAATATGTCTTGAAGTCTGGCTAAATGAAGCCTCTGGCTTTGTTTTTATATCAAGATTGCTTGGGCTATTTTGGGTTCCTTTTAGCTTCCATTTGAATTTTAGAATGTCTCCCCCATTTCTGCCAAAAAATGCCTCTGGATATGGATAGGGATTACATTGAATCTGTAGATCATTTTGAGTGGTATGGACTTTTTTATAATATAAACTCTTCTGTTACCTGAAGATCAGATATCTTCCCATTATTTGTGTCATCTTCAGTTTCTTTCAGAAATGTTTTGTAGTTTTCATCATACAGGTCTTTTGCTTCCTTTGTTAAATTTATTCCTAATTATTTTATTCTTTTTGATATCACTGTAAATAGGATAATTCTCTGAGTTTCTTTGTTTGGGTTGTTCACTGTTGGTGTGTAGGAACACAATTGATTTTTGTTTATTAACTTCATACTCTGCAACTTTGCTTGCTGAATTCATTTGTAAGTTCTAATAGTTCTTTGGTGAAATCTTTAGGGTTTTCTACATATGAGATCATGTCAACTTTGGACAAAAATAATTTTAGTTCTTCCTTTCCAATTTGAATGGCTTCTATTTCTTTTTCTTGCCTAATTGCTCTGGCTTGAACTTCCAATACAATGTTGAAGTGGTGAGAGTGGGTGTCCTTGTCTTCTTCCTGATATTAGAGGGAAAGCTTATAGTTTTTCACTATGGTCAATATTGTTACCAGTAGGCTTTCCATATATGGCCTTTACCATATTGAGGTAATGTGTTACTATTACTAGTTTGTTGAGTGTTTTTTTTTCCCCTAATCATAAAAATGTGCTGAAGTTTGTCAAATGCTGTTTTTGCATCAATTGAGATTATTGTGTGGTTTTGGCCTTCTTTGTGCTAATGTGTTGTATTCCATTGATTTTTTTAAATGTTGAATCATCCTTGTATTCCAGAAATAAATCCTACTTGATTATGGTGTATAATTATTTTAATGTGCTATTGAATTCAGGTTGCCAGTACTTTTTTGAGGATTTTTACATTAATATTTATCAGAGATATTGGCTTCTAGTTTTCTTGTAGTGTGTGTCTCTGATTTCAGTATCAGGGTGATTCTAGTCTTATAAAATGTGTTTGAATTTTTGATTACTGATCCAATCTCCTTACTAGTAATACATCTTTTCATATTTTTTAGTTTTTCTTATTTGAGTCATGGCAGTTTGTATTCTAAAAATGTATCCATTTTTTCTAAGTTATCTAATGTGTTGGTGAATAATTTTTTCTGCTTGTTCTATGGTCTTTTAAATTTCTGTAGCATCAGGTATACTATCTTCTCTTTTGTTTCTAATTTTTGTTACTTGGATCTTCTCTATATTTCCCCCTTAATCTAGCTAAGGCTTTGTCAATTTTGTTCATCTTCTCAAGAAAAATCAGTGCTTAGTTTCATTGATTTTTTTTCATATTCTTTTTCTATTTATTCCTGCTCTAATTTTTATTATTTTCTTCATACTACCAGCTTTGGGTTTAGTTTGTCATTCTTTTTCTAATTTCTTGATATAAAAGGTCAGATTGTTGATTTGAGACTTTTCTTTTTTGTTAAGGTAGACACATATCCCTAAAACCTTTTCACTGCTGATTTTGTTGCATATTATAAGTTTTTGTATGTTGTGTTTTGTTTTCATTTTTTCTCAAAATGTCTTCTAATTTCCCTTGTGATTTCTTCTTTTGCCTGCCAGTCTTTAAGCATTGTTTATTTTCCACATTATTAAGTTTTCTTTTTGTTGTTGATTTCTAGTTTCATTCCATTGTTGTTGGAAATGATTCTTGGCATAATTTCAGTCTTATGAAATTTCTTAAGACATGTTTTATGGCCTAACATATGATCTAGCCAAGAAAATATTCCATGTGTGCCTGAGAAGAATGTATTCTTCATGTTGTTGGGTCTAATATTCCAAATTTGTCTATTAGTTTCAATTATCTTATAGTGTCAAGTCCTCTGTTTTCTTATTAATCTTCTGTCATGTGGTTCTTTATCCATTGTCAATAGTAGGGTGTTGAAATCTCATAGTATATCATTATGTGACTATTTCTCCTTTTGTGTCTTTCAATGTTTGTTTAATATATGTTTGTTTAATGTTTGTTTAATATGCTATATTTAGGTACATACATGTTTATAATTGTTATATCTTCCAGATGGATTCAACTTCTAAATATTATATATGTCTTTCTTTGTCTCATCACAGTTTTTTACTTAAAGTCTATTTTGTCTGATATTAGTGTGGCCATCCTTGGTCCCTTTTGGTTATATTTGCATGGAATATATTTTTCCCTTTTGTAGAATTCTATCCTATATGTGTCTTTAAATCTAAAATGAATCTCTTATAGACAGCATATAGTTTGATTTAAAAAAAATCCAGTCATACACTCTATTTCTTTTATTGAAATTTTAATCTATTTAAAGTAATTGCTGATAGGGAAGAACTTAATACCGTTTTGTTAATTGTGTTCCGTATGTCTTCACTAACTTTTTGTGAAGACGTTATTTGATTGCTTTTCATTCTCTTTGATGTCTTTATAGGTATTTTCTTTGTGTTTACAATGGAGATTACATAAAATATCTTGTTGTTTTAACAATTGGTTTTAAACTGAGAAAACAATTTCAATAACATATAGAAACTCTTCTCCTTGGCATAACTCCCTACTTCATGTTACTGATATCACAATTACATATTTTGTATCTATGAACAGATCTTAGTTACATATTTATGCTTTCATCTTTTAAAATCAATACCATAATTAAAAGTGATTTATATACTGCCATTACAGGAATATAGTATTCCTTATTTGTCTATATAATTTACCTTTAACTAAGAACTTTATGTTTTCATATGCTTTTGTGTTGCTGTCTAGTGTCCTTTCATTTCAATTTGAGGCATTTCTTTTTATATTTCTTATAAAATGGGTTGAATGATCATGAACTCCCTCAGTTTTTACTTCTCTGGAAAGGGTTTTTTTTTTTTTTTCCTTTCATTTCTTTTGAGAGAGAGAGAGAGAGAGAATTTTTAATATTTATTTTTTAGTTCTTGGCGGACACAACATCTTTGTTTGTATGTGGTGCTGAGGATCGAACCCGGGCCGCACACATGCCAGGCGAGCGCGCTACCGCTTGAGCCACATCCCCAGCCCTTTCCTTTCATTTTTGAAGGACTCTTTTGCTTCATGTAATATTCCAGATGGCAGGGATTTTTGTTTGTTATTTAGAATTTTGAATATATCATCCCACTCCCTCTTAGCCTCAAATGTTTCTACTGAGAAATCCACTAATAATCCTATAGGAGCTCTCTTGTGTGTGACAAGTTGTTTTTCTCTTGCTGCTTTCAAGGTTATTTGTGTGTGTGTGTGTGTGTGTGTGTGTGGTGCTGGGGATTGAACCCATGTCCTTGTGCATGTGAGGCAAGCACTCTATCAACTGAACTGTAGCTCCAGCCCACCCCTAAGTTCTTTAAATGTTTGTTACCTTTCTTCATTCTATTTTCTTTTTATTCCTCTTGCTTAATAACCTTAAATGATCTGTTATTAAGTTTGGTGACTTTTTATTCTGTTTGATCAGATTTGCTATTGAAATTCTCTAGTGAATTTAATTCAGTTATATTCTTCAGTTAAATAATTTCTGTTTGATTTTTTGAAATAATTTTTATCTCTTGTGTTGAAATCTTAATTTGGCTCATGAATCATTTATCTGATTTTATTTAGTTGTCTGTGTCTTCTTGTAGCTCATTGAGTTTAAGACAATATTTTGAATTGTTTGTTAATTCATAAACCCTCCATTTATTTAGGATTGGTTTCTTGAGATTAATTTTTTTTCCTTTGATTGAGCCATTTTCCCCTCTTGTTTTGTATGCCTTGGGTTTTTATTTTTTTAGTTGTAAACGAACAAAATATTTTACTTATTATTTTTTAATTAAACCCAGTGCCTCACATGTGTGAGGCAAGCTCTCAGCCACTGAGATACAACACCAGCCCTGCCTTGGGTTTTTTTGTTTGGTTGGTTTCATTTTGATTTTGTGTGTGTGTGTGTGTGTGTGTGTGTGTGTGTGTGTGTGTGTTTCCTGGTTTGTTTGTTTTATCTGGGGCTGATATTTACACATTTGAAAAAAAGCCAGACACCTTTTCCAGTCTTATGGGCTGGCTTCATACAGAGAAGATCTTAACTAATCAGCCCAGCTAGAGAGTTTTAGAACCCCTCAAACCTTTTATAGGGATGCATCTTCTCTCAGCTGTGCACATAAGTTTTCAATTAGAGAGCTTTGTGGGTTTCTGTACATTAACTTGTAGTGATATGTTGCTCCCTCTGGTGTGTTTCTATGGTATTGCATGTTCTCTGGTGTTCCAACAAGCTCCTTAAAGCTTTCTTTTTTTCTCACCATCTCGTAGGCATCCAAAGTTCCCAATTCTGTTGGCACTCCAAGTCAGGCTTGATAGAAACCAGTCCTACAGGCATTCCCCTGAAAATCTGGGAAATTGGACAACTTTCTTCTCTTTCCTTTCCCTTTAGAGGGAGAAGTCAGGGTTGGGCATTTTCTCCTAATTGCTCTACGGTCTGCCAACTTCTATCTGTTTGTACTATAGGTTTTTAGGGGCTATATCTAAATTTAACTGCTAAGCTCTCTCCTGTTTTCAGTGGCCTCCAAGCATCCAGAGTATGCTGACTCCATCAGTGCTTCAGCTCAGGCAAGATGGAAGCCATTCCCTTGGACAATCCCTTCAAAAACTAAAACTTTGGATGCATGTTCAACTCCTTGAGTTGTGTGTTTATTTCCATTTTTAAAAAGTTAGGCTGGCTTGTGGGGAGGGCCATTGCAGAAATGACTTTTCATACCTCTTTCAGTGTGGCTGCTCTTGGCTTTGAGCTTGCATGGGATTCCTGTGACTTCTTTTTTTTTTAATATTTATTTTTTAGTTGAACACAATATCTTTATTTATTTACTTTTATGTGGTGCTGAGGATCAAACCCAGAGCCTCGCAAGTGCTAAGCAAGAGCTCTACCGCTGAGCCACAACCCCATCCCCTCTTGTGACTTCTTAACTGGGGAGTTCTTCTGCGGCTTTTTCAACCATATATTACTAAGTTGGTGTCTCTGTGGGACATGAGGTCTGGGGCTTCTTATACTACCATGGTCTTTCTTTTTGTAAGGACACCAGTCATAATGGATTAGAGCCTACTATAATTTTAACATGACTTTGTTTAAATATGCAAAGAGCCTATATTCAAATGATGGTCCATTTACAGGTACTAGGAGTTAAGACTGCAATTTTTCTTCTGAGGGGACACAACTGAACCCATAACAGTGCTCATAAAAATTTTGAGGGAAATACAGAAAATTGGGCAGAGTTACAATTACAAAACCCTACCCACTTTACTTACCATTCTCTCATATGAAGCAAACAATGTAAGGCACTAAGGGAAGGAAAGAAACTGCTTCGATCCACAGACTCCAGGCCCAGATCCGTTGCTAACACCAGGACCAGGGCACTCCCGGTAGTGGTACCCTTTGTTTCCTCCCTTCTTTGTTAATCTAACAATTCCATTTGTCTATGCTCAGCCATAGACTCATCTTTATTTATTTTTATGTCAGCCCAGGGAGGCCCTCAGACATCTGGGCTCCCTGATGTCTCAAAGAGTTCTCAATCCCCCAGATTAGAGTCTGGCTCACTAGTTTTGAACTAGAGTTTAGACTCTTTTCTTTTTCATTCAACCATTATGGAAGAATTTCTGTACTTTTGGTTGCAAGTAAAAGGGAGTGGGTATTGGGGTAGTCTTTCATATTTACTGAGTAATCTATTAAAAATGTCCACTTCATTGTTTTAAACGAAAAAAAAAATAGGGAACAGCTTAAATTTCTATCAAGAGGAGAATAAGGGAGCTTTGCTGGATTATTTATTTATTCGAATAAAATTCAATAGTGAATTAATTGTAGAGCTTCTTGTATCAAATGGGTCAATCTCAAAAACTAATGTTGAGTCAGGCCTGGTGGTGCATGCCTGTAATCTTGGCTATTCAGGAGGCTGAGGTGGGAGGATTGCAAGCTTGAGGCTAGCTTCAGCAATTTAGCAACACCCTGTCCCCCCCAAAAAAATAAAAGTAAAAAGGGATGGAAATGTAGCTCAATAGCAGAGTGTCCTTGGGTTCGATCCTCAGTACTGCAAATAAATCAATAAATAGACAAATAAATCATATTGAGTACAAGATGTAAAACTTATCACTCTTTTAAGAGCCTGAATGTTATTTAGAAAGGCAATGGGTAAATAACCACTATTCCTTGGTGTCACAAATAGTTTCAGGAGACTGGGGAAACCTTGGGATTTTTGAATTCCCTTTTTTTCTTTTTGAATTTCATTTTTTTCACACGAAGTTATTTCTCTCCTGGATACTCGGAAGATTGACAGTTGGCCATAGGCTGTAGGCCAAGGAGAAGGGCATTTACTTGTAAGCTGTCTCCTCCAATTGAGCCACATGACCCTCCAGAACCACTGCTTCTTTTCAGTCTCCAAGATGCCAATGGAAAATGAAGGCTCAGGTCTCAGTGCTAATTTTATCTCTTTGGCTGTTTTGCTGTGAGTCTGTCTCTGCATGTGTGTGTGTGTTTCAAGGGTTATTCAGAGATGCCTGAATAGAGAATGGGAATCACCCTTCTGGCTCTGTCCCTAGCAGGATTCTAAAGGAGATTGTAGTGCCCCCTTCTAAGAGGTACAATAATATTAACAAAAATGTCTAATTATACCTTGATATATGAAATATATGGCCAACTGTAACTTTTTGGTACATTACAATGACCAAATTAGGATGAAAATGGCTCAGTGGAGAAGTGGATTTATACCATACAAACATTTCCTACTTTGTGCTACCCTGGGAAGGGCATAAAATATAATCCAGGTGCTCTTAAACAAATTAACAACACTTACCAAGTCATTACATATGGAATATCAATTGAGGAAGTACCCTGTATTGAAATCAAAATCATCTTGATGCAAGGAAATTACAGCATTATATGCAAATAATCAGTGTGAGATGGTATTTTGGACAGTGAGAAAATAGATAATAAAGTTCTCCAAGGAAAACTTACCATTGTCAAAGTAGTATGATTATTAGAAGGCCTATCCCTTGTTTATAGCCAGTGAGAAAAATCAAATATTAAATGAATGTAAAACTTTAACAAGACATATGGATATGCTTTCTGAATTTCATATTAAAAAATAATAAAGACATTGAATATAAGAAAAATATTGAGTAATCACAAGTTTCAAATGCACCTTTTATATTTTCATGAAAATATAATGTAAGCTGTCTCCTCCAATTGAGCCACATGACCCTCCAGAACCACTGCTTCTTTTCAGTGATGAATATTAAATTCAGAATAACTATTAAATTAATAGGAGAATATGAAATTGGAAAGGTGTAGAACATGTTCAAGAAGTTTATACTTCAAATATTTTTGAAATATCTGTTACAATCATGAAAAACAGGAAGTAGTATTGGGAAAAGGGTGAATTATTATAGTTACTTGTGGACTAAAATTGGAAATTTCTTTGGATGATGAGGCAGCTTAGATTGGCTGATTTCTTTACTGGTCCCTCATAGCCTGTTGATTCTAAGGAGGAAGGACCTTACTGAGTTTATTAATCACTAGAGCACAGGAAATACTGCTATGACAATGTTCCTGTTTTGGATATGGGTTCCTAGGTTAGGGCAGTAGGATATGCTTTCAAGAAACAATGTTTCCCAGAAGTGTGGAGTGTAGGAGTTCCTAAGAACTCAAGACACTGTGGTGGACCTATTCCAGTTCTCCCCTCCTCACCATCTGATATATCACTATTACTGTGTTACCCACTTGGTATCATAATCATTAGATTTTTGCTTATCTTACTAGACTACTAATTTTTCACATTCATTCTCTGGCATATGGGAAGTGCTTAATAAAGGTATTTGTGAAATGACTTCAAGCAAGTGCCCCCTTCTAAGAGGTACAATAATATTAACAAAAATGTCTAATTATAACTTGATATATTAAATATATGTCCAACTGTAACTTTTTGGTACATTACAAATTAGGAAAATGGTTCTCAAACTTTAGTGTGTGTCAGAATCACCCTGGAGAAGAAAGCACAGCCTGTGTGCAAGCAAGTTTTAATGAACCATATTCCTGGGTCCTGCCCTAGAATGTCTGATTCATTGGGTTTAGTTAGGGGCCTGAGAACTTTCTAATAAGTTCCCTAGTGATGTTGGTGCTGGCTGGTCATAGATCATAGTTGAGAATCACTAGATTAGGAATATCCTATAGAAAATATGGAAATATATAATGAAAATAATAAAATCACATATAGCTTTCTTCCTTTGGGAAGGCCTCCTAAAGAAATTTTAGGAAGGAAGGTAGAAGGGGAGGGAAAAGAAATCCCCAAATCAAATTATTTAATCTTGACACAAATGCTTTTTATTGCAAATGCAATATTAATTATCTTTGCTTCCAGGTCCTGATCTATAAAATGAGGACAATAGTGTATCTTCAAACTGGAGAGTTTTCATAGGGTTTTATGAGAATTAAGTTAAGTTAATTCAGAACAGTGTTTAGCTTTCTATATTGCTATTATTACATATTTGGCTAAGATATTTCAAAAATATTTAAAGAAGAGAGAGATCTGAACAGAAGACATCAATTTGGGAGTCATTAGGATCTAGGAGGTAAATAAGAGAAAGTTCTCAACAGAAGAAACTGAGTGTATTTTTCCTTACTTGAGAAAATGCAATTGGGTTTTAGAAGTCAAAATGCTTCTTGATTTTGCATTTGAGAGTTTACTCTTTAATAAAGCCACATAAAAATCTTTGTATTGAAAATAACTTTTTGTTGGGATTTTTTTGTTATAAATATATTTGGCTATATTTGAGCCAAAATATATTTATAACCAAAAGAAAAGATGTTCTTGAAATTCCACCCCTTTCTCTTTCAGATGTCAACATTTTTATTAATACCCTTAGAGACATCTATAGAGTGAATAGCTTTTATAAAAAGTGAGTAGAAAAAAAGTGAGTAGAATAAACAAACTCAGACTCATTTTCTTTTATTTTTTATTTTATTGTATCTTAATTTTTTATTCTAATTTGTTATGTGACAGCAGAATGCATTACAATTCATATTACACATATAGAGCACAGTTTTTCATATCTCTGGTTGTATACAAAGTATACTCACACCATTCGTGCCTTATACAGGCACTTAGTCGTTTTCTTTTATACTCTCACTCAACAACAATCAACCCAGAAGAATTTTGTGAACAAATGTATGGTTTCCCCCACACACCAAAGCAATCAATGCTCCAGCAGATACTATGCTGGATATCCTTCACTTCAATTCAGTTCTGACTACCTGGAGATAGCAGGGATTGTTCCCCAACTTCAGATGCCAATTGCAAGCCCAAGCTGTTTTACCTGTGTTTCTGACTGGCTGTAAGTCAGGGTTCCTACAACTTCCTCTTCAGGGTGCTAGAATGGCTCACAGAACTCAGAGTTACAATTACTTTGGTGTTTATTGGTTTATTCTAAAGGATATCACAAAGAATACAGAATACAGAATATCTCTTTAGAGATGCATAGGACATGTTCCATAGGAAGGGGCAAGATGCTTCATGTTCTTGCTGGGGTATCACACTCAGGAAACCTCCATGTGTTCACTTATTGAGGAAACTCTGAAAACTGCCTCCTTGGGGTTTTATGGAGACTTTATCACATGGGCATGACTGATTACATCACTGGCCTATTTATCCTTCTGCTCTTCCCTCCCTGAAAGTTGCCTTTCTACTGACAAGCTCTGTTATCTCCTGAAGCTCCCTAAGAGCTGCCAGCCATAGGACAGCTCATTAGCATACAAAGAGATACTTAGTAGAGGTTAAGAATTAATTATAGTGGAGTGTAGGAGTTCCTAAGAATACTTAGCAGAGGTTAGGAATTAATTATAACCTCTTTATGTTTTTTATTAATATTTCCAAAAATCAGTTTTTTATTTTTGCTAATTACATTGGAATAGGAAGGTAGAAATGGAAGAAGTTCTTGCAAGAAAGCAATATTTTTTCACCCTCGTTGTTCCTAATTATTACATTTTTAGTCCAGCTTTATTTGAAAAATCAGGATTGCAGTTATATATGAAATTAGTATCCATTCACTGTTTTTTCCTAAATCGGAGGCAGTAGGGAAGAAACCATTCTCAGCTTGGGCAAGGAAGGACAATGACCAGGCCTTTAATTTAGTTCTGTAATTACTGTGATGTCATGCTTGTCAAAGAAGAAAATTACAACAATTTAAAGATCTTAATTGGCTTTATTTTCTATTCTAGAATTTGGTGACACTTCATCCTATAAAATAGAATAGATGTTCTGATGAGCTGAGCAGAAGAGGTTAGTTTTATAGAAAGGCTTGAAGAAAGCAAAACTAAGAAACAAAAGTAAAATAATCATTTCAAAGTTACTTTCTTCGTAGGGTGGAACAGAGCAAAAGAAAAATAAATGATTGATTAACATCAGGTTACTTCAGGTTACTTTCTTTCTTTTTTTTTTTTTTTTTTGGTAAGGATTATTGTGGAGAAAACTTCATTATCCTGCCAATTGAAACTGGTCTGTTAGGGAGATTTGGCTGTTATCTTTCTAATCCTGATTTCGCAGAAACTCAGAGGAACATTTTAGTGGAACTATAGTCTAGGTGACTCTATTCTGATTTTTAGCCTGATCTGTTAGGGCCTCATACAAGAATTTAACCCACAATTGGGGCCTTGTGTAATTTTTATTTATCATGCTAAGAGTTTAATTTTTTTTCCTCCAAAACCCTGTATTCTTAAGAGGATTCCAGCCACTGTTACAAAATAGACATTGAGATATTCTAGGAAAGAATATTATTAAAACAGCATTTTCTGATACAAACTTTCTCTGATACTCTACTCCTTTCTCTACTCAGTGTACTCTCCACCTCAACTTCTCAAACACTAAAATAGTCTGTAGAAACTCCAGTTATGAAATGTTACATTCTTTTTCTGTTCTGAAAGCATCTTTTGAGGGTAGGATAGACAGGGCTACAATTCCTGGGCAACACTTGCTTTGCTTTCACCTGAAAATGAGGGAGAAAAGTGTCACCATGAAACCAGAGTTGTGGATAAATGGGATATATGTTCTGTTTCTACTCAAAATTTCCCACACTGTTACTTATGGCTCTTTATTGATTTTCAGTGGTACAGGGTTGGCTTCATAAACTAGCTTATACTGGAAAGGACAGGTTTCTCATGAGCCCTTTCACCGTCAATCTGAAATAATATCTCTCTGTGAAAATAGATATTTTTAGAAATTCTGAAATAAAGCAAAAACAATAAAGGCTTTCAAATATTTAGATTTTTGGCAGTTACATTAAGTTAACAGGAATCAAATATCAATTTAGATTCTCACCTGAGCATGCTATATTCGTTGTTTGAAAGAATTGAAAATGAGCCTGCCTTTGATGGCTTGAAGCTCTATGAAGGGTGAATTTCTTGAATTTGGTAAATATATAAAGTCTTTCTGTGTACAGTTAACCCTATAAATATATAATGTCACATTTATTTTAAATCATCTTAAATGTCCTAGGAGTTGAAATATAAAGCCTTTCATTTTGTGTAAAGTTTATTGATTCACCTGCCATCTAATATCCAAGTTCCAAGGTGCAAGAGACAGATACCACTTGGCATGCCATTCTCATGTATCATGTGAAAGTAGTTTCTATTTGAAAGTTCCAAATAGATACTCCAGAGCTGACAGGGGAATTCCAGCAAGGTCATTCAACCATTAAAACTTTAAAGGAAAAAAAAAAAAAACACACACACACACACAAAGGGAAAAAATTGCCTCGTGTAAACATTAACCCATCTGTTTTTAAGTAACTCTTAATTTTATTTGTTTTAATACTAAAGGAAAAGCTCACACTGGATTTATTTTATATTTCAAATAGGAATAATAATAACTAACTCTGGAGTCTGAAGCAGGAGGATTGTGAGTTCAAAGCCAGCCTTAGAGACGGGGAGGCACTAAGTAACTCAGTGAGGCCCACTTTCTAAATAAAATACAAAATAGGGCTGAAGATGTGGCTCAGTGGTTGAATGCCCTGAGTTCAATTCCTGTTACCACCACCCCCCCCCCCGCAAAAAAGTAATATATTTAATTAATTTGGAAATTTATACCTTTGTGGTTTATTGTATCTTTTTTGGATTGGCAAAATATCCAGTGCTTAGAAAAATGGCTTCCTCATGGGAAGATTAGATGAACTCTAGATAGGGCAAAGGGGAGTGAGGGGAAGTGAGGGGGCAAAGGGTATAAAAAGATGGTGGAATGAGATGGACATCATTACCCTACGTACATGTATGAAGACACGAATGGTGTGAATATACTTTGTATACAACCAGAGATATGAAAAAATATGCTCTGTATGTGTAATATAAATTGTAATACATTCTGCTGTCATATATAACAAATTAGAATAAAAAAAGAAAAATGGTTTCCTACTGTCTACCCTATAAAAATACAGGACAGAGTACAGGCAGGAATTTTTAAAATGTTTTCAGTGTTTTCCTTGGTAGATATATACCCAGTTCTTGCTCTTGAAGCTTTATAAACCTCCCCTTAAATGACATTAACAAACAGATAGACATTTGACTAAGGAAACATTGTTGAATATACATGATGAATTAAAGTATTGTCATTCTGTCAATGTCTTTTGTGTCGTCTAAATACACAATGAAATGTTAACTGTTTAGAAAAATAGCAAGAACAGTTACTCTATTGCTAGGCTGGCAATTTATTCAGTCCTGAATATTTAAATCCATATTTCATTTAATGTTAAAATTTACGCATATGGTGCCTCATAAAATGACAGAATATTGGATTTAGTTTTAAGTATAGTTATTTTGGGAGCTTTCATATTGTTGGAAATGTATAAGAATCTGCAAGGACTTTGTGAAAGGTTCTGGATAATGTGTTTTTGTTTTGTTTTGTGTCTCTTGTATTGCAGAGACCTTGTTCTGCCTTAGAGATGGTAGATTCATTCACTATCTACCTTTAGACAAAGTAAAGCTGTTTAAAAAGATGTTTAATAGGGAATGGAGGTGTAGCTCAGTGCTAGTGATCCCCAGCACCCCCCCCACACACACACACACCATGATATTTATTGAAATATTTATGGAATAGCTACATAAACAACATGTGTATACCTACAGCCCAGTTTAAGAAAACAATATGACTGTTCCTGCTAATATCTCCTATGTACTCCTCTCTGGTCTCCTGCAGAGGTAACCAAAGTTCTGAATTTTGCAATAATAATTAGTAATCTTTTTCTTAGTAATTTTATCACATATGTGTTTATCCCTGACCTATGTATTACTTAGTTTTTATGTGTTTGGGGACTTTATAAAATGAAATAATATTTTGTCTTTTTTTTAATTGCTCAACATTTTAGCCTTAGATTTATCCATGTCAATGTATTTAACTACTGCTTGTTAGTTTTCACTGCTTTGTAGTATTGCATTGTATGAGCATTCCAGAATTTTTTAGCAGATGAATTGACTGACGGACTTTCGGGATGTTCCTGGTTTTATTTATTACAAATGTTGCTCCTATATACACATATGTTTTTGTATTTGTGTTTGCCATACATATGCGAGGACTTATCTATCAATGCTTCTTAATGTTTTCCATATCATAATACACATAGAAAATGATAGATAATATTTATACAACACACTGGATTAAAGAAAGAAGCTGTGTAACTGACATGAGAGCTTTTGCGTGATTGGAGGGCTGAGTTCCATATCTGGGTTTGTTCATTACATACTAGTAATGAATACATACGCAGCACACTGGATGGGAAGCTTTGCTAGAATGTGTGCCTGGAAGTTGAATTGTTGGTTGTTGGTACATGTTTCCTTTACCCTTCTAGGTAATACAAATTATATAGTGATACTAGTTATTCTGTTTAACTGACAATCTAGATTGCTTTTATCAGTGCATATTCTCTGAATTTTTATTTAAAATAAGAGAATCATTGAAAATTTTACCAATCTCAGGAGTATGAATGTCAAGTTGGAAAAGAAAATTATTTATTATTCCCTAGGATATCAGTTCAGACTTGCTTTCTCCAAACATGATAATGTCAGAATTTCTCACATATGTGACAGCAGTAGGCAGCAGGAGATGTCAAGAAGTGACAACATGTCCCCATAGTAATTAATTGTGAAAGCCACAGCCTGGGCTAAATGAATTACTTATGAGAGCTGCAATTCAGGCTTCCAGGTTTGGTATTGCATTAGCTTTTTGTTTCTTAGCGTCAAGAGGTAATTTCACGTAATACATAGAAGATGGAGTAATGAAAGCTATTTGCTATGTAAGTAACTTTTAGTTTAGAAATCCAAACATTTAGAAAAGAAGCTAGTTTATTTTGATCCTTCTTAAAATTGTTTTTCTTTTAAAGAGTAAATGTTTCTAATTATCAGAATTATATTAAGGTAATGAATAACTATATTGATTTCTCTATTCAGATAACATCAAATTAAGCAATTAATTTTAGGAAAAAACCCCCACTAACCTGGCATCATTTTTTTCATGAAATTTTCAATGTACTTTTATATATTACTTCTACTGTTACTGATTTAATGGATTTCTTACAGAAAAGATTTAAAAGTAATCATTACTTGCTTGAGAGACTGTTTAAAATGAGATAGAAAATATCAGAGCAAAGTTTTCAAGCTCATTCTTAGCCTGATTTATGAAAATCTAATGCCAAAGTATTTTAATTTACTTGGCAGAAAATTATAGATGAAAACTACATTTCCATTTTACTGGCATACTATGCACTATACATAAGTCATGTTTTCACATTTTTAATATAAATTAGAACTTGAAACATAGTCACCACTTTATTTTATTGATACCTATAGTATGTGACAGTATATGTATATGCATATGGATTTGTATATATACATGTGCACACAGATATGTACATATCATAGTACATATTTACATTGGTTGAGACTCAGTATAAATTTATCATTATCATATAGTATTGATTAAGCCTCTTGATATAGTCAACACTGACATTCCTCTAAATGTATTACTAAGCTTTAGCTATAGGCATACAGGATAAATGGTTATATTAGTTGGGCTCATTAACAAATAGTGGACTTTTCTTCATTTTTCTCCTTTGAATGTGAAATATTTATTGTAATTTTCATTGTGAGACCACAATTCACAAAGTTATTTTTTTAAACTACAGATACTCTGAGTTTTAGTAACAAACACACATTTCAACATAACTGGTCATTATATGAGTGCTTCTCAAGATTGTATTCAGGTACCTCCTTATAAAATGGAAAGTGAATTTGTAGCCCTAGAAATAGAAAAGTGACATCATATAAAGACATTCTACACTTGAATCTTAGGATCTGTCTTTAAAGCTCATGTGAATTCTGTATCTTTCTCTGTTTCACTGTATTTTCTTCCAAATAAAGCTGATACTACATAAAGATCTAACTGTTGCTTCAGCTGTTTGAGAAGCATGATTGTAAATGGAATCCCAAAAACCTTTAACTCAGAAGTACTATCTTGTGTGAAAATTTTGACTTATGTTATCCAATTCCATTTAGTCTTTTTTTTTTTATTTTGATGGCTGCAGTAGCTTTATTTTATTCATTTATTTTATGTGGTGCTGAGGTTTGAACCCAGGGCCTCACACGTGCTAGGCAAGCATTGTACCACTGAATCACAATCCTAGCCCCTCCATTTAGTCTTTACTGGAAAAGAAAGAGGCCTCTCGAGTGATATTCTTTGCCATATTTTTTATTCCTGTATTACATTTTATACCTATACTATAATTTATCAGTTTCTTCCTGATTGATATCTTTTCCTTTGGCAACAAAGTGGCAGTGAATATCCATGTGTATATGTATACATTTTATATGTGCAAATATGTTTTTAGTTATTGCTGCATGAAAAAGCATATATATTAATAATTTGCCCATTTACTCTTGAAGGTTTATCAATTTATCCTCTATTATTTCCTCATAATCTCACCAACATTATGTTTTATGAAACTTTGAACTTTGCCAATTTAATGTTAAAATATAGGTTTAATGATGTCACTCTACTTTTAATTTCCATTTCTCCCATACTGAGTAATATGGAGTATATTTATATGTTTAGGCAACATTCAGATTTCTTCTGTCACCTATAGATGATTGAACCAAGATTTGCAGTCAGGAAACTTGTATGTGTTGGATCCCAACACAGGAAAGAAACAAAAAGGAGGGATGAGTCAGGTACCTGACTTGATATAGATCATGTGACAAAGACCCAAGAGTCTGCTAAGTTATACATTAAGTCTGCTAAGTTAATACATTAAGCCTGGCATGGTGGTACATGCTAAAATCCCAGTTACTGAGAAGGCTGAGGCAGGAGGATCACAAATTCAAGTCCAGCCTTGGCACTTTAGCAAGACCTTATTTCAAAATAAAAATTAAAAAGGGGTGGGGGTGGAGCTCAGTGGTAGGGCACCCCGGATTCAAGCCCCAGTACTGCAAACAAAATAAAACAAAAAGTATAATGCATTAAAAATCTAAAACAATAAACTTACAGCATCCAGATTAAGGAACTTGATAGTTCACAGTTTTTTCTTCATCATAATTTATTTGGAGTATTCTATTCAGTATTATATATTTTTTTATTCTTTTTTTTTTAAGAGAGAGGGGGGGAGAGAGAGAGAGAGAGAGAGAGAGAATTTTAATATTTATTTTTTAGTTCTCGGCGGACACAACATCTTTGTTTGTATGTGGTGCTGAGGATCGAACCCAGGCCGCACGCATGCCACGCGAGCCTGCTACCGCTTGAGCCACATCCCCAGCCCCTCAGTATTATATTTTAAAATTGCATTTTAAATAATGTGGTTATTTTTCTATTGCTGCCATAGTATTATTATAGACCTTGTGTCTTAAAAGTATACAAATTTTTTATCTTTCAGTTCTGTAGGACAGAAATCCAACATGGGTCTCACTGGGTTGAAATCAAAGTCTTATCAGGCTATGTTCCTTTCTGGAGGTTCTAGAGGAAAATCTGTTTCCTTGCCTTTTTAGCTTTCAGAGGTCACCTGTATTCCTCAGATTGTGGTTCTCCTCCTCCATCTTCAAAGCCAGCAAGAGAAAGAGCTAGTGAATCCTTTACCTCCCTGACCACAGCTGGAAAGGGTTTACTGCCTTTACAGGATTCATGTGATTAGGTTGGACCCATCTGGATAATTGCCCCCTCTCAAAGTTCTTAACCTTAACCACATCTACAAAGTCCCTTTTGCTATGTAACATAGTATATTCATAGACTCCAATGATTAGAACGTGGACATTTTTGCAGGAAAGTCATGGCAGAGGATCACCAGGATACTGAAGGAGTCCAATTGTATACAGAGTATTAGACTAAAAATTGAAGATGATCCCAGAATGTATTGCCTGTGAGAGAATAAGAATGTTTATAAAGTGATTAGTGCAGTGAGTACATTATGAATTGTTCCTACTTCAAAGGGTAATGGTACAAATTACAGACACATAGTAGCTCAGAAGAGAAAGAAGCTTAGAGAAGTGAAAGGGGAAAAAAAAAAGAAGTGAAAGGGAATGAAGCAGCATGACATTTTTATCTTGCAAAGAACAGAATTTGGGATCCAAGTTTCTCACTTTACATTAGATCAGCAGGTGGTTTGAATGTCAGAAAGTGCTTAACTTTGCCAAGAATTTTGCATTGTTTCTCTCACTAGCAAAAGAATTGGAGTATGGAGATGAAGGAGGGAAATGGAATACGAGCAATTTTCTGGCCTCTTTTTGTCAGGCTGCACAATATATAGATCCTGAGGAAGAAGAGGGGGACCTTTTGTAAAAGGAGGACAGCAAAGTAACTATAGCTTACAAGACCATCCTTTCTTTCTTTCTTTCTTTTTTTTTTTTTAAGCCCCAGGAACATATGGAAAAGAAATCCACTCTGAAAGTAAAGCTCAGTCATCAGAAATGATAAGATTTTTCAGGCTTTCCCTGTAATCTTCCTTAAGTTTGTCTCTTTAAACACATTTAACTTGACCTTTGAGAAGTTGCTGATAAGCAGTTATGGAGCAGGAGTTGACTTAACAAACCCTCCCACCTTGCTTGTTGGGTGGTAGCTTCCAAGGCCACTGTCAATGCGTATCAGTGTGAACCTGATCCAGAAACTGCCAGGAAGAGGACAAAGTTTAGTCCGTGAGGAAATAGTTGGCTGCTGGTTATTTCATGCTGTTTGTCCAGACTTCAGCTTGGTGTAAGTAGTTTTTAAAATTTATTATAACATTATAATATAAAAAGGATTGTAAGAATAATTTCTGTGAGAGTAAATCAAGTTCCTGCTTGGCTCTTAATCTTGTGTACTAGACCTGCTGAAAGTTTCAGCATTGCACAAGTAGTTTTATTTTTAAAATGAAAAGGAAAGCCATGGAGTGTTTCAGCAAGTGTTCTGCTAAGGCAGGTCCTGCTAGCAGAAAATGATTTTTAATGTCTTGTCTTATGTTGAGTGAAGGTGTTTACAGTTAGAAAATAGAAAGGAGTGAATATATGTCTGTTGTCCAGAGATTGATTTCTTTGTAAATGCCGTTTGGCTTTCTCTCCACATCCCTTCCAGTTGCTTTTCCTTTAGGTTCATGCTATGAATTCGTGTTAGCAAATGTTACTCAGGGGTAATTAAACTGGAGGGTTTATGATCAAAGAAAGTAAATGAATGGGAACAAAGTAGAACTAAAAATGTTGTGACAAAATGTTAGGATCCTAGATTTCAGAGTAGCAGAATGTATTTTCAAAGAGGAAGAACTTTGTGAAATGGATGGAAGTGGGAACAGCCTAAGAAATTTCATGCAACTTTGGAAAAAAGTTTTTGTTTTTTTTTTGGTAAGATTTTGATATTTGTATTGATTTCCCAGATGAAATTCCCAGTATTTTAGTATGTAAAATAAGTTTCATGTGATAGTAGAGTTTCTGTGTTTCAGCTGCTCTCATTCTAATTTGCGATTAGGAGTCCAGGAACTGCACATTGTTTCACAAACATATTGACTTTATTGAGTGCAAATATGAGAATGTTAAGGTCATATTTGATGTTGCAAAGATTAATGTTTTGTTTCCCTCTTACCATAAAATATTAAAAAGAAAAAAAAACTCCTGGTGCATGACAAATGACTTTGGATATGGAAATAAAGTTTGATGTAGTTAATATATAAAAGTTGTAAAAACTGGCTGTTAGCCAGTAACCTTTCAAATCAGTGGGAGAGTCCTAAAGAGAGAAACTGTTTATGTAGAAGTTCACTGAGTTTCCCCTTTCCTCTAATGTCATTTCAGATCCTAGGGACATGGAGTCTATTTCTCTAACCTGTTTCTCATTCCTGATGTATCATGTGGGTATAGAGACCATAGTATTGGGCTTCAGGAAGCCCAGGACACACTGTTCTAAGCAGGTATTAGGTCTGTAACGGAAATGAAAACCTTTGCACACTGTTTAGGTTGCTGAATCTCAAATCTTGGTGATTCCAGGTTCCTGGGCTGATTAACTTCGCCAAGTCAATAACCTCTTCTGGGCCTGGTTACTTATTTAGTTGTTGGTTCATGAGGCAAGAATAGGGAGTGGGTAGAGGTATCTTGGGAAAAGATGCATGAGCCACTTTTACCAAGGAAGCAGCTTTTTCCTGACTGGGTTTGAAATATTTTAGTCATTTACCTGGAAGACCATAGGTATATATTGGCTGAATCTTAACCATGCCCCTTTGGGAATTTTTTTAAGCGTCCAATGGCTGCCTATAACATCTAAACCATTGCCCATGCCCTACAAAGCCTATGAAAACTGGCTTCTGAGCATATGTTTTACATCATTGTTTACCATTGTTTTCTTTACTCAGTTTGCTGTTTCTTGAACACATCTTGCCTTAGGGCTTTTGCTGTCTAGAAAGCTTTCCCCCCTCAGCCACCCTATTGTTTCAGAAATTCAGATATCTATTCACATACCTCCTCCCAGACTACCCTAGACAAACTAGCACCACTACACCTCTTCCACCACATCACTCCTTTTTTCCTTTTTTAAAAAATAGCTACTGGGCATTATTTAATTTATATTATAAATATTATAAAGTTTTGGGTGTATGATATATGTATCATATATTTATATATATGTATCATTTATTTATATAAATTTGTATATCGATACATATATTTTGGGGGTCTTTCCTTCTAAAATATAAGTTCCAAAGGGGCAAGAACTTTGTCTTGTTCAGTGCTATATTACCAGTGCCTAGCATAGTGTCTAGTTAATATGGAGTAAGCACTTGATAAATAGTTGAATGAATAGATTAGTGTCAATTGTTGTAATTAAAATATATTTCTAAGTATAGGAATTTTTGAATAAATGATATAGTCCTATGGTTCCAAGACTAAAATGTAGGTATACACTTAAAAATCTTCTCACCCCAGCCAGTCTCCTGTGCATTTAATTTCCATTCAGGGCCCCTAAACTATGCTATTATTTTTCCATGTATCCTTGTAAAACTTCTTAACATATATGCAAGAATTTATAAAAGTATAAATAGATTCTTAACCCCCCCTTTTTTACACATTATATTTTACATACTGTTCCAAATTTTTTTCACTTGTAACATATGTTTACTATCTTCCCCCATCAGTACATAGTGAGTGTTCTCATTTTTAAGTAGCTATATATATTCCACTATAAGGATACACCATAATTTATATACCCCGTCACATAGCAGTGGGCATTTGGTATATACAGTGTCTTCCTATTATAAATAATGCTGAAGTTCATAGCCTTGTGTATATATCATTTCACACATATGTACAGTGTATCTGTATGATTGAATTCCCCATGTAGAATTGCTGGATCAAACAGAATCAAAGATATTGCCTAATTGCTTTCCATAGGGATTATACCAATTTGTACTTTTCTAGTAACATAAAAGGGTACTGTTTCCCATATTTTGACCAATTGAGAGTGTTATCAGACTTGGAGTTTTGTCAATCTGATAGGTTAAAGACAGTTTCAGCATAGCTCTTGGTTTTTTAGAATTTATAATGAAATTTGTGTTAAAGTTTTTTAAAAAATTATTTTTCATTAAGATTTGAAAACATGAAATTTACCATCTAAAACCATTTTTAAAAATAATTATTTTTTAGCTATATTTGGACACAATACCTTTATTTTATTTATTTACATGTGGTGCTAAGGATCAAACCCAGGGCCTTGTACATGCTAGGGAGCACTTTATCACTAAGCCACAACCTCAAGCCCTGAAAACCATTTTTTAAGTGTACAGTTCAGTAGTGTTAAGTGGATTCACACTGTTGTGCAAAAGAACTCCAGAACTTTTCCATAATGCAAAACTGAAACATATAGTTCCACTAAATAAAACTTCCTATTTCCTCTGCCTCCCAGTCCCTGATGACTACCATTACTTTAGTACCCATTGAACCTTTCTGAGCCTCATATTCTAACCGTTGTGTTAGTTGTCTTTCTGTTACTATTACAAAATACCTTTATAACCAACTTACAAAGTGAAAATGTTTTGTTTTGACTTACAATTTTGGAAGTGTTAGTTCATGCATAGGCAAATCTATTACCTGGGGGAGTAGGGATAGCACATCATGGTGGGAGCGCATGGCATAGCAGTAGTCGTCCCCTCATGGATGCTTGTGAAATACAGAGGAAGAAACCAGGGTCCCCCAGTTCCCTCTGTGGCATGCCCTCAGTGCCCAGAAGACCTTCTACTAGGCCCCACCTCTTCCCAGTTGCACCAAGATAACTTAAATCTTTAGCTCTTGGCCCCCCAGGGACATTTAAGATCCAAATTGTAGCATCTATTAATTAGAAATAACACTGGTTTGTTATAAAGATTAAATGAGGTAATGTATATTAAATGCTTAGTACAGGGCTAGTACAACAAGGCCAAAATAAATAAATAAAAGGCCTAAATTTCAGAAATGAAGTAAAATTGTCATTATTCATACATGATGTGACTGTGTACATAGGAAAACCCTGTAGAATCTATTTTTTTAAATTACTTGAATTAATTAATGAATTTAGCAAGGCCACAGGTTATAGTCAATATTATCCTTAGAAATATTTTGAACAGCTGAAGTTAGAAAATAAGTGAAAATATCACCATTAAAAATATCATATACATAGAAATTAGACCTTAAAAAAGAGCACAAAACATCTACACTGAAGACTACAAAATATTCTATGAAAAATTTGAGAAGCCCAAAATAAAAAGTGTAATATATATACCATGATTATGGATTATAGAATTCAAAATTGGCTGGGCATGTTGGCATATACCTGTAATCCCAGCAATTTAGGAGGATGAGGCAGGAGGATTGCCTTAGCAAATTTGAAGATAGTATCAGCAACTTAGTGAGGCCTTGTCTCAAAATAAAAAAGGACTGGCAATGTAACTCGGTAGTAAAGCAACCCTGAGCTCAATCCCTAGTACCAAAACAAACAAACAAAAAAGCAAAAAACAAACAAAACCTCAAAAGACCCCAGACCTCAATGTTATTAAGATGCCAGTTCTCTCTATATGTAGATACAGTGCAATCCCTATTAAAATTCTAGTAGACGTTGAAATCAACAAGCTGATTCTAAAATAATCTTGAAAAGGAACAACAAGGTGGAATACCTGATTTCAGAACTTAAATATAAAGCTTCAAAAAGCTCATGTATTGCTATATATGGTCATATGTATCAGTGGAATAGAATAGTGTAACCAGAAATAGACATATACATATAAGGGTAATTGATTTTTTTAGTGGGGGGGGGGTTCCAGGAATTGATCACAGAGGTACTTGACCACTGAGCCACATTTCCAGCCCTATTTTGTATTTTATTTAGAGACAGGTTTCACTGTGTTGCTTAGCATCTTGCTTTTGCTGAGGCTGGCTTTGAACTCGTGATCCTCCTGCCTCAGCCTCCTGAGCCACTGGGATTACAGGCATACACCACCACACCAAGCTAGGTTAATTGATTTTTGACAAGGTGGTAAGTCCATTTAATGTGAAAAGGGTAGTCTTTTTAACATGTTGCTAAAACATGAATTTTCTTATGAAGGAGAAAAGGACTCCTTACACAAAAATAAATAGACATAGATCATAGAGCCAACCATAGAACTCAGAATCAGAAAGCTAGGGGAAAGAAATAAAGAAAATATTTCTGTAATTTTGAGTTATGCAAAAATTTCTTAAACAGGACATTAAAAGCACTAACTATAAAAGTAAATAGAATTTAATGAGCTTATGCACATATTGCAAGACTTTCCAGAACCTTTAACATGTTAATGTTTCTAATGAGAAGGTCATGTCACATTTCCTAAAATATTTGGTCACAGAATCCTTAAAAAAAAAAAATCGGGAGTATTGAGCTAAACTGCAGAAGTGAACAGAATATACTTGGAGAAGTATTGCTTTGGCTCTTTCCTGAAAGCATACTATTTTGGGGAGTTGTATTAAGTAATTATCAGTTTCTTCCTTTTGGGGGCAAATTAATGTAATTGGGTTCATTTCCTTTCAACAAGTAAAGAAAACCCTTTAGCCCAAAAAACTGTGATTATTGTCCATTCCATATTCACTGGTCAGCCAGTCAACTGTTGCAGGTGTGATTATTGGTAGGATTCTTGGCCATTGTAGCATTAGACTAGAATTTTCATAATAAGAGAAGGGGAAAAGTGACTGAGAGTACAAAGCATTTGTATTTCCCCTGCTATTTCTTCCATATACTTGTTAAGCCAACTTTGCCCTGCTCTCTTTTTGCCTATTGGTCCTCAGGTTGTTAACCCTTTGCTTTTCTGATTGCTCAACTCCTATAGCTCCAGTTCCTAATTGCTCAAAGGCCTTTAGACTGACAGTCTTTATTCCTTCTTGGTTTCGGTGGCATGCCTGGTCTCTGACTCATACTTCACTGACCTAATCATTACCCTCTACTTGCTGTTGTTGCCCATGAACTAAACTTTTATGGAATCTGAGTTGTTACAAAAGAAGTAAGAAAGGAACCAAAGAAAAAGTAGAAGGACCAACTTTCTCTTCTATTAGACGCAGAGTCTCTGGTCCACCATTTGACCCAGCTATTCCTCTTCTCGGTCTATACCCAAAGGACCTAAAAACAGCATACTACAGGGACACAGCCACATCAATGTTTATAGCAGCACAATTCACAATAGCTAAACCGTGGAGCCAACCTAGATGCCCTTCAATGGATGAATGGATAAAAAAATGTGGCATTTATACACAATGGAATATTACTCAGCACTAAAAAACAACAAGATCATGACATTTGCAGGGAAATGGATGGCATTAGAGCAGATTATGCTAAGTGAAGTTATCCAATCCCCCCAAAAAACAAATACTGAATGTCTTCTCTGATATAAGGGGAGTGACTCAAAATGGGGTAGGGAGGAAGAGCATGGGAAGAAGATTACCTCTAGATAGGGAAGAGAGGTAGGAGGGAAAGGGAGGGAGAAGGGGAATTGCATGGATGGTAGAAGGAGACCCTCATCGTTATACAAAATACATGTATGAAGATGTGAAAGAATAAAAAAGAATAGCGTTACCTTAGATTAGGTAGAGAGAAGTGATGGGAGGGAAGGGGAGGGGATGGGGGATAGGAAAGATAGTAGAATGAAACAGACTTTATTATTACTAAGTGTATATATGTGACTGTATGACCAATGTGATTCTGCAACCTGTACACTCAGAAAAATGAGAAATTATATCCCATCTGATTTAAATGTATGATATGTCAAGGTCATTGTACTGTCATGTGTAACTAATTAAAACAAATAAAAAAATTTAAAAGAAAAAGAAAAAGTAGAAGGAAACCTGAAGGCTCATCCTGTTCAGAAAAAGAGATGTTTGAAAGAAATTAAAATGGAATGTAATGCAAGAAGGAATGTAAAAAGAAAAGAAGGTTTAAGGAAGTGTCCTAATAATATCTGAGTTGTATTTAAAACTTGAACTATTCTAATAGATACTAATTTCTCCTAAATGTGGAAAGCTAATAACTAATGTCATCTATGCCATTTGAATAGAGCTTACTAGAGAGTATACATGACTAGAAAATAAGACTTTAATTTTAGATCTGCCACTAATTTGCTTTTTATAGTAAAATATAGTCTTTAAAAGAAAAAATTATTGTTTTCCCCCTTACTGCAAAAAATAGGTGTGTTTATGTATATGTGTATGTGTACACACACACACCAGGCTCTGTTCTAGACACTTTCTCATATGTTGTCTTATTTAATCATCTGTGTCCCAGATTCCTCCAAAACCTCATACTGCCTTCACAGAACAACCAATGTGACTATAACCAGATAACGTACTACTTTGATCATTGCTCTATAATTTAAAGAATAAATCTTGAATGCCGTGTTATGAAATGTGTATCAGTGGTTTCCTTAGCAAAATGATGAGATCAGTCCTATTAAAATTCATTTCAAAAACATTTGCAATACAAACTGAGCAGAACAACTTACACAGGATGTTTCACAGACATCAAAGACAATTATGGAACACCTGGAAAGTATAGACCAACCTTTTTTTCTACTTCTCAGTAAATGCAACACAAAGTAAATATACCCTGCATAGTACCTTATGACATACTTCATCAAAGAAAAATGGGCAGGAAAAATACTTAGGCAAATAAGTAGAGGCAAGATGGCCACAAAGTTGATAAGAATTTCACATTAGAACTTGAAAACCAAATTTTGACCTATATTAGGATAAGAGTTAGAAGAATGAGAAAGACTATAGGAGGGCATATAGAGGTTCCCAGGGGTCAAATGGTAAGATTCTTGTATAATTCTAATACTTATTAACGTGGATCTGAGAGCTGAGAGAAAAGTTGGTCTCTTTTTTAGCAATCCAATTCTTTATTAAATCCAATTGGAAAATTTAAGAACCACTGGAACCCACCTCTAGGCCCTCTTCCCCTTGACTTCTCAGCTTTCAGAACTTAATAATATGGTGGGAATGGGGAAGCACAATAGCTTCTAGGTATGTAGGAAGCTTTCCTCACTCAAGTTCCCTAAAATAACCAAGGAATCACAACTAGGGAACAAATTCATCAAGGAAAGACCATAAACAGTTACTAATTGAAAAATTGGAAAAAGGCTGTCTGTATAATCCATTATCCAGAATATGATTAGATAATAAGGGAACAGACATGTGAAACATGTAGCTTATATGGCTCCTTTGAGAAGCTGCAAAATAATAATAATAATTTTTCTGGAACTTTTTCCAGCTGAAAGGTTCAAGAATAAAGTATCAAATAGCATGCTTAAGAAATATTAAAAATGTGGGACTGGGGGTATAGCTCAATGGTAGAATTCACACATAGCATTTGTGAAGCCTCAGGTTCAATTTCTAGTACCAAAAACACAAAAGATAAAGAAATACAAAAGAATGCATTAGAAGCCATAAGTAGCAAATTGGAAATCACCAACATGTAGTTGGGTATTAATATCATTGGACAAAGAAAAAGATCAGAAAAACATGATGAAAACCATACAACTCATTACAGATGTTACTCTCATTCAGTAACATTCCCCTTATTCCTATGAAGTGAATTTTTCACTTTTGATAGTTATCATTAATAACATTTTTTCTTAATTCTTTTTTATACTTTAAATCTCTGTAGTCAAATTTCCCACTTCTTCATGCTTCCCATTTCTACTAGACGCTTTAACAGAGGGAGTTATTATGGTGGTAATTATAAGAATCCAAAGATAATTTAAAACTCTTAGAACTGTACACCAAAAACTGTCAGTTTTATTGTGTTCATTTACAAAAAAACCTTTCAAAACATTCTGTTTCAAAAAATAACAAGGTATAAAAGGGTTATAAGCATATAATAAGTAAACTATATGTAACAACAGCACAAAAGGCAGAAATGAAATGGTATAATATATATGAGATAGATATAAATTTATACTGTTGTCTTTGGAACAGTGGTTCTCAACATGTGTTCTGCAGACCAGCAGCATCAATATTGTCTGAGATCTTGTTAGAGATGAAATTCTTAGGCTGCACCCCAGACCTGCCTGAATCAAAAACTCTGGGGTTATAGCATAGTAACCTGTTTTGTGATCTTGATGCTTGGTAAAATTTAAGAATCACTGCTTTAGAGCAGGAGTTGGAAGCTTTTTGTATAGATAGCCACTATTAGTAAATATTAGTAAATATGGTCTCTGTACCAACTGCTTATTAACTCTGCTATGGTGGTACAGAAGCAGCCATGGACAATCTGTAAATGTTAAGAGAGGCTGTATTCTAATAAAGTGTCATTTAGAAAAACAAGTAACCTGTGAGCTATATAGTTTGCCTACTTTTGCTTCAGAGCAAACACACACACACACACACACACACAACTGAAACGATAAAAAGAAAATGAAATATTAAAAAACACAGATAATTCTCACTTTGCAATTGCATGGGACAGCAGAGATGATCATGTAAGCAGAAACTGTGCAAAACACTTTTAATAATCAATCAAAACATTTTTGGTGAAGGATGTGGGAAGGTATTTTATTGACTGGAGAGATACTCTAGGGAAATTTCTAGTGGCAATAGAAATGTTCTATCATTTTAGGTGGTGGTTACATGAGTGTATAGAATTGTCAACCTTATTTTACCGAGCACTGAAGATCATTCATTTCATGTAGGTAAATTATATATCAATTCAAGATTTTTTAAGTACAGAATAAGGGTCAGGAATCAAATTTGCAGTTCACATTCAGTGACATTTTTATTACAAATAAAACTTGACATAAATTATGCTATACCCTCCAAAATTCAAGGAAGAGGTGACAAGGCACTCTAGGGAAAAATAATAGCTAGGTCATGTACCTTCGTAGGTTGGGAGAAGAAACATTTCACTTTGATTAGAGCCTAGAGTAACTATTAGGGGAATGAGTATTAGATGAGGACAGACAAGTTGGTGGGGTCACATCAGGAATGGTTTTATGTGCCAAGTTAAGGAGTTTGTAATTTATCCTGTGGATAATGTTTTAGGGCTTAAATTTATGTCCTCATTTTAAAGGATACCACTCATTGGATTTAGAACTCACCCTATGCATTATGACCTTTAATTAGCTGAACTAATAACATCTACAAAGACCCTATTGGCAAATAAGATCCTCAGCTTTTTCTCATTGTGATAAAATACCTTAGATAATCAACTTAATAAGAGAAAAAGGTTATTTGGTCTCATGATATCAGAGGTTTCAATATATGGGTTGCTGCATTGCTTTGGGCCTGTGGTAGCACAACACATCATGGCAGAAGCATATGATAGAGTTGGCCTGTTCACCTCGCAGCCAGGATGTGAACGAGAGAGAAAATGGGCCAAGGTCCCAAGACCTCCTTCAAAAGCATACCCCTTCTACCAAAGATTCCACCACCTCCCACTTTATACTATAGGCTGAGAACCATGCCTGCCACCAAGGCCCTTTGCCTTGGGGACATTTAGGATGCAAATTACAGCAGTCACATTCTGAGGTTCTAAGAAGTTCTGAGTAGGTATGATTTATTCAGCTCACAACAATATTCAATAGTGTCCCCCCTGAAACTAATGTCCATCAGAACCTCAGAATGTGACTTTATCTGGAAATAGGGTCTTTGCAGATGTAATTAGTTAATATAATGTCAGACTGAGTAGGATGGACCCTAAATCCAATAAGAAGTATACTTATCAGAAGAGGAGAGGACACAGAGATACACACAGGGAAGAAGGCCATGTGAAGACAAAGGTAGAGATTGAAGTGAAACAGCCACAAGCCAGGACCACCAGCAATTTCTAGGATCATCAGAAGCTAGAATGAGCTGGGCAAGGCCTTCAGGGAGAGCCTGGGCCTACTAGCTCCTTGATTTTGGACTTATAGCCTCAGGAACTGTGAAAGAAAAAAAAAGAGTTCTGTTGTTTTAAGCCAACTGGTTTGTAGTAATTTATTATACCATCCTTAGGGGGGAAATGTATTGTTTAATACATATTCTACTTACTGTATTAAGCCCATAGTGTGGTGATTTTAATATATATAGTCTTTTATTTCTCCCTTCAGAAGGTAGAGCCTAATTTCTCTTCTTTTGAGTATAGGCTGGACCTAATGATTAGTTTCTAATGAATACAATAATGAAGAAGTGAGTTCATACAGCTTTGCACACCAAGTCAGGATTGGCTAACTATGATCCACAGGCTGGCTACCAGTTTTATAATAGTTTTATTGGAACCTGTCATGCCTATTCATTTCAGTATTGTATGTGACTATTTATAGTACAACAACCTAGGTGAGTAGCTATGCTACAGTCTATATGGAATGTGAGCCTAAAATAATTACTATCTGTCCGTTTAAGAAAAAGTTTGTCAGCCCTGAACTATGTTATAAAAAGCATTTCTGTTTTTTGCCTGCTATTGATAACTTACTCTCAGGAAGTTCACTGCCTTGTCATGAGGACATTGTGGAAAGACTCATGTGACAAGGAACCAAGGCCTCCTGTAAACAACCAGGTGAATGGACAGTCTTGGAAGTCTTCCTCTAGCCCCAGTCAAGTCTTCACTTGGCTGCATCCCTGATCAATAAGCTTGATGTAACATCTGAGAAATCCTGAGCCAGAACCACCCACCCAGATTCCTGACCCTCAGAAACTGTGAAATAAGAAATGTCTGTTGTTTTAAGCTGCTGAGTGTTGGGGCAGTTGGTTATGCTCAACCTACAACAAATATACTCATTCTCCCCTTCTACAGTTTTCCATGCTGTCTGTGAGCTTCTGTATGTGTCTTACCCATGCCACAAACTTTTGCTATTTTAAAAACATACTGGGAAATGGAATCTTTATATAAGATATAAACTCCAGGGTGACATAGACAAGATTTTTAGGAAACGGTGTTTGGAAGGTAGGGGCAATGTCTATATTTTTTTAAGTAATTCCCCTTACTATCTAATACAACATTATGTATGTTCATTGCTACTGATTTTAAGTTTATAACCCAGGCTTATTTGAGTCATCGGGCAGGATGTTTACTCTGTTACTCACTATTATTTATATAAAAAGGAGTAGTAGAGTATGCTATTATAATCTTTATTAGGTGTGCCTCAAGAGATTTAGATGCTTTCTGTAAACGTAAACCAAGTTGTCTCTAGTTGGGATGGTATCAAATTCTGTGGGTATATCAGTTTTCTATTATTGCATAACAGTATTATCACAAAGTTAGTGGCTTAAAACAACACACATTTATTACTTTGGTTATTGGGCATGGCCTATCTGTATCTTCTGCTTAGGGTCTAACATAAAGGCGTTGACTCAACTAGGGAACTCATAGTTGGTAACAATGTTCAGTGCCAGTGGTTGTGGATTGTGGTTGTCAGACTGAGAGCTTTTGTTTTTATTTTTTCGTTCTTGTTGTTTGGAGTCTTCCCTGAGCTCAGAGTCCACCTTTACTTCCCTGGACTGGCCACGTGCTTCTTCATAGATAGCATGCGAGAAAGAAACTCCAGACAGGTGCTGCAGATGTATATAACATTGTGACATAATGATGTGAATGTAATCATGTACATCCCAGCACCATCACTGTGTTCTGTTGATTACAGGAGCAAGTCCTTCTCACACTCAAGGGGAAAGGATCACACCAGCATATGAACAGGGGGAATTAAGAATATGCCTGCCATGTGGACTTGGAAATCATATAAATCCTGCTTGCAGGATGAATTTAATACCTTACTGAAGATGGTTTCTGTACCTAAAAAGTCAGTGTGTACATTCTCTTTATTCAACCCCCTCTGTGCTACAAATGGATGACTCCCAGCAGGATGTTTTTTAATGAGTAGGAATGGGATAATAAAAAGCTAGGGGTTAAATGATATACCTAACCCCCAAACACAGCTTTAAACTGAAATGTACTATAGCTAGAAACAGCTTGGCATGCAGCTGGTTAGACTGGCCTAAGCAAAGACTTCCTGCATGTAAGGATCCCAAGGTGCTGTTGCCAGTAGCATACAGGGAACACTTTTTTTTTTTTCAAGATCAAAGATATAGTGTAAAAAGCTCTGTTTTGTTTTTTTTTTTGAGTAAATGGGATAGATCCCACATTTACCCTAATGTGTACGTTCATTCACTTGTTTCATAATTGATACTGAATGCACCCCACGTGCAAGGCCTTTGCTAGGTGCTACTGTCTTTTGTGTATTCATAGTGGGAAAGAGTGCCACCATCCACTGCTATCCCTGCTGTGGGTGTGGGAAGGGGAGAAAAGGCACATTTGTCTAGTATTTAGTGTTTTTAACATAAAGTGTTTTTCAAAAAGTTTGGTGGAAAAAGACCAGAGAGTGAGTAGACAAGTTAGAAAGAAATTTTGAAAAAGAGAGACATAGCCAGGTACCATGGTGCACACATACAATCCTGGCAACTCAGGAGAAGTTTGAGACCAGCCTGGACAACTTAGTGAAATACTTCTCAAAAGAAAAAGGGCTGGGAATGTAATGCACCCCTGAGCTCCATCCCAGAATCCACCGCCCATACAGACATGCATGTGCCTTCTAGGCAAAGGAGAAGCCTAAACAATTAGTGACTGAAAATATGACATACTGATATGTGCCAGAATAATCTGTTATGTACTAGGTGCTCAGTTACATTAGTTGTCTTTCTGCTCTCTTTGTACAATCTCTCCTCTCCCTACCCACCATTGTCTAGGCTGACCTTAAACTCATGGACTCAAGTAATCTCACTCTTTTTTCTTAAACATGTATTATACTATTCTACTATGTGCCATACATAGCAATGCCATAGTATCATAGTAACCAAACTGAATACATCCCTCACCTGTTTCTCCTATGCCCCATTCAACTTGGAAACATGGTCATCCATTCAATTTCTTCCTCCAGACTCACATTCTCCACCCCTATCAACCTCTGGCTCCTCCTCTAACTGTGCCCAACACACCTCCCTAATCCTGATTTTGGCCACCATGTTGATCACTTTGTATCCACTGTAGGGTCCTCATGCTGATTGGTGGCCTTGAATTCATATTTATTGCTTTTTCCACAGTGGTTATTCAAACCCCTGCTGCTTCCCATAATCCCAACTCTATCCTTTCCTTTTGCCAGGTAACCATGCCTCCTCTAATATTATTGAAAATGGGATTTCTCAGCTTCCTTTTAACACACATAGACCTTCTGTCAAGGCTTTTTGTCCCAAACTCTTCCCCTCTCTTCAAATCTTATCCTAACCATGACCGTTATATTCTCTACTATAACTTAGGAAATTATAGAGTAATTTCCAGGCTATCTTCCTTAAGTTTGTTTTTGTTTTACCTTATATACTTATCATTTATTTATGGGAAGAACACTCAAAATTCTATTCTTAGAAATTTTCAAGTATACATTATATTGTATTTTGACACCATGCTGTACAACAACTCTCCTGAATTTATTCCTACTAACTTAACTTTTGTGTCTTTTGACCAACATCTTTCCAGTTTTCTCATAGAAAAATTTTTAAAAAGTTATAATAGCAGTAGATATTTATTACCTTAGCAACATTCCACACTTTTCCCAAAAGTAAATACATTTGTGCATTATAGATAATTTAGAAATTTAGATTAAAAGGGTAGAAAATAAAATCACATTGTCCCTACATTTAGAGATAACCAAAAATAATATATATGTTCCTCTCTCTCTCTCTCTCTCTCTCTCTCTCTCTATATATATATATATATATATATATATATATATATGTGTGTGTGTGTGTGTGTGTGTGTGTGTGTGTTTGTGTGTGTGTATGTGTGTGTGTCAGATCACATGATACATCTCTAGTCCTTTTACTTTTTTTGAAACAGGGTCTCCCTAAGTTGCTGAGTCTGGGCTTGAACTCGCAGCTCCCAAGTTGCTGAAATTACAGGCACGCACCACCATGCCTGGTTCCCATGTAAACCTTTAAAACAGGGTGGGGAGATCAAGGCTTCTCGAAAAGGGAAGAGAGAAAATTAGATATTGGGAGACAATGTGTACCACTATGCTTTTGGTTATGATTTTAAGTCTCCACAGCAATTTTAAATTTTCTGCTTATTGTGTTTTTTATCCAGTAAATAGACTGAAATCAGGGTTTGTGATTTATTTCTATTTGTATACCCAACAACATATGTTAAGGTATCTTAAACATAGCTCTTTTTTTATTTAGGTATTATGTTTTCAGGGTATCTAAGTATGCACTATGTTCAGCCTGTTTCCCTACCACTTTGCTCTGCTCTGTCTGCTTATTACTCATCTAGAGAATGTTACATGTAAAGCTTTTAATTCTCAGCCTAGTTGAGGAGCCAGGATTGGAACCTATAGAATAGTAAAATTAAAAAATATATTATAGATTGATTAATTTGAGATGTGTACTACTGGTAGGAAATCTGTCTTTTGTTTCTGTAGACAGTAATAAAGATAGGACTACCCTATTTGGGGTACTATTATTACATGTAATGGAAAACCAACAGCTTTTCAGTATGGCTTCATTATTTGATTTTAAGTGTATCACCTGGGTATAACATATAGGAATGAGTAAATGTTAAAATGAATTTTTTTTCTTGAAAGATTTTTTATTTCTTATTTGCTCCCTCCTTTAGTGTTAATGATGAAGATATGACTGAAATCTGAATGTGAATCTACACATTATAAGCTTGTTTAATCATCGTTGTATAAGGCTCATTTTTAAAACCAAGGCTACTGTCTACAGATTCAGTTCACATCTTATCCTCCCTAACTTGCAGTTCTTTTGCTGCTGTACTTATATTATGCACTATAATCTTACATTGGAATGAAAAAGTACGAGCATGAGCCTTCCAGTTTTGTAGTTGATATGGACTACCTTGGCAGAATTGTCCCTGCTTTGTCCTAGCTAGTTTCCCTAACTCCCTCCTCAGCAAGATACAGTTCCAGTCTACCTAATTATTGTAACTGACTTTAATCACCCAGCCCCAAATGATCATTCCATCAGAAATGAAAGAAAGACTTAATTCAGACCTTGGGTTAAAGGGCAGTAGTGCAAATCAGGAGTGGTAGAGCAAACTGTAGCGTTAGGACAGGGTGTGTTTGTGTAAGTACAAGCCTTTCTTCCCTCTACAAACATACCACCTTGCCAAAGACAAGCAAATCACAAGTACTGGCTATAATATGAACTTGGAAGATCAATTCACAGGCGTTCTTCAGCTTCATCCCCATTTCCAGAGCTCTTACTGAGGCTCAGTGGGAGGCATCTTTGTCTTTGTATATTTTTCTCCTAGGGATTTACATTTTTCTCTAAGGGGTACTAGCACATTTGTTTGCAAAGAGCCTGCTCTTACTTCTCTATGTCAACAGAGGGCAGCAAAGAGCACCACTCTGTAACCTAACCTGTAAGTCTTAAATTGGCTGTCTCTTGTCTCCCTGGTGTCTAGGGGGAAAGTGCATAGGGGGCACTTGTTAAACTGTGATAAGACTGGAGCAGTTATAGAAATGCTGGGTATGTACTAAGAATTTTGCTGTGTATAGGATAGTCCCATGCAAGAAGATTTTGCTCCAAATTTCAATTAATTTCCTTCTGACATTTTCTAACCTTAAGCAAAACATTGCTGTCTGCCCCATGACCATTTTGTGTAGTTACTCATCTCACCAAAGCTACTTGATACTAGAAACTGACTTTTTCATCATTGCATTGCCACTTTTTAAAATTCAACTTTAGGGTTGGGGCATAGTTCAGTGGTAGAGTGCTTTGTCTAGGAGGCCTTGGGTTTTACCTCCAGCACTGCAAAAATAAATAAACAAAAATAGTTTTTAATTTTTACTCATTGAATGATAGAAAACAGGTCTTTATGGAGGGAGGGAAAAGGGTCATGGATAGAATTTAAAAGTTTAGTAAATCTTTAATATGTTACAGAGTTTAGATAAAGCTAGAGTAGATGAATTAATCTCCCTGGGGCCTTGGGATTAGCTACAACTCTATTTTAAAGTACTTTATGAGCTGTAAATTATAGTACAAGAGTGTTTACAAAGAATGTCTAGGGGCTGGGGTTGTGGCTCAGTGGTAGAGACTTCACTTAGCATGTGCAAGGCCCCAGGTTCGATCCTCAGCACCACATAAAAATAAATAAATAAGGTATTGTGTCCAACTAAACTAAAAAATAATTTAAAAAAACCAGAATGTCTAGGACCATATTTGTTCCTAATTATTATTTCTGGAATTTCAAAATCTACAACTCAAAAAAGAGCACAATATAAAGAAGATAGTTTAGCATAAAAGGCATGTGTTTGTGTAAGTACAAGAATAGCAAAAAATAGATATGTGTTAAATGTGTATGTCATAGAATAGTAATTTTTTAACTTTTTGTACTGCTAGTTAGCTTTTCATTGCTACGGCAAATACCTGAGAAAAATAACTTAAAGGAGAAAAGATGTATTTGGGTCATGCCTTCAGAGATTTTAGTCCATGGTCAGCAGGTTCCATTGCATTAGGCCTGAGGCAAGGCAGAACATCATGAAGAAACAGCATGGCAGAGAAAAGCTGCTCAGCTCATGGTAGACAGAAAGCAGAGAGAGGGAGAAAGGAAAGGGACTGGGGATAACATATAGATATGCATTCTCAAGGGCACATCCCCACCGACCACTCCCTTTAACCAGGTCCCACTTCGCATAGCCTCTACTTCCTCCCAGCAGTCCATTCAGCCTCGGTGAATTAACCCATTGAAAATGTCAAAGTCTTCATGATCTAATCATTTTCCCAAAGCCTTACCTTTGAACATTGCTACCCTTGGGACCAAGCCTTCAATAATTATTGTATGTTTTCTGTCATAATACATTAGTCTGAACTTCCTAGAATCTTATGTAAACTGAATCGTAGAAGATGAGTTTTGTGTGTGTGTGTGTGTGTGTGTGTGTGTGTGTGTGTGTATGGTTCTGGGGATTGAACCCATGGCCTTGTACATGCAAGGCAAGCACTCTACCAATTGAGCTATGTTCCCAGCCCAAATGTACTCTTTTATGTGACTTCTTTCACTCAGTTTAACTACTCAGATTCGTCCCCATTGCAACATATATCAATAGTACATTTCTTTTTATTGCTGAATAGTATTTCCATTGTATGGATATACCATGGTTTATTTATTCACATGATGATGGACGTTTGAGTTGTTTTCATTTGGGAACTATTACAAATGAAGCTACTATAAATGCATGCAAGTCTTCATATGAAAAAAGAGCTGGAAGAGAAGAACTGTATCATCTGGAGGGGATATGTGTAACACTTTAAGAAACTCTGGCTTTATTTTAACAGTTTCTATGAATGAGAAGATAGAATAGCAGTTCTCTGAGAGGACCCACCATGCTAGTCATCTTCCTGGGCTACGTTTCTAGCACTCAGCTTGCTCTTACACGCTGTGGATCTAGAGTACCTCCCACTTTGGACACAATAACCTTTAATAATCTCATAATAATCTGTAAGATTATTATGTTTTAAAACCCAAGGCTAGATTAAGACCTCTGTAGTCCCAAACACTGAAAAAAATATTACCTCTTGCTGGGCACCGTGGTGCATGCCTGTAATCCCAGTAGCTCAGGAGGCTAAGAGGATTGTGAGTTCAAAGCCAGCCTCAGCAAAAGCAAGGCACTAAGCAACTCAGTGAGAACCTATCTCTAAATAAAATACAAAATAGGGCTGGGGATGTGGCTCAGGGGTTGAGTGCCCCAAGTTCAATCCCTGGTACAAAAAAAAAAAATAACCTCTTGCCTAAACATTAATTCAAAATCATTATGCAATGCTAAGAATATTTTATATTTATATATGCATATATAATAAAATTCTCATTTTCTCCCACAATAACAAGTTTGATTTTTAAAAACCAATATATCAAATATCTGATTTCATCAAAAGTAAATATTTCAGGTGCCTTTTTTTTCACTGGGGTTCTAAGCACACACATTAGTCTGCCTGGGTAGTCTTGAACAGCTTACTTCATGAAATAGGTTCTAACAGATTGGTTTTTCATTTGCCTGTTACCGTTCTTACTGCTATCACAGATGGAGCTGCCAGACACCCTTTATTGCTTATTCACAGACCTGTGGATCGTACTCTTAAAATGGACTTCTTCAATAATTACTGTAGCATAACATTTTAAATGGATAATTATACGTATTTCATCATATCCAATTGTTTGGATACTTCTAGTGTGAGACTCCTATTTAAATTCTTTTTTCTTACCAACAGATGAGCATAAGAAAATAGGTTCTGGAATCCATTGTGCTCTCTTTTTTTTCTTTAAACTGGCTTTGTTATTTCAAGTTATTTAACCTTTCTATGCCTTTAACCTTTCATCTTAAAATGGGATTAAAATACTATTTAAATCTTTGTCTGAATTAAATTAAATATTTATGTGGTACACTTAGTACAATGCTTGACATATAATAAAAATTGATAGTTTATAGGTATTATTATTGTACTCAACTATTATGCTTGTCTTTATAATGGAAGAGAGTATAATTCAAATTAGTAAATGATGAAATAATTTTTCACTTGGGTCAAAATGGTTTTTGGCAGATTTTTGGCCATTCAGTTTATATTTTGCTTGATCTTAAATTTCTTCAGCATACACAGACTGAAGATCATAGCAGGAGGAAAACCTTAAAGTGGACATTCAGACAAAGATAATTGACAATTGACTTTAAAATGAAAGCCAGGAAAAGGATAGATCAGAAGAAAAAATTGTTTTTTGTAACCTTTGATTAGACAGTAAACAATTTAAGAAATCCAAAGTTGTAGTCTGTCCATCTCAGAATAAGAATAACCAATAAGAAAATGCATGTAATTTAGAGATATAAGAGATAAGTTGAGTTATGGTTTTGGTTATAGGGTTATTGAGTTTGTAGCTAACATTGGTTACTATGATGAGGTACACTGTAATTGCCTCCATTTTTCAGTGAGGCACAGAACAGTTAAGTAACCTTACCTAGGATTTCCAAGTTAATTTATTTTAAAGGCTAAATTAATTTGAGATTAACAGTAGAAATGATTTTTGTGAAAGTCACTGACTTTAAAATATTAAAGATAATAGCCTGGCATGATGGCATGCACTTCTAATCCTAGTCAGGAGACCGAGGCAGGAGGATTGTTTGTTTGAGGCCAACCTGGTCAACATGGTGACCCTGGCTCAATATAAATGAATGAATGAATGAATGAATGAATGAATGAATGAATGAACAAATTAATAAAATCAAAGACAGAGCTTGTTATTTAGAAGAAATGTTTAGTCTTAAGAATGTTATACAAGGAGGATGACAAAGACAATTGCAAAGTGTAATCCCTCACTAAGTGAGAGAAGACAGAATTTGAAAGTTAATCTAGAAAGTATTAAAATTATTAGTGTCAGGAAAAGGAAAAGGAAATCTGATTTTAATTTGGCTTTGTGGAGTATGATGGAAGATAATGAATAAATGATGTTGTGTTAATAAGGCTTCTCTGTTGGCTGCAGTTTACAGAAACTTATAATAAACTGGTTTAAGTGAAAAAATAGGTGGCGGGGGAGGAGGACAGAATTGACTGCCTTACATATTTGAGAGGTCCAACAGAGTAAGTGGCTAAGTTAGTCTCTATTATCAGGAGTCTGTCTTCTTCCCTTTACTCCTCTGGGCTACTTTCCTCTGTCCTATATATGAACCAAGATGACAATCATTTGCTTATACAGTTCTTATAGCTAGTAACCTGATAAAACAAATGTTCATTTCTTCTCCAATAACTGTTGAAAACATCCTGGAGATGAGTCAGTTGATACTCATTGGCTGGTTTGGATCATGTGTCTATCCTTTCACTAACTAAGGAGATGAGTTTCAGCCTCGTGCCACCTTCTCACTCCTCCAGCCCTAGCTTCAAGTGGGGGAAGATACAGTTCCCTCAAATGGAGAAGGTATAGGTGTAAACTTAAAAAGGCCAACATCCATACTCTGATGTTTGGATCTTCATTATCTTGCCTGTGCTGTGAGGTTGAAGTAGAAATGGTTAAGAGGTTAAGATTTATTTTTCATGTGAGTGCTCAGAAAGTAAGTAGTTTCTCAGTCCCTCCACCTCTTTTTTTTTTTTTTTGGTGCTGGGACTTCAACCCAGGGCCTTAAGCATGCCAAGCACACACTGTACTACTGAGGTACACTCCCAGCCAAGAAAGTATTATGAATTTTATGTATAAGTATAATGTATGAAGTTTCATTTTACTCTTTCAATGTGTAAAATGCCTTTATAAATGCCAGATATTATTTTTAGTCCTACAAAGGTTTGGTATATGGCATCTTGCCATAATCTGCATATTATGGAACGGTGTATTTTGAGGATGTTAAATATTTTATTAATTGAGAAATCCATTTGCTTTTGATTTGCTTCAGTGCGTTTGCAGTATCGATAAAAGAATTCTTACATACCTCATTTATAGGCATCCTTTTGACAAGGATAATACATTAAAATGTCATTAAGCTGTTAAGATTTATTCTAAATGGCATATAAAATTTCAAGCAATTGCTTTTCTTCGGTTGACTAGATGTTTTATTATCCTTTGAAAAAACATATTAAAGAGTTCAAATCCAGTTAACTCATGATATTTTTCTAAGTTTGCCATCATTGTGTGTACTTTTAGTTTTCCTTTATCAGAAAGATGATTGTAGAATTTATCACAAGACTTATTTTTTAAAAAGTTAACAGATATGCATTTAGTATAAATATTTGTAGTCTATCTTTTCAAGAAGGATTTGAGGTGCTTATGAAGGATATATATATACAACAAGGTTAACAAAAGGGAAATCAAACTCAAAACAAGGAAGACAAAGTAAAAATGATAATCACAAAAGCATATATAGAGAATATAAAGTTAGCTCTGAGTTTCCCAGCAGCAGGGACAGAAAAAAATGGGGAATTCAGCAAATTACACCATTGTTCTATAAAAGGTGGACATCAAATAATTTTGCAAGAACAGAAAGCTCCCTGGTATTAAGTTGTAATATGAATTCCTTATGTGAATTTAACATTTAACATTCTAGGATGGAAGTAGAGAATTTTGACCAGTGTTCCCACCTAGTAGACGGATCACTTTCCATATTAGTTCATATCATTTTATAAAACTATATCTTTTTTAAAATATATTTTTTATTTGTCAATGAACCTTTATTTGATTTATTGATACTTGGTGCTGAGAATCAAACCCAGTGCCTCACAAGTTGACAATGCAAAAGCAATATGGCTCTTCCTTATAATAATTCTTCAAAAAAGTAAATCTGTAAGACTCAATGATATTGATTCTGCTGAGGGATACTAGATTAATTTAGAAAGCATGTAGCTTTTTGATTATTTCCTTTATATAGTGATAGATTTTAAGGATACTTATAAGAATGTTTTTCCTTAGATGTTTCTTAAGAATCACCTTTTCAGACAGGAATTTATTGAGAGCTGAACAGAAAAAAAATAGTCTGCTGAAATCTTTGAAATTCACTTGTTGACTAAGGATCCTAATATTTTGGATAGTAAACAGTAGGTTAACATTAACATTTAGGAGCTGGGGATGTGGCTCAAGCGGTAGCACGCTAGCCTGGCATGCGTGCAGCCTGGGTTCGATCCTCAGCACCACATACAAAAAAAAACAAAGATGTTGTGTCCTCCGAAAACTAAAAAATAAATATTAAAAAAAATTAACATTTAACATTCTAGGATGGAAGTAGTGAATTTTGACCAGTATTCCCACCTAGTAGACGGATCACTTTCCATATTAGTTCATATCATTTATAAAACTATATCTTTTTTTTAAAAAAAATATTTTTTAGTTGTCAATGAACCTTTATTTTATTTATTGATACGTGGTGCTGAGAATCGAACCCAGTGCCACACACATGCTAGGCAAGCACTTTGCCACTGAGCCACAACCGCAGCCCCAAAACTATATCTTTATGTAAAAATAAATATTTAGCTGCCTAAAAAAGAAAAAGAACAGACTTCTTGATCAGCTGGCTTAACTCCCTGAAGGTTTTTCTCCTTTGATTAAGAACCTGTGAGACAATTCCCCAATCTCTTTAAGGAAAATAATTTGGATTAGTTTTTCTTTGGAAGAAGTGTCCCTAATAGATATTTTTTTAAATATCCTGAAAGGGCCTGCTCAAGTTTTATTATAAACACACATAATTTTTTTTTGTATTATTCCATATAATTTTGATTCCTGGATCTGCACAACTGTTGAAATTTCCCTTGTTGAGTGAGTAGAAGAGTCATGGTATTTGGATAATAACAACAAACAAAATAGGTACTGTGTTATTTTTTTATCTTCTATATGCTTATACTGTACTAAACTTTTTATATATGTTACCTTATTGAATGTTCCAATAGTTTAGTCTATTTTTATCCCCATATAACTAAGGCAAAAATTGAAACTCAAGTCTTTCTGGAATTATATAACTAAGAAGTGGCAGAAACAGCATGTGAACCCACATCTTTTAACCAGCTTTTATCACTACATTCTGATGCCTGTGAAGGAAATCTGAGTCTTCATGCATTAGCATTTGAGGTCACTATACTCTTTATTTTCCCTAGTATTTTTGACAAAAGTTGCCACTGAGTCATGAGACTTTCAACTTCTCTTAAATTCTAGCTTAAATGGGTCATTTTCCTTTATTAAGAATACAATTTCCTCAAAAAACAAAAACTAGAATTGTTCATATTTTTATGACAGAACAGTTGTACCTTAATTTCTTTCTATACTTAGATTTTTATCTAGAAATGAGTTTTTAATATCTCTTCGGTAAGGAGACCATCATCATCTTCCAGTCATTATTGAAATTTGAAGAGGTTCATTTGGTTCTTAAAAGAACTTATTCATCTCGATAATGGCTTTGTAGTTCTCCATGCTCAGCATGCCCACATGCTGAAATAAAAATTTACTTGTGATCAGTGCCACATACCTGTAATCCTGGCTACTTGGAAGGCTGAGCCAGAAGGTTCATTTGAACCCAGGAGTTAGGGACCAGCCCTGGCCAAATAGAACCTATCTCCAAAAAAAATTACTTATGATTTGCTATTTCTATATGTAAACTGTCCCATATGGTAGCTACCAACACATGACTATTTTAAAATTAATATTTAATAAAGTTAAAAATTCAACTCCTCAAGCACACTAAGCACATTCAAATGCTCAGTAACCATATGTGGCTGTGATATTAGTGCAAGTTATTGAACATTTCCATCACCACAGGAAGTTCTCTTGGGCAGTGCTGTTCTAGTGGTTACATTTTTCATGCCTCCTCCACCTTCCTCTGTTCCCCAAACAATAATGGCTTCCTTCAAGAATTACTTCTACAGCTTCCATAGCTTATCTTCCCAATGGTTTTGCATGATATTTTACATGGAGGAGTCTTTGTTGGTTCAGTTATTTCTGTGGTACAGTGAAGTATGCTAACCCAGACCAAGTTTATCTTACTAAAGTGGCAAGGCCATAAAGTCAGCTAGTTTTCATTTGCCAGATTATATATTGAACCAACAATTTTGGGTAACTGTTACAAGAAGCACTTATAGACCTGTTTTGTTGAATTACTGCAGAGACTACCCCCACCCTTTGTTGACTTATAAGTAGTAATGATGCTACTACTGAACCTTACAAATGTGTTAGCTTTTATAACAATTTTGGCTCTGTTTTTTAAAATCATTTTTATTTGTTCTTTTTAGTTATACATGACAGTAGAATGTATATCATGAATACATGGAGTATAACTTCCCATTCTTGTGGTTGTACAAGAAGTGAAGTTACACTGGTCACGTATTCATATATGAACATAGGAAAGTTATGTCTGATTCATTCTACTGTCTTTCCCATTCCCGTCCTTCCTCCCTCCCCCTCAATTCTCCTCTGTTTACCTGCAAATGCCATAATTTCATTCTTCTTTATGGATGAGTAATGGTCCATTGTGTATATGTACCACATTTTTTATCCTTTTGTCTATTGAAGGGCACCTAGGTTGGTTCCATAGCTTAGCTATTGTTAATTGAGCTGCTATGAACATTGATGTGACTGTGTCACTACCACATGCTGATTTTAAATCCCTTGGGTATATGCCAAGGAGTGGGATATCTGGGTCAAATGGTGGTTCCATTTCAGGTTTTCTGAGGACTCTCCATACTGCTTTCCAGAGTGGTTGTACCAATTTGCAGTCCCACCAGCAATATATGAGTGTACCTTTTCTCCCACATTCTCACCAACATTTATTGTTGCTTGTATTCTTTTTTTTTTTTTTTTTTTTTTTTGTGGTCCTGGGAATTGAACCTAGGGCCTCGTGCATGTGAGGCAAGTGTTCTACCAACTGAGTTATATCCCCAGCCCATTGCTTGTATTTTTGATAATTGCCATTCTGACTGGAGTGAAGTGAAATCTCAATGTAGTTTTAATTTCTCTACTTTCTAGTGATGTTGAACACTTTTTCATATATCTGTGGGCCATTCATGTTTCTTCTGTGAAATGTCTGTTCAGTCCTTTGCCTATTTATTGATTTTGGGGGGTATTAATTTTTTAGTTCTTCATATGTCCTGGAGATTAATGCTCTATCTGAGGTGCAGATGGCAAAGATTTTCTCCCTTTATGCAGGGTCTCTCTTCATGTTCTTGATTGTTTCCTTTGCTGTTAAGAATTTTTTTAGTTTGATATGATCTCATTTATTGATTCTTGATTTTACTTCTTACATTTTAAGAGTCTTGTTGAGGCATTTAGTTCCTAAACCAACATGATGGAGTTTTTTTTTGTTTGTTTGTTTGTTTGCATCAGGGATTGAACTCAGGGGCACTAGACCCCTGAGCCAGGTCCCCAGACCTGTTTTGTATTTTATTTAGAGATAGGGTCTCGCTGAATTGCTTAGCACCTTGCTGTTGCTGAGGCTGGTTTTGAACTCACAATCCTCCTGCCTCAGCTGCTGGGTTTACAGGCCTGCACCACTGCACTCTGCCATGATGGAGATTTGGGCCTACTTTTTCTTTTAGTAGGTAAGGGTCTCTGATCTAATGCCCATGTCCTGGATCTACTTTGTACCTTTATTTATTTTTAATGTGCTGCTGAGGATCAAACCCAGGGCCTCACACATGTCAGGCAAATGCTCTAATACTGAGCCACAACCCAGACCTCTTGATTCACTTTGAGTTGAGTTTTATGCAGGGTAAGAGATAGGGCTCTAATTTAATTTTATTACATATGGATTTCCAGTTTTCCCAGCACCATTTGTTGAAGAGGCTATCTTTTCTCCAATGTATGCTTGTGGCACCTTTGTCTAATAAGAGATAACTGTCTTTATGTGGGTTTATCTCTGGATCTTCTGTACCATTGGCCTTCATGTCTGTTTTGGTGACAATACCATGCCATTTTGGTTTCTATAGCTCTGTAGTATAATTTAAGGTCTGGTATTGTGATACCTCCTGCTTCACTTTTCTTGCTGAGAATTGCTTTGGCTATTCTGGGTCTCTTATTTCTCAAATGAGTTTCATGACTAATTTTTATATTTCTATGAAGAATGGCATTAGAATTTTAATGGGAACTGCATTAAATCTGTATAGCACTTTTGGTAGTATGGCCATTTTGACAATATTAATTCTGCCTATCCAAGAACATGAGAGATCTTTCTAACTTCTAAGGTCTTCTTCAAGTTCTTTCTTTAGTGTTCTATAGTTTTCATTGTAGAGGTCTTTCACCTCTTTTGTTAGATTGACTCCTAAGTATTTTATTTTAATTTTTGTAAGGCCATGGTGAATGGGATAGTTGTCCTATTTTCTCTTTAAGTTGATTCATCACTGATGTATAGGAACGTAATTGATTTATGGTGTTAATTTTGTATTCTGCTACTTAAGTTCTAGAAGTTTTCTGATGGTGTTTGTTGAGTCTTCTAAATATAGAATCATGTCATCAGCAAATAGGGATAGATTGAGTTCTTCTTTTTCTATTCTGAGTCCTTCAATTTCTTTCTTCTAATTGTTCTGGCTAGAGTTCCCAGGACTATATTGAATAGAAGTGGTGAAAGAGGGCATCCCTGTGTTCTAGTTCTTCAAGGGAATGCTTTCAGTTTTCTTCCTTTTAGAATGATGTTGGCCTTAGGCTTAGCATATATAGCTTTTACAATGTTGAGTTATGTTCCTACTATCCCTAGTTTTTCTAGTGTTTTGAACATGAATCGATGCTGTATTTTGTCATTGCTTTTTCTGCACCTATTGAGATGATCATGTGATTCTTGTCTTTAAGTCTATTGATGTGAAGAATTATGTTTATTGATTTATTACCAACCTTGCATCTCTGGGATGAATCCCACTTGATCATGGTGCACTATCTTTTTAATATGTTTTTGAATGCAATTTTGGCTGTATTTTTTTTAAAGTAGCTTTATTAAGGTATGATTGACATACAGAAAGCTGCAGATATTTAATGTATACAATTTGATGAGCTTGTTGACCATCAGATTGACATAGTTCACAATAGGACTATGCAGACTATTGATTCCTGTTATTAATGTACACGACTTGAGAAGAAAAAATGTTTTTTAAAGAACTCTTTTAATATATCCTGATTGGAGATATATATATATATCCTGGTGTGGTGGCACATTCTTGTAATCCCAGCTGCTTGGGAGGCTAAGGCAGGAGGATCACAAGTTCAAAACCAGCCTCAGCAACTTAGTAAAGTCCTAAGCAATTTAGTGAGACCCTGTCTCTAAAAAAAAAAAAAAAAAAAAAAAAATTTAAAAGGGCTGGGAATGTGACTGAATGGTTGAGAGCCCCTGGTTCAATCCCTTGTATATATAAAAAAACACACACACAAAAAAAAAAAAAAAAACAGAACATGCACATTCTTCATCATCTTTCCATTTATTGGTTCTAAAATAACCTTGGTACATGGATATATTAATATAAGCCCACATGTGGTACCCTCAGACCTACTGTTAATGTACCAATACTACATTGGCCTTGAGTACTCCTATTTTATATGGATAAACTTTTTTGGTACATCTTTTCTGCAGCGATGTTCCACAATAAACTCTTTTGGAGGAATTTATTGACTATGTTTTCAGTGATATTTTTGTGTTTGAGCATATAGTGCATATAGTACACACACCTTTGTTGTGTATAAAATAATCCTGGAAAGTGTCTTTTTCCAAATGAGTAAAGCAGTATGTAATACTTACTAGTGGTCAGGTTTGGACCCTCCAGAACTACATAAAGCAAGCAACTATGTTCCTTCTCTTGGCTGTGCAAATTATCTCAGAGAGAGAGAAAGCAGATGTCTGTGCAGAATGTTCTTGGTCACTAGACACCTAATAATTAAGGTCTTATATTGGCCACTATTGTTCTAGTTTTGAGGATTTGGGGACATTTCCCAAGTTCAAAAGAATCATGGTCAGTATTTGTAAAGTGTTGGTAACTGTGAAGTAAAATGATGGGGAATACAGTAATAAATTCTTTCTCTCTCTACTTTGGCATAACTTTTTAAGAATTTAAAGAGTAAAGAAATGCCATGGTACATGCCAGTAGGTCGGGAAGCTGAGGCAGGAGGATCACAAGTTCAAAGCCAGCCTCAGCAACTTAGTGAGGCCCCACGCCACTCAGTGAGACCCCGACTCAAAATATATAAAGGGCAGGGGATGTGGCTCAGTGGTTGAGTGCCCAGTACTAAAAATTTTTTTAAATTAAAAGAAATGCAAGAGCCCTTTGGGAGAATTTAATACAGTTGTTTTTTCTGATGATAATAATAAGACTTCCTACCAAAACCACAATTTGCTTGGATTTATTAAGAGTCCTTTTGGAGCCCTGTCTTAATTGAATGTCAGAAGTTGAGTAAAACAATGAAGGAATGCTGTACCTTATTGAAACATAGCAATAAATTACTCTTCCACACTCACTTTTGACACACCAAAAAAAAGTTAGTCACATGTTACTATTATACAAAGCAATTAGATTTATGTAATATTGTCTTATGTATTTATACTTCTTAGTCACTAGATTATTAATCTCATGCACTGTTTTGGTGTTACAAGTCATGTTGCCACTGTTCATCGGTTTTAAAAACTATTTCCCTGACTTTGATTTGTTTTTATCACGTCAGACATATTGCTGAACAGCAAGAAAAGGGTTAAAAAATAGCTCTAATGAATAAAAGATGTCTGCATGCATTTTTGTAGTATTGATCACACCATAATTCTATTTTGAGTCCCTCATTTAATAGCAATAATAATGTTTTCGTGACTATCACAGCTTCTCTCTCTCTCCCTCTCTCAGTCACACACACACACACACACACACACACACACACACACACACACACACACACACCTCAAGCTGCCAGTCTGTCTTAAGGCAGTGGCAGACGCCTGATTGGCAGGCTCTGTTTATTCTGTGACCAGATTCCTTCTAAAAGAAGGCTGGCCATGACTGCCTGAAGCCTATTGGCTGGGCATACTCAGGACCCTCCCCCTCCCCCCACCCCCGCCTTTTTTTTTTTTTTTTTCATGGCACACACCACAGCAAAGTCTGTGCGGAATCCTAAACCAGCCCAATTTACATCCATTCATGAATCTGTGACGTCAGCAAGCCTTTGAGCTCCTTTGCGGTGGGCTGGAGGATTGTGCGGGTGGAATCCCCCTCCCCTTTATTTTTCTAATTCTGCAAGTCTCTTTAATAACCTTCCATCTTTTAAAAGCAAGAAAATGGAACAGCATGTGTAGGAATTCTTCATTGTTGTAAGTATTGCACTCTATTTTTCTGTTTCATCACTATTTATCTCACAAGGACAGATGGAGAATGTATTTGTGATTTGGGGTGATTAGAAAATTGATATTATTGAGGGAGAGATGGTGAGAGAGACAGAGGCGGAGAGAAACCTGAAACCCGGTTACAGCTAGGAGCCGCTGAAACTGACAGCTGGTTTTCCTTTGCTTGTCTGCCTGCTAGACGTGGACATTTTTCATTTACGGATCTGCACGTTACCTCTAGATGCTGGCTTGGCTTTCCTTAAAGGGAGATTCATTTCTCTTTGAGATAATGTGGGTGGCATTAGAGGAAAAGCAGAGAACACTAGAAAGGTGCTGTGGAAAGTGGGGCTAGCAAGACAGAGCAGGTTCTATCCTGTGGAGCACTTGCCTTCCCTGCTGCGGTCCTTTCCATCCCTATTCACCCTTCACCTTGCCTTTGTTTCATAATTGTGTAACAATCAATAACTTGAGAGCCCACTTTGGGGAAGATGAATACTTCTTGCTAACCATTTTTCAGCAGCTTTCATGATGGGAGTTATAGGGTTATATTTATATGTATTTGGAGCTCTTCTTATGTCACTCCATATACTTTATTTATATCATCAAAGACCTAAAAACCTGCACCAGAAGCAAAAGAGAAATTGCCCTTAAATTCTAATTTTTTAAAATACCCCTAATGAAGTGATTTCCTGCTAAGCTCCAAAATTATATTGCATAGAAAAGAAGATGAATATTTTTCTAAGATGAACTTCCAACTTTAAATAGTTTATTACACTGTGTTTGGGAAATATGGAAAAGTTCTGTTGTGTGACGTGTATGAAGTTGATTTTATAGTTTGCTTGTAGATTTAACAAAAAGTATCTGTGATTGAATTTATTTTCCAAGCCTCTGTTTATTCTGGTGGAAGTTATGATACTAAAAAAGAGGGATGTGACATTGTGACATGTTCTGCCCCTGGGGCAACTCCTCAACCCAAATAATCTTGTAGCATTTTCCAACTATCTCACTTTGAGCATTTTATATGCTAGTCAGCAACATGCCCTTGTTTTTTCTTTCTAGTGAGAGAGACATCAAAATGCCAGTTATTATTATCTAGCCTTATGTTTACCTTGTGCAATCAATATAGTTTGAGACTTTCATATTATAATCTTTTCTCATGAGCAGTGCTTCTAAATTATGGCTCTAATGATATCTTTTGAATTGTTCTTAATGAATCTTTTAACTGTAAACTAATTTAATTTCAAAATTATCATACCTAAGGATGTAACACTTTCTTTTGTTTCTCAGATTGGCGTCTCACTTCCTGATTTTGTTTTTCTGAGTGTATTGAACTTGCTCAAGTTATGGAAGGGAAAACCTCTCCCTAATTTCATATCAAATCTTTGTCCTATACTCAGACTATTGTGGTTTATTTGCTGGGTTGAACAAACAAGATAATGTTTCAGACAAAATTCCCTATATTTGTAAACATCTTCACTTATTTCAGCATTTTCCTTTTTTGTGTGTGTACCTTTAGAGACTTTGAAAGTAGCAATTTAAAGCTTATTTTTAATTATTGATGTTTACCAGATCAAAGATCAAATTCTTGACATTTAAAAAATATTGTGTTTTTGGGCTGGAGGTATAGCTCAGTGGTAGTGCATGAGGCCCTGGGTTTAGTCCCTGGCACTGGAAAAAAAAAATATTGTGTCTATATAACTAAACTCATGTTAAAAAATGTTCACCAGGGGTTGGTGATGAAACTCCATGGTAGAATGCTTGCCTAGCATGCACAAGACCCTGAGTTCAATTCCCAGCATCCCCCACCAAAAAAAAAAAAGAAAGAAAGAAATGTTCACTAGACTCTTCTATGCACATCTTGCCAAAAGAGAGTATTACTTCCTTGAAAGAAATACAGTCTGCACTTGGATTTGTTAAAGTAAAACTGTCCCTTTAAGGCACAGGGTGGATGTAGAATCCCCTTTCTCCCTACTCCTAGTGGCTGTGTTCCAGATTATATTTATTTTCATGTATAGTGTACTTGTAGGAAAAAAAAACAATAACTCTTAAGTGTTTAATATCAAACAATAAAATCCTGTGTATCAGTGACTGTCAATAGATGGCTTTCTGTTTAAAAATTGAAACTACTCCAGAAGAAGGAATTAATTTATTTAGTAAACAAAGTCAGTCAAACCAGAACCATGTCCTGGGGAACTGTCAAAAGAATGGTTCCTAAGGGCCAGAGGCCACATACACTGGTATATGACAGAACAACCATACTTTGATGGTGGAACCGGTCAGTTTGGTTTGCTCTGTCTACCTGCCTTCTTTCTGTGTGCTACAGCTGAATTAATTGCTTGGGGAGCTCAAATGAATCAAGATAGCCAAGACAACAAATCTTCCAAGTGGCAACCTGACTCTTATAATTTTGATTAAAATGAAGATTCCCCAAGAATACTCTGCTGCTCCAAAACAAACAAAAAGTCATTCAAATATAACACGCTCCTATTCTGTGCTGGTTAGTATTCTGTAAAGATATGGAAGAGACAAAGATTTAGAAGATACAATCTTTACTCCCAAGGAATCTAGAAGGTGAGTTATCAGAAATAGGCTTTAACATTAGAATTACCTGTGGAACTTTTCCTCCCTCTCCCTCCCTCCCTCCCTCCCTTGCTCTTATTTTCACTACTCAGTAGTTTTCAGTATTCACAGAGTTGAGCAAACATCACCACAATCAACTCTAGAACATTTTCCTCATCACAAAAAGAAACCACATACCCATTAGCAGTCACTCCTCATTTCTCCTAACCCCCAGCCCTAGACAACCATGGAGCTACTTTTTCTATAAATAGATTTGCCTGTTCTGGACATTCCTATAAATGAAATCATATAATATGTGGTCTTTTGTGTTTAGTTTCTTTATCTTCTTAATGTAGTGTTTTCAAAGTTCATCCATGTTATAGCATGGATCAGTACTTTATATCTTTTTATTGCCAAATAATATTTTACTACTTACCTTTCATCTGTTGATGGACATTTGGATTGTCTGTGCTTTTTTTTGATATTAGTAATACATTCATGTACAAGTTTTGTATGAGCATGTTTTCATTTTGGGAGTGGAATTTCTGGGTCATATAATAACTATAGGCTTAACATTTTGAGGGGATACTGGTTTCCAAAGTGGCTGCAGCATTTTACATTTCCATCAGCAATGTATTAGGCTTCCAATTTCTCCACATCCTCTTGAGCATCTGTTAATGTCTATCTTTTTAAATAGAGCCATTTTAATGAATTTGAAGTGGTATTTCCTTGTGGTTTTGGTTTGTATTTCCCCAATAATTAATGATGTCGAGCATTTTTTGGGGGGGGGTACTGGATATTGAATTTAGGAGCACTTTACCACTGAGCTCCATCCCCAGCCCTATTTTGTATTTTATTTAGAGACAGGGTCTCACTGAATTGCTTAGTACCTCGAAGTGGCTGAGGCTAGCTTTTAACTCTCCATCCTCCTGCCTCAGCCTCCCGAGCTGCTGGGATTACAGGCATGCACCAAGCCCACTCAAGCATCTTTTTAATGTGCTTATTGCCTATCTGTGGATTTTTTTTTTAGAAATGTCTATTCAACCCTTTTTCTATGTTAAAAATTAAATAATTTATGTTTTTATTATTAAGAGTCCTTTCCATATGCTGGATACAAGCTCTTTATCAAATATATGATTTGCAGATATTTTCTCACTCTCTGAGGTGTCTTTTCACTTTCTTGATGATAGCATTTAAAATTTAGTTTATTATTTTTCCTTTTGTTATTTGTGATTTTTGGTGTCATATCAAAAGCAGTGTTGCCTAACTCAAGTTCATTAAGATGTTCTTTTATGTTTTCTTCTAAGCATTTATATTTTTAACTCTACATTTAGGTCTATAATCCATTTTGAGTTAATTTTTCATATGGTATAAGAAAGAGGTTTAACTTCATTCTTTTGAATGTGGCTATCCAGTTGTTCCAGTAATATTTATTTAAAAGACTGTTATTCCCCTTGTTGAAATATCTTGGCATCTTATCAGAAAATTAAAAGAAATTGATGATGCCATAATTACCCCTCTAGAGATTCATATTTAATTGGTCTGTGGTGGGGCCCAGTCATCTGTATTTCTTAAAAGCTCCTCTGATGATTCTAATGTGTATCCAGGGCTGAAAACTATTGGCATGGATACAGGGTTAGTCTTAGAAAAGAAGAGAGACACTTTCTGAATCAGGAGAGAGAATGAGCAAAAACATGGAGTTCTGACATGAAAGGGGGGAAGAAAGGAAAATTAAGAAGATTCATACCAGAAAGCATAGAATTTCTTGTTAATCGGGGAGTGAAGGTATCATTAGAGGTTTTGTGAAATATGTCAAATTAAAGGAAGATTGGGAGCTAATATTTATTAAGCACTTTCTACATGCCTTTAAAACTGCCTGGAGTTTTTACATATATAATTTTATTTAAAATATAATCCTCATGATATGAACTAGGTGCTTTTATCCCCATTTTCCCATTGAGGAAAAAGACTTAGAAAGGCTGCTGACTCAACCCGAGATACCAGGTCGTGAATGTTATACTCCATTTTCAAACGCAGCTCTAATTCTTAATCCTATTCTATTTCATCTGTATACCATGGAGTTTTGAGTATTGAATAGATTTAATATCTTCTCTAGCACTGCTAGGGGCTGGACAAAGATAAGTTGGAGGGTGGTGGTCATAAAAGGTTGAGGGTTGGTACAGCAGGTGCATCCATGGGGGAGATAAAATGATAGAAGTAAAGAGGATTATCATGTCACAGATAATTGCGGTGAGCCCCAACTGGCTTGAGGGTCTAAGGGCAACATAATGGCTGTGAAAGAATGATTGAAGAGGATGACAGGGAAACCATGAGGGGATAGACAATGAACCAAGTAGAACTGGCAACTGTAGAGGAGGTGGTATTCATTTTTTCATTCATTTAAGCAACACATTTGAGTATTTATTATGTGTTCTAGGTACATAGCAGTGAATAAGATGGACAAAAATTCTTGTTCTTTTGGGTTTATTTTATTCCAATGGAGGGACAGGAGCAGTAAATAAATAAATTATGTTTAGCAATAAATGTCAAAGAGAAAAATAAAGGTAGAAGGGGGTTAGAGATGCTGGAGGTAGGGTAAAGTGAAAAGGGACTTCTTCATTGTGTTGGCTATTTGCAGATATGGCTTCCTCAAAGAGATAAATGAACCATCAAACACAGCTGTCAGTGATTGACCAAATCAGGCATCTTGGAAGTATAAAGAGTCCTAAAACTCAAAGTGAATTTTTAGTATTAACTTATTATTCATTTATACCCAGTGCCTGGCACAGAATATACTCCATAAACATTTGTTTATTGTATAAATGCCTTTTCAGGGAGCTGGGAAACTAATGATTGTTCTACTAGGTGGAGGCCAGGGCAGGGGCACTGCTTAGAGAGCTCTTTCAAATTTTGCTTGCCACTCCATTGGGATAGATCCTAAATGTGTGTATGGATGTGGTGTACCCTTCCATCATGTCAACACTGACAATCACCACATGGTAGCCATAGTTAACAAGGGGGTATGTTCTGTTCTCAGATAAACTGCACAGAGAACCACCAGTGTAGGCAATGCTGGAGACACTTAAATTTGTTTTGCTTTTTACACTTTGCCAGGAGAATCATAAACACCACCTTGAACAAAGGGTGAGTTGAACCCTTGGTTTATAGTTAATAAAGCTTTATTATTTGACCACTCACCTGCCTTCTTCTTTATCTAGATAATTAATTGTATTAAAATAGATAAAAATCAACATTTGTTTAACCTGTTAAAAGGCACAACTATGCAATGGAAAAAGAGTTGAACTAAGCGAGTAAGGCCTCTAAGCCTCTCAGGTCATCCTTGGCAAGGCAGTTGCCCTCCGTGTTGTTACGTTTCTCCTCAGCTTTGGTTTTAACATATGAGATGAAGAAATTGTTCCTAATGATCCCAAATGTTTTTGTTTTTTTTTTTTAAACTCTGAAAATGTAGGATTCTGTTTGTTACTTGCCAACATCAAATAGGCAAGTGACAATTTCTAAGGCAGTCTGATGTAAATCTACTTTTATTCCAATTCTTTCACAGTACTTTTATAGAAGTTTAACCTCCATGGAATGTTGCTACTGCTAAGGAGGAGAAGAGTGTCAAAGGGTTTCAGATGGAGATATCTGGGCAAGACAGAAAGGTTAAATAACTTTCACATTTGCCCAGGGAGTTCTTTATGAGTAAGAAAGGGTCCTGAATGGATATGACCTTTCCATCTTTGGGTATGTCCATTATAAATGCCATTTATCTTAGTCATTGTTCTCTATAGTCAAAAGAGAGCCTTTGTTCGACTGGTGATTTGGGTGGTCTGGGCTATTAGGGATGTGCCAGAAGATAATCCAATAATCTCAGTTTGGTTGTGTGTTGTAGCCTTCCTTATGACCTTTATTAGTGTTCTTAAGTGCAATTCATCATATTGGCTGTTTCTGTCCATCCCTCATTTTTTTTTATTGTCTTTTAACTCAGGCTCAAGCTTGATAAAGGATGAAGACTGTATTAAATCAGAAAATGAAGACCACCTAAATCTATAAACAGTATAATGAGTCTTTATAAAAACAAGATTCTATTATTTTGTATAACAGTTGCTGGCTTTTGGAAACTATTTTCATAATTCCCCAAATAACAAGTTGTTGATGGATAAGTGTTTTGGATCTGGAGATTTGTCAAAGAAAAAAATTAAATTGCATTTAAAAATTAAATTTAAAAATTACAAAACAGAAAACCCCCTTTTCATTTTTATGTTCATTAGTCCAGAATTTTTCTTACATCTTTTTTCATTTGTGTAATTGTCAAGCAGAGAGATCCGATGCCTAGTCTTAACTGCTGTAATATTTTTATATAATGGTTCCATTTAGTAACAATACTTTATTTTGTGTGGCAGTGTGGTAAAAAAAAAAAAAACAAAACCAAAAAACAAAAAAAAATCTTGAAAAAAGCAATAGTGTATTGCAGGGAAACCCAAAGAGAATGTTCAGTAACTGCAATTTTAATTGTTTAAAATTTTTAAGGAAAGACAATGTAGGACTTTCTGCTGACAGATGGTGATTGTCTCCAATGTGCTAATTTGTATCGTGATTTCCTGGGCTAGGGGTAATGATAGAACTGAGCAGTTCTAAGAGAACATTTTAGTGAAATTCCGGATTCGAAAAAGGTCAGAGAAGTGAAAGAATGAGTTGATTGAGGGTGAAGGACTGAGGAAGGAGCCAAAGATGAAGGACTGAAGAAAGGTGATAGGACAAAAAAGAACAGAGCCCAGGGACAAGGTGCTGAGTGGATGAAGCAGGTGGCAGCCAGGACAGCAGTTTTCACCTTAAACTAAAGGGAGTGGATCTGGGACCCAGACTGAAAAAAGACTCTATTTTAGAGTCCTAAAGGGGGCTGTCACAGTTACTATTACTAAAGAGTGCTCAATTTGCAAAATAAGCCCACTGAGGCTTCTTATTACCCTGAGGCTCTGTGCCTGCATTTTTAGTAGCTGGCCCGCCTGCCTTTAATGGGACACATTAGGCTATCTGCAGGCGTGGATAACCATGGATAATTGAGACTAGTGAGATAAAGCTCACCAAAACACAAAGCCAGGATTGCATTTTCCTGAGAAAATAATCTCTCGGTGAAAGTGAGATTAAGCATTTTACTAATTACCAATTATTTTCTCTCACATAACAAATTTAAATACATATGCACACTAAGGAGAAACAGATGCAATGTACCTTTGGATATTTCCTGTCACTTCTTTTAGACTTAAATTATGGACTCACTTTAATCTTTGTTAGCATAGAAACTCCTGGGAAATATCCACCTGACAGTACAGCTGTTAGGGCTCAAGAGCCAATTTGAAAACAAATTTTACCACTTTGCTAGCCCCACACCCCCTTTCTGGCTATCTTTGAGCAGAATCCCTTCCATCTGTTTGTCTATAAAAAAAAATAACTGAACATTTGCTTTATACTGCTAGCATTAATTTTTGAAGCTATGCACTAATCTAATCTTAAAGTATTCTCAGGGACCTGGAGACCGGATTAGGTTTCTTGAAGAAAGAAAAACAATCACATAATCCTTTTTATTTTCTGCAATGATTTCTCCATGACACATTGAAACAGAACTTACCACTCAACATCATCTATTCTTCTTTGATCAGGCTATCTACATTACTCCCAATGTGTTACTCCAGGAAACTGAGGAACAGAAGGGTTGCTTGAGCTCAAAAGAGCTTGAAGCCAGCTTGGGTCTGAATGAATGAATAAATGAATGAATGAAGGGAGTATCTACATTGATAAGTATTTCTTTTAACTGAATCTTACACTTTTGTTACAGGCTTTTGTTAGAGTACAATCTTTTAAATTTAATTAATTCATTTATTTGTTCTAATTTGTTATACATGACAGCAGAATGCACTTCAATTCATATACACATATGAGCACAATTTTTCATTTCTCTGGTTGTATACAAAGTAAGAATCCAACTTCTTTTGCCACAAATTATTTTCTAAATAGGCTTTGCCTTCTCTCTGCCAACTGTTTAAAAAGCTGTGAAGCAGTTCATTGTAGCACACACATAATCCCAGAGATTTAAGAGGCTGAGGTAGGAGGATTGCAAGTTCAGAGCCAGCTTTAGCGACTCATCGAGGCTCTAAGCAACTCAGGGAGACCCTGTCTCAAAAAAAAAAAAAAAAAAAAAAAAAAAAAATATATATATATATATATATATATATATATATATATATATATAAAATGTTGGGGATGTGGCTCAGTGGTTAAGCATCCTGATTCAATCCCTGGTACCAATAAAAAAATAAATAAATTTTTTAAAAGGCCATGAAATGGTTTTGAAAGCAGTTACTGAAGTTCTAAAAGCCTTGGACCAACCCTTTTCTCCATGTTTCCCTTCTGCCATAATGGTACGAACGAATGCCCATGCTGACACCCTCAACGGTATCAACAAAGACGAAAAAAGAGGCAAATACCAAGTGCTTGTTAGGCCTTGCTCCAAAGTCATCATCTGATTTCTTCCTATAATGATGAAGCATGGTTACAATGGCAAATTTAAAATCACTGATGATCACAGAGCTGGGAAATTTGTTGTGAACCTTATAGGCAGGTTAAACAAGTGTGGCATGATCAGTTGAGATTTGTTGTTACTGAAAGATCTACAAAAGTGGCAGAACAGTCTGCTCCCATCCTGTCAGTTTGGCTCCATTCTACTGACTGCCTCAGCTGGCATCATGGACCAGGCTGAAGCAGGATGAAAACACACATGTGAAGGAAAGTCTTAGAATTCTTTTTCTAGGGTTGTATTACATTCATATAAATAAAAATGTTTCAGTGGGGAGGGAAAAAAATCCTTGGAACGGTCTAAAAAAATAAAGGGGAATGATAGGAGAACCTCGTTATTAGGGCAAGGCAAAGGGGATCACAGGGGAAGAAAAAGGAAGTCACTCCAGGGGAGTACCCAAACTGCTTTAATGCCTCACCAAGCTCACAAGCAGTATGAAATGGTAATTGTGATTTGCCTGATATGTGTACACCCTGTACCCAGAAGTTTCTTCATAGGTTTGACTTGTGACCAATTGTGTGATGGACTTGAGGTTTCCATGTGAAGAAACTATAGTCTTGCAATTTCTATCTTCTAAGAAATGGCCAGTTAATTCCTGAGTGGAGGCAGCCACGAATTTTCAGGAGACCAGGAAAGTAAACTCTGGGCCTTGTTTTGGACCTACACTTTCATTGCTATATATTATTTTTTATTATAAGAAATTGAAAAAGTAAGAAAAGTTTGAAACTTTACCAAGTAAATTCTTCAGATTCTCTTATTTTTGCATGCAATTCATAAAATATAACTATTCAATATGATTTTTTTAGTGACTTTAGTGATAGATTCTTTTATAGAGTATGCTTAAATAATAAATAGAAAAACACATTAAAATTTTTTTGTTGTTGTTTCTCAGTTAGACTCATCCATATTGGCCTACTCCTGCCAACCATGACTAGGGCCAACCATTTTGGTTGACTTGTCCCACCTCCACAAAGCCTGGCTCTATCCAGTGAGAAGGATTTGTTTTGATAAGCAATAAATCAGTTATTTCACCTCACCACCACAAAAGGTGAATTGGCAGTTTATAAACATTAATTCTACAAGATAATCTACCCGTGAATCAACCAAAGCAGTGCGCAGTGTGGCAGAGCATTAGCATCACCTGGGAATTTGTTAGAAATGCAAAATCTCAGGCCTCCTCCAGATTTCCTCAATCAGAAATGCTGGCAATGAGGTCTGGCCATCTGCGTTTTCACAGTCTGGCTAGTTGAAGATGATGCATTCCTAAGTTGGAGAATCCTTGATTATAGCAGAGCTTCTCAGACTTTAAAATGTGTATTAAAATTGCCTGGGGATTTTGTTAAAAACCTGATTCTGGTCACTTGGTCTGGGGTGATTTTGTCAAGTAACTCCCAGGTAATTGCTAATGCTGATGTTCTGGTTCTAGGACCACATTGTGTGAGTAGCAAGATATTTTATAGTTTGGATCTGGAATGTCCCCTGAAGGCCTGTGTGTTAAGGATTGGTTCCCAGTTTGCTGCTATTAGGAAGTGGTGGAACCTATAAGAGGTGGGACCTAGGCAACAGAGCCAACTGATCATGGACTTGAAACCTCCAAAACCAAGCCAAAATAAACCTTTTAAAAAATAAGTTGATTATTTCAAGTATTTATTTTAGTTATGGAAAGCCGATTAACCCATAAGGACTTAGAAAAACTGTCTTGAACTACACTAAGAACAACTGCAATCAGTATGCTCTATCAAAATTAAAACCCCACCTGTAGTTCCTGAGGAAATACTCCTAAAAGAAGAAGTTTTATGCATCAACATATTGATCGTAGCATTATTTTAATAGAAGGAAAAATAAATGGCTTAATTGTTCCCCATAGGAAATATATAGTCAATCCTTCTAACTCACAGATACCATATTTACACATTTACTTAATAGCTAAAATTTATTTTTTTTAACTCCAAAGGCTCCTGGTTTTATGCTCTTTTGCAGAGAAGCACAGAATAGCAAAAATTTGAGGCACCTGACATACTCCCAGCCTAGGTCAATTAAGGTGAGGCATTGCCTTCTTGTTTTGGCTCCCCTATTGTAAACAAATGTCTTTCTTGCGCTCTATTTAGTGCCCTGATTTTTGCAATTTTTGTTCTTGATGATGGTGATTTTGCTGTTTAAAATGGCCCCCAAGCATATTTCTAAAGTGCTGTCCAGTGTTCCTAAGTACAGAAGGCTGTGGTATGTTGTCTTAGACCTTTTCTGTTGCTATAACAGAATACCTGAGACTGGGAGATTTATAAAGAAAGAGGTTTCTTTTGGCTCACAGTTCTGAGAGTCTGGGAGAATAGTGCTGACATCTGCTCAGTTTCTGGTGAAGTCCACATGCATGGCAGAAAAGTGGAAGGGCAAACAGGTGCTTGCAGAAGAGGGAACAAAGGGGGCCAGATGCTTTATAACAACCCACTCTTGAGAAAACTAATGTATTTATGTCTTGGGAGAAAGACATTTATCCCTCTTAACAGTCCTACTTCCCAATACAAATACATTGACAACTAAATTTCAGCATGAGTTTTGATTGGGACAAACCACATTCAAATCAGCATGTGCCTTATAGAGAAAGTATAGGTGTTAAATACACTTCATTTAGGAAGGAGACAAATTTCCAAGTACAGTACCATTATAGTTATGTGTTATTTTTTTTCAAATAGAAAAATTGAAGGAAATATACCAAAAATTTTAGAGTGATGCAATTATTTTTCTTTCTCGATTTTTCTTATATTATTGTTATATTGATTCTAAATAATGTTACATTTTAAAATTTTGCATATTCTAGTTCTTTCAGAGATTCTGAGAGGCACTTCTTTTTCATTTCCTGAGCAGCAGAGGCAAGGTGTTCTCGTTAGGGAGTAGTCCTTCTTAGGAAAGACCTGTTTAATATGAGTATTAGAGAATATACTCTCTGTATTAAACCAGATAAGAGTTGCTCAAAGAGGCAACGGGAATATCCAAGAGTAACACCTTCTGGCAAAGGTAAAGTAGGTATTTAATAGGTACTACTGGAACCATGCTTTGTAAGTAATTAGCTTTGCTTAATCATAGCTTTCTGAATGTTTCTACATTTTCCAACTCTGTCAACATGGTTAACAGTTTAGCAGGTAAAATCAGATGTCTGAGAGTGGAATCCTATTGTTTCCATTTAGTAGCTATATGCTTTGGGTAAATTACTTAATGGTCTTTAAGTTTCTCCTATATAATATATAATAGAGATCATTATAGACCCAAGTGAGGGTTAATAAGATAACAATATGTAAAGATTAAGCACTATGCACAGTCTATACTAAGCCCTGAATTTATGGCAATTACTAATATGTGTTAACTTCCTTCCCTTTATTGATTGTTTACCATGTAAAAAGTCTGTAAGAAATTTAAAACTAGAGGAAATAAAAGAAAAAGGAAAAAAAAAGAGATTATTTCTATCCCAAGAGCTCACAGTCACTTGGAGAGATCAACACATACACTGTAATTGGACAGCAGTTCTCTTTTTGGTCTCAGGATTAAATATATATATTTTTTTTAAAAAATTATTTTAAAAAAACAATTCTTGTTTATATTGGTTGTATGTTCTACATTTACTGGGTTAGAAATTAAAACTGAAGAGACTGGGGGAAGGAGGAGGGAAGGGAAAGGGGAAATACTGAGGAATGATATTGGCTAAATTATATTGTTATATGGTGTGCATAAATCCCATGATTATGTACAACTATAATGCACCAATAAAAAAATGTGGAATAAAGAGATTAAAACTGAGGAACTTTAAAATATTAATTAATTTTAAAACTAATAAACTCATTACACAGTAATATAAAGAATATTTCCTTTAATGAAAAAGAACTGTATTTTCCAAACCTTCAAAAAATTTTTTTGCAAGGAGAGTGGCAATGTGAAAAGAGAATTTTGCAAATCTCTTTAATGGCTGACATAACAGATGATAGCTGGATTCTCATCTTTGCTTCTGCTTTTTACCTGTGGTAATATCAAATGGCACATAGTGGCCACTGGGAAATTTCACTGCTACATGTGAGAGAATGTGAATGAAAAAGGAAAAGAATATCATATTATTATTAAATCAATCTGAGCTCACAACCCCCCTAAAAGTTCACAGTGGTACACAGGAATCCCCAGAGTGTAAAGAGCAAGGACAGCAGCTAAATCTGCACTGTGTTCACTGCATGCCACATGCTGTTCACGGTGTTTTACATATTTAAACCTTATGCCAACTCAGCGAGCTAGGTGCTGTTACCATTGCTCCTAGTTTCTAGTGGAAAACAACACAATGAAGGTGAATTCATCGAGGTGGAGCCAACATTCAGTTTCAGACATTCTGGCTCCAAGGTCCCATCTCTCCATGTCACTGAAATGCTTCCCTCCTTGGGCTATGAGTAAAACTTCGCAGAGACAACATTTCTCTAAAAGACTACACAAGTACGAGGGTCTTAAACACAATCTTAAGAAAACATTTCATTGTTACTAAACACAGAGCAGCATTTTTTTTTCTTATGCTTTCAACCTTTAACTTTATCTGATGAGTTTCTTCTAAATTTACATTTAGAATCCTTTCCTGTCTTGCCCCTGCATCAATAACACTGGCCTATACATCCTAATCTGTCCAGGGTTCCTGTTAGTAACTGCCAGTTACTATAATTTCGAGGCAAAAGACAAGATTTGTCACACTTTCCTTTTTTAAAATTATGATTGAATAGATATAACAGTTACAACCTTATTGTTAAATGTACAGCTCATTGGTGTTAAGTATATTCATGTCATTGTGTAACCATCACCAGCATCCATTGCCAGAACATTTTCATACCCATTAGACACTAACTCCTCATTCCTGTCACCCCAGAGACCCCGGCAATCACCATTCTACTCTCTGTCTTTATGAGTGTGACTACTCTAAGTACTTTATATAAGGGAAGTCATACACTATTTTTCCTTTTGTGACTGGCTTATTTCACTAAGCATAATGTACTCAAACTTTACCCACATTGTACATTGTGCTAATTCAAATAATAAAGATGGATTTTGTTTGTTAAGAATAAATTATATATTTTTGGCCATTTTGTTTCTTCTTTTGAGAAATGTCTGTTTAGTTACTTTGCACATTTATTGATTGGGTTATTTGTGGATTTGTTTGTTTGTTTGTTTGTTTTGATATTAGGCTTTTGAGTTCTTCAAGACCTAAAGAAATATCAGTTATTTGTTTAATGAATGTAAAATACTATAGAATTTAAACAACATAAATGTATAATGTTCTGCTTCTGTACCTTATTTCTAAGTTACTATTTCAACAATTATCCTAAAACTCATAATATTGCTTGGGTCAATTTAAGAGGAATTCAGTAGAATATATATTTTTTTAAAAGAATAAGCAACAGACCCCCATCACATGTACTGTGGCTATTTCACTTAATTCTAGCCTTCCTTTCCCTTTCTCATGCTTTTTTCTGCTTCTCTTCTCTTTCCCCTGTTATAAAGTAAAACAAAACCCTCTTTCATCTCTCCCAGGAATGGTCATTTTATGGAACTGTTTACAATTAAAAAGCAGAGGGGTTCTATATTTAACTCTATAAAATAAAAACCTAAACAAGATGAAGCACATTCTATTTGAGTATAATTTGTACTTTTTTTATTTTTTGAAGGGGAACAATTGGGGTTCATGATATGAGTCATGGGTTCTTAAGAAATTTTTTTTTTTTTTGAGATGGGGTCTTGCTCTCTTGCCCAGGCCTGCCCCAAACTCCTCCCACTTCAGCCTCCTGGGTAGTGGGACTGTAAGCATGCACCACCACACCCAGCTGAGAAGAATTTTTATAGGAAAATTTCTCTTATCCTGGTACCCTGTGGAGAACTCAGCTTTCTGAATATGTTTTTGAATGAGTGCTGTATGCTGTGTCATGAACGGGGGATATAGTGCTTAGCAATGGCAGGTTTGGACATAAAACATAAAGTATTAAATATTATTTATTGGATTATACCTTAAGGAGTTCAAGGACTTACCCTAAATTATACAGCTGCTGAAGACCTGCCCTCATAGAGCTTACAGACTAGCAGAGAAGATCATTAAAGAGCAATTATAATATAGTGTAATATGTATTCTTTGGAAGGAGGGTAAAGTGGTGCAAGTACAGGCTGATTGAGGAGGACATAAGTAAAGAATCTAACACAGGCATGAGAGATCCAGTGGTAACAGAAATGAACCATAAAGAATAAGCAAGAATTAAGTGCTGAGAATCATAGGGTTTTTTTGCTTGCAAAGTGGCCCGCAAGTGCTCAATTCCGGAGGGAACAGAGAAGGCAGTGAATTTGGGGAACTGAAATGAATCTGACTGGTGAATTGCAGGGCAATATCAAGCAATGAGTCAAGAGAAGCCAAATATGCCTAGAGGGTTGCACTTTATCCTAGGAGCAGGAGATTTTACAAAGTTGGATGGTGTGTTCAGAATTACACACTAGAAAAAGCACTCTAACTAAGGAGAGAATGAAATAGGATAGAGAGACTAGAGACAAGGATGCAATTAGGAGACTGATAATATAATGATTTGTGCTGAAAGAGTTATTAGGATGTAAAAAGGTACATAAATTCAAGAGACATTTAGAATTTTAAAGGATAATTTTTTAAAGAGCAAAATATAGATTCATGCCCATTTAAAATGAACGTGTCTGTATTAGCCTGTTTTGTGTTGCGATAACAAAGCAGTTGAGGGTAGGTACTTTATAAAGAAAAAAGATTTATTTAACTCCCAGTTGTAGAAATTCAAGAGTATCACACTCAGCTCTGATGAGGACTTCATGGTAGATGGCATCACAATAATAGGAGTACATGCAAGAGCAATCACATGGCAAGGAAGGAAGCAAGAGATCATGAAGAGGTCAAGCTTGCTCTTTTATAACAACCCATTCTCTCAGGAACTAATCCAGTCCTACAAGACCAGCATTAATTCCTTCTAAGAATGGTACCCTCATGATCTAATTACCTTCCACTGGGTCCCAGCTTTTAAAGATTCTGTCACCTCAGTGCTGCCACACTGGAGACAAAAGCTTCCAATATATGACACTCAAACAATAGCAGTGTCAAAGAGATTACTTAACTCATATATTAATAAGGGAAATAGTAAGATGTTATAAGAAAAATTCAAACCCACACATATGTAGGCAATCCAATCAGGGATGCCAAAACGTTGAAAAAGAGTGTACAATTAGGGGTAAAACTGGTTAATATCCACAAGGCAATAATCATTTACATTTCACCCTACACAGTTCATTTGCATTTATATTGCAAAGATCAGCTGCATTTCAATCTATTTACTATAATCTTTAGAGTTGTAAATATCTTAGAAACAAGGATGAACTAGACATGGTGCCCCACATAGACTACATAATAGTCTTTTTGCTCATTTCATTATCTTTTCCCTTCAAGAAAATAACCACAAGATTTTGGTGATTAATTGAGTGTGCTGATGGTGACCAGGGTAGAAAAAAGAGAGAAAATCCAAATGTGATTATATATTCAAGGAGGTTAAGGCAACATTTAGCCAAGATTTTGAAGATGGAGCAAGAGAATGCAATGGCAAAATTTGGGGGGGAGAGGAGCTAGGGAGGTGGGGTCAGGGAAGAGGATGCACAGAGAAGTATAGGGATGAGACTGTAAACCAGAGGAGCTTACATCTTAGGCAGCAACAAAAAAAGAATAGGAATGTGATGGAAGGTGGGATTAGCTGGCCGAAACGTTTGAAGAATTATTCTAGTATTGCTCTGATTCATAGGTGTCAGGGGCCTCTCCTTTACAACAGTTTATTTATCCTGTGTCCCTCTGGGCATTTGTCTTTAGTGGTTATCTTCTTGTATACAGTATGTGTTGGTCAGCTTTCTGTTATTGGAACACATACCTGAGATAATCAATTTATACAGAGAAAAGGTTTATTTTGGCTCACAATTTTGGAGCGTTAGGTCCATAACCAATATGACCCATTGCTTTGGGCCTGTAGCAACATGGTACATCATGGCAGGAGCATGTGGTGGAGGAAGACCATTTACTTCATGACAGGGAAGCAAAAGAAAGAGAAAAGGGCTAGGGTCCCCATATCTCTCTGAAGGGCATACCCCAAGGACCTAACTTCTTCCCAAGAAGCTTCATCTTTTCAAGGTTCTATCATCTCCCAGGAGTGCCACAAATTGGGGTTCAAGCCTTTAATACATGGGCCTTTGGGAGACAGTTAAGAGCTAAACTATAGCAGAGTGCAAACCTAAAAGGATAATGTTGATTGAGAATGTAATTATTTTTAATTAATTAATTAATTTTACAGTAGGATGCATTTTGACATATAGTACACAAATGGAGCACAACTTCTCATTCCTCTGGCTGTCCATGGTGCAGAGTCACTCCAGAAGTGCAGTCAACCATGTGTATAGGGTAATAATGTCTGTCTCTTTCTACCGACCTTCCCATCCCCACAACCCCACCCCTCCCCTCACTTCCCTCTACACAAACCAAAGTTTCTTCATTCTTCCTATCCCCTCCACCTGGCCCGCTCCACTATGGATCAGCATCCGATTATCTGAGAAAACATTCGGCTTTTGTTTTTTCAGGATTGGCTTATTTCACTTAGCAAGATATTCTCTAATTTCATCCATTTACCTGCAAATGCCATAATTTCATTCTTCTTTAAGTCCGAGTTCCATTGTGTATATGTACCACATTTTCTTTATTCATTCAATTGTTGAGGGCATCTAGGTTGGTTCCATAGTTTAGCTATTGTGAATTGAGCTGCTATAAACATTGATATGGCTGCTTTACTGTAAAATGCTGATTTTAAGTCTTTGAGGTATAAACCAAAGAGTGGGATAACTGGGTCAAATGGTTGTTCCATTCCCAGTTTTCTGAAATCTCTATACTGTTTTCCATAGTGGTTGCACCAATTTACAGTCCCACCAACAATGTGTGAGTGTACCTTTTCCCCCACATTCTTGCCAACACTTATTATTGCTTTGTATTCTTAATAATTGCTGTTCTGACTGGAGTGAGATGAAATCTTAGAGTACTTTGGATTTGCATTTCTCTAATTGCTACAGATGACGAACATTTTTTCATGTTTGTTGAGCAATTGTTTCTTCTGTAAAGTGTCTGTTCAGTTCCTTAGCCCATTTGTTGATTGGGTTATTTGGTTTTTTGGTGTTAAGTTTTTTGAGTTCTTTATATATCCTGGAAGTTAGTGCTCTGTCTGAGGTGCATGTGGTAAAGATTTTTTCCCATTCTGTAGGTGCTCTTATCACATTATTGTTTCCTTTGCTGAGAAGAAGCTTTTTAGTTTGAATCCATCCCATTTATTGATTCTTAATTTTACTTCTAGTGCTTTAGGAATCTTGTACAGGAAGTCAGGTCCTAAGCCAACATGATGAAGATTTGGGCCTACCTGTAAAAAGTGATTTCCATTTAACTAAATTGATTTAATAAAAATAACCTCTGAGGGCAGAGAACTATGCCTTGCACATCTTTCCATTCCTGAGAAGCTTAGCATAACATCCAGGAGTTATATTTCATAAATATAAAAAATGGAAGACTAGTCTATTGGACATTGGCCTAAAGAGTTTGAGAACTTATCCCTTCTTACATAAGAATTTCACGATTCAAACCTAACTCTTATGACTAAGGCTCATGTCACTAGGATTAGTGAGTTAAATTACAACATCTCGTGCATTGTCAGCCATATGATTATTAGGAGTGACTTTATAAATATTTCTTTATTTATTTCTGTTTCTCATGTTGCCAAAAACTAAATATAACTGCAAAATCTACTTTTTCTAAAGAGAGTTAACTTTCTAGAAGAAACTAGTTTGAAATCAAATGAACCTAATAAACCATTTTCTAATTATGTAACCTTGGACAAGTTATTTAACCTCTCTGTACTTTGTTTCCCTCATCTATAAAATGATACTACTGAGCTCCATTAAGATTAAAAAGGTTAGCCTGGCATGGTGTCACATGCCTATAATCCCTGTGGCTTGGGAGGCTGAAGCAGGAGGATCACTAGTTCAAAGCCAGCCTCAGCAAAAGCCAGGTGCTAAGCAACTCAGTGAGACCCTGTTTCTAAATAATATATAAAATAGGGCTGGGGATGTGGTTTAGTGGTCAAGTGCCCCTGAGCTCAGTCCTCAGTATCCAACCCCCAAAAGATATAAAGATTAAATGAGGTGATGTATATAAAAAGTTTAAGCATAATAGGTACCTTAACAGGTATTGGCATTTTTCCCCTTAAGCTATAAAGCTTTATCGTGTGCACTTTATACTAAAATATGCCTCTATTTGAACGTGGGCTATATTTAGTTGTTAGTGCTTTTGCTTAATTCTGAATCAGGCTAGATTTAACTTTTCAATATAATTTCTGTAGAAAGATTCTTGTTTCTTGGTATATTTATCCCTTATTTTAAGTATTTTCTTCTTCTTTTCCTATTATATTGGCTTTTTTTTTCTTTCCAGTATTCTAAGCCTTACTATTACATGCTTCCAAAATGGCATTGTTAGATTGTAACTTAAATTGGGCTGGGTTTGTTGTAGTTTGCTTTGTCCTCCTTTTTATTTCTCAGATGCAACAACCATTACTAATTTAATGTGTATTTTAATTCAGCTTTTAAAAATATTACTTCATGATTGCTGTTGGTTTCCTTTTTTAAAAAAGCGTACTTCCTGAAATTCTATATCAATATTTTATTCCTCTGCTATTTCCTGAATACACATAAATATACCGAAATCATAAACAGATAAATATATCCTTCCAGACTTCTTGTGACAAAGGCATTTAAAGGAGTCAAAAGTGAAATATTAGGATTTAAACTGTTTATCTTTGAGGAAAGGGTACCTTACTAAACCTCACTAAGCCACAGTTTTTCTCAAAAAAGGAAAAATAATACCCATCTATCCACCTCACATGGATGTTATGTGGCTTAAATGAAATGAAAATATATGAAATTACTCTGGAAACCCAACTCAATATTACAAATATAAGATAACAGTAATTAGTATTATTTGCCATCATTTTGATATATATGTCCCAAGGACATAAACCAGTGGTGCACACCTGGTGTAGGGAGCTTCTATATACTCCAAACAAAAAGAGAGTTGATTATGATCCTCTTCCCTCTCTGCCTTAATTTTCTGACTGGTGATCAGTGGGTTTGTGTGATTAAACTCTAGGTGCTCAGTTTCGAATGACTGGAGGCATGTAGACCTTTTCATTGCTGGGTGCAGTGTTTGCAGAGTTATTTACACCTCCTAGTAACCAGGCCTAAGGCAAACAGTCCCCATTAGCCACACAGTGACTTGCTATACCTGTCATTGTTCTGTTAACATAACTTCAAACATTTACTGTACCTAGAGGAGGGCATTTCCTCCCTCACTTTTACTACTAAATTAATTTCATTCTTTAGTTGTTTTACATTCTTTAGAACTAATTAGAAAGATGAGAGAATCTTATTTGAAAGACACTGTAAAAGTCATTTGGGTAAATCCTCTTTACCAAAATAAGGGTCTTTTGTACAATTTTTCTGATGGATGTGTCCTACCATTGAATTTCCAGTGACAGGGAGCTTAGCAGTTGTGAGACAGTCTATTCCATTGTTGGATTGTTTTGATTTCTTATATTCACAGAATTTTTAAAAATTACTTTAAAAACCTTCAGGATCGTTCTAATTCAATTCCTTCAGTTTTCAGATGAGGAAATTGAAGCCTAGAGAGGTTAAGTAACTTGCCCAAGGCCTAACAATTTATTGACACAGCTGGGACTCCTGATTTGTGGAAATTTCTTTCCAAATCATTAAACTGCAAAATTGCTGAAGTCATAAATGTTGAATAGTATTAAATTCTGTTATGCAGCATATAAATGCTTTAGTATGCAGCATATTTTAGCATAGCAAGTATTTATGTTACACTGTAGATAAACTTATTTTGATTTCAATGAAGAAAAATCGAAATCTTTCCTGGTAGGGTTCAAAGAGCTCTTTAAAGCTTCCTGAGAAACTTCCTGCTTCCAACAGGACTGTTTTCTTCTTTGCTTTTCTTTAAAAGGTATAAGGGAGAAAGAAGTCATCAGTCTTGATACTTATCCTTATAAATATCTAAGAAGTCAAGTGGCCAGGGAAAAAAATGCAAATCACATTTCTCTGCCTGACATGAGGGTTGTGCCATGGCATTGGTCCCAGGCCTGTCAGTGGCAATGTGGATGAGACTGGAGTAGAGCCTGCCCATATGCCAGGGAGACTTTGTGAGGTTGCCTGGCCTCCCCTGTCACCTGGAAAGACTGCACTTAGAGGGAATCTGCGACCTTTTTGTTCTCTGAAATTACCTGCTGAAGGCTTTAAGATCACCCGAAATGGGAGTGGGGACCATCATGGGGAGAGCAGACATTGATTGGATGTGAGAGAAGACCCTGAGAGGGCTTTGAGGTATTTGGGTAGACTTGAGAGGATTAGGGGGAGGAGCAGTAGAAATGGTGTGAGGTAAAGAACTGAGAATGATGCTGTCTGTTCCGAGAAATAACCAAGAGCCTTAAAAAGTTAGTGATATAAAAATATTCATTTAAGCTTTATCAGATGCATCAGTAAGAAAGACACTCCCCACCCAGATTTCAAACTTTTGAGTTTGTATCCCTGTGGAGACAGATGGCCAGCCTCTTGCTCCCCAAAGGCAGAAAGATTAATCTTTTTCTTGCTTTATCTCACTGTACTTTGTACCTCTATTATAAGCTCTGCCTTCATTTAGAATGAACGTTTGCAGCTGTCTTCCCTTCTAGATACTGCTATCTCTCCACTAGGATAGACTTGAGTTCTGAAGAGCAGAGACCATTTCTTTTTTTGCTTGCTTGCTTGCTTTTTTAATTATGAAATATGTCAGGCATACAAAAAAATAAACAGGATGCTATCTTTATACCTTAACATCCCCATATGGCTTCTAAAAAGCACAGTACCTAGCATGTGGCAAGCACTTGGGAGAGATTTGTTGAATTGTGGTACTGACTTCCTTCTTACACTTCTACAGTCATCTTTTTTTCCCCTTTACAGATTATATGGAGTCAGAATCATTTTCTCTGGAAGCCTATGCTCTTAGGGTCAATGCACATATATTCTGATATTTGTGGAAGTAGTACTGCTCTGAAATGCCTTCAAGCAGCAATGCCCACTTTAGACAGTCCTAATTATTGATTATCATTAGAACTCAGAGGTGGTCATGCCTTCCATTCAGGAGGCTTAAAGCGTAAACAAAGCAGTAAAACAACAAGGGTATATCCAGCTGGCCTTTCGCATCTGTGGGTTCTGTACCTATGGATTCAACCAACAGCAATCAAAAATGTAGTTAGGCCTACAATGGTCTCATCTGTACCAAACATATACAGATTTTTTTCTTGGCATTCTTTCCCAAATAGTAAAGTATAGCAATTTATACTTATACTGCATTGGGTATCATAATCTAAGGGTGATTTAATATATGGGAAGGTGGCATAGGTTATATGCAAATATTATGTCATTTTCCAAATCCACATTCATGGAATTTTATATTTGTGTGGGATCCCTCAACAAATTCCCCATGGATACTGAGGGATAACTGTAAAGCTAATGGGAATATAGATTTTGCCTTTTACTATTAGAAGAGTTTGTTATCCATGTTCATTGTTTGCATGTTTTAGTCATCAGTGATTTATTAAGACCAAAGAATGGGTTATGGCTAACAGAGATTTTCCAAGAAAGGAATATTGTTGGGTTGAGGAAAGGGGAGGAGATTATTTGTGTGTGTCAATGTTAAGGAGAGGAGGAAAAAGAAACAAGAGAAATGATAAAATTACCCCAGAGAAAGAAATTACACTGATCACCAAGCTTTGGATAAATGAGCCCATAAAATTCATGTCTCCTGACCTGAGTATGTTATATGAAACTTTCCCCTTGTATTTGTCTTTCCAACAATATTTATAGTTCTTTGTCCCAGTTTCAGTTTAGCAACTTCCTGATAGTTCCAACTGCCCTTTCTGATAGAATATGTCAAAGTATAAACTCTTATTACCTGCTCACTGACATTCTGTACTGGCACCTCTTCTGGATTTTTTAGTGTTAGCATCTAGTCCTCAATGCCTGAAAACCCTCTCTCACCATCACATCCAACCAGTCCATATAATCTGCCAATTCTGTCTTCTAAATAGCCCTCATATTCTTTCCATTCCCTCTGAAGCAACTTGGTTTCCACACTCCATCCTCTCTCCCTCCATCTACTACCCTTAAGCAGAACATCTTTCAAATCTAATCATGTCTCCTCCCTTTACCTCTTCATAGTTATCTGCTCATAGGAGGAAAAAAGTCCTCTAGTCCACCTTTCCAGTCGTGTCTTCTACATCTTTCATCACCTCTCACCAGTCTTGCTGGTGTTTCTTCTCTCCCCAAATAACCATGTGATTCCTTTCACACCTCCATGCTTGCCTATCCCTCTGACTGATGTTCTCTGTTCATTCTGGATAGCAATTTCCCCTTCTTTGTACCTCAAAACCTTCGACCCATCTCTCTTAGAGAGCTTCTTGTATTAAATAGCAATTATTTATTTATTCGCTGGTTTCTCCTCTAGGAGACTCCTCTAGAGTAGGGGTCCACTGTGTGTTTATCTTTGCATCATTTTTATGGTAATGCCGGCAACATAGGTGATTCACAAACCAGTGAATGAATGAATAGAAAATCTGTGATAGTCACCACTTTCCTTACAGAAAAGGGAGTTTTATGGTGTGGTCTTATAATTCCAGTGTAAAATCTGAGGAGTAAAATCAGAGGGCTGTGGCAAGAACTGATATGGAGACATCTGTAAAAGCCCTTAAATGTTTTAGAAAACACAATGAATCTAAACTTTAAGTATTTAGGTGGCATTCCCAAAACAGCACCACACCACTTCTAATTGTATTCTTTTCCTAAAACTGATCTCAGGTGCCCCTCAAGGCTGAGTTTTCTCTCAACTTGTAATTTTCTGATGATTTGGATAAACTCAATTTTCTGTACTCTTACTATTTCCTTTTTATTGTCTTTTTTTTTTTTTTTTGTATTAAGAGATTGGGATTGAACCCAGGAACATTCTGCCTCTGAGCCATATCCTAGCCCATTTTTATTTTTATTTTTAGACAGGTTCTCACTAAGTTGGCCTTGAATTTGCTGTCCTCCTTCCTCAGTTTTCTGAGTAGCTGGGGTTATAGGCTGGATCACTGCGCTTGGCTTTTTTTTCTTTTTACCTGCCTATCCCATCTTTAGAAGTATCAGAATTGGCCAGGTGCAGTGGCGTACCTGGCCAAACTGATACCTCTAAAAGATGAGATAGGCAGGTAAAAAGAAGGATCAGAAGTTCAAAGCCAGCCTTAGCAATCTATCAAGGCCCTGAGCAATTCAACAAGACCCTATCTCTAAATAAAATATTAAAAAGGGCTGGGGGGTGCTGGGGTTGTGGCTCAGAAGTAGAGCACTAGCCTAGCCCTGGGTTCGACCCTCAGCACCACATAAAAATAAATAAACAAAATAAAGGTATTGTGTACAACTAAAAAATAAATATTTACTTTTTTTAAAAAGCGGGGGGCTGGGGTTGTGGCTCAGTGATTGAGAGTCCCTGGATTCAATCCCCAGAACCAAAAAAAAAAAAAAAAAATCATATTTGGGCACAATAGTCCAAAGCAGATAAACTCTTAGCTAAGAAAATTATCAGATACTAGAGCTCCTTGTTTGAGGCCTATACAAGTTTACACATGAACATTCATGCAAAAATTGTATAGCTTTTTGCTAGGTTAACTTTTTATTAATACTTTTCATTTTATGGTACATAATAAAGCTGTTCTTTTCAAGAGATATTTGAAGCTGATCAAAAAATAGATGAAACAGCCCTAAACCTATTTTTTGCTCTCTTTCATTTGAGAACTTTTATTTTCCCAGAGTTCTTTGAATTCTAAACTTCCCTCTAATTGGAGATGTGTGTGTCTGTGTGTGTCTGTGTATTGTGGGGATTGAATCCAGGGATGCTCTATCACTGAGCTATATCCTCAGACCTTTGTAATTTTATTTCGAGGTGGGGTCTTGCTGAGTTGCCCAGGCTGGCCTCTCCTGTCTCAGCCTCCCAAGTCTCTGGATTACAACTGTATGCTACTGTACCCATCTTAATTGACTATATTTAAAATGTGAAAATTTTCTTTATAATATCCCAAATTCAGGAATTTGTATAGGAATAGATGAGTGTCAAGAAGTGCTTTGAAAATCTGGCAGTGCTGTATCCTGCCGCTATAGCAGTTTCTTGTCTAGACTCAGAGCTGCCCTTTTTTTCAGGCCCTTCTATGGATGGTTGCACTGATAGATGGAATCTCCTAGGGGAGCTTCGTGAATCAGCCTTCCATCCATTACCATGTAGCAAGATTATAATTTATGGACCCAGATGGTGACTCCCTATCCCACTACTCCTGTTTACTTCAGTAAACTAGCAGAGGTATTAACTATTAAATTGCTCTTCTTTTTAAAATAATTGAGGCTATTTGCAAAGGACTCTGTATAAAAATATTTAAACTTGTGAAAATATTTTTAAAGGTAAATTTTCATCAGAGTAGGAATAACATTATGCCACATAATAAAAAAATAAGCAATCACATAGTCAGATTTCTTTTTCTTGGCATACATTCATGTGGAAATGAAAAATTGAGGTACAAATCCTGGTCCACTTCCTACATTTTTATAGAAGGGTTGCAGCTCTTTCTTCTTAGTTGATTGTTAAAGCTTATGGATCTATCCCCTACATGGGAACCCAGGATATTTGCATTACAGGTTCTTACCAGAGAACATAGCCTATAATTTTGAGCTGCTCAATATTTTTGAAAGCTTGAGTGTGATGAATAATGTTCAAGGAAGATTTCCTGAAGGAAAGGTAGCCTGTGCCCTTCTGGATTAAAAGAGACTTTCGAAGAACTGTTGACTCAGAATATTTTACTGTAAGTGTTGCTTTTCTAGAATTTTGGAAATATCATCTTGCATGAAGAGGTACTCTTAAAACTGTCTTAGGAAAGATGACACTACATTTGCTCTGGGGGTATAATTGAGGCTCCTTTTATCTTCTTCATTTGGGGGATATGAATGAAAGGAAGGCCTCTCAGGCCATCTTACCTGTAGAAACTGCCTCTCTTGAACAATTCATATGTTTTTATGTTACTTGATAAATTAACTGTGTCTCTTTTTACTTAGGTCCACAGAAAGCGCTGGTCCAAATTTGTGAACCATTTTTAAAAGTTGCTAGCATACAAAGTGTTTTTCTTTTTAACTACTGATTATTATATACATTATCTTGTTTTTTAAAAACAAAACAAAACATTTTCTTCATATTTTCCCTATCTCTTTACCTATTCTACTGACTGATATTTCACATTCTATAGAACTAAGTCTTCCAGCATGTATTTTTGAAAATTTAACCAAGCCTATTATAGTCAGTTTCATAATATTTTCATATTTGAATTTTTGTATTTTGGTGTATATGTCTTTGAAATCTTAAAAAATCTTTAATAATGTGAAATGGACAGCATTTATTAGACAGGATGCAGAGGCCAGATGATGCCTGGAAGTCTTACTGTGTAATTTAATCCTGAGTGCTGTGTTGTTTGGCTTCATTGGACTCTGAGTGTGCATATATAATTATGTGCGCATGTGTAAAAAGCCCAGACCTGATAGGAAAGAGAGGGAGGAACATCATTAGCTGAGATTAGATTTGTCTCTCCAGCTGGGCAGAGCGCCTCTGAATTCCAAGGGCTTTCCCCAGTGTAAATTATTAGACTGACTCAGCTGCTGTTCAATTCCCCTCTGGCTGAACTGCTTTTGCTAATGCTGTTAAGCTGTGGCTCAGGAGGCAAAATATCCTGAGGTACTAGATATATTTTATGCAAGTAAAAAGAAAAACCTCCCTCATTCTCATATTCAGAGCATAGTGATATATAGTCTTCCCAAGTAAAAAATAAAACAGCAGAATGGATATAAAGGAAAACTATGTGCCAACTTCAGCTACACATACAAGGCTTTGGAAATTGTTAGTAGACTGAAATAATTCCCATCTAGCCAAAGCAAATAGGAGTAATTTAATCAAAAGCATTTAATTTGGATCAGTTGAGACGATCTGACTTTAGATCTGCTACTATTCTAAAATTGGTGAAGTCTAAATGAATTAACCCTACTGTGAACCAAATACTGTATCCATCTCCTTGATTTTAACTTTGGGCCACAGGGCAGACTTATCTGAAGTTCTTCAATGGTGATAGTACCCTCACAATTATGAAAACTTGGCCTTGTAAATATGGCATGCATACTTATTAATTGGTTGAGTAGAATTTATAACTACAGTAAAGGTTCTCTTTTAGTATTTTCCTTTGGCAATTAAGGCTCTGTTTATATTGTACCAATTTAATTCAAAAAGGCATGGTGAGATGTTGGATATGTTAATTGGCTTGATCATGGAATCATTTCAGATGCATATGTATATCTAAACATCAAGCTATACAGTTTTTATTTGCCAATTTATTTCTGACTGTAAATGTAAATAATTTTTATTTGTTATTTATAACTCAGTAAAGCTGGAAGCAAAAACAAAAATAAGGTAGTGTCTTCCCTCTATGATTTTTTTTTTACCTAAAATGACCAACTTATAGATAAACCTAGTGGCTGATATATCCATCAAATGTCAGGAGAATAAATGGAATGCACACACAATACAGAAGCTGTAATTAACTGATTGTTTCAATTTTTTTATTTAAAAATGTTTTTCTTTTTGTGATACTAGGAATTAAACCCAGGGCCTCAAACTCATTAGACAAGCTCTCTACCATTGGGTTCTATCCCAGTCCCCAAATCTCTTTTTAAAAGTAATTAACATGAGGCTTGGGGTACATCTTAGTGGTACATACAGGCCGTGCTTAGCATACATGTGGCCCTGGGTTTAATCCCCAGCACAAAGGGAAAAAAAAAAGTCATTAACAGTTTTTTTTTAACCAACTTTATTAACAAGTAGTAAAATTATTTAACTTGAGCTCTTTTCCTCCTTCCTTTCCTTTTCCTTTGGAGAAGATGTTTTCCTTTGAGGAAAGTGCCAAGGAATAGAATTAAAATGTAAAGAACAAGGAATCAAATAAGAATGAGATCATTCACTGATCGTTTTTGGGCACTGTAAATATGAAGCTCAGTGTCTAGGCACTCAGCACAGAGAATCTGCCACTGCCCATGTCATCACCATCAGCAGCAGCAGTAGCAGCCATATTTACACTCCTTATCAATAATAAGCAGCCCTAAATAATGCATCATTTCAGATTCAATACTGGACATAGTTGACAACTTCCTACCTCACCCCCAATTAATGCAGACTTTATAAAGAGGGGAAGTATAAGACACAAAAGATTAAGGGGAGAGAGCCCGGGTCTTCAGGGTACAGAGGAACGGTGTTATAAGAATAGGTGAAGGGGTCAGCACTTTCTAGGAAGGGCTCTGGTCAGCCACCACTACCAATGAAGCCAAGGAGGAAAACAGTGGTGATGATAGGTTCCAGGCAGGGTATAAATTTGTTGCAAAGCCTTCCACTTGATTTGAGAGCTGCTTTACATTTGCCAGGCTGTGGAAATTGCATAGATAACCATTAAAAATTAGGGTTTGGGCTGGGGTTGTGACTCAGCAGTAAAGTGCTCATGTGAGGCCCTGGGTTCAATCCTCAGCACAGCATAAATAAATAAAATAAAGGTATTGTGTCCAATTACAACTAAAAAATAAACTTTTTTTTAAGTTAGGGTTTGCAGCTAGATGTGGTGAAGCACACCTATAATCCCAGTTACTCAGGAGGCTGTGGCAGGCAGATTGCAAGCCCAAGGCCAGCCTGGGCAATTTAGTGAGACCCTGTTTCAAAATAAGAATAAGAAGGGATAGGGATATAGCTCAGTGGCAGAGCACCTGCCTAGAATCTGCAAGGCCCTAGGTTCAGTCACTAGTACCACTAAATAAAATTAACAAACAGGGTTGGCAATCAGGCCAGCTTCATTGTGTGGCCTGTGCAGTGGCACAGAACCTTGCACTTGGTTTAATGCTCTGTTGTCTCCATATTGAAATTCTTAGTAGTCCTTGAATAAAGGGTCTTTCATTTTCATTTTGTACTGGCCTTACAAATTTTATAGCCAGTCCTATTGTCAATATATAAAATTATTGTCAGGTCTTAGATGTACATTAGAGTACATCTTAGGACATGGAACCCTTCCTGTGTCATAACTCTTTTTTTGTTCAATACCAGCATGCTTTTTTCTTACCTTGCTACTGTTGGATTTTGAGAAGTAGCTCTGAAGAATGTGTCAGCGCCAATGAATGACTTAAGGAAAATACTGCCTCAATTTTATGCCCCTTAAAATACTGCTTTGCTAATAAGGTGTAAACTGTGTATGCATTATTTAATATAATAGCATGGATTCAGAAACAACACATTTTACTCATCTCAGTTATTACCATCCTGAACAACAGCTTTCTGATCATTGCACACATACTGAATATGTTTTTATGAAGCCATATACTTTTGATCAGAGAAAAGAAACCTATAGTAAGTCCAGCACTCAAAACCTTTCATGATGTGACACCACCCTATAGTTATAGCAGTGCTGAACACTGCTCTCCATGAACCTTGTGTTCTAATTATTCCAAACTGTTTGCTATTTTTGGAAAATGCCATTTATTTTCTTGCCTCCATTCTTTTCTTTCTGCAGTGTTCTTTAACAAGAATGTATGCCTTCTTCCAAATAGCATCCCCATGTCTTCCCACTCTCCACCCTTTCCCTGCTGGTGTGTTACTCTTCCATCAAGACCCCACTTGATTGCTCAAAAATCTCTTCCTCTGTGAAACTTTGCTTTTTCATATTCTCAAAGTTAATTGCTGCTTCCTCTGCTGCTTCATGGCTCAGACTGCACTTGTAGGCTCTGCTCTGCCTACATGGTGGTTACTGGTTTACTTGCCCATCTGACACTCCATGGAGTAGGACTGTCTGATATGTTTCTAGTCCATTATCAATGGCATTGTAATCCAATGTCTGGCTCATGTTCAATACATGTTTACTGAAGGAGGGAATTGGAAGGATTCCTATAGTCCCTTTACGGGATTTTTTTGTGTGTGTTTAAAACTCTGGGTTATAATCCCCTAAGGTGAAATAGCCAGTTGATATCAGTTGATCTTGTTGGAAATGTTTTTGACTTAAAGAATCATTTTGTGCAAGAGGGAAATTTAAAAAGCAGACCTGACAGTAGGATTGAAGCTCCCTAGATTATACACTGTTGTTACTCTAGGAGTAAGAGCAGTGAGAGCCCAATAGCAGAAGGGTATCAATAGTAGGAGGCCCCAGAGAAGCCAGGAAGAATTACTCAAAAGGGTTTGAAGTCAGAAAAACAGGAAGCCCAGGGTACCATTTGACTCTCAATTTAGCCATTTCTAGCTAGCAATTTTGTTCTCAACTTTTCTTTTTGTAGCACCTTCCTTAATTAAATTATCCTGCCATGTCAAGAAAAGGCTTGAAATAAAGCCAGTAACATGTAAGGCGTATTTAGAAGTATGCCAAATGCATTTCTATTCTACTACTTAAACTCTCAGACTAAATCCTAGCTACTGTGACATTTGAGTCTTTTTTGAAACCCTTGTAGTTATAAGGAAAGAAAGAGAGGATAAATCAGAATCTGAATCTACTGGGATTTAAAAATAATCAGACAATTCCTTGAGCTTTTCTGTGATCGTAGCCAAACTTGCCTTCTAATTTTTTCCAGTGGGATTAGACATATGTAGGATAAAGGGAAAAGCCATTAATCTCAAAGACTGGATTTCCCAAGGTATTGGAGGTTGGTTAATTTCCAAGTTTTTGGTTCAAGACATAAACCATCCTAGTCTTTTTGTCATTTTAGTAAAGATGAGAAGAGGCCTTTTAATAGACTAGATATAAGGATTTTATGATCTCATGGGTTTTTAATAATGATTCATTTTGCTTTTATTATTTTTTTTTCTCTTCTTCTTCCTCCTCCTCCCCCCCTTCTCCTTCCTCTTCTTCTTCTTCTACTTTTTGAGGTGAGGTTCTTGCTATATCATCTAGGCTGATCTCAAACTTGGGGACTGAAGCAATCCCTGCCTTAGCCTCATAGTAGCTGAGACTTACAGGCATGTGCCATAATGCTTGGCTTATTTTCATATTTGGATGCTCAATTCCTTTTAGTCTAGTGAGGTTGCCTGGATGCCCCATTGCAATACTCATTAATGAACCTACTTGTTTTTCTGCTAAGCAAATAAAAAAAGATCTCTGAGAAAAATCCTTCAGGTAAAAGTTAGAAATCATAGGGTGGGAAAGGAGCATCCCAGAAGAGATGTGGGCTATGTTCCCACAAAACTTTCATCAAGAAAAATAAGTCTAAAAGTTGATATTAAAAGCATTCCAGGAAAGGAAAGGAAATTATCAGAAGACAGGTGAGCTCCTAAAGATATCATGGGAAGGGCACTCTCATTTGATTTGCTTTGCTAAGCCAGAGAAAGGCTTCATGAGCTGATTATGTATTTGTGAAACCTCTGGATATGAGTAATATCTGGTTGTTTTGTTTTTGTTTGCGAGCATCAGACCCTGGATCTTGGCCCTTAACCCAGCACTGATTCCATCTAGAGTGGGAATCTCTAAGGATGACTTTATGGGCTAGGGATGTGGCTCAAGCAGTAGCGAGCTCGCCTGGCATTCGTGCGGCCCGGGTTCAATCCTCAGCACCACATACAAACAAAGATGTTGTGTCCGCTGAGAACTAAAAATAAATAAATATTTTTAAAAATTCACTCTCTCTCTCTCTCTCTCTAAAAAAAAAAAGGATGACTTTATTTTTTAGTTGTAGTTGGATACAATACCTTTCTTTCTTTCTTTCTTTCTTTCTTTATTTATTTATTTATTATGTTGTGCTGAGGATTAAACCCAGGGCCTCTCACGTGCTAGGCAAATGCTCTACCACTAAGCCACAACCCCAGCCCAGACTTTCCAATTCTTAAGACATGTAACCTTGACTGTACTAAATCCTTACCTCATTTTATTCTCTAGACCCATGATTTTTAATTTGCATTTAGATATACTCAAGATAGTTCTATCTCAAAGTGTGTTAAATGATTCTAAATACCAAATTAATGATATTATACACATAAATAACAAGTTAGAACTGTAAAACAATGTGATTGCATTTCAACAAAGTTTGTTACAACAACACAACTGAATGAACTTGGACAAAGGCATCCTAGTAAAGGTGTCAGGAAAAGTACCCACATCATTGGAATCCCATTGTTTTCTGCTGATTTTGCCCTTAGTTAGGACACTTTGGGGACTTGAGCTTCAGAGAGCCTTTCACTGGTGTCAACATTGGAGTTGGGGGGAGAAAAGCTCCAGTCAGTCCCTTCTTCTCTCCTCTGTGCCGCTAACCATGAATCTGCTTTCTGACCTTGTGATTTTATCTTTTTCATAAATGGGTTTCCTGTAGATGAACTCATGCAGTAGCTTTTTGCATTTGCCATTTTTAGACTTTCTCTTAGACTCTTTTGAGATTCACCCATGTTATTGCATGATCTTTTTTTAGTTTACCTTGCTTTCATCTGCATGGAGTTTGGTGTTGGGGCAGGCAGAGATGAAATGTTTATGTTCAATCTGCCATGTTTAACTAGAAATTTTATTTCATAGTTTTAGGGAAAAATATCAGAAAGTGGGAGTGTAATATGAAAATTTCCAGCTTTGCCATTGAAATTAAACTTATTTCAGGTGAGAAATGCCAAGACAACGGAAAACATTTGAAGATTTTATGGTTTTCTTTATAGTAAGCATTCAATAAAATGCCTATCAGTTTGATTTGAATCTACAACAACCCCCAAAAGTAAGTTTATTATCTCTTGTGTATATGTGAGGCAAGTAGTTGTTAGGATTTGAATATGAGGTATCCCCCCAAAAATTCCCATGTTAAAGTAAGAATATTCAGAAGTGAGATGATTAGATCATGAAAGCTACACATAATCCATCCATCCTAATTTGAAAGGATCACTGTGCTAAGTAGTGACTCTGGGTCCATGGGGCATGACTGGAGGAGGGGAATCATTGGGGATGTGCCCCTAAGGTTTGTATCTTGTTCTCCTTGGCCTGCCCTTTCTCTCTCTGCTTCATAGACACTATGAGCTGATAGCTTTCTTCTTCTGTGCCCTTGGCCATGATGCTGTGTCTCACTTTGAGCCCAGAACAGTGGAGTCAGCCAATCATGGATTGAACCTCTGAAACTGTGAGCAAAATAAACTTTTTCTCCTCTAAATTGTTCTTATTGGGTATTTTGGTTACAGCAATAAAAAGGTGACAAGCTCACTAGTGTTCAGTATTTTTATGTAACTTGTTGGAGTCTTCACATCTGATAAGTGGCAGAGCCAGGAATCAAATATGTTCTTGCTAACTTGAAAACTTACATTCCTTCCAATTATAGTACATCATAAACACAATGTAATGGCCATGGGGAAAGCAACTATTTATAATATGCTGGATTTTTCATTACAGTCTGATTTATTACAGCCCTGGAAGGAACCTGAAGGAATGGTAGATAATACTGACAAAATTTTCTCAATATACTCTTTTGACTAACTCACTAACCATGTTGGGCAGAAAGGGTCTAGCAGTAAAATAGAAAACAGTATCCCCACCTTAATCCACAACCAGGGAGCAGTGGCATTTGGAGCATAATTCTGGTGGTCACCTTACAGAAAGATGGACTAGAGTTGGATATTGATCAGGCAAAGGGCAACTGAGAGTGCCCTGTCTTTGGATTGCAGGCCAGAAGTTTTAAGACTTATCAATGTTGAGAGGAGAATATTGGCATTTATAAAAGTCATTGTGCACAAATTCTGGAATTCTAGACTTCAAGGAGAAAACATGAAAGAATTTTGCAACAATTTTTTAAAAATATTACTTTTAAATTTTGGAAAGACATTTTGTTAAACCTTAATTCATTAATTCATAGGACCTTTATATTAATGCCTGATTCTATGGAAGATTCTGGAGAAAACAGTAGTTTTGATAAATTCATTCAATTCATATATATATACACACACACATACACATACATACATTCATATATTTTTTTTCAGTACTCTGAATGGAATTCTGAATTGTAGTTCAGTCTCTACCACTGAACTATATTCCCAGCCCTTTATATTTTTTATTTTCAGACTGGATCTCACTAAGTTACCCAGGATGGACTCTAATTTTATCCATCCCTTGCCTCAGGCACCCAAGTAGCCAGGATTACAAGCAAGACTCCTGTATCTGGGGACTATTTATAATTTTAAGTGTTAGTGATAAAATAAAGGCAGGGAGGTTTAATATAAAATAAGTTCAACATGTGAATATGATTCTTTAATGGACTACTAAGGGAAGCAAGTGATATTTGTGTTATACCCATTCCTTTTGGAAGTAGACATCACAAAAAAATATGTCCCGTTCAAAGCTGTTGTCAGAAGCAAAGTATTAGGCTAACAGGATCACTGACATTTCCTAGCTTCTTGAAGTAGAGTTTTATCTTTTCTCATTCTCAGTTTACAGGATGTTGAAATTGTAGATAATGCTGTTTTAAGAACAGCTAGGTATATACACAGGAATTTGCAATCCGTTATTTAGAATACCAGTAAAAAACAGAAAATAAAGGGAAAAAATGTTCTCACATTGCCAGAATTGATGTTACAGAGTCCAGGTGAAGTTTATGCACAAAAACTTCATAATTTAATTACTTGGGCACAGTGGCATAAGCGCACAGTCTCGGTCACTGGGGATGCTGAGGTAGGAGGATCACTTGAGCCCAGGAGTTTGATGCCTGCCAGGGCAACATGTCAAGACCCTGACTCTTAGGAAACAAAACAAACTGAAACTCACAGTTTACTTATAAGAAGAGCTTTCAAGCCTTTGTGCATACCTATTGTTTTACACACAGTTCTAACAGGTTTGGTTATCTGATTTCCCAGACCATGACAAACAGTAACTACTCAGGCAGATTTACCAAGCTCTCTGAGAGTCAGTGACCAATAAATCAACTGATAACCAGACACTAAAACAGAAGAAAATAAAATTAACCAAACAAGTGCAACAATAAAGCAATCATTAGCATTTTAGAATGACTCTCCACTTTGCAAATATATTTTCCAATGTTATTTCAAATAGTGAGTTCTATTGGTAATGTTTAAATGTTGACTTTTAAAAAAAAAGTTCATATGTGACTTTTAAGGAACACTTATATTAAAAAGTGCACTTATAATGATTTGAATTGTAATTTCAATAAAGGAAGCAGCTAGATATTTTTAAATTTTGTCCTCTAATCTTCATCTTTGTATTGAGGAACTATATACTGTTTGCTGTCACAGAGATTATTATTCTTACTATTCTTTCCACTAGTACTATTTTATATCTTTATTATTGTTTTAACACTTAGAATAAATATTTAATACTTATTGATGTTCTTCCTTGTCATACTCATTTTGGACAGATGGAACTTATCAAAGATCCTGTAGAAGTCTGCAAATTTCAGCTATATATTGGGAGTTGAAATGGAAACTACCCCAATGAATAATTAAATAATAGATATGGATTATCTCTAGCACAATGTCAAATGTACATTTCAAAACCATGACACGACACGGGATAAGTGAAAAATTATTGATTTTGCCAATTTCAAATTTCTATTTTTAGTAAAGTTCAAAATGTTCTATCATATGTTTTCTAGGATATCATCTAGATTGAATCATTACTTAAAAAAAATTAAAACTCAGAAATACTTATGTGAGCAAAGGCAATGTTAAATGGGAAGAAATGTAAAAGTCAAAAACAATAATAATTTTACAGAATTATTATTACAGAAGTAATTTTAATTACTTCTGTATTTAATTTGACATTGTATTTAGTCTAGAGTGTTTTACTCTACCTGGAGCTTTCAACCTGAATATCTGTAATATAGTCTTCTCTGAGAAGTGACATGAGCTGCTCGTGATTTGGTAAAAACCTCAGATCCTATCCGCCTTTCCCTTCACTAGCCCTCACCTAGTTTTCTGCCTTTGACCTACAGTAGTCCTGTGATGAGGAATTTCAAGGAATGATGGTACCAGTAATCCAATTTCAATTTAAAAATTTTCACAAATGACTGTTGAACCCATTCAGACATTCGAAAATTATTCCTCTGGCTCTTTTGATGACTTTAGATACCTGGCTGTGAACTCTTAGAAAATCCTAACAAACAAGCAAAAACATCTCTCTTTTAATTTGATCCAAATAAACCTTTTTTAGAATGTGCCCATACTTAAATCATTTTTAAGGACTGTATTATACTAAACTTTAGTTGAAAACCTGTTATTCTCGGGGCTGAGGATGTGGCTCAAGCGGTAGCGCACTCGCCTGGCATGCGTGCGGCCCGGGTTCGATCCTCAGCACCACATACCAACAAAGATGTTGTGTCCGCCGAGAACTAAAAAAATAAATATTAAAAATTCTTTCTCTCTCTCTCCTCTCTCACTCTCTCTTAAAAAAAAAAAACCTGTTATTCTATAGTAGTTAGTGAAGTTCTAGGCATTAGCAAATCCCTATGTACAAAGGGAAGCAAAAGTCTTGATTAATCCTCACAAAAAATATATTAGCTAATATGAATACAGTGCATTTGAGCAGTGCTGATCAATAGAATTTTCTGTGATGATGGAAATGTTCTATTTTGTATTGTCCAAAATTGTTACCACTAGCCACACTTTATTTTATTTTTTAAATTTTTTTAGGAAGTTGATGGATCTTTATTTTATTCATTTATTTATATGTGGTGCTGAGAATCAAACTCAGTGCCTCGTACATGCTAGGCAAGCGCTCTACCACTAAGCCACAACCCCAGCCCTGTTACTAAGCACTTTAAATTTAAAAATTCAGCTTCTCAGTTGCACTAGTTAATTTTATTTTATTTTAACTTTAAGTTAAATAGCCATGTGTGACTAGAAGCTACTACATTGGACAGAATAGGTATAGAGTCTTAACATCAAAACGGAATGAATCACACCTGTGATTCCAGCTATTTGGGAGTCTGAGGTAGGAGGATCACACTAGGCAACTTAGCAAGATCTTTTATCAAAATAAAAATTAAAAAAAACAAGTTGGGAATGTAGCTTAGTGTAGAGCACTTGCCAGCTTACTATGCATGAGGACCTGGGTTCAATCCATAGACTCCTTACACATTCTAGAATGAGCATATTTTAAAATTACCCACTTGCTTTCATCCTAATTAAAATCTTGTCTCAAGGTCAGATGTGAGTCAACTCCATATTTTTCTGATTAAGACCTTTCTTAGTGGAATCCTTTATCATTTTGATAGTAGAATGTGGTTAAGGGCTCGGGTTTAGGCTTGGGCTTGGGTCAGGCTCTGGAGCTTGAGTAGAACTGGGTTCAACTCCTATATTCACCACTTAGTAGCTGCCAGTGAGTTATTTAAATTTTCTCCATGCTCCAGTTTTTTCATCATTTGTTACCAGGGGTAATAACCTTTCTCAAAGGGTTAATGTCAGGGTTGAAGAAGTTAACATACGGAAAGTGTTAGGGCAGGGGTGACACGTAATCTCAGTAAATTTAGCTGTTGTCAATATATTGTTTATCACATTGCTATGTGTTTGTGTAAAGTTCTGTTAACCAAAAAGTGAATTTATGATGTTATCTCTGGTCCTTTACTAAGTGCTGGGGCTGAATAGGGAAGAAAAAAAAAGAAGCAAAAGATCCCAAGGTTGATACTTGATTCTCTAGTAAACTCACCAATTTATGAGAATTAGAAGTTTCTCCTGAAAAATAAGAAGTCATGGCCCATTCACTGCTCCTTTTCCAATCTGAACAATCTATAATTCTAGCATTCTTATGCAAAACCAGAAGCTATGAAAGGGTGGCAGAAGGACCCTGATGGCACTTTGCCTGCCAAGTACATGCAGGATAGGAACAGTGTATAGAACGTAGTTTTGAGAGAACTTCCAAATATTTCATTGAAGTCTGTTACCAACCCTGTTCAGTAGCTCTATATGTCAAACTGGCAATGATATAATAAAGTATAAAACACGTGCAGAATGAGTTTTATTCATATCCCTATTTCAGTTATATTTTACTGTTTAACTAAACAATCCAAACACTGACAAGGAAATTGATGGGAAATGAGAACTTTCATAATATAATTTCATTTTTAAAGTTTTTCCCTCCTCTGTCACTTTCTCAGAGTCATAAAATTCCGACAGCAAAGCTAGCCAGTTCTTGATAAGCAGCACATTCGCTGTCACCTCCCTAGAGCCAGCATCTATTTTAATAACAACAGCCCACATCAGAATGCCACTTAATAGCTTGAAAAGCACTTTCATGTCTATGATCTCATTTAATACACAAAGTCTTTGAGGAAAGTTGTCCCCATTTTTCAGAACCCCTGTGTAACAAGCTGTTTCCACTATAAATATTTAATCATAATATGAATATCATTTAGGTTTCATTGATAAAAATGCTTTTTCAGCATACTACATGTATTGAGACACGTAAATGACCCAAATATAATAAATTGTAATTCCTGTATTTAGAGGGGAAAAGATTCCTCAGACTTCAGCCCAGGCAGGAAGAACAAATTATTCAATGGTAGCCAGTATCTATATAGCCTTTGACTGACACCAGAGTTACAGTTTTCTCACCAAAGCAAAAAGTCCGAAAGCCAGAGGCAGGCCTCCTGTAGCAGGGACTCAGCTCTACAAGTTGCATTTCCAGCTTTGGCCAGGACGTCTCTGCCTTTAGCAGCAGGCTCTCTCCACTGATGTGATACTTAAGATAGATTCCACTTTATTCTGTCCTTCTCATGCACCCTGTTCTGTGCCTCTGGAGGCTGACACACGTGGAGTCCCTCCGTGCGCTTCTTTGCCCTCTAGTTTTCTAATGGGACCATTGTTCAACTAATGGGAAGTACCTGCAGAATCTCAGAGGACAGGAAGAACGTGAAGTTAGGCTTCAATATAAATTTATCTGGCTCCCTCCTTCTCAGGTCACCACACTTTGGTTTCAACACTCTACCAAAGGCCACAGTTCTTGTTGAATGGCCTTCTGTAACTATGCAATCATTCTTTCCCTTGCTGGTTAACAGCCTCCTGGTTGTTGTTAACTCTAGGGCGCATAGGGCACAGCACCATCCCTGTTGCTTCTCCTGCCCACTCCTTTGTAAGTGGTCTCTTATTTTATTAAATTCTCCTTTGTCCCATTTTAGTGTGCCATCTGTTTATTTCCAGGACCTGGACTCATACAGTAACTTAAGTGACAGTACCTACTTCTCATGCTCATGCATCATATAGACAGTATTCAACAAAACTTCAGAAAAATGATTATGTGAAGTTCAAAAGTTTCCTTCAGTTTAATCCCTAGGATATTTGGAATATGAATTATTCTATAATTAGATTCTGTTTATTTTTTTTCTTTAGCAACACACTTCATCTACCAAGAGAGAAATATGTGACCTAATAAGTAATTATAGTTATATATTAATGTGACATTTATTAGAAGTAATTATTAAATAGGTTCTTATTTTCATCATCAAATTACTAACGTGCCTACTTCTACTATCTCCCAGTTAGAGAGATTACCTATTCTTTCAACATCTATAGTTCTTCAAATTATTATTATTTTTTTTCAAACCAGATAAGACATAGAAACTATTAGAAAAGTCAGAATGGTCTGAAAGCCTGGGGTCAGAGAGTAGTGGAATAATGACACTGAATCCTTCATTTCTTATTTCTTAACTGCTTGGAGGTAAATGGTCTTTTCATTAAAAAAAAAAGGGAAATAACCATTCTTTGGGGCCACTGTAAGACTGCTATTTTTCCATAGTCATATCCCTAAAATGACCAAGGACAATTTTATTTTAAAATTTATGTTCTCATTTGAGCTATTCTTTTAATTATATAGATTATAGTAAAGCATATATGTTCTCATTTTAGAATCAAATGTTTATTAATTAAAATATAACTAGCAAATTTTATTGCGTGCTTGCTCTGTAGTGGTAATAGGTTAAATAATCTGCAAGTAATATCTCACTTAATGCTTATTACAACGCTCCAAGGAAACAAACCAAGCTAAGTAACTTGCCTGTGACAGAATCAGTATGAGGGCCCAGGAAGTTTGAATTTAGAATTCACACATTTTACAATGATAAATTTGTCGCCTAAGGATATTTTTAAAAAGATTTTCCTAACTTGGAAGGAGTTGCTATTATACAGAGTTCTGTAGGCCTAGAGCCACAGAAAACTTCTTAGACTTTTTCTTGAGGGTCTTCTTCAGAAAAGTAAAAGTAAGCTGCCAGAAGACAGAGTGACACTGACAGGAAGGTGGTGACACAAGCGTAGAAGAAGGCTGTGTCCAGAAGTCAGGCAGGCTTCATGTGTTGATAGCATGGTGCAGAAACCTGCAGATCTCTAGGGAAAAATTCCAAAATCGCCCCTGAGGACGCAACTCTGAAATGATTCTCTTTTGTTCACATTGCTCTTTTGTTTAAAGTATAAGTGGTGTTTTCCTAGAGATATTTTTTTAAATCGATAAAATCATCTCCTAATTTAATATAGCAATGTTAAAAACATAGGAATTAATTTTTTCTCCTCCCAAATAACAGAACTGTACAGTATAAATATTCTTTCAAATATTGCAGCTGTATTGAGTTTTCCTTCTTTTTTTGCAATTTATTAAAGCCTGGAATGTAAAAATAATTTCTATAATTAAAGACAAAGGAAATTCAATATGAAAAAGAAGTTACATATTTTTGAGGTTTCTCTCTCCTGTTCATATTATTTTTGCCTTTTGACCTTGTATCTAACTGCTTATTGATTTTTTTATGTGTTCTCATTTGTAATTTTAAATGAATGTTACAAGCTTAATCTATGTATTGATCTATTCCACTCCTTCATTCTCTCATCTTTTTACTTTAAGAAACTCTTGTCTTCCCTGGCCCTTCTTTTTATTCCCTTTGATTTTACATATATGTTGAACATGCTGACATGTATTGGTTTATTCTAGCTTTTCTGTTAAAGACTTAGATGACTAACATATTGAGAGTTCACTCTATACCAGGTGTGGTACAGTATTATCTCCTATAATCATCCAGTATTATCTCCTATTATCTCCTACTCTCTGAGGTGGATTCTATGCTTATCACTTGTTATGGATTGCAAAATTGAAGTTTAGACAAGAGAGTTAAGGTCAAGTTAATGATTAGGATTTCAATCCACGTTTATCTTCCTCCAGTGCCTTCCCTCTTATGCCCTTACAATATGGCTGTCAAGATGAGGTACATGGGTCTGAATATATTTTATTGATTGCAAAACAAAATTAAAATGTTCATTTAGCCCGAACTTTTAAAAATACTTTTAATTTTGAAAAATAATGTTTAAATAATTTCAATTGTTATTTCAATCCTTGTTGTCCTAAACTATTTATCATAGAATTCCATAAAAGAGGGAAAAGTCATAAAATAACAGGAAATGAAAAGAAAGGAACTAGAATTTATTATTTAATGTATACTTGATGCTTTTGTCAAGGCCCAACCCAAGTTCATAGTTCTATATATTTATTACTCCTTTTTTTAAAATTAGAGTATTTCTCTACCTTCTGCTTTTGCATGAATGACTATCTTGCTCACAGCTACCAAAGGTAATTCTTTATAAAAGGTTATTTGGTGGATCTTAAATGCAGGAGTTTTAGTGCCTTAACATGTAATTCATTTGGACCTTAGGACTTGGAATTAATCATATGTTCTTATTATATCATCACCCATTTTAAATTTCGGTTCTTTTAGTCATGATTGCTCTACCTTTTATATTTTGAATATGATTCTCACTAGAAAAGGTAAACACAAAGAGAAGCTGTGAACTTTTATTTCCTTATTATCATCTGTTTGAATTCATTTTTTGTTTTGAATTTATAATTATTCTTGTTGACAGCATATACTGACAATGATTTCCTGACAATGTTCTTAACTTCGTATCATTTTTCATTTCTGCAAATGTAGAAAAGTTGGCTTATTAATTTAAATGTTTAAAGCAACAAAAATTTGGATTGAAATTTCTGATTAAACAAATAATGCATGCTAATTATAGAAATTTTAGGGACATATGCGGAACCACTGTTGAGGTTTTTTGTTGTTGTTGTTTTGTTTTGCTTTGTTTTTTTTTTTTGTTGTTGTTGTTGTTGTTGTTGTTTTTTGTGTGTGTGTAGTACTGGGGATTGAACCCAGGGGATTGATAGACATTTCTGTATTTTGATGAATTTACAGACTATAGCTCTGAAAATAAAGCATCTTATTTATTTTAAACCAACTATAATACTGGCCAAATTATATTGTTATATTGTACACATGTACTAATGTGTAACAACAAATCCCATCATTATGTACAACTATAATACACCAATAAAAAAAATGTGGAGGGAAAAAACCTACCATATACAAGTTCAAGGCCAACCTCAGCAACTTAGTGATACCCTGTCTCAAAATAAAATTAAAAAACAGCTGGGAATATAGCTCAGAGGTACAGCATTTCTGGGATAAATTCCTAGTTTTAACAAAAAATCTACTGTAAATTTATTTTAACTTCAATCACAGTTTTAGATCTGATATGCAGAAGTAATCCATCACCATGGAGGATTTGTCCTTTTGTAATTTTTATTTTTTGCTGACTCCAACATACAGATGCTCCTCAATTCACTATAGGATTATATCCCTATAAACTCCTGAAGTATCAAAGTGCATTTAATATACCTAACCTGACAAACATCATAACTTGTGGTCACATGGTTGATTGGGATCTGCAGTTTACTGAGGCTGCCCAGCATCTTGAGAGAATGTCATACCACATATCACTAGTCCAGAAAAAGATCAAAATTCAAAATACAATATCTACTGAATGTGTATTGCTTTTGCACCATTATAGAAAAAAAATAAGCAAGCTAAGACATTGTAAGTTAGAGACCATTTGTACATTGATATTATTAAGCGTTCATAGTCTTTACCAAAAATATAAACACATGGTAAGCAATGAATCAATATTTTTGAATTCCTGATTATTGAATATAGCATTATTAAGAAGATGGAATGAGATAGTAGGTCAGTGGATTTGGTTGATGTGAAGTTAGTTATCATTGCCCTTTCAAAAAGAAGTCTAACATATGGTTCTGTTAAGACAGCAAGTGGGGTAAAGGCACAATTGTAGGCCATTCTATTTATCTGATTTGAAATTTCATAGTTACATTGTGTAACTCCATTTGAAAAAGCTATATAACTTTTTAAAGTTCAAACCAAGATCTGGGTGACAGACTTCTATGCTAGAAAGTTCATTTTTTTATTACTATAAATAAATAACTTCATCCCAGTTTTAAAATAGGATTGATTAGCCCTTATAGCAGAAATTCCCTTTATCCTCTCAAGTCTGGTATATGAATTTTAGAGAAGTGACCAGAAAGTTAAGATGGCAATAGTACATTTATCTAAGAAATAGGTAAGAAAAAGCAAGAGAAGATCAGCTGGGAAAAGTTCATCATCAGTCACTACATCTCATAAAAATAATGCTTAATTTAAAATTCTATTCAATTTTAGTCACACTGAAAACTGTATTTGTGGTGTTCAACTTTCCAAAATATTTGATTTACTTTTATTTATGATATAAAATTCAAATTATGACCATTATCTTCAATTAGCAACATGGGGAAAATTGTATAATAAAACCTGAGACTTTGAGGGCCATATGCCCAGATTGCCCCATCCATTCCTTTTTCTGTGCTGCGTCCTGAGATCATGGCACAAATCCAAGGTAATTTCCAGAAATTGGCAAGGCTCTGCCAAATGCACAGCTGCTGCTGTCTCCAACCCTTGCCTACTAATTTTGCATAAACCACTTCCTCCTCTTGAGGCCAAGAAAGGGCAGGGGAAGTGTGCCTCCAGGGAAGATACGGAGCTTCACTTTGTGCTCCCTGTAGACCCAGAACCTGTCACAAGGGTAGCAGCAAAAGTATCACCTTGGTTCATCTATGGGCTTCTCATAGCAAGTCCTACTGAGAAAGCTGACATTCTAACCTTGCCCTTTACCTCTCTGACAGTTCTTATTTTTTTTTTCCATGTAACTCTCAATGTTTCAAAATCTTGCCTCATTTCCTTTCCTTCTAATAACTACTAGCAATGATTTCTCATTTTGTTAGTCAGCTTTATGTCACTGGGACCAAAATACATGATAAGAACAAGTTAGTGAAAGGAAGGCTCAGAGATTTGGTTCATGATTGGCCAACTTCCTTGGCCTAAGGTGAGACAGAAGGGTAGCAGCAGAAATATCACCTTGGTTCATCTATGGGCTTCTCATAGTAAGTCCTACTGAGGCAGAGGAAAACTGCTTACCTGGTGTCAGCTGGGAAGGAGAGGGAGAGAAAAAAAACGAGAGGGGGGTGGGTCATGGGCAGATGCACTCCTCCAGGACATGCCCCCAGTGACCCACCTCCTCCAGCCACACATGCCTGCCGGCAGTCACCCCCAGTTAATCTCTTCAAACTTGGATGGACTGCTGAGGCTACACTCTCATATTCCTTCACTCACACAAGAGCTGTGGGGAGACACCTCATAGCCAAACCATAACACTCATGAATTCAAAGAAGAATGGTCAGTTGCCCTGAGGGTATCTAAACCAAACTGGGTCAGGGAGAGAGGAGCTAAGAGAGCTAAAGGCAGCCCGATTCGGGCCTCCTGCATTCCCTCCGCTTTCACTTGCCAGTTTCTTCACTGAGCAGTGGCAGCGTGTGGGTGTACATACAAACACAGGTAAAATTTAGATATTTTTATCCTCCTACACTCTTCTTAAATGTAGAGTCAGTTCTGATCATATTTGAATATAGTCATGGTGATGGTTTTTCTTTCCCTTTGTTCTTGTGCCTCTCAATTTTTCTGCCTTTCTTGGTTCACGTTGGACTTGATATTCCTGGTGAATATCATGAGGAAATGAATAACATGAGGAAAGCCTATCTGGCTGCGCATCTTTACACACACCTTGAGATGGACCTAACCTCTGCCCACCCAGAGGAGTGCTGGATCCCAATAGTAGCAATCTCTACTGCTCTGTGGAGAGGTGCAGGGATGTTCTAAGATGTTCTGGGTGCTTGTGTTTGGGAGTAGCTTTAGAACATCTAAAATAGCACTGGGTTTTTTGTTTGTTTTTGTGGTGCTGGGATTAAACCCTGGGCCTCTTGTATAGGGAAGCATCTACCACAGAGCCACACCCCAGGCCTAGAATAACACTCTGAATTACTATTGTTTCTGTCATCAGTGGTCATGGTATCTCGCTATTTGTTTCTCTTTGCTTAACAAACACCCAGGTTAGTAGAAGGGGTTAGGTTGAGGAAAGAGAATTTGTCCTAGCTCTGCCACCACTTAACTGTTAGTTTGAGCAAATCAGCAATTTGAGATTTGATTTTCATGTAAAACAAGTGGGGTGAACTATATGAATGTCCTGCTTTACCTTGCTCTCTTAAATATCAAACTGTATGTGATTATTGTGATTAGAGTCATTCCCCGTTCCCATGGGATAAGTCCACTTCACACCTACCCTTACCCTCCTAGAAATGAGAAGAGATTATGAAACAAAAGTGTATGTACTCCTTGCAATATGATGAAACTCAAAAACAGAAAGAAAAAACATGGAAATTTACCAGGAATTAATATGAAGACTTGTAGTTTGATTTAAAAAAATAAATTATACAAATAGATATTTGACTGAAATTCACATCTACATTTGGGGACTTGCATGATTCTCCAATTTAATGTAAGCCAATAGCCTAATGTATGTCCTGACCTATCTAGGATAGGCAGGAGTCCCGGTGGCAAAGCAGACTGGAAATAACTGCTGAGGCAGTGGCCAGTCAGATAGTATGAAGTCAGCAGTCTTAGAAGAGACGAGGCAGCGAAAGGTCAGAAAGGTCAAAGACAAGAGACAGCCCAAGGTTGTGACTGGTGACAGCAAGAAAACAAAACGAGGAGATCTGTAATGTCAAAGCTTAGAAATGAGCACCAAGAAACAAGTGGGGAGGAGGCTGTAGGGAGAATGGAGGTCAGTTAGCCAACTCTCCTGTGGAAAAAAGGCTTCCAACTTTTGTTTCTCTTTTCTTTTTCTTCCAACCTTATTTTCCTAGGCAGCTTCCCAACACCTAGATTTCTCCATGCCCTAGAATTTAAATTCCTCTTAACCTAACCTCATCCAGTTAAAGTGATCTCTCTAAATGTGTTTAATAGGAAGAATCACCTGCATCGGATTAAAAACTCTCCAAGCCCATATGTGGAGGCCGGGGTTCCTTTTGTTCTGCCCTGCTCCTCAACCTTAGTCACTATTTCATTATTTCTGGGTCATCTGCCCTCTCACACATGCTCTGGTCATTCCTGCTTCCCTGCCTCTGCTAATGCTTCTTCCTCCCTGATTTCCTTCCCTTTATCACATGTGGTCTCCAGAGATTCATCTCAAGTCCTACCTCTCTCATTTATCCTGTGATAGCTACTCCTGCCCTCATTATCGTCTTCCTTCCCTCCCAGTTCTGTATAACAGAATATGGTTCATTCATCATGGGGAGAGGGGAATGATTCCCTTAATGTAATTAATGACTCCTCAAGTGGTTTGTGAACTTTGAAAGGATAGAAAAGTTTCCAGAGACAGCATGGTACAGAAGAGAGTGGGGTTAGGAAAAATAATCTGATTTTTCAGGGCTGACTCTATGATCTTTATTTAGCATATACCTCTCTCCAGGCCTTAGTTTCCTTCTGTGAAAAATGAGGATTTATGATTTCATGCTCTGAGTTTCTTTCACAGGTGATCAAATGTTTATATCCAATGACTACAGGCAACCTCATTTTTTAACTTATTAAGAACTCTAATATAAAGTGAAGGATTATCATAAGAAGTTCCATCATGTTATTTAAAAAAGGCATGGGGATTTGGGAACCTGAATTTTGAGATGGATTTTAATTCATGCTCCACCACTTAATATATTGCCTTATAAAATTTTCTTACTTCTCTTGCAAAATGTGAATGTCAGTATGATAAGGATTATGGTGATAGAACTGGCTTATATGCCAGTTTGTAGGAGCCAATTGTCAAATATTTAGAAACTTTGTAAGCAAGATGTTAAACCACTATTAGCTTAAATCTGCTATGGTGGGAGTATTTATACTGGGGAAATAAGCAAACACTACAAATCAGATGCCTATTGTTTTGGAGAGTTGATTTACCAGTACATAGCTGATAGTGCAAACAGTGCTGTCAATTATAAATCACTCTGTCTTACTTATTATTAAAATTAATAATGGTATTGGGCATGATGGTGCATACCTGTAATCCCAGCATTTTGGGAGGCTGAGGCAGAAGGATTACAAATTCCATGGTAGCCTCAGTAACTTAGCAAGGCCCTATTTCAAAATTTAAAAAAATAAATAAATTAAAAGGCTGGGAATGTAGCTCAGTGGTAGAGCACACACCAGGTTCAATCTTCAGTCCCTCCCACCAAAATAGTAATGGTAACGATAATGTTCTGTGTACATAGAACCTAACCTGATGCATGGAACTGCTTCAAGTACATTTACCAAATACATCTTTAACTTTTACTATTTAGAAACTTCTGTACCTGAGCTAAATGAGCCCTCATCTTTACCTCTTTTTAAATTCTTCTCTACAAAGTCTACTTTTCAAATGAGAAAACATAAATAAAAGCCTATTTTAGTGCATGACACACAGTGGACCTTAATTAAATTCTCTACTTCCTTAACTAAGTTAATTATCTCCTTATTAAACCTTCATTTCTTTTGGTCTTTCATATCTCAGTTATCAACACTGTCCAATTATCTGTATCCCAAATAAGTTACTTGAAAAGGCTTTCTTCCCCTCTCCCCTTTTTTCCATCCTCATGTGTATGATCAATTCCTAACCTTTACCAATTCAACCTCTTAAGTCTGTCCTGTTCTCTTGATTGCCATTGTTACTGCCTTAGTTAGGGCCATCATCATTTTTTTCTTGAACTTCTAACTGAACATTTAGCCTTTCCCTTCAATCCAATTTCCACTTCTGTAGATATAATCTTAATTTATTTTATTTTCTGACCAAATCCCTCACCTACTCAAAACTTATTAATGGCTCTCTATTGCCTGAAGGATAAAATCTAAAGGTTTAGCTTATCACTCAGCTCCACCATAGTCTGACTTTTGCCTATCTTTTCTAAGAGTCGTCTCTTACTGTTCCCCAAACCTATGTGGAATAACCAGTCTTTCTTTCCTAAAGACTCCCTAATTAACCCTTCAACACCCAATTCAAAACTTCTTCCATGACATCTCTAGATGTATTCCATATATTTTTCTGAGCTCCCATGGCACCTTTAACATACGTTTATACAATGTGTAACCATGTGGCTGTTGCTATTGGTCTTTCCCTCAAGTTGTAAGCACCAAATGGTAGGAATCTAGCACCATTTGTTAATGCCTAACACCATTGTGCAGCATATAATAGGAGCTCATTAAATGTTTGAATGAATGAGAGTATAGAAGATAGGATATTTTCATTGGTTCACAAACACACGTTATTCATATATTATAGAAATGGAAAAAAAGGCTTAAAATGTGGGTCTCAATAATGAGGAGGGAAAATAATAAAATGGGAATGGTCTGTTTTTATCCATAATCCTCAATAGAGGAAACTGTGGCTCAGGCTAAAATCCAAAACTTTCAATCAAGCCCCTATCTGTCCTTTAAGTCGTTCTCTGTGTACACCAAGTAGCCTGCATTCCAGCAACTCTGGATTTCTCATCTATCCCAGAGTCTTTCATCCCTGCCCTAATTCACACTTTCCCCTGTATCAGTAATGCCTTCTCCCTCTTCTCTCACTCACACCTGAAGAATTCATACACTTCCTTCAAATGAATCAAAAGTTACCTTTTTTAAGCACTTTCCCTGAACTATCCCTCCCTCTTCTGTGTTGTCAGAGCACTGAATTCATGATAAGCACTGCAATGTTAGTCTTTGCCAGTCTTGTCTTTTGGCTTTCAATAAAGTGAAGTCATTTTTATACTCTGGCCTTTAGCATGTTCTAGGTGCCTAATACAGAGTGAAGGAGCAAATGAATATTATATAGGGAAATGCAAAAAAAAGTAAATTTTTCATAAAATATACTTTGAATGATTTTTTTTAATTAAAAACCATACGTGTGTGTGTGTGTGTGTGTGTGTGTGTGTGTGTGTGTGTTGCTGAAGATTGACCCAGGCCCTCACATGAAAATTTTAAATCTATTTTTAGTTAACATGTAAACTTTGTACATATCCATGGGGAACCATGTGATGTTTATATATATATATATATATATATATATATATATATATATATATATATACATTGTATAACACTCAAATCAGGGTAAACCTATCTGTTTGCCCAAACATTTATCAATTTTTTTATGGAAAAACATTTAAAATCCTTTCTTTTAGATTGTTCGAAATAAAGCCATTATCATTACTTATAGTCACCCTGCTGTGGAATAGAACACCAGAACTTATTTCTCCCTTCTAACTGTAACTTAATAACCTATTGACCAACCTTTCCCCATTGTTCCTCCCCTGTACTTGATCCAATCTCTGGTAACTAGTATTCTATTTTCAACTTCAATCTCTGGTAACTATTCTATTTTCAACTTCTATGAGATCAACTATATTAGATTCCACATGTGAGTGAGTTCATATGGCACTTGTTTTTCTGTACCCGACTTATCACCACTTAACATAATATTCTCTAGTTGCATCCACATTGTCACAAATGACAGGATTTAATCTTTTTTCATAGCCGAATAATATTCCATTATGCAAATGTACCATATTTTCTTTATTCATTCATCCATCAATGGACACTTTGGTTGTTTCCATTTCTTATTAATAGTGCTGCAGTGATAATGGGAGTGCAAGAGATTCCTTAAAATGGTTTTCATTTCCTCTGGATAAATAACTAGTAGTGGTATTGTTGGACCATATGGTAATTCTAATTTTAAATTTTGGAGAATCTGCTATACTGTTTTTCATAATGGCTCTTCTTATTTACATTCCACTAACAGTTTATAGGGGTTACTTTTTCTTCCACATCCTTGCCAGCACTTATCTTTTGAAGAATAGCCATTCTAACGGGAGTAAGGTGATATCTCATTGTGGTTTTAATTTGCACTTTAATTTAATTTGCACTTTCCTGATTATTAGTTATGTCAAACATTTTTCCATATACCTGTTGGCCACTTGTATGTCTTTTTTTTAAAGCGAGAGAGAGAGAGAATTTTTTTAATATTTATTTTTCAGTTTTTGGTGGACACACATCTTTATTTTATTTTTATGTGGTGCTGAGGATCGAACCCAGCACCCTGTGCATGCCAGGCGAGCACGTTACCGCTTGAGCCATATCTCCAGCCCCACTTGTATGTCTTCTTTTGAAAAATGTCTATGGGTCTGTTGCCCATATCAAATCATATTATTTCTTTTTATGCTATTAAGTTCAGTTTCTTTTATATTATGGATATTAACACCTTATCAGATGTATAATTTGCAAATATGTTCTCTCATTCTGGAGGTTGACTCTTCATTCTGTTGATTTTTTTTTCCTTTGCTGTGCAAAATATTTTAGTTTAAATCCTGATTGTGTGTTTTTTCATGTGTTTCCTGTGCTTTTGGGGTCTTATCCTGCTTTGAACAAATTTAAGAATGATGTTGCATGATCTGGCTGATCTAGAACAAATCTGTTTGAAAGGTTAGATAGCCCCATATTACTCATGTACAGATCAGAAGTAAAGAACACATTTGAAGAGCTGAGGCTTAGTTGTGTTGCTCCAGATTTGGTGCTGTATAGTAAACAACATTGATATCTCAGGAAGTTATTTTGTCATACACAGAAGACATTTGTCTACATGACTTAATGAATGTCTTAGAAAGTAAAGCAGTGCCCTAGTAAGATAAGGCTTTAAAAAAACAAGGAGAAAAAAATTAGTTGTAACGTATAGTAACATAAATTATAATAATGTAAGTATATATATACTGATTTCCCTTGTGGAAAAGGAAGTCATTTTATCTGATTAAAAAAATAACAGCGCGAGGTATGGTGGCACATGCTTATGATCTCAATGATTCTGGAGACTGAGGAAGGAAGATCATAAGTTTGAAGCCAGCCTGGGTAATTCAGCAAGACCCTACCTCAAAATAAAAAATAACAGGTGCTGGGGGTGTAGCTCAGTGATAGAGGGTCCCGGGATTCAGTCCCCAGTATGCAAAGGGGATTGGGAGAATGATAGTTATAAATACAGAATGCTTGGAATACCTTGAAAATCACAACACTCTAAACTGCTCCCAAATCTAACCAATTAACTATTGTTAGTTCTTTGGATGAATCCTTCTGGTCTTTTTCTTTTGTGTGTGTTTGTGTATCCTTTTAAATGAAAAAAAAAAAATATATATATATATATATATATATATATGTATGTATATATATATATTTTGTTCCAACCCTTTTAAATGATATGTCATGAACAATTTTTCATGTTAATAATTATTCTTTCACAACATAATTTTTCATTGTGAACAGTATTGCATCAAATAGAATAAACCACAGTTTAATCCTCCTCATCATTTTAATGTTTTTACTATATAAACAGATGTAGTAGTAAGGACACTAAAGATTTAAACAGCGATCTCAGGCCCTGCTTTTGTTTTCCCAGGTTTGGGAGCCCTCTTGTGCATCAGACCTCTATTCTAATAATCCTCTGAGTGTCATCTCAGGACCTCGGTCACACTCATGGCACGATGGCCAACCCTCAGGAGCGCCTGAGCTGCTCCTCTTCTCCGCATTTCCCCTCCAGTGAAAACAAAACCTTCAATGGACTACAGGATGAGCGTGCAGCCATGGGGAACCACCCTCCACCCAGGCTCCTTGAGGACCCCCAGGAAAAGGGGGTCGTGCGAACAGAGCCGAGCGACAGCATGAACAGCCCGGTCACCACAACAGTGTTGACCAGCGTGAGTGAGGATTCCAGGGACCAGTTCGAGAACAGTGTTCTTCAGCTAAGGGAACAAGATGAATCAGAGATGGCTGTGTCTCAGGGGAACAGCAACACCGTGGACGGGGAGAGCACGGGTGCAACTGAAGACATCAAGATTCAGTTCAGCAGGTCAGGCAGCGGCAGTGGGGGGTTTCTTGAAGGACTGTTCGGCTGCCTAAGGCCTGTGTGGAACATCATTGGGAAGGCGTACTCCACCGATTACAAATTACAGCAGCAAGGTAAGACAGTGTGGGCGGGGCAAAGACTTCTTGCATGAGTGCACCGTCAGCACCATTCCCTCCAACATTAAAACCTAGATAACCTTTGATGTGTGGGGCAGTTAAAGAACTAGGTCAGATGACTACCCCATGTCAGTTCCCTTCAGACCTTCTAAGTAGACCAGATGCACATTTGGTGTGTCTTTTTGGTTGGAACCCATCTTATATGGTCATCCTGTCTAGTGGTGTCCAAAGTAGAGAACATACAGCACAATCCATGAGTTTAAAATAAGAAAAAAATATTATAACTCCTCTTTTTCTCTCTTTTAAAATTTCTATTTTTCATGAATGCCTTCAGATATATTTGATATTATAATATAGTTGTGTAGATATACAATTTTTAAATAAATCACATAGTGGGTGCGTGTTTAAGCATTTTTTTTTTTTTTTTTTTTTTTTTTTTTTTTTTTTTTTTTTACTGTTAGCCTATACAATCAAAAGGTCTGATGGCCAGGCTGGGGTTATAGCTCAGTGGTAGAGAGGTTGCCTCACACGCATGAGGCCCTGGGTTTGATCCTCAGAACCACATAAAAAAATTAACTAATTAAAAATAAAGATATTGTGTCCATCTACAACTAAAAAAAAAAAATTAAAAAAAAAGGTCTGATGGGTAAAGTGGCATGAGTCTCTAATCTCAACTACTTGGAGACTAGCTGGAAGGATCACTTGAGTCCAGGAGTTCAAAGACAAGCTGGGCAACATAGCAAGACCTCATCTCAAAAGAAAAGACAAAAATAGTCTGATGGTCATTGGGCTAATTCATTACCAAGCAGAAGTCACATGGTAATGTCCTTGAAGATCATAGGACTACCTTAGATTACAGTAAAAAGGAATTATTATTTTATAGTAAAGGCATAGAAAGCTCACATTTTGAAGAAAGAACAAAATATCTAACCAATCTTGAGAAGAATATTATATCTAGATCCCACAGTTTTTTAAATAGTGATTTTTCAGTTGCCATTATTGTATAACATGTGTATTCATATATTAGAATTCAAGTATTATACTTTTGAAGTAGGGGGAACACGTGGTCCTCATGTTCTGTTCTTTATAACCTAACTTTATTCTCTAAAAGGACTTTTTATTGATAACAAAAGCAACATATGTATGGAATTTGAAAAATAAAAGTAACTTCCCTAAAATATGTTAAAATAATCTATGATCCTTACTCTCTTGAGAATAACTACTATTAATGTTTTAATAATATGTTACGTTGGGCTCAGCACTTGTCTAGCATGAACGAAGCCCTTCGGTTCTATCCTCAGTGCCACACACACACAAAAAAAATCAGCATGTATGTTGTTTGTGCATGTATATATACTTTTAAAAATGGAGACATACTATTTGTAGCATTTTTTTCATTCATATTGTGAACATTGTGTCTATTTCTTAAATATATTTTAAGCATCATTTTTAACGCCTACCTAATATTAAATTGTCCAAATGTGCTAACATTTATTTTAAAAATCTCCTATTGCTCACCTCTGAATTTGTTTTTATTTTTAGAGATCGTAAGTCACATTGCAATGAATATTTGTCTATCACTTTATTTTTGCATATATTTTTGTTTAGTTCTTAGTATAAATTCCTAGATGAGCAATCATTGAGTCCAACAGATTTTTTTTGTTTTTTTAAAGACTTCTTTTTAGTTGTAGATGGGCACAATACCTTTATTTTATTTATTTACGTGGTGCTGAGGATCAATGCTTGCAAGACAAGCACTCTACTACTGAGCCACAACCCCAGCCCAGATTTGTTATTTTTAAAGTTTTTGATACATTTCCTTGTGGCCTTATTTAAATGATTCTTTTCTTGAGTGCTAGCATCAAGAAATTCTGGAAAGAGCTGGGTGCGGTGGTGCATGCCTGTAATCCCAGCAGCTCAGGAGGCTGAGGCAGGAGGATTGTGTGTTCAAAGCCAGCCTCATCAAGGGTGAGACAGTAAGCAGCTCAGTGAGATCCTGTCTCTAAATAAAACATAAAACAAGGCTAGGGATGTTGTTCAATGGTCAAGTGCCCCTGAGTTCAATCCCCAATATCTCCCTGCCAAAAAAAAAAAAAAAATCTGGAAAGAAAAAAATATAGACCAAAGTTGAGATTGTTTTATTTATCTTACAAGTAAATAACTGAATTTCAAACTCTGTGACCCTCCCTTCAGTCTGTTCATCTTTCAGTCAAGAGTATGGACAGCTTTTCCACAAGAACCTATTGACATCAGTCACCATAGTCCCTTTCCTCATGCATCTGTGTTTCCTATTTCAGAAATAGGAAAATACCAAATAAATCAAATACCAACTTTCTCTCAGTACCCATCCTCCAGAAGTATATTGGGATTTACTGGTAAATCTAAAAGTTCTAAGTACTTTTCAGGATTTTTCAACCACAGCATCCATTCCTGCTGCATGCAGAAATTCTTCATCAGTTTTGTGTTAGACGTATTCTATCTGTCTGTCTCTCTTTCATGCATACACTAATACCCTACACATTCTACTCTCAGCTGCCTTCCATGATTTTTAGGTTCCAAGGAAATTAAAATTGTTTCTTGTCACACAAAGTTTGAGGAGTCCTGTGTTAAGTAGTACTAAATAGCAATATGGATTAAAAATTGTAAATAAGGGCCAGGCACAGTGGTATACGCTTGTAATCTCAGTGACTCCAGAGGCTATCCCAAGTTCAAAGCCAGCCTCAGCAATTTAGTGAGGCCCTCTCTCAAAATGAAAAATAAAAAAGACTAGGGAGATGGCTCAGTGGTTAAGCACCCCTGTTCAATGCCAGGTACCAAAAAAAAAAAAAAAAAAGAAAAAAAAGAAATAAGGGTAAGCACAAAAAAGAAAATAAAAATTACCTGTCATCCTAAAACCCTTTCTTTCTTTCTTTCTCATCCTACAATTAACTTTCTTCCTTCCTTCCTTCCTTCCTTCCTTCCTTCCTTCCTTCCTTCCTTCCTTCTTTCCTTTCTTTTTTGTGGTACTCAAAATCAGACCCTTGCATCTTACACATGCAAGACAGGTACCCTACCACTCATCTATATCTGCATCTGTCCATAACCCATTCTTAATGAACATATTTAACTTATTATTTTTTAAAAGTTCCCTTTTCTCTGCTTAGACATAAAACCTAATAAAAAACTAACACCCACTTATGTAAAAAACAATATTTGGTTTTGAGGGGTTTTACTTGTCCAGTCTTGTACTTATTTTGGTGATAATTTGGACATCTCAGTGTCCAAACACATCACTGAGGTTCAGAGTCATAAAAGGGGGCAACAAACATATACTGTACATCTGCTAAATGAAGCCTTTTAATTTTTTTTTTTTTAGTTCTATAAACTTGAATTCAATTTTGTGTTCCAATCAATTATGTGACTTTCAGGAAACCTTATTTCAGGAAAAATTAAGAAACAGACCTGGTCAGCATTAATTCTCAACATGGTACAGCAGATGCCCAGCTCCTCAGCAGATTGCAAAGAGTTAGGCACTAAGGGCTAGTGTTGCTGTAGGCTTGAAGAGGGATTTACCAGCCAGAAACTGAATATAGTGCTTCCTTCTCAGCTCTGAGATCAGGGAGCTAATCTTTAATCCTACATTGCAATCAACCACAGAATAACACATGTAACAGATGTATCCCCCTACTCTTGGTATTTAAGAGGAAATTTCACTAGATTTTTAAAAATTTTAATGATGTCCTCATCTCCCTTTTAAGTATCCTCATAGTGAAACCCAAGTAAGGTAGTATGTGTTATTGAAATATTTTATGGACAAATAGTTTCCCATCTTGAAGCAGGTATTATCATGGCCACGTCTAAATAAACAAAAGAAAACTTTTGCCTTAAAGTAGGTGTTTTAGTCAGCTTTTTTGCTGCTGTAACTAAAGGACCCAACCAACACAATTATAGAGGAGGAAGAGTTTATTTGAGTGCTGATGGTTTCTGAGGTCTTGGTCCATAGAAGGCTGGCTCCATTCCTCAGGGCTCCAGGTGAGGCAGAACATCATGGCAGGAGAGGGTAGCAGAGGAAAGAAGCTCACATCATGATCAGATAGTAGAGAGACTCCACTAACCAGATACAAATATATACCCAAAGCCACTCCCCAATTCCCACCTCCTCCAGCCACACCCTACAACTTCAGTTACCACTCAGTTAATCCTATCAGGGGATCAAATCACAGATTGGGTTAAGACTCTTCCAACCCAATCATTTCTCCTTTGACCCTTCTTGTCTCACACATGAGCTTTTGGGGAACACCTCACACCCAAATTATAACAGTGGGTGATGTGAGGGTTTTCCTCAGTCCTATGAGTCACAATGGATATTGGAAATAAGTTAGTAGTTATTGTGATCAATCAATCAGAGAGAGAGAGAAAGAGTGTGAGAGAGAAGCTGGGAAAGGGTACAAATGGGATAGATATAAGAGCAGCAAAAATTCTTGGAACTAACTCTAGAGAGAATATAGCCAGTTCTGTCTTATAATGAGGTTAATTATCTTGCCTGACAGTTACCCAGCTATCCAAATTTATATGTCCTTATTGCTTTCTCTTTCCTGCTACTTTCCCATTCTTTGGCTTTCTCCTGGATACCAACAGGGACTGAAAGATGAAGCAGACAGGACTAAATTCACATTAATTAGTTTTACTTCTGGTAATTAGTTCCAACAAAAAGATTGATGGATACATGGTTGAAATATTGCTTTCTTTATTTTATACTCTTGTTCTTGAATGGCCAGTGCTATCCCTTTTCTTTTTCCATGGGTAATTAAGGCTTGACTGAATGTAGCTGAATAGCACAGGCATGAGCTATCATTGGAAAAAGAGAATTTTATTCCTTGTTATAACACCATAAACAGTTGATATTTGAATGCCAAATATATTTGCCATTTTCATTTTAATAATTCACGTATAATTCATTTTATAAAAATACTAAATTCTAGGCATTATTTTTAAAAATATAGTGATTATAATGTAAGCATCATAACACAATATGAAGAGAAAGGATGAATTAATTAATTGAATGATTTAGGAATTACTAAATAGCAATACCCATAAAATTTATATTTGCCTTCACAACACATTCCAAAATAAACTGCAGAAGGATATAAACGCTAAATTTTTAAAAATCAGCTCTAGATAGCTTTAGAAGACAGGCTACATTTTCTACAATGGAAAAAATTACAAAGTAAATACTAAACTATAATGAAACATTTTGTTTAAAAAACAGTAAAATTAGCTGGGTATGGTAGCACTTTCCTGTAATTCCAGCTACTCAGGAAGCTGAGGCAGGAGGATCACAAGTTCAAGGCCAGCCTCAGCAACTTAGTGAGACCCTATCTTGAAATTTTTACAAATTTTTAAAAAGGGACCGGGATATAGATCAATGGTAGAACACTTGCCCCTTACTCATAAGGCCGAGATTCAATCCCCAGTACTATAAAAGATAAAAAATAAAATTAGAAGAAAAAGGCTTATGAAAAATATTATTTTCATTTTTATCAAAAAATATTTAGAGAACTTCTTCAAATTTATTAGAATGACCCTGTCTGGATCCGAATAGATAAATGGACAATTCATACAAAGCAGATATGTGTATTAAACAAATGTGAGGAAATGGTCTGTATTTGACAATTAACTAGTTCAAACTCATAAAACACTATTTTATACCTAATTAGATTAGAACAAAAAATAATTGATGATACTGCTAGCAGAGTTGTGATGAAACCAACAGGTTCAGACATTGCTACTATCAGCAAAACTAGTAAACTCCTCACTTGTGATGAAAACAGTAAGTAGATGAAGAATCTGTAATACATGAAATAGTATATATCACTACAACTTTTACATAGCTGTAAACATAAAAACTAGAAAGAATTTTAAAGAGGAATAAAATCACATCTATAATGGGCAATGAGCAAGGACCTGTGGTAGAAAAAGAGAAAAGTTGACCAAACTTATAAGCTTAGGATAAGAAGGTAGGGTTGGAGAAGTGTTAGGACATACTTTGCTTGAAAGATATCTTTAATCTGCTCAATTTTAGTGGTTTAAAATACACACACACATACAAATAAAATACCAAGATGCATAGAAAAGTTGTCTTTCAGTGGGTCAGAGGGTAGGAGTTCCAGTGATGGTGATGTTGGTACCTTCAGAATGGCCTCATAGAATGGTCCCTGAGCAAATTTCAAGATCTCTTCAAGTTTGTTTCTCACTTGTGTGCCTAGATACTTGGGAAGTGCCATTTGAGGAGATCTCAGAACTGCAGTGGCTGGGTAGTGGAGCCCAAGGAGCTGTCTTCTTGGGCAAATTCCGAGCAGAGGAAGTGGCCATCAAGAAAGTGAGAGAACAGAATGAGACGGATATCAAGCACTTGAGGAAGTTGAAGCACCCTAACATCATCGCATTCAAGTAGGTCAAGGCTTTATCTTTTTTTTTTAAGAAATAGAGATATTTTATTTCTCTCAATATATGTACTTAGATTCTTACTTTGAAAGACATTTCAAAATCACTGGATAGATTTAGCACTGTGCTAGATTGATTGGAAGGACATTAAAGAACTATTAAATCTGAGTCATGTCCTGAAACATCTTTTAATCTAAAAGTTCATTTTGCACAAACATGCACTGCATGGGAGAGACACACACGTGGGGCAGGGAGGAAGGTTGTGGATTTCTACCAAGCAGTCAGGCCTTCTGCAACAACCTCATTTATCAATGAGGTGACAGAGGTCACTTCAAAATAACCTGAATATCCCAAGACTCAGTTTAAAAAAAAAAAAAAAAGCTAATGTCTGAAGTGTTCAGAGAATATCCAATCCCTGTGTAATAGATATTTACTAGTTTCCATTAGCATTCCTTCTTAATATTGTCTTATAATATAAACAGGTACTTTCAGAGCATAATCTCAGGTTTTACTAGATCCCTTTTCTATCAATGCAAAAGTTTTCTAAATCTTGTGATAGTGGAGTTATTGATGATATTAACTTATGCTATATTCCTTTCACAAAGTCGTTGTTTTCAAGAGTGTGTGAGCATATATTTCTGGTCTAGACTATTATTTCTAAATATCAACTGGGATCTCTAACAGAAGGAAGAGAGGCAAAGGTAAATTTGTGGAAGTCACCAAACTTGGAAGTGCTAAGCTCTAAAATATTTTAACCTCTTCTACCTGTACCTTTTCCTTGAGTTCCCCCTCTCACCAGCCTTTACATGTTGCCATAGTATTGAACAAATGAATGCTAACTGGCTTTAGGTGGGATGAAAGTTTAGAAACTAGAGGTTCTGGCATATTTGATAATATTTCTCCTTCCTGGAGAGTAGTATAACCAATGAGGATGTAGCTAAAAGTGAAATAACTTACATATCTCTTCCCTAAAGTAGGAGCAACTTTCCCAACAACCTTAAGAGGATCTTTTCACTATAAAACTCACCTTACAAGCCAGGCTGGTGGTACATGCCTATAATCCCAGTGACTTAGGAGGCTAAAGCAGGAGGATACGGAGTTCAAAGCCAGCCTCAGCAACAGTGAGGCGCTAAGCAATTCAGTGAAACCCTATCTGTAAATAAAATATAAAATAGGGCTAGGGATATGACTCAGTGGTCAAGTGCTGCTGAGTTCAATCCCTGGTACCCCCCCTCAAAAAAAAAAAAAACCTCATGTTACAAAGCTAAAAATGTCATGTGACAAGTCTTAACGGAATCACAACCCCAAAGTAAGGAATAGAAGTTTTTGGTACAGGTTTTGTAGAATGGGTTTTAATGAGTACGTAGGTTAAGAAGGCTCCGTGGAAAGGGGAAAACGTGAAAAGGAGAAAAACATACTCAAAGACAAAGGAAGTGTTTGGATGTATTTCCTCATGCAGAGAACATTCATGTAGAGTACATGAGAGTGAGCTTCAATTTCTGTCATAATTCCATCATTTGTTGCCCTAGTACAACTAGGAGGATGCATGACTAAAATTAAGTGCTATAGAGACCAATTATAGTTTTTCCAAGGATGAGATACTTCAAAAGATAACAGGATAATTATTTTAAGCAGCTAATAGAGACCCCATCTTCTTTTCTTCATTTTATTTCACTGAAATGATCAGACTCCCTCTATGCTGTATCCTCCTAAATGGGAGGAAAGGGCCAAGAACTTTCTAAACTCAGATAATAGAACAGTGGGTTGAAACAAAGAGTGTTTGATAGATTAGCATGGCTTTTGGTCTCCTGAAATGACCTAGGCTGTGTGCCCCAGGTAAGAGATCTTTCCAAGGAGGATGCCCTGGGTAATGGGAGGTAGAAATGTATCCCTAAGAGGATGAAGGATCAAGAAGCTTTATCTTTCCTTCCATCCTTTTGTTTCTTCCTTCTTCCTCCCAGTCTTTTTCCCACCTCATCCTCTGACCCTTCTACCTGTATTTACAGTTTTCAGCATTGTTGGGCAAGTTCTGCTGCACTGCTGCCCAGCCATTTAAGCTGAAGATCCCCAGTTGCCTTTACCTCCACATGGCAAACAATAGTGAGACTGTGTCCCTGACCCATTACACCATGCATTTGGGGCATTGTGCAGTGTTATATTTGCAGCCATCTGTGCCATGTGTTGCTTGGCCAGTGAATCACATTCAGGACCGTCTGGAAGATATGAGGACGTTATTAGATTTTAATTCATGTCCCTGGATTCTGATTTCTGGGCTTATAGCTTCTTTTGAAGTTAGTAAGAACTATGTGTAGAAAGGGAAGTGCAAGATAAGAATGTTATATATTTTTCTTCCATTTTTTTCTAGTAATCCTTTAAGAAAATCCAACCTGACTGTTCCTAATAAATTCAGTACCAAAAGGAAGAAAAGGTAGCAATTAGAACTGATAATAAAGCTGTTATTTATAGCAACTAAGAAACCTTGTCATAGTACAAGGCTGATGGAATGATCGCTTCTCATTCGTCAGTCAAGAGAGATGAAAAATTTAAAACGTATCACTGTTAGACCCTTTCTGTGTTTGAGTGACAATAAAGCATAGTTGAATAGGATGCTGAGTACTTTCAAACAAATATTTATCTTGATATTCTTAAATATTTTACATAATCCCAGTCCTATTCATTATTTCTCTACAATGATAATTAAATTATCTATTTGTAGTTGGTGTGTGTTCTCCTCTGAGTTCTTTTTTTTTTTTTTTTTGAGATTTCTTAAAGGTCAAATAATAAAAACCTGAAAAAAAATTTAAATTTGTTCTTTTTAGTTATATATGAAACTTGAAAAAAATTGCATGAAAAGTCAAGATGAGAATTCTGAGTAGCCTAGAAAATAATAGGAGAGTAATAGAAGTAGCTTTGTGGCATTTGACAGGCACATCAAGGCACAAAAAATGAAGTCTAATTAAATTTCTTTAATTATAACAAGATGTTCCCATTATCAGCACCTCAAACCATGGCCTCTAAGTTCTTTCCTCACAGCAGCCTAAGAGATAGGACATGAATTGGTAGTTGGCTCAAGACCCTAACTGGATGTCATATAGTAGTACTCTGTGAACTTTTCTAGAAAGTTTCAAGGGAGGTGTACACACCATTAAGAGGTGGGACACAAAGAATTGCAGATGATAGTTATTCTCCTTTTGTCTTGAGAACAAAACTGTGAGGTAGACTTAATATCATTTTTCCCACTTTTGTGAGCTAATGGAATTAACATAGGAATTCCCAATATGCTTGTCTATACTGAAGTTTAAAAAGCTAAAATGAAGGTAGTACCATACAGAAAGAGGAAGGAGCCAGGCTTTGAAATTAGACTGAGTTTGAAACTGACTTCTGTCACTTATTAGGTATATGAACTAATTGTAATTAAGACAAGTCACTTTCACTTTGAGCCTTACCTGTAAAAGTGGAAGAGATAATACCTATCTTCCAGTAGTTTGTAAGACAGATCTTAAATAAGACAAACTGTGTGGGATATTAAATAAGACAAACAAACATAAACATGTCTGAAAAATATAAGATTTTTTTTCCTGATATTATTCTTCTTCCTGTTCCATGCCTCTGCACATGTTACTGTGAAGGCTTTCTTCAGCTATGAATATTGAGGTGAAGTCAAGAAACATTTATCAAGGACTTACTAAGAACTTCCAAGTCTTGTGGGAGAGAGAAAAGAATTTGAAGACCTTTCCCTTCAAGGAGTCTGTAATCTCTCTGAGCAGAGAAAAACTGCATGTAAAATATTCATGGCTGCTATATGTTATAGGAACTTAGAGAAGTGAGAGATCTTTTCAGATTGGAATAATCAGGATACGTTTCATGAAAGATGAAAATATAGTCTGCATAGATGTATATAATATGTTATATAACATTACTTTTATTCTAAATAAAAATGCTTTTCAGACTACATAAAAAATGAACTTGTTAGTTATTTTAAATTCAACTAATTTAAAATCCATTAAGTAATAATAAAAATAATTTGAATTCTCAGTCCCTTCTATATAATACCCCCTTTCTTAGTGTAAAAGGAAGATACTTTTATTCTTAACAAAGATATATTGCTATTCTAAACAATCTAAAACAACACAGTGTCTAGCCTATATAAGCCTCAGAAAAGGGTGTTCTTTGTCCCAGAGTGGAATGGTTCCACATAAAACTACCAGACAGCCCAGCCTATAGATTACTAGAGTGACCAGAACAAAACAAAAATTGTCTATATGCATAATAGACAAACCTGTAGGCTAGAGAGATTTTAATTCTAAAGAACTAGGAACTATTAACTATGTGCACCTTTTAAATCAATTGGAAAAAGAATTTGTCTTTATTAAATATTCTTAAACTATAAAAATATATATGTATATGTATATGTGTATGTATATGTATGTACATGTTTATGTTTTTCTTGGAAGGGGTGTTTGTACTCAGGCCCCATGTTATTGTATCATCATGGAATACTGTGCCCACGGACAACTTTATGAAGTCTTGAGAGCTGGCAGGAAGATCACACCTCGATTACTAGTAGACTGGTCCACAGGAATTGCAAGTGGAATGAATTATTTACACCTCCATAAAATTATTCATCGTGATCTCAAATCACCTAAGTGAGTTTTGGAGCTTATTTTTCACGTATTTTGCTTTGTTGTTTTGAAATAAGGAATTTTTATCAACTATAATTGAAGTTTTCAGACATCATACTTTGAGTTCAGATTAAAGTCAGCACAGCGGGTAATTCTATTTGCCTATCTTTTGGAATATTTGTTGAGCTGCTTACTTACCTTATATGTGGCAGATATGTTCAGGTATCTGACACCATTTTCCCCTTTTTATTGTCGCTTTTAAATCGTATAATTGTACAAAATTCATTATTATCTGAACTATTCAACTTCTATCATCTCTGATAATTAATACCAACCTTCTCTACCACAAAGCTTGGTTTGTTGTATTCCTACTGGTTTGTTGATTGCAGTACCAGGGACTGAACTCAGGGGTGTTCTATGAATTATTTACACCTCCATAAAATTATTCATCGTGGTCTCAAATTATTCATCGTGATTTTATAGTCTTAGTGTATACAATAGAGTAAAAATGGGTGATAAGAAACAGAGGCAAAAAAAATAACATAAAAACATTAGTACCAAAACTTGTTCACAAAATATATGCCATAAACTTATAGGTGTGTTAATGGCACACATCTATAAATTCAGCTACTCTGGAGGCTGAGGCAAGAGATTGCAAGTTTGAGGCCAGCCTGAGCAACTTAGCATGATCTCATCTCAAAATAAAAGATGGCTTGGGAAGTAGCTCAGTGCTAAAGCACCTACTACTAAAAAAAGAAAGAAAAAAGTATCTTATAAGATTCTGTACAGGTGTTTTTGAGAACTATAAATTTGGCATTGAGCTTCTGAGAGTCTAAACAAAGGAGAAAATAAACAGGTACAAGTTATAAAGTGGCCATAACAAACATAGTTATTTAAGAGAAGCAGAGCTATTTCTGTTAATCTCTGATTTCCAAATGATTCCTTGGTAGCCAATAATCACTTAAGTGTGTATTCAACTCCCCAAATTTCATGAAGGAAAGAAATGAATTGGTAAAATGGCATATGTCCATGTAGCTCTATTTTTTAAACATTATTTTTTATTATTTCTCATCACATTTTGGTTTACAGAAGCAGAAAAACTGTTTTTTCAAAAACATTTGCATAGTGCTTTATTGGTTTAGAACATGTTTTATAGCCATTATCACATCTTTGATTGTATCAAAAACTGTGGATGTTAGAAGTGATAATATCATTATTATTTTTGTTTATGTAAGAGAAAGTGGGCCTCAGCCCAAAGGGACTAGGACTTGAACCTAGAACTTTAGAGCCAGACTACAGCATCCTACCTCATTATGTGAAGATAAGGGATTCATAATGAATCCTGCCTCTTCTCCTCTAGGGAAGATAAAATCAGTCCTTGGTTAAAAAGTTAATGAAACTCTTATTTATCATCATCATTCTCAACAATGTTTATTACAATGGTTAGCTCATTGAACAAACTCCTTCCTGTACTTGCAAATAAACATTACTATATAGCATTCATACCTTCTGTTTCTATTCTTAACACAATTTGTTGCCTTTCTCGTCCCCTGCATACACATAAAATATGCAAAATACTTACTAAAGGCATCTTCAAATGGTCTCTTGAAACCAACATGTTCTCCTTGAGAATTAAAGGTTAGAATAGTAAGTAGGTCATCCAGTGTTAACAATGCCACCCTTAACCCTAGAGGCTGAGGAGTTTTGGGGTTTCAATCAAACTTCAAGAAGACAAAGATCAGGGCTGGGGTTGTGGCTCAGTGGTAGAGTGCTCACCTAGTATGCATGAGGCACTGGGTTTGATACTCAGCACCACATACATATAAAATAAAGATATTATATCAACCTAAAACTAAATATATATGTATATGTATGCATATGTATATGATATACATATATATATGAAGACAAAGATCAACCTAACATGTTGTAAGGAAAACTTTCACTACCAACATTAAATCTGCAGTCTGTGTGTCCCCAACATTGTCTCAGAAGATTTCAGAAAAGTTTCAGTGTTATATCATCTCCAATCTCCTCCCTTTTCTCATACCAACTGAGGCAGAAGAGGAAGTTCCTACAGTTTTTCTGTTCCTGGAGGCCTATCATGTTTTTTTAATTTCATGGCATATGACACTATCAATGCTCCAATTATGTCAGATAGCTCATAATATTTTAATCCACATGAATTTACACTAAGACTATAAAATCAAAGCTCCTAAATTATGTAAATCATATCCCATGCAAAACCAGGGGACGGATGTGGATGGAGGTATTCCAGAGCAACTGTAAGCACAAAGCTGTTGAGTAAGTAGCAAGTCATTTGGCATTGGGGGTGGAGGTGAGCAAGTGTGAAGTCCTTGGTTCAAATGACAAGGGCAGGAACAAATTCAGAAGTTTTCTGTTTTCTATTTTCCTTGAGTCTGATGCTATTTGAGTATTAAGCTTCTTATCTTTAAAAATAGGTACCTAGGGCTGGGGCTGTAGCCTAGTGGCAAAGGACTTGCCTGGCACATATGAGGCACTGGGTTTGATCCTTAGCACCACATAAAAATAAACAAAATAAAGGCATGCTGTCCATCTACAACTATGAAAAAAATTTAATAGGTCCCTATATCATTAAGGCTCTGGCACCCTAACTCATTAACATTCGGAAGTTGTGAACAGGTTTTTTGGAGTGAACTCAGCCTAGTGTATGAGGCTACCCATACTTTGGATTTATATTCACCTTTAAGGCAAGCAAAAGCATCTGCTCCATGACACATTTCAGAAAAGTCCTATGAAAAGTAAAACATGACTTCTGTGGAAGCTACTTAAGCTTAGATTTATTCCTGTTTTTTTCTTTTCAGCAATAGTGAAGTGCAGCATTCATATGTGTCTTTTAATGGATCTAGTGACATGGTCCACTGCATGACATAACTGGCCATTATTTAAATAATGTTTTTAAATGAGGTGTTTTCCTTAGTGGATTGGCCAAGACTGGCAAGGGAGTAAACCAAAACTATTGAGCACTGGTGTTTTATGTATCTAAGCTCATTTAATTCAAGTGAAAATTATATGGGACCATTATTACCGGCACATAATATCTTATCCATGACTTGTGCAGCCAGATTATTTCAAAAAGGTAATATAGTGCTAACCTCAGACCTCCAAGGAAGTCTAGAGGAACTCCCTCTAATCAGCCACATTGACATACCTGTGGCAAAATCTATGAAATTCACACAAAATGAGATATAATGATTTTGCCTTATACATATAAAAAGTATTTTTGAGACCTTTTACATTTCTGAATTGTGAATAAGATATTGTGACCTGAATTGTCTCCATTTTATAGATTAGAAAACTGGTTTAGAAGAGTTAAGTAACTTGGCAAAGTTACACAGTTTGCAAATGGTGGAGGCAGGATAAAACTAGGCATTATGAGGATAACAGAATGAATTGGACACTAATACCCTATGTACATATATGACTACCCAGCCAGTGTGATTCTACATCATTACAACCAGAAGAATGAGAAGTTATACTCTGTTTATGTAGTATGCACTCTACTGTCATGTATAACTAATTAGAACAAATAAACAATTGCATTTGAACTGTTTTTTTTAAATAGGCATTAAAAGCCTATTCTGATAAGCTGCTTCATTTTGCTACTTCCAGTGCATAGCTAATGCCTTGGTCACATTGGAAACTTCAAGTTGAACTCCACAGGAAGCAGCAAACAAAATCTTTAATTGCCATTTAGAGTCATGGTTTTCATTACTACTAATGATCTGGATGTTTTCTTTATTTCTTTTTAAAGTGTTTTAGTGACTCACACAGATGCAGTAAAAATTTCAGATTTTGGTACATCTAAGGAACTCAGTGATAAAAGTACCAAGATGTCTTTTGCTGGCACGGTTGCATGGATGGCACCAGAAGTAATACGGAATGAACCTGTCTCTGAAAAAGTCGATATATGGTGAGTGATGCCATCTGTGCCAAATAGATTCACCCTATTAACCCTTTCTTCCTGCAACAGTTTTACTACCCAGAATATTCATTACTGTTGTTCACTTCTGGTTGATTTTGGTCTTATTTACCTAAGGTAGTACCCAGTATGATGCTATATGGTAGGAAGGATCAGAAGAGGAATTAGGGTAAATATCCAGTTAGTAAATCATCAGTTCCCTAAGAAAATATGCTGACCTTTCTGGAAAACTAAAAGTCTATTTCAAATGACCATTTAGTATAGTCTTCCTGAAATGTACTGCATAATTCTCACCCTTTTGAGTAAAATACATTAAACAAAACTTACGTTTGCTAAGCCAGGCATAGAGGCATATAAGACCCTGTCTCAAAACAGAAAAAAGAATTGGAGATGTCGTAGTGGAGCACCCCTGGATTTAATTCCCAGTACCTGAAGAAAGAAAAGAAAAACCTATTTTTGATGATTCACATCATCATTACACATATTTGTAATATACTTTGTTATGATACAGTTTTGTGCTCTAGACCTATTTGAAATGTATAAGTCTATTTGCCTTTTTATTGAATAACTCCTATGAACTATGCTTTTATTTATTTATTTTTTAATTTATTTTTTAGTTGTAGTTGGACACAATACCTTTATTTTATTTATTTTTATGTGGTGCTGAGGATCAAACCCAGGGCCTCGCACCTGCTAGGTGAGCAATCTACCACTGAGCCACAACCCCAGTTATATGCTTTTATTTTTTATCTTTATCAACATTTCCTCTGAGGTCATAAGCCTTAGTTTTAGCAATATTTTCCCTGTAATCGCTTTTTCCCCCCACCCTTAAAATTGGCTACTGGAAACTTTTAGGCTTTAAGAAAATAATAGCATATGTTAAAATTGCATATAGCATCTGTGTAAGTGGGATAAGATAGAGTATTCATAGTTCTGATAGTTAACAAAGTGTCCTCAAGGATTATACCAATTTGTGTTCTAATCAGAAATGTATAAGAGTATTTTCTCAACAAATATATGCTACACTTTGTATTTTTAACTATTATGTTGATCAAAAATGGCATCTTGGAAGCAGTTTTCATTTGCATCCTCGCTATTATGAGTAAGGTTATACATTTTTGTATGCTTAAGAGTCATTCATCATTTCTTATTTGTGAACTATTCACATCCTTTTTTTTCAGATTTCTGACCTTTTTTCTTATCAATTTATGAGGTGTTGTTTTTTGTTTTTTTTTTTTGTCCTGGGGATTGAACTCAGAGGCACTCAGCCACATCTCCAGCCCTATTTTTTGTATTTTATTTAGAGACAGGGTCTCACTGAGTTGCTTAGAGCCTCACTTTTGCTGAAGCTGTCTTTGAACTCGAAATCCTCCTGCCTCACTCTCCCAAGGCACTGGGACAATTTATGAGCATTTTATATGTCAAGGAAATTTGCCTTTTGTATAGATGAATTGCAGATACTTTTTACATTTTGTTATTTTGCTTATAGCATTTTTTCTCAGGCCAAAATAGTTTTAATATAGCTCAATTTATCAACCTCTCCTTTTTTCTTCTAGGTTTCCTAGTTTAAAAAGCCTTAATCACTCTTAAGATTATAAAAAAATTCCCAATGTTTTCTTTTATTTTCCTTTTTTTTTGCATTTAATTCTTTGATTCATTTAGAATTTTTTTTTTTGGTGTGTGTGTGTGTGTGTGTGTGTGTGTGTGTGTGTGTGTGTGTGTTTGTGTGTATACAGGGGATTGAACCCAGAGGCGGTTAACCACTGAGCCACATACCCAGCCCTTTTTTGTATTTTATTTAGAGACAGGGTCTCTCTGAGTTGCTTAGGCTGGCTTTAAACTAGTGATCCTCCTGCCTCAGCCTCCTGAGCTGCTGGGATCACAGGCATACACCACTATATGGTGAGGGATAGATTTAATTTTTTCCCCAGTTTTCCCAATAGCAATTATTAACTAATCAAATTTTCCCGCTAGTTTGTGATGCCACTTGTACTGTATGTTCAGTTCTTGAAAGTATTTATTAATTTCTAGATTTTAATTCCAGTCCATTAGTCTGTTTGTCTATTCGTGTATACCAGAGTTAATTATTGAGACTTTATAATGTCTTAATATCTGGAAGTGTTGGTTACCCTTCATTGATTTTTTTCAAAAGTTTCATGAATTTTTCTGTTTTTTAATAACAGTATATTCTAATATTAAAACTGGATATATATATATGTTAATTTGACCAAAAATTAATTAAAAATTAAAATATAAATCAGTCTTTCTGAAATGTCTTCTATACATGTTCCTGGTACTACTGTAGGTCTTTTGGAGTGGTGCTTTGGGAGCTGCTGACAGGAGAGATCCCCTACAAAGATGTAGATTCATCAGCCATTATTTGGGGTGTTGGAAGCAATAGCCTACACCTTCCAGTTCCTTCTACTTGCCCTGATGGATTCAAAATCCTTATGAAACAGACATGGTAAGAAATGCATTTCTCTTCCAACATTCTCTTTTACTTTTTTCTGCAAAGGCATAATACAACTTCTCTAAAACAAGTAGGTAAGTCTCTAATGTGTGTTTGCAGTCAACCATCTGGTGGTGGAAAGATTAGAGCCTTAGAGTCTGAAACCCTTGATTTCAAATGCTGGCCCTGCCCTTTTCTGTCTTTTTTCTTTGGGGCGTGTCATCCAACTATCTGTCTTCACGTAGAGAGAGCGCTTTCTCATGGAGTTGTGTTGTGATTAATTAAAATTTATAAGTGAAGAAATTGGTATGATATCTTGAAATAGTAGGACTTAGTTAATGATAGCTATTATTATTTTACCAGGCCTAGTGGACTATTATCAAATAGCTCACTGCTCCTAGATTTCCATTTCATCAATAGAGGTATCTCTAAATTGTAGTTTTTGTTTGCCTTCAGTACATCAAAACTATTTGTGATATAGCTATTTTGGAGTTAAAATAGTGTATTTCATAAAGTAGAATAAAATTTTTATCTTCCTGGACACAAATTCTGAAATGCACAAGCTGTCTTTTTTACTTTTAGGCAAAGTAAACCTCGCAACAGACCTTCTTTTCGGCAGACACTCATGCATTTAGATATTGCATCTGCAGATGTACTTGCCACCCCACAGGAAACTTACTTCAAGTCTCAGGTAAGCTCAGAAACCTTCTAACAGATGCTACTGACCAGACAGGGAACTCTTTAGGAGAAAGGGTAACTCTTAGAAGGAGGCCATTTTCATTCTTATAACAATGAAATAAGCCTATTCATTGTTAAATAATAATGATACTTCACACATATGGCATTTGGGAGTTTGTTAAGCACTTGATGTACATTATCTCATTTGAAAAGAACATGTATTTGAATGTTGTCCTTATAGTGGGTTCTGGTAAAATTATTGAAGAAAAAAGAAGAAAAGAGGATGCTAAACCTATAATATACCTCCATTTGAATTGGAATTTATGGCTGATCTTCATGAAAGCATTGCTTTCCTTGAAGCAGAAAAGCTGAAATACAGAGGAAAGAGATTGAATACCAGAAAGATCCGATGAGGCAATTAAGCCCAGAGAAAACCTTTTCTCTAATTCTGTGTGTTACCTAGTAATAGCTCCAAATAAAATATAATTTAATGTATCTGTTTGCCTTCACTGTACTAAAACCTTCCCAAAACTCATGGTTTAAAACAGTAAGCCTTTATTTAGATTTCCTGTGGGATGGTGATTTGTGCTATGCGATTCTTCTGCTGCCTCTGACTCGGTACGCTCACATGTCTGCAGTCAGTTACCAGGTCAGCCAGGAGACTGGCTGGCTCTAGACAGACTTATTCACAAGTCTGGGGATACTCTGGCTGTTAACGTGGAGTACCTCCATTCTCCTCTGTGTGGACTCTAATCCATTAGCAGGCTAGTATGGGCTTGTTTTTGCAGTTTCTAAGGAATAATAAATCAGAGACTTATCCTATTAGTCAAAGTTCTAACACATTCTCTATGATCCTTGAACCTAACTTTCCCCATAGCTGTGTCTGTAAATAGACTTGCCCCTATATTTTTTAGTGTTTCTGAGAAATTATTATGTAAGTAAAGTGTTTGTTTACACAGAAAATAAGATGATTAAGAGGTTGACTTCATGACAGTTCATGTATTCTTTGATATGTAGTCAGAGAAATTCCCTGAGAACTATTAAAACCCATCCATTCAAATACATGTAGGTATGAGGCACTGGATAAGAAATCTTTCAAATGTCTTCTGCTAGTATTCAGAAAAGACAGTCCTTTTGTGAAATGAAAGAGAATGATAGTGAATACTCCAGGAAATCATTCAAACCTTAGCATATGGTTGTAATCAGAGCTTTGCTTCTTTTACAATAAAATTACATATCCCAATTATAAAAATACTTTAAAGTACTCTTAACTGACAAGCCATTGAGACAGTCAGTTCTATTGTATATATTTGGAAAATTTCAAATTCTAAACAGATTTTTACTGAAGTTCTCTGTAAAATAAATTTTACTGGAGTTCTCCCACTCTGAAGCTAGTTCAACTTGAGCAACTAAATATCAAGAGTCAGTATCCTTAAAGGGCCAACCTGTTTTATTATTGAGATACCCAAAGCATGGAGTATCTACACTGAGCTCAGGAAAGTTTCTTTGGGGAGAAAATATAGTACATTGGGCATCTGCCTTAGTTTGGGCTGCTACAACAAAATACCATAGATTGTATGGTTTATAAACAACAGAAATTTTTTCCCCATAGTTCTGAGGCTGGGAACTCCAAGATCAAGTTCAAAACACCAGCAGATTTGGGGTCTGGTAAGGGCCCAAGTTCTGGTTCTTTGATGATGCCCTCTCACTGTGTCCTCACATGGCAAAGGGTCAACAAACTCCCTTGTGCCTGCTTTCTGAGGATACTTATTCCATTAAAAATAGGTAAGTTCTCATGACCTAAGCACCTCCCCAAAGGACTCTACCTTCTAATACCTTTACTTTGGGAGTTAAGATTTCAACATATGAATTTGGAGTGGGGAACGTACAAACATTCAGACCATAACAGCCCTTTTTTGTTGTTATCACTTTGTTTGTTAATTTGTTTTGTTTGGTACTAGGGATTTTACTCAAGGCCACTCAACCACTGAGCCACATCCCCAGCCCTATTTTTTTGTATTTTATTTAGAGACAGGGTCTCACTGAGTTGCTTAGTGCCTTGCCATTGCTGAGGCTGGATTTGAACCCTCCAATCCTCCTGTCTCAGCCACCCAAGCTGATGTGATCACAGGCATGCACCACCTTTTCTGGCCATAACAGCACTTTTAATATTTATTAATCCATTCACATTTTTTCTTCCAACGTAAAATTTCACTTCTCCCTCAACACCAAATCTGCTATTCTTGCTAGTTTAAAGATTTTTTTCAGGTATTTATAAGCTGATCTGACTCTAGGTCTGAAACTGAGACTATCTCTGACTAATGTTAGTAAAATATTTATGAACTGTCTAGTGAGTTACTAGGAAAAGCAATGAACATTGAATATAAACCCCTGTCCTATCACTATAAACTACGTGACCTTGAATAAGTCACTAAGTTTTCTAACCCTCAGCTTACCCATCCAAACAAGAAAGATAATTGTATCTTCTTTTAGGGAGTTTCTGTGACAATCAAATGAAAAGATTAAAATGCAGATGTAGCATGAACTATTAAGAACTGTGTGATTATAAAATGTTATTCACCTCGCACAAAGCTATACAAATAAAGCGTCCTTTGAGTTGTTACCTTCTGGGTGCTTTTTCAGATGAACTCCTGAGATGAATAAGATGGTAGCTAAAAAAAACTCCTAGTAATTGTGTTTTGACTTCATCCTGCCCCAATAGGGAAGATCTGATTGTTTCACATACACAGAATTTTGCTCTTGCCAGAGCAGTATTATACCTGAGGCCTTGCCTCCTCTCGCCTGCTGACAAGATGTTCTCAGTGTCATTTTCAATCAGTAGCTGTTAGCTCCTGGTCTCCACCTTCCACCAAACTGGTTGGTCAGGAGTGCTGCCAAGTGTCCAGCTGACCCCTTCCTGAGAAAAAGGGCTTCAGCAGCAGCACGTGTGTAAAGATGCATATAGAACAGATGACAAAGCAATGGATTTCAGCACAATATTAGATTCTGCCAAGGCTGTTACTCACTCCCAGACAATCAGCCATTCTTCAAAGAGGCAATTATTGCTCCTGGTATTCAGCTGTATTTCATATTGGCCTTTAGAAAACAGCTGCTAGTTGGGTCCTATGCTCAGTTTCTAAATTCTCGCACCATCCTCTGCTTTTGCACCATTCTTGCTTCCTCTTGAAAGCCACTATTGTTAGTTTTTCATTGCTGTGACCAAAATACCTGACTAAAACAACTTAATCCATGATTAGCCAACTCCATAGCTCTGGGCCTGAGGCAAGGCAGAAGAGCATGGAAGAAGGATGTGGCAGAGGACAACTGCTCAGCTCCTGGCAGCCAGGAAGCAGAGAGAGGATTGCCAGAGAGAAGACAAACCCTTCTTGGGCACACCCTCAGTGACCTTCCTCCAATGAGGTTCCACCTCCCAGTAGTCCTTTCAGCCAGAAGGGGAGAGTCCCGTGATCTAATCACTAACCACAAGCTCCACCTCTGAACACAGGAGACTTTGGGGACATTCCAGATCCCATACCACACTGTAACCACCCAGAGAGTGGTTAAAGAGATAACTGCACTTGTCCTGGGGCTAGCCTGTGCTGCCTTACAAGTATGCTTCTCACGAGTGATTAGGTGCCAAGGCTAGGTCCTCACACTGGGAAGGCAGTAAAGAGGAACCGAGTGCCAGTTAAGAACTGGATCGGATGCTCTCTAAGGTTTTTCTGATTCAGAATCTATGATTCCTACTCCTAAGCCCCCAGCCTCTTGCTTCTCTATTCCTTGAACTAACCTGGAACTGGCTCGACATTTTTTTCCTTTATAAAAATTATGTAAAATAAATATAGTATAAAGTTTACCATTTTACTAGGTTAAGTGTCTAATTCAATGGCTTTTATCATTACATTCACACTGTTGTGAGTGGTCACTACTATTTCCAAAAATTTTCATCAACCCATTAAGCAATAACCCCCTTTCCCTCCTCTGATCTCTGATAATCTCTATTCTATTTTCAGTCTCTATGAATTTGCCTATTCTAGATATTTCACTTAACTGGAATCATAAAACGTTTGTCCTTAGTGTAGGTCTTGTTTCACTTACTTAGCATGTTTTCAAGGCTCATATATATTGTAACATTTGTCAGAACTTCATTATTTTTTGTAGTTGAATAGTAGTATTCTATTGTATAATACCACATTCTATCCATTCATCTGTTGATTCAACTTCATTTTGATATCTATATTATGGGAGATAAATAGAAACAATTTTTTTGGTACAAAAACTTCAAACATCTACTGAGTAACTTTAGAAACCTTCTAAATGTCACAGATTTCCCTAGGCCTTCTCTGGGAGGTAAAGGGGATATCATTAATGGAGTGATCCAGGTTTCACTTGATTGATCCCTTACTTCCTTACACAGGACTTGTGAAGCACCCTCCTCCTTCCACACCTACACACTACACTATGCATTCTCAGGGAATTCCCAGGGAGGAGGAGAGATCTCAAATAGTCTCATATTGTCATCTGCTGTCCTTTCTCCTGACTCTGACTAAACACAGCCCTCTCCCTCCTGGCACAGCTGGGCATTTCCATATTGGTGAGCCCTCACTGTTTTCTGCTATAAGATTGTATTCCTAGTTGCCATCCATTAGATGCTGCCATATCCTTAAGAGACTGCCCTCCCCCTCTGGGAGCTGCTCTCTGCTGCAGCAGAGCTCTAGAGTTCCCAGGATTCCAAAGCTGCATGTTGTTCTGTTTGTGTGATGAGCTCCTCCTTTCCCTGTTGATTTACACTGTGTGAAAGGTGGCCATGGCCTGATGTTTTACAAGAATGTTAGTGAAACAATGGGAAATGTCCCATCCACTCCTGTGACAGTGGCTCTGTTATAGGCCAAGCTCCTGCACACTCTTCCCTCTCTCAGTAGCTCCTCATCTCTGTGCAAAATGGGTTCTGGCCTGCCCACCCTCCATTTCTTCAGATAAGCCAGGTAGTTCTTAATGGCAGATTAAGTCAAATCAGAACTCCTATTAACATATTCTAAGTACATGTGATGAAACTCCAAATTATCTTCTTCTAGGAATATGATACCTTTGAGGAAAACACACTTTTGGTCAGTTTCTGTTGTTTTCCCATGCATCTTGTTTCCTTTTCCCAGGAAGGAATTTACTTGTAGAAACCTAGTTTCTTACAGATTTAAACTTTCAGAAGGTTATCTTTAAGTTTCCTATAATGATAAGCAAGCTTTCTGGAGGTTTACTGCCTCTAGAATTAAAACCTGACCTGTAATATCTGATTCCTTACCACCAGAGGGAGATAGTCCTTTTCTTGGTACCTTCTTTAAGTATTGCCCTGGAATCCATTAGCATGTTTTTGCACAAAAGATGTTTTCAGGCCTAAATCTGACCCTCTCCTTTGTCCTTCTTTGTTCTAAAATCTCTTGTTTATCATTCTTTAACCTCTTAAAGTTGAAATACAGTTCCATGGCTTTGATCTGATGATTCAGAGAGAAGCATTACTGGGGGCTTAACTGAACCTTCATATACTGTTGAAATGCTGTCAAAGACTCTTGCCCAACAATGGGATAGTATATTTTTTATCCTGGCATTTTGAAGACATTGAGCAGATTTGGTGCCTGCTCAGTGAAAGTCAACAAGCTGGCAGAAACCCCTCTCAAATAGTCAACATATAGAAAGAATCTAGTATATTATAAATAAGCAAGCAGGATGATCATTTTCTAAATGATTATATTATTTTCTACATAAAAATGATGAAAAACAGATAATTTGGGGAAATTATATAATGTCTCCTTGTTTTCTCCCTCAGTTCCCAATTTCTATATAATTTCCCATATGTTTATTCCCATCTTCTGCTGTGTATGCCCTGGGATCTTCTACTTCATATATTTTTTCAAGATATTTTCCTAAACAAAGCACAGAAGAAATTCTGGTGCCAGTTTTAAGGATGATCATTTTCTCACAGACACATACATGTACCCAAGTGGTTATCAGAGCTGTTCTTTCTGGCCATATTCTTGGCTACTGTATTAAATTGAGTCCTTTCGTTCCAGAGGTGATGGCCAGTGGTGACCATCACCACTTTGACAGATGATTCAGAGAGAAGCATTACTGGGGGCTTAACTGAACCTTCATATACTGCAGGGAAAGTGGAGTACTAGAGTAGATATACAGAACATGGGGAGGGGCATGCAGATACAATAGCATGAGACATTTTGCTATCAATCAACTAATATTTCTTGAACACCCATTTTGAATTAGGCATGTGCAGGAAGCACATAGAAAAAAGCAAGAAAGGCGTGTAGAAGCATTCAGACAAAATACCTTGTGCCTCATCCTATGATTATACCAGAGGTTAAAACACCTTGAGTACTAACAAAATCACGTTTTTCTCACCCAGGCTGAATGGAGAGAAGAAGTTAAAAAACACTTTGAGAAGATCAAAAGTGAAGGAACTTGTATACATCGATTAGATGAAGAACTGATTCGGAGGCGCAGAGAAGAACTCAGGTCAGCTCATCTCTCTTCCTCTACCTCTTCCTACCCCAGATCTTCAGATATGAGGAATTCTTCTTATGAATCACCATTTCATTTTCTACACACCTTTTACCTCTGCTTGTTATTGATATGCTCCTTGAAAGTTACCCTAATGGTTAGTTCTCCTATGGAATCTAACGAATCAATCTTCTAGAAGTTAAGTATAGAAATTATGGTTACCAGAGTCTGAGGAGACTGAGGGGGGAGGACAGATGATAAAAAGTTCTTCAAGGGATACTAAGTTATAATTAGATAAGAGAAAGAAGAAGTTGCATAGTAGGGTGACTACAACAAGAATGTACTGTATATATATTTTTGAATTTTAAAAAAAGCTAGAATAAAAGATTTGGAATATTATTACCATAAAGAAATTATAATTGCCAAGCATAGTGGTGCATGCCTGTAATCCCAGGAGGTTGAAGCAGGAGGATTTTACATTTGAGGCCAGCCTTGGCAACAAGAATAGACCCTATATCAAACATCAGACAGAAAGGACTGGGGATATACAGTGGTAGAGCACTTGACTAGCATGCATGAGAACCTGGTACATTCCCAGTACCCCTCATACACACACAGGAAAGAAATGGTAATTGTTTCAGGAGACACATGTTTACCCTGATTTGAACATTATACAATGTACACATGTATCAGGACATCATGAAATACCTGTAAATATGTACAATTTTTTATCAGTTAAATTTTTTTAGAATGTGTCATAGGCAGTTTTGAAATCCTAAGTGTTTTTTAACTTTTTTTGTATTTGTTCTTTTTAATTATACATGACAGCAAAATGTATTTTGATATAGCATACTTCCATTCTTGTGGTTGTGCATGATGTGAAGTTACACTGGTCATATATTCATATATAAACATAGGAAAGTTATGTCCAATTCATTCTACTGTCTTTCCCATTCCTATCCCCACGCTCTTCCCCCTACTCTTCCCTTTCCAATCCATGAACCCCTATTCCTCCCTCCTGACCTCCTATTGTGAGTCGGCATCATCAAAGAGAACGTTTGGCCTTTGGTTTTTTGGATTGGCTTATTTTACTTAGCATGATAGTCTCTAGTTCCATGCATTTACCAGCAAATGCCATAATTTCATTCTTCTTTATGGCTGAGTAATATTCAGTTGTGTATATGTACTGTTTTTCTTTATCCATTCATCTGTTAAAGGGTACCTAGGTTGGTTCCATAGCTTAGCAATTGTTAATTGAGCTGCCATGAACATTGATGTGGCTGTGTCACTATAGTATGTTGATTTTAAGTCCCTTGGATACATGCCAAGGAGTGGGATAACTGAGTCAAATGGTTGTTCCATTATTCCAAGTTTTCTGAGGAATCTCCATGCTTCTTTCCACAATGGTTGCATCAATTTGCAATCCTACCAGCAATGTGTGAATGTGCTTTTTTCCTCCACATCCTTGCTAACATTTATTGTTACTTGTATTCTTGATAATGGCTATTCTGACTGGAGTAAGGTGATATCTCAGTGTAATTTTAATTTGCATTTCTCTAATTTCTAGTGATGTTGAACATTTTTTCATATATTTGTTGACCATTTGTATTTCTTCTTCTGTGAAGTGTCTGCTCAGTCCCTATGCCCATTTTTTGATTAGATAATTTGTGGGGGGGGGTTGTTGGTGGTGGTGGTTTTGTGGGGTTTTTTTGTTTTTTTGTTTTTTGTTTTGTTTGTTTTTTTGTTTTTTGCTTTTTTGTGTTTTGTGGGGATTTTTTTGTTTGTTTGTTTGTGGGTTTTTTTGATGTTAAGTTGTTTGAGTTCTTTATTATATCCTGGAGATTAATGTTTTATATGAGACGCAGGTGACAAACATTTTCTCCAATTCCATAGGCTCTCTCTTCATGTTCTTGATTGTTTCCTTTGATGTGAAGAAGCTTTTTAGTTTGATACAACCCCATTTATTGATTCTTGATTTTACTTCTTGTGCTTTAGAAGTCTCGTTGACTTCTAAGTTGGTTCCTAAGCCAACATGATGGAGATTTGGTCCTACCTTTTCTTCCAATAGGCACAGGGTCTCTGGTCTAATACTTAATCCACTTTGAGTTGAGTTTTGTGCAGGGTGAGAGATGGGGATCTAATTTCATTTAATTACATATGGATTTTTGATTTCCCAGTACCATTTATTGAAGAGGCTATCTTTTCTCCAATGTATGTTTATGGTACCTTTATCCAGTTTGAAATAACTATTTATGTAGTTTTGCCTCTGTGTCTTCTATTCTATTTGGTCTTCAAGTCTCTTTTGGTGTCAGTACCATATTGTTTATGTTACTATAGCTCTGTAGTATAATTCAAGGTCTGGTATCATAATGCTTCCTGCTTCACTTTTCTTTCCAAGGATTGCTTTGGCTATTCTGGGCCTCTTGTTTTTCAAATGAATTTCATGACTGCTTTTTCTATCTCTGTGAAGAACATCATTGAAATCTTAATAGGAATCTCATTAAATCTGCTTTTGGTAGTATAGCTGTTTGACAATATTAATTCTGCCTATGCAAGAATATAGAAGATATTTCTAAGGTTTTGTTCAAGTTCTTTCTATGATGTTCTGTAATTTTCACTATAAAGGTCTTTCACCTCTTTGTTAGATTGATTTTCAAATATTTTTTGAGGCTATTGTGAATGGGATAGTTGTCCTAATTTCTCTTTCAGTTGATTCATCACTGATGTATGAGAATGCAATTAATTTGTGGGTGTTAATTTTATATCCTGCTACTTTGCTGAATTCACTTATTAGTTCTATAAGTTTTCTGGTGGAGTTTTTGGGTCTTCTAAATATAGAATCATGTCGTCAGCAAATAAGGATAGTTTGAGTTCTTCTTTTCTTATTTGGATCCCTTAAATTTCTTTCTTTTGTCTAATTGCTCTGGCTAGAGTTTCCAGGACTATATTGAGTAGAAGTGGTGAAAGAGGGCATCCTGGTTTTGTTCCAGTTTTTAGAGGGAATGCTTTCAATTTTTCTCCTTAGAATTATGTTGGTCTTGGGTTTAGCATATATAGTGTTTACAATGTTGAGATATATTTCTACTATCCCTAGTTTTTCTAGTGTTTTGTACAGAAATGGATGCTGTATTTTATCAAATGCTTTTTCTGCATCTTTCGAGATAATCATATGATTCTTGCCTTTAAGTCTATTGATGTAATGAATTATGTTTGTGGATTTCTGTATGCTGAACCAACCTTGCATCCCAGGGATGAATCCCACTAGATCATGGTGTACTACCTTTTTAATATGTTTTTGTATGTGACTTGCCATTATTTTATTAAGAATTTTTGCATCTATGCTCATTAGGGATATTGATCTGAAATTTTTTTTCCCTTGATGTTCTTTGTCTGGTTTTGGTATCCAGATGATACTAGCTTCATAGAATGAGTTTGGAAGGGTTTCCTCCATTTCTATTTCATGAAATAATTTGAAGATTGTTGTTCATTCTTCTTCTTGTTGTTTCAAAGTATTTTTTTAGTTGTATAGGGACACAATACTTTTATTTTATTTATTTACTGTTATGTGGTGCTAAGGATCGAACCCAGTGCCTCATATGTGCTAGGCAAGTGCTCTACCACTGAGCTACAAACCCAGGCCCCTCCTGGTTTTCTTTCCATCTGGATGGACCCTTAAGGATAAACCAAGTAGAAAGCTTGGATTTTCCATCTCTCACTCCTTATCTGAATCATTGTATCAAACAAGGGAGCTTTAAAAATAGTGTCTTTGGTTTTTGAAGTAAACTGTCCAGTTTCTTATTTCATTAGAACTGACCTTTGTTCTCCCCAAAGTTAGCCTCACTGATCCTGTGTTTTCTCTGATAGGCATGCTTTGGATATTCGTGAACATTATGAAAGAAAACTTGAGCGTGCTAATAATTTATACATGGAACTGAGTGCCATCATGCTGCAGCTAGAAATGCGGGAGAAGGAGCTCATTAAGTATGTACCCAGACCAAAGAAGGTCCTTATTGATTCGAATCTGTCAATCAACAGAAATTACTATTCTTGCATGTTGCTGCCACTCAGAACTGGAAGATATTTTATTTATTCACCCAACATTCCTTGAGGGAAGTGCTATATCCAGGTCCCTGCCCTGGTCAGGCAAGTAGATAAGTGGAGTCAGTACAGAGCTGGGAATGTGCTCTGGACTGGCTTTTTTTTTAATACTTCACCCTCCTGCGTGGTTCAGAGGAGGATGCAAGTTTATTTCAAGAAATTGGTGTGATTATGTGAGAGCTTATTGCCCCCTGGGGAAGTAAAATGGCTGCTAAAAATATTTCAAGGTATCCCTAATGGTGGCAAGAAATCCCTGAGGTCCTGACTAGAGCAGCAGCTACTAAAAATAAGAACTTTGGCTATTGTGTTGTGTTAAGGAAGAGAAAGGCCCAACTAAGTCTGTGAGCTGAAAAGCAGAATGAAGTCAGGTTAATTTGAATTTAGTATCTTCATTTTTATTATTATCACTAGCCTTTTTATTCAAATAGCCTTTACCTGTTAAATGTGGCCAGAATTTAGGGGTAGAATTCACCTGTGAAAACATTCTGCTCATCCTTTCTATCTGCTATGACTACTATGTGGCTTTTTCTTTCATCCTACAGGCGAGAACAAGCAGTAGAAAAGAAGTATCCAGGGACCTACAAACGACACCCTGTCCGTCCAATAATCCACCCCAATGCCATGGAGAAACTCATGAAAAGAAAGGGAGTGCCTCACAAAGCTGGGGTGCAGACCAAGCGGTGAGACACCACTCCCACTTGATATTCAGAGAAATGGGATGATAATCCCCCAAAACACATTCTCATAGTATGATAGATGAGGCAATTTCTGTAACTCATTGATAGCACATCAGCTTTAGATAAAATAGAGTAGGAAGGTAAAGAAAATGGCTTAGACTCTAGAAATCTAGGTTTTACTATGTGGGACATGGATATTTATTGTCCTGGAACTGAATAGAGGAGAGAAATACAGTGGGGACTAGTCAGACCTGGGTTCAAATCCCAGCCCTGCTTTGTCAGCTCTGTGACTTGAGCCATGCCATTCAGCCTCTTCCAACCCCAGTTCCCTTATGGGTAAAATGGTATAATCACAGTATATGAGATTTATTTTTATTTTTATGACCCCTAGAACACAGAATTGAGTTAATCATAATTCTTTATTTATGACACATGGTTCATACATGGCCTACTTTTATTTATACACTTAGTTCTTTTTAATAATGTAATAACTCACTACCAAAGATAAAAGCAGGAGCTTTGATAATTACCTATATCTAACCATATTATCCCCCTCATTCTAATGCTACATAGGGTTTTTGTGAATTTTAAATAATGTAGAATCACCTTTCAAATCATAGGTGTTCAAAAAATAGTGTTTTGAGGCCTAGAGTTGTAGCTCAGTGGAAGAGTGCTTACCTAGCATACATGAGTCACTGGGTTTGACCCTCAGCACCATATAAAAATAAATAAATAAAGATATTGTGCCCACCTACAATTAAAATATATATATATATATATATATATATATATATATATATATAGTGCTTTGAATAGTTTTTAAAAATCCTTTTTCATTTTTACAAATGCCTTTTATTAGTTTAATCATTTTTAAAATTATAGATGGACTGGCTGGGATTGTGGCTCAGCGGTAGAGCGCTCGCCTAGTACGGGCGGGACCCGGGTTCAATCCTCAGCACCACATGAAAATAAAGGCATTGTGTTGTGTTGTGTCCATCTACACCTAAAAAATAAATATATGTATAAAAAAAAGAAGTACGCATTGGTTTTTAAAAATTATAGATGGACACAATACCTTTATTTTCTATATTTATCTTTATGTGGTGCTGAGGATCAAACTCAGGGCTTCACACATGCTAGGCAAGTGCTCTACCACTGAGCCATAGCCCAGCCCCTCTTAGTTTAATCTTAATCTTAGAGGCTGGAGGTATAGTATAGCGGTATATGCTTAGATGCACGAAACCCTGAGTTCAATCCCCAGCACCAAAAAAAAAAAAAAAGGTAATACTTTTTTACTCCTTTTTTATTACCAAACTCTGGAGCCTTATAACTCCAAAATAACAAAGAATTGGCTCTATTCTAGATAAAGATAAATTAATATAACAGAAAGAAGTGTTCCTAAACTTGAGGTGTAGACTCAATAGTGAGATTTGAACTAAATGCAGTTAAGAATAAAGGTAATGAGAAAACACAAACCAGGATTATTTTAAGGCTGTCTGAATGATGGCTGTCCTACCACAGCAGGACTAATGTCAATCTAAACTATTAATGAGTAAAAACAAAAGAAAAAAAAAACAAAAAAAAAAAAACAAAAATAAACTATTAATGAGTAACAACATGGATGAAGTCCAGTTTTGCTTTTACTTATCGCCCTTACTATCTTCTGGTCAAATTCTAAGAAACTCTTTTCAGGTGGCACCTGGCACAATCCTCAGGGAAATCCCAGGGCCTTTATTTCTTTTCTTGTGCTAATGAGCGACAAAGTCCACCTGCAGATCTTCCTTGGTTCTGCGTACAGTTTTATAACCTAGGAGTGTGTTTGGGCGGGAGTGGGACGTTCTATTTAACTTCTTTGTTTTGTTGTGGTGCTAGGGATTGAACCCAGGGTCTCTCACAAGCAAGGGAGGCAAGTGCTATACAGTAAACTACTTCCCCATCCCTTAACTTTTTAAAAATATGAACCTATGTTTGCTGTTATGTTGACTTGGAAAAGCTTGGTAAGTATATGAGCAGAACACCGGGAAGGCAATTTGCAGAGTGTTGTACTGTCCATTGAGACTGCCCCTTGAATAATTAAAGTTTCATATTTTTTGGAGAGTCCTGCGATTGCTAAATCAGAAGTTCAGTGACCTATGAGGTAATCAGAGGAGAAACCACTCACCATCCTTACATCTAGGTTTCAGTTCATTTTTAGTTAGGGACTAAAGGAGTGCTGATTTCAATTTTAGATCCTCTGAGCCTGTCCCAAGTGAATATAATCCATGAAGATAGTCTAAATATATACTAGTCATAAGCTTGAAATGGGAACTATGCCTTGGAATTAAGCACCTTGGGTTCAAGTTATGTGTTCTGCTCTATGATGAGCACAAGCTAAGTAACCTGTGATCCTCAGTGCCCTTATTTATAAAATGGACATTGAAATAGTAGGAACCAGGCACTTTATATATTGTAAAGTCCTTTGCAAACTGTGTAACAAGGATACTCTGTGATTTTTGCACTGCCAGCTTCAGTAAGAGCAGCCTTCCCCTGACTTTAGATGCTTTCACTTCAACTTTCCTTTAAATATCACCATAGCTAGTTACCCTGTAAGTAGATGCCTCCACCCAGGCTTGGAAGGGCTCCCTTATCTCAGAAAAAGACCCAGAACCTCTTCAGTCCAAACACTTTCTGCAGTACATGTCAGCCAGCTGGACATCAATTTCTAACTCTGGGACAGAAAGCTTTTGATAGACCTCAGGACCCTACTGCCCTTATCATAAACTAGTAATACATGGAACTTCTGTACTAAGATAAGCTTTTGGTTGTACTTTTCCTGGAAAAAAAAGAAAAAGTCCATCTCCTACTGCTCAATGCCTACTAAGGCCCTATGAGCCCTGGCTGTGCTTAGTGAGGCTGTCAGCACAGCCTGGCTGACAGCCTGGTAGCAGTACAGGTTCTTAGGCCCTACCCAGACTGAACCAAAAAGTTCATTTTAACAAACTCCTCAAGTAATTTGCATGTACCATCAAGTTTGTACTCTGGCTGTCCAAGGACACTAGGACATACTGCTCATCTGGATTCTGTCACTAGCAGGCTGTGAGATCCTGAACCATTTTGGATGACTCTGGGTTCCTCATCATATGTGGCAGAGGCTTCTGCCCACCCCCTTTCAACCAGCCTATTATATCCATTTTATATAGTGATTTCTCATAATAGTTCATTTGAGAGAATTATGTTGTTAAATAAAAATGTTTGGACTCTCCAGTTCTAAAACCTCCTACTGATTTGTGTCTATCTGGTCCCAAAGACAGGTGAGGCTATTTGCTGGGAGGAAGAAGCGATGGGCAGTATTTACCTCAGGCCTCCTTCCTCTTGCGCATCACTGGTCCAGTGGGAACTTGGAAATAGGGTTGAAAGAGAACCTTCATCCTTTAAGATCAAAGTAGAATGACAGTGTCACTTCCCACCAGTCCTTTTCTTGCTGCTGCTGCTCAAAATGAGCTCTCTCCCATTTTCCCCTTCTCGGACCCTTCCTTTTCTTCCTCAAAATTTACTGAGTACTCCTATAAATAAGACTCCTGTCTCATATGAAGATAGACAGAACACAGTCCCAGCTCTTTAAGGGACCACGTCTAGGCTCCATGAACTCAGCCTCGTGTCCAGCGAACCTGAGGTTTCCTTTCTGTGGTACCAGACTTCTTTCCATGTGGTGCCCTGAGGGATCTGCCCAGCTCCATCACTGGACAGATTCCCAGGTGTAAACACCCAGGCCCTTACCTCAGCATATTGGTACCAATATACACACACGATTATGAGGAAGAGATCAAGAGCACTGTAGAGTAAAATTATGATTTTAAGAGAACTGAATACCTACATTAGGAAGACAGAATAAAATCCAGGAGGAACAAAGGAAATCCTCTGTAAATGAACATTTAGGGATTATCCAAGTTTTTGCTATTTTAAACAATACAGTAATATAATAACATACATCTTTGCACATTGTTATATCCAATGGATAAATTCCTGTACATGGGACTGCTGATTCAAAGAGCATATTTTAGAGCTTGGGGTACATTTCCCCAAACTTGAATGTGGTTTTTTTTTAAGTATTTTTTTACTTGTCAATAGACCTTTATGTTACCTTATTTATATGCAGTGCTGAGAATCAAACCCAGAGCCTCCCACAAGCTAGGCAAGTGCTACCACTGAGTCACAACCCCAGCCCTTGAATATGTTTTTGTGTCTAAAACTAAACCTGTTCTTTTCTCCTAGGCCAGATCTGTTGAGATCTGAAGGTATCCCCAGTACCGAGGTAGTTCCCACTGCATCCCCTTTGTCTGGAAGTCCCAAAATGTCCACCTCAAGCAGCAAGAGCCGATATCGGAGCAAACCACGCCACCGTCGGGGGAATAGTAGAGGCAGCCATAGTGACTTTGCAGGAATCTTGAAAAACCAACCAGCCCAGGAAAATTCACCCCAACCCTCTTACCTCCATCAGGCTCAGTCCCAGAACCCTTCTCTCCATCACCATAATACTCTGCAGCAGCAATACCAGCAACCCCCTTCTGCCATGTCTCAGAGTCACCATTCCAGACTTGGTATGCACGGACAGGACATTGCAACCTGCGCCAACAACTTGAGGTATTTTGGCCCAGCAGCAGCCCTGCGGAGCCCTCTCAGCAACCATGCTCAAAGACAGATGCCTGGCTCTAGCCCTGACCTCATCTCCACAGCCATGGCAGCAGATTGCTGGAGAAGTCCTGAGCCCGACAAAGGCCAGGCCGACCCCTGGGGCTGCTGTCAGGCTGACCCTTATGACCCCTGCCTCCAATGCAGGCCAGAACAGTGTGGGTCCTTAGATATACCCACTACTGAGCCAGTGGGGAGGAGCCCCAACCTTTCCAAGTCACCAGCACACAATCCCCTCTCAGAAAATGCCCAAGGTTCTGAGAAAATGGAAGAAAATGAATTCAACAGCTGTGGGTCTGCATCATCCCTTGGCACCCCTCATCACATCACCCCCCCAGCACTACCTCGAAAATCAAGGCCCCTTCAGAAGGTAAGGTGTGATGACAAGAGTAGTCTATGTCACTGCCTTCAAAGAATGTCAGAGCCTATCGTATTATGCACATTATAAAATGTACATAAAAAATATACATTTTGGAAAAGAACTAGACAACAAAAACACAAATAGAAATTTATTTTAAATACTTTCCACATTGTTTAAGCAGTGGACTGGGGAGTACACTTTGAGAACTACTCACCTAGGGACTGATTTGTTTATAATTCATGGAAAACCATATATCAGGGATATGTAATCAGAACGGTTTGGAAACCTCTACCCTAGAACTCTAATCTGGAGGGCTATTGGAAGGATTGAATCATAAAATTAAATTTGAGAAATAGTATTCTCAGCCTCTTCTTGGAGATTCCTAGTACACGTCACCACAGGTTTTGAGAAACCAGGTTTTGATAAACTTTTGTAATCCAGCATTTTCCTTACCTATTGTGCCACACCATGTTTTTAAAATAGCATCTATTAATCCCCCATGGAACTAGCTTTCTTTGCAGTATACTTTGGAAAATATTTTCTTAATTAATAATTGAAATGAGCTAACTAGTTATTGAAATTTGTTTCTTTCTCATCCACTGGCTGTGTGGGGTTTATTAGCTGGGAAGCAGTCTACTCTAGTGGTTAAAATCATGAGCTTGGGAGGAGATCATACTTCAAAGCCAGCCTCTTCCACTGTCTCCGTTTGTCTGTCTATAAAACAAGCCTAATAATGGACTCTGCCTCATGGGTTAATGTGAGGATTAAATGAATTAATACAAATAGGAAGCAGAGCAGAGCCTGGAATGTAGCAACCTTCCCAAAACTCCTGCCCATCTTGCTTGTGTGTGTTTTAAAGATCATGTGAAAAGTGGAGAAGTGTTTAGAACATGGTAAACACCTACCCAGTTACTAAGTACTGTTTCATCTCAGCACTGTTCATCAGGTATGTAATTAAAGGAAGAAAGAGTCTAAAATGTAAATAAGTATGTTTTGGTCACCTTAGTAGAAAACAGGTTGACCCTGGGGTCCATCATCTCAGAACTATGTTCTTCCTGCACATGTGTTGCTGCTACTGATCAAGCATTCTTGGGATAAAATTGTGTTTCAGGAGGAGCAGTTGATTTGGGCTGATTCATTCCCCACTCTCCCACACCTATAGGCAATTACATGTAATTTTTTGACAAGATTTTATTAAGACGAACTCACACATCATACAGTCCTTCCATTTTAAGTGTATGATTTAATGGGTTTTTGTTTTGTCTTTGTTTGTTTTTGTTTTTTTATTTATATATAACAGCGGAATGCATTGCAATTCTTATTACACATATAGAGCATAATTTTTCATATCTGTGTTTGGTTTAATGGTTTTTATCTACAGATTTCTTCAACCATCACCACAACCAATTTTAACATTTTCATCACCCCCAAAAAAGAAATGCCATACCCTTTGACAGTCAACCCATTTCCCAGTCTCCCACAAATAACATGTAACCTCTGAACCATCCTGATGCCATTTTGATGCCCTCTATGGGAGTGCAGGCCCCACTACACACACCTCGCGCATTTGTCCTCATTCACCCACACTCCCTCAGAGTGGCTCATCTCCTGTAACTGAGATCCCCTCCCGTGTGGATTCCAAGGGTAAACTGCTCATCTCAGCAGTCAGGATAACTCCATCCCTGCCTTTCGAATTCAAAAAAGCAAATCAGAATACAAATGAATAAGAGTAATTGGATTTTAGAACTGACTTTTTAAAAGGTAAATTATCCTCAATATTTGGTATGACTTGAACCCAGTCACCCAGCTCACAAAATTACATAATCCAGGGTGTCACATCAATGAACGTGGTTGTTCCTAAGTGTGGCTGCTTTTCTGCCTTGATGCCAAATGAGATTTTCCCTGGAAGGGAAAATTTACCTTTTCAGCTGAAACACTTACACAGCCTTCCATCTAGACCACAGAGCCCAGCTGTTGTGGGGTCTTCAGTGTCCCAGACATAGCCGCCTTATCCCTGCCAACATGCTCACTCAATAAAAATGCACGAAACACTTTGTTCTATTTATTTATTTATTTAGGTGTCAGGAGTCAAATCCAGAGCATCTCATATGCTAAGCAGGCATTCTATCACTGATCTACTTCCTAGGCCCCCACCTTTTTAAAAAAAATTGATAAATAAAGTATATATTTAGGGTAATAAACACCTATTTTGCAGCATTGCATTGGAGTAAGGAATAAAATACAATCAAGCTGTGGTCTGATCCTCAAATAATGTATGTCCTAGTGTATCTATAATATTAGTTAAAAGTGATTATGTGTGAGGGGAAAAAGTATTGTTGGACTTTGAAGAACTGAGAGATCACTTCTTGGGGAATCGCAGTGATAATGCTTGGAACTGCTAATGACAAAATCAGAGTCTGCCCACAAGTCCATGGCCTCCTCTCCTGGTTCCCCTCCATCATCACCTCTGAATGCACTCTTGGAGGCTTCTCCTCCCTGAGGGCAAAGATAAATTTCTACTCAGTTCTGTATGTTCTCTACATCTAGGATAGGGCCTGTCACCTTGGACACCCAGGACAAGTTACTAAATGAATGAATAAAAATACATATGTTTAAAAATCCAGCCAACCACTACCAAATGTTTTTGATGATAATGAAATTTTTTTACAGATGGTACAGGGTGTGGGGAAGAGAGAGAGATGCCAAAATAAATAAAAGCCTTTTCTTCTTATTCTCCTCAGAGTGGAGATGATTCCTCGGAAGAAGAAGGGGAAGTAGATAGTGAAGTTGAATTTCCACGAAGACAGAGGTAAAACCAAATTGTCCATGATTGCTTTCAATGTAATGGAGTAAATCTTGAGTTTGTTGCATTTGGCTGTTCAACCCACAGGTCATTTTCTTTTTCTTTCTTTTTTTTTTTTTTTTTTTTTGTACCAGAAATAGAACCCAGGGGCACTTAACCACCAAGCCACATCCCCAGTACTTTTTAATATTTTATTTAGAGACAGGGCCCTACTGAGTTGCTTAGGCCTTGCTAAGTTTTGAAGTCCTTCTGCCTCAGACTCCTAAACGGCTGAGATTACAAACATGTGCCACCCTGCACGGCAACCTCACTCTTAACAGACACTTTATAGGGAAACTTGATCTCACTGTGTTCATGTTCTTATGTTCTTCCATTGCCAGATTTTGAAATTTCCCTGTACACAGTAGATCTTAGTTCATCAGAATTTATTTCATAGGAACTTCAAAATAAGGAATGTAAATGCAGATCCACCATTACAATAGAGAAGACAGTGTGAGGGATGGCCATACTCTTTGTGGGTACATTTACTGGTTCCTAGCGGACCTCCCTAAGTTAGTCTGCTCAGGCTGCTGGAATAAAACCACAGACTGGGTGGCTTAAACAACAGAAATTTATTTCTCACAATTCTGAGCGCTGGAAGTCTGGGATCAAGGTAACAGCTGATTGAGTTGCCAGTGAGGGCACTCTTCCAAGCTTGCAGACAGCCACATTCTTGCTGTGTCCTCACAGGGCAAAGAGGGAAAGATGAGGAACCAGAATCTTGGGGAGACATAATTCAGTCCTTAGCACCTCTCTATTACTTTAAAATTAAATGGTACCCATCTTGATTGTTTAGTCTTCCTCAGGGATGGCAAAAATAAACTAGATTACCTCTCACCAAGACTGGCTGACAGATAAAGAAAGTAGCTGCCCCTGTGACAAAGTTTTTGTGCTTCTCCCTACTTCTAGGCCCCATCGCTGCATCAGCAGCTGCCAGTCCTATTCCACCTTTAGCTCTGAGAATTTCTCTGTGTCTGATGGAGAGGAGGGAAATACTAGCGACCACTCAAACAGTCCTGATGAGTTAGCTGATAAACTTGAAGACAGCCTGGCAGAGAAGCTGGACGACATGCTGTCCCAGACTCCGGAGATCCCCATTGAGATATCCTCCCACTCGGATGGGCTCTCTGACAAGGAGTGTGCTGTGCGCCGCGTGAAGACGCAGATGTCTCTGGGCAAGCTGTGTGTGGACGAGCGTGGCTATGAGGTAGGCGCCACTCCTTCCTCTCTCTTTCCCTCTTGGTTCCTTTGGGCCAGGATGTGCTCCAACCCTTAGGGTCTTTACAGTTTCCATTTATCATATAAAATATGACAGCTGTCTCTATGACGTGGAAGCACAAGATAACTGAGCTCCCAGAAGTAAGGCCAGTTTCCCCAAATGAGGCATAAACACTGAAATGCTCAGGAACCCTTCATTTCAAGATATAACTAGAACCTCACCTCCTCTCCACGCTGTCTCCCAATCTGGTTAAGGAGCGGAGCCTTCTCCCTCTGTGTTCCTAGTCTCCCCTGGAAGATGCTGTTGCAGCACATAAAATACTTTATGCATGTCGTGTATTATGCAGCTGGAGAGACAGACTAGCATCATGGTTAAAAGGAGTAATAAAAATGGAGCAGAGGCTGGGGTTGTAGATCAGTGGTAGAGTGCTTGCCTCACATGTGGAAAACACTGGGTTTGATCCTCAGCACCACATAAAAAATATAAAAAGTATTATGTCCATCTACAACTAAAAAAATATATGTTTTAAAAAAAATGGAATAGTTCTCTTTGCAGACAAAAAGCAGGACAAGAGAGGGAGGCATCATACTGTCTAAAGGCAAATTCCAGACCTCCCACTTACTGTGTTACCATGGGCAAGTCACTGAATCTCTCCGAAGATCAATTTTTTTATCTGTAAAGTGGGGATAATAATATCTATCTACCCCAATTACCTGTCATATCTATGAGGTATGATCTCTCTCAGAGATGTGGTGAGCATTACATGAATTAACAGATGTAAAGCACTTAATAATAGTGCCTGATAACACTATAGTAAATACCACTAAGTGGGAGGTGTGGAGGTCTGTACCAATGGGCCTAGCCACCATCATTATCAACTTCATGTCTCTTTTCCCCATAAGCCCCAAGGACAGGACCTGGTCTCATTTATCTTTATATACCCTACCCTACACAGTACCTGTCATGGGGGAGATGTTAAATCTGGGCTCACTGAGGAATTGTAGAAATGAACTGAGTTTTCTCTTGTCTTGGCTTTACAGAACCCTCTGCAGTTTGAAGAATCAGACTGTGACTCTTCAGATGGGGAGTGTTCTGACGCAACAGTTAGGACCAATAAACACTACAGCTCTGCTACCTGGTAATGAAGGAACACCCCTCCAGAAGAGCTCATGGCGTGCTGGTGTTTCAAATCCTCCACCCCCTAGACTCCTTCCTTTCTCTTCCTGCTTTTTGTCAGGGAAGAGAACTGCCCCATCTTTACCACCCCTAGAAATGAGCTGCAATAACAGGAACATGAGACTTCGCAAATCTCTGGAAAAAAATATCCAAATGAAATTAAGTCTCACTGAACATTTCAATCAAGAATGGCAGGGATCTATTTTATTGAATATTCTAGCTACTGTAACATTGATATTTATTTTTGTTGGACATTTTAACACTTTGTACTGTAAAGAGTGAACTATATATGATATAGAGAGAGACACAATAATTTCTTGCAAAAAAAGAAAAAGAAGAGGACTTTAAGAGCAACATACTTGGGAATACTTGGGGCCAGGAGGTATTATTGCTGCTTCCACAGGGGACCAGGTCTTTTGGCCATAAGTGACGGAAGAGCCAGAGCAAGACATATTGAGCATTTTAGAACACAAAGAACAGCAAAAGAAAACGCAATTCCAGGTAACTTGTGAACAGATCACATTAAGTTCAACCAGCTTGTCCAGGTGGGTGATGGAAATGACCTAGAGAAGTTCGGTGACCAGAGGTATTAAAGGCATGTGCTTCCTCTAGGAGAAGATAAACAAACAAAACTGAACATGGAAACTGACTTCATTTTTCAAACTTTAAGCAGCATTTGGTAGTGAGGCTTACAGATTGCATCACACCTTGTCCCTGGCAAATACTTCCCTTTTTAATGCTGTCATTGTCGTTACCTTGGCAAATGTATTACCTTGACCAATGTGTTGATCTTTCAGATTCAAGTGCCATTTTCCTATAGCTTTTTTCCTTTCTACTGTTGACCACTTCCTTTAGGAAAAAGGGAGGAGTTGCTGAGGAGACAAGGATGCGAGAGAAAGACCACCCACAGCAATGTTAGAAAAGCAAGTGTGGAATTTGTGAAAGCATGTTCTCAGGATGGTCAGTTCAGCTATATGGAGAAGATGGAACCACCCCTCTCTAGAACAGGTGGTTTGTCTGCTAGAATCATATTGATTCAAATAGGAGAATAGAATTTGAAGGCAGCTAGGATGTGTGTGTGTATGTATGTGTGTGTGTGTGTATGTGTGAGTGTGTGTCTGTCTGTCTGTCCAGCATCCAATCCCAAACCATCCCCTTGTTTTGATTCATTAACCCAATCTGTCCTGGAAGCTTTAGTGACTGGCTGTCATTGTTAGAATAAAGGCAAAATAATCAACTTGCAAAAAGCAACCCTTTTTGAACCACAGTAGCATTTTTGTTAAATGCTACTTGTAAAATATGTTTTAGTTCACTCTAAATCAGTGCAGTTTTGATTAATTGGATTTGGAAATTCATGGAAAGAATTTCACAACTGATTCTGAGCAGGGAATTGGAAAGATTTTACTTTGTCAAAAGCTTGAGGTTTTTCCTATCTCCAGGGACATGGGTTCTAAAAAGCATCAAAAGGTACTTCATGGTGCCTGGCTTCAAGGAAATTTTTATCTAGAATTTTATATACAAATAGATGTTGACCTAATTCTTGTCTCTGTCTCTAAGAAAACATACACTTGCTGTAGACCCTCTGATATGTGTCCTGTTGGATGTTAGGAAAGACTTGCAAATACTAAACCATTTCCAATGCAAAAGAAAATGGTACCCTCCTCTGGGTGCCAGTGATTGCATCAGCCAAAAAGGAAAGGCAGGAGGGAATTTAGAGCAGTTCCTTTTGTTTGTTTGATCCCTCCATTTGTTTACACTTTATGTTGATAAATTGATTTAAAATTTAGTGTCTGTAATTTGTAGTTCATCAGTAGGATGAAAGAAAATGTTTAACTTATACAGAGAACAGTATTGTTTGCATTAAATTATTCCATTTTGTATAATTCTGTAGCTGGACTACATGAAAGATCTTAAGTTATGGCATTATTATCATTGTTATTTTATTTTATAATATTATCATTCTCATTTTCTGTCGATCAGAAGGTGCAGTTTATGATGTAGCACAATGATTGTGTTTATTGCTAACCATGAATCATTATGGATTTTATGATTTTAATGAAGGTGTGAACATGAGACTGCCACTTAGGAGCTCCCTGGTAGTCACTGTAGTTGTGTCCCTAATTTTCTGTGTACAATGATCATCTAAAGATGCATGTTCTGCCCCAAAGTCCAATGGGCGCAGTGTGGTTTTGACTCCATCATGAAAGCTCTCAGTGGGCAGATGACTAAGAGAGTGGACAAATTGTTCAAAACTGTAAACTTTCTCAAATTTCTTAAGAAATAAAATCATGGGACTGCATTAGAAGCAAAAAGAATTATTTAACCCCCCCAAGAAGAACAAACCTAGAGAGTTCATGGAACTCATGGATTAATTTCAAGAATTGACAATATGGCTTGTAATCTCCTTCCTGCCAAAGCCCACAAAACCATCCTTCTCTCCTAAATGAGAGTAGCAGGAAGACTAAAAGAAGAATATATACATATATATTTCCTGGCCATGATGTCATCCCATCATGAATAAAGAAATTCAAGGAGGCCAAGTCACATAGAGGATCATGGGGCTTAGAAGAGTACCTTGAAAGATGCTATTTTCCATTCTCTGACTTCAGATTTCCCTGCACTTTGCATCTTTGTGGTTCATTGCTCCTTGGAAGGCAGAATGCTACAACTGTGTCTTCTGTTCAATACAAAATACCCACACTTGTTCATTTAGGTTTATACCCACTTTTAGTGTCAACAGAGAAATATGAGGGTCAATTTTAGTCTTTAGACCTTTCAGTGATGGTCTTCCTAGAATGTCCACCCCTGATGCCTCATAATTTTGATCAATTTTTTGAATTCTCATCTTGGCTATCTGTCATACTAATGCCACCTTATCTTGGTTTACTATTTTGAGAAATAGATAGTCTTGAAACTTCAGCCATTTGTTAGTCAAGATTTTAATAAAGTCCACATTGAATAACTTTTGAGTAGAATTGACTAGAGTTTTCAGAAAAGAATGGTATCCTCAGTCAAAGTTAAAAGGGAGGGCTGGAGATGTAGTTCAGTAGTACAGGGCTTGCCTAGTGTGTGTGATGTACTGAATTCAATCCAGAAGAGTTGAATCAAGAGCTCAGGGAATCTAAGAGCTTATTCTTTGGGTCCTATCAGCCTGAGTAGTGCTTCAAGGAACCTCACAGGACTATGACTTCAGGCTTCCTCACAATTGAAAGTATAAACCTCTTGGGTTCAACGTCTACATTCATTTATTTGGCTCACTTCAAGATGAGTTTCAATTTATATTGCAGATGAGAATTTGATTTTGATCTCCATTCTTTTTCTAGATCATGTCCTCAAATACAAATTTCTCTTAAAATTGGTTAGTATAAGGACTTTGAAATTATAATGGATCTCTTACCACCACTCAAGTTTAGACCTGTTTGCAAGACTGTGGGGAGCTCCCACCCAGAAACATGAAGATGCTAGCTAGCTGTCATAAGTTGATTTGGTTTGGCCTACTTGAAGTTCAAATATTTTAAAACTTTAGTATCAACAAATTCATCCTTCTAGGATGAAGATCATATATAGTAGGATTTAATAAGTACTGGACATTTATTCCAGGTCTCCTTGTGCTAAATTTTCTTCTAGCCTACTCTACGTAATAGATGTGACGGTTTTGGATTTCCCTGGTACTATCCTACCAGATTTAAATGCCCCACTCCATTGTGGAGCACTGGCATCCTGTATGTGAATGCTTCCTCATTGATGAGATGCTTTACTTTTTTTTTTTTAATGCCTTTATGTCTCAGTTTTTTCCTTAAAACATTCCTACTTGAACTTCCTAGAACTTAGTTCTCCAGAACAGAACAGAATATTTGGAATCCAAGGCATTCCTGTCCTACTGCTCAGTATATGTGATATATCTTGTTCCCCACTAAGCCAGAAACCAGAACCACCATATACAACCCTCTTCCATCTCTGTCCTAAACACTGAAGACCAGCATTACTTAAAGAGCACCATATTCTTTCCTACTGCATCTACTACTCACAACACAGCACTTGGAGCAACAATTACCACTTGATTGGAATTGGTGAACAAAGGGAAATCTGTTGACTATCCCAGCTTTAAACTCATAATTACTTTCTGAAAGTGAGCTCTTGAGCTTTTTGAGCTCTTGAGTTTGCCCTGATGGAAGAACAGGATCACACCAGTGTTTTCCTTCTGCATCCCACACAAGGCTGGCAGGGGCAGTACCAAGACAGGGAAAAGGCCACTTACCTCTACTCACTGCCCTTTTGGACCACACTTCCACTTGAACACTCACCAATCGCTGATGGATCAACCTCCAAATGTCTCCTCATCCAATCATCTAATTGTGTTGAATGAACATGTTCTTCCTTCACCATCTATAAACAGGAAGTTAATGTTCTAAGTCCTGGTTACTTGCTTCCTCCCAAGATGCTGTGAGACTAACATGACATTCTTTTCAAGACTTGTCTTATACTGTCAGTATGAATTTAGTGCCTTTCCAGGCAGCAAGGTTTTTCTTTGCTGATTTCATAGAACAAATGTCACACCACCAATGTTACCCACTTTAGAGATTGTCCCATTAGAATTGTTAGTTTGCTTATTTGCATGTTACAACTGATACTGCAAATTGGAATGGATGAAGCTGCTAAGTGGAGGACCCTTGTGGAACCTGGAGTATTTCTCAGGGACAGGTGGCAGAAGAGGGGAGCTCTGAAATTGCAGCTCTGAGAAACAGGAAAAGGAACTGGATTAAGGCTTTGGTTAACTGTTATGTGGCCAAGGCATGATAGCAGGATTTTACACAAGCCAAGCGTCAAGCAGATGGCAAGGCCACTATCAGGAAGCTTCCAGCAGAATCACAGGCCTGCCCAGAGCCACTTCACAGCACTCAGGGGATCACTGGCTCCTGGCCTCAGGCTGCTGTCCAGTGACCATGGTCCTCCAATGGTTGCAAGCCAGAGGGAACCCCAGCCAGGACTTGCAAGCTGTTAGGAAATGTCCCATCTTGACCATATCACCCCAGTGGCTCTCCATCTCCAGAGTGACCACATCCCAGACTCTGGAAGTAGGAAGATTCTCTTACAATAATTTGAGTTACTCTAATTTGAAGCAAATGAATCTTTTGTGGTAGATCTCAAAATGAACTCCCTCATCTGTCTCTCCTGCAGTCACCTGCACTGTCCATTCCCCTGCTCCTTGTGTTGTTTTCCGATGCTGGCCCCTCTTTGTATTGAACAGCAATGGAACGAGAATGACTATCAAAGCAAACAAATGCATGAAATTAAACAAAAAGTGTACTTCACTGTTTTCTGGTTCTTCCTTTTTAGAACGGTACTGTCTGTATCCTGTGAGCTGCCTTAACAAATGTGTCAGTATTTGTCAGAACTTCAGACAATAAAAGACTTTACGTGAGTAGGTTTTCTGCAGCCAAGAAAAACGAATGATGGGGAAAGTTGGTTTCTGTGACCCTGGGGTTTCAGTCACAAGCACAAAAGGAGCCATCATGCTTGTTAGACTCTCTTTTTGAGTTTTCTGTAAAAGCCTAGATGGGCACTCTGCTTCTTCCCTGTGCTACTCTGCTGCCCATCCTGCAGGTGCTTCTGTTACTAGTGACCCTACTATGACACGAGCAGAGAAAGGAAAACGGGAATCTGGAATCATTTTGGTGAGAGGCCTGGTGATAGTGGAACACTAAAACACCATTTGGGGTTTTACAATTTTCAGTCAATCGTGATTCCCACTGGTAAAGGCAGTTAAAAACCACATGTACAAACAAAGATTTATGTCCATTTATTTATTACATAACATTTATATCCATTTATTTGGTAAACCACTTTACTTGTAAACCGATAAGGCACATTGTTGCAAAATCATGCAGGAAAGAGACAGATCTAAGGATCTGTAAAAGGGCAAAGAGCACACGTTTGCAACAGTGTGGAGAATTCCCTGGCTCTTCCCTCCCTCTACTCCCAAACACAAACAAAAGCCACTGATTTCAAAGTCCAGATAGGCCTCCTCCTCACCCAAACTCTTGTTATCAAGGCTTTAAAAAAAAAAACACAAGGGTTGGGGATTTAGCTCAGTGGCAGAGTACTTGCCTAGCAGGCGCAAGGCCCTGGGTTCAGTCCTCAGCCCTAGGGGAAAAAGTGCTAAAAAAAAAAAAAGCAGACATGTTTTTAAAAATGAAATCTTTGCTGTGAAAAGACCATATACCATGTCCCAAAACACTATTTTGGAACCCATTCTTCCTATGGAATGTAAGTATTCCAAAGAATTCATGTACAACAAGAGGCTCAGATTAAAGCCTTGGCGAGATTCTTGGCCAATCCAAACAAACAAACAAACAAACAAAAACCCAATGGAAAAAAAAAAAAAAAACCCAATGGATGACGCTCAAGAGTAGCAGATCTGATAAATTATGAGAATACAGGATTGCAGAGCTGGTCAGTTTAGGTGCCAAGCGCCATCTGTCCATAGAGACAGTAATGTAGGTCCCTGCCAATCCAATTCTGCAGCTGTAGGAAGCAATAACAACCTTAGGTAATTAAAATACAACACAACCAAGTAATAATTTCTTTTGAATTGAAAATACAATTACTTATCAGTTTTTCTCAACAAATAACAAAAACATTCATAAGTATACTAGTGTACTGAATCCATTCTCCAGAAGGAGGTAGAAGGGATTCCCAACTGAAAGGACATATTAGATAATGTACAGATTGTCATTTCATTCAGGTGACTCAAGGGCCCTGCCCTGTCCAGAAGAGTAAAGATTTCCCTACTATAGATCCATAACATAAAGGTTTGTTCCATTCATATTTAATAATCTGTTTATAGTTAGCTTAATTGTCAGGACATATAACCATGAAGAGATTTGACATACATGGTTAACATCACTGTGTCTGAACACAGAGCATCACAGAAATCACTGTGCACTTAAGCTATATGTGGAAGTCTTAGGCGGTTTCCCTTGGCTTATGGAAGAGGTAGATCAGCAGCAAAAAGAAAAAAATAAATAAACAAAAAAAACAGTACATAAGAAACATTTCAAGAGACTAACAGCAGGTGGAGAGTCATGTCAGCAATGTGGGTTCACAAGTCAGCAGTGATCCTAATAACATCCATGGAGACTTAACAGAAGAACACGTGTCACACATAGCCTATCATTTTGCAAGAGGTACTCTGGACAAGGACAACCAACTTCTCCCAAGGCAGCCCAGGAGTAAGCAAGAGGCAAACCCAACAGACCACCCTGAGTTCCTTTTTAATTAATAAACAAGAGATGGGATTTTCTAGGAGGCCACCCATTCCCAGTCCTGCCAACGCAAGGCCAGACCAAACTAGATACGATTCACCTTTTAAAGCTGAGTGCCCTTTGTGACAAGACACTGCACACAGATGAACAGTGTCCAGATTACCTGGTGAGGGTAATTAAAAATCAATGCGGACCTTCAAAGGACCACACCCAGTAACAAATCATCAAGAGTCCAAGGATGTGGCAAACAAAAAATCCAGATCACGTGTCTTTTCTATTTATATGATTAGTGTTGCTTGGCTCATTCAATTGCAGGTGTTTCTGGCTAAATTTTTTAATGAGAGTTCCAGGAACTAAGGCCACCAGAGCAATGGCCAACAGCTTAAAGACTGTTCCCCAGGAGAAGAGAGCATCCAGAGAGGTTAGGGTTGACAGGATGGAGCCTGTCTGCACACAGATGAAATTGTATGGGATCAAACCTGGAAAAAGAAAAGGGGAAAGAACCTGTTAACAGGAGAGTGAAAAATGAAGAAAATAACATAGAATTTAAAACAGTGATACCAGCTTTTGCCCAACCCCTGACCCCTAAACATATTCTCTCCTCTCCATCTTTCCATTATTTTCCTTTCTTTCCTCACTTCCCTTATACATGTCTTGTTCAGCAAAAGAACTTTTGATGGTCTACACAAATATACATAAATATGTGTGTATATAATTTACATATATAAAATCCATTTTATTTAATTTTTCCAAATTAAAATTTTATTAAATTTTTCCAAATTTTATATACATGAATTATACACACACATATTATACATAAACCATTTAGATAAAAATTAAAAATTGGAAAGATAAAATGAATGAACAGTAAAATAAGGGAGCAAGTTAGCAAAAACAAGAAAATGCATGAGGTTCACACATTTGCTAAAGGTAGGCCCTGAATTTGGTCCTGAGCACCCTATAATCACAGAGAAGAGAGAAACACCATCATTATAAGATTTACAGTATGCATAAGATTAAAAATACAAACAGGGCTGAGGAGTGTAGCTCAGCGGCAGAGTGCTTGCCTAGCATGCACAGGTCCCCAGGTTCTAACCCCACCACTATAAAAACACACACATAACAGTTTCTTAAAAGGAGTACTATTTTTCATATTCTCCATCAAAGCCACTAGATCCCAAAAGTCTGGCTGGTAGCTGGAAAGGCTAGTCACTTAAGCATCTCCTGGTCAAGTTAAAAACATTCTCAGGGCTGGGGATGTGGCTTAGTGGCTCAGTGGAAGAGTACATGCCTGGCATGCATGAAGCCCTGGGTTTTATCCCCAGCACTGAAAAAAACAAAACAAAAACACATCCTGAGCACCCCCCCCACAGATATTCTAATTACTTGGTTCTGGAGTAATGCCCAGGAACCTGTGTTTTAAGTCTCTCCTACCCCCACCCCTAAGCTTCTATTGGTCTGGGACCCCTATAATCCATTCCCTCTCTATAGCAGAGGAAGTACATGGGAGATGATAGAACACTCTAGGTCATACAGTTGGGCAGGCAGGAACCCTGTCTCCAGAATCTTTCTAAGCCTCATTCTACCTAGGTAATTTCAAGCTGTTAACTGCCATTAGCTGAGGTACGGAGGCACTCTGTCTGAAAGCTGATATGACCAGACTTGGCTGTGGTCGATCTTGCTTCGATTTAAGATCTCAGGCATTGCCTATTAATAGCAGCTACTCCACTACAGATTTGTTATGTTTGACTGAAAAGCCCTGAATGTCATTCCCTCCACACTGAATTTGGTTCCGAGATTTAAGAGAAGGTAATACTTGCTTTAGGCTTAAATAGGGTGCTTTACTTCTAGCCTGGAGAAAGTAACAGTCACTGATCTTACAGGATGTTTGTGTTTTACCATTCTAATAAAGGTGATTCAAGGCCTACACTCTGAAAACACTACTCTAGTCCCAGCCCTTTATCTGGCAGCCTGTTGAGGATGAGTAGCTCTAATGGAGGTCGTACGATTGTCAAACCAAGGGGAGACATCAGATGTCCTCTAATTCAGTAGATTGCCCCCATCTTCTTGGAGGTAAGCACGTGCCCATGTGGCAGGGGACTCAGGGAAGTTCCCCAACACAACATCTCTGAAGACTCCAACTTAATCCTCTAGCATCTTACCAATAAGAACTGAGAAGAAGAACTGCACAATGGGGATGTTCAGAATCGGGGCCGAGAGATTCAAGAACCAGTTTGGTGTCATAGGGAAAAGTCTCAAAAACAGTAAAAAGAAGAACAAGCTGTTTCTGTTCTCCTCCACCTGCAGCAAAGAGGACAAGACATTAGGAAGCAGAAAGGCATCTGGGCACTATTCTGGACACTTTACATATACTACTCCCAACTCTTTCCATAACCCTCTAGGGTAGAGACTGTTTTCCCCATTTTAAAATCAGAGGTGCCTAAAGATCAGAAAGCCTGGGAACTTGCCCAAAGCCACAGAAATTTGATCCCAGGTCTGTTATCCTGAAGACAACAGAATCCCTAAGTCCTCGGGAGGCAGGGCAAAGGAGGACTATGGGAGATCTCTGCTCCTCACTCCCTGTAGGCCATGAGGTAACTCTCAAGGAACCAATACTTGGATGTGCCCTACTCCTTACCTTTCTCTGCATCAGGGCCACTTTATCAGGGAAGTAAGAGACCACCAGCTGTTTGCCAAAAATACTGGAGAGCAGGTAGCAGCATGTGGCACCCACCGAGGTTAGTATACAGCATAGCACGAGTCCTAGCCATGGCCCAAACAAGGCACCGGCTAATACGTTCTGCAAAGAAAGCAAACCCTCAGCCATGAAAACAAACATCTGGCAGCTATCATCCACCTTATCATGGAGCCCTAGAGTCACAGGTTCCCTCCTCCTAGGAATCATACACCAACCTCAGTCTCTTTACCTTTAAAACAAGGATAAGGAGTAAAGCCTCAGAGGACAGAAGCCAATTAAAAGAGATAATGTGCATATACAGCATCCAGTCTACTGCATAGACCTGAAATCAACTATAAGAGCTATAAGAAGGCAGAAATCATGAAATTCACAAAATATTTTTACTATTTCAAAGGATGAAACAAATCATGAGTGTTTCTTTGGTAAGATCCCACATGCTATAATGTTGTTTCTTGGGGTTTTGCTGGATTATATCTAAGTAGTATGCTAGCACTGGGATTCCAGGTTGACCAAAGCTCTCACTGACACTTAAAGAAGCCTTAGTTCCACAAAAATGGAAAAGTAAACCAATACTTCCTAATGCAGTTTGGTTGGTAAACATCATCTTGCTAAAGCATGGGATCCAAGAAAGAAACCAAAAGGGGGCCTTAGCAGTGGGAAGGTGGGAACCTGCCGGGCACCTACCATGTTGAAGTGCTTGACTACATGTCTTATGGAATCCTCACTCCACCCCAGTGTCATACACTGTCCTGACCACATTCTACAACTGTGGTCAAGATCATACCTAGTAGAGTGAGAACACATCCCTAGATCTGGGTATGGAGCCTTCACTGGCTCTCTACCTTAAACAGGGCTCAGCTCAACAGGGAAGACAGTACAGGGGCAGCTCCAAAGAGTGAGCCCCTGACCTCAAGCACCAAATGCTTCCCTGCCTTTCTTTGAAATGTTTGCTTGCTTTTTTCCAGTTTTCAACCTCCAAAAAAGAAAAAAACTGCTTAGGTAGAGCCGAGTTGAGCCTAGAGTAGAGAAAAGGTGCTGGGGGAAGAAAGGGAGGCAGGACAAAAAGAAGCTACAGGGTTTCCTGTTTGTCACTCAATCATTCAATAAGTGCTAAGAGCCACTGTGTGCCAGCCTCTCTAAACCCACTGTTTCATTTCATCCTCCAATAATTGTAGGGGATGCCAGAGAAATAGCAGCATTTTCCAGATAAGGAAAACAGAGCTGGAAGGAGGGCAGGACACTGACCAGGAAGCTGGAGCCAGGTATGGCAAAGCCCTGTTTGTAGAGGTAGGCGCTGCAGAAGAGCAGGAATACGTAGGCCTGGTGCTCCTTCCTGTACTCTCGAAGGACCTCAGAGAGCTCCCGCAGCTCTGCTAGGTCTGAGGGGAACCAGAGTGACCTGGGATTTGGAAAAGCAAATGAAAACATGAGTCCAAATCACCCTAATGCCTAAGAAAGTTACCTGTTGTGTCTTCTTTCCAAAGTAGGATTATAGCTGGGCATTGTGGCACATGCCTGTAATCCAAGCTAATTGGGAGGCTGAGGCTGAGAGATCTCAAACTCAAGCCTAGTATGGGCAACACAGCAAGATCCCTACTCAAAAACAAAACAAACAAAAAGTTTATAAACATCATCTGGTTTGTTGGGGACTCATATATAACTTGGCCCAAGGTAAGAAGTGACCTGACAGAAATCAGCAGAGACAGACAGAAGAGCTCTGGTTGGGAAGCAAGAGACCTAGGTTGGTATACCTACCCTGCCTGGTCATGGGTCTGTTTCCTTAACAAAAAATGAAAAGTTGGTATTATTTAATCAGTAAATTTCCCTTAGCTCTCAGATTTTATAATGGATGAACTGACTAATTTTTGATGCTGAGAATTAAAAACAGGGCTTCCTACATACTTACCACTGACCTACACCCACAACCCCTTTATGATCTTAAGCAGCAAGTGGATTCATTTCTAGGCAAGCACTAAACTTCTTAAATTGCCTTCCTTTCAAGGACATCCCTTCCCCAGCAAGACAAAAATAATTCAGACTTCACACTGCTCCTGAGGTACTAGGTAAACTGACTTAAATCATTCACTAAAAAGCCAATTCAAGATTTTAAGAGAAGTAGACCTATCCCACACCATAAACATAACTTTGTTGATATATGTCAGGCTTAAAGCCAACTCCCAAAGAGACTTCTTTTTCACCCTGGTTAAAACTGGTGTCCAGTGCACTCTGAATACTGTCCAAGGGTCACAGTATAAAGGCTACCTTGTCTCTGCCATCTGAACAATCCTTGAATCCATCAGTGATCAATTATGAGTAACCCCTCCTAGTTCTCATGAGAATACTTTTCTTAGTATGTCTGACACCCACAAAAAAGCCTTCTCAGCTACAGCAAAAGAATACAGACAACAATTCTCTTAATATTCAAATATCAGTTAATTCCTTGATAATGTAATGCTGTGCCAGGCATCTTTCCATGCACTTTATAAATAGTATGAGCAGTGGCACACACAATGCCAGCTACTCAGGAGGTTGAGACAGGAGATGGCAAACTAGAGGCTGGTGTGGGCGATTTAGGGAGACCTTGTCTCAAAACAAAAACAAAAAAATTAAAAGGGGCTAGAGATGTAGCTCAGTGGCAGAGCACTTTCCCAGCATCCCCAGTACAAAAAAAAAAAAAAAAAAAAGGAAAAGTATGTAGCAATCCTGAAAACCGGCCGGGTAGGTATTGTTCTGCCTCCTCCTGACAAGTTGTCCATGAGAGAAGGAGAAAAGTGGGGACAACCAGGACCAGGACAGGCAGACCAGACATTATTTCGTGAACTTGTTCACGCAACGTATCTTCCGAAGACCCAAGGGCTGATCCGCCCGAAGTGGAGTGGGGGTCGCAGGGGGGACCTGAAGGCGGACGAGGAGGGGCTGGGGGTCCACACATGAGCGATGGTTGGCTGGAAACGGGCTCCTCGCTGAACAGGAGGCGGTGATACACGCGAGCAGAGGCTCCGCCCGGGGTAGGCGCCCGGTTTCCCTCAAAACCCAGCCCGCGCAGCCCTCAACACACAAGTCCCAAGCCGGCTCCGTCCACCAGCCTGTCCGAGGCCGAAGTCCCGCTCCCCGGTCCCGAAAATGAACTTCAAATCCCGGTCCCCAACGCGCCCAGCCCCGGACCCGGCTCCCTTCCTCTGATGGGAATCCCGTCCCGCCGGCGCCGCCACGCACCTGCCTTCAGGCTCCTCGGGGGAGCCTGTTCTCGGCCCACCGGGCAGTCGCGTCGACAGCAAGTACAGGGCAAAGGTGCAGCCGGCGAAGACCAGGAGCAGGCCGAGCAGAGGGCGCATGTCGGCGCCGCACCCCGGCCAGCCGGGCCTCGCGACTGCTCGCTATACTGGTTACGGCGGAAACCTGGCAGCGCGCGGACTGAGCCCGCGGAGCGCCTTCGCGGACGGACCGGGGCGGGGTCCACTCCAAGCCCCGCCCCCCGTGCAGACCCCGCCTTCTCCGGGAAAACCCTCGCTCAGTGTGTGTGTGTGTGTGTGTGTGTGTGTGTGTGTGTGTGTGTGTGTGTGTGTGTGTGTGTGTGTGTGTCTCCTCTCATCTGTGGGTGTTCTATTTTTTTTTTTTTTTGGTACTGGAAATTTAACCCAAGGGCGCGTTACCACTGAGCTGCACCCCCAGTTCTTTTAATTTTTTATTTTGAGAGGGCCTCGTTGATTTTCTGAAACTGGCCTCGAATATGTGATCCTACTGTCTAAGCCTCCCGAGTCTCTGGGATTACAGGCATGCGCCACCGCGCCTGGATCTTCTATGGTTATCCCTGTCCATTTCTCCACTTGTTCCGCAGACATTGAGCACCCACAGCACAAATGTAGAACCGAAGCTCCAATCAAGTTCAGTGGGACAATAAGGGTGACCACAAAAGGCAAATCACAATATTGCCTTTTACTCAGCACTACTATATTCCCATTAACCCTAATCCTCACAACCATGCTGCAAAATAGTTATTTTTGTTTGTATTTAACAAATGAAAAATCTGAATCGTGGGGGTGGGGATGTAATTCAGTGGTGCAGTGCTTGTCTTGTCTTGCATGTGCAAGGCCCTGAGGTGGATATCCTGGCACAAAAATAAAATAAAATAAAAATAATTTTTCTTTAAAAGCTGGAGGTGTTGGCACTTGCCTGTAATCCCAGCGGCTCAGGATGCTGAGGCAGGAGGTTCACAAATTCAAAGCCAGCCTCCACAACTTAGCAAGGCCATAAGCAATTTATGAGCCCCTGTTTCAAAATTAAAAAAAAAAATAAAGTAAAAAGAGCTGGGGATGTGGCTTATGGTTAAGCGCCCTGGGTTCAATCCCTGGTTAAAAAAAAAAAAAAAATACTAAATCTCAGAAACATTGAATGACATCCCTCAAAAGAGAACCGAGATAAGAATCCAGGTCAACCTGGCTCCACAGCTAGTGGTCCTTCCACTGCATGGATTCTGGTTTAAGTTTACCCTCAAGGATGAGCTAGAGCTCCACAAGCAGAAAAAGGAAAGACAGGGTGAGTCCAGCTTCAGTGAAGGCCAAAGTGTATGACAAATTGGGGACAAATTAAAGAGCACTGGAAGGTAGGATGGGGAGTTGGTTTTTTAGTATTGCAGATGGTAAAACACCAAGGGGGTGTTTGATGAGTCAGAATGAGTTAGGTCTGGTTTGGGGGTCACTTTGGCAGGTGAGTAGAATATGTAGGGTTAACAGCTGCAATTGTCCTGATGAGACAGGATATGGCATGAGCCAGGACACAGGGTTAAAAGTGTATTATGACTCATTTTTTAAAATATTTATTTTTTAATTGTAGTTGGAAACAATACTTTTATTTCACTTATTTATCTATATGTGGTGCTGAGGATCAAACCCAGGGTCTTGTATGTGGGAGGTGAGTGCTCTACCACTGAGCCACAATCCAAGCCCCATGACTCATTTTTAAGAAGGAAAAAGAGATTATATTTTATCTTCTCACAATATTAAAATATTTACAAATGAAATCATTCAATGTCAGGTATTTGCATCAAAAAAATGAGGTGGGTTTGGTGGGTAGAGATACAGATAGAACAAGATTGGCTGTGAGTTGACTGTTGCTGAAGCTGAGTAATGGACACACAGAGGCAGATTCTGTACTGGTTTCTCTGTTTCTGTATGTGTTTGAAGTTCTCCATTTAAGAAAATGGGAGAAACAGTCTCATCCCTCCATTTCAGCTGAACATGCACATGCATACCTCTGATAACATTCTTCTCCCTATCTGACAATTTCTGCCTAGCAAATTCTTACTCCTTTGTCCATACTCAAGACAGTTGTCACTTACCTTTCCGATTTCCTCCATCATTCCTTCTCTGTGGCTAGGGATCCCTAAGAAATGCCTGCGCTCCTTTTGCAAACCCATGCTCCAGGTTCATCATCTTTCCCCCCAGGACACAGTGAACATTGTTGTAACTGAGAGAATGTCTCATATATTTGGGGATCATATTAGCTTTCTCTTACTATAGGAAAGCAACAGATATAAGTAACTTAAGAAGAACAGTCTAATTTGGGCTCACAGTTCTAGAGGGTTTAGTCCACTGTTGGTTGGTCTTGTTCCTTTTAGGCCAATGGTGAGGCAGCTCATCATGGCTGGGAGCTCATGGCTTAGCAAAACAATTCACCTCGCAGCTGGGAGGTGATAAAGAGGAAGAGGAAGGATCCCACTATCCTCTTTAAAGGTACATCCCCCCAAATCTGAAGACCTCCCACAAGGCCCTGACTCAAAGTTTCCACCACCTCCCAGTATTGCCTAGCCAAGGACTAACAGTTTAACACATGGGCTGTTGGGGGACACTTATCCAAACCATCTGTCTAGAGGAGATCATTGACATGAGGGGAAGAGGGAAGGTCTCCTAGGGATTCCATGAGAAAAAAATGACTACAGGTGACATTCATTGAATATCTAGTACAGTCTAGAAACCAAATACAGCATTTTATATGCATGAATTTACTTATTTCATATAACATGAAGCAGGGACTCTTAACTACCCCTCTTCATAGTCCAGAAAAACTGAAGCTTAGGAAGAGGGAAGCCAGCAAGTCAAAGAAGCAGTGGAGGTCACACACCTTTGCAAACACACTCCTCCCCAACACACTCTTCCCCACCATGCATGCCCTTTTGAAAGAGAAGACTGAAACTAGAAACCTGGGAAGGAAACAGTGAAATTCACCAAACAGAACAGATGACTCATTCAGGGATGTTGGAGAAACAGGAAACAAACAAACAAAAAAAAAGTGGGGGCTGGGAATGTGGCTCAAGTGGTATGGTGCTCGCCTAGCATGCATGAGGCACTGGGTTCGATTCTCAGCACCACATAAAAATAAAAATAAAGATATTATGTCCACCTAAAACTAAAAAAAATAAATAATTTTTTTTTTTAAAGTGTCCTGAGATCCCAGGAGAGATTTTCAGAAAAGGAACCATAGCTGTTAGGTGCAGGACAGACTGAATAAGTTGTCTGCAAGGCATGCCAAACAAAGTTAGCTGCAGGATGACCTGGCTTCTCAAACCCTCTGTCTGGTTCTTTATCACCTGTTTGCTTCAAGCCCAGATGCCCAAGTCCCCGCTCAAGGCTGAACGCTTGGCCCCCCTGCTCAAGGCTGAACACTCAGCCCGCCGCTTAAGGCCAGGCACTTAACCCCCTTGTGTGCCAATAAGGCAGCTTGCAAACCCAGAGACCCTATTAGATTTAGGCTATAAAAAATCCCTCCTTCCGGGACCCTCTCTCTTGCTCCCTCTCTTGCTCTCTCTCTTGCTCTCTCTCTTGCTCTCTCTCTCTCTCTCTCTCTCTCTCTCTCTCCTTCTCTTTCTTTTCTCCTCTGTTGCACTGCTACAATAAAGATCTCTTGGTCGCTCCAAGTGTTGTGGTCACTTTCCTTTCAATAGCCAGTGTCAAAGTCCTTGGATAAATCCAGTGAGAAAACCTGAATGTCATAGGACTTGGCCAACACAAGATAGGAAGGACCTTTGGCCAACTCTTCCAAGAGGTTCAGATCTACTTTCTATAGGCTCACTACCCAAGCATCTCCTTGCTACCCCTGACCTGCCCCACTGGAGTCCTAGGCTGATTCCTGGTTGGTGAAGAAGACCTGGCCTGGGCTCTCCAACACCAGCCACTTCCACCCTGGTCTCAGTCTCCTCCACACTCCTGGCACCCGAACCAGCACCTGCAGCAGCCTCCTCTGAGCCACTCATCCACAGCACATGCCCAAGCAGCTCAACCAGGTCAACCACAACCCCCCACCAGGGCACACTTGGCCTGAGAAACTGGAGGAAAGCGGGAGGTTCAAGGGAGAGTGAAGAGCCAGGCACCCATCAGGGCTCTTAGCCAGTAGCACGCAGCCTTTCCTGGATTCATTGCCCACAGCAGTTGAAAGGAGTAGCTCTGAACACCATGCAACTGTGCTCCTTACCCACCCTACACATAACTGAATGGAACAGGATGGACATCTTCCCCACCCCAAGGACCCTAGGGCAGTGTCCACTTCTTGGATTTTGGGATCACCTAGACAGGGAGTGGTTGTTTGAGTCAGCTTTTCTGTTGCTGTAACCAAAAGACCTGACAAGAATGATGTAGAGAAAGAAAAATTTATTTTGGTTCATGGTTTCAGAGGTCTCAGTCCATGGGTGGCCAACGTCATAGCTCTGGACCTGAAGTGGGGCAACATCACAGGAAAGCAGCTCAGAACATGGCAACAGGAAGGCGGGGGAAGAGAGAGATCCACTCACTAGGGACAAAATATAAATCCCAAACGCAGGCCCGCAGTGACCTACCTCCTCCAGCCATTCCCCTCCTGCCTACAGCTTTCCCTCAAGTGGATTAACACACTGATTAGGTTAAAACTCTCACAACACAATCTTTTTACCTCTAAATTTTCTTGTGTTGTCTTATCTAAACAATAACAGTAGCCAACCACCCAATGAAGCTGTCCTGTTGAAGAAGCTGAGCTGAATCGGAGAACTGGTGGCAGAACATTAGGGTTAACATGGGCCTACAACCTCTTGTTGCTGCAGGCTCCAGGGCCACCCCTCTCCTCCCTTTCCTGAGGTCTGATAGTCACCTCTTTCTAGGCATGTCAGCTTTCCATCACTATAATAAGATATCTGAGGCAATTAACTTATAAAGAAAAATGGGTTATTTTGACTCCTGCTTCTGGAGAAGCATCAACATCAGATGGCCCCATTGCTTTGGGCCCCTGGCAGGGATAGCTCATCGTGGCAGGAGCATGTGGTAAAGCAAAACCACGTATATCATGAACCAGGAAGCGAAGAGAGGACGAGGAAGACTGGGATCCCACAATCCCCATCAAGCACCCACCCTCAACGACCTCAGGAGCTCCCTATAAGGGGTTCCCCCACCTCCCAGAGCACCACCCTGAGGACCAATCCTTTAAGGTCTTCAGAGGACATTTAACCTCCAAACCACAGCACTGGGATTCCTTGAGTGTCCCCCGCTGCCCTCTCTCTCAATAATCTATAAAGTTTGGGTCAATGTGAGTGGATTCTGGCCCCTGGCCCCAAAGCCTCTTTAGCTAAGATGGGGTTCTGCAGGAACGAGAGCCTGGAGTAGGGATCCAAGGTCACGCGTTCCTATGTTCAGGTCTTTGGAACTTGCAGAGTGAAATAAATTAATGTTTAAATCAGGTGGTTCTCTCCAGTTCCTAAGCATGGAATCCATTCCATTATGTTCAATAGGTGTTCATGGAGCGCCTACTCTGTGCCTGGCACTGTGCTTTGTGCCAGGGAGGTAAAGACAGGCAGCAGGGGCTGTTGTGGGCTCACAGTATCCAGGGAGTTACAGTCACAGAGAAGTCACTGCATGGTATCATAAAAGCAGTGATGGAAGCATGTATGAAGTCAGTGGTAACCAAGGTGGCCAAGGGAGAGTCACGGTAAAGCCAAGGGAAGCCTAGGGACCATGGCGTGGAGTCACCCAGTAGCACCGTGTCCTGGAGGGTGTTAGCAGTAGTGCTGAAATGGGGGGTGGGGATCCCAGACTTTAGGACGGATGGGCTTGCTGAGAAATGGTGGTGGGGTCCCCTGGAAGAGGTGATTAGAAGTGAAAAATGAGCCCACTTCTATTTTTTTTTCTGGGCAGACTGGGAAATGGCCTCTAAAGACAATGGACAAAGATAATAGCATCATAGAAAAGTCTAAAGCTAAACCATTTGACCCAGCTATCCCTCTCCTCTGACTATACCCAAAGGACTTAAAAACAGCATACTGCAGAGACACAGCCACATCAGTGTTTACAGCAGCACAATTCACAATAGCTAAAATGTGGAACAAACCTAGATGCCCTTCAATAGATGAATGGATAAATAAAATGTGGTATATATACCCAATGGAATATTACTCAGCAATAAAAGAGATTAAAGTCATGGCATTTGCAGGTAAATGGATGGAGTTAGAGAAGATAATGCTAAGTGAAGTAAGCCAATCCCAAAAAACCAAATGCCAAATGTTTTCTCTGATATAAGAAGGCTGATTCATAGTGGGATAGGGAGCAGGAGCATGGGAGGAATAGACAAACTCTAGATAGGGCAGAGGGGTTGGAGGGGAAGGGAGGGGGATGGAGTTTAAAATGATGGTGGAATGTGATGGACATTATTATCCAAAAAACAGGTATGAAGACACAAATTGGTGTAATATATTGTGTATACAACCAGAGATATGAAAAATTGTGCTCTATATGTGTAATATGAATTGTACTGCATTCTGTTATCATATATAATTAAAAAAAAAAAAAACAAAGATCCTATGGGGGGAAAAAATCTAAGGCTGAGAAGTTTAGGTGCCCTTGTGGCAATGGGCTATGGTTAGAGTGAGAGGTAGTCTTTTCTCAATCGAGCCACGTTCCAGAACAAACCATAGGACTCAGAAGATGATAGAGAGTGTTTATTTAATAGATATTTCTTGAAGGCAGACTATATCATAGGTACATGGTTCGTGCCTCACAGACGAGTGAATATGGACATTAATCACATAATTACAAAAATAAATGTAAAAATAAACAGTTCATGAAGGAAAAAGTATGGTGAGCTCTGAGTGGAAATGAGACCTGAGAAGACTCCACAGAGCAGGGGCCCCTGAGCCAAGATTCAAATGACCAGTAGGAGAGAACTGGTGAAAAGAAGAGGAAAGGGGTAAACTGTAATTTAATTGTGTTATGGATTTGACATTCAGATAGATATACAGACAAAGAAAAAGGAGGAGAGGCACAGAAAACAAGAGTCACAAGCTCCAAGGGGGTCAGGAGGAAGATTTTGAGAAGACAGTGACCACTCCTGTGACTCTCTTCACTTCTTCTTCTCTCCATTTCTGAAACTCACTGAAATTCATCTCCATACCAATAAACAAGTTCCCTCCCTTTATCCATTCATTCTTCCCTTCATCCATCCATCCACCACCCCACAGATGCCCAGGCCGTGGTAAGCCAGGTCCTATGCCAGCACCCAGTGACCCAAAGAGTCTATAACTTAATAGAAATTCTACTGCTGGCATTTTCTTACAATTGTTTTGACTCTCTGCTTGGATATAAGGAAAAGAGGACAAAAAAGTAACTGTGCTAATCAAAATGCAGGAACAATAAAACTCTAAAAAGAAATCAGGGCCTCTCAGTACGCTGATCTCTCTGTCCACAATTGCTGAGGAAAGGTGTGGTGGGAGAGGCCAAGATGTCCAAGTGCCACTGAGCCTTTTATAGGCAACCCTTACATAAAATAGGCTCTATTTGATACAAATGAATCTAAGATACAAATCTCTAAGAATGAGCCACACACTGATTTATATCATTTATGAAATAGTCCATTTCTTTACAATAAGGCTGTTTTCATAGAAAACGGTAGAGGACTTTGAGACAGTTGCACCCACTCTCATGCTGAGCATCTGGCCCCAGGGATTGCCCTCCTTTCATTCTAGACTTGGTCTTCAGGGATTTCTTGACGTGGCTGCTGCTGTCATTCCAGATTCGGAGGTCACACCTACCTCCAGGGAAGTCTGAGAATTCCTCAAACTGGAGGCTGCAGATGCTCTGAGAACAAACTGGTTTATACTTTGAATCCCCATGTTAGCAAAACAAGTTATAGCATCATTGTTTTTGTTTTGTTTTGTTTTTCTGCAGTGTGCATTTAAAAAATTTCCTTCAATAAACAGGGATTACATTGATAGTAAGGAAAATATAAACATTTCTTAAAGACTGTTTAAGCTAATGTTTAGGCACTGTACACCTGTAATCCCAGCTACTTCAGAGGCTGAAGCAGGAAGATCACAAGTTCGAGGCCAGCCTTGGCAACTTAATGAGACCCCGACTTAAAATAAAAACTAAAAAGGGCTGGGGATACAGCCCAGTGGTAGAGCATTCCTGGGCTCAATCCCCAGTACAGAAAGAAAGAAAGAAAGAAAGAAAGAAAGAAAGAAAGAAAGAAAGAAAGAAAGAAAGAAAGAAAAGGGTTGCCTGGGGTGGAGTGTAGTTCCGAGGTGCAGCTCTGGGATGGCCCCCAGCACTGCCAAAACAAACATACAAACAACCTAAACCGGAAAAGAAGGGTAGCCAGGCTGGGGCTGGGGCTCAGAGGTAGAGCGCTCGCCTAGCACATGTGAAGCACTGGGTTTGATCCTCAGCGCCACATAAAAATAAAATAAAGATATTGTATCCACCTATAACTAAAAAAATAAATATATAAAAAAAGAGAAGGGTTGCCTATAAAATGATCCTTCTCCATCTTAGGTGAAAAACAAGCCCTTTCCTCCCCTACTGGTCCCCTGTCCCAGGGGTGTGAGACTGCTGCTTCCTCCCTAGTCCCAGCACTGCCCTCAGGCTACCAGCCCATCTCTACCTCCTTTGCACCAGCATCACTTCAGAGGGGGTGGGACAGGGGTATGTGGCTTTCTTGCTGTATTGATAAGGAGGGGCCACCCCTATCAAAGGATATGATCAAAGGATACGAGCTAAGCCACTTTAAAATAAATAACAACATATTCACATTCATGACACCTTCACAGATGTGGTACCCAGAGGATTTCAGAGAACCCTTCATAGACTTGTCTTCCACACCCACACAGCAGCCCTGAGAGGTAGGTCAGTTTTGTTCCCTTCTGCGTGATGGGTTCTGCGCAGAATTCGGCACAGGGAACAGAAAGTCCACAGTGAGGTCTCCAGCCCCCCACCTAGCCTTAAGATGAGTACCCGAAGCCCTGAGGAACAAGGAGCCTGTGTGATGGGCAGCAGAATCGACAGGTCGGAACAAACAGGCCCCAGGATGCAGCCAGACAAAGCACTGGGCTGTCAGAAGGCTGGCTATTTCTGACTTGCCCTAGTTAGGGCCACCCTTCCCAGGATCGTTTTATAATCACAAGGTCGTTTGACGTTCTGCAATGTGACATCTGTAGGACGCTGCTGAAAATAACCTTGGTTTTTTTCATGCTTTTTGAGCTTTGAGGAAAAGCTCAGGTGAAGCTTTAAAAGAGGCCGTAGATGCAGCTTTCCTGACATCGCTGCTGCCCACGTGTCCACGGCAGCAGCAGTTACATTTGCAACTTGGGGCAGAGAATAGGTTTGAAGACTGTCTGGACATTTTCCATCAGGACAAGATCATACCGACATAACTGGGGCCTGGGAAAACACGACAGAAATACCCTTGTCAATAAAATCATAGCAATACCACGTTCTTGTCAAGTCAATTGCATTATATCCTTAGGATATAAAATTATGCAGCAGATGTTTCTAATGGAATCGGAAAAACGCTTCATCCACAGCCAGAAAGCAGAACATAAAATGTTATCCCCATCTGACTTCAACTAGGTTTAAAGCAATGATAGAAATAACCAAAACTGTTAACAGCGGTTACCTCTGAATGACATTAGGAGTGATCTTTTTCTGCTTCCTAACACTTTCTGTACTTTCCAGATTTTATAAAATGGGCATGTTATCTCTTTGAAAATTAGGAAAGTACAAAAAAAATCCCACCATTTTAAGATATAATGACTATTCTCTTAGAGGAAATTTGTATTAAATATTTTAGGGTGTCCTTAACCTTCAAGAAAAAGTTACTGGTTACATCATTTCCTGTCTCTTTTTCCGCCCACAGATTAAAAGTTAAGACCATATGGTAGAGTGGTATTTATCACAAAACATACAAATATAGCCCTGTACTTAAAAAAAAAAAAATCCTCTCTCTCTCTTTATGCACATGCATTCACTTTTTCTGAACCCGTTGATAATAGGTTGTTTGCTCCTCAATATTTCTTAACACTTCTGTGTGTATTTTCTAAGAATAAGGAGATTCTCAATGCATTTATCAAATTTAACAAACATAACATTGACATTGTCAAAGGGAAAAAAATCCAATTTTTCTTTAACCTTATATATATTCATCTCTGTTTTCTCAGTCTGCTGAATGATACAAAATTTCTTTTCTACAACAAACTGTCAACTACAAGGAACACGGGTGGTTAGGGAGGAAATTATGTAACTCTAAGCATATAACACCATTATTTCCTTGGGTTACTGGGCCATTTATCTTTAAGCACATGCCAGTATAAATTTCTTGGATTACTGAGCAACTTGTTTCAAATGGAGACTATTTTTGGAAAACCCCTAACTCCCCTCCCTGTGAATGAAGAAGTTCCATTAAAATATCTGAAGAAGCCGAGGATCCAATAAAATCTTTGGTAAACCTTGCCTGAGGCTCACCTCTCTGGATGGACAAGGGACCTCAACCTAATTCGGAGGATCCTGAGCTTGTACTTAGGACCTATTACAGATCCTGTAGAGAACACCAAGGAAATTGTTGCCACTTTGTCCAGATCTTGATTAAATCTTGCAAGCAGGCTCACTTGATGATATTTCTGAAATGTGGCTGGTTCACTGGAAAGAAGAAATAACATTTAGAAATGAGTATAGATGACTAAGGAGAGAAAGCAGCTCTGCAGCCTGCAAATCATTGGTACACAGGCTACTACTTGGCCCCATTTCCTGCACTTGCTGAATTTCATGTCCACCAAGTCCAGGCAACTGCCTAAGTGAATCTACTTACCCCAAAGTGACATCAGAGAAGAATGCTATTTACTGTGCACCAAGCAGTGTGCTCCTGTCTTTATTTATTTATTTACTTATTTTGGGGGGTACCAGGGATTGAACCCAGAGGAGTTAACTACTGAGCCACATCCCAGGACCCCCCCCCTTTTTTTTTAGAAAGAGAGAGAATTTTAATATTTATTTTTTAGTTCTCGGCGGACACAACATCTTTGTTGGTATGTGGTGCTGAGGATCGAACCGGACCGCACGCATGCCAGGCGAGCACGCTACCGCTTGAGCCACATCCCCAGCCCCACCTGGACCCCTTTTTCTAAAAATTATTTTTTTAGTTGTAGATGGACACAATGTCTTTATTTATTTATTTTTATGTGGTGCTGAGGCTCGAACCCAATGCTTCACATATGTGAGGTAAGCGCTCTCCCACGGAGCTACAATCCTTGCCCTCCCTAGTCCTTTTTAAAAATTTTTTATTTAGAAAAAGGGTCTTTCTGAGTTGCTTAGGGCCTCACTAAATTGCTGAAGCTGGTTTTGAACTCTCAATGCCTCAGCCTCCCGAGCCGCTGGGATTACAGGTGTGCGAAACTGCACCCAGCTGGTGTCCTCATCTTTTGACACATCTCTCCAATCCCTGAAACATTCTGCAAGGTGGGTATTTTTTTTTCCTATTTTACAAACAGGGCAAAAGCTGCTTGAAGAGCTTAAGTTCCCCACAGGACAGGGGTTACGAACTCAACTCCAAGTTCAAAGTTATGGTCTTTCCATTAAACTGCATTGCTAGAGACACACGGAGATTTCCAGCCAAACTGGACACTAACAGAGAAGTTATCCTTAAGCACGTTTTTTTTTTTTTAGTCCTGTCTCTCAAGATGAACCTTAGGCTAAATCTGTGTTCTAGTATGTTCCTCAAGTGTGTGAAGATGTTTTCTATACATGGAACCCCAGAGGTCCCAAGAGAAATCACTGGGGAGGTTCAGCACAGTCCTTGTCCCACTGCAGAGCTGGAAGAGGAGGTCACAGAGAGCTGAGGAGTCTCCTAGACTCAGGAACAATGGGCTCACATCAGAAATGATTCTTAATTTGGAGGGTTAGTGATGTAAGCAGGTATCTGTCATCCCAGCCCTAATGGAATCAAGTCTGAGTCTTGAAATACAGAAGGTACCCAGATATACTGGGGGGCATGGGGCATTGAATCCCAGGGTGCATGACCCCTGAGCCACATAGTTGCTTAGAGCCTCACTTAGTTGCTGAGGCTGGCTTAGAACTTGCAATCCTCCTGCCTCAGCTTCCCAAGCAGCTGTGATTACAGGTGTGCACTACCACTTTCAGCCCAGATTTTGGTTCCTAAATACCATCTCCACTAAAAGAAACCAGGGTTTCCTGGAGAAAGAGTTGACTCCCAGGCTGGGGCAGGGAAAGTGCAAGGTGATCCTAAGACAGTCTGTGTGCCCAAAAGGAAGGAAGTGCTTCAGAGAATGATGAAAACATTCCATAGGTATAGAATCACTTCACACCCATTAGGACGACAGGTGTTGGTGAGGATGTGGAGAAATTGGAACCCTGGTGCAGTACCAGTGGGACCAGAAAATGATGCAATAGTCATGGGAAATGGGATGACAGCATGTCAAAAATAGAATTACCACATGGGCCAGACATTCCACTTTAAATATCCAAAATAATTCAAAGCAGGCACAAGCATCCATCAATAATTGAATGGGTAAACAAAACATGGTCGATACATATAATGGAATCATATGCAGCCTTAAAAATGAAGGAAATTCTGTCACATGCTACAATATCAATGAACCTTGAGGATACTATACTAAGTGAAATAAGCCAGTCACAAAAAGACAAACACTGTATTGATTCCTCTTGTGTGAGCTATCTACTATTGTCCAATTCATAGAAAGAGAAATAATAGTGTTTACTAGGGGCTTGGAAGAGTAAGGAAAGGGGAGTTGTTAATGAGTACAAAATTACTGCTTTGCAAAATGAAAAAAAATCTAGAGATCTGTCTCATGACAACATGAATACACTAACTACTGAACGGTACACCAAAAATTGATTAAAATGATAAACTTGGCCAGGTACAATGGCACACACCTATAATCCCAGCTACTTGGGAGGCCAAGACAGGAGGATCACAAGTTCAATGCCAACCTCAGCTACTTAGTAAGATTGTCTCAAAACAAAGCATAAAAAGGGCTGGGGATAGAGATGCAAAGATGGTTTAATATATGCAAATCAATAAATGTAATTCATCATATAAATAGAACTATGAACAAAAATCACTTGATCATCTAAATAGATGCAGAGAAAGCTTTTGAGAAAATTCAACACCCATTCATGATAAAAACATTGAAAAAACTAGAAATAGTAGGAACCTACCTCAACACCATAAATCACACACACACACACACACACACACACACACACACACACACACGTCAATTTCGTAGTAAATGGGGGGAAAAATGAAAGTGTTTCCTTTAAAATCTGGAACAAGACAAGATGTCCACTCTTTCCACTTATATTAATATAGTACTAAAAATTCTAGCCAGAGCAATTAGGCAAGAGAAAAAAATAAAAGTAACAAAAATAGAAAATGAAGAAGTCAAATTATCCCTGTTTGCAGATGATACAATCCTATACCTAGAAGATCCAAAACACTCCACCAAAAGACTGCTAGAGCTAATAAACAATTCAGCAAAGTAGTAGGTTACAAAATCAACATACAAAAATCAATAGCTGAGCTGGGCACAGTGGCGCATGCCTGTAATTCCAGCATTCGGGAAGTTGAGACAGGAGGATCCCAAGTTCAAATCCAGCCTCAGCAACAGCAAGGCACTAAGCACCTCAGTGAGGCCCTGTCTAAGTAAAATACAAAATAGGGCTGGGATGCGGCTCAGTGGCCAAGTGTGCTGAGTTCAACCTCTGGTACCAAATAAATAAATAAATAAATGGCTGGGACGTAGATCAGTGGTAGAGCACTTGCCTAGCACATGTGAGGCACTGGGTTCTGCTGGGGTTACCAGCACCCCGACAGAGCAGATTTCTGCTTTGAGGGAAAATAAAAAGTCTGAAAATAATAAGAAACAGAAGATAATAGACAGAAAATAGTTTTTTAAAAGCTGGGTGCCTGGTGGGTCTTCCAGCCCTGATAGGAACAGGAACTGAACAAAGAAGAAGGTCCAAATTTTTTATTTAAGGGAAATACATCAAAAGGTTTCACTGTGGCAAGCTTCTTGAGGAAAACAGGATAAAGATGTGAAAAGCAACTTGTTTGGAGCAAGGGAGGTTACACTCACCACCACCACCCCGCCCCCCACCCCAGGGGCTGCATTTGAACATAGGGCTGTGAGCTAAGGTACATGTCAGCTGTAATCTGAACAATCGGCAACAGGTAGATTCACACCAGGAGTTCTCAGAAAAGCAACCTCCACACACACAGCCCACCCCACACCCTCCACACCCCCACTCTCCACCCACCCCCTGCCACCTTGTAATGGCTCAAATGAACCTGTAATTCATACATGGCTTCCAACACTCAGCACCACATAGATAAATAAAAGCATTGAGTCCACCTACAACTAAAAATAATTTTTTTAAAAAAAAATCAATAGCTTTCTTATATATCAACAATGAATCTGCTGAGAAAGAAGTCGGGGAGGGGGGGAATCCCATTCACAATAGCTAAAAAAAAAAAAAAAAAGGAATAAATCTAACCAATGAGGTGAAAGACCTCTACAATGAAAACTATAGAACACTGAAGAAAGAAATTGAAAAAGATCTTAGAAGATGGAAAGACCTCCCACGCTCATGGATAGGCAGAATTAATACTGTTAAATGGCCATGCTACCAATACTAGAAGCAATACACAGATTCAATGCAATCCCCATCAAAACACCAATAATATTGTTCACAGAACTAGAAAATACAGTCTTAAAATTCATTTGGAACAATAAAAGACCCAGAACAGTCAAAGCAAGTCTAAGTCAAAAAAGCAATGCTGGAGGTATCACAGTATCTGACTTTAAATTACACTACAGAGCTATAGTAACAAAAACTGTATTTCACTGGCATAGAAAGAGACACATAGACCTATGGCACAGAATGGAAGACACAGAGACAACCCCACACATCTACAGTCAGCTGGTCCTTGAAAAAGGTGCCAAAAACATACAATGGAGAAAAGACAGCCTCTTTAATAAGTGGTGCTGGGAAAACTGGTTATCCATCTGTAGAACAATGAAACTAGACCCCTATCTATCACCCTACACAAAAAGCCAACTCAAAATGAATCAAAGACCTAGGAATTATACTAGAAACTAGGCAACTCCTAGAAGAAAATATATAGTCAGCACTCCAATGTGTAGGCATGGACAATGAATGACTTTCTCAATAGGACCCCTAAAGCTTAGGGAATAATGACAAGAGTTAATAAATGGGATGGAATCAGATTAAAAAACTTTTTCACAGGAAAGGAAAACAAGAATATGAAGAGTGAACTTACCGAGTGGGAGAAAAATCTTTGCTAGCTACACTTCTGACAGAGGATTAATATCTAAAATACATAAAGAACTCAAAAAAATGTAACACCAAAAAAACCAAATTAATAAATGGGAAAATGAAGGCAATAGACACTTCACAAAAGAAATATAAATGGCCTACAAGTATATGAAAAAAATGTTCAACATCATTAGCAGGGAAATGCAAATCAAAACTGTACTGAGGCCCGGCTCAGTGGCAGACGCCTGTGATCCCAGCGGCTCGGGAGGCTGAGATGGGAGGATCTCGAGTTTGAAGCCAGCCTCAGCAACAGCAAGGTTCAAAGCAAATTAGTGAGGACCCTGTCTCTAAATAAAGTAGAAAATAGGGCTGGGGATGTGGCTTAGTGGTTAAGTGTCTCTGAGTGCAATCCCCAGTACCACCCCCCTAAAAAAACTACACTGAGATTTCATCTCATACCAGTCAGAATGGTAGTCATCAAGAATACAAACAATAGGGGCTGGGGATGTGGCTCAAGCGGTAGCGTGCTTTCCTGGCATGTGTGCAGCCCGGGTTCGATCCTCAGCACCACATACAAACAAAGATGTTGTGTCCACCAAAAACTAAAATATTAAAAAATTCTCTCTCTCTCTCTCTAAAAAAAAAAGAATACAAACAATAATAAATGCTGGAGAGGATGTGGAGAAAATAGAACACTTTACACTGTTGGTGGTATTGTAAAGTAATACAACCACTAGGAGATTCCTCAAAGGACTAGACATGGAACCACCATATGACCCAGCTATACCACTCCTTGGTATTTATCTTGAAGAATTAAAGTCATCATACCATAGTGATACATGCAGACCTCTGTCATAAAGAAAAATGAAATAATGTAATTTCAGGAAAATGGATGGAACTTGAAACCATTATGTTAAGGGAAATCAGCCAAAGACAGAAGGTCAAGGGTCATATGTTTTCTCTCATATAAAGCCAGAGAAGAAAAAGGAAAAGAAAGATGAGAGGTGATCTCATGAAAATAAAAGGAGATTAGTAGAGGAAAAGGACTAAGGGGTGAGAGGAGGGAAATAAGGAGGAAATCTCTGTGGAGGATATTTGCCAAATTATATTGCTATATTGTGTATGTATACTAATATGTAACAACAAATCCCACCATTATGTACAACTGTGTGCCAATAAAAAAGACAAAAAAGTTCACATGTCCTTAAAAACAAAAACAAACAATAGGCTGGGGATGTGGCTCAGTGGCAAAGTGTCCCTGGGTTCAATCCCTAGTACCAAAACCAAACCAAAACAACAAAAAAAAAAAGATGGTAAAGTTTATGTTATTTGTGTTATGCATCTTTACCACAATAAAAAAAATTAGACAAAAATAAGTGCTGGCAAGTGTGTGAAGAAATTGGATCCTTATACATGGCTAGTGGAGATGTGAAATAGGACAACTGTTTTGGAACACAGTCTGACAGTTCTTCAAAATACTAAACATAGAGTTAGAACATGGTTATAGAAGTAATAGATTTTTTTAAAGTGCTAATTATTTCAAAACTTTAAAAAATTAGACACACCATCATAGAAAACTGAAGACTAAAGAGAACTTTAAAAAAAAAAAAAACAGTTATAGAGTCTCACTATCCAAATAACAATATAATATTTTGGCAAGTTTCTTTTTTATTACTTTTACATGGTAGAGCTAATTTAAATCTTTATATAATTCTATATTCTACATTTTTTTTACTTGGCATATTATAAGCTTTCATGTAATACATATCATAAAACTTCAATATATGAATAATATTCTATTACATGAGAATATTTAATAATTTCCCCATTGCTGAATTTTAAGGGTGTCTTTGACTTTTTTACTGCAAATTATATTTTGAGTTTCAAAAACATATATATGTACATGTTATATTTATGTCATATACATTTCTACTTGTATAGCTCATAAAAGGATAGGCATATGTATGTGGTGGGTGCCTTTGGACTTTGGAGGTGGGCCTATTGGGGGGAGTGGGTGAGAACTTGTACTTTTATGTGGCATACCCCTTTATGTTTTTTATTTGTGTGTTTTTGTTTTTTAGTACTGTGAATTACCCAGCTGTGATTTATCACTGAGCTATATTGTTATGGTTTAGAAATGAGGTATCCCCCAAAAGCTCATGTATGAGACAATGCAAGAATATTCACAGGTGAAGTGATTAGATCATGAGAGTCCTATCCTATGGATTAACTGGGTGATAACTGTAGCCACACAGAGTATGGCTGGAAGAAGTAGGACACTGGGGATGTGGCTTTTGAGGTTATATTTTTTCTCTGGTGAGCAGAACTCTCCTGCTTCCTGGCTGCTGCATCCTGAGCTACCTTCCTCCACCATGCCCTTCCAACATGAATTTCTGCCTCATCTTGGGCCCCAAACTATGGCGCTGGCCTATGGTGGACTGAACCTCTGAAACCATGAGCCAAAATAAACTTTTCCTTCTTTAAGTTGTTCTCTTTTAGGTCTTTTTGTCACAGCAATGCAAAACTGACTAAAACATACATCCCCAGCCCTCTTCAGTTTTTGAGACAGGGTTTCAATAAGTTGCTGAGGGCCTTGCTAAGTTGCTGAGGCTTGCCTCAAACTTATCAGCCTCCTGCCTCAGCCTCCAGAGTCAATTGGATTATAGGTGTCCACCACCATTCCTGGCCATTTATAGTTTTAAAATGGATTATTTTATATTGAAAAATCATTATTGTATATACCTATGGGGTACAATGTAAGGTTTTGATACATGTATATAAAATGTGGAATGATTAAATCATTGTAGTTATTTGAACCTTTATAGTAAGCAAGAAAAACTTTTGTAATTAAATGTTCAACCAGAGGAAGAATTAGAAGAGAAAAAGGGATTGTGGCAGGAAAGGAAGAAGGTAAAGGAGGGAAGGAGGAAGAAAGGAAGGAAGAAATCACTTGTGCCAATACATTTGTAGAGAGCCTGAGAGATCAAGAGCAGGGAAAGCAAGTAAACAACATGTCCCCTTATATTTTTGGCAGGACAAGGGAAAGCACAGACCTATAAATAAGAAAGTAGGTATATCTGGGATTTAATTTCTCAAGCCAAGAAGAAAATAGCAAATGGCAAACTATTGCAGCTCAACTTACTGATCGATTTTAGATTCTGTGGTATTTCCATCTCTGTCTCTTAATTTGATTGTAATAGACCCTCTTCTGATGTTCTTGTTCCAAGATATAATGTCCACAAAGTAATGATACACTGCAGAACAGGGAGAGAACATAATAAGAGAGAGGTAGCCCCAAATGCTTCCCTGGAGGGCCGACTCCTGAAAGCCCAACATCCCTAATAATTGAGTTTCCTTTTCTCTTCCTCTGAAGTTTCTCTGAAAAGATCTGGGGCAATATTTTCTATTGTTCTTTTTTTCTTCTCTTTGGCAAAAATGGCATGAGTGACATCAGAGTTCACTGGGACCCAGTCACCATGGTCAGGCATCCCAGGTTCCCACCAAATGGACTAAGGTCTCCTGGCTTATGGCTACATGTGATTGGTTCACTTCCATCCAGCCCATCTTATGCTAAAATGATCAAGTTGCCACTTGGAGACACTCCATGGCCAACAAGGTCTTCCATAATTTGAGTCATGTCCACTTCCTACCTGGTACACCTTGAAGTCTCCTTCCTACCTCTGCATGCCACCCATACCTCCTGCACTACCAAGCTCTCTCTTGCTCTTTTTATAATCCCTGAAGTAAATCTTATAGGCACGCAATAATTCCTCCTGAATAAATGATACACAATGCATTCTTCCTTACTATTTGCTCTTCAAGGTCAAGTATGTTTGGGGAAGATAGGGATCTCTACGTGACAGGCAGATTTGCTCTTTCTTGGTCAGACTTGCAAGGAAAGTGAAAGAGATTCGGGAAGATGATGGTTCCATGAAGATAAGGCCAGCTCTGGAATGTCCTTTCATGGCCCTTATTGCTCAGGGGATTGCCCCGTAGAGACCAGGCAGATGCCCAACCCTGGGCTACCATGTATGGCTCCAAAGAAAGAGGGAAACCCAGGGATATGCTAGTCATTTAGGACAGTTGCTCCCAAGAAAAGTGATAAGGAGTAAAAGATTGCAAGGAAGGCCTGGCATGGGGGCACATGCCCGTGTTACCGGTGGCTGGAGACTGAGGCAGGAGGATCACAAGTTCAAAGCCAGCTTCAGCAATTTAGCTAGGTCCTTAGCAACTTAGACCCTGTCCCAAATTTTTAAAAAAGGGGGATCTGGGGATGTGGCTCAGCTCAGTGGTTGAGCACAACAACAATAAAAGAAAAAAGATTGCAAGAAACGCATACATCTTCCCAGGCAAATCCTGACGGCACACAGAGCATTTAATCAACTGCTATCCTAATGAGCTTCCATCTGTAATACTCAACCTCTTGATGTCTTGAATTTCTCATGTTGCTGTAGAGCTAGGACTGACCCGTAAGATGTGCCTGCCACCTTAGTTTTCCTAGCCCCAATGTCCATCATGTCTCTTCAGGAATCAAGTGATTTCCTGGAAGATCTTAGTGGTTACTATGGCCACTGGTGATGCTAGCAACACTGATTTATTGATGTTGTAATCCTAATAGCCCAGAAGATAGGCATTATTATCTCCACTTAGCCAACAGGACCCTGAGATCCACAGAGGTTAGAAGACCTGACCAAGGTCTCACAGCTATTATGTGATAGAATCAGGATTCTACCTAGGCCCTTCCAGCTTCAAACTCCAAGCTTTACCACGTCCTTCATTTGCCAAGAAGCAGCCAGGAAGCTGAGACTCAACCTCCCCACAATAAAAGGGTCAGTCAAACACTGTTCACCACTCACTGCAGAATGGCTCCTTCTCAGCTGTGTCAAAGAACGCCTTAGTCATCGGAGGATCTTTCTGCTTTAAGTAGTCTTTCCAATTGTCAGCATAATAGCCTATAAAACAAGTTGGAAAAGCGTAACGTGAACACGGGTTACATAAACATGAAAGCGGCAAAGGGTGAGCACACTGAGACACCTGCAGCCACCACAGTGACAACCTGCCAGCGCCATGTGAGCACTGCAGGGTCCAGGACAGTGTCACCCCAGTGACCACCATTCTTGCCAGTTGTCTCCATCCCTAAGAGCTGGGGTGCAGAAGGACCCTACCATGGCTTTGACCTCTTTACTGGCTCTCAGTTAACCTGGTAGGGGGACGGGGAGCAGCACACAGTTTTGGACTAAAAATAGGACTAATGTTTTACAGTAATACATTCATTTTCTACATTAAAACAGATTTAGGTTTAGACCTAAAATAGCATCATTATTGCAAAGCAAGGTGCTTTTTTATTTTCCATTTTTGGGGGGTTGGCAGTTCTTGAAATAGAACCCAGGGCTTCATGCATGCTAAGCACATGCTCTACCACTGAGCTGCGCCCCCAGACCCTGGGCTTTCTTGAAAAACGTTTTATTATTACAGAATGTTGTACAGAATGTGGGCTTGCCAGATAACTATGTCACCAAGCAGGTGAATGTCTCCCTTTATATCTATGTCTGCAGGAGACAAGGTCGGGTACTGTTCTACGACCTCTTTCTTTCCTCTGTCTTCACTGCCAGAAAATGGCCTCCAGACTCTGACTTAATTGATAGGGAATAGGACACAGACACCGGTATTAAATATATATATTTAATTTTCCTTTTAGGAAAAATCAGAAAATCCTCATGGATTTCAAAATTTTAACCACCTAGGATATTTCCACCAACCCCTAACAAATATCCAAGCAGTACCCATGGCATCTTTGAGCCCACCCCAGCCCTGTATACCCACAAGAGCCAGAGGATGGAGTGAGGGCATCCCCCACCCCAAACCCCGTAGTGGAATTGAACTAGGGCACTCTACCACTAAGCTACATCTCCAGCTCTTTTTACACCTTATTTTGAGGCAGGCTTTCACTAAGTTGCCTAGTCTGGTCTTGAACTTTTAATCTCCTGTTTCAGTCTCCCAAGTAGTTGGGATTGCAGATATGATCCACCATGCCCAGCTGACAGTAAGGGCATTTATGGACACTAGTTAAAAGGGACCACTCAGCTATGTCATCTGGCAGAAGGTCTCTGTCTCACTGTGGAGGGTCCACAGTGAGAGGTCGTGTGCACAGAGAGGGTGTTCCAGCCCTCGCAGGAGCAGGCTGTGCTCTGGATAGGCTGGGCTACCTGCTGGGTGGAATCCTACACAGATTGCTCTTCTACCAATTTTTGTAATTAGGAGACTAGAAAGTTGGCTCAAAAAAGCTGCCTAGACTGTTTTATGGGTTTTTAAAATTGTTGTTGTTTTTAGAAAACAATTTTGGAGCCATTTTTAGATAGCAAAATGGTTCTGGGATTTGTACCAAAAATTTGTACCAAAGCAGAGGGGGAAACCGCTTTGGACCTACCCAGGACGGGACAGGACTGCTCTGGTGTGCCGCAGCTGGTGCACTTGCCGTTCCTGTAGTCCCTGTAGGAGTCACAGGGATAGGCGGTGATCTCACAGTCCTCTCTCAGGGAAGCCAGGTACAGGTACACGGACCTCTGGTGGTCACACTTGAAATACTTTATTCCTTAGTTGGAAAGGGAGTGATTCAAGGGTAGAGCAGTAGAAGCATTTAAAAGAAGAACATCACATGCTTTACACACACAATTTCTCATCTCCTGCATGGCTCTGAAAGCTCCAATGTACTTGATCCCATTCAGTCCTTACAAAAAGCCATACATAAGGATTCATGCTGGCAGGTGGCAGAAGAAAAGATGACATTAAATTAAGGTTGTGACAGGAGTTAAAGCAAATATACTTTAATTAAATATCGTAGGGCCAGGGGTATAGCTTGGAGTAGCTAGAACAGGTGCCTACCATTTGTGAGGCCCTGGGTCTCCTCCCCAGCACACAGAAAACAAACAAAAACAAAAACAAAAAAATAATGTCACTGTTAAATACATCCATTAGATTTCATCACATACAGTCTTTTATCTCGAATAACTTGACTCTGCTTCTCCCAAAATAAGCATTCTTGCATATTTCATTTACTATTGTAGCTTTAAATCTTAGAACAGTGCCAGGCACATGGAAAATTAATACCAAATATTTGGAAGTGCAATCTCCAGCAGGTTCTGCTACACACTGAACCCCCTCTGTCTATTTTTTTTTTCTTTCAGTGTTGGGGATATCCATAGCCTCACGCATGCTAGATAAGAGCTCTACCACTGAGCTACACACCCAGCCCTTCTGAGTAGCTGGGACTATAGATGCAGACCACCCCATCCAGCCTTCTGCCTCATTTCTGCTCAAGGCTTTAACTAAAAGTCTGGTTGTTATGGGTTCCCTCATCTGCTCCAGGTAAGTCCTAATAATCCCAATGACTGCAAAGTCAAAAGCAAGAGAGTAGTTTTGATCACTGCCACATTTTTCATTATGTCAAAAGCAACTGGGCCAGGCTGGGGTTGTGGTTCAGTGGCAGAGCACTTGCCTGGCACATGGAAGGTACTGGGTTTGATTCTCAACACCACATAAAAATAAATAAATAAATAAATAAAGGTATTGTATTTTTAAAAAATCATTTAAAAATTGCACATGTGTGTATTCCTTGAATAAATTTCTTTATGTTAAAATAAATAAATAAATAAATATAAATAAATATTTTTTTTAAAAAAAGCAACAGGTCCTGGCAGTGGACAAAGACCAGACAGGTAAGTAAAGTATCCCAACTTTGTTTCAAATATTTTAAAGCCAGGAACCTATAAATTTTTATAATCACTGTAATAAAACAAAATCAGAAATACTATGGTGGGTAATAATAGCCTAGGTTCTTTATATAATATGTTTCTAGCTCTCACAATCTTGTAAGGGAGGCAATATTAGTGTCATTTTATAGATAGGAAAGCTGAGGCACAGAGAACCTACTAACAAAGGCAGAGTTGGAATTCTGCCACCTGTGGTCTATGGGGCTCTCAGATCTATCTGTTGCACTACTACTAAAGTTCTCAAAATACCGTCTCAGACCAGCTGTGTAAGCATCACCTGGGAATTTATTAGAAATGGACATTATTAGTACTTTCCCCTGAGAGGCTTGCAGCTGTCTGCAGTCTGTGGTTTGGTTTGGTTTGATTTGGTTTGTTGCTGGGACTGAACACAAGATCTTGCACGTGCCAATGTGATCTGTGTTTTAACAAGCTTTCTACATGATTCTGATACATGCTGAAGTTTGAGAACCACTGCTGTGCTGCAGAATAGAAGAGGCTGGGAGTCTACACGGCAGGGCAGAGGGGACGAGGGTGGGGGATGGCACACAGTCTTACATCTTAATCAAGGACTGAGCCTGAGGTTTACTAAGACATTGTAGTTCTTGATGACACATTAGCTGGACCACAGGATGAATTTACCTTCTATCTTATCAAAAACCCAACGGCAGGGTTTTTTTTTTTGAGAAATCACTCTGCATGGTGAGCCTGCAATGCTCACAACCATAACAGAGGGCCAAGGAACAGGATCAGCTGATATAAAAGGACAGAAGGGAATCAAGAGTTATCTGAGGAGGGCTGGGGGTGTAACTCAGTAGTAGAGCACTTGACTAGCATGCAGGAGGCCCTGGGTTCAATTACCTGCACGCATGTCACACACTTCAAACACACACCCCTCTGAGGAGGAAGATCACATAAGAAAATGGATGAGCCTGGGCTGTAAATCCTCCCACAAGCATCTCCTCCCTGAAATTGACCTCAACTTTAAGTGGGCACCAAAGGGCAGCAGCTTCATGGAAGTGGGTCACTCAAGAGTGAAGTCTTCCTAAACAGGTCTGGGCTGTTGGGTGGAGCAGAGTCCAGGGTGGATAAAAGTCAATTAGATCAGAATCTACCCCTTCCACTTTCATGGTGAATTCTGAACTTGGAAATATAGATAAAATATTTAAGGAAAAAAAGGGAGAGTGAAATGAAAATCAGATGACCCAGCCTGAGGGGAGGTACTTTCAGAGAGCCCTCAAAAGAGTGACCATGGAAAGACCAGCCAGACGACATCACCCGATGACACAGAAGCAAGAAGGGGAGAGTTTTAGTGCGGGCTTAATGGAACCGGAAGACATTAGGTAGTAATTGGTAGGGGAAGCTCCCAAGGAGGGTCAGCAGAGGAGAGCATGTTGGAAAGGGAGGGGGATGCCTCTACCCTGGGTCAGGAGGGAACATGAGGGTGAACACTGGCCGTGTGAACTCAGATGAAGATAGATAAAATGGCTCTCTCAGGTGGGACGAAAGTCCAATCTAGCTCACCTCTAAGAGGTCTGGGGGTACACAGGGCATTCACCATAGCAGCCAAGTGGCAGGGATCTGTGGCCAATGCAAGAATGAAGTGGGAGGGGCTAAATGATAGGAGTGGGCACTAGAAGTCATAAACGGACAAGAAGGACTCAAGTTAGCTCCCAGGGGGTGCCAGGGGGTGCCAGGTGGTGAGACAGGAGGTTGAGGAGACACAGAGATGGGTGTCAAAAGAACTAGAGATAATGAATTACTGATGTCACTCAAAACAGAGGCTTAATTCCACAAAAGGGCAATCAGTGTGGGTAAGGATCTGAAGAGGAAACAGTAACCCCATGAAAAAAGGAGCTGTGGTTGCCAGTGGTTTGGAGAGGCACTGGCTACTGCATCAGATCAGAGCATTTTCTATTCCTCCAGGGTTCACTTGTGCCCATACAACAAATCAGTGAGGAACAGAGACATCAACTGGGGTAAGAAGGAAGAAACATGGGGCTGGCACGGGCCAAGCTGGACTGGAGTCAAACCTGACAAGCCAACATTTATTGTTTTGTTCCTGGAACTTCCTTTTGCAGAAACAATGGAGTTGGGCTGGGGATGTAGCTCAGTGGTAGAGCGGGTTCAGTCCCCTGAACCAAAAGAGAAAAAAGTCATGGAAAAACAGTGGAGTTGATAACAATATGGGGGATGTCCTGTACCAGCAAAGCACATATTCTTTGGCTGTTTGTGGATATGGTTACACTATCTCACAGGATGCAATTTGAACCTCACTATGGTACAACATGGGTATCCCTGAGTGTGCCATTTCAGCCGGATCACTTTCAAACACTATGTCAATCAGCTGGGGCCATAGACAACTACCTTTTCATGCCAAGACCATCCTTTTTCTAGAATCATTTCCATAGTTGTTTGACTTTCTCTAGCAGTGACGAAATATATAGTTAGAGCACTAAGGGGTTGGACTTTAAAATCTATCCTCCACCTCACTTTCTTTTTTAAGTTGTAGATGGACACAATACCATTTATTTCTTTGTTTGTTTACTTATTTTTATGTGGTGCTGAGGATCAAACCCAGTACCTCACACATGATAGGCAAGTGCTCCACCACTGAGCTACAACCCCAGACCCTCACTTATTTTTTATTTGTTCTTTTTCGTTATACTTGACAGTAGAATTTATTTTTTACACAATACCTTTACTTTTATTTATTTATTTTTTATGTGGTGCTAAGGATCGAACGCAGTGACTCACACATGCTAGGCAAGTGCTCCACCACTGAGCTACAACCCCAGCCCAGTAGAGTATATTTTGACATATCTATACAAATACAGAGTCTATCTATTATAGTCTATCCTATTCTAATTAGGATTCCAGTCTTGTGGTTGTATATGATGCAGAGATTCACTGTGGTATATTTACATATGTACATAGGTGATATCAGATTCATTCCACTGTCTTTCCTATTTCTGTCCCCCTCTCCCTTCCCTTCATTCCCCTTTGTCTAATCTGCTGAACTTCTATTCTTCCCCTCCTCCCACCTTGTTGTGTGTTAGCAACCACATATCAGAGAGTACATTTGACCTTTGGTTGTTTGGGATTGGCTTATTTCGCTTAGCACAATAGTCTCAAGATTTATCCATTTTTGGGGGCTGGGGATGTGGCTCAAGTGGTAGCGCGCTCGCCTGGTATGCGTGCGGCCCGGGTTCGATCCTCCAGCACCACATACAAACAAGGATGTTGTGTCTGCCAATAACTAATAAATAAATAAATAAATATAAAAAAAAGATTTATCCATTTTTTGGCAAATGTCATAAAGTCATTCTTTTTTATGGTCAATATTCCATTGTGTATATAAACCACATTTTCTGTATCCATTCATCTGTTGAAGGGCACCTAGGTTGGTTCTATAGCTTAACTATGGTGAATTGAGCTTCTATAAACATTGATCCCCCACCTCACTTTTAATGTTGCCCTTCAACTCCCTATTTTTTTGTTTTGAGGAGCTAAGTTTGCAATTTATAATTTATATTTAAACCACTGCTATCTTCTCAGAAAAATTTGTTTTCTATTCAAAACTACTCCGTGAAGATAATCAGATTTTTTTAAATTGTGCTTTTCAATCCACTGTTTTACAGAATATAAAGTACCTGCACTTACCTCCAAATATCGTTTGGGGGCAACCAGGTTGATCCAATCCTCCATTTGGATAGAAGTCTATGTTTCCTAGCGGTTCCTTGTAGCCCAGTGCTAAAAGAGAACACACTATGCTTTCACACTGCTTTAACTCATTCACCTCTCATAGCTCATTTGCCTGCCAGACATAGGCAGGATTTGGATCATTATTGTTGTTGTTATATAATTATTGGTAGGGCTGGGGATGTGACTCAAGCGGTAGCGTGCTCGCCTGGCATTCGTGCGGCCCGGGTTCGATCCTCAGCACCACATACCAACAAAGATGCTGTACCCGCCGATAACTAAATAATAAATATTAAAATTCTCTCTCTCTCTCTTTAAAAAAACAAAGAAAGATATAATTATTGGTATACTTATTTAAATGTTTTTCCCAAAGTTACCAACCCAGTTAGTTAGTTGGAAAGCAGGAAGTAAATTCCACTATCATCCATTCCATTATTAAGTGATTGAGCAAATGGTAATGGAATTTAATTCCACTATTTCTAAAAACATAGGGATTTTGGTTACTCATTCACAGCAATCATATATTTTTTTCCTTACATTTGGCTGGGACCCTCCAATTGTCATGAGCTTTCTGAGCCTCGAATTTGCACTGTACAAATCTTTAATGAATAAGAAACAGGAAAAATTAATTTTTACTTAGGAGGCAAAATTTCTTGAAATTTAGGATCGGGGACAGTAGAAAGTTTAAAAACAATACTAGATAATGAGGTCCTGAAAAATTACAGATTTAATAACTGCTTATTTTCTTTAATCATGTACCCTAAAATAATCAGTTAAATGCTTGATTAAGATATTACTGGGGTTGGGGTTAGAGTGCTTGGCTAGTATGAGGGAGGCCCTGGGTTCTATTCCCAGCACCACTACCAAAAACCAAAAACCCCAAACAAAACCTATTGAAGATTATTGATAATCTGAACGTGGTGGCTCACACCTGTCATCCCAGAACCTGAGGCAGGGGAAATGCTAAAATCAGGAGTTCAAGATCAGCCTGGGCAACAGAGTGAAATCCCTGTCTCAAATAAATGAATGTAAGATTTTAGATCTATACATACACGTGTAATATGCACAGATATACATAGTGCATCATGGTATTAATCATAGTTATTATAGAGTGAGAACCTGCATGTCTCTGTGGGTATGACAGCGGATGTTTTAAAGAACTTCCTTTCAATGTTCACATGTCTGCACAGTGGCCACTGGTAAATTCATATGAAATAACGATAGAGGCTCAGAAGACTTAAGAAATTAACATGACATCACTAGAAAGAACGGAATCCTGGGATCTGAGGCCACATCTGCCTAATTGCAAAACTTATACTCTTTCCTTCAAACTCCATGTTCCAAGAATAAAAAGTGAATTGCCTTATTTCACTGGGCATCCAAATGGCACTGCAGTACTGCACTTAAGTAATACCTTACAAACTCCACAATAACAATGCAGCTGCTTTACCAAGAGGTTTCTTTTAAGTCAAACAACTGTTGAATACCACACTAAATGCCCAGGAGAGAGGGTCAGGGGTTGGTTTGTTTTGTGGTGCTGGGGATCAAATTCAGGACCTTGTGCATCCTAGTGCAAGCTGCACTATCACTGAGCTGCATCTCCAGCCCCGGGTCAAGGTGATGGCATTATAAAGAAGATAATGTTTAAATGACCACTTCTCTCTGTCCTTCTCAAACATGTACTCCACTTCCTCCCCCAGACATCTGTGTTTAGTAGACACCCATCCTTGAACATCACCCCAACCTCCGTGGCATATGCCAACAATCCCATGATGCAAAATCAGCATCTTGAAAGATAGAAATGGCCTAAAAGATTCATAGACAGCTGGGAGCTGTTGGTGGGAGGATTGCTCTGTGTGGAGAGACACACACCTGAACTCACCTTTCAGCTTAAGGAAATAATGAGAAGTAACCAACACACCCAGGAAATTATGCATCCAAACCCAGTTGCATATATGGAAACACTGTCCACGTGGTATGTAAATTGGCCTGACTGTGATTGGGCACAATGGTATATTTAAGATAAAAGACCCTGGGAAGGCCAGGCACAGTGGCTCATGCCTGTAATCCCAGCAGCTGGGGAGGCTAAGGCAGGAGGATTGCAAGTTCAAAGCCAGCCTTGGCGATGGCAAGGCCCTAAGCTATTCAGTGAGAGCCTTTCTCTATATAAAATACAAAATAGGGATGGGGGTATGGCTCAGTGGTTCAATCCCTGGTACCCGCACCCCCACCAAAAAAAGGGGAAAAAAAGACCACGGGAAAATCATCCCCACTGCAGCACGGACCCAGGGGCCTGGCTACACCAGCTACCTCTTCCTTTCAATGTTTCTGCAGATTTGGAACCTGCCTGGTAGGAAAAAGGCAGCTGGAGAAACCTGCTCTGCCCCTGCATGACAATCTGCCCCAGGGGGATTCTGTGGGTCTGGGGGGGCCACTAACCCACCAAGACAGGAATGTTACCATCAGTGTCGGAGTGGATGACATCAACGAACTGCGCATCGCTGGGATCTAATCTGTCCTGGGGGGGCCTCCCGTTGAATAAAGGGCCCGCAGGATCGAGACCTGGAAGGAAAACAGAGTGGCTTGGCAGCCCCATGCCATGAGTCACTGGCACTGTGCCTCTGATGCCTCCCAGGGAGGATGGTTCACAGGCTGCAGGCTCCCCTCCGGTGGGTGGGCGAGCACTCACATTCCCATCCTGCTTTGTCAGGACTCCTTTCCACAGCCCTGCAGCTATTTCCCACAGTAGAGATGGTTACCCTGACCATAGCCCTGTGAACCGTACCCCGACTTCAGAAGGAAGCACAGCCCAGGCAGAGCTCCCCACACAAGGGGGCAGTGGCGGGGATACACTGGCTCCTCAGGGAAAAAAGCACCCCAGGGTGCATAAAAGAGAAAAACTAAATGCTATATCTTATTTTATCTCATTTTTGGTGATCCAGAAACCCCATTCAGTCCTTCCTTCTTGTTATTAATAAAACTCCTTTATAGCTTCACTGGTATTCATATCCCAGCTCGTTAATTTGCATTGCAAACCTGCCAGAGAAGCAGGGCAGCTATTTTATAGATGAATGAACTGAGGTTTGGGGAGATCAAGCATCTTGAGGCGAGCCCTGCCTCTCGGGGCAACCTCCTCTGGGTGTTGAGCTCTTGGTTTCACCACACAGAGCTGAGCAAGCTCAACAGGAAAGGGCAAAGCTCACTGGCCAAGCCAGGTATCAAAGAGGTTGCCAGTCCCTGTAGATACCGCAGATATCACCCACTCCATAAGTGCCTGGACTCAATTCTTGCCAATATTAATGTTAACATTAACATCTTGTCAATATTAGCTGGGCGTTGCTCACATCACTGTGAAATAACTCGAAACATAGGGGAGCAGCCCCTATGATATTGTAACCACAAAATAAAAACTTAAAAAAAAAAAATCCAGAGGCTCAAAAAGGCACTTATTAGAGCCCTATGTAAAGTGAAGATCTCAAGGACATCTCCCTTGAAGCTTTAACCTGTGAATATCGCTTTTTAAAATTTTTGTTTTGGGTGCTAAGGTTTGAACCTAGAACCTTGAACACGCTAAGTTTCTGCTCTACTACTGAGCTATACCCCTAGTCCCTACAAATGTCATTTTAGATGACATCTCCTATCCCCTGTGTTACATATAAAATCCAACTTGAGCCTCTTTCCTTTAACTCTCCTGGTTCTAGCTCCAATCTCTCCATTTCTCCTCTCCCAATGCACTTCTGCTTCCTGGAGCCATTTATTTATCTACCCTCTTTTCTTATCTTCCCCCTCCCAGCCTTTCTTCCTCTTCTGTCCACTCCCAACTGAAACTGGTGTGGGAGGAGATGGGCAAACACCCAGTCCATATGTTGTTTTCAATACAACACAGCCTTAGAAAGAATGTGTCCCCCACCAGGAAGCTCCTCCTCCCTCCTCACATCAGACAGCACTACTTCCTGTCTAAGACAATGAAGAATGAATGAGAGCCCCAGTTTATAGCAACCTCCAGGTCACTGGCAGAGAAAACATCTAGAACAGGGCAATTTTGAGAGTGTGAGGGCACTGTTCATAATCACACCAGGACAAGAGGTACAAACCAGGACTGTCACAAAAAACTTGGACTTATAATATCCATAGTGATATGCCATAGCAAGTGATCAGTTGACAATGTCAGTCAAAAAATTGACCAAAAATATGCAGGCTCACCAGGCATGGTGGCTCACACCTGAAAACCTAGCAACTCGGGAGACTGAGGAAGAAGAGTTACAAGTTCAAAGCCAGCCTCAGCAATTTAGTGAGGCCCTAAGCAACTGAGCAAGACCCTGTCTCAAAATGAAAAATAAAAAGGGCTGGAGATGTGGCTCAGTGGTTAAGAATCCCTGGCCAATCCCCTGCACTTAAAAACAAAGCAAAAAACAAAAAACAAGAACCCTGCACATGGTATGAACAGACAGACATAAAGCACCACCAAAACAAAAACACATTTTATTTCATGCAAAATATTGTCATGTCCATGTCACCAGTAAAAGACTTAATATTCTCTATATTCTGTGTTTTTTGTTATTATTCTTCTCAGTCTTCTAAAGCTAATGTGTATTTCACACAACAGATTTCAGTTTGCACTGACCACATTTCAAGTACTTGGTGGTCATATGGGACTAGAGGTTACTCTATAGTTTCTCCAAGTGTGGAGCTCAGACCATCTATATTTTCTGGTTAAAAATACAGATTCCTGGGCTGGGATTGTAGCTCAGTGGTAGAGCGCTTGCCTAGCATGTGTGAGGCACTGAGTTCAATTCTCAACACCACATATAAATAAATAATAATAAAGGACCATCAAATATATATATATGAAACAAAAATACAGACTCCTGCCTCCAACTCAGGCCACCCCCATTGGCATTTTCTCCAGCACCCCAAGGCAAGTTTCATGCAAACTTACAGTCAAGTTTGAGAATCAAATTTAAAAGTATTCATAAATGATCCAGGTACTTGAAATGTTTGCAACTCATTCACCATCCATCATCTTCTCTTGGAGAAGTTAAAGATAGGGGATGGGGATGTAGCTCAGTGGTAGAGTGTTTGGCTTGCAATGAAAGGAAAAACCAAGAGATATTCGTGGAGAGAGGCAAAAAGAGGGGCAGAAGAAAGAAAGAAATTGAAAACACAGCATCAAGCAGCCATCAAGACCATCAAGATAAGTAACAGACAGAGCCATCTGATCCATGGGAGTAAGATGTGAATTGTGTCCTTAGGTTACAGGTTCCATTCCCACCCTGCAACCCAGTGAGCCCACCCAGGCAAGGCCGAGGAAGAGGAGTAGGGAGGGGAAATGCTTTCTGCCTCAGCTGCTCTTGGGGAAGATGGAAACTAACCTTGGGATTCAGAGAATATGGAGGTTGAAAAGGGAGCTGTGGATGATCAGCTGAGTCCAGGCTACGGGGCAGGGTCACATGGGCCCAGAGTGAAAGGAAGGCTGGCCTGGGAATTTCCATGGTCAGAGACATCACCTGTTGTAATTCACTTTCAAAGTAATTGTGGGAACTGATTGGCTGGGAGGCTTAGGGGTGCACCTGACTTGCAGATGGTGGGCTGCAGAACAAATGTTGTTCATCTCCACCCAGACTCTGTGCTCAATTGATGTCATGTTGGTAGCTTGAGATCAGTCGTGGTGGGAGTTTTAGACCCCAGAAAATCAGCAATTGCTACAAATCAGGACTTGCTTATCAGCCTGTCCCTTTTTCTATTCCTTTCCCCTCTCTTCCTCTTTCTTTATTTCTTTCTTTCCTTCCTTCCTCTCTCCTCCGCCTCTTTTTCTCTCTCTCTTTTTAATTCCCACAAATTCAAACTCAAGCCATCTGACCTTTTTACAGGAGGAAAAATTTTAAAGACAACTTGCTTTCCAAAAATAGTAACAATACATTTTCAAACTAAAAAAACAATTTGCTTCCCCAAGAAAGCAGATTAAACAAGATGAGGAATCCTGAACCTTCAGATTAAAGCGAAATTTAAACAAATAACCAGAACAAACAATGTGACCTAAAATACATAGCTAGAATTGATGCCAGTCAATGTGGGATGTGCATGTATGGGAGAAAGAGAAAAAGAGATAAAGAGAGAGGGAGATAAACAGATAGGGACAGAGACAGAGAGATGGACACCGAGTCACAGGGATAGAAGTGACTTGCCCAGGGCAAGAGTTGGGGCTGTAGCTCAGTGGTAAAGCACCCCAGTACCTCAAAAGAATGGGAGAGGTCAAGGTCTTGGAAATAGAGAGCCACCCTTACCCTCAGCCCTTTGTGAATAGCTGTGGAAAGTTACTAAGCTCTAGGTAAGAGATCCCAGCAAGGGAGTCTTTGTTTGGGGTTTAACCTGCTGCATTTCTGAGTGTTTTCATTCAGTGTTTGCTGGAAAACTGATATTTACAGAGTCAGGCTCAGCCATCAAAATTCCGATATCATTTTCCTACCATGAGACTACTTCTGGGGACCGAGATGTACTAGGTATATAGTTCCACATTCTAGATTAAATGAAAGGAAGAAGACTCTTTTCAGGTCAAATAGATTAAATTCCCACAGGACATTGCAGTTTTCCTAGGTATAAAAGAAATTAAGTCACCACCCATCTTATCTGTGGCATACAATTTGTAAAGTGCTTTACATATATTTAATTAAATAATAACCTGAGGTTAACATTATTATGGTTTATCTTTTGCAGAAAGGAGTCCTTGCTTAGAGAGGTTAGATAATTGGAAGAGCTGGCTTCAAACCCGAGGACTAGGACTGCCTGTGTAATATCCCCCCCAGTGACCACCTGGCCCAAGCTATACCCCACAGACCCACAGGAGTCTTACCTGTAATTCTCCCCAACTGCCCATCATACATTTCTCCAACAAATCCAGATATGTGGGCTCCTAGACTTACTCCAATCATATAAATGTTGTCAAGAGAAGCTCCTTCTGCCTGGAATTCCAATAAGCCCATAGTTACAAATTGTGAGGAGTCAAAGAATTGACTACATATGGAGAAATTTCCTACCTATTGACTTTGGAGAAATATTTCTAAGTGTCTTACATCTATTGTCTCATTTAAATGTCACAAGACCCCCACAATATAAATACTATTCTTTTCATTATGCGAAGAATCTGAGGCCCACTGAAATCGTGGTAGAGGTCGGGAAATTGAGAGCATAGTAAAGCAGGATTCAAACCCACCAGCCCAATCCTAAACTTGTACCTTACCCTTTGTGTCATGGTGAGTCCACTCACACTGTTTGTTTTTTGTTTTGTTTGTACTGAGGATTAAAGCCAAGGGCCCTTAACCACTGAGCCACATTCCCAGCCCTTTTTATTATTTTTTTTATTTTGAGACAGAGTGAGGTTAGCTTTGAACTTGCAATCCTCCTGCCTCAGCCTCCCAAGTTGTTGGGATTACCACCTGACTCCCACTCATGCTTCTGCTAGAAACTAAGTGGACACATCTTTAGCTGTAGATGGACACAGTACGTTGTTTGTTTTATTTATTTATTTTTATGTGGTGCGAGAATCGAACCCAGTGCCTCACACGTGCTAGGCAAGCACTTTGCCACTGAGCCCCAGCCCCAGCCCCAGCCCTAAGTAGACTGGGGAGAGGGATGACAGTACAATTTGATGAACACCCTTATCTTCATCCTGGCCCAGAGAATGAAGTCACCTTGGAGAGGGAAGGAAACAAGGGAAAAACCTGGAGAGGTGGACCACACTACCCATAGGCTACTGGGACAGCTTGTCCTGAATCATTCAAATATTCTCCTCCCTAGACGGTGGTTTAGGTGGGGGGCTTGGATAATACTCATGTCACCTATCTTCCTGATTTCATGCCACTTGTCATTGTTGCTGTTGTTAAAAGGAACAATGCATGAGGTGGGTCACTAAATAAATTTAATATCTGATAAGTCTTCTAGAAACATTAATTATCTCATCAGATCAGTTTTGGATAGCTGGGTCACTAAAGCTCTGGCACTTCTAGCAGAAAGAACAGCTACCAAAGTTGAAGCTCTAGATGTTTAAACCGGGAAGCTCCTAGACAGACCGCCTCTGACCCGTAAGACACTTTTATATGAACTAGAAAAAGAGCTGAGCATAATGGTATATGCCCTATAAAACCAGTGGCTCAAGAAGTTGAGGCAGGAAGATCACAAATTTTGAGACCAGTCTGGGAAACTTAGTGAGACACTGTCTCAAAATTAAGGGGGGAAAAAAAGTCTGGGGATATAGCTCAGTGGGAGAGCATCCCTGGTATCAAAAAAACTAAATTAAAATTTTAAAAGGCTAGGGATGTAAATCAGGGGTAGAGCACTTACTAAGTATGCACAAGGCCTTAGACACAATGCCCAGTGTCAAAATGAGAAAGAGAAAGAAAGCTTCCCCTTGCTATGATACTTCATTGTCATATGTGGGGAAATTATCATAGTAAACATGATAAATATGTAAATCTACAACATCTACAATGACAGTGCTGCTCCCTTACATCAGTGTCCTGTGCGGTACACAACCTGTACCACCAAACCTGTGGACCTTACTTAGGGTCCCTCTCTATACCTCCCTGTGCCTTATTTAGATTTGCAGAATTATACAAAATTGACCCCCTTTTCATTGAAGATATATCTCTTGGCTTTAAATCTCCAGGTAATTAGTCAGTTTCAATTTGACCACAAATCATACAAGAGAAGTCTTTCTTACCAACATCTGATCGATAAATTCCTTCAAGATGATGGCTACTTTTTTGGTCTTATTAGCGGCGTGGGTGTATATGACAGTTGTAGCTCCTCGATTCCAATCAACAACAACCACGTTCATGTGTTCTGCAGAGAGCAAAGCCTCTACTAAGTCTCCCATCCAAACTGGAGCGGAACCTGTTGGCCGGAATCCATGAATAATGAAGGTGGTTTTCTTGGTCACATTCAGGTTCCCCAAAGTTGTTGAGTTGATGATTTGTGCGCAGGTCTGGTTTCTCTTCGTATAGAGCATCAGCCTCACCTGCAGCCCAGTACCCACCACCGCACTGTGAAAGCTCAGTCTGGTGAATGAAGGGCATGTTTCAGCTGCATCTGAAAATAAAAATTAAATGGCATCATGACACCAAGGCTGCAAGAGGGTGCTGTCCCTCACTCACAGGAGCACTCATGCTCCTTACAGCACCTGGCCGAAGGCTGGATCTAGCTGAAATGAAGCGGCAAAGTCTCTTTTGATTCAGTGCTCAGAGGTAGCAACCTCTGGTTTCACCAGAAAACTATTCTTCCAAATCCTACCCTCCTTCAGGATCTAACCCAAGAGTCACCAATGAAGCCTTTTGCAATCCTCCAGACATAAGTACTATCCTCACCCCAGAATTCCCCAAATTCCTGCATGTACCTCACTGGCAGCACAATGAAATCACCCTATCAGGTGTACTAGTGTGTGGCCTACTAGACCAGTGTCCTTGAAATGGTGTCTTATAACTTGTATATGGCTCACAGTGCCCTGCACATGGTAGAGGACTCTGTAACTGTATCTGCAAGATCCAAGCACTTCTATTTTTTTAGTTGTCAGTGAACCTTTATTTTATTTATTTGTTTATTTATTTATTTATTTATATGTGGTCTGAGGATCGAACGCAGTGTGTCACACATGCTAGGCAAGCACTCTGCCACTGAGCAACAACCCCAGCCCCAAAACGCTTCTTTTCGCTGTGCAAAATACTCCCCTGGGACATCAGTGGAGGACTCAGAGGGCCATGCTCTGAGTCCTTCTGCAGCATCTCAGACTGCGAGCACTGTACCAGCCCTTAGCCCCCCCCCCCCCCCCCCCCCCCCCCCCCCCCCCCCCCGTCTTCTGTGCTCCTGGGAAGAAAGGCTGGAGATGCGAAGGAGGAACAGCACAAGATGAGCCTGGTGAAAGGGTAAAGTTTCTAAACTGGAAAGCTTGAATGTAAAAGATTAGGTATTATTAAGTTCCTCTGTTACACCCAGATTCCTGAGATAGTTAAGACAACGCCCTACTGGCCGTTTAGCCTAGGGCCCTGTGCAGTTCCTCACAGGGCCCAAACCAATCAGTTTGAATGTGTAACCCGCTTACGAATGACCAATCACCCCCCGCCCGACCTGTTCCCGCCAATGAATGTGCCAATCACGTCTCAGAGTTGTTGTTCAATTTCCCCGCGCCTCATGATGATTTGTACTGATGTATGCAAAACCTCCCACCCTCCCCAAAAAGTGTACTTAAGCTCTGTTTGAACCTCTGCTCGGGGCTCTGGGCTACTCTCCCTTCTTGAGTAAGCACGGAGCCCCAGTGCTGGAATGGATCCCTAATAAATCCCCTTTTGCCAATTGCATGGAGTAAGTCTCTTATGTGGTCTCTCCCTCAGACACTCCGCCGGACCCCTCTTACACCTGGAGCATCTTTTTATGCCAGAAAGTAAGACAGAGCTTAAAACCATGCCACACTCAACAGCAACCCAACAAAAACAAGAAGGCTGGGGGTGTAGCTCAATGGCACAGACCTTGCCCTAGGATGTGTAAACCCTGGTTTCAATTTCCCAGCGCTACAAGAGGAAAAAAAAAAAAAGTCACAAGGACACAAGAGAGAGCATGAAGAGCTTTCCATTGGCCAGATCAGATCTGAGAATTCTTGAGCTCACTTTTATTTTTCCCTATGCTGGGGAATGAACCCAGGAGCATTATACCACAGAGATACATTCCCAGCCCTTGATTTTTAAATTTTATTATGAGACAGGGTTTCACTAAGTTGCACCAGCTGGCCTTAAACTTCAGATGCTCCTGCCTCCCTAATAGCCGAAATTACAGGCATATACCATCGATCCAGATGAGCACGAAATTATTAAAGACAGTATTGAATTTGACTTATAGGGCTTTGGGGAAAAAATAAGAATCTTCAACCATACAATAAACTGATGATAAGCAAAGAAACAAATAAATAAATGGAGAACAGAAGACGATTCTTACACATTTTGTAATCATCGTAATAAAGATTAGTTTAGGAAAGAATCATTAATAAATTCTAAATCAAGGTAGTGGGGAAATTTTGATGAGAAGCATATTTGTATGATCTTAGAATGTCTCCCACAGATTGCTGTTTAGTACCAGGGAAGATGTGGTAACTATAGAGAGGAGAACTGGCTAACAACCTAGTTATACAATTCAACATCACAGGGAGGGGCAGGAAGGTGTCATGTGCCTGTAGTTATAGGTGGCCTACGTAAGATTGCAGTGGGGAATGTGGAACTGGACTCTAACCTAGAGGAAAAAATCAGACACACAAAATGAGGAAAAAAAAAAAAACTTTTAAAAAGTTCAATGTTATAAGTGGCGTAGAAAAGCTATGAACATGTTGATCGCAGTGGCACATGCCTATAATCCCAGCAGTTTAGGAAGCTGAGGCAGGAGGATTATGAGTTCAAAGCCAGCCTCAGCAATTTAGCAAGGCCCTAGCAACTCAATGAGACCCTGTCTCTAAATAAAATACAAAAAAAAGGCTGGGGCTATGGCTCAGTGGTTAAGTGCTCCTGGGATCAATCCCTGGTACCAAACAAGAAAGAAGAAAGGAAGAAGTGAAGAAAAACTGTGGAAATGCTCCAGACTGAAGGAGATCAAGGAGACAGAAAAAAATGAAGGCAGTTCCTGGCCCTAGACTGGTTCCTGTAATGGAAGAAAAAATGCCATAAAGTAAATTATGAAATCAGTTGCGGATATGAACACATCAAATAAAAGTATTTCCTTGGTGTTAAATTAATTGAGGTTGTTAACTCTAATATGGTTATGTAAGAGAAAATCCTAATTCTTCAGTTAAAGGGTCAACTTATTCTCAAATGATTCAGAAAATATATTATAGGTGGATAGATGATAAATGACAAAGTGTATGTGGCAAAATGTTAAGAAGTGAATCTAGGGCTGGTGGTGTGGCTCAGGGCTGGAGCATGTGTTTAGCACACTCAAGGCCCTAGAGGTGAAAAAGAAAAGAAACACACTTACACATTGCTGGTGAGACTGCAATTAGTACAACTACTTTCCAGAAAGCAGGATGGAGATTCCACAGAAAACTTGGAATGGAACCACCATTTGACCCAGCTATCCCACTCCTCTGTTTATACCCAAAGGACTGTCATGTATATCTAGACAGAACAGTTCTTTTCTTTTTAAAGAAAAGAACTGATAAGTGAATCTGTGCAAATGGCTATTGGAGTTCTGTCACTTTTTCCTTTTTAATGCTTGTAGCTTTTCCACAAGTTTAAAAATATTTCCAGGGCTGGGGATGTGGCTCAAGCGGTAGTGCGCTCACCTGGAATGCGGGGGCGCTGGGTTCGATCCTCAGCATCACATAAGAATAAAATAAAGATGTGTGTCCACCGAAAACTAAAAAATAAATATTAAAAAATTCTCTCTCTCTCTCTCTCTTTCTCTCTCTCTCTCTCTCTCTCTCTCTCTCTCTCTTTTTAAAAAAAAATCTTTAAAAAATATTTCCAGAGGATAGGAAAGGTAGCAGAATACAACAGTTACTAATAGGGCATTATGTAAAAATGTGGATGTGTAACCGATGTGATTCTGCAATCTGTATTTGGGGTAAAAATGGGAGTTCATAACCCACTTGAATCTAATGTATGAAATATGATATGTCAAGAGCTTTGTAATGTTTTGAACACCCAATAAAAAAAAAAGAAAAAAAATATTTCCAAATAAAAAGGCTTAAATAGAAGAAATGAGACAGGGCCATATTAGTAATAGACGGAGGGGTGGGAAGCTGTGAATTTTGGTACCAGGAAGAGAAAGTAGATTGATCCTTAGAACTTCTGCTCAAAAGGGGATAGGTATTTTGAAAATAATGAAACATCAATTTTTAAGATGAAAGAGAGGGTAGGAATGAAAAAGAGCTTTGGGATCCTTGGCTATTGAGATAGGAATTTTACTTTTGCAATATTAGATAAAACCTTGGTCAAGAACCACCATCAGGCTCCCAGACACAGTGATACAATGATTGGGAAGCTCCCAGACACAGTGATATAATGATTGGGAAGCTCCCAGACACGGTGATATAATGATTGGGAAACTACTAGTTAAATCAGATGAATTTTTAAATTTAAATATTTATATTTAAGTTTTAGGTGGACACAATATCTTTATTTTACATTTATGTGGTGCTGAGGATCGAACCCAGTGCCTCATACATGCTAGGCGAGCGCTCTACCATTGAGCCACAACCCCAGCCCCAGGTTAATTATTTTAAAAGGTGCCATGAACCACCACCATCCCACCCTCACCTGCCCTGCTTGACTGAGAGAGAACAAGTAGATAGCAAACTGGGGAGGCTCCTTCATGAGCAGACACAAGGCATGTGGATGGCCATTCTTGGAGGGAGGGAACCCAGGGGGTATCAACTTGCAACAGGCCAACAGAAAACAAGAGGGCCACTGGTACAGGCCTGAAATCCCAATTACTCTGAGCCTGAGGCAGGAGGATCAAAAGTTCAAGGCCAGCCTGGGAAACTTAGAGAATCTCTGTGGCAAAATAAAAAAATAAAAATAGCTAGGAGGGTAGCTTAGAGGTAGAGTATTTGCCTAGCCTGTGTGAGACCTTGAGTTCATGCATGAAGAAGAAAGAGGAGGAAGAGGAGGAGGAGGAGGAAGGGGGAATAAGAAGAAGGAGGAGGAGGAGAAAGAGGAGGAGGAGGAGGAAGAAGAAGAGAAGGAGAAGATGAAGAAGAAAAAGAGGAGGAGGAGGAGGAGAAAAAGAATAGAGAAGGAGAAGAAGGGGAAGAGGAAGAAGAAGCAGAAAGATAAAAAAAAAAAAATACCCTGAGAAACATCTATTCTGACTTCTTTCAATGAGAATTTAGGAATCATTTGCCCTGTGCCCCAATTCTCTCTGCCCCTATACTTGCATACACAGAAACTACTCCTTCCTAACTATGAGCCCCAGAACAGCCTCCATCCTCTCCTGGGTGCATTTATTTGAAACCTCTTTCATATAAAAGGCTTTGGTGCTCAAGAGTGAGTGAAGAGGGCTGGGGTTGTGCCTCAGTGGTACAGCACTTACCTAGCATGTGTGAGGCCCTGGGTTCAATCCTCAGCACCAAATATAAAGGAATAGATTCAATTAAGGTATTGTGTCCATCTAAAACTACTGTATACATCTATATATGTATGTGTATATGTGTGTGTTATATATAAAGAGTGAGTGAAGTTCTAAAATAGAATGAGCAAAAGAAGACCAAGATGGATAAAAGTTAAAGAGGCTTGGAAACCCTTCGCCCCCAAAAAGAGGTGCTTAATTTCAAGCCCCAAACTCCACCACACCCAGTAAGGCGTAGGGAAGCATGACAGTGTAAACATTTCAACCTCTTTCACTTCCTCTTCCTGTAGATCGCGTGCTCCTGAGAACGTGGACCGAAACTTGTCAGCTTGCTTGTGGAGCAAGTCTTAGAGCAAATAATTGTTCAGTTAGTCATCTTATCGAACAGGAGTTGTCATAGGGTAGGGCTGAGTCTCTCAGTCTTGGCCATCAGTAAAGCTGGGTTTTGTTCCTGTTTGTGTGACTGACTCACCAAGTGGCCTAGGGAAATCATGTTGTCTTTCAGTTGCTAACTGTTTGCCCAGGGGAGAGGTGCTGTTGAGAGTAATTTTGAATGACGTCATACTGGGAAAGAGATATCCCTTTCCCAAGAAGATGATTTAATTGCTAGGTCTGATCAATTTGAGCCAAATTGGCATTTTTTAGACCAGTGTGTCATAAGTCATGTATCTGAGTCTTTGAAAGGCTCAGAGAAGAGTTGTGACATTTGGGGACAGAGTTGTTTTTCAGCAACAACTGCCAACTTCAGTATCTAGGAATAGTTTGGCCAACATCCTGGACTGACTTAGTCTTTCGTAGCAGCTCTTAAAATTGATAGGCAGTGAAAGGTACCAAGGACAGAACAAATAGATTTTTAGTTTTCATTTGAGAGAACCATCCTGACATCATATATTTTTTAAATGTCCTAGCTATTTCTGTAATGGCACTGTGCCCAGAGAAGTGTGTTATAAGTAATGCATGAAAAACAGTAGATTTTTCTTGTTTCTTTCTCTCAGTTTAAATGATGTAAGAACTTTCTATGTATTATCTCTTGTCTTTTGAGAGCATATGTATTTCATTTGATGGTCTTTTTTGTTGTTGTTGGTTTTGTTTGTTTGTTTGTTTTGTTGGGTTTTTGTTTGTTTATTTTGGCATTGGGGATGGAATACAGGGCCTTGTGCGTGCTAAGCAAGTGCTCTACCACTGAGCTGCATTCCCAGCCCAAGAGTCCAATTTATGCTAGGTTCTATGTCAGGAAACATTTTAGAAGGAATGTCAGGCATTCGTAAAATAAAACACACAAATCAATATAAAATTGCTACCTGTGATAATGAGCCATATCAAAGATACTATGTGAAATGAGAACTCAAAGAGAGCCTTTGGGGGGCTAGAGATGTGGCTCAAGCGGTAGCGCGCTCCCCTGGCATGCGTGCGGCCTGGGTTCGATCCTCAGCACCACATACCAACAAAGATGTTGTGTCCGCCGAGAACTAAAAAATAAATATTAAAAATATTCTCTCTCTCTCTCTCTCTCTCTCTCTCTCTTCCCCCTCTCTCTATCTTTTAAAAAAAAATGCCTGGGTTTCCTTTGTTTAAAAAAAAAAAAAAAAAGAGGGCCCTTGGCCTGACTTAGGGATCCCAATTTTTTTTTCTCTTACATCATCTGGAAATAAAGTATCTCAATGTGGAAATTTTTAAAAAGAATAATGAAAGTATAATAATATCAAAGTATAATAACATCACACTCAGGCAAATTCAGATTCTCCAAACTACTAAGCCTTAGTGTCACAGATTTTTCCATTACCTAAACTTAAAGTTACATCCTTCTTTATTTTAATGTACTTCTTTTGCCTTGAATATCACCAAATCATATTTTTACCATAACTCTACCCTCTTTTTGTTGACATTCACCTGGCATGTCTTTATTTATCCTTTTTACCTTTTAAATCCTTTCGGTTTAAGGCATTTTATATTAAACCTCTAGTTCAGCTCTATTTTCTGACCCAACAAAGAGCCTTTTAAAAAACCGTAGGTGAGTTTATCTCATTGACTTTTATTGGCAGACATAATGGTGGCCATAGAAGTGCCTTGCTCTGCCTTCAAGAGAGCTTTTTGTAGAAAGCACAAAGGCCAGGCACCCTGGGCATGCCTATGGGCCCATCTACTAGGTAAATTGAGGCAGGAAGATTGCCCGGGCAATTTAGCAAGACCTGTCTCAAAATAAATAAATAAATCTGTAGGGAGCACAGTTGAGTGGATCCATGGCCTCCAGATGCTCCACAGCATTAGTATGGAAGCCATGGTTCCCCCAGGCCACTCCCAGCAGGTGACTGAGCACTGTGGGGTCACCTGTGCCAGGTCAGGCAGGCCATTCCTGCCCCAAGTAGGGTTCTCCTAACCAGTTACTTAGGCTCAGGGACTTCCCATCAGTCTAGCTGAAGTACTCTCAGAACCGTGTGCTGGGGTCTGAGGCTTTTCCTGTCCAATCCTTGATTTCCTCTCTTCTTTCCCAGCTGCCAGGCCTGCCTCACGGTGCAAAGGCTCTCTGCCCACTCCTGAGCCCTCCTCCCTTATGCTTCACGTGCAGTCCCTCCAATAGCTCTCTTGCCCATCCAATCCCATCTTGGTGTCTGCTTATCAGAGGACCCGAATGGACAAGTCAAATTACTACTGTGATGCTTTATTTGCTGGCTTTAGTGCCTTCTAGATTCACTATTATTTGCTATATAGACTGTCCTCGTTTGAGGTTTGTTTATTTTTTATTTATGTATTCTTCCTTATGTTGTGAAGTTTATGCTCTGTTTTAATTCTCCTGGTATTTACATTTATGACTTTATATGAAATATTTAAAATGATATGTCTTGAAGACTCAAATGTATGGGCTATATGTCAGAAGTAAACCACATGCAGAATTGCTACAGATTAGATATGTTTATTAAGACTGTTATCCACTAGCGTAATCCCTGGCAAGATTTTTGAGTATCTGAAAAACTATTTCAGCCAGGTGCAGTTGTACATACCAGTTATCCCAGCCACTGGAGAGGCTGAAGCAGGAGGATTACAAATTTGAGATCCTGTCTCAAAAGTAAAAAGTAAAAAGGGCTGGGAATGGAGCTCAGTGATAGAGCCCCCCTGGGTTCTGTCTAAAAAAAAAAAAAAACTACAAACAAACAAAAAAATCAAAACTGCATTTCAGACTGTCTTGGAGCATGTTCTGGCTTCTACCATGTGTTCTGCTGCCGATCTTTGCCAGAACAATTCTTTCCTTTCTCTGCCCTTGTCCTTACTGTAGTAACCTGAGATAGTATCTAGTTATCCTCTGTTATAAATGACAAGGACAATAATACATTTATATTTCTCCCCACCAACTGAATTGCTACCTCCTGACTTTCATTAGTTATAAAATTATTTGTAGTTCATCTGACAATTCCTTTGTAGTTTTAAAATAAACATCTAAGTGTCTATAAATTGGGGCATCAATCACAGATAATTTCTGTTCTATTTACTGAAGCTGTTCTATCTATTCATTCTCTACCAGGAAAATAATGAGAAAGTTAATACACTTCTATTGCCTCTCATATCCTCCCTGACCCTCTTTCAAAACATACTCTTGCACAAACATAACTTTTTTTTTCCCCATTGTCAAAGTACAGTCAATCCTCATGATTTGCAGATTTCAGATCCACAAATTTATTTGTAATCCCCGAATCCTTCATGGACATGCACAGAGTAGCAAACAATTTGAACCACCTGACATGCAACCTTTCTGCTGAGGTTGAACAAAGTAATGTTCTACTTTGTGTGTTTCAGCTTTCCCATTCTAAGGAACATCCTTTTCAGCCACTTAGTAAGAGTCAATTAGTATCACATTTTTTGCTTCCTGAACTACCCACAAATATTTAAGTCCTGGCAAGGATTTTCAGCCATCTTGGTTATTTCATGGCTTATAATGGCACCCAAAGAACTGAAATGCTGTCTAATTTTTTTATCTGTGTGGGGGGATACTAGGGATTGAACGCAGGGGCATTTTGCCACTGAGCCACATCCCCAGCCTTTTCATTATTGTTATTATTATTATTATTATTATTATTACTTATTTATTTATTCATTTTGAGATAAAGACTTCCTAAGTTGCTGAAGCTGGCCTTGAATTTGCTATCTTCCTGTCTCAGCCTCCCAAATTACTGAGATTACAGGCATGTACCACCATGCCCAGTTCTAAATAAACAGTTTTGGAGGAATACATGGAGTATATCTTATCCTGGACCACGTTACAAATTAGTTTAATCTCCTTGGGGGCAAGTTAAAGTACAAGAAAAATAAAGTTTCTGAAAAGCTCTATCATAAAAATATATGACTGTATATAGAAAGTCCTGTGTTATTCAGTCTGTACATACACCTGTGTGTACACACACCTGTGTCAATGCTCATAAACTGCCTAACAAGAAAATGAAGGTGGCCTGGGCCCAGGACAGAGTTGATTGGAAACATTTCCCACTGCACAATAACTTGGGGTTAGAAAATAAAAAATAGACTTTTAAGCAAAATTTTGAAATTTTGTTCATTATGCATTTATTAACATTGAATTTGATTTTATAAAATATTGTATTAAAAATCACTTATCTACATTGCTGAATCTTGGCACCCTCCTCTCTTTAGAGTTTGAAACTGAGCTGAGGCACAGTGACACATGCCTGTAATCCCGGCATTTTGGGAGGCTGAGGCAGGAGGATTGCAAATACAAGACCCTAAGTAACTTAGTGAGACTCTGTCTCAAAAAAAGGAGGGGGCGGCACTGGGAATGTATTTCAGTGTTTAAGCAACCCCAGGTTAAATCCCCAGTAGGAAGAATAAGGAAGAGGAGGAGGAGGAGGAAGAGGAGGAGGAGGAGGAGGAGGGGGAGGAGGAGGAGGGAGGAGAAGAGGAAAAGAAAAAAATAGTTTGTATCTGGTGAGTGCCACTTAACTCACAGCTCTCACCTTATCTATCTCACCCTGATCCTGGTCCTGCTGTCCAGATTGTTTAAAGAATTACAGCTAATGTCCATGAGGTCTCCAGAGTACATGGTAGATGCTAAAAAATTAGCAATTGATGATAAACTTCCTCAGGTTTCTCTCTCTCTCTCTCTCTCTCTCTCTCTCTCTCTCTCTCATCTTTTATTTATTGAGAGAGAATTTTTTATTTTTTTTTGTTAGTTTTCGGCAGACATAACATCTTTGTTGGTATGTGGTGCTGAGAATCGAATCCGGGCTGCACGCATGCCAGGCGAGCACGCTACCGTTTGAGCCACATCCCCAGCCCTATTTATTTATTTATTATTATTATTTAATGTAGTGCTGAGGATCGAACCCAGGGCCTCACATGTACGAGGCAAGCACTCTACCACTGAGCCACAACCGCAACCCTACCAGAGGTCTCTTAAGAAAACTAAATGATAAAAAATTGTGCTCTACATGTGTAACATGAAATGAATTGCATTCTGCCATCATGTATTACAAATTAGAATACATAAGTAATTTAATAAAAAAAGAAGACTCAATGAAATAATGTAAGTAAATTTCATGGCATCTGATGTGTAACAGATAATCAATAAATATTTATTCTTTCCCTTCTGTCATTTTAGTTTCCTTAACTAAGGATAACTAAAGCTCTATGAACCTATATACAGGTGGCAGTGCTTCCTCTTGGTCAAAGCACTAGACTAGCAATCTGAGACCTAGGTTTGGTATTTGCTCATGAACAGGGTTTAAAAAGTGTCCCAATATGTTTCTCATGCTAAAATGAAAGAGTATTTCTTCATTCCCTTGAGATTTGGCTAACTTCTAGCATTCCTTTTAGACACAAATTCTGATTGGCAAGCTAGCTGATTTGATGATACAAGAGAACTCTACTTGCTTACAAAAAAAAAAAGTAGTCTCTCGTTTCTAAAGAGATTTTCCTTCAAAAATGGGGAATGTAGTGTAGTTCAGTGGTAGAGTGCATGTTTGGCATGCATGAGATGCCAAGTTCATCCCCACCACCACTAAAAACAACAACAAATTTCCAGAGCAATCTTACTAACCAAAATCAACAATTCATACCTTAAAAAATAAATATAACAAAAAATTAAAAATGTTTTTATTTTAATTGAAAGACCTAAAATAACCATACTTAATTTTTATAATTAAAATGCTGATCAGATAAGGGTTGTGTCACCTTAATGCAAGCACTTTTGTTTTTTCTGCTAATTAGATATCCTCTAGCTAAAAGACATGGTTCAACATGCTGCAACAGGTTGAACCTCATTCCCAGCACCAAAAAGAAAATATAAAACAAAACAAAACAAAAAACAGGATGAATAAATGAAAGAAGTCAGCCAAGAAGACCATATATTATGATTCCATTCTTATGAAATGTCCAGAATAGGGAAATATAGAGAGACAGAAAGTAGATTAATGATTGTTGAGGACTGAAGACGGAGCTAGATGGGGTATGATAACTAAATGGCAGTGACAGGGTTCCTTTCTGCAGTCATGATTTTTTTTTTTCCTTTAGTGCTAGACAGTAAATCCAGGGCCTCCTGCATGCTAGGCAAGTGCTCTTCTACTGAGCTAAGTCCCCAGCTGGAACTGTACACTTTAGATGAATCATACTGTATAGGAATTAGACTTCTATAAAGCTGTTAAGGACTGGAGATGTAATTCAGGGATAGAGCACTTGCCTAGTGTGCAGGAGGCCCTGGGTTCAATCCCTGGTATTGATGATGATGAAGATGATGATGATGATGATAGCAACAAGAAGTTATTTAAAAATGGTTCCTGCCAGGTTGCTGGTTTATGCTTATAAACCCAGTGACTTTAGGAGCCTGAGGCAGGAGGCTGAGGCAGGAAGATCACAAATTCAAAATCAGCCTTAGCAACTTATCAGGCCGTGAGCAATTTACCGGAGACTCTATCTCAAAAAAAAAAAAAAAAAAAAAAAAAAGGGGCTGGGAATGTGGCTTAGTGGTTAAATGCCTCTGGGTTCAATACCCAGTACACGCCCCCCAGTGCAAATATACGTAGGTAGTTCCTAAATCCAACACGGTGGCACACACTGTAGTCCCAGATACTTGAGATGCTGTGGCAAGATCACTTTAGCCCAGGAGTTCAAGGCCAGCCTGGGAAACATAGAGATCCCATTTCAAAAAAACAAAAATATAGTTCTTATAATTTCATGGAAAAACCAAAATGGAGACAGGAATAGGGGAGATTATTGAAAGTAACTAAGGGCAAAAGTTTTACTTTTTCTGTCAAAACAGACCTAAGCTTTCAGTTTTCCAACACATTCTTTTTCCCCTGCAGGCTGAGGTTGACAGACCCTCGCTCTCTCCCACTGCAGGTCCAATAAAGTCCCTAATCTTGATTAGGTGGATCCCAATCAGATAGAAAACTGATTCCCTGAGGTAAGACTAGTCGCTGACAACCCCTCTCTCTTTCCAAAGAAACTTCCTGGGTATCCTTTTGCTGTGTCTTCACAGGGTGCACTGCCCTAGAGCTAAACACAGCTGCCTCAGAATCATCCCACTCAGCCCTGGCTTTTTAACTCCTACCTATTTTTGGAGGAACTGATTACATTCCCCATTTTTGAAGGAGAATCTCTTTAGAAACGAGAGACTACTTATATCCATGATGGTTCTGTAAAATCAGAAGATGGAATTGAGGGGAAAAAAATAACTTCTTGAGATGCCCCCATGTGTCAGGGTGAAAGAAAATCTCTGTGATTCTCTGGGAGTCAGTAGATAAAGGTAGGATCACTGTGAGCCTCTGAGCATGGCTAAGTCAGCTTATTATTAAAAAAAAAAAAAAAGAAGCTTTCAGGCTGGCTGCAGGGGTGCAGGCCTGTAATCCTAGTAATTTAGGAGCCTGAGGCAAGAGGATCACAAATTCAAGGCCAGCTTCTATAATTTGGTGAGGCCCTACCTCAAAATAAAAAGGGCTGGGAATATAGCTCAGTGGTAGAGCACTCTTGGGATTCAATCCCCAGTACCAAAAAAAAAAAAAAAAAAAAAAAAAGGTGTCCTAGGCTAGATTGTGAAGGGATTGCATGGTCAAGTCTAGTGGAATACTTCTTATTTCTCTTTTACTCAGGACAGAGATGGGGAAGAAGCACAGAGGCAGAATATCTTCTTGATTCCAAGGACACCTCTTTTTTAAATAATCCGTTGAATTTGGGGGTAGGGGGATACAACCCTGAAAACAAGATCAATGCCAGATTTTCTCATTCTTATCTCTCACCTACCCCCCCACTCCACCCCACCCCACCCCACCCAGCCACATACTGGGTAGGGACACTCTACCACTGATCTACATCCCCAGCGCTTTTCAGAGTGAAAAATAAAAAATGTATTTCGAGACAGGGTCCAACAAAATTGCTGAGGCTGCCCTCCAACTTTCGGTCCTCCTGCCTCAGCCTCCCAAGTAGCTGGGATTACCAACGTGTGTCACCGCACCTGGCTCACTCTTATTAATCATGTGCATAAATCCGCCCATTTACATCCCCAACCTCATTTTGCCGCCACGTAACCGAAAGATGAGTCACATGCCAAAACCTTACAAGTCATCTGATATTTCCAGTATCTGAGAAAGTAGTTCCCTAATTGGGGCACTACAAGTAGATTCCCCTTAGTGCTTCCCTGTAATCCCTGTTCCTCAAGAGGCTGAAGCAAAGAGGATGGAGAGAGGCCAGCCCAGGAAACATAGTGAGACACCATCTCAAAAAAAAAAAGTAAAAAGTAGTCCCCCCTCTTCCAGTTTCTGTTACCCCATATACCATGGTCTCAAAATAATAGTACAATACGGTAAGATATTTTGAGAGGACATTCACAAACTTTGGTTACAGTATATAATTGAACTACTCTATAATGTCTCACTGTGCGTAATTTATAATTAAACTTTATCATAGGGTTGTATGTGCAGAAAAAATTTAGTACTGTCTGCGGTTTCACGCAAACACTAAATGTTTTCAAACATTATCCCCCAAGGATCAGGGAGAACTACCTTAAGCTGTTTTCTCTGGAAAAATATCTACCAAGTTTTACCCAGTTGCCATAGGCCAAAATATAGTAGCCAAGTAAAATTTAAATATACTTACAACAAACAGCCTTAATTTAGAACAATATTTATCAACATATGTTCCTTGGACTATCTGCAGCTGAAAACCTTCAGCTTGTGTTAAGAATGGAGATTCTAGGACTGGGGATGTGGCTCAAGCTAGCGTGCTCGCCTGGCATGCGTGCGGCCCAGGTTCTGATCCTCAGCACCACATACAAACAAAGATGTTGTGTCCACCGAAAACTAAAAAATAAATATTAAAATTCTTTCTCTTCTCTCTCTCTCTCTGTCTCTCTTTAAAAAAAAAAAAAAAAAAAGAATGCAGATTCTAGGGATCTCTCCCAGACCCGCTGAGTCTGGACCTTTGAGGATGCAGTATCTCCCCAGATGGTTCTAGTACCCTTTAAAAGGTAGCAACCAATTGCTTTGTTCACTGGTAAAATTAGGGCAAACATTCCTAACATAACTTCCAAAGAGATAAGAACAACAGAACAAAGATCTCTGAAGGTGAATGACTTGTGACCTTGGGATTTCTGACTCCCAGTTTAATATTTGCTCATTTTTCAACTGCAAAACAAAAGAAGGGAGAAATCAAAAGTCAAAGTATTTGTATATACATTAATATACAAAATAACTTCTAATATTGGTTGCATGAATAACACTCTCCCCAACCAAAGATCCAAGTTCTGGTTTTGTATTCACTGAGAAATCTAGTTTTAGCTTGCAGCTATAATTTTTTTTTCCTTCTAGCTATAGTTAATTGTTTTTTATCTTTGCTTAGATTCTATCATGCTGCAGTGACATTTTTCTAGAGTCTTTGAAGATTTTTCTGCCTGTGGGGATAGCCCGGATTCTCCCTTGAATGCATATTCCTTGCTTGAGACAGCCCCCATTCCCCCTTGAATATACATCTGCTTTCTTAAAATAAACCCCTGTCAATACCTTTGGAAAAGAAAAGAAAGAATAATAGAATCATCTGAAACAAACTTCATTTAGGAGGAGATGTTAAGTAAAAAGATGGGTCAAAACCAGGGGAGGTGGTGCAGCCCTGTAATCCCAGTGATTTGGGAGGCTGAGGCAGGAGGGTCATAAGTTCAAGGCCAGCCTCAGCAATTTAGGGATACCTGTCTCAAAAAATAAAAAGGACTGGGGATATAGCTCAGTGGTAGAGCACCCCTGAATTCAATCCCCAGTATTACCTCCCAAAAAAAGACAGGTTAAAAAAATTAAGTTGTCGTTGTTCCAAATTTGCACTAGATATATATATAAGAAACTACCCACAACAACACCACCACAGGTTTTTGTGTTAGTATTAGCCTTCTTTCCCATAAGATATCCCCAAATTTATGTGCAATTTTTAAATTTAAAAATGGTAATATACACCTCAAAATGCTGACTTCTCAGTTAAAAATTTCATCATTAGTATAATTTTAATTTATTAAAATCTCAAAAGCATTATTAAGAAAAATGTATTTATACACCAAAATCCTAATAATGTATTTTAAATTATTCATTTCCCGTTTAACTTGTATTTAAAGGCATACCTACAAGTTTTTAACATAGTGATAGTTTACAAACTTGAGTTGTTTTTTTCTGCTTTGTACTATTTTTAAAACATGTTTGCACAGTTCTACAGAGCACCAGAATTATTTTAAAGGTTACTTTTAAAAAATCAAGCTGATATTTATACTTTATCCATTCCTGTAAGTAGGAACATTTCTGTTGTATCTAGTTCCAAGTTACTATAAGCAACATAATTAGAATTATCTCTGCATATGAAGCTTTTTTAATTTTTGTCCTCCTGGGGTCCAACCCAGGGTCTCCCAGATGCTAGATAAGAACTTTGCCACTGAGCTATATCCCTTTTTTTCTTGTAAAAGTTATTACTTCAAGATTCCCAGAAATTTATTACTTTAAATTCCCAGCACTGGTTTTATAAGTTCAAAAGTTATGACCATCTTTATGAAATCTTAATATAAAACATATTTTCCCCTTGCTATTCAAAAATTACACCAATCTTCATTACCACAAGCTATATGAAAAAGAATCAAAGTCCTAAAAAGGCTGACAGGTACAGGTTTTTTTTTTTTTTTTTTTTTTCATCTCAGCATTTCACTTTATTTTTGTTCCTTTACCACATATATTTTTGTTTTAATTTTTATTTCTTCATTATGATTAATACTTTTAAAATCATCAATGTGACAGTTACTATTGTATAAACTTTATGTATATAAAATTATATTTTTATAAGAGCAATTTAAATATTCCCTTAATATTTGAAAGCATTAAAAACCCATCCTGTACATGTTGGATATAATAAAACAAATTTTTAAATTTCCAGGAAGTACTAGTTGGGAGCGTAGTTCAGTGGTAAAGTGCTTGCCAAGAATGCTTCAAGGCATTGGGTTTGATCCCCAGCTTCTCAAAAATAAATAAATACATAAATAACTTTCCAGATAATAAGAGATCTCATTTCATAGAGGGAAAAAAAGCACACAAATTTTAGCTATGAGAGAAAATATATTTTCCTATACTTTTAGCATATTTAACATTTGTACAAAAGTTAATTTTTAAAAGATTCTTTAATTATCGGGAAAAAAAGTATCTTCAAGATTAGAAAGTGCATTTAACCTCCCGTCTTCCTTAAAAATGATCCCATAGAACTTCAAAAGTTCACTGAAGGAAATGGCATGATAAATGCAAGATGACTACTACTATTTTTTAAATACTTAAGAAAACCATTCACTAAATGACCTACCTGATCTCACCAAGCACGTCAAACTGATAAGTAAGAATAACCTCAGCATATGGAACTGCAGAGAGCGTGGGTCACATTCACAGAAGGTTAATTTACTTCGCAGAGCCTTAGAATTTTCACTTCGGGGTTTTGCTCACAGTGAGCTCAGATATCTAATCCAGAGGTGTGGTGACAACAGGAAGTTCCCAAGGGACAGACTGTAGCCCTGTCTCGCCCTGTCCTTGACTCCTCCTCCTTTCAATAAAAGGTCAGGTACTTTCAACCTTACACATTTTATGCATATTAAGATATTATAATTTGTATTTGCCAAATGACGAGTTGAAAATAGTTTCATTCTTTGTGGGCGGTTTATTAGCTGTTTGGCTTGGTATGTTGAAATCAAGTGTGTCTTGAAATCTTCCCTTGGCCAACTCCTTGTGAATGAAATGCCAACTGCATTTAGGATTCTGTTGGCCTGTGTGTACAAAACCATTTTTATGTTAATTCATGCATTCATTCCTTATAGGGCAGTCTTATTTGTTTTTAAGCACATTTCATTAGGACCAATTACAAATCCGTATTTGTAAAATATATCTGTTTCATATTAAAGGAAACTTTTTTTGTACTGTATTACATATCTTTATTTTATTTTGTTCCCTCCAGAGTTCTGATCTCTAAAGTTCTTCTCTTTTGGGGATTGGGATTGTAGCTCAGTGGTAGAACACTTGCCTAGCATGTGAGAGGCACTAGGTTCAATCCTCAGTACCACATAAATAAATAAAGTAAAGGTATAGTGTCCATCTACAACTAAAAAAAAAAAAAAAAAAAATTAAATACAGTTCTCTTTTTAAAGGAAAAGTAAATACAAGGGGCTGAGGATATAGCTCAGTTGGTAGAATACTTGCCTTGCATGCACAAGGTCCTGGGTTCAATTCCCAGCACTTCCCCCCCCCAAAAAAAAAGGAGATACAAAAAACTTAAATACAGAACCATGCCAAAATATAATCTACCTCAGTGTTAGAAGTAACTACACTTGTGTTCCTAGCTACAAAGTAGTAAAGGACTGTAGATGGAGCTCAGTACTAGAACACTTGCCTAGCATGTGCAAGTCCCTGGGTTTGGGACCTAGCACTGAAAAACAAACAACAAGAACATAGCTACCAAAGTAATTTAATGGGCTGGGGTGGTGGCTCAGTGGCAGAGTGCTTGCCTAGCACATGTGAGGCACCAGGTTCAAGCCTCAGCACCACATAACAAATAAAATAAAGGCATTCTGTCCATCTACAACTACAAAAAAAAAAAAAAATACTTTAAAAAAAAGTAATTTAATTCCCTTTCTGGTGAAAGAGCTTGCAACACCAAAAAATAATATAGAAAGATAATCTAAGAATACATTTTCAAGGCTGAGGTTGTGGCTCAGTGGTACAGCACAAGCCTAGTATGTGCGAGGCCCTGGGTTCAATCCTTGGCACCACATAAAAATAAATAAAATAAAGATATTTATTTTATTTATTTTTATAAATAAAAATAACTACAACTAAAAATTAAATATCTTTTTTTTAAAAAAAAAGAATACATTTTCATCCAAAGCATCAGGCAAAAGCCACCAGTCTCTTTGCATTGTCTATCAGAAATATATTTTTTTATGAAGTAATACCATCTCTCATAAATTGATCAGTTCTCTTTGTGTCTACACCCCATTTAAATAACAAGATATTCCTTTGCAGAAAGTATCTTTTAGTAATGCTTTTCAAGGAGTCAACACAATACAATTACCTAGGGAGATTTTAAAAGTACTATATAGGGGCTGGGGTTGTGGGTCAGAGGCAGAACGCTCGCCTGCCATGCATGAGACATTGGGTTCAATCCTCAGCACCACATAAAAATAAAATAAAGATAGTGTGTTTACCTATAACTAAAAAATAAATATTTAAAAAAATAAAAAGAAAAAGAACTATATGTAGATGACTATGTCATGCCTCAGATTACCTGGTACTGGTCCACTAATGAGAGTTCAAACCCCACACCTTCTACTGGCCTTAAGCAAAACTTTTTATTCTTTTATTTTTTATTTTTTTGGTTCCAGGCATTTAATTCAGGGTCACTCACCACTGAGCCACATCCCCAGCCCTATTTTTTATTTTATTTAGAGACAGGGTCTCCCTGAGTTGCTTAGTACCTCGCTTTCACTGAGGTTTGCTTTGAATTCTTGATCCTTTTGCCTCAGCCTCTGGAGCAGCTGGCATTACAGGCATTGCATACACACACATACACACACACACACACACACACACACACACCCCGTCTTAAGCAAAACATTTATGTTCTATAAGTGTAAGTGTTCTCAAGCATAAAATGAAGATAGTGAGATCACACCTTGCACAGGGCTGCTGAATGGATTGAATGGGATGTAGCAACTAAAATCCTAGCACTGTGCCTACTGTCAAGGTGAGCTTTGTCACCCCTTAGTAACTACTGTTATCACTATGGGGCCACATGAGTAGTACAGTTCCCTCCCATCAGGAGACAGAGTGCACAGTGTGAGCAGAGGGCACCAGGTGGGAAATTAGAAAGGGAGGGCTCATCAGAGTTATGATACTTCAAGTGAAAGACTTCAGTCAGCACTTCAGTCTGTTTTTGTTTTTGTTTCCTGCTTGCAGAAATAAATTAAGGAAGCATAAGTAGGAAAATCAAATAGATGACCCACCAGCTTTTCTATTTTTTTTTTCCATTTCCTCTAACCTTAGTAATTTAAAAACAACCGCCCTCTGTATCAAATGGAGAATTGTTTCCCATTTCTCTTAGGAACCCGTTAAGGGGCACATTGTTCCCTGTTGGATCAGTGTACTTGCTTAAAAAATATTTTTTGAGTTCCTATCCATTTTAATTACCATGTCACATGCTTATCTAGACAGAGCCAATGTACTTTTTTTTTTTTTTTTTGAAACTAGCCAATTATAGGAATAATGATCGTTCCAGTTGGGACATCTCTGTTTTACCATCCATGGTTAGGGCACAGAAGTTGCCCCGACTTTCTAATTGTGTGCTCCTTTCTTCCAACATGCGAAATAGCACATGAATCAAGGGAAGAACCTGTTCTTTCTTTTTTTTTTTTTTTTTTTTTGATCAGTGAGAAACATCACATATAAGAAAACAAAACATTCCCAAAGGTTAGGGGAGATGAGAGGAGAATGGGTCTGACTATAAAGGGATAGCTCAAGAAAACTTTTTCTCCCAGCAATGAGGATATTAGGCAAGTACTATACCACTGAGCTTTTTCCCCAGACCTACAGAGACTTTTAGTGATAGAATAGTTTTGTGCCTTGATTGTGGTGGTGACTACAGGAGTTTACGCATGCAGTAAGATTATTTGGAACTACACGCACATATACACTCATTCATGTTATGCTGATAAAATCTAAACGATCAGTAGGTTATACCACTGTCAAGTTTTTGGTTTTGATAATGCATTACTAATCATATAAAATGTTATAATTAGGAGAAACTGAGTGAGGGTACACAGGACCCCTGCATTATTTTTGCAACTTCCTGTGAACCAATAATTATTTCAAAATAGAAGGTGTTTTTAAAATTCCCCCAAATATGTCAACTTGTTGCAGAAAGCTCGGTCCTTGTCCCCCACACCAATCCAATAACGAAGACATGGTTTTGAGAAAAAGTAAAAAGACGGTTTATTGCAAAGGAGAAACCCAGAAGACTCCTGGGTTTATGATTTTGCTCATCAGCAGGAACAGGGGATTTTTACAGAGGTGATTCTGAGAAAGTGAGATTAGGGAGGAGACATCAGGAAGGAGAAGATCAGGGAAAAGAAGATTGGAGAAAATCAGAGAAAAGGTTAGGGAAAAGAAGATCAGGGAGGAGAAGGTCAGGGAGAAGAAGATTAGGAAAAAGAAAAAAAATGTTAAGTTTCAAAGCCACAAGAGATATAGTCAAAGCATCAAGTGAACCCCTGTTACAAACCTTTATAATCATTGGAAAGGACATTTATTTAAAGATATTCTGAAAAAAATTTTTTTAAATCTCTCACTAGCTAATAAAGACTATATCAGTCTTATGACTTTGATAAATATCACAACTCCAGAATGCCACAATTTTCCTCATTGCCAACCAAATATTTTGTACTGCCTTCTCCTTCTCCTTTTTTAACCTAGAAATCACTTGCCATAGAAAGCAAAATAAAAAGGGGCAGGTAGCCTTCCAAATACATGGACAGGAAAAACAGGTATGGAAGTCTAATGGAGCTGAGGAGAGGTGGTTTTATAACTATCATTGGTTTCAGTAGCCAGAAAGGTGACCTATGTCCCCACCTACTCTGGTCTAGTGCTCCAAGCTGGTATATGACTAACTATAAAATCCTTTTGTTTCCCTATCTGCATCAGTGACTGCTGCTATCTCTCTTACAGTCCAAGTTTAGAAAAGTCTGTTTCCTCAATTCATATCCTACAAGGAGATTAGGGTAACTTCTCCCCAAACCACTCCTTTGCTTCATTTCTTTGTTCTTTTATTTACTGAACATTTTTAAAGCTCCCATTAAAAAAAAACTTATAAGGAAAAAATAGGACACAAGTCCTTCTGTCAAGGAGAGTCACATCAATAATAATGCTAACATAGGGACATGGATATAAATTCTATAGGAGAACAGAGGGGCAAATAAAAAGATGTTGGGAATTCCAGAGGCAGGAGGCATTGGGAAAGCTTCACACCCTTTGATTTCAGCTCCAAAGACCAGGTAGGAGTTTTGCTAGATGAAGAAGGTTGGGGAAGAGCATTCCAGGCACAGGGAACAGTCTTGGAAGATGGAAAAAAGTGTGGTTTGAGAATTGGTGTGTATAAATAGGAAACCGGTAATGATTTGAAGATAGGCTATAAAGAACTTCATATGCTATGCTTAAGATATGAGATTTTATATTCAATGTAGTGTTAACAGAGATGAGAGCTTTAGGTACAAAAACAATAGAAACAAGTTTGAACTGAGTATTGTGAGATTCACAGGCAAGATTTTGATTGTGGCTTCAGCTAAACGAAGACAGCACTGATGGATAGGGGACCAGGCTGCTTCCGGAACAAAGGAAGGCGCGGATTTTTATGGAGTTGCAGGGGTGGGGTAGGGTCTGGTGTTCCTCTTTGGTCATGAGTGTAGTAGTTTTTCAATTTTTCAATGAACTTTTTCCTTGCAAAAGGTTTGGATCAATAGTTGTTTACATTATTCTTGGAGACATTATGGCACCAATATTCTGGCTTTTATGGTATACCTGCCTTTTGATAAAGTTTTTGAAAATATGGGAGAGAAGGAGAAGAAAAGGGGGGTGGGAATGTCAATTTTAAAGAAAGATAGTTAGGGGCTTAAGGCCTCGGGTGTTTTCTCCTTCCCTTCTGCATATTATTATTTTAATTGATGACAGGACAGGGGCTAAGGTTGAGATAGGGAGCTCTTGGGAGGTTGTCTTCCATCCTTGTGATGGTCCCTGTCTCAGTAGTGGGAACCTGACTTTGTTGTTATTGTAAACTTATTTATGTCAATATATTATTGTTATGTAATATAAATAAGACTGGGGATGTAGCTCAGTGATAGAGTGCTTTCCTAACACACACAGGCCCTGGATTCAATTCCTAATACACACACACACAACATGTAATAAATATAAAAACTAATATATATATATATATATATATATATATATATATATATGTAAAATTTTTTGGGGGGGTAATTTTTTTGCAAAACAAGGAGAAAAACCTCTGCATACTGTGTTTCTGGCTTAAATATTTTTTACTCCATAGCTGCTCAGTGATATGAGCCTATAATCCTAGCTATTTGAGAGACTGTGACAGGAGGATTGCTTGAGGCCAGGAGTTCCCAGGCTGGTCTAGGTAACATAGCAAGACCCTGAAGAAAGAAAGAAAGAAAGAAAGAAAGAAAGAAAGAAAGAAAGAAAGAAAGAAAGAAAGAAAGAGAGAGAGAGAGAGAGAGAGAGAGAGAGAGAGAGAGAGAGAGAGAGAGAGAGAGAGGGAGAGGGGGGGGAAGAAAAGAAACGAAATGAAACAGTATTTTTCATGGCATAGGGCTACCTTGTTTTAAAAACCAAGACTTCTTACAATGTGTCAAACAAAATCAATGTGGTTCAGCCCTTTCAGTAACTGCTGGTTTTCAGAGCACAGAAACTTCAAGGACTGTGGGAACAAGCCAAACCATAGACAATTTGCTTTTTCTTATGGAAAGTTCTAAAAACACAGCAGGGCACCGTGGAATGGGCCTGTACAATAAGCCAGGCACCATTGCACAGACCTATAATCTTGGTGATTCAGGAGGCCAAGGGAGTAGGATCCAAAGTTAGAGGAGCACCTCATTAACTTGGGGAAACCGTACCTCAAAACAAAAACTAAAAAGCACTGGGATGTAGCTCAGTGGTAAAGCACTGCTCTGTTCAATTCCTCGCATGAAACAAATAAATAGAGTATCACCCACGTCCCATTACGACGATGGAATCAGGGTCACTCTGTGTGGTTTGGACTGGCAACAAAAAGATCACAGGAACATGGAAGTACCTTTTTCTCAATTGTGGGGATTGGGGAAAGCTCTGCAACCTCAAAAGTCAGCTCCCATGCTGGACAGCGCTAGAAAGAGGGCAAGAGGAGCAAGAGAGAGAGTGCACCTGGAACCCTTCTATTTATTAGGGAAAAGACATTCGATAGAATATTCCACCCAAATAAGGCAAGGGATAGTGTTACAAGAAACAGGGGGGCGGTGAAGGGAAAGCGAGGAATGAGAGATGGGTAAGCAAGAAATGGAATACAGAGACCAGGCAGGATACACACGAGAGTTTGTCAGAACTGACAGATAAAGGCCCTCTCTCTATAGGAGAGAAAGGCAAAACAGGCTTGGTTCTGGGACTTTTATGGGGCAGGCTCAGAAATCAGAGTCAGGTGGGTCATAATGTAGGCGGTTAGGGGTTGGTTTGAGGGAGTGGTAAGCCTTCTCAGAACCCCCTTTGGGCGTGAAAGAGAAACTCCCCCCCCCCTTTTTTTTTTTTAGATTTTAAATTCACTTTTTTTTTTTTTTTTGAGAGAGAGAGAGAGAGAGAGAGAGAGAGAGAGAATTTTAATATTTATTTTTTAGTTTTCGGTGGACACAACATCTTCGTTGGTATGTGGTGCTGAGGATCGAACCCGGGGCCGCACGCATGCCAGGCGAGCGCGCTACCGCTTGAGCCACATCCCCAGCACAACTTTTTCCTTAAAATGGCAGCTGTCACTTAAGATGGCTGTCCAGATGCTAAAGCAAGGACCTTATAGGTAGCCCAATCTCATTGGGTAATGTCCAAGCCCAGAGGTAAGGCACTTCCTTGCCCAACAAAGGTAAGGCCCACTTGCTTCGCACAACATGTGATGGAAGTTCAATACAGCCTAGCTCATGTGTAAGGTGGCCCCCGACAATAGAATATTCTTGCTTTTATAATACAACTTATAATAGGACCGAGATTATTAATAGATAATTGAATCAAATTGAAGTCTTGGAATTAGGATATATTTTTCTTTAGTACCAGAAGTGTTGGTCCCCAGAGGGAAATTAATCTTTAGGATGGTCAATTAAGTTGAATTTTAGATACATTAGGCTGTAATGGAATTTTAAGACACATAAGACCAAACCGAACAAAATCTCACCTATGGGCTGCTTTTCCAATCTGATTTACTTTCTACTTATTTATTTATTGTTTGCCACACTGGAGGTTGAACACATGGCCTTGCACATTCAAGGAAAGTCCTATGCCTCTGAGCTATATCCCCACTCCTTCCTACACCAATCTTTGAATCTTCTGGGAATGCACCAGAAGGGAAAATTTCCAAGAATGGATTAGAAGGCTGGGTCTTCACTGCTCTGTGGAGGGGAAGTAGATTTTGAGGAAATGAGGGTAGGGCTATGGAAGGACTTGAAGAAGACCTCAGTGAGGGCTCCCAGGAGAAGGTTTTTGGGAAATTGGAACTTCAGTTTGGGACATGCTGCAAAAGTTTAAACAATGAGGCAGTACTGGTACAAGGTTTCAGGTTAGCCAAGTCAAGGGCAGAAATCTCCATATTCATGTTTCTCTATGTGACCTTGGGATTCTCCTCTGACCCTTCAATAAAGAGCTCCTTGGTTCAGGAATGGCTATGGTAGTGGTGGGGTTGGGGTTAAGGATAAACCTGCTTCTTGGTCAGTGGACAAGCAGTGGCTGCTGCACTTCCTGTGGATCAAAGCGCATCAAAGGTAACAACTTCAGGACAAATCTCAGGCAGGAGCAAACATAAGAACAAGTCTCTTTTTCTTTATTCAGAGGGTAACTAAACTGGTTAGGGGGTTTCCACACTTCCTTCCTGAGTTATTTTGCTGATGACACTCTGGAATTCTGATTGAGGTTTGTAACCCCAAGCCTTGAAACTTTCATTATAGATAACCAATATTTCAATATTGCATTTATGTTGGCACTACTAACAAGGAACAAAGGAAAAAATGTTTATGTTGTGATGTTGCACTGGAGTGCTATGTGACCTAAATCCCTGTGGCTAGACCTGGGATAGATTGCTATTCTGATGCAGTTTTCAGTTTTCTGATTTGTTTGAACAAAAACTGCTCTTTTGTTTTAGAGAATCCCCTTCCTATACTGGTGGGCTTTTCGGTTTGGCAACAGCAAAAAACAGTTTTCACACTGGAATTAATGGTTAAGACATAAATAAACTGTTCTGCATAATAATGCCAACAGTTGTCTTCTTTTAATTGGCTCTTCATTAAGTATGTTACGGAAAGATTGGTCCTTGTCCCTGATGCAAACCCAATAATGAGGACATGGTTTTGAGAAAAAGGAAAAAGACAGTTTATTGCTTTGCTAGCAAAGGAGAAACACAGGGGACTCCTGTCCCAAAGGATGTGATTCTGCCCATCAGCTTTTTAAAGAGAGTATTCAGGGGCTTTTTAAAGAGGTGATTCAGAGAAAATGAAATTAAGAAGTAATACCATCAGGGCTGGGGTTTGGGATCAGCAGTAGAGCACTCGCCTAGCATGTGTGAGGCACTGGGTTCAATCCTCAGCACCACATATAAATAAAGAAAATAAAGGTATTGTGTCCATCTACAACTAAGGAAATATTTTAAAAAAAGAAGTAGAGGGGCTGAAATTGTGGCTCAGTGGCAGAGCGTTTGCCTCTCACATGTAAGGCACTGGGTTCGATCCTCAGCACCACATAAAAATAAATAAACAAAATAAAGATATTGTGTCCATCTATAACTAATAATAATAATAATAATAATAATAATAATAATAAAGAATCGTAGAGGTCAGGAAGCAGAAGATTAGGGAAAGAAGATCAGGGAGAATGAAGGCTGGGAAAAAGAAAAAAAGTGTAAGTTTCAAACCCACAAGAGATATAGTCAAAGTATCAAGTGAACCCCTGTTACAAGTATACAGGGAATCCACCCTAAAAGGGGCAAAGATGAAATTGAAGGTACAGGGGAGTCCCTTTGGGAGACAATAGGCAAGGGGTTATAAACACTGTATATGTAATAGCCACTTTCAAGTCTTCTCAGTTTTGTAACTCTTCTATTATTTCAAATGTTCCTCTGTAATATTTTCTTTCTTTCTTTCTTTCTTTCTTTCTTTCTTTCTTTCTTTCTTTCTTTCTTTCTTTCTTTCTTTCTTTCTTTCTTTCTTCTTCTTCTTCTTCTTCTTCTTCTTCTTCTTCTTCTTCTTCTTCTTCTTCTTCTTCTTCTTCTTCTTCTTCTTCTTCTTTTTTGGTACTAGGGATTGAACCTAGGGCCCTTTAGACACATCCCCAGCCCTTTTTAAAATACAGGGTCTTCCTGGACTGCTTAGGGCCTCACTAAATAAGGTGGCTTTGAACTATCTTCCTGCTTCAGCCTCTGGAACTACTGGGATTACAGGCGTGCGCCACCCTTCCGGGCTCTGAAATGTATTTCTCTCTCTCTCTCTCTCTCTCTCTCTCTCTCTCTCTATATATATATATATATATATATATATATATATAATTGTTTTAGTTGTAGTTGGACACAATACCTTTATTTTATTTTTCTGTGATGCTGAGGATGGAACCCAGCACCCTGCACATGCTAGGCAAGCTCTCTATCATTGAGCCACAACTCCAGCCCCATCTGAAATGTATTTCTTTGGCATATTTTAAGATAGCTATTTGGAGAAACAGCCGACAGGATTAACTCTAAAAGCTGGCCCTTTTGTAAGAGGAGTTTGCATTTATAAAGGAAATCTACATTGGTGAAGTAAACAGCAAATGTATATAAAAAGATTTTTCTATTTGGTAACCCCTTTTCTGCCTAAGAAAGGTATTTTCATAGCAAGAAGAGATTGAGGAGCTGGGGAAGTAGATTTCATGGTAGAGCACTTGCCTAGCTTTGTGAATCCCTGGGTTTGATTCCCAGTAAAACACACCACACTGTGACACAGGCATCTGATACATGGCTATTACCTAGTAGACTTTACTACACAAGACAACCCTCACTTTCTGAGCTAGCCTTCCCTCAAACTTCCTTAGCCAGTTGACACCCACCTCCCTTTCATCTGGACACTAAGCCCCTTTCCCTTTGTTTAGCTCTATTTTGCAGGGGTGGGTGGTGTGTGTGGGTGGGGGCATGGGTGGGGGGAGTGGAGGTGGGTTGTACCGGGAATTGAACTCAGAGGCACTTGACCACTGATCCACATCCCTGACCTTATTTTGATTTTATTAGAGAAAGGGTCTCACTGAGTTGCTAAGTGCCTCACCATTGCTGAGGCTGGCTTTGAACTCACTATCCTCCTGCCTCAGCCATTAAGCTGCTAGGATTACAGGCATGTGCCACCATGCCTGTCCAGCTTGTTTAGCTCTATTTAAGCTTAAATTCTCTATCACTTCTTGAGTCTCCTATTTTGTGTATGGCTCCCATGTTTTTATATATTAAATGTTTCCCTTTTTCCTTTTAATCTGTCTATTGCTGGTTTATTACATAGACTAACATTATCAAGGCTTCAGAGAGAAAAAGAATAAATTTAAAACTTCCCTTTTTAAACTTTCAGTAATGTGTTGGTGTTAGCTATCGTTAGGGAAATTAAGGGAAGTGTCTGCACATTAGAATTGGTTTCTACCCTCTTAAGACCTGCCTTTCACCTCTCAGGGCAGGATTGTGGTGACTCTAGTTAGGTTGAAGTGGCACCCCCTTTCTCCATAGGAAAGTCTTAACTAGGCTTCTCCAGAAATCTTCACCATGGCTGATTTTAGGACTGTTAGCAAAAGAGTCTCTGCAAAAGAGTTAAATGTAGATAAACTTCCTATTTTCATGTCACCCTGTCTTACTTAGCCACTGGCCCAGAAGGTACCAGCACTCCAGGTGCTGAACACTCCCTTACTAGTTTTTCACAAATGTATCCAGTATAGTAGTTTGTAGAAATGGGCAAACAAGGCCTTTGGCCTTGAGCTGGGCTTCACAGAGAAGTCTACATTTTCAAGATAAGTTACCAATTGGGCTCCATGGTAACAGCTGGCAGGGAGAGGAAAGGAAAGGAAGAAAAAGCTCTCCCCTTCTAAAGGTGTTGTCCCTGAAGGGTTAACTTGCCCAAAACAGCAAAAGAAAAAGCTGCTTTTATGTGAACTTCTACAGACTGTGAACTTCTGAGCCCCTCCCCTTACATGCTGGGTATAAAACTCTGATACTACCTGAATTTGGGGTTCAGGGGACTGATTGATTACAGCAAAAGCTGTGCCCTCTGAATAAAACTATTTCCTGCTATCTTCGGTGCCTTGCCTCATTTGTCCCTACAACAGGGTGACATGTGGCAGAATTCTAGAATGCTATTGAGAGAAGGAGGCTGGACAGGCAGTCACCTGGGTTAAGTTCAATAAAGTCTGGAAACCTGTTCTTCACTGAATCACAGGCCAAGAAAAAGTAGTCAGTGAATTATTGTGGAGCAAAAAAACCTTTGAAGTTTCCCTGTATTGTTTATGGGCAGACATTGGGTTAAATAGGGTGTAATTTGTTCAAAAGTTGATAATCAGAAGTGTGGCCTTTAGATTTATTTATGTATTTATTTAGTGGTAACTGGGATTGAACCCTGTGACACACACTACCACATCTTTTTTGTTTGTTTCCCGAGACAGGGTCTCCATAAATTGCCTTGACTGGCCTCCTTGGAATCTTCCTGCCTTAGCCACCAGAGTGGTAGTTAGGATTACAAGACAGCTCTACCACGCACAGTTTGACCTCTAGATTCTACAGGAAGGGTATTAAGAATTACTCCCTCTCAGATCAGAGGAGGAGACAAGTGTATTATAAAGCCACAGGTATCTTTTCATCCTCGTTACTGTGAAGCCATCCTCAGGAGTTCTGCCCTTTCCCTCTCTCCCCTAGCATGTGGTTTTCGTTCCTCCTTTATCATAGCAGTCAGTTATATTGTAATTTGTAATTATCTATGTACAATCCTCTTCCAGGTAGTGTGAATTCAAGGGTGTGAAACTGGTGCTAGTAGTCAGACCCCGGCTCAAATTTCAACATTGCTTCTACTAGCTTTGTGTTTTGAGGAATGTTATTTAATTTCTTTATGCCTCGTTTTCCTTATTTATGAACTGGGCGTAAGACTTCCTATCGCATTCGGTTCCTAGGAGGTATGGTGACAATGCACGTAAAATATGAGGCACAGGTATATGCAAAATAAAGGGCCCCTAATACGGTAAACATTTGTTAATTGCTCTGATCTATTTTTATTGAGCAACAATCATTTGCTGGGTTCCAACTGCGCTCACGACTTCAGAATGCTTCTTCCTCCAGAGCCTAGCAGAGACACTTCCATTCCGTGGGCCTTGTCTCCCGGGCGGATTTGGATTGGCTCCGCCAAAGAGAAAGTCCCGCCCACCGCTCTTCCCGTCTGGTCAGCGATTGGACCCTGCCGTCTAGCAGGCTTTCTTGTTGCTAGGCTCGAGGATAAAAGGCGGTGCTAGGTTGCGCGTGCGTAGATTGAGGATGAGGCTTTCCGGTAGGGCGGGAGGAGGTGACGTCGGGAGCGGTGGCGGGTGGGGGCTTTCCCTAGCCCAGAGAACGTTGTATCTATGGGCCCACGGATCGCGTCACAAGCCAGCGACTGATCCTTGGTGGTGGTGGTGGCCAAGGCGGCAGCGGCGGCGACAGCTCTGGGGTTTGCGTCTCGGGGTGTGTCGGCCGCCGCTGCTGCTCCGGCCTGGTATGTACAGATGGCTGGTTAGGATTCTCGGCACCATTTTCCGCTTCTGCGACCGGTCGGTGCCCCCTGCCAGGGCTCTCCTGAAGAGGCGGCGCTCGAGCAGGTGAGAAGAGGAGGCTGAGTGCCGGCCTAGCTGTTCGCCCTCCTCCACCGCGGCTCCTCGGTCAGGAGAGCGTTCATCCAGCTCCGCAGGCCCTGTTCCCCCTAAACCGGCCGCTCGGCTGAAGCCCAGGAGCTGCGGGTCGCTGGTATCCTGGTGACGTAGTCGCTCCCGCCAAGGTGTTGGGAACGCGGCTCTTGATGGAAGGAAGGAGCTTGTTTGTCTTTGGAGTGGTCGTCGGTCATAGGATCTTTAATATTCTTGTCAGAGTCCAAGCTGGTTACTGACAACAAATGAGGCTTTCTCGTATTTTACTGCTCTTAAGCTAAAAACTAAAAATTAAAGAACTACTGCCTTTATTGTGGCCCTCTGTTTACAAGCACACTCCGAAGTGTCATCTGCGGGCAGTTAGCACAGTTAAGGGAAGTGAGATTGGTAACTTGCCCCAACTCGTTTGACTGCAAGTACTGTTCGCTTAGCACCAAGAAACAGCAGCTGTCTTGTTCTAAAACAGCTGTCGACAGTGTGTGTGTGTGTGTGTGTGTGTGTGTGTGTGTGTTGGGGCCTGAAGGAGAAGGGTGTTTATAAAAATGCAGTTAAATGTAACTAACTAATTCCTTTAGAATTAGTGTATGAAGGGGGAAAAAAAGTACCTGCCTCCTTTTAAATAAAATCACTAGTGTGAATTCTCATAAAAGAGAAACTACAGATCGTTCTTGCTCATTATCTTCTCCCTTGCTTCTCATTTTATAATATCTTTTTGCTTGCCGAAGAATTATGCCTTACCTAAGAATTAATCTAGAAAATGAAACATTCTGTATACCTCCTAATTTTGGATGATCAAGTGTCAATTACTTCCTTCCCCCACTCCTTTTTCTTCCTGTGCTAGGGGTTGAATTGAAGCCAGGGGCGGTTTACTAGCCTTTTTAAAATTTTTATTCTGAGACAGGTTTTGCTAAGTTCTGGAGGCTGGCTTCAAACTTGAGATCGTCCTGCCTCAGCCTCTTGAGTAGCTGGGATTATAGGCGAGCACCATAATGCCTGGCCTAGAGTGTATTCCACTGAGTTATACCCCAACCCTTTTTATGTTTTGAGCCAAAGTCTCCCTAAATTGCTGAGGCTGGCCTCCAATTTGAGATCCTCCTGTTTCATCCTCCCAGGTAATAGGGCTTATAGCATGTGCACCACCATGCTCAGCCTAATTTCATGTTTTAATTAAGTCTCAAAGACAAGAGAGGTAGACAAAGGGTTGGTTTGAGGGTAGCTTAAGGGAGCAAAATGATTAATACATAAGTCTGGAATGCAGGTCATTGATAAAATTGGATATGGTTTCAACTCATTCTTCCTTTCTGCCTGATTAAGGTGAAGGATTCAGAAAGATAATTAATATATTAACCTTTAATATTTTTGATATATAGGGCCAGAAACTTCCCTGAATTTCGAAATTATTATTACCACTGTAATATAATTCCCATTATAAAAATGCAGTTAAATGTAACACCTTTTTCTACTAAGAGCTGCCCCCCCCCCCCGCAGTATTGGGATTGTGCCCAGAGGTGCAGCTACCACTGTGCTATGTCTCCAGCTCTTTTAAATTTTATTTATTTAGACAGGTTCTCACTAAAGCTGGCCTAGAACTTACGATCTTCCTGTCTTAGCCTCCCAAGTAGCCGGACTCATAGGCTTGTACCCCCATACCTGGCTAGGAATTATCTTTTAAGGCTGCTTATGTTGTCACTGAAATAAGAGATGGCTTTTTTCAGGTGGGTCATCTTTCAAAAGGAAATTATTTATTGTTTGAATTTTAGCCAGATTACTCATTATTATGTGATAAAGAATTTGGGTCTCTCAAATAGTGGAAACTACAGTGTTAAACCCTCAAATGCTAGCAGCCTATTTTAAGATACTATCTTTTAAAACATTAGTTGGATCTCATTATATGACAAAGTGAATGAAAGAGGGATGTTTGATATGATAAGAACAGTAATATTTTTTGTTTTGGTGTTGAGTTTTGATCCAGGGCCTTGTGCATGCTAAACACAGCTTTAGTCCTGAGTTATATCCCAGTCTTGACTAGTTAAGTTTATTTATAGATTTGGATTTATTTAGTTTATTTATAGAAATGGATTATATATATATATTTTTTTTTTTTCTTTTTTTTCAGCACTCTGTTTTCTACAGTGGACTCTGATGAAATACCTGCTAAAAGACCAAGATTAGGTACTAAACATAATTTTTCAAAATTATTTTTAATGGGAAAACATTCATGGAACAAAATTCAAAAGATAAAAAGTGTATTCAGTGAAAAGTTTTTTTTTTTCTGTCCCTTTTCTATTCAGTTATTTTCAGAGGTAACCACTGTTACTAGGAACTTGTATATCTTTCCAGATAAATAAATGAATTTATGGAATTTGCATTTTGAAGTTTTAAGTCCTTCTTTAAAAAAAAGCATTGCAAAAATGACTTCAAACTGTGATGAAGTTCAGATGATTAAATGAAGTGATCTAATTTGTTGTCACAAATCTTTTATTTTTATATATCTTCAGGTTTAGAAGAGAATAAAACTTGGTTAAAGGGAAAAGGCCTCAGTAGAATACTATATTCTACTCTTTCTCAACAGTAATGTGAATTTAGATCTATTCCAGATGTGATAGTTGTTTAGATATTTTGATTTTTTTTTTTTTTTTTTTTTTGGCTGTACAGGGGATCTCACACATGCTAGGCACTCTACCTCTGAGGTACATCTCCAGCCCTTAGGTTCTACAGAAAATGTGTTAGGTTCTACAGGAAATACAAAAATTTAGTAAAACAACTTCTCTATTTTTTTAAGGGCCTATGTGATTACATGGCAAGGGGTATAAAATAAAATACATAATTAATACTAATATCAATGAGGACATGGTAAATGACATAAGAAAGGCAGTTTCAAAATCGTATCCAATTTTCAACTGGTTGAGTCTCATAATTTTTGAGGAAGGATGTAGAATATAAGATGGATAGGTAGGATATCAAAAGAGATCAATAGGAAGGAAAAGCAACCTAGGCATGGGCAAATTGTGCAGATTTAGGCAATAGTTATTAAAGCTGGGGGGAAAAATGGACTGAAAACAAGTCAAATGACAGGAGATTTGTTTTTGGGAGGAGGGAGGATTACTAGGTATTGAACTCAGGGGCACTCAACCACTGAACCATATCCCCAGCCCTTTTTTTATATTTTATTTGGAGATAGGGTCTCACTGAGTTGCTTAGGGCCGTGCCATTGCTGAGGCTGGTTTTGAATTTGCAATCCTTCTGTGTCAACCTCCCAAGCCTCTGGGATTACAAGTGTGTGCCACTGCGCCCTGCAAATCACGAGATTTTTAATAAAGGAATTTTTACTGTATTCATTACATTATGTCCCAAAGCATGGGATAGATACCAATTTAGTTAATGATTTTAAAGAACATAACATTTGTAACATGTTACCTTTGAATCATGATTATATAATAAGAAAGTTATAGTCTTTATAAGTCATATGATGTTGGTTTTATATTTATAGTGGTAGTTTAAAATTATCATACGTACATTTACTTAAGCAAAAAAAGTGAGTCAACTTTAAAGAAAAGCATAAATAAATATTAGCTTGTATTTGAATGTAGTTTAAAAAAACCTTTGTTGGTGGTATTACAGAAGGTTCCTGAACTATTTGTGGTAATTACTTATTTTATGGCCTTCTATGTTAAGGATCACCCATTCTTGTCATTTTTATTAAATATGCATTAGGACTTTCTTTTTGTTTTTATACTGGGGATTCAGTCTAAGGGTGTTTACCACTAAGCTCCTACATCCCCAGTTCTTTTTAAATTTTATTTTGAGACAGGATCTCACTAAATTGCTCAGGCTGGTCTTGAACTTGTGATCCTTCTGCCTCAGTTTCCCACGTCACTGGGATTTCAGGTGTGGGCCACCATGCCTGGCTTGTACTATGATTTTTTGAGTGGCAGACTACTATAGAAGGGAATAAACCAAAGAGGAAGTTTCGGTGGGTAGCAGAGGCAGTACTTGTTAGGGAGTTATTAAAGGTCTATAAAATGCTAGAACTTCCTATGATTATGGTTCTTGAGCACTTGAAATGGCTAATTTGACTCAGAAACTGAATCCCCCCCCCCCCCAGTGCTGAGGATTGAATCCAGAGCCTTGCACTTACTAGGCACATGCTCTCTACCTATGAGCTATACCCCAGCCATTTTTAAACTTTATTTTGAGACAGAGTCTTGCTAGGTTACCTGGACTGGCCTTGAACTTATGATCCTCCTGCCTTAGCCTCCCAAGTAGCTGAAACTACATATGTGTGCTACCATATCTGGCTACTAACTGAATATTTAACTTTAATTAAATTACTAGGTAACCACATCTGCCTGCCTACCTGTTAGTATGTTGAACAATACAATTCTTGGTTGCTTTTGAGATGAAGCAAGAAACAAGGGTAAAAGAAAGGATCTCAGAATCACAGACACATGACTTTATAGTTAAAAGGGATTATAAGAGATAAATTTAGCCTAATCTCAGGAAAATATGGTAGTCTTATTCCCATGTTACAGTTGAGGCAGGACTGCCTTCATTCCTTTTTTAAAACCATCAGTACAATCTTTTGACTTAATCTCAGGTCATACCCCCAATTTCGGACAAAATGTGTACTTTTTAGTGACTACTATTTACTATGTTATTAAGGGGTACCTCTTGTTTTCTGGTATCTAGATGACAGTATGGGTTAAGCATCAATCCCTAACATGATTTTTCTCTTACTTATATTCATAGCAGAATAAAAATTGCACCCTTCAGCAATGTAGGAATAACCTGGAATTGTAAAATAAGAAAAAACTCATTTGCAAACTTTGATATTTTTAACTATTATCGTATAATAAATTACTTCAAGTTGGATTCTACTTTACCTGGCTATCACATCCTCCCATTTGCTTAGTTGTTCCCCTATCTTTCTGAAAATTATTTTATAGTTATATATTTTGGAGCTTTTATTGGTTAAAGCCACCATTGCGGGCTTTGAAGCAGAAACTGTTGCCTTAAGTACCCTTAATTAGGATATATAAAGAAAACTGTGGAAAACATACGTGTGTAGGAATTGAGAAAAAGGTAGTATTATAAAAGGAGGAAGTGGGAAAGTACTGAAATCTACCCCTCCTCCTTATTTATTTTCTTCTTAATTTTGTGGTCTTTATTTTTGGTGGCAGGAAGAGATAAAACAGATCTTTGAACACATCTAATCCAGCAGAGAGAGGGATGGCCTTATTTCACCATAGATGCTTAAGAGTTTCATATTTTATTCTTCACCTAGCCAAGATAGAATGAGGGCTTAGTAAGTAGTTGTTGAGAGCAAATGTTACCTGCCTGGGAAATAAAGACAAATCAGGGGAGAAATGAGACTGCTTCTTGTAGGATTCTGTCATAACTAGTGGCATATGATCCTTGTTTAATAGTGCTCTCACCTCTCTGGTAAAAATTCATTTTATGTATTCTGGAGAAGTCACTTTTAAAAGTTGCCATTTCAGCACATTTCTTTGTGAATCTGATTTGCTAAAATGATGGTTCCATGTTTTGCTAGCATCTTGGATATTTTGTTTAAAAATCACAATACTTGAATTCCAGTTATTCATTTAGAAAAAATATTTTTATATATACCTTTTTATTTTAGTGCTTGGAAGTTGGACTTTTAATAAAAATTGCGAGAGGTTCTTTCCAAGATATAACTTTTTTTCCTAGAAGTTTATTACTCTGTATTTAAAGTTTGTTGACATCTTCTAGATTGCTTTATTCACCAAGTGAAAAACAGTCTCTACAATGCTGCCAGCTTATTTGGATTCCCATTCCAGCTGACCACAAAGCCTATGGTGACTTCTGCTTGTAATGGAACACGGAATGTGGCCCCTTCAGAAGAGGTCAGTGGGGATACTGATCTTTTTTGTTCTGTTTTGTATTTTTGGTGCTGAGATTGAACCCATGTCCTTATCCATGCTAAGTATGTGCTCTACCACTGAATTACACCCATAGCCCCAACAGCTGCTGATCTTTGTATTTAATCAGTAAAGTTAAATTTTAGGAAAAAAATATTTTTTTTGCTTTTAGAATTAATGTAAATGACTTCTTCCCAGAAATGTTTGTGTCTTTATTAGCTGTGATAAAGATCAAGAAGTTTCTTGATAAAGATCAATAAATTAAAGATTAAAAATTTAATAATTTAAAAACATTTAAAAAGTATTAATAATATAATTGCTTTTGTGTGAAGAACCTGCTATTGTCATTTTTTACATCATTTTGTATATCTTGACAAATTAAACCTTTAATCTTGATGACATTGATTCTTTGAGCCAGCTAAGAAAATAATTACAAATAGTGTGATCTTTTCATATTAGAAACTTATTTGCAAAATTTAGATGCTACAGAGATGATTCTGTTTGGTTTTAAGGTATTTTCGAACTCTTCATCTTGTGAACTGACAGGTTCTGGATCCTGGAACACCATGCTGAAACTGGGTGAGGTGCTCAAAAATATTTTTGCTTCCCTGTACTTCCTTCTGCCCATTTTTCCCTAAGTTTTGAGAATATGAAAGGAAAACACTGATTTGGATTGGGATGAGAATAAAGACATATTCTCTCTACCATTCTAAAAAGCAAATACAGGTTGAGTAAGTATTTTTTATGTGGAATACTTGGGACCAGACATTTATCAGGTTTTGGAGTTTTTCAGATTTTAAAGTATTTGCATGGACTTAACCAGTTGAGCATCCCTGAGCCAAAAATCCAAAATCTGAAGCTATAAATTTTTTGAGCATCAGCATTCAGGTTTTTGGATAAGGAATGTTCTACCTGTAGCTTTCCTTTGGAATTGTTGTTGAAATTACTGTTGTGTTTTCTACTTATATTATCAGTCTCCTTAATGTGACTTAGATTAAGAGTTGTTTGTTAGAATAAAAATTTCCTGGGGCTGGGGTTGTGGCTCAGTGGTAGAGCGCATGCCTAGCATGCATGAGGCACTGGGCTCTATCCCCAGCACCACATTCAAAAAACCAAAAAACCGGGGCTGGGGATGTGGCTCAAGTGGTAGCGCGCTCGCCTGGCATGCGTGCGGCCCGGGTTCGATCCTCAGCACCACATACAAACAAAGAAGTTGTGTCCGCTGAGAACTAAAAAATAAATATTAAAAATTCTCTCTCTCTCTCTCTCCCCCTCTCCCTCTCTCTCACTCTCTCTAAAAAAAAAAAAAAAAACCAAAAAACCCCCCAAAAACTAAATAAGCAAAATAAAGGTGTTGAGTCCATCTACAACTAAAAATAATAATACATATGTGGGTATATATATAAGTGTGTGTGTGTGTGTGTATTTAATAAAAAATTCCTGAGAGCTTACTCTTTGCCAAGCACTGTGCTAAGTTATTATCACAAATAATAGAATAATAAAACCTTGTTCTTGCCATTGAGAAATTCATCATCTATTTGGAGAGCAATTTGAAGTTTTATGGATTGGAGGCTTTCATATCATCATTAAACCCTAAAAATATAATTATAGTTATTTCCATACTATGCAAAACAATATGATGGGGAATAGTGGGAGGAATCCATAGTTCTAAGAAATAGTTGTGATGTCTGCTATGTTGGTAGAGTTGTGAAGTTTGAGAACAGTGGAAGGAAGTTAGGGAAAATGAGCAGTAGAGAAGCTGTGTGTTCAAAAGTCAAAAGTGGAAGAAGCTAAGGAAATGATGAATACATTAGAGTTACGTGGCTCAAAATTTTATGGTAAAGTGCCTTTGGTGGCAAAGAAGAGCAAAGGTAAATGGATACTGCTGTGGCAGCCGAGAATCTAGTTCTAGAGGACTTGGAACAAAGATGTTTCTTTTCTTTCTTTCTCCCCCCCTTTTTTTCGTTTTTTGAGGTGCTAGAGAGTGAATTTAGGGCCTCAGGTATGCTAGGCAAGCAGTCTACCACTGAACTACATCTCTAGCCCAAGTTGTTAATTCTTTGAAGTCATATATATCATTTTAAAAAGTTAATTTAAATTCAATTTAATCTGTTCATAATGTTTGAGTATTAAATAATTTGTTATTATTTCTTTTGTGATGCTGGGGGACCAAATCTAAGGCCACATGCACTGCTAGCCAAAGTGCTCTGCCATTGAGCTTCATCCCCAGCCTCTCCTATTACTTTGCTTTAACATTTTACAATGTTTATTCTGGTTTTCTGTGCCGTCTATTAATAGAATTTGAAAAAACAAGTTATTCAGTTAAATGTAAATTGCTCACAAATTCCTGTCATAGTTCAATGTGTTCACAAGTTTTCTTTTTCTTTCATAATACAAATACATTCTTCAAATAGGTAATAAATCTCCTAATGGAATAAGTGACTATCCAAAGATCAGAGTGACAGTAACCCGAGATCAACCACGTAGAGTCCTGCCTTCCTTTGGGTAAGTGTTAAATTCTGCCTTTCTGTGGGGGGAGACCTAGCAATTATTAAGTCTTTTCTTTTACTACGCATTTTCACTCTTATACTATGGGACATAGCTAAGGAAGTACTCTTAGGTTAGTAAGTTGCTGAATATTATATAGCTAATTAAGAGACTTGAACTGAGTTTGAGTTATATATGCCCATATCGTGATCTGATCTGATTTTTAGAGAGAGAGAGAGTGTGTGTGTGTGTGTGTGTGTGTGTGTGTGTGTGTGTGTGTGTGTGGCGGGGTCGGGTCAGAGGGTATACTGGGGACTTACACCACAGGTTAGATAAGTGTCTATCGCTGAGACATATTACAGCCCTTCTTATTTATTTTTATTTTTTATTTTTATTTTTATTTATCTATCTATCTATCTATTTATTTATTTTAGGGATCGATGGGGGGCTTTCCCATTTTTACCCAGCCCTTTTATTTTTTATTTTGAGACAGATACTCACTAAGTTACTTAGGACCTTGCTGAATTGCTGGGGCTAGTATTGAACCTACAATCCTCCTGCCTCAGCCTCCTGAGTCACTGGAATTTCAGGTGTACTCCACTATACCTGGCTTTTATTTTTTATTTTGAGAAAGGGTCTCTCTTAAGTTGCCCAGGATGTCCTTGAATTTACTGATCTCCTTCTTCAGCCACCCAAGAGGCTGGATTAACAGACATATGCCACCAAGCTTGACTTCACTTTCTCTCTCTTTTTTTTTTTTTTTTTACTTTTTTCTTGGTGAGGGGGGGATCTGGGATTGAACACAGGGACACTTAACCACTGAGCCACATCCTCAGCCCTTTTTAATTTTTTATTTGGAGACAGCATCTTGCTAAGTTGCTTAGAGCCTCAAGTTGCTGAGGCTGGCTTTGAACTCATGATCCAACTCATGATCCAGCCTCCTTAGCTGCTGGGATTACAGGCATGCACCACTGTACTTGGCTATTTTCTCTTTTCAAAACCATTTTTTACTGATTTTTTTCTAAGCTGTCACAGATTTTAAGTTGAAAGAGTCCTCCTCTTCCTACCCATTTCAAGTTTGTTTCCTTTGCCAGATATCTTGTTCTTATTATAAAGATGCAAAATATCTTATCTCAATATTGTTTTGAAATTTCTTGTGCCTGCTTTATCTGTTTCCTTTGAGTGGTCTTTTTGGTTTATTTTGACCTTACCTTTGAAGTTAAGAAGAGTCTTTATTCAAATACCTGATAATCCTTGACTGTCCACTTATTTAAGAGTGAGACACTAACTAAAACCTGTGGCCCTCTGGGGTTGGATGAATGACTAGGGCTAGGAGGAAAATACACAGTGAGACTGGATTATCTTGTGCCAGAAAGAAAGGAGGGCTCAAAGACTGTTGAAATGCCAACCAAAGAGGAAACTTCACTGGCCAAACTGGGGACAGTTTAAGTATCAAAATGAATGAAGACAGGAATATAGATATAAGTAAGTAAATCTATATTATGTAGAGAGGATCATCTTTGTAATAGAATGCCTACTATAAGCACAGAAAGAATGATAAAATTAGAGAATTCACCATTTTGTGATTATCAGTAATAATTGATGTGAATGGGAATCTCAAGCTAAAACTAGTTAGTAAAAGTTTGATGAGGTATGGGATATTTATATAAACTCAAAATATCTCACAACAGATTATTTACTAATTTTAAAGGGAAAAATATTAGAGAAACCTGTCTGACACATCCTTAACAAAAAGGATCAAAGTTAAATCACCAAAAGTGAGACCAACTGACATGGCCCCCAGATATACTGCAGTGAGAAAGCCATCATTTAATGTATTATTTCTGCAAAAACCAATAATTTGAATCTACCTGTGAGAAAATGAGTCAGACTGAAATTAAAGTTCATTCTATCAATAATAGATCTGTATACTCTATTAAAAAGATGAAGACTTTTCAGATTAGTGGAGAACAAAGATGTATGACAACAAAATGCAACACAAGATCTTGAATTAGATCCTAGAATTCTGTGAAGGATATATATTTTTTAAAATTTTTGTTTTGTAGCTGTAAATAGAAAGAATTCCTTTATTTTATTTGTTAATTTTTATGTGGTGCTGAGGAAGGATCGAACCCAGTGCCCCAGGCATGCTAGGCAAGCGCTTTGCCACTGAACTACAGCCCCAGCCCTGTGATGGGTATTTTTAATAGCTTCAGAGAAATTTAAATTTGATGATTGTATTATTAGGTAAGAGATGTTCTTGTTCTTGGGCGATAAATATTTAAAAGTGAATTTATTTCTCTAAGCATTTTAATGTTATCAGTTTCCTTACAAACACTGCTTTAGCTGCATCTCCCAAATTTTGAAATGTAGGTTTTCATTTTTATTTGATTTAAAATATTTTCTAATCTGTTTTATTTAGAAGTATGTTGTTTAATTTCCAAATATTTGGGACACTTCAGATATTGTCATGTTACTGATTTCTAGTTTAATTCTTTTATTGTCAGAGACTATTTTTGTATAATTTTAGTTCTTTTAAATTTGGTGTTTGTGTTTTTGGTGTAGAATAAGGTCTATTTGGATGATATTCCTTGTACACTTGAAAAGAATGTATTATATTCTGCTCTTGTTGGATAGGGTGTTCTGTAAATGTCAATTAGGTCAAGTCAACTGATAGGATTTATAGACTTTACTGATTTTTTTTATTTGCTTTAATTAGTTACACATGACAGTATAATGATCTTGACATATCATACATTTGACTTTACTGATTTTTCTACTTTACTGATTGATGAGTGAAGAGTGACTCTTTAAGTTTTCTATTGTAATTTGTATTTTTCTATTTTTCCTTCCATGTATGTCAATTTTTGTTCCATGTATTTTGAAACTCTATTAGGTAAATAACCTTGCCCCTGAATCCAAAGTTCTTGAGTTGTTTCTTAAGTATGAGAACTTTGATTTACATAAACAGGTTATGAAATCAGAAAATTTAACATTGCTATAATTTTATCATATGATCTATAGCTTTTTTTTCCCTACCTGAACCGAGATCCAGTGCTAGATTATGTATTGCATTTGTTTTTCATGTCTCTTTGATGTACTTTAATTTGGAACACCTCCTTTTAGAGTGTCTTTGTCTTTAGTGGCATTTTAATTTTAATTTTAAAGTACTGGGAATTGAACTCAGGGGTGGTTTATACCACTGAGCTACATCCCTGGTTCTTTTTTTTTTTTTTTTAAACAGGTTTCAATAAATTGCTGAGGGTCTTGCAATCCTCCTGCCTCAGCCTCTTCAGTTGCTTGGATTATAAGCATGTGCCATTGCGTCTACCTAGTGTTTTAATTTTGTCTGATGTTTACTCAAGATTTACTTCAGATTGTGTAGTGTTTTTGTAGTAGTGTTATATAAGTGACATTGTATTCTTTTCAAAATGGGGGGCAAGTTAAATCAGTTTCATTATTGGTAATGGTAGGAGAAGCAGATAACTTTTACTAGCACAATGACTCAAGAAGTTTTCCATGCCTTCAATTTCTTTAGCATTTATTAATTTACTTTTTTTTTTTTTTTTGAGAAAGGGTCTTGCTATGTTGCCTGGGTTGGCCTTGGACTCCTGGGCTGAAGTAGTCCTCCTCCCTTAGCCTCCCAAGTGACTGGGACTCTAGGTGCACAGCATCTGTGCCTAGCCTAATATTTATTAATTTATCATTCAGATTATTTGAGTGGCTCTTGGCTTAGATCCTGTACTTGGATATAATGATAAAAGGATATAATCTCTCCGTAGGCTTTATGACATAGTGTGGTTAAGACGTAATGTGGTATGGAGACATTAAATAGTCAAACCAATAATTAATTTTTGTGGTGCCCAGTGACTAAAGGAAAAGTATAATATGGGTGTTATGGGGTTGCATGCAGTAGGACCTAAACCTGGGTTTGGGGTTGGATGATTGGTCATGAGGAAGAAAGCTTTCATGTGACAGCCCTTGTGACTGGAAATACACATTCTCTAGTGGAATGCTCGGGTAACTGTATCTAGATAGATCTAACTTTTACAAATGGTAATTTTCTGTCAAGTAGCAAGCTTAAGCATAATCACAGGCTGGTATAGGAGCTTGAGTTCTACCACTCTAGGCAGTTTTGTGATACATTCTTTTTCTTCTTTTCTCTGCCAGCTTTACTCTAAACTCAGAAGGCTATAATAGAAGACCAGGCGGCCGTCGCCATAGCAAGACCAATCCAGAGAGTTCCTTATTGTGGAAACCTCAGGAACAGGCTGTAACAGAAATGATTTCTGAAGAGGGTGGCAAGGGTCTGAGACGTCCCCATTGTACCGTGGAGGAGGTAAGCCCTTTTAGCCTGGATTCTTTTAAAAATAAATAAATAAATAATATTTTGGGTGATGAATGATATGTGTACTATGGTGCAGAATACTAAAGGTACGAAAGTGGGTACAATGGCTATACATTTCCCAGCATGCCTTCCATACCTGGCTTCTACCACCCTGTTTAACTCTTAGCAAGCAATGACTGTTACTGTATACGTTCTTCTAGAGATAATTTGGAGTAAATAATTGAGTCAATTTTCAGATATAGTTTTTTCCCTACAAAGAAGGAAAAGGAATCATATTAGGAAGAGATAAAATCATAGATTTTTTTTGAGTGCCTGAATTATTCTGTTTCTTTTATTTGCTGAGAACTGAGACTTAGTAAGAGAGTAAATGGTGTGCTTCTCAGCTTTTTCCTTCCTCTTTCAGAGCATTTAGCATGATGAAGAGACATTTTTCTCTTCATTTCTCTCTTGAGGTCTTTACTGGGTGTAGGAAAATTTAGAATTATTTCTGTATTTGGCATTCCAGGACCATTAGCTATTTCAATTTGCTAGATAGTTTTCTGAGTGAATTGTTTAGTTCATCAAAAGGGATTTATTTGGGTCTGAGATATTATGATATGATAGTTGTGAGATATTCAAACTTGAGTAAAATGTGGTCTTTGCCCTCTAGGAGTTTTTAGATAAATTGTATTTCAGCAAACTTTTAGGCAGAGAGAAGAGTGGACCACAGTCTCTGAGGGAACTTTAAGAAGAAATGTTAAAGACTTCAGTCTCTTAGAGAAACTAGAGAGAGAATTAATAAGTAAATGTCTGTGGGATAGACAGAGAAGATATATTCTAGAAATAGTGATAGGTAACATTAACAAGGACTTTTTTTTTTAATTGATTAAGTGTTATATAACATAGAGGGAAGAGCCTAAGTCCCAGATTTCAGTCTTGGATAAATTCGTGTCACTGACCAAGATACCCTATGTGTTTAGGGGGAAGATGATGACTTCAGTTTTGGACATTGTTTAAAGTGCCTGTGCAACATGCAAGAAGACCTCTCCTGTAGACACTTGGATATAGGTGATGGGAGTTTTGAGAAGAAGGCAGGGTTAGAGACACATTTTTGAATTTTCTGCAATTGATGTTTTTTCAAATCAGGGGAGCTGATGAGATTATTCAAAGAAAGAACGTAGCGTGAGAAACAATATGGGCAAAACCATCGGCATTTATGGCAGGCAGAAAAGGAATAACCTTCAGAGGAAACTGAAAAGAAAAGAAGAATCAGAGGAGTTTATTGTCTAGGAAGGCAAGGCGAGGTCAGCTGGTGGTGAAATGCTGAAGGGAGATCTTTATAATATAAAGGCTGAAAAAATACATTGGATGTGGCCAGTAAAAGGCCATTTGTGATTTTACAGAAACCAGTTCCATTTTGGAAGCTACAGATTCTGATTTTGCAAGTGAATTATTTCTGCTAATCTTTTTTTTCAGTTAACCCAATTTTGTTCAATCTAATTCATTCAAAAACTCAGATGCCATTAAGATTTAGCAAATGGCTAAATGAGTGAAATGAGATGGAGAGCAAATGGCCCATCTAAAGGGAATAGTGCTATATAGCTCTAGGCTGATGATCTAATTTTTCAAAAGAGGCCGGGTTTTTGGACTTTTTGAAAAATTAATAAAGTTTATGGCTAATTCAAGAAACTTTAAAAACATTGTGATGGCAAATAAAATGCATCCTTAGGGCTGCATTTGACCTCTGATTATGATTTGCTTTTACGTTTAATGTGTTAGTATTTATCTACCCTGCTTTTGTTTATTCAGGGTGTTCAAAAAGAGGAAAGAGAGAAGTACCGAAGATTATTGGAGCGACTTAAAGAAGGTGGTCATGGAAACTCTATCTCACCTGTGATTTCACATCATCACAGGTAAAAATTAAAAGACAAATGCTTTCTTTGTTAGACATTTTTTTTCTTTGTTTTTGGAGAGAGATTGATGGGACAGGTTCCTCCTCAGAACAAAAAAAGTTTAACACTGCAATTTGCCTGGACATTATATCTAATAAGGCATTATATAGAACAGTGTTTTTTGAGTCTTCTGTTAGCTGTAGAATCTTTTGTCCAAGTGAACTCTTACTTGAACTTCTAATCTAGAAAAGTGGATTACTGGTTGAAGTCAGTTTCCAAGGGCAGTTTTCCAGCCTTCCCAACACATACATTTTTTCCATAATCTCTCTCTCTTTCTGCCTTTTTTTTCCCCTGCTTCTTCTCTTCTGCTCACCCATTTCTATTTTCTTCTTCCTTTTTCTCTCCTTCACTTCCTCAAGTCTTGTTTTTTTCTTTCCTTCTGCCCCGAGCCTTACCCCCTTCTGCAAGACACACATACATACTCCCTGAAGCATCTCATGGATTGTATTTTAGCATTCTTGGAAACCCTCTACTTTAGAGATAAGATTAAAGTCACCAAAGTCATAAGGATTTTCCTTATAAGATTGCTTGTTAATTAAATAAACTAGAGTGGCAGAAGGAGATGTCTGGCTTGTGATAAGAGGACAAAAATGTGTGAGCTCAGGATTGAGATTCACTTGGTAAATCTAACAGGTTGTATGAAAACACAGATTCCACAAATTACATGTGGCAGCAAATTGAAGGAGAAAGAGTCATAGGACTAATTAGCTTGTTAAAGCCAGAAATAGGGGCTGGGGATGTGGCTCAAGCGGTAGCGCGCTTGCCTGGCATGCGTGTGGCCCGGGTTCGATCCTCAGCACCACATACCAACAAAGATGTTGTGTCCGCCGAGAACTAAAAAATAAATATTAAAAAAAAAAAATAAAGCCAGAAATAATAAATTCATTAAGAATTTTAACTTTGATTGTGAACATGTTTTGTTTTCTTGTGTTTTAATTCTCTTAAGAATGTTAGTATGTTCTCCGTTTTGACTAGCCACTGAAAAAAAACAGCAATAGGCTTGATAACAACTACTGGCTTTGTCATTTTGGCAAAATTCTCAAAACTGTTTTGTTTTTTTAGGTTCCTGCTTTTAATGTATTGCTTTAGAGTTTTTTGTTTTGTTTTGTTTTAATATATAGTTGAAATTGTTTCATCTTTTATTTATTTATTATTTATTTTGTGGTTCTGGGAATTGAACCTGAAGCCTCATGCATGCTGTGCTCTACCACCATGCTATAGCCTCCAGCCCTTTTTTATCTTTTAATCTGAGTAAGCAGATAGAATTTTCTTTTAGTCAAGGTGGCACTAGGAATAGAGAACATCTAGGTTTTTTTTTTTGTGTGTGTGTGTGTGTGTGTTGGTATTGAATCCAGGGGTAATACCTACCATTGACAACCCCCAATCTTTTTTTTTTTTTTTTCTTTTTTGGTACTAAGGATTGAACTCAGGGGCAGTCAACCACTGAGCCACATCCTCAGCTTTATTTTGTATTTTATTTAGAGACAGAGTTTCACTGAGTTGCTTGGTGCCTCGATTTTGCTGAGGGCTGGCTTTGAACTCGAAACCCTCCTGCCTCAGCCTCCCAAGCTGCTAGGATTACAGGTGTGCACCACTGCACCTGGCAATCCCCAACCCTTTTTATTTTTTTCTTTTGAAACAGAATCTTACTGAATTGCTAAAGCTGGCCTGGAACTTTCAATCTTTCTACTTTAGCCTTCAAAGTGGCTGGGATTATAAGGTGTGCACCAGTGTGCCCAGCAGAGAACATCTAGTCTACAAATACAGAAAATGGAGGTTAGAGAGTTTGGCTGAAACACTGGAATCAAGATTAGATTGCTTTTATCCAAGTCCCAGATGCTACTGTGTTGCTGCATCTTTGTTGTTGTGAGATGTTAAAAGGTAGTCCCTTTGGAGAATCTTGTCAGACAGAGGTAATGAATATTTAAGGTAGCCTTTCCTTTTGTATCTGATCTTCCTTGCTTTTTGTGTTTTTAAGTTCTCAAAGAAGTCAGATGGACACATTAAAGACCAAAGCCTGGGGGGAGGAGCAGAATCACGGAGTCAGAGCAACTCAGTTTTTTCCAAAACAATGTGAGTTCCCAGATCTAGCTCTGTCTTAATGTATGGACCTTAGTTCATGTTAGAGTGTGCCTATGAGGTTGAAAATTGGCATACAAGTGGCAGATGATGTCCCAAGCCTTTAAATATTGTTAAACCTCAAGACATTGACTGATACTTATTAGTACCAGGAGTTTCATTTTTTAAAAAGCTGTTTCAAGATGAATTTGATTCATAGAATACGAGGCTTTTTTATGAATATATTTTATGAATATAAAATTAATTTACTTATACTCTTTATGTTAACTGCCTATATTTCACATCAACTGTCTACTGAATGATACTAAATTATAATTTATCAAATGAACTATTATCAGTCAGCCTATGCTAAAGATTAGTTTGATGCAATTTTAGACTACTTAGTTTGTGAGGAGGCTGGTATCTTTAGAGTTCACTTCAGTGTTTCAGAGTAAATGAATGTTCTGATACTTTAAAACTGGAAATTGAAATTCTAGCCTGTGATTGAAGTAAAGGAAACATTTAATCTTTTCTTTACCATCCCCACAGATAGAGTTGCTGAAACCAGAGGACCTCTATGTCCAATGAGAAGTGAAAAGAGGTACATTGTTCATTTAATTCTGTTTTCTTGTGTATTTTCTCACTTTATAAGGTTATGAGCAGCTAGGTTTGAGGAAATTGTTAATTGTCTTCAACTCTGGTAGCTGGTCAGGCATATATGTACATGTATATAAATAGCTGTATGTGGTGGGGGTGAGTATTGGAGATTAAACCCAGGACCTTGTGAATGCTAGGCAAATGCTTGACCACTGAGCTAACTCACCCAGCTGTTGAGAGCCACAGCCTAGTCAGGATGGCAACTAGCTTTTTGCCAGAAGGAGTGGTTGAGAGGTGACATCATCGAGCCATTAAGATGATGATAATTAAGTTAAGCTGTGTATAATTGCTGTGACTGGATGATGCTGAGTTGAAACAGGCTGTGTATTCAGTTGTATATAGACCCCTGCTGTCCAGCAATAGGGCGGCTCCTGCTGCCTCGGGCGCCCACTACTTTTGAGTTCTCGAGGAGTTGGAGTTCCTATTGAGTTCCCGTTGAGTTCTGCGGAGCCCAGAGCTGGGAGAGTTCCTGGGGAGTGCACGTGGTGTGCTGGTGGAGTTCCGGTGGAGTTCGGGCAATAAAGGAGTTCCTGTTTGAATCTACAAGTGCCTCATGGTGGCTTGGTTATTTTGTGCCCAGCCAGACTGCGGCACCCAGCCCCGTTTTAAATTGTATTTTGAGACAGGGTCTTGATAAATTATCAAGTCTGGCTCCAAACATGCAATCCTCTTGCCTCACCCTCCCAAGTAACGGTGATTATAGGTAAGCACCACCATGTCCATTTCCATAAGTAGCTCTTGAATCATGCAATAGCCTGATTTTGGAGTGTGCCCTTAATCTCCTAGGCATTAGGACTTGGAAAGGTAGCTGCTGCTTAGGATTGTGGACAAGGCGGCATATTTAGTAATGAGCATCTCTCAGACCAGTGAAGGTAATTCTGTATGTCTTAGGATTTTAGATATAGTTTCTTTGTATCTGAGTTTGTGGACTATGGCCTAGGGACCAGGCCAGTTCTGGCCCACCTGCTTTTTTTTAATTTTTTATTTTTTTTATTATTTAAAAAAAAATTTTTTTAGTTGTAATTAGATACAATACCTTTATTTTTATTTATTTTTATGTGGTGCTGAGGATCGAATCCAGGGCCCCACACATGCTAGGCAGGTGCTCTACCACTGAGCCACAAGCCAGCCCTGCTTTTTTTTAACAGGTAAAGTTTTATTGGAACATGTTAATGCTCGTTCATTTACATCCTTTCTGTTCCTGCTTTTAAACTATCGTGGTAGAGTTGAGAAGATGTGATGGAAGCTATAAAATCTACCAAGCCTGAAGTGTTTACTATCTGGTCCTTTTTAGAAAGATTACTGACCACTGGTATAGAGGATTGTGTATCCAGATGATTTTTTGTTTATAAATTAATCATTTCTAAAAGTAGTCTAATATGGACCAAGTTAAAATTATCTAGCAGAAGTCTGTAGTCTCTTAATTTTTTTTCCCCCCTCAGGTGTTCAAAAGGGAAAATTTCTGATACAGAAAAGATGGTGGGAATCAGACTTGAAAATGAAGGTGTAAGTTTTATATATGTTCTTCAATTCACTGGATTTATGTTTTGATACCTTTGTAAAATAAGATAGAAGGCATATATTACTTTGATTTCTGTTCTGTTACTTTCTTTCAAAAAGCAAGAAGCTTTGAAGATATACAACTTTTTGTATATATCTTGCTGATTTTTATATTTTCAGCAGTCACCTTTCTTTATGAGAGACCAGCCTGACTTCATACCAACCCTTATCTGTATTGTATTCCATCTTTTGGAGAACTTTAAAAAACATACAAGTCTCTAGGAAAGATATTTCAGAAGTTTGTTTTCAGAGTCAAGGTTTCAGATTTACTTGAAAATATTAGCAGTCTAATGCTTAATCCGATTTTATATTTCTACATAAGTTTAGGAATAAAAAGTGTTTCAGTGATCTCCATAGCAGTAATAACATTTTTAATAATGGCACACTATTTTGATAAACATTCAATGTCCAAAAGAGATGTGTTTCTAAATTAGATCCAAACTTGAAGTTTTAGGTTATTTCACAATTTAGATACATAAAATTATAAAAGCATAGGTGACTGCTTTGTGTTAATCAGTTGTAGTCAAGTTTGGTTTCCCCAGTAATTAAAAGGCTAAGTCATGGTCTTACATCATAAATCTTAGAACTTTCCTTTTTCTAAGTTCTCCATTTTCAGTGATTCAGAGTAGAGTCTTTTGTGTTTGTCAGTTTTTATCTGTGGAGCAAAATCTGAAAGAAGAAGGGAACTAAACATGAGAGGACAAAGTGGAGGTATTTGGAACTTGCCTAGGAAATAATATCCTTCTTCCATCTTTGCTGAACCAGAGGGAAGGATTAATATACCTGACAGTTGGCTGGAATGAAGAATACTGGCTAGGGGTTTTAGGACTGGTGGTTTTAATCCAAAACTCTATTTCTAAATAAATTTTCTATTTTAAAAATACTTCTCCTACTAGATGACTTAAATCTAATATTAAGGTTTACATAGAGTTATAATAGGGAAAAAGCTTGTCATAGTTTCTGGGGTGCTGGCAGAATTCTTTTTGTTGAATTGAATGTAGTTATTAATTAAAGAGGTGCATTACTGACTTGTACATTTTTATTTTCCCCCATGTTTACTCATTTTTCAATAAACAGTATTACAAAGGATAAACTACCAGATGAAAGAGATGCATAGGTGTAGAACTTCCATGCTCTTTGTGGTCATGCCACTCCAAATTTTTGCATGTGGTCAGCCATACAGAAGCTGCCTGAACCCAATCTTTGGGCTTTGATGGAGGCTCCTTATGTAGGCATGGTTGGTTATATTATTGGTTATTGGTGGTCAGCTTAACCTTCCTATTTTATTCATTTTTATGTAATATATAATTACTTTTAAAAATTATTTTTAGTTGTAGACAGATACAATGCCTTTATTTTTATGTGGTGCTGAGGATCAAATTTAGTGCCTCACATGTGCTAGGCAAGCGCTTTACCAACTGAGCCACAACCCCAGTCCTGTAATTACTTTTTAAAAAAAGATATTTTTAGTTGTAGTTGAACACAGTACCTTTATTTTATCTATCTATCTATCTATCTATCTATCTATCTGTTTATTTATTTATATGTGGTGCTAAGAATTGAACCCAGTGCCTCACACATGATAGGCAAGTGCTCTACCATTGAACTGCAACTCCAGCCCCTATAATTACTTGATGAAATAGCATAAGGGTAGCTGTAGTTTGTTCTCACTGATGGGATTTTTAGGTCACTCTTTAAAACTTAAAAAAAATTAACACATTAATTTCTTTTTTTCTTTTTGAGAGAGAATTTTTTATTTTTATTTTTTTATTTTTATTTTTTTTTTAAAGAGAGAGGAGAGAGAGAGAGAGAGAGAGAGAGAGAGAGAGAGAGAGAGAGAGAGAGAATTTTTTAATATTTATTCTTTAGTTCTCGGCGGACACAACATCTTTGTTGGTATGTGGTGCTGAGGATCGAACCCGGGCCGCACGCATGCCAGGCGAGCGCGCTACCGCTTGAGCCACATCCCCAGCCCCCGAGAGAGAATTTTTTAATATTTATTTTTTTAGTTCTCGGTGGACACAACATCTTTGTTGGTATGTGGTGCTGAGGATCAAACCCGGGCCGCACGCATGCCAGGCGAGCGCGCTACCGCTTGAGCCACATCCCCAGCCCACGTTAATTTCAATTGGGATAGAAAAACTGAAATTACTTATCTTGCTACTTTAAGGGAAAGTGGTGAGCATTCTTTTCTATGGTTTGTAATTGAAGTGTCTCTGAGCCTTAACTATAGAGCTTCTTTGTTCTATCTCGCCAGAACGACAGCTCTGCTAAATCTACTTTATTCACTTGGAGGATCTGCTAGTTCTCTTTTCTTTTAAGATAATGACACTGTTTTATATATTATTTCCTGTGGAAAATATGTAATGTGTTCAAGTATCAAGCATATCAATAAAATATAGAAACTTTTGATCAGAGGAGGGGACACCGAATGGAGCCTGACCTATCCGAAGAAGTGTCAGCTCGACTCCGCCTGGGCAGTGGAAGCAATGGATTACTCAGGAGGAAAATGTCAATACTTGAGGCAAAGGAAAAGAATTTCTCAGGCAAAGAAAGGGATAGAAGAACAGATGATCTCCTTGAACTTTCAGAGGTATTATATATTGTGCTGATTAGAATAAGACACAAGTTTTTAAAATAACCTCAGTTACTCGTAACTTGTTATGTTTTATTTTAAGGAGTTTCTACAGGCAAGGAATGAATGTTTGAAAAAAATTATAGAGTTGAGATTGTTTCACACTTTGACTACCTTGGTCATTGATGCTCTCGGAAGGTGGCCTAATGAATCAAATATAATGGATTCTTTGCAGATTCTTTTTGTACTCTTCAAACATAAATTGAATTATATGATATGGAATTGGCATTAAGAATGAATGCTTTGGGGCTGGGGTTGTGGCTCAGCAGTAGAGTGCTTGCATAGCGCGTGTGAGGCCCTGGGTTCCATCCTCAGCACCACATAAAAATAAAGGTATTGTGTCCAACTACAACTAAAAAAAAAAAGAGTGAATGCTTTGCTGGGCTTGGTGGCATATGCCTATTATCCCAACTTCTCAGGAGTCTGAGACAGGAGAATTGCAAGTTTCAGGTCAGCCTGGGCAATTTCGCAAGACTGTCTAAAACAAAATTAAACAAACAAAAAAATCTAGGGCTGGATGCAGTGGCACATTCCTCTAATCCCAGAAACTTGAGAAGCTGAAGCAGGAGGATCCCAAGCTAAAAGCCAGCCTCAGCAACTTAGTAAGACCCTGTCTCAAAATAAGAAACAAAAAGAGCTGAAGATACGGCTCAGTGTTAAAGTGCCTCTAGGTTTAATCCCCAGTATGACAAAAGAAAAGAAAAAATAATTAATGTATTTCTGTTTTTTTAAGTAATGATCATGGCTTACTGAAACATCTCTTTCATTGATTATTATATTTGAAAATAGTAAAGACTTAACAGAAAATGAGGGAATGAAAATAGTTAAAATTCTTATTTTAAAGGTGAGCCCATAATCCCACCCCCCAATGATGTCTTGTTATTGGTGGTCCTATTCAGTGTATATTTCTCAAGCATTAACTATATATTGGACATGGAGGTGGAAAGAGAGCTAAATAAAGTAACCAAATTGTGTGTAGTGGAGAGAATCAGTAGAAAAATCATTTGGGGGGCTGAGGTTGTGGCTCAGTGGTAGAGCACTTGCTTTGCACATGAGAGGTACTGGGTTTGATCCTCAGCACCACATAAAATAAATAAATTAAGTAAAATAAAGGTACTGTGCCCATGTTCAACTAAAAAAATTTTAAAAAAAAGAAAAATCATTAGGATGAAAATAACTTTGAATGTATTTACAAATTCTATTTTGTAGCTTAAATGTGCATTTATCTATACAGAGGCACTCAACCACTAGGCCACATTCCCATCCCTAATTTGTAGAGAGACATGGTCTCACTGAGTTGCTAAGCATCTCACCATTGCTGAGGCTGGCTTTGAACTCTCTCTCAGCCTCCCAAGTTGCTGGGATTACTGCACCTGGCCTACACGGTTCTTTAAAATAATGAAGGCATCTAGTCAACAAGCATATAATTTTAATAAAGATTGCTTTGTAGTTCTAAGTCTGAATTTTTAAAAAATTTATTTTTAGTGTACTGCAAATTGAATTCAGGGCTTCAAGCTTGCTAGGCAAGCACTCTACCACTGAGCTATGCCCCCAGCTCAGTTGGAATATTTTCTAAGTTTGAATTTTCTAAGTCTTTGATGATATTTTTTCTCAAGTGTCATATGTTGCTGAGATGAAAACTTTTTTTAGTCTGACTTTCAATATTTGTTAATGGTTCTCTGTTAAAATAGCAACCTTTGTACTTTCTAATTCAGGATATGGAAAAAGAAATCAGTAATGCCCTAGGCCATGGCCCATCGGATGAGATCCTAAGTAGTGCTTTCAAATTGCGAATTACTCGAGGAGATATCCAGACCTTAAAGAACTATCACTGGCTCAATGATGAGGTAAGCTCTTTCTTTTTTTCTTCCCATTTTGACTATTATCATGGTTAACTATTATCTATAATCAAAGTGATTTGTGCCCAATTATAAGAGGTTGGTAAAACAAGGTTTAGGGTTTTTTTGCTTGTTTTTTAAACAAAAACATCCTGAATCTTACAAAGGTAGCTACTTCTGCTATCTTTGTAATTTTTCTCTTGTGCATCTGTCCTTATCTACCACTTCATTTATAAGTCTTTAATGACATTTTTATGAATCCTGGTTATCCCTAATAAATGGAAGGTACTTGCTTGAATGATATCTTGCTACAACAAAACACCACAGACTACAGAGATAATCTGTCAACAGTAGAAATTTATTGTTTTTAGCTCTTTAAGATGGAAAGTCCCAGATCAGGGCACCTCTGATTCATTTCTGGTAAGGGCCCCATCCCTTGCTTATAAGATGGTGGGAGGAAGGAACACAGAATCCTCACATATGGCCGAGGGCAAAAGGAACTAGGCAGTCTGCATTCAACCTTTTTTATAAAAGCACTAATCCTACCCATAAGATTAGAGCTGTTATACCTTAATCACTTCCCCTAAAGTCCAACCTCTTATCCCATTTGGTATGAATTTTGGAGGGATACACAGATACAAACCATTACAAGTGATAACTTCAAAGAGTTGCCTAATTGTCGTCTTGAACACGTACATGTTTAGCAACAGATAGCTCTTTGTTCTTGGCAAATTTCTAGTTGTTCCTTTCCTCTACTGTTTAGTTCTTGCATTGTTTCCCTTTGCCTTTGTTTTCACTCCCCCGTGCTTAGTTATCTATAAACACATTCTCCTCCTCTCTCTTCTCTTCAGGAACATTCTACATCTGAGTTTCATTCCCAGTCCTTTTATTAATTTTATTTTGAGACAGACTATCTCTAAATTGCCAAGGCTGTCCTGGAACGTGGCATCCTCCTGCCTTGGTAAACATTCTGGTAAAGCTAGAATGTTTTATTTTACATTATAAATTTAATGTGTTTGTTTTGGAAAATATAGGAAAAATAAATTATTTTTCAAATACACTATAAATATTTTGGCAACTCTTTCCAGTTAATATTTTTTAAATTGCGGTATAATTTCTGTACTGTAAAATTTGCTTATAGTTAATTTTTCTGAAAATCTTATGTGATAGAGTTATACTCACCTTTTCATTATTGCACAGACTTCTTGGTTCTTATGAGTGTTTTGTGCCCAATTATAAGAGGCTGGTAAAACAAGGTTTAGGGGTTTTTTTGCTTGTTTTTCAAACAAAAACATCCTGAATCTTACAAAGGTAGCTACTTCTGCTATCTTTGTAATTTTTCTCTTGTGCATCTGAGAATCAATTGAATCAATTTTTTTTTTTTTTTTTTTTTGCATTCTGGGAATTGAACCCAGGACCTTGTGCATGTTAGGCAAGTGCTCTATTATTGAGATACATTCTAGCCCTTCATTCTTTCTTAATCTTTCCCATTTTACACCAATCAGTTTCTTTCTGTCCTCTTCCATAGACTTCCCCTTAGTACCTTTCCTAAACACCTCATCTTCCTTCCTTCCTTTTCTCCTTCTTGTTATAGATGTACAACATGCCTTTATTTATTTATTTTTATATGGTGCTAGGGATTGAACCCATTGCCTCAGATCTCTGCCACTGAGCTACAGCCCCAGCCAACAAGCACCTCACTTTCTAATTCATATTAATTCAAGTAGAAACTTAGTTTCAGTAATATACTTGCCATGTTCCAACTTTTATTCTTTTGGTATTTTATAGGTTATTAATTTTTACATGAATCTTCTAGTGGAAAGAAATAAAAAGCAAGGCTATCCAGCACTTCATGTATTCAGCACTTTCTTCTATCCTAAATTAAAGTCTGGGGGTTACCAAGCAGTGAAAAGGTGGACCAAAGGGGTTAATCTCTTTGAACAAGAACTTGTTCTGGTGCCTATTCATCGGAAGGTACATTGGAGCCTTGTGGTGAGTTCAGAGGGTTAATTGTTGGAGTTTGGATGCAAACTGTTTCCTTAAATGATGAAAGTCATTCTTTGTCCAGTGAAAGGCCGATAATATGTATGAAAGTCATACTCTAAAGAGTCTTTTCTTAATTCTTTTTTTTTTTCCCCTGGCATTACTGGGCATTGAACCCAGGTCCTTGCACCTGATAGGCATGCACTCTATCACCAAGTCACATTTCCAGCCTTTTTCTATTTCTTATTTTTATTTTGAGACAGGGTTACACTAAGTTGCTGAGGCTGGCCCCAACTTGCAACCCCCCTTCCTTGGTTCATAGGCATGTACCACTGTGCCCAGCTCCCTACGTATTTCATCCTTCACTTATTATACTGAGGGGTGAGCCCAGAGGCTGTCCACCACTGAGCCACATCCCCAGCCCTTTTTATTTTTTATTTTGAGATAGAGTCTTTCCCAGGTAAAGGCTGGCCTTGAACTTGGATTTCTTGCCTCAGCCTCCTGAGTTGCTCAAAATAGTAGTCATGTACCACTGCACCAGTTTCCTAATCAGTTCTTAAGTTGGACAACTTAGAAAGCTAGAAGAATGATTCTTATACTTGTGGAGCTTTCATTTCTAAGAGATAAGTTTTGTAATTTTATTTGTATATTTAGTTTCATTTATAAGATGGGTAAGGTGGTATAGGTTTGTTGAAGAAAGGTGAAGGTGAAGAAGAAACAAAAAAGCTTCTAGGTCTTTATCTAGAAATAGAAATATATAATATTAAACTCATATCTCTGTGATATTTTATAACTTTTAAAAACTCAACATGTTTCTAAATTAATCCATGTTTGTACATGTGTTTATTTTTTTAAAGATGCTTTTTGTTTGGAATTAAACTTTGTGTTTCTGTTAATGTTTAAGATATTTCAGCTTCTCCCTGTTGCCATCTTTCCATTATAGGTGATGGACCTAAGAAAAAAGTGTCTTAAATACCTGGATTCTATGGGACAAAAGGGCCACAGGATCTGTGAGATTCTCCTGTAAGTAAGGCTAGAAAACTTCACTGTTGTCTCATTGTGCCCTTTTTGTTGATATCTCTTTTATTTAATTTTAGTAAGCCCTGAATGGCAGTCTCTTTCTTTTTTTGGTATCAGGGATTGAACCCAGAGGTGTTTAACCACTAAGCCAAATCCCAAGTACTCACCCCCCCCCCTCGCCACCCCTTTTAAATATTTTAGAGACAGGGTCTCACTAAATTGCTTAGGGCCTCACTTGAGTTGCTGAGGCTGGCTTTGAACTTGAAATCCTTCTGCCTCAACCTGTCGAACCTCTGGGATTATAGGCATGCACCACCTCACCAGGCCTGGATGGCAACCTTAATATGCAGTTAAAGCTGTCTTCCCAGTGGCTGATCGAACCTGAGAAGCCGTATTTAATAGCATCATTGAAAAAAAGTTTATCTTGTGTTTATAATGTAAAATATATCTTAATATAGTCCTGTGATTTAAATTAGATTTCTTTGGGATTGATACATTCTTCTGGATATTCAAAGAATTATTAGTTGGGGAGTATTCTATAAATTATGAAATCCACTCATGTCTCTATGCTTTCCATGGTAGTTGGATTCATCTCATAGAACCCAAGGGCAGTTTTTAAATTATAATGTGTGGTTTGTAGGCAGCTATTTCAAATACAGAAAGTAGTTCTCCCTGTATCTGTTGGTATAAACTCTAAGTGGATGCCTGAAACCACAGACAGTATTGAACCCTACATATACTATGTTTTTTCCTATGTGCCTATAGCATTGCCACATAGTATCAGAGTTAATCTGTCCTTCCATATTTTTTGCCCTGGAGCTTCCTGTGTATCATTATTCTTACTCTTTGTAACCATTATTAAGTAAAATAGTGTTACTTGACTACAAGCCCTGAAATGCCAGGATAGCCAGTCTCATAACCAAAACTGCTATTAAATGCAGGTGGGTAGTATATGCAATGTGAATATGCTAGGCAAAGGGAAGATTCATGTGCCAGATGGTCTAGAGCAGATGATGTAAGATTTCTTCATGCTACTTAGAACAGTATGCAATTTAAATTTATGGATTGTTTATTTTTCAAATTTTCTATTTAATGTCTTTGAATAATGGGTAACTAGAACTACAGAAAGTAAAATCACAGATAAGAAGGTACTCCTGTAGCAATTGTTAGAAACCTGCCTTTAAAGCATAATTATTAGCTGTGTAAATTGGTGACATGAATTTGAAAGTGAAGTAGCACATCAGGAAGAGAAGCCCCACACCCCACCATACTTTTTTTTTGTGTGTGTGTGTGTGGTAGTGGAGGAAAAAACCAGGGGTTCACCCATGCTAGGTACCTAGCCAGATAAGACCCTTTTGAACTTCCTCTGCTTGCTGGAAACAAATGCAAGCTCCTTTTTTTTTTTTTTTTTTTTTTAGTTGTAGATGAACACAGTACCTTTGTTTATTTATTTTTATGTGGTACTGAGGATCAAACCCAGTGTCTCACACATGCTAGGCAAGCACTCTACCACTGAGCCAAAACCCCAGCCTGCAGGCTCCCTTCTTTTACCTTGGTAAGAATGAATTAACTTTTTAAATGAATCTTACAAAGAAAAGTTGTTCTTAACCATAATTAGTTCATTTATCTCCCCACTGCAATTTGTTTTATTGTGCAAGATCTTTTCAACTGGGAATGGTGTTGCACGCCTGTAATCCCAGTGGCCCAAGATTGAGGTAGGAGGATCACAAGTTTGAGGACAGCCACAGCAACACCCCATTTAAAAATAAGAAAGCACTGAGGCTATAGCTCAGTGGTAGAGCACTTGCTTAGCACACATGAGGCCCTGAATTCAATTCCCAGTTTAAAAAAAAAAATGATCTTTATATTTATGATTGTTTATCTTGAACAAAAAAGAAATTTTTAAAAATCAGAAGATACACCAAATTATATATAATCCTTCTAGTCTTTCCTATGTAAAATATAGAATGTGCATATGTATTTGTGAGTGCATAAACACATGTACTAATATATTATTGCATACATAGGAACTGCTTATTACTGCTTACTGAAATCACACAGTACAGTTTTGTTTTCTGCTTATAACAGGATACCAAAAAGAAAAAAAAAAAGTCCATACTTTTTTATAGTCATACTATAGTCATATAGTTTTTGTTTCCTGATGCACCTAGTCCAATTTTTCTCAATCTTTTTTTCATTATCTTACCCACCAGGAGAAAATTTTAATTTAATTTTTCCATAATAAGAAAAAATTATACTAATGATTAAGTCTGAGTGAGTTGAGTTTTGGAAGGCTACAACCCACTGAAATATCTTTAATTTTTATCCCTTAGGAACTATGTTTTACCCTGTTTGGAACAGTACTGCACCCATTGAAACTGTATGTCCTGGTCTAATGCAGGCTTACCTTCTATGCACCTTAGGATTAGGACTGATGTTTAGGTTGCTGAATTTAATAACCTAAAGATGTGGATAAAATTAATCATTCCTAGTAGGTAAATATATATTCTCCTAAGAATAATGAAATTCTCCTATATAATCACAATGTTACTATCACACTTATAACAATCATTAATATGTAATATATGGTCCATATTCTGATACCTCCAGGTATCTTTTTTTTTTTAATTTTTTTTAAAAATGTTGACGGACCTTTATTTGATTCATTTATTTATATGCAGTGCTGAGTATCAAACCCAGTGCCTCACACATGCTAAGCAAGTGATCTACCACTGAGCCAGGTATCCTTTGTGTCCTCCCATCAGTCCAAGAGCCAATCAGGGTTCAGACATGTTTTTAATGTCTTTTTTAGTCTCTCCGTTAATTCAGAACAGTCTTCTTGCCTTTTAATTTCTCAAGAGTTCAGGACATGTATCTTATGTCATATTGATTTTGAACTGAGAAAAAGCAAGTTGTTAAATGAGGGCTTTTTTTTTTTTTTTCTTTAATGGTACCTGGGATTGAACCCCAGAGGTGCTTTACACTGAGCTACATCCCATCCCCAATCCTTCTTATATTTTAAGACAGGGTCTTGCTAAATTGAAGAGAGATTTGCTAAGTTGCTGAGCTGGCCTCCAACTTTTGATCCTCCTGCCTCAACTCCCAAGTTGCTGGGATTATAGGTGTGCACCACTGAGAATAAAATGTGTGTTTTAAAATTGTGTCTATAGCCAGGTGCAGTAGAGCATGCCTATAATCTCAGTGATTTGGGAAGCTGAAGCAAAAGGATCGCAAATTCAAGTTTACCTTGGGCAACTTAGAGTAAGACACTGTTTAAAAAATATAAAGGGCCAGGGATGTAGCTTGTTAGTAGAACACCCCTAGGTCAATCCCCAGTACCCAGATAAATAAACAAGCAAACAAAAATGTGTGTATGCAGGTACATTACAACAATTTGGTAATAGTAATTATTTCTGGAGTGGTTATTATATGGTCTTTTCATGTACAATTTTTGTTAGAAAATTAAAGACACAAAAGCAGTCACATTTTTAAAAATCTAATGTAACTGGGATTGAGAATGGCATATCTGTTAAACATCACAAAATCCTTTGTCACAATGGTCATTTTCCTAGGGATTCATTGATATATTCATTCTTTGCTGTTTTTGTTTTCTTTAGTCAGTATTTACAGGATGAAAGTAAGACCAAAAGAAATATTGATCTAAATCTTTTAGAGTGGACCCACTACAGCATGAAGCCACATGTAAGTGATATTTATCTATATTTGGCCTACTTTGTTTCATTTACTGACAGTATCATTTTATTCAGTCTTGGCTTCTTTCTTACCCTCACTTCACTCACTGCTTTAAGCATGCATAACATGCATTCTCCTAAATATACATTTTTTTTTTTTTTTAAAGAGAGAGTGAGAGAGGAGAGAGAGAGAGAATTTTTAATATTTATTTTTTAGTTCTCGGCAGACACAACATCTTTGTTGGTATGTGGTGCTGAGGATCGAACCCGGGCCGCACGCATGCCAGGCGAGCGCGCTACCGCTTGAGCCACATCCCCAGCCCCTAAATATACATCTTTTTTTAAAAAAATATTTTTTAGTTACATATGGACACAGTATCTTTATTTTGTTTATTTACTTTTATGTGGTGCTGAGGATCAAACCCAGTGCCTCTTACGTGGGAGGCAAGTGCTCTATAGCCGAGCCATACCCCAGCCGCCTAAATATATATCTTTGTGTGTGTGTGTGTGTGTGTGTGTGTGTGTGTGTGGTACTGGGAATTGAACTCAGGGTCTCATGAGTGCTAAGCACACACTCCACCACTGAGCTACACCCCCAGTCCTAAAGTATAGATCTTAAGAATGACCTAGTTCCAAATCTTCAGCCATTTATTTAACCAAAATAGTTCCTTCTTAGTCTTTATCTAAGACTATCTTGCTCCAAATCTATTAAATCTATTAAAACTGGTTTTTGGAAAAACCCAGTTCCACTATATGAGAACCAGTCCCAAGGTACCATGAGATCCAAGAAAGAGGTAGATATATCCAGGATTGCAGAGTGCTAGTAATTGGATACTTACTGACAGAAGCATGGTCCTAGGTGTCAGCAAGACCAGTAGATATCCACGATTTGGGTCAGAATAATTTATAAAGTAGTTGGGAAGTGGATGACTTCATTCAAGCCAAGATAATCATGTTTATCTCAAGTGACTATGAAAGACTTTAGATGCATTGCTTTCACTTACTCTGCCAGAGTCTGGCTGTAAAACTCCACGTATTACTCTACTGTTTGGTCTATTTGAAGTATGCTGGGAGACAAGTGAGGAAAACTGAGAGTTACTCAGGGGCAGTTATGACTCAAGATGGCTGTAGTCATGTCAAATTGAAATATAGATAGTGTGTGTGCGTGCACGCGCGCGCGCGCACACACACACACACACACACACACACACACAAGCACATCTCAGATTAGAAAAACAAGCTGGGTGCGGTGGCACACACCTATAATCCCAGCAGTTTGGGAGGTTGAGGCAGGAAGATTGTGAGTTCAAAGCCAGCCTCAGCAAAAGCGAGGTGCTAAACAATCAGTGAGACCCTGTCTCTAAATAAAATACAAAATAGAGCTGGAGATGTGGCTCAGTGATTGAGTGCCCCTGAGTTCAATCCCCAGTAAAAAAAAAAAAAATAGAAAAACAAAAAAATAAATAAATCTAAGTCAGTTACTTTTCTTAGTCAGTACTAATGAAAGTTTAAAGTTGTTGTCCAAAATTTATCTGGGGATTTGTTTATTTGGGTTTAGGGTCTCATGCCATGGATTTTCAAGAGTCAAGCATGCTGAATCTCCTTCCAATTCAAGATTTGAAAATGTGTCCCTCTTTGAATCCTAATAACTATGCTTTAAAGTTAGCCACATGAATTCCATTTTAGTCCTAACCTGTATATGATGACTCCACTATTTTCATACAAAAGCATTCCCATTTCCAAATTAAATCATTTGGAAGTTGAGCCTTGAAATTTCCTGAGGAGAGGACAGGTATGAGTCAAATAGGATCAATAATGTGTTCTGGTGTGGAAAATGTAATTTAAAAAAACAAATACTCTTCCTTTGTAGATTGGAGTCTGTAGTTCTGTGTCCTCTGAGAGATGCCAGCCCAGGGAGAAAAGTATGAGGCACCTAGCATATGTATGGGATGTGTGCATGTTCTGTCTTTTCTTTTTACAGCAATCAACTGTATTTCTGTGAATAAAAAATGGCGCTTTTGTCATTGAGTGTGTTTGTTTTCTAGCAGTGGAATCAGTGTCTTACTATCGTGTACTCTATGACTAACAGCCCAAGTGTATAAAGAGTTGGTCAAGATTAGGATAAAATAGGCCCTGGGGATATGTAAACTTACCTCCTGTGGGTTTGAAATCTGCCACCTTTGGCTTATGATGCTCTTTTCCCCTTCCTCCCCCATCCCCCCAGGTACTGGAGATTGCACCCAGGGGCACTTTATCATTGAGCAATATTCCTGTATCCTCACTCAATCAACCCCTCTCCCTGTTTTGTTTTTTTTTTTTTTGGGGGGGGGGGGAATTGTTGTTTTTTTGAGACAGGATCTTACTAAGTTGCCAAGGCTGGCTTGAACTTGGCTCAGTCCTCCTGTCTTAGCCTCCCAAGTGACTGAGATTACTGGTGTGCACTACTCTGTCAGGCATTGTGATGCTTGCAGCAAGTTCTGTTTCTGCTTAAGGGACAGATTGCAATGGGTTAAAGCTTATCAGAGGCTTTTTTACTTGTCCCTCTTTCTCCCCACCCTCAACCCCTTATTTTTTATTGGTGCTTTGTGTCTGTTCCTCTTGATAGGGGTCCAAAGCAGTAGGCCTGTTTTCCTGGCTAGGATGAGAAGATAAACTGCAATTTCCAAGTAGGTTAGTTACATTTTAAGTGTCTCTTTGATTAACCTACACATAACCTTTTTTAAAGTTATAACTTTCTGAAATAATTCTGACTAGTATTCCTGTTCCTAGTAATACACCTTCCAGTTTGGTTTCATTTCTTTTATTTTTCTAAGTGCTGGGGATGGAATCAGGACCTTAAGTAACTAGGCAAGTGCTCTGTCATATCACTCAGCTGTACCCTCAGCCCTCAGTTTAGTTTCTTTGAATGAGAGCTAAGAGATGGAACTCTTACTTTGCTTTTCTCCTTTCTCCTAAAAAACATTTTCCATGGGGTCCCATGCTCTTATGTCATGATTAGGATTTTTATGAGTAAAGCTAATGGTGTTAGTGTGTGTGTGTCTGTGTGTTTGTGCAATATTAGATTTAACATTTACCTTTATAATACTGTTTTCCACAATATTTAGATATTTAGAAAAAAACCTAAGGAAGTTGTTGTATTTGGCGATACTTTACCACTTCCTCTCTTTGTTTTTGTAATTTTAGGAGATTCCTCAACAGTTGAATGGGAGTGATTGTGGAATGTTTACTTGTAAATATGCAGATTATATTTCTAGGGACAAACCTATCACATTTACTCAGGTGAGTAAAGATCCTTCCTTATCCACTTCCTTGTTACTGTACAAGGTAGAGCACTTTGCTAATCAGTGCCTGGCACACATTAAGCCCTCAATTATAGTAGTTGCTCTGCTATAGTGTTATTGCAGTAACCCTTGGGCATAGTTCTGCTCTTGCCAGAATCAGAGTTTGTCCTAGCATCTGTTCTCAGGTTTATCCTAGTCTCTGGTGAAGAATGGGATAATTTTCATGTTTCTGAACTTCATTGTTCACTGGTTCATATGTATTTTTAGCTAAAGAGGGAGGCATGTGAGAATATGTAATAAAAAGGAAAAATTAGGCCTTGTGAAAATATAAGCCTGAGGTCTAAGACATACCATGAATACTGCTGTTCTTTCTGTTCTGGTTAGTTTGGGTTCCCCATGCTTCTACATTTGAGTGAAAATTCAAGTATATTGGGAACTCTTGAGAATTTCTGTTTCTAATGGTGGATGCTGGACCTTTTTACAAACAAGTATTACCTGCTTTAAAATATATTTCTCTTCAGCAGACCTCAATTTGATGTTTGCCAAACAAAACTTTGGCACATCATGAAGTAACCAGGGTTCATACAATTGCTGAATTCATACAATTGCAGTCTAAAGGAAAGGCACAGTTTGACTAAGAATGAATGTACAGTTTTTTATTCTATGTTTTGACTATTCAAAAAAATTAATAGCCAGGTGAAGTGGCATATCCCAGCAGCTCAGGAGGCTAAGGCAGGGGAATCACAAGTTCAAAGTCAGCCTCAGCAACTAGGTAAGGCCTTAAGCAACTTAGTAAGACCCTGTTTGAAAAAAAAAAAACACAAAAAAAGGGCGGGGGATGTGGCTCAGTGGTTAAGTGCCTCCAGGTTTCTAGGTTTGATTCCTAGTACCAAAAAAAAAAAAAAATTAAGACTTCCCACCCCATATCAGGAAGTCACTAGTAATTTATAATAAAGTTATGTACCCAACTATTTATAATAGTACATTAAGGGTGTAAACTTCTAATTCATCAGAAGGTAGGGGGTAGGCAGTTGAGTTACAGGTTATTTTGGTGTTGTCTTTTGTTTTGCTGCTTCAAAAATTGGCCTATGCAGGGGCTGGGGATGTGGCTCAAGTGGTAGCACGCTCGCCTGGCATGCCTGTGGCCCCAGTTCAATCCTCAGCACCACATACAAATAAAGATGTTGTGTCTGCAGAAAACTAAAAAAATAAATAAATATTTTTAAAAAATAGCCTATGCAGTTATTGTCAGTTAAAGCAGTATCATTAAGCAAAACATCCTCTGTTTTTGTTTTTTTTTTTTTTTTTTTTTTGGTTTAGTACTAGGGATTGAACCCAGGGGCGCTCTACTACTTCTTATTTTGAGATAGGGTCCCAGTAAGTTGCTGAGACTGGCCTCCAACTTGGTGATCTCCCTACGTCAGCCTCCCTAATGGCTGGGATTATAGGTGTGCCCCACTGTACCCAGCTACATTTCATTTTTTGATGCTGCTAAATTTAGCAAGGAGTTGATTATTCTCTGAACTTGAGATTTCAAGGGAAGAAACTTTTTTTTTTTTAACAGAATTGGCGGTGTATAAAACAGGAATTTGTAGATCAAAATTTTCCTTACATAAATAAAGGCCACTTTTTTCATATAAAAGCAAATAATGTTCACCATAGAACGTTTCAAAAGTACATTTAAAAAAAAAAAAGTACATTTAAATAGAAAAGTTGCTTGTTGTCTCTTGGACATTTCTGGTTTTGATACACATGAATTTTTTTCCCCCAATGCTGAGGTCCAAACCCATAATTATGAACATTATGCTTTGTAAGGTTTATGCTATGACGTAAAAATGTCAAGGCTGACATAAGGACATGGACAGCCCACTTCGTTTACATGATGACACCTACAGGTTGTGATGCTGCTCTCATCAGTGTGTAACTGAGTGCATTGTTTGTGGGATTTTTTGCAGCACCAGATGCCTCTCTTCCGGAAGAAGATGGTGTGGGAAATCCTTCATCAGCAGTTGCTGTGAGAAAGCCCCGCCTGCTCCCTCTAGCTGCTGGTGGTTCTTTCACGGACGTTTCCATATACCTCATGCATTGTGGGTTAAAAAGTCCCTGCATCATTTCTGTTCTCTCACAGGTACTGAGCTGTCAAAAGTGCATGGAGGCCCCTCGCTGCACTACAGTCCTGACTTGGGGTGTGGAGGGGCTGCTTGCAACCCTGTCTGTAAGGCTGTGCCTGCTCAGAGCCCTGGACTGTTCAACCCACACAAGAACAAACGCTAACTATTATGTTTTTTGTTTTAAAGAGTTCTTTCCCTATGAATGTGGGAAATGCAGGATTTATTCTATGAATTTTTTTTTTCTTTTCTGTGTGTTTGTTCACGTGCATTCATTTGCTCACTCATTTGCAAATATTGGGCAGTGGCCGTTTTCCACTGCTCTTTTACAGTTAACTCTAAATTACTTGTTTGAACTATTTATTTCTGAAAGGAATGTTAATCAAACTGCCACTCCCTGCTGAAGATCAGGAGGGACATCAGTGGGGAGAGGAAGGAAGTGTTAATTAACTTTTCTATTGCTGGAGCAGTAACTGCCAACTTGAAGTAAGGGGTCTCCCCATTTTTGAGGCTGGAAAATGCCAGGATAAACAAAAATGCTGTGTTGTCGGGGCCGATGGCTTTCAGAGGAAATATGACACTCCAGCGTCGGCACAGTGTTGTGGAGAAGTAGCAGTGTGGCCGAGGAGGTCTGGCCATCCATGTATCTTCAGAAGAGTGTCATGGTCATCTTAGAGACACTTCCCTTTCTGGAATTGAGGTGACTTGGTTGACTCTTGAAACTGGATTCAAAGTAACTATAGACCCTAAATCTTCATTTTCATCCTATATGTGTTTGAATATAAACCTCAGTAAGGGTTGGCCAGAGCTCTCCATGTCACAGGACAGTATTCAGTTTAAAGCTCTGTTTTTCCTCAAAGTTTTTTTTTTTTAAAGCTAAAATGCAGTTTTTTACTCATTAAAATTAACATCCCCCACTCCACCCCATTCAGATCTGTGGAAGAAGACGTAGCACTTGGCTCTGGGTTATATAATAATCTATTTTGCATATGAAAGTTTGTATTTAACTTTTTGTTCATTAAAAATATTACAGATGTGGTTATGCAGTTTTAATTTCAGAAAGTTTAGAGTTGGTCAGAACATATTTTGCAAGATCTAGTGCCTAGTGTTGCTTTTATGATGTAATAAAAGGTTGTCTGGCAGAACCTGAAAAGTATATGCTGAAATGATTTCTCACCCTTTCCTTGCTTTAACCTTCCAAACTTGTTCTGGTACATAAAAGTGAGCGGTAAAACTGGAAAAATTGGGTGTCTGTCAGCTATTAATCTAAATGTCTACCACTTGGAGGGCCTGGGATGCAATATAACTATCACAACCAGTTTTCCTGTGACTTTAAAAGTCCTGGAATGGGACGTGGTGCCTGCCATGTGAACTGATGCTGCTATGCCTACTAGGTGACCAGATCAGAGGCTGTGTGGTCAGGTGAGAACTAAAGGGCTAGGTGATTGTACCAACTCTCCCTCAGGCTGGGGTTGCACAGAGCACCCTTCCTGAAGCCATGACCCTCTCCCCGGGGCTTGTAGGGCTGGGCCAGTGAGTATTGAGATCAAGCAGCTGCCACAGCCAAAAAAGCCCAGGGGGTTTACTGGGTCTGCACTCTACTGGCACCTGGTTTCCACTGGGCATCATCCTATTTCACTTGAGAATTTAGAACCTTGGTTTAAATTTGTGCCACGATGGGTTAGTCTGGTTTGGAATGGAAGTTTGTATTCTGCCCAGATGAATGACGCTGGAAGCTGATGGAGTATTTTAGGGGCCTTTTAAGAGCAGCTTTCACTGACCTTTCCATGATGTTTACTCTTCAGAAAAACTCTAAATAATCTTCCAGGACATAATGAAATTGGTAAGATCAGAGTATTAAGCTAGAGAGTAGCATTTTTTTTTACCATAAGTTTCTGTATTTAAGGAGAAATACAGCAGGCCAGCGTTCCCTAGGCACTGACATGTCTTCCTTGATGCAAAGCCGCATGTTGGTGATAGAACCTTTATGTCTAAACAGTTTATGAAAAAAATGGTCAGGTGATAAAAGTAGCTGTTGATTATATCAGTAGCAAGTTAGCAGCATTAAAACTAGTGATTTTTCTTTTTTAAATTGTAGTAGTTTGGGACCCAATAAAAGGTGCAATAAACCATGGTTCTTTTTGTTCTTTCTCTCTCTCTCTCTCTCTCTCTCTCTCTCACACACACACACCACGTTTCCCCTTTTTGTTTCGTACTGGGGACTGAATGTAGGGCCTCTCGCATGCTAGGCAAGCACTCTACCACTGATGGGCTGGGGTTGCAGCTCAGTTGTTGAGTGCTTGCCTCACATGTGTGAGGCACTAGGTTCAATCCTCAGTACCACATACATAAATAAATAAATAAAACAAAGATATTTTTAAAAATCAATAAAGATAAAAATCATATACAATTTGTGAGTAAGTATCTTTCTCATGCTTGACCTTGTGCCAGAGCTGGGGTTGGGGTGGAAGAGAAATAGACCTGGGTCATCTGGAAGGTGTTCTTGGGAGCCCCATATTCTACCTCAGTTACAGCTATGGAATCTCTGATCTTTTCCTTCTCTGAAGTCCTAAGCACAACTTGGGGACTGCCAAGTGGAATGATGGTTGTTTGTGCTGGGAGGATGTGCTTAGTGATGAGACCTAGGCGTGGGTGTGGGGAGAATGTTTCTTTCAAGATACAGTGAACCTCCAACACAAACAAGCAAAATGGAGAAAGTTGTTTGTAATAACAGTACTGTAGCTAATAAGTCCCACTGTTTAAATTGGCTTTTGTGAACTAATTGGGTCCCATTCTCTTTATTAACAGTTTCTCTGACTTTTTTTTTTCAAACTTTTGGTACTTAACTCACTTGTGAGTTGGAGATCTAGCTAACTATATTGCTTTGATGATTTTCTTCTTTTAATTTACTTAATTAAAAGGTAGATTTTGGGGTGTGTTGGTATAGGTGTTGATTCTCTTTATTTACCAATAAATTTCATCTCTTTAATTCAGTGGCTTTCAAATTTTTTATTGCAACTCATAGTAATAAATATATTTTATGTTGTGACCAATGCAAACACCCACATATTATGAAATTATAAGTGCACATACAAAAATTTCACAAGCAGTTCTTAGCCTTACTATGTGATTTGAGAGTTACACTAGAAAAAGGGGGAGGATCGTGAACATCATGCTGATTTCTGTGCCCACTGATGGATGGAGAAACAGGTTTATATGGTGATGATGGTGATGATTTGGGTTTTTGTTTTGTTTTCCCTTTTTGCAGTATTGGGGTTTGCATGCAAGGAAGACGGCCAGAAGCCCTCAGATCCTGGATAGAAATATGTGGCATAATAATCTTCATTCTTTGGGTAAACATTAGCATTCCTCAAGTGTGTTAAGTAGAAAGCCTGTTACCTTTTTTTTTGGTAGTGGGGATTGAACTCGGAGGGATTCTATCACTGTGCCACATCCCCAGCCCTATTTTGTATTTTATTTAGACACAGGGTCTCACTAAGTTGCTTAGTGCCTTGCTATTGCTGAGGCTGGCTTTGAACTCACAATCTTCCTGCCTCAACCTCCCAAACTGCTGGGATTATAGGTGAGCACCACCTCACCCAGCAGTCTTGTTACTTTTTAATGGGTTGCAAACAAAGGGTCTGTGGCTTGAATAGTGTGTGTCCCATGTCCTTTCCTCCTGGGACTGCATAACAAACATTCTAAGTTTTATACTACTTATGTCTTAACCTAGCATTTCTCAAAACAAGGACAGTGAACCCTTTTCTGTGACATTTGTGATACTGTTGACAGAACAGAACACACTTAGGAAAGTGCCAGAAGCAGCAATACATAGTTCTTTTTTTTTTTTTTAAATGATGGCGGACACTGTCCTATAGGTTGGCTGGGGTGTGGGGTGGTGGTAGTATCAACCATTTTTTTTTTTTAAAGAGAGAGAGAGGGGGAATTTCAATATTTTTTAGTTTTCAGCGGACACAACATCTTTGTATGTGGTGCTGAGGACCGAACCTGGGCCGCACGCATGCCAGACCGCTTGAGCCACATCCCCAGCCCCAATACATAGTTCTTGAAAGGATGTGCTTTCAAACACACTCCCGGAAGCTCTGCCACTACCATCCCCAAACACACATACTGCCTTCCTTAAGGGCATGGTGATAAAGTCTTTGGTCCCAAGGTGCCACTCTGCCCCCAAGTAATTTTCTTCAATATTAGGAATCCATAGTAGAAAAGTGAAATATTGGTAGAAGGTAAGGAATAATAATTCTAAAAATTCACTACCCAGAGTTAAGTCAATATTTCATATATCTTACTCCCTTCCTGCACCCTGTGCATGCTCGGATGTATGTTTTTCTTTTTGTTAATGAATACAGAAGTATGTGCACATGCATGTGTTTATAGTTACAAACTCCTTTTCACTTGAACTTTTTTAGGGTGATGAGTACTAGGGATTGAACTCTACCACTGAACTACATTCCCAGTGCTTGAATATATTTTCATGTCAATGAATATATAATTTTAACTGCTGCATAGTATTCCTGTGTATGGCCATAAACATATACTCCAGCATCATTGGACACAGTATATTATACGATGTTTGTCTTATTCTTTTAGGACAAATTCCTAGAATTGAAATTTCTGGGTTAAAAATTATGTTAAGGGCTGGGGTTGTGGCTCAGTGGTAGAGCGCTCGCCTAGCATGTGTGAGGCCCTAGGTTCAATCCTCAGCACCACATAAAGATATTGTGTACAGCCAAAAAAAATTTTAAAAATTTATATTAAGAAATCAGAAAAAAATTACCCATCCTCTACCCTTTCTTTATGTTTTTTTCTTTGTACAATACTGGGGATTAAACCCGGGGGCACTCTACCAGTAAGCTACCCCCCCAGCCCTTTTATTATTTTGAGACAGGATCTCGCTAAATTGGCCAGGCTGACCTTAAACTTCTGAAGTAAATGGGATTACAGATATATGTCATCGTGCCTGGCCACCCATCAGGTAATAATTTGTGTCTTTTTTTTTTTTTTTTTTTGTAGGGCAGAGAGACTAGAGATTGAACCTAAGGGTGCTCTACCACTGAGCTACATCCCCAATCTTTTTTTTTTTTTTAGGTAGGTGCCGTAGTCTGGCTAGGCACAAAATCACGAGCCACTCAAGCAGGAACAAACTTTATTTTTTGAAACTGCCGCCAATGCCCCGGGAAGAATCCCCATTGACCCACGCGGCCTTCTCCCGGAATCCCAGAGGAAGGTCCTCCCCCGGAATTCCCTCCTACTGTACTTCCCCAACCAATGGGAATTCTCCAGGAGTCCTGTAGCAGGCCGAGGTGAACAGCAGGAGTCCAATATCCATATGAATGCAAATCTTAACATAATCATATCATCTCAATGGCTAGCTGGCGTCACCTTTCAACCAAAAGTGCCATGCATCATATTACTTGGCTGTGGCTCTTAGCATCTCCCCGCTTCTGTTTAATTAAGCAACAAGCAATGTGGCTAGGGACTGTGCCTGTTAGGTTTGTCCAATTCAACATATGGTTCTTACCCGTCATCGGAAAACTGACCTCTAGGCATCAGCCTCTTGTCTTAGGTTGATACCACTGCAATTGGATCATACCCATCACTGACTACCGGTCCAGCATATAGCCATACCTGTGGATAGGCCTATGCACCAGTGGGGGGGGTGAGGTTCTTTGCCTCACCTCTGTTGGCCCCCAAATTTGGCCTTGGTGCTGGTGGGGGGGGTGAGGTTCTTTGCCTCACCTTTGTTGGCCCCCCAAATTAGACCATCACTAGTAGAAGGGAGGAGGATACAGAAATGCCACGACACCAAGTCAATTGACGGCTCTTTAGGAAAAATTGCAACACTGGTGACACATCAGCAAAGATACGCCAGCACTACCATAATTCACTGTATCAACAGATAGAGCACAATGCATACAAGTGATACATAGTCCAGGCAAGTTTTGTAAGCAGTTCAAATCGGAGGAATCTAACAATATGTCCATTTCCTCCCAAAATAAATCGACTCAGTGATTGAGCATTACTTGTTGAGTTATTATTCATTGATGCATCAGTTTATACAGTTTGTTGTGATAACTATCGAAGAAACTGTAGTTTGGTTTCATCTTGTCTTCACCAGCACTGGGATGAAGATAGGAATTCTGACAACGATGCTAAAAAAAAAAAAAATTATGTCACATTCCAACAGGTACTAAGAAAACAATTTTTTGAACGATTTACATTATCCTGAACAGAATTATTAAATATAATGAAAAGGAAAGGTGAAAGTAAACAAACATCTGTTAACCTGCTTATTTGTACACATATTAAAACAATCCTCAACAGCTGTTTACCCAATTTAAATTAAACCATTAAAATAACGTGAATAATAAAAAAAATTCGGATCCATTTATTCATGAGCGCTCCTCATATATGATATATGGACATATACACATACAGACATACAACACAAAACAGAAGTGTGCACATGTAACATACAACACATAAGACAACAGTAAAGGCCTTGTAGCTTTACCTAGGTGAAATCTCCATTGCAATGTTTAAAAACTCCACAGTCAAAAAATAAAACTGATCAGAAAAACATTAACCTAGGTCTGTATGAGCTCAAAAATAAAATAGAACTTTATGATGTGGGAAAAAGCAATAATAAAATAGATATTGAAAAAAGCATCCTGGTTAATCACTGTCACAGATGTAAGAATAGCCAAGCTGGAGTTCTGGATATCAGCTGTTACGGATTTGAGTCAAATCATCTTCTTTTTGGTCTGTAGAAATTGTTTTGGTTAACCTCTCTGGAATCCAAATCGGCTGCTGTTCTCCCTGTGGAAAAACACAAACAGAGCCCCGACTCCAGATAATCACTGGGTCAGGACCTTTCCATTGTCCTGTTAGAATATCCTTCCAAAGTACCTTGGGCTTATGTACATTTTATGGATACAAATGTCTTTCCGCAGCACTAAGCCCTGATGAATCCAAATTTAAAAAGTTTAGAGTAAAAAGGGTTATTTTAAGTTTATCGTTGGGGGATATATACCCCTTTCCAATTCCCTCCTTTTTGCTTTAATAAGTACATTTTAATAGTTTGATGAGCTCTTTCAACTATGCCTTGTCCTTGTGGATTGTATGGAATTCCTGTTATGTGAGTAATGCCAAATGATGAGCAAAATTGTTTAAAAGAGGTAGAAGCATAACCAGGACCATTATCTGTTTTTAACTGTTTTGGAATGCCCACAGTGGCAAAATTTTTTAAGCAATGAGCTATAACATCTTTAGTTTTTTCTCCAGCATGAAGGGAGCCCATCAAAAATCCGGAAGAAGTATCAACTGTAACATGCAAATATTTTAATTTTCCAAATTCTGGCAAGTGTGTGACGTCCATCTGCCAAATATGGTTAGGTATCAGTCCTCTAGGATTGACTCCAAGATTAACTTGTGGTAAAAATGTCACACAATTTTGACATTGTTTTATTATATGTCTGGCTTGTTCTTTAGTTATTTTAAAACGCTTTTGTAAAGTATTAGCATTGACATGGAACATTTTATGAAAATTTATAGCTTCTTCTATTGTGGAGAAAATATGTATGTCATGTGTAGATTTGTCTGCTAATTCATTGCCCAAACTAAGGGCTCCAGGCAATCCTGTATGTGCCCTGATATGTCCTATAAAGAATGGATCTTTTCTGTCGCAGATTAGACTTTGTATAGTGGAAAACAAAGAGAAAACAGTAGAGGAAGGGGAAATCCTACCAGCATCTTCAAGGGATACTCTAGCATTAACTACATACTGACTATCAGAAAATAAATTAAATACAGAATCTTTAAACATCATAAAAGCTTGTAATACTGCATTAAGCTCTACCTTTTGAGCTGATTGTTTGGGTACTAAAAATGTAAAAGTTTGATCAGGGGTAACTACTGCTGCTGTACCATTATTTGACCCATCAGTGAATATATTTGGAGCATGGTAGGGTCTTACCAAGTTTCTGAGGCTGGCCTCAAACTTGCCATCCTCTTGCCTAAGTCCCTGGGATTACAGATGTGTACCACTGTGCCCAACTTCAATAGTTTGTATCTCGATGGACCTAGTTTTATAGTATTTTTCATGAGTAGGTCTTCAGTTCACTGTAATGGATTTAATATCTCATTTTAGTGGATAATTTTTTAAAATTTGTTAGACATGACAGAATGCATTTAAATTCTTAGTACACATATAGAGCACATTTTTTCATGTCTCTGGTTGTATACAAAGTAGTCACACCATTCGTGTCTTCATACATGTACTTAAGGTAATAATGTCCATCTCATTCCACCATTTTCTACCCTCATGACCCCTCTCTTCCCCTCCCTCCCCTTCTCCCTATCCTTCTTCCTCCATTCCTACTATGCTCCCCTCCCTCCATCCCCATTATGGATCAGTATCCACATATTAGAGAAAGCATTTGGTTTTGGGGGATTGGCTTACTTAGCATAATATTCTCCAACTCCATTCATTTACCTGCAAATGCCATGATTTTATTCTCTTTTAATGTTGGGTAATATTCCATTGTGTATATATACCACATTTTCTTTATCCATTCATCTACTGAAGGACATCTAGGTTGGTTCCAGAATTTAGCTATTGTGAATTATGCTGCTATAAACATTGATGTGGCTGTGTCACTGTAGCTGCTAGTTTTAAGTCCTTGGGTATAAACCAAGGAGTGGGATCGCTGATTCCAAGGAATCTCCAAACTGTTTTCCATATTGGTTGCACCAATTTGCAGTTCCACCAGCAATGTATAAGTGTGCCTTTTCCCCCACATTCTTACCAACACTTATTGTTTTATGTATTCTTAATAGCTTCCATTCTGACTGGAGTGAGATGAAATCTTAGAGTAGTTTTGATTTGCATTTCTCTAATTGCTAGAAACGTTGAACATTTTTTCATATATTTATTGATTGTATATCATCTTCTGATGATATGTCTACAGTTCCTTGGCCCACTTATTGATTGGGTTATTTGTTTGTTTTTTGTTGTTGTTGTTGTCATTGTTGTTTGGTGTTAAGATTTTTGAGTTCTTTATATATCCTAGAGATTAGCGCTCTATCTGATGTGCGTGTGGTAAAAATTTGCTCCCATTCTGTATGCTCTCTATTCAACTCACTGATTGTTTCTTTTGCTGAGAAGAAACTTTTTAGTTTGAATCCATTTCATTTATTGATTCTTGATTTTATAAAAATCTTGTGCTTTAGGATTCTTATTAAGGAAGTCGGGCCTAATTCAACTTTGATTTGGGCCTACTTTTTCTTCTATTAGGTGCAGGGTTCCTGATTTAATTCCTAGGTCTTTAATCCACTTTGAGTTGAGTTTTGTGCATGGTGAGAGATAGGGTCTTAATTTCATTTTGCTGCATATGGATTTCCAATTTTCCCAGCAACATTTGTTGAAAAGGCTATCTTTTCTCCAATATGTTTTTGATGCCTTTGTCTAATGTCGCGACCCCTTGCCCGCAAGGAAGACACAACTCAGGAATCTTCTTTCAGCAGTTTATTCAGGCCTTTTTTTTGACATGTCTTTTAGCTTGTTTCTCTCTCTACTACTACTCCTACTGCCACTACTCCTACTGCCACTACTACTACTCCTCCTACTGCCACTACTCCTACTACTACTACTACTTGCCCCAGCCTTAATAAAGCAGATAAAGCCCCAATGCACAACTGCCACGTGGACTTTTCTCATAGGGTGTTTTACAGCTACGTGCCAACTCTCCCAAAATAAGGAGTTGTTTATCACAGGCCATGGCGCTTATCAGCGCCATCTTGTAATGGCGACCACGGTCCGCTGACACGGCTCACCACAGTCTAATATGAGATAACTTTATTTTGTGGGTTTGTTTCTGTGTCCTCTATTCTGTACCATTGGTCTCCCAGTCTATTTTGGTGCCAATACCATGCTGTTGTTTGAGGTCTGGTATAGTGATGCCACCTGTTTCACACTTCTTGCTAAGATTGCTTTGGCTATTCTGGATCTCCTATTTTTCCAGATGAATTTCATGATTGCTTTTTCTATTTCTAAGAGAAATGTCATTGGGATTTTGATTGGAATTGCATTAAATCTGTATGATGCTTTTGGTAGTGTTGTCATTTTGACAATATTAATTCTGTCTATCCAAGAACAAGGGAGATTTTTCCATCTTCTAAGGTCTTCTTTGTTTTTTTTTTTTTTTTTTTAGGGTTCTGTAGTTTTCATTAAGTAGATCTTTCACCTTTTTCATTAAGTTGATTCCCAAGTATTGTTTGGGGGGGGGGGCTATTATAAATGGGGTAGTTTTACTAGTTTCTCTTTCAGAGGATTTGTCACTGATATACAGAAATGCCTTTGATATATGTGTGTTGATTTTATATCCTGCTAATTTGTGGAATTCATTTATTAGTTCTAGTTTTCTGGTGGAATTTTTTTGGAGGGGTGAGTACCAGGTATTGAACTCAGGGACACTTGACCACTGAGCCACATCCCCTATTTTGTATTTTATTTAGAGAAAGGGTCTCACTGAGTTGCTTAGCACCTCACTTTGCTGAGGCTGTCTTTGAACTCGTGATCCTTCTGTCTCAGCCTTCTGAGCCACTGGGATTACAGGCGTGTGCCACCACGCCTGGCCTCTGGTACAATTTTTTGGATCCTCTAGGTCGGCAAATAGTGATAGTTTGAGTTCTTTTCCTATCCATATCTCTAATTTTTTTTTTCATCTGTCTAATTGCTCTGGCTAGTGTTTCAAGAACTATATTATAGAAGTGGTGAAAGAGGGCATCCCTGTCTTGTTCCAGTTTTTAGAGGGAATGGTTTCAATTTTTCTCCATTTAGAATGATGTTGGCCTGGGGCTTAGCATAGATAGCTTTTACGATGTTGATATATGTTCCTGTTATCCCTAGTTTTTCTAGTGTTTTGAACATGAAAGGGGTGCTGTATTTTGTTAAATGCTTTTTCTGCATCTATTGAGATGATCCTATGATTCTTATCTTTAAGTCTGTTGATATGATGAATTACATTTATTCATTTCTGTATGTTTAACCAACTTTGCATCCCTGGGATGAACCCCACTTGATTGTGGTGTGCACTATATTTTAGATGTGTTTTTGTATTCAATTTGCCCATATTTTATTGAGAATTTTTGCATCTATGTTCATTAGAGATACTGGTCTGAAGTTTTCTTTAACATGTCTTTGGTTTTGGAATCAGGGTGATATTGGTCTCACAGAATGTGTTTGGAAGTGTTCCTTCTTTTTCTATTTCATGAAATAATTTGAGGAGTATTGGTATTAGTTCTTCTTTGAAGGTCTTGTAGAATTCAGCTGTGTATCCATCTGGTCATGAGCTTTTCTTGGCTGGGAGGCTTCTGATGGAGTCTTCTATTTCATTGCTTGAAACTGATCTGCTTAACTTGTGTATATCATCCTGATTCAGTTTGGGCAAATCATATGATTCTAGAAATTTGTCAATGCATTTTGTATTTACTATTTTATTGGAGTACAAATTTTCAAAATAATTTCTAATTATCTTCTGTATTTCTGTAGTGTCTGTCGTGATACTTCCTTTTTCATCATGGATGTTTAATTTGAGTTTTCTCTCTCCTTCTCTTCGTTAGCATGGCTAAGGGTTTATCAATTTTATTTATTTTTTCAAAGAACCAACTTTTTATTTTGTCAATTTTTTAAATTGTTTCTTTTGTTTCAATTTTATTGATTTCAGCTCTGATTTTAATTATTTCCTGTATTCTACTGCTTTTGGTGTTGATTTGTTCTTCTTTTTCTAGTGCTTTGAGATGTAATATTAGGTCATGTATTTATTGACTTTTCCTTCTTTTAAGGAATGAATTCCATGCAATGAACTTTCCTCTTAGTACTGCCTTCACAGTGTCCCAGAGATTTTGATATATTGTATCAATGTTCTCATTTACCCCTAAGAATTTTTTAATCTCCTCTTTGATGTCTTTTGCAACCCATTGTTCATTCAGTAGCATATTATTTAGTATCCAGGTGTTGGAGTAGCTTCTATTTTTTATTTTATCATTGATTTCTAATTTCATTCCATATGATCTGATAGAATGCAGGGTAGTATCTCTACCTTTTTGTATTTGCTAAGTGTTGCTTTTTTTTAAGAGAGAGTGAGAGAGGAGAGAGAGAGAGAGAGAGAGAGAGAGAGAGAGAGAGAGAGAGAGAGAGAATTTTTAATATTTATTTCTTAGTTCTCGGCGGACACAACATCTTTGTTGGTATGTGGTACTGAGGATCGAACCCGGGCGGCACGCATGCCAGGCGAGCGCGCTACCGCTTGAGCCACATCCCCAGCCCCCTAAGTGTTGCTTTGTGGCATAATATATGGTCTGTTTTAGAGGAGGATCCATGTGCTGCTGAGAAGAATGTGTATTTACTCATTGATGAATGAAATATTCTATATATGATGGTTAAGTCTAAATCATTGATTGTATTATTGAGTTCTATAGTTTCTTTGTTTAGCTTTTGTTTGGAAGATCTATCCAGCAGTGAAAGAGATGTGTTAAAGTCACCCAGAATTATTATGTTGTGGTCTATTTGACTCTTGAACTTGAGGAGAGTTTGTTCGATAACGTAGATGCTCCATTGTTTGGGGCATATATGTTTATAATCATTATGTCTTATTGATGTATGGTTCCTTTGAGCAGTATGAAATGTCTTTCTTTATCCCTTTTGATTAACTTTGGCTTAAAGTCTCCTTTTTTTGATATGAGGATGGAAACCCTTGCTTGTTTCTGCAGTCCATGTGAGTTATATGTTTTTTTCCCAACCTTTTACCTTCAGTCTGTGGATGTCTTTTCCTATGAGATGAGTCTCTTGAAGGCAGCATATTGTTGGGTCTTTCTTTTTTCTTTATTTCTTTCTTTTTTTTAAATCCAGTCTGCTAGTCTGTGTCTTTTGATTAGTGAGTTTAGGCCAGTAACATTCAGGGATATTATTGAGACATGATTTGTATTCCCAGTCATGTTTGCTTATTTTTGGTATTTAACATGACTTGGTTTCTCCTTTGATTGGTTTTTCCTTTAGTGTAATACCTCCCTTTGCTGATTTTCATTGTTATTTTTAATATTTATTTTTTAGCTATAGGTGAACACAATATCTTTATTTTACGTTTATGTGGTGCTGAGGATCAAACTCAGTGCCTCATGCATGCTAGGTGAATGCTCCACCTTTGAGCCACATCCCCAGCCCTGTTTTTTTTTCCCATTTCCTCCTCTTGGAATATTTTGCTGGGGATGTTCTGTAGTGTAGGCTTTTAGTTGTAAATTCTTTTTAACTTTATTCATCATGGACGGTTTTTATTTCATCATCAAATCTAAAGCTTAATTTTGCTGGATATAAGACTCTTGGCTGGCACCCATTTTCTTTCAGAGCTTGGTATATGTTTTTTTTCCACAGTTTTATTTTTATTTTTTTATTAGCTACACATGACATTACAATGATCTTGACAATTCATACATTTGAATCAATTGGGGTATAATTTCTCATTTTTCAGATTGTACAGATTGTAGAATCACACTGGTCACAGAGTCACTACATACATACAGCAATCATAATGTCTATTCTATTCTGCTGCCCTTCCTATTCCCCTTCCCCTCTCCCCCCCATCATTTCTCTCTATCCAATATAATTTGACACACTTTTTTTTTCTTTTTCTCCTCACAACATCATACATGTATTCTGTATAATGATAAGGGTCTCCTTCCATTTTCCTTGCAACTCCCCTTCTCCCTCTTTTTCCCTCCCACCTCTCTTCCCTATTTAGTGGTAATCTTCTTGGTATATATTTTTCCAGGATCTTCTAGCTTTCAAGATCTGGGTTGAAAAATCTGCAGATATCCTAACTGTTTTCCCCCTATATGTAATCTGATTCCTTTCTCTTGTGGCGTGGATCTGTTGTGATTTTGTACATTTGATGTCCTGTAAGCCTCTTATATTTGATTTTCCAATTCATTCTTCATGTTTGGAAATTTTTCTGCTATTACTTTATTGAATAGATTGTCCATTCCTTTGGTTTGTAATTCTATGCGTTCCTTTATCCCAGTAATTCTTAAATTGGTCTTTTTATGTTATCCCATAATTTTTAAATGTTCTGCTCATGGTTTCTTACCATATTCACCAGAGTTCAGTATTCTTTTCAAGATTATTATATATTTTGTCTTCAATGTCTGAGGTCCTATCTTCCAAGTAATCTAATCTGTTGGTGGTGCTTTCTATTGAGTTTTTAATTTGGTTTATTTTTTCTTTCATTTCAAGGATTTCTTTTTTTTTTTTTTTTACAACCTCTGTCTCCCTACTGAAGTAATCTTTTGGTTTCTGTATTTGCTTATGTAGCTCTTTATCAAAATGATATTTTGCTGCCTATATTTGCTCTTATATCATCCTTTAATTCACAAAACATTTTACATCCTGAACTCCATGTCATTTCTTCTGTTGTGCTGGCCATGGATTCTAATAATATAGTATCTTCGTTTGTTTGGGCACATTCTTCCCTTGATTTTTCATATTGTTCATGTATCTTCCCTTCTAGCACTGCAGATCTGAGGTGTTACAGTTTTTACCCTATAGGCTTATGGTTTCCCTGCAGAATTCCAATATTTCTCCTTTAAGGTATTAACAGATCCCAATACAAATAATATACAGCCTTAAACCAAATAACTGCTATTAAGATTTTTACAGTTTTATCAAAATACACAGAAATGGAGAGTTCGATTACTATCTATCATATAAATAGTAGGTTTGCAAAAGGGGCTACAGTTTCTGATGAAGGATAAAGAACTGGGGGTGAGGTATAAGATGAGATGTTGAGGGGGTAAGAGTGAGGATATAAAGCTATTAGATCTTAGGAAGCATGAAAGAGGAATCTAAAGAAGTAGCAGTAGGAGTGGGCTGGGGTTGTGGCTCAGCAGTAGAGCGCTCGCTTTGCATGTGCGAGACCCTGGGTTCGATCCTCAGCACCTCATAAAAATAAATAAGTGAAATAAAGGTATTGTGTCAACTGCAACTAAAAAATAAATATTAAAAAAAGAAGTTGGGACTGGGGTTGTTGCTCAGTGGTAGAGTGTTTGCCTCACATGCGTGAGGCGCAGGGTTCGATCCTCAGTACCACATAAAAATAAGTAAATAAAATAAAGATTTTTTTAAAGGCATTCCCTCTAAAATCTGGAACAAGACAGGGATGCCCTCTATCACCACTTCTATTCAATATAGTTCTCGAAACACTGGCCAGAGCAATTAGACAGACGGAAGAAATTAAAGGCATACAAATAGGAAAAGAAGAACTTAAATTATCACTATTTGCGAACGACATGATTCTATACCTAGAAGATCCAAAAGGGTCTACAAAAAAACTACTAGAACTAATAAATGAATTCAGCAAAGTGGCAGGATATAAAATCAACACACATAAATCAAAGGCATTTCTGTATATCAGCGACAAAACTTCTGAAACGGAAATGAGGAAAAACACTCCATTCACAATATCCTCAAAGAAAATAAAATACTTGGGAATCAACCTAACAAAAGAGGTGAAAGATTTATACAATGAAAACTACAGAACCCTAAAGAGAGAAGTAGAAGATCTTAGAAGATGGAAAAATATACCCTGTTCATGGGTAGGCAGAACTAACATCATCAAAATGGCGATATTACCAAAAGTTCTCTATAGGTTTAATGCAATGCCAATGAAAATCCCAATGGCATTTCTTGTAGAAATAGATAAAGCAATCATGAAATTCATATGGAAACTGTGGAACCAACCCAGATGCCCTTCAATAGATGAATGGATAAAAAAAATGTGGCATTTATACACCATGGAGTATTACGCAGCATTAAAAAATGACAAAATCATGGAATTTGCAGGGAAATGGATGGCACTAGAGCAGATTATGCTTAGTGAAGCTAGCCAATCCCTAAAAAACAAATGCCAAATGTCTTCTTTGATATAATGAGAGCAACTAAGAAAAGAGCAGGGAGGAAGAGCAGGAAGAAAAGATTAACATTAAACAGAGACATGAGGTGGGAGGGAAAGGGAGAGAAAAGGGAAATTGCATGGAAATGGAGGGAGACCCTCATTGTTATACAAAATTACATATAGGAGTTTGTGAGGGGAATGGGAAAATAAACAAGGAGAGAAATGAATTACAGTAGATGGGGTAGAGAGAGAAGATGGGAGGGGAGGGGAGGGGGGATAGTAGAGGATAGGAAAGGTAGCAGAATACAACAGTTACTAATAGGGCATTATGTAAAAATGTGGATGTGTAACCGATGTGAAAATGGGAGTTCATAACCCACTTGAATCTAGTGTATGAAATATGTCAAGAGCTTTGTAATGTTTTGAACAACCAATAAAAAAAAAGAAGTAGCAGGAGAAGAAAGAAAAAGTTATTTGGGGGAGACAAGTAAGTGGGAAGACAATAGAGGGAGTAAAAAACCAAACAAATATTAAGAAAATTAAAAATGTAAAAATGGGAGATAAAAGAATATACACAACTATAATATACTATTCAGACATCCCTGCCGCAGTCTGGCTGGGCACAATTCAGGAGCCACTTGTCAAAAGAAACTAACTTTATTTTTAGAACCACACACGCCAAACAAAACAGCTCCTCCTCAGAGCCCAACTGCCACCACCAGCTTCCCACAAGCCTCTCTCTCTCACACACACACACACACACACACACACACACACAAGCCTCTCCCACTCCCACAATCCTCCTGCTCTTGAGGCCAATTGGCTGGGTCGTGTGGGCGGAGCCAAAGAAGTCCCCCAATGAGCAGCTCCGTGGTCTGAAAGGGCAAGGAAACAGCCCAATGAGTATCACCGCAGAGGAGCCAATCAACTAGATGTTGCTGGGGCCGCTGTGAGCCAATCATCAGCCGGCAGCTGGAAGTTTGCTGGGGCCCCTTCTGCGGTGGCTCTCAACAATCCCAGTCCTCTGTAGCCTAATTCATGAAAAGTACTTGGTTTTACGAATGTTGGGGATGTGAGGGCAGGAGAAGAGAGGAAAAACAAATCTTGAGGGAAGCTATAAAGATTGTTTCTGTTGGAGATCAGTATCTTTCCTGCTTCCCTTTTCATCCAATAGGTGGGATTGCCTGTTGTTTGTTGGTATCTCCACCCTCAGGATGGTGAAGGTTATTAGGATGGGAGGGTTGATTTTGGGGGCAGAGATCCTGGAGGTGGGTGGGTATCGCACTTGCCAGTCCCCAGTTGGAAACTGTACCCCAAGGATCTCCTTTGGGGTCCACAGGTGTGATGTGGGCATCACTTGTAGACGTCACAATTCCTGTCTCTAGTCTCTTAACTGTATCTCACTCACCCCCTCCCTTTCTAATTCCCAATCAGGAACCTTTCTCTCCAGGGGTCTTGAGGGCTGCGCTCTGGGGGCTGCGTACCTGCTGCGGAGAGCTGTTTTGTAGTGGGCAGTTCACGACCAGGTTTTGCATGCTATGGCATAGCCGTGAAGCCGCATGCACTGTGCCCAGTTAGCAGCTGCCGGGGAGAGGAGGCAGTTGGGGATGGTAGGTACCTTGATATTGCTTCTAGGCCCTAGCCCCTGTTCCAAGCTGGGAGTTGCCTAACTAAAGATGGTGACAAAGGTGTCCCAAGATAGAGGTGGCTGGTTTCAGCGATGTGGTGTCAGGTCCTGTTGGGCCAGGTGGTGGTGTTGGGCGGCGTGTTCAGAGATGCAGCTCTGGGGCGTGCAGTGTTGTGCCTTGCCACTGTCCCTAGGTGCAGGCTACTGTGCGTAGAGGACTATGGCAGTGGTTGCAGTGTCTCAAGATGGAGGTGACTGGTACAGCCCCACGTTGGTAGATGGGGGTCCACACAGGAGTGGTGGCCGGAGGTCCTGCTCGGGCACCTGGAGGATCTGCATGGGCGAGTGCCCAGGAGTCCTGCGCTAAAGCTGAGGCCCGGAGACCCTGCGTGGGCACAGAGGCCATGATTCCTGTGTGGGAACAGCTGTCAGGGGTCCTCTAATAACTCCTACTTGATCCCAGGTCATGGAGCAGCACAGAATGCAGCCTCTCTCTAGCCCACCATCTTGGATCCTCCCTTAGTAGATAATTGTATCTTTTTCAGCTACTATAAAAAAAAGACTTTTATGGGAATCTCAAGACACAAAAAGGTAGAGAAAGCATAATGAACATTTATGTACTCCAGCCCTTTCAGTTATGAAAATGTGGCTAAATCTTGGTTCACCTATTTATGTTTTCCATGGGAAGTAGTCAGATCTGGAGGATTTGGGGTTTTGTTTCTTTTTGGTGATGATGGGGATCAATCCAAGGGCCTTGCACATGGAAAGCATGCACTCTACTGAGCCACACTCCCAGCCCTCATTTGCAATAATTTAAAACGAAATTCTAATATAACAAACATCATGTTATTCTAACCAAATACTTCAGAATGTCTCCTTCACTATAACTAAAAAAGAAGAGAGAGAAGAAAAGAAACCCCTGTCATTTCACATGTAACAAAATAAGAATTTGCTAAAATCATCTGATGCTCGGTTCATATTCTCATCTCCCTGTTTGTTTAAAAAGTATTTTAGGGGCCGAGGAATAGTTCAGTGGTAGAGCGCTTGCCTAGCATGTGCCAGGCCCTGGGTTGGATCACAGCACTGGAAAAGAATGTTTTGTTTTTATAATTAGGACAGGTAGTGGGCTGGAAGGTGGCCACCAAAAAACAAGTCAACATTCTAATCCCTAGAACCTGTGGATATTACATTATGTGGCAGAGGGAATATTAAGTATTACCTTGTATGATAAAAGATATAATTTGAGATCCTGAGAAAAGCATTTTTCTTGGATTACTTGAGAGAGACCTACACATAATCACAGGTTTTATAAGAAAGCAGGCTTCTGTTGTTGCGGTGCTAGGCTCAAACCTAGGCCCTGGTGCAATGCTAGGTAAATACCTGCCACTGAGCTACAGCCCTGCTCCTGCAGAAGAGGAAGAGCCAGATATTGGAGAGACATTACTCACAAGCCAAAGAAGCCTGGAGACACCAGAGCTGGAAGGAGCAAGAAATAAATCCTCCTCAGAGCCTTAAAAGGGAACAAGGCCCTATCAACACCTTGATTTCAGATTTCTGCTGCTAGAATTGGGAGAGAATGAAGTGTTTTAAGCCATTAAATTTGTTACTAATTTTTTTTTTAAATATTTTTTAGTTGTTAATGGACTTTTATTTATATGTGGTGCTGAACCCAGTGCCTCACCCATGCTAGGCAAATGCTCTACCACTGACCCACAACCTCAGCCCCATAAATTTGTGTGGGAGGCCAAACTAGCACATGATTGTGTCTGACTCCCCTGCTGACCAGTGCGGCATCGGCGGTCACGCTGGGATCTGGATTGCCCCGATCTTTAGGGTGCGAGCGACTGTGTCTTCGTGCCTGGGCGTGCCTTCCTAAATCCCCATGGGTGGAGCTATGCTCACCTGTTCCTTTGTGATATTAACCCCTTGCCCTGTTTGGGATAAAATGTTCCATGGAAACACCCTTTGTGTGTCTTCTTCTTTTACTCTGCCCTTGGGTGTGGCCTTCCTAGATGTCAGTCAACCTGCTGACAGCAGACACCATGAAGCTAGACTCAGCACCTTGAAACTTGACCCTTGCCTCATTTGAATAGCTTCTCCTCAATAAAAGGGGTCAGCGCCTGCTCTCTCTCTTTCTGCAGACACTTAAGGTCAGAGGAGCCATCACAGCACCCCCAAAGGAGAAGGTATTTCTCTCTCTTGTGTGGTTATTTTGCGCAGCCCAGTTCCCCTGGAGTGACCTCTGAGTATCTTAGTCACGTGCAACCCAGCAAATTTGTACTAATTTGTTAACAGCAGTCTCAGGAAGATAGTACAGGCGTCAAATCTGTGCATTGCCTATGGCAACTATGTCCCCCCACCTCTTTTTTTGAGACAGGGGTCTCACTCTGTTGCCAGCCTGGTCTCAGTAACTGGGACTACAGCAGTGGGCCACCACCCAGATTTTTGTCTCTTTAATCTCTTTTATTCAATAACAGTTTCCTTCTTTATACTATTTTTTCAGAAACTGCTTTCCTGTAGAACATCCTACATAATAGGTTTGACTTACAGCTCTTTGGCAGTGATTGATTCCTTTGTCCCTTGAATTTCATGTAAACGGATAAGTTCTCATTTAAAGGCTTGAGATTCAGGTGGTCATGATTTGGATCTTAAATGTCCCGTAAGCTAAAGGCTTTGTCCCCAGTTGATGAGGTGGTGCAATATTTAGGAAATGGGTCTAGGGAAAGGAAGTTAGGTCACTTGAAGGGGATATTTGGGTCCCGCCCCTTCCTCTTTGGCGTGTGTGGAACCACACATTCCCTATCATGTTCTGCCTCACTGCAGATCCAAGACAATGGAATGAACTGATCATGGACAGAAACCTCTGAAACCATGAGCCAAAATATACCTTTTAAATTGATTTTCTCAGGTGTTTTGTCTTAGAAGCAGAAAGCTGACTAACACACAGGTTTAATTATTCAGCAAGGATAATTAGTGATCTTGTTTTACTGCGTCATGAGCCCACCTCAGGTTGTTCCATTTATTGGTGCTTAAGACTGATCAGTGTTGGCCTAAACTCTCCAACTTGTTTCCTGTAAATCCATATGGTTTTAAATTTATTTGATGATCTTTTATTTCATTAAGAAGTATAAAATGGTGATTGCCAAATTCTATCATCCTGTTAGGAGGTGTCCCCTGAAAGTTCATATGTGAGACAATGCAAGAAAGTTTAATGGTAAAATGGTTGGGTAATGAGAGTCTTAACCTAAATCAATGTGTTAATCCACATAGATGGATTAGATTAACTGGGTGGTAACTGCAGGCAAGTAGGGTGTGGTTGGAGGAGGTAGATCACTGGGGCTGTGCCTCTAGGGTATATATTTTGTTTTCCAAGCTCTCTCTGCTTCCTGATTAGAACATCCTGAGCTGCTTTCTTCTGCCACACGCTTCTACCATGATGTTCTGCCTCACTGGGACCCAGAGCTATGGAGTCAGTCACCTATGGACTGAGACCTGAAATCATGAACCCCAAATAAACTTTTTCTCCTCTAAAATTATTTTTGTCAGGTCTTTTGGTCACAGCAACAAAAAGCTGATGAAAACACATCCCTTCTGTGTTCAGTAGCCTGAACTGTTCTCTAAAGAAATTGTTTTTCTTTTCTTCTTCTTTTTTTTTTTAGTACTGGGGATTGAACCCAAGGGTGCGTAACCCCTGAGCCACATCCCCAGCCCTTTTTATATTTTATTTAAAGACAGAGTCTCACTGAGTTGCTCAGGGTGTTGCTAAATTGCTGAGGCAGCTCTGAACTTACAATCCTCCTGTCTCAGCCTCCCAAATAGCTAGGATTATTGGTATGGACCACCACACCCAGCTTATAAAGAAAAACTGGTTATCTGGTTACCTTGAAATGTAATTTATATAGGGAGGGATACATGTTGTTTTGAATCAATGTAATTTTCTTATGGTGCTGGGTATTAACCCAGGGCTTCTTTACCTGCCATGCAAGTATTCTACCACTGAGCTCTATTCCCAGCCTGTAATTATTCTTTTTTATTATTAAAAAAAATTTTTTTTCAGTTGTAGATGAACACAATGCCTTTATTTATTTCTCTTTATGTGGTGCTGAGGATCAAACCCAGGGCCTCACACATGCTAGGCGAGCATTGTACCGCTGAGCCACAACCCCAGCCCTTTTTAATTGTTTATTAGCACAGTTAAAGCTTACCTTACACATTTCCTGGCCATTTCTTGTTGGTGTCCTGATTTCTTTTAGTGAGAAATTCTAGAATTAAGGCACATTACTAATGTTAATTTCTACCAGATTATTTGTTCTCCCAAGTCTTTGCAACAGACTAGGAAATGATTTTCTTTGAATTAAAAAAAATTGTTTTAATGTCTTCCATTTCAAATATAAGACAAAGTTCTTTCCTTTTTCTCCTCTTTTTTTTTTTTTTTTTTTTGTACTGGGGCTTAAACCCAGGGGTAACCACATCTCTAGCCTTTTCTATTTTTCATTTTATGACAGGATCTTGCTAAATTGCTCAGGCTGGTTTCAAACTTGCCATTCTCCTGCCTTACCTCCCAAATTGTTGGGATTATATGCATGTGCCACCACACTTGGCTTCCAAGGACTTTCCCTTCCTCCCTCCCTTCCTCCCTTCCAAGATTGAACTCAGGGACACTCAACTACAGCCACAACCGCAGCCCTATTTTGTACTTTATTTAGAGACAGTGTCTCACAAAGTTGCTTAGCACCTCACGTTTGCTGAGGCTAGCTTTGAACCTGCAATCCTCCTGACCCAACCTCCAGAGCCACTGGGATTATAGGCATGCACCACCAAGCCTGACCCAAGGTTTTTCTTGATCTTATACTGTAATACTGAAAATCTTGGTCACTAACTACATCAATGTAATTATTTTCCCTAAGGTACACCTATTTTAGTTTCAAAAAATATCAATACCAGCATAACTCTTAACACGGCCACTAAATGGAATTTAAGATTTTTTACAGTGCTTTTTATTTTTAAACTATCTCTAAAGATTTGCAGTGAGAATAGTTTTATTTAATTGTTTTTGTAGTAATGGGGATTGAACGAAGGGGAGCTGAGCTATATCCCCAGTTTTTTTTTTTTTTTTTTTTTTTTGAGGTAGGGTCTCACTAAATTGCTGAGGCTGGCCTCAATCTTGTGATCCTCCTGCCTCAGCATCCCAAGTTCCTATGATTACAGGCCTATGCCACCACCCCGGCCACCCCCCCTTCAACCCTTGCTGTTCCCTGTACATTTTGTATGTCTTTTGGTCCTTATTTACACATTATTTTTGAGATTTATTATTACTAATATATTTTACTTCCTCTCAAAAGGTTTTTGATAGTTAAATTAAGTTGTAAATTTAGTCATTATAATCAGCTCTAAATTTAGATTTGCAATAACTTGAACATTTCTAGTTTAATTAAAGTAGTTTTAATGCTTTAAGTCTTCTTTAAAAATATGAATCTCCTTCGGCTTTATTTTTCAGTTCGTAGAAATTATTTTCATATAATTTTATTTAAGAAAGGCATTTAAATTATCTGGATCCTTGCAAATGAGAATTTTTCTGTAGCTTTTACCCACGAAGGACAATTCAAATTCTTGAATCACAGTCTTCTAAAACTTGTTTTCTGGCACTTACAGTAGAACAGAGAGATCTGCAACTAGCTTGCTTTTTGCTTTTTTATTTTGAAAAACTTTTTTTTTCTTCTGTAAGCCTATTAGAATTTGTATTCTATCCAAAAACTATGCCAGAATCTGTTTAGGTCTTATCATTTTTGTTGGGCTGCATTTTGATGCTGGTTTGTTGCTATAACAAAAACCCTAATAATGGTGACTTCAACAAGATAAAAATTTCTCTCTAGACTACCAATTTGAGTCTGGGCAGTGCAGCAATGACGTGGCAGCTTCTCAGTGTCAGGAGCCATCCTGGACACTTGGCTTCTGTTTTGTGGATTGCAATGGCTGTTCTAGCTTCTCCAAGGCTCCCAACTCCAGGTCCACATCCCTTCCAGCAGGAAGTGAGAAAGTGTAAGCACCTCCCTTCCCTTCACCGTTGAGTTGGAAAAGGTACATTTCTGTTTTTTCACAGTGGTTTCAGACCTGGTGGCACTGAAGGTTTCTTTTTCCTGTTCTGCTTAATTTCTAATCTTTGCCAATTTCTCTTGCTTTTTGGTGTTCAGATGTTTGGTGTTTCGAGTCTGTATTTGGTGCTATGAAGCTTTCATTTTTTTTCTTGATATTCAGTGAGAAATGTGAAAAGGAACATTGCTAACAAGATTTGGAGGTTCCCTATACTAGAATCAAAGACTATCATGTTCCAACATTTTACAAGAAGAATGGTCTCTAAGAGGCTGTGTTGTGCACAAGATTATACAGTTGGGGGGCTGGGGATGTGGCTCAAGCGGTAGCGCGCTCGCCTGGCATGTGTGCGGCCCGGGTTCGATCCTCAGCACCACATACAAATATGTTGTGTCCACCGAAAACTAAAAAATAAATATTAAAAAAAATTCTCTCTCTTTCTCTTTCTTTAAAAAAAAAAACAAACGATTATACAGTTGGTTTAAAGGCAAGGAAAGAAGAAAACTTCCACGCCTGGGCTTTCTGTTGTGTTCCTGATGAGACAGGGAAGCTGCTACGAGGGTGGTTTGTCAGGCCCAGATGCCCACCTGAAGTCCACCTGAAGCCCAGAGCTCTGCCTGGTATCTTCTTCCACAGCCTCTGGCTGTTTCTGGGGTGAGGTCTCCCAGGCACGCCCCCTTTCTAAACTGTGGTTTCTGAAGGCCTAGGATGCAGGGGCAGAGTCCCTATTATACAACTGAAGCAAGTCCAGAGCCAAGGGAGGATGGAGAAACTGAGAGCAAGGAGGAGGTCACAGGTGTGTTCAAACTGGAGGAGAGCTTTCTAGGAATGGTATTCCAGATGTTGTGTATAGTGACTGTAGAACAGCGGATTTCAGGTCAGTGGAAAGAAGAGAATGGGCTGGGCCAAGACAGAACTGCTGACCTTAGGAGCTGTGCTCTTTTCTCTGGATAGGGTGGTCAGTTGTTGGAGAGATTTTAGAGGCCTTTATGCCCTATAAGGAAGATGGGCTGAATGGCCTCTAAGGTTCTTGTACTGCTATTCGGGGAATCCAGAATCGAGAACAGGATTTACTGAGTTCACAGAGGGTTCTGTAAGTAGTCTTGGAACCGCATAGTTAGTAGTGGAGATTATTAAAATTCATATTGAGGGCTGGGGATGTGGCTCAAGCGGTAGCACGCTCGCCTGGCATGCGTGCGGCCCGGGTTCGATCCTCAGCACCACATACAAACAAAGATGTTGTGTCCACCAAATACTAAAAAAAAAAAAAAAAAAAATATTTAAAAAAAAAATTCATATTGGAAGTCATTGAAATTACAGATAAATTAAGGTAAGGATGAGTTTGATTTTAGTTTTTCACTCAGAGTTTGCCTTGATCACTAGAGGTTATTTGATGCAAACAGGAATATTCTTCATTGTTTATTGTCAGCCACATCTGAGAGAGCACTGAGGCAGTGTCCCAAAGTTTACTAGTGGGGAAAAAACCCAGCACCTTCAATCCATGACCTAATTGCTGTTTTATAACATAATACTGGGACCATTGAGGTCAATAGAATATAATTTTGTCTGAGGCTCTTCCCTGGTACCAGCTCTTTCTGAAGAAGCAAGAGCTGTTAAGAACAACTCAATCATGACTTCTAGAAAGACAGGGACCTTATGTGGGTGGTGTGAGCTAGAGTAGAAAATTAACCTGCATAGGACACATCTTACATTTCTATTCATCAGCACGTTAGGGGAGTGAGGAGAGGAAATAAAGGGCAGCGGCAATTGACAGCATCCTGGGAATGTGCTAGCACTGTTATTCAGCCTTAGCAGTAGTGGGCCAGAGAAACTTAAGGGTAGGCTTTCTAATACTAGGAAATATTTTCATAAAAAGACACATGGGGAGAACTCTTGTGACTCACATCCTTCCTAAGCCTGTAGGAATAAGTGTAGGCCAAATCCTTTCACACTCTCCAAGTCCTTATTCCTTCTTGAGCTGTTCATTGAATCATCCAGATGCCAATTTTTCCACTTGCCCTGAGAAATCCAGTGTTTCTCCCCCCTTGCTTCCTGTCCCTATCACGTTGCCCTTTTCCTGTCTAGGGCTCAATCTTTCCTTCGATTCTTTGGTGAAATCCCTCCATGTTTTTAACTGTTCTATCAATTCTCATATTTTTATAGTTCTCCCTCTGTGTTAAAATCATCTTCTGATTTGTCCCCGAATTCTGCTACCATTCCTTCCCAAGTTCATGCTCAAAGAGTCAAGAGCGGCACGGGTGGGAGCTGAGGGGAACCGGCAGGACAAAAGTCAGGACTGATTGCCTCGTCTGGTGAGATGTTAGCAGGTTAGACTGCGGTGGGTCATAGATCCAAGGGGTTTGATCCAACAGTGGGGAGGGACCGAGTGGTATAGGCTAATGATTAAATGCTTTCATTAGTGTAGGTTAATCAGCTTAGTCTCCATTTAACAAAGCTATCATTTTATTTTTCTTTAGTGTAAAATCACGTGTAATTAGGACTTTCTGAAATGTTAGGAAGTCTTGTCAAGACAGAGAGTTGGGCTGGGGACATGGCTCAAGTGGTAGCGTGCTCGCCTGGCATGCGTGTGGCCTGGGTTCGATCCTCAGCACCATATACAAAGATGTTGTGCCCGCCAAAAACTAAAAAATAAATATTAAAAATTCTCTCTCATAAAAAAAAAAGAGAGAGTTGGAGGTTTATAGCTGAAGAAGTTACTACTAAGTCTGTAATGATCTGAGTTCATGTGGGTGAACAGCTCTTTTTCACAGTGAGATGGGACTGGATACACTTGTGTAGATGATGGCCTCATGCTGGCACTGCCCTTGGGAAGCTCCAGGGCACCTAGCCCAGGTGCCAAATAACCCAGCATTTGTGTTCTCTGAAAATGGGTCGTTAGAAGAAAGTCTTTGCCAAGGGACAAACAAGGCCAGCTGGTCTCGTTCCTCCTGTCTCCTGTCTCTCTACATGGTCTCCCCTTCATTTCTGCAACCCTAGGACAATTTGAGTGCTTTGTACCAGGGCGAGCCAAGCATTATCTTGGCACCTCCCTCCCTTTCCCACACAGGTTCATAGACAAATATTTTGGAAATGGGTACTTGAGGAGCTAAACTTGAAATTCTGCCATCTGGAATAAAGGCCAAGGAATGAAACCAGAGGGACAGAGACAAGAGGGTTCTTTTTTTTTTTTGAGGCTCCTGTGTCACTTCTTCCCCTCCCTGATGTCTAGTCTTGAGAGTCATTACCAAGGTCATTTGCCTGTACCTGAAGTCCTTCCTTTACAGATGTGTTTTTCTTTGTTCACTTGATAAATAGAGGAGGGGCAACATGGAGCCACAGGTACAGGGGTTTCCACATGAGGGGACCATCTAGCCCTGTCCAAGTTCATGCCATAGCAGTGAGAAAAACAGTGGGGGGAATAACTTGGAATCTACACACTGTAAAACTTAAAAAGTGAAATCGGGATCAACGAGATTGGAAATAATGAGAAACTCAGGAGTGGGCATGGGGCATTAAGGATGCCCCATTTTAAGTGATTTAGGAGGCACGTGGCTACTCTGGAATCCCATGAGTTCACCATCTTCCTCTGCTGTACTATGAATGTCACCCCCAAAAGCCTAATTGACCATTTCTGACAGTCAAGAACTAGGTCTGTTTTGTTGAGATGGGGTCTTGCTGTGTTGCCCAGGCTGGCTTTGAACCCTGGCACAAGAGACCCTCTGCCTTCAGAGTAGCTGGTACTCCAGGAGCATATCACAGCACCTAAGTATTAGATCTTTGTCCCCAAAACTGCATAGACTTTTAGCAGCTATCTGTGGTGGACCTCATAGGTCTATGAACAAGCTAGCTTATAAATGGAGCAGGATATTGTTTCCCACCATTTCATGGTATATCAGTAGGCATGCCAGGTACAGCTCCCACCTCCAGCCCAAGGTGACTCCTGTCCTTCTCTGACCTCCCCAAACACTGCCCATGAAGGGTGAAGTACTTGTTTCCTTGAATTGTTGGACATAATGACAGAGACCTGTCTTGCCTAGTTCAATATGCAGCCAATCCATCTCTCTAGTTCTGTGGCTCTCAAACTTAAAAGCACACAGGAAATCACCTGGAGGGCTTGCTGAGGCAGACACCAGGTCTCACCCTGACAAGTTTTGATTCAAGGCAGACCTGCAGAATCTGTTTCGTTTTTGCAGTGTGGGGAATGGAACCCAGGTCTTCGAATGTGCTAGGCAAGGGCTCCACCCCTGAGCCACATGCCCATCCCTGAGAGTCTGTTTCTAACAAGTTCCCAGGTGATATTGAGGCTGCTGGTCTATGGACCACTGATCTAGCTCAGCTTCTCCCCCAAGGCTCTTGTGGACAAAGCTTCCTCAGAGTAGCTTCTCAAGGCCTGGCTGCACAGACTACCTTGTTTCCCCAAGTCCTTCAGAGTTGGGACTTGGCTGACTTTGTGATTGTGACAACATATAGTAAAATAAAACACCAAGACACCAGAATCTTGTTAGCTGGATATATTTCTTTTTTTCTTTTTTTTTTCTTTTTTCTTTTTTTGTCACAGAACACTGTTTGCAGTAGAGGAAACTGGCATTGCAGTCTGGTGGTATAATGGCTTGTTCACATAAACCAGTACATGTTCATCCTTTAGCGCAAAAAGCCCTAATGGCGCGTACCCTATTGAAATTCAGGACATCTCCAATATTTTCTCTCTCTGTTTTTCTTTGTTATCTTTTTTTTTTCTCTAAATAAACACTTTCAAGGTTTGTCCAAAAGAAGGCCATATAGGTTCTTGGCTAGCGGAAGACAATTCAGAACAGCTGTTGCACACTTGGACTGTCACCTTCTCCAGGCTGGCAGTTGATATCTTATTTTTTTTCCAACTCATTTTTATTAAAAAAATAAAAAAATGCTCCAACTATCAGTTTTACAAAATCTCTAAGGGAAACACAAGAGCAAGGTGCTGAGGTAAAAAACACCTGAGGTAGCTTTTTTTTTGTGTGTTTTTCTTGTTAAAAAAATCTGTAAATTTAACGCCCTGGGCCAACAACCTTGTGTAAATTGCTGTTTTCCTCCACAATTTTTTTTTTTTTTAAAGAAAGAAATCATTTCGCTGAATGTTGATGGCTTATACACCAAAATGTAAAAAGACAAAATACATTCTTTCTTTATGGAATTTTTGTTTGGTTGACTGGTGGTTTGGTGGGTTCCTGTTTTCCTCTTCCAAAATGCTAGGACAAGTACCATTGACTCTTGTTCTTTTGAGTAACCAAGTGTAAGTTGAGGCTGGTTTGTGTGTTTCACGTTTGTTCCTTTTGTGTGATGTGATACTCAGAGCACTGCTTTGCCTGGGGGGTGCGTAGATACAGGGAATCAGACAGTGGGATGAGGGAATTCAAAAGAGTCAGGATGGAGCAGGGGAGGAGGGGAAGGAAGGGGAGAGATAAACAGAGAGAGACAGAGAATTATATAGCAGTATGCAAAAAACCAGTTTAAAACCTGTGAAGCAAAGAGAAATGGGTGTGTGAGCTAGACAGGGATGAAGTGGGACAGAGTCCCCTCTTCAAGACGGTATCCCTTCTGTTGACAGACACAGGTGATCCAGAACTGCCATGAGTGTCCTTCGACGGGATTTCTCTCTGGGTGAATTTTGTGTGGGTGGCCTAAAAGTTCCTTTCTACACCGTTAGACCTCCCAAAGACTTTAAAGTCTAGAAAAGCCTGCTTTCTTTTAAAAAAAAAGAAAACAAAATTAATCATTGAGTAAAAATTGGAGTTAGTTGAGTTATTTGATATATTATTTCTAAAATATATTAATGCTGCAGGCACCCTGTGCAACCCACAGGCCACATATCTTAACATCTTTCCCCTTCTAATATGTACACACATGTACAGAGACGATTTTCCACAAAAAAGTAAAGGGTGTGAATTTTGCTTTGCTTTGAACACGTTCACCTATGTTAGTTCAACTAAAAGGGATAGCGTCATGGGAGTGGGGGAGAGATCTGAGTGAGGGGAGGTGAATGGCTGGGAAGCCTGCAGAAGCTGGGGGAGGAAGGTGGGTGGCTGGGCTGGTGGTTCTGGGGAACCCAGCCTTCCCTGTGCCCCTCCTCAGCCCCAGGTTCTCAGGGCCTCTGCAGGCCCTGGCTGCCTCCGCAGACTTCTCATTCCTCAGGATGGTCTTTGGTTTGCTCCCGATCTGCTGGCTGTGTTTGGTCTCATCTGTCAGGTGTTGGGAGGGCTACATTCATCCGTTGTTTGCTGGTGCCTGCGGGAGCCTCACTTGCTGCGCTGTGAGGCGACTCCCTGAGGGTATTTCTGCTCCTGCTGCTTCACCTGTTGTACAATTTCCCTGATCTTGCGCTGTGCAGTCTGCAGCAAGGGAGAGGAGGCGACAAGGGAAGAAAGGAACCCAGTTCTGAGGATGCACAGGAGGGGTAGGGTCTGGGACTTGGGGAAGGGTGGGATGTTCACGTGTCACCTCCCCTGGATCCCTTATTCCAGGGCTTTTTCTCCCTAGAAATAAGTGGCAGAGGTCCCCTCCTTTTCCACTCCAGGTTGCTGGATGAAAGATAACCAGGTAGAGCCCCAAGAGCTTCCCATTCATGACCAGAGGCCAGGACACAGCAACAGGCAGCCAATGATAGGGTCTTGCAGAGGCCAGACAGCATCTGGATCCTACTCTATACACCTGAGCCGCACTCAGGACCATCTACCTTTCCCAGATACTACCCTGAAAAGCTGGAGCACTAAGCATGAGCCCCAGCCTGACCCTCAACCAAGGGAGATGCCTGAAGAATGCACTGCAGCAGCCTGGCTGTTCAGATGTGTCCTGGGGTGCTGAGGGCCCAGGTGGGTATGGCCAGGGCTCTGATTCCAGGAGACCCAGGCAGAAATCTGAGTGCACCAGGCAGGCCGCAGGGAGCACAGACTGCTCGTCTTTGCTGGCTTAGGATAAGAACAGGGACTACTCTCTCCCAAAACCAAACCAGCAAAGGCATCCAAGAGAACTAGGCTACATTTTGCTGCAGTGCTGGCCTCTCCATATGAAAGGGAAGCAGCTATGTGGAGAGCATGCAGTGATGAGGTGAGGAAGGAGAGAGCAAAACAGATCCAAGAGCCTAGCATGGTAAGCATTTAACCTTTCGCAGTGAGACTCTAGCACCTGGGTCTGGAGGGGGTTGCCTGGTATGCACCTCCTTGCAGACCAAGGCTGTGACTGAGGCCTGGGTGGGGAGGTGAGGTTGCCGAGACCTCGAACCTGAGCCTCTTGGACTGGCCTCAACAGTTTCTACTTTCCTCAGGCTCTCCTAGCATCCCTGGGGGACAGCAGCAGTAAGAAGGTATAGGCGCTGCCCCTGCCCCGCCCTGTAGGCATGGCAGTCCCTGAAGAGCCAGGAGAAACAGGAAGAGGTTCGTGTGTGTGTGTGTGTGTGTGTGTCTGGGAGTGCTAGTGGGGGGTATCCCAACCACCTGACAGACCACTACTTAGGCAGAAAAAAGGAAAGAGACTGGGCCCTCGCAGCACAGGTACCTGGCTAGCAAAGAAATGCCCGATAATTCTGACGATCACTTCCTGGTTTTCATCTGGTGTTTGGTCTCGAGGCACAATGACTTCTGCACTGGTTAAGTTCTGCAGTTCATTCACCTGCGGAGGGAGAAGAGGCAGTGGGCTAGGCGGCTTCCATCTCCCATCAAGGCCAACACTGAGGCCAGGAGGGAAAGGGAAGGGGCAGAGCAAGGAGGAGACACCTCTCCTTTCCTTCAGTCTCGGATACTCAGCTTCCCTGCCTGGCCACCAGAGGTCTGTGGATTTGGGCCCTGTGAGGCTCAGTGACAGGGAGAGGGAGTCTAACCCTCATGCCATGGACTGCGTCTGGGGCTGAGTTCTCCGTTTCTGGAATTTACATCAATACAGCTCTGCACACACAGAGACCCTGGCTAACCAGTTCACCAAGTAAGAAGGCCACCCTTCCTGGAATGCCCTCCCTGGGTGCCCACCAAGCAGTGACCCCTCCTCTTGTCTGACTCACTGCGGTCAACTCTTCCTTCTAATCAGCTCCCACTCTGCACCCTGCTTTCCATTTTCACTCCAGCTATTAAGTCTTGCTTTTGCTGTTCCTGGCCTTGGGCTCCTATTCTCTCTCCTTGCCAATGGTGACATTCCTATCTCAACCCATCTCCTGCATTCTGTGGCTGCTCCTTGTGCCTCCCTGCTGCTGCTTTCCAAAGACACTGGTCACTTCCTGAGGGCTCATTCTCCCTCCTCTGGCCTCTAGCATGATTCTGAACTCAGGCAGGTTCAGCAAGTCTTAGTGGACAGTGGACAGTGTCTGGAGACACAAAAAATTCAGTGATTGGTTCTATAATAACCAAATAGGACATCCCAGGGCTTAGGATTCTACTCCCTGCTGGATTTGTTTTCTTCTGTCTCTTACATTCCAACTCTGCCTAGGCTCAGAGTGTACACCCTGGGATGTGGACTGCACTCCTGGACACAGGGAGTGACGTGCATACCATGTAACTGGATTCTTTTGCATAAAAGTGACTAGAACTTGGTTTGGAATCCTCTGTAGGAATTTCCACAGAAAGAACTTCGTAAAAACAGCAAACATACACAGGACTGTAGACTCTTCCTCCCCAAGTCCTACCACCCAACACAGCCTCCTGCCAGCATGTACTCTACTGTTAACTTCTCAGGGGCCATCTCCACACTAGACAAATATGACATGTTCCAGAACATACATGTGTCCAACAAACCACTCTGTTCACTCCTACAAGCTTCAGAGCTCATGCTTTGGCATCTTCTTTCCTTTCTCTCCCCTTTTCTCTCCTCCTTTCCCCTCTCTGTGGTACTGGGGATGGAACCCAGGGCCCTGTACATAAGAAGCACATGGTGTACCACACTGAGCTATGTCCCCAGCTCTTGTACTTTTCAAATTACTTTGTTATTGCCACCGTCAGACTGAAAATATAGATAATTTTTAAAAAAAATTATTTCCTTCTTGTCCTCCACCCTATTGCTGAGCTAGCTCTGCTGTACCAGATGGCTGTGTTTGGGAGTTAGCCAGAAGATGGGAACCACGGGAAAGAGAGTGCAGAACACCAGACCCTACAGGCCTCTGGCCTGGAGTCCCAGCTGGTTCTCTGCCAACTAGGCTGGCAGATACTCTGGTAGGGTGGAGCCCTACCCTTTTATTGCCTGCTACGCTTGTATGTGCAGGGTGCAAAAGATAGCTTCCCTGTCTTAGGGGAGTGGAGCTGGGACGGTGGTACCGGGCACAGGAACCTGGTGTTTTTGGAGTTAGGCTCAGCACTGTGGAACTGGATCCTGAATTCTGGAGTAATACTGAGATTCCCATGTGTGAAATGGCTCAGATGCCAGGAGAAACTCTGTTAGCCTAGGACCCTGTATATTTCAAGGGACAGTGGCTACAGGGATCTAAGGGACAGGTCAACTAGGTGATGGAGTAAACCAAAGCAGACTTACGGTCTTGCCACCTTTGCCAATCACACGGCCAGCTGTAGAAGAGGGCACTCTGATGTGGGCTTCCAGCTTCACCTCTTCTTTGGGGTTAAAGAAGTTTTCTTCTTTCAGTTTCCCAAAGATTCGTCCCTGGGCCTGAGAAAAATGTGACTGGTGACTGAGTCAGCAGATATTCATGCTGCTGTGGGAACTACAGAATCCAGTGATGGGACATGCTATGTCCCTGCCCCCACTCTGGCCAGACATGCGTGCCTCAGCCCTCACAGAACTGGTCCTTGTGCCTGCTACATTGGCCACTGTGCTGTGAAACCTGTGCCTCAGCATGCTCTGTCTTTGTGGGTTGCAGGTGACCCCTTCCTCTAGAAGTGTTGTGTTGTCACTGGGGGTACTGGCGAAGGGCCAGAACTGTATCTTATTTCCATATTCCTAGCACCTAATTATTATTTGGTTGATTGAATCTGTAAGGGCATTCTTTTCTTTTTTTTTTGTTGGACTGGGAAGCATATAATTCAGGGTGTTCTTAACTCCTTCCTGCCAGGCTATGTGCAATTATTAAAGAATGGAGAAGGATGAAGGTGAAGGTGGTGGTGATGGGATTTGATGAGTGTGAGCTTTTTTTTCTTTTGGTGCTGGGTATAGAACCTAAGCAGGTTAGGCAAGCGCTCTACTACTGAGCTACCATATTCCGCATTCCCTAGACCTTTAAATGCTTTTAAAATATTTTCTAGTTAGACATTTTATGTGGTGCTGAGGATTATCCTAGTACCTCACATGTGAGAGGTAAGCACTCTGCCACTGAGCCACAACCCCAGCCATAATTTTTTTTTTTTTAAATATTGAGTCAGGGTTCTCCTAAGTTGCTGAGGCTGGCCTTGAAGCTGCAATTCCCTGCCTCAGCCTCCCAAGTAGCTGGGTTGCAGGCATGTGCTACCACACTTGGTTTGAGTTGCTGTTTGATGTCTTACTTCGAAGTTAAGGTAGCCAAGAAGCTAGAGTTTGCTTTATTTAACTTAAACAAAACAAAACAAACAAACAACAACAACAAAAAAAAACAAGACTAATTCACATAATCTAAAATTTATCATTTTTAAGTATACTTCAGTGGTCACTATGTTGTGTGACCACCACCACTATCTACCTAGCCATTTGCCTAAATTAAAACCCCTATCCCCATTTGCTGACAACCACTAATCTACTTTGTCTCTGAATTTGCTTACTCTTTGCATTTCATATAAATGGAACCATATCCCATGTGCCCTCATTTCTGCCTTCTTTCACTTGGCATGCTTTTTTCTAGGTTCATCCCTATTCACAGCATGTTTGGTACTAGTCCTTCCTTTTTAAGGCTGAATAATATTCTATTGTATGGATATAACACATTTTGTCTACTTGCAAGTTGAAGGGTTATTGGTTTTGAATGGTTCTCACATGTGTTAACTTTATCCTCTCAGTTAAATTTTAAGAATTTTAAAATTATAATAGGGTTATACTTTTATAAATTAAGATGTGTTTCTGGCTTTTAGAAAACCCATTTTTTTTAGAAAAAAAAGAAAAAAGAGGCAAAACCACACCACCACCACCACACACCTCACCAGAGAACTTTCAATATACCATGCCTTTCCCCCTGTGCCCATGTTAACGATCATAGTTTGAAGAATGGTGATGACCAAATGAGTCTGAGATAGTCATCCTCAAAACCATGGGTGAGGAATCAGACATGATGGAGGAGTTACCACCTGGATGGGGCTTCAACAGGTGACCTCTATTTCCTTGGAGAGAAGGGAAAGAGGGCTTTCTAGCAAAGGGAAATGTGCAGAGGGGACAGCTGGGAAGGGACAAAGAATGATTCTGAAACCCATGAGTAGCAGCTGGGAGTGAAACAGATGGCGAGCCTCCAAAGAAGAACCTGACCATGCCTCTGAGGTGGCTTCCCTGTGCCCACAGTCTGCAGGACACTGACCTTGAACTGCGCTTCTGGTGGTCCGGTGATGATGACCATCCTTTCACTGACATCTGGGCCTTCTGCTGGGGCGATCTGCAGGTCACAAGGGAAGAAGACAATGCTAATGTCAAACCCCTCCTGCCTGTCTGGGTGGAAGGCCTACACGCTAGTATTACGTAGCTCGACAGGGCTTCTGCCTCTGGACCTGCTACTTTGACGCCATGCTGCCTCACCCTGGGTCTTAGGAAGTTAAGGCCATAATGCTCACTATCAAGTTTGGGTATGTGGTCACCAAGGGAGAGTCTGAAGCAGGTGAACAGTTCCTGCCTGTCTCTGCCCTGTGCCCCAACAGTGACTGGCCGCCTTTCACCAAGCCACATCCTAGGAAATAACCAAGTCAATAACTCTAGGGATAGGGAGGTTTACAGTCCTGCCAACCCACCCAGGGCTTAGAGGGAAGGAACGGCTAGTCTGCTGAGGTGTTAAATTGGAATCCAGTTTGCAGGAATAGTCAGCCTGGTTCTAACTCCCAGCTCCATATATAGTTAGCTGTGACAATTGAGTTAGAACAGGTGTGGCTGGTACTGTCTCCTTCTGGCAAATCAATCATAAATACAACAGCACCAGATCAGGGACCAGGACACCTGGGTTCCAGTCCTGGCTCTGCAAACTCCTCCCCTCCCTCACCTGTGAAAGATGGATATAAGCTCAGACCTCCTCCAGACTCCCAAGGTTCTTTGTGGGTCTGAGCTCTTCTATAACACGAATAACGGACCCAGCAAGCATTTTTGTTAGAAGACCTTATTGCGTATATTCTTTCCCTCGCACATTATGCCTTCTTCCAAAAAGCTTTAAAGTAGTTTTAAAAAATAAAAAATTCAGCCAGGTTCAGTGGGCAGCTCCTGTGGTCCCAGCTACTCAGGAAGCTGAGGTAGGAGGATCGCTCCAGCCCAGGTGTTTCAGAGCCACCTGAGCCATGGGGCAAGATGCTGTCTCCAACCCCAAACAAACCAAGTAAAAAATTAAAAATTAGTAAATGATAGTAAAATTAATTAGAAAGGAAGCATGGTCCATTACAGGGTTTCGGTATTCCTAAGGTAAAGCAAAACCAGCGGCTCAGGGGAGGTACAATTTCTAAGATGAGCCTCTGTTTGGAAAGGGATGGGTTCACCATCAGTGCTGTGCTCTGCGTGCACCAGCTCTGCATGGGCCACCGAATCTGTCTCAGCCTCTCCCCAGGAAGGCCTCCACCCCCACAGTTGATTTTGTTTCTCTTAGTAAACACTCCAAGCCAGGCTCCTCCTGTGGACAGACCCACATTCAAATATGCTCTGATCCCACTCTGCTCTAGGAGGAGGGACACATTTGAATCTCTGGCCTTGATTACTTTGTATGAAAATGAATGTGACACATAGGTGACCGACACTGAGTTTCTCGGGGACTGCCTTTAACTGTGGACAGCCTTTTCTTTCTTGGCAGCGGCCTCGGCACATACACCAGACAGATCCAGGGGCAGGCCACACACAGGCTGGCCCTGGGACCCGAGGCAGGAAGCCCTGCCTCTACTTTGAGATCCACAGCTGGCATCAAATTGGGGTTTTATCTCAAAGGGTAAATGAGAGACCAGACCACAGCCACAGTGAGTCCCAGCTTCTACAGCACCCAAACTGAGAAGGGCCAAAGGCTGATTAGTGATTCATGCTGATCATCTGTTATGGGGTCGCAGTTTGCTTCTTAGTGACTCGTGGCTGCTTTGCTCAGGTTCTGAAACTCCTGACAACTTCCCAGCATTCACCAGCCCAGAACAGATATCTAGAAGCTGCATGTGTCCTTCAGCAGCGTCAGAATGGCATTCCATAGGCTCACTCCCTCTGGAGGGGCAGGAAGAAGGACTCTATCTTATGGCTGAAGGAGACAGACCTAGAGATGCAACATGACTGAGGGGTTGGAATGAGGATCAGTAATCAGTGTCCTTGGCTAACACTGTCACCAACATTTTCTGGGGCATTCAGAAGCTGATGGGATGCTCTGCAGGTAAGGCGGGTGAAAGGAGCTAAACTCCTGCCTGTAGCCAGGGCATCTCCAAATCTCAGCTCAGCCCACTCCCCTCCCAGCATTCTGCTCTCATGGATGAGAGTGGAGGTCTCTCCCTGCCCCGGCAGCATCAAAAGTGGCCCCTGTTGCAGCCTCTGAAGGGTATCTGTGGAGCTAGTGATACCATTCATCTCACTCTGGAGCTGGATGTGTTTAGAGACCTTCTAAGATAAAGGAAACTAGCAAAAATCAGATTTTTAAACTTCACAAATACTTGGCTTTCCTGGTTTTCTTTCCTTCTTTTTATGCTATGAAAAGAGGCAGGCCTGGGGGAAGGAGAAGGTTTTGACCCAGCATGTAAAACTGTCACCCAGTAGCCAGGCGTTTATTGTGCACGTCTGTAATCTCCACAACTAGGGAGCCTGAGGCAGAAAGATTGGGAGTCAGCAACTTAGTGAGACCCTGTCTCAAATAAAAAGGGATGGAGATGTAGCTCAGTGGTACAGGACCCCTGGGTTCAACCCCCAGTATAATATCACCCCCCCCCCCGAAAAAAAATCCTAAACCAAAAATACTGTTGCCCATCCTGACCTCTTCCTAGTGCAGCCCTTCTGTCTTTAGCACTGAGTCCATGAGCAAAGTGACACACCACCACTCAACTCTGCTTGGACATAGGACTGTAAAAATGCTGTGAGGTAAAGTCCAAGGAACTGATATCTCTCTCTCTCTCTCTCTCCACACACACACACACACTCTCTCTCATTATCCTAGAGGTCCTGCTGGGAATGATTCTGAAAGAGCAGTAAGGTTGCTGTCGGGGGAAGCACTGGACCAGGTATAGGATAACCTGAGCAAATCACATCCTTCATCTCTGTGGCCTTAGACAAGTCAGCAGAAATCTCTGGGCCTCATTCCTCATGTACAACAGTAAGTGGAGAGGTACTTCTGTGGCTGACCCCAGTGGGCACTCCGTATTCCAGAGGTCAGTGGGGTTTGTATCTAAGCTCCAGTCCTGCCACTTAGGTGCCTTGACAAGCTGCTCTACTGGCCCCTCTTCTCAGCTGAATAAAGGAGGGAGTTGAAGAGATGATCCCTCAAGTCCCTTTAGTTGAGACTCTCATTCCAACCTCTGCATGGCACCTCAGACCAAGCACTGAACACTGGGAAAAGCCCTCAGGGTGCAGCCGGCCACTCATTGCTCCTCTATATTTTCCCCATCCTACCCAACGGGGTAACCAGCCCCTGCCTGTCAGCACCTGGGCCAGGATCTCATATGACAAGTTGCTGGAGACAGGCTCCTGCGAACCCCACCTCAGGGGTCTCATTTAGTTTGGATATGGGTCTACAACTACAGGTGAGAAAAAAGAGGCTTGAGAGGGGAACCACTTTACTAAGATAAAATCCCTTCCTGGTCTCACTGCAATCCTTATCCTGCGCTGCCCAGAACGTTTGTTTTTGTTTTCTCTCCAGCACACTTGCTGTGGGAGAAAATCCAGCTCTTCTTGGGGAGAAAGTGTAAGCATTCTTTCTCTCCAAGTCATGAGACTTCTTGTTCGGAGTTCCGGGTTGTCTCATGGTAGCAAATTATTTTCCGTAACAACGGAAACTCTGTTTCCCAAAGTGTTTTCATGAGGCTTGGGACACGCTCAGCATTCTGCCCGTGAGTCAGAGCTGATAGCTGGGCTTGGAGCAGGACCAGGGTCGAATAATCCTTCCCTTTCAGCTTCTCTGATCACTCGGGCAGGCAGGATGTGGGTCTATAACGGCAGCCATGGCTGTGCTCACAACTGTTTCCATGGACTAAGAAGCTAAGGGGCTCTCTGCTCAGTCCCAGCTTCATATCAGGTCATGTCATCAGCTTTTGTTTATCTATGATTTTATCATTGCTTTTTTAAGAAGTTTTTTTTTTTTTCCATTCTAATTATTTTCTCATAGTTTAAAGGTCCTTGAAGTACAGACTAATAAAAGCACCAAGGCACTGATAGATGCTAAGCACTTATGTGTGCTGCCTTGAGTCTATTCCCTTAGCCTAGGAGCAACCTTCAACCTTTCTTGATCTTCTTGAGAGGAGAATGAAAATCCAAAAAGCATCGGGCTGGGTTGTATTAAGACATGTACTTTTTTTTTTTTTTCTAATTCCACTAAGAGGAAAGATGGGAGCAGATGGGAACAGTCTTTGAAGCAAATTTTCCAGATCCTGTGGGATTCTGTAAGAGTTGCATGGAACTAGCACAAGGAGGGAGGGACATGGGGATAAGCAGCCTTACCTTGATGGAAGCTCCTGCAAATCGAGCCAGCTGTTTGATGTGTGCCCCTTTCTTCCCAATGATAGCACCCACAGCCTGGGTTGGGATGAAGAGATTCACAATCTCCTGCTCTGGATACTGGAAAGGCAAGAGAAGACAGAAGACATTCCAACAGGACACTCCCTCAGGCACTCAATAGTTACCAAGCACCTTCTGTGAGCCCCAAAGTGGGAAGGCCCTGCGGTCAAAAGAAAAGGCCAAAAGGACACACTAGGATCCTTGTGTGGCTCTGCAGCTGAGAATAGGACTGAACCCAGGCAGGATGACACTGAAGTCCATGTGCAAGCTCCTCCCGAGCATCTGAACTGGTTGTTTGTGAACGGCTGTCTGTTCACCTGGGTGAGTCTGATAGGTATTTCTTCTTTATCTTCACCCAAGAAATCAGAACAGTTATTAAAGGACAAGGTCCTGAGGCACTCTGTTAGGGGGCAATGAAAGCTGCCCAGACCGTTATGTAGCCAGGAGCAGCAATTTCACAAGGCAACTAAACCTTCCCCGACCAGGCTTCTTGGTGACTGCCCAGGAAAATAGGGAACTCATCCCTCCCGGGACCCTGAGGTAGAGAGAAGGCTCTTGGACAGGGTTGCCAGGGGTCCCTGATATAGGGATGTGAAGGAATGACAACCCCATTTGCTAGACTTTGGTCACAGATCTTTGAAGCCTTTCATTAGCACAACACTGCCTCTTAATTGACCTCTGGACTGCTCACTGGTGGCAGGGTGTATGTGGAGGCACCAGCAGAGCCAGGCAGGTTGGTATGCTTATGCTCTGACACATGGCACTCCCAGATGGCCCAGCACCACAGCAGACAGCTCTTGGCCAGTCAATCAGGGGCCATATGGGTCAGCTCTAGGCACAGAAAGGGTGGCAGCTGGGCAGAACTGAGGGGCACTTACAGAGTGATGATGCGGGAACGGGCTGAACTGGTGATGGGGGTACAGGCTGGAGAAGTATCCGGAGTGTGTCTGCAGCATGAAGGAAATAATCATTCGGTGATAGGGTCCCCAAGGGACAGCCATGTTACTCATGCATGCAAGATTTCTCCCATGCAACCCAGGCTCTCTACATTATCAGCCAACCTCACGGTCATGTCCACACACCTGTCCATTTGTATCTTGGATTTCTCCTCCAATTTCCCTCCTTGGACCACTTAATATTTTGGCAAGATATTGTCCGGTCAGAGTGGCCCTCTGGGCTGAATATTTATCATTTTTCTTTTAGATATTTTTTTTAGTTGTAGATGGACACAATACCTTTATTTTATTTACTTATTTTTATGTGATGCTGAGGATCGAATCCAGTTGCCTCATATGTGCGAGGCAAGTGCTCTACCACTGAGTCACAATCCCAGGCCCTAAATGTTTGTCATTTTTAAGCCAAGTCATGCTTTAGGTTTGGTAGGAACTTAGCATGGGACCATTCTCTCTCTGTCTCTGTCTCTCTCTCTCTCACACACACACATATGCAACCTGCCTTTTGGGTAGACAGACAGGGCCAGTGGCTTCTATTTTCTGGGGAATTATGAGTTGTGGATTACAAGGAACAGAGAGTACTGGGACAATATCCAAGAGTTATTCAAACAGAGCAAATGTGTTCCTGGGAAGACAGACTAGTTAGCCCCATCAGAGAATTTCAGAAGGAACTGAGAGATTGAGAGCAGAGAGACTGTGAAAGGGGAAGAAGAAAGTGAATGAACAAATATGTTGTACATGAACATGGGAAGAGGGACGCAGGGAAAAGGAAGGAAGATGTGGACAGAAGAAGATAGAGCTATTAGGAAAATCAAAGTTTTAAAAACAGTTGCTTGGGCTGGAGATGTGGCTCAAGCGGTAGCGCGCTCGCCTGGCATGCGTGCGGCCCGGGTTCGATCCTCAGCACCACATACCAACAAAGATGTTGTGTCCGCCGAGAACTAAAAAATAAGAATAGCAAAAACAATACTAAGCAGGAAGTGTGAATCAGGCGGTATAGAGATACCAGACTTCAAACTATACTACAGAGCAATAGTAACAAAAACAGCATGGTACTGGTACCAAAACAGGCGGGTGGACCAATGGTACAGAATAGAGGACACAATAACCAATCCACAAAACTACAACTATCTTATTTTTGATAAAGGGGCTAAAAGCATGCAATGGAGGAAGGATAGCATCTTCAACAAATGGTGCTGGGAAAACTGGAAATCCATTTGCACCAAAATGAATCTGAATCCCTATCTCTCGCCGTGCACAAAAGTTAACTCAAAATGGATCAAGGAGCTTGATATTAAATCAGAGACACGGCATCTGATAGAAGAAAAAGTTGGTTATGATCTACACGCTGTGGGATCGGGCTCCAAATTCCTCAATAGGACACCCATAGCGCTAGAGTTAACAAATAGAATCAACAAATGGGACTTACTCAAACTAAAAAGTTTTTTCTCAGCAAAAGAAACAATAAGAGAGATAAACAGGGAGCCTACATCCTGGGAACAAATCTTTACTCCACACACTTCAGATAGAGCCCTAATAACCAGAATATACAAAGAACTCAAAAAATTAGACAATAAGATAACAAATAACCCAATCAATAAATGGGCAAAGGACCTGAACAGACACTTCTCAGAGGAGGACATACAATCAATCAATAAGTACATGAAAAAATGCTCACCATCGCTAGCAGTCAGAGAAATGCAAATCAAAACTACCCTAAGATACCATCTCACTCCAGTAAGACTGGCAGCCATTAGGAAGTCAAACAACAATAAGTGCTGGAGAGGATGCGGGGAAAAGGGCACTCTTGTTCATTGCTGGTGGGACTGCAAATTGGTGCAGCCAATTTGGAAAGCAGTATGGAGATTTCTTGGAAAGCTGGGAATGGAACCACCATTTGACCCAGCTATTCCCCTTCTCGGTCTATTCCCTAAAGCCCTAACAAGAGCATGCTACAGGGACACTGCTACATCGATGTTCATAGCAGCTCAATTCACGATAGCAAGACTGTGGAACCAGCCTAGATGCCCTTCAATAGATGAATGGATAAAAAAAATGTGGCATTTATATACTATGGAGTATTACTCTGCATTAAGAAACGACAAAATCATAGAATTTGGAGGGAAATGGATGGCATTAGAGCAGATTATGCTAAGTGAAGCTAGTCAATCTTTAAAAAACAAATACCAAATGACTCCTTTGATATAAGGGGAGTAAACAAGGACAGGGCAGGGACGAAGAGCTTGAGAATAAGATTTACATTAAATAGGGATGAGAGGTGGGAGGGAAAGGGAGTGAGAAGGGAAATTGCATGGAAATGGAAGGCGATCCTCAGGGTTATACAAAATGTCATATAAGAGGAAAGGAGGGGCAAGACAAGATAATACAAATGGAAGAAATGATTTACAGTAGAAGGGGTAGAGAGAGAAAAGGGGAGGGGAGGGGAGGGGAGGGGAAGGGAGGGGGGATAGTAGAGAATTGGACAGACAGCAGAATACATCAGAAACTAGAAAGGCAATATGTCAATCAATGGAAGGGAAACTGATGTGATACAGCAATTTGTATACGGGGTAAAAGCGGGAGTTCATAATCCACGTGAATCAACCGTGTAATATGATGTATTAAGAACTATGTAATGTTATGAACGTCCAATAAAAAAAAAATAAAAAAATAAATAAAAAAAAAAATAAAAAAAATAAATATTAAAAATTCAAAAAAAAATAATAAAAAATAAAAACAGTTGCTTTTTAATTGAAAACCTACTATATACCTAGTACCATGATAGATATTTTATATCTACTTATGAGGCCTCAATCTCCACAAAAGTCCTGTAAGACAATTACATGTCTGACTTTACATATTCTTTGGGCTGACCAAAGTCAGCAAAGTCTAGTCAACTATCCTCTATATAAGGCCAAGTAAACACTGGTTTTACCATACAATAAATGAGGTGACTACCTCTGGGCACCATGGCCCAGCTGCCCCGAACAACAGCCCCCCAGGAAGAAAGTTCCCATAATGTCAGACATGGATGGGAGCTAGGATTAGGGAACCTAGCTTCATTCGGGGGTCCCTGAGCAAATCTCATGGTGATGTGCATGTACTTACTCTCCTTAATTTCCATCTGGACTCAGCTCCCAATTACAACTTCACCTCATGACTCCTTAAAGACAAAATGAAACTTTTTTCTGATCCTCCTGCCTCAGCCTTCCAAGTATCTGGAGTTACAGGTGTGTGCCACCTATGATTAAAGGTGTCCTCCTTTGGAGCTCAGAGAGAGAAGGCAGAGATGCAGGCATCATGAGGTGCTGCTTCCAAGGTGCCAAGGTGCCAGCGGCACCTGCGACATCACGGCTCTTAACGCAAGCCTTGCTTTGACTTGAAAGAGGCTGCAGTGCTGCCTCCTGGCCACAAGAGAGTGCTACAAGACCAGCAGTCCAGGAAACCTTGTGCTCGGAAAGAAGATGGGTGAAGAAGTTTGCCGCTTTCTTGAGGATTCCCTGGGAAACACACAAGTTCCAGACCCTTCTCTGTGTAGGTTCTTGTCCAGGGAAAGAGTTCCTTCAGCTTTCTGCCCAAACAAAGCTCTATCTGGGGAAAGGGTGCTTCTGTCCTTCTCTCATCTACAGTGTTGTTTCTTCAGCTTTCATAGCAGAAATAATTATTTTGAATTGTAATCTGCTTTTTCCTCCCAAAACCTGTGTGAGGCCAATAGATGAGCCACAGAGTAGCTCCTATTCTGTGTTCAAATGCTTCTCTAACATAAACACTATCAAATTTAGACCTACCACTTGGGGGAAGGAAAGTTTTTTTGTTTTGTTTTGGTGTTTTTTTAATTAGCTGTAAAAGGATAAGAAGGACAAATTCCCTTTTATTTATGAGTCACAGCTGCAAGACTGTCATAAGGAAAGAATCCTGAGCTCAGCAATCAGGCGCTCATTTCTAGCTGAGGCTGACATTGGCCCCTGTGTACACAAGATGGTTTTTAGAGTCAGAAGTCCTGAGTCTGAATCACTAGTTCTACAAGTTGGGATGACTTATTAAACTTTTCTGAAGCTCATCCGTAAATCAATTACATTTTATTTTTTTCTAGTTCTGGTGACTGAACCAGGGTCTTGCATATGCTAAGTAAGTGCTTTACCACTGAGCTATATCTTCAGCCCAATTACAAATAATATTTAGAACCGGGCGCGGTGGCACACTCCTGTAATCCTAGTGGCTCAGGAGGCAGAGGCAGGAGGATTGTGGGTTCAGAGCCAGCCTCAGGAATTTAGTGAGGCACTAAGCAACTCAGTGAGACCCTATCAGCAAAATAGAATAGACAATATGATTAATGTATGTACATTCCATGTATGTATTATATATCAAAATGCATTCTACTGTCATGTATGACTAAAAATAAATAAATAACAATTAAAAAAAATTACAATATAGGGCTAGGGATGTGGCTCAGTGGTCATGTGCCCCTGAGTAAGTTCAATCCCTGGTAACCCCCAACCCCCGCAAAAAAATAAATAATATTTAGATTTCTGTATTATTGTGGGGGTTCATGCAACTGTTTATTCATTTACTCAAAAACGGAATAACTACAATGTAGGAGGCACAGTTCTAGGTGCTAGAGACACAGTTAAAACACAATTTTAACTGTGAATTATGTTCTACTGGGGAGGCAGACATAAAAGATACCTTCAGACAGAGAACAAAATGAGAACAGGCAGCTGGGGAGCTGAGGGTGGAATGGTGACTCTAGCTGTCTGGTGAATAAAGTTCTTGGAACTTTTTTGTAGATGAGATGGAGCCTTATGAAAAGTCCTGGAGAGGGAGCTGGGGGTGTGGCTCAGTGATAATTGCTTCCATAGTAGCTTGAGGTCCTGGATTTGATGCTCAACACACACATAAAAAAGTCCTGGGGCAGGAACTTACTGAGCAGGATTCTTAGAGTTCTAGAGCCAGGAGAGCAATAGCTTGTTTGAAAACCAGAAAGAAGTAGGTGAAAACAGGAGAATTCAGTAAGATGTGAGGGGGAGGCAGGCAACATGAGATCACTCAGGGCCTTGTGGACCTCATCTGGATATGGATTTGACCCCGAGTACAATGGATGCTCCCAAAGGGTGTTGCATGGCCTCCAAAGGGGCCATGGGAATGAAAGAATCTATTACCAGACATGCATGGGCTGCATTAACAAGTGTATTTGTCTATAATGAAATGCACATCTTCTCAGAGCCCACTTTCTATTTTCCATCTACCCAAGCCTATGCAGAATCTAGCCTCAAGTGAAAGGGGGGTTTTAAACATGCTTCCTTATGATGATCAGAAAGTCACCTGTCAACAACTTGAAGAAAGCAGGTTGCAGTCATCCAACATCTAGCCCAAGGCCTCCGTGGACTTGGCAGTAGATCAGGAATCTGACCCAGTGGTACAGCTGGACTGTCTCAGTAATTGTATGTGAGAGAAACTATATTTTTGAGTGTGTATAGAGCAGGGAAAGGTGATGTTCTGGAGAAGGTGCCTGGCCCCGGTGTGCCCCACACCTGCCAACCAAGGGACAGTGGCAGGGGGTCATTATCAAGCTCATTTCAGGCTCTGTCTGCTTTTCCTCTGACTTTAACTATGTTGGGGTGGGGAGTGGGGTGGTGGGTAAAGTATGTATCAAACAAATTTATGAAATTCAAGGGAGTTATCACCTATTGGGCTTAGTTTCCTGGCAGAACTGCAGGGTCTAAGGTACAGGTTAGACCAGCTGATACATGATACAGGTGATACTCTGAAGCAAAGGAAATGAGGGGCAGGAAAAGTGAAGAGCTGGGGAAGGGACAGTGCAGAGGGCAAGGGCTTCTGCAAAGATGAGAGGTGTTCCACCTGGGAAAGAGAGACCGAGGCCTGGGGAAGGACTTGGCTAGAGGAGATGTCATGAACACGACGTTCCAAGATTGGGAGGGTGAACTTTCTATCCCCCAATGTCAAAGTGCTGTTCATGGTAGCTTTTATCCACCACTGTGTGTTCTCTTAAGACAACCTCAGAAACTGGTGGGATAACCAGAGAGTAGAAGCAAGATTTGAACACGGATCTCTGAGTCTGACTGTGGTCCAAGATCTTAGGCATTACACCCGACGCTGTGCACATCTAGAACATTCTGAACTCACTGGATCAGGTGGCGCTGGGGGAGCATGTTATGAAAGAGCTCCCCTATGTATTCATTAATATGCCCTCTGTTGAGTTTATTTAAACCTAAGAAGGGACAATTCTAATTCATTAGACATATATAGACAGCAGTGAATTAATGCAGGGAAGAGGGAGAGCTTTTTGATTTGATCCTAGTGAGACTCAAGATGCTAGCACTTTGGAAAATCATGAGCCCCCTGCCATGAGAGAAAAGACCAGTTGGAGAATTACAGTGATGGTTGGTTAAGTAGAAACTCAAGAGAGGACAGACACATAGAAAGTGTATGTTGTTGAAAGCCCATGCACACCTCAGAAGCTTAACCTGCACAAAACAAGAACAGAGAGCGGGGATCGGATGACAAGAAGAGTGAGGTTTACATAAAGTGGGAACTCCAGGAGGAGAAAACAGAGGGATGGAGAAAAAGTGATACTAAAGTTAATTACTGCAGAGAAGGAAAAGATTTTCCTGAGCCAAAGAAAAACTTGAATCTTCAGATCAGAATGCTCATATTCGGATTTCTGAATTCCAGAGGGAAAAGCAAAATACTATAAAAGGTTAGAACTTACAAGGGAAAAAGTTATCTACAAAAGAATCAGGCTGTAGCACATTTATCTGAACAACTTAATGCCTACAGTAATGTTTTCAGAGTTCTAAAGGAATGAACACCCCAGCATTTCTAGACACTCAGCCGAACTTTCATTCATGTTGAAGGAAAAAGAAAGGTATTTTCAGATATAGGAAGGCTTGGAAATTCTATTACTTTAATACTATTCCCTAAAAATAAAGTTGTTTGATGAAGTGTGCCAGCCAAACAACAACAAAATTCAAATAAATTACTCAAAAACTGGACGAATATAGGATATAGGAAATTGTCCATGATGACCAAAGAAATGAATAAAAGTTTAGTTAATTCTAAATAACTGGGGATTATGAGACTGTGTGTATATTAAGAAAGCAAGCTTAATAAACTGGACTAAAATAACAGATTGCTTCTAGAATAGTATGACTGAAACACATTTAAAAGTCTGTTAAAAATTAAGAATTTGACTTTAAAATTTTAAGAACTGTGGACTACTCTCAAAGTTTAATATCATATAGATAAAAATTATAGGAGAGATGAGTCACTTGTTACAAGCTGTTAATACAGCCTTGAGTCCATTTCAGAGCATGCTTTCCAAAGGCCTATCATTCCCCACCCCCCCAAATTGGTTACACATGAGCAAGGCCACAAAAATCAAAATGCTACATTATTTGAGTACCAAAGAATATAGGAGGCCTTGTGGAGCGGGAGGACCGGGTGCATCTTCTAGTGGAGGGGCTACCCACCATCAACCCCTCTTGGTGGTTTCTCCAGGTGTCCTGCTGCCTTACTTCCCGACTTTTCCTCCTTATTTTGCAGAGGGGTACCTCCTGACCCTCTTGCTCTTCTCTATCTTGGGTGATGGCTCAGAGAATGCAGGCGCTCACCCAGATGGGCCAGGGAAATCGCTACAACATGTACACTGAGCTTCTGGTCGTTTCTCAGCACTTTAAGCAAAACCCCAACAAGCGTATAATCGCCAGGATCCTGCAGGTTTATGACCACTGGACCCCTGCTCTGTCCTTAAATTCTGGAGGACTAGTGCTGCAGAATGACCTAACCCATGACACAATCTTTAACTACCACAGCAAGATGCTGCTCTCCTGGCTGCTGAAGTCCTGGTGCCAGCACTGGGAATCCTTCCTGACCTATGAGGCCACTGAACTGCTCTTCTGTATCTGGACCAACATGGAGGAGGGTATCCATACGGTGCACGAGCTGGCATGCTCAATTGGATCTACTGCAAGCCACCCTCACCACCCTCCCCTCCTGTGCCCTAGTAAGCAGCACCAGAGGACATGCCCTGCACCCAGCGCCTGAACCTGTTGACAGCAGCACCCTCTGAGCTGTGGGTCTCGTTGGTTAGACTGCTGGCATGACAGTGCTAAGGGCCATGATAGAAATCTCGACCATCACCAATGTGGAATTGCTCTGGCACCAGAGCAGGCCAAACAGTGCCAAGCTCTTGCGGGGACCCAACCCTTCACATAAGTACCCCATGGACTGGCTGATCAACCATGGGTGCCCAGGGAGAGGGTGGGTAAGCAGCTGAACAAGGTCCTCCTGGAGCTGCACCTCCAAAGGGCCAAGCACAGCTGCAGCCAACCAGTCTATGAGCCAGGAGAGGAGCACCCTCTCCATCCCCCTACTCTGACCAGGCCAGTGGGGAGGAGCCGCTCATGCACCATGACCAGCTCCCTTCATCTGATGGAGGATACCCAGTGTTCCCAGTGGGTGGGTGGAAGGCCAGACCCCAGAAGAGCTGCTTTTACCTAGAGTCCAGGGGAGGTGAGCAGGAGCCTGGGGACACTGTAGTGCAGACAGATCCCTTGGTCTGTGCCTTCCTCATGTATCTCAAGCACTCTTACATGATGTTCAGGGACCCCAGAAGAAAGGGGTGTCTTTGTCCCTGGTTACTCCTGTGGGCAACACTGACCAGGGTTGTGAAGGGGGTGGGGCACAAAGGCAGCCACTTGCCCATGTGAACCCACGAGAGGGTTGTGCCATCAGTTAATCTCAGCCTGGCAGCAGGGCTTTTGGGCACAGCAGTGAACCCAGCCCTCTGCATGTGGCCCTCAAAGCACTACAGGCCAAGGGGAAAGCCCCACGGTCCACAATGCAGACATCTGAAGGTTTTACATTTTTTTAAAAATATATTTTTTAGTTGTATTTTATTTGTTTATTTTTACGTGATGCTGAGGATCAAACCCAGCGCCTTGCCAGTGCCAGGTGAGTGCTCTGCTGCTGAGCTACAACCTCAGCCTACTTTTAAAGGTTTTTTTTTTTTTTATAGGCAATATTTTTACTTAATATTTTATCTTAAGCATATGTAACACTTTAGTGAAGGTCATTACCCTTGATAATGGTTCCCTCTTAAGGTCCTGTTTTTCTTCAACTTTCTTGTAATGCTTCCCTTTTAAGGTGTGCTTTGCTGAGTGCCCACCAGGGAGAGGCTAGCTGCCCCTCCAGGTGGGCCTGGTTTCTCTTATCTGTACATGTGGCCTCAGGCCTGTATCAGAGCTTGGGTTTGGGGGGATCTGAACCAGAACTGCAGCTTTGGAGACAGACAATCTAGTGGTTCTGCTTTCACAGGCTGGGTACCCATTGCATGGCAGATTCGTTAAAAAAGAATACAGGAAATGATTGTAAGATAATAAAAAGGAAACTGTTATACTTAATTACTTATAAATTTAAAAAGTAAAAAAAATCCCTTGTAAATCTTAAGAAAAAAAGAGAAAAAATACAAATCTGTGGTGTTAAGAATTGGCTTCACACTTCTACCCCTGAGCTCACCCTGAACCCCGAAACGAATATTTTTATAAAAGTCCACAAAATCAAGCCAACACTTGTAAGAAACTAAAAAGATTATATTTCTCCAAACAAAAGTTGGTAGGCCCAGACATTTTACGGATGGGATTTATCAAACCTTCAAGGAGTAGAAAATTCCTGCATATTCTTTCATTTGTTCATATAGTAAATGTTGGCCATCTTTCAAATTCATTCTTTGAGGCAAAGAAAAAAAAAAAAAACAAGCTCTCTGTTAAGATTGTCAAAGATGGGATAGAACTATGGGAACTGCTGTGTAGACCAAGAATTGGATGAAGTGGGATATGGTCCAGAACATGAGTGTGGCTCTTCAGTTAGAATAATAAGATGGTAGATTACTCAATAAATGATTTGAGGAAATTAGCTCTCCAACTGGAAAAAAATTAGTTTGATCTCTATCTCAAAGTATAAGTCCAGATAAATTCCCCATGAATTACAGATACAAACAACCATCTTCCTAACCCAACTAACAATTACCATAAGGACACAATATTTTTACAATCTTGGATATATTTCTTCCATTGCATGATATCAAAGGCCAGAAGCCCATAAAGAAAAACAATACAGATTTAGCCATCTTAACTTAAAAATTTCTCCATGAATTCTGTTGGTGAAAAATCTTAAGAGACTTTACTTTCAGAATATAATCACACGCTTGTGCAAAGACTTATGCATGTATAAAGATATTCCTTTTTTTGAAATGTCAGTTTTTTATATCTTATAATTTATTTATTTTTATGTGGTACTCAGTATCAAACCCAGTGCCTTACACATGTTAGACAAGTGCTACCACTGAGCTACAAGCCCAGCCCACGATATTACTTTGGACACTGCTAGCAATAGCAAAAACCTGGAATCAGCTCAAACATCTAAAAACAGTGTACTATTTAGAAAAGTTATAGTAAATTCATACAATGGAATATTACACAGCTACTAAAGAAAATTAGGTAAAGCTGTGAAAAGATGCCCCAAAGTAAAAAACAAAACTTTGTTGTGCATGGTGTATGGCATGATTTCATTTGCATTTTTAAAATATGACTATATATATGCTGAGAAAAAAATTTTTTAAAAAATGTGTAAACATAACAGTATTACACTTCTGGGGAATAGGTATAGATGAAATTTGGGTAAAAGAAGGAAGGCCACTGGGTATGGTGATGTACTCTTGTAATCCCAGCAACTCAAGAGGTTAAGGGAGGAGGATCACAAATTTGAGGCCAGTTTCAGCAACTTAGCAAGATCCTGTCTCAAAACAAAAAGTAAAAAGGGCTGGGGATGTAGCTGAGTGGTAAAAGCACCCCTGGGTTCAATCCCTAGTTTAAAAAAAAAAAAAAGGCCAAAGGGAAACTATTTTACTTCATATAATAGTTTGTTTACAATATAATTTTTAAAAATTATATGTACAAGACATAATAAGAGATGACAAGGTGATGGAAAATAGTTATGACAGTGGCTTAACAGCTTTAATATATAATGAGTTGTTATAAATCATTAAGATAAAAAAAGATGCCAGTTGCAGTGATGCATGCCTGTAATCCCAGGGACTCAGGAGGTTGATGCAGGAGAATGAAAGTCAGCCTCAGCAACTTAGTGAGACACTGTCTCAAAATAAAAAGGGCTGGGAATGTGGCTCAGTGGATAAGCACCCCTGGGTTCAATCCCTGAGATCAAGAAAACAGCCAAGATGCATATGCATATGCAAGTTTTCTAATAGAGAAAATTTGAAATATGACTAATATATATATTCATATTACACATGGAAAATACTGGGTATCTTTAGACTAAGAAAAACTTGTACTTTCTGTATTTCTGTATTGCTTATTAAATACTATGCATGGGTCACTTTTATAAAAAACAGTAAAAAATGATAGTTGTCATTACATACACAAATTCATGAAAAACTCCAGAGTTTAGAGATAAATGCATGTGTGTATGATTCGGCTATAAGGAGGTGCACACAAATTTCCCGACCTTTGGATGTTAAGAGCAAAAGTGCAGGATTTGTGCTGTATGACAGCAACCAAAAAGAATCTTTCTTTGAAATCTGAATGCCTATGTGACAGGAAAGCAACATTGTAAGTACATAAAGTATTCTTACCACCCTCCCCTCCCCTGTCCTTCTCAGGAGATCTAGGCCCACAGGAAAGCTCAGAAGCCAGCAGGGTGAACTCTCCAGATGTGGCTCTGGGGGCCTGTACGGGGTTTTGCAGAGGTGCTTTTACACCCTAGCTCTGCAATCTGCAGCTGCACGAGGGTGATGTCTGAGGGTGATGTCCGTAGAAGCCAGAATATCTCAAAGTTGGGGCAACTGTGCACTCTACATTAGAATCTTCTTGATCCACAGAACCATGGTCAGAACTACATGACTTTTGGCTTAATAAGCAAATCTTATTTAAAACCATCTTATGAAGAACAGGAACTGCATATATTAGCAAAATGGTTACTCTACTATTTTAGTAAAAATTTCAGATGTGGAGGAAGCTCTTCAGCTGGAAAAATGTAGTTTCGATTTTAGAAAACATTTTGCTATCACATGAAAACTTGTCTTGTTTTAGTTCAGGGGTCCACAAACTTTTTCTGTTAAGAGCCAAATAATAAAAATTTTAGGCTTTGCAGTATATGGTCTCTATTGCATGTACTCATTTCTGCCTGATAGTAAATAGACAATATGAAAATAAGTGCCCATGGCTGTGTCCCCCCCCCCAATTTTTATTTATAAAAATAAATGATGGTACTCAGGAGGCTGAGGCAGAAGGATTGCAAGTTCAAGGCCAGAATGGGCAACTTAGTAGGACCCTGTCTCAAAGATAAAATTAAAAGGGATGGGGATGTAATACAAGGGTGGAATACTTGCCTAGCATGTGTGAGGCCCTGGGTTCAACTCCCAGTACCATGCCCCCAAACAAAACAAAACAACAAACAATAAAAAGCAATTTACAAAATGATTACAATATAAATGATGGGGGCTGGGATTGTAGCTTAGTGGTAGAGTGCTTGTCTAGCACAGGTGAGGCACTGGGGTCGATCCTCAGCACCATATAAAAAATAAACAATAAAAATAAATAATAGGGGGTGGGGTTGTGGCTCAGTGGTAGAGTGAATGTCTAGCATGTGTGAGGCACTGTGTTTTATCCTCAGCACACATCAAAATAATAAATGAAACAAAGGAATTGTGTCCATCTACAACCAAAATATATATATTTTAAAAATAAACAAAGATTGAATTCTTAAAAAAAAAGGAAATGATGGACCAGATCTACCCCTCAGGCTATACAATGGAGACCCCCATTTTATTTTATTTTATTTATTTAATTTTTTTAAGAGAGAGTGAGAGAAGGGGGGGACAGAGAGAGAGAGAGAATTTTTAACATTTATTTATTTTTTCTTAGTTTTCGGTGGACACAACATCTTCGTTTGTATGTGGTGCTGAGGATCGAGCGCGCTACCGCTTGAGCCACATCCCCAGCCCCGAGACCCCCATTTTAGATTACCAACTTGAGAATGGTCTATTTTATTATGCTTCCCCTGCCTCTCCTTGGTAGGTTGTGAGAGTGGTCTGACTTGAGGTTATCTTTTATGGGGCCCTGTGTTCAGCCTCCCTCTCAAGAAATGAGATATGTCTTCATGCCTTTTCCCTGTACTGAGCTGGGTCATTCTCAAATCTGACAGCAAAGGTACTGGGACACATACCTCTTATGCTATCTCATTGCTTGGAGCTGCCAAGTGAGCAGCCACAGCCCTTCCCTCCATAGGCTCTGCTTTTATCAAACCTACACACAAAACTTAGTGTTGATTGAGCTGCATCCTTTAGTGTCAGGGAAGATGAATGAAACTAAAGAGATGATATAGACTTATTCAGAAAAACCCCAGAGGAGCTTCTATGACAAGACTGCAGGAGACGTGTACGTGAGAGAGGATGTGGTGCAAGCTCACATCTGTATTTTGTTGGCACAGCAACGTGGAGGGTTCCTCCTGTATCTCCATAGGGGAGCAGAACAGCCACTGAGAACTCACACAAGGCAATGCCCACACCAGAAGCCACCTCTCAAAAGAAAGCAATGCTCACTCACCTACCTGATTCTTTTCACTTAAACGGCATAAACATTGGACGAAAGAAAGTTCGCTTTTAAAAATAAGCAATATGTATAGAGAAGAATCAGAAATGAAAGGAAGAGCTGTCAAGTGTCTGAAATCCCAATTTGGTAGTGTATTGATCTTGAATAATGCTTGTGAAGGAGAACAACAAGTAGAAATATACCTTTCACATTTTTTTTCTTTTGTTGTAAATTATAACTCAAACAATAAATATTTATGGAGAACATACTAAATACCAGGCATTTTTCTGCTTAGACACAAACACTACTTTTTTTAAAAAACTGACTATTAAAATGTAATGCATCTTAATTGTAGACATAGGAAATCTATCTATCTATCTACTATCTATCTATCTATCTATCTATCTATCTATCTATCTATCTATCTATAATGAATCACCCAGGTATCCTCACATTGTAATAAATAATACAAATGTTCTTATTTGAGCTAACAAATCTTTTTTTAACAATAAATAGGCTTCTATTTAATCAATATGCTAGTATTCTATGAAAGACAAAATACTAGCATATTGATTAAATAGAGGATATTTAAGAGCACATGTTTAGAAGATGGTTTAATATCAATTTCCCCTGAGGAAGAAATACTAAGAAATACTGGATTCCTCCTCCAATCACTCATGAGGATGGCCTCCACATGAAAGCTTTAGCTCTGACTCAACATAGCAGAGTAATGCTGCTGCCTGGCGGTGCCCAGAGCATAAGCAAATCTCTGAATCCTGAGCTACTTACAGCGAAGGGGTGGTAGGGGGCAGCGGGGGGAGCTCCGCGGGGCCCTGTTGGTGGTGGCAGCACGGACAGTCCTGTTGAAAAGATGCCAAGTGCGCTGAGGTTCAACCCTGGGATCAGATTGGCTTGTTGCTGGGAACAGAAATGGAGAAAAAATATGAGGGGAGGAGACCAGAGAGGTCCAGCTTGCCTGGGTCAACCTCCATTTCTTGTCTGAAAGGCACCAGCATTTCCCATTAGCTCTGCCCTGGCTCACAAGACCTCTTTGCCTTGCATTGGGGGTGGATGCCAATCCTCAACCCGACTGTGGCATGCCTTCAAAGCTTTTCTGCCACCCTTGGGAACATCTACACATCTTTCCATGGCAACTGAGGACTATCTGGGGACTCGGGCCACCTTGTCAACCTGTTATTTCCATCCTGCTCAATCTTGCTCCTTTCAATACCCCCATGTTCTCTCTCACCTCTGGGCTCTTGCACATTTGACTCCCCTGGAAGAAAGTGCTTCTCTCCTTCCTCACCTGGCTGAGTCTCCCCTCACTCAGCTTAGTGTCCCCCTCATTCATGAAGCTTTCTCTGACCCCAGAGGTCTGAGCTCTAACACCCTATCTGGGTTCTCCTGGCATTCCTGTTTCCTTAAAACAGCACTCATCATATGGTGTTTGAATGACCTGTGCAATTAACTTTTCCCCTTTTAGACCATGATTTCTTACAGAGACTCTTTTACTTAGTGTTGTGTACAGTGCCTGGTACATAGTTAAGTACTCAATAAATATTTGTTGAATGATTTCCCTGAAAACAAATTGGGTCAATAGGTTTTTCTCACTTTATCCAGGGACAGATCAGACCCTTCACTAGGACACTACATATGGAAATTCCATGATCCAAGTTTGGGATGGTCTGTGACTTCTGTCTCTTCATCATTTAGTTGCCAGCTTCACGATCATCTCACTCACTTACTCCATGTTTTAAACCTGAGTATGTTCAAATGGGCTGGAGGTGGATTTTAAACCTCTTAGAGACAGAGGAATGTAGTCACCCCATAACTTGACTTCCTTTAGAATGTTTGGAACAGTAGAACTGGGATCTTCACCTTCATCTCATTTGATATGTAAGACCCTAGTGATTTTGTGAGTCATCTCTCAGACCGTGGCTTTGAATAGACATGATGACTCTCATGCTCAGGTGACAAATCTTTGCAGCAACCAGACCCTTTTGAGCATTTCCAAGTGTTCACAGAAAGATGTCAAGAAGAAAATGAGCCATTCAGATGGTCCTTCCACAGACAAACACACAGGGAGGAGGTTGCATGGCTGTCTCTTCCTCCACCTCTCCCCATCCTGCCTCACAGTCACCATGTGCTGTGGCCTGCTCAGGTGGGGCCCAGGTGATGTGGGGGCAGAGTGTGGACCTGCGTAAAGGCCAGTGTGGAAAGTACTGCAGCAAGGGTGCTGGGGTTTAGTCCACAGAACTCTTGGTCAACACTCATTCCTCTATGAAATGTTATCAGGTCTGAACTTGCTTCAAGGTCATCTGACACAGATGGGAAGTGGATGAGAGTTGAGATGAAACAAAATAAGCCATGAGGTCACAACCCAGTGAAGCTGGATTATCAGCTATGAGGGCTTATCAGAGATCTTTCTACCCTTCTGTATATGTTAGAAAATTATAATAAAAAGTTGTTACTCCCCTGAGCTGAGCTTGGGCTTTGCTCATAGACAAATATTTTTAGGACTTTCCTGAGTGCAGACTTGTGTTTCCCCATTATCAAGTGGGAACTAGTAGCAATAACAGGAAGGACACACTCAAACCAGTCTCCTAGCAGTATTAATGAGAGCTCAGGTGGAGGTCAGCAATTATTAAGCAATTTAAAAGTGCAGATCACTAGCACGAGATAAAAACTGGAAGTTAATTATAAAGTGTGCTTTCTCTCCTCTGTACTGGAGGTTGAATCCAGGGATGCTTTACTACTGAGCAACATGCTCAGGCCTTTTATTTTATTTTTTATTTTGAGACATGGTCTCACTAGGTTGCTGAGGCTGGCCTCAAACTGGTGATCCTCCTGCCTCAGGCTCCTGGGATTACAGTTATGCGTAATTGAACCTGGCCATAGTATTTTTTTTTTTTTTGGCAGGGGGAGTCTCAGGGATTAAACCCAGAGACACTTGACCACTGAGCTACATCCCCAGCCTTTTTGCTTTTGAGACAGTGTCTTACTAAGTTGCTTAGGGCCTTGCTAAATTGCTGAGAATTTAATTTAATTTAATTCCAGCTTTGAACTTGAAATCTTGCCTCAGCCTCCTGAGCTGATGGGATTACAGGCATGCGCCACCAGGCCCGGCTCGAAGTTTTTATTTTTAAAACACCCAAAGTAATAAGGACAATGTTACAGAAAGCTCTGAAATTAGGAGTTAAAAAAAAACACTTTCCTAACATACCATATATTTTTAGTTTTGTATGGAGCCTTCCAGTAATTCCAATCCATATTATTTTATGTAATTGGAACCCTAGTTATAAATACTTTCACATGTCTTTCCTTAATAAACATCATAAGTATTTCCTGATTTTACAATCTTATTATTGGTCATTTTTTTTAATGGCTTCACATTGTTTTGTCCAGTTTTGTGTTTATCACGTTTTACTAATTGGTTTCCTGACTGTTTTAATGCCTTTACCCCAGAGAAGTCAGGAACACTCCACATACTCATCTAGATAAGGCACTTTCTCATCAGCTGAATGACAGTGTTCTTAGAAAGGCCTGGGTCCTGTCTGAAAGCACAGAGGAAAACTAGCGGAGAAGGAAGCGCTAGGCACTTACATTAACGGCCAGCATATCGTTTTCAAAGGCCTCACGTAGCTTCTTCATGATCTCTATCTCAGCGTTGGCACAGGCTTCCACTGTGCCCTTCACAGTGATGGTTCGTTCAGGGTTGTATATGCTCAAATCCTGCAAACTGGCCAGTGGGAAAAAGAGAGACATTTCTTTTTCTGATAGCAAAAATAACATTCCAGAACAATCACAAACGTGTCTTGGTAGAGAAAACTGGATTCCCTCACAACATACTCAAATCTTAGTGACTTAGATCTTATCCCCTGGAAAATGTCAGACTGGGAACTATGTATTTGTTTTTGATGATGATGGAAATAATTATATCACACATGATTATATTTCAATTTTAGGGAAAAGCAGATGAGTGGGGCATATCAAAATGCTCAAGTGATTTATCACTGGACGCAATGAATCTGAACGGGTGACTTACGATGAGATTGTTATCTTGGTCCCTGTTTCATGTTCGATTTTCTTCAAATTTCTGCCTTCTTTGCCAATCAGTCTTCCAACCAAACCATTGTGGGCCAAGATTTTCAGAGGGATCTCTTCAGCTCTAAAAGAGAAAAATGATGATTTAACACTTAAGATGGACAAAATGGCTGCCTCTCAAGAGACATCACCCTGCTATTTTCTTATATAATGGAAGCTATTTTGTTTGGATACCAAGTGGCCTTGGGCTTTAGGGGAGGCCAGGTCCCCTCGCCAACCTCAGGCTCATGAATTTCAATTAATGTAGCTAAACCATGATCATTTTACTCTCTTGTGGTAACTGGTTGGAAGGGAAAAGTGGGTCTACAAGGCAGATCTAGCCAATGAGATATGAATTAAAAACAGACCTACCAGGGATCGGGATGTAGCTTGGTGGTAAAGCACTTGCCTAGCATACACAAGGCAGTGAGTACCACCAAAAAAAAAAAAAAAAAAAAAAAAAAAAAAAAAAAAGACTGGGAATATAGCTCAGTAATAGAGCTGGATTCAATTCCCTAATACTGCCAAAGAAAAAAGAAAAAATACCTACCACATGAACCAGCAAGTCCATCTCTGGGCATATACCCTCCAAAAATCAAAGCAGGGTCTGCTCTATGCCATAACATGAACGAACCTTAGAGATTTACGCTAAGTAAAATAAGCCAACTACTCTATGATTTCACGTATATGAGTCATTTCAAGCTGTCAAATTCATAAAACATGAAGTAGAATTGTGGTTACCAGGGGTGGGGAAGAGGAAAAGGGAAAATTCTTCAAAGGGTTCAGAGTTTCAGATTTGCAAGATGGAAAAATTCTAGATATTGATTTCACAATAATATGAATATTTTTAACATTATTGAACTATTCATTTAAAAATAATTATGATAGATTTTATTTTAAAAATTTTATTATTATTATTTAAGATAGGATCTTGTGCTATGTTGCCTAGGTTGGTTTCAAACTCCTGGACTCAAACTTCTTTGCCTCTGCTTCCCAAGGTGGGTGCCACCAAGCCTTATTAATATGGTAAATATTATGTTCATTTCATTTCTTTTTTTTTGTACTGGGGATTGAAACCAAGGATGCTTAATCACTGAGCTACACCCCAAACCATTTTTTATATTTTATTTAGAGACAGAGTCTTGCTGAGTTGTTTAGTGCCTCACTAAATTGCTGAGGCTGGCTTTAAACTCACAATCCTCCTGCCTCAGCCTCCTGAATCACTAGGATTACAGTACAGGTATGTGCCATCACACTTGGCTTAAGCCACTTGTATTTTCTATTACCTGAGACCAAAAACATGTAGCAGATGCATTATTGCCTCAAAACAAACAGAATACTTGAAGACCTCCCCCAAATGTAACTTTCAGAGAGTAGGGCTTTTGTCCGCTTTGCTCACTGCTCAGTTCCTGGCACACAGAACAGTGCCTGGCCCATAGTTGGTACTCAATAAAGAGTTGGCAAAAGAATAGAGTTTAGCATCCTTATTCTCTGACATCTTTTATCTTCTACTTAGCCCCCTCAGGGCTGTCACTGACAAGGGAGGCCTTTTCTGAAACCCTCAAGGGCCTTCTTGTCCCCCTAAAACCTTGACTGGGGCTTCCTATTACATGTAATCACCCGGTCTTGCATTTCTCCACTTCTCATAGCTGCACATAATTACTGATGTGACTGTTTAATGAGTCTCTCTCCCACTGGACTGGTAAGCTCCACAAAGCAAGGACTGGATCTTGCTCATGGTTATAGCTTTGGCACACACAGTGCTTAGCATGGTTCAGGTACTCAGAAAAAAAATATTTCAAAGACATTCAAATGCTCTCTCTTGGCTCTACATGAAAACTTTAAAGACCAAATTTATAAAAAATGAGTCTTGCTGACTACTTAGAATTTTGTAAGTTGCACCTAGGTTAAAGGATCAAGGAGGGAGTTACTCATAAAATTCTAAATAATTAGGATGAAAGAAGGCTTTCCTCAAATTAAGCTGTGGCATTTAGGGGATTTAAAGAGCCATAAAGAGCAAATAATTCATAAATGAAAGGTTGGAGTCTCTTATGAAATCTGAATATAGACTTGCAATGTTCCTCTTTTAAAAACTACTTTCATCTTCCCAGTTTTGGGACAGTTATGTTTGACATTATTTGCCAAATTAATGTTATATTCAATTCATGCTTCATTGCTCCTCTATAAAACTGCCACTATGGCCCACAAATTTTGCCAAACTGACATTGTCTTTTTAAAAATTAAATTTTCTATTTTATTACCATTCATCAATTTATAATACAAAAATCAACTCATTTAGTAAGAAATTGTGCTTGCCATTCAAATTGATACAATGCTCATTGTTATGGTTTGACTATGAAGGGTCCCCCTAAAGCTCCTGTTAATGCAGGAATGTTCAGAGGTAAAATGATGGGACTGCGAGAGTTGTAACCTCATCAGTCCATCCTAGTCTGAATGGTCTGAGTGGGAACTCAGGCAGGTGGGTGATGGTGGGATGAGGTAGATGATTGGGGACATGCCCTGGAAGGGTGCATCTTCCCTGCAGCCTCTTCCCCTTTCTCTCTCTGTTTTCTGGTTATCATGAAGGGTGAGCTCTCCTCCATCATGCCATGAAATGCTTTCCTCCGTCATGATGTTCTGCCTCACCTTGGGACCAGAGCAAGAAGTTGGCACACCATGAACTGAACCTCTAAAACTGTGAGCCAAAATAAATCTTCTCTAAATTGTTCATCAGGTATTTTTGTCACAGCTACGCAAAGCTGACCAACATACACTATTATACTGTGGAAGCCTAAGAACTATTTCATAGAGGGAAGGAGGAGATGGAAGAAAAGGAGGATGAAGAGTAAAGTAATCACTCGGAAACTAGTTTCTACTACTCAAGGAAATATAATCCAATTTTAAGAGTGCAAATGGTATAGAAACATGCTGGAAAAAACCTTTTCCAAAATAGTAAAGGATGACTCAGGAGACAATGAACATCCTATACATGTGCTATCCAATATGACAGCCATTAGCCATATCCATGGCTATTCAGATTTGAATTAGTTGAAACCAAGTTTTCATCTCTTCCACTGCACTATTCACATTTCAGTTACTCAACACCAGTCTGTGACTAGTGGTTATTTTATTGAACAGTGCAGATATACAACAGTTCCATCATTGCAAGTTGTACTAGACAGCATAAGTATTCATGTTCTTACCAATATTACTACCAATGGGTGATGGTAACATTGGGATCACCAAAACACAAGTGAAGAAAAAAACATATTGTAAATGTAAAAGGTCTGTTCGCTATGGTGTTCTTCTTGGGATCAAATTTCTTAAACACAATCCCTCCCCTGTTCCCTTTACTGAGTTACAGACTTAAAGCTTTTAACATTTCTTACCCTGTACCCGGGTAATGTATGTAAACTTACAGTTTGGTCTCATCAGCTTCCTTCTGCATGATTTCAAGAATCATGCGGCAGGCTTCAGATGTCCCCTCTGGGGTGGCATGGATGGTAACAGGCTTTTCTGCTGCCCCTGAGTTCTCTTTTCTATGGATGTCTACCCTGTAAGAAAGGAATCAGGCACAATAAGTACAACATCCTCTGGGGTAGGACCCTCGTCCCAAGAAAGCCTGGCACCAGCCAACACCAAGGGCACAGACAGGAAAGCGTCATCAGCACGTTCACAACCAATGCCATTCTCCAAGAAGGTGGCAAGCAGTGCAGGGGGTCTGTGCCAAGCTCTAATCCTTGGCACTGCCATTCAGAAAGGGACTGTTTCTCATAGGAGTGCTGTGGGACAGAGGCACCAAGCCAGCTTGGTAATGAAGCCAGTTTGGTAGATGAAGTATTTTCTGTAGACTTTCAGATGACTGCAGAAGCAAAGAGTAAAGTGAGAAGGATAATACTGCACACTGGCACCATGCCGTCTCTGAACTGATTGCAGCTTTTAAAACCCATATGTTAATCCAAACCCAAACACCAAATTTGATCAAGCTTTATATGTTTGAGTGTGGATAAAACACAGAGGCATGCCCTCTCTCTGCCTCTCTAAGTTTTTGGTTTCCTTTCCATTGGCAGCCTGCCTTCTTCCGGCTCTTAAAACTAATGGCTCAAAAGCTTGATGACTTTATCAGACTTCCTTGGATAGTTGTGGCCCTACTCATTTTGTTAACTTTCAAAATCATGTATCTATTGTATCCCTGTATACTCTGGCTGTTATAAAGCCCAGAGTCAAATCTTTGGCCTACTTCTTTAAAACAGGCACACAATTTTAACATTAAATTCAGTTTTTTTTTAAGTTACCTTCAACAACCTTTGGAATAAAAGGAGATACAAATAAAAATCACATTCTCAGTGAGGCAAACTTGATGGGAAAGAAAGGGTTGTGTGTTTTTTTTTTGTTTGTTTATTTGCAAAAAATATATACAAACTTTACTGTACGCTTAAGGCATGGGATTGTGCTAACCCAAAGGGCTGATTTTTAAAATAAAAGGAACATGAGATAGTAATTTCTCTATTTCACTTTTCCTCCTAAGATTATGCACTCTAGGCCTTATCCATCTTAGTGTCTATACTTAGGGTTAACTCAGATGTTGAGGAAATTAGCTTTTCTTTTTTTTCCAGGTTACAAAGCCTCTTTACAAACCTCAAACATTTCAGGTTAAAATGCACTAGCATATATATGTAACTAGCATTTGTCGTACTTTTGATGTTTGCAATTGAAGTGATTTCTTTAAATCTGCCTGGTTTTGCTAATTCTCACAATAATCCTGGCAAAACAGTAATCTCCTTTTCACAGAAGAAGCAATTGATACTCAGGTTAAATTTTTTTCCCCCAAGATCATATAGTCATTAAGTGGTAAAACTTGAACATGAGTCATTGTTTTTCAAGTCCTGTGCTGTGGTCTTACAAACCTAAAAAAAAATCGAGAACTGCACAAGTCATTTTATCCAACTCATTTTACAGTTCAGTCTCTTTAAACAGAGAGAAAACTAAACATAAGGCCAGTGTACTTTCTTTCTTGCTTGATGCACCAATGACTCACCATGTCCACGTGGGACTACCTAGGTGGTCTCTAAAAGAATGTCTACCTCCAGGGCTCCGACTTAGGGCAGAAGGTAGAGCTAAGACAGAGGGCTTGACAATCCCACAGAACCCCACACCTGGGCTGTTTTAGAACTACATGCGTTCAGGGCATTAGTTAGCTTATGGGAACAATCCTTGGCTATGAGGTTCATCAGTGCCCTCTTTACACACCTTTGGCTTGTGTCTGTTATGCAATTAGCACTAAAGCTCATCATAGCCCCCAGCTCGAAGTTAGTCTGTTAGTAGTCCTGTTTAAAGAAGCTACTATCCCATACAATGTCCCTCCCACCCCACCCCATTGCTGATATAAGCAAGAGTGACCTGAAGGTGGCAGGGGACCCCCTTGGAAGGAAGCAAAGGAAGCCCCGGAGGCACGTACCGGGACTGGGTCTGCTTAGTGATGTTCTTTATGGTCAAGCCCTCCTTTCCGATGATGGCACCAACAAACTGGGTGGGGACCAGGATCCGCAGCGGGAAATCAATCTGTCTGGCCTGAGAAGAGCCCCCGGGGGCGTGGCCTTGCTCCCGGGAAGAGTGGTCCCCACGCTGGGCTCGCTGAGGGGGCGAAGGGGAGCTCACCTCTTCATCCGGGATGTAGGAAATCTTGAAGGAGTAGTTCTCAAACTGATGCCCACTTAGCTTCTCGATGGCTCTGGAATGCAGCAGGGAGGGGAGAGCCTTGTCAGAGAGCGACATGGAGGAAGACTCTCCAGGGGACGGGTGGGTGCACTCCCTTCTACCAGGCGCTTATGTGGGTGTGGGTGCCGCGCACTGCACTGAGGATACAGTGGAGGGCAAGCTCTGCTCCCCCGGAGCTTACAGCTAACGGTGAAATGTCGCCACACACAACTAAACCGGTCAGGGTCGCTCCACGTGAATTTGGGGACTAAATAAAGACCCAGACCCAGAAAGCACCTTGTCTTTGGGTTCAGTGACCGCTCCTCAGCTGCAGCTCCCACAGGAGGCCAAGGCAGGCAAGGAGAGAGCGCGCCAGGAACCCGGACTTTATTGGGGAGAAGCCATTCAAATGAGGCAAGGGGTAGGGTTACCACAAACAAGTGGGTGTAATCCAACCCCATCGGTGACGCCCACTTCTGGACCCACACCTCTCTTATCCAAGCAGAGGTAAGGTTCAACTGCATTGCAATGGTCAGTACCTCTTTACTCAGGACCTAAAGGTGTGTACACAGCTCCTGGCCAGAGTGGCTCCCCACAATTAAACAAGTGATCACCTATAGGCTTGGTCCGTCCCACTGGACGAACAATCCTGCCTTCTGCTCTTCACCACCCTGGGTTGTATCCCCCTCACTCAAAACTCTTTGTAGATATCAGTAGAAAATCATCATTTTTTTCTTTTTAATCACAACATAACATTTATTATTGAAAATTCAGAAATACGAAAGTACAAGTAAAGAATTCTATTCCATTCTATTTTTTCCTATCTTCAGTAAGTGTAAATGTATTATAAAAATGAATTGATATTGTACATAAAATTTTCTAATCTTTAAAATATTAATACTCAACATTTTTCCATGTCATTATATTTTAACATTATTTTTAGTGGCTGTTTAACAGGCTATCATTTATCCAAGTTTTTGAAATTGACTTTATTGTAGATATGTACATTAGGTCCCATCTTTCACAATTACATATAGAATTACCACAAGCATCTTTGCAGCTACAATTCCACACATAGGACAAATTCCTACTATTAAAATAAAGTTTTCAGATTTCTTTTTCTTTTTTGGTACCAGGGATTGAACCCAGGGGTGCTTAAACACTGACAAACATTCCAGCCCTTTTTTATATTTTATTTAGAGACAGGGTCTTGCTGAGTTGCTTAAAACCTTGATAAGTTGCTGAGGCTGGCTTTGAAATCAAGATCCTCCAGCCTCAGTCTCCCCAGCCACTATTTATAGGCATGTACCACCATGTCCAGCTCAGATTTCTTTCTTTCGTTTTTTCTTTTCTTTTTTTTAAATTTCATTTTTGTGGAAGGGGGTACTGAGTATTGAAAACAGAAGTGCTTTTACCACTGAGCTACACCCTCAGCCCTATTTTGTACTTTTTATGTTAAGACAAGGTGTCACTGAGTTGCTTAGTACTTGGCTGTTGCTGATGCTGTCTTTGAACCTGTGATCCTCCTGCCTCAGCCTCCTGAGCCTCTAGGATTACAGGTGTGTACCACCATGCCTGGCCCTTTTTATTTTTATATATTTTTAAAGATAGGGCCTCACTTGCTGAAGCTGGCCTTGAACTTGCCATTCTCCTGGGTCGCTGGAATTACTAATGTATACCACCACACCTGGTTCTAAGTCCACAGATTCCTAACATCTTAAGTATTGCCCACTGGCCCTCTGGAAAGGTTTCAACATTTCCTATCCCACAGCAGTTTAGGAGAGTACTTATGTCCCCAATCCTCAAAAGTACAGAGCACTATTATGTGGATTATAGATATCACTGTGATAGGGGGTAAAGAATAACTCACTTTTGTACTTTAAAAATTATACATGAGGCAGAACAATTCCTTCTTTTTTTTTTTTTTTTGTTGTTGCTGGGGGGGGGGGTCCCAGGGATTGAACTCAGGGGCACTTAACCACAGAGCCACATCCCTGGACCTTTTTTTTTTTTTTTTTTGTATTTTATATAGAGACAGGATCTCACTGAGTTGTTTAGGGCCTCGCTAAATTGCTGAGGCTGGCTTTAAACTCATGATCCTCCTGCCTCAGCCTCCCGAGCTGCTGGACTTATAGGCATGCACAACCGTGCTGGGCTCTTCCCATGGTTTTGGCAGCAGCATTAATCGAATTCTACTAAGTTAATGTATAATAGGGTTTGTGAATTTATCACAAATAAGCACTGTCTGAATTTAAAAAGGCAAGAGAGTAACCTGTATGGGTGTTCACCGAAGTGGCAGCAGGATAGAAAATAGAATGGTGGTTGCTGGTGGGACTATAAATTGGTGCAACCACTCTGGAAATCAATATGGTGATCCCTCAGAAAACCTGGAATGGAACCACCATTTGATCCAGTTATCCCACTCTTCGGCATATACCCAAAGAACTTAAAATCAGCATACTACAGTGACACGGCCACATCAATGTTTATAGCAGCTCAATTCACAATAGCTAAGCTACAGAAACAACCTAGGTACCCTTCAATAGATGAAAGGATAAAGAAAATGTGGTATATATACACAATGGATATTACTGAGCCATAAAGAAGAATGAAATTATGGGCATTTGCCAGCAAATGGATGAAACTAGAGACTATCATACTAAGAGGAATAAGCCAATCCTTAGAAACCAAAGACCGAATGTTCTCTCAAATATATGGATGCTAACACACAATAAGGGTTGGGAGAGGGAAGAATAGAAGTTCACTGGATTAGACAAAGGGGAATGAAGGAAAGGTAGAAGGGTTCAGAATAGGAAAGACAGTAGAATGAATTGGGCAAAACCTTCCTATGTTCTTACATGAATACAGGACCAGTGTAACTCATGTACAACCACAAGAATGGGAAATTACACTCCATGTATGTAGGATAGGTCAAAATACATTCTACTGTCATGTATAACTAAAAAGAATAAAAATTTTTTAAAAAAGCTAGAATGGTAGGTTCTTAGAGTATCTTCAGTTGACACATGTGCTAAAGTTAATGGCAAATAAATCTTTTTTTTCAGTGCAAAATTAACTTTCTCAAAACTGTTGGTATGAGAATGTGTTAAAATATCTTTACGTGTGTTAAAAACTAGCAAAAGCAGTTGAGATTATAATCCTGGATGGATACATTAGGTAGGAGTTCAGGGACACCAAGATGGCGGAGACAGGGTATCAAAAGCTGCTGGAGGAAAAGACAATAAATCCCATTACCATGACAACTCTCACCAAATTTTAAAATGACCAATGGAAGTAAAGTGGACAGTATTCTAATTAGGTTTTCTAAAGTAACTAATGGCAGGGACGGATTGGAAAACATTCTGATTAGGTATCATAAGATAACCAACAGGAGAAAATGGGGTAAGGCCTTCAATCAGGTCCGTATAGGGAAGAGAATGCTGCATAGACATTGTGCAGACACTGGGGGCCTTGACCCTCTCTCTCTGGCTCAGCCCACTCTGTTCTACGTAACAGAGTGCTATCTTCACCTTCAATATATCAGTGCTCTATCTGCTACTTCTGTGTGTCTTCGCTCAATTCCTTATTCGGAATGCCTAGGACCTAGACTTGGACTAGACGCTCCAACAGGAACAGATATATAACCAAAGTTAGGCCACAGGCATAAAGTAAGACCACATGTGGCCAGAGTTCTAGCTATGATGACCTGACCAGCACTTCAAGAACCTCCTTTAAAAAAGGAACTTTTTTTTTTTTTTTTTTTTTTTAAAGAACTCAGTCCCATGTTCGTCAACAATTAAGCTTAAATTATCAATCACAGAAGCAATGTAATAATGGAGACTAGGAGGAGAATGGGGGTAGAGATAAGAACCTAAGCCATGTCCCACTCCCAGATAATTCACCCACTGCTGCTGGCACTGAGATAGATCCTTTTTTTTAATAATATATAGAGGAAAATGTCATGTTTCAGTACCCATCGAATGAGTGTGAACAGAAACAGGCTGTGTATTTTCCCCATGGCCCACGAAGGAAGCTCTGAGTACAAGGAACTCCAAGTGGTTGTCAAAACAGAGTCCAAAAGACACGGCCCTCTATTCCCAACCATGTCAGGACACAGCATCCACCTTTGTTTTAATGCCAATGTTCAACATTTTTTAAGATAGTTTCTGCACAATCACCAAACATCGTCAATGAATGTCCTGGGGCTCCTCTGCATATTGAAAGTGGCTGGAATACGTTGGAGCTATACCAATATGCCAACTGTGGCTCAGGTGTCATGAGCTCCTGGGATGTGTCAAAGGGGGCATGGATTGACCTCCACCAATCTTCTTAGAAAGGGTTTATAAACACAGGACTCAATGGAATTCCAAGACAAAATCAAAATAAATTCAAAAGGAAATAAACCTGAGTCCACGTACATTTTTGCTTCTTCTCTTGTTGCATAGGTAACGTTGACAACAGCAGTTTCTGTGTCTGTGTTGACTATGGAAGAAACAAAAACTGTATTATCATTTTTAAAAAGTCAGTCACTCTCTGGCTCAAGGTAGACAGACTAGCTTTAGAGAAAATGTACCAAATATGTCACTGAACTCTGTAGGTATTTACATTGTTATATTTATTCCAATACATTCGCAGTAACTTGTCCTCAACTTATGAAACACATTTATAACACATTTATAATAGATTGTATACACAACAGTTTTATTTTCACTTATTTTATAAACACTTTTGCATGAATATATGTACTTTTTAAATATAGTTTTCATTGTTAATGTTGACATGGAATTGCAGTGAGCAAATGTGCCACGATTTGCCTAACCATAACCCATAAGGCAAATCTGCTGCTCCCAATAGTTACTACTATAAATAGTGTTGCTAAAAATCACCTTTGTTGCAAACATCATTTGACTTTGTATTCTTCTGAATTACTTCTGTAGGCTAAAATAAATCGAAGAAGAAAACAATTGGGTAAAAGAACATGATATTGTTTTTCTTTACAGTACTGAGGATCAAATAGGCCTTACTCATGCTAGGCAAGTACTCTACTATTATATTCATAGCCCCAATATGAAGCTTTTTTTTTTTTTTTCTTTAGCACCAGGGATGCTCTATCATTGAGCTAATTCCCAACCCTTTAGATTTTTTGAGACAGGGTCTCACTAGGTTGCCCAGGTTGGCCTTGGACTTGAGATCCTCCTGCCTTAGCCTTAGAGTCACTGGGATTACAGACAGGTGTGTACCATCATTCTGGGCCTCAACATGATGCTTTTTACTACATATTTAGACTGCTCTCCTAGGAGTCTGGATAAATTTTACTGTACCACTACTAAGATATACATTTTAATTATTATTATTTTCAATTGTTTAAAATAATTACGTATGTAAGAAAATGTTTTAATTTTGTTAAAATTTAACTGACAAGTAAAACTATATATTTACAGTATATAACATGATGTTTTGATAAATGCATATATTATGGAATGGCTTAATCAAGCTACTTAACAGATGCATTATCTCACATACTATGTTTTTGTGTGGTGAGAACACTAAACCCACTCTCAGCGATTTTCAACCATATAATATATTGTTATTAACTAGAGTCACCATGATGTACTCTCTTGCATTTATTCTTCCCATCTAAATGAAATTTTGTATCCTTTGGCCAATATCTCCTCTACCCAGTAACCCTCAGCCTCTGCTTACCATTATTTTATGAAAGTGCTTTTATTCTTCACTTATTAATGAAGTTGAACCATTACTATTTTTGTTTCCCTGTGACCATATTCCTTGACTGCTTGCGTGGGTTAAATCTATTAACTGTGAACAATAAAGAATATTGACAACTCTACATAACTTGAGTAAAGGAGAGAACACATCAACTCTGAGACTGGCCAAGGAGGGCTCACTCTAGTCTGGCTTATCTTGGTTTATAATTGCTCAGCATCTCTTTTTCCATAGTTGGAGATTCAAAAATAAAAAAAGTTTCCAGATAAAATTTTCTCCATGTAAACCAGTAAAATTAAGCTAAAAATATTTATTCTTCCAAAACAGACGACTAAATCGAATCCTCTCTTTAAACAAACTGCTGGAGGGGCTGGGAGTGCAGCTCTGTGCCAGGCTGCTTGCCTCACATGCTCGAGGCCCCGGGTTCCACCCCTGGCACCGCAGGGGTAAGAAAAAAAAAAGCTGTTGCAGGAGTTAACAGCCAGATTAAGTTAATTTAAGAAAACCACTGTAAAGCTGTTTTACAAAGTAATAATAAAATCCTATAACCTATATAAAATCCTATAATAAAATCCATCACACTTGAGCTTCAGGAATTCTGTAACCTCCTCTACCTGTCACATGATCCAGTGTTTGCAGAAAGGCTAATTTTTCTGGTTTATGATTTCTATAAGATTCTCAACGGGATTTGGGACCTCAAAGGGGTTAAAGATTTTTAGGTTAAAAAAAAAAAACATCGTTTGTCCAATCACTTGAAAGTAGCTTCAGCCTTTACGGGGGTCGGGGTGTTTAATCATCAACCAGAACTGTCCCTGAGGTCCATGGCATAAATGCAAAGCCCAGCCCTAGTCTTTGCCTGGAAACGTTCATCTTGCTAATTCACACGTATCCAGGACAGAACAACAACATGTGCCCAAAAGTGTCCTCACAATTCAACATGTGCCCAAAAGTGTCTCTCAATATGGAACAGAAAGCTGCAGGGGTTTCCTACTGGCTGCTTCCTAGGATTGCAGATGAGGCTGCAGAAACAGCCTCCCAGAAAACCCTGTGCATGAAGCCTCCTGAATACAGCTGTCCACTAAGACTCAGATGCTCAGGTTCTATTTCCACTTCTTAGCCATATTCCCTGTTCAAAAATGTTCCTCTTCAGGAAATCAGGCAGTTTTTTGATTCTGGAATGAGCTGGAAGATCCATTCAAATCACTTATTTTTTTTTGGATTCAAAACTATTATGTTTTCTAAAACTCAACTAAAAATGTTTTCCCTTTGAATTAGGAATCACCCAAGAAAGAGAGTGATTAATCAAGAGCTCAACAGTTTTGTCCTGTAGTTGTGAAGACACTGGAAATGATCAGGAGCTATAAGCTGCCCCAGGGAACTGGGATATTTCCTTTCTTTTCTTTTTTCTTTTTTTTTTTTTTTATATCAGGGATGCATAACTACTGAGCCACATCTCCAGTCCTTTGATTTTTTATTATTATTTTTTATTTTGAGACAGTGTAGATAATTTGCTTAGGGTCTCACTAAGTTGCTGAGGCTGACTTTGGACTTGTGATCCTCCTGCCTCAGCCTCCCATGCTGCTGGGATTACAGGGGATATTTCTTCCTTAGGTAGCACTGTATGGAATTTATAACATGGTCTTAGCTAGGAACTTATATGTTCATGTCTGTAAGGCTATCTAGCCAACCACATCCAATCATAAGAATGTCTTCTTGTCCATACTGAAGGAAATAAGAACTGAGAAATAAAATCCTTGTAAATCATGTCTTCTTCTGAGGTCTTTCCATTCACCTTTGGCCATGAACGGGTAGGAGCATAAATGTGAATAATGATATTTTTAATACTCATAGAGTGGGGAACATATTTTTTTAAATATTTATTTTTTAGTTGGACACAATATCTTTATTTTATTTATTTATTTTTACGTGGTGCTGAGGATTGAACCCAGTGCCTTGCACATGCTAGGTGGAGTGCTCTACCGCTGAGCCACCACCCCAGCCCAGTGGGAAACATCTGCTATAAAACTATTCTATTAATTATACTGGCAGACAGAAGAGATTTCATGGGTCTCCTATGATTTTTTCCTAAGTAAACCTTTATAATCCCTTAAGATTATATAAAACTCCATTATTCACAAGGACTTTCTGTAGAATCTCTTTAGGTGGCACAACCATCAGTGATATAAAGGCAGGAGAGAAATGATGCTCTCCATTTTACACATGCGGAAACTGAGTCTGGTTGAGTGACTTTTCCAGGCTCGTGGTCAGTAAGTTACTGAAATTACATTCTGCTCTCTTGGCAAGGTAAAAAAATTTTATTATGCTACTACCATTCATATCAGGAATCAACTTTTGGCATGTACTTTTTTGGGACTCTTTTTTTTTTAATAGAGCATTATAATTATACGCAGTATTTGGGTGCATCCTGATAAAATCATAAATTCATGGAAAACTATTTCAATCCATGTTTCCCTACTTTTTCCTTCCCTCCTCCCTCTCTCCATTCTCCTTCCTCTACTCTACTGATCTTCCTTTTACTCATTATTTATTTATTTTATTGGTTCTTTTTACTCACAAAGGTGAAATTCCCTTTGGTATATTTATATATGCTCATAGAATGAGTTTTTAAAATTCATTCCACATTTTCTCCCCTTTCCTGTCCCTCCTCTCTCCCTCTCGATCTCCTTCTTCTACTCTACTGATCTTCCCTATGTCTTTATGATATCTAATCCTTCCCTCCTTCTTTCCTTTATTTTGCTCTAGCTTCCATATATGAGAGAAAACTTTCGACCTTTGATTTTCTGAGACTGGCTAATATCACCTAGCTTGATGTTCTCTATTTCTATTCATTTACCAGCAAATGCCATAACTTTTCTTTATGGCCAAGTAAAACTCTATTGTGTATATATACCACAATTTCTTATGTTTTTACGTAAGAAATTATGTTAATACATTCATCTACTGATAGGCATCAGGGTTGGCTCCATAATTTACCTATTGTGACCTGTGCTGCTATAAAACATTTTTTTCTGGGAGTTCTAATGAGTTACATAAGACATCAGCTTCAGCAGCTACTCCCTCACTTTTTAATTTTTTTTTTTTAATCATAGAATTTCATGCTTTACAAGATAAAAATGAGGATGGCAGAAGTAAAGTTAGTATTCTCTGGGCCTTTGCAGCACTGTTTTTAAGACAGTAGTTATTAAGACTTGAGTGCACACAAAAATCACTCAGGGTACTTGATTTCTGAGCTCTTTCTCCAAAGAATCTTATTAGTGAAACCTTAGAGTGGAAAGCTAGGAGTCTGCATTTTCATAAGCACGGCTGGAGATTCTTGGGACAGGAGCCCTACTCTTTGGAAAACATTCAATGCAGGACATTAGGGATGTGTTCCTCTTAGCTGATGAAAACAAATAGCAGCAGGGTAAATCCATTTACTCTTAAGTGAATTTAGCTTACTCGGTCCTGACAAGTGTTTCTCTAGTGCCCGAGCACACTGCACAGCATAAGGAAAACAGGCTAAGAGTCATATTTAGTTGAAAAACAAAACTATATAGACATACACAAAGATACAGATATCTCTCTCACACACACAGTTATTTAACATACACCTTAGAAAGCGTGTTTCAAATATGAATTTACTATTCTTCTCTGGAGTTGCCTATAAGAAATAACAGGTATTATCCCTCTCTAAAACTCAGGCTAATTTCCTTACTTATTACCTTGTTCCACATTCTCCACCGTCCCATACTGAGCCAAAAGTCCATCCAGTACCTGTAAAAGGAAGCTGCAGTGTCAGAATGGGAAGAAACAATCACCAAAAAAAAAAAAAAATATATATATATATATATATATATAGATATATAGATATATAGATAGATAGATAGATAGATAGATAGATATAGATAGATATAGATAGATATAGATATCCCCCAGCAAGCAAATGAAAGCAAAACAAGAATGGATACATAAATGTTTAATTAAATTGCTTTCAGGCCATCCAGAAATACAGTTAGAACTGAACAAATATTACGGGGACTTTGATTTGCTTATTGTCTCCCAAGTAATCAGTTCACTCAAGTGACACCACAGAATTTTAAAGCCTTGGTAGCTGCTGACAGTCACTCATTATGATGGCTGGATTCACTCACTGCTCTTTCAAGAGAAGCAGAATAAAGTACAGGGCTCACTTCTCCCTCCTGTAAGATTTAACAATTCTTCCTTCAGTTTTCCTCCAGGGATCTCCTTATTTTTTAAGGCAGCAGGATGTGTATGTTTAAAACTTTCCATAATAAAAAGCATTATTTTAAAGTAATGAAAACATTAGAAAAAAATTCTATTTCCTTTAAGGCTATTTTGATTTCCTTTGGGTTGAGGAATACAACATGGGACAGTTTTTAAATAATGCAATAAAGCTACTCCCAATAGTTTATCTTATTTAAATTTAAGATAGCAATCTTAGAAGAAGTTTTATAGCTCTGAAAATATATCTTAACTGTTACTCATAGTAACTAATTCAAAACAAACAAAAAACCTGCTCAAACTAACAAACAGCTTTCTATTTTTGCTGGTTTTCCATTGATTTTTTTTTCTAATCATAATTTGGAAAGATAAAATCTTTTACCCAAATCTTGAGGTTAAAAACCACAAACCAGGTAAGCGTTTTGTTTCACAGCTTGGTTGCTGGTGCTTGGTGGCCTGGCTCTTCAGAAGACAGCATGAGAGATCAAAGTACATGCCACATAGTGAAAAGGCCAAATGTACCCCGAGACCCATGGCCATACCAGGGCACTGAGAGAGGAAGAGACAGGACCCCAGACTCTGCAGAGAAGTCTCAGGACCTCTAATTCCTGAATGTGAAAGGAAACTAAAAAAGGGAGAAAGTGTCTTGGTAATTTATTGATAAGAAATATTGACCTACCTCCCATTGCAGGTGAGGAGGGATGTTTCGAATCTGAATTTTCCTGCTCCTGTAAAGATAAAATCACAGTCTATAACACTTTCTGTAGGACACCAACTTCAGCAAATAACAAACACAGGCTCAAGACCATAACTGAATTCACTTTATCACTGTATTTACCAAGGCAGCCACAAAAGATTCCTACTGTGAATCATGAGCATCATGTTTTAAAGTTTTCAATTACTTTTGGGGAAAAAAAATCTGAGAAATCCTAACAAACTAAAGAAACAACAATTTAAATACAGATCTGCCCTTCCAACTTCCTATCAAAGTAGTTAGAATTTAAATTGCCATATAGATTCTGTTTCTAGAATTTCCTTCAAAATTCAAGGTCCTATAACTGACCTCTCCCAAATACTACGTAGGTTTGAACATGCTACATAAAGTTCCACATATCACGGGCTTTAAAAAAAGTCAGATTTACAATAAATGGGATGGAATCAAATTAAAAAGTTTCTTTACAGCAAAGGAAACAGGAATATGGAGAGCCTACAGAATGGGAGAAAATCTTTGCCACCTGTACCTCAGATAGGCATTAATCTCCGAGATATATAAAGAACTCAAAAAACAAATAATCCAATTAATAAATGGGCAAAGAAACTGAACAGGCACTGCACAGAAGAAGAAATATGATCAGTTAATAAATATATGAAAAAATGTTCAATATCACTAGCAATTAGAGAAATGCAAATTAAAACTACATTGAGATTTCATCTCACTCCAGTCAGAATGGCAATTGTCAAGCGTATAATAACAATAAATGTTGGCGAGGATGTGGGGGAAAAGGTACATTCATACACTGCTGGTGGGACTGCAAATTGGTGCAATTACTCTGGAAAACAGTGTGGAGATTCCTAAGAAAACTTGGAATGGAACCATCATTTGACCCAGTTACCTCACTCCTTGGTTTATACCCAAAGGACTTAATATCAACTTTACTATAGTGACATGGCCACATCAATGTTTATAGCAGCTCAATTCACAATAGCTAAACTATGGAACCAACCTAGGTGCCCTTCAACAGATGAATGGATAAAGAAAATGTGGTGTATATATACACAGTGGAATACTACTCAGCTATAAAGAGAAATGAAATTATGGCATTTGCCAGTAAATGAATGAAACTGGAGACTATCATACTAAGTGAAACAAGCCAATCTGAAAAACCAAAAGCCAAATGTTCTCTCTGATATGTGGATGCTAACTCACAATGGGGCTGGGGGAATAGAGAAGACTAGAAGTACTCTGGATTAGACAAAGGGAATGAAGGGAAGGGAGGGGAGAATGGTAATAGGAGAGACAGAAGAATGAATCAAACAGTACTTTCCTTTGTGCATATATGAATACAGGACTAATGTAATTCTATATCATGTACAACCAGAAGAATGAAAAGTTACATTCCATGTATGTATAATATGTCAAAATAAATTCTAGACATGTATAACTAAAAAGAACAAATAAAAAAAGATAAAATTGAACAAAACCAAAAAAAATTAAAAAGGTCAGATTTAATTGGCTCCTTAAGAAGTAAAATTCATTTTCAGAAGTCAATTATTTCTGAATTGGCAATATAATTATGGTTCAAAAATTAAGACATTGTAAAAACGTAGGCTGTGAAAGTCTTCCTTCACCCCATTCAGAAATGCTTTTACTACACCTTTGTGTTACCTTCAATTTCTTTGTGTAAGTACAAACTTACTTCATCTTCTTCTTACAGAAACACCTGCATATTCTACACACACTCTGCATCTTGCTTTTTCCAGATAACAGTAACATCCTGGAGATCTCTCTCTAACTACTGAGATCTCTCTCAGTAGTTAGAGAACTTCCTCGGGCTATTTTATATGACAGAGATGTCCTTGCAAATATTTCGCCCACCACCTACCCATGGACATTTGGATCTTTCCCTGCCTTTTTAGGGCAATGGTTCATATAAAACTGCCAACAGCATCCCATACAGTGGCTACATGGAATTTTTCCATGAAAGATTTCACCAAGTCTATTTGTAGAAAAGGCATCAGGATTTAAGGAAACAGAGTACTTCCAAAGAAAAATATATTTTGTTATTCCCAAATATAAACATTGACTTCAATTTAATCAAAATTTATTGGTATAAATTCCATAATAAGAAACACATGAGCACTATGAAATTTGAACAAAGAGAGCTACTGTAGCATTATTTGTAATGAAGATCGGAAGCTAAATGTCTATGAACTGCAAATCAATATATAATTAAATGGCTATAATAAGGAACATCATATAGCTGTTAAGAATGAAGTAGACAGAGATAGGTGCACTATCATAGAAAACTTTCCAAGACATGCTGATATAAGAGAGTTTATTACAGATTAAGTTGATCCTGCTTTTTTTTTTTTAAAGCACAAACCAAAACTATACTATTAAATAGGTACATATGTAAATGCCCTGAAAAAAAATACCTACAAGAAGATCTGATTAGTAAAAAGGTATTTTTAATTCTCATTTTAAAAAATAGGAATATATTTGTGTTTTATCTTCCTTGCTTTAAAAAACAAACTGTTAAAACTTCTAAAGTGGCTTTAAATATATATATATATATATATATATACTGATTATGTTTCTTCTTCTATGAAGTACCTGTTCAGTTCCTTTGCCCATTTATTAATTGGGTTATTTGGCTTTTTGATGTTAAGTTTGCCTGCTAAGTCAAAGGAGGAAGAAGGAGAAGAGGAGATGGCAGCAGCAAACACATACCTCCTTTTTCCATGATTAGATTAGACATTCTTGCAATCTTACTTCATGAGTATTCATTGATTTGGCAACACCTTTGTTCAAAGTGTAAAAGTAGGGAAATTGCTCAGGGCAGATACTCCTGCATCCTCACTGAACCAGATTGAAACAATTTATGCTTCCCATAAAGACTGCACATCAGGCCATCAGTTCAGTACCCAGACTGATTAAGTTCTAGTGTGAAGCAGGACATTAGCAGCAATCATCTTTAAAAAGTTGTCTGTTGTACCTCTAATCTCAGAGAAAGAAAAGAAAGAAAGAAAAAAAGAAAACTGAGAACTAAAAAAAAAAGGAGGAGTGGAGATCACCACAGCATAAACAATAAGCTGGGGCTCCATCTGGTCACCTGTGACTCTTCAGAGGGACTGTCATTCAGGTCAGGGTCTCTGATCTGCTGGCTCCTACCACATCATGTAGACAAACAAGTAGTCTGCTGTGGATTACTCCATTTTGAGTACCAATGCCAAGGTAGAAGGACTCTATGCCTTGTTTGTACAAGTACACAACCATCTGCCCAGCATAACCCTAAGGCACAAGTTGATAAACACCTTTTTTGTGCCAACAGATCAAACTAAATCAGGAGCACCTGGATACATGGGCATCCCAAATCACATCAAAAACACCCAGACAGAGGAGCTTATCAACTCCACATGACATGACCCCCTCATCTAAGATCCATTAAAGGAGATTCCCCCCACACCATCCAGATTGGACACAGCAGGATCCTGACCCTGTCACCTGGTTACTCATTACAACCTTGCCCAGGTAACAACCTTCCATTCTGTTTCTGGGCTTCAGTGTAGTGCAGTTTCTTCTGCCTGTAAGAATAACACATGGCCCACTCTAAGCCAGCACCCAAATGCTGGGACCCAAATGTGGGAACTCCATCCCTCCATCAGGAACCTGCAGAACTGGTTCATTAAACCTCTTATCTGAGGGTTGGGGATATAGCTCAGTTGATAGAGTGCTTGCTTTGTATGCACAAGGTCCTGGGTTCTAATCCCCAGCACCACCAAAAGGGGGGGTGGCGGGACCCTTAGCTGAGTCCCTATAGTTGTTGTTTGCCCTCAAATATGCTCTCTGCCTTTGTTCTTGGCACAGCATCCTGTAACAACACTGTGGCCACCTTAGTCCTTAGTCTTTCTGTAAAACATGTATATCATTGTATGAAATACGATGTGTGACTTATTACAGATATTAGAAATTAAGATTGGAATGCAATAATTGAATTTGTAATTGTTAGCCTGACAACCAGTTGACCCACTAGCACTTGGTGAAAAGCAACTGATGAAGGTAGTGTAGCTTGTGAATTTATTGTTATGTGGGAAGACACAAACATACTTGGTTTATGTTAAGGTTTAGCCTGCTCAGGACAGAAGAGCAAGCTCTTTTCCCTCTTTGGACAAGTAAGCCAGTATTTGGCTTGGTCTTAAATAAGAAATGCGAGTCTTTTTCCTTTTGAAATCCATTAAAGTGTGTCTTCTTTTAAAAAGGCAAATTCATACAATGACTTAGAAAAGTACAAGAAAACAAATCTTTGTCCCTTACAAAAAAAATTTTTTTTCCACAATTCCTTTGTCTTAAAAAAGAAATCAAGGGGCTGGGGTTGTGGCTCAGTGGTGGAACACTTGCCTAGCATGTGTGAGGCATTGGGTTCAACTCTCAGCACTGCATATAAATAAATAAATAGGGCTGAGACTGTGGCTCAGCGGTAGCACACTTGCCTGGCATGTGTGAGGCACTGGGTTTGATTCTCAGCACCATGTATAAATAAATAAAATAACTATCTATCAACAACTAAGAAAAAAATTTTTTAAAAAGTCCATTGACAACTAAAAAAATATTTTAAAAAATAAATCAAGCTTCTCTAAACATATGTAAACGGAATTTCTCATGTTCACTGGCACAGAATTAGGACAGCAGGGTCTTAGCTGGTCTCTGTTTCTGTCTTGGGCCTGCCTCCCTCTTCTCTCCTCCATTCCTCATCTGGCTGCCAGTGACTTTCTAAAACACAGGCACACTGGTTCTGCCTTCTTTGAATGGTTCCCCATCCCTGAATCCAAATTCCCCTTCCTGACCCTGTGGCTGTCTCCTTTCCCATCTCTCTTTAAAAACTCCTGTATACCTGTAGTATTTCAGGCACCAGGGCTGGGCTTTCATACCGGCAGTGCACCTTAAACCAAGAGTAAAGAGGGCAGCAGGGGTATGGCTGCTCCCCCCCCCACCCCCCGCCGTAGTACTAGGAATCAAACTCAGTGGTATGCTACCACTGAGCCATGCACGTCCCAGCCCTTTTTATTTTGAGACAGGGTTTTGCTAATTGCAAAGCCTGGTCTTGAACTCACAAACCTCCTCCCTTATCCTTCTGAGTAGCTGCAATTACAGATATGCATCACAGAACCCAAATGAAAAGGTGCCTTTTTTTTTTTTTTTTTTTTTGGTACCAGGGATTGAACCCAGAGGTACTTTACCACAGAGCCACATCCCCAGCTCTTTTTAATACTTTATTTAGAGACACAGTCTCAGCCTCACTAATTTGCTTAGTGTCTTGCTAAGTTGCTGAAGCTGGCTTTGAACTTGCTATCCTGCCTCAGCCTCCCAAGCTGATACGATTACAGGCATACGTCACTGTGCCTGGTAAAGGGTGCGATTTAAAAAAAAAAAATATATATATATATATATATATATATATATATAATATATTAGTTGTAGATGAACACAGTACCTTTTTATAATTTATTTATTTTTATGTGGTGCTAAGGATGGAACCCTGGTGCCTCACACGTGCTAGGCAAGTGCTCTGCCACTGAGCTACAACCCCAGCCCAAGGGTGCTCTTTAATATAAAAAAATACGTAGGCTTTTTCCCTTGACTTTGGAATTCAGGAACTCAAAACTTCCTGCTCTCATATTCAAGGAACTAAGTGGGGTAGGCAAAGGCAAGAAGCCCAGCCTCCATGCACCAGGAAAAGGGAAATGCAGCCTGATAATCCCCTGGCTTCACTGGGGAGCTGGCTACTTTGATTCTATGTTCTGGTTAGTTGGTGATTAAACAAGTGTAGACTGTCAACTGTAAAGAACTACAAAACAGAATATACTTAATCCCAATTCATCTAACAAATTCAGCTGATGGTTTACGAGGCTTTTCAACATATAAGTGCCTCCGTGTGTTCTCTCTGAATGTGTTACTATCTCTGCACTGTAGGTGTCAGGAGGTAATAGAAGGTTCCAACTGAGTGGATTTCAAATAAACTAAATGTCTATGATTATGAATTTCAAGGGCCTGCCAGAACTTATTTTGTCATGGTAAGATTTGTTGCTAAAATAAATGGACAATCAGCTGGGGAGATAAAAATCACAATCATTGAGGAATCTCTGTGAAATAAAAGAACCCTTTCATTTGTGTTCTCAAGGGGGAAAAGAAAGTAAAGCGCCTGCTTGTGAGGGTAACCTCTGATCTTCAGGTGTATTATTAAGTGTAGGTGTTTTCAGTCAAGCCTTGACCACACTGGGTGTTTGAGCAGAGAACAAACTGAACATGAATTGGGGGACCTGGCTCATGGGATCCTCAGGGAAACTGTGGGCAAGAGAGGTCATAGAGGAAGCAAGGAGGGCCTGTGAGAGTCTTCTGGGGTTCAGTTAGGGATTCAACCCAGCTAGGCCCCATCTGTTTCCATAGCAGCTCTGAGCTCCATCAAATGCCACAAAGTCCTCATCTTGGAGGGAAATCTGAACACCTCAGAGAGTGTGCTCTGTACAGAGAGGCAGGTGTGCTGACTGAGTCCACGGACAGTGACAGAGAAGGGGTTACCAGAGTCTCCTAGCCCCAGCCATAATCTGCTATGGTCAAATTGTACTGCGTACCATGCACTCACGATGTGTGGAGCATTTTAACTGTTTCCCAGTCCTAATTACTATTAAAAGCTCCCCTTAAGACTCTGGACATTTTGTATAAGGGGCCTACTGTGCTAAACGGAACTAGGACTGAGGGCAGCTCAGAGAAGCAAAGAAATGGCTGATGATAGCCAAGTCCAATCCTCTACCTGATGGTCTATTAAAGTTCTCCCTCCTGACACTCACACACACACACACACACACACACACACACACACACACTGCGAATAGCAGCAATGTCCTGGGCCAAATCATAAAATAATTAAGTCCAATATTATGGTGACCCCTTGCAAAGAGTTTGAGCCAGGAAAATTGTACTTACAAATCCCATAACTTCCCTTTCTCTGTAAACTCATGTCCATAAAACCATAAACCCCCAGCAGCCCTAACAACTCAAACTTCCGGAGAATCAGGGCCAGAATTCACAAAAGTCCACTTGTTTAATGGAACAGAAATCAGTAAATATGATAAGCTTCTTGGTCTACTATAATAAAATTCTATAGAGTGGGTGATATATATATCTATACACACACACACACACACACACACACACACACACACACACAACAACCTTATTTCTCATATAGTGTTAGAGGCTGGGAAGGCCAAGATCAAGGTCCCAGCATCTGGTGAGGGCCTTCATGGTGAAGCATCCCATGGTGGAGGGAAGAGTGTGAGAGAGAGGGAGGCAGGGAGATAGACAGGGGCTACCTCTGAATGCCCTCACGTATGAATTGGGCAGGGTGGGGGGAACGAACTTCCAGCTCATAGCAATAAGCAATAGTCCAGGACCTTGTAATTTGTTTACTTTCTCATTCTCTCCAAAAGAGCCCACCAGCTCATAAATAGATCTTGACTCTTGAAGAGGTCACTAACAACACCATGTTTGCATTTTGAGGGAAACTTTGGAAATCCTTTTTTCCCCATTTAATTATAAATGCTATTTATTAACTTCAGAGAATCTTAATTGTTTGCTGTCGGGAGAAATAGAAAGGGAAAGAAGAAATGTCAATGGGATGCTAAGAAGACAGGTCAGATGGTTACTCCTGGGCAGAACAGTGAAGAGATTGGATTTTCCTAGTGAGTTGGGTAGGATGAGTGCAATCTGCATTAAGTAACCAGCAAGCTTCATTCCAACTCTAGGATTCTAAAATCTTTTGGTAAGGGGTGTGAAAACCATTTCCCATCAAAAGGAACCAGTACGCTTGTTTACAGACTAGAATCATCATACACTGTCCTAGTGAAATATATCACCAGGTTTCTCAGAGATTCAATATTTTACCTCTTTAAAAAGAAAGTTAATATCTGACTTTTAAAAATTTTTTAGTGAACAGGCTTCTTTTACTGGAACAGTGATAAACAGTACAACTATTTGAACCGAAACAAGACTAAAAGTCTAAATAATTATTTAAGGAAAGACAAATATTTTTCTTTGTTAAAGACCTCTTTAGGAAACTGAAGGGGAAAATCCCTGACACAGGAAAATTGTGACACTCTTATGTAGGTCTGTGTATAATTCCCCACAGATAACATCATCTCTCGCATACACTACCTTCTCCTCAACTCATTTTGTGACAATATAAAGAAACAGTTTTACCAGAACTTCTCACGGTCCTCACTGAACACTGTCTGTTCCCCATCCCTGAAGTTACTCTATTGAATGAAGTCTAAAAAGGTTTCAAAAGTACATCCCAAACATTCTTCACAGTGCTTTTAGCAAGAAGATTTCACCAACACCCGCCTTCATGAATGCTGCGCTTCTCCCTGAAGCCTTACCACCTCTTAGGATGGACACATTGCCACCCACACTTCTCAGATAAATAAACAGAGAAGCTGATGAGTCCCTTATCTCACTCTAGCAGCTGGGGTGTGATGTTTTTTATTTGTGTTTTATATATTTCAATAGATGCTCTAAAAAGGTCACTCTAGAATTGTCAATTCACCAATAAAAATCAATATTTGAAGTATGTATTTCATTGTCAATGAATTTTGGACAAGATAGGGTCCCCTTGGACAAGTCTTAGGAAAATGCATCTTAGGAATGGATGTCCAGTTATTCCTTTCAGCTTCAACCTCAAATGCAGGCTCTGACCAAAAATATATCCTCCAGGAAGCATTATTTTGAAAGCTTCACCAAAGGTGTGAGTTTGTGAGAAATCACCCACCTCACAATTCTGTTTATCACTGCCCCCCGAATCCCTGGCTGAGACCAAGCCTCACTGGGCAAGAATAAGTTTGAGAACCCTACGCAAAATATGTATTACTGTACAGGGAAGGGTAGAGAGAGCCAGACCCGGTCCTCAGAAGGGCTAGGACATGTGTGTGTACCTAAGTACAAACATGCATTTGGATTCAGGAAGGTGAGCTTTCAAGATGCAAGGTTGGGTCTTTGTGAGCCACAAATCTGAATGACTGCTTCCACTTTTTCAAGATCTAAACAAGAGTAAGAAATGAAACTATTTCCTTTAATGCTTTCACTCTGTGACGTTTCCAGTTAACCTAACCCAAAATGTACTTCTAGAGAAGTACATTTATACAGCCCCTCTACACATTATCTGTAATTAAGCCTAGGGGGGAAAAAACAAAATAACATATATAAACACAATACAACCCAAGTCATATTAGAAATACATAAATGTCCTGTGTGACAGGGTGAACAAACATGGCCAATCACTAACAACTGGGCCAACCTTTCAGCGTCTCATCCATTGGTTTGCAAAGAACTTTTTTCTCTGTAGTTCTCCGAACAGCTCCTGAATCTTCCCCTTTCCTTCCCTCCCTACTACCTGTGTCTTTTTCATTTTAATTCCCCTTCAGCCCAAGCAGGAGCTAGAACACACCATACTCAGCAACCAGCGATCCAGGAGCATATGCTGCCAACAGCTGTCCCTGCTTTCCTGGCCCACTCCCTCCCACTCTCTGCCTTCCCAGCAGGAGAGGAACTTGCGCTCTCTAATGACACTGACTGGTCTTCAAACACATCAATTTACTTTATTCTCCTTTACGAGTGAATGGTAGCCAACACTATTTTACCTCTGAAAAGTAGAAATTATTCCTGCCAATTATAAAAGACTTTGATCTTCTTCCTTACAGTCATTATGATGATTAAGGAAAGTTAAATTCATCTCTAATACAGCCCTGAACCCCAGGAAAGCAAGGAACGGCAGAGCAGATCAGCCAAACCATGGGCTCCTCCCTCACAAAGGAGCTCCTTCCTTTTGCCAGGTAAATCAAATAGTATCACCATCTCACCAAGAAATGATCATGTCACCTATGCTTAGGGTCAGAGGCACGAACATCAAAAACCACCCATAACCCCAATTTTTTTTACTGGAAGTTAATAGACATTTTATTTGATTTCTAAGTCTAGGATAATTTCTAAGGCTAAACATAAGCTATTCCAAATTCATTTAACAAATGCTCTCTAAACACCTATTATAGGCCATCGGTATTAGGCTATTCAATGGTGATCAAAAGTGACGAAAGCAAAAAAGCCCTCAAGTAGCTGAATGTTTTAGGGAAGACAAACCAGGACAATACTGACCCCTGCAATCCTCAAAACTTGCTACTTAATAAGCCATATGATGTACTTTGTAGTTGGCTGTGTCATCCAATTCCCTGCCTTCTTCTAGCTCATATTTTTAGATTTTTAAAAATATCTTTAAACAGCTCTTTCTGCACAGTAGTCTAATCCCACAATAGCGGCTAGTAAAGAGCATGATACGGTGGCTGTGGGAGCCAAAGCCCAGGGAGGGCTGTGGTGTGAGAGCAGTGGACATCATCCCTGCCCCAGGGGCTTGTCAGGGACGCTTTCCTTCACTCAGGATCCGTCCTTGGGCACTTAGGTCCCTGTGTTTCCTCTGCTTCACAAAGGGACACTGAAGAAAAAAAAAAAAAAAAGAGAAAGAAAACCTAGGATGATTCTGTTTACTTGCTCCAGAAGAGAGAAAGGGAAGGAATTTTTAAAAATACCACAGGAAGTTATTTATCAAAATTTGAGAGGAGCTAGAAAAATAATTTCTCACACAAAACCAAATTAAAAAAAAAAAAAGCATTTCACAGGATATAAAGAAAAACATATCAATGAACACCTCTAGTGTCTCCTAGAAGATGCTAGGTTTATGTGTTTACCAGGTCTTCTGTGATGACAGGTTTGGTCTGGGTGGCACTGCTGGGAGGTCACCAAACCTTGGGGAGATGGGGCCTAGTGGGAGGCCTTTAGGTCACTAGGGGTCTCGGGTATTTCCCGTGTGACCCCTTTGGCAGGTCTCATGAGAAGATTATTAGAAAAGGAGTAAGCTTGGCTCCGCGTTTGCTCCTGTTCAAAATGTAATCACTTTCTTGGTCATGCACAGCTATCCTGGGTGACGTGACATAGCTCTCACCATAACTGAACTGATGCTGGTGCCATGTGCCCTTGAACTTCCAAAACTAAACAAACCTTTTCTTATTATAAAGTTAGTTATAACTAGCTAGCCTCAGGTATTTCATCATAGCAGTGAAAAACTGATACATAACATGCTAATGAAAAGAAAATCATTCGCTCTTAGAACTAATGTTACATGATTTGAATACAATAAAACTCATTTTTTTTTTGAAGTGCTACAGATCAAACTCAGGGCCTCACACAGGTAAGTGCTCTGTCACTAAGCTATATTCCCAGCCCCAAATCCATGTTTTAAAGCCTTAAAAACATGAATAAGGGGAAAGTGAAGTATGAGAGTAAAACTGATCAAATCGTGTCATATGCATAATGGATGAGTGACAATAAAACCCACTCTCTGTATAATTATCAGGCATTAATAAAAAAAGATGAATTAAGGAGAAAGGGCATACAATTATTCTTGTTTTAAAAAGGATTTATCAACTCATTGAGAATGTATCTTAAGATCCCTTTGAAATGAGATGAAGAAAATTAGTGGGGAGATAACTTTTAACATATGAATTTGACTTAAAATCAATTTTGGGAGATTACACTTGTACACAGAGAAATTCTTCCAGTGACGCTGATAATAAAAATGCAAGGTTCCTAAATCCTGTATCCTTCCTGAACAATGCACCTCCAATTCCCATCCCTGCACATTCACGGTTTCTGGGCTGATGACGTGTACACAGCAGTTGCTGAGTAAATTTAATGCATGAATGAATATACATGACAGGGTTAACAGCTCTGGCACTTAGACACAGAATTCCTTCCAGCTGCTGATTCACACTATCTGTCTGCTGAGTTCCTTGTCTTACAAAGACAGTAAACATAGCATCTGTCTCAGTTGGTTCCTGAGTTTTCATCACTTCCTCTCAAGCCATCAACATTAGCTAGGCAGGCTCCAGCACGAACCACCAACAGAAGATGCACATTGGAGCACTGGAGTCCAAACCGGACTTGAATAATAGTGAACAACTTACCTGGCTACCTGGGCAGCCATGGGAGGTCCCTGCTACTGCAGCTTTGAGTTTCTTTTCCTACCTCTTTTTCCTTGCCTGGATGCAGACCAGGACTACCCCGCTACTTTCAGGACTCCGCTCCTTTCCCTGCCCGGAGCCAGGTCCTCGGCAGCATGACTGAGGGAGGGCAGCAGGTGCTCTCTCCCTGCACTGTTCACAGGGTCCCTGTCTCCTTGGCATTGTAATAAGTTCCTGCCCTCTCATCTCATTTTCATCAAACCTCTAGGAATTATGTGGAAGCACTCTACAGACTGTGCTGTGTCCTACAAATGTGGCTATTAGGGTTATTTGATTTTTTATTCATTTACGTTTTTAGTTGTAAATGGACACAATACCTTTGTTTCATTTATTTATTTCTTTTTACATGGGTGCTGAGGATCAAACCCAGTGCCTCTTAATCCTTTCGAGGCAAGCACTCTGCCTCTGAGCCACAATCCCATCCCTATCGGGGTTATTTTGACAGAGGCACAATACTACCTCCAAACTCCCCAGGCTCCTCTCATTCCCAGCTTTGGACCTGACTTGTCAGGGAAAACATTTCCTGGTTTTCCTAGCAGTGTGAATATATCTGACTTTACCTAATGAGTGCCAATCAGGTAATGAGTAAGGAGGCTGAAGCCAGTACTGAACCAGGAAAAGAAAACTACTGAAGTAGCCAGACATGGTGGTGTAGGCCTCCTGGCTCCATCGCAAGTTCAAAGCCAGTCTCGGCAACTTACCAAGGCCCAGTTCCTAGCACCAAAAAAAAAAAAAAAAAAAAAAAGAGGCTACCAAAGTTATACTGTGACCTGTGGATTGGAGTTAAACACGGGGTTTCTTGGCAATGCATAAATGAATATACACAATAGGGTATATTCTATCAAACTGATGGATTATATTTCTCTTTCATTTAAGAACACTTTGATTATTGTACTTATTACATGAGAGAGTACTTTGTTCCTTGCTGTGAAATGTAAATTTGAAATATTCAATTCTGGATATTTGTGGAAATGAAACATTTTTATTTACTAATGTTTATAAACAAAGCAAAAGACCTTGATTTTGCAGGGGAAATGATTTAAGAAAAAAATAATAATTGTAAATATTCCCTGGATTTTTAAACTAATTTTCCCTACCCCTTCGAGTGATAGCAAAGCTGAACACTTATTTCTGCCACTCAACTAGGATCTTTCAAACAAATATTACATATTCTTTTCACAAAGTTCAAAAGCTACCAAAGAATTAAATAGAAACATTTTCCCTTCTGCACCTTCTGATAAAACATTTTATTATTACCAAAGACCATTATTATTTCCACTCAGCAGAGAAACAGAGTGGGATCCATGCCAACCTGGAAACCACAGATCAAGGTTTGAATCCCAACTATCATAGAAGTTGTTAGTGCTCGGTTAGTCAGTTAACCTTTCCAATGCCTCAGATGTAAGGCAGGAAGACAGCACAATATGTAGACAGAATTCATTCCAAATCTAATACTTAAACTTATTTTGACAGGTAAGAGAGGCTACAGCACAGGGATGAGGGAGGAGGGGTGGTAGAGACACTAGGATGAAAAGTATTCATAGCACACGGAGCTCTTCCTCACAATTTTTGTACAGCGATTCTACAGATCTCAGCTCCAACAAAACTGTTTCCAAGAGAAGGTTAGGAAGAGAAAGAAGAGGTGTCCCATGTGGATCTTAATCTACAGATACTGAGTTTAAAACAACAACAACAAATCTTGCACAGTTTGGGGCATGATTTTTAATGATCCTTTAACTAAACAAAGTCCACAGTATTTTATGGTCGATAGCTTACAATCCAAGCACAATGGGTTTGTGACCTGATTTGACTCCTACATCCCATCCCCGCCCCCCCCCCCCCCAGAAAGTTTTAAGTTTACCTTTCTAGTGCCAGGGGTACGCTTGTGTGATCTCTATGGTCTAGACTTGGATGGTGTGGTGCTATTTCATGAAATTTACTACAAATAAAGAGTATTCACAGCTGGGTAAGAACTTGTCCATTTTCCATAGATAATATACAAGTGAATGAGAAGCCTGGAATTGCCAAGGGATTCCACTGAAGTCATAAACCACCAGATCAAAGCTTACATTTCCACTACACAGAAACAGAACCCTGGCCCATAATTCAGATGTTGGTTAATTAGTATTGTATTTATACTCTCCTTGTTATTGCAACTTTGATCTCAACAGCTCTGTAAAGCCCACACTCACAGTTTTAAAGCAGCATGCTGAAGCAGCAGGTAAGAGAAACTTAAGGCATGGCCCATTTATTGGAAGCAGCAGCGAGCAGTTTGATTTAATGGAAACACCATTAGATAACTGTCTGTGGGCCTTTCCAGCTCCAACAGTCAGGTAACAGGTGAGAGAGGCTACAGCACCGGGATGAGGGAGGAGGGGTGGTAGAGACATTAGGATGAGAAGTATTCATAGCACACGGAGTTCTTCTTCATAATTTGTGTGCAGTGATTCTACAGATCTCAGCAAAGCTGGACACTTATATCTGCCACTCAACTAGGATCTTTCAAATATTACATACTTTTCACAAAGTTGAAAAGCTACCAAAGAATTAAATAGAAAAACTTTCCCTTCTGCACCTGTCAGTCCTGTAGGTCCCAACACCAGCAAGCACTCTACCACTGAGCCCTGATGACCATTTCAAAAAACAAAAAACAAAAAAACAAAAAACCCTCCAAAGTTGCCTATACATGGCATATAGTGTGTATTTTTTCCCTCCCAAACACAAATATTAGTGCTCTGTACATAATTTTTTTCTCCCCCCCCAACCCATTCTCCTACCCTCCTCATCAACCACTCCAGCCTCTAGTAACCACCATTCGAATCTCAACTTTTATGAGGATCAAGATTCCACATGAGTGTGATCATACAGTACTTGTCTTTTTGTGCCTGGTTTATTTCACTTAACATAATGCCTCTAGGTTCATCCACATTGTTACAACACAATTTTGTTCTTTTTAATGACTGAATAGTATTCCATTATGTATATGCACAACATTTTCTTTACCCACTGATGAAACACTTGGGTTGATTCCATGCCTTTTCTATTGTGACCATGCTGCAGTGAGCATGGGCTGCCTGCAAATGCCTTTTTAACATATTGATATAATTTCCTTTGGATATACACTCAGTAGTGGGATTGCTGGATGTGTGTGTTTTAAAAAATATTTATTTTTTTAGTTATAGGTAGACACAATATCTTTATTTTTTATTTTTATGTGGTGCTAAAGATCGAACTCAGTGCCTCATGCATGCTAGGCGAACGCTCTAGCTCTGAGCCACAACCCCAGCCCCACAGATGTGTTTATTTTAAACAGTGTATCTTGGAGATTGTTTCATATCTACATACATAAAGCTATATCATTTTTTTGCTAGCTACATAATAATCAACTCTCTGAATAGACATAATTAAACGGTCTCCTGATAGATATGACATTTCTGATATTTTGCTATTTCCAAAAAATAAACATTATAATGAATACTCACCTATCTACCTAGCTATCTCAGTTTGCATGTACTTAGTGTATCTTGGAAGATAAGCTTTCAGAAGTGGAATAGACAGCTATGCATATGTAATGTCAACACACAAATGCAATGTCATTTCCCCACACATCTGGAAATACAATTATTAATTTTTTTGATTTCTGCCCATCTATAGGAGAAACGTGCTATTTTACTTGTATTTTAATTAATGAGTTCAATCAAGAATGAGGGGGCTGGGGATGTGGCTCAAGCGGTAGCGCGCTCGCCTGGCATGCGTGCGGCCCGGGTTCGATCCTCAGCACCACATACCAACAAAGATGTTGTGTCCGCCGAAAAACGAAAAAATAAATATTAAAAAATTCTCTCTCTCTCTCTTTTTTTTTTTTTTTAAAAGAATGAGGTTGATCATTCTTCCTATGTTGAAGAATCTACCCCATCGTTTCAGGGGGGACGTCACAGAACACTTCTCTACTTTTTTTCAGTATGTCAGACATGGGACAAGTGGCTTTGTGACCTCCATTCACTTCGTTTATTCCACGAATCCTTACCGAACATGTAGCACATCAGATACTAGAAAGAAGTGGACAAGCTATTCCCAGCCACAGTCTGGCGGGGAAGGTGCTAAGCAGGCGGTGCAGCCAGCAAGTGGCACTGCTCCAAGTCAGCCTGAGCTCAAGGAGCCCTGAGGAGTAGGAAATAGAGAGGGCCAAAAGGAAAAGCAAGAGTAGGGGAGTCAGGAAAAGGCCAAGTCAACGGAATGAGGCAGATAAAGGCGTGGCCGCCAGGAGGTTGAGGAATTTCAAGTCCTCTGGTCTGAGAGGAGGAGAAAATGCTCCCAGGGAAGGGCAAGACAGCAGGCTGGACATCGTGGAAGTCTCCTGTTTTCTGAGGTGAGCCATGAAGGCGGCAGGTACTTCTCAAGACCCAGCCCTGAATCACCACATCCCGCACAATCAGTGGGCACCAGGTAAAACTGACAGTCAACACAGCCCACGGTGTAGCTAGCTGCCTGTTCTCTGGCTATTTTTCTTCCTTCCTCAAAGAGAGCTCTGCAGCCCTGAAAGTACAGATGCAGCTATCCTTCTACTCTTCTCTGTGGCTGGGTGCATCCGACCATCGGAGCAGTCTGTGGATGATTCCTTGTTTCTCTGACGTGCGGTTGCTAGGTATGCTTGATCAACTAATGCCTCCTTGAAATAAAAGCAGCCCTCCAACTACATTATCAAAACCTTCTGTTGTTAACAGGTATTTATCACACCTCTTGGGAGTGCAACAGATAACTCCATTAAATACATCAGGAGTGTCCTAGGTTAGTAGAATGATTAAATAACATGACTGACTTTTTTTTTTTTTTTTTTTTTGGTGGTGCTGGGGATTGAACCCAGGGCCTTGTGCATGCTAGACAAGCACTCTACCAACTGAGCTATATCCCCAGCCCACACGATTGAGTTTTTTTTTGTTTTTAAACGAACCCACCAGACCTTTTATTTTTAAAGTGCACAGGGATAATGTCTTCAAAGTAATGCCCTTACAGAAGACTACTTATTCAAATAATGATTCTTCTAACATTTATGGAATTCTTTTAAGGATATTTTTCTTGCAGCATCTACCCAATAAATAGTAATTTCACTGATTTGCCTTTGGTCTATAGTGGTTTTACAAGTGTGCTCTGTGTTGAGACAATATCCCTCCCTTTCCTTCCCTCTTCCTATAGACAGTGTAAACAAAGCAAAACTCAGAGACTTCCTCTGACAGCAAAGAGAACAGTTTTCTGAGGAGTGGGCTGCCTTATTCTGCAGCCCTCCTTGGATGCAGGACTGCAGGGCTGGTGACCATATCCATGCCATCTGCCTATTCTCAGCAAAGGATTTGCCTCCTACTTTCTTTCAGGGCCTGGTGGGAGAAGCAGCACTGGAAAGACACCACCCACCCTTCGTGGTCTTGAGCTCCCTGGTCTGGTTAAGGAGACAGTATTTACTCGGCAATAAGGGTCAGTGTTGGTGCATCATCAGAATGGACACAGGGCACCCTGGTTCCAGGCCACATCTGAATGTCAGGTACCAGGATCAAAATCTCATCTTAGCAGTGGTGCATGCCTGTAATCCCAGCAGCTCAGGAGGTTGAGGCAGGAAGATGGTGAGTTCAAAGCCAGCCTCAGCAAAAGTGAGGCACTAATCAACTCAGTGAGACCGTGTCTCTAAATAAAATACAGAATAGGGCTGGGGATGTGGCTCAGTGGTCCAGTGACCCTGAATTCAATCCCTGGTATACCCCCTTCCCCCCAAAACGTCACCCTAAGATAAATACATGACCAGTGTAACCCCACATCAAGTACAACCACAAGAATGGGAAGTTACACTCATGTATGTGGAATATGTTAGAATATACTCTACTGTTATGTATATCTAAAAAAAATAGTTTTTTAAACTCCACCTTTAGCTGGGCATGGTGGTGTACACCTATAATCCCAGCAATTTGGAAGTCTGAGGCAGGAGGATTGCAAGTTTAAGCCACCCTCAGTAATTTAGCAAGACCAGGACTCAAAATAAAAAACAAAAAGGGCTGAGGATGTGGCTCAGTGGTAAAGCACCCTTGGGTTCATCTTCAGTATCAAAAAACAAACAAACAAAAAAACCCTTCACCTTAACTGAGGGGAGCTACAGTCTGGCAAGATCTCATACCTCTCCATCGACGCAGTGTTTCTCATTTATCACGTCCTCCTGCTGTAACCCTCTGTGTACATCTCTGTTACCCTGCCAGATCCTGCCCCCTGGGATTTGTTCATCCCATCTAGCTCTTTACATGCTCAATGGGTGACTGTAAACAAATGAAGAGATATCAGAAGTCTTCTCAGCTCATCCTGTCAGCTCAACCCACACTGGGTGAGTCCAGGTCTCTTGAACATAAAGGGCTCACTTTATGCCTGACCAGACATAACCCTGGGACCTCTGATGGCCATGGAGCTCTGAGAAGGAGCTCATTCCCTGAGGGGTGGACACCCAGGCTATTGGGAGGCCATGGGCAGAGAATTAGATTAGGCATCAGGACTACTGGGCATGTGGCCACCACCCAGACATGTGACTCTGGCACATTATTCCACTTCTCTGGGGCCAGATGGCTTCTTGCTAAGATCCAACTCAGTGTCGAGAGTTCTCCAGTGCCGCCTGCTGTCTTCCCCCAAGGACAGAACAGATGCCTCTTCCTCTCATAGTGCTGGTGCAAGAACTGAGTTTTTCAAGCAAAAACACCTTTCTGTGACTGGGTGGTTTATCCTAAGAAAAGGACTAAGAAGTCTTAGAAATCATCATTCTGTGAGCCAAGAAAAATAGTTTGTAAAGGCTAGAAGAAAAGAACCCAAAGGGGAAGACTTGTAAAAACATCTATAACAACCAAAAGTTCCCAGGGACTAAAACTGAGTCATTGCAGGATCACAGGCGGTGGAAAGTGAGCTCTGAAACACACAGAGTCAACTGGCAAAGGGGCAAGTGGTATAGAATGCAACACGGAGGTGACACACATGCACTCAGAGTCCACAGGGGGCAGCAGACACATCTTCATCCCAGGACGCAGCTTGGGGAAAGCCTACCATACTGGACAGGAAGTAGGGACCACCAAAATTCATTAGGATTCACTGTGCCCCAAACCATGCTCTTAGGCTGTAGAGGGGGGAAGGAAGTGAGAATGAACAGGAATGGTATCTTCCTTCACTGAAAGCCTGCACTGGGCTAAGCCAGCTCGCAGGAGCGATGCAGATGGAAACCCATCAGCACAGTCTGCCTTTCTAGGAACTCATCCTTGGGACAAGGAACTTAGGACACCAAAACCACCACCCAAGGTACTGTCAATGATAAAATCCGTGTACTTTACCCATTACAAAGCATTTTATGCACAGAAGTTCATTTAATTCTCACAATGGTCCGAAGGCCAGAGAGAATTTAAGTAACTTGCCCAGGATCTCTGGGCTACTATTAGACATTTCACATGTACTACTGTAAGAATAGTAAGAGACAGTCGGAATTTGCAGGGATTCCAAGGACAAAGACAGCTTATATGCAAATGAGTACCCATGCTAGGGACAGGTGTGGTACATAATGCCTTGTGAACACCAGTAGCAGTACCTGAAAGAGCCACCCACTGGCACTGGGCCTGGCCCAGGCTGAGTTGATACCTACCTGACTCCTTCCTAGCTGCTCCATGAATAAAAGTAGGATGTTAACAGTTTCTGCTCTGCAGTTGGAGAATCTAAAGTGAATTCAAGAATCTGAATAGATGTCTGTTTGACACCAAAGTCACTAGTCCTGTCAATCTGGTAATGGTTTTAGGTGGTACATGAGACACAGTGTTCCAGGCAATGACTGTAAGAGGTGTGCAAACACAGCAATTAAAAAAAAAAAAAAAAAAAGGACTGTGTTTTATTTTCTAATATTTCTTTTTATTATCAAGGAAATGTATCGGTTTGGGACTGGTCAGTTTAGTATCTAATACTAATCCTCTTTCCTTCCTACATCTCTTCTTCCTTTCTTAGTGCTGGGGCTCAAACAAGGGCCTCAAATGAGCTCTATCACTTGCCTAAGCACCAAGCTTCCCCTGCCCTCCTTAAAAAAGAAGAGGGCTGGGGGTGTGGCTCAATGGTAGAGCACTTATCTATCAAATGCAAGGGCCTGGCTAGATCTCCCCCAACACACCACCGAAAAAAAAAGAAAAAGAAAGGAAAGAAAGAAAAAGAAAAAAAGGAGAAGGTGTTAGACTCAAAACCTTCCAGCAAGCAACACTAGGTGGAATTTAATAACATTTTATTTTCAGTATATTTTATTTTTATGGTTATTTGCAATTTATGGCAAAGAGCTCTGGTTTTCCATTTACATAAATGATACAACATTTCTTACTAAAGTAAATGTGGCTTTTAAAAAAAATGAGGGGGATTTTTAAAAGACAATATTAAGTACAGTCATGTGTTGCTTAATAACAGGGATACACCCTGAGAAATGTATTGTTCAGCAGTTTTGCCATTTTGTGAACAACATTAAGAGTATTCACACAAATTACAATGACTATAAGGTCACTAGATGATATAATCCCCCACCCCCACCTCCCGTGATGCTGGGATTAAACCCAGGTTCTCCCACATTTTAGGCAAGTGCTCTGCCACTTAGCTACAGCTCTAGATCTTTTTATTTTGAGACAGGATCTTGCTAAATTACCCAGGCTGGCCTCAAACTCGCAATCTTCCTACCTCAGCCTCTCAAGCAGTTAGCATTACAGGTGTACATCACTAGGCCATGTTACTAAGCATCATAGTAATATAATGGACCACCAACACATCTGTAGGGCATGATTGGTTGAAACACTGTTACGTGGTACATGGCAGTAGTTAATAGTGGTGGAGATACAGCAAAAAACACGAAACTAGCACACGGGTGGCTGACATTTGGGAAATGTTACCTTTGTCATACTGTCCCTCAGAACACAAGTGCTTCTGCCCAGTTTTGAATCCATGCTCCTTTGCAGTAGGGCAAACGTGACAAGTAATATTCTTCAGAACCCTCACCTCTGAGGCTGCAGGGTTTCCAGCGGGGGATGTCCTAGACATGATCTCTTACAAGGGCTGCACTAATGCATAGCACATGTTCAGGTTGGTAGGCAGGTACATGAACAGGTGTCAGGAGTGGAGAACGACAAATATCTGACGAGGACAGGGAAACTATGACCCCTGCACTACATGCACTATGGTCAGCAAACTATGGCCCTGCACTACATCCAGCTTAAAACAAAAATAAAAAGTCCTGATCCTTTGATGGGGGTGAGGGCAGACACCTTACCCTGTAGGTGGGCCTTCTAGCTATCCCTTCTAAAGTGAAGCCCCCTGGAAACTGGAATAACATTGTTCCTTGGGTAACTGTGCATCGAGAAGGGGCTTGTGGGCACAAGCCTCTGTCGTTGGCTGGGGACTAAAAGAAAGAGGTACCTACATGGGAGGTGAGAGCACTGGCCTCAGAGCAATTTGTAGTTTTGCCAGTTTCTGTGGTACAAACTCTCTCCCTAGCCTGTTTAAAACTACTAATGTGATATCACCAAAGGGAAGCGGGGAAGAGATGCACACAGTCGCCTCTGGTGAGCCACTCAAACCGCCTCTAGCGCTCCACTGGGAATCTGGCTTATGGCTCATAACAGTTCTTAACTGGATGCTGATCTGCTGTGACGTGAGAGGACATGACAGGTCACTCAGAAGTCACACTGCTGAACCACCCCCACCCTGCAGCCATTCAGTAACAGATCTTACAGCTGACCTTCAACAGCTTTTGAAGAGACTGATTCAGACTTAGGAACTCCACTTGCAGATAAGGTAACCGGGGAACTGCGTAGTAGACCTGCTCACCCTGGGCTACCTGGAAGAACTAGGATGATTATACCTTGCATCATCAGAAACAAATCCTGAAACCAAAGAGACAGTAGCTGCAGAGAAAGCAGGCAGTCCACCAGCAGTGAAGTCACATGGAGTGCAGCTGATACAGGACTGGTAAATGTACTTCCAGGGAAGCCTGGTCGAAGGAGAAACAGAAAGGACCCCTGTGATGCTTAGAAGTTGTGGGGTGTGTGCACACGCATGAGTGTGTATGAACGTGTGCTCTCATGAGTAGGTAGATGTCATGAAACACGCAAATGCTGTTCCCTGTGTTCTGTGATTAAAGAATCCCCAGGCATCTTATTTGAAATTAAAAAATTGGTTTGTGAATTTTAGCCAACTAATACCACATGTGAGACGAGAAGCCCATACCTTCTTCTTCTGTTTTTCTTTTTCTCTCCATTAATTTTATTTTCATGGTGAAAACTTTTAATTTTCCTACCTGCACCCCTCAGCAAGTATATGATGAATTTTATAGGAAATCAATTCTTTTTCTAAAAGCTGTACTCTCTCTCTCTCTCTCTCTGGTTTCCTCCAGATTAATAACATCCTGTCTATCAATCTAAACCTCAGATCATTCTCTCCTGCATCCATCTTCCTCATCCTTTTCTGTCCCTGCCCCTCTTGTTCTCATCTGAAAAGTCATCAACGCCCACCTGGAGCATCCCTTCTGTCACCAGGGCCAAAAGTCACTGGGAGAAACTCAGCCACTCAGGCTTTCTTCATGGCTCTTTCCACTTGCAAAGAAGCCCCCTGTAGCAAGTCAGAGTAGCTCTGTTGGCCTGCTTGTGGGGCCCTTGACTTCTGCACGGCAGACAGGTCTTCTGTTTACCAACCACTCACCTATACCACCCTCCTCGGCAGCCCTTAGAAACTTGCCAGTCATTAAGTGCTTATTTATCCCCATTTTGTAGGGAGTGAAACTGAGGGACAGAAGAGGAAATCTCTATGAGGACACGCCACAGGAAGGAGATCCAAGTTTAGTGTCACTCAATTTGGGCAGTTATTTTCAAAGACTAAGAAAGTGATTAGAGATCTGAATCACTCCTTGACAAAGCCATGCTTTCTTCCTCCGCCAGCCAACTCTGAAATGAAAGGAGGGGCAAATGTCAGTGGGCTTCTCAGTTTTACACCATTTTGTGCTTTGTGGAGGGAGTATAGTGAGCTTGGAAAAAGGTGATATGATAGGAAAGTGGAGACAGGGAAGTGTAAAGCAAGAGGCTTCTAAGACCCTACCTGGGATAAGCAAACTAAGAAATATTAAACTGGTGAGGGCTACACAGAGACCAGGAAGTGATACATAAACTCCACTCACAGCTCATCCAAAAAACGTAAGAATGGCCTCTTCACTTCAGGGCTGGTGGGTGGAGAACTTTGGCCTGATGCTATGTAATTATGCAAACATGTACAAATATATGAATACAGCTGTACATATGTACACAAATAGTTATACATAGTTATATAACTATTGAGTTGTAAGAACCCCCTACAATAGGGTGTTCTCATGACCAAACTTCAGTGTAACAGAGAAACTGTCAACCATAAAAACATCGTTTTGCCTCATTCCCAAAGGGATGCATCATTTTTTCTTGCCCTTGTTGATAAGTGTTGAAAATTGTTGAAATGTTTTTAACTGACTGAAGTGGAGAGAGGGCAATACAATTCCATGGAGGCTTTTAAGTCTTCTGAGTTAAGATCCATTGAATTTAGGTAGGAAAGGGGGAAAAGTTAGTAAACTGTGGATTTCATCAAATGTGGTCAGCCACAGCCTCACACCAGGGGCATAATCCAAATTATACAAACAACAAAGTTTCTATACCTTGAAAAATCGGTATACCGGGTCATATTTTCAATACTCAGAATTCACTGCTTAGTTCAATGGCTGCCTATAGTTCAAAGCTTATCAGATAAAGCCACCTTCCCATCAGGACTGGGAAGGCTCTTAGGGCAACCCATCATTTCATATATAATGAGACTGCCCCTCAGAGAAGGGATTTGTCCTAAGGCATACAATAATGTTTAGGGTGAGAAGCCACATCTTCTAGTCTCAAGACCTTCAACTCTCCTTTGCACCCGGATGTCTCTGTGGCGGTATCCACCCAGTGAACCCACTGACAGACACACACGAGCACCAGTGTCCAGGCACTATGTCAGCTCCAGGAGGATGGGCGCTCTGGACAGGCACCAAGGGCTCCAGGATGAGTGACGCGCAGTGTCTTCCCTGTTGGAGCTTCCAGTGAAAGTCCAAGGGGACTGCACAGGTAAGTACAGAAGAGGGTGAAAACCACTCTAGAAAAATGTACAGGACACTATGGGAGGTCAGTGGACAGCCATTGCCATCCTTGAGGGACAATGAATAGGAACCTGATCTGAATGAAGAGTAGACAATATGCCAGTCGGAAAGGTGGCAAAGGACATTCATGCAGCAGAGAGAACAGCATGAGCAAGGCCTGGAGGGAACCTCAGGAGGGTAAGCAGGTTCAATAAAACCAAAGGAGCAAATCCAGGGAGAAGCCAAACTACAAAGAAGTCACTGTAACCCTAAGTCGGGCTGTAATGGGCACAGGGTCAAAGCAAGCACATGCTAGGGTCAAGGTGTCCTAAGTGAGCATCAGGATCAACACAGGAACGAACATATCAGTAGAAAACCGGAAGAGGAAGAGAGCCTCCCAGCGAGCTCAAGAGTGAAACAGCCAAGCTGAGGATTGTAGAGGGAGACACACAGTCTCTGACACCAGCCAGCGGGCTTTTCTTGTCCACCAGGTCACATGTGGCCAAAGATAAAGCTGGCCTGAGCCATCAGCCAACAAAAGTCTTCAAGAGTCTGTTTCCTTTGAGTTGTGAGCCTTCTGAGACTGCAAATGGACATTGGGCAGGTCAAAGCCTGAACTAAAGCGAATTCCTAACAAGTTTTTATAACTGTGATTCCCTTTTTTCCTCTCTACCTACACTGGGGCTTTCTGTCCTAATGCAAGTGTAGACAGTGTAGCCTAGAGGTTAAAACTAGAGTCAAAAGTTCCAAGTTCAGGGCTGGGGATGTGGCTCAAGCGGTAACACGCTCACCTGGCATGCGCGGGCACTGGGTTCGATCCTCAGCATCACATAAAAATAAAATAAAGATGTTGTGTCCACCGAAAACTGAAGAATAAGTATTAAAAAAATTCTCTCTCTCTTCTCTTTCTCTCTCTTTAAAAAAAAAAAAAAGTTCCAAGTTCAAAGCCATCCAGTTGGTCACTAACTGGGTGACCCTTGGCAGAGTTGCTTTAATTCCCCTGATTCAACTCCCTCATCTAAACTGTTGGAACTGTCAGATTAGACACAAGAGAAAACACTTCTACCGTGGTGCACAGCACATAGATAGTATTCTGTGAGCAGTAGGTGTTCCAGTGTTCTATTTAAAAGTCGAGCTGGGCCAGGTTTTATAGAACTCTCACGTTGATTTGGGTTTTGTGGTGGATTGTATTTTCCAAAGATGACTGCATCTAAATCTCTCCCCCACAGCTCTTCTTATGACTTTAACATCTCTCCCACTGAGAGACAGGGTTCTATGTTCCCATCCCTGAAATCCAGTCAGGTTTATGTCCACAGTAAAAATGAAGAGTCTCCAACTTCTGAAGAGAGATCACAGCCTGCTTCTCTTAGGAATGTTTGCTCTTGGAACCTAGCCACCATGCTGGGAGGAAGCACAAGCAGCCACATGGAGAGGCCACCATTCCAGCCAACAGCCCCAGCTGAGGTGCCAGCTGACAGCCAGCATCAAATTGCCAAAGATGTGAGTGAGTGAGCCTTCAGATGCCAAATCACCCCAGCCTTCGAATCTTCCCAGCAGAGGCCCCAGATATCATAGAGCACAAACAAACTGTCCTACTGTGCCATTTCCAAATTCCTGACCCACTGAAACTATGAATCTAATAAAATGGTGTTTGTTTAATGCCATGTAGTCTCAGTTTTCTAGGTAGCAATAGATAATTTATACAACTGTTTCAAGGCAACAGAGGAAAGATTTGGGAGTGCTGAAAAAGACGAAGTTTCCATCAGGTTAGCTTCAGTGTGGTAAGCTAGGACCGGTGGCAGAGAGACTCACAGGAGACCACGGACACTCTTTGTGTGGCGTGGGGGTGGAAGTTTACAGGGCACAGATTAGATGTGTGGGTTGAGGAAAAAAAGAGAAGTTCAGACTTTGAGGTCTGAACTCATAGTAGAATCCCTGAGAGAATTAGGTTCATCTAGAAAGGGAGTCCCATCCACCACAGGGGATAGAGAGGGTAGAGCAAAGAAAGTAAATTCCATTCTAAATATGTTGAATCTGCACGATGTATGGATAAGCTACGAAGTGTCTAGCAAGAAGTTAAAATTCAGGACTAGAAATTGAAGACTGCTTTTGGTTAAAACTTTAAAAATGGATGTGACTGCCTCTGATGACTAGGCTGGGAAAAGGTCTTAAGCTTGGTGAGTGCATATATTTAGGGGAACAACAGGAATAACAGGTGAGATGAAGGTGGGCTGGTCAGTTACAAAGGCAGAATTTTGAGAACATAATGTCACAACCAATGTCTGAGAGGGTGTGATCATCATTAGTAAAGAGACAAAAGACTGACAAAAGGCATTGAAGCCAAAAAGGAGACCAGGAAGGGACCAGGATCAGAGGAAGCCCCCTGTACCCTCGACCTACAGTGGAATCAGACAAACTGAATGAATGAATGAATGAATGAATGACGTGACACAAAGACTGTTTTGTGCCTGGGCAAGTCTTCAGTCTCCCTTCAGGCAGGAGTTTCCTGTGAGTCTGAGATGATGACAAGCACAGGCCTAGGGGTAAAGTGGGGATAGGAACACCTGCCACTTATCTATCTCACACAGAGAAAGCACAGATTAGGTTCCTATAAAGTGCTTTGAATTCTCTGGCATCACAGTAGATCTGATTCCTATCTTTCAGCCTCTAAGGGGAACACTTCTTAGCATTTGTTGAACTGCACAACATTCCTGGGAGGTAGATATTATCATTGGATGAGGAAACAAAGGCCACACAGCAAGTCAAAAGCCAAGGCAAGATTGGCTTCTGTGGGGAAGTCCAGTTGGCTGGATTCCTTTTGTGTCAGTAGTGAGTTCTTTGATCGGTAACACGGAAGAGTCTTGTTTCTGGGGAGGTTGTGAAAATAGATTCATTAATGACCATAAGGTCCTCTGAAACTCACTGAAAAGGATATGGGGGAGGGGAAGCACAGCCACCCAGATTGTAGAAATAATAAAAGAAATCCTAGGAACAATGGGCATTCTACAAACAGCAAGGGGGATCTGGCGCTGGGGAAGAGTGGTAACCAGGAGGGAGCAGGCGCAGGCGTGGGTTTTTTTTTTGGGGGGGGGTGGCACTTGGAGAGGTGGCTGGGTGCCAGCTGCTCCAGGCTCAGCCCTCTCCTGCCTCTTCACTTTGGGTAGACCCAGCATGACATGCCTGGGTTGTACTGGACTCTTGGCTCCACAGACAGAGCAGTGACTGGATTACTCACAGGCTGAGTTTGTGAACAAAACTATGGATCAGAGCAACTCAGGGGTTTCCAGAAACAGTAAAGGGAGAGGTTACAGCTTTATGATTTTACTAGAAATCCATGGAAAAAATAATAGCATTATCAATTCTTCTGGCATTTTTCCCCCTAAAAACTCAATTTCTTAATGAAAAGTAAAAAAAAAAAAAAAAAAAAAATTTAAGAGATGGAGTTTAAGATGAATGAAGTGGGCACAGGAGAGGTAGCAGGCACTTGATGAGGGCCTGCCACAGGCCATCTCACTTCATATTTATAATCCCCTCATGAGATACTGGCAGTCCCAACCCACAGAAACTAGGCAAAGGCTTAGAATGGCTCCTCTATCTGTGGTCCTACGGCTAGACTATGATGGAGGCATGACTTGAGGCATGACTTGAATCCTGACATGCCTGATCCCAGAGCCCATGGTCTTTCTGGCCATTGCATTGCCTACTTCTCAACAGTCACAAGTTCACCAGTAGTCAGGTTTGAACTAAGGAAATTTATTATAATACCCCAGATGTGACTGCCCCCTAAACTAGAGGATGTATAGAGAAGAACATATCCATTATGCATGTCTACCATATATCCAATGCATACAAGATGAACAAGTGATCAAAACCAACCCCACTGTGTGAGGGGCAAAATTACTGTGTCCTTTGCTGTCTCCAGAGGGCCCTAGCTCAGCACTCTTGTGGAATACACCAGCTGACCAACACATCCTCACTGCCCTAGGTAACACCTCGCCCATCCTTTCACAAAGCATTCTCCTTTTCCCAATTCCTTTGCAGCCTTGGCTCAAATAGCAAGAATTTTTAAGTTAACTAGACAAACCAATTGCTAAGTTGGTAGGTAATATATAATATTTTCTAAGACATGGGTTTTTAACTCAGTTAACATGCACTTTACTACCACGAGTATAAGAAGTAATTACAACAGTGGATGTCTCAGGCACCTTAGAAGACTGAAAGTGGAGAGAGCTTCAGGGCAAGCAGCCTTTAGGAACTTGCCCAATCAACCAATCAATCACGCAATCAATAAACTAGAAATTGAGTCCTACCCATACCTTTTAAAGAGAAGACAATATTGATTTGCATGTCTGCTTCTGCATTCAATCTGAAATATAAACACGATTATTGTTTTGGTTGAAAATTCTGAAGAAAAGCTGAGCGCAACCAGATATGCAGTTGGAAAAAAAGCATCAGCCTTTTTGGATAATTATGGATATTCTTCTTTAATACGACACCAAAATTTGACAAGTAGGGTTACTGACAGAGTTAAAGTAGGTTCTATTATCACATCCATTTTGCAGTGAGGAAATAGGTTCAATAGCCTCTCAAAGTTGTACTGTCAAGTAGCAGGAGCTGGATTCAAATCCAGAAATAATCCAGATGGTGAGTCATGCCTTTAGCCACTAATCCAATGCAATTCTCAAGTGTGATGCACAGACCCTTAGAATCCCAAAGACCCTTTGGGGGGGGGGGGGTCCATGAGGCCCAAACTGTTTTTCTAATTACACCAGGATGTTAAGCACCTTTTGTCACAGTGCTGCTATTTGCACAGATGGTGCAAAAGAAGTGGGGGATCAAACTGCTGACCCTTTAGTGCCCAAATCAAGGCACTAGCATTAAACTGTACTAAAAGTCCTGTTATGCATTTTAATGGGCGGGGGGAGCCACTTTCATTTAAAATTGTCCTTGATGAAGTATTAAAAAATTATTAATTTCTAAATATCTTGACTCTGGAGTCTGGATCTTTTAAAATATCATGTGACCAAATGGAAACTAAACATAAAACACTTCTGTTGTACATGAAGTAGATGTCTTCCAGAGAAGATAACTGGATAATTGAACTGAGCTGAAATGGCTACTTTCACTATGGAAAACAATGTTGCTGACCGACAGCCATGGCTGTTCAGATTGGCTACTTGACAGACATTTTCTTGAAAATGAAGAAAGTGAGCCTGCACTTCAAAAAAAAAAAAATAGGAAAGTTATGTCTGATTTATTCTCTGTCTTTTCTATTCCCATCCCCTCCCCTTTGTCTAATCCAATGAACTTCTCCACTACCCCCTGACCCTGCTCTTATTGTGTGTTAGCATCCATATATCAGAGAGAACATTCGACCTTTGGGTTTTGGGGATTGACTTATTTTGCTTATCATGATAGTCTCTAGTTCCATCCATTTACTGGCAAGTGCCATAATTTCATTCTTCTTTATGGGTATAATATACCACATTTTCTTTATCCATTCATCTGCTGAAGGGCACCTAGGTTGATTCTATAGCTTAGCTATTGTGAACTAAATGTATAAACATTGATGTGGCTGCATCACTGTCGTATGCGATTTTAAGTCCTTTGGGTATAAACTTAGGAGTGGGATAGCTAGGATGAATGGTGGTTCTATTCCAAGTTTTCTGAGAAATCTCCATACTGCTTTCCATAGTGGTTGCACCAATTTGCAGTCCCACCAGCAAATGTGTGAGTGTACCTTTCCCCCTCATCCTCACCAACATTTATCCAAATGCTTCTAAGCAGCCTGGTTTGAAAAATAAATGCTTAAAACAAAGAGTTTATAAAGCCAACAACAAAATCATTACTATCACTTGAAGTACTACAACTTTATAATTCAACAAGGGAAAAACATTTTTTTCCCAAATTCAATGTAAGCAACATGGGGGGAAAAAAGGATGTTGAGTCAGATAATTCCTGTGCACATCACAGATAATGCAACATATGTAAGTTATGGAAAACACTCAGGATGTTACAGCTACTTTCTGGAATGCTCCCTCACCACAATATCTTCTTATCCTGTTGTTCATCCTGCCTTTTCCCTTCCTTCCACTGTACCTTACTCTGCTGCTTTCTCTCTTTTCAACATACCCAAAGCCCAAATAAATCCAGTAGTCTAGGAAAATAAAGCTAATAGGCATAAGACATTCCATAGCCTTCTTAGGCACTCCCACAGCGTGTGATCTTATTCGCTTATCCCTACAGAGTGACAGCCTTGGAAATCACCTAGGCTCACCTTGACCCTTATTTTACTCGAGAAGAAACAGGAAACGGTAAGTGACTATACTTTTAGTTCAAGAAAACTGATACCTAGATAAAGGGGGTGCCTAAAGTCAAAAGGGGAAAGAAACTGAAGAATGGTTAAAAACATTGTTGGTATCAAAACTAAACTAACACCCATGCCTTACTGAGATATCTATTTTATACTGGGTGCCAGAGGTTTATAATGTTTTTCCCCCTCTGATTAAATAAGTACTAAAATTTGAAAAAACAGGCAGATCAAGAAAGCCCTGACTATGTTAAAATTAACAGATTTGAAAATGAAGGAAATGCAAAGAACGTATGTGCCATGCACATACCCAAAGCCCAAATAAATCCAGTAGTCTAGGAAAATAAAAAGCCTAGCAAGGTTGCCTCTCACTGGAATGAGAAAGAAATGGGGGGAAATAAAGAATTTATTCACATTACAATTTAAGTTCTTAAACTTACTGGGAAATGATGCTTGGTCACCCCTCCCCCCCCCCCCCAAAAAAAAAACCCAAAACCCTCAAATGGCAACATTTAAGTATTTTTTCAAAACATGCCCTTAACGCCCTGGCTTCGCCACAAGAGGGTGCACATTTCCTTATTAATACAGCAACCAAGGGAAACACTTAAGTTCCTCCAGACAGCCGCTCACCTCTGCTAGGGCACCTTTTCCTGTCCTGGGAGTGTAATGACAGTACAGTATTTTTGTAAGTTAAACCCATTTTACACACTTTATTCATTTAATTTTAACAATATTCTGTGAGGGTGAGTGGAGCAAAAAGTATCAACACAGCTGGGGGGTGTGGATCAGGTAGAGGCCTAGCCTAGCATATGCCAGGCCCTGGAGTCAATTCCCAGCACAGGGGGAAATCAACTCCATCTGAAGAAGGAAACACTCAGAGAAGTGACTTGCTGAAGATCAGAAAGATTAGAATGTTAGAGCCCAAATCAAACGAATGTCTCCTGAGACCCAAATCCTATATACAGTACCCTATGAGAACATAATCAAAACCCCTACCATAATCATGCAGCACCTCCGTCCATCCATTCTACTGTCTCTGAGCAAAGACTCATACACTGGGCAGATCAGAGATGGTTTGCCTTTGCAATGTTACAACTGCTCTTTAAAAAAATGTGTGTTAACACCTGGCAATTATTTTTATAGATTTCCAATGAAGTAAGAAGCGTGGTGATATTTGCCTATAGCATTCTAAAGTAGCAGTAACATGGACTAGAATAATATTAAGTGTTGCTTACAACAGAAAAATTAACTTTAGGCTTAAATTTCTTTGGCGAGATCCCCTGAGATTCAGGCTAAAAACTAACTCCAAGGGTTTTCTTGTTCGGTGGTCAAGGACTTTGCACCTGGACTGCCTAAATTCAAATCCAAAGTTTGCCACTTACCACATGGCCTTAACCAATTACTCAGCTCCAATGTGCCTCAGCTTCCCCATGCAAGATGGAGACAGGAGCAACAGTTAGGATAGCAGTTATCATATGAAAGAGCACATGGTACGAGCTCATACTACAAAAGGCAGTCCTCGCTTCAAAGGAGCAAACAAAATCATTCATTCCAGGGATTATTAAAGAAAATGCATTAATTTTATGTACTTTATGTCAGATCTGCATTATATTTTAATCCTTTTATGTGCATAGAAAACCAAAACTATCCTAAAGGATTTAGAGCACAAATATAAACTGCTAAGGAGTATGTAGTTTTCATATCTTTGCTTTTATAACATTATTTATCATACCTAAAGTATTTGATGCCAAGTCCTGGGTCAGGAAAGAAGGCTAAGTTACAGAGTTCTTCCAGGAGGCGATAATAAGTGTTAAGAAGCAGAGGGGAAGGCTCTCTGCCTAGAAACCTGAAGATGCTGAAGTTACTAACCCAAGCATTTCCCCCAACCTCACTTCATAGCTCCTAAGTCTCTCTAAAAACCCACCTTTTCATCTCCATTCCCACCATCACTGTCTTAAATCATATCCTCATCATCATGCACTCCTAACTGGCCACAGAAGTGAGGCTCATGAAGTCTGCTGAAGTGAGTGAATAAGTGGGAATAGGAATAGAAATATTAAAGAAGACCACAAAAAATAGGGGAAAGCTTACTTTACAAACTGTATGCACACATTTTGTTAACAAACATTCTAACTCAGCTCTGTGGAATGATGGGCCACTCCAGTAAGGTCCATCTGAAAGCACCCTCCCTCTCAGAATTTTTTCTTTTTTCTTTCTTTTTTTGTTTTTTTTTTGCGGTGGGTGGGGGGTGTTCCTGGGAATTGAATTCAGGGGCACTGAGCCACATCCTACTTTGAATTTTATTTAGAGCTAGGGTCTCACCGAGTTGCTTGACACCTCACCATTGCTGAGGCTGGCTTTGAATTCACAATCTTCCTGCCTCAGCCTCCCAAACTGCTGGGATTACAGGCATGTGCCACCATGCTCAGCAGGATTTTTTCTTAATTGTAGTGTCACAGGCTCCCTGGGGACTCCCTGATCACCTTTTTCAGTTCTGTTCAATTTGTAGGATCAAACTCACTAGACTGCTAAGGCTGGCTGCTCCTGCACTGGTTGAAGCCACTTTGATACCTCTAGGTTTAAGACGGCACTGGATCTAGCATGAGGACTAAAGTGGGGGCCCACTCTTGTACAGCATCTGCGCACCCTCCAGCTCTTTCCAAGAGTCCCAATAGACCTCTGATTCCTTCCATTCCAAACATTAAGACTGCCTTCTAAATTCTTGTTGAGTTTGAAGGACATCCTTCACATTCTCTCTTGCCTGACTTTTATGGAGCAGAGAAATTTCCGGGGGAAAGAACACTTTTTACTGCTTTGACCTAAGATTTTATTTGATGTCCCATTGGCTCTAATGCCCCTCCTGGGACGTAGCTTCACACACACAATATATATATATATATATATATATATATATATATATATATATATGCGCTAGATCACTCTCTGCTGACACAATGGCAACTCAGGGGCTGGCAAACAATATTCTCTTCCTTCAGAACACACCCACTTACTAAATGTGGCTGTTGAATAGACAGTAAAGAGGCACCTTTGCCTCTTGCTCACAGCCTGAGATCGGAGGGGGCACTAGGGAAAGAGGAATCTGAGGGCAGAGTTAATCACCTAAATTCTTAGAGTTTCAATTTAGGCTTAACAGTTAGTCTGAAAATCAGACTGCACAATGCCGGGGACATGCCTGAGTGTGGCTTCCACAAGATTGTAATCAGACTCTTTCTTTTGACCCTGATATGCAAAACTGTGCAATCAGAACTGGGTGGCAAATCCATGCTAGGAAGGGGCATGACCTCAGCCATCAAAATTAGAACTGGAAAAGCCCTCCACAAACCTAGGCAGAGAGCTCTGTCCTGAGTGTTTCTCATACAGGTCTTCTGATACTTCTCCTGGAACTCCAATTTACAAGCTAACAAGTCTCGCCATAAAAACACAGCGTTTCTTGATGTTTAACATTAATTTTTATTTCTTGTTGTATACTGCTTTGATCGGTTCTAAGTACGTTTTCTCTTTCCATGATGTTTACATCCTTCACATTCTTAGGAACTGTTATCATAACCCCTTTAATCATCCTTTGGCCAAGCTATACATATTTAGCTCCTTTCATCTCTCCCATGTCCTTCCTTCCAGCAGGGCTGGCTCCTCTTTAAATTCCTTCCAATCTGTCAACATCTTTCTGCAACTGATGCACGCCCTCCCTTAATAAATATTCTAGGTACTCCTGTTTCCTAAGAGTTCTCCAACAAGTCCTAATAGTGAAAAGAAACTGGACCAGAAGTCAGAAGTGGCCATTCTAGTCCTGGATCTGTCCCAAGCCTCAGTTAACCCATCTGTAAAACTGGGAATGATATCTTTCCTGATTTGATTAAAAGAGAACAAAATATAAAACCACTTTGCAGATCATAAATTACTATACTTGAAAAATATGTGTATACCACATTTCCATAATTTTTAAAATATAAAAAAATAAGATTGGAAATAAGTAGGTCAAATAACAGTTGTTAAATCTGGTGCTAGCATTAGGTATAACGGTTACATTATTCATGGATTTAGTGCTCTTTGTTTCAACTTTAAGGACATATTTACCCATTCACTAAAAGTATTTATTGAGTCTCTACTATGTGCAGACAAGCTGAACAATGTGGGAGAACATAAAACAAGGACCTCAAGAAGTTATAATTATCATCCTCAATTCTCAGGAACTATTTACTTAGTTTAGATCATATAATATCAGAAAGTTATTGCTGCCACCTTTTATATTATGCTTTATAACAACGAAGTGATTTCTTATTATTTCTTTGGAATAGATTCTAAATCACCGAGCACAAGGTCAAAGGGTGTACCCAAGTTGAGGCCACACATTTCCAAATAATTTCCCAGAAAGGATATGCCAATTTACACCCTCATCACCAATGTATAGGAACACTTCTTACCACATAATTTTCAATATTGGTTATTATTTGACTGCTTTGCAAAACCATAAAAAAAGCATGAAAACAATCTAAATTAAATTTATTTCTCCCAATATAAAGTGTCCCCACCTGATACCTATTTTGGTGTCACCTTGTAGTTGTTAAAATCTTTTGTCTTTGAGTAGACATTAACTGAATGCCTATTATTTTCCAGGCGATAAACTGGGATTTAGACCACAAAGATGAAATAGTCTCAGACCTTGCCCTCAAAGGGCTTATACTCTAATATAAAAGGTAAACAGTAATAATTATCAACACTGCAGGAAGTGCTCCTTCCTTAAGGAGCAAGTGAAAAATTCAAAAGCAACAAAGATGATCCAAAACAGCTTAGGATAATCAAGGGAGGCTTCAAGGAGGTGGTGATCTCAGTTGGGTTTTGAAGGAAAAGCAGATCTTGGTCATGAAAGGGAGAATGAAGAGATTAAGAGAAGCCAGATGTTGGTCTTTGAAGCCACTATCATCTTCTCCCAGAAAATATCTATCGCAATATAAAGTTTTAGCAATTCAGGGCTAAACCTCACGGACAGTTTTTGTTGTTTTCATCTTAATCATATACAGTTGCACTTCTGTTCATGAAAAAAAGCAATCTGCAAATCTTCAAAGACATTGTTTTACAAAACATAAGTAGGAGGGCTGAGGATATAGCTCTGTGATAGAGGGTTTGCCTAGCATGCATGAAGTCCTGGGTTCAATCCCTAGCACTGCAAAAAAAAGAAAGAAAGCAATTTTGTAGAATATAAACTTCAAAAATTCCAGTTGTCATGCTATGCTTTCTCAGGTAAGGTGTATGCAAGTGAGATCAATAACTGCTTTCAACTCTTACAAAAATAAGTCAATTGGCTCTACATAAAAATGGCACATAGCATAAGAATCTGTTAATAGCATCAGATAATATTTGAATAAAATATCCTTAAAAGCTACTTTTTCATGTTTCTGCATATCATTGGTGGTATACATAAATACTTGTGTCTAGGATATAACAAGTGTTCTAAAGAATATACTCCTAGGAACATGGCTTTCAGTAGCCAACTATACAAGGATATATCTCCTCTAACCTATCCCAGAATTTTAGGGTCCAGTTGCCTCTCTAGGTCACAAAACTCCACATGTTGAAATCACGTTTAAACATTAAATTTTAGAGCACTGAAACAAAACTGACAGAAAACCATATACAAAAGGGCCTCATGTTTTTTGTAAATCATTAAAAGATGACTTTCCCATTACTTTGCCATTATTATTATTTTTTTAACTTAAGTTCTTCAAATTGTGCCCTATGGCTTGAATAACTTCTCAAACGTTTCATTATTGAGGGACAAATATCCAGGTTTTCTCTAGGCTCCCCATGGTCACCACCACCAGCTGGAATCAGCCACGAAGGGCCAGGGGCAGATGCTTAGCACTGATGCTGATCCCAGGAGACAGGTTCTCTGGCCAGGGAGCTGTGAGATAAGGCTGTGACCTGGGAGCCCAGGTAGCAACTGAATGGAGCATCACTTTCTGTTCTGCTAAACAACACAGCCCAGATCCCATGTTGAGGCTCTAGGGCCATCGGCCTCTGTACCAAGGCCTTACAGGTTGGCCTGTGTTCAGATATGGAAAGTTATCATTTATCTCTATCTTTATTAAACATACTTCCAATTTTTGTCCGTTTTTTCCTTCTTTTCTTGATTGTCAAAAAGCAAATGGACACAAAACAAACTTTTGACCAGCTTGCAAAATTTTTGTTGTCTGGATTGACTTCCTTCTATGTCAAACATCAAACTAATTCATTTTCTGTATATTACCAAGTATAATCCTTTGAGCTAGCTAGTGTTATCACCATGCCTTCAAAGGTGAGGAAACCAAGATCAGAGTCATACGTGACTTGCCAGAAGTCATACCTGGTAAGGATTACAGCTAGAGTAGAAAACTGGGTTCTACACAACAGGAATTAAGCTCTTAATTACCAGGCTTTGTGGCTGCCACCAACTGAAGGGGCTGACAAAATTCCTTGCAAATGGAGCGGGTGTTTGGATATTTTCTCCTTGAGGAATTGCTCTATCAAAGGCAAGGGGGGCAAAATACTCCAGAAACATGCAAAATCCTCTCAGAGTTAAGTTCAGAAAGTTTTGCAAACATCTCACCAGTCCACTGACAATTTTATAAGTTCAATAGTATCACATATGGAGAACACCTCACTGCCAAAAGTACAATCTTCAAGTTACTTGTTGTAAATTTTGATTTTATTAAGTTTCCTGAATCTTGAACCTGACTTTTCAGATTCAGCTTTGTTTCTTTTCTTTATGGGATGTGTGGACTAATTTTTCTGACTGATAAATAGATGATGAAAAAATGAATTGGCTATATCAGTAGTGAGCTGCAGGGGTTGGGGTTGTAGCTCAGTAGGAACGCGCTTGCCTAGCATGCTTGAGGCACTGGGTTCGATTCTCAGCACCACATACAAATAAGTGAAAATAAAAGTCCATGAACAACTAAAAAATATTTTTTAAAAAATAGTGAGCTGTACCTTGTCCCATAAACAACCAAAAAAATCTGGAATTCACCATGAACAGACAAAGACTCTGGGCTCCATGGGTTACAATTAAGGAGAACTCCTAACCAAGATTAGGAAGCCATGGAAAGGGTGACAACACAACGACTGCTCATTAGGATTACACAAATCATGATGAGGATGTGTAATCCATAGAGATACAAAATGGTCAGATGGGCCCCAAACTTGGTTTAATGTTCTGTTGTCACTAAGCAGAAATTTATTTACTTAGTTTTTTGGTAGTGTTGAAGATCAAAACCAGGTCCTTGAAGATGTTAGGTGAAGCAATGAATTATACTCACAGTGTCCAAGTAAAAACTCATGTAATTCATCTTTGAAACTGTGTGTAGTTAAATGAAGTCCAATGGCAAATGGAGCACATGTATGAGCAGAGAAGATATGTGCAACATGCATGTAGCCATTCCTTTTTTTTTTTTAAGAGAGAGTGAGAGAGGAGAGAGAGAGAGAGAGAGAGAGAGAGAGAGAGAGAGAGAATTTTTTTTTTTTAATATTTATTTTTTAGTTCTCGGCAGACACAACATCTTTGTTGGTATGTGGTGCTGAGGATCGAACCCGGGCCGCACGCATGCCAGGCGAGCGCGCTACCGCTCAGCCACATCTCCAGCCCGCCATTCCTTCTTACCCAATTTGCATATAGCACTGGTGAGGCTCCGTGAGTGCCGGATTCTAATAGACCTAACATGTGGGTTCAGCAAGGCTTGGAGCATATTATGTCTATGACTAAGGAGAGGTGCAACCCCAAGAGGTCATACTCTTCTCTCTACTGGAACCAGAACTTGCTGACAGTGGTATCTACAGAGAACTACATGGTATTCTTTCTTACTCATCACTTTACACTAAAAGTGATGATGGATGATGTAAGAAGGAAGGAAAAGATAGGGCAGGCTGTGTTGCCTTTCCTTCACTCATCAGTAAGCTGAAGGTAGGAGTGTTGCATATTAAGAATTGAAATAAAAATAGCTGAGTTAGGGGCTGAGGTTGTGGCTCAATGAGAGAGCACTTGCCTAGCATGTGTGAGGCACTGGGTTCAATCCTCAGCACCACATAAAAATAAGTAAAGGTATTATGTCCATCTACAACTTAAAAATATTTTTAAAAAAAGCTGAGTTAGTTTGGTGCAACATTTCCACTGCTTGGGTAAGAATAATGTATGGGCTGTAAAATATAAACTGGATACTTTGGTGACAGCATATAAGCTAAATACTCTCAGATTTGCATTTTTAAACTGAACTGTATAGTAAAGGTACAAAATAAAAAATTATATTAATATTTACATTTTTCTTCACCATGGCAAGAGAGATACCAGTGAAGGAAAACATGTTATGTTTTATTACCTTTAACAACATATTCCCACTATATTTTTTTTTTTAATAAAGGACACCATATCTTCATTCTGTACTTGTCCCCACAAACCATGCAGCTGGCCTTAGCAATAGTAACAGATAAAAGGATTAAATTATGATTCATTGCCTCTTTCCAATTAAACCTCAAACCAAGAGCTGAAAGACTAGATAATTCAATAATAAAGTCTGTGGGTGTTAATTACTTCTTGGAATTCTGACTTGGGTGAAGTCAGTTGATCAACACATACATTCAACTTCCTTCCACCATCTGCAACCACCCAAGGGTCACAGAAAACCAAAGGTATTCAGCCTGAAATGGAGGGGAAAAAAAATTAAGAATCAAGTAAGTCCTACTAGTTTTCCCAGCATCCAAGACTGTGTCTAAAAAGGTTCTCTGGGAGGGGAAAATGTGTGGCTAGGGTAAAAGGTATAATCAATAACATTTTTCAGTGTATATCTCTGTATGACACAGATAGCCTCTGACTTTGGCAATGACTTACTGCTTATGTGCACCTGTCATCTCTGGCACTTTATTAATTTTTGTAGTACTGGGGATGGAACTCAGGGCCTTGCATATACATAAGCAAGCACTCTACCACTTACCTACATCTCTGACCCTTTTTAAAAATTTTATTTTGAGCCAAGTGTGGTGGCACACACCTATAATCCCAGCAATTTGGAAAGCTGAGGAAGGAAGACTGCAAGTTCAAGGCTGGCCTCGGCAATTTAGTGAGACCCCGTCTTAAAAAATAAAAAAGTAAAGCACCCTGGGTTCAATCCCAGTATGGTTAGTAAATAAATAAATTAAATTAAATTTTGAGACAGGGTGGACAGGCTGATCTCGAACTTGTGATCTTCTACCTCAGCCTCCTAAATCGCTGGGATTATAGGCACACTCCACCGTGCCTGGCCATCTTTGGCACCTTAGAGGTCAGATATAACTCCTACCATTTGATGGATGTTTTAAGCTTCAGTAAGCACAAATACTTGCATATACAGGTTTATTTTATTACCACCATAGCCACCTAAGGGACTCAAAAGAAGTATTTTTAATATAATTTTTATTGTCAATATTCCAAAGAGCAAAGTAGTATTACTTTTAATGTTCTTGTTTTGAGGAGTGGTTACATGGATATTCACCTTATATTCATTCATTAAACCATATATGTGTTTTATGAGCTTTTGTGTAATGGTATAATCTGCAAAAAAAGAAAAAGAAAAAAACAAAAGGTAATAAATATTCATTGTGGGAAATCAGATGAAGCCAAATCTCACAAAATCCCATCAGAGGAAATTGCTATTAATGACTTGATATTCTCCTTGTTTGTTTTTATAAAATTGAATTGTAGTTTCCATATGTAACACCTCCCGCCCCAAGTACTAGAGATTGAACCCAGGGATGCTCTACCACCACAGACCTATTTATTTTTACTTTGTATTTTGAGACAGGCTCTTGCTAAATTGCCCAAGCTGGTCTCAAACCTGAAATTCTCCTGCCTGCCTCAGCTTGTATTTTTTTTTCTTAAATTCAACATATTATATTCTCATCCAGCATTAAAAAAAATAACATTGAATTTCTTAATACAGATAAGCCCTAGTTTATGTAATCAATTTTCCTTTGGGGATATGTACGTTGTTTCTAATTCATCTACAGAATTACAGAGGGTACTTACCTCTGTTCCCTAGAACAGGCACAGCCCAAAAGTCTATGACCCCTCTGGTGGTGCTGAGGAGCCAGGGTAGTCCGGGCTCACTGGGGTTAGGGTTTCAGGCCCCTCCATACACTGCATGTACTTCCTCTAATCATAAAGGTTTCAACTGACAGATTAAATGGGAAAATAGTAAAAAGATTATCCATCCCCACCCCTTCCCATGAACTTACTTCCTCCTCTAAAAAGGGACATAATGGACCAAGTTCAGGGTTAAAATCAGAAGTATGAGCTTCTACGGACTTGGCCTACAGTTGAGGAGCACCATTACTGTCCCTCTCGGGTACACTGCCAGGCCCAAATGGTTACTTTGGAGCCCACGGAAGGAGAATAAGCTTCTCAAAGGCACAAGGTTAGAGGGTTCAAGGTTAGGAGGGAGGTTCTATAAATATTTACTGAACAAAACTCTGTCGGTTAACTGGTAGACACAGAGCAAGGTGTGGTTTTTCCCTTCCCAACCCCAAAAGCAGCTGGGGAAGCTGGTCTGACAAAACAGTGGGCAATGCTGCCCAGCAGAGCCCAAGGGACAGCATGAACTCCTGTGATGATTCAGAAGTGAGTCTAACCATCTCTGACTGTCCTCTTCCCTCAGGGCCCACAACTCCCAACTCCCATTCACTGAAGCAGGAAACTCGAAAGGGGACATAAAATACGGGCCACACAAACAAGGGCAGGGGGAGCTGGCCCAACACATCACATTTAATACTGTGAACGCCACTGGGTGGCAAGGAAAATCACGAGCTGTGGCAATGTTCCCACAATGAATATTTCCCCTATACACAAGGGGGAAAAAAAGACCCAGCCTCCCTCTGGTTGATGGATGGTCTGAAAGCTCTCTTCTAGGCAGGGCCACATCCTTTTTTTGTTTTGTTTTGTTTTGTTTTTAAATACTCCTCGCCAACTCAAAAAGCCAAGAAGCTAGGTTTGGGAAGACAACTCTCCCTCAGGTAGAACCACAATGGAACCACTCTGGACCTAAGAGAATCTAGCCTATTGGTAAAGACTCCAAAGACAACAGTAATTCTAAAACCTCAGAAAAACACAAAAACGTTTAGCTACCACTTAAGGGGACCCCTCTACCCTCACACACACGAAAATTCAATTCTAATTCCCGATTTAAAAAAAAAGAAAATAACCCTTGCCCATATAACTGAAAATATCACAGGCAAGGTCTGACACATCTTACTTGGGGGCATCCTGAGTGGGTGGACAGCATTCAAAGAGATAGGAAGGCCTCTTCCAGCACTGCTGACAAATTGATGAGCCACGTGACTGTGAGTCACCCAACTGTGGATTTTAAAACCATCTAGTTCCAAACATCAGCATTCTCAAGCGCAGGTGCTCCCAATGGCAGCACAACTCACCAGGGCAACATCATGTCCTCCCAGTAAAAGTGGAAACCGCATGACTTAAAGATAATTATTTTCCTCAGCTACACCCAGGAGGCCAGCCAGGGACTCATCATTCAGGACTCCCCTTTCTAGCACAGGAACACTACTTCAAACTGAATGTTTCTCCCTTCTGGGTCAAAAGAGCCAGGCCTCACAATAACTTGGGTGTGCGACATCATTTGATTTATACAGTCTGCAGGCTTTTAATGAAGATTATATATGGAGGTGAAGTACCAGTGGAGATAAAGACAACAGGAAATATATTATGCAATCAGGAGATCTATTTTTAATTTTTACTTAAACTTTCACTTAAATGATAAGATTCCTGAGCCAGGTATTTCTGTAGAAATTATCTGAACTATTAAATTGCAGGAGAGAAAATGCTTTTATGTTTAGAAGCAGGACCAGAAAAGGATCTCTTTGCTGCTTTAAGTACAGTTGTAAACATAGGTCTGTAGAGATGTAGATGTGCAAATGCAGCCAAGCTAAATTTGAGTGTGGGCTATTTTTCAGTTTGGACCCATCTTCTTTCGGAAGTGTGATTAAGCAAAAATCAAAACAAAAGCAAAAGGCATGCAAAATGGAAAAATAAGTCAGAGACCTAGACAACACCAAAATGAAATTTCTAAATCACCACAAGCTAAGGGTAATTATCTTACTAGATATCCATGGAATTACACATGTTAGCTTTCTAGGATCTTCATCCTTTCAAAATTAATCATTCAATTATAGTTTCTAACTTATAATTTATAAACAGGTACTCTTTTACTGCTTTAAGAAATTTAGCTCTTTAGGAGGTCACTTAAAGGGGGGGGGGATGGGGCTGGAACCCAGGGCCTCAAGAATGCTAAGCAAGCACTCTACCACTGAGCTACACTCCCAGCCCATGATGTCACATATTTGAAAGTACTGAAAACTGGTAATACTCTGATTTCTCACTTCTCACTATTCTTAGGGTACTGGGCTTGAAGACTGGTTATTTAGGGTCTTAGATGCTCTACTAATACAGATTTTTTAAAAATATATATATGTATGAATGATGACTAAGATTTGTTTCTTAATAGTTTGGGCGTGTCCCAAATGTGATGATAAAAGTTTCCTTTTTATCATTTTCTTTTAAAAAGAGATTTTCTATTTGTCCTGCCTTCAGAAGCACCAAAAAAGGCAGAGGAAGGAGTAACAGATTGGCATCAGAGACACACCATTAGGTATATGATGTACTGCCTTCCTGTGCTTAGTGTGTTCCTAAACAAGCACTACTGCACCTTAACACCAGAAGCAGCAACTGGCAAACAGGAAAATAACCCACAAAGCCTGCTGTTGTTACTATTGTGGGAAGTCAACAGCAACCTCTCAAACATCAAATTTTCTTTCCACTCAATAATAGGTTATATAAAAGCTCTCTTCCAAGTTATAGAATTTGCTAATTTCTAAAAACTTCCAGCCAGCAAGTTCTAGGTGGGTAGAACTCTAGATGGACATAACAAGTAACCATCATTAGAGATTGGATTCCTCAGCTCAATCTAGAATATGCGGCTGCCTCTTCCCCTCCCCATACAGCCCTATGTGGCAACCTTGTTCCAGAAAGTCTGGCTATCCCTGCATAAGTCCAGAATCAGCCTATGTTCCATTTTGTGAAGCCTGTTCCCCAAGTTCTTGACACAAAGAGCGCCAATGTCGGTGACAGCCTCGGAAATTCCACGAGGTCCTCTCACCAGACATTAAAACTACTTAAAAACAGGTATAGTAATGTAAGAACGTCTTCCCTTTTCCAACTTGATTTTTTTATTGGAAGAGTACCAATAATTTAACCTAAATGTTTACATGTCCAGGCTGTGTTGTAAAGGGTAATTACCTATGAGTTTATTTATCAGACTCCTCAGGAAGTTGAGAAGCTGAGGTTATCACTGAGAAGCTGAGGTTATCCCTTGAAAATTCAACTCCATTAGAGAAATTAAAATGCACAGTCAATTACTGATTAGACACTAATGATGATAATGAATTCTAGAGTCTACAGTTCAAACAAGCAATTAAGATTGATACAAGAAGAGTAAACAATTAGTGAATAGGCCCAGGCCCTTCACTGCATCTTGAGTCCTCACACCGAATCCTCAAATTTCTATGGGGAGCACTTTTTCCCAGGTGCAGCAGCACTAAGGTGGGTTATCTGTTAGAGACATCACTTCTTCCACTAAGAGGAGAAGGAGAAGGAGAAGGAGAAGGAGAAGGAGGAGGAGGAGGAGGAGGAGGAGGAGGAGGAGGAGGAGGAGGAGGAAAACTTCAAGTTGTTTTCCTACCCAGTGTGAAATGTAAAATGGAACCTACAACAGGACTTGAAATTAACCAGGATATGCGCTCTCATTAAAAGGCAAAGGCGCTGTTACAATTAACAAAGTTACAGTGTGTTAAAAAGGTCTCTGACATCACGCCAAGAACATGAATTAGCCTGGTTCAGAGAGAAAAAGAGTCTGTTCCTGAGATAAATCAGGCGAGCACACACAGCTAACAAAAATTAAAAGTACACCAAAAACACAATAGCATCTTGGCTTTTATCCCCCTTGCTGATTTAACATGTGACTAAAAACTGCAGCGGTAAGGACTATTTCCTGGCTCAGTTGTTTCAAACTTGAGCATGCATCAGAATCTCCTAGAAGAATGATTTAACACACACTTTGCAGGACCCCCAACCCCCAAGAGTTTCTGGAGTAGATCTGGGGGTGGGGTTCAATGTTTTGGATTCCTAACAAGTTCCCAGTTAGTGGTAAGGGAATCATACTTTGAGAATCAGTGACTTGGCTTTCCAACCCCATGGGGTGTGCACAGGTGGGAGGATGCTTACTTTTCTATGAGGAACATCCCCGCAACAGTATTGAAAGGCTGCAAAGTGACATGCTCCAGGAAATGCCCACACTTTTGTCTTTGCTGTTGGGAAACATCTGTTGATTTCTCCCCTTTCATACTGGGGACTGAACCCAAAGACACTTTACCACTGAGCCACATCCCCATCATTTTTTATTTTGAAACAGAGTCTTACTAAAGTTACTTAAGGTCTTGCTCAGTTGCTAAAGATGGCCTTGAACTTGCTTGAGTCTCTAGGATTAAACCTCTCTAGCTTTTAAGCTCTTCTAAAGCAGGATTCCTCAGCCAGTTTCTTTATCTGTAAATTGAGGATAGTAATAATACATACACCTCATAGTGTGATTATGAGAATCCAATGAAATGACAACATATCTAAAGCTCTTAGCCCTAAGTCTAACTCTCAGAAAACTGCCAACACTATTATGTCCTTGCTGAAGAGTTCTAGAATTCTCTACTCAGATCATTTGTAATCCAGGAACATCTTCCATCAGTGATAATTCTCAGCTACTCAGATTTTTCAAAATATCCAGACATCCCTCCCACCCACAAAAACAATCTCAGGGGAAAGATCATTCATGGTCCTCTTAGATTTCTCCTGCCATCCCTGAGTCAGGGCTCCAATGTTGACTTTCTTTATATGCTGTCATATCCCTTCCACCTGATGTACTTCCACATAAAATCCCCCAGACATCCTCAATACTTTCATCTCTGTTCAACTAAAAAAAAAAAAAAAAAAAGTCTTGCTAAACATGGAGAAGAAAGATGCCTGCCATCATTAATCCAGCCAGCCACCAAAGATCAGCAAACTGTCGCATCTCCTGACATCCATCTTCTCTGAAATTTATGTCAGTCAGTCAATACACATTTTCTCCTTTTGGTAAATCTGCTTCATTTGTATGACTTATTATTAAATTATGCCCACAGAAACTAAAAATTACCACCAGATGTGGTGGTACATGCCTGTCATCTCAGCAACTCAAGAGGCTGAAGAAGGAGGATCGAAAGTTCGAGGCCAGCCTGAGCAACTTAGTGAGGCCCTAAGAACTTAGTGATGTCCTGTTTCCTCTTCCTCCTCCTTCTCTTCCTCCTCAACATCATGGATTGGGGATATGGCTCAGTGATTAAGCACTCTGGGTTCAATCCCTGGTACCCAAAACAAAACAAACAAAACAATTAAGATCACTGGGGATTCCACTACCCACTGGTAATAATTTAATGAAAGTTATTACAGTTATGTGCAATTTTCACAAAAATGGGACCACATGACTAGTTATTGTACCACAATCTTTTTCACTTACTATACTGCACAAATCTTTAAATGCTATTCTACAACACTAACTTTAATGGCTATAAAGGGTTTTGTGGCATAGTTGGGTAACAATTTACTTAGTCCTTTGGAATCTCTCCTGTCTCACACATTATGTATATTTAGGGCATAACAGAATGAGCACATGTATTTTCAATCTCTATTCTCTATCGCTAACATATGCAGGAACTCAGTTTTAGGGTAACATGGGAATTATTGCCACTTATTAAAATTTACAGACTGACTTTCTTAATCAGAGAACAACATTTTCATTAATTAAAATACACTCCTATTCATCTTCTGCACATTCTAATATTGGAGAGCAGGTGGTCCACAAAGGCCTTCTCTTTTGTATTCCAATGACTAAAACATTTCCCCCCCCACTTTTCTAAAATGAGAAATTTAATTCTGTCAGTGAAATTAAATGAAATCAGAATATATACACACACCCCAGGGCCTAAAGATAACAAGAGCATATTTTTAAAATTGTTTTTAATAAGAGGGAATTGACATGTAAACTACTTACGTTTTAATTTCTAAGTCACTATGAGAAGGGCTGAGAGTAGTGAGGGGGAGAAAAATCTAAATGTTACAATACACACTTTAGTTAGTTAACATTGTTAAAGAGTCAAAGGTCAGGCTAGGGTTGCGGCTCAGTAGTAGAGCACCTGCTTAGCATGTGTGGGGCACTGGGTTCAATCCTCAGCTCCACACTAAAAATAAATAAATAAATAAACAAATTAATTAATAATTAAACATATTGTACCCATCTGCAACTAAAAAAAAATTAAAAAGAAAAAAAAGAATCAAAGGCTTTATGTAAGGTAAAGTACAATCATAAAACTGACAAGTGTCAATGTAGGAATTACCTTTCCAACACCAAGCCTTCACATCCAGGAACACATACAGCCATGACCTCATGTCCGGCGAGTTTTCTCTGGCGATGGAGGTGACTAACAGCACTTTTGAGGACTGTTGAGTACCTGTGGGGGAGCTCTCTGCCCTTCTCAACTCAGCCCTCCAAGTGTATCCCCTGCTTCTCATTTCTTACCAATTGTCTCAAAAGCATGTGCTCTACCTTCTCAAGTTTGTAACCACCAACATTAATATATATATATATATAGAAAAAAATCAAATTATATATCCCTTATGAAAAATTATCACCTCCTGTAACAAGTCACATCTGGGAGGCCCAGTCAGCTAGTGTGTCCCTATGAAGATAGGGCAAATGTTCAACCCAAAGAGCAGGGCCATCTTCTGCTACTAAATAGACATTTCTGTTAATGTCCCAGTGCATGAAATTTAAAATCTTATTTCCTCACACCTACCTCCTACTCGTGATTTCCATATTATGCTTAATAAAACAACAGCAGCTTTCTTGTCCCACAGTCCCTAGTTCAGGACCACTGGACCATCTTTGACCATTGCTCTTTCTTACCTTTGCCAGATATGCATGTCTTACTAACTTAAGAAGTCCTATTTCTCCTCTTAACACTATTCCCTCCCCCATCTGCTTCTTTCTTTCTTTTTAAATATTTATTTTTTGGTGTAGATGGACACAGCACAATGCCTTTATTTTTCTGTGGTGCTGAGGATAGAACCTGGGTCCCACCAGTGCTAGGCGAGCGCTCTACCGCTGAGCCACAATCCCAGCACCCCACCTGCTTCTTCCTTTTAGCTTCCTCTATCAAAATCCTAGTTTAGACCTTTTTACCCAACACCTAACCATATCCAATCTCTTACCTGGCCTCCCTCACCTATCAGTGACTACCTGTTTAATATCTCTTTGCTGATCAGCAACTCGGGAGGCCACAGAATAAAATCTGAATTTCTTGTCCAGAACTCAGAATACTCCATATTTCCAGCTGTATCTCTGGTCTAACAAAACCAATCTACTTTACTCTTGGGGGGCACATCATGTACACTTACGCTTACAGACAACTCTTGATGCCTTTTCCCTGTATTTAGAAGGTCCTTCCCACTTCCTACACTTCTTCCTTCAATTCTACTTACACTCAGTGGTCCAGCTCAAATCCAACCTCTTCTATGAACTATCAGAAAAGATACTAAGTTCTAATCTCTGTATTCTCTTTCATTCAGAAAATATTTATTGGGTTCCTCTGATGTGCCAGGAACCAACCTAGTTACTGTGAATGAGAAAATGAGGGAGGAGGAGGAAATAAAATTAAAAACACAGTCAAGTTTCCTCTTTTATTTTCCTCTCTCCATGAGTCTTACTATGCATTAATTCGCTATAAACCTTTGAGGAGCTAGTGTATCTTTTTTTTTTCCCCCCAGATACTAGCATGGTGTCAGGCAAATGGTAAATGTTTGCTGATTTTTGCGGGGTGGGGGGGGGATTACTAGGGATTTAACCCAGGGGTACTCTACCACTGAACTATGTCCCCAGTCCTTTTGTAAGTTTTGTTTTGAGTCAGGGTCTCACTGAGTTGCCCAGGCTGGTCTTGAATTTATGATCCTCCTGCCTCAGGATCCTGAGTTGCTGGGATTGCAGGTATGGTCTACTGCACCTAGATACTCACTGATTTTTGCTGGTGGTTACAGATCCAATTTATTTAAACATCTACACCAGGACCTGCCTGGTGTACAGCAGCCGTGTGTCCACATTAACTAGCTCATATCTGAAGAGACAAACCATTATTAACAATATGTTCCAAAACCAAGTGGGGTCATTGACCACCTGACCAGCAATAATAATAGTTTTTCCCCAGAAATTGTGAGCAGTATATCTTAGGCACTGAGAGAACTTTGTGAAACTTTGATTTATAAAAGTAAAAGGAATGCTTCTGAATGACAACAGGAGAGGACACCAGGGTCTTCCTTCATATGTGTGGGCAAGTAAACATGGGTTTGGCCAAGAGTTCCACTCAATTAATTACCTTTGACATTCATAGACTCATAACCATTTCTCTCATAAACTTAGAAGAAGGTATGCAAAAGATCTTTCAAGCATCCAAAGTGTACATCAATTCTGCAAATATTTACCAGACAACACACAAGGAAAAACATGGAATTTGGAACCAAGAAAACCTGTGTCTGATTTCTAATTTACTACTAACTAGTAGTGTGGAAAGACATTTGCCCTTGCTGGGCTTTTTTTTTTCTTCTCTATAAAACAAGGACAGGGCCACCTACCTCACAGGGTTTGCTCTGAGGATTAAGTGAGATAATACATGTAAAGTGTTTGGCACAGATGTTCAGGAAGTGGTTAAGCTATTGCTATGGCTAAAGGAGAGGATTAGTAGGCAGTGGTGGTATCTGTAGGGTTGGACACTGTTAGCACTGCTGCATATCCAACAAGAAAATTTCAAGGGGGGCTGGGGATGTGGCTCAAGTGGTAGCACGCTCGCCTTGCATGCGTGCGGCCCGGGTTCGATCCTCAGCACCACATACAAAAACAAAGATGTTGTATCCGCTGATAACTAAAAAATAAATATTAAAAAATTCTCTCCCTCTCTCTCTCTCTTAAAAAAAGAAAAAGAAAGAAAGAAAGAAAGAAAGAAAGAAAGAAAGAAAGAAAGAAAGAAAGAAAGAAAGAAAGAAAGAAAGAAAATTTCAAGGGAGACCATGACTCAGTGAGAGAAGTAAGGTGACTATAATAAATAAGACCACCTCATGCCTTGGAACTCTGTGTCTGTCATTAAAGTCCAGGTAATGTGGGGCCGGGGTTGCAGCTCAGTGGTAGGACACTTGCCTAGCATGAATGAGGCATTGGGTTTGATCCCTGGCACCACAGAAAAATAAAAACAAATAAAATAAAGGTATTGTGTCCATCTACAACATATATATGTATTTTTTTTAAGTCCAGGTAATGTGGAAACTAAGATGTTTCATTGACATTACAAGCAATATTATCCTAAAGCATTTATTAAGTAAAATACTTATCAACAATCATGCTCATAGACACTTGATGTTTTCAAAAATTAACACTGCTTTGGGGGATATACATCAATGGCAGAACATTTAACTGCATTTCAAAATACTTTCACCTGCTTTATCTTGGGATAAATCACCTGTAAACACCCAGAAGGCCAATACTGTTCCCCAAACCAGCATTAGTTCTTTAATGAAGGCAATGCCAGGAATTTAAAAAACAACAGTGTAAGAAATCAGCATCAAGCAGGCCATTGTGAAGAGGCCACACCTAGTTTACTCGTGGACACACAAACAAAAAGAATGTTCGGGTTATAAATGAGCTACATATTCAGTGTAATTTTACACCTGGGATATCAATGTAATAAATATTACTATGACTAAGAGTTCCAGCTTTCAGAGTCAGGGAAGGAAGTGGGGCAAATATCAATGCCTAGTTTCAGCCTCTCCTGAGAGCAAAGAATAACTGGTAAAAAGATATTTATATATATATTGAAACTGAAGCTGGCATCCACTCACAGGCACGTACCATTGTCAACTTCTCCCCTGCTCCTCTAGGCTCGGGAGTAACCGTGCATAGTTTAGTTGAGTGGGTTTCAAGTTTATAGGAAGTCAAGGATAAGTGCCATTCTTCTGCATCTTGCAAAAAAAATTAGTTCCATTCCCAAGGAAAACATTAAATTTAAGAACTTGAGCACTAAAATCCCACTGAAGAGCAGGGAAAATCAGGAGACAAAACCTGTAAAGGACAAACCCCACTCCACCCCCTTGAGAGACTAAGAGTCAGGCATTTTCCTCTGTCTTGCTTTAGAGCTGCAGCCATTCCTTCCACAACCTCATGCAGCAGTATCTGAGGGCACAGGGGAGGCTGAAAAGTTGTGGATGACCTTACTAGAATTTCATGCTTACTTATACATGTGACTTGGAGCCCGTACCCAGGCTTCCAATCTCTCAGAAGCCATCCATAAATCAGCAAATGAGACAAGTGCTGCAAATAGCATAATTTCTCATGAGCAAAAACCCCAGCTATGCTGCTAGATTTTTTTTTGTAGTGAAAACAGAATGATAAAATCTGTCTTAACATTTTGTCACGAAAATTTTTGAACTTACACAAAAGTAAAGAGATGGTGTAATTACTCCAGCTTTAACAGTTCTCAATATATAGCCAATCTTGTTTCATCTATACTTTAAAGTAAAACCCAGATCTTATAGCATTTTATTTACAAATACTTCGTCGGTATATATTACTAAAAGATGAGGATTTAAAAAAATTTAACAAACCACTATCATACATAGATCATGAAGAATAATGCCTTTATATTAACAAGTATATCCTCAGTGTTCAAAATTCCCAGTTTTCTTATAACTTTATCATCTTTTTTACCGTTGGTCTAAAACTGAATGTTCACAATAAAAAAAAAAAAAAATTTAGACTGCTAGTTCAATTTCTATCCAATACAACCCAAACCCCCTGGAAGCAGTACCTCAGCTGAGATACTTCCCCTGATATGGATGCATCTTTCAGAAGACACAAATCTTATACTCTTCAACTGTTTCTTTTTCCCCACTAGAATGTTATTTTACTATCTTTTACAACTGTATTCTTTTTTAAAAAAATTAAAATGAGAGCTCTAGATATAATTTATACACCATAAAATTCATCATTTAAAATGTACAATTCAATGGTTTTTAGTATACTGCAAAAGGCTGTGCAATTACCATCACTAACTTCAGAACATTCTCCCCATAAGGAAATCTGTACCCAACAGCAGTCACCCACCTCCTACTCACCCTGGAAGCTAGTAGTTGGTTTCCCTTTCTGTGGATTTTGCTTTTGCTGGACATTCATACTCATACTATTTAAATTTCTTGGGGGGGGGGATCTGCACCCTCCCTGCTACCCTGTGCTCCATCAAGGCAGGAGCATACTCTGGAGGGTAAACACCATTTCCCAGCAGGTGGGAGAGAATCAGCTTTTTCTTTCTGCTTGAGCTATTATCTGAGAGTTGAATTTGCAACCAACCCTGTACAACAGTGTAGCCTATTATCATACGTTTTTTCCTGACCAAAACATCCCTCTGTCCTCAGTTCAGTATTCTACCTTCATTTGCATTTTTCTTATATCTCAAAGGTTTTGTTGTTTGTTTGTTTGTTTGTTTGTTTGGCAGTACTGGGGGTTGAAACCAGGGGCACTTGGCCTCTGAGCTACATCCCCAGCCCTTTTTAGTTTGAGACAAGGTCTCCCTATGTTGCCCAGGCTGGCCTTGAATTTACAATTCTCCTGCCTCGGTCTCCTGAGTCACAGAGATCACAAGTATGAGACATGGTGCCCAGCTGTACTTCAAGTATTGTTGCTCTTTACCTCAAATACTTCTTTTGGAACCAGGAAAGATTTTAAAGCACAACAGTTTTCTCCATTCTGTTACTGTCCTATCTTGTCTGAAAGCCTAGAACACCTCACATCTGGGTGTGATTATTTTCTTTTTGATAACATGCTTAGGCTAGTATTCCCAAAAGTGTGGTTCTTGGGCTCCTATTAAAGAGTGAAGAAGCAGTATAAATGCATTAAAGGTGACTTGAATGAGGAGGTGTGAAATTTATTCCTTCCTATACACACAAAAGAGAGATACATGAGTTGGGCAGGATCTGTGAAGAACAAATTCGCAATTCAATGGTTTAGAGAACTAAGCCTAGCAGAGTCAAGAAATGAAGAGAAAAAAAGAGAGACATATAGCAGGTATCGCTCTGGGATCCTAGACTGGTGTCTCAATAACAAATTGCCACATTTACCGTGAAGGGTGTGTATGTGTGGCAACTTCAGAAAACAAGAACTGCAACTTTACTGTTAGAAGTGTGAAGTATTTATTCCCAAAGTGCTAGTTATTGAGCACATTTTATTTGGTGGTATTGGTTGCTTTGCTCTTGTCAAAAGAAAAATAGCCTGTACCAAGTACCATTAAAACGCAGGCTTTCGCAAGGAAGGACCTCACAGGTAGAGGACATTCATTCCTCCTTTGATAAGAGTTCAATAAAACTTTTCCTGCACTCAGGAAAAGAATGATTAATCAACTAATTTAGATCCATGTTTTGTTTACACGTTCCAATCCCAGGCATTCATTGACATATTTCCATTGCAACAAAACCACTTAGGTTTGGATTTAAAACTACTGTATGACAACATGTAAGGTGGGTTTCTGAACATGAAAGCACCATTTAGCAAAATAACATTTCTTGCATTCGATTCAAGAGAGTACACATTGGAAAATGTGTTATTCTAGGGTGCATGGCTACTTGACAGCTAGAGCAAGGCACTAGGATTCTCTTTTCCATGTGATAAACTGCTATAGATACACTGCTTTGGGGTACTACAAATGTTTGCATGAAGAAAAATATGTGTTTGTTTTGTTGGCATTGGACGTGCATGCGTGTATACTAGATTGAGGCATAAATGTGGGATGTATCATACCAGAGATAAAGCATGTTTTGACAGTATTTGAATATGGGTCAAATCTCCAGAGAAGTTAAATATAATAGAGTGTGTGTGATAACTCCTACTGACTGCTTCTACTTCAGCTACTGCCCCAGGAGAAAGCAGTCTGAGATAGTGGAATGTCTGGGCAGTTTAAGATATACAAGGGCTATTTTCTTAACAACAGCTAACAAATGAATTTCATCCAGTGCTTTAAAGTACATAACACAGAGAACAATCTTCACCAACTATTCTTACCCCTACCAAAAGCCTCCCATCCTCAGGGGAAACCAATCCCCTGGTTTCTCCATCAATGTTATAGCAAAACATTTACTTTTGTTATAGTAGTTTTGTTTTTAGAAGTTTTGTTTGTAGAAAATTTCTCTGAGTACGTTATGGTTCTAAAGCCTGGATACACATTAGAAACACCTGAATACATCCCCCCAGCCCCTTTTAAATAGCTAAGCTTACCTCCTGAGATTCTAGTTGAACTGGTCTGGGATTGAGCCCAGGCACTGGTATTCTTTTTTTTTTTTAAGATCCTCCAGTGATTCAAAGATAAGTTAGGGTTGAGAATCAATGATCCTGCACAGATATCTCTCCATTTTACACCTAGTCACATCATTTTCCTTCCTTTCCTTCTTCCTTCCAAAGAATGAATCTCTTTCATGTGAAGTATCAAAACTGCCTTACCGTGGTAGGTCCCTCATCACCTAACCATTCCAGACACATCTCTATTATTAAAAGTTTTGTATTCTCCTGTGACTCAGTGTTCACAGATATACTCAGTATTACATTCATAATGCAACCATCATTTTTTTGTTTGTTACTATCTATGATTTGTGTCTAAGTGACATGCTTATCTTACCTCCCTCTTTTGATTTAACAGGTGACTTTGGACTGCTTATTATGTGAACATTACTATGTTACTATGTAGCAGCTGTAAAGATGAAAAGTCACTCTTAGGGCTGTACTTACAGAAAAGGAACTCAAATTCAAGAATGGAAATAAGGCAAGAATGAGTAATGACAACATCATACAGACTGCAGTTTATAACAGACGTCCAAGATAACTAGACCACTCACAGCTGCAGAACGGAGGTAAATCTGAATTTTAACAGCAGTTATCTCTAGGAAGTAGGACTGAGGATTTTGTTTTCTATTTATTTATTTGAGTTTTTGGTTGTTTACGTGTGTATACGTACACAGGCATGTATTTCCAAGTCTTTTTGAAGGAGTTTGTGATGAAAAAATACTTCCCAGAGAAGGCGAAGTCAGTTTGGAAAATTAAAAAAACCTGCCAGGTGAAGAAGAGGCACATGCAGGCAAAGCAGCAACTGTATCTGACAACAGGAGCTTAGGACGGAGAGAAGGTGATGTCAGAGAGGCTAGAGCAATACTGAAAAGACCTTGGATGTCGGAGGGAGGCCAGGCACAGTGGTATTTGTTGATAGTCCCAGCTACTCAGGAGGCTTAGGCAGGAGGATCCCTTGAGCCCAGCAGTTTAAGAACCAGCTTGGACAGCACAGCAAGACCCCATCTCAAAAAATAAAAACAGCATGGTCAAAAAACAAACAATCAAACAACAACAACAACAAATAACATAGAATGTCAGAGGGAGAATTTATAATCAGCAACTGGGAGCCTGTGAAGGATTTTTTAACAGGACTTTTTATAATAAATTAACACATTTCTTAAAAATTGTATGTTCACTATATAACTGAAAAAGACTTAAAAACAACAACAGCAACAACAAAAAAACAAAACAAAGAAATAAGGTCTCACCAGGAAGCTCATCATTTTTAAGAAACTGGTTCTCTTATTTCAGCACATTTTCTTTCAGTCTCTCATCTACGTACAGGAGAATGGAAGGCTTAAAAGAGCAGGAATGTGACATCATCAGGGCTATGCTTAGGAAGGCAGGGTTACAAAGTGTCCTAAATATGGACTTTCTGGATACGAAAGGGGCCAGGTGAGGTTTCCTTACACACATTCACAACTTCTGCTACTGTTTCCGCACCTGAATAAATCAGAAGAGAGCCTGACTATTTTGTGCAGAGCCACAAATAGGAACTGTGGGACAAGTGGGACCCGAGGGAGAAGCTCAAGGCTGTCGCCTGGGGAAAGCACTCTTGCTACTTAACAAAGGGGGGAAAATCTTGAGGGAGAGATGGAGGGAATGACCTGCAAAGCACTAGCAGGTTGCCAGGAAGGAATTCTATCTTGGAAAGAGAGCTTGCTTCATAGGATTGGAAAGTTTTCTGGAGACCATATTCACCATAATTCTCAGAAGGAAGATTCCTAAAAATAGATAATGACTGCATCTTGTATGTGATAATTATGTTACGATAAAACAGCTCATAGTATGACAGCTCCTGCCTATTAGTCAGAAGCCCATGTTGACTCAGATCACAGACTCAAGAGGCAGACCTGTGTCAAAATTCACTGACAGGCTCTCCTTGCCAACTTCTCAGCACACATCCTTGCTCTCTACTCTGAGACAATGGTGTCCTATGTCAAGGAGCAGAGGCCCCCAAACTGGAAGGACATTTACAAGTCTCTTCTACACCCATGAGGTATTACTCTGCTTACAAATGGGCTGAGTCCAGTGTTTTATTTCCTCCTCCTTCTTTCCAATTTTAACTCAATTCCAAATTAATATTTTTCAAGAAATAGCTTAATTCCCAGCCCCTCCTCCCCCTGTTTATGACTTAAGAATGAACGTAAGCACAAAACATCTTGTGATGGCCTCAAAATAGAAAGCAAGTTTAAAGTTTTATTTTTCTGTCCCAAAGCTGCCAAAGCACTGGCGAGTTTTAACTTCTGCTCTACACAATTTCCCCCTTCCTCCCTCCCACCCAGCTATATTTAGTAAAGCCCAAATAAAAGGGATACATGCAAAGCAAAATTAAATATAGTTTCTTTGAATCAATAAGCCCCAGAGTTGGTCTATATGGCAGCAGCTCAGAAGGTAAAGCTCCTGTGAACATACATATACTAATGAGAAGCCCTGTCCTCCAGAGACCTGTCAGCTTCTCCTGTTTCTGCAAGAAGCAGGTGCACCTGGGAAGGCAAACTCTCCACCTCCCCTCCTCTGTCTGGGACCACTCCTGGCCCCTGCACTCCCATGCTGCCCCATTTCATTTGCCACCCTCTTTGTTCTCTACCAGTGTGCCCAAAGTCAATGGTAAATATATTACATACTATTCTATTGGTGCCTAGAAGGGAAAAAGGAGGACACATTTAAAAGACAGGAAGCATGGGTGCCGGAGAACCATGGAATTCTAAACCACGACATCACCATAGCTGCTTCATACCACTCACTATTTCTTTCACCAACTTATTTTTAAACCTTATCTTAGGTTTCTGTTGACTGAAGGAAACTCTATGGGACTTGGGAACAAGGAAAATACTCTGGCTCTGGTTTTCTAATAGAGATAATGAGATTACAACAGCAAAAGTTCTCTTGGAAAAAAAAAATTGTCCATAAGGCAGCAAAATTGTAAGCCTCAATAAAGAATAGTGCTGGGGTATAGCTCAGTGGTAAAGCATTTGTCTAACATATACAAGGCCCTGGGTTCAAATTCCGGCAAAAAACACACACACACACACAAAAAAAAAAAAAAAAAAAATTAAAGTGCCCACTTAAATACAGAATATTCCAAAGGAGGAAATGGAGTGGTTTTAAGAAGCAGGCGTTGTGGGCATGGATATGGGAACAGGACTATGGTATTTCCCATAAAAGTACACGATTGCCCCATCCCTTTCCCAAAACCAAAGACAAAGAAGATGACAGGGAGACATCATGGAGGTTCTAAGAAGCTAAGGGCTGTGTAGTAAACTTATCCTTCACAGAGTGCTCTCACAAAAGTGGAGACCATGTTTTCACACATGACCACTAAGCTAATTTAATTCTACCATCAAAGAGGAAGCTACAATGAAGGGCAATCCAAACAGCGATAAAGACTGTACATTCTCCATTTAGACAATGTCATCAGATAAATCTCCAAATTTATGTGATACTACATTAAAGCAAAAATAACTCAACATTTTAAAATATTTTAAGTTTAATGATGCAGCACATGGGTCAACAAACTATAGCTGATAGGGTGAATCCAGCCATCCAGCTGGATTTATTTTTTGTATGGTCCACAATCTGAGTATGTTTTTCCCTTTTTAAAAATGGCTTGAAAAATCATAAAAATAATATTCCATGATGTGAAAATTATATGAAACTCAAATTTCAATGCCCATAAAGTTTTATTGGAACACAGTCCTGCCATTCATTCACATATTTTCTATGGCTGCTTTTGCAGAATTGAGTAGGTATGAAACAGATCATGTGGCCTACAAAGCCAAAAAATATTTACTATCTGGCCCTTTACAGAAAAAGTTTGCCAACCACTGGTCTAGATACAAACCTAAGATGTGGAAAATATCTTTTACTTATTCCATTCAATACTTTATAGTTTTTCCGGGTATGTTACACCTATTACTTGGACTTATCTTTACTCCAAATCAGTGAATTACGTCAATAGGAATTCTGTATTATGTCCTCTTTAGAGGTGGGGACATAATACTTTGAAAATAGATTTGCCCAAGGTCATGTTTCTGCTAAGTGGCAAGGCCAGGGCTATACCCCAGTTTTCTGACCTACATCCTGAGGCATTCACATTACACAATTCTGTCTTCTTGGATGTCTGCCAAGTGTGGCTGCCCAAAGTCTTTTAAACATTCTCTCCATATTTGATAGTTCACCATAGTGTAAATCCATCCTTCCTAAAATAGGATTGAAAACAAACTCCCAGCCCCACTTCCTGTAGTGTAGAGACACACAATTGTGAACTCAGTGGTTTCCCATCTTGGCAGAGCAGTTCTGGCGGAAGCTTCAAGATGGCGGCAGAGGTTGCAGCTCCCCTGGCAGACCGGTTTTGTGGAATTCCTAGAAGTTTCACCTGGGGTCTGTTTTTTCAGTCTATCCAATTATTCTGCTATGTACTTCCAATTTGCTACCATGATTCTGTTCTCCACATCTAAGATCACACACACACAACTTATTTTCAGAAGAAATCCTTACATTTAGAGCATTTCTTAAAAACTCCACGTCTACCCCACCGTTACCACCACCATCTTCCAAAACACAATCCCATTTCCGTAAAATATTATTAGATGTTACTCTTTAAAAAGGATTATTTAATTAAGCAAAGAAAATTGAAACACCAAATTAAATAAATTACTTCTAAACTTCTCTGAGTCTTACAATGCATATATGCTTCATAGATTTCCAAAAACAGGACAAGTATGCAACAAAGAAAATTTTATCTGACTACTAAACTTTTTTTTTTTTTTTTTTTTGAGACAGGGTTTCACTATGTCTCTCAGGCTGGTACTAAGCATCTGGGACTACAGACATGTGTCACCAAGCCCAGTGAACCATTTCTTATTATATTTCACTATGATGGCAATGTGTATGGGGAAACATTGATCAATATATCCTCTACTTTAAAAATGCTGGAGCTGGGATATAGCACAGTAGTAGAGTGCATGCCTAGCATACATGAGACTATAGGTTTGAGCCACAGTACCAAAAATATTATAATCATACAATATTTTTAAAATTGACCCAGTAAATTTCACTTCTAGGAATTTATACTTTTAAAAAATCAGAAATGTACAGCTGGGTGCACTGGTGCATGACTATAATTTCAGCAATTCTGGAGACTGAGGCAAGAAGATCACAAGTTTATAGCCAGCTAGACAATTCATCAAGATTCTGTCTGGGGGCTGGGGTTGTGGCTCAGTGGTAGAGCACTTGCCTACTATGTGTGAATCACTGGGTTTGATTCTTAGCATAAACAAATAAAATAAAGGTCCATCAAGAACTAAAAATATGTTAAAAAAAAAAAAGACTCTGCCTGGATACAGGAAAAAAACTCAAAAGAGCTGGGGATGTAGCTCAGTTCAATCACTGTACTGCCAAAAAAAAAGAAAAAAAAAAGACAAGAAAAAATGTGAATACATATCAAATTCCCATACCTTACATACATCTTTGTGCCTTGGTGCAAAAAAAAAAAAAAGTTTCTCCCTTGAAAAAAATACAAAAGAGGCTGCTGCTTTCTCTCTCTACTCAGGCGATGGAAAAAGAACTTCTTTAGGATTGAATGCAAAGAGACAAAAGGGCTTTGTATTCTTAGTGGCATTGTGACAGTTTATAAACATTTATTTAGCTCTTTACCTTCTACAGAAAAAGGAAGAAGGAAAGTTGAATACTTTCCCATAAGTATCTCTCCTGTTAATGACGCTGAGCTAACCTGAAGGCTGATGACAAAACACAAAGCTTTGGGCCAGAATTTTACTCCAGGACTCAGACTAACTTGGTAGAAATTAAGATAATGATGGGGGGGGGATTATGTTAAACCATTGTTTTTTAAAGTTAATTTAAGTGTTTTTAAAAAGTCATTTAATGATTTAAGTACATCCATATTTTGAATATGTGTGTGTATATTTACACATGAAGTAAATGAGAAGCCAGGTGTGATGGCACATGCCTGTAATCCCACCTACTTGGGAGGCTGAAGCAGGAAGATTGCAAGTTCCAGGACAGCCTGGGTAACCTAGTGAGACGCTGTCTTAAAATGAAAAAATAAAGTTAAAAGGGCCAGAGATGCAGCTCTGGTACAGCACCCATATGTTCAATCCCCAGTGCAGTAAATAAATAAACAAATTATTTTTAAAAAGAAGAGTATGAATTTTAAGTATGAGTCTGTGTAGTATTGAAGGAAACTTTAAATTAAGCAACTTGTAGGTTCAGATCATGTGACCAAGGCAGCGGTGCCCTCTAGTGGTGGAGTACCACACTTTTACTTGGAGGCTTTGGTAGATCAATAAACCCCTTTAAAAGCTTGAGTTCAGAAAAAGTAAGTTATTAAGAGGCAGCAAAAATGTCTAAGACCCTGTAGCTCCTAAGTGGTGAAGGTCAAATGACCAAAGGAGTTGGTCATTCAGTTCAAAGGCTTTTCCTTGATTTGCTCTCAAGTCCATTTTATAGACAAACCATGATCTCAAAAGATTAGAAATAATGTCCTTTTAGTCACAAAATCACATGAACCAAGAAGCCTGTGTCTTTATCATGCTTATTGCCTATTAGCACAAACTAAGAGTGACTGAACTATCTTTTCATAATTTATCATTAATGAAGTGCCAACTGTCTACAGTGACCAACACTACTTTCTTCTTCCCAAAGCTCAGCTCCTGTGGACTAGAGGCCAATACACACCGTGTGAGGTACAGGTACCTCTGGAAGGGAAATGATCCCTGACACTCTCCCTCTTGCACTCATTCATCAATAGTTCACATCTCATAAGGAGGGATGTGGTGGTAGGCAATAATACATGTCAGAAAATGAAGTGCATACTGTTGTTCTTCCACGGCATGCCACCTAGTAAGGATCTGGGATTGTCAAATAGGATCAGTCACCCCAAAGAGCACATCTAGTGATTTACAAGGAACTCTAATTCTCTCAGGGAGAAACAGGACTTGGTAAAAGAGGCAAAATCAAAGAGCAGAGAACCCTAAGGCTAGTGTGTGGAAGGAACTATTAGTGGGTTAAATTTGCAGATTTTCTTTTTTTTTTCGGAATATTTTATACATTGCAAAATGTTTTCAAAACATCTCATTTCCTCTTTGAGTTATGAGCCTGTGGGCCTTTATTCCATGGTAACAGATGGAGAAGACTGTGAGGTTAAATGGCTTGTCCATGTGTCCTGGCATGCTAATTACAGACTCAAGGCTCACCCTCTGCTCTTCTGTGTTTCCCACAGTACCTGGGACACCCAATGGGAGGTGGCTTAATAATCAGCAAACATAAATTGTGAGAGGAGGAGACCCTACAGACAGTTGGCACTGCAGAAAGAGACTAACAGATGACACTGGAAAGGCTTTAAAAATTTTTAAGAAATAGTCACTTAAAAGACAAACTTAAAAAGCAAAGAAGCCCAAAGCTATAAAAATAGGGACAAACAGGCCTTCAAAACTTTACAATAAACCTAAGGTAACCATTATATTATAATTAAGATGTGTTCATTTGTCTGCGTTTAAGAAGCAGGGATTCAAGGATTCCATTTCAGAAGGACTAAAACATTGGCTTAAGAGGTAAATGTTCCACTTTCCAAAAACCTTCTAGATAATCAAGGGTTTCCCACTAACATCTCTTCTCAAAAACTCCAATCAATTAGCTCATCTCTTTCTTCTTCCTATGCTCATTTCCCCCCTCTATTTACTTAGTTGGAATAAGTAATATCACACTGTTTTTAAGATGGTACATTTCAAATCTGATTATCTTATTTGTAATGCAAAATTTATTCTTTGTGATGAAAGAAAACAATGGAGACAGCATCATGAAGCACACCTGTAAACCCAGCAACTAGACCCAGGAGGTGGAGACAAGTTCGAGGCCAGCCTGGGCAACATAACAAGATCCTGTCTCAAAATAAAAATTTAAAGAAGTCTGGGATAATGCTTAGTGGTAGAGAGCTCTTAAGTTTAGTACCCAAGTCCAAAGGAAAAAGAAAACAATGGAACTGGAACTGTGCAGGGCTAATTGTAGACATAGTATGTGATTCTATGCAGCTCACGCTGCCAGTGCAGCCCCAAGGGTGGGCTCTGGGGGGCCTGTTCATATCCTGCAACTCTGTCCCTGGGGCCATCTCTGATTGGATCAGAGCCACTCCTTTTCCTTAATTATGTTTTTATTACTTAGAACCTACAGTCTCTAAATAATATATTTTATTTTTTTAAAATTTTCTGTTTCTTTGCACTAAATTGTTTTGTTTTATAAAGGCAAGGATTTTTTTTTTTTTTTTTGGCCTATTTTGTTCCCTGTTATAGCCCAAATACCTAGAATCATGCCTGGACAATAACAGATAATCAAAGATGTTTGCTGAATAACAGTTATTATAAATCTTTCTTAAAGAGTTTTCCCCATGTCAAGTTTTATTCAGTGTACGTATCCAATTTGCTGAAGAGAAAAGGCTCAGCCTGGCAGTTTGATCCTTCCTATCCTTTCACACAGTCCCTGAAAGATTTTCAAAGTTATCTATTCTCAATTATCTTCTCATGCTCTGTGTCTGATTTTCATCTCCCCTTTTTCCTCATTAGCACCTCATACATTGCATTATTATCATTATAATGAGACAATCTCTACATTTCCCTTTCTCCCCTTCTCTTTTTATCCTTCTAAATGTCTGCTCGTAATAAAAAAAAAAAAAAAAAAAAAAACAGAGGCTGGGTCATCTATTGAATGGGCACAAAAATTATTTCCTGCTTCCTGTTTCCAGGATGTGAATGATGCCCACTAGGACACCAAGAGGTGTAAGGGAGGCCTGAAGACTTTATTATGGTACCAATCACATTTCCAAAAGCAGCAAAATATGTGCTGTTACCCAGGAGGCCAAGAATCACCATACTCCTCCAGAACCCCATTCTAAGTACAAGAGAAGAATACAAACTGCCAAAAGATACTGTCCACATCTGCTGACCTCCTAAACACGGCCCCAATTCCTGTTACTAAGTCATTTACCTGATGAGTAAAATAGGTTATTGTGAAGAGGAAAAATCACTATTATAACATCAACAGTATTCTGAGTTTTTGGCTAAAGTGATCTATCAGATTAACTGATCAGGCAGAAGTACTAAATAAATATAAATTGCTCCTATGCAAAATTCAAGCCCATATTACATGTTCAAATGGAGAAATACACAAAAAATAGATAAATTTTTAGAAATAGAAAATCTCAAATGTATAGTTTTTAAAATTGTGTTTAAAATCACATAGTTCACCCTTTCTCGCCAGGCATCCTCGTGAGAGTGACATCGTCTTTAAACCCTGCGTGGCAATCCCTGACGTACCGTCGTGATGCCCAGGGAAGACAGGGCGACCTGGAAATCCAACTACTTCCTTAAGATCATCCAACTTTTGGATGACTATCCAAAATGCTTCATTGTGGGAGCAGACAATGTGGGCTCCAAGCAGATGCAGCAGATCCGAATGTCCCTCCGGGGGAAGGCTGTGGTGTTGATGGGCAAAAACACTATGATGCGCAAGGCCATTCGAGGGCATCTGGAAAACAACCCAGCTCTAGAGAAACTGTTGCCTCATATCAGAGGGAATGTGGGCTTTGTGTTCACCAAGGAGGACCTCACCGAGATCAGGGACATGCTGCTGGCCAATAAGGTTCCAGCTGCTGCCCGTGCTGGTGCCATTGCACCATGTGAAGTCACCGTACCAGCCCAGAACACTGGTCTGGGGCCCGAGAAGACTTCCTTCTTCCAGGCTTTAGGCATTACCACTAAAATCTCTAGGGGCACCATTGAAATCCTGAGTGATGTGTAGCTGATAAAGACTGGAGACAAAGTGGGAGGCAGCGAAGCTACCCTGCTGAACATGCTGAACATATATATCCCGCTTTTCCTTTGGGCTGATCATTCAGCAAGTGTTTGACAATGGCAGCATCTACAACCCTGAAGTGCTTGACATCACAGAGGAGACTCTGCATTCTCGCTTCCTGGAAGGTGTCCGCAATGTTGCTAGTGTTTGCAGATTGGTTATCCAACTGTTGTTATCAGTACCCCATTCTATCATCAATGGGTACAAGAGGGTCCTGGCTTTGTCTGTGGAGACTGAGTACACCTTCCCACTTGCTGAGAAGGTCAAGGCCTTCTTGGCTGATCCATCTGCATTTGTGGCTGCTGCCCCAGTGGCTGCTGCTACTACTGCTGCGGCCCCAGCCAAGGTTGAAGCCAAGGAAGAGTCGGAGGAGTCGGATGAGGATATGGGATTTGGTCTCTTTGACTAATCACCAAAAAGCAACAACTCAGCTTTATATGCAAAACAAAGAAATAAAGGCTTACTTCTTAAAATAAATAAATAAATAAAAATAAAATAAAATCACATAGTTCAAAACAAAACAGACTTTGGGGAAGTTTAAATGTTTAAATTCCCAGCATTAAAACTAAGACCACAAAGGGATTCATTCATTCATTCATTCTATATAGTTTTAGTTGTTGATGGACCTTTATTTTATTCATTTATCTATTTGTGGTGCTGAGAAGCAAATCCAGTGCCTCACGCATATGAGGCAAGTGCTCTACCACTGAGCCACAACCCCATGCCCACAAAGGGATTTATAAATGCAAAAGAACCATCATCACAAATAGATAAATATGCAACTGGCCTTATCCCTGCAGTTTCTTATAATTTCTTTTATCATGTCATTTTTATGCCACTTTCTTTTTCTTGCTGAAATTTCTTGATGCAACTTCTTGGGCTTAATTCTTTAACTTCTTTTTTTCCTTTTTATTTACACGTTATGGATACTCATTAGCTCAATCTTACTTTCTTGCAGGCTAAGTGCTCTAAAAACAAGTGCTCTAAAAGCCCTTGTGCCATACTTTAAACCTGTTGAGCACACTCATGCCAGTGATTCGACAAAAGCAAATACTTTTTCAGCTCCATTCACCAGGAATTCTTCTCACTTTTGGACTGCCCTTTCAGAAGTCCCAACTTTGCTGGTTAAGGGGAGAACTGAATCTCTTGATCCCCTGGAGTAAGAGCTGCCTGCTGCTCTTGAATGTAGTGCTGAACAAAATTTTTATGGAGGAGCTCCAAAATGTGTGCCTTCCAAGAGGGTAAAGAATTGTTACATTATTCTCACTCTAGTCCATACAACTGAGGAGAGTGTGGAGAGCCCAGGGCAGAAGGCAGGGAATCAGGAGACTAAAACAGTGTTTACATGATTTTGATGACATTCACTGTGTTTCAGATGTCATCTTGTTTTTCTCCATTATTGTAAAATATCAGTTTAAGAAAGTAAAAGCGACTTCAAGAAATAACAACTGGACCAAGCCCTGCCTTCCCATAGATATAAATAAGTCAGTCTCAGAGATAGTACATATACATAGGGCTGGATTCAAATCTTATTGTATACATAGGGCTGGATTCAAATCTTATTCTATTACTGTCTGGATAACTCTGGCAAGTTACTTAAGCTTTGTGCTTCCGTTTCTTCATTTGTACACTAAGGAAAAGGATAATAATAAGACTGACTTTGAAAGATTGCACAGAAGTTACAAGAGATAAACATGAAAAGCATTTAGAACAGTATACAACAAATTATTTAGTAATAATTATTAATGTGATCACTTGTGTTTTCTAAATGAGTTCCAAAGATTTTGATACCTTCTTTCAGCAAACATTTTACCTTCTTTCAGCCAACACTTACAGTATCATGTATGGAACTCAACACTGGCAATATGGATAGAGCCAGAAATCACACTCTGGACCCTCCAAACATCATCCAATCAGGTAGAGGAGGCTATCTCTTAAGCTGTATATCATAGTGGTAAGAACTGTGATAGAGATGTATATAGAATCTTAAGCAACAAGAAGCAGCCTGGAGTGGTCCAAAGAAGGAGAATGAGCCAAGCCTTAAAAGGCAGACTGGAGTACACCAAAGGAAGAGGGGAAAGGAGGTTGTTCTGGGCAAGGTTGGGGAATGGCAAAACATAAGACCAATTACTCAGCAAAGACAAATATAGTGAAAGGTCTAAGCAATTTGAACTTTAACTTAAACGGGAATGCCCAGCTTTAGGAAAAAGGATGGGTTGTGATGGAAAAAGAAAAGGGAAGGAGACTTAGTAGAAACTACCCCTCACAAAACTACTTCTAATAAAAAACATTTCCGAAAGGATGGAGTACAGAGAATAGACTCCAAAAATATTTATAAATTACAGTGACATACCTTAGATGATTAAATATGAAAGATTGGAAAATGGAAAAAGTAAACAATGATACCAAGTTACTAATTAGAACAATGAGGTTGATGGTGATACAACTGGGACCCAGGCAGAGGAGGTTTGGGGTAGGGATGCTGAGCTTAGTTTTGAACAGTTTCAATTGAGGTACCTTTGGGACATTCAGAAATAGCTATCCAGTAAGAGGGAAGTCAGAAATATGGATCTGCATCTGTGATGCAGGCTGAGGCTGGAGAAAGAGAGATTACTGCTCAAGCCATAGAAGGGTTCAGGTTCGGAGTACCAGTGATGACCAAGATGGATGGATCAGGGAGACTGGAGGACCAGGAAGGAAAAAAGAGCAGATGTCACAGCCACCAGTATTTCTCAGAACTACAACACTATTTTCATCCTTGTCAGTCTTGTCAACAACTTTCTCGAACATTCCAATGTTCTTTATTTATATACCATCTGTTTCACAAATATTTGAGGCAGCTTATGGTAAAGACATACAATAAAACAGTAAAATAAAAGTGAAATGAATAAATCAGAGCAAGAATATGTGGCATTTGATTAGGAGGTCAATACAGAAGCAGAGTGGGTAAAAGAGTAGGATTAGAATCCAACTATGCAGGTCAAAGAGGACTACAGAATTGCTGCAGTAAAGGTACAAACTTGGCTCTGAGCTTCCTAGTGGCCAAAGTTAAAGAGAGTCAGATGCCTCCATAAGAAGAAAGCATACTTTCACAGGATTAACAGATTTGCCCAATCTCACCCAGTTAAAAGATGAATGGTTCTTTTCACTCTACCAAGTTGCTTCAACGTGCAAATGTTTAAGACCTAGTTAGATTCCCATCATCAGAACAGAAAGGTAGAAAGGGAACTGGTTTAGAAATTAGGACATCTGGTTGGAATACTAGCATTTACACTAATCACAAACCTAACATAGACAGATCATTTAAATTCTTTGTATCTTGTTTGCTCAAATAGAAAATAAGTTCACAGTGAACCAGAGTCAACCCATACTTAGTAGATGTGATATAATTCTCCAGTTCACTATACCTTGACACACATTGTTGGTTAACCAAAGAACTTTCTTCTGATAACCCCTGCTGCAAAGACCTCAAAATCCTGCTTAGGAGTGTTCCAGGTAATCACCAATCAATCAGCCTCAGGCATTCTTGCCCTGAAGGTTCTATAAAGTGTCTCCAGGGTTAACACACCACCATGCTGTGATTATGGTATGTGTCATACTTTATGTCATCCTCTCTTGAATGAGTAAGGCTGAGGGGGATTTGACTGCAGTTGCTAAGGTAGGCAGATATGGAACAACGCTCTTTTTTGCAGTTATTTTTAGACTGCTAAAAATACTTTCAATATGTTAAAATTAAAATTCACATGAGTCAAATATACAACTGATTAAAATAAAACACTTTAACACTATATACTAGAGGAAATCTACAATAGGCCCAGCAGCAGGTACCAAGCTGAAAATCTTCAGGAACAACTGACTTCAAACGGCCTTCTATTTTCAAATATATACCAAGAGCATTTCCACAAAACTAAACATAAATAGGGATATGTAACAGACCTATGTGTACCCATTACCTGGTTTAACAACCACCGACATTTTGACATCCATGTTCCATGTGCTGCTGAGAAAAAAGTGTAGCTACTTGATGTTGGGTGGTATAGTCTATATATGTCAATTAAGTCTAGGTTGTTAATTGTGTTATTGACATCCATGTTCATAGTATCTAACTCTAAAAGTTCAAGCATTCTGGGTGGGGCTAGAGTTCAAAAACTGTTTTTAAAAAAAAAAAAAAAACCAGCAGCAGAATACAACAGACACTAGTATGGCAATATGTAAATCAGTGGATGAGTAACCGATGTGATTCTGCAATCTGTATACGGGGTAAAAATGGGAGTTCATAACCCACTTGAATCAAAGTGTGAAATATGATATGTCAAGAACTATGTAATGTTTTGAACAACCAACAATAAAAATTTTTTTTAAAAAAAACCTTCTTTAAGGAAACAGGCTTATATCCATGAATTAACACACGTGTACCCATAAAATAGGAGCTTCCAGGCAATATCCAGAAGCATGCTGGAGCAAGATCTATTCTCTAGATTCTTCTACTCAAATTGTAGTCCCTAGCTGGGCATGGTGGCACATGCCTCTAATCCCAGTGACTCAGGAAGCTGAGACAGGAGAACCATGAGTTCAAAGCCAGCCTCAGCACCAAGCAACTCAGTAAGACCCTGTCTCTAAATAAAATTCAAAATAGGGCTGGGGATGTAGTATCAAGTACCCCTGAGTTCAATCCCTGGTACCAAAAAAAAAAAAAAAAGTGTAGTTCCTGATCAGCAGCATCTACATCACCTGGGAGCTTGCTAGAAATGCAGAATCTTGGGTCTATTCTAGCTTACTCTGTCCTCTGCAAAACTTTTCCTATGTGGCTCAGAAAAGCCAGGCAAGAAATTGCAGAGAGAAAAACTGTCCATTTTACTTGGGAAAATAACTTACCATTAACCAGTATGATTTATGACACAGCAATTCCACTTCTTAATACCTACCCTAGAACAATATTCTTGTCTACTTAAACAACAGGATATTACAAAGATGTCTATTGCAACATTGTTTAGAATTAGAAACAACCTAAATGTCCACCAACAGGTAAACGGTAAAACAAACCAGTACTAAAGTAAATGAACCAGATTGTCAAAAGTTCTCCTAGACTTGTAAAGTGAAAAAAGAAGCAGAATGTTTCATTTAGTATGACAATACTTCTTTAAAAAAAAAAGATATTAAAACAGCTGCTTCATTACGTATTCTCCCAGGATACGTACATGCACAAGCAAAGGAAGAGGGAAGGTCTGGAAAAGCGGCTACCAAAGGAAATGGTGGTTATATTTGGGAAGAGATGAAGGGGACCAGGATGAAGGGTAGAAGGTTAAAGAAGGGTTATAAAGTTCTATTTGCTTACTTATTGAAAGGAGAATCCATCATGTACCACTTGTGGGACAAATATGTTTAAGTAGCTGTATAGTTTTTTATTCACAACATATTTATGTGAGAAAGTACGGTCAAGACGAGGTGCAGAGAGATAGAAAGTTTAAAGACCTATAGGTTTTTGGAATTTAGATATGCTATCATGGATCTCCTTGATGAACCACTTTTTTCTCATGGCTGCCTTCAACACACATATTTAGCTAGTACTAGGCATATTTTACACTATTAAAAATGTCATCAAAAGTGCTCTGTTCATTTTTTTGTGAATATTTGTACTCCTTCCAATTGTGAATGAGCTACTTGAAAACAAGCTATATTCTCTGTGTGATTGTTTCTATGGATGCACATTCCCAAGTCCTAGCTTAACAGATAATGATGCGCACTAGCGAAATGAATAACTCACCACACAATGAATAAAAACAATAGCTGAAAGATTCCTAAGAACTTGGCAAAGCATGAACTGTCCTCATTTTATAGCTGAAGAAACCAGCTCAGGAAAAACGGGTGATGTACCCCCAAGCACTATTTAGTTAGTAAATGACAAAGTGTCATTTCACATCCTCTTTCCTTTCAACTGTACCATATTTGTCACACTTCCACACTTAAAAATATATTAATTCACATTCAAAGGCAATTTTTAGATAGCTTCAAACTGGAAATTCTCAGGAGAAATGTTAGAATTCATGCTGGGTTTGGCGGCACAGGCTTGTAATCCCAGCAACTCAAGAAGGCTGAGGCAGGAGGAGTAACAGCCTCAGCAATTTAGTGAGGCCCTGGAGCAACTTAGTGAGGAGAGCCTGTTTCAAAATCAAAAAAAGTGCTGGAGATATAGCTCAGCTGTAAAACGTCCCTGGGTTCAATCTCCACTACCAAGAAAAAAATAAAATTAGAATTCAAATAATATGTACATTTTTAAGATCCCAAATCTAACCAGTTTTAACCAGTTATTTTTCCAATACCTTCCACGAACAGCCCAAGAGTTGAGACTGAAAGAAAAAAAGGCCAAACCCCCATAATCCTAAGAGATTTTTCATGAGAGGAAAAAAAGATAAATTCCAGTTTCTAAACATTTATTATGAAAAAAAAATTTAATATAAAAGTAGGCAGATTGTAAGTACCCATCTCCCAGCTTGAGTAATTTTCATAGTCCATTAAAAAAATTTACTCGTGGCAATGTAAATAGTGTTTGGGGAGTTGGTAGTAAAGGGGAAATCTAATTGTTTGTCTTTAATAGGCTGAAAAATTCCATCCCTAAAGGAAAGTGATATAACTGGAAACTTTTCATGTGAAATAGTCTCAAACTGATAGGTTTTATGAAATAAAATTTAAGTTTGGAGTTAACAAGATTAAAAGGTCATGCTGTACCTTAGATATTAAGATAATACAACTGACTTCTTGAAGGAATCCTCTTCAGCACCCAGATTACAGAAGAGCAATGCTGGACACATACGCACGCCTCTATTTATAACCGCAAACAAGAAGTCTTATGGGAAAAGCTTCTTGATTATTAAAAAAGCAAACTATTTTAAGCACCTCACAACTTTCTAAGAAGTTTGTTTGTTTTCACATTGTTCCCAAAAGTGGGGTCATAACGTGTGTGTGTGTGTGTGTGTGTGTGTGTGTGTGTGTGTGCATGCTCTTGCACACTTGCTTTTGGGAAATGTACAAAATCAGGCCAATGGGTTTGACACATTCAAAGCTCTATGAGGAGCTTTGATAAAAGTCCTGGGAGTTCATAGTATGACCAAGAAATAAATTGATTTTTTTGGCAGAATTGGGCAGAATATGTATGTATTTAAAAAAATATGAATCAAGTATAGTGTATTTCAAATGGGAATTGGAGACATATTTCCCATAACCATTTAAAACATACATACTGGCTCTGAGACCTAGCTAAATTTAAACCCTGACTCAATCGAGTAAGACAAGCCCTTCCTACTTTTGGGGAGGGAAGAGTGGAAGAGACTGTCCCATTGGAGAGTTCTGCTAAAAACAACCTCTAGGTGCCAGGAACTACTTAATAATGTAGATCATTACCAGTCCCCTCTTCCTTTCCTTGGATGAGAAAGCAACCAGTTGCAGACACTTAAAATCTACTTAGGATAACCCAGCATTGGTCTGTGTGACCAAAATCTGTCCTTTTTCTCTTTGTCACAGTGAAACCCAATCAAGCCCAAGGCACCATGTGGTTGCTTCAGAAGGTCCTGAAGTAAGCCTTGCTGACCATCTCTACTTGCGATAACCCTTTGATCATGGTTTTTTCTCATGTGCCATGTTCGGGAAGCTCACACTCATTTATATAGAAAGTTATACTACCACCTGCTCATTTTGAGAAGCCTTAAAAAGGAATTCCCACTACACCATGGCACATACAAGGTGGCCATCAAAAAGCGGTTATTCCTAGTAACTTCATTCCAACACCAGGAGTTCAGAACGTAAATTAATGTGCCCACCTACCCTGGTTTGTCTGGAAATAGCTGCATGATAACAGAGTGAAGAGAACGTGTCAAACACAAGACTTGAGGGGTGCAGGACCTTCACAGAGGAGAGCCTCATGAAGGCAGACCAGGGGCTGGGGTGTAGCTCAGCAGGAGAGCTCTTGCCTAGCACACATGAGGCTCTGAGTTCAATACCCAGCACTGGGGGTTAGAGGAAAGGTAGACCAGAACCCTAAAGTTGGGAGATGGCAGGAGGAAGTCACTGGTTTTCTAGCTTGGTCACCAAATAACAACCACTTGAGATTTTTCCCCAAAAGTCTTATAGTGGTTGCTTTAAACCCTATTTTAAGGAACACATGATGAGGTTATGTAGTAGGGATTAACTATCTGTCAGTTGTCGCTCCTTGTATTATCAAGTTACAGGCTTGACTCAGTTAGTAGTTGTAACTAATGACATAACTCTTGGCTCAAGTTTATTTCCATTAGACTGTCATCGTGAACCTAGGTCATTTATGAAGGCTATGGATTAAAAATTATAAGATTAAAGGTCTCACATGTCTGATTTAGACTTGATACAAGTGAGACACATACACACCAAGAGTGGTCTCTCCTGTTCCATGAACAACAAGGAAGGTAAATGGACCCCTCACCTACACAGTCTTCTGAACATTTGGACTCTTAACTGAAAACAGATTGGTGCCTCTGCTCTGAGAAGGCCATGGAAAGCCTGATTCTTCCCCAGCCCTCAACAAGGAGAATGTGTTGGACCTCTCTAGGGCTGTAGGGAGTGGTGTAAAAGTTGAGAAGGACTTAAGGAGTAGGAAGCCCAGGGCCATTGTGACTGCTAAGGTCAGCAAAGTTCTCACCCTTGAGGGCAGGACAAAGGGATCCCAGAGATTCCAACCCACAAGTGGTTACAAACTCAGGGACTAAAGCAGGGAGAGGCTATCACTATCATTCTAGCTACAGGCCACTGCTTCTACACCTAGTTCGTTTGTCTTTATCACTTTATGTGAAAACACACCTCCACTTCCAAGAGCTGACTGGCCAAAGTGGCTAATACCTGTGTGTGTACAATCAATAGCTTGAATATGCTTCTCCAGGGATGATGTAAGTCTTCTTAGGGATGCAGGGTGGAGGGCTGAGAATACAGCATGAATATAGTTCATTTTTGTGGAATATCAATTCCATGTACAATTTTAAAATATTTTAAACATTTTTTACATTAAAGCAAACATACATACGATAGAGTGCATTGCTAAAAACACATAAAGTGTTTAAAAATAAACAGTTTTAGCTGGGTGTGGTGGCCCACACCTATAATTCCAGCAACTTGGGAGGCTAAGGCAGGGGATTCCAAGTTTGAAACCCGTCTGGCCGATTTAGGCAAGACCCTGTCTCGAAATGCAAAACACAAAAGGAAAAAAAAAAAAAGAAAGAAAGGGGGCTGGGAATGTAGCTCAGTGTCCGAGCACTCCTGGGCTCAATCCCCAGCACTGTAATCATCAATCAAATAATAATTTGGTGTGTGTGTGTGCACGTTAAGGGTCAACCTTACCCATGCTAGGCACATACTCTACCACTGAGCTACACCCCCAGCCACAAGACAAGTTTTGTTTTCACAAAGATCACCTAGGTGGACACCTCCTGAATCCCTGGAGGCATTCTTACTCCAAAGAGAACTGGGTAGAGATACCTAAGGAACACTGACCTGCTGGATCTCTGCAGTTCCCTCAGACCTACAAATCAAAATGGATAGTATTTCTCCCCAAATATTATCTCCAGCTCTAGTCCAGTGGGAGGCATTGAATCCTTGGCCCTGCTCTTCAGGGACCATAGGGCTAGGCACCACTACATCAGCAATGGTCATGCTGTGAAGACTTTCTTTGGCCATGAATGCTGTTTGATCAATCCTCTGTTATCTGTCATCACCAACAGCATAATAGGGATGGACCAACTGGTACAGAGGGGAGCTGTATCTACAGGAATGGGTCTGTGACTAAGAACAATTTGGGGCAAAGAAAAACTGCTAGTAGTAAGAACTCCAGGGTACAACAAGGCAAATGCAGAAGTATCAGTACAGCTGATCCAGGAAGCACATTCACTAGCCATCTACTCCACCAGGCACTGGGGATAGAGAGATGCATAAGACATAGTCCTTGTCTTGGAGGCAAGATCGGGATGACCTGATATTTCAGTGGCCTGCTACCAGAACTCTATATTGTAAATCAGACTTTGTCAAACAAAATGATGATATACCTGTGTTTGCTTTTCATGAGTGTAAGGGGAGTTAAGAGGTCTTTACACCCCAGCACCAATACTTATTTTATTGTTTCAATAACAAACGCAAGACAGAGTAGAATGAATCGGACATAACTTTCTTATATTCACATGTGAATACACGGCCAGTGTCACTCCACTTCACATACAACCACAAGAATGGGAAGTTATACTCCATGTATGTGTGATATGTCAAAACACATTCTACTGTCATGTACAACTAAAAAGGACAAATAAAAAATTACAAAAAAATTAATTTACAGGGAGCAGGGGCTGGGGCTCAATGGTAGAGCACTGGCCTAGGATGTGTGAGGCACTAGGTTCGATTCTCAGCACCGCAGGCAAATCAATAAAGTCTACTGACAACTAAAATAAATTTTAAAAATAAATAAAGTTACAAATGTTTAAGAAAATAACAAAATTTTTAGTCTAATAAGCAAGAATCTGTCTGATATATTAGAGAGACTAATCATTTGACAACTTCTAAAAGGGTAAAAAGATTTTTTAAAAAAATTTCATCTCATTCCTGTCAGAATGGCAATACCAAGAATACAGGCAACAATAAGTGTTGCTGAGAATGTGGGGGAAAAGATACACTCGTACATTGCTGGTGGGACTATAAATTGGTACAACCACTATGGAAAGCAGTATGGAGATTCCTCAGAAAACTTGGAATGGAACCACCATTTGACCAGCTATCCCACTCCTTGGTTTATAAGCAAAGGACTTAAAATCAGCGTACTACAGTGATGCAGCCACATCAATGTTTACAGCAGCTCAAATCACAACAGCTAAACTATGGAACCAACCTAGGTGTCCCTCAACAGATGAATGGATAAAGAAAATGTTATATATATATTTTTTTTTCAATGGAATACTACTCAGCTTTAAAGAAGAATGAAATTATGGCATTTGCCAGTAAATGGATGGAGTTGGAGCATATCATAAAATAAGCCAATTCCAAAAAACCAAAGGCTGAATGTTTTCTCTAATATGTGGATGCTAATTCACCATAAGGTGGGGGACACTAGAGAAGAGTAGCGTTCCTTTAGATTAGGTAGAGGGAAGTGAATGGGGGGGGGGGAGGATAGGAAGGATAGTAGAATGAAACACATTATTATTTTATGTATATATGTAACTGCATGACCAATGTGATTCTGAAACATGCACACTCAGAAAAATGAGAAATTATATCCCAACTATGTATGATATATGAAAGTGCATAAATGCATTCTACTGTCATATATAACTAATTAAAACAAATAAAAAATTCTTTTTTAATTTCCAGTGCCATATTATTTGCCTGGAAGCAATTTATAGAATGAGTGAGTCAGTGAACTAGACCAGAGGTTTCATTTATTTAACTAGAAGGTAGCAAAAATATCTGTTTGGCACAAGTATATTCAGAGGTTAATAAGCTTGCCTTCTGGAATTCAGACTTGAGCAGTGTTTCTCAAATGTTTATTCATTATCAATCCCATAATAAGCCTAATTAGACATGTTTCTCCCAACTGCCTCCCCCAAGAAAGTTTAATATGAGAGAGATCTCTGTTTAGGTGCCCATTGGGAGGTTATAAACTTTGTAATAACTAAGATCTCATTCCCCCTAAGAACCAATTTTCACTCCTTTTGAGGCAACATGGCCCAGGTGAGAAATCATGGTCCAGGAAAGATGTTTATATAATCCTCTTACAACATGCAGGAGGCCAGGTACAGTAGTACACACCTGTCATCCTAGCCACTAAGGAGACTGAGGCAGAATCACAAGTTCAAGGCCAGCCTCAGCAACTTAGCAAGACCCTGTCTCAAAATAAAAAATAAAAGGACTGGGGATATAGCTCAGTAGAATGAAACAACCCTGGATTCAATCCCAAGTGTGTGTGTCTGCCTCTCACACACATAAACACATACATGCAAGTGTGACTCATGGAAGAACCTAAGCATGCTAGCACACATTTGTCTATAATCCCAGCTACTTGGGAGACTGAGGCAGATCTCAACTTTGAGGTCAGTCTGAGCAACTGGGTGAGACCCTGTCTTAAAAAAAATTTTTTTTAAAGGGCTGGGGTGTAGCTCAATTGGTAGAACCTTGCCTAGCATACACAAGGCCTTGGTTCAATTCCCAGTACTACCAAAACCAAAAAAAAAAAAAAGATATATGGAAAAGGACAGACATATGTGCAAATACACATATGTGTGTGTATTTTTTTTAAATCAAATTCTTAAAGGATTCCAACACAAATACACACACATGCACACACACACATATATTTTTTAAAAAAACAAGATTAGATCTAGAACAAGGGTCAAAAATTTTGTTCTGTTAAAAGCCCAGACAGTAAATATTTTAGGTTTTGTGGGTTACATACTGCCTCTGAGGCATATTCTTATTTTTTTGTTTTGTTTTTACAACCCTTTAGAAATGTAAAAACCTTTCTTAGTTCGAGGACCCTACCAAAACAGGCTGCTGACCAAACTTGGCCTGTGGGCTGGAGTTTGCTGGCTCCTGATCTGGAGGGATAATAGCTAACATTTTTAGAGATCTTAATATATATATATATATATATATATATATTTTTTTTTTTTTAAAGTAACTGTCTGTAGAATGGTGGTGGCCAGCGGTTAGGGAGGGGGGAATGGGGAATTATCATGTAATGGGTACAGCATTTCCATTTTGCGAGTCATGGAGTGCTCTGGAGATGAATGGTAGTGATAGCTGTACAACCATATGACTATACTTAAACCACTGAACTGTGCACTTAAAACTGGTTTTGATGGTAAATTTTATGTTATGTGTACTTTGCCACAATTAACCAATGTTATGCAAACGTAACTAAGACTTTACAACAATAACAACAAAACTCTTACAAAGTAGATGTCTTCATTTCATAGCTGAAGAATGTGAAGTAAAAGACCTCTGAAAACTTATCCAAATTATAAAAGTAACAAATGGAGTAAGGAGATTGGAACCCTGAGCAATTTAAAGATCAAGCTCTTAATCATGAGAAGATATTGTCTTTCCAGCATTCTCACCATTAGAAACTCCTTTATTTTCTCCAACAGATGCTATATTAAAAAATATTTTACTGCTAAACAAACATCATTTACTAATAATTTATTTTGCTTCTTAAACAAAGATACACATTGACAATCAGAATTTCAGATCAGATTTTTTTTTAAAAAAAAAAAAAGAAAGAAATTTAGCATTCTAGTTAACCTGACAAGATTTCCTAAAGGAAACTGTAAACTCCATAAAGCCAAGGACCTACCTTCCTTATTATCTGTCTCATTCCAACATCTTCAGTTCCCAGTTCAAGCCCATGGTTTAGAAACGGGGAGGAGGAATGGAATGCTCACCCTCTTATACTGCTGAATCCTTAGTGTTTGAGAGACCCCCTATAATATATTTAGCCAGACACAGTAACGCCCACCTATAATACCAGCTACTCAGGAGACTGAGGCAGGAGAATTACAAGTTCAAGGTCAATTTTCACAATTTAGCAAGGTCCTCATCAATTTAGAAAGACCTTGCATTACAATTTAAAAATAAAATGGGGGAAGGGGATATAGCTCAGTTGGTACAGTGCTTGCCTCGCATGCACAAAGCCCTGGGTTCAATCTCCCTCACCACAAAAAAATAAATAAATAAAAAATAAGAGCTGGGGTGTTCAGTGGTAAAGTGCCCAAGTGGATTCAATCCCCAGTACAAAAAAAAAAAAAAAGGAAACAAAGTTTAGTTGGGTTAAGTTCATAAACAGACAAAACCAACAACATCAACAAAAGACTTTAAAAGATTTTCAATTAATTATGAAAAGAATCTTAACTAGTTACCATATTGTACTACAGAAACAGACGGGGGGGGGGGCCGGGGAGCTACATCTACCTGTTTATAACAATCTCCAGGAAATGTCATTATGACCTCCCTGACATGGGGCAAAAGCTGAGCCTATGAAGTATCTCGTATCTCAGTCCTGTGGCTGTGGCCACCAGGAAAATGACCTAGGCCAGACCAATCAGAATTCTTCCCTATTTCAAATTTAAGCTAGAGGAAAGAACTCTTTCTCCTCTCCTCTCCTCCCCTCCCCTCCCCTCCCCTCCCCTCCCCTTCTCTTCTCTTCTCTTCTCTCTCTCTCTCTCTCTCTCTCTCTCTCTCTATTAGTTCTAATCAGTTATACATGACAGTAGAAAGCTCTTCGATTCATTGTACACAAATGGAGCAGAATTTTTCATTTCTCTGGTTGTACATGAAGTAGAGTCACACCATTCATGCAATCACACAAGTACCTAGGGTAATGATGTCCATCTCATTCCACCATCTTTCCTACCTCCTTGCCCCCTCTCTCCCTCCCTCCCCTTTGCCCCATCCAAAATTTCTCCATTCATCCGGTGCCTGCCCCCCATTATGGATTAGCATTCACTTATCAGAGAAAACATTCAGCCCCTGGTTTTTTGGGATTGGTTTATTTCACTTATGATATTCTACAACTCCATCCATGTACTGGCAAATGCCATAATTTTATTATCTTTTAATGCTGAGTAATATTCCATTGTGTATATAAACCACAGTTTCTTTATCCATTCATCTATTGAAGGGCATCTAGGTTGCTTCCAAGTTTAGCTATTGTGAATTGTGCTGCTAGAAACCTTGAAGTAGCTGCATCACTGTAGTAGGCTGTTTTTTAAGTCCTTTTGGGTATAGACTGGGGAGTGGGATAGCTGGATCAAATGGTGAAACCTGGTTTTTTTCCTTAGATCGTAGCAACAATGATGTCTGTATATTGGCACTGACCATGGCCATGCCCTATACTACATAGAGGAAACCCATCTGCACGAAGAAAAAAATGAAGCCAACTCTTAGACAAAATGAGGAGAGGGAGAGGAGTGGGCCACATACAGCTGTGTTTCAAGTTCCTGGTTCTAAACACCATTAAAACTCACTTCATTCCAGCTCATCTTGCAGTTTGATCAAATAAGAAAAAAAAAATTCTCTTTTGCTTAAACTAGACTATGAGTTTCTGTTATTGGCAACCAAGAATCTTAATGCATGGGCAGGAGGTTGCCCGACCTGGAAGGATAAAGTGCGTCATCCTAGAGAAAGTAGGCCAAAGGTAACTGGCTCCTGGCTCACCCTGGGCTTATTCCTGGCCCTTCCTCTCCTCTAGTTCTCTTGAGAAACTAGGTTAAACCTCTGCTACCAGGTATACTCCAACTGAACAGGCAGAGCTGACATTACATTATTTCATCACAAAAGTGATCACCTCAAAGTCCCCCAATAATTTTTATCTTGAAAGCACATTTTATAGACCAACTACCAGTGTGAAACAGTCTGGGCTTCAGGCTGTGCATAACCAAGAGCTTGGAGGCACCTGTTAAGAGTTATAATCTCTTCAACCAGCCTATGTAAATTATATTTATCTATGGAAAGAAACCTTCCATCACAAAAAGAATATTAAGAAAAAATTTCACTTTCTTCTAACCCAGACATTAGCCAATCACTCTGTCTTGTTGATTGCTAACCTTTCCTCCTTATGATTGTTTTCTTCCATGTGAAACCAGATAAAGCTATTCATGTTCAATTCTACCTAAGCTATGAATAGAAATGGGAAAGGCAACTAAATTAGTCACTAGCCACAAGGAAACCTGTTGTTTGCCTTAATAGAAAACTCAAAACATTAATAAGTAGCAGTACTTGAAAAAGATTACCTTTCTAAAAATTTTTCGGGTTACTATGTAACAACTGTATTTGAAAAGAAGGAAAATAGGAATTACTCTCTAACCAAAGACTATGTAAAGACAAACTGCTGACATCACCATTTATTGTTAAGGAAATTTCTGAATAATTTCTTTTAAAAAGTCACTTTTTTATCACTGACATTTAAGGAAACAAAAAGATTCTGCCATTAGAAATATGAGCTAATTCAAGGCCGGTCTACGAATTTCTAAAATAGCAGCAGTTCCTAGAACTGTGCGTCCCAGGCCCAGCTAATGTCCTCCCAAAGGTGATTATTTTACCACGCTGCTAGAGCTCCTAAGGGCAGGCAATAGAAATGTATCAGTCCACTGATGTGGTTTTGGTGCTGGACACTACAGGTATCAATAAATGTCTGGTAAATAAGTAAAGGATCAAGAAATAAATCCAATGACTTGTTCTACTTCCTTATGTTTGACATAAGGAAGTCCCTCCTGAAGCTGCCAAGGATGAAAACAGAGAAGGCAAGTTTCTCTTCCATCAACAAGTATCTCTGGGCATGTCCTGTGTACTAGGAATGGCAGCCTCTGTGAACACACAGATACAGGATACACAGACCCTGCCCTGAGGTAGGCATCTCGATGAGCTGATGTCACCTGGAGGGTCATCTTTCCCAGGCCCTATCTGTTCACTAGGATTATAAAGGGAAGAAGAACAGAGGAATACCATGTAACACTTCAGAAAATCATGATTTTAAATGCTCTTAAGTATCCTAATTAGTCATTAATAGCTTAAAGTGTCATATAACCTATTATTTCCATGTCATTGTTTCTACAGAAAAATATATTGTAACAGAGATACTTTAGTTCCAGGGACATGTCCCACATTCCTAATTTCTTTTTTCTTCTCTTACGGGAACTTTGCTCAGTCAGGGATGTAGAGAAGGAGGAAATAAAGAATTACCTAGCATGTGAAAATACAGGAAGAAGAAATGTAAAGTGTAATATTCCTAAATATGATATGGATCATTTGAGTGTTTGAAGAAAGAAGGGTTTGCATCTTTTATTTCTGAAACTCATTAAATCCAGATGTATTCTCATACTGAATTCTGTCTTACTAAAGATATTACTGCCATCTGCTTAAACGTATGATCATAGACAAATCACTCATCAAATTACAGCAAATCCTGTTTAAAAGCAGAACATTTACTTAATGGGGTTCAGATACCATCAAATTAAGAACCCTCCAAACACATTAGCTATATATTTTTTAAAAAGTCTAAATAATTTTGGAATTTTTGCCTTTTCCTCCAATGGCTTAAGATTTTTTTTTCCAACCTTGATTTATTTTATTATTATTTTTTGGATCTTTTTTTTAAATTATTTATATGCAGTGCTGAGGATCAAACCTAGGGCCTCACACATGCCAGGCAAGCACTCTACCACTGAGCCACAATCCCAGCCCCTTAAGATTTTTTTTTTTAAAGTGATAGCAAATAGATGTATTTAGCACAGATATTATCGAGGATATAGACAATGATTCAAAGATAATGATTCTCTAAAACTGGCTAGCTGTTTCATCTATCCATCCATCCATGGGCCACCAGGTATGTATCAGATATCCCATTAGTCTTAAGAAAAAGTAGAGGAGACAAAAGTGGGATACATGCTCCATTAGCAATTTAAAATAGCTTTTTTTTTTTTTTTTTTTACTTCTTGACTTGTTAAAAACTTTACTGAATGACTGATGACTGGAGTAAAAAAGTAAGACAGACTCTAAGATCTATCCCATAATAAATTAGAGTAGAAGTTAAAAATAGGCTAAGACCATGATTACTTAGAAATACACAGGTGCAAACAAAATGAGGAGTATCTTGTCACACCATCAGCATTCCTAAGACACCATAAATAGATCTACAAAGAACTAGCAGCATTAGTCTTCCACTATAGTTCCCAAACCACAAAACCTTCTATTAATCAGCCATAGCTACTATCTCAGCTAGAAGATTCTACTGCCCTAGCACAAAGGGATACAGAAGAGTTACTCAACATTTTAGTCATGGTGATCAAACATGGCTCAACAGTCTTAGAATTATTCAGATATCAGCATTATGCAGAGGGGTGGGGGACTCTAAGCAGAGCCTCCTAGTAATTCTGTTACAGATTTTTTGGAGATAAACTTTTTGTTCTAAATTATTCAACTGTACAATTATGTGCTTTCCTATATTAAGAAGTGCAGTACAGGAGAAATAATCTGATAAAGGTCTGATCTAAGGTTTTCCACCTTTCTTGCTGGCAATCTCTCTGAACTTCAGTCTTCTCTTCTAAGAAATACAGCTGCCACCACAGGACCGTTAGGAGATCAGCAATGAACCACGTAAAGCAAATAGCACAGTAAAAGCCAGGCTTCCTATATACACATCCACCTGCTGATTACACATGGGACTCAGAAAGTGCTCAAGGTAAGCTCCAGGCTGTCAATCAGTCTGTGTGTGCTCAATAATGGCAAAGTTCTGCTAACACAAGCCTATATGAAACCTAAGGGAAAGGATAAACTTGGTACCAAATTATATGTTCCAAAGCCAAAAAGAAACAACTTTTATATAATTGACACATCAGCCCAGGTAAGAGGAAATCTTTTCCATGGGTAACTAAAAATGAGAACAGCTCCATCCTTGAGGTAGTGCTACAGAAACGGATTTCTTTACATGATACAGCTGGTCAGTGAAAAACATGGACAGAAACAGTCCTATTTCTGGGCCTGGTGCCAAAGCAGGCACAGAAGTCCTGGCCTCTGAAAGTCCCACAGAGTTCTGTTCCTTCCTAGAGAGGCAGGATGGACACCAGATTAAAGATGCTTACTCTGTTTTCAAACATGCCCCTGACAAGGGATGGTTGGCACAAATTCTGGAGAGCTGGGCTGCCCTCATATCACAGATACACCCAGCTTTTTATCCTCCCACTGACAGTTGTTTCTAAACAAGTATTTATTTGCTATGAACTTGTTACAGACTGACAGAATTCTAGCAGGCAGGAAGGCTGGAGACCAACCAGTCTATATATATTCTTCATTGAAGAGAAAACTAATGGTCAGATGGGTGGATCACAGAGCTGGTTAATCACTGTACCAGAATTAGATAGGGTTCAGAATGGCATGCCTTCCATAAGAATTTACTGTCTCTTAAGTATCAGTGAACAGAGTCCTCTTCCTAGTACCTTTTTTTTTTTTTTTTTTTTTTTTTTTTTTTTGCATGGCTTTCAAAGTCCTGCTTTATTCAGAGGTCATCTTTTTTGTTGTTGTTCAACTTATTTTTCATTATAATTAAATTTTAACCTTTTAACATTTTTAGTTACACAACTCAGTGGTGTTAAGTATATTCACATTGTCGTACAACCATTGCCACCACCTAGAACTTCTTTCATCATCCCAAATAGAAACTGTTTCTATGCAGTGGGTACTCCCCACTGCCCTCCTCCTCCAGCTCCTAGGAGCCACCATTTTACTGTCTCCATGCATTTGACTCCTCCAGGCACCTTGTATAAGTGGAATCATACTTGTCCTATTGTGACTGTTTTATTTCTCTTAGCATAATGTCTTTAAGATTCATCTGTGATAAAGCATGTGTCACAATTTCCTATCTTCTTAATGCTGAATGTGTGTGTGTGTGTGTGTGAGAGAGAGAGAGAGAGAGAGAGAGAGAGAGAGAGAGAGAGAAACAGAGAGACACTTTGTTTATCCACTCACCTCATCTATTGATGGACACTTGTATTTACTTCCACATGTTGGCTTCTGTAAACAATGTTGCTGTGAACATGGATGTGTAAGTATTGGTTCCAGTTCTTGCCATCAATTCGTTTGGTTATATATCCAGAACTGGATCAAATGATGATGTGTCAGTGCTATTTTGAAATGTGTCTCAAAAGAGACAAAGAGGGACTAAATTGTCTTGGTTGGTGAAATCTTCTGGAAAATGAAAAATACTGTTTTGTTTTTTAACTTATCTTTACTTAAAAACAATATGTGAGAAATCTTTTAGAGGTTTGGGATGAGGCAGAGGAAAAAGCATATTGATGAAAGAGACGACTTTGTATCCATGTCCAATGCAACAAAAATGAACGTGCTTTTTTTTAAAAAAAAATATTTATTTTTTAGTTGTAGTTGGATACAATATCATTAATTATTTATTTTTATGGGGTGCTGAGGATGGAACCCAGGGCCTCACCTATGCTAGTCGAGCGCTCTACTGCTGGACCACAACCCCAACACCTGAACATGTTTTTTGACCTCCCTGTGTGTGAATTTCAACATGCAGGGGAGAGTAGTCTAGATCATTTCAAAGGTCTATGGACTCTTGGGATTCTATGATTCTACAGATAACTTATTTAGAGGATTACTATGTTCTTTAACCACTTTTCACCTCTTTAATTAGGTTTGAATTACCAGAGTTTAAAGAACTGTTTCTAGTTAAAGAATTTAGCGGGAGGGAAAGGGAGAGAGAAGGGGATTAGCTAGGATGGTGGAAGGAGAGGGTCACCATCATACAAAATACATGTATGAAGATGTGAATTTAGTGTCAACTACCTTATATACAAACAGAGATATGATAAATGGTGGTATAAAGGTGTATTAAGAATTGTATGCAAAAAAAATAAGAGAGCTCATATATAATGGCATAATTTGGTGTGAACATACTTTATATAGTTACAAAAAATTGTGCTGTGAATGGATAATTATGAATGTAATGCACTCCACTATTGTCATGTATGTAAGAAATAAGTAAAAAAAAAAAAGAAGAAAAAAAAGAATCAAAAGAAATGGGAGAAAAGATAAAAAAAAAAAAAGAATTTAGTGAATTCTTGAAAAAGAATTCCAGAGACAATGAGAAGAGTTCCTGAGCTGGAAAAACACCATTGAGACTTATTTAATAAAACAAGTAATAATTTTTCTTAGTAGTACACTTATTTGATAATTGCCTTAGAATTTCCCAAGCACAGTACCTGCATAATCTGAGTCACATCTTAATCTGAGTCACTGTGAATTTATGGTTACTTTGTAGCAGTTGGTATAAAACTATCAATGCATACCAGGCTCTGTATCAACAGGGCATACCTGCCAAGAATAGTATGCTACAGTAGTTTGGTCCAAATAGTACTCTGGTTACTGAGCAACATACTCTTGCCATCAAGAACCCTGATTGGGTTCCAGGTAAGATACCAACAATACACTGCAAATGCCATCTACTTTCTTTTTCTAACAAACAAGACTGCATACATTACTCTCTTCCCAGGAAGGATTTGCAGAGTGAGAAACATTCCTCTACCCTTTCCCTCAGCTCCCCTAGAACTCTGTTTAGGTATCTGCTTTCTATTCCCAGAACAAGGGCAGATAGAATTCCCCATGTTTGCCTCATGGATCAATATTCCCACTAACGGTAATTTTATGGAAGGTAGAAACTCAGAGAAGTGTCCTCTCCAGGGCCACATGAGTTGTAGTTGGACACAATATCTTTAATTAATTAACTTATTTTTATGTGGTGCTGAGGACGGAACCCAGGGCCTCACCTGTGCTAGGCAAGCACTCTACCGCTGGACCACAACCCCAACCCCAACCCCTGAACATGCTTTTTGACCTCCCTGTGTGTGAATTTCAACATAGCCAGGTTGGCTGGACCGGGTCTTCTGGCGCAAGTTCAGTGCTCTTTTTGCCACAATACTTGCATGCACTTTCACAAGCCTGTGCCAACTTGCTACCCCAAAGAGAACATCTAAAGTTTCTCTCTTAAAAGCAGCCTAAAATTTTAACAAGAGTGCTGATGTTTTCAACTCTCATTTTTTATTTCAGCTGATAGCAGACCTTTGGAAGGACCAAAGCCAGGAAGAGAAATCGGGGAGTAGTCCCTCCATTTAAAAAGGTTTATTCAGAAATTCAAACACCCTTGTTCTCTCCACCTCCAACAACAGAAGATATTGACTGAGTCCTAGTGATTTTACCAGCTCCGAGCCTTACCCCTGGTAAGTCTACGGAGGGAAAAGGCATTCACCCAAGACTTCCTGGGACATTTTTACAGAATTGGGCTCTCCAAATCTTTCCTGTCTAAATTCTCAGAGTACAAACAAATAGTTTTAATGGATATTATTTCATAATAGATTGAGAAAAATGTGTCCCTAGGACCATGTGCATTTTCCAACAGTGAGACCTTTGGGGGTAATCCTAAGGTGTATGCCACATTCATGGCAATTTTATTGGACTTGAAGCATAACTTTTATTTTAAATGACCAGAGAAGTTTATAATTACTGTGTCACGAATCTTTGATATATTATTCACCCCATCTATGATTTATTTTTTAATATTTATTTTTTTAGTTGTAGTTGGACACAATACCTTTATTTTACTTATTTTTATATGGTGCTGAGGATCAAACCCAGGGCCTCGCTCGTGCTAGGCGAGCGCTCTACTGCTGAGCCACACCCCCAGCCCCATCTATGATTTATTTGATGCCAATGCCTGGATCAGGAAGTAAACACATGAATATGACATTGTTCCTGTGGGAAAATACCACTGGCTTTACAACACCTGCTTTCAAATGGGGAAGTTTTAATTAATCCAGCATCATGAAAGCAGGGACTGCCTGTTCACTAAAGCCCTGATTAAGTGAAATATAAGTAAGTTTTTCTTTATTCAATTTTTCAGAGGAAGAAGTTACAGAGGATAAAGTTCTCTGTTCTACCCCTATATCAGTGGTTCTCAGCTCTGGCAACACATCACCATCATATGGGGACACTTAGCTATGGTAAGCCCTGCCTCAGACCAATGGAATCAGAATTTGTGGAAGAGGGCTCATCATTCCGTTTTTCACATTCCAAGTAACTGTGATTTGCAAATAAGGTTGAGAACAATTGTCCCATACTGACAGTTTTCAGAAACAAGTGTGCATCAGAATCAGCTAAAGGCCTTGTTAAAATATAGATTGCTAGCCCCATTTGGGTATTTCTGATTCAGTAGGTCTAAGGGTTGTGAGACTTCTAACAAGTTCCCAGGTGTATGTTGCTGTTGCTGGTCCAAAGACCTCATGGAGAATCACTGCTCTAACATCTTCTCCAGTTAAGCAACATCAGCAGTTATTCTAAATTAATTTATTTTTAAAATAATTAAACCACTCTGAGTGCTAAGATTTCAGGAAGGTTTTCGACAGCATGGAACCAAGCTGAACCATCAATTAAAACAGGTAACTTTGTTTATCAGAAGGCACCCATTCCCTGAGAATTTTAATTACTGAAGTTAAACTAGTATAAGGTCAGACACAATTCAATTCGACCCTGTAAACACCTCCCATCAATGGCTTGTGCAAGGCATTAGCTGGAATGTGCCATGAGCAATTCATTCTTTCCTTCCTAGACAAGTGAACAGACTCTCAGACACAACTCCATGCACACAAACACAACTGTGCAGTCAGATGATGACCAGGGAGGTAACACAGACCTGCAGGAGGAACAATTCAAAAAGATCTTTACTCAGGACAAGATCTTTTAGCGGGGTTTCCAAGGGGTCTAGCCAGCTGCCAGTTTTCCACTGTCTACAACAATTTTTACAATTCCAGTGCAGCTTACTGCCTGGAACTTATCTCTAGCCATCACAGGAGTGATCAGGACTGTAGGCTAATTTAACTTCTGGGTTGAAGGCAATCTCTGTGGTTTATCTCCCTTTGTGTTTTTATAACAATTAGCCCAATGCTTTACATTATAGCTGAATACTTGAGAGTCAACAAAGAAAAGATGTAATGTGGAAGGTAAACCTAGTGCATCCCAGGGGTGCAAACAGGTAGAGAGGGGAGGTCAGGTTCTAACCACCAGTCTTTTTCTCTGTAAGTAGCATCTTCATTCCACATTTAACATACTAAGGCACTTAAGAAATGTTTTTGACTAACTCAAATTATGGCAATCACATTAAGCTATGATGGAATGGTAAGGGTGGGAAGCAGCAGCTTTTTCACTGTTTGTTTAGGTAAATTTGCAAATACTAAGAGAAGATCCCTCATTGCCTGGCTCATTCCCTAGCAGGGACAGAGGGCTGAATTCTGTATCCTACTCTGAGTATCCTACCCCCTGGCTAAATATGTAGTAGGTCCTCAATTCATGCTCTTCCAGGTTAAAATAACTTGTTCAATGCATTACTCAGTCTCAAGAATTTGTTCAAATTATTTAGACATCATTTGACATGTAACAATCAATTCAGCTGAGGGAACTGAAAGCTGGCAGGCAGTCAATTTCAAAACCTAAATGCAACATCACCAACTAGGTACGGAATCCCTCTTACACCCACCAACCTGATTGAACACCTGGCAGAGAAAAATATCCAGAAGTAGAAGCTTTTTTTTTTTTTTTAAGATGAGAACACCATAAACACTTATGTGTTCTTAAAAGAACTTAAATAAATGTAACCTTTAAAGGCTGAAATATCCTTTGGAGTGATAATGTAGCCAAGATTACAAAGGGCAGGCTGTGTACCACTTACCAGAACAGGGTTTCCAGACAGCCTCTTCTACCTAATAGCTGAAGACAGAGGTTATCATCCTATTTCTATAAATGTAGTTTGCTAGACTCAGTCTCAGGTGATCAGGTTAACTAAAATGAATCCAAATTTCACCTTTCAAGAGCAGTACAGAATCAAATGTCAAAGAGCCCCAAACCAAAATTAAAAGTACTACTGGCTATTGGATCCTTATTGGTGAAGTAAAACTAAAGGAAAAAAAAATATTTTCATTTTATTAAACTGTGAGTGTTTTGATCAAAGTTGTTGCTTTCATTTTCTGTCAATTAAATAATACTGTATTGCCATGATTTAAATTGAACTCTTTTGAGTATTATCTCTTTTTATTTTGAGTATTATCTCTTTTGAGTATTAAAGGCATCATCCTAACTTTTTCCAAGATGGGACACTACCCAAGTATTAACTGCCATTCAAAACTATCAGAAATGTAAAGTGAATCCAGACTGTGCTTCAGGGAATAGCAAAACATGACGATTCTACTTGTAATAGGACAGAACTGGGATTTACTCTGCTGTTCCTTTCAAAAGACAAGAATAGTTCTTATTCAACAAAGGAGTCAATATAAATAAGAGCACAGGAGGGATATTTAAACTACTCAAGAGTTATTCAATGAAAAGGTCTGGTAGAAGATCTGCTTTCCAGCAACACTTTGCTAGTTTACTCAGGTGACAATATTGAATTGAAAGCAATATAAAAATTTTAAATACGCCCAAACATCCTACTAATTATCATCAATTTCCTCTTATCCCAACCAGTTTCAATCAGTGAAGCCTCCAAGTATTTGATTCTGTCTATAACCTCATGTCAGGAATTGAATGGCAAACTCAGAGAAATTGATATTGCTTTTGTTTTCAGAGAGGGGGCTGATGAATTTGATGATAAAGGATGCCCAACCATTTGCACTCTTTGTGTGGCTCAACTCCTGTACACACACAATGTCAGAGGCTCAGACATCAGTTGCTCTAGCTCAGAAGTATTTCCAAAAGTCCAGAAAACATGGATGTTCCCAAAGGCTGATAAACATGCAAGAGCTACCCAATATGGGATATTCAGAAGATGGGTACTGATCAGAGCTCTGTGGAAAGCCCTGTGGCAAGGTTTTATAGGTAGAGACATCTACGTGGCTCTGTCAGGAAGCCTGGGAAACAGGCTCTTTCTGGCTGCCTGTAATATAGGCATATTTAAATAGGAATATTCTCTTCTACCCCCAAAGCTGTTTTTCTTGACTTGAAAAACAAACTGAGGGGCAAATTAAGGAGGAGAAACCAAGACTGTCTGAGAGGTTAGCAGGTCACTGGAGGCAGCTAGGCCTCCAGATGGCTTCTGATTTTCCCTGCTCTGATTCCCCCCAGGCTGGGATTATACCAAGAGGAAAAGTCAGTGAAAAAAATGAAGAAAAATACATTTGTTTGGATGCATATCCACAGGCAGTCAAACTATTAAAAATCAACAATTAAAAAAAGGGTATAGAAATATATATCACATTTAGTCCTTGAAGCTCACTAGATTTCTTGTTTCTACTTACCTTTAATCTTGTAACTGGAGAAAATTATAAAAATAAATCTTAAATTCAGTCTCTCTGTTGAGGGTACTTGGGAGCTTTTAGTTAATACTCTATAGCAGAAAATAATTAAATATAATCACTGGACTGTATTGTGAAAAAACATCAATATTTTAAATTACAAAGGGGTCAAGAAGCCACTTAGAGCATACAAAAAAGGGAAAAAAGGGTGATGGATTATTCAGGATAGACTCTGGTTGACCACACTATATCAACTGTGCAGAAAATTTGATATTATACTTACCCCTAGTTTTTTTTTTTCCAACAATAAAAAAGTATTTATCTTTCCTAAAGAGCAGGCATTTAGGTTATGTTAGAGTCTCTAACATTCTCTAAGCCTCAGTCTATACATGCTCAAAAGGAAAAAAATCAAAATAACTTTTAATTTCACATAACTCAATATATCAGGGTCTTTAAAAAACAGGAATATGTAATGCAAATAAAGCAAGCACTGAAATTTACTAAAAAATTTAAAACATGACTACCAGTACAGTGCTGTTGACCAAAAGTCATAGTCATTTAGAACATTCTATAGCCAAGCTGAGAGTTTTTCATGACTTTGGTAAAATACTAATACAGAATGATCATTCAACACTGCCATGGACATATTGACATCAAAAATAATACAAAAGCATTATCAAATTTCTTCAGGAACTTTCTGAACCATTAGAAATGTTTGCAATATTTTCTCAATATATAATAGAGGTAGATGCCAAAGATCTGAGTGCTTTGTGCTTTGGATTTTTAGTAGGGAAGAGAACTGGCTGGGTCTCATATCAAAGTGACCACTGTATTTTGCTTGAGAAAGACTTACTCATATTTGGTATAGTAAATGGCATATTTCTTAGAAAACCAATGATTTTAAAGAAGAGTAAATATATTTTCCTCTTGTAGACCATGGCTAACCACAGTATGGCACAATTCTGGAGAAATCAGACCTCACCCAGTTACAAAAATAGCAAAAAGGATTCTTGCTGCTGGCAGAAAAGTGACAAACATCTTTATTGATACTAGAAAAGTAATACGTTAAAATTCTTCTATTAGGCATTTAAAAAGCCAGTTCTTTCATGTAAGACAAAATAATTTGTATTTTTATAAAAGTTGAAATAACCCTTCAGGAGAAAGAATAGAAAGAGGTGAAAAAAAATTTAAAAACAGGGGCTGAGGCTGAAGCTCAGTGGCAAAGTGCTTGCGTTGCATGTATAAGGCACTGGGTTTGATCCTCAGCACCACATAAAAATAAATAAAAATATTGTGTGTCCATCTATAACTTAAAAAACATTTTTTAAAAAACCAGACTGATGGCTGCTGGGGTTGTGGTTCAGTGGTAGAGTGCTTACCTAGCACATGTAGGGCACTGGGTTCGATCCTCAGCAACACATAAAATAAAAAAAATAAGGTAAGGGTATTGAGTCCATCTATAACTTAAAAAAAAAAAAAACAACAGACTAAAAGCTAAAAATGTAACCCCGACTACATTTCTCTGATCTGAACAATCTGGACCTCAGTTCTCTAATCCATGAAATGGGGGCAGGTAGGCAGATGTCTTCCTACATGGCTTGTGAAAATTCAGTAAGTGTTATAAAAGGATTCACTAATCAGTAATTGTTATTACTGTTGTTTTAGTTCAAAAAGGGCTTACTATAAATATTAATTGTAAGGAGATTATTATTTGTCAGTATAAGCCCCAAACAAAGCAAGTATCGTTATTTATTGATCTTTCCTGATTGCCATAAACACCAACATGACTCCCAAAAGATCCCCAACCTCCTGAAATTCAGCATCCTGAGTAATCCCTTCCCAAAGAGTGTGAGCTGGACTTAATGTCTCACGTCTAACAAAGAAAATGAGACTGAGGGATGACATGCTGCTCAGTGACGGGTCATGAAAGGCAGTGTGGAGTCACTCTCCTCTGCTATGCTCTCTTGGATTACTCACTCTAGGGGAAGCCTGCTGTGAGCAGACTGACGCAGCAGCTCTTGTTGTGAGGAGCTGAACCCATACAAGGAAGCCTGGTGGAAGATCTCCCAGCCTCAGCTGAGCCTTCAGCTGACTGCAGCCCCAGCTGGCAGCTTGACGACACTTTTTTGAAAGATGCTGAGCCAGAACCACTCAGCTAAACTGCTGCCATATTCTTCATCCTCAAAAACATGTGAGATAATAAATGTTTGTTGTTTTAAATTGCTAATTTGGGAGGTAATTTGTATGCAGCAATAGATTACAAATGCAAAGCATCTGAAAGCATCTTGCTTGCAATTAACATTTAAGATCAGCTAATTCCTTGGTTCTGAATTACCTTATCCAGCGGTAAATGGCATTGTGCACCTGAGTTTTGTTTGTCTTGACTAGTAACTTTAGATGCTGTCCACTTAATCTACTACCAATTAAGCATCTCTAATTCAAAAATCTGAAATCTGAAATGATCCAAAATTTGAAGCTTTTTGAGTGTTAACATGATTCCACAAATGGAAAATTTCACATCACTATTCATGTACAAAATTATATACAAAGCATCATATAAAATTACTTAAGTAAGCAGCATATATATATATTTCAAATATTATATATTTATATATATGTATGTATGTGTGTATGTATGTATATATATGTGTGTGTGTGTATATATATATCAAATATTATAAAATCTGAAAAAATCTAAAACACTTCTGGTCCCAAACATTTCAAATAAGGTATACTCAACATGTTTAAACAAACATACCTTATATTTGATTCTTGTATTCACCTACTGTGAATACATGAGTTAAGCTGTGATTAAGAGTTAAGCTGTTTTGGGCTGGGGTTATAGCTCAGTGATAGAACGCTTGCCTGGCATTTGTGAGGCCCTGGGTTCGATCCCCAGCACCATATAAAACTAAATAAACAAAATAAAGGTATCATGTCCATCTACAACTAAAAATATTTTTTAAAAAAGTATAGCTGTTTTGTTTTAAAATCAGTTTTTCTCCTGTGATTCACAGATTTTTAGTGTAAATTGGGTTTAAGAGACACACAGACCTCAACACCAAATGTATTCTAATATCCTTTTTGGTTAAAACCTCCTATCATTGCTGATAATAATTTGGGCTTTGAAAAACTGTCATACAGATTTATGTCATAAAGAAGTATGTGAAGTTTGGACCCCATCCATTCCTATCTAGACTGTAATACTAGTTACATATTTGTTTGAAGTTGCTTATGAACTTTGATGTGACTTGACTTTTATTTTTATCTTTAATGTCGATAGATCAGTAATGGAATTTTAAAAAATAACAATTTTATGTCACTTAAAACAAATTTTTAAATGAAATTTTATTTGTAATTAAATTAAACATAGTTAGCACGTCATATGGGGTGAGAAAGCTTCAAGTCCCAAGCTGAATTTTTCTTTTGGCATTCTGAATGATGTGACCCTCCAATGAATAGCAGCTTTTAGTTCTCTTTCCTTTATTGACCCATGTCTCCACCCAAGGCAGACTATGCTCTAATAAATAATTGAATACTTGAAAAAAAAAAAAAGAGAGAGAGACACACATTGGGAAAAATATTTTCATGTAACCTTACTGAGTTTTATGATTTAAGAATTAACCTATCTTTGTTTTTTTGTTTTTTTAAAGACTGATTTGCAAAACCTATTCTGGTTCCAACAAATCTAAAACTCTGCCTTCTAGTGCTCATTCCACAGCCCTGTGCAATAGCCTATGCAGCTCATCTTAACGTTTTACTGTTTTTGCCATGCTAGGAATTGAACCCACAGCCTCACACATGCTAGGCAAGTGCTCTACCACTGAACTACATCCCCAGCCCTCACCTTAAATTTTAATAGAACCTTCATATTTAATATTTTTATTCCATTTTAGGTCAAAGATAGAGTAAAAAATTTGAAAAGTCATTTTCAAGAGAAAAAAAATTTTCAACTGCTTTTTACTCCTACAGTTTGAAATAAAGAAGGAAGAGAGGGAACAAATTATTAATGTATTTTATTACAATTTTAATTTTACAAAAAAAATTATTTAATGAATAGCTATTTCAGAGCATTCAGAATGTAGCTTTGGAACTACAAATAAGACTTAACTCTCACAGAACTTCCAATTTTTAGTTTTAAAGACCAGACCCCAAAATGGAGTTGGCTATTTTTATGGAACTACTAGGATCCATCACAAATGAGGGGAGCCAAATGTAATCCTGAACTTCCAGATTGGTGTTTGCCACTCTGTCATGCCTTACCATAGATGATTCACCAACTCAAGATCTCCAAGACATGTGCTCCATCTCACCACTATACTAAGAAGCTATTTCATCATTCATATAAATTACAGAGCAAAAAGATACTTTAAAAATGCTAATTTCAACTGTCAGAGCAGTTTTTAATTTTGTTTCTTAAAAAGTCCCTTAGGTAACTGGCAGTTTTCTTTAGTTTGCCTTAATGAGTGTTTACTGCACCCAAAGCCCAGACGCAGAATCCATATGGCCTTCAATTTCCTTGACTTAAATATAAGAAAGTTCAACAGTAACCAAAATACTTCTCAAATATATTCAAAAGCACCATTTTTTCACCACTGCATTTTCCCACCGTATACTCTGCTTTTAAAACCACTTGCCTTACATTAGATGTTTTAGAGACAGAATAACTCAAGTTCTTGTTTTAAAGTGTTTGCCAAACATATGAGAATCATAGTTTCTTAGGAAATGGCTTAAAACATCATCTATAGTTGGCTTAGTGCTTAATTGGAAAGAGTGTGATTTAGATCTATACAGAAATACTCCTCCAATTATATGAAAATATAGGCTTTTTTCTCATGAACATGTATTATGAAACACTGTACACACAAACTTATATTACTGTCACACATTCAGCATATGTAAGGCTATATTTATAAAATAATTTTAGATGGTTTCACATAACAGAAACATCATAAGATTATTACATAAAGATAAAAATATAGGGTACTTTATAATAGAGAAAATAAAATAAATATTCTACAAAACTAAATGGAGGATGGTTGCTGTGACTGAGAACTAACTTAATTTTGAGCTTTCCAACAGCTATCAAGGTTAGATAAAGAGAATACTAGTTTATCCAGTTTTTCAAGAGGACTTTTCCCTCACACCCATATACAAACCTAAGTGCAAGAAATATTAAATACACTGGACAGTGTCTTCAACAACGTTTTTGGAGATAATATGGATTTTCATATGGCAGAGACTGCAAACTGGCAACCCATGGGCCAGATTTAATCTGTAGCTGTCTTTTTAACATCCTCACGGTCTATAATTTTTGTAAAAATTGTTGCCAATTTTAAAATTTGGAGATTTATAACATAAGATTTTTTTCCTCGCCAGTGCTGGGGGTTGAACCCAAGGCTTCATGCATGGTAAGCAAACACTTTACCAAATCCTAACCAGCCCTTCTGGCTTCTCTTGAAAATTTAGATTCGGGCACATTAGCCCCACATTTCCAAATACCAACAGCTGGCTAGCGCCAATCTCAGCTTTCCTTGCACACCCCAAATACCTCCTTGCCGCCACTTACTCATATCATTTACATGCACTAGCCCTGCAAGCATCTGAGTGCAGTCCCTTATAAATATATGGCAATCTCTGACAACAATCTTACTACAGCTGGCATATAGGAAATGAAGTCACTGATCTTAGAAGACTGGTGTGCAGGAAGCTAGAGAGATGGAATACAGATTCTCTCTGGCTCTGCTTCATCAGGGGCTCTTTACCCAACAAAGAAGCCAAATTCCAAGGACTTTCAGGGCTCCCCAAGAATTCTTTGCCATAGGGTAAGAAGGCACAAAGAGAAAAGTGTTTTTTAAAGTGATATCCTTTTACTGAACAAAACTCAGTTATGCAGGACGGATACTGAGGAAGTGCATGTTGGAGTAAGATGGTTCACATGCGGTCTGATTTGCTGAGCATCCCCTCTAACCAGTTTTAAATGTTTGAGCACCACCCATGTGTTCACAGAACTCAAGCAAAACAGATAAAAGGAGAGCTGCTTTGCCTGAAGAAGGGATAGGAAGGCCAAGAGCTGCTCTGCTAAAGAAAAAAAAAAAAAAACTTGTTTCCCATGAATAAGCAGGTCCCATGTCACTATATCCACCACTCTTCAAGTCAGTTGACTCCAATGGCTCTGCCAAGAGCTGGAGTGCAGTCGCTGGCCAAGGAGGTCTCTGGAAAGTTCTTGAAGGGCACACATTCTGTTGTTGGTTATAGAAACATCCATAGATTTAGTAGTCTGGCTTGCAGTTGGCAGAGCAAACATTTGTTTCTAAAGTGAAAGTGACATGAGATGGTAGGCCATTCCACAGGAAGCAGATGCAGATGTAACAAAGGCAGGGTCTACGCTTCCCTCAGGAAAGAGTTTGGATCTGCTAGAGGGCCTAATCAAGACCCAGAAAAACACACCATAGGATGGAACCTCATAATCTGGTTTTTAAAGTAGCAATCCCTTTTCTAAACCAAATTCTAGACTGACTTCCAATACATAAAAGAGCAATGAATGTAGCTGTCTTCAGATTGCAAGGTGGTGAGATGCCAAGATTCCTCATGTACATTCATCCACTCCTTCTTCCCATACATTTGGCATCTCTCTTCAGAATCCTAAGGCTCTGAGATACACAGTGTTAAAAGCAATCCTATGGGATTAAAAGATATGACTTTGGCCCAGAAATTTTTAAGGCAGGCATTAATACCTTGACCATAATCATTACATATAAACTGAAGCCACAAATAAATTTTAATATCTAAATTATTATTTTGAAACCATTATTGAAATACACATACACATCAAACCATTTGTACAAAAATCAATTAACTAAAAGGCTAACTTTTCCCTGGAAAAACTCTCACAATGTAGAAAAAATGATTTCAGAAACCAGCCACCTGTTCCCAGTTCTCTGTACTCTTAAAAAATGCCCTTTAAATGTGCCCAATTCACAAACCTAAATCTATCTCACTTCAAATAATTGAGCAAACAAAATCTTTGTCATCTCAACTATTTTGTGATTAAATGTGTGATGATTTTAAGAATAAGCAGCTAAAATTTTTAGATATTAAGCAACTAGTATTTTGTTCTTCATTCCTTAAAAGGGAGAACAGATCCTACATTTTGAAATGTCTGAGCCTAAAATTTGATTTCTAAAGAACCTTGATTTCATCATCTTCAGTGGTGGCATAATGCAGAGAGTTTTAAAAGGCTTGGTTTACAAATTCAGTGTCCCCGACTTGAAGACATCATTATCAGTTTGAAGAGAAAGGGGAAAAGAGGCCAGCTGGATCCAGGAGAGAGGTCAGATGATTTACCCATCCACAGAATTTTTTTCTATCCTTCAATGGATTGAAAAAAAAAAAAGATGTTTTCCCTTTACAAAGGATAAAAACAATTGCACTTCAGGGGGAGAAAACATAATCTAAACTTTCAACACCAGGAAATTCCTTCCCAAATTTTCAACCACTTACAAAAGTCTACACCGTGTGACCCCCACACCCATTGAAGCTCGTGTGTCTGCTGCACATTCCAAGGAAGCATGTGCCACAGAACCCATACATTCCAACACATTGAGCAAGCACACACACGCCTCCCTGGCCGCCCCAAACCTCAGTCAAAGAGGGGGCAATGGGGCTGCAGGCAGGCCTACACAATAGGCTCCGCACCCCAGCCCTTCCCAGCCATCACCTCCGTCATGCTAAGGGGAAGGAGAATAAGGGAGAGGAAGTGGCCAGCACAGGCCCTTAGAGAAAGAAATGCAAAACCTTTTTTGGGGCAGGCCAGCCACATACTCTTTGGAGTTTTAAAATGTCAAAGGAAAAAACAAGTTGCAGGAGACTCTCAGTCCTGCTGTCATAATGGAATCTACACACTACCACGGAGGGACCAGTCTTTCCCATGTGCTCTGGAATTATAGGGAACGCATAACCACCCAGGTTCAGTCACCCAGTCACCTCTCCTTCTGTGGCCTTTCCCTCCTCTCTTCCATCTTCTCCCATCCCTCCCTCTCCCTCTGTTCTTTCTTAATAACTGAAGAGGCTAAAACTGCACGTTTTCTATTAATCTGTTTTCATCATCTACATGTGACTCAACAGACACAAAACATTTTATTTCAAAACATTATACATACAATTATGAAGAAAAACACCTAATTCTCAAAGTATGCATTGTTAAAAATCACAAAGATCAGGAAGGACTAAAGTAAAAGGTCTCTCTATGTAACATAAAAGAACTATCTGGCCTGTACTCACAAGAACATTTCAAAAGATCTTCTACTTCATGAATTGGTAGGAGGTTAACCTGTCTAGGGAACCACCATTCAATTTTTTTTTTTTTTGTCTCACTTTTCAAAAAGAAAGGGTAAAGAAAAGATATAACATAGAAATAAGAATGTATTTTCTGATAATATTTTAATCCCTATTAGAGGTTCTTGACTAAGTAATATTTTATGAGAAATTTCATAAGATGATATTCTGATCAAAAAGGATCATCTTTCTTAATAGAAGCAAATCACTTATATCTCATTTCACTGGAATATAGCCCTATTTTAAGGTCTACTTTACTAAATTTAAAATCACAAATGCACAAGATGCTTAAGGACTGCCTTACAAAGAACATACAAATCTGCTCCCTATTTTCACTAGCTTTTTCATATTTCAGAAAGTCAAAATTTTCTAATTTTAATAAGATGAACATTTTATAAAATATAATTTCAAGAGTCCCTATTTCCCTTTTCCAAACTATAGACATTTTTAAAAACATAGATAAAATAAAAACATGCCAAACTTTGTGTAACATTCCAGATCCTAAACAAAAAACAAACCCAAACAGAACAAAATCTGGTAGGATTGGATTTAATATCCTGCATAGATCACTTGCAAATGACCTTGAAAAGGCATAGGTCTCACAGTACATACGATATGAAGTTATTTGGATGCTAATAAATCCCTCAAGTTTTTTGTGGGTTGATTTGTTTCAGGATGTGTATATATGTATATGTGTGTATGTATGCCCAAAGGTATGGAATTAGTTGCATGCATGTTTTTTGCACATTACAACCATGACGTTTGTTTCAACATTTTTTCCCCTTACATAATTTACAGATTCCTTTACTAGAGATCTACTTCAAGAAAATTGCTTCAAATTATGATTAACACTTTCAAGTATTTTTCAATTATATTAAATTTAAAATATACTAAACTTCAGCCCCTTATCCTTCTTACTATATCTGCTGTGTACGTGTAAATTTTACCCAGAGCTAGGAGTAATATACAAAGTTACTCCACAGCCTATGTACAAACTATCACAATTGCTTACTTGATTGCTAAGGTGCTATTACTTTATTCCAAATAGATGAATGGCAAAGATAATATGGCCACTGCTTCTCTGAAGCAGTTTTGGTCCAATGGACAGAATTGTTTTAGGAATCTGAGGCTTCACAGCCCTATCTGTAAAAGGAATTAAATACAGATCTCTCCAAGCTGTTCAAGGGATAAAATAAAAGGCCTACAAGGCCTAGTCCATTGTCTAGTACATAGCAAATACTCAGTATTAGTTACTATTCTTTCTCTTCTCCATCTTCCAAGTTAGATTTCCATGGAAATCACCAAAACCTGCTGTAGACTGTACTAACTTGAAGAAATACATGAGGAGTTGGAAATAACCCTTTCACTTATTTTTTTCCTTAATAATTCTTCCCTCCCTCCCACTACTACCATCAATATGATAGTCCATGAAAGTTAAAGAAAACAGAAGTATGAATGCAGGAAAAAAAATGCAATTATGGGGAAATGAACTATACTTCACATGCTTAGTTAATAAGTGTTTTAGAGTGATTACAACATTAAGGTTGCCCTCCCTATTCATACTCAAACCATCCCCACAGGAGAGGTAAAAGGCCTTGTTCTTATATAGAAAGTGAAACAGAGAGAAACATCACCTCTGGGGCAAATCTGGGGAAAGATCTGGCAGTTCCAACCAAGAAAACACAAACCAAAACACAGTGCTGACTCTCAGAATGGATGGACTGGCTGCAACCTGTGACAAACCCACCCAGGTGAGTCCTCACACTAGACTTCTCACACTACTCACCACATGGCACACAGTCTTCATCAGGGCTACACTCACTGCCTAATCTGTATGTTTCAGGTGCTAAGTGAAACACCTGTCAGGGCAATGTTCTATTTCATAACACAAATAATGCATCCACTGAAAAAAGCAATGTAAAAACAATAAAAACACAACTTTCTTGGGTACACCCCACTTCCCTCTACAGACAAGCAAGCAGATGGTAGGAGGTAATGCTGCTTTTAAAATTCCTCATTTTTGTTTCTAATTATTTTGTCCAAAAACAAAAATAAAACTGTAACAAACAAAGATCAGATTATTTGGACATATGCATGTTTTTTGCACATTACAAAAAAAAACATACAAATCAGATGTATAGAGATGTATCAGAACTCTTAAGTTTTCATTTATGGGACTTAAGAATAAGATGGTTGCAAAGGCTCAAATCTATTTTCACATATTTCCATCACTATTGAACAGCAGCCTTGGAGCCTTAGAACTCTCTCAGTTGGCTTCTTTAAAACACACTGAAGTGAGAATCAGAAGACCTGGGTTCTAGCTCTTCTATTTAATTAACTTAGTTTCTTTGAGACTAAGTTTCCTCATCTGAGAAAAGGGATACCAATTTTCTCCTCTTTTTCACAAAATTATTATTTGGAATAAATGATATGTGTAATAGCCTTGAACAGCCTTAGTACTATATGAATATAAGATGCAGGAACATAAAAATACATTCCCCTACAATAATGCTGCTAGTATTGCTTACATAGCAATACAGGGAATCATGAAACTATCTTTCTTATACATTTAAAACAAAAATTTAAAAATTCAAGTTTCCCCCTAAGGCAAATTCACATTTGGGGATGTATTATGTGACAATAAGAAAACTTGAAAATAACATTCTCATTGCCACAGTCCCATACAAAATTACCTGGTAACTTAATGCAACACTTCTTATGTTAAAGGTAAATATTAGAAAGTTTGAAAGTTTTCATTTAAGGGACTTATTAAAAGACCTACTTTAACAGAATGAGAAAATCCTAATGGAAGCATTCATATTTTAAGAAATAAAGTGTCAAGCATGAATAATTAGAAAAACCAGGAATAAACAAAACACATCCTAAGAATGCAAACTTAGCGAGTGAAAACCATCAGCTTAGGGAAGAGATGTATAATTATTAAATGATAGAAACAGAGATGATTTTTGGACTTGATTGCCTACCAATAATAAAAAAGCATCCATTTTCACTAATCTACTTATTCTACCTCAATACGCAATCAAACTGAACCAAATTAAAGAAACAGCCACTGTATTCCCCCTTCTTTTTGGCAGCTGAAGCAAGTAAATTTAAAGTTTTCTGTAAAAGAAAATTATTTTTCTTCACTTTTTCAGACTAAAATCCATGATCAAAACAGGAAAAGTAAAACCTTAAAAATGATGCTCTGAGCACTCTGCAATTTTGCTGCCCAAAATAGAAGCCATACAGTCCATGCCACCAAATGAAAATTATAAGTTTGTAAGCATGAAGTCAAATTATGAAGTAAACGATTTTAAATGTTTTAATGGTAATAAATGGGAGGAAAAGCTATTATCTGTACTGGTAGGTGCTTGTTTATTTGCTATTCTCTGCTTGATGACATTGTTTAGAAAGACTACCCAAACTAATTTGAACTTGAAATTTAATGTAGGAAGAATAAAACTTCACTAATAAATTATTTGGGCACGTTTTGTTAAACAGAACTCTCCCATCCCTCAAATTAAGTGGCCATAGCTTTTGAGAGATTATGCTTTTGATTAAAAGTTTTAGAGCATAATTTTTTTAAAAATTGGTTTAGCCAAGCCCCACCAGTCTCAAACACTGAAAAGAGCTCTGAAGACACTTTGGTGGTATTTAAATTTAATTTTAAAAAATAAAATTTGAAATCTATAATTCAACCTTAACAGCTCCCCCCCAAAAAAAAACAAAAAACAAACAAACAAACAAAACATTTCAATGCTACACTGCTTCTAATGAGACTGATTCAGTTTGTGCTATGCAAAATAATGGGTTACCTTCCAAACTATACAATTTCTAAATGAAAATGTACATTCAAAGCTGAAATTTTCTAATACTTAAAAATAGCTTTTGGATCACTGAAACCTTCACAGAATCACACTCATGAGAGGATGTAGCATGTTCACTAAAAAAGCAACCGCAGGTGCCTGTGACTTCACTTCCACAACAAGGTTAGCCACCTAAAGTGCTCTCATTTAAGGCAAATACCATTGCATCTGATCCCCTTTACAAGTCTCAATCACCTAATGATTTTCATTAGCCTAGTCAGGACTGAAATCCAGATCAACTGTTGTTCAATTAAAGATCTCCTCTTCCCTCCTGACACCATCTGTCTGAAACCACTGTCCCCCACAACACACATACACACACACACACACACACACACACACACACACACACACTTGCACACACCCCACTGAATCACAGTGATGACACATTTAGCTTGGTAATATCCTCTAACTACTCTGACCAATTAATTGCTCATCTACTTTTGAGGGTTTCGTTCGTAGACTTGGAAGAGTGATTCAGTTGTACATTGCAAATATTTAGAAAGTTTGAAAGTATCAAATTGTACAAATGATTTCTACAAAAATCTGTTTTCCACAGATTTGCTGACTTCTAATAAATGTACCCAGGTTACTATCCTTTTATTTGGGCACGTTTTGTTAAACAGAACTCTCCCATCCCTCAAATTAAGTGGCCATAGCCACTATCATTTCAATTCACTATCATTTACATTCTTCCCCAACCTACTAAAAAAACCTGGAGCAAACTCCATTAAAAAAAAAATTGTTTACTCAAAATAGTAGTGAAATAATAGTTTTGATAAGTAATCAGTTCAAAATCCTCTAATCCCTTTAAAAATATTTTAACTTTCTTAAAGAAAATATATTGTACTTTGAATCATTATGTATAGAAGATTTTGTACAAATATTACTAATCTTTCCTCATCTATTGAATGAGGAGGAAAGATTGAAAGATTAGTAATATTTTTTCAACACAGTAAAACACAAAACTTAACACCATTTCTACTGGCCATCTTACCAGCTATAGCAACAAGGAAACATTATTTTTATTATTGAAAAATCACAATTTGTCTAATGTACTATATATTACCAATTACCTTTTAGAATGAGTGTTTAGGTGGTCAGCTAGTATTTGTATAAATTAAGACCTTACAATTTAAAATCAATATGTATTTGGTGAACTGAAAAAAATCAAGCAATACATAAAACTTATTTTGATATGTAGACTTCATTGGTTTTATTATTTAACAAAATAATGTTAAAAATCCAATGAACAGACTTTTAAAAAGATAAACTCAAATTTTAAAACTACATCATTAAATTACCAACTAATTTTTTCTCCATTGCTTCTGTTTGAACTCTAATATTTATCTCTTAGAGATCACAAAAATGTGTATTTTCTAGAACTATATGAAAACAACCTTTTTTAAATGGGAAACTAAATGTCCAACTCCAAAACCAAAAAAAAAAAAAAAATCTTAAAGTTTGATATTGTGCATTTTGTATTAATGTATTCTATCCACACATGAAATCTATACAATTAAATCCAAGTATTAATTTCTTATTCAACAAATTCTTGAAATAAGCTACCATATGATTTTAACCTAATAAAGTCTTTTCTGTTTCTAGAAAATTAAAAATTGATGCAGCAAAAGCCTTTGTTGTAGGAAGACTTGAGGTTGGGTGGTTGTTTTTTTTTTTTTTTTTTTTTTTTGGTATTTAATTCAACTATACACAATGTAGTACATACAAGCAAAATACAATTGAGATACTGTTTTCTTTAACATTCCTATAGGAGACCAAATTCATTTGCATGGGAGAGAACACAATTACTGATTTTTAACTCATGAAAGACAAATTCATAGCTTTTTCCTACACTACCTCATAGTATTCACACCATCTCAGTGGAAGCATGTCTAGAATTACTTAGTAACTTCCTACAAGTGGGCAGAAATTGCATTTTTCAAAGTTTTGTTTCTCACAGAATCATTCAACTTTAGATACAAAAGCACATTCAAGTTAGTGTATGTCTTAGCTCAAAACAATTTATGCAATATATGTTTGTGTGTGTATATGACTTTTTTTTTTTAAAGTAAACTTTCATCAACACCAAAAATGAAATTTCTCTCAAGGAAGTTTCCACAACTTTGAACAGTATTTTAATAGATACCAGTTTTTTCCTCTTTAATAAATCTTTAAGCCATAATATACTACCAAAATATGAATAGAGGAAAAAAAGATGCATTCAAGAGAGACTGAAACCAACTTAGGAAATAAGAGAAATAGATGCTCTGTGTGTGGTTTACATTATAATAATTTGCATTTAAGAAGAATGAAACACATATGGCCAAAAAAACAATTTCTGAGTGACTGAGAAAATAACAGTATCTAGTCTACTGTGTAACAGCACATGTAAAATGATGTTGGAAAGACATTTAACAAAAGACCCAACTGGTAAACAAATAACATGCCAATAATTTCATACATTAAGATAGAAAAATCTCCTTCCAAATTATCATTAGTCTGGCTGGGGCTGCAGCTCAGTGGCAGAGTGCTTGCCTGGCATGCATGGGGCACTGGGTTCAATCCTCAGCATCATATAAAAATAAACAAATAAAATAAAGGCATTCTGTCTATTTAAAAAACAAAACAAATTATCATTAGTCATAAAAAATATCTATTTAGCATGCAGATATTAAAATTTCTTTTTGGAGAAATCAAAGAAATAACTACAATATACAGAAAATTAGCACTCAATTGTTGAATCATTTTTTAAGTAAGCAAGCAGTGAAGATGAATTGTTTTCTTCACATTTTCACTTCAACTAACACAAAAACCACATATAGAACTGAACTAGCGCTCACAAATTTACTTTTAACTTGTTAATTTTCATTAAAAATGCAACAAAAGAACACCAAAATAGTCACCATATAACATGAAAGCTTTGGTTTCAAATGTCACAGTACCCTGGTTTTTGAAAGCCACCAGCGTGGTAGTGCCCAGTACTACACGATAACACACAGCTGCCTCATCCCAGGAGTCTGAACTCAGTTTACACCACCAGTTAAAGCTCTCTCTCCCTTAGCCTACAGTCCATGTAGCTAATTTCTACATTTTAAGCCAATAAAGGAAAGGAAAATGTATTAAAGACATCCAATCAGAAATGAAGCAAACTCCTCTATAACAGCAGCTTATGCATACATTTGGTATGTTAAACATCCTCAAGTGTAGTGAATCATATACAGCACATTTTAATCTACCTCCTGGATATTTCATATCACTAGCATATTCAGAGAAATTATGGACTAATAGGGCTGGATAAGTTCTAGAGTGTTCTTTTTAATTTATGCAAAAAACTTGGAATATACTTCTGAATTTTAACTCATACAAACAGAACAAAAATATTTAAATGACATTCCAACTAACAGTAAATAATCTATGAATTTCAAAAAAAACTATAAAGTAGTATGCTTGTTAAGTTTTAGATGATAATGACTTTAAATAAACTAGTATTTCACTTATATTGCTAAATTAAGTGACATATATTACAACATAAAATGAGACACCAACTAACTTAAGTTAAAATTATAATGATTTTTACTAATTATAACCCCCAAAAGGATTCACAACAGCTAAGCAGCCAACAGGCATTTATAGAAACATAGTGCTAACATCTTGGGAATTCTTTCAAACACTGTTCAATATATTCATCAAGTTTTAAAGTGCTGTGGGATAAGTTATTTAAATTTACAATAAATACTTAGTATACCAATCAGCTTCTACCTGGAATTCTTCAGCAAAAGTAATATTAAAGAAAAATTTACAAATTAAGAATATTTATTGAAAACCAATCAGCTATGCATTACATTTTTCCCAAAAGAAGAAATAGCTTTGCATGACACATGAAAGTGTAAGTCATAACTCTTAGCTCTTTTAAAAAAAAAAAAATTAATTTCTAATATATTACAGAATCACTTGCAAACAAAAGATATTCTGCTACTAGTTAAAATGTAGTTGGAAAAGTAGACAATTTTTAAAAATCCCTTCAAAATACATCTAAGCATTTATAAAATGAAGGTAGATTATTTTTAAATGCATCAATCCTGGCAAAAATCAAATTGCTACTACACTATTACAAATTGGAAGGTGGTAAATCAAAAACACTTAGTCTCTCCAATTCAGCTACTTAATGACTAATGGTGAAGAAGTGTATGTGAATAGGATATAAGCTAAATTGGACAATACACAAGATTAGAATGAGTAATAAAGGGCCCGAATTTAAAGTCCACAATATACTTTAAACAAAGATGTTCTCGCTCATTCTTCCCTCATAGATATTTTTCATGTTAGCAAATCACTGTGGAGCAATCCAAACCCCACAAAATTTGCTACTCCTTCACTAACAATAGTGCAGTTAAATCTAACGATTTCACTGAGATATTTGTTTGGCCTCAAAAATTTCTTAAAACAACAATAACAACAAAATGCTCAAAAGCAAGACTCAGTTTTCTCAGTGACTTTTCTTTTTTCTTTTAAAGTCTGGCTTTTCACTACCATGCAATACAAACAACATACTTCTGTAGAATGCTATGTAAAATATTGACCCCTTACTATTTTATTATTCAACATTACACTATCTAAAAAAGAAAAGTAATTAATCCCGTGGTTTAGTTAAGCAATTCAGCTGACACAGTAAATATTTACTCTTAACATCTCACAGGAAGTCTTGACAAGTATTTGTTGCCATTGTGCTGGGGATAGGGGTGGGAGTGGGAAGTGGGGGGTGGGAGGCAACTTTTGATAAACAAATGGTCCCAGCGAACTGAACCCACCTAACTTTAACTATCCTGACCCCCAATTGAGCACCAGTTATTTTTCATGTACAGTAAACACCTTATATAATGAAAGTAAAAAATTGGAACTTTCTAAATTATGTATCTCCACTATCCAAACAAACAAAAACCTTAAAAAAAAAAAAAACTACAAGAACACGTTTTTAAAAGCTGAGGCTTATGTTGTTGTTTTTACCTATATGTAAGCCCAATCGCAAAGAAAGAAAAACTAAGCAAATGTATTTACCTTAGCTTTTTAGAGACTGAGTAATCAACTTCCATGATTTTCCCATGCAATTCCACTTTACCTTTAAAACAAAAATTTAAAGCACTCAGAATCTTCCTGAGATCAAACCCGCGGGGGTCTAGGAGGGGCACGCACACAACTCCACGCTAGGGCTCCGCCTTCAGGCGCCCACCAGGGGTCTCTACGAGGCTCCAGCTGGGCTAAGTTGGTGCCCAGTGTGAAGAAAGGTGGGTGCTCGGGGTCTCGTAATGAGGTGGGAAGGGCGCAAGCCCGGTTCCGACCCCAGGTATAGCTGTGGGTGGCATTACCGGAAAAACAAATTTAATAAAGAGCGGCGCCAATTTGAAAGGATGAGCTCATTTGAAACTCAAGCTGCAGGGCTGGCGCGGCCCCGTTCCTCTCCAGGCCCCCACCTCCCCATTCTGCTAAACCCAAACCCGAAGGCTCCACTGCGCTCCCCCAGTCTCTCTTCCCTCTGGTGGCCCCGAGAAGACGCGCCGAACCCCCCCCCCCCCCGGTCGACTACTGCGAGAGCCCGGTCCCAGCCAGCTTCTGGGTGTCACCTTGGCCTCGCCACCGCCCCGCCCCCACCCCCACGCGCCCTTGGGGAAGGGGCTCCCGCCAGGCCCAGGGTCTGGGGGCGCAGGCTGGGGGACTGGGGGCGAGCGCGGCTCCGAGTGGTGCGAGTGAGGGAGGGAGAGTTGGGGAGTGCGCGCGCGCGAGTGTGTGTGTGTCGCTCTCCGACTCCCGTCTGGGCTCCAGCGCGCTCGCGGGCCCCCCGGTCGCCTCTTTCCCGGTTCTCAGCCCCGGCCCCCACCGAGTTGAGACAGGGCACCTCGTAAAAAGGTGCTTCTGGCCAAGCGGGAGGCAGGGGGACGGACGGCGGAAAGCCCCCAGCCCCGAGTTCTTCTCAATAAAATCGGACAAAAAATTCAGGGAAAAATAGGAGCGCTTGAGATCAGCAAGAGGGGACTGAGCTTCGGCAAAGGACTGAGGGAGATGTGCCGTCGTTCAGGGGCTGAGGTTTGGGGAGCCCCTGGGCATCGAAGGGGTTCAGCAGGATGGAGCCGAGGGGTGCAGAAAGTGGGGGGCCTTGGGGCAAGGTGGGGAGGGGGGGGGTGAAAAGAGAGTGCGGCTCAGGAGAACGCCAGAGGGCGAGAGGTCCTGGGCACGAGGCATGGGAAGGAGGAAGGTCCGGCCAGGAGAGAAGATGCTGGATTTTGGGGGAGTCCCCTGATAAAGGGGGTAACGGAAAGATCAGGGAAGAGGGGGTACAGAGGACTCTGGAAGGGTGGGGGTGGGAGCTCTGGAGAGCAGTTCGGAGCACCAGAGGAACATAGGGTGCCCCCAGAGAGCCTCAGGGACCCTTGGAGGGACACCGGGAGCGCCCCTGGGCTGCGGCCCGGAGGGCTAGGGGTGAGCCTGGGGCTGTTGGGGGAGGGGAGCGGGCCGTCCCGGGAGCAGGCGGGCGGCAAGAGTTAAGGGTCTGGTGCGTGGAAGTGAGCTTGCGGGCGCGGGATCCCCCGCCGGGCGCCGCCCGCCGGACTCGGCCTCCCAGCGGGAGCCGTCCCGACCCGAGCGGGGCGAGGCGGGGGGAGGGGGCAGCGCTGAGTGCTCACCCGAGAGGGTCTCGATGGCGCGGATGGCCCAGTTCTGGTCGGGGTAGTCCACGAAGGCGTAGCCTGACTTGAGCAGGACCTGTCCCGCCAGGGGCAGCTTCCTGTCCCCAAAGAGCTGCCGGAGGTCGTCGGCAGTGACGGCGGGGCTCAGGTTCCCGATGTAAAGCTTGTTCATCATCCGTCCCTTCCCCGAGAGCCCGCGGCTCCCCCGGCCCGGTACCCGGCGCTCCTCGCCTCCTCCGCTGCCCTCGTCTCTCCTCCTCCTCCTCCGCCCCCCCTCCCCGCCCTCCGCCCGCCCGCCACCCACCCCCACCCTCACCCTCAGCCTGGCTCCCCCCACCGCGGCCGGCCCGGCCCGCCCGGGGGCAGAGGCGGAGGCGGGGACTCGGCGCGGCTGCCTCCTCGGGGCAGAGTCCCGGGCCGGGCGGCGGCGCGCGGACAAAGCGCTCTCTCTGCCTCCCTCTCTCTCCCTCTCAAGGCGGTGGCGGGAGGAGGAGCAGCGGCGGGCGGCGGCAGCGCACCCCGCGTGTGTCTGTGTGAGAGTTTGTACGGGCGTGTGCGCAGCCGAGAGTGAGCGAGCGAGCGCCCCCTCCCAGCCCCGCGCCGCTGCGCCCCTCACCTCACGCCCCCAGCGCTCTGAGCGCTCGGCGGGGCTACCCCGGCTCCAGCTCCGCGCCCGGCGGGCGGAAGCAGGTCGCGGCCCCGGGCTAGGGCTTGGTGCGCCAGAACCCCGGGCGGCCACGGCGCACAGGCCGGGCGAGCGACGGAGCGGGGCTGGCGCGCCCCGAGCGCGGGTGGGAGCGCGTGAGGGGCGCGGGGGAGCGGCTCGGAGCCGCTGGCGTGGGAGGGAGAGGGGCTGCGTGTGAGTATGGAGAGGGGTGTGCGCAAGGTGGACCGGATGTTAGTGCGCGGCTGCCACGGCAAGCGGGAAGGTGTGTCTCGGAGGTGAGAGGCGAGGCCAGGCTGGAAGACAACTTTCGCAGCGAGTTGGCCGAGACTGGCTTCCTGCGCTTTCTCTGCGGTGCGCTCGCTCGGGGACCAGCACTCCGGTTCGGCTCTGGGAGGCAACCAGGCGGCGCGTGTGGTCAAAGGATCGTGGACGCGAGTCCGGACACCTAGGGCCCGGGACCCGGCGGGCCCTCACGGTCTGCACCCGGGGAAGTTGCTCCCGGCCTCGGGCCTCAGTTTCCCGATTCGTGAAGTGAGGCGGAAGGCCAAAGTTACGGGAGTCTTGTCCTCTCCGCCGGGACTCTGCGCGCTCGGAACCCCGCGGCGGACGGCAGCCTGAAGTTGGCAGCTGCTCTCTATTCTGGGAAGAACTGAGGGCTTTCCCCGTAGTCCCTACTCCACCAGGTGGCGGGTGGGGCAGCGAGCCGGGAGGGAGAAGAGCCTGCGGCGGATCCTGAGAGGTTGGGTCCGCGGCCTCGGGTGACGGATGCTCGCTTCAAGGCTGCGTGGCCGCGTTCAGTCCCAGAACCGGGGTGGAGGGAGGCGAGGGTGGCTGGAAGCCGAGGCGCGCGGTCTGTGTAGGAGTTCTCTGATCATTGGAGAGGGCCGGTAAAGAAAGAGGTCCTTCCAAGCAGAGGAAACAGCGTTACCGACGGAAGAGGCAGGGTTGAGATGAGAACAGTCCGAGCTGAGGGACTCTGGAAGGAGCCAGACTGACTGAAGACGAGCAGCAAGTTAAGGGGCCTGGCGGGAAGCCTGATGGTTAGAGCCTGGTCGCAGCCAAGAAATTCTATAGGAAAGAGAGAAATGACAGGATTCAGAGGCAAAGTGGCAGAAGATTCCAGGCACTGAACTTCAGGGAACCGTAAGAGAGTTGATGATTTGATCAGGAATGGCTTTGGGGTGCTTTTGGTTGTAAAAGCCACAAATGTAGGGATGGAACAGGTTTGGGGTATCCTAGCTGGATCGTAAAGTATTCTTTCCTTAGTTTTCCTGTTTATGAGGCCGGTGGAGAGAATGTGGTTTGCTGGATTTTATATCTTCAGAAAGGTGATTCTTGTTGGGGAAATCAAACATTGTTATGGTGAAAGGTCTGTCTGCTGGAGACAGACCTTCCTCCTCCCTTTCCCAGCTGCATAGCTTAGGAGGTCCCAGCATCCCTGAGCCCAAGTTTCATCTATAAAAAGGCTAAATGAAGGATAACTTAAGTAATGTGATGAGACACAGTCCACCCACAGTGAATGCTTTTTCGTTTCTTTGCCCCAGGAACTTATTGTGAGTTTTAAAATGCTTTCTTTGGGGGAAAGAAATCTTAAATAATTAATTGTCTAGAGAAAATCATGAATCCATTCTCACCTCGATATTTGCAGTTGTTTTAAATTCTGGCTTTGTCTCAAATATTCACTTATTTCCTCATCTCTAGAAAAGGAGCTGAATTTTACTGCTCCTTTGACATTATTCCTCAAACTAATAGATAAACTAGGTATGATGCTTCCTTACTAAAATATGGAGGAGAGTCACAGATGAAAACAACTTGTGTGTGCATAAACCACAGCAGAGTGGGAGTCAACTATCTTCAGATTATTTACACAAATTGGTATGGTCACCTTTGCATGACAGAACAGCATGTTTGTTTTATTTACAGTAATTCAAAGCTACATTTTTATAAAAGAGAAACAAAAGAGTGTCAGGGCTAGTTGGTCTCATTCCTTTTTGAAAGGTTAGTAAAACTTCTGTAGTATATTTTCAGTCACGTCAAATATTTGGTCCTACTGCAAAACTACGAATGTTTTAACATAAGTACTCTAGTGGGCAGCAGTTATCATCTAAATATTCTTAGCAGAGAGAGCTTCTGTGGACTCTTCTCACCCTATCACCGGAACTATCAAATATTTTTCTGAGAAATGACTGCTTTTTGTTGTACTTGGTGTTTTCTGTCCTGCTAGCATTTTGTAAACAGTGGTGGTACAGAAAAAGAGTTTGAACAGTAACTATGATGGTCGTTTTTTTCTCCACACCTCTGATTTGCAGCATCTGTAGTTTCTTATCTTGGGGTGTGAAATTGCTTTTTCATGTGATAGAAAAGAAATGGGGGGAATCTTTGAAGATAGGAAGCACAATCTGCAAACAGAACCAGAAATCCAAAGGTTATTGCTTCCGTGTGACAAACTTATTTTCTGTTTCCTCATGAGTTCCTTTTGAGTTTTCTTATGATTTCCTACCTTGTTCCTCCCCCAGAGAGCTGAAATGGAGGTCACTTGAAACTCTTGGATGATCTTATCAGATTTTCATGATTTTTTTTGAGACAAGGTCTTGCTATGTTGCCCAACCCTTATCTCAGACTCCTGAATTCAAGGGATTATCCACTTCAGCCTTCCTTGTACATGGGATTACAGGCATGTGCCACTGTGCCCAGTTTGAATGCTTAACTGGTCAAAAAGATTTGGAGAAATTCTTTTATAGTTGTGAAATGTAGTGGGGTTTTTTGGGGGGGGCAGGTTAGGCTACTTGGTTTTTGATTTCTTGGTAGAGTGTTTTTTGTTTGTTTTGTTTTTTGTTTTTGTGGGGGAGACTTGTTTTGTTTTTGTGGTACTGGAGATCAAACTCAGAGCCTTGTGCATACTAGGCAAGCACTGTATATCAGAGCTATCTTTCCAGCCCTGGAGAAATTCTTATAGTAATCAACATTACTTTTTTAAAATATGTGTTAACTTTTGCTCAAAAGTTTCAAAGGCAGTAAAGAACATCATGTTTCTCAGAGATTGTTTTAGGCAGGTAAAGTAGGTAGAACAAGAAGATTTCTTTCCTTTCTCTTCCTTCCCTCCCTCTTTCTTTCTACCTGTCTCTCTTTCTTCCTTTTTTCTGGGTATTGATCCCAAGGGCACTCTACCACTGAGCTACATCCCCAGCTGTTTTTATTTTGAGACAGGGTCTTGGTAAGTTGCCCAGGTACTCCTCAAACTTGCAAATTTTGGAGGGAAGCTTTTGGGATATAAGTGCCAAACACAACATTAAATAAGAAGACATGGGATTTGGGAAATGAAGAATCTAATGCAGGAGACTATACATAGAAAATCCAGAATGCCAGCAGTGTAGCCATCCAGAAAGCAACCAGCACAGATTAGAACAAGAGGATAGATGGCTCAGTGAAAACTTCAAGGGACAAAACCACAGAAGTGAAAAATTGTGCTCCATTTGTGTACAATGAGTCAAAGGGCATTCTGCTGTCTTGTATAACCGATTAGAACAAATAAAAAAAAAAGAAGAAGTGCCAGGCTTGGTGGCCCAGGCCTATAATTTCAGTGATTTGAGATGCAGAGGCAGAAAGATTGCAAGTTTGAGGCCAGCCTGGGCAATTTAGCAAGACCCTGTCTCAGAAAGGGATGGAGATGTAGCTCAATGATAGAATGCCCCTGGGTACAATCCCCTTACCACCCCCGCCCCCCACACACGGCAAACTCATTTATATGAATATGTTATAATTAATTTCTGATAGGATGATAGGCATAGACTATTTAGGGGAAATCACAGGTAAGTGGAAAACCAGGCAAATGGAAACAAGGAAGTCATTAACTCTAGGAAAAACACATGGTTATACAAGAAAGGAGCAATGGTCACAGGCAAAACAGTGAAAATATTTGTACAGTCATAATATAAATATTGCAGTATTATCCAAACTACATAAAGAACTTGCAAGTCAACCAGAAAAAGATTATTATTAGAAAAATGAGCAAAGATAGCATTCTTTAGAGATACGTGCATCCCCAAGTTTATTATAGCACAATTGACCATAACCAAATTATGGAATCAACCTAGGCGTCTGTTCACTCCCACAAACACACAGGAGTTTTATTCAGCCATAAAGAAGAACAAAATTATGCTGTTTTCAGGAAAATGGATGGAACTGAAGAGCAACATGATAAGCAAAATAAGCCAAACTCAGAAAAACAAGTGTTAGGTTTTCTCTCCCATGTGGAATCTAGAAACAAAAAGTAGTGTCATGAAAGTAGAAGGGGGAACACTGCGATAGGGCAAGGGAATAAATAGGAGAGAGGAGGAGAGGATTAGGGGAAGCACTGGGGAGTAAAACTGATGAAATTGTTATATGCTTGTATGAATATGCCACAATGATCCTATAATTCTGTGTAATTAATATGTGTCAATAAAAAAAATTAGCAAAGGATAAAAAAAATGGGCCAGGAATATGAATGGGAAACTTCACAGAATACAAGGTGCAAATAATTCACAGGTAATTGAGAAATTAAAACTGTTCACAACCATCAAGTTAACAAAACTTTTTAAACTGATGATATGGGGTATTGGTGAAGGTGTGGAACATCAGAAATAGTCATCCACTGCTGGTAGGAGTATACACTGGTACAATTACTCCGAAGAGTAATTTGTCAGTACCTAGTAAGGCTGAAGATACAGGCCTGTGCTGCCTGTCACTGTCTTAGATATCTATTTATTATCTCATTTCTCTTCACACCTTTCATTGTGCTTCTACCTTAGGTCTCTACTGAAAACCTTGCTTTTTATTTCACTGAGAAAATAGAAACAATCAGAAGAGCACTTCAACATATCTGCCCACCTACTTAGATTCTGCCTCTTCTATTACTGCAGTGACTGTGCATGATCTGGAAAATATAAAACATGCATCAGAACAACAGACCCAAATTTTGGATAATGATTACCTCTAGGAAGGGACAAAAGGGAATAGAAGAATTTAAGTACAGAACTTTAATTTTTTAAAACTTTTTAAAAATTTTTAGTTGTACATGGATACATTTATTTTATTTATATCATGCTGAGGATTGAACCCAGTGCCCCATGCATGCAAGGCAAGTACTGTACCACTGAGCCACAACCCCAGCTCAAGAACTTTAATTTTTATTTGGGTATGTATGGGTTTTTGTTAGTTTTTAAAGTTAGATGGTAGGTACATGGGTACTTATCTTTTTTATCTTTTCAATAACTTATTACACTGAGGCAGAGGATGATTCTTATACGACATTATAAATCATATAATGAAAGATCTTAAAAAATACATGCTCCCAAGAGCTGGGGTTGTGGCTCAGCGGTAGAGTACTCACCTAGAACATGCAAGGTCCTGGGTTTGATCCTCAGCTCCACATGAAAATAAATAAATATATTGTGGCCAACTACAATTTAAAAATAAATGTTAAAAAAAAAATACATACTCCCAAGACCTACCATTGAAACTCCTAAATCAAAAGCTTATCTTAAAAAGAAAAAGCTGGGGGTTGGGGTGGAGGCTCTGTGGTAGAGCTCTTGCCTAGAATGTGTGAGGCACTGGGTTTGATTCTCAGCACCATTTATAAATAAATAAAAGTTCTATCAACAATTTAAAAAATAAAATTTAAAAGAAAAAGCTAAAAAGAGATCACATATGCATATACATAGTATATATAGTATATACATGTGTGTGTGTGTGTGTATATATATATAAAATGTCAGACCCAACAGGAAGTTTGTAATAATAGTACAAGGAAGTGACGTATATTGTCAATTCAAATTCCCCAAATGTTTACATTTTACCACATTTGTTTTATCCTTTTCTGTTTCTCAACTGTTTGGATAAACTGCAGGCAGAATGCTCCTTTCTATAAAAATATTTCAATTTGTATCTACTGCAAAAAGACCCCCCAAAAAACAAAAAAAAAGTCTCTGATGCAATGATCAAACCCAGGAAATAAATATTGATACTATAATCTGTAGACCTATTCAGATTTCACCAATTGTAGCAATAATATTTGTTATCACAGAAGAAAATTGTCTGTTTATTTTTCTTTAGTTTGCACAGTTCTTCAGATGTTTTGTTTTCCATAACATTGACATTCTTGATTATTACAGACTATTTATTTGATAGAATGCTCCTCAGTATGGGTTTGTCTGATGTTTCCTCATGATTAAATTTAGTTTATATATTTTCTTGCAAGAAGGCCACAGAGGTGATATTGTGTTTAGGTGTTATGGTGCTGTGTGTCAGGAGGTATTGATTCTCCCATACTGAGGATACTGGCTTTGCCTGCCTGGATGTATTTTGGTGTATATCCACTCTCTGATTGTAAAGTTACTAAGTGTGTCTTGGTGAGATTCTTTGAAACCATGTTGATACTTTGTTACCCCACAAATTTTCATTCACCAGTTTTAACATCTATTGTTGATTCTTGGGTGGATTTTTTTTCCTCTTCCTCCCCCTCTGCCCCCCCCCCAACTACTGAGGATTTAACCCAGGACTTTGTACCACTGAACTACATCCCCAGCCCTTTTTGTTTTTTACTTTGAGACAGGGTCTTGTTAAATTGCCCAGGCTGGCCTCAAACTTGCAATCCTGAGTTGTGGGATTACAGGTGTGCTCCATCATGCAGGGCTTGATTAGTACAGTATTTATTTGATAGAATGTTCCTATGTTGCATGGATTATTTTGGTTGCCAAGTGGTGATTTTAATTTTGTTATTCCTTTTATATTAGTTGGCTTCCTATAGTAAGGAAGGGTTCGCCCATTTATTATTCATTAGTGCGAACTAATGGATTCTGATTTTATTCAAAGTGCTAGAAATGTTTATTTTGACGTTCAGATTGTCCCAGATTTGGCCAATAAGAGCCCCTTCAAGCTGGCAGCTTGTACTTTCTCTGCCTCAGTCCAAAAATCAACCACTTGCCAGGTGCAGTGATTGCAAATTGGAGGTCAGTCCAAGCAATTTAGCAAGACCCTGTTTCAATATAAATTTTACAAAGGGCTAGGGATGGGGCTGGGGTTGCGTCTCAGTGGTAGAACACTTGCCTCACATGCATGAGGCACCGAGTTCGATCCTCAGCACCACATTAGAAAAATAAAATAAAGATATTGTGCTTTACCCCTGAGCTATATCCCTAGCCCCCCTTTTTAAAAATATATTTTAAATTTTTAAAAAAGCACCCCAGGGTTAAGTCTCCAGTGCTGCTGCTGCTGCTACTACTACTACTACTACTACTAATAATAATAATAATAATAACACTTATTCAAGAGGCCCTACTACTGTTTAGCCAAGAACAATATATAGGAACCAAGATCTGCATGATGGATATGCTTATTGCTATTGGACTATCATTGATTCTAGACCCTCTTAGTTGGAGGATTTTAAGAAGTGGATTATCTGTAAATACATATGCATGCAAATCTGTACCTATCATATTTATCTAGTACCACTAGATATCATATTTATCTAGTACCACTATATTGAAAATCCAAGGTTACACTGAAACAGGATTCATTCTCCTTCCTACTTTTTATATTTGTAACTCTTTTCCAACAAAAACCTGGCTCTCATTATCTGCAATATATTTACTTATTTGCTCAACCCTAGAATACACAGACTACTCAAGCTTCTTTGAAAAAGAAGCCTATTGTCTAGTTTTCTATCTAATATTTGTTGAGAGTTCTTTTGTCTTTAGACTAAGGATGTAATGTCTGAATACAGGGCTTAAAATTACTGGAGTTTTATTTTCCTCCTGAGGTGCTGGTTATCTTATTCATTTGAAATTTGGCTGGTTTATTTGTTTCTGCTTTTCCCACTTTAGTTCCCCTCACCACTATCTTTGATGATTTTTTCCTGTTCTGTGCAACCCAATTCCACCCAATCCCTGAGGGTAACAAGTCTTGCTCATCTTTGGTGTATTTCTCCTATTATTTTTGCATAAATGAATATATACAGGCATATTTTCTTATTCCTATTCTCTTTTACAAAAAAAGAAGTAGCATATTACTGAAACTGTTTTGCACTTTGCTTTCTTTATTTGACAATAGATCCTGGCAATTGCTCCATATTAGTTCATAGAGATCTTCCTCTTCTTTTTTCAACAGCTTCATGGTACTCGTGTTTTATATATATGGGCATGTCAGTAGTTTCTAGTACCTGTAACTTATAAACAAAGATGCTATGAATATATGTGTTGCATTGTTGGTTTATCTTTGGGGTAAATTTTTGGGAGTGAGATTCCTAGATCAAAAAATAGTATATGTGCTTGTGTGTGCATTTTAAATACATATTGTGACATTTTTCTCCATAAAGATTATACCAATCCAGGTGCAGTGGCACACACCTGTAATCCCAGCCATTCGAGAGGCTGAGACAGGAGGATCATGAGTTCAAAGCCAGCCTCGGCAATTTAGCAAGGTCCTAAGCAACTTAGTGAGACCCTGTCTCTAAATAAAATACAAAATGGGGCTGGGGATGTGGCTCAGTGGCCAAGTGCCTCTGAGTTCAATCCCTGGTACCACCCCATCCCCCCAAAAAGAAGAGATTATACCAATTTGCTGTCTACCAACACTGTGTAATAGTGCCTATTTCCCTACAACCTACCAACAGTGTAATTATGATTTTTTTAATTTTTGTCCATCTTATAGGTAAGAAATCATATTTCAGTATAGTTTCAATTTGTAATTATTTTACTATGAATAAGAAGAAATATATTTTCATGTATTTAAGATCATCTGTTTTACATTTTCTATTCATGTTTCTTGCCTATTCTTCTGAATTTTCTATTTTTCTCCTCAATTTGTGTGACTTATATATGATTACATATATAAGCCCTTTATCTGTGATAGATATTATTGATATTTTTCTCCCAAGTTTTAAATATATTTTCATTTTATTTATGGTGTTTTTCACACACACACACACACACACACACACACTCAAAAAAAATCTTTGCTTTTATGTAGTTTATCAATCTTTTCTTTAATTCCACTTAATTCCAAATTATTACTAGGAAGCTTATCCCATAGCCTTTCCAGGTTAGAAAGGAATTCACTCATTTTCTAATAAGATGTGTATGACTTCTTATTAATATTAGATCCCTGATCCAGTTGAAATTTGGTCTTATGCTAGGATGAAGTATGAATCTAATTGTACCATTTTTTTTCTAAGCATATAACTAGTTATTCCAAGACCATTTATTTAAACATCTTTTTAGCCCATGCATTTTGAGGTGCCACTTTTATTGTGTATAAGTGTTTCATGTGTATTTGGGTCTACTTCTGTACTTTCTTTTCTACTAGTGTACTTTTTAAAATATGGGCATACCCCACTGTTTAATTATTCAGACTTCCTAGTGTGTTTTGATGTCTGATAGGCCTGATCCCCCTTGTAAATTTTTCCTTTGGTGTTTTCCTGCCTATTCTTGACAATTTATTTCTTCATATGAAGTACCAGCTTGTCAAGCTCCAAAAGAGTTGTTGGTATTTCTTTGGGATCACATTACATTATAAGTCAACTTAGGCATAACAGGTCTCCTTATGATATTGAGTCATCCTATCTAAGAATAAATGCTGTCTTTACATTCACCCAACTAATTTAAAGAAAAAGTACAGGGTTCTAATGATGCTGGGAAGAGGGATGTGAGAAAGCTAAGTGGTATTAACTAAATGGAAAATAACTAGATAATGGTTAAGATTGATAAAAAAAAAAAAAGGTATGATCAAATTAGAAATATATAGATGATCAATAAAGGAAAGAACAATAGGAGTGAGGAGACTTTCTTTTCAGTATAAGGCTTTTAGTATATGTATTAGTCAGGGTCCCAGTGGGAAACAGATGGCACACTTAGGGTGATTAAAAATCTAAGAGAAGTACCCTTTAGAGTGGTAAGTGGAGTTAACAGATAACAAGGGCTAGGGAAGACCCCTGCCACTAGCAGCAATAGGAGCCATTACAACCCTCGTTCTGAGGGTGACAGGAAGGACTACTTAATGGAACCAAGAGAGAACTGCTTAATAGAATTAGACTTGAGTGTAATGTAGTCACTGCTCACTGCAGCATGACATGCTGGGAACCACAGGAATAAACATCATCTTCCTCTCCTCCTGCTCCTGCCCTAATGGCCACCTGCATCAGAAGCCGGGGAGCAACAGAGCTCCCTGCAGCCACAATAGGGCAGGGTGTAGAGTGGCTCTGGAGGTGCAAGTGGGCAATATCCAAGCTGTACTGCAATACATTTAAGTACATAAATGTGTAACCTAGCAATAAAAGAGTAAAAAGTAACTTTCATTAATAAACCTGTTGTCAAAGGGAACACAAGTCAAATAATAAAGATCGAACACTGGTAATTGCCTAAAACTGGGGACATCCCCAGTAAGGGAATCCCAGCAGATACTCCAAAAGTGGTGGCCTCTGAGCTGGGCATGTAACTTGTCATTGTAAGTGGCTGGGCAAAGGATTCTGGTTTATTCTTCCATAATAAAACCTTCCCAGGAGAGTCTATAAGGTTGCTCAATTCTCATAGTTTCTACTCTTCTACTTCCTGTGGATATTTGCCTTTTCATATTTTTTAGTTTTTTTTTTCATTGTGAGAATTTTTCCAGTTATATTGAAATCCTTAAGATAAATTGACCACATCGGTATTCTGACCTGGCATAGCACATAGGGCTTTAGATAAACAGACTCATTTATTTTTCACTAGCCAATGAGGTTGGTTTTATCATTCCCATATTACAGATGAGAAAACTGAGGTTTAGAGGTAACTTACCCAAGGCAAATAACTAGGTTAAAACCACAAACTAGGTTTTACTCCAAAGCTCACCTTTTACAACTCTGTGTTACCTCTCAATATAGGATTTTGGATACGGTTCCCAGATTGCTTTATAGAAAGTAAAAAAAAAAAAAAAAAACCATTCAATTTATTTAATTCTGTTTTCTCCCAGATAATGACTTTTTAAACACATAAATAGCTTGGTTGTGCCTTATCTGAGATCCCTGACCTTCAGATAGCAGAGTCAGTAGTTCAAAAACTCCAGTGTACACATGAATAACCTCAAAACTTGTTCAAAGTCCATATTCCAGAACTGGAGATCAGTTCTGTGGTTTGAATGGGGGAAATCCAGAAACCTGTACCCCAAGTAATTCTGTTGGGTGATTCACAGACCATGTTTGTGAAGTCATAGGATCCAAATATACCCAACACTTGCTAAACATCATACACCTTAAGGGAGTGGGGACAGAGAGGGAAATTGGGTGTGGGTTGTACTTTCACTCATGGATATTGTAGACTTAGTTGTCAGGGATTTTGCATTATCTTACAGGAGACTTTGTTGTAGCAAACCTTAGAAAATGCTAATGTGTTCTAAGGTCTTGGTGTAGGGAAAAAAAAAACACCTTGTTTAGCAATTACATATCTGCTCTTGGTATGGTGGCCTCTCATACTCAGCATGTAAGCAAACACCCCCTCTCTGCCCACAGACCATGCAAATGTAGTCTTTAGTTCATCATTTCTAATTTATAGTGCATGTGGCTTTCCTGACATTCTGCCCCTTCTCTATATTCCTTGCATCCTCCCATTCTGCTGCTCCTCTGAGATGGAAAAACATCATGCAAGGTGTTGTGTTGAAGTCAGCAGACCTAGAGTCAAATTCCCTAACTCACTCACTAGCTGTATGACCTTGATAAGTTACTTAACCTCTCTGAGCCTCACTTGCCTTTTATAAAGAGAATAATAACTACCTTGTGGAATTGCAAGTAGAGTTAGAGATGCTGTAGTCAGGTACTGGTACCAGGCTTCTCACTCAATAGAGGGCAATGGAGGATGTTAAGTCCTATGGACTTTTGCCCTTTCCCTCTTCTTGCTGGAAGTTAGAGCACTTCAGCGCTGCTACAGTGAAAGCTTATATGGCCCCTACTTAAAAGAGGAAAAGTTTCTAGAAAACTTTGGAAGACTTTAGCAGTAACCTGGTCCAACTGATCCAGTGGACGCAGGAGATCCTAGCACAGATTCCTGACAGATGTTCACCCCATCTCTGTTCCTACCAATAGAGGTCACCACCTCCTGAAGCTGCCTATTATGGAAAAACTGGTTGATTCAGAGAAAGCTTTTCCTTGAATTGAGCTGAAATTAATTTTCCCACAAAATTATAGATTCACAACCATTTAGATCTTTAAGATCTTCAAGCCTACCTGCTGATTTTACAAATGAAGAACCTAGGCTCAGCTAGGTTAGGTGCTATTCCCGTAGAACCAGGCTAAGCTGTCTCCTCCCTCCCTTCAACATTACCAGTCAGCCTGGCCTCTGAATTCTTACAGTGTCCCCATTCCCTGAACTTCCATCCCCATTAAGTGGGCTCCATTCTTCACCCCTTTGATGACCTGCCTTTGCATATGCAGATCATGATGCCCAGCACTAAACATGCTTCTTACTGGGATCTAGCTCTAGCAAGGAGAACTAAGACAGTGAGTCAGATCCAGGGCAAGAGCATGGTCACTAGGCTTGGAAAGGCCAAGAAGTTGATCTACACAAAACCAGCAGGCCATTTATAGAAATGCTGGTGATCCTGGTTATCTAGTTTTATTCAGTTTCTCTTCACTGGACACTTAGATACTTTTGAAACATATGTGCATATGTATATGCACCAAAGAAGGTGCGCAGTAATATTTGCTAAATTACTCTAGGATTTTAGCTTTTTTTTCTTTTTTTTTTTTCCCTTTCTTTCTTCTGTTTTTTTTTTTTTTTCTAACATAAAAGAAGAGGAAATGGAGCCAGGCACGGTGGCACACACTAGTAACCCCAGTGACTCAGGAAGCTGAGAATCAAAAGTTTGAGGCCAGCCTCAGTGACTTAGCAAGGCCCTGTCTCAAAAAATAAAAAAGGCTGGGGATGTAGCTCAATGGTAAAGAACCCATGGATTCAATCACCAGTACAAAAAAAGAGTGGAAAATGTCAAAGAAGGAAATTAGTCTGTTGTCTCAAAACTAGAGTTGTCAGTAATTTTGCTCAAATAAAGAATTTCTATAATCCCAGAAACTCAGAAGATTGAGGCAGGAGAATCTGAAGTTCAAAATCACCATGGGCAATTTAGTAAAACCCTGTCTTAAAATTTTTTAAAAAGGCGGGGTGGGTGAGGGGTGCTGGAGCGCTGGGCATGTGGTAGAGTGCTTGCCTCCCATATACAGGGCCCTGGGTTCAATCCCTAGTAACACAACAAAACAAAGCAAAATTTAAAAAATTAAGGAGAAAAAGTTTGTTTTTATCGTATGAATTTAAACCTAAGAAATAGTTCTAGAAGTGGAGCATTATTGGCATTTTACACAATAAACAATTGCCTGGTACAAGATATGATGGAAATAGCCCTGTTCAAAGTTATTCAGAAAAATTATATCAGTGGCTCTCACAGCATTTTTGAGAGAAGAAACAAGGAGATTGTAGCTGAAAAGGTTACTATATTATTCAATCTTACAATCCTCAGAGAAGTTACATAGTTTTAGAAAATTGTTGTGGTTATCAAATATTTAACACGATGATAGTGCCTCAGTAATTTTTCTTTTTTGGGGGGAGGGGGTGGTCCTAGAGATTGAACCCAGGGGCACTTAACCACTGAGCCACATCTCCAGCTCTTTTTATTTTTTTATTTTGAGACAGGCTCTCTTGCTAAGTTGCTTAGGCTGGCCTCAATTTGTGATCCTCCTGCCTGAGCTTCACAAGCTCCTGGAATTACAGGTGTACACCATCATACCCAGCTAGTAATTTGTTTTAAAATTAATACCACATCTGGTTTTTGAAGTTTTCTTTTCTGAATTGACATTGTTAGGTTTGGTAAACTAAATTCTACTTCTATTATTATCATTATTATTGTTATTTTTTCACCAATGTGATGTTTCTTTCTATAGATCTGGGTTTTGTCCTGTTTTTTTGGTACTGAGGATTGAACCCATAGGTGCTGTACTACTGAGCTCCATCCCTTTTTAATTTTTATTTTTCAAACCAGAGTCTTCCTAAGTTGTTGAAAGTAAATTTTCTATTCTGCTCCCTCAGCCTCCCAAGTCTGTGGGATTATAGGCATGTGCCACCATGGCTAGCTAAATTCCACTTGTAATAGGAGTTTATCCATGTTTATATCCCAGGTACCTCTGGTAGGTTATTTGTTTTCCGCCCCCACCCCCCCATGATAGACTAATTGAATATATCTCCTCCTGGAAAACAGCCTTTAAAATCACCTTCTTTATATGAAAGACATTTTTAGCAATCACACCAGAGGTGGTCTCAGAAATAGCTGATTTTTTTAATATTTATTTTTTAGTTTTAGGTGGACACAATATCTTTATTTTGTTTTTATGTGGTGCTGAGAATCGAACCCAGTGCCCAACGCATGCTAGGCGAGAGCGCTACCACTTGAGCCACATCCCCAACCCCAGAAATAGCTGATTTGATTAGCTAATTGTTGTCAAAAAACAACAACCAAATAAGTACCATGTGAAATTTAAGATTGTTTTTGTCAGAAGTTTGCTCTTATTCAAATAGGCCATTTTAAATGGCACATGTGCAGTGGTTATAAGCATATGTGTGTGTGTACAAGTGTGTAGTTTTTGCTATTTTAAAAATAGATATTAAAAGCAGCCCTTGCCAGGTCAAGGAAGTAAGCCTTCAGCTCCTTATTCCTGCCACACATTCTAAGGGAAATCTTGTCCTGATCTTCGGTTAGACTCAGACTAGCTGTGAAAAGGCACCAGCAAGCGGTTTTTAAGTCATGTTCCAGTCTGAGCAGATAACATTTCTGCAGCTTGGTATAATATGTTGATTTGGTTTTAATTCAGAAGAGTAACTACATGTGGCTTCCTTGTTGTTTTTTGTTTGTTTGTTTGTTTTTGGGTTTTTTTGTTGTTGTTGTTGTTGTTGCTTTGGTTTGGTTTGGGGTTTTTTTGCTTTATTTTTTTGTAATTCGAGGGATGGAACTCAGAGGTCCTTTACCACACAGCTATAACCCCAGCCCTTTTTACTTTTTAATTTGATAGAGGGTCTCACCAAGTTGTCCCCACTGACCTTGAACTTGTGATCCTCCCACCTGCATCCAGAGTCACTGGGATTACAGCCATACACAACCTTGCCTGGTTTACAACTTACTTTGATTTTTTTTTTTTTTGAAGAGTAGTTTATAAGACCTTTTCGCTTTCTTTTTTTTTTTTAATATTTTAGTTGTAGATGGACACACTACCTTAATTTTGTTTATTTAGTTTTTATTTTATGTGGTGCTGGGGATAGAACCCCATGCCTCATGCATGCTAGGCAAGCACTCTACCACTGAGCCACAACCCCAGCCCTTTTTTGCTTTCTTAAATGTTATTTATCTTACAGGCAAAAGTTTTTTTTCTCCTGTGATAAAACATCATTAAGTTTGGAGTCAGTGGGAAATATGATTTAGTTGTAAAATCAGTGTTATTTCCAACTCTGTTTAAACTCTTATCTGGTCTGACTTTTCTGAGAAAAGGGAAGTGATAGGAGATAGAGGTAGGTGATTTCTGTATCTATGAAGTCTGATAACATTCATGTTAGCAGTTCTCTGTTTAATCCAGCAAAAAGGAACTTTGAATTGCCCAACTCAGTTACTCCTAGAAATTATTGCCAAAAAAAAAAAAAAAAAAGGACAAAGATGCTGCTTTTGATAACAGACCAAGTTGGCTCTCTGAGGTAAGTTATTAACTTGTATCAGAAACAAAGAACAGCTCTGGGAGTAGAGGCCCATGCCTGTAATCCCATCGACGAAGGAGGCTGAAGGAGGCTGAAAACCTGAAGCCAGCCAGGGCAACTCAAAATAAAACCTAAACTAAAAAAGGCTGGATGTACTGCTCATTGGTTGAGCACTCCAAATAAGAAAGAACAGCACCACTTTAGAAATAGGAAACCTGGATTCTGGTCCTTACCACTTTTTTACCCTATGAACTTGGACTTGGGGCAGTTTCTTTCATCTCTGAGTCTCAGTCACTGGTCAAAGGCAGGCAGATGTGGAATCAGATCACCTTTGAGGAGTGTCACTCAGTGGTAAGATCTATTAGCAGAATTTTCCCTGAGAAAAGTAACTGTCTTTGTTTCAGGAAATACCATGATAAACCCCTAGGGCATGAGGCCTGGCTAGGGCTCAGGCAACCAAAAAGAGTCAACGGCTGCACTTACAGAAGCAGGAAATTAATTTTTCTTGGGAGTTGGGGTGTAGGAAGGGGCTCCCTGTAGGGTGGAGGAGTGAGGAGAGGAGTGGGGGAGGCTGGGACATTGTTGAAGTAAAGGCTAGTCAGAAACTGCCAGCAGGGAGTGATCAAAAGGACAAGAAAGCCTAAAAGATAATTTTAAGTGGTTTGTGGCATAATGGGCAGTGTGACCCTTCCTCATGACCCCTCCATCTTAGCAACCTTCTACACAGTAATGTTCAGTATGAGGAGGGGGGCGGTTCCTTGAAAGAGGAGAAGGAATCATATGGACACATGGAGGAAAGGAGCCTCTGAAAGGCTGGACCCCAGACACAGAGGCCCTCAGAAATGCTCTCTGTGAGTCAGCAGAGGGCTTGGTAGGGCCTCAGACCAGGTGAAGAGGCCAGCAGAGCCCGCTGCCCAGAGTAGCTGTGAGAAGGCTGCTGCAGGTTGCACTCTGAACACCTCTGTGAGCTTCCTTCTCAGTGTTTCCATCCTGATCACTTAAGCGACAATTTAAAGGTTGTTTTCAGAGTCTCCTAGGGTCACCTCCATTTCCATTATTTTAATTAAGACATCAGGCATTGCCCCCTCAAATTGTTTTTCAAGTCCCTCTATATTGTTTATGTATCATATCTAGCTTTGGTTAGTTTTGTCATTTTTTTGTGGGTTGTTTTTTTTTTTGTGTGTGTGACAGATTCTGGTTTATTTTCTACTTTTTAAAAAATTTATCATTCATATTTTTGTTTACTTGGGACTCTCTGAAAAAATTATTTGCAAGGCTCCCACAGCAACCATTTGTAGTTTGATTTCTGTAAACACTCTGCTATAGGACATCAACTTTTAGAATATTCAATAAAATTAGATAATTTTGCATATCCAAAATGTGACTGCACTTTCAACATAAATTTTAAAATAAATTTGTATTAAACTGTATACAATTTTATTCTAGAGAAGTTTCACATTTTAACCCTCTTTCACCCATCCCCCAGCACTGGGGATTGAACCCAGGAACTCATGCATGTCAAGGAAGTGCTCTACCTCTGAGTCACTCTCCAGCCCCTACATTATTATTAAATGATCTCAAATTATCATTTTGGAGTTGCTATTAACAATAACCTTAAAGATTATATTAGTGGGAGAGTAGATTGGTATGATCTTTCTGTTAAGCAGTTTGGCAATATAATACTCATCAAGAGCCTTAAAGATGTTTATGCCCTTCTGCACAGTGATCACACTTCTAGGAATCTTTCTATTAGAAACATAGTCATATACTACATAATGGCATTTCAGTCAATAATGGTCCATATATATGACAGTGGTCTCAAAGATTCTATTGCCTAGTGACATTATATCTATCTGAGTTTGTGCAAGTATATTCTACAATGTTCCCACAATGACAAAATTACCTAACAACAAATTTCTCAGAATATATCCTCATTATTAAGTGATGTGACTGTAATCCAAAGTGTGGTCAAAGATGTACGACAGGGGCTGGGGTTGTGACTCAGTGGTAGAGTGCTTGCCTAGTACATGTGAGGCGCTGGGTTCGATCCTCAGCACCACATAAATATAAAATGAAGATATTGTGTCAACCTAAAACTAAAAAATAAACATTAAAAAAAATTTCCCCTCACACCCATTTAAAAAAAAATGTACGACAATGTTTACTGCAACATTATTTGTGTGACAAATTGGAAACAACCTGAATACCCAGCAAAAAGAAAGTAGATTGTTGTATCCACATGATAAAAATTAGGCAGCAGTCAAAAACTGTAAATTTAGGGCTGGGGTTGTGGCTCAGTGGCAGAGTACTTGCTTCACACATGTGAGGCACTGGGTTCAATCCTCAGCACCACATAAAAATAAGTAAACAAAATAGAGATACTGTTTCCATCGATAACATAAGAAAAAAACTATAATTTTCCCTAAAACTGGTAACAGTTGAAAATAACTTGGATAACCTCTCTGAATGTCTAGGACTTTAAGAATGGAAAGCAGGAGTAGTTCTGTCTGCTATCGGGCTGACATTTGACTATGAAAATCAGCCCATCCTGAAGGTGGAGGGTCTCATTTCAGAGGATTGGCTTCAGGTCTAGAGTTTTTGTCAATCTAGAGGCCTTCAAAATCTGTATTTTTACTACAGTTTCCTTGTGATTCTGACAGGAGAGTGGCTGGCGACCATCCCTCTACCCTATCCTCAAACACTGAGGCCTTTACTCTGGCAAAAACTGGGAAAGCGAGCAGGGAAAAAAACTGCTTTTTCAAGAAATGTTTACTCTCTGGGGAAATGCTATTTTGAAGTCGGAGTTTTTTAAAATATATGTATTATTCCAAATTTGTGGGGAAAATTAATAGAAACTTAGAAAAAAATAAACACATCAAAATATTTATAGGGTTTATATCTGAGTGATGGAATTATAGATGACTTATGGGGAATCATGACTGTGTTAGTCAGCTTTTTCACTGCTGTGGCTAAAAGACCCGACAAGAATAATTTTAGAGGAGGAAAAGTTTATTTGGGGACTCGTGGTTTCAGAGGTCTCAGTTCGGGGATAGCTGGCTTCCTTCCTCAGGGCTCAAGGTAAGACAGAATATCATGGCAGCAGAGCATGGTGGAGGGAAGCAGCTCACTTGATGATCAGGAAGCAGAGAGAGACTTCACTCAACAGGTAACAAGATCAGTACCCCAAAGGCATGCTCCCAGTGCTCACCTCCTCCAGCCACACCCTATCTGCCTTCATTTACCATTCAGTTAATCCTCCTGAGGGGATTAATTCAATGATTGAGTTAAGGCTCTCATAACCCCATCATTTCTCTAAACCTTCTTGCATTGTTTCACACATGAGCTTTTGGAGACACCTCACATCCAAACCATAACAATGACTCAGGTGACATAATTTGCTCAAGTTCTCATAATCAGCAAAATGCTGGAGGAAAGGTATAGATTCAAATGAACTTGATTATAAAGCCTGTTCTCCTTTTTCCCCATATTTTTTATTGGTGCATTATAGTTTGGACATAATGGTGGAATGTGTTGTTATATATTAATACATGCACACAATTTGTGGGGGTGATACTGGGGATTGAATTCAGGAGCACTCAACCACTGGGCCCCAGCCCCAGCCCTATTTTATACTTTTTTTTATTTAGAGACAGGGTCTCACTGAGTTGCTTAGCGCCTCACTTTTGCTGAGGCTGGCTTTGAACTTGCCATCCTCCTGCTTCAGCCTCCCAAGCCCCTGGGATTACAGGCCTGTGCCACTGCACACAGGTACAGGCACACAATTTAACAACATAATTTGGCCAATATTATTCTCCAGCATTTCCCTTTTATCTCCCCTCCTCCTGAAACCCCCTGTTCCTCTACTCTCCTGACCTTCCTTCAATTTTCATAAATTCCCATCCTCCTCCTTTCTTTTCCTTTTTCCTCTCTAGTTCCTGCGTATGGAAAGAAAACATATAACCCTTGACCTTCTAAGTTTGGCTTATTTCGCTTATCATAATGTTCTCAAGTTCTAAACATTTTCCTACAGATGACATAATTTCATTTTTCTTTATGGCTCAATGAAACCCCATTGTGTATTTTCTTTATTCATCCATTGATGGATACTAAGCTAGTTCCATAGTTTGACTATTGTGAAGTGTGCTGATATAAATGTGGGTCTGCATGTAGTGTTACAATATGATGACTTTAATTCTTTAGGATAAATACCTGGGAGTGGTCAGAGAGTGGTTCATTCCTAGTCCTTTGAGAAGCCTACATACTGATTTCCATAGTGATTATATTAATTTACAATCCCACCAACAGTGTAAAATTGTTTTTTTTCCCCACATCGTCTCCACATTTTTTATTATTTATATTCTTGATGGCTGCCATTCTGACTGGAGTATAAAGCCTGTTCTCTAACAGCTTCTGAAATAGTATTTACATAAAAATAACTATAGGAGGAATACAAATACGACATTCTAACTATGGTAGATTGAATTATTGATCCCCATGCCACGTCCTCCTGATGAACAGAATGTATTCCATGCACTTTGATTTTGGCTTTGCCATGTGGTTTGCTTTCATCAATGGATTGAGGGTGAATATAAACAAAGGAAAGGCTCTAAGTGGACTAGCAAAATTTTGCTTGAACTTTTCCATGAGAATAACATGTTTCGGTAATCTCTGATCCAAGGGCAATGAGAAATATGTGGAGCAAACATGGGCCCATCCCATAGTTTAAAGTATGATCTTATCTAACTGCAGCTTAAAACATCTGCCAACTTGAAGACACTTGGTGAAAAATAAATGACTATGATTTTATATCAATGTGTTGTGGGTTGTTTTATTTTTATGTAGAATTATTATGGTAGATTGATATAAAACACAAAGAGAATCTCGGTATATTAATACAGGTTCAGATTTGTTATGCAATGTTCTAGAAGCTATAGGTAGTCAACATCTGGGAAAAGGATATAACAAAGCCTTTTATTTAATGTAACCCTCCTTGTCCCATGGTATGAGATCTAGTCTCCAGTGACGAGAGAAATATTTACATAAGGAGTACATGACATTCTAAGAAAAAAATAAAATAAAAAAAGAACACAAACCCCAAATCTCTAAAGTCTAGGGTTGGGAAAGAGAGTGGATATGAACCAGGCCAAGGGTAGGGGTTGAACAATGAAGAACAGGGACAATGTACCCTGATCTCCAGAACTCAGAAGATAGCATTTTTCTATTTTGGGGCATGGAAACACTTTCTGCCCATTATGAGACCCCAACAAGGGCATAGATGTAAAGAATAGAAGATTCCAAACTCAAAAACCTTTATGATTGGAGCTGGCAGGACCTGAGATCCAGCCACTGTGAGCATCCCTCTGTGAGCATCCCTCTGTGAGCTTTGGGGAGCTGTGAATTGGCAAGTCTGTGGACTGTACCCTTGGAGTCCAACACTGATCCCACATTCATAGTCCCCTGTCATTTTTCTGCTTCTCAAGAATGAGAGCATATTTCTTTTAATTAACTACATTTTCTTTTTTTCCTCTCTGTGCTCTTAGTGCTGATAGTATAAATTCTTAGTTGGTTCTCTCTCAACAATTACCCCTAGTCAAGAAAGTTATTATCACTGTTTTTGTCCTGTTAGGACTTTTTAAAATTTTTGGTCTATTTTATTTTTGCAGTGTTGGGAACCAAACATGCTAGATAAGGCACTCTACTACTAAGCTATGCACTCAGTGCCTTAGTTAACTATATTTTCTGGTGTACCATGAACTATTTTTTAAACCACCAAATATTCCTTTGCACTTTAGTTTTTAATTGCTGCAACATATTATCCTAGGTATCTATTTAGGATAGGAACTTGGAAACATTTTCTCTCATGTCCTATCTTCTACCTTTAAATTTTCTAAAAAAAAAAAAAAAAAAAGTGAAACCATACCCAAAGCAAACGTACTAATTGAAACTACCAGAAAGTGAATTAAAGGGAGAAGAGAAAAATCAAAGAGAATACAAAAGATAAAAGAAACATTTCAATCAAAACCATAAAATGAGATATAAGCAAATAGACTTGCATAAGATTGGTTCTCTAAAGTATTCATTAATATTTAATAAGAAATATCTATGAACAAGCATACCATGAGACAAAAATTTTACATCTTCTTTTATAAATCTGAACTCTGAAAATTTATTCTAAGCATGTTTCAAAACTAGAAAAGATGTTTGGCTGCATGACTGAATAGTTCCTAGAAAACACAATCTTCACACAGATCACTAAACTTTGAATGAAGTACAAAACCCCAAAGCCTAAAGAGATTAAACAACGCAGGTATATCCTAGAGAGGACTCAACAGTCAGGAGAAAAAGAAACTTCAAAAGGTAAGTTATCCATTGATGGAGCCTCTTCCCTGAAGACAGGCCACGATCAGCACTGCATGTGGTAGCTAAAGCAGAGAAAACACTTGCCATCTTTCTGGTCAAAAGCATCCCAGGACAAGATTCAGGGAATCCCCCATACTAGAGAAGGGAAAGTGGAATTCTAGAAAGAGGCATAGAGGAAAGGCTATCAATTCTGTATCTAAACTCTTTCCAAAACACTAGGTAACCCCTGAACCACCCAGGTTTGAGAAAAATTTGAGCTAAGAACAAAAGAATTGACATTTGAGCTACCATCAAAGGGATAGGCAGGTTTTTTTTTTCCAGTTCAAGTTCAATCAAATTAATTGCCTGTTTTAAAAATGATGCGTATTCTTCTGAGAATATAGCAGAATCCAGAATCTCTACAATTTATAAGGTCCAGAATACAGTCAAATGATCCATGAAAACGTGATGCATTTTCCTGAGAAAAGACAATCAACAGAGACCAACAATGAGCACACCATACACCTGAAATTAGAAGATAAGGATTTAAAAGCTACTATATCCATAGTCAAAGACATAAAGGAAAATGAGATCACAATGAAAAGATAGAGAATCTTAGGAGACATGGAAACTTTAAAAAAAATCTAGGACTGAAACAACATCTGAAATGAAAATTTCACAGGATAGTATTAATAGCAGAATATAGATCAAAGAGAAACAACCCAGGAAGTTTGAAAAGTATTCAATCTGAAGAAAAAGAGGAAAAATAGTGAAAAAATAAATAGCTCCAGGGACTTGTGAAGCAATATTAAAAGTCCAATATATATGTTGTCAAAGTAAAGAGAATGAGGATGTTCTTCCTCATTCCCTGAATAATTTAGGAAACACTAATAAAAACTTTCCTATACAAAAGGCCCCAACTTATGATAGTTTGATTTAATTTTTGATCAATTTTGTGATGCTGTAAAGGTGATAATCCTTTAATAGAAACCAAATCTTTATTTTCATCTACTCCTGGGCTAGGGATATGCTCTACATTATACTCTCAAGCTACAGTCAACTATCATATTGGCTTTGGAACTGACTTTTTCAATGAGACTCTTAAAGTGTAAGACATAAAATCAAGAATCACAAATGGGATAGTATCAAACTAAAAAGCTTCTTCACAGCAAAGGAAGCAATCAAGAATATGAAGAGAGAGCCTACAGAATAGGAGAAAATCTTTACCATCACACCTCAGATAGAGCATTCATCTCCAGGAATACAGAGAACTCAAAAAAACTTAACACCAAAAAAAAATCAAATAAACCAATCAACAAAGGGGAAAAGAACTGAACAAGCACTTTACAGAAGAAGAAATATGAATGTTCAAAAATATGCAAAAATTGTTTACATTTCTAGCAATTAGAGAAATGCAAATTAAAGCTACACTGTGATTTCATCTCACTCCAGTCGGAATGGCAGTTATCAAGAATACAAGTAACAAACCCACCTCAATTTCAAGAGTCAAATAAACCACAACTCAATAATACTGGGTGACTTTAACACACCTCTCAAACTACTGCATAGAGCCTCCAAAGAAAAACTAAAAAAGAAACTGTAGAAATAATTGACAGATTGGCCCCAAGTGGGCGCGACGCCAGATGTCATCCTGGAGGAAAGAACATCTTGGTCCTGATGTCTGACCATGGAGATGTGAGCCTCCCAGCCAAAGACAGGGTAAGGGCTCTGTTCCAGTTGGGAAGTACCGTGGAAGTGAAGGAAGACATTCCACCCCCTCCATACTTCGCTCTGGAATTGAGATGATCCCAATGGCATCCATTGGGATCATCTCAACGTGCCTTCATCCTCTATAACAAGTAAATCATGCTTTTTATTGAGAAACTACCAAAGCATCGAGATTATAAATCAGCTGTTATTCCTGAAAAGAAAGATACAGTGAAGAAATTAAAGTAGATTGCATTTCCCAAAGCAGAACAGCTGAAGGCAGAGCTGTTAAAACCATATACCAAAGAATATACACAGTATAATGAAGAAAAGAAAAAAGCAGAGGGATTTGCCCAGAATATGGCTATCCAGTAAGAATTGGAAAAGGAAAGACAGAGGATAGCACAGCAAAAGCAGCAACAGATGGAACAGGAAGAGTTCCATGCCTTTGAAGAAATGATCCAGAACCAGGAGCTAGAAAAAGAGCAACTGAAAATTGTACAGGAATTTGGGGAGGTGGATCCTGGCCTAGGTGGTCCACTGGTGCCTGACTTGGAAAAGCCCTCCTTAGATGGGTTCCCCACCTCGCCTGTGTCATCCACACAGCCTTCAGACTGTAACACAACTGAAAGGCCAGCTAAGCCACCAGTGGTGGACAGATCCTTGGAACCTGGAGCTCTAAGCAACACTGAGAGTATTCCTACAATCGATGGATTGCGCCATGTGGTGGTGCCCGGGAGGCTGTGTCTGCAGTTTCTCCAGTTAGCCAGTGGCAACACGGCTCCGAGAGTACAAGGGTGGAATTCTCTTGGAAAACTGAGGAGGAATGAATTTATCATTACCCCTGTTCTCATCCCCAAGCAAACTGCTGGGTCTGATTATTGCAACACAGAGAATGAAGAACAACTTTTCCTCATACAGGATCAGCAGGGTCTCATTACACTGGGCTGGATTCATACCCATCCCACACAGACCACCTTTCTCTCCAGTGTCCACCTACACACTCCCTGTTCCTACCAGATGATGCTGCCAGAGTCAATAGCTATTGTCTGTTCCCCCCAAGTTTTAGGAAACTGGATTCTTTCAATTAACTGACCATGGACTAGAAGAGATTTCTTCATGTCACCAGAAAGGATTTCATCCCCACAGCAAGGATCCACTCTGTTTTGTAGCTGTATCCACGTGACTGTTGTGGACAGAGCAGTGATTGTCATAGACCTTTGATGAGAATTTGGCTCACACACCTTCTGAACACTCTAAAACCATATCAATGTACTATAGTCCCTTAATTTAAGCTTCCTAGAAAGCTTTGGAAGATTTTTAAGACGGAATAGGAACGTAGCAACACCTGGGAAAGAACTGATTTTTTAAATTTCTGGTTTAAAAAGAAATAATTGATTATATTTTTAGGCCAATCTGGAAAGGAGCAATAGTCTCAGTAAAGCAACTAACTCAAAAATTAAGTCAAAAGAATGGTATGAGGAGCACCCATATGTCCTTTCTGGATTCACCAAGTGTTAACCTTTTTATTTTTTATCTAAGCTATCTTATAATTTATCTGTCAACTTGTTTATAATCTACCTTAAGTGAGGGCATCCATACATAAATTTGGAAGCCATCTAAAACCTTTTAAGTTTTCCTTTGGTTTATGGGAATATTAATGGAGCTTATTACAAGGGTGAGGGACATCTCACTACATCTGAACAGTGAGACTCACAAACCTTGAAGAATGATTTTGTCTGGAATTATGTTTTTTAACAAATATTTCAGGATGTATTTCCTCTGCAATAAAATAACAACTTAAAAAAAGAAACTATAGAACTAAATAATATAATAAATAATTTAGAATATTTCATCCATCAATGAGCAAATACACTTTCTTCTCAACATGAATCCTTCTCTCAAATAGATCATATCTTATGCCACAAAGCAACTCTTAGCAAATACAAAAAAAAAAAAAAAGAGAGATAATACCCTGCATTCTATCAGGCCATAGTGGACTGAAATTAGAAATCAATGATAAAATAAAAAATAGAAGCTACTCTAACACCTGGAGACTAAATAATATGCTATTAAATGATGAAGGTACAGCAGAATAAATCAGGGATGAAATTTAAAAAATAAATTAGAGGTAAATGAGAATAGTGATACAACATATCAAAGTCTCTGGGACACTATGAAGGCAGTTCTAAGAGGAAAGACCATTGCATTGGGTTCATTCACCAAAAGAATAGAAAGTAAGTGAATAGATGACCTAATATTACATTACAAAGCCCTAGAAAAAGGACAAATCAACACCAAAAGCAGAAGACAGAAAATAATTAAAATCAGAGCTGAAGTCAATGAAATTGAAACAAAAAATTGACAAAACAAAAAGTTGATTCTTCAAAAAAAATAAATAAATTGATAAACCCTTAGCCATGCTAATGAAGAGAGAGAGAGAAAACTCCAAAAATACATGATGAAAAAGGGAATATCACAACGGACACTACTGAAAAACAGAAGATAATCAGAAACTATTTTGAAAATTTATACTCCAATAAAATAGAAAATCTTAAAGATATCAACAAATTATGAACTACCCACACTGAATCAGGAGGAAATACACAATATAAACAGACCAATTTCAAGCAATGAAATAGAAGACACCCTCAAAAGCCTAGCAACCAAGAAAAGCCAAGGACCAGATAATTCTCAGCTGAGTCTACAAGACCTTCAAAGAAGAATTAACACCAACACTCCTCAAATTATTCCATGAAATAGAAAAGGAGGAAACTCTTCCAAACTTATTCTATGAAGCTAATATTACCCTAATACTAATACTAGACAAAGACACATCAAGGAAAGAAAACTTCAAACCGGTATCTATTATGATCATAGATGCAAGAATTCTCAATAAAATTGGCAAATCACATACAAAAACATATTAAAAAGATAGTGCACCATGATCAAGTGGGGTTCATCCCAGGGATGCAAGGTTGGTTCAACACATGGAAATCAATAAATGTAATTCATTACATCAATGACTTAAAGACAAAAATCACATGATCATATCAATAGATGTACAGAAAGCATTGGACAAAATACAGCACCCCTTCATGTTCAAAACACTAGAAAAACTAAGGATAGTAGGAACATACCTCAACATTGTAAAAGCTATATATACTAAACTCAAGGCCAGCATTATTCTAAATGGAGAAAAATTGAAAGCATTCCCTCTAAGAACTGGAACAAGACAAAAAATGGGCTAAGGAACTGAACAGATATTTCACAGAAGAAGAAATACAATCAATGGACACTTTCACCACTTTTATTCAACATCGTCCTTGAAACTCTAACCAGAGCAATCAGATGAAAGAAAGTGATAAAAATAGGAAAAGAAGAACTCAAACTATCCCTATTTGCCTACGACATGATCTTATATTTAGAAGATCCAAAAAATTACATCAGAAAACTTCTAGAACTAATAAATGAATTCAGCAAAGTAGTAGGATATAAAATTAATACCTGCTGGATGCAGTTGCAGTGAGGCAGGAGGATCGCAAGTTCAAAGCCAGCCTCAGCAATAGTGAGGTGTTAAGCAACTCAGTGAGACCCTGTTTCTAAATAAAATACAAAAAGAGCTGGGGGTGTGGTTCAGTGGTTGAGTGCCTGAGTTCAATGTCTGGTACCACCCCCACCCCCCCAATTTTTTTACACCCATAAATCAAATGTATTCCTATACATCAGTGATGACTCCACCAAAAGAAAAATTAGGAAAACTACCCCATTTACAATAGCCTCAAAAATAAAATATTTGGAATCAATCTAACAAAAGAGGTGAAAGATCTCTATAATGAAAACTATAGAACACTGAAGAAAGACACTGAAGAAGACCTTAGAAGATGGAAAGATCTCCCATGTTCTTGGATACGCAGAAGTAACATTGTCAAAATGGCCACACTACCAAAAGTGTTGTACAGATTTAATGCAATTCCTATTAAAATCCCAATGACATTCTTCATAGAAATAGAAAAAGCAGTCATGAAATTCATTTGGAAAAATAAGAGGCCCAGACTAGCCAAAGCAATCTTTAGGAAGAAAAGTGAAGCAGAAGACATCACAATACCAGACCTTAAATTACACTACAGTGCTATAGTAATAAAAACAGCATGGTATTGGCACCAAAACAGACACATAAACAAATGGTACAGAATAGAAGACACAGACACAAACCCACATAAATAGTTATTTTTGTACTTGACAAAGGTGCCAAAAACATACATTGGAGAAAAAATGGTACCTCTTCAACAAGTGGTACTAGGAGAACTGGAAATCCATATGTAGCAAAATGAAATTAGACTCTTATCTCTCATCCTTCACAAAATTCAACTCAAAAGTGGATCAAGGATCTAGGCACCAGAACAGAGACCACGTGCCTAATAGAAGAAAAAGTGGGCCCAAATATCTACCATGTCATCTTAGGAACTAACTTCCTTAACAAGACTCCTAAAGAACAAGAAGTAAAATCAAGAATCAATAAATGGGGCAAAAAAGAATAAATGGGATGGAATCATACTGAAAAGCTTCTTCACATCAAAGGAAACAATCAATAACGTGAAAAGAGAGCCTACAAAATGGGAGAAAATTTTTACCACATGCACCTCAGATAGAGCATTAATCTCCAGGATATATAAAAAACTAAAAAAAATTTAAATAATATGATAACACAATCAATAAATGGGCTAAGCAACTGAACAGACATTTCACAGAAGAAGAAATACAATCAGTCGACAAATAGATGAAAAAATGTTCAACATGTCTAACAATTAGAGAAATGCGAATCAAAACTATACTTAGATTCCATCTCACTCTAGTTAAAATGGCAATTATCAAGAACACAAACAACAATAAATTTTGGTGAGGATGTGGGGGAATAAAGTACACCTGGTGGACTGCAAATTGGTGCAACCACTCTGGAAAGCAGCATAGTGATTCCTTAGAAAACTTGGAATGAAACCACCATTTGACCCAATTATCCCACTCCTTGGTCTATACCCAAAGGACTTAGAATCAGCATACTTCAATGATACAGCCACATCAGTGTTAATAGCAGTTCAATTCACAATAACCAAGCTATGGAACTAACCTAGATATCCTTCAACAAATGAATAGATAGGGATTCCACCTCTTGGGTCCCCTTCTTCCTCCCGGGAGAAGTCTTTTCTGCTGTCCATTAATAAAGCTTTTACTTTCCACTCTAAACTTGCCTCGGCATGCTTCTCTGGTGTTATACTTCAGCATTGGGGAAGCAAGGACTTGTCACCGACCACCCATCACTCAAATGGACCTCCAACATGTTACTTCTCAATTGGACTTCTATCATGGACCACTCGATAGACCCGATTTTTAAAAAGGGGGACTCCAAAACTGCTTGCTCAACACCGCCCCCTTTCAGCTCAAAGAAGCCAGAATGGTCATCACCCTCTTTCCTTACAGCAGTAAGGAGTTCCCCAAATTAGAGGGGGGAATGAAGCCAGATTTACAGATAGGTAGTTAGTGTAGTTAGGTAAATCGGGTCTAATATGGAGTAAAATAGAGAATGAAGGCCATATTGAGAATGTAGTCCAGGAAAAGGGGAATTAAAAATGTCCCCAAGGCCCAGAGCCCATCCCAAGGAAATGTTAATGAAGCAGCTCCCAGCAAACATGGAGATGCTAATCCAAAAGTCCTTCCTGCCCAGATTACTCCTTCAGCCCACCTGTCTCCCACCCTTTGGGCCTTTCCACCTACATTCCATCACTGCAAGATAACAGAACTAAGGACAGGAATGCGGGAAAGCTGAAAGAAGACCTTAGCTATAAAAAGGGGAAGACATCACCCTTCCACGGATTCCACCCCTTGGGTCCCCTTCTTCCTCCGGGGAAGTCCTTTCTGCTGTCCTTTAATAAAGCTTTTACTTTCCACTCTTAAAAAAAAAAAAAAACCCACAAATGAATGGATAAAGAAAATGTGGTTTATATACACAATGGAATATAACTCAGCCATAAAGAAGAAAGAAATGATGGCATTTGCTGGTAAATGGATGGAACTGGAGACAATTATGCTAAGTGAAATAAGACAGTTCCAAAAAAGCAAAAGCCGAATGTTCTTTCTGATATGTGGATGCTAACCCACAACAAGAGAGGATGGGAAGAGGAAAATAGAAGTACTTTGGATTAGACAAAGGGGGATGAAGCAAAGGGGTGGGGAGGAGAATAGGAAGGACAGTAGAATTAATTGGACATAACATTCTTATACTTGAATACACATGACCAGGGTGATTCCACATCATGTACAACCACAAGAATAGGATCCTAGTTAGAGTAAGTTATACTCCATGTATGTTTAATATGCCAAAATAACTCTACTGTCATATATATATATATATATATATATATATATATATATATATATATATAACAAATATTTTAAAAAGATTGAAACTCAAAAAGCAAAAAGAAAAAAAAAGATACTGGGCAGTGGCAGCAACCTCAGCTCCCAGTCAGCTACACAATCACAAGTGTACACAACTAATAGTCTTCAGGGTACTGTGTTGCTAAGCTATGATGTTAAGCATGTTAGATATGTTAAATTGGTTAGATTGCAATGTTTTCAATTGATCTGGATGTAACCCCATCTCAAGTTGAGGGACATTTGTGTTAGTCAGATATAAATGTACCAATTAAAGAAAGTCACGTGAAATCTAAGCAGGGTAACCAAGATACATCATAGTCCAACGGCCAAAAGCCATGAAGAGAAAATCATGAAAACATTATATACCAGAGAATAATAATTTGAGTGACTGACTTTAATATGAAACTTATGGCGACAGTAAAATGTGTTTTAAATGCTGGAAAAAAAATTGTCTGTCCAGAATTGCATATCCAACAGAAGTATCTTTCAACAGTAAAAGCAAATGGATGACCTTTTTGGATTAAGAACCTGAAGATAATGTGTTATTAGCTGGAGAGTACTGTAAGAAATGATACAGGAAATTCTTCAGGCTGAAGGGTATGAATACGAAGATGGAAATTCACCTTCAGGAAGGCATGAAGAATATCAGAGATGGCAAATATCTGAATAATATAAAAGACTTTACCATAAATTTATTTTAAATTGTCAGTTTAAAGTGAAAATTATAATTTCTTGTGGAATTTTTAATACATATATAAGTAATACACATGATAGGTGTTGCACAAAGACTGGAGAGGCTGGGGAAGCTCATGTGTGTTCAAGGTTCTACCTTTCACACAAAGCGATGATACAAAATAAATTCCAAATTAGACTTTGAAAAGTGATAGATGCATACTGTCATCCCCAGAACACCCATCAGTAATTCAGGAAGAATAGTGAAAAGGACAATTGATGTAACAGAGTTCAGGGTCAGGGGTGTAGCTCAGCATAGAGTGCTCGTCTAGCATATGTAAGGTCCTGGGTTTGATTCCCACATACAAAATCATCACCATTCTCCAAAAGATAGAAGAGGAATATAGAAACATCAAAAAGCAAACCCTTCTGTAGTTTCCCTTTGCTCCCAGAACAAAAATCCAGAAAGCCTCCTTGGCCTGGTCTTGCCAACCTCTCCAGCCTCACCTCTCCCATCCACTAAGCTTCTCCTCCACATTCAAATTTCTCTCTACTCACTCTTTTCTGTCAGCTCTTGCCAGGGACACTCTTCCCAACATCCTTCTACCAGGCTAACTCCTGAACATTCTTCAGGTCTCAGGTCAGGTGACTTCAGGAAGCCTTTCGGGGCCAAGATGCCCTCCTGTGTGGTCCATTGTGCCCCAGATATCCTCCCTCACTCCAGTCACCCAGTCTCTGAAATCTTTTGCTTACTGCTTCTATTTCCCTGAAGTAAGACTCAGGAGGGCAGGGATATGGCCTGTTTTGCTCAGCATTCCATGCCCTGGACTTGCTCGGTGCTTAGTAGCTACTAAGTGCTTAGTAAGCATTTGTCAAGGGACTAAAAGAGTGAGTGAATGAGTAGAGAAGGGCGATTGGTTAGTTTGTTGGAGGAGAGTTCCTGTGCTGGGGGGGCGGGGGATGCTACCATAAAAAAGAATGCAGAGAGAAACTGAAAGTAGGAGAAGCTGTGCTGGCAGGAAAGAAGGCCAAGGTGTCATGTCCTCCAGGTTCAACCATGTTGTCATAAATGGCAGGATTTCCTTCTCTTAAAGGCTAATTGTGTGTGTGTGTGTGTGTGTGTGTGTGTGTGTGTGTGTGTGTGTATGTGTGTGTGTGTGTGTATGATGCATTTTATCCATTTATCCGTGGAGGGAAACTTAAGGATTTTTCCCATTTCTTAGCTATTGTGAATAGTGTGGCAATAAACGTGGCCTAAGTGTCTCTTCATTTCCTGTCTGACTTCATTTCCTGTGTGTCCGTATCCAGAGGTGGGACTGCTGGATCCTATGGTCCTTCTATTTCTAATTTGCAGAAGAACTTCCATACACTCCTCCATAATAGCTCTATCAGTTTCTCCAACAGTGCACACAGGTTCCCTTTTCTCCACACCCTTGCAACACTTGTCTTTTTGATCATAGCCATCCCACTGGGTGTGAGGTGACAACCCATCATAGTTTTAATTTACATTTCCTTCAAATCCCTGTTGGCCATTTGAATATTTTTTTGGGGGAAAATGCCTGTTCAGGTCTTTCACCCATTTTTAAATCAGGTTACTTGTTTCTTAGTTTGTATTTTGCTATTGAATAGTATGAGTTCCTTATATATTTTGGATATGAACCCCTTACTGTTTGCAATTATTTTCTCTTGTTCTGTAGATTGCCTTTTCATTTTGCTGATTGTTTGCTGTGCAGAAACTTTTTAATTTTTTTAATTTTTTCTATTAGAGCTTTGTAGTTTTTTTTTTTTTCTAATAGACATCATAGTTGGGAGAAAAGTTTTTGTTTGATGAAGTCTCACTTATTTTTAACTTTTGTTGCCTGTGCTTTTGGTATTATTTCACTAAGTGGCTGGGGGCGGGGGAGGCGGGGAGCAGACACAGAAAGATACATATTGCATGATCTCACTTATATGTATAACATTAAAGAGTTGAATTCATACAGAGTTCTCTCTAAAGGATGGTTATCAGGGTTCTGGGGGTGGAGGAAATGGGGAGGCATCAGTCAAAGTGTAAAAACCTTCAGTTTTAAGATGACTAGGTTCTGGGACCTAATGTACAGCATGGTAACTATCATTAATAATAATGCATTATATACTCAAAATCTGCGTAGAGACTAGACAGGAAGTACTCTCACCACACAGGCACAGAAAAGGTAACTATGTAGGGTGATGGACATGTTGATTAGCTTGATTGTGGTAATTATTTTACAGTGTAAGTACATATCAAAATATCATTCTGTGTACCTCAAGTGCCTGAATTCAATTTTTATTTTTCAATATAACTCAACAAAATTTGGGGAAACAGGGGGTGGGTGGGTGGGAAGAATTCCAAGATGTATCACTGAACAGGAAAGAGCACAAAGCAATATGGGTAGTGTGCTGCCATTGTGAGACAGACTGGTCCACCTGCTGAAGGTTGCACAAGAAGGCCGTAACTGTGGGTTTCATTGTGTAGAGAGGGAAATTTTTTCAATTTGTTCAATGCTCAAGTATTGCTCATTTAAAATAAATAAAGTTAACATCAAAAAAATAAATTATAATTAGAATAAGATATATTCTATGCTTATACACCAAAATGAACTCTACTGTCATATATAACAAAAAAGAACCAATAAAAAGAAATCACATGGGCTGGGGTTGTGGATTCGGGGTAGGGTGCTTACCTAACACGTGTGAGGGCCTGGGTTCAATCCTCAGCACTACATTAAAAATAAATAAATAAATAAATAAATAATAAAGTTAAATATTTTTTAAAAATCACACAAAAAAGAAGAAATTATACACAGGCATTTCATGTGCATTGCTGGCCATAACTGGAAAAAAATTACATGTCTGTAAAAGCATTCTCCAGAATGTGTGTGTATGTGTATGTGTAAAGATTTATTAAAAGGGATGTGCTCACATGATTGTGGAGGCTGACCAGTCCCAAGATCTACAGAGTGATCAGGAAGCTTAGGAGAGGTCGGTACAGCTCCAACCTGAAAGCTAGACACTTAAGATCCCAGAAGAGCTGGAGCTCCAGCTCAAGTCCAAGGGTAGGAAAATGCCATACACCTATTGGAAGGAAACAGGCAAGAGATATTTTGCCTTACTCGGGGGAGGGGCAGTCTTTTTATTCTATTCAAGCCTTCACCTGATTGGGTGAGGTCCATCCACATTAGGGAGAGCAATCTAATCTGCTGGGTTTACTGATTTAAAAGTTTAATCTCTTCCAAAAACATCAAAGATAATGTTCAACCAAATATGGTCATCCTGTGACCTACTCAAATTCACACATGAGGGGCTGGGGTTGTGGCTCAGTGGTAGAGCACTTGCCTAGCATGTGTGAGGCGCTGGGTTCTATCCTCAGCACCACATAAAAATAAATACATAAAATAAAGGTATTATGTCAAAAAAATATTTTTTAATTCACACATGATATTAATTATTGCAGTGCCCTACAATAGGACAATAATGCAGTCATTCAAGTGTTAACTTGGAAGTTCAGGGAAAGTAAGCGTGGTAGGGAGGTAAATGGAAAACCAAATCACAGAACACTAGGTTGTACCTGAAATCGCACCATGAAATGTGCATACTCACAAGTAAAGATTGGAAGGAAACAGGAAGAAGTAAAACCAAAACAGTGTCTGTGCTAAATTTTTGAGATTATGGGAAAGAGTTTTCCTTACATTTTTCCTTTAATTTCTTAAGACTATAATTTATCAAATAAAAAAAAACACAGAAATCATAGGTGTAGGAGTTAAATGGAGGATGAAGCAATAATAATAAGCTGTGCTGACATGTTGTAGCAGATAGCCATTAAGTAACTGAGTAACTGATACTGTCTTCCCTTGGGTTCCCCCCAGAAGCAGTGAGTGATACAAAATTCAAGTGAAGGCTATTTACTGGGGAGGCGATAGCTGGTAGGAAAGTGGGGGAGTGAGACTGGGTGGCCAGAAGCTAATGCAGGGTGCTTTAATGAGAAGGTTATCACTAGAAGCAACTGAGTCATAGTCCACAGGGGACCTCTGGGAGAAAGTGTGGAACAGGCCTCCGGTTTGTGTCATTTGGAGATTTAACAAGGAGGTTTAATTTACTAGCTCCCGCTTATTATTGGTCAAAAGGGCTGCTCCTGTGGCATTACCTGTTGGGAGTCACACCGGCTCCAAAGACTAACTTCCCCATCCCCCAAGAAGAGCCCTCTAATGGTGAGCCCTGCTGGCTCACATGATCCTTACCCACCAATCAGACTAGCCCTGCTGGCTCACATGATCCTTAACCACCAATCAAAAAGCACTCCATGCTAACTGTCAAACCCTTCAACCATTAAACTGTCATAACTGTCAAACCACCCCCGGCTCTATAAATATGCAGAGCTGTTCCTCAATAAATGTGCATTTTTCTCCGACGACAAGCCTTGATCATTCTTTCATTACCTCCATGGCATCTCCGGCCTGCCCCAAATAGGGGTGCATAGTACCTCTGTGGCTAGAGAGAGCCCTGAGGCAGAGTTACGGGTGCTTGCTGTGAGAGACTGTGGCATGTAAGGGAACAGGGAGTACTGAGGGGGTGGGGTGAGTCACTGACAGCACCTGCAGGGCTTACCATTCCTGAACACCTGTGTAATCCAGGCACTTAGAAAACATTGGCTCTGATCCCCACAAGAGTTTTACACGGTGAAGCTCAGAGAGCCTGTGATGTGCTCAGTCAATCAGGGCAAGGTATAGAATCAAGTAAGTGACTTGAACCATAAGCCCAAGATATTTTTTCCTTTCTTTTGCTGCTTCCCTAAGTAAACTCAGCATTGCAAATTTCCTAGTTGGACCCACCCCAAAAGTCAAAAAACCACCACATCAAGGTCAAGTCATGCAACCAATAAATATTAAAATCTGTAAGAGAAAGTCAGCAAGGGAAAGAGGACATCTACCATAACAGAAACACCAAGACCCGCTAAGACTCTGATCAGAGGAAAACCAGACTTCACATTTTCCAAAAGGTTAAAGAAGAAAACTATCACTATGGAAAGAAATTTGTAGGCGCTATTAGAAAAGCAAACCTAATTTGTCACTCTGTCTCTCAGAATCTGTCAATGGCTCCCAGTTGCCTCCATTGTAATTCCCTTAGTAGAACATACAAGGGCTTTAAGATTTAGCTTCTGCCAACTTCTCCAGCTCATCTTCCACCACTCTTAGCCATATAAAACTACCTGCAGTCCCCAAGTAGCCCATCTCAGTCATACCTCTGAGCCCTTTAAGGGTTGTTTTTACTACCTAGAATTCCTTTTGCATCTCTACTCTAATTCCTACTTATTATTCAAGGCTTGCCTTAGTTGTTACTTATTATAGCAAAGTGTCTCAATCTATCTGTCTCTCTCTCCCTCTCTCTCTGCACTGGGAATTCAACTGGACTATGACTCAGTTGCTTCTAGTGGTAACCTTCTCATTAAAGCACCCTGTATTAGCTTCTGGCCACCCAGCCTCACTCCCCCACTTTCCTACCAGCCATCACCTCCCCAGTAAATAGCCTTCACTTGATTTGTATGCCTCCTACATGCTAGGCAAGTGCTCTAACACTGGGGTACATACTTCCCATCCCAGCCCCTCTACCTTTTTTTTTTCCAGTTTATGTTTATCCTTTGCCTATTTTACCATATTTTACACCTTTATTTTTAAATTTTTTTTAAAGAGAGAATTTTAATATTTTTTGTTTTCGGTAGACACAACGTCTTTCTTTGTATGTGGTGCTGAGGATCGAACCCGGGCTGCACGCATGCCAGGCGAGCACGCTACCGCTTGAGCCACATCCCCAGCCCCCCATATTTTACACCTTTAAAACAAAATTTGCACAATACATGTCAACGTATCTCTGAGAAGTTAAACAGTTATTTAAAAAATCTAAGTGCTGGGTGCAGAAGTGCTTGCCGATAATCCCAGTGGCTTGGAGGGCTGAGGCAGGAAGATTGCAAATTCAAAGCCAGCCTCAGCAACTTAGCAAGGCCCTAAGCAACTTAGTGAGAATCTGTCTCAAAATAAAATAAAGATCTGGAGAGGTAGCTCAGTGATTGAGTGCCCCTGAGTTTAATCCCCGGTACGAAGGTTAAAAAGAAAAAAGTAAAAGCTAAGCCTATACCTTACCTGTGCCATTATCATCTGACAAATGAAAGAAAAGCCAAACACTGGATTACAATAACCCATCTCAGGAAAATTTTCCAATTCAAATTAGAAGGGCTCCAGTTTATAAATATCTCTCTCTCTCTCTCTCTCTCTCTCTCTCTCTCTCTCTCTCTCTCTCTCTCTCCTCGTTTCTTTCTTTCCCTCTTTCTTTCTTTGTACTACTGGTAATTGAACCCAGGGACACTTAACCACTGAGCCACATCCCCAGCCCTTTTTGTTTCTTGAGGCAGTGTTGAGAGCCATGTAAAAATTATGGGTTAGTTTGTGCCATTAAGGCAGGGAAGCTGCTTTTCTGGGAACTCCCGGGTGAAATTCCCTGGTTGGAGAAAGTTCAGATCATGCTGGCGCCCTGCCTTAGCTCACAGCCTTAGGAACAAACACAGCCGCCAGGAGATGGGTGTAACCTGCCAAGACCAAACAACCTGTTTACTTCAAGACCCTGCCACGAGGATGTGGGGGAAACGGCACACTCATACACTGCTGGTGGGACTGCAAATTGGTACAGCCAATATGGAAAGCAGTATGGAGAATCCTTGGAAAACTGGGAATGGAACCACCATTTGACCGAGCTGTCTCTCTCCTCTGTCTATACCCAAAGGACTTAAAAACAGCGTAATACAGGGACACAGCCACATCAATGTTTATAGCAGCTCAATTCACAATAGCTAAACTGTGGGACCAACCTAGATGCCCTTCAGTAGATGAATGGATAGGGAAACTTTGATATACATACACAATGGAACATTCATTATTCAGTATTAAAAGAAAATAAAATCATGGCATTTGGTAAATGGCATGGAGTTGGAGAATATAATGCTAAGTGAAATTAGGCAATCTCAGAAAACCAAATGCCAAATGATTTATCTGATTTAAGGATGCGGATTCATAATATGCTGCTGGGTGGGGAGGGGAGGATTAAATGAACTCTAGATAAGGCAAAAGGGAAAAGGAGAGGGAGATGAAGGGAGGGGGCATAGGGCATAAGGGTAAGAAAGATGGTGGAGGGCGATAGTCATCATTTCCCTAAGTACATGTAAGAAGACATGAAGGATGTGACTCTACTTTGTGAATGAAAAATTGTGCTCCATATGTATAATATGAATTGTAATGCATTCTGCTGTCATAACAACAACAACAAAAGTCCCCTGCCACACTGAAACCTTTGATATACTTCTCCTTAAATAAAGGATTGGAGCCTTTTTCAGTTATTCAGGTCCAGTTCCTATCAGGGCTGGAAGACCTATCAGGTGTGCCCCCCTTTTAAATCTAATTTCTGGTTTTGTCTTTTATCCCTTATTGATTACTTCAGGCTTTTTATTTTTCCAGGCGGTTCATACCTCTAAGCAGGAATCTACTCTACTGGGGTGCTTGTTACCCCGGCATAAGACAGGGCTTCTCTAAGTTAGTTAGGGACTCACTAAGTTGCTGAGGTTGAGCTCAAACTTGCAATCCTCTTGCCTCAGCCTCCCAAGATGACAGGTGTGCACTACCTCACTCAGCTTTCAATCTTAAAAAAAAATAAAAACAAATCTAAGTGATACATACAAGTATCTCTTACTAACCTTCCCCTGAGACTCTAATTATTTCACTTTGAAAATTGTTGATGAACAGAATAATCTAACTCTCCATCACTGGGATGATTTTGTATATATTTTTTTGTAAATTATTTTTCTGAGGTATATTTTTTGTAAATTATTAATTATAGATTATGAACATAACAGTTTTTTACTTCTTCAAATATAAAATGGTCTCATTGAATATATGTTTTAGCTTCTTCCCTTCAATTTAAAGATTATTCATGGCAGCTTCCAAATCCCTTCCTCCCCACACCCAAGATGAGAAACCAGTATTCATTCCCTAGGGAGCTTTTTAAGACACCAGGCTAGATGCCATCTCTATGTTCACAAAACATCTTATATAGACACCTTTACATAACTCTTTTACACTGTTTTGGGAACATTGATTTAATTGTTAATTTAAATGAGATGTTAAGTAGCTTCCTCTATTTAAAGGGAACTTAACACGTAGTAAGCTCCACTGTATTCCAGGCACAGTACAAATTATGAGAGGTAACTTTACCATCCCCAGGAGGAAAACGAGGACAATTTACCAAGTAACTTTTGAACTAGTAAATAATGAGCCATAATTCCAGGCCTCATCTGCTTGACAGGAGAACTTGCTCCTCCTATAAACTGTATTTCCTGCCTGAGGCAGAGGCTGTGTCTAAGCTCTGTATCCACACACTCAGCACAGTAGCTGAAACATAGAAGACCTACAACATTTTTGGAAGTGAACAAATGAGTCAAAGGAATAAGAGAAGCGATAAAAATATGAATGGATGTCACTGAACAAATTAACAATTAAGAACCACCAAGCCAGAAATCTAAATCTCAGGGTATTTGCACAGAAAGATTCAAAACAAATAAGCCACAAAACAATGCAAGAAAAACTAAAAGACTTAGAACATAGATTAGAAAGGTCCAGGTGAAAACAATGGGGTGGAATGGGAGGAGGGGGTTATAGGAAATAGAAAAGGCTGACAATGTGGAAATAATCATCAGAGAAGTAAGTAAAGAAAATACAGCCAAAGCTGGGGGCAGTGGCACACGCTTGTCATCCCAGCAATGCAAGAGTCAAAAGAATAAGATGAATGGAAAAAAAATAGGGCATTCTTTGTGTGATCATTTGTGTTCTTTTTAATCTCACTTTGAAGACAATCAGCTTCACAAAGATAGGAGTCACATCTCTCTTGGCCGCCTTATCTTCAGTGCTTAACACAGTGTGTCACCTAAGGCAGGACTCAATCAACATTGTGCTGGATGAATCAAAGAAAGCTGAGCCCAGATAATGAGAAGACATGTAAAATCCCATTCAAATGGCACCCAAAACAGACCCCACTGGTGGTTTTGAAGCACGGTTCCAAGAGGTGGAATCTATGCCCTTGAATCTGGAGAAGGCTTGTGAGTGCTTCAGTCACAGAATCTGACACAAGTGGTGCTATGTGATAACTCAGGTTAGATCAGAAAGTCAACCAAGCTTTCCGTCTGGTTTTCCTGTACTGCTCACTCTCCAAGTCTTTCCTCCAAGAGCCCAGCCACCCTGTGAGAATCCCAGGCCAAGTGAAGAGACCCCATATAAGCACCCAGCTGACAGACACTGCCCAGCCCAGCGTCATGTTATCCCAGCCAGGCAACAGGCTCCTGAGTGATGAGAACCCCAGGTGATCCATCTTCCTGCCACCAGAGTCTCCTTTCATGGAGATCTGAACATTGTGATGCAGAGACAGGCCAGCCCTCCTGGGCACTCTCTGAATCAATGGCCCACAGAATCCATAAACATAATGAAACGGTGGCTGTATCATGCTGTCAAGTTTGGCGTAGCTTGACATGTAATAATAGAAAAATCAGATCTACCCCTTTTAAAGATACTCTGTGTCAGATGTTTGCCATTTTATAAATCCAGGATTTTATGAATCATAAGTAAAAAAGAAAAAATAACTTTTAGAGAAAAAAAATAACTTTTAGAGATGAAGGATAATAGTGAAGACTAACCCTGAGATGCTGGATAAGAAGAAGCCCTAAGAGGAAACAAGAGAGGACTGAGCTATTGCCTATTATTTAGGTTGCCTTCTCCTCTTTGAAGACAGAAGAAAACCAGTCATACCCTTCCGTGGCTTAATGGATAAAAAAAAAAATGTGGCATATATACACAATGGAATTTTACTCAGCAATAAAAGAGAATAAAATCATGGCATTTGCAGGTAAATGGATGGTGTTGGAGAAGATAATGCTAAGTGAAGTTAGCCAATCCCCAAAAACAAATGCTGAATGTTTTCTCTGATATAAGGTGACTGACTCATAGTGGGGTAGGGAGTGGGGAGCATAGGAGGAATAGATGAACTCTAGATAGGGCAGAGGGGTAGGAGGGGAAGGAAGGGGGCAGGGGATTAGCAAGGATGCTGGAATGTGATGGACATCATTATCCAAATTGGGTGTCAACATACTTTATATACATACAGAGATATGAATAATTGTGGTATTTGTAAGTTATAAGAAATGTAATGCAAAAAAACCCAAAGTACATGTATAAAGACAAGAATTGGCATGAACATACTTTATATACAAAGATATGAAAAATCGTGCTCTACATGTGTAATAAGAATTGTAATGCATTCCACTGTCGTGTAATTAAAAAATAAATAAAATGACCTACAAAATCATACACACTCAGAATTCCTATACTATCCCTGAACTGCATAGACCACCATAAGGAGCAGGGGAAAGCAATGAACACAGAGAATAAAAATAAAGATACAGATAGTCAAAAGAGGTAAGCAAATTTAAACATTAGCAAAGGAGGGATTTTAAGGTTGTAAATATAACTCAGCCTAGGGAAGTATTTTTCTAATTGTAGGTCACCATTAATTAGTGGGTCATAAAATCAAATACTGGCTCTCAGCCCACTTGGGGAAAAAAAAGCAATAAAATATACTAGAAAATAACAGAGTAGAAAACACTAGAGTTCATCCTAAGGATACTTAGCAGTATTCTGCACAAGTTCAATGAATGGCGAGGGAGAAAGGGATGTGATGAATTCAGGAACTGGTTAGGATTTGTCTTTGTTTCCCTGGAATGTGATGATCAATTTGACTTTTATCACCATGGGAGGGTTACTGTTGAACAGTTGTAGCTAACATCAGAGCAAAGCTTAGTACAATTTTATCTGTTGTTGGAAAAATTGTTCATTCCTAATGAATTTTAGAGAAGAATTTTCAGGGTTTTTCAGAAAAGGCATTATTATATTGCAGTCTAAGATACAAATGTATAACATTTTAACTGAATGTGTACAAAATGTTTTAAAATTAATTATTTCATAGAAAAAATGATCAAGTGAAAAATACAAAGGCAGGCTCAAGTTTAACGGCTGGACGTGGGGAGTGTAAATTATGACAAGATCCAGAAAAAATGCTTATTCTGGAAATGAGTAAATGCAAGACCATTTCAAATATGATAATGGCAAATATTTGAAAACCACTGAACATGATCACGATGTACTCTTCTTACTAGTGTTCTCACAAATGAAAAGCTTAAGACCTTCAAAATAAGAAAGATGCTTAGCTGTGATAAACCCTTGAATATTTAAGAAGAAAATGATCTAAAGTTCCTTGAACAGTTCCGTAGTCATCCTATGACTGTTAGTCATAGAAAGCACAGTTGCCAACATATTTTAGTTGCATATTGTGTGTGCTCCCCTGTCTGTGATTAATATTGGTTAAAACAAAACAACAACAACAACAACAACAACAACAAAAACCCAAATGACAAACTCAGTCCAGTCACAACTCTTATGCGCCAGACTAAAGATCTGAGTCACTCTGAGTCACCTCACCAGTCAAGGAATCGTAACCAGATAAGATGAAGGTAGATGGGACACACAATTGTTATTGGATGAAAGAAGTTATAAATACTGTCAATGACTCTCTGACCAGTCACAAAACTGAGGACTGTAATACTTAGGAACATTTCTTCCTAATTTCTGTGTATACTAACCAACTTTTCCTTCCCCCTGCCAGTGCCACCTTGTATGGATTCCAAAATAATGATCTGGTTCCCTAGCATCTTCCAAAGATGACCAACAAATTATGAACTTATGAGCGTAATTGAGGAATCTAAAATAATTGCAGTTATTAATCTTATGGACATTTTGGAGGTATTTGGGCAGTTATGCTATTTTGGGGCAATAAATGACTCTTCAAATGAGTTCTGAATCACTTTAACACACCTGTGTGTTAAATGGTTTCCTTTAATGGTTTTCTTATTTTCTGAGTGTTTCAGACTCATTTGGAGACATGGAATCAACTGTTTCTCCAAAGAACACTAGTTTAAGTGTGAAATAAGTTTTGGAAAGAGCTAGAAAAAGCAACTTTTAATTTTTATTTTTAAAAATTTAGATTAAATTAATTTAACCTAACACATAAAATTGTACATATTGATGGGCTACTGTGTGATGTTTTGATATAAGTATACACTGTATAATGTTTAAATCAGGCAAAACAAATCTATCTCCTCAAACAATTATCATTTATGTTGAAAACATTCAGAATTCTTATAGTTTGTTGAAATATACAGCATGTAATTGTTATTTGTAATAGCACATCAGAACTCCATATTTCTGACTGTAATTTAGTAACAGTTAATCAACCTTTCCCCATCTCTCCCTCCCCTCTCTTCTCTCCAGCCTCTGGTAACCAATGTCTAGAGCTCAACTTCTATGAGTTCACCTTTTTAAAATTCTGCATATTAGTAAGATCATACAGTACTTGCCTTTCTCTGCCTGGTTTATTTCGCTTATCATAATGATCTCCAGTTCCATCCATGTCATCCCAAATGACAGGAAGTCATCCTTCTTTATGGCTGAATAGTGTTTTATTATGTATATGTGATACATTTTCTTTTTCCATTCATCAACTTGAGGGGCACTTGGGTTCTTTCCAATTCTTGGCTTTTGTGAATAGTGCTGCAATAAATATGGAAGTATAATTGTCCCTTCAACTGACTACTTTCATTTCCTTTGAAAATATCCCAAGGAGTCTGATTGCTGGATCACATGATAATTCCATTTTTTAATTTCTTGAGGAATATAGTTTTCCATAATGACTGTACTTATTTACATTCCCACCAGCAGTGTGTGAGGATTATCTTTCCTCCATCTCCTTGACAACACGTATTATCTCTTCTCTTTTGATAACAGCCATTCTTACTGGAGCCTGGTGTTACCCCCACTGTGACTTTGGTTTGCATTCCCCCATGATGAGCAACATGGAGCATTTTTTTCACATCCTGTTGTCCGTTTGTATGTCTTCCTTTGAAAGATGTCTAATTAGGTTTATCGACCATTTTAAAATCAGGTTGTTAGCTTTAGTTTTTGCAGTTCTAGGGATTGAATCTAGGGCCTTGCACAGGATACACGAGCATTTTGCCATTGAACTCATCCCCATTTTGGTTTTTAACTATTGAGGTTTTTGAAAACTCACATTTCTCATATAGAGGAGATTCTTTCTTAAAAAAATCATTTTGTCTTCCAGATAGTAACCCAGGTGTACAGTTTTCAGTTAGCATCTCTCATTCTGTAGGTTGTCTCCGAACCCTGTTGATGGCTTGCTGTGCAGAAGCCTTGTAGTTGATGTAATCCCTTTTGTCTGTTCTTGCTCATATCTCCCATGCTTGTGGAGTCCTACCCAAGACACCCTCGCCCATGCCATTGTTCTAAAGTGTCTTCCCTATGTTTTCTTCTAGTGGTTTTCTAATTCAACTCTTAAATTTAAGCCTTTGATACATTTTGAGTTTTTAAAAAATAATTTTTTTAACTGTAGATGAACACCATACCTTTATTTTATTTTATTTTTTATTTTTATGTGATGTTGAGGATGGAACCCTGTGCCTCACACATGCTAGGCAAGTGCTCTACCACTGAGCCACCATCTCAGCCCCTTGAGTTTCTTTCTTTATTTTTCCACACACGGAGGAAGGTTTATTCGTCTGCTAGGGCTAAGGAAATGCAGGCTTGGGTGTCTCATTTCTGTCGTTTTGGGCTTCTGCCAGCTCTCTGTCCATCCACTTCAGCTCAGCCTGCCTCTTCTCCTCCATGGCTACCCTCCTCCCTCCTCTGCTGGTGTCTTTTTTTTTTTTTTCTCTTAAGTTTATTTCAAACCCAACGTCTTCCATCAACAGTTTGTTTGTTTGTTTGTTTGTATGTTTATTTATTTGCGGTACTGAGAATCAAACCCAGGGCTTCACACGTGCCAGGCAAGTGCGCAATCACTGAGCTCCAGCCTCTCCTCTGCTGGGTTTTGTTTTGTTTTGTTTTACGAGGATTCATCCCATCAACCATTTTTTTTTTAGTTGTAGATGGACACACAACACCTTTATTTTGTTTATTTATATGCGGTGCTGAGGATGAAACCCAGTGCCTCAAACATGCTAGGCAAGCGCTCTACCACTGAGCCACAACCCCAGCTCTCTGCCTGGGGTTTTAGGTGACCAGTGCCTGGCTCTGTAGGCCACTCCAAGGACCACAGGGAATAGTGGCTGAACTCGATGAGCAGAGAAACCTGTACAATCTTGTCCCTTTTGTTCATTTTTTTAACTGGTAAGAAATAGTTGCATCCCATCATCATTTATTGAAAAGACTCCTTTCTCTCATGTACTCAGCACCTTTGTAGAAAATCATTACTTCTAGGTTCTCTATTCTGTTTCATTGGTTTGTGTGTCTGACTTCATGCTGTTTTGATTACTACAACTTTGTAATATATTTTGAAGTCATGTACTATAACACCTCCTGCTTTGTTCTCACAATGGCTTTGGCTATATAGGGTTCCATATAAATTTTAGAATTTTTTCCCCTAGTTCTGTAAAGAACGTCATTTTTTAAAAAAGTTTTTGGTGCTGGGGATTGAACCCAGGGCCTTATGCATGCAAGGCAAGCACTCTACCAACTGAGCCATATCCCCAGACCCCCTTTATTTTTTTTATTAGTGCATTATAGTCATTCATATGATGGGATTTGCTGTTACATATCTGTGCATACACATGATATAATAACATAATTTGGCCAATACCATTCCCCAGTATCTTCCCCCTCCCTCCCTGCCATTCCTGTTTTGATAGGGATTGCATTAAATCTATAAATACCTTTGGTAGTATGGGCATTTTAACAAAATCAGTTCTTCCAATGCATAAACACAGAATGTCTTTCCATTTATTTATTTATTTATTTATTGTGGGTGTATGGGTGTGTGTGTGTGCACTTCAAGTTTTTTTATTAATATTTTGAGGTTTTAGTTGTAGAGATCTTTCCTTTCTGTTAAATTTATTCTTAGGTATTTTATTTTTTAAATAACTGTTAATAAATGAGATTGCTTTCTTGATTTCTATTTCAGATAATACTTATTTGTACATAGCAATGCTACTAATTTTTTTTGTGTGTGTATGTGTAGTGCTGGGGATTAAACCCAGGGCTTTGTGTATGCAAGGCAAGCACTCTACCAACTGAGCTTTATCCCCAGACCTAATTTTGTGTATTGATTTTATATCTTGCAACTTTGCTAAATTCATTTATTAGTTCTAATAGGTTTGGGTCAAGTCTTTGCCCCAAACAGTGACACTTTGACTTCCTCTTTTCCAATTTAAGTGCCCTTTATTTCTTTTTCTTGCCCTATTGCTCTGGTTAGAGATTCAGTATTATGTTGAATAAAAGTGGGCATTCTTATCTTGATCCAGGTCTTAAAAAGTTTCCAGATTTTCCTCACTCAGTATCATGTTAGCTGTTGGCTTATTATATGTGGCCTTTATTATGTTGAGGTACATTCCTTTTGTGTCTAATTTGCTCAGTATGTTATCCTAAAGGAATGTTGAAATGATCATATGTTTTCATTGTGAAATGACCATATGTTTTCATTGTTGCTGTTGTCTTTTGTTTGTTTGCAGTGCTGGTGATTGAACTTAGGACCTTGTACATAATTAGACAAGCCCTCTTTTACTGAGCTACATATCCAGCCCTGAACATATGGGTTTTGTCCATTACTCTGTTAGAGTGGTATATCTGGTTTATTGATCTGCATATATCAAAACATCTTTGCATCCCTAAGAAAAATAACACTTGATCATGGTAAATGATCTTTTAAATATATTTATAAATTCAATTTGCTACTATTTTATTGACAATTTTTACAAACATGTTCATCAAGAATATTGGTTTGTAGTTTTTTTTTCTTTGTAATATCCTTGTCTCAGGTATCAGTATAATGCATCACAGAATGTGTTTGGAAGAATTCCATCCTATACAATTTAAGAAATTGAATAACTGAATAACTTAGGAAAACTGATTATTAGTTATTTTTTGAATATTTGGTGACCTTATGAGTGAAGCCATCTGGTCCTGGGCTTTTCCATGATGAAAGAATTTTTATTATTGAGTCAATCTCATTACTTGTTATCAGTCTTTTCAGGTGTTCCATTCCTTCATAATTCAGTCTTGGTAAGATGTATACATATAAATAAATAAATAGAAGATGCAATAATTGAAAAAAAAGATGTACATGTACAAGAATTTTCTTACTTATGGGTTACTAAATCTGTTGGTATATAGTTGTTGAAAAGCTTTTAAATTTTTAAATTTTTATTATGTATGTATGTATTGAGATGGAGTCTCACTGTGTTGCCCAGCCTGATCTCAAGATCTTGGGATCAAGTAATCCTCCTGCCTCAGCTTCCTGAATAGCTGGAACTATAGGCATATGTCACTGTACTCCATTGAAAAGTTCTTTTGTTGTTGTTGTTGTTGTTGTTATGGGGTCTTACTAAATTGCTGAGTCTGGCCTCAAATTTGTTATTCTCCCGCATTAGCTTCCATGTCTCTGGGATTACAGATGTATGCTACACACCCCATTCAAAAGCTCTTTTTATTTTTATAATAAAGTACATCATGAAATCAAACACAGGAATACAGGATTTTTTAAATTAACCTCACCATTTTAATCTCTTTCACTCTTTTTTCTCATAACCAAAAAACCAACATAATCATTCTTTGGCTTTATCCTATAATGCATATACAACAGTCTAATAGTTCTGACACTAATACAAACATTATGATTACTGAAACCAGTTTAAGATTTATTTTTTTTCCTTTGGGTATATACCACTAAGAATATACAAGGCCTGGGGGTGTAGCTCAGTGGAAGAGCACTTGCACAAAATATCCAGCACTGCAGAAAAGTATACAGTCAAATTATAGAATTTAAACTCATTTAAAAATTTCACATATTTTAAAATAATTTGAAATAATTTGTATTTGTGTGGTTATGCCCCCAAATCAATGCATAGTTAGATTTATTTATCTTATTTTGCTTTTGATATCCAGGGATTGATTTTTTAAATTACACACTCAATTTATAATTATGTAAAATGTTTATACACTTTCATAGTTAAACTTATCAAACAAAATATATTCAAAAGGGTTTTGATAGGGTTTGCATTAAATTTTTCCATTAATCAACTTGATGGTCACTTGGGTTGTTTCCAATTCTTGGCTATTGTGAATAGTGCTGCAATAAATGTGGAAGTACAAATGTCCCTTCAACTGACTACTTTCATTTCCTTTGAAAATATCCCAAGGAGTGTGATTGCTGGATCACATGATAATTCCATTTTTAATTTCTTGAGGAATATAGTTTTCCATAACGGCTGTAATTATTTATATTCCCACCAATAGTGTGTGAGGATTATCTTTCCTCCATGTCCCCTGACAGTTCCCTACCATATAACATAGGACAGGTCAATAATAACCAACTTCACATCTCAATAGTTTATTACCTCACCATTTTAATCTCTTTCACTCTTTTTTTCTCATAACCAAAAAACCAACATATTCCTGTTTCTGCTCTCCTTTCCTCCAGCATACCATACCCACTTTTGGGTTCCCTTTTCATTTACTAATATGTCTGAGGTGTCACTCTGTACCAGTATATAAAGGTCTCCTCTCTTCTTACATCTGCATGATATTCCATCATATGTAAATACATATACATAGTTAATCCCACCAGTTCCTTCTTAAAGGATATTTGTGTTATTTCTTTTGTTATTATACATAATTGAATAATTAACCTTTTAGAATACTTTGTTCAGATGTTGAAGCCACCCATTTCCAAGTCTGCTGGGTTTTTTTCAGAGAAAGTACTAAGCAGGTTGCATGAACCTGTAAACCAGATTCATATTCTTCTAGTATCAGTGTTCCCCAATTTTTGATATTATATTATTTGGAATTTCTCTATATTATATTTAAATATTAATAATATTTAATACAAACTTTTCTTATCCTTCATCATTCATTGCAAGAATATAATCTTCTGAAAATTTTATTTCCTATCTAGTTTTGTATTTGGTCACGGGTTGAAAATGTATTTCTTATTGTGAATTACAGTCAAAAGGCACTCAGTCAGAAGGGGATAAAAATAGCCAGGAGCACTCATAACTGTGGGCCACGTTTTGTTTTTCGATTCCTTAACCCCAGCTCTCCTAAAGCTAGAGATGCCAACCTTCCCAGTCCAGAGGTCAGTTCTCTGCTCTCACTCCAGGCTTGATGTCCAATGTCAGCCCTGCCCGCCTGCCCAGCCATCCACTTAGCCATCTGCACTTTTCTCTACACTGTGCACCGATAGCCTGACTGTTGCCATCTCTTGACATCACTCTTGTCACCCATATTGTCTTGCCATTCTTGTGGCTGATGAATGGAGGAAGCCTCTCTTTTAAAGTGGCAGTCAGATACCAGTTTCATCTCCCTGTTTCTTTTAGCATGCTGTTAGAACTCTGTTTATTAAACCATTCACCTCTTCTATCCTTAAACATATTCTCTGCCAAAACCATGCTCTCCTAAACTACCACCATGTCTGTCTCTTGCTCTTCACAGCCTTATCCACAGTCTCCATCTCTTCACACCCATTCATTTGTCAGCCCACCATCTGCCTTGGGGAACAGGTGCCCGAGTGAGCACAGATGAGAGGGGCTGGGAGGAAGTGAAGGCTGATGTGATTACATTTCAGGGGTGGTAAGGATGGAGTCCAGGTCGTGTTCCCTCAGGGAACCTAGACTACTATTTGTAGTGCAGTCATAGTCCCTGGGGTCCTCTCAGATCTGAGACCACGGGTTAGTTTTCCCTCCGTTCCAGCTTCCAGTGCAATGCAGGCACTCATCCATTCACACATGGAGCCTGTGGAGTTCCATCAAGGTGTCACTAGGGAGGTAGAGTCACTAAAGGGACAGAGTACTTCCTAAGCAGTAGTGGGCTGGGCTTGGGAGAAGAACCGAGTGTTCCTCAGCCCACCATCCAAAATAAAAAATGTGATTTCTCAGTCTTCTCCACATGCCTGACCTTATGTTTCTACACATAACCAAATCTTCAGAGGAAAATAATACAAAACTGAGCAATCTAGAGGAAACTCGTTTCCACTTAATTGTTTGGCAGGGGGAGGCAGGACCTTTGTGAAGAATATCGATGGCTCCCCTTCCACATCCACCAGCCACACAAGCTGCTGGGAGCTGGGAAAGTGAATCACTTTCTCTGTGACCCCACCCCCACTTCCAGCCAGGAAATCCTGATTGGTAAGAATTGTACCTGATTCTTCTCGTTGTGTGACCTCTTTCTGTGCAAGAGGTTTCAAGATTGGTCTTAAAGGGTGCTATTCTTAAATACCAAAAATTATACTAAGAAAGAGCTAAAGGGAGAGAGCGAATTAAAATTGGATCTGGGGATGATGAAAAAAGTATTTATATAATAGAACTGCTTGTGTTAGAGAGGTACAGAAGGGTGGTGGGGCACACCTGTAATCCCAGTGACTTGGGAGGCTGAGGCAGGAGGATAACAAGTTCAAAGCCAGCCTCAGTAACTTAGTGATACCCTGTCTCAAAATAAAAAATAAAAAGATCTGGGAGTGTGGCTCAGTGATGTAGTGCCCCATATTCAATTCCCAGTACCAATAAATAAATAAATAGACAGAAGGGTAAGCCATAACATTTTTTGATAGGATACAGAAGAAAGGAATAGAAGTGAACTTTTATTTTTTAAATTTTTACTTATTTATTTGTTTATTTATTGTGGTGCTGGGAATTGAACCCAGAGCCTTGTGCATGTGAGGCAAGCAATTTACCAACTGAGCTATATCCCCAGCCAGAAGTGAACTTTTAGATTGATTTTTGTTGTTTGTTTGCAGATTTGTCTTAGGACCAATGTAAGTACTTTACATAATTATAAAGCAAAATTAAGTTTTAGAAACAATCTCTTAAAAATTGAAAACAAAATAAAGCAAATGAACCTAAGTGTAAATCAAATTAGTGGCATAGACACACATAGGGGGCCTGCTTCAGTGAGTTAAAAACATAGTAATTTGATTGCTTTTACCAGTGGCATATATCCTAAGGGCAAAAAGAACTACTATAGAATTTAAATCTGTTTATGAAAATCATGTTGATGGCAATGCTAGTACTATTATTCTGAGACTGTTGAATGTGTATTATGTGGTGAAGAAAGTGAGCTATTACGAGATAATTCGAATGTCATTCCCAGTGTCACTGAGAACCAGGATTCTGGGCATAGGAAAATAAAGATGCAGATGTAAGATAGAAGAGCTTAAGTGGAAACCCTGAAGAAATTTATGAAGAAATAATCTCAGGAAAAAATAAGTATTTTATTTTGTTCATTTCAAAATCCTGAAGACAATGACCAAATAAAAAAAATAAGCATAATCTGACACCTGCTTGTGATCTTAAAATATCACTTTCCACTATAAGAAATTATAACTCCTTGGAAAAATGGCTGACCCCATGGCTAGGGCAGCCTGAAACACCAAACAGCAAGAGAGTTATCAAAAATCACAGAAGTCAAAGGAACTATTGGTAAGAAGCTTCTGATAGTTAAAAAATACCAATGTGTTTTATTCAGATCAGGGTATCTTCAATTATTTGATTGCAACAGGTTGTTTATTCTTTATTTTAGATATTTCATCAATGAATATCCTCAGGCTTTTCCTCCACACTAGTGCTGCTAGAACTCTGTTTAGTGCAAGAGGGGGAAAGCAATTGATCAAAGAGAACATTACTCATAGTTTTCTGTCCCTGGTTCAGTTGTTTTTGTTTTTCCCTACTGTTCTGAGCTTCTTATCATCTAGTATACTAATTTCACTTTACAAAAATCACATTACCATATTTTCACATCAAACTATTATTTGATGCATGTTTTATTATTTATCCTACCATCTTTGTAATAAAATATTTTATTGAGCTGAATACTCTGTGACATATATGTGTGTGGCCTAATTCAATAAATATATATTTATATGTGAATACAAACATATTTATATTTTTTATATACGTGAATATAAATATATATTTTGAATATAAATATATATTTTCTTCTCTTGCAAAAAAGAAAAACCACTGAAGTCTTGTCAAAAGGGCTTAGAAGCCAACTTTAAAGAGTCTTGCACTTGGGCTGGGGATGTGGCTCAAGCGGTAGCGCGCTCGCCTGGCATGCGTGCGGCCCGGGTTCGATCCTCAGCACCACATACAAACAAAGATGTTGTGTCCACCGAAAACTAAAAAAATATATAAATAAATGTTTAAAAAAAAAAAAAGAGTCTTGCACTGGCTAAAGATGGGACAATTTGTGCATCACATGAAAATGTTCAAATGAACATCAGTTGATAATAATGCTAAAAAATTAGTCACTGTAAGAAGCTAGTAAACAATTCATCATTTTGAGAACTGCTAAATTAAAGAACACAGTTAAAGCCAGGCATGGTGGTGCATGTCTGTCATCCCAGCAGCTCAGGAGGCTAAAGCAGGAGGATTAAGAGACAGCCTGAGCAACTTGGTGAGGCCCTAAGCAACTTATCGAGACTCTGTCTCAAAACAAAGGGCTGAGGATGTAGCTCAGTGATTAAGTACCCATGGGTTCAATCCCCAGTACTTAAATAAATGGGCAGAATTAAGCATTTATGTTTTCCTTTGATGATCTATGCCATTTGGTAACCAAATAGTAGGTGAAAGAAAGTTCTTAAAGTATTATATAAATGAAGAAGGCATCAAAACAGCCAGCAGCAGGAACCGGGAGATCCAGGCCAACTGATTCGCGCAGCCTGCCCCGCAGCTACAGAAGGCGTGGCGCCTCAGAGAAGCCATTAATTAGCAAGCAGGGAGGTTAGGGACTGCCATTAGGTGGAATCCCGCCAGCCAAGCCCACCACCCACGCCCGGAACAGGCCCAGCGACCTGCCAGCATGGTAGTCACGACACCCTAATTGGAATAGGGACAGAGCAGAGCCGCCTTCCACTCCCTGAACAGGCCCAGAGAGCTGCCAGCGTGGTAGACACGTCACCCCAATTGGAGTAGGGGCACAGCCGCCGCCCGCACCTGCAAGGGAGACTTTTCAAGTATACAAGAGCAACATAAATAAATAGGGGGTAAATTTCAAAAACACAACAGTTGCACCAAGCAGAAAGAAACGCGAGCAGTATGAAAAGACAAGGAAAGAAAGGACCACAAGCAATGCAGGTCAACTCAACTTTAGAAGAGGTAATAGCTGCAACAGATGGAATATCAGATAAAGAGTTCAGGATATATATGCTTCAGATGATCTGGAGTCTCAAGGAAGACATGAGACAGCAAAATCAGACAATGAAAGATCACATTGACAAACAAATCCAGGAAGTAAAAGATCAATTTCACAGGGAGATAGAGGTAATAAAAAACAAACAATTAGAAATTCTAGAAATGCAGGAAACAATAAACCAACTTAAAAACTCAATTGAGAATACTACCAGCAGAGTAGATCACTTAGAAGAGAGAACATCAGACAATGAAGACAAAGTATTTCAACTGGAAAAGAACATAGACAGCTCAGCAAGTCTGCTAAGAAACCATGAGCAGAACATCCAAGAATTATGGGACAATATCAAAAGACCAAATTTAAGAGTCATTGGGATACAGGAAGGCACAGAGCTCCATTCCAAAGGAATAAACTGTCTATTCAGTGAAATAATACGAGAAAACTTCCCAGAATTGAAGAATGAGACAGAATCCCAAATCCTAGAAGCCTACAGGACGCCGAATGTGCAAAATCATAAGAGATCCACACCTAGACACATTAAAATGAAGATGTCCAACATACAGAATAAGGAGAGAATTTTAAAAGCTGCAAGAGAAAGAAAGCAGATTACATTCAGGGGTAAACCAATCAGGATAACAGCTGATCTCTCAACACAGACTCTGAAAGCTAGAAGATCCTGGAATAACATATTTCAAACACTGAAAGACAATGGGCTCCAACCAAGAATCGTGTATCCGGCGAAATTAAGCTTCAGGTTAGAAGATGAAATTAAAACCTTCCACAATAAACAAAAGTTAAAAGAATTCGCAGCTAGAAAACCATCTCTTCAAAAAATCCTTGGCAAAACATTACAGGAAGAGGAAATGGAAAATAACATTGAAAACCAACAATGGGAGGTAGGACAGTAAAGGGGGGAAAGTATTCAAAGAGGATAACAAATCAGGTTTAGTAACATCAATAAACAAACATGGATAGAAGAACAAACCATATCTCAATAATAACCCTAAATGTTAATGGCTTAAACTCACCAATTAAGAGACACAGGCTAGTAGAATGGGTCAAAAAACAAGACCCAACAATATGCTGTCTACAGGAGACGCATTTGATAGGAAAAGATATACATAGACTGAAGGTGAAAGGTTGGGAAAAATCATATCACTCATATGGACCGCGGAAACAAGCAGGAGTGTCCATACTCATATCTAATAAAATAGATTTCAAGCCAAAGCTAATCAAAAGGGATATAGAAGGACCCTTCATACTGCTCAAGGGAACCATACACCAACAAGACATAACAATCATAAATATATATGCCCCAAATAATGGTGCAGCTGTGTTCATCAAGCAAACTCTTCTCAAGTTCAAGAGTCTAATAGACCACCATACAATAATCATGGGAGACTTCAACACACCTCTCTCACCACTGGACAGATCTTCCAAACAAAAGTTAAATAAGGAAACTATAGAACTCAATAACACAATTAACAACCTAGACTTAATTGACATATATACACTATACCACCCAACATCAAGTAGCTACACTTTTTTCTCAGCAGCACATGGAACCTTCTCAAAAATAGACCATATACTATGTCACAGGGCAACTCTTAGACAATACAAAGGGGTAGAGATAATACCATGCATCTTATCTGATCATAATGGAATGAAACTGAAAATCAATGATAAAAGAAGAAAGGAAAAATCAAGCATCACCTGGAGAATGAACAATAGCTTGCTGAGTGATCAATGGGTTTTAGAAGACATCAAGGAGGAAATTAAAAAATTCCTAGAGTTAAATGAAAACACAGACACAACATATCGGAATCTATGGGACACACTGAAAGCAGTTCTAAGAGGAAAATTCATTGCTTGGAGTTCATTCCTCAAAAAAAGAAAAAAACAACAAATAAATGATCTCATACTTCATCTCAAAATCCTAGAAAAAGAAGAGCAAAACAACAGCAAAAGAAGTAGAAGGCAAGAAATAATTAAAATCAGAGCTGAAATTAATGAAATTGAAACAAAAGAAACAATTGAAAAAATTGACAAAACTAAAAGCTGGTTCTTTGAAAAAATAAATAAAATTGACAGACCCTTAGCCATGCTAACGAAGAGAAGAAGAGAGAGAACCCAAATTACTAGCATACGGGATGAAAAAGGCAATATCACAACAGACACTTCAGAAATACAGAAGATAATCAGAAATTACTTTGAATCCTTATACTCCAATAAAATAGAAGATAGTGAAGGCATAGATAAATTCCTTGAGTCCTATGATCTGCCCAGATTGAGCCAGGAGGATATAGACAACCTAAACAGACCAATAACAATAGAGGAAATAGAAGAAATCATCAAAAGACTACCAACTAAGAAAAGCCCAGGACCGGATGGGTATACAGCAGAGTTTTACAAAACCTTTAAAGAGGAACTAACACCAATACTTTTCAAGCTATTTCAGGAAATAGAAAAAGAGGGAGAACTTCCAAATTCATTCTACGAGGCCAACATCACCCTGATTCCGAAACCAGACAAAGACACTTCAAAGAAGGAAAACTACAGACCAATATCTCTAATGAACCTTGACGCAAAAATCCTCAATAAAATTCTGGCGAATCGGATTCAAATACATATCAAAAAAATTATACATCATGATCAAGTAGGATTCATCCATGGGATGCAAGGCTGGTTTAATATACGGAAATCAATAAATGTTATTCACCACATCAATAGACTTAAAAATAAGAACCATATGATCATCTCAATAGATGCAGAAAAAGCATTCGACAAAGTACAGCATCCCTTTATGTTCAAAACGCTAGAAAAATTAGGGATAACAGGATCATACCTCAACATTGTGAAAGCAATCTATGATAAGCCACAGGCCAGCATCATTCTGAATGGAGAAAAATTGAAGGCATTCCCTCTAAGATCTGGTACAAGACAGGGATGCCCTCTCTCACCACTTCTGTTCAACATAGTCCTCGAAACACTGGCCAGAGCAATTAGACAGACAAAAGAAATTAAAGGCATAAAAATAGGAAAAGAAGAACTTAAATTATCACTATTTGCAGATGATATGATTCTATACCTAGCAGACCCAAAAGGGTCTGCAAAGAAGCTTTTAGAGCTAATAAATGAATTCAGCAAAGTGGCAGGATATAAGATCAACACGCATAAATCAAAGGCATTCCTGTATATCAGCTACAAATCCTCTGAAACGGAAATGAGGACAACTACTCCATTCACAATATCCCCCCAAAAAATAAAATACTTGGGAATCAACCTAACAAAAGAGGTGAAAGATTTATACAATGAAAATTACAGAACCCTAAAGAAAGACATAGAAGAAGACCTTAGAAGATGGAAAAATATACCCTGCTCATGGATAGGCAGAACTAACATCATCAAAATGGCGATATTACCAAAAGTTCTCAATAAGTTCAATGCAATGCCAATCAAAATCCCAACAGCATATCTTGTAGAAATAGATAAAAGAATCATGAAATTCATATGGAATAATAAAAGACCCAGAATAGCAAAAACAATACTAAGCAGGAAGTGTGAATCAGGCAGTATAGCGATACCAGACTTCAAACTATACTACAGAGCAATAGTAACGAAAACAGCATGGTACTGGTACCAAAACAGGCGGGTGGACCAATGGTACAGAATAGAGGACACAGTAACCAATCCACAAAACTACAACTATCTTATATTTGATAAAGGGGCTAAAAGCATGCAATGGAGGAAAGATAGCATCTTCAACAAATGGTGCTGGGAAAACTGGAAATCCATTTGCACCAAAATGAATCTGAATCCCTATCTCTCGCCGTGCACAAAAGTTAACTCAAAATGGATCAAGGAGCTTGATATTAAATCAGAGACACGGCATCTGACAGAAGAAAAAGTTGGTTATGATCTACACACTGTGGGATCGGGCTCCAAATTCCTCAATAGGACACCCATAGCGCTAGAGTTAACAAATAGAATCAACAAATGGGACTTACTCAAACTAAAAAGTTTTTTCTCAGCAAAAGAAACAATAAGAGAGATAAACAGGGAGCCTACATCCTGGGAACAAATCTTTACTCCACACACTTCAGATACAGCCCTAATAACCAGAATATACAAAGAACTCAAAAAATTAGACAATAAGATAACAAATAACCCAATCAATAAATGGGCCAAGGACCTGAACAGACACTTCTCAGAGGAGGACATACAATCAATCAACAAGTACATGAAAAAATGCTCACCATCGCTAGCAGTCAGAGAAATGCAAATCAAAACCACCCTAAGATACCATCTCACTCCAGTAAGACTGGCAGCCATTAGGAAGTCAAACAACAATAAGTGCTGGAGAGGATGTGGGGAAAAGGGCACTCTTGTTCATTGCTGGTGGGACTGCAAATTGGTGCAGCCAATTTGGAAAGCAGTATGGAGATTTCTTGGAAAGCTGGGAATGGAACCACCATTTGACCCAGCTATTCCCCTTCTCGGTCTATTCCCTAAAGACCTAACAAGAGCATGCTACAGGGACACTGCTACATCGATGTTCATAGCAGCACAATTCACGATAGCAAGATTGTGGAATCAGCCTAGATGCCCTTCAATAGATGAATGGATAAAAAAATGTGGCATTTATACACAATGGAGTATTACTCTGCATTAAAAAATGACAAAATCATAGAATTTGGAGGGAAATGGATGGCATTAGAGCAGATTATGCTAAGTGAAGCTAGTCAATCTTTAAAAAACAAATACCAAATGACTCCTTTGATATAAGGGGAGTAAACAAGGACAGGGTAGGGACGAAGAGCTTGAGAAGAAGATTTACATTAAACAGGGATGAGAGGTGGGAGGGAAAGGGAGTGAGAAGGGAAATTGCATGGAAATGGAAGGCGATCCTCAGGGTTATACAAAATGTCATATAAGAGGAAAGGAGGGGTAAGACAAGATAATACAAATGGAAGAAATGATTTACAGTAGAAGGGGTAGAGAGAGAAAAGGGGAGGGGAGGGGAGGGGAGGGGAGGGGAGGGGGATAGTAGAGAATAGGACAGACAGCAGAATACATCAGACACTAGAAAGGCAATATGTCAATCAATGGAAGGGTAACTGATGTGATACAGCAATTTGTATACGGGGTAAAAGCGGGAGTTCATAATCCACTTGAATCAAACCATGTAATATGATGTATTAAGAACTATGTAATGTTATGAACGACCAATAAAAAAAAAATGAAGAAGGCATGATAGAATTTGAACGAGACACCATGTGCCTCTTGATTTAACACAATATCATGAGATTGTCATGAGAAAAAATAATTGAACTTGAACATGATCAAACCTCCATATCAAATCATCAATTTGTAGGAGAAGAAGAAAAAAAAAATGTGAGAGTAGAGAAACCTGTTAAATAGCACCCAAGGATCTGGGTGTGTAGCTCAGTGGGTAGAGTGCATACTGCATGCTTAGCAGAGTGAGGATCTAGGGGGATGGATACCATGGGAATGTGGTTAGCAAACTCCAGACTGTGGGAATCCCTTTAGGACTAATGAACCACTTTTATCAATAAATAAATTTCAAGGCAAAAAGAAAATGGTCAAATCTAAAAATGAAAGAGAAGAGATATATCATTCACAATATAGACAACTTTTCCAATCATGATTTAAGCCAATTGTGTAGATACATATACACAAATATTTATGACATTTGAGAAAATTGCAAACTAATACTGATGGAATATTTTATGATATTAATAAATTTTTTGTTTTTCTAGGTATGGTGATTTTTATTTTAAAAAACATGGCACTATCTGGGTACACTGGTACACACCTATAATCGCAGCTCCTCTGGAGACTGGGACAAGAGGATTCCAAATATGAGGCCAACCTCGGCAACTCAGTGAGACCTTGTCTCAAAATAAAAAAGAAAAAGGGCTGGGGGCGTATCTCAGTGGTAGAGTGTCCTGGGCTTATTCCCCAATACTGCAAAACAAACAAACAAAAAATCACTGTGGCCTTTGGTTTTACTTTGTGATGCTGGGAACTGAAGAGAGAGCCCTTGCACATGCTAATCCTGCACTCTATCACTGAGCTATACCTTTTTTTTTTCCTTTCTAAATAAAGACCTTATAATTTAGTAATGCATACAAAATATTTATGAATAAAATATTTGGAATTTTTTCCAAATAATAATATGGGAAGGGACAAATCACTGGAAGAATATATGACATGGCGTGATTTTTGAGTTATTATTGTTAAAAATGATGATGAAGGGCTGGGGCTGGGGCTCAGCAGTAGCTCCCTTGCCTGGCATGTATGAGGCACTGGGTTCAATTTTCAGCACCACATATAAAGGTCTATCAACAACTAAAAAATATTTTTTAAAAATGCTGATGAGGGACTGAGGATGTGGCTCAAGTGGTAGCGCGCTCGCCTGGCATGCGTGCGGCCCGGGTTCGATTCTCAGCACCACATACAAAGATGTTGTGTTCACCGAAAACTAAAAAATAAATATTAAAAAATTCTCTCTCTCTCTCTCTCTCTCTCAAAAAAAAAAAAAAATGCTGATGAACGGGCTGGGGTTGTGGCTCAGTGGTAGAGCGCTTGCCTAGCACATGTGAGGCCCTGGGTTCAATCCTCAGCACCACATAAAAATAAATAAAGATATTGGGCCCAGCTAAAAAAATAAATATTTTTTTTAAATGCTGATGAACACTGGAGAGTTCACCACTGTCGTGTCTACATTTAAATGACTTTAAAATTTCCCATAATAGTCAGATGTAGTGATACATGCCTGTAATCCTAGCTACTTGGGAGGCTGAGGCAGAAGGATCACGTGAGCTCAGGAGTTCAATACCAACCTGGGCAACTCAGCTAGACCCCATCTAAGAAAAAGAAAAGAATCTCATAATAAAAAAATTCTCAAAAAGTAAAAGCAGGGCCTGGGGTGGTGGCTCAGTGATAGAGTTCATGCCTAGCATGTGTGAGGCACTGGGTTAGATTCTCAGCACCACATAAAAATAAATAAAGATCCATTGACAACTAAAAAAAAAAAGTTAAAACAATAGAGAATTACAAAATTGCCAAATTCCACAGAAAAATCGGATGTCAACGAAGAAGACTCTCTTGATTTGGGCAAGTAAGACATGATTGGGCCATTTTCAGTAGTTTCAACTGAGCAGTGAGGACAGAAGACAGCCTGAAGCAGGTTACAAGTTAGGGACTTAGAATACCTTGGTGCCTGTGGTTAGCAGAGAAGTTTTCCTTTCATCTCTCTTTTCAATTTTTTTTGTTTGTTTGTTTGTTATAAAACACTCCAAGGCAATATGAAGTGAAGACAGTATAAGAAACTGCCATAGAAAGTTGGTGTATCATCTAGCTCCTATCTCTGTGACACACAGCTATTATTGTTCCATCCGAACATTTCCTGTCTATTTGTTTTAGTTGTAGATAGGAACAATATCTTTATTTTATTTATTCATTTTATACGCACTGAGGATCGAACCCAGTGCCTCACGCATGCTAGGCAAGCACTCTACCCCTGAGCTACTACCCCAGCCCTCCTGTCAAGTTTTTGATGAATTAATTTAAAGTGAATCCCAAATATCATTTAATTTCATGTGTATATAAATCAGTTTTCTTTTGTAATTGATAAGAGCCTTTTTCTAATTAACATAACACCGGGAGCACAGCTAACGAAAAAAATATTTTTATTGGTGCAATATAGTTGTAAAAAATATCTAAGGCATGGTGTAATCCCAGGGCCTTGGGAGGCTGAGGCAGGAGGATTGCAAGTTCAAAGACAGCCTCAGCAACTTAGCAGAGAAGTCAAAATAAAAATGGCTGGAAATGTGGCTTAATGGTCAAGTGCCCCTGGCTTCAAATCCTATTACCAAAATAAGATAAAATAAAATAAAAATCAAAGGATTTCTGGGCTAGGGTTGTAGCTCAGTGGTAGAGTACTTGCTTTGCATGTGTGAGGCACTGGGTTTGATTCTCAGCACCACATAAAATAAATACATAGATAGATAGATAGATAAAATAAATATATTGTGTCCATCTACAACTAAAAAATATTTTTTAAAAAATCTAAGGATTTCTTAACAAGATGTAAAAAATACAAACAAAATTTTTTAAAAGCACAAAGGAAAGTTTATATGTTTTTTAGCATTCAATATTTTAAAATTCTATTTAACTAAGATCATCACAAAAAGGGGAAAAGGTAGACTGAAAAAAGATAAAAGTCATATAACAAAGATTGAAGACTGACAGCAAATCAATAAGAAAAAGGAAAATAGTCTAATAGAAAAATGATCAAAGCATAACAAAAAAACTTCCCGAAACTTCCTGAGCAGGGTATCTAAAGTGCTGACCAAATGAAAAGGTGCTCAACCTCCCTGGTAATAAGAAGAGACAAAATGAAATCACAGTGAGGTAGCTACCATTCTAGACCTTTAATACAGGCACAACTTAATCTAAAACTATACGTTAAGGGGCTGGGGTTGTGGCTTAGTGGTAGAGCACTTGCCTAGCATGTGTGAGGCACTGGGTTCGATTCTCAGCCTCACATATAAATAAATGAATAAAATAAAGGTAAATCAACATCTAAAAAAATTTAAAAACCATACCTTAACAAAATGTATGGGTAAATAGGAATTCTCAGGTACTGGTAATATGAGTGTATGAGTGTAAATTGGAAAGAAATTTAGAAATCAAAAAAGAGTAAAATGAATCACACTATTACTTGTAATTATAATGTACCAATAAAAAAAAGAAATTGAAAAAGTGTATGTACCCAGAAATTCCCCTCTTAGGTATAGAGCCCATAAAAATCTTGCACATTTGTATAATGAAACAAGGATGTTTACTGCAGCACTGTTTACAATAAAAAAAATGGGAACAATCTAAATGTCCAGCAATAGAAAGATAAAGAAATAAATTATGCTTTATTCATCTAATGGTATTAATAGTATCTAGAAGTTAAAATTTGGATCAAAGTAAAAAACCATATTGGGTAAAGAATGCAAGATATAGGGAAAATGTCAAGTATCACATTTTTTTTTAAATATATAATTAATAATTTAGACTTAGCAGACATGTACAGGATATTTCATCCATCAATGGTGACAGTTTCTTCTCAGGAGCACATGGATTATTTTCTAAAATAGACCATATTTAGGCCACAAAGCAACTCTTACTATCAAGTATCACATTATTTATATAAAATGTAAAATTATGGTATATGTTATTTATGAATAAAAACAAAAATAGTGTATATACATGGGAGGAGGAGATGAGAGATATCAAACATCAGTTATCTCTGTGAAAAAATATGAAAACACAGGGGTTTTAACTATATCTGTTTTTGTTTTTTCAAGACTTGAGATTAAGATATAGAAAATATCTTGGGGTGGTGACACATACCTGTAATCCCAGTGACTCTGGAGGCTGAAGCAGGAGAATTGCAAGTTTGAGGCAATTTAGCAAGGTCTTCAGCAATTTAGTTGATTTTTTAAAAAATTTTCATCAAAATAAAAAAATAAAAAGACCTGAGAATGTATATAAATGGTAGAGCACCCTTCGGTTCAGTCCCCAGCACCAAAAATAAACAAATACATTCATAAATAAAATATTTATTTTTTAAAAATCTTAAGATTAAGAACTAACTAGCACATGGATATTCATTATGTATTTTTACTACTCCCCTTTAAATGCTTGAAAAATTGCTAAAAATAAGAAAAAAAATATAAGGGTGAATAGGGAGGTGAGGAAGTAGGCAAAGCTCTTGGCTCTGTAGTCCAAGAAAGAGGAAGGTAGCTAGAAAAGGAAGAAGGTCCAAGACTCCTAAATAGAACCACATTTTTGACATGCTGACAGGTCAAAGGTCACGCCATGCCTTTTCATTCTCATTATCCCTCTCCAGTGTGACAAATAATGCTTGGCAAATAAGTAAGCACTCTGTGAGTTTTGTGAATGGATGAATGGAATTAATAGCCAGAATTGCTTCCACAGAAACAGCTGGCATCAACAAGACATATAGTTGAACATTCCTTTTTAACAAAGTTGCTCAGAATTTCCTGAATAGATTCCTTGGAGACAATTCCTTTCCTCTCTCTCTCTCTCTTTTTTTTTTTTTTTTAAAGCCATATCCTCTGCTTAAATGGAGATTTGTGCCAGGCTTGCTGTCTCTGATTATAAATCAGCATCCTTTTTTATTACAACTCTGATTAGGTATCTATTTAAAAAGTAACCTGCATACAATAAAATCTAACCATTGTAAGTGATTCAATAATTTGAATTATTTTGTAACTTTAACTGATGCATAAAATTATACATATTTATGGGGTACTATGTTTCAGTACATATATATTGTATAATGTTCAAATAAAGAAAAACATATCTCCTCAAAAATTCATCATATCTGTAAGGTGGAAACATTCAAAATCCTTTCTTCTAGCTTTAAAATGTGTGTGTGTGTGTGTGTGTGTGTACGTGTATGTGTATGTATAGACACATACGGTATACTATTGTTATACTGTATAGTTGCCCTGCTGTGTAATAGCACAACAAAACTTTTGCTTTTATTTAACTTAGTTCCCCATCTCTTCCTCCCCACCACTCTCCCCAGCTTTTGGTAACCACCATTCCACCCTCAGTTTTGATAAGATCAACTCTTTTATATTCTGCTTATTAGTGAGATCATACAGTACTTGCCTTCCTCTGCCTGGTTTGTTTCAATTGACATAATGATTTCCAGTTCCATCCATGTCATCCCAAATGACAGAATTTTAATCTTTTTATAGCTGAACAGTATTCTATTTTGTTATGTACCATATTTTCTTTATCAACTGACAGTCACCCTGGTCGTTTCTACTTCTTGCCTATTGTGAATAGAGCTGAAGTGAACGTGGGAGGGCAGAAGTCTCTTTGATAGACGAATTTCATCTCCTTTGAAAATCTCCCAGGTAGTGGGATTGCTGGGTCACATGCTAATTTCATTTTTAATTTTTTGAGGAACTTCACACTGTTTTCCACAGCGACTCTCCTAATTTACATTCCTACCAACGGCACAAGTGTTCTCTTTTGTCCCCACCCTCTACAGCATTTCTTCTCCTCTTTCATCTTTTTGGTAATAACTATTCTAACTGAAGTAAGTTGACATCTCATAGTGGTTCTGATTTGCACTTCCCTGATGATTAGTGATGCTGAACATTTTTTTTTCATATACCGATGTCCATTTGTATGTATTCCTCTGGAAAAAAAATGTCTTTTTAGATCACTTGCCCACTTTTAAATGGGGTTGTTTGGGTTTTTTGTTTGTTTGTTTTGCTATTGAGTTTTTTTTAGTTTGTTGTATATTTTGGTTACTAACCCCTTGTCAGTTTTTTGTTTGTTTGTTTTGCTATTGAGTTTTTTTTTAGTTTGTTGTATATTTTGGTTACTAACCCCTTGTCAGTTATACAGTTCTCAAATTTTCTCCCATCCTCTGGGCTGTCTATTAGTTGATTGTTTCTGTTGCTGTATGAAAGATTTTAGTTCGATGTAATCCTATTTGTCTGCTTTTGCTTTTGTTTCTTATACTTTGGGGTCTTGTCCAAAAAATCTCTTTGTCCATTCTAATGCCCTGAATCATTTCCCCTGTGTTTTCTTCTAGTATTTTCATAGTTTTACATCTTACATTCAATGGTTTTCAATATATGCATAATATTGTTATGACTATCATCATGGTCCAGTTTAGAACCTTCACATCACTTCAAAAAGTAACCTCACACCTATTTGCAGATAGTCCTTCTCAGCACCCCAACCCCTGGCTAACACCCAACCACTTATTTGCTATCTGTTTCTAAAAATTGCCTTTTCTGGATACTTCATATAAAAGGAATCCTATAAAATGTGCTTATGCCAGAGTTCTTTCACTTAGCAGAATGTTTTTGTTTGTTTGGTTGGTAGGGGGTGTTTGTGTTTGTTTGTTTGTTTGGAACCAGGAACTAAACTACTGAGCCACATCCCCAGTCCTTTTTTATTTATCTAATTTAAAAAAAATATTTTTAAATTGTAGTTGGACACAATACCATTATTTTACTTATTTATTTTTATGTGGTGCTGAGGATCCAACCCAGGTCCCCACATGTGCTAGGCAAGCACTCTACCGCTGAGCCACAACCACAGCCCCTATCTAGTTTTTCTTTTTGAGACAGGATCTCTCTAAGTTACTTAGGGCCTCACTAAGTTGATTGCATGAATATATTGTATTTTATTTATCCACTCCTCACATTATGGACCTTTCAGGTTTTTTTGTTTGGGGCTATTATAAAGAATGTGGCTATGAACACCGGATTACATGTCTTTTTTGGCATCTGTTTTTGTTTCCCTTGTCTAGGTTCCTAGGAGTGAATGGCTGGGTTGTTTTTGAGTTGCTAGACCATGTTACATTCCTGCTAGCAACACTATCAGGTTTCACTTTCTCACCAACACTTGTTATTTTCTGTCTTTATAGACATTCTAGTTGGTTTGAAGCGATATCATAATTTTAATTTGTATTTCTATAATGACTAATGATGCTGAGCATATTTTCATGGGTTTTTGGTGAAACGTCTATTGGAGTCTCTTGCTGTTTTTCAAATTGAGTGTTTTCTTCTTAGCAAAGTGTAAGCACTTTAGATATTCTAGATAGAAATCCTTTATCAGATATATGATTTGCAATTTTTTTGGAAGTCAATCATTTGTTTTCCATTCAATGGTGTTTTGTTTTGTGGCATTAGAAATTGACCCCAAGCCTCATACATGCTGGACACATGCTCTGCCCCTGAGCTGAACCTCCAGCCCCTAGACATAGTATTCTATCTTAAGGAATTTACATATATGGATATACCAGAATCACTGTGTAGAAAAGAATTAGCTTAGATGCCTGTCTTACATAATATAATGTAAAAAACCCAAGTGAATCTTACTTATTCATTCTATTCTGGTTATTTATTAGTATAAAGCATATCACCCCAAAACTTTGTGGTATAGAATAACAATAATTTATTTTGCTTAAGAATATGCAACTTGGTTGGTGCAACCATTCTGGAGAGCAGTATGGAGATTCCTCAGAAAACCTGGAATGGAACCACCATTTGACCAGCTATCCCACTCTTATGTTTATACCCAAGGGACTTAGAATCAGCATACTATACTGAGGAGGTGGCCACATCAATGTTTATAGCAGATCAATTCACAATAGCTAAGCTATGGAACCATCCTAGATGCCCTTCAACAGATGAATGGATTAAGAAAATGTAGTATACAATGAAATATTACTCAGTCAGAAAGAAGAATGAAATTTGGGTCTTTGCCAGCAAATGGATGGAACTGGAGAATTTCATGCTAAGTGAAATAAATCAATCCCCAAAAAACAAAGGCTAAATTTTCTCTGATAGGCAGATACTAACACGCAATAAGTGTGGGGGGAAGGGTAGAAATTCATTAGATTAGACAAAGGGGAATGAAGGGAAGGGAGGGGGATAGGAATAGGAAAGACAGGAGAATGAATTGGACATAACTTCCCTATGTTCATATATGAATTAATATCTCAGAAAGGACCAATGAATGTGAGTAGGAGAAGAATGGAAGTGTTCAGGAAAAGCTATAGAACAGGCAGCTCTTAGGTAGTTGCATTATTTGTTTCCTTTTGCTTTTCTAAGTTAAAATTTATAATTTAAACAACAAACACAATTTGGGTTCTCTTCTTCCTGTCAGTCATGTCGTGAGTGCTTTCCTCCATTCATCCTTCTATTGAAGCCATATGCTGATTCTTAAGTTCTTTGAGTATAAACCAAGGAGTGGGATAGCTGGGTCAAGTGGTAGTTCCATTCCCAGTTTTCATTTCCCAGTTTCATATTCAGTTCCATTTCCCAGTTTTCTGAGAAATCTCCATACTGCTTTCCATAGAGGTTGCACAATTTGCAGTTCCACCAGCATGTGTGAGTGTACCTTTTCCCTGACATCCTCGCCAACATTTATTGTTTCCTGTATTCTTGATGATTGCCATTCTGACAGGAGTAAGATGAAATCTTAGAGTAGTTTTTATTTGCATTTCTCTAATTGCTAGAGATGTTGAACACCTTTTCATATATTTGTTGATCGATTGTATTTCTTCTTCATTGAAGTGTCTGTTCTGTTCCTTAGCCCATTTATTGATTGGGTTATTTGTTTTTTTGGTGTTAATTTTTTTTGAGTTCTTTATATATCCTAGAGTTTAATGTTTTATCAGAGGTGCATGTGATAAAGATTTTCTCCCAATCTGTAGGCTCTCTCCTCATGTTATTGTTTTCTGAGAAGAAGCCTTTTAATTTGAATCCATCCCATTTATTTATTTAGTAGTGTTGGGGATCAAAACCCAGGGTCTTGTGCATGCAAGGCAAGCATTATACCAACTGAGCTATATCCCCAGCCCTATCCCATTTATTGATTCTTGATTTTACTTCTTTCGCTTTAAGAGTCTTGTTAAGGAAGTCAGATCCTACGCTGACATGATGAAGATTTGGGTCTATTTTTTCTTCTATTAGGCACAGGGTCTCTGTTCTACTGCCTAGGTCTTCGATCCACTTTGAGTTAATTTTTGTGCAGGACACATCTGAAATACAAAAGATAATTAGAACTATTTTGAAAATTTATACTTCAAAAAATAGAAAAGATTGAAGACATTGACAAATTTCTAGAGGCATATGACCTACCCAAACTGAATGAGGAGGTCATACATGATTTAAACAGATAAATTTCAAGTAATGAAATAGAAAACACCATCAAAAGCTTACCAACCAAGAAAAGCCCAGTACCAGATGGATTTTCAGCTGAGTGCCACAAGACTTTCAAAGAAGAATTAACACCAATATTCCTCAATGTATTACATGAAATAGAAAAGGAGGGAACCCTTATAAATTCATTCTATGAGGCTAATATCAACCTGATACCAAAACCAGACAAAGACCCATCAAGGAAAGAAAACTTCAGACCAATATCCCTGATGAACAGAGATGCAAAAATTCTCAGTAAAATTCTGGGAAATCACATACAAAAGCATATTAAAAAGATAAACCCCTCAGAGATGCCGGGATGGTTCAACATACGGAAATCAACAAATGTAATTCATCATATTAATAGACTTAAAAACAAGAATCATATGATCATCTCAATAGACGCAGAAAAAGCATTCGACAAAATATACCACAACTTCATGTTCAAAACACTAGGAAAAACTGGAGATAGTAGGAACATACCTCAACATTGTAAAAGCTATATATGCTAAGCCCAAGACCAGCATCATTCTAAACTGAGAAAAATTAAAAGCATTCCCTCTAAAAACTGAAACAAAACAATAATGTCCTCTTTCACCACTTCTATTCAACATCATCCTTGAAAGTCTAGCTACAGCAGTTAGACAAAAGAAGAAATTAAAGGGATACAAATAGGTAAAAAACTCAAACTATCACTATTTGCTGATGACATGATTCTATATCTATATTTTATATCTAGATCCAAAAAATTCCACCTGAAAACTTCTAGAACTAATAAATGAATTCAGCAAAGTAGCAGGATATAAATCAACACCCATAAATCAAACACATTCCTATACATCAACAATGAATCCACTGAAAGAGAAATTAGGAAAACTACCCCATTCACAATAGCCTCAAAAAATAAAATAAAGTACCTGGGAATCAATCTAAGAAAAGATGTGAAAGATCTCTACAATGGAAACTACAGAACACTAAAGAAAGAAATTGAAGAAAACCTCAGAAGACGGAAAGATCTCCCATGCTCCTAAATAGGCAGAATTAATATTGTCAAAATGGCCATACTACCAAAAGTGTTATACAGATTTAATGTAATTCCTATTAAAATCCCAATGACATTCTTCATAGAAATAGAAAAAGCAATCATTACATTTCCTTGGAAAAATAAGAGACCCAGAATAGCTAAAGCAATCCTTAGCAAGAAAAGTGAAGCAGGAGGCATCACAATACCAGACCTTAATCTATACTGTTGAGAGCCACAGCCGAAGAGGCCCCAGTAAACTTCCAGGTGGCCCCAGCAAACTTCCAGCTGCCAACTGATTGGCTCCTCTGTGGTGATCCTCATTGGGCTGTTTCCTCGCCCTTTCAGTCCACAGAGCTGCTCATTGGGGGACTTTTTTTGGCTCTGCCCACATGACCCAGCCAATCAGCCTCAAGAGCAGGAGGAGTCGGGGAGGTTGAGAGGCTTTTGGGAAGCTGGTGGTGGCAGAAGGTTTTTCCTGAAGAGCTGTGTGGTGCGGTGTGTGTGTTCTAAAAAGTTTATTTCTTTGTGCGGTGTGTGTGTTCTAAAAAGTTTATTTCTTTTGACAAGTGGCTCCTGAATTGTGCCCAGCTAGACTGTGGCACTATACTACAGAGCTACAGTAATAAAAATGGCATGGTATTGAACCAACATAGACTTGTAGACCAATCGTACAGAATAGAGGACACAGAGACAAACCCACATAAATACAGTTATGTCATACTAGACAAAGGTGCCAAAAACTTTCACTGGAGAAAAGGTAGTCTATTCAACAAATGGTGCTGGCAAAACTGGAAATCCATATGTAGCAAAATGAAGTTAAACCTCTATCTCTCACGTTGCACAAAAATCAACTCAAAGTGGATAAAAATATTTTAAAAAATAAAATAAAATAAAAAGAGCTGGGATGTATTCCAGTGGTAGAGCACCCTGGGTTTCAGTATCGCAAAACAAAAACAAGAAAAAGTGTGTGTGTATAAGAGAGAGACTCAGTCTCACATACAAACATGCATACAGACAATTTTGGGGGAAATACAATGCTAAGGAGATACATATATCCTCTTTGCAGGTGAAACAAGAATTCCTTTGAACAGAGAGGTCTTATTCTGTTGACAGATAAGAGAAACACTGACGGGTCTTCCTGAAACACTACCCTGAAGTAGACAAGTTGGAGGTTGTCAGGGAATCCAAGAAACCAAGCACAACCAGCTACTGAAGTGGGACCAGGAAGGGAGAAATCTGGGAGAAGTTTACACTGCATCTGTGTGCCTGCGGTATGCATCTAATGACAGGCCTGGCCTGTTGTTGGTCAGCAAGGGAGCTTTTGAAAAATGAGCAGGACATGGAGGAGAGAGGAGTAAGGACAAGCAGGCACTTCTGCATCTGTTCTTCACTCTCTCTAACCTCTGTGTCTCACCAGCAATAAATGGCTGCTAATTTACCTCCACCACCTTGACAGTAGTGTATTTAACATAATTTTTTTTGTCTAAATGTTTAAGAACTCCTATTAATTAATAAGAACACAACACATGCTGTTTGAAAAATGTGTGAAACAGCAAAACAGGTTCCTCTCAAAAGAAGATATCCAAATGGCCAAGAAGTACCAGGGAAATGCAAAAAACTAAATGACCAATAAGTGTCAGGGAAATGCAAATTAAAGCCACAATAGTAACCGCTACACATTCACCATAATACCAAATGTTGGTGAAAATTGGGAGCAGCTAGAACTCTTACAATTGCTGATGGGAGTTCAATGCCTTGGAAAATGGTCTTGAAAGGTTTACTAAGGCTAAATATATAGAGATCTTATAACCCAATGATTCCATTCCTAGGTGAAGAAAAGTGCATGTGTCCATAAAAAATATTTAAAAATATTTTTTAAAAAGTTTATAGCAATCTCACTCACAATAGCTTCAAATTGGTAACAGCCCACATATTCATCAAAAGCAGGACAAACATGTTGTGGTGTACACATAAAATGGACGGCTATATAGTAATGAAAATCAGTCAAGTACAGAAAACAGCAGAATCTCACAGATAAACCAAGCAGAAACAACAACAACAAAAAAAGAGCCAGATATGGAGTATAAAAATTAGTAAACTAATCTGTAGTGATAAGTCAGGCTGGTGCAGTGGTACATGCTTGTAATCCTGGTGACAGGAGGCTGAGGCAGGAGAATCACAAGTTTGAAGCCAGCCTGAGCAACTTAGCAAGTCCTAGTCTCAAAAAAAAAAAAAAAAAAAAGAGCAGGGGATGTAGCCAAATGGTAAAGTGAGTTCAATCCACAGTACCCCTTCCCCCCCACACACACACACACACAAAAACATTATAATAGTGGTGGTCCCTCATATTGACTAGTGAGAACTGGGGAATCTTCTGTAATGTGGAAATTCTCTACACTGGTCTGGGCAATAGTCACATGGGTCTATACACATGCACACATTCATTGAACTATATGCACTTAAGGTAAATGCACTTTATATACTCTACTATATGTATTTTATACTCCAATTAGAAATAAATTAAGGACTATTTATCAGTAGAACATTCTAGGCAGAAAATACAGTTGGAACTATCATCCCAGCCTAAGTTGGATTGTGGCCATAGGAGGAAGCTAGACATCCATTACGATTTTGTATTAGGATGGTATGTAGGGTAGTAGCACACAGAGCAAGAGAACTTTCAAAAGCTAGCAAATGCCACCATTATTGTAGTTCAGAGGTTATTGTGTTGAGTGTGGGTCCAGTGTCTGTCCCCACATCCCACAATCAGGGTTTGCATGGTCTGAAGCATCTACTTGAGTAACGCAGTGGTCAAAGTCAATAATTCTGGTGGGGAGCAGGATGCTCCAGACCTTGGTACCTTTAGGAGCAGGCTCCGGGTAGCTCTGGACCTTAGCAGATGCACCTCCATCTAGATGTCTGCAGGTTGCACTTTCTGGACTGTTCTAGAAAGATACAGCTGAAGGAAGATGGCTGCAAAATCCCTGTGCAATAGGATACTTGAGCTAGGTCTTCTTTGCTGTCCAACATTCTAACATAGTCTGGAAGGATGGCAGCCCTGAGGGTATTTGCTGCCTGATCTATGAAAGATGTAGAAGCAACCTTGTCAAAGAAAAGGCCTACACAGGCTGCCGAGTTGAGACCTCTAAGTGTGTTCCCTCTGTTCCAGGGAGCAATATCCAGCCCAGGCACAGTGCTGGGTCCTAGGTATCTTCTACACCTGGGAGGCAGCTTGTTAATCAGCAAATACTGTTTCTTCCTAGGGCAAGTGACTTCAACTAAACCTGAAAAGAAGCACAGGATTAAGGTGCCCAGAGTGGGATCCTTTCCTTCAGTGTTAATAGCATCATTTACCCTCAGGGAAGCTTTTTAGGCTTAGGTTGAACAAAGATCCAGGAGGAAGTAAATTGATTTGTTGTTTGTTTTGATTTCTAAAACACCAAGGCTAATGTTAGATAAATGTGTTTCTTCCCCTGAAGAAAAGTCAGTTATAATTGGCCAGGTTAGTAAAATATTGGTAAAACCACAGTCAGTCATAAGAACGTTGGGCATACTCTATTTATGGATTTGTACATTGAATTAAACTGAATTTTCTTTTTCCAAATCAGAGTCTTACTATGTTGCTCAGCCTGGTCTTGAATTCCTGGAATTCAAGCAATCCTCCTGCCTCAGCCTCCTGGGTAGCTGGGACTTTCAGGTGCATGCCACCTTGCACAGAATGTATACTGCATTTTCCACTTTACAGAATGTTGCAAACATTTTTAACATTCTTCAAAAAATAACTGCATAATCATCCATCATGATTGAATGCATTTCAATGATAGAATTTATTTTAACATTCTTCTATTATTGGATATTTCTATTGTTCCAAGTATTTTTGCAATTATAAATAACTCAGTAAGGAAAATCTCTGATTTGGTAAAGGCACATCTATTTATCTTTGAGAGTGATTCCTAAGGCTGAAATGACCACATGGAGGGGTATGAACATCTAAAATTCCTTGAGGAACAAGGGAACTATTCTCTTGCAACTTCTTCTGTCCACACCTGATATACATCTGGGATTTGGACTGCTTTTCAATTCAGGCTGGAAGGTACAAGAGTAGAAAAATCAGAATATTTATTGCTGAATTAGTATTACATCGAGTTATGGTTTCTTTTCCAATTTGCCTGTTATCATTTGCATTTTAGAGTCCTCAAAGAGTTACTTCATGAATTCCCCCTAGGATTCTTAGTTGCAATCAGGGAAGAGCTGAGGGAGTAGGCTTACTCCACTTAACCAGAATCCCAAATTTTGTGGTTTCTTCCAGAAGCTCTTTAATTTTATCTTTTACATTTAAATATATTATCCCTTTTGAATAAGTTTTTTTTTTTGTATTAGGTAAATCTCAAGATTTGTTTTTCATACATAGGTAGCCATTGTCCCAATACCATTTGTTGAAAATACTTAATCTCCTCATTAAATTCCTTTGCTATCTTGATAAAAATAAAGTCAATCATATAAGAGTGGTTTATTTCTGAAATATGTTCCCCCCATGGACTTTTTTAAAAAAAAATACCACATCGTCAATAACTATTGCAGCTTTGTAGTATATCATTAAATCAGGAAATATAAATCTACCTTTGTTCCTCTTTATCAAAATTATACTGGCTATTGTCTATTCTACGTCCTTTATATTTTTATATACATTTTAGGATCAAGTTTTCAATTTCAACAAAACAAGCAAACAAAAAACCTGTGCTTACCAATCTTGACTCTTCCAATCCATAACATCATGTACCTTGAGTTTATTTAGGTCCTCTTTGAATTCTCAGAATTGTTTTGTAGATGTCAGTGTAAAGGTCTTGGGCAGATTTAGTTAAACTTCTTCCTGTATATTTTTTTCCGGTTTGGATGCTGTTGTAAATGAGTATTTCTAAAATATCATTTTCCAATTATTCATTGCTACTATATAAAAATGCAATTATTTTCATATATCAATCTTGTTTCCTGGAACATGTTAAATTCGCTTATTAAATCTCATAGAATTTCTTTGTAGGTTCATTAAGATTTTCTATTATTATAATAAGGTAATCTTGAGTGAGATTTTTGCCTCTTTCTAATATGTATGCTTTTCTTTCTCTTTTTCTCATAACATTGATCAGAACCTTCAGTAAAGTGTTAAATAGAAACAGTAAGTGGAAGACCTTGCCTTAATCTTAATAGTAGAGAAAAAGCATTCAGTTTTTCACTTTTAAATATGAGGTTAGCAGTAGGTTTTCATAGGTACCCTTTATGATGTTGAAGAATTTCCTCTCTGTTCTTAGTTCACTAGGAGTTTTTATCATGAATGGGTGTTGAATTATGTCAAATGCCTTTTCTGATCTATTGAGACGTTCATATAATGATTTTCCCCCTATAAAATCAATTGATTTTTTAAATGTTAATCCAAACTTGCCTGCCTCAAAAATCTTTATTTATGTGTAATGTATAATCAGTTAATTCAATTTGTTGGTATTTTGGTATAGATTTTGCAGTTACTATGCTTTCATTAAGAGTATTTGCTGTGGCAGTTTTTTCTTATAATATCTTCATCTGGTTTTGATACCAGAGTAATGCTGTTATCATAAAATGAGTTCAGAAGTATTCCCTTCTCAAGCTGTTCATGGTGGTGCATGCCTGTAATCCCAGCAGCTCCAGGAGACTGAGGTAGGAGGATCATGAGTTCAAAGCTAGCCTCAGCAATTTAGTGAGGCCCTAAGTAACTTAGTGAGACCCTGTCTCTAAATGAAATATAGAAAAGGGCTGGGGATGTGGCCCAGTGGTTGAGTGCCTCTGGGTTCAATCCCCAGTACCAAATAAATAAATAATACCAGAAGTGTTCCCTTCTCTATTTTCTGAAAAAGTTCATATAAAATTGGTATTATTTCTTCCCTATATGTTTTATAGAATTCAATAGTAAAGTCATTTAAGTCTGTAGGGGTTTTTTAAAATTTTTTTTAGTTGTAGTTGGTACAATATCTTTATTTATGTGGTGCTGAGGATAGAACCCAGTACCTCACACGTGCAAGGCAAGTGCTCTACCGCTCAGCTACAGCCCAAGCCCCACGTCTGTAGTTTTTTTAATGGAAATATTTTAAATTACAAATTCAATTTCTTTAGTAGTGTTTTTTAAATAATTGGCCCATTTCATCTAGATATTCAAATTTCATGACATAAAATTATGGAAAACATTTCTTTACTAATCTTTTAATGTTTGTAGGCACTATAGTTATATTTCTTTATTTATTTGTGATTGTAGGTAGGGTATAGCTATTTAATTAATCTTTACAAAAACAGACTTTTATCTTAATTTATTTTTTCTATTATCTGAGTTTTGATTTGTTGATTTCTGGTCTTTATTTTTTCTTCCTTCTACTTGAGTTTAGTTTGCTCAGTTTTTTCCTCCTAACTTCCTTTTATTATTTTTTATTTGTTTTAATTAGTTACACATGACAGTAGAATGCATTTATGCTCTTTGATATATCATACATAGATAGGGTATAATTTCTCATTTTTCTGAGTGTACAGTTGCAGAATCATATTGGTCATGTAGTCACATACATGATAATGTCTGTTTCATTCTACTATCTTTCCTATCCCCACATCCCCTCCCCTCCACTCCCATCACTTCACTCTACCTAATCTAAAGTAACGTTATTTTTCCCTTGTGTCTCCCACCTTACTGTGAATTAGCATCCACATATTAGAGAAAACATTTGGCCTTTTGTTTTGTGGGATTGGCTTATTTTGCTTAGCATGATATTCTCCAACTCCAACCATTTACGGGCAAACGCCATAATTTCACTATTCTTTAAAGCTGAGTAATATTCCGCTGAGTATATATACCACATTTTCTTTATCCATTCACCTATTGAGGAACACCTAGGTTGGTTCCATAGTCTAGCTATTATGAATTGAGCTGCTATAAATATTAATGTGACTGTGACACTATAGTATGCTGATTTTAAGTCCTTTGGATATAAACCAAGGAATAGGATAGCTAGGTCAAATGGTTGTTCCATTCTCAGTTTTCTGAGGAATCTCCATACTGCTTTCCATAGAGGTTGCACAATTTGCAGTCCCACCAGCAATGCATGAGTGTACTTTTTCCACCACATCCTCGTTAACATTTATTTTTGCCTGTATTCTTGATGATTGTCATTCTGACAGGAGTCAGATGAAATCTTAGTGTAGTATTGATTTGCATTTCTCTAATTGCTAGAGATGTTGAACACTTTTTCATATATTTGTTGATTGATTATATTTCTTCTTCTGTGAAGCATCTATTCAGTTCCTTAGCCCACTTATTGATTGGTTTATTTGTTTCTTTGTTTTTTGGTGTTAAGTTTTCTTTAGCTCTTTATATATCCTAGAGATTAATGCTTTATTGGAGGTGCATGTGGTAAAGATTTTTCTCCCAATCTGTAGACTCTCTCCTCATGTTATTAATTGTTTCCTATGCTGATAAGAAGCTTTTTAATTTAAATCCATCCTATTTATTGATTCTTGATTTTACTTCTTGCACTTTAGGAGTCTTTTTAAGGAAGTCAGATCCTAGGCTGACATGGTGAAGATTTGGGCCTATTTTTTCTTTTCTATTAGGTGCAGGGCCTCTGTTCTAGTGCCTAAATTTTTGACCCACTTTGAACTGATTTTTGTTCAAAGGGTGAGAGATAGAGGTTTAATTTCATTTTGGTGCATATGGATTTCCAGTTTTGTCAGCACCATTTGTTGAATAAGGCTATCTTTTCTCCAGTGAATGTTTTTGGCATCCTTGCCTAGTATGAGATAACCATATTTATGTGGGTTTGGTTCTGTGTCCTCTATTCTGTACAAGTGAAAGTTTGAGTCATATATATATATTATATATACATATATAATATATATATATGTATATATATATATATATATGTATATATGTATATAAGTTGTAGGTGGACACAATACCTTTATTTTATTTATTTATATGTGGTTCTGAGGATCAAACCCAGGGCCTCACTCATGCTAGGCGAGCCCCCCACCCCCACCCCACCCCCCACCCCCTCGCTGCCAAGCCACAACCAGAGCCCATGAAAGTTTGAATTCTTGATTTTAAACCTTTCTTCTTTTTAGTAGAAATCATTAAGATTTATAACTTTCCTCCCAATCACTTCTTTAGCTCAGTCACCCAAATTTTGATATCAGATCATCTCCATTTGGCTATTACATCCAGTTTTGATTTTTAAAAATTTTTATTATTTAAAAATTTTCAGTTCTAAAATCTTCATTGATTTACTTTCATTTTTACTTATTTTTTCAGTGCTGAAGGTTGAACTCAGGGTCCCAAGCATGCTGAGCACATGCTGTACTACTGGTTACATTCCTGGTTCCATTGGGTTATTTTTTTTTAATAGCATCTATTTCTCTGCTGAGATTTTCCATCTTTGGAAAATGTTACTATTGCTCAATCTGAGATATTTTCAAATTTCCCTTGTAACTTCTTTGATCCATGGGCTAATTAAGTATGTTGTTTAATTTCCAAATACTTGGGGGTTTTCCAGATATTTTTCTGTTATTGAATTCAGTTTTGGTTAAATTGTACTCAGAGAACATTCACCATATGTATGTTCCATGTGCACATGAATAGAATATGTTTTCTGCAGTTTTTCAATCTCATATCCTATAAATGTCAAAAGATTGAGTTGGTTGATAATATTATTCAAAATTTCTGTAGCCTTACTGATTTTTTACTTGTTTATTAACTATTGGGGAGAAGTGTTGAAATCTCCAACTAGAAATATGGACTTCTATTTCTTCTTCCACTTCTGCCAGTTTTGTTTTATGTGTGTGGAAGCTCTGTAACTTAGTACATACACACTCAGGATTAGATGTCTTATTGATGAACTGACCTTTTTTATCATTATAAAATGTCCCTCTTTTATTTATGGTAATCTCCTTGTCCTGAAGCCTGCTGTTTGAAATTAAATTTAGGACTCAGGCTGGGGCTGTAGCTCAGTGGTAAAGTACTCTCCTATCATTTGCAAGGCCCTGGGTTGATACCCAGCACGGCAAAAAAATAAAAATAAAAATAAAATATGGATCATGTCTTAATCTGTTTGATTTTAAGTTTATCATGTTCTTCCATGTTAAGATTATACTACAAATGAGGCTAATTTTCAAAATGACTACATGAGTTTTTGTAAGATTAGTGTTTGCATGGTTTATCTTTTTCTATTTTTTTAATCTTTGTTTTATTTATTTATTTTATGTGGTGCTGAGGATCGAACCCAGTGCCTCACACATGTGAGGCAAACGCTCAACCACTAACCTACAACCCCAGCCCCTCTTTTTCCATTTCTGTGCTTTTAATCTCTCTGTCATTTACTTAATGGGCATCTCTTAAGCAGTGTATAATTAACTGAGTCTTTCTTTTTAAGAAATGCAGTTTGACAACCTCTGGTTTTTTAACTAGAATACCTAATTAATTTACATTTAATATAACTTTAATAGTTTTAAATCTACTATCTTGCTTTATTACTTTCGTGTGTTTTTTATTCTTATCTTCTTCCTTGCCTTCTTTTGGGTTATTTGACTATTTTTCAGTATTCAAGTTGGCTTATTAGCGATATGCATTGTTGGCTTTATGCTGATAGTGATTGCCCAGGAGCTACAATGTTCAATGTTCATCTTTAACTTATCTTTTTATTTTTTTTTTTTTAGAGAGAGAGAGAGAGAGAGAGAGAGAGAGAGAGAGAGAGAGAGAATGAGAGAGAGAATATCTTTTTTTGTAGATGGACACAACACAATGCCTTTATTTTTATGTGATGCTGAGAATCGAACCCGGGTCCCGCACGCACTAGGCAAGCGCTCTACCGCTAAGCCACAATCCCAGCCCAAACTTACCTTTATTCTATCTTTATATGATACAAATTCACATATAATTTAAGAAACATGCAATGGTATATTTTAATTTTGCCCATTCTTTGTGCTTTTGTTTATGTGTATTTTACCTTGTGTTCACTAAAAATCTTGCAATATATATATATATTTTTTTCCTTTAATTGTCTTCTAAAGAAACTCAGAAATGAGGAAAACGGCTCTCCCTCTCTGTTTCTTCATGGCCATGTCATGAGCTGCTTTCCTCCACCCATGTTCTGCCTCCCCTCAGGCCCCAAGGAACAGAGCCAACTGTCTATGGACTGAGACTCTGAAATAAGGCCACATTTTGAAAAGCAAGTTGTCTGAAGATAATTCAAGATTATGAAGAAGGAAAGTTTGTTAGACTTCATATTCTCCAAGGAAAGCAATTTGGAAGTTGCTGCGTAGGTACTGTGCATTCGCTAAATACTCTGGAATGAGATCACAATGACCAAATCAATGCTCAAGCCTCACACTTCCTTAAAAGGTGTCTTAAAAATGTCACATTTTCTCCATTTGTCATCATACTAAGGATAAGAAACCCTCACCCCATGGATGAACTTACAGGGGCTAAATCAATAGTCACATCCTGTTCCCCAGCAAACTTTTCTAACCATCAACCAATGAATCTTTACTAACAAATGTCCACACACCATCATGCTAGCTTAGCTTCCAAAAAGTCCCAGAACATTAGTGGGTTTCAGAAAAGATAAAAGAACAGTACTCAATGATATCTACTTTGCATTTGGACATTCTAATTTATTGCTGTCATATTATTTAATGTTGATAAGCACAAAACACCTCATAAAAGAAAAGACATGTGCCTAGCACATCTGTGGAATGAATGAATGAATGAATCCACAGGCTGGTGAGTTATTTGCACAGGATGCACACACCAAATTCTGTGATCACAAAGGGGCCAGAGCATGGGCTCTGTGGTACATTTGTTCCTAATCAAGTGGGAACCACAAAAAAAGAAAGGAGGAAAAAAAGCTTTTTACATTTACATTCATATTTACCTCTTATAGTACTTGATAATTTATTCCTCTGTGCATTCATTCATATTTCACCTAACATAATTTTCTTTCATCATGAAGAAATTTTTTTTAAACATTTCCTATAGAATATATGTAGTGAATTCTCTGGGCTAAGTGCTTGGTGAAAATGCCTTGATTTTACCTTAATTTTTTAAGGAAAATCTTCTTAATGTAGATTCTAATTGGACAGTTTTTTTTTTCTTTTGTCACTTTAAATGGTTACTACATTGTGTCCTGACTTGTATTATTTTTGATGAGCAGTCAGAAATTTTTCTTATCATTGATTCCCTATGTAATGCATAATTTTTCCTTTAGCTGTTTTTAAGTTTTTCTCTTAGTTTTCAAAAATTTAACGATGATGTTCCTGGACATCTTTTGATTTATTTCTAGCCTATAATATTGGGATTCTATGGAGCTTCATGGATCTATGGGTTTATATTTTGGAAATTTTGGAAAAAGAAATTTGACTATTGCTCAAATGTTGAATTGTTTGTAATCATTATTCAAATATTTTTCTGCTAGAATCTCATCTCTTTTCGTGTTTGAGTTTCACATATAGATGGCTTCATGTTGTCCAGTTGCTTAGGTTTGTTAACGATTTTCCAGGCCCTTTTCTCTGTGTGCCATGTGTGTACACTTTCTGTTGCCACATGTTCAAGTTCACTGATCTTTCTTCTATGTCTCCAGTGTGGTTTTAAACCTATCCAGTGAAATTTTTAATGCATATGTTTTATTTTTTGATTCTAGAATTTTCATTTCTTTTTTGCCCTTTCTGTTTTTAACTGGTATTTTTCAATTTTCCCTCATTGTGTTCACTTTTTTAAAAATAGTTGAAGTTTTTATTACACTGGTATAAAGTTCTTATTGATAATAACATCATTTTCATCACTTGGGGGTACACATTGGGGTAACTCTTCTCCTGGTTATTGATCATACTTCCTGCTTGTTCTTATATCCAGTAATTTTTAAATTATATGCTAGACATGGTGGGTGCTACTGTGTTGAATATCTACAGTTTTTTTAAAAATTTTCTTTTCTTATTTTGAGGTAGGATCTCTCTGTTGTCCAGACTGGCCTCAAACCCCTGGGCTCAAATGATCCTCCTACCCTGGTCTTCCAAGGGTCTGAGACTACAGTTGTACACCTTACCAGACTTTTCCTTTTTTGAGTTTTGGATCTTGTTCTATCAGGGAGTTAGTTCATTTGGGAATTACCCTTTTGAAACTTATTTTTAAACTTTTTTAGAGTGAGTCTAGAGAAATCTTAAACTCTAGGGCTCAATTAGTTTTTCTTCTAATAGAGGGTCTTTCAGAGGCATCTAGCAAGGCCTCATATTTTGCTTTGGCTGGGTGAAACATCTCCCAGCCCTGAATGAGACTGAGTAGTTTCTTAGCTTGCAGCTAATTGATATTTGTTCTTTTTTTAATATTTATTTTTTAGTTGTAGTTGGACACCTTTATTATATTTTTATTGTTATGTGGTGCTGAGGATCGAACCCAGGGCCTCACATGTGCTAGGCGAGTGTTCTTCCACTGAGCCACAACCTCAGCCCAATATTTGTTCTTTTCTAGCTAATTGTTATCAGTCCAGCCTCTTGGAGTCTTGTCCTGTGCATGTACAGTTTAGTATTCAGCCAGACTCAAGAGGGGCTCTAAGCAGATTTCTGGAGCTTCTCCTTGGCATTGCTCCTATCTCTTTGATAATTTTCCCAACAAATTCCAGACAACTAGCCAGGTGCAGTGTCACAGGCTGGTAATCCCAGCAATAGGCAGGAGGATTCTAAGTTCGAAGCCAGCCCCAGCAACTTAGTGAGGCCTTGTGTCAAAATAAAAAATAGAAAGTATTGGGGATGTAGCTCAATGGTAAAGCATTCCTGGGTTCAATTTCTGGTATCCAGGGGGAAAAAAAAAAATCCAGACAACTGAGTAGCTCTGAGTTCTGAGCTTTGTCTCCTTGAGTCAGGGAGTTGGCTGTGCTCTGCTAAGGGTGAGCCTCCTGACACCACAGTCCAGAAACTGAATCCAGCTAGAAAGCAAGGATAGGGCTCACCTTGTCGATTCGCTTTTCTCAAGGCTCACAATCTTGTATTGCCTGTAGAACAACAGTTATTTAATGTACTTTGTCCAGTTCGATAGTTGCTTACTGTGAGAGAACTAGTTGAGCGTAAATTTCTGTCAAGGCTAGAAGTATAAAGATCTTTTAGGTGATTTTTTATGTTTTTAATTTTTAGAGGGTGGTAGAAATTCTCTAGATAATAAATTTTAGAGTTGGTTACATTACATTTTAGACTGTTTACTTGTCACAACTCATCTGTACTTTGTGTGTGTGTGTGCGCGTGTGTTGCTGGATATCAAATCCAGGACCTTGCATATGCCACGCAAGGACTCTACCACTGAGCCACATCACCAGCCCCAAAATGGTACCTTTTATTGTGTGTAAATTAAACCTCATTAAACCTTGTAAAAAGGTGAAATAAAGGCTTTTCGGAACAAAGCAACATTATTAAATATTAGGCATGCAAAACATACAGAGAATAATACAGGAAATGCCTGTCTGATTATCACTCAAGACTACAAAGTAAAACAAAACAAATACAACCAGAAGCTCCCTGGGTATGCCTCCCTCCCTTGCAGACGTAACCACTATCTTGAACTTTATATTTATTATCCTCATGCTTGTTTCTATCATCTGACTTCATACATATGTATCATCTTACTTTATATGTGTCTTAACAAATATGGTATTGCTTTCCCTGTTTTTAAGGTTTACATAAACGCTTCATCCGTCGAGCTGTTTTTAAATGAGGTGATAATAAATAGGCAAACCCACAAACATAATTATATTTACACAGCTTTTAGCCTTGGGGCTGTACAGAAATGCAAAGTTTACCAGACTCTCAACGTTTTGAACTAACTAGACTTCCCACAGGAGGGAATGCCAAGGAAATCACTGTCATTTATTCTTCTGCCCAGGGGAAAAAAAAAATTAGTGAACACTCACTCTTGGCAAGTGGCACGAAAGGCAATTTGCAAGCCTGGCCCTGCTCCAACAGCTGCAGTTAAGACTCCTGCACTGAGGGGTGACAAGGGTTTGGAGGCTCCCATCAGCCTGAGTCAGCAGGTCTATCAGCGCCTGGTGTCAGCAGTTTCCTGTCAGAGAGTGATTCGCTGGACACCCTCTACCTTCTGGATAGAAATGTCTTAAGGAAATTGATTCCAGCCCCTCAGATTCAGGGTGGACCATTAACTCTGTACGTCTTATTAATCTCATAGGAAGAGTCTAGAAACATCTTTTTTCCCTTTCCCTTTCCTATGGGGCTCCTTTTTGAGTGCAGTCCATCTGCTATGCCCATTCTTCTCCAAGGCACAGAACATGTCCCTCCTCCTTCCTGACACTGGCCCTGATTCCCCTAATTCAACATGATGGCTGCTGCTGCTTTTGGCTTTTATCTGTACCTCTTTTATCATTTCCTGTTCTGTGCTGTCCTTAATGTCGCACCTGTCTTGTTTCCTCTATTAGATAGAATAAGTGCCTTTAAAGTTAGGTTCCTATAGGTGCCAATTTCTCTTTGGGTTCTTCTGTCTCAACTTCTTACCCTCAATCCAGGTGCCTAGCGAAATGTCTACACAGGGACGGGAGCTGTGGCTCAGTGGTAGAGCTCTGGGAGGCATTGGGTTCAATTCTCAGCACCACATTAAAATAAATAAATAAATAAAGGTACTGTGTCCATCTACAACTAAAAAATATTTTTTAAATGTCTATACATAACTGCGTATTGAATAAATGAATGAATGATTGATATGAAAGATTTTTTTCACCAAATTTAAAACAACGGAAACACTTTGATCATACAAATAATACGTAAACAACAAAAAATTTGTATCCTCCTGTTTTACAATCTCATGTTTTTTTAAAAAAATGCTATATATATATATATATATATATATATATATATATATATATATATAATTGAATCCAGGGACAATTTACCATTGAGCTACATTCCCAGCCCTTCTGTTCTTATTTATTTTTTAAAAATTTTTTTGAGACAGTGTCTTGCTAAGTTGCTGAAGTCAGCCTTGAACTTGGATCCCCTTGCCTCAGCCTCCCAAGCTGCTGGGATTCCAGGCATGTGCCACCACGCCTGGCTTACCATTCCACACTTTAGTTTGCAACTTTTGGTTCATGTAAATCTTGGAAAACAAGCCAAATCATTGCAATCACTAGCAAGACCGCAGCTCATAAACAGAGCTGGATCCTTCAGAATGAATTTTATTTTCTCAGATCCTTTGCTTACTCTTAAGTATGAGTTTCGTTTTCTTTTCCATTGTTCTTTTAAGCTATAATAAGCCCCTCCTCCATCTATTTCTTGATTTCCCAATAGGTCACTTTTGATCACTTTAAGGTAAATTTCCTGAAATGCAATGTGTCTGAGTCAAAAGGCACATAAAGTTTTCAGCAGAAACAAGAGGGACATCAAACAGCAGAGATTGTTTTTCAAAGTTTCCAGATAATATGAAATGGAGAACTAACTCCCCAGTTTTGTTTGCAGTGCTATGCCCCACCCATGCTAGGCAAGCACTTAACCACTGTGTGACATCCCCAGTCCCCTTAACTCCTTTGAGGTTTAGAGAAAAATTTAATGCAGAAAAAGTGATGAAAAGCATACCAACATCAGCACATATTCACGCACACTTTTCTGCAAGTTTAGTTTTCTTTTTACTTCAAGTCAAACATAATAAATTTTTATTTTTCAGTGAAATCCATTCCTTCTGTTGGAACTTGTGGCATTCCCATTAACAAGCAAAGAAGATACCAGGACTAATTTGTTTATACTTTATTTTGTAAAAAATATTTTAATCAAGCCGACCATGGTGCCTGTAATCCAGTTACTCAGAAGGCTGAGGCAAGAAAATCACTTGAATCTAGGAGTTCAAGGTCAGCCAGAGTGACATATTGAGACTCTGTCTCAAATAAAAAATAAATTTTAAAATGTTTTAACTAGCTGGGCATTGTGGTGCACTCCTGTAATCCCAGCTACTCAGGAAGCTAAGGCAGGAGGATTATCAGTTCCTGGCCAACCTGGACAACTCAGTGAGACCCTGTCTCAATTTTTAAAAGAAATTTTAAAAAGACCTGGGGATGTAGCTCAGTAGTAGAGCACTGTGAATTCAATTCCCGGTACAGAAAGAAAGAAAAAAGAAAACAGAAAGAAAAAGTTTCCGATCGAAGTAATTTTTTAAAATTGTATTTAAAAAAAAACCAATAAATTAAAACAAACAAACAAACAACAACAACAACAAAAAAAAAAAAACAGGAGCATTCTTCCTCTCCCAGGTTTTTTTTTTTTTTTCCTCTGAGACAACGACCAATACCTATTCTAGCTTTTCATCTAGGGTTTACCTCCATGTCTAAATATTATACTGTCACTTTTTCCTTTAGTGTTAGACGTGACCCATTTCCTGTTATGGAAGTCGAGGACTGATAATCCTTCTCCTATTGACCCGGCTTTCTCCTCCTCCCATCCTCTTCCTAGAGGGATATGGCCATTTTCAGTGTTAACAGGCAGTGTTTGCCTTATTCTGACTACCTCGGTGTGGTTCATTTCTGAGTCAAGGACTGTCTTACAGCATAAATGGCTTTCTCACCTCCTATAAATTTGAATTTTTATATTAGGGTTGAAACTTATTTCATCTTTTCATTTTCTACATTTTAAAGTATAGATACCAATTTTTCTCCAACGACTTCAACAAATCTGTGAGGGCCTCTCAGTATTGTTTCTGAATTAAACACAGTTCTATTTCCCCAGAGAGACCTCCCTCCAGTGTGGACTTGGGTATCTCTAGGGTGGGCTCACAACAGTCACCCCAGCTATTAGGTTTTTACAGTTTTCTGGTTTGTTTGTTAAGATGAAGCAACAGTTAGAGCTTGTGGCTATTTAAAAAAAAAATGGGATGGATATTTATTCTTAATAACAAATTGCCTCGTGACATATTGGTTTAAAACATCAACACAGGTTCATTCTCACAGCTGGGGGGCAGTCAGGAATTCTGGACTGGCTTAGCTGTGTGGTTCTGCTTGGGATCTCTTATGATGTTGCAGCCAAGAGGTTCAATGAAGCTGCAGTCATGTGCAGGCTTGAAGGGGTTGAAAGATGCACTTCCAGGATGGAACCTCACACACAAGCTAGGCTGTTGGCAGGAGGCCAGTTCCTTTCCACACAGACTCTGCATAAGATGGTTCGACTTTCCTCACATCATGGCAGGCCTCCCCAAAGGCAAGTGACCTAGGAGGGAACAGTGCCGAAGCTGTAATGTCTTTTCTGACCTGTCTTTGTCGATTGAACTTTGTCATTTCTATAATCCATAAGACAAACTATTCAAAACAAGGAGAACTAACTCAACAAGGGTATAAATACCAGGAGGCAAGGATTAATTTTGGAGGCTGGCTACCATGGGTGATCTGTCATCTTTACATACATTCTGGTTAGAAATTCTGTTAGATGTGATATTTGTCAGACCGACTTGCCTTTTCACACCTTTAATAGCATCTTTTAATGACCGAAAGTTCTTAACAACTACATGAAGATAAAATTCACCTATTTAAAGTATACAATTCAATAGCAGTTAGTATGTTTATGAAGTTATAGGACCACTAGTTTTAGAGTATTTTCTTTACCCCCACAGGAAACCTCGGACCTATCAGCAGTGACTTCCCCTCCTGCAAACTATCATCCCTAGGAAACTACTAATCTACTTTCCCTGTATGTAAATCTGCCTGTTCTGCATATTTCATAAGTGTCTATGTTTTTTTTCAGGACATCATGGATGTTGAGCATACTTCATATACATTAAATCATATCACATATGATCTTTTGTGATTGATTTCTTCCTGTTAAAATGTATTGTAGTTTCATCTATGTTATAGCATTTGTCAGAACTTCATTCCAGAATGCATTACTCCATTATATTGGATGTATCGCATCTTATTTATCAGTTTATCAATACAAAGGATATTGGGTTATTCTCCCTTTTTGGCCATTATGAATAGCCATGAACATTCAGAAACAATCTATTTGAATATATATTTTCAATTCCATTTGCTAAGGAGTTGCTGAGTTGTAAGGTAACTCTACATTTAACTTCTTTTTTTTTTTTTTTTTGGTACTGAAAATTCAACCCATCCACAGCCTATTTTTATATTTTATTTAGAGACGGGGTCTCACTGAGTTGCTTAGTATCTTGCCTTTGCTGAGGCTGGCTTTGAATTTGCAATCCTCCTGCCTCAGCCTTCCGAGGTATCTTTTGAGGAATCAACAATTTCGCTTTCATAGCAGCTACAACATTTCACATTCCCACCAGCATGGTGCAAAGCTTCCAATTTCTCTACATCTTCATCAAAACTTGTTATTTTCTGTCTCTTATTTTTTATTTTTTTCATTACAGCTATCCTAGTTGATGTGAAGTGATGACTAATTGGTGATTTGAGTTGAATTTCTCTAATGACTAATGATGTTGAACATCTTTTTATGAGATTACTGGCCACTTGTAAATATTCTTTGGAGAAATGTCTATTCAGATTCTTGCCCATTTTTGCTGACTTTTTATTATTGAATTAGAAGAGTTCTTTATATGTATATCACACCTTATATATAAGATAAATGTTATGTATCTTTTTAAAAATTTTTTTATACCTTTATTTTATTTATTTATTTTAATGTGGTGCTGAGGATCGAACCCAGGGTCTCACACATGTGAGGCGAGTGCTCTGCTGAAGAGCCACAATCCCAACCCTGTTATGTATCTTGTATGTTATCTTTAAAAATTTAATGAAGTTCAATTTATCAACTTTTGGGGGGAGCACAATACCTTTATTTTATCTATTTATTTTTATGTGGTGCTAAGGATGGAACCCAGGGCCTCGCACATGCTAGGCGAGCACTCTACTGCTGAGCCACAACCCCAGCCCCAATTTATCAACTTTTTACAGTTAATATCTTTCAGGTTTTGTTTAACTTCCTAATTCTCTTTTCCAATTATATGTTTAGGTTTCTGTTTTTCCTCTTGGGGGCTTTAAATCCTAGTGGTCCTTGACTGCCTCTCTCTCTCTCTCTCTCTCTCTCTCTCCCTCCCTCTCTCTCTCTCTCTCTCTCTCTCTCTATATATATATATATATATATATATATATATATATACACACACACACACACACACATACATACATACTATATATTTTTTTTAAATTCTAATTTTTATATGTGACAGGAGAATGCATTACAATTCATATTACACGTATACAGCACAATTTTTCATATCTCTGGTTGTACACAAAGTAGAGTCACACCATTCGTGTCTTCATACATGTACTTAGGGTAGTGATGTCCATCTCATTCCACCATTTTCCTACCCCATGCCTCCTCATTTCCCCTCCCTCCCCTTTGCCCTATATAGAGTTCCTCTAATCCTTCCATGATCCCCCTAACCACATTATAAATCAGCATCCTTAAATCAGAGAAAACATCAGCACTTGTTTTCTTGGGATTGGCTAATTTACCATTATATTCTCCAACTCCATCCATTTACCTGCAAATACCATGATTTTATTTTCTTTTAATGCTGAATAATTGCCTCTTTATATTTGAGAAAAACAATACAGTTCTGATGGGAATTTCATAAGTTAGTAGATTTCACTGAAGGGCAGAACTTCCCCATGTTGTGCATGAAGGCCTGCACAGAAAATGACAATAGTTAGCCAAGTGTGGTGGTGCAGGCCTGTAATCCCCACAGCATGGGAAACTGAAGCAGGAGGATCATGAGTCCAAAGCCAGTCTCACAATTTAGTGAGGCCCTAAGCAATTCAGCGAGACTCTCTAAATAAAATACACAAAGGGCTGGGGATGTGGTCAATAGTTAAGAGCCCCCTGGGTTTAATCCCCGGTAACACCACAAAATGACAACAGTGGTGCAGTACACTGTGGGGAAACTGGTAGAGATTAGGGGTATGTGTCATGGTTAAAAAAAGTTACATTTTTTTCATGAAATAATTATGATAAGATAAATAAAAATCAAACTATTAGTAAGGATATTGAATATATTTTTTTAATTTTTATTATTGGTTGTTCAAAACATTACATAGTTCTTGACATATCATATTTCATACATTTGATTCAAGTGGGTGATATTGAATATTTAATTAAATAAATTCTTTGAGTTCTTCCAAAAAAATCTTTTAAAAAGTTTTTATGAGAAACTTGAGCTTTATCCCACCAACCTAACATGTATAATAGTTAAACTCATTATACGCAATTTGAAGAGATGATCTCTTTGAATTCTTTAAACTTTGTTTGCATACACAGGAAATAGAAAATATCAGAAGAGATTCCTCACTTTTTCTAACAGAGACTCTTCCATTTATCACAATTCAGATAATTGGATCTATTAAAATTGTGTGTCAAGTATACAATCACTCTTTAAATCTGAGTTCTTCCTTCATTTATTGACAAATACAATGATGACTTTTCTTGTGATGATACAAATGGATTTTTATTTTTTTATTTTTTTTTTCCAAGCCAAACTGTATCCAGCTTTATTAAAGATACTTTTCATAAACAATCATGGTATTTCAGGCAGGACATGGGCAGACAATCGTTAACAGTATACAACAACTTTCAAACTCCCTTCTTGAATGGACTACCAAAATCAGAAAGCCACTATAAAACCCAATGAAGTCTTCATTTGATGCTCTGAATAGGGAAAGTTTAGAGTGAGGGTTGACATTTCACATTTAGCATGTTGTTTAACAACTTTTCACAAGCCGACCCTGACTTTCAGGAAATGAAAGGAAAATGGCAAAAATTATTAATCTGAAGATCCACAATCTAGAAAAGGAACTGCTGCTCTTCTGAGGGACACTATTCTCAATGACGTCACTGGAAAGTCCAGATTGCCCCACACACTGGTAAAACCAACTGTTGGGAATCAGGTCCCAACAGGTTTAGGGGAGTTAAGTCTATGCCAATGGCAGAGAGGGTCAGGAGGACATACAGATGAGTTTGAGTTTTTCCATACCTCAAGGCATTTGTGCCAAGGTGGCTATGTGTGCCAACATCAGGGAATCCCTTCCTCTTAGGAACAAAGAGGAAGTCTCTCAAAACTAGAAGGGAAAGGTGTCTTCCCCCACAGCAATCCAGCTTTGGAGACATTCTACTAGTGACATATGCTCCTTCCCCCCCAAAACAACAATGAAGTGTTCTGTGTGCTAACAACATAGCTTAAAAAAAAAAAAAAAAGTAAAACAAAATTCTGCATTTTTATAAAACTTGATAAAAAATAGTATTTCAAACTGTACAGTCACCAGAAGTACACAGTTATCAAAAACGCACACACTTCACTTGGCATCTCCAGCACCTTCAGCTTTCTGTGCCTGGTCTGTTTTGGCATCTCCATTTTCTGCAGGGTTATTCCCATCCTTGCCAGTGTCAGCTTTTCCTTTTTTCCCTTTGGGTACCTTCTCTCCCTTCTTTGCAGGGGCCTTTTTAGGCTTGGGCTCTGGCTTTGGAGGAGCAGGTTTGGCAGACAACCTTGCAGATCTTCTCTGTGGTTCGTCTTTCACCTTGGCTTTATCTCCTTTAGCATCCCCTTCAGCCTTTCTCTTGGGCATGGTGGCGACGCCGGCGGGACGCAGGCGCTGGACGCGGGGATGCAGCGGCGCGCGGCTTTGGTCGGTCCGGGGGTCGTTCTCGCCTCTTCTTCTTCACACTGCTCCACAAATGGATTTTTAATCCAATCCATCATTTTCATGACAAATATTTCCAAAATCTTATGAAGCTTTCCTGAACATATCTACAAATGTTGCCATCAGTCTTTAAAAAATCTTTAATATTAAAACTGTAATACTGATTTAACATACTATTAAAACATTTAAACTTTTTTTTTCTTTGAATACAAAACAATTGTCAGTCAGCATTAACATACTTCATTACATCCTTAACAATTTTCTACTGAGTTCACTCTAGTGGTCAGAATGTCTGTTATTCTGGCACAGTGACACATATCTGTAATCCCAGTGATTCCAGAGGCTGAAGCAGGAGGATCACAAGTTCAAGGACAGCCTCAGCAATTTAGCAAAACCCTATCTCAAAATAAAATAAAAAGGGCTGGGGCTGTGGCTCGGTGGTAGAGCAATCACTTAGCATGCATGGGGCACTGGGTTCAATCCTCAGCATCATATAAAAATGAAATAAGATATTTTGTCCACCTAAAACTAAAAAATAAATATTAAAAAAATTTCATGCACCACTTCAAGTATTTCATTATTCGTTACTTGTTTTGATAATTTGTCAAAGAAAAGTGCTTTCTAGTTTTATCAGGGATTCTAATAATGACATTAAATAATCCTAGATCCCATCAGTTTGCCAAGGAAAAAGTTGAATTTAATAATCTGTATTTGTACTCTCTCTTTGTTATTTGGAAGTTCAAAGCATCTGTTTTCCTACTTACACTGCAGCAGAATGCTTCCTAGTATCTTCATTTCATTGACCTATGCACTGAGCGGCAATTTCCATAAAAGCTTGTAAAATGAGCAAGTCTGCAATTATGCGAGATATTTAAGCTTTAGTAATTAATTACAAGACCTCATAACCATATTTGAGCTCTAATATTATTATACATAATCCATAAAATAACTCAGAGTGCTTGCAACAGTGTGGTATGGGCAAAAGAGTAGACAAATAATAGAATATAATAAAAAGAGTCTAGCATAAACCCACACTTGTGTCAAATTATTTTCAACCTGAGAGCAATACAAATACAATGGATAGGGGCTGGGGATGTGGCTCAAGCAGTAGTGCACTCGCCTGGCATGCATGTGGCCCGGGTTCGATCCTCAGCACCACATACCAACAAATATGTTGTGTCTGCCGAGAACTAAAAAATAAATATTAAAAATTCTCTCTCTCTCTCCTCTCTCATTCTCTCTTTTAAAAAAAATACAATGGATAAGTACAGTCTCTTGAACAAATAGTGTTGGAGCAATTAGATATGCACATAGATGATGCCAAAGAATTTTGACTTCTTTTTTTGGTACCAAGGATTAAACCCAAGGGCACTTAACCACTGAGCCATATCCCCAGACCTTTTTATATTTTATTTTGAGAAAGGGTCTCAGTTGCTTAGGGCCTTCCTAAGTTGCTGAGGCTGGCTTTAAACTTGAAATCTGCCTGCCCCAGCTTCATGAGCTGCTGGGATTATAGGCAGAATTTTTACTTCTATTTTATACCATGCATATAAGTTAATTCAACATGGACCCTAAGCCTAAACATAAAATTTAAAATATAAAACTTCTTGGAAAAAAGTATAGGAGAATAGTCTTTGCAGCCATAAGTACACAACGGTGTCAAAATTCAGAAAGCACTAACCATAAAAAATTAAGTTTGCCAATAGGATTTTGTCAAAGTTAAAAAATTCTTTTGTAAATATACCAATTAGAAAATGAAAATAACCTATAGACTGGGAGAAATTATTTGTAATACATGTATGTAATATAGAACCTAATATGCAATTAAGTAATAAAAATAAAAATAACTTGCAATGGTTAATTTTGTGTCAACTTGACTGGGCTACAGGATGCCCAGATGTCTGGTTAAACATTATTTCTGGATGTGTCTGTAAGAACATTTCAAGAAAAGATTAGCCTTTGAATTCGTGAACTGAGTTGCCTCACAGCTCTCTCCAGTGTGAGTGGGCATCATTCAATCCATTAAGGACCTGAAAAGAACAAAAAGGTAATGGAGGAAGGTTGAATTCTCTTTTCCTATTGTGTTGAGACATCAGTCATCCTTCCTGAAGCAGTCTGGTTCTCAGGCATTCAAAATCAGTGTGGATCTACATCATTGGCTCTTAGGCCTTCAGATGCTATCAACAGTTTTCCTGGATCTCCAGCTTGCAGACAGTAGACATGTTATTTCTTAGACTGCACAACTGAATTTGCCAATACCTCAAAATCTCATTCTAGAAATATACATGTTCATGTGTGTGTGTGCTATTAACAGGAGGTATATTGGTTCAGTTCTTTGGAGAATCCATCTTTTTGCAGTGCTGGGACTTGAACCCAGGGCTTTGCATATGGTAGGCAAGTGTTATACCCCTGAGCTACAACCTCAGCCTACACTAATTTTTAAAATGAGCAAAGGACTTGAACAGACATTTTTAAAAAGGACAACAATGGGGCTGGGGCTGTAGCCCAGTGGTAGAGCACTTGCCTAGCACAGGGGAGGCACCAGATAAAAACAAATAAATAAAATAAATGTATTGTGTCCATCTACAACTAATATAAACATTTAAATGAAAAAGACCAACAAGCACATGAAAATACTTGCAACATCAACAGTCATCAGCAATGAAAATCAAAGTCATGAGATACCAATATCACTTCCCAACAGAATGACTAAAATTAAATGAAAAAGACTGACAATACTAAACAAGGAACAACAGGAATTCTTGTACATTGGCAGTGAGAATATAAAATTAATCACTTTTGAAAACTATTAATTTCTTTAAAAGTTAAAAATAGTTTTACTTTGTGACCCAGCAATTCTATTGCTATGAATTTATTCAAGAGAAATAAAAACATATATCCACAAAAAGACCTGCATAAGAATATTTATAGCAAAGTTACTCATCATGCCTAAAATCTACAAATAGTCAGGTGTCCATTAGCAGAATAGCTAAAAATGCCATGATATATTCATACAATGGGTATTATTTGGCAATAAAAATGGATATTGTTTGGCAACAAAAAGGAACAAACCACTTATATATACAACTGTATAAACAAATCACAAAAACACACTGATTGAAAAGAAGCCAGATACCAAAGAATACATAACAGATGATTTTGTTTGTATGAAGATTTAGCATAGGCAAAGCTAACTTTTTTGTATTATAAAATAAACAACTTGTGGTGAAAAAAAATGCTTGCAATCAAGAAGTTCAACCCCCCCCACTTTTTTTTTTTTTTTAAATAATGGGGATTGAACCCAGGGGCATTTTACCACTGAGTTACATCCCAGTCCTTCTTTTCCTTTTTGAGACAGGATCTTGCTCAGTTGTTGAAGATCTTGCTTAATTGCTGAGGCTGGCTTCACATTTGAGATCCTCCTGCTTCAGCCTCTCCATTCACTGGGATTACAAGTATGTATGTACCACTGGGCCTGGTTCAATAGTTTCATTTTATTTTATTTTATTTTTACCTAGATGGATGTTGGTGGTATGATGTCAGCAATTGATTGCCATTATGGCTTCATTTCACTTAAGACTTATGCAGAGGATTATAATATAGAAATAGTTATAAAATAATCTTATTTCTATGGATTAATGAGGCAATCTCTATAGCAGAGGAAGAATAAATATAGTATTTGTTTATGAATATGGTAACTTTTTAGCTATAATTAAATATACTATTTAAGTAACATAAGTAATTGAGGAGACTATAGGCCTTTATAGCTTCAGGACCTAAAGTTGAAAAGCTGAAGAAGCTCCTGTTTTCAGTAATCAAAAGTCCATTGCAAGGTGAGGTTGTAAAGAGGTGTGGTTGGGAGGTGGGTTAGACAATGAAGGTCCTTGCAGACCACTAAAGAGTTTTGAGTTGTATGTAAATGTAAGAGAAAACCACTGAAGGATTTTAAAGCAAACAACAATGTGATCTAAGTTCTTTTAGGACATCTACTTCCACTAAAAGGAGAATTGGGATTGGAGAGGACATGAAAACCAGACAAATGGCTACCAATCAGGCATCGTGAGCAACGAAGAATCTTTTATCAATTAGGATTCCTGGTTATAAACAATAAAAATACAATTCCAGGTCATTAAGCAGAAAGGTTATATGTTAGGACATAGGGTAATTTGAAGACAACAGGAATAGGGGAGACCCAGGCTTGAAAATAGGCTAGGAAGGAATTTTAACAGCTATAGTTACAAGTGAGGTCACTGCTACAGCAAAATCCTGGATGCCACAGCTTGCACCTCAGCTGCCACTGGCACCAGGCAAGGAATGTGGCCACTAGAGTTAGGACCCCCACCCCATCCTTATATTGCCATCCCTGAAACACCATTATCATCCATTCTTTCTACTATTTCTATTTCTTGGAGTCACTGGTTATGAATTCAGTTTGATATACGCGATTGACCAAGGCTTAGTCACATGCAAATACTCTAGGTATAAGGTTAGGCACAGAAATATCAGGGGCTTTCAGCTTCTGTAGTATTAGATGGCTCCTCTAAAAGGAATTTCCTAAACAAAAGCAGGTCTTGATGTAAGGCAGCTGAACTGAAAAGATGACACGTCTCCACTACCAGGATGGAAAAAGTGGTCTGCTAGATTGAGTTATTGACTCCCCTCTCTATCCATGCCCTTTGCAACGTAACTTTGCAATCTCCTTCACTGAAAGTACTGCATTTCCTCGTTCTTTGACTTATGCATTGGCCATGTAACTTACTTTTCCCAAGAGAAATTAGTAGATATAATTGCAAGCAGAGGCTTAAAATGCACTTGGGTGGATAGACTTAGTGTTGTGTTTCTATCATTGCTGCGACAGGAACATGTGGTAGCTCACCCACTCATTCAAAGATGCTGAGACAGGTGGAGCAGTCTTACACACCTGCAGTGTGAAACAGACCTGTCTCTACCACCACAATGTTGATCATCAGCCAATCTCCGAGCTGTGCTGCAGTTGAATAAGAGTCTTGCTAAGAGCAGCAAGGCCACCCAAACTGAGTCCTATGAGCTAAATAATGCTTAATGATGTATGCTGGAGAGTTTATGGTTACTTATTATGCAGTTAGTATGCTATGATAACTGACTAGATACATTCAGATGATATTCAGAGAAGCACCACAAAGGTGATCAAAAGTTGGCACATAAGCTTTAATTATGGAAACAAGGAGTGTGGATGATGAATCTGAAGGAACCTTTTTGTACCAAATTCTACCAAGACCATTTGGCTTCCACATGCATGGATATTTTCAAAATTCTCTTTAGATTTATATATTGTCTCATGACTTACAAAGCACTTTCAAACACCTAATCATGTATCCAGTAGTTTTGCTGTCATCTCATCCAAAAAGCTTTGCTCAGGGCCTTTCCTCTGGGATCTCACTATACTCTATGACTATCTTCTTCACAGATTTTACTCTTATGAGAATAAAAGCATCTCTGCATGTGGTCATCTTTCCCACCAAACTGAAAGCTCATTCTTACACATTGCCTGGCTCAATAGCTGAGCCTCCTCTATGTCAGATCTTTCCAAAATCTCCAACAGCTCCCCCATTCCACCATGAGTGGATCACATTGTCCCTGATCGTACCTCCTACTGCTGTTTTTGCTCACACTGGCCTCCCTGGTATGCCCTATATTTAAAAAGTCCAAAAAGTATTCCTTCTCTAGAATACTTTTTTTTTTTTTTTGTATTGAGGATTGAATCCAGGGTGCTTAAACACCAAGCCACATCCCCAGCTTTTATATACTTAATTTTGAGATAGGGTCTCACAAATTTGCTTAGGGCCTTGCCAAATTGCTGAGGCTGGCTTTGAACTTGCAATCCTCCTGCCTCTGGGATTATAGGTGGATGCCACCACTCCTCTTTTCTAGAATATTCTTGCTGTAAAAATCTTCAGGGCTTACTCTTTCCAATCTCTGCTCAAGTGTCATATTAAATGCAGCCTTCCCTGACCAACCTATTTTAAAAATACTATTTTGTCTTATTTTCCTCCATTGCATGTGTCAGTATGGGACATATGTTTCATTTATCTGTCTTCCTGACAAAATGAGGAAGAGAATTGTTTGTTGACTATTTTATCCCCAGGACCTATGATAATTTCTATAACATAGCTAATAAATGTTGAACGTTGAGATGAAAGTTTCTTAAGTTAAATGTGAAGTTAAAATGGATGACATATGTGGACTGACTAGAGCTCCAGTTAAACTCTCATTCCAATAACTTAGTTTCCTTATGAAATGCCAAATTATATAATTCCATCATCCCATTTTATAGAGAGGGGAGTTATGCAGAAATGAATGGGATGGAGAATGGAAGACAGTTGTGCTCAATTCCCAGTATGTTTACTGTCACTGAAGGAATGAAAGCAAACTTTAAAGGGACAAATACAAAAGCATAATCATACTAAGACAGATTTTCTTAAAAAGCAAAGTGCTTTCACCTATCAACTTTCAAAAGATTCTACAATGTTTATGCTTAATTGTGGTTGGTAGGGCTATAAGGATTTAGGGACTTTAATACCTTCTAGAAGGATAGATTGTAGTGTCTTTCTCCCGGAGAATAGTTTAGTCATATGTATTGGTACACTCAAGAGACTTAAAAATGTTCACTTTATGACTCAGTTATTAATATTTTAAAATGGAGAAGATCAATTAAGAGATTACTTATAATCTTACTTATAAAAATTTATTAGAATAAATCAAAAGGTAAAAGGTGGACATTTTCTTTTTTATAAAGACATGGGGCCTTGCTATGTTACTTAGGTTGGCCTCAAACTCTGGAAGTATCTGGGACTAAAGGTGTGCACCACTACACCCATCTGATAGTTTTTTTAGATGTTTTCAAGATATCAGAAATTCTCATTGTGTCTTCCAAAATATTTTAAAAACATGTAAAATGTTCATACTATGAACCTAGTGTATATATGCATATAGTTGATAATATCACCATAAAACAGGAATACTTAAAATTACATATCCATCTCCTAACCTATGTTTCTCTAGAGAACCCTCCCTGACTGATATAGAAATCAAGGTGTGTGGAGCCAGGCATGGTGGTACACACCTGTAATCCCAGCAACTCTGGAGGCTGAGGGCAGGAGGATTCCAAGTTCAAAGCCAGCCTCAGTAATTTAGCAAGACCCTTTCTCAAAATGAAAAATAAAAAGGACTAAGGATATGGTTCAGTGGCTAAGCACCCCTGGGTTCAATCCCCAGTATCCAAAACAACAAAAACCCCAAACTAAGCTGTGTGGTACAGCATGTGTAAGTCATGTACAGGAATGACAAGCAAAAATAAAGCAAATCCAGATTCAGATTCTATTTCCATTGAGGACAAACTACTTCTCTCTTTAGAATGGAAGCTCAACATATTCTCATCAACACATTGAAATTCAGGGCTGGTCATTATTACAGGCATGCTAGGCTTTCAGTTGTCATAGTAATGTTTCAGCCTAGGTAAATATATATTCCTTGCCTTTACTTTCTTGTTACCAGTCTTCCCGTCCTGCTACTCCTGAGCCTTTAAATACATAAACAATGAGATCATTTCACTGTCTAGAAGATAACCATAAACTCAGGACATATACTGGTTTTAGTTTACAATGGTAAGATATATTTTCTGCTATCAGGGTTACTGGAGTCTTTCAACATTTAAATAGTCTGATTCTGGCTGATGCTGCCATATTGGGGAAAGAGCTATCTATAAAACAGGCTCAGGCAGAATGGGAATTCAGGGACATGTGTACCAGATTAAACAGATCTAGATTTTTTTCCAAAAACACCCTTTTGGTTTTGCATGCACCATACGGTCTCTGTCAAAACTACTTGATACTGCCTTTATGAAGTAGAAAGTCTACACAATATATTAGTGAATGGGCACAATTATGTCTTTAAAAAAAAATCAAACATAAGGTGCTGGGGCTGTGACTCAGCAGTAGTGCACTTGCATGGCATGTGTGAGGCACTGGGTTCGATTCTCAGCACCACATATAAATACATAAATAAAGGTTTATAAAAAAAAACCAACAAGACACAGGCCAGATGTGGTTGATAAGAGTGTCACTTGGCAATGTGGAATGGTGAACTGTTATCTTTTCCCAGATTAATGCATATTGTTTCGGATGTTAGTCAAAAAGGTGAAAATAGCTCTAGATTATCAGGCACATGTCAAATGCTAGGGACCATATTTGTCCCAATAAGGTAATATGATCTGAATCATTGCCCATGTTTAAATTCACTACTTAGAATATCCATGAGTTTTATGCATTGACAAAACTGGTGAGTTTAATGCAAAAAAATCATTGTGCCTTCATCTTCCAGGTATTTACTGGAACTACTACTAAATTATTAACAATCCCCTGGGGATATAATACTATAGATCCTCTGATTTATACAGGTTTATGTCCTGATAAGTCTATCATAAAGTGCAAGTATCATTAAGTCAAAAATGTATTTAATACACCTAACCTGCAGAACCGCATAACTAGAGTATTGGTTGTTCATTCTTTTCACTGGCTGACTGGCAGTCCTGGTACACTGTTGCTGCTGGGGGACAGCACTGTTCAGAGTATCATATGGCATATTGATACTGAATGCATTCAACTCTCACACCATTAAAAACCATGTAAATTGAGGATTGCATTTTACCAGGAGCCCCTAGGAGCCTGAATGATTTCTATTTGGCCTGTATCCCAAGGTTACTAGGATTCACCTAGTTGTTGAACATACTCAGAACTTGAATGTCAAGTGAAATGAAAAGTGTTATTCATCTAGTCCCCATGAACACCACTGACTTTTGACAGTGATGTTCCTGATTCCCATAAATTTATTTAACTACAAGCCAATATTCAATATTTCTTTTTTTTCTAAAGAGAGAATTTTTAAATATTTATTTATTTTTTGTTTTTGTTTTTGGCGGACACATCTTTGTATGTGGTGCTGAGGATCGAACCCGGGCCGCAGGAATGCCAGGCGAGCGCGCTACCGCTTGAGCCACATCCCCAGCCCAATATTCAATATTGCTGGTAAGTTTGGATGTCTTTCTCCCAACACTGAGGAAGGTAGATGGCTGAAGAATGCTTTGGCAAAGCGAGCAAGATTCTTATTACATGTGGTCCTTTTAGGTCTGGCTTTCTTCAATCAAAGGGCTTGTGCCTAGAAATCTCTACTGTGCCAGGCCTATGTTCACATTTTTTTGATATATAATTAAGGTCTATTAACTTTATTCCTGTGAAGCTAGTATCCAACAGCTTTAAATATTTGTTACCAGACCACTTCACACACTAATTGTAATCAACATACACCGACCACCCTGCTGCTTTTATTAACCTACCTACACTGGCTTCCTAGAGTTTAAGTCAACCTGACCTGCAATAACCTGATACCTCATTTCACTTTCATCTCTTAGTAAAGAAGAAATATTTTGGGTACTGTTAAGGTAAGGGCAGTGAGTAGAATGTATAGGGAACCAATCCAGCAATCTCATTCCTCTACATCATCTCAAATGCATTCTACCTTTTGATGTCATTTGGCAGACTCAATCATTAAGTCCAGGCTTAGAAGTTGAAAACCACATGGCCTGAAGCAAAACTGGTGTGAATGGTAAAACCAATAAACCTGAATCCATCATCCTAATTCACCCCCCGGAAATTTATAATTTTAACAATGTAAATAAAACAACTGCTTCTGAAATTCTGTCCTATTCAAAACCTACAATTCTTCCCCTGGGCAACAGAGCTAAAATCCTCGTAATGAAAAGTGAGGGCTGATAATTGTTTACCTGGTTGAAGCACACATTTCTTATTATAAAGAAAACTTTAAAGATCATACCAGAGGGCTTGGGGTTCCTTAATTTTTTTAGTTTTAGATGGACACAATATATTTTATGTGGTGCTAAGGATCGAACCCCTTGCCTCACGCATGCTAGGCAAGCGCGCTACCATGTGAGCAACATCCCAGTGCCTCACGCATGCCAGGCAAGCACACTACCACATGAGCCACATCCCGAGGCCTGTGTACTAGGGATTTAACCCAGGGGTGCTTTACCATTGAGTCACATTCCCAGCCTTTTGAGCTGGGGTTCTCACTAAGTTGTTGAGGGCCTTATTAAGTTGCCAAGTCTGGCTTTGAACTTGTGATCCCCTAGTGAGTACAAAGTATTTTAATTCAGCAACCCTCCAATCAACTATATTTGGTTTTTAGTAGTCTCAGTCCTGCAGCTTTAAAAGCAACACTTTGTTGGCCCTGCTGTATGAAAGCCCCGAGAGTTCCTTTACTTCCAGGCAAGACTTCATGCTAGGCATGGTGGTACATGCCTGTAATCCCAGTGATTTGGGAGGCTGAGTCAGGAGGATCAAAAGTCCAAAGCCAGTGGTCGGTGTCCCTGAGTTCAATCCCCAATATGAGATGCACCACCAAAGTCCAAAGCTAGCCTCAGCTGTGGGAAGCCATTCTCACACGTGATTGGGCAACTCCCGGATTGGGTGTGAGGCGCTCTGGCTAAACTGTGTGGGAGCTTTCCCGACCTTCTCCTGGTGCGAAAGCCTGTCCATGTGGGGGTGTGACTGACCAATGACCCTGAGGCCAATCACTGACCCTGACCTTGGAGTGCTGCCCCCCTCAACCTTCTTTGGATGGAATTCTCCCCTGAATTTCTTGTTCCCCAATAAAAGGCCACTCCCTGGCGTGCTCTCTCTCCTGCTAGCCCTGAATAATCCTTGCTGCCCTGCTGGGTGGACCTGGTCATAAAAAAAGGTAATTGAGTCTGTGTGTTTATTTTGATCTCGCTAGCTCTTTTATGCCAAAAACCTCTTTAATGAAACCAGTGCGCTGGTCGCATGATGGAACTCAGCAACTTAGCCAAGTGAGACCCTCAAAAGAAGGAAAAAGCATCTCACTTAACAAGTTACAATGGGTTTCCCCCAAAGGTTTAAGTTTCATGAAACCAACAGACCACAATCACAACAGAATACTTATCCCAGAATATAAGAGGTGTTTCACCACTTCAATCTTCACCTGATAAAATTCCAAAATTTCTCCTTTTAACTTTTTGGTGACAGTCTGAATTAATCAAAATTTCCTGGCATGTTATGTGAGAAAACTCAGCTTTCACTGGCTTTAAAAAGATCCTTAATTGGCAGATAACAGGGAAGCTCATAGAACAGTTACTAAAGCCAAGAATGGTGGCACATGCCTGTGATGCATGTCTAGCACTGGAGATGTAATTCAGTGGTTAAGTGTCCTTGAGTTCAATCCCCAGTACTCTCCCCTGCACCATCAACCCCAAAATTAAAACAGAGCTAAAAAAAAAAATCTGGGTTGAGGTAGGAATCCAGGTTGTTAAAAACGTATTCTTAATAGCTAGAATTCCCACACCATTACCATTAACCTTCCTACTTATTTTCTATTCAATACTCCATGTAATGTCCCAAATACACTGTTTCCTTTGGGTGATGTGGCAATTTTTTTTGAGAGTATTTAATATTTAATTTTTAGTTTTTGGCGGACACATCTTTGTGGTGTTGAGGACCGAACCCGGGCTGCATGCATGCCAGGCGAGCGTGCAACCACTTGAGCCACATCCCCAGTCCCCTGATGTGGCAATTTTTGTGTGTAGGTTGGTTAGGGAGAAAAGCAGATTGGGAATGGTAGGCAGATGCAGAATGTCATTACATAACGCTATTCCAGAATGGTGTTTTGGCAGGGGTGGAGGGATGCAGTACCGGGGACTGAACCCAGGGGCAGTTGACCACAGAGCCACACCCCCAGCCCTATTTTGTATTATTTAGAGATGGGGTCTCACTTTAGTTGCTTTGCATCTCACTTGTTGAGGCTTTCAACTCTGATCCTCCTGCCTCAGCTCCTGAGCTACTGGGATTACAGGTGCACCACCACAGGCCTCAGTTCAGAAGTTAACAAATTATAGTACTGTTGGAGACAGGCTTGTAATACAAATTTGGAGCAACTAGATATTCAAACCACTCTACCCAACTTTATCAACTCCATAGTAAATCCATAGGGATCCCATATATCTTTGTAATCTGGGTGAAAAGGTTATTCAATCTTTTAAACTTAACAGATGAAGCCAATTGAGAAACTCAAAAATTAGAAATCTTTTTTTGGTGGTGGTGGTGGTGGGGGGGGGGCTTTGGTGGACTGGGGATTGTATGCTGGGGCTTGAAACCATTGAGCCACATCCCCATCCCTATTTCTTATGTAATTTGGAGTAAGGGTCTGAGTTGCTTACTGCCTAGCTTTTTTGCTAAAGCTGGCTTTGAATTTGGGATCCTTCTGCCTCAGCTCCTGAGCAGCTGGGATAGGCATGTACCACTGCACCCAGCTATTAGAAATATATCAAAGGAATCCTATTATTCTACCTGGACTGGAAGTACTTCCCATAACTTTCAATAAATTCAGATGCTTAGATTTGCATGTAATGTCACTATTACACTTGCAGCTGGGCATTATTTATGCCTAGTTCATGTGTATTTCTATGTGCAGATATATACCAGCATCACAAAATCTAAACCCCCAATATTCTGTAATCAGAACCACCAATTAAAACATCCTCAGGGTGAAAAATGTCGCATGCTCACAAGATTTTGCATTTAAGCAGGCAGATTTATGATAGAGTGATAGCAAGTTGGTGTACTATAACGGGTAAAAGCACTGGCTTTACAGGTTGGTCCAAGGTCAACAACTTTTAGTGTTATGATCCTGAAACAAACAACTTCGAGAGCCTTGATTTTGGTTTTTGATGTAATTCTTGCTCCCAGTGCAGGGTAGGCTCAAATTCACAAGTATCCCGCCTCAGCATACAGAGTAACTGGGATTTTAGGCCTGCACCATTGTGCCTGGCTCATTTTAAAATATGAACCTTCGGGGTGATATTGTAATTTAGTGTTAAGAGCACTTCATAGTATGTGTGAGGCACTGGGTTCAATTTTTAGCACCACATATAAGTTAAAGGTCCATCAACAACTAAAAAAATAGTAAGAGAAAACATGAACCTCTGAGTGTGGTGGAGCATGCTTATAATCTCAATTAAGAGTGAAGCAAGGTTCTAAGACTGAGGGCAGTTTCAGTAACTTAGTGAGGGCCATAGTAGAGTGCTCCTGGGTTCTTCAGTACAAAACCCAAACAAAACCAAAAATGAACCTTTCCATGCGACAGAGCCAAGAACAAAGTTGGGAGATAGGAGTGAAAATCCATCTTAAAAACAGATGGTATAAATGGGACTTGTATTATTAATAGATCAACCCAAATACTTTTGTAGGATACATCAATGAGACATGGTTATTCCCAAGGATGCTGTATACCCTAGGCCAATAAATACGCTGGGCAATTTCTTCTTGTCCTACCAACAACAAACAAAAAAAAAAAAAAAAAAAAAGAAGAGCTGGATTGAGACCACCTAGGCCCAAATGCCACCTTTAGCAGCCTTTTGATCTATGTTACTTTACATAATGATTGTTAAGTGAAATTAATATAAAACACATAAAAATAGCTGGGACATACTGAATTATATCTAAGTGCTATAAAAGCCAGTAGCATAACACTATTACCTATGACATTCTCAGAATTGGTTGGAAGAATAAATTAAATGTAAAAGAACTGATACCAAGGTATTCTAGGTAACCCTCAGGATGTGTGTGGAGGGTAAAGTTATATAACTTCTACTTATCCACTCTAAATGTACTTCTGAGAAACACAATCTTAAAACAAAAAAAAAAAAAGTATAAATCTCAGCCCAGGAAGCATACCGCATCAGGGCCTAAACAACTATCCTAATTACCACAAGATCAAAAGAAAACCAACACTTCTTTGTAAACTGAGTTGCACCAGTATTTTTGTCTCTTCATTTGCATTTATTTAACACAGTTCTCAAAACATTTGAGTGAAATTGGGCCTCCTTTGGTAAGCAAAGGACCTGAAAATATTTAAAAAATGAACAGGCAATGTCTTCAATCCATCCACGACACAGGTGTAGTGTTCCCTTCTCTTACCCCACATTCTGAAGCACCCAGTTTTCTCATATAGTCTAAAAACTAGAACAAGAGTACATTTGTGGTGGAATGTATTGTTAATTGCTAGATGAAATACCATTATCCCCTTGTAACAGCTTTTAAGAAACAGCCTTAAGGGATACAATGTGTAACTCTTCTTATTCCTCTGCTATGATACAGATTACATAAAAGCTGACAAGTCCACATTTATAAGCATTAAGCGCTTGCTGTATTGAAAGAGTTTTAGTTCTAATACTAGCAGTACAGAGTTACAGAGCATATTTTTAACATTTATTTGCAAGTATATTAAATATGGTTTGTTTCATGGATTGGAGTAAAATGGGCAGTTTTGTCTTTAAATTTACTACTGACAAATTGGAATAGTTCTAAGCACTGATGTTAGAAAGAAAAGTAAAAATCAAATTGTTTATTGTTGCTTTTTACCATTTGGTAGCATTTTACACACAGGCTTCGATCTTCAGAATACCCTGGATTCAGTAGAAAAACCTTTTAAATGAAGTTTTGTACAATAGAAACTTCTCAGCAGTCAAAATTTGGACTGTAAAAAAATACATGCAAAACATACTTTTCTGAAAACACTTAACTTTGAACAAAGCACCGAACTACACAAATGCAGAATGAAAACAGCATTTCAACTCCACCAAAAGTAGTCATCATAAAAGGTGTAAAAGTCACCTAACTTCACTAGGCACTGTTCACTTTTTAAACATGAGACAATAAAAAATATTGTCCACAAACAATATCCCAGCTCTATGGCAGGTTTCAGAAAATCTTCAACTTCATGCTTTAATAGCGACCTGGAAAGAAAATGAAAAATAAACATGCTTTAATGCTAAGGGAGCAGTATATCAAGCTTATTTGAATGCTAAGAACTTTATTAGACTATTCTACGATTAGGAAATTTCTAGCAGATTCCCTTTGTGGGAATAACAGACGTGTGTACAAAAAATAGAAATGAGATAACCGATGTTAAATACTAGATATGAGAGATAAGAGTCTAAAAACCCGAACTGGGAGGGAGGGGATAAGTGTAGGGGAATGATCCTGGCTAACTTATGTTGTCATACTGCATACATGACTATGTAACAATGAATCCCCATCATTAGGCACAGCTATGAGGTACCAATAAAAAAATGTGGAAAGCAAAAAAGACGATGCAAGAACATATAAAGGACCCAATTCCAGTTGTCCAAAATTTGTAATAGTTCCCAAAGCAGAAAAAACAAAATGGTGACAGATTATGTTCGTCTTATTTAACAATTAAATGGATCCTAACGTAGATAATGTGGATCAACCCATTATTTGCAAAAAGATCACTCAACTAGCTGTAGATGCCAAGTCAGAACATAATAAACAAAATCATAAAGATAAAAAACTTACGAGGTGAGTAGGATCGAGATCTGGAACGTGACCTGTATCCTCCACGACTGTAGTAAGGAGAAGGTGACCGCCTTCTGTAAACAAATGTCAAGGTTGTCTAAGTCTCCACAAATTACGATTATACGACAAAAACTAGAAGGACCTAACAAACCTTTAATTTTTTTCATTAGTTAGGCTTCAAAGATGATGAACAGAATGAACATTATACTGGGCCCTAGTGTACTGGAATAAGCATCTCCTAAGAACTATCAGGTCAAATACTCCTTGCTATATTCCATCAATATAACGTTATAAAAATCCCTTACCATTAATTACAACCACTTTTATGGAATAACACCATAAAGTTGACTAGTGTTTCAAGTTAGGTTGTACTTATTTAAAAAAGAAAAACTGAGAAATTAAAGAGTACAAGAACACAGCAGTCATAAGCAGATGACTACAAATCTGCATCCATATCCATGACTTGTTTCCCATTATTTATGAAATGACACCATCAATTACTTATAACTTTTATGAACACTACAAAGCCCTTTTTATTGTTAAAGAGTATTTTAATAAACTAAAAGAAATCCAATTTTGTGATGCCACTTAAAACTGCCTATATATATATATCACTACCTATATAGCAAACATCTTTAATATTTTCTGTTTTTGTCCAGATTTAAATTCTCTCCTGACATACCTGTAAATCTGATCCCTGTCTTGAGCAGCTCTCCATCCACCTCCTCCTCCACCTCCTCCTCTGTGAAGACAGAAAAGCAACATTTAGTTATAAGATAAAACGAAGTGCAGCAGTTCACACCTCTAAGCTCAGTGTTTCAAGGGGCTGAGGCATGATGGCAAATTTATAAGGCCAGCCCCAGCAACTTAGGAGGGATCCTCTCCCCCGCCAAAAAGAAAAAAGTATGTGTGTGGGGTCAGGTATGGCTCCACAATCCCCAGTACCCCATAAAAAAACTCATGAACCTTGAGTGAAACTAGTTGGGGGTGGGGACACAATACTGGAAATAGAACCCAGAAGTATTCAACCACTGTGAGCTATACTCCTAGCTCTTTTTACTTTTTGAGTAAAGTCTTGCTAAGTTCTCCTGGCTGGCCTTGAAACTTGAAATTCTGCCTTAGCCTTCGGAGTCATGAGGGATTACAGGTGTTTGGCACTGCGCCCAGTGAATACTAGTGTTGTATAATAAATAGTCAATTTTGCCATCCTTTAGAAAATTGCACAGTGCTCTCTCTGGTGGCTAAAATGAGTATTAACACTACAGAACATTTCCAAGTAAATGCTACCAAGTGAATGAAAAATGGAGACTATAATCTTAGCCTCTACCCTTAAGTGTTATTTAATGTATTTCTTGCTTAGAAAGAACAAATTTTTTTTTTGTTTGTGTGGGTTAAATGTTGGCAATGTCAAAAGCATACTTAATAAACTCACTGCTACAAACAGCGATATATAAACAATTTATTTTTCTTTTTTGGGTACTGGGGCTTGAACTCAGGGACACTTTACCACTGAGCTGAATCCCAAAACAGGCCTCAATCTGAACTCTGCCATCTTCTGAATCACTGGGATTACATGAATGTGCAAATAAACCTGGCTAGGACAACTTCCAATTTCTTAAAATTTATCAAAGTACCATGCAAAAAGACATCCATACCTCAAAGCCACAAACCCATCAAGGTTAAATGTTATAGTTCATATCTAATCATCACATAAATTTACAATTTTACTTGATAGCTAAACTACCCAACCACTGCCAAAATGGAAACACATGCCAACTTTCAGGGAATTCAGCTGATTCATATACAATGTTTAAAATAAAGTTTTATTATTATTTTTATTATTTTAGTTATTATTTATTAACACATCTTTTGGTAAAGCTCCCTTTAATATTTTAGAATAATCATTCAACAAAAATGCAAATACAGATACCAAATTAAAGACACATAATCCTTAAATTTGACTTAAACTCCAGCTTTTATTTCTTTTTGGCACTGAGGTCAAAATCAAGACCGTGAGTACGCAAGCGCTCTGACACCGAGATACGGCCCCCAACACTAAAGCCTTTACTAAAAACTAAGCTTTGTGTTGCTTTAAATAATACCTTACAATTGAGACTCAGAAGGGTAATGGCCTTCCATATAACATACCTGTATGATCTGCTATAGTAGTCCCGATCATCATAGCCTCGATCATATCCTCTGTCATAATAATCCCGACGGCGTGAGCTGCCACTGTGAATAATAATAAACCTTTTAAAAAATTCAAGTAGTCCTTTTATCTTCCCAGGTAAGACTTATGCTATTAAAAATCAGTACATATATATAGCAAAATACTATGCAGTGTTCTGGGTTTTTTAGTCAAGATCTATGTACACAACTGGATCTTTTTCTCCTGTACAAAAATAGTGGTATCTACAATATGTAGGTCTTCTCTGATATTTTAACTGGAAATTAATTTTATTATAATCCTCACCAATATCTGCCTTTCCCTTTTCTCATCCCTTGTAACAATATTTCATCTCTTTTGGTTAAGGAGGCTCACAGGTGCTAATCACTCATTTATTAAGCCAACTCATTGGTCTGGAGTTATGGCTCAGTGGTAGAGCGCTCGCCTGTTATATGTGAGGGACTGGGTTTGATCCTTAGCATCACATAAAAAAATGAACAAACTGAAGGTATTGTGTCCATCTACAACTAAAAAATACTTTATAAAGTTAATTCACTAGTTCACATCTCTAAGGAAAAATAAAATTTTATTTTTCTGAGTAGGCTAAGTTTTAGCTGGGCCAGGAGAATATCGCAACCATGGACATAGTCATATTCTCTATTATATGGAACATTATATTTAGACTTAAATAATTCAAAGTTTTTTGTCAATATGGTACACAGCTGGGGAGTCATGATAAGGAGTATTTTATACTTCAGTGCAGTAACTAAAGCCCATGCATTATATTCTGCAAAGAACACTTAAAAAAAAAAACTTGATTTTATCTACAACGGTTTGAGATTCCTATTATAGGAAATGATTTAAAGATGGCAAACAAAATTTGTGACACAAATAGAATGTTTCCATCACATACAATCTACCTAGTTTTAGCTAGTTAAGAGATAAGAAAAATGATTTACGAGGTCACAGGATTTTATGTAGGTGTCACTTCATCTCAAGTGTTTTCAGGAAGAAATTAACAAACTTCACTGTCAATCACACTTTTATCTTCCAAGTAAACTTACTAGGTTGGTCTCCCCATGTAAATTCCTGGTGTTGGGGTATGTGGTCTTTTTGTTATAGAGAAATCAACTCTGATTCTACGTCCATCAAGCTCCATTCCATTGGCACGTTCTTTAGCCTTCAAGAGATAAAGATGAATAAATTGGTGTATGCATTTTAGACAAAGATACTAAATTAGCCTATAGCTTTAAAAATAATAACCTAGTGGACGCTTTCAGTTAGTGTCAAACATTTAACATAGGCTAGAACATGAAATCTTAAAACTTAAAAATGAGTCATTTCATTTGGGAAAGCTGGTCGTAGAAACTTACTACAATTTAACAATATTTCCAGCTCTAAAGTGATGCATAGTTGATAAACTACATTATCTGAGAGCCAAATATGGCCAGTGATAAATAGTTTACTTAATGATCCATAAACTAACAATCTAAGTGGCTAGGAATCAAATGAAATCCATAAATGATTGAACACAGTGCCACACTTTCCTTTACATATGGATGCTTTTGGTTGTAAAAGCAGAACTGAGATCCTCTGATTTTACAAAGTTTTATTCACATATCCTCCTATCCAGAGTATACACCAACTGAAAAACTCTGCATTTAAAAACAAAAATACCCCATTTCAAAGTCTTGGAAGTTTGATAATTTGAGAAAACAGCCTTTAACCTAAGTAGAATTTAAGTTTCTAGTTCCAATGTTACTACTTTATCTTTAGCACAGATTTTCAAGCCAGTGTTCATATAGCTGTAGCAAGTGAATCAGAAAATGTAGAAGCCTACTACACTGTCAGTGAGATTGGGCCAAATTGTGTAACTTTTGGCACCTACAACTAAAACAAATAAAAAACATTAACCAGTAGGTTTGTATTGCTTCTGATTTTCTTGTTCCTTTCCCCTTAAGATGATATCACAGCTATCACCTTTTCATCTAAAGTCTAAAATGTAAATGCTGTTTGAATCTCACACATGAAAGTTCCACTACATCCTGCCTCAAGTCAAATCAAAATCCAAATAAACCACTCACTTGCCAATATACTTTTAAAAAATTAAAACATTAAATTATAACCATCACTTCAGATTATTTTCCACCTTAGAAAACAGCTCAATGTAAACACTGATACTCTAAAACACAGAATTATTAATATTCCTGTATTTTACTTATACATGCCAAAACATTAATACGTATTTACAGAAATAACAGTGACATGTTGCATTCATCTCAAAATTATATGGAAAGAACAGATTTGCAGCACAGCTAGCCATAGTTGAGAACTATTCAAACTAGGTGATAGAACCAAATGTCTTAAATTATTTTTCTGTTAATCCACATGGATTTGAAATTTCCCCACAATGAAAGGTTGAAAAAAGAATTCAATGTATAATTTGATATCTGAGGCTAGAAGGATTTACCTAAAACTGTAGTTACATCTCTTATTTATACCATAAATAGCAAAAATTGTCCTTGTCTAAGCACTTGTCCATTAGTACTTGGGAGTTAAACAGAAATCCTTTTTTTTTTTTTTCAAAGGTAAATGTTACTTACTTCCTTGGCATCATCTACATTTTCAAAATACACAAAGGCAAATCCTCTTGAACGCCTAGACTGCTGGTCATATACAATAGACACATCAGCAATGGGGCCATATTTAGAGAATACTTCTCTCAGATCTCTTTCTGTGGTATATAAGCTCAACCCAAATACTCCAAGACAACAGTTGGGGTCAGGATTTGCCTAGAAATAGAAAAAAGGGTATTAAACTTTGAAAACCTGTTTAGAGAGAAATAATGTGAAGGAACCCGTAAGATATATAATTAGACCAAATATCATTTAAAAATTACAAAGCACTGCAAATATTTTAAAGAATGGGCACAAAGACCACAGAAGAACTTTGTTGAGACCCTGTTTCAAAAGGGAGGAAAAAAGAAAAAGAAAAAAAAAAAACAGGGCTGTAACTTAGTGGTAATGCAACCTGGATTTAATTCTCTGTAACAAAAACCAAGAAAGTAAAAAACATTCAGGCTTTTCACAAGAACACACATACCCAATGCTATAGTTATCACTTTGTCCATAGGCATTATTTCCATTGGCCCTGCCCAGATACTAAAGTTAGATGTTCAAATTGCTAGCACATACTGCTCCTACAATGAAAAACTTGTTTGCACATAACCTTCTTATATACTTTAAATCATCACTACAAGGGGTGGGGCTCAATTTCCAGCACCCAAAACAGTATCAAAAAACACCACTATATTTCTTAATTGCCTACTAAAATGTAAATGTCATGATGAAAAAATGGCACTAAAAAAAATTAGAAGTCAGCCCTCATTCATCGGTAGGTAAAAATACAACTGTAGTGATAGGGTGGTTGGTGGCTCAGTGGTAGAGTGCTTGCCTCACAAGTGTTAAGCACTGGGCTCAATCCTCAACACCACATAAAAATAAAGTTTTGTGTACATCTTCAACTTAAAAAAAAAAGTTTTTTTTTTTTAAATAATTACACCTGTACTAAAACAGACTTTTCTATTATTATACCTTAAACAATTCGGTTATGTACCTATGAAAAAACTTGACTTAAGAAAATAGGCACAGTAACAGTAATTCTATGAATATGGTCTCAGCTGCTTTCAGATGGCTAAGTGAGTAATGGTGGGGGTAGCATATGCGGTGTAAACATGTTGTACAAAGGGATGGCTCATGCCTTGCCTAGGAAACAGCACAGCACCTGATTACATCATGCTAGTGATGGAGTGGAAAGTTATTATGTCCAGACTTTCCATTTAGTATTTTCTGGAAATCAGCAAATAAATGCAACCCAAGAGGATGTATACCAAACCATTTTTAACACGTATTAAGCAGTCTGCATTGATACAACAAAAAGACCATGTTCCTAACTTTCCAGTTTCCAAAATGAAATTACCAGGTTTCACTTTTATATATCACAATTTACTAGGGAAATTACATTCCATTTTAAAAACAAACTCCTTATACCAAAAATAAGTTTAAAATCAAATGAAAAAACTTAGGAGAGCACCTTTTAAAATTTATAAACCACACCTCAGAATTATGAGTAACATCAGTATGGAGCTGTATGTTATACTGCTAATAGCTCCACTTTCCATGTTAGTTTTTTATTGGGCAGTGGTAAGCTACTGAGGAGTGAACCCAAGAGTACTTTTACTAGAGTACTTGTTTTTATTGAGACAGGTTGGCCGTAAACCTGGGGATCCTCCCGCCTCATCTCAAAGTCACTGGGATTATGATTATAGGCAGGTGTCACAGGCCAGCTGTAAAAACCATTTCTTGGTTGGGGGAGGGAATGAGATGGGAATAAATTTAGGCAGTACTGCTTAAAAAAGTTTTTCATCTTACCCGATTGCCAACATGGCGCCTTCGAGTAGACATGGGAGAATGACTGTGGCTGTGTCGTCTGCGATAGTCTCTACTGTAAGACCTGCTACGGGATCGTCTATGGGAGCGGGAGCGGGATCGGGACCTTGTATAATGCCTCCGAGAGCTTCTTCTGGATCTAGACCTGTTAAGACAAAGGCTTAAAGTTTAAAATAAACAACTGAAATAGATCTGACTTTCAATGCTTTTATTACTGGAGGTTAAACTCCCAAAGAGGGATACAATCTAGATATGTTAACATGATCACCAATTTAAGTGGAGTCCATTTTTTCTTCTCTATTCATTTCAACTTTGCTAGAAGTGTTGTCAAAATCACAAGCTATACCAACATTTCTTCAAATTAACAAAAGGTGAAATCAAATTTATACTCATCTTCTGAAAAATCAAGGCATGCAGCACTTTACTAGCTTAGTTTATGCACATCTTTTGCTTTTAATACCACTCTATTTCTGTCTCCCACTACTCATTTTAACACAATTATAAAATCATCACCACAGGCAGTTTTTTTTTTTACCAGTAGTTTATTTTTTAAAAGATCAATAAGTGGCTCTCGACTAGCATTACCACACAATCCAGGACACATTTAAGAGGTGCTGTAATTATGCCTGAAGAGGCATTAATAACCTGCGACTGTTCCAAGCAAAGTAGGATGCACAGCCTTCTCTTAACACACAAAAAAGCTCCCAAACCCCTCCAACACTGTGGTAAGTTTTTAAATCCACACTGGACTACACCTATTTAAAAGAACTGCAATTAATGAAAACTAATGTTTTATATTTGCCAAACTAACGAACAGTTTGCTTATAGTGAATCCTCACAACTTCAAAAAACTAATGTAACTTGCCTTTTATAGATAATAAGCTAAAGTTGAAAAGGTTAAGTAAGTAATCTGCCCAAGCCAGCAAAAATAGAGGTAAGATTTGAACCCTGACTCCAGAAGCCCAGGCTCTTAACCACTTAAAGTGTCTCTTCCACAACTTAGGTTCGTTTCTAGTACCAATATTAAATAAGCCAACAAAAGATCTAACCCTCTCTATCTTCCTAGTTTAACAAAGCACACACCAATTTCAGAGCTAAGAGAAACAGAAGAAAATCTCAAGATTGTCTTTCTTACCTAGATTCAGATCTGGACCTGGACTTTGATCTGGAACGCCTGGAATCTTCCTTGGAGCGAGACCTTGCAGGGGTATGCCTTGCAGATTTCCCCGATCCGTGAGCACTTCCACTTCTGGAAGCAGAACGGGATTCCTACACGTAGATGTCAAAAGTTTAATTTGTATACTTTCTGGGCAACTTCAAAAACAAACAAGCTGCTGTGAGGTAAATGGTGAGGAGAGCAATCCTCTTCCAAAGATAAGAAAACATAGGTAAGGGCAGGAATTGCATATACCTGGTATAATAGTTTCATTCCTCCAAATGACATAAGTCAATTAATTTGTCCTTTCTTCCACCTTTCTGGAGCAGGAATAAGAGTTACCTGATCCCACTCCCTGAAGAAAGGGTGGTTAAGGGAATTGTCCAAGGATTGTATTTTGGGAATGTTACTCCATAAAGACCAGGGTGAGAAAGAATCTTATTAACTATAAAATCTATAACTTATTTTTTCAGTTAAGTTACAATCAATTTAAAAACCCTACAAAATTTGCAAAACTTACTTTTAGAATGCTTTTGATAGTTTTCATAAGACTTCAAATTTTCAAGAGTTGTATTTATTGTTAAATGCGGAAAGAGACAAGGACAATGATCTCATTTAAGTCCTAAAGGTGGAAACCTAGTGGAAAGCAAGGACCAGCCATATAGACATTAAATAAATTCTATAAGACCCTAGGTTCATCTAATGGTGGGAGGCTCCTAAGAAATTCAACGGCAATGGCCTGTTAAGACCTAGATTTCTCAGCTACATGGAGACAGGACAGGGTAAACTTAAATAAGTAAACTAGAAATGTTATATAAAAAATACATATTAAAACCAAGACAGATTAAATCATCAACTACTAATCTAGGGTCCAGGAAGGAAAGGTGATCAGGAACTACAAGCAAAAACTGAAGTCTAGATAATCTGTGTACTCTAAGCTTTCTCAATCAAAATTCAAGTAGCTGGCAGGCAAGTAGCATAAAAAAGATCTCAAAAAGAAACCAGCAAAGGATAATGTCTCAATAGGATATTTAATTCAATGAGTTAACGGCACATGTCAAACAGCAGAAGAGGCATGTGCAATATAGCTAGTAACAGAATTAGGAAAAAGTTCTGCAAATTGTACCAAGAAGATAAAGAGACTCCAAGTCTTTGATAACTAAGCTCTCACCAAGCAAGACAGCATTCATTGTAGGTTTTCCAATTTGAGACCTAGAAATCCAAAATGAAACTCTACCTGAGACACAGCACAAATGGCCAGGTTGAAAATGAAGCTATTTTACAGTATTAAGTCACTGTAAAGTCTGAATCCAAATATAAGTCATCACAAAGAGATCGCCCCTCTGCCAAACTTCAGAAAATTCTGGCATCTCTAAAAGGCTTTAATTACAGTTTAAAAACCTTTTAGAATACAAACTTTTTTTTTACAGGATAGTGGAAAACACTCAGAAGACTCTTTCTATGATGCCTTGGGGGAGAGGGGAATCAGGGGAGCAAGGGGTGTAGATAGCCCAGACAGATAAGATCAAGTTTTAAGTTCAAAAATAGGGAAGAAAAGTCTAACAAAGAAAATGAATTTGGGTCTCTATACCACAAACAATTTTTTGAAATGCTACACATGCTTTCCTGTCTACCAATCCTCCTCTTCAATAAATGACTTCAAACACAAGAAAAAAGAACCTCAGATTGTTGTTGAAAAATAGATACCCTCAGGTTTAAAGATATATTGCTATACTGGAAACCCCAATTTACAAGCCCTTAGATTTAAAGACACTATCTCTACTCTCAATACGCCTCAAAAATATGAGTGCAAATTTTACCATCTTCACTACAAGCAAAAGCTAATCTAGAAGAGAAGATAAATGAGGAACAAGTTATCTAAATGCTTCTATTCCAGTGCTAGAAATATAACTTAATGGAATAATTATAAGCTTTAATAGAAACCAAATAGAACTACTTGCTCATGAAGGAGAGCAGAACACCAATGCCTTACAGTTAACAGTTAAAATCTCTAATGTTATAGCTAACAAATTTTTAACACTGGAACTTGAATATAAAGGAAGATCAGGTACAGAGAGGCAAGAACCCTTTTCACAAATTTCTTGGCTTCAATCAACAGAAAAGCTTTATTCCAAACTGAGATGCTTTAGTCTGTTTCACAAGCACTAGTCTAGGAAATAAGTCTTACTGAGATTTATTCATGAAATCAGAGAAGACCAAGAGCCAGACAGTGTATTTATAAATTCAGAGTTCACTCAGCCTCAGAATCTAACAGGCTATGCAAAATTTCATAATAATTTCTTATACCAAGAATAAGGGGAATACCCTGTCTACTGCCATCTGGTTAACACCTAAATAGTACCTCTACTTTCTTTCCTATGATGGATATTTTCTTAGGAAAATTAAAGCCTTCTGCCACTTAGCTGGTTGGGAAGATATATGTAAGGATTTTAGTTTGCTTAAAAGAAATGAGACCTAAAAGATGAGCCAAATCCAAAGCATAAATTAAGTCTTAATACACAGGCAAATCTATAAAACCAGTTGGGGAAAAGCCCCTACACAGGATACTTCAAATTCCATACCCAGGGCAGACAAAGTTATAGGCGTCAATACATTAAAACCCTACCAAAAAGAACTGCTAAGGACACATGCCTTTAGCATCAATACAATAAAGCCAAAAATTCCCTGAAAAATGCTCAGAGAATCCTGGTTCTTATTGATTGGCTCCTAGTCATACATTAATATACAACCTACAAGAAATACAAATTTTAAAAAAATAATTTAAAAAATAAGCCTTCCAACAAAATGACATCTCCCTATTGAGAACAGTGATAATCTCAAAAATTATTTGAAAGAGATGATAGAAACAGAAATAACCATCCAATCCCTATATTATTCAAAAAAACTAGATGCAGTATATTAGAACAAGAGCTCATAAACAAGAGGTATCCACTAAACCTCTTTAATATTTCAAAATACAGGGCCCTAGCCTGGAATCTATTGAGTAAGTCTGGAGTTGGGCACCCACTCATTAAAATCAAAGTACACTTGAATATGATGCTAGATTAGTCTGACTCAATTTCAGAAGTTATAAGCTTTCTATTTGACACCCCGCCCTCCTGGAACCATGTTTCTATCCATCCCTAACATTTATCAACACTCCTGATTATTTTTGTCTTCCCTATACTGCCTGTCCCAGGACAAAGGCCTGTAACTTCCCTTGTCTCCCCAATGGCCCAGGGAGGAGCCACACTAATACCCAAAGATGACTTGGCCAAGAAGGAATGGATGTTGACAATCCACCAGCATTCAGCATCAACATTTTTACCTTAAGTCTTTCCAGTTTGGGCCACATAATTAAATTTCATACTGGTTCCGATAGTTTATGGGGCTAAAAGGCCCTTTCCTCTAGACTTTTCAGGTCTCTTGATAAAAGAACCCAAGGGCTTGAACAGAAATATTCATAATTTTTACCTCTGCTATGTGCAAAATCAGCATTATTCATGTCGTTATACTGGTTTATTTATAGCAAGTTTTACAAAGCAACAATTAAGGCAAAATGAATACAAAAACTTTATAAATGGGAATATTTTTCTTCTGTTTACAAAATGCAATAATAATATAAAAAATACAACTTTCACACTGTGATAATAGGCCCCAAGTATCAAAAAATGGATCCTGTAAGTTTCAGGGGTAAATTACTTTCTCCAAGAGCTTTAAGACCTACACCTGAGAGAAAGTTTTAAAGCTTCCTTCAGTTTATCCAAAAAAAAAAAAAAAAAGGTATTAAGATGATACCCTTGGCATTCTAAATTGGGTAGAAGACAACTGTTGGGTGGTTACTAATTATTTTGATATGTGTACTTGTCCCATCCAACCAGGGGCAACAACATCACACCATCATCTGACTCTTCTTGGCTACAATGAAACACAGAAAGAGAAAAGACAGAACTTTTGAGTTTCCTCAGGAAGTGATAGGGATAGCAGTCTAGAAAAAAACTATTTTAGAATCTGTCTTCAATATCATAATAGCTAAACACTGATAACAGAAAATGGAACAAAGCACCTATTACTACTATTACATTTTGAATTAGCTATCCTGTTTCACTTGTATGACCCACCTCTTCCAAGGAAAGGTATTGTATTTTAGCGGAAACCTTAGTCATTTGGCTGGAACAAGCATTAAAATTTGAAGAATCGTTCCTATTTGGCACATATGCATCTGAATATCAGGGCCTAAATGGTTGCAGCTTTCCACTAACACCATTTGGGAAAAAACTAATGCTTTCATTCCAAAACTTAACTATCCTGGTTTAATGCTTTGCTTGGATTTTGGGGGTTTGGCTTCATAACCATCCTGGTGACATTCTTTTAAAAACTTCCAACAGAAAAACATTATAACCATATATTATTTAGTACTGAAGGATAAAGGTCAGTGCATTAAGAGTTGGGAGGATGGAGGTGGCATATACCACCAGCAGTTCCAACTTGGAAGGTACTCACTCATGTCCCAGAACAAGCTTAGTTAGATGAAAAATCTAAGGGACAACAGGAAGCCAACTGTTACCCATGCTGGAGAGCTCATCACTGCCTGGTATTTGACTACAAAGGATTATTTTTAAAGAATTGCATTTCAATCATTTGACTAAGCAGTTAAAATTAGAATTACCTAATTTATACGTTTCCCTTGGAAGGCACTTCGTTACCCTGTATATATTTTCTTCTATTAAACAAATAATGCATGCATGTTTAGCAAAATATACAGGGACACATAAACAGACTAGTAATTACTTAGCGTAGTGCTTTCTGATTCCAGATTACTTCTTATCTTAACTTCATTTTTATTTCTTTTCTTCATTCTTCCGTTTCAAATTCTGACTTCTTTCATCTTCCCCACTTCACACAAATTGCTCAATATTCTACAAGTGGGACTTCTGGTCTGATAATTAGCATGCATTCTTTCTTTTATTTTTTCAAATTTCAGCTTCACTTATTCCTGAGCTTCAAATACTCATTTATAAAACTTGTCAAATGACGACTTCCGCATTTTCCTTCTTCAACATTAACCTTAATAGAAAAAGAACAGGATGAAGAATATTTTAAAACTCCGGGATAAAATCCAGTGCCAAAACTGAAACTAGAAAAAAAAATCCCTTGTCGTTTTGGATTAAAAAAAAAAAACTAGAATATGCAGTTCAAAAATCAGAAACTACAGTTTTCTGTTGTTTCTAGTCTATGATAATCTCATGTCTACTCCAAATAGACTTATCATGCGTTTTAAGTTGAATGTGAAGTGCGCCACTGAACATTTACTGTTCATTTAACATTTTAGAACTGTTAATTACATTTCACACTTCTTAAGATTGTATTCATCAAGAGAAAATCTTAAGTGTCAAAAGCACATCTCTAGTCAAAAAGTGACACATTAATACAAAAGTGCAAGAAAGGAAAGCACGGACAATTCATTTGTACAATGATGACAAAGGCTCAGGGTTGAAGAGGTTTACAATATTGTGACTTTGTCTAGATAGGATAAAGAAACGTATCTTATGTCACACATTTTTGTACTGTATATTTTAAAGAGCACTGTTAGACAATGTCAGGGAACCTGACAATTTGGAACTATAGTGTTCAACCCACCCCTGGGAAAGCTGCTCTATTGAAGTTTTATAGTATGAATCGTGTAATTACTAAATTTAGAACTAAAATCAGCAAAAATTAAGTCAACCTACTACTATATGCCAGTAGCTATGAAGGAAAAGAGCAAACCTGCGTCCAACAGTAGTATTTTCAAAGATTTTTCTGGTAATGTTTTCCCCTTGATGAACAAAGTATTAAAGTTTGGAAATCACGGGGAGCAAAATTCTACTTTATAAGGTGGCAATATAGAAAACTATAGCTCACCTCCACAGATGATGATTTAAAAGACTCAACTTAGCAGATTAGTGTAAACAAAATACTAATACTGCCTGCATAAAACATTCTGCATTATCATATAATCTTTCATTTAATGCCATTCATTTCCTCTCCTATATTTTCCTTTTGGAAAAAAAAATTCTTAAAAGAAAAAAAATCACAGGTAAGTCTTTACACCTATCTGGGTATAAAGATAACCATGGCTATCCTGGGAAATATTTTCTAAAAAAGTAAAAACAATTTCCAGTCTAGTTTTACAGTCAATTATTGTTTATTTAATCTGGGAAAAGACTTAAATAACTTTTTATTTAAGGGAATCATACTAATTGGTTTTCTTTTAATATCCATCACTCAAATGTAATGGGAAATGTTTGCTGGTAACACAAATGTAATCGTGGAATCAGAATGCCCAAGCATGTTTCCTTAGGGCCTGCTAAAGATTATGTACAGATACAGGGCTTAGATGCTGAAAATACTGGAACAGAGGCCAAAGACCTAGGTAACACAACTGTTTACAATACAGGGACACCTGGCTCTTTTTTCATTACCCCTTTCCAATTTTCCTCCTATATTTTAAGAAACCAGACTAAATAACATAAATATTATGTTTATTTCAACTCAGTTTCTAAGTTCAAGTGGCCACTTTATAAGCCTCCGGAGGGCAACAATTAGGCTAATGTTATATATTTGGTTAAGAGACCCTACTTAGAAAATAAACTTGTCCCATCAGCAATACAATTTGTTACAAAGTTTCTAGAGACTACAAACTGGAGTCCATTTAACATTACACATGCACAAACTCAGCAAGCTGACAAGGTTATATTTTATAATATTTTAATAACTGGAAAGGGCATTGGCAAAGAAAATCTAGGATCTTGCTAAAAAAATAAAAATAAAGACTTGCCTGAATCTTTTAGAAAATTTCTTGCAAAAACAGACAACCCTTAAATTTACATTCATTAAAGTACATTCAGCACAAGCAAATACAAGTATGCTTTTTGTTGTTTTATCTACAAGCACAAAAATTTTATGCAAAAGAGCCTCATCCAAGCTGCAATGTGACAATTTAGACTGACAAAAGTAACAATCTGAAAATAATTAACCTCCAAAACCCAATTCAAAGCAAAGATTTTTGGGGACTTTCAAGACTACAGTTTGCTATGGTGATTTTTTTTTTTGCCTTACAGTTTAAACCAATTAAAATTGATAATATCTAATTCTATGACATACCCAGAATACTAACCTGGGTAAACAGTTAAAATTCCTGAACATCAATCACCATTCTTTGTAAGAAAATAATAGTTATGTATAAGCTCTTGTCAACATTTACAAATTATTTCTAAGGCTCCGACGTACACAACTGTAGCTCTCTCCTTGTCTTGGGTAAAATATGAACAACTATAAAAGCATTAATGTTTAGGTTTGGGGTCTCAATAAAGGGAAAATGCTGTATAAACAAAGCAAATACCATTAAAACTTCTCTCATCATCTGAATTCCTCTTCACTTTTCACAAAACCAGCAGTACTTACCTTGTAAAATCACTTGTAATTTCAGTTTGAAAATGCCACCTTCTAGATCCAGACATTATTCACTCTATTAAAAACATTCTTATTTAAACCAAGGGAAAAGATTTCAACCTGGTTTCAACAGACATATCTAACCAGTCACAATGATACAAAACAATGCAAACTATTTCCTCACACTTATTTTTAATTCAATCTTTTTTAAAAAATTTATTTTTTAGGACACAATACCTTTATTTTATTTATTTATTTTTATGTGGTGCTGAGGACTGAACCCAGGGTCTCACATGCGCTAGGTCACAACCCCAGCCCCTTAATTAAACCTTTAGTAAAAGGAGTTTGGTGTGAGGACTTTAGACTAAAGAGTCTTCAGGAGATGTTTCAGTTTTGAAAATTAAAATTTAGAGCAACAGGTTAAAAATAAGGAACAAATATATCCCAAGATTAAACAGAAAAACTGTAGAATTTGAAAGGCAATGTGATGGGATAGAATCCAAACTATTCATCTCTTCACAGAGTAAGTGGCTGTCTCAAATACATTGCTTCTACAAAGTAAATACTCCACCAAATTATTTGTTGAGCCAAAACATTAAAGAGACTGGTTTAAAACTTAGAATACCCAGTCTACAAATAGGATACAATCCTTAGTTTCTGTATCCTTGATGTAAAGTTTCAAACTAGCCAAAATCCCAAAGAGGGGAGAATATTATACTGTGTTGCTACCAAACATGCAAACATGATACTGTGATCATTTCTAGATTTTAAACTTACACCTCTAAACTTAATTAACTCAAGTGTTCTTATATTCAGAATTATGAAGGGATGTAAACATTAGGCTTGCCTTTTTAAAAATGTAAGCCATTTTTAAGAAATTCTGGAAGAAACTTATGCATTAAAAAAATTTCCACAGTAAAGTAGGGATATGGGATACACTGAGCCACAGTTCTAAGTGTAAATACATTCACCCATTCAATATCTGTAACCAAATGGGAGAATAATTTACTCCAAACACAAACCTTAAATCTTTAGGAAAAGAGCTTCTAAAGTCTAAAGAGGGTGGAGGAAAAACAGTACTAGGGAAGTTGGGGTGTTGAACATAGGAGTGGCTGGATGAGACAAAAAAGAGAAAAGATTCCAGCTGATTTGAAGAGACTGGTGTTATTTACATTAGTTTACAATGTTTAACAGCCAAAACCAGAGGTCAAATGAAAAAATGAGGCCATTTCCCCCCCCCAGGCTTCAGAGATGTCATTTATACTGAACATATCCAAGATTAACCTTGAACATGTTTTTCACTGCTCACTTCCAAAAGGAAAGGCTAGTCAATCAGACTTGACCACTATTGCTTTGCATCACACAAATACGTATATACTACCTACGTGCCCGCTGACTGGGGCTTGAACAATCAAGTATTACTTTTACATTATGCCATTGAATTTTATAGTTTTGCTAAGCTTATCTTGGTGCTCCAAATGTGTTCCAGGCTTCCAATATTTAAAGGTTCTAATTGGAAAGGAAACACAAACATACAACAATGTGGAAGTATTTTTTAAATTTCAAAACTTAGAAAATCTATTTTAAAAAGCAAAGGCTCTTATGTAAAAGAAGTATCAATTAACACAACCTTTTTCTCCCCTTATTCATTTTATCAAATACCCATTCGGGTTTGTGAGAAACACCAGAAAGTAAAACTTTCAAATTAGGAGGCACAGTTTCATTTGAGCCGGCTCCGTTTCAAACTGGGACTGATTTCTTCCTTCAATCATTTCCTTCTCCATGTATTTACTAGTTAATTCTTTGAACAATTTTTCCCACCTCAGGAGGACACTATATTTAACTTCTTCAAATATTTTCAACTGGGAACTCTCATCAGAAATAAATCATTTGGTACTTCCTGAAAAGTACAAAGTATCCAGTAATTGGTGTTAATAACTTAACACTTTAAAATCATTTGCTCTTCAGGCCAAGCACCAGCAAGAGTATATCCAAACAGTGTATTCTGGTCGGCAGCAACCAGACACAGTCACAAGCCACACTGACAACTTGTGGGTTAAAATCAAACTTTCTTAGCCCAAGGAAGAGCTTTAAAACAAAAACGCCCTGGTGACGTTAGTCAACAATGTTTTGGGGAAACATCAAAATCTAAAAACCTAATGTTGATTTATCTATATGTATAAGCAAGGTCTCATTAGTTCAAACCAAATTAATCAGATTTGGTTTCAAGTTCACTGTCATACAGTTCTCTAAAAATACTTTCTACTAAACTACCTAAGAAAATCTTTTAAATGTTAAAGAGTTTAATAAGATGTTTAAATAGGTTTTACTTGACCAATGGTATTCAGACTTTAAGGCAGCTTTACAAGAAAAAAAAATTAACAAAGTGTACTAGAAAAACAAATACCAACTCATAACCAACCAACAAAAAAAGCCTGCGCAACTTATTCCTGTAAGTCTCAAAAGATGATTTCTATGATACTTATTACCTTTCAATAAGTCTTCCTTAAGCTCCAAACATTTTAGCAAGCCCCCCCCCTTTACCGCCATTCGGTGCTTTCCGCATCTCACATCCAAAGCCCCACAGCTAAGCGATGCTGTTTAAGCTTAGAAACCATCTCATTCTCCCAATCTAGGAACGTAATCAACGCCCACCTTTAGGAGGTGTAAACAAAGAGTACCAACACGTGGTGGTTCTCGGGATCCGAACGTCCCAAAACAAAGGAAACGGCGCCATAAATTGTTGCCCGCCAATTTCTCCTTCACAATCCCATGGGGGGAAAAAAATCTCCATAAAACAATCTTGGCGAGCTTAAGGTTCCGTTTACTAGGACACCGACGACGGTTTTTGCCCGGAACGCCCCTTCGATACAAGAGCGGCATTCCTTTTAGGCCAAACACAAAGCCCGCACGCCATCCGCCCAAAACTAACGGGCCCAGCATTTACGTCAGATTGTTTCCAGCTTAAACGAGGCCAAGTACACCCTAGATACTGTGCTTTCCATTGCCATAAAAAAAGACCTTCGCTGACCTAAACACTGGGCTAAAGGCCCTCAAAACGTCTCCCCGCGCCCCACCGAGGCGCGGCCCGCGGTAGGCCCTGCCAGCGTCGGAGCGCCGCTCCTCCGCCATTTTGTGCCTCTGGCTGCGCGCCCGGACCGCCAGCCCAAGATGGCTGCGGCGAGGCTTCGCAGGGAGCAACGGCGAAATAGGATACCGCTCCCCTCCCCCAACACCGAGGGGACACCGCGGCCATTTTTAATCTCTCCCCCCTCCTTATAACGGAAAAAACGGCCGTCTTGGGAACGAAGCCGCATAACCGGTTGGCGGCTTCCTTTTCGACCAAAGACACGTATATACAAAGGCTTTTTAAACGTTGTCACCTATCCCTCCTGGCTTCAGACTTGGGGGCCTAATACGCCTCCGACTCCAGGCCGAGGCCGATGGGCCTAGAAAGAGATGCAAGAAGCTGGGACCACATAGCCACCCCCTACACCACCTATACGTACCCGCTCGCCGTAATTCTGCTCGCCGCTGTCGCTCATGACTCCTAGCTGACGTCGCTGCTCGCTGGGCTTCAGTCGAAGCTGCCAACCTCTTGCGCCTTCTCGACAGAGGCTCCGCCGCAGCCTCGCAGGACGCACGGGTTGCCGAGCCGCTCAGAGCCGAAACGCTCCGCACCACCTCCGCTCGGGCTCTAGCTCTGCCGGACGTGACGCGGCACTCCTTAACCCGGCTCCTCCCTCTCAAGAACGCGCGCTTTCTCGGCCCCGCCCCTCCGCGCCAGGCCCTCACAGCTCAGCGGTGGCTGGTTCCGAACCGGATGTGACGTCGACCCCGCCCTCTCGTGCTGCTCCACCCCTGTCTCTCCTCCTCTGTTGGGCGGGAAAGTGAGTGTGTCTCAAGGCCTCAGAGGTTGTAGCCTCGGGACACGGTGATGTCACCAGCCAGATCTGAATCGCTTCTGAAACTCTCCCAGAGAACACTGAAGGTGGGAGTTGGGAGAAGAGAGTCACCATTTACCCCGCCCTTTATTCCTTTCTTCCGCCTGGTTTCCTGTCTCGTTTTGTGTTTGCCTTCATTGAAAGAGGCGGAAATCCATGCGCTAGTTTCCTACTTTACTTTGAATGTAGCCCTTAGTAATTGGTTTTTCCTTCCTGAATAAACTTTTTTTAAAAACCTAATCTTTATACCCAGGAATTAAACAAAATCTCTGTTCTGAAAATAACAGTCGTCTAATGAGGGAGAACACAAATATTTACAAACTATCATTTTAAGTGCTAGAGCCAAGTACGACTACAATGGTGTCACAAGGTGGGAGAGTTAATTTTGCCGTTGTGGTGAGCAGACCTTGACCTTCTTCGGGTTACTCTTTGGTTCGTAGCACAGTCGTTTTCAGGCTGTGCCTAAACCTGAGTTACTCCATTTTGTAAAGCAGTAGTTTGCCATTAACTACTCCATTTACAGATTAGGTGCTGAGTGGAAAGGACTACACCTTGTTTTTACAAGAAAACAACCACCCTTAAGGCACAAGTTGTTAAGTAATTATCACGCTAATAATAATGACCATCTGTGAACATCAAGTTAATCAGAAGCATATAGATGCATAGGTATATCAAACCCATATCTGGAGGAACAGACCCAGCTGGGGGATGGCGGGGCAACTCAGGAGGCTGAGGCAGGAGGATTGAGGCCAGCCTCAGCAATTTAGTGAGGTCCTAAGCAACTTAGTGAGACCCTGTATCCAAAAAAAAAAAGAGGCTGGGGATGAAAAGTGCCCCTGGGTTAAATCCCCAGTACAAACAAAAAGAAGAAAAGAAAAAACTAAAACCATGAGTTTGTTAAACACACCAGACACCAAATGATACAAACCCCTCACTCAAGACCTGTAAAAGGAGGAGCACCCCAAGAATGGACATGGTGGCACCTTGACCCTGTCATGTGGTCATTCATCATAAGTCTTGCCCAGGAAAATTGTCAGAGCAACAAACCTCTGAATCTCTGTTTTCAGGCTTAAGAAGAGTATGTTTTTTCTTGCCTGTGACAACCGTATAAGTCCCACTCCAAGCTGATATCTCAAGCTGACACTGTGAAACTATTGTCCTTCCAGAATTTAGAATAAGTTCCTGTGTTTTGACAGCTCTGCTCCCTGAACAAGCTCTTTGGTTGGTAATCTTATTTGACCGTCCATAGTGACTTTTTAAAAATGTTTTAGTTATAGATGGACCCAGTATCTTTATTTTACTTATATGTGGTAATTGAGGATCGAACCAGTGCCTCACACAAGCTAGGCGAGTGCTCTACCTCTGAGCTACAACCCCAGCCCCTGACCACTTAAAGTGACTTTTTACATTTGTATCTGTTCTCTGCCTTTGCTCTCAGGTCAGCCTCCTGAACCCCTATAGTTGCCCTAACCCTTTCATAGCTTTTCTGTAATATATGTGTAATATATGTCTCTATATATGCAATATATACACACATATGCATACATATATATAACTATGTAAAGTATGACTTGAGTGTTATAGATATTAGAAATTCATTGACTATGACTACCAGGTGATCCACAAGCATTCAGTGAACTACCACAGATAAAAGTGGTGTAGCCTGTAAATTTATTGCTATTCAATACATTCTGACATCAAGACACAGGGTGTTTGGTCTATGTTAATGACATAGCACACCCAGTGCAGCCATTGCCTCAAAGCATATATTGGGTATAGTGGGAAGAGCCCAGTTTTGGAAGTAGGTACCTGATCTCAGCTTCTGCACTTTAGTGATCCCCATCCATTAAAAAAAAAAAAAGAAAAGAAAAGAAAAAAGGCTGATGAGGTACTTTAATACTTATTTGTAAAGAGCATTTGAACTTGTAAGAAGAAAAGCAAAAATTTATTAAGATATGACTCACACAGGGCTGGGGATGTGGCTCAAGCGGTAGCGCGCTCGCCTGGCATGCGTGCGGCCCGGGTTCAATCCTCAGCACCACCTACAAACAAAGATGTTGTGTCTGCCAAGAACTAAAAAATAAACATTAAAAATTCTCTCTCTCTCTCTCTCTCTCTCTCTCTCTCTCTCTCCTCTCTCACTCTCTCTTTAAAAAAAAAGATATAACTCACACAAAGAAACAAAAAAAATTTAAAAAGATATAACTTACCATGCAATTCCCCCCATTTAAAGTCTATAGATCATGGTTTTTAGTATATTACAGAATTGTACAGCCATCATTAAAATCAATTTTACAATAGTCTCAAACACCGAAGTCTGTACTCAAGTAGTCATTTTCTATTCTCTCAATACTTACATCCCTGGGGAATCTTCTCCGTAGATTTTCTTTTTTAAATTTTTATTGTTTCTTTTTAATTATACACAATAGCAGAATTCATTTTGATATGATTGTACAAGCATGAGTAATATTGTATGCAGTTAGGACCCCGTTCTTATGAATGTACATGATGATGGAATTCACTATAGTATATTCATATAAGTACATAGAAAAATTATTTTGGATTCATTTCACTGTCTTTCCTTTTCCTATGCCCTTCATTTCCCTTTGCCTAGTCTACTGAATATCTATTTTCTCCCCTTTTTGTGTGTTAGTTTCCACATATCAGATAAAATTTGACCTTTGGTGTTCTAGGGATTGGCTTATTTCATTTAGCATGGTAGTTTCCAGGACCATCCATGCCGATGTCTTGGGGGGCACCAGAATCAGGAGACACCACACAGCTTTGTAGGTTCAAACAGCAATTCTTTATTCCCGATCTCACACCAGCCTCCACACACGTTCAGGGGCAATTCCAAAAATTTCCGATCCCAAATCCTACTCCACAAGGCTTTTTCCAAATCCCATTTTAATCTCACGAGAACTCAACAAACCGCAGGAACACCCTAATCCCAGCAGCAATAATCTTCAACCTCAACTTCCCTAAAACCCATATTCTTAAACCGGGAAACGCCTTAAACCCAAGGACCGGGATACTTCCTCAAACCTGCAGGATACTTCCTCAAACCTGGATCCACCCTCGATCACCTTGAGCAGGGTCATCTTACTAAAGCACACAAGCAAGGTCGCAGCAAATTTCCAAGGCAAGTCCATTTAACATGGGGTACACTGGCAAGGATTACGATGCGTCATACCTACTTGGTAATGGCCCTCAGCACATCCATGTACTTGCAAATGTCTTTATGGCTGAGCAATATTCCATTCTATATATGTATCACAATTTCTTCATCCATTCATCTATTGAAAGGCATCTAGGGTTGGTTCCATAGCTTAGCTATTATGTTTTGAGCTGCTATAAACATTGATGTGGTTGTGTCACTGTAGTATGCTGAATTTAAATCATTTGGATATAAAGTGAGGAGTGGGATAGTTGGGTCAAATGGTGGTTTTTTGAGGAATCTCTACACTGCTTTCCAGAGTGGTTTTCTCAATTTGCAGTCCCACTAGCAGTGTTTACATAGATTTTCTCTATAGATTTTCCTATTCTAGACATTTCCTATAAATGGCAATTTGTAGTTCCTTGTAACTGGCTTTCTTGACTCAGTATGTTTTCAAGGTTCATCCATATTGTAGACTGTACCAGTAAGTCATTCCTTTTTATTCTTGAATTATATTCCGTTACGTGAATATGTTCCATTTTATTTATTCATTCATCTTTTAATAGACGTTTGGATAGTTTCCACTTGTTAGCTAGTATAAATAATGCTGCTATGAACATTCATGTATAAGTTTTTGTATGAGCATGTTTTCACTCTGGAGTATACATCTAGCAGTGGAATTGTTAGTGTAACCGAACAAAATAGTTTTACCCCTTGGTGAGTGCAAAGGAACTGCTAAACTGTTTTCCACAGAAGTTATCATTCATTTTTCATTTTACCCTGCAGTGTATGAAGCTTCCAACTTCTTCAAGTCTCACCAGTACTAGTTATTTTGTACTTTATAATTTATATGTATATATTTGTACATATATATCCATACATACACACACACACACACACACACACACACACTTCCCTATCTCCATCCTAATGAATGTGAAATGCTATCTCATTGTGGTTTTCATTTGCATTTCTCTAATAACAATAATGATTATCTTTTCATGTGTTTATTGGCTATTTGTAAATCTTCTTTTGAGAAATGTCTATTCTGATACTTGCCTAATTTTAAATGGGTTACTTATCTTTTTATTATTGAGTTATAAAAGTTGACAACTTGATTCTTGCTTGGTCATCTGGAACAGTATCAGTATTTAAGGTATATGAGAACCAGAGATTTTGTGATAACTCTGTTGTCCTCTCTTCTTACATATTTTACAGAGCACACCTGATCTACTTTCAGTTTTAATTAGGGACCTATTTCCTTTGGTCTATATTTATATTTACAACTTTGAACACCCTCCTCAAATTCATGCTTAATTCCATTGCCACCAAGCGTGGTGTCACACACCTTTAATCCCAGCAACTCAGGAGGCTAAGACAGGAAGATCACAAGTTCTAGGTAAACCTGGGCAACTTAATGAGTCCCTGTCTCAAAGTAAAAAGTTTTTAAAAAGGCTGTACTTAGTAGTAGAACACTCACCTAGAATACACAGACCTTAGATTCAATCCCTGGTAACAAAAAAAAGAAAAAAAATCCTGTTACCTGTTGGAATATTTACCTGGACATTTTAGAGGCTTCTAAAAATTAACTTGTTCAATATTAAACTCTTTTTTCCCCTCTGATACTGAGGATTGAACCCAGGTTTCGTTAACTACCAACTACCGAGTCACATCTCCAACCCTATTTATTTATTTAGTAGCAAGGTTTCTCTGAGTTGCTCATGGCCTAGCTAAATTGCTGAGGCTGGCTTTGAACTCATGATCCTCCTGCCTCAGCCTCCCAAGCAGCTGAGATTACAGGTGTGTGTCACCGTGCCTGGCTCAGCACTTTTTGTTGTTGTTGTTATTTTGTTTTATTTAATTTTTATTTTGTTGATACAGAGGATTGAACCCAGCTTTACCACTAAGCCACATCCCCAGCCCTATTTATTTTTATTTGGAGACAGAGTCTCACTAAGTCCTTAGGACCTGACTAAGTTGCTGAGGCTGGTCTCAAATTTATGAATCTCCTGCCTCAGCCTTATTAGTTGCTGTGATTACAGGCCAGCTCCTTGTTTTGGTTCTTTGAAATAGGGTCTCCCTAAGTTGCCCAGAATGGTCTGGAACTTGTGATTCTGTTGTCTCAGATTGGCATGGATTATAGACCTTTACCCTGCAGCCCAGTCCAGAAAATTCATGGTTTTAAATTTACTCCACCTGTGCCCTCCAAAAATCTCTGCTTGAAACATTCTTCAACATTCCCCTCCTTATCTAATTGGTTAACACAGGTCATGTTTTTAAAATTTGGGTTTCCCTCTTCCATCTCTCATTTATCTGTGGTATTGCAAGTACTTGCATTGTTTGGGGGTTTTTTTGGTGGGGTATGTACAGGGATTGAACTCAGGGGCACTTTATAACCAAATTACATCCTCAGTCCTTTTTATTCTTATTTTTTCAATATTATTTTTTAGCCGTAGTTGGATATAATACCTTTATTTTATCTATTTTTATGTGGTGCTGAGGATCAAACCCAAGTCCTTGGACATGCTAGGCAAGCACTCTACCCCTGAGCCACAACCCCAATCCCTTTTTTATTTTTTGACACTAAGTTTTTTTTGTTTTTTTTTTTTTCTAAGTTTCTGAGGGCCTTGCTAAATTGCTGAGGCTGGCCTGGAACTCTCAATCCTCCTGTCTTAGCCTCCTGAGTCACAGGGATTACAGGCTTACACCACCACAACTGACTGCAAAGTAACTCAGAAACTAAATTAGTGTTTGTAGAGTTTTTACAACTTGAAGCACTTTATTTAAAATTCTAATAAGAGAAAATAGGGTTATTAAAAGATTCAAACCATTAGAGATGGAATCATAATTCACAAAGGTGAAATGGGAAATAGGGTGTGTCTGAGAAAAGAATTCTGGAACCCTTTTCTTACAGTTGTGTTTGGAATTTTGCAGCAATCCCTTGTGCTTCCCTGCATTTATGCTTTCCTAATCTTTATATTAGCTAGGCTGTACCATCTCTAAATTTTTTTGTATTCTCCCTGGGAAGAAAAGATTATATTTCCCCTTTTTTAATGCCTAGACAAATGTCATTGTGATCTAATTTAAAAATTAAGTCAGGAGCAAAATGTTAATTGTAGAATCTAAAAGATTTTAGAACATCGGCATTCATTGTTTGCCTCTCTCCACGGGGCTTGAATATTTTCTTGATGTTGATAGAAAAAAATGTAAGTCAGGTCATGGTACCACATGCCTTGAAATCAACAATGGAATGGCTTCCCCTAACTTTTAGGACAAAGACTAAATGGACAGGCATTACAGGATGAAATGATTTACTTCCTGGTTCTAGTGTGTATCTTCCAGGGGTCTGCAGCAAAGAGGCTTCCCCAAACTCCAGCACCAGCAGTGAGCACTTCTCTCTACAAACCTGAGCTTCTAAGGTCTGCTGACAGTGTCTCCAGGTTCCCACTCACTCCTGCAGCACCTGCGGCCAGTAGCACCTAGCTCCCAGCAGCTTCCTCCAGATCAGCCATCCTCACTCCCAGCCAGGTTTTGTAGTAGAAGCCTCTGGCTCCTGCAGCATTCACAGCTCCATCGTCCAGCTCCTACAGTATGCAGCAAGTACAAGCACCTAGTGGCACCCAGCAGTGCCTGGTGCAGAGGCAGCGCACCAGCAGCAGGCAGTTTCTCCTGGAACTACAGCACATGGCTTTGAAGCTGCCCCATGAATAGCTCTCCCTGGCACCCTGGAGGAAAAATTTCTGGAAAACTCCAAGGGGCTGATTCAGTTCTGTCAGAGTGTAACCGGAGCAATTTCTCAATGTTCCAGTAAGCCAGGGCCGTGCTCTCTCCAACAGGGTCTGGATTTCATATCTGGAGGAGAAAGGAGGTCCTCCTTCAAGCACTCAATCTCAAAGCCAGGGGGAGGGCTCCTCCTTATATCCACTACTCCCACATTGTTTTGCCTTCTCTTTACTTCTCACTAATTCCTTATTACCTCTACCCCAGTTATAGTTAGTGATTATTTATCTCAGACTTTCCCTGTTCAAATTATTGTGTAGCTGATCTCTCTTGACTGGACTGCTTCTAGAAATGATCCCTCTAGATACTAGCTAGGATGTGGAGGTGAAGGAGAGAGAGGAGCTGGAGCAACTTCCAGGTTCTGGCGTGGAGGGACAAGGGTGTCATTATCTAGCAAGGGAAGTGAAGGCAGGTGGGACAGAACGATGAGTTCAGTTTGGGGCCCACAGAATTTGATGGAACATCCAGTGTAGTGGTTATGGCTCTCTCAGGAGAAAGCTGGATGGAATATATAGATCTGGAGTGGCCAGTATAGAGATTGTCAAGAAAGGCTTATTTTGAATAAGTGGGATTTTCAAGGCAGTGGTTGTGAGGGGTGTCTTCAGAGAACAAATAGCACAACCTTTCTGTACATAAAGTGTACACTTTATGTCCACTCACTGGTTGGAATTATGAAGGTGGAAGTCAAAACTTGGAGACTTAGTTAAGGCAGATGTTCATGAGATATTTTAGGATTGAGAGGAAATGAAGAAAACATTTAGTCTGCTGACTATGGCTAGATAGTGTAATTAGGTTAAAATAATCAATCACCTTGGAATGTCCCAGCACTTCAGAAAAACTCAGCTTAAAAAAAAGAATTTTACTGTGTCAAAATGCATCCTATAACTAATGGATAACTAATGTACATATAATGTATAACTAATTACAACATGTATAACTAATTAGAACAAATAAAAAAATAAAAAGGATTTTTAAAGAAAGAGAAGTAAATTGAATGTATCTAGAGATATCTATGAAAGAGATGAAGATAGCAAAAATTAGAATATCAAAATCATAAAACTTAAACCTCACGCACTTAACACAGACCAAAAATGCTTTATCTTAGAATTATTATTATATTACTTATTTCAACTGTGGATTAAAAATTCAGACAATAAGAAATGTGCAAAGCAAAAAGTAAAAAAAAAATCCTATTTCATACCCTTCTTTTTTTTCCCCCTGTCTCATTTCTCAGAGGTCACTCAAATTAAAAATGTTGTATAACCTTTTAAACCTTTGATAGATCTACAAATTAAATTATTTTCACAAATAGAATCATTCTAGACATATTTATCTTTATATATATATATACCAGGGATTAAACCCAGGGTCAATTAACCACTGAGCCAAGTCCACAGCCCTTTTTTTTGTATTTTATTTAGAGACAGGGTTTTGCTGAGTTGCTAAATACCTTACTAAGTTGCTGAGGCTCGCTTTGAACTTTCGATCTTCCTGCCTCAACCTCTCAAGCCGCTGGGATTATAGGTGCACACCACCACACCTGGCTATACATATTGATTTTAATACGTTATTCTGCAACTTGCTTTCTTTGCTCAGCAATCTAAAATATGCAAAATGAAGGCTGGGGAATGTGGCTCAGTGGTAGAGCATTTGCTTGGTATGTATGAGACCCTGGGTTCAATCCACAGCACCACAAAAAAAGCAAAATTTTAAAAAATGTGCTAAATATCTGTATATCAGTGCACATAGATGCATCTTAGTTTTTAAAACAGTTGCATGGTATTCCACTGTAAAAATGTACCATGACCTATTTTACCATTTCTTATTTATGAAGAAAGACATGGAGAGTAAGATGAAACCAGTCCTTTAAAGAGCACAGAACACCCATGTTCTGGGCATGGGATCAGTGGGATCACAAAGGCACTGAAATGAGAATGTATGGCAGGTTCTATAGTGGCAACCCCCTCCTTCCCAGAAAGTCTTCCCAGAAAGAGAGAGTGAGAGAGGAGAGAGAGAGAGAGAGAGAGAATTTTTAATATTTATTTATTTTTTTAGTTCTCAGCGGACACAACATCTTTGTTGGTATGTGGTGCTGAGGATCGAACCCGGGCCACACGCATGCCAGACGAGCGCGCTACCGCTTGAGCCACATCCCCAGCCCCGTCAGAAAGTCTTAATTAAACTTCTCCAGAGACCCTCACCATAATTGCTCTTAGACTATCAGCAAAAATTTCTACAAAGAGTTTTTAGGAAGGAAATATGCTTGCAGAAACAGAGTATGATATGAAAGACTAACCCAAGGCCTGCACAAAGGCGTTTTATTTCAAAGGATAGTAGATAGGTCCTTAAAGACAAGTTAGCAGGCAAAGGGGAGGGGAACTCTCCCTTTTCCAGGCACTGCTTTTCACAGAGAGTGTCCTTGATTTATTTTTGTATCCAGGCTTGGGTTGTTTGCCTAGTACAAAAAAAACCAACCTACTTTTGTATGGACTTCTGCAGATTGTGAGCCTGTGAGGTCCTGGTCCCCCCCCCCCCCACACACACACACACACTGGGTTAAAGTTCTAAACACTTCGGAACTCAGGGTTTGGAAGAAGAATTTTTAGGTGAGAGCCACCTCTGAACCTGGCTGCAGCCAATAAACCTGTACCCTGCTAATTTCTCAATGTCCAGCCTCATCTATCCCTACCACATTTTCAGAAGTGAGCCCGGATGCTGAGATTCTAGTGGCACAGCTGGTTTATTAGAAGGGATTGTAGTGCAGACAATAGGGCCTGGTCTGCCTTGTTGTGGAATCTTGCCTCCTGGGGTTTGAGAGACCTGGGCCAGCTTCAGCTCTATGTCTTGGTGGTGGTCTCCTTTATAAAACAGGAATGATAATAACACCTACTTCCAGGATTCAAAGAATTAGTAAATATAAAAAACTGAGAACCAATCCCTAAAAAACAAATGCAGAATGTCTTCTTTGATATAAGGGGGGGAGACTCAAAACAGAGCAGGGAGGAAGAGCATGAGAAGAAGATTACCATTAAATAGGGTCGAGATAGGTGCGTGGGAATGGGAGAAAGAAGGGGAATTGCAGGGAAGATGGTAGGAGACCCTCATTGTTATGCAAAATTACATATAAGAGGGTGTGAGGGGGAAGAAAAAAGAGAGAGAGAGAAACATGTCACAGTATATTGGGTAGAAAGAGGGGAGGGGAGGGGAGGAGAGGGGTGATAGGAAGGGCAGCACAATACAATAGACACTAGTATGGTCCTATGTATAAACGTGGCTGTATAACCAATGTGATCCTGCAATCTGTACACGTGGAAAAATAAGATTAAGATTACGTACCCCATTTGAATCAAATGTATGATATGTCAAGATCATTGTAATGTTTTGAGCAACTAATAAAAAAATTTAAAAATAAATAAATAAATAAATAAAACACTGAGAGCATGATCTTGCCCATAATTAGTTAACAATCATTTTGTGGATCTTAGAAAGGATGTCAGATGTTATTTAAATGTAGTGAGAATCTCTTGAAATGTTTTTGTTAGGGAAAGTAGTGGACTCATTTTGATTTGTATAAGAGTATTCTCCAATGGGTTGGGAGGAAGTAGAAGTCAGGAGCAGTTAGGAAGGTGTTGTGTTGATCCAAGGAAAGACCATTACCCTATGGTAAGACAAAGGAGATGAAGAAAATAGACGGATTGTAGATCCATTTGGAGACAGGAATTGGGCAGTTTTCATCATGACAACACAGAAAACAGGGTTTGGTTCAGGGACAAATTTTCTGAAGTGTACAGGAGATAAAGAGAATGTGGAAAATCTGTTGAGAGATTTTCTTTTGCTGATTTGCTATATGTAAATGGAATGTCTTAATGTTAATATTGTACTTTTCAGAATATTTATAGGACTAATATCATTAAAAGAAGTCTCAAAGAGATGGACTGAGTTAACAACAACAACAAAAAAAAAAACAAGGTAACAAAATCTCAGATCACATCTTCATGGCAATGTTAAGAGTTCCCATTATCAATCTCAAAACAATTTTTGATATACAACCAGCTAACACCCTCCCTCCCATCTCCTCAATTCCCCTGCTTAATCCAGGAAGTTCCTAGGAAGGTGTCACTTAGTTTGTTTCCCCCTTATAACACTTCCCCACCATTCCCAGCCAGGGTCACAGGAATTGGGGGCTGTGATTTAGACTGGCCCCCCAGCCTCTCATTTTCTGAAGCAGACCCAAAAACACTTTTTTTATTTCCTTTCTATAAGACCTTAAACTGACTGTCAGTGGACTGAGAGATCTTGTTCATGAAGTCATTTCTTATGCATAAATTACAAATATATTCTATAGTTTCTTCTACTTGCTATTTCATCTATCACATTCAGGATAAGTTTTACCTAAAGTGATTTTTTTGTGTGTGATTTGAGATATGGATCATTTTATTTTTCTCCATGTATATATCTGTTTCCTCAACATTGGATAGTAAATAACTTGTGTTTTCTTTTGTGATGCCACTTTTATTGTGTGTTAAGATTTTTTTTCTTAAAGAGAGAAGAGAGAGGGAAAGAGAATTTTTTAATATTTATTTTTCAGTTTTCGGTGGGCACAACATCTTTATTTTATTTATTTTTTTATGTGGTGCTAAGGATGGAACCCAGTGCCTAGTGCATGCCAGGCGAGAGCGTTACCGCTTGAGCCATATCCCCAGCCCTGTGCATTAAGATTTTTAAAGGCTGGGGCTGTGGCTCAGTGGTAAAGCACTCGCCTAGCATGTGTGAGGCACTGAGTTTGATCCTCATAATATAAAATATAAAATAAAGACATTGTGTCTGCCTATAACTAAAAAATAAATATAAAAAAGGAAAAAAAAGATTTTATATATTTAAGATATGCACAGTTCTATCTCTGATTTTTCTTGTTCTGTGTATCTTAGTAACCTTCCAACAATGTTGCTTGAAATACTTTTATTAATAAGGGTTTATAGTGGGTCTTTATAAATGGAAGGAGAACCTGAGCATGGTATTGCATACCTGAATCCTGGCTACTTGGGAGGGTGAGGCAGGAGAGGGAGGGTGAGGCAGGAGAGGGAGGGTGAGGCAGGAGAGGGAGGGTGAGGCAGGAGAGGGAGGGTGAGGCAGGAGGCAGGAGAGGGAGGGTGAGGCAGGAGCCAGAAGTCAGGAGCATCATAAATTCAAGGCCAACCTGGGTGACTAAATTTCTTACAATATATTTCCTTCCAGTTCTGTTTCTCTAGTTTGATACTGACTGATACAGTGTTCTTAAAAAAAAAAAAAAGGATTGAATTATTTGTGAAACTTTGTTTATAATTCTAAAAATAAATAAATAAATAAGTAAAAGCAAGGTCAGTATGATGGCATACACACCGGTAATCCCAGAAACTTGGGAGGTGGAGACAGGAGGGTCTCAAGTTCAAGGCCAGCCATAGCAATTTAGTGAGAGCCTAAGCAATTTAGCAAGATCCTGTCTTAAAATAAAAAAATAAATAAATAAAAATAATTGGGAATTTAGGTCAGTGGTAAACCACCCCTGGGCTCAATCCCCAATATAAAAAAAATGAAATTTACTTTTAATTGCATCAAATTTATAGGTAACCCTAACTTGGGGAGAATTGAGATCCTTATAATCTATGCCCTCTATTCCAAGAGCATAGCTGTTTCTGCATTTATTTGGATCATCTTCCATGTTCTTCATCAATGTCTTTTGACACTGAGGATTCAGGGACGCTTTTCCAGGACTCTACCCCTGGTCCTTTTAAAATTTTGAGACATGGTCTTGCTAAGTTGCCAAGGGTCTTGCTAAGTTGTTGAAGCTGGCCGTGAACCTGTGATCCTCCTACCTTAGCCTTCAAAATCACTTGAATACTTTACGTTTTTTATTTTATTGAGAAATAGTATTTTGTTTTGAATTATAGTTTTTAGTTGGCTATTGATACAAGAAATTGGTTTTTGTACCTTGATTTTGTATGCAATAAAACTTATTGAACTGTCTTGTTGGTTCTAATAGTTTATCTTGCTTTTTCTAAATAGATAAGAATTTTCTTTGTGAATAATGATAGTTTTATCAATAATTAGCTATCAATTTTTGGACCTCTTATGTCTTGTCATTACTTGATACAAGTAAAAAAAAGGAATCTAAAATTTTGCAGAAATGAGAACATTGTAGTATGTTTCTCTTTCACAGTCTGTTGCCTGTTATCTACTATGGACTAGAAGAACCCAGAAGACAATTCTCTGATAAAAGCACTGAGAAATACCTTCATGAAATGAGTACCAGTTTTTAAAAATGGAGCTATAGTGACTGTTCTTTGTCAATAAAAAGCTTCTGTGGATACTACTGTTCTTTGTCAATAAAAAGCTTTTATGGATACTGTGTGGTAGAGTATAACACAATGTTCCTGGTTTGGGCCAATAAAATAATTGATCAAGATTAAGAAATTACTGGAATTAGTGAGTCGTTCTGGGTGTCCCAGCCATTCATGGAACTCCTGTCAACGTTTAAACCAGAACAGGTTGTTTCCACCAGGTGGTGCCGAAACTCAACTTGAGCAGATGGGCTTGGAAAGTGCCCTATCTGGATCTATAAAACTACACCCGCTCAGTTCACCCCAGTCATTTTATTAGTTTCTTAATAAAATGTTCTTGCATTTTTGGCAGTTGATATTTGGGAATCCATTTATTGCTGGGGTTTTACTGTTGGAATTTTACCATATTTAGCAAGTTAGCATTGAAGTCAGTATTGGCTTCCTGACCTATAGATTAAGGGTTATTATGGCCGTAGCCCCTGGAACTTTCCCTTTATATAAAAACAGTGGAATTTTATTAAATTTAATTAATTTTTTGTGGTACTAGGGATTGTATCCAGGGGCAATCTATTACTAAGCATGCCAGGCGAGCGCACTACCGCTTGAGCCACATCCCCAGCCCCCCAAGTTTTTATTGATGCAGTATAGTTGTACATCCTAAAGGAATTTTTTGTTACATATTTGTACCCAGTTCTCTTTTTTTTTTTTTTGAGACAAGGTCTGACTAAATAGTGGAGGCTGACCTGAACGTGTGATCCTCCTCCTCAGCCTCCTGAGTAGCTGGGATTGAAAGCACAATCCACCACACCCAACTAAAACAGTGAAATTTTAAACACTCAGATAGTGCCAATATCAAACCTTTGAATATGCAAAGATGGCGATTCCCCTTTAAGGTTCATTTGACTCACCAGTTGGATATAATAAGACAAATAAGTTTTAGAGAATGACAGTGGGTTATCTTAATTATGACAAGCCTGATTACATTTTTTATTCCATATGGTGTCTTTTATTTTGGGGAAATCAACCTAAGTCCCAGTAACTGGAATGCACTTATTGATCTAGCAAATTATATATATTCTTGATTTTAATAAACTGAGAACTTTTTTTTCAGTACTGAATAGTGAGCTTAAGTGTGCTTTACCTCTAAGCTATACATCCAGCACTTTAATTTTCTGTTTTGAGACAGGATCTCACTAAGTTGCCCAGGCTGAACTTGGGATCCTTCTGCCTCAAACTTCCAAGTAGCTGGAATTTACAGGTGCGTACCTCTGGGCACATGAAGACATCTTTATTGTAGATGAGATAGCAACACTCTTCATTATCTCCCATCAAGGTTAAATCTCTGGTTCTATGTAACAGGAACTTTTATTCTTTCTTTCTTTTTTTTCCTTTTTCCCTATTTTTGGTACTGGGGATTTAACCCAGGGGTGCTTTACCATTTAACCCCAGCCCTTTTTATTTCATTTTTATTTTTAAAATTTTTTGGTACTGAGCATTGAACCCAGGAGTGCTTAAGAACTGAGCCACATCCTCAGTACTTTTATTTAGAGACAGGATCTTTCTAAGCTGCTTAGGGCCTCTTTAAGTTGCTGAGGCTGGCTTTGAACTCACAATCCTCCTGCCTCATCCTCCTTAGCTACTGGGATTACAGGCATGCGCCACCCTGCCCGGCTCTTGGTGGTTTGTTACACAAATAAGGACAATATTATCATTCCTGTATTTATGTATTTGAGACTAATTTTTATTTTTGTTTTTTTCTTTCCCTCTATATTTTATGTGGAAAAAGATGCCTATTAATTTTATAATTTATGAATAATGGACACATTTTCAAGATGAAATTTAAGAAAACTAAGGGGGGATGAAAATAGTGTGAGATTCTGGATCCTAGATGCAATAATGAATGAGATTTAGATTTAGCCATCATGGGGAGATGTTAAGGATATAAGACATAGTTGTATTGTGTTAGATGTTACTGTTTTAAAACTGTGTAAAAAAGAAAAACATGTGTTAAGTATGGGAAGAAAAGTGTATGTTAATTTGGGGAAGCCAACAGGAAAGGCTCTGAGGAAGTTTGTCCATCCTTATGGTCACTTAGCCTCTGAACTCCTTCCCTGTATTTGAGGGAATGTCTACTTGTAGAAGGCCTGCTTTCCATTCTAGAAAGCCATGGGTCCTAGGAACTTGTTTTCCCAGCTTTGCCTGAAGTGAGGTGATATCCTAGTCTCAGAATGAGAAGTTAATGCTTCAAGGAAACCAAGATTGCACAGAATACAGTCTGGAAATGGGTAGTGGTTGCAGCAGTGGCTATATGCAGTTACCAGAGGCAGCAGGGCAGTAGTTTCAGCTGCAGTTGCAGATCTCCAGGATCAATGGTGCTGAGGTCCTGTTCAATAACAGCAGCCATGGTGTCTTTGCCAGAGAAGTTCTATGGGGTCATTTTTAAGCCTCCTGGCTGTGAGGCCTCTGAGCTTTGTTTGCATTTCTAAAGATCTTAAAATGACCCATATCTGAATAATTTCCATAATCAGAGTCTAGTGTTTCAAATCATTCTGACAAATAAAACCTTGAACATACTAATATGTTTTTATTTTCAGTTTTATTCATCTTTATTTGTGTTTGTTTTTAATTTACTTTTCCATATATATGAAGTTGTACATAAACAATAATCTTAATTATCTTTACAAAGTGAAAAAATAGGGGCTAGAGTTGTGGCTCAGCGGTTGAGCGCTTGTCTAACATGGGTGAGGCCCTGGGTTCGATTCTCAGCACCACATAAAAATAAGATAGAGGTATTGTGTCCAAATATGACTAAAATAAAATATTAAAAAAATAAAGTTAAAAAATAAAATATATAGGACCCACTATGTTAAGTGTTCCTTCAGGGTGGGGACGTTATAATGAAAATGGTCCTAAAACTTTACACTTGATAGAATTTTCCAGATTTTCTTTCATTGATAAACAAGAAAAATCAAAATGAAAATCTGAGAAACAAAAGCAAAGAACTTTAAGTAGTGTTTTTTAGAGGTTTTTTTTTTTTTTTTTGTATTGTTTTGTTTTGATGCTCAAAACAGTCACTGACTTGTGAAGTTCTTCCTTTGTCAGGTAGGGTGTGGTGATGCACACCTATAATCCCAGGGACTCAGGAGGGCAGGAGGGTTTCAAGTTTGAGGGCACCCTCAGCAATTTAGCAAGACCCTGTCTTAAAATTTAAAAAATAAAAATAAAAAGGACTGGGGAATTAGCTGAATAGTAGAGCACCCCTGGTGTCAATTCCCAGTACCAAAAATAAAAATTAAAAAATTAGTAAATTTTTCCTTTGTCAGGAATATCTTTTATTATTCTTCTTTACATGCTTATTTCCTAATGAAACTAGAATGCTAGGGCTTTTCTGAGCATTTCCCTCTGGGTTCTCTCTCTGTGATAAGTGATTTTCCCTTTTTCTAGACATCAATAGTTTTGCTAAATTTACTATAATATTGAGAAATTATTGAACAGTTACCATGTTCCTTTTATAATAGAGAAGGCAAGAAAAGAGTATGGGGATTTGCAGCTAGGTAGAAGAAACTAGGTTGTGATTCTTGTTTGTCACTTACTATTTGTGTAGATTTAGATAAATCCATGTAATCTCTCTGAAAATGTTTCCTCATTTGAAGAATGGGGGCAATAATATCTAAATTACAGGGTTATTATAAGGATTAGATATTTTGACTAGCTATTAGTCACCTAATAAAATGACTGGGACAAAGTAGGCATTAAATATGTGACAATTTCATGTTGATAGACTTAATAAGTCCACTATCTCAGCTGAGTGGATCAAGGATGGGTACTTTACCCAGGGTAGGCCAATTGAATTCTCTCTCCTGAGAATTGTCCCCTGCATATATGCTCCTGTACATGCATTCACCCCTCTCTACACCTGTTCTGAAAATGGCAGGTATATCAAGACCCAGTCTGCTCCAAAGGCAATAAGGATGAAGGATTCCTGGGCCAGGCTCCTGCAGAAAGGGTATCATCTAGTTGTTATGGTTTGGATGTGAGTTGTCTCCCATAAGCTCATGAATGAGACAGTGCAAGAAGGTTCAGAGAAGAAGTGATTGGTTTACAAGAGTGAGTTAATCAGTGAGTTAATACCCTGATGGGATTAACAGAGTGGTGACTAAAGGCAGGCTTTGGGCATATATCTGTATCTAGGGAATAGAGATATCTGCCACACTCTTCCACCATGGTGTCCTGCCTCATCTCAAGCCCTTAGGAAAGGAGCCAGCCTTCTATGGACTAAGACCTCTGAAATTGTGAGCCCTCAAATAAAATTTTCCTCCTCTACAATTGTTTTGGTCAGATCTTTTAGACACAGTGGTGAAAAAGCTGACTAAAACACTACTTAAAAACACTGGCTAAATTACACACATGCATTTATTTACTATATCTGAGAATCCAACAATCTCAGGAATAAGAAACTTAGTCTCATTTATTTCACCCTAATCCTGGCCTTTAAGGATACTGTCTTTATTTAGAATTATTATATATTATATATACAGGGCCACCACTCCCAACTAAAATTGTGATTTTTTTTTTTTTTTTGTACTAGGGATTCAACCCAGGGAGCTTAAACACTGAGCCATATCTCCAGACCTTTTTACTTTTAATTTTGAGACAAGGTCTTGCTAAGTTGCTTAGGGTCTCCCTAAGTTACAGAGGCTGACTTTGAACTTGTGATCCTCCTGCCTCCGCCTTCTGAGTCACAGGCATCACAGTTGTATGCCACAATGCCCAGCAAGATACATTTCATCATGGATATTTGAGCATTAATTTTTATTTTTTAGAATAATGCATTAAAATATTTGTCTTGCTGGCTGTGGTACCACACACATGTAGTTCTAGCTACTCAGGAGACTGAAGCAGGAGGATTATAACTTTGAGGTCAGTCTTAGCAATTTAGGAAGACTCCATGTCAAAATTTTTAAAAAAAGAAAAGAACTGGACTAAGACCTCTGAAACCATGAGCCCTCAAATAAACCATAGTTCAATGGTAGAGCACCTCTGGGTTCAACCCCTAGTACTGCAATAAATAAATAAGTAAATTAAAAAATTAATTTTTTTAATCTTGATGATTGAGTTCTTGGTCATCCTTTAAATTGTGCTACAAGGTGAGTGACTGCAGGACAGCGTCTCCAGATCCCAATGTTTCTCTGATTTCTTGGATGTTGTTATTGAGACTTGAATAAAAAGGTAGAGCCAAGGTGATATTCATCCTGCAAGGGCGATTGCAGGGTAGGGTGAGAGCGTGTGAATACCTAGTCTGGATAGCCCCAGATCCCTTCCTTTACCATTGGAGTCTGCTGTGTCTCCTCCCCTGGCTGAATCATTCTCTTTTTACTTTCTTTCTTCTTCTTCTTTTTTTTTTTTTAACTAAACCAATCGCTTTTCTCTGAGTACCTATTAGTTTAGTGGAGTGGGAGAAAAAGTGTGAGAGGCTGGTTGGGAGAAGAAACAAGGTTGGTAGTTTAAAAAAAAGCGTTGAAAATAACAACTGTTAATTTCTTCTAACTGTTCCATAAAAACTAAATTATTTAATCCTTTCTATTATATAATCCTTTCTATAATAATTATTTAATCTTTCTATAATTATAAATTATATAATCTTTTCTATAAATGTTCCATAAAAACTAAATTATATAATCCTTTCTATTTAATCCTCTATAATGAGGTAGATACTATTATTACTCCCATTTTATAGGTAAGGAAACAGAAGCTTGGAGGAATTTTAAAATTTGCCCAAGGTTTTGCCTAAAAAGTGGCAGATGTGGGTGTTAAACCCAGGACTGTGTTATTTCAGATTTTTTTTTTTCGGTGTTGGGACTCAAACCCAGGGCCTTCCACATCCTAGGCAAGTTCTGCCTCTGAGCTGCATCCCAAGCTTGAATCATTATGTTGTACAGCTTTTTAGGTTTCTAGTGGAAAATGGAAGAATGGATTGGGTTGAGCCAAATACACCCACAAATAAGAGGAAAGATCATACAATGGGATGTGGGGTGCTAAAAATCCTGCTCATTCTTTTCACTATGTGAACCCAAAAAACAGACTCCTTTTATCAAAGGAACCTTAAATAAGTGGTTTGACATTAGCCTAAGATGTCTTCTCTTCCAACTAAAAAAAAAAAAAAAAAAAAGTCAACATTAACTGTGAACCCATAGGTTTTTTATTGTTTTGGGTTCCTGTTTTTTGTTTTTCTATAGTACTAGGAATGAAACTCAGGCCTTCACAGTGTTAGGCAAACACACAATATTCTAATGGGTTGCTATTTTTCCTGGTAGGGATTAAACTAGTTAAAATAAAGTCACAGCCTTTTGCTTCTACCCAATATAAATATTTGCAGGCTGGTGCCTGCCCATTTTTCCTTTATAGATTCAGTCACTTACACTTTAAATTTTTTCCTTAAAATTTATCTTTAAACATTTTATTTATGTTTAAGATACATATATAGAAAATAGCGACACATACTAATTGTAGAGCTTGATACATTTAAAAAAAATGACTCACACCTGCAATCAAGACCAGGTCAAGAGCAGGGGTGGGGGGCAGTGGTGCAGGTCTGTAATTCCAGTGACTCAGGAGGCTAAATGCAGGAGGATTGCAAGTTTGAGGCCAGCCTCAGTAATTTCACAAGACTCTTCTTGAAAAATAAAAAATAAAATAAAATAAATAAAAAATTATAAAAATAAAATAAAAGAAAGGAGATGTTGCTCAGTGGTAAAGTGCCCCTGGGTTCAAACCCAGGTATCAAATAAATAAGAAAAAAGAAAGATCAGATCAAGAACTAGAACATCATCAGCTCCTCAGAAGCCCTCTTTAAATTCCTCCAATTAAAAACAGTTTACTTCTGGCTTGGACTGAGGATATAGCTCAGTTGGTAGAGTGCTTGCCTCAAATGCACAAGGCCTTGGGTTCAATCCCCAGAACCACAAAAAAAAAAAAAAAAAAAAAAAAAAATTTACTTCTGACTAAAAAAAAAAAAAAATCCTTCTTACAAATTGCACAGTATTTCTTTTGTTGTACTTTATATTTTGTTTACAATAAGGAATTTCTTTGGGTGTAAACAATAAAATTAACTCCTCCAATCACTACCCACCAAAGTAACCACTATAGTAATGTTGATTGCCATAGATTAGTTTTTCCTGCTTTTGTATTAATTAAGTTATGTAGTAGATATTCCTTTATTTTTGTTTTCAACTGGGGATTAAACCCAGGACTTCACATATGCTAGGAAAGTGCTCTACCATTGAACTACATTCCCAGTCCTTTTGTTTTATTTTGAAACAGGGTCTTGCTAAGTTGCTGAGGCTGATCTTGAACTTGTGATACTCCTGCCTTTGCCCCCAGAGTAGCTGAAATTACAGACCTGCACCATTTTACCTGGCCAGAATCATATTTTTAGTACTTTCCCTTCTTTACTGTCCCTGGGCCTACATCCAATAAATCACAAAGATCTTCTTAATGTGCTGCTGAAATATCTTTAACTTCATCCCCACTGTTGATGGCTATATTTGATTGTGAAGGTTGCCATAACAAACTATCTCTAGAAAGTGGGTAGATTGAACAACAGGAATTTAGTATCTCACAATTCTGGAGGCCAGATGACGAGTTATCAAGGTGGTGGCAGGGTTGGTTCTTTCAGAGGCCATGAGTGAAGGATATATTCTCTTTGGCTTATAAATGGCCATCTTCCAACAAATGGGCCAAGGACCTGAACAGATACTTCTCAGAGGAGGACATACAATCAATCAACAAGTACATGAAAAAATGCTCACCATCTCTAGCAGTCAGAGAAATGCAAATCAAAGCCACCCTAAGATACCATCTGACTCCAGTAAGATTGGCAGCCATTATGAAGTCAAACAACAACAAGTGCTGGCGAGGATGTGGGGAAAAGGGTACACTTGTACCTTGCTGGTGAGACTGCAAATTGGTGCGGCCAATTTGGAAAGCAGTATGGAGATTCCAGGGAAAGCTGGGAATGGAACCACCACCATTTGACCCAGCTATCGCCCTTCTCGGACTATTCCCTGAGGACCTTAAAAGAGCGTACTATAGGGATACTGCCACATCAATGATCATAGCAGCATAATTCACAATAGCTAGACTGTGAAACCAACCTAGATGCCCTTCAATAGATGAATGGATAAAAAAATGTGGCATTTATACACAATGGAGTATTACGAAGCACTAAAAAATGACAAAATCATGGAATTTGCAGGGAAATGGATGGCATTAGAGCAGATTATGCTAAGTGAAGCTAGTCAATCTTTAAAAAACAAATGCCAAATGTCTTCTTTGATATAAGGAGAGCAACTAAGAACAGAGCAGGGAGGAAGAGCATGAGGAAAAGATTAACATTAAACAGAGACGAGTGGTGGGAGGGAAAGGGAGAGAGAAGGGAAATTATATGGAAATGGAAGGAGACCCTTAATGTTACACAAAATTACATATAAGAGGATGTGAGGGGAAAGGGGGGGAAAAACAAGGGAGAGAATAGAACAATAGTAGATGAGGTAAAGAGGGAAGAGGGAGGGGAGGGGGGGATAGTAGAGGATAGGAAAGGTAGCAGAATACAACAGTCACTAATATGTCATTATGTAAAAATGTGAATGTGTAACCGATGTGATTCTGCAATTTGTATTTGGGGTAAAAATGGGAGTTCATAACCCACTTGAATCAAATGTATGAAAGATGATATGTCATGAGCTTTGTAATGTTTTGAACAACCAATAAAAAAAAAAGAGAGAAGACACACACACACACACACACACAAAAAAAAAAATGGCCATCTTCATGTTCATATGCTGCCCTCTCTGGATCTTCACATTGTCTTCCCTCTAGTTGTCAGTGTGCAAATTTCTGCCCCCCACCCTTTTTTAAGACACCTATTGTGGTCTGGGGTTGTGGCTCAGCGGTAGAGAGCTTGCTTAGTAGTGCGAGGCCCTGGGTTCCATCCTCAGCACCACATAAAAATAAATAAATAAAGGTATTGTGTCCAACTACAACTAAAAATAAATATAGTGGATTGGATTGGGAAGCATTATAACAGCCTTACCTTAACTTGATTACCTCTGTAATGACCCTATCTCCAAATGAGGTCTCATTCTGAGGAACTGGGGGCTAGGACTTCAAGATGAGTTTTCTTGGGGAACACAATTGAACCTGTCACATCACCTCTGTTCAGGCCTGTAGATTTCTCACAAATGTCATTGCTGTATCTTCTTAGGCATGTCCCTGCTTCCAGCATTGTCTTGTTTTAACCCAGTCACTCCCTGCTGCCAGAAGATCACATAAAACCTGCTGTGGCATTGGTTTAAACCAAGTCCCTTGTCGTGCCTAAGCCCTTTTTGTTCTGGCCTCTGTCATCCTTCCCAGGCTTGTTTCTGTTGCTCACATAACCTTGCCACAGCCTCAGGAGTCTTGTAGCATGATCAACGTGCCTTTGAGCTGAATAACTCCTGGGGTCTTCAGGCCAGCTGTTGTATTATCTCATCTGAAAAACCTTTCCTAATGTTAGTCTGTTAACATAACTATGCATTAATTTAGAAGTTAAGTCAAGCTGACCCCATTTCTGCCCAGACACCTTTCCCTGCTTCCCCTTCCTTCCCCTTCCTGTAAGAACCCACCCACCCGGAGGCTGGCACCTTTACCCACCTGCACCCTGACCACCGTGCTCACAGACTTTCTCAGTACTACAGGGGCCTGCCAGTTCCAGAAGCTAATGGCAATGTACTAGCTCCTCCAGCCCCCTCCCCTTTGTGGTTCTTGAAGTTTTGAAGCTTGTTCTCCACCTGCAATAGCAAGGGCTAAGCCCACCCCCAATGCATAACCCAGGCTCTGATTTATAAAAGTTTACTTCAGAGGAAGTCTGTTGCTGTTCTCTCTGCGCAGATACAGCCTTGTCAGATTTCCTGACAATAAATTTGCTTCTGCTTAGCTTTGGTGTGTTCGAGTGATTTAGTCCCGCACCACTTTCCTAACCTAACATACCTGGTCTGGGTTTTGTGCCGCTCTTCCGTGACTAGATTCCCTCAGGTTTCCTCTGCCATTCCTCTGTACTGTAAGTTTATTTTTTTATGGGTTTAGCCTCTTTATAACATCTGGATTCTGGGGATTTCTTTCTTTTTTTTTTATTGGTTGTTCACAACATTACAAAGCTCTTGACATATCATATTTCATACATTAGATTGAAGTGGGTTATGAACTCCCAATTTTTACCCCAAACGCAGATTGCAGAATCACGACGGTTACACATCCACAAGTTTACATAATGCCCTATGGGGATTTCTAATTCAATGGCTCAAGTACCAAAAACACTTATTACACATTTGCTTAATGAATGAGTGAAGGAAGCAATCTTCATTTGGAAAACTGCAACATCACAATGAGTAAATGAGTTGATGTAACATGGAAAACCCTTCCAAGTAGGGGGCAGCATATGGGGTGTGGTAATCAAATATAGTGTGTAATTCTCACACAAACATTCCCTATTAGTGTGCAAAACTAATGTGCTCTAATTAAAAAATAGAGGGTTGGGAAAAATTGCAGTGTCAGAGTGAGTAAGTCAGTGGGTTAACAAGGGCAGGGAGAGGCAGCATAAGGGGTGTGGTCATGGTGTATAACACTCACGCAAGAAAACCTCATTAGTATACAAAACCAATGTGCTCTAATTGAAAAGACAGGGACTTGGAAAAAAATTGCAGTGTCAGAGTGGGGTGTAACAGGAAAAGGAGGAGCAACAGAAGGGGTGTGGCAATTAACTGTGGTCTAAATTCTCACACAAGAAACAAAACTGTGTGTGCTCCAGAAGAAAGTTCTGCTACTCCATCAGTTCTTTTCTTTGCCCAGGAACATGGCCAACAGGAAAGTAATTGCAGTGTTCGGAGCAACAGGTAAAAAACAAAACAGTTCCTCTGTTTAAGTGCATGCTGATTTTGCTCAATCTCTCTGATTTTAACTTCAGAGCTTGTAAGTGTGGGCTGAACAATGAGCCTTTGGAGAAAATTAAGAAAGACATCCTATTGCTTGTGCTGGTGTGTGTGTGTGTGTGTGTGTGTGTGTGTGTGTGTGTGTAACTGGGGATTGAACCTAGGGCATTGCTTCTTGTTTTGTGTTTTTGATGTGGGGGGGGGCAGATTGATTTAACTTGATTTGTAAAGCATGATTTCTGTGGGACAATGGCAACTGACATAGTCTCCAGATAACAAATGACAGCTTCTCCATCTGGGGCTATCCTCTGGAATTCTTTCTCCACTCACTTCCTGATAAATGGCCCGTGTGAGAGGCCTGTGGGTGTGTAGACCAATACTCCATGGGTTCTGAAACGGTAGAGGCGTTGGGAGCATGCCAGAAGCTTGATGCCAGAAAGCTCAGTTCTTACCTTTGTTGCCTAACCAATAATGAGGACAAGGATTTGAGAAAAAGCAAAAAGTTTTATTGATTTGCAAGCAAAGGAGAAACATGGGACTCCTGTCCCAGAGGCTGTGATTCTCTCTGCCAAGGGGAATGCAGGGCTTTTAAAAGAGGGATACAAGGGCTGGGATTCAAATATTATCAGTTACATATAATTAATTAGAGTCCATTGGGTGTCCTTAAGAGAGTCATTCCTCTAGCTTCCAGGCCTAGCATTTCTTTATTCTTGTGGGCAGTGATGTTCTTCTGGGTAGTAAAGGACATGGTAGCTTTTCTGGGACAGGAAAAATGTTAGTTTTGTTTCCTCTACATTTAAGGAGGAAAAGAGGGTGAAGAAGAAGAAGAAGAAAAAAATTATATCAGGGCTAGGGATGTAGCTCAGTGGTAGAGTACTTACCTGGCATGTGCAAGGACCAGGGTCCAATCCTCAGCACACACACACACACAAAAAAAATTCAGTTTTAAAATAAGTCACCTAAGGTCAAGTGGCAAGGTTTGCATTCAAAGCATAAAGTGGAACCCTGTTGCATACATGAGGGACCTCTCTCACCTGGGAAGATATTGAATTAGCCTCCCTAATCCTATTCTGGTTTACCTTAAAGTCTGTTCCCTAAAGGAGTCATCTTTGCAAAAATGTTAATCAAACAAGATAATTCCCCTTCTGTTCTCATTTTAGCCTCCTGATGATCCATTCAAAACCCTTGGATAATGCATGTCCTGTCTCTGCTCAAAAATCTCCCATGACCTGCTGCTGCTCTCCAAGGAAAATGCATTCCTGCTAATGGCATGCAATACCCATATCACCTCACCCCCCCCCCCCCGCTGGTACCTCTCCACAGGTGTGGCTGTATACTGGACCGGTAGTCAATGACGGGTAAGATCCAATTACAATGGTACCAACCTAAGACAGGAGGCTGACGCCCTGAGGTCAGCTCATCCGAAGACGGGTAAGGACCATATGTAGTATTGGACAACCTAAGGCAGGCACGGTCCCTAAGCCACATGCTTGTTGTTTAAACAGAGAGGGGGAAATCCTACCAGCATCTTCAAGGGATACTATAGCATTAACTATATACTGACTATCAGAAAATAAATTAAATACAGAATCTTTAAACATCACAAAAGTTTGTAATACTGCATTAAGCTCTACCTTTTGAGCTGATTGTTTGGGTACTAAAAATGTAAAAGTTCGATCAGGGGTAACTATTGCTGCTGTACCATTATTTGATCCATCAGTGAATATATTTGGAGCATTCATGATAGGTGTTTTTCTTGTCATTTTTGGAAAAATTACAGGATGCAATGACCAAAAAGACAATAAAGGATTAGATGGTAAGTGGTTATCAAATGAAACATTAGATTTGCACATGATTATTGCCCAAGTATTTAACTCATTAGCTAATTCATCAATTTGATTCATAGTATATGGAGTAATAATTTTATTAGGAGAAATTCCAAACACTGCCTTTGCTGTTTTTATTCCTTTGAGTATTAATTGTCCTACAGCCTCAGGATACCTAGTAAGAATATTGTTAGGAGAATAAGATAAATGTATCCATAATAATGGACCTTCTTGCCAAAATACTCCTGTAGGAATATTTTTTGTTGATAGTACAATAAATAATAAAGGCAAACTTATATCAATTCTATCCAAATGCATATTTTCCATATATGTTTCAATGATTTTTAATGCCTTTCTTGCTTCAGGCGTTAACATTCGGGGTGAATTTGGATCTGATGGACCTTTTAGGATATCAAATAAAGGTCCCAATTCTCCTGTTGGAATACCTAGATAAGGCCTTATCCAATTTATGTCTCCTAATAACTTTTGAAAGTCATTAAGTGATTTGAGTTGATCTACTCGTATTTGAATTTTTGGTGGACGGACCATGGTTGAGGATAATAGAACTCCCAAATAATTAATTGGAAAATTTAATTGTACTTTATCTATTGCTATCTCTAGATTATAATTTTTTAATAAGTTTGTAAGTGTGGCATAACATTCTAGCAATGTGTTTTTAGCTTTGTGTGCTAATAATATGTCATCCATATAGTGAAATATTTGTAGCTCAGGATTTTGATTTCTAAGTGGCTGGATTACTTTGTTAACATAAATTTGACACATAGTTGGGCTGTTAGCCATCCCTTGAGGGAGTACTTTCCATTCATATCTCTGATCAGGACCTTCATGATTCAGTGCAGGGATAGTAAATGCAAAACGTGGACTATCCTCAGGATGAATTGGAATTGAAAAAAAACAATCTTTAATATCTATAACTAAAACATACCAAGTTTTTGGCAAAGCAGACAACTGAGGAATCCCCGATTGAGCAGGTCCCATAATGACCATTTCATTATTAATGGCTCTTAAATCTTGCAATAATCTCCATTTACCAGATTTCTTTTTGATGACAAAAATGGGAGTATTATGGGGAGATACAGAAGGTTGTATATGTCCTTCCACTAATTGTTGTTTGACCAGATCATGGGCTACTTGTATCTTTTCTTTAGTCAAGGGCCACTGAGGGACCCATACTGGTTTTTCTGATTTCCAGGTAATTTTTATTGTCTCAGTGGCCCTTTGTGAAAATCCAACCCATGTTTGTCTGTTCCTTGATTTATTTGTATTGGTGCTGCTATACCTTGTTCTTGTTTTTCTAATCTTTTTCCTTTCCTAAAACCTTGTCTAGCCATAATAGTGGGTGCATTTTGATTGATATTATTTGTTAATGTTAAACCTAATTGATCTAAGACATCTCGTCCCCATAAATTTATAGGAAGATGATCCAATACATATGGCTGTATAGTTCCTTCACATCCTTCAGGATCCTTCCAATCTAATACCATTGCACTTTTATCGGGATTATTCGCCACTCCTAGGCCTCGAAGCGTTTGAGTGGCTTGTTGTAATGGCCAATGTTTTGGCCATTCTTGACGAGAGATAATGCTAAGGTCTGCACCTGTATCCAGTAGCCCATTAAATTCATGTCCTTGAATATTTAGTTTTAGCATGGGGCGAGAATCTAAATTTAAAGAAAGCATAGCCCAATCTACACCTGTGGAGCCTAATCCCTTGGAACCTCTTTCTACAGCATGACTGGAAAATTTATCATGTAGGCATGGTATTATTAGTAACTGTGCTATTCTATCTCCTGGTGAAATTACTGATATACCTTTTGGAGAACTGGCTATAATTTTTATTTCACCTTCATAATCGGGATCAATTACCCCAGGACTTATCAAAAGTCCTTTTAGAGTAGAAGAGCTGCGTCCCAATAATAAGCCTACTGTTCCTTTGGGAAGAGGTCCTTTCACCCCTGTGGGAATGATTTGAACTCCCATCTCTGGAGTTAGTACTGCTCTGGCAGAGGCGCAGATGTCCAACCCTGCGCTCCCTCTGGTTTGTCTGATGAGGGATCTGATGCCCTGGGCACTACCCTGATGGGGTTGCTGGGGTTGCTGGGTTCCTCCAGAGCTCCGTATATTTGTGGTTTGGGGCCCCGGAGCATTGGGGCCCCCTGTCCGTTTTTTGGCAACGGAGCCCGATGCCTTTGTCCACGATATTGTGGATAAAAACCTTGTCCTTGTTCGTTTTTTGATAATGGAGTACCCTCTATGGTGGTTTGAGAACGGCATTCATTAGCCCAATGTCTCCCTCTACGGCATCGTGGGCAAATACCCGGTATTCTATTCCTTTGATACCTAGTATTGTTAAACCCTCCTCCTATGGGGCAATTCCTTTTAAAATGTCCTGCTTGTTGACAATTGTAGCATGTTCTTAGCCCGGCATCTAAAGCCTGTTTTACTGCAGCTGCCACAATTTGCCCTTGTTCATTAATGTCTCTGGCATCTAAAGCCTGTTTTACTGCAGCTGCCACAATTTGCCCTTGTTCATTAATGTCTCTGGCATCTAAAGCCTGTTTTACTGCAGCTGCCATGACTTGCTCTTGTTCATTAATGTCTCTACACAATTTAATATATTTGTTTAAATCTTCCTGTTTCCATGGTCTAATGATATCTCTGCACCAACGATTCGCTTGGTCATAAGCCAGTTGTTTTATTAATGGCATTGCTTGTTCTGTATTCCCAAAAACTCTGGTAGCTGTTTGAATAAGCCTATCTACAAATTCAGCATAAGGTTCATTAGCTCCTTGTATTATCTTAGATAATTGACCTTGTAAACCTCCATGTCCTTGTAAAGTCTTCCATGCCTTAAGTGCATCTATAGCAATTTGTGCGTATACACCAGGATCATATGCAAGTTGTTGCTGCCGATCCTCATAAGGTCCCTTTCCTAACAACATATCTAGATTTCTCTGAGGATAACCAGCTGCTGCATTTCCCATAGCCGTCTCCTTGCAAAATTCCTCATTAGCAACCTTCCATAACAGGTATTGTCCTCCAGTTAGCACAGCTTTACACATATTAGCCCAATCTGCTGGCGTCATATTTAAGTTGGTAATGGATTCGATCAAGCTTACAGTGAAGGGTGCTTGAGGACCATAGGTTGTTACAGCCTCTTTTAGCTCCTTCACTGTTTTGTAAAATAAACCCTGGTGAATTCGCTGCCCTCCTACCTCAAATACAGGGCATACTTGAGATCCTGTCTCAGGATCCCAACTATCACCTGCGGGGGTTGGGAGTCTCCTAGCATATGGAGGTGGTGCTGTTGATTGGACACTTATGCCCTCTGGTGATAGAATGCTGTTAGTAGCAGTCTCCTGTAGAGGTGGTGCTGTTGGTTGGAGACTTTCTCTCTCTGATAGAAAGGTGTTATTAGCAGTCTCCTGTTGTAACTTTTCCCCTGATGGCTTTTTCTGCTCTAAACTTCCTTCCTCTGTCTCACTAGCTTGAAAGACCTTCTCTTGTACTTGAATCTTTTCCTCATTCTGACTAACTTGAGAGACCTCTTTTACTTGAATCAATATGTCTTCTCCTTCCTCTACCTTTGTCTGATCTGAAGGCTTTGGACTAAGCAAACCAGATACGTTCGCCCACAATGTCAATGTGCCAACTGGCAGAGTCCCTGGGTTGTTCTTTTCTATTCTTTTTAAATCTTCACCATGATGGTTCCATTGTGATATATCTAACAACTCCTCCTTAAAAAGCCATGGGCTATATTTTTGTATTGTATCAACGTATGCCCTGAGTATTCTTGATTTTACTGAGATGCCTCCTTCGTCTAACAATTTACTTAACACTCTTTCGGTTTGTTTTTTACTAATTGCTGATCCCGTATTTCTACTATAATACAACCCAGCAAGATAACACCAAACCAAACCGAGACAGAATCCAATAAAAATGGAACAACAAAATTTCATTATAGCCTTTCTATCCTCCTGACATGTGCATCCGTCCTTTCTCCCTATCTGTTCCTCAGACGCAAATAGTTTTTCCTCAGTTGTGAGCGGTTTTTCTTCCATCTCACTCATCTCCAGGGACTGAAATGTCCATCCGACCTTTCTCCCTATCTGTTCCTCAAACGCAAATAGTTTTTCCTCAAATGTGAGCGGTTTTTCTTCCGTCTCACTCATCTCCAGGGATAGGCAACTTAAAACAAAAATGAAGCAAAACAAAAGAGTAAACTTAGAATGGCTACCCATCCTCTCGCCCTGCCCTCAGGGGCGAGCAGTTTACTTACCCTCAGTCGCTCCCCGTGCGAGCCACCAAATGCCGCAGTCTGACTGGGCACAATTCAGGAGCCACTTATCAAAAGAAACAAACTTTATTTTTAAAACTATAAACGCCAAACAAAACAGCTCCTCAGGAAAAACCCTCAGAGCCCAACTGCCACCACCGGCTTCCAGAAGCCTCTCCCACACACCAACCCCCACCTCCCACAATCCTCCTCTCTTGAGGCCGATTGGCTAGGTCGCGTGGGCGGAGCCAAAGAAGTCCCCCAATGAGCAGTTCCGTAGTCTGAAGGGCAGGGAAACAGCCCAATGAACATGACTGCAGAGGAGCCAATCAGCTAGATGTTGCTGGGGCCACTGTGAGCCAATCATCAGCTGGCAGCTTGAAGGGCAGGGAAACAGCCCAATGAACATGACTGCAGAGGAGCCAATCAGCTAGATGTTGCTGGGGCCACTGTGAGCCAATCATCAGCCGGCAGCTGGAAGTTTGCTGGCAGCTGGAAGTTTGCTGGGGCCCCTTTGGCTGTGGCTCTCAACAACCCATATCAGTGGACCGCCTTTTCCTCTATCCTCCTCCTTCTGCTCCAGTTACTTTGGTTTTCTTGCTGTTCTTCAAGGTGTTCCCACCTCAGAGCCTTTGTGCTGGCTGCTCCCTCACTGAGGATGATCTTCCCCAGGTACCCACACTTCTTTTCCCTCCCATCATTCAAAGTCCCATCAGTGTCACTTTCTGCGGCCAGGTGCAGTGGCACATGCCTGTAATCCCAGTGACTCAGGAGACTTGAGGCAGGAGGATCACAAGTTTGAGGCCAGCCTTGGCAACTTAGGGCTGGAGATCTAGCTCAGGGTTAGGTCTCCCTTGGGTTCAATTCTCAATTCCACGGCGGGGAATAAAAGATGTCACTGTGAGGAGTTTCCAGACTTTCATTTTAAAAGTTACAATGCTGTTCCCATCTGGTCACCATCTGGTTCCCTTCCCTGCATGATTTATTCTATTACTATCTGCCTCTCCACACTAGAAAACAAGTTCAATGTGGACAGAGATTTTTGTCTGGAGGAGGGCAAGCACTAAAGCAGAGAGAAAGGTGAAATAGGTCCTCAAAACCAACAGCCAGGGTGGGGGCCCATTGGCAAACACCAGTAATCTCAGCTACATGGGAGGCCAAGCAGGAGGATTTCAAGTTCAAGGCCATATTCAGCAGCTTAGCAAAACCCTGTCTCAAAAAAGAGACACATACTGGGCTGGGGTTGAGGCTCAGTGGTAGAATGCTTACCTAGCATGCGTGAGACACTGGGTTTGATTCTTGGCACTGTATATAAATAAACAAAATAAAGGTCCAAAAAACAAATAAAATTTAAAAATACCAACTTTGTGGAAGCCACAGTTTTTTTTTTTGTTTTGTTTTTGTTGTTTGTTTGTTTTGTGGTGCTGGGGATTGAACCCAGGGCCTTGTGCATGCGAAGCAAGCACTCTAGCAACTGAGCTATATCCCCATCCCCTTGAAGCCACAATTATTAAAAGAGAGAGAGAGAGAGAGAGAGGGAGAGGGAGAGGGAGAGAGAGAGAGAGAGAGAGAGAGAGAGAGAGAGAGAGAGAGAGAACTAACAAAAAAGCCCCAGCAGTCAGGCAAGTTATTGATGTTAAAAGGAACAAGAACAAAAGGCAAGGGATTGGGGTTGTGACTCAGCTGTATAGCACTTGCCTAGCACGTGCGAGGCTCTGAGTTTGATCCTCAGTACCATATAAAAATAAATAAAATGAAGGTATTGTGTCCTACTACAACCAAAAAAAAAAAAAAAAAAGGCAAGAAGTTGGGAGAATAACTGTATTAGACTTTCCAGTGATGGCAAAGATTTCCATCTTTCTTGAAAGAGAAACCATTGAATTCTGAGCAGAGTAATGACATGAGTTCAGTATCGAAAGGATCATTTGAGCTTCTGTTTTGTGAAGAGACTATAGGGAGCAAATGCAGGAGCAGAGAGACCTGCTAGGAGGTTGTTCTCATAAACCAGGCAAGATGACAGTGGCTGAGAACACAAGCAGTCATGGGGTAGTGGGGAGTGGTTGGAATCTGGACAGGTTTGGATATACCAAATGTCAAGAGTAAGAAAGAAGAATGGAGGATATCTTCAAAGTTTTCTGGCTTGAGCAACTAGAAGAAGAAAACTGAGATTTACTTAAGTGTGGAAGACAGCGGGGAGGTGCATTTCAAGGAAATCCAGCAGCTCAGTTTTAGTGTCCTTAAACTTGTTCAAACAGGCTTGTTTGCACAGGCAGTTGGCTAAGGTCCTTGGGATTGGCTACTAAAGGAATCAGGTTAGACGTATCAGAATTGAAGTTTGATTCCTAGTTAGTGAAAGAATGGGCTGCTTACCTTCTAACCCAGTTCTTGTCCTTAGTTGTAAATCCTGAACTCTGGGTGTGTTTATATATTTGAGGTTGCTAGATTTTGGAGATAAAAAACATAAGATACCCAGTCAAACTTGAATTTTAGGTAAACAATGAATCAATTTTTTTATAAAGAATATCCAAATATTGCATGAGACATACACTGAATTTCTTTACTGTTGATTTGAAATTCAAATTTAACTGAGTGTTTGGCATTTTATCTGCTAACCCTAGTATTAAGCCTTTCTGTGCCAGACTTGAGAGTGGCTAGGTTCAGGTGCAGTGGCAGCTGCTGTTGCTGGTTTCTGGAAGATTAGGAACTCCCAAAGCTTTGGTGCAGATTTAGGAAGTCTATTCTATACTTGTTCCTAATCAAGGGCTCTGCCCAAACCTATGGGCCAAGCTGTGATAAAAAGCATTCCTTCAAGGTGCCAGGCCCTGAGCTACACTTGTTTCACTAATAAAAACTCCCCTTGGGAATTACTGGCCTCACCTTATGGATAAGGATAAATGTATCCAAGGTCATGCAGTTGGTAAAAGCCTTCCAGTCAAACCCCACTGGTTTGATCTTTTCCACCACTTAGTTTATATGTTACCTTAGGCAAGTTACTTAATTTCTCTGAACCTTAACTTTCTATTTATAAACTGGAAATTGTCATGCAGTTTTTTTTGTTGTTGTTGGTTAATGGGGATTGAATCCAGGGGTGCTTTATCATTGAGCTACAATCCCAACCCTTTTAAAAATTTTAAATTTTGAGACAGGGTCTTGCTAAGTTGCTTAGGACCTCACTAAGTTGCTGAGGCTGGTCTCAAACTTGAGATTCTCTTGCTTCAGCCTCCCAAGTCTCTGGGATTATAGATGTGCCTCACCACACCCAACAGAAATTGTAATTCTGTCTTAAAATTGTAATTCTCACTGTGAGAATTGAGATGAAGTGTGTTAAGTGATCTGTCCAATGCCCATTATTTGCTAAGAACTCAAAACCAAAACAAACTTAGGATCTATCCATCTCTAAAACATGTATTTGAAAAATAATATCTTTCTGTGGTCTCTGAAGATCAAATGGAAATGACATTTAAGGGAAAAAGTTGAAGAACCCATTTAATGTACATAAAGCCCCTTGGAACAGACCTTGGGACTTGTGCAAAAGAAAAAATAATAAATAAATGAGGGATGGTGCTGTAGCTCAGTGGCAGAGTGCTTGCCTCACATGTGTGAGGCACTGGGCTCAATCCTCAGCACCACATAAAAATAAACAAGTAAAATAAAGGCATGCTGTCCATCTACAACTACAAAAAATTAAAAAATAAATGAAAGAAGAGAAGTCCTCTTTCAAAAGAAGGTAGCACAGGCTGGGGAAGCTGGGGAACCTGAAGGGCCTGCTCTCCCTTACCTGGGCTCTCATCTCAATCACTTACTTTTTCTTTTCTTTTCTTTCTTTCTTTTTCTTTTCCTTTCTTTCTTTCTTTTTTTTGGTGATGGTACTGGGATTGTATTCAGGGGCATTCTGCCTCTGAGTTACAACCCCAGTCGTCCTTTTTAAATTTTTTTATTTTTTAAATTTTGAGACAAGGCCTCACTAAGTTGCCAAGGCTGGCCTCAAATGTATGATCCTCCTGCCTCAGCATCTTGAGTGGCTGTGATTACAGGCATGTGTCACCATACCTGGCCATCTCAGATACTTTCTGCCAAAGTGTTTGTACTCAAATATCTGGAAGCTCCCCATTTTGCAGATGTGGAACATTCTTACCATACTCAGCACAGGTGTTAAACCTATAGCATATGCACTTGAACATCACACTCTTAGCAGTATCTCTAGTGCCTGCCAGCCAAACGCTACTCTCAACATGAAATCATCTGGGAAGGAACTGGATTCAACATGCCACAATCCAAAACAAGCAAGTGGGACATGGGACAATTTTGTCTGACAAGCATTTGTACTGTGGAGGCAGCTTTTTCAGACCAACAATCTTATTGGTATATTCTGTTGGGTTAGAGAATGGGGTCAAGTGGATGAATTTCTCTCACATTTTGCTTATTGAAACATGAAGGTATGAGTGGTTAGGAGAGCCTTGCTCCAGCTCTTCTTATTTTTACCTGTTGGTCTATCTTATTGGCTTCTCCATCTCATGCTGGTCCAGGCAGGACTGCCCACCACCAAAGCTGAGCATTGAGAGGATAGAGGTTTCAATCTTCCCACTAGATTCATTCATTCAGTGAGTGGTATTGAGACCTTATGATGGACCAGTCTCAGCACTTAGCTGGGAAGCAGGGATAAAGAATGAACAGTTTTGGGGCTGGGGTTGTGGCTCAGTGGTAGAGTGTTTACCTAGCAATGGTAAGGCACTGGGTTCTATCCTTAGCACCACATAAAAATAAAGTAAAGGCATTGTGTCCATCTATAACTAAAAAAGATTTTTTAAAAAAGAATGAACAGTTTTTATCATCAAGGATAGCCTGGTTTACTAGGAGGAATGTAAGGAAAAAATTATACTGGTCAATGTTATGAGCTGATTTGTGTCATTCTCTCCCTCCAAATTCATATGATGGAATCCTAAACCCCAATACTTCAGAATGTGACTGCATTTGGAGAAAAGAACCCTTAAAGAGATAATAAAGTGAGACCATTAGGGTAGAGTCTAATCCAATCTGACTGGTATTCTTGTAAGATGAGAAAATTTGGGCCTAGATATCAGGAATACTTAAGGAAAGAAAAGACCATGTGAGGATCAGTGACAGTCATCTACCAGTCAAGGAGAGAGGGCTCAGGAGAAACCACCTGGGATTAAACCTTGACCTTAGACTGCTGCCCTTCAGAACTGTGAGAAATTTCTGTTATTTATGCCACCCAGTCCATTATGGCAGCCCTAGAAAACTAACAAATATTTTTATTAAAATTTAATGGAAGTGCAGTGGATGAATGATAAAAAAATGAGGCATTTATACACAATGGAACATTACTCAGCAATAAAAAGAACAAGATCATGGCATTTACAGGGAAATGGATGGCATTAGAGAAGATTATGCTAAGTGAAGTTAGCCAATCCCCCCAAAACAAATGCTGAATGTCTTTTCTGATATAAGGGGGATGACTCAAAATGGGGTTGGGAGGGAGAGCAAGGGAGGAAGATTACCTAGATAGGGAATAGGAGTGGGAGGGAAAGGGAGGGAGAAAGGGTATAGCATGGATGGTGAAAGGAAACCCTCATCATTATACAAATTGCATGTATGAAGATGTGAATTTGGTGTCAACATTCCTTATATATAATCAGAGATATGATAAATTATTGTAGGATGGTGTATTAAGAATTGTAATGCAAAAATAAATAAATAAATAAGAAGAAAGTAGAAAAACAACAACAACAAAAAGTGCATAATCTTAGTTTTTAAAAAGTCACTAGTCCTTCAAAACTTACAAAGAAAATCAGCACACCCAGCCCTAACCCTGTCCACATTTGACTCTTCTGTTTATACTGGTATTTGTCCCATCTCTATATTTCAAATTAATAATACAAATTGATAATATTGTTATTCATGTTTTACTTTTAGATTGTCTCCATTGTCTTTAGTTCTGCTTGCAAGCACATGCTTTCTTTTCTCTGTCCTGCCCAAAAAGTTTATAACAATTTGTTTATATATATATATATATATATATATATATATATATATATATATATGACTGAGAACACTATTTTATTCATTAGAAGGTTGTGGGGCAGTTTATATATATATAATAGACTATTATTATTACTACTAGTGCTAGGGATGGAACCTAGGGCCTCACGCATACTAAATACATACTGTAGGCCAGGCATGGTGGTGTATGCTTATAAATCTATCTACTCAGGAGGCTGAGAGGCAGGAGAATCTCAAGTTTGAGACCACCCTCCACAACTTAGCAAGAACCTATCTCAGAATAAAAAATAAAACGGCTGGGAAAGTGCCTCTGGGTTTAATCCCCAGCACCAAATAAATAAATAAATAAATAAATAAATAAATATTATATAAAAAATATTTATTTATATATAATATTTATATAATCTATATAATATAGTATATAGATTATGTAAATATAACATATATTTATATAATATTTATTTTTTAGTTGTAGCTGGACACAATACCTTTATTTTTTTAATTTTTATGTGGTGCTGAGGATTGAACCCAGGCCTTCACACGTGCTAGGTGAGCACTCTACCACTGAGCCACAACCCAAGCCCCTGAAGTATATATATTTTACCACTGAATTAAACCCCTAATTTTTGTTCATACTTGAGCCAAATGTACACTACTTTACTTCTTACACAATTTGTTTTCTCTTAAATTAATTGCCATTATTTCTATTTGCTTAATTTTCTTTACATATACCATTTTTCTCTTATCTCTTTAAAACTGGAAGATTTCTCTGAAAATGATCAAGCACATCATTAATCTGTTGGTTCTGTTTCTCCCAGCAACACTATGGTGATCTCCTTCCTCAAGTGCTCATTTTTCTGTTTCGGTCTTTCTATCTTCCTTTCTTCATTATTCTAATAATTCTCTTTTTCTTTATCCTGAGTTTGGTTTCTGGATACTTTTTTCTTTCTCAGTATTGGGAACTGAACTCAGAGCCTCCTGCATGATGGGCAAGTGCTCTACCACCAAGCCAAACCCCTAGCCTTCTTGGTTTCTTCAGCTTGCTTTACTTTCTCATCTTGGGCAATCTCTGGCAACTTATGTACCTTATAAAGAGTGCATGGGAGGGCTGGGGTTATAGCTTAGTGGTAGAGTGCTTGCCTAGCACGGGGTTCCATCCTCAGCACCACATAAAAATAAATAAAGTATTGTGTCCATCTATAATTTAAAAAAAAATTTTTAAATGCATGGGAGTTAAAAATTTGAGGATGTGTCTGAAAATGTCTTCATATAAAATTTTTAGAATTGATCTTTTGTCTAGGCTTAGAATTCTAGATAGAATTTTATTTTCCCCCCTGAATAGCCTTGCTTCATTGCGTTCGACATTGTAAGGAAAGTACGACGTTCCCCCGACTCACCCCATGGCTCCTGCTCTCTCAGTCCTGCACCATCATGGCTGCTGATGGTCTGGGGTTTGAAAGCTGATCTCCAGAGCTCACCATTGGCTCACGTAAAACACAAGAAAGGAGTCAAGACTGAGAACACTATTTTATTCATTAGAAGGTTGTGGGGCAGTTTAAGATTAACCGCACACTCCATCCACTAAGTAACTAAAGAAAGCTTATTGTGAACCACAGATTCCAAATCAGATTCAGATTTGACAGGGATCCATGAAACAGACACTCCAGAACTCTGTTCTTATGATGTTAATTAGAAAACTACAATTTGGTTCTATCACCTCCTGACTACTCCAGTAAAAAATTCTCTCTTCTTTCATTTTCCTCTTCCCCATTCCTCTATTGGTACATGAATGATTGGTATATGTGCACAAGCCTATTGTGCACCTATTACCTGCCTGCTACTGTGTAATCATCAGAGTTACTTTACCATTGAGCTATATCCCCAGTCTGTATTTTTTTTTTTTTAAACCAGTCTTGCTAAATTGCCCAGGCTGGCCTTGAACTTGAGATTTTCCTGCCTCAGCCTCCAGAGTCATTGGGATACAAGCATGCACCACACCTGCCAGTGTGTGTGTGTGTAAAATATATGTATTCCAAATAGCCAGTGGTATGGGTTGTTTGTTGGCTGTGCTGGAAATGAAACCCAGGGCCTTGGGAATGCTAGGCAAACACTCTATCACTGAGCTTCGTCCCCAGGCTTGCCAGTGGTATGTGTTGGTCAACATCAAATGCAGATAACAAAGGGAAAATATCAGTACTGTGAAAATACCTTTTTGCCCATAGTGCCATGATCATTCAGCACTCATTTTTATAATCCAGTAAGTTATTTTGTTCTTATTGTTTTAATAACATAAAAACTACTCATATACCTTGTTCTACTGGAGAATTTTAATTCTTTTCACTTCTCATGAAAAACCAAGAATAATTTTATAACTTTTGTATGTAACTGTTACTTGTAGGACAATCTGTCATTAAGTAGGAATAAATTACTCTAAAAAAGAATCCAAGTTAGTTTTCCCTTCAATTTAATCATGATGTTGTTTCAGTAAACTTGTTTAAAACAAACAAATCCAGAAATCTGATGCTGTTTCTATCCCATGTTTTAGAGTTGATTTTCCTTTCCCCAGAAATCAACATCTTTTTATCTCCAGGGTTCTGAAATTTCACATTAAGGGATAGAGATGTAGGTCAGCGGTAGAGCACTTGCCCAGCATGTGTGAAACCCTGGGTTCAATTTCCAGTACCGTGAAATAGAAGAGTAAATAAAAATATGAACCAGAAATCTCACTGTAATGGGGACATTGTCATTGTATTTGGCCCTCACTGACCCCTCAATCTGGGAGCTCAGCCCATCTCCTTGGACTCTGAGATATTATCTCTGATTAATTATCAAATAATTATCAAATAAATTCCGCACTTCCATTTTCTCTATTATCTCATTTTGGAATTCCCTTGGCTTGATCTTCTAATTATTTTTTCTCTCTCTTATTTTCTATTTCTTTGCTTGTTTCTTCTAATCCTTGTAGAGTTCCCAGACTTTTTATATTGAAATTTTATTTTTGCTCTAATATTTTAAATTCCTCAGAGCTTCATCTTGTGAATGCTTTTTCTCTTTGCCTTTTTTTTCCCTACTAATTCTTTCCTCCTTTTGCAGATGTAGTGTTTGGAATGCAAAATCTTCATCAACCTTGGAGAATAGTAATTATTTTTATTTTTTTCCCCCTATGCTTTGCACTGTTTCCTTTTATCAGTTTGTTTATTTTGGTTTTGCCTTTAATGTGGAGGCTTTCCTTACACTTTGGTGAACTTTATGGTACCTCTTCATACTTACCACTAAGCAATTTGCTACTTTCATTGATTGAAGCTCTTGGTGCAAAGAGAGAGCACATGAATGGTAGACCTTATTTTAGGGTTATCAAGCATGTATCAACTGGCATCTCATAAGAAACAGATGCCACATATTCAGAGAAATTGCAAAAAATTAATAAAGTTTTACAGGGAAGAGAACAATAAGGAGTATGTAAGCAACAGAAGGAGGGAGAAAAGGATAAAAGAGATGACCAGAACCTGAGACAATAGTGATATGAAGATGGTCAGCTTTACCTTGCCCTTGGGTCTTCTGCTGACCCTTCCCATTGCTCAGACCCAACAGGAGGGCAAGAGAACCTATTGATGGAGTCTATCAAGGTGAGCCTTCCAGGGCACGAGGCAGGATGGAGAAAGTCAATGTAGATTTAAAAACACAAAAATCATCTAGGACAGATCTGGCCAATCTGATGGAGAAACTCGAATCTCAGTAACCCAGCACAGCACTTGGTATATATCAGAGGGCTTTCAGTAAGCATGTCCAGAGTAGATCAACTAGACAAGTGACGATCATATGATCATATTGTGATTGGTCTTGAATGTGATAAAAAGAAACGTGCAAGTTTTCAAAATGTTTACAAAATATAGACTAAGCTAATCATATAGCTTAGTGGAAGAGCTTGCTTAGCATGTGCAAGGCCCTGCATTTGATACCTAGCCCTTCTGAAAAAAAAAAAAGTGTGCAAACTAGGAAGTTTTTTTTTTTTTTTTTTTTTTTAAATACAATTGTCTGAAGAACCTCCATATAAAATATATAACTGAATTATATTATAATTGCCCTTGTTGATTCTGGGATAGAGAGGCAAGCACCCTGTTCACCTGGACTTCTTGTTGCCTCAAGCCTTTCCCAATCCTGTTCTCCCCTTGGCTTCTGCACCTCTGAAGTGCTCAAAGAAACTCAGTTGGGGGCTGGGGCTGGAGCTCAGCGGCAGAGCGCCTGCCTCGCACATGTGAGGCACTGGGTTCGATCCTCAGCACCATATAAAAATAAATAAACAAAATAAAGATATCGCATTCATCTATAACTAAAAAAATATTTAAAAAGAAAGAAAGAAACTCAATTGGGAAATACTTGGGGATATCTCAAGTATCATGTGGGTCCCCAAAGTAGGTTCTACAGCAAGCCTACACTGAACAATGAAACTTCCTGATCATTCCTGAACATTCTTCCTGATCTTTCCTGTGTTTCCTCTTCCCCTGACTCTACAGGATCTCAGGGTGGCTCTGTGGCCAAGGCCCTTTTGGAGAGCAAACATTTTGCAGTGAGAGCACTGACGAGGGATGTGACTCGACCAAATGCCCTAGCGCTCCAGAACCTTGGCGCTGAGGTGGTAAAAGGTGACCTGAATGACAAAGCGTCAGTGGAAGCTGCCTTAAAAGGAGCCTATGGGGCCTTCGTGGTGACCAACTTCTGGGAGCATTTCAGCAAAGACAAGGAAGTGTGTCAGGTGGGAACCAAACTCTTTCTTCTTTCCCCTTTGAGCCTTTTCCCTTTCCCTCCCTACCTATTTCTGTCCTCCCTGGCAGGGAGAAGGACTTCAGTCTGGGCAAAATTATAAGCTTCACTCTGCAACATCCCTCTGACATTTATGGAATACATGTACTTTAGGTACTTGCTCATGGAGTCTTTGATTATGAAATTAATGTTATGTGCACCTAGGTGAGATCTTATATATTTGAGAGTGACTTTAATATAGTCAGTCATTTGATTCCCTGCTTCTCACCATTTGTTTCTAGATGGCATGTGGGGTGACAGCAAGTTTCCCCATGTAACTTCCACTCGGAGAGCTAAACAGGGAGAATAAAGTATAAAAGAGCATATTTACACTTCAGGCAGAGAATTGGGGATTAATTAGCAATGGGCATGTAAAAAAGAGACTAGCAAGCAAATAATCTCATAATAGTAACTTCAGGAAAAAGAGTGTGTAGAAATAGTAAGGGTAGAGATGATCCCAAGGCTCCGCTTAGCTGTGTGTAAGCATAGCACATTGATCTGCCAGAAACTTTTTATTGGGATGATGAAATAAAGGGATTGTGTAGATGTATGATGGTGGTAATGGAAAAGGACTGAGAGGGAGAACACGTCATAGATATGCACTGAATTCTCATCTTAGTAGGAGTTTAGTGGGTATAGAAAACTGGAAAAACCAATTAGTGGCATAAACATGTTTTTTAGAAGTAAGGAGATAACTAAAAAGAATTAAAACAGTTACTTCTAGAGAGCAGTAATCAGTGTGAGAACACAGGAAACTGTTTTTATATTATAAGATCTACCCCCTATGACAGTACTATTTGGGAATTTAAAACATGTATATGTATGAATTGGGGAGAAAAATAAAGATTAGATTTAAAGAATGTGATGGATGGTATCAGCCACTTCAGATATGGCACAATTCTAAAGTTTAAGAGCAGGATGGAACTGTTTCAGGAATGTCTATTGAATTGGTATTTATAGATAGCCTTTTATTTTTATCTATTTATGTCAGCACATCTTTTAGGGTTAAAATCTGGAGGGTTTATTTTAAGAGTTCTGGGTTCTAATGCTGGTATTCACTCTCTATGGAACCTGGAGGTAGAAGTCATTTCTCTGCTTCGCTTTCTTCTGTCTGCTAAACCAGATTATGCCTTCTCTGCCTTCTGAATGAGGAAAAATGAGACAGTGAAAAGAAGAAAAGGAAAACAGAAAGGGGTGGGGAAGGAGGGAGAGCCATATTAAGGTACTTTGGAACTAAAAACAAAGAAGAGAATATAATACATTTGTGTTGGTGTGTATGTATGTGCCCATCTCTCATACCCGTAATATCCAAATGATGTGCATGTATAATCCATTATCAGAAAAATTTATATAATGCTGGGTTTCTATTCGCGACTAAAACACTCAGGGGTTACTCCAGTTGAACTGGGCTGATTGGGCTGTGCAATATAACCACACAAGAGACAGATATACCTTTTTCATTTGGGGTCACTGTGACGGCTCTTCTGACCTTAAGGGTCTGCAGGAAGAGACAGCGAGAACACATGCTAACGTGCTGACCCCTTTTATTGAGGAGAAACTATTCAAATGAGGCAAGGGGTCAGGTTTCAGGAGGCTGAGTCTATCTTCATGATGTCCACTGTCAGCAGGTTGACTGACATCTAGGTAGGTCACACCCAAGGGCACAGTAAGAGAAGGGAACACACACAAAGCACTTCCATGGAACATTCTGTCCTAAACAGGGCCAGGGGTAATATTACAAAGGAAGAGGTGAGCATAGCTCCACCCATGGGGCTGTAGGAAGACACACCCATGCAGGAGACACGGACACTCTGCACCCAGGAAGGGTGGGGAAAGCTCTGCCACATTTCTGCGACTGAGCGTGTCAGCACCCAGCCCCGGAGTGTGACTCAGTCACGTGCAAGGCTGTTCTCCCACAATATAATATATACAGATGTGGAAGTTGACCACAAAGATACTGAGGGCCCAGAGGAAGAGGGCGACTGTTCCTTGGCTATTGCGTCTCAGCTTCATTCGGGTTCCTGGCATTCGCTTCTCTGCTGCCCTCCTCTCTTTCCTGTTCTACTCCCCCATGCCCTGGGTCCCTGCCCTTGCAGCCCCAGGGGGAGCAGGCTAAGGGTTCAGCATCTTGGAGGGGAGCCTCTGCTTGCCAATGCTGATGGCCCCTCACTTCATAACTGATGCAGAAATGTCCTCTTCACAGTGAAGACAATAAGTACAGAGGGAGTGGAGGAGACCCAGCACCTTCCCTTTAGTCTATAGGCAGAAACAGTGGCCCACATAAAGGATTTACTATCTTCCCTCAGGGAAAGATGGTGGCAGATACTGCCAAGCACCTGGGGCTGAAGCACGTGGTATACAGCGGCCTGGAGAACGTGGAGCGGCTGAGTGGGGGCAAGTTGAAGGTGCCCCACTTCGATGGGAAGGGAGAGGTGGAGGAGTATTTCTGGTCCATTGGCGTTCCCATGACCAGCGTGCGCGTGGCAGCTTATTTTGAAAACTTTTTCACCATTCTGAAGCCCTCGAAAGCCCCTGATGGAGATTACTACACCTTAGGTAAATGGAAGGCTTCGGTGAAAGGTAACCAGACACCTGGTTGCCTTCCTCTCTCTCTATCCTTTCCTGCTCCTCTTCAGTGGACCCATCATTTAAGCACCTACTGTACTAAGAGGGATATTAAATTGTCCTAAATTTGCTTGCAGCAGTTACACTATAGAGGGAAGAGAACTGGATCTGAGACCAGAAGCAGAAAGGGTTGTCTTAGCATGCTGACCCTTCTTATGGAAGTAGTTAGTTCTGTGGCTTCAAGCTTCAGATTCCTCCTGTCTAATGGGAAAGTTGGACATGATGTCTGCTCAGGGCCCTTTTAGCTCATCCATCTGACCTTCTGTGACAACAGGGGAGGATCTGGATTTTATGGTCAGTATTAGAATCTCAAGGGACCAAGACTCCAGGATACAGCTTCCCAGGTCCTCCCTACACGGAATCAGTGGAGCCTATAATCTATGGATTAACTAGTTCTGGGTGAAGAGGTGATACCTTCATTTTCTCTTGGTACCTAGAGCCATCTGGGACCCACAAATCTGGAAAACCAGGCCTTGAGTACCGTGAATGTCATTCTCCACTACAGGAATAGCTGATATTTACTAAGCGACCACTAGGTTGCAGTGTGGGCTGAGTGGGGCCAGCCTTGTTCCCCACCACCCAGCAGCATCCATTTTCAGGGCTAGTTGATTCAGCAGATGAGTTATTACACACTCTTTAGTGATCCTGGCTTACATGGCTACTGTCCTGCTCAGTCTCGTTCTTTTTATAACAACCCTAGGAAAACTAACCTGGGGTCCCACAAGAAAGATCTTAATTCCTCCCAAAGGCAGTGGCTTCAATGATCTCTGGCTAGGCTCCACATCTTAAATGCCACCTCGTAACATTGCCACATCAGGAAACAGAATCCAACACAAGGACCACTGGGGGACAGACCATGGCAACTGCCTTTCTACTCCTTTTGTTTAAGTGGTTCATTTGGCTTGGTGGATCTATGAAGGAAGTGATAAAATGAGCTATCTTTATTTTATTATTTTTTTTAATCTAGCACTGCCCATGGGGGATGTACCAATGGATGGTATCTCTGTTGCTGATGTTGGAGCAGTTGTTTCTAGCATTTTTAATTCTCCAGAGGAGTTTATAGGCAAGGCTGTGGGCCTCAGTGCAGAAGCACTAACAATACAGCAATATGCTGATGTTCTCTCCAAGAGTCTGGGGAAAGAAGTCCGAGATGCAAAGGTGAGTTCTTAGGATGTATCAGTGTGATTATGAGGGGCCACCTTGGTTAACATACTGTTAACTCACAAATTCACTAGACTTTCAGTGGATTTAGGCAGGGTTTAGCTTAGACTGTTGGAAGAAATTGAAGAGGACTGTGATCACATGAACCTGTCTTCACTGGTTAATGTGGTTGAATCCTTCCCATAATGGCTTTATTTCTTTGACTCAAGATTAATCAGCTTGTTAAATTAAAATTACTTTTGGGTGAAAGGAACTTAGAATCTGAAGACTGAGGTACAAATTTTCCCTCACACACCTTCCTGACTCCTCAGCTCTCACTGCTAAATGCATCAGAAAAGGCTGATGGGGACAAGGCTCTTAGTCCCCTGCTCAGCCTCAGTTTCCTCATTTTTTGAAGTCAAGTATCGACCTCAAAGTGCTCTTGTGAAATCAGGATATATTTAGGACCTACCTTGGTGTTTGACATGTAGTAGGTTTGTATCAAGAACTTCTTATGTACCAGGCTAAAAATTTTGATGCACATAAAGAAAGTCACCACGAGCATCTCAAAGCGTAACACGGGTGCTTAATTGTGTTGTCCAGACTATCTGGACAGAGGACAGTAGGAGAAGACTTCAGGAGAGAAGGGGGCTTCAAAAGAGGTCCTTGAGGAGGACAAGACTGTGTACAGGTAGAGGGCAGCAATAGGGCTGACATGGTTAAATTCTGCAATAAAGGTCAAGAAGCCAGTGGCTGTTGGGGAAATTGACTAGTTCTAACTCTACGTATCTGTGTGGAATCTCTGCACCTTATCCTCTCTCAGTCTCAGTTTCTGAGTGTTTAAAAAATATTATTATACCTCCATTGTGGATTGTTGTGAGGATGAACTGAGATGTTATGACATGCACTTGACACTGGCTATGATGCTTAGTAAACCCTCAATAACTAAGGTGCTATAAATCATAGAGGAAGGACTGGTATATGGAGAGGACAGATCTTTTATAGCCAAGTGACAAGGATTGGTGATATTGAGCACTACAACTATTTCCCCAAGCAAGTTGTTGATAAGAGGAGAAAGAATGAGCTGTTTTGATGATACACTGAGACCATATGGCCCACAAAACTTAAATTATTTATATCCAGCCCTTAACAAAAAGGGTGTGGATCCCTATTTCAGGATGCTTCCTGAAGTTAGGGGTGGAAGCTTGGTTCTTGTTTACATAAGCAGCTTTTGGTCCAGTGAATCTTGAGGGGATGTCTAGATTCCCAATTCAGCCTCAGGTATTGGGGCTTGAGGAGACTGAGACTGGTAAAAAATATTGTAGGTGTCAATCTAGCCACAAAATAACATCTGAGTATTTCATTGAAACCATATAAAATTTCCTAGAGAAAAGTTATCCCCAAACTCATGAAGGTCACTCACTCAACCATGGACTCACAGAAAGTCTGCTCAGTCTCTTGTCGCTGAGTGCAGATTGTCTTCTTGGTGATCCCTCTCCTGGAACATTTGCATTTGAGTCTTATATTCATTTTGTCTTGTGGGATTTGAACTTTTTAAGAAAGAAGGAAAGTGGGTTGGGGATATAGCTCAGTTGGTAGAGTGCTTGCTTAGCCTGCATAAGGCCCTGGGTTCAATCCCCAGCACCACAGGGGAGTGAGGGGGGAGGAGTAAAGGGGAAGGAATGTGGGCATTCTATTCTTGGGACATTATGTTGTTTCCTAATTCAGCTAATGCTTCTCTGGCACCAAAAGTTCTAGAGCAGTAGAGGCACAGAGTTCTATGGAGTGGTTAATGCTGTTCTTAGTAACTAGTCTCACTTGAAGACAACACCACCTATGTGTGGACTGGGAAAATGCTTGGACATTATCATTTTTCTGGGGAAGGTACATGTGGCCACAAGGTGGCGATCCAGTCTTCCCGGTCTGACACCACTACACAACCTGTCCCAGCCCCTCCACCCACTCAAGTCTGGCCCAAGGAGGCTGTTGAGGTGTTTTGGTGAATGCAGGCTCCAGACCAAACTCCTACCAGAAGTTCTGGATTGGCTGAAACTATCTAACCCCCAGAGGAAACATGGTTGTCTTACAAAGTGAGACATAACAGAACAAATTTCAAAAGATTTTTCAAAAATCTACAGTAAAAAATTCCTTATTTTATTGAGGCATGTTAATCGTCAGAGTTACAGCAGAAGAAAATGACTTGAGGTGACAGATTTTAAGCCATCTCCCATGTTTCTTACATAGAGCCTTCTTTTTCAAAGTTTTTAGTTTTTTTTTTTCTGATTTCTAAAATAATGAATTCTTATTGTAAAAAAACTCCAGAAATTATGAAAAAGAATATAAAAATCACACACAGTTAAATTTCTCAGAGATAGTTACTATTCAGATTTGGTTGATTTTCTTCCTATCTTTTCCAGTATATATAATAAGTATATGCACATATACTTAATAAAATTAAAATAACATTGAGTGTGCCATTTTGTATCTGGCCTTTGAACGTGACATTATATTAAGAACATTTTTCTATTTTGCTAAATTCCTTCAAAACAAATTTTAATATTCTTAGAGTAGATATACCATAATGTATTCTACTATTCTTTTATTGCTGGACATGTAGGTTGTTCTTGAATTTTCATTATTGTAAGTGGCATGTGATAATCATGGTTTTACATAAGTTGTTTATGTCTGTCACATTTAAAATTTTTTTAATTTTTAACTTTATTATTTGGTACTGAAGATTGAATCCAGGCATGCTTGAGCTATATTCCCAGTTCTTTAAATTTTTTCTTTAATTTGTGTTTTGAGACAAAGTTTTTGCTAATTTGCTCAGGGCCTCACTGTGTTGCTGAGGCTGGCCTCAAACTTACGATCTTCCTGCCTCAGACTCCTGAGTTGCTAGGATTATGGGTGTGCACCAGGCTTGTCAAATTTTTTTAAGGTCAAAGTTCATCTCTGGAGTCTAAAGACAGATTACACTGGATCAGATAGTTAGAAGTGAGCTTTGCTTATTCAGTGGGAGCAATTATTGATCTAGTTAGTGTCAGAAAGGATTTGAGAAATGAATTTCACAGAAGGCAGTTCAGTAGGTATGGGATGGGCTCTACTTCTATTCAGGCCTGTCTGGTTCTGGCAGAGGTTATGATGATTGAAGGAAAAAATGCAAATGTCTAACCAAGAAGGGAGAAAAGATGAATGGGACATCAGCCATCTTTAAGGAGAAAGCAGGTTCAGCATTGGGGACCTTGACTTTTACATGGAGTCCCAAGTGGGTGGAATATACCAGAGACCAGCTGGGGGAATCCCATGAGGAAATGCCAACAAAAGCACTATGAAGTGCCATTCAAGTGAAGGGTGGTATAGATATCTAGCACCTTATCCAAGGTACTTGGGTCCTAAAACAACGTGGCTTTCAGAATCCTTCAGCTTTTATATGGGGTATGGTCTATATACATCATGTAATATCACCAGCAGGGGCTGGGGCAGGAAATTGTAATCAAATATACCAATATCACTGTAGTAAAGTATTGGAATATTTCAACTAAATGGGATAATTAAAGACTACAAATAATTTTTACATAGTTCAGATCAGATTTGTCACTAAATTAGTTCAGCAAAGTCAGTTTCTTACCTAATTACATGTGAAACACATTTGAGTTTCTTGGATTTTGGAATTGAGCTAAAAAATTGTGGACTTGGATCATCATTACGGTGAATATCATCTTTTTATCTTACTTTAAATGGGTTATAACATTTTCTCCTTTTTTACTTGTTCTTAAAAGATCACCCCAGAAGCTTATGAAAAGTTGGGATTCCCTGCAGCAAAGGAATTGGCTGATATGTGTCGCTTTTATCAAATGAAGCCAGACCGTGATGTCAAACTCACCCACCGTCTAAATCCCAAAGTCAGAAGCTTCAGCCAGTTTATCTCGGAGAACCTAGGAGCCCTTAAAGACTTATAGAAAAATCAGCTGTTCAGACAGGCTTCGACCTCACAGCCTCTGTAATCCTGTTCCTATCTGTAATACAACATTCACATTTATAGAACAGGTGTGTTAGAATGCAGTTACTTGCAGACCCCTTTAATCCTCTTTTTAGTAGGAAACATTGCTTTAGTGATTTGGCACAGTATTGGATTCACATAAAATTTTACAGCTTGTGATTAAGGTGGTTCAACTATTTGGTTAAACGAAAACCCTTTCTTTCTTCCTTCCCACTGGGAATGGAACCCAGTTCCTTGTGCATGCTCAGCATGCATTCTACCACTGAACTATCCCTCCTGCCCCCATGTCACCTTCTGTAGCTTTCTCTTTCCAACAACCAAGTCACCTCAAAAAGCTCTGGCCTGATGAACTTGGAGCATCATGAATGGGAGGCCACTCAGCTTTCCCCTAGGGTAAGTGATCTCAAGTCTCAGTTCTGAAATTCCCCTAGGTGGCTCCACCTTCTCAAGTGTATCTCAAAATTTTCTGTGAACTTTGAAGTAACTTGAATTTTTAAACCAAAATCTTTGTAGAGAGTCTTCTGGGGAACATGGTGTTTCATGAACAAGCACAAGCTTTGGAAACTGAAATTCAGTGTTGCTTCAGGGTTGGGAGTTTATTCTCTGATTCACTCATTAAAGCCTCTATTGCATCATCACTCAATTGTTTGTCTATTCATTCATCTATCCTTCATTTATCCAACCCACAACAGTTTGTTTTTAAACCTCCAGAACTGGTGGGATGTTTGCGGACCTCTCTCCCAGCCTCTGTGTTTTCTTATTGGTGTTGTCTACTTGCCAAGGATGCTGTGGTTCCTTCCCAATTCATGGTTGGGTTTGTGTCATGCCAGTGCTAGAGGAACCCTGCAAATGAATTTACTGCAAATGAAATGCAGAGGATCTGCAGTGGGTGAAGGGCAGGAAGCTGGACTCAAGGCCTAGGAAGGGCATGGAAGTGGAAAGATGATGTGACAGAAGGGCTCCCGAAGTACCTTTGTGTATCACTGGATTAACATTTTCTATACCATATTGTAATTGCTAGTCTTCTTCCTGGCTATGAGTGATTTGTATTCCTCTTTATCCCAGGGCCTTCTATGTAATTAGTGACCAATAAATATTGATTGACTAAATGAATAAATAAGTTAATTGACCATATCATTACAAGAAAAGAGAAATAAACAGGCACATAGGTTGGAGGGGTGGTAAGAATTTGCATCAGTTACTTTGAAGCCTAGGGATTATCCACTTCTGAAAGACAAGGGGACCACTATCCTGAGGCAGGCATTGCAACTGAGTAAGGACTGGGCGGTGGTGCGTGTATGAGAGGATATCGTGGCCTGGGATCTGATATTGGAGACAGTTTTTTTTTTTTAAGGCATTAAGGGGTGTTTGTTGAATAAATGATGTTGATGTTATGTAGACAAATTACTATTATTGGGGCAAAATCACAAAGTACATGTGATTCAATGCAACCTTTCATGCTCAGCCCTAGAAAATGGGCCTGGATAAATTGCTAAAAAGAAAACATAAAGAAAAACCCTTGCTGGGTGTGGTGGTGCACACCTATAATCCCAGTGGCTTGGGAGGCTGAGACAGGAGGATTGCAAGTTCAAAGCCAGCCTCACCAAAAGTGAGGTGCTAAGTAATTCAGTGAGATTCTGTGTCTAAATAAAATACAAACTAGGGCTGGGGATATGGCTTATTGGTTGAGTGCCCTTGAGTTCAACCCCTGGTACAAAACAAAACAAAACAAAAATTCCTTTAAACTAAATATAGGTGGCTTCAGGGCTTCTCAGCTGAATTCTACAAGATCATCAAAGAATAACATATACCAATAGTCCTCAAATTATTCTATGAAATAGAAAAGGAGGGAACACTTCCAAACTCATTCTATAAAGCTAATACCTTGATACCCAAAGATGAAGACATATCAAGGAAAGAATTTAGACCAATATCCCTGATGAACATAGAACATATTAAAATTCTTAATAAAATACTGGCAAATCACATATAAAAACATATTAAAAAGATAGTGCACCATGATCAAGTGGAGTTAATACCAGGAATGCAAGGCTGGTTCAATATATGGATATCAATAAATATAATTCATCACATCAATAGATTTAAGGACAAGAATCACATGATTATCTCAATAGATGTAGAAAAAGCATTTGACAAAATTCAGCATCCATTTATGCTCAAAACACTAGAAAAAATAGAGATAGTAGGAATATACCTAAACATTGTAAAAGCTATACATGCTAAACCCAAGGCCAACATCATTCTAAATAAAGAAAAACTGAAAGCATTCCCTCTAAAAATTGGAATAAGACAGGGATTCTCTCTTTCACTACTCTTATTCAACATAGTCCTGGAAACCCTAGCTAGAGCAATTAGACAAAAGAAAGTAACTAAAGGGATACAAATAGGAAAAGAAGAGCTCAGACTATTCCTATTTACCAATGACATGATTCTATATTTAGAAGACCCCAAAAACTCCACCAGAAAGCTTCTAGAACTTATAAATCAATTCAGCAAAGTAGTGGGATATAAAACTAACACCCATATATCATTTGCATTCCTATACACCAATGACAAATCAGCTGAAAGAGAAATCAGGAAAACTATCCCATTCACAATAACTATCCCATTCAAAAAAAATAAAATATTTGGGAGTCAATCTAACAAAAGAGGTGAAAGACTTCTACAATGAAAACTACAGAACACTAAAGAAAAAAATTGAAAAACACCTTAGAAGATGGAAATATCTCCCATGTTCTTGGATAGGCAGAACTAATATTGTCAAAATGGCCATACTACCAAAAGCACTATACACATTTAGTTCAATTCCTATTAAAATTCCAATGACATTCTTTATGGAAATAGAAAAAAGCAGTCAAGAAATTCACTTGGAAAAATAAGAGGCCCAGAATAGCCAAAGCAATACTTAGAAAATTGATGCAGGAGGCATCACAATACCAGACCTTAAATTAGACTGCAGAGCTATAGTAACAAACATAGCATGGCATTGGCACAAAAACAGACATGAAGATGAATGGACAGATTAGAAGACACAGAGTCATACCCACATAAATACAAGTATCTCATACTAGACAAAGGAGCCAAAAACATACATTGGAGAAGAGACAGCCTCTTCAACAAATTGTGCTGAGAAAACTGGAAATCCATATGTAGCAAAATGAAAGTAGACCCCTATCTCTCACCCTACAAAAAAATCAACTCAAAGTGAATCAAGGACCTAGGCATTACACCAGAGATCCTGTGCCTACTAGGAGAAAAAGTAGTCCCAAATCTCCATCATGTCAGCTTAGGAACCAGCTTCCTCAATAAGACACCTAAAGCACAAGAAATAAAATAAAAAATCAATAAATGGGACAGTATCAAACTAAAAATTTTACAGCAAAGGAAACAATCAAGAACATGAACAGAGAGCCTACAGAATGGGAGAACATCTTTACCACCAGCACCTTAGAGCATTAATCCACAAGATATACAAAGAACTCAAAAACTTAACACCCCAAAACAAATAACCCCATCAATAAATGGACTAAGGAACTGAACAGGCACTTCACAGAAGAAATATGAATGGTCAAAAATATATAAAAAATGTTAGACATTTCTAGCAATTAGAGAGATGCAAATTAAAACTACACTGAGATTCCATCTCACTCCAGACAGAATGGCAATTATCAAGAATACAAGTAACAATAAATGTTTGTGAGTATGTCCAGAAAGAGGTTCATTTATACATTGCTGGTGGGACTGCAAATTGGTGCAACCACTCTGAAAAACAGTATGGAGATTCCTTAGAAAATTCGAAATGGAACCACCATTTGACCCTGTTACCCCACTCTTCGGTTTATACCCAAAGGACTTTAAATCAACATTTTACAGTGATGCAACCACATCAATGTTTATAGAAGCTCAATTCACAATAGCCAAGCTATGTAACCAATCTAGATGCCCTTCAACAGATGGATGGATAAAGAAAATGTGGTCTATATACACAATGGAATATTACTCAGCCACAAAGAAGAATAAAATTATGGTATTTGCCAGTAAAGGAATAGAACTTGAGAATATCTTGCTAAGTGAAATAAGCCAGTCACACACACAAACTCTGCCCACCCCCCCAAAAAAAGGCAGAATGTTCTCTCTGATAAGTGGATACTAACCTACAGAAGGTAGGGGAAGATTAGAAATTTATTGGACTAGACCAAGGGGATGATAATAAGAAAGATAGTAGAAAGAATCAGATACATCTTTCCTATCCTCATATACGATCAATGTAACTCCACATCTTGTACAACCACAATAATGGGATTCTAATTGGAATAAGTTATAATTCTTCTATTTTATATAATTCAAAATATACTCTACTGTCATATGAAAATAAATTTTTTTTTATATTTTAAATTATAAAAAAAAATCCAACAGGAAGAATGGCTGCTATTTCCTAGATAAACTTCAGGCTTCCAAAATGGACATGGGCTACAGACAGAGGATCTCTTGGTCCAGTTGTGTGTTTGCTGGGGTGGCAGTTGATTTTTTCTGTCCAGAACAAGAGTGGAGTAGCCCTGGGCTAACTTCAACCTTTGTTCCTAGAAAGCCTGAGAAGTCCTTTCATGATTTAGAATAAAACATTACAGTGGCTAATCTGAAATGACCCAGTGCATTTTAGAGGCCTCACTCTAAAAAGAACTTCAGAAGTTAGTCCAAGAGAGTTTGATATTTGTTGACAGTGAACAGGGATGGCACCACTGCTCCTTTACCTGCCCTCCGCCCCCGGCACTGTAACCTCCAGGCCAGGGAGAGCAAAGCTTCCCCTGGGTTAGAAACCTGGGGTCTCAAGAGAGGAACTGAAGGACAGGAACTGAAGTCGAGCTGTGCACCCCAGTGGATGAAGCCACCCTCTATGATTTGGGAGTCGGGGGGTGGGTTAGTGGTGGTGGTGGAATGGAAGGGACATGGAAGGAGATTTATCTCCATCATTCTAGAACTTTCCCTAGAAACCTGGGCTATGAAGTCAGGTAATGCTGGATTTCATTGTCTCTGCCACAGACTAGTTGAACTTGGCCAGGTTATTTGGCCCCTGGGCTTTGGTTTCCCCATTCCCACCAGGATTGCTGGGAGGAAGAAAGAGGAAAGGCCCTTGGCACTGTCTTTCACGGACAGGAAGTGCTCATGAAACAGCTGTTACTTATTCTTGAGAGTAGTTCCTGCCCTGGCCTCCAACATGTTGCTCCTAAGTTCTGAGGGGCCCACTAGGCTGCTCTTGGTGCCCCCTGACCTGTCTCCTGAGCCCTGGCCCCCCTGACAGCCCCTTCATCACTTACTAACCACCCACCACCCAAGGTGCTGTCCCTTCCATCTTCTTCTGCCTGCCACTAGATGGCAGAATAAGCCTAGCATGAGAAAGGGTGGCGCCAACCTCATCCCAGGTGGATTTTTCTTGGGGCTCTTTTGGGATCAGAGACAAAGGAGATAGTTATAAGGGTGTATATTACAGCCCTTTGGCCTCTTGGTTTCAGCCTGTTAGTCACCTTCCATGGTCATTTCAACAGACATGCGCTGGGTACCGTCTCTGGGCCTGGTGCTGGGATTAGGTACCTTCTCTGTCCCTTATTTGGGGCTATGAAGAAAGAAGGAACCAGGGCATTACCCAAAGGCTTCATCCAGACTCCCTCCACACCTACAGAGAGAGCCCTTCCGGCCAGGGTGAGCTTACTAGGTAGAGGGCTCCCAGGCCTTGCCCCAAGAATGCAGAGCACAAGGGCCTGCTGACCACCTGGGAGCTGTGGACCCTTATTCCTGCAGCTGCTATCTCTACCTGCTGTGCTCCTGTGATCCTCTATCCTGTCCCTTGCAACTTTGAGGTCCCATCAAACTACCCAAGGGACAGAGACACACTGCCCAAGGGAATCTGGGATGTGGTTAGGAAAAGGAAATGCAGTCCGGGCATGCCCACTCTCCAACACTGGCAAGGCAGTCAGGTCTCAGACCCCTCGCAGAAGTGAACAGGAAGGCAAAAACATGGGTTTTGAAACACTTTGGAGTTCTTACACTATGACTGAAGAACTCCCCGGCTGAGTGTTGCAAGATGATTAAAATTTTGCTCATCATTGCTGAGGATGTGGCTCAGTGGTTAGAGCACTTGTTTATCAATCACAAAGCCTTGAGTTCAATCCCCAGTTCTGGGGGGGGGGGGGCGGAGTGGGGCAGGGAGTGTGCAGTCTGTCCTTGGTTAATTCTCTAGAGAAACTGTCTTAAGTAAACAGCATAAATAGAGATAAAAGTGAAATTCCAAGGATTTAGATTGGAAGTGTTGTATATGAGAAAGATGACCACCACATAAACAGAAGTAAGCAAAATGTTCAGCATTGGAGGAATGGACAGTTCATTTAAGTTTTTAAATTCCTTTCAATTTAAAACTCTTTAGAACTATCATTTGTGAAGGATTTTTCCTGAAAAATAATTAATAAAATTATAATGAGAAGTACTGAATGTGAAATAACATTGTAGGTTGGGATGTAGCTCAGTGTTGTCCTGGATTCAATCCTCAGCACCAAGATAAATAAAGTAATAAGTAAGTAATAAATGTAAAAGTAATAAGTAAATATAAAATGGCATTGTATCTAGTCTAATCTCAATTGTGTAAATTACACACACATGGTAAGATTTTGAGAAGAATATACCAAAATGTTAATAGGGTTTTCATTTAAAAGCAGAATTGTGGTTAATTTCTATTTTCTTCTTTGAAGTTTTTCCTTTGCCTCAGTTTTTTTTTTTTTTTTTTTTGTACTGGGAATTGAGCCCAGTGACGCTTTACCATGAAGCTGCATCTAGTCCTTTTTAGCTTTTGCTTTGAGACAGGGCTTTGCTAAATTGCTGAGACTGGCCTTGAACTTGCAATCCTCCTGCCTCAGCCTCCTAAGAAGCTGGGATTACAGGCACATATCACTGGACCCAGCTGCCTAGTTTTTTTATAATAAAAACATAGTACTTTTAGGTTGAACTTTTATATAAAGGAATTATTTTAAAATTATAACAAATATAAATTGTCCTAATTCTACCTTATGGCAAATGTAATAATTATGAATGTTTATGTTCCAGCTTCTATACTAAGAAATGGATATGCATACTTCCGTTAAATCTGTGTGCAAATACTCCAAACAAGGTTATCTCTTCATTTTACAGATAAAGAAGCATATTTCAGAGAGTTTAGATAACTTGCCCAAAGCCACACAGCTATTAAATAGCAGAGCCAGGGTTTATATCTGTCTGCCTCCAGTCTGAACTTCTTTCCACATCAGAACATTGATCAATAAGTTCTCTAGATATGAAAGAATTGAGCCATCAGCTTTATCTGGAATTCACTTGTTTGGAATTTGAACATATTTTTCTTAGGAACACTGTATAAATATTCATCTGCAATAATATATAAAGGTCACCCCTCCAAAAGCTGCTGAAGCCATGTCTACTTATAGGCTGTTAGCTACAACTTTCAATAGGATGTTGCTTGTGCTTGTTAACTCTGTCTCCCAGACGCACACACAGAGAATAATGAAACCAATGCGGGGCTAAGCACTTAGGGGACGGAAGTATCACAGAATTCCTGTGTGTGAGTTAGACAATGGTGTGGACCTGTAGTCCCAGGTACTTGGGAAGCTGAAGTGAGAGGATGGCTTGAACCTAGAAGTTGGGGAGCAACCTGGGCAATAACACCACAGACCTTGTGTCAAAAACCAAAAACAACCAGACGTGGTGGTGCACACCCGTAATCACAGCTGCTTGGGAGTTTGAGGCAGGAATGTCGCAAGTTCAAAGCCAGTGTCAGCAACTTAGTGAGACCCTGTCTCAAAAGAAAACATATAAGGGGCTGGGGATGTGTTTCAGTGGTAAAGTGGCTCTGAGTTCAATCCTTTGTACCAAAGATAACAACAACAACAACAACACAAATACCCTCAAAATACAAAAAGTTCATGTATGTGTATAAAAAGAGAAAGCAGAGAGCAGAGGTAGGTCTCAGGGTATAGGCAGGAGGGTCAAATGGTTGTTCAGTGGACAAGACAGGGGTCACAAGGGTTGAGTGTGGAAGCCCAACATGGAAATCTAGAGAGCCCCCAGGAGGCCTTGCAAGTATCAAACCCAAATGCTTCCAAACGCCAGGCTGCTAAATGAAGGAGCAGGCCAGATATCAGACAGCAAGGAGGGGCAGGGATTAAGCCAACAGGGAACTGGCAACACACCTGTGAGAGGCATGAACAATAAATTTTAATAGAAACAGGGACAACGAAAGGCAACTTGTCTCAGCTGTTCCTAACATGATGGCTTCCTGGCTTAGGCTTCGCAACTGAGCCTACTGATTTTGTGGCTTGGTGAAGCAGTGGGGAGAGTAGAAGGATGCCTCGATCACGAGGAAAGGAACCTGAACAGTACTGCAGGGTCCACCCCGCTTTGGTGATGGGAAAACCAGGGACAGTGACTGTGGGGGTTTAGGAGCTTGTTGGTAGTCCTTGCTCCTATTTGTGTGTAATCAGAAATGATATGTTCCCCTCATTGCTTCTAGCAAATGTTTGGCCACAGGAGAAGAGAAAGAAGAAAGGAACCAACATTTTTTTTGAAAACTGCACTTTTCATGAAATGATCACCATTTCACGTAAGCCTATCTCCCTGTAATGCTGGTGTCCGTGGCAAACACTAGCTAGATGTTTACTGAACCTGCTTCCTCGACTTCCTTGGCACACAGCTGGGCCTCATTTCCCAGTATTTTCTTGCAATTAATTGCAGCCTGTGACTGAGTTACAGACACGAGCGTGGGAGTGGAAGTGATGTGTGACACTTCTAGGGCTGCCTTACAGCTCTTCCCCTTGCTAAAATCCTCCATCATCTTCCCTCTGCACGTGTGATTCATGTGCACAAGCCACATGACCTTGAAAGCCACATTTAGGGAAGAGCGTTTAGGAAAGCCCAGACACCTAAATTCCATCTTAAAGGAGAGTGGCCCACAGATGAGGAACACCTGTTTTGGTAAATAAATTTCCATAGCGATAGAGGCAATTTACAGTGTGTGTGTGTGTTTATTGTGGCAGTTATTGCCTTAACCAACACGAGTATTTTATGCCTATTTTATAAAGAAGCAAACTGAGGCTCAGACAGACCAAGTCATTTGCCCAAGGTTATGCAAGTGAAAGTAATGTATTTAAATCCAAGCCGTCTCTATAACAATATACTGATGCCAATGTAATCAATAAATTCTATAGTGCTTATTTTGTGATTGCTCTTCCTATGGTAAACCACGCCCCATTTGATGGGAATCTCCAAAATGTAAGCAAGGGGGAGGCAAGAGTTGGAGTCATGAACTGAATCACGAAGTTTCCCTCTGATATGAAGTTGTTTGGAGGAAATCCACAGGCAATTCTCAGGTCCTTCTCCTGAGAGTCAGGTGGGGCTGCTGACAGAAAAGAACTGGGTCAGCAGCACCCAGTCCCCAGTCTGCCACCAGGAGCCTGAAATCCTGTGTGAGCTTCCCACTCCCAGTGCACTCTTGCTGATCCTCTTGTTCATTAACATCTGTGTCCCTCCAATTTGGGCTCTGGCTTGAACTCTGTGAACTGCTCAAAACGAGGCCCTTGCTACCTCTTTGTTCAAACAGACAATAGCTGCATTAACAAAGGAAAATCAGATGCAGGTGAAAGTTTATTTTTAACATTTCCAAGGCCAAATGGGGATTTAACATGAAAATAGAGCCATCACTTCCTGCCTGCTCTCTCCCAAAGTGGTTGGGGTGCTTTGGGCTGGCCAGGACTCCAACATGCTTGGATCCCATCCAAGCAAGTGTCCCACTTGATGAGGTAGACAGTTCAGTATTTCTAGGATCCCCTTTTGGCAAGAAATAGACACTTTGTTTGGAAATGGGGTCAAATTTGTGCCCATTGCATTTGATTGGCCTAGGGAGCCAGGCTGCTCTGGGCACTCCAAATATGGGCAGTTTATTTACATCTTCATCAAATCAGACTGAAACCTGAGCAAATGTGTGATAAAGCACCATCTCTGAAGCCATTAGACTGAAATCTCTGTTGGGGGTAAACTCCCTAACTGATCCTTCCCTTGGGGTGCCCCTAGAAGCCTGCAGATAGCAGAGGTCTGGAGGCTCATGAACCAGCAGAGACTTCTGAGAGTTGCTATGTGTGGCACACTACATTGTGCAAAGAACTTAGCCCCCTCATCTCATCCCCACAACTGTCTCCTGAGGCAAGAGTCCATTATCAGCTCTTTTTGATCAGGCAGAGAGCTGGCTCAGAAAGGTAATGAGTTGCCCGTTAGTTGCAGAGCACATCTAAGATTATTTGGCTCCAAAACTGATTTTTTTCCCCTTCCACCATAGTGTGGAAGGGCTTTGATTTTCTTTTCACTGATTTTCCACCTGCCAGGGGGAGGCAGAAGTGTGCAAATAATGATGTGTTTGCTTTCTCCTGAGAACTCCAGCAGGGGTGCTTTTCCTGTAGAAATCCAGAAATCAGAAGTTAGCCTGGCGCAGTGGCGCCCACCTGTAATCCCAGTGACTCAGGAAGCTGAGACAGGAAGATTGCTAGTTCAAAGACAGCCTCAGCAATTTAGCGAGGCTCTAAGCAACTTAGCATGACCCAGTCTCAAAATTAAACAACAAAAAAGTGGGGGGGCAGTGCTGGGGATGTGGCCCAGTGGTTGAATACCCCTGGTTCACTCTCTGATACAAAAAGAAAGAAAGAAAGAAAAAAAAGAAAAAAGAAAAGAAATGAGACGTTATGGGTTCTCAATAGCTGCAGTTATAATAAATGTTTCAAGGAAACCAGAACAAATAATTAAAAAGTGAAATGGCTTGCTCTTCTTTTGGCTTTACTTTAAGCTAAATTGGTGTTCTGATATAAAGCGGTTTTCCTCTTCATTTCAATTCCTCCATTGGCACATCTTGGACAAAGTGTGGCTTGAGAAAGGGGAGCAAGTGGTTCCAAGAGCTAAAAGCCACATTTCTTCTTTCAACACACCTAGTAAATGTGCTTGCTTGTATTTTATGTCTTTCTTATGAAGTAGAGAAAAAAAAATGGGAGCACTGAAGGGAAGGGAAGAGCAGCGAAGGGCAGGGTGAGGAGGTGGTGTGCAAGAGGATATCTGGGCCCAGGCATGGTGATATACACCTGTAATCCCAGTTTGGGAGACTGAGGCAGGAGGATCGTGAGTTCAAAGCCAGCCTCAGCAACAGCAAGGCACTGAGCAATTCAGTGAGACCCTGTCTCTAAATAAAAAAAAAAAAAAAAAAATAGGACTGGGTATATGGCTCAGTGGTTGAGTGTCCCTGGGAGTTCTATCCCTGGTACCCACCACAAAAAGAGGATATCTGGGGGTTGGGATATAGCTCAGTGGTAGAGTACTTGCCTAGCATATGTGAGGCCCTGGGTTTTATCCTCAGGTGCACGCGTGCACACACACACACACACACACACACACATATAATACCTGGGCAGGGCCAAAGGTGGGCTTTATTTATTTATTTATTTTTAATTGATTTTTTGTTTAAAAAATAAATGACAGCAGAATGCATTACAATTCTTATTACATGTATACAGCACAATTTTTCATATCTCTGGTTGTGTATAAAGTATGTTGACACCAATTCGTGTCTTCATACATGCACTTTGGATAATGATGTCTATCACATTCCACCATCATTGCTAATCCCTTGCCCCTCCCTTCTTCTCCCACCCCTCTGCCCTATCTAGAGTTCGTCTATTCCTCCCATGCTCCCCCTCCCTACCTCACTATGAGTCAGCCTCCTTATATCAGAGAAAACATTTGGCATTTGGTTTTTTGGGATTGGCTAACTTCACTTAGCATTAGCTTCTCCAACGCCATCCATTTACCTGCAAATGCCATGATTTTATTCTCTTTTATTGCTGAGTAAAATTTCATTGTGTATTTATGCCACATTTTTTTTAATCCATTCATCCACTGAAGGGCATCTAGGTTGGCTCCCCAAGGTGGGCTTTAAAGCCAGCCCCATCAGCTGGGAAGGGCTGCCTGAGGCAAAACTGATAGGCTGGGAATTACAGTCCTTCTTGCCATCTGCCTGCTATTTCTCTGTCCTAAAGCTCCTCCATGATCTCTGACTGGCCAACCTCATCACTCTTCTGGAAGGTACTCTTTTCCCAGAAGAAGAACTTGTTTCTTCTTGAATCTCCATCTGCAGCCAGTATATCTCACTCCACACTGCCCGATATCACCAGCAGCTTCAACAAAGCTCAACAGGGGAAAATGAAGGCCTTCCCTCAAACCAATTTCTTATTTTTTTAACAAGGCCATTGCCAGTGTCTAGGAGCCCAGGCTTGGAGTCAACCCTGACTCCTCCTTTCCCATTAGCTCTAATATGTGTCGTCATGAACTCCAGTTTGTCCTTTCTTCCAAGCATCTCTTACCTTTCCCTCACTCCCTCTGCCTCTGTCCTACCCCAGAGACATGCGTCTGTCTCCTGGCTTGTTTCCCAATAGATTCTTCCCCTTCTAAACTGTCACTCCACTCTTCCTCCAGACACTGCCCTGGACATCAGACACACTGGGAATAGCCATGGTCCAGCTGGGGAGTCAGGTCATTGACAAGCAATTACAGAGCCCTGGGATAAAGGTGGTGATGGAGGAAGTCCTCAGGTAGGGCCCTAATCCACAAGGTGGGGAGGCATACGAGGAAGCCTATGTACTTCTGCCAGACCTTCTCTTACTTTTTCTCATTTGGATTCTAACTTTGCAAACTGAGATTCGGAGGTTTCCTTCAGCTTCATCCTCAGGACTCTCCAGTGGAAGAAATAGTATTAGTGATAATAATTATGGTAATGAGGGTAAATCTTTATTAAGATTATCTATGCCCCAGACTCTCTTGTAAGTTCTTTTCCTATGTTAACCCTTCACAACAATCTCTGTGAAGGAAATGCTTATTTTTGTCATCCTTCACTTACAGAAGAAGGATCTGAGGCTGAAAGGTAGAGTCTGGGTTCAAATCTAGATGGTATGGCTCCAAGCCTGGCTCAGGTGACAAAATTGAATGTCAATATAATCCAGCTGTGTGGATCTTGGACTCTTTACCAGATGCTCTAATTCCCCCCAGGCCCTTTTCTGGGGAAATGCCCTTCTCTTTCTAATCAAGCCCCATGTCTTTTACAGAGCCTCCCTCTATGGAAAATTATGGGTCAGGACTCAGTTCTATGTTCAAGTCTTAGTTTGCAACTGTCAAAATCCTTTCTTCTTCCTGCCTCTCAGTTTCCCAGCCTCTATAACAAGAGCATTACTATCCCTTCAGAGAGCCGTTCTGAGAATCATGTGAGTATGCCTTGAGAACTCTGGAGTCTTATAAAGATGCAAAGAAATCAATATTATTTTTTTCCTCTTGTTTCCTCAAAGTAAGAACACTTTTATACAGTCCACATTTCACTATAGCAAAATTTATTTACACATTTCCTTGAATAGTTGCCTTTTAAAACCTTCCTCATCTGAGAAATGGACGTAATCCCATCTGCTCTTTTATAAGGCAGTCGTGGGAAATAAATGCAATACTATTGAAGAATTAGACATAGACCAGACATTCCAGAGTGTGTACTGTGTGTCCCCCCCAACCCTTGACTTTTCTCTAGCTGCTGAGGATAAATCATTTTTGCCTCTTCTGGGAGAGGGGCAGAAATGCCTTCCTTCGTCTTCCATTTTCTTTCTTTCTTTCTTTTTTCTTTTTCTTTTTCTTTTTTTTTTTTTTGTGAATGAATGGCTTCTGTCTTCTTGGAGTTTCTGATTTCACTCAGTATTAACACTACAGCATTTGTTTACCAAAGAAAAGCATTTGCATGCTCCTTTGTGTTGTCCACACTCACCTCCACCAGCAGCCCAAGCCAGTTGTGAAGTGGCAGAACATTTAGCGAGCTTAGCAGCACTCGGTGACCCTTGGAGTGCTTGTTCAGCTGAAATGACTTGTGTCTGGCACAGACCTTCTCTTTTGATTTTGGCAGAGCTTCAGGGAGTGAAAAAGCTGGGTTAGTGTTAGGGCTGGGATTAGAATTCGGGACTCAACAGATCATACTGTTAACACTTCTCTTCTTTGCTAACTTTATGAAGTTCAAGAAAAGCTTTCTGGGGAACGGTACCAATTTATTTGCCAAAAGCTGAGATGGGCCAAGGAAGATGTAGTCAGCATTTGGACTCTCCTTGCCTTAGAATTTAACAGCCAAGGAGGAAAGAAGGATCTGCTGGGGAGCTGGGGAGCGGGGGGCCATGTGGGTAATGTGTAAAAAGGATTTGGAAGGATTCAGGATGCTGAACAGGCTTGGCTCCTTGTGCTTCCACCCCCGCAGTGTCTCTCAAGCCACCCCTTCCTCCCCTTCCCTAGCACAGCACCCTGTCCTGGCTCTCATCTTCACCCACCAGAGCGATACTTTCTGATGCACCCTCTTGCCCCTCTTGTCTATCCTAAACACTGCTGCCAGTTTTTATTTCTGTGCTTAAAAACACTCAAGACTCCCTAATGCTTATTTAACAAAAAACCTCACCTTTTAGCAGAGTGCGCAAGCCCCCCGCAAGCCACGTGATCCTTCTGTCCTCATCTCATCCTTTATCTCCCACGAAGCCTTTAATGCCAGCCAGCTAGATGTGTGCTATCCAGACTTGCCACGTCCATTCCAGCCTGTGGGTCTTTGCCCAGGCTGGTTCCTCTGTGGCTTCCCCCTCCTTCCCATCTTTGCCTGGCAGTTCCTTCGTCGTCATCTTGGAGGACCCCGTTCAAGTATTACTCCTTCTGTGAAGCTTGCTCTATTCCTCCAGACAAAGCTGATGCCTCCCCATTTCTACTCCATGAGACTTGTGTACTGCTCTCCTTTGTGTGTGCCACTAGGCGACCTTTGGGACAGGACCGTGCCTTATTTATAATTATGTGCTGTGTCCTCCAAGAAATCAATATTATTTTTAGCATATCTTGCTTTATTTGAATTTTTGCAAACTGATGGGACAAACTCTCATGATACCAGGGAGGAGCCAGAGCAATAGACTGAGTTTTTTGCTGTGTCAGGCTCACTGATTCTGCCTTCCCTAATTTCAGAAAAATGCAGCATACTGGGTAATGGGCACTGTGTAAATACCCCCCTTGTTTGTCATGGGTAACTGCTCCCTGTGAATGTGTCTGTCTCTGAGAAGGTGTCCCAATTGGCAGGCACTTCAGCTCAATTAAACTCACAATATTTATTCCCAGTGCACAGCAGACCCGGTGTTGGAGTCTGGGGTTGTCAAGCATGACGCTGACTCTGTCCCTTCCACGTACATTCTCGCAGTTTAATGGGGGAGGGACACACACAGAAATGAAGCTCAATGGGGTTCTCAGCCAAACATGGGAGCATCGGGGTAGGCTTCTTGCAAGAGGTGATAACTGAATCGAACATTAAAAGATGCATAGGAATTATGCAAAGGCAGCAAGTATAACCAGACAGATTCAAGCTACCGAGAACATTCAGAACTGAAAGGTCATTGGTGAAATGGGGGAGAAAGAGGTATCAACAGAGAAGATGATGGTGGGAGCTGGGCTTTGAACATGAGAGAGGAATAAGATACAGGTTGGAGGATAATCTGGGCAGAGAGACAGTGTGGGAAAAGACATGGAAAAGTGGGTATCTGGCTTTGAGTGATCAACTCTTAAGATTATCACTGTAGTATTAGCTAAGAGATGGGTCATGGGAGAGATGGGACTGGAGGGAGGCAAGGGTCCAGGTCTGGGAGGTTCTAAATGTCTCCAGAGAGTAATTTGGAGTGACACGGTTAGACTTGTATTTTGGCCAGATTCCAATGATCTATTAACAGTGGTGTCTGAAGATTTGGGTTAGTTAGTCTCCCCGCTACAGACAGGAGTCTGGGGCTTGGTCAGCTCTAGTATTAACCAGCAAAACATTAGCAGATCATTCATTTATTTTCTATCTTCTCTGTCCCCACATTGGTAGGATCAAGCTGACTCACCTCTTAGTGGCAGAGATAGGAATTAAAGCAACTCAGGGACCCAGAAAGCTGAGATGCTATTGAAGGACAAAGCATGCTTCTCTCTTTGGAAACACAATCAGGTTACACATTCCTCCCCTGAAAGAATAGCCTGAGCACTCCCATTCTGGATAGTGTGTTCTTAGATAGTGATGTTCTCTGCCTCTAGCATTTCTGTTGGGCCATGAAATGTGCTGGGAATTGAGAGGCCCCCATGCCCTGCAAACAGGCTGGAGAAGTCTCAGGTCAGAACCCAAAACAGAGGACTGTGAAATTGTCCATTAGCCTCCAAGGGAGGTCAGGTTGATCCAATAATTCTCTCTCTGCTCTTAGCCTCAGATTCTGCCAGCAATGAGCGTCTGTTAGAATGTGAGATACTGACAGCTATAGTAAACAAGGGGAATGGCAGTCCTGGGTCCTTGACCTCAGATTTACTACTGGGCTCCTCCACAAAATATATAAGAAGGGCCTCTGCTTAGTTACAAAATAAACAGTTCTTGAGGAAACACTTGCAGTTCAAGGCCTAGTTTGGGTGAGGGTGAACAATGGGATGAGTAAACCTGGCCTCTGTCCTTCTAACTGGAAACTTAAAGTTAACAGTTAGTCTTGACCCACACTGCAGCTTCTCTCATGGCCGAAACCTGTGCATCTCTGCTGATGACCTGGGAAGGATCCTGGCCTTCTTTCAGTCCCTGCCCAGAGAGGGGACAAAGGCTCTTTTAGCTACCCAGAGTTCTGGAATCTAATTAGAAATGTCTAGTGGAGGCAGCTTCAAGTCCATCCAAGAAACTTCTCTAGTACTATGTGCCATGCATGTGCCAGTGCTACAACCACTGGGGACACAACTACAGATAAGACCCAGTCTCTGTTTTCAAAAATCACTCCGTAATCGCAGTAGGAGGTTGAGCGATAGGACTTAACATTTACTGCTCTTTTGTTTGATGACTTAAGCAAGGTAAGAGAATAGGCACAACAGGGGCCAGGAGCCTTCTTTGGGTTGACTCCATGTTCAGGCAGGCTTTTCCCTTGTGGTTGTAAGATGGTTCCCACATCTACTGGGATACCTATCAGGCTGATGTCTAATGGGAAATGGGGAATAATTTTTTCCCTCCAGGATCATTAACAAAAGCCTCATAATACATCACTGGCTTTAACCATTCCTCAACTAATCATTGATGTGATGCAGAGGAGGAGATAATGCACTGATAAACTTGTATCCTAATCACATGCTCTTTGAACCAGGGGTAGGACCCAGCTGGACCCACAAGCTGAAGGTTGGGGAGGGGAGGAGGGTCGTGGTTACCTGAAGAATGTGTGGAAACTGTGACCAAAAAAAAAGCTTCTCTAAGGTAGACTAAGGTAATAGGATTCCTAATGCAATCTACAGCAACCCAAAGCAAGTGAAGCGTCAAGGAGGAAAGACACTGAAGTAAGGGTCACAGGATTGAATGAAGCGTGGAACAGCAGATTTCCTAGGACAGCTCTTGGATCCTGTGGAATCTCTGAGTGACTCATAACATAGCTTGAGGCTGTGTTGATTACGCTCATTGCTTTTACCTAACTCTTGCGCATCCTTTACTTTCTATTCCAGTGAACAGACTGAGCCAATCACGATGTCCAACCAGTAAGAGCAGAGAGAAAACAGGCCTTTGGTGAGACTGGTTAGCAGCTGTGTCAGCCAGCCCAAGAGACCACCCTACCTGAGGTTATTGAAGACATTTAATTTAAACATTTTTTTTCCATTTTGTTTATGGTTTGAGTTCAGTGTCTCCTACTTTCATGTGGAATCTAAATTGGTACAGGGTCAAACACACACCTTCAGATCCATGCCAGCTCCTTTCACTGCAGGAAGGCTCCTTTGTGGCAGGCTCTACGCATACATCTTAATGCTGCTGAAAAATCATGGGGAAGGAGTCTGATTGGTCTGGCATGAATACCTTGCCTGCCTTTTGCACCAATTATGTGCAAATGGGCATGGTGAATAGTATACTTTGGATTAATTATCTCTACTCTCAGATTAACTAGTCATGGGCAAGGGTTGATGGAGGAAGAGAATAGACATTGCACCTGAGGGTGAGTGTCTTACTGCATCTGTACCTGACACTACCGTGGTTTTCAGAGTATGGTCCTCAGGCTAGCCGTATCTGCATCACTAGGGAAATTGTTAGCAGTGCAAATTCTCAGACCCTCACAGATTTCCTGAATCAGAAACTTAGGGGAATGAGGTACTGCCATTACCTCTGTGTCCTGATGCACACTAAAATTTGAGAACCATTAGGTCACAATCATATGAGAACCTAAACCAAATGCCACAGTGCAGGGCTGGGGTTGTAGCTCAGTAGTAGAGTGCTTGCCTAGCATGTGTGAGGCACTGGGTTTAATTCTCAGCACCAAGTATAAATAAAATGTAATAGGGGTCCATCGACAACTAAAAATATATTAAAAAATAAAAGAAGAACCAACCATTTTTTTTTTGTCTAAAGATGAGGAAAGCCTTAAGAAATGAGGATTTTTTATGAGGACTTTTGAAAATTGGGTAGATGGCTTGAATAGAATATAATTTCACAAATAACATGGTAATAACAGTGAAGAATTTTGAAAATTCTTCACTGAGAGAAATCAGCTATTTTCTTTTATCTATGATCTTTTTCATTCTTTGTCCATGAGTAAACAAACATATTTGTAATTAACACAGGTAAAATTATTTAACTTTTTAACATTTTTCTTTAATATTTAACATTTTTCTTCATAATATGTTATGGTTTCTATTGCATAAACATTTTGGCCATTTAAAATAACTTTAGGGGGAAAGGAAGGACAGCAGAATAAAAAAGACTTTATTATTGCTATATGTATATATGTGACTGCATGACCAATGTGATTCTGCAACCTGTACACTCAGAAAAATGAGAAATTATACCCCATCTGATTCAAATGTATGATATGTCAAGATCATTGTACTGTCATGTGTAACTAATTAAAACAAATTAAAAAAAAAGAAAAAAATAACTTTAGGAAAATTCATTCAGGAAATTGGGGAGGGGGGCTGATGAAGATTGAACCCAGGAGTGCTTACTACCAAACCATATTCCCAGTCCTTTTTATTTGAGATGGGCTGGCCTGGAACTGGCAGTTCTCCTGACTCAGCTTCTAGAGTCACTGGGAAGCTCTGTGCTCACCACTGTGCCTAGCACATTCAAAGAAATTTTGAAGTTACCTGTAGACCTACTACTCTAACCCCATAATTATTAAAAATTCTTTCTCTCTTTCTCTCTCCCCCTTTCTCTCTCTTTCTTTCTCCCCAGTACTGGGGATTGAGCCCAGGGGTGCTTTATCAATGAGCTACATCCCTAGCCCTTTTTATTTTTTTTATTTTGAGGCAGAGGCTTACTAAGTTGCTAAGGCTGGCCTTTAGTTTGCAACGCTTCTGCCTCAATCTATCTCCAGTCACTGGGATTATAAGCATGAGCCACCATGCCTGGCTCTTCTTGTCTTTTTCTTACGGGAATTATTTATATAATTGGGATAGCAGTAGATGTATATTGTATATATATTTTTAACATGATAGCACAAACATTCTCTTTTCATTACAGAACAGTTTTCTTAGCCATCGTTTTCATTATGCACAAGGGGCCAGAAAATAAATTTATCATGATTTATTTAACCAATATCTTATTTTTGGACGTTGGTTGTTTCCAGCTTCTGCAGTGATAAACATCTTTGTGCATGAAGTGCTTTTCCCCACATTTTGAGTTATTTCCTTAGAACAGATTTCCAGAAGTGGAAATACCAGGTCACAGGATACAAACTTTTTTATGGCCCTCAATACATTTTGCCAAATTCTTCCAAAAAGTTTATACCAATTTACATTGCCACCAGCAATGTGGGAGAGTGCCAGCTTTCTTGCACCCTTGGCAGTTTTAAGAATTCCAATTAAAAAAAAATTTTTTTTTTTTGCCAATTTAATAGGGAGGGGAAGAACTTTGCCTCATTTTAATTTGCATTTTTATTACTTTACCTAATATTACTTAATAAATTTTTTCCTCTGTTGCTTTAAAGTTCTTAATAAGCCCTTTTTGGTTGCCAAGCCCTTTTATGGTTGAGATCTGAGTGAACATAAGGGCAGGGCAGTGTAGTTTAGAGACCCCCTGCCCCATGAGCAGCAGCTCAGGGTCAGGAAGGTTCACACACAGCCAGGCAGTCAGGAACCCAACTCACGGTTTTCAGAACCTTTGTCTTTCTGGGCTCCCCATCCTAGTGAAGAGCACTGCCAGTCATCTAATCCTTCAAACCAAAATCTGGGTGTCATTGTTGATTCCTCCCTGCCCTTTGCCACTTGTATCCGATCAATAGCTGAGTCCTTTAAATTGCTCTTGAAATTGTCCCTACTGCTACTACCCATATGATCTTTGTTTCCTGAAACTCTTGCACAAGCCTCCTAATGGGTCTGGTTTCTCTCCAAATCATGCTTTACATTGCAGGCAGACTGATCTTTCTAAAAGCCAAATATGACTCAAGCTTTTTATTTTTTAAAATAATTTCCCATTGCTTTCAGGATGAAGTCCTCATATTGCTTAGTCCATTTCCAAGCCTTCTAGACCTGAACTCTGCTCTACATGATCTTTTCTGAGTGGTGCAATGTAAAGAGGTTGTATATTTCTGTTTTTCCATGAGCCATATGGCAACCATGTCCCAAGACTTTGGGGACCATAATTACATTTTCAAAATGGCTGACTGAAACTGGGGTTGAAAGATGGGAACATGACCTGGTTTCATGAGCGGACTTAATAATATGCCCTATCTCCAGACCAGTCACTTAGATGGTACTTTGCCCCAGAGCTACTCAAAGTAGCTCCAGTGTTAGTGAAGTGTTTGCTACTGGTATAAGATGGGGCGAGTACAGAATAGGAAATAGGCACTTAGAAACTGTTAAACCTACTTGATAACTTAAGAAAAATTTTTGTTATATATTTTTAGTTGTAGATGAACACAATACCTTTATTTATTTATTTGTTTGTTTGTTTAAATGTGGTGCTGAGGATTAAGCCCTAGGCTTCAATGTGCTAGGCAAGCACTCCATAACTGAGCTACAACCTTGGCCCTTGATAGAGTAATTTTATGTTTAGAGTTTAATAATATAAATGAGTTTTTATTTTGTGTCTTTTAAATTTTTATTTGTCTAATAATTTGATTTTATTGTGTTGTATAAAAATATTGGTCTACAATGCAATAAACTGGAAATCTAAAAACAACAGCTCTGACCACAGATATCTTAGATTTTTACAGAAAAGTTCAGGCTGAGCTGGGTGCAGTGGTACCTGCCTGTAGTCCCAGCAACTCAGAAGTCTAAGGTAGTAGGATTGCAAGTTTGAGGCCAGTGCCTCTGGGTACTATGGAATAAAGGAGAGAGAGAGAGAGAGAGAGAGAGAGAGAGAGAGAGAGAGAGAGAGAGAGAGAGAGAGAGGAGAGAGGGGGGAGGGGGGGAGGAAATAAAAAGAAAAATTCACACTAGAGCAAACACTTATAAATTCACACATGAATTTATAAATGCACTTTCTGAGTAAAGAGATATTTAATACCCCAGCTAAAAGTGTATTGTGTTGCAAAGATGGAAAAAACCTGCAAAATAAAAGATATCACAATTTTAACAGACAACTGTTCATGATTTTCATGGAAGAACTGGTTAAAATAGAAAGTTCTGGCTTCTGACCCCTTAGTGAAATGTATTTGATATATTGGAACAGGACGGTGACTTGGAACAGTTAAGAGCAGGAATTGTTTTCAAACCCTTCCCCATTCTCCTGGTCTGGGATGAAAACAAAACAAAAACAACTTTCAATGTTCCTTTCAGCTTTAAAATCATGGACTTTCTTAATTCTACACTCAACTATTAAGTTTACAAATCTTCCAATAAAGGTACTTGCTGGCATATGACAAAGAATAATGAGAGGACTGGAAAAAGATGTAGATGGAAAACTATTACTCGGTCTTTGTTATTATTATGGTGTATTTTCTACAAGTTCAACAAAATTTTTAATGAATTTATTAAAACCTGAATCACTTATCACAGACTAGCTGCTTCACCCTTAACTTGCTATGTGACTAGGAGAGGTGCCTTCCCTTGTTTGTGAAGGGGAATGAGAGGGCTGAACTGAGTTGCCAGTATTCTTAAAGTATCAAAGGGCTCAGGGGAGAAAGATGGGAAACCAAGCAAGTTGGGTAGTTCTTGAGAGTTTCCCCACCCACAGCCGGAAGAACTTCTCCTCTGTGTTTAAAGATAGGCCTTTGTGTAAGATTTTATTAGAAGAAATATTCCCTGCCATTAAAAGGTTGGGAAAACTATCAGGCCATATGATAGCCAAAATCCCTGCTAGCTTTTCCTCTTATGTTTTTTTTTTTGTTGTTGTTGTTGTTGTTAGTGGTGGTGCATTATGGTTGTACATAACGATGGAATTTGCTGTTACACACTCATTCATGCACGCAATATATCAATATAATTTGGCAATATCACTCCCCAGCACTTCTTCCCCTTCCTCCCCTGCCAGCTTTATTTCTGCCTATTGGCTTTGTAACATTTAGTAGCAGACGCCTGAATTGCAGGTGTAATGTGTAGGCGTGGGCTGAGAATTCAAATGTATAGAAGATAGGCAAGCTATGTAAATGAAGGAGGAAAGCTGGATATAAGTCCAATGAGGACTGTGGGAAAGGAAATGCCCTGTTTAAAGAAAACCTCAGAAATTCAGCTGTTGCCCATTGTTGCCATGTGGGATGTGGGCCTGTTTTTCATCAATATGTGTTCTGGAAGCTAAATGTGACTCATCTGCCTCCGGATCATAGTTTACCTGAAATTCTTGGAATTGTTATTTTTTTTTTTATGTTAAATTACTAGCGCACACACGAACTAGCAGACTAGTAGGCCTGATCACTTTCCCTGTTGCTTAGCCTTGTATCTGGCATGTGGTAAACAGACGATGGATATTAGCTGTTATTATTATCATCATCATTATTACCAAATAATGATGGAGCAGACTTGGATCTGTTAATAATTGCAATGGAATTGTAACATAATTATACAATTTTGTGCTATTCAAATTTAATTCCTTTAAAAGCCATATCATAAAACTGGAACATTTTGGAGAATTACTGACAGCAGGAAAAAGGAAATAAATGAATCTCACAGTGAACTTGAGTCATAGCCAAGGTAGGTCCTATGCTACTCTGCCAAGTGTGGCCCTTCAGACTCATCACTGCTCACAATGAAAAATATGAGGGTGGCCAGCACTGTCCAACACTTGGATGTGATTTCTCTGTGTGTGTCTCAAAGTCGGGCCTATTCCTTCAATCATACCCAACACAGTCACATTCAGGTGCCTAGATCTTTGGCTTCTTTCTTATTCCCAGAATTATTATGGCTTTGTAAAAAGTGATAGCATCTATGGAATTAAGATCCTCTTCCTTACTCTTGGAAAAAATGCCCTGCCTTGTCTTTCAAGTTTATAAATAAACTTGCTTATGCCAGATGAACTTGCTTACTTATATTGGATATAAATGCGCTGAAACTGATTTCAGATACTACACAGTGAAACCTATCCTAAAATTGACTCTTAAAAAAAAAGTTGTGAAATAAAACCTAAAAGTGAATTTTTAAAAATTCTTTCTCAGTTCCACCAGCCTTACAAAATTATTGCCATTTCCTTGCATTCCCTCTTGTACATGATTTTACGTTAAGTTAAATAAATCATGACTTTATGGAACTTAACAAGTTCCAAGGCTGATAAAGGGCAGGCAGTCATAAAAATGAGTAGCAGAGCATGGTTTCTATTGGTGGAGGAGGTAAGGGAAAGCTGAGAGATAAAGAATATTTTTTTGTCGGGGGGGGGGGCGGTACAGGGCATGAACCCAGAGGTGCTTAATCTCGCTGAGTTGCTTAGAACCTTGCTAAATTGCTGAGGCTGGTTTTGAACTTGTGATCCTCCTGCCTCAGCCTCCTGAGCTGCTGGGATTACAGGCATGCACCACCACTCCTGGGGAGGTAAAGAATTTTAGAACAGGGCTGGGGTTGTGGCTCAGTGGTAGATAACTTGCCTTGCACATGCAAGACCCTGGGTTCAATCCTCACCACCACTTAAAAATAAATAAGTGAAATAAAGGTATTGTGTCCAACTTCTTTTCTGGTGCTGGGAATCAAACCCAGGGCCTCGTACATGCTACAAATCCAAACTTAAAGAAGAATCTTAAAGTGGATTGAAGAGAGAAAAAGACGACAACAGCTAGGAGTGGCTAAGTGATAGAAGCATAATGCAGAAGTACTGTTTAATAACTTGGAATTACTGGGTCTGGTGGCCATGCCTGTAATCCCAACAACTCAGGAAGCTGAGGAAGGAGGATGGCGAGTTCAAAGTGAACCTCGGCAACTTAGCAAAGCCCTAAGCAACTCAGTGAGGCCCTGTCTTTAAGAAATACAAAATAGGGCTAGAGATGTGGCTCAGTGGTTGAGTGGTCCTGAGTTCAACCACTGGTACCCACCACCACCAAAAAAAATATATATACACACACACACATACACACACACACACACACACACACACACACACACATGGAATTATTGAGCCTAAAGTTTCCAGAATTTCTTTCAAACCTGTTCTAGTTGAGGGTTTCTGGTCCATGAGTCTCAAATAGATCTGAGGGCTAAAGTTGTATATATATACAATTTTGTGTTTTCCTTTTATTAAATTTTATATCAAGAAGCAAGCCATTTCTTGGGTGGCTATGAAGCCTTTGTAATCTGAAATATTCCCTTCGTATTAAGTATACTGCTATATCCAACTTATCATTAGTATAAATAATACTATGACAAACATGTTTTAAAAATATTTTTAGCTGTAGATGGACACAATACCTTTATTTTTTATATATATAATATATATAAATATATAATTTTTTTAGTTCTTGATGGACCTTTATTATTTGTATGTGGTGTTGAGAATCGAATCCAATGCCTCATGCATGCTAGGCAAGAGGGCTACCACTGAGCCACAACCCCAGCCCCTTTATTTTATATATTTATCTTTATGTGGTGCTGAGGATCAAACTCAGTGCCTCACATGAGCTAGGCAAGTGCTATACCACTGAGCCACAATCCCAGCCCACAAATAATTTAGAAAGATGATTATGATTTTGATTTGTGTCATGTTGCCCCATGTTGTCTTCCTAGATGTTTGTACAAATCAACATTGCTATTAGATTAAATAGAGTTTTGGTTTTCCTGCAGACTTCTAAGAACTGGATTTTTATACAATTTTTGCTTTTTATTATCTTAATCCTTATATTTTTGATAAAATAGAGGATCTTTTAAAACAGTTTCTTTATTATTTGTATTATGTGTTAATTGCCTACCTATGTCTTTCACCATTTTGTCTAATGGAGCTGAGGTGATACATATATCACCACATTTAAATACAAATACTGGGGCTGGGGTGTGACTCAGTGGTGGAGAGCTTGCAAGCATATACGAGGTACTGGAGTCTATCCTCAGCACCACATAAAAATATATAAATAAAATAAAGTTATATGTCCATCTACAACTAAAAAAAAATTAAAAATATATAAATGCCCACATTTATATAGTATAAATAGTAACTATGCCTAGCCCAGTGGTGCAAGCCTGTAATCCTGGCTACTCAGGAGACTGAGGCAGGAGGATCTCAAGTTCAAGTTCAGCTTGGGCAACTTTGTGAGATCCTGTCTCAAAATAAAAAATAAAAAGGAGCTCAGTGGTGGTGCACCTCTGGGTTCAATCCCCAGTCCCCAAACAAACAAACAAAGTAACTGTGAGAATTATAAACAGTCACTGGTCAGCAGTCTTTGTTTTAAAACATGCACTGTTTGTTTCTTTTGTATGTGAGTTGTGCTGGGGATTGAAGGGAGGGCCTTGTGCATTCCAGGCAAGCACTCTACCAACTGAGCTATATCCCCAGTCCCTAAAATCTGCAATGTGCTCTGGGCTCCCAGTTACTTTGCACTGATATTCCCACCAGGTCATATTGTTAACTATTGGTTTACTCATCCCTCTCTCTTTAGTATTTATCCCCGGCTCCCTTCTTTTTTTAATATTTATTTTTTAGTTGGACACAATAGTTTTATTTTGTTTATTTTTATGTGGTACTGAGGATCAAACTCAGGGCCTTGAACGTGCCAGGCAAGCGCTGTACCGCTGAGCCACAACCCAGCCCTCCCAGAGTTCCTTTCTCTGTACCCAAAGTCTTACATCAGTTCTAGTACATAGTGTTGGCTCAAAATTGCCTATTGAGGTTTTGAAGAAAAGGAAAATTTGAATGAAAGAATTAAATAAAGGAATGTACTGCAGCCATATCACCATTTGTCCAATTGACAAATAAAAATTGTTTATATTTATGGGGTACCATGTGATGTTTTCATATCTGTATACACTGTGGACTAATGAAATCAAGCTAATTGACATATTCATCATCTCACATACTTATTTATTTTGGCAGTGCTGGGAATTGAACCCAGGTCCTCAAGCATGTTACATAAGTGCTCTACCATCAACTGAGCTACATTCCCCTGCCCCCAGACCTTTTCATTTTAGTTTGAGACAGGGTCTCACCAAGTCACCCAGACTGGTCTTGAACTTGTGATCCCCTGCCCCAGACTCCCAGCAGCTGGGACAGACATGCCCCACTGTGCCTGGATGCTGATCATTTGAATTTTATTTTCCTGTTAGCAATTTTGAAATGTATATATTATCACTAACTGTAGTCGCACTTCTGCGAAATAGATCTCAAATCGTGTGCCTCCTGTATAATTGCAACTTCCACGATTAGCCTGGCAACTCTGTGCCCTCTCACCCCATCCCATGCTTAGCCCCTGGTTATTGCCATTCTAATTGCTGCTTCTATGGATTCAATTGTTTTAGATTTTCTATATGATTGAGACATATGGTATTTGTCTTTCCGTACCTGGTTTATTTCAGGATCTTTCTATAGTTTGCTACCATCATTTTGAATTTCAAGAATTAGAGGGAAACCTAAATTTTTTTCTTCCAGTCAGGAGGAAGTAGGGAAAACCTCTGGCTGACCCTGTAGGAAAGCTTAGCAGTTGGAGAGCAGGCCTTCTCTCTCCCCTGGGGCCTCACCCAGGACTCTGAAGTTCTCTTTGGAGAGCCTCTGGGGGTCTGGGTGGGCAGCTGCTTTCCTTTGGTGCCTCTTTCTGGGCAAAAGGTTCCAGTGTTTGGATTTTATTAGCCAATAAAATTAAGGGAAAAATGCTGGAAAAAAATCACAGCATACTGTTGTTACTCTTGTGAATGAATAACATAGCTTGCAACTAGACTATTAATGTCTAAATGGATTTTCTGTGCTCTAAGCCAAAACACATTTCATAAAGTTACACAGAGATGGACGATATCCCAGTTAATAAAAACAGTCGTGGGCGAAGGATGCATGGTCCAACAGAAGGGAAGCTGATTGGTGCTAGGTTGTTGAGTTACTGCTTTAACAGTGATTTTATGTTACATTTCAAAAAAATGAAACATTTTATTAAATAGTTGAACTTAAACATTCTTACCAAACCCCAACTCTAAAAAAAAAAATTGAGTAAGTTCTTGGAGGTATAAAGATATAAATATGTAGATGGATTTTTATGAATTATCTTGAATAATTTTCAACATTATATTGTCAACCAACTTATTCCAATTCTACTTTGCCCCTGGTTGTACACAGAGATGCTTCTTTTAAAATCAGATTTATTTTATTTGCAACTCAACAGATTCTGTTAGCTGAGAATATTCAAAGAAATTATTTACATGTTCCCTTTTCTTTGCAAACTACTGTAATGATACAATTCAGAGTTTAACATCTTGAGACACTCCTTTCTAGTCAGCCAAACTAGAAAAGAAAAAGTACAAGTTGCTACACTGAATGCTAGAAAGACCTAAAACTTCTGTCTAAATAAAGATAAATTTTTATTCTGAGAAATCTTTCTGTCATCATAGGTCTTTTTAGTGGGGCTCAGTGGCTGGTGGCTGATGACTGGTTATCACTTCAGTTGCAACTGCCTTTTCCAAGAAGGCTTTTTGTAACAATGGGTAGGAAATATGGGGCACAGACATAAACGCTTAGACAAAGCAGGGAGACTCCCCTATGTACTTAATATATGTCATTTTCCTTTTTTCTATACAGTACTACAATATAATGTGAAAAAATTGATAAAATACAAAACTAAATTTGATGAATATATAGAAATGCCTTACATGTGAATAGTGGGGTATAATATGGGTCATCAAATTAGGGTTGATATTTGTTCTTTTTTTTAATGTGTAATAAGCCTATACCTCTTATGTTAGGAAAAAAATCAGCTATTTTTTCCTTATTAAGTATTTTTTTAAGTTTTGGAATTTTTAAACAAATATAAAAAGAGCTAAGACTAAGCTGGGCTTGGTGGTTGCATGTTTGTGGTACCAGCAACTCAGGAGGCTGAGGCAGGAGGGTCCCTAGAGTTCTGGAGTTTGAGGCTAGTCTGGGAAGCATAGCAGGACCCTGTCTCAAAAAGTAAAAATAGAAATAAAAAACAAAAATAACAAGACTAGACTAGTGAACCTAGATATGTGGACACTTGTGCACTGAGCTTCAGGCTTGCTTGAGTCCCATGACTCCTGCTTCCTTTCTATTTCTCCCCTTTGCCAATGGGAGTGTCTATGAGTAACTAGCCCATCATTATATTTTGGAAGCATATGTTTGTTTTCTAATTTTGCAGATCCACAGATGGAGAAGAATTTTGCCCAGGATGTACCTACCTGAGTCTCACTCATAACTGATTTAGATGATGAAATTTGGGACTTTTTGAGTTGATTATCTCTAGATGGGATCTTGGACTTAAGAACTGATGTTGAAATGGCTTGAAACTTTTGAGAACTTTGGGGTTGGTGACTGTATTGTGTATGTGAGACAGATGTGAATTTTGGAGGGTCAGGAACCAGACTGCAATAGATTAGTTAGTGTTCCTCCAAATACATGTCCTTTCTGGAACTTCAGAATGTGACCTTATTTGGAAATAGGGTAGTTGTAGATATAGCTAAGATGTAAGTTAAGATGAAGTTATACTGCAGTAGGGTGAGTCCTTAATTCAGTATGTTTATGTCCTTTTAAGAAGAGGAGAAAGATACAGACAGATAGACAGGAAGAGGGACTATCTGACAATAGGGGCAGACATTGAAGTCATATGTCTCTAAACTGAGGAACACCAAGGATTGCTGGCAAGACTAGAGCCAAAGAGAAAGGCATGGATCAAATTCTCCACTTAGATCTTTCAGAGAGAGCTTGGCCCTGCAGACACCTTGACTTTGAATTTCTAACTTTAACTGTGGGACAATAAGTTTCTGTTGTTTTAAGTCATATGGTTTATGGTGCTTTGATATGGCAGCCCTAAGAGATGAATACAACTTGTGTTTATGCTACTAGATTGATACATTTTAAAATTGATTGATTAGAAAGTATACATGCAGGGCTGGGGATGTGGCTCAGGCGGTAGCGCACTCGCCTGGCATGCGTGCGGCCCGGGTTCGATCCTCAGCACCACATACCAACAAAGATGTTGTGTCCGCCAAGAACTAAAAAATAAATATTAAAAATTCTCAAAAAAAAAAGAAAGTATACATGCAAAGAAATATTGACAAATGTATAAAGATGAAACCTCAAGATTTCTAAAATAATTTTATATTGAAGCGAGGCATTTTGACTGAGGCCTGTAATACCAGTGATTTGGGGGCTGAAGCAAGAGGGTTGCAAATCTGAGGCCAGCCTCAGCAATTTAGCAAGACCTTATCTCAAAATAAAAAAATAAAAAGCACTAGAGATGTAGCTTAGTTGTAATTCCTGGGTTTAATCTCCAGTACCATAAAAATAAAAAATAAAATAATATTTTCATCTTGCTGGGCATGATGGTGCACTCCTGTAATCCCAGTGGCTTGGGAGACTGAAGCAGGAGGATTGCGAGTTCAAAGCCAGTCTCAGCAAAAGTGAGGCCCTAAGCAACTCAGTGAGACCCTGTCTGTAAATAAATTACAAAGTAGGGCTGGGGATGTGGCTTAATGGTTGAGTGCCTCTGAGTTCAATTCCTGGTACCCACCTGTAAATAATAATAATAGTAATTATAATTATAATTTCTTCTTGTTTATCTATAATATACAAAAGAATTTTGAGAGCAACAATATTGATTTTGTGTCATTTAAAATAAACTTTTAATTTTTGGAATAATTTCACATTTACAGAATCGTTGCAAAGATAGTACAGAGTGTTCTCCAGAGCCTTCCCTGGTGGGGGTGAGGAAGCAGATGGTGCCTCTCAGATCAGTAGGCTTCTATGATACTGAGGAGAAGAGCGCTGGCTGGCTTGCTCTCGCATTCAAGCCTAGCTGTGCTCCCTCTGCTCCTGCAACCTTTCCACCTCAGTTTCCTCATCTGAAAACAGGGATAAGCCTGTGAAGGTAAAGTGAATCCTGGCTCTTCCCTGTAAGAGCTAAATGGACCCTTTAAGGTACAGCCCCCTCCCCAAGTGGGGAAACTAATTCCTTCCCTACAAGGTGGTAGGTTGGCGCATAGCTGTTCAACTCTAGGCTTCTGGATTGTCTGTTCCTCCCTTTCTTTACCTTTCAGACATGTTTTCTAGGTTCCTATTTAAGCTGAGTTCTTGTTTGTGGTTGAAAAAATGCCCAAAGGTAGATCAAATATCCTGGCATTAATATTAGTGGTGTGTGTGTGTGTGTGTGTGTGTGTGTGTGTATGTGTGTGTGTGTGTGTGTGTGCACGCGCGTGTGTGTGCACACACTCACAAGAGAGAGAGAAGAGGAGAGAGACTGGTGACCCCTCAAGGACCTTCCAGTTTTCAGATTCTTTGTACCAAGATAAGTAGAATCTAGTCTGGATGCTTTTATGCAGGGAGTAGTCCTCAGTTCTGTCTGGAAAATTCCAGGAGGAGGCTTCTTCAGTACATATGTCTGAGAAGAGCTGATTTGTTCTAAAACGAGCAAGTGCGTGGGTTGCTGCGTACCACCGCTCCTCAGCACCCTCCCCTCGCCCCCACTTCTGCCAACACCAGCCTTACTTCAGCTAAGGAACCTCTGCTCCCTCCACTCCTTTCCAGACTCCCTTGGAGGAGGGGATGTACCCCAGGAACCCAACCTCAGCCCCTTTCTCCTCCTTTTCCATGATGGCAAAGATCACAGAATACCCATTTTAGAGTTTTAGAGGCTCTTATATCACATAGTCAACTTTTCTCAATGCTAGCTACATTTCAGAATCTACCAGGGAAGAATTTAAAGCATACAGATTCCTGGGCTTCACTCTTGGAGATTCTAATTTAATGGCCTGGGGAAAGGCCCAGGCACTGGTATTTTTTAAAAAACTTCCCTGGTGATTTTAAAATCCAATCAGGATTGAAAACCACTGCCCCAGTGCAAAATTTTCCAGACTACCTCTAATGGAAGACAGAGATGTTGTCTCTCTTGTTCACTCCTGTATCCCCAGCAACACTAAATTTGTTGAATGAATGATCCGACTTACTGCTCAGAGCCCTGGGGAGTCCTTGGATGCTGCTATGGTATAGATATGAGGTATCCCCCAAAAGCTCATGTGTGAGACAATTAATCAGTGAATAAAATCCACAGATATGGATTAACTGGGTAGTAACTGTAGGCAAGTAAGTTGAAGCTGCAGAGAAAGCAGGTCACTGGGAATGTTTCTTGGGTTTATATTTTGTCCCTGCCTGGTGAGCTGAGCTTTCTCTCTCTCTCTCTCTCTCTCTCTCTCTCTCTCTCTCTCTCTCTCTCTCTCTCTCTCGTTCCTGGTTGCCATGTTGTGAGCTGTTTTCCTTGGCCTTGCCCTTCTACCACGATGTTCTGCCTCATCCTGGGCCCAGAGCTATGGGGTTGGCTGACCATGACTGACCCTTTGAAACCATGAGCTAAAATACATTTTTTCTCATTAAGTTGTTATTGTCAATTTTTTTTTTTTGGTACAGTAACACAGAAGCTGACTAAAACTGATGCCCCGGAGGGTTAGGGAAAGCAAGAAAATTTGTTGGGCTCTAGGACCCTTCCCTACTTCTACTGGAACAGATATACTTCTAGGTAAGCTCTGTGCTTCAGTTTGGATCTGAAACAAACCCTAAAGGTCAGGTGTTAGACTTGATCCCAGGGTGGTGCTATTGGAAAGCCTTTAAGAGGTGGGTCCTAGTGGGTGATCTTTAGATTATTAGGAATATATCAATGAAGGGGATCATGGGACCCTAGCACTTCATCTTTCTCTTGCTTCCTGTTCATGAAATGAGTAGTTTGCTCTACCACATTCCCTCTACCATAGCCATCTGGTACCCTCACCAGAGGCCTAAAAGCAACAGATCTGCTTGATCATGGATGGGAACCTCTAAAACTATGAGCAAAATAAATCTTGCCTCTATCAGATAATAACCTCAGGTATTTGTTATAGTGACAGAAAGCTGACTGACACAATATGGAAACTCTTTAATTATACAATGTGTGGTCATTCTAGACAAAAGAATGGGGAGAATTTCTCCTAAGGTGGCAAAATGACCTGAAGACCAATTGTTCCTGTGATAAAACTCCAACACCCACTCATTAATAAGTTAAATTTTGTATTTAAGAATAATTTAGTCATACAATTAAGGAATTCAATGCATTATAGCCATTTTCCTAATAGACTATTTTTTAGAGTAGTATTTAAATTTACAGAATTGTGAAGACAGTACAGAGAGTTCCTATATATTCCGTTCCTAGCTTTCTGTTAACATCTTATGTTAGTAAAGCACATTTGTCCCAATTAATGAACCAATATTGATATATTATCATGAACTAAAGTTCATACTTTTTCAGATTTCCTTATTTTCCCTAATTTCCTTTCTCTATTTCTGGATCCCATCCAGGATCTTATCTTATATTTAGTTGTCACGTGTACTTAGACTCTTTTTGGTTGGGACATTTCTTACTTTCCCTTTGTTGAAGACCTTGACCAATTTTGAGGGCTACTGCTCAGGTTTTGCAGATTGCCCCTCTATTGGAATTTGTTTTTCTTTTTCTTTTCCTTTTTTTTTTTTTTTTTTTAGGTGGGGGGAGGTACTGGGGATTAAATCCAGGGGCACCAACCACTGAGTCACATCCCCAGTCCTTTTATATTTTATTATAGACAGGGTCTCACAGAGTTGTTTAGGGTCTTGCTACATTGCTGAAGCTGGCTTTGAACTCCCAATCCTCCTGCCTCAGCCTCCCAAGTCAATGGGATTACAGGTGTGTGCTGTGGTGCCAGGCTAGAATTTGTTTTTCTCATGGTTATTAAGGGAGTAGGTTTGGGAGAGGAAGACCTCAGAGGTCAAGTACCATTTTCATAATACCTTGTCAAGGGAACATACTTCCTTTTTATTTTTGATTACCTGGTTTCTCCACTTGAATGTTACTCTTCCCATCCCCCACCCCCTTTCCTACTTTGTAGGCAACTTCCCTCTTGGAAGGAAATTGCTATTTGCAGCCCACAATTAAGGAGTGAGGAGTTATGTAATCCCGAGAGAGCAGTATTCACACAAATTATTTGGATTTTTTCTCTATAGGAGAGTTCTCCCTTCCCCCTCCTTTTTTTCTCCCTTTCCTTCTTCCTTTCTTCTCTACTTCCTTTGCTTCTTCCTTCCTTTCTTTCCTCTTCCTCTTCCTCTCTCTTCAATAATTTTTATCTCTCTGGTCCCTTAATATGTATTTTATATTTTGGGTTATTATCCAATAGTTGATGGTTTTGTTGTTTTAAGTTATTCCAGCTTTGACCATTGGAAACTCAGCTCCTATGCACTTTTACATATAACCACCATTTTTTTTTAAGTACTTCCTTACATTCTGGCATCCTGTGTATTTCCTGCTCCCATTTGTAGCCATTTAAAAATATATCTGGATTGTTCTTTAGCTTAATGTTATATATTTTCCTTAGAATAATTGAAAAATTTAAAAATATAAGGCAGTTGGGGTTTGTGGTTTAAAATTTTGCAAGTTGTTGTGATTTTTTTCTTAATTGAAATAAGCATTATTTTTAGGCTTAATTTGGTATGCACGAATTTGTGTATTTTTCTTTAAAAGAGACTCCCCAATTATAAAAGTATTAGGCCCTAGATATTTCCTGGCAAGCCCTTGGTGTTTCTTGGCTGCCTTAAGTGAGCCCAAGTATGAAGGATAGATCTTCAATATTCAGAGTTGAGAGAGATAGAGAACAACAAAATTGGGACATGGAAAAAAAATCTAGCCCAGCTCATGGACCAGGACAGCTGAGCCTTCCCTTAAACTGACTGCTGACCATGAGGCTTTGCTAACAGCCCTTCTTGGCCATAATGTAAATTCATTGTATTTATTATTTTACTGAACACATGCAATGTGTTCCATACTAGCAATTCAATCAATGAGTGTTCAGCCTCTAAATTGTGGTCATATTGCTGGGCAGAGTCAGAGACAATAAGACAGTTTCCAACCCTAAGGAACAAATAGTAGAGAGGAAGAGAGAAAGGAGGAGTGTGTGGGGGTAATTACAAATGTAATGTGACAGGTCTCTGGGGTCATAAAATTTTCCAGAAGTGTCCTACTCACTTTTGGGGTATCAGGGAAGGCTCCATAGAGCAGGGCATGTTTCGATTGGATCTTGACAAATGAATAGAAGTTTGCCAGGCACACCAGGAACACCCAGGGAGTTCAGCAAACTCAAAATGTAATCATGAATGTTTCAGGGTCTTTCCCCAGAGCGACAGTTTCTGTGCCAAATTTATCTTTGTAACTCTAATACCTAGACAGTTCACTGGTGAATAGCAGGTGCTTAAGAGCTTCTGTTGAGTGTATAAAAGAAGCATGCACACTACTACTGAATTGACTTCTTCAAGGTATGTGGATATTTGACTATAAAGATGGCCAGCATAGCTGGGTGTAGTGGCACATGCCTCCCAGCAATTTGGGAGGCTGAGATAGGGGGATCACAAGTTCAAGGCCAGTCTCAGCAACTTAGTGAGGGCCTAAGCAACTTAACAAGACCTATCTCAAAATAAAAATTTTAATAAAGGGTGGATGTAGTTGGGTGGATGTAGTTGCCCCTATGTTCAATCCCTGGTACCAAAAAAAAAAAATGTCCAGCATAACATCATATATAATAGTCAAAATCCCCAAAGAACTTAAATTTCCAGTGAAAATGGATTGATTAGGCAAAGTATGATACTTTCTCACTAATATGGCAAAATTCTATGTGGCTATTAACAATTATGACTAAGACTTTATTTATGAATTTTGAAGAGTATTTATAATATATTGTTGAGTGGGAATAGGAAATTATAAAAAAACAATATGTACAATGTGAATCAGTTTGGTAAATTTTATATATATATGTGTGTGTGAATGAATGTGTGCATGTGTATACATACTTTTAAGTATATATCTATATGCACACATGGGAAATATCTGGAAGGATTTTTGCAAATAAGTTATGGATTATTTCAATTTTTCCTTTTTATTTACCTTTCCTAATTTCTCTATAATGCATATAAATATGTAACAAGAAAAATGTTTCTTAGAATACTAAAATTTTGAGAAAAGGTATTCACTGAAAAACCAACAGTAACCAAGAAGAGTTTTCTATTAAAATGCAAATGCTTGTGTGTATATTGTATGTTTCTGTGCATGCATGTGAGTGTGTATAGTGTAGTCATATTTGTATTTTAGCACCTCGTTGCTTCACATTGAATGGTCTTTCCCTAACCTTTGTCTCATTTACTTCTCATGACAGCCCTGGGTTAGAGGCAAGGCTGGCATTATTGTAGTTGAGAAATTATTGGGATCTGAGGTTCAGAGCCCACGTTCATACAGCTGATAACTGATCCATCTGGAAATGCACCAGCATTTTTTTCCCCTTTGTACTAGGAAATGAATCCAGAGGCATTCTACCACTGAGCTACATTCTTCTTCCTTTTTATTTTTATTTTGAGACAGTGTTTCACTAAGTTGCCCAAACTGAACTTGAACTTGTGATCCTTGGGATAACAGGTATGTATCCACAGGCCTTTGTCTCCAAGACAAAGACAAAAAAATCATCATCATTATCATCATCATCATCATCATCTTTTTTATCCCAGAGATTATCCTGGGGAGGCAAAAACAAAACAAAACAGCTATAGTAATATTTTAGGGCTTTTTCTGACTTCATAGCCTTTGAAAATGATACCGTAGAAGAATATTTGAAAATATGCAAAGATGTCCATAAAAAAATCCTCCAGTAAAAAAAGCATGTTTCAGAAGTCTGATTCCATTTTAGTAAAAACTAAAATGTTTGCATAAACACATTTTAAAAATCTGCAATAGGATATCTTGTCAAGTGCAAAGAGCCAAATGCAGTGTGTGTGGTATGCAACCTTGTGTAGTAAGCAAAATGTAAAATAAGAATTTGTTTGTGTTTGTATTTGCATTAGGAAACATCAGAAGGATATACAGACAACCCAGAAGAGTTTACCTGAGAAGGGAGGAATGGGGCAGGGGGAGACATGGTGGAGGGGGATGGGTAGGAGGGGAAGTGCTTCTCAAGGAATATCTTTTTAATACCATTTTTATTTTAACCATTTGAAAATCTAAAATTAAAAAGAAGTTAACATAGTAAACATATACCAAAATGCTTATTTTGGGATAGTGGAGAAATAGGATATTTACTCCTTTTTGGGGGAGGGGGGTATATGTGTATATTCTCAATGTTTTACATGTGTAAGAAAGAAGTTATTTTGAAAAAATTTTTTCAAACCTACAAAAGTTTTTATACCCATAATTGAAGAAAGGAGTTGAATGAGATTTCTAGTGGATTTCAGAGTGGGGGGAAAATGGCATTTTTTTAGGACACTATAAAAATAAATCTGTTTTTCACCTGGAACTGTTTATTACTCCAGGCTGCCAGGCTGCAAAGATGCATTCTGGACCTGGTTTCCATTTAAGGAAAGCAGCAGTCCCCAGAATTCCCTCTGGAATTGCATTCAGGATACTGATGTGCTGAAAGGTGAAAGCAGATTTCCCATTGGGAGGCCAGTCCTCCCCACACCCTCATTGTTGATTCAGATAATGCTTAAAAAAGAATCCCACACCACCTACTTTCAGAGAAATGGAAGAGGTTCAAAGATAAAGTCCAAAGATATTCTCTGGGCCTTTAGCATTTTTGATTGATTGTGAATTTAATATATTTTTAACTCAATTCAAGTGCTTCTCTCTCAAGAGACGGCTCCTCCCGTTTCTAGTCTGTGCTGACTGAGTTGTATCTGTGAAGTTTGGCTGGGTGTTTGTTGACACATTTTCTGGGCAAGGCTATTTGAGAAACACTGACATTTCCCCTAACTTCCTCTCTAGGCATCAACCCAGTTTGTCTCCCCATCCCTGTTGGGGCTCCGGTCTCTTTCTTGGAAAGGAAGAATCTGCTTTAGTCCTCACAATCGCTTTCAGATTTTTTTTCTTCTCCTTTCTTTATTTCCTTCTCCAGATTTGACTCTCAGCCCAGACAGCTTCCGACCAGGCTGTCTCCCTAGGCTCTGAGTCTTCTCCTTTCCAATTTGGAAGGGACCTTGGGGATCTTTTTAGCTTGTGAATTAGGAATCTCTTCTACCATGTTTTTGTCAGATGGTCACCCAATGTCTTCTTAAACACCCCCAGTGACAGAGAGCTCACTACCTTTCAAGCCATTGCTGTGTTAGAAAGCTGCTTCCTCAAAAGCTGAGAGCAAGCTAGAGGTCTCCTTGTTTGCTCCTTAGTTAGTTTTCATCCAAGTGAAAAGAATGGCCTGAGGAAAGGAGGATGGTGAAGAGAGGTCATTGCCCAGCTTGGTCCAGAGGGAGCAGATCCAAGACAGGCATTTCCTCTGAGGACAACCAGTGGCATTTTGCCTCAGAAGATAGGGCTTTGCTCCAGTTTTATATTGCACTAACTGACCCAATAATCCAGGGCCAGTGATTCGTACTCTGAGTCTAGTTTCCCTCATTTAAGAAATTGGAGTTGTAATAAGTACTTCACAGGGTGAACGGGAGGACTGAATGCAAGTGAAAATATTTTGTAGCCCAAGAGTTTTACAAACTTGAGTCTAGTTCATCTGAGATGCTGAACGCTTAGCTGAGTAAATTTGTGAGCCCTCCCAGCTCAGGGAGGCTACACTGTGGAAGGATTTACTCTGCCTGTACCTAACACTGGCAGGATCAGCTCATGACCATTGCTGGCCTCTCTAAGAGGCCAATAGCCATGTGATGACAGAATCTGGGCAAGTCAGTGACTGAAGGATATGAGTTCCCATCTGGTGAAAAATGCTCATTTTCAAGACCAGTGAGGAGGACTGGTGGCTTGGCCAGTCATAGAGCTTAGTCAATAATGGTGGGCGGGACTTTGACCCCCAAAGTCTGATTTCTAGGCACAGCTCCAATGGGGTTTTTGACAAAGATGTAGTTGGTATTTTGGATAGGGCCATCTTTGCTATGCAGCACTTCCTGAATCTCTGTAAGCTAGTTTAACCATCTTGCTGGCCATAGTGGCATATGCCTGGAATCCCAGGCTTGGGAGCCTGAAGCATGAGAATCCTGAGTTCAAAGCCAACCTCAGTAATTTCGCAAGGCCCTAGGCAACTCACTGAGATTCTGTCTCAAAATAAAATATAAAAAAAAGCTGGAGATGTGGCTCAGTGCTTAAGTGCCCCTGGGTTCATTCCCCTGTACCCAAAATAAATAAATAAATAAATAAATAAATAAATAAATAAATAAATAAATAAATAATTTCCTCTTTAATCTATTAACAATGAATTATACTGATAGATTTGCTAGTATTGAACTATCTCTCCGTTCTTAGAAAAAAAAATTACATAGTAGCTACTTCTTATTTATGCTACTGGGTCTAATGTTTAACTTAGGAGTTTTGCATCTATTTCTAAGTTAAATTGATTTACAGTTTGTATGTGTGCAATGTTTGTTATTTACTAGGGTCGGTGTTATATTCTCATATAACACCTGCATCATTTACCTTTAAAATTTTTTTTGTAGTTGTAGATGGACAGATGCATTTATTTTATTTGTTTATTTTATGTGGTGCTGAGGATCGAACCCAGTGCCTCACACATGCAAGGCAAATGTTCTACCACTGAGCCACGACCCCAGCTTCCCATCAGTTCCCTTTTATCTGAACTGTGGGATAGTTTAAATAGCATTGGCATTATCAAATCTCAAAAGCTTGGTAAGATTTCTAGGAAATTCTCTGAGCCTTTTCTTTTTGAGGGAATATCTCTCTGTTAAACTTCTTTTATGGAAATTGGTCTATTTTCATTTTCTACCTGCTCTGGAATTGGTTTGGGTGAATTTTATTTTCCTAGAAACTTATGCATCTCATTCAGGTCTTCAAAGTTACTTGTATAGAGTTAGTAAAATAGATTATTTTTTGTTTGTTTGTTTCTTCTGCTGTAGGTTTATTTTTCCCTTGTCATTTCTTATTTTGTGAAGTTGAACTTGCTTCTTGTATTAAGTTTCAATTTTTGTGTAACAAATTCCAAAAAACTTGGTGGCTTAAAGCAATACACATTCATAGCTCACATTTCAGAAGGTCAGAAGTCTAACTTGGGTGTGACCAGGATGCCATCAGGGGTGGCAGCCTGTGTTGCTCCTAGAGTTCTGGAGAGAATCTCTTTCTTTGTCTTTTCTAGTTTGTAGAGGCCACTTTCATTCTTTGACTTACTTATGGCCTCCTATGTCTGTCTTCAAATCTCCCATGGCAGGTCACATTCTCACTTCACAGCTCTCAGAGCCTTCAGACATTGTCACAACTTCCTAAATTCCTCCTTCCTTCCTTCCTTCCTTCCTTCCTTCCTTCCTTCCTTCCTTCCTTCCTTCCTTCCTTCCTTCCTTCCTTCCGTGTGTGTCCTGGGGATTGAATTGAACCTAGAACTTTGCTCATACTAGGCACGTGTTCCCCCAACCCCAATGTCACATCTTACTGACCTCTGCTGATTTTAAGGACTCATGTGATTAAACTGAGTACACCTGGATAATACAGGATAATCTCCCCATTTTAAGATCCTGCACCTTAATCCCAACTCCAAAGTCCCTTCTGCTGTGTAAAGTAGCATATTTACAGATTCTGGAAATTAGAGTGTGGCTATCTTTGGGGGAACCATTATCTTGCCTACCACCCCCCCCCCTTTTTTTCTTTTTTTTTTTTTTAACATGGTCTTACTAAATTTTCCAGGCTGGCCTTGAATTGTGATTCTCCTGTGTCAGCCTCCCAAGTAGCTGGGATTGCAGGCATGTGCCACTGCACCCAATTTCCCTCTCTCTCTCTTTTTCTAGATAGGATTGGCTAAATTTGTATCTACTTCATTATGTTTTCTTTAATTTATTCATTATGTATGGATTTATTCTTATTTCTTGTTTTTCCCCTGTTTTCTAACACATTAATTATACCTTTTCTTTTTACTTTCCTTTATTTTCTTCTCTTTTTCTAATTTGGGGGAGGGGCAGATGCTTAATGCATTTTTCTGCTTTCTTCTTTATCAATATAAAAGCATGAAATTTTCCCTGAAGGTTGAACTCTATTTACTAGGTTCTGATATGTGGTTTTCATTATTATTGTTTCTAAATAGACCACACTTGTTCTTTTTCCTTAAACCCAATAAATGTCTAAGACAGAATTTTAACATTCTTTTCACTTTGGAAGGGACTCTTTATTTCCTGATTTTCTCATTGTTACTGGTTTTATTGTATATTGGTCTGATAGTGCTTTCTTGTGGCCTACTACTTAGTCAAGTTTCATGAATGTTTCATGGTCCTTGGGAGTGGGGAGAATGTACTCTTTATTTTCACAGTATGTGCGATTGAAATTTTATCTGCCAGAACTTTCTTACTAATAATTATATATAAGGTCTTACCTCTCATTTCTTATTTGTTTATTTGCTTGACCTGTCTCAGACTGAGGGAGGTGAATTAAACTCTCCTACTAATGTGTTTTTGTCTATTTCTCCTTATATCTTATATAATTTATGGTGTATGATTGCTGTTCTTACATTACTTGGTATATGGATTTTCATAACTATTATATCTTCATTGTGGATCTTCCTTATTTTGTTTGACCTGGTATTTTTTATGGAGAAAAGCTTTTAAGGTTTTATGTGGTCAAATGTTATCAATATTATCCTTTATGGTTTCTGAGTTTTGTGTCATGCTTAAAGAAGCTTTTTCTAATCCCAGCTTTTAAAATTACTCAATCATGCTTTCCTCCAGTATTTTTGTGGTTTTTGTTTAAATCATCTGGAATTTATATTGATGTAAAAATGAGTAAGTGCCTAGCTTCACTCTCTACCCCTTAACCATGGTCTTTTAAAATGGCTTAAGAGATATCTAAACATCTTGATTGAATCATCAATTATAGTAGACATCTGTTGCTCTTGCCTTCTGCCCAGCATCTCTACCCCCCATCCTCCCCACCCTCTCTCAATAACAGCCCTTCTTTTTCCTTGGGGAATCACCTCTCCATTGCTAGAGTTGGTTTGGAACTGACCTCAATTCCTGCTCCAGGATTGAGTATGTAAATCAACCTTGGTATCATTCTCCTAGCCACAGTGATTGGTTTGGTTCAGGGATGGAGTATAACCCAAGCTAAGCCAATCAGAATCAAGAATACTAAGCTCTTAGAGCTATATTGGCATTATTTTATTTTACTTATTTTATTTTTTTGGAACTGGGGATTGAACCCAGGGATGCTTTGCCACTGAGCTGCACTCCCAGATCTTTAATTTTTTTTTTTTTAAATTTTTAGACAGGGTTTTGCGAAGTATCTTAGGGCCTCACTAAGTTGCTGATGCTGTCCTTGAACTTGCAGTCCTCCTGCCTCGGCCTCTTGAGACTGTAGGATTACAGAGGTGCATCACTGTGCCCGGCCCTATTGGCATTATTTTAGAAAAGTTAGCCTTTTTCTGTTAGATTTGAAGCCGAAAAAGTGTAAGCTTGTGTTTCCAGGGACCACCATCATGTAAAGCCCAAGAAAGAAACCAATACAGTAAAAAGTACTGGTCAAATTATTTGAGCCTCTGGATTCAGTATGTCCTACCCAGTCTCAGTAATGATATATATAGCTTTTGCTTGTAATTAAAAGACCCCTGACTAAATTACAAAATGCCCCAAACAGCAACAAAACTCCCAAAACTATCGATTTGAAATAAGACTTATATTTATATATAACATTCTAATATGACCTTGTCTTTCCAATCTGATCCATTGGTCCATGTATTTATTCTGGGAGTCATCACTAGAGGAACTGTCTTTTCAACTGTCTTTTGTTTGATTAGCTCAATATTTAATCACATTTCAGAGCTGAATGTTGCTATGAGCAATGGCTGATAACAACAATTCTTAGCTGCTCCCTCTTCAGAGGCCCACCGTTGGCCAGTCAGGAGACTTCATACAAGGGAGGCTGTGTCCTGACTGTCCCCAAATGGCTAATGACTGACCTTCATGGGGTACAAAAGATCAATCATCTTATCTCAAAGTGGGACTAACTTTGTGCACCAGAGCATTCTTGCTTAACTTTTCCTCCTTGCCTTCTCTGATTACCTTTACTCCCCTTCTCCTGAGAGCACTCCCAGTCCACCACTTGAGCAAGAATCCCAATCTCTGGGCTTTGCTTCTAGATAAGAATTCTTTCCAGGTGTTCTTAATACTCCTCTCTAAGCTGTCACTCAGTGGAAGAAATAACCCCTCTGGCAAAAGAAACAACAAAGGTCAAGGATGTTGATTCTTCTAAATGTATCTGGAAAGTTTCCTGGATCTACTAATCTTTCAAAACATACCAGATAGTTAATGCTGAGCGACTACCAATGTGTAACTTTATTTAGGCAAGTTCATCAGATAAAACCAGTGGGTGATATTTAGTTAGGGAATGGGTTAAGTACACCAGGGAAAAGTGGTTTTGTTTATTTTGCTATTTTAAAAATTGACAGATAGTAATGTCACAACTTTATGGGTATAGTGTGATGTTTCAGTATATTTACACATTGTGTATTGATCAATGAGGACATTGAGGTTATTCACCATTTCAAACATGTATCATTTCTTTGTAATGAGGACACTCAAAATTCTCTCTTCTTGCTATTTTATTTATTTATTTATAATACTTATTTTTTAGGTGTAGATGGACACAACACAATGCCTTTATGTGGTGCTGAGGAGTGAACCCGGGTCCTGCCCATGCTAGGGGAGTGTTCTACTGCTGAGCCACAATCCCAGCTCCTCTTCTTGCTGTTTTAAATGTTATGATACATATTGTTGACAATACTCACCTGACTGTGTAGCAGAACACCGGAACTGGCTATGACTTTGTATCTGTGAACCAACCTTGATCAGCTGGCCTCTGGTACCACAATTCTGGTCTCAGCTCAGCTCTTTCCAATTCCACATATGAGTGAACTCGTGCAGTGTTTGCCTTCCTGTGTCTGAATTCTCTCACTTAACAGTTATCTCCGGGTCTATCCATGTTGCTGAAAATAACAGGATTTCATTCTTTTTAATAGTTGAATAGTATTCCATTGTATATATGTATCACATTTTCTTTACCCATTCATCTGTTAATGGATACCTCAGTTGATTCCATACTTATGTTCTTTTTTAAAAAAAGTAATTATTTAGTTGTAGATGAACACACAGTATCTTTATTTATTTTTATGTGGTACTGAGGATCAAACCCAGTGCCTCACACATGTGAGGCAAGCACTTTATCACTGAGCTACAGTCCCAGCCCCCATACTTATGTTTTTTTGATGGTGAAAGCTCCATATTCTATTATACAGAAGGGTGAGTATAGTCAACAATATTGTATCATACCATTTAAAATAAAGGAAGAGAGAATTTTGAGTGTCCTCAACACAAAGAAATGATATATGTTTGAGATGATGGATAACCTCAATGTCCTGAGTTGATCAATACACATACACATCACCATCTTAACAAAATGATCAAACCCAGAATCCATAATGTTGGAGCAAACTGACATGTGTCTTTTGAAGTGATGTGGCAGGAAATACATAATAGCACTTAGTGGTATTCCTGCCCCAAAACGTTAACCTGAATCCAACCATGAGAAATATCAAATCCAGCTCAGGAGGCATTCTAATAAACAATGAGGCTGGAGAATGTCTGAAATTAATTAAAAAGTGAATAAACAGATGTGACAGATAAATTTAAGTGTCTATATGTATTTATATTCTTTCTTCTTTTTGTGGACTTGAAATTTCTACAAAAACAAGTTTGTAAACACAATGAACACATGCACACAAAATAATACTACATAAAAATCCACGTGCTTTCAAATTTTGTTGTGCTGCATTCAGTTAAAATCCATTTTATCAAATCATATTATGAAATGTGCATTATAATTATAGTCAATACTCATCTTATTTCAGTTTTATAATAAGATTTTCTATCTCCTATTAACAAAAAATAAAATTATATGCTAGCTGCTGGGCCAATTAGTTATAGCAATATATACCTTCCTTTTTCATTAAATACATGGAAAATTTAATCATAATGCCTAATGAAATTAATGGAGCTATTTTGGCCTTTTAAATGCATCACTAATTGCATTATTCCCAAAAGCTGTCCACCAGAATTCAGTACCTATATGGACATACATTTACCAAAGCAGTACCTTGCCTTCAGCAACACTCATCACATTAATAATAATTGGTAATTTTAACCAATTTTATAATTTAGGTAATTATAAAATAAGGAGGACTACCATTATCATCTTGCTTCGGTAACTTGGTGTGATTAATTTGTTAGATCTGCATCTGCATCAGTTTAATCTTTGTCTGCTTTAGTAGCTTATTTTTTTTCTTTTTTGAGATACAATCTCACCTTCCCAATAACTGTGGACTTGAGCATGCACCTCCATGCCTGGTTACTTTAGTAATATTTCTTGTGATGAGACATAGTACAAAACATATTGTTCCAAGTTTTAAATTTTTATCCCTTAAAATGTGTAGCGGCACATTTATTTGAATTAAAAAATGACACCAGACTCTCTGGCAAATTAAAGTCAGAATCTGATTTATTGGTCTGACAATGAGGCTCAGCTTTGCCAAAACTATTCTGGAAAACATTTTCTAGAACATTCATTATTGAATTATCTAAATGGCATCTTTGAAGTTTTGACAAAACAGTTAAAGTATGCAATAAGACAAAGGCATTTAAACAAAACAAAACAAAAACTTGAGATGTGACAGATTCTATGGTGGTTCCATGATCCCCACTTCCTGGTATCCTTGCCTTTGCGTCACCCTCTCCCAATGAATGGGGATGGAACCTAAGACTTTCTTCTAACCAAGAGAATAGGGCAAGGACCATGGATGCACATGACTGTGTGGATGTGATTGTGTTACCTAAGATTATAACAGAGAGACTCCTTTGCTGGTTTGAAGAAACAAGTGACCCAATCAGGGAGACTCAAGGAGCTGAGGGTAGCCTCTAGCTGGCATCCAGCAAAGAACTGATGTTGCCAACTCTTATGTGACCTTCGAAGTAGATCCTCTCCCAGCCATGCCTGAGATGTGACTGCTGTCCCCACTGATACCTTGACTGCAGCCTGGGGAGACTGTGAAGTAGAGGACTCAGCTGGATAACCACAGCTAGGTTTGGTGCCCAAACTCCTAACCCACAGAAATTGGGAGAAAATAATTTCTTGGGTTGAACTCACGAAGTTTGTAGTAATGTTTTTACACACCGATAGATACAATAAATGGAAAAACTATGTTGAAATTAATATTTTAATGTTTAAGTGATTTGGAAACCAGCTGATTAAGTGGCAGTTCAAGAGGAAGAATTGCAGAGATATAATGTAAGGTTCTCAGGCTTGAGCATGCATCAAAATCACCTGGAGGCCTTCCTGGTGAAATTCAGATTCCTGGGTCCCACTCCCAGAGTTTCTGATTCCACATGTCTGGGGCAGGGCCTGAGAATTTGCATTCTAACAAGTTGGCGGGTGATGCCCAGGTAGCTTGTCTGAAATCCGCACTTTGACAACCACGGGTGCAGTCACTGCTAGCTAAGTCTTGGTAAAGCCCCTTTGCTATACCTCTCAGAAATTGAGAAAATGATTAGGTTTTAATGACTAGTACAAATTTCTTCACAAGTTAAATTGTCTCCAATCTTTTATTTTCAACAAAATTAAAGGAGGACCTAGAAGAGTTACATAGGAGAGGTCATTAAAAATAATTTCTGAGAAAAAAAATAATTTCTTATGAAAAATAAGCATGGGAATTTTGGCATACAACTTGGAAGTATTCTGAGAATGGAATGGCTTTTCTATATCTCACACATACACACAACTTCTTCCATTCTTAAGCATGCATTTAAGTGAACAAAGTATGTTAGGGTAAGCTAGACTGCTGTTACAAATAGACCCAAATATTGTTCAGATACAATTGGAGGTTTATTTTTTGTTGATTCTCCAGCATGTGGTGAATCAGAGACCCAGGCTTCTTCCATCTTTGACTCTGCCATTTCCCAAGGTCTCACCATCATCTCCATCCAACCTGAAGAACATATATAGGAGGGACCACTGCTTCCTAGCCCAGGGATAACATATAGTGTTCAGCTTATCTTTAGAGAGAAATGAATAACATGACCGCTGCATTCATCTGGGTCCAAACAGAAAAGAAAAGCCACTAAGTAATTTGAATAGGGAAGTTTAATATAAAGAATTCCTAACAGGGAATTGGAATAATAGGTGATTGGCAGTTCAGAAGTGAAGAGAGAGAAGATCTAAAGAATGGATGCCACTCATAGGGCTGAGACACAGCTCCTTTTTCTAAGATTCAGACTTCATTGGAGAAGTGTGTTTGAGGACACCAAGATCATCATTAGGTTCAGTGACTTGTGAGAAGGACTCAAAGAACCCAGAAGAGCTGTTACTCTTAGGGTTATAGTTTATTATAGTAAAAAAAAAACACAGATTAAAGTCACTGAAGGAAAAAGGCACATAGGATGGAGTCTGGGAGACACTGGGCCCAGGCTTCAGGTTGTCCTCTCCCAGTGGTGGATGAAAAGCACTTAATTCTTCCAGCTCTGATGTACGAAAACACTGATGAAGTATTGCTGACAAGGGAAGCTCATGTGAGTCTTGATGACCAGGACTTGTACGGGCGGTGGGTCACACAGGCATGACCGATGGTGCACATGGCTGACCTTAGTTACTCAGTTCCTTTCAGAATCCACAGGGGGCTAAGGTCCCTGCCATAAATCACAGTGTTATCATAGGTTATCTGGTATGGCTCAAGGTCCTAGATAAATAAAAACATTTATCAAGCAGGATATTCCAGGGGTTTAAGAGTTATTGCCCAGGAGCCAGGTAAAGGCCAAACTTTTTGGAATGTGCAAGGTTTGGGTAAAATGCAAGCCGAGTTAATCCTTTACTTCAGGTGTTCAGTTCAATGAGTGTTGACAAATAGATACATGAACAACTCCCCAAGCCAAGGTACAGCACATCCACTCTACCCTTCCAATCAAAACCTGCCCACTCATCCTTAGCTATTGCTCTCTATCACCAGGGATTAGCTTTGCCTATTTTAAAATCCCACATAAATTGAATCAGATAGTATGTATTATTTTGTGTCATTTATTTATTTGTTTTAGTTTAATATGGTTTTTTGGGGGTGGTGCCAGGGATTGAACTCAGGGGCACCCATCCACTGAGCCATATCCCCAGCCCTATTTTGTATTTAGAGACAAGGTCTCATTGAATTGCTTAGTGCCTCGCTCTTGCTGAGGCTGGCTGTGAACTCAAGATCCTCCTGTCTTAACTTCCTGATCCCCTGGGACTATAGGTATGTGCCACTGTGCCCGGCTAATATGATGTTTTTGAGACTTATCCATGGCACTGTAGTATGCACACCACAAGTGGTTTATCTGTTCTCCTGTTGATGGACATTTGAGTTTATTTTTTTTTTTTTTAGTGGATGTTGTAAATAAAGCTTTTATAAATGTTCTAGCAAAGTTTTTTTTTTTAATAATATGTATCTATCTCTCTCTGGAATAAACCCTTGGGATTGGAATTACTGGATCATAGGTGTTTTCCATAGATAGATGTTTTCCTTTATAAGAAACTGCTAAGTAGTTTTCCAAAGTGGTGGTACCTCTTCACACAACCACCAGCATTGTACCCATGACAACATTTGGTGTTGCTACGCTTTCTTATTTTAGCCATTCCAATGGGTATTGCTGAAAGGTCTCAAGCAGGGGGAGACTTGACTTTAAAAGAAAATCACTCTTGCCAGGCACAGGTGGCACATACCTGTAATCCCAGCAGCTCAGGAGGTTGAGGCAGGAGGATCACAAGTTTGAGACCAGCATAAGCAATTTAGCAAGGCCTTATGTAATGTAGTGAGATTCTGCCTTAAAATAAAAAGGGCTGGGGATGTGGCTTAGTGTTAAATGCCTCTGGGTTCAATCCCCAGTACAAAAAAAGAAAAAGAAAAAGAAAGAAAGAAAAAGAAAAAGAAAGAAAAAGAAAATCACTCTGAGTACAATATGGAGGGGGAGAATGGATGAAGTGAGGGCTGTTCAATAAATATTTATCTATAGAAAACATCTATTCCATGATCCAGCAATTGTGATCCTAAGTATTTACTCAAGAGAGATATAAATATGTATTACAAAAGACCTTTGCTATAACATTTATAGAAGTATTATTTATAACAGCCACTAGAAAATAAAAATATAAACCTCAAATGTCCATCAACAGGACATCAGATAAATAAACCACATGTGATCTTCATACTACAAATACACACAGTGCCGATTTTGATGGTACAGATGAGAGAGAATGTGGATTACTTTATGGGACTTAATGCTGAAGATGGATTTGAAAGGTATTTAGAAGGTAAAATTAATAGAGGAGTTTGCTGCTAGTTAGAAACATTAGAAAAGCTCCAAATTATTTTTTGTTATTGTTTTTTAATTTGGTGGAGGGTATAGGTCGCTTGGCTTGGCTTGGTTTTGAATAGACATTTATGGTGCCTCTGACAAATTCGACTGTTTGAACATGTTGTCCATTTACTGTGGAACAGCATACAGTCACTAAAAATGTGTTATAGAGGAATATTTCTTGATATATAAAGATTTCAAAGTGAATTGCTTAAATAATAAGTTACAAAATTTTGTAAATGTAGATTGACCACTTTTTATTTTTATAAAACCATATTGAGGGGCTAGGGATGTAGCTCAGTGGAGGAGTGCTTGCCTAACATGCTCGAAGCCTGGATTCGATCTGTAGCACTGCAACAAGCAAACAAAACAACAACAAAACAAAAACAAACTGTACTGAGAAAAGTCATATGAAAAGCTGTACAGTGAACTGTTGTTGACTGTGATCTCTAGGTTGAGTTTTCAGAATAGTTTTTAATTTGGGCTATATTTTTCCCCCATTTTTCTACAAAGAACATGTGCTAATTGTGTAATATGAAAAAGGTTATTTTTAAAACATTTAAAATTTCAAAAATAGAAATTTATTTTAAGAGCACAAAATGAGAATAAATAGAATCCCAAAGGGATGGGAAGGTAGTGGTAATAGCATCTAGCTCCTTCCTTCCTCCTTTATCCTCGAATGGCTCCTTCTACCCTGTTCCTCTGGGCACAATATCTGGCAGGAATTTCTAGGCTTCTTTCAGATTTTGAGAATCTGAGGGTGAAGTGGAAGGGCTTTTGAGAAAGACTGAGCTGAACTCAAATCCATGATTTTGAAATCCATAAAGACTTCTCTTTCTCTGATCCCTGTGCCCAACTTACTTTGGTTAGTTATGTCCTCACCTCCCACCCCTCCAGTACTGGGGCACTTTACCTCTGTGCTACCTCCCCTTTTCATTTAGGGTCTTGCTAAGTTGCCCAGGCTGGTGGCCTCCAACTTGTGATCCTCTTGCCTCAGTCTCCTGAGTATCTGGGACTACAGGTATGTGCCTGTCCCTGGCTGGATGCCAATAGTGTTGATCAGTTCTGTTGTATCTGCCACTTCATGGAGTAGTTCATGCACATCATCTATGACCTGTGCTGCTAATCCAGCCCCAGTCCTCATCTTACTTGACACATCAGAGGCAGCTGCCACAGTGGATCTCTTCCTCCTGGAAACTCCCTCTTGGTTATCCCTACTTCACCAGCCAGTCTTTTTCAGTCTTCTTTGCCCCCCCAATCTTTTAATCTTGGAGTGTCCCAGGGGCTTGGTCCTTGGAACCTCTCTTTGTTCTATCTATACTTACTCCTTAGTGATTTCATCCAGCCTGAATTTTAAATACTCTTGCACACACTGACTACTCCTAATTTCTATCTCCAGGCTGTGTCTCTATCCTGAACTCCAGACTCCCACATCCCAATTGGTGTTTCCATGTGATTTCTAACAGCCGTCTCAAAGTTGACATGCCCATCGGAATGCTGTTCTTCCCTCACCCACAACCCAAATTGTTGCTCCAATTCTCTATTAATGCAACTTCAGTCTTCCTTGTGCTCAGGCCAAAAATCTTGGAGGCATAATCAACTCCTCTTTTTTTCTTCACTTCTCAGTCTAAAAATGTATCTATCTTAAAAAATGTATCCAGTTATGGCCTCCGTAGGCCCCTGGTCACCCTCTTGCCCCACCTGGGTTACTGCAGCAGACTATAATGATCTTTGCTTCTTTCCTAGTCACTTCAATTTAGACGTCAAAGTGATCCTTTAAATATAATACATCAAATGATGTCATTTCTACGCTCAAAAAACTCTTGGCAGCTAAACGTGAGTAGATACTGGTGTCCTAAAAATCTTGCTGGCCCTAGGTGCTACGACCCCAGTTCCTTTCCTGATTATAATTTACTATACTCTCTCTCTGACTTCCTTCAATCCAGTTTCATAGTCCTCACTATTCCATATGTCAAGCCTGCTCAAAGCTTCACTTTTCTTTCAGATATCCACATGGCAGCTACTGTTCTCAAGTCTTTGCTCAACTGTGAGGTCTTCTCTGACTTCCTTGTTTAAAAGTGCAACTCTCCACCCCCATCTTTCACTTCTGTCCCTTCCCTGCTTTATTTTTTTCCATAGTACTTAGTACTTTTTTTTTTATTGGTTGTTCACAACATTACAAAGCTCTTGACATATCATATTTCATACATTAGATTGAAGTGGGTTATGAACTCCCAATTTTACCCCAAATGCAGATTGCAGAATCATGTCGGTTACACATCCACAATTTTTTCCAACAAATGCTATAATTTCTTTCTTCCTTTCTCATTGCCCCAGATGTAATCCCAGTCCCTGGCATAGAATAGACTCTATTTATTGGATAACTGATACTTGGTATGTTATATCTTAGATTCTAGTTTCATATAGAGAAATATTTTCCCCACTAGCTTGAGAGTTGCTAAAGGGAAGGGTGGGTTTGTGATTCCTCCCCCTCCGCAAAGCTTACCACTGTGTCTTACATGATACAGAACTGAATGATGGAAACTCAAGATGGAGACTTATCCATCTTGGAGAGAAGGAAATAAGGTCATCCAGGAGAGCCCTGCTAATTATTAGAGGTACACACTCCATTGATGCTCCACGGCCACCTGAGTTAACTGAATAGTTCCCAGCAGATACCTGGAAGTACATTCCTGTATAACCTTCAACCAATAGAGGATCCAGGCTCTTCAGCCTGAAGCCAATGTAGTCGGAGTGTCATTAATATAATTTCAGTATCCTTCAGTGCCTGCCATCTAGTAGGTACTTACTGGGTGCTTGGAAAATGGATAAACATATGTCTTTAATTGTGGGACTGAGCTGTCTTTGGAGCTTGCTTAGAGGTAATTGTTGAATTTGACTACACATACACACCTTGAGTTACCTAAGAAACTCCTTTCCTCCTTGCCTCTTAGGAGGTCTGGGAAGCAGCACATTATTGCTTCTCCTATTGACCTAGGAGGTCCTCCAAGACTGTGTAGTCAAACTTAGTCAACCATTGAGCAGGGACCAGAACTTCAAGGGTCTAGTCTTATTTCCACAATAGCCACTGTAAACATTCCAAGGAAGAAAGTAATTTTGGAGGCTGACAGCCATGAGTATTTTCAGATTCAATTTCAACAAAGTAATTCCATTTAAGAAAGATTGCCAAAAAGGTAATGGAGATTAAAAAAAAAAGGTGCTCTGTAAACTGTAAAGTGGTATCCAAAGGTTAGCTATCTGAGGTTCATCACCAAGGTCAACAAATCCAGGCCCGGAGGTTGAGCCAGCTGTTAAATTGGAGAAGCTAAGTAAGGAAAGGCTGGTCGGTTAAGGGGCCCCTTTTGAATGGGATTATCAGTGTATTTGCCGGGATCAAAGGATACAGTTGCTTGCCTGTGTATCACCCTCACTCCGGGCACCTATTTTAAGTACAATATACACTTATGCTGAATAGCATCAATACTTACATTATATATGTTTGCCTCAAAATGGATGATTTTCTGGACATTCCCATTTTTGCTCATTTTTGGAAGCTACACGCTGAGCTCTAGCCACCTGCAAGGCTGGGCATCAGATTGTCTCTCCAAGGTTTCCAACTGTCTGGGTACATGAGTGTTTTTCTTCCACATTAGTTTCCATTTGTCCCAGCTGCATCAGAATTGAGATTCTGCACATACTCTGGCTTTCAGAACTACATTCTTTTGCCCTCACACTACCTCTTTGTCATCTGACAACTGAATAAGCATTGTTCCTCTGGCATGGCTCGTGAAAAGGGACTCTGATGAAGAATAAACTTCACATTTTCTGGCTTCCTTATCCTAGCGCCCAACACTAGAAGGGCAGCAGTGTTTGGTGACCTCCCGCATTAGGTTAACGATCTGGGTCTGGGCCCAGGCTGGATAATGAGCCTGTGAATAATGGGGGAGCTGACTGTCAAAGCCTTATCATGGTGGAGTTGAGAGGAGGGCCCCTTTGTCCTGCACCCCTGCCCCTTCTCCCTAAGCATCTTTTCTTAATCTGTTGAAGCTAATGGGGTTTATGTGGCAGATATTCATTCCCCACAAGCTCCAAATAGAGTGGCTGTGCACCGATTCAGTCTCGATGTTACTACACTTAAAGGTTGTAAACCAGTGAAAGATAGTAGATAAACTTACAGAAAGCCTTCTGTTGCAGACTTGAAAAAAGGCTCAATTTTATTTCTCCAATGTAATAGGAGTCTTGAAAAACCCAAATTAAAGGTACAGAACACTAAAGGGCACAATACCTGCACACAACCCTGCAAACTTTATTTCCTTCTACAGGTTTCCCAAGTGATAAACTCTCACAAGAAAGAGATACCTGGAGGAAAGATACCCACTGTTGAATGGCCAGAAAGAAACACAACAAGACAACAAGAAGTTCTTTTTCTTTCTTTCTTTTTTTTTTCTTTTTCAAAGGGACCAAATTTGATAATGAGTAAAATTTTTACTTGTCAAAAGCAAAACTTGTTGGGAGAAAATTAGGAAATGGTCTTATAAGTTTTTACTGGTTTTCAAGGTATCTGTCTAAGGGTCTAAAATAGAATCATCCTGGGACTAGTCTAGTTAATCTTTTAACTAGCCTAGTCTAGTTAATCTTTTCACACAATCCAAGGTCCAAACATGAACTCTGTTTTTAAAAATTAGTTACCAAGAGTTGGTGACTAAGTGGGATGAGGGGTGGGGTGATCTCTGTTCACCACTGGCTAGGAAAAGAATCTTTCTCTCATCCCTTTTGGATGATTTTTTTTTTTAAACTAGAATATCCAGGTAACAGTTTCTTCAACTACTTTGAACTCTACCATCTATTGGTAAGGCTAAATAATTGTGCGGCAGGGGTAAGGGTATGGGGTGTAAAGGTGGCTTTTGCTTGCTTGAAAGTTAGACCACTGAGGGCAAGAAAGAGGCATTCCAGGCACTTGTTAAACGAAAAGCAAACTTCTTTATTGTACACAGTACAGAATATAACGCAGCTTGGCAGGATGCATACAGCCCTGCGCAGGGGGAAGTATTTAAAATCAATTGGCAGGTTAAAGCCTTTCTGCACTGTAGACTTTCCACACTCTGGAAAAGAAGCAAACAAACAAACAAAACCCCCCCTCAAAACCCTGAAGAAAAAAAAAAAAAAAAAACAACCAAAACCACCCAGGAAATGCATGAGTCCAATGGGAATGCAACGGTGATGCCGCCATCCTATATCTTGCGACAGCACAGGCCACATGGTTACAGCAGGGGAGGGGCAGCTCAGGCGACAGAAGATTATTTTCATACTTGCTAAAACAGCATAAATTTATTTAAAAAAAAAATCCCAAACCAGGATAAGTAAAGAAAGGAAAAACAAATCTATACAGCATTTACAACAAATAAATCTCTAGCCAGCTGGGGGGTAAAATATGCATCTATGTATAGACTATGTGTAGATTAGAAAGCTATAAATATGGTTTAGAAGAGTCCTTTGATTAGAGTACAATGCTAATTATGACCCAAGATATAAGCTCCACACCTTTGTGGGCTAATTTCCCATAGAGGAAAATCTCATTTTTCCATATCTATAAAATGCACCTTTATCCCTGTGAACCTCTTCACAAATGTGCTGTTGGTTATAAGGGGGATCATGGAGCATTCCGTTTTTTGAAAAGCAACTCAATGCATGTGCCTCACACTCTCGGACTCAGCACTGTCTTCTCCACACACGAAGAACAGCACAGTCCTTCTTAATGTTCTGAGTGACACAGGGAGCACAAAATTCCATCACTGGAGCAGGCAGCAAGTGCCATCACCCTCTAGAGTGACTTTCCTCTACTTTGAGCTCAACATTCACTCAGCTTTAACTTGGTTGTTTTAAACTTTCCCAATATAATACAGCAATTAGAAGAAACTTAAAAAAGTGGCAGGAAACCAGAGTGCTAGCACTGTTTTACCTGTTGGTGTCACCAGTAAGCCTCAAACCCTACAGAACTGTTATGCAGGGTTTAAAGCCCAAGATGTAAAGAACATGGAAAAAACAAAACAAAACAAAAACAAAAAACACAAACGGATGAAATGGAAATTGTCATTAGTCATGGCCAGGGAAGAATCCCTAGGGTTCCCACCAGGTGACCAAGTTTCAAATGGACATGAAATGTAATATGTACATCTGCTTCCCAGAGAGGGCATGTTAGTGAACACGGGGAGCTATACACATAGAATCTATGCTTGTGTCCAGGCTGCCCTGCACACTTCAAAAATGTACAACTCAGGTGCAAATGTTCCATCAGGTTGTCTGGTGCAGAAAGCACAAAGCAGGCCACAGAGTGGGCTTTTACGTGGCTAAGGAACAGCCCCAGCAAAGCCCCTCTCAAGCTGCAGCTCTTCATAAGTCGGCACGGCCCTGCCTATGGGACACAGTGCACAGTTACCAAAAGGTTTGTTTTTGTTTTTTTGCTTTAAATACCAAAACTACAAAAATCAGTTTATAAACTGTTTTTCCAAAACAACCACCAAAACAAAACAACCCCCCGCCCCCCGAATCAAAGCAAAACTAAATACTGTCAAAACTGTTAATCGCCCTTCCCCTAAAATGAAAGCCATCCACATTCAGCCATGTGACTGGGAAGAGAGAGGGGGCCTGCTCTATTTGGTGACCACATGGCTGGAAGGTTCCCAAGCGTAGCAATGGTTTATGATTTGAGAACCATGGAGTGGGTAACAGCTGTCAGGACTGATTCTCCCCTTTTTCTAAACCAAGGGGAAGTATTTCAGATTGAGCTAGAAGAACTCTTCAAATTTCAACACATATTTTTAACCTTTAATTGGTCTGAGCCTCCCCAACTCAGTCTACCTACTTTTCTATGAGCTTGTGATTTCTTTAATAAATTGTGCAAACCAGAGCCCTTCTATGTAAAGGCATTTAGTAGTCCATGATCAACACAGATTGTCACACACTCGGTCCCGTTTTGAGGGTACTAACCTGAACAAGGTATTGCTTTGCATATATTGTCCATGGTAGTGAGGAGGCTCCATTCCCACATTCTCTTCCCCGAAACCTCATCAGAATCAGAGTTGAGGCACCAACCTTTTGGTGGTTTTTCTGCCCCTGCCTGTTCCCACTCCCCAGCCAAGGTATATGCCTTTCAGGGTGAAAATCCAGAGATGGCTTGGGCTCTCCGGATAATATTCAAATGGCAAGCTTTAGAACAGCCAAGAACACAAACAAAACCACTGCCCTCATCTGCCTGAACGGGAACTGCTAGCTCTAGGGTTTGGCTGCTCAGCCACTCAGGAACTTAGTAAGCGAAGCCTTCAGCATAGGGGAGGCTGCTGCAGCGATCCATGTCCAGGAGGTAAGCAGGGTTGTCTTCAAAGTGGGTCAGTGGCAGGGTGTCCTCCTCGTTGAGGGGGCATTCAGACTCTGCCTTCAGGAATGGACGCTGATTGTCCGGGAAGGCCATGGAGAAAAGGGCATCCGGGTCACAGACAAATTTGTAGACATATCGTTCCCCAGCGACCTGCGAGAGAAACACACCTTAAAAGGCCCAGCTGGGACAGGGAATGGGGGGGTCAAGGGAAGAAAATGACATAATTTGAAGCCCAACCTCTCAGGGAGCTAAGAATCAAAAGGTCTCATGAGTAGCTGGTTATACAAATCACTGGGATTTGAGCAATCTTGGGGACCTAACTCAGCAGTTGAAACAGATGATATTTCAATTTCAAATTCACACTAGATAGGCTCTTTCAGAAGAAAATCCTCATTTTTGGTCTCATTCTGACAGCTTGGAAAGCTTAGAAAATACACTTATGCTGAAGTTGCTGCCTGGGGTTCCAAGGTCTGAGGATTGAAAGGTGTAATGCATAAGCCAGACCTCATTTTCAGTTACCTCCAAAGTTTACGGTCTTCATGGGTTGGGTCTATTATTATTATTTTTAAAAAATATTTTTAGTTATAGATGGACACAATATCTTTAATTATTTTTGTGGTGCTGGGAATCAAGCCCAGTGCCTCACACATGCAAGGCAAGTGTTCTACCACTGAGCCACAACACCATCCCCTGGATTTAGTACTTTGAAGGATCAGGAATTTGATTGGAAAATCTGTGTGAAAATTTTAAGGATGTCCCATAGTCAAGTAGCAATGCTTTTTGATATACCCTCAGTTTTAAAAAAATTATTCACTGCAAGGTTCTGCTGTACTCTAGGAGCTCACAACTGCCTTGGTATGGACTTTATGCATTGTAATATCATTGGAACCAGAGATCTTGATTATTTACGGTGCTCATCGGGTAGCTGATGAGTCATCCAGCTCAAAAGAATTACCCACTCTCTTTTGGTCATGCAGCAACAGTGCAGGAGGGCACATATCCTTGAAAGTCAAACCTGATCCTCAGCTTATCAGGTAATGCAGAAGGACAAAGGAAGACTGCTATCATTACTGGTGAAATAGGCACTTTAGGATAAAAAAATCTGAATCATTGAGTTTAATCCTGCCCATTTGTCATTCTGTTGTGATTCTCAAATAATTAAAAAAGTATGGCTTTGCTTTCAAATCTTGGGTTTAAGAAGTATGTGGTTCCAGTAGAAGCTTGCAGAAGTAACAGTACAATCAGGCCAAGAGGTCTTAAGTTTATTTCACAGTTCCACTTCTATGTATGTTTAGTCATCAGAATGTGGTATCTGCACCAATTTTTCATAGAACCCAAGTATCAGAAATCTGAGATTTTTCTGAAGCTGGATGGCTATGGTCTTCATCAAAGCAAGTTTTAATCAACCATCCCTATTTTTTTTTTTTTTTTTTTTAAGCCACAGCTTAATCCCCCAGAGTCAGTCTGTGTGGAACAGTGAGGCAGGAGAGGAGGATGGTAATTCTACTAGATCCAAGTCAGGCCTAGCTGATGACACTAAAAGTAAAAGGGACAGGGGATCAGAAGGAAATGGGAAGTGATTGCTAACAGGAATGGGGTTTCTTTTGGGTGTGATAAAGTATCTTAAAATTGTGATTGTTGCATGGATTAAGGATGCTCAACTAGTAAAGTCCATGTGAATATTCCCAAACCTAGAAAACTGTGTGATGAAAACACTTCAGGTCCCAAGATTTCAGATAAAGTATACTCAGTCTACATCAGGTAGACTGCCTAAAAGTATAAATGCCAGAATTTTGGGAACTGCACAGTATAAAATTTGGTGGCTAAGGAAGGTCCATTCCCACCTTCTATGACTACCCATCCCAATAAGTATTTTATATTGCCTGACATCTTCAAAATATACCCTGTCCTCTACCCTGCAAAAAGCAACCTGCTACTGGGTGATTTCATTTGCCATTTTATAAACTTTGGGCTTTTGAGTTTTAGTTTCTATAGGTTCTGAAAAATCAGATTTTCTTATTCCTCTAACACTTTGGAGAGCATTAAGCCACCAGATTTGGAGGGCAAGGTGTTTTGACAACTGAAGACTTCAACAAAGCTCTTAAGGGAATGGAGACCTTCAAACTGATTCCAGATAAAATGGCTGGCTTAGTGTGGACATCTTAATAATCATGCGATTTAAACAAAGCAGAAGAGGCTAACTTTCCTATTGTGTCTCCTATAAGCAACTCCTGGTTTCTGTGTATCCAAGAACATTAAAGGTGCTCTTAATTATCCACTTAATTCTTACCTTGCTTGTTTTTTCAATATGCCTTTCTACCACAGAACCACTCATCAGGCTAACACTTTCTTTCAGCTATCATAAACAGTCTTATTATAGAAGCCCTGGACATTTTCTTTGAAACTGATCAGAGTGGTCTAAGAGTCTCTTGTAATTGCTCACCTTCTGCATGATGCCCTTTTCATAGTAGTAGCGTAGAGAACGGCTCAGCTTGTCATAGTTCATGGCTGGCCGGTTCTTCTGGATGCCCCAACGCCGAGCAACCTGAAAAGACAAGGAAAGCAAAGGGCAATGGAAACACATTCCCTGGGCCTACGGTTTTCTCCCAATCCCAGGAGCACCAGTTCTGTAACCTGCCTGCTTTGGCCAATGATCCATTTCTCTGACCTATAAAAGAAAGCATTTAATTCCCTTCAGACCAAACATTGAAGAAAGCTGATGATTCAGTCACAACTGCTGGGCCGTGAGACCTAGAAGAATCCTAGCACTTTAAGATTGCAGAGGGCTTGGCTAGTGTCCCAGAGGATGCAAGCTCTCTACTGTTTCTCCACGTATGAATTATTGACCAATACCCATAGACCATTAACATGTTGCCATTAAGTGCTATGGTTTCTGTAGGAGTCAATAAGGAATAATTAGAATGGTCATCCTTGAAACATTAGAAACACACTAGTGAGTTGCTAATGGGCAAGCAGAGCAAAAGTTCAATTCTAATAAGATTGGAGAGGGGCCGGGAGATGTTTACTTATTGTTGCTCACGGACTAAGGGGGAATCAGATCATTTCGGCCTTCTGCCATCCAATCCCCTGCTCCCAGAAGACTTGCAGAATGGACATTAAAGCACATAGCACCATTATCCACTTAATGAAAAATTAACAGGGCCTCACAAACAGTTCTGAAGTGCATTATATCTAACCCAGTACACCTGAGGTACAGTGATGGGGGATGTAATTGGAGCTTTGGGCAAAGAAGACTTATAGCAGGAAAACTTCTTACTAGAGTCTACCCAATTATCAGGGCAGTCAAGCATTTCTGGTTTTAAGTATCTCAACTTCCAAAATTTTACTTATGATGATGACTGTTGAGGCAGGAGAAAAATAGCCCTGGAAATGTGGGTTTTCTCAGAGGTCTTTAAATGCACGCAAATCAGGTCATATTTTGAACATTTTAGGTCAGTTTTGGTAACTTAAAAAAAATAACTATATATTCCTTTAATCTTTGAAAGCCAAATGTTAAACATGGAATAGGAAAGTAGGGCGAAAACAGCATTTCGCATATAGTATTCCCTTAAATTATTTTGACAGAACGAAAGCAACTCTTTCTGAATTCAGGATTATAAAACAACCTTTAATAAATAACAGATGAGCTGGACACGTGCACACACCTGCAATTTCAGCTACTTGGGAGGCCAAGGCAGAAGGATTGCAAGTTCAAGGCTACACTGGGCATCATAGAAATCTAGTCTCATAATAAAAGGGGATGGGATGTAACTCAGTTGTAGAGCACTTGTCTAGCACATGTGAGGCCCTAGGTTCAATCCCTAGTACTGCAAACAAAGCAAAACAAAACAGCCCCACAAAATTTAAAAAATAAATACCAAAAATGATCTATAAGGAAGAATGCATTTGTCCTAATTAGAATAGTTCAACAGTAATGATTCTACTCTGCCATGCAAAAAATCCAATGAAAGTTATGTTTCCATTTATTTGCTTCATGCCCCTTTGGCACATATACTGTCCCCATATTGTACACCCATTTAATTCCATCTTAAAAACAGCCCAAAAGGCAAAACTGACCAAAAATACATCTTGGTCAGAGAATAAATATTTTTAAAGCAAGGAAAATAGTGGTTTAGAAGGAAAATCTGCTACATCAACCTAAGTTCTTCTGCTCTGTTCAACAGAAATGACATTCTCTGAAACTAATCTTTAACCACTGTCTGCCCCAAGTGACATGGGTAAATTTCAAAGAATCCCAGCATCATCATTTTACTATGCCAACAGAAAGCAATTCAACTTCAATTGTGACCTCTCTTTGCTGTCACTTGCATATGCAACAGCTTACTGGAGTGAGGTTTTGTATATGCACAGATTTCAAAGCAGCTCTGGTAGCCATAGTTACTGACTCATCCTCCCAGGCCAGAGCCCTATGATTCAGTGGCCCTAACCACTGCTGCTCCTTCTATAGTAATGCATGATGCAGCACAGCTCCAGAGCAGCTGGAAATGAGGGCTGCCCCTCTTCTGCAGTGGGAGGAGCAGGCAAGAGATCATTGCCAGCTCTTTCTTTCACGTCTCCCTTTAGTAACTTAGGGAACACACATCTTAAAGACTGAGGCTGAAGGAGTTAAAAAAAAAAATCCACCTATTCCCTCCTCCCCTTTAAAGAGAGAACAGCCACAGCACAGGGAGTGGTTCTTTCTAGCAGCCCATCCTTTAAAACCTCCCAAGGCATCAGTTATCTGCCACATGTTCAACAAACAACCCTACCCCCCAAAATATTCATTAATGCAGATTCACAGTTAAAATGGCTCCAGATTAAAGCCGAGTCAGTCATAATTGAGAGGGTGCTAAGCTGGATGACTATCAAAAGACATTTGATTAGGGGGCCTGCCAAAACGCAGTTTTAAAACCACAATTTCCATGCACAGTGTAATGGATATTATGGATAATTACCCAGAGTGCACTACTCAGCCACACAGCTGCCTACAATTACGTCCCCAACAGCTTCCTCCTCCGCTTCACCCTTCAAGCTCCCCCATGACAACTCCTTATAGCTTTTTCCAGGAGTTGGTATCTTCCTGACATTAACAAGAATGGGCCCTCAAAGTTACACAAGGAGTAAGGGGGAAAACTCAGCAATGTCATGTCCTGAGGCTAACAGTACATTCAAGGAACTCAGTCAGTCCAAGGTTAAGGGAGCACTGAGAGTTTGTGGAATGCCTGGAAACTTCCAGGTGGGGTGAGAAGAGCAATTTGTGAAGAAACAAAGCTGCCCAATCAACATAGAGAGGCTTAAGGCTGCCACAAGCCTCTCACACATGCAACTCAGCTGGTTGGCATTTGTGAACATTCTGGATTAATATTAGTTTCTTTATTAAGTAAGAAAGCAGGGGCCCTTTGCCATCTGTTCATCATTTTCTTTACCACTGGCAGGAGAGCAGAAGATTCAATAACAGCTTTACAAAGGGTCATAACCAGCTTTACCTGTAGCTGGACAGCCCGTGCTAGGCCTGAGGCAGTGGCAATAAAGTAATAAAAGCTCCTGTTTGTGAAATGAGATAAATCAATAAGGCTGCCCACATGACAGACTTGCTTTCAAAAAGCCTTGGTGAGTTGAGGTAACTTGCTTTCCTCAAGCCTCACATAAACCAGGCCACATTATTAGGAAAGAAGGGAGGGGAAGGATAGGCCTATGTGCAGCGGACGGCTCTCCAGGAGGGCTGGAAGCTTAAAACATGGTCCATTTCCACATGACTTAGCCAGAGAGAAATGCTTGGGAAAACACAGCGGTACCAAGCTATTGCTTTGAAGGTAGAATGGCTGTTTATAGTACCTGAAATGGATGTGGACACACATCCATTCTCATGAATGAATACAAATAAGGCAGAGAATACCATACACATTTTTTTTTTTTTTAAACTGCTTTTAATGAAGTCTGCCTGTTCTACCAATCAGGACTCTTCATGCTTCCAACCCATACTTTCTCTTCCTTTTCTGATTTCATCTTTCAGACCATTTCATTCTTCCAAACCAAGTGCCAGGTTGTTACCTCCTGCTGCTAACCCTGGTGCCAACTTATCCCCTTCATGTGCTAAAGTGAGCCCTGGAGTTAATTGAACATCTAAAACTGCAGTCCTTGCTCAAATGCTTTCCAAGAGTGTTGTTTCCATTTCCGTTATACTCAACTCAAGGGTATCTTTTGCTCTGCTGATTTAACACATATGCCTAAAAGTTCATGCTACTGAAATGTCAGTTTTGGGGGGGCAGTTATTGCTTTTCCATTTATAATAACTCTAGATAATAAATCAAACAAAATTAAAACACTACCTCCCTTTGAAGTATGTTACATTGAGAGACTGATTTAATTATTCTGCTATGTGGTATTCCAAAAAGGGTTCTATTTTATGTCTTCTCCACTAAAGAAAGGACCCTGATCTGTCCTAGATTTTTCTGTCAATAGTTCTTGGCAAAAGAACAACAATCTTTCTTTCGTTTCTCTCTTTCATTTTTCTTCTATTAATAAAATAATGGTGGTTCGTGTCATTTCTTCAACTATTGTGATGCTACATGATACACTACAAGAAAAGCGAAGTTCCTGCTGGGCATAGTGGTGCACACCTATAATTCCAGGGACTCAGAAGGCTGAGGCAGGAGGATCACAAGTTTGAGGCCAACCTCAGCAACTTAGCAAGATCCTGTCTCAAAATAACACAGAAAAAGGGATGAGGGCAGGGGTTAAAGCTCAGCAGTAGAGCGCTTGCCTTGCACGTGTGAGGCACTGGGTTCGATCCTCAGCACCATATAAAATAAATTAAAAAAATAAAGATATTGTGTCCATCTTAAAAAAAAAAAAAAGGAATGGGGATGTGGCTAAGTGCTTAAGTACCCCTGGGTTCAATTCCCAGTACCAAAAAAAAAAAAAAAAAAATCCAAATCCAAGTTTCTAAGACTGACCTATCTCTTGATTATTTAATTTCCATGGGTTAAAGACACTTAAAAAAAAATAGTGGGGTAGCACATGACTGAAATATCATATAACATGTCCATGTAAACCTCAGATATAAGATATGACATACAAGGGCTGACCTCAAAATAAGCCTGTGTTGCTGAAACAACACTTAAAAAGACTTTCCAAGAGTCAGAACATATCCTATTTGGATGTACATATTCAAGGCCTTACTCCTTGATTTTGCAGTAGGGTTAGAAACTTTTCATGTATTTTATAGAGGAGAACTCTGGCTGTCCATGCATTAAAAATTGTTTTATTAAAAAGAAGAGTACTGCCAAGCCCACTGGCCAGGCCAGAATAAAGGGCATACTTAATACAGGAAAAAGCCTCAATGGAGATCTAAATAACAAACATCAACCACCACAAGTCAAAACTCATTTGAGTCCAGTGTCCAGGGCTTACCTCCTCTGGTTCTATCAGCTTAAACTCCATGCCTCGGCCTGTCCAGGCAATGAAGTGAGCATTGGCTGGGTCATCAAGAAGAGTGACCAGGAACTGCCACAGCTGAAGGGAGCCTCGCCTCTGGTAAGGAGGGCCCTCCCGATACATGGTGGGCTCTTGCTTGACTTTGCCTGTTTGGGACAAAGATATATATGCAAGAATTTAGTCCAGAATTTCTCTGGAGATTTGGACAAAAAGGAGCGTTGTTTGATTCTGATTTAATCATTTCAATTGGTGAGACTGCTTGAGGAATTCTGACGTCTCCAACCCTTTCATTTAGCATTAAACCTTGGATGGGCTACTTACCTTCCAGTCTCTCAGGCACAACGCAAGTGTCATCAAAATATAACCGGGGATCTTTTTCATATGAAAAACCTGAAGGAGTTGAAAGAGAAAGAACATGTTGCTTAATAGATTCTCTGTGTAATACTAAAACTGGATTTAGAGACTGAAATAGGATTTGGTCACTTCAGCTCATAAGCCCTATGCTGTATCTATGTTGCCCTGAATTTTGGGTGACTTCAAAAGGACTTAAGGCATTCGAGTTCTGATGTAATCACCTAAGCCTCAGTCAGAGCAGCATCAATTCTTGCTATCAGAACTAAGACTAAGGGAAGCGCTGAGTCACAAGTATGTTCTGTCACATCTTGTTTATGTTTGCATGGGTCAGTGTTGCAGTGACTGTGCCCTTAGATCAGAAAAGACATCTTATCTATTTTGGTTAACCTAGCCGGATATATTTATTAGACCTGTACATGGTTTCACCATTTGCCTTTAGCTAATATTAATTTCAATCTTCCATATAAACTTGTCCAGGTTCTCTAAACATCTCAAATACCTTATTGGAGAGTAAAGTACATGGCTCAATAAATAAAGACCAGGGCCTATAGAAGATTGTGAAAAAGTCTAAGTTGCAAAGCCAATTGGAGGTATTACCAGACATAGTGGAAGAAATCCAAAGAGACTTCCTAGCAAAGCCAGCTAACATACCTCCTCCTCAGGAATCCCACCCTCTCTGTTTTCTAGCTGGTCTCAGAGTTATTAGGATCCTGCCTAGCGAAGGATGCCTCCTCTCTGGGTTTGGTTCTTAGCTGATTCACCTGGCTAGTATAGGTAAATGTGTATTGGATATGTAGTGGGGACAGGTAGGGGAAAGCACTCTGTGATAAAGGGCTGTCATTAGAATCAGAGAGGGATTCACTGTGACTTGGAAAATCTATGGGTAAAGGAGCCAAGATATGATTCCACTATTTTCTCCTTCTTTTCAGACTGCCCAAATCAAGTAGCTTCTTGGCAGGTCTAGAACACCATTTTAAGAGGTTAGGACTGGAAAAGCCTGGCCCAACTTGGAGGAAACTAAAGATTGTTTTGAGTTTTTTATTATTGATTTTTGTTTCCTTAGCTCTAGGCATGATTTCTCTGTTGCTTAACTACATCAAAGGAAGTGTATTTTATTGACATTTATTTGTTGTTGAATCCACTAAATATTGAGGCCAGTGGGTAAGGAGTTAGAACAATATAGACTTGGTTCTTGTTCTCATGGAACTTATGTCTCAACTGGGGGAGACAGAGAAAAAGGATAAAAAGAAATAAGACATAGTGTAGTGTGGAAGTTAAAACATGTAGGTCCGGGAGCCAAACTGATGGACCCCAATTAGCTGTGACTTTGAATACATTAATCCCTCTGTGCTGCAGTTTCCTCATCAAGAAAGTCTGGGGAAGAGAATAATTCCTACCCTGTAGGTTGTTATGAGAATTTAATGAGTTAATATATAGTCTATTCCACTGATTTATTTCTTTACAACAGAGCACCAAGAATAGCTCCTATAATAAATGATAGCTTAAAAAAATAACTGCACATTGGGATAATTACTATTAAGAAATTAACTGGACAGTGAGAGAGCCTTCTCGTAACATTCGCTATAATGGAGTTGAAACTCCTTAAGAAGGACCACATACTGAGTATTTTAGTGTCCTCACAGCACTTGCAGACAGAAGTGTTCAATAAATATTTGAATAAATAGGAGATTCCACAGTCTTCATTAAGGAAAAGAAAACAATGCTAACCTTTAAGTCAGAGATTTAGCGAGTCCTGATCAATTTATTTTCCAATTTGGTATTAGAAACCTGTTTGACTTTTATGATAAGTTGGTATACTTTACATCACAATCTTATCTGTATCATTTTTTTTTATCTTGGTTGCTAGGAACCTATATGTTTATTTTCTGACCTTCCATATGTATTTTGATAAATACATGATGTTTTTTTTAATGGTTTCATTATAAAGACACTATAACTACTTCAAAGTTTACACACCTGTCAAAACTATTACATTATTTTTAGAACCTTTCTTCCTCTTGAGGTAAGAATAATACATTTACTGTGTGTGTGTGTGTAGGGCGGGGCGGGGGGAGGGCTAGATTAAATTCTCAGTTTGGTTTTTAAAACTAATCAGATGAAGGACTGCCTGTAAGGAGTAATCATTTTGTGGTTTCTAGTTATTGCCACATGTGGTCTTCTAAAACATCTGGAAGATGCTCTTGGTTTAAGTGAAATTTATGTCAGTTGAATTTGCACCATCAGTTATTTCAGTTGTGGCCACAACCAGCTAATCACTCAAATAAAGGTGGCAGGAAGGAAGAACTTGTTTGAGGGGTAAAGTGGAAATGAAAGATTCAAAACATTCTGCAAGGATTCCAGGTGAAGGCTTAAGGCTATCTTAGCAATCACAGATGCCAATCAGAAACACTTGTTTTACTAACTGTTTCACAGGCATCTGTGGTCAAGCACGTATAAGGATAGAAAAACCGTGCCAGGGTTATTTAGAACAATTAAAAATACTGGTATCTTTGAAAAAAACTTTTTCTATGCACTGGGTCAGGGAAAGGAATGGGAAAGAGTGGGAGAAAACGCACACAAACTCACCAGATAGTCTGTGTATAGTAAGCAACCCAGTGTCTTACTAAAAATATTTCCTTTAAGAGCATGCTCTTTGCTAAATGTTGTAATTAAGTAAAATGTTTTCCTCCCTTATTCCCTCACTCCCTCCTAGTTTGCCTGCTGCAAACATCAATTGCTTCTGTAGAGACATTCAGGAACCTGGAAGAGAGCCCTGCACAGCTGTGCCTATCGCAGCCAGTGGTCCTGTAGTCCTTCCCTTGGAGGGCTGGACCCTCACAGGGTAACCAGAGGAAACACACCAGGATGTCCCACCTAACCAAACTAGTGGGAAACTCATACGAACCACCCTTATTAACTAATCACCTGTAAAAATCAGCCAATGCTTCATGAGTATCAGATCTTCCGCCTAAAATGCCAGAGATCAGTGGTTCTCAATCTTACATGCACCTGAACCCACCCCAGCTTTTTTTTTTTTTTTTTTTAAAGAAGGGTACTCAACCACTGAGCCACATCTCCAGCCCTTTTTAAAAATTTCTTTTTACTTTGAGGCAAGGTCTTGCTAAGTTGCTTAGGGCCTCAAACCTTTTATCTTCCTGCATCAGCCTCCTGAGCCTCCAGGATTACAGGCATGTGCCACCATGCTCGGCCCACCCCAGAATTTATGATTTAATTGCTTTGATGAAGGTAGAACATAATTTTTTTTAAACTCCCCAGGTGATTCGAATATGCAGCCAAATTGAGAATCACTACTTTAGTTCTTACACTTGGAGGTGCATTTCCTGAAGGCCTTGTGAAAATAGACTGTTGGGCCTCATTCTGGGGTTTCTGATTTAATAGATCTAAAATGAGTCTTGAGAATGTGTGTTTCCAACAAGTTCCAGGTGAAGCAGAAGCCACAGGTTTGGGGAATCACACTGCTCTAGATATTTAAGAAGAAATGCTATTTAATAGACAAGAAGACACACTTCTGGGGAAGCTGTTCTAAGGAAAAAAAAAAAACCTTCCTTATTTCAGGGAAATCCTAAACCTACCACCTCAAGTAGTGTTTTTGCCCAGAAGGGTAACTTTTAAGCCCTGAGCCTACCTCTCAAGGCCTTTCATGCCCCACAGACTTCAGTCCTCAACGGTGCTCCTTTCCATCAAATGAGCCTGCTGATTTGCTATTGTTATCCACTCATGCAGGAGCTATTCAGCAAATGATCCTTGCAGCTCTGACAGCTCAATTATCCTCCCCCCACAAAAGGCCCCTTTCCTCCTCTGCGTTCCCATCTAATTACTCCTTTAAAGAAATTCTAGATTTAAAAAAAAAAAAAAATCTGTGTTGATGCCCTAAAAACAAACAACAACAAAACACAGGCCCTCACAAACACTGGCAGCAGATGCCTTGAAAATGTCATTCCTTTAACCCAGAAATTTCAGGGATTTAGCTTCAAGAATTAATCAAGGGAACGTGAAAAGATTTAATTAGGTGAACGTTTATTTCTGGTTATTCTGAGAATAATCTGGAAATATGTACATTTTCAGCAAGAGGTGATCAGCTAAATGCATACCCATAATAAATACTGTGCTGCCACTACAGATGCAATCAAGGAGGATGTTGGAAGCTATGGCAATTACACTGGCTGTACACTGCGGAGGGCGATGATGCCTTGGCTTAGAATTCTGGCTTTACCTATCCAGTCATATGACCTTGAGCAAACCTTTCAAGCTCCTAAATTTCTGAGCCTCAGTTTCCTCATATAATATGGGGCTAATAGGAATATGTCTTCTAGGAGTAATGAAAGGATTAAATGACTAAAATCAACACATTTAAAGAAGTTAGAACAGGATTTGAAATACATTAAGCATTCATTGAGTTAATGACTATTGTTAAAAGAAAGAACAGTATAAAATGATGAATCCTGTGTATGATCTGTATAATATTTATGTCTGCAAAGAAAAAAAATGGAAGATTTTACATAGCAAGTTTATGGTGATCTCTGGATAATGAAATTTAAGTTTTATTAAATTTTTTGTCTGTCTGTATTTGCTAAATTTTGTGTAACTTTTATTACTTGTGACAAGAAGCTATAGAAGTTTATATTTTAAGTAAAACAAGGTCAAAAGCAAGCTCCTCCAGGAAACTGAGCTTCTAGCTCCATCTGACCACTTCCTTGGGCCATATGCTATAGAACATCTACACATCTTATTTGCCAAGAATACCTCAAAATTTTCTCCCATGTTAAAAGCAGCAACCATTTATTATGTAATAATTTCAAGAAAAAGCTAGCCACCCAAACTAAATCAAACCTAGAAACACATTTTAAAATTGTTTTCTAACATGTCCTTGGATTACCCTCACCGACCTAATTAAAAAGTTCTAGTTTAGGCTGATCGGTCTGGAAATGTGGACATCAACCAACTTCCCTTTTTTCCCCCATATTCTCCTGTGAACTCTTAAAAGTTAGGGTCACTGCTTTTAAAAATGATGGCAGCCCTCACAAGTGCTTAGGAGCATGACTCAGACCCTATGTGCAAGATAACTGAAGATTATGATCAATCAGCATGCATACTCATTAGCTAAGAAAAGTTTAACCTATTATCTCAAACCTCAGTCTGGAAACAGCACTTTTAAGTTAAATATATATATATATATATATTTTTTTTTAAATTTATTTTCTTATACCTGTATTTTATGTATTTATTTTTATGTGGTGCTGAGGATCGAACCCAGGACCTCACATGTGCTAGGCGAGCACTCTACCACTGAGCCACAACCCCAGCCCCAGCCCCAGCCCCAGCCCCAGCCCCAAGTTTAGTATATTTTAAAAAAGAAAATTTCTTACCTTCATGGCTGCTGGAGAAATATCCCCCTCTCATGTAGGATGACTGGCAGTTAGGCACTTCTGAAAGGGAAACAGAGACACACAGACTCCTGTCAAAAGGTTCTGTAGGAAAAGCAGCACACAGGATCAGTTTGGTAGTTAAGTCCCTAAACTTTCTGCTCCAGGGTCAAGTCCTTCTGGTCTTGTCCTAAGAAAGTGGTATCATCCCAATAAGTAACATGGGAAACACTGAAAGTAAGACTCTTTTCCTCAATAGTCACAGGAGGGGGAAAAAAAAAAATGATGCCTTGCCCTACTAATCCACACATTTTAGAAACAGGTTAACACCAAATATGGCCAGAGAATTAATGGGAGAAAAATTAACTTTCAAAAGGCTGAACTTGGTCTCCTACGCTTTATGGAGAGTAAAGGAAGAAGATTGCTTTAGATCATTCTCACCTTGCTCCCTTTTACTGTTGATGGTCATGTCCCATTCAGCTCCAAGGGAGGAGGGTATTTTGGGGCCAAAGGGATTAGGGGATCTGAAGTTAAGAAGCCAGGACAAGAACTGGCAGGAGTGGGGACTGCAATTTGGTAAGCATTAGTTTTTGTCACATTGAGTCTGTTATATTGAAACCCATTCATACTCAGGTGATCTCTTCTTCAGGCCTCATGGTATATCAAGGAGTCCATGAGAGGAAAAGTGAACTGGGCTGTGCCTATGTGGGACAAGCCTTCACCCAGGGACACCACTATTCAGATTCAAGAATTAGAGATATGGTAACATTGTTGAATGTCTTGCTTCAAGTGAGTAGGGTAGGGTGAAAAGCCTATCACGGTTGATTTAAAATATCAATCCCCAAGGGAAAAAGGTCTCTGGTTATGTCTACTCCTAAGAAAAATACATCAAAGCCTTCAAGAGGAATGCTAGTGGACATTTTTGCAAGTTATCACTTCCTAATTTTTCTGTCATAAATCAACAGGTGTCTCCCTCTGCCCTCGTCCCCAATCTTTTCCTTAATCAATTTCTGCTTAAATAGAGCAATCTACATGTAATCTCAGTGAAGACCAAGGCAAATTCTATATCCCATTCCATATGTGAAAGCTATTCATATTCCATATGGATAGCATGACCTTTCCCAGGGTCTTAAGAAAAGCATACAAATAGCTAAGTACAGTAGCACAGCTACTGGGGAAGCAGAGGCAGGAGAATTGCATGTTCAAGGCTGGCCTGGGCAACTTAGTAAAAATGTCTTAAAAAAAAAAAATTAAAAGGCTGGGTTGTGGCTCATTGATGGAACACCTCTGGGTTTAATGCCCAGTACAAAAAAAGAAAAGCAAAGCACCCAAAGGAAAGGTTAAAAATACATAAACTATCCTCGGATTCTTTTATCTGCAAGAAAAAAAAAAAGTGAAAAAGTTTTAGTAAAGTTAAAGGGGGAAATGAAGAGGAGGAAACATAGTTCCTAAATGTTGCAAGCTACAAAATTCCAATTCTCCTTTCCCTCAGTGGTTTCATCTAATAAGCCTAAATCTAAGACACATAGGGAATAAATGAGTGGTGAGGGGAGGAGAATTTCCCTGTGTACAGTTTAAATTTTTTGAAATGCTAAAGTTCCTAGGCAAGAGGAATCCTTTAACCAAACAATAGTTGTCCTCATGTTATACCTTTCTGCTGAAGGACACAGCTTTCCTAGTTACCACTGCTACAACAGAGCAGTGAATTCCAAGAAGCAACCAACAAAACAATCTTTTGCATGGTATACCAGTACTCCAAATTACTATGCAATACTAGGTGCTTTCTTAGCACTATTTTAAGAATAGAAAGAACCAGGTCCTAAATGTGGACTCTTTCTTAGAGTTACGTTGGGATTTTAATAGGTCTTTTGAATTAAAAAACAAAGCCAGGAAATAGGACTAAAATACAAAATGTGTTCCTTGTGTCCAGTGAGCCTATAGCTAAGAGGCCTTAAATGGGTACCATCTGAGACCATACCCCAGAAATCTTAAGGCTTGTCTCGGAGGTGCACTTTGCACTATCTCTGAATGCCTACTGCACTTCCTACCATCAGCACAGCTGCTCTGTTCTGTATCCAATTACGTATAACCATGTTTGCTTTACTAACTCGTAAGTTCTTAGAGGGCAATTTATTTTTATTTGTATTTTTTTCAGTGCTGGAGATCAAATACAGGGCTTCAAGCTCTGCAACTGAACTATATACTGCCAGCCCTTGAAGGCATTCCTGTTTTGTTGGTATAGGGGATTGACGCTTAACCACTGAGGGACATCCCCAGTCCTTTTTATTTTGTATTTTGAGACAGAGTCTCACTAAGTTGCCGAGGGCCTTTGCCAAATTGCTGAAGCTGACTTTGAACTTGCAACTCTGTTGCCTCAGTCTCCCAAGCTGCTGTGATTACGGGCATGCACCACTGTTCCCAGCATGAAGGCAATTCTTATAAAATTATTATTCCCCAAGATTCTACAGACAAAAGTCACTCAATAAGGAACAGACAGATAAATATGAGAATGAAGAAACAAATGGCATGATTTTATGCTCACCTGAATCAACGCAGTAATCCCGGGGCTCCTGCTTGATTCCCATTGGTGACTGGAACCCATGCGCTGGGGGACCTGGCATTCCAGGGACCCCATGTTCATAGAGTGGGTCATGATATTCTTGTTTGAATCCCTGAGGGGGTGGGGGAGCTGCAGGGACAATAGGTTCTGACATTTGTCGGTGGTAACTGGGACGATTATCTCCAGGAACTCCCGACTGCGGAGGGAAGGGATGGCAGGGTTCAGACAGTTGTCTCTGAAATCTGTAAGAAGAAAGAAGTTAAATTGTTTAATAGAGACATTATGATATTTACTTAGAGTATTGGGGACTAGAGGTTCAGATTAATGAAACTACTTATTAATCCATATTTTTGGACATTTTACCCTTTTCCCAAAATTACATTACACATTTCCAATCCTGAGTTGGTGGGGAGGCAAAACAACAATAATCAAAGCAATGATGTGATAATCTCTTACATTTATTTAATGTACAGTCTATCTGTACAGATTATGAGCCAGGTTACATATCTAACTATATAAGACCAAGTATTTGCAACTACCACTAAAATACACATATTTTTTCACTAGTTCATTTACTCTCTTTTACATATAGAATAGAATGAATTTTTTGAAGACCGAAGAATACAAATTAGCTCTAGTTAAAAATGTATTTTTAAAAAAAGAAAAGAAAATCCCAGTCATATCAGCAATCAAAGCCATGGAATAATCAGCAAATGTGCAGACCACATAAGAATAAAATCTTGAAATTGTTTTCTGTGGCAAAGAAAGAAGATCTAAGTAAAAAGGAAAAAAGTAGTTAGGACTTTGAAGCTGTTGAATCACTGCAAATTATTCTATAAAAGTAAATACTTTCCCAATCAACTTGACAAAGTGATTCTAACCTTTATTTAAAAGATGAAAAATTTTTAGAAAGAAATAATGACCCACAACATGTTGATTCAAATTATAAAACTATAATAATTAACACTGATGGTAGGAGTGAAAAATTGATGGCAGATCAAAGGAATTAAATAGAAAGTCAAAATCTGTCAAGTATATTCCAAAACTTACTACTTGTTAAAGTTGGCATTTCAAATTAGTGAGAAAAAAGTTAGATTCCATTTAATACCACATGCCAAAATAAATTTCAAATGGATAAAAGATTTCAATGTAAAATGTGAAACCATAATACCAAAGTAAATAGATATGAAAACTTAAATAATTTTGGAGTGAGGGAAACTTCTAAGTATCATACTAACAGCAGAAACCATGAAGATAAACATGGATATATCTCACTGTATAAATTTCTACAAGCCAAAAAAATAGCAGAAACAAAACCAAAAGAAAAACATTAAATTGGTGGTGGTGGTGGTGGGGAAATCTATAATAGTCAGAAAATATCAAAACCAAAAACAAAAGTAAAACCAGGGAAAAATCTCTAACTGTCAATGTTAATGTCATAGCTTTTAAAAACCAATAAAAGATTAACATTTCAGAAGAGAAGAATGGGTAAAGGGTATAAACAGGAAAATCATTAAGAGACATTAATGGTCATAAACAAATGAAAAATTTAAGTTCACTAGTAATAAAAAAAAATGTACAAAATAAAAAGAGAAATATTTTTTCCTTGGAGGATAAGCAAGTAGCTAATAAGTCTGTGCCTGGCACATAAATGTCACTTGAATCAGATTGGAGAAAGCTACAAAGATGGCCAATAACACAAATGTCTAACAAAGGAACTGGCCAAAAGTACATTGTGATATAACCACTTAAGTGAAAGCAACCATTACATACAATGTACTATGCAAATACATAGGAACCTGGAAAGATTTTCAAAATATTGCCAAACAATTCATAGAACATCAAAGTTTTACTAAAATAAAAAAAAAATTATGGCAGTCATATAAAATGGTGGGAAGATTTACACCTACATGTTAATGCTGCTTGCTTTGGGGAATTATGATTTTTCTTTTTTGCCCATCTATGGTTTAAACATAAACAAGCATTGTTTTTGTAGTAAGAATAAAGGGCTGGGAATGTGGCTCAAGCAGGAGCGTGCTCGCCTGGCATGCGTGAGGCCTGGGTTCAATCCTCAGCATGATATACAAATAAAGATGTCGTCGTGTCCAACGAAAACTAAAAAATAAATAAAATTCTCTCTCAAAAAAAAAAAAAAAAAAAAACAACCAATAAAAAGCCTTTTGTTATGCTTATTAATCAGTGAGTATCCTTGATGCCTTTTAGCTGTCAGATAAATCCAGCTGGGTGCCAACTGCCCTCCCTGCTGAGGCAAGGAAAGCCTGGGACCCTCAAGTGATGCCACTTACTAGGGAAGTGACAGAGCAAAGAGTCTTGGCTTTGTTTCCCTATCTGTGACGTGAGGATATACTATCCTCCCAAAGCTTCTGGACCGGTGAAACACAATCATATCTATAAAGCCTGGCTTCTGCCATGGCCCTGATCTTTGACAGACAGGGACAGGCTTTTAGAGTGTGGCTTGACGAGACCCTCAATCCATGACATCTGCATGAGGCACTGACCTCTGGGTACGTAGAGAGGCATTCGTGGTTTTCTCAGGTAGAAAATAGGAATCGGGGTTTGAGAAGTAATGAATGATTTATAACAACTAATTTCAAAGAGGGTTTTTATTTTCAGTGTTGACGATTGAATATAGGGCCTCATATATGCTAAACACACTCTGAGCTTCACCCTCAGTTCCTCGATGAGTTTTTAATAAAACCAACAAAATAACTCTGAAACACTGGTGTTACTCTACTTTTAGCTGAATCCTTTGAATAGCTTTAATCAAATAACTTGACTTAGATTTAAATCAGTCTGTGGCAACAGGTGGCCAACAGATTTCTAGAACATCAAGATTTGAAATCTTAAACTGCAGAGATCTGGGTGCAGATAAAACACGCTTCAGATCAGGGGGTATAGCACGTCACAGCATGTTCTTAGGTGGCTATCATTCCACGGCAACCAGCATTGCATGTTTTTTTTCCCCCCAGTATTGGGGATTGAACCTGTGGGTACTTTTACATCCCCAATCCTTTTTTTAAATTTTGAGACAGGGTCTTGCTAAATTGGCAAGCTGGATTCAAACTAGCAGTCCTCCTGCCTCAGCCTCCTTAGGAGCTGGATTTACAGGTGTGTGCCACCATGCTTGGCATAGAGCCATAAGATAATCTTATAACATGATCCCTGGGCAATTTTATATGTACTTATCCTTTTAACCCAGACACCAAAAGTACCCATATCTGCTTGGCAGATGTCTTCAATGTGTTTTAGTAACTGAATAAGGTTCAGCGGGCCGAGAGCCTTTCACAAGGGATAGGCATGCCCTATAGCAGAACTTCATCGGGAACTAGATTTTCAAAGTTGCTATTATTTAAGGAAACCTTGCAAGGGTCTCTGAAAACGAGAAAATTTGCAACTCACTTTTAGTCTTGACATTTAGAATTCAGGCACAGCAGCATGCTGCAAACCTGAAGGGAAGTTTTTCAGAAAGGAAACTCAAAAAACTATTCTTAAGGCTTTATTTTTATTAAGTGCCCAAACTTAGGCTACTTAGGAGGAGGAGTAATGAGGACACCCACCTTCCCTTTTCTCTCCTTTTCCTCTCTGCCACCATCTTAGCAACTTCAAAGGTGACCTCCACAAATCAGTTCCTCTGATGGCTCCAAAATGGCCTGTACCTCTCAGTTCTGTAACCAGAGCCTCTGCAGCTGGCAGGTCTGATGGCCCCACTTCCGATTAGTGTTCATCTTCTCACCTTCCAGCATGAAACTCTAGAGTGGCCTGGGATAGCCTCTGCAGGAAAAGGTCCTTCCACATGGGCACCGGCCACCCCTCAACCCCATACTCTAAGGACACATGAAGCTCCGAGGCCTGGGAGCTGCAGGGCAGCTTCTGTAACTGGGGTTTGCTCAGTACTGGTTTGCTTTGAAAAAAGCAGGAGTAGCAAAGGGGAACTTGGGGGTAGGTCATCAACCCAACATATTTGGAAGAAAAGATTCTCGCAGAATTCATTGCTGTAATTGTTCCTATTTGTAGAGATTAGTAAAGTAATGCAGTTCTTGTCCTCAAAATACATTCTGTGAACTTTACTCACTGACCTTCATTTGAACCCCGTTCCCCTCACAGCAATGCTTTTGAAGTATCTAAGAATGTGTTGTCTACATAAAGTAGCCTGGACAAAAACCGCTGCTTCTTTACTGAGGCAAGCAATCGTTCTGAATCCAGGAGCAGCTGGTTTCTACCCGGCCTCCACCCGGCCTCCTTTCCCTCCCACTGCGGCCCATGACCCCAACAGAGCTCAAGCATAATGAACTCACATTTGGTGAGCAAAGGAAGATGGACTACTGAGTAAGGCTTTTTACAGTGCCAGTTTATTTAAAGAACCAGTTATTTATTTATTTGTCAGATTTATATAGCGCCTTTCCTCCCAAGAGCTCACCCACGCTACCAACATTTGGTTTACGTTATGAAAACCGTTAGATGCTTTTTCTGCATTTCCTTTTCAGTCTCTCCTGCCAACATATAGAGTAAACACAATGCTTATGGGAAAAAAAGAGGAGAAAAGTACAGATTTGATGAAGCCTACACAGTGGCTATGGGTGCCAGGTGAGGAAGTAGGGGCTCGGAGGCCAGCTTAGAGATGGTGTGTGCAATCTGCCAAGAAACCAATACCAACCACTTAATATTTCTGTTAAGGCTAAGAGAAGATGATGAAAAGCAGAGAGGCTCTGGCTGTGGAGTCTAAACATTCCAGGCTGAAACCCAATCTTTACCACTTACTAGCTGTGTGACCTTGGGTGAGTTATGTGACTGCTCCCAACCTCAGTTTCCTCATCAATAAAAGACAGACAAGAAGAATATCTGTCTCAAAGGTCTATTGTAAAGGTCATTATAATAGAATGTATGGAATAGGGCCCAGCACACTGCTAGATCCTCAATACACAAAACCTTCAAATACCCAACCTTTTCTATAATTCCCCAGCTAAAATCAGAAGCTATGCAAGTCTGAAGACCCTAAAAAGTTGGGAGAAGACCATCACAGACACAAATCTAACTAAGAGAGTTTATTAGTTGTCTACAATATCCATTCTCCTTTTTCAGAAAGAGGATCCTGATTTTTATTGCAAGTGGCAATGTACTGCCCAACTTCACATCTGTGTTTATTTTCCTGCCATATACTCCTGAGCCAAACATGGTTCCTAAAAGCACACCCAAAAACCTCTGAAACAACTCCCGGGACTGTCAACTCCTGGAGACCTGTCAACACTGCTTAGATTCAAACCAGTCGATCTAAACTGTGATAAAACACTGAGAGATGGGAGGAGAAAATGTGTCCTTTCTAGGTCTAGATGTGGGTCTGATTTCTCAAGATGAAATCTGGGAGAAGGAAGGTGAAGCAAATATGACACACTACTAGGATATTAGATGAATCAAGTATCAGTTGTGCATATACAGAATGATAAGCCTTATGATGAAAAGATTTGGGAATAAAAGGAGTGTTACATTTTAAAAACTTAACATTAACTTTCTAAGTTTGTGGTATCTCCATATGTTTCGGAAGATTTCTTTTAGTATATGGAATATAAAAGCGGTGTTTTAAGTAAAATGGTCTCAGAATATTTACTGAACATCTTCTCTATCCCAATGTGATTTTATTTAATCCATACAATGATTCTATGCAGGAAGTATAGTATACTTCCATTTGCAGACGAAGAAACCACAGCTTACAGAAGTGAAGTGCCTGCCTGACATCCTACAGTAGAAGAGCTGGGATTCAACCCTAGGTCTGTCAGTCTGTTCAACTCCAGAGTCATAGGCCTACCTTGTTTCCCCAACTATATCAACTTTTTAAATACTCTGATGATGACATTTAAATAAAAATCACATTTCATGCTTAGAAATTAAGAAACATATTTGTAAATAACTCCAAGGTCAAAAGAAATGATAGGAAGTACTTGTAACTGCATTTTTAAAATGCTACAAATCAAAGCAGGATTTGGGTAGGGAGATCAAATAATTGATTGTCCAAACTGGGACACTTTGGGGAGTGAAAGGGAAAACGACTAGCAACTATTTCTAGATAAGACATGAACCTTAAGAGACATGGAAATCATCAGTCTATATCATTCCCAGCCTCAAAAGACATCTTACTTGGTTATAAGCTCATATTCTAAATAAAAAGGGCAAAAAAAAAAATTAATGCACTAGTCATCCAACCAAATTAATTAGAAAAAAAAGAATGACAGAATAGTTTTAGTATGAAATCAATGAAATACAAAAATACCAATAGAGAGAAATAAGGCTAAAAGTGACTTATCAAAAAGACAAAGTATATGTTAAGGTTAAAAAAAGCAAAAAAGGTCTGAACAAACAATATCAAAAATGAAAAAGAGTCAACTACAGATGCTATAGAGATTTTTAAAAAAGACATAATTAACAACTTCCTGCCAATTAATTTTAAAACTCACAAAAATTCCTAGGGAAAAACATTTTATTAAACTTACTCAACTAAATAGAAATCCAGAACAAAACTGTAACAGGCAAAGACACTGAACCAGTAATTAAAAATCTTCCCACAAAGAAAAATGTCAAGTTCAAATGGTTTTATTGGTAAATTCTTTTAAAAATTCAAGGAACAAAGAATACCAATTTCATGTGTAATATTCCAGAATACAGAAAATGGATGACACCCTTTATTCATTTGATGAGACCTCCATGCTAAGACCTAACAAGGACAACAGAAGAAAAAAATGATACTTTGTTCTCAATCACGAATATAGATTCAGAAGTCCTAAATAAATACTAGGAAATCAAGCTCAGGGCTAGGGATGTAGATCAGTGGTAGAGCACCTGCCTAGCATGCATGAAGCCCAGGGTTCAATCCCCAGCAGTGCCAAACAAACAAAAAATAAATCCACCAAATTCAGCAACTTACAAAAAAAAAAAAAAAAAAAAGGTAACACATAATAAACAAGTGTTGAATGTGTCACAAATATCCAAGATTGGACTGGGAGAGGTGACACATGCTCGTAATCCCAGTTACTCCAGAGGTGAAGGCAGGAGGACTGCAAGTTGGAGGTCAGCCTCAGCAACTTAGAAAGACCCCATCTTAAAAAAAAAAAAAAAAAAAAAAAAAAGAACAGAAAAAGAACTGGGGGATGTAGCTTAGTGGCAAAGTGCCCTTGGGTTTAATCTCCAGGACCAAACAAAGAAACAAACAAAAAAGTTGGTTTTGTTTAAATCAGTGTAATGTACCAAATGATTAAAGGAGAAAAATCATATGATCACTTCAATAGGGCCATAAACAATGTCTGATAAATTTCAACATCAATTCATGTTAAAAACTTTTGGTAATCTAGAGGTAGAAGGAACATTTACTAAACATCTTAATAAAAGGTAATAACCCTTCAGTAAACATGGTAAAATGTTGAAAACCAGCCCTCTTAAGATTCCGAATTTTAAAAGGAAAGAAAAAAATTTTATATATATATATATATATATAAATATATATATATATATATATATATATATATATATATATATATATATATATTCCAACCAATAGAAGTTCATTATTTAGGTTCCATTAATCATCCAAGAAACTTAGTTTGGATCCCAAAGTGAATCTGTGCTGCCATACATAACATGCTATTAACAGGGTACGCGGAGAGAGATGCGTCAGACACATTTGCTTTGTTTCAGGTCAGCCCACAATACGTGTGACTCACAGTCAAGTCTTTTCTTCTCTAAAAACTATAAAATGTGAGAGGTAAAAATGAATGACAATTTATTAGTATGGACCTTAAGAAATGGAAACGAGAAAAATTTGAGTCTATTAAAGATCTTCATTTATCTACTATCTTTAAGGACTGAGTAGTTTCTATTAAATCAAAATTCCGGAAAACTTAGCTCATCCCAGTAAACCTTTAGGTATGGACTGTCACCACCAAGGGAGAGAACAGGTTAGGCCATTTCTTTTCCTAGAAGATGCCAAATGTAAGTAGCCTTCTCTTGATCACTCAGCCACTAGAGTCTATCAATGGCAGCATGATCACCTCCAGGATGCTGATGCTCTCAGGGACTATTCAGAAGCGGACTTTTCCACTACAGGAATGTTTTATCTTTTCTGGCTGTCAAGTGCTTGAGGGTATCAGGATATCTCAAAATTCTTAGATGACATATTTCTTCAGTGGAGCCCCTTCTGCTGAATTGTGGGACCTTCCTCTACTTGAGATGTAATGAGATATGGTACAATAAAAGACAGAGATACTTGTGGCCAGCACTATGGGCGTAACGTAGGATCCACCCGGCACATGTAAACACCGTGAGCAGCCTGCTGAAAATCCTGGCAGGACCGGGCTGGCTGAAGGCAGAGCACGTCCCTGGAGGAGCAGCTGGTCGTTCAGTGTAAATGGAACATGTCTGAACATGCCAAATTACATGGTATTCCCCCTTCTTGTGGGGAGGAAATCAAGATAAATCACGGCTTTCAAACACAGTGTTTATCTTCTAAAAATAAACTGAGCTGTGAAGAATTATATACGAAAATTACATGAAACATTAAGAATGTACTTTCGACTAGATTACATTTTAGTTGTTTCAAGTATGATTCTAGCAAACTGCCATCACTATCAATATATACCGGGGACAGTAAGCACATAAGGTGAAATGCAGTCTAAAGAAAGGAGTCTAAACCGTGCTTATTTCCTCAAAAAGCTTACTTGATTCACCTGACCAGATAAAGTACAACCAGAGCAAAACAAAAAAGATATGTTATCACATGATTTTGGAGTAACTATGCAGGTCCTGAGGGTTTTGTAATTTGAGAGAGAAGTTCTATTGGTATTATGAGATGGATATAGTTTAAGTTAGAATCAAGGTCACTTATCCAGTTTTTAATAGCCATTAGTGGATGTCAACAACTCAAAAAAAAAAAAAATCATAACCAAAACAAATAGTATAGTTACAGGAGTTTACATTTGGTTTCTGAATGTGGGACCCTGTATTTGGCTGTGTGTTCTTTAAAAGTCCTTTAGTTGCTCTAATGCCTGATTTCTCTTCTATAAAATGTTTTGCTTTTTAATTCTGTCCTGGACACAGAGCTATTAAAAAGTTCATAAAACATAACACTAAAAAACTGTTGAAATAAAAATGGTGTCTAGGTCAGAGTTCACAAACTGGCAGGCATGCAGAGTGATTTTGCCCACAGATAGGTTTTGTTTAGACTGCAGAATGTTGTTGTTTTTAATTTAAATCAGTTGCCAACTTAAAAAAAAAAAAAAAACACAAAACTGTACTTTTAATAAAAGTCCAAATTTCCCAGTTATCTTGAAAAAGGACAAGGTTGTTAATATAAGGTAACAGTTGTCAAAAGCCTGGTGGCAGCTCTTTCAAATAAGCCAAGGCTCCCCCTGAGCCCGCACCCTAACAACACTCACCCCTGGAACCCTGTACAGCATAGGTGTTCCTGGCCCTTGGCCTAACCAAGGGAATAAACACCAACCAGTCATATTATGTAGTTCTTTATGGGGGCTGTCAGAGCAAAGGAGGAATGGATCAGAACCAGCCAGAGGCACTTTACTTCTCTAGAAATAAGGAAAATGAACTCCAAGTAAATATGGATAGGAATCTGAGCTGGACCAGACCTGGGGAAGTACACTCTACATTCTCCCTTCTGCTCCCTCACCCACCCAACTGCCTTTATCTCAGCATTCGAGACTTGGAATAAAAAAAGACAGGTCCCCAGAGCATTCTACATAAAGGCAGACTATAAACCTTCAAAATTCTAGAATACCACAGATAATAGAGTTAGGAGGCTGGAACTCAAGTTTGGAGTGTACAGAATAAATTCCCTTAATACTTTTAGTTTTTGATAAATGAAGGACTCCAAATTACCCCTAATGCCTCGCTTTTCTTATTAGAAATGAAAAACTACAGGAAAAACTAACCATGAGATTTCCCCAAAGCAGATTGTCACAATCAAGGTCTTTGGTTAGTCTACTGTTGAAACGTGTTAAAATCAGATGAATAATAATGACTCCTTTAACTCAGCAATCTTCCCTAGTATGTATGTAAAATAGTAATAAAGTAATTATAGGCAGCATAAACCAAAGATCATCCCTCACAGACAAAAATCAATGAGGAGTCAGGAAACCTGCCCTTGAAGAGGGTCAACAGATTACACATCCTGGGCAAGTCAACCTTCCCCTAGCTTGGAGGGGGGCGGGCAGCACTAATTATCTCTTCCTTACCTACCTCATAAGGATGTCGTAATGTCTACAAACCATTTGGAGTACCTCGGGAGTAGTGTGGTATATAAACAAGTCATATTCATATCATTATTGGTCTTACCTCACAAGACGCCTCAGTGGAATGAGAACATTATAGGTACCTGGCAAATACGACTAACTGCTTCCCTTCTCCCACTGAGAAAAGGAGAGGGATGCTGGAGGCAGTTCAGAAGGTCCGGAGCAGCACCCACCTCTGTTCTGATGGATACTGGTTTTCAGGCATCATCTTTGGCATCTGCAGGGGCTGATGTGGTGGTCGGGGGACCGCAAATGTTTGCTGCTGTGGTCCAGGTTCTGGAAGCGAGTGAGGGGTGGGGGCAGGGCCCACACCTTGTACTGGGCCAGCTCCAGGGGCATGTGCTGAGGTGGGCAGAGTTGCCTGAGATGGGGGAAACAGGGAATTCTGATGGGTGGGTGACAGAGGAGTGGTAGGAGGGGTTAATGGCTTGAACCCAGAGGGAGGCTTCCTATCATAGGCACTGTGAACAGAAAAAGAAAAGGAACCATTAAACTGCAATGAAGCCATTAGCATGGTTACCAGGTCCAGCAGAACAGTAGTGAGCAGCCCATTGTTGCCAGGAAATGACAGCATTAACATAGTTAAATTGCTAGCAGCCCTGAGGGAATATTTGTACCTCTGAAAAGTGACAAACACACTGCGTCACAGGGATTTGTTTAACACTTCTAGTGATTTTTCACAAAGATAATTTTAGCCTCTGCTTCCGGTTTCCTTTTTCCCTCTTTCTAAAAGAATTCTCTGTGTATGTAGGCACGTGTAGGGGTAGATGGGTGAGGGGAGAATTTCCGCCTCAGGTACTCTCTGGTCCCCCTCTCCTAAATATTCCAGGGTTCCTGGAATTAGAATCTTTGCAGAAGGTAAATTTCTGATGTAATATCACTTGAATTAACAAGTCTTCTCTTCCCCCTTTCAGGCAGAGATCTATGTTTACCTTCTCTAGCAAAGAATGATTTAAAATTAAAGCTTCATTCTGGGGGCCTGCATATTCTTAAGTAAAGGGCACAGGCATCGGGACTCTTTTGTTTACTCTGATTTGAAGATTACTTCCTTGGTGCTTAAAGTTCACATTAACATATGATAGACATGAAGAAGTATATATTACCTGCCTCAAAGCCACAGATCAAACACCCAGTATTCTGGGCTCTAGCAGGGCTTGGTATCCCATGAACTTGGTTCCCTTAGAGCCACAATACTTTAAATGTTTTGCCTTTTATGTGTAGCTCAGTGGTTCCCAATGGATTAGGCTACACCTATATCAATGCCACAAAAGACCCCCCAAGGATCTGCTGAATAATATTTGGGTCACTGAACCAGATGGCTGTTTCTGGGAAGCCTTTCCCTGCTCCACTTACCAATAGTTGTAGAGGCACTTTTCTCCATAGTTAGCACCAAGAGCCTGCTCATGGCTACAGGACGACAGCTCAGAGGAGGGGCTATGCAGCTCCCGTTTGATCTTGGTTGGAGGTGGGGCATGAAGCACCACTGAAAGTCAGAAGACAGAGGTCAGCCTGTTAACAAGGAGCTTAATGCTTCCTTCTGCAAACCTTGTAAACTAGCTGACTGTTCTTGTCAAGTCGAGTGTCAAGGAAAGCAAACCACACATATAAACTCCCATCAAAACCCAATGAAGAGTTCTTTTTTCTTTTATTTGTGCTAATTCATTATACATGACAGCAGAATGCATTTTGATCCATTTTTATGGATTATTCACAAATGAAGCACAACTTTTCATTTCTGATTATACCTGATATACAGTCGTACCACATGTACAGTCATACCACATGTACAGACATACATGTACTTAAAGTAATGATGCCTGTCTCATTCCACCTCTTTCTGACCCCATACCCCCTCCCAGTTCTTTTTTTTTTTAAATATTTTTCAGTTGTTGATGGACCTTCATTGTTATTTATTTATACATGGTGCTGAGAATCAAACCTAGTGCCTCACCCATGCTAGGCAAGAGCTGTACCACTGAGCTACAGTCCCAGCCCCTTCCCCAGTTCTTTAAAATCAGAAATTACACTTTTAATTAGCCAAATATTTCCCCCAAATTTCGATGGCAATGGATCTTGTTTCTCAGAGGTTCCAAAACCCTTAAAGATCCAACAGGTGGGCTGGGGTTGTGGTTCATCGGTAGAGTACGTGCCTAGCATGTGTGAGGCACTGGGTTCATTCCCCAGAACCACATAAAAAAAACTAAATAAAATAAAGGTATTGTGTCCATCTACAACTAAAAATATTTTTTAAAAATCCTATAGGTGATGGATCTTCAGGAAAAAAGCAGGTGGTGGTGGACCACCAAGAGTTAAGGACACAAGGAATTTTTTTCCAAAAACAACAAAACAGTCAAAAAGTGTTGACAGGCACTATACATTAGCTTATCAAAGGCTTCAAACTGCTGGTGCAAATACATTTCTTATTCAGAGAGAGTAGCAAATTATATATATGATTTTTAAAAAGTCCTTTTCCAAGTAACTCTAAATATCAGCTTTGAATAAGAAACACTCAACTTCAGGAGCACTACAAAAATTTTTAAAAAGCAAAGGAATTGAACAGACCAACCAACTTACTAGGAAAGGCTAAAAGCATACTGAAGTCCTGGCTACCTCTATGGTCATGTCTGGCCCAGGCCCAACTAGTGACCAACCAGCAAGGGCAGCTTTTCACAATCAGTCCTTCCGTACATGATGCTACTCATGGTTTGAATGTGCTTTGTCCATTCTGAAACTCATATTTGACTTTAAGGCAGTGTTTGAGTCATGAGTGTTCTGCCCCCAAGAAGAGAATTAAGGAAGTTCTCGAGGGAATGAATGGGTTATTATAAAGACAATCCAGCTTTTCAGACTTTTCTCTCTTGCACATGCTCACTTTCCCTTCTCCTTTTCTGCCATGTTATGAACCAGCAACAGACGCTAAACCTCTAAACCATAAGCTAAATAAACTACTAGTGTGTGTGTGTGTGTGTGTGTGTGTGTGTGTGTGTGTGTGAGAGAGAGAGAGAGAGAGAGAGAGAGAGAAAGAGAGAGAGAGAGAGAGAGATACTGAAGATTGAACACAAGGCTCTGTGCATGGCATGCAAATGTTCTACCTCTGACCCACACCCCCAGCCCTTTTTATTTTTTATCTTTAGAGGGTCTATAAACTGCCTAGGCTGGCCTTGAATTTGTGATCCTACTACCTCAGCCTCCTGAGTAGCTGGGATTACGGATGTGCAGCCTGACCCCAGACAACAAGGTTTAGCTGAGTCCTGCCAGTGACTGACTAGAAAAGACTGGTTTTTATAATTCCTTTCTTACATAATGCCAATTGCTTTTCCGGAATACATGAAATAAGTTGAGAACAGGCAGATTATATTTAGAAGTCTAATATTAGAGTCTCTCGTGATTTTTCGATGGTGACATCATGGCAGCCAACACTCAATTGTTATCAAATGTCTTCAGATATTCAGACACAAAGTAGCCAAGATTATTGTTGTTTGGATGTTGTTATTAAATGTGGAGGGAGAGTCAGAGGATTGACACAGAACATGGTCCCCCTGAGGCAGCTCTCAGCATGGCCCTGGTTACTGCCTCTATTCTCACTAGTCCTCTGCCATAGGTATTTTGGGCAAAATAATGGAAACAAGTAATGATGTTCCAGTCTAAACAAAAGTTACATGCCCCTGAAAAGTACTTTTCTTACTTTGTCTAAAAGAATTCATTTGTAATCATTTTTTGACCTAAATTTGGAAAGGAAACAATCTGAGGAATTATTCAATTTTCTCACTTGCTTAAGGAATGTTTTGCTTTTATTCCACAATGTTATTATAAAATAACTGACATGATTGATACTAGAGAGCAAACCAAAGTCGCCCAGAAAGAAAAGTTTCAGGAACAGCATACATACATTTAAAAAGAGATCTAAACTATTAGCTAATTTTGATGTCTTCATTTCTTCAAATGTAAACAGAACTTTTAGAGTGTATTACACCATTTTGGTTCTAAGTTACTATAGTATTTTTTCACCTGAAAACTATTTTACATGTAAAATCTTCTGTTCTCTAAACAAAAGGGAGTTCAAGAAATGTTGGATGAGCAAACAAGCAGATACTATTTCCAATTGGTTCTTAACCTTGAAGGCAGGGACCACATCCACCCTATAAGTTTCGGTACAATGTTAGTCACGTATAGTTTCTTCCCCCAGGAATCAACCATTTGAAGGACAATGAAACATGGAAGGAAGAAGAATGGAAGGTCTCACAGATCTATCCTGACAGGAGGATCCTATGAGCGTTAGGGATCCTATGAGTGGTGAGGAAGAAAGCTCAGTTCCCCCAAGTTCTGCTGGACTAGAAGTAGAGGCCCAGACTATGGCATGTGTTAGAGACAGTGGTGTATTTAAAGCAGAAACTCAGAAGCCCAAGGAATGTTCTTTGCTTTCAGTCTGTTTCCTCATTTGTAAAATGAGGTATGCGATGCTGCCTGAGAAATAAAGAAAATGGCACAGCACCTTGCAGATGGTGCTATGATGTTGCATAATTATACCCTGTGCTTTCAAAAATAGAGTACCTTTGCATAGCTGCCTTAAACAATGACAGAGACCTAGGACTATAAAGGACAGCAACAAATTGGAAATGAAAACAGATCATAAACTCTTGAGGGGAAGTTAGAAATGTTAAAAGTGTTTACTATTTGAGCTGATAAATATCTTCTTCAATTAGAAACTTTGATTTTAAGCTCAGAGTTACAGAAGACGGGCCCATAGTGTGGGTCAATGGTGCACTAACAAGAATTCTTGATGAATATGGACCACCTTCTTTATCGTAAAGAATTCTTCTTCCTTTCCTTTTCTCGCCATCTCACTGTATTCTTTGAGTATCTTCTATGGGCCAACCATTCTGGAGATTCTGAGGATGTAATGGAAAGCAAACTAGACATAAGCCCCTCCTCAACGCATGCATAATTTGATTCTTAGCATCCTTTCATAGATGCAGTTAAGAGAGACTAAGACTTTAATACACATAAATCAAGCCCTTACACATACAGATAAGAACTCTGAAGAACTGGGCATGGTGGCCCATGCCTGTAATCCCAGTGACTCAGAAGGCTGAGGCAGGAGGATCAAAATTTCAAGGCCAATCTCAGCAATTTAGAGGCCCTAAATTAGAGAGAAAAAAAAAAATAAAAAGGCTAGGGATGGAGATCAGTGGTTAAGTGTCCCCTGAGACCAAAAGAGTTGAAGGACTTGATCAAGATTTTGGAGCTACCCATGAGAGGGGAGAGGAAGCAAAGGCTTCCTACCGTCCTTTTAGCAGTCTTCTGCCATATTGACAAAAATGGAAGATATTCCACTCACCCACTTTGTACATTAAAAATGTTAAAACCTTTTTTCACAACTAAAATAAAAATACTTCATTGCACCTGGTTAAGAGAAAGTGCTCTAGAACACAGGAAAAATGGGCAAGGAAAAACCATATCTCTGGAAAAGAACAAGAGAGACCAACAAAGAGGCATATGGGCAGACCTCTTAACATTTACTCTTTGTCAAATTGCTTTCATGTACCTTATTTCATTCAATTTTCCTAGCCAAATAAGAAAACTACTTTCGCTGGGTTTGTTGGTGCATGCCTATAATCCCAGACACTTGGAAAAACTAAGACAGGAGGATTGCAAGTTCAAAGCCAGCCTAAGCAATTTTGCAAGGCCCTAAGCAACTTAGCAAGTCCCTGTCTCAAAATAAAAAATAATAATAATAATAAAAAAGGCTGGAGATGTGGCTCAGTGGTTAAGTGCCCCTGAGTTCAATCCCTGGTACCAAAAAACAAACAAACAAAAACAAAAGACAAACAAAACTACTTCATTATCTTCATTTACAGACAGGAAAATAAGGCTCAAAGAAATATGCCATAGTAAATGCCTGGAATTTCCACCCAAGCAGTTCTTAGCCATTCCATTCCTTTACCTCCCAGATGGAATCTGATAGGAAAAAGACTAAGTCAAAAAGGGATTAAAGAAATAGGAAACATGATGGAGAAGGAAGACAAACCAGGAGAAGACAATGGAAGAATTACTTTTTGCCACTGCCAAGGCTGTATCCTTATGTCTCCTCCGTACTGTCCAGTAGGGTTACACCTCAGACACTTAATTATACTCAAGAGTGAACAACTTCCCCTATCTGCAGGACACCAAAATGCCTAGGATCCTCCTTCACCCCTATTGGAAACTAACTTTTCTGACTCAAAAGCCTTCATTTTTTTTTTTTTGGCAATCCTTGCCTCTTGTTCTAATTTCCACTTAAAAGGTCACATTCTCCTTTTATACTCAAGTTGATCAAAGTCTTCAGCTCATTTAGACAAATGCAGGCATTCTGGAAGACCTGTTATCTTCTACAGCCAGTTACTAACTAAGCAGACTCCATACCTCTGAGGCAGGAACACTTTGAATACCTATTTGACAAGAACTCTGTTAAGGATCCTTGCCAAATTTTATAATATATAAATGAATATTATATCTATCTATCTATATATATATATATATATATGTGAATATAAATAAGTTTCTGCTTTTCGGGGATAGAAATGCCAAGGGCAGTTAGTAAATAAGATTTAATTATTTATTTATGGGTATGCATTACAAATATGGTGGACTGCTTTATACCATAACATTTTAAATTTAGATATGGCTGGGCATAGCGGTGCATGACTGGTAATTCCAGTAATTTGGGAGGCTAAGGCTGGAAGACTGAGTTTGAGGTCATCCTTGGCAACTTGGCAAGATCTTATCTCAAAATAAAATAAAAAGGGCTGAGAGACAGCTCAGTGGTAAAGCTCCCTGTGTTCAATCCCTTGTACTGCAATCAATCAATCAATCAATCAATCAATGCCTCAATAACAGGACTGGTAGAATACCCCTTGGTTAAATCCCCAGTACAGCCAAAAAATAAAAATAAAAAACTTTGGTGTTTATGAGTGAATGAACATAATTTCCTAGTTGCTCTTCATATTACACTAGGGAGCTCCTTCAAAAATTTTTCTGACCCAGAGATGATTTAAAAAAAAAAAAAAAAAGGCTTGATCCTAGCCAATGCAATAAGGCAAGAAAAATAAACACAAGGCAAAAGGATTAGAAAAAAAGAAATATAATTGTCATTATTCACAGATAGTTTGGTTGGTTACACAGAAAATATTAAAGTATCCACAAAGTTTAAGAACCAGTCTAATTTTGCAAAGTCATTGGATATAAGGTCAATATAGAAAAAAGAACTATTTCTATATCCAATATCCAAAACAATGTGAAATTTAAAAAATAATTCCTAATAACAACAAGAACATCAAATATCTAGGAATACATCTAATAAAAAACATGTAAGATGCCTATACTAAAAATTACAAAACACTAAGACTCTCAAAAAATGTAAAAATGTATTGTTATGGATTGGAAAGCTTGATATTATAAAGAGATCAATTGTTCCAAAGTTTATAAGTTCCATGTAACCACAAACAAAATTTTAGCCCTACACAGAATGAGAATGAATAAATTTCAAATGCATGAACATGAATGTCACATATATGCTGAGCAAAAGCATCCAGACACAAAAAGTTATACACTGTATGCACCCATTTATATAAAGTACAAAAAGAGATGAAATTAATCCATTAAAGCAGAACAGAGGTTACTTTCAAGTAGATAGGGCAAAAGGAGACTTTTTGTATTCTGATAAGTTGTTTCCTGATCTAAATGATTATAATGTTCATGAAAGTTCATCATGCAGCTGTACCCTTATGATTTCTATTACTTCAATTAAGTTTCTACTTTTTTTAAAAAAGCAGCTCTGCCCTGTCCCAATGACATCAATGAGTTAATGCTAAGTTCCTCAAATTTTACAAAGCTTTTCTACCATCACAAAAGAAAAATTATCTTCCAAAGAAATAACCCAATTATTTTAAGATAGAAAAAAAGACAAGCTGGTCCATTCAAAAGAAATAATAACTCTCTCCACTGGCAAATTTTTTTTCCTGTCCACAAGTACAGGCCTGTGGACTCTGTCTAGGGCAGCTACCCCACACAGGGTTAATAGCAAACTTCACCAGTACAGCAAGGGGACATGAACTTACGTTAAATGTTAGGATGAATGAAAGTTTCATTCAAAAGGATTTTTTTCTTAAAGGCAAAACCTGTTGACTAATAAGACTTTCCTTTGGTGTTTCAAAATCATCTAAGTTTCAATTTGCCACAGACTTTGTTGTGAAAACATGAAACATTTACGTAGCTACGGAGGAGAGTAAATGAAATTGCGGATCAGTTAAACTGCAGTCTGAGGGGAAGAAGGCCTAAACCCACCCTGACTTTTGCTGCTCTACACAGAGGCTTTGCCTGCCTTCTACCAGTTGTCCTTTAGATTTTGTTTTAGGGTTTTCCTCCCCCCTTCTTCAGTTTCATTACCTTCACGTGGGACAGACTCATCTTTTCCAAATCAGCTGTGTAAGCGTGACCTTGGGAGAGGCCCTTATTTGGTCACATTCAACAGCCATGATCCTCTTACTTTACATGGAAGGTTGTGTCTCATAACGGAAGTTGACCAGAACACCAACACCTGCTTCTGAATGGCATGCCCATGAGGTTGCGTCTCAGGTGGCCAGTGTCTACTCCAGAGCCTCTGATAGCACTTCAGAACAAATGTGATGTGGAATGTATTCAAACAGTCATGGCCAGATATTATTAAGATTCCAGACAGTAATCCTAAATAAAGTGAGGTAGGTTGATTCCTAAACATACTACTATCTTGACTACCAGCTTAGGGTCACTGCTTCTCAAACTGCTACTATGGCACCCATTTCCCTCTAAGGGAAGAACCATGTGCTGTTTAGTCAAGAATTGGGGGTGGGTTAGATGCCCTGGGCATACTATTTTTTGATTATGTCAGGTGTAGAGAACATGAGGAAAGGCAAAGGAAAGACTATCAAGCAGAGAGACATGTGAATATAAAAATGACATTGGCAAAGCAAAAACCAAAGGACCCAACAGGAAAGAAAAGAGGTGTGGCCTCTTTTTCCTTGATGGTTTACCCTTAACTTGTCTAGCATCCCAAAGACCAGAGGGCTTTTAGTGACCAGAGGGAGTATTCTCTGAGGTCTGTGATTTGAAAAATCAAGATAAAGTCAAAAGTCTACTTTCTAACCTTGCCTTGCCTTTTCTTAGCTCTGGCCTTTTTTGATGAATTGTGAGACAAAGCTCATACAGCTAATTAGCAAGAAAAAAAAAATGGGTGAATAGGATGAGGCTTATTTTTTAAATTCTGCCATATTATTAGAAGTAGTCAGAAATGTTTTTCTATTTTAGGACCAAGTAGAAACTCATTTTAGGCATAAAATTTATTATTATCACCATATTCTTTGTGATTGCTATAGCAGCACTAGTGAATGACAATGGAAGTATATAATACCCTGTTCTGGGAACAATAAGGATCACAAGGAGAACACCAAGTGAGTGGATTGTTTCTGGCAGTTTAAAAAAGAGTATGTGGAAAAAGGGATGTCTAAGATTTCTCAACCCAATAAGAGAGATGCTCAAACTCATCTGAATGGTTAGCATTGATCCTGCCTGGCAAAAGGTTTTGAAAATAAAAACTGGAAATATCAATTTTAGTCAAGGGGTACACATTCTAAAAGCAGAACTGGAGGAAGTACAGGGGAAAATGCTATTTCAACATCTAACACACTGAACCTTCGTATGCATAAATTCTCAAATTTAATGTAGTGAAAAATCATAAATTATAGGATCAACTATTAAACAAGCTGTGTTTAAAAAAATAATAATGAGTCCCCCCCAAAGCCCCTCACCCCAAATATGCACAAACTATTTGTGATGGGATTAAAGGGACTCACTCTGTTCTTTTAAGGTCAGTACATACATGGATGGGAAAAGTGAGAGAATCAACAATATATTGTATTTCCAGGCCTGAGATCAGCATTTCTGAGTGCTATTTGCATTTCTATATATCCTTTTAAAATGTATCCTAAAAAACTTGACAACTATAAAATAACTGGCCAGTACTCTTAAAAAGTCAGTGTTATGTGGGCAAAATTGGGAGACTATTGTAGATTAAAGAAGATATATGAGGAATAAAATAAATGCAATGTGTGATTCTTAATTCAATTTTAGGTAAAACAAACAAACAAACAAGAAACAATATCAATATTAGTCATAAAAGACTGTTGGGAACAACTGGAGAATTCTGAGTATTACACCAATTGACATGTAATTTTCTTAGGATAAAGGGAAGAATGTCCTTAATCTTTGCAGATGCGCATAAAGTACTTGGGGGTGAAATGCCATAATGTCTGCAACTTGCTTTCAAATATTTCAGAAGGAAAAAAAGGATACATATACAGAAATCAATGAAGTAAATGTAGGAATCTGTCTTAAAAATAAATCCAATAAGACATATTATATTCCATTTCCTCTAAGAAATGGAAAAAAAGCATTGAGAGGGGGAAAAAATCCTTTTCTTTATGGTTGACTAACATGTCAAAAGCAGAAGTGTTAAGAACTTCAAACCCATGCATTCACACATGAAGAAAGCCACCCTTGGCTTGTTACCAAATTGGAAGGATAATACAACCCTGGGAATCTAAAATTACACAAGGATAAATGTTGGTCATACTCTAAAGTCTAAGCCTGTGGTTCTCAAATATTTTGTTGGCCTTGGCCCACTTAAAAGGGCAAGGAAAACACCCTAGAGATGGCAAAAACTGCCACTGCTCCCACTGTGACTATTTCCTGCTGCCAACACTTGACTGCTTAAGTAAAAAGACTGCTTAAGTACAAAATGACCAGCCAAAGTAACACCCATCAGTAATTCCATATACATATTACTGATATATAACAGGAACTAAAACATATGTCCAACTCAACGCCATAAAACATTCTTGGGGAAAAAAATTCATTCTTTGTGAATATATATTCACAAGGTTAGAACATTACCAGAAAAGCTAGACAATGCATTAGATTTTATCTCCAGCGTCCTCAAGAGAGCAAAATACAGTTATCACCAACGGTGAAGGTTAGCAGAATTAAAAAGAATTCAAGGTCTCTTTCTTGAGGTACTCCCTCATTCTCATCCCCCAAGCAGCTGGCTTGGCAATTTCTGTCCCTAATGGCTGAACAGGACCAAGACCAGGGCAAGCAAACAGAACTTGAATTGGGTGGCCAAGACTTCTGCTGCTGGGCCCTTGGCGGGAAAGGCACAAGAGGTTCTGAGGCTCCGACTGGCCCAAACTAGCTTATCAGGCTGAGGAATCAGAAAGGGATAGGGAGCTAAAGATCTAAATTGTACTGAAGAAAGCATGCTGGCCTTGGAGAACCCCTTGTGCATTTATGCCTTAGGAACCAAGGATGGCAGCAGGAGTATGGGATGGAGTCAATGTCTGAGAGACACGATAAACACTTGGTACAGTCAACACCTACGCAGACACACCCTGTGAGATTTCAGGGCAAGTTCATTCTGCAATCTCAAACTTCAAGAACAGATGCATTTGTCTTAAGCTACAAGAACAGATGCATTTGTCTTAAGCTACATGTCCTACATGAAGAAAATAAGGTTTCTACTCTGAGATAGGGAATCAGTAGGTATAGAGAAAAATTGCTTTAGGATTGGCACAGTTGTAGTACTCAGGATTTTAGATTGATAATTAACCATGGCGGAGGGAGGAAGTTACGGTGGGAGGAGGTTATGATGTTGATTATTCCAGGTATTTTTTCCATTTTGTCCTGTTTCTCAGCAAGGACCAAAAGAACTGACCCTCATGGTATATTTTGGGGTCCCAGAGTATAGGATTAACCATGAGGTTAAAGTCCTTTCTATTTGGTGATATCACCTTCTGTACAATAAATAACCCACAAGCCAAATTAGGAACCAATGGAGCTAGTTCCTGGAACATTTGGCTACAGGAATCAGATTTCTCCTATGCAGTGTGAAAAAAAACTACACTCAGCAAAAAAGGCTTCGATAATTGGTGTGTGGACAAAAAAAAAAAAAAAAAAAAAAAAACCCACTCTATTGTTAGAATTTAGTCCCAGAAATTTGGGTAACACAATCAGCTCCAGGAAAAAGGCTTTGAACTTAATATCATGATTCGGGCAAGGGGAAGAACAAAATGAGTTAGGGTTACACTGGTATAGGAATAGCACCAAACTAAGATCAAGATTCAAGTTTTTGAAGTTTTAATGACCCTACATTAAAAAAAGCTGGGGAATACCAGAGTGAAATGATAACCAGTGCAATCGGAGCCAGGTCTTACTACAGTGGGAACAGAAGTGAAGTAAGGGGACATCTCTTATATCTAAGAGCAGTTGAGGTTTATACCAAGTGTTGGGAAATTCAAGAACCAGAACTATATTTGGGGGGAACAAGCCCAGGAATTTTTCTAGTGAACTATTAAAAAAATGCTAAGCACTTTGCTTGCAAGACAGTGTAGAGACTGTGTCTTCAGAGAACCCACTCTTGATATATAAATGGGGTGGCAGAAACACACAGGTGTTAGGAACATTGGAAGATTACTTTAGAATTCTGACAATGGAAACCCAAGGTCCCTGAATGTAGGACTTAGAAATTAAGGGAAGGAAAAGGAGCTTAGAAAATAACTGGACTAATTTTTCAAGAAGCCCCCTGAGAGAGAATGAATTTCTCCCAGTTTAGAGGAATTAAGAGTTAGTGATAAAATTTCCCCCACCTAGGTTTAAAATTAGACAATTTAACCTGAAGAGGTTAAGTCCATGAAGCCATGCTCTGTAAGCCTCTCTCCCCTCCCCAGTTTATCCCAGATCACCCTTAATCTCCACTGTGGAGTTCAGCCGATAACAGCACCATGGGTCTAAATTGTGACATGTATGAAGTATTGGGTTTGTAGAATATCACTTCCTCTGGGAAAATGCTGGATTGTATAGAGTTGTTCTTTGATGACAAGGTGCTGCAGGGTGTACGTTTGTTTTAGGAGTGGGGCATTTCTAATTTGGTTGCATAAAGCCAGTGCTATAGTATTTTTTATAGATGGACACAACATCTTTATTTTATTTATTTATTTTTGTGTGGTGTGGAGGATCGAACCCAGTTCTTCACGCATGCGAGGCAAGCGCTCAACCAGTAAGGTACAACGCCAGCCCCAAAGCATGACAGTATTTTATGCCCTTATTGCTCCTTGGAATGTGAACTATATGAGATGCAAGATAGATTCAACTACAGAAAAACCCAGCTCTGAAGATGCCAAAGCACATCAGCAATTCAAGCCTCAGGGGCCCCAGGTCCTAGCTTCCATTAGACCCTCGCACAAAGTCTTTCTGGCTGGAATCACAGCAGGAAGAGATGAAAATGGTGTCTTTGCAATCACAAAGGCAGATCAACTTCTTTGTGGGAAGAGGGATTGACCTGACAGGGACATGTACTCTGCAGGAAGGGGATTTCTGGATTTCTAACTGTCGGAGGCATTCCTAACTGTTAGAATCATATTATTTGAACTATGGTGTCGACATTATCTAGTGATGTCATTTAACATGGGGGGCGGGAAGGCAGTTGGGAGAGTTGCAGCTCAAGGATCCAGCAAGAAATTCCCTCTTTCCCCTCCACTATTTCTCATGGCCTCTTCAAGCAACAGTAGCAGTTAGCTCTGGAGCACATGATACCTCACAATCACATCACCAACTCTGAAGATGACACCCCCAATTTTCCCCATGAAAGTCCGCTTAAGATGTCACTGAGTTATTTACAACTACAACCAAACAGGTGGACAGTACTACTCGGGCTGACCAGGGAAAATGTGGGGGGCACTCCAAACTCCAGGGGGAGCTCAAGACTTCCCCCATCATTTATTAAAATGAGTTTTCATTATAGTTATACATGACTGGGGTTCATTTTGACATAACCAAACAAGCACAGAATATAATTTGCTCTACTTCAGTCCCCAGTAATTCCCCTTTCTCCTTCTCTCCCCACGGCCCACCTTTTTCTTGGGGGGCGAGAGGTATTGAACCCAGGGTACTTTACCACTATGCTACATCCCCAGCCCTTTTAATTTTTATTTTAAGCCAGGATCTTGCTCAGTTGCTTAGGGCCTCGCTAAGTGACTGAGGCTAGCCTCAAACTTGCAATCCTCCTGCCTCAGCCTCCCTAGTTACTACCTTTTTATTTCCCTCCAGAGATAAGAAATGTGACCCAGGTTAAGAATGACACTCAGGCCCTAAAGGATAGACAGTGGGACAAATGGGGAAGGGAAGCTTGGCTAGGAAGAGCAAAAGTGCTCCTCAAAGCTGTCTACCCCTCCCAATGCACAAGGCTAGAAGCCATTTCCACCCTCTAAAGGTTCAGAGGGCCCAGGGAAGAGCTCAGGGTAATGGGTTCTGCACAGAGACGCACAGACTGGTCTACTGCCCGTCGTCAGAACAAAAGAGCCATGAGGGTGACATATGTTCCAGTGTCAAGTTTGTCAGAGTAGAAAAGCTGGCATGTTCTTGGGCATCCGCTAGGAAGGCGGGTTGCTAGGAGGATTTTGAGACACTGGCTTTGTCCTTTCTTCACCTCTATCAATACTAACAAGAAAGACACAGGTGATTTTCTAAGGCTTCTATTCTAACTCTGGCTAAACCGAAGGAAAGACATTCTTTGTATTAATGCTCTTTCTTCCCTCCTCCCAAAGAAGTGGTCATGGAAGTAAGAAGAGCCCACTTTGTACATATGTACTAAATCAGGAATGTCCTGACTCACAGATGGTAAACTGTGGGTAAGAATGATTGTCTAGCACTGAAGTGCTCTCTCCTTCTTGGTACAAACTGCATCTTTTAAATAGTCATTTCCAAACAGAAAAGCTGTTATCCAGTAAGGAAGAAAACTGAATGCCAACAGTAGCAGAGACTTAATTTTTTTTTTTTTTACCTAGATGAACTACTTTGGGGTTTACTTGAAGTTTGTACTCTTTCCAACAGCATTGTACTTGAAACAACTTGGATCTATGCAGCCTCTTTCCTTCCGAGGACACACGTCCTAACAATCCTAACAATTTAGAATTGTTGCTTTAGAATTCTAAGGATGGGAACTCAAGAGGGCTTGGATATAAGAAATTAAAGAGAAGGAGCTTAGAAAAGAACAGGGCCAACTTTGATTAAGATAGGGCTCATGTGTCAATAGACATGGATGGAGCTCTTCCACAAGAAAATTTGTGTGTGTGTGTGTGTGTGTGTGTGTGTGTGTGTGCAGAATGATTATTTCTAATTAAGAATCACATCCCAGAACTTGTGGGCCTTGGAGAAACCAAAGTATTTAACAGTTTTAGTAAATGGCTTGTCCACATGGACAGATCTAACTGAAAAACAAAACAAAACAAAAAAAACCCAAGATAAAACTAAGGAACCCCCTCCCATCCCCGCTTCTGATGCACCACCCCCTTCCACTGTAGTGGGCTGGGGCTTTAGACTCAGCCACAGAGCTTGCTTCCATCTGGGGTGTTGGTTACTTTTGTGCATACGACATTGACAGGAAAAAAACATGCGACTGTCTGACCTGATTACACCAAAAGGAGGATCTGAGCATCCTCAGACCAGCTTACTACTTTTCCTTGGATGGCTGTTCAGAGAGTTTTAATAGTAACATTTACCAACCACAGGCAACTGTTTCATTTTCAATCCTGAGTAAGAGGTCTGAGGAGAGCCCTAGTCTTCCCACTCCAGCCCTGCTATGGTGGACCAGGAAGGGCTGCCCGGGTGGAACACACCACCTACATAAGGGTAACAGGGCATTTTTCCTGAAAGGAAAACAGAAGGAGCGAAACCAAACCTTAAGCTTTATCATCCTTTCTACACTTACTCCCAATTTATACAATTCTCTTCTAAACTGGCACTAAAATGAAATATAACAGTACTTGAAATAGCATTTAAACCCAGTGGAAAATCTTATCTTCAACTTCAAATTTAAAATTCATCCTTAAAATCTGACAGGAGAAAATCCAAACCCTAGAGGAATCAGCTTCTCCTTCCAAAACCATTCCCTTCTGTCCACAGCCCTCCTCCTACTAGCAGAAACTAAGAAAGTGAGCAGGGTGCCTGGACTGTGCCTTGTTCTCTAGCACATGCAGTCTTACTGGAAGCATTAAGTATCAGCTGCACAAAGTTTAAATGAAGCCAAGGAGCACCTGTCTAATGTAAGCATCCAAAAAAAGAAACAGAAAATAAGAAATAGGGCCTGGGATTGTGGCTCAGTGATAGAGCACGGGCGGGACCTGGGTTCGATCCTCAGCACCACATAAAAAAAATAAAGGCATTGTGTTGAGTCCATCTACATCTAAAAAAATAAATATTAAAAAAATAAGAAATAGCATATTTTTTTCCTAATGTCATCCCAAGGACTCTTAGAATTCAGGTTTCGAGATTCAAAGAGTTACTTTCCTACTAGTGAAGAGGCTGGTATTAGGCCTATTGGAAGATGTATTGGGAAGAGAGAAGAGAGAATGTAGTCACGTGCAAAATACATTTCCTAGGTATTGACTGCGCAGAGCAGGTTGCTGTAGCAGAGTTGGATATAAACATATCATAGGGCCTCTCTGCTTTTGGAGACACTTGGAGCCTTAGAAACATTTTTTCCCTATTTCAACAAATGGAGATTGGAAGCAGGGACTAAATTTAATATTCATCAAGATACAGAATATGTTAGGCCCTACGTGCTTTTCTCAAGAAATAAAATTCTATGGCTGGTCAGGAAAGGAAGAAAAGAAGAGAGAATTGAGGAGACACAGAAACTTTCTGGCTCAAGATATTCCTCAGCACAGTACAGTCACCTTCATTCAGTTTTTCTCTATTAAAATGCAGATTAGGAAACTTGGGGTGGGCTCTGGATCTGGTCTTCACTAAGGGTGACCATGGGCAAGAGACATCCCCCTCTTCCATTCTACTTTTTTTTAACAGGAAAGTATAAAACATCCTTGTCGAGTGCTCTTTCAGGCCATTACAAAGCATTTCCAAGCACTCAGCTAAAAAGTGTTTATGTAAGCCAAGTTCCCCTCAGCTCCAGTGGAGAAGCCCCCTGTCAGCACCATCCTGCACAACCAGTATCCAGGGTCACCTCCTGACACATTTCAAACTCTCTCACAAAGGACATTCTGCCCAGGCCTGTTTGTTTGTTTGTTTGTTTGTTTTTTCAATAAGGAAGGCAAAGCATGCTTACAAGATCAATTTACAGCAAAGGGAATCTTTCAGGGAAAAAACCTTATGACAAAACACAAGTGCAAATGGCAATATTATCATTGTGAGGATGTAGAGTAAGCACTAAAAAGGGATCCATAAAATCCTGAGGAAAATGCATGGAATCATTACTATTAAGTTTTGTTTTGCTTTTTAACTGACTGTTCTTTTGATCCTTATCACATAGCCCTGGGCTAGCCCACACAGCCCTTTGTGGGTATTAGCTAGCTGAAGGATTTTTTTTTTTTTTTTTTGATACTAAGGACTGAACCCAGAGGTGCTTAACCACTGAGCCACATGGCCAATGCTTTTTTATATTTTATTTACAGACAGGGTCTCGCTAAGTTGCTTAGGGCCTCACTAAGTTGCTGAGGCTGGCTTTGAACTTGTGATCCTTCTGCCTCAGCCTCCTTGAATTGCTGGGATTACAGGCACAACCATGCCCACCCTGAAGGATGTTTAATGGTGGACACTGCTAAGGTGTGTGTAGCCCTAGAACCTGGCCCGGTTCCAGTGTGAGGAGAGGTCACTCTGGTTTGGGGCTTGATCAGAGGCTGGGTTCTTTCTGGTACTTCTGCTCATTTGGGGAGGCAAAGTATTTGATTAGTGCCCAGTGTAAGGGTTGCAGCCATAGTGAGATTCCCCAACAGCTGAATACCAGAGTTTGTGTTTTTATAAAATGACATTTATCCATCCACAGTGGGAAATTAAACAGGAAAGGCGGCCAAGGGATAATTACAGCTTTGTCAATCCAGTGTTAAAATCTTAAGCAAGAAGTTGGGCACAGTGGCACATGCCTGTAATCCCAGCAACTGGGGAGGCTGAAGCAGAGGGATCATAAGCTTGAGGCCAGCCTCAACAACTCAGCAAGACCCTGTCTCTAAACAAAATAAAAAGGACTGGAGATGTGGATCCCCAGTACCACACACACAATAAATTGATAAAAATAAAAAAATAAACCTAATCAAGAAATATCCATCCGTGTGTGGTAAGTTCTTCAGGCCTGGAATGAAGAGCAATGGAGGTCAGAGCCCAAGGGCAGGCAGGAATCTTCTGTGGGGAGTTAAAGCCACAACTTCAGGGAAGGAGATAAAAGGATAATATCCTCAGATCAAGTCTCAACACCTCTCTCCAGGGGAAGCTACCTCTATTATCCTGCCCTTTAGATAGCTAGTCTAAAAAGGGAGACAAGATGGAGCCAATAGGGAGAGGACTCGTGGCCTAGAGGCGGCCCTTCCCTGTAAATGCAGCCCCATCAGCCTGGCAGCTTGAGGGTTAAAGACAGCACTTAAAAGAAAACTCAAACTCCATTAAGCCCAGGCTTGGAGAACAGGGAGCAGCAGGGAAGCCAAAGGAAACTAATTTTGGAGGCTCTCCAAGCTGCCAATCACAAGCATATTTCTAACAGTCCCAGTGTTGTTTGAGTTGGTTGTTTTTCCACAGGCTGCACAATGGGGTCTGGTTATTCATTGAAAAAGTCTGCAAGTGAGCCCCGCCCTCCATTCACAACCAATTTGGAATGCTCCATTCAGGCAAAAGGGGGAGTCTGCAGCTCAGCTAGCTAGGGCAGACCTAACAGTGCCCAGCGCCCAGCTGTCGCGGCAGGGACGCTTGCTCGCTCAGTGTGCTCTGTTTATGTAAGAAATTCAGACCCTCCAGGGGCGCCTGCCTGCTTTGCACCCTCCCTAGGATCTAAACAGCCAAGACTGTTGCTGAAATCTGCAAGGGTGTGCAAATCTGCTATAAGTGAGGTCGGGGAAGTGCCCTCTGGCAAAAGGGGAAAGGCAAAAAAAAAAAAAAAAAAAAAAACAACTATCATACGCAGCCCAGTTCAGAAGCAGTCCAGTTCAGAATCGGAGTGTAGCTTCCAGCTGAGAAAAACAGACTTCACTGGTATTTCTCCTGCCCCTGGGCGAGCTGGTTTGCATTAGGAGACACTCTCTCTGGAAGCCTGCCTCTGTAGACTTTCTTTCCCATTCATTGCCAGTAGCTACACTGGGAGCCACCTGGCTTCCTCCCAGGGGAGAGGGATTCTGGAGACACAGATTCTCTGGCTGCAGAGAAGGGGGCTGTGAGCTCCCTATTAGGACAGTTTCACAGTGCCTTTTCTTGGCTTTGGCATGGTTTGGAAGGGTTTGGAACACCCTTTGAATGCCCAGGAGACATTAAAAGGGAAGAATGTGCAAGTCTGGGATTGGACGGTGAAATTTACTCCAAGATTTCCAAAAGTACAAAGCCAAAAACTGGTTTGGTTTCTTAGAGATTTTTTTCCAAACGTTTAATAACTGCCCCCAGGGAGTGCTGATGGAGCCGGTTTGACAACCACATTTTATTTCAAGGAAAAGCATATTTCTTTATGAAAATCAAATCCAGGAGATAACTGAGTTCACAGATTGTGTCTTTCTTTTTCTTTCTTTCTTTCTTTTTTTTTTTCTTAACACATTTGGCTGTTTTTCAAATGTCTGATGTTTACGTCTTTTCACTGCCTGCCCCTATTCCTCTGAGGTCTTTCTGACTACAATCCCCACTCCATGCCTTGGTGGTTCAGGAGCCCAAACTCAAATTCCTGGCTTTTTAAAACCTAGATTTAAGCTTCCTTCTTGGAATCTTTCATCCTCTGCTGCAATTTTCCTTATACACTTGTTCCTTCTAATCAGGGAAATCTCCTTTATTTGCTAGGCAGGTTCCTTTCACGTGGGGCTCTTCTCCCTTTAACATCTGAGTTGCTAGTCCATTTCATCTCCCCAGCAGGCCCAAAGGTGCACACACATTATAATACGATTTATGCGCACACACACAACTAGGGGCCTAGTATCTCACCACTCCTTTTAGCAGAGCCTAGAGGAATAGGACAATGATAGAAACTGACGACCAAAGCCTCTGTTAAATGAGTTTGATGAGTTCACAAAATGAATTTTTAAAAAAGCAACCTAATCCGGTAATGGCATCAGCATGCCTGGCACTCATCCAAGAGCTGGGAGCTGCAACATGACAAGACTCTGAGCTCCTTGGAATCCAAGTAGAGAAGCACTGTGTGCCAGGGCACAGATGGGGCCCAAGCTGCCTCAAGGGCAGCCGTATGCCTGAGAGGGGGCCGTCAGTCTCTGAGACTAGATATGCTTTACCACCATTAAAACCCACGAAACATTGGAGGAAACAGTCTCTAGGCAAAGAATCAGGCACCCAAACCTATCCCACTCCCAGTAACTGAAGTCACAATACTACTCTTAGATAGTAGAAATGGCAGACAATACAAATTTTTGGCTTTATCAGCTACCTATGTCTTAATCTTGTAAAATTTAAGGCTATTAAAGGAGAAAGGAATGGACAGTGGCTTTAAAAAAAAAAATTAAGTTGTAGATGGATACAATACCTTTAATTAATTTTTTTTTTTTTTTTAATGTAGTGCTGAGGATCGAACCCAGTGCCTCACACATGCTAGGCAAATGCTCTATCAGAGAGCTAGAACCCTTGCCCGAGTGATTGGGGGCTTCTTGATAGATGTCAGGATCTTGTTGCTTCTGGAACCTACACAGGTGATCTGCCTGGAAGACAGAGATTATCTCCTCAAGTCTCCTCATGAAATATAAAGGACTGGAAAGGCTACCTGGTTTTTTTTTAAATAAGCCTAACTGAATCAAAGTTAGAAAAAAGCAGACTTTGTTAAACTTAGGCTCTTTTAGGTCAATGGGTACTTTAGGTCTTGAGTCCTTGAGAGTTAGAGGCTATCAAAACAGGAAGGATTTCAGATCATTTAGCAACCTCTCCAGAGACAAGGTAGTGGGGCTGACTAACAAAGGCATTGAAAGTCACTCCGTAAAATTGGACCATGCTTTTCCTCATGCTTTCTTCAGCATTCTTTTCTTCCTTCTCCCTACCTACAGAACCACTTGCTCCTAAAAAGTATAAACCAATAGCCTTGACTTCCTTATGCCTCTCCTTTGTGAAGTGCCTACAGTTCTCTTTCTTATCTTCCAAAAAATGCTAAAGACTTCAGGAGGATCCTTTCAAATGGAAATGGCCCTAGACCTCAGAGCAAGTAAAGGGAAGCTTTCTACACCCCATCAGGGTCAGAAAGATGTGCCTTGCCCAAAAGAAAGAAACTGATTATTTCTACTATATCTGCTTCCCATGTTAAAAGAAAAAAAAAAATTTTTTTCAGCAGAATAATCTCACAGTGACACAGGATTAAGATCAATGTGTTTTTAGGCTCAAGGGCTGTCATAACAATTAATCCTATTTCCCCAGCCATCTACTGCAATGTATTTATGAAAAGTTGATCTTATCAGTTAATTAGTCAGTCCTTAGGAAATTACTTGTACTTCCTTCAGTAGTTCCATTCTTTTTGAAACACAGGTCTAAAAAGGACACTTCAAGGGGAAAATGGGGTCATTTGAATTTTAGAACAAATCTCTAAATTGTATTTAGTATTGAGGCTATGATTTTAAAATAAGATTTTATCATGCTCTTTCCTCAGTATTAAATACTTTTGTTACTCAAGATCCTGATGGTGGTATTCACAATACCATCACTGAAACAAATGAGAGATATTTAAAAAAATAAGAAATGAAGTTCTGCATGTTTTTAAATTATTTTTGTAGTTTTATTTATTTTTATGTGGCACTGAGGATTGAACCTAGTGTCTCATACGTGCAAGACAAGTGCTCTGCCACTGAGCTACAGCCCCAGCCCTGAAGTCTGCATTTTTAAAAACTGCTATTTATATATGCCAAAATCCAGTATTACTCCCGTAAGTACCCAAGTAGTCAGTTCAGAAAAAAAAGAATGTAACATGTACTCCACCCCCACATTGAAGGGCTTTTGAGAACCAATCTTATCTATGACTTTTATTTGTTAATTCTGTAAAAATGTGTAGTAAAGATGTGTATATATGGATATACTGACCCAGATTCCCTGGTTTTGTAGTCTATATGATAATGTACGTATTTAGCTACACATTCATTTATATAGATACACATACGTGCAGTGATTTATAAACAGATGAAATATGTATATACACATTAATATGCCTTTAAGGAAATATCAGTTTTAATAATTTTTCTGTTTTATAATTTCTTGCTCTCTTCCAAATCCTAAATGGAAAACCTTGAAGCACTAGATGTAATAGCTTTCTTGGGATTACAGAAGAGAATTGAGGTGATGGACTAAATGGCTGGCAATCTCCCTAAGGCTTTCTCCTGAGAGTCACCTCCAGGTATCTGAAATGATGAGACAGAGTTTTGAATCCATTGAGCCTGCCCATAGCCTGATTCTGCAGCTCTGTGAGAGTTTCTTAAAAGATGTTATTGTAGATTTTTTTTTTCCTTCTCATTTCACCTAAACCTATTTGCCGCCAAACCAATGGTCAGTCTCTTCAGCTATTTGGACATTATATTATCTCTTCTGTAAAATGAAGGGGTGAGACAAGATGATCTCTACAAGGGACTTCCAGCTCAAACAGTCTAGGATTTTTAGGGTTACTTCTCAGGACCAAGGGACAATGGAAGGTACTGGTAGAACGCTTATAGTCCATAGGTCACACTTTCTCCTTCCTTGAATTTGACTTTTAGGAATTTGTAGTAAGAGATACTTCATTAATGTCTGCATAGCTAGAAGTAAGTTGGACATTTCCATAAGACTTACAATAGTTTCATTTATTCATGTAACTCAGGGATGGATATCTATGGGCAGGGAACCCAAATCTGAAAAACTTAGAAAATATAATCTCTTTAGAAGTTAAACTTATAGTGTTTATTCCCCCCCAAAAAGAGTCATAATCCTCAAAACTGATATCCCAAAATAAAAAAAATAATTACTCACATTACTTAGCAGTTTTTTCTTAATACTTACACACACTCTCATGCATACCGGAAAATTAAATCAAATCATTTTAACAGGATAAGCTGACATTATCAGTGGTTACTGGTAAGAACATTTATTACAAATGTTTCTGATACTGTGGGAAAAAAGGTTTGCTCTTCCTGGCAATTATAAGTGTGGTTTACAATTCATTGATTGGGTGATTCAAACTAACTCCTAAGACTTCATTAAATTTGAATACGTTTCTTTCCCTCCCTTGGAATAATCATAGCCTATTTCAGAGATAACTAGAATGGAGGCCTCCAACACAAGGCTGTGGAAAGTCTTCCCAAAGAAGTAAGGGTTCTCTGCTCTGCCCTGCCCAGCTGTGGACTCTGGCAGTTCTTCTCGGGCTCTATGTCAGTCTGAACCACAGTCAAACAGATCAGACTGAACGAACAGCTCAAGGCCACACTGCCCCATAATGGCGCTCTTGCCCAACCTCTCAACAAGTAAACCTATTTAAATCTATCCTACCCTAAGCTCCATGTCAAGAAATAAGAGTTAGAGGGGGAAAGAGCTATAGGAGGCTTTTCTAGGCTGCAATTTTATCCTTAAAATATAGAAAAACTCAACTTTAAGCATTTAAAGCAAAAAGCAAAGTAAAAAAACTCACACTTGGTAATCAGGGACATCTCCCAAAGCACCTCCATTTAAGGTATGGTATTTTAATTACTGAACTTAGCACATTCTATTCACTAAGCAGGAATTATTTCTAAGGAACCAAAACACATTTATTGATTTCTTTGCTTTAGCTTGTTCTTCCAGATAAATATCTTTTCAAATACAAATTTTATTTGCTGACATCTTTCTCTTATGAACAGACCTTTGCTTCAGCACAGGCAATCACCTCCCTTTTAACTCTTTTGGGTTACAGAGAAACAAACAAAAGTGTCATAAAAATGTTTCAAAGAACCTCTGCCAAGAAAGCCACCTCCCAAACAGACTCTAGTTTATGTTGCTCTGAGCAAGAAATGGAAAGGCTGGGCCAAATTGTCAACACAGAACAAAGTTAGATTACAAATTCTGTCTTTCATTTTGCGCTCTCTCGCGTGCGCTCGCTCTTTCTCTCTCTCTCTCTCACACACACACACACACAAAAAAAAAATTTGAATTATCTTTATTTAGCCTTTCAGTGGCAAGCTTCCCAATCACTTGAAAGCAATCAAAGGACAATAATTAATAAGCATTTCCTTTCATATAGAAAACATCCACAGCAAGCTACGACAAAGCTAAGGTAACCATGCATCTCTGTGTTAGTCTATTCCTTTTAAAGTTTCATGGCATTGTGCCTTGGACATAAGGCCTATCATTAAAGAATGTTTAGCTGGTACCTCTGTTCTTTCATTTAATAGATTTAGAATACTCAGCTTTTACTTAGATTCAAAGATACCCTCTCTCCCAGTGGCATTTTTACACACACACACACACACACACACACGCACGCACACACACAGATTTAAAAAGGTGGGAAAAATCTTGGTGCAAAATGAGAAATTGAATCCTTGCCTGGCTCAGGTGCTTGCTATTATAAACTATGACTAAGAGACATGAATTTTTCTATGATGCAACTCTCAAGAGAGACAGCATTTTCTCCAGGCCTCTCTTAAACCTGCTCATTCGCCAGTGACTAATGCTCTCTAGAGCAGCCCTGTGCTGCTCAAATTTCATCAGCCAGCTTTGTCCTTGATAGCTCTGCCTGGACCATAAAAGCTCCCAAACCTGTTGAAGACAGCCCCCCCCCCCAACTTCAGGTCAAAACCAACCATGCTCCTGTCAGCACCTAAAGCCATCTTTGGAGCCACAAGCTGCATCTTATTATCTCAAGTAATGAGCACTTAATGACCATTTTAATAAAAAGGTTTTACTCTTATATGAACAGTAAAGGCACAGCAACTGCAAGAAAAATAAAATCAGGTCAGTCTGTGAAACCCTCTGATAGCTTAGCAGAAACAAAATTAACATGTTGAGTGAAACCACAATTAACTGGAATTTCCCATTAACTATCTGCTGCCTCTTTAAAAGAAAAAAAAATCCAGATTCATCATTTGTATCAAAGGCTTAATGTATTTAAAAAAAAAAAAAGCTATAAGAACTCGGATGATTAATAATTGTTTGGCCCAGCATCTTATATGTCAGTTAATTTACAATTTTGAGATCAGAGCTTTGCAATATTCTTAAAAGTAAAAAGAAATTTAGGCCAGGCACAGTAGCATATGCCTGTAATTCCAGTTACTCAGGAGGATTGCAAATTTGAGGCCAGTCAGGGCAACTTGGTGAGACCCTGTCTCAAAAAATAAAAAATAAAAGGGTTGAGGATGTAGCTTAGTGGTAACAGTGCCCCTAAGTTCAATCCCCAGTACTGGGGCGGGGGAAGGTGTGGGGGCACTGGTAATGTAATAGTAGAGTGTCTGCCTAACATATGCAAGCTCCCAAGTTCAACCCCCAGTATACTCTCCCTGCCCCTCCCCGCAGAAAAAACAAATTCAGGATGAAATTATGTAATTATGTTCAGTAAATCTTGCCTGCAATAGAGTAGAAACATTTCAGAAATAATTTCAATAAGAAATGGAACAAAAAGTTTCAGGTTTAGTCTTGAATTATTAAAAGAAATTACATGCATACCACTGTCCAAATTAGCTTGGTATGGCTGAAAAGAATATTCTAGACATTGATGATCCCAAACCAACCAATTTCAGAACAAATGTGTCTTCACCAGAAAGGTACTTACAGTTATCAGACTGAAAATCTGGGACAAATTGTTCATCATCAGGAACTTGTGCTGAAAAAGAGATTTTTATTTTAGATCTTTAAGTTTTATTAAAAGGCACAGTAAAATGTTTTATATGGAAAATAGGACAGCCAAGAAACTTGCCTTCAGCTAACCAAGCCTCTTGAAGTTGACTGAGATCCTGAAACAACTCTGGAATTAAAAACAGAAGACCCCAGAATGAGGCTATTACTTCTGCAAGGGAGAAGAGGGGAAGAGTCTACATGCTGCTATCACTGGGAGTGATGTGAGGAAGACAAAACAGAGGAGGGGAAAACTTCACTACCTTCAGAATCATGAGCCAGATCTGTGTCCAAAAACTTCCTCTTTCTGTCAATCACAGGCCGCCCTCTACATTCCTCTGATCGAGATTTCTGAAAGAGGCCAACAGACAAGATTGAAGTATAGTAAAGAGGCCCAAAGGGAACTGACCCACTAACAAATGAGAAGACGACTCACTGAAGAGGGAGGACAAAACAAACCAAAAGCCACATAAACTTACCCCTGGGACCATAAAAGGGACTTGCTGATCATAAAACCCATCCATGGTGCTTCCAACGTCTCTAATATCACTTTGAAAGGTTTCAGCATTGAGTAATTTCTGGGGGAAAAGAGATCCTCCTGTAATATGAATTTGGGAGATTTTAACTGGGGGGTGGGGGGCAACGAAGCAATTTTATACTGCTCTTTCTTTAGGGTTGTACAAAATCACTACCCTTCTCTGAAGTACTTAAAAGCCCACTCAAAGTGTAAGCTTTCAGACCAACTTTGAACTTGATTAATGGTATCAAAGGTTCACAATGTACTCAGTGCCAAATCCATTTACCCAGTCATTATTGTCTGTCTGTCTTTCTTTTATCATTAAGATTATAGACTTGGTACTCCTTTTCCTCTACCAAAAAAAAAAAAAAAAAACTAAACCAAAAACCAAAACAAACAAACAAACAAAACTCCCCCAAAACCAAAAACCTTATTTTCATCATTAAAAGGTGATTTCTTGATTCTCTGATATAGAAGATACTCCAGAGCATTTGTAGTAGGGTTTTAAAAATACAGTGACAGGAAGTAGAGAAACTGGGTTTAAGTAATCCAAATTATTGGCAATTAAGAATCTGACACACATGGTGTTTCTAAAAGTATTTTATAGGTCAGTGGTAAAAAACACTATGTATAATTCCAAGGAAAAAACTGATCAGAAGTATACTTATCTTCAGACACAACTCTTTATATTTAAAACCTAAACCTTCTGTCCAAACAGGTGTATGTCTGTAATGTCACAAATATCTCCATGGCAACTTATAGAGATACCTGTGGTATCTCCAACTTCTAAAAGAATATCCATGAAAAGAAATTGATAAACAACTTCACTGTACATATTTTAAACATATTTTTACCAAAGACCTTTAAAAAAAGAATTATAATTTAAATTTTATTTTCTTATAGTAAGGTCAGATTTCCAAGACATTTTCCACCCACCCACCCCCAGCATTAAACTCTTTTCATTCCTGGTATGTGTTGGGGCTGGGGAAAACATTGGGGTCAAATGCAAGATGAGAGAATGTTTTCTAATTTGTGAAAAATAAAGTAACAATATTACGAAGGTACCATTTCCAACTTTATTTTATTCTCCAAATAAAAATACAGTTAGGTAAACATAAAGGTAGAAAACATTAATTTCACTCACCCCAGACCTAAGCAATGCTTAATGAATAATTTCTTTAACTTGCATATAAATTTTAAGTGGGGAACTTTTTTTTCCCAATGGGCAATTCCATCCAATTTGTTTTCACAATGTGGAACCTATCAAATTTTCACAAGTGAGCAGGATACAAGAAAACTCTTCACAGCCAGCCTTCTCAGCACTTGGCCAGAGTAATCAGATATTTTCAAAGTCAAAGGAAAGAAAGGAGCATAACAGTACAGTTCATAACTTCTAGAAAAAGACTGCCGCCATCCTGCCTGCTTGCTTTCCTAACAGCGCAAAAACGTTCAGAATAAAGCCTCTCTCAAATGTCACCAACTCGTATAGAAAATCTGAGAAATCTTAGCATTGAGTTGAAGGGCATAAAAAAGAGTTCTCTGTCGCCTTCGAAAATCTGTCTGATTAAGTCGTGGCCTTAGGAATTCTGTAAATGTCTATCAGAGAAGGGAGACAACGAAGAGAAAAGCAGGGAGGGGGGTGAGGAGATATTTTCAGAGTTTCATGATGAAATACTTCTCCCTGAGAAAAAAAATTTTCTTTTAAAATTTTAATAAAAGAAACTGCCATAAACGAATCCAAAGGAGCACGGAGGATCTAAAGCAGCCCTCAGAGTTCAAGGACTAGAAACATTGTGTTCAAAGTATTTTTTAAAGCCTGAAGGGAAGGCTCGAGTTCATCCAGGAGTTTAAACCACTTCCTTTGTGCACCCCCCCTCCCGGGTGCCCCCAGGAAAACTTCAACACAGCGCAGCGGCTCCATGGAGGCCCCTCCCCGGTGGCGCGCAGCGGGCCTGGTTTTATGAATGGGAAAGCGAGCCGCGGCCGCCACATCAGGTAGAGACTGTAACTGGATCCCTAGCGCTGGGCCCCATTCACAAAACAAGACACACTTCCACCCAATTCCCAGCCTTCCCCATTCATGAAAACTCCTTCAACTGCGCCCCCGCCCCCACTCCCAACGCACGCCCAGCCTCCAACGCAGGCCCCTCACCCCAGCGTTTTAGGAAGAAAGCTCGATGCTTCATTCACAAAAAGGGAAAGGGAGGAAAAAAAAAAAAAAAGCCGCAGGGAGCAGCGAGCCAACTAAAGAAACCCGCTTCATTCATAAAGTCACCCACATTCATAAAAACGAGGTGCGGCGCCGTGTGCTACCCACCGCCTCCAATTTACCCCCTCCAACCCCAAACATCTCTCCTCCGCACCCCATCCTCCACCAGGAGTTCGGTTCCCTGCTCCCTCTGAAAATGCAGCCGGACCCCCAATCCACCGCGAGGCTCCAGCATCTCTCCTCCCCGCTCCGCACTGTGTTTCTTTCTACCATCCCCAGGCCGCAGTTCTGGCGCTCCTGGATTTTCTCAAGAGTCGCCACGGAACCCGGTGCCCTGACCCTGCTAAGAATTGGAGTGGGAGACTGGGTGTCTACTTTCCAAAATCTGAAACTTGCAAGAGCTGCATAAGTTCCTGGCCGACCCCCAAACCCGCAGGCTGCACATGCCTATGTCATTTAACCCTTCTTGGTTTTTTGGTGTTGCGGGGGGTGGGGGGAGCACCTCTCAAACATTCAGCCTCAAGCTGCTTCCCGCCCCCTCCTCCTAACTGCAAAGCTCCGCCAAGCGTCTCTTCTCGCGAGCCTCCAAGTCCCTCAGGGCTCCCAGATCTCCAGAGACAGTAAAGCCCCGCAACTCCGCGTTCCCCCACCTCGATCCTGAGCCCCGCACCCGCACCTAGCGCTCGGGTGCGCCTCCCCCGCGATGTGCGGAAACCCTCTCGGCTCGCTCTCCGGAACCGTTAGCCGCCCCCGCCCGATGCCTCCCAGGAACCGAACCGGACCGGGCCGCTGGGGGGAGGGGCCAGTCAGCCCCCGGGGTTCACCCCAGATGTGCACCCTGACTTTAGGATTCTGAATCAGCCAGTGAACTCTCGCCGTCTGGGCCTTTCGGACCCGTTGCAGGACACACCTTGTGATGCCCCTTTGCCCCCTCAACGCCCACTCACCTGAGGATGCTGCTCTCTGCCCCTTGCAGCGGTCCCGGCGGCGCAGGCGCGCTCACGCACGCGCGCACCGGGCCTGGGCGCCTAGGCGAATGACTGGGTCGAGCCGCTCCGGAGACGGTGAACCGCTCAGTACACCAGCGGCTGGACTCTGCGCGGCAGCTGCCAACCAGGCTGGAGCGCTGGCCCGGCCCCCAGCAGCCCCCTGCTCCGCCCGCTGCCATTGGCCCGCGGCCCTAACCCAGACTCGTTCCCATTGGCCTGAGGCCGTTCCCGCGGCTGTCCATCACTTCTTGTTTACCCTGTCTTCGGGCAAATCCTGCGGAGCCGCCCCACCAACTCCACCTCCTATTGGCCCACGATAGGTCTTTCTCCACCCCCTCAGGGGTCTGTTTTACATAATTTATGCACCGGGGGCCATTGGCCAATCAGCATTGGCTTGTTTATATAATGAATGTAAGGACGTTTTTCATTCATAAAAAACGCGACCTGAGGGGGAAGCTTAGCTGAGTCAGTGAAGCACTTAAAGGGGCCGAAGCCGGGAGGAGCCGCCGTTACTTCCCCTCTTGCAGCTCTCGGGACTTTTCACCAAGGCTCTGCTCTTCCCCCTTTTCCCCTCTCCCCCACTCCTCCCTCAGCTACGCCACGGCCAGGATTGGGTCGCTTGGCGCCAGACGTTCGCAGCTGCAGCACCAGGCAAAGTTATCTTTTTAGAATTCAGACGAGAGGAATTCGTCATTCCACACAGAGAAACTCGCAGACCGACCTGGGCGTTCGGCCCACAGAAACACAGAAAACGGAAATCGAGCCTTCTAATCTTAGTTACCTTTAAGAGAGGCCTTAATTTCTTTTAACCAGGTTTCCAGTGGGAAGAATAAGCACTTATCTCCCTTTAAAATCTGAGCTCTCACAGCTTTTAGCTGCTGTTTTATACTGGCAAGGCCTCAGGCCCAACCAAATACCGTTCTCTCTTTATGCTTAATTGCAGCTCCATAATCTTTGAGGGAGTGGGCTCAGGAGGGGAGATGAGGGTCGTGGCCAATGAAATCTACTCCGCAGCCGGCACCAGCTAGTCAAAGAACCTAGAAATATAAATTCCTCCGAAAGGGGCATGCAGAGTTAGACCACTTGCTTCCCTCCCCGGCTGCTTGTTTTCCATTTAAGTGTTGAACGCAAGATGGTGTATTTGCGAATTAGATCCCGTGCAGCTGGGAACGACGAGAAACAGCTCTGCTTGCCAAACTATAGGGCACTAACTGCAGTTGCTGAGATTCTTAACAGGGTGTTCCAGGAAACAAATAAACAAGCAATCTTCTACAACCGCCCCCTCCCCGCCCCCTCCACCCCCTCCCGTGAAGGCTTGGGGCCTCTTCCCCAGGATACTGGGGGCTTAAGAGGGAGCACTTCAGTTCTTGTTCGGTTGTGTGCCCTGCCATTCACCCCGTGTGTCAGAGGTGGGGGAAGAAAGGTACCACATGTTAGGAGAGAGCCCCTAGTAAAGGAAGTCCTAGGGTAGCCAAATCTGGAGTTACCCGCCCCCCATTCCCCACGGTGGGTAATGCAGTGTGGATGTTTAGGGGGATTTTTTTTTTTTAAAGTCAAGATTTGTCCACTTTTTTTTTTTATTTTAATATTTATTTATTTATTTATTTATTTATTTATTTTTAGTTTTTGGCAGACACTGTTTGATATACCAGTGAAGGTAGAAAAAACAAGTGGACAAATCTTCTACCTTCACTGGTATATCAAACAGTGTGGACATTTAGTGTGTTGATTATAGCCCTTAAAATGTTTGTGTCCTAAGGAACAGTGGAGTGGGATGAGATGGGAACCCAGCAGCCACCAGGCTCCTGCCAGAGACCGGGCAGGAGTTGATGTATGGGAAAGTGTCTGAACTTTTAAGGAGCACTTCCTTGATATTTAATTTCTTGGTTGAGCGTCGTGCTTCCTCCTCCAGCTTTCTCTTAGTACTTTTATTTGTTCCACAGGCAGCGCCATTTCAGTTTGGCAGCTGGACCTTCCAGCTTGTTGCTGACATTCCTGTAGGTTCCCTCTCCTGGGCTAGATGCAGGGTCCCTTAGCTCCCAGATCCTCTTCCTTTCCTACTTTGTCTACTCCCCACTGCTGCCACTCCCCTATCTCATTCCTTCTCAGCCTTCTGTGATCTTGATTCTCCCAGAGTTTTCTTATTCCTCTTCCTTTGGGCCCCAGGCTTTCAGACGGCTTGTAGCCCATGGGGCCACACGTGATCACCACAAAAACCAGGACAAATTAATCCCAACTTATAACTTTAGCTACAAGAAAACAGGGCAAGATACTTCACAGTGACTTTCTCTACAGGATTGGACTTGATGTCTGAAGGGTGGCTCTTGTGACATTTGCCTTGAGCCAAGGCTCTCCATCCCACCTTGGGAAGAGAAGATGGGAATTTCTGGATTGAGGAGCAACAAACAGTAGCTAAATTGAGGACAGGGGAAGAATTCAGTGATAGATTTTTAGAAAAGAAGGTTGTCATAGACCCAAGATGATGTACAGGGATTTATGCTTGAATACAGCTACTGCTGTTTAATTGTTTAGTCATCCAGTATCATTTATTTTTTATAAAATATTCAGCCAAACCCTATGCTTGGCGCAAAAAAAAAAAAAAAAAAAAGTTACAGAGATAAATAAGGCCCAGTTTTTGCCTTGGAAAACTCTATGATCTAGTGTAAACTTTCAGTAGCTACAGTTCTCTAGTTTACTGAGCATGAACATATGATCTGTTTGTGCCATACATAATTCTCCCCAGATCATCTAATTTTCGGTCAGTACTATTAATATCTCAATTCTATAGATGAGAAGCTGAAGTACAGAAAGATTAATTTGTTAATGGTCACAGAGCTAGTGCATAAGTTGCTGACCCTGGGTAAAAACCAAGGTGATCACACTCCAGAGCCCATATATCCCTTTGTTGCTGAGTAGGCCACCAGAAAATATTATTTAAATGCAGAGTTGTAGAGGACATAGGGGGGCTCAGTATAGTGTTAAGAAGATCTTGGGAATGTTTGGAATGGTCCAACAACAGAAACCCATAGGTAGTAATAAATGAGGCTTTCATCAAAGAAGACATTTCCACAGAAAAATCTGGGGTAGTACTGAGGGACTATTGTACTGGCCAGGACAGATAAACTCGGGGAATTGTACCAGCTCTCAAAGGCTATGATTCTGGGAATTCAGAGCCTTGTATTGGACCAAGAGGTCTGGCCCTGGACAGCCACCTTGGCTCTAGCATGGGAAATGGAGGTACAGCACATGATGACCTATCACACCAGACCAACTTCTGGTCCCACGATTGGTTCCTTATCATTAACTGTCTTCCCTCCACACCTCTTCCTTCTTTTCTTCTCCTCTTTATGATTTACTGCTTCCACAGCCATTCTCATTCCATCCTCCTTCTCTTGTTATCTTTGCCTTATAAGAGTTAAGGGTCAGTATTTAGAAGTTCTTTGTCTAGTACATTTAGGCTTTCTGCCTAAGACCGTTACTTACATTGGAGGGTTTGTAGAGCACGTGTCCTAATTATCATTCCTCCTCCTCCAGAAAAGAGAGAGAGAACTGGAAAAGAAAACAAAAAGAGAGACTAGGTCCTCTGGAACGTTCATCTAGTATCAATCTGGCCTTTGTCTTTTGTTATAGCAACTCATTTAATCACAATAAGAAAACTAGACCCTTAGCTTTTTGTTTATTTGTTTTTGTTGTGTTGTTATTCTGGATTAAACCCAGAAGTCCTTTACCAGGGAGCTACATCCCCAGTCCTTTTTGTTTTGTATTTTGAGATAAATTCTCACCAAGAGGCTGAGGGTGTCCCTAAGTTGCTGAGGCTGGCTTCAAACTTGTAATCCTCCTGACTCAGCCTCTTGAGTCCCTGGAACTATAGGGATGTGCCACCATACCCAGCCTAGACTCTTGTTCTTTACACTCAGTTTACACTGTGTCTTTAGGGAAACAATGTGGAAGAATAGAAAGAAAAAGAAAAAGAAAAAGTATATTGCCTCCAAAAAAATTATATTGTCTGACAGCTTCCATTTCCATCTAGAAGGCTACTTTTAAAGTTTCCCCTAAAATGCCAAAGCAAGTTACATGTAAGACCAGCAAGCAACCCTGTCTTGAGCCATCACCAGTGTGATGGGAAGTGTGGCCACATCATGATCTTGGGCCCTCACCTTGTGAGCAGGCCTCCTTTCCTTTGTTAGAATGTTGCAGTGACTGTGTTGCCTGCCTAGTGTCTGGGATGCAAGCACATGGACTCCGAGGTTCTTTTCCATTCTTATACGTAGGAGAATAGGACTTGCAGACAGGGCACAAAAGGTGCGAAAATATTTTCTTGTCTTTGAGAGAAAGATAAAGAAGTCTATCTTTCTTTTTAAAATTCAGAAATAAAGCCGGGTGCAGTGGTGCACACCTATAATCCCAGCAGTTTGGGAGGCTGAGGCAGGAGGATTGTTGAGTTCAAAGCCAGACTCAGCAATTTAGCAAGCCCCCTAAGCAACTCAGTGAGACCCTGACTCTAAATAAAATATTTTTAAAAAGCTGGGAATGTGGATCAGTAGTTAAGCGCCCCTGGGTTCAATCCCTAGTCCCCCCCCAAAAAAAAATCAGAAATAAATACCCTAAAAAGTGAAAGAAGAAAATAAAATCTTATAGGTTCAAAATCTCTTTAAATAAACAGGGGCCGTGTTGCCTCCAGGGTTCTTCATAGCCAGGGAATAGTAATAGCTCACATGCCCGAGGACTTCACAGGAGTCAGACACTGTGCTAAACACTTCGCATGTGTTAGAACACTTAGTTTCAACAATGGCCCTCTGAATGAGGTACTATTATTATCACCTCTACTTTTCACAGGTGAGGAAGCTTAGCCATAGAAAGATCCAATAAATTGCTCCAGCTTGCATAGGTAGCACATAGTAGGAGAAATGCAGAAAGTAGATCTCTCCCAGAGTTTGCTGTCAACTGCTCCACTGTGCTTTCTCAGTCCTGTGGAAGTGGTGGGTGCTTAATGACAACAGGCAGCCTTGAAAGAGCAAGCACCTCACTCTGCCAGGCCCTGTGTTGGGGCTCTGTATTGTTTAACCCACTTGGTCCTCTTAACAACACTCCGATGTAGATCCTATTATTATTATCCTCATTTATTTTATTTTATTTTTGTTATTATTTTTGGTACTGGGAATTGAACCCAATAGTGTTTTATCACTGAGCTACATTCCCAGCCCTTTATATTTTTTTATTTTAAGATAGGGTCTCACTAAATTGTCTAGGTTGACCTCCAATTTAACATTCTTCTGCCTCAGCCTCCTGAATTGCTGGGACTATTTGTGTGCACCACTGTGTCCAGCTTATTATCCCCATTTTATAGATGAGAAAACTGCAACACAGAGAAGTTAGGAAACTTGCCCAAGGATTTCAGCTAGTTGGACTGAAATAGGAGTTCAATGCAGATCTTGAACAGAGATTTTGCTCTTTAATACTTTACTGCGCTGCCTTATTTCCTGCAATCTCTCACTTTATCATCTTGTCTCATCTTGCCTTTGGGGATGGCTGCTTACCTGCCACTCCAGATGAGATCCTTGGAAACTTGCTCCAGCAACTCCAGACAAACTTCTGAATTATTATCCTGGGCTAGCAAGGATTTGTGTTCAAAGAGCAGTTTTGGTTTGTTTGTATTTTTGTTTCTTTTCTTCTTCTGATATTGGAGATTTAGCCCAGGAACCTTTTACCGCTGAGCTACATCCCCATCACTTTTTATTTTTTATTTTAAGACAGGGTCTTGCTAAATGACTGAGGCTAGCCTCAAACTTGCGATCCTCCTACTTCAGCCTCCTGAGTCATTGGTATTACAGGCATGTAGCACTATGCCTGGCTCATGAAAGCTACTTTAGAAAGAAAATGGAAATTGCATTTAGTAAGCATCCCTATATACTAGATTCTGGGCTAGATACTTAACATACAATATCTTATTTAATGTCTTCTGATTCCTCTCAGAGGTAGTGATAGTACCCAGTTTGCTGATATGAACACTGAGGTTGAAAGTCAGAGGTTTAAAAACATGTCTGAGACTTCTCATGAAGGATCAAGTCAGGTTAAATGCATGTTCTTGACCTTTGACCCTTAGAACCTGGGGCAGGGAGGGGGATGTGGATCTCAATTCCTTTCCTGGTTCATTTCCTGATCTAAGACATTCTCTCTTATGTCTTCTCTCAGTTGTTAGAGATTATGAAACATCCACAAACATCCACAAACATCAAGAAAACCTGGAGGAGCTTGAGGAATTTGGATTCCTGATGGCTGAAGGATTTCTTCCTTAAGCCCCAAACCCTAAAAAACAACAAACAAATAAACAAAAACAAATAGGATGGAAATATCTGAAAACTTCTCATGGTTTCCCTTTGCTTTCAAAGCCAGTCCTGCTCTGCACTAGGAGCTTCGTAACATCCCAATCACCAGCAGTCTCTCCAGAGCCCCCTGGGACCATTGATCAGGTCATACAGGGACAAAGCTGCCTGTTCCTAGCCAGTCATGTGCCAGTATCCTGCTCTACCTCTGAGGCCCAAGAAGAACTACCTGCCTCACATCAAGGATCCTCAGGCCATTGGGCTGTTGGGGGACCCTATGTCTGATCTTCAGAGTTTTCCTACTTCTTCTCTATCTTGGATTGTCAATCAGAACTTCTCAGTGCATTAAAGACATGGTTTCTCCAGCTCCTCATATCCACAGTAATTTTCTGCCTCTGATCTTGCCAGCTTGAAAACCAGAAACCAGATGAGTTTGAAATGGGGCCTAGAGAAAGAGACCACAGATTCTGAGTAAGAGCTGAAGTGCTCACTCCAGGGAGGAAGCGGAAGAACTTAAATGTGTAGACTTGGCAGAATCTATTTTGATGGCTCAGGGACCTCTTTTTTGCTTCCTTTTATGCCCTTGGTGGCAAGTTTCCTATGACCTGGGGTTAACCCTTGCTGTGACATCTTCAGACTTTACTTCCAACACAGGAGTAGGCTAATTCAGAATTTGTCCACTTTGAAAGGCCTTACTTTGGCCTCTCCCAGCAGTCCCACTGGAAGGGGCTGGTAGAGCTGGCATGTGCTTCTCTCCTCATGGGCCTTCTTCAGTGTGGCAGCTGGAGAGACTGGCAAGGCAGGACGTTTCAGCTCTTGGCTTGGTCTGTAAGTGCCCACCTCCTCCAAGGTTCTATGGAGGAGGTTGTATTTATTTTGAGTTGGGCAGTAGGAAGATCAACAATGGCCAACTGGTAGTTGAACCCCCGGATGAAATATCCCATCAGTGGATTTGATCATTTGTCTACCAAGGGGGGCATCCAGACTACTTTTTTTAACCCAAGGCAGTCTGACCACCACAGTGTTCATAAACAAGTACATCCTCACCCCTCTTCTCCTGATCATGTTGCTAATGGTCTGTCTGTGTGGCCCTTCACTCTGAGGACAGAGGGCAACCTTGATTTGAACCAGAACCATTTGAAAACCTCTCATTATTCCCACTCCTTGCTTTTCTCTCTTCTCTGCACTCTCTTCCATTGAGAAGCCAAACAATGCTTAAATATGCAAAGTATGAGAGCAGCATCCCATCTGAGGATAGCCCTGGCTTCTTGGCACTGTGGAGGTGCTCAGATCCCCATGGCAGGATACAGGTGCTCACAAAGCCATCAGAAACCACATTTTAGCTCCATCTCCATGCTGTCCCATGGCTGAATGTCTAGGAGGCTGAGAGGTCGGCATCCAACTCCCAAAAGGGATTATCAGCTTAGTGTGAGGTAATGCTCAGGCATCTCAATTTTGACCTATTTTGTGTGTTGTTTACTTTTATTGGCATATAGCACACATATAATCACAAGACTCATTTTTAAAGTCTTATCTTTTTGAAAAGTGGTAGGGACTCATGACAAAAATTTCAACATCATTAAAAGGTATACAATGGAAAATCAAATCTCCATCTCCTAGCCTGGACCCATTCTCCAAAATCATACATTACCAATAGTTTCTTGTACATCATTCTAAGTATTTTCTATTGCCAAGATAATCATATTTGGGTGTATGCATGATAGCCCTTTAAAAAACCACAAATTGGATTTTACTATACTTTGTATTTATTCCTCCTGGTCCCCTTGTTCCCTGACCATAACACTACAGGATCCCAACAATAAGTGGGTAAAGAGCATGTGGTCAGTGCAGGGTGAATAGACCTTTCTCCTTTCAGAGAGGGCTGGGCTAGCATTTATAATAGGTCCCTTTGAAGGTAAGACACATGAGAGTTTACAGAGCAGTAAATTTCATTTCCACTTCCATAAACATTTGTTGAGTGGCTGCTGTCCTCAGCTTGGGGCTTAGCTGGAGAAGAGCTCACAGTCTGATGGGAGGAGGGAGAAGGGCATAGGAACAAGTAGCTATTGTACAAAGTTTACACATGTTGCAATAGAGGTGTGTGAATGGTCCTGGGGGTACAATGAAGAAGCAGTGAGTACTTTCTGTGGGTTCAAGGAAGACTCCAAAGAGAGTTGACATTTGGGTCAGCCCTTGAATGATAGATTACTGGAATCTTGCAGAGCAGATTAAGGTAAGAAGGGCTTTCCGTGTAGAGGTAATAGCACACCAAATACACACAAGCTTGGCAATAGTTGGCATGTCCAGGGGAATGTCAATGGCTTGCTAACCTGTTGGATATTGCCACTAGGAGGAGACATGACTGAGAGAGGGCTAGAATGGGAATTTGGGGTACATGCCATTAGGTGTCTTATATTGTCACTGGATGGATGAACATTCACTTTGTATAATCTTAGGATACATCTCACAGATGCTTAAAAATAATCAACCAGGGCTGGGGTTGTAGCTTAGTAGTAGAGTGGTTCCTCGCATTCGTGGGGCACTGGGTTCATTCCTCAGCACCACATAAATAAATGAAATAAAGGTACCTTGTCCATCTACAACGAAAAATTAAAATTTTTTAAATCAACCAAAAGATGCTTCAAACATCCTTTCCTCTGTGGTGCTCCTGATTCAAGTACATACTACATTGTTCATACATCTGTGTTACCCATGGGACAAGTTCCTTTAATAGGAACACTGTCGGATTCTTGTCTGAAGTCTTTATCCCTTAACACATCACTTGGTACTTAGCAGGTGGTCACCAAAGATTGAATAACTATGTGAATGGATGAGCAATTTTTACTACACAGGAAAACACTGTGATTGAGAAAAGAGGCAGCCGGGTAATCCTTTGTGGACTTAGTTTCACAGGTACATAGCTCCTGCAGTGCCCATGTGTCAGGGAAGAAATGACACATTTCTGGTAACCTGCCTCTGCAATGGCTCAGGTATGTGCCAAGGGAAGTGCCTTATATCCTTAGCAGCAGAACCTGGGCCCTGGGACACTGAATTTCATTTTGACTAGACTTGGGATGGCCTGGAGCTTAATGGGGTTTTGAGCCTCAACAGGAATTCACATGCACCAAAATACCCCAATCTCCCATTTTCCTGTTTGGAATCTCAGCCTTGTTTGGAGGGAATAGTTCTGCTTCTTCATTGTCTCATTTGACCTGTGTCCCCCATTCTCTCTCCAACAGGGTCCCCTCACCCACTGGGATTGGGCAACGTTGAAGACGTTAGAGGGATAATTTCCATTTCTCCTCTGGCTTGGAAAGAATAGGGAGCTTCAGATTCCAAAAGGAGAGCATTGGCTTCATTCCTGGGTTGCTTACTTTTCATGTGGCCTGCCGGTTTTCCTGGGATAGACCCTGTGCCTGGAGGGGCTCCTTTAGGCAGCTGAGAAAGATGAACTTTCACTTCTGGTTTACTATTGAGGAATTTTCTTCCTCAAGCCGCATCTTGGTTGGAGGAATTTCACATATCCTCTGGCTTGAACCACCTTTGAAATCTTTCCACACTCTTGTTGCTCCTTGCTGCATAACCTAATTGCTCTGTATATTTATCTGGGTTTCATCTGGACCTTCCCACTTAGGAATGTTCATCTTAAATCTGAAAGCTGATCTCAGGGCCTGCTCTGACAGGGTCTCTCTGTGTCACAATAGAATATAAAAACTAAATATGGTCTTCCTCTTCCTCCCTATATGTTAAACTGCCTTCAGTGACAAGATGTAATTTTTCATTACAGGATCCATGTTTTACTTGTTCCAACCCACGCATTCCTGACTGGAATGTGGGTACATTTCAAACACAACTATGTGTACACCTTGTAAAGGTAACTAGGTAATCCATATAGTAATATGGTAATAGCTCCTTAGACTCATATCTGGAAGCAGCTCCTTATGCAAAGACTTTCCATGGGCTAAGTTAACTCTCTGTTTCCCAGATTTATCACCTTCTCTAGAAGCTGCTGAATTCTCTCTGTGTTTCTCCGTGGCATCTGGGATGGTGAACAGACCATGAACTTGAGCCAGAGCCCCACTTTGTATCTCAACTCCATCATTGCTTACTAGGTGACCCTTGATGTAGGACATTTTATTCCTCTGCACATAAGTCTCCTATCTGAAAAATGAGAATAATACTTCTGCCTCACAGAGCTGTTGGACTGTTCAGTGAGATAGTGTATACAATGACGTTCAGTTCCTCTCAGGATCCATCCTCTCAGATGGATCCAAACTAAGCATCCATCATGCTTAGTGGATGAATTTGAGCAATTTATTTAATTTCTCAGAGCCTCAGTTTATCATTATAAAATAAGGATTATAATGCAAACCTTAAAGTTCTTGAGGAGAATACATTTAAGACTCATCTAGCTAAGTGTCTGGCATAGAGTAGGAACATAATGCATCTTGTTCCCTTGCTTCTTGTCTGGTTGAACCCAACCACTATGTACAATCCTTTCATGACCACCACCAACCTTTTTAATAAGACCCACAATAATATCCTCTGTAATATATTAAGCAGTTCCCATAATTTTCTTCTCAATTTGTTATTTCCTCTTCTATAGGTTTTACTTAGCTTCTATAGGTTTCTTCTTAGCTGCTTTTCTCTGATGTCTAGTGTCTCTTCACTGATTTCCAATGAAACTAAAGGAGTTCTGTAAGATCTCAGTACAGAGGGCAGAAAGATAGGATGTTGCAGAATGCTCAAGTATTCGTTTTCAAAGAAGGGGGCAGGGAGATTATGGACAGAATGGTATCATAAAGTCACAAATGGGTGAGTATGTGACACATTGGTGTGTAATGTATCTGACACAATTGTTTGCAAAGTTAACAGAGTGCCTTTTCTCACAGCAATCATAATGCCATATATATATATATATATATATATATATATATATATATATAAATATAGTATTTAATTGTTATACCGACCAAGCATAATTTTATTAGAAAATGGGAATTTATTTTACAAGTACATACAAAACCACAACCATGAGCACGTGTCTGTGAAATAAACAAGCTGTGGAAGTACACATGATGGGCTGTCCCTGAGGCTTTTCCATCATTATTTACCAGGGACTTGTTCCTTCACTTCACCATCTGTGGGTTCTCACAAGAGATAGGCAGAGCTGTTGGTGCCAAAGGTTTAACAAAAATTGATGGGAAAAACTTAATATTGGCAAAATTGTATCTTTGAGCACATTTTGGACAAGGTTCCATTATTCTCTTCTAGTAAGGGAACATTTCTTTCCAACTGATGGAAATTCTGTGGGTCACTGATATGTAGCCTGCAGGACAGGGAGGGCTGGGCTGGAAGCTGGGGGTGGGGGTAAGAGGGACAGGGTTGGGAGTGGGATTGTGCTAGGGCAGAGGAAGGTGAGTCTGGTGGGGGTTGGCTAGGGCTTGCATATTGGACATCTGAGGAATTTTGGTCTGGTTCTTCCAGCAAGAGGGAACCTCCGCAAGTTCTAATGTAGTGGAGTGACAAGCGGAAAAGGGTTGTTTGAGCAAAACAAATCTGATGAGTGCAAAGGGGGTGTTGAAGTACATCAGAGCAGAGGGTGAGAAGCAGATAGTACAGCACCTGCAGACGTAGAGGAAATAGAAAAAGCCTTCCTCATTCGCCTCCTTGTCCTGGCCAAAAACACCTCACAGTGCACAGAACAGGACTAGGCCACAGGAAGAACAGGGACGGCTGTCTGTGGGCTACCAATTCTCTCCAGTGCCTCAGAATGGTTGGATTCAACCCAGTATGTCCTTCTGCTGCTGTTTTCTGTGCACTGGTGGAGAGATAGGAGAAAGAACAAAGCTTTAAGTTCCTTCAGTGAGTAATTGACTAAGCTCCACACCAGTGGCATGGGGGGGGGGGGGCGAAGTGGGGAGCAGTGGAAGATCATATTTTCTCCTCCGCCTACGTTTTCCCCTGATTCCCACCAGGATTTTCTCCCAAGAGTCCTTCGTCAGAGCTGAACATGAAAGGTAGAGATCCATTCAAGCCATTGTGAGACACAATCCAAGTCCAAGTCCACAGCAGACTAAGTAACAGAATCCTGCAGGCTGTTACATTTGTTATTTTAAAAGATGTGGTACAGTACTTGTAAGGGAGTGGGATCGGAAGTGAAAATTGTTCTTTCAACTGGCACGCATGCTTATCTATCATGGTACTTTTAAAAAATTTGAATTTATGGCCTAATCCCAATCAGAGTGGTTTCAGATATTTAATAATCTTACTTATTTGCAATTCCTCCAAAATTGGTTTTTTGTTTTGTTTTGTTTTGTTTTAAATAGTCTTCTTGTTTCACATAAATGAAGAGTTTGGTCTTTGAAAAGTTTTAAAACCATTGCAAAATACAAAAACATTACATGCCCAATTGTGTACAATTAGGAAAAATTTGTTAAATGATTAAAAATAAACTAGCAAGCATCCATCATCTTAAAAATGAATACTGTTAACATTTAAACATATTTCCTCCCTGTCTTTTTTCTTGGGTGTTTTACATAATGGAGATATTTTTTAATATATAACTTTGCATTTTTTCCTTGCATTATATTATAGGCATGCCTCCAGGGCATTACACACTCTTTGTAAATTCCATTTTTAAGATTTGCCTAATATGCCTTCTTTTGGCTATAATATCATTTACTTAATCGTTTCCCTAGAGTTGAGTATTAGACTGTTCCCAATTTGCTACAATGAATATCTTTGTGTCCATGTGAGTATGTGTGTGTGTGTGTGTGTGTGTGTGTGTGTGTGTGTGTATGAGTGTGTTAGCATAGGTATGACTATAGGAGATTTGGCCAGATGCTGTTGCCTATTTAGATGAGGATTGTAGCTTTCCCATTGTGGATGACAGCTGTCAGTTAAAGGGAGGGGTGAGTTAGAGACTGTCACTCTGGCTCCTGGGGAAAACTCTCAGCACAGGAATGTTGTGAACACATTAAAGAGGTCTTGCAATTCCACTTTGTAATGAAAAAAATCTAAGAGACAATCTATTTTCAAAGGAAAAAGAGATTTTCAAAAAGTCTTTTGAATTGACTGGGTTAGTATTGTGTGGTTTTTAAAATTAAATCACATGTATAAAAACAGAGGATCTAATGAGGTAGAGAATAGCAGTTACTCTGAATAACAAAATAATAGGAATATCATTCATGAAGTTCCATGCAGGCTGTCTTCCTTGACCTCTCTGAGTCTCACTTTGTATGATGCACCATTTAAAAAACAGAGCAGAATGCACTAATATTCCACACCTGCAACTCATTGAGAGGATTCAAACACAAACTAAGGATTAGTAAATGGCAGCATGCTAGGTGAGCACTCTACCACTGACTGAGCTGTACCCCCAATTCCCTGAGGCTTGTTCTTAACCTAGAATTCTAAATAGGTGTTCCTGACTTCAGGATAGTTTGATACAGAACACTTGGATTTACAGAACAAGGACATGAAGGGGAAATCCTGGGTTATATTTTCAGAACCCACTACAGGGATCTAAAACCATCTCTCTTTAGGCATTTAATAAATGCTTTAATTTGTATACATCAGCTTTCCATAACTGTGGGTTTTTTTTTTTTTTTTTAGCCCCTGCTTATAAAGGCCAGGGAGGGCTAAGGGAACACTGCATTCCTCTCTCAGAAGCTGGAAAACCCTGCAATCAAACCTGAGGCCAGATTCAGAAACAAGTGTATCCGATGACAGCTTATTACAGAAGGTTCTGAACTTCTAAGAATTCCTGAGTAGGAAACAAACAAAACACAAAGTTCTCTTCCTAATTTTTTATAACTAGGATTTTTTGTTGTTCTTCCTGACTTCATTCTGCATGTTTGTTCACATGTAGGCACACAAAATCCATTAGCATGTAATCCTTGCAAGTTGGGGGCAGTGAGGTTTCAACACACATCTCTGGGAGCTGGACGTTCTCCCCGTTAGTTAAACATGGACAAGAAGTAAAGATTTCTGGTGTGAGTGTGTGTCTGCATGTCCTGGGTTTGGCACTTCTTTTTTTTTTTTATCATCCCTTTTATTTTCTTTATTTTTTAAATTAATTTAAATTAGGTATATATGACAGCAGAGTGCATTTTGATTCATTGTACACAATTGCCCCACAACTTTTCATTTCTCTGGTTGTAGACAATGTAGCATCACACCATTATGTGCAGTCATACATATATACCTAGGGTAATGATGCCCATCTCATTCCACCATCTTTCTTGTCCCCATGCCCTCTCCCCACCCCTTCCTCCCCTTTGCCTCATCAAAATTCTTCCATCCCCCCCCCCCCATTATGTATCAGCATCCAATTATCAGAGAGAACATTTTACCTTTGGTTTTTTAGGATTGGCTTACTTCGCTTAGCATGATATTCTCCAACTCCATCCATTTACCTGCAAATGCCATAATTTTATTCTCTTTTAATGCTGAGTAATATTCCATTGTGTATATAAACCACAGTTTCTTTATCCATTCATCTATTGAAGGGCATCTAGGTTGCTTCCACAGTTTAGCTATGGTGAATTGAGCTGCTATAAACATTGATGTGGCTGTGTTACTATGGTAAGCTGATTTTAAGTCCTTTGGGTACAGATCAAGGCGTGGGATAGCTGGGTCAAATGGTGGTTCCATTCCAAGTTTTCTAAGGAATCTCCACACTGCTTTCCAGACTGGTTTACCAATTTGCAGTGGTTTAGCACTTCTTCTGAGTGTGAGGAATGACAGGGAAGAGAGGCCTGTGGTGACTGGGGTCCTCACAGGCCCACAGCAGGAATTATTTACCAAGGTTGAAGGGGAAATTTTCTAGACAGTCTTCATTTGCCCTTCTCTCTAGGAAGGAAAGAGTTACATCTTTCCTACCCCACCACTGGACATTCTATTTTCGCAGTTCTTTGAAGTGCCCTCAGAGACCTAAGCATGAGGCCGAAGGCGGCTCTTATATCTTTTCAACAGATTAGAACATATTCATGTTTTATTTGCTCACAGAACAAATATTTCCCTTGGAATGAGACTGAGGCATTGGATCAGGACCAGCCACCAAAGATGGCTGCAAGGCCGCACAGGATCAGTTCTCCCGGGTCACTTCATTGACCATATAGACACATATGAATTAATTAATTAAGTCATTTGTTCATTCAGAAATATTTCTTGAGCCCCAGCCATGTACTAAGCAAGTGCTATGCAGGTTACAGAAATGAACAGAGAAATAAGAGTCTGTCCCGAAGGGGCTCAAAGTCAAGTAGGGAGATAAGAGATGTTTGGTATTAATTACTTTAATCAAGGAGCCAAAGATAAGAGTCTTCAGAACTCAGTAGAAAAAAGTGCTCTGAGATGGGCAATTATTCTGTTTGTGTGTTGGGGGTTGAGTGGGAGCGGGGAGAGTGTAGGGTATGCAGTATGATGGTGGGGTATACATGCCTCTGGGGGGTTATGAGTGTGGGAGATGGTAGTAAATGTGTGTGTATGTGTCTATAGTAAGTGGTGGCAGTGGTGAATGTGAGTGTGGCAGTGATGGCTGTGGTTGTTGTGTGAGTGTACGTGTGTGCACAGGCACGTGTGTCTATTAGTCATTATGGTGGTAGAAATGAGAGAGAAAAACTGTACTGCCAACATCAATGAGGAGGGATAGTGGTGTTAGGGTAGGTGGAGGGCCCAGTAGGCACTGGGCCAGCAAAGGTGCAGAGAGGGGAACATTCTAGAGGGTATGTGCAAAGGGAGGGACAAGGGCAAGTAAATAAGCTGGGAAAGAGGTTAACATTTGGATCAGTACTTTCTGATCCACACAATGGCACCTTTTCAGCCCTACCCTGTCCTGCATCCTAAGCTCCTGCGAGGATCTTGTTAGAAGAGCTGTTGCCTTTTCTGAAGATCAAAGCCCAGCATGGACTGGGGACTCCGCCATAGATAACTGAATCTCTGAGCACTTACTGGCTCCTTCTCCACCTGGGCTGCTGGGCCAGGAATGGTTCTGAGTCTCCAACCTCTACAGCTCTCAGAATAGCAAAGTTTGATTCTACTGGAATTGGAACATAGGAGGCTTACCTGCCAGAATGCCTGAGGCAAATGTTGGAAATAACTGCCACGTGCATCTACCTACCGGCAAAGCAAGGAGATCTCTGGCTTCCTTACAATGCATGGGTTGCCCTGGCTGGGTCTGCAATTTTGTGGAGCTTTTTAAAGAAACAAATAACGAGGCAGATGGTGGGAGCTGGCTCCCTTTCTCAAATTTTAGTTTGCTTTGTATTACTTTCCCCTTTTTAGATAGGGTCAAAGCTACTTCGTAATTAAACCTTGGCCAGATAAGAATTATTTATTTCCATTTTATTTGACAGGGAAAGAAACCAACATTTATAGAAAGTCTAATGTTTGCCAGGTACTGCGCTATTCATATCATCCCATGTTATTTTCATAGTTCCCTGTGAGCAAAATATTATTATTTGTAGTTTGCAAATGAAGAAATAAGGCTAAGAGAAATAATCAAATCACGGCCATAACCTCAGTGGTGAGTTCCCCATTAATGGCCACCCACTGAAATCTGAACCCAAGTCTGTTTGGCACTTTTTATAGTGCTTCCTGAAGTTCAGGAGGCAGTCTGGGACGGAGAAATGAAGGTGGATTTTATCATCAGGCAGGCCTAGGTTCAAATCCAAGCTCTCCCTTGTACTGGTAATGTATGTTACCTGCTATTCCTCCCTTCCTTACTTCCTAGTCATATGTTCATCAAAGGCCTGTGACATCCATGTCAAGCTAAGCTAAGCTAAGTCGAGGAACACACCAGTTAACTCCACAGTCCCTGTGTTCCCAGGGCACCCAGTCTGTTGGAAAATGCAGACCATGAACGAGGCAATTACAATGTAGTTTGAGAAGTGCTATGACGGGAAGCAGCAGCTGCTATGGGATCACCTCGGCGTGATGTGATCCCTGTTCAATACAGGAGCTGCTAACCAGAGGCCAGTGCTGCAAGTGTAAACTCCATGCTGGATTCTGAAGACCTAGTACACCCCGAAAAATGTGACATATCTCATTAATAATATTTTACGTTGATTACATGTTGAAATGATAGTGTTTGGACTATGTTGAGTTCAAAAATATTTTACTTAAACTAATTTCTTCTGTTCTTTTTTTACTCTTTGTATGTGGCTACTAGAAAATTTGAACTTGGGATTTGCATTGTATTTCTATTGAATGCATTGCTTCAGAAAAATTAAAATGTGGGATATTTCCCATGTTAATGAAATGATTCAAGAATGTTTGTCCTGTGACCTCCCCAGGGAGACACGTAAGAAATGCTTGATGTGCAGGAGCTTCTCTCCCTCCACACATTACCTAAGGGGCCACTGTTGGGAGGGTTGTTCACTGTGAGAGCCTCACTTCTCTGATGCTGTGGAGAAGGTGATATGGCTGGAGAACTCCTTGTTTAGCCTCTTTGAGGATTTCTGACCTTCTGGGTTCTACATCTTCACAGGTTATTTTTGTAACACCCCCCCCCAAAAAAAAAGGAAGAAAGAAAGAGAAAGAAAAGGGGGAAAAAGAAAGAAAAAAGAAAACTAGGTCTGGCAATCAGTTGTAATAATTGTTGCTTGTTGCCATGGTTGCTAGCCATCCTTACTTTTCCTTGTTTTAGCAAAAGAAAGTCATATTAAATATCTAGTGAAGCCTACTTTTCCATATCTTTATTGGATTAAAAGAGGACTTTGAATTAATGGTAAGGCTATTAGATTCATGGAACTAGGAAGGGTCTTGGGATTTGAGTAGTTCTACTCAGATGCTCACTCTGGGCTTGCCTAGGGTAGCAGAGTCAACCAAAGCAGACAGGCCTAGACTTCCTCCTCCAGATCCCCTCATTCCACGTGCATCTCCACACCACATTGCCTGTTCTTGTCTGAGATGCTCCTTTCCCCACTCCTCCCTCCCAGAAGCTCCTCCTGCTTGGTATCTATTCTTCTTCTGCTGTTGGCTCTCTCTGACCCAGTGTCTTTTCTGGTAACAGAAATGGAAATCAAAAAGACATTGACAGGGGCTGGGGATGTGGCTCAAGCGGTAGTGTGCTCGCCTGACATGCGTGCAGCCGGGGTTCGATCCTCAGTACCACATACCAACAAAGATGTTGTGTCTGCCGAGAGCTAAAAAATAAATATTAAAAATTCTCTCTCTCTCTCTCTCTCTCTCTCTCCTCTCTCACTCTCTCTTAAAAAAAAAAAACCAAAAAAAAAAAAAAGACATTGACAGATTAAAGGATGAGCAGATATCAACAAAACAAAATAGAACAGAAAAAAAATTTAAATAAACACTTAAGAAATGAAACCAGGGAGAACTTTCTGGTCAAATAGTACTTTAAGTGAAAAGGCAGCATGGGTGTGTTTGGAGGAGTACTTGGAATTGCAGGTTCAGGGCTGAGGCCTGATTGTGTGACCTTGGGAAAATCTTAGTTCCTTTTTTTTTTTTTTTTGTACCTGGGATTGAACCCAGGTGTGCTTAATCACTGAGTCACATCCCCAGCCCATTTTCATTTTTATTTTGAGAAGGGTTCTCGCTAAGTTGTCCAGGCTAGCTTTAAACTTGCAATTCTCCTGCCTCAGCCTCGTAAGCTGCTGGGATTACAGCCATGTGCCACCATGCCAGGCTTAGTTCCTTCATTTTTTTAAAATATTTTTTTTTAGTTGTAGTTGGACACAATAAACATTTATTTTATTTGTTTATTTTTATGTGGAGCTAAGGATCGAACCCAGAGCCTCACAAGTGCTAGGCGAGCCCTCTAACGCTGAGCCACAACCCCAGCACTGTTCCTTCATTTTTAATCAGCACCACTGGGTGGTTGTGAGGAGCAAAGGAGAGCATGCTTCTAAAAGGACTTTGTCATCTGGAAGCATCATAGCAATTGTTATGGTTGGAATGTAGTCTGTGCCCCAAGGTTTCAGGTGTTGCTTGGTCTTCAGTGTGTGGTATAGAGATTGTGGACCTTTAAAAGGTGGAGTCTAATGGGAGGTGGTTAGGTCATTGGGGGTGTTGCTCTTGGAAGAGATTAAGGTAGCTTTCATGAGACTCTGATTAGTTCCCACAAAAGTGAATTGTTATAAAAGAGCAAGTTTGATCCCTCAGATCTCTCTGACGACCTGTCTCACCATGAAATGTTTTCCATACACATTCCTACCATTGTGATGCCATTTGCCATAAGACCCTCACCAGAGCCTAGCAGTAGCCAGTGCCATGTTCTTGAACCTCCAGAATTGCAAGGTATATAAATCTCTTGTCTTTATAAGTATCCAGCCTCAGGAATTTTGTTATAGCAACAGAAAACTGACTAAGACACCAGTGGTAGTTATTGTCATTCATAAGAGTATAGAAGATTTTTGTCAAATGTGAGAGCAAGATGAATTAACAGGGTGATATGGTTGCTAAAGAAAGCTAATGTAGTATCTAGAGCAAGGGATGCGGCTCTGTAATTATCCATCTGTTTCTGTGGCACTGTGTATTGTTCAGTACTGGGAATCACATTTTAAGAGGGACGTTGGCAAACTGTTGTTGTTCCAGAGAAAGTTGCGAGAGTAGCTTAGGGTTTGAGAGTTATAACATATAAGAAATGATTTAAGGATATGGAGGATGTTTGGTCTGGAGGAAGAAAAGTAAAAAGACTTAGCTAGGACAAGGTAGCTCTTTCTAAATATCTGAAGGCTGTTCTGCACAATAGAAGTTTCTTCTCTGTTGCAAATGGCCAAGCCAGGACCTAATGGTGGAAATTTCTGGGAGGTAGGTTTGGGTGCAATAGGAGACTATCTAAAGGTCAGAGAGCTGCTCCTAAGTGAACTTCCTGAGAAGGTAGCAAGTCACCCATGGTGGAAGTCTTTAAGCACAGGGGCTATGTATGGGACAAGGAGCTGTTTACAGGAGTTCTGTTTTGGGTAAGAAGTTGGATCAAGTGATCTTCCAATTCGAAGACCTCAATGTTCTTCTGATCTCTCTGATTTTTCTTTCTGATCTGCTTCCCTCTCCTTTTCTGATGCCTTTGTTGACTTTCTGCTCCCTCTGTGAATTACTTTGGGGTTTTAGATTCAGAAATATTTCCGTAATAATTGATAGTCTGGTTAATGAAAAGTAGGAGGGAGGAACATTAAAAACAAAGGCAGTTTTGTTACTCCAAAGGGTGCACAGTAACCTGTTCAGTGGGGGATGGAGCAGGAACATGATCATATGAGTTGGAGACTCCTGTAAATACTACAGCGAATGAATAGGCATCATTTATTCTTAGCTATAGTTCAAAATGCAAACACAACCACTAAAGGCTTTTGCTTTTGAATGGACTGACATTTTCCTTGTTTACATAATTCTTTTATTAGCTACAGAGATTCAAGAAAAATCTCACTCTAAGAATTCTCTATTATGAACTACTTTTTACCGTCCTAAGTGTTTTGCTGATTTGGTGATAGCCTATTCTGAACAAGAGGTGTTTTCTTGATTTCTTGACACAAGAAAAACCATTTTCCAGAAAGAAATATTTTTCATGCATAGTTAGTGTTGCAGCAGGACGAGTGTGAAGCTCGCTGGATCTCTGCAGATGAGTGGGTAGCTGAGCTATTTCTAGTATTTTTTTCTGCCCCGTGTAGCAATTATGGATGTGTTTCACAGTGCCCCACCTTGAACTTCCCAACCATCATTTCAGAAACCTCCACCTAGTCAAAATAAAACTTGGCAGATCCAGGTGGAAGGAGGCGGAAATGGGCAGAAAAGAGTAACAACATCTTGGTCAGCTTCCCTGAGGTCAGAGTCTTTGCCCAGCTCTAAAAAGGACAGCAAGGACATGGAGGAGTCTGAGGATTCAGGGCATGAGTTCTGAGGCTTCTGGAGCCTTGTTGGTCAATTGTGGTAGAAAGAGCTTGGAGAGACAACAGTAATGGCTCTTTAGATCCAGGAGACTGGCCAACAGCACTGCAACCATGGTTATCCTCCAAGGCTGGCTACCCACAGCAGGTCCAGCCCCTGAGGCTGCCTTGCGGAGCCCACTTCTCCTTGTCCAGCCCTACCCAGGTGAGACTTTGAACCCTTGGCTCAGGACAACCGCAGCCTGTAGACTAGTGGGTGGTTTTGCTCCTGGGTCTGAATTCTGGGGTGAAGTGAAGCCCCCAGCCTGCCTGGCTTCCCATTCTCTCTTTTCATTCCAGACCTGCTTCCTCACCAGACCTCTTCTGCCTACAGGCACTTGTGGGTAGACTCTAGGTTCTGAGCTGCTCTAAAGCTGGGACTTATCTTGGTCCTCTGAGAACAGTCCTGCCCTCCAGCAGTGCATGGTGCAGTGGGTGCCAACTTCCATAGGCACAATGTCCATCTGGAGCCCCAGCTTATAAAATATCAGGTTTCAGAGTCCCACTCTTAGATGTCATGCCTCAGGAGGTCTGGGTGGGACGCAGGAATCTGGAGCCCAGGTATTTCTGATCTAAGCAGTCCATGGGCCACGCTTGGAGAAACACTAGTTTTGAGGAAAGACCTTGAATTTGGGGGTATGAGAGAGAACTGGGTTACTTGTGTTACTTGCTGAGCAAGTTAATCATCGTTTTTGAACTTCTGTTTCACCATCTATAAAATGCTCACCACTTCACAAGGGAGTTTTCAGATGTCAGTGTGATGATGTATATAAAGTGTTTAGCGGGGCTTATTAAATAGGGGTTTTGGCTTCCTTTCCCTCTCCTTCAACACCAAGAAAGTGGCAACAGAGAATTTCAATTCCTCTCAGCCATGGCATATCAGAGGTACCTTCCTGGAAGTGTGCAACTGTGAAAAGGTTCCAGAAGAGTCCGGGCCGGATGCACATCCCCAGAGTTCTGTAGCAGATCAGCCAATCCTGGTTTCTCAAGAAATGACATGGAAAGAAACCATCAGGAGGTCAGGGGCCAATCATCTGCTGTCATTTTTATTTGCAGTAAACCACAGAGTCAGGACATACACACACACACACACACACACACACACACACACAGTGCATTACAGAACAAGTCCACAGCACTCTGTGCAGGCAGACAGGCAGGCTTGAGCAGGCAACCGCTGTTAGGGAACAACATGTCCATGGTGGGGGAGGCAGTGGAGGTGGGAGAGCAGGGAGGGAAGGACCCTGGCACTGTGCTAATTAGTTTCTGCTGCAGTCTTGGCTAGTAAAGTCTGCATTTATAGATTGCAGTTGAAGTGTGTTAGGATCTTTAGCTGTGCCCAGAGTCACCCCCAAACATGTAGGATTTGTGAGTTCCCTAATGGGAGCAATGCGTTTTCTTGTGGGATTGAACTCTCTCCCAACTTATTGGCAAGTAGAAAGGGCCAAAAGAAGTTTGGTACACAGAAGGGAAAACACTTACATTTCAGGATTTGGTGTGTGTGTGTGTGTGTGTGTGTGTAGGTGGAGGGCTTACTAAAGAGTTTCTTTGTGGTGTTTCATATTGGGCTTCCCAAATGAACTGGTTTCCAAATATATTCGATTGTCAAGAGGAAAAGAAAGTCGATTCTTGGCTGAGGGGCTAGGAGGAGCCCTTCAGTGTCAGCAGGGCTGGGGGAAGCCTTGGGTCTGGTGGGAAACCCAAGAGGACAAGGAACCTGCCTTCTCTCCTATGGCTGCAGCATTTATCCCAGGGGGAGGCAAAATCACTGATGCAGGATGGTCTTTAGAGCTCCCTCACTTAATAGGTGGTAGAAAGAGAGGTCCCAGAAGGCTAAAGGTCATGTTCAAGACCACAAGGCTGAGATAGGACTGTAGCCCACTCCCCATGTTGCTCTTGTTTTTCTAGGCAGGGCTTCATCCCTCATCCCCTCATGGGATGTGGATTCGCTCCTTTCCCCAACAACTTCCATGGAGCATTTGACCAACTTTTCCAAGATAGAAGGCTCTCACTTGTTTTCTGCAGAGAGAGAAAAGCACCCATCAGAACACCCCCTCATCAGGCTTCTCAGAATTGTGTTATTGGCCAACAAGAACTCTTTCCCTAAGATACCCACCAAGCCTTAAGGTCAATGGCACAGAGAAGCATAAAAGTTTACTTCTTCCCATTCTATGGAGGAGGACAGCTGTGCTGGAGGCTGGGTCAGCAACTTGCTGTGAAGCCTCTTCTCTGTAGCTGGGTCACCTGCTTCTTGCCATCTGGAGAAGAAAGAAACACAATGCTGTAGATTTTGAAGTCAGCCTTTTTATTGGGTAACTGACACACTAGGTCACACTGTCTCCCTCAAGACTGTAGACTACCTTGGCAGGTTGGCACTGATCAAAAAGGACAACATCTGGAGCATCAGGCTCTGTCCAGGCATACACTTCACTGGATTCCTACCCAGGGGCCTGGGGAAATGGCTTTGGAGAGTAACTCTCTGTATTATGCAGGAACAAGGGCCAAGTGAGCACTTGTCATTCAGCTACAATCAACAAAGAGCAGGCCTTGCGCTGTGCTGGCTACCAAATCCATGTGAAGGGTTGGATTGATATGTAAGTAAGGGCCTTTACAACCCTAGGGGGCTGATCCAGAACTCCCTGATCATTGGACTTTTCACCTTAATTGAGATGGTCTGTTAGAAACTGTGACTGCAGTAGGGCTCTACAAATGAGCTTGCATTTGTTTTGTTGATTTTACAGAAACCAAACTCACTGAGTCTATTGTTTTTATAATAATATCCTCATGGCATGAGATATTCAACTATGTCATTAAACTTTCCAAACATGCTGTACCCATAAAGCACCCTATGCCTGGGATGTGACTCAAGAGGTAGAGAAGGAGAATAGTACTGAACAGAGGGATTTTGGTTGGACACCAAGGACAGCTGTCTATGGGAGAAGCTGTGAGATACCAGGTACATCCTGGAGCTGGCATCTGGAGTGTGTCCTCTGATCTTTCCTGGGCCTTTTAAGCACAAGTATGCTGGAGGTAGCAAAGTGGGCAGATGTTTCTTTAAAATCCCTTCTGATTTTCTGGATTTTTTTTTTTTTTTGTATGAACACTCTACACAAACAAACAAAAATCATGGGGGCTACGAAGAGTGAAGAGAAACATCATGAAAATAAAAGGAAAAGTGGAAGAAATCATTTTTCAGGGTGGGTAAGGGTAGGAAAAGATAGAGAAGAGATGAGGCATGTTAAGAGATTAGGGCACAGTGCCTGGCAAATAAACATTGTTTAAAAACAAATTATTTGTTGATGAATCAATAAGTGCATGCATGAATCATTCTATCCAGCCTCCATTCTGCATGTGGGAAAAAGCACAATATAGTCTGAGTGGCCCAAGTCCCTATTGTTAATTGGTGTCATTGTAGAAACTAGAGTTGGCCCTACTCAAGAAGTTCAATGCTGAGCAGAGGGAGAAGGGTAGGTTTCCCCACCCACTGCTGTGGGTGGGAAGTGCCCTCGGAACACAGCTGTGAAACTGAGGAAGGAGAAAGGGTGAAGGCTGTGACCTTGTGTCCTCCTTGACAGAACAGCAGGGCTGCCAGGCCCAAGGTAACTGAGTGGGGCGTACAGCATTGAACAGGGCCTCTGGTCTTCCTGCTTCCTTTCCTTTCTCCAGTGGCAGAAGAATCAAATCCTGACACAAAACTGCTCCTTCTCTTCTTGGAGGCCATGTGAAAATATCCCCTGAATTTGGAGGTTGGCTCATGGATTCCTTGCTTTCTCTCATTCTGCATCTCTCTGAGTTTCCTGAGTAGTTTCCAGAAGTTTCTTTCCTCCTTCAAGAAAATGCAGTTTGGGAATGGATGGGAATTCTCACCAAATCAACTGGAGGCAGGATCCATTTCCTGCAGAGAACCTGCCATTGAGATTATTTCTTCCTCTGTGGAAAGACTGAAATTCCCATCTATTTTGCTTTTCCCTTTGCCTTAGTCCTGCTGACAGACATCTTGGAAAGGACCCTGGAGCTGGAGTCCTCTGAGATGCTAAGGAGCCTTGGCCTTCAGGCTCCCTGTTTCCCCCTCTTTTCTCTCATGGCTTCTCTGCAGTGACCCAAAAAGGGATGGCCGTGTGATGGACAACAGCTGACTAAAGGTGGGGGCTTGACACATTCAAATGAATTTTGTGTTTTGAGTTCCCAATTTCCCCCTCAGGAAGTTGTGCCCAATGGAATCACTGGGAACTGGGAGGAAACACTGTGCTTTCTCCTTCCTGCTACAAAGTGACTGATGAGCACGGGTGCAAATAGGCCTCTCTGTTCTAAACAGATAGAGAGAAAGAGGGAGAGAGAGAGAGAGAGAGAGAGAGAGAGAGAGAGAGAGAGAGAGAGAGAATCACACTGCCTAAGCAAGGCAAATGCAAGTGTGCGGAGACCCAGCCTGCCATCCGTCTCGGGAAGACCTGCCAAGAGCTCTTATATAAGCTCCAGTGAGCTCATGTGTTTTCACGCCCATCAGCAGATCCTGAGCTTCAGGGGCAGGGGTTAGATAGGAGGAGGGAGCTTAGAAGAGATGTGTTCTTATGAAGAGGGGGTGCTCTGGGAAGAAAACATGTTATCACACTCAGGATAATGAAAGCGATTTTCCTCTCTGTGCCAGTCAATCATGGTGTCCATGTGAGGAAAGCAAAGACAGTGCTGGATCTCATGAACCCCATGGTGTGGAGGCAGCAGTGGGAGAGGTGGGGTGTTTAATGAGAAAAGGAATGCAGATGTGCACTTGGGGTATGGATGAGAAAGGTTTCCTCCTTATGTTTGAGGAACCAGATGGGCCTAGTGAGGTCCACCATTCACAGGCTGAGAGTCAGGCTTTGAGTATCAGGCCTTGGTCTCCAGTTGATGGTGCTACCTAGGCTATGCTCAAATGGGAAACTTTTATTTCATTTATTGACTGAGGCAGGCTGAACATTTTGGAACCTACTGTCACTGGTGTCACCTGCTTCCCTTTCATGGGCAGAATCACTAAGCCATTGGATCTCTGAGAACAAACTAACCAACCACCTTACCCACCATCTTGTCCAGAACACCTGCAGTCAGCTCACTCTGGTCCCTGGGGCAAGCATGGCTTATACTTTGTGTATTGAAAATCATCTCTGCATAAATGAGCCAAGACTTTTCAACCAGGCTCCCCAGACATTCTCTCAGGGGTTGACACACTTCTAGTTCAGCTGTGCTCCAGTGGAGGGGGAGAGAGATCTGTCTGTATATCTCAGTAGCCGACACCCTCCCCCAGTCTAGTTTCACAATCTTCACATGATGAGGTGATAACTATCTGTGTTTTATATGAATAAATGAACCAGTAGATATGATGTTCTATTGTTCTAAGCTTTTCAAAATAATATGGTGCCCAGTCACTCAGTACCTAACACTGTAAGCAACTTTTGTTTCAGAAATAAGAACGTGATTTTTTTTAGGTGAATTTGTAACGCCTTTAAGTGTTTCACGTTTTTCTCTTGGCATGATGAATGCTTATAACATTATCTAATGATTTTTGAGAATTTAGTTAATATGTCATTTACTTTCCTCTTTCCAGCTCAACCAGGACTGTTTTGAATACAGCTAAGATCTTCCTTGGGTTCCACTCAAAACTTTCTCCTCATGAATGATTGGGTGATGCCTTGATCAATATCTATTTATTTCATTCCCAACTTGATTCGGTCAGTTGGGAAATAACTGAGCTCATATGCACAACACCTTGAATTCTCCTCTAGCAACACAGATGATACGCACAATCTTTTAAAGCTTAAGAAAGGATCTTCCCTGCCCATGAGGAATGGTGGAATAAATCTGACCAAACTTCCCTGTGTACAAATATGAAAACACCAAGGTGAATCACACCTTTATGTATATCCATAATGCACTAATTTAAAAAAACATAAATAAATAGAAGAAAAATCACTAGAATAGAGGAAAGGAAGAGAGGAAGGGAGGAGGGAAGGAAAAGGCAAAGTATTGGGGACTGAAGTGGAACAAATTATATTCCATGGCTTGCATTAATTATGTGAAAATGAAAGCTAATATTATTTATAACTAAAATGAACTCATAAAAATTACTTTAAAAAGGAAAGAATCTCTCATGGTGAGGCATGCTGGAATATTTTGGTGTGAGACGTCATGATACCTATCATTTACCTTCAAAATTTTCAGTCAGAAAAAAATAAAAGATGAAACAGGTATGGCAAATGTTAATAATTGTTAAATCTAAATGATAGGTACATACTCAAGGTTCTACTTTTTAGTATATTTGAACTTGTTCATAAAAAAGAAATTATTTCCAGATGTTCTAGTTCCAAGGCGTATGTTCAGCCTGTAGAGCCGTTAAGAGGCAGACAGGGAGTAGATGTGGGGGTGAAGGTTGATGAAGATTACCTTAATGCCTAGGAGCAGAAGGGTATGAAGGTAGTGAATCCCAAATAGCAGGTCAGTGACACCCTCTATTATTAACACCTCATGAACATTTGGTGCTCTGAGTTAAAAGATCTAGTGCTCAATCCTTTTACCTCAGGGATGTTGGGGAGAGAGGAAATATTCACCAGGAAAACTTTTCTTGAAGATCATGTCATATTTTGGCTACTGATTGGTGGTACCAGTTTTCTTTAAAAAATAAAAAAAGACCAAAAAAAAGTTGATTAATCACTTGGCAGGTACTATTGTGTAGCCCCTCAACAGAAAAGGTAGACTTTCTGGAAATTTCTTCTGGATTGCCATTTATTTATTGTAGGATTTTAAAATTCCTTTTCTATTATCAAAGGTAAAAAGAAATTACCATTTTTATCATCCCTCCTTTTGTCATTCTTCCTAAGCCTCCATTTTTAAAAGAATTTCATTGTTTCGAAAGGAAAAAATGTTCAATTTTTCGCATTGCTCCAGAGGCAGTCTTTTTTTAATCATGACTCACCCAACAGAATTTGTAAAAGGACACTTCAAATCTTCATTCCACCCTTAGATATCAGTTACTGAATTCTAATGTCTGACTGTCTGAACTCTTTTCATTGCCCTTGATCTTTACTACATCTCCGTGAATCTTTAATGCTGTGTGAATACTTGATCCAGATGAGTTCTTCACTGGGTATCCATTCTTGGCCATTTCTTCTCTGAGAAGCCTTAGGACACACTCCAGTTGGTGCCTGGGAGTGAGGACCTAAGAGGAAGGGAGGAGACAAGGTGCACATGGGCCTTCTGATTCCCATAACTGCTTTTCTTCTGCTCCTGGGTGCCCCTGCACCCACTCACAAGAGTGCTATTTTTCCTCTCCAGGTCCATGGAAGAGGGAAGAGAGGGACTTGGGTGTCAAGTTTGAGAGAAAGTAAGCCACACACAGGGTTATGGTTTTCGGGTCGTAAACCTGTCACGGTGCTTGAAGCTCAGGGGAATCATTAATGGCACCGCAGGCACGAACACAGGCTTTGAAGACAGCTACCGACAGATCTGAGTCCTGGATCTGCTACTATGAGATGTGCCCTGTTTCTCTCTGTGTCCTCCCTTGTCAAATAGGGAGCCATATAGCACCAACCAACTTCACAAGGTTCTTGTGAAGTTCCACAGTGGTTATAAAAGGAATGGACTTTAACTAGATACTAAATGATAGCTGTTATTTAATAACAATTTCATGAATACCTGGATGTTTCTGTTTTGCCATCAGTTCAACTGTAGGATCTTTCTTTTGGATTTCTCAGTCCTTCCCCCCAACCCTGCAATTTTGGACACAGTGCTCATGTTCACCTCCCTTGTCCACATTGGTCTTCTAAACCATCCAGTTCTCTCTCTTTTCATCTCATGAATCTGTACCTTATTCTGCTGATCTCTTACTGTGTTGCTACTCCACTTCTGTACTGCCCTTTTTCTCTTTGTCAGTTCTGACCTGATCTGTAAGAAGTGGAAGGCAAATATTTCTGCCTTTCTGTATAAGCTGAATTTCGTATTTTCTGAATCATGAAGCTGCCCTCCATGTGACCTAGAAAGCCCTTTGATGATCCATATTTAGCTGTATCCATCATTCAACAGATGTCTGGGTAAAGGCCCCCGTGAGCTCCCTCTACATCCTGTGGTTTCAAGTTCCTGAGTTGTTAGTTAAAAGCTTTCATCCCCCTGCCCCGACACCCATTCAGGGTGGAAGGACAGATACCTGCTTTAGCTATTCATTCATTTGGTCCGTTAGCAAATATTTACTTGCTACCTACTACATACTTGATTCTGGGCTAGATGTTATCCTCTTTTGCTTCCAAATTGCATTTTTCTAATTTGACCCATTTGTAATAGTCCTTCATAGTTTCTGTTTATTCTTCTAGAATCTCCAATTAACATTCAATGAAACAGTCTTTTCTATCTGCAGTGTTTCCTGACCCCTGGGAGACTTGGCGGCTTAATGGTAAACTCTAATGCCTTGCTATAAAGCACCTGCTGTTACATCTGCAGACTTCAGGACAATCTAGGTGCCTCATGGTTCTAAGGCAGTTTAATTATCAGATGAGGCTGCAGGACTCTGCCTGGCATCCTGCACCACGGTGCAGGACAAAATGGTGGCAAGGGTGGAATGCCCAGCAAGCTAAGTAGGTAATTCCCAATACCTCTTAAGTTTTCTGTGTCCCTGGTTCCCCACAGAGATGCCCATGTGGAATGATGCTGCTCTGCTTTTTGAGCTCTCTGGATCTTCCATTAGATAGCATCTCTTGGCATCTGAAAGACAGCCTCCCATTCTGTTCTCCTGTGGAACACAGATGGCCCAGCCCACGCCTATCACTAATGAGGATCACATGCAAAGCCTCCTTGCTGGAGGCTCCCTTCAACAACCCAGAGCTCCTTCCCCAAGTTGGCTGGTCACTGTTGACCATGGTATTTAAGCCAGAGAAGACTGTTGGCTGTTCTCCCACTCACAGAGCTGAACAACAACAACAAAATGTATTAGGTAGGTGCTGGGAAATAGGTCCCACTCTGGCAGAACGTGAAGACATTGAAGATTAAGGGATAGCTGCCAACTGGATAGCAAGGGTGAGGTTTGGGGATCCAGCTGTCCATGGAGGCTGTTGAGTTTAAATATGAATAAGCACTGGAAGTTCTTCAGCAGGATGATGATTAGATGACTCCACAGAGGTGGAACAGATAGGATATGGATTGTCTACGCAATGTAACTTCACCTAGGATGTTGGTAGGGTGGAAAAAATTATATAAGAATGTTAATGACACCAAAATGTAGTAGGAAAAGAATAGATTTTGATGCCAGAAAGATGTGTCAAGTCCTGATCATACTGCTTGCTCTCTGTTGGACAAGATATTTCCCCTTCCTATGCATTAATTCCTTTATCTATGAAATAAGTACAGTAGGCTGTTCTGAGTATTAAAAGGGATAGTACATGAAAAGACCTTGACATAGTAACTGGCACCTAGAAAGCAATGAATGGGAATTCCCTTTCTGTTTTTTTTTTAATGGGAGGGGGGTGCTGGGGATTGAACCCAGGGCCTTGTGCATGCAAGGCAAGCACTCTACCAACTGAGCTATATCCCTGGCCCCAGGAATTCCCTTTCTTATCTCCCTTTCCTGTTTTCTCTCTATCACAAAATGTCCAAATACATTCTCCAATATGGCAGAACATGAAGTTGAACTAAAAACAATGGCTCCATGTGAACGTCTGTGTGATTGTGCAATCCAAGTTTTACCTAAAATTTGGTTACTATTTGAGGTGTGGGAGAATTTCTCTTTCCTTGCCATTGCAAGTCTGATCTAGGTCTTATATTTGTGAGGGGGGAAAAGACTTTCAAACTGCTCATATGGATCTCCAATTAGGAATGTAAAATCTTTTTTTTTTTGTCTTAATACTATAATCCATTCCTCAACTCTTAGAGCTATCAAGAAGAGGTCACAGCTATCACCAGCTGCCCTTGAGGGTACCAGAGTCTGGTCAGTCCTGCCATATATAAGCCTGGTCTAACTGGTCAGTATCCACTGATTTAGAAATCTCTCTTAATTTTTTTTTTTATTATTTCAGTCAGGTGATACCAAGAAATGCTATTTAAAAGGAATTAATAGACTTAACACTGACCTAACCTACAGAAACAGTTTCAACAGCTTTTGGGACAAGATTAGGACAATTACTGCTTGCTCCCCACTCAATCAGGTCAAAGCTTTTCCTGTAAGAGCATGTGGCTGCTCATTCCCACTTAAAGGCAGACCTTTCACCTCAGCCAGCCCCAAGAGCAGTCATTCAATGGAACAAAATTTCACCTTCTATACCTGGATTCTTTAGATGTGGTTCTGTTCTCTGGAGCTATACAGATGTCGCAGTTGTCATGTTTCCCCTTTAATGCACCCCTCCCCCACCACCTTCTGCCCTTCTCTGCAGTCTTTTCCCCATTTAAGGAACAAAATATCCAGATTCATCATTCTTGCTTGAAGATGTGTAGAGAGGAACAATAAAAATATAGACAATCACATAGAAAAAAACAAGGAAGAGAGGCTGGGGTGGTGGCTCAGTGGTAGAGTGCTCGCCTAGCGTGCATGAGGCACTGGGTTCTATCCTTGGCACCACATAAAAACAAACTAACGTATCCACCTAAAACTAAAGATACATACATAAATAAATATTTTTAAAAAACAAACAAACAAGGAAGAGGGCTTAGCTGGGTGCAGTGACACTTGCCTGTACTCCCAGTGTGGGAGACCAAGCCTGGAAATGTAGTGAAAAACATCTCAAACAAGCAAACAAGCAAGCAAACGCAAAATACCCAGTGTCTTTGATGGAGACTTCTTGTCCTGGAAAAGTACTTGCATGTGCCCATTTCCACTGAGAACTAACAATACTACTACCGCTACCAGTGAAAAATGGTGGTGTTTTCTACTCTACAGATGTTGAGAGTAAAAGAATGTCCTGGTCTTTCCTGTGAATTCTCAACATATCTCTCTGTATCTCCTGGTAGGGATCTAGTATTGACCTTAGACCTTTTTCTTCATGGAACGCTTTATGGATACTAGTGTTTTGAGATGCATTCTAGGAAATTATGGTTTCAGATATACTGTAAGGACTGAGACTAGATGTTTGACATGACTTCAATCTTAGGCTAGACTGATTGATTACTGTTGGATACTGAAATTGGTGGCTCATATGGATCTTTCCTTCCTTGTAAGAGTTGGTAGGCTCTACTTCCTTCCCCTTAAGGTTAGCATCAGGCACCCACCTGCCTGGGAGTGTTGAGGTATAGGTCTGTGACATAGGGAATCTGGGAATCTAGATACTTCCCCTCCCCAGGATTCTATTTTTGTGGATCCCGATTGTGGCAGTGTTGTACGGAAGGCACAGCCTTGTTGGGACAGGAGGTAACTGAGAATTTTGGCCAAGAAGAGAGGGGGCTAGAGATGGGAAAAGTTGATGCAAGTATTTTTGGCAGGAGTTGGAACCAAAGCAGCAGGAGAGTGTAAGTTTTAAGCCTCTCTGGCAAAGTAACTTCCTAATCTGTCACTGAGTATGTGTAAAAAAGTGATTAGTGGGTCTCTATATTTATCATGATTACTCACAAATATGTAATTTACATAATATATACAGCACATTAAGTACTATGTCACCTTATATAATGTGCATATGTATAATGTATATGCATGTTATGTAACGCCAGTCTGGAGGCTCTTCCCGGTTCTGCCAAGTATTTCCTAATTTATTTGGCAATTTTAACGTATCTTTTCCATCTGTGGAAAGAACTCTCTTAAGAGGAACTGGTTTCTGACCTGAATATCATCATCCTGCTAAGTCTATCTCCACTTTCAACTCACTGGGGAAACCCCACAAAGACCAAGGCATAATGAGACGCAGCTCCCAGCCCACTGGTCCAGGGATAACACAAAGTACTGACGATTTCCTGTTTCACTGTTTTTATTGCTAGTCGGGTGGAAGCATGAAGGCAGGTGAGAACATGTCTGTAGCATGGTAAGAATCAGAATAAGACAAGAAATAAGAGACAGGGCTCTTCCCTGACTACCTGTATGGCTTTGGAAGTCACTAAACCTCATCAAGCCTCCTTCTCCTCATTAGGATTGAGATAATAATACCTTCTCTTCTAACCTCGGAATTTTCTGTGGGGGTCGCTACAATGAGGCACTACTCCACAATAAGAAACCAGTCATGTTGTTTAAAAGATGATTTGCAAGGCAAGATTTAACAGCAACACAAGACTTGCTAAGGCTACCACATCAGAAGCGCAATTCCACTCAAGTTCTTTATACTCTGTGCCTCTAAGGAGGATTGGGGTACATCTCTCAAGCAACATTAAAGTCCTGTGCACTAGGGTAAAGCAGGTAGGAGCCAATTCTGCATGTTCCCTTTGTGACTTGTGAGACTCTGAGAATCAATTTCACCTGTCGATGGTGCCATGTCTCAACAGCCTCAATCTTGGGGAATGAGGGCTGAAACATACACAAATACTTCTGTAAATGTCTCAGAATCAGTGACCCTAAACCTAAACCTGCCTCACTTTCAGAATCAAGTTGCTTCCAAGATAGTACCTGTAGTCATTCTGGAGCTTGTTGGTCACACCACATAGGATTCCATCAGTAAGGATATTCTTCAGGTGACCTGCTCTTCCCCTTGCTCAGCATTTCTGCACTGTTATTTGCTCAGGATGGTCTCATATCTCAGTCCAAGATGGTCCTAGAAGATTACTTCCTTCAGAGGTGGGCTCCATCTGTGCACACAATTTTAACATTGTCTTCCTTATCCAAAGCTCCTGGCCCAATGCAAGGAGATTAAAAGCAGCTCATTGGAATGATGTCAAGTAGCTCATGTTTTCTCTTGAGAAATCTGAGAGAATGGAAGTCCCAGTGAGCTAGTGGGTAGAGGAACTGTTGTTTTCCACCGATGAAGTGCTGCATAGTTGCCCTTAGGAAGGGGAGGTAATGCCGGAGCCAGGTGAATGAAGCCAACTGAGCTCTGCTGACACCCCTCTGTCCTGGCTGGCAGCACCTTGCAGAAGGTGCCTCAGTCCTGCTTGTGACTTTTCACTGTGGCTTTTCCTGCGGCCAAAGTGTTTTCTAATGAAGGGATTCTGGTGACCATGAGGAGGAGATATGTGGAGGGTTCAATGTGATGACCTGTCTCATGTCTTCAACTTCAGACCAACTTCTCTCCAGGTTAGGTCAGAGAGAATTTTTGAAGCACACCAAGGCCCCGATCTCTCACCTGGGGTTGTCCCATCCACACATATGCTGCATGCTCATTTTCCCCTGGAACCCTGGATCCAAGTGGAATCACTTCTCAGAGACCAGAAATGACCCTATTCCCAGCTGTGTGGGTTCTTTCCTCTAGTAATTGTCTTCTTAGTGGCACCTACTCTCAAAACACATTAGCCAAGAGACCACGGAGCTGTCTCTTCACTTTTCTCTATTTCCTTATCTCACAAATGGGAGAGTAAACCTGCCCAGCATATCTTTCATGGCGGTTTTGATGATCCAGAAAAGTTCTCTTCACGATAAGGACATCCTTCCATTTCCCTTAAACATTGTGATCAGCACGAGGAAAGGTGCTGACAATGAAATGGTGGAAGGTTCCTTTCCCGCTTTCTATTCCCATATTACCTGTGTTTATTTCCAATCAGAAAAAGTCCAGCCGTAAATAAATATTTATATGTTATATATAAATATATATGCTACATATATACACACATAAGACCATGAGAAGGTCCTTCAGGTCAGAATCTGAGGGTGGGAAGTGCGGAGAGGTGAAGGGAACTGCCTGATGGACTGTCTTCCTGTCCCCAGCACAGTCCTGTCCTCTCATCTTCTCTGCCTTCGGGAAATAGTCCGCCACCAGGGCTCGGAACTCAACAGGAAACACGCTTTGGCTCAGGAAGAAAAGAAACTGGGGGTGTTTTTTTTTTCTTTCCCTTTTTACACAAGATTATGACACCAGTTTAAAAAATAAATCCCAGTTTCTCCACTTTCCCTCCCAGGTGTTCACAGAACTAAGAAAATAAATACCACATCTAAGGCGCGCTGCACAGGCAGCTCAGGGGGCTCTTGGAGCCGTCTCTAAACAAACACCCAGCCACCAGGAGAAGGCTTGGGGAAATGAACAAGTGCCCACCGATGGGGTAGAGAACCCAGGAATGGAAACACAGCTTTCCACAGCCTTTCTGCCTTCTCAGCAAGTCTGGGGAGAAGCTGTCGCTCAAAGGACAACCAAGAGACCATCGAGTGCCTGCTGAGCCCTGCCAAGGATTATGCGCAGAGAGCTCCAGGCTGATGTGTCTCTGTACAGAAGGACCTTTGTGCAAGTTCTCTGGAACGGAGCTCTTTCCCTCGACCACATCCGATCTCGTCTCACCATACCAGGAAACCTGCAGCCTGCTCCTCACGAGCAGCGAGCGACTGTGAGGAAATTTGTAGAGCTGGTGAAAAGAAAGAGATTTCTCCTTCAGTCTCAGAAAGTTCTCCCCAATTCCCCAAGGCCTGTGGGAATTTGGAGGTCGCTGCATGAGCCAACCCACCCTGGTGGGCCTAAGTCTTTTCAAAATGTTCTGGGCACTGGCTCTGTTAGGGATGTATCCATTTTTTGAAATAAACTGTATGGAAGGTGAAATTTTCTTCCAGAAGGGTAGTTTTGCTTCCACTAATGAGAGAAGTGTGTGTGTGTGTGTGTGTGTGCATGTTTGTGTAAGTGTGTGTGTATGTGCGTGTAGTTACAGTCTCTTGTTTTCTCTCTTGGGTTAGCTGGCGTTTGGCACACTGGTTAGTCTTTTGAACGGCTCTTCCTCCTCAGTGAAAAGAAGCTGCTCTTCTGGGGAGGCCCCATCATCATGGGTGCTTGGTTCTTGTGAGTAATTTTAATCTAAAAGCAAAGAGGCAGAAAAGAATTAGTGGCAATGCAAATTCTATCAGCCTAAGGGAGAACGAGCTGCAGAGAGGAAAGGAGGCCAGCTTTGGACTGGAAGGAGCCCCATGCAGAAGGACAACTGTCCTTGAACGGCTTCAAAATTGGCAACTTGACCCTGACTGGGCCTGGAGCTTGGCACTGCTGGAAGTGAGGGGCGGAAACACTGGGGAGAGACAGGTGTGAGCTTCCCACGTGGTGATCAGCTCGCACCTGTCTCGTGTCCTTTCTATTCATAGACTGTCAGAATGTCACAGCCGGAGGAGACCTGAGGGACCTTCTCATTCAACCCCTCTGTTGGACATATAAGAAATGGGAGCCCAAGACTTCATGGGGTCTTAGATTAGCCTAAGTTCATGCATGGAGGAGCAGAACAGCCAAAGCCCAATTCTTCGAATTCCCAGCCTCCACTCCTGCCTGGGCAGCGGACAGACTCCGCCAGCTGACCTGGAGGCTTCCGTTTGACCTCTGACCAAGTCACACCATATGGACAAGTTCCCAAGTGAGTTCTTTAGGTGTTTTTCTCATAGCCTCTGGGGAAGACCCTACTCTTTAAAAAAATATTTTTAAGAATTTTTAGGATTTATACTTTTTTTTTCCCTCCCGTGTAAACTGTAAGTTAATCAGAAGTAAAAGATTGATTCTCATTTGTCTTTCTTCTCACCCTTATCCTCAGGGCATGGCTTCAAAATGTTTAATCCCTATTTGAATGTGGCCTTGTGACATTGCTACCTTATTTATCTACATTATTAGTTCATCAACAACATTTATCAAGTATGACACATGTTCAGAGTGAGCAGATGACATGGGGACAGGAAGCAACTTAGAATTCAAAGACCTGTGTTTGGGTCCCAGAAGTTCTACTTCTTTGCTGTAAAACTTGAGACAAATCCTTTAACCATCAGAGCCAATGCTTGCTGAACTCTAAAATGAGGATAAACCATTTGTCCTATTTTTTTTCCCCACAAAGATCATAGGATAGACTGTCAATGAAAGTCCATTGTAAACTTTAAAATGGAAAGCATGGTTAGTTAAATACATATTGTCGTGTATTGGTGAAGAAGGAGAAAAATGGACGTCAAAAGAAACGGAATCTATGAGCCCATGAATCTATGAACCCAATCTTGTGTTTTTTTTTGTTTTTTTTTTTTTTACCACATTAGTGGAAATGACAGTGTGACCACAGAAACAGAATTCTTGAAGTCAGAGACAATCTGTCAATAAGCCTCAATTAATGTAGGATAAACCAAGCCATGTCAAAAAGAAGTTAGGGGAGGAATGAGAGGGAGTCTGATAGGAACACTTAGGGAGAAACTGTACTATTTGAAGGCAGGGAAGGAAATGAATTGGTGAAAAGAGAAAGAGAGGCACTGGGTAGAGAAACCACCTGTGAACAGGTTGAGTAGGGGCCAGAGCATGGGAAATGTGGTCAGGGATACAGTGGGGCAGGCGGTTGGGAGAGGATTTTAAAGGTGAGGTGGCAGGGTTGGGTTCATGTGAGGTAATAAGAAAACATGAAAGACAGATGAATAAGAACATGATGAGAAAAGGGTTCAAGGGAAATTTTCAACAGCTGTTGTCAGAAAGAGCTCAAGTGGGAATGTCTAGCTAAGCCAGGTTCATGTTTATAAGTCCCCAGGCAGAGAAGGAAAGGATGGAACCAAAGGCATGGCGGACATTAGCACAGCCTGGTGATGGAAATGGAAAGCGGTCCTCGGGGTAGGCTTCCCCAACCTGGAAACTTCAAAGGGGAGTGAGTCCTGTTCTGTGGCAATCACCTGAGGAGCAACCAAGAAACCATCCAGCACTATTTTCTGTTGTATGTCTCATTGTGGGCATTATGATTGTTCCAGAATTCATGCAAGTAAGGCATATAAGGGGAACTCGAACAATACTTATCGGTGGTATACAATTTAGCAATCCCAGATGATAGTGATTTGTAGCACATTCTCTCACTTTTGGGCTCCCGTGCCCCTTGAGGGGAAGGACTTCAGCTTCCATGCTTTGTCATTCCCTAAGCCAGGGCAGAGCCTGCTCAGAGAACAGGCTGTGCAAGTCCTGACTGATGAACAGGACCAAGAGGAAAAATGGTGTGTCCTGGAGAGAGCTCTGCTTGAGGCCAGGGCAGCTGCTGGTGCACCGCCTACATGTCCTGCTGGTGGAGTCCATTTTTTTTAGATGATAGAAGACCTTTGCTTCTCCTTTCTGTGCCTATAGCTAAGCTATGTGCTTGCTTGTTAGCACCTCTAAGGCAAAGAGGGGGAAGTGAAACTCAAATCCCTCCCATTTGGTTTTTCAGCAGCATTGACAAACGTTTTGATAGGGTAGGAGTTTGTACTTCTTGGGTAACAATGATATTTTGGTCAGATTTGTGGATTCTATTAGTATAGATAACTGAGAGAAGGATGAGAACATACCCTCATTTTGGGTCAAAGAGATGTCAGTCTTTTACTCCCAATTAGGAAGGGCTAGTGGGTAATATAGATCAGATCCCACTTTAAGAGGCAGTTTGGAATGGTTAAATCATTCAACCCATGATAGAAAAAGAGCAGCCCACATTTTTGTAGTTAAAACCCAAACCTCTTTGGTAATTGGTAATTGGTCGGGTCAGGAAAATAATCTCCATGATTTTCTAAAGAGTCATTCATAGCACTCACAGCTTCAGACAAGTCCTAAGGACAGCACCCCCATGTTGCTAGTTTTCTGCTCTATTAGAGAGAATTGGTCCAGCAGACTCTTGCATGATAAAAATTCACAAAATTACCTCAGCCTATAATAGAGTAAAATTTCAAACCTCACAAGTGTTGGAAGTTGACTTGGTGGGGTGGGGGGAGCATTTTCTATAAATCAACACATTTTTATTACTTCAGAAAAAGCAATAAACTAAGGGACCTCTTCCTGAATGTTGCCCTCTTGGGGTGAATGATTCAGATCACACCTAATAAAATGGCCAATAACCCAAAGTGTGGATCCTTCCCAAATCAGGCTGGCAAGTGTCCTATGTCTGCCCTGATTTCTGCTGGAGATAATTAGAAGGCACACACACACAAAAAAATCTTGAAGGATTTGAAATAACCTTTGTGATATTTTAAAAAGTTAAGGTAATATTTCTTCTTAAAGTAGGTCTAGGGGAGGAGGAAAGGGTTGGTATCATCTTCCAGGTCTTGGCTATTTCTGGGTTCTCCAAGATCTTAGGACATCCTGCTTCATGAGAGTGTCTGCTGCCACCAGAGGCCTTCAAATGCAGCTGGACAATCAGGTTTCACAAGAGGTGGAGAAGAAGCATGGGATTTATTAAGTCAGTAATTTCAACTAGATTAGAGGTTTCCAAAGTGTGCTCCCTAGACCAACAGCATCTCCATTGCCTTGGAATGTGTTAGAAATGCAAATTCTCAGTCATCTAGACTCCTGGATTAAAACACAAATCTGGAATGTAGCCCAACCAACCACGTGGTGGAACATGCTGGTAATCCCAGTAGTTTGGGAGGCTGAGGCAGGAGGATTATGAGTTCAAAGCCAGCCTCAGTAACAGTGAGGCACTAAGTAACTCAGTGAGACCCTGTCTCTAAATAAAATACAAAACAGGGCTGGGGATGTGGCTCAGTGGTCGAGTTCAATCCCTGGTACAGAAAAAAAAAAAATCTGGAAAGTAATCCAGTAATGTATACATTAAAACCCTTCAGGTTATACAGGTGCTTACTGAACTTTGGGAATCAGTGGATTGAATAACTGCAGGCACTTTCAGCTTAGAGGTTCTACTGTCATCCAACACTGGGAAGAGATTCTATATTTGAGACTCAAACTATGCCACCTAACTGGGATGGTGAAGAGATAATAGTGAAGAGATAATCTTACAGTACTGCAATTGTAAGACAAATTGTCTTAATAAATATATACTTTATATCCATATATTTCTATGTATAAACAGATTTTTTAAAGACTTTAGGAAATACGGAAAAAGTTTAAAAATCAGAGGTAATAATTATTAACTTCTTTGTATATTGTTTTTAGTTTCTATGCCTATGTGTTTTTAATAAAACTGAAATCAGTTTCTTAATTGCATTTTTATTTAACATTATTTTGTAAGCATTTCCAATATCAGTGGATATTTAATTTTAAAGATTTTATTCATACTTTATGTATATATGTATTTTTGTGGTGCTAGAGAATAAACCCAGGGCTTTCATATACTAAGCATGTGCTCTACCACTGAGTTATTTATTAAATATGAATTTTCAACAGCTGAAAATAATTCCATTTGATGAATCTCACATAGCTTATTTAAACCTCTTTTTTGAATATTGGGCTTTTAGGTAATTTCCATTTTTTTTGCTATGATGCATGAAATAGAAATTTACATACATCAATATCTGTATTACATTTAGACTAAATTCCTACAAATATATGAACAATTTTTAAAGGGTGAAAGAAAATGAACAGACTCAGTATGCATTACTATTTATAATGGTTTAATGGTTCTTCTTCTTCTCCTTCTTCCCTTCCTCATCTCTCTCCCCTCTTCCTCCTCCTCCTCCTCCTCCTCCTCCTCCTCCTCCTCGTACTAGGGTTTTAACCAGGGATGCTTAACCACTGAGCCACATCACCAGCCCTTTTTATGTTTTATTTTGAGACAAGGTCTCACTAGGTTGCTTATAGTCTTGCTAAATTGCTGAGGCTGGCTTTGAACTCCCCATCCTCCTGCCTCAGCTTTCCAAACTGCTGGGATTACAGGTGAGCGCCACTGTACCTGGTTTGTTATGGTTGTTCTTGATGCATGGCTCCAGATGCTTTTTAGAATGGCAGCACCAGTTTGTACTCTTGCTAACTGAATGTATTTGTCTTACCACACCCTTGATAGCAATGAATATTTTCTTACTAAATAGTAAGTGAATAGTAAGTGAAACTTACTATTCTTATTTCTTGCTAAGTAGTAAGTGAAACATGGCATGACTTTCCTCACTGTTAATTTGAAAATCATTCTTTCTTTGTGATGCTAAATTTTATTTCATTGATTTAATAGCCCATGATACTTCTTCTGTGAATTATTATTAGTTCACAACTGCATTGTTAGTATTTTTTTTTCCTTCTAAGCATTGGTTTCTTTATACCTTATAGAAATTGATCTGCTCTTTGATATTGCTATTGCAAACATTTTGTTCTTAGTCTTTTAAATATTTATACTGATTCTTGATGTGTAGGATTTAAAACTGGTTAATAATAAAAAATGTCACTTTTTCCCTACAAAGGCCATGTCCATGGAATAATTATGATCATCTATTGACCCCATAGCTAGTAACATTTTATTCTTTGACTTAGAAACTTTTTTGTTTTGTTTTTGTTTTTCAAATATAATTTGAAGTGAAAGGTTAGCAAATAATAACATTTTCACAAACAGGCAATTGCTTGAAAATCATATGTTGAAACAGTCATTCCCTTCTAATTAGTTCCGTGATCTTTATTTTTCCTTCATTGGTTTTATATATACAGGACTTCTTAGAGTTTCTTCTATATTATTAATTTCCCTACACAATCTAGTTACAAGAGTATATTATTCAAATTATTATGACTTTATAATTATTTTAATATCTTATTAGAAGTCTTTTCTTGAAGTTCTTTTATCAAATGCCTTAGGATCTGTCAAGTTCAAAAAATGTTGGATGAAGGGAGGAATTTCAGATAGGGCAAAGCAGAGGAAGGGAAAGGGAGGGGGCAGGGGGTAGGAAAGATGGTGGAATGAGATGGACATCATTACCCCAAGTACATGTATGAAGACACGAATGATGTGACTCTACTTTGTGTATCCCCAGAGACATGAAAATTGTGCTCTATATGTGTATTATGAATTGAAATGCATTCTGCTGTCATATATAACAAATTAGAATAAATAAATAAATAATTAAAAAAAAACATTGGAATCTCTGTTTAGGGGTCTAAGTTGTTTATATGTTCATTTTTTTTTATTAGTTGAGTTTTATAAGTGTCTTCATCCACTTTCCACAATTCGATTTAATACTTTAGGTCTTTGTTGTTGCTATTGTGACATTTTCAGCTTTTTCTGTTATATATAGGAAAGATATTAATTTTGTCTATTTTTTCTATAAAACTTCATCAAAATAATTTATCCTGATAGGTTTTTGGTTGATTCTATCAGATTTCTATATTTATACACATATCACCTACAAATGATGTCAGGTTTTGCTCTTTTTCAAATAGTTATATTTCTTTTCAACTTCATATACATTGCATTGACTACAACTTCCAAACAACATTAGCATACATATCTTATCCATGATCTTGTCTATTGTTTTATTAGAAAGTAAAATAAATGTATATTGGTTAAAAATATCTAGATATATACATATTTGGCACTGAGAATTAAACCCATGGGCACTCTGATTTTAAAAGATTAAAAATCAGAAATGTTGGGCTGGGGATGTGGCTCAAGCGGTAGCGCGCTCGCCTGGCATGCGTGCGGCCCGGGTTCGATCCTCAGCACAAACAAAGGTGTTGTGTCCGCCGAAAACTAAAAAATAAATATTAAAATTCTCTCTCTCTCTTTCTCTAAAAAAAAAATCACAAATGTTGAATATAATTGAATAGCTTTGGGTCATCTATCTAAACTAATAGAAGACTTCCTTTATTCCTTTAAAATGCTTTGAGGTGGGTTGGGGGTATGGCTTAGTTACAGAGTGCTTGACTAGTAGTATGTGTGAGGCACTGGGTTCGAGTCTCAGCACTGCATATAAACAAATAATTGGAATAAAGGTCCATCAACAACTAAAAAATATATATTAAAAAAATATGCTCTGAGGAGCGAATGATTCTTTCAAAATATTGTTTAGTTCTATCTATCAACATGTGTACTAGCATTTTTATATCACATTCATACCTGAGATTTGTCTGTAGTTTTCTGTTTTTAAATATAATTTTTGTTAGGTGATTGTATCTGTCTCCATTTCACACAATGGAGTGGATAGCTTTCTGTCTTTGTATGCACTCTGGGATACTTTACCTAAATACACATATTTCCTAATAGAGTTCAACAGTAAGGGTATTTGAGATCATTTTATATGTAATTCTTTGAAAGCATTTCCCATTTTTTTAATGGTTACCAAAATTTTCCTTCATTTTGTAAAGATGTTCATAGTCATTAGAATTAAGGTGATTAGCTGGTGGTGCATGCCTGTAATGCCAGTGACTTGGGAGGCTGAGGCAGGAGGATCACAAGTTCAAAGCCAGCCTCAGCAACTTAGTGAGGCCCTAAGCAACTTAGTGATACCATGTGTCTAAATAAAATATAAAAAAGGGCTCAGTGGTTGAGCACCCCTGTGTTCAATCCCTAGTGCCAAAAAAAGGGTGATTATACACATTATTTTTAAATAGAGCCATTCCCCCATTTATAGTTAGATTTTATATTACATTGATTATTTTTTTACATTTGAATATCTCTGCTCTCTGATTTTTCTTTTTTAAAAATTAGATTTTCAAATGTTTGACATGTTTAAGGAGTTAGTACTAGGCTTTATTTTCTTTTTTCCCATACCAGGGACTGAACGAAGGGGCACTCAACCACTAAGCCATATCCCAGCCCTTTATATATTTTATTTAGAGATAGGGTCTTGCTAAGTTTCTTAGGGCCTCACTCAGTTGGTGAGGCTGGCTTTGAACTTGTGAGCCTCCTGTGTCGGCCTCCCAAATTGCTGGGATTACAAGGTGTGTGCTCCAGCACCCGTTGGTTTTCCTATTTTAAAAATTATTTAATTTCCATTTTTATCTTGTCATTTTCTTTCTTCTGCTTTTCTTAATTTTGTTGTATTATTGTTATTCTAATTTGGGGACTATTCATCATATTTTTTCTTTTTATATGATAAAAGTAGATGAGGCTTTGAATTTACTACCAGATATAGTTTAGGCTATGTTCTATAAGGTTTGAACAATAGCCTTCTTATTTTTATAATTTTTTTTTGATAGTTAATAATGAAATCCGATAGATTATTATTCTTTAGAAGAATTTTAAGTTTCCGAAAGACTGGATTTTGTTTGTTCATTTAATCCTCTATTAGTAATCTCCAGCTTTATTGCTTTTTGATCAAAGAAAATGACCTTCATAATTTCTGTTCCTGGATTTCATAGTTTTTTTGGGGCGAGGGGGGGTGGGATGCTGGTAAACTAGTTTGTGATCTATTTGGCATATAATCTATCTATCCTTGAAAAAATATCTCATTTAAATTATAGGTTACAGAGTTATTTTATTCAAATTATCTATTACTTATTTTAGCTATTTTAACTTAGAGACAAACAAATGTTTTAAATTGTCTTAATAACTTTATTGCTATCAATTTCTCCTTATATATTTTTTCTTAGCAGCATATATTTTAATTCTGTGGTTAAATATCTAAGATTTTAGGACCACTATATCTCGTAATTGAGTTTCTTTGTTTTGAGAAAGGCTCTCATTATGTTTCTCATGATGTTCTCAAACTTGTGGGCTCAAGTGATTCTCTCACCTCAGCTTCCTGAGTAGCCTTACAGCACCCTGCCCCAATTTTTTTCAATGTATTTTCTAATCAAATAAATAATGTCTTTTGTTATTCCATTTAATGTTTTTGGCATGTTGGAAACATCAATAGTTCTTATATTTAATTTTTCTACACTTGATAAAGGATGTGTGTGTGTGTGTGTGTGTGTGTGTGTGTGTGTGTGTGTATCCTTTTGTTTTAGGTATATCTGTTGTAGGGAAATTCATTTGGATTTTATTTTATTTTATTGTGGTACTGGGGGTTGAACCCAGAGCTTTGCACATGTTAGACAAGCACTCCACCACTGAGCTACATCCCCTACCCTTTTTGTATTTTATTTTGAGACAGGGAATTGCTAAGTTGCTGAGGCTGGCCTAGAACTTTCAATCTTCCTGCCTTGGCCTCCAGAATCATGGGGATTACAGGTGTGTACTATGGTATTTGACTTGGATGTTAATTTTCAACCCAAAGTAAAGATATTAGTCTATTAATAGGGGACCTTAACCTTTTTTTTAAAAAATCAATATTGATATATTTAATCTTAATCTCTTTCATCTTACTTCAAAAAAATTTAAATGTTATCTGGTTTCTATGTTTTGCTATATTGATAGGGCTTTTCTATTTTAAATTCTCTCAGCTTTGAAAGTGGTATGCTCTGTTTTTAGTTTCATTAGTGCATATCTAGTTATTAAATTTTCTTTCTGATTTATATATTTAATTATTAAAGTAAAAAGAGACAATGAGAAATTGAGCATAATTTTACTATCCTTTTAACAATGTCATCCATGTTCTTTTTTTTACTATGACCCTAGGTTTGGGATGCAGGTTATTAATGTTTACATTATGCATCTTCTCTTTGAGGAATGTTTCACTCTCTGCATTCATGAGCATGACCATATTTGTTTTTTAGACTGAATTTCAACTTAACCTGTTTTAAAGAGCCAAAATTTCTTTTGTGCTATGATGTTCTCATGTTAAATCACTTCTTTGCTGGTGTGTGCCTTCAAGAAAACATTTCAACAAGGGATGCATTTGTTTGAACCTTTCAATTTTCAGAATGACTTTGTTATCCTTTGTTATGAACTCAACTGTGTCCCCCTCAAATTACAATGTTGAAGCTCTCACCCCCAGAGTAACTATATTTGTACACATGGCCTTTAAGCAGGTAACTAATGTTAAATGAGGTCACAAGGATGGGGCCCCAATCCAATAAAACTGGTGTCCTTATGAGAAGAGGAAGAGATGACAGAGTAAGCACAGAGGAAAGGCTGTATCAAGATACAGGCAGCTGCTGCAAGTCAGGGAGAGACACCCCAACAGAAATCAACCTGCCTGTAACTTAACCTTGGCTTTCCAAACTCCACAACTTCGAGAAAGTACATTTCTGTCATTTAACGCACCTGTTCATGGTATTCTGCTGGGGCCACTGGAGCAGACTAACATGTTTTCACACATGGATTTCTGGACTTCACACCATACCATCACAGAATCACTATTGTTTTCATAGTGAGCTGAGCTTGCTCAAGGGTTAAGAGTGGCATGGAGGGAGCACGGGGATTGGGATGGGGATGGGAGACGTGTTTGGCTATTAAAAAAAAAAAAACAGTCTTGGATTCAGAGGAATGACAACTCAGTTTTCAGATATCATTGAACCAAGTGAGAAAGGGTTTAATTTCTTTCTTTTTTTTTTTCTTTCCTTCTTTTTTCTTCAGGAGGAATCAGGAAAAGCCTGAATAAATTGTTTTAAACTTAACTTCAGGACTAGGGATATAGTTCAGTTGGTAGAGTATTTGCTTCGCATGCACAAGGCCCTGGGTTCAATCCCCAGCACCACCAAAAAACAAAACAAAACAACAACAAAAAAACTCAACTCCATCATAATAATAAATAGTAAATTTCCCTCTATCCTTTCCATTCCAGCAAGGTGGGATACTATTATTGCTATTATTAGTTTTTGCTATGTGATTTCATCTTTTTTGTTAGTCTTCATAAGACTGAGGCAAGATTGTGCAAAGAACGTTCTATTTTTGTAGAAATTTCTATTTTAAACCTTTCCAGGAGATGCTATTTCTTTTCAGTTGGCTCATGAAAACCCTCTCTCTAGAAGAAGACGACAACCCAATGTTCTGAAGGGCTCAAAAGGGGTTACCAAGGTATCTGAGGAAGCTTAGAAACACATGTTTTGTCTTTCCTGAGAGTTGCATATTTGTGATCATACTGAGGTTAATAATAGCCCAACAGAGGCCCTGAAGACCGGGACAATGCTTTCTCTTCCCCTATGAAATTTCCAACTGTCTCCAGTGGAGAATGAACCAAGAAGGAAGGAGGCCTGGCTCATGCAGAAGTGCTGCATGGAGAGCTCCCGGGGGGCGGGGGGGTACAGCCAGGGAAGGGGGCTGTTCCCTCTGTTCATTTGTGGTGCCCTTTATTGATCATTCGATGCATTATTGTGCAGCTATTACATATCAGGCACTCTGCTAGGAGTTAGGTGACCATGCCATAAACAAAGTAGGTAACTTGTAGGTGACCTTTTGGTGGAGTTTCCAGGAAGGTCCTCAAGGTGGTAGGTGCACCTGTGGGGAAGCACACCTGTGCACTGTCACTATGAGGATTTTCCCCACTGGTCACAAAGACTGGGTGGAAGTCCCAGGGTAAGAGTGCAGATTGAGCTTCTACCTAAGAGTCTTTTTAACAATCAGACCTTCCTGCCAGCAGGACAATCCCCAGATAAGTTCCCTGCCACTGGGACAGTTCAAGCTGAGGCTGTCAAGGTACCATGGGTGAAGCCTCAAGATTTGTCATGTAGATCTGTAACCTTCTTGGAGATGGGTCTGTATCTTGTTCTGTTTTGTATCTGGTGCCTCACAGTGCCTGGCGCACAGCAGGCATTCAGTAAATGTTTGGCAGGTGATGAGTGGATGGGTGAATAAAGTGGAAAAGGGCTACACTAGGTCTTCCAAGGTCCCCTCATCTCTGAGATGCAGTGATTTCATATCAAGTCATTGCCCAAATGGGGGTCAAAAATCAAGCTCACACCCCTGTCTCCAAGGCTGGCAAAACTCACCGTGCAACATGGCTGCATCCAGGGCTCTCCATCCACTTGCATGGGCAGCAGCTTGTTAGTCCTAGAATCCCGAAAACCAAGATAACACAGTGAGCTTCTCAGAGCTGGAGAATCAGTGTGGTTCCCATAGGGGAAAAAGAAGTGGGAAGACCTTTATTGGTCCACCTACCAGTGGTTTTCTAAGACTCTCTGAAGCAACTTGTTAAAATGGAACCCTGAGCTCCACTCAGGGATTTTTTTGGCAGGTCTGGGGCCAGATGAGGAGATCCTCACTTTAAGAAGCACTAGTGGGTGATTGTGTTGCCTTGGTCATAGGAACCCACTTTGAGAAACATTGAGATGCATGAGAAATAAAAGCCACAGAAGTCTAGGAAACAGTGGCCAGAAACAGAGCAGAACCAATGCTAGGTAGTAGACCCTCCTCAGTCCAGCAGTCAACCAGAGGGCCAGCACTGCATGCCAAAAAACCCTGCTCTGGAAATGGAAAGACCTGGTTTCTATGCTGAGTGAGTGGTTGCATAATGTCCATGAGGTAACGTCTCCAAGCTGCACAGGACACAGCTCAGGCCTGAGTGTGTATTGCCTTGTATTTGATCCTGAACAACAATATGATCTGGGGTTGCCATGGAATGTGGATCTGGCTTAACTGGAACAAAGGCATCCAGGAATACAGTTCCCAAGGATAGAAGTAGAGAGAGGATAGAGGTAGGTGGGGGTGGGGGTTAGGGGGAGTGTTGCTTTCTTGCTTAGCACAAGGCTTTTTTGGTATATAGATTCTTTTTTATTTTGTGGGGGTGGGTTCCAGGGATTTAACTCAGGGACCCTCAGTCACTGAGCCACATCCCGAGCCCTATTTTGTATTTTATTTAGAGACAGGGTCTCACTGAGTTGCTTTGCTGAGGCTGGCTTTGAACTTGAGATCCTCCTGGCTCAGCCTCCTGAGCTGCTGGGATTAGAGGCATATACCACCACCACCGTGCCCGGTGATTCTTGAAAGACAGATATGAGATCCTCTCACTTATCCTGTAAGGCTCTGAACTCAAACTCCATTACCTTTGGGAGGAAAGGTGGCCCTTTGGAGGCCATTGGTTGGGGTGATGAGATCAGATAACCCCCACTCTCTAGGAAGGCCTCACCTGGATTTGGCATCTGTCTTGTTTTTGAAATTAGGAAATGAGAGGGGCAAAGGCATTTTGGTGTAACGACTCTCTGACTGGCATTGAGGGTATTTAATAATAAAAACAATAGATATAACAGTAAAAACAAATAGTCAGCCTGTAACCCCAGTGGATCAAGAGGCTGAGACAGGAAGATTGTGAATTCAAAGCCAGCCTCAGCAAAAGCGAAGCATTAAGCAACTCAGTGAGACCCTGTCTCTAAATAAGGTATAAAATAGGGCTGGGGATGTGACTCAGTGGTCAAGTGCCCCGAGTTCCATCCCTGGTACCCCTGTTTGCCACTCCTCCCAAAAATAATCTGAGGAAAGAGTGGCATTTTGGCACTTAGGGTTTAAGAAAGGGGCTGGGAAATGCGTAGGAGGATGGGGGCTCCTGTCTTGCCCTCTCTGTTTCTATCTGGAAATAGATCCACTAAATATGAAGAAAACCTTCACACTTTTTTATTCTCCAGGGATCACGTATTCTCAGTGGTCTACATAAGTCATGACCTCGATGAGTTGACAGACTGGACCCACTCAGTATTAGAGACCCAGAGAAGGGACAGGGCTAGAGAGACTAGTCTGGAAAACAGGGTTCCCAATAGGACAACAGCTCAAAAGAGGGGTAAATCTCTGGGGTAACAGAAAGGGAAGACAAAGATAAGCAGGAAGAAAAGGGGAAAGTGTGGGGCGGGTTGTGGCTCAGCAGTAGAGCGCTCGCCTAGCACGGCGGGATCCGGGTTCGATCCTCAGCACCACATAAAAATAAAGGCATTGTGTTGTGTCCATCTACACTTAAAAAAATAAATATTAAAAAAAAGAAAAGGGGAAAATGGAACAGACCCTCAGCTAAGAAAATCAGGGAAGCAGCAGAGAGATTCAAGGTAGGGCTACCATCAGAGTTCCCCCAAATGTGCTCTGATGACACTCGCCCAAGGGGTTCTGGGAGGAAAAAAATCAAAGACCTTTGGGAAACCCTGCATGCTGTGACCCCTCTAGGACATGCCTGGGCAATACTAATAGATCTGATTGTAACAAGTGAGTGAAAAAAGGAAAGAAACAAAGACTTTTGAAATAATCCGATGGGGAAGAAATATCAGGAAAAAAATGTGAATAGTTGCATTGATCAAACGGAGGTAACTGAAATCAGAGGATCCCTTCTAGTAGACCCCATATCTTCCAGACCCTGCAGTGGCAGGCTGAGTGGCCCACACCCTGAAAAGCTGTTATCGTCTTAGTCAATTATGACCAGTTTGCTGATGGCGATGGTTTCGCGTGCAGAGGTGTACAGGAAATAGCATTTCCAAGGCCACTATCCAACACAGCAGAGCAGAGCAGGGCACCTGGTTTTTATCAGCGTGCTTCCTGGCATAAATCTAACATTTTAATTTGTAAAGATAAAAAAGGTAAAGAATTGGACCTCTGGTTCTTTGGACTTCATAATCTTGTATTCCTGTTTAGAGAATTTCACCAGGACATTTTAAGAAAACAGCCAACTGGTTTTGTGGTGAACCCTCTAGGTGCTGTCTTGGATGGTAGCCTCCTATCCTGTATGGAGAATGGTCTACAAAGATGTTCTTTACAAACAGATCCAAGCTTCTGTCCTCCACTTTCCCTGCTCTGAAATCCAGAAATAGCTTCCTCATTATTATCTGCAACAATGTTTAGAAAGATGAGGAGACTTGGAGGCCGTAGGATGACAAGGAGCGTACCTGATGGTGACAGAGGAACACTGGGCCAACCTCCTGCCCGCACTCTTCAGGCCGGTGTAGATCTGCCCCATCTCCATGGCTCCCTCAAGCCCCACCACTTCAAGGAGCTGGTCACTGAGGTCTGCAGGGTGAGAGAGCAAAAGCAGGACATATGCCTCTGTTTGTTTCTCAGACTGGCTCAAGCCAGAAGGTCCCTAGATGGCCAACCCAGATCTGTCAGCATCCCTTCATCTCCACCAAGTGGCTTTCTTATACTTGCTCCACTTTCTCCAAAGGTCAATAAATGTACCCTTTCATAAGCAAAAGCCCAGTTCTAGTGTAAAGAGGTTTGGATACAGAACACGTATTTGCATCCAGTGGATAGGTGGGTGTATCATGAGGCCTCTTCAAATGTTGAGTGACATAGAGGATGAACCAGCTATTTCTGAGATAATCTTCAACGCCACCAGCAGCAGAAAAAGATACATTGACTTGGGACCAGGAGAGAAGAAATGTTGGTCAAGGCCATTATCTACTCTTTTCTTAATGTCTGAACAACATCTTGGCCTTCTTGACAAGGGGTGATGGTTAATTAACCTCAAATTTGGCCTGTGGTAAGCCACCCGTGAGCCAAACCTTCTTGGACATCCTTAGGAAAATCAGTGACTTCTTTGAGGACACCAGGTACCTAATCCAAGCCAAGGAAAAAAATATTTCACCTATACCAGATTACTGTGGACCCAGAATGAAAAGGAGGGGTAGAAAACCCGTCTCAGGCTCAGAGCCACCCAGGATCAGTGGCCTCCTGTGGTGGTGGCAGTTGCTTCCGATTCAGAATCTGGAAGTGGTCCATTTTGTCACAGTTCCTGAGGCTTGGCTTTTGCTTCCCAATTTCCCTTGCGAAAGCATGACAGGACTGATGTTGGATATTGATATTGACTCACTTTACAATGCAACTTTTATGTATTTAAAACAGAAACAAAATTAAAAAGCAGGGTTTTAAAAAGCTTCTATTCCTTTGCCTACCCAGGTAAAAGTACCTTTCTCACAGGTTGTAACTCACCACCCATCGGCTATTAATATTCTCAGACCAGAAAACTGTATGAGGCTTTTGTTTATTGAACGGATGGTTTCTGTCCTCTGAAGTGCCTTCTGATAAGTTGGAACAGTGTTTAAGATTGGAGAGGAGATATTTGGGTTGGTCTTTATTCTTTTGTTTGGAAGACTATTGTTTAAAAAACATGGTCTTGATGGATGTATTTCTAATGGAGGCAGCTAAACAAAGCAGGGGGCTGACCACAGATGTGTCAGCATTGCACAGTTTAAACTCCTGATGATCACTAATGGACATCAGCTGCCAGGAGATACACAAACTATAGTAGTCTTTCTGAGACAGGTACTTAGCTTTCTCCTCTATATCCATCGACACTCCACTTGCCTTCCCAATTACTCCTTACCACACCTCCATGAAAAGATGCTGTCTCCTTAAGCTCTCCATCTCATTTGGATTTGGGACAAGAAGCCATAAAAGGGCAATGTTTGTTCAGGAGAATGCTCCAGGCTCTCTGAAGGAGTTTGGAGCTAATAAACAATGAATGTCTAAACCTCTAGTCACTTAATTAGTTCCCTTCTTACCAAAGAGGGTAGAATAACCATTGGATAGTTTTAGCCTACTGTGCTAATCTAATAGTGTCTGTGAAAACAACATGGGCAGTGGATGAGAGGGTTGGGGGAGGAGAGAGAGGAGGGGGAGGAGGCAGGAAGGGGAGGAGGCAGGAGGAAGAAAGAAATGAATAGAGTGCTTCTAGGGGTGAGGAGGGTGGGGGAGTTATGTTGGGGTAGGAGAGAAGGAGAACTTTTTAGAAGTTTCTCTAGGGGCAGAGACAGATGTCTTAAAAATGCTGCTCTTTGTACCAGCATTTGGTATCTGACAGTGCTGTGATAGTTCAATGTTTTCCCTCCTTGAAACATTCCGTGGTAACAAAATGTTCTAAGAAGCAGGGGACTTAATAGACTCAAGCATTTCAGCTTTACAATGTCTTGGTCTTTTAACAAATTTTCCTGTTGAATGGCTTTAAAGTTGTTATCACTTCCCACACATTACCTTGTAGCTCTCACTTCCCACACATTACCTTGCTTCTTAGCTCAAGAGGAGAAGTAATGAAGGCTGAGCTCATCAGCAGGAGTGGGTGGGTGAGGGCAGGGGCTTACACAGATGTGTGACCCAGGAGAGAACTCAGGGGAAGGGGCTAGGATCTTGCTATATTTTCCCCCACTCTGCCTTTGGATTTGTGCTCTGAGAATCTTCCCTGGCATAAAGAGGCAAGAATGACTCCAGTCTGCTGGGTGAAGCAAGATCCAATTGCTCTAATCCTTCTTTACTATTGCCTAGCTGATCCTACTTTCAACTTTTTACAAAGAAATTGTTAGTTAAACCCATTTAACTTTGTTTTCCAAACTTACTAAATAACAAGACCCTTCTTTTTATGTGCTACCTATACATAGCTCATGGTAGTAAATTTTTTGTTTATTTGCAATATATTTTTGGAAATTCTGGCATCACCTAATCCTCTTACTTCCTTTATCACAGTGATATTTAGGTGCACATTAACTCTGGTGTTAAAATGAAAAGAACAGGGTGGTTAGGGATGTAGTTCAGTGGTAGAGTGCTTGTCTAGCATGTATGAGGCCCTGGGTTGGATCCCTAATGCCAAGAAAGAAAGAAAGAAGGCCAGATGTGGTGGCACACGCCTCTAATGCCAGCAACTCTAGAGGTTCAGGTTGGAGGATCACAAGTTCAAAGCCAGCCTCAGCAACTTAGGAAGGCTTTGTTTCAAAAAAATGTGGATGTGGATATGCTGCTCAGTGATTAAGCCCTCCTGGTTTCAATGCCCAGTACCAAAAAAAAAAAAAAAAAAAAAAAAAAAGGAACAGAATGAAGTTAGTGTCTAGGCACACTACAGTTAGTGTTAGGACCCAGAATCCAGGGTTGAAACAGCTGGTATACCAGGTGTCTTTTTTCCCATAGGCACCAATAATTCTGAATATGATTTTGGCAATTTACATCCTTTCCATATTGTCTTTATACTACTCATCTTGTTAGTGTTTAATTTAGATATACCTTAGTATAACAGAAATTCATTCACTCACTCATTCATTCAACAGTTGTAAAATATCAACCAAGTTCCAGAAATTATGTTAAGAATTGGTGATACAAAATGTTCTCCTTTTGAAGGATTCTTGGCCAAGAAAGAGAAATAGAATTAGGTGTAAAAATGCCATAATTGAATTGTGGGAACAAGGAAGCCCAAGTGGCTGATTACAACTGGACAAGGTATAGAAGGTAGGTGTCACAGATATTTAAAAAAGATGTTGAAGGCTGAATGCCAAGGTAGTTTGCTGGGTTGAGAAGAGGAAAGAAGGAGGGTATTCTAGGAATAGGATTAATGGTCATGTGTGGGGCTGGACAAGCGCAGGTTGGAGAAAAAATTAATTTAGTAATAATCCTATTTGGCAATTTCATTAGAAAATATATATTTAAATTTTTTTTTCCCTAAGGAGAATTACTGTCCAGAGACTCTTTTTGGCCAGAGCTAGAGAAAAGGGTCTCCAGGCCAAGCTTAGACAACCATAGAGCTAGGCCCTTCAACATGGTTCTTGTTATTCTTTGGTAAGAAAGCTTTGCTCAGTGTTTTGTATACGACACTTAATATAAACTCTCCAGGAAAGAGAGAAGATTAGGTATGGCAAAGCAGAGGAGGGAGACTATGGAAGCAAAGGAGAAACACCAAGGTCAATAATATAAGTTCCGATTCAGCCCATTTGATTCAGCCTCCACTATACAATTTTAGAAATACAAATTTGATCATGTCATTTTATACCAAAAATCCTCAGTGGCACGGAGCAGTACACCAAATGCTGGGCAAGAGGAGAAACAATTTGCATTCCTTAAACTGATGATATAAATCAGGAGAAGATCTTTTAGAAAGATTTTGGCCAATTATAATGAGTCTAAACTTTTCAGACTGTTTAATTCATGATTTTTCTTTCCTGGGATTTATGGTAAATCATTGACAGAACCCAAGTTTGTACAAATACATACACTGTGTCATCATAAAAATTATAAAATTGTAAAATCTCCTCCCCCATTTCCGCTGGTATGGGATCAGTTAAATAAATGATATGGTATGGAATTGGAATTTTTTGCTGTCATTAAAATATTTACAAAGTTTCAATAATATTAAATATATTTATGTTACACGGTTAAGTGGGAAGTTAGGATATAAGTTTACCTATATAGCATGTTCTTGACTAGGTAAGAATGTACATGGAAGGAAAGAACTCATCCCAGCAAAATTGTAACAGAGGTGTGTTCTGAATTAAAAGAAAGTAAAGGTGATTGCTATTTTCTTTTTTATGCTTTCTTCTGAGGTGTTTCCTACTCTCTTTAAGTGTACATAAATATTATAACTTAAAAAATCATTGAAGAAACCGACCAGTTATTTTTCATGGTAATAAAGGCCAAGTGTCATGAAGCATCTCTGGATTACCATGCCTGGAGTTTGCTTTAGATACTTGTCACATTCTCCCTGGTAGATATGATCAAAGAAAGAACAAGGGAATCGTGGCTCATTGTGGGCAGGAGATAGGTGCCATTATTGTGCTACAGAGTCTGGTTGAGTAGAGAAGGAAATGAAGAATGAATGAAAAAGGAGAAGATAAGTAGAAATTTGAGAAGTTCTAGAACAGGGGTAGGGAGATGGTGGGAAAGAGAAGGTTGGGAAGAGGAGCTATGAACAGTGCCAACTGATGACAGATTCCACTTGTGGCCCCAATAATGAGCAGCTGAAAAGGACGGCAGTGATGAGGATCAGAGTATTGGAGAAATGAACCTAGATCAGTGGTTCCTAACTTTGCTGTGTGTGAGGGTTACCTGGGAGCTTTTAAAAACAACAATGCCCAGGTTGCACCCTAAAGCAGTTAACTAGAATGTGTGGGCATGGGAGCCAAGCATCAGAAATTGTTTTCAAGATCCCTGGGTAATTCCAAACTGCAGCACAGTTTGGGACCACTGGGCTGTGATTGGCCTGTTGGCTTCTCAGAGCTAAGTTCTCAGAGTGTAGCTGCACCATCATCTGGGAACTTGTCAGAGATGCAAACTCTTGGGCCCCACCCCAGACCTCCTGAATCAGATGCTGGGGGTGGGGGTTGACTTTAGCAATCTGTTCTAACAAGCCCTCTGGAAGATTCTAAGATACATTCAAGTTCCAAGAACTTGAGCCCGAGGCAATAAAGCTGCCCAAAATGTATGCAGGAGTTACCGTGAAGAATACAAGTAAATTACTGCCTGATAGCTTTGATCTAGAGCTTCCTCAGTTGAAAATCAGGAACTAAACATTTAGGGATGAGATTTAAATGGCAGAGTAGTATGTGAAAGTGCCCCACACGGTGTAGGTACTCAAAATATATTCGTTTCACTCCATTTTCTCCACCTTCACTCCAACAACTCCTAACCATCTGCTTATTTACCTTCTTTAAGCAATGTATAAGAGTCCCCAAACCATAACATTTTCATTAGACTTAAAAACATTTTCATAAGTCTTCAATGTTCCTCACAGTTTTTCACTTCCACCCAGAGGCTGGAAATTCTCCTAAGAACAACTGTCAGATTGGATTAGGGTCCATCTCAACGGCCTCATTTTTACTTAACTGCCTCTTTAAAGGCCTTTCTACCAATACAGCCACATTCTCCATTGATTTGGATTAGATTGAGTGGGCATCTCACTTGGTTGGATTTTTCCTTCTTTCATCTCTTCCCTGACTTTGATCCCTTTTCTACTTATTTTATGCCAATGCTCCATCTTGTTCTTATTCCTCAGTCCAGTCCCCTGTTGGGAGGAGGGACCAGAAGTCAACACTGACAGGTAAAGGCTGGAAAAACACCTGTATTTAAGTGGCACATCTGACTGTCCACTCCTTCCTTCAAACCTTTTGGTATCTCTGGAAGCCAAAGAGACCATATCTGAGTCTAAGACCAAGGTGCCAGCCGAGTATAGAGGCACACACCTGGAATCCCAGAGACTTGGGAAGCTAAAGCAGGAGAATTAAAAGTTTGAGGCCAGGGCTCAGTTGGTAGAGTGCTTGCCTTGCATGCACAAGGCCCTGGGTTCAATCTCCAGCACCATGAAAAAGAAAAACAAAACAAAAAACAGGGGCTGGAGTTGTTGTTCAGTGGTAGAGCACTTGATTCTCAGCTCCTCACGTAAATAAATAAAAATAAATAAATATTCATCAAAAAATAAAAAAAAAAAAACTATTTAAAAACAAAAACAAAAGTTTGAGGCCAGCCTCAGTAATTTAGCGAGGCCCTCAACCACTTAGTGAGACCCTGTATCAAAATAAAAAAATAAGGGCTGAGGATGTGGCTCAAGTGGTAGTGTGCTCGCCTGGCATGAGTGTGGCCCGGGTTCGATCTTCAGCACCACGTACAAACAAAGATGTTGTGTCCGCCAATAACTAAAAAATAAATATTAAAAAATAAAAATAAAAATAAATAAATAAATAAAAGGGCTGGGGATGTGGCTCAGTGGTTAAACACCCCTGGGTTCAATCCCTGGTATAGAAAAAAAGTATCAAGGTGCAAAGGATTGGTGTCTTCTAAGACCTTCCCTTGCTCACTCTCTTTCTGCCTCTTACATGGATGTCCCTCTGTGCACGTGTGCACACATCCCTAGTGCATCTCAATTTGTGTACAGATTTTATCTTCTTCGAAAAACACCAGTCAGATTGAATTGACCCCAATGGTCTCATTATTACAATCACCTTCTGAAAGACCCTGTCTACAAATACAGTCACACTCCAGGTCTCAGGGTCTAAGGCTTCATTCTATGAATCTGGGGAGTGACCCAATTCTGTCCATAAGAGAGATAATAATAAAACCTACTTCACTGGGTTATTTTGAGAACAAAAGAGATAAAGAGTGTGAAGGTGTTCTGTAAACAGAAATGTCTGTGATCATTGCTACTGAGGAGCTGGTGTGTGCTGGAGGTGTGTGGAACCTTGTTATCCTCCTCGGAAGGAAAAGACACAACTCTCTGCAGTGGGGCTGGGTCAGTCCCCACAGTCTAGACAGGTGAGCGATTGCTGGCAGGCCTCCCTGTAGACTGGGCCCGCCAAGGCTGCATTGGGCATTGCCTCAGGCTCCTCTCTTGCCTCCAAATTTCCATGGACATGGGCCATGTGCCCTTGGCAGCACAGGCACCCGAAGTCCAACAAAGCCAGGCACTGATCAGCTCTTCTAAGCGCTCTGCTGGGATTGGTCACACAGATGAAACACTGCTCTTGGCTAAAGCACAATTTAGAAACACTGCAGTCTGAAAAGGCCCAGGTTGGAGAACTGGAAAGAACCCCAAAGACTGTTTCCTGATCTTTTGCAGGGGAGGCGGCTCTGGGGTTCCTTGGGCATAAAAAGGAAGGGAGACTGTAACTGGCCAAACTGGATCCCTCTTGCCACCATGTTCCCATCTGGCTCTCAAGGCAGCAGGCCCTCAGGTATCCCAACCATAACTAACCTGAAGAATAATTTGCAACTAATGCTTCCTTTAGAGATCCTGGGGCAGGCACAAGGACAGAGGCAGAGGGCCCCTTGCTGGCAACAAACAGGCCGATGGGTTCCTTCCTTGGCACCCTTACAACACTTTGTAAAGCAAAGAGTGTGAGCCCTGGACAGACTTGGATCTGAATCCTATTCCTAGGCCACTCACTGGTCACTTGGGGGAAATTGCTTAACTTCTCTGAATCTGTCCTTTATATGAATGTAGAGATAATCACTCACTGACAGGGTCGATGTGAGTTTAGAAGTGATGCCATCAGTGCCCGGGCTGGATCCCACTGGAGCTGCATGGGGAAGGCCGCCAGGAAACAGTTGCTGTCATTGTGATTTTATGTTTCCTTAGAAAGGGATGTCCTCAGGAAGTTCTGTCTTTGCTACATGGGGTGAGTGCATGGCCTTCCGTAGATGGTAATTAATGTAACTCCCCGAAGGTAACAGAGAAGGAGGAGGAGGAGGGCATGGGGGAGGAGGGATGGGTAGGACAAGGAGGAGAGGGCTCTCAGGAAGAGAAAAAGCAGAGACATTGTAAAGGTCAAAAGACACTGAGATGTTGAGATGTTGAGATGACTGCCCCTCCTAGCAAGTGAAGTGCCCCTACTTTTTTTTTTTTAATCAAAAACATGAAGAAAGCCCAGTCATTTGCTTGAAAAATGAGTTCCTTACTTTCTGTGCTGCTGCTGCGTGTGTGTGTGTGTGTGTGTGTGTGTGTGTGTGTGTGTGTGTTGTGGTGGGGGGTGGGGTTGTTCCTGAGAGAAGCAAGGAGCAGAGTGGGTTCTGGAAAACTTTTATGCATGGATTTAATATCCCTGGTCCTGCTGGGCATCGACTCTTTGTTGCATGGGAACTAAGGTTTCTTCTCCTCTCAGGGGCAAGGCTTAAAGGTGACCTGAGGGCTTCAAGTGGGCTTTGACTCTGCATGATCCTGCTGCAGACAGGTAGGAAGCAGAAGCAGCCAAGAGTTTTCTGGGGAGAGAGCAACGGCAGAGATGGAGAGAGAGGGAACCCACGGCTGACTCTGCCGGCAGGGGCTGGAATTTTGGACTCTGTTTTGGCTTTGTCTAGTCATGTGACCTTGAGCAAATACAACCCCTTCCCTCCTCAGGGCCTCAGTTTCCCTCCACTGGGGGTAAACATACTCTATCATTAAGGGTATTTGAGTTTTTCCAGCCAAGGTGGGGGTTGGTTTCCTGACTGTCTGGGTTGAGAGCAGATTGGCAGCAGTCCTCCCGCTGAGCAGAAGACTGAACACTCGGTGCAATCTTACACGGAGGGAGGCCTGCTTGTGTGGGAGTGGGCTGGGAAAGTTGTGACCCCCACCCCATTCCATGTGGCTTCATCCTCTGGGGTTGGCCAGGCCTCTGATGAAGGAGCAGAATATGGGGGAGGAGGGCTTCTAAACCTCTGTGGAGGAGAGTCAGGTGCTTCAGAAGGGAGGGTGTGTGTGTCTAAAGAGCTGCATGGTAGAAAATTTCTCAGGAAGAAAGGCTCTGCTGGATATGGCTGTGCACCAAGGGTCTGATTTCATCATGCCTGTGGGAGAATCCAAGGGTGAGATGTCTGGTGAGGCTCGGAGGCTGTGGAGCTACAGGAATTTGACCTGGTGGTTCCAGTGAGGACAACTGCTGGGCACAGACTCTGGGGCAGGTCTGGAGCTTGGCAAAGTTTTTATTTGTTTTTGATTCTTATGGCAACACTGTTGGAAACTACTATCTCAACATAAAAACAAACCTCGAAGTCCAGGGAGGCCAAGAATCTTGCCTAATATCACACATTTGGTGTGGGGTAAAGCCAGAATTCAAACCCAGACTGTCTGACTCAAAGAAGAGACTCAGATTAAAGGTCAGGAGGCAGAGACAAAGTGCCTTAGGGTGATAGGACATCTGCAGAGTGGGAGGTGAGTGTGGAGTGGGGTGAGCCTGTTCTCCACTCCTCTCAGGAAGATATTCTGGCAACGTGATCTTAAAAGGAAGGTTGAGTTCTTTGGCTTGAAGATAAAATGCTAGCTGATGTGTTATCTGGAATTACTTTACCCACTCAGCTGAAGAAGCTTCAATCCCAGGTATAGTGTATATAATAAATCAATTAGTGATGCACTTTCCAATTCAACTTAAATCTGATCGTCAGGCAGAGCTTATATATACACTGCAGGGATCTGACCAAATCAATCATAGGTCAAAGATAACACTCCCCTGATAATAGCATTAATCCATTCACGAGGGTGGGACCTTAATGACCTAAGCACCTAACACCAGCATCTCGCATTAGACCCCGCTTCCTAATACTGTTATAATGGCAATTAAATCCCAGCATGAGTTTTGGCAAGGATAAATATTCAAACCATAGGGACCACTGAGAGACTCTTTATAGTTTAGAATAATGAGGCCCAGAGAAGTTAACTGATCTGTTCAAGGTCACATTAATTGGTAGATCTGGGACTATAGCCCAAGTGCTAGTTTCCAAACCTAGGAATTTTTTTCTGTTCCTATACACAGTACCTTCCCCTACCTCTCCATTTCTGGCTGATCCTGATTCAACAACTGGAGAAATACCTGTGATGAGTCTCCTATGACTCTCTGGGGTTAGTGGGTACACGCACCAAAATGGGAAGAGATTGTGTTGGCAGTGTACTGGAGGTAGAAAGAAACATAGGTCCCTACTGAAGGCATCCATTCTGCCAACAGGAGGCTCTGGCAATAGGGTGTGCCTTAGCCGGGGAGGCTGGCAGAAGGCTGAACTTGCGCACCAAAGAAACAGAGATTCTATTGGGTGCTTTGTGGGGAGAGAGGAATTGATATCCAGGCAGCAGTATCCTCTTTGTCTATCCCTCACTTACTGATGTCTTCTGTCCTTTCTTCCTTTTGGACCATCGACTCCCAAATCAAATCCTTAGAATTGTCAATGTGCATTCTGCATTAGCCTCCTAGGATTCACAGGATTGTGCACAAACTCTATGCCATTACTCAACAGTCCGTCTTCCTAGTCTTCTGAACTTGCACCACTTCTGGGGGCTAGTGTCCCAGCCCATCCTCCATTTTTTTCTCATTCACTCTCTTTCAAATCCTTTCCAGCTCTAACTACTAGCACACATACATTCTAACTTGTTCATTCATTCAATCAAATATTTGGTTGCTTATGAGGTACATGGCACAGTCCTCAGTAACTGGGGATTGAGTTCTAAAGGAGAAACACGTTTTCTTAAAACTCACGCTCCTATGGTGTGCACTGACTCTCTTACTCCACTGGCCTGTATTAACAATTGGTAGGCACTACCTGAGGCCCATTCCACAGCAAAACACTATGCTGGCCACAAGCGGATTGTGAACTTATTGAGCACTGGACCACGTGGTATTCAGGCTTCATCTCTGCAGCACCTGGGGCATCTTAGGGTACTTAAAAACAGGTGTGAGTCTGGCTCTATTACACTATTTGTGTGATTTCAGTCTAATCCCTTAACTCCACTGAACCTCAGACATAAAATGAATTAAATAATTAAATATGCAATAGTTTTGTCCCATAACTAGGTATTTAATGAACAATACCAGTACTCATTTGTTGGTTGATTAAGAAGATTAAATACTTCTAGGGACTGAATAGCAGTCCCAAATTCATATTTGAAGCCCTGGCTCCCAATTTGGGGACCTTTGGAAGGTAATTAAGTCCTGAGGATGAAGCTCTTGTGAAAGGGATTAGTGCCCTTATAAGAGACAGAGATGATCCTTCTGTGTGAGTATGCAGGAAAAGAGTCTGCTTACAAACAAGGAAGCAGGCCCTCCCCAAGAACCAAATTGGCATTTTGATTTTGGACTTCTCAGCTAGCAGAACTGTGAGAAATCAATTTCTGTGGTTTAAGTCACTTAGTTTATGGTAGCCCAAACTGACTTAAGACAAAAATTTTTTTGCGGGGCTGGGGTTGTGGCTCAAGCGGTAGCACGCTCGCCTGGCATGCATGCGACCCAGGTTCGATCCTCAGCACCATATACAAACAAAGATGTTGTGTCCGCTGAAAACTAAAAAACCAAAAATAATATTAAGAAAATTAAAAAAAAAAATTTGCGGGGTTGGGGGAGTACCAGGGATTGATTGAACTCAGGGACATTCAACCACTGAGCCACATCCCCAGCCCTTTTTTGAATTTTATTTAGAGATAGGGTCTCACTGAGTTGGGCTAGCTATGAACTCAAGATCCTCCTGCTTCAGCCCTCCAGAGCCACTGGGATTGTAGACGTGCCCAACGTGACAAACATTTGTTGCATAAAACAGAAACAGACCAAAGAGAAACCCAGTATTCAGACGGCAGAAATTGTGGCCAGAATGGTGTTTTGCCATGGGACAGATCTAGGAGGTGCCCAATGTTAAATGCACCAAGAGCTGCTATAGGGGAACAGGGACTGGCTTGAGAACCAAGAGCAGGCAAGCAGAAGAGGGAAAACTGAGGTGTCTAGTCCTGCTAAGGAGCCTAGTCTAGAATTTTCTTCTTTATGTGAAAAGTGGAAGCTTCCTTGGCTCTGTGGTTCTATTTTGAGCAGCAGACCTCCGGAGGCAGGAATAAAATTGGAGCTCACTCTGGCTTGAACCTGTGTGAGCAAGTTTCCCTCTGCAGGTGGTGAGTAGCCTCCTGAGGCACTTTTCAACCAAGTCCGCCCCTCCCTGGGCTTGGAGAGGGGTGTGGGGGGAGGAGGAGACACAGCTGGAGTTGCAGTCCTTTTCATTCATAAGTCAGCAGGGGAAGAATGCCCCACTGCTTCCCTTAGATTCTCAGTGAATTTTGAGTTGGGTCAGGGCCAGCCAGAAATGGGGAGGTTGGGGTGGGGTCAGGGCGGGTACTCTGGTGTGTGTAGAAGAAATTCCATGTGTGGAATACTAGGATTTGGGCTCTAGTCCCAGCTCTACCAACTGACCTGGGATAGGTCAATTAAAACCTGCCTGGGCTTCATTTTTCTGATCTATAAAATTTCTTTCTTGGTATTCTTAGGTAGTGTAGCCAGGCCCAACAGCACAGTGTTTCTCATATGTCAGTGTCCACCGGCCACTGGGGGATCTTGTGGAAATGCAGAATCTACTCTGTGGGCCTTGGGAGTTCACATTTTGACATACACCCTGGCAAAGCCTGTGCTCCTGGTTCACAGGCCATTTGAAGATCTAGTGCAAGAATTGGTCAATCATGGGTTGAGGACCAAATCCAGCCTGCTACTTGTCTTTATCAATAAAGTTTTATTGGAATACAGCCTTTCCCATTCATTTATAGATTGTCTAGAGCTGCTTTCATGCTAAGTGAACAGAGTTGGGTAGATGCATCAAAGACTGTATGGTACACAAAACCTAATTATTTTAATAGTTACTATAGAAAATAAGTCCAAGGACGTTTTTCCTAAGCTTTTGTCATTTAAAGGCCCAGTCCTCAGCCAGAGTGAAGGAACACAAAAGGAGCTGCACCTGACTGGCACCTGATGCCACCCTAATGGGTCAGCTGATCCCATTACAACAAATTCCCTATTCGCATTCCTGTCCCAGAGGGACCCCATTACAATGAACCCCAGGAATCACCCTCCTAATGCACCTTTCACTAAGCCTAAATAACCCAGACCCTTGCTTCAGCCCTATGCGCCAGGTTCCACCAATTAACTCAGCCGCTGAATCCTGAATAAAGCAAAGCTTGCTGACCTGAGGTTTGCTTCCCATCTCTTGCCTTCATGAGTGTCCATCATTTGTGCTAACATATTCCTTTACAGAAAAATTTTGCTGGCTCCTGCTTGAGAGGTCTGAGGACTGTTCTGAGCTAAAAGACCTGTGTTTCAGTCTGGATGTGGCCATGGGCAAGCCTCTTCATCTTGCAGGTTCTCTTTCCTTATCTCGAGGACAAAATGATCTCCAAATCTTTGAGAGGCCTATGACTCTGGTGTTTCAATACTACATAGAAAACATCACCGTTTCTATAGTAACTGGCATCTGAGAACCATTTCGTGTGGCCTTCATTTGGAAGCTGTAAAAACATACCTGGCCTAACCCTGCAGAGTCTAGCAGGGCAGCTCCTGCCTGATGCCAGGAGATGTCTGTGGAAACAGACCACAGCTACTGCTTGATGTAGAGTTAGCCGGGATCAAGAGGGGCTTCAGGGAAGGGGAGAGGGAGGATGGGAGGAATTCCTCTCCCCCAACCCCCCGCCGAGTTGCCACATAGGCTGATGCTGGCAGAGAGGCACTGGGATATGACATGCCAGCATTGCTCACACAAATTCCATTTTGCTGCTAGATCAACTCAAAAAAATTCCCTAACTCACCGCTCCATGTGCTCCTGACTGGGTGCTTTTGGTCAATTAATATTTGTAAGCCCCTTTGAGGTCTCAGGGACTGGCAGGCACAGGGGTACAGAAGCACTGTGACATCTGAGCTCCATTAGGAGCTCACAGTCTGGTGAAAAGACACCTCGTGAGGGGAAATGCATGACCCTGGGTCTTTAGCCTGATCCACAGGGAACATGTGGCTGTGGGGGAGCTAGTGGGGGATAGGAGAGGGAGAGGGTTTGTAAAGAGGGAGGGGATGATGACAAGTTTGGGGCATATTGATTACAGTGTGGGCTGCTTGACGGACTGAATGACCAAGCTGTGACTTCCGATGAAAAGCAAAGCAACCTCTCTATAGGTCTGCAAATATTTAGCAGTAATGACACGCATGTTGCCATGGTTACTTCCCAGCATTGAGGGGAGTTCTAGTGTGTACCCCCAGACCCCTGAGACTTTTTAGGAGTCACTTGCCTTGCTCTGTCTCAATCCACAGGAGAGACCTGGGCAGAGCGACCTCTGCTAAGTGCACAACTTAGGAACATTTTAATTTTCTCTCAACCCCAAAGGGTATTGGCTAACTATTGCTCCCTATATGACCTCATTGCATGGGAAAATTGGGAACAACCCTGGACAGCTCCTGAACCCCCAAGAGCACCTTCTGTTATGGCTTTATAAAAGTGACAAGAAAGTCACAAGAAGCAATGAACCGGGCTGGGGATGTGGCTCAAACGGTAGCGCGCTCGCCTGGCATGCGTGCGGCCAGGGTTCGATCCTCAGCACCACATACAAACAAAGATGTTGTGTCTGCCGAGAACTAAAAAATAAATATTAAAAAAATTAAAAAAAAAAAAAAAGAAGCAATGAACCCTTGTGCTCAAAATTATTTGGGGTGTCTCAGCTGAGCTCTCTCTCCTTCTCTGCTGTGGAGTGTGATACTGAGAGATGCTTGGTTGGCATCCCATTCCCTTGCTTTAGGATTGAGGGTATAGTTCATGCAATTTTTAAAACCTGCGTGGGCACAGAGTGCAGGTGATAGAACTACACGACCTTGCAAAGTAGCTTTGCTTAGAGTCAATGGGCTTTGCAATGGGAAGGTTTCCCCCTTTCCAGACAGAGCTTCCACATCTGGGAGGGCAGATCTGTTAGCTGCAGGCATGTGCCTGGAGAATACCCGTGTCAGTTGGTTTGTGCCAGGTTAGTGTGGCCACAGGCTACCTGCAAGCTACACATAGGCTGGCTGGCCTTGCCGTTCCTGGGTAGCCATGTGACTCTTCTTAGCACTTACCACAGTCCCTAATCATATGCCTATCTATGGAATTATTTTATTAAAGCCAGGCTTTGACATTTATTTCCCTGTGGTTACAGGGGAGCCCTGTTTACCAAACCTGATGCCTGGCATTTGTTAGGTACTTCCTAAGTATGTATTGAATGATCTGACAGAAAACCTGTTTATACCACTGGGAAAATGACTCAAAGTGAACCCTATACCCAAAGTGTCTGTCTCCTTGTCTTTGCTGAAGAACAATTGCAAACATTATTTAGTGACAGTCTAGGGAGATGCTGCCCTACTGGTTTAGAATTGTGTTCAGGACACTCATTTGCAGTTCAAACAGGATGACAAGAAATGACATCTGTGGTAACCAGAGGGGCCAGGTGCGGGGAGCACAGCATGGAGGCTGGCTTCAGCAGGTGTGAAGCATCTACATTTTGGGCTGGAGCCACAGAGGAACAATGGCAGAGCTCCCAGGTTCACTCAACCTCCTGGGGACTGGTCCAGCTTAGGGCTTCACCTGGATTCAAGGCGTGGCTCCCTCTGGCTTCACCTTACTTCTCTGGACAGCAGCTCAGGAGTCACCCCCACCCTGGCAGCAACACCAGACACACTTGAGTGCAGTGCCAGTTAAAGAGCCCTAGGATTACAGGCTGTTCTAGCCACTGGTAGTTTATGGTTATTCTAGACCAATTCCCATAGCAGAAGTCAAAAGAGTAAAGTTCTAAATGGGGTCACATGCTAATTATCAAACAATAATTCTGTTGATTAAGAGCTCATCAAGTTCCAGGCACTCTTCTAAGTTCTCTACAAGGATGATCTCATTTAACCCTCAAAACAATGCTGAATTGTTCCACGTGGTAAATGTTGAAGAGACCTGGAGAGGGTCCTGGCTTATTCCATGTTCTGTAGCTTGCAGGGAGGCCTGGGGCTTGAACTCTCAGTGGTGAGTCCCTTCCTCACTCAGACTCTCAATTGCAGGTCCTTTGAGCTCTATCTGAATTACTTATGAGAAGACGGTTAGCGTATCTTACTCATCAAATGAGTTTCTAATGGCTCCGTGAAACTGAAGCCAGATTTAAAATTAGGTAGTCAGTGTAGTTAGGTAAATCGGGTCTAATATTGAGTGAAATCTAAAATGGAGGCCATGTTGAGAATGAATTCGGGAAAAGTTGAGCAACTCTCGGAATGTTAATGAAGTCCAGGAAACAGCCCCCAACAGATTTGAAGATAGCCTATCCCAAAGAAATGTTAATGAACAGCAAACTTGAAGATGCTGACTTGGAAGTGCCCAGATTACTTCTTTGGCCCATCTATGTCCCAACCCTTCAGGCCTTCCCACCTACATTCCATCACCGAAAACTATAGAATGGAGAGACAACCGCACTTCCACGGATTCCATCTCTTGGGTCCCCTTCTTCCTCCGGGAGAAGTCTTTTCTGCTGTCCTTTAATAAACTTCTAATTTTCCACTCTGACCTTGCCTCTGCGTGCTTCTCTGGTGTTATTCTTCAACATTGGGGAACAGCGGTAACAAAACTAAATCCTTAATCTCACAAATATGCACAGGTTAACTCTTCCTAAGACTTCTTTTCCTCCCAAATTTTCATTTCATATTTTTCCTGTCCTGCTCCAGATCTACTGTATGCATGCGCACAGTGCTGGCCGAAGGAAGGTAAGAGTCCTTCCCTTTTCTCCCTCCCTCCAACAGACATTTCTATAGAGCACTGTGAGCCCGGGTGGTAGGCTTGGAAAGAGACACAGGTGACAAACACCTTTTCTAGGGATGGGTTGGGGAGAAGTATGAGGATACACATCTCTGGCAACCCATGATCAGTGTGCTGGTGAGATGGAAGGCAAAAGCCAGTGCTGTAATAATTTAGAGGCTGGTTTCACTTCTGGGGCTCCAGGAGGAGATGGCCCTTAGACCTCGCCTTGCAAGAGGAGTAGAATTTCAAAAAATAGATGCAGAATCTTTCTTTGGACTGGGTCTAAATGCTTCCTATTTCTGAGAGCCTGGTGTTTGCATTACACTCAGTAGCCTAATAAAGTTTCTAGATGGATACTAGCCACTGGAGGTTAGGCTAGGGTCTTGGTTCTGATTCTATCCCTGGACATAAATTACATATGTCCTGCCCTTTCTCTGGGCTTCTGTTTTTTCCCAATTACGAAATGGGATATGAAATTGGCTGGGTATGACATTACTCATGGGCTTCTGGTTAGGATTATATTAAACTAATTCATGCAAAATTATTTGCAAGCCACAATGGAATATAAAAACAAAAGATTACTTCACACTATTTTTGTTGTTACAAAAACTAAAAATAACCCATGTCATGTGCTCATTCATCTAATATTCTTTCTTTTTTTTTTTGAGTAACTGCTTGGGGGTAGCCACTGGAGAGACAAAGATTAATGCCCCCGGCCTCCATCTTTGGAATCTGAAAAGTCTAGAAAAGGAAACAGTAATTACAATTGATGGTATAAGTTTAATAAGCTAGGACAAAAGTTGGGTTGGTTTGCAGGAGCTCTGCTGTTTCCTACTGGCAATGTAGGTAGATTATAATACTAAAGACATGAACTTCAAAGCCAGAAATTGTCTGGCATGCTTCAGCCTCACATGGAATTAAAGCCAGGTAAAATTCCTAACACGGAATTAAAGCTGGGTGCATGCTTATAATCCTGTGGAATTGGGAGGCTGATGAGAAGGATCACAAGTTTGAAGCCAGCCTCAGCAACTTAGTGAAGCCCTAAGCAACTTAGTGGGACCCTATCTCAAAATTTAAAATAATAAATAAATAAATAAATAAGGGCTGGGGATGTGACTTAGTGCTAAAGCATACTTGGGTTAAATCCCGTGTGTGTGTGTGTGTGTGTGTGTGTGTGTGTGTTTGTGGTGTATATACATATACATATATATTTTTAAAATAAATTAATTCATTAAAAAAATAAAGTGGAATTAAAGAGGAGGAGAAATTTTTTTCCCCAAAGTTTGAGCTTATACTGTGGTCCAGGCTTTTACATGCACCAGCTTCATAAAAAGCTAGATATTTTTTTCATGGTCATTTTATAGATGACAAAGCTGAGACTCAGGGATGTAATCTAACTTTCCGAGCTTTTATAAAATTAGAAAGCATAAAGCCAAAAATTAAACCCAGGTTATCCAGCTGCAAGCCGGGTACTTCTCTGTGTGCATTATTGCTTTTCCACCAGCCAATGAGTTTACAGAACACATTCCATGACTTTCTTACTTGAATTTTTTTTTCCGAAAAAGACGGATCTACTATCAGAGACCTGACCGCAACCTGTTCTAAGGCCATTCTCTCTTCCACCTCCTGTGTGCACATCCTTCACTCCCATTATTCTCTCCTAACTTCTCCCTCTCCTCCAGTCCCAGTGAAACTTCCAAGGAGGAAGAAATCCTAACAAATGAAGACCCTGCAGAGAGAGAGCTCCCTCCGAGCCTATAAATCCTGGGGTAAAAGTCATAGAAAGAAGAAAAAAAAATTGTATACACTTCTGTCCCCCAAATCCATGTTGACCAAAATATGACTATACTTCAATTCTGATGAGGTATACAGTGATTGCTAGACTTATTTCACAGAGAAGGAAGACTGAGATCCAAGAAGGTGAAGGGATGCACCCAAGGTCACACACAATGGTAAGAGGCAGAGTCTGGATTGGAACCTGGATCTCCCAACTCCACATCAATGCTTTTCCACTAAAATAGGTGCTTTTAGCTTTTCCCATTAGCAACTCAACTTATATGAGATCATGGCCCTTATAAGAAGAAAGCTTAGGGTCGGTGTCTCTGTAAAGCCCAGAAGCCAGGGCCCCTCCTTGGCCTCCACTTTGATCAGCTCATGACCTCATCTAAAGAACAGGAAGTGGCTTCATTTTTAGCCCTGAAAGCACATTTTTGGGGGTAGGAAAGGGGGATTTGCGGAAGAGAGTTCCTGTACATAACGGTCAAGAGTGATCAGCAGATACTTCACTCTCTCTTAAAGAAGGGGAAGATGAAGATCAGACACTTAAAGATCAGACATTTAAGGGGAAGATGAAGGCTGACCTTGAGTCCTAACCAGAACCTGACCTCAGTAGCTTCCCCAAGCCCTGGGGTGGGAAGAGGGGAGGGCTCTGCTATGCTCACTCCCTTCTCTGTTCTGACAGGGCTGGATGCCAGGATGGAGGTTGAGATCACCAGGGTGGGAAAATTTGCAGGAACGTTCTACAATCTCCAGTGCTTCCCCCACCCTCTGCTAGCACCCACAACTTCCCCTGCCAAGGGAGGAAGGAGGAATGCATTATTCCGTTTAATAATTTATACAAATTGAAAAGTTTATTTTGCCAAAGAAAAGGGCCTTAAGAGGGCAACAGAAACAAAAATTCCTGAGTCTTCTTAAAGGACAAAGTGGAGATGATATTTCTTGATGACCTCGCCCTGGAATATAACAACCTGATTTTCTAAGATGGGTGTGAAGCAAGGAACCCTGCCCTCCGAGGGTCAGCCAAGCTTTGTCTCCTACTGGTGGGATTACATCCAACCTTAGCAATTATATCCTGGGACATCAGAGAACACAGAATGCTAGAAGACATTCTGGGCATGTGTCTGTCTCTATAAGTGGTTCTCAAACCTGGCAGCCCACCAGGGTCATCCAGGGAGCTCAAGACAAACCTAGATTCCTAGGAACCAACCCAGAGATGGATAAGGTCATTTTCAACAGGCAGGCCAGGATTCAGAACTGATGATCTAGTTCAACCCCATCCATCCAGCTATCAAAGGTTTACATGAGATGTAGATTTCACAGCAAAGAAGCCTGAGATGCCAAGAACTAGATTGGTAGCAACACTTGGACTAGAACCCAGTTCCCTGGCTGCTGGCAGGGATCACCAGCAACATGGTCTCTTTCCTGGGGCTCGCCAGGCCACTGAGAACCCAGGAAGATCCAACAGTTGACAGAGGAACCCAGGTGCCAGAAGTTTAGCCTGAATCTCTGTTCAGATCTTTGTGGAGGTAGCCGATAGGGGTTGGAGTGAAAGTCATCTTAAGGGCACTTTCTGTATTCTGGTGGGTTACAATCAGAGGCCCCAGCAGGTGGCCTCTGAGGTATACTGCCTGGTTTTTCTAGAGTGAATGAATAATGGCTTCATGGAAGCAACCCACTGTGTATAGGAGCCAGGGAAAGTGAAGGAGGGAGTCCCAGAAGATGGGGTCTGGGAGGTGGTGGAAGGCCAGACAATATGGGGCTATTGGCCACTGTAGGACCTTAGCCTTTTAGTCAGCCACAGCATGATTTTGAGCAGATGAGTGTCCTAATCTAATGTTTTTACAGGGATCTCTGGTGTAGTGGTGAGAACAGACTGTGTTCAGCTCAGGGAGGAGCAGAGGACCATACAGGACACAGGAGGAAGTGGCTCAGAAGTGGCTGGACCCTGATGTTTTTGAAAAGTCGAGCTCACAGGTTTTCTCATGGACTGGGTGTGAGATGTGAGGTAAAAAGAGGCATGGAGGGGGCTGGGGATATAGATCAGTTAGTAGAGTGCTTGCTTTGCATGCACAAGGCCCTGGGTTCAATCCCCAGCACCATACACACACACACACACACACACCACACGCGCACACACACACAAAAGAGGCATGGAAGGTGGTGCCAATGCTTTGACTAGAGGGCTATGGAGGCTGGAGTTACCACAGGCTGGGCTGGACAGAGGAGTTCAGCCTCGAACACATGGAGCTTGCTGTGTCCGTTATCCTCTCCAGGGAAGTGCAGGAAAGGATGCGGGACGCATCAGGAGGCCAGACTGGTTTGGAGTCATCATGGGCACACATGGGATATTTAAATAGGGCCTCACAAGATGAAGTCTCCAAGGAAACAAGTACAGACAGAAAAGAGGATCTAGGATCCTGCCTGGGGACCCTCTAGCATCAAGAGGCCGAGAGAACAGGGACTGAAGAGGAGTGACTAGTAAGTGGAGTCCTCGAAGCCAAGTATACAAAGTGTTTCCAGGACAAGGGGGTGATCCGTGGGGTTTGAATGAAGGTGAAGTGAAATGAGGGCTGAGAATTGACTTTTGGATATGGACATTGGAGAACTCTGATAACCACAGGAGCAGCGTTTGACATCTCATCTTATGGAGTCCCCTGATTTGATAACTATCAGTCCCCCCCTTATTAGAAATTTTGTTTTCTCAATTTGGTTGTAAGCTTTGCAACACCAGGGATGATGGGTCACCACACTCCCAGGGTACCAGGTCCTTGGCGGGCTGTCAGACCTTACAGAAGAGCCTGCTATAGGTCCTGAGATGCTTTGCTGGCCCACCTTCCACAGGGACATGATCTAGAGCAACTGTCCTCATGTCTGGCTTACCTTGGACACAGAATTTCAGTTCCTTAGGGTCAGTGATGCTCTTTCTGCTTTCCCGGATCACAGCCCTGTTCTTCTTGGTTTCTCCCCAGAGATTGGTGCCTCCATACATGCTGGGAATGTTGAGAATGGCAATGCCTTCAAGGAAGATGTTGCTCAGGTCCACCTCCACTCCGTCACACTGGGGACAGACAGAAAAGGCCAGTGGACATCAACCTAAGGTGTTCTAGAAGTGTGTGTGGGGGGAGGGGGGTCTTTTCAGCTACCACCCTGCCATTGTCAGAAACCAAATCTTAAGTAGGTCTAATGCTTTAACCACTATAGTGAGATGGGGAGCCAGTCCTGAGTCAGCTCTGGGGAAGACAGCACAAGACTTCAGTGGGTCTAGAAATGCTCTAGGGATAGTTCCCAAGTTAACTGCCAAACAGTTCTCCATTCCAACCTCATTATCATCAATTCTGCCCCTTCCTAATCACTATAAATATGTATAGGAATATCGATTCCAGAACTTAACACAGAGTATATACGCAACAAGCAAAAGCAGAAGGAAAAAAAAAAAAAAGCCTAGCTCAATGGTGCTTGCCTATAATCCCAACAGCTTGGGAGAGTGAGACAGGAGGATTGCAACTTCAAGGTCAGCCTCAGCAACTTTGAGAGACCCTGTCTCAAAATAAAAAATAAAAAAGGCTTGGGCTGGGGATATATAGCTCAGTTGGTGAAGTGCTTGCCTCGCATGCACAAGAACCTGAGTTCAATCCCCAGCAACACACACACACACACACACACACACACACACACACACACACACACACAAAAGGGCTTTAATGGTTAAGTGCCCTTTGGTTCAATTCCTGGTACAAAAAAAAAAAAAAGACAAGAATAAAAATTATTATTCCTTCTTTTCCCTCTTATTTTATCCTGCCTGTCTTTGGAAGTCTTTAAGAATTTGCCTGTCTTTCATATCTGAATTGTAAGTATAAATTTGACACATAAACTTGCAGAGTTTCTTTAGTCAACCAATCTCTACCACTAGATTTCTCACCAGGCATGAAAGGCCAGAAGGCTTGAACTTGTATGTCTCATATATAGCCTCTAGTGTCAGCCCACCTTGGCATACTGCTTACCAACACAGCAAGAAATGTATTAGCTCTGATCCTCATTCCTTAGGATTGTGGGTCACTTACTATGTTTTGGAAGAACCAACTGGATGAACTATATTATCCAAGTTTACAACTAAGAAATAACAGAGCAGGGATTCAAATGTGGAGAATTTGACTACAAAGTCCATACCCTTTATCTTGATTATTGTGAGAAAAGTAAAGTCAAAATCATATGACAAAAAAATCTATTATACATTGTAAAGTTTGCAGACTACTAAGGTTTGAAGGTCTCCTCCAAAACTCATGTTGAAAGTTATTTGCCACTGTAACAGAATTAAGAGGTGGGGACTTGAGAAGGTAACCAGGATAGATGAGGTCATGAGGGTGGGGCCCTGTGATGTTATTAGTAGCTTTGAAGGAAGAAAAAGAGATCCGTGGTGCTGCCTTTGGGCTGCAGAGAGTTCCCATTTTTTATCAGATGCAGCCCCTCAACTCCAGACCTCCAGACATTTGGATAATTTGAAAGGTCTTTTTATATGGACCCAGATTCTTTCTTTTTTCTTGCTTCTGCTCACTGGTCCTGTTCTTCTTTCTGAAGGCAGGTGGAATGACGTCCTTTCTCCTCCATGGGGGCAGCCCAGCAGCCACACTGATGATCACCACCATCACTGTGTATATGGATGAAGCATTGCTATGTGCCACATTAGCTTTTATACACATCTCCTTGATTATCTTCATGATAATCTACAATGACTAACCTCTCTTTATATGTGGGGAAACCGAGGCACAGAAGAAGCTAAGTCACTTGCTCAACAGCACATGGCTGACAAGTGGAAACACACAGATCTGACAGCAGGCAGTCGGAGCCTAAGCTGGAGGACTCCTTTCTGCCTCCTCCCTCTACACCACAGCAGTTGTGCAGCCTGTCCACTCTCCTAACCTTTTCCTGTCGGACTTGGTTTTCAGATCCTTTCTCATTTTGGCTGTCCTATTTTGTACATGCTCCAGTTTGTTGCCAACCAACTTGGTAAGACCCCCAGCACTGAGAATAACACCCAAAACAGGACTGATGGGGCAGGCGGCAATGAGACCAGCCCTGACCAAGGCTGGAATTCTATGACACTGTCATGCCCCAGAAATGAGACAATGTGTAAAGCCCATGTCAGGGCTCAATACGGGTTACCCCCTACCATTACCCATATCATTACCCACAATGACAGCTATGCTAGCCCTTTCATTAACAGCTAGATGATGGCATCCCTTCAGTTTAAATGGGTAGTCATCTCAGTCACCTGAACCTTTATCCCATGATCTATTTCTAAGCCAGCTCTTCCCTAAGTTGCACTTGAATAGGATTTTTTTACTCTGGGGCAGAGGGTGCTGGGGATGTAATCCAGGGATGCTCTAGCACTAAGCTAAGCTCCCAGCCTTTTTTAGTTTTTGATACAGGGTCTTCCTAAATTTCCCAGGTTGGGCCTGAACTTGTGATCCTCCTGCCTCAGCCTTCCAAGTAGCTGGGCTTACAGAGGTGGGCCACCATGCCCAGTTGTGCAGCCTTTAAAAAAAATAGCTTCGACATAGAACTATGCATTTATGTCAATTAATTTCATCTGACTTTTATCAGATGCAGCCCCTCAACTCCAGACCTCCAGACATTTGGATAATTTGAAGGGTCCCAAATTCTTCCAGTCTAATCAAATCTTCATTTTGTGACCCTTGGTCCTAGCTCTCTTATCATTTGGGGCTTAAGTCATTAACATGAGTACATAAGGCAAAACCAGGGACCAGTTCCTTTCCTTGGTCCCATTCATGGTACACGGGCAGTCCTTAGAATGTGACTGTTCTATTGGGGCTGCACATTCTGATTGAACTGTATCTAACCAGCCCAGTTTTCATTACACAGTGGAATCAAGGAACTTAGTGAGCAGGACCTAAGAGAACATGTCCCATATTTCATAAATGAGAACTGGTGAGGGAAAGAAACTTCCCTGTGGTTATCTAATTAATTAATGGTAGAATAGATTAAAATCCAGGTCTCCAGACCTCAAGTCAGTGTTCTTTCCATCAAAGCATAAGACATTATGCGGAGATCAAATAAGATTTTCTAAATGACTCCCTTACGACCTCTAAAAGGAAAGAAATAAGAGAACTCATATTAACACACTAATATCTGTGTTAATTACATATTCTAGAATCTTGCCAGGGATAGGAATTAAATATATCCATGTGTTTCCAGGATATTCCCTTTTCTTATTTTTGAAAACTGGGACATGTCTATTTGCTTCTCATTAGATAGAACCAACTCCATTTTCTAGAATTGTTATTCCTGGGCCCTGAGTAACATCTAGAGGATTGTCCAGCAACTTGGATTCAAATGTATGTGTATTTCCCAAGGTCAGTTAAGTCTCTGTTGATTTACACTGGGCTTCAGCATCTGTTCTTTCATTTTTAGTTCAGGGCTACTACTCTGGAAAAGACAGAACTCTTTCATACCGGCAGAGTCCTTATTGAGTGTTGCTTTCCACGTTTTTGTTATTGTTTTGCTTTGAACATTGTCTGTCATTCTGCTTGGCCTTCAGTTTGTCTGAGCCAGGCTCAGAGATGTGAGTTGCTTTTGTGTGGTCACACCCAGGTGCTTGCACACACCCTGTTTCTGCGTGTATGTGCACAAGTCCCCTTAGAGGATGGGTTCAGCTAGAGCTCCCTGCTGTTGTCACAGTGACTTAAAAACCCAAAGCAAACTCCTTTCCTTTTTCTTCTCAATATGATTAATGACTAGTTAGAAATTTATTTTGGAATGCCCTCTACCCTTCTATCCTTCATACACATATTCCTAGTTAGGAATTTAGGCTAGAGTTCATGAAGTCACACTTTTCTCCACACTCTTGAAATGAGCCCAGCATTGTCTCCTTTTCCTTATCTTGTCCTAGACCAGAAATCATCTCTTAGTCATCATTACTTCCACATCACCTCAATTTATGCATTTTTGGTTGAAACAGCACCCTTACTTGAAAGACGTAACATCAGTAGCTCATGCATGGTAAGAGCTTCCTTGGGTGCTGAGCTGGCCCTTCACCTACAACACCCCTTGGAATCCTCCCATGAACACAATGAAGGAATGAGTCACTATTGCTACCCTCAACAGACAGGTCTCCTGGGACAAAGGTGCTTGCTCAAGGCCACAGAACTTGCCACTGTACAGCCAGCAGAGCTAGGATGCAAACCCAGGCATCAGATGCCAGATCCTACTCTGAAGATGAGTCAGTGAGGCAAATCGGGATTTGTGCTGATGCTAGACTTATAGCAAAATTAAACTTCCAGCTGTTGTTTGAATAATTGAAATCTCCCACTACTGCTCTATCTTGTAAGTGCTTAGAGCTGTGCCTGGCACATCAGTGTTGGATATTAGTATTATTATATCTTGTCTCTGAGCCAGGTTTGTTAAAAAAAAAAAAGAAAGAAAAGAAAAAACCACAGCACACTCCTTGGCAAAAGAAATTCCACAGTCACCTTCCTTCCCTACTCTATTTAAAAATATACTCTGTCTCTTCCACCTTTAATCATAACCAACTAGGAGTGCTACTATTAACCTGGTCAACTGTTAACCTCTTCTTGGGAAAGGAGACAGTCCTCACTCTGCTACCCACTTCTCTCATTATTCTTATTGGGTTTTGCTCTGTAATGAGGCAATCAGAGCAAGCAGTAGGAACTTGGGGTCTGTTTGATGGCTGGATGTCGCAGCCCTTGAAATGCACCCACTTGAAAAGTGAGAAACAATGTAGTATCTGGAAAAGTATATAGGTGGGCTGGAGGCAGAGATATGGATTACATTTGGTTCTGTCAATTGACAGTTGTGTGATTCCAGATTGGTTCCTTAAGCTCTCTGAGCTTTAATTTGTTATCTGTAAAATGGGGAGCGGGAATAACAGATTTATCTATCTCGGGGTTTGACTGGTCTCAGGAAGGCAGCGACACTCCATAACTATCTGCATTATTATTACAGTATCCTCAATCCCTGTGCTTTGAGGCATAGTTCTTCCCTGAAATCAGTTCGTCACTACTTGAGGCTTTGCTGGAAGCATTTTAACCGGCTGTGCTGGTGGCAGTCTTGCCAGCCCACGCCTGTGTGCCTGTTTTCCGGAGTTCTCGGGCCTGGCCATCATACACTGATTTCCTTCAGAACCCCAGCTTTCGGGAAAGGTGGAAGGCTGTGTGCTCAATCTGAGAAAGTGGAGCCAAGAGTGGAACACAGTCAGCCTAAATGGAACGCCGGTCCCCGCGGGTTCTTGAGCTAAATCCTCCAACTGTTCCATGACGTCATCGGGCCCCCTCCCCCTGCTCCTACCACGGCGTCTCCTGGGGACACAGCAAAGAGGGCGGCGGTCCCCGCGCGCGCCACTAGCCATCCTAGCCCAGGCCCGGCTCCAAGTAGAGGCAGCGCTGCAGCGGCACCAGGTATTTATAGCCGCGTGTGCAGCTGAACAGAGAGCTCTTGTCCGGAGCAGCCAGAGCGCACACGCTCGAATCGTGCTTCGGGTGTGCGCCGGCTGCCAGGTACCCGACGTCGGGCCGCCAGGGTCCGGGGAGGTTCTTTGGACACGAGGTGGGAGTCGGGGTACACGAAGGCCAACCCCACTCCTGTCCACATGGTAGCAGTTCTGGAATCTTTCCGGGCGCAGGCGGGAGCGGCCCGCGCGCCTCCTCCCAGGCCCCGCGGAGCTCGCCCGCAGCTGTCGGCCACGTTCATCTTTGGTCCCCTGGCCAAGACTATACCTCCAGTTTGGGTTTCTCTAGGGGCCTGAGATGGTTGGCTTGCTTGGCGGTTGGGCCAATGCGTAGGTAACTAGACCCTAGGTTAGGAGGGGGATGCGTAAGTCGGTGCCAATGAAACGCACTGGGAGTTCGTATTCATCTCCACCCCCACCCTGCCCTTGATGTCTTGGATCCCTACACTCCCATAATTCTGGGCAGAACCTGGACTCGCCCAACTCTCTGTCCTCAGAGGGACAGAGAGCAGAAGACGAGAAGGAGAAGGCATTGATGCTTCCCCAGCCCCGCTGTGGGTTTTTTTCGTGCTCCTCCTGCCTGCCCGCCTTGGTGACCTGAAAAGACAGTACGGAAGCAGCCTCCTCCATGTTGATCCTAAACTGAAGGTCCTCAGGGCAGGAGATCCCACAATTTATTTGATGACCTGTTTCAGTTTTTAGCAACTAGGAAATTCTCCCTTCTAACTAACCTCAATTCTCCATGCTATAGATCAGGCAAGATTTTCTCTGGTTTGGAGCGCACATGTGTTTCTCAGCCCACGCTGGGCTGACTCCTCTGGGTAATGACCTCCTGCAGGCTCGTCTGGGGTTGAAACTCAGGCCTCAAGGGACTCTGCCGTGGTCTTTCTTTTAAATCTTTTTTATTATGGGTATTTCCAAACACACAGGAAAGTAGAGAGAATGATAACTCCCCATATATCCCAAAACTCAGTTGCAACAATTAGTAACTTGCAGCTAATACTGTTTTAAATCAAACTGGGTTCTCTTTGCACACCATTCTACTGAACTACTTTTTAGCAAATCTCTGATTTTCTATCATTTTACCCATAAATACTGTATATCTTTAAATGATGACTTTAAAAATTAGCCCAATATTATTGTCACTGTTCCTTAATACCAATAAACATCTTGTAATTGTTCAAATTTCCTTAGTAGTCTCATTTTTAAAAATAGCTAGTTGTCTGAAAGGTCTACATGTTGCATTTAGTGATACATCTCTTGTTTTTTCTTTCTTTCTTTCTTTTTTTTTTTTTTGGTGGTACGGAAGATTGAACTCAAGGGTACTCAACCACTGAGCCACATCCTCAGCCCTATTTTATATTTTATTTAGAGACATGGTCTCACTGAGTTGCTTAGCATCTCACTGTTGCTGAGATTGGCTTTGAACTCGTAATCCTCCTGCCTCAGCCGCCCAAGCCACCACATCTAGCTCTTGGGTTTCTTTTCGTCTATAAATCCTCTACTTTTTTCCTTCCTTTGCCTCTTTGACTTCCCTTCCCTCTGTCTTTCTTTTTCTTTGGAAGACAATGGGTCATTTGTCCTGGAAAGCAGTGATGTTCAAGCACTAACATACATGCAAATCATGCAGAGGGGGGTGTTGTCTTATTAAAATGAGGATTCAGATTCAGGAAGTCCGGTTAGGCCTGAGATTCTGCATTTGTAACACATTTCCTGATGATGCTAATGCTTCACATCCATGGACCACATTCTGAGGAGTAAGGCTGAATATAGTGTTTCCCAGATTCTGGACTTTGCTAACTGCATCTCTGAGATGCCTTTTTAAAAAAAATTCGTAATTTATCCCATGCATTTTACTAAATTAGTCTTTTTACACTAAAACCTCGAATAGAGTTGGCTTTTTTGGAAACAACACCTCATTAGTGGGGCTTTGTACTTTCTATTACATCTCATTAGCAGGCCCAGGTTAGGTTGTCTGTGTTTTTGTGAAGTTTAGATAGATCAGTGGGATCAGGTGTTGCCAGCCTAAACCTCCCTTCATAGTCCTTCATCAGCTAGTGATGATCCTTGCTTAGACTCCTTGTCACAGTCCCAAAATGGCAAGATGCCCTTGAGGACACCTGTACTTTCCATTGCCATCTCTCTCTACCTTTCTTTCAAAACTGTACAGAAGCCACTTTCTCTTCTCTATGAGTTCCTTCCTGTCCACTTTCCCAAAAGAGTTGCTTATTTTTCCCTCTCTCTCTTTTCTCTGTTCTGTACTTTCACAGAATCAAAGACCGGAAGCATCTTGCAACATCACCCAGTCCAACTACCTCATTTTATGGATGAGAAAAACAAAGGCTACAGAGGCCGAGGGAATGTCCCAATGGTACAATGGCCATGAGGGTCAGATGATCTAGAACTAGACCTGTGGTCATTTGAATTGACAACCACGAAGTCGATAGTGACTTTTCAAAGAGGAATTCTGTCATTGGATGAAGGCCAAGCACAGAATATCAGAATGATAAGGGCAGATGGAACTTTGGAGGTCACTCTGAATTACCAAAATAAATCAATGAGGTCAAAAGTTGGTTAAGTGCCCTTCTGAGATCACACAGCTCCCTCAAGGAAGAGCTAGGGCTTAACCAGGGACTCCAAGGGGAGTAGGGATGGTAACGGTAAAGGGACATGGTCAGATGGTCAGAGAAGCAATGTAGTTTGATGGCGACGTGGGACTGGAGAGGGAAGATGGGTTCTAAAAGGATGATGTGATTGAGGGTAAGGCTTTCCTGGATGTCTGAAGCAGAGAAGATACTCCATTAATGCTTGTGAGTTGAAAGAATGCATAGACAGAAGAAGTTGGAGATACTAGGACAGGATGTAAACAGAATGAAAGAGAAGATGCTAAACTAAGTAGTATGCTGTTGGTCTGGGGAATGATACTGGTGTCCTTTCTTTTCTCAGTGAGTCAGAGACTTGGGAAGAGTATAGCTTTCTTGAAGAGGAAAGAGGAAATACTGGACCCATTTCTAGCAAAAACAATATTTCTGTTTCAGAGGGGAAGGAGTGGGCTGTTGTCTGGATACAACTGAACAGGGGTTATATTGGGCTGGGGTGGCAGTGAGCAGGAACTGAGGGTAGCCTCCCTGGAGGCCTGGGCTCCATGTTACAGCCTCAGATAGTCACTGAAGGGCAGAGAGGTAACTAGCATACACCTGACTACCTCTCCCCTCCCTACCCTTTTTTCCAAGGAACAGGACACAGAGATATTAGGCAGACAGCATCAATGAACTTCCCAAGCAACCTCAGGGGCCTGTAGAGCCTGGAAAGGATGGGGTGGTGATGCTCCTTTAGAGTGGAAGCATAAAAGAGCCAGGGTGGGAGGAGAGGAGGTGCCCTCTGGTTGGCTTGGCAGGCTGGAGTGTAAGTCACTGGGAATGCTAACCCAGGAAAGTCTCCTTTGGTTTGGAAAGAGGAGAGTAGATAAGGAAGACTGCTAGCTGGGTCCCACGGAGTTTGGGCCTACTTCTCTTTCTGCTATTGCAGACTGCCTAAGTTGTCCACCTGTTCTTTTATTCCTAGTAAAATCCTACCCTGCCAGCAGAGAAGCATCTCCTCTAGGAAGCAGTTCTGAGTGCTCTAGTGTTAATGAATCATTAAGAAAATGATCTCCCCCTTCTCTAAAGTTGCGTTGCTTTACTTTCCCTCATCTATGGAAATTTCCTGTACCTGAGGAAATTTGAAGCTCCTGGAAGGTGGGAACCAGAGCATATGCAGCTCTGTGTTCTCCATAGATCCTGGCGTGTCTTACCCATATCAGGTGTCCAACATATTTGTGAATTGAAAGGAAGAATGTGTGGAGAAATCCTAATATGGAAACCAAGGTGTTCCTTGAAGAAATCTGGCAAGATTTCCTTCCTTCCAGATGAATTCCCCCAAGCCTCTCTGGATGAAGAGAGTGATCAAATATAGTGGATGAATGTCCCAGATAGAAAGAGCTATGGATGGTTAATCCAGTCTGCATGAAGTGGTCCTCTGATCAACAGCTAAAGGACATCCATGCTCAAAGACCTGGTAGCAAGAACAGGGCACAGAAGGCACATTTCATATAAGAGAGGCATTAAGAGACGACAAAAGCGTTCATCCATCCATCAATAATGAGAGCCTACTTATTCTCTGCTGGACCTTGGGGATGGAGAGTCCCTGTCCTCAAGGTGCCTCATTGCAGATCAATGCTGGAAGCAGACTTTTGCTGCTAAATGCTTAATAACGGGCTCTCTGGGAAAAAAAAAATAGCCCTGACTATTGTGTTCTATGGTGTAAATACTCCCACTATCGTAAATTTCAAGGGACCAGAAGGCATCATCCAAAGGAAAATTGAGAAAAGATGTACCCACAATCGAGGATCTAGGACCCCACTGACTGGAGGCAACAAAGCAGAAAAGGAAGTAGATATTTTCAGATCTGTAAGATATGTGGCAAGAATAGAGAAATTTACTGAGAGTGAAAGAAAAACAGCCAGGGTTTTTTTTTTCAAACAATGATTTCTGTTTTCCCTAGAGAAGAACTAGAGAGAATGCTTTTAGTGTTAATAATCTGATTTTGTCAGGGAAGAAAAGGCACTATATTGAGAGCCGCTGATGAGGGGTGACAGCCTTATTGGAAAAATAGTCTAGTACTATCTACGTACAAAAATTGTCCTGGCATGTAGGTCATTCTATATTCAGAGAGGTTGTTTTATATTGTTTTAGGAGCTGATGTCTGTTGTGAGCAGTTAGATAATAATACTAATACACATATATGTTACATAATATTAATTGACATGATTTATTGAGTAACTGTTAGGACCCAGGCACTTCATGTATTTTATGTCTAATCCTTACAACCTTGAAATGTCAGTTTTGTATCCTCATTTTTATAGATGAGGAAACAGTGAAACTAAGGAAGCTCCTTCTCCATATTTATCAGGGTTTCTGGTTATCTTTGACAGCCTGCAGATTTCCTGCATGAGGATAAGCAGCAAGACCAAGAAGCCAGTCCAACTTAGGATGCCTGTAAATCGTGTGCTTTGTTACCTATGAGACCACATTGGGAATACTCTACATACAAGAGATTCAGTCTTTTTGGTACCAGGGATTGAACCCAAGGGCACTTAACTATTAAGCCACATCAGCAGTCCTTTTTACTTTTTTATTAGAGACAGGATCTCACTAGGCTGCTTACAGCCTCACTAAGTTGCTGATCCTCCTGCCTCAGCAAAACTGCTGGGATTACAGGTGTGTGCCACCACATTCGGCTCAATTTATTTTATATTTTTATGGTGCTGGGGATTGAACCCAGGGCCTTTGCATGCTAGGCAAGAACTCTATCAACTGAGCTATATCCCCAGCCCTCAATTTTTCATTTTAAGGAAGACATTGAAAAAAAATGGAGTCCTTCAAGGGAAGAGTGGTTGGGATAGTTATAGGTCTATAAATGCAGTCATATAAGGAACTGGGGATGTGTAGTGAAGATTAATGGGAAGCAATGTGGAAGACACTTCTTCAGCCTAGGAAGAGGGGTCATGTAGAGGACCAAGGAAGGAAGTTCTGTGTGACTGTGGAGGATGAAAAGAAGTCCAATGAGTGAGGAATCCACTCAGTTCAATGCACAAACACTTACCATGTACCTAGTTTGTTCCAAGTGTTGTACCAAGTGCCCACGAGGGAAGCAGAGGGTGAGGAACAACTCTTTAGGAAGAACTTTCTGAAAATCGGCATTGTCCAACAATGGAACACGCTTACTGAGAAGCAGTGAGCCTCCTCTTCCTATCTTTAGAGTATTGAGGAGGCTGGAGGCCCACTTATCAGAATGTGCTAGAATGAATCTTTTGTTGAGTAGTAAGTGGGACTTACCCCTTCCAGTTCAGAGATTCCAGTTCAGAATGTGCTTTGGCAGGCTGGAGTGTGCTGGAGTGAGAAAGTGTCATGGTGACTCTCCCCTCCCCGCTTCTGTCCAGCCCTTTCCACCCAGCTGTGTGCTTCGCGTTCTCTGATGCGAAGTGAGCCATGGAGGGCCAGTTACACTGGAAAGAGGCTGCCATCTGTGACAGGGATGATGGAGTTCTGGCGGGTTTGTGTGGGCTCAAGGAATGCGGCCTGGAAGCCATGTACACACAACCTGCTTAAGAACATCCCATGGGCAGAAAATGTTTTCTTCCTCTTTCGCCCTCCTCTGTTGCTGTGCCAGGCAGGCACAATGGTGCCTTTGAGAGGGGCAGCTGGAAGGGGGTGTTGGCAGAGGCACTGGAAGTAGAACATTGCAGCTGGGGGTGGGGGGGGCCCTAATTCATTTCCAGGAGTGAGCCGGCACTGGGTGCCAGTTTCCAAAACAGAACTGCTGTTTCTCAGAGCTCACGGTGGTGGGTTGCCTCAGAGTTGGACAGAGGGCAAAGTCTTTTCCTATCCACCACTCTGCCCTCCCCTAGTTTAGAAAAACCCTGGTGTGTTAAGGCATTCTTGCTCTGGGTGCAGATTAATCGGTTTTGCTGCCTGTCTGAGGAGCTGAGACCAATCTGGGCTGGAAGAGGTTTTCTGAGGAGCCCAATTCTCCTGCAGGCAGAGTAAAGCTGGTGGCCTTAGGAACCTGCAGGGCTCAAAGGCAGTTAGGCCTCTGGGCAATCCAAAGGGCTCAGAATGGAGACCCTTCTTCTGCCCTGCAGGATGATGTCCTGCAACCCCACAACTGCCCGGCACCCTTGCTGCCATATGGGCTCTGCCCACTCACAGTCTTAATTCTGGTGGGAAAGAGGTGGGAGAACCCTGGCATTTCCTGTCCTGGTTCTCAGTTGTCCCAGACCCTCTGCTACTTTCAAAGATCCCAGTGACAGCTCAGAACAGGGCGTGGGAGGTCTTTCCACTTGGAGCAGGGTTAGGAGTAGGCCCAGGTGCCAGGCGGCAAGCTCTGCCACCCCCTACTTTGTGTTACAAATGGAGCAGGATGAGTCCCTTTTATGCTAGTGGCTTCCAACAGAAAGGTGTGACTTAAGGCTGGTCAAGTGGCAATCTCTATTAATGTTCACACTAACTATGGGATTTTCACACTCTGGTTTAATTTTACAATCAACAAATAACTCCGGAGGAAGTACTTCACTTCAGCCTCTGTGATGGGCCTGGGAATACAGAATGAATAAGAAAGACCTTGCTTCAGAAAGCTGACTGCCTAATCTCCATGCCAAGTCCTGGATGGGAAGCATTTCATCAACTCAGCAGATACATGTATTAGGTGGAAAGCAGAAGTTTAATGCAGAGGACATCTCTTACTGAAGGTACCTAGCTCTTTAAGAGAGGGTGCTCTCTCCTTAAGAGTCAGTTCTTCTATTTTCTTTATTCCTTTTCTAATGAACACTAGGATCAGCAAGTTTATGGCCCCACATATTGAGTTAAGAAAACAGACTTATCTGCTCTAGCCAACAGGACATATTTGTATATACTATTCTCTAACAGTTCACTTGTAAAAGGAAAAAAAAATTGAAGTGTTTTCCTCCCTGAGGTCCCCAAGTCTCTGGAGATGGTGATGGGGATCATGGATTCTTTTCAATATTCTAAAATGTCTCAGAGAATGAATACATTTCCTACTGACGGGGCCTCGCAGTTCATTATGACTTAAAAGATGTATTTGTTTGGTAGTCATGGCTTGGGAAAAGTTATTCTTTTACCAAGAAACCTTGTTGGCTAAAAAGCTAAGCCCTCTGGGGGCAGAGGTTAGCTGACAGCATCTTCCAGAAACCTGTTGGGTTCTTACACAGCTTGTAAATCATGTGACCTCCAGCCTTGGTCCTCTAAGATTTCCTGGGGCCCTGTCTATCACACCTACCATGTATTACCCAACTACTTTGAGAAAGTGTGAGCATTAGACTTCATCTTTAAAAGTTATTCCTAAGTCTTTGGAAGACAAAAGTATATATTGCCAGGAATCTAAAGACAAAAGAAAATCAAAGCAATTCACCAGGAACAAAGAAAATGGGAAAGAACTGAAAAAATAAAAGCATATGGATGAATAGAGACTTGAAGTGAACTACAGGGTACACATTTTAAGAAATAAAAAAGAAGGTCTTTTGAGAGAAAAAAGTTATGTATCAGAGCTGCAAGTGAACAATGGGATTTTCTAAGGGAAAATTGACAGAAACAATTTCTCCTTGGTCAGCGGAACAATTCTAAGCATCAGCCAAGGAAACTGGTAGCAAATGCATGGTTGAAAGAAATGGAGAGATGGGATGATGGGTTGCCTTTAAAAATGGATGACGATTTGACAAAACCAAAGAATCAATCACAGAGATTCTCAGGAGGCCTGATGTGAAAGACATGAGGGGAGAGGGCTAATGTTATTATGGGATTGTAATGCGGCCAACATTCCAGTGGTGCTGATCCATTGGTGAGATTGTGGTTACTTTTCTTTTTTGCCCCTCTGTATTTCAGGATATTCTAACCAGGCATTTGCATTACTTTTCAAAGCAAGGGAAAGAGGTTAGATCACATATTAGTAGGGAGCAGGAAGAAAGCCAGGTAGAGACATAGGAGCCCTGGACTTGAGTGGGGAAGGGAACAGACTAGAAGGAGGATCTCTCTCTCAAGACCATTCTAGTCCTACTTTTGCCTCTAGGGTTTGATGCACCATCTGGTCACCCCTTTTATTTTCTCAGGTTTCCCTTCCATTTATTCACTGTGGCGGGGTGGATGGGTTGAGGGGTCACTTTTTACTTTCTTTACTCCAAGCTCTGACAGGCTCTACCTGCCCAGGCTGAGAAGGTTCATAGCCCAACAGAAGACACCTAGGCTTAAAGATCTCTTCCCCTTTGATTTAAGAGTGTGCAATCCAGTGTGTGGATGCCAAGGCAGAATAAGAGAATGGCCCTCTTACAGCTTGAAAGCCATGGGTTCTTTTTCTGTCACATTCTGGCTAAGTGAACTTGGTCATGCTACTTAACCTATAAAGTCCTTCATTTCTCTCTTTTGAAAAATAATGGCACTGGATTGGATTGGAGTAGCTCAAGAAATCTGCCTAATCTTAAATTGATTAAGACTCTTTTTTTTTTTTTTTTAACTCCTTCCCCTCTAGTACTGGGGATTGAATGGAGAGGGGCTGCTCTACTGATCAATATCCCTGGCCTTTTATAAAGTTGAGGTACTGTCTTGATAGTTGCTGAGGCTGGCCTTGAACTTGTGATCCTTCTGCCTTAGCCTTGAGAGTAGCTGGGATTACAGGCCTGTGCCTCTGTGTCTGGAATGACTCATTTTTTATGAAGCTTCTTTATGCACACATACCTATGCTTAATGTTACTTTAGATTTTAGGATTCTCATAGGTGAGACCCACCCAGATCATGATATGGTACCTGGTTCACACCTGTTTTTTAAACCATTTTTTTTTTTTCTGGAGGTAAAATTCACAGAACATATAACTAATCATTTTGAAGTGTAGAATTCAATGGCATTTGGTAGAGTCACTCAATGTCTTTTTAAGGTGTTAGGTTAACACAGTCAATTGGGTTGGTTCTTTTTTTTTTTTTTTTTTTGGTACTGGGGATTGAATCCAGGGGCACTAAGCCACACCAGAGCCCTTTTTTGTAGTTTATTTAGATAGAGTATGTAGAGAGAGGATCTAGTTGCTTAGGGGCCTAGTTGCTTAGGGCCTCACTAAGTTTGCTGAGGCTGGCTTTGAACTTGCAATCCTCCTGCCTCAGCTTCCTGAGTCACTGGGATTACAGGCGTGCACCATCAGACCGGGCCTGGTTGGTTCTGTCTTGTTATTAAAAAAAAAAAAAAAAAATCCTGCACTGCACTCCCATGCTCATCTCAGGCTCAGATGCAGGGAATTCTCCAGCTCTAGGGTGAGAAGCACCTTGGAGTCAGACAGTCTATGAATGCATTTAGTGTGGATTGCCCAACTTCTCTCCAAGGGGGTTTACCACACAGGTTCCCACCAGCAATTTCTGAGAGTTCCCATTTCCGCTCCTCCTTGCCAACAGTGGCTGGGAAATCCATGTAGCACTAGAGAGCAGGTAAAAGTAAGGAACCAATTTTAGCAATATCAGTGTGAAGAGAGTTCAGGGACCAATGGTGAGTGAACAATGCAGGTTGTAGCGCAGGAAGGGAGTGGGGGGTGGACTTCAGGTTTACCTGTAGCATTTTATTTCTTTGGTGAAAAAAACCAAAAGGAAATAAAGATACAATACTGAAAAATCAATTCTGAGTGAGGGGGAAGTGGGACTTTTTGATAAAACTGTCCTCAATAGTTTTCTGTTATTTTTTAAATCCTCAAAAGGGGTAACTGATATACAGAGATCCCTAAATAGGCTGGGTTTTTTTGGGAACAGCTTCTAGATTTGCATTTATGTTTCCCAGTATTAGGTTCATTTTAGTGGAACTGGCTAGCCTTCTCTTGTGAACATTGTTTTAAAGATTAGATTAAATATCAAGGAATTGGGGAAGTTCTTATTTTTAGGCAGAAAAATGAACTATTTCTGTAGAATATAAAATGTATGTTCAAATTGAAGTTTGCCTGGTTTATTCTACCTAACTATGATCACATCTAAAAATCTTTGCAAGGCTATTCTGAGCCTGGGGTGGGGGAGATGACTCACTGTGAGCCTTCCTCACCTGTTTATGCAGGTGAAATCAGGTTAGGATAAATATAAAGGGCCTCTTTGGAAGCAAAGAGGCATTGGAGAGCACCCTGAGAGGAGGCCTTGGAAGCAAAGTATCCAGCACCTGTTTCAGGTAGAGCCCTATACTCACTCTTTCTATGGAGACCATTTGCAATATTTTTAATGCTCCCTTCCTGATAAAGATAAAAATCTCATGCCTGATTTTAACATTACCTGAAATGTCACAATGAATGAGACTGTGAATAATTAGCAGACTGGATAGGTCCTATATGAGGTTGAGAATATCTGCTCCAGACTGAGCTTCTCAAGGGCCTTTACTACCCTGACACTCTTGGGTTTCTGGCAAATTGGGATGGAAGTCTGACCTGACCACTCATAGGTCATGAACCTCAGGTGAGCTCCTTACTTTCTCTTAGCCTCCTATCTCCCTGCTCTGGAAAGGTGATTAGGACACTTGCCACTTAAGGCTGCTTTGCAGATTTAGGGAGATGTTTAGCACTACTGCCAGTTAAATAAACACAAAATAAAACAACAACCCCAAGCTAGGTGCCATGGTACATGCCTGTAATCTCAGCAGCTCTGGAGGCTGAGGCAGGAGGATTCCAAGTTCAAAACCAGCCTAAGCAACTTAGTGAGAGCCTACCTCAAAATAAAAAATAAGATGGGCTGGGGATGTAGCTCAGTGACAAAGAGCTACATCAATCCCCAGTGCTAAAAATAAATAAGTAAACTTTCCTATCAATTATTAAATAAAATCAATTAAATAATTAATTAAAAAAACCCCCAACCCCTGAAAACTTTAATTCAAAATAATGGTCTTGTGAGATAGGTCAGTTCCCTTCTACCCCATTTTACAGATGTGAATTGAGACTCAGACATAGTTTAGTGAATCACCTAACCCAAGAACAGAACAAAGCTAATCCCAGGCCTTGTGAGTTGGGGCCCCTTCACTATGCCAGCCCTGGCCAAGTTGTCTGCATGTGAGCAGCAGATCTGGGGTCACCTTCTTCCCTGCTTGAGTCATTGGGCTGCCAAAACGGAGTTCAGAGTGATCTGACTGGGATCACCCAAGTGGCTGCCTGAGACTCTTTGGATCTAGTTTCCTTTGTACTAGTTAAGTGAGCACTATATTAACCAGTCCTCTTGTGTTTCCTGGGCCATTTTCTCTTGTCAGCTGGGCTATGAGCTTTATTTCAGAGATGGGATCAAGTCTCCTATTTCTTCTCAGCCAGCCACTAACCTCAGAGAGTCTGTAAACCACGTGAATGGCTTTCACTGGAGAACTTCCCTGCATAGTCTCATCTGGGCTTTAGTTTCACCAACCAGCCTTTGACTAGAGTGATCAAAAACAAATAATGGACTTCACTCTCTGTTCCCTGAGTTCCTTACAGTTGTGCCCTTTCTCAGGTCACCAAACCCCTCAGCCGCAGTTTCCTCATCGGCAGGGTGAGGACATGGAAATCTGCGCAGCGTGTCCTGAGGGTCAAGATAAAATGAGATGCTGTGTGGAAAAATCTTTTGTAAGCTTTAGGACAGTTTTTGTCTCTGACTCGCTCCTGCTGTTCACCTGAATCTCTGATTCCTTCCTCAAATGAGCAGTAGGAGTGTGTCCTCTGATCTTTGCAAATCTTTTCTCAGCAGAGTTGTGTAGCTGCCTGGACTGAGAGAGAATCCAACAGTCCCACAGAACAAGGAGGAAGAACTGTGAATCCAGGCTGACAGATCTGCTGGGTTTGGACACTTGGTAGGTAAATCTCTGCTCAACTCCCTCCAGAAGACCTGGAATCTTCTCTTCCCAGTTTCCAGCAAAGAAGTCTTGGTCAAGTATTGAACGTATCTCAGCATCATCTTAAAAATGTGGCAATACTTGCCTTGCTGGTTTTCCTATCAAATGAGGATGTGTCAGGGTAGGCAGTTAAAGCATGTGACTTTGTCCCTTTTTATTTTTTTCTCTTCCTTCTATTTACCCTTCTAACTGTTTTCGCTGCCTTGTTTTGCTTTTTCATAAAATGGAGGTGATAATATAATAATCCTTGGCCTACTTAGCTCACAGGGCCTTGGAGTGACCTGGGATAAAAGCAGTAGCAGGGTTTTGAACAACAGTGAAATGAGGTAGAAATACCTGCATGGGGTGTTCTGGGCCTCACTGACCTGGAGCTAGAAGGTCATCTAACAGATTCTTTTCCCTGCTTTTCCCTGAGGTCCTTGATGCTCTCATAACTACCTGCTATGCTTTGCATTCTCTCTACACCTGTCACTCAAATGCCTTGTCCCCTATCCACTAACCGCAGTTTCCATCTGAATCACACAATAGTGGGTGGACCGCACATTCACTATTCTTTGAATGCAGAAATGGTGCCTGCCCCAATCTCTTGGGCTGTCAGAAGCCACCATCACATGACAACCTCACCCCCCCCCTTCCTCCAGCTTACCCTCATGAATAAATACTAAAAAGACTCATTATAGGGAGATAAGGAAAACAGGAAGTGTTTTGAAAAGTCCCAACAACCCACAGTGTGAACAACTCCACTCCTCCAGAGGCCACCAGTGTCTTCTGCTACTAAGCCACCAGCCCCCTGTGTGGTTGAGGAAGTGCTGCTGTGTCTTAGACCTAGAGGGGTTAGTGGGGCAAGGCCAGCCTGGAGCCAGGAGGGCGGGCCACAGAGGCAGGAGAGCTGAGCTGCTGTATTCTGGGCACAAGGTCAAGGCCAGCTGCAGGGAGAACAGGCAGTCGCTGTGTGCAGCTGGCCGCGGTTAGGCCAGGGCTGTCCCTCACTTGTGGTATATTTAAAGAGATCCCACCAGGCGATCGTGCCAACAGGAAAAATGCACACAGATCTCTGTCAGCCACACTCAGTACCCTGGCCAAAGCCTCCTCCTTCAGCCACAGTTCCCTGATGGTGTGTTTGTGTGTAAATAGAGGAAGGCTGGCTTCTCAGCCTCTCCCAGGTGTAGGTGACTTCAACCATCTACCACCTGGGGACACAGGCCCCTGGCTCCTGGGCCTCTGTGCCCACTGACTGAGCTGGCAGAAGTACAGGGGATTAGCCAAGGATTCGTGCCTCCCACCCTGGTGTCAGTAACCTAGCAACCAAAGGGGAGAGGCAGGCAGGCAGATGAGTCAAATAGAGCTGCTCAGAACCTCTGGCTTAGTGTTTGTTTGTGAAAACTCCCTGGGAGTGTGCACACAGCCTCCCTTCCGGCAGGGAGTGGCAGTGGCTGGGCTTTCCCACAGTGCTTCTGGCCTAATGCTCCTCTCAAAGGGATGCCCAGGCCCCAAGCTCCGAGTACCCTTTAGGGAGGCTTCGAGACCAGGCCAGAGGAGCCCAGGGTGGCTGAATTCTCTGGGTGCCTCTCACTTCTTTTTTTTTTTTTTTTCTCAAGTGGAGAGGAGTCTACAGGCCTGAATCCCAAGGAAAGCTAAGGACTCAAGAGCCTGAGGTGCCCCAGCATGAAGACAGTGGGTGTGCACAGAAGTTGGAGCTTTCGGGTAGCCAGAGACTAAGGAGAGATCTCATGAGAGACTTGGGAGAGCAGGCCTGGAGAGGGGTGGGGGTGAGAAGCAGGCTGCTTATCTACCAGGGGAGGGGCGCCGACAGGCAAGCCATCTGAGGCAGGCTGCAACAAGTGCTGGAGGAATTAGGAACACACCAGAGCACCCATGAGATGAGCTGCGTAATTTGTGGGGCTCAGTTCAAAGTGAAAATGCAGAATGCTTTGTTTAAAAATTATGAAGAGTTTCAGGACAAAGACAGAAGAGCAGGCTGGGGTTGTGGCTCCGTGATGGAGCACTTGCCTAGCACAGGTGAGGCACTGGGTTTCATCTCGAGCAACACATAAAAAAAATTAAATAAACAAAATAAAGGTATTGTGTCCATCTATAACTAAAAATAGGGGTTCTCTGAACAGGAATTTTGTGAAAAACAAAACAAAATGAACAAACAAACCAAAAAATGAAAACAAACAAACAAACAAAAAAACATAAGAGCACTGGAACAAGGACCCTTCTGAACACAGGGGCTTTGTGGCTGCTCAGCTTGCACGTTCATCAGGCTGATGCTGCACATCTGGGAGTTGCTCCTTGAAGCCAGTGGGTGAGCTGGGGACTGTTTGGTCAAAGCTCAACCCCCAAACCCCTCACCTCTGCTGCTTCACAGCCACCAGTTCTAGACTGGGACACTGCCTCTACCTGACAGCAGCCCCTCACCCTGTGATGGTAGTAATTGTCCTTATCTTTTTTGGGGGAGGGAGGCAGTTGGGCCACATTGAAAGATGGCTGAGGACCAGAATGGACTGAGGGTCCCAGAGCTCCAAGGATTCTCTGGACAGGCCCAACAACCAGAGGCCTCTGGGCAAGGTCGTGGATGTGTGTGGGGACAGGACAGAGCACCAAAAATAGACTGCACTCTGGCTCTCCTTTTAAGGACCAGAGAGGATATATTCTTGAGAATGCACATACGATATTCCAGGAGCAGAAACCAGTTCAAGAAAACTTCTCCCCACCTGGAGCTTACCTCCAACTCAATGTGGTCGTGAAGTTTCTTGCAGGTGGCTGCAAAGGTCTCCGAGGTACCAAATTCAAAGTACCACAGCTTGTTCTTCATCCTGGAACGTAGAGCAGAGAGATGGCTCAATATTCTGTACTTGAAATGGTCAAGGAACAGAGTTAGGTTATTTGGTCCAGGTGGCCCAAGTTCCCAGCATTCCCTAACCTTACGTTTTTAGCACTTGTTAATCGGATGATCAAGGAATTGAAACAACATTTACCAAGTGTTTTTGCCAGCAACTTAGAGAAAACCCACTCATTTCTTATACATCAGGACAACTCTGGGTGAACTGGTAACTGCTCACTGAACTTCTCTGAACTTTTCCTGATGCAACTTGAAGCAAGCAGGAGAAAGTCTTGCTTGTCTTGAACTGCATCAAAAGAGTTCCATGGGAAATCGACCAGAGGTGGCAAATGACAACATGTTCTGTCTTTTCTACTACTGTCTTTTCTACTACTAATTCAGAGGGACTTTAGGCAGAGCCCTCTTTTGGGTATGGTTGCGGTACAAAGGGAAGCCTTTTGAGACTTAGGGTGTGCAATCAGGACAGAGGAAAGACAGATCCACACTTACATAGCCAACATACGTGCTGCTTTGTCTGTTCTCTGTTTGGGGGAAGCAGAGAGAAGCAATAGATTTGCAGAAGAGTTGTTTGGTAGCAGTAGCCACCCCTGCCCCCAATTTTATTTGCTTAGACCATGGTGACCATTCATTTAGAGGTAGATGTTGAATTTGCTTCAAAGTAGGAGTTCACCATTTTAAGCTTTAAAAATTTTCGACATTTTCTTTAGGGGTAAGGCAGGGAGGAAGGGAGGGAGGGAGGGAGGGAGGGAGAGAGAGAGAGAGAGAGAGAGAGAGAGAGAGAGAGAGAGAGAGAAGAGCAATCAATGGGGTTCTCATGTAGCTGGGGCTTTGCAAAGTCAGATGGTGTGCCTGACACTTGGTGGTTTTGATCAGATGGTCTCACCAGGAAGTGTTTCTGAAGGTATTCCATTCCTTCCACCCCAATTGTCACCCCATTATCAGGGTCTGGCTAAGAGAAGGGACACCTGTCCAGTTTACAAGCTGACAGATTTTGCTAAGGAAGGATTAAACAAAATCACATTCCTCCTGGCACTCAGGAGAGAGGAAGCCACCTTGAATGTTGCTAATCCTCTGTCCTCAGATTTGTGGACCAAGGGAAGGAGCATTCTCCAGAGGGAGGAAGGCTCTTATTTCTTTCAGGTTTTCCTTCGGCCATAGCAGATGACTCATCAAAATGACAGACATTTTCTCTGCATTTCTTCAACAGTCTACCCAGAACTTGGAGGTGAGAATGTATTCTTCCATTTGTATGAAGATTTCTAAGATCTTATTGGTTGGGAATTAGCGCTTTTTTCTTTTCTTTTCTTTCCTTTTTTTGTACCAGGGATGGAACCCAGGGCTGCTTTACCACTGATCCACATCCTCAGTCCTTATTTTTTTGAGACAGGGTCTCACTAAGATGCTTAGGACCTTGGGCTAGGGATATAGCTCAGTTGGTAGAGTGCTTGGCTTGCATGCACAAGGCCCTGAGTTCAATTCCCAGCACCAAAACAAAACACAAAAAACTTAGGACCTTGCTAAGTTGCTGAGGCTGGCCTTAAACTTGCAATCCTCTTGCCTCAGCCTCCTGAGCCACTGTGATTAGGGGTGTGTATCACCACACCCAGCTGGGAAGTAGACTTTTTGACCATTAGTGTGCATAAAAATACCTGATAAATGAAGAAGGAAATAAGAGTAAGTAAGGTGTAGGGAATTAGGCCTCATTAAAAAGTTGGAAGTACTCGGAGTAATTTAGACCAGTGCTTCTCATCTACCGTGCCATGATGTATGTGCCTGATATACGGCTCTCCTCTGCCTCCAGGGTGGCAGGTAGGGACTGGGGCAGGCTGAGCCCCAGAAAACATTCTCATCTGTATTCTCAATGTCAGGAATAAATATTTTCCATTTTTAAGCATGCTCTGTTGTTAAAAAACATGGGCAAGTATTATTCTGGATTAGGGGTTCTCCGAACAGAAATGTGTGAAAATGCAGATTCCGATTTGGTAGTTCAAGGTTGGAGCATCTGATCATTTTATAACACTGCTGGTTATAAGGATAGGGAGACTCCACCCATAGTTCTCAAATGTTAGTATGCATACAAATCTCCTAGGGAATGTGATTAAAACACTGCTTCCAGGGCTCCAATCTGTGGGGACTATCTGTGGTGTTGTGGGGTGGAGCCCAAGAATATGCATTTTTATGAGTGTCCTGGTGATCATTATGTGTATGGTCTGTGGACAGGACTTTGAGAAACATTGCTGTAGATCCCAGTGCATGAACACCATGGACAAGAACAGAACTCATTAGGCCTAAAGGAGTGGACTTCTCAGGGAGGAGAGAACAAGAGTCAGTTGCCTTAACAATCAGTGGTGGAAGAGACCAAGTAACGGGAACAACACAGATCATCATAACACCAAGTATCCCTCTCCGGCAGCAAAAGCATCTTTGTGGCCAGGAGACTTGCACTGTGATTCCATTTTCAAGTACCACTGCTGGTCTGAATCATGGCTTTTGAAAGTTATTGCCAGGAGATTTAGAGTTTTAATAAAAATTTCTGGAAGCCACAGCTTTTTTTTTTTTTTTTTTTTTTGCCCACGCATGGTTCTCCTGATGATCTAATAAAGTGAAGAAGTCATGGGTAGGTCAGTATTGCAGAAAGACAGAGGGGATCAACTGCACTACTCATCCACTGTGCTACCTCTGGAAAGTTGATTGATCTCTTTAAACCTCAGTTTTCTCATCTGTGAAATGGAGGTAATAAGATCTGCTTCAAAGGATAGTTGAGAAGATTAGATAATAGCAAAGTGCTGCACATAATACTTGTTGCTTACCAAGAACGTTAGCTACTTACTATTAGCTAGTATTAGTTCAGTTCTTTTGAGTTGACATATTTGTATAACAATAGAGCAAAAATGATAGATCTTATTGTGTAGCTATAGATTATAATATAGTCATAATTTTCTAAGCAAGAAAAACATGTAATTATATTTGTTAGATCAAGTGTCTTGACTTTTGGCTAAAATATATGTTCCCTCTTGTGACTAATTTAATAGAATTTTTTCCAGAGTCATAGACCACACTCAAATTCTTGGTTCATTATCTTGACTAGTCACATGATTAGCCAAAGATATGATGTGACTGCAAATATGCTTCTGAGAAAGTGCATGTTTGATGTGAGACAAAATATTTATAATTCAACAAACATTCATTGAGCCAGGGACCAGGAAAGGGTGTACTAGATGTTATCCAGAACAAATGCAGCATTCCACAAAACAGGCATCTGAAAGGACAGATAAGGAAGCAGACCATTTTGTGATGCACTCAGTACAATGCACTGGGGTATATCAGGGGAAGGATATACCCCAGTGCACAGACCAAATCTTAGACGGGTCAGGGGAAGTTGCAGCAAGCATCCTATGGGGGATGCCAGGTAGAGGTCAGTAGGATGTGCAAGGAAAGCAGAGAAGGCGCAGGACAAGCATTCCAGGAAGAGGAAGAAGCCCAGGTGTTTGTTTTCCATTACTATTAACAAAATACCTGACACTGGGTAACTTGTAAAGAAAGGTTTATTTAGCTCATAGTTCCAAGAGCATGGTGCTGGCTTGGCTTCTGCAACAATCATGGTGGGAAAGCAAAAAGGGGAAGTGGGTGTGTGTGGAAGGAACACGTGTTTGAGAGGAAGCAAGAATAAATCAAGGAAAAAGAAAGAACAAATTAAGGAAGCTGAATGTGCCTTACAACAACCCACTCTCAAGGGAACTACATTAATTTTTTCATGAAGATGGATCCCTTATAATCCAAATACCTCTTAAAGGCCACCCCACCCCCGCCTCTCAACATCATTAACATGGGGAACCAAGGCTCAACATGAGTTTCGTGGGGACAAACCACATTTAAACCATAGCACCAGGCAATGAATTAGAACTCAAGGTGGGACTTGGCCAGGTTTGGTTGGAGAGGCAGACTGGGGCAAGATTGTGAAGACAGAGATGCTGCTCTTAGGTGTCTGGGTTTGATCTTAAAGTCCACAGGGAGTCATGGACCAACATTAGGTCAAAATGGGGGTGGTAGAGGTAGTAGTGACTTGATCAGATTTGTGGTTTTTATATTTTTTAGTATTGAGGATTGAACTTAGGGGCACTTTACCACTGAGTTACATCCCAAGCCCTTCTAATTTTTTTTTTTTTTTTTAATTTTGAGACAGGGTCTCTTGATGTTGCCCAGGCTGGCCTTGAATTTGCAATCCTCCTGTCTCAGCTTCCCAAGTTGCTGGGATTATAGGCATACATTAATGTGTCTGGCATAATTGTATTTTTTAAAGATTATTCTGTGCAGCTATGGAGAATGGACTGGAAGGAGTGAAACAGAGACTGGAGACTTGGAGAATAGTTTGAATGTGAAATAGGAATCCAGGAGAGAATTGGGAAGGGCCTGTATAAAGGTAAAAGGTGTTGGGGGAGATTCATAAGCTAAAATTTTGGAGGTAGAATTGACAGAGCTGGTTAATTGTGAAAAGTGAGTGAGAAAAGGTTAGTCAAAGTGACACCTAAAGTATTGTCTCAAATAGCATGATAGATGACAGGTACCGTTTCCTGACAGAGAGGCACTGGAGATCAATTCTCCGGGGGTGGTTGTCTTTGTAAGTGAAGGATAGAATTGTTTTGGCTTTGGCCCATCCATTTATCCATCCATCCATCCACTCACCCACCCACCCATCCATTCATCTGTTTGTCCATCCATCCAACCACTGAGCATTTATTGATAATAATTCTGGGTCTGTGTAAGACCCAGAGGTAAGTGACGAGTAAGACAGGCAGGATTTCTGGCTTCACAGAGCTTACATGCTTTTAACAGCTTCACCAAGACTCTAACATTTGACCACTGACCCATAGGAGACTATGTGTTCAAAATCTAAGAGCTTCTATTTGTGATTTTCTTTGTTTTCCAGACAGGTTTTGCTAAGTGGTCCAGGCTAGCCCTGAACTTGTGATTCTCCTGCCTCAACCTCCTAAGTACCTGGGACTACAGATGTGCACCACCAGGCTTGTCTCTATTTGTCCCCTTTTAACACAGGCACTTTTTGGTTAAAAGTGAATGCATTCTAGTCTCATGACATTTTTTTTTTAAAGATTTTTAGTTGTAGATGGACACAATATCTTTATTTGCATGTGGTGCCGAGGCTCAAACCCAGTGCCTCACACATGCTAGTCAAGTCTTCTACCACTGAGCCATAACTCAGCCCCGGCTTTTTTTTTTTCTTTTTAAACTGGGGATTACTTAATCACTGAGTCACATCCCCAGCCTTTAAAAAATATTTTATTTAGTGATAGGGTCTCCCTGAGTTTATTAGGGCCTTGCTAAGTTGCTGAGGCTGGCTTTGAAATCTCCATCCTTCTGCCTCAGTCTCTTGAGCCACTGAAATTATAGGCATGGGCCACCATGCCTGCCATTGGGCCCTTTGGTTTTTGTACTTTGTTAAAAAATTTTCATGTCTTACCCCATTTATTTCTCAGAAGAACCCTGGGAGGTAGATACTCTTGCTACCGATAAATTCAATATTGGATCCTCCTCTGCCTCGTCTTCCTTTCCTCCTTTTCCTCTCCCTTCAGCAGCATGGCACTGACACCATCACCTTTCCAAGGCCTCTGGTAAGAGCCTGGAGGCAGGGGATATCCTACAGTTCGAGGCAGGAGACACAGCTCCTGCCTGCCTGCCAGCCACACAGCCTGAGCCCCAGATGTTCTGTCTTTTTTGAAGATGATTCCCCAGCCACTTTCCTGCCCTCATTGAAGAATGCTCCTGCATGTGGCCTTGGGCTTCTATTTCATCTTGCATTGAATGAGAACCTGGCTTTGGAAGCTGCAAGGCCAGAGTTTAGGCCTGACTTTGTCACTTCCTGAGTGGGTAAATTATTTAAGTTCTTTGACTCTTCATTTCTTCTTCTACAAAGTAGGGATACTATTTTCCACACATCTAAATTGTGAAGGTTGCAAAGCTCCAAAGAGGTATGGAAGGCCCGGGAAGTGCCCCTAGGCCACAGGGACAAGGGCAGGAGCAGTGTGGGGGTCTATCCCAGGTGGCCAATATTTTCTGAAGAAAATAAAACTAACAATGTTTTTAATGGCTGCTGGAACACGTCCTCCGCATCTCTCTTCCTGAGTTTACTTTGGCCACTCTTTCTTTCCCTCTCATAATCACCTTTCAGCTGGAGGTGACTAATCCTGAACCAGTTGTCCTGAGGTTGATTCCCAGATCCACAAGACTGCTAGGTGCCCGGTCAGGCTCCAGTCTACCCAGGTGAACTCATTCTTGAGGCAGAAGATCCTCTTCTGGGCTAGAAGGGGCTCTCAGCCATGTAGAGGGATGAGAAATAACAGTAGTGACACCATAGATTGACTCTGTTCCTCGGTTGTCTTAATTTCCCAGTGGTTTATAAGAAAATAACATCAATTGCACACTAGTTAGTTGAATCTTTTCATTTGACAGATGAGGGGGAAAAATGAGACTAATTAAAAATGTTCTTTTACGTTTGTCAGCCATTTCAGGCTGGAATCCGTGGTCATCATGATAGCTATGAATAGCCTGGTGCAAGGGTGCCCGTAAGTGAAACCAAGCTAGCTGCTGGGCATCTGTACCAGCAGAGGCAATGCATTTAGCTCCCCCCACCAACACGAGCTCCTAGTGGCCCTTTTCTGAGAATCAAGGAAGTTTTAAAGGCAATGGACTTTTGAAGTTGTCAGAAGTCAAAACATGAAAACATTTCTTTGGGCTCAAAAGTTTACACAGAGAACACTATAGTTATTTCTAGAAATAGAATCCCTTGAAGTGAAGGTGTTCCTTTTTGTGGTTTGGGCTTTGATAATCAGGTTCCCTGAGTAGCTCATGACTCAAATAGTTAGTTGGGCCCTCGATGTCAGTCAGTGTCAGGTTGGGAGACCTGCAGGGCTACACATGCTGCCCATGGGATGGTGGTGTGTGTAGGGGGCAGAACCAGGTGGTAGAGGCTATGCTGGTCTGGCAGGCAGGAGGCTGCCTGCCAGCCTCTGTTCTCATACACACCATCATGCGACACTACTAGAGTCACTTGTGATTTCCAGGCCTCAGTTTCATTAACTTTTCTGATTTCTAAGGTTTCTCCAAGCTCATTGAGCAGTCTAAGGTAACACCACACAGGACAGGGTGGGAGGACCCAGGGGCTGCACAGTGGTTACCCTGTGGCACAAGAATGACCAGAGCTGTCATTTTAAAAAGAGAATCAGAAATGTGTATTTTTAAATGTAAAATCTCTTGAATATTAGTGCTGGAAACTAATTCAAATTTTTAAGAGAACATTGTATAGGACAAACCCTACACATCTCGGAAAACTATACCTAGCCAACAGGCCACTTCTATACATTAATTATAAATTTTCATAAGTTCAGATCAATGAAAAAGCAAAACAAATGACCTCACATAATATCCTTTTGGGTTTGCTGGGTTATTGGTGGTGTTATTGCTACTATCACTGAAGAAACTAAACTAGGATAAGATTTTTAAGGTAAATCCTAATCCAGCATATTAAGCAGGCATCGCAGAAACACCAAAAGGGCAACTGCAACTACAGTTGAATTATATATAACTGAATGATGAATGTTAGTGATAATATTGAGAGCATTTTACCTGCCAGATCCTATGTTATTTGAATCCCCAAAGACTTTGGAAGTTTAGTAATTGTTTTAACCCAAGTTTACATCAAGAATTAAAACAAATCAAAACAAGGCAGGTGGACTCTAAGGCCAGGAAGGGGCCTGTGACTGTCACCTCACAGGTGCTGCAGAGGCCATCTGTATCACCCGCACACTCAGCTGCCCCGGGGCCATCAGAGGGCTTATCACCACCTCTAATCCACCCTGCATGCTATCCTCTGTCCTCACTGCTCATCATTATGGGCCCTTAGTGACCCTCAGGCACGGAGCTGAGGATAGAATAATCTTTCCCAAGGCGCAGCAGTGGCCCCTTCGGTTCAAGGGAAAGTGAAAACCCAGCAATCAGGAAGGAGGCTTTATAAATAGCTGTTCTTGTACTCTGAATCGGACTCTTGTGCCTGCTGCTCCTGCCAACAGATTTGTGTTGGCTCAGTGTTTTTCAGCTTCAAGGAGCAAGGTATTCTCTGGCTTTGTTCCATACTTGAGACAAGACGGGTGTTCATGGCACTCAGGAAAATCTAGGGTGATGAATGATGACCAGAGATCAGGAGGGAGTGGGCAGAAACACAGGGAGCAAGAAAGCGGGGAGAGCTCAAGAAAGGGCCTAAGAGGGGAAAAAAAGGCTGATACTGGAGGGAGAAACTTGCTCAGGATGTAATTTATTGTTTAGGTATGAAATCCTCTTAACCTCTGAAGACACTTCTTAAGTCATTTGCATATGTGAAAAATTACCTGTAAAATCACAGATGACAGATTGTTTGCATTTTAAATGCTCTTGGGATTCAGGGATTCCCAGCCAAGGGATCACAGGTTCCAAGGAGTCTTTTAAAATATAAATAAAATCTGTGAGTTGTCGTCAACATGTCTTCACATAGAATAGAAATAACTTTGTTATTTGTTATTAAATAACAATAATAATAATTATTATTACTTAATAAAGGTGACATAGGCTAACTAATGGGTTAAATTCCTTTTTTTTATATGATTAAATCATTTACATTGCTTGGTAGCCAGAGATACTGATTGAATAGTAAATAGATTTTGAATACTAAAAATGGAAAAACTAGCGGGGCTGGGGTTGGGGCTCAGTGGTAGCACACTTGCCTGGCATGTGTGAGGCACTGGGTTTAATTCTCAGCCCTGTGTATAAATAAATAAAATAAAGATCTATCAACAACTAAAAAAAATTTTTTTAATGGGAAAACTACTATACTAAAAACAGTTTTATGAGTGACAAAAATCTTATTCAATATGGCCTCCAATATGGGGAGTGTGGGCTATGAACAGAAATACTTGATAGTACAAAACTACTCTCCACCAGGACTGGATGGTGATTCTCTTGTAAGTCACGGCATCCTCATGGTAACTGTTAGGAACTGAGATCACTCCTTGATGGTGCAGCTGGGAGGTAGAGAGCTGGAAAAAAAAATGCCAGCTCCTGACTTCCAGTCCTAATCCTTTGCCCCTTCAACCTCCTCCATGCCCAGCTTCCATTACTATGCCCTAGAGGCATCTGGCAGAAATGGGACAATCAACCCAAGTCTCAAAAGATCGTGACTCAAAGCTGTGGGCTGGGTTTGCTCACGTTTACTACCCAGATTCCATACATGGCCACAGATCCCAATTCAGGGTTGGAGGCTCTCTGATTGCTTGGAATTCTATGACACTCATCAGAGAGTCTGTTGTCTTGGCCTCCCAATTGGTCTTTCAACTCTAACTACACTTGGCCCAAAGTAAACAAAGGGCCAAACCTACAAGCCTCTTGTCTACAGCATTTTCTCCCATCTTTCAGGGTAAGTCCAGGCATCAAAGAATGTATGACCTCAGAGCCGTGACTCTCTTTTCCATGCAAGTTTGTTTCTGTGGAGTATGGACACATTTACCCACACAGGCTCCTTTGATAGGCTCTCCCGAATTCTGTCTGGCACCCGACAATACCTCCTCCTAAGGGCAGGACTCCAAGCATGATGAAGACTGCCAAAGTCTGAAATTGGATCCTCCCCCAATGCAGCACACGAAGACATGTGTGTGCACGTGTGGGCACATGCAGAGTCACATGGGAAGGTTCGCCGAGACTCATGATCTGAGATTACCCAACATGCTCACAGACATTGCTTCTCTGTGGACACAGACCCTGCAGCCTGACCAGAGAATTGCCATAATGGTATAAATGCCACCACTTTGGGGGTCTTGGGAGAGACCTCTGGGAGGCAGGCAAGGTAGGCAACACCTTGTCAGGAGAAAAAAGAATCTCTGGAGAGTCTGAGTCTCTAGGGTGTTTTCCTAGTGAGTATCTGTCCTTGCCAGGAAAAAGTAGCTCCCTTCCCCCATCCAAAAGGAAAAAAGACAAAATATTCAGAGTTTGGCTCTTTCTTGGTAATCCCTCCTCCTTTTAAAGAGTTATTCAGTTATTCATGGAAAGAAAATCCCCTTTAGGCCAGTTTGGCTGGAACATTTATCAGTGAGAAAAGTCAAATACTGGGACAAAAAGAAATCCCTGCCTGGAAGGGAATGGGGAGGGCAGAGGGAATGTCTGCAGTATTGCTCAGTCCAGGACCTGAAGGCGTATGGGCACAGTTAAGACACAGGTAGGTGAGGACAACTTATTGGAACATAAGCCCCAAAGGCCTGAGAAAGTGGCTTTTTGCTAGAACTGAGCCTCTTGCAGAGGAAGGCTGCTTTCTGTGTCCTGGCCAACCAAGGCTATAAAGGGGAACTGCCTGCCGGGGGCAGAGACAAAGTCAGGAAGCAGGTCCATACTTCACCCTGCTGAGATTGCCAGGTGGACCCCAAGCAGGGCCTACAGAGCTCTGCCTTGGCTCTCTGCATCTCTTTTTCTCCAACTCAACCTGGCCCTCAGCTGTCGGGATGAATCTCTGACCCCAGTCTCACGTGTTGACTGCATGCCTGAATTACGCTAGCTGCCTTACACACCCGAGGGTCCCCCTTGTCTGATCCTGACAGCTACCTTCTGCAGGAGGTACTGCTAGGGCTATTTGTAGATGTGACAGAGACAGATGCACAGCTAGATGGGGAATGATATCATGGAGTCAGGGGATGGAGGCTGAATGTGCCTGATCCCCTCTCTCCCACAACCAGCCTTTCTGAACATGAGGCAGTGCCCAACTTATGATAGGTCAGGTTACAAAAGTTCCTTGGTTAAGCCAGTTGTTTGTCACTCTGAGCACATTTCCCCATAGAAACAATATTATGTTGAGGTTGGGTCCCCACACTTGCCCACAAAAGCCAATTAACCCCTTCAGTACCTGAAGTACAATGTCTAGTTTTGGAGGCAAGTTGGGGGAGCTAAAGGAGCTCTGGTTAGAAGACAGAAAGGCCTGGGTTCATGCTGTAGTTCAGTCATTTACTTCCTCTATGGGCTTGGGTAAGTCATTTAGTCTCTGTCTCTTAGTTTCTTCATGGTTCATTTGGGATAATATCACCTTCCTTGCTGGGGTTATTGGGAATATTGAGTGCATATATATCATACATGATATACACTCGCATAAAGCCAAAATAGAATTCCTTATATGAAATTGGCTTTGTGGCCATGAATTCTCTGTTCCTTGAAATACAAGCAGCATATCTTTCCTGCTTAATTTGGATTGGTGATCTTTGCTTTTCACCACTTGAGGTCCCTGGTGGTGACCCTGAAGTCTGGGCTGGGATATTGCTAGGATAGGGCTGGAGATGCCAGAGGGAAAGTGAGAAACAGAGGGAACAGGAAGGATAGTAGAGGGCACACACTTAGCTAGGTATCATGTTTCTTTCTTTTGCTATCACAAAACTCCAGCACGGTCTGGTGACCTCCCCCTAAGCTTCTTGTGCCTTCCACACCATCGACCAGCTTGATGCCTCCTGGTCAGATGAAGTCCAGAGAAAGTCCTTTCTTCAGTTTCCCTTACCTCTCAAGTCATGAAACCACTAGCAAGGCAAGTAAAAAATTCATTAGATGGGGCAGATGCCTGGATAAATAAATACCGACTCCCTTCCCTATCCCACCTCCCTCCTGTGCCAGTTCTAAAAATCTTAAATAGAAAAGCATCAGCCAGAGCCTTGCTCTGCCTGAGAAACTGTAGTATATACTGCCAGCAAAATCTTTTTGATTTTGTCCTTTTGCAAATCTCAGCCATATGCTCTGTGCTTTGCTTCCACTCTGACGTGTGTGACTTCTTACACTTGTGTGTGCGTTCTTAACACCCATTTCAGTGACTGTGATTTATGTGAACCTGTCATCCTCCGTCAGTACCTATCCCTGCTCTGTGGATGTGTGCTCCACCCCACCCTATCATTACCTGCCGTCTCTAAGGTCCAGTTGTCTCCCCTAAGAACGTGACTCATTCAGTTTGTCCCCTCTTTCTGTGCCCTTGGCAAACGTGCTCCAGCTGTAGGTGTGGCCCCGATGTTCCTCAGGAGAACTGCTTGGCACCACCTCTGCCGTGCCCCTTATTTCTAGCCTACACCTGCTGCCCCTCTGTGGGCTGTGATTGTAGAGTTTCATTTGAACATTCTCTACTTTATCCCCCTTAAATCTCATTTTAAAGCCCTCCTGTTTGGTCTTCAAGTCTCTGGCCCAAAATATTCCTCTTGGTTTATGTGACAAGCTCCCGATTCCTTGCCAAGGGCCTCTCATTCCAGCATCAAAATCCATGGTCCAGAAGAACAGTTGTTCTCAGATTAGCTACAGAACAGCTCTGCATTTCCCCACTGGTGCCTATTTCTTCTAAAATTCTTTATTCTGCTTTTAAATGATTTCAGCAGGTTAGGATCTATATTAAAGTCTCTATAACATTGTACAGAATAGAAATAAATTTAATTTAGGCTTTCCCAGGTGTATTTAATGATTACCCACCTCCATCATATTCCTGTTAATTTTCTCTTGCCATCCTAGGGAATGCACATCAACAATGCGACTTACTATACCACGTGCTGGAAGAAGACAATTTAGGTAACTACCTCCACAGGCTCATCATGAGTTGACTCTCATGATGAGTGTGTTAACTATTCTCTTCTCCTTTTCCAGAAGGTCCAAATCTACCCTCTTTGGGCAGAGCCTCATACATTTGCTTCATTCTCTCCCCCTACCCCCCGGCAAACGGAGATTGGGCATTTGCTCTTTTTTTCCATGTTCTGTTTCTTAAATCAGACTCTGATTTACGTTCTCTCTGACCTTCTGAGTTCTTTTTCTTTTTGAATCATCTCTTTTATGACATCTAGGAACCCTTTGCTGATGCAAATACACTGACCTCTTAAATTTTCCTAAAGCCCATTCATTTTCAATTTTTGGTAGAAGATTAGTTTATATCTACAACATCAATAATTTGTGACCAAAGTCAAGCAAGAAAAATAAATAATTGGTCCCCACTTCGTCCTTATGTTTTTTAATTCCTGGGATCAACATGGCAACTTGGAAGTCCAAGCACGTTATGGGCCCAGGGATGTGCTGATTTGGCTTACACAGTGATTTTTTTTTCAATTGGAATATTGTACATAAACACTGGGAGTCCAGATTCTCTTAGGAAATCAGTCCATTAATACAGGGTTCCTTTTCAACCTGACTACAGTTGATTGGAACTGGCTGATTCCTTTAAGCACTCTCTCATGTTCTCCAGTTTGCAGGATCCCCCACTGTACCCAAAGTCTCATATCCATCCACTCTCTCATTTACATTAACTTCCAGGCTTCTATTGGCATTTGGATTTATGACCCCTCATTTATATATATATATATATATATATATATATATTTTTTTTTTCCTCCTGGAAATTTTCTTGGAAGCTGACTCAAAAATGTCTCCCCCCGGGCTGGGGATGTGGCATGTGTGGGTGTTCGGGGCGCTGGGCTCTCTATCCTTCCCAATTGGACCTTTCCTTCCTATCTGGCACTTGGGTCCTAATGTGTGTCTGATTTCAAGGGCTGACTGGCTGCAGATGGATGAGAGTTGAAGCTGCTGGTGTTTAAGCCCAAATGCACAGAAGCAAAATATCCACCTCTACCTCTTCTGGGAGAAAATATTTTATGTTGATCTGTGTTTGTAAGTTAGGGCACAATCTGGTGAGTAACTGACTATTCCACAATCATGAAACACTTGAGTAATAAACTTGACTTTTAATTACTGGAAAAGCAGGTTCTCTAGTTCTTCAAATCTCTTCTACCCCACTGGCCTATTGTTGATTATCTCATCCTCCACTCCTGCCTACCCATATTCTTATGATCAGTTAGGTGGAGGAAAAGGCAATATATAAAATCTGAACCAGGCCATCAGCTCAGTTTGGAGGACGTCCTGTTACGTTATCTTCATCCCAACCCTGTGCATATCCACAGAAACCCTGATTATGAGTAGCTTGTCCCTCTCCCCACCCCAGTTCAGGGAGAAAGTGATACAGAAGAGGAAAGAGAGAACCTGACTCATTGGAACGCTCTGTGTTGACAGCTCCAACAAAAGCCAAGATAAACGGGGTGAGATTTTAATTTATCCAGGATCTTCCCGCCACCTCTTACTCTATAGTAACCCGAAGCTGGAGTTTACTGACACACTTTCAGCTCATTGAGTTCAAAGGCAAGGTAGAGTACTTGTCTTGATTGGCACTTTGGAATGCTCTCCAAAAGGGCCCACTTCCAAGATTAAAGGGACTCTCCATTCAATAGAAGAGAAGACGTCTTCTACTAGACAACGAGGAATTTCGATTTAAGTGTAGGTTCAAATAACACGAATATTCAGTGATTACAAAAGTCTCTGACACTTTAGTAATTTGAGGGCATAGAGTACATTCTTGGACTAAGGAGAGTCTTTCTTTCGTTGAAGAGCATTCGAAGATTGGGAAAATGCCTTCTTAATAAAATGTGAAGTGGTAAGACCCCCTTTCCTGCAACTCCAAAATTTAAACACTTCTACAGTCTTCAAAGTAGGAATCTGATGACCCTCAACAGGGGTATCTATAGAGAGCAAACTTATGCCGATTGAAATCTCAAGTCCTGTCTGAAGCTAAGATTCTATAAGTTATTACAGATAAAAGCCACAACACCATGCATTTGGATTAGAGATTTTCAATGGATTCATATATACCTTGCTGCATGTCCTCCTTACAAATTCCTATGGCAATCAACAGCATTGTAACCAACCCCCTCAAAATTTCCAATCCATGAATTTATCTACTCTAATCTAGTAAACATCATGTGAGATAGTTGTGATTTCCATTTTACACAGCAGAACATTAAGAATCAGAGAAATGAGTAACTTCCCAGAGGCACACAGTAAACAAGAAAAAGGGCTAAAACTCAGCTCTTCAGATGCTGGATGCAATGAGCCTTGGGAATCATGTCTACATTTCATGGGGCCTGACATAACAGAGTTATGAAGTGATTTTTTCCTGGGTTTCTTTTATTTATTTATTTATTTATTTTTAATTTTGCTAAATAGAGTTACTGAGTTTCCTGGTAATTTTAGTGAAAGGCGGCTTTCAAAATGTCCTTTGGTCAAATAGTAAGTAAGTGCATTAAAAATTTCCGTAGGAAATGTTGATTTAAATGAAGAATTAAAATTAATCCCTTAACTCACTCTGGAGAACATCTACTATCCCTTCACCTTGTTTTTTAATTTCTTCTTAATAAAATCTGGACAATTATGAACATTTTAAAGGAAACATGTCAGAATGAGATGTGATGCTAATCACATCAGCTCTAAATATAAAGATGGACTATGTTATATCATAAAATACTCATAAACAAAAGGGTAACAATTTTCCAAAGTTCTAATTAATAAAGTCCAATAGAAGGTTAATGAACTTTGACATTCTTTTTGTAACTAAAAACAAGCAAGTAAGCAAGAAACAAACAAAAAAGACATGTTAAACTAATTTTCACAGCCACCTGAATTGACTTCCGCATGAAGGAATCTGAATTGTGGTGGAAAGGAAGAGAGAAACTTTGGAATCCGCCCCCCCCCCCCAATATGAATTTCTACTTCCACAACCCGACAGTTTGCTTTAAAGCTCAGGGTTTGTAAGAAAGCTCTGTGGTTGGCTGCCATAGTTTACCCAGCTCCTGGAGGTCAGCAGAGCTGACTTCCCCCAGCTCTCTCCTGACACCCTACCCCAGGAGTTACCTCTTCCTCTCTTTTTCTCTATTTCCTGGGTCTAGCCTAATGTCCTGCACTGTAGTAAGACTGCAGCAAGGCTCAGTATTTAAAGATGTTTCTAGGAGAAGCTCTGGAATCTTTGCTCTGCAAATTTTGACAGGAAGTCATTTTTTCATTGATTCATTTAAAAGACACTGGATGACAGCGTGTCTGCACTGTTCACGTGCCTATGTTTAGGATAAAGTGGGAACTCCTCCAAAGACCACCACCATCTTGCCACAGGAGCTTCATCCCACCTCTTTCCCACCTGCCTTTCCTCCTCACTTGGAATCTCTTGCCTTTCCTCTCCTGCCAGGGACCTTCCACACTTTATGTCCTTTGTCCAGGCTGCCTCCCTCCTCCTAGCTTGCCTCTGGTTCCTTCTACCCTCGGTGAAGTCCCATTTCTATCTCCCAAGCTCTCACTCAAAAGTTACCTTCTTTTTGAAGTCTAATCTCACTTTCACAGTTAGGTGCTTCAGCAACACAATACCCTCATTGTTCCTGTCCCCCCTTTGAAACAAAGATCATCATATTATATTATATTCTTCCTCCCCCAGAGATTGGGGGAGGGCTGATGTTGTGAGTTGAATTGTATCCCTGTGAAAAAAAGATATGCTGAAACCCTAACTCCCCATACCTGTGAATGAGACCTTACTTGGAAATAGAGAGACACATTGGGGGAACGTCCTGTGATGAAGGACACAGAGATGCAGTGATGCATCTATAAGCCAAGGAATGCCAAGGATTGCTAGCAGCTAGTAGAAGCAAGGGGATACACACGGAATGCATTCTCTCTTGGATCCTAGGGAAGGAACAGACCTTGCTGACACCTTGCTCTCAGACTTATAACTTCCAGAACTGTGAGAGAATAAATTCCCTGTTATTAAGTGATCTATTTGTTACAGCAGCCCTCAGATACTGATACAGTTGTTATAGCTTCTGAACTTGTTCATCATCCCAGCAAGACCCATCCACTGCCGGAAAGAAGCGGTTATGGCAGTCCACCTTTCCTCTCAGCCCTAGCAGGAAGCTAAAACAAAATCATGCTCAATGCATTGTGGCTAAATGAAGAAAGATGCTCAGTCCCACCCTTATAGTTTTAGTTTAGTGGGTCCCAAACAGGGTCAGACTCTTTCTGAGTGAAAGCTTATGAATGTGCTGAAAAGCTAGCGGATTATAAACAGATTATAACAAATCAAGAAGAAAAATCAAAGTGGGGAAAAGTGTCAAAAACCTTGAAGATGAATTCTAAGAGAAAGTTGAATGCAAACATGAAGGCCAGGGCCAGGGTTGGTCAGTGAAGGAGGAATTTAGGGGCAGCATCTTGAAACAAGTACTAGATAATGATTAAATCAAAATTGGGGCTGTCACACTAGACAGAAGAATTAAAAACACAAGGGCAGGTGTGAGGGAACGTGAGAGAACCGATGCAAGTCAAGGAGAAGGTGGGATTGGCATCTGAGGAGGATTTTACGCAAATACAAGGGAGCTTAAATTCTATAAAATGGACACAGTTGCGATGGCAGATTATGTGTAGCAGCAACATGATATGAATCACATCTCAGGGTGACTACCAGGCAGCTCCAGATGGGGTGGGCCTACCCAGGGAGGTGACATGATTGATTAGAAGTGACTAATCCCAAGGTTGGCATGTGGGCATGTGGTCTTGGGGACCACTGGGCAGCTGAGGAGCATCGGAGGAAAGAGGTCTCACAGGAGACCTGCTGAAGAGGGGTGGGTGGAGAGCTCCAGCTGGGAGGGGGCCTAGTGGTGTAACAAGCACACCCCTGGGCTCAAAGAAGATAAAGTTTGTGACCCCAGATGAATGAAATGTTCTGCTTTGGGAAACCCGTGAAAGGATTCTACAACTTCTCTCAGGAATTCATTTCAGCTTTTAATATGTCTCCAGGCTAGAAGATTCCTGTTCCCATCCCAAACAATACCTCACCTCTAAAGCACAAGCACATTCCCAACCCCTGCCCCTCCACATTGTTTCCTGAGCTGAGATGAAGAGTAAGGAAGTGAGTCTGCCATTTACTCCCATGAATCCTTCGCTTGAGGTCTGTTCCCAATACATTCTCTATTTTTCCCCAGGAAAAGTGATTTGGGTTTATTTATGGTTTTATGTAGGTCCTTTCATTGATTCAAGTTATTCTCTAGTCTCTTTCTTGGGTGCTTCTTTGGTCATGAGGCATCAAACTGGGCCCAAAGAGAGGCAGGAAAATGTGATGGGATAAATGCAGGCTGTGGAGTCAGACAGACCTAGATTTGAACAGCAGCTCCTCTATTAACTCATGGGGTTTGGAACAACTTGCATAGGCTCTCTCTGAGTCTCAGTTTTCCCATCTGTAAAATGGATCCTTAATATTGACCTTTTACTTGGAAAGTTGTGCCAACTAAAAATAATATACATGAGATTCTTGAAGGTTCTCAGCAAATGATAACTACTATTGTTAGTATGGGATGCAGTAGGACTGAATTCTAAATACTTTAATAAATACACTCTTATTCACTTGTGTTTAAATCTACACCACTGCAAAGTTCTGAAGGCAACTCTTGCTAAAGTAAAATAACATAGAAACTGGCCCTCCTGAGATACTGTAAAATTATGCACAGATCCTGAAACAGTGCAAAGAGAATAAGATCTTTTTTTATTTAAGATCTTATTCTCTTTTTTATTTACCCCCCACAAAAGTAGAACTGCAGAACATATCAAATAGTTATTTCCAATGCAAAGGGAGTTGAATAATAGCTTTAAAACTCTCATATTGACTGAACAAGTGCGTTGGGAGTTTTTAATTGGAAAAGTCTAATAAAACTTCTGCTGCAGATAAATGCACTCCAATCAGCTGCTTTCTACCACTTCCTTTCAAAACTTATAAGCAATGCTGTGTTAATCGTGTTTTGAACCCATGTATACAGTGTGAGCTCAAGTAAATGAAACAGTGCAATGAAAGTGCTGTAAGAAAATATTTTTTAATGTGGACAGGGTTTATTTCGGGGTGGGAGGTTTGGCCCAGTGTCACTTAGTTGAGACTTCTGACCCCCAGAACGGTCATATGATAAAGTAATATTGTTTTAAGCTACAAAGTTAGTGGTAATTGGAGATAGCAATGACACAAAACACATATGGAGACACAGTCCAATTCTCAAGGTCAGAAGATTGAAGTTTAGGAAGAGCAATTTGGTCAAGGTCACACAAAAGTGGTGACAACTGCAGGACTTGAATCCAGGTTGTCTGATAACAGAACCTATTCTCTTGGGCCTTTAGCTCCATTGGAGTCCAAAACGTTTATCTAGCACCTTGCTTGCACAGAAAATGTGAAAACCCACCATTGTACCTAATGACCCACTATATTTGAGGATGGCTCTAACTGGTAGAAGTGATGTCCTAGTTTGGGGCTCAGATTGGTCTTTCCAGTCACTTTCCTTATGATTTATCATGCCAGATAACCCAATTCCTCCCTTATGAGAAAACCCTCTTAAATATTTGAGGCCAATAATCACTTTTCCCTAAACCTCTTTTTTTGGGTGAAACAACCTCAGAGTCAGTCTTTCCTATAAAGTTCCCGTACCTTCTTGACCTCTCCCTTCTGGAAAGCATCCAGACCATCAACACCTCTAAGGACCCCGGCAGTTCCCACCTTGCTTCTACTTTGTGTACTCTGACTTTCTTTCATGAGGTTATCATGCTAACCCTCACCTTCTGAACTTGATTACATGCTATACCTTGAGCTCTTTGATGCAAATGCTTCTAAAAACCAATCAATCGAGAAATACTGATAACTTTTGGATGACTTGGCCAAAAGTCTTGAAAAACAGCTTGCTTTCAAGTTCCTTCTGACATTATCACCAACTGATTTTGCTCTTTGTTGACATGAATAATACCTTTCTTATTCTAGCCTGGCAGGGACTAGGAGAAAAGGCCTGTTAAGCTGCCATAAGGAATTGATTTGTTCAAATGGCAACTTTGGAGAGAGCCCCAAGGTCCCATAGGCTGCCCCTGTGCATGTTCTGAGAGGTTTTCTTGCCTGTTCCACTCTGACTGGGAAGCCAGGCAGGAAAAGGAAGGCAATGCTAAGAGTTAATATTGATTTCATCATATTATTTAAAATACTGTGAATGTCAGGATGGAGAGAACTGCACAAATATTAATAGCAGCCTCCTAAATCTTTGATCATCCACAGCTTTAGACAATCCATGTGGCTGCTCCTACATTTCTGCAAATCATTGAGGGCTGATTGTAAACAAATAATCCAGCCAAAAAAGCATGGGCTTCTGCAGTTGCGTAATGATGAGAGCCTGGAGAAAAAACATGAACCCATATTTCATTCATTTTAGTTTCCGTGCCTCTTCCAAGTAGAGGTGGGGTTGGGAGGGGGCTAAAGCATTTTTGTAGGTTAGCATCTGAATGGTCAAATAATGAAGTAAGTTGCTCTGTCAGGACTGATGTCAAGAGCCAAAGATACTTGAGCACACAGCACCAAACATTTCCTTGATGAATGAATGCCTACAGGGGAAGGAAACAGAAAACGCCACAATCATTTATGTTGGGGGCTTTTCAGAATCCTATTAAAAAAAAAGAATTTGACCTATTAGGGGAAATAGATGCAGTCAGTCTGGAGTACTGGGTACCTAGGGTAAGTCTATTTTGGGGTGCTGAGCGCTGCTGGATGAGAAAGGCTAAAGCCCAAGTTAGGGCACAGAATGCAGACTCCAGTAGTGACGATTTTTAATCCTTTGCTTTGGGAAAACCAAACATCTGGGCTGTGATATTGGGCTATTTTATAGTGCTTCTGGAAAAAAATAACTTAAGATGGTTTTATTTTTAGATAAAAGAAGACTACCTTGCGAATATGGGGATACACTGCATGCTGGGACTGCAGAGCATACCATGGTATTCAAGAGAAGAGGCACTTTCATTTTTAGAACTATGTGCCTAAAGCTTTGCTAGCTTCTGTTGCTCCTCTCACTGAACATCTCTGAGTTCAGCTAAGGTTGGGGGTTGGTGAGAGGGGTGAGCATCAGTGATGGGGAGAATAGTCACATCTTCCAGCACCTGACTTCTCCAGGCCACCTGCCTAGCCACCAGCTGGGCATTTCATGGACCCAGCTGGTAAACCACATGGCATCTGCCCTGCAACTCTCCCTCTCTCATCCCTACTCTGCTTCTTCTGGTACCATTTCAGCTTGGGTCTTGGACTCCCCACTTTGATTCTGTCTTTAGATTCTGGACTTAGAATCTATGATGTTCAGACCCCAAACCTCTGCTTCTTGAACCCACATGGAGCCAGGAGGAGGAATTTTCTCCACAGCACCCATCCTGGAAAACCTAAGTCAACACTGGATAGATAATTGGTCCCATTTTCCCATCCTCTAAGAGAGGGATTAATTCAGATTCAATGCATCCTTGCTGGGGTGTCCTCCAACTTTTAGTTGTTCTCAAACTTTTCTTTTAAAGGACTCTGCCTATAGACCAAAGATCCTATGAGAATGAGAACTGAATTCCACCTGCCACTCCATCAAAAGAGTATCTGATTGTTAATGCTTTATGGCAATTTCAGCAATGCTTTCCTCTGTTTGCCAGTCAATGATATTCAACAAGAAATATTTATTGAGAACCTATTGTGTGCCATGAACTTCCTACATCTTACAACAACCTTGCAAGATTTTCAAGGGAGGAAGCAAAGGATTAAAAGGATTAACTTGCCCAAGGTCACACAGCTAGCAAGTTGCAGAGCCAGGTTTGGATGCCAGCTTCGGCTATACCCTGCTGCCTCCTTCTATAAATATCTATGAAGTGCTTAGTTCTTTGCAAGTTGTATTTGCAACCTATTAAGGACTCAAGCTACATTAGGGCTTCTGGGGAACCCCTCGTCAGCCACTCCATGGGCCTGGCTCCAAGAAAGCCAACACTCCAGAGCCTGTTAATTACTCGAGGGCTTTTGGGAAAGGTGGTCAGCCTTGGGTAAGGAATGAAGCACGGCTGCGGTCCCTTTGAAAGGCCCGACAGGAAATATCTTGCTTCAGTCTCAACTGCTGAAGGACATATTCAAGTGGATGACACTCAGCAGGTTTGAATAACACATTCCTCAAGTGCTCTGGGTTTCTGACCAACAATAAAAAAACCTCCGTAGTTAGACTTCTCTTTCTGGATTCTCACTGCCAGGGATACTGGAGTTAGATAGTTTTTAGGTGTAGATTTCATATGTACAAAACCCTTCACAGAGACTTAATCTGGAAACTTCATAAAGGACTGGATAGCATTCTTCATGGAAGTCTTGCTAGTACTGACTGCTGTCCTTTTGAAGGATGGATAATCCCTCTCCTTATCCCCTAGTTAAAATACTCTCTTTCCTCCATTATTTTGCCTCTATTGTAAACTCTCCCCTCGTCAAGACCTGGAAAATGCGCCTTCTTTCTCTTATTTCCTTTCCCTCATCTCACTCATCAGTGTGAGATCTATGCCTCACACTTTGGAAGGCTCACCAACTTTAAATTCTTAATAGAACAAGGGAAGGCACATTTCAATTTTGTTCTGGGTCATACAAAATCATGTAGCCATGCCTGCTCCCTGCTGTGCACATTGAGATAGGGAGAAGACTCATTACATACAAGATATGATGGTCTCCTCCTTCTGCACTCAGCAAGCATTTTCTCATTGAGGCGATTCATACAGTTGGATGAGCCCATGAGAAATCCACCCTCTTTAGCCTCAGTTTCTTCCTCTCTAAAAAAGGGACAATAACACTTACCTGCAAGTTATGAGCACTGAGTGGGATTGTGTATAAAGTACCTACTAGAGCTGGGTGTGGTGGTGCACACCTGTAATCCCTGTAATTCAGGAGTGCAAAGCTGGCCTTAGCAACTTAGTGAGGCCCTAAGCAACTTAGGGAGACCCTGTTTCAAAATAAAAAATAAAAAGTGTTGGAGATTTAGCTCTGTAGTTAAGTATTCTTGAATTGGAACTCAAGTTCCCCCCAAAAAAGTACCTATCAGAGCACCTGGTACATAGTAGGGATTTGCTAAAGGAAATCTGGGGGTCACAGCAGGTGCAGCAAAAGGTCTTCAACTAAGATAAGTCAGAAATCAAATTAATCTCACTGCTTAAAAAAAAAAAACAAAACCTTGTGATCTCAGCTAGGTAACTTAGTTTTTCCCAGCCTCAATTTCTGTATCTGTAACATGAAAATGATAATATTTACCTTATATAATTGTTTTGAGATTTAAATAGTTTAATATACTTAAAAAAACCCCTGGCATCTTGTAGGAGTTCAAAAGTGGACAATAATTCTTTGGGTCCCTTGTAACACTGTTTCTACACTCAAAAATGATCCACTTGTGAATGATGCTTGGGATATAACTGTTAAAATGTGCTATATACTCTATGACTTCCTGTATACTCTTCCTGTAACATTTTTGTATGTTAAAATAGTTTTATAAAAATATTTGAGGAATGTTTTTTCTTCTTTTCTAGACTATGAACCTAGCAATTCAAAGACTAGGTAGTAGAAGGGATCAAAAATAGCACCATCACACACGGCCCGTATCGCTACCTCCTTGGGTCTGGTTCTTGCTCCATTAACAAAGCTATTTCATTAGGGAAACAATTTCATGCAACCCACCACCTTTCTTGGCAGCAACCTATACAATGAGACCACTGGGGGAAAAATTTCCTGAAATCCTAACAGCTGAGTCATATTTGACACCCCTTAAGAATCAAAGAAGCCTTAGAACTGTGATTTTTCACCATTTGGAAGTTTTAGGTCCTTTTAAGAAATTCTGCTAGTTATGGAGATTCTCTCCAGAAAAATATATCTAAGATCTTAGGTTCAATTTCAAGGTGTTCTGAGAATCCCCAAAGCCCCTGAACCCTGGGTTAAGAATTCTTATTAGAATAGCTCAGGAATATGAACTAGAGATGGGAAAGAGTCAACTTTCCTGATGAGTTCCAGCCCTGACTAGTCACACTCCCTTGCTGAAAACAAAACCAAACAAAATGAAACAAAACAATCATAACTCCCTGTATTTAACCTCAAGGTTATCCCTGAGGGCCCAGTTCCAGGCAGTAATGGTAAAGATTTCTAGCCAAGCTGTGGCTGCTCTTTGGAGAACCCAAGTTCAGCTCAGTAAAATGAAGCCTATTTGATAATATCGTTTACATTTCCAAATCCTGGGTATCAAGCTTTCTTCCTATCCCTTGTGGCCCTTCCTAAGTTTAGCTGCTGGTGTAATGGGGTAACCATGGCAACAACCACCTGCCTATTTAAAACCATCTCCAATGCTAAATAAGGAAGCCTAGGGAAAATGGCTGCTTGCCTGCCTCTCAGTGGACAAACTGAGCACTCCTGGGTATTTTGGACATGGGCAAGCAGGCAGAAAAGAAGCAGTATGGACCCAAAGCTCTTAATAGGAAGAGTTTGGTAACCTTGTGAAATAGAGGCAACATCCTATGTCATCATTTCTTTAAATGCAAATATAGGAGGCTGGGGATGTGGCTCAAGTGGTAGCGCGCTCGCCTGGCATGCGTGCGGCCCGGGTTCGGTCCTCAGCACCACATACAAACAAAGATGTTGTGTCCACCGATAACTAAAATAAATAAATAAATAAATTCTCTCTCTCTCTCTCTCTCTCTCTCTCTCTCTCTCTCTCTCTCCTCTCTCTTAAAAAAATAAATAAAAATAAATGCAAATATATGGTGACTGTACCACAACACCTTGACCTCAACCAGGTAAAGAGTGAGGCATGAACCTAACCTCTGAGAGTAGTAGTCTTATTAAGGAAGTCTGCAAAGTGGGAAAGAAAATGGTTTAGACAGATCACAGTAGCTTTGTTCATACTGTGTTTTGCACAGTACATTTTTTTTTTTCCTGACAGATGTATCTTTCTAATTGTATTTAATCGTGTGGATGGCGGATGATTGCTCTGTTCATGTCATATGTTGACCTACTGATTTTTTGGAATATGGAGAAATTTCTCTCCCCCTCTTTCCTCGTTCTCTACAAATTACAGAGATTTTGCTTGTTTCCCATGCCAAGACACCATACAACCAGCTGCAGTGAACGACTTCCTTTCCCCCAAGCATGCTGCACCCTCACTCCTTTGTATTTTTTCCTACATTTGGTTCCTTCTCTCAGAGTTACCCTTCTCCTTTTGCCAATCTGGAAAACACTGTTTTCTGTGTCTTGGATGGGGCATTTCTCTCATTAGAAAACCCTCCATGCCAAGTTCCACACTCTTGCTTTGTATTGCCATCAGTCGCGTCTATCCACATCACTTAACAGACCATGATGCACATCTGCTTTCCATTCTGTTTCCCCCAAAGGGCTGGGAGTGCCCTGCACCAGTCCATCCAAAACACCTCTAGAATAGTGTCTGGTAGATAGAATGTTTTCAAAAAATACTGTTGGATAAATGGATGAATGAACAGAATGTACAGATTTCACAAGCAGATGGAAATGTTCAGACACATGAGTGTGAGCATGTGTCAGGGTACTTGTGCGAATCCTGTGGAATGGGTGGAAGAAGAGTATTTAAAAAAACTGTGTAGATATTCGGGCGTGAAGAAGATTGAGAGGAGAATCAACAGAATTGCAAGTTTGAGACTACAGTGGTAGGGGCTGGAAGTATGGACGTTTAGCAGTGTGGAGTGAGTGTGTAGGATCTGTGAGTGTTAGGAGTGAGAGGGAATAGGCTGTGACAGAATACACATCCTAATAAAGTTACTTCAGCTGTGATTAGATCCCACAGATCGCTCTTCCAGAGGGAGAAGTAGCTTCATTATGTTTAGTTTCTGATCCTTAAAAAGGCTTGCTTTTTCTTGGTTAGGCCCTCCCCCACCCCAGGCTGAGGGGTCAGGGCAAAGAGCAATAATAATAATGTCCGGCTCTTTCGGGGTGCTGGGCTTTAAATGAATGTCTTCAGACCCTTTAACCTCTGCTTTGAAGAGAATTCTGTGGGGTCAATAAATGTCAATTCCCTCATGTTCAAAGATCAAGTCCAAAGTATTATCCACCCTACTCCCTACCTGCCTGAGGTTGGGGTGGGATCCTGTGGTCATCTTGAAATAGTACAATAAAATGGAAGGAGAAAGAATAGAAGTCAGCTAATGAGAAGAAGAAGAGAAAGAAGTAAGAAGGGAGAAAGGCAATTTTGACAATCCCAGGGGTAGCTATGTGCCCAGTCAGAACTCAGTTCTGGTAAATTCCCTCTGGCATGCAAGAAGGGTTTGGTTTCCTTTGCAAAAGACGTTGTTTTCTCTTCCCTTTCATTTTTTAATCTAACATCTAGACTGCACACAGGGCGCCCAGGCTCAGGTGGGGCCTGGTGGGCTCCAGGTCTATTGCCTTTGCAAGTGCCACTCTGCTGCTGCCCTCTGCTGTTGGGGAAGGAAGAGGCGACGCCCTCCTGGCACTCTGGATCCAAACCCCAGGGCTGCCACCACCTCCCATGTAGGACCTAGAGAAGCTGAGTCCCTTCCACCCTTTCCAGAAAAAAAATGCGGGGCCAGGGCAGGGTTTGGGGTGGGGGTGCTGCACCTTTTGAGGAAGCAGCCAAGCCCCCGCAGGGGCTTCAGTTAGCCAAGGACAGACTCCCCCCACTACCCGCAAAGGCGGGCACCCCACGCCCCTTCCACCCCCACATCCCTCCCTCTGCACAGATCCTCTGGGAGGGACTGGAGGGACAGGCTGCCAGACTGTGGCAGGTTTCTGACATTTTTTTTTCTTTCTTTTTCTTGGAAATGGAAACCCTCCTTCCGGCAACGTGGCAGGGAAGCGAAGTCCCGGGGCGGCCAGGCCAAGAACATTTCCGTAGGAGCAGGTGGGAGGCCCGGGTCTGGCTGGCTGCACTGGGCAGGGCGGCTGGGCTGGGCAGCAGAGCAGCCGGCTTGCAGCCTCTTACCTGCTGTTGAATTTTTCAGGGTGTTTCTCTCTCATCATGTGGAATCTGTGTGCAATGGAGGCATCCTGAAAGCGAAAGAGAAGAAGGCAGAACCCTGGTTAGTGCTTCTAATGGTGCTGTGTGGCGGAAGGGATTGCACCCATGCCTTCACCAGATCCCACAACCCTGAGATTCCATCTCACAGGGAAGGCTCCAGATCCCAGAGGCCCAACACCAAGTCCAAGGGTACAGTTAGTGCCGCCAATACTCTTAGAGGTGCCTTGGTCCACTCCAGGGCCCTTGCAGTGAGCACTCCATCCCAGGCCCAGTGAGAAGCAGAGAGTTAAGGGATGAGTGAAGGGAAAAGCCCAATTCTTTGAGGAGAATGAGGGTCTGTGAGCACATAGACAGAAGAAGCCCATGTGGGAGGCTGGGAGTGATTCTTTGGGTATGCCTTGCCATATTAAATGGTTCTGTAAAATTCTTTTTATTTTGGAATATTTTGACTCACAAGAAGTTGCAAAAATAGTTCAGAGTTCCTATGTCCCTTTCACCCAGCATTCCCCAAGGAAAACATCTTACATAAATAACTACAGTACATTGCGAAAACCAGAAAGCTCATGTTGGTTGGTATTAACTCTTCTTCTTCTTTTTTTTTTTTTTTTTTCCTGTACTGGGGATTGAACTCGGGGGCACTTGACCACCAAGCCACATCCCCAGCCCTATTTTGTATTTTATTTAGAGGGTCTTACTGAGTTCCTTAGTGTCTTTTTTGCTAAAGCTGGCTTTGAACTCACAGTTCTCCTGCCTCAGCTTCCTGAGCTGCTGGGATTACAGGCATGTGTCACTGAATGGTTTATATATTAATTCTTAGTCATTCATGTTAGTAGAAATAACAAATGACAATGGATAATATATCTGGTAGATAATTAGAGAACATACTGGCTTTTGCTTCTTGATGATTCCATCTAAAGGACTGCTTCCAAGGTCAAGGAGAATGTTAAAACACATCCTACTGACATTTTCTTATACTCCCTATTGGCATATCCTTTGGTGCACTCTTGGCCACTGGCACCTCAGAACTCCCCACAAGGATGGCTGTCATGACCCCATGCTTCCAGGCTCTCTAACCTCTGATCCAAACTTCTTAGCCCTGAATTTTATGTGCAGCCCACACTCCCATTGTGGGTAGTCCCATGAGTTGTTTCTCATGGTTGTTTCTAGCATCTAGATGCTGGTAGCTCCACAATGTTTAGCTCTAGAACCAACCCTGAGCTTCAACCCTAAAAATGGACTCAACTTTCCTCTTCAAACCTGTTCTTCCACCCTCATTAATTGTCTTGTTTTCTAGCAAAAGAATGTGTACCGCCCCACCCCCTCCAACCACCACCACCCAGGCCCCATGCCAGCACACTGGGTGCAGGTGCTGGGCTTCAGAAACAAGCAGGCTAATTGGGCTGGAGATGGGGTGACCCAGAAACAAGGGAGCTGATTCAGATTTGTTCAGGAACAACAACAACAAAAACTTCAGAAACCGATTTGCTGGAATATGTGGCTAAAAAATGCCTGAAATTCCATCCAGCAGATTTTTAGCTAATGCATATTCCATTTCTCTATAAGAAAACTCTACAAAAGATCATTTGTGAATGCTGATTAAAAACACACACATACACACACACACACACACACAAAAGTCAGGAGGTATAGTTCAGTGAAGAAGCATTTTTGAGCATGTAGTGTGTGTAGTGAGTTGCACTTGGAATCAGAGTGACCCCAGCCAGCAGCCACTATCTGATAAATGGAGAGAGCAAGCACATCAAGAAGATGAGTTTGCTGGGCAGCGGCACATGCCTATAATTCCATCGGCGCTGGAGGCTGAGACAGGAGGGTTGCAAGTTTAAAGCTAGCCTCAGCAACTTAGCGAGGTCAAAAAACAACTCAGTTGAGACCCTGCCTCTAGATAAAAAATATTTTTTTCAGGAAAAAATAAATAGGAAATGAGGCTCACTGGTTAAACACCACCAGTACAAAAGAAAAAAAGAGCTAATTTTATGTGTGGCAAACATTCCTTGCTGAAATAATGTCTTGGGAGTTTAACAATTAAACTTTACATACTGATTTTATTTTTAGCTTAAGACACATCAAGAGTTAAAGTCTGGGTGAGGTCCCTCTGTGCAAGTGGTGGGAAGTGTGCAAACCCCAAGGAGGCCTCCTTCCCACCCCCTGGACCCACACAGCTTGGCCCGAGTGGCTTCTTTGGGCAACCAGCATTTCATGCTCCCAGGCTCCCATCACCTCCCTAGCTCGGAGCAAGTTTCAGTGAACATGCTCAATAAGATTCATGTGACATTGTCAAGTGCTTCTCTAGATTTCAAGAAAACATTCCATCTACTTGTGTTCCTTTGAAGCACTAATTTTCCTCTGTCAGAAAAATTAAAAAGAAAAGAAAGAAAAAAAGCAATCGTATATTGCTTGCACAGTTTGTACTTCACTATCCCTCCCTCCAGTACAGCTGGGACTGGCTCCTGGTTCATACTTCTCTGGGATATTTGCACAGACCCCTCCCTTTGTATAGTTCTCATTGTCCTTTGTTTTTCCATAACAAGAATTTCCAAAGACTAGCCTTTAAAATATTATTAGTTTAGCATGTGGTTCCTAATTTGCCAGTGTCATTCCTTGACAAATAAAGTAACCAGGGAGAGCTAAGTGGCTCCTTTGCTCTCAAGTCCTGAAAAGGTGATGGATCATCAGGATCCTGACCATGTTCCTCTATCTGGAGATGAAAAAGAAGAGTCGAGATTCTCTTTGCTCTCTTGAGCATCTCTGAGTCAAGGGCTGATCTTGGCATATTGACAATCAATAATGATTTCATTTGGATTTTGGAAATCAAGGCTACACCAAATCTTTTCTTGGTGATGATTACAGTAAAATGACACTTCCGTGATGACACCAAGTACTGGGAATTGCAAACTCATGGGAGCCATGATGCAGTTCTGATGGCCTCACTATCCGGAGTCTTTTTGGATGCAGCATGGGTGAAGAGGAGACCAAGAAAGGTGTGGACACAGGGCTGTTTTTCCTCAAGTAAAACTCTTAAGCACATGGTTGGACCAATAATTTTGGGCCCCTTTCAGTGTAAGCAGCTGTTATTTGGATTTTGAGATATTGGAACATCTAGGCCAGTGCTGTCTAGTAGATATTTAGTGTATGCCACATATGTAACTTAAGATTTTCTTGTAGTTACATAAAAAAGTAAAAAAGAAGCAGATGAAATTAAAATTTTGAAAATGTTTTCACATACAACATAAAGGTGAAATTAATTTTAGTAACATTTTAATTAACCTAATATTTCCCAAATATTATCATTTCAATATGTAATCAATATTAAAAATTATTAATATTATTATTTTATTTATTTTTTTAAGGTGCCGGGGATGGAACCCAGGGCCTTATGCATGTGAGGCAAGCACTTTACCAACTGAGCTATATCCCCAGCCCCAGGGATATTTTAAGTTATTTTCTTCATAGCACATTTCTGAAATGTGGTGTGTATTTTACACTTACAGCACATCTCAATTTAGACAAGCCTCATTTCAAGTGCACAATAGTGACATGTGGCTCACAGCTGCCATATTGAACCAGGCAGGGCCAAGTCACTCTGACAATTTAGGGAGATAAGAAGACAGAAAGAGACAACAGGGCAGGTTATTTGAAATTCAGATTGTTCTCAAAACTTATGGCAGATTGAGGAATGGAAAAGTGTAGACCCCTTGTCACTCCTCAGTGATTTCCATTGACTTAGTACCTTTCCTGGCAACAGATTAAAAACCGGATACTGAGCCGGACATGGTGGCTCATGCCTGTAATCTCAGTGACTCAGGAGGCTGAGACAGGAGGGTTGCAAGCTTTAGCCATTTAGCAAGACTCTAAGCAACTTAGTCAGACCCTGTCTCAAAATAAAAAGTAAAAGTGGCTGGGGATGTGGCTCAGTGGTTAAGAACCCTTGGGCTAACTCCAGTACTAAACAAACAAAAACAAAGAAACAACAACAAAAAAACCCATCTGAAGCTGATTGATTCCAAAAGTTTGCAGGCAACTGATGTCTTGTTCACAAATTCCCTAATGGGCAGGAGGCTTGTCATTGTGGAAAACTTGGTTGGTGAACTCTAAAACAATCCGTAAGGTGGAACATGGCACATGGGTTGGTGCGACGACTGTGGTTTTTCCTTGGCCCCTAGGCTCCCCTAGCATCTGAAATAGATTCATTGAATCAAGGGATTAGCTGTTCACCCATACAGTTAAGGCTCAGTGAAAGCAGAGCCTTTGAGGAGTTCAGAGTTATGCATTCTCCAGGAATTATTTTGTAGTTCCAAACTTCCTGTCACTGATACCTGGCTATCCTGACATTTCTGCCTAATCCAAAAATAGATAGGAGGGAGGAGGAAGCCAGAGGAAGTGGTGTCTTGGATGTGGCTATGCTAAAAATCTCTTGCCAGTGGATATTCTCAGTAAGAAGGACCAATAAGGCCAATTATCTTAGGTCCTTATAGCTGGCCTGTGAATGGAGATGTGGTGGCAATGAGGCCACAGTCATTCCCTGGAGTCTTATTTAATCCTCCATCTATTAAATAGGTCCTGTAAGTACCAAAGGGACTGTGTGAACTCATCAGGGCAAATTCCCATCTACAGCACCCAGGGTGCCATAGCAATGGTGACTGTCATCATCTTTATGATGCAAGGCAACAGCCACTTGGTATCAATAAGCTATTCCATGTCCTTCAGAAGAGGCATAGACCTTGCAGAAATCTCTTTGCCAAAGGAGTTCGACTCTATTTAATCATCATCAGGAGGTAAAACTGGGTTGGTTTACATACCTACTTCTCCTCTTACAAAGTTAGGGAAGTCAAATAGGGAGCAAGACCTTCTGCAAATGTCAGCCCCAGACTCTGTCAGGATTGTGTGTTGGTTACTTGTTTTCTCAAGATTTCCTCTTTCCAACTTTTAAAGAGCGAGCACACAAATGATGCAAACGTTTTGTTGAGAGAAGGCTAAGGGTGCACCAAAATGAGATAGGAATTTCTAGTCCCTCACTCCTGTGCAATACATGCACAAACCCAATGTATAAGAAAAAAAATTCATGAGGAAGAAATTGTGTGGGTCTTCGTAATTTGAAAAATGAACACATTGGATATTATCAGTCATCCCAGGACAGAAAAACATTTTGACCTTTGAGGATGATGGAGAATGTTTCTATGTTTTCTTGGAGGATGATTAGCTGGCTCACCCTTCCTTCCTTCCTTCCCTTTATATTTTCAAGAATGAATTGTAATTTGTAATTTCAAGAATGATTACTGATCAGGCTTGGCTCTTGGCTTTAGGGTCCAGCTATTTAGTTTAGAGAAGGTTGTCTATTTCTTTTTGTGTATCCATTTATTTGGGGAAAATAATACTAAGAGAAGTCCACTTTATGCAGCCACTAGATCAACAGAGACAGAGAAGGAGATGCTGGAAATCATGTTTTTGTCAGCTAGAGCTGAGTGTGTGGGAAGATTTGGGGCTGAAGATTCTGAAGGCAGCCATGACTGTACCTTTCCATCTGGAATCTTCCATGCAGCCCACCCAGCCTCCCTGCTCATTGCTTATATGGGCTAACACTTCCTGCTTTCTAGATTCCCTCTCCTTCGTTTAATTCAGTTCTGATTTCTGTGTCCTGAAGAACCACTTCCCTTTGATCATTCTTTTCTGTTCTGATGGGCTGTCTTCCCTCTCTGAAGCCCTGGTCAGGATCATCTGCATCAGAATGATTTTAGAAGCTTGTTAAAAATGCGAATTCCCACTAGCACATGCCTTGTAATCCCAGCTGGGAGAATGCAAATTCAAGGTCATTCCTATGTGAAAATAAAAAGGGCTGGGGCAGTAGCTCAGTGACAGAGCACTCGCCTAAGCATGTGTGAGGCCCTGGGTTCCATTACCAGCAAAACGCACGCACGCACGCACGCACGCAAGCAAATTCCCAGACTTCCTGAGTCAGAATATGAATCAGAATCTGTTGTGAGCAGAATCTGTATTTCTGATAAGTGGCCCTGTAAGCCATTTTGAGGTATATCCCCCCAAACTACCAAATACACACACAGTGTTGGCAGCAAGAAGATGGAAGGGGCTGTGCAGAGGCCACAGCTCAGCAGGCCCGGAGCTCAATGCTGAGGGTTCCAGGCTCCACCACCCAGGGGCTTGGACTCCTTCTGCAGCTCTCTAAGCCATCACTCCCTCTTATAAAACACAGTAAAAATTGCATGATGACTTCATGTACCAACATGGAAACTGGACCTGGTGTGCTTAATAGGTACTCAATAAATGTTAACAAGCTGTACTCTGGTTTCTGTTGGGAAGACCCAAGGTTTGGCAAAACTAATGATTGGGAGTGTATGTTCCAGGAGCCCTCTGGACACCAGACACTGGTCACGTCTGACTGTTGGGAGCTGAAGATGGCAGTGCTCCAGTCAGGGGAAGTGGAACCAGGGTCGTAGGTCTGAAAAGGGGAGGGTTCTTAGAGCAAGAAGAGGCAGGAGGGTGTCTGCACTGGTCACTGTCACCAGGAGGAAGACACTAGGGGAAGATGTCCCCCTCACCTGAGGCTGGAGGCTGGGGGATAAACTAGCTTGGGGCACAGGAACCTCTAAACTTGCTCCTAGTCCATTATCTTCAGCCTCTCAGACCTGATAATAGGCTCAGCAATCCTGCTGTCTTCTGTTTTAGTCATAGAAAAAGAGCTCTGGATTAAGAATCAAAAATTAAGATGAGTGGTACATATACACAATGAAATATTACTCAGCCATAAAGAAGAATGAAATTATGGCATTTGCCGGTAAATGGATGGAACTGGAGACTATCATGCTAAGGGAAACAAGACAGTCCCCCCAACCAAAGGCTGAATGTTTTCTCTGATATAGGGATTCTGACTCACAATGGTGGGAGAAGTATTGGAGGCTCACCAAGTTGGACAGGGAGCATTGGGGGAAGGGAGGGGGGATGGGAATGGGAAAGACAGTAGAATGAATCAGACATAACTTTCCTATGTTCATACATGAATACTCAACCAGGGAAACTCCACATCATGTACAATCACAAGAATGGGAAGTTATACTCCATGTATGTGTGATATGTCAAAATACATTCTACTGTCATGTATAACTAAAAAGAACAAATACAAATTTTTTTTTTAAAAAAAGGTCAAGAGTCCTATGTGTAAGCTAGGGAGGAAAAAGGAAAACGTGTGTGTGGGAATCTCATGAAAATCGAAAGGAGATCAGTAGCAGAGAGGGACCAGAGGGTAGGAGGTGGGAAGTGCTGGGGTGTGATATTGACCAAATCATATTGTGATATTGCATGCAGGTATGAATATGTAATAACAAATCCCATCATTATTTCTAATCATGTATGATTAGAAAATGTGAAAAAAGTTAAGGTGAGTCCCTAAATCCAAGTCTCTGTTTCCCTCATTCATAAAATAGAGATAATAATTCCCTTCCAAGTAGTCATGAGAATAAAAAGCAATTGAATATATAGTAAACTTTAAATCCTTCTGTCAATAGAAGATATTATCATATATAATCCTTTCCTCTCCTGTGCTTCACCTTTTGCCTTCTTAGTAAAAAATAAAACACGTCCCTTCAACCTGCTATCCCCTCAAGCTACCCATCAGTCCCTTTGTGTTTCCTCACTATTATATTTTTTAACCACCAAATTTTTCAAAAGAGTTTGTGGAGTGCAGATGCCACTCAGCCTGGGGCCAGAGACTGGGTGAAGGGATTTGTATGCACATAAAACCTGGTAGCATAATTCCCAAGATGGGGAAACGGAGAGGAAGGACCCTGGGCTCAGGATGAGTACAGCTGTTTGTGTTCTAGTTCTGCCTCTTATAAGTCAAGAATCCTGAAGGCGCTTCTGTAAAATGGGGATGATGGGAACAAGGGTATCTGCAGCACTGCTGTGAGGACTAGACCCCATAAAGCCTAGCAATGTGGAAAGCCTAGAGTAGGTGCTCAATAAGTGTTAGTGTCCTGGCTGTAACTCCTCTCCCAAACCTCGGCTGTATTTGTGAACGTGAGCCATCCTTTCACTGTCCCCTCCCCACCCATCCTGTCCCCAGGCAGTATAGAAAGCAGTGCCCACTCAATGTTCTTTGGACCAGAAGCCGAGTTTAGCAAACAAGGTGACTGAGCTACAACTAGCTGTCCTGAGGGCTTGGGATGCCAGGGAACACGGTGCTGTCCTTGTGCTATGTGTGTGTGTGTGTGTGTGTGTGTGTGTGTGTGTGTGTTCAGGAGGGCATGTGCTCTTGCATTGGTGAGTCAGGCACATCAAGCTAAGCCTTTCAATCAATGCAGAATGTGCTGACAGGGTGAGCATCAAGGACCATGAGAACCAGGGAGTGGTCAGTCAGGAGGAAATGCCTCCTGGCAGAGGTTTATGAAGCACTTGGAGCACGTGTACTGAGGAGAGGAAGAAATCCTGAGTGCTATGTCCACCAAGCCAGGTGGGACCAGGGTCCTCCCTTGAGGATCAGAATTCCCAGTTCCTGAAGCCTATGTGAATGTTTCCTCCTGTTCCTGCCCCTTGGATATTTCTCAGTGTTGGTTTTTTTTTGAACTGCTTCAAATTACCTAAAGGGTAAATATGTCTTTTGAAAAATTTCCAATCTTTCACTGTGTGTTAGTTAACATAATAGAGAAAACAATTTCCTCCATAATCAAGGGTTGGAAGGGCTGTGTCATCAGGGTGTCCACACCTACACCAGATTTCAGGATGCTCAGACACAAGTCAGGACTGAGGCAGGGCATGACAGACCCAGAGGGGACAGTGGAAAACTGGAGCCCTTCTTGGGCATTTTTCTACTATGCAGAAAGGTGACCCCTGAACAACTCACCACGCCAATGGAAAAATAGTTGTTCATGATGCTGTATGGAACCTGGTCCCCGTTCTCCACCTCCTCTCTGGGGATGACTTCCAGATACCAACGGTCCAGCATCACCAAGGGGCTTTGCTCGATGTCCTTCAGGATTTTTGTCAAGCTGCCCCCTTCATAACCTGTGGATGATGGCATTGCATTTGCCACCAGAGCAGAAAGGCTAAGTTGTTGCTGATGCGCAGGTCAGGACAGGTGACCCTATGGGCATCTGTGACCAAGTAACTTCCCAGTGTGTCTGTGGGGGAGACACTTGCGTTCCCTGAACCACAGAGAAGGGAAGGATGATAGAGTAATTAGGAAGAGGCTGGAGTGATTTGAAAGTCTGAGGTGGGGGTGGGTGCTGGCTAAAGGTGGGTGGGTCTGTGGAGCTGAAGGGAGCCCTATTGAATTGGTGGGCTGGATGGTTGGGAAGCTGTGTGGGGGAGATAACAGATCCATGCCAGGACTGTGTCATGTGGGAGATGGACAGGGTGATAGGCAGAATGTTAAGCTGGCCTGTAGGGCAGGCTCCTGCTTCCTTTGACCTGCCCACCAAGAAAGAACCAGTCTCTGAATCCTGATACACCCTGACTGGTCTACAATCACTCCTTGAGTTGATCAGCCATCTGGAGTCCCTGCAGCTCTTCTGTCTGCTGGACCGATCTGTCCACTCTGTGGTAAGCTGAACTTCCTCTGCAGCTTGCCCAGTTCCATGGGGGCTGTGGCCATATGCAAAATTCTCCTGAGTGCCTGCTCTTTGCACTGTAAACCGATTACCACTTGTGACCCCCTTTAGGGGAATTTCAAAATGAAAGCCCACAGCCCTGGGCACCTGGGATAATCTGAATGTTCCTAATGACTCTAACTAGGGATGTAGTATTTTTGTCTGCATTCTGAGTCCTAATTCAGAAGATCATTGTTTGGGGGACAGGGAATTTTACATTAAAAAACACTTGTCTATGTGAACTCCTATTGGAAGGGGCACTGGGAAGGGACAAATGAGATTTGGTCTTTATCCTAAAGTTGAATATGTTCTATTGGCTCTAAGCTGATGGCTTCAGGATGATAGTAATTATAGGGAGGTGAGCACAGGGTTCTCAGAGCCCAGGAGAGGGGCTTCTATTTGAGACCCAGCAGGGAACAGAAGGCAGAGAAAGGGTCACAGATCACCTCTGTAGAGCATCCCTTAAGCAGAGCTCTGGTCCCCAGGGTAGCATCATATACTCACCTCCTCCCCAACGGAGACATCGGGCAAGGTCATTTCCTGTTCCAAGAGGCAGGACAGCCACTGGTGGATGCTTTGCAAAATTTGCCTTATCTGCAATCCATGCAAAGAAACAGAGAACCAGATACCATTGGATTACAGAATTCTTGGGTTATTTTGCTATCCTTGATCTGATGCATGAACCCTTCCGCAGCAATCTGTTTGACACCTCCCATGATGGAGAACACACTACTTCCTAAAGCCATTCCATCTGCAGTGTGTTAACCACTACAAATTGTGCCACATCTGTCAATATGCAATTCATGTTGAGCTAAAGCTGTTTCCCTGTAACCTGTACCTGTTGGTCCAAATTTCATCTTAATTCTGTTCTTTGAGATAACAGTATGCTCCTCAAAAACACTAGTTTGTATTTTTGTTTGTTTTTTGGTTCCAATGATTGAACCGAGGGGTGCTTTACCACTGAGCTACAACACCCAGCCCTTTTTATTTCTATTTTTTTGAGACATTGTCTTGCTGAGTTGAACTTGCAATCCTCCTGCCTCAGCCTAGTTTGCATTTTTTCAGTCCTAATGATAACCAGCACTTGTTCCCATTCATCTTTGACACCAACACTGCAAGATGTTCTCTTTGAAGATGAAGAAATGGAAATTCACCAAGGGAAAATAATTCTGGAGCCAGAATCCAATCCCAGATCTCTGTGGCTGCAAGTCCATTCTCCTCCTCTTTTCAGGGGCTTGGCAGATACAGATATTATTAAAATGGGTGGGTCTAAAACATTAAGGGATAGTGGGGCATTTGGAAAACTGAAAATTTGGGGCATTTTAAAAAAAATTTAAAAGTTTAAAAAATAATCTTGTATTAGCTGGGCACGGTGACACATGCCTGTAATCCCAGTGGCTCAGGAGACTAAGGCAGGAGGATCATGAGTTTAAAGCCAGCCTCAGCAAAAGTGAGGTGTTAAGCAGCTCAGTGAGACCCTGTCTCTAAATAAAATACAAAACAGGTCTGGGAATGTGGCTCAGTGGTCAAGTGCCCCTGAGTTCAATCCTTAGCACCACCTAACCCTCAGAGAAAAAAAAACAAAAAAAACCCCTTGTGTTAAGCAAGCAAAATCTCTAGGTGCTATGGACACCCCATACCAGTTTATCATTTCCACCACTTTCCAGAATTTGGAACACACAGATTCCTGCTCTTTTCTCCCTTACTGGTTGTGAATGAACACTGAACAGAACCATCAGAGTATGCATAGCAGATCATGTTTTCCTCTGGCTACGGAGCCCCAGCAGCCTGTTCACAGGCAAGGCAGGTTGAAGAGGGAGGTGTAGGCACCCACAGGACTCCAGAGGGGCACACTGACAGACCCTGTGTCACAGTGCCCTTGGATGTAAGTAATGTGACTCGGGGTGCAGGAATGGCAGGATTCAGCAGTGGAGGCTCAAGCTGGGGCTGCCTGCCTGCCAGTGTTGAGATGGAAGATGGGCCATTCACTCATCGATCCTGGTCCTGGGACTCAAGTTGATGCCTTCCTGCCTCTGCTCATGGTCTCCCCTTTGCCTGGAAGGCTCTTGTTTCCTGTCTGCCCCTTCTTCTGGAGTCCCCATCTTGGCAGGTCTGCCATCCTCATGGCACTGAGCCTGGAAACCCATGTCATCTGCTGTGGTTTGGATCTGGAATGTTCCCCAAAGACGCAGGTGTTAAAGGTTTGTTCCTCAGCACAGCAGTGTTCAGAGGTGGGGCTCCTGGGAAGTGATTGGATTATGGGGGCTCCGCACTCATCAGTTGATGAATTCCTAGCTGATGACGTGAAGCTTTGGGAGGCGGGGCCTGGCTGGAAGAAGTAGATCACTGGGGGCGTGGCCTGGAAGGGTATTTCCTCTCCCCTCCCCCCCTCTTTTTTTTTTTTCTACCAGGGATTTGAACCCAGGGATGCTTAACCACTCAGCCATATTCCCAGCCTTTTAAAAAATATTTTATTAGGGTCTTGCTAAGTTGCTTAGGGCCTCACTAAGTTGCTGGCGCTGGCTTTGAACTTGTGATCCTCCTGCCTCAGCCTCCTGAGTCCCTGGGATCACAGTGTGTGCCACCACTACCAGCTCTAGGAGGATATTTCTTGTTCCAGCCTCTTCGTCTCTCTCTGTCTCTGCTTCCCAGTTGCCAGGAGCTGAGCAGCTCTCCTCTGCCACAGCTTCCGCCATGATGTTCTGCCTCGCCTTAGGCCAGAGCAACAGAGCCCACGGACCACGGCCTGAGACCTCCGAAACTGTGAGCCAAAATAAATCTTTCCTCCTCTAATCTGTTTTCCTCAGATATTTTGTCAGTGATGCGAAACAGACTCTCAGCGATCTCTTCTCTCCATCCCCACGGGAATGTCTGGGTGCAGGGATGATCCCTTCCCACTGATATGCTGCAACAGCCTCCTCCCCGTTCCCTCTGCCTCCAGTTCTACCTCCTAGTGTCTTCTCCATATTTCTGTTGAGGCAGACAACCCTCGGGCTCCGGCCCCATCACCTCAGCTTTCCTTCTATGGCACCAGGCCCCGGCTCTGCCTTCTCCCCAGGCTCATCTTTCTGCATGCCTGACTGCCCACTCCACTGGTCAACCATCCTGAAACAAATCACAGAGCTCTCTGTGGCTCAGCTCAGAAGCCACCTCCGGGAAGCCCTCCCTGGTTCCCCTGGTCTAGACCTGGTGCCACCCCAGACTGTTTTCTTAGCCTCAGGGATGACCTCATCACACTCTCTGGCAATCGTCCACTCATTGGTCCTCTGGATGGACGGCAGCCTCGCCCCCAGGGGAATAGGTCTCACTGGCAGCGGCTTCTCCACGAGTTTATGAAGGCCTACTACGTGCCACATGCTGGGCGAGGCGCTGTGGCTCTGATGGCGGAAAAACCCGGTGCTGGTGCTTACCATACACTCCAGGGTCCTCAAGCACAGAAAGCACAATTTCACATTCATATCAGAAAGGAAAGGAGCTCGATTCTGTAATGAGGCGACTGAGGCTGGCGGGGTGTCAGGGGAGACTAAGATCTGAGGCAGAAGTCCATGGGCAGAGGCTGGGGAGCATTCTAGGCAATGGCCTGTGTGGGGAGGGGACTGGCACGTCCAGAGGTCTGAGAGAAGGGCTGGTGGCTGGAGTCCCAAGGGGGAGGGACAGAGAGTAACAGGAGGCTGGAAGGGTGGGTGGAGGCTGGGCCACCCAGGGCCCTGCAGGTCACCCGAAGGAGGATAGAGGGTAGGTGCTGATGGATTTCACGATGTCCTGAATCCCTGGCTGAAGTGGGAACAGACCAGAGAGGGGACCATGGGAGACCACTGAAGGATGCCTGAACGGGTGTCCAGGGAAGGAGGGAGCACCTGAAGCAGTGAATCCCTTTGCCTTTGATTTTTCTCTTTGGTCTTCTCATCTGTGGAAAATAACCTGACATTTTTCTTTCCCATCTCACATGATCTTTCATTCCTTGTTCCGAACAGCTTCTGGCACCTGTGTTCTCTGCAGATAAATCTTCTACAACTTTTCACCAAAGCCCCGTTTTTCTCCCTCACGACAGAGGGGGGACCGTGCAGGTAGCCCAGTACCACGGCCGCCTGCCTTTTTCATATCAACCGTTCTTCCTGGGCCCCCAGAGAACTCCTCCCTCCTCCCACAAACAACTCCAGAGCCCGAGGTGACAGCAGAGCGTGGGTGGCTGCTCCGCAGGGCTGTGTCCATGGAAACCACTGTGCTGGTGGGGGAGCAGCAGGAGGCAGGTGTGCCTTGGCACCCTCCCTGGGAGGCCTGTGACAACTCCTGGAGCCTCTGCGCCCCTGCACAGCTCAGCACCTGGTCCTGGCTGTCCTTGATTCCTTTCACCCCTCACATCCAGTTTGCCTGCAAATCCTGTTGCTTCTATTTTCCAAAGACTCTGGTCACTTCTCACTGTCTCCTCTTTCCACTGTGGCCAGTCCTGGTCACATCTCACTTGGATCACTGCAGTACTGTCCTAAGTAGTCTTCCTGCTTGTTCCTCCTTTACTCAAAACTACCTGATGTCTTGGGACTCCCCTAGTATAAAAGCCATGTTCCAAGTGTTATGTCCTACGTGTCATCGTGACGTGGTCCCTCCTGACTTCTGCGTCACATTCTGCAATGCTCTCTGTATGTTCTCTGTTCTGGTTTGCCTTCAAGAGCTCAGCCTGCTCCTATCTCAGGGCCTTTGCACCTGCTGTTCCTTATACCTGGATTGTTCTTTCCTAAGGCATCTGTGAGGCTCACCCTTCTCCAGGTGTCCCTACAAACAAGTTCTCCTCTACAAGGTCTTCCCTGACATCTCAGCCTTAGATTGCAACTCCACCTAACCTGTGTGCTTCCGTTGCTCCTTCCTGGTTATATTTTTCTCATCTTCTGATATTCTCTATATTTCACATATTTCTGTGTTGCCTGGTTCTGGCCTCTGGAAGGTGGGCTCCAGCAGGGCAGGATGCTCACCTGTTTGTTCAGGTGGCACTTCCACATCCTCCAGGAGGGCCTGGCACATAGAGGCATGCAGGAGGCATTTGTGGAAGGACTGATGGGAAACATGAAGCAGGCCGGGGCTCCTGGCTCTGGGCCTCCCTGACTCTGACGACTGCGCTCCCCAGCACTTCCTCTGGTGGCTTTCCTGTCCTTATGTTCCACATTGCAGTGTTTCTCTGGGTCCTTTGGGGTCAGATCTTGGCTATGCCCCATTGCAGAATTTCACAGCCAGTTTTCATCACTTCTTGTGGGTGCTGTCTCCACTGATCCAGGCGTGGCTGAGCCACAACCTTGGCCTCCAGATTCTCAGCCTGGGCCTCTCCAATGTCCTGTTGGTCTAGGCATACAGGACACAGCCCAGCATGACCTTTCTTTGCTTGCATGGAGCCACATCTGGGTCCAGATGTGCTTTCTGGACCCAGGCTCCAGATGTTCATCTCCTGATGGTTTCCCCTGGGTATGCAGCTATGCTTAGTGCTCTGGTTTCTACTGTCCACCAGGCATCGGCCTTGAGTCCCAATCCCCCTCTTCCTTCCCCTCAAAATCTGGCCTGTGATACTCCTCAACCCTGGCCATGACATGTTTTTGAGGAAAGGCCTGAAACTGAACTGTTATCTTCATGTCTTTGGGAGTACTCTTATTATTTTAATTTCTTTTTTTTTAATCCAAAGTAGATATTTAGTTAAGCATCAGTTCAAGGGTAAATATAAGGATGAACAAAGTATGGCTACATTTCTCTCTTCTTGTTATTGCCTTCTGCTAACTTTATATATTTACTTATTTTGGGTACCTGGGATGGAACTCCAGGGCACTCAACCACTGAGCCACATCCTCAGCCCTATTTTGTATTTTATTTAGAGACAGGATCTCACTGAGTTGCCTAGGGCCTCACTGTTGCTGAGATTGGCCTTGAACTCACGATCCTCCTGCCTCAGTCTCCCCAGCCACTGGGATTACAGGCGTGTGCTACCACGCCCAGCCACCTTCTGCTAACTTTAAATATACTCACTATAAATAACCAGCAAAGGCCCTCCTCCAACCCATTCTTACCAATGCAATCCAAGATCCAGCCAACTGTCCCATCTCCTCCACAGGCCAGAACACGGAAGTCTGGAGTATCACGGAAGAAGTTCAAGCTGGGAAATAGAAGAAAGTCCATGTTAGTCTTGTCACTAAGCTTGACTTTTTGAGTTAGAGTCTCTCTGTTCCCCAGGAGTATGTTAAGATCTCGATTCTTTTTTGGAGTTGAAAGGGTCACTCAATGTTCTGAAACTAGAAATTATTATGCATTGCCACTGAGTATGTAGAAAAATCCCAGAGAGCTATCCTTGTATAAGGAGAATCTGACTCAACATTCAACATAAATAGAAAGCAGTTTTCTAGAAATTCTCTGTGATTTGGGCAGAGAAACCTACAGTTTGCACAATACAAATACCCCCCAATATTTTGACTCCTTTTGAATTCTCCTGCTTGTTATGTCCTTGCAACCTCCCCTTTAAGGGAGATGCCCTGAATTGGCTGAATTCATTTTGCAGTTTTATGGGTCCAGAGCTAATTGGAGAAATCACCCCATTTTTCCCAGAAGTTTTAACTCTAATTTAGAGCAGGCTTCTCAACCAGGGGTCCATCACTCTCCAAGGGGACTATGGATAGAATTCAGAAGGTCATGAACTTGAAGAAGAATATCTTACATTCATGTCTTCCCTAACCTCTCATTGAAATTTAGTATTTCCTTAAATTATGACTGTAGGCAACAATACCTGTGACTTTGGCAGCAATCAAAATCACAGATATTTTTACAGTGTGGCACATATCTCAACCTATCATGTATGTTCATTGCTGCTTTGAATTTGTAATAGTTATTTGACCTGGATATGGATGCTCTGTTTAATGTGTTGATAAAGCATATGTAGACCCATATCACTAATTTATTTTTTTAGTGTATCGATACATATTTTTCAACATAGTTATCTTCTCCAGTAATCTTATATTATTTCATCTTGTGTATTAGGAAATAATATTCCAAGGAGGGATCCATAGTCTTTACTAGACTGGCAAAGGGGTGATGGCATAACATGGTTAAGAAATCCTGTTTTAGAACAGAAGTGACCTGTGAACACCTTGGGTGAGACTCAGAATCTAAGGTTATACTTCTTCTCTGCCCATCCTGGTGTTCTGAGAAGACCCCTGGGGCTCTCTGAGTCATGGATGCCTGTGTAGGTAAATTAACATTTCTTCTTTTCCATCTCTCTTGAAGAACTCTGCTTTCTTACAAGAAGTGAATTCTGAATGGAGGCTCCCTTCAGCTAGATGGCCTGTCTGATTACAGATGGATACACACATCAGAGACACTGGGGACTCACCAGCACTGGGAGTAGGCCCCTGACCTGTTACCCATGGTAAAACAGTTGAATATCAAAAAGGTTAAGCCAGAAGACTGCATTCCAGTATTGAAATACCCAAGAGGAGGGTGGGCTGGTGAAGGCACTTGTGGGCTGCAGCTATCCAACAAAAATGGGCAATTATGGCAACCAAGGCAGAAACCTCAGCAGCAGTCTAGATGGATTCTGCTTTCAAATTAGTTTTATAGTTAAATTGTGGTAGGAGTACTGAATCTGCTTGCACATTTCTAATTTTAACCTGATTTTGTCCTGCCAGTGCTATAAATAAAAGCTTTGTGTCAGACAATCAAAGACAGGGACGGATTCTATTTTTTGGTCTTTTCTCCAGCGAGCCCCTTTGAGGGGTCTCCTGGAATTCAGAACTGCAGGTTAAGATGTGGGAAAACCCAGCTAGTTGTGCACAGCTCGAGGCCGAGACTGGCCAGCAGGTGGCGCTAGAGCATCGATTCTGACTGGGAAGAGCCCAGTCTTTCTGTGCCTTCCATGGGGCCCTCCAATTACAGGGTCTGGAAATTCCTCATGGTAGCTGCTGCAGTGGGCCCAGCTCCTCCTATCAGAACTTCAGTCAAAATATAAAGCACTTCCTTTTCTCCAACCTTCTGCTAAAGAGCAAGGAAACAGCAAGAGGAGTAGCAGGAGAAGGGCCACAGGGAGTGTAACCACCTCAAAAATGGATCATCCAGAAAAACAATGATTTCCTCATATAACCAAGTGTCTTGATCCTCAAATGCCCCGATAGTGGAACAGAGGGTGGACCTCTGAGTAGCCATATAGATTTCCAAAATGCTAGTGATAAGAACACTTTCTCCTACCTGGGGTTGACTAGGAAGACGCCAGCTAGCACTGCTTTACCATCAAGTTAAAATATTTCCCCAGTCGCCTTCCTAGCAATCAAAGGAATGGTATATGCAATTTCCCCGTCTTATAGACCAACTCCTTTCTTTTGGGGACAAGGTAGGAAGCCACTTCTCAGAGTTAGCCATAAGGGGTGATTCTGAAAACATCCAGAAGAGTGTGATGTGAGAAAGATAAAAGGTATCCAATGGTCTTTTCAGGGATGAAACACATTAAAAAGGTGACAAAAGAAGATATCTTCTGCAGAGGTTAGAAGAGAGGGATGAGAAATAAAGAGTATTGTCTCCATACCCTGGAGTAGGTCCCCCATTGTCCAGGTTGAAAACTTGTTTGGGGTTGAGCAGGTAGTGGAATTTCCGAAGAATTCTATGGGGGAGAAAAAGAGAGAGAGGAAAAAAAAAATTTAGAGGGTAGGGGAAGAAAATGTCATTGCAAAAAGTCACATTAGGGTGACTCCCTTTCTCCTTGTCTCCCTCCACTCTTGGGATTCACCAAGACCAGCAGTGGGTGGGTGCCTGGGGTGGGGATGATCTTATACTTAAAAGGCAAAAGAAAAAGACATCAGTAGTCAGATTGAGCATCCTTTTAAATGTGAGATGGGAGAAGAGTGCCCGCAGACCTGGTATATCCCAGGTCTATCTGGCATCACCACATCCTCACCCCCTGGTCTAAGGCTGCCCCTACATCTAAGATTTCAACTCCCACCCCAGGAGCCTCACCCCTTCTTTGCAGAGAATAGGGCAGAGAAACCCAGAGTTTCTTCCCCAAGGAGACTTTCTCCCAAATGTTCTGTGTGGCTCAGGCAGTGTGATGTCTGGAGGTATCAAAGGACCCCCCTAGGGAAAGGCCCCTGCAGCCCCCAATCAGGAGCAAATGCAGGAGGAGCTGGGCTTGGACACCTGAAGGGCAGCGACCACATCTGGGCCTGATCTCAGGGCTCTAGTTGGAGACTAATCAGGTCCCTTGGACCAGAACAAGGGTCCTCGTAGTTCTTGTTTAGCTCTACTTATTCTTATTTCATAACATGGATTCCACGTCACTGTCATCTGCTCATCACCCTGGAACTGAACAGCCTCCAAGGCAGAAGTGGCTCTCTCTTCCCACTCTGCTTAGCAATCCCCAGTTTCCAGAAAAGGGGGCATTTTCTTCACTCATGAGGTGGGTGCTCTGCATTCTCGGGGATGAGAACAGGTCAGGTGAGTCCTGCTGTCTCTTTAACCAAGAAAAGACATGTGAGACTCGGAAGGAAGAGGCTTCTCAGGATTCAGTCTGAACTCTGCAGTGGCTCATGAGAGAGACCCTGCGTTTAGCACTGGGCTATCCTAATTCTTAAAATAACCTAGGAGAGGAGATATTGTTATCTTCCTAAGGCCCGGGGGCCAGGAGATGAAGGCCTAGTGGTGGTGCTGGGATTTGAGCCATGGTCTCCATTCTGCTGTGGAGGGGAGGAAGGGGCTTGTCTTAGCCATTCCACTTTGAAAGAGAAGAGAACATACCTTTCTCCTTGTCTCCCTCCACTCTTGGGATTCACCAAGACCAGCAGTGGGTGGGTGCCCGGGGTGGGGATGATCTTATACTTAAAAGGCAAAAGAAAAAGAAATTAGGTCTGCTTTTCCAGTGATCGGGGGAGACAAGAGCTTGACGCTTAGACAGCTTCGGAAAGGTGGATAGGAAGCAGGCCCAGGCATGGAGGAGACGTGATCGGGGAGGCAGGTCTTTGTCCACTGGCTGAGTTTTCTAAGGGGCCAAGCGGCTACGTGTTTCCAGCTCAAGTGGCCTTTCAGGGGTGCTAATGGCAATGAGGGTTTGAGATTGGGATCAGAGATGGGGCAATGGCACAGTAGCTTCAAGTCATTCAACAACGGTGTGGCATTGTGCCCACATCACAAGATTAAATTCTGTGAGGGACACAACTGAACGCAATCCTAGAACGTGTGGCCATCTGGTCACACACATAAATAAAATAACACTCATGGAGTGAAAAAAAAAATCACTTCCACTCTGGCACCTTCTAGATCCGCATTTCCAGACCCAATTTTCCTCTTGAGCTGGTCCTGCATTTCTGACTCCCTGGAGCTGCCTTCAAATTTCCCATCACTACCAGGTCAACATGCCCCAACCTGACTTATCTTCTTTTCCCATCAAACTGATCTTCTCCTGGTTCTGTGCTCCTGATAAAGGTTCTGTTATTTATCCAGCGTTTCAGGGAAGATCCTAATCTGCCAAGTCTTCCCCTGGAATGTCCTTTCATCTCTAGCAGCTGTCACAGAACCCATGCTGCTTGGGTGTTTTCCATCCCAGGGAAGTCCTGTATGTTGCCCCCTTCCCAGAACACCATGTCAGGCACACCACTCCTGGGCAAACACCTTTAGTGACACCTCACTGCCCAGGGGATAACATCTGTATCTCTGAACCTGGCATCAAGGCCTTCTGGATCTCGCCCCATTCCACTGCTGTGGTCTCATTTCTTCTAGTTCCAGCCCAAACCTGCTTGCACCCTTCAGGGAGTGTCTTCTAAATTGTCTCCCATGCATCTGATCACCATTCTCTTCCTGTTCTCTACCCTGAAATGCTCATTTCCTTCTTTGTGACTTCTTAAAAAAAAAAAAAATCCAAATGACTTTTCATCCTTAGGACCCAACTTCAGAGCCATCTCCTCTATGAAATTCCCCTCAATCATGGCAACTGAAGCTTTTACATTTAAAACATGTCATATCTTTTGGAGTTTATTTTGTTGTTTATTTGTCTTTGTCTTTTACTGTCTTAGGTAAATGTCTCAAGGCATTACCTTGAGGTATCTCTGAACCTGGCATCAAGGATGGATTTTCAATGCTTCAGGAGCCGGGCAGGGTGTGTGTATAACCCTCTTCCCAAGGGCCCCTGGCACCAGACACAGCAGCAGGCAATCAATAAACACTTGTGGATTCAGCCGAATGACATTCTGACTCAGAGGCAGCTCTGCTCCATGTTCTACATCTAACGCCTGCTCTCTCTGATCTTAAACTAAAAAGCCAGCAAACACAGCGTGCCATGTGGTTTGAAGAGAACAGTAGCACTGTTTGTGATTTTTAATAATTCTCTTATCTGCTCAAGGACTTGTGACACCCAGAATCATCTTGGAGCCTGAGGAATAAGCCCTTAACTTCTGGAAGTTTTAAAAGCATTCAGCAATCTATACAGCAAGGGTCCTGCCTGATCAGAACTGATGCAGGACAAGCAGAAGAATCCATGTCTAACAACTGTTATACCTGCATGCTTGTGTGTGTGTGTGTGTGTGTTCCACTTGACTTGCTGCCCTTCTGGGTGTCTAGGGCTTTCTCATCTAATAAGGTTCCTCCATTGTTTCATCTTAATTTTTAAAACAAACGAATCTGCACACTCTCATTCAATCTCGAAGCACCTCCAGGAGGTGAGGAGTGCAAGGATTTCCACGCCCCTTTTCAAACAAGGAGACTTAGGTCCAGGGTGGAAGAGGAGGCCCTAACTTTCCTATTTCCTTTTCTGGTTCTTTGTACCTCTTCAGGATGCCTTGCTTGCATTCCTTTTGTGGAAGGCAGAAAGAAAAGGTGTTCACTGGTGAGTCTGAGTAAAAACGAATTCTTAAACATACATTGAAGGATTAAGAACTTTTGGATTTGGTGAGCTACGTTTTGACACTTGTGTTCTGGAGACAGATTGGCAATCTTGGAAAACCTATTGTCTACTTCTAGGCCACACTTTTGTTATGGTTTAGGAGGTCTGCATACTGAAGGCTTATGTAATTTGCTCCTACAGAGGTGATCAAGCCAATCAGACCAGCGATGGGATCAGCCAACCTCCCTTCTCACCACTTGCCTACAGTGTGGTGGTCAAAGGTAACTCCAGAGGCCCGGAATAAAGTGTCCTCCTGCGTGACAGAATTGATCAGATGAGAAAGCAAATGTTGAGTACATTTCCTTAGAACCCAAACCCCGGCCTCCCGGCCATTGTCTTGGACCCATTTGGAATAAGCAACTGGACTGCAATCCGTGAGATACCTGCATTACAAGCTCGCCCTTGGCTGCCATACTGCCATCAGACTTTCCACCTTGTCTGTCCTGTGAGGAGAGAGGAAAGACAAGCATCTATTGAAAGAAAAATAAAAACCTAATATAAGGGAAGAGATCTGGTGAAAACAAATGGCTATCAGCTCTGGAGGCTGAGGTAGGAGGATGGCAAGTTCAAAGCCAGCCTCAGCAACTTAGTGAGGCCCTATGCAACTCAACGAGACCCTGTCTATACATAAAATACAAATAAATAAATAAATAAAGCACTGGGGCTTTGACTCAGTGGTTGTGCACCCCTGGGTTCAATCCCTGGTACCATAAAAAACAAATAAAAAACCCAACAACAACAAATGACTAGTATCAGCAAAGCCAGGTCAGTGTGAGTAGTTTTTCAATGTGGGACTTTGGATTTCAAGAAGGGAACGCAAACCTATGAGTTTCTCTGGGACTCTCCAGGACCCTGTCAATACTTGATCTGACTTTAACCTTGAGACACAGGCAAGGGACACAGGAGGAGACGTTACTAAAATTGGCAGAAATCTAATTTGTGGATGGAGAAGCTTGGACTATAAAAAGCAAGGTCTCACACTAAGCTTCTCTGCTTAGCATTATCTAATGATACAGCATTCAGTCATGGTTCTTGGTTTTGTATTTTCAGTATTTATTATTTTATTGAGGTTTACTTAGCTTACAGCAAAATGCTCAATTTGAAATTGGACAGTTTGATGAATTTTTGCATATGTATGAGCCCTTAGAACTGCCGCCCCTCCAAGCATTGCCCTGTGTGACTCCAAGATCACATTGGTTTTGCTTGGCTTTTGGATTTTATAGAGAGGGAATCAGAGAGAGTGCCTTTGTTTTTTTGAGTCTAGTTCTTTAATTCAGCATTATATCTTTAAAATACTGTTTTTGCATGGGAGCACAATTTGTTCTTTCCCACTGCAATGTGGTATTCCATTACATGAATACCATATGCCTATGGGTCTCAAATTATTTGTCTATCCTCCTGTTAATTGTCATTTAGATTTCTTCTAGTTTTGACTGCTATGAATAAAGTTGCCACAAACATTCTCATACATGTCTTACACACATGGAGTAAATGCTTGTACTTCTCAGAAAGATCCAAGAAGATGAATTGTTGGGTTATGGAGTTTGTATGTTTGATACTGCCAAATGATGTTCAAAAGGAAAATTTGTAGATTTTTAGTGAAAAAAAAACTGGTTAGGTCAAGGGCAAGAAGTGAGGAATCTGTGGAATGTGGCAACAATTTTAAGATGAGAAAGGAGTTAAATTGGTGCTTGTTTGAAAGAGGAATCTTGTTGGCCTGATGGTGTGCACTCCAGTACTCCCAGCAACTCAGTAGGGCTGGGGCAGGAGGATCACAAGTTCTTTCCCACTGCAATGTGGTATTCCATTACATGAATACCATATGCCTATGGGAAATAAAAAATAAAAAGGGCTAGGGATGTAGCTCAGTGATAGAATGCTCCTGGGTTCAATCCCCAGTAAAAAAAAAAAAAAGAAAAAAAAAAGAAAGAAAAAGAAAGAGAAGAGAGAAGAGTCTTCAATACAGGAGACCTAAAGTGTTTCAGGTGAGTATTAAAGGAGTTTAACTTTGCTTCTTTCTTTCTTTTCTCTGGAGTGCTAACACACTCCAGTGGAAGGCATCAAGGTAGGGGTGATCCATGTTTGGACATAGCAGAGAGGTTCCGTAGGGGTAAAAGAGGAGAGAGACCTCACCCTGCTTTAGCTGTACTCTGCTCACAAGGTGCAAAGGGTGAACGGGCTTCCTCCATGGTCCATCTGGACCCGGCAGTTGGAACCAGTTGCATCTGAGGAGTTTTCTCTCACAATCTGGCTGGCACAGCACTGACCCTTTCAAATGCACACTGAAAACACCAACCCTAAGAGTGGCTGGGGAAGCTCTCTGGGGGGCAGGAAGGTCTGAGTGCTGCCTACATCTGAACCACGAACTCAGAGAAGCAGAGCTCTGGCTGGGCAGGAGGACTTACCCTGGTGACAGGACATATCGAGGTGGGCAGCAAAATATGGTCTCTGAGTTCCCCACCATCACACAACGTCGATAATTCACATTTGCGGTGAAACTGGAGGACAAGAGGGAGAGAAGAGTGAGAATGAGTGAAGGTGATCGAGGAACCAGCAGCTCGGAGGGTGCAGAGGTTTGCTGGGAGGCAAGCTGTCTAATGCCCCCTGAACCGTGAGCATGGCTGGCTCTGGAAGGATCGCTGAGAGTGTATATAGGTGTGTTGAGGGGTGCCAGGTCTGCCACGGGCAGAGAGAGGAGACCAAGAGCGGCCCACCCGTGGCTACTGGAGCAAAACGGTTATGAGCGGGCCTTTGCCCTGCTCTCCCTGTTGATTCCAGAGCCCTCCTTGGATTTCTGCTCCCCAGGCTTAAAGACTCTGGAAGGGAGATCCCAGTGAGCAAACTTGTGAGTAAACCCTGCAACTCAACCTCTGCATTCTGAGTTCTGCAGTCTGGTTTGGAGACACCTCCTCTTGGAGGTTGAAACCTGATCAGGGGACAAGACATGGCTCTGAGTTGGATGTGGCAGGCAGGTGGGGCAGCTCAGTGGCTTCTAGAGGGGCTCCAGAAGGGCTGTGGACTCTATCTTATGCTGTGGTTAGTGGCGGCAGGCGGAGGCCCCTGGACCAGGCAGTGAGGTTGCTGCAAGGAAAGTGTCTGAGGGGAAGGTGCCCCTTCCTCTGGTGCCTCAAGGGGCAGGCACTCTAGTGGCTAATTCCTCTCCCACTCTGTTAGTGCCCTGGCCTCACATAGGTGAGGGAAGTGCGTGGTCTAGCCTATTGTTCCCAGCTACCTGGGCAGGCAGGCAATGGGCTGGGCAGCTTCTTAAGCAGTCCTTACTCCAGTGATTCTGGGGGTGTCCCCTCTCTCTGGGCAGCTTGGTAATTGGTGGGAGCACCATTAGACTGAGGGCATGAAACAGAGGCTCTGGGGCCTTCCTAGCTTTATTAGCCTAACTCAGTTGTTCTCTGGTGGGATGTTCACTGCTCCCAGGCTGCAGCTTGAGCTAAAAAATCACACGGAAAAGAAGCAGGGCCACCTGGGCACCAACCCACCGTCATCCGGCACCACACGCAGTGCCGCGCGGTGACACTCTGGTAGCACTTGATACTTTTGTGGCACCGGTCACACTTGACGGAGGAGTTCCCTTCCACCCACGCGTGCTGCATCACCTGTGGGAGGGAAGCGAAGGATACCAGGGAAGGCAGCAGAACCATGACCCTGGACCGGGGCTGCCGGAGGGTGTGGGAGGAGTCCAGGAGGGGGGAAGGCTCTTTCCTATTTAGATGTTCATAGGATGCTGGCTCCCTCTCTGCCTGACCACCATTGTGCTAATCAAAGTAGATGAAAAATCACTGCGTCTGAGTTTTGAATTGCTCATTTGCCCTGGCAAGCAGCCAGAGTGAGCGGCATCTCATCTGGAAGTCCATCTGTCTGTCTTGCAGAATTCCTCGCAGAGTGATGTGCTCACATGGACCCTTTTCTGGAAGGCAGCACAGAGCAGGGAACATGGGAGGGCCTGGGCTGCAGACAAAACTGGTTGGAGTCACTGATTTTGAACTTCACAGCAGGGTGATTGTTGACCAGTTCCTAGACCTTTCTGAGTCTCAGGTCCTTCATCTGTACAAATTGGTATGATACGTCCCACTCCTGAGGTTGTTGGGAGGATACAATAAGAAAACACACTCAGAAGGGCCTCCCTACAACAGTCCCCATCTTTTGAACTTGCCCACTGTTGGATAACTAACTCCCTCCCCACTGCTCAGTCTGAGCTGCTCATCAGAACCATTTAGGAATTTTCTAGAAGTCATAGTGCCCACCCCACATTCTGAATGAATTAGTCTCTTATCATTAATATTTTCTAAAGTGTTCTGAGTGGTCATAACATGCGGCCATGGTTGAAATGAACTCTAGATGAAGCTTAGACAAAAAGTCCAAGGAAACTAGTGAGGGTCCTAGTTTCACACCGTTTCCTGGAGAGCTAGCTGTACTCTGCTTCCTGCCCAGGAAGTGTACCCAGGGGAGGTTAGCAGCTTGGGAAGCAGTAGAGAATGTCTGTAGGTGAATGTGCATGTATAAGTACTGCTAAAATAATGGCCGGCCCCTGACCTCCATCCAAGAGCCAGAATTACCAGCTGGTTCTGCTTGCAATGCCACAGGACTTCTCAGATTTCCATCAAGCTACCCTGAGCTGCAGAAGGAAGAGGATATGAACCTTGGGGGAAGGTAGGGGTGCAGCATTGAGAGCCCAACTTCAAGCACCGTATTAAAAATACATGAAAATGTACGAGACTATCCCATGTTTGTAATAAATAAGAATAAATGTTTTAAATTACTTAGCAATTAAATTGCTTGATGGCTCCCACTCTGGAATGTTTTTTGGTAAAGATCACAGTTCCAAAAGTTGTGTCACACTCAGTTTGTAGCTTCTCACCTTCTGCCATATTGATTGTTGATAGAGCTAGGTTGGTTAATGGATGTGTCATCTATATGATCACATTGAATTTGCTCTTAGATCATTGTTATTTCTATTTTGCAGAGAGAAAAAGGCAAGGCTTCAGGGAGGTTAAGTGACTGGCCTTAGGTGCCAAGGCTGGTAAGTGGCCAAGCAGGGACCCACAGACAGGTCTCTGACTCCAAGTCCAGGGCTGTCTCCCCAGAGCCACATTGCCTTCTCCAGCCTCTCTGGGATCTGAAGAGATGGTGAGGGACTCAGGGTGTCCCTGCAGGCTCAGAAAATTGTGAATGTGCCCTGTTGGCTTCTCAGTGACCTCACTCTATTCTGAGTGGCAGGCAGCCAGAGTGCAGGCACAGGGCCTAAGCCCAGGAGGCACGCCAAGTGCCCCGGTGGAAAGCATGGGCATGGAAAGAGGTGTACATGGGGTGGTGTGGAGGGAGTAGACAAGAGGCCATGCGGTGTCCATGAGGCATGCAGAGGAGTCCCCGGAGGTGCCCTTCTCTCTCAGGAGTACTTCCGTGGGAGGGGTGGGTACCACTCCCACCTGCTAAACATCTCCCAACTCAGCTTCCTCAATAGAATCTTCCTTTTGCAGCAATGCAGAGTGCCCTGCCCTTAATTTTAAGGACACTCAATTTCCAGACTCAGCAAATGGCACCACTCAATGGCCAAGAAAGAAACCTGGGAGCCCTACCTCTTCCCCTCTTTCATTCTCTCATCACATCACCAAGTCCTGGTTACCTCCAAATTACCTCTCCCTCGGTCTCTCCTCCTTAGTCAATGGAACAGTCAATACTCAATGATCTGCATGGCCCCAGGGATGTCAGCACAGACCTGGCCTCAGCCACGCAGACCCCACCCAGAGTGGCCCTCAATGCTACACTGACTTTTGCTTTAATTATGCCAAGAATCCCCACCCCCATTTCTTTCTTACACCCTGCTCAGAACAATTTACCTGACTTGCAAATTCAATCACTCCTTGATTGAAGCTCTTTGAGGACCCTGTGGCTGCACAGAAAACTCCTTTCCAATTCCTGAGCTGACCTTACAAGACCACTTCCAGGAGGAGTCTCTTTCTGAATAACATCTCCTGTCACTTCCCTTTAAGCACCCTCTGTTCCAGCCCCACCAAACTTAAGTACAGATTCCAGAATAAGTCATGTCCTGGGTCTTTACACACTCTTTCTGCCTGGACTGCTTTTACTCTTCAATACCTTTTGAAGTCCTCCTGGTAATAGCTTTAGGGCACAACTCAAATGCCACCTCCTTTGTGAAACTTTCCCTAGCTCCTCATCTGTGCCTCAATCGTATGTTCCACAGAGCCTTATCATGATGGCACACCTCACTACTGTGCACTTGCTGACATGTCTGTCCTTCCCTGTACACTGGGCAGTGCTTGAGCAGTCTGGGGACTTCCTCTTATAATCTGCATGCCCCCTAGCACAGTGCCAGGCAAGTGGTGGGCACCGGGGAGATGCTGAATGGATTGATGGATGAATGGGATGATTTAAGGGTGATCCTCAAAGCAGAGAAGGGATGGGAGAAAGCTCCCAAAGCCCCTCCTGCCCAGGACTCTGTGTGATGGACATGTTGCTCCAGATGCAGCATGCAGTAGAACAAGGCACCAGGTGTCACCAACCTCGCCGCTCCTTTTGGCTTTTGAGCACGTTTTGACACACCCAGGAATGTTTTTGGATACACAGCGCTCATGGACAGTGTATTTACAATCTACAAAGAAAAAAAATAATAAGAAAGATATTTGAGTGACTATCTAAGGAAGAGCCATCCCCCAACCTCCCAGCCAAGGCCTCTATCTCCTGTTGGATCTCCTCCTGTATCTCCTCCTGTGAAGGGCTGGGGACATGTGGAGCTGGCCTCGCCTAATGGACATTCAACAGCCTCCTACTGTTCCTTGAGCAGAGTCCCCAGTCATCTTCCAGTTCTGCTCCTGTGCCTCCACCTGGGCACACTGCCTTCCTCTGTGAGCAGTGAATGCAGCAGGGAAATGTCCCCAGAAAGGGGAGAGTGAAATGTCATCCTGCTTACTGTGCCCATGTCACATCATGGCATGTCAGGGAAGTTGGGGAGTGGACAGAAAGACCAGGGGTCTCTGGGAAGGCAGGCCAGGCTTCATGTCTGGCTCTGCCATTTGTAAGTCCACGTGATATTGGGTAAATTGTTTTCTCTCTCTGAAACTGAGGGTTTTCTGCAAAATGGGCATAAATAGTCTTTTTCTTTGTAGGGATTTTGGCAGCATTAAATGACATAATTTACGTGAGGCACCATGTGCCTGGGTCAGAATAGCTATTCCAAATTACCACTGTTGTTTCTACTATTATGCAAATAGCAAAGGTCCACAGGCCTGGAACTTAAGAGGAATGAGAACTGGCCAATGCAAAGTGCCAAGAAGGGGGATTTGAATGGGGCAAAAGGTCACTGGACACCTTCTTTAATTTGCTGAGGCCTGATCTTGATGGACAGCAAGCCCAACTCCACTAAGATGTCCTTTTGCTGAGGTCACATGTGCAGGTTAGAGGATCTGGACCACACGAAGGGACTTCCTTACTCAGTCTTTTTTTTTCTTTTTGGTTCCAGGGATTGAACCCAGGGGTGCTTAACCACTAAGAAACTTCCCCAGACCATTTAAGACAGTTTTTAGTTTGAGACAGGGTTTTGCTTGGTTGCTGAGGGCCTCACTAAGTTGCTGAGGCTGGCGTTGAACTTGCGATCCTCCTGCCTCAGCTTCCTGAACTGCTGGAATTACAGGTGTGCACAGCCTTTGGTAGATTTCAGCTACTATTGATGTCCCTGTCTCGAGGTGGTTGGCAGGGCTATGTGACCCCTTCAAAGACTTCTTGTGGGAGCCCCTTTCTCCCTGCTCCCCATATCCCGTTCTTCCCTGTCACCCTTTCTTTCTCTTTCTTATTTACATGGTTCTCCTGTTCATCTTTCCAGTCTCCCATTCCCCTTTTTCTCTCATCTCTCATTTGGGGTTTTTTCTTTACTAAATGGGTTGTCAAGTGAAACAAATGTCTCGCTTTAATTCTGATTATATTTTCAGAATCTAGAATGCATTGTTTCACTAATTCAAAGCTAAGCAAAACAAAACAGGTTCCTTTGAACATAAACATTGACTAGAAAACCCAACGAAAATCAGTATGAGATGCTTTTGAATGACATATGAACTTATTTTTTCTAGGGGATCAGTGGCCCATTGACTCCAACCCTACTACAGGTCTTGTCCATTTGACGCTAAGATAGCACATACAGGCCTTCTTTACCCCTGCTGCTGGAACAAGAAGAGTGGTCCCTCAAGCTCAGAAGCAGAAAGACCTCGATTTTCCCTAGAATGGCCTGACCAACCATGCACAGAGCAGCACAGCGAAGTGGAGAAGAGGTTTAGGGGAAGTTTACTCACAAATGCAGCAGAGGCCTTGCTTCCGCATCCCCATCAGCATGATGTGGCAGAAGTTGCAGTAGGTTGGCTTCTTAAAATGCTTCATGGTCCAGGCATGCCTCCCGTCCCCTTTTGAGCCCTGTAGGGGTACAGGAGGTGAGACCCTGAGCTTGCAGCCCCAGCTAGAGGAAGTGGGTGAGGGTGCCTCCTGCATGTTCTTTTTTCTAAACAGGACTCTTGTATATGGAAGGTAAGTTTTTAAATTTTTTAAAATTGTTTTAAGTTTAAATAAAAAGTTCTTTTTGTGTTTCCTAAAATTAGCAAACATTAAAAACAAGAATGGGAAGGGGGATTAAATAAGCCCTCTTCAAATGGCCAGTGGAAGTGTAAATTAGAACAATTTGATCTATCTACATACCTACCCACCTATCATCTACGTCTATCTCTATCAACTGTCTATCTGTTAAATGTTTACAACTTTTGCTTGTAATTTTCCCTTCTGGGTCTCTCTCCTAAAGAAAGACAGATGAGCATTTTTGTGCTCTGCTGAGTGTTTCATCCAGCATTACTTAAAATAACGAAAAACTAGAATGTCCTAAAGTCTCCAAATTACTAAAAGATTAATTGTAATACACCGATATGACTTCATGTTAGAGGGCAACCAAAAAGCCATTTAAAGAATTATCTAATGGCATGAGAATGTGTTCATGATATATTGCTGAGTGAAAAAAACCAGAAGGTAAATTTCATGATATCTATCTATCTATCTATCTATCTATCTATCTATCTATATATATATTTTGTACAGGGATTGAACCCAGGGACATTTAGCCACTGAACCACATCCCCAGCCCTTTTAAAAAATATTTTATTTAGAGACAGGGTCTTGCAAAGTTGCTTAGGGTCTCACTAAGTTGCTGAGGCCAGCTTTGAATTTGCGATCCTCCTGCCTCAGCTTCTGGAGCTGCTGGGATTACAGGCATGTGCCACTACACCCACTTGATGATATATTCTGATTTCAGTCTTTGTGAACTAAGATATTTGATGGAAAGGAGTTTCACTGATCTGTCAACAGAGGTTAGCTATAGCTGACAGCATTGTGCATTATTTTGTTCTCTAGTTTCTCTTCTATATTTTCCTAATTTTCTACTCTATATACTAGTGTTCGAATAGAGAAAAAATAGTTTAGTAAAAATAATGTGCTCCTTGTACAAACTTTCTGCACACAGAAAAAATAGTAAAGAGCAAGACACAGAAAGAGAGGGATCATCTCCTCCAAATTTGGCTCAGAGGTGAAATCATCTTTACCCACTACACAGACCATGTTCCACACAATCACACATCTTCTGGGGAACACTAAGTCTCCCACCTTGTGGCCCTGGGAGCTCAGTGTGGCTCCAGGCTGTGGCTTCAGGACACCCCTCCCCACATATACTAGTTCTGAAGACTCCATCACAAGAGTGTCTCTGGGACTGGTCTGAAGGGAAAAAGTATGGTAGGTAATAAGGTGATAGGGTCCCACAGTCAGGGACATACAGTCCAATGTGCAGGACGCAAGTCCAGACCTTACTTCTGGCCACTTAGGCCTTTGTACTGGTCACTGTGGTCAGTCCTACTTCTGGCCCCACATCCTGCTTATGGTCTCTCCAGCAGCCCACATTCTTTTCCAAATGCTGGTCTCTTCCCCTGGTCTAGGTGAAGCTCATTCCTTCTCACCATCTCAAAACCCGGCTTCTTCCAGACCTGAGTTTTACAGAATTAATGTCCCTTCATCTAATGTCTCCACTTCAGGAAAGAGATACAAATGGATAATGATTTACCAGATGACTGATTCATTCATTCAATCGGCAAACATCTATCTCAAGGTTTTATTTTTGCAAGAATTAAACTAAATAATGTAAGTGAAGCTCATAATCCACTGCCAAGTACATTAAAATTTTTATTAAGTTCCTACTCTACAACAGCTATGGAGACATGAAAATAAATAGAGTGCGTATTTAGGAGTAAGGAGATTACATTGATTCCTATTCTACAGAGGAGAAACAGAGACTCTTGGACTATAACTAGCCCAAGACCATCTAGAGAATAAGTGATGGGGTCAGTAGTTGAACTGGGGGGTCCAGCTGGTCTCGGAGCCCAGGCTCCTTCCAGGCCTCTCTCCTACCTCCACCACCCAGGGTTTCCCTTCAAGGACAGAAAAGAAATTACAGCCCTTTTCAGAAGATCCAGCTTCTTTATGCATCTGAAAGGACTATCATTTCATCTGAAAATACCCTTATTTGCTAAGTCAATCAGCTGGCTCGGCTTTCTCAGCTGCTGCTTTTCTAGATACAAGAAGCCAATGGACAATGACTTGGAGCCAGGAAATGTTTCTGCTTAGGTTACAGCACCATCATGTGGTTTTTTCATTTCTGCACACGGGAGGCTGCAGAATGTGGCAGTAGCCTTCAGGTTTTATGCCACTGCTACAATTTCACCCAGAGAGAGAGAGAGAGAGACGTTTTACATACGTCCTGTTCATGGATCCCCAGACTCCTCAGTGATCATCTGTGGGGTTGGAGGAGGCCAAACAAGCAATAGGACATTAAAGACATTTACTTAAGGGACTGGGGCTGTGGGCTCCGTGGTAGAGCACTTGCCTAGCAAGTGCTAGGCCTGGTTCAATCTTCAGCACCACATAAAAAGAAATAAACAAAATAAAGGTAAACGTAAAAAGATGTAGTCATTGCCTTAAAAATGTTTTATTTAAAGTATATATTTAAAAATGAATGCAGGCCAGGCGAGGTGGCTCACACCTGTAATCCCAGCAGTTATGGAGGCTGAGACAGGAGGATTGTGAGTTCAAACCCAGCCTCAGCAATGGTGAGGTGCTAAGCAATTCAGTGAGACCCTGTCTCTATATAAAACACAAAATAGGGCTGGGGATGTGGCTCAGTGGTTGAGTATCCCCGAGTTCAATCCCCTGTATGAAAGAAAGAAAGAAAGAAAGAAAGAAAGAAAGAAAGAAAGAAAGAAAGAGAAAGCATAAAAGCTTTTGAATCAAACTTGCTTTTATTTTCACTTGCCACTTTTGCTGATACAAATTATGATCCTCTACAAGGCTGATTTAGCATTTGGAAGAATGTTGAAGAAATAGTCAGGTTCTCTCTCCTCTAGCCAGAAAATAGTGAGTCCTCTCATGCAGAGATGGTGGTATTTTGAACCTCACCAAGTCCAAATAGGGCAGAAAACAGAAATGGGTTCATTGTGATGAAAATGTCCTATCTTAATTTCCTAAATGAGGAAAACCAAACAATGGAGTTGGGATAGCACCCAGGCAGAACTTCCATTTTGATGGAAGTATTGATAGAAGAAGCTTACTCCTTTGAGCATCCAGCTCATGTGGGTTCTTATACATATTGTTCCATGCGGGGTCTGATGTTACGGAACGTGGCAGGTGGCCTCTGGTGTAGACCTGGTGTGTGCCCTTGGGTGAGTCCTTTACCTCTCTAGACCTTAGTTTCTAAAATGGAAGGGACAAACCAGGGATGACAAGGTCTTTTCTGTCTCTAGGGCTCTAAGGATTAAGAAAGGAGTTGTGTAGATCCTGGTTCCTTGATCACCACTTAGCACTTGGGAAGAACTGGACATGCTGCAAGATAGGGCAGGACTCCTAGCTCCTGAGCTTTGGAAATAAAGGCTCCACTCTAGTCCTGAGTTGCAGGCCTGTGGGATGGAGTTATGGGCCATGATAGTCAGCTTGAGGCTTATCCAACTTCACTTTCTATTTTATTTCTCTCTATGATACTTCAGAAGTCTCAAAGGAGTGGTCACACAACCTGTATGACTGTTCTGGTAAATCCTTAATGTCACCATTTACCCTTCTACAGGGTAATTTTCCTCCCTCAGGTATGGAAGTTAGTGTACTTGGTAAATAAGCAAAAAAAAATGCAGTAACCCACTGGGTCAGATGCAGGCTATTATAACCATTGATTTCACATTAAGCCATTACATGAATCCCCTCCTATGATCCAACTGGGAGATTTCCCTGACTTTTCTTCCATTTGAATCTTTGATCAAGTTGTTCTGCCTGCATAAGCTTTCTCTTCTACCATCTTCTACCAGCCTCATCATACCCAACCTTGACAGCCAGAACAAACCTCCTTCTAGGTCCTTCTACCTGATCATTACTCTAAAGAATGTGCTATCAAAATCTCACACATTCTTCTTGGTCCACACTCCCCCCACCCCCAGTTTCTTCCTATTGTTTTTACACTTATATGTGGGGAATTAGAAAGTGCAGGGTCTCTGGAGTCAGATACAAATCCTGGTTCTTCCTTTGCTTCTTAGGATCAGAACCTCAGTTTCCCATCTACACAAATTGGGATAAAAATACCTACCTTATCTGGATGTTCTGTTAAATAAGAGATCATGAATGAAAGCCACCCTGTAGCAGATCATCATTCTTTTTCCTCTTTCCCTCCTTCCCTTTCTCCTCCTTTCTTCTATCCTTCTCTAATTCTTACCATTTAAAAATATAATTTGTTGAAAAGATGGGAATCTTCCCTGAGGTTTTGTTTGTTTTGGTACAAGAGGTTGAACCCAGGGGCACTCAACCCAGAGCCACATCTCAAACACTTTTTTATATTATATTTAGAGACCAGAGTCTCACTGAGTTGCTCAGGGCCTTGCTAAGTTGCTGGGGCTGGCCTTGAACTCATGATCCTTCTGCCTCAGCCTCCTAAGCTGCTGGGACTACAGGCATGCACCACAGCACCTGGCATCTTTCTTAAAGTTTCTCTTCTACTTTTCCTGGTTGAGCATAAGCTTTTTGCAGGCAAACATCATATCTGTGCTTCTCACAACATGCAGAATAATGTTTTTAATTTATTAACAACTTAGCAAATGTTTACTGAAGGGATGAATATATTTGGAGCATGAATATAGGTAAAGAACTGAGAACAGACAGGACTTTTGAGCCAATCCGAGGGCATGACAAGCCCATTGGGAAGTCTGGCTTAGAAACTAGAGACATTAACATGGATTCCAGTGTTCCAAGATGGCAAGGACCTTTGAACTCCAGCTTATCAACTTACAGAGTCATCCATCCCCAGGAGGACCAGCAGGGGGATAGTGGTCATCCCTCCGTGGACCCATTCCTGTAGAGACACAAAGCCGTCCTGGTCGTAGTCCATCCCTTGCAACATCTCCTTCAATATCTGTGGAATCCAGAGAGTGACAAACATGTCCATTTTCATCCTTGATTTTTCTACCTCCCTCTGGCCGCTGCTTTCTTTTTCATCCTACATTACTCATTTTCTGTTTTATCCCTTTCCCCTCTTATTCAAAATGAGTAGAGCAGGGAGGGACAAGACTAGAAGTGAGGGGACCAAGTCCGACTCTGTCTTGACCTGACAGTATGGCCTTGGGCACATCACCCACGTCTTTGGGTAAAATAACACTACCATCGCAGAAGTGTAGGAAGGATTAGAGAAAATATGTACAAAGCAACTAATATAATTCCTGGTCCATAAGAAACCCTCACATGGAGTTAATGGTTGTTATTAATATTACCTGGTGATTGAGAAAAATCTCTAAAATTATTTCTGGCTCAAATTCTCTGATCTATGAATTCTTGCTATAAGATTTTAACTCTGGTGGAAAGGTTAGAGAAAGTTATGATTTCTGATATTTCTACACTTTTTCTGCTGCCACCTACATTTTTCTTATCAGAGAAGCAGCAGGTCACAGCATAGGACCCCAAAGAAGCTGTCAGTAAGGGAGCACCTGCACAGCCAACACTGGCACCCATGTCCTGAGTAGGTCCCACTCTTATTTTGAAAGCTCACTCCAAAGTCACCCCCTGCTTACAGAAACTCACAGGCCTTAGCTCTGTGGGATCCCACTCCAGATACTGGGCAATATGCAGCATTTGATTGACAATGCGATCCATCTCCTAGAAAACATCAGGGGAGAAAATATCAAGGGGTGATCCCAAAGAGATGTTATTAAGAGCAAAACTCAAAAGTGAGTCAAAGAGCTTTGTAATGTTTTGAACAACCAATAATAATAATAAAAAAAAGTGAGTCAAGTGGGAAGATGGGCAGGACAGAGCATGAGAAGAAACCAGTGTTTCTTTACTTTTAAAAAAAGTTGTTCCAATATACACTCCCAATCACAATCTAAGAGGTCATGATACGGGATTGATCGATTGTAGCAGTGCTGGGGATTGAACCCAGGGCCTCATGTGTGCTAGGCAAGTACTCTACCACTGACCTACATCTCCAGCCCAGAAACTGGCATTTCATGAGGAGCTTACTGTTTGTTTCTGCCTTGACCACAGAGCCAATAGATGCTTAGAAGAAGCACATGGTATGCAGAAAGCTCTCTCAGCACTGACTTCCTCCTGGGCCACCTTCCTTCCCTTTTTCTGTCCTTTAACTAGAAAGGCATAGAGAGTCCACCTGCTTTCTTCCACAAATACAAACCAAGGAGGTTGTCACACCTTATCATTAGCAACTTGGGATCCGTCTCCCCTCTCTTAGGGGTCAGTTTCACTTGATGACTATACACTGAAATTTAGATTCATCCTTTGCATCATGGTCCAGCTCTGAACCCAGGACTCTATAAATAGGAAGTTATTGAGGGATGTTTGCCTGGTAAGTGAACTTTTAGTTACCAAGGCCATACTTCATCTAAAAGATTTGTTGAGTGCTAATGAGTCAGTGTACAGAAAGCCCTACTGGAACACATCAGACTGAGAAATTATTTGGTGTCAAAGTTAGCATCTCATGCGTGGGCACCATCTAAGATGTTTGTAGTAAGATTGTTCTGGGGGGATGTGTGGGTGGACTCAAGCAAGGTTGAAAAAGTATTACCTCCATCAGAGTGAACGCCAGATCAAAACAACAAGCTAAACCCCATTAGGGATTTAAAAATTACATTTCACTTAAATCAAAAGAGTAATCTATAGGAAAACTACAGGATAGGGCATTAGGTGAAGGCAAGGAAGTGGGCATAAAGGTGGGGGTCAGGGATTGGCAGAAGTTCCGAAGGAAAATAACTTGTGAATCTACTCGGGTCCAAGATTCAGTGAGAAAATATGATTCAGAAAGTGAGGAATAGATCCAGTTGTGGGCTGTGTAAATAAGAGAGTGGGCGGATTTCGGGAAGAACTGGTTTTCCCAATGCCTACCCTGGTCAGGCCACAGTTGGATAAAGGGTCATGGAGTGGTGGGGTCTGTTGTGTGTCATATTTTAAGAATGGCATTGACAAACTGAAGCTTGTGCCGGGCAGGCGTTTACAACTGCCTCATGAGAAACAATGTATGAACAGGGACACTCTTAGCTTGGAGGAGATGTTGGGGAGATGCGACAGCCCTTCAAAGGCCTTTTGTATGGAACTGATTTCCACTTGTCTCGGTCAGCTACAGAGGGCAGAGGGAAGCTGAAGGATGGAGAAAAGGAAGAATCCAGGATCAGACTATACTTTGGCCTCCCTGTCGGGCTGGGGAAGTGTGAAGAGCATCAGGTCCTAGCAGAGAGACAGAGAGATGCCCTTGAGTGCAGGAAGGTAGCTCTAACAGTCACCCCAGCAGAGAAAGGCTGTCTCGAGTCCCATCACGGGGATGGTTCAAAACAAAGATGGAAGTCCATCGGCCAGGGATTCCAGGTGGGAAGTTCAACATGACAATTCTTTTCAGACTTGTTTCAGTCCACAAATGTCCCCTGGAAAATATATCCAGGCTGGGCATGGTGGTGCCCACCTGTAATCCCAGTGACTCAGAAGGCTCAGGCAGGAGGATCACAAGTTCTAGGCCAGTCTCAGCAATTTAGCGAGGCCCCTAATCAATCTAGTGAGAACCTCTCTCAAAATAAAAAGGGCTGGGATGTGGCTTAGTGGTAAAGTGCTCCTAGTTCAATCCCTGGTACTGGGGACAGGGGAGGAGAAAATAAGACATTAGGAATTGAACCACTCTCGACCACTGACAGTGCTTCCACTCCATGCACGGTTGCCATGATTTCATGCCTTAATTATTTTCATCACCTCCTAACTGGTACCCTTGCTTGCAACCCCTACAGTCTATACTCAACACAATAGCTCAAGCAAGCCTGCTAAAATAGAAGTCAATCATGTCATTCTGCTCAAAATCCTCAATGGTTTTCCATTTCTACAGAGTAAAAGATACACCCTCTAATCACCCAAAAAGCCTGATACACTTGGTAAAGTCCCCTCAGCACCATTCCATATCTTCTCTGATCCTATCTTCTATTACTTCCTTACTCTGACTCATCTGTTCACTCACTCTGGTCCAGTCACACAGGCCACCAGTGAGTCCTCTAACACCCAAGCACCTCTCAGGACTTCTGCACTGGCTGTCCCCTCTGCCTGCAGGCTCCTCACCTAGATGGCCTCATGACTGGCTCCCTCACCTCCTCTAGTCTCTGTTCAGAACCTCCTCCCCAGGAAGGCCCCTTGACAACCTTAGCCAAAGGTGCAACTCCCTCCATCAGCTGCCTCTCCTGCCTTTATTTTTTTTCTTAGCACTGATCCTTCCTATGCTGTTTAATGTCAATGCTTGCACCCGACTGAAAGCTGCCCGAGGAGATGAAATTTTGTCCATTAGAGACATTGATGTATCTCCAGTGCTTAGAATAGTGCCTGACATCCGGGACACTCAGTGACCAAATGCTTGCTAGTCTGGAGCTGTCTGGTTGTTCCCTCAAATGCCTCAACCCACAGCACTGCCATGTAGCTGGAGGAGTCCCACACAGGCACCTGGGTTTCGAGGGAGTGGAGATAATTCTGTTGGTCGGGTGGACTTGTTCTCTTCCATCCTGTCTCTGGTCTGACTCAGCCCTTGCATTTCAACCTCACAGCCTTCCCATTACTGGGCCCTGATTCGAGGTGCCAGTCATGGCCATAGGGTCTATCTGATGTTGTGAACCTCCTTCCCTTTCTACTTTCTTCCTTTTCTATTCTTTCTCTCACTTTATGGTCCCTGAGCTGTCCCTGACACTTGCTGAAGGGGTGAGGTGAGTCACAACCTTTCTCAGGTGCAGTGGGATGGGATCAAGTGCTCAGAGCAGGGAGAACCAGCTGTTCGAACTGGGGAATGAGAGGAAAGCAAGGGTGACAGCAAAGCACACCAGCGGTCACCTCCTTTCCTCTCCTTCTTGCCCTGGTCTTGTTGCCTCAGTGGCCCCCTCCTCTTGGCTGCAGAAAATTTCAAGGGAAGTTTGTGAAAGGGGAAGTTAAATTAGATGAAATACTAAAACATCTCTGCAGTCCGAGATTTTATGATCCCAGGCTTCTGCAATGATAAGATAAACTGGGCTTCACCTTCTTTGGAAGTAAAAGGCAGGGGTTCTGCTCAGATTTCTGCAGCCATTATTAAGACATTGTAATTCCTATAAAGATGGAAAATTTTCAGATTCTTCCTCCACCTGCTCCCCGATACCCCACCCTTTCTCAGATCCAGCAGGGATATTTGGAGTGAGACCTTACCGCTTGGTCCAGGAGTCCGTTCTCATCTGAGTCATAGAGACGAAACATGACTGCAAGAAACACAGAGGTCAGGCTTGAAGTGTCCTGGTCAGGGGCATGCACTGCGTGCTGCTTACTCCCTGAGCAGATGGTCGAATAACAGAAGAAGGATGGAGCTTCCCATTAACCTTGTGCTGGACTCTGGGCCCAGGTGACTGTCTAACAAACACCTCTTTAGGATCCTACTGGGTATGAACCATAGAACTAGAAGGAGCTGAGGGAACAGCTACACCTTCAGTGATGGGCCATCTGGCAAGTCTTTCAACCTTCCTGTGCTTACATGTAAAACAAGAATAATTCTATCAAACTTCTAGGGTTACTGTGAGATGAAAATGACAAAATGCACTTAAACTAAGTAGCAAATATAAGGTGTTTAGGGATGAGAGTATTACTGTATTGGCAATAGTTGAGATTTCAGATTATTACTTCCCAAAAGGCACATGCTTGGGTTTTTAAAAGAAAGCTTGTTCTCAGTCACTAAAATTAGGGAAAGATTTGAACTGATGTCTTTAAATTAAAAATGAAAATGAAAAGACTCTACAGAATATGTGGCCAAATTACTATAACCCAAATTTGCAAGGAAAAAAATTGGCAAAATGGAGAGGGAAACAAGAAATTAAAAGAGAAGAAAGAAACATAATAACCAATGGCAACATATGGACTTTCTTTAGATTTGGATTCAAAGAAACATTAAAAATACATACATAATTCAGAAAATGTGAATCCTGGCTGAATATTTGACAATAGCAAGGAATCATTGTCTTTAGATGTAATAATAGTGATGTGGTTCTATTTAAGAAGGAACCAGTGATTTTAGAGGTGAAATATTTACAGATGAAATTGTATGATTCCAGAAATTTGCTTGGAAATAATTTGAAACAGAGGGAAAGGTTGGGCGGTATTAACAAAACAAGAACGACTAGAAGTTGATCTTGTTGGAGCTCAGTAAGACCTATGTGTGTGTTCACTACTCTTTACCTATATCTATTTTCAAGATTTTTTATAATAGGGCTAGGGTTGTGGCTCAGTGGTAGAACACCCATCCAGCATGTGCAAGGCCCTGAGTTTGATCCTCAGCACCACATAAAAATAAATAAATAAAATAAAGGTATTGTGTCCACTGCAACTAAAAAGATAAATATTTTTTATAATAAAACTTTGAAGTTTCTTTACTTTGCCGTTTCAAGACTCAGACTGAGAGTCACTAATATGAAGAATTTGTTACCTTCACTTTGGTTATTAATAAACATAATGCCTAAAAGTCAAAATCCAGCTCAATGTTGAAAATGATTTGACATTTCACTTTTAACATTAGCCAGCAGAAAACAGAAATCTGCTACATTTGCTACCAAATTAGCACTTAAGACTTGCAATTGTTAACACCTCAAACCTATGGGGGAGATTTTAAGCTGGGCTAATGAGCAAACTGTTTCATTTTGTTTTTGGCAGGGTTAACCTTTGGCAGACTTCCTGTGCTAATGTTTTAAGTTTGGTTGGCTAGTCTCATTACTAAATGGAATTTCAACATTTGCTATAAAGTATATGTTTTTTCCTTGCTGTCTACTTAAGGTCCCAAGAGAAGCAAAGACAATAGGTACTTTTTAACAAGGTCCCAGCATCCCCTGATCTGAAAAGCATGCCCGCAGGCTCAGAGGCCAGTGAAACAACTCCTGGGCCCAGTCCTCTTCAATCTGCAGGTTCTCTCTGCCCCAGCTCTTACTGTCTTCCTGAAGATCTGTTTTTGAAACCATCTTTGTAGCACCATGAAATCAAGTTCAATTCCAATTAATTAATCCCCTTTCTCCAGAGACCAAAGAGCTTGTGGGTAGAGAGTGAGGGAGAAATGGAAATAAACCTTACCATGACAGAGGTCGATTAGAGCCCAAGGGAGAGGGGAAAAATTCCCCATGGTTAAAGAGTCGATTATTTATGAATCAGGGGAGGAAAGGAGGTCATATATTGAAGATTTTTTCCTTGAAAAATCCATCAGAGGAGGCAGCAGCTTTTGAGTTAGAGGCTTTCAGAAAGCCCTGCCAGCCAAGTAAAGGAGTCTTGACCCTTGGATGAGCACTTCTACCCTTTCCAAATTCTGGTTCTCACAGCCAACGTCTTAGATGCCCTTCCTACCCTATATATAAGTGACACTGTGTCTTAGGGTGGGTTTTAGGAAATGTTCCTATCACTGCTGGCAGTAGGACAGAGGAACCTCCCCCAAAGAGGTAGGACCCATATGACCCATATCCATGAGCCTAGATCAATCTTCAGTGTGTTAAAGAATGATTGACGGGATCCCAGATCCTCCTCTAGGAAATAACCAAAGCTCCCTTGAGAGGGTGAATACTTACACTCTAGTTTATCTTGAGGTCTTCCCGTCTCCAGCAGGGAGAGGTAACACACCACATCCTTCAGGTACACTACGGGGGATTCTGGGCTTGAAGATGGAGCAGCTGGTGCTCCCAGGGGGGTTGCAGCCACTTGGTTTTTAGATGGTGCTTGCTTCTCCACCATTTTCAAGTCTGCAATGGGAAAAAGGAGAGCACTCAAGGACACTTTCCATTTAGTACTAACCCTCTTTGTTTCCCCAGTCTCTTCATGGTAGAGATTAAGAATTTAATATTGGTGTCTTCAAAAGCTTGAGTTACATAAACATGATCAAATCAGTGGTCCTAGAGATCCAGTTAGTGGAGGTCATACTCTCTGGACTTTATTCTGACCCTTTTAAGAGTCTATTTCCTTGTAAGAAATCCATCTATTCTTGGTAACTCTTCAGAAAAAAACGATAGTGACTCTTGATAATATTAATAGTCTAGAGGTGAGTGTCATTTAGTTTACTTTTTGGGAACACACTCAACTTGTAGAAATAATTTTGGCATTTCAAGATGGAAAGTCATCAGTAGTCACCAAGAGACTCATACTTTTATTCTTAAACTCATTTAAAGACAAAGAGATGAATATTCAATAGAGAACAGTAGAACTGAAAGTCGAATAATTTCCAGAAACTAGGAAGAACTCTGACTAATTGCAAGCCTAATTAGTTGAATAAAGAAAATTTAAAACATGACTTATTGTTAGTTTGGATCTGGAAGTGTCCCAAAGGCTCATGTATTGAGGACTTGGTCCACAATGCAGCAATGTCAACAGGTGGGGCTTTGGGGCAGTGACTGGGTCATGAAGGTGCTAATCCCATCAGTGGACTAGTCAGTCTATTGGTGGGTTCAAATTGAAAGGAAGGTGGCAGAAACTGGAAGAGGTGGAGCTTCATTGTAAGGAGCGAGTCCTTGGGAGTGGTGCTTTGAGGACTATATTTCATCCACCAACCTCATTTCTCACTTCAAGGAGGTGAGGCCATCTGTTCCAGTCCTTCCCTGAGATGATGTTCCACCTCACCATGGGCCCCAAAGCAATGAGGCCAGGCAACTATGGACTGAAACCTCTGAAACTGTGGATCAAAATAAATCTTTCCTCTTTTGCTTTTCTTCTCAGGTATTTTTGTCACAGCAATAAAGCTGACTAATACACTTATCGTAACCCAAGAATACAGTAAGTTTTCCCTCTAAAATTTTCCCTCTTAGAAGAATTCTTTTCCTCCATACTGTGTTCTAGTTCAGAAATATAAGATCTAATACTAATAAGAAAACCGAGCAGCTATATTTTACTGTGTGAATTCTATTTTTTTTTTACTTTTTTGGGGGAGGAATTAAACTAGGAATTGAACCCAGGGGCACTTTACCACTGAACTACATCTCCAACCCTTTTTTATTTTGAGACATAGGCTTGATAAGTTGATGAGAATGGCCTCCAATTTGAGATCTCCTGGCTCAACCTCTCCAGTCGCTGGGGTTACAAGCATGTGTCACTTCATCCAACATGAATTCTATTTTTTGAGGTATCTTGAGTGTCTTCTCTTGTTCCCCAGCCTCTCTACTTCCATACCCATCAGAAATGACCACTTTATACCCAGCAGGAGTGTACAGCTCCCAGAAAACAATTAACCAGGGAAGAAACAGAAGACTGACAGTGGGAAATACATGTTGTGTGTCATAAAACCACCAAGTAATACAACTTTGGCAAGTGATGAGTGCTGAAGATGGAGAGAGAGAGAGAGAGAGAAAGAGAGAGAGAGAGAACCTTGATAGTGACACCTGCTGGAAAAATCCCTGTGACTTGTACAGTCTTCATTCAGAGAACCAAAGAGCCAAGCAATGGGGGTCAACGTTCTATCTTGGTCTAGAAGACCTGTGCTAGATGGAAGCCTGCCAGGTCTTGGGGCTTAGACTGTGAGTCTGAAGGGAGTCAAAAGGATAGTAGGGGAGACAAATATACTCTGTGTGCTATAAAGGACTCCAGTAAGAGACTAAGATGGAGCTTGTAACAGCTACAAAATAAGGAAAGGATGTTTCATTCTGAAGTCTTGGGGGACCAGATCTTTGAACATAATTTTCTATTGGACAAGACCCTCAGTAGGTATAGAGAGATACAACCTTTATGAAATTAGAGTAGAAAGACTCAGGGGTGAGATGGAACTACAACTAGATGAGATAAAAACTAGGATAGTGAGATAGGGAAGGATTACAATAAAATTATATATGCAACAGAAATATTAAAATCACCAGTGAAGGAAAAGTCATGGAAAAATATAGCAATAGTGTAGAAGACTATAGAGAAGTCCTTTGTTCTGAGTCGTTACTTATACCCCAAGTTTTTGCTATATCCTCAGATTATTCATCCATTAGAATGTTATCAATGATTTCAACTTTGACTAACATGGACACACACACGCACACACACACACACACACACACAGAGAGAGAGAGAGAGAGAGAGAGAGAGAGAGAGAGAGCACCTTGATAGTGATACCTGCTGCTGGAGAAGTCCCACCTGAAACACCTAAAAATTGGAAGAAAACATGAAACAATAATTCCTAGGGCATTAATAACATGTAACAGCAAATAGTGATTCCTGAGAAGATGGAAAACAAATGAAATGAGCCCTACAACTGTCACATCTTACTATTTGGAAAGAATTCCTGGGCTGTGCTAGGGGAGGGGAAACCCAGGCAGACCTGGCTGTCTCTCTGAGCTGAGATGGGGTTGGGAGAATGGGGAGCCCAAAGTGGCAGAGGTCATACAGCAGAACGTTGGAGCAGAGGAAACTGCACAAGAGAGAATTTCAGACATATATAGAAGGTCCCCTTTGTAGAACAGCATTGTTACTCTCAATTTTTCAGCTGAGTGGTAGTTAGCACTATGGTGTGAGGAAGCTCGGTAGCTACCTGAGGAGGGGAAAGAACCGGGATTAGAAAAACAAACTCTGCAATCCAAGGAGAATCAGGAATAATGTCTATTCCCATCATCTAGGTAGATAACCCCAGTAACCCCCAAATCATCAGCAGAGGACTCAAGTGTTTTTCCTTAATAGTGAAGCAATATTGGCCTTTCTGTTTCTGCCCAAGAAACTTAAAAGCTAGACCTCCCTACCAAATTATTTTCAAGTAACCTAACTATACCCCAAAACAAATCTGTCAAAATGCAAAAATATATGGTACTTAACATTTAGAGAAGGAATAACATGAATTCTACAGAAATTCTCCTAGAAAATTTAAGAGGTAGAAATTCTACCCACTTTATTAGACCAGCATTATTCTAAAGCCAAAATTGAAGAGGATACAAGAAAAGAACATGCATATCAATGAACATAAGTACAAAGTTCTTAATACAGTTTTAATAAATTGAAGCCAAAGAAATTAAATGAGACCAAAAGAAATAAGGAGATAGGTTATGTTCAAGGATTGGAAGCCTCGTTATGTTAAATGTTAGTTCTTTTTGATCTTGAGTTAGGGAAAGATTTCTAAGATATGATACCAGAAGCTCAATTCATAAAAGACAGAAAATTATGAATTGGGTTTCATAAAAATTAACTATTTTTCCTTCAAAGATAGATAATGAGAAGACAAGTCACTGAGAGGGAGGAAATATTAGCAAGTCACAATACCTGGTAAAGAACTTGTATCCACAATTTGTAAAGAACTCTTAAAACTCAATGCAGCCCAATTTAAAAATGGGGAAAAGAGTTGAACACTTTATTAAAGAAGATATACAGCCAGCAATTAAACATATGAAGAGATGTGCAACATCATTGGTCATTAGGGAAATGTAAACAAAAAACCACCATGAGATACCACCACATGCATAGAAATAACTAAAAATAAAAAGACTGTCATTAGCTGTTGAGGAGATGGAGCAACAGAAATTCTCACATATGGCTATTAGATATGCAAAATGGTTTGACCACTTTGGAAAGAGTCTGAAAGTTTCCTATAAAATTAAATGTATACCAGTACCTACTATATTAGACCATTCATTCTATTGCTTGCTATTTACCCAAGAAAAATGAAAGTTGTCCTAACAAAGACTTGTACAAGAATATTCATAACAATTTTATATGTAATAAGAAAGAAAAATGTCCATCCATAGATGAGTGGATAAACAAATTGTAGAACATTTATATGCTAGAGTACTAGTTAGCAACTAAAATATTCATACACACAAATGGATAAAGCTCTAAATTATTATGCTGAATGAAACAAGGGAGACCAACAAAAGTACATGGTATAGAATTCAGTTTATATAAAATCCAGATGATGCAATCTAACTATATAGTGACAGAGAGCAGATCAGAGCTAGGAGGTGGGAGAAAGGAAATATAAAGAAAACTTTTAGAGATCATGAATATATTCATTATATTGAAAATTGTACTGATTTTTACAATACATGTCAATTTAATCATGCACAATATAGATACATGTGCAATTTATTTTATGCCAGTTTTACTTTAATAAAACTTTTTTTTAAACTTGATTACAGCCTTTCCTGAAGATCCTTGCATCACTAGAGCTATGTGTGGATATTGAGCCATTGTTCTAGTTTTCATTGAGTTTAGTGTTCACTCCTGCATGGAGATGCTGTGACGCTGTCCCATTCTTCTCCTTCCTCCTCATGTCACCTTATATGAAATATCCCTAACCTATGTCCACCTGAATATATCCCTCATGTCCCACCAGTAAAAAACAGTCAGTGTCCTTTTCCAGATCACAGAGGTTTTTCCTGGTGCCATCATAAATCCTTTCATGTGAAGGTTCTTGGATGGCCCTGTCTGGTTCCACTTTCTTCCCTAGTCTCTGTATTATTTATTTCCTTCCATTTGGAGAGTGTAGCATAGTGAAAATAGAACCAGGCAGGAAGCAGGACAGGGATATTTGTACTGCATTTCTGCTAACTTTTGTATGATCTCACACAAATAAGCTTACTCCCTACAGCCAACCTTGCTATCTTCATCTATCAGAGGAGAGGCTTGCATTAAAACTGATGCTTCTCCTAAGTCTTGAGTGACAGAAAATTTTTTGAATACAATGTTAAGTGAAAAACAAATCTTGATCCAAAATTATATACACAGTCTGATCCTGATTCTGTAAAAAAATATATGGAAAAATCCTACAAGGAAATCTCACACACACACACACACACACACACACACACACGCACACGCACACATAATTGCATCGTTGTATTTTTGTTGCTTCTTTTTGTTTATTTTTAAGACAAATTTTAAGAGAAGTTTCAGTTCACAGTGAAATTGAGGAAGGTACAGAGATTTTTTGCACACTCCCTGCTCCCACACATGTGCAGCCTCCCTCCCATGTATCCAAGGTCCCTCACCATAGTGGCTGGAACATTTGTCGATGAACCTATATTGACACATCATTATCATCTGAAATCGATAGTTTGTTTACATTAGGGTTCACTCCTGTTGTTGTACATGCTGTGGATTTAGATAAATGTGTAATGACATGTATCTCCCATTGTCACGTCATATGGAATAATTTCACTGCCTTAAAATTCCTTTGTGCTTTGCCTATTTATCCCTTCTTCTCCAACCTCTAACAATCACTGATCTTTGTTGTTCTCTTTTCTTTTTTCATACTTTTCAAATTTTCTATAATGTAAGTAAACTATTTTTATAATTGAGGAAAACTAAAAACAATAGAACAGAAACTCTCCAAAAGAGGGCTTTCCCTGAGACTTCAACATTCTGAATTGCTGAAATATCTCAACAGCATAAGAAACTAAATACAACCCAGGAAACTATAGCTCTTCATTTTGCCCAGGTCCTTCCTGAGCTGACATCATGACAATGACAAATTGAGCCAATGACTGGACTCGGTGAAAGGCCATCCTAAGTGCCTTATGGAGACAAACATGCACTCACTAGCTCTGGAATGAATAACCTAAAGAGGGTTGTGCTAGACCTGAGCTTGCAGACTGATCTGATAGGTGAGAGGTCATAGCAAACGAGAATCTATAGTTTCTTCCTCTGGCTTCTGCCTGGGAACCAGGAAAGGGCTGGGATTTTCAACAGATGGTCTAATCTCTGGTGATTCCAGGACTTGGCTCCTCCCTGATGGCAGAGGCCCTCTGTGTGGCATCTGCCTGGCCCTGATTCTTGTTTCTGAAGAACAGGGGCATTTAATTAAGACATCGGTTGAAGGGGGCCTAGCAGAAAAACAATTTTCTCCTTTAAACCTCAAGTCTCAGAAAAAAAGATGAAACAACAACAACAACAAACAATGTTATACATTCCCCCTGAGCCAAGAATCAGATAATTGGCCTTTCATGATTTGACCACATGATTTTCTCCATAAGCAAGGAAAATGGCACATCACAAATCACTTCTCCAGGAGAAATCTTTGGAAGTTTCTCTTTTAGCTCTATAATGATGTAGCTATTTAAAATAAGCATGGTGGGTCCATAAATCAGCCAACTTCCATTATGGTTATCCACTATCTTTTCTCAAATATCACATAATGGCTTCTCTGCTGTAAGTTCTTCCTTGATACCTCAAAATCTTCAGCCACTAAAACATATCTTACCCAGAAAATTCCAAACTTCAAGAATGAAATGTAGTTTCTCCCCTATTCCTCTTGAGGTACCAGATACTTGGACTAAAATAGTCTCTGGGTAAAGAGTTTGGGACAAGGTGTTTTTCGCTATTGTTTTTCTTATTAGGAGTTTAAAATCCCAAAACTTTTTTTCTTACTATGAGGATGATTTCTGTCAGAATATGTCTTCTCTATTCCATGTAAGACTTATTTATGTCTTAAGTCCATTTTACCAAGGGTCTCTGGCCTGAGCATGGGTGGTAGAATGCTGAGCAGGTATGTTTGAGACTACACTTTTATACGGTCTTATTCTATGGTGGTCCCCAAAGGCATCAGGAAACACTCATGCTCTTCATCCTTGCTCTCTGAGGCTCCATGAGCAGCCTGCAATTTAAAAAGCATACAATCGCAGAGGCCCTTCTCCTTTCTAAACCATGCTCTACTCCCATTAATAGTGAAGTTTTAAAAATCTCATCTCTCCTTTAGTATTACAATGAAAATTCCAGAATCCTTCTAGTTTTCCTTTTAGGTGTGACTGGAATAAAGACTGAAACTATACTTAGTCCACTTAAAGAAACTATATTCCTGGATCTCTGTAACAATTAGTTCTCTTTCTCCTTCAGTTGTAGTATCTCTTATCTGTCTTGCATATATATATATAATATAATAAAACCACATTCTTATTCCCTAGGCACATCCCAAGTGCTTGATCATGTACCTATATTTTCTATAAAATAAAATGTATAGCAAACGAGGTTCAACTCTCTTAGGTTTATATTTGAAGCTTCAGGAGCAACCTGGGAGAAAGAGTCCATGAGAACAGGATGCCCAGCTGACACACTGGTGGACTGAGGATGCAGACTGAAGGAGAGTTTGGCAGACCATGATGAGTTAAGAATAGAATATACTTCTGTAAGGCGGTCTGAATCATAATGGCTAATACTGTTGAACTGAAGACTAATGTTATATGTGTCAGGCACTGTTCAAAGCATTCACGTATCTGACTCACTTAATCTGCATATAAACTCATATTATCATTTCATTTTACAAATGGGACACCAAAGCATAAAGACATTGTTCAAACATGCTCCCCCACCCCCCGCCCCAGTTTCAGAGTTAGGTAATGTCAGAGCTGGGAATCAAACACAGGCAGTCTGACTCTGAAGTCCAGATTCTTGACCAATATGCTCTACTGCCTGATAAAACTTAGGTTGACAATGACCAGGAAATTTGTATTGGACATGAGGATGGAAGTCAAAGATGGTAATCTTTGCTTCTTCCAGTTTTCTCAGGAGCTTCTTGCCTTGGGTCTGGGCCTGTTAATAGCACAGAGAAATGGCTTTCTACTGATAAGTGTATCAAGGAAGATTCCATCTGTCACAGCCCAGGAGAGGGCCTGTGAACAGCAGGCACTACAATAGCCCCATTAAGCATATAGCCCTCATCATTCTTACAGGAAATAAAAAAAATTGGCACCTTTACAGAGCAGTAAAACAAAAATTAGGCACCTCAAAAGAAACCACTGCTTCCTCTCTCTTATATAATCTTGTCATATATAATCTCTTAGAGCCTCTGTTCCTCATGTGTGAAGTGGTATGATTATGATGATTAGAGGAATATGTAATAAAAAGGTATATGGCAAATATATCTTCAAAACAATTGTAGCTGGATTCCTCTTGTTAAATTTGTTAGCAACTCTCCAATTTATATAACCAAATGTGTAAATTATTTATTGTCAAAAGTCAATCATGGGCTGGGGTTGTGGCTCAGTGGCAGAGTGCTTGTCTTGCATGTATGAGGCACTGGGTTCAATCCTCAGCACCACATAAAAATAAATTTAAAAAAATAAAGGTACTGTGTCCATCTACAACTAAAAAAATATTTTTAAAAAAGTCAATCAGGGCATACTTCCACTCTTCCCTCTTCATCCATCCATTGATAGAATCACCTGTATCTCAGCCTTTGAGCCAACCCTGTGTGTGTGCACACCCAGGAAAGCACACCCACCCTTCTCCTGAGAATGCTTGCTGTCTCTGGGCAGGCAGACCTGTCAGAGGTAAACATTTGATCCAGGACAAGTGAAACAAGAACCTTTATCTAATCTTGGAATAGCAGAACATTCAAATGGCAAGAGCCCCAGAGATGAAGGTTCTCAAGGCAACATAAGGAAAGATCTCTTTTAGCTATACAATTGTGTGGAGACAAATTGGCAGTTAGGTATCCTTGCTCTACCCAAGGATGAGTATTCCCCATTTCTTCCCCAAATCTTATATTCCAAAGACTCACCAGTATCAGGGGCACAGGCCTCGTCTGCTTTAGCAGCATTATCTGCATTCTGTACATTAGAATCTGAGAAACAAAAAGAGTTAAAGGTCACCTTATGCCTTCCAGCTTCGTACAGAGAGGTAGGGGACCTTCCCACGTGAAATGTTCATTCAGATTCTGTCTCTGTTCCTGGGTTACTTTCAGTTTGGTTCATGCTCACTGATTGGGGTGGGCTGTCTCCCCTCTTGCAGCCCAAGCTCCAGGAAGATAGTAGCCATGCCTTCTCCTTCCTACGCTAGTCCTACCTGGACATGGGCTGAATATGCTCCATTTATAAACTAGAATCTTTGCTGAGGGCTTTTTTCCTACTGCCACTTGTTAGTCTGTGTTCTCTCTTCCCCCCATCCTACCCTCCAATCCTAAGGGGCAGGAATTATTCTCATCTTTATTCCTCTTAACAAGGGAGTCATTAAACAGGACTTCCTGTAAGGTCCTACAAGAAAGGAGTCCTGGTCCCTTGATCCTCATTCTCACCCCATGGGGAAGTTACTATGCGCAGGACACCCTTTCGAAATACAGATTTGTGTTTCTGACAAGGTCTTTGGAGCTGCTTCACATCCTCCCACCTTGGGGAAAACTGGTCCATGTACCTGGGCCACTGGGCTCGCTGCTTCTGGCTCCCTCCTTTGGGTGGTCAGGAGTTTCATGTCTGGGCTTCTGACTGAAGGCCAGGAAGAGGTGGGTGCTCAGGGGCTGAGGAAGGTCTACCTCCAGGTATGCTCTCATGAACAGCTTGAAGACATCATAGCTAACTGGCTGAGAAGGACAGAAAGAAAAGTCAGTGGAGGGAAGTGAAGGAACAGGGAGGAAGGAAAGATGGAAAAGGAAGCAGGAAAATGGTCGGTGAGACAAATGGAGAAGGAAGCGAAGGAAGTAGAGGTGATGGGGACAGGAGTGAAAGGGCCAGGGAGGTGACAGAGAATGACAGGCCTAGGGAGCAGGAGGTGGGAACGTAAGAAAACACAGGCAGTTGCACATCGGGGCTCAACAGCGCACCAAACCAGAGTGGGATTATGTAACAAGATAGGATGTGGCCTAAATTTGGATAAAAAGTGGGTAATCGAGTGAGCTCTGGAGGTGGAAGGCTCTGCCTTTGTCTGGGAGGAGTATGGCTTTAGAGAACAGGGTCTCGGAGAGTGCCTTGGAATCCCAGCTAAGAGGAAGAAGGACTCAGTTGAAAACATGATGGAAAGAAATGGTTCCTCTGTGGTATCTCGATTTTCTTCTTGTGCCTTAAAGGATGTGATTCCTCAGTATTCAGGTTTCAGAAAATAGGATAGATCAGGAAGAGAAAAGGACACGCTCCATCCTTCATTACTTTCATCATTCTGATCTTCCCTGGGCAGATCCCAAGATGACAGGGGATTGTGTGTGTCTGGCTCAGCTGCTTCTCGAAACATGTCCTTGGGAAGGTTTTAGGCACCAGGAGAAGAGTAGGAAGCCAAGGACAGAAGGTAGAACCAAGAGACATGCCAAAAACTAGACCCTTTCCCTGCTGCGTCTCTCCCGGTACCGCCTGGCTTCTGGTCCCAGGCTGAGAGCATCCGTGCCAGAAAGAGCTGCTGCACTCAGCAAACACTCAACAACAACAACAACGATGACAACAACAGTGTGCAGTGAGTCATCACTGGCTGTGCTTTCATGGCATCAGATTCTTCATCAAATCGGCAGATGCTCCTGGAAATCAGCCTAGGAAGCACTACTTCAAAAATCTGCTGTGCTGGTTTTTGTGAATAATAACAGCCATGAGAACAAAATCCCCTTGGGGGGAGCCTATTTGGTGCTCCCATCCAAATGTTGACCCCTCATCCACCCTGGGAGCTCTGGGAGCCTTCTCAGAACCAGGAGCTGACTTGTATGTGAATGGTCAAGTTTAGGTTCCAAGTCTTGGCCCTACAATCCAATGATCCCTACCTACCCCACTAGGAGCTCATCCAGCAATTTGTGTTTAGCTCCAGGCAGGACTGTTCTAGAGATCTCCTTTGCTGGGGGGAAGAAAGCTGACCGTGTTAGACAAAGAATAAGGGAAACCAAGCACGTGCAGATTTGCATTTATTGTGACAATTATCCATCTCTGTCCCTTTTCTTTTCTGGAGTCTGTGTCTCCCTGGTTCCCGCTCTTTCTGTGCCTCTCTATCTCCACAGCCACATCACCTCAGAATGTCCCTTCTTCACACATCCTTCTCTTTTTTTTCCAGTACAAAATCTTCTCCTCCTACTTCTGAGTGTGACCCACCCATGGTGACCCCTGCTTCCACTGGTTGCATGTCCACCTCTGGTTGCATCTTCCAGCATTTGCTTGACTTCTACCAGCAAGCCTGCTCACGTTCACCGTTCTGAAGCGATTGCTGTCTGCTGGAACTAGTAGAGCATCTTTCTTACCCTTTCCTTTCCACTTCTTCAAAGAGACCATGTTAGCCCCCCTTACCGCTTTCATCCCATTCAGTTTGGGCGCTAGCCCTTTACCTCTGAACCTGCTGTCTTAGAGGTTGTATATTCAAACATATTTTTTTAGACTTTCTAATTTTTTGGCTTCTTGACAGCATTTCAATCTTCCTTGTTGAAGCTCTGTTTTCTGTTCTATTTTGGTTCTCTTCATTCTCTATTTTGATTTGATGGAATATTTGCTAATGGCGTTCATTAACTTGTTTCAAAAAGCTCTTTTGCATTGTCTTTCCAAACTATTTTAATTGACAGGACTGTTTTAAGCTGTAGTTTTGAATCCCAAAATGTACTGTTAATTTCTTGGTTAATAGTTTTGAGAACTATTGAAATGATGTATTTCTGGAAAACAGATTGTACTAAATGATTTAACAAAAAGCTAGTTTGGTTAGACAAGTTCTAACATTAGGCTGGGAAAAAACAAAATAAGTGTGAGACTCAGGATACCTGCTGATGGTCTCAGATCTATCACATTCTTGAAGCCCCAGTTTCTCTTTTCAACAAGGTAAGGTGGCTGGCTAGAAGATCTCAAGTTTTAAACTTTAGCTTCCTCCCTAAACTAGCCAACAACAGAAATTCTCCCAACATTCTAGACTCAGCTTTGAACTCTCAATGACCTAAGACTAGTTATTGTCCCTTCTTCTGTCCACTGTTCCTTGGTAATGTCTGTCATATCTGAACCTTTCCCGTGTCTGTTGCTCCTGCTGCCATCACCAGTTTCTGACATGTTTCATGAACCTTACTAGGACCGCTGCAATACCTCTCTAGGGCTTCCTTCCTCACCTCCATCTGTTGGTCCTCCTGTCTTTCTATCCATGCTTGCCAGGTTGACTTCCTAAAGTGCGACTCTGATAAGATTGCTTCCCCACTCAAAATAATCCATGACTTCTTTAAAAAAAAAATTTTTTTTTTTTGTAGTTGTAGATGGACAGAATGTGGTGCTGAGGATGGAATCCAGTGCCTTATGCATGCTAGGCAAGTGCTCTGCCACTGAGCTAGAGCCCCAGCTCCTCAAATTTTCTGTCATCTAATTGCCCAAGAAAGAGTTGCAATCAGTTGATGTAATACTGTGTGTCTGTATTACACATCATAAAATACATGCAAAAGGAAACTAGATGAAATAAAAATGAATATAAATAGGAGACCTAATAAGTAGTGTTTCTATGATCCAATGGATCATTCTGTGGAGTTTCTGAGAACTTGGGATTCACAGCCTCCTGTATAATCCACTCCAATCAGAATTTGTAGCTCTCAGACCATTCTGGTATTTTCTCCTATCATTTCCTATGTGTAATTAATTATGCACTCTGTTCATGCTGGTCTCTGGGTTCTTTCCTGGCCAAGCCTCTATGAACTTCACTCAGCATAAACCACTTCCTTCTCCATCTATCATCATTTTAGCCAGGCTTTAAGGCCCAATCCAGCTACTACTTCCTCCAGGAAGCCCGACAGGCTCTCCTGTACCTGAATTCCTACACTCTGAACCCTGGTTCCTATTTTGTGACACTTGTATATACTGCTCTGATTAATCTAGTTATCTGTGACATATCTTACTTTTTGTACTAGATATAGAGTTCCTAGAAGGTAGAGATGCTGAGGTATCTGTTGTATTTCATTTTTATATTCCCTAAACCACCAATCATGGTGCCTTGATAGGTTTTTGAATCCATGCTGGGTTCCTAGTTGGTGTACTTCAGGAATGGCCTTGGGCCTGGGCTGAGTACCAGTGCAGAACACACCATTGAATCAGACACGTGTTACATATACCATAAAGATATTGAAATAATAATATATGGTCAGAAGCGGTGAGTTCCATGAGAACTGAGAAAATAATGATGGAACTCATGCCCATTTATTCATGTCTCTATCCCGGGGATCAGAATGGCATAGAATAAATGGGGGAACACAGAATATTCAAACCAGAAAAGGCTCAGAGGGGACTGGGACTCCTCATGCCATGCAGGCTCAGGAGATTCAGTGATTTGCCCCAGCTAGTTAGTGGCAGAGTAAAACCTGAAGCCAGATCTTTACTGTCTCTGTTACAGATTCCAGGGTTGGCAAAGTTCTACTTGTCTTTCCCCGCAAGAACCATAAGTTCAGTAAGTCACTGCATGCCATCCTCAAAGGGATATCTGGGTTACAAGAAAATTGTTGATAAGCACAGGCGAGGGGCAGAGTAGCCACTTAGTAAATGCAGAATGTGTGAGTGGGAGGGGGTAGCTTGGTATTATACCAAAACTACCTAACAACACTAGGAGGTCCACTGGCAATTCTTGGAGTGCCATGGGAATGTCACTACACCCTCATTGTCAGGTCCAAGGAACTCTGTTTTTCCCCCAGCAGCAGCAAATTCCATGCAGGAAGCAGCTGGGCAACTGCAGCTGTTGCAACCTATTTCCAAGAGAATAGGTTCATCTTACCCAGGTGAAGAAGGGAGAAGACTGAGAGAGAGAGAGCTCATCAAGCATGGGACTTGAATTCTCAGGATGACATGCCAGCCAGACACTTATTATCATTTTTTGGATAAAACAAATTCTGAGGGCTGGGGCTGTAGCTCAGTGGTAGAGCACCTGCCTTGCATATGTGAGGCACTGGGTTCGATCCTCAGCACCACATAAAAATAAATAAAGATATTGTGTCCATCTACTAAAAAAATTTTTTAAAACCCCACAAATTCTGACAACATAAATAACTTGGTCAAGATCACAAATATGTGACAGAGCTGAAGTTTGGGCTTTGGTGTGTCTTGAGTCTAGGCTCACAGAATCACCAAGCCACTTGCCTATTTTGCTCTGCTGGTTTTGAGCCCTCTCTAGCTGTCTGTCACTGGTCTAGCTTCCAGAGGATCTATGGTGCTGATAGGCAAGGGTACATTCATGATGGTCAGATACAGCCTCACACTATTCTGTCAACCTGGACTCTAGTCCCAGCTTTCCTAGCAATCTGCCCCTTCCCACAGCTAATTCTTTTCTTGTTGAGACATTTTAGCAGCAGCAAGCCATCAAGCTCAGGAGAAATTAAACCCTTCTTGTTTTCCTAATCCCATGCCATGACATTACACCTACCAGAAGTCAGGTGCTCTTTGTGAAAGAATGAAATCAGAGTGACAGAGCTCCCTTGGGATGCAACAGTGCCAGGACTACAAAGAATGGGGGCCAGCCCTGATGGAGGCGGGGGTGGCCACGTGCTCTCAACAAAAAGGCTGCCCCCACTTCCTTCCAAAAGCTCCCATGGTGTTCACACCCTGACCAAATTGTTCCTCCCATGCATCAGTCCCTGGAGAAAACAGGCTGATTAGCAGCCCCCGCCAGCCTTTGTTCCCATGCTTTCTGTATTGGGGGTGGAAGGTGTGGGGCAGTGAGTTCTTTGCTGGCTCTGCCATCTTCTCTGCATGGCTTCTCCTCAGGAATGTTCTTTGAAATGGTGTATTCTCATTCTCTCCCCTGTTCTGGCAACCTCCCTTCTGCCTCATTCTCCCAGCAATTAGTGTCTTTTAACTTCCTCTCAGGTGCACTCCCAGGGTCCAGCAGAGAAGGCGTTGACTCAGGTTTGTTGAATGGATGACAATGTGAATAAGTAAGTGGCCAGCCTCTCCCCAAGTTAATCCTTCTGATCTGTCCCTTTTCTGGCCCTCATAAAAGAACCCAGGAGCAGGGAAAAGGGAGCTGAGTTTAAAGCATCCTGGCGAAAGGGTGATAGAAGAGGAGTAATAAAGAGTGCAATTTTTAAAGTGTCCTGTAAAGTGACACTGCAAAAATTGCCTCATGCTCAAACTTAAAGGTTTTTATGTTATCTTCAGTTCACAGATGAGGAAAGTAAGGCCCAAAGGGGTGAAATCTCTTATAAGATCACGTTCTGGTTGATGGCAGAGTTAGAAGTTTAACCTAAGACTATATGACTCTGGGGTCGTGTCTCTTGAATTTGACCCTGTCAGTAAAGAGTAAGTTTCAGAAGGAAGAAACTGTGCTTCTTCATCTTTTTATCTTCTGTAGTGCCCAGAATAGTGCCTGGGCACCCAAGAAATGTGCATTGAATTTGGAAATAGAAGCAGTCTTGCATTCATTTATTCATTCAACAAATATTTGTCAAATGACTGTTATGAGTCAGATACTCTTCTGGGGCACCGGAGACATAGGAGTGAACAAATATATTCTAGTGGGAAACACAAACAATTAATTAAGTAACTGATATGGTGTGACAGATGGTGAGAAGCACTAAGGAAGAAAATAAAGGAAAGCAGTTGGACAGGAAGGGTCAGGGAAGAGAGCTTCAAATTTTGGGCAAAGAAGGGGACAATCACCAAGAAAATGACTTGAGTGTAGATGTGAAGGAGTGAGGGAATGAACCTCGTGGAGATGTTGGGGAGGAACATTCTAAGAAGAAGCCACAATAAATGCAATGGTACTGAGGCTACATCAACACTGACCTGCTGGACAGCACCTGGGAGGCTAAGCTGGCCAGAAAGGAATGAGAAGGAGGAGAGAAGTAAAAGGTGAGGAGGTGCAGATTGTAATGACCTTGACCTGACCTTTACTCTAAATAGGGGGTGAGGGAACTCTGGGAGATTGTGAGAAGAGTAGTGACAGGCTCTGACATAATTTAACAGATTGCTCTGGATGTGTATGAAGAATAGATGTTAAAGGAAAAGGGAAGAAGCAGGAAGTCCAGTTACAAGACTCTTGGGATGATCTGAACAAACTACCGTGATCACACAGGTAAGGATGGTTGTGGTGCTGGTGGTGAGATGTGGCTGGATTATGGATATGTTCTGAAGGTAAATTTTGAAGATGTACTTGATGGGGGCTATGAGAGCAAGAGAAAAAGCCAATGATGACTCCACAGTTTTAGCTGAATAATTTGAAGAGTGGAAGTGACATTGACTGAAAGCCTGCTGGGAAAACAAGTTTTATGGGGGAAGATTAAAGATACTAATTTAGCTCATGGTAAGTTTGAGATTCCCATTTGTTTTTTTAAGTGGAAAATGTCAAGTGTAGGGGTAAGGGGAAAACCAGGAAGAGTGTGGGATCCTGAAACACAATGAATGTTAGGGGAGGATTTGACTCACCGTGGCCAAGGCCACTGGGCAAAACTGCTATTGGATTTAGCCACGTGGAGGTCTCTGGCCATCTGGACTAGGGGTTTTTGTGGAGGAACAGGAGTTACACACTGAAAAAAGGACTTTCAGGAAAGTAGAGAGAAAAGAAGTTGGAGATGAGTATAGGCAAATCTTTTCCATAGCGTTGCTATCAAGGACATGAGAGAAATGGTAGCTTGAGGGGAGAAGTGGAGTCAAGAGAACACTTCTGTTTATATGTTAATGGGAAAATTCTAATATATGTAGGAAAGCTGGTATGAAAAACAGAAATAGAGAGAGAGAAAGGGAAAGGGACTGGGGAAGATGTTTGAAGCAGTGCTTAAGACAGGCCAAAAGAGGGTGGGATTGAATGCACAAGAGGAACCATATTCTCCCAGCAACAGGAGAAAAGGTATTGTTAGTTGGGTGCATGGGTCAGTAGCTTGTGATGATCTTTTCTGACTGCTTTAATTTTCTCAGTTATTAGCTGAGAATAAGGAGAGTAGGAGGAATGAAATGCTGGGCACAGAGGAGAAGGTGTGATGTGGTCTGCAGGACAATCGGAGTTTTTGAAACAATGCCAGATTGCACTGATGGGTCACTTGAGACTTGAGGGTGAAAAAGAAAAAAAAAAAAAGATCAAGGAGCAAGGTCTTCAAGGCAAGCTAAGCCTCTAAGAGGAAAATAGATTATGGAAAGCCTGGAACATGGGGATTTTAAAAAGGCTTAGAATGGAAATGTTCTTACCTCATGTGGTCCATACTGTTGGAGGCTTCCGCCCTCGTTAAATTCAGTCAAGACATCCTTTATCTTCTTGGAGGAATCTGGAGAGACACAATCCACATATGAAACTCTTGTGAGCAGCTAATGAAAACAGAACCAAGTAAATTCTCTCTAAGCATGGTTATGATGGAGCAGCCCTCATTCCCAGGACGAGATGGACACACATCCCTTATTCAACCTTCTGCCCTCTCATTTCTTATGTTTTTTTAGTTTACTCTCCTCTGATGTCTGAACTACCTTTCTGAACTTTTCTTTCTAAAACGGAAACAGTGAATTTCCCTTTTCCCAGGATAAAGCCTAACCCCCTTAGCTTGAGTTCAGCACTTGGTGATGTGCTCAAGCCTAATCCTTTTCTCCCATTCAGCCTACTTTTCAGTCACCTCTAATCACATTTTCAGAAATCTCTGAATGTACTGGGTACTTTCAAGGTCTTACTTCTCTTTCTTGCAAACTCAATTTTCAATATCCAGTTCACAGGTCTACTCCTTTGTAAGGTCTTTCTTTGCACTAGTCAGAGTCATCATTCCCTCCTCCAGATCCCCCATAACTTGTACACAACTGTGTAATAGCACTTACAGTATTATAACTATAAACTTATCTTGTTCATCTGTTGCCTAGTTTTACTTTGGGAGCTGCAGTTGGCTGGCGTCTTTATATATCAGACCAAGATCTAAAATATAACCAATGTTCAGAAAAACAATATATAGATGAGTATACAATCATTTGAGTGGAGATTTTAAAACACTAAAAACTTTGCTAATTTTAAAGGATGACCCATTGGCTCTGTCCTTGGTGCTGAAACATCATTATACACTAGGGCATGTTGGTTTCTTCTAATTCTGGGATCCTAATATTTCTACCTCTTTTTTCTTGATTTTTATTTTCTATCTCGATGGGGGCGGGGTTTGAGCTATTCATCCTGACACAAATACATAACCTCAATTATGTTTCATAATTAGCATGGCTGATTTAATATTCTTATGGCAGTTCTATTATATTTCTGATAGCAGAAACTTTTTCCTCTGGAAGTTAAGCCTTCCCCTGCTCGTCATTCTTTCCCCTCAGCATCCTATATATATATATTGAATTGAAAGAGTACAAAAAAAAAGAAAAAAGACTTAGATTATTCAGGAATCATGGTAAGTGAGAAAATTCTGCTTTCTACAGGAAATAATTCAGAAACTACTGGAGACTTCTTTGGGGAGGTTTATAAAGGAATTGGGAGTCAAGAAAAGGGATTCAATAACTGTCATTAAAAACACATTGTGAGTGCCTCCCATATAGTTATCAGCACTTTAGATATCAAAGAAAACCAGGGTTTTCTATGACCTGCTTCCTCTGTCTCCAAGTATTGAGGATAATTAAGAGCTTCTCAAGCTCCATTATTGCTGCTATTTAAACATCTGAGCAAAGGGCAATGTCATTAAAAGCTCACACAGTGTTCCTTGTTGTTTGGGCTCTTTGTACAGAGAATTATGGTCTTGTGGGCCTAAGTAAAGTAGACATACTTGTAGGCTGGGCTTTCACCCTGGTTTTGCTGACTTGGATTCTATCAAGCAGAAGTTATAATCATTGCAGTATTGAGACATTTGAAATGCCACAGGAAAATGCTGCTGTTGTCTAAAAATGGAAATTTCTTTCTGAAATTCAAAACAGATGTTGAAAAACTAATAGCTCAGTAAGATCCTGGCAGCAGATGCCAACAATTTGGGTTGCTTCCATTCAACTCAGAAATCACTATGGAGTGTCAGATGCTATAAGGTACTGTTAATGAACTAGTGGGAAGAGGATCTTAATAACCATGATAATATTAGCTACTCCTGATTGAGGATGTTTACCTGTGTATTCTCATAAGATATCCCCTACTAATTCACACAAATTGGGAATTTTTTTCAGTTTATAAATGAGGGAGTTGAAATTCAGAGAAATTAAGTGATTTGCCCAAGAGCCAGAGTTTTAGCTCAGGTCTTCTCCTGCTCAAAGTCTATGTTCTTTTCCCTTATATGTCATTCACTATGGCTTTCCAAGTCATTTTTAACAAAACAAAAAGTATAATTAATGCTGTAGAAAGGATATGAAGCTCCATGAAACACAGAGCAAGAAAGTAGTAAAATTAAGATTGAGGCCGAGACTGAGTCTGTCTTCTCAAAAGGATAGCATTTGAGCTGGGGCATAAAGAATGAGTCAAGTTTTGAAAGGCAGACATAAAGTGGAAGGAGTATTCTCAGAAGAGACAGAACAAGCAATTGATGCAGTTGTTTTGGGCATCTCAGAACATTTTTAAAAAGTTAGAATCAGATAACATTTTAGGGCCAGCTTTATAGGGATCTTTAATGCTGAGTTAAGGTTATTGATTTGAATTGTTAAAGATTTTTTTGGATTGTGGAATAACATAACAAGGTCTTTGTTTTCTACAGGCCACTCAGGAATCAGAATGGAAGAGAGTTCAGAATTAGGTCAGAGCTCAGTTCCATGCTATGTATATTCTAATTATTCTACAAGCTGTTAGACTATTTAGAAACACACCCCCACACACACTCACATATTTTAGAATCTATTTTAATGGGAGGTTTTCAGTTCAACCAAAGTGATCAGATTTCAAAAATGCAAATTTGAGCACATAAGAACCCTGGTATTCTTTCTGCAATAGTAGTATAAAGTGAGCATCTCCGTCTAAGAACCAAGGGAGTGATTTCAACAGAACTTACACACTTTTGATGTTATCATCACATTTATCACATCACATTTGGGAGATTCTACAGTTCACCCCAGCAAAAATCATTTGGCCCTAACGTGCTATGACTCTATTTTAAAAAATACTGCTTTATATTTAGTTAGGATATGTATAGACATACATATTTATCAAATTTGCATTTAACAAGAGATTTTAAAAAGAAAAAAACTGAAGTCATTTATTCTAAGATATCTGATGAATAGTCTAAAAAATTTTTAAAAAAACAATACAATCCAAAAGATTTCTGACTAAATTTCTATGAAGGGTATTCCTCATCATGATTTACCTCAATTTGTTTTATGGGCTTTTATAGGCTTTTTTTTTTTCAAAAAAACCCCCAAAAACCTAATTCTCAAATTTGAAACTCGTTACTTTCTCTTTGGATGTCCCCTGATATTTTATGGCAGTTTTCTTCTCAGAGGGTTTCTGGGCTGGGTTTCTCTTTCCATGAGGAGTGAGTGGGTACTATGCATGACTAATCCACTTCCATGATCACTGCTCCATTCTGTTTCATCTTAAGACAGTGAAGAACAATGAAGAACTTCTTTGGAGCATTCTCTGATCTTATTTCAGATTCCTAGTAGCTAACCTCAGTAGAGAACTCTGTGGTCAAAGCCTGTATCATGAGGCTACCACCAGACTCAGAGGACATTGAGTTCCATTTCTGAGTATACAAAACAAGGCCATGGCCACCATTATTTGTAACAACTCCCATTTTGTTGAGTGCTTATTATATACCAGGCACTGACCTAGTAGCCTTAATATTTTTTTTTAAAGAGAGAGAGAAGGAGAATTTTAATATTTATTTATTTATTTAGTTAGTTAGTTTTCGGCGGACACAACATCTTTGTTGGTTTGTGGTGTTGAGGATAGAACCCGGGCCGCACGCATGCCAGGCGAGCGCGCTACCGCTTGAGCCACATCCCCAGCCCAATATTTTATTTAAATCTCTATAACTCCCCTTTAATGTAACAATTATCCCCAATTTAGAGAAGAGAATTAGCCCTCTTTTAGAGAGGAGAAAATTGAGGTTTGTGGGATTCAAGTGATTCCTTCAAGAGCTCAAAGCTAGTGAGTGAGTCACTCTTATTTTTAAATATCTGAATAATATGACACAGCTATGAGATTCACTGGATACACAAACACTGGCAAATCAGAAGACAAGACCCTTCCTCTGTGACAGTTACCCTCAAGCCTGACTGTGTGTTGGAATCAGATGGGAAACTCTGTACACATTGAAACTCAGGCCTCACCCTAAGCCAATTAAGCCAACATCTATTGGAAAACCTAGGAATTCATACATATTAAACCTTCCTGTGGGATTCAAATGTTCAAAGTTGAGAACTTCTGCTCTCTGATGTGATTTTATTCTTAATAAGCAAAGACTGTCTTAAGAAGCAGCTGAACTTGTTGAATAATTATTGCCAAAAAAAAAAAGAGCACATACTCCAGCAAATCTAAAATTGTTATGCATGGCAGACATGCTCCATTGTTTAAGAAAACACTAAAGAATTACACCCAATGGGTCAACTTATTCACCTGGTTGACAAAGCAGGGGTATGTTTTGCATTAACCATCAATCCATAGTTCTACTTCAAATCTGTTGTTTAGAAGGCTCTTTTCTGTGAAGGTTGCTAGTGGTAACAACTGCACTAAGTTGTTCAATCCAAAATTATTTATTTATGCTCTATGTACCGAGAACTCTGGGTCCTTAATCAAGCATTTGTTCCTAGCATTTGAGCAAGTTCAAAGCCTATATAAGGGAGAAAGACGAAGAGGGGGAGGGAGAAGGGGATGGAACTGGGAACTGAAATGGAGTAAATCAAATTCCATGCATGTATGATTTTGTCAAAATGAACCCAACTATTATGCATAACTATAATGTTCTAAACATTTAAATACATATATAAGGAAAAAATTTGGCTCTGCTCACAAACAGTTGAGGATGCCATGTTGGTATGGGGCAGAAATGCCCTCCATATAAACAGACAAATCAGAGATTTGTGTTCATAGAAGAGCATCAGCTGTGCTGTCTGGACCAGAACCCAGAGTTTTATACATTGTCTTCCAGTTAAGAACACTGAGTATTTGAGCACCAGGTTATTGAACTTTTAAACTTTAAAGTAATCATAAGTCAACATGTTTGGAAGTGAACCTCAAAACCCACATATAAGAGTGAAAATCCAAGGTGCCTAACTTTTCATTCCTCAAAGTTCTTGAAGAGCTTCTTGAATTATAACAAGCAAACGAATTGCCTGGGATCGGGAAAAATGCAGATTCTGACAGCAGAACTGGACCAAGGCCTGAGATTCTGCATTTTGAATTAGATCCAGATGCACTTATTTATGCAGGTCATGGACCTCACTTTTGGTGACCCAGGCAGCATTCCTGCAGATCTGTGGGCTGACCATTGAGGCTTGCCTGTCACAAACCAGAAAAGACCATGATGTTGAGGCTACAGGGACATATTCCAAAGACAAGGAAAGGTGGAGATGCAGAGAGAAAGGGGAGAAAAAGTTGATACATGAGGAAAGAAATAAAATATAAATTTTCTATATTCAAATAAAGGCTGGAATGTATGAATAAATTTTCTAATTTTTTCAAGAAGTAAAGAACACAGCGAGATAGATACACACAGACAAAAATTGTGAGGGTCCTGAAAGAGACCCTTGAAAGAGAGAGGATGATGTCCAAACAGAGGAGCCAGGACCAAGAGCACTGCACTGAAAGTCCCATCTCTTCAGTCAGAAGGAATTGGGCCCCAGAGCAGGATGTGGAAGCACCTACAAGAAGTCCAGTTTCATAAGCATTGACTCACTTTATATCCTACTCTCCCAGCTAGGCTTCTTTTCCTGATCACTGTTTATCCTCAGCATGTAGCTCTTTGCCTGGCACAAACAGATACTCAATAAAGATCTATTGAACAACAAGGGCTAGAAAGGAATTGAGCTGGTCTTGCTTGTGCCATGTGTCCTGTAATTCCCAGAAGCATAGAGGGAAAAAGATAAACCAGGTGTTCTCAACCTTGGCTGCATGTTGGAATCACCTGGTCAGCTTTAAAAAATGCTGATGCCTGGGTCCCATGCTTCCAGATTATGAGTAAATGGTCCAGAGTGGCATTGAAAATGATCAAAGCTTTGCATGTGATTCAGAATCAGCATTTTAACAAGCTGTCCAGGAGAGCTAAACCAAATTTGGAGAGCCACTGTTCCATCGAAATTTCTCCCCATCCATAGGATTCTGGGACTCCTTGTGGGCAGAGTCCTGGTCCTCACTAAAGAAAAAGACCAGTTGTACTCAAAAAGAGATATGGGTGAGAAATAGTCATGGTTCTCTCTTCTAAGAAGCAATGAGAGATGACCCTTGTGGGTCTCAGATGCAGGTTTCAACAATGCGTATTCAGACCCTTACATTGTTCTACGTTATCAGCCTTAAACATTTTCTCTGGCTCCCCTATTCACATTGACAGGTTTGGATTCTGAACTCTATCTACACTTTAAAGTCAGAAACTTCACCTTCACTGGACTCTAACAAAACATATATCCTAATGGCACAATGTACTGATCCATTATTTTTAAATATACTTAAAAATTTGGCTCTATTATAATATAATTGAGCTATCTATCATCTATTTACTAAGGTATGGTTGAAAGTTGAACTCCTTTGGACATTTTTTTAATTTCTTGAAATGGAATTGAAACAAACTGAACTTGCATTAGAATTGAGAGATTTTAGTTCTAATTCCTATGCTATCATTGACCTTCTGTGTGACCTTGGGCTCCTGGTTTCAGTGCTTTCATTCATAAGATGGGTAGGAATTAGAATTAATGATGAGTAAGATCTCTTCCAGCTTTAAAAATTCTTCATGATCTAAGAAACCACTAGCTGATGAAGGAAATGTTACAGAATTAAAAGTCAAACTGAGGCTTCACCGACTATTTTCCTTTCTGAAAAAAACTAATAGTTTCTATCATTGACAAATCATGAAACTTTTAAATAACAAACAAATAAATCCTGAAAAAAATTTCCCCCATCCCAACAAAATAACAGTATTCTCAGAAAGAGGCTCAATCATGGGGGTCCCCATGTGCAATTCTCTCTAAAGTAAAAAAGAAACTTGCTATAAACACAGAAACTAAATACTGGAAAGGCTCCTGAAGGTCACTGAATCAACCAGACAACTAAGGCTCATATCTTTCTTACAGTGCCTTGGCCAACTCTGCCACATAGTTCTAGGGAAAGGAAACTCAACCCTTGAAAGCCAATCTTCTACCTTGGACAGGCGTGACCTAGGGCAACCATCTAGTTCCAAGGCTACCATCTTGAAACCATTCATAATTAATTTATCACCTCTTCCCCCAATAGCACTGACATATTTTAATAAACAAGCAGTTTTTCCTTCCCTTCCCCAGCAAAAGTATACTTTATTTCTCCAATCAGGCTGGGAAGCCCCTCACTCTGCCAGCAACATTTCTTAAACAAATGTGGTTTATCCATCATCCATTGTAAACTGTAGTACCCATAAATACATGTTTTATGTCCAGAGAGGCATGATCAGGGTAGGGCGGGAGGGGACCCCAATTTGCCTTACTAAACACAATGAGTGTGTTAATGTATTCTAAGATTGTAATAACTTGTTTGGTGAAATGAAATACTTAAATGTATTCAAAAGAAGTCTCTGCAACCACTAAAAATCATGCTCCCAGAGCTCGTTGAATGATGGAATCATGGTCTCTAAAGATGGTGGCTGTCCATCCCCGCCATCCCATCTCTCACTGTGAGCCACTGTCTATGAGATATGGAGTCCATTCCCTCACCCCATGGAATCTGGGTCAGGCCTGGAATGGCTTTAAACCATGGAATGTAGAAGGAGCTCCATTCTAGGACCTCTGAGCCAAGGTGTTTAAAAGGTTTGACAGCTGCTGCCTTTTTGCTCTTGGAGTCTTGGGCCATCATGTTAAAAGTCCTGCTAGAAGCAGACCACATGCAGAGGCCCTGGAAGATGAGGAGGTGCTGGACAGAGAGGCTCCACCTAGGAACCACTACGCAATGGTCTAGTCATTTTGAGTTGTTCCACTAAAAGCCTCAAACATGTGGACCAGAGACTGGTCATGTCCACTGTGTCCTGTGCAGATTCCCAACTTGTTATTCAAATCCACAAGTTTTGAAGTGGTTTTGATGCAGCAATAGATAATTGGAATACTGTTAGAAGAAAACAGCATACAAAATAGTATTGGATGTATATTCCCAAGTTTATGCCTCCACAAGCAGTTTTTATCATTTTTTTTCTTTTTCATTGGTGCATTATAATTATATGTAATAGTGGAATTTGTTTTTACATATTTGTAGAGGCACAAAATATAACAATATAACTTGGTTGATTTTTTTCCAAGAGCAGTTTTAGAATGGATTTTCCCCTCCCAGAAAGCCACCAGAGAATATGCAGGTTTATGCTACATAAATGGAGCACTCCAAGAGCCCCTCCCACTTGGTAACTTCATGGGAGGAAGTTCTCAGTTCTCGGGCTGTACACTTCATTATTTCGCTATTGTAAAGCTCCTGTTTATGTGGTGGTGGAAGAGCGGTTGCTATGGCAATGTGATCTGACTGAATACCAGAATGCATCTAAAAGTGACTTTTTCAGGGTTTCCTCTCAGGACTAATTATTTTCCAAGAATTTTATCTTTTTTTCCCTCTCCTATTAGAACAACAGGTCTGGAGTACCTTGTCTAGTCCTGAGACATAGAAAGGGTGAGAAAGGGTCACAGGACAAAGATGATGGCTGAAGAAAAAAAAAAATCCAAGCTAGGGAAGGGCCACTTATTACTAAATACTCTCCCTTAGAGTTTCTCCCTTAGAGTTCACTCAGCTAAATCATCTGATATGGGTTCAATTGTCCCCCCACCCCATTCATATATTAAAAGTCCCAATCCCCAGTACCTCAAAATGTGACTTTATATAGGGCGGATGCAGATGTGATTAGTTGAGCTGAGGTCATACTGGAATAGGGTGAGTCTAATTCAGTAAAACCATGTCCTTATAAAAAGGGAGAATTTAGACAAGAGTCAGGCACACAGGGACCATGTGAAGGGACTCAAGGAGAACATGGCCAATGATAAGCTGAGGAAACAGGCCTGGGATAGGTCCTTCTCTCACAGTCTTCAGAAGGAACCACCCCTACCAACTCCTTGATTTTAGATTTCTAGTCCCCATTGACTGAAGACAATAAATTTCTTGAATCCCCCTATGTGTGGTACACACTCTCCCGTATTGATTTCCCTGGCCTTGGATTCCTTGTACCTTGTACCTTTATAAGCTCCATTTAGCCAACACCTCCTTCCTGATGCCCTAGAGCAATTCTCTGTTTATGTCAGGAGCACATTTCTGACACCCTAACAAGATTCTGATCCCTCTAGGGTAGGACTCTTCTATATGCTTCTTTTTCATCCTTGTCGGGCTGATACTTTGCTGACCTATGGAGCAGGCTAAATTAAATTCAAGCTACCCCAGGGGGTGATTCCTTGTTCCCTGTCAATACATTGTAGAGTTTCTTTAAACTCATCACGGTTAGACAAGAAAGCACAGGCCACACAGTACCAAGAGGGAGAACGATCAGGATCCAATGGGGCTCTTGTTGACCTTGGGACCATGTGACGTCACAGGATGTTAGGCCCAGATGGTACCACAGGGTTAGAACACCTCCTTCAGTCCTCTTATTGTACAGGAGAGGACATGGAGGCTTGGGGTATTAAGGACTGTCTCAAGAAGCAGAGCTGGTAATTGTGGGAGGCCTGGTTTACTTTTAGATCAGTGGTGTGGACAAGGGCTGCCTGAGGGAGAGGGAGGGGCTGCCTGAGGGAGAGGGAGGGGCCACCAAAAGGGCAATTGGAGGGGACCTGTACAACCTTAGCAGGCAGGTGGAAAGCTGCCAATATAATTAAAAGGAAGGGAGAGGAAATTGGGTGGGTGGGTCAACTCTGCATGACAAAGCACTCAAGAAAATCAATGCGGTGGCACAGTCAATGAAGACCACTCTGTGCAGAGGGAAGTGATCACACAGGCTTCTGCCTCAGCCTAAGCAGATTCCAGTCACCAGTCGGGATTAGCAGTGACCCATGGCGGGCACAACTAAATGCCCATGTGTCCAGGGACCTCCCCACTGCTGACTTAATGCATTGAAATGGTTCCTGGGCACAATGAATGGGAAACCAAGAGTCCAAGCAAAAGCCCAAGACTTCCCAGATCAAAGTCAAGAGAGATTCACACACCAGAGTTCAGTCCCTAACTGAAAGAAGGTTTTTGGGTCCAAATGCAAAAGTGTTCAAGTCAGTCACTGAGTAACACGGAAACACAGAAATTGCAGCACTTCAAAATTATGCAATGAAGGGGTTTAACTGATTTGACCAAATGCTTATGATGGTGTTGGGTGAAAGCTCAGGTTTCAAACACAAGGTACACTGTTAGAACTCAACTATGTAAAGCAATATGCACAGGAGGAGAGTGATCTGAACCGATCATAGGGGTTGACCAGTGATTTTTAACCCACTCTATTTTCTTCCATGAATATCCCAAATTCTGTGGTGAGTGTAAAGGTAAAATTTCTAAGCTGTTTCTAAACTGCAAAGCCTGAGTTAAAGTGTAAAAGACCGGGCATTGTAAAGTTTCCAAGCTGCAGGGCCTGAGTTAAAAAGTGAAGGACCAGGTATTGTTAAAATCCTCTGTTAGGACAATACCCGAACTGCCCAGTAAATATTCCCACTGACTCCCTGGTTGTCTAATAACCTGGGACTCTGTGTAGTTTGTCACGTAGTCCTTTAGGCCCTAAAACCAATCAGTTTGAATGTGTACCCCGCTTAGAAGTGACCAATCACCCCTGCCCAGCCTGTTCCCGCCAATGAATGTACTAATCATGTCTCAGAGTTGTTGTTCAATTTTCCCGCGCCTCATGATGATTTGTTCTGAAGTATGCAAAGCCCCCAGCCCTCCCCAAAAAGTGTATTTAAGCTCTGCTTGACCTCTGCTCTGGGCTCTGGGCCGCTCTCCCTTCCTGAGTGAGCCTTGAGCCTCAGCGCGCTGAATTGGATCCTAAATAAACTCCCTCCTGCTTATTGCATGAAGCCAGTCTCTTGTGGTCTCTTCCTCCGACGCTTCGCCGGACCCTTACAGTGAGCGTGTATTACTTATAGAGCCTAAAGGTAATTTCTTATATATTTTAAAAAATATTTTGTTTTTATATTAAAGACCCTAATTCTGTGTTTATAAGGCAATAGAAACTGTCAGGCCTGACTTTGCTCTCTGTGGCTTTGTAATGATTGTATTGCTCTGTTCTCCAGAAATACCCTCTCCAGGCAAGATGAAATCCCATCCCATGTCTGTCCATTCATCCATTTACTTACATTCAGAGTATTTCTGAAGTTGGTCAAATTCTTCGGGAGTGAGAGAGACCCATTGCTCTTCGCTCATCTTTAAACTGGGTGTGAGCACGTTGAGGCCAGGGATGGAACTGTGTTCACCAGGGTGAAGCTGAGGCCCAGCACAGGGACTGGCTCATTGCAGGTGTGCAACAAATGAGCCCTTCAGGACACTTCTCAAGGGACTCAAGCGCCTATGGTAGCAGCAGGCACGTCTCTGAAGTTGCGAAAAATCCTCTGCTATTCCTCAGGTAACATTCTCCTGTTTGTGGTCAAGGTGAATTCACAAATTTTGGCTTTTCCTAGGTAGAAGCAGAAAAGACATTGTAAATGAGAATGTTAGAATAAAAAAAAAAAAGAAAAACACAAAAATTATTTGCTGAAAGATCCACAGAAGGCAATGGTTCAGAGGGTTTTCAGGGAGCAATCTCCCTTTGGAAAGGGCTGAAGAGGGCATAGAAACCAGAGCAACACAACTGCCGTTTGTTGTTTAGCTGTGGGTGGGTGTCAAGTGGCAATCTGTGGCCTGTATGAATATAGGTAGGCCATGCAGGGAAGGCCTGTATAGGTAGGACTTACTGGGAAAGTTTAACTGGTTCAGGCGAGTGGTAGTATTACGGCTACCTAAAGGAATCTGCATGGAATGAAAATGCCTTAGGATGCCCCAAGAGTAATTACAGGAACAGTAATCTATAAGGGGAGATTTGAAAGGTGAGCCATTCTCTCCTTCACTGATTTCTAAATTCTACTATTCTAGCTGTTTACCTTCCCCTAGTGAGCCATTTTGAATATTCATATAATGCCAAGATTGGCTAAAATCTAGTGATAGAAGCAGTTCTGTGTCCTCTCAGAGCCATAAAAAGGAGGTAAGAGGGAAGGCCTGCTGAGGGGCCTAAATGAAGGGAAAGGGAATGGACTCAGAAAAATGGTGTCTTTTTCTTTTATCCCCTCCTAGCACGGCGTATTACAGTAAATCAGTTCTGTGGGATATAAAATTAATGTAGTAGGCCAGGACCAGCACTTAAAAACATGAAACAGAACAGGGTAGAATGGAACAGAGTTGAAAATATTACTGTGCAGCTACCATAGTAAAAGTATGCCTTGCCTGGGGACTTGCCTTTCAATTATACATGAATCTGTAGATTAGGAGTTTAATTCTTGTTCTGGTTGAGATTTAAAAAGTTTGGTTGGAAACCATCAACCCAATGGGAGAAGAAATAAAGACGAGTTGCAACACAGGATCCTACGTTACTAAAGAATAAGCCGGGCACAGTGGCGCATGCCTGTAATCCCAGAAGCTTGGAAGGCTGAAGCCAGAGGGATCGCGAGTTCAAAGCCAGCCTCAGCAAAAGTGAGGTGCTAAGCAACTCAGTGAGACCCTGTCTCTAAATAACATAGGGCTGGGGATGTGGCTGGGGATGTGGCTCAGTGGTCGAGTATCCCCAGTACCAAAAAAAAAAAACATGGTTTTAATAAAATAGTATCCATCCTGGGAACCAACTTCAAAGCAGGTTTGGGGATCCTGGAGCATACAAGCAATGTAGGATGGAGGTCCCAGTGGGCAGGCATATGTGGGGAGTTCTCTGGAGAAGTGAATAGGCAGGCAGACGGGGGCTGACCAGATGCGGGGGTAGGGGGGAGAGGGACTCCAGTTCTATAAGGAAGGGCAGTAGATGGGAGTACATGGCTGGCAGGTGAGATGCCTGCATCGCTGGGAGCATTTAAGTGGATTTCTTCCCTCTAAAAAGGACCAGTCTCTCCTTAATCAAGGGGCAAATTGGATTCTGCACTTGACACCTGCCCTTGCTGATCACCAGTTCCAAATCCCACAGGCAGCCTTTCAATTCTCCCTTGCTTCGTCACAGCCTGTGCCATGGCAGATAACTCCCACGTTGAACCTTGCTTATCTTTCTGAGTGTTCCTTTTCTCAGTCTCCTTTGGTCTCTTCTTTCTGTAAACATTGGTGTTTCCAAAATTCTATCTTCAGCTGTCTCCTCACTCTACCTCCCTTCCTTCCCTGAGGGACCTCATCTGTCTCCACAACTTCACTTACTCTCTGGGGCTAAGTTCTCTCCCAATGTGGATCTGAATATTTGGATCTTCAGAGTCCTCCATCCAGATGTAAATATCCAAGTTTCTACCGTGACTTTGCTGATTGTTCCAAACCACCTTAAGCTGGCACCTTCCAGGTCTCCAGCCTGCTCCTCCTCTGCATGCTGGTCAAGCCTTACCAGGGCTACACCCAGGCCTGAGGCTGAAGGTCCACCTAAGCTCCTCCCCTTTCTCTCCTGCTAAATCCAAGCACCCATCCAGGAGTGTGGCTGTCTCTCACATATCCCCTCCTCACCAGCACACCAGGCCCCCATCATCTTCTGCCTTGTCTTTGACAACAGCCTCCTCTGATCTCCTAGTCTTAAGTTTTTCTCTCTTCCCCTTGGTCTGCTCTGCAAATTGCCAACCAGATCACATCTCTCCAAGTAACAGAATTTTTCAGTGCTTTCTATTGCTTATAGAATAAGATGTAATCTTCTTTTCATGATACACGAGCTCTTTATGATCTAGTCCCAGATCATCAATTCAGTCCCAAAGCAAGAGATGTCTCTTAGAAATGTTTTCCATCTTACTAGGGAGTTCAACATTACGACCGCAATTACCAATGCTGCTGCTATCATTTAATGGACACTCATTTCACACTGTGCCAAATGCTTTACGTACCTTATCTAATTTAGTCCTCATAAGAACACGTACATTAAGTGTAGTCATGAACTGCATAATGACTTTGGTCAACAACAGACTATAGACCTCATATGCAATAGTGGTCCCAAAAGATTATAATGGAGCTGGAAAATTCCTATGGCCCAGTGATGTTCTCGCTATCATGTCATAGCTCCACACATTACTCGTGATGGTGATAATACTAGTATAAACAAATTACTACACTGCCAGTAATATGAAAGCATAGCACATACACTACAAACAACATGTAATACTTGATAGTAAACGAATAAGTTACTAGTTTATGTATATACTACACAATACTTTTTATCACTATTTTAACATGTTCTCCTACTTATTAAACAAAAAGCTTACTAAATTAATAGGCCATGCTATGATGGCAGTGGCCTCATACACCCCATGTAACCACATCCCTCATTCACATCAAGAGACTATGTTGAGCGTTGGACCTTATACCACGTAAGTTTGTGTAAGTAACTGTATGCTGTTCACACAAAACCAAAATTGCCTAACAATGCAGCTCTTAGAACACACCCCTGCCATTAAATGAAAAATGATTTATTCTAGATAAATCTTTCATTACTTCAACTTCAGCTTTTTCCTCTTAAAAATGAGGATACCAGCAGGGCGTGGTGGCACATATCCATAATCCCAGTGGCTCTGAAGACTGAGGCAGGAGGACCACAAGTTTAAGGCTAGCCTCAGCAACTTAGTAAGGCTCTGAACAACTTAGCAAGACCCTGTCTCAAAATAAAAAATAAAAAGGGCTGTGGCTATGGCTGAGTGGTTAAGTGCCTCTGGGTTTAATCCCTGGTTCTAGGGAAAAAAAAAATTGGTGAGGATATCGATTTTGAAAAAAGGCTCACTGAGTTGATGTTAGGAATAAGTGAGTTAATATATGCAAACTACTAAGCCCCCAAATTCCCACTTATCACAATGCATGTCAGGTAGTGAACACTCAATGAATACTTACTCTTCTTACCCACTACTGACACAGTGCTTAGCAATATGGCTTAAGCAGTCAGCTGACAGCAGTTGGAAGGAAGATCTACGGTGTTTCACAGACTTCAAAACCTCCTCTTAATCTTGTTCCAGGTGGTTGAATTTTGTAATTACTGTCAAAGTTTTATCCACTAGTTTTAATATTCACTCTTGCCTAGATTAATTATTACTATGGTAGTGATTTTCTAATTCCATCATTCTCTATATATTTATTAGTTGAGAATCTACTGCAAGAAGGAGCTTTCCCTTCTCCTTTATTTATTTATATCAGCATATATATATGTAAATTATTATGTCAGTATATATGCACTATGAAAAGTACATATATAATAAATACAAATTATATTAAGTAAACATATAAATAATGAACACATATAAATAAGTATAAAATATGTTACTTTAATATACATATATTTATTATATATTATGTTATATATAATATATTATATATTCATTTATATTCATGGATTCTTATTTTATCCAGTGGGTTATAATCCATTGCTATCTTTATTTGTTTGGATGCTCAAATTGTCCCAGATTTGAACAGCAGAAGCTCATTCCAACCACCTGGAACAAGACTAAGAGGAGGTTCCTTATTTTGTAAACATATTCCCTACAGATCTAGGAAATATGCACATGCACACAGACATCTCATCTCTGTCTGCCTCTCCATCCATCCATCACCCTGACTTCATGCTCATGCCTCCAACTCCAGTCCAACAATGTCCATTTTAGCCTTCCCCTTGTTCCATATTTTTAAGCCCTCTTCTCCAACAAACTGTGTTTCCATTATTGACAAGATACTTATTTGTTCAACCTTACCATACACAGAAATTTCGGAACTGCTAGTTCACACCTCTGTGAAAAAGAGTTCACAATTTGCTTTCAGGTTTTTTGATTTTCAAGCAACAGTCTCTCCTCAAAAGATTATTTTCCAAAGCTGCTTGCGTCAGTTCTTTCCCATCCCCTTTACTTTCTGTTTGAATTTCACTTTAGGGTGTTTTCTCCATTCCCAGGGATTCTTTTCAGTTTGGTTCCAAACGCCTGAATCATATTAAAGGGTATACTCGGGGAAGCATTGTTTCCCCCCATTCTTTTTTCTCTGTTCCTATCTCTCTTTTTTCCATCTTATTCCCACTCACCCCTGAAAGTTTTTTTGTCAATTTTTCCTGTGTTAATTGTTGCACAGAGAGCAGACACATGGACACCTTATTTCCCTTTCCTCCTTCCACAAAAGACAGCACATGATAGATGGTTGTTTGCATTGTTTTTTCACTTAACAATGTAGTCTATGAATCACTCCATATCTATTCATAGAGATCTTCCTCATTTGGAACCAAATGTGACTCTAACAATTCCATTTCAGAGGCTTCTTGGGGCTTAAAGGGCCAACTCCTCAGCCAGTTCTAACCCATGGTGATAGTTCACCTTCCCATTCTCACCCCAGTTACCTCCTCCCCCACACATTTTATGCTTTAGCCAGATGGACCTTCTGTCTACTTCTAGCACTAGCAAAGTGCCTGGCACACGGCAGGACCTCAGAAACCTTAGTTAATGGACAAATATGCCATGTCTTTAATCTACCTGGGATGCCCTTTATTATTTCCTTCCTATAACAAACCACCTTGCTACTCATCTCTCTGGTTCCGTATAAAAAGTTGCTTCTTTTCTTTTTGGAACTCTTTGAGCAAATTTATCTGCTCTCCCAGTTGTGTTCCATAGGACTCCGCATGTTTCCGTATTGACATTGACAGTCCCGTGTGGGAGACGAAAACCTAAACAGCTAATTAACACACAAGCCGTGGGGCTGGAGTTGTAGCTCAGAGGTAGAGAGCACTTGCCTCACAAGTGTGAGGCACTGGGTTCGATCCTAGCACACATAAAAACAAATAAAGGCAGTGACTCCATATACAACGAAGAAAAAAAAAAAAAGATTGAAAAAACAAACACAGTCACAAGTCGTTAGGGTAGTGGTACAGATATGACCAGGGCATTTTGGGACTGAGCAGCCATAGAGGTCAGGTAGCTTCCTGAAAGAGCTGATGCACCTGGTGAGGAGGGGTAAGGAGGGGAAGAGGTGTCTGTTGTAATAACTCAACAAATGCTCGTATTATTACCATCATTGTTCCATTGTAGCTCAGGCCTTGGCTTCACAGGGGAAGGAGTGGCACTGTTCTTTATTTCTGCCAGGAGAAAACAGGGGCTGAAACACTGCTTGATTCTGTAAATGGATCCCACACGACAGCCCACCTCTGCCTTTCTGCCCTTTGATAGGGATGACAGCTCTCACTCAAGAGGGCTGCTAGAGCTCCCACCAGCCGGCTTTTCCTCTCAGCAGCCAGCCCAATCACTTTCCTCTTAGAGGCTCCTTTCAGTGTAAACAATCTTCTTATTACCACCCCGAGCATCTTTCCTGACAGGACAAAATTTAATAGGGTTTTCTAAATAAAACTCAGATTGGATATTGTCTGACTTGGATGGGAGAAGAGTATTTGATGTCACTAAAGCTATGCCACTCTGAGCAATGGCTTCAGCTCCCTGGGCCTCAGTTTCCTTGCCTATAAAATGAGGGGGTGGGAATAATGGTTTCTGACACATTTTCTAGCTCTGCAATTTTGTATACTGGATCGAACTCTATTTGTTCTGTACAGATGTCAGCATGGAAATCACAAGTCAGAAGGAGATGGCAAATTCAATGAGTATTGAATTGCACCCCAGGTCTCTCTATTCATTTGAATGAATCATCCATACCCAATTATCCAGGAACAAACACCTTTTCATCTCCTCTTTGCTCTCCTAAAAACATTAATTCATGAATATGACATCAGATTGGGGGAGCTTATTTATATGCATCTGAAGATTGATAACAAAGCCATAATGCATCCATTTTTTTTATAAAAGAAGAATGACTAGAAGCTAAAAAGAGTCCTTTCTCTTCCCAGACTTGGGACAAGTCACCTCTCGACAACTGTCCCATCTCTGGCATTTATTCCCATTATTCCTTCTTTGATCCCGTGACATTTATGAGGCCTCTGCATTTCAGTTCAAGTATCACCTACTTTAAGAAGTTCTCGTACATTGCCCAGCCTAGTCTGGGCATGGCTTCTCTGTTCTCCAATAGCACTTTGGGCTTTTCTTCATTATGACACTTACCACACTATATGGACTTGCCAATGTTAAGGTTTAGATATTAGGTGTCCCCCAAAAGCCCACATGTAAGACAATATAAGGAAGTTCAGAGGTGAAATGATTGGGTTATGAGATCCTCACTTAATTAATGGATTAATCACCTGATATGGATTAACTGGGCTGTAACTGTAGGCAAGTAGGGTATTGCTGGAGGAAGTGGGTCACTGGGGGTGTACCTCTGTCCAGCAGAGCTCTCTCTGCTTCCTTACTGCCATGTCCTGAGCTGCCTTTCTCTGCTACATCCTTCCACCATGATGTTCGGCCTCACCCCAAGCCCAGAGCTATGGAGACGGTGGTCTATGGACCAAAATTTCTGAAAATGTGAGCCAAATAAACTGTTCCTCCTCTAATTGTTCTTGTCAGAGCTTCTGATCACAGTGACAAAAAAAAAAAAAAGCTGACTTAAATACCAACTCTCTTTCCTATTGAACTCTGAACTCCTTTTGGGCAGAAAAAGCGTTCTGTCTACTTCACAGCTCTAGTCATTATAAGGTCTCTGAAGGTTCATTTCTTGACCACTAGAAAAGTCATGCTTGACCTTTTTTGACGGAGATCATTTGCATGGAACAAAAGATCTTACCACATCTGTCTGCATGTCCACGTAGAGAAAGAACAGAGTGATAATAAAGAATGGGAGAACAAAATCCTCAATTTGGAATAAAATTGTTGAATAGTATCCTTATTAGTTGCTAACTTTATAATAAAATATGGATTGACACACACCTTTTAATATAAAATATGACCTATAAGTTTAAAGGCTATCAGGATTATGAACTCTAACCTACAAACTTATAACATGACCACTTTATTATGCTTAACCTGATAGTAGATCCAAGTTATTAAGTTGCTTGAATCTATTAATGAATTGTCACAGCCCATTATATGGTGGTCCCCAAGAAACCATACTTCCTACTATGCACAGCCTTTTTGAGTCCCTTCCTTCTGAGTTTGGGCTATACCTGTGACTTGCCTTAATCACAGAGATGCAGTGGACAGATGTGATGCTGTGCCTGTCAGGCCCAAGCCTTGAGAAGTCCTGGTAGCTTCCATTTTTGTGTTCTTGGGAGCAATGAACTGCCTGATATGAATTTCAACCACTTTGTTGGAAGGATCACACAGAGACCACGTGGAAAGGCCAGACAGACAAACAGAGGTTAACATCACTTGGAGGAGAACTGAGCAACCCAGCCACTGACAAGACCTGAAACCCCACATATAAGACCCCAATCAGACATTTCAGCTAGAACTCCATCATGCTGGGCATACAAGACAAGAAACCATCTTGGATTTTCCAGCCTTCATTAACATCATGCAGAATAGAAATAACTTATCCATGCTGAGCCTGATCTGGATTCCTGTGTACACAATCATGCAAAATAATAAAATGAGTGTTGAGCTAGTATGTTTTGGAGTACTTAGTTATGTAGACATAGATAACCAAAACAACTGTATAAGCACTTTTGGGTTCAGATTACATATGTATCTGTTTAGCAACAGGATATGCATGATTCATGCTTGAACTACAACTTGTTCATATCTTAAAATCTAGTAATTGGAAAATTGTAGACTAAAAATAAATTTGATGCAAATATGTACCACTGCGTGCTGTAGGGTTAACCAAATATCCTCCACAGACTAATATGATAATGCTGAAGTCAAATGAACTATAATTTCTAATTAAAATGAAAGTATAGCAGTAGCTGAAAACCACAACCAACTCAAAACAAGACTGACATTGCAATGAAAATGATAACAACGTGGCCTTCCCCCAGGTCACAGGATTCTAACCATCTGCTTAAGTGCGGGGGCAGTAGCTGCTGCGCCTTTAGAGGCAGGCTGACTTCACAGATAACTGAATTAGAGCCTTCAGGGAACTTGGTAATGAGCTAATTTGAGTTTATGAATAGCAAATATGAGTAATACCTAATAACTCATTTAGTAGATTAGCAGCATATGGTCCGTAGTCCTTAAACATAAAAATTAGTCTTGATATGACATGCCACTCAGAAGAATTCAGAGAGGATTTCCATTTGAGGAACACTTTGTACCCCTGAGAATGAAGATGAGAGTCTTCTCCAGGGGAGTCACAAAAATGTCAGGCTCAGTCGAGCTTCTCATGTGCAGGGGGCAGAGATCAGGAGGGTTGGTGTACATCAGAGGCTTTTAGGCTCTTAGGGGAAGTTGAGACCTGCTACTGCAGGGGGCTGAGGGTTGATTTGGGGAGTCTCTTGAGGATAATAGCTTGAGGATGAATCATTAAAACATTTATGTGTTTACCTAATCAAGAAAATTTGCAATAGTCAGCAATAATAAGAGCAACCTTCATTTATAGACTAGGGCACATCTGGTACTTTACTCACCACATCTGTATACTCATCAAACCCTGTGAGGAAGGTATTTTTTATGCCCATTTTACAACTGTAAAAACGGACCCAGAGTGATTTTTCCACTAGTGACAGGGTGGTATTTGGACCCAATCCATTTTGGTTTTCCCTCCACCATATTACTTCTGGGTGAAAAGTATCAAGTACCTAAGTGCCTAGCCCTGTGCAAGGTGCTAATATAATCAATCAATAAGCCAGAATTAGAGATCCTATACCCTCATCCTCAAATGGAAGGTAAACAAGAAGGCATAGCATGTTCCTGTAAGGCCAATATTTGTTGAGGGGAAATAGGCTATATTAAATATGAACACAGAATGGAATAGAATACAAAATATGGAGGAAGTTTGGAGGCAAAAACATGAGACTTCAACAAAATCTTGCTCTGGGGCCACCAGTTTGTGAAACCTGGGAGGATGTTTGCTCTTCTTTGCCACTAGGGGCGCGACAGGGGAAATGTAAATGGAAGGTTGCACATAGCAACAGGCAGGTCCAATGCCACTCCAGGGCTGAGGGGGTAATGGAAGGTCCCTTTCTTGAGATTACTATCTGGGGAAAATTTATTCCCTAGACTCAGGAAGACTTCTGCCCAAATCATCAAGAACAAGTCTAGCCTTAGAATTAGAGATATCAGAATTCAAATCTTAGTTTTACCACACACAGCTATGTGATATGAAAGAAGTTGTTCTTTATTTCTAAATGGGAATAATAGTATTAGTACATGCTTTACAAAATTATTAGCATAATGTTAGTAGTAAGTAAGTAGAACTTTTATATATATATATATATATATATATATATATATATATATATATCTCAATGGTTTTTAAACTGTGGTTCCCATACCAGCAGAACAGCATCACCTGAGTTAAATGTTAAAAAAAAATTCTTGGAACCCACCCCTGACCTACAGAAACTCAGGGTGACTCAGCAAGGAACAAGTGTTCTGTGACCTCTGGTTTCCATTAACATGGGGGCGGGGGTCAAAGAATTGGACCTTGGAGTACCTGAGCTATTCCTTTTCCTTAAGGAGCCCTCAAGCAGACAGATTCTGGATCTCTCATGTCAGTCCCACATTCTTGAGGCAAGAAAACATTAGAAGGAAGCCAGGGCTCTAAGACTGCCAGAAACCTGTCATTCTGCCACACTCCTAAAATTCTCATGTTATGACTTATGTTCCCTGCAGAGTTTTCCCTTTCTTTCCAATCCGTATCTGTTTTTCATACTCCTTTAGTGACATTTTGTGCCAAATATGTCATCTATGGAGGGCACAGAATGGATTATAAGTTTCTTACCAGAAAGTGAAAGGACAAGAAGCAGAAACAAAGAAACCTGAAAAGGTAAGAGAATGACAGCTCCATTAATGTTGGCAGCTCACCCACAACTCAGAAACAGAAATGTTGAGAAGAGACTCCTCAAAGTTCTGGTTCAAAAGTGTGAGTATGGCTCTTGGGTGAGCCTAGAAAGAGCACCAGGTAATTTGGTGATAGTGTGTGTGTGTGTGTGTGTGTGTGTGTGTGTGTGTGTGTGTGTGTGTTCGCAATAACCACAACAAAACCACACCAGAGAGACAACATTCAAGTTCAGAACAATATGTGAAACCACACTGAGCTTCATGGACCAGGAGGAACTTGTGGTCAGCTGGCCCATCCCCATTCTCCACTTCACGAACCTCACATTCTCCCTCCCTTTCCCTTAGCCTCTCCCTTTTCCTGTTCTCTAATCTCCTTTCCTTTTCTTCCTCCCCTTCCGGCTTCTCAGAACAATATGAACAACAGCAACCATTTAATGAGCACCTACTGGCTCTACATGAGTGCACTGCTCAATATAACCTTTCTAGGTAAGTATTTCTATACCAAGGTACCCAAGACCAACTCCCTACAACTGAGCCATTGTTCAAACTCATGTCTGCCTGAAGGTAAAGCTCACATTCCCCCAGTATCTAGACTGGTTTGCTGATGCAGAAAGGTTATTAATATCACCTCTAGATTATAAACTCCCTGAGGATGGATCCTCTGGGTCTTTCTAGTATTTACTTACAGAAGGCACTGGGTAGTCAGAGTGCCTCTTCCCCCACAAACTTCACAGAACCAACAATATTTTAGTGGATAATCATAAAGTAACAATTCAGCACCATGGACAACAGCACCTGGGGTACCAACACTTCATCCCCCAACCCCCTACCCCCACCAATATATCTCTGGATAACCCCTTCCATTCCAGAGGTATCTATAATCCAGTTTGGAATAGCACCTCGTTAATAATAGATTAATGTGCTGGACCGTCCTAAACCATTTGTGTGAATTACTGTCATCTGGTTTACTCCACATAACTCCCCTGTGAGGTAGACACAAGTATTATGCCCATTTTAAAGATGAGGAAACTGAAGCACAGAGATTAAGTCACTTTTCTTAGGTCATGTAACTATTAACTGATGGACCCCAAATTCAATCCAGGTGATCTGACTCTGAAGCAGGTCACAAAGATAACAGTGGCATTGAAATCACAGGATAATACTTGACAAAAGATAGTCATCAAGAAAATACAAATATAATCACAATAATTTTAAAAACTGTCATTTGAATAAAACACAAAATCAAAAACACATCCCAGGAAGCTCATGAACCCCCTTTGAGAAACCACAGTTTGATGGGTTTTGGAAAATGGGAAGGAAGAACAAATTTATTTCCCAAGCAAACCAGAGAGGGTATTGTAGTGGCTTGGAGCCCTTGTGTCTGATCTCAGTATTGACATTCAGTAGTTAGGTGATTTTGAATAGTCACTTTCACTCTCTAGATTTCAAGTTTCTCATTTGATAATTGTGGAGAGTGGAGTAAACATATTTAAGATTTCCTCTAACAGTAATTCCATTTTCTTTCTAGAATATTAGACATCAACCCTTTGTTCTAGCCATATGGTAACTGGTACCACCATTTTAGGCTTGGAAATGCTATCCATTCTTATATTCATTTAAACTATACCTCATTGGATAGAGACAACATTAAGATACTTTTGCCACCAGTCAATTATTAACAATTGAAAAATAGGTAGTATTCTTGTTGTCAAGAAACCAAGGAAAACAAAAGCACCAATACTGCTGGTATGGAAGTAAATTAGCCAAAACAGCACACTCTATCAACAGCCTCAAAATATATGTTTCCATACAATTTTACTTCTGTAAATTTATTCTTATGAAGTAACTATGGACAATAAGAAGAGCACTAGTTTTTGTTTTTGATTTTTTTTTTTTAAATCAAGGATTAAACCCAGGGTGCTTAGCCACTGAACCACATCCCAGCCCTTTTATTTTTATTTTGAGATAGGATATTGCTAAATTGCTCAGAATCTTGCTAATTTGCTGCAGCTGGCCTCAAACATGCAATCCACCACTGGGATTACAGGTGTGCACCACCCATGCCTGGCGAACAGCACTATTTCTGCAACTACTGTTGCTACTTCTGCAGGGTTTCAACTACAAGTATATTAGAAGCAGAACTGTTTAATCCTAGCCAAAAATCCAAACAATTTAAAGGGAATACAACATGGGTTCATTAGAAATGTTTTATTACATACATCTAGTCAAAATATTCTAAAATCACTAAAACACATGCTTTAAAAAATTTTCAAATTCATAGGAAAATGCCTTATATAGATTAAAAGTCAACAACAAAAGTTAGTTAAAATATTAAACTATGAATATTCATATCAGGTAATGAACTGCTCAAACCAGATCCTCCTTACAAAGAAGGATTTATTCCCTCAGTTACTTTGAAATGCAGCTGGCAGTCAATTCTCAGTTGTTAATGCTTTTCAGAAATAGTCTCAGCTGGAAAAAAAAAAGCTGTCTTTCCCAAGGTCATGGCCCCTTCCTGGGTGACCCACATCCAGTTAGACTGATACCAAGGCCTTAAGTCCAAAGGCCTGGCCCCCTCTTCCTAACTGGGAACACTCCACAGGACTATACCCGTCCAACTTTTCCCTCTGCCAGGTGCTTCTCTGTCCCTTCCCTTCTACGTGGTGATCCCCTAAGCATTCCTTAGTAAAACCAACCCTCCTGCACAGTGATATCCAACTCAGAGTCTGGGATCCAGGAATTCTAATATGTGGCAATGAGAAATTAAGAAAATGCCCCAAACATTCTCGAGGAACTTCTTGTTTAAAAAGAAAACGTAAACATGGAAGCATTACATATTGATTTAGTAGATGTGCAGTTTGACTCCAACAGTGCTTAAAGAACACTCAGATCTTTAGATGAACTTTTCAGAAAACAAGGCAGATGAGAAAACAAACAAATCCAAAGTGAACCCAGCTTCCAACTCAGGAAGGTAGGAAAAGGAACACAAGAGAAATCCAAATAAAGCCAAAAAAAAGGAAGTTGTGAAGTCAGAAATTAGAGACTAGTAATCAAAAAACAAATGCAACAATGGGAAAGTAAATAAAACAAAAAGCTCTTTTTTGGGGGGGCGGGGTACCTGGGATTGAACTCAGGGCACTCAACCACTGAGCCACATCCCCAGCCCTATTTTGTATTTTATTTAGAGACAGGGTCTCAATGAGCTGTTTAGCACCTCACTTTTGCTGAGGCTGGCTTTGAACTCTCGATCCTCCTACCTCAGCCTCCAAAGCTGCTGGGATTACAGGTGTGCACCACCATGCCTGGCCCAAAAGCTCTTTTTGTTGATGAGGGGAACCCAATAAACTAGACAATTCTTTTGGCAGATGACAGAGAGAAAGGGATGGAGGAAGGGGGTGAAGGGAGGGAGGGAGAGAGAGAAGAATGAGAGCATGAGCAGCAATATTAGAAATGAAGCAGGAGACACAACTGTAAGAGCTTCTGTTAAATTATGAGAGAATATTCAACTTTATAACAATACATTTGAAAACCTAGTTGAAATGGAATTTTTTTGAGAAAATATAAACTATCAAAACAACAGATGAGATTGAATCCATATTCAAAGATCTACTTGCCCCACTCCCCTGGTTCAGATAATAAATATTACAGGCCACTTCTAACAATCGTCAAGGAGCAGATAATTCTCCTCTTGCACAAACTGCACAGTGCACAGAAAAACATGTTAAATTACATTTATTTTATGAAGTCAGATTTCCTGGTTACAAAAATTGAATAAGAAGAGCATAAACAAAAATTAAAGACCAACCTCACCTATTAAATGAAGTAAAACCTCACATTAAAAAAAGTAAAATCCAGTATTATATTAAAAGAACAATACACAGGGGACTGAGGAAGTAGCTCAGAGACAGAGTGCTTACCTAGCATGCAAGGCATGGGTTTGATTCTTAACACTGCCAAAGCAAAACAAACAAACAAACAAAAACCAAAAAATAAAAAATAAAAATAAAAATAAACAACCAAACAAAAACAATATATAGATTTGATTCTAGAAAGCAAGATTTAAGTCATCATTGATAAACCTATCAAATATACTATCTTAACATAATAAAATAGAAATTTATGTGACTGCCTCAATGTTAGAAAAAAGGTTAAATTTAACACTCAAAAATAATGAAAAACAAAATGCAAATAAAACCTCTAAGTACATTAGAAGATAAAGGGAGCATCTTTTACTTTATAATGGCTATGAACCAAAACCCCACAGCAAACTTCATATTTAAATGGAAAATACTAGAAGCATTCCCATTATTAGGAAACAAAAATCAAGGACAGGAAAAGGATGCAAGTTATAACCTGTACTAATTGACAATCTACTAGACGTCCTAGCCAATGCAACTAAATAAGAAAAAGTAAAATATACAGAAATTTGAATAGAAAAGGTAAAACTCTCACATTTAAAAAGTGATATAATAGCATACCTAGAAAAATCAAGAGAATACAATAAATACAAGTAATTAAGGGGTATCAGAAAAGAGGCTGATTCCAAACCAATATTAAAAATTAATGATCTTCTTCTACACTAGCAAGTGTCAATTAGGAAATATGGCATAATACAGCTATTTCAAATTTTTAATGGAAGCTATAAAGTGCCCTGGAATAAATCTAGCAAACCATGTGTAAGATGTTTATAGAAAAACCTATGAACTTTATAGAAGGACATAAAGGGAAGACTGGATAAATGGTGAAATATCTTATTCATGGTTAGGAAGGCATACTTTAGCACTAGTACTTACAAGTATGTGGCCTTAGTTTTCTCATAAGAATGGACTCTCTTTTGTGGAGTTTTTTTTTTTTTTGTGTGTGTGTGTGTGTGTATGTGTTTGACTGTTAGAACTAGTAAAACTAAATGGCATGTTTAAAAAGCTCAAAATTAAATGCAATATTATTAATGGTACAAACATGAATTTAACTGTAAAAAAACAGAAACATGAATAGAAACATGCACAAAATAAAAAGATTAACTCCAAGATATACATAGAGATTAGAAGCTGCAGTTCTATTATTTGTAATGGTTTAATTGTTTTTTAAAAGGAAATGTATTAATGTATTATTTATATTCCTTTCAAAAACTTAAAGAGAATTCCTTATTTCCACCATCTGGATCTTCTTCTATTTTTTTTCTTGGCACAACTCAAATCTAGTTTCTCATGGTTTACCTACACAGGTTAGAGACTGAGCCTTATGTGTACTTTCATTTGAAAGTACTACATATGAACGTGTGTTGTGTGTGTGCTTACAGTATGGACAGTGTGTACTATGTCTTTCTGTACTTTATGAATACTATTTGTTATATATGAATTTTAATATTTTTAGACTTTGCAGGAATGTATATCATAGTTAAATAAATAAATTGCCTACACCTACAGTTCTCTTACACCAGAATGGCTATTTTATGCATCGTAGAACACTTTTTCTAACTTGAAATCCTATTCACTCTTCTATTTATCCTATCCTTTCCTATAAAGTTTGGTTAAAGAAATAACATTCTAAGGACAATTATGCCTGTACATTTACCAAGCTCTTAGTATGTGTACACTGCTCTGCTAGGAGCTAAGGGGATACACAGATGGATTATGATTGATTTCAGCCCTCAGTGAACTAACAGCCCACTGGGAACACCACAAAGCTTCCACAAATGCTGCAGCATGGGCTATGTGTGTGAAGGCCTGTGAGTCTCCGAGAAAGGAGAGCTCAGTGTGCCGTGATGTCGATGTGGTCCAATGAGAAGAAAAGACCTGGGTTTACTAACTGTCTTGTTTTATATACTCGCACTGGAGAGGGGAACTGCTAAAATCAAAACTTTAAGACTCCTAAATTGGGTTTCATTTAAAAAGAGTTTTTTCATGCTATGAGATTATTTCTTATATTTTCAATTTCAATGAAAATATAGCTAATGGATTCCTCGGTGCAAACCAATTAGGAATGCACCATTTCATTTCTCCCAAATTCCATACTAAGGAGTCCAATTTATTCAAGTGTGTTTGGACATCTTTACACTGGGACCTGAGATACAGAAGCCTCCATTTTAACTGCTCCTTTGTACCACTGGTTTCCAATGTGGAGAAAAATGTGCCAACAGTCTCCGACACCCAGAAATCTGTTTCTGTCAGGAAACAGAAAAAGAGGATAATTCTGGGGTCTAACAAACCTGCATCTCATCCATGACATTTACTCGATTTGTAGTCCTGAGCACGACATTCATTCTTTACCTCTGGAGCCTAAGTTTCAGGACTAAAGATAATAAATACAGATTTCCTAGCACAGTGCCTGGCACAGAGGGTAGAGTGGATGTTAGTTGCCGTGCCTTCTTTATCAGACATAGGTAAATATTTCATGTTTCCCGATACCTTGAGTGCCCTCATAGGGAAAAGGGTTTAAATGAAAGAAGTTATGAATTTAGAGATGAAAAACCTTAGGCTTCAATTTAAGGAAGAGAATGGGAAAGAAAGAAGATACTTTTCACACCAGCTGTAAAAGATAGAAGGGTATAAATTTTCACCTTAGCTCCTTGAGGCAATTAATGAACAAAGCAGAAAACCATGAACTTTGTGGCAATATCTGCTTATAGGGAGTAGGAGTGGCTGGATGTGTGGGCTAGATTAGGACACTGGAGGGTTTGAGACATGAGCCTTTAGTCATTTGGCTGAATGCATTTAATAAATTTCAATCCAATTGGAGGGAATGGACTCCCTGGGTGAATCATTTTGGACTAGGCAAAAATAGCCAACAGAAACCAGCCCCCACTAAAGAAAAAAGAAAATACCATTTTATTTGACTGACATTGTTTTGATCATAGTGTGAAATCACACACTGACTTTAGTTGATTCAGAGAGACACCCTGTTGCTGATGGAATCACATGCATTTATTCATTCCTCCATCCTTCTACTGGGTGTGACTTTAAAACACAAATAGCTCTCCTCTTAAACTTATTTTCCTCTCACCTTGATCTCCAAAACTCAATACCTTTTTCAATGGAAATGTCATTTTCCACGTTCACTGGGCTTGATACACTGGCTTCATTTACCTATGGTCTCCTCCTTTCCCAAAATGTCGATATTAAGTCAGAAACCAACTCTTCAGTTTTGTTTTAGATTATTTCTCAGCTTTGTTTCTTTCTTTGCATCTTATTCCTTGGAACAACCCTTCTGTCCCACGCTGTACTGGGTGACAGCTTTCTAATTGGCCCCAGCATCTGCTTCTAGTCCCCATAACTACCTTCCTGCATTTCAGTCTGCTCTGCCATGGGAGCACTTTACAGAAACCACTAGTTGCAATTTCCTAGCTCAAAAACTAAACTATTAGTTTGTGTCAAGTTATTTTTCCAGATATTCAAGTCTATTATTATCTTGTCTCACTTGATCTCCCACTAGTTTTGGACAAAATGGTGAAGGACTTTGGAACAGAGATGGGTGTCATCCATTCCTTCTGCTTGACAGTTGAGATTCCGGGACAAAAAGAAAACAAAAATGATGCTGATAACTGGCTTTGATTTCTGGGCCATAATTTTCCATTTGCTGGAAGCATGACTTCATGTCTAGTCATGAAGGACATGCATCTTGTGGGCATGTGGGATATGGTATTGTCTATAGTCTCCAAGAAAAAGCATCAAAGAACTAGAATCATAGGAATGCTAGCAAAACAACACGAGAGGGGATGTGCCTAGTGACACACTGGCATACACACAATGTCAACATAATTACAAAGAATATTATAAACTATGTGTAGACTGGTGTGTCTCCATGGCAACGTGGCTTTAGACCAAACACTGGTTTTTTGATGAGAATTCATGACCCTAAGGATGAAGCACCTAGAACATCCCACGAGTGTGATAGCACTGTGAGCACTTTCTGTAGGCCACTTGGCCACAAGGAGGAAACAGCTGGTGCATTCCTCACTACCACTATTCTGGCACAAAGGAAGTCAGAGCAGTGAAAGTGAACTTGCAGCGGCTAAACATTTGCAGAGAGCCTCATTCTGTTAAAAGAAGCACATCAGATGCATCTTGTTTCTCTTGCTGATGCAGAGTAGAGAAGCTGAACTGGATGAACTCATCTGGCCCTCATTAACCAACAGAAAGATGCTGCCTGGTGAAGCAGCATGAGAGACCTCTCAGGAGAAAGAAGGAGCCTGGTAGTAATGAACAACCAGAAATCTTAGGCAGACATATTTCCATATAGATTTTTTTTAATTTAAACAAATATAGCTTTGATGGTAAAACATTCTAGAATGGAATCAAACTAAAATCCTCCCAAATGGGGAGACATTTTTTAAAAATCCAATAAAGAAGAAAAAGGAATGGTTCTTAAAAACAGTCCTGCAGGACGAACCCATAGGTTCATATTTGAAAAAACATTGAGAAAAAAGGAAAACAAAGGCATATGGAAGAATATGCCACAAACATATACATGAAAATCGTTTCATTAAAAAATAGCTTAAAATGAAGTTGTGAATGTTTTTTAACTTCATACGCCTTAGTGCTTACTTTATAACGATGAAATAAAGAAATAAAATATCATTTTTTTGCCATTAAAAATAGCTTAAAATGATCTGGAAATACTAAATGACAAACACCACTACAGGCTAAAAAAAGCTGGAGGAAGCTCGGGAAATGAGCTGGTTAATTTTAGAGCAGAAAGAGCAAAGAATGGCCTGGTCTACTGCTTGGGAATAAAGATGTCCCAGAGAACTTCCAGTGGAGACTCCTGAACAACTTTCACTGGTCTTTAAAAATTTTTGGAAAAGAACACCAGCAAAAAGCTAAAGGACCAGTCTACAGTTGTCGTGTATTTAAAAATAATAATATTAATAAAATCAATTTAAAAAATTAAAAACAAATTTAAAAAAGCTAAAGGACTAGAAATGAGTAAATCTAATATTAATGTCACTGTCAAAAAATGGAAGAAGATAGATTCCAGTGTGGCCCCAATATTAATCTTAGCTAAAAATTCAAATCATATTTTTAAATTATTTTAAAATAAATATCATGGGCTGGGTTTGTAGCTCAGTGGTAGAATACTTGCCTAGTATGCATGAGGCACTGGGTTCAATCCTCAATACAACATAAAAAATAAATTAAATTAAATAAAGGTATCATGTCCATCTATAACTAAAAATTTTTTTTAAATCACATATACTCTCATTACCCAACTATAATCACAATTAACATTTTGCTATAAATTCTAGAATTTTTCCTGTAGGCGTATGCATTTTTTTTTTACTTTCAACTTCATTTATTTCTTTCCTCTTTTTTTCACTCCATGATGACCATTATTTGTTACATTTTTCTATATACAATATTATTTTCCATGGCTACATATTATTTTATTACATAAATAGACCATAAATTATTTCCAGTTCCCTTTTCTCAGTATTTTACTTCTAATTTTTGCACATCACTTTGTTTTAGGGGTGGCTATGTTTTCATTTTCAATACTGGGAACTGAACCCAGAGGTGCTGTGTCACTGAGCTACATCCCCAGCCCTTTGGGTTTTTATTTTGAGACAGAGTCTCACTAAGTTGCTGAGTCTGGCCTTGAAATTGCAACACTCCTGCCTCAGCCTCTGCAGTGGCTGGGATTATAGGGTCTGTGTCACTACTCCTAACTCACTGTTGTTTGTTTTAAAAACTCATTTCCAATGATTAGAAACTATGGCTTTACTATTTTTGCTTTAAAGAAGTTGCTGAGGTTTTATTTGTGACCTAATACATAATTAAATTTTGCAAATGTCCCATGAACTCTAAAAAATAAGTTTCATTCTCTGTATTTAGTAACAGCATATTTTTAAAATAATATTAATTAAATGACAAAGTTTCTGTATTTTTGATATGACTTGTTTGCTTACTTGACATGAAAAAGCCTGAGAGTGGCATTTTGAAATCTTCCACCACTTTTGTGTTTCTCTCAGTTTGGGCTGCAGTATTAATCAATGCATCCATTTCCTTGGTAGCTACATGGTCTCTGTGACTGGGCCTCTTCCATTTATGTAAGTCAATCCTTACTGTATGATTTAATGATATTTGTCTTGAACTGCATTCTAATATTTTTAAAGCTTTATGTGTATATATATATATATATATATATATATATATATATATTGTAGTTGGACACAATACCTTTATTTTTGTTTATTTATTTTTAGGTAGTGCTGAGGATTGAATCCAGTGCCTCACATGTGCTAGGTGCGCACTCTATGGCTGAGCCACAACCCCAGCCCCATTCTGTCCAATATTAATTTCATGATTCTGCTTTAGTTTTTGTTTGTATCTCTCAACTACGCTTTTTCTTGACATCTTGCTTTTAATTTTTGTTCATAATCTTGTTTTAAGGTTGTCTATGCAAACAACATACAGTTGAATTTTAGTTTTTGATCCAATATGAAGCTTTTATTTAAAGTGGGTGATTTACTTCATTTATATGCATTGTTATAACTAAGGTGTTTGGTGTCATCATTTCCCTGTTCCTATTACTACTATTTTTAGGGTTTGCTGTGTCTTTATTTTCTTTAGCTATGTGGAGTTTGCCTCTTGGTTTGGAAAGTGAATTAGTGGAAAAAGAAATTCTAAAACTATTATTTTCTAAATTTAAGTGTCAGGCATGAAATGACTCTCAGACTCTCAGAATTGAACCCAGGAATTGAGAAATTTTTTTTTCCTTTTCCCATCCTTCCCTATTGACCTAGACAAACATTTTCAGGCTTGAAAAAAAAAGCTATGTGGGGTATTAAACCCAGTTTGTTATTTCAGAATTTTTTGTAACTTTGCATACCTGCTCTTTGAATAGATTTTACTTTTGTGCACAAAATTTTTAAACTGGATTTACAATGATTATTTAGACATCTCGTTTTTTTAATTGGCTTCAGTACTAATTGCTTATTCTTTCCACTCTACATCCTCCTCATACGTGATTTTCGATAGAATACTCTGCTTACTAATTCCCACTAGCAGATTTTAATTCTGCATTAAGATTTTTTCATTTCCTTGTGATTCCTCCGTATTTCATTCATATTTTGAATACCATGTTTCATTTTAATCTCAGCCCTATTCTTGTTCTCTTCTGCCTTATAAAAGCCATGCCTTTCTGCCCTCTTATGAGGACTCTAGTCTCTTGAAATGTTCTTTCAGGTCCAGCTGGAGTGGCTCATTTTCATACTGTATGCTATTCTTTGATCCCTTGTTTTGCATTTTCCTCATGCTTTACTCTTTGCTCATTCATAAAGAGGGAAGTATTCTATAGACTTGGTGTTTGTCAAATAACAAGTCTTTGGTTTTATTCCCTCTGAATGCTGAAATCAATAGTGGCAAGTGAATGTGTGCACATCCCAGACCTTTGCCGAGTTTCGAGAATATATTATCCTAGAGTAATTATACTTCCATTTTATTTTCTTCTTAATGCCAAAACAATTTCTATTCTTTGGAATGCATCATGATTTTCTCTTTGATGGCATCAAAAGATCTCAATATTTTAAAAACATTTTATGCTTTCATTTTTAATGTAAAGTCCCATATATGTCCATTTCATCGAGTTGCTTATTTCTTTAACATACTTTATATGCTCATTTATTTTGATCATTCAATCTGCTGAAGATTGATAGAAATAGATTGAAGTTCCTCTGCAGTTGGGTTTTGCTAATTTTATTTTATAAAATTTGATAGTTGTTAATCAGAATAATATATTCATGAATATTATGACTTCTAAAAGACTATATCTTTCAGCCATATCTAATGTTTTCTGTATTAAAGTCTACTTTGTTTAATATTAATATGGTTCTCCTTTCTTTTGTTTGCATTTTCCTGGTATACCTATGACCTTTATATCTTCCCATTTTGTTTAAAATAACATATATTTAGAATTGATTTTGGCTCTTCATCTTTTAATAGAAATGATTAAACAACTCACACTTAATGTCATAATTAATGTGTTTGACCTATCTATCACTTTATACTTTTATTTTTATATTTCCTTCTTTAGTTTTAAATATTGGCTATAATGGTCAACATTTTCCTTTTCCTTCTGATTTTGAATTGAAACATGGCATTTTTTATTTTACATTTGTCTATACTCTTTAAATTTCTCTGTGTCAACAATGAAAAATTATTCAATGTTTCCTACAGTTTGAAAATAGAAGTTTAGCACTTCTATTAAATTTCTTAGGACCCTGAATTTTCAAAAATTAATTTTTCAATTGATACATTAAAAACATAAAAGTTGTTTTAATGAGGTAATGTTTTGATATATGTATCATGTAATGTCTAAGTCAGGTTAAACATATTTATCTCCTCAAATGGTTATCATTTCTTTATGGTGAAAACTTTCAAAATCTTTCTTCTAGATTTTTCAAATATACAGAACACATTGTTATTAGTAGTCATTACTGTACAACAACACACCATAGCTCCTTGCTCCTATCCAACTGTAACTTAGTATACACATTAATTATCCTTCTCCCATCCTTTCTGTCCCTCCATTGTCATTGTCCCTGCCTCTGGGAATCCCCATCTACTCTCAAATTCCATCATGATCTCAACTTCTTCAGATTCTACATACAAGTGAGATGTGGTACCTGTCTTTTTGTACCTGGTTTATTTCACTTCACACAGTGATCTCCAGTTCTATCCATGCACAAATGACAGGATTTAACCTGAGTTTTTAAGTCCATGTTCAAGTGGCTTTGATTGTTTATCTCTTATCTTTAATATTGCATCTCTTCCATTCCCAATTCATTAATATTTTGAGTAAAAAACTTTTTTTCAGTACACAATTTCAGTGGTTTACTTTATGGGTATTTTTTTTCTTCACATATTCCTGAAGAAAATTCTTAAACATATTCTGGGTCATAATCTTACAACCTCAAAATTCTGTAGTCATATAAGGCAACTTCCTACAGATATTTAAGTATTGCAGAATATTTGACAATTGTTTATTTTTTTCTTTGGAAATAAGATATTGTTCTGATTTCATACAAGTGGATTTTTGTTCTTATAATTAATAACTTTCATCAGAATATACTTTTAATTTCCTCTGGTACAACATGAACAATTTTGAACAAAACTCAGGGAAATGTTTTTATATTTTTATTGCAACTTTTCTTCCCTTTCCTGTTTCCCTTTCCAGAAAAGTTCTGTGTTTGTGTATTTAGTGGACTGAACTGCAGCATCCATGTTTCTCACTCATTATTCCATTGCTTCATGTGTTTTTCATCAGTACTGTGAGGAAGTACATTCATCTTGAGTTTTCTGCATTGTTCTAATGTTCACGCTTCCATTGCATGATTTTAATTCTGCAAAATGGTTTGTCTATCCAAATGTATCTCCATCTGGATCTCCTCTGTCTCTCTGACACCCCAAATTAAACCAGCCCTGAGCTGAACTCATTATCTAATGCCACTCTGCTCTTGTTCCCCATTTCTCCTGGTTGATGTAATCACCATTCTCCCAGGTGCACAGGGTAGGAGCCTGTAAGCTACCCTCAATTCCTCTCCCACTCATTCCACTCACATTCACTCATTTACAAGTTCTTTCCTGATTTTGTCCCTACATCCATACCCAGAGCTACCCATGGGCAGTCGTCCTGTTTCCTTCCTCTCTATTATCCTCCCCACACTACAGTTTAAGGGATTGCTCTAACATTAAAATCTGACCATGTCAGTGCCCACTTAAAAGTTTTCAGTGCCCTCTGGAATAATTTAAAGGAGAAAAAAAAACCTACAGGGCCAGTGTTGTGGCTCAGTGGTAGAGCACTTGCCTAATATGTGTGAGGCACTGGGTTCAATTTTCAGCACCACATATAAATAAATAAAATAAAGGTCCATTGACAACTAAAACAACCCTACACTCTTGAATGTGTTGGGCAAGATGAGGGTCCAACTCCTACCTATGTTTCCAGACTCATCTCCCATCATTTCCTGACTTGTAGATTCTGCTCTAGCTACAGTGAACCATAGACAACAAGAACTGCCTTTGCTCAGACTGTTCCCTCCACCTTTAAGTTTCAGATCAATCTCATTTACTCTAGAGAGTATTACCTGACCTTCTTTCTTGGTCTGATTACTTCAGAGGTTGTAGAGGAGACGTCCCCTTGACTCTCATCTAAAGATGATAACTCCACATCATGTCTATTTCTGGTTGTTGCTAGAAACCCTTTTGGTACTCCCCAGAAATTAGTTCTATGCCTAGCACCAAGATGGGTGCTCAATACGTATTTGCTGATTTAATATTGATTTCATGGTTGAGCAAGTCTTCTCAGGGAGAGCATTTGTTTTGATTTGTGAGACTTAGGGATTTGAGACAGTATGTACTTTGGGGAACAAAGGACTTTAATCTGGCAATAGGAACATATGGCTACTGGCTTCCTAATATTTGAGAAAAGTCACTTTGTGAATAGTTGGACATCATGGCACAAGAAAAGAGAAGACACTGGACTTCCACCACTAGGTTTCCTGGGGTCAGTTTCTGGGGTGTCATGAACATCCTTGCTGATGGGACTTTAGGATGGGTAATAAGAAGGGACTGGATGAGAATACCCACTTTGTGTGATTCTCAATTGGAAAGAGAACCTGAACCTCTGACAGATGGAGACAGCTTTCTCTACTTCACTTACTTTCACCAAATGTGGGGAGACTGAGGCAACTAGTGAAGTGCTGTGGGCTGTTGTCCCAAAGCAGAATGGTGGAGAAAAGCATCAAGGAATGAAAACATTTAGGCCAAAACATTTCAAGCATTTCAGCATCTGAGGATCAAAGTGGCCTTGCTGACCTCTGCCTGCTTGAACAGCAGATCAAGGAAATACCAGTAATGGGGAATCTGGTCTTTACCAAGAACGTTGATAAGATTACTCTGATAATCTTTTGAAAAAGATAGAGAAATATGGACTAATGGCAATGCAAGTTGAACACGTGTTCTAAATAAGTGGCTTGGATTAGTATCTGTCTTTATAAAGCCTATAGTGAAATGCCTCAGAACCTGTAATGTTCGTTATTTTTATCAATGACTTAGGCAAAGCAGCCATGCACATGAGATTGGGGCATGGCTGGAAGGGGCCACTGAACACTGGATAATAATCACAGAAGTATCTGGGCAAGCCGGCAAGACAGAGCTGAATAAGACAAAATGAGGAATGAGTGTAGTGGGTCCATATCTGTTCTCCAAATATCATCTGTACCTGTGTGGAGAGGGAGTCAGGGGGTGGGTGAGATAATTCAATGGCGAGTTTTAAGGAGAGTTGGGTTCTTTCAGTTGATACTAAGAGCAACAGATGTCAATGGTATAGATTCATAATTGGACCTTAGAGGATTTTTTTTTTGTTTGCTTTGGAAATCCTTTATTCACAGATTAAGCAATTTACTTGTGCAATAATGAAGCTGGATAGTCTAAAACATTAAAAAAAAAAAAACCTTTGCAAGCACACTGGCATTACTTACAATGATTGACATATTCACCACAAAGTTTATTTTCTACAAAGCAATATTCTTTAGCCAAATTTTAGTGACAGTTTATGGGAAAGAAAATTTTAAGTAATTTAATATTTACACTTACTTTGTCCTGCCTACTCTGATGGTAGGTGTTATGTCCTAGGCTGGCGACAACTAATAAAATTACTATCTCAGTCATCTGCAGAATTTTCACCCAACCCTCCTACATACACATACAGATTAAAGAATGAGAGCTCTTTTTTTAGACCTTAGAGGATTTTAACAAAAAACAGAAATGTGGAATGAAGGAGTGATAATCTCACTCTTCTTGGTGCTGATTAGTCCTCCCTTGAAAAAATCTGCATTTTATTCTTTAAGAAAAAGAAATTACTTGGGCATGGTGGTGCATGACTGTAATCCCAGCGGCTCAAGAGGTTGAGGCAAGAGGATCACAGGTTCAAAGTCAACCTTAGAAACTTAGCGAGACCCTAAGCAACTTAGCGAGACCCTGACTCAAAATAAAATAGAAAAAAGGACTGGGGATTAAGCAACCCTAGGTTCAATACCTGGTACCAAAAAAAAAAAAAAAAAAAAAGAGAAAACTGAGACATGAGTGATGATGACAGTAAGGGGTGTTGCAGTAAGTGGCCTACAAGGCAGGGTGGGGCAGTGGAAAGGACTCAGGCCAGGGAACAGGAGCCAGATGACTTTGTTAATGGGCTTCAAGATTCTGGCCAAGCCAATATTCCTCTTGGGAGCTTGTAACAGGACTCCCCAAGGAGAAGATGGTGGCAGCTAGCTTTCTCTCTAAGGTTTTGGTCCTCTGCTCAGGCCACATTATGGGTATGTTTCTTTATCCCAGCCAGAGACAAGGCCTCCTGAGTCCCTGAGCACAAATTTGCACTGTTGAAATGCATTCAAAAATGATACCAATTCCCTTGGAATACCTTCAAAAATAGACCTTCTCTGACTTCCTGGGAAGCCAAGACGGTGATAATTCACATCAACATCACCACACACATTAAGACTTTGAAATCATATGGACCTAAGTTCAAAACTCAGCCTCTCCTATGGGCTTGCCAAACACAGGCAAGTTACTCAAACTTTCTGAGACTCAGTTTCCTTGTCTGTGAGATGGCATTAATTCAGGTTTGTAGTAATGCAAATATTAAGAGGAGACAACTCACGTTCAAATATAGCACAATATGAGACACAAAGTTGATGCTGAATAAATACTATAACTAGTATTATTATGACATTTATTACCACCTTCCCTCTTTTTTCTTCCTTCTCCTCATCTCCTCTGGGCTAGGCATGATGCCAGGGCAGATGATATGGTGTAGAAAATAAAATGGACATAGACACTCCTTGCCTGCACTAAGTTTACACTCTAACCAGCATAGTTCAGTTGAACTTTTTGCAGTGATGAAATGTTCTGTGCGTTCTCCAATTTGGTAACCAAAAGCCATATGTGATGTTTATTAAGCACTAGAAATGTGACTAACATGACTAAAGGCTGGGTTTTTAATTTTATTTCATTTCAAAGATTTAAATGAACATGGAAAGAATGTTATATGAAAATAGACAGGGACCTTTCTAAGGCTGACCAGGCTGAACAGAATAAAGATGCACTGAAAGAAAAATGCACATAAAGAACCCAGTACAGTGCCTGGAAATCTTTATTTGTTCATTCCTCACATTTAATTGTCAATTATGCACTGAAACAATCTCAGGTGCTGGGGAATATAGGAAATAATTAGGCATGGTCTCTGTTCTCTGTTCTCAGGGAACTCACAGTTTAGTGGGGGATATGCAAATAACTGATTTCACCACAGTGAGGTAAGTGTATGTACAGGTGCTGTGGGTTGAGAGTCCCAACTCCAGTGAACAGCAAGGGAGGGCTTCTCAGAAGGACATTTTAAGTCATTAGCTGAGTCTTGCAAAAGTAAATCTTAGAGTGGGGCTCAACTGTAGTTACTCCATGTGCAACAGTAAATTGTACCCCAGGGTTAAGCCTACTGCTAGTGGCAGAGGTGACTAGGGGGCAAATACAGATCTAGAGAAAACTCATAGCTACAGTCAATTTGCTTTCTTTCAAAATTGTGTGTATGTGTGTTCAGCCAAACTCTATTACTTATGATGTAATATCAACTCCTATTATGATGGAATTCTACACATTCATAAGTGAGGGTTATTAATAGTTACTTGCGTGAAGAAGTGAATGTTATACACATTTATATATTCTTCACAATAGTTTATTTGTTTAAAATTAACATGTGACATCTAGTCAAAGAATTCTACATATCTTTATTTGATTTCTATAATCACAATTGAGTATATAAAGTATGGTGATGTGTGTGGTTCCTTCTCCTACGGGCTTAGGGAATGTTTCTGTGGTGTGGCTTGGTCTTGTGAGGCCCTGAACAATGTCACCTGCTTTGACTATAACAGAGTTGCCTCTGGTGAATGGAAGTATAACTTGGTGTAGCCCTTTTGAAAAGTGACTTCTGATATATGTTGGGAGCTTTCAAACAGTTGTGCCCTTTGGCCCAGTGATTCTACTTCTGGGAATCTATCCAAAGGAAGTAATTGGAAATGTGTGCAGTAAAGACTTTGCCCAGAGTTATTTGTAGTTGTTAATAATAGGAAACAACTTACATGACTAACAGTGTGATAATATGCAGCCAGGATAATGATGTTCACGAAAGACTTTTGCTGCAACACCAATTAAGAAGAAAAGTAGAGAATAGCTACAGAGGTGAAGCATCCACGTTGTGGGGTCAGGCAGCTTGGATTTGAATTCTGGCTCCATTGCTTACTAGCTGCCTGACTTCAGCAAGTCACCTGAACTTTATGCAATCCTAGAGAAATGGGGTTGATAATAATACTATCTATCTCAGAGGGACTTCTGAGGAGTAAATGACATAATGAGTATAAAATGCTTAAAACCATGCAAAGTACATTTACTAGGTTACCTATAAATGTTGGCCCTCTATAGACTATAAAATTTCAAGTCATAAAAATAGATGGAGAGGCTGGGGTTGTGGCTCAGCCATAGAGTGCTCACCTAGCACATACATGCAAGGCCCTGGGTTCGATCCTCAGCACCACATAAAAATAAATAAATAAAATAAAGGTATTGCGTCCAACTACAACTAAAAAATAAATATTAAAAAAATAGATGGAAAAGAAATATGTCAATATGTGAACAGTGTGAGGCCTGGGTGGCAAAATCATGAGTGATTTGTTTCTTTGCAGTTTTCAACTTCCAAAATTTTCTGCAATAGACTCAGCTTATTTTTATACTAAAAGAGTATAACATAGGGTTGTCATACAGTCAGATATTTTTAAAAAAGAATTTTACCACAATGAAAGTATTTCTCTTCCTTCTTCCTCTTTCCCTTCCCCAAAGGAGCTGGGGGCCAGCCCTGGCAGAGCCTCACACATGCACAGTCTGGGCCTCTGGGAGTGTCAGGGCTGAAGAGATCCTTGACACTTTTTTGTAGTATTGTGTGGGAAGTTGAGGGGAAGCTAGAATAAATATCTTAGTAGCCTCTCCTATCTCTGAGAAGCTACATTCCAAGTTACTCTGATGTTTATCACCTTATCACACCCTCCCCCCAGTCTTGGTTGATCTGAACCAAACATCACATAAAAACATAAGGTAGGAAGGACTCATCTACCAGCTTCCCACCAAAACCCCTCTCAGAAAAAATACCTGTCATAGCGCCTATAATGCTGGACTTAAACACACTAAAGACAACTGGCAAAACAAACAAAAGAACAATAACAAAACTCCACTTAGATCAGGAGTAAAACAAAAAGTTAGCTTAGTTGCAGCCACTTTATTTAGTAAGTACAATTTATATTCAGAGTGGAATTTCTGGCAAATACAGTCCTTTCTAATATGACAAATGTGGAAATCCCTTCCCACATTAGGACATATCCCTGGAATGAGAAGGGCAATAAAGCATAAAAGGGTGTGTGTGTGCATGTGTGTGCACTGGGTTTGTGACCAGACCTTGACATTTGAGCCCTATGATCTAATGTCCTTCATTGACAACGAAGGTGCCTAGTGCTCCAGCAAGTGGCTCTGCACGCTGTATTTTATAACAGAATCCCAGCACAGAAATAACCAAGTTGATGCCCTCATCTGGACCAGAAGGGCAGTTTCTGGTCCTGTGACTTGACCACTGTTCCTCAACATGTCTAGAGGTGACCTCTGTGCACCTTTAGATGCAAGACCCCCTGAAATGAAAGCATGACAAACAGCCCTCCTAGGCCTTCCTCCCCACAGAGAGGACAACGTATGCTAATAAGGCCTGGGGAGATAACCGCTCTGCACTGACCTGGGAGACCACGGGTTCACAGCGCACCCGCGCGCCACTGCGGTGCAGCCACAAATCACCTTGCTTTGCATCAGACCCTCCTGCCGCCTGGGGCGATTGGGGGAAGGGTCTTCAATGCCACCCAGAGTTCCACAGCTGGATCGCTCACGTCTGGGAAATGTCTCCTCTGCTTCGTCCCGTGCTTTCCACTGCAGTGATGACGGGGATGGAGGCGACATAGCAGAATCACTTGTGGGGCTTTGTGGAGCTCCACAGCCCCCTCCCCAAATTCTATTCCACTCGTTGGGAGTGAAAGATCTCAGAATATGGAGGGAGAGGTGGACTGGTGGAGTTTGTGAAAGCCCCACAGGTGATTCTGAATGCGCGCCCCTCAAGACACAAACACACGCGGACACAGCTTGCTCTGAGACTACACAGGTTAGCATTAGATTTTCTTCCTGATCCTCCCCTTTCTTTATCTGCCAAGTTTTTCGTGTTCTCTTCAGCTTCCCTGTTAAGCCCACCAACCCAGAGGCTTTGTGGAGTGCCTCAAAGTCTGGCCGCGGGACTGTAGAAGGCACTGGCGGCCAGACATTAGGAAAAGCGCCTCGTGCTCTTCGCAGCTCTGTGCTCCCAGGAGCGCAAACTGGATTCCAAGGAGCCAAGGTAAGTCCAGAAGGTTAGAAAATCGACCAGTTGCTTAACCAGACTGCCTGTAGCAAGGCCGCCTTTCTTCGCAAGCCCTTCGGTCTGGGGACCTCCCAATCACAGAGGGAGCCGGCGCCCCACCCTGCACCCCTCCAGTGGAGCATCCCCTCCTGCAGCTTTGTGGCAGGTGGCACTGCCAGGGCGGGTGCAGTGGCCTTGTCTGCAGCCTCGTCCCTGACCATGGGACCAGCTCCCGCTTTGCCTTCGTTTTTCCAAGTTGCTACACCCCGCGCCTCCGGAGCTAGAGACCCCCTCCTTTACGACGGCAGCGGTCTTACCTCACTATGCAACACTTGGTTGCGCGGTTGCCTGGGGCGCTCCTTTCTCCAATCTTATTCCCTTACTTGGGAGGAAAGAGGAACCGAGAGACAGAAAGGGGACCGAAGCTGGCGTCTCGGCGTCTTCCCGCCCGCGCAGCCCTCTCGGGGGAGGGGGATGACGGCTCCAGTGCGCTGCTGGGAGATAAAGCGACCCGCCTGCGGTTAGGCAGCTCCCAGGGTCTTCCACCTCTGCTGGGGGATCCGCAGCTTGAAAGCAGTCTATCTCGCCAGCCCGCTACTACGGCACTGCGGCTCTGCACCCTGTCCCTCGCAGCCTGGCAAGTCCAGCTGCCACTCTTCACTGCGGAGCCCTGCCCCCGGGCTCAGAGCCCGCCCCCTCCACGGACCCGGGCGCGCGCATACACACGCTCCCCACACAAACACGCGCGCATATACATACACATGCGCGCGCGCACACGCACACACATAAATGCTGATGCGTTCAGTGGGAACCTGCGCCCCTTTGATGTAACTTGAGTGCCTGCAGGTTGGGGCGCTTCTTACCCGCAGGGCTTTGGCTTGGTAGGAGGAGTTAAGGGCTTAGAGGTGCAAAAAGGATGTAACAGTGATGGGCATCAGAGGCCAGCTGACCAGGTGGTGGAGGACGGTTGTTAAATCAAATATCCACTGGGAATTTCTTCCTTTTCTCAGCCTAGAAACCTAGAGTTCAAGTTGCTTTAATATCTTAACCAAATTAGAGAAAATAAATATTTAAAAATTCAACAAGTTTTCTGTTTCCCAGGAGCTCAATGTTGTTAGTATCCAAATTATGCCCCTGGACATTTCTCACAACTCTGACCCTGGTGGCAGTGGATTGGTGGCTGCTCAACCTGAAAAGATTTTCTCCTCCCCAGGTATATATGGTGGGGGTGCTGTACAGCCTTTCAGAGCTGGGCTCCGATGGATGGATCAGGTCTCAAGAGTGTGGTTTATAAATTCCCTCTTTTGCTTTTAGGTGACCTTGAACTGTTTTCTTGCAGAACAAATGGACCACATTTTTTAAAAACAGAAAACCCCAGAAAAGGGGCTGTGAATGATGGGGAGAGGCCCCACTGGCCAAGGCCCTGTAACTTGTTGCGTCTCCTCTTTCCATGACGCGCATGTGTACATGGGGGGTGACAGTGGTAGTGATGCTATTTCAGCCATATCACACCAGCAGGATGACTTTTGTCCATTTCACACCACATTTAGAATCACCAGGAGTTTAGACTGTCATCTGTAAAATATGTGGAGTTTACCAGTTTCCACAGCTGAGAATTCTTTTCTGCTAACGGGCGATGAAGGTCCCTGGTCCAGGACTGCAGCCAAGAAAAGCTTTCTGCAGAGTGCAGAGGCGCCGAGGGGCACTGGGTGACTGGACATTTGGGGAAAGACACTGCATGCATGAATGTCAAATTACCCTGAGGACTCTGAGCAATGCACAGGCAGGTGGATGGGATGGATGGATGAGGATCTGAGACCCAAAGATGTTCCTGAGGTTCCAAATGGTGTTGAAAGCAGAGCTGATACCAGAACCCCATGCTTGCCATTCAGCATTAACACTTCATCCTATCCCCCTGATTAGGTTTTCAAAGCTCCCTTTAGCTAGTCTGAAATATTGTCAGTGCCGGTGCTCTTTTATTTGCTCCTGTTTCCTCTTTACTCACTGACTCATTCATTTCACAACTATTTATGAAGTGTCTACTGCATCTTCAGGCATTTCCCCCTGACTCCAGTTCTAGGTCTTACTTGGGAGGAAAGAAGAATGGACAGACAGAAAAGACTTGGAACTGTTCTGTTCTTGTTTTTGGTAGAGGAAACCCTGGTCACAGGCTTACTGTATGCATCTTCACTGTATAGGTTGCATGGATGTAGAAGATTCAGTCCTTGTCGTCTGAGCTTTATCCTCCATGGAGGAAAACATACTCACATGCATGTTACAAGAAAAAAATATTTTAGCTTGTCTGTTCCTGATTTGTTCCAAAGAAGATTAAACTGAAAAAGAGCCTGTATTTGGCTGAGTGTCATGATAGACTGGAGAATGCATGAGAGCAGTTGGGAGTTGAGGCAACACTGGGTTTTTCTGCCTGTTAGGATAGAAAGACAATGAGTTTGATCTGACAAATGGGAAAGACACGCAAAGACAGTTTAGAGATTCACTGTGGCTGGGAGCACATTAAGTGATGAGAAACTCTCAGGACAAGGCTGCCAAGTAAGCACTTGGAAAATGGCATTGCTTGCAAAGATTGATAAATAGTTTTCTGTAGGATGGACCATGAAAGTACCTGTTCCTATAAAATAAATCTCTTGTAAAGTCAAGATTGTTCACCAGATTGTTTGTGAATGAGTCCTTTGAGGGAAGTTCAGGATAGTGTGTAGTTAATTAAGCATCTGGGTTGATGCAGGACGAGTACCCAGAATCTTTTGTGGACAGAGGGCTAAAAGACACTGACCACTGGGTTACATGCTAGTAACATGGAGGAATAGAGTTTCAAGAGAGATCTAAGTAAATGAAAGGCAAAGTGGAATGGGAGTGGTAAGAAGTACCAAGAAGAATGGGTAGTGTTCTTTGAAGCAACATGGAGGAGACTGGGTTTTGGGTGGGATTTGAAAGAGGCAAAGGGATATGACCCAAAGAGCAGCAGGAAAGGGGCACTGAGGTAAAGCAAAAACAGAAAATTAGGACAACTCATGGTAGGTTCTGGGTCTTCCCAGTAGAAGAAAAGAAGGTTGCGACAGTGTTGCAGAGGGCCTTCCAATGTCTTGCTGGGAGCATAGACATGGCAAGGAATTATTGCAGGTGTGTCTTTTATTATTGTTATTATTATTATTATTATTATATTGGTTTTTATTTGTTTATAACAGGAAAGATGCTGGGAAATATGTTGGGAAGTGTTCAATGCAACTTTCCCAGGGTAGGCCTTCCCCATCAGAATGGAGGGCTGAGGAGGGTTGTGGAGAGAAAGATCTTGTTGCTGCCCTTGCAAAGAACTATAGCTCAGGTGATACAGGAGCTCACTGCACAGGGCACCCAGCTGGGGGACTGGATTCTAGCCCATACTCCACTGGCTCAGCCATGCAACCTGGCAGGGCTGGGTCTGCCCAGGAGAGGGGTATCTTTTTTCTACCTATGCAGAGGCCTGGCTCCTGAGCCCTTTTTTTGAAAAGTCAGAAGCCACTGTGAAGCAAACTAAAATTTATTGAGCGTCTGCTATATGGTAGGTATGTAAAGGCTCTTGAAGTCAGGACTGTCTGTGAGCCTGCACACATTTCTGCTCTTGGGTGACACTCTGACACATGCTCTAGGGTGCAGAGGAGGAAACTCGGCTTCTCAGATCATTTACAATCTGGGTCAACAACAAAACACTCAAAATGGCTAAGAAGTAGTAAAAGAAGTATAGAATCAAGTGTCAAACTATATAGAGCAGACTCCGGGTGTGAAGACCAACCTCCTCTGGGATTGAAGAGTTCAGGTGAGCTTCAGGGAGGAGGGCTGGGTTTGGGAGTAGTACATGTGTTGGTTCTAAGTTAGAGGAAAGAGTTGTGAGCAAAAGGCCAAGGGAGGGAATTTGGGGGCTTCTGAGTGTGGGATTTTAGGCCCTGTGGCTTCCCTAACACCCTCCCAGTCACAGAAGTGCTATGATGAGTCACCCTTGTTTTTGAGAGACTGGGTAGTTTGGGATGTTTAACTGGCTCAACACTTTACATTCCCTGAGATTTCAATGTTGGCAGCCAACACTCACCCTGTTGCTCTGGGAACACATCAGCCAAGCCAGCAGCTGATGCCTGGTCTTTACTGCCAAGGCAAAGCCAAAGCTGAGACAGGTACCTGTGCCTGGAAATCTTTCAGTCCCACTATCTCTGACCAGCTGGGTGGCACTTGACTCTTTGAGCACAGCTGAGAACAGGACTACCAAGCACAAGGTAGGCTTGGTGGCTTGGGACCAAGAGAGCTGAGTTCAGGCTTTGGGGGCTTTGCTTGTCTTTGTTAGTCTCAACTTCCTCATACACAAAAGCAAAGGATTACACAAGATTGTGGGCAAGTTCCCTCCCACCTAATGATTCACGATTTCACAGTGAGATCTTTCATTTTATCAGGTGAGACAGGTTGGGAACTGCCATTATCCAGGTCCCAACCTTAGCTTTCCTCTTGGCTTTGATTGTTAAAGTCATGTTTAAGGAGGCTTGTGAGACTGGAATAGGGACAGAATTGTTATAATTTTGTCATGAAAGGAATTTGTGGATCCAGCCCTGAGATTATAGGCAGGTTCCCCCACTTATCTTTCTAGCTCTGATACTGTGCTATGTACTGTCCACTATCCAACTTTTAAGTACTGCCCTTGGGTGGGATTCCTCCATAAAGCAAGCTGGGAAAATCCCTACAATACCAGCTGATAGGCTTTTTAAAAACACACAAAAGAGACACTGAGATGTTAAGAGTAATAAATAGGTCATTTATATGGAGTTGAAAGATGTAGGTGGGTGTCTTCAAGTCCCAGTTTCCTCTTCTGTTGTACGGGTATAGTAATATCTACATCAGTGGGTGGGGTAATGATGAAATGAAGAAGCATATGTGAAAATGCTTTGTCAATTTTAGAAGTGCTATGCAAAAATGTAAAGTATTGCTATTAAAGATAATCTGTTTCCCAAAGACAATCTTTTTTTTTTTTTTTTTTTTTTTGAGCTCAATTATCCTAGTACTTGCTCAATTGTCTGCTTCCTAAGAAGCAGCAATGCAATTCAGGTCAGCATCCCTGTCTCCGAGCTCCTAAAGATAGTAGTATCTTAACATAAAAACTTAATAAAGAAGCTGGCCAACTTCAGGACTGACTAATAAACAGACGGCAAACCTGCCCCTGCCTGGAACTCGGCGATGTCACTGAAGTTGCACACAGTGGTTTTCTTGGGAATGTTGATTGAGTTTACTTGAAAATGAAGGGGACTCGTACTCATCCAAGACCCTGCATTATTGCCTATTGAGAGAAGCATGGTGGAAAGAAGGGAAGGGAGGTGTGAGGGAGGAGAGAGAAAATGGAAGAGAAAAGCTTTTGCCTTCCTGTTATATTTTGGGCAATGGACTCTATCTTTATGCTTTAATGTGCTTGTAAAGAAGCTAATTTTGGTTCACTACATTACTCCGGGTTTGTTTTCTGCTCTGCCTGGTCAGGAGACACTGCTGTGGAATTCTTCACTGTGGTCCCTGGGGGGGATGCTTTTCATGGGGAACGCTGGGAAGGACCACGGGAAGGAAAAGGTTCTAATTCCATAAATGACCACAGGCTTCAAAGCCTGCCCAGCCCACAAAATTTTTTGAGAGGATCAGTCCATTTTTAGAAATACTGGCCATTTATTCTCCTGTTAACCAATTTAGGGGGGACAAAAAGTCATAGCATATAAGAAATCGAGAGAGCCCCTAAATGTCCCCACTTCTCTCATCTGTTCTTCTTGTTCAGTTGCTTTCTGGAAGTACAGATCCCTGAGCCCTCCCTTTGTTCCAAAGCCTCAAAGCCTCAGATTCCTTGTCCATGAGATGGATATCGTAACATTTATGCACAGACTTTGGCCAGGTTTAGAAGAAATGTTTATAAACAGTTGGGCACAGTGTCAGTCACATAGCAGGTTCCTGATGAATGGAATTATTGTTGTTACTGCTTTACAGGAAAGTTAATATTCCCTAAAATGGCCTTCAGGGCCCTCCATGAAGTGGTCCCGGGCTACTCATCCACTCACACTTCTGGTGAGACACCAACTTCATCTTCTAAACACGGTGCACCCATCCCTCTCCCTCTTCTGCTCAGGCTGCTCCCACGGCCAGGAGAACTGCCTTCCATCTTTCGAATGTTTTTTCTACAATTTGCCTCTTAAATCCACCCGTTGAAGTTAATTATATTTTCTCCTATGCCCTCATTGAAATTCATTTATAATTTCTTCTAGTGCCTAAAACAGGCTCCCTGTATTATGGTTACTTCATACCCACTGCCCTGCCCGCTCCCTGGGATAGCCATCTGTCTTCCTTACATCACATCTTAATCATTTTCTTACCACCCTCCTACTAGTGCACACAGTAGGGAGGTCAATCATATCAAACTGAACTTTAAAAAGGCAGCTAAAGGTCTCATTTTGCCCTGAGATTCCACAATTGAGTTCAAGTTTAACCCCATGTGTTGAGAGCCATAGCCAAGTAGGAATGGCGCATGGCAATTTCCTTGTCAGCCTACCCAATGTTGCTTAGAGGGAGGACTCTCCATTGTGGAAATGGGCTTGCCTTGGACCCAGGTCATTTGCAGTGACATTGCATGAATGTTTGAGAGTTTTGATTTGAAAGGTGACCTTGCTCAGGGATTAGGGCGGATCTGGGTTTAGGGTGGATCCGGGTTTAGGGTGGATCCTGCTGGGAATAGGGCGTATCCTGCTGCCTCAGGCCCATTTAGTTCTCGCAGGATTCAGAGAGTATTTGGGATGCAGAGCCAGGTGGAGGTGTGGATTTTCCCAGAACGTGCAAGTAGAGTGCCGGTGAGAGTTCCGGAATAAAGAATTGCTGTTTGAATCTACAAGGCTGTGAGTGGCTCGTGATTTTGTGCCCAGCCAGACTGCGGCACCCATGTTCAAAACTTTCAAAAAGATCTACCTATCCACTGAGCACCTACTATGTCAGGAATATGCAGACTTTGTGTAAAATGTCCCGGTCCTGTGAAGAGAGAATCATCGGTCTCCCATGTGAAGGGGTTGATGGCTCAGGATCTCCCAGCCAGTAAGTGGTGGAGCTGGTGCCAGAAGCCAGAAGCCTTGGGGTAGTCCTTTCTTCCTCTAAGGAAGTTGCTCCCAACCTGGGCTTGCCTTAATTTTTCTTCTATGGCACTTGTGAACAAATTGAACCATATTACACAAAACTGGCTTATGGTTGCCTGGCTGTATTTTTTGATATTTTTGTTTTGACCCTACAACTGGATTTTATTATTACTTGTAGAGCAATATAATAATAAAAATAGGGGCTGGGGTTATAGCTCAATGGTAGGGTGCCTGCCTAGCTTGTGTGGAGCACTGGGTTCGATCCTTAGCACCATATAAAAATAATTAAATAAAATAAAGTTATATAATAATAATACATAACCATTTATTAAGCACTCACGTATTTAGCAATGCACACACACACACACACACACACACACACACACACACACCACAAAGAAGATATATTACAGTAATCCCATTGGAGTACTACTGAAGGAAGGAGGACTCAGAGCTGAGATTATTCTAATTACCAACATACCAGTCCAATTGCGGTCCTCAGTGCTTGTTAAATGAATTATAAGGCCTCTTTCATGGTTGATCTGTGTTCTTAACCCTCAATTGTGGATTCATATACATCCTGTGAAATGACAGATGGTTATTTCTGCCTTCTCCCACTAGGGAAGGAAACGGGAGAAAAAGAAAGGTATAGCTCTCTACCAAAGACAGAGGTCATCTCAGGAGAGGACGCTGCAGCCCAAGTGGAGGTGGTGCTCTCCCCACTTGGGGACGTGGGTCTCCAAGAGTGACCCTCTGGTCACTCTCCTGCAAGCTTGTTAAAAGGCATATTCCTCCAGAGGCAGTTGTACACCTGTTACCTGCTACTCAGGAGGCTGAGGCCCAACGACTGGAAGCTTGAGGCCAGCCTGAGCAACTTAGTGAGACTCTGTCTCAAAATAAAAAAATAAAAAGGACTGGGTGTCGGGAGACTAAGACAGGAAGATCAAGAGTTCAAAGCCAGCCTCAGAACTTAGTGAGCTCTAAGAAACTTAGCAAGACCTTGTCTCAAAATAAAAAAAAAAAAAAAAAGGGGCTGGGGATGTGTTTCAATGGTTAAGCGCCCCTGGGTTCAATACATGGTACAAAAACGGGGGTGGGGTGGGGAAGGACTGAGAATGTGGCTCAGAAGTAGAGTGCCTCTGGAAGCCTGAGTACCTGAGCCTGGGCTGAGAATATGCCTGGGTGTCTCTTTCAACCTCTGAACTGCTCCAAAGAAACCAGTTTTGTTTCTCTAAGTATCAGCATCTATTAACCAAAAGCCATGTAAACTCTAGTTTTATTGCTTAGCAGTGTGGCCCCTTGAATGGAGGCTACTGTGTAGTTCTGCATATTTTATGTTTATTTTATGACGGCAAAAAAAAAAAAAAAAAAGAAGAAGAAGAAAGTTGACTCCACCGTATAGCTTTATTGGCTTCCTACTGTTTTCCTCTGCAAATGTCTGGCGTCAGAGCTACGTTGTCAGTTCTTCTGAACATGGTTTAAGAGAGTATATTCTGATTTTTCAAACAACAGTTTCATAAATAGAATTTCAGAATACAACATGTTCCTAAGTAGGGAACTGTATGTGTTTTAAGTTTTTGGTAGTAATTTGCGTCTGAGAAAAAGATTTTTACAATTGGCCCTGCAAGGATGTGGACGGGGGACTCTGGGTTTTCCTGAATTGCCTTCTCACAGATCGCTGGCTAGCTTCATAGCTTACTTGATTCTGCAAATTGTTTCTAGATGTTTCCGGGAGTTTAGCCAATTTGGGATATCAAAATTAGAGGTGTAGAAAATGGACTTTCTTTCTCATTTGTATGTTTATCTAACAAGTGCTTCTCGGGCACTTCACATGCACCTGATACTGTTAGACACTGGGGATTCGGGAACAGGGTGTTGTTTTCTGTCCCAGAGGGGCTTATGGCTTTGTAGGTGAAACAGAAATTATAGACTACACAGGGAAGTGCTGGTAAGAAAGAGGCTGTGGGTAATGATCTAAGGCAGAGAGAGTCAAGCAGTCTGTGGAGGAAGGATGGGAGAGAAACCCTGAGCACTTACCAGGAGATCTTTTCATATTTACTGGGAGAGATATTCACAACTGTGGTCTCTATTACTTTGAATGAACCCAAACGCTGCTGGACTAGGGATGCATACCAGTAGATGTGCCCTCAGTATTAATGGCAATAGCAAAATTTCCTTTCTCTGGGCTAGAGTGAGAGGTGGGGCTGGAAGCTGGGAATAAACTCAAGATGCTAACAGGAAGGTGGAAGTTAGGGAATATCCTGCATCCTATGCCTCTATAGGAGCTGGCAGTTCCATTTATTTTCTCAGAGAGACCCTAAACCGGCTTCCCTTCCACTTCCTCTTGTTGGTTCTGGTTTCGTCCACTGTCATTCCTAAAAATACATCAAATCCCTTTTTTATAAGACATCTCTGTGGATGCTTCAAGCAGTTTCTGTGTTCTTCTCCCTCCTCTTCCCTCCCCTCCCCTGGAGCATTCACTTGTGTTATTCTGGGATGCATTCAATACACATTTATTTAGCAAACATTCTTTATATGTTACTTTTTCCCAGGCACTCTGCTAGGTGCTGGGGGAATGGAAATGAAGAAAGGGCCTTGTGTTTACGTCAGAGGACTGGCATGTGGACAGATGGTGACACTGTGGCCTCATAGGTGATCTAGGAGGGAGAGACAGATGCAGGCATCCAGCTGGTACGGGGAGGTGCTTCGCAGAGCAGATGTTGATGCCTTATCTGTGTCCCCAGGGCTAGTCTGTGTCGACACTTGCCCTTCTGTGACATGACAGGACCTATTGACAACTGCAGAGGGTGATAGCCTCAGGGCCTTACCCACCGGGGTGCTAGAAATGATAGCCCTTGTCTCTTCCTGATTCTGCATTCAGTGGTATCTATTAGTAGTTTCAAATCAGCAACAGCAGGAGTGTTTAAACCATGGCAATATGCAAATGCCATAGATCAGCGGTCCCCTTCCCCAACCTTGCCAGGTTGTTAAATATTTGCCAGTACACATCAGACCTGCTGTACCATTTTACCCTCATACCATGTTAGAAACTTACACTGGGTCGAGAAGGAGACATAACTTAGCTTCTTGTTCTAACATATGGATGATCTGCCTAGTCTTTCTGTCCCTAACTCCAGCAAGCTCCTGAGTAAACACTCCCTCGGGACTCTTAGACTCACTCTGTCTTTCCCTGGATCCCTCAACTGAAGCCCTACAGATTCTCTAGGAGTGAGGGGTTGTAGCACTTTGCAGAGAAGCACATAGCGCTCGCTCGTTTTAGCTGGTGCATTTTCCCAAGGGTGATAAGGGCACAGGTAGGGACACCCAGGTCTTCTCAAACATTTCCCCCAGAAATGTTGCTGAAATACACCACTGTATTGAAGCTTGAAATACATCAATGCATGCTTTATTTCTTCACTACCCCATGTTTGATCATTACAACTAATAGAAATTTTAGCTTCAACTCCTTGACTTTTCATGATTCTGTAATATAGTAACAAGCAGCAGAAATATGCTACTTATCCTCTTGCTTTTGGGTAGTGAATGGAGATGGAGAAGAGTCCCCGTAATTGAACTCTTAAAGCTGAGCTGCTGACAATACAAAACCTCACTGGCCTAGTTTGTCCTAGATGACTGTTGACTTCTTGTATTTGAAAAGAGTATTTGTATTTGAAATGTAAACACACAGAGACATCTTCTGCAGCCTGGGTACTGGGGTTACCTCCCCTCTACCTTTAAAAACATGGAGGAGTAGCAACTTGGCCAATTTGCCATCAATTCACAAAGTCATCATTGGCTTATTTTTTTGGATTCTTTTTGCTTTTTTTTCCTGTTCCCTTCTGCTGACAATTACTTTTTAAAAATTTGTTTCAGTTAGTTATACATGGCAGCAGGATGTATTTCAACTCATTGTATACAAATGGAACACAACTTTTCATTTCTCTGGTTATACATGATGCAGAGCCACACCATTCATGCAATCGTACATGTACATAGGGTAATGATGTCTGTCTCATTCCACCTCTTTCCCACCTCCATACTCCCTCCCCTCCCCTCACTCCCCTCTGCCCAATCCAAAGTTCTTTCATTCTTTCCTCCTCCCTCCACCCCATTATGGATAAGCATCCACATATCAGTGAAAACATTTGGCCTTTGGTTTTGGGGGATTGGCTTATTTCACTTACCATCATATTCTCCAACTCCATCTATTTTCCTGCAAATGCCATAATTTCATTCTTCTTTAAGGCTGAGTAACATTCCAATGTTTATATATACCACAGTTTCTTTATCCATTCATCTACTGAAGAGCGTCCATGTTGGTTCCACAGTTTAGCTATGGTGAATTGAAGTGCTATAAATATTGACATAGCCAAGCTTTGTCTCAGGATTCAAACCAAAGACTCAGGGCTCTAAAACCAGGCTCTTTCCACTGTGCCAAGCCATTCCAGACTGGCCTCCTTGAGGTCCAATTTCTTTTACTCTCCCATTGTAGACCACTTGGGGGATTCCTTTATATATAGGTTGCCACATTTTTTTTCTTTTCCATTGTCCCTGCTTATCATTTAACTTTAGGCTTGTCCCTGACATTTGCCCATCATTCTGACTTTTTCTCCCCAAGTAACAACAATTATCTGGGGTTGTCTTTGACCTCTTCTGCAAGGGACAAACCTGCTTATGTTCCCTTCTGGTGGAGCTGCTTCCTGCTCCTTTCCAAACCAGCAGAGAAAATGCTTATGTGTAGCGGGCATCCCTGGAGGGTGAGGGGAAAATAAGAAATGGTGGATTTCGGTGTTTTTCATGGGGATTGAGATCTCTTGGCAGAAAACCTAGAAGCATGTCTAAACCCAGCCACAATCCTGGTCTCCAAAACATTCAAATTTGAGGGATGAACAAAAATTGGTTTGGGCTAATTCAGCTAGGACCCTGGGGAATAGGACCTATTAGGTCCTATTAGCTTCAGACAATTCAGTCTAGTTTTGTCCCCCTCAAATTGGATTCTATACTATAAATTGGAAAATTTGAAAAGAGTACTTCAAACTCCACATCTCCCAGACTCAATCTGCCACAAATTAGTTTCTCCACTCTGTTTTTTTCCTTAGAAAATGTTTCACTCTGGAAAGCCATCCAAGCTGGAAACTTCAGGGATCAGCTAAAACTTCTTCTCTCCTATTCTCCTGGTACCATTCCACCTTCCATCCTTCAGCAATGACAATTCACTTTGCTTCCTTTCTGATTTCCAAATCTGCTGCAAGAAAGGGAGATTCCTCATTGCTCTCCTTCCTTACCGTCAGTACAGTAGCAGTCCCAGCCATACGTCTAACCTGCAGCCAGAGCTTCCCAAAGCAGTTCTCATCACATCACTTTCCTATGATTTTATATGTTTATAATCTCCCCAGTACTTTTATTATAAAGTCCAAACCTCCTTCTTAACCTATAGGACCTTTTGTGATTTGGCCTCCCTCTTAACCTTATTCAGACTCATTTATCACCTCTTCCCACACCTCCCTATACTCCACACATTCTGAACCACTGCCTTTGGAACTTTAAGTAGTTATCAGTCTTTCTGACTTTCCTAAAAATATGTATTTTTATTCCCCACTTGAGATGTCTCAAATCACATGGTTGGCACATTGCAAAATCTGATTTAAAGACAATTCTCACTGGTTCTGAGGGCCAGGGTCCTTCCAAAAGACTTGGGGAGCCTGGTAAACTTTGTAGAGTTGGCCAAGTATGCAGTGAGGAGGAGAGGGGAGACTGAATCACTTTGATTCAGAAAGACCTGACATCATCTTGCTGTAGCCCTGTCTTTTCTTTTTGACCTACATGATTTTGCAGATGCGAGGGGTGACTGAGCCCCAAGATTAATAATCACTGCAAAACTAACTATGGCCTGGGGGAGGGCACACTATTTATCATGTGAACTGTGCTCGGATCCCATTGCTTGGGCTTAATCAGACTAATGAACCAGCTGGCTTCCTTTCTAAAATGATTTCTGCTGTTTTCATTACTGAATAACAGCACAGCAGGATTTGAAAGGAAGAGAGAAGAAAATTCGGTTGGGAAGGAAGGACATCCTCCAAGTTAGCCAGCTGACGAGTTGGCTGTGCTGGTGGGTGTGGGGCAGAGTGGCTGGGGTGTGGAGGAGGAGCTGTGTGGGACCTCAGGGGTGTCTAGTTAAGGCCTGCTGCAAGGCAAATGTTCCCAAGGGAGGGAGGAGGTTTTATAGTGTAGATAAAGACAGTTCTGGGTGACCTCCAGGCCAGTGCTTTCAGAGGAAAATAGCCAGGGTGATAAAGGAACTTGAACCCAATAATACATTCATTCATCTAACATTTATTGATACCATGTCATGCCATGGTCTATTCTAAGCCCTGAAAATATAAGGGTGAATCCTAAATGGGCTCTGCCTTGAATAATTTTAAATTAAAGGAATTTTTTTCAAGTGTTTTTTTTTTTTTTAACCACAGAATCTTTAATTCAAACTAAGTCTTATAGATGAGCCCAATAGTAAAACAAGGTAAAGATCTATGTGGCCCTTGATCTGGCTTCTCTGAGCACCACAGCTGCACAGAGATGAGTGGACCCTGCTGGGTGCAGGGATGATGAAGGGGAAAGGACCTAAGGACTGTCTTCTAAGATTTGGGGTCCTGGGAAAGAAAGTCTGACCTATCCATTGTGGTCCAAATAGCAGGAAATACCCCAAACTTCTGAATCACCAACTTGTGGGAAAACTAGAGAAACAAATGGATCCTGAGCAACTGGACCCAGGGATTGGATGCCATAAGGCCTTGGCCTCTCCCAACCTCTCTCCTCTCCTTCTCTCTCACCTCTCAAACCCAATTTTATCCCTGCTTCTTTCTGAACTTCTGCCTCATCCTCTCACATTTCAGACTGACTTTCTCTAGGTGGCAGAAAACAATGAAATTTAGCTTTGCTTCCAACTTTTAAAATCCCAGGGAAGGATTTTGATTGACCTCACTTGAGTCAGATTCCCACCCTTGGACCAATTAGCAGTGGCCTAGGTAAGGGATGCAATCATAGCTCCTCCTGGATCTATGGGGTTTGAACACAAAGATAAGTTCCTCTGAATTCCCTTAAGGGAGCCAAGGGCTGGAACCAAGGACAACAGGCCAAAATTCAGAGGGAGATACATTTTGGCTCAATATAAGAAACCAAGTCCTAATGATCAGACATGATAAAGATAAAAGGAGCTGCTTCAGCAAGTAGTGAATCCCCTAGGTAGTGGTGAGGCCACTGCCCTTTGATTGGTAGTGCTGTACGGGAAACCCCAACGTCAAGAGTTTGAATGGAGTTTGAACTCGCTTACAACAGAAGTTAATTATTCTCTAATCCTGTTTCTAGTATCAAGTTGTACAAGATGAAAATGCTTTTCCTCCTGTTTCTAAACAGAATTCAATACATTTCTTTCTTTCTTTTTTTGTGGTACTGAGGATTGTACCCATGGGTGCTCTACCACTGAGCTACATTCCTTGCCCTTTTTATTTTATTGCTGAGTTGCCCAGGCTGCAGAATTTAATACATCCATCACATGATTTCTTCATATTTTATTCAGAGCAAGCTAAGCTTCCCATTTATTTGAGGAAAATTTTTTGGAAATTTTCCTGGTACTGGGGATTGAACCCAGGGGTGCTCTACCTCTGAGTTCTATTTCCAGCTCTTTTTATTTTGTTTTATTCTATTTTATTTTTTAGACAGGGTCTCACTAAGTTGCCAGCGCTGGCCTCAAATTTTCTATCTACCTCAGCCTCCCAAGAAACCGGGATTACAGACATGTGCTACTGTGCCTGGCTAGATTTTGTTTTGGGATGTACAAAAAGCATGATCTGCTTGGGGAATGCCCATGTTTGTCGGAACTTCATGTTAGGCTGAGCCTCTCCTTGTTTGATTGTAATGATCATAATGATGGCTAGTAAATGTTATGGCACTAATTTCATCCTTATCTTGAGTTTAATCTTTGCACGAACCCCTTCGGAGAAGTCTTAGCACATTTTACATATGAGGAAATAAAGAGCCGGAGAGATTAGGTCATTTGATCAAGGTTACTCAGCTAACAAGTGGTGGAGCTGAGATTTGAACCTATAAAGCCTTGTCATTGACCACTGTCCTATATTGCCTCTCAAATCCAGCTTCCAAGGTCAACCCTGTTTCTGGTTTTTGTTTTTGGGCCAGAGTTATCGCCTGTTTGACATTTTACTGACACTTGAAATTCTGGTCTTAGCATGATAAAGTTTTGGAGGGAGAATGAATGAGCACAAGAGATGTTGAGGTGGAGCTGGGAATAGACTAGGAACAAAAGACTAAAATTCATTCCTCTGCTCATTCCACAAATACTTGCTAAGACTCTAGAAATATGTCAGAGTAACTGTTTGTCTACCTCCACTTCAAGGGGTGTATCTACCTGACACCTTGCCTCAGTGAATGACCATGAACATGTGAGTGGCCATGTATTACACCATAAACCAGCTCCCACACTGACACTCCTAATTAGCCCATCCTTGCCACCTGATATCGGTCAGTTAACCAATCCAGAGCTTGGCCAGGGGCTCTAACCTGGGCTTGCCTTGAAAAGATGAGTTTGGGAAAAAGGATTCTCTAGCCCTGAAGACCTGATCCAGGAATCACAGAAAGCTTTGGGGAAAAGAGAAAAACAGATTTGGGTGCTGGAATGGCCATTATGGATGGAATGACTGTATGTCCTAGTTTGCCCTGAAGAATCCCAATTTATCTCAGCATAATTGTGAATAGGGCCTCATTTCATTCTCATAAGTATCCTGACTTGGATGAAAAAAATTCAATCACCCTAATTATGGACCATAATGGGATGTGGAGTGAGAGAAGGAAAGGAGGAGAGAGAGAAGACCGGAGCCAGGCCTTGAAGAGCAAGATGGATCAGGCTGAGTGTTTTGATCTTTACTCTGAATGCAGTGGGGATTTCAAGCATGAGAGGCAAAGATCAGATCTTTTGCTTTTAGAAAGGTCACTCTGATAAAGTGTAGGTGGCAGGTCAGGGATGGACTGAAGTAGAGGCAAGGAGATCAGCTGGGAGGTTGATTGAACAATCCAGATAAGAGACAGGGCAGCCGAAATTAAACCAGGTGACTATATCGATGAGAAAAGCAGAGATGTGTTCAAAGAATATCCAGGAGGAAGATTTGAAAGTGTTTCTGATTAAATTGGGGGATGAGGAAGCAAAAGGTGTTAAGGAGAGCTCAAGCTTTTTGTTTGAGCAGTTAGTAAACAATGCCACCTTCTACCAACAGGTTGTTGCTGGTGGCAAGATGGTGGTGTCATTGTGAACATATTGGTTTTGAAGGCCATTGTATTAGTCAGGGTTCTCCAGAGAAAAAGAGCCCATAGGATAGAAATATGATATAAGGTAGGTTTATAGAGGGATTTATTAGAGGAATTGGCTCATGCCATTATGGAGGCTGAGAAGTCTCATGATCTGTCATCTGTGAGCTGGAAAACCAGGAAAGCCAGTGGTATAATTCAGATTGAAATCAAAGGCCCAAGAACCAGAATCTCTGGTGTCCAGAGGAACAGACAATGGGTGCTCCAGCTCAAGACCAGAAGAGAGAGAATTCTTCCTTCCTCCAATTTTTTAAAAATTTTTTCCAGTTCAGGTTGTCTGTGGATTGGATGATGCCCACCCACATTCCCGAGGGTGGATCTTCTTTACTCATTCTACTGATTCAAATGCTAATCTCTTTTGGAAACGCCCTCTTAGACACACCCAGAAATAATACTTTACCAGCTATCTGGGCATCCCTTATTTCAGTCAAGTTGACACATAAAATTAACCGTTTCAGCCATCAAAGTGGCAACTAAATGATCAGGGCTTAATTAGGGAAACAATTCTGGGCTGGAGATGCAGAGTCGGGAGTGGCTGCCAGGCAGGTAGCTTCATTCATGGGGATGGAAGATCACACAGAAAAGATGAGTAGGGTGAGAAGGAGGAGAGTGGGAGAGATGATAGGTGAGGTGACATTTCCAGCTGTCTCTACTCCATGTCGCATCCTAGCCACATTCCTTCTTGTCATTCTCCACCACAGCTGCAATCTGCTTGTGTCTGGCACCCTTGTAATCACCTATCCCTATCACAGTACATTCACACAGCATGTGTTACTATATTTCTGGTACAGAATGATGAAAATATGTTAAAGACCTGTGATATTGGCCACAGAGAGATCAGTGGTGACCTTGGGAGAATATTTTTTCTATGGACTGTTGCAATGATACCTGGTTTAGAGGATGGGGGGGGGGGACCAACTAGTAACTCAAACTGCAATCTGGGCTACTTTGGTTTCCTTTGATTTACCTTCTCTCTCCTCACCCATATTTATTACTTTGAATTTTTCTTGAAAGAAAGGGTAAAGAAACTTAGTCTTTCGGAAGAGGTCACTATAGAGCCGAGAAAAGCAGATACCTAGAGAATCAGAATGGCTGTTGACCTGTTTTAGTTTTCCCCTTAAATCTGATCCTCCCCCCCCCCAAAAAAAAACAACCCAATAATACCATGTTGTAATAGAAAACCCTGTACTGTTTTTAATTCCATTTCTGCACTTAGGAAGGATACCATTCAGATAGCTCAGAAATAAGAGGAGGAACTTTGGAATTTGCAATCAAATCAACCGCAGGCCAATATATAGCTCCATTATTTACTTACATAATGGCTTTGTAAACTTCATAGACTTTCAAAATCTCTGAATCTTGATTTACTCATCAGAAACCTGGGGCCAATAATGACTACCTTTCAGTTTGCACAGCTCATCTGTGGGTGGCAGAAACTGGAGCTCAAGGAGCTGAACTTGAACTGAACTTCAATGTTACATGCCCAAGTCCCTTGGCTACAGAGGGATGGAGCTGAGACTCCCACCCAGGTCTCACCACTTTTGACATTTTTTACTTTCTATGGCACTCCACTGTCCAGCACCCAGATGACTTAGAGGTGCCCTCAACTCCTTTTTGGAATGAAGCAAGGCATAAACAAACAGAGGAATGTCCAGATCAAAAGTGTGCAGAGCCCCAACTTTTTTGCCCTACTCCCCTGAGACCTTAGGAGATTTCCCTGTTATTACTGAGGTTTTTCATCTGTAAAAGGTGGAAATGATTGCTGCACAGGCTAATTGTGAAGGTCAAAAGAGTTAAACTGATGTGTTCCCACAGTAGATGCTAACTAAATGGCAACTGAGGCTGATTATTGGGGCTGGGGGCTCCTTCGGATAACAAACTTTGTTGATAATGACAGTGACGGTGGTAGTGGTGGAGGGTGGAGGCAGCCATAGTAAGAACAGCATTAGCTAACGTTTGTAAAACCCAGAAACAACTCATTTAAATAATCTCATTTAAATTCACAATTCTCTTAAACAGATGTCTTTGTTTATTCTTATCTTACAGATTAAGATAGTAAGGCGAAAAGAAGGAGGATAAGTAACTTCCCCCAAACCCTGTGCCTAGCAAGTGGATCAAGTTCAGGGCTCAGGGTATTAGTGAAGTTTCTACCTTCGGTGGATGAACCCCAGGGTTTGTCCTCATTTGTTCCCTCTGCAGGGTCTGTGAGCTAAAAAGGAAATAGGAAGGCCTCTTGCAGGATGCAGCATGGCCCCTGAGTAGGCAGAGCCAGTTGGCTCCTTGGCTATAATTTCAGGAGCTGACCCTGGGCTTGCTTTTGAGGATAATGCTAGCAGCTGAAACAGAGAGAAGGTCATTGTCACAAAGTCATTGTCTAGTTCCCACAAGAAGATCCTGCCAACCTGGCTGAGGTCAGTGGGATGGAGAGGGAGAGCCATGGGCAGAGGGCTGGAGACACTCTCCCACAGAGTCAGGAGAAAGAGAGGCAGGGCAAGGAAACCTGCTGAGTGGAGCTTGCTCATCTCTGTGCTCCCAAGCTGCAAACAGAAGTCTGCTGTGGAGTCACCGTTCAGCAGCATTACTGGGAGGAGGCTGGGAAGCATTCAGGCCTCATGAGCACAGTTCTGAGGTTCTGGGGTCTCTGATCTCTGATCTCGCTCTCTGCTTGTCTTGTCCTCTGCCTCCAAAGTAGGATTGGCATGTGTGTGTGTGTGTGTGTGTGTGTGTGTGTGTGTGTGTATGTGTGGTGCCTCTATACTTCAGAGGCCGACGAGATGAAGGACTTACCCTCCAGACCCACCAGGGACTCAGCCCCAGGACTGTCCGCTCATTCTTCCTGAAGCTGCTCTGGAGTCCTCTCCCCCAGATTGTTGGCAAAGCTGCTGAGCTTCTGATTCAGTGACATTTTACAGGATCACTGTGTTCTTTCTTCAGAGCCACACAAGATAGGACTGGGAACAGGAAGCCCACTGTCTCAGAGGATTGCATCAAGAACAGTGCTCCCCCAGCAACTGGAGGCTGCAGGGTCTCAGAGCAGAGGGGGAGGGAGGAGGGAACCAGCACCCCTTGTGTTCCAGGCCTGGCATCAGATAATCTGACAAGTAGTCTTTTCTTTAATCTTATCACTAATGCTAGAAAGTGGCCCAAACTATCCCAATTTACAGGTAGAGAAAACTGAGATTCAGGGACATGAAGTGAGTAAGGGCCGTTCAGTGAGTAAGTGGCCTAAAAGATCTTTAAAACCAGTCTTTTCTAATTCCCTATGATGACTCTTTATTTCATGTGGCCAATCTTTGCTACAAACCAGAATTTCTGAGACACATGACTGGATTATAAGGTAATGCCAAATGGTGTGAGCTTGGAAGGTATTACGTGTGCACGGTGGGCCATTGTACTTCATAGCCTACAGACTGAAGTCTAAGATTTGTTCAGAAACTCTAATAGAAAGACAGACAAATACCAAGCTGAACTGGCCACCTCTATGCATTCACACACAACTCATGTATGCACACACACACACCTACAAAGAATCTTGGAACTGAAAGAGAATCCCTAAATCATTTAATCTGAATCCCTGATATAGATTAAAGTTATAATGCAGAAAGTAAATAGTTTTCTAGCCTGTGCTTGGAATTGTAGAGACTATATAGATTTTTACAAAGGGAGAGGTTGTCATAAGAGGTAGAAAAGTGAGGTGTAACCTCAAAGATGCACAGGTTTATACCATAAGCATCCAGAATGTGTGGTGGGTGTGGTCGTGGTGGAGAGGGTGAGGTGTTGGTAACAGTAGTGGTAGTAGTAGTGGCAGTGGTGATGGAGGTGGTGTTAGAGATGGAGATTATAATAACCTTAGTAGTGGGGAAGGTGATGGCCAGAATGGTAACAGTGGAGGTGGTAGTAGTGGTGTTGGTGGTAGTAGAAGGTGGTGGTGACAATGGCAGTAGAGGCAGTGAGAGTGGTGGTAGAGGCAAGATTGGTGGAGGAGAGGGTGGTGGAAGTGGTGGCAGTGGTTGAAGATGAAAGTGGAGGTGGTGGGTAGGGTGGGGATAGTGGTGGTGGTTAGAGAGGGAGGGGGAGGTGATCCTAAGGAAGGAAGTGGGGATAAATTTAGAACTGGTGGTGGTAACGGTCTTGGAGGGAATGTTTCACTGTCTAAGGTTTGTGCAAGTTGGACTCCCTAACGCTGGAGGAGCCAATGCACACAGGGAAAGCCCCAGCATCCATATTGGTAGGCGGTAAGTTCTTCTCAGAACATCAAACACTTGCCCAAACTGCTCCAGGGTAGCTCATCCCTGAGAGGAGAACGAAAAACTCCATAGTTCTCTCCTGGCCCATCCAGGTCAGGATGCTTCTTGGAATCTTGCCAGACACAGCCATTCCCAAAGGGCCAAACCATAGGGCCCTGAGGCCTGGCAGAGTTTTCCAAGCCTCTGTGGAGATGCTTATGATGGAAACATATTCAGGTCCACACAAGCTTACACATTTTCTCTAATAGGCACATATGTGCTCACACACTTCATACGTTCCGACAAACTTACACATACACTCATGTGCACACACATACACACAAACATATAGGCATATGAGCCCACCCTTGTACAGAGTTTCTGCAAAAGCTCATGGTATTTTTCTTTAAAAGTCAGTAGAGAGAGGATGGAGAGTGGCTTAGTGTGCCGCATGTCCACCTCCACCATCCTGATCCAGGGTGGTTACAAGTGCTGGCAGCTCTGCCACTGACTCAGCTGCTGAGACATCACCAGAGAAGACAGGCAATATGTTGTTTGCCTCTGTGAAGTGAGAGTGTGCCAGATGAAGTCACCAAGAGTGGCCTTGATGCAGCCATGGTTGGGCCCCCAGCTGACTCCAGGCTTGCCTTCTTTTTAGTTCCATTGCCCTCTCACCTGTCAGGAATGATATTTGGGGTGCTTGATGAAGGAAACTCTCATTCTGTGTTATCTATATTAACTGGTGTGACTCACCCGCTTCCTTGGCAGGCAGCTGTGTGCAAGGCTGGTTTTGTGTAGCCTGTACCCATAATGACACCTGTTGTTTATTAGGCTCCACAATATTCCTTCTCCACTGCATGCACCCCTCCAGCCATCACCCCAAATGCTCCAAGAAATACCACCCAAAGCATAGACTTATTCAAGGACCTGCCTTTAACAGAGTCCCTTATTTCCTACCAGGGTGGGGAGTAATAATCTCTAGGGCAAGGAGGAGGAAGAGCATGCAGATGTCATTCCTTCTTTGGTATCTGGTTTGAGGAGGTGTTAAAAAAAAAAAACAACAACAACAACAACGTGCCTTCAATGAAGGGCCCAAGGACTGAGTGATACAGAGTGGAAACTCTTCAGTTTTTTTCTGGGCCAGAGCAGGGAAAGAGCCAGCCTAAGGCTCAGACAGCCTCATGGAATACAGGGCCCAACTCAGCATTTTCAGATCACACACAGAACTTCCAAAGGCCACAGGCCATGAGGACAGTCACCAAAGTGTTCACCTGCATGAGTGTGCACAGACAGTGGCATAATTTGGTTCCTGGCAGTTCTCCAGACTCAATTTTAAGGGCTTCTTTTATACCCTGGTTGTCTCCACTAGGACGGGATATTCCCATGGTACCTACAGCCCCTTGAAACTCTGGACAGTGACCAGAGATTTGCCATGCACAATACCAAGTCATCTGTGGACACAAGGCTTAGGCATCTATAGCTGCCTACCAGGTCCCTGCCACCCTGACTGGACCAGCCTATTTATTAGGAGACAAACCCCAATTCTAGCCAACTACAGAAACAAAGCCTAGTTTGAAGGGAATTGCCATTTTAAAAAATTTATTCTAATTTGTCATACATTTAATTTCTTTTTTGTTGATTTTATCAATTCCTTTCATATTACACATATAGAGCACAATTTTTCAAGACACTGATTGTACACAAAGTATTTTCACACCATTCGTGTCTTATGCATGTACTTAGGTCAATATGTCCAACTCATTCCACCATCATTCTTACCCTTTTGCCTCCTCCTTACCCCTCCCTCCCCTTTTCCCTATTGAAAGTTCCTCCATTCCCCCCATGCTCCCTTCTCCAAGCGTCATTATGAGTCAAGATCCTTATATCAAAGAAAACATTCAGCCTTTGGTTATTTGGGATTGGCTTGCTTCAACTTCATTGATTTACTGGCAAATGCCATGATTTTATACTCTTTTAATGCTGACTAATGTTCCATTGTGTATATATACCAAAGTTTCCCTATCCATTCATCAACTGAAGGGCATCTGGGTTGTTTCCACAATTTAGCTATTGTGAATTGTGCTGCTATAAACATTGATGTGGCTGTGTTCCTGTAGTATGCTGTTTTTTAAGTCCTTTGGGTATAAACTGAGGAGTGGGATAGCTGGGTCAAATGGTGGTTCTATTCCAAGTTTTCCAAGGAATCTCCATACTGCTTTACAGATTGGTTGCACCAATTTTCAGTCCCACCAGCAACCTATGAGAGTGCTTTTTTCCCCACATCCTCGCCAACACTTGTTGTTGTTTGTATTCATGATAGCTGCCATTCTGACTGGAGTGAGATGAAATCTTAAAGCAATGATATGACGTATTTTAATTTTTGTTTGGTTTTAGATATTTTCTCAATTTTTCCTTTTAATAGTCAAAACATATCTTAAAGACCTTAAAAAGACAAAAATAGCCTCTTCTATTTACCTGTATAATTGTTATTTGTTTTTCTTTTTTCTCTTTATCCCTGATGCCCAAGTTTCTTTCCAGTGTGATTTTCTGTCTGTCTGAAGGTCCAATGATTATTTTAGCTAACAACTCTAGTGGCTCTTAGCTTTGCTTTGTATGAAGATATATTTATTTTTCCTTCCCTTCTGAAGAACATTTTGCTACAGGATTTTGGTTTTCCTATGTTTTTTCTTTGGCTACTTTAAAAATGTCACTTCACTGCCTTCTGTCCTACCTAATTTCTAATAATAATTCCATAACCACTTAAATGGTTCCCTGTCTGACATTAAGGTATCATTTTCTTCCAGTTGACTTCAAGTGTTTTCCTTCCTCCTTGGTTTGTAAGTGTTTCAATGTGTCTGGGCATGGACTTCTTTGGGTTTATACTACCGAGATTTGCTGAGCTGTTTAAGTCTACAGAATCATGTCTTTCACCACATTTGGAAAATGGAGCCCTACTTTCTTTCTGTGCCATACTCTACCCTCTCATTTTGGATCCCTGATGACATTAACCATAGACCAAGTCACAGGTCATGAAGCTCTACTTATTAAAAGTCACTGCAGCAGCTACAAACTTTCTTCTCTCCATTCTTTGCTTGGAGCAAACTCTCTTGATCCTTCAGGTTCACCTACATGGGGCTTCCTGGGTGCCCACACAGGGCAGTTCTCAGGGCTGCAGTCTTGTTCTAACTAATGACTGAAGCCTGCTTCTGTTCAGAGTCTGTAAAGATGGTTGCTATTTCTGGCTTTTTGGACTGCTAACCCTAAACTCCTCTGACCTACAGACATGCACTGACCCAAACACCCATCCTTTCTTGGCTGCACTTGAGACCAACAGCCAAGAAGAGGCCTTTAGGAAGTGGTGAACCAAAGGAGGTCTCAGGGAGAACAGACATTTGGGACCAATGGTGGGAAAGTGAGTGTTGGCTGTAGGAATGGAGCCCATGGTTTTGGGCTACTGACAGAAGGGCCTCAGCATGAAGGGGCTCAGCCTTCACATAACTATATAATGCAGTAAGTAAAACAGCCCTTCTTTCTCCACACCTCTCAGGGAGTTTTACTGTGTGCACCATGAGAATGCCAGTTTCTATTTGTAGGAGCAAGACAGAAAACCTATTCGACAAGTCCCAGACCTGCCCAGCACCAGGTCTAGAGAGGCCAGGAAGCCCTTCCTTTCCACCCCTTAGATAAAGGCACACAAGGTGCACCAAAGGCATTCCTCCTCTACACTGCCTCCTTTTTCCTGCATAATCACTGCGGCTGTCCCCCCTGCCAGCCTGGAGTTGTCCAGCTGCCCCTGAGCTTCCTCCTTAAGCACACTGCCCCATTCCCCTCATCATACCTCTCCTGCCTCCCAGAACCTTCAGGGAGCAATTAGACAATGCAGTCCCAAGGGCAAGGCTGGATCCAGACTCTTCCCTTTCCAGGCTGCACACAGTGTGCCTCTGCCTCAAGCAGAGGGAAGGGGGTAAACCTGAGGGGCATTTTCCATGTTCTTATGTTCTTTCTGTTTAGAAAGCTATTAAAGACCTTACTTTTTAGAAACTTCTAAGCTTCATAATGTTACAAGTCTAGAACCCCTCCTATTTTCCTGTTTGGTATCCTTTTCTGCCCACTAAGGGGAAGGGCAGGAAGAAACTTCCAGAGCAGCTCTGCCAGCCCCAGTCCTGTGGAGATGCCAGGGCTTAAAGGTGCCCGAAGCCTCCCATCCTGACTAACTTGAGAGTTTCTCTTTGTTGGTGTGCACTTTTTACAAAATTCAGAGTCCCTAGAACCCAAAGAGAAGAACAATTATATGTGGGTGCACTTGGCTTTAATGTAAGTAGCAACCCTGAGAAGGTTTAACATCTCCAGTCCCCAAATCCCCGGTGCTCAAACTCAGGGACCTCTAGCAGTGACCAAAAGGAGACTTGGGCTTCAGAGGTTTCGTGGCATGTGGTGAAGGATCCAGCCACTGCTGCTGGCAGGCCCACCCCTGCCCACTGACCCACCTCTCCCTTGCGTGCAAATGGGAACATGGAGATGATGCCACAGAACACTCTTGAGTCTCCAGTGCCTTGACACATGTGTCTTCTCCAACAGCTGCTACCCACCCTCTCCACACACCTCAGGGAGGGGCCTGATGCCTGCAAGAGGGATTCTTTGCGGCCAAAGCCATCAGTTCAAACAGACTTAAGGCAAGAGAGTCCCCATCTACACTGGCCCAAGGTATTTGAGTCCCATTGAGCCCTGGCTCAAGGGGCAGGGGTCTCTATTTACACTGAACAGAAGAGGGAGGTACCTCAGTCCAGGCCTTGGGCAGCATGATGGCTCTTGGACTCCTGCCCTTGCCCTGAGGCCTCCCTCTTTTTCTCTTCTTCCTCCTACTTTAAACATGTTTACTTTTTAAGTAAATCATTGAAACGTCAATCTTATCATTCAATTTGTGAGAAAGAAATTTATTAAGAAGAGCAGGGCAGGGGGAAGTGTCTGAGGGAAGAGTCTCTGATGTCTCTGGCAGGTGGGGGCAGAGGAGAGTCCTGGGGAATCCTGATGCGCTCCTTGCTGGAATCTGCACAGAGAAGCCCGAGCCAGTTGGCGATCTCACTTCTGAAGCTGTTAGAGTCCGCTTCCTGACAGATGCTGGCACCATAAGGTCCAGATGCTCCGAGCCCGGGGTCTTCTGGCTGTCCATGGGTCTGTCTCACGTGGGCATGTTCCCTGGAGCCACTCTGTTGTGGAACCTATGGGGTCTGTGGCCCACACCCCTTGGAGCCACTCTGTTGCGGAAGGCGGGCCCACGGAAGCACAGCAGGCAGCAGCACAGTTGTTGCAGGCAGGTGGCCAGCTGCCTGGTGACACCCCTCCAGCCCCTGCTTCTCACCAGGCTGCCCTGTGGAGCCACCCTGGGAGGCCAGAGGGTCCTGCTGGGAGGCTGGCTTGGAAGGGGGTGTCTTCACGTGGAGAAGGTGGAGAGGACAGACAGACATGCTGGCACATGTGGTGTCCTTCTGCGCGGAGGGCGTGGCTTTGTCTGGCGGCTGCTGCTCACAGGGCAAGGCAAGGGCAGGCTCACTGGGGCACTTGTTGGGGCGGATGCTGGAAGGATCCGCCCCAGGGACCTGGTGAAGCCCAGCCATCCCATTATGCACAGCCTTGGCCCAGAGCGCACTGGCCGGCCCCTGGATTCTCTTGCTGGAGGAGGAGGTAGGTAGCCATGGCCCCATCGAATTGACTATTTGCCAGGGACGACAAGGCTTTGTACAGGTTGTAACTCATGTGGAGCATCAAGGTCATGATCCTGGGGCCCAGCCCGCTTGGGGAGTGGCTGGCTGGGAGGGCTGGGAGGGCTGGGTGGAGTCGTCCTCGCCCTGGCTCAGCCATGGGGTGCCCCATTACCTGCTCTAGGGTGGGCCTCTCCTTCTCTGGATGAGGCTGCGCCGCTCCCTCAGACACATACCTGGGGATGTTGTACCTTGCCCTCAAGATCTGACGCTCCAACCCCTTATTGGTGAGCACCCTGAATGGCCTTTTCCCTGTCAACATAAAATAAAGAGTGACGCCCAGGTGTTATGCTAGATTCATGGGACCCCAATAGACCTCCAGGAGCCAAATCTGATTGAATCACACAAGAGTCTTTATTGCAAGATCAAGCCTGGACTCACAACCAATCCCAACGCAGCGGTCCCAGGGAGTGAGTCCTGGTCCTTTGTTCAGTGAGATTTTATAGGTTTTTGGGGGATACTCTATGTGTCACAACATCATACAGCAAATCATTCCATACTGAGGAAAATCAAACAACAACTCTTAACATTGATTAGCACATTCACTGGCGGGAACAAGTTGGGTAGGAGTGATTGGTAGTACAAGAGGGGGATTCCTTTGAATTGATTGGTTTAAACCACAAGGGGTGTATGTACTAAACTACATGGTTTTCCATCATGTTATCAACCACCATAAACTACTTGGGGGTCATCTGGCATCCCAGGTATTTTCCCTGTCTCATGCTGATTGGAGGTTGGTAGGGGGGTTGCTATGGGTCCTCACCTAGCCTAACTGAGTCAGGGACACCTGGCGCAGCAGATCTCTCCTGTTATTTACAGACGAACAACCCAGCAGGGTGGGTATGTGCTTAGGAGTGCTCTGTGGATTTTTCCAAGGACAAGGGTCACGCCCCCTTCCTTGGACAGGCTTTGCTCTGAGGTACAGGCTGGTTTCTCAAAAATGGAGTCACATTAGTTTTTCATTCCCCCTTTGTCTGGAAACTTGGGAACCAATAATGGTTCCCTCAGTTGGGGGTCTATATGGGCAGGCCTTACATCTTGGTAAAAGTCTCCTTCTGGGTCTAGGGCTTGATTGTAGGTACGCAGAACCATCATCTGAACTGTGTTTACTCTGTCCTTGATGAAAGCCACTAGCTTGTTCACAAATGGTCCTACTAAGGTTGACACTAGAGTAAACAGTAATCTTCAGGGGACAGTCTTCAACTTCCCAGACACACTCAAAATTGGCCTCCTGAATCCATTTACTTACCTACACTATCTATTTCTGGCTTCATAATGAGAAACTAATGTGACCCCATTTGGTTTTAGAGCCCTGAGTCTTTGGTTTGAATCCTGGGACAAAGCTTGGCTATGTTGCCTTGGCCAAGTCATTTCCACTCTCTGAGGCTCAGTTTTTTCATCTGTCAGATATTTAAATTAATTCCTTCTCTGCAGGATCAGAAAACTCCTCAGCTTTCCTGCACAGGTCACCCTTCAAGATGACCTGTGCAGAAAAGCTGAGGAGTTCATTTCACTGATGCTTTATGCTCCTACTGCCTCCAATTGTCCTTGTTCTTGCTACCTTTGGGGAAGTTTTCCCTACTGTGCAACCACAGGAACAATCCTGCCCCTGTGGGAGGCTCCCTGGCTCAGTGCCTGCAGCTCTACAAGGATGTTGACTTCAGGGCATCTCCTGGACATTTCTTCCACCCAAGGAGCTCTGGGGAGCCTTCTTGGTCTGTGGGGAGAAAATGAAGTTTGACATCATTTTATCTGGATTTTGGAAACATCTGGTGAATTGTGTGGAAAGAATCTGGGCCATGACATCTGAAAGAATGTGTGTCTTCTGCTACTGCCATCCCAGATGAGCAGTGGTGGGCAACTCATCTAACTCTCCTGGGCTTCAAGGACTTCTTTTTATTAAAGGGCAACTGTGAAAAAGAAATGGCAAAACCCATAAGAGAGTGTCTGGCACACAGTAGGCACAGGAGGCATGTCTTCCTTTTTTCCCCTTTTTCATTTCATTTGAGATTCCAGAAAATATTAGGAATCAAATATAAAACTGCATAGAGATCCATGGTATCAATAAAGCCTACAGAATGGGATAGAGCACTAATCTCCAGGATATGTAAAGAACTCAAAAAACTTAACACACACACACACACACACACACACACAAACAAAACCAAATAACCCAATCAATAAATGGGCTACAGAGCTGAATAGACACTTCTCAGAAGAAGATATATGAAAATACCAACCTAGACGCTCTTCAATAGATGAATGGATAAAGAAACTGTGGTATATATACAAAATGGAATGTTACTCAGCCTTAAAGAAGAATGAAATATATGAAAAACGTTCAACATCTCTAGCAGTTAGAGAAATGCAAATCAAAACTATTCTAAGACTTCATTTCACTCCAGTCAGATTGGCAGCTGTCAAGACTACAAACAACAAAAGTGTTGGCGAGGATGTGGGGGAAAAAGGCACACTCATACATTGCTGGTGGGACTGCAAATTGGTGCAGCCAATATGGAAAGCAGTATGGAGATTCCTTAGCAAATTTGGATTGGAACCACCATTTCACCCAGCTATCCCACTCCTTGGTCTGGCATAACACAGGCTCCAGACATCCGCCGGGGGACCCTTGCATTCCTTCCCCTGGATGATTTCAGGGGCACAGTATGGCAGAGTGCCCCTAAACCCATCCAGCTTCTGCCCAGGCGTGAAGCTGGTGCTCAGGCCAAAGTCGATGAGCTTGGGGTGGCGGGCCCTGGAATCCACCACGAAGTTCTCTGTTTTCAAGTGTGGTGCACCACGCCCTTCTGTTGGTAATATTGCACAATGCGCACCATCTCTCTGAACAGCCTGTGAACCTTCACCTCCCTTATGCCACAAGTCAGGGGGATGTGACTCAGGAGCTCTCCTCCATGTGCATGCTCCATGATGAGGTACATGTTGTCCATAGTCTCGATGACCTGGAAGAGCTGGATCACGCTTCGGTGTTCCAGGGCCTTCAACGAACCCTTTCTCTTAGCAGGGTCTTCCTCCTTCTTCTGCAGATCTTTCACAGCCACCTCTACCCCAGTCAGGAGATGGTGGGATAGTACCACCTTCTTGAAGTTCCCCTCCCCAATGGCCCTCAAGACCTGATAATGGTCTGTGAGGGCCTTCTCATAGCAGGAGCTGCACCACTGCGCCACTACACTACTCTCTCTATGCTCTCTGCGCATCCCTAAGCTGGAACACCAACTAAGGTTGCTAACTAAAAAAAAACCCCAACAAAAAACCCCAACAAAACACCAAAAACAACAACCAAAAAGCAAAACACAAAACAAACAAAAAACCCAAATTAAAAAACCAACAGCAAACCACCACAAACACCAACCACAACCACCAACCACCAAACTCGCTAACTAGCTGGGAGTCCGACAGGTCACCACCAAGAGCTTCCTGTACTTATGGACAAAAACCCACTCAGGGCCACTTTCTTATAAACCCTGTGTTGGACATTCCCTCACAGTGGCTCCTTAGAGGTCAGAGCATATCCCCCAGAGGTCATCTCACTTGGGGCCTCTAGGACCTTTTTGACTTTAATGAGGAGAAAAAGAAAGAACCCTAGAAGCTTTTTGTTTCCGTGGGTTATGGAGACTGATATTTACCTGTCTAGACATGAAAGCCAGTATGATGCCTCAACGGTCTATTCATCTGGATCTGAAAACCTATAATAACTTTCAGCTTTTAAAGACCTCATCATATCTACACTCAAAAGTATTCAATTCCCCTTTCTTCCAACCCACAGTGATTAGGATCCAAGGGATGGGAGCGCTTCACTCACATTGTGATGCTATAACAAAACACTCTGCTCCCTAAGATGCTCTAGAACTGGGCATTAACACCTATGGGGTTGAGAGGGAGGGAGCGCCCATCATCATTTCCCCACAAGGTTCTCATCACATTTCTCACTAGAATCCTGGAACACAGCAGGTTGTGGGTTGGTATGTTCAAAGTGATGAGAAATCAAATACAGAAGCCGACATCCTAGAACCAGCAAGTGTCCTTCCCATTGGGTGAAGAAATGGAGGCATTCCCATACACCTGGGTGCCTTTGGGCTGCTGTTAACAAAACCTCTTAGACTAGATTATTAGCAATAGAAATCCACTTCCCACCACTCTGGAGACTGGCAAGTCCAAGGTCAGATGCCTTGTTGCTGTATCCTCACATGATGGGAGGGCAGAAATGCTGACCAATTCTCTCAAGTCCTGCTTTCTGTTTGTTTTGTTTTGTGTTCTTTGGACATACTGGCCATTTAACCCAGGGCCTCGGGCATGTCAGGAAAGTGCTCTACAGATGAAGTACTTCCCTAGTCCCCCAACTTTCCTGGTGGGTTTTTTTTTCTTGTTATTGGTTTTATTTTATTTATTTATTTTTTGGAAGACAGTGTCTCACTAATTTGCATCTACATTCCTCAGGCTGGGCTTCAACGTGTGTTCCTCCTGCCTCGGTGTCCTGAATTGAGAGCATTACAGCCTATTATGGTTCAGTTGTGAGGTGTCCCCTGCACAGGCTCCTGTGCTAGTGCAGGAATATTCAGAGGTGAAAAAGTGGGAGTGGGAGAGCTGTAACTTTATCAGTCCCTCCTACATAGAAAGGACTGGCTGGTCACTGTAGGCAGGTGGGGCATGGCTGGAGGAGGTAGGTCACTGGGGCCATGCCCTGGGCCTGTGATGCCCTGTACTCCTACCCCACCCTCTTTCTGTCTCTGCCTCTTTGATGCCCTCAGGTGAGCAGCTCCTCCTCGGCTGGGCCTGTCTTCCCTGATGGGCTGCCCCACCTTGGGCTCAGAACAATGGAGCTGGAGACCTCTGACCCGTGATCCCCAGGTTCACTTTTCCTCCTCTATGTTGTTCTTGTTGGATGTCTTGGCCACAGCAATGGAGAAGCTCATTAAAACACCACCATATGCCATTGCTCCCAGCTTGACAAAACTATGTGTGTGTGTGTGTGTGTGTGTTGGGGATGTGCTTGGAAGTGAACCAGGTCCTTGCACATGCTGGAGAAGCACTCTTAAGGGACACATCCCATCCCATGGGTGGAGCCCGTGGCCTAACTGCCCCCTTCAGGCCCACCTCTCAATGCCATCATGTTGAGGCTGAAGGGTCAACAGGAATTTTGGACAGACACACACATTCCAACCCAGCACCAGACATGTCCCCTGTCAGAGGGGGTCTCAGATCATGGAGATCTGAGATTTAAAACTCAGATCTCCATGAAGGCAGAAACATCTCTGGTAAAGCAAATTCATGACAATTAAAACTAGAGCCACTTTTGTTTTCTACAAGATGTAAGAGGTTCGTGTAGCAGAAAACACCAGCAGTGTTCTATGGTACTGAACACACAGTGTCTACACAGGTAACCACTGTGACATCAGCAGCTGAGGGTGTGGGATGGAGAGGCACAGCAGCAGCAGTCTCTACACTACTGAATTTGCCCTGCTGCAGATTCACACCAGGGTCATGTCCCTTTCTCATGTTAAATGGAACCACAAAGAAAGGGAGCTACAGAGAAATATCTAGAGGACAGACCCCAGTGAGAGGTGCAAGTACTAAAGTGTTTCACCACAAACATCAACTAAACAGGAGAGAAGATGGTCACAGGAAGCAGGCCACACTGAATCAAGAGTCTACCCTACTCTCCTTGTAAGGACACAAGCCAGGCTGAAGCAAGAGCGTACCCTAGCCCCTTATGACCCCATCATAAGTAATTACATCATAATAATGCCACTTCAGAAAAAAAGACCTCATCCTTAGGTGTGGAGTTTTGAACCTACGCATGTCTTTGGGGGATATGATTTATTCCATAACATATCCTGGTCCTACCTGTCTGAGAGTTCTTATCAATGGGGGTTGAATTTTGCTGTATCATTATTCTACATCAATCCATACTATCATATGTCTTCCTCAGCTTGTCCATAAAGTGCCTTGTATAGGGACATGTGTATCTACATTCACGACGGAATTGAGTCGGTAAATTTTGGTTTCTTTCATAGTTTTATTCTGGCACCGTCATTTCTGGTTTCATGGCCAGGTAATACCAGCTTCATGAAATACATTGTGAATTGTCCCCTCTGCTTCTGTTTCCTGGAAATGTTCATATACAGCTTGTATTAACCCTTCTTCAAAGGTGTAGTAGAATTCTCAGTGATGTGGTCTACACCTGAAGACCTTTTTGGAACTTTTCCTATTAGGAACTTCATTTCCCTGATGGTCACCCAACCATCTAAATGTTCTTCAGGTAGCTCCTGCTTCTCCAGAAAACTTCTACTTCGTCTACATTGTACGGGTCTGTACAGTGTCATTGAAGTTAGTCTTTGTGTTTATTTTTTTCCTTGTGCTGGTTTTGGCTTTATTTTCATCACCTTTTTCTGTTTCTGAAAATGGTCGTTTAGTTATTTTAATTAAATTATTTATTCTAATTTGTTATGCACAATGGCATAAGGCACATAATTTCACATTATACATATAGAGCTCAATTTTTTAAGTCACTGATTGCACACAAAGTATTTTCACACCATTCGTGTTTTCATACATGTACTTAGGGTAATATGTCTAACTCATTCCACCATCAGTCCTACCCTCTTGCCCCCTACTTATTCCCTCCCTCCCCTTTGCCCTATTTAAAGTTCCTCCATTCCTCCCATGCTCCCTCCGCCTATCTCCATTATGAGTCAAGATCCTCATATCAAAGAAAACATTTGGCTTTTGGTTCTTTGGGATTGGCTTGCTTTACTTAGTATTATATTCTCCAACTTCATCGATTTACTGGCAAATGTCATGATTTTATTCTCTTCTAAAGCTGACTAGTGTTCCATTGTGTATATATACCAAAGTTTCCCTATCCATTCATCTACTGAAGGGCATCTGTGTTGGTTCCACAGTTTAGCTATTGTGAACTGTGCTGCTATAAATATTGATGTGGCTGTGTCCCTATAGTATGCTGTTTTTAAGTCCTTTGGGTATAAACCAAGGAGTGGCATAGCTGGGTCAAATGGTGGTTCTATTCCAAGTTTTCCAAGGAATCTCCATACTGCTTTCCAGATTGGCTGCACCAATTTTTAGTCCATATATGATTACATGACCAGTGTAATCCTGTGTCATGTACAATCAGAAGGATGAGAAGTTCTACTCCATATATGTATAATATATCAAAATACCTTCTTCTGTCATGTATAACTAATAAGAACAAATAAAAAATATTTAAAGAGAGAGAGAGAGAGAGAGAGAGAGAGAGAGAGAGAGAGAGAGAGAGAGAGACTGGCTTGTGGCACTTACAGGCCCCAGGATGCTTCCAGTTGAGATGTGATTCCCTGAGTATACATCATCACATCTACACAGGACTCTGGTTGTAGCCAGAGGAGACTTCTCAGGGAACATGAGCCCACGAGGCAGTCCCTGGGGGAATGTTGGAGAGGTATGTGGCTCTCATTTGAGCCTTTGCCATCTCAAGAATGTGACTGCCTCAAATGGGAAACTGTACCAGCTTGGGGGAGGGAAACAAGTCCGGGCACTGCCAGCATAGTAAACAGTTTGATCTCCCTTAATAAGGCCTTTCTGCCCAGGATGGACCAGAGCTGGCAGAATCTCCTGGGGCTACTACAGCCAGATGCCTTTCAATGGGCTTTTGCCATTGATCTTAATAAATAAGAGGTAAAGATGGGCATGATCAATTAAAAAAAAATCCTGGACTGAAAGGCTTATGTTCAGAAAGCCTCAACCTTTCAAGACAGTTCAACCAATATTTACAGGGCATCTCCCATGAGCCAGTTGCTGTACTAGGCACTGGGATTACAGAGATGAGTTAAATGCACTTTCAATGCCCAGGCTCAGAGCTGAGGGAGAGAGGTAAGGGTGCAGGCAGCTGCTGGCAGAGCAGCGTAATGAAGTGTGAAAGTTCCAAGACAGGGGCATAAATAAGGTACCAATGGGTCACTAAGGACAGGTCAGTTCTCTTCAAGTAGGAGATCAGAAAATTTGTCACAGGGGAAATGACCTGGATATCAATTCCAGGAATATTTACCGACTGTCAACTGGTACTAATTTCTGTGCCAGAGGATTTCACAGGCATTATCTCATTTATGCTTCATAAAAACCCTGTGAAGTAGATATCCTTATCCTCATGATTTTCAAAGACAAGGACAGGTAATTCCAAAGGTCACATGGCTAGTAAATGAGGTTGGAACTTGTAGAAGTACAGCTCAGTCTGACCACCCAAGGAATGGAGGTCTCTCTTGCTCCTGTGCTCATGCGTCTGTTACACAAGTGGATGCTCACACCACTGCTCATCATTCTGGTGACAGAAAAATGCATGCAAGTGAAACCCACAACAGAGAAGCTAAGGTAAACCCTCCACCCTCAAACCCCCACTTCCTTCCTTATTATTTTTCTCAGAGTTTTGGAGGCCTTAAACTTAGCACCCTCCTCCCCCGCCCCCCCAAATTGTTTTTCTTTGTCCTGGGAAGCCACTGTGCTTCTCTGTTTCATCTTACTAGCCAAAGAGCCACTGCCAAGGAGGCCATACTAGTGCAGGCTGAGAACACCAAGAGAGAAGGGGAGGGAGGGTAAGAGGGAGTCCTGCCTCAACCTCCAGACTGAGAGCTAAGGCCAGGGAGGAGAGGCTAAGATGGAGGCAGAGGCTTCAGCAAATGAGGAGGACCAGATATGGGAGAGTGAAAGACAGATCGCCCAGAACCCCAGTAAGGATGAGCGAGAAGCACCACAGCCAGGCTCAGAAAGGACAAAGAAGGAGCAGACAGACAACTGTCTTTCTCCCAAGATGATTTCCACATATTCAGTGGATCCTGGTAACTACTGCCTTGATGCTGGTGTTCCTAGAGCTGAGGCCTTTTGGGGTCTACTCTGCTGGCCCTTTAAAAATGCAAACGCAATGCTAGTACAGTCTATGGGGAAGGGGGGTCAGTAAGCCAGGTTATTCACTAAGCATCCGACTCTTCACCAGTGAAGGATGGAATGGGGACTGGTCAGTGTGATCTCCAGGGACCTGACTGACTCTGACATTCCAGGATTGCAGAGCCAGCTCATCTTCCCTGGATTTGATTGGAGAGAACAGAGGCTAAGAGCCTGGGAACTTGGGCCAACTCTGCAGGCGCATGGGCAGGAGGGGCAGATCTAAGACAGAATCAATAGACGCCTTGAGGCTGCAGTGACCAAACATGCTATTTAAGGAAGGCTATCTTCATCTTGCCTTCTTCCACATAGTTTTCCCAGAATTCTTTTGTCACCATATCACATTTCCTTTTTCACAAGTATATTCAGCTTTCACTGTGCAATTACCCAGAGACAGAAGAGGTCACTGTAGCCTGCAAGCCCTCAGTCCAGTGTAGTAGGCTAAATAAAGTCCCCCACTCACCCCCAAAAGATATCAGGTTCGTATCTCTGGAACCTGGAAAAGTTACCTTATTTGAAAAAAAGGGTCTTTGTGAATGTGATTAAATGAAGGATTCTGAAATGAGGAGATTATGCAGGAGGACCCTAAATGCAATCACATATAATTAGGAGAGACAGCAGATTTGACACACAGAGGAAAGCCATTTGAATATGCTGGCCTTGGACATTGGAGCAAGTGATATAGCCACAAGTCAAGGAATGCCAACAGCCACTGGAAGCTGGAAGAGGCATGGGAACACTTCTCCCCTGGAGCCTCCGGAGACAGTGTGGCCCTGTGGACACCTTGATTTCTGCACCACAGTGCTGATTTTGGACTTCTTGCCTTTACATTTGTGAGGGAAAGTGCTTGCATTTTCTATTTGTTCTTATTAGTTATATATGACAGTAGAATATATTTTGACATACATAATATAGAATATAATTTCTCATTCTTCTGACTGTACATGATATAGAATCACATTGGTCATGTAGTCAAAATAGGCACAGAGGATAGTAATGTCCAATTCATTCTACTCTTCCCATCTCCTTCCCTTTCCTTCATGTCCCTTTGGCTAATACAAAGTACTTCTATTCTTCCCTATCCTCTTCCCCCTTATCGTAAGTTTGCATCTCCATATCAGAGAAAGCCTTCAGCCTTTGGGATTGGCATATTTCGCTCAGCATGATAATCTCCAGTTCCATCTGTTTATTGGCAAATGCCATAATTTCATTCTTCTTTATGGCTGAATAATATTCCATTCTGTATATAGACCACATTTTCTTTATCCATTCATTTTTGGCTGTCTTATGGTAGTATGTGATTTTAAGTCCTTTGGGTATAAACTGAGCAGTTGGATAACTGGGTCAAGATTCGGTTCCATTCCTAGTTTTTTGAGGAATCTCCATACTGCTTTCCAGAGTGGTTATATCAATTTGCAGTCCCACCAGCAATGTATGAGTGTACCTTTCCCCTACATCCTCACCAACATTTGTTGTTACTTGTATTCTTGATAATTTCCATTCTGACTGGAATGAGATAAAATCTCAGTGTAGTTTTAATTTGCATTTCTCTCTAAATGCTAGAGATACTACAGATATAGTAACAAAAATGGTATGATATGGGAACTAAAACAGACACATAAACCAATGGTACAGAATAGAAGACACAGAGACAAAACCACATAAATACAGTTATTTCATACTAGACAAAGGTGCCAAAAACATACATTGGAGAAAAGATAGCCTCTTCAACAAATGGTATTGGGAAAACTGGAAATCCATCTGTAGAAAAATGAAATTAAGCCCCTACATCTCACCCTGCACAAAACTCAAAGTGGTTCAAGGACCTAGGCATTAGACCAGAGACCCTGCACCTAATAGAAGAAAAAAAAAATAGGCCCAAATCTACATCATGTTGGCTTAGAATCTGACTTCCTTAACAAGACTCCTAAAGCACAAGAAGTAAAATCAAGAATCACCACAAGGGATGGATTCAAACGGAAAAGCTTCTTCACAGCAAAAGAAACAATCAAGAATGTAAAAAGAGAGACTCCAGAATGGGAGAAAATCTTTGCCACCTGCACCTCAGATAGACCATTAATTTCCAGTATACAAAGAACTCCTGTTCTTTTTAAGACACTGAGTTTGTGGTAATCTATTTGAGCTGTCATAGGAAGCTGATACACCCAGCCTCATCCTGCCCCCGATACCTACACATCTGCACCCATACCTGCGTATGCCACAGGCCTGCTGTTCCCTTGGAGTTAGCCTCAACTCTTTGGATGAGCAATAACAAAAAGCCACGAACCTGGAAGAAGGACCAGGACTTGAACTGAAGGTCCCATCTGTTACTATTTGTGAGCAGAGGACTTCACCTCTCCAAGCTGGTTTTCTCATTCGAAAAAATGGAAAGTGTAGTTCCTGACTAGCTCACAGCCGTCATGTTGGGACTACATTTTAAAATGGACTTACAGGCCGATTGACACCTTTAAAGCTTTGTGCCCATGTCAGGAATCAGTTGTTATTTTTATTAAATTCCTGGGCTCAGTCCTGAGCAGATTCCTACTGCTATCAACATACAGTCCTTAGGAGATACAAATAAAAACAGGTCGGGAGAAACTTCTGTGGATCTTGGTGACCCCAACCTTCTCCAATGTTAAACTCTAATTTGGTGAAACAGGAAGCAGTGGGACAAGGTGTGAATGACTTAAAGGAGGGTTTATGAGGTAATTCCTTCCCAGCTCCTAAAGTCACCAATGTGCATCATCCACGGACTTAGAGAAGATCATGAATATCCTCAGTGTGCTCATGACCTTAGCACCACCAAGGAGAGAGGATTTGGCATGAGTCTGATGGTTCATGAACACTGCTTTGTGCAAATGTTTAGTGAGTGAATGGAGGAGTGGATGGATCTATGAATAAATGATCTAATTAATTAAAAGGAATGAGCCCTGAGCATAAAAATGACCTCCAAATTACAACTTTCTCATAGTCCCCAATATTATCCTTGTTAATATGATTGAGTTTTAGCTTCAGTTTCTCTGTCTCACAGTCTCTCCCTGGATGTCTATTCTGAGCTTAACAGGGAAAAATTCTTAGAAGCTCGCCATCAAAGAGCCATGTCTAATACTGATAGGTGCTGTTGGTGGTTCTCCTTGAAGCCATTGGTTACGTGTATGGAAAATCATGTGGATTACAGACACTTTTCGCACCTGGCCTTCCAGGTACAGCAGCCAGTCTTCTCTGTCTTGGATTCTCTAAGACAGTCCATCTGTATCTCAGGAGCAGCAATCGCAACAGAATTAGGGTTTTCCAATTTCTGTCTACTAAGTTACACCTCTTCTTTCACCCAGGTTGCTGGGGGGTCCCAGCATGGTTCTTCTGGGTTCCATTAGAGACTCCTGGGGGAGGGAGTCAAATACAGAGTTTCTATTGATCACAAGGAGTTTTTGAGAAGCCTTACTTTCTTTCTTCTGTTTTTGTTGTTAGAGTAGTATATTTTCATTTCATAGAATTTGGAAAGTACATACAAGTATAAAGTATTGGAAAAATGTCATTGTAATTCTACCCTCTCAGCTGTTAACCTTCTGGTACATTTCTGGTCATTTTTCTATAATTTTCACATAATTGAGATCAAAGAGTATGTATAATTGAAACCTTGCACTCTCATTGTAACATTTAGCATAAACCATTTCTCATAGTATCAAAAATTCCCCATAGGGCTGAGGTTGTGGCTCAGTGGTGGAACATTTGAGGAGCACGTGTGAGGCCCTGGATTTCATCCTCTGCGCCACATAAAAATAAATAAATAATGAAGGTATTGTGTCCATCTACAACTAAAAAAAAAATTTTTTTTTTAAATTCTTCATAGACATCACTTTTCTGCAAGTTTCTTCAATATAGTTCCCTGCCACCCCCAGTACTGGGGATTGAACCCAGGGCCTCAGCATACTAGGCAAACATGTACCTCTGAACCACCAGCCCCCAGCTGATTTTTGGGCATCACTTTTAATGGATACATAAATTCCTTAACCTAGTAGGGGCTAATAATTCACAAGTACAGGCCTCGCTTTGGCTTGCCCTTTGTCTTCCAGCTCAGTCTTGTTTTCTTTGTTCCCTGTACAACCCACTTGCAGAACCCAGCATCTCTTTGGGTTCTCTAAGAGGACTTAGTCCAACCCAAAGCACAATGAGCAATGTGGGCTCTTCCTGAAGGTTTCATAAGAAGACACAAGCCAGATTTACCTTGTATATCCTACACCAAGCGACTTTCAAAAACCCATCTCTTAACCACCTCTGATTTACATTAAATCAGAAGCCCCCATGTAGCTAGAGTGCTGGCAGAAGTTTTTTGTTTGCTTTTCTTAGTTCTTTCCTTCTTCCTAGGTAGCCTCACCCCATCATGTTTTTTTTCCTCCTCTTATAAGAGTTCCCACCTTCACAGACTTACACTCCTCCTGGGATTAAGGGAAATGAAGGGTCTCTAACCACCGAGACCACCCACTCTCCTTCGAAGGTAATTTAATGACAATCTGTTGATCCTTGAATAGCCCTCTGGGGAAAAATGTCCATCCATCCACCCCACTGAACTTATTTATCATCTTCAAAGTATTTCCTCCAGACACATAAGATGCTTTCCTAAGAGCAAATGACTTCTCAATTTCATTAAGCTAGTATATAATAAGATCTCCTTGATTTGCTTTTCATGGGATCAATTCTTTTTTATTAGCTCTGAATTGGAAAAACTTATACAAGAAGGAAATGGAATGCTGTTCGTGCAACTATGGAACCTGTATATGTGAACTCCACAGTTACCCAAATGGTTGCATTCATTAATCCTAATTAAGCAGTATTTGATTAGGGGGAGGGAGAACAGAAATGTCTAAATAAAATAATTCTAATTCATAGATACTTGGTAAAAGGGAGTTGGACAGGTGAGGCAGCCTAACACCAAGGGTCAGAGGCTGTGTTTGACCTTCTAGGCTGCCCCCTACACCCTGTCCCTATGGGCCTGGAGGCTCCTCCTCAAGAGTCAAGCCTGCAAAGCTGGGATTAGTTGTGCACAGCTTGTTTCTGGAAGACCACAGCAAATTGGAGTGTGTCCTGCAGCAACCATCTAATGGACTACGGAGAAAAGCCTGAAAGAAGGGGAGAGAGGCCCCACCAAGCATCCAGAGGAGGAAGGAGGCAGAGGTGCAGTGTTAACACTGACAAGCAGAGAAGAAGAGTCCGGCCTGGAGAATCCTGAGGGGCTCCAATAACAGGAGAGGCAGGGTTTCCACAGAAGAACACTCCTCCTCACAGAAGCAATGCCCCTGAGAGAAAGCACTGGCTCCTCACAGCTCTTTGCTTGTGAAACAGAAAAGGAACCAGCCTACTAGGAGTGGCGCAGTTGAAAGAGCAGCACTGAGAAGTCCCCCTCCCTTGTGGGTGGCTGGGCTCAGAGTGTGGGAGAGGAACTGCCAAGTGGAATGAGGAGGCTGGGAGGGTGGGAGCGGCAGCCTCCCCTTCTTGGAGTCTGGGGAATCCCTGGAGCCTGGAGTTACATTTGTCCCTGGTATCCATGGAGATGGGTCCCAGACCCGCCCACTACGCCTCGGATCCAAATCCAAGGGTGCTTAAGTCCTTTATATAAGATGGTGTAGTATTGCATATAACCTTTGCACGTCCTGTACATGTAACCTACGTACAGTATACCTCCTGTATACTTTAAGCCATCTTTGGATTACTTACAGTAACTAATACAATCGCATGGTATGTAAAATGTCACAGAGCAATATTCAACCTTATTGCATGTAATGCATCCTAATATTTCTATTCTATCCTATTTCATCTCTTAAAATGTGAGTCACAACTCACAGTCTAACAGTAGTTAATTTAGGGAATAATGACCAAAAGAAAAAAAGAAAAGAAAAAAAGCACAAAAAACCCAGTGTGTACATGGTGGGTACAGGTGTATTTTTTTCCTAATAGTGTTGATCTGCTTTGGTGGAATCCACAGATCCAGAACCCACAGATGTGAGATCTGACCATAGCACCCTACCCCAAGATGCACCCCGTGCCAAGACTCCTTGCCATTATCTTAGCCTCCTAAAATGAGGGGCTGGGGTGGGAAGTAGAGTTTCAGATTTTGCGTGTGCACACACACATGCAAAACAGAAAACACAACAAACAATGAAACACAAAAAACAAAACACAACAACAAGACCCAAGATGTCCAGTTAAATTTGAATTTTAGATAACATAGACTTTCTGAGTGTATGTACCAAATATAGCATGACACCTCAAAGTTGATGGAAAAAGTAGTGACCGCTCAAGTTTCCTGTCAATAGTAGAGAAAGAGGAAGTTAAAGAAATAGGGAATCTAGTTGTTGGAGAACCAGTAATTGTGTGTGCTTGTATATGTATGAGATAGAGAAAGAGATTAAACTGTCAGCACGGTCGCTGGTTGTAGATGGATATTTGGGAAGCTAACAAGAAGTTAAAAATGATTTTTTAGGGAACTTTGTTCCACTGTAAACAGAAAACTCATCTGTCATTTATGTGAATTATCCCCATTTCTGTTTCTTCAGACACCACCACCTCTTCATTTTTTGTACTTACGCCATCAGGACTGTATTTCTGGGAGCCTCCCGACCCTCTCCAGCCTCCCCCAGTCATGAAATCAGGCCTTTATTTGCAAACACTCTGATATCTGCTTGTCCCAGTCCCAGGTGGATCTTTGGCTCGTACAGGTGTCTGTCTGTTCCCCTGTCATCAGGAGCTACTCAGAAGCATTTTCCCCAAGTTCATTTCCACCCCATTCCTGGCCTCCCACCACGTCATCATCTCAGCTTCCTTATAGTTTAGAATTTGGTCTAGAAAATGTATCTACTTCCTTTATTCCCTAGCAGCTAAAATAGTCTGGAAGGGAAACCATTAGCCAAATGACGTTCCAGCGGATCTGAATGGCACCAGTCCCCGTGTGACTATATTCTCCCTGGGCCAGGTTTATGGTCTACACCAGACACTCCTGCATTTCTTCCCTCTGCCCAGATTCTGCCAGGTCTGCTCTCCTCTGCATGGTGCCACGGTCATGAGCATTATAAACTTGCAGGTAGCCTTAAATCTTCTCAGCTCCCATCTCTTCTCTCACTTTTCGGTAATGGGTATGTTCTTTATGAAAGCCCTCATCCTTCACTTGGCCTAATTCAGCATTGAGGTCCATATTGCCGTGACCAGAAAGAAGCATTTTTCTTTTTTCTTTTTTTTTTTTTTTTTGGGGGGGGGGGTGACCAGGGATTGAACCCAGAGGTGATTAACCACTGAGCCACATCCCCAGCCCTTTTTATATTTTATTTTATTAGAGACAGGTTCTCACTAAGTTGCTTACAACCTTGCTAAGTTGCTGAGGATAGCCTTGAACTTGCAGTCCTCCTGCCTCAGCCTCCCAAGCCATTGGGATTACAGGCAAGTGCCATGCTCAGAGAGCTTATAAGAGTAGATGGGCTGCCCCATGAGTATGCTGTATATATTATGTGGATACACATCTTAGACACCCATAATCAGTTATAGTGTTCCATGTTCCCTACACTGGCACCTCAAATCCTCTTACTCATCTTGGTCTGACCAGTGTTCTTTCCTTTCTCTTGCTTCTGGTGGTAACAACTTCCTCTTTTTCTGGGAACTGCCCTGCCAGGTCTTTCCTGGGATGGTTAATTGCAAAATCCTACCCTCTGACCACAGGGGAGGCTGAACCACACAGGCGATTTCATCCTGTCTCTCTGTCATAGAGACACACTATAGATGAACATGTGTTGCAATCTGGGTCCCAGTGCCTCTCTGGGAGCATCTGTTAGCCACTAGAGGGATGATACAGACTTGATCTGTGGGCAGCAATGCTCCCCTCTCCTCTTGCTGAATAAGAGCTCCATTCTTAAAGAAAAGTAGAGCTAAGGAGTAGGAGTGACAGAGACTTGAGTCTCCCCATCTAGTTATTTCTGAGGCCACCCAGCTCCTGGGGTACTTTTTTTTTTTTTTCTATATCTGCTGCTGTGGTTTGAGTGTGCCTCCCAGCAAAGCATGTTTTGGAAACTTAATCCACAATATAACAGTGTTGAAAAGAAGAGTCCGGTGTGAAGTGTTTAAGTCATGAGAGCTCCACTCACAGGAATGGATTAATGTCCATTATAAGTTTGATCGCTTGCCCTTCTGCCTTCCCCCACAGGATGACACAGCAAGAAGGCCCTTGCCAGATGTAGATCCATAGACCTTGGACTTCTCCAGCCTCTAGAACTATGAATAAATAAACCTCTTTTCATTATAAATCACCCAGTTGTGGTATTCTGTTATAGTAGTGGAAAACAGACCAAGGCAGCTGCTCAGCATCCAGTTTATTACTTGCAGGTTGAGAATCCTGACTCCCACACTGTTCTCCCAGATTTAAATCATGCTTAGCGAGTACTTACTATGTGCTGCCACATGTGTTCTCTCCCACAATTCTCAACACTAGTCTGAACATCCTTATTGTGCACAAAAAGAAAAAAAGTATTGAGGCTGAGAGTGTACAGGGAGCAACTAGTTCTGCTAGAATCAAAATGCACATCTTTGGACTCCAAAAACAATAGTCTTTTTCAAAAGTTTTTTCAAGTTGTAATTCACAGAAAAAAAATTCATATTATGGCCAAATAAACACATATTATTAAGATGAACTATATGAAATTGTAGATATTTGATTTTTTGACCTAAAAATGGCAATTCCATATAGTTCAATCTCTACAACAGAGACAAAGATGTCATGAAACAATACTTAGTCTTATTATGTGTAATTCACTCCAATATTTTAATCCTATCCTATTTCATCTTTTAAAGTGCTGGTGACAAGCCACGTGCAGTGGTGCATTCCTGTAATCCTAGAAGCTCAGGAGGCTACTTTTATTATTGCGAGAGGATCACGAGTTCAAAGCCAGCCTTAGCCACTTAGTGAGGTCCTAAAGCAACTCAGTGAGACCCTGTTCTCCTGAGTATACCTTGGTCCTCACTTGCTCTGGAGGTGCCCTGGGGGCATGCTGCCAATGCCCAAGAACCTCCTCAGAGCTGGGGCAGTGCTGCACCCTCTCTCCTGCGCCCACCTCACATCACACACAATTCCCTGGGTTCCTTGGGGTGCCAACAGAGACTTGCAGAGTCACAACTTCTGTAGCCCCTCTTTCCCTAGAGCTTGAATTCAAATCCCCAGGCCAAGCAGGAGACAGGTATCCATCTCTCCTGTTCATCATCTCTGTCTCTCTCCACATCAAGGCCTTCATCCAAAGCAGCCAAAGTCAAAAGTCCTCAGGCATTGAATTTTTGGGGAAAAACAAAACAAAACACTTTCATGAGCTGTCTATGAGTGATCCAGTTGTGCTTGGGAATGTTTGGATGTCTTTGGGCTAAAGGTGGTATGCTTACTACAATATTATGTGCTATGAATCACTACTTTTATTATTGCAAATAACAACACCCCATCTGTGGTCTTAAATTTAATTGGAGTGACCCTGGTGATGGTCTCACTGCACCCCATACCCCAGATATGACCCAGGAGGCAGTCCTAGACACCTCTGAGGAGAACACAGTCCTTCAGGGCCTGCAACAGATGGGCTCTAGCTGAAATGCTGATGGAGGACATCAAGGTCCCAATATTCACTACAAGTGAATTTGAATTAAAATTAAAGGGAGGGGCTAGGAAGTCCAGAGAGCTTATTACCAGATGGTTTTTATGTAGGTCATGACTTCTTAAACCATAAGTCAGACCTCATTAGTGTGTTGTGAAATTGGCTTAGTGGGTTGTCACCAGCATTTTATTTTATTTATTTTTGGTACCAGAGATTGAACACAGGGGTGCTTAACCACGGAGGAGAACAGGTGCAGAAGTTGTGCACCTGTTCAGACTCAGATTGTGTGGTTGACTGTGGGGTATCCCCAGGATGTGAGAAATCCTAAGGGGGCCCTTTATAGGTGTCAATGCCCATCTTGAGTTGCAAGGCTAGCAGCCTGTGAGATAAAACTAGCAGCTGTTAATGATGACTTATTTGCTGGTAGGTCTAGGAAAACTCCGTTTACGCTGAGTTTGGAGAGTACATTAACAAAATTCATTACCTATACATGTCTTTCAAAGCTCACAACAACTGTACCAGATGGGCAGGGAATGCTCAGAATCTCTGTTTTTCAAGAAGTGAAGGTCATGGAAGAAGAGTGTTGGGCATTCAATAGCATGGCCAAGGTCATATGGCCAGAATACAGCAGAGCCAGGATTTAGACCCAAATCTTCAGACTGCTTGTTTCTGTTCTTTCTACCATGCAGGTTGTTCCCATGGCAACCTTATTAAACTGCCAAAACACAGTGGTGAGCAGGAGGTGAAGAAAATCAGGATGGGGAAAGGCAGGCACCAACCCCTCCACCCCTCTCCTACCTCATGATCCTAGGTAGACGGTCATCTTACACTCTCCCTATTGACACCCCTGCTCAGTGCCCTGCAGTCCTTCTTCAAAAGGGACTTCAGGGCTGGGGACGTGGCATGGTGATAGAGTGCTTGCTCAGCATACACAAAGCCGAGAGTTTGATCCTCAGCACTGCAAAACAAAAACCAAGACAATAGGGCTGGCAAAAGTTGGATACTCCGCATGTGCTTCCCTTGCGGGCTGGGAGGGTGGGCTGCAGGAATCTGCTTCAGCCAGCTCCTGGTAGCTGTCTTGCCTTCCCTGGGAGTTGCTCACCCAACAATCAACTGAAGGTACTCTGACACCAGCATCAATGTCTCCTTTGTCCGGTGTCACCTTGAAAATAGTTGCTCTCAAATCTGGCTTTGATTAAACCAATTTCCTCTTGGCTATTGGAGAGAATAATGAAAAAAAAATCTTCCATGCATTGAGTACCTACTAAGTGTTAGGCTAGACTTGGCATTATCCTATTTGATTCTCACACTATCCCTACTAAGCCAGCCTGTCAGCCCGTTTTACACATGAAGAACTTTACTTGCCAACTATCACACGGATAATAAGAAGCAAGGCCTAGATGAGGACCCATGAGCTGAACTTCCCATCTGAATACCTTTCAACCACACCATATTGCTGGGTGGAAAATGCTTGGGGAATAAAGCAATGATCACCACTGAATAGATTTCCTACATATGAACTCCTGTCCCCATCTGTCATGCAGGAGATACACACTGAAAAGCTGAGGTGACTGTAAAAATGTGGTCTGATTTGTACCCAATGCCACCTGGGTGCTTTCTTAGCACCCCAGCCACCCTGGACAGCCCCGCAGGACAATCACTGGGCATCAGAGCCTTCCCGGGTCTCTGCTTGAGGTAGTTTTGCTTCATTCCTGCTTGAGCTCATTAAAACTGTGGAATGGGGCCCTGGAAGCTAAGCAATGTCTGAAATGCTGAGTTGGAATAAGAATACTCTTGCATCAGAGGTAACTTGCAGATGATGCAGTCTTTCTAGAGGGAGGGGGACTGAGTACCCGTGAAGGTCTGCTCAAGGATCTCTCATGATACAGAAAAGATGTCTTCCTGGAAAAGCGGCCATATGGTGAGAGTCTTCAAATGAACCAGATTGTCTTATTGATTCTCATGATAAAAAATTATACTCAGTCAGTTCGTTATTGATGGACCAAGGGCCTGCTTCTGATCAGGCAGAGCTTGGGATGGGCTGTGCACAAAGCATGCTGGCTTTTGCAAAATGGATTTTTTTTTTTTTTTTTTTTTTGCAGAATCTGAACTTGCACCACTTTTCTGACCTTGAGGGGTCTTCTCACTGCTGTCACCTCTCAGCCCTTCTCAGAACACAGAAAGTTCTCTCATCCCTGAGAATATCGACTCCACATTCAGAACTTCCGCAACCTCTCCTGAGAAATAATCATAATATCTCTAATTTAATGAAGTAAACTGATATGCTAGACTCTGTGCCAGATGGTTAATAGGTTTTGCCTCATTTCCTCCTCACCACAATTTCGTTATGTCCATCTTATAGACAAGGAAACTGAGACTTGGAGACATTAACCTTAACCTAGTTGATATGGAAGAGACCCAGCTGCCAAAGTCAAGTCGGTTGGACTTCAAATCCCACCTTCACTGCACTCTCTCAAGCACAGTGCGGGGTAGTCTGGTGGCCAGGTTGCCAACCAAGCCCAGAGGCCTTTTCCTGGTCTGGCTGCCCCGTCCAGTGGCCCCATCCTGTGCTAGACTCTCCTCCTCACTCTGCCCCAGCCACACAGACCTACTTTCTTTCTGTTCCCCAAACATCCTCTCCTGGTTTCAACCACTGTGCTTTCACTCTTGTGGGTTGCTCTGCCCGGAATCCAGGAACTTTTCAAGTTCTAGAGGTAGAAAGTCCTTTTCTTTAAGACTCTTCCGGCTGGTGAGGGGAGGCCATGACAATTGGCATTGACATTGATGAGTGTATTGACAATTACAATGCAGTCTTCTAAATTCAGGAATAGAGATTGCTAAAGACACAACGGATACAGAGAAATGAACTAACCACATGTGGGTATGTGGGTGTGGTGTATTTGTGTGTATGAGATTTGTTTGGTGTGTGTAGTCGTGTAAGCACATGGATCCAGGAAGACACTCAGGAAAAACTTTGTGCAGAGGGAAGCTGAGCTAGTCTCAAAGGAAAAGATGAGTGTATGGAAGAAGGAGGGTCCCAACATTCCAGGCAGAGAAGCTGCTCTGATTGGCTAATTCCACCCCCAGGGGTCCACATGTTTAAAGCTTGGTTCCCAGACTGTGGTACTTTTGGGAGGTGGTGGAGCATTTAGGTCTCTACCTCTTCGTGGATAAAAGTTAGCTCATTGGGGGTATAATCTCGAAGGGGGATATTGGGGCCCTGGCCTCTCCCCTTCTTCTTTCTTCATTTCCTGGTTACCATGAAGTGAACAGTTTCCTCCACCATGTGCTCTTACCGTGATAGATGGCATCACCACCAGGCCAAAGGCAATGAAGCCAAGTGATCACCAACTAAAATCTCTGAAACCATAAGTAAAATAAACCTTTCCCACTTTTAAATTGATTTGTCTTGGGTATTTTGTTACAGAAAACTAACCAGCACAAAGACAAGGAGAAAAGCCCAACGATGAGAAATGTGAGGTGGGAAACCTCTAGTTTCACATTACTGCAATGCAAAGTAGTAGGAGATGATACTGGAGAGGCAAACAAAAATCATATTATGGAAGAATTTAGGCTTAAGGTGACCAAATAATTTATTATCCAAGTCAGAATAATTTGAGGGCAAGAGAGACTATTAGCCAGCTAGTATCTCAAGATGGTCGTATTAACCTGGAATATTCCTGGTTCATGGGGAGGCATAGTCAATTTCACCTAGAGGCCACACTAAGGAAACTGAACCTCATCCTATGTGCAATGGGGAGACATGACAAAGTCTCAATAGGGAGGTGGCAAAACTAGACTTACTTTTTTTGGAGGTCATCTGGACACCAATATGGAAGACGCATTGGAGGAATGGATTGGACAGGCCAGCGGCTAGAAGACCACTTAGGAGGCTGTTACGATAGCACAAGATAGAGTGGGACTGGAATGGAGGTGGTGGTGGTAATGGGTAAAAACAGAAGAAAAGGATTTACCAAACTGTGAAAAATATATGGAGGAGGCAAGATCTTTGAGATTTTATAATTGGAAGAGAGGAAGAATAAACAGCCTCACTTTCCTAATTAGTGAACTGGGTAGATGATACTGGAGAGGCACCATCCACAGTCATCTAGACCAGACTTTGTAGACATATACCATACTTCTCCCTTATCTGTGGGAATCTATTCCAAGAATCCTAGAGAATACCTGAAACCACAGACAGTATTAAATCCTATGTCTACCATGTTTTTCCTACTAAGTACAGAACTTGTCTTTGCACTTAAAGAGAACATGACTTCTCTTTGGCACATCCAAATTGCTACTTTTGTACTTTGGAACCATTGTCGAGTAAAATAAGTATTATTTCAACACAAGTACTGCAAAATCAAGACAGTCAATTTGGCAACTGAGAAGACTACTTAGTGACTAATGGGTGAGTAGTACGTACAATATGGGTATCGTGGACAAAGGGATGATTTTCACTCAGGGTGAAAAGGGGCCAAACAGTGTGAGATTTCATCCCATTGCTCAGAATGGGGCACACTTTGAGATTTATGAATTATTTCTTTCTGAAATTTTCCACTTAATATTTTTGGACCACTGTTGACCACAGGTAACTAAAACCATGGAAAGCAAAACCACAAATTGGGGAAACTATTGTGTTGAGTTGAGCTCTGGGCAGGCCGAGTTTGGGAAGCCTGTGAGATATGTGGGGGATTCCCAGTAGATTGTTTTGAGTCCAAAACATAGAGAAAGGGGTGGAGAACTATCTGAAGCTCATCAGAATATACAGGATACAAAAAAGGTTAAAAAAAAATCTTGCAGAAAGTATGTTCACTGAGAAGAATGGTGGGTGTAGTAGTAGACCTTTCATTACTATAATGAAATACCTGACACAAGCTATTATGAAAAAAAAAGAAGTTTATTTTGGATCATGTTCTGGAGGTTCAAGTCCAAGATTAGGCAGCCCTGTTGGTTTATGTTTCTGGCAAGGGCAGGACATTGCGGTAAAAGTATCTGTTCGAGGGAATACTCACATCTTGAGCTAGAAAGGAAGGACAGAGGGACACTTGGGTACCACCATCTACTTTGGGGGTATGCCTCCAATGACCTAAGGATCACCCACTAGTCCCCACTTTTTCTTTTCTTTTGCCGTCTCTTTCTTTCCCTCCTGTCCTTCTTCCTTTTCCTTTCTCTTTCCTTCCTTTTTATGGTTCTGGGGATTAAATAGGGGTGTTCTACTACTGAGTCTGTGAATCAGTATTAAAAATCTCCTGACCTTTTTATTTGTTTTGTTTTGAGACAGGGTCTCACTAAGTTGCTGAGGCTGGCCTTGAACTTGCAATCCTCCTACCTCAGCCTCCTGAGTAACTGGGATTACAGGTGTGTATCACTGCACTGCACCCAGATAGGCCCCATTTCTTGAAGGTCCACAGGACCTCTCAACACTATCACCCTGGGACCAAGCCTTCTTATATGGCCCTTCAGGGGACACCACCTGGATTTCAACCATAGCAGTGAGCAAACACTATTTCCTATTCTCCTCTTGGCAATTTTCTTTCAAAAGATAAACTCTACTTCAGTGACAGGATACTTAATTAACACTCAAATAACTTGTAAAAATTAATGAGCTTATGATTTCCCTTTGCAAAAAGTCAGCCTCAAGTTCTCTCCCTTCTTAATTATGTTATTATTTTTTTTCACAAATCTAATTTATTTCTGTTAGTCATGTGTGGCATGGTTCAGTGCCTGTGGTTTGTAGAGGTCTCGTTCTCTAGGTCGCCAATGGTGAATGCTAACCGGGTTGCAGGAATGAAGCTGAGCCGGGGCATCAGTTTTTTTTTTTTTTTTTTTTTTTTTTAGCTTTTTTACTTGCCTCTTTAAAAAAAAAAGTTCTGAATCTGTAATGGTTCACACAGTTTATAAAATTTAAATATGTAAATATATGTATCAAAAAGTCTGTCTGCCATCCTTGGCCCACATCCACACAATTCCCATCTCTGCTCCAAGTAACCACCATCATCAATGCTTGGGGGTGGGGGTGTCTTCCCAAATTTCCCTAGTATACATGAGCAAAATGCAAATGTACATTCCATTTTTTTCCTCCACATTTTTACACAAAAGTTTTAGAGTATAGTTTTACAGTTTTGATTTTCTTGGGGATTTTTTCCATTTCAGAACATAGATTCATCATTCTCTTTAAACTACATTTTATTTAGCTAGTCCTCTATGGATGGACATTTGGGTCACTTCCATTTATTTGCTATTTACAAACACCAATGCTGTTATAACCTGTAAATAACCTTATGCATGTGTCATTTTATGCTTGTATAATTAATAAGGTACATTCTTAGATGTTGAATTGCTGACTTTTATTATTTTATTTTGGTAAATATTGCCAAATTGTACTCCACAGTGGTTATACCAACTTCCATTTTCTACCATCAATGGATGAGAGTTATTCTTTCTTCAAAGACTTACCCAAAGAGTATCACTTATCAACTGTGAAAAGATAGTGTATTTTGGTAGTTTTCATCGACATTTCTTTTAGTTGGAGTAAAGCTGAGCATATTTTTATCGGTTCCTGTATGTAAAGTATATGTCGATAAATGCTATAGTCTGAATGTTTTTTTAAAGAAATAAGTCTGCAATCTTTCATTTATTTATTTTTATGTGGGTCTGGACATCAAACCCAGGGCCTTGAGCATGTCAGGCAATTGCTCCACCACTGAGCTGCATCCCAGCCCCTAGAGTCTGAGTGTTGGTGTCCCTTCCTGCCTTTCATATACTGCAGCCTGATCACCAGTGATGGTATTAGGAGGTGGGGCCTTTGGAAGGAATGGAGACCCCTTATGAATGGGATTGTGGAAGGGACCTCAGGGATTTCCTGCCTCCCTTGTGCAGTGTGAGGACGCCAGAGGGGAGGCACCATCTCTGAACCAGAGGCCTTTACCAGATAAATCTTTCTGAATCTTGACTTTGTAGCTTCTAGAACTGTGAGGAATAAATTTAAGTAAATTCTGTTGTTGATAAGCTTCCCAGTCTGTGATACTTTGTTATAGTTGTCCAAATTGGCTAAGATGATAACCTTTGATTTTCTATTGATTTTTTTAACTGATTTCTAGGAATACTAGAACTTTGTCTAGGATGCCTAGAAAGTAAACAAAGGTTATTATTTTACATTAAAAAAAGGGAGGATAAAAGTAGGTGTCACATATTGCCATTTATTTTTTAAAAAAGGGGGGGTATGAATATATCAGACGGAACCAATCAAAACTCCCCATATTTAAGTATTTGTGACTTAAAGAAATGACAATATCAGATGGTCCCACAATATAGTGGTAGTCTTAAAATTAAATTAAATTATCAGTATGAATTCATTCTGCATTTAGTCACAGTAAAAGTCCACATTTCCTTAGTCCATTCAAAAGAACTAGAAACAACCACCAACTAGCAGCCTGCCTGTCAAGGAGACATGGACTTGAGGTCACCTTTCTCCCTGCTGTGTGGCTTTGGGCAAGATGCTCCTTCTCTCTGGGCCTAAGTTTCTTGGCTGTCAAATGAGAATAACACAAGTTCATGGTGTTATGGTTTAGATATGAGGTGTGCCCCAAAAGTTCATGTGTGAAACAATCCAAGAAATTTCCAGGTAAAGTGATTGAAATTTGAAAACCTCAACCTAATCAGGACACTAATCTTCTAATAGGGATTAAGTGGGTGTTAACTGTAGGCAGGCAGGGTATGGATGGAGGAGGTGGGTCATTGGGGGCGTGCCCTTGTTGAGGAAGTTTCTCTCTCTCTCTCTCTCTCTCTCTCTCTCTCTCTCTCTCTCTCTCTCTCTTTCTCTCTCTCTCTCTCCCTCTGTCTCTTCTGCTACCCACTTCCACCCTGACGTGCTGCCTCACCTCAGGCCTAGAGGAATGGAGTCAACTCTCTATGGACTGAGACCTCTGAAACCGTGAGCCCCAAATAAACATCTCCTCCTGAAAATTGTTCTTGTCGGGTCAAAGCGGTGGAAAATCTGCCTGAAATAACAGAGGAGCCGTGAGCACCAAATGAGTTTCTGTAGGTGAAGTCAGAAGTCATGTGGGTCGCATCTCTAATGCCCAGATTGTGGTCCCTAAAGTACTTATCATGCAAAGGAACCAAGGCCCCTCTGAGAAATGACAGGTTACAGGTCTGCAGAAGGAGATATGCCAAAGCAGCCTGGGACGTCTTATCAGGCCAAGGTGGTCTCAAAAAGACTCGGAGCCAAACTGAAGAAACGCCCCCTGACAAAGTTAAACCAGTTGGAGCTTCAGATTTGTAGTCAGCGAGCGGAAGACCCGGGAGAGCCAGTGGCACAGCTCCAGCCCAACTGTAGGCCAGAGAACTGGCGCAAATCCAGCCCAAGGACAGGAGACCAATGTCCCAGTTGGAGACAGAAAGCAAAAAGGGGCGGACTCTGCCTTCCTCTGCCTTTCTGTTCCACCCAGGCCTCAATAGCTGGGGTGAGGCTGGGCCACAGTGAGAAGGGCAATTCATTGAGGCCACTGATTCGAATGCTAATCTCATCCAGAAACACCCCCGTAGACACACTCAGAATGATTAATCTGGGCATCCCATGGCCTATTCAAGTTGGCATAAATTAACCATCAGAAACTGTACTACCTGACACCGCTGAGGCAGCTACCATAACATAGTGATGAAGCACTGGACTCAAGTAGACATGGACCTGGGGCCATATCTTCCCCTTCTGTGTGACTTTGGGCAAGCCACTGAACCTCTCTGGGCCTGTTTCTTAGCTGTGAAATGAGGATGACACTAAATGACATACTTTAGGTGAAGTTGGTAGTCAACAAGTGTTAACTATCACCATTACTGGATGGCCCCAGGGTCAGAGGATGACTCAGAGAAGCAAGCAGCAGGTCTTGAGAAAGCAGAGTTCATTTTCAGAGAATCTTCCCCTCTTTTTTTCCTTTTTTTTAGTTGTAGATGGACATAATAACTTTATTTTTATTTATTTATTTTTATGTGGTGCTGAGGATTGAACCCAGGGCCTTACACTGGCGAGGCAAGTGCTCTACCACTGAGCTACAACCCCAGCCCAAATCTTACTAGGACTACTAGAGTCAGCAGTCAAATAAGCCCTTTAAATCATGGCCATTCCTTGGATCCAGATCTTTCATTTCTGAAGCCCTTGACCCCCTCCAGGGTGGCATCCACCTGGGGTTGCAGTCTCTGAGTGAGAAAGGGTCTCCTAGCTGCTCTGGGAAAAGTTAACAAAAGTCCTCTGTGCCCAGCTCTAGAGCAGGGTTCACCAGAGACAGGACGGGGAGAGGCCCAGCTGGGTCAGTGCATCTCCAGAGGAAGGCAGCTCCCTCCAGACAGACAAGTGAGCCTAGACTGGCAGTATGGTAGATGATGTCAAGAAAAAGAAACTAGTGCTGGACACAGTGGCACACACTTGGAATTCCAGAGACTTAGGAGGCTGAGATGGGAAGATGGCAAGTTCAAGGCCAGCCTCGCCACTTAGTGAGACTCCATGTCAAAATAAAAAATAAAAAGGGCTGTGGATGCAACTCAGTGGGAGATCAATTGCAAGTACTAGAAAGAGGACGAAGGGGGAGAGAAGAAGGAGAAGGAGAAGGAGAAGGAGAAGGAGAAGAAGAAGAAGAAGAAGAAGAAGAAGAAGAAGAAGAAGAAGAAGAAGAAGAAAAGAAAGGAAGGATGGGAGGAAGTAACTCATTCCCCTGCCACTCCCTGGAAACCTAGGCCTCTCTTCTTCTCTCATTGAGTCAAAAACAAATAATCCCAGCAGCTCGGGAGGCTGAGGCAGGAGATCTCGAGTTCAAAGCCAGGCTCAATAACTATGATGTGCTAGATAATTCAGTGAGACCCGGTTTCTAAATAAAATCCAAAACAGGGCTGGGGACATGGCTCAGTGGTTGAAGTGCCCATGAGTTTCAAACCCTGGTACCAAAAATAAATAAATTAATTAAAAACCCTCAAAGCAAAAACAAACAAACAAAAAAAGCAAATAACTAGGACTCCCACAGTCAAAATTCCACCATGCCTCAAGAATTCTGTGAGCTTCAGTGTGTTTGTGTACATATGTATCTGAGCCCATGCCTGAAAGTTATTCCCGGAAATGGTCACTATGGTGATCTCTGGGTGGTGGTGTTGGGATGATTTTTTATTATTATTATTATTCATAATGCACATAAATTATATTTATGCTCAGAGAAAAAAGCCATTTCCACTTTGGAAGAAATAAATACATCATCCATGTGTCCCCCCAGAATACGACCCTCTGTGGATGACCATTCAGCCTTACTGAGGATGAAATCCATCTGTTGCCCCTTCAACCTGCTGAGAGAGATCGGATTCCCAGCAATCTCTCACTCCTTCAGCTTCAAACTAGAAATTGGGATCCAAGACTTTGCCGTTCTTAGTGGCCCTTTCTCTGAGTGAGATTACCAGATCTGTGTCCCATACCCCGTGTCCATTTTGTTGAGACCTTGTGCTATGACCGATCGCCTGTCACATGGAATCTCACCCCTGCCCATGCTGACCAGCCTCTCAGCTCCCTGAGGTTTGGTCCCAGGTAGATTTCAATTCCATTTATTTCTGTCTGTTCTTTCCCCCAATTCTCAGGGTGATCCATCTCAAAAGCGAGGTAACTTCTTTTATGTGAGTTAAAAGTGCACATGAATTTCTGGGTCTGGATTTAGGCACCAGGCCTCCAGTTAACCAGGATCCTCAGGCCAGCCTATAATCACCTATAATGGGTGATTTTCCATAACAATATGTGACCCGGAATGCAAATTCATTCATTTGTTGAAAGTTGCTCTGCCCGCAAGTGTCTGCAGCCTGGAGGGGCAGAGCCGGGGGTCCTAATTGCTCAGTGGTCTGCACCCTAGAAAAGTCGCTGAGCTGTGGGAGACTGGGAGCTTGAAGCCACAACTGTCAGGGACTAAGGCTCTCCATAAAACAGTGAGAAGGACCAGAAGCCTTTGCCCTCTGCCAGGGGATTACTCTGTGAAAAAGCACAAGCTTGGCTGCCCACCAAGACACAAGGTTCCCAAATAGAGACTGAGTCCTGGAGGGAGAGGAGATCCAGCTAAAAATAGCTGTGACGTCCTCACGTTGATCTTCTTTTTATTTTTTAATTTTTATTTTTTTTTTGTCTTTTCAGTGAGTTCACCTAAAATAGCCTGGCCAATAGATTTTTTTTTTCCCTTTAAGTGGAAAAAGAAAACAGTCAGAGAGGTCAAGAGCTGAAGATAAGCTTCTAAGAAGCCTGAAGTTTCTGTCCAAACAGATGAGGTGTCCATCTGGGGAATGGCCGTGCCCACTCCCAGATGAAGGCTTCCTCCCTCAGGCCTGGGTGTTTCAGGGAACCACTCAGACTCCCCTGGGCCTGTGGGCATGTGTGTGGGAGGAGACCAGAGGCTGGAACGGCATCCAGGGTATTAAGAGGGTAGACTGGTCTCCAACTCGGGAGAAGCTATCAGGCTCTGAGACTCGGCCCTGAGCCCAGCATTTCAGGAAACTGAAGGACAGTTTGAAGACTTTGGGAAGCAGATTCCAGACTGTCCTACTCAGCCAGCAACCTTAGCAGGTCAGAGTCAGGATGTCCCACCACCACTAACAGACAGCACTTACACACGCGATTGGCTTTTACCTGAAGATAGGGTCAGGTGAGGGAGAGGTCCCCAATTTCTCTATCCTTATCTGAAGGAGCATGGACATCTCCTCCCTCCTTTCCTCCATCTCTGGTCCTCTGCTGTCCTGACCTCCTGGATTTCACACTGAGATAGAACCACTACCCTGGAGACTCCTTTGAAAGGTGAATCCCAAGTCAGGGCTCAGAGCAAGGGTAAAAAGCCAATGCTGTTCCCTTAGAACCAAAACAATCACAGTAACAGCTTGGATCTGGGTCCCCATCCACCTGCTCTAATCATCTGTATGATTACCATCCCTTCAACACAGCATTGTGTATCTTGCTGAGTGACCATCTATGCTACCTACTAGATTTAACTGGAAAGGGATTACATGCATTAAGCAGATCTCATCTCTCTTCTTGTCTGGTCTGCCCACCCCCATGGCATGTTCTCTGCCTCCTCCACTCAAAGAAACTTGAGTGCCTAGTTTCTCAAAGCTATATAGACAGCAAATTTTAGAAAAGTCAAATCCAAGTCCCTGTCTCCTGGTCCAGTGCTCTTAGACTACCTTGCAAAAGTTTTAAGGTGGAGGCGGGGGCACTGCAAAGGGGGTGACCCTGGTGGAATTCAAAACAGACAGTGAAAAGAAGCATGGTTGACTCCTGAATGCTGTGTCTCCCTGCCTGCAATTAATTGCTGTCACCACTTGCTAGTACATTCATATTTAGGCAAAAATCTCACTCCTCCGACAGGGTCATTGCTGGATGCTCCTCATGGGGTGGTCAGGACCAACTCAGATAATGTATGTTAAGGTAGAATGCCTGGTATAAGGGTCAGCAATTTTATCTTTTTTATTGCTGATACTTTTATAAAGTTCAGGATCCAGAGCCTGGTATCCATCTGGCAGACTCAGAAGGTTGTTTTTTTCCAAAATACTGAGAATGAATTTGTGTCCAAAATTGATAATTTGGGTTAGAAGAGAGCTGTGCATTGGTCAAGGAACCATGGACTGTCCGAGCAGAGTGCAGGCTGGGTCTGGCATCAGGAAATTTTCCCTCCCTCAGGCAGGTGGATCAAGGGTTCTTGTGAGCTCGATGGCCTAGCAGCTGCTCCTTGTCAGAATCCAAAGGTGAACAACACGGGGCTGAGTCTGACTCAGCCACCTTCACCACATATGAACAACACGGGGCTGAGTCTGACTCAGCCACCTTCACCACATATGTAAATGCCACCTGCCACCTACACGGGCACTCACTCATTCAACAAATGTTTTTGAGCTCCTGTAGGCTAGGAACTGCTCTGGCACACGGGGGCAATAGGAAATTACCCATTCTTGCCCTAGTGGATCTCCTTCCAGACAGAGCAAGTCCACCCCATCAGTGGAGCTCGGAATGGGCAGGGCTGGCATATGCCCATTTGCCCTCTCACACCAAGCAGCCCTCCTTCTGGTGACCTGAAAGTTGTTTAGAGAACAAATTAACATAGTCTCTTCCTGAGGAGGAAATGCAGATGAAAACCCACCATCTCTCTGGCTGCTGGCCAAATCACCTTGCTCCAGTTTGGGCCCATGACAACCCCTGCAGCCTAGCACCATGGGGTGCACACTCTGTACCTGCCCCCAGCACTTCCTCATGCCCACATGCCCTGCTGTGGTCTCTTAGCTCTTTTTTCTCTGAACTCCTCCATCCCAACCTCTATATCATTAACACCTTCCCCCAACATCTCATACTGGGCCTCAGCTTTCCCTGGAACTCCATCCATGGCTCCCCCCTATATCCTGAGCCTGCAGGAACCTCAGCTCCCAGACTGAGTCGACTCTGGCCTTGGATGCCTGGCAGCTCTCCCCCAGTTCCCGTCCCTACTCCTGTAGCACCTCCCTCTCCCAGTCTCCAGAGTTCCTTTCCCACATGTGGCCTCTCTGACCTCCCTCTGTCTTCCTCCATGTGTCCCCAGCCAACTTTCTCTCCCCTGCAGGAGTTCTCTCTTCCTGTCTGGGCTGCCCACCCCCATGGCCTGTTCTCTGCCTCCTCCGCCTGCTGTAGGTGCTTGCAGCTCCTGGTCTGCATGATCCCGACCTCTCACTCTGGAGCATCACTTTGTTTCTGGGTCCAGGATCCTTCCTAATTTTCAAATACATATTTTCTCCTTACACAAGAGTTTCTTTTTCAGTATAAACAAACAAACAAACAAACAAAAAACCCCCCAAAAACCCCTATAAGTGTGCAGGTGTCAGTTTAAAGAGAAATATTAAGTAAATAATGAAAAAAAAAAAAAAAAGGAAGGCAGATTTGTTAAGAATTGAGAAGATGGGACAAGATGAGGAAGTTGCGTATCAACCCAATCAGCCAGACCAGAGCCCTGGGTTGTCTGTTGAAGGTGGATATTCCTAGCGCCCACCAGATCTACCATGAGCTAACTTTAGTGTTTACTCAGAGAATACTTTTATTTGTCTAACATTAGATGTACCTTCTTCACCTATGAAGACAGATTCTGCTTAAGAATGGTTTTTATTTCCAAAGATAGCTTGTAATTAATTAAACTGGAATTCATTTTCCCAAACATTTACTAAATACTTGGCAATTAAATTTCAGACCAGTGCATAAAACACCATATCTTTTATAAAATAGTTGCCAAGAATCAAACTGGTAAAGTTACTGGGCCCCATGAATTCTACCTGTGGGCTCTGATGGCCACTCCAAGCTTGTTGGTAGCCTATAGAGAACTGGGGCTCAGAGGTGGCATTAGAGAAGCATTTGTCCAAATGTCTCATCTGGGTATGAGTAACTTTCCTTGAGAACCTGGGGGAAGGTTTATTAGAGATGTGCTTGTCTGGACCCTGCACCAACTTGCTCAGTTAGAACCTGGGGGAAGCGGACCTCAGACATATGTCATAGAATAAGGTCCTCAGGTAATTTTTATGCATCCTAGATTTTGAAGCCCCCAGAGCAGCTGAGTGGTGGGTATGGAAGTAAGCTTCTAGATTATGTTTGACGAAAGCCATGAAGCCACTGTAGTTTAAGTGTTAATAGAGTGCAAAGTTGATTCTCCTATAAACTCTACTATCTTTCCCTCTTTGGGTATGTATCCTGCATGCTGCCTTTTGTAATTTTTTTTCCCTTCAAAATTGCCTTTGGGATTCAATGGAACTTAATTCAGTTCACTCTCATGTGTGTGTTGGGGATTTGAGAATATCTTATGGAGTTGATGAATATGTAAATCAACCATTATGAAGTATTTGGATGAAGGAAATCCTCAAAGGAAGGCATATCTGTTAAGGTAACATCGGCTCCAGTAAGAAACAAATAGATCAGTGCAACAGTTTGGCATAATAGAAGTTTATTTCTCTCACATAACAGTTCAGTATGGGGCTGGAGGCAGTGGGATTGGGAGGAATCTGTTCTGTGTGATCATCTGTGAGCCAGACCCTCTGCCATCTCCAACATGTGCCCCTGAGGTTGCTCTGGAAATGAGGCATCCATCCTGTGAGTGTGAAAAGAGTACAGAAGGGAGGTTTTCACAAGCCAAGTCTGAGGGTGGCCCCTACCACTTCCACTAACCTAATATTCCATTATCTAGTTACATTACCAACCTAACACCAAGCAAGGCTGAGAAATACTGTTTAGGTGAATGTACAGGTAAAAGAGGGAACAGTCTGTGGGGCACCTATTTGGCCTTTCCCCATAGACTATTACTTCAAATTTTGGGGAGAAATTTGAAGAGGCTTTCTGGATGTACTCACATGTTAGATAATGCAGGGATGATTAGATTATGACTGATACAATCTCATAGGTGGATTAATCCATTTGGTGTTTAATCCATTGATAATGAATGAGCTGATCTAATCAGATGGTGGGGTGAGGCCAGAGGATGTGAGTAACTGGGGGCATGTCCTTGGACTATATTTTATCACTGACCCCTCTGTTGCCCACTCCTCTTCCCAAATGCCATGAGCTGAACCTTTCCTTCACTGTGCCCTTCAGCCATGATTCCTGTCTCAGACCCAGAGCAGTGGAGTTGGCCAACAGTGGACTCAGCCTTTTGAAATTATGATCCCAAGTAAACTTTCCCTTCTCTAAATTGTTCTTGTCATGTATTTTGGTCATAGCAAAGAAAAGAGGATTAACACATTAGTATATTCTGAGGGTCTGTCTGCCCTCTGAAGTTCAGTCAATTCCTAGAGACAGAAAATGATTTGTCTGAGATTATCCCTTGCAAATGCAAGCCAACCAACTCAGATTCTCCACGTCCAAACTCCTCCTTCACAGCATTCTCACACTCAGACACTATCCACCTGTCCTGATCATCTGAGGCGAGGTATTAGATGATTAGAGACAGTCCCTTTATCCCAGAGCCCGCTGAAATTATTCACACTAGCTAACAAGATTTCCTTCCTTGCCTCACTTGGTGCTTCTTGTAGAAACCACAATAAAGGTTCTTGTCTCCTTCTCCTCCTCTATCCTGATTGACCTTAAGCTTCCTCATGTCCTGCACTCATGGCGCAACATGCCTCTCTTCTTGAGAACTGTGAGTAGCAAAGTCTCCTCTTAATGACAGTCATCTTCAGATCTGTTTACATTACTGTAACTCAAAATTTCTATTAATGCACCACATTTTAAAATAATACCATTTGTTGTTTATTCTATGCCATGCAGGAGAATGACTGATTTAGACACATGGTCTCACTCAATCCTTACAACCACCCTTTGAGGAAGGTTTAATCATGACCCCTTTTTTACAGATGAGGAAACTTAGGCCTAGAGAAGTTAGGTCCCCTGCAAGCGTGTAAGTCCTGTCAGATTCCAAAACCCCACAACTTTAATCATTATACTCTATAACCATGTGTGGAGGGCTACGGGTGCCAAAATATGGCATAAGACAAAGGTAACCAAGTCCATAGCTAGGGGCTTTGGACCTTGAGGAAAACCCCTTCCTCATCCCCAGACCCTGGAGATGATCTTGGCCGCCGCCTCCTCACTGTGCTCTTGAACTTGCCAATTCTTGGGCCATATTGACAGACCCTGTGAACACCCTTCCCCTTCTCCTTGCCTCTCAGAGAAAACGGTAAATTATAAATAAACCACATTTATTCATGTATGAATTCTGAGCATCTAGCATAGTACTCAGAAATATTTTGCATACTATATAGCACCTAACAGGCTTTCAGAAAATATCAGCAGAGAGGTGGGTGGATACTGTCACCATGCTCAGCAGGGAGTGTCCTCAGGGAGAAGAACCAGAGCTGGGGGACCGGGACTTCTGGCAGTGAGAGAGCGCTCCATTTAGAGCACATTGGTGTGATATTCCATTTCTTTTGAAATGCAACAGAAAATCCACTTCCTCCAGGAGGACTGCCAAGTGGTGTCCCAGAACAGGACAAGTTGTACCTTCATGGGAGGGAGACTGGGAAGCGAGAGGGTGGAAATGCCATCGTTAATCCACCAAGCAGCAGGGGTAGGGCTCTTGGCTCCAACAGGCCTGGCTAGAAAAATAAAAGGCGCTGGAGTTGTGCACTTCCCCTGCCCCCCCCCCCCCCAGCGCTCTGTGAAGGACTAAGAAGGCAGCAGAAACCGTTCCAGTTCATTTACAAGCCTCTGGCTATTTTTAGTTCATTGATCCCTGGGGGGCCTTGCTGGGCTCAGGCTTTCAGGCCAAAGCTGGGGAAGGCTTCAGAATTCTTTTCACAGAGCAGGTACTCTGCTCCCCTTCAGCCTCCAGAGGCCTTACCACTTTTCTTGGAGCTGGAATAAGAAACGCAGTCAGGGGAAGGAGGGGATTGAAATGAGAAAGGGAACCATTAAAGAGGCAGTTGAGTGACCCAACAGGTCCAAGAGAACCATCCTTTGAATGCAAGTTGGAAAATGTGGATAGGGCCACTGACATGCCTGGAGGGGGCTATCTCCACCAGCAATAGTAGCTGAGGTGCCCACTGCTGCTTCAGAAAACAGAGAACAAGATGGACAACAAAGACGGATGGCCATCTAGAAGCCTTCTGATCATTCTTCCTTTCCCTGGTTCTTTGGCCAGTTCATTTATTTGTTTTTTTTTTTTTTTGGGGGGGGTGGGTACTGGGGATTGAACTCAGGGGCACTCAACCACTGAGCCACATCCCCAGTCCTATTTTGTATTTTATTTAGAAACAGAGTCTCACTGAGTTGCTTAATGCCTTGCATTTCCTGAGGCTGGCTTTGAACTCACAATCCTCCTGTCTCAGCCTCCCAAGCTGCTGGGATTCCAGGTGTGCAACACCATGCCAGGCTATAATATATATATATTTAATTCAATTCAATTAATATATAATTATTAATATAATATATAATATTAATCCAATCCAATATGTATAAGTATATATTTAATTCAATACATATGATTTATTTAGTTTTCCACAGTTATTATTGGTGCATATAGTTGAACATGGTGACGGGATTTGTTGATTCATATTTGTATATGCACACTGGCCAGTTCATTTCTTATGATCATCAACTGTTCCTAAAAGTGAAGAGGGAGAAGGGTGGAGAAACTCAAATTAGGCTTTCTTCTCAATGCCTGTAATTTAAAGATGAATGTCAGTGGTGGAAGAGATGAAAACCACTGCTTGAAATAGATCACCTGTGTGTGGCCCTTGGGAATTACTGATGGATTTGATTCTCCTTCCCTTCTATGTTTCTGATTGGCAGAGGTGATGGAAAACAGGCTCTTTTTTTGCTTATTACCTTTATAACCCTAGAAGTACAGGAAATTATGATCTGCCCCCACAAAGTGTAGGCTGCTTTATTTAAGACATTTTGTAATATTGCCTTTGTTCCAATGATTTCTAAGCAGAAAGGTGAGTCATGGTAGTAACTCAACACTGGTTGAGCTGATTTATGTCACCGAGAAGTCATGAGTAAATTGAATTTTTGTATATTTGTAAATTGGATCATATTTTCAATATCCTGGACAGCACAATAGGAGTTATGGGACTCCAGGTGTGAATCTTAGAAACCTCCTCTTACCTGGATCACTCGGCAGAGTCCAGCGCAGTGGCCCAGGGCATCCTTCTTGAGACAGGTATGATTCCTTGACCCTCACATTCACCCGCCTTGCCCCCCCAGGTCCCCAGCTTCCTCTGCTGTCCTTGCTGCCTCTACCAGACTTCCATCCTCTGAAGGGACCTACATTTTTACCTTGGTCCTCCTGACTAATTTCCTTCTTCCTAGATAGATCTGGGGGCTGTCTGATCCCACACACCGATGACTCCCACATTTCCATCTCCAGCTGGAGCTCTCCCTGAGTCCTAGCTGGACACACATCACTGCCTGATGCACATCTCCAGCTGCATGTCTGATGAGCATCTCAAACTCAACAGGGGCAAAACTGAACTATTGCTGTTTCTCCTTCCTGATACGTCTCTGCCCTAGTGTCCCCGTCACTGCATGTAGCTTTGGCTATGGGTGGTCAAAGCCAAAATCCTCAAATCATTCTATTTCTCTTTCATCTTTGATCTTCACATCTAATTCATTCCTAATCTTGTTGATTCTGATCCAATATAAAATGAGGATCGGTTCACCTCTCAGCCCTTCTGCTGCACCCATCAAACACTACTGTCACCTCTACTGAACCATCTCAGCCGCCTCTTCCCAGGTCCCTGCTTCCACTTGCCTCTCCAGTCCATCCTCCACAGAAGAGAGCAATCCTTTGGAGGTGTCAGACCCTATCGCTCCTCTGCTTCAAGCCCTTATGGAGAATAAAGGCCAGTTTCTTCATCTAGGTCTTCAAAAACTCTAAATCAAAGATGGACAAACTCTAGCCAATATGTTTCCTCCCTTGCTTGTTTTTGTAAATAAAATCTCACTTGAACACCCCACATCCATTTAGGTACGGATTGTCCATGGCTCCTTTGGCGGCGCAGTAGGTCAGCATTGCATAGCTGCAGCAGACACTGAGCCTGAGCTAGTAACTTTCTGGCCTTTGGTGGAAACCATTTGCCAGGCCTGTTCTCACCATCTGGCTCCTTCCTGACTCTCTGTCCACAACCCCCTGTGTTCTAGTCACTGTCGGCTTCCTCTCCCCTCCCTGCCAAGTTCAGTCCTCCACCTGTCATCTTTGTCCTTGTAGTTCTTGCTTGTTTTGTCCTGTCCCCACACCTACACATGGCTGCTTCCTCATCACTGAGGTCACAGCTCAAATGTCATCTCCTCAGAGGGTCCCGTGGTAGGTAAAGCATCCCCATGCCACTTATCTTCTACCAGAATATCTTGTTTTTCCTTCTTCATGGTATGGACCTGCCATCAAGGGGTGGGGTGATATATGTGACTGTGTCTTTAGCTACCTGCCATCAAGGGGTGGGGTTATATATGTGACTGTGTCTTTTGCTGCTGTGACTAAAGGACCTGACCAGCATAATTATAGAGGAGGAAAAGTTTATTTGAGGGCTCACAGTTTCAGAGGTCTCAGTCCATAGAAGGCCAGCTCCATTCCTTGGGGCTTGAGGTGAGGCTGAACATTATGGCAGGAAAGGGTGGCAGAGGAAAGCAGCTCACATCACGATGAAGGCAGAGAGAGACACTCCTGTTGCCAGATACAAATATATACCCAAAGCTGCACCCCAATTCCCACCTCCTCCAGCCACACCCTACCACTTTAGTTAATCCCATTCCTTCACGGATTAACTCACTGATTAGGCTAAGGCTGTCACCCAATCATTTCTCTTCCAAACTTTCTTGCACTGTCCAACGTGAGCTTTCGGGGGACACCACATCTAAACCATAACAACATCTATGATCATAAATCTGAAATAATGAACTAATTATTTATCTTCCTCACTAAAATGTAAGACCCCTCAGAACAGAGACTGAGCTATTCACCTTTGTGTATCTAAGATATAGTCCTAGGCTTGGCATGTAGAAGGCAGCAAATATTTGTTGACTGATCAAAACTTTGCAAAGCAAATTATTCTATATAGTATAACCAATCCGATCTTACTGCGCTATGATAGTTGAGGTGTTCATCTATCAAATTTTCTTGATGTGGTTTGCATCTATACATTTCCACTGCTGGCCAAATCTTTTCAAAAGCCATGTGCTGTTGCTTTTGTTGTTTCATAATTAGTATCTACCTATTGTTGAGGTCTCTGCTCAGACTAAATACTTACAAGTCTTATCCTATTTTAATTTTTACAGCAGCCATGAGGGAGGTGATGTCTTTTAGAGGTAAGGAAACTAGGTCACTTGCCCTGGGTCACACAGCTAAAAACTTCCAGAGCCAGAATTTTAATATATAGCTATGTGTCTCCAATCCCATATTGTTACTGTTACCCCAAGTTGTGAGTCTCTTCAAAACTGTTTATCAATAGTCAACCAATCTTAATGTGTGGATGGATTAGTTGGAAACATCCTGTCAGTCTCCAGGGGGAAATTCAGCTATTTCTACAACATCCGCCAAAGGCCTGGGTGTCCCCATTCTCTTCAGATTCCATCCCAGTCAGAGAGTTGACAGAGCAGACCCTTGTGAGAAGTGCAAAATCTCTCCCCACCTTGATATGAGTGACTAAATGGGGGTTGGTGAAGACGATCTGATTTTCAGAACTTCTTACAAAAGGCACGTGGCCTTGGAAGGGATAGCACTTTATCATAGATAAACTGACAGCTGTCTGAGGGTGGTGCTGGGGAGAGGACCCTGACAGAGAGGTGAAGAAGAGAGATGTTGGAGACCTGGTGGCAAACTGTGTCCACTCTGTCCATTCTCAGCAAGGTACTACAGTGAGAGATGGAAAAGGATGTGTTCCCTAAAATTAAGCAAATAAAAGTAGGTTTATAGCCAGGTGCCATGGCACATACCTGTAACCCAGTGGCTAGGAAGGCTGAGGCAGGAGGGTCTCAAGTTCAAAGCCAACCTCAGCAAAGATAAAGGGATGAGCAATTTGGTGAAACCTTGTCTCTAAATAAAATACAAAATAGGACTGGAGATGTGGCTCAGTGGTTGAGTGCCCCTGAGTTCAATCCCTAGTACACCCCTCCCCCCAAAAAGGTAGGCTATAATGGGGTATGTATGGCATTTTCTAATTTTCTATACACATAGCAAGATCAGAAATCTCCACACCTGTTTACAATGCATAAATGTGAGTAGTGGCATTAAGAGTGAGTTTTCTATTTTTACTTTTATGTATTTTCTGGATTTCCTTTTGTGAACTATTACATTCATAGAAACTATTACATTTTTAATAGTGTCTAAGCTTTGATCCTTGATCACTGGAAAGGAGGCATTTCCCAGGCCCTTCCTACCTATCACTTACCTCTCCATTGCAGAAATTCTGTAACTGGACTGTTCTGGTGGCTACTAAAGGGTCCCTGTCTTCAAAGCCCTCTTAGCTCCAATGTGTCCTGCATACAACTTCAATCTCTGGCCATGCACCTTCCCAAGCCAGCTCCTTAGCAGTTACTCTCCTGGGGCATAAGCCTAGCCACACTGTCTAGATGGGAAGTAAGGATTTCCAAAGGGCAGGTGTGGGGCCCCCTGAAGTGAGTTGTGGATCTAGAAGAGAACAGCCCTGGAACATTTAGTGACAGTGAATTTCCTTGGGTGGTTCCACATGCCCCAAACACCTTCAGCTCCTGGGTTTCTTTAATGATAGCCAAGGTAAGCCAGGGACTGCCTAGGGAAAAGAACCTCTTCCCTCCCCTACCCCTTGCAGATGAGCCAGCCTCGGGGAGGCTGGATGACACTCAAGAAAACACGGAGGGGCATTTATCTCACTTATACATTTTTCTTCCATTAGCCTAAAAAACTTTCACTGGAAAAAGACAGTCTGCTTGGCGTGCAAGCTGCTTATCAAATCAGGCTGCAGCAGTCCCATTAGTCTTCAGCAGTCAGGCCCATTTCAGAGGGTGCAGACGAAGAGGAGTCTGGAATGATGAAATGTCATTAAGTGGAAAAGAGACTGTTACAAAGTAGGCTGGGTCCACGTTTGTCGAAGAATGTGGAAAACATTTGTATACATAAGAGTGGAACTCGGTGCCACAAGTGCTTCACGTGACAATGTTTAGTTATTTGTACTTGTGGATATTCACATGTACTTTTTAGTATTTTCAAATATTTGCTATAACCAGTGTGTATTATTTTATAAATATGTAAGGACAATTATGCTTTTTAAAATTAGCTGGTGGGGGATGGATCGTAAATGGGTGGAGGAATCTCAGGGAAATAGGAGAAAGCTCAGTGAGGCAGAGGAAGGGAGGGGGGCAGGGAGGAGAAACAGGGAAAAGGAAGACGGTGGAATGGATCTGACCTGACTTTTCTACATACATTTATGAATGTAATACAGTGAATCTCACTGTTATGTGTATCCACAAGGCACAAATTTTTTAAAAATACTATAAATAAACAGCAGAAAGATCAGTAGAGTAGAGGAAAGGAAATAGGGGATGGAGGGGGAGGAGAGGGAAAGGGGAAGCACTGGGGACCGAATTAGAGAAAATTATATTCCATGTTTGTATAATTATGTCAATGAATCCTAATATTACATATAACTAAAATGAACTAATAAAAAAGTAATCAAAAGCGCCAAAACAGAAACTGTGATCTTCTGTCTTTGGTGAGTTCACTGTGTAATTTTCTTTCATGTTTGTTTAAAGATTTTATCATTTAAAAACTATAATTCTGGCACTTTGACATAAACATTTTTTAATGTCAGTTGTATTCTTTCCTTACCCCTATATTAACATAAATTCTTCGTGTATTCACACAGCTTACTAGACAGGTGTGGAATAGCTGTGTGCTTACTATGCCACTCACCACCAGTAGCTTAGCAGGGCTGTTTTGGTAAAGGAAGCAAGGTATGTGGTGTGAAATTGTTTTAGGGTCTGATATCCCCAAAGTGTATATATTTTTGTTTGTTTTTTTGTTTTTTTTGGTACCAGGCATTGAACCCAGGGGCGATTAACCACTGAGCCACATCCCAGGTCTTTTTGTATTTTATTTAGAGACAGGGTCACACTGAGTTGCTTAGGGCCTTACTAAATTGTTGAGGCTGACTTTGAACTCAGTCATCCTGCCTCAGTCTCCTGAGCCACTTAGATTACAGGCATGTGCCACTGTACCTGGATCAAAGTATATATGTTTTTAACAAATTATTTTACTTGGTAAAGAATAGGTTACTGGGCCTTAACCATAAACAACTCCTGGGTATTAATATTTTAACTGTCATTTTAATAACTGTAATCCTGAAATACAGTGAAGGTTCTCACCTGAGTCTGAAGAGAGGTGGTCAGTGGGGGCATGTAGGGGTACCCCCCCATCTGATCTGATGTTCTTATTTTAATGATAATACCCAGGAGTTTTTTATTGTTAAGGCCCAGTAACCTAATCTTTACCAAGTAAAATAATTTGTTTCAAAATATGGGAAACTGAAAAAAAGGCAAAATTCAACAAGCCTATTTTTAAAGCCAAGTTTATTGACTATAATTTCACGTAGAGTAAAATTCACCTTCCTACTATACAGTTCTATGACTTTTCATGAATTCATATAGTTATGTAACTAAGACCACAATCAAGACATACCACAACAATTTATTCATTTACTGGTTGAAGTACATTAGAAGTATATTGTTTTCAGTTTTTGGCAATTATGGTTATATGCTCTATCACTGAGTAACGCCCCCAGCCCCTAGTTTTTGGCAATTATGAATGAAGCTATTATAAATGCCTTTTTTCATGTTATTATCATAGTTTTTTTTTTTAATGCTTAGGTGGTGGATTGCTGGATCAATGGTTAATACACATTTAACTCTATAAAAAACAGTGAAAAGGCTTTCAAAAGTAACTGTGCCATTTTGCATTTCCACCCAGAATGTTTGAGAGTTGCAGATGCTGAACATCTTTGCCAGCTTTTGTTATTTTTCACCATTCTAATAGACTTGTACACCAGGCTCATGGCTATTCAAATATACTTCATTTGCATTTCCCTCATAACTAACGATGTTGACATGTTTTAATATACTTATTTCCCATAAGCATATCTTCCTTGCTGAAGGATCTGCTAAAATCTGCCAATTTTTAAAATCATGTTTTTGGTCTTATTATTATTATCCAGAGAGTTCCTTATATGTTCTGGAACTAATGACTTTATCAGATATGTGTTTTGCAAATATTTTCTCCCATTTTGTGCTTGTCTTTTTATTCTCTTAAAAGCATCTTTTGAAGAACAGATGTTTTCATTTTGAAAACATTCAATTTATCTTTTTTATGAATTATAATTTTTGATTTTATATCTACAAATCTTCTAACTTAAGGCCACAAAAGTTTTTTCCCTAGAAGTTGTATTTTTTAGTGTTTTACATTTAGATCTATAAAAAATCCATTTTTACTTAATTTTTAATTATGATGCCAGGCATTGATCAAGTTTCTTTTTTTTTTTTTTTACATTTGGAAATCTGATTGTCAGAACCACTTTGAATAACCTGCACATATGTTTACTGGGCAGTTAAGTAAACATACAGTGGATTTCAATATGCTTACCTGTGTGTTCTTGGTAATTCTTTCAATCATTCATTTACTCAAGTATCCGAAATACTTGAAAATGCTATTGATACCAAATGCTATGGTTTAGGTCTGGTCTAAGTATCCAGCAAGGATCCATTGTGATTAAAGTCTTGGCACCTGTGGTGGTGTATTTGGGGAGTGGTGGAACTTTGGGAAGTGGAGTCCAGTGGGAAGTCCTTAGATCATGTAACCACTTGAGTTCTTGGTGAAAGTCTGACCATGCCCATCCTCTTTCTCTCTGCTCTTGTTCAAAATGTGACTGTTCCTACATGCACTTCCACCCTGATGCGTCACCCTCCATACCCTCACCAATGGAGCCTCTGATTCTGGACTTTGAACTTCCAAAGCTGTAAGCTAAATAAAACTTTTCTCCATAAGTTAGCTGACTCAAGTATATAATTGTAGGAATGCAAAGCTGACTGATAAACTAATTGAGAATAACCACTGTCTTAAGGTGTTTACCATGTTGTGTAGGAAACATAAATGTCAATAGTAGCTGGGTGCAGTGTGCACGCCTATAATCCCAGCAGATCAGCACTGAAACAGGCAGGAGAATTGCAAGTTCAAAGCCAGTTTCAGCAATTTAGTGAGGTCCTAAGAAACTTAATGAGACTCTGTCTTGAAATACAATATAAAAAGGACTGGGGATATGGCTCAGTGGTTAAGTGCCCCTGGATTCAAACCCTAATACTAAAAACAGAAACAAAAACAACACTTGTCAATAATATATAACCATAAAATGATGCAGATAAAAACAATCTGCAAATCATCTGCCCAAGCATAAAATCTGAATCATTTTTTCAGTCAGGTCAAGAGCCTACCAAAGTATTCAGGAAGAAGCAATGTAACGAGCTGATAATGGAGATAACTGAGTAAAAACCCATCCCTTTGGACAACTGCATGGTGAACACATTGGGGAAATGCCAACTCAGGAAAATTTAAATGGGCATGTTAAAATGCTGGAAGGGTAGGGAGAACATTGACCTGAAAAAATACTCATTTGGCAGCTTTAACAAAGTCGTATCAGTATTCTGGGACTCCATTTCCACATCTATCAAAAGGAGAACTTGGACCAGGTATTCTATGTGTTCCTTTCAGGAAAAATAACACAAAACCGAAATTTTGATGCTATAGCACTGAAACAGTTACAATCACATTAGGTGGCTTGATTGATGCTAAACTGAAAGATCTAACTATTGAACCAGTAGGCAAATATATCTGTGTGTGGTGATGGAATTAAAGAACATTTCTCATAAGATTATGCCATATTATATACCACATTGTTTGAGAAGGAACATTCATGAGAAAATGAATCAGTGGGCATTATTGATATTTTCAAAACCTTGTAAGAAGATCTGTGTAAAGTTTATTGCAGTATTTCCCATTCATCAATGATTACTCATTTCCCCCATTGTGTCCAGGGACCTGCTAAAAGACAGGAAGTAAAAGGTATTTTAAAAAGAAACATTTTTTCTGGATGATGAACTAGAAAGAGGGGAGCCAATTAAAGAATTGGCCTTCGTTAATATTTCGTGTCATGTGGAAAAGAATGAAACTGATATCAAACATCCTGATTTGGGAATGTCAGTCTAATGGGAACAATCTTGCAAAATTTTATGAAGCCAGGGGGTGATTAAGGTAAGCCAAATTATATTAATAAGGTGACAGGCATCCAAAGTTCCAGTTAAGACAAAGAGCAGTGGTACAGTATTCAACAGGGATAGCAGCCTCCACATTCCAAAAAGCTTGTGGAGCTAAAAAGAGTAAAACATGTCATGGCCATCAATTACCCCTATTAGGATGTGGGTTAATTCTGAGTGGAATTCAGCATGGATCAGAAACAATATTCTTTTATAAAAACCACGGGGGCCTCCAGACTAGAAAACCACCAACAGAATTCCGATTGCCAAATGTTAAAGAAAACCCAATTGGGCAGAAGGATTTATGTCGTTCTAGAAATGTAATCATGTGATACCAGATTTTTTTAATGACTTCATCTATAAATAAAAAACGTTTAACAGATATGATTAGCAATAAAAGTATTAACATTCTGAAGAGAATAATGAACCTCATTACTCCAAGGAAAGATTAAGAATTATAATTTAAGAGGGCAGAGCTGGTGCTTAGAGACGGCAGGAGCTCTTTCGCCATGGCTGTCGGGTCGAACAGAACCAGGATGCCACAGTGTACGTGGGGGGCCTAGGTGAGAAGGTTCATGAACCACTTCTGTGGGAACTCTTTCTCCAGGCAGGGCCCGTGGTCAACACCCACATGCCAAAATATAGAGCCACTGGTCAGCACTTTGTTGAATTCTTGAGTGAGGAAGATGCTGACTGTGCCATTAAGATCATGAACCTGATCAAACTCTATGGACAGCCAATATGTGTAAACAGGGCATCTGCTCACAACAAAAACCTGGATGTAGGGGCCAACATTTTCACTGGGAACCTGGACCCAGAGATTGATGAGAAGCTGCTTTATAATACTTTCAGCGCCTTTGGGCTCATCTTACAAATACCTAAAATTATGTGGGACCCTGATACAGGCAACTCCAAAGGTTAAGCCTTTATTAATTTTGCTTCGTTTGATGATTCAGATGCAGCCATTGAGGCCATGAATGAGCAGTGCCTCTGTAACTGCCTTATCACTATATCTTACTTGTTCAAGAAGAACTCTAAGGGGGACCGCCATGTCTCAGCAGCTGAACAACTTCTAGTAGCCCAGAACCCACTCTCCCAGACTGACCGTCCTTATTAGCTATTCACAGATGCACCCCTTCCACTTCCACCCCCAATCCTGGGGTGCCATCATTGGGGTCTGGGCTTCCTCTACCAGGCATGCCTCCTCCTTGCTACCTCCAGTGCCGCCTCCTGGAGCCCTCTCACCTCCGGCCATGCCCCCACCACCTATGCCTCCTGGGGCTGGAGGACATAGCCCTCCATCATCAGGAACCACAGGGGCTGGACATCCTGGTCATGGACATTCTCACCCTCACCTGTTCCCACCAGGTGGGATGCCCCATCCAGGAATGTCCCATATGCAGCTGGCCTACATGGCCCTCATGGCTTAGGATACTCACATGCTAGACCTCCACGCTCTGGGGGGCAACCGCCACCCTGACCACCACCTGGAATGCCTCATCCTGAACCTCCTCCAGTGGGCATGCCCCCACTGCCAGGACCTCCACTTGGATCTCCCATGGGTCGCCCAGGTCCTATGCCTCCTCTTGGTGTGTGTGGGCCTCCTCCACTGATGCCACCTCATGGATACACTGGCCCTCACTATGGCTATCAATGGGGGCCCCCTCGCCATCCAGATGCCCCCACCTCCAGTTCCCTGTTGTGGCCCACTTTGGGGCCCTTTCCCTTGGTAAATTCTCATTCTTCTTCCTCCTGTTATATCCTTCTGATATCCTTTCCATTCCTTGGACCAATCAGAGTTGCTATAGCTCCTTGGGGCTAGGGCATTAATCCCTCTCAGTCCCCCGCCAATGCAATTGTTTTTAAAGGAGGTTTTTCTTTTCTTTTTCTAATTATTTATTATTTTTTAATTTTTTACATTGGTCCTAAGTGTTTTGCAGATGCCCAGAGAAAATAAAACTATGTTGCTTGTTTTAAAAAAAATAATTATAATTTGAGCCAGGTGCATGTCTGTAATCTCAGCAGCTCAGGAGGAGGCTCAGGCAGAAGGATCGCAAGTTCAAAGCCAGACTCAGCAATGGAGAGGCGCTAAGCAATTTGGCTGTCTCTAAATAAAATACAAAATAAGGCTAGGGATGTGACTCAGTGGTTGAGTGCCCCTGAGTTCATTCTCCAGTACCAAAAAAAAAAAAAAGAATTATAATTTGAACAATTTTCTATAAGAATTAACTAATGAGCTATTGGGCTCCATCATCCATTGATTTCAAGGGATTGAATGTTTTCAGAATGACTTCATGGAGGGGCTGTTTGCCATCTTGGTCTCAGGAAACCAAGAGCCAAACAAATTTTCTTTCACATTCTATCAGATCATAAAAAGTAGGAGCTTTTATGTTGAGTTCTGAGAAAGTTCATCCTGTTGGAGCAGCTACAGTTCATCAAGTCTAAAGTTTACATTTGGAGGAAACAGCTTTCTGCAGATTTACTTTTCTATGCCAACTTCCTAAGGAAATGAACAATCTGCTCCAAGATGGTGCCCTATCCTTGCCATCTTAGATGTCCTGTTCATTAGCAGACCATCCCTGTGGTAATTGTCCTCTGGACCCCAGTGAAATATTTAGATTGTTATAGCAAGCACCCAAGTGAATTCTCACAATCACACTCTGAATCCAAAATAACATTATTTCAGGCAACTATCAATACAGGAAAAATTGAATGATGAGGTTACATGAACAACAGAAAACAGTTTGGTGGACTTGAAACTTGCATCAAAAGTAACTCAAGGCATACTTAGACTCTTGTGAAGTAATTGTGGTTAGTATAGTTACACTCACAATGAGTAGTCAAATATTAAATGTTAAAATAAGTTCTTTTTACAATCTTTTGAGGAATACCCTGATGGTCCCAAATGGGCATAAGGAATAGTTAATGGTAGAGATGACTCCAAAAGAAGGTGAACTCAAACCCAAGTCATAGTCTGTGGCTCTGTTTGGCTATAGTTGAACACATACCTGTCCTGAGAGCTATCTCTATATAATTTCTTTTTCTAAAAAATGAGGTTTCTGGGGCTGGGGATGTGGCTCATGCGGTAGCGCGCTTGCCTGGCATGTGTGCGGCCTGAGTTCGATCCTCAGCACCACATACAAACAAAGATGTTGTGTCCGCCGAGAACTAAAAAATAAATATTAACAAAAAGAAGGAGACTTACTTTAAAAAAAATAAATAAATAAAATTTAAAAATGAGGTTTCTTCATCATGGAACAGTGCACAGAGTACACATCATATAACAGATCTGGTCTTATTCTTCTTTTCTAAGTAATTTCTAAGTGATTCTAGCCCTTAGGAAAGAGAAGGAAAAGTCAGGGATATGGTGCAACCTGATACAACCTGAACTCAACTAAAGGAGACTCAAGGAGAGTTATTATAACCTTTAGGCCAACTGCACAGAGACCAGAATGGCTGCTCTGAAACCCTATGAAAGGAAAACTCACATAAGACTCTTACTCCATCCTAATCTGCATAAACCCAGCGAGCACACGGAGTAAATTGCTTTGATCCTACTCAAGAGATAGCTAATGAAAATGTTGAGCTTTATTCTTCAGCAGGGCAATGCACACAGGCAAAGTTGCCCCAATTGTTAAAAATATTAAAATATTTCTGTAACTCTTGAAAAAGAACTGCTGCCTGAACCACCCGGAGTGTTGCCAGCTCCCTTTCTTCCCAAGGTCCTCCACTGGGACCCCCCCAGACCTCCACGTGCTCCAGCTAGTACAGGGTGAATGCCCAATCCCCAAGGACCTTGCTGCTGCCTGCAGGTCCATTCTGACTGACAGGTGCCTGGAGAGCTGCAGTGATTATATTATAAAGAATAAATATTAACAAAAAGAAGGAGGCTTACTTTAAAAAAATAAATAAATTTTATAAATATTTCAATTATCCTATCTGTTCTTAGGCAATGCTCATAAGTGACTCTTTGGTGACTAAACCAAAGAGTTATTTTAAAAAATAATAATAATAAAAACAGTACAAGATGAAAAGGGAAATGCACAGCCATGCGTTTTTACACTACCCCTAGTTTTTTTATACTACTACCCCTAGTAGTTTTTATACTATTCCCTACCCCCGGCAATCTTGGGTTAGTCCCTTCCCAAGGTTGCCAGGACTAGCCCAAGGTTGCCGGGGGTAGGGAGTGAGGGGTTCTTAATTCTGCAGATCTGGGGCCTGCTATCGGAAGACGGATTTTTCTTGGTCTTGAGTGAGTGGCATAGCAATACCTAATCACCTCCTTTAGGAGAAGCTGAGAAGAACAGATCATAGCTGAGAAGCAATAGGAACCCCAGAGAAGAAAGGTCCCATGTAAATATGCAAGAGGATTAAAAATAGAGAAAGAGAAAAGTCATCCAAACCACAAATGTATTTTCAGATTGCCAAGGTCCTGAACTCCTGGGTCTTACGCACCTCCGTGTGAATGGCGCTCTTACCAAAATGAGAGGGAATTTAGCTCAGCTGAGGAACATATAAGGGAAGTTGAGGGAACAGTTCCAGATGGGGCAGTATAAAAACGCAGAAGGAACATTTCATTCCTTTAAAGAGTAAATACCACCAAAGGTCCCAATTCAGCCCAGGCATGGGCGAGCTCTGAGCTTGCTGCACTTACAAAATGTGCCTTCAGGGGATGGCATGAAACTTGGCCATGCAGTAGGATTTCATTCATCTAGCCTGTGTTCGTAGTGTTTACAAACTTGGTCTCAGAACCAAAATATACAGTGGGAGGTCCTAGGCCAAAACTTTCAAGCAAATGACTTTTTGTGGCCATTTCTTCCATCCCCCTTTTCCATTTATCTTAGCTCTCCCGGGTCCGTCTATCCCCGTCCCGAGTGCATTTTGGCCAAGGGTATGAAGTTCATGTTCCATTCAGGACCTGGAGGAGTAAATCTCTCCCACTGGCTTTGGGCACATTCTGAGGGGGGAGAGAGGGCCCTATGGAGGTGGGGAGTCGGACGTGGTGGGGTTCCTCAGACAACAGACATGCCATCTTTCAGGGCTGTGATTGCAGTTGTCCAAGTAACCAGGAGATTTGATTCTCATAGCTAAGCACCAGCACAGGGGACTTGATAGAGTTTGAGTGAGGAGTGCCTTTCCTTCAGTCCACTGGGTGCCCCGCCATCACAGGAAGTGAGTTAAGCAAAGAGGCCCCCCCCCGAAAGAAGGGGAGCCACCAAAGCAGCAGGTACACCAGCAGGGAAGGGGACCATCAAGGACTATTTATCACTGACAAAAGAATTGCTGCCCCATGATGGTAATAAAAAGCAGACCAGTTTTATGTTGGCTCCTAAATTATTATTATTGATTTTTAAAGTCTCCACGGATGACATAGGTCTTTATTCAGTGTACCAGCAGGGAGCCACTCGACCCAATACCTGCTCACCCCTGCCCAGGACGTCCCCATACCAGAGGGGGTTTCTGAGCCCCCTCAGAGTTTTCCTGGGAGCTGAAGTCTGAGAAGTTTTTTCAGGGAAAAAAAAAAAATCTAATCATATCCAACTTAGGAACTGAGGCAGAGGTGGGGCCCAGAACATGGGTCTTCACGTTCTGCGAGGACACCCTTCGGCAGGACAGGACAGGACAGGAACAGGCTGCACCTTCTGCAGGACAGTCACACTCACTGTTCCTGGTGGCTGTGGCATCACAGGAGGCCCAGCCTGTGTCCTCTTGTTGCTAGGGCGATTTAAAAATAGCTTCTGTGGCCAGGGAGGAGGGGGACAGGGAAAGAAGGGAAGATGAGTGACTTTTTACAGAAAAACTACAGGCAATGAATCCTGCCTTGGTGCCATGAGGGGATCTTGTGTCTACTCTATTTTTTTTTTTTTTCCCCTGGAGGAAAAGCTTTATGTCCTGGGTCTGCTGTGGGCTCTTTCTGGGAAGGACCCAGCTGCCTCTGGAGAAGGCCTGTCACTCGTTGGTCAGCAGGACGCGGGCAGGCCCTGGGTAGGAGGAGGAAACGCCACTCAGCCTGCTCGGCTGGGACAGAGGAGGGGGCTTTGCAGGTCAGCTTTGCCAGCACCAGCACCGCAGTGGCCCCAGGAGAGGCTGTGGGCAGGGGAAGAGTCGGGGACCCTGCTGGGCTCACCAGCGACACCCTCTTCAGCTTTGTACCTAGGGAATGGCCATTTTTGGTGTCCCTGTCAATCGGCTGGTGCTTTGCATAGGGCAATACCAGCCAGAGTCCCAGGCCGATGTCTCTCTAAATTTAGGACATTTTCCCAGTTCACTGTGAATGTTTGAAGCCAAGTGTCACAAAAAAGCTAACCAGCTGATTTTGAATATGACTTGGTAGGTGTCCCAGGAAGTGACCAAGGTACATTTCCCTCTTCATCTCTTCCTACTCCACTTTAGGAGACTGTATGTCACCATAACCTGGCTTGGGGAGAAATCAAGTAGCTCTTTTTTTTTTTTCCCCTCCAAGAAAAGATTCAAGATTCTTGAATTAAACTGTGCCAGAAACTTCTTTGCTAAGCAGTTTCTGATTCCCTCAAAGAAGCGATCAAATGAAATTGATAATTCATGTCATGGAATATTATAGACCATAGAAAAATCATCAAAGGATCATTAAAACATGCAAAAATATTTATAGTAAATTGAACAACAGGTCTCCAAAGAATATGTATGTAATCTCAATTTTTACAATTGTGAAACATATGTATATAAATATTATATCTTATTCAATATCAGACATGTAATTATATATATATATATACCATTATACATACATATATGTATATATTTTGTATTTTATAGATATATGCATATATAAACAATCTGAAATTCTGCTTGTATTTTATGGATATATGTACGAATGTGTGTATACATATATGTATATGTACACAATTTTGTCTTCTGTATGCTTTTATTTACACTTCAAATTTCTACAAGGTGTGTTTTGTTTACCTAATAACATCTGAATGGGATTATTTTTTTAAAAAATCCATATTACCAAGGTGTTCTCCCTCAGGCATGTCCAAATAAAGGCAGAATAGTGGTCTAGTGACAGGATTGGTCTTATCCTGCCTTTAGAAACTCTCAGAGAGTGTAAAACCAAAGCAATGTTCCTTGGTGGCAGAGGGATGGTGGAGATGACCTTCTTAGGTCCTAAAGTCAAATCACTGCTTTAAATTTAACTTGCCACCAAAAACCTTCCAGAAGGAACTATTTAGAACCTTCCTAACTGTCTAGTCATGTCATCAACCAAAATGTTCTTCCTCTCTTCCCTCCTCCGCTCTAGGCTGTAACTGATCCTAGTGGGCTCAGGAAAGGATGAGGCCCCAGGACCAGGGAGCCACCTAGAACCATCCAAGCACACGCACAGCCTTCCAGGGGCCTGGCACATGGCCAGCTGGTGTGTGACAGGAGGATGACCATTTGAGTGCCCCCCTCACTGCCTGAACTGTTCTCCAAGTCTCCACGGTGACTCACACCAGGCTGGCAGAATCTCACTTTGGGCAGGGCTAGCTCCCTTCTTTCTGCATCTGAATTTCAGTTTCCTCTTTGGCTAAATGAGGAACTTCGACTTGATGAGCTCTAAGTTTCCTTCTGGCTCTGTGATTGACAGCAGTTGTTTGAACAGTTGCATCTCAAGTATTGGATGTGCCAAACCCCATTTGCCCCCTGAAATGTGCAAAGTCATGAGCTGCAAATCTAGGATTGAGGCTGCCAGAGTTTTGATGCTGGATGTCCCACAAAGACCCGGTTGTTAAAGAATTGGTCCCAGGTTGGCAATTTGGGGAGGTGATGTAAATTTTAAGAGGTGGGGCATGCATTCATAGGAGACTGGGGGATTCCGTTTTTTTTCCTCTCTCTTTTTGCTTCTGGTTCATCATGTAAGTGGTTTGCTCTGCTGCACAGTGCTGCCATGATGTGCTATCCTTGTCAGAGGACCAAAGCAATAGGGCCACTTGATCTTGGGCTGGAATCTTCAAACCCATGAGCCAAAAACCTTTTATCTTTATAAGTTAATTGTCTTAGGTATTTCACTGTAGTAACAGGAAGCCAACTTACACCCAGGCACGTGCTGGGGCCCAAGGACTGAATCTACTCCACAGAAATGTTTTGTTTGGTCCATAGTGTTATAAGGGCACAGAATTTAAAAAGAAAAAGTAATACATTTACCAATAGCTAAAGAATAGGTACATATTGAATAAAACCTATGTTTCTAGATTTTATTGGAAAATCATAAAAATCTGGCAGTGGATCTTTGTAGACTTAACCTGCTGGATCTGAGAGGTGGATACTTCTTCTGGTATAGAGGTGTGGACTTTCCAAGTCTCCCCCAGCCCCCCTCATTCCCTACTGTCTCTTGGACTTGGAGACTGAATGGTAGTTGCTGTTATCATTTTTCTTATGCCAAATCTTTAGTCACTCATGTTCCTGATTATCCCTTGCAAGCAGCTGAGTTTGCAATTTCTGATTCCTTGGGGGCAAAGATTGTCTTTGGATCCTCCACAAGGCTTTTCTTAGTAAGAACACGTGGAAATCCCAATGAATGTTTGCTTCTAGCTACCTAAAATGTAGGGTAGAAAGTCGACAACCTTTGTGTCTGGGGTTTCCCTGTATTCCTAGGTGAATCTCCCTCCTTTCCACGAAGCAGAAGGATTTTCTCTAAAGAGTAAGCCCCTGGTTAGCACAGGCTCTCGACTCATGAAGCCTGATTCCTGGCTTGTATTTCCTCGGACTGTGTGTAAGGAGGTTTAGCTTAGTCCAACTTCTCACTTGGAGGAGGACTTGGCAGATACTTCATGCAAAGGGATTCCAGAATCCCCTCATATATCACTTTTGACATTCAGTTGAAAACACAAGAGCCGATTTCTCATGTGCCAGCCATCTGAAGACAGAATCTTCATCCTGTTTATCGACACTCTGGGTTTGGATGAGCTGCCAATAAATACAGAGATAGCAGCTTCTGGAGATGTGTTGGGGAGGAGGAAGCCAGCATTCCTATCTCCTCACCTCTGCTCTGAGCACTGTCTATTTGTCAAGTTACTGCTTTACTATTCCCACTCCCCTCCCCCTCCAGTGATTCTATTTTTGGTTAAAGTGAAAACATGCTGTATGGTAAGACAGGTACTTCAAAGAGTAAGTCAAGAATAGCCAATTAGCTTAGGGTAAAGAAGTTGAGAAAAATAACATGCCTTTTATTTAGAAATAGGATAGGCATAAAACTTACCTTCCACACCAGGCTCTTTGGAAAGTGGGAGGAGGTGCTAATTGGGCAGGATTATAGGCATCAATTGGAAATGTCCCAGGAAAATTTAAAAGTCAGATGTCATTATTTTTAAAAAGCTCAGAATAATGATTTTCATTCATGGTAGGGTTGGGTGCTTCATGGAAAAAAAAAATATCTTGAGCCATTTATAGCAAAACTATTCCAGAGGGGAGAAAGAGGTTATAAGCTGTATTAGTGAGCCTTCTGTTACTATGATCAAATGCCTCAAGTAATCAACTTAAAAGGGAGAAAGGTTTATTTTGACTCACATTTTCAGAGGTTTCAGTCCATGGGGACTTGGACCCATTGCTGTGACAGAGGAGGCCAGTTCACCTCAGGACAGCCAGAAAGCAGAATGAGAGGAAGGGGGCCAGGGTCCTAATAGCCCCTTCAAGGACACACCTGCATTGATTTAACTTTCTTTCACTATAGCCCACCTCCTAAAGGTTCTATTACCTCCCAATAGTACCATAGGCTGAAGACCAAGGTTTCCACACATGAATCTTTGGGAGACTTTTGAAGTACAGACTATTGCAATGGGAATAAGCTAATCACAGGCTCATCTGAGAATTCCCAGCTATCCCTTTAGTTTTTACAATTCCTGTTTTTGCCAGCTGGGGCCATAACATTGACTGTAAACACTTCCTACCTAAGAATTCAGCTGCTGCTGGGCATGGCGGTCCACACCTAGAATCCCAGTGGCTCAGGAGTCCGAGACAGAAGGATCACAAGTTCAAGGCCAGCCTCAGCACTTCTGCAAGGCTCTACGCAACTTAGTGAGACCCTGCCTCAAAATAAAACTAAAAAGGGCTGGGGATGTGGCTCAGTGGTTAAATGCCCCTGGGTTCAATCCCTGGTACCAAACAAAGTATTCAGCTTCCACCTAAGTTCTAAATCTAATCAATTTCTGATTTCATTCTGCAGAAGACAAATCAAAGCAAATGACATGTCCTGAATAGAGTCACTGTTTCCTTATCTACCTGGAGCAGTACCGACTGCAGCCAGAGTTCGATCCTTTTTCCACATGAGGTTACTTAGCCATTAGCAGCAACTTACCTGTCCTTACCTGGAGACTCCGCCCTACCCCATGAAACGGCATCTGTCATTGCCTCAGTCTTGGTGGGCACCTCTTCTGGAGTCGAGACCAAAATAGAGAGCTTAAACATGGCTTCACTGCAACAGTACACACAGACTTGCCAGCCTTCCACTCAAGATGTGGACTACCGCACATTCCACCACTCAGCGCCATGTGAATCCAGTTCTCCCCTCCACGGAGGCCCTCTTGCAACTCCACTCTTAAGGTTAATTTCTGTGTTGGTCGGGTTTTTATGTGAGTGGGAAGATTCCTTTTGGTAAGGGGAATGTACACTAAGATGCACAGGGTAGCCCACTTACTCCTAGCAGCCCACTTACTCTGGTTCCACATTTTGCTAAAACTGTGAATGCAGAACTAGAATACCTGAGAACAAGCGCTCAGGGCTGCATGGGTTTACAAACTTCTCTGGAGAGAGCTGACATAATATACTTCCTACAATAGGGAATTTGAGCTGGGTGCGGTGGCGAGTGCCTGTAATCCCAACAGCTCAGGAAGCTGAAGCAGGAGGATCCCAGGTTCAAAGCCAGCCTCAGCAACTTAGTGAGACTGTCTCTAAATAAAATATGAAAAATGGCTGGGGATGTGGCTCAGTGGTTAAGAGCCCCGAGGTTCAATTCCCAGTACAAACACAACAACAGGGAATTTGACTGAGTCAGGTGGTTACCATCCAAATAGAGTGCTCCTTCTCTGGGAAGTGATTTGTGTCAACTCTTCCCACAGGTTTGGCTTTTCTTATATTTAGTCAACCCACAGGCTCATCATTTGGGGTGAGGTCATCAGAATTGTGCTACTCAGTTCACTTGGCAAGAGCCACAGCAGCTGAGGCAGGAAGGGGTTTTGAGTCCCTTTTGCTAAAGGGCATCTGTGAGCCAGCTATGCAAGGAGACATCTTAATTTATGAATGAATGAACTTCAACTCTTTCAGTAGAGTTATTCTCCAGAGACATTTTTATGAGCTGTTACAGCTAAAGTCCTGATGGAGCTAATTATTCAAAATATTGACTCCAACTTTGAGGCAGTGTGGAGTTCAGTGAATCGATTTTCAATATCTCTGACTCTTACTGAGCAATTTATGGAGAGCAAACAGAGGCATCAGCTCTAACTTCCTCAAATGGCTTTTATAAGTGACTTATTAAAGCATCCCCCAAAGCCCTTTTATCTTTTAAAGATGCCAAACAAAATTATTGCTAATTAAGTGTTTAAAAATGTGGACTAGTATTTCCCAAGCTGTGCCCTATAGGAAACTACTTCTAGGAAATATTAATAATAATATTAATATAAATAATAATGTTTCATAAAAATTCAGGGTACAAGAACTGGTACCCTGGGCAGAAGGTGCACAGAGACCAGAAAAAGAGGTGTACAACTTCTTTGATATAATGAGAGCAACTAAGAACAGAGCAGGGAGGAAGAGCAGGAAGAAAAGATTAACATTAAACAGAGACATGAGGTGGGAGGGAAAGGGAGGAAAAAAGGGAAATTGCATGGAAATGGAGGGAGACCCTCATTGTTATACAAAATTACATATAAGAGGTTGTGAGGGGAATGGGATAACAAACATGGAGGGAAATGAATTACAGTAGATGGGGTAGAGAGAGAAGATGGGAGGGGAGGGGAGGGGGGATAGTAGAGGATAGGAAAGGTAGCAGAATACAACAGTCACTAATATGGCAGTATGTAAAAATGTGGATGTGTAACCGAAGTGATTCTGCAATCTGTATTTGGGGTAAAAATGGGAGTTCATAACCCACTTGATTCTAATGTATGAAATATGATATGTCAAGAGCTTTGTAATGTTGTGAACAACCAATAAAAAAAAAAGAGGTGTACAAATCCAGGATTGCCCAGAATGCAGTTTATTAGGAGTTTACAGACAGACACACATCCTGGGTGACAGCCAGACAAGAAGAGACCTGCACACTAAGGCAGGAGGAAGGGCTCATGTGTTAACATAGACAAAGATGCGCTGCATTCAACTGAAGGTACCTGGGCTTTCTCAAAAGAGGAATAGTCTGTGACTGGCACAAAATGTTAGGCTTGTCCCCAGGTTCTTAGAGTGTGTCCATCAACAATCCTGAATGAGTGCATCAACCTTCAAAAGGGCAATGGAGGAACACCACAGCAGCATCCTTGATAGCCCACATTTTGTGCCATTTGGATCCACTCGCTTTGTAGGTTAAATACTGGGACCAGCTTCTCCAGAATTCTGGTGAGTCATTTTTCCTGGGGAAATTTACAAGAGAAATGAAATGGGAGGAACTACAGCCCCATGGCTGTAGATCACATAGAGGCTGCAACTGAGCCTGCTTGTCTCCTTCCCTGAGTACCATTCCAGAGCCCTTCATCACAGCTGGCCACTCTGTTGGTCTAGGTGGCTGGCCTCAGAGCTGTCCAGCTTTTCACCCTAAGGGACTGAGCCTTGGAGCCATGGCAGCTGTGCTTCTGTTTATCATCAATCTTGGATGTTGAGCATTTTCTCCCTGGCCCCCAAGGGGTAACCATACCCTACCCTCTCTATATAATCAAACCAGATGGTGACTGCTTTCCTGCTCTGCTGTTGGCACCAGCAGGCAAAATGGCCCATCGACAGCCATAACTAAAAGCTTCATGGGAATCTTTCTGGGTCTCCTAGAGGAAGCATTTTTTCTCTGAAAATCAGAACCTCTAAACTCACGAAGGGCAGAGTTACAGGGTTGGAAAATATAAGTTCTCCCCGTGGGTCTTAGGAGTGATGGTAAGTGGGGCAACTCCTCACCCTCTCCCTTGGCTTCTGAATTCATGCATGTTATCTATTACAGGCCCAGTACCACGAGTGTCAGTTTGTATAGAGCAGTAGCTTTCAAAATGGGACTCGGGGCCCCTTTACACTCTAAAAATTTATCACAGCCCCTCCCTCCCAAGAAACTTTCTTTGTGTGGGTAGTAACTCTTGATACTGCCTTAAAAATTAAAACTGAGAAATATTTTTTAAAAAACTTCTTTTCATTTGAAGTTGGCCGTGAGGAACACATTGCACATTAACAGAACATCTTAGCACAATTATTATGAAATTAGTTTCAATCTAAGGTTTATGAAACCTGAAGATAATGTTGGAACATTTCAGATTGTTCCAGAAAATGAAGGAGCATAATAAAGGACAAGGCTTGTTAAGTGAAGTTTACTTGCCTTGGTTTATAATACCCGATTTCTAAGAGAAGGTATGAAATGTGCTAATGTTTTGGCAAAGTCGTGTCTACTTTGATGAGATTGCTGCCTTGATTTACTGATTAATTCTTCACCTATCAGATGCAGGTTTTCTTCACTTTCTGTGTAATCTGCCTACATAGCAAAGATTCTTTAATGTTAACTTTGTTATAATCTTTATTATTCAAGAAAAAAGTATCACAACTACGAAAGAACTTAAATGTTTTTACTACCATCTCACTTTATATAGTTTTTAAAATTGTGATTGCTATTTTGATTAAATAGCCAAATATCATTTTTCAGGCACTCATAATCCCATCTTAATAAGATGTCTAAATCTCTTCTGACATCTTTTTGAATTTTGCCTCCTCAAAATCAGATCCAATTATAGAACTATAAGGGGAGGAGGGAGCGTGATTCAGGATATCTTTTATATAAAAATCCATTCTGAGATTTCCCAGAGGGCTCCTGTGAAATTGCAAAGATTTGTTCTTTCACCTTATAAAAAGAGAGGCGCTAGAAATAATTAGGGTTGTTTGATACATTACTATTGTGAAGTTTCATGGGAGAAGTTGTCAAATCAGAAGAGACAGTTAAATTTGGATAGGTAAAATATTTTAATATAGATTTCAGGTGTTACATAATTCATGGGCAGTCCCTGGATATTTGTCAGTGTCCTTGCTTTCCACACATTGAACTTCAGAGGAAACACTAGCTACACTCGGCTGAGTTTTCCATAAGTCAGAATCCTGATGACATTTTGCATGATGATATTAGACAACAGTGATATTAGTCTTAATTTCGGTTATTTAAAATGTTAACCTGGTCAGAATCTTAATTCTTTCACTTGAATCTAGTATGTTCTACACCGGGGATACACATCAGACTTATCCTATGGAGTCACATAAAACTACAGACCTCTATGCCATATTTATTGAATCTCTTTATACTCTGGGTGTATTCCTGATACATGCTTGCTGTAATCTTGGTATATTACTGCATTATGTCTCAGAATTATTATGTTACATCTCAAAGTTTTTCCTCTCTTAAAATTATGTTCATCCATTTTTATAAATCAGAACATTCACTGACTTCTCTGGAAATAGGCTTAATCACTACTCTTAGAGACATGTTGTCTAAAATCCTATCTTGGAATGGCTTTATCATCTTGTTATGCATGCCACAGGAACAATCAAACTCTAATTGTCAAGTTACATTGTTCTTATTAGGAACTCTCATCAGACCTTTATATTTAAAAATAATCAATAATAAATTAACCAGTTACTTATCATCCAACATAGTTTTATTTTGCTCTGATGCTTGTCTGCTATCAGCTACAGGCCTTCAACAACAACAACAAAAAAGCACCATCTCACTGCCCTCACAGAGAAGGACTATCCCAGGTACTTGGAACTATTGACTCTTCAAAGAATAGACTTTTGCATTTGCTGGTAAATGGATGGAACTGGAGAATATCACGCTGGGTGACATAAACCAGATGCAGGGAATCAAGGATTGAATGTTTTCTCTTATGTGTGAAAGCCAGAGGGAAAGAAGGAATTTTCTTATGAAAATAGAAGGGAGAACAGTGGAGTAGAGGAAAGGGAATAAGGGGGAGGGAGGAGGGAGGAGAGATGGGAAATGGAGGAACAGTGGAATGAAATGAGCCAAACTATGTCACGTGCGTGCGTGAATCTATTACAGTTAACTCCACTTTTATATATAACTACAATAAAGCCAATTTAAAAATAAATCAATGAAAAAAATTTTTTTTCAAAAAGGAAAGAAAAAAAGAATCAACATTTAAATATAGGTCTCCGAGGCATGACTTGGGCAGCTTTTCGGCCTTACCAGTGTTTTAAGTCTGAACCTACAGATGCGGTGTATCCAGTGTTAGCTGCACTCGACTGGATGAACTGAGGAGGAAAAGCTTACTGTAGTTATTGGCTTAGAGTACTGTTAATGTTTGAATGTCCTCTTTTGCACATTTGAAGGCAAGCAAGCCCTTTCCTTTTCTCCTTAAACTTTGTGTAACCCACAACAATTTGCAAAGCTCTGCTTTTATATACTGAAATGTAGCATTGTGAGATGATATCTGAATCTCACCCATCCCCCTGAAATCAGAAACTCTCCTTACGCTTCTTTACTTTTCATGGCAATATAGTTATTTGCCTCAGTTCTGCAAAAATCTGTCTTTAAAAAAAAATCAGAATATACTCAGAAAAATCAATTGTGCACCCAAAGCCTGGGCTGGTATATCATGTTTGAGAATGATCTCATTTAATGGAACTCAGGAGGCCTATAAGGTTTTCCCAGGAAACCTGGCCTGGTTACTGGCCCACAGGGTCCTGCTTTGTAGGGGTGAAGACTTGACTGAGGCTGAAGGATTTTCTCAAGGTGACCCATTCTTGGTGGTGGTTGGTTCCTCCCTGGCTGCTGGCCAGAGACCACAGAGTCACTCTGAGTGCAGTCTGTGTCCTCATGATGTGGCAGCTGCAATCGCCTAGACCCAGTGAGAGAGAGTGAGCAAGGAGGAGTCCCAGTCCTTTTTATGACTTAGTGTCAGAGTCACACTGTCACTTCTGCCTTATTCTACTTGTTAGAAATGAGTCATTATGTCCAGCTTACACTCAAGAGGAGGGAAATTGCTGGGTATGGAAGCTCACGCCTGTAATACCAGGGGTTTGGAGGCTGAGGCAGGAGGATCGTGAGTTCAAAGCCAGCCCCAGCAACTTACCAAGGCCCTAAGCAGCTTAGCAAGACCCTGTCTTAAAATGAAAAATAAAAAGGGCTGGGGGCTGGGGATGTGGCTTAATGGCTAAGTGCCCCTGGGTTCAATCCTCGGTACTGAAAAAAAAAAGAAAAAGGAAAAAACCACACACACACACACACACACACACACAGAGAGAGAGAGAGAGAGAGAGAGAGAGAGAGAGAGAGAGAGAGAGAGAATTAAGCTCCACCTCTTGAAGAAAAGAATAGCAAAGTATTGGGGGCACATCTGTAAGGTTCCCACAACCTGTCTCCAAAGCCCTGGCCTTTACCATCATTTTAGGCTGTCTTTGGGCAACTCTATGATTTAATGGATGAAACAGTCTTATCAACAAATTCAAGAAAACAAAGTAGGTTATAATTGTGCTATTATAGAGGTACAAGAGGTGCCAGGGAAATGAAATCAAATCCAACTGGAATGATCCCAGGGAACTTCCTCTTGAAGGAAGAGGCGTTTGATATGAGTCTTGAAGAAGGATGAGATTTCAAGGGTGTAAGGTTGGAAGCAAGAGGGAGGGATGGTCAGAAACAGGCTGAATGTTGGCACAGAGGCAGGAGGAAGCACCTATCAGGTTTGTGGAATACAGTGGCACTAAATTAAGTAAACTAATGAAAAAAAAACCTACTTTGTTTTCTTGAATTTGTTGATAAGACTGTTTTACTTCTTCCTGCCTAATTTTATGAATTTATCTTCTACCTCCTTGGGTTATTTTCCTTTAGATCTTTGTGTTTTTATTATTTCTAAGCTGCCAGTGGTAGTACACCTATTCTGTCTGAATATTCTATTCCCCCAAATATTTCAGATTCTCAAACTGATATTCTTTGCCCATGACCCAATAAGCTTCCATTTTCCTCAGGGAAGCTGATGTCATCTAGATACATTAAGAAAAATGCAATCTGGTTAGATAAATTCATACTATCAGGTGAATGATCGATGACCCAATAACCTACCTAAAGGTATCTGATTTTTAATTTTTTTCTAACCTGTTAAAAAATAATTTCACACTTACAGAAAAGTTACCCAAAAAAAGATTTCCTGTATATTCTTGAAAAATACATTTGTTTTATTATGTCTCCCAATGTGTGTGTGTGTGTGTGTGTGTGTGTGTGTGTGTGTGTAAAGCCTTTTTCTGAACCTTTCAGGAGTAAGTTGCAATTGTATCCCCAAATGCTTCAGTGTGCATCTCCTAAGAACAAGGACAATCTTCTAATAGCTACAGCATATGTTCCAAAATCAGGATGTTAACCTTGATTTAAGACCATTCTCTATGAAACCTACTCACCTTTTGCTGGTTATCCCAGTAACATCTTTTATATGAACACAGCAGCAGCAACAACAAACATCATCATTTTTGACTCTTTCCTTTCTGGTCCTGGATGCTGTACATGGTGACATGAGGCGTTCATTTGTTATGTCTCTTTAATCTCTTTAATCTGCAATAGTTCTCCAGTTTTCGTTTTTGAAGAGCACAGGTTAATTGCTTTGCCGACATTCCTTCAGTCTGGGTTTTTCCTGATGTTTCCTCTTTAGATTTGGGGGTTCCCTTAGTTTGGCAGGAACAGCAGTGAACTGATGCTGTGTTCTCAGGGGACCTTGTCAGGTGGCTCCATGTCCTCTTGACTCAAATGGTGCTGTTGGCTTCTAGGGCTTGGTGACCATGGTTTCAGCCAGGTTTCTCTGTAAAGTTAAGGAGCATTTTGTCCGTAATTAGTAAGGATTGTGTAGGGATACACCGTGAGACTACGAGGATATTCTGTTTCTCTTCAAACTTTTCCTCATTTATTCTAGCATCCATTGATGATCCTTGGCTGGTTACTATGATGGTCACCAAATGATGTCTTTTTAACTTTGTCCTTTTCTCTATACCTGTTATTTGGTTGTCTATTATAAAGGGCAGCTTTTTCTTCTCCTCGATCTACTTATTTATATAAACATGGGCTCATGAGTTCCTATTATATTTGAGCTGGTAATAAATTGGTACCATTATCTTGATGCTGCATTAGCTCAGATTTGACCAGTGAGAAGCCCCTTTAAGCTGGCTATCATATTTGACTTTAAAAAGAGGTTGAGTTTCCATTCAAATATTTCTCCAAATAGTACAAAGTAAGGTCTCAAGAGAAGATGAAGTGGAAAGTTGCAGCCATGTGCCAGGAGGTGAGAGGGAGCAAAGTAGCCTTTTCTGGATCCATTTCCCCAACTGTCCGGACTTTTCACAGCGTCTTCCTCCTTCTTTGTCCTACGATGGATTAAACACTGGAACTTGAAGGGACTTTAGAGATTGCCAGCTTCGTGATTCCCAAAACCTCATGTGTGGCAAGGGCTGTGTAACTGCAGCCCCTAGAGAGTTGGTTTAATAGATTGGTGTCCCCCAACTCTAGAGGTTCTCATTTGAAGGCCAGGCCCAGTGGGATAGGCCTTTTATGTATTTATTTAAAACAAAAAAAACAGGTGATCTCTGTGTTCAGGCAACACTAATCACACACACACACACACACACACACACAGCCACTCCCCCCCACCCCCCACCCCACACACATACACTACTTCCTTTTTCAGGTGAGAAACCAGCAACCAGAGAGAGAAAGGCATGTGTTCTAGATCATACCATCAATGCCAGAAGCAGGTGGCATCTTGGCTGGTCAGCACCTGAATTTTCCTACACAGTGCTACTCCAGTTCTTTTTTTCTTTCTTTCTTTATATATATATATATATATATATATATATATATATATTTTAGTTGTTGATGGAGCTTTATTTTATTCATTTATTTATATGTGGTGCTGAGAATTGAATCCAGTGCCTCACACAGGCAAGGCAAGTGCTCTATCACTGAACCATAACCCTGACCCTCTTTCTTTCTTTCTCTTTTTAAAGAATAACTTGTGGGGTTTTTTTTTGTAATTTTTTAATTTGTTGATAGACCTTTATTTATTTATATGTGATGCTGAGAATCTAACCCAGTGCCTCACACATGCCAAGTAGGTGCACTACCATTGAGCCACAACCCCAGCTCTACTCCAGTTCTTTGAAAGCTCTGAAGGTTTTGGCCCCTCACACCTGTTCTCACAGTAGTAAGAATGAGGAATTTACCCACAGGGTAGACAAAGTTTAAGTTACCTATTTGAAAACTGAGGTCTATCTCTGCTTATTTACTTGATTACTTGCAAAGTCATTGAAGCTGATCACCAGAGTTTCATCCTTCTAAACTGAAAAAAAAAAAAAAAAAGGAACCCACTTTACAAGTTGTTGTGAGCATTAATTTTAGAGCCACCATAGGGAAGGCCTGGCACTTTCTCTAGCAAAATATGCACTTGCCACTCCTCTTGCCTTAAAACATGCACACACCTCCCCTAAGGCCACTTAAGAAAGCACTTTCTATTATTCCTTCTGTCTCCTTCTGTTGACCTGTCATTCAGAATATCAGCTGTGTGTCCATTCACCAAATGGAGAAAGACAGCTGTAAGATAAATGGATGCCATTGCACTCTACATACATGTCCTCGGGGACTATTCTAAGTTATGGTTCCCCACCTCATCCCCAGGCCATAGGAATTTGACTATTAAACAGAACTGACCTTTAAGCGTGCAAACTGGAAAAATCCAGAATCCTCACCCCAAAATGAATCCACAGTGCCTTGTAAACCTAGACATCACCCCAAATTTTAAAGACTTGTGGCATGAGAGCAAAGGAGAGAGAACATTTTCAAAGACCTTAGGATTGTGGAGAGCTCTCAGGTAGACCCTGGCCCATTTCCTTTGTAGGTGTTTCATTATTGAGATTCAGCTTCTTCCTAACACCTTCCATTCATTCCTCCCCCTTAAGGGAATCTTCAGGGAAGGGCGCATCAGGAGCCCCAGTCTCCCAGCATCAGGCTAACACCTGGGGAGGGAGAAAGGAGGTGACTCCTGTCGTTTGCATAACTTTAGCAAAGGAACTTAGCATCAGTGTGGATTAAAATACATCCACCTTCAGTCTAGGAATGCGTTAGACCCTAACAGCGCTGAAGGTGTTACCAAAAGCTCAGACCTTTGTCCCCAACAATACAATAATGGGGACATGGTTTGAGAAAAAGGAATAAGAAGTTTTATTGCTTTTCTAGCAAAGGAAAAACACAGGCCACTCCTGTCCCAGAGGCTGTGCTTCTGCCCATCAGCGGGAATAGGGTTTTTTTTTTTTTTTTTTTTAAAGAGGTGATCCAAAGGCTACATTCCAAGTGTCCTCTGTCCAGGAGCTGTAATTCACTTGGTAATTTGGGAGATAATCATTTGTTAGAACTTCTGGTACCATTTCCAAATCTGAATTACTTGGTTCCTGTGTGGGTGTGTGCTCAAGGACAGAGAACTCTGCCTAGGAGGAGGAAGAAATTAGGGAGGGGGAGAGACTACAGTGGAGGAAGGAGAGAGGAAGAGAAAGGGACATGTCCTTTTAAGTCGCAGTGGCAGAGCATCAAGGGCTATATCCAAAGCATAAAGTGGACCACCGTTATCAAGGGTTTCAAAGTTAAGTCCACATATGCTTTGAAATGTCTCCCTTTGATGCAGCCTAGTCTAGAGAGTGACTTATTCAGAGTGATTCTCTTCTCCTTTCTCTCTCTCTCTCTCTCTCTCTCTCTCTCTCTCTCTCTCTCTCTCTCTTTTTGCTACTGGAGATTGAACCCAGAGGTGCTGTACTACTGAACTACATACCCAGGCCCTTTTAATTTTTTATTTTGATACGGTTCTCACTAAATTGCCCAGGTTGCTCAGAACTTGTGCTCCTCCCGTCTCAGCCTCCTGATTCACTGGGATTACAGCCATACACCACCAGGCCAGCTCTGGGCAATTCACTTCTGATCAGTGAATGTGGTAGAAATGATGGAACGTGACCTTCAAGGATGTTAGAGAAGACACTGCTTCTGTTTTTGCTTTCTCTTTTGGATCATGTACTCTTCAGGAAGCCAGCTACCATGTTATGGGGATATTCAAGCAGCCCTAGGGAGAGGCCCCTGTGGGGGAGACAACGAGGTCTCTTCCCCAGAGCCTTCCTGGTGACCATTGAGAAGCAGATCCTCCAGCCCCAGTCAACTCAGAGGAAGGCTGCAGTTTCATGAGCCCCAATTGCCCCTAAATTCCTGACCCAGGAACATTGGGAGATAATAAAATTTTATCATTTAAGCCACTAAATTATGTGGCATCTTATTTATCATAGGGATGCTAATTGTTTCCATAGCAATAGCAACAAAAGATAATGCGGATCAGTGTGAGCACCCGCTGACAGCCTGCTTCTTCACAGGCCCCTGGGCTGACCTGCTGCCTGACACCTGCTACCAAGTTCTGCTCCATTGGGCCTGGGCTGGGCTTCCCTGTGTCTTCCACGCTGGGTCAAGGTCTGCCGTGGGAAGCAGAGATGAACCTTCCCCTGTTCATGTGACTGCCCTGAAAGTGTGTGGAGTAAGTGACCATCCCCTCTCCACGCCCCCCACCCCTGGCCTGTTCTCTTCCGCTGGCTAAGTGGGTAGAGAGGGAAGGTGGCACATTTTGAATGACTTTGGAAAAGAGCTATAGTTTGTTTATAGAAAAAGCAACTGTACTTTTTAAAATTTGTTCTTTTTAGATATACATGACAGTAGACTGTATTTTGACATATACATACTGGAGTATAACTTCCCATTCTTGTGGTTGAACATGATGTGGAGTTTCACTGGTTGCATATTCTATATGAATGTAGGAAAGTTATGTCCAATTCGTTCCACTGTCTTTCCCATTCCCATCCTCCCTCCCTTTCTTTCATTCTCCTTTGTCTAATCCACTGCACTTCTATTCTTGTTAACCTCCACATATCATAGAGAACATTTGGCCTTCCCACTCCTCAGTGTATACCCAAAGGATTTAAAATCAGCATACTACAGTGACATAACCACATCAATGTTCATAGCAGCTCAATTCACAGTAGCCAAGCTATGGAACCAACCTAGGTGCCCTTCAACAGATGAATAGATAAAGAAAATGTGGTATATAGACACAGTGGAATATTATTCAGCCATAAAGAAGAATGGAATTATGGCATTTGCCAATAAATATATGGAACTGAAAGTAACTGTCTTATTTCCTTTTCTATCTTCTCACAACACAGTGTCACCAAAAAGTACATTGTTCCCTCCCCTCATATACCAAGCACTTCTGTAACTCTCTGTAGACACCAACACAGTGTCCTACACCAGTTGAATTCAATTCTGAAGCTAATCAGAGTTAACACAGACCCCCCAGGATAAGAGCTCAGTCCCATAAGACTGCACTCATTTGAGATGCTGGTTGCAAGCAGTATGTCCCCAGGTTATGTTACCCACAACCTTTGTCTGACTTACTGCATTTCAGAGGTTCTCACAACTGCTCTTTGGGGTTCAATCACTAGCTAGAGTGGTTCACAGAACTCAGAGAAACACTTTACTTCCAATTACCTGTTGGAGGATGCAACTCAGGAAGTCAAGTGGAAGAGATGCATAAAGCGAGATTCAGGGCAAGGGGTGCAGAGCTTTCACGCCCTCTCCAGGTGTGCCACCCTCCCCACAGAGACACAAGTTCAGCAGCCTGGAAGCTCTCCGAACCCTGTCCTTCTGGGTTTGTATGGGGGCCACATTCCTTAGGCATGATTGATTACAGCATTGGCCATTAGTGATTGACTCAACCTTTAGCCCCCCCCCCCCTGCTTCCAGGAAATGATGAGGGTGGGGCTGGAAGTTCCAATTCTCTAATCACATGGTTGTTATTCTGACAGCTGCCCCCATCCTCAGGCTATCCAGAAGCCCCGGGCCACCTGTCATCTCACTAACATCCTGAAGGCCACTTGTACCTGGCAGACTCCAAGGGTTTGTGTGCCAGGAAGTGGATGGGGAAGACTGAGATCAAATATACATTTCTTGTTATATCATAGTATCATAGCCTACAATTAGGGCACAGTTCTTTATGCATCAGCCCCAAGGGAGGCTAGATTCTGAGACCTTAAGAAATGGTCCTGAACTACTAGATAATAATAATAATAATAGCTCCAGCAATGATGATAAGGAGCCCTACCATCATACTTCAACTGTGCCCCAGGTCCTGGTCAATGTGCTTCGTGTGCATCAAGTCATTTAATTCTCCCAAGTAGCTCACAATTATTTTCTCTTTTGACAGAACAGAAAACTGTAGTGCAAAAAGTTTACAATCTGCCCAAGGTCATACAGCCAGCAAGCTGCAGAGCAGGATTTAAAGCTGGGTGGCTTCAGAATCCATCCTTGTAACTATAACTCCATATTGCCTTTTCTCCTGATTCTAGATTATTCTAAAACTATACTGAAAGCTTTTATAGAAACAACATAGCAGTTGCTTTGTGTCAGGACCTGGGCTGAGTGCTTTCCATGCTCTCAAGTTAATGCCCACAGTCAATGAACTATTCATTTGACGCTTATTTACCCAGCACAGACACTTTTTCTGATCTTTGTGGGGACACAGCAGTGACTCAGTGACTCAGGCTTGGGTCTTGCCCTCAAGAATTTTCCAGTCCTAGAGAAATACACCATGTATATAAATAACTATACTTTGAGGTAGACAGTAAGTAAGACTTGACTTCCCAGAGAGGAAGAGAGTAGTGTATGGTCTGAATGTCTGTGTCCTCCCAATATTCATCTATTGAAATCCTAGCTCCCAAACGGTATGGTATTAGGAGGTGAGGCCGTTGGGAGGTGATTAGGTCATGGGGACAGAGCCCTCATGAATGGGATTAGTGTCCTTGTAAGATACTTCCATGGGGGCTTGTTTGCCCCTTCCACCATGTGAGAATGCAGCTTTTCCATCTATGAACCAGAAAGTGGGCCCTCACCGACTCTGAATCTGCAGGTGCCTTCATCTTGGACTTTCCAGGCTCCAGAACTGTGAGAAATAAATTTCTGCTGTTTCTAAGTGTGAGAAATAGAAAGTTCCATTTTCAAAATATAGTATTTAGCCTGAATTGGGATATAAAATTCAATTGTTGCCATTTTAACTATAGCCCTTTCCCTTGCCCTCCCCAGGTTTAAAATTAGCCAAGCACAGAGATTGCAACCCTGAGCTCCTCCTGTCAGTGTAAGGGCAGTGCCGCATTACACAGAAAAACAGGTGGGCTGCCTGCCAAGGTGTGCTTGCTTGCAGGATTTTCTTTGGTAGCACGCCCTTGGGCAGAAGTCAAGTTTGCCTTGCTGAGCTACTTCCGAGCATGTGTTTGATCCCTGGTGGCACCCTGGTATTTCTAACAATCTATGACCCAGTTCCTGATGTTCTGTTATAGCAGCCCAGATGAACCAAGATGGTGACATGCCCAAGGAGCTGGGGCAGGGGTAGTCTCTGAGCAGGCTTCTTGAATAGGCAGCAGTGGAGCTGGTTCTCAAGGATGCGGTGGTTGGAAGGAAGAGGCGGGGTGAGGGCATCTTAGGAAGAGAGGCAACCTGAGAGTTAAGATGAGAACAGAGAGCCTTCACGCTAACCAGAGGCAGAGCAAAGGGATAGAAAGGTGGGAACAACGTACTGGGATGTTTTTAGTCTGATTTCCACGCCTAGAAGTAGTTGTATAAGGAGCCATAGTCTTCAGGCTGCTGTCTGTGATTTCAGAGAATCAAAGGTAGAGCCTGTGAGGCCTTCATTGGTCAGGCCCTCAGCGTCCCCAGGACTCTCCTTTATCCTGGAGAGAAATATCGATATTAATAAACCCTCCTGCCTGATACAATTTCTTGCCATCACCCCCGCACCCCCCAATCAGTTTCTATTTGGAGAATGAAACTGGCCACAAACAGAACTTGACACTTCTGACTGACCTGTTGGATAAACACACAGATGCTCAGGACAATCACTTCACACCCAATAAATGGTCACCAAGGCATCGACTGCATTGACTGCACCGTGGGAGATGTAAGAGCAGCTTTCCATGGGATTCCCTCTCCCCGGAGCCTCTCTGGCAGCAGGGAGTACATTGGTGACCCTATCTGCTTCCCCTATATCATGTGCTATGTACACTCAGGGCAAAGTCATGACTCTCGGTCCCCGGATGGGGGAAAGCGCTTTCTTAGAGATGGAACATGCTTTGATACCTGTTTTCTTTGAGATCCCAGGGAAGAGCAAAATTCAGATTTATGGGGCCTGAAGCTTGTATAATTTGGAGACTTTTTAAAAGAAGAATAATAGTAAATTATGAATACAAGGTGAAAATCACAACATGTTTCAAATCTTAAATGGCTAACAAATACCATAACTATTACAAAATCCAAAAAAACTGATAGAATCTTTATTAGCTCCTTGACATATGAATCAAATATTTTTTCCTACTTTTTTAGGCTCATGCCTTTTAGATCACTGCTTCGAATCGTGGTGATTTTGTGTTAGATCTTCAAAGAGAAGATGAGTCAGTCTTTTCTCTAGCATGTTTGATCAAAATTATTTTCTTATCTATTGATAGTTTCAAAGTTTCTTTCGACTTCATATTTGTTGGAAATACCATGTAAATGTTTAGGATTGTTGTAAATTTGAGGAAAACTCCCCCCCACCAAACTTCTTTCCTGAATGATTGCAAGACTTGAGAGCATATCACATTTTTTTTTTCTGAATTGGGAATTGCTTATTGATTCATTAACTTCACTGTATCATGTACCATGAGTTTTAGGTAATTCTCATTGGTGCCAGTTTTCACGTTAAATGAGGAGAAAACGTGCATCTTTTTTCCAATGTGTTCATATCATTCACTTTTTTAATAACTGAATAATTAAACAATCCAAAAGTCTATTTGTTATTATTCCATGAAAAGTGATCTCTTCCTCTTACTGAATTACTGCTTTTCATATAATTAAATATTTCATGGTTATAACTCTATTCTTGATGTCAGAATAACTTCTTTTTATTCTTATTTTTTGATTCATTAAATTTTTTTTTCTAAAACCTCTCTCAGTTCTTTAGTAAATGTACTTAAAGATGACCAAAAAAGTGCCCTTCATATTTCAAAATTAGGATTCTTCACTCTAATTTTTTATTGCAAAGTTCCCAAAGTGTCTTTCTTTCAAAAGGAATTAAATGACACATTGAGTTTTATGAACTTGCAAGTAAATACCCTACTTATTTGTATTTAAATTTCTCCTCTGAATCTTCAAAAGTATACAGTATTTAAAAGATGATTATATCCATGTGCCAAGGCTTGAGCAGACTTAGCAAGCATTAGCTACCTAATTACAGTGCTGGGTTATATGGGACATAGTCACATTGAAATGAAGCCTCTAGTCCTGGAAATTCTGGACAGAAATATTCCTCAAATTCATTTTGTTCCTATATTAGACAGCTAACAATAATTCATCTATTCAAGGAAGTGATTGTGATTTCAAAGCATATAATTATATCTCAATAAATATAAATTATTATGTCCCCTATTCAACTTCCCCTTAACCAAATACCCAAATATCCATCAGTATGACAACCTTTCCTGACACGGAAGAGAATATGATGGAGAAGAAGTTATAATGGAAAGAGATAATGATCTTAGTCAAAGGCAACAAATAATGTTATTTTTAGGGAAGTATCCAAAAAGAGATGGAGGTAACTTTAAAGAACTCCCAATGACCAATATGGGATAATTTGTGCAATGAAAGTTATAATTATAACCTATAGAAATATCCATGAGTTCACAGTGATGTAAATAAAATAATCAATTAATTAAAGAAATGAATAAGAAGGGACAGGTTATTCTTTTAGAATTAATAAATTATTTTTCAATTAACAAATGTAGAAGGAAAGATGAATATAAAAAAGTAGTCACAATTTGGCAAATACCACAGTAATAATTATTCAGGGCAAGAATCATTAATGGATGCTAAAATCAATCAGTAAATATAAGGATAAACAGTATATTTGTACAGTGTCAAAGTAACAGCTCCATTAGATACTTGTTAATTACTTGGGGAGAAAATCAAACTCACAGAATAGAAACCTGGCAAACAACATCTTAACAAAGTGCTTAAAGCTAATAACTCTAGTAATATGCCATATGTCAATATAATACAAGGACATAACATCACTGTCATATCAGTGAAACATTTAGGAGTCCAGTGATTAGGGATATGCAGGACATCCACTAGAAACAATGGGCAAATTATTGTATCTCACACCTTCTACCACTCTGAAAGAAGCCCAATGCCTCATAAGATTTTAGCTTCTGTAAGCAGTACTTAGTGATATTGCTCTATCCATTTACCAATTGTTAGTCAGCTTTCAGTTACTGTAACAAAATACCAGAGATAAACAAATTTAAAAGGATTAAGATTTATTTTAGCTCAAAGTTTCAGACCATAATGATTGGTCTTGTTGTTTTGTTTCTATGGCACATGGTATACCATCGAGACTTATGGTGACTAAGAACAAAAAAGAGAGACAGAAAGGGGCCAGGATGTGCCACCAGTGACCCAACTCACTTCCATTAGGTCCTACTTCTCAAAGGTTTCATTCACTACCCTCCTAATAGTGTCATGGCCCAAGGACAAAGCCTTCAATAGTGAGCCTAGTGAACAGTTAAGATTCAAACTGTTAGCACCAGGTAACACAAAAGGCTATCAGCTATGAGTGATAGCAGGTCTAAGATGCAAGACAAGAAGCTCAGGTCAAATGATGAGAAGACCTACTGACATTAGAGCTATCTACCTGGAAAAAGAAAACATGTGAGGCTCAGAGCAAGCCCCAATAACAGAATCATAACTTAGACCCTAGCATTCCAGATCAAAGCTATGCTATTTATAGAGGAAACTTATAAACCCTTTGAAAGCAGCTCCTTGTATGCACTTCCTCATAAAGATGGGGCATCTGACAAGTGACCATGTGGCCAAAGCTACCCATTTTGAGCTGAGTGGTGTTCCAACTTACCAAATCATAAGGTTGGCAGGTACAACAGCAACCTGTGATGAACAGAATCAGTGTGTGGGGGGTGGGCATGAGCAGGGCCAGAGATTAATTGTGGTATCCACCACTGTTGTACCCATGTCTCTCCCTTAGATAAAACCTCTGGCCACTTGGGGGATGCCTTATGGCCAAACTGCTAGAGGAAGGAGAAGGTCTTGTTTTGGTTTGAGGCTGCTGGCCAAAAGTGGACTCCTCTTGGCCCTACGGCTCCACTCAGTGGTCCTGGAAAACAATGGGCAAGGGGAAATCCTCTTGTCAGGCAGAGCACAGAGTCACTTACTTTGTGTGGGAAGAGTGACCTCAGGGAGGCATATACCACTCAGGGTGGTGGAAATGACTGTGGGCTTCCGGGGATGGAAAGAGAAAAGATGGTAAGACTGAAAACCAGGGAAGAGCATAGAAGAGGCCTTTATCCTGCAGGTCAGTGCCCATGGTAGAGCATCTACTGGGGAAGAGGCACTTACTCTGTGAAGTTGGGGTGCCATCCTTCAGGATGCAGTTGACACCTGTTCTTGTTTGGATATGGTTCATCCACAGGCCAGAGGCTTGGTTCCCACGGTGGCAGAATGGAGGTGACAGAACCTTTAAGAGGCAAGGGGGCACTAGTGGTAGGTAATTAGGCCGTGGAGGCTCCACCTTCATGAATAGGTCAATACTGTTTCTCAGGAGTGAGGCAGTTCTTGCTTGGAAGTGACGGACCCTGGTTGTCAGGAGGAAGTAGGGCTGCTGATTCACAAGGAAGGCAGAGAAGAATAAGACAGATGCTCAGGTGGTCTTCTGAGAGTTTTGTTGGTATTCTCCTTCCTGTTGGTGATGAAAAATTGTCAAGTTTGGCATCCAGGGCCTGACAGCATAGTGTTATGGTTTGGGTCTTTAATGTCCCCCTAACAGCTCATGTGTTAGGCAATGCTGGAACGTTCAGAGGTGAGATGATCAGATTAGAAGAGCTGTAACCTCATCAGTGGATTGACCCATTTTCTAGATAATGGTTTAAAAAAACTACTAGAAGGTAACTTTAGGCAGGTGGGGCTTACCCTTGGGGACTGTATCTTGTCCCTGGTTACTCACATGTGCGCGTGTCTCTGTCTGTCTCTCTCTCTTCTTCCTGGCTACCTTCCGTTGAGTACTTATCCTCTGCCAGGCCCTTCCACCGTCATGTTCTAGTTCATCTCAGTCCCAGAGCATTGGAGCTGGATGACCATGGACTGCACCTTGGAAACTGTGAGCACAGATTAAACTTTTCCTCCTCTAAATTGTTCCTTTCAGGTATTTTGGTCCCAGCAATGCACAGCTGACTAGCACACATAAATACACATAGTGACCAGAAGTTTGTGATGGTAATTTGGATTATCCCACTAGGTTAGACACTTGGACAGCAAAGTCAATAGAGGAATGTAAGCTGGGTGTAGAGGCACATGCCTGTAATCCCAGTGGCTCAGGAGGCTGAGACAGGAGGATAGCATGTTTAAAGCCAGCCTCAGCAAAATCGTGACGCTCAGCAACTCAGTGAGACCCTGTCTCTAAATAAAATTAAAAATAGGGCTAGGGATGTGGCTCAGTAGCCAAGTGCTCCTGAGTTCCATCCCTGCCACCACCACGCCCCCCCATAGAGGAATATAAAATAAATGATTGTGGCCTTGAGGCCAGGTGAAGCCACTTGGATTATAGTGTGATCTTCCTCTGGTAAGTGATGAAAAGACCAACCAGAATCCCAGAAGAGCTGTTCCCAGATGCATTAAATTTACCATAAAAAAGTTAGTATATTGGATTGGTGCAAGCTGTGGATGGGCGCTCTGGTGTGTCACCTGGATCTCTCCTGTTAGGACCAAGGCCCCCATTCCCTTAGCTACCATGAGTATCGATTGACAGCTGACCACTCATACCTGAGCCTGTCTATAGATTGACCTCCACTGAAGAGAGCTGTTTGACTCCCTTGCCTCGATTTGAAACAATTCCAGTTCCAGGGCTCCTTATAGAATTGGCCTCTGTTGTATCTGCCTTGCAGTTCAGCTCCTCCCTCTGTTCATTCCTGCTTCCTCATCCCTTCCAGGTGTTGTTCTCAATAAATGTTCCACACACACGCCCAAGGAAACTGACCCCAAGACTCTAGAATTTCCTACATGCTCTTGACATGAGAAGAGTTTTCCCCTGTACCCGGTGGTTCCACTCCTGCAGATGAAGGCAGATGAGCAGAGTTCCCACATGGACACATGGGAGGAGCAAGAAATAAACCTTGGTAGCTTGAAGTCACTGAGGTTTTATGGTTGTTTGTTACCATAGTATAATCTAACCCATCCTGGCTGATACCAAATGGATCCAATGATTCTGCCTTCAAGATTTTGTGCATTCTAGTCCAAGTTTAAAGGTGGCCAAGGCCAAATCTTAATATATGAAGCAAATGAAGGTCTGCACTCATGGATGATAAATTAGAATAAAACTAGAAAGAGTCAAATGGAGTCGAAGAGGCTTCGTGCCATTTCTTTGAAGCTTTCCCTGAGCCTGACCAGTTGTAGGATGGAACTTAGAGTTGCTTGGCATGGCTATAGGACAAATCTGGAACTTGGGGATGAATTAGCAGTTAGCAGGTCATGGTTAGAATTGGTTGGCCAACATCCACATGGTTTCAGACCACAGCCAAGAGCTTCTTGTAGGCAATCCAGATGGGTCTGGACTCAAGAGGGAAATGAGTCATTGATGCCTGTATCTATGAGAAAAATAAAGATTAATAATTCAGTGTTGTATTCCTTGTCTGCTTCAGTGGGAGGCATGGATCCAAGATGAAGTCCTTGGCATTAGACACTGCATTCTTAGACGACAGCACTTTTAGAGCCCCTTCCAAGGGGCCATGATTTTTGCTAATGAAATTTGACTAGACAGGAGGCTTTACATCATAGACCTGTCTGAACAGGTGGGTGGATACAGTTTGGTAAGCCTGTGAATGGTTTGTGGATACCCTTATTAGTGTCCTACAATATTGCACAATATGATCTAACTCAGGGATGTTCTGGTGGTTATTGCTGAGGGAGATACCAGAGTCTCACCCATCAATATTCCATGAGAGTAAAGTCTTGGGAATTTTTTTAGTTGTAGACCTAATCAACCTAATAGCCAAGGGCAGTGCATCTGGATTCTTCACACCATTTTCTGCACAAATGTTGCCTGTTTATTATTTTTCAACTGCGCTTTGATATTTCACCATTTCTGCTGATTGCAGACAATATGGGCATTAATGTTTGTGTAGACTTTACAACTTTAAGACTTGGTCTGTCAAATGCATGTCCCGGTGGTCATAGAGTGTTCCAAATCCAGAAATGAGGGTTTTTAGAATTCTTTTGCTCATTACCAATATGCCTGCTTTAGCACACCGATATATTTCTTCTCATCCTGAAGAGCCACATAAATTACTAAAACATGTTGAAAGGAATAGCATTTTCTTTACCTGGATATATTTAGCTTGGATACTAATTACAAGTGGCCCCCAAGGAACAGAATAAACTGCATGCTTTTTCTTGACAGTTCTCTCTATGCTTCCTCCCAGCTGAGGGGCTGATAAATAGGTCGGCTCTTTTTATACTGTTTGTCTGACTAGAACATTTTGGAACAGACCAGTCAGATCTCATGATTCCTAAAATCCCGGCTTTGTTGGCATGGATCTTGTCATGGGCTACATGAGTGAGGTAAGGAGTCAATTTTTTTTTTCATGTCAAACAAGATACGGATGCAAAAGATATTCTGCTTCCAAAGAGTCTGAGCACTAGTCCAAAATTGCTGTCTAATGAGATTGTTCAGTCAGTATAAAAAAAAAAAAAAAAAAGACAGACAAAGTCTGAGAAGAGTCAGTGACCTTAGCTATGCTATTAGCCAAAGCAAATAGCTTTTTATGTAGTACTGAGTCACTAGAAATACTAATTCCTCCAGAAATTCCTCCATTGTCAGAAACTGCTCAAAGACACAATGAGAGTCAGGCTTTGAAAAGGGAAGTGTACCCAGGCCAGGTATTCTGCCCCGGGGAGGCAAAGTTCCCTGCAACTTCCTGTGGGGAGATTAGTCCTGTTTTTCATTTTTTTGTTTTGTTTTTTTTTTCCACTTTTAAACTAGTGACTACCTGGCTAAAACCCTTCACAAAATAATAACCTGCTAAGGAAGTATTATATTGATGTTTTCATTATTTTTATTTAGAGCTGGAGATTGAATCTAGGGATGGTCTACCACTGAGCTACAATCCCAGCTCTTTTTATAAATTTTAATTTTTGAGACGAAGAATTGCCAAGTTACTCAGGCTGGCCTCGAACTTGCATTTCTCCTGCCTCAGCCTCCCAAGTAACTGGGATAACAGGTATGTGCCACAAATATTCATTTTATCTCCATTTTATAGATATGAGAAGTCATGGAGTCCAAGAGGCTAAATGATTTTTTTTTTTAATCATGACCAACACTGGATTTGCCAAGTTCATCTGCCTTCAAAAGCCCTTGCATTTCAATCTCTCTCTGCTGTAGCCCCTCCCTTGAATGCAAACTGTCCCTATTTTGCAGTACTAGCCCAAGCAAGAGACTCTTGCTGAGCAACCCATGCATCGAGGGATTACTGATACAAAAAAAAGAGAGAGATTTTATTCATCTGTTTTTGTTCATTTATTCTTCAAATCATTCCATTAACAAACATTTAAGGAGCTGATACCACGATCCATACAGAGTTAGGTGTTAAAGTAAAGAAGTAAACAAAACCCTAAGGAACTGAGACACTAGGCAAGTAAATGCACAAATAAATAAATAATTACAAACTGTGATAGGTGATTTTTTTTTTCCCCCTGCAAGTGTATTACCATCTCTAGTAGCGGTATTGGAAAAGTAGTTTTGCTTGCATGGTTTGTGAATAGGAACTGAAAGAAGCTCTGTGCAGCACTGTTGGAAAGAAACAGAATGCAGGGGCTGAGGTGCAGCTTAGGGGTTAGAGCACTTGCCTAGCATGCATGAGGCCCTTAGTTCAATCCCCAGCACTGAAGAAGAATATATAATACAAACCACAAGTACCAATTTTCTAGTAGCCACATTAGAAGAAGTAAAACCAGATGAAGTTAATAATAAAATTTATTCAACCAAACATATTCGAAATATAATTTCAATATGCACCTCATTCTCTATGTGATATTTTACATCCTTTTTTTTTCACACTGTCTTCAAAATCCAGTGTATACTTTAAGCTTACAGCACATCTCAGCTTAAACTTAAGACAGAGGCCCTTGCTGGGCCTCTGTCTTCTACGTTTCCCTCCCACATTTCCCCAGCACCTGGTCCACCTTCTCTCTCCTTCTGATTAGCCCTCCCCTGCTCAGTCCACAAGAACACAAGCTTCTTCTGCATCCTCTCAAGTGGACTCATCTTTATATCTAGGCACTTTCGCCTGCCCAGGAAACATGAATCTCTGATTGTTTCTATTTTTATTCTTCCCTTTTTAAATTTACCTTTTATTTGAATTCCTTTATTTAGTCTTGTGTCCAGTTGCTTTTCCTGCTCAAGGCCTGCCATCCCCAAGAACAGAACAGAAAGCCCCAAAAGTAGTGGAGCAAGCATGTCCCCCACCAACCACAAGAAGTGTTTGCTCCTGGGCTGACTCAAGCCTGTCGTTTCAGGGACACACAATAGGGTTAGAAAGCCAGGAGAGGAAACTCTAGAAAATGTGATTTCAAGCTCACACTTTTCCCTCCGTCTCTTGTGTTTGGGGTTCATGCAAGTTTGTTTTTTTCCAGAAGTCTTGAGGATTATTGACATCAGCCTTGCAGTCCTGTTATAAGGATTCAGAACCCGTGGCTGAAAAGTTAACATTTTCTTTGTCATTTTGCATAAGCTTACAGCTGGTATCCCCAGAGTCAAACTTGTCAGATAAATAAAAATTAAGGCTGTGAGGCTGTTATCTAAACCAACCACAATCCTATTCCCAACAGAGTTTCAGGGAAAGAGAGAGATGAAAAAAAAGAATAATTTCTAAATCAGTTCCCCACACACACAGCGGCTGGGAATTAGGAGGTTCTTCTATGTGAGGGCAGGAAAAAAGACACCCTTCCCCCATGCTGAATTCCCACTGCCCCAGGCCACAGGTACAATTTCTAGGAGAGCTGACCCTGCTAGCCCTCTCCTTGGTCCTCTCCTAGAACTATTGAACCATAAATTGGCCTGGCCATTAGGCAATTGTTGTTTATCTCCACATCATTCAGTTCTGTCTCATACTCTGAAATGCTAGAGTTTAGCAGCTTGTGAAGTCTTGGTGGATGAATGGATGGATGCATGCATACTTGCTGGCTGGGAAACAGATGAATGGATGGGGGCCTGTCACACTGATCATGAATAGAATTTGTTTCTGTCATGTATACACTGAGATCATACCTTGAAACAGTCATTGATTTTTTTTTATCCCTGATAATATATTTTTATTTCTTGCCTTTTTCACCCTTAAAGGGTAGGAGGTAATATTAGTATCTTCTTCATAGGCATGTCAGGAGGATTACATGAGTTAATTTGGGGAAAGCTATTTGGCCAGTGCATTGACCCAGAGGAAATGATCAGTACATGGCAGATATTGTTACTCTTTTCTACAGATATTGTTACTCTTTTCTACATTTTACATTAGTAACTTGCTTAAGGTTACTGCAGCTAATAAGTAGCAAAACCTGGATCTGTCTTTCCCCATTGGAAAATAGTTTCTGGCTTGGGATTCTCCAGAACCTCACTCTTCCTGCTTAGAGAAAGAACAGCATCACTGAGGCTTCCTCACATCAGTGTAGACCAGTCTTCCCATTTCCTCAAGTTGGTTACACTGGAATGGAAGGAAGAGGTGTGTGTGTGTGTGCGCGCGTGCATGCGTTGAAGAAAACGTATAGAAAGGGTCTGTTGTGCCATCTGGAAAATGATGATATGTGGGAGCACTCAGGGGTAATGTACTGAAAAGTCTTATGAGAACAGAAGCTCTCAGTGTCCATTTTAGAAACACAAGCACTTGGCCCTCCCTGATGGTCCCCAGACAGGAGAAGAATGAAAAACCAGGTGAGTACAGAGGAGGAGACTGACAGTCTCCCTCTGCTCCTTTCTTCCAGATTCTTTAAATAAACAGCAATTCTGTGCAAATGGAGGGCTCTCCTTGTCTCCCTCCACCTCTCTCCTGGCTCCAAAGGTTGTCTTGAATGTCAAGAATGGTACAAAAAGAAATGGACCGTATTAGAATCTGGCTCTGCCAGGCACTAGCTGAGTCTTTTGGGCAAGTGAATCCTCCCTTCTGAGCCTCTGAGCTGAAGAAGAAGGAAAGGAAATGGCTGGTCTCTGAGAGGTAGGGTTATGGGATTTGGGTGAAAAGGTGCTGAGAAAATCAGTCTTTTCGGCAGAGGCACAGTCTGTAACTCCTCCGTTATTTCTCCGCTTTACCTTAAGAAGGCCTCCAGCGGCCTTCACAGTCTGAGGCCCTGAAAGAGAACAGAGCCTGAGAACAGACTGCTGCTCAGTGGCTGTACAGATGGAAACAGCTTGATGAGAACCACTTCCCCCTCCTCCCTGTGGGCAACCTGATGCTGATCACAAATAGTAAAAGGTCAACCTGGGCAAAAAGGTGACCTGTCAAATAGGCAGCCTCCGTGCATGGTCAAGGCTCAGATTTCTTCTTTAAAAAGTACATGGTACCACCCCCCCCTAGAGGGCTGTTGTGGAAAGCAGAATAGCCACTGCATTTTCTCTGTAAGAGTTCACCTGTCACACCCATAACGGCTGTTTTTCTAGTGCTAAGCAACAATAGTGACAACAAACCATGACCCAACAAAAGCTTGCATCTGCAATCACACTTAATCTGAAAAAAAAAAAATGTTTAAACTCTATTTCAGAAACAGTCTTCAGTCTTTAAGCACAGTATTCAAAACACTGTTTCTCTTGTGTAATATGCAATACATACGTGAAGTAGCTTAAGGCCTGCAGTTTGGGTAAGGTCCATTTATTTTGGGTATGTCACAAAGAGTCTTGCAGAGTAGCAAATAGAGCAGTCAGGTGGCAGAGAACCCATGTGCCACTTAAAGGACAGCCTGTATGTGGAAATCCAGCTTTGGGAAGTGACAAAGTAAGTGCATTTTGTAAGGTTTTTCTCAGGATTTCTTTGGATGAAGACTTACAATGTATTCTGGTTTATTAAAAGCCCATCTGTTTACACACACAGTGTTTATAAAGGCAAGGGAGATGTCCAGTTGACTTGTGGAATCATGTTTCCTGGAAATCTTAGGAGTCTATTTCCTAAGAGATTGTCCCACTAAGTCACGATGGCAACCAGTATAGCTGAGAAGAGGTGTGCAGCTTATGAATAGAATGTGAGAAAGGATCAAGACATATTTTGTCACCCAGCATCAAAGGTAATGGAGGATGTTGGAGATGGGCTAGGACAGCTTAGGCAGGCTTATGTAACAATAGAGGTAAAACCTAGAGAGGGGTCAGGGGCTGGGAGCCAGATAGGCAGTTAAAAACCACAGAATCCATGGAAGTCAAAAGATAAAGATGCGGCTCTGAGGTCAGCAACCAAAAAGGGGGCTCAGGAGTCCTGAGACATCAGGCAAGCAGAAACCATTGTGGCAGGTGATGTGAACACTGGAAGGGACATCAGCTCCAGCCAAAGCACCTCAGGACAGTATGAGATCCCACCTCAGAGGTATGAGATCACCTGTCTGGAAGGTGGACCCATAGATCAGGCTGAAAACACAACTCATCCATGATGGTTTATATTTGGAAGAGGCATCACATAACATCTAAAATCACAAGAAATTAAATCTCCCTCCCTGTCTACATATAGTTCCAGGAGGTAACCTTTCTGTAACTCTTGTCATTGGAGTGAGGGACATAGCTAACTTGTCAGGGATCCAGTAAAAGAGAGAAGACACTGTGCTCAGAGCTGCATCTTCTGTGTGTTATTGCACTAAAGGGAGTTTTCAGCCAAGGGGAATGAAATCCCAAGGACCTCAGCATTGACTGGCTTTTTTTTCTTCCTACTGCTGAAAAGCTACAAGTTTGCTCAATGCTGCCCCAACTTGGAGAGAACCTGGGTGGCTTCCAATGAGGAACAGGAGATAGCAGCAGTCTCTTCTGCCTGCCCTTTGATTTGGGGATGCTGAAAGCAAGCAGGGAAGCATGAAGAGAGTGGCCCACAGCAAACTCTGCTCTCTTCACCGCTTCCCCCAGAACTGTGCCTGAGGACAGGCATCCTGGACAGAATGCTTAATGGAGGGAGGAGGCATTGTGCATCTATGGATTAAGGAACGGGAGAGAAAGGAAGAGGAAATTAGCAGAGGCAAAGGACCACAGACAAGTCAAATCAGTGCAAATATTTTGTTCTTCTGTAGCACCTCCTGCAAGACCATTTTTATCAGGGATCAAGATGAAGACAGACCAACTCTGAGATGACACAGAGCTAGCTGTAAACGAAAGCTAATGCACTGGAGAGCAGAATTTGGGTTTTGAATAATGAGATGGGAAAAACTGGATCTTAATCTCCTGATAAAAGTAAAAGTCTCCCCTAGGATCCCAAAGTACGATAATACCTGTAGAATGAGAGACTCGAGGCTTGAGCGCAAGACAGGAGGGTGAAAATCTCAGACAGGGATGAGGGTGTGGCCTTATAAAATAGGTAAAAAGGAGCCATTCAGCCCATTTGCTGTTCTGCTCTTCTGTCCTGTAAGAACAAAGATGTCCTCTGTATCCTTTCTACCTTGTGAGGATGCAGTGGGGAGGCCCTCACCAGACATCAAAAGCCAGCCCCTTGATCTTGGACTTGCTAGCCTCTAGAAAGATAAGAAATATTACAAATTACCTAGTTTCAGCTTTTTTGTTGTAGAGACACAAATGGAATAAGAAGGATTGGTTTTCTGGGGCAGGGGCCATAACTGCTGTGGCCAACACTTCTGCTTCTGCTACTATTGGCACTGTCATTGTCTTCTCTCTTGGCCTGGGTCTTGCCCTGGGCTGCCAGGCCAACCGCTTGGTACACAGGTTTCCCACTGCCATTGTGGACCCGTGTGTATCACACACCTCTCCTCCATTGTCCCATCAGATTTCCTTCACAAAGCACAAGGTCTGTGGCTGTGGCTCAGGGGTAGAGAGTGCCTAGCATGTGTGAGGCATTGGGTTCCATCCTGAGCACCACACTGAAAATGAATAAATTAATTTAGCTTAAAAAGTCTGTAAGAATTTTGACAGGCACAGCAGGACATTAAACCAAGCACAGAGCCCCCCCCCCGGACCCCGACCCCCAAGAGTGGGCCTATGTGACTGCTCGGGTTAAAACACCCACGAAAACAGCCCTGCTTCTGTGACAGGGTCAGGCATGAGTCAGGAGTCCCATGTTGGAGGTAAACATGTCTGAGCACATGTGTCTGAGTACAGTAGTGCAATGGGCCTCTGCATTTATTTGCTCCTGTTGTTCCTATTAAAAAGCACAAGCAAACTTGTGCCACAGAAGGGAGAGGATTTGGAGAGCAAGATGAGTCAGTTCCTAGACCCTGGCTCAGCCCCAGGGACAGGCAGTTGACTGAGTCCTTTGCAGAGTGAGGTGGCAGGCAGAAGCTGAAGGAACTGTTTTCTCGGGACCCTGTGAGATGTGGAGAACTCCACAAAGATGCTTGGGGGCTCAGGTGATTACATGATTGAGCTCCCCATGGCTCTGGACTCCCAGGCACTCTGGAAAAGACCCAGCTGCTTTGGTCCCTCAGGGCTGCAGCTCTGTGGGCTCCAGTATAGCTCTTCGCTGAAGATACCAGCAGCAGTAGGTATGGCAGCTTCCTGACCTGAGGGGCTTCCTGCCTTGCAGTGAGGAGGCCACATAAGAGAGAAGCAAGACCTGATGTTGCTCAAGGTAGTAGATAGAGAACTATTTGTGAGCTGGTATGGGGCATGTTCAAAGAGGTAAGAGTTGGTAAATACGGTTTGGAATCATTAATGGTACTCTGATTATACATAAGAGGCCTCAGCATGTTAGAGATGGTCTTGAGTATTTAAAGGTCCATGAACCTGCTCTATGAAGATCAGCAATGTGCAGGAGACATCTTGTCAACCATATGTGAAAAAGAAACATTCTGTTAAAGCTGTCCAGGGCAGGCACAGGCTGCCTTGAATCTGTTTCAACAGAGATTGTGTGGCTTTGGGCCAAGAATCTGGGGTAGAAAATGCAGGAAGATGTTGAATGAGGAGAGGAGAAGGGAGTATTTTCCAAGTGCTGCTACAGGATCACCTGCATCCGCATTTTGTGAAGAGGGTATTGAAAGGCAAACTTGTTATCTTCACAGATGGGAATTCTAATTCTGTAGGTCTAACTATGCACTGGAAATTTGCATCCTTAATACATGCCCTGACATTGTTTATGTGCACTGAAGTTTGAAAACCACTGTACCAAGGTCCTTGCTGCTCTATGTCTTGATGACTCTACATCCCAACATTGTTCTCTCCACCCTTGAAAGAATTCCAATTCCAATTCCAGAGAGAATTCAGGTCCCCTATGCTTGAACATTGAGTATTATGAAAATGGGTAGGAGATGGAGTAAGTCTTCTACTAAATGTTTTAGCATTATTAAATTTTATTTTCCCAGAAAATACTACAAAGATTTTTTAGAACCAAGCTTTGCAATCTAAACTACTCCAAGCACTAAAAGGCACAGGCACAAAGACCCTCTGCTTGATCAGAACTTTATGAGGCTCCTCTGAGCCCATCTCTACTAGGCTCAATGTTGGGTTTCCATGTTTGTCCTTGCTAAGCATCCTACCCTTCATATACCTATGGCGATAGTCTTCAATGAAGTTTTTCTTACTGTTTTAACTAATGTCATTGTGTTAGTTAGCTTTATGTTATTGTAATAAAATACCTGAGATATTCAACTTAAAAAGAGAGAAGGCTTATTTTGTCTCAGAGTTTCAGAGACAAAATTGATTGGTTGTCTCCATTGTTTTTGGGCCTGTGATAAGATAGCACATCGTGGTGGGAAGCATGTGATAGTCACCTTCAAATATGCTCACCTTATGGAGGCCAGGAAATGAAGAGAAAGAGAAGAAGGGACTGGAGGCCAGGAAATGAAGAGAAAGAGAAGAAGGGACTGGAGTCTACAATCTCCCTTAAGGGCACATCCCCAATGATCTAAGCCTTCCCACTAGGACCCACTTCCTATATGCTCCATCACCTCTTAAAAGTGACAAGCTAGGAACAAAGCCTTTACTTAACACATGGGCCTTTGGGGCACATTTAAGATCCAAACTATAGCAGTCATAACAATTCATTTTTAAAATTATAGTGTCATTATTCAAACAGGGTCAGACTCATCACAGGACCCCTGCACCTCTCACCTGGGATCCTGGGTGCAAAGTTTAAAGGCTTTCTCGGGGGTGCAGTGTTGAGTCTGACTCCTGACCCAGATGGATGCTCTGGTAACAGTGTGTTGAGGAATGGTAAGAACAGTTTTCATTTGTAAGATTCTGAGTATACTCTAGAAACTGGGTTAGAACCCTGAGCTTCTTCGTTTGTAAGAAACTAGAATAAAGTCCAGGGTTTCTGTCTATGGAACAGAGTCTGTGCTAGAGTCCCGGACTCCTTGTTCACAAGGCAGCATCACCTAAGAACTAGGAGTTTCTCAGGGTCCCCTTGTCAAAACAGAGAAACAAACAAACCCACAAGAAAACCAACCCGCTATCTGCTATGCTGCTTCAGCATTATTTCTAATTTCTTTCTTGTTCATATGATTTTACCAAACATAATTGGGAATTCAATGGCTTCCACAAAGTGACATCTCTAAGACCTTTCCTTTCCCCTCGCTTCCATTCCTCCCCCCTCCTTTTGCCATACCCCCCTGCAAGCCCCCACCTCCTCTGGTCATTATCTTATTGTTTGCACTTGTCAGAATTTTCCCTTCCCACTGTGGCCCCTCTACTCCCTCCACTCAAACTCTATGCCCCTGCCCCCCACCATTGGGAGCTCTCAAGGGACTCAGGGGCCCCCAAAGCAACTAACTTAAAAAAAATACTAAAGGTCTTCTCCATAAATATTAAAGAATATTAGTGAATGTTAAAGAATATTAGTGATTGCTCTTAATTGTTATGACAAGGTAACCTTGACTTGTTTCATCTGCCAAAAACACAATTTGGATTTGAAAAAAAATGCACACAGTGGAACAAAGATTAGAATCAACTATTTTATATAAACCAGTGAGTTTTATATATAACTGTTTACCTCACTCATAACTAAAAATTTAGAATAGAATCTAGAAAGTCTTGATTTGCATTTGTCTGTATGGTTATATATATATACATATGTAAGATGTATGTTGTATTTTCTTACTTCCGGATGGTATACACAAATTGATTTATAAGATCTTGTGAAGGAGCTGTATTTTGATTGGCTTAGAAATAAAGTGCTTATATCAATCACATAGTTCTAGAACTCTTGTATGTATAAGACGTAACTCAAATTTTTTTTTTCCCAAGTTCATGTGACTTCAGGAAATCCTTGGCAAATAAGACTGGTTTAATATTGTTAGTTTATTAAACAGTCATGTCTTCTGAGTTACTTACTGGATATGAGATGGAACAGAAGTATTAAGAATGGGATTTTTAACAATAATTTTGTTTTTATCATATCTGCCTAAAAACATTTTGTAAAAATTTATGTTAACCCGAAACCTTAGAATCATGCTATTAACTAGTAAGTATTTATTAAATATTTAGAACATCTCTAAGTAAGATAAATTACTGAAAATTCATTGCTAAGCATAAGTTTAAGAGTTTAAATACTTCTGATTTCTTTTTTGAGGTGAGGTGGTACTGGGGATTGAACTCAGGAGCTCTCAACCACTGAGCCACATCCCCAGCTTTATTTTATTTAGAGACAGAGTCTACACTGAGTTTTTAGCACCTAGCTTTTTGCTGCGGCTGGGTTTGAATGGGCGATCCTCCTGTCTCAGCCTCTCTGGGATTACAGGCCTGTGCCACTGCACCCGATGACTTCTTATTTTTATATGATTTATAGAGGTTAAATATTTGGGCCTGTTAATAAACATATGCTTTTGGGGCTGGGGATGTGGCTCAGGTGGTAGCGCGCTTGCCTGGCATGCGTGCGGCCCGGGTTCGATCCTCAGCACCACATACCAACAAAGATGTTGTGTCCGCCAATAACTAAAGGATAAATATTAAAATTCTCTCACTCTCTCTCTAAAAAAAAATTGAAAAAAAAAAACCACATATGCTTTTGCCACATTTCCTCCTATGAGGAAGCATATAGCTATAAAAACTGTGAGATGGCCTATTTATAAAATTTGTTAGTCTGCTATGAAATGCTGATATGTGACAGAAAATTCATAATCCTCTGCTTACTAGGTTTCTCTGTTAAAAAAGTTTCCAATGCTTAAGAATTATTATCAATATATGTAAATAAATTTGCTAGAAATAAGGGTGAAGGGATATGACTTTGCAAAGTAGAAAAGCATAAAGGATATGTTTTGGTTAAGGAAAAAGGAGAATTGTTTTGTTTTAAGATAAAATTAATGACTGGTTGTCCCAGAAATGAGAAAGAGGAAATATAGAACAAAACATAATGAATATAAAAAACTTTAAAAGGAATCTTAAAAGAGGGCCCTTATCTTGTGTGGTCTAAGCTGGCTAAGATTGGATGGATTCATTATAAGGTTTTAAAAACTGAACTTTATTGAAAGAGTTAAGGTTTTTTGTTTTGTTTCTGTTTTCCAATTGTGTTACCTTCGGCTTTAGTCACCTTTATGTCACTGTGACCAAAAGACCTGAAAGAATAACTTAGAGGAGGAAAAGTTTATGTTGGCTCACAGTTTCAGAGGTTCGGTCTGGGCCCAAGATGAGGCAGAATATCGTGGCAGATGGAGGGAAGCAACCCATGATATGGCAACCATGAAGCAGAAACAGAGTTATGTTCACCAAGAACAAAATGCAAACCTCAAATGCACATCTCCTAGTTACCTACCTCCTCCTGTCACACCCTGCCTGCCTACAGATACTTTCCAGTTAGTGCACATCAGAGGACTAACCCACTGATTAGGTCACAGCTTGTAATATAATCATTTCACATCTGAAAATTCTTGCATTGACTCACACATGAATTTTTGAGTTTTGGAGGGACATCTCATATCTAAACAACAATACCTCATATGTTACTTTCAAATTCTTTTATTGTCACTATGGTTAAATTGATAGTTGAGTATCATTTCACAGGGACCTAGAATCCTATTTAGTTAAGTGTTCAAACCTTTTGATATTTTTGACAAAGTTGCCTTCCTCAAAATCACATCCTAAATGAAATCTTAATCTTGAGATAAACTTTTAAGATTTCCCACAGGATTTCTGTAAAATCTCAAAGGATTTGTTCTTTCACCTTATAGAAAAAGGAATGTTAAAAAAATAGATTGATTTGGTATGTTGAATTGCATGAAAAACATTGTCACAAAAAAGATGCTTTACTTTCTTTATGTCCTGTTTATATGGATAAATGTCATTAATTTAAATATTTCAGAAATTACATGAAGTTCATAGAAATTTGCTATTTCTCTTGCTGTCCATGTATTATACTGTCAAAATGTTATCAATAATAGTTTCATCACTTTAATATTTGCATGATTTTAATGTTATACATGTACAGAATAGGATACATGTGATATATTCCTTCCTCCAGATATCACAGAAACAACCAAATCTCCTGTCGATTATATCAGATCTTCAGCCACGTCATTCACAGATTGCTTTTGTTTTACTCTGATTCTTCTCTGAAAGTGTTTGCAGCCAGCTGGTCTCAGAGTGTTTAATCTTCAACAAAAAGGATTGTCTCAGGGATCCATGGAATGGACCCCGTGTCGAGTACTCTGGGGTGTGGGCTTTTGCTAAGATAGCTTAATAACTTTCAGTTTACAGCACTGGACTAAGCAAGGATTTCTAGAACTCTGGTGGAGAATCTGATGGATTCATAAAACTCTAACCTAAGTGTTGTGGACTGACTACTTCTATCCACCCAATTCGTGTGTGTTGAAACCTAATCCCCAGTGTGGCTGTATTAGAGATAGGGCCTCTAGAAAAAGTAAGTTGAAAGGGTCATAAGGGTGAGGAACTGATGCAATCGGATTAATGTTCTTATTAAAAAAAAAAAAAGAAACACCAAAGAGATCATGCTCATTCTTTCTCTCTCCCAGAATTTGCATCAAGAGGTCATGTGAGCATGCAATGAGAAGGCAGTCATCTGCAACCCAAGAGGATGGCCCTTACCAGATTCCAGTTCTGCTAGCACCTTGATTTTGGATTTTCAATCTCAGGAAAATGTGAGAAAATAAATTTTTGTTACCCTAGCCACCGGCCTGTGGTATTAGGTAGACGAATACAACTGAGATCAAGAAAAACAAAGTGAATTATGTGAAACTGCACGAACTAATGAAGAATGAATTATGACTTTTGTTTGAAATATTGCTGCTGGGTTTTAGAACCCTTTCCTTTTTCTCTTAAGCTATCTTTAATTCACAATAATTAATAGATTATACTTTTATAAGCAAAAGTGAAGCATTTATCTATTCTCCCTGCCAGATCCTGTTACCAAGTTCTGGCCCTCAACTGGGTCCTTTTATCCTCTTGGAATCATGGAACTAATGAGACAGTACCAAATGGGCAGTGGAGGAAGGTGTATTCTTGACCGAAGAAAATGAGAAGTAGGGAGACAGGCTCACAAATCAGCTTCTCAATCTGTGGAGTAATAGATAGAAGATAAAAGAAATGAGGGGCAGGGATAGGTTAATAAAGAGCAGGAATATTCATGTATTCTGTGGGTAGACATTTTCTAGGTTTGGGGGTATTGTCACATTCCTCAGCAAACTATCTGTTAACTACAGGAGAAATGCAGGCCTGAAACAATGTCAACAAGAGACTCCCAAGTTACCCTGACAGGGAGATTTTTGTGACCCTTTTTAGAGAGCAGATCTCAAAACTCAGGGACATAAGGATAATTTCTCCTAACCATAAAATCTGTAAGAATTTATAGTAAAGAATTCAATTAGAACTAGTCAGCATGAGCCAAAGTGACCTAGAGTTGTCATGGCAGTGGGGACTTGAAAGTCTGATGTCATCTTGCTATCAGTCAAAAGTCAAGAGGTAGACCTGGATGGGACTTTCTGGAAACTTCTCTAGGATCCCCAATAAAACTGGAGAACAGGAGAGGCACACTGTCCTCTTCTCTCTGAAAGGACCCAATCTTCCCTTTGAGAGCATCCCCTATTCCCTTTCCTATCCCTTCCAATAAACTCATGCCCCTTACTCTGAGTGACCTGTCCGAAATCTTTCTGACATGATCGCAAGAATTGGGATTTGAAGGGGGAGGAGTCTTTGTGATGCCTCAGTTTCCCAAAAGGCCCAACCCTGTGACAGTGTCACCTCTTTGCTCCTTTTATGGTTCTTTCTGTTTGTTGTCATGGTGATTGTCAACCCCCATGGCACCGAGGGGGGGTGTCCTTTTTGTGTGCACATGGGATTATAATGGAGTTAGAGGTTGTCTGGAGGGCACTCTGGCAGTCATCTTAGATCCAACCAGTTTTGTGTAGCTCACCTGAAAAGGGACTTTTGGTCTTTAGGTATCCCATCCTCAAAAATAAACAAGATTAGGGCTGGGTAGAAATTTAGGTAGATAATATAGGCTGCATGCTAGGTTACAATCCCTCCAGAGTTTGTAAACTCATTTTGAGTATGCATATTTTCATGGCAATATGATTATTTGCATAATTTCATAAGAATCTGTTTTCCCTGTAACAGGACATAATTGGAAACATTAGTTATACAACCAGGGCTTTCACCAAATTGCCATATTGGAGTGATGCATAGCATCTGATATGACCAGAGATATTAAGGAGCTGAAGTTGGCTTTATGTAACTCACAAAGCCATTTTGGAAAAATTGGCTTGGCACCTGGCTTATAAGGTTCCCAGCCTTATAAGGTTCCTTAAAGATGGAGGTCACTTCCTGTTAAGACCAGGGAATGAAATATTGGGGAGATCTCAAGAGGAGAGGAATTCATAAAAATGTCTAGGTACAACGGGTGAAGTCTGATGGCAAGTTCTTGGGTTTCCTCCCTAGTTTCAAGAAGACTTTTGAAAGTCTAATCTGAGATTATTTAGGAAGCCAAAGAAAGCAAACTGAATTTATAAGGTCTATGTGGTCAATTACTATTCTTGCCACAGTTTCCTAAATAATCAGAACAAATCTAATGAGACCATATTTATTTTATGAACAAGAATAATGTTATTTTGATTATTTTTTATAATCAAAAAGAGGGTCAACTATAGAGAGAATTTTGTGTTTCAATGGAAAATGATAGCATGCGCTTGTGGGTTATCAGGTTCTGGTCCTGCTCATTGTCTCAGAGCTTGTTATCTATCTGTAACTGGACTGGATCCTGCCACCATACACATTTTGTCAATCCTTCATTCGTGTTTCATGCTCTGCTCCAGGATATGACCACGACTGTGACACTGCCGTCACTAACGACGTCAACGCTGCAAACCAAGAAATCCATTGAATTGCCACTGCCACCCTGAAGCTCAACATCTAGAAATCTTCTTCACTGGCTGCCCCCAGGCTCAGAAACTGTCTACTCCAACCATTAATCTCTGCCTTTCTTTTTATTTTCATATAAATTCCTCTCATTAAGGCCTGACTAATTGTACAATCTAGCAAATATTCTCTCCTACTAAGACTTGACAGATGATTCAGCTGGTCCTTAGGGGACAAAAGGCAGTTGAACATTAACAAATCATATTGTTCAGACGAAAGATGGATGACCCTTCTTTCCTTGAACAAGATTGACAAAAACTCTCTCCTTGAGCAAAACTCAGTGAGGCTCCCTGAGCATTCTTCTCAAACTGGGGCTTCGTTGTCATTCTTGCTGAGTTCAGATTTTGCAAGTCTTATCAGATCAGTTTAGAAATAATCCCCACTCTGTTTCTGGACCTGAGATAGAAATTTGGGGATATATAAAAGGAAAGATGACCAAGACTTAAGAGAAGTACTCATGAACAATTGGAATGCAGGAAACACCCATGAACCACTGACCTGCGCAAACCCCGGGAACTGCTACAAGTCCTAAGCAGTGCACCCTGCACCCTTGGCCAGTGCAAAAGTAAAATGAGGCAATGTGCAAGCACAAAGAAAACTGGTGCGAAATTGTATAACTCCGCCCTAGGTCCAGCCTCAGTCCAGCCCCTAGTAACTTTGCCTCTATAAATATTAACACTCCACACCAAGGGGTTGCTGTTTGTCCCTCTGGAGATGGCCCACATTCTCCCTTGAATGTACCTTTGCTTTCTTAAATAAATCTTTATCTGTATCTTTGACTGGTGTATGCTGACATTCTTTCCTGTCACCTAAGTCAAGAACCCTGCTTTCCCTGAGGTTCCCCTCTTTGGGAACTGACTCCTCAGATTTCTGGTGACAGGCCCAACAGGTTGAGCTGAAGGGTCAGTACCTACCCCAAGCCTCTGGATACCCCAGAGCATCAGGTCATTGAATGAGACTTAGCCCTGCTCCCTGGAGCCTGTTCCTCTCTTGAAGCTCTCTCACCTGCCAGGAGCAAGGATGGGGTGAATGAAATCAGGTTAATACAGGTCAAAATGCTGTGCCTGCTTCTTGGAATTAAATTTTCTCTAGATCTGTAGTTCCCTATTTGCTAGGTGAGGAAGAGGAACAGTGGAGAGCCCTGGGACTCCTTGTTCCCAGACTTTGAGGTAACTGGCTATGGGACCTGCAGGCAGGCCCTTGGGCCAGAGGATTGGGATAAGTGACTTCAGTCTCTTTAAACTCCAGTGATTTTTTTGGTCTTCAAGATAAAAGATGACTTTTAAATGGCTAGGTGGCTGTCCCTGGGGCATTGTCATGCCTCTTCCTCTCCAGCCTCATCAAACTTTGCACCATTTGTTGTTCTGCAGACCTGGTCCCCCGTGCTCTCCAACTGGGACCTCAAAGGGTGTGAACCCACCTCTTTTAAGGTGCAAAGTTTCCAAAACAGGGAAGTAGTTATTAGATTTGTTTTCTTTTTCTCTCTGCACTTTGTTCAAAAATCCTTTTCTTTTTTTACCCCTTCCTGACAATATTTCAGAGATTCTATTTGCAATTTGATGGATTAGCTTCCAACTGGAATGGTTCTACAAGCCTGGATTATTTTCCACTTTCCGGAAATAGGAAATAGGAGCTACCCTTTAGGCATCATCTCTGATGTGCCTGGTCCTCTTTCCCTCCCTCTCCCTCCAGGACCTCCTCCCCACAGGTGGTCATGTGCATTCATAACCTGCCTACTTTGCGAAGCAAGTAGATGAGCACTATTTTATATGTGGAAACATGGAAGAAGACTCAGTATGACTGGCACATGCCCAGAGTTCCCTGATTCTGGTTTGTGGTCGGGTATGGGGTTGGACAGGGTCGGGTTGTTTCTAAAGTCTATGTCCTGAAGCCTGGGATGCTTGAACACCTATGGGTAAAGCACTAGGAGGCAAATTCCATGAAAACTGGAATCTTTGCCTAGTTCACTGCTCAGTGCTGAGCACCTAGAGAAATGCCCCTCGTATAGTAGACAATAAGCATTTGCCGAATGAATGAATGGCAAGCGAAGGTCAAGGCCAATGGTTCTCCACCTAGATTGCATATTAGAATTACTTGGGGATATTTTTAAATGTTGAGGCCTGGGCTTTATGCCTAAAAATTCTGATTTAATTGACCTGAGTTGAGACCCAGGAATTGATATTTTTAAAAAGTTTTGCAGGTGATTCCAATGTACACTCTGAGGCAGCATTTTTTTTTTTTATCCCTAGGCATAAAACAATGAGGCAAGTTATTAACCTCTCTCTTGCCTCCTACCTTTAAGCAGCTCCTTCTCTCTTCCCTCTAATCCTTCACTTCTGTCATCCAAAGAAGAGATTTTGAATTGAAAGCTTCCTGAGGTTTGTAGTGTACTTTTAAGTGGGAAACATTTAGGAACTGGATTATTTATCCAGATTTTCCTAAGTCACACAAGAGAGCACTACTAACCACCATGCTGAACTGATTCCTAAATTGTCCCCATTTTGCATCTGACATCTGCATTTTCAAAGCTTTTGAGGGCAAGATTGCCCTACCCCATGGTCTAGAGAAACTGAAGGTTTCCCTGAAAAGTAAGTAGACGAATTAACATGGGTGACAAGGAATTTTTCTGGGAGAAAGGAAATTATATGATGGTTTTAGTTTTAAAAAGATGACGGACCACAAGTGTTCATTTCTTTGACCTGTTAAAAATTTGCCCAAATAATAGTAAAGGAATAAATATGGACATAAGGACAAGAGAACAGGAGAGCAACAGCAGACATGACATTTAAATTAATTTTTGGAAGATGAACACTCAGAGTGCTCACTGACTTAACAGAGAGGAGCAAATGCTGACATAAAGGTCTGTCACAGAAAATTCTGGCATGAACTAAATACACAGAATTCCCGAGAGGCTTGGGATTCAGAGGCTCTGCTGAGAAAGGATTAAGCTCTGCTCTAAAAATGAGAACCACTGGTTGAAAGTCTGCATGTAGTGTTTTGGGATTCAGGTCCCCTCCCCATCCTACATAATCAGGAAACTGATATTTGGGTCTATCCCTGTGAAAACGCTGGCTCAGGAGTTGAAAATCCTAAAAAAAAAGTCAATCTGTTGACAGCTCTATGCACAAACTCCAGAGCTTCCCAGTGGTCTTTTAGCACTTCACTCTTAAAATGAATAAATAGCCAATAATATGACATATAAGGAAAGTTTCTAACATAGGAGAGATAAGCTATCAAAAAAATCAGAGGAAAGGGATAATACATAGAACATAAGAAATTATATTGTCTCATAAAACAAGAACACAGGATTATGAAAGAGAACCATTCACAGAATAAGAAAAATCTCCTGAAAAAACTAAATAGTATGGATTTTGGAAAATCTAATTGATTAGAATAAGTCAGGGATGATGGAGCAGTTGGGGATAAAATAATAATAGATTGCAGAAAAGCAGGCAAATGTAAAACAGAGAAATCACAAACTCTTGGAAAAACCAAGGGTCCCTTCACAAGAAATGAAACGAATAATTGTTGCTTCATTCAACAGTGAAAAACATTTGTATAGACAAAGTGAAATATGGAGTGTCAATTTAACCAGACATCATATGATATAGCTATGTTTGGGAGCTGCAGGAGGAAAATGAGAAGGAGAGTTGGTATATGAAAGTTATATCCTCATCTATCATGAGAGGAAGTTAATGAAAAAAATAGTTAAAGATGATAGGTTAAGAATTAAAGAAGAATTAGAGATAAATACTGAAAGAATTAGTTTAAAGACATGGGGTAGTTAGTTGCCTATCGGAAACAGGACTGGAGAAAAAGAAGGTAGAAAGAGTAGGCAGGGGACTGGTGTTTTCATTAGGGGCTTTGTAGGATTATTTGTAGGATTATTTGGTTACTTTGATGAAAAAAATTTATTATTGATACAAAAAAAAAAAACCGTTAAGAATTGAGACAGACTTGCTTGAAATCCATGGACAAAAGATAATGTAAGCTTCCTAAGCTTCCAAGCAAGCATTCAAAAAGTGTCAGCAAGTACTATTATTATAACAGTGAGCAAAGAAGCCAGAAAACTTTGCAATATTATTGCCTGTCTATGACGGGCTTTTGTCTCCAACTGGCAGGGTTTCTCATGTGTCAGCTGCAATATTTATATTTGGGTTGAAAGTTGGGCATTATGGCTCAGCTGAAGTCAAGAAGAACCCTTAACTTTGAGGGGGAAAAAAGTAACTTTGCAGTAAAGAAACTTGTCAGATTTCACCTTAGCTAAGTGATTAAGGCTAATGTCCCCAGGTGATAACATGTGGCTAGGCTTTAATTGACTTCAAATTAGAAGGTGAGGGAGCAGATACATGATTAGAGGAGAAAAAAGGGAAAATCTTTGAATAGACTATTTGCAAAATACAAAGTGACAATCTAGGCACAGTGGTGCATATCTATAATCCCACCTACTTAGGAGGTTGAGGCAGGAGGATTGCAAGTTCGAGGCCAGCCTGGGCAATTTATCAAGACCCTGTCTCAGAAAGCAAAAAAAAAAAAAAAAAAAATAGATGAAAGTATTCCTAGAACCCTAATAATCAAGAAAATGTAACACTCAAATGTATCACTTTAGCTCTTCCAAAATGGCAAAAGGTAGAAGAGAATGAAGACAGTTACTGGTCCTAGGAATATTGGAGTGAAGCACCCCCCAGACACTGTCTTTCACTGAGTAGAAATGTGATGGTAACCCTTTTAAAAATAAACCTTGTCCTAGCTTTTAAAATGAAAAATCTACATCCTGTTCCACTCATGAGCCCCACTGATGAAAGCAAGAGCCATGGGCATTCAATGGCATTCATGGCAAGTAGTCAACCAAACCCACGATTTAAATCCAAATTAAAGGAAAAAAAAAATCACCAGGAACTAAGTTAACAAAAGGAGTTAGATCTGTAGCAAAAAAAAAAAAAAAAAAAAAAAAAAAAAAAAAAAAAAACTTGGAGAAATTTCAAGTATAAACTTCTTTATACTTTTCCTGTCTTCCTGACTTCTAGACAGGGGTTGATATAAGGTAGTTACCAGGGATTACCTGGAATAGGAAGGGAGGTCACTATGGATGAACAGGTATGCAGAAGGTGTGATAGCAAAAGATACATTAAAAATATTTATGTCAGGGCTGGGGTTGTAGCTCAGTGATAGAGTGCTTGCCTCACAGGTGGAAAGCACTGGTTCGATCCTCAGCACCATAAAAAAATAAAATCAAGGTATTGTGTCCATCTACAACTAAAAAAAATATTTATGTCAAACATATATGTTTGTACAAAATTTACCTATATGAAAAATTTTTTCAAGTGATTAATGGGACCATCTCAGGGTGGTTGGATTTTAAGTGGGTTTTTAAAGTTCTTTCTTATACTTTTATACAGTGTTCAAATTATCCAAAAAAGTATATGTTAATGACATAAACTGAAAAAGCAATAAAACTCTTTTCACAGTAAAGAGGTGGGGAACTTGTCAAGGATCCATCTATCATCCTTAAAGCTACCTGATGATTTCTTTCACACAAAACTAGAACCAGCATGTCCCAGGACAGTCTTTTATTTTACAATGTGATAAAGGAGGTAGTGTTTACTTTATCTATTCTAATGCCCCCTCTGTCCTGCTCTGAGATTTTCTTGGTGTTAGAAGTTGTTAAATAAGTACATATGCTCCATTTCTGACCCTGAAATCCTTTCCCAGGTGTGGTTACTGTCTGCTACATCAGATAGTAAATCTGCTATTTCTCCATTACAGACCAGAAAACAAGGACTGAGAGAAGTTAAATCCTACCGGGCAAATATGATTGACAGCTCTACCAGAAAAACTACTGGGACCTTCTTAGTCTCCCAGGCCAATTTTTTCATCTTACTTCCATGCACAGCCACCCTCCACCTTCCTCTAGAGTGGAACAGGCTGCAGGCTCAGGCTGCAGGGCCAGGCCCCTCCAGAGAATGCCCCTTGATTCGAGAACCACTATTGTTCCCTTCCCGCTGGACCATGGAGAATAAACACAGGCCAGTCAGCAACTTTCAAGAGTGATGATGTGGGCTACTTTGGGGCTGCAGTCATCGCAGTCATCGCTGCAGCTTGGCTATGCTCTCTGTGAGCCGTTTTATCCAAAGCTCCCTGCCACCAGAACCCCCACAGTAGAAAGCCATCTGGAGAAGAGCCAGGCAGAGGCCTTGACACTGGTGTTCTCAGCCCAGGGAGGGATGCTCCAGAGGCCAGCGCCACAGCAGAGCATGACGGTCTCCACAGCTGCTGCCCTCGGGGCTCATCCTGACACCCACTTAAAAAACAACAACAACGGGTGCTCATGATAATAAAACTGAGTCATGAAACATAGAGCCACTGGCTCTTAGAGTCATTAGCTTTGATTTTCTTTTTTAAAAATCAGTAACCAGAATTTCTGTCTCTCAAACAGTTACCATTTCTTGTGTCGAAGATTTCAAAATCCTTTCCACTAGTGATTATGGGACATTAGGCCTGCTTTCTCCTATGGGCTGGAACAGCGTTTCCCTTAACCAGCCTCTCCCTCCAGCCTCTGCTAACCACCATTGTGCTCTGAGGGCAGAGATCCTGGGATCTTGGCATTGGAAGCTATCTCAGAGGTCATCTGGTCCTGTTTGCCTGTTTGTCTTCTTAGGAAGCTGAGAGAGCATCGATGGGGTGGCCAGGACACCTATGAATGTGTCCTGGCCAATGTAGCTAACGTGAGAGGCCTTTTGGTGGCTTCTAACTTCTGAAAGAGCCCAACGAGGCATGGAAACACCCGCTCCTGGCCATTCCCTTCCCTGCTGCTCCCTGGGAGCCTCTAGTATTCGTGGACTGTCTTGACACTTCGTCCTCCATCTGAGAAGGTTGGAGGAGGAAGAGAAGGCTCTGGAAACTCTTCCAAATGCCTTCACCACGACTCCCAAGGAGGTCTTCAGACCATCCCTGAGAGAAATTAGAGAAAAATGGACAATTGTTTGTCTCTGCTACAGAGCTATGGACTATTTTAGTTGGTATCTGTGCCCCCTCACATTTTTTGGCTTTTATATCTAAAACAAATAAATAAAAACAGCCTGTTGGGTGAAGTCCACAGAATCTGAGCTAATTTGGTTCTCTCCTTCCACCCATCCATTGCAGACTCTGGCCACACCCTGTGCGCATTAGCAAATAACATCGCCCACTCAACTCCCCATTTCATTCTTAAGGAAAATATTTATATTATGCCACCGAAAGGGTTTCCATGGCAATGACGACTGTTAACACTGTTGCCTTAGCAACCACTTGAGTCCATCTTGAAATCCCCTTCACAGACATAAAAGGAAAATTTGTCAAAAGTGTGATTCCACTGGTAGGGAAGCCCTGAAAGACGTTTCCTCACCCCCCCCCCATTCTCCCTCCAGCTCCCTCTCCTCTCCCCTCTGAGGTATCCCCTTCTGTACGCTCACTCAGGAACTTTCTATGCCTCTTACTCTTCCAAGTGCTTGCCCTTGCCCTCTGCCTATTGCTCAGACTGGAATCCTCTGTGGAGATGCTGCCCTGAGCTCTGCAAAGGGTTAAGGATTGGCATGCAAAGCCATGCCAAAGATAACAGGAGGCAGAATAAATACACACATTATCCTTTTTATAGAACCCTGCTGCTCACCCCTGGAGACTGGGTGCACTTTCTCTCTCTCTCTCTCTCTCTCTCTCTCTCTCTCTCTCTCTCTCAGCTCAAAAGCAGCTCTGAGGGGAGAATTTTACAGGAGAGACCAGGCTGCCCTGAGATATAGTTCCTAGCTGTGGCATGGTGGCAAATCACCTCTCTCCAGCCTCAGTTTCCTAACATAAAATAAAGGGGTTGGGTGGAGGATCCTTCTGACTCTTAACACTCTAGGAATTTTTATGACTCAAGAATGTATCAAGTTAGGCATGGTGTTGCACTCCTGTAATCACAGCAACTCAGGAGGCTGAGGCAAAAGGATTGCAAGTTTGAGGCCAGCCACAGCAACTTAGTGAGGACCTGTCTCAAGATAAGAAAGAAAAAGGATGTAGGTCAGTGGTACAGCAACCCTGGGTTTAATCCCCAGCCCCTCCCCCCCCAAAAAAAAGAACAGAAAAGAAAAGAAAAGAAATTCTCATGATCCTTTTCCAAAGGCAACAGAGAGTTCTCTTAGCATGCCTGCCCCGAACTCGCACAGCACATTGGGACAAAGTCCTGGAGTGAAGAGAGCCTGCCATGGCTGCCTGAGCATGAGCCTTTTCAGCCCTGACATGCAGTGTGTACCCGTGTGGAAAGTCTCACATCATCAATGTCATTATTAGTACTGTAAACACTAGACTTCAGGGCCACTCTAACTCAAAATCTTCTCTTGTTGAAGATGCTCTAGCAGGCTGGTTAAATAAATAAACGAACCCTTTCTGGGAAACATCAACTTTTCTCCCAAAGGAAATTTCTTTAGTACAATTCATGCCCATCTCTGGAGTTTTCCCTGCCTCTTTCCTTTATTGAAAAGCAGCTTGAAAAGCTCGAAATGCTGACCTGCTTTCTTTCACTCTTCCTCTCCTTTCTAATGGACAGGGAGGAAGCTTTATTAAGAGAGGAAGAGAGTCGTTTAAATCATTTTTATCACATTATCAGGAGGTTAAAGAGTCACTTTACCAGTTTGGTACGGAGTCCAGGAGAAATGCAGTGGATAATGGGAGAAAAGGAAAGAAAAAGAGGAAAAGCAAAAGCAAAGTTCAGAGGGAAGCCAAAATACCTCACCAAATCCCTTCTTGTATAATGTCTACAAATGTCACATCAGACGTACTCAGACTTTTGATCTAACTGAAAAGCAGTTCAGAGTTGGGCTTTAGAGTGAGACAGAGCTAAGTTCAGAGCCTGGGTCTGACACACAACATCCTTGTGCTGTGAAAGCTTACTTGACCTCTTTTGGCCTCAATCTCTTTATCTGGGAAACAGGAGAAGCAATATCTACACAATAGGGCTATTTGATGGCTAGTTTCATGGATCAACTCAGCGGCTCAGTTTATAGTACTCATGTGTTAAACCAAACACTAATCTAGATGTTGCTATGAAGGTATTTGATTGAAAAGGTTAATATCTATAATCATATAACTTTGAGTCAAGGAGGTGATCCTTAAAAGTGTGTGGGAGGCTTTTTCAATAAGAAGGCCTTAAAGCAAAAACTGAGGTTTACTAGAGAAGAAATTCTGCTTGAAGACCGTAACATTAATTCCTGCCTTCACTGCCAGCCTGCCCTGTCAATTTTGGACCTCTAGCCCCCATAATCCCATACGGCAATTCCTCAACATCTCTCTTTCTCTCTCTCAACATTATAATATGTATTTTGTATTATAAACACTCTATCCATCCATCCATCCATCCATCCATCCTGTTTCTTTGGAACATTTGGGCATTGGGATAACATACAGTATTAGACATGTTTGCTGGGCCAGCTCGATTACAGCCTGTGTGAAGGGGAACTGATCTGACCCTGGGCCTGCTGATTGAGAGACCACATTTTGCCCCAACATTCCCTTTTGCCTGCTGGCCAGGGCTGATTGGACTAGGCAGAGTAAGACCCCCAACCTAAAAGCAACTAGTCATGGCCTGGCCTGGTCTGATCCAAAAGGATGAGCCAGACCAATTAGTTTACTTTTCTTAGGAAACTGGTTAGGAACTAAAGAAAGAATTCACCAGTTGGTAGAGGACAGGTAAGGTCAATAGTGGAACAACTGAAAAGGCACATCACAGCAGTCTTGGAATAAGACTTGTCGTATCCAGCCCACGTAGCATTCTGTGACTTGGAAATCTGTTACAAATCTTTAAAACTCTGGAGATTTTGCATACAACCCTAGCTCTTTGGAATCTTTTAGAAAGCTCTGCGTGCTGTAACTTGGTGTCTATGTAGCTGGAATCAGCTGGTGCTGGGTGCTGTTGCAGGGACCATGTGTTTTCCATCCACCAGCCTCCACCACATTCTCTTGTTACGCTCCACCTGTTCAGCTTCATGCTCTCGTTACCTGCCCAATGCATGTCGGCACTGTTGCAGCCTCTATAAGTGTTGATGTTGCAATCCAGAATCAGAGGGAAGATTCCTTGACTGGCTTCTCAGAAACTAGAGTTGCCTTGCATCCAAGCCAGAATTATGAAGGCCAACCTTAACATGGTTCCTACTTCTAGATTTCCTTGAGGTTTCCCTTAATCTTCTGCATGGAGCTTTATAAAAACAAAAAATCCTTTTTGCTGAGCTAGGGTGAATGGGTTTTTATTCTGACCAATAGAAAAACCCTGTGGATATAAGGATCAGGACGCCCTCCTTCTTTTCCAAATCTTTCTAAGGTTGCGGTTTGTACAATGGGCTGCCATTCGAGGACTCCAGGGAACAATGACTGATGTTTGGGAGGGTCACTCTCAGGGACTGGCTGAGCACCAGGAACCAGGGTCCAGTCCACTTTTGCCAGAGGACATATAGGGATGAGAACTGCAGCAGGCTGGTTTATGAGCCAACAGAATGACCAATACCAAAATAACTCCCATAGGTACCTGCCTGAGGATTCCCTTGCTAGGTGTATGCAAGGTATAGATTGGTCCTTTAGATACCTGGGGAATTCAAAGACAGTGTCTAGGAGGATTGGGGGGAAGCTAATTCAATCAAGCAATCAGAAAGGGCTTTAGCAATGTCTTTGGAGACCCCTCCAGCTGGGAAGGGATCCAAGATTGCTACATGTAGGTTTTGGGACTTAAGTATCTCTGCATAAAGGCTATTTATCAACCATGGATGGAAGCATGTAATGTATTAACCATTGGTACCATGGAACCTGTGACTGCAGGGCTTTAAGGTAGAATAATAATTAATGAGGTAGTCATTAAGGATATTGGGGACTCAACACCCGTTGGCTATGAGTGCAGCATTGGTACCTTACTGGGTTAATGGTGGCACAGGATGTTTCTTTGGTATACACAGGGATCTCTAGGAGTCCTTCTTTGGTGAGGACTTTGGTTCAGAGATGTGTGTGAGCTCCAGGGGATTACAGTTTATTATCACTGACTCCCAGGTACCTGGACATGAGCCACCCATCTCAGTGAACAGTGAGGTCTTTATCTTACATTCTAGACACAGGCTGGTGGTATTGTGTGGATCAGGGCATCAGCAAAATGGTAGAATAGGACTTTCCAGCACTTGTCCCCCTGCAGAAACATCAATTTGAGCAACTCTCCAAGCATGAAAAAGACCTTCACAAGAGCTAAGGAAACCAGAAAAGAGATGACAGCACCTGGGTATAGCACAGAAATAAGAGACGATGCATTGAAGAGGGGAATTAAAATAGTTTTTCATTACCTGGCCCTCCCTTAAACCCAGGAGACCCAGAACAGAGAGATAGCATCTGTGTGGCTGCAGGAGAGGTCAATGAGCATCTGATATTGCCCTGATTCCAACAACTAGCTGCCCCCACATAAAGCCCAGCACTGGGAAAGCTCCCCCAGTCCTAGAATCCAAGTCAGTGCTCACAGACTGAGCCTCGAGGCCCACCAAGTGCCAGACAAGATCCTGCAGATGCAGGCTCTAGGCCTGCTGATAGAAGGACTCCAAGCCAGCCCCACTGGCAGACTGAACTCAGAGCCAGATAAATCCTTCAATTCCCTTCTCACATTGCCTCACGTTGAGCTAATGCTTTCAGGAAGCCACCCCTACCTTTCCTACAATCACCTGTAACTAATTACTTTCTTCCATGTTCTTTCACACAATATACCCCCAAATGTAGTGACTATTTTAAAATCAGAATGGCCCCTGTGTGCGTCTCTGAAGCCAACCCAGTTCTGAGGAAGGCTGGTTTCCTCTCTCCCCGTCCACACCTCTCACTGGCGTCCCCCACGCCCCCTCCCTCTTGCCAGCTCCAACAGCACATTTCATTTCTGCTGGTCGGATATTTCTGCTGGTCTACGGGGCTGTGTCAAGTGAGAAGGTAAAGTTAGGAGACACTGCTTGAAGTCAGCTGGTCAAAACAAGTATGGGATCTCCCAGGTAAATACCTTTTCTTCCCTTTCTGCCTATGGCCCCTGCCTGAGTCAGTCCCTAACCAAAATAAACTACCCCAAGTCCTGCTTAAGCCTCCAAATCAATGTCTCTGATAGTAAATCCCTAGGAAGCACATATGTGTACCCCGTCCTGTACAAGTGGGTAGAAGACACCAACTAACTAACACACATCTATCGTCAATTAGTCTTAGAGCTGTCAAATGAGAGGGCCTTCCTGCCATCTTTTCATTATACTGGGAAAAAATGAGCCCAGGGTGGGGACAGGTCTTATTTCTACAGAGTTCCAGATATTATCAGAGCCAGACCTGCAACCCAGTGCTTGGGTAGTTTACCCCCAACCTCTGCCCTTCCGTCATGAAAACACTCAGAGCAGAGGGACAACCTTCAGGTTTTCAGACAGGTGACTTAGGGAGTGAAGTGGGCTGAGCAGAGACAGTGTTGCCCACAGTACAGACCCCTCCAAAGGCCACCCTTGTGCTTCAATTTTGTGTACCTCACCCCGCCTACTCAAAGTGGAACCAGGGGCAGGTGGACAAAGTCAAGCAGTGGTGTCCCTTTGCTCTGCCTAGTTAAATACTCGATTAAATTGAATGTTGTTCAACTTCGTTTGCCTGGCTTAGCAAGGGGGCCCAATTTTAATGGGCCTAAGAATTGCCTGGGAGGTAAAATGTGGATTCCTCAACCCTCTTTGAAGATTCTGAGCTGAAACCTGCTGTGACTCCCCCACAGCTCAGGGAATGTCAGTGAGGAAAGGACAGAGTACTCTGCTTTGAGTCAGGAGCTGGCTAAGGGAACCAAGCGGTGTGACTTGGGCAAATCCCTTAATTTCCCCCAGGTGTTTACATAAGGAGGTTAGATGGGATACCCTAGAGGCCCTTCAGTTCTGACCTCTCAGGACTGTGTCATTTTTTGAGTCCCACATACTCAGACCACTTGGCTGCTGCTTGGCTGAGCAGACAGACACAGAATGCCTGGGCCATTGGCTTTTTTATTTTCCACCTGCAAAGGGTTCTTGGGCCTCTTCTTCCTTCCGGCAGATGAACCTGGAAATCAATCTCTAGCTGAGTCAGAACATGCCAGCTGAAGCCTTTCCAACATGTGGAAATGCTGAGAACAGAGCCCGACCAAAGGGTCTATGGCTGGGTGGGTTGGGCCTTCAAATTCTGTTTTAATTCTCCCCTCTCTCATGGACATGCCTTACCTTGGAGGATGCTCATTTACACCCCTGAGAGTGGATTGGCTCAGAGATTCCAAACATACAAACCCTTAAGGGGTGATCAAAGAAAGGATCCTGAGGGAGTCCAGTGTGGGCTGGCAGGTGGGAGACTTCTCCCTTTGAGTCTCCACACTCCATGGAAGGGAGAGCGTCTTTAGAGTCAGGCTTGAATTCCAGTCTTATGCCATTTACCAGCGAGGGAAAATCCAAGTGGCTTAACTTCTCTCAGCCTTTTGTTTCCTTGTCTGAAAAAACAAAGTGGGAAGGACCCAGCTCACCTGTAGGCCTGCAGTGAGAATTAAATCTGATTATGTACAGGAGAGAGCCTGGCCCTTAGAAGGGGCTCTGTAACCCTCACCCTTCCGTTTTCTGCCTTCAGCTCTCCTCTAGCCTCCACCTCTGCCTGGGGGAAGTGTCTCTGCCCAGACTTTCCAGTCTTAGGAATCATCTAGATAGAACAGGGGTGGGGGATGGACTCATTTTCTGTCTTTAGTGTTATTGAAAAATATTCAAAAGAACCATTTCCACCAAAAGTAACTCTGGGGAAACAAAAGGAAATGAACAAAGCCCGTATAAATCCATAAAATGAAATGCAGATTATAGCTCCCACAAGAGCCTCTATGCCTCCCACAGTTTCCTGGGACAATGGGACCAATTGGAGCTGGGGGCCTGTCCCCAGCTGAAGATTGAAGCCCTGTCCCTCCTGTGGGGCCTCCTCTGCCTCTGGACTCTTTTCTCAGCCTGAGGAGGGTGGGAGGCACAAAAAACATCCAACTTGTTCTGGTGGGCCTTGCAGCTCCTTTGTGGCTCCTGCCCAAGGCACAGTCACTCCTGCCCACATCCCCACCCTGCTGGTGGCCCTGACAAAGGATGAAATGACAGCCCTTTCCGTGCAGAGCTACGCAAGGCTGCACAAAGCCTGTCACGACTCCAGGCTCGGGGGAGACTCCCTCCCACTCAGGTGGGTGTTAGACAAACAGCAGGAGTAAACGGCTAGCACCTCTGCTTTTCTGCCTCTGGGCCAGGTCTTGTGGTATGGGCTGTTGGGGCTACTGAAGGACAGAGATCAAGAGCAGCAGGAACCAACCCTGGCATCCCACAGCTCACAGCCCATAATCACGCCCAGCCCTGGGTGAGGTGGGACCTTTGAGGGCAGGCCCTTGCATTGCTGCCACCTCAAGGGCAGAGCTGGTCAAAACATAGACTTGACCTGAGCTTGGGATAATCAAAAGTGAGCCCTGACCCACAGGTCACCAGGACTGAAGGAAGAATGAGATACTCAGTTTCCAAAAACTTCTAGGCTGGATAAGCAGGAGTAATGTCATAATGCAGGCTGCCTTTGCTGGCACAGTCTGAGGCCTGGAAAGGGAGGCCAGGATCAGCTCAGGGATTTGGAAAACTTTCCAACTGTTTTATCAGGGAGAAAGAAGCTCTGGGGGCACCTGGTTTACATATGTCTATCTGTGGAAGCAGAATAGGTCATAATTAGGGGATGTTACAGAGTAGAACTAGAGTCAGAGAGCAGAACTTACAGCAGGCATTTCCATCACTCAGAATGGCTAGCCAAGGAGCAAGCACTGTGCTAAGGTCTTCAGAGAGATGATAATCTGATTGGTGTGTGAGAAGGTAATGCAAGTGGGATACGTTGGTGGGCGTTCATGGGAGCAGGCCCATGGTGCACGAGTAGTCTGAACATGTGTGTGTATACTTCCCAGTCAAAATGAAAATCACCAGTTCTCAACTTTTACAGCCCTTCCTGATGGCTCTGGGTCTCCGCTTCTACATATCTGTTTATGATCAAGGACTGATTATCAATGCTCTGCCTGGCTCTCCCCAAGTAAGATCCGGCGTGCCATCCAGCATGCTACCGGACCACAAGGAGTGCATGGTGCCCCGTGGTGGAGGCATGGGCTGACTCCACCAGAAGGAAGGGATGGTGGATCCTTACCCTGTGGTATACTTCCGCGATAGGACTTCCCTTTTTGTGTCAGGCTCTGGTCCAGTGAGTCCAGTTGCTTATCCAACTGACCCCCCTCCCTTGTGGATGTGTGTTATTCACAGTGTCCCTGCAGGGAAACCTAATAATATATAAATAGAAAGAATCCACAAAAGTGATGGCTCCAGATGAGCAATGCTAGCCACTCCCTATGGACCAACATTGCTTTTCTTTGGCTCTTGGCTGGAGCTTGCCCTCTTTCTTATACCCTAGAAATTATCTCTGAACTTAACTCTCCAGAACTGTCATGTCTTTCCATAAATCCCAAACAAGAACATCTCTTATCAGGATGTACTGTAGACTAGACATCTTGGAAACACAATAACTAACAGGGAGACCTAAATATCTCTTGCACTTAGGGCTCTATACCCTCATCTTATTTATTCTCACTAGAGTACTTTTCCAGGGTATCTTGCTATGTCACTTTGGATCAAGCAACTGAAGCAGGATGTGAACTTTGAATCTGAACCTTTAAGGCACCTCTGTTTGGACCTTTTCTTTGTTGCACTGGAAATTATCGTCTAGTTTTCCCCAGGATGGGATGAAAAAAAAAAAAAATCTTCCGATCCCCTCAGGGAGGAGAGATGACTATATTCTCTGAATACCAACTTTCCATGTCTTCAAAGAAGGAGGTTCCTAGTTTTTCTTTTATTTTTCTTTTTAAATTATGAATTATTTGAGCTCCTGGGTTTTGTGGGAGGAACATTTTCTTTGGCTATCCAGCATTCTTTTCCTGCTTAAAAACAGCCCAGTTTCTTTTTAGAGATCTCTCTCTTTCCCACCCCCCTGTTGTGTGTAGACCCATGCGTGGCAGATGGGTATATCTTTTCCTCAAATATAGAAACTGGGTGGTTCCTGGAGACTCCCTTCCCTGAATCCTCCTTTGTCACTATGGTACTGCCAGGGAAGTGGGCATGTGATATAAGCCTAGCCAATCACACTCTGCCCTGGGATATTAAAGGTTGAGCCCAATAACACAGGATGCCAGATTGGAAGGAGCAAGACCTGACTGTCGGTTCCCTCCTACCCTGGCTCCCAACTGTTTCCAAGCTCTCACAGACCTTGAAGCTCCTCCATGAGCTCTCTGATAACTTCTAATACATTTCCTTTTTTCCTTAGATCCCATTTTAGGACTTGGCCAAAACCAAGGATGACCCCCTTCCCTGGCTTATTTTGATTTTTTTTATAAATAAACAATAAGAAAGAAAAACCTTCAGGGGACCAAGAAGCCAAAGAACTTTTCTGTTGCTTCCTCTATTCTCCCTCAAAACATTGCTACTTGGTGGTGAGCTGAGAGAAGACAGCTTGATGCACCACATTCAAGCCAGTGCTGAGACACCAGCTCAGACAGCTCACCACTCACTTCCCTCATTCCCATGAGTGGTACCTTTATAGCACCAGGTGGCCTCCGCCTTTCCCCTGGGCAGCTTTGAGGTGAGGGGGAGTTTCGCTCCAATTGCCAACAAACCACATGCTGGGCCACGCTGTGGCTCATTGCTCTGCTCTCATTCAGCCTCATCTAGGAGGGAGCTCCTAGAGGGTACCCAGACAATAGGAGGAGTAGGAAGAGCCTGGCCCCCAGCTGAGCCTTATGCTCAGGCTCAGCTGACCTCTCTGGAGCAGAGACAGTGGGAGCAGGGCACTGCTAACTGCTAATAGCTGAGAGCACAAGCAGGCGGTGGGGGCCATGGGCCTCACCATGACCAGCCAAACATGACCTGAGGTTTTCAATGACTCAAGAGTCAAAGGGGAGATAAGACTCCCAATAAGCTCATTGGATCTAGAGATTAATTTCAAGATCAGTTCTGCCCCTCACTGAGGTCCCTTGACACCAGAAGGCAGAGGGAAATCAGAACTGAAGGAAGAGAAGATCCAGGTGAAGGGAAAGAGGGGAGTAGACAGTGATCTGAAGCTCTGTTACATCCAAGAAGGACTGGAATTGTTTTTGCACCTGAGGACACAACTGAAACCAGTGTGCAACAGTCCAGGGCAATAGATTTCCATCCGAGTAGGAAAAGTCCTTACACAACAGTGTAGCAGTGAAGGGCTCCCTGTGGGAGCTGATAGGAGCCCAGCCTTAGGAGGCAGCCACCAGGCTAATAGTCCAGCTCTCTCACCTAACAGTTAGTTGTGTGACCGTGACAAGTCAGTGGTCCCCTCTGTTCTCACTTGACAGGGAAAGAAATAACAGTACCATCTTCCCGGGGTATTTGGAAGGGCTCCTGAGTTAATATTAGTAAAGGCCTTGAACAGTGCCTGATGTATGTAGGAGCTGGATATCAGCTGAGCTTAAGCTTGGGAGGCAGTGAGCACCTCATTGCTGAAGGGTGTCACACGTGAAGAGACAATTCCTGCTGTGGATCAGGGAGAGAACACAGGCTCTGTGGCAGAAGGTTCTGGCTTCCCATCACAGAGCTGCCACGGTGATTTTTAGTGAGCCACAAACTTCCCAGTTCTCCATGTTCACATCTACAATGAGGCTGCTCTCTGTCCTTCCACAGAACTATCATAAGAATTAATTATGTGTACAGATGGCTATTATGTTATTTGTACTTGTTTCGTGCTTTTGAAATTGGAAAAGATAATCATATAAGACATTTCCAGACTGATCACCTCTGTGTGGCCTCATGGCACATCAGGGATCAGGGAGGATGTGACGACCGCTCTCTGCCCTCCTCCCCGAGTGCCCCCGCGGCTCCCTGGATACCAGAGCTTAGTCCTCTGCAGACTTCTGGCTGGTCTCTTTGTCCTTTCAGAGTGAGTGCCAGCTCCTTTCAGGCTGCTTTGTGTGACTCACCCTTATTTGTAATTAACTGTGATGTTCTGCTGGAGGCTTCCATTATGGATGACGAACGAGGGGAGCCACTTTGGCCTAAATGGGGTCTGCAAGCTGGATATCTGACCTCAAGGTTTACTCTCAAAGAGACAGAAGATAAGCCTCCAGGCAGTTCATGGCAGACCTGCCTCAGTCCCCCTGCCCAGTTTTGGGTCCTCACAGCAGATTCAGTCCTGAGGGCCAAGCCTGCACATTCACACCCTCTCACTGGCACCTGTCTGGAAGACAGGAGCTAGGAAGCTAGGCTGGCGAGGGAGGCTGGCAAGGACCGACGCTCTGTTTCTTCTCTTGGAGTCAGCCCTCCATTTAATTCAGGATTCTTTAATTGAACACCTACTCTGTGCCAGGCACACTAGGGGATAAATGTGGATCCAAAGCCATCATTAATCCTTAGAAGCTTCCAGTTTGAAAGGAAATGAAGGGAGATCCATGAGTAGTTCTGAGCCTCCACCATGACAAGGAGTGACTGCTATGGAAATATTGAGAGGAGATTTTTTTCCAACCAGAGAGGGCTCGAGAAAGGCTTAGTACACTGGTCGTTTGATGAGCACCTACTATGTGCAGGATGTTCCCCTTAACTCACATAATCCAGAGACCTCTGTGAGGTGTAAGATTACTATGGCCCCTACTTGACAGATGAAGGAACAGTGGTTCTGAAAGGTTAAATAACTCACCCACCCATGGCCAGAAGGAGGCAGAAGTGGGACAAGATTCCCCGTCCAAAAATATGTGCCTTTTCCAGGAAGCCAGGCTGCCTGCTTCTTACAGATGAAGTTTTCCTGGTCCTGACAGAACACTGGTATTTTATCAGGCAGCTCAGGCATGGAGGGTTTTTTCTCTGCTTCTACTTCCAGACAGGTACAAACTGCCTGCTCCAAGACAGAGCAAATGTCCTCCCCTCTTCTTCCCACAGGGGGCTGATGAAGCCTGAGAGCAGGCTGGAGAGGGGCCACCCATTCTAGTCCCTCCCTCAGGCTACTCCTGAGTTCAACCCTAAACAGTAACCTGGCTGTCAATCCAAATAGCACTTCCATCCACTGAAATCAGCAACTTAGATTAATTTAGCCCCTGATGGAAGCCATTACTCAGTTATGCACCATTAATAACCCATTCAACTCTCTAACTAGCTGAGCACAAACACGTCCCTCATGTCACCGCAAGGCTTCTAAGGAGGAATGATGGCTCAAGGCAAGTTTGTTCTCAGTCAAAGAGTTTTAGACTATCGGTCCTGGAAGAGGATCAAGTACTTTGAGAGAATTCAGTTTAAATGTCTCTTTTTAAAGGTTCCATACTGGGTTCAGAGAAGGGAAGGGGCAGGTCTGGGGACTTCAAGAAAGGACATCAAAGAGACTTTGTATTTTCCAAGTTCCACTCCTATAGGGAAAGGCGGAAGAAAGATTTGCTGAGCAGATCTTCTGCAAATATCTGCCCCAGATGTCGCGCTATCTCCTTGGAGTCCTGCACCTCAAGTTCAGATGAGATACTTGATGATCGGATGAGTCAGGGAGGTGACTGAGTCACACAAGAAGAAGCATAGCCAAGGAGGAAACACACACCCGCCTTTTTCTCCAAAATCCTATAATAGAATGGGAGGAGGCAGGCAGGTTCCCTCTACCTTTTTTGAGGCTTGCAAAAATGGGGTTGGGTTTGGTATGGATCCTGGAGGTCTAGGACCTTCAGCTCAGAGGGGCCCAGCACTGGACCTTTCCACACAGAGAAGTCTGAGCTGCCTGAAGGCATGAATGACCAGCCTGGGCAGGCTTGAAGTGACACACAGAAGGCTGGGGAGAATGTCCTTACATCTCCAACCTTGTTCCTGGATGACTCACGCAGCCCACGGAACAAAACTGATGTCTTCTCCAGCACCCGCAAATTGTAATTCTTCCTTAAAAAAAAAAAAAAAAAAAAAAAAAAAAAAACAGAAAGAAAGAAAAATAAACAATCAGCCTGCGAAGGCCCTGGTGTTATTCTGTGGTCATGGAGCCATCCTGTGGCCACTTCACTGGACAGGCTGAAACCTGCCACATCAGGACCCAGGTCTCCCAGAAGCAGTTTCTCAGTCTTATGCTTGGCTCTGACCAGACCCTCTGCTCCTACCAGGAACATTTTGTCACACCCTTATCTCCTCTGAACTCATGTTCCCTATGTGATCAAGTACTCTGGAAGCTTCCCTCACTTTCCTCATGCCGTCCCTCTTCCCTGCAAGAAAGTCACTCATCTCTCAGTCTTCCACTCTAGGGACTCTGCTCTGTGGGCCCTCTGTGCCCCCTCCTGCACTCCAGGAGCACTGCCCCCTCCTGGCTTTGAGCCCCCACACTCTCCAAGTATACACTACTCACAATAATAAAAACTAGCTAACATTTACTTTGTTTATTTCAATCCTGGGGGTTGAACCCAGGAGTGCTCTACCCTTGAGCAACATCCCCAGTCCTTTTTATTATGTTGAGACAATATCTTGCTAAGTTTCCCAGGCAGGCCTCAAACATGCAATCCTCCTGCCTCAGCCTCCTGAGTTGCTGGGATTACAGGCCTGTGCCACCATGACCGGCTACCAGCCAACATTTATATGGTAGGCTAGGTACCAAGTAGTATTCTAAGGTATGTGTACATATGTATGCATACACACATTCATTTAGGTTTCACAATCCTAGGAGACAGGCATTATAATTATTTCCGTTTACAGAGAGGAAAAATAAGACATGGGGTAAGTTATTTGCTTGGGATCACTCAACCAGGTGGAGGCAGAGCCAGGATCTGGGTTTCTTCAGTCTGTCATCCTAAACCTCACGACCCTCCAGCTCTGGCACACCTCATTTGACCTGTCTATTTCTCAGGCTGCACCTCTGTTCTGTCCTCTGCTTGAGGAGAGGGCTTATGTCTTATTCCTCCAGGCGTCTCTGTGTTTGCCTTAGTGCCCAGACCACAGGAGGGGCTCAGCATGTGCTAGCTGAATACATGCCACTAGGTCTGACCACCGTGAGTGCCACAGCCACTTCACATGGCTCCCACACATTTCCATGACTCCTGTGTTTGCAGTTCACCTGTGACAAATCACTAGCCCTGTTCTCAGTGCTGAGGATGGAACCTCACTGGTGCTGCTCCCAGCACTGCCCTGTCTGTTTGGGGTTCAGTGCTTCATCCTGTGGTGCACAAGGAGTACAGCAAGTATAGCAAGCATTCATCTACTCATGCTTCTATTCCCTTGTCCTTCAAAGGCACTAGTTGTGCACAATAACACACATGTATGGTGGATACCACAAATCAGGCACTGTTCTAGGTGCTGAAAACACAGTGTGGACAAGAAGAAGTTCCCACTGTGATGGCAATGACATCAGGTGGGGATCAGACAGTTGACAAATAACAGCTTGGGTGCCAAGTGACTGTGAGCCCATGAAGAAGAGAGCGGGAAGGGTAACAAGCAGGGGGAGGTCAGGGAGGGAGTCTGAGAACATGCAATAGCAGAGACCTGAGGAAGACAAGGGGAGACATGGGCTACTACCTGGGGAAGGGGTGCTCCAGGAAGAGGAAGCACAACAGCAAGGCTCTGTGGTGAGCCCATGTGCAGACGGACAGAAAGAACAAGGAGCCACTGACTCACGAGCAGAGAATGAGAGCATTAATGGTGGCACGTCATGGAGCTCCTCGTGAGGCAGAGTGAGGATTTGAAGTTCTATTCCAAATGTGTTGAGAACGCCTAATGAGGCTGGTGCGTGGGGCTGGTGCCATCTAACCTGTGTTTGGAAAACTTGAGTCTGTGGGTTTATGATGACGATGTCTCTCAGTTTCCAAGATCAATAGCAATGTTTTGGTGATGTTCTATAAATACTCCTTTCTGTGACCACTGCCTTCTCTACTCTCCTGTCTTCAAAGCTCACATTGTTTCTCTCATGGACTTTAACTGGCTTCAACCAGAACTTACAGGCTAATAAGAAACACAACCAAACAATTGTACTGTTGGTGATATAAGCTTTTCTAGGGCCAGAGGAGGGGACCTTGTGAGTGCAGAAATGGGGCTGCTCGGCCAGACCTGAGAGTCAGGACATGACACCTGAAGGATGAGCAGGAGTTGGCCTAGAAAGGAGAGTGTTCTGGGCAGGGGAACCACCCAAACAGACAGAGAAATCGCAGTGCCCCTGCAACCTGTGTCCTTGATTCCCTCACCCATTTGTCCTTCAGTACCCACCTCACTAGCTCCAACACTAGCCAGGCTGGGAAAATCCTCTTCTGCTGCTAAACATGGCTACAGAAATTTGTCACTTCCAGTTCCAACATGAATTCACACTCTAGTCCCAGCTGGACCTTGGGCCACTCAGCACTCCTCCTTTCTTTGATAATTAACTGCCTGCCTCATCCCCAAAAGCACTCTCTCCACACTTCTATTTCCTTCCTGCTGACCTCACTCACTGAGGGTGCTGACCTCATCTGGCAGTACAAAGCCCCACCTCCTCCCACACCTCCCAGAAGGCCCGCCTCTTCAACTGCTTCCTTCCTTCACTGCTCTCAGAAAAGGATGTGATCCTTCTACTGGGGGAAGAGAAGCCCCTTGGAAGAAATTAAGCATTTATCTTGCTTTGCCTGGATTGTATCACAGAGTAACCAAATAGAAGATAAGGGAAAATTCTTTTTTATGGAAGAATTCTAGCTAAAACACGAGAATGGGATGAAGAGTTAGAAACTCTTTTTTTTTTTTTTTGGCAGTTCCATTTGGGTTAGATGAAAATCCTCAGTAGAAGATACAATCATATCGAATGTTGGTAGGGAACTTTATGCGGATAGATGAGGTGGCCAGTACCTTATCTAGATAACTTTAGTACCTAAACTTGATGCTGTTATCAAAGTCACTGAAAATGGGACAACCGACATTAGGGACCTCCTGATGAGGTGAAATATACACCGCATGGCATGCCATCAGCATCGGAATCACCTAAGGGAGGATTCACATCGTTGATGTCTGAGATCCGCCCCTACTGATTATACTTTAAAAGGCCTGGAGTGTAACCTGGGTGTGGAGATAGTTTAAAGGTGTCCCCAGCTGATGGTCATGAGTGGCCAAGGTTGCAATCATTGCCACATGGGACACAAAGCACCGCTGTGATCTGTACTTGACCATCCCAAAGCTGGTCCTGATCAGGACTTTCAAGTTGATCTCTAGCTAAAGGAATTTCAAAGCCTAGACAAACAAGTTAAGTGACACTGTGGGGAAGAAACCAGGCAAATCCAGAATGTGATTGTTTTTCTGCCTAGCCACTAATCCATTTCGTTTTTCCAATAATCCAATGGAAAAAGAGAAGAGGGACAGTTCCAGATTAAGGGATTTCAACAGGTAAAAACCCAATGCAGTATTTTGGGTCTCGGATTAAATCATTTTTACACAACTAGAGAAACTTGATTATGAACTAGAAATTAATTGCTACCAAAGGGGTCATTATTATTTATCAGGTGTGTAATGCCACTGTGGTTATGTAAGCAATGATTTCAAAATCATATTTTTTTAGATGTAAAAGGGTGAAATGAAGCTGGAGGTGGTGGCGCACACCTGTAATCCCAGCGGCTCGGGGCTGAGGCAGGAGGATGGCGAGTTCAAAGCCAGCCTCAGCAAAAGCGAGGTGCTAAGCAACTCAGTGAGACCCTGTCTCTAAATAAAATACAAAACAGGGCTGGGAATGTGGTTCAGTGGTGGAGTGCCCCTGAGTTCAATCCCAAGTACCTGCCTCCCAAAAAAGGGCAAATGATAGGAGAGCTGGGATTTGTTTTTAAGTACTTTAGCGATAACAATAATAAAAAATGGATGAAGTAAGTGTTAACAAAATATTATGATTTATTAAATCTGAGTGATGGGTGGACGAACATTCATTATATGAGTCTCTCTACTTTATCTTTTAAATTTTTATAATATATTTTTGAAAAACCCTTTGTTTTCCTAGTATCAGTTATTAATTATTACTATTTGTATCATTTCTTCTGTTGCTGCATCCAGCATCATGGTAATCAGCAGTAGTGGCAGGAACTGATGCTGAGTGCCATGATTCCCACTATAGTCCAGAAGGGTCGGTGTTGTTATCTGCACTGCACAGATGGAAGAACTGAAGTTCGGCAAGATTAAGTCACTAGTTCAAAGGTGCACAGCCAGTAGGAGCAATCAGAAATAGAAGAAAGATGGATAGAAAAGTCCCTGGTTTAATCATAGTGTTCTACTGCTGTCTTCCCTCTTTCCCTTGCTCATCTCTCTCATTCTCCACCTTCTCTTCCCTCTTCAGGCCCCCTTCATCCTGAAAGGATGCTCCCCTCAACCCTTCGGTGGCATGGTCATTTCCTTCTTCTATTCCCAGCACTTTCAGAGACTGTCATGCAGGCACTTCTTGGTCTCTTGCACTATGACTTCTACCTCAAGTTCACAGAAGACTTCATGAAAAAAACCTGGAGGATGTTCTGAGTCTCACTTAACCTCCTTGCACTGCACAGCACATGCCTGCTCTTTCCTTCTTAGGGACTTCTGTCTCATTGACCTGTCAACCATGGGATTCTCCAGATCCTACCCTGACAAGTCCGCTCACTTCTCCAGACTTAATGTAGCCTTTTCCCAACGTACTAACTACAATAATCTTCATTATCTACATAAATTGTCCTCAAAGTGTGGCCCAAGGACCAGCATCACAGCCTCAGGCCAGCAGAATCAGACTCTCAATGTCAGATAACTTTGTTTTTAATGAATACTCTAGGAAATTCTTATGTCCAGAGAGAAACCACGCTTTTTTGATGGCCCATCCCTTCTAAGGCCTCTTCCTGCCATCCATGAGCTCATGAATCTGAACGTGGCTGCTTTATTGCAGCCTCAGGCTTCTCCCCTGAGTACCCCACCTCTGGCCTCATTGCCTAGTCTTGAGCCCCAGTCTCATGTTCTACTCATGCTGCCCTCTCTGCTGCCTCCTGTTAATTTTGTTTCTGAGCCATTATTGTGTCTATCCTCTCTCCTTGTCCCACCCAGTCCCATCGCCCTGCCCTCCATGGAATCCTCAGCTCTCTCACCTTGCCTGTTGTATATGTCTTCTCATTCAATTTTTTTTTTTTTTTTTTGGCACTGGGGATTGAACCCAGGGCCGTATGCATGCAAGCCAAGCACTCTGAGCTATGTCCCCAGCCCTGTTGTTGTATATGTTTTCTGAGCTATGTCCCCAGCCCTGATGTATATGTTTTCTGAGAGGTATCTCTACTCCCATCCACCAAGTCATCCTCTACACTCCAGCATACGTGCTCAAAACAAAGTACTGATCTAATTGTGTGGATTTTTTCAACCTTGCAATAAGCAGTGATTCCCTAAGGCCTATAAAAGAAAATCCTCATTTCTCCAAGGCCTGATCACCACCTACCTTTCTGGTCTTATTTTCCATTTCGATCTAAAAGATCAAAACTACAGCTGCTCTTTATTTTGGATATACATCCATGCTTTGCTCATAACATCTTCCCTCCTACCCCCATCTTGGATGTGGAAATCCCATCCATCTGGGGAAGCATGGTTCCAAAGAACCTGCCCACAAAACCACGTTTCCTGATCTTTATGCCTTCATGTAATCTCCTTCCAGTCGAATCTGGGAAGACCAAAAGAATGCAACAGAAGAGACATTGCATACCTCTCTAGGGTAGATCATAAAAAACCTTGCAGTTTTCCTCTTGGCCTCTCAGAATGCATGTTCTGAGAGAAGACACTTATCATGCAAGGAGCCATTTGACTATCCTGAGTTTTCCATGCTGTGAGGAAGCCCAACTAAACAAGTGAAGAGGCCACCTAGAAAGAGATACCTTACGAGCCGAAACTGTTCAAACCGCCCTAGATGAGGTGCCAGACACGTGAGTAACAAAACCATTTGGAGGTCCAGCCCATCTGACTTTCAGATGACTCCAGCCACAGCTGCAACCTGACTGCAGCTCCTTGGAAGATTCCAAATAAGAACTACCAACTGACCCAAAGAACTCTGAGATAGTATAATAAATTGTTTAAGCCACTAAGTTTTGAGTCATCTGTTACCCAGTAATTGATTTCTGGAACAACTTCTAAGTACAGGACAAATTCTCCTTCCACAGTAAGGAGATTCCCAAGTGCTAGAGTAAAATGAATTGTTCTCTCCCGTGTGCTTCACAGTCCCTGTTGCCCATCAAGGGGCCCCAGCACAGTCTACCTCACAACACGCTTGGGAAGGACAAGGATTTTTTTTTTTTTAATCGTGTCTACATGGCTCTGGTATCAGTCACTGATCATGGTACAGAACACATGCTCAGATAATGTCTGCTGAATTGAATTGATTTCCTATTCTTCTTCAGTCCCTTAAGGCAAATAGGTAGGCTCAAGAAGATCCAGACACAGAGAATGAAAGGCACCCCAAAACACATGGTATTGGCCAGTGAAGTTCACAATACCTTTATTTTTATGTGGTGCTGAGGATCGAACCCAGCACCCTGCGCATGCCAGGTGAGTGCGCTACCACTTGAGCCACATCCCCAGCCTGGCCAGTGAAGTTGAATGTGCCAAATCAACCTTGGCAAAGCCTACCAAACCTGGAGGTAGGAGAACTAGAGACAGTGTTAAAAGCTCATTTGGTGAAGAGAGATAAAAGAGGGTAGAAATGAGCATCACTCCCTGATCACTAACAAAAGACAGACATTTGTGAACCTGGTGCCTTTGGTGCTGAGAGCACACCTTTCTGATTCCCTGGATTCTCCTACAGGCTGTGGGAAGAAAGTCTCCAGCCCATGGGAAGAGTCCAGGCTTGTCCACTACAGGCTTGACTGAGACCCATGCTGCAAATACTTGTTGTACCGGACAATGCCAAAGCAGTTCTCTTCATTATTATAAAATTTTAATCAGAAAGCCACCACAAGTTCTTCTGGTGGGCCAGGAATAAATCTTCTATTCACTGTGTGCCCATTTATAATGTACCCCCCAATCCCCCTCAGCTCCCCTCCATTCCCTTCCTACTAACAACCCTCCCATTATTTCATTATTTTTAATATTCTTCCAAGTAATTTAAAGTATGTTCTATGCAAATTGCAGCTGTCATACTAGGCAGATGATAAAAAAAATCTCTACTCTGTTGTAGGACATGATTCTAAGTCATCTGCCTCTATCTTCTATGTGAGCATCTTTCTAAGAAACTGGCCCTTTAGATCAAGATACATATCAGGATCCTATAAAGATTTGAAAAAAAAAATCTACTCCTGCGTTCCCTCCCAGTACAACTAAATCAGAATCTCAGTGTGCTAGGTCTGAATATCAACATTTTTTAAAAAGCTCTTGAGGTGATTTCAATGTGCACCAGAGATGAGAACCACATTCTGCAGAACACAAACATCCAGTAATGTCGGGGGTTCAGGCAAACCCAATTTCCTGCCCTGTCCTGTTTCTTATTCTGGCTGCAAATTATCTTTTTGCAAAATATAGTCTGTCCTGATAGGACAAGAGGGACATCAGACAGACAGGAAGCTGTCTCGGAGGGAGTCTTGACTAAATTCAGACCTGGTCACATTTCATGTTTCAATTTTGTCATTCAACATTGAATTACTGTTCAACAATGGAACATGGTGTTTTGTGACAGCTCTGAAGACTGAAGCTTGAAAAAATATCATGCTATTAAATGTGAAAACAGGATTTTCTCTCCTCTATGGTTAAAAAAGCCTAAAAATGAAAGCAAAAAATGATCACAATTAGGGTATTGGATGATTGTTTAATTTTCTTTCAAAACTCCATTTGTGTCTATCATCATACTTTTAAAATTGGGGGGGGGGAGTCCAAATACTTGAATTTGTAGGAAGACTGACTTTCACCCTGACCAGGAGCTAGACGGGTTTCCAGGCCTCAGTTTCCTGGTCTGCAGCTTGGAGCAGAAGAGTCGTAATGTCTCCTGCAGCACCATACCGATTCTAGGCTCCCAGGGTGTTGTTTCTAGGTGACAAGTTAAGCAAATGTTGTTCAATATGCTTCGTTTAGTGAAAAGTCAGGGCCAGGCCTGCTCTGGAGGAGCCGTCTCCCCTTCTCACCTCCCAGGCACACCCGGCCTACAGCTCTGCCCTCGCCTCCGCCCACATCGTGCCTTACAGCTTGCCAACTTCCCTCCATGGTCCCCAGTCGCCCACTCAGAACTGCAGTCCTTCTTCCGGACCGCCCCTGCACGATGAGCAGTTTGCCAGTTAATATACATCAAGCTGCCACCTTCAAACAGCTCGGAAAGCCCCATCTGTTCTCAGTAGCATTCTCGCTAGAGCGACCACCCACCACCCACTCCGCTGGCAGCACACACATACAGGCCGTACAAACAGGGTCCTCCCCTATGCTGGGCAACAAGGCTGGGCAGGGCTTAGCTTGGGGGAACAAGAGGCAGAAATAGCGGTCACCTGGCTGAACTAAGGGCTCCATGCTGTGCCTAATAGGACCTCTTTCTCAATATTGGCGCTCTCCTGGGTCAGGGTCTATTCTGAGTCCCCCTTTCCTGGAGAGATCTGAGTGCTGACAGCCAAACAACCCTGGATATCAGCACCAGGTTGTAGAAAAACTTGTTCAGTGTGAATTTGGGCTCCTTGCTTTTGGCTCCCACCCATTGATCCTATGTGTTAGGAGTAATGATCTCATTCTTTGTTCTCAGCAACCCTGAATGGTAGGTGCTTTTATTATAACCATGTTTTTGGATAAGGTAATTGAAGTCTAGACAAAATAGTTTCCTTGAAATATGCTAAGCTATATATCCATGGAAAGTATTCTGAATTCAGAAGGCTTGGATAAGGATTCTGGCTCTGCCACTTTTACACATTGTGTAACTTTGGGTGAATTAATCTCTCTGAGCATCGGCTTGCTCTTCTATTAATTGGAGAGAATGATTCCTATTTATCAGGATGGGTGCATATGAAATAAATGACATAATCTACATAAAATGCCTACCACAGTATTTAGTAGAGAATGTGTGCTCAGCAAATACAAACTGTCCTGGATGTGAGTCCAGATCCTTCTTCCAGCTGCTCAGAAGTGACTTTCTATAAGTGAATTCATTTGGGTGCATCCCTCACATGGGGCTCTTGAGTGCTAGGCTCCAAATGCCACCATGTGTATTCACAGGAACCCAGGCTTGAAGAAAAGGAAGACTCTAACACAGGCACTGAATGCAGATTATTTTAAAGTTCACCAACTCCACAGTGTTCAACTGCATTATCCCCTTTTATATTACTAGAAACTTGGCTCCCCCTAACCAAGTGACAAAGTGAGATGGTGGACATGAATGAAATATAAGGGGAAACCATATAAGATCACCCATCTAGGGGCACACTCCAAAGGGGAGTGGAATAGTTTCAAGATCCCTTAAAACAAGGAGGCTTACATCCCAGCTCCTTCTGCCCCATATAATCAGTTCCTTGCTCCAGTCAAAGATGGAGGATTTTTTTTTTTTGCATAGCAAATGCAAAGACACTTAGTACATAAATAAAATAAAACCTGACTACCCAGTTGTCCATTCTGCCTTTGAGATGGGAATAATTTAGAGGCTGAATAAGCTTTATCCCTGCCCCGACATTCAGGTTGGAATAGGTGGCAACAGTGGCCACTTGGAGCATTCCAAACTTTGTGAGCAATATGCAGACTTGCTCGGCCCAAATATAGAGAATCACCTAGTAAGTGCTGAAGTGTGTGTGTGTGTGAGTGTACATGTGTGTGTGATGTTAGTGACTTCAGAATCCAGCGTACAAGTACACAAATTGAGGAGGATGACATCCCCATGGAAGGGACCCCAGAGATATGCTCTCCCATTGTATCCTTCACCAGGCCACCACTTGGAGAATCCAGAGAAAAGGTAAATTTCTGTCTTTGTCATTCAGCACTGCTGCTCCCACAGTTTGTGGCCACCTGGGCAATGGGACTGTGGAATGGTAAGCTCACCTCCACATGTGCAGCTCTGAGGAAACCAGCTCGAGGGCAGGAGTCTCTTTCTGGTACAACCGGGCCTGAATAGAGCCTTAGCAGAACTCACTGCCTCACTTTGAGGAGTGAGATCAATCATTCCCTTGACAGAGCACCCCTGCCAAGCTAATCTGCTCTGCTCTTGGATATAAAGATGGCAAACCTGGAGTGTTTCCTTTTCATAAATAAATAAGGATCCCATAAATAGCCCAGCCTGCTTGCTTTGAACACTGGAGCAACAGGCTTTCATCCTGACAGCCCCTTGACATCCTGTCAACCTCATGGGAAGTCATTTCTGCCTATTCACAATGCTGATTGCTTTTTCTAACACCTTTGGAAATGACAGACACTTTTAGAAAAGGAAAGGCCCTTTCATTTAATTTGAGCCAATTCCTGTTACAAAAACATTCTTCTATTTCCAGCAGTATTCCCAAGTGTCCGATTTCAGTGCTTGCCTGAAAAAGTAGGGAATATATGAGACAGAATTAATATCTATATTTTAATGGCAAGGAATTTTACAGTGAAACATCTCATTTAAATTTTATATCAACTTAATGTAGAAGACAGAATTACTCCATCTTATAGAAACTGGGACTCAGCTATGCAGGTGGGAAGCAAGGATTCCCACCAGCTTTGTTTCTTAGGCAAGCTCCGTCTTACCTTTCTACTTCCCCACATTTGGGTAACACTTGCCGTGTAGGAAGCAAGAAACTGGTGTAAACTGGCTCATTTAATTCCTACAACTTCGAAATCTAGGAATTATTTCAAATTCCCATTTTACAGAGGGGAAACTGAGGCTCAGGGATAGGAATACAGAGTCAGTGTGACAGAAGAGAGAGGCTGGGAGGGGGTTAGGAGGGAGAGGACTGGTCTGGGAGCAGAGGGACTTGGGTCTCACTACTGGATTTCTCCTGGATGGACTTTGTGATCAGTTTGCATGCTCTCCAGCCAGCAGTTCCATCATCTGTAAAGTAGGACGAGGGGCTAGATAGTCTCAATGCCCAGCAGTTCAAATAATGTATGATCCTATCCAGCCTCTTGGTGTTCCCTGTAATCAGATTAGAACTGTAGTGGCAAGGAGAAGCCAACAGTGACTTGTGCACACAACAGGCTCTGGTGGGGTATTTGCATTTGTTCCCGTGTTGAAGTTCACACCTCTCAGTTTCTACAGTTACAATTTCTTAATCATAAGGACAACACTGCTTCCAAAGTGCCATTAACATTCCCATTGGAAATGGAAATGCCAAATTGCTAATAGCACCCTGGGGGTTTTGCTCCTCATGGTATCATCTGCCTTCCTGAGTTTTTTAAAAACTCATATTTAAGTTCATTAAAATATCAACCTTTTTTGCTTAAAAACAGGGAGCTCTAGGCCAGTGTCTACACAAAGGCAGAAAATGAAATTGTACCAGAAATAAGCCGGCCCATGTGAGTACTGACTCCACCGAGTGGCTGGGAACATCTGAAGGACCAGATCTGCCCCGTGCTGATGGGAGCTTTGCTGGTGGGAGGTGCTAGCAGCAATGGCAGGCTAGTGCTGAATTAAAGCAGCAGCTGGGGCCAGATGTGGGTGGGGGCGCATGATCCCCATCTGTGATACAAAACTGGAGGGAGCTGGAGGGAGAGGCAATGGAATCCTGAACATAAGGCCGCTGGTGGAGAATGAGCTGGCCAGGCTTGAATGTGGGCTCTGTCACTGAGGTTCCTGTGACCTTGGGGCAAGTGCTTCATCTTTCTGAGCTTTAATTTCCTCACCTTTAAGGTGGATGTCCTGGATTGCATTCCCCTAAAAGCTCTTCCAAAGAAGGATTTGATTGTGAGGAAGGCATTTGGGAGGTGACTCTGGGATGACCTAGGGCAAGGAAGGAAACCAGTGAGTCTGTCATTAAGATGATTACCAGTATGTGCAGCAGGGCCTCAGTCCTGGGGGGAATCTCATGGAGACGGTGTAGAGCATGCCTCAGTGTTGTCCCACTGAGGGGTGAAAATGATGTATCCTCTAGCTCTCACCACTGTGGTTTGGGGATATCCCAGGGACATTAGCATCCCAACACGTTCATCCTCCTGCATGTGCCAGCTGAAAATTGCTACAAGGATTGAATGGGTTTAAGGGTGTAGAGAAAATGATGCTCAATAGGTGAGTGCTTGACTATTCTAATTTAAGATGAGGAAGTTGAGGGCCAGAAAGATTAAGTAACACAGCTAGTAAGTGGTAAAACCAGAATTTGAATCTGGGTGGTTCAACATGGATAATCATAACAGGCTGCCTGTCAAAATAAATAAATAAATAAAACAAGATGCAACGACTCTCATCCATGACACAGGTTCACTGACATGTCACCTCCTGGGGATGCTGTTTGTGTCCCATGACTTCTCACAGACTGTCTTCCATTGTTCTGGTGAAATTGTTCCAATCCAAACCTGACCTTCATCCTATGAGCCCAGAAAATGTCCATTGTCAGCACAAGGAAGATGAGCCCATTCAAGTCAGTAATTTACGAATAATAATTATGCTAGGGAATCAGAGCCCCTTTAAAATTAGAATCAAATTCTTGATATCTTCTGTTCTGCCTCTGGACTTTCCTCCCACTAACTAGATAGAGGCGGGATGGGGGAGGGGTGCTGCCCCCTGACCCAGGCAGGCACCAGGGAAACTGTGACTGTCCTGTGTTTCTGACTAGCACAACCTAGCTAAATTTATTATATGTATATTCCTGCCTTTTGTCTCACAAAAAGATCTCTGCTTCCTCAAGGCCAGCTTTGAATAAACCTATTTTATTCACCAACCTTTGTTTCCTGAATTTTAGTGGAGCTGAGGCTGAGTGGTACAACTTTTGTTCCCACTAACATAAGAACAGAGACCTTGAGCAACAGCAGTCATGTTACTTGGAAGTGCAGTCAGAATCAGCGGGGTGGTGGAGAAGCGTGTGCTCTGAATGAGGGACTAGAAGACTCCCACACTGACAGCAGGACATGGGATCCAGCCACAGTGGTGTGACTCCTGCTTGTTCCTGCCAAAGGACAGTGAAATTAGAAGGTAGTGACCAAGGCTTCCTCCTCCAGGGACAGCATTTAGACACATTCACCCACTCACCCACATTTGTCCCCAAGACTCATCTTTCCTTGGATTCCATAGCTGACCAATGTTTCTTCATATAAGCAACTTTTTGCTTTCAGTGAGGATACAGTAAAATTGGGAGGATGGGGAGCCTGTCTGTCTCCCTAAGATGCCTTGGGGAATCTCTGGTGCTTGATAAGGATCTTAAGTTCAAGACAACTCTTCTTTCTCTTCTTAGCCCATCTATACTAACACTATATAATACTGACCCATATAAGGTGCGTGATAACTGCTCATTTAGCAATGAATATCTACCCTGTGATATATGGACAGTCCTTGATCTCCAGGAATTCAGAGTCTACAGAAGAAGAGAGATGTGTGCAGATAATTAGACTCTGCACTCAGCAAGGACTGAGTGGAGGAGCATGGAAGACAGGCATGTGGTCAGGGAAGTCCCTGAGAACACAGCTGAGTTGTTACAATGGATAAAGAGAAGACTCACAGGCAAAAAGGTAGAGAGGGTTATTCCCAGCAGGCAACAGCAGAAGAATCCTCCGTGGATTGGGGGTGGGTGAGGGGTTTGGGGGTGATGAGCTTCTGTGCCAGTTAGAACTGCAGGTGCCTTGCACTGGGCTGGGGCTTGCCCAGGCCCTTTCCCGGAGCTATGCTGCAGCACTCCCTCTCAGCTCGATGCCTGTGTGCACACAGGCAGCGCTGTGCACTGTGGTACTGTCATGGTGTGCCACCGCCCAAGGAGTTGGGATTTGATTCATAACCTGGAGGATTAGAAGGGTTTAAGTGAAGGAGGCAACAATCCTAGCCGAGTTTCAGAAAGAGTGCTCTGACAGCAGTGAGGTGGATGGAGTGGCGAGGAGTCATGGAATAGGTTTGGAGGCCCGTAGCAGAGGCACAGGCAGGGAGGTGAAGGACAGAGGCTGGCTTTGGGAAGTCTCTGAGGGTAGATTGACTGTGATGAGGACCAAGAACCAATGTCAGAAAATCCTGGGATCTTAGAGTTAGGACGAGAGGAAACTGAGCAAACGCTGGCCCCTGGTCCTTCTTTTCCTCATTGTGTAGGAAGTGGGGGAAGTAGAGGCCTGGCCATGTGATGGCAGGGGGCGGGGCTTGAGGGAAAGGAGGAGGAAACAGCTGCTGTGGGGAGTGGGCACAGGCGTTGCCTGGGGACACCGCAGGCACTGCCAAGCACGGGTTGTTTCCTCCTGCCCTGGCAGCTGCCATCATTCAGGGAACCAGATGGAAAAATGAGGGAAGATTCTTCCAGCAGAGAAGCCAGGCAGGTACTTCTAGATACAGATTTTATTCCTCCCATCTAGCAGAGGGTCACTGGTGCCTGATGGAGTAATTTGCTCACAGGAATGTGAGAAGAAACTCGAGGTCATGTCCCTTTACAACCAGGGTGTGGCCTCCCTTCCATTTGCAGACCTGAGGGCAGAATACAAATGGAGGATCATATACCCGAAGTCTAAATATTTAGAAACTATAAATTAACCCACTCCCAGGATCACTTTGTAATCCAGAGGCTGGAGGAGCTGAGCTCTCCCAGGGCCAGCCCTGCCACCTGCGGGTGCTCAGCCATGCTGGGCCAGGATGGGACAGAAGTTGGCCTGGGCCCAAGGACTTCAATTGACCTCTGAACCCAGGAATTGAGATACTTAGGAAGCCAAGGCAGGCAGGCGTCTCGCTCCATGCATTATTTCACCGATTCAGGATTTTCAGGCAGTTCTAAGCACTTCTCAAAATGACATCAGCTAATGAGAGAAGAGAAAGAGCATAGTGAGTTATATTGGGGAAAGTGACCTGGCTGCACACCTACTTTGGATGACTTCAAGGAACTATAAACAAAACCAGGCCTTCTGGAAACAACCCCATGTTCTTCAGTGAGCAGTGAAACCAAATGGATTACGTCCACAGAGTAAATATTTAATTATTCAGTAACAAAAAATATTGATAAATACAATATAGATGTATCTCAAAAGCATTATGTTAAATAAAAGAAGCCAGGCACGGAAAGCTATAGACTGCCTGATTCCACTGACATGACAGTCGGGAATAGGCAAATCATAGAGAGAGGAGATAGATCTGTGGATCCAGAGCAGGACGTGTGTGTGTGTGTGTGTGTGTGTGTGTGTGTGTGTGTGTACAGGGTTGGGTGAGGGAGAGAAAGGAATTTGATTTAGTGATAACAGTGTTCTATAACTTGATTATGTTGGTGTTTACCCAACTACATACATTTGTCAAAAGTCATCAAACAGTTAAAGAATAACAAATTTTATAGTTTGCTAATGATACCATCATAAAGCTAACTTCCCAAATAAGAAAAGCAATCAGTTTATCAGATTCTCTTAGTAAGGTTGCCTAAGCAGAGGTAGTGACGTTCTCCCTCTCTGCAACCCCAATTTGAACATGTAAATCCACATCCCTGGTCTAGGGGCCATTTCAACCCAAGGTTCCCCCTGTGGGAGAGTGGAATATCCTACCCTAAATAGTTTCCTTGGCATATTTTAAATTGGTTATTCAGAGAAACTACAGACCTCTGTAGACCTGAGAATGGCTCTGAAATGTTGTGGTTTTTTTTTTTTTTTTTTGTAAAGAAATATACATCTCTCTACATTAGCAAAGCAAATAGCAAATGCAGATGGAGGCTTTCCTCTTCTGGTATCTCCCCCTTTCTGCCTAGGGATAAAGCTTTCCACAGGAAGAGAGATGGGGGTGAGGCGGTCTGACACCTGAGCCAGATAGAGATTTCTGCAGGAGGCTCTTACCTGAGAGACTTCATCTGCGTAAGAAAACCCTTGCTCACTCTGCACACCTTCCACAAATCTTCCATACACTGCACCACCTAGCATGGCCCCAGAAGCCCAAGCCCCCCATGCCTTTAAGACAGATATATATCCTTCTTAGTCTAGTCTTCCAAGATCTTAGACATGTACTAGAATTTCAATGTTCTTTTTCTTGTTATCTGTCTATTGGGAATTTATTTCCCAGACTAAAATCATCAAATCTTCAAAGGGAAAAGAGTAAATTTAAACTTCCTTATACTGTGTCCTATAACACCTCTACACTCAATTATTTATCAAACCAACAAGAGAAAGAGACAGACAGAAAAATAGAGATAGAGGAAGAGACAGATATTTAGACAAAATGTTTTATATTATGATTTGGGGATACATAGATTCCTTGCAAGTGTGGGCCTCAATCAAGGAACAGCTCCTCTTTCCGGGGCCTAAGGACAATATGAAAAAGTCACAGAGTGGGAGAATCTGCCTTAATAAGTCTGGGTGGGATGTCAACTTCTAACATTCTATAGATTTTTCTCTTGCTTACATAATTCTTTGAAAACAGACTCTGAACTTTGAGTTTTTATTTGAAATTGTGTGTATTTTTTTTTCTTTTTACATCATGTTAGGCAATTTTTCTACCACTGAATTACATCCCCAGCCCTTTTGAAAAAAATTTATTTTGAGACAGTGTCTCACTGTGTTGTCCAGACTGGTCAAATTTGTAGTCTTCCTTCCTCAGCCTCCCTAGTAGCGAGATTAGAGGCATGTGCCACCTAGTCCAGATAATTGTGCATTTTTTTAAAAAGTCCCATAGGTAGTCATTTTAGAGTGAATGTAATAGTGGCTACTCCTTGGGAGTTGTCCCTTGATGAGTTACTTCCCTCCCTTTGCCTGGCATTCTGACTTCTAAAGCAAAGATGCACCTAAATGATCAGGATGATAACTGCTAAATAATTGTTCTTTCTTTAGACTTACAAAACACAGAACACCCCTTCCTAATTCTTTAAGCCTGTATATTAACTAACAAAAGTACATAAATTACTGTGAGGTTCAGCTTTCAGAAAAGTAATATTTTTGTCCATGAAATTATAGGAATTAGCGCCAGGAGGTCAGAGTCAATTGCAGCATTCTAGCCAGGGAAGGGGTGGGGTTGGGGTGGGGAGGAGATATGCCCCTGATGAGCAAGACCCCACCGAGCACATATTCTTCCAGCCCATTGTCCCCTGTACCTCCTTTCCCCATATACAATCCCTTTCATACTTGAGTCCTTTAAGACTTTCTTTTGGGGGGCACAATAGCAACCCCATTTTCAAAGGTGTGGGCCTTTGTGTATACCTGAGATTCTTCCCACCAACTTTCTTCTCCTGAGCATTGGATTTTGAGGTGCAAACAGACAGACTTGGGTTTCATAATATGAATATTTTTTCCCCTAGATTATTTGTTTGGCAAATTTGGAAATTTTTCAAGAATTAGATTTGCCAAAAAGGGGAATGAATCTGAAAGATAAGCTGTTGAGCCTCCAAGAGATCTGCCATGTGTCTTTTATTATGTCAGGACCCAACTAGAAACCAGAAAACTGTAGGACAGAAGGGTAGGAGATCATACAAACACGGGACAAGTGCATTTCCATTTGTCTTCCCAGTGCATGCTCAGACACACATTTTTCTGCCTCCAAGTTCAGGGCTTTAGTTCCCACTTGTATATCACTAACATTTTTTTTTTAATTATAGTGGCCAAATGCAAGTGTGTTTTATATGTATGGTAAAAATGAGGGGAATGATTTTCTTAAAATTGTCATATTTCAGGGAAACTTTTGGCATGAATAGCTTTTATGTCAAAGGGTTGCTCTTGACTATGGGAGACCTAGAAAGTCTATAATTTCCCCTAAAGCCACATAGCCTTTCTGTATCTCAGTCTATTCCTGTGCAAAATGGGAATAATAATAACTATCTTCTTTTTTCACATAACCATGGTGAGACTCGAATGAGGCATCACATGTGCACCCATAGCCACTGCTGGATGGCTGTAAGACACAGTGAATGGGGCAGGAAGATGAGACTCCCTCACAACTGCAAGGATTCCTGGCCTTTACAGAAGTCCCCGGAAGCTATCAGTGGGGTGGTTTACAGTCAACCTGCAGGCAGCTCTCCTGGCCACTCTTCTTCCTTCACTCGCCTCCTGCTCGCAGGAACAGGGTCAGAAGCTCTATCTTTCTGTCTAGCATTCTGAGCCCTGGAGCACTGGCCTGAGCAGGGTCACCAGTTCACTATGAGCTCAGGCGAACCGTCCCGTGTGCACTGAGAACCGTGGAGGTCAGCACCACTGCCAGGACCCACCATTGTTCTGGTTGAATGGTTCAGCGCACAGGCTAACCTGGCCTGTTCTGGATGGGAGGGTGTGGACAATAGGAACAAATCCCTGCCCGCTGTGCTCTGCTTGCAAGAGGGGAAGCGCTGGCAGGATTTCCCCTGAAAGCTAATCAATTCCAGAACCACTCAACCAGAGTGCTGAGTCCCCATGGTTGCTGACTCACAAAGGGACACACTGGTGTTGAAAAATGGGATCAACATGGAAGGGAAGTGAGATTGATTTGCTGAGATAAGAGAAGACCAAAGGGGCAGCACAGGCCCTGGCAGAAATTGAATGAGGAAAATTGACCTCCCCTTTCTGTGCAAGCAGCTAATCCCCTTACCTGCCCAGTGTGTTTTGGCCTCCCCTCCACTCCCAGCCTCCATCCCTTCTTCTGCTCTCCAGGAGGGCTCTCAGAAAGTCACTCATAGACACCTAAATCATTGCTCATTAAAGCTGGGAGGCACTGGAGATACTGCCAGCACACTGATTCCCAGTCCTCATCACCTCTTCCTTCAAGGATTTCATATTTGGAAGCTTCCTTTGTTCAGCACTTGCTCATTCACTGGGCTAAGAATTTTCCCCTTATTATTTCATCTAATGCCAACAAAACTTCTGGGAAGCATCCATCATTATCTCCATTTTACATATTTAAATAAAACTAGAATAAGAGAAGTGTGTTTGGCCCCAAACCTACCACAAAAAGTGGGTGGTCAGCTAGAATTCAACCTAAGTCCATGTGATTTTGAGGCCCCACATGCTGCTATATAACAAGAAATGGCTCATGCTCCCAGCAACTGCACTCATAGGTGATACCTAAGAGAAAAGAAAATATATGTTCACATAAAAACTTATGCACAAATGTTTATGACAGCATTATTCATACTAGCCAAAGGGTAAAAACAGCCCTAATGCCAATCACTGATGAACAGATAAACTGGAATTTTTTCTTCCAATGGAATATTACTTGGCCATAAAAAGGCGAAAAGCAATGATACATGCCACATGCCACAACATAGAAGAAACTTGAAAACATTTTGCTAAGTGAAAGAAGCCAGTCACAAAGAGCATATACTGTATGATTTCATTTACATAAAATGTCTAGAAGAAGCAAATACGTAGACACAGAAACTAGATCAGTAGTTGCTCAGGACCTGGGAGATAAGGCAGTGATCCCTAAAAGATATGTAGTTGCTTGTTGTAGTGATGAAAATGTTCTAAAGTCTTCTACAGTGAGGTTGTGCATAACAGTGAATATACTAAAAGCCACTGAGTTGTGCACTTTAAACAGGTAGATTGTATGGCATATGAATTATATCTTAATAAAGTCATTTTAAAATAGCTATGACTGATAAGAGACTCTAGGTTCTGGGGCTGGGGATGTGGCTCAAGCGGTAGCGCGCTCGCCTGGCATGCATGCGGCCCGGGTTCGATCCTCAGCACCACATACCAACAAAGATGTTGTGTCCGCCGAGAACTAAAAAATAAATATTAAAAAAAAAATTCTCTCTCTCTCTCTCTCTCTCTCTCTCTCTCTCTCTCTCTCTCTCTCTCCTCTCTCACTCTCTCTTTAAAAAAAAAAAAAAAAAAAAGAGAGACTCTAGGTTCTGTCTCCTGAATGTTGGGAGACAGAAGTTGCATGGTTCAGTGGAAAGAACAAGAGCTTTGGAACCAGTGACCTTGGTCAAATTGTTTAGGCTTTTGGAGTCCTAGTCCCTTGTCTATAAACTGTAGTGAGAGAGCCCTATCATCAAGTTTTTATGATGTTTAGGAAGGTCCCTGTCCCCTCCAGTTCTGAAACTGGCAATTTTGAAGTTTGAGGCTTGAGTAAAGAAGTAAAAGGGTGACAGAGTTCCCTTGCATTAGAGTTATCTCCACGAGTGACCCTTCTCTCCTGCTTGGGTCAGAAGCTGGTCAGCCAAAGACTGCAAGGAGAGTTAGAGATTAGCTGTGGGTCCCCAGATAAGAGGGACAGACGGAAGGTAGAAAACAAGGGGGATTTGTCTGAACTCAAACAACCTGCTGACCACAAACTGTTAGAATCTAGAACCAGGCTTATGGGAGAGCTGTGAGCCTGGCTTCTGCTACAAGTAAAATGTGGCTCCTTTTCAAGGGAGTGGGATGGGCTAGATCATCCTGATGTATTTTTTCCCGACTATGAAGTATCTGCCAAAAATGCAGCAATGTTTCTCTGAAAACAACTGGGGGATGGTAAAAAGGTAGAAAAAGGCTAAACAAGTAAAAAATAAATAAAATAAAGCAACAAACAAATCTTAACTTGATAATGGTGGTACTTTCATACTAGGAAATAGTAACCACGGTGGTGAAGTCCAGTTGATCATGTCATACATTGCAAATCTGCAAATTCACTAGGCTGGAACAAATGCTCTGCCTTCCTGTTTTAGCTCAAACTGTGTGACAAGTGTGCCTAAACAGGTGTGTCTGTTTAGTGCCATGTCCTCTACACTGTTTTGCTTTTTGTTGATTTCTGTTTAAATGGCCCCCAAGTGTAGTGCTGATCTGCTGTCTAGTGTTTCTAAGCATAAGAAATTAGATGACCCTTAACAGAGACTGTATATGTGTCAGATTATGTTCCTTCAGCTATATATTATAGGGCTTTAGCCATGAGTTCCATGTTAATGAATCAGCAATAGGTATCATTGAATGTCTTTAAATAGAATACCTGAAAAATTCATGTTGCACAGTTGGCAAAAATGTGACCAGAGGCTTGCAGAAGCCTTACATTTCTTCTAGAAGCAACAATTTGGTATTTGCTATTCAGTGTTTGTGGTGTCTTTATAATTAATGAGAATAACAGGAATTGACTGTACATGCTATGTAATTTTCATACATTATCTCATTTTAATGCCCACAGGAGGGTGTCATCTTGTTTTACTGATGAGGAAAGTAGGGTTATCCATGTGTCACTTAGAGCTAGCATGTGGAAACGACAGGAGTTAGATCCATTTTTAACTCCCAGAGGAGGAAGGGAGCTCTCCAGCTTTTGAATGGGAATGCCAATTTTTAGGAAAAGATAATGGATCCTCATTAGGATTGGTAGAAGGCCCAAGGAGAGCTGATCTTAGTCAAGAGCAGTATATTCCTGATAAAGGAGGAGGACATAACTGAACATGACCCTCCAGGTGTAGTGGGCACTGGTCAGATGATAGCTAAGACAGTGGAAAGACTTCAGTTGGCAAACAAGTGATGCACCCGAGTGGGAGGAATATTGGAGCCACCATATCAGGAAAGAAACAATGGAAAGGACAGTCAGCCTAGAAAGGACAGCATGGAGGAAAGCAGGAGGGATCTTTCAATATCTAAAGAGCTATCTTGTGGATGAAGAACTAGATGGAAAGCAGAACTAGATAGCAGGCCAGTAATTACAGGGGCAGATGTTGGCTCAATGTAAGAACATTTTGTGATATTCAGAACTTTCTTACAAGTCAAAATTAGAAATCAGTGGTCCATAGGCCATATTCAGCTGCAGACATTGGCTTGCAGTGTTTTGTTTTTAAAAATGTATTTAAATGCCATTTGTGGGGAATGGGCTTTCTTGTCCATAGCCTGCTGCACCCTGTGCTTCTGACCCATGTGGTGTCCAATGTTAACTTGTCTTGCTCTTGAACCATTGTTGCCAGATTTAGTGAATACAAATATAGGATACAGTTACACTTGAATTTCAGGCAAGTGACAATTTCTTAGTATGAATACGTCCTATGCAAATCCTGGGATAAACATTTATATTCCAATATTTGGTATTTATTAAATTTATTATTGCCCTGTATTTATCTGAAAGCTCTATCCTGGAGACTTTAAATGGGAGCCCTTGATGTTGTATTTTGAGTAAGCAGTCTCCATATTTAGGAACTGTTCAGGGCTTTCAGAGGAATGCTTGCAATGATACAAGGCTGAACTTGTTTAAGTATCCTGGCCCTATTTTCTTGACATCTGCCATTTCAGAATAATAAAACAATACAAGGTAGGAGTTAACTCAGAATAGTAACCTAGGTGCTGTTCTGGGTGTGGTCGACAGGTGGGTTGACAGCTTCTTACTCTAACAGCATTATGTTCTACCAAAAGAGCTGGGATTGATTAACAGAGAAGAACATACAGTATTTTTTACCTCTACTATCAACTGCTAGTAAAATTTTTATGAAGTAAAAGTCCCCTGGCATGTCTGCAGCTCTGAGAATGATGGCAATCTCTTTTTGAATCAGGGCATGAACCAAGTGGCACATAACACCCCAGAATGATAATTCTGTTTTCATCTGTCAAAAGCCATCTTTTACTTCTCTGAGACTGTGGTTAGTCATCCTGACACTTGTTTTCCTGTCCTGCTGCCAGAATTGCTTTTCTGGCTGTTTTGAACAGACTGTGACCAACTCCCTGGGAACATGGCAAGAGTTGATATGAGAGAAGACTGACACTAGCTCCCTGTACCAGAGCCTCAGTTTCTTTGATGGAAAAGGAGTGGTAGGATCTCTGAGGTCACTTCTAGAAATTGTGCCTCTAAAAATGTGTCAGTAGTCTTAGGTCATCAGCTAGGTTTTCAGTATCCTATCTGGCCTCCAGAGAATTTAAGTTGTTTAGTGGGACTCAAGACAGCATTTGGTTTGGCTCTGTTATTTTGGAGGCAGGTTAACTTGGTGGTAGGATGATAAGGTCTAGAGCTGATGGTTGCAGTCAGCTCACCAGCCAGAGCTCTTTGTAGCTCAGCTAACAGCTTTTCTTTTTTTGCCTCAATTCATCGTGTCTCCCTTACTTTCTACCCACTTCTCTCGAAAGTCCTCCACTTAAAACACACGAAACAATAAAAAGCAGGGGAAGATAATAAAATGAATAAAACTATCTGGGGTAGGAGAGCTATGCAGTATACACTAAAGTATATACAAAAGGAGTTTGACAATTCTCATTTATCCTTTTGGTGAAAAGATCTAGAAGACATGGGCTTCACCCTCTCTTTTAAAGATAGCTACATTTAGCATATCCCCAGGTTCACTAGAATAGACCCTAATACTCCTAGTAATCCTGTTTCCTTCATCATTCTCCTCTTCATCAAGATTAAATAGATAGAACCTCAGGGGTTACTCAAAGTAGGCAAAACTCCATGAAACTCCATTTCAACTATTGTAGCAGAGGAACAAATTGTTCAACATGTTCTTTCTTCTCACGGGAAACCAAAGTTAGGGCTGAGAAGTTACTGTTGTTGAGAATCTCTGAATCTGAAACAAGGGGCTTCAGGTGATTTATGCTCCACTATTTGCCAGTAATCACCCTGCTTTTATGGATTGCTCTATTAGGTATCCTGTCTCCTCAACTGGACCTTCTGAGGGACTCTGTTCTTTTCACTTTTTAAAATTTTACTGTATGCACGCTGATCTTTAGCCATTAAGTGCTGAATGAATGAATAGGAAATAAAGAGAAAAACAAAACAATGGCATTGGAAACAGAAATATCCTGGACAAAATCCTAGCTCTTGCGTTTTACCAGCTGGTGAACTTGGACAAGTTTTTAATATGTTTTTTAATTTCTTCAAGTCTCAGTTTCTTTATTAATAGAAGGCAGATAAACCACTTCTTTTACTGGATGGGTTGTGAGGAATGGGATAATCATCCCAGCTATTATTATTGCACTTGTTGAATTAATGCAAAACACAAGCAAAAAGAGCCACTACATAGCAGTATGATTTTCTAACTTTTAATGCAGTCTCATTTTGTTTGACACAAAGATCTAAACTGGTGATCTGATGGATGAGTTGCTTTGGTTGACCGCCCACTGTGGCAGGGCACTACAATGCTAGTTCCTAAAAGCATTTAAGAGGCATTATAGTCAGCAGTGGGATGCATGCCAATTGTTTTTATTTATGATGCCTATTATGACCACGAGGCCAGCCAGTATTTGGCCCTCAGGAAGAAACCTATGGCCCCATCCACGTCATTACTCCATAATGCGGCGGAATGACTGGACAGCAGGAGAAGCTGCACCCCAATCGATGGGCTTCCGATACTCCTTCTTGTCCAGGAGGTACTGTCTGCCACGGTAGTTGGGTAGCTCATAGAAAACCCAGACACCTTCCAGCACTTTACAGGAGTGGATCTCTCTCATGTGAAACTGCTCCATGATGGAAGGGCAGTCTTCAGTGGTTTCATACATCTGACCATTAAAATCCCCTTTCTCAAAGATCTGAATCTTATACTGGCCTCCACTAGACTGAAATAAAAAAAAAAGAAAGAAAGAAATGAATAGCCATTGTTATGGAAATCATCAGCAGGTTAGGAACTCAGAGAACAGCCTGTTTCAGAACCTAAATCCTCAGAACTCCCACCCTCCCTGAAGAAATGACTGAAACAGTTGACTTTTAATAAGAAAACATTTCTCCAAATACTCAAGAGGTAGTAAGTAATGGAAGTCATAAGTGTAATTCAGTTTTATGATGAACTGATCTAAGATTTATTTAAGATTCAACAGCCAAGAGAAGCCAGCTGCCCATGGAAAGGTAGGAAGACTTTAAGAAAGAAGAAAATGGAGGAGAGGGAGAAAGTGAGAAAAAGCAACTCACCAGATGAATAGCTCTGCAGGAGCCCAGGCGGTCATTGAGGCCCATCCAACGCTGGTATTCAGGGTACTCTCCCTGAGGTAAGATGTACATGTGCCCAGCAAAGTTAGGTCTTTCATACACAGCCCAGGTGCCTCCTTCCACTCTGATTGAGTTGCAGCGACTTAGGTATGCGTGGAAATCTGCACAGTCGCAATCACAGTCATAGTGGCGGCCTTGAAAATTTTTGTCTTCATAAAAAGTGATCTGAAGTACAGGACAAATAAACAGAACTGAGGAGTTGGGTGGCTTTATTCATAGATAAAATAAAAATTAAAAAATCTTGCCCACTTTAAAAATTCCTTTCTTCTCAACTCAGAAGAGACAGTATACGTAGTTCTACTTTACCTCACAACATTTGGTTTCTGGCAAACAATCTTAGTTGTCAACAATAGGAAGAAGTACTTTCTGAACACTTAAAAATGAAGCAAAAGACAAAAGAGCTCTAACATAAACCAGCAGTTTCACACTCAAGTTCATTGCTTCTTCATGTTCCCACAGCTTTCTGTACCTATCACATTATATTGTAAACTGTTCGTTTCTATGTCTATCCTCCCACCCGACTCCTTCTAGATTTCATCCAAGGGCAAGAACCAAGGCTTACTTAAGCTATGGGCTCCCTGAACCCAGCACTTGCCAAGCATTCAAAAAATGTTTGATAAATATGACTAAGTTTCACATACAGAGATTCATGGTAGGTGATATGGAAGATGTACACAGAAACATAGATTAATAAAAACATAGATTAACTTTCAAGAACTTCTTTTAAAAGACTATAGAGCAAACACTCATTAAAATAGACTACATTATATGTTCTACATTAGTTTCTTGCCAATGTGGTAGCTGTAAAGTAACGAAATGACAAGGCAAGAGCATTCTTCGCTCCAAAGTCTTACCAAATTTCTTCCACAGCGTCTGGGGTAAGTCTCTCATAGCACTAAAAAACATGCAACCCTTAGAAACCAGAAATAAGAAGGCTCAGTTCTAGGGCAGCTTTTCCACCACCAACATACATTAGTGCAAACATCTCTCTGGGCTTCAGCTTTCCATTTGTCAAATAATATGACTAGAGAGACTGGAAGTCCTGGCTATAAAACAACTCAGCATAGTTCTGGCTGAAATAGAAGATAGCTCCCAAGAACACTTAGGAATTTATCAAGTAATTTCTGAAAAACTCTATAAAAAACAAAAATGGACTGTTGTTTTTTTCCTTTTTGCTTAATAATTAATTCCAAATCGAAGATCAATATTAGGTTAGAATTTGGATTGAATGCACAAGTGTCATGATTTGAGTGGCTAATTTCTTGGAATTATGCTGCCACCTTGTGGCTAATTTGCTTTAATGAACCCAAAGGAGTAATTTCAGATAAACAGGGCCAGGTAGTCTTGAGTTCTTGAGCAGAGGATTGAAACTAGATGTTTTCCAGAAGCAAAGGAAGAGAGATAAGCCTGTTCAGCAGAATAAAGGAGAGGAATAACATGGCTTATTGTAGGGACAATAAGTAGTTAACTCTAGTTCATAGTGAATATATGGTTAAGAATCAGGGGGAAATGCCAGAGAAATGACACAAGAGCCAAGCTAGAATCAATACCCTTGAAACTCATGTGGAAGCTGAACATTAGTGGTTTGTGCCTGGAAATAGATGGTTGCTAGGGGCCGGGGGTGGAGGTGCAGAGATGATGAGGACCAAGTGCAATGCAACTGCAATGGGAAAACAATCAAAAGAAATTTAGGATTTGGTGAGCTATTAGGTGCAGAGAATGAATGAGAGGGGAAAAAAATGACTTGCAAAGGGCATAAAATATCCTTTTCCACCTGGGGTGTTTCTTTCTAGATAGAAACATACCAACATACCCACCTTCTACTTTAATCTTTCCCTACCTTTCCCATTTTTCTCAACTCCTGTAAATCCTGTTCTCTAAAAACTTCCTTTTCCCCTTCTCACCTACTAGAAGAATCATCTCCTTTCTCTTCTCACCCAATTTTTGTTTTTCTGCTCCTTTCTTCATTTTAGCATAGCAGACTAGAGATCGATGGTACCTGAGTTCATGGATGAAAAGAAAAAAATTCCAGCACCACTACTTACCAGTTCAGGAACCTGGGACAGGGCATTGAACCTTTTCCTAAACATCTTCATTTGCAAAACGAGGTAACAATTTATACTGCAGAGGGGTGTTCTGAGGGCCCAAAAGGATGTCTACAAAGCACTTGGTTTAACACTTGATTTCTAATTGCCAATAAGCTTTTGCTACAGTTGTTACAAAGAAGGGACTTGCCTAAGGTCACTAGCTAGTTACAAGACAGCTGCATCAAGTTTAGTAATGCACAGTTCATTTTATTTTCCTCTACTGTCTCCCTGCTTGCACCGCCAGCTCTGTTCAACAAGGCAGTGCTACCCTTTGATGCTGAACAGAACTGATCCTGAGCCTGTGAGGCTTTTTCTACTACCTGTGGAGAGATCTTTAAGAAATCAAATAACTTCTCAAGGAATGGATAGGTTCTAAACTCCCTAATCCATAAACTCAATTCACTTTGTTTTGGACTAACTATTTACCCAAACAGATGCTTTGTAAGGGATATGGTAATGGGAATAAAATTATCATCTATTTTACCTTTTTTCTCATACTTACTGCCCTGTGCACATTTGTCTGATACTAATACCTGAGAAGTAGAAATACACATGACATTCTATAAGGTCACCATGCTGTTCATCATCCTAACTGACCAGTCAACTGTCCCAAGGCCAAAAGTACTCATCATATTGTCATAGAATCAATACTGTGGTCCAGGACCAAGGTCTTCAGAGTCAGAGCATGTTAATACCTGGCTATATTCAATTTTTAGTTGTAAAAGAAACATGAAATTTACTTGTTCTACTGTTAGCTGAGGTTTTGACTGTTGGGCAAAAAGTTTTATAGAAAACTAAGAGATGTGCAGAAAATTTTCCTAAAAAGTACCACAAAGTTGGGCTGGGGATGTGGCTCAAGCTGTAGCGTGCTTGCCTGGCATGCATGCGGCCCGGGTTCAATTCTCAGCACCACATACAAACAAAGATGTTGTGTCCACCAAAAACTAAAAAAATAAAATAAAAATAAGCATTCTCTCTCTCTCAAAAAAAAAAAAAAGTACCACAAAGTTTCTATCATTTTCAAAATTTCTGTTGAAAAGCAGCTTACCAATCCAACACAAAAGGAAAAATGTCTTTAGTATCTGAGAGAGAAAACATGCTTAATATAATCTGTTCTTTTTGCTGAGGCCATAATTCCTTGAATAAACTGCTGGAAAGAGAGTGGGAAAGAGAGAAGCAATGAAAAACAGTAAGAAATTATTTACTATCTCCCTTGGACTAGCAAGCAAAAGTTATTTTAATAAATGAACAACCCAGCTATAAGAAATAAGAGATCATATTATTACTACTCTGGAAATCTTTGAAATTCCAGAAAGTGGGGGATGTTTTCATCTGTTTAGGATGGTTATGTAACAGCCATGGTCCGTGGAAATCTCTCTAAGGATTTCAAATTCTTTGTTAGTAGGATGTGCATGGCACATTTTCAAGAACCTCAGAGCACTAAAGACTTCTGTTTTTCCCCAAACCTTCAGATGATAAGCATTGATTTTTAGCTCTATTTGCCAAATGGCAAAAAAAAAAAAAAAAAAAGACACTAACCAGTTATGGATCAAGTACTTCCTGATGACACACTAGGAAGTATACAATATTGCCTCTGTAGTTTTCTTGCCAAAAATGTTGTCTGAATCCACACATGAGGAAATAATCAGACAAAAATTAAGATGCAGGACTTTTTCTGTAAGATACATGGCTTAGATTTGAAGTGTTAATGTCTCAAAAACAACAACAAACGTAGAGGGACTGTAATAGATTAAATAGGTTAAAGAAAGAAGAGACACGACAAACCAAATATGACCTCAAACGCAAAATATGACCTCTATATCCAATGTCACACATTTCTGGTGGCAATGGGGAGAATTTGAACAAGGTCTGAATATTTTATACACACACACACACACACACACACACATACACACACACATATAGCATTATACTTATATGCAGAAATATATGTATAAATATAATACAAGGTATATTTATGATGAATCTTGGGGACATGATGATGTTTACACAGGGATAGCCTTTGGTTTTAGGAGATATAGAAGGCAAAAGATACTTTAAGGCGAAAGGATAAAGAAGTTTGCTCCTTATTTTCAAATGGCTTAATTAAAAAAGAACAATAAAATGTGATAAAATGTTAATTGGAGAATTCAAGGGAAGGACATACAAGTATTCACTGAACATTTCTTGTTCTTTCAAATTCAATAAATTTGAAAAAATTTCAAAGAAAATGTTGGAGGAAAAAAATCAGGTATGAGACAATGGCTTTGCCTTAGACTCATTAGTGAGTAGAAGAACTAAAGAGAATGTCATTCCCAAAATGTTGCCTAAGAGATCACTTCCTAGCCCAGCAACTGTGAATCAAATATTTTAAAAGCAGTTTTCCTAATGTAAGTGAAGATTTTATTTGGTGAAAGGGTGAGAATAACTGCTTAAATGAAGGAAATACCAAAGATTATTTCACCTGACTGGCCCACCCACCTTGGGCTTTTGGAACATTAAGAGTTAAGGCTAAATTTAATAAAACAAATTTTAATTGACTAAGTTTCCTACGCCACATAATTCTCATCAGCATGTTCTGTTTCTGTGGCGCCTCACAGAATTTAGTTGCTGGAAGGCAGAAATCATGATATTTACATGTTATTTATCTGTACAGTATTCATACAGCAATATATATATACATATATATATATATGTATATATACACACATAGATAGATAGATAGATAGATAAACCCTTAAGAAAGTATTTGGTAATTCTGTTAGAGTAGAAAAATATAATAAGCTTTTCTTAATTTTCTCTCCCAGTACTAGTCCTTTAACCATTCTTATACTCACCTCTAGGCAAAAAAGCAAAAGCTCTTCTCCACGTTCCTTTCAAATTATCATTACGTTTAAAGTGGGTAGGCTACAAATCAGTATGACTTTTTTACTTACCTTGGTTCCAGTTTTAGACATTTTTAGTGCATAGGTTGATTTCCCCAGTGCTGAAAGAAACCCAGGAAAGCTACAGAGAGTTAGAAGCCCAGAGACATTTATACTGGGCTGGTTTCAAATCAAACATCTGCTTAGTCATGAGAATAGGTTCCAAAAATTGAGTCAGTCATTTAGAGTCTATTGATGGTTTCTAGAAAAACAACTGGGATTATAAAATAAAGGAAAGCTTCAGTACCCCCTTTAATGCTTACCCAGCCCTGCTGCATTATAGACTTTGCTGAGTCAAGACACCAAAACCAAGCCAAAGTTTTAAATATTAAAAACAAAAAAGTCTCTCTTCCCTGGACAATTTACTTTTTTCAGCAAGCAACCTCTTTGAAATTCTTTTCTTTTTTTCCTCAACAAAGCTTGTAGAAGGCTGAGTCTAAACACAACTCTCTATTTTTGGATAAAAATGACACATTTTTGAAGGCAATAAAACTTACATGACAACTAAAAGCAATGCATGGCCTTGTGTTTGGAAAACAGTCACTACAAAGAACATTCTTGGGGCATTTATAAAAATTTTAATATGATCTGATATTAGAAATTCTATCGTACCAATATTTAACTTTTTAAATTGTTGGTATGACTAAGTAAGAAATTCATGCTGATATATTTGGGAGTGAAGGTCTAAGATGTCTATAACCTACTCACAAATTAAGCCAGTAAAACAATACTGTGTAGAGGGTGGTCAAGTGAACATGGCAAAATGTTAACAATTTGTGAACCTACACAGCATATATGGGAGATCATGGACCTGTTCTTGCAATTGTTCTTTAACTTTGAAACGCAAATTGGAAAGAGTTCTAATTCATAAGAAGCATGACACACTATACAGAAAGACAGGAAACTACTGTGGAATTCTGGAACTTGCCACCTGCTAGTTAGTCTTTCTTTGCCTATGAGATCATTTTTGAACCTGTTCAGAGAACATTCTTTTGGCCCTGAACACATCTCTGACTTTAGGCTGAGAGTACATCTTATGTAAACTCAAATAAATAATGTATCATCCCTTCTCCATTTTAATTTTTCTGATCTAGAATATATCTTCTCAAAAGTCCAACTTCCCCATCTTTCTACTAACAAAGTTGTACAATGAATATTTTTGTAATGGGATACCCATAAGATATATTATGATCAAATTAGAAAAATCAAAAATGCTTAATATAAAAACTACTGAGAAACAAAATTAAGTTATATGCTTAGTTTTCTGAATTTTATAAATTATAAGGAAATATCTGATTAATATTATTAATGTCATTAACAATTTCCCAAACACCCTTTATTATTCCAATATTTATTTATTTGATAATGCTCTGCTTGCTTGAATTTCATCTTAAAACAAAAACTCTGAAAACTTCAATTAGAATTAACATTGTGAAGGTTAATTTTCACATCACAAATAAAAGTAGCCCTTTTTAAATACAATTACTAATTGAATTGCCAGTGAGCATATGAAATATGAATAATTCATTTTATCAACTGAAAATTATTTTCTTTTTTCTTGAGAAACAAAGCTTATCCAATCAACTGTAAATTGTACTTCCATGTGTCACAGAATGATAATGAAAACCTTTTCTAAAATCAAAAGTAAAGCCTTGGAGCTGGGGATATAACTCAGAAGAGTGCTTGCCTAGCACAAAGCCATGGGTTCAATCCCCAGCACCACACACACAAAAATAACGCTTTACCTTTTTAACAAAAGGAGAAAATTACTTTTTAGCTGTTGAATTGAAAATTTGAAGCAGAAAATTTAAAAAAAGATTTTTACACAAGTTCATTAAGTTTCATACTTTAAGGATTAAAATATCTTTGTACAAAACTATTTCTGTTTTATTTATACACCAACCAATTATACTTTTATTCCAATTATTTTTTAAAAGCAATAGCAACCATCTTTTAAATAGTTACAAAGAACTATAAAAAATCTCTTAACTCTAGAAAGGATCAAACCCTTTCATCATACAAATTAAAAAATGAAATCACTTGCAAATCTACGATCACTTAAATATTCACACACATACACACACACACAAAATGGGACTGCCTTCATTAACATGTTGGCATCATAAACATGAGTCTTCTAATGCTCTATAAACAATATGCTTACATGAAAGTCAGAAGTTTAGCTAAGATTCAGCCTAAATAGTAATAATTGAGTATGAATGGAAGTCAAGGAAAGGTCTTAAATAAAGGGCCAAAAAAAAAAAAAAAATCCTCAAAGTCTCTTAAGCAGCAATGAAGCTATCCCAATTTTGTATTAAGATGGGAACCATTCTTCATTCATCCTTATGTTTCCAGGGCCCTGAAGATAACAAAAGAAAAATTCATATTAATTATTTTTTATTGCCTTCATGCAAATAAGAAAACCCTTATTTACAAAATCACATAAATTATGGAGATCAGATAATTTAGAGTGATAAAACAGAGTTTACAAGGTTAACCATATTCCTATTTTGTGCCACATTAGTTCATAATATCTCCTATGTGTAATTCTACAAAAACCTGACAGATCATGAGATAGGTTTAAGCTAAAATTTTTACCCTGTTATAGTTTCAATTTCTTTTGCAAAATCTCCTAATTCTTAATCTCAGCATATTAACTAAAAATATGAAGACTTTTTCTTTAAAAATGTAATATGCAACTTAAAAATGTAAATACCACATAAAGTAAATAACAAAGTATATCTTTCATAGCTTTGAAAAATTGCCATTCCTTAAAAAATTAAGTATAATATATCCTTGCAATTCCTTTCCTAGGTATATGCCCACGTGATATCAGACCAGAAACTAGGTAACTCCTAGAAAACGTAGGGTCAATACTCCAACATATAGGTATAGGCATCAACTTTCTCAATAGGACCTCTAAAGGTCAGGAAATAATGCCAAGAGATAATAAATGGGATGGCATCAAAGCTTCTGAACAGCAAAGGAAACAATCAAGAATGTAGACAACTTATAGAATGAGAGAAAACCTTTGCTAGCTCCTCTTCTAATAAGAGGATTAATATCCAGAATATATACAAAAACTCAAATTTAATACTGAAAAGCAAAAAAAAACCCACTAAAAAACAATAACCCAATTAATAAATGGACAAATGAATAAGCAGCATAACAGACACTTCTCAAAAGAGAAAATTCAGAGCTGGAGTAGTAGCTAAGATTCAGCCTAAATAGTAATAATTGAGTATGAATGGAAGTCAAGGAAAGGTCTTTACTTTAAGACCTTTCCTTAGTGGTAGAGCACTTGCCTTGCAAGTGTGAGGCACTGGGTTCGATCCTAGCACCACATAAAAACAAACAAAAGGCATTGAGTCCATATTCAACTAAAAAGAATTTTTAAAAAAATACAAATGGCCAACAAATATATGAAATAATGTTGAACATCATTAGCAATTAGGGAAATGCATATCAACACTACCCTGAGATTTCATTTCACTTCAGTCAGAATGGCAACCATCAAGAATACAAACAATAAAAAATGCTGGAGAGGATATAGAGTAAAAGGAACATTCTTACACTGTTGGTGGGATTGTAAATTAGTACAATGGAGGTTCCTTCCTCAAAAGACTAGGAATGGGCCAGGCATGGTAGTGTACACCTGTAATTCTAGTGCTTAGGAGGCTCAGGCAGGAGGACTGCAAGTTCAAAGCCAGCCTCTTCAAATTTGCAAGGCCCTAAGCAACTTAGCAGGACACCCTGTTTCAAAATTAAAAAAAAAAAAAAAAAAAAAAAAAAGGCTGGAATGTGGCTCAGGTGGCTAAGCATCCTTGGGTTCCAAACCCAGTACTAAAAAACAAAATAAAACCAAAAAACAAAGACCAAAGAAAGACAAAGAATGGAACCACCACATAATCCAGCTATACTACTCCTGAAGAATTAAAGTCATCATGCTCTAGTGATATACGCATGCCATATATAGCAGCACAATTGTTTATAGCAGCACAATTCACAATAGCCAAACTATGGAACTTACATGTCCATCAATGGATGGATAAGGAAAAATACACACAATGAAGTTTTATTTGGCCATAAAGAAGAATGAGATCGTCATTTGCAGGAAAATGAATAGAACTTCAGAACATTATGTTAAGTGAAATAAGCCAAATATAGAAGGCCACATGTTTTATCTCATGTGGAAGCTTAGAAAAGAAAAGAGAAAAGATAGTTGAGGATGGAATTGCCTGAAAATCAAAGGGAGATCAGTAGAGGAAAAGGACTAAGGGATAGGAGGTGGGGAGGAAAAGAGAAATACTGGAGAATGATATTGACAAAATTATATTGTTATATTGTGTGCATGCATGAATATGTAACAACAAATCCCTCCATTACTTACAACTGTATTCACAAATAAAGATATATAGAAATAAACATGTCTCTACAAACACTTACATACGAATGTATGTGACAGCATTATTCACAAAAATACCAATAACCCAAATGTTCATCAACTGATGAATGGATAGACAAAGTGGTAGATCCACACAATGAAATAACATCCATCCATAAAAAGGAACAAAGTTTTAATACATGCTACAACATGGATGGGCCTTGAAAACATTATGCTAAGTAAAAGAAGACATATTATGAGATTCCACTTTTATGAAATGTCCAGAATAGACAAAGTAGATGACTAGTTGCCAGAGGAATAAGAATAGATATACAGGGTTGGAGGAATGGGGAGTGACTGCAAATGTGTCTGGGCTTATTTTAGAGGTTATGAAAATATTTTGAATTTCTAAATGGTGAATTCAGCACAAAATTGTGAATATACCAAAATCCACTAAATTCATTATTTTAAAACAGTGAATTTTTAATGTAAATTACATCTCAATAAAAAAAGTTTTTCCTATCCTAGACACCCAGTCTTATTCCTGAAAAAACAAATACTGTTTATGACTTCTTTACATCCTTTCAGAAAAATTCTAGGCACATAATAAGCAGGAGACATTTTAATTTTCTCCCTGAGTTTAGAGATCATTCACTATCCACATAAATATATTTCATTCTTTTTAAAGATGCATTCATACTACAGATGAATCAGTCAATAGGCATCAGCTCTCTTCTGAGAAACATTTGGGCTATTTCCAGGTTACAGCTATTTCAAACAATGCTGCAATGAATATATTTCTAAAAAAGACCTTTATAGCCTAACAATATTCAATTATGGGAGGAATAAATTCAAGACATCTACTGTACAACACTGTAACTACTGTATTGTTGAGAATGCTAAAGGGTAGATTCTCTTTAAGTTTTCTCACTATAAAAGTAACAACTTATGTGAGGCAATATGTATGTTAATTAGATTTATTTAGCAACTCCAATGTGTATTTATTCCAAAACATCGTATTTTACAAGATAAATAAAACTTTGTCGATTTAAAAAAGTACATAAAATAAAAATTTAGCAGAGCTTTACACACACACAACACATATATATTAGTATTCCAAGAAGTGAAATCACCAAATCAAAGAATATTTGTAATTTTTATTTTGATTTTTGTCAAACTGTCAAGCAAAGTGCCAAGACTCAAAAAGTTTCAAACTTTGGCACTGGGTTTCTGGTTTTCTTTTTTTGGCATTAAAAAAAAAAAAAAAATTGGTTCTAATTAGTCCAATTTTCAAGATTTACACATGGTAAAGTCTATGTAAATATTCCAAAATCTAAAATCTGAAATGTGTCTGGTCCTAAACATTTCAGAATAAGGTAAATTTAACCTATATACTACATTTATTTTTAAATGAGTATCCTTGTCTCTGTATTTTTCTATGAGCCACCTGTTCATGTCCTTTGTCTGTTTTCCTTATTGTTAGCCTTTAAAAATACTTTAGAGTAACGAAGTAAACTAATTTCTATCTAGAAAAACACCATATATTTGGATGAAATAACTTCCAGCAAATTTGTCTGTAACCATGTTCTCTTCTGTCATCTATAATATTCTAGTGTTCAGTAATCAAACTTTCATATGGATTATTACCTCTCAGGTGTCATTAACAAAGACTGACTAATTTATTAATTGATTTGTGGGAGAGAGGTGAGAAAGCAGAGAGAAGAAAGGAGAGAATCAAACTTAAAACTATGTATGAATGAAAGTAGAATCTTTGGACAGTGTAATTACAGTGCCAAATAATTGTGCCAAGCAAAAAAGACAAAATTGTTTATTTGCCTAAAATTCTAAAGGTTCCACCTTAATATTTTGGTTTTTCTCACTATAAAATATTGCAAATATGTAAAGGTCTATGTTGCTGTTGGGAGTGCTGGGGAAAAATTTGGCAAGGGTCAGTAACATAATATTTTGTGTATTTTTTGTATACTTGAAAGATTTCCCACAAATGAATTTGTTTTAAGCAGCCTGCATTATAAATGCCTACCAGTGACTGGATGTAGGACCTTATCCTGCTGCTTGTTTGGAGCCTGCTGCAGGGGGTACAAGGCTGTCCAGCTGTTGGCGATGTCCTGTATTAATCAACCACTCATAAAACTTATTCTCCACAAGTACCTGGAACTGCTTCCTTTGATCCCTAAAATTGTATTTGAGAGCAAAAATAATGTTAGAACACTAATTCACATAATTTTACTCCAAGTGATAGCAATTTTAATGGGAGCATGTTAAATGAATATCTCAAGTTATCACACTCTGTTCACAGTACATTAGATCACCATCACTAGTTGGGGGGATTGGTCAGATACAATTTCGTCTTTGTCATGACTTATTCCCTATCAGATATTCATTAAGGGCCAAGTTAATGCTGGGCAGTGTTTCAACTGATTCGAACAAACCTATAAATAAAAGGGAAGAGGTAAGTCCTGTTTGGGCAGCCTGATGGTGAATGACTCCAGAGGGCACCATGCTCATTGTGATCTGTATGATCTATGTCTTACAGACTGTATATTCTAGTAGAGAAGACAGATAAGAAGCAAAATAAATGTTATGATATAACATAACTGAAGTACTGGTAATTTCTACCCTAATAGTAGGAAGGAAATAATCTCAAAATGAAAGACAGTATTTTACATTGAGTAAATTGAGCTCTTTAAAAAAACACTGTACTTATTTTTTTTTACATTTTACCATTAGGAAAAACTTTGATAAAAACAGGCATTGAGTGCCTCAGAGACAAATAGAGCAAAGAAAGAGAACAGAGAGTACTGGGAATACTATTTTTCAAAAAGGACAGAAGAGGCCTCTTGAAGATGATACTGGAAGAGAGGTCTGAATGAAGTTATGGAAGAAGCACAATGATTACCTGGAAAGGATTGCCAGGCAGAAGAAACAGAAATGACAAAGGCTCCAAAGTAAGACCAAATTTAACATGTTCAAGATAAGAGAAGCCGGGAGGCAGTTTAACACTATCAGTTAGGCCGTGGTACGGCTAAGATCTGGCCTAGCTGTGATGTTTTTCTGTTGATCTCAAAACAATTCCACAGAACACCAACAGAAGACAAAGCCACCTGGGATGATGAAAGACCAAACAAGTACAAGAATACTCCATAATCATATCTCAGTTCAGAGGAAAATATAAATGTTGTGATCCAAACCACAAAAAATACCAAACACCACCCTTTCCTGGGTAATTTTGACTGCTGCTTCTTTATAATTAAACTCAGTTCTACTTCATTGTTCCCCCACCTAGAGATAAAAATTATTGAGCTATCGATCACAGAAATACTTTCACTTTCAGATGGCATCTAATTCCTATTTCCTAGAACTCTCCTCCCCGAAATTGCCTAACACAAACCAAAATCCAATCATAAGTTCTTTTTAATACCTTCTTACTGAGATGACAGTTTTCTTCCTCCTTGGACTGTTTCTACAAGCCATCCTAGATCTACATACACGTTTGTTTCTGCTGGTCTTTGGCAAGAGGGCAATAACTAAATAATAGCAAGAAGACTTTCATAAGGTGAGAGGGAGTGAAGGAGGCAAAGAATGGCAGAAAATGAGGCAAAGAGGGTACAGACTTCAGATTGTATTCCAAGTAGAGTGGGTTATACATATACATATATATATACAATAATTACAGCTGTCTAATACAATAAGCATATAATGAAAAATAAAATATTTAGGGTAATTTCTACCCTACTAGTGGGAAGGAAATAATCCCAAAATAGTATATTAAAAAAGATAGTATTTTACATTGAGTAAATTAAGCTCTCTAAAAACATTGTACTTATTTTTTACATTTTATCATTAGGAAAAACTTTGATAAAAACAGGCATTAGTCTATGGATCAGCATTAGATAGACACACCACAGACTAAATAAGTCTGTGGTGTGGTGGAGCCAGAGAAATCTATATTTTTAACACTCCTTAGAGAATTTTGATGTATATCCAAATTTGAGAACCATTAGTATAATAACTAAAATTAATCCACTTAAGTATTCAATTATGTGGCATATTTTACATTTCTTTAATTCATATCTGTCAACTAAACTTACCTTAAAAAAAAAAGGAGTCTAACACTTGAACATCTGTTCCTTCCCATCCCAACAATGTTTAAAATACTGACCTGAAATGCAAGTCTTAACAAAAGGCACATTATATTTACTAATTACTTTAGTTCAGCTATAAGTAGGTGCAGATTAATTTTTCCCACATGGGGTTTCAAAGAAAATACAATTACTCCTAGAAACACTTACTTTGTTAAACGAGCCTCCTTCACAGTTTTTTGCCAGATCTGTATTTTCTGTTCTCTTTGACTCAGTGCTTTCTGATAAGCAGATGGAAGACCCCCAGGTATCTCTGTTGTGTCCCCTTCCATTTCGAAGGGAATAATAAATATATAGAATTCAGAAGGTGGTAAGAGCTGGAACACACTTGTGTCGCTGTTCTCTCTACATACAACCATTGGATTATTCCAATAATTAGGCACCGTAGCAAGGCCTGTCCTGGCCATATGGTCCTCTAGCATTGGATAGTGGGTATGAAAAGGGGCAAAAGTTACTCTCTGGTTCCCAGAGAGAATAAGTGGGCGCGTAGGGGTCAAAATGTGAAAGATGCAACCTGTTGTTGAGGAGATAGACAAACGATGGCAAACAGCAATGACTTTGACGTTGTCACAACTGTGGAGATGAAGAGCAGTCTCTATGGGGCCCAAGACAAAGGTGCTATTCCTGCACTTCTCAATTGTTACAGATCTGAAAAAATAAAGAAATGAGGTAAATTCCTCTGAATAAGATACAAAAGTTGCCTAAAATAATAGTATCTGAAGAAAAAAAATCTATCCTAGTCCAAAGAACATGGCAAAATGTCAGAACACTAAGATTGTGCTTACCGTAAAGGAGAGAGAAGATATATAAAAGATTCATTGCAGCGATGAATCTTGACATGCGCCCCCACCAGAGTATCTGAGCTCTTGGCCAATGTCTGCTTGTAAACCTGGCTCATCACTACCAGGCGATGCATTCTAGGGGCCATGTGAGTATTACAAGCAATCTTAGCTCTTTTGGTCGTACCTTCAACTATTTAAGAAAACAAATAAATGAGACAGTTTCAAACCAAGGGGAAAAAACCAACTATATGAGGTTAGACTAGGCTATATCCTAAGATACATGTGGGGGAAAAAAATATAAGAGCTGGGCATTGGCTAAAGAGGTATTTGCTATATTAATCTCTATTCTTTTCTGTGCATTTGTAATCTTTCATAATTTGTTACCAGAAATTTAAAACCTATAAACCACTCAAAAAATGCCAAAAGATTTAAAACTTTTTTCATGTCTACCTTTCAAGTTATGCTCCTAAAGTCACATAGTTAGAAAGTGGCAGAGTTGACCCTACTCAAATATCTCCTGCAATATGTCTTTATCATCCCAACCATAATCTCTCTAAGTTGTCCTAATATTAATTCTAACTTATTCTTAATATTAATTTTAATTTACTTAACAGTAACATTCCATGAATTCTAAATGAGTTCATGTCTCCCAAGAACATTACTACCTGAGAGCATATGTTCCCTTATACACAGTGTCTTGCACAAACTGACACAAAACATCTGTGCAGATTGCCCTCCTAACATAATTCCAACACTATGTGACTGGGTTCTCAGACTGTATTTTTCTGTGAGTCATCAGGACACCCTGTAAATAACGCTGGCCAAATGTGAAAAAGTTAGATAAATACATCATTCTTCTTTTAAAAAATCAATAAATAATTTTCAGTTATTTATCTGACATATACATATACATAATAGATGGTTAATGCAGAAAAATAAAAGTAAAGGAAAATAAGAATAATTGGTAATCCAATTATCACTGTTAACATTTTAGTAAAATCTTACGAGGTTGGATATTTTTTCTTTTTTTTTTCCTACTAGTGCCTAATCTAAGAAGGTTCAAAAACTTGCTTAAACTTGTCTGGAACATCAAGAATTATGTATTATCTTCTATATATTTATGGGAGCTATTCACATTTAAAAGTTTCTGACGTCATACTAGAGCAGTAGCTTGGTTGAATATAGTAGTATTCTTGGATTACAATCATTTTGCTCCAGATTCTGTAGATGGTGTTCAGCCATTTTCTATTAAGAGTTATAAAAATCTGGGTTGGAGTTGCAGCTCAGTGGCAGAATGCTTGCCTAACCTGTGTGAGGCACTTGGGTTCGATCCTCAGTACCACATAAAAATAAATTATAAAAAAAACAAAGGTACTGTGTATATTTACAACTAAAAGATATTTTTTAAAAAAGTTATAAAAATCTGATGCAAAACTGTTATATATATATTTTTTAACATTGGCATGGAAGCTTTTGGGGGGGGTGGTTACTGAGGACTAAACCCAGGGGCTCTTTACCTTGAGCTACATTCCCAGTCCTTTTTTTTTTTTTTTAAGTTGTTCATGGACCTTTATTTTATTAATTTATTTATATGTGGTGCAGAGAATCAAACCCAGTGCTTCATAGATGCTAGGCAAGCACTCTATCATTGAGCTACACCCCCAGCCCCTCAGCCCTTTTTATTTCTAATTTTGAGGCAGAGTCTTGCTAAGTAGTTGATCCTTCTGCCTCAGCCTACCAAGTCTCTGGGATTACAGGCGTATGCTACCACACATTGGTTAGAAGCTATATTTGTTGTTACTTTGAAATTAGAGATTGAGGAAATATATTTTAGAGCATTTTTTTTTCATTTATTTTGCCTGCATTTGCCTATAGAGATGTATGTTTGGTGCCTCTTCTCTTAAAACTTATACATGGTCCTAGGAGTCATTCAACACCTGAACCTATTCATTTACCCATTGCTGCACTATCAGGAATAGACACCTGATGCAAACAACGCCAGATTCTCTCTACTAAAACTTAAATTTCCAATTTAGAAACATTGACTGTGCTTGGTTCTATGTAGTTAAAACAGATCTCATTTCTACACCAACTCTGAGGTGATTACTGTTACTATTTGGTTATTTTAGGATGACCAAAATCTGCTGTTGTTAGAAAATAAAAAAAGTCTGAAGCAAATGAGCATACAAGAGTGAGACGGAGACAGAATTGGAGAAAAGCATAACAAAAAGAGGACTAACTACATTTGGAGTTTCTGTTAACTAACCAAACGAGCCTTGACTAATAAACCAGCTGAAATTTCTACTCCCTTGAGGGAGAAAGCCATGTACAAAAGATAGATATTCCCCCTTTCTCTTTTATAGTAGCAGTATTTTTTATTTTTAGATCCTCTGCAAAAAAGATGCTGATCATTAATACATTAGAAAACTAGGTTCCTTAACTTGTAATTCAAAATCGACTGAAATATTTCAAAAGTACCTTGGTGAGCCCAAGCCAATTTTTTTCCTGACTTGAGGCAAGCAGATGTACCAAATGGATTCCCAGTTAAGCAAGCTCTCAACCAGGCTTCCAGCTTGTAGAAAGAGAAAGTCTTGGTGATCTTTGAAAAGCCACTCTCTGCATGCAGTGGTTGCCACAGTGCAAGTTCATGAAGTGGATAGATCTTCCTGGCTGTACTCACTGTGCCTTCAATAAGAAAGCTGAGTGCCACAACAGCTTCTCGAGAGACGAGACTACTATGAGTTGAATGAAACGACGCAGTAAGTTGTTCTGGATCTAAAAGCAGCTCAAGGAGATCTGATAGATGATCAGAGACAAAAGCTTGGTGACTATAATCATTCCAGTTCTAAAAAAAAAAAAAAAATTAAAACCAAAAAATTAAAAGAAGCATTTTTAATAGAACTATGAGATTCTATTAAGATCTAAAGTTTTTATATTTTAGTTATTTTACATTCATATTCATAGTTTGCCTTATTCCTCCCACCCCCAAAATTTAGATGGCTATACATAGCAACTTTTTTGCCTGTATATGTCAGATATAAATAGATTCTCCCTTTACATTAACTAATTCAAAAGCAATACAAGATGCTGGGCATGATGGTACCTTCCTGTAATCCTCAGCTACTCAGGAGGCTGAGGCAGGAAGATTATGACTTTGAGGCCAATCTGACAACTTAGCAAAACCCTATCTCAAAATAAAATAAAAAGGGCTGAGGATATAGCTTAGTGATAGAATGCCTAGCATGCTCAAGCACCTGGGTTCAATCCCCATCACTTCAAAACAAACAAAAAACAAAAGCAATACAAGTTGAATATCCCTTATATCAAATGCTGAGATGAGATGTATTTAATTCAGACCTGGGATTTTTTTTGAATTTTGGAAACTGTGTTTATATATAAAATGAGACATCTTGGGGATGGTACCAAGAAATTAATTTATACACATAGCCTGAAGGTAATTTTATATATTAGTTTTAGTATGCCTGCATTCTGACTGTCATCTGTCTCTTGAAATCAGGCATGAAATATTCTATTTGTGGTATAAAATTGTTGCTCAAAAAGTTTCAAATTTTGGAGTATTTTGAATTTCTAATTTTCAGTAAGGGATGCTCAACCTATAATAATAAATAGCTCTTAGTAGTAGTAAGCATTAAGTTTTATATATACTTTAACATATTAAATTCTAATAATAATACTAAAATAGACACTATTATCACAGCTATTTTACAGATGAAGAAACGGAGCTACAGAAAGGTTAAGATATTCTCCCAAAGTCACAGAGCTAGTAAATACTTTTAAAGTTTCAGGTTAAATATATAAATAGTCACCAAGGACATCCAGTCAATGAAGCACTGGATTTCTTAACTGAATTTCTCTAATAGTGTATGAAATTTCAAATTTTATACTGGGTGAAATGATCATACTAGATCTAAGAGAAATTGCAACTTTGGGAATAAGCTTTGAGTTAGCAGATATCCCAGTGATTTGGCTTATTCATTTGATGGGTATTTTTTGAGCATCTCTTAATTGGCTTGAGCAATATTAAATGATAAATATGTAAACTGAATAATCTCAAGAGTCTGTGTGGTAAGAAGACAATTTAAATAAATAATAACTGCACAGTGAGATAAGACCTATATTAGTGATCTCTAAAAATATCCTGTGAGCATGAGAGAAACAAATAACTCTACCTGGGGAAAAAAATCAAGGTGGAGGGCTGGGGTTGTGGCTCAGTGGTAGAATGTTGGCCTAGCACACCTGAGGCATTGGGTTTGATCCCCAGCACCACAATAAAAAAAACAAACAAACTAAATGAACAAAATAAAGGTATTGTATTCACCTACAACTAAAATTTTAAAAAAATCAAGGTGGAGCATTGCTTGAAAGATTCTTGAATGATGCTGGTGGTCAGGCAAACAGATAAGAAAAAAAAGGCATTCTAGGCATAGGTAACAGCATGTGAAAAGTGAAAATACCACTTTGTTCAGAAAACTGGAAGTTCTGGGTGAAATATAGAAAGCACGGGGAAAAGTAGAGAGCAATCGTGAAAGGCCTTATACAAATTATTAAAACATCAGGATTTTATTTTATGTGCCAGGGACTTTCCAATTATTTTCTAAATAACTATACTTGTTTTTCTTTTAAGTAAATTCTCATACGGATCACAAAGAAAACAAATCAAAGCACAGCTATCCTCAGTTTCAACCTGATTCCTTCTTTTTGCTGCATTTCTCTTCCCCAAAGTATGCCCTGAGGTGGTTCTAAGGAGTACAACAAGAAAACTACAATGATAAAGAGAATTCACTGGTAGGAGTTCAGACAGGAGATGAACATAATGCACCTTCATTTTTACAAAGTCTAGTATGGCAGACTAAAAGTAGGGTGACCAGATAGAACCTAATGACATAAAATAGGCAAAAAGGAAAAAAGTCAGAGCTGGGTGGGGTGGTGCATGCATGTAAACCCAGTGACTCAGGAAGCAGAGGCAGGAGGATTGCAAGTTCAAAGCCTCAGCAACTTAGACCTTCTTGAAATAAAACATAAAAAGGGCTAGAGATGTGGCTCAGTGATTAAGGGCCCCAGAGTTTAATCCCTGGTACCAAAAGAAAGAAAGAAAAATGTCAGATAAAGGGAAGAAAAGGAACCTATTTTGAGACAGAATTAGTTAAGACCTGACAACTAATTAGACAAGGGTTAGGGGAAAGAGCCAGTATGGGTAGACCAGTGGTAACTTCTACTAGAAGTTATAGGGAACTTAACTATATAGTTAACTATATAGCTCTATAGTTATATAGAATAGTGAGAAAAAGTTAACTCAAGTAAAGATAGGTTGTATTGAAGGGACATATGGTTGTCTCCCCAATAGACACAGGCTGCATCAGAACAGGAACTGGAAATCCACTTCTCTTTCAGAGGCCAATGAGCCTCTGCTTATCTGTTCCATTCTCTCCTATTTCTCTGATGAGAAGCATCCTGTACTTCACTGATTATTTTAATTTCTAATTCTCATAACTTCTCAAAAGTTCATGAGTATGGTGGCTATTCTAATGGATTTCAATGCCTCATGAGTTTTTAGCTCAAACATATATCACTAACTGGTAACTTCTTCAGTCCCTAAGGCGACTGATAGCCCAAGTCATCATTTTAAATCAGACCATTTCAAATGAGCTACTCTACTCAAGTGTCCTGGTCTAATCAGTTGTTGGAGAGATCAGGATATAATAGCACAAACCAGAGTTGCCACTGCCTGGTGCTTACTATCAACAAGTCTCATGGTAATATATCACTGATTCTTGGCCAATCAGAAATAGGCACTACTACTCCCATTTAAAAAGGAAAAGCCAAGACAAGTTAACTGATCTGCCTAAAACCATACTATTATTTATTGGTAGAGCCAGATCTGAATGCCAGCTACCTTGGTTCAAAACACCATCTCCTAAGAGTACCCATTTTGTAGGAACTACATGGACAGAGAGCATAGTGACTGGTATCGCTAATGCATCTGGATTTGGACAGTATAATTTTTTTTTTTGGTACCAAGGATTTAACTCAGGGTCACTCACCACTGAGCCACATCCTCATCCCTATTGTGTATTTTATTTAGAGACAGGATCTCACTGAGTTGCTTAGTGCCTCACCATTGCTGAGGCCGGCTTTGAACTTGTGATCTTCCTGTCTCAGCCTCCTAGGCGGTTGGGATTATTATGGGTGTGTGCCACTGTGCCCAGCATGGACAGTCTAAATTTAAGGTATAGCTTGGCCGTTTATGTGAATATCAGGCAAGAGCTCTAGCATGGAGAAGAACTTGGACATCACTGAGTTATATAGAGTAGAGGGAACAATTATACTGAATGAAGTAGGAAGAGAAAATTGCCTCAGGCAGAATACTGACAAGTAAGGACCAACGGGAGAGAAACCTATGAAGACAAGTGAGAAGGAAGAGTATGATATGTCAAGATCATTGTATTGTCTTGAGCAACCATTAAAAAAAAAGTAGAACCAATAAAGTATAGTATCATGGAATATAAGAAAAGGCAGACTTATTAAAAAGAAGATTATAAAGTGCCAGATATTAAAGGGTTTTTTTTAAGTTTCAGAACATTTTTAAAGAGCCTACACATGATATTAATACTTACTATTTACATTTTACTTAAGTGTTTTAAAATACTGCCACAATAAAACAAGTAAAATCCTTTCTGTTTTTCTTTACAAAAATGAAGAAAAAAGATATTTTCTAAAACTCACAATGTGAGGCAGTTACTATTTAGATTGTTACGGTCATAAAATTACTTAGGCATGACTAAACAATAAGATAGTTTTAGAAATTTTTTCAGTATATTTCAATAAACTTTATAAATACTACATCTTATTATTTATCCTTAGTCAAATAAATGGATTCAATCTCATTAACAATTGTAAAAATGGGAATGCTAATGTAATATAGTGAAAAATTTGCCCCTAAATCATGAGATTTTTATACCAGTGAAGGAACTAAAACCATTTTGATTAAGACTACACATATTGATTTTATAACTAGGATTATAAAAAGTAGAAAGCAAGAAAATAAAACAAACCATCAAATCACTAGCCTATACAGCCCAACATAATTTTTAATGGTGAACCATCTTTTTTCAGAAATTGTCCAATTCAATGAAAGAGACCAAGAAAAACAACAGTACCTTATTATGACAATTGGATTTTTCTGTCAGGTCGGGAGACTGAGATCTGCTTCTGGGACTAGGCCACTCTTCTCCAATCAAAGATGTCCTCAGGGAAACCTTATTTAACTGTTGTATGTATAAAAACAGTAGAAACTGTAGAGTGTCCACTGAAAGCTGTTTAAGAGGAAAATAAGGATGAACACATGACTTATATCAACATTAAATCAATCATTAATCTACAACTAAGTAGATACAATAAACTTAAGTTCAAAAAACAGTTTACTGATCCTAAAAAATACTTCAGAAACATTGCTAGGATTTCATATGCATTCTCTGATACCCAGATGCAGGAGTGTCTACAATGGATCTCAAGTCACTTTGTAAAAAATCATAGAAATTTTTTCCCAAAATGAAAAGTAAAGGATGAAGAATATACTTAAGTACATTATTACAGAAGTTTAATCTTATAGTTAAAAAAAAACACCTTAATTTGAATAATGAACAGATATAAGGGGGAAAAAAAGAAAATTTGGTCAAAATACAAAGGTTCAACATAAGGTTCACAGACTTACCAAAAAAGTTTAGGATATCTGTGTAATAACTGAAACTGTATGTAATTTCTTGGTGTATGTGCATTTTGTGAGGGGAGTAGGTCTCAGGTTTTCATAAAGTACTTAAGAAATATAAAGAAAAATAATGCTACTGGTCTGATAGCTATACATTGTCATTTCTTATTTGAGAAAGGGTGTAGTTTGAAGCTCACAATTTGAAGTTCACAATTACGCTTAAGTACCCATCCCCATCTCCCACATAAGAAAGACAAAAAAGTGAAGTGATACATCTCAGTCTACAGTTATATTCACCCTCATTTCCAAGGTGGCTAAAAATTGCTATCTGAGGAATTAAAAAATACAGACACTTAAAAATACAGATCCTCAAGATCACCCAGATCTATTCAACCAATGGTCAATGTGGGATCCCATGAAAGCATGTATTTAGTAATTTTTTACTCTATAAACTCTTTAAGATAACTGAAGTTTCACATGCAGTTGTAAGATCTAATATAGAGAGATCCCATGTAAATTTAACCCAGTTTATAACCTTGCAAAACTACAATACAATGCCACAACTATGACGTTAACATTAAAGTAGTCAGGAGAGAGAATATTTCCATCAACAAAGGGAGCTCTCTTATTGCCCTTTTATAGCAATACCCACTTCCCTGCCACCCTCATCCCTTCCTTAATCCCTGGTAACCTCTCATCTAACCTCCATCTCTATAAATTCTGTTATTTCAAGAATGTTACCCCCCCACACACACAAAAAAAAAAAACATTACATAAATGGAATTACAGAGTATATAACCTTTTGATACTGGCTTTTTCACTCAAAGTAATTCCTTGATTTTATACATACTTCCATTTAATACTTTTTGTTATTTTATTATATTCTTTATATGGTCTACCCATTAAACTATAAAATTCTTGCTTTATCCATTTTTAAAGCACTAGTAACTAGCATAGAATATGCTACATAATAAACACTCAAAAAATTTGTAACTTCTTGAAGGTCTTACTTCATCTCTATATCTGTAGCATCTACTTCTGTACCTAGCACATAGTAGGCCCTCAATATTTCATTGATGAATAACTGCAATGCCTCATCCCTCCTGGTTGCATGATAAACTTTTCAATTTCCAAAAGCTTTAGCTTTTCTATGTGGCAGAGACTGGCTAAATGTTAACTCCTTTTTCTCCTCTTTGAAGGGCACACTGCCTCCCTTGCAGTTAGATATGGTATAACTGAATTACAGTCAATAAACATGGGTGAATTTACAGTTATATCTGCTATTTTCAAGCCTGACCCATAAAATTCTCCAAAAGAAATTGAAGCAAAAGATGACTCTGAGGGCCTAATAGACACGGTTGTGGCAAACTGTATCACTATTTGCAATTGTTCACCTCCCCATCTTTCAAGAAGCTAATATAGCCATACTCATTGCCATGAGATTTCCAATATTTCCTGTGAGATAGTTTACCTTCCTACCTCATTGACTTTATGCATGTGACAGAGCTTTAGCCAATGGAATAATATTAGGTTGTTTTATATTACATCTGAATATAAGTCTTTTTTTTTTAGTTGTAATAGACACAATATCTTTCATTTATTTATTTATTTATTTATGTCTACATGGTGCTGAGGATGGAACCTCAGGTCTTGCACGTGCTAGGCAAGCGCTCTACCACTGAGCTACAACCCAAGCCCTGAATATAAGTAAGAGGCATCATGAGAGCCCAGAAATAAATCCATACACATATGGTAAACTAACTTTTGACAAATGTGACAACAATGCAAAACAGGGAAAGGATAGTCTCTCCTACAAAAGATATTAGGAAAACTAGATATCCACATGCAAAAAAAGAAAAAGAAAGAAAGAACTGGGTCCACAGCTTAGACCACACACAATCAACTCAAAATGGATTAAGGACTTAAATGCAACAACTAAATTAGTAAAAACTTCTAGAAGAAAAATAGGAAAATTTCCTTGATATTGGTCTTGATATGATTTTTTTGATACGATACCAAACCAATGGTTACTGTTCTAAGCCATAGCTGTGATTATTTGTTACTGTAATTAACATACTTACTCTGTAAAGTCTTTCCTTATCACCAGGCAACAAAAGCAAAACTAAACAAGTGGGATTAAATCAAACTAAAAATCTGCACAGAAAAGAAAGACATTGACAAAATGAAAAGGAAACCTGTGAAACGAGAAAAAATATTTGCAAATCCTATATATCTGATAAAAGTTAGTTTCAAAAATATATAACAGACTCATACAACTCAAAGGCAAAAAAAAAAAAAAAAATCAAATAGCCCAGTGAAAATTAAGCAAAGGACCAGAAAAGTCATTTCTCCAAAGACATCAAAAAGCTCACAGGTATTTGAAAGGTGTTCAACATCACTAATCATTAGGGAAATGCAAATCAAAACCATAAGGAGATATCACCTCACATGTTAGGATGTCTATTATTTAAAAAAAAAAAAGTGAAAGATTAACAATCATTGGCAGGGATGTAGAGAAAAGGTAACCACTCTGGTACTGTTGGCAGGAATGTAGATTGATACAGCAATTATGGAATACAGGATGGAAGTTCCTTGAAAATTAAAAACAGAACTACTATATGATCAATCTCACTTTTGGCTACTTAACCAAAGAAACTGAAATCAAATCAAAACTCTCATGTTCACTTATCATTACTGACAATGGCCAAGATACAGAAACAATTTAAATGCCAATCGACAGATAAATGGATAAAGAAAATGTGATGTGTGTGTATGTATATCCATAGAATGGTATACTATTCGGCCTTTAAAAAGAAGGAAATTTCTGCCATTTTCAACAACATGGATAAACCAGAAGGACATTATGCAAAGTAAAATAAGCCAGATGCTGAAAAACAAAACTATATAACCTCCTTGTATGTTGTATTAGTCTACTTTCTGTTTCTATAACAAATTCTATAAGGCAGATTACTTTAAGCAAAAAGAGGTTTCTTTAGTTCTAAAGGTACATAGTTCTAGTGGTACAAGGTTAGAAGGGCTGCAACGGGTGATGGTTTTCTTACTACAGCCCAAGGAGGTCCAGGGCATCACATGGCAAGAAACAGTGAGTGTGTTTATGTGTGTCTGTATCTGTGTGCTCTCTCCCTGTCTTCTTAGATAGCCATCAGTATTCAATCATGGGTGGGCTACCCTAATGACCTTATCTAGTCCTAATTACTTTCCAAAGGCCCCATCTCCTACACCACAGCCAACAGATTAAAGTTCTACCCTCTCTATTCCTCATAATGGGGAATAAATGTGAACAAAGGAAGCCTTGGGGGACACTCAACTCATCCAAATTGCAGCATACATGGAATCTAAACTAGTCAAGCTCAAAGAAGTAGAGTAGAATGCTAACTGTAAAATGCTGGACAGAATGAGAAATGGAGAGTAATGATCAAAGGCTACAAAGTTTCAGTTATGCAAGATATTTAGTCTTAAAAGACAAGGCATAATGCTTATAGCTAACAATACTGTATTGTACAGGTAAAATTTTTTCTAAAAGGGTATATAAACATAAATATTCTTAAAACACACAAATTGTAATGATGATAATAATAATAAACAGAGGTAGGAGAAATTTGGGGAGGTGACAGATGTTAGTCTATAGTTTTAACCCTTGACAATGGTAATGGTTTCATAATATATATACTTATCCCCAAACTCATAAAATTGTCTTCAAAATAAGGGGGAAAAAAGCACCATGATTTCCTTCTGCTTTGTCACTCCTCCCTTCTGTTACAAGAATAGGCATGACCTATAAGAAGCTGTTTCTTCAGCTTGGATTCCCAAATGAGAGGACACATAAAGTCAATCACAGCCTGGAAGAAAGATATAGCTAAAGTGCAGCCTACATCTTAAATAGGAAAAAAGTAAACCTTTGTTACTAAAATTTCATTTTTTTTCCTGCAGAAAAGCTGATTAATATGAATAGTGACTCAAAAATACAGAAACATGGGTCCCTAAATCCCTGCTTGGTCAACGACAGTCCTGAGATTCATCCAACCAGATGCACCTGTACTGGACTTTTGGATGAATGAAAAACAAACTGATATTGTTCTAAGCCACTGAAATGCTGTGGCTGTTACTATAATTAATCTACCATGATTAACATACTTTATGAAATCTTTTCTTATCACCAGAATGAATTTTTCTGTATTCCATTTTTTTGTACTTTATGAATAATTATTATAATTTTTATTTATTCTAATTAGTTATACATGACAGTAGAATGCACATTGACACATCATACATAAATGGGGTACAATTTCTCATTCTTCTGGTTGTACATGATGTACAATCACACCGGGTAGTCATATATATACACAGGGTTATAACGTCTGAATAATTCTACTATCCTTCTTACTACTCCCATACCTCCCTCTCCTCCCATTATTTCCCGCTACCTACTACTTCCCTAGCACCCCTCCCCATTATGAATTAGCATCCACATATCAGAGAGAACATTCAGCCTTTGGTTTGGGGGGATTGGTTTATTCCATTTAGCATGATATTCTCCAGCTCCATCCATTTGTTGGCAAAAAGTCATTCCTCCATTATTGTGCATATGTGTGTGTGTGTATACACACACATATATATATATGTGCATATATATATACATATATATTCCATTGTGTGTGTATATATTACAATGTGTATATATATTCCATTGTGTATATATACCACATTTTCCTTATCTATTCATCTGCTGAAGACACCTAGGATGTTTCCATAGTTTAGCTATTGTGAGTTGAGCTGCTATAAATATTGATGTGGCTGTGTCACTGTAGTACGTTGATTTTAAATCCTCTGGATACAAATCAAGCAGGGGGATAGCTGGGTCAAATGGTGGTTGCATTCCAAATTTTCTGAGGAATCTCCATATTGCTTTATGAATAATTATTTTAAACATCAGCTACCCCTAATAATTTATGAGTTCCATGAGGGCAGAGATGCTGTCTGTTATGATTTGTATGTGGTTTGTCTCCCAAGGGTTGGTGTGCTGGAAGCATGGTCCGGTGATGTTAAGAGTGGGGCCTAGTGGGATGATATTAGGTCTTGCTAGGGGCATTGCCCTCAGAAAAGATTAAGGTCCCTGCTGTTCTAACTAGTTGTTATAAAAAAGTAAGATTGGCTTCCATCCTCCCTTTAGGCTTCCAGTGTCCCCCTGTGATCTTTCCCTCTTGCACTGCTTCCACCATGATGCCATCTGCCATGTGACACAGGAGATCCCTGCCAGAGCCAGCACCATAGTGTCTATATTCTCAGTGTGAGCTAGCTAGGTATGATAGGGTGCACAACTGTAATCCCAGCAGTTTAGGAGAGTGAGGCAGGAGGACTGCAAGTTCAAACCCAGCTTCAGTAACTTGGCAAGGCCTGAAGCAACTTAGCAAGATGCTGTCTCTAAATAAAATATTTTTTAAAAAATGGGGATATGGCTCAAGGTTAATTGCTTCTGGGCTCAATCCCTGGTACCAAAAGAGAGAGAGAGAGAGAGAAAGAGAGAGCGCGAGCGAGCTAAAGAAATCTTTTTTAATTTACCCAGCCTTAAATATTTGGTTATTGTAACAGGAAATGTACTAACACAAATTGGTACCAAGAGTACGGTTGTGTGTAATGATTATCTGAAAATGTGGAAATGACTTTTAAAGTGGGTAATGGGCAGAAACTGGAAGAGTTTGGAGAAAGAGGTTATAAAATGCCTATAATGGTATAAATGGAGTATTACAGGTAATTCTGGTGAGAGCTCAGATGACTCAGGACTAGGGAAGAGCTAGAACATCTTAGCAACTGGATAAGTAGTTGTAACCAGATTCAAATGAGGAATATTCCAATAGAAATTGAAGTAAACATTACCTTTGTCACACCATTACAAAGAACTTGGCTGAACTGTGTCCATACTAGAGCTTTATAGAAGTCTGAGTTTAAAAAAGATGAACTGGAATGTCTGGCAGAGGAAATCTCTAAATAACCAAGCATTTGGGCCGGTGCTTGGTTATTTTTAACTACATATAGTAGGATTTAGGAGCAATGGAATGTATAATTTAAAGAGACGTAGAAGGCAGGGGCTGTAGCTCAGGGGTAGAATGTTTGCCTACCACGTGTGAGGCACTGGGTTCGATTCTTAGCACCCAATAAAAAAATAAATAAAGTTATGTCCATCTACAATTAAAAAAAATTTTAAATTAAAAAAATTTAAAAAACAATAAAGGGAGGTAAACCAACTTTGAAAAAAATCACAGCTTGGCCAGTAAAGGAGTACGTCCTAGCAATCTCTTGTTAAAGATATGAGCATGAGTGGATAAAACAAGGCCAAATGCTGTGCATCAGGACAATAAGGAAGAGTCCTGAAAGGTACCTCAGAAATCTGTGTGGTTGCCTCTTCCCTCTCAGACCCAGAGGCCTAAAAGGGAAGAACTGTTTCAAGGAGAGCTCCAGGTGCTCTACCTAGGCTTACTGCCCAGGGCCCCCTCAGGATTCTGCTCCCTGCTTTTCAGAGAAGTGATCCAGTTATGGTTCTAGCAGGTTGAGGTGCAGCTCATGACACCATTCCAAAGGAATGGCAGACCTTGGTGTGCAAATGGTGCCAATTCTGAAGATGTGCATAACTTGAGAGCTATGAAGTTATTGCAGTTTTTGCCAAAATTTCAAAGCTAAGCCTGGAAGGCCAGGCAGAGAGTTCTACCCAAAACTATGAAGTAACCAGCATGCAATGCCAGTCCGATAGAGCTGCAATCATGAAATTTCAAACTGAGAGCTGAGGGTGGATTGAGTCGAGCAAAGCCAGAGGACCAGGGCTGCCTTGGAAGCCTAAACTCAGCTTGCAAAGGATGCAGGACCTGAAGTTTTAAGATTTAATGTCTGCTCTGCCAGGTTCTGGAAGGCTTTGGGACAGTTACTACGCTCTACTTGTCTATTTATTTAGAAATGAGAATGTGTACATACCCTGGGCTTTCCACCACTGTATATTGGAAGTAGATAACTTATTTTAATTTTTCACGTTCAAAGCTGAAAAAAGATTGCCTTGAGTCTCAAATGAGACTTTGGACTTTTGAATTGATGTTGGATCTAGTTAAGACTTTGGGACTATTTAGATGGAACAATTATGTTTTGTATGTGAGGACAACATGAGTTATAGGGCATGAGGGGCAGAATGCTATGGTTTGTCCTCTCTGAAAACTCAAATTTAATTGGAAAATTAAATATCTCCAAATTTAATCCCCATTATGAGGAATTAAAAAGGTAGAAACATAACTTATGGTGTTTAGAAATAGGATCTTTGGAAAGTGATTAAAAACAGATAAGGTCATCAGGGTGGAGCTCCCATGATTGTACTGATGGCTTTATAAAAGGGAGAAAGACTAACATACACACATACTTGTGATGCCTGGCACTGCCTCAGACTATGCCCACAAGAAGACCATCACATTATATGGCACCTTGACTCTGAACCTCCAAAACTATAAGTATAAATAAGATTTTCACCTTATTAACAACAGGGAAGGAGTGAACACGCTGTCCAAACCATCTTTGAATCACAGCACATAGTAGATGTTCATTTAAAGTCAGGCACCTCTGACTACAACATATCAGTGTTTCATAATAAAGTCAATGAAAATATTTCCCAGTTTTAATTTCAAGATTCCTGTAACATTATTACTTTGGGAGCAGGCAAAGGATTTGTAAAGACAGACTAATCATTGCCAAACTGGAACTGCTAAAACTCAAATGGTAGGATCACAACAGTGATTAACTTAAAAACTCAAACTATACTGCTAGTACAAAAAAGTTACAATGGTTTATTTTCCAAAGTTATTAAATACTTATACACATTGATCCATACCTGATTTCTCTGCTTTTCAACTTCATCTTCAGACATGCAGTTGGAGAGAATCTCAGACCATTCCAGGCGTTTCTCAGGTGTCCTCACCGAAAGACTATCAAATACTTCAAAGTAAAGCCATGCCAGATCCTTAGCCAACTGCAGTTTCCCACATGCAATGTGCCTCCATGTAGACCAGTAGAGCCGTGGGTAAGCTCCCTCTGTGGCCCGGATTCGCACATAGGTGGCTATCTTCCTGAGATAATGAAGACTGAACTTGGATGGAGGAGGGACCTGCAAGGCACCCACTATAAAGGGTTCTGCTTTTACCCAGAGGAGAACTCCTGACTGATCCATATTACCGCTAAGAACATCTGGATGAAAAGGCTTCTTTGCATACCTAGGAAACAAAGTTTCTTCACGAACTGACTTGAAACATATCTCATTTATACTTTTTCCCTGTAAGGTAACCCCTCCCCTGTTTTTCAAAGTACCACATCATCAGTTTTAAAAGCAGCTACAGTTCATCAACCAAAAGCAGAAGAGATTTTTTATTAGATCCCATTATAATCTTTTTGAGGAATAAAATTCAATAAAACAAAATTATCTTATTTGAATTATCAGAAATTTGTTTCAGAAGAGTGTGTAAAGGGATAAAATCTGGATTGGATCCCGCTCTGGGCAGGAAGAAAAGAAGGAAAAAGAGAGAAAAATCATCCTGTCATGGAAAGCTATGCTCTACTCTGGTGGGGAACATTGTTAGAAACAAGAATAAAATTTCACAGAGTTAAATCACTTACACATAGAGGACAGTTGGTTAACATTTAGACATGTTAGCTGAACACACAAACTCGATATGAAACACTAATATGAGGAGCTAACAAGAATGCTCATGTAAACATAGGCTATAAGATAGATTAAGAGATAGTAAAGCACCTTTATTCTCTACAATGAACCTGCTCTGGCATATTCTATTGTGCTCAGTTGAGTTGTAGTATTTTTAGACTTTGTTGTTTATTTACATAACTATGATGGATAATTTTATGGAATATGTATAAAACATTTAAAACACAAGGAGGGAATCATCCACATTACCACCACTCAATGGCAACTAGTCAATATTTTATTGTACTTCCTTCTTATCTTTTTTCTATAGACTAGATGTTGTTTTTCATAGTTGATAATATAATATATATAATTCTGTATTAAAATACCACAAATATATTCCCATTTACTTTTAGAAACTTACTAGGCTTAAGAGTTTTCATGAAGCCAGATCTAGGGGCACACGCCTGTAATTCTAGCAACTTGGGAGGCTAAGGCAGAAAGATCACAAGTTAGAGGCCAGCTTCAGCAACTTAGTAAAGCTCTAAGCAACTTAGTAAGATGCTGTCTCAAAATAAAAACTAAAAAATGTTGGGGATGTAACTCATTGTTGATGCTGGGCGATGAACTGATGGGGGCTCATGTACATTTTCACCTTTGTGTATATTAAAAATTTGTTATAAAAAGTTAAAATGTTTTCATTATTATAATACCCTGATTATCATATTTCTGCATATTTTCTGCATTATGAATTATTTCCCAGAGATTTTCAGATGTATAATTGTGAAATGAAGTAACATATTGCTATGCCTCTGACATAACACTCCTATTGTTTTCAAAATTAACTATTAAAACTGTACCATCATTTGACCAATGGAACCCACTTCACTGAGCATTCCTCAGCATTAACATCATTTAGAAAAAAACTTTCCTTATATGACTGGTAAAAAATGTTTCACTGTTATTTTGCGTTTTATTCTAGAAAGTTGTGCTGCTTTTAGAAACTATTAAAAAAATTGATATGGAGTGCTTACTATGTGCCAGATAGCATTTTAAGTATTTTGCCTATTTCACCTCCTTTCACCTTCACAACCACCTAGTGATACATGAGTTCCTTCATTTTCAGTTGAGAAACCTGAAGTTTGGAGAAGGGACATACACTTAGTTCTCACAGTCCTGGATTAGAAATCAGGTCTGACTAAAGAACTGTGCAGCTACAAACGTATTTTGGGAACCCAGAATGGGAGAATCTCTGGGAAAGGAGTGGGTCCAGAACAGTAGGAAAAGTCTTAAGACATTAAGCCATTTAAGCAACAGGTGAAGGAACATAGGGGTGTGAACTGAAAAGGGTGTGGGAGGGTAAATGGCGGCTGGGTTCGATATGGGAATGGATTGGCGTTGTTCTAAGCACAGCTAAAGGATGAAAAGTACATTAGGCAGATCTTAGTTCTCTCCAAAGTGAAAACAGGCTGCTCGTGAGGTACTGAGCTGTTTCAGAAGTGTGCAATCAAAGCCAGATCCTGAAGACGAACCCTTTATTCTAACCCCGAGATTCGACAGGGCTATATTCGCAACCATCAAAACTGGAGCTCTTTCCCTTGAGACGCGCTGGGATAAAGGTTTTCCGGTCGAGAAACAGGCGTGGGCCCAAGGCGCTCGTACAGAGGCTTCGCCCCCATCTCCGCAGAGGTCCGGAGTAGGATGTGGCGTGGGCCGCTCGGGCGCAACCACCCTATTTGGTAACAAGATATTCAGCTGACGGCTCAGGAGTGGACCTGAGACCCAGCGAGCTCTAAGGCAGCCTTCCCAGTCTAAGCCCGTGGCCCGAGCGGCCCAGCCTCCAGTTCAACCTCCCTAGCGCCAGCCCGCCCTCCCCATGACAGTCTGTCAGCAGTTACCTGCCAAAGCAGGAACCGGTCCACCGCACCTCTCCGCGCGCCCTGCCCGCCCTTCACCCTCCGCGGCGCGTTATATCCGCCGTGCGCATCGCGCAAGCGCAAGACCTCGCACCACTGAGAACCCGCGGACCTTGTTGCTAGAGTGGCAACTGCTTCTCCCGCGTCTAAGACAAACTTAATTTCTTATGAGGGTACTCAGAATCCCAGGAGTCCACGATCCAAGAACCCAAGCTAGACCCATTGCTTTCTGGTTTCGCGCATTTCTACCCAGAGAAGTAATAAAGTTTTCCATTGCTCCATAGAATTCTGATCAGCAAATAGCTGTTCTTAAGGTTAGCCCGGTTTGATGGGGGGGGGGGGGCGCGAGGGGAGGATAATGCAAGTTTACATTTGTGGGTCGCTTACTACTGGTTGGGCACTAGGTAAAACACATTAATTGTATTATCCCAGTCTTCTCAAGAGCATTTGTAAGCTAAGCACATTTGTTTCACTGATGAGACTAGGGCATAAAAAGGTGAAAGCAACACACCCCCAAGGTCACACAGCAAGAAATGGGACAAGATTCAAATCCAGGTCCTCTGAATTGGGAGCCATCCCCTTCTACCACCTCGACCTCCTCAGCGTTAGCACCTTAACTCTCATGTCAGCTTCCCTGCCATGTTATAGTCTTCAGGAAGCGTTTTTGGATTCCACCAAGAAGATACCACTCAATTTATGCTACCATTTCATGAATTCTGAACATTTTTGCTTTTCATTTATCGCCTATGTAGGTGTAAGAAAGTCAAAGTAGATCACAAAATACAATAGTTCCTCTTTTAGGTGACCTCTCTCCCTTACTAGATATCTTCCTGAAAGGGACTCCAGGTAACATCATCTACTAGGTTCAGCGATTTGGTACTAATTGGTGATGAGTTTTCTTTCTTTTTCTTCCTTCCTCCCCTGTGGTTCTGAGGATCAAACTCAGGGGCTCCCATATGCACAAAGCACTCTGCCAGTGAGCTATATCCCTTCCCCAACGTATGCCTCAATTTTCTGCATCAGCAATTAGTGTTTGTTGAGCACCACTGTGTGTCTGGCACAGTGCTAGGAATGAACAAAACGGGCAAGTTCCTTGCTTTCTTGGGGTGTATCATTTAATAGGGAAAATCTACAACAAATACTTAAAATAGTGATTTCAGATAACAATAAATACAGAAAATGGAATGGAGAGGACCAGGGAAGGCTTCTTTGCAGTGCTGAATTTGAGCTGAGGCCTGGAGAATAAGAAACTAGCTACATGAAGATCACAAAGCAAGTTTTACTCAAATATATTTGATCACTACTTCCCAGGCACAGTTTGTGCAGTTCTGTACAGGCTGTGAACAGAAGTCCAGATTCATGCTTTCATGAGACTGGCATTTGTGTTTACATGAGTGCAGAAGCAGGGATGGAAAAAATAAAACATGGTGGTGTAAAAAAGGGACTCAGTAGGGCTAATTTTGATTGATTGAGTTGATGACATTTAGGATATCCAGGTTTTAAAAAAAAAAAAAAAAGTACCTATGTTAGGCCCTGGGGGAGGGAAGTATTTCAGGCAAAGGTTAATAATAGCTAGGGCAAAGGCCTCAGGAAAGATCTTGATGTATTGAGGGAAGGGGGCGTTTTTCTGGATCAAGGTAAGGTGTATGGTAGGTGAGGGTATGGCCCATATAATAAGCCTTTTTTTTCTTTTCTGAAGGCTTTTTGAGTTAGCATAGAGTTGGCTTTTTAGTTTCAGTGCAAATTAAAAACCATTAGAGATTTTTTAAAAAGAAAGTAACATGACTGAACATTAAAAAAAAATCTTGGAGTATATTAAAATACTGTATTAAGACGTTAACTGTGGAGACAGATCAGTTAGTTAGGAGGCCATTCCCAGCTAAGAGGATATGTCGTGGCCGAAAGGTGGTAATGACTATGTAGTAAACAGATTAAAGATATAGTTGAGAGGGGCAAAGATTTGGCTGGGTTATACAGGAAAGGAATCAAGTAAGACTTAAGAGTTTTGTCCTAAACAACAAGGTGGTGCATTTACTGCGATGAACAAAACCAGGGAAGACAGAGAATCAATGAGTTCTACTCGTAACTGTAATAGTTTTTATTCATTGCGTGCTTAATATGCGCTACTATGCATAATTTAGATTTTTTCCCCCAATAAAAATTCACAACACTGCCAGTTAGTGCTTTAATTTTTTTTTTTTTTTTTTTTTTTTTTTTAAGAAACAGGCTCGGACTTGGAGGGTGGGGAAGGTCTCACCGCTTTGAAGTGCTGGAAACCAAGTCTGAACTCGGCTTCAGCCAGTCTGTCTCCACGGTCGCTTTTCTGTAAGCAAGCGGACCTCTTTTTCTACGAAATCGAGATACTGCTTACGGGGTTGCCAGGATACCGTAAAGTGAGACCTCCCAAGCGAGGTGTCCCAAGTAGCGTCGGCGCGAAGTAACAGCCCCGCCCCCTTCCGCCACTGTCCCTCAGCGCCTGCATCTAGTGAAATTTCAATGTATTTCAATGGGAAATTTCAAGACTTCCAAGCTAAAACCTCCTTCTCCCAATTGGTCGGTTCTGGTAGAAAAGTCTCGCGATTGGTGAAAAATCCAAGGAGTCGATAAGAAAGATTTAGGGTATCTCGGTGCCTTCACTTGGCGCCAATCCCTGCCTTTTACGTAGTTTTCTTCGACTCGCGGGAGCCGGGCCTGAGCGGCTTCTTGTGGCGTCGCGATCCTTTGACGTTTCCTCTTCCAATTGGCCAGGAACTGCGGCTGCAGTTCCGAAGCCTAACTGGCTACCCGCACCGCCTCGGAGGTGAAGTGTACTCTGCTGATTGGCTCCGAGGTGCCGGCCTCGTGTGATGTCCGGGGCAGCGATTGGCCCTCGCTTGCTGGGGGCTTCTCTCACCGGGACTTGGGACTCCCGGGAAGTGGACTGGCAGAGGCGGGGGGCAAGCTAGCTGCTTGCGGACCAAGTAGGAGACTCCCGGCGTGAGGCGGCCTCACAAGGCCGGGAGCGCTGGCGAGACGACGCGGCGGCTGCGGAGGCTGTGAGGAGTGTGTGGGACCGGGGCCGGCACTGAGGAACCATGGCCCCGCAGAACCTGGGCACCTTTTGCCTGTTGCTGCTGTACCTCATCGGGGCCGTGATCGCCGGGTGAGGAAGAGGCGGGCACGGCGGGCATGGGGCCCGAGAGTCAGCTTTGCTGGGGAGGAGGCAGGGTGGGCATTGGGGAGGGAGAAGTGGGAGAAGCGGCATTGCCACACTGAGGGAACGGAGAGGGATATCCTTGTGGTACGGCAAGGGGGCGGAAGAATGGGTAGGATAGTGTGGGCCAGGCTTTTGGGATACGAGGGGAGCCTAGCGTGTCACCAGTGAGAGGACCTTAGATCCAGAGGCCCTGTAGGGCTTTGCCCAGAAGAGTGGGAATTGAATACAGTGCCAAATACAGCAGCTGAGGTTTGAGGGGAGTTTCAGGGGAGGAAAGTGGTTGCGAGCGGAAGCAGTGTCACGCAGAGCTTGGGAGGAATAGGACTCCTGACTAATTGAAGATAGTGACAGCGCAATGTTGAGATTGAGGCGATGGACACGCCTTCGGTCAAAGAGGTGTGTTGTTGTACCCTCCTGAGTTGAAGCAGAACATGGTGCAATGCTGAATCCGGGCAAGCCATTGAAGAGCTGACATTAAAGTGGGTGTGCTGTGACACCAGTCAGAGTGAGGATCTCAGGTAGGGAAGCAAACCCGGGACTGAAGAAAATTGAATTGGGAAGCAGCAAGACCTTTTAGAGAGCTCTTGAACTTCCCAGCTTCTTTACTGAGACAAGGCTGTCGTGCCTCACTGTCTCTCTCCATGGTACCATCTTGAGAATTCAAATAGTGTGAGTGAGAAGAACAGTTCGCCAACAGATAGTAAGCTGGGGTTTTAGCCACTCTATTTATGAATTTTGTAACCTTGAAAGAAATTTAGATATTCTCATCTGTAACATGAAAGTAGTATTGTGCCATCCTTATGCAGATGGACTCTTAAGGATCCAGTCAGCCCTTTAACATTCATGATCCTATACTCCTGGAAACCCAAGATATAGTACACCAGGCTCTTATTTTATTAAATTTATTTTTTTTTGTATTTATTTTTTAGTTTTAGGTGGATACAATATATTTTATGTGATGCTGAGGATTGAACCCAGTGCCTTACCCGTGCTAGGCGAGCTCTCTACCACTTGAGCCACAACCCCAGCCCATATTTTACAATGCAAAAAATAGTAGGTCTCATTTTCCAACAATTTATAGGTTTTTCTGAATGGGGAAGGTACTACCTAGCATAGTTTTAAAATTTAAGAATTTCTTACACAAGTTTTTTTACCCTTTGCATGTAAGTTTAAGCTTTGTTGTCATTTTTTCTTGTGAAACATCTTAAATTTCTAAAAAATTAACTTCTCCTAGATAATGCTTTATTGGTTTTTTTAACTATACTTTTCTTTGTAATATTTACATATAAAGCTACAAGTACTCTAGAGTGTTTAATAAAATGCTAATATTAAATATTTTAAATCTTGTAGGTATAAATTTAAGTCATAAAATAGTCTCTTAGAGTAATGTTGATGCTGAGCTAAGCTAGCCATTTTCTCCCTACATTTTTCTGAGCTGTTCCCATTTTTACATGAAAACTACTGAAAATGAGTATAAGTTTCATATTTTTCTCTTTCAGCAAAAAATACTATATCCAGATGGGTTTTATTTTGTCTTTAGAGTTGCTTTTGGGCTTTGACTTAACCTTTATTTTAACCTCTAAATTTCACTTCAGTCATTTTCTCTTTAACATTTGTAAGTGTTTCTATTAGGACATTTATGTCACATTATCTTTTTAAATAAAGAAAACCATCCTTTGAGATTGATATTTGACCTTTGGAAACAGTCAGTAGTCATCTGGAACCAGAAAGGGAAAAGGGGGAGAGTTAATTGCATTTTATGGTGTTATTACCCAGAAATGACATGTGACCATAAAATAAGAAAATAGTTTCCTGAAGGAAGGTAGTTGTAAAGAAGGTTACAGCCAGGTGTGGTGGCACATGCCTACAATTCCAGTGACTTGGGAGGCTGAAGCAGGAGGATCACAAGTTCCAGGCCAGCCTCAGCAACTTGCTAAAGCCCTAGTCAACTTAGCAAGACCCTGTCTCAGAAAATGCTAAGAGCTAAGAATGTGAATCAGTGGTTAAGCGCTCCTGAGTTCAATAACCAGCACAAGTCTGTGTGTGTGTGTGTGTGTTTTATTCCCATTTTCTAATAAAAAATGAAGGTATATGTGAAACATGCATGCACATCTTTATTTTTTTGTATTTCTTTTTTATTTCATTTTGTATTTCTTTGATTAGACACAGACCTAAATGAAAAGGGGTAAAAAACCTTTCACTTTTAAAAATATAATATATAAATCTTTTTAATGATGTATTTTCTCTGTTCCTTCCCAGGCGAGATTTCTATAAGATCCTGGGGGTACCTCGAAGTGCCTCTATAAAGGATATTAAGAAGGCCTACAGGAAACTAGCCCTGCAGCTTCATCCTGACCGGAACCCTGATGATCCCCAAGCCCAGGAGAAATTCCAGGACCTGGGTGCTGCTTATGAGGTAAGTCAAGAAAAAAGATAAGTATAAACAAAAGCTATGGATATAGAAAAGACCATATAACACAGAGAAACGCTTCATTTAGGTTACTTCTATTTAGAAACATATAGATAAAAGTAAAAATAATACTTGGTGCTATGCTGTACTAGATATTACATTCTTATTAGTAGATGTCATTTCCTATCTTTTTAATATTATTTTAATGAGGGGATTAATCTTGAAAAAAATGAATGAAAGTATGATTGAGAGATCATATAATAGATTAACTGATTGATCTATCAATCTATCAGTTAGGGAAATTGAGCTAGAAACACAAAGAAAACCTAAATGAGGATTGCAACCTAACATGCTCATAGGGACAAGACAAATAACAGGCAGAGGTGTAAGATAAAACATAACAATGGATATTCTGCCTTCATTCCTTGGGAATTAATGCAGACTGATGAAGATTGTTATTAACTGAAGCCTCTGGCTCTTCTTTCAGTGGAGCAGATGTGACTGAACCCCAGTCAGTTTTTGCCATAAACAAATGCAAATATTATCTTGCCAGATCTACTGATTTTTCAAGAGAAGTTGGAAATCTACATTTTTATATAAATTCTCCTTATTTTAAAAGTTTTGGTAACTAATTAAATTTCTTTATTTTGTAGATTAAACAAAACATGGGTATAGTTTGAATTTACAGGCAAATCTAGAGGTCAAAACACTTGCAAGGGTAATGTCAATCTTCCCAAGGATACTGTGAAATATAGTAGAGCTAGACAAATTTTTATTCCCATTTCCTAAAAGGCACAGAAAAAATTAATTAAATTCTAAAAGTCGTAGAGTGAAATTTTCTGAATTCAAGTTTAAAACCCTGCATATTGAAAAGGCTGGAAAGTAATATGATTTTTTTTTAATAAGGATCTCAAAATAAAGTTTTTTTTAATCCTCCTAGATTAAAAAAATCTACTGAACTGAAATCGTCTTATACCATATGAACCCTAGAGCTACTGGGGTCTCCCTTTCTTCTCCCCGTAACTTCAGTGATCCTACACAACAGAAATTCTTAACCTGAGGTCTATAGATAAATTTGAGAGGGCTTATGACCCCTCTTAAATTGTATGTAACATTTTATTATTTATGAGTCCATATTTTATACTATATTTTCTAGTTCCATTGTTTGCTAAGAACCCTATATACAATCTATCATGGTCTTTATTCATGACCTAGGCAGGCTATGCATGTATCATTCATGAAATTGCAGTTTATTATAATTCTATAATCTCTCTAGTTACTAGTTCAGATTTTTTTTTTCCTTTGTACCATTCAAGCTTGATTGAGTGTTCATTAACCAAAATCTCAGTACACTACAAAGAGTTCTATGAATACCAATTTGCTTTCCCTACTGACCTGGGAATATTTCTGGCTTTTTAATTAGTTGAGAATCTGCATGTTGGTTGGCCAATCTCTGGACCGCCCCCCCCACACACACACTTTAAAAAAAAAAAGAGGCTGGATATGGTAGCATCTTCCTATAGACCCAGCTACGAGGAAGGCTAAGGATTCTTTAAGCCCAGTGGTCAGGTCAGCCTGAGTAACTAGTGAGACCTTGACTTAATAAAAAATAAAAATAAGTAAAATAATTTCTGAGACTATTAAATAAATTGCATTCCTTAGAAGAAAAGTGAGGAAGAAGTGAATGACAACTTTACAGGTAGTGTTTTTTTTTTGGGGGGGGGGGTTATAGAAGCCTCTGGTATCCAAAAAGAAACTTACTTAAAGCCAATCATTGTGCAGGGTTTGTTTCTTTATCTAGATAAGATTAGCAGTGTAGACTAAAGATGAAAATATTGGGAATCCAGATTGTGGAATAATAAGTTTGTTTCAGGTTAACTCTGTCCATTTCTTCTTCTTCAGAGTATTTATTCTCCCCCCCACACCCCACCCGCTCACAATACTAGGGATTAAACCCAGCGCCTTGCACATGCTAGGCAAGTACTCTACCACTGACCTATATCCCAGAGCTATTTATTTATTTAGAGGCAGGGTCTTGTTCAAATACCCAGGCTGGCCTTGAATTTGGTATCATTCTGCCTCAGCCACCTAAGTAGCTAGAACTACCACCACACCTGCCTTAAAGTACCTGTTTTCTAAGGATTTTTGCCAAAACATTTCTTTCTCTTACCTGATCTGTTATAGCGGCTTTATCATAGTGCTGCTGTGGTTACTTCTGGACTAACCCATTTCTCTTTGCTTTTAAGAATGCTCATTCTCTTTTACATTTAATATATGTATCCTTCTAAATATGTCTTCAATGTTAGTAAATGTTTGCTGTGGCTCCTTCCACATCTTTCGGACACTGAGCCCAAAGTGTGTTATTTGAATATGTCAATCAGGGTTTGAAATAATTTTCTCCTTTGTTTCTCCTTTAGTCTCTTGTCTAAGTGGGAGTTTATACATAACAAAGGAATATCTTAAAGCTGTTTAATTTCCAAAGGTATATGTGTTGCTGTGACTAAAATGGAAGCTTTATTTTTCTTTTTGTTAACATGCAAATTTGAAAGTATAAGAGTTATTTTTCTTTATATTCTTTGTTATCACACAGAGTGGGTTCAATGAGAAAGCATAAACCTCTCTAAACTAAAACTTACAAATTTCTTTTTAAGCAGTGAAATTGACTATATGGCAGATAGAGTTCTTTCACAAATGGATTTCTTCATATACCAAACTTGAAAAATAAAGCAGTATAAATCTTACTGAAGGGCCTATTATTCTATTCCCTTGACTTGCCAATCTCCTAATGTGTGTATATTGGGAGGCATAGACATGTGAGGCCCAACTATTAAGACTGTCCTAATTTAGTGCTTCTATCACTGATGATAGTCTGTCATAGTCATATTCTAGTTTATGGTTTGGAGAGAAAATATAGCATAGTAGTTAATAGCATAAGCACTGGCTTTAAACAACACAGAAAGTAAACCTGAGCAGTCCATCTCACCTCTTTCCTGGTACTTCCCCAACCTTCACAGCCATATCATTCAAGTATAAATTTTAAGTAATTAGGTGAGGTTTGATAATGCTAAATTAAAAACATGAAGTAAGCAATGTGAAATGGAAAATTCACCAAAGAATTTAGTCTGTTAGAAAAAAATAACTTTATAAAAATTTTTAATACCATACACAATGAAAATTACATTCCCCTGAAATCTTAAACATAGTATCAGAGTGAAAAAAACAAACATAAATATGAATGTACCTTAGCTGAATATTACCAAGTATGGCTTTTTCCTCTACTTTTATCCTAGGTTCTGTCAGATAGTGAAAAACGGAAACAATATGATACATATGGTGAAGAAGGATTGAAAGATGGTCATCAGAGCTCCCATGGAGACATTTTTTCGCAGTAAGTAATGTACCCACCTGCAAAGGATTAGTGTCCAATAATGGATCACTTAGTGACTTAATGAGCTAAATTATTCTTTTAAGCACAGAAGAGAAAAAAAAAATTCTGTTCTTATATCCAGAGCTACCTCTCTTTCATCCCATCAACAAGAATAGGTAGTTTTGATAACCACCATTGGGGAAGGAATTAAGTAGAAGTTCTTAATCTCCTGCTGCACATGGCTATCTAGGAGTGCTGGGTGGCTAGAATGATAAACCCCTCTTCCTTTTGGAGCCCACATTATTGATATGTGAATCTCCAAATATCATAATTCTGTGTAGTAGATCTCACCTGGAGTTCAGGTCTGAAGCTTTTATAAATAAAAAGATATTTAAATCTGCATTTTTATGGGGAGAGAGTTTCTTAGATTCTTAAAGTAAGAATCGGTATTGCATACAGTAGTTTTCCCCATTTAGTATTTAAGGGTGATGGTAGATATTTAGGACTTCTGAAAATGTGTGAGTTAATGATTGGGAAATCTTCCTCTTCTCTAGGATTAATTTAGCTGCTTTGGCCTATCAGAAAAGTGTCTATTCTCCTTGGCTTTTCAAAGTGCTATCTAGGGCATACCTGTAATCCCAGCAATTTGGAAGGCTCAGGCAGGAAGATGGCAAGATCAAGTCCAGCCTCAGCAACTTAGCAAGAGATTGTCTCAAAATAAAAAATAAAAAAGTCTGGAAATGTAGCTCTATGGTAAAGCTCCCATGGGCTCAACCCCCAATTCCAAAAAACAAAAACAAAACAATAAAGTACTCCCTAGAAATGTCTGGAAGAGAAAAGACTTCCTGTACTTCCACCCCATCTTACCTCCTTGCTTTTAACATTGAGAAATACATTCACCAAGATTGTTTGGTGGAAGAGGGGATTATATAGTTGTCATACCAATATCTGAAGCCTCTTAATTACACCAGAGATCAACATTAATATTAGAATACCTGCACAAATTAAGGTCACTGTTTTTTTTAATTGCAGATGATTCTTTTTTTTATTTACAAAAGTTAATTTTGATCTTGTAGAGGCCAGAAATTACTTTTCCTTAAGGATTAGAATTTTATTAAGCTGATGCTTTTTTAGTTTATTTAAATATGTGCCCAGGATTTTGGTACACAGTAGTAGCTTCTTTCATCAAGGTTAACTGCTAAAAAGCACATAAAGTGAACATTATGTATGTTCAAAATTACCCTTAAAAATAAGTTTACCATTAAGCTCAGCTTTATACAGCATTATCTATACTATACCCTTTCTCAATAAGTTCACTATGGCTGGATTTTCCTTAGTATCAAAATATTATTTCATTGAGTCCAACATTGACTTCATTGGCATATACTATGTGTATATGCTATACTATTTGTATGGACCATATTACTTTTAAAAGTATTTTTTTTTCTTGTGGGCATCGATATAGTTACAATGTAGTTGATAGTATATAAATTTTAATTGTGTATGATATGACTTCAATATGTGGAAAATGTCTTTGACTTTTGTACATTGTATTGATAGGAAGCATTGCTTTATAAATTTGAAAGAAAACTAAATAATTATAACAAACTCATATTTCTTTTCTGATGATTTCACACTTATCTACAGCTTTTTTGGAGATTTTGGTTTCATGTTTGGAGGAACTCCTCGCCAGCAAGACAGAAATATTCCAAGAGGAAGTGATATTATCGTAGATCTAGAAGTCACTTTGGAAGAAGTATATGCTGGAAATTTTGTGGAAGTAAGTTTAAACAATATGGCTATTCATATTTATTTCTAGAACTTGAATTTTTGACTAAAAAGTAGAGGTTTCAGAGTACCTGCTCTTTTAGAGAATGAGGGAGAGTGACTGAAATTGAATTAATCAGAATCTTTGGTTCATGATGCAGTTGTCATTTTTTTTAATAAACTCAAGATTGCTTAGACTTGGAACTAAATAAAACCATACCAGGACTTATTCTGCCCACATGCTACTTCCTATTCCATCCTCTTGCCTCCCTTTATAGGTAATTTGTTACCTGAATTTTGTCTTTTTTGGTCGTTTTGCCTTTCTCATTTGTTTTATTAAACAAATGAATGATGTATTATTTATTGTTTTTGAGTTTGTAAAAATGATATAGCAGTTATTATCTTTGGGGGCTGACTTTTCTGCTATTATGTTACTAGGACTCACCCTTGTTGTTGCTTAGAGTATAATCCCACTGAATAAAATTTTATTATGACCTCAATTTATCTACAGGTGTTAGTTTTTTCCCAGATTCTTTTCAGTTTCAGACAGTGCTACACTCTTGTACATATTCTAGGTACACATGAGCAGAATATCTCTTGGTAGGTAATACTTAAATAGAATTGCTGGGTAATAGGGACCAGTGTTCATGTTTTATGAAATAATGCCATATTGGTTTTGATATTGTTTGTGTCAACACTTGTACCATTTATGAGAATTTGTAGATTTACTAACTCTAATAAATGGAATTATTAGACTTCTTAATTTTGTCCTTCAAATAGGAATAAAATGTTATCTCATCATGGTCTTGATTTGTGTTTTATTGATTACCAGTGTCCCTTCATATTTATAGGCCATGTTTGTTTCTTATCTTATGAAATATCTGTTCATGTCTTTGGCCCTTTTCTTTGATTTCTAAGAATACTTTATTCTTTCTGCTAATTCTTTATCAGCTACATATGATATAAATGTATCCCATCAATTTGTAACTTATCTTTGCATTATATTTAAGATTTATTTCAATGAGCAAAAGTATTACTTTTAAGACATTCAAATCTTATCAGTCTTTTATGGTTAGTCTTTGCATTTTACGTAAGAAATTCTGCTCTAAAATGAAAAAAATACTGTTCTGTATTTCCTAGTGAACTTTGAGATCTTTTATTTGAGGTTATTCATCTTTTTCAAAACTCTGGAATGGACTTTACAGCTTGACTGCCTACCTTCCCACTTTAGTTCTGCCATATATTAGTTATGTGGCCTGGGTCCTTTTACTTCACTTTTATGTGCTACCTTTACCTCACCTGTAATATGAAGATAATGATATGACCTGCCTTGTAAGGTTGTGAGGATTAAGTGAATATGTGAATGTGCAAAAGTGTTTAGAGTATTCCTGGACAGGTTTGCTATAAAGTGTTTGCTTTGATTATTATATTGTTGTTGGCTGTAATTTATCCTGTTGACTTGGGTTTTTATATACATAGGCTGTTAGGGGTTTTACTCCAGGCATTTTTGTCAATCTGCTGCATGAGTTGTTACCTTGTGATTAGGCAAAAACAAGATTACTTTTCTTAATACATATTAATTTCACATACTTGGTGGGTCAGATATTTGATTGCAGTCAACTACAAAGAGATGATCATTGTTTCTTCCTGGAATGGTAATGTGTCTGAACAAAGGTAGCAATGGAAAGTAGTCCTGGATTGAATTGCCTAAAACAAGGAGGCATTTTCATTAGTTTAATCATAGGTTTAGATGGTAAACACAGCAGCTTCTGAATGCCGTGGTTGTTCTTCAGGGTTATGCTTTACACAACTCAGATTTCTTAAGAGATAGTAAAATCTATGAACACTTTAGCTCAGTATCACTTAGTTGTGGCTTACAATTCTAATGCTGATGTCATATACCTTTATTTCAGTTCTCTTCTTTTTTACTTCCTTCTCTTTTCCAACTAAAGAATTTTAGTCATTTAAGTATATGTTTACTTCATTCCTGTTTGAGGGCTGATTTGTACTCTTCAAAGGTTTCTGTCAGCTTTAGGTTTCCCTGATCGGTAGCTTGCCAGAGAAGGGGAAATTCCAATACAGATGTGAGTAGAGTCCTAATTCATTAAGGAAACTAAAGGCTGTTTCATGCATTTCTTAGGTAGTTAGAAATAAACCTGTGGCAAGGCAGGCTCCTGGCAAACGGAAATGCAACTGTCGGCAAGAAATGCGGACCACCCAGCTGGGCCCAGGTCGCTTCCAGATGACCCAAGAGGTAGTCTGCGATGAGTGCCCTAATGTTAAGTAAGTGAAATCACCTCTATGGTTCCACCAAGAAACACTTGGATAATCTCATTTGTCTAATAAAAATTTCATTGTCCATATTTAACTCCCTTCCTCTTCCATCAATGTTTCACCAAAGGATAGAGCAAATAAATGTACGTTTTAAAATTTTTCCTGAAATATTTTTTCTATATATATCCTTTTTGTTTCTGAACTAATAAGCAATGCCCTTTATTTCCAAAGATACTTAATAAATGTTAATGTTTCCTTTCTTCTTGGACTAGTAGAGCAGTCTTATATGTTTATGTAATACACAGTGGCTTTGCCCTGAATTTTGTCATGAAGAAGATATAAACAGATCTGAGAGAGCTTTGTGAAGTAGAGGTATACTAATAATCAGAAAAATACACTGATAGTCAGAAAAAGCTCTGATAAAATGGATAAAACTTTATCTATGTTGGGGGTTACATTTGTATTTTCATTTTCTTTTCCTTTTTTAATTCCTTTGTCCCAGATTAGTGAATGAAGAACGAACGCTGGAAGTAGAAATAGAACCTGGAGTGAGAGATGGCATGGAGTACCCCTTTATTGGAGAAGGTGAAATATTAATGTTTTTATTATCCTAACTCTATTCTCTTCTTATGAATACCTCTCACTTCTACCTCAGCTCATCTCTTAGTGAATGCATGGTAAATGAATGTATAATTGCTAATACTCTTCAGCCAGTTTTAGGATATAGAAAGCCTTTTATTACCAGCATGCTTAGTCATAGAAGCATTAGCATTACTGATTATCCTTTGACTATTAAGGCCAAAACTTACTGTCAGATAGTCTAAGTTTTATCAAAATTTAGGGTGGCCAGGCCTCAATAAATAGATTAATTTTAACTCAACAATGAAAGAGGATATATATGTCTAATGGGACATTAATTATGTGTTCTCCAAGCTCACTTTTGGACTTAAACTTAAAATTCTAAAAGGAAATAAAGCTTTAAGACTGACTCCAGGTTCAGAAAATTGGTGAATCATTCTTTGTTTAGGAATTAGGTCAAGTTATTTATTGCTGTGCCTGAAGCACAGGTGATCTTCACTAATGACCTGAAACTTGATATAACCAGGCTGAGACTGTGCCCAAACAGACTTGATAGACCCAGTGCCTTAGGTAGTGGTTTTAAAAATTCCTCTCAACTGTCCAGTAGATTTGTAGTCTTATACTTGTGTGACTTCCTGTATTCTATAACCTTCTGTAATCTGCCCTGACCAGGTGAGCCTCATGTGGATGGTGAGCCTGGAGACTTACGCTTCCGAATCAAAGTTGTCAAGTAAGTGATCGAATTTTAGAGGCCATCTTTTCAACCTATGCTTCTCAGGTACAACAGATGATAGAGATAATGCCTCAAGATTTTTTCCTCTGTTTCATGCCCATAATACCACAAGTGATTATTTGTAATTATTCAATAATCCTGAAAATTTGGGATTGGGCCCTGGGATTTGAGCTTCAGTTGTATATTCACTTAGGACATTAAAAATCCAAAAGACACTGGAAAGGAGGAATAGAGAAAAGGAGCTATAAAAGAGAGGCATACAGGAATAGGGAACCAAGGTAAGCTGTGATTTTAGCTGTACCATTCAAGAATGGGAGGTTTCTCCATAGGAAGGAACTTCTATTATATAATATTCAGCTTCTCTGTTTAGAAAGGCTCTGGAGACAGTCATTTTGTCCAGGACTTGTGCTTTCTTGTTGATTATTTCTCTCTTGTTACCAGTTGGATACTTCTTCATGTAAGAATTATTTGAAACAGGATTCCCACTTGAACATGGGGAAACAGTCTGTCTATGCACTCTTTATGTTCAGTGATTATTTTTTCCCAGCTTTTCTTACTTACCTTGTCTTTTTCATCACTTCCTAAGAAATTGGAACATGGGCTATTCCCTGAATAAACCTGGTACCTTCTCAAGTCCTTGTCTTTGCCAGAATTCCCTCTAGCCTGTTCCCCCTTTTCCTGCACTGGCCTCATCTGCATCTGGAGCCCCCTTGGTCTTGTGAACCCAGCTCAGGAAACCTCCACAAACGTGTTTCTGAAGCCCATCTCTTAGCCCCTGCTACCAAACATCTTTCTCTCTTTTCCATAACCTAAGAACTGATAGTTTTCCATATATATATATATTGGCTTCTGCTGATTGTAAACTCTTTAAGAATAAGGTTTAATAAGACTTATATAGTTTTGTTATCTCAGTTAATGCTTTACACAAAAGTGTGACTAATAAGTGCTCATTGTTTGAAAGAATCAAGATCTTTCTAGCAACTTTTGAACTCTTCCTAAATACATATGGAAATTAATTATTCTTTATCTTACTCTGTTTTTAGGCACCGGATATTTGAAAGGAGAGGAGATGATTTGTACACAAATGTGACAATCTCACTAGTTGAGTCTCTAGTCGGCTTTGAGATGGATATTACTCACTTGGATGGTCACAAGGTAAACAAAGCAATTTTGCTTCTTTTTAAAGCCTTTATGTGGGTGATTTTAGATTATTTCAGTCACTTCACTTATAGAGAACCACAGGGACTTCTGCCTTCTCTCCTTATTCTGCTGCTGAATGTTCAGCAATAACAGTGCCACAGGCCTTTTGCTGCTCAGAATTGATTACACAGCCTTGTTCTTAGAGTTTCCAAGTTTCCATTGGCAAAATCTTATTATTATTTCTTTAAACTGGCTTATGTGTTTGATTTTACTTTGTGTTTTTTAAAACCTTTTTTTTTTTTTTGTACTTTTATCTTAATGATGTTGCCCCTCATCCTTTCTTTGAGCTGTGATATTAGCTTTGTGTACCACTGCTCACTAGAGCTGTGTGATGTACTTTGGGTGTGTCAGTCCTGCTTCACTACATTCCCTTTTACTTTTTAGGTACATATTTCCCGGGATAAGATCACCAGGCCAGGAGCCAAGCTATGGAAAAAGGGGGAAGGGCTCCCTAACTTTGACAACAACAATATCAAGGGCTCTTTAATAATCACATTTGATGTGGATTTTCCAAAACAATTAACAGAGGAAGCAAGAGAAGGTATGGAGTGTAATAAGTGTGTGTGTGTTTGTGTGTGTGTGTATGCCTTTGCACATCTGTGTCTGTGTGTTATGTATATGAGAGTATAGTGACCATAAAAACCCTCCAGTGGCATAATGTATCAGCCATTAATAATAGTGGAATACAAGTATAGGAATGAACAAACTCGTGTTTCTCTGTCAATGCAATAATAAAAGTCCTGTGGTAAGTGTGTTAAAGGTTGTATGAGCATGCTTTGAAACCCAGTATGTTCAGGAGTGAAGCAGACCTAAAAACGAATGAGCTAGACCAAACTGTAAAAGGGAAGCCATGTATTATAAGAAGATGAGAAGCTTAGAAATGACTGTGATAACTGGCTGAAAAGGGCCTAGTTTGGTGTTGTTAAATAATAAAAGTGGTAAAAAAAAAAAATGGTAAAAATTGAGAACAGAGAAGAAATGAAAAACTTAGCTGGAGAGTTTTCTTTCCCTTTTGATTACCTCCTTTTTGATTTCCTGGGGTTTGTGGGCCTCCCCATGATACATGCTGTTTAAACTCTGGGAAAGTCACATGTTTGTTAAGGTTGTCATGTGTTCTTTTTCTTTTCTTTTTTTTTTTTTAGGTATCAAACAGCTACTGAAACAAGGATCAGTGCAGAAGGTATACAATGGACTGCAAGGATATTAAGAGTGAATAAAATTGGACTTTGTTGAATATAAGTGAATCGGCGATATTTATTATCTGCAGGGGGTTTTTTGTGTGTTTTTATTTTTATTTTCAATATGCAAGTTTGACTTAATTTTTTTCCTAATAACCGTCATGATATGAATAAGAGGGCTTGAGTTTGTCCATTTGCATTCAGACAAGAATGACCAGCAAAAGGTTAACTAATACCTCTCCCTTTGGGAATACAATGTCTGGTGCTGCCACCTGAGTTTCAAGAATTAAAGCTTCAAGAGGACTCCAGGAGCAAGCAAATAAAAAGGGTTGGAGATAATTGTTAGTTATTTCATTCAAAATGCCAACTGGAAAAGTCTGTTTTTAAATACATCTTGTTGTTATTTTTTTCTTGACTCCTGTTTCTTTTCTCCTGTGAGTTAGTTAGTCGGGTTGTTCTCCCATTAGGCAAGAAGAACACACAAGCATGCAAAAGACTGGTGTAATCCAATTCCCATGCCCCATGAAACACACATGGAATCTTGTAGCAAAGAGCTTAAAAAAACAAGCTTAGGGACTAGGATATATGAATCAAGATTATATGAAGATCTAATTGTCTGGAAAAATATATTTCTTCTCATTTTATTTGGGAACAATAAAATCTGATATAGATATTTTACTGTTAGAAAGCACTTTTCATGTACGTAATCTCAGTTAAACCCATGATTATACTGGCTCTAGAAAATGAATTTAGAAAGTAGAGTTGTAAATTACATTTGTTTCTTCCAGTAGCACCCGATTCAAATGGCATGTGACTTGAGTACCTTTGGCTTTTGACCCTCATTTGCTTTTTTACTTTGTACAGTCACATAATGCTCTACTTTTCATGTACTCTGGACCTTTTGCCTCTGCTGGTAAATGTTTCATTGCTGTTGGACAATTGCTGTTATATTCGGGAGGGGTCCAACTGTCACTGGAGTTGCACAGCATCCCTGCATTTGGTTCCACAGCAGTCAATACCACTGTTTGAAAGAAACTTAGAAATCAAATGAAACCACATAAATACTATGTAAGTTGAGTGAATTTTTGTACATTTAAGATTACATATTGAACTTCCTGTAGTTGAACATTTCTCAGAAATATTCATCAACACTTCTCCTAACATAGCCTAGAAAAACTCTTGGTCTTTATTTGCAATTGCTAATCCCCGTTTTTTTTCCAAGATGAAGTCAGTCAAGATTCTGAGAGTTGGAGTTACTAGTCAGGGCTAGAAAGATCCCATAGAGATAATGTTCCATCTTACAAAAAAGAATGTTAAAAGGACTTTTTCTCTTTATCCATGGTCTAGACTGCTATATTTAAGAAGAACTCATTGGATTTAGCTTCAGTTCACTTTAAGTGTTATATCTCAGGCCCACTGTAATTTGGAAAGATTTATATCAAGTTCCATAGACTTTCTTGTAGTCAATCATAGTGACAGGTGGTGGGAATGATAGGAGGATCATGAAACCAGGCTCCATATTGTCTGTGTAATTGTCTTAAAGAAGTTAGTGCTTGCCCAAGATGGAGCAGTGGACCCTAAGACAGCATGATCCCACCAAGTAGACTAAAGATACCTGTCTCAAGAGGTCAGAGGGGGCCTCCAAGCCTAGGAGGTAGGTGGTCAATATGTAAATTCTGTTCAAGCCAGAAGCTCTGGTGAATTACAGAATGCAATTGGGCTGAAAACTTGTTCTTTTATTCTTTGAGTAAAAATTACTTATTGAAAATAGATAATAGCAAGGTTCTATTCCAAGTGCCTTATCTTTAAACATGGATGAGGTTTTGTTTTGTTTTTGTTTTTTATCCCCAACTTATGGATGAGGAACCTGAGTTATATCCCACAATTTAGAAGTTTTGGAACCTGAATTTGAACCCAGGCAACCTGCTCCAGAGAATGTATTTAACTGTGATGGATTCATAAGAGGAGAAACACTGTAGAAGGATCTAGATAATGATGGTAGGAAAATAAAATAGTGTCTTCAGACCTGCAAGGAAAAATGTCATTCCAAGGGGCTATGCAAAAAGAGAAAAGAGATAGTTGACATGGAATCAGACTTAATCTCTGTGACATAGGGAAGCCAATTAACCTCTCTGGACCTCTGTTTTCTCATCTGCAAAAGGAAGATAATGAAGAATGACTTTTTTTTCAGTTCGAACTTTTGTGTATTTTCAGCATCCATTTTGACAATTCAGATATTTTATTGACCCACTATGTTTTTTAGCTACTCTTCAGCTTCATTTGCTGCTGTCTAAATTGCCAGATTTCTGACCTGAGTGGAAGTGAATCTCAGAAATCAGTTTTGGGAAAAGAACAGGACATGGCATTTGAAAGTTCAATTGGATCTTAAAAATGGAAATGGAAACATAATTTTATTTTATTCCTTGAAAAAAGATAAGCTGCTACTTGCTCTAGTGGCAACTGAACATCCAAAGACTCAGAGATAAGAGTAGAACAATTCATTTGCTAAGTGGTCACTCTCAAAATTTCAATATTTCAATCACTGAAATTGTCCCAGTATTCATGAGCCAGGCTTGGATACAGATCATAGGCAGTGAACACCACCACCAGCCCAGCTTCCATAGAGATTTCATACGTCAAAGAACCTGGACCCTTTCTCATTATTAAAAAAAAAAAAATTCCTAATGGTATAAGTACAGCCCCTCTATTAATCAGCAGTGTAAGAACAACACAACTTGAGGGTAATCTTCCTGCAGACTGAGCATCAGTGAAGTTACTCTATCCCATACAGTAGCCATAGGTGGCCATAAGCACTTACAAAAGATGCTTTAAAATACAAACTGGATTTTGAAGACTTAGCTTACATTCTGTTTTACACTATCTCAACGTTTTTTATTGATTACTTGGTAAAATAGTTGTATTGGGGGTATATTTGACAAAACAAATTATTAAAAATAAAATACATTATGAAAATTCACCTAAGATTTTGTTTGTTTTTTACTTTTTAAAATGTGGCTACTAAAAAATGTTAAGTTACATATATGTTCACATTAAATTTTTCCTGATATGGCTGCCCTAGAGTCTCACTGGGGGCTGTGTCTGCTTCTGGAGGTGGCCTACATTCTCCCCTGAATGAATATTCCTTGCTTTACCCCAAAAGTTTCTCATTCTCAAGATAACTGGTCATTCTCCCTTGAATGGGTACTTTTTACTTTACCCCAAAAGATGTCTTTCCCCTGAGATAGCCCATATTTTTCCTTGGATATGTAACTGCTTCTCTGAATAAATCTGTGTTTTTCGGGTGGGGGAATGGGGGAAAGTCTTGCCCAGGCTGCCCAGTCACTCCTCAGCCTGGGAGAAGATGACAGATTCTTTGGGACGAAGAGCCTCAAATTCATTCCTATTCAGTCATCTTTCATTCAAGTCAGCCCAGTGACCCAGACTGTTACACTGTTTGGGGATCCTGCAGTTTAGTCATCCAAAATTTTGTCTGTACCTCTCCACTTGAAATCTGTACACCGTATTGACTGAGACATGAGATTTTTTTGCCCAAACAGTGAATAAAAGTGCTACCAAAGAATTGAAGCCAATCCCAGTGACTTGGGAGGCTGAGGCAGGAGGATCTCATTGAGTTCAAAGCCAGCCTCAGCAACAGTGAAGCTAAGCAACTGAGTGAGACCTTTTCTCTAAATTAAATACAAAATAGAGCTGAGTTCAATCCCAGATTCAATCTTGATATGGCTGCCCTAGAGTCTCACTGGGGGTTATGTCTGCCCCCACCAAAAAAAATTGAAGCCAAGTCATGGATTTTGCCACTCAGATTCTCTCCAAGTTGACAATCATCAGAACATTCTGGTGAGGTCATATGGACCTCCATGAAAACAACTAATTTTGCATCTAGCTGTATTTATTTATCATGTCCCCAGGGATATGCTGACAAGGCCTTGTTGAGATCCAGGTCTGTTAAGAAATGGGGCAGGGCTGACCCTACTTTTTTGTAGTGAACCCATACTGGTACTAAGGATCAGCATTTTCACATCATTAAAAATGATGCCTACATTGGCTGTCAGTATCTTACCTTCTGGAGAAACTGCCCATCTCCAGTCTTTCAATCTCTCTTCTCCACAACGCCTTAAAATTGCAGACATGTTTAGTAATCCTCTCTATATTCTGTCAGTATTCTGGATTGTGTTATTTGTTTCTTATAATCAATCACCTCTTCCCTCTTAGTCTTCCATTTCCTCATACAGATGTCATTCTACCAGTGATATTTCAAGTGTCATTCCTTTTGATAGAATATAGAAACAAAATGGGAAGTTTCATATATCTTAGTGGTTAAAACGTTGTATATGCTCAAGAATCAGGTGCACTACATTCAAATTCCAGTTCTACCACTAACTGTGCCTCAATTACTCCATCTTGAAAATTTTAATAGTTTGTGGAATGATTAACTTGCAAGTGGAATAGCTCTTTCTTGGAAAAGACAGGCTAAAAGGAGCAATTAGTACCTCTATGTTGCTGACCCTTGAAGATTTATGATTTTATTTCCTCACCTGGCAATAAATAATGTTTGTTTCTAGATGGCGCTAAATTGTTAGTATGAAAGTTGTAAAATAGGCCCCGGGATTCCAAATTTCTTAGTTATTTTCTGATTATTGCCACTAAAAGTCAAGCTATTAATTAAAACAAAAAAAATTTCAGCGCAAACTCAAATAAAAAATGCACGTTTAGTCTATCTGCTCTCCTCTCTTAGCTTCTCTTAATCCTAATGTAGAGAAGACAGATTCCAATGGGCTGAATTTTGATTTGGAGCTAGAGTTTGCCAAAAGTAAACACAATAAAACTAAATTTAAAACAAATAATGGCTCCTGGGAACTATTAACAGTTGTGAAAAACAGTGTGGGGTTCTAGAATAGGTAATTAGAAAAAAGTCACATAATTAAATCTTCTGCCTCTTGGGCAAGCTAGGCCATTTAACTGGGAGAACAGGAAATGAAATAGACAAGGTTTTCAGTAAGGTCTTTGAAGATCCATCTTGTGATATCCCTGGAGACAAAATAGAGGATATGTGTGCATTCATACCTATCTAATTGTGGTTGAACATGTTGTTTATTAATGAATGGATCAATGTCAACCTGGAAGAGAAACAACCTCGGCTGGCACAGAACAGAGCTAGGCTCAGTCCTGATCTGCTTAATTCTTTGATTGGTGGTATCTCAGGAAGAGCTGGAATGCCAGGTGCCTACCATGGTGTAAGTCACAGAGTGTTTACAACTCTTTCATGCTTAGTCCTCCAAAGAGCCTTAGGACAGAGGCACGGTGAAGTCCATCAGACAAGCTTTTGACTCTTGTACAATGTTTCAGGCTGGCAAAGGAACTTAATCTGGAGGCACAGAGTTGGGGTACACCTTTAGCTGCAGCATTCATGGGGAAACTTGACAGCAACACTGTCAAGTTGTCACTTGAATTGATGCCCCCAACACTGTCACAGGGGAACTTGTACTAAATTTTGTAGGCAGAGTAACCATAACTAGAGTCAGATGAATAAAAAAAATCTAACCATCAGGCTTTTATAAGAAGCAGGAAGGCTTCATATTGTCAGTTTAAAATGCCTCCATGTTTTGTGGGTTTAATGGTTTGATAAAGGTATTTTGACATTGATGGAAACAGGGACCTTCTTCTAATTCTGCTCAGCAACAGCTACAGAAGAGAAGCCAAAATCTTAAAAGAAGCAAGAGACTGACAATACTGTATGGGTGACGTTGCCATTACTATTGCCATGTAACAAATTACTCTAACACTTAGTGGCTTAATACAGCAACATTTTCTCCCCTCAAATCCATAATATGGACTGGGCTTGGAGACAGCACCTTTTCTCCACTTGGTGGCAGCTGGGACAGCTCAAGCACTGGGGACTGGAATCCTTTAAAGGCTCTTTTCTCACATGTCTGGCAGCTGATTCTGACAGAACTCAAGCAACTGGAACTGGAACTGGTGTGGCTCCTGAGATCCTGGTCTCAGTGCAAAATGGAGGCTTCATAATAGCTTCTCACATATTGGCTCAGGGCTCCCAAGACACATGTCCTAAATGGAAGAGAGAGCAAGGAAGAAGCCTTAATTCTTTTTATGACCTAACCTTAGAAGTCCTGCAGCATCTTCTCCACTGCATTTCTGTGCATAGAGATAGTGGTAAATTTCACCCATATTCCAAGGGAGGGGAATTAGACTTGACCCTGTGATAATGGTGCTGGAGATTGAACCCAGGGGTGCTTTACCACTGTATGACCCCCCACCACTTTTTACTTTTTAAATTTTAAGAGTTTTGCTAAACTGCCCTGGAACTTTCGATTGTCCTGCCCCAGCCTCATGAGTCACTAGGATTTACCACACTTGCCATTTTCACAAAAGAATCTTTAAGGTCCTGAAAGAGTATGTATATCTGCAAATATTGCTGTGGCCATTTTGGAAAATGCAATTTACTCCAACCATACAAACCGCAGCTGAGATTGGGGGACATCAGAACAGCAAGAGAGGAGTCACATTGTGCTGAGTGTGAAAGAGAGCAGGGAACTAGTATCTACAAGTCCATGAACACCAACTTCCACAAGAGGGCGCTATCTACCATAGTAGGGGTGGGGCATGGCTGCTGTACATTCTACCAAATAGAGTGAAGTATGGAAACTTCCACTGACTGCTAGACTGGTTTTCAGATTATTCTAGTGCGATCAGAGTTCCCTTTTCTGATTGGTACCCATGGCTATGCATGCCTGTCCTTCCTTCTGATCCAGGTAGGGTCTCTTTGTACTCTTATTAGCAGGTGAAAAACCCATAGTCTCAGGAATAAAGAGGAAGTGGCCAAAATTCTCTTCAGGGGAAAGAGTGATGTCCATTGTGTACAGACTTTAAAGTTTTAAGCTGGTCTTAAAAAAAAATAGAGGCAGTTGAAGGTTTTTGTAATGGAAAATATAAGATGAAAACAATATACTTTATTGTTGCCTGAAACACTTACTAAGCAACTGTTATGTACATGAACTTTAGGAGGCACTGGGGAACCCAGGATGCCCAGCCCAGCCAGTATAGGGCAATGGGAAGACGGTTTTTATTTATTTATTTATTTATTTATTTTAAAGAGAGAGTGAGAGAGGAGAGAGAGAGAGAGAGAGAGAGAGAGAGAGAGAGAGAGAGAGAGAATTTTTAATATTTATTTTCCAGTTCTCTGGTGGACACAACATCTTTGTTGGTATGTGGTGCTGAGGATCAAACCCGGGCCGCACGCATGCCAGGTGAGCGCGCTACCGCTTGAGCCACATCCATGGCGCACTGGGTCCTGTGTTCAGCCACTTTTCTCTACTCTTGGATCATGGCCTCCAGCACCTTCTCCCTCATCCTTCATACACGTCTTCTTTGACAATGTCATTGCCACCTTGACCACTGCCACTCATACCACCAAAAGTACTCCCTGTGCCACTTGGGGAATCAGGTAAGTTATGGCTGCTGTAAACTTAACACAAGAGCTCTGAAAGATGACTTTCCCCAAGGTTTAAATTTATCTGAGTGGAAAGATGGCATAAACTTTAAACCACACATACATAAATAATTAACAAAATGCCTTTACTGAGGAAAAAACAAAAGCAAAGGAGACAGTTTTTGCAATTTGCAAAAAAATCTAGGTCTGATAGTTGCCATGGTTATGGCCCCATTTCCAGAGTAGCAGGCTAACTACTGGATCTACGCTTTCACAAAACAGGCCACCCTATAGTGGAGAGCACAAGTGTGCATGGGACGGGGGTGGAGGGAATGGAAGTGGTCTCCTCCTTGGGGTCATGACTGCTAGCCTCATGGAGGGAGACTTGTCTCGGAACATCAGAGACATCACCAGAGTGGCAGAGCAGAGGTAGAACTGAGGTTTATAGAAGCCGCTGGATCTAAATTTCTGCTCATAGTTGGGGCTCAGGGTAACCTGACTGGAGGTGGAGAGGGGAGGGCTATTGAAGTCGTGAAGTGGCAACCACATGGCTTTCCTTGTTAGACTGAGAACACATCAATCTTTCATAATAAAGGAGACAAGTACTGACTGAAACTGGGCAACCTAAGCCTCCATCCACTCCAGGTCACCAGGTACCCTCCCATTTCCTGTTGAGATTTTCTGGTTAATAGCTTTTCCCTGATTTATGTTTGAGCTTGAGGACAGAGGACACATGAATAGCAAACTGACTTTGGACTTACATTTTATTGCATCATAAAGTAAATTAACCTTGAACTGTTGATTTTGGATTTTCTATGAAGAGATAATACTGCCACCCTCTACAATTCCTCACGTCAGGCAGTCTCTGTTGGTTCAGATTTTCCTCTGTGACCATTTCCTATTCCTTCTTAACCAGAATGTCTCCAAATTTCTTTAATTAAATGTCATATTCTCTGCTCACTTCTCAAAACAAGCTGTATATAGCTATTTATAATGAGTGAACTTTGTTTTCCAAGAATGACCAAGTGCTGTAGTCCCTAGAAGAGCACCACTCCCCTTGTCCCAGGGCACTGCCTTTTGCCTCTAGACATCCTTTCAAGTTCTTGGACACAGCTGCCTGTCCTTACAGACTGCAGCCTGTCCCAGGCACTGCTTCCTTCAAGGTATCCCAATCCTGGATAATTCTGCTAGCCCTGGATACTGCTTCTTACCCCAGGACACTTCAGCATGCCCTTGAGCACCACTTTTTTCTTTAGGGCAATCCTTCCTGCAACTAGACATAATGCCTTCCCCTGAATGTGGCTGCCTGCCTCTGGGCACCTCTGCCTGTTCCTGAGTACCACTTTCCTCCTCCTCCTCCTCCTCCTCCTCCTCTTTCTTTTTCATACTGGAGATTGAACCCAAGGACCTTGTGCATGCTAGCTAGGCAAATGCTGAAACACTAAACTACACCCCCATCCCTTTTAAATTTTTATTTTGAAACAGGGTCTTGCTAAGTTGCCCAGGCTGGACTACCCTTGGGCACTTCTAGCCCTTGTCCTGGACACCACCCTGAGTAGTGGATCTTGCCCTCTCCTGTGTTAGCTGAGGCCATGGAGCATCCAGGGTCATATTGTGTTCTGTGCAGACTGTAGGAGAATACCTCTTTGTTACAAATTGTATAAAGAAGCAACACAGAGATGCTGAAACTTCCTGAGCTAGTCTAGGACAGCGCCTCTTCTGTTCTTACTAGTAATAGAACTCAGATATTTGTGCCAGGAGAAATATCCAAGTGACAGACACTATTCTGTTCTTCCAAGTTGGCCATGGAGGCTCTGGTACCAGGTCAGGCCTGTTAGTCCTGGCTGTATTCCAAGGAGATGGATTCTGCCCCCAGAAGTTTTCCCCACTCCTTCTGTCTCTCTCACCAGTTCCCAGACCAATAACTGCACAGCTTAGGAGGAGACTACACAAAACATACCAGTTATCTGTGCAGCTCTGTCCCACTTAATTAGGAAAGGGTGCTCAAACCTTCAGAAGGCATGGTACAAGTCAAAAGCTCATGATCTGGTGGTGAAGTTCAATATTGGAAAACACAACAAAGTATATAACAACATGTCATTTATAACATGCTGTATTACCAGAGACAGTGACATTCATATCAGGTTAATAGAAATGAAAGTCTAAATGAAAAATTCACGATAGTAAAATTTAGGATAGAAATTGTGAGATTTTGAAAAGAAAAACTACCTTTTTCGTTTTATGTTATTTCTCATCTTTGTCACCATGGAATGACTTTTGGATACTTTTATGAGTCTTAATACTTGCACTATTTTCTGGGCCATTTTTCAGGAAATCCATCACTATGGAATGAAGTGAGGTCATGGCAAAAAGGAATAGAGGATTTGGACCTTGGTCAAAATTCCACTTTCACCACTTGCCTGCTATGCAAATCCCTACACAGAAGCCATGATATAAAAGACACAGAGATAGCAAGTGAGAAGATGGGGACTCTTTCTTTTTTAAAATTTTTATATGTATTTTTAGTTGTTGATGGGCTTTTTTTTAATTCATTTATTTATATATAGTGCTGAGATTCGAACCCAATGCCTCACACATGCTGGGCAAGCGCTTGACTACTGAGCCACAATCCCATTCCAGGATTCTTTTTTTTTTTAAGTTTAATTTTTAAAATTTGTTATTTTTTGAGGCCTGGATTGTGACTCAGTGGTAGAGCACTTTCTTAGCATGTGTGAAGCACTAGGTTTGATTCTCAGCACCACATATAAATAAATAAAATGATAAAAAATAAGTCACATTGCCTTATTTTAAAAGTGTTCTTTTTTGTTATATATGACAGTAGTGTGTATTTTGACATATTACACATACATAGAATATAACTTCCCATTCTTGTGGTTGTACATGATGTGGAGTTTCACTGGTCATGTATTCATATATGAACACAGGAGAGTTATGTCTGATTCATTCTTCTGTCTTTCCCACTCCTATGCCCCCTCCTTTCCTTTTATTCAACAATAGGGATTCTTTGCATTTTCTCTTAAACTGTATTTGACATATTTAAATATTTTTATTTTCAATAACTATCTTCTAAAAACTTCTATATGATTGTTTTTCAGATTCACCCCTGTCCCCAACATGTGCTTTGAGATGTCTTTGGATGCCATGGCTAGATTTAACTTGTTCTTTGGACAGGTACCTTTGCAGATGACTCTTGGAGGAAAGGACTAAGAAAGATCTTGAGAAAAACTCTCCCCCTAGAAAGGCCAGCTGAGAATGGTGCTGCCCTGGAAGAGCCAGATGTGAGCAGTTCAGAATAGCAACTCCAAGTTCACATCATCTCTTACCATTCTCTAAGCACAGCCCAGACTTCTCTATCTCTTGACTTTGCCAACATAGTCCTGCCAACCAGATAGCCATGCTCTCATTTCCACCTGCCTGAATACTGTCTGTCCTACAAGGTCAAACTCAAAATGTCCCTTCATCTTTCTTTCCTTTCCTCCTGCTCAGAAATGATTCTCACACTTCTGTGAATGCCCACAAAACTTGCTACTACTTATGATTAATAGGACCAGCTATACAATTTTCATGGCACGATGCAAAATAAAAACCCAGAGTTCCTTGCTAAAAAGGATTGTTAGGAATTTCAAAACAGTCACATCCAAGCATTCCACTAAGTACAGGGCTCCATACTTCTTGTGCAGGACACACTGCTAGTAAAGCAGCCCTGATGATTACATCTGTGGCTTCTAAGGGAAAACTGTAAGTCCCATCAAGCGAGCTCAATTGTTCAAATGCCCACTTGAATCTCTCCTTGAGGAATCCCTGAGCTGCTCTCCTCCCTTCCTGAGTCTTGTTCCAGGGCTCCATCACCTACATGCCTGGTTCTCCACCTCACTGGGAACTTAGCTGTATGCTGTGCATCCTGAGCCTCCATCAGTCACTCTGACCTATGCCTACTGCCCTCATCCTTAAGTCCTGCCTTGTGGACTCCTGTGGATTGCCCACTCTTTCTTGTAGCACAAGGAAAGAAAGCTCTATTTGTTGTTTTCCTATAATACCACTTTCTCTCTCTGGTTCCTTTGCCAGAAGTTGCATACATATGGCCCTCTCTTAGACAGCATATTAATGCCAAAAAAAAAAAATGTGGTACCTAGCACTCTCTCACCCGTTGTATTCCTTCTGGTAATATAGGTGCTTGCCTGATGCCAGCAATGTTAAGTGTACTATTTTATTTTATTCCCTTAATAATACTTAATAGTATGGACTGCTAGGATTATTCCTTTTATAGATGAGTAAAATGAGATTCAGAGACACTAAGAAACTTGTGCAGGGATAAGCCAAGGAGCCCTTACCCTTGGCCATTAGGCTATATTGCACGTGGGTGTGTGTGTGTGTGTATGTATATATATGGCTTCAAAGAAAAGGCCATGTTTTAGTCTTTAGTATTACCCCCACTACCTCTTTGTGCTCTGAGTACTAGTGTATTATTAGGGATATTAAGAATTTCCATTTATTGATGGATTACCCTATGCCAGGCCCCATCCTGAGCATTTTGCAAATGTTAGCTCTTTGAATACTCACCATATCTCTATTAGTCAGATTTTATTGCCCATATTTAAAAGATAAAGAAACTTAATGCTGAGTTCAATCTCTAGCTATGTCACTTAATTGGTAAATAGCGTCACCAGGGTATGGACTTGAGTCTGTCTTGACTCCAGGTGGAGGGCTCTCAGGAGAACTAAGATGTTGCCACACCCCCACCTCTGTCTTACTCACCCTTACCTTCCTGCCCATATCTGTCCTCCCACTGCCTCAGTCTCCATCAGAATTTGAGTCTGGGAGACTCAATGTGTTGCTTAACTGCTTAACCCACCAAATGATTTGGCTGCCTGTTGCACAATCCCAGAGCAGACAGAGAAAATTGTCCATGTTACCTGGCCTGCCCTGTGATCTGCACCCTCTGGATTTCAAATTGTTGCTCTCTAATGTTCTGTTGCCTTCCAATATCCTAACAAGAATGCCAGACACAATGACTTCCCTAAGTGTATTCAAGATACCAGGCTCTGACTGTGGTGGCGCACACCTGTAACCTTAGACGCTCACTCGGGAGGCTGCGGCAGGAGGATTGCAAGTTTGAGGCCAGTCTCAGCTACTCAGTGAAGCCCTAAGCAACTTAGTGAGACCTTGTCTCAAAATAAAAAGGGCTGGTGATGTGACTCAGTGGTTAAGCATCCCTGGGTTCAATCCCCAATACCAAAACAAGCAAACAGACAAAAAGATATCAGGTAATAAATAGTGAAGAAATGCTACCAGCTGAGAGCCTTCCCAGGTTCAGGGTGAGTTCAGGAAGACCTCTCTTACAGGTCTTCCATTAGTGACAGTATTTTTCTGTCTCCACATTCAAGAAGACTGATTAAGAGACTCTATGGAGAGAAGTGGCCTTTGCGTTGGTCTCATTGTTAATCCTTTTGAGGATTCAGAGAAGCCTCTGGAAACCAAGAAAATTCCTCTTCCATCCCATAATTGTTCAATCGTCTACCCACTCAGGTAGGTGGAGAACTAATTGACTCCTAATCATAAAATGTTTATCCTATGGTTTAACCATTGGTGCCAGTCTTGCCTATTCAATAGGATCATAGAGTCCTCTCGAAACAAACTCACTTTAGCAGTAACTGAAGAAATGGGGACAATGGAGAACAGAGAAGGGGAGCAATATATAAAATGGATGTCTCTAGATCCCAATGTAGAGACTCAGGATTTAGACTGTGTAGCTGACTTTTATTTATTTATTTATTTATTTATTTTTGCAGACAGTGCTGCAAAAATAAATAAATAAATAAATATTAAATAGTCTTGTGCATGCTAGAAAAGTGCTGTACCACTGAGCTATACCCCAGTCCTGTGGAGTTGATTTCATCTGTGTCATTTCTGAGGGCCTAATATGGACTTGTTGCTTAGGTTACAAGGCAGGTAGGTGTAGAAGGAAAAACTGCCTTGTCACTAGAGTGATCAAGCAATGGGATGGGCTGCCACAGTGGGAAGAGAGGTTTCTGTATCGGAATGTTCTCAAACTGCCAGGAAACATTGAGGGAGTCTCTGCTTTGTGCAGGAGGCTGGTGTGGAGCCCCTCAGTGGGCAATCATGTATGGGACTGACTTTACTGGGCAAGAGGTAGGTACAGGGGATACGAGATTCAATGTGACATCAACACTGCTGTCCTCTGGGAATCCTTCCCACTCCCAGGTTGTGTTCCTCTGGAAATGATGCAGGCTATACTTCTCGTTTGCTCACGATAACTATCATAGTGCTATGGAGTCAGACCCAACGGAGTATCTGGAAGACAAGAATCATTCCTTTCATCTGTTTCTCTTAGCGCTTAGAGTAGCGTAAGGATCCAAGAGACAGGTTTGAAGTTAATGGCTGTATGTCCAGAGAATACTCACTGCATGTCAATAAGTGGATCGTCAGAATCTTAAATGTCCATAGGGCCCATTTCAACCCCAATAAGCCACATGATGGAGATGGAAGTGCCCAAACTTAATGAGGTGTCCTGAGTCACTTGACCCTTGTGGCCTCCGGAAAGCCTTCGAGGGTAAGGCTGTGGATTTTCTGAAAATTTTTGTGTCCAAGGCCCCAGCACACACATCATGCAGCTCATTAGAAGATGGTTTCACCTGTCATCTTCTCTCTGTCTAAAGATGCCACTTGCTCATCTGGCTTTAAAGATATCAAAAAGTGATGACAGAGACCAGCGGGAGAGTTAGATGTGAGTTTCTGCATTGGCTAGCATTTCCCTGAAAAACATCTAACTGGGAGTTGTGTAATAATTTATCTTTATTTACCTTCTAAACCTTAGTTGATATAACTTCAGTACTATCCGAGTCATCCCTAAAGTCAACAAGAATTTTCTGAAAACTTGATTTCCAAATACAAATATTTTCTACCAACTGAAGTTATGTGGGAAAACTCAACTTTTTAATTCTTTTCATTGTTATCAATCTATTTTGTGACTCCTTTAGTTCTTTTTTCCCCCTCCAAACTGTCACGTTTTCGATTGTTAAGAATAATAATATGTTGGCTTTTAGGCCTCATCCAGAAATCAACCTCTCCAACTTTCTTTGGGTTCTTACATGGGCGCGCGCTCTCTCTCTCTCTCTCTCTCTCTCTCTCTCTCTCTCTCTCTCTCTCTCTCTCTCGTCCAGCGAGGAGGTCCAAGGAACACGGTAGAGGAGAGTGTGGCTGCGGAGTTGCTAATCAAGACCTCTGGAGAGGCTGGGGATGTGGCTTAAGTGGTAGCGCGCTCACCTGGCATGTGCGGAGCACTGGGTTCGATCCTCAGCACCACATACAAATAAAATAAAGATGTTGTGTCCACCGAAAACTAAATAATAAATATTTTTTAAAAAAAGACCTCTGGAGACCAAGCAAGAAGCAGGTCTGATTTTATGGCGCAGTTACCATGTATATATACTCAGGCAGTAGCTAAGCAGATTACAGGCAGCCACCAATGCAATTTCTGCTGTCATTGCAGCCACCAATCGAGGAGTGGGCCATGGAGCAAGCGCAGGGACTGCAACACATGGCCTCACGCCCAGGACTGTGCCTATGGGGTAAGCGGTTTGCCACTCACACACCTAGCACGAGGGAGTGGTTTGCCACTCAGACGCCCTTAACATATGCCATGTATGCAGTACTCCATGCACTTGTCCCCACAGGTTCTGTTTCTTTTTTGTTTAACAGAGAAACAAAGGGACTGGGCTCCACCACTTGCTTGGTACAAGTTGTGGTCAGTTCCAGAAACTATCTGAGCCCCTGTTTTCTCCTTGGTAGAGGAGGGAGGGTGAGAAACTGTAACTCATGTGCTTTTACTGGGTAGGAGTTGATAACATGAGCAGGGCTGCTGCTGGTTTCCTGAGCCCCAGAAAGTCCAACTCTCCCCACGTCTTTGTCCCCAAAGTGATTCTTTATTTTTTGGGACAGAACTTCTGAACAGATGTCAAGGCCACGCTGAACAGTATGCAGTGGAAAGTCATCTTCCAGACAAAGGAGAATAGAAGACCTCCTGTTATTTCATATGTGATAATGTAAATCCATCCCCAAAGATCACTGTGTTCTTGGGGGCCCACTTCGCAGCCCAAATGATAAAACAACAGTAGCAACATCAACAACGTCCCTTGAAAAAGGAGGAAGTCTCCATCAAGTGTAAACTTTTTTTTTTAAGAGAGAGAGGAGAGAGAAGAGAGAGAGAGAATTTTTTTAATATTTATTTTTCAGTTTTTTAGTGGACACAACATCTTTATTTTATTTTTATGTGGTGCTGAGGATCGAACCCAGTGCCCTGTGCATGCCAGGCGAGTGCGTTACCGCTTGAGCCACATCCCCAGCCCCTCAAGTATAAACTTTTAAAAAAATATTCTGAGTTCATATCATGCCTCCTTCCCAGGGCCAGGACTAGGGTGCAGCAAAGGAGAGGCCTAGAACTGAAGGCACAGAACCCAAGGGGAAGCGACCCCAAGGGGGAGGCCTCCTCCAATCTTGCAGCTCTGCCCTCCCTGGCCCCTGTCTAGTCTGGCTGTACTCTTCCCTTTATGGCCTCAAATGCAGCTTCCTTTCAGAGTTTAGGCTGGCAGAGTCAGATCATGGCTCTGGGGACAAAGTTCAGGGAAGCCTTGCAGAGGCTTTCCACCCCCTAGGGAGCAGTCACCTCCTGGTCAGTCACTTGATGTTTTTGCTTTGCAGTGGTCAGGCCCATGTCTTCCAACTGTGGACATTTGGCACTGAATACAAAGGGTTCTTCCAGATTAATGGGTAATGACTTCCAGGGCAATCAGTGCTAAGTTATCACCCCAGAAACTCGATGGATTCTTGGACAAGGGTCATTTGTATTCCATTGATGGATGTTTTATGTTGGAAAAATAAATCCCAATCTGTCTCCAGATTATAATTATAATTATATTATAATTCATTTAATAACTCTATGATAATTTTGTATAATAACTGATAGTTCTGATCAGAAATTGCTGGAACAAAAGATGTCTTCTCATCACTCTGTATCCAGGCACCCAACTTCACATAGTAGATGCTCAATAAATCAGGTGAATGAAGAAACATCAGGCTTATCAGAAATTAAATCAGGCTTCTCAGGGCCGAGGCCCTTTCAGTACCAGGAAGGCAGATCCAGGAATCCTGCCCAGTGATCTATGCCAACCTCTGCTATTCCCTCCCTGTAGACGCCAAGCATTCTTCTGGCTTTTGCTGACATGTTCATTTTTGTGTTCTGTTTTGTGAGAGATGTGTATTTAGCTCTCATCTCTCATCTTGCCTGACTTGATGTTTCACTCTTTTCTAGCTCTTTCTCCTCCTGGATCTGTGTCCACTGGTAGGGCCACCAATGGAACTACCTCTGAAAATTCTGCCCCTGAGTTTATGGTGATCCTTCTTGACCTAGCTCCTGATTGACAATTATAAACACTGAGCTGTGCCTTGGAGTAGTTCAAATGCATCACCTATCCTGGTGACATCTGGTGAAGAGCTCCTTTGACAAGTTCAGAAGCCCCTTGCGGCATCCTCAGCAAGATTCCTGCCATCCGTGGCACTGCCTAGCACCTTGCTGCCATCTCCTGGTCTTCTTCTGTTCCCTAGACCTTTGGGCCTGCTTCCCTGAACCACCTTTAGCACGTTGTACCATAATGTGAATGCCAAAGATAGTATTATACTGCAGTGATATGAGCCTCATTGAAAAAAGACACAGGTGAGTAATTAACATAGTGAATGAAGCAAATGACCAGAAAATGAAGTAAATGCCCATCAGCCATTGGCATTAAAAGAAGTGGCAGCCAATTGAATGAAATTGACCCAGGGTCACTCATGAGAATATGCATTCAGCATGTGAAAATCTTACAGTTTGAATCTGGTGTCATCGGGCACAGCAAAATACTGGTAGCCTCCCTTGGGCACCAATACTGCAGTTATCTTGGAAGACATATCAAAATATCATCTGTTTTTTTCTTTATTTCCAGTAAGTAAATGGCAACATTTCTAAGGAAACTGAAAGGATGGAAGGTCAAAGACTAACAGCCAATTATCATGATAAACTTGTGCTCATAATTCTCTGCCCCTGGGAGCTGGTGTCTGAACTCAGGATCAAGACTGATAGTCCTGTGCCTAACACAGAACCTCCTTTAAGCAGGGCATTGCTGTAGCAACTGGGCAGTCTTTACCTGAACCTTTACATAGGAAGTTCCCAGCACAGGCACAGTTCCTGCTATAGGATAGTCAAAGACAGCAGAGGAAAGAGAGAACAAAAAGAGAGAAGATACACTATTTAAGTGGCAGGGATATAATGACCTTTCTGATATGCAATGTAATCATAGAAATCAAGAACTTCAACAATGCCCAAATCATTTGAATCAATAATTTTGCTTCTAGAATCTAGCCTGAAAAAAAAAGAAAAGAAAAAAATAACCCACTAGAATGCCAGCAATTCCTAAGGCTTTCTATATGATAGTGATCAATTAAGACACACTAAATATAACCAATAAGAGAATGGTTAAATAAACGATGATATAGATATACAACAGAATAATAGTCATTATAAGCATGTTTTAACTCTATTTAATAATATGAGAAAATATTCAAGTTATGATCAAATTAAAAATAATAAAGTAAAACGAAAAATGTGTACATGCACTATGATCTAAATCATATTAAAATAATATTTCGCATAAAAGAACACAAGATGGAAGTACACCAAAGCATGAACACTGTTTATCTCTGGATGATGAGACTGAGAATGATTTTTGTATTCCTTTTTATGTGTGTTTAGATATTTACATATTTAGAATAACAAATGAGATATTAATGGCTCTTAATTGCCTTATTTTTCTAGTATCAACTAGAATACTTAATGCTTTAGAAATTGTCACCAAAGGAAAATTCAAGAACAAATGGACTGGAAATGTTCCATGCATGAGACAGAAAGAATCAGACAGGATGTAGGATCATACAGAACTTTTCCTTTTCCCCTGGAACCCTCAGGTTGGCAATAGAACCACCCCAGACAACTGTGGGAATCCCAGGGCAGAGGAGACCCAAGCTTCCTTGTGTTTGGAGCAGCGGGGAGTTTGAGTAGGGAGATATTACATTGTAGGAAGAAGCCCCCTCCCCTCCCAGGAGCAGGCTGACTTCAGGGTGCTGGAGAGACCATGACTGCATGGTTTGTCCCGGCAGGATGAGCTGAATGAAGCCCCCTACACCTGTGTGGGCACAGCGGCCAAATATTCCCAGGCTTCTAGAAGTGGGTGGCACCTAGCTGAGAGAAGGCCTGGTCTCGAAAGGTTCTCACAACTGAAATGGGAATCCCCAATCATTGGCTTCAGGGAAGACTGTCTTGCTATGGATTAGAAGGGGACAAGCAGGACACTAGCTCCATAGATGGACCTGTCAGGTAGACATGTCTGACCTGAGTCAGGTCACTTCGCAGAAGCCAACACAGGCTCTTACAGCAGAGGCAAAGGTGGATAGCCCTTCTGCTCTTAGGGGCTTGTGCTTAATGCATCCCTTCCTACCCAGGCATACTTTTTTTCTGTCCCAATGTGGGACAGAGGAGGAGGGCAAGCAATCCTAAATGGGACCGAGTTTCAATCCAAGTATCTGGGAAATCAGGTTACCTGGAAGTGACTAGTTTAAATTTTCACACAAAAAGGGCTCAGAGTCAGAAATTCAATTGAGTTGTGAAAAATAGTCACACATACATACATGTCTGTATGACTTACTGAATGTGAACTCACTGAGTGTTTTCATGGTTTTCAAATATTCAGTAATGACCATAGTTGGTATCTTTTAAAGAAAAGCATAGCCCAATAACACAGGTATAGGCTGATGGGAAGTTGGCCTCACTGGATGACAGGAACCTGTTCCCCTTGCCTCTAAGAGCCAGTACCTCATTTCCAAGAGCCTCTGCATTACGATTCTGAATGAGTGTGTGTGGCTAGAAGTGAATGCAAAATGGTGCTTCACAGCTGTCTTCTCTGCCCTGTCACCACCCTCTACTTCCTTTACCCCAAATCCTTACCCTTGCAAATCAATATTATTAAACTTCCCTTTATTTGGTCCTTTCTTTTATTCTTCTTGTTAACCATTTTCTCCCCTCAAAGCAATATCAAATCACAGAACAAATCCACCCATACATAATGATGACCTCAAAATATTTGAAGAACATGTTGGTTTCTATGTTTGGTTTTCTTGGCTCCAGGTTATACCAAGTCCCTATATGATAATTCCCTCTCGCCATCATGTCCATCCTCCCTGGGGGTCACATCTAGGATTGTCAGGGGCCACTTAAAAAGCAGTACTTGGAATCAACACTGTGGCCCTGGGTTCTGGCCACAAAGACATACTATTATTCTGCTAAGGCTGCAAAGGGTGCCAAATGGGCATTTGTGTTCCTAGCTGGGGGTGTCTCAGCATGTGGACTCACATCCAGAACTTTATCAAATGTTAGGTCACAACCGTGCTCTGCTGCACTCGTGTACTGCTGGGAACATGCAGCTGTGGGTGCCAATCCTATTCAGCCACCCAGGAGAGGCAAGTCAGTGCCTGTCCTTTCTGTTAGTGGCAGGGTCCTGCCAGTGGGGTCTGGAGAAAGGAGGATGAAGGGAATAGGGAACTCTACATTGCTCCATTGGCCATATCCCTCCCTGCCTTAGGGGTCCCCTCCTGGCATCTCTGTCTTCTACTTGAAACAAAAATCTCATGCTTTCTTCCTTCTTTTCTTTCTTCCGTCTTTTCTCCCAAAAGCTCATCTGTCCCTTTGCTGAATCTGTGGGTCTTGTTCTCTCTCTAGGATCCCTCTTAAGGGAGATAATCCTCCAACATTAGAGGATTTTATCAAATTACTGAATATCCCTTCTCTTTGCTTGAGGTCCCCATGGCATGCTCAAATCCTGTAGAGGACACTTCCTCTAGTGCCAACCCCACTGCCCTCTGGGGCTGGTTGTGTCCACCTCATTCCCTCAGCTGCCTACTTTCTCTGCTGCTGTCACCGCGTTCCAAGCAGACTTTGGAGCATCTCCCCCACAAAAGCATTGACTTTGGCAGATCTCTTGGGGACCAGTGATGTCCTAACTTGTTTGCTTTTCCAAGGCTGGTGTTTGCAGGGGTTATTTGGAACCAGAACTGAAATCGTCCCACGTCCTTATGCAACTCCTTCAGTAGGCTCCAACAGATAAATAAAGCCCTCCGCCCCTCTGTGGGTCTAGCTTTCTAAGCAGAGTACCTGGGTTGTCCTGAAGCCTCCAGCCATCTGCCCACTGGCCAGGGCCTCTCTGGAGCAACCATGAAGTCCTTCATCCTGCTCCTTTGCCTTTCTCAGCTCTGGGGCTGCCACTCAGCCCCACATGGTCCACTGGGCTATAGGGAACCAAATTGCGATGACCCAGAAACAGAGCAAGCAGCCCTGGCAGCTGTGGATCACATCAATCAATTCCTTCTTCAGGGATACAAGCAGATCTTGAACCAGATTGACAAAGTGAAGGTGTGGTCTAGGGTAAGTGAACCTGCTGTGAACAAGTTGAAAGAACCTATGTGTGCAGCCCAACCTGGTACCTCAAAAGATCAGCATCTCCCAGCACAAATGCAGCTGCAGTGGGGAAACTCTTGTTTCTTCCCAGCAGTAAAAAGGAAGAGGCAGATGGAAGACAAGAGAGGAGATGTTCAGTTCCACAGTCATGGATCTCAAGGAAGCTGCTGGGTGGGGGGTTGAAGTGGGATGGAGGATAAGAAAAAGCTTTGAAGGATATTTTGCAGATGACAGTTGAAAAGTGGGACCTGCTACAAAAACTAGGGCCCAAGAGATTGGCTCCAATTTGCCAAGTTATCATTGACTAAAAGTCAATTTACCTTTCTTGGTTTCTGTTTGTCTCTGAATGAATGACACTAGCATTTGACAGATGTTATTACGATATGCCAGCCCTTTCACATAGCTCACCTCCTTAACTGCCTCCTTTCCCCTCCAGTGCTTTATGGTAGATGCACTGACCTTGTCTTATATAAGAGGAAATGAAGGCTCTGAGTGACGTGTTGTCAATTTTTGGTCGAGGTCATATAATTAATATGCATTCAGACCGGGATTTGGTTCATATCTAGGTTCCTTCCTCTTTACAAGCTGCCTCCCAGAAAGAGTTATTCACATCCCAAAGAGAGAAGTCTTGGCATAAACAGGATTCACTGCTCCCTATGTCCGGCAAGAAACCAACACAGCCTGGAGCCAGTGACAATAAAGAGCAGGCCAGAAAATATATCTTGGAGATCAGTTGAAAGATTTGGAGAGGTGGGAAAAGGGTATCTGTCTACTGTCTGTTTTGAAACCAGATTTCACATCTGATTAAGGTAATTCTTCCAGCAAACATTATTTCAAACCTTCCTTAAGCAAGAACCAGTGTCAGGTGCTATGGGAGATATTCAGTTGAACCTTTAAAATTGCCAGTAGTTAGCTGCTTGTTATATATAAAAATGGCAATTTGATATGGCTTAACCTGACATAAAAGTCAGAAAAACAGTCTGTGGCCATAGAAGATTTACAATCTAGGGAAAAAAGCAAGGTAAACATCAAGATGTCTGCACTGGGGCTGGGGATGTGGCTCAAGCGGTAGCGCGCTCGCCTGGCATGCGTGCGGCCCGGGTTCGATCCTCAGCACCACATACCAACAAAGATGTTGTGTCCGCCGAGAACTAAAAAAATAAATATTAAAAATTCTCTCTCTCTCTCTCTCTCTCTCTCTCTCTCTCTCCTCTCTCACTCTCTCTTTAAAAAAAAAAAAAGATGTCTGCACTGATAACGGATACCTGATTTCAAAAAAGGAGAAAATATTTGAAATCGTGACTTCCCCAGGGAGATTTTATAAGTTCTGCATCCATATTAAAGTATAATGAAGACTCAGAGGAGAGTCTGATCAATACAGGGGAAACAAGAACACAGCATGCACATTTGAGGGAAAAAGCAATGGATGGACATTATGATTTTCACTAATGGCAGAGCTTGAGGGTACTAAGTCTACCCGGGTCCTAGTCACTGTAGTTCTGAATCATTTCAGGAAGTTACTTTGGACAAACTTTCATATCATAAAATGCAGAGCATCCTTTAGGGGAGAAGATTCTGAGGTTCCAGTGATTAGCAAGTCAGGCAGAGCTGAAATAAGAGGCAAATAGAGCTAGGATGAGATTTTCCAGGTCTTTTAGATTTTTCCAGGCTTTCAAGAAAAAATACATAATCAGGTGAAATGACAAGAACAACTCCAAAGATTTAGGTGTATACGCTGGTGATAGGACAGCTTCCTCCTCTCAGTGCAGATTGGCTCTTCCCTCTCATCACCAGCAGGGGAACCAGAGAGCAGCGTCTGTGCACCCAGACATCTACTAGCGAAGAGACCAAGGAAAAGCCAAGGACTACAGCAACAAAAATCTTGAAGAAGGAAAAGAAAATGGGGAAAGGAGGGAAAGTAGATGATGAAAGGGAAGGGAAAATGGAGCATAGGGAGGGAGAAAGATAATAAAGAGAAAACAGTAAGCTATCATCTACGCCACCTTACTTTGCATCTTGACTAAGGAAATCCAAAACTTTCAAAGCACTGCTGAAAAGATGAACTTTTTTAATTTAAAAAATAAGTATCATAACTCAGTTTTAGTTTCCAAGTAGAGCTCAAAGTGAGAACCGTGACTCCATCCCTTGTCCAAGCCCATTCCTCTTGCCCAGTTAATGGAGGAAGAACAGAAAAACAGTATGGTCCTGTCCCCAGGCCAATTGAGGGCTAGCTGGAGGTGAGACTGGCAGTAAGAATAACTTCTCCTTCCCCTCTCCAAAAGTGGGGGAGGGCCCAAACCCAATGGGGGGGGTGGCCTCTCATTTTGGCTGGCGCAATATGGTCTATGGGCCATAGACAACCAAGGCGTCATTCTGTCTCTACAGCGGCCCTTCGGGGAGGTGTATGAACTTGAAATAGACACATTGGAGACCACCTGCCATGCTCTGGACCCGACCCCTTTGGCAAACTGTTCCGTGAGGCAGGTGGCCCAGCATGTGAGTACCCTTCTTATGGTGACTGTTGTGATACCTCATTCAGTTCCACCGCAGTTCAGAAAAGAGCAGGTCCCATTCTATCCGGCTTCCCAGCCTACCTTCTCATCCAGCCGGTATGCAGTTTCTAAAACTGGCATTGAACGTCACCTTCCATGTCGTTGATTTTTACAATTTAGCCTCCTTGATGTAGCCCTCCCTGAAAGCTGAGAGTACAGTGTTTCAAAATCACCCCCGTGAAGATGACTTTTTGAGGGTTACCATAGACAACCAAGGCGTTGTGGGGAGGGGGCGGGGGCAGAGGAATCCCTTCCTCCTCGGTGACAGTGAAGGCCAGCAGTGCTCCTGGGCCCTCACTCTGGGTTTATTTCACCAGGCTGTGGAAGGAGACTGTAAGGTCCATGTGCTGAAACTGGATGGCAAGTTCTCCGTAATATTTGCAAAATGTGATTCCACCCCAGGTACGAATGCTTCTTTTTCTTATTATTTTTACCTTGTAGAGAGGGGAAGGAATCTGAATAGTTTTGATCCTAAGTAGTTTAGGTCACTTGGTTGGTTAAGAAAAGGAGAAGCCAAACTTCCTGGGTCCTGAGATTTAAAGACGGTTTAAGGATCTGTTCTCATTGGAGGTGAAAATTGTCCCTTAGTGACAGGGATTCCTGCGGAAATTTCAGCATGACACAAGCCACTGGAAGGTTTATCCCTAGAAGCAGAGATAAAGCCTAAAAGCCATTGCAGCATATATTACCCCTTTGTAAGTTTGTGGAGCTGGAGCAAATGCCCTGGAAAATTAGGAGCCCTTCCCTTCTCTGCGCAGACTCCGCGGAAGACGTGCGCAAGGTGTGTCCGAACTGCCCTCTGCTGGCCCCGCTTAACGACACCAGGGTGGTGCACGCTGTAGAAGCCGCTCTGGCCGCCTTCAACGCGCAGAATAACGGCTCCTATTACCAACTCTTGGAAATTTCCCGCGCTCAACTTGTGGTAAACAGACTGTTCGACAGATTGGGCAGTTTGGTGGCACTTGTGGTGAAGTAGGAGTGAGGAAAGGACAGGTGCAAGGACAGCAGCCAGAAGGGAAGGAGTGTGTTGGCTGGAAAAAGGCAAAAAAAGGTGTCCTTGAGGTATGAGGACTGGGAATGTCATGAGGACCCCCAAACCTCGCCTCCACCAGCCTGAGACCCTCTAGCATGAAGCAGCCAGACGCTGCAGGTAGGCACAATGCATCTTCTCTCGTTCTAGCTAAAACCAGCTTCCATGTTCAAGAGATGAAGGTTCCCATATTATCCAGACACACTCACTGTAAATCCACAGGTTTACCACGCATCACCACCATTAGCGACAGTCTAGCAATTAATATTTACAAAGGCAGGAGCCTACTTATACTTATAGGCATATAATGGTAAGATTCTAAAAATGCTTTTAGAATCGCCACAAAAAATACCCCCCCCCAAAAAAACCACAATTGTACTACAGATGGTTTAGCATATTTGAAGGAACCGGATTCTAATATTTAAGAAATCTGGTAATTTGTATACCAGCTATGGCATACTTAAAAATACTTTATGTGGTGATTCTGTTAACCATAATATATGATTCTTGGAACATTTTCATCCCAGACTACACCAAATAACAGACATGTTATTATTGTAAGTGTCCACAGACTTCAAGTACTATAAAAAGGAAAAACACAAGCAGTATCTTCCATGCTTTCATCTAAAATTTTTCACTTGATCCCACTTTATAAGTGGGAGAGGCTGTTATCTCTTCACCTTCCCAACCCATCTTGGAATAACTCAAACCTTAGTGCAGCCCCAAGAGTGAGGGCCAGGGGGAGGCAGGGTTTCCACTCATGCGGTCTGAGTGAGGCCTTCTGACTTCCTGTTCCTGTCTGAAAACTCACCTTTGTCCTAAATGATGGGCAACAAACACCTGCTCCTCTTTCAGGGAAGACCCAACCCCTACCTCTGTAGTACAAACACTTTAGAGCACCGACCGCAACAACTGTCCCATCAACCATGCATGGGCTTATTTCCAGGGCCACAAAATACGGTCTATGTGAATGGTGTTCCCTGAAGTTGTCCTGTTGCCATGACTCTTATTATTTCTCTCCAGCCTCTCTCTCCCTGCCCTTTTCATTTCAAGTCATATTGCCTCAAGTGCATTTTGATTTATTCTTATCAGCCTCTCCCAGTTTCTACCTATGTGGAGTTTGCAGTGGCTGCCACTGACTGTGTTGCTAAAGAAGTCACAGATCCAGCCAAATGCAACCTGCTGGCAGAAAAGGTGAGTGGGCTAGAACTTGAGGTTGCTGCTACCCAGGCAAAGCTGATTATAGGACAGAACATCTTATGTAACTTATATCTTGGGGCTGCAAAAAGAAAATGGCTATGCAAAATGTGGGCCTGGATCATGCCTGATCTTTCTCTGGGGTCTCACCTCTGCCCTTAAGAGCTGTCACAAAATCATCTCATTCACTGGAGGCACATGAAGTTAGGAGAAAGACAGAAGCCGTCTCCTAATGAAGACAAGTTACACCCAGCTGTTGGAAGTGTGATGTGTAGATTTCCTAGTTGTACCATTTGTGTGAAAACTTTCAAGTCTTTGAGTTAGTAATGTCCACTAGTACGAATTTAAACTAAAGAAATCATCAAAGGTTGTATATATATGTATACATATAAATAATGGTTTATCATAGATAAAAATGACTGAAAAGGAGGAAAAATCTCAGTGTCCAATAGAAGGGTGCCACTGAATAATACATGGCACATTAATAAATAGAAATTATTCAAGATAATTAATGATATGAAAAAATGCTATTATTTCAGGTCATAAATGATAGAATCAAAATTATCTCAGCTTTTAAGTTGTGTTTAATAGAATCTAAAATTAGAAAGAAATACATCAATATTAACAGTAGTTCTTGCTGGGTCAGACTATTTATGTGTGGGATTTTGGGTGATTTCTCTCTCTCATAACATTTCTTTATTTTCTGCATTATATATATAGGAGTATGTGTATATATATATATATATATATATATATATATATATATATATAGGAGTATATGTGTCATATACAGAATCTTTAAACTTTAGGAAGATTTTTTAACAAAATTAAAATTTTAAGTTTCTTTGCCTCAGTGTAGTTCAGTGCCAGTGAAACCAGGGAAGAAATCCATTTTTTTCAGTATAAACATTTTTCTATATATTGTAATAATTATGAATATTAGTGACAATTATACATTTTTGAGACAATCCGTAATATGATCACTTTGTCAAAATATACTCTACTGTCATGTATATATAAAAAGAACATATACAAAAATTAAAAAGTTGTCCATTTTTTAAATATCCGTTAAAATGACTCTCCTCTCTCTATGGGCAGCAATATGGCTTTTGTAAGGCAACGCTCAACGAGAAGGTTGGTGGAGAAGAGGTTGCAGTGACCTGCACTCTGTTCCAGACGCAGGTAACAACTTCATGAATATTCTTACATCTTCAGAATACAGAGACCCCCTTAACCTGCATGCAGCGTGTTAGTAATGACAAGGCATTTGTTGTCCTGTCTTCCTAAACTTCACAATGTAATATGGTACATGGAATCATCAACACTTGGAAAGATAATTCATCCATGTCTTTCCCTCCCATGCACCCGTGGCTGCAGGGCAGAACCACACTAGTGTGTAGTTGACAAGGCCATTTGTTCATGTATGGGAGGTGGAGTTGGGTTTCTTAATTGTGGGCAACAGGTGAGTAGGTCTGTCTGACAGCTCCCAGTAGCTGAAGGTGTAGGTGAAAAGACTTCGAATTAGCTGTAGGTGGAGTGATTTTACTTATGGGCCATGTGTGCAGAGGTCCACTGTCCACCAAAACAATCCTGGTGAAACTGGGGCCCCCATAGGCTAGTTGTCTCTCCCCTGTAAACCTGATGAGAATCCTTTGCACATATGCACGTTTGTGGCGGCGGGGAGGCGGGGGTTGTTTTGTTTTGTTTGTGAAATTCCTTACAAATGAAAATTCTTACTGTGAGTAAATTGGGCTGGGGGTGCCACCCAGACCTGTGGGTGGCTTTATCTGGGAGGAAGAAGCAAGCTAACCTCAGGAAATGGTCCTCTCTCTACCCTGTGGTCATACAGCCCCAACCAGACACCAATGTAGCAACCCCTGAAGCTGTCGTGGAACAAGCTACACCTGCATCCCTTCCGGCTGGTCAGCCTGCAGCATCCCAGGTGGTTGGACCTATGGTGGTGTCACCCCCCATAGGACCCCCGTCACACCGGGTACATTACGACCTGCGCTATGCCTTCTCAGGTGTGGCCTCAGTGGAGTCAGCCTCAGGAGAAGCGTTTCACCCTGGGAAAACACAGCCTGGTGTTGCTGGTGCTGCTGATCCATTGGTCCGCCCATGCCCAGGCAGGATCAGACACTTCAAGATTTAGGCTAGACACAGTAGAAATGGGAAGGTTTGACACAGAGAACTTAGCCACCATTTTGTCCAGGTCTGGCATGGGTGGGCCTTTTCTGTTGTCAAAGCAAGTGCCACATGTGTTTAGATCAACATCAAATCTTGAATTCCAGCCTCTCTTCGTGCCTCAGAGGATAGAAGCAGAGAGGGTGAAAGGCATAGGCTGACAACTTGATTGTCTTTGTCTTCATGATAAACCACTACCATTAAGTTCTCTGCCTTCTGGTTGACCTCATAAAAACAGTAGGAACTGTGACTTTGAAAGGTGCTCTTGTCAAACTTGTATCTATTAATAAAAATGCCTGAAGGACCTTTCTTAATAGAGAAGGTTCTAAACTGAAATATGGTCATGATTATTGCCTACTTCATCCCAGGTCTGCTTATGTATGGGGTCTGTTATCCCAAGAACCACACAAGTGTCCATCACCAAAATCTACTTAAGAATAGAAAAAGAAAACAACATACCTTGGTGCCAAATACAGGGAAAAGTGAGACTAGGAACTGCTCCCAACCCTAGGATATGACCATTTTCTTAGGAAAAAACAATTCCTTTTATTCAGAAGAGAAATCTTGCTAAAGGAAGCCAAGTGCCTGAACTTTGTACAGATAAATCAACCACTGGTTTTCTCCAATACTCAGGTAAGGAGGTATTGTAACTACTACAGGAATAGCACAGGAATCCCGTTTTAATTAGATTTGTTCACTATTTATGTTTCAAATATCTTCTTAGTACACACTCAGTGTATAATGCAGCTTTCTAGCCAGTATGTTTTAAGAATCCAAGTTAAAGCTCTGGTGTATAGTATATTTAGAGAAGGGGTCCCTGGGCAAGTGAATCTGTAGACATTATCTAAGTGCTCAATGGCACGAGAGAATAAACAGTCCCCATTAAAGAGTAATGCCTACACAATTTCAATTTTTGTCCATCAGTTTTAGGTTGTTCTGAACCTCCTCTGTGATGGGCCCTTCCAGATAGAATTTTAAAGGGTGAGGCCAGCAGCCAGTTGAGTGGCCACACTGAACCAGAGGTTCCATGGTTCTCAATCTGGGGATGGGGTGAGGTGGGGTGGAACAGAACCATGGAAGTGAGTAGAGGCATTCACTTGGGACACCACTGACATTTAGAGGACAGAGGACAGGGATGGAAAGCATTCTGAAACGAACAAGACATTTCTAACAATAAACTCCCAACAATGAACCACGATGTATCAGTGTTTAGTGATTTATCAAGTTCCCTTGGCACCTGTGTAGCTGTATTGGAAAGTGTTTGTAGCTGAGCAGGAGTAGCCAGAGGGCAAGAAGTAACTAATTGAGCAAATTTTGGTCAAAGTTTGGTCTTAGGCAGTGGGCCACAGATGTGATAAAGAGAGGATGTAATTTGGAGGTGGCACTCCAGGGCCTACCAATGGATTTGATATAGATGTGAGAAAGAGAGATGAAAAATGACAACTCCAGCATTTGTGGCTTTGCCAACTGGGAGGATGGAACCATTTAGCTGGGCAGGGAACACTGGTTCGTTTCATTTGACTTACCTCAACTTCTCTCCACTCTATCTTAATATTTGTGCCTGTTGATTTTTCTGCCTGTCTCACCCATGCAATTATCCCATGCCTCTCAAGGAAGCAGTGAAGTCGGAGAGACCTGCAAAACCTGGGCTGAGCTGCTGTGCCTACCTCCTCTTTCTGCCCTCATTGCACAACCAGGTGTATTCAACAGTCTGGCATAGAGATATTGGGAGGATTACATGAGATGCTACAAAATATATGCATGGAAATGTCCTGACACGTTCTGGGTTCTCAGGAAGGGCTCTGCCTCACTACTATCTCTTCCTGTGATCAAATTTAGTAGCTTCAGAAGATTATGATTTCAACCTCTTAAATCTGTACTCTCCATTTCACAAGTTTATCCCTTCTCATGATTTAAACTGACAGCCATGCACAGACAACTTCCGGCTTCATGACTCAAGGCTGGACGGCTCTCTTGAATTCCAGCATTGCATTTCCAAATATCTCCAGAATTTCCTCATCTGAATTCACCAAGAACAGCTTCCTATGTGCTTTATTTCCTCTAAATGATGCACAGCTAACGACTGAGCATTTATCAAAAATGTGTATTATTTTAGGATAATTTCTTCCCAGTCATAAGCATAAGGTTTAGAAGATAAGTGATGAAGTTCTTAAATCTATGGCCCTTACAGCACTTTTTTTTTCTTTAAGGCTGCCCTGTATTTTCATAATATCATCAACTTGTTTCAAATTTTGCATATCAGATGAGACTCTGTGGCTATTTTAGTTTCTTACTATTTAAAATTTGTATGGTTCAGAATTTCATACAATATAACCCATACAATATATGTTTTGTTCGTTTCAATATGTATGTCCACATCTCAGCTGGTCCACGACTCATCCAAATTGCCCTCCATCCCTGCATCGCTCTCCTTTTCCTTCATAACAGTCACCTAGGAATTAGAATTGCAGTAAACACAGGTAAATGTTGGGAGCTGCTCTGGAAATACACGCCCTCAAGTCCTGAGCAAGAGATACTGAATAATTATTGCTCCCGCAATAACTTAGGCCTTACCTCTGCTTGGATAATGAGGCGTGGCTCCAGGAGTAGGCATTACCTGGTGGGGTTGAGTTATACTCACCTGATCCTATGTAATCCTACTGCTTGCCGTTCTCAGATAGAATGTTCCAAGAAACAGAGTCCCCCATTAAAAGCCAGCTCCAGAACATGTGCTCCCGTCTCTATCAGCCTCTTGTGACTTTCTCTTGCCTCCCTTGTGGGAGCCTGAGGGCCGGAACCAGGGAAGCCGTCCTGAAGCTTATAAAAAGGTATTCCATGTCTGTGTGGTCTTTTCATGTCACCCCAAATTCACATGAGTAACTTTGGTTCAGTTGCCTGTGCTGGATGGGGCAGCAGGTAAGTTATATTTTTAATCCTTGATAATAAATGAGATTATATATGTAACCTATATAGCACTCTTAACATCAATTTCCCAAATACTCATTTTTATAAAACATTGTTGATATAAGCAGGTGAAATTCTTTCCACCTGCATCCCGTCCCCCACCCTGCACTTGGACCCCAAAGCCACAAGGCTCCAAGGACCACTAGGAATATATGAAATGCAGTGCTGTTTTATTAGCATTTTTGTGTGTGTGTGTGTGTGTGTGTGTGTGTGCTTGCCAAAGATAAGGGTGTTTATAGTGTTCATCATGGCATTATTTAAAAGAGCAAAAATTATAAACATAAATTTTCTTTATACATGTCTGGCTAACTAAATTATGCTACATCCATTCCATGGATTATTTGTAGAAATTTAAAACCATGTTATAAAAAAGTAACAATTCATATAGAAAAACATTTATATTTTGAGATGAAAAAGCAGGTTAAAGTGGTATGCTTCTACCATTATAACTCATTCTCTTCTTCTTCTACCCAACTAAGATATTGTCTTGTATTTAGAAAGTCTCAATTTTTTTTTCTTTTGCTGGGGCTGGGTCTGTAGCTCAGTGGCAGAGTGCTTGCCTTGCTTTTGTGAGGGACTGGGTTCGATCCTCAGCACCACATATAAATAAGTAAAAAGATAAAGATCCATTGACAACTAAAAAAATATTTAAAAAAATTTTTTTTGTTATTGCCGGGTATGGTACACCTGTAATCTCAGCTACTTAGGAGCCTGAAGCAGGAGGATGGCAAGTTTGAGGCCAGACTCAGCAATTTGGCAAGATCCTATCTCAAAATAAAACATTTTTAAAAGGGCTGGGGATGTAGCTTGGTGATAGAGCATTTGTCTAGCATGTGCAAGCCCTGGGTTTGATCTTTAGCACTGCACACATACACACACACACACGTTTTTTTGGAATGACACCCCCACCTCCATCACAACCCTCTGCAGTGGACAGTGTGGTTTCCTCTGCACCTTGTCTCTGAGGACCAGGCACTGGCGTTGAGAGTCCCCTGTCTCCGCACTGGCGTTCAGGGGTTTCTTTGACCTCTATCTGGGAGGTGTTTGCTCTTCCTCACCATTGGGCTGCCCCTATCCATCCTTGTCCTGGTTGATCTGACTCCCCAGGGACCCTCCCACATTCACCAGTGGCTTTGGTGTCTCTCCTCGCCTGCCCCAGACATCTTCAACACCCTGCCAGTGGCCCACCCACCCAACATCCGAATCTCTCCCTAGCTTGCCGTATTGCCCCTGCTTCATCTCCACCACCCTTTGGTTCCCACAGTCACACCCTCCTGGTGCCATTATCCTCTTCCTGGGTGGCAGACCTTGCCTCACCCTCTCTCTGCCCTCAGCCATCTTATTGTGCAGCCCTGATTCACTTCATCAGCTCAGCCTGTTTTTCAGCCTCACTGAGAACATCAATCTGTCTCTGTCATTCAAGTTATGGGACACCTCCAGGTTTCACTTCCTTGTTCTCAGACCCCAGCCCTGCGTCCGTTGTTTCAGTGATACACCACAACCCTCTGACTTCTGTCAGACTGCCTGCCTTTTCAGGGCCCATCTCCAATTGCACTTTTTATTTCTGTTTCCAGGCTGTAGTTCTGACTGAGGGGCTTCTCATTGGCTCTTTCTTCTTATTCTTCCTTTTAGGTATACTTAATGTATATCTATCTGTACAATGTATTTTGACATATCATACATACATGGAGTATAACTTCCCATTGTGGTTGTACATGATGTGGAGTTACATTGGTCGTGTATTCACATATGAACACAGGAAGGTTATGTCCAATTCATTCTACTATCTTTCCTAGTCTCATACCCCTCACACCTACTTCCTTCCCTTAATTCCCTTTTGTCTAATCCAATGAACTTCTATTTTTCCCTCCCCCCACTTATTGTGGTTAGCATCCACATATTAGAGAGAACATTAAGCCTTTAGTTTTTTGGGATTGGTTTATTTCACTTAGCATGATAGTCTCCAGTTCCATTCATTTACCAGCAAATGCCATAATTTCATTCTTCTTTATGGGCTGAGTAATATTCTATGTGTATATATACCACAATTCTTTATCCATTCATCTGTTGAAGGGCACCTAAGTTGGTTCCATAGTTTAGCTATTGAAAAACTGAGCATCTATAAACATTGATGTGACTGCATCACTGTAGTTTGCTGATTTTAAGTTTTTGGGGTATATACTGTGGAGTGGGATAACTGGGTCAAATGGTGATTTCATTTGAATTTTGTTTTCTGAGGAACCTCCAAACTGCTTTCCAGAGTGGTTGCAACAAATTTGTAGTCCCATGCTTGGCTCTTGATGCCCTCACAAAAGTTGCTCTCCATCCTTAGATGAGACCACAGAGCTGCCCACCATTATTTCATCTCCTAGTCTCCACAATGGCTAATCCATGCTTGCCCCTTTCAAATCTCAGATCATACTCCCATTTCTCAACTCTCAACAAGTCAAACATTTCCGGTGCGAAATGAAATAAATACTCTCATCTAAGAATTCCCTCCAGTGTATTTCCAAAGTCATCCATCCTTACCTCCTTGTCTGCAGCTCACAGATAGTCTTTCTCCTCCCATAAAAAGGGTGATATGTTCTGAGAAATGCATAGTTATAGAATTTCCTAGTTGTGTGAACATCACAGAGTGAGCTCACGCTATCTTAGATGGCACAGGTTAATCACTCCAAGTGGCCTCTTGATGTCATTAACAAAAACAGTAAACTAGGGCCCAGACTGTTTAGAAAAATGAAACATTTATATTTATACTTAGAATCATATAGATCATGACAAATTTGCTTATTGGAAACCTCTAGTAATGTCAATGCCACTTTCTTGAAATGTACCATGTAAGGAGCTCTGCTGTAGAGCCTTTTTGAAACAGATTGACTCTATAGAAAACAGGATCATACAGCTATATCACCAGAAGTGAAAAATATGTTCTGGTGTTTTTCTGTAAAGATTAAGAAATTAAAAGTCAAAACTTTAAAAAATAAATAAATAAAATTAAAAGTGCTAGGATGTAGCTCAGTGGTAAAGCACCTCTGGGTTTGATCCCTAGTACCAAAAACAAAAACAACACCCAGTATAATTTTACTGTAGTTTCCAAAGTCTGTCCTGTTTTGCAATGTGACCTTATAACATGATCATTTTCGGTATTACTATCATAAACATCATTTGTGGTGGCTAGTATGTAGTCTAGCAAGTAGACATACCATAGTTTATTTAGCCATTCTCTTATTGTTGGACATTTAGCTGGTTATCTCTTTTTCACAGTTGTAAGTGGCACAACAATAAATATTATTATGTGGGCTGGGGTTGTGGCTCAGTGGTAGAGCGCTTGCCTTGCATGTGCAAGACCCTGGGTTCAATCCTCAGCACCACATAAAAATAAATGAATAAAATAAAGGTATTGTGGGGCTGGGGATGTGGCTCAAGCAGTAGCGCGCTCGCCTGGCATGCGTGCGACCTGGGTTCGATCCTCAGCACCACATACCAACAAAGATGTTGTGTCTGTCGAGAACTAAAAAATAAATATTAAAAATTCTCTCTCTCTCTCTCTCTCTCTCTCTCTCTCTTTCCTCTCTCACTCTCTCTTTAAAAAAAAAATAAAGGTATTGTGTCCAACTATAACTAAAAAATAAATATTGAAAAAATAGATAAATATTATTATGTGTAAAAGGTAGAGCCTCAGAAATAGAACCAAGACTCCAGAATAATACTACTTTATAACTCTTGATATACATCACCAAAGTACTTTCCAAGAAGAGTTTCTGCCAATCTTTTTTTTTTTTTCTGCTGAAATACAAGCATGCCCATCTCAGGGAACCTTTACAAACCTTGCTTGGCATTATCATTTCCTCCCTAAACTTACAATTGCCTGAGTTATTCTAGTTATCACATCTCACTCAATTATGCTTTGGTTCATATTTATACCAATATAATTAGATGGCTCTGGAAAAGGTCACTATTGACCTTATTGCCAAAACCATTGATCCATTGATTTGTTTTCCTTCTCATATTATGTAAGCTCTCTGCAATGTTTAATGTCATTGTCAGTCTCCAATTTGGAACTCTTTCTTTAGAGCTTCCTGACATTTAGAGTTAGAGGCACTGCAATTTCACCTTGGTCTTCTCATTTTATAGGCTCCCAATGGCAATCTTACCCACTCCTGTAACTTCAACTCAGTGATAATATTCCCTACATTTTCCCTTTTTTTTTCTGCTGGATTGTAAGGGTCCGGTGAAAAGTCGGAGGAAGAGACCACCAAGAGACTGACTTATGCAAATGCAGAAGGGGATTTATTGAGGATCCAATTCAGCGCACTGAGGCTCCAGGCTCACTCAAGAAGGGAGAGCAGCCCAGAGCCCCGGGGAGGGGTTGAACAGTGCTTAAGTACACTTTTGGGGGAGGGTGGGGGGCTTTGCATACATCAGAACAAATCTGTCTGTGGGAGAGCTGGTAAGGTGATGAGAATGAGGCAGGACTCTAGGCAAAGTAGTATTTAGAGAGGAAGCAGAGGGAGGTGAGCCTAAAGAGTCTGAAACTGAAAGACTGTGGAGCAGAAAGCCAAGCTACTTAGACCAGGAAGGATTGGATTGAGGAAGGAAGGGGTGGTCACAGAGAGAGAAGCCATGGGGAGCTTGAACAACAACTTTCATACATAATTAGCACATTCATTGTTCATGGGAAAATTGAACAACAACTCTCATACATGATTAGCACATTCATTGGCGGGAACAGGTCAGGTGGGGGTGATTGGTCACTCCTAAGCGGGGTACACATTCAAACTGATTGGTTCGGGCCCAGTGTGCTTACATGACAAACTGCACAGGGCCCTAGGCTAAATGGCCAGTAGGGCATTGTCTTAACTGCCTCCGGAATTTCAGGTTCTGGGTGTAGCAGAGGAATTTAACAATACCTGGTCCTTCACTTTTTAATTCAGGCTTTGCAGCTTAGAAACTTTACAATGCCCGGTCTTTTACATTTTAACTCAGGCTTTGCAACTTAGAAACTTTACCCATTCAGATCTCTAATCTTCCCTGTGATGGCCCTACAACCTCAGTGTATAAACATGCTTTTATCTCTTTTATCTATATTTTCAAAGGTCCTTTCTTGACTCTATATTCCTCTTTCATGTGTTGCTTTCCTTCTGTTTACAGCCAAGCTTTTAAAAACCATGATCTACACGCTTATCAAGATCATGAACTCACGTTCATTTTTTTTCACTGCTCTCTGGCTTCTGGTCCCAACAGTCCTCTGAAACTGCTGCTGACAAAGATCACTACAGATCTCGCAGATGCTAATGGTAATAGGTACATTTTAGCCTTTCTCTTTTGCAGATCAAGCTCCCCATGGCTTCTCTCTCTGTGACCACCCCTTCCTTCCTCAATCCAATCCTTCCTGGTCTAAGGAGCTTGGCTTTCTGCTCCACAGTCTTTCAGTTTCAGACTCTTTAGGCTCACCTCCCTCTGCTTCCTCTCTAAATACTACTTTGCCTAGAGTTCTGCCTCATTCTCATCACCTTACCAGCTCTCCCACAGGAAGCTCAGCTTCTCCCATGCTCCAGCCTCTGCCTTTGCCTGCTGCTGCTGATACTCATTCTCTTCAAGCTTCTGGTCCATCTAGCCAACACCAATTGAAAATCTTCACTGAGAGATACCTTAGGTCCTTCAAACTGAAGTCTCAAATGAAAGCGCCCATCCCCCTTCTTCCTAAGCCTGCTCCACTCCTGCAATGGCAGCATAACTCCCCAACCCAGCTGTAGAGCCTCCACCTTCAGGGTCATTTCCCACCCTGCCCTCCTCTTTGCCGCCATTTTGGTTTGTTTTTTTGTTTGTTTGTTTGTTTGTTGTTGTTGTTTTTAAATACACACATATATATATTTAGTTGTAGATGGACAAAGTGCCTTTATTTTATTTGTTTATTCCTATATAGTGCTAGGGATCAAACCTAGTAGCCCATGCATGCTAGGAAAGAGCTCCACCACTAAGCCACAACCTCCACCCTGCCGTCATTTGGATTGTTCACCAGCTCTTGATTTCCTGCATTCTCAATGTGTCTCAGATCCATTCCTTCCTCTTTATTTCCACCGTCACTTCAGCAGGTCTCCTCTATTCACAACTGTATCAGTCAAGATTCAGTCAGATTTAGCAGAACCAGTGGGAGATATTAAAAGGAATTCGCTTATGCAATTGTGGGTGCTAGATAAACAGTTCCTGTAAAGCTGTCTCCATATCCAATGATGCAGCCCAAACTCCATGGGGCAGACATTCAGGAAGAGAAGATGGATATGAAGTAGAGGAATTGACAGCAGGTGGGAAGCCACAGCATGAGCTGGAAACCCACAGGATGGACGATACCATGTCTGTTCTGGTTACTTCTGATCTTGGTGATGAGAAGCTGGGGCCTTTTGTCTCTGCTGAGTGGAATATCTTTCTGGAGACCAAGTCCTCAAAAACCTTAGTGACTCACCAAGACATTTTGGAGGCAATGCAATTCATTCTATCACAGAAGACCCTCAGATTCCTGCTGCCTACCACCCTGGCTCTGTATCTTGTCATTCCTTCACCCTCCCTCTTCTCATCTCTTTCTCTCCACCACCCCCCCCCCCACACACACCAAATATACACACAATCTCAAGTCATAGAACTAGTGTAGAAAAACATTTACTCATGAAATTTGGGGCCTGGTTCATTCAAAATGAATATTTCTAAAGTTTTGGTTTTGCAGGATGGAGGATACTGAGGTTGAATCCCAGGGATCCTTTACTATTGAGCCACATACCCACATACCCCTAATTTGTTTAATTTTTAATTTTGAGACAGGGTATCCCCAAATTGCTGAGGATATTGCTGAATGGCTGAGGCTAGCCTCAGATTTGCAATCTTCCTGTCTCAGCCTCTCAAGTCACTGGGATTACAAGTATTACACCACACTCAGATCAAAGTTTTGATATCCTAACTTAAAAAGAACACTTGAAAAATTATATTGTTACCTGTTAAAACATAGAAAGGGCTGGTAATTATCACGAATTATTCATTACAAACCAGGTATACCCAAAACGCGAAAAAGTTTCATTTAAACTAAAAGCACTACCCTGTTCTCATAAGGTAGCCTGTCCTCTCTGTTGTCACTGACTGGTCATTTGCATCTCTGTGGTGTCTGTGATCCTCTCTAAGCCACTGGAGCAAATGATTCTTCAGTTGTTACAATGGAAATATAGGCACTCATTATCAAACCGTTCTTCCTTCCTTCCTTCCTTCCTTCCTTCCTTCCTTCCTTCCTTCCTTCCTTCCTTCCTTTCTTTTAAGCACAGTTCTGGGTTTGGATTCTGGGTTATAGATTCCTAGGCTCCTGGGTATAATTATCCTGAATCTGCTTGCTCCCACTTCCAGGCATTGAATGTGTGATCGCTCTCCTCTTCTCTGGTTCTTCATGAGAGTAACTCCTAATTGCTCTTGGAAGCCTGTCTTAGAGGCCACGGCCTCCACGAAATCCTTGCTCATTCCTTTGGCCTCTTTATTTTCCCAGGTCTGGTTTAGGGCATTTAGGTTTACATTTGTGGTTGACTTGAAATTTTAATGCAATCTTCTGCTTCCAAGGGCAGAGGATATGCTTCATATTTCTCTATTCTCGCATCTAGCATAGTGCCTGACACGGATGAGAAACCTCATTCACTGGAGAAGAACTTAGGACTTCACTAGAGTGGAAGAACTTCCTTTTACCTACCAAAATCCAGACCTACGGAGGATCCCACAAACTCAAATTTCACAGCCCTTCCCTGCCCCTTTAAGAGAAAGGTTTCTGTTTACTGTGTTTGGGACATTCAGATGCAGAACATGTCCTGGTGGTTCACGTCCTGCTAGTGTGAATTCTATTGTCATAATATTTCTGGAGAAAAGTGTGGCAAATCATATCAGAAGTTTTAACATTAGAAATTTCCTTTGGCCAATAATTCCATTTTGAGGCATTTATACTAATCAAACAATGATAATCAAACAAAGATTTACCTACAAGGATGTTAATTGCAGCATTGTTTTTAAAAGCAGAAAATTGGAAGCAATCTAAACAAGTCACAAAGACAATTGGTTTGAACAATTGGCTGTCAGTGGACTACTGTGTAGTAATTAAAAATTAAGTTGTAGAAATGGGTTTATTTATATGTTAGCTGTCCATAATGTTGTTGGATTTCAAAAGCAAGATACAATATAGTATGTATAGTTCTTTATTACTTTTATTATTTTTTTATTTTTATTTTTAAAGAATTGTAAAGACAAATCATATGCTATTTTGGTTCTGGGTAAGTTGACAATTTCTTTCTTTTTTTTTTTTAAGAGAGAGTGGGGGAGAGAGAGAGAGAGAGAATTTTTTTAATATTTATTTTCTAGTTCTCAGCGGACACAACATCTTTGTATGTGGTGCTGAGGATCGAACCTGGGCCGCACGCATGCCAGGCGAGCGCGCCACCGCTTGAGCCACATCCCCACCCCCTCTTTATTACTTTTATATATAGAAATGTGTGTGATATATTCATAAAGGATATCTATCAACTATTAACAGTATAATAGGATAATTTTATCTTCTTATTTGCTTTCTTCTTTATTTTTCTATAATACACTTAAATCACTTTAGTAGCCTTCTTTTAGTGAGAAAAAAAAAGTTTAAATTACTTACAGTGGTTCTGCAAGCCCTCCACTCACAGGAGGGCTTGCAGTGAAAGGGTAAAGTTTCTAAGCTGCAAAGCCTGAATTAAAATGTAAAAGACTAGGTATTGTTAAGTTCCTCTGCTACACCCAGAACCTGAAATTCCTGAGATAGTTAAGACAACGCCCTACTGGCCATTTAGCCTCGGGCCCTGTGCAGTTTGTCACAAGGCCCGAACCAATCAGTTTGAATGTGTACCCTGCTTAGGAGTGACCAATCACTCCCGCCCGACCTGTTCCTGCCAATGAATGTGCTAATCATGTCTCAGAGTTGTTGTTCAATTTTCCCACGCCTCATGATGATTTGTTCTGATGTATGCAAAGCCCCCCCCACCCTCCCCAAAAAGTGTACTTAAGCTCTGCTTGACCTCTGCTCTGGGCTCTGGGCCGCTCTCCCTTCCTGAGTGAGCCTTGGGCCTCAGCGCGCTGAATTAGGATCCTCTTCAATAAACTCCCTCCATGGGGCTGGGGATGTGGCTCAAGCGGTAGCGCGCTCGCCTGGCATGCGTGCGGCCCGGGTTCGATCCCCAGCACCACATACCAACAAAGATGTTGTGTCAGCCGAGAACTAAAAAATAAATATTAAAAATTCTCTCTCTCTCTCTCTCCTCTCTCACTCTCTCTTTAAAAAAAAAAAAAGATTCTTAAATAATAAAATGGCATATTATTTAAAAAAAAAAATAAAAAAAAAAATAAACTCCCTCCTGCTCATTGCATGAAGCTGGTCTCTTGTGGTCTCTTCCTCCGACGTTTCGCCAGACCCTTACAAACCTACTGTAAGTAATCCAGACTTTTTATTCACAGGCATAAATATCTTTGGACCAAAAGAAAAATCACCAATTATTAAGATTTACTATTGGCTAGGCATGTATCACATGCATGATCTCATTTAATCTTGTAAATATGAATTTTGTCTATGTTTTTATTGATGAGGAAACTGAGTACCAGAGAAAATAAATTATACCTATACCTGAAGTCAACAGCAGGGTGACAGATGCCATCCAACAGGTGTGCCCAACTCTAAGCTCTCCCTTGTCCATGACAGCACACAGCAGAGGCCCCCCCACCAGGACTGCCCCCCTCTTAGGCCAGTGTCAGTCCTAAGGAGACAGAAAACAAACCAGTTCCTGAGGTCATTGTCCTCTGATGTAAACCCACTCGAGGCCAGGAACTCAGTGTGAACTGGCTGCAGATCAAAGCTGCTTGGGAGGATATTGATTCACCCTGCCATTAGTGGATAATTATGTATTTATCCATTAGTTCCATGATCCACAGTGAAAAGAACAAACACTACATTCTCACTAAGAACACAGTAGTTGAGGAGTCTTGGGTTCAATTCCTGGGTGGATGTGTGGTCTCAGGCAGTTTATGTAATTTTTCAAGACTTTGACTACATAATTTCAAGGAAGTAGTGTTTGGCCCACAAACTCTTTAAGGCCTCTTCAACCTCTAACCCTACAATTCTGTGATATATGTCACACTACACATAGGCAGGAAGGGGGACAGGGAGAAAATGCCTAGTGCCTCAAATTTTCCAGTATCACCAACCTCTGGAGGGAGATTTTCTATTCTTATTTTCAGGATGAGCAAACTTGTTCTCAGAAAAGTTTGGGGGACAATTTCTCAACCTTTGAGCATCTTCCTGCATAGAATTTCACCATCTCTCTCTTCTCACCTCCATCCTTGTTCTTTATAAAATATATATATATATCTTTCTTAGTTGTAGATGGACACAATGCCTTTATTTTATTTATTTATTTTATATGTGCTGAGGATCCAATCCAATGCCTCACATGTGCTAAGAAAGTGCTCTACCACTGAGCTACAACTCCAGCCCCTGCACCCTTGTTCTTTTAAAGAATCCGTTGGGCTGGGATTGTGGCTCAGTGGAAGAGTGCTTGCCTAGCACGTGTGAGGCACTGGGTTCGATCTTCAGCACCACATAAAAATAAATAAAGAGAGGCTGGGGATGTGGCTCAAGCGGTAGTGCGCTTGCCTGGCATGCGTGCGGCCCAGGTTCGATCCTCAGCACCACATACCAACAAAGATGTTGTGTCCGCCAAGAACTAAAAAATAAATATTAAAAATTCTCTCTCTCTCTCCTCTCTCACTCTCTCTTTAAAAAATAAATAAATAAATAAATAAAGATATTGTGTCCAAATACAACTAAAAAAAAAGAATTCGTGATGATTATAATCTCCAAGTTCTAGGAATTTAATGAAATACCAGGTTTACGATGGGCTATGTGGCGTCCATGATCCACATTTATGAAAAGCAGAACAGGTGGCGGTAAAGAGACCCAAACCATGCATGGCTACTGTGAGGACTGGCCGGAGGCGCAGAGGATCTTGGCCTCACCCCTGGTCAGCTGGTCCTACAAAATGCTCGGATAGATTTCAATAACTACCTGGATGACATTCAGAATGTCTGGACAAACCCAGAGAGCACCAAAGCTATTCTGCACCTGTGCTGAGCAAGGACTGCAGTGACTGCTTGCATGGTATTTCCACTACACTGAAGAAGAAAACCTATTTTTAAAGTACAGTTGTAGCCTGGTGGAGATCTAAGGTATCTTATATCATGGACAGCAAGACATCATGCAGCAGCATTTCAGGGCAGAGGCTGAAGGAGGCCCAGACTGCCCAGTCCCTGTGGATTCTCTCAGTCATATGTTGCTGTCATCTCCCAAATCAAAGCTATTTCTGCTTGCCCAAGATTGTTCCTATTAAACAGTTTTAACTAACTTTTTATAATCTGGAAAGAATAGTTTTTAAAGCTTATTAACAATTTTAAAAAAGCTCACCTCTAAAAAAATAAAACCAACTTCAAAAATATCGTTTTTCAGTTCCTACGAACTGGAAACTACTAAATCAGTGTTGGGGAAAGGCAGGGAATGTAAAGTTCACCCACTTCCTTCAGGTTCAGGATACAAATCTCTACTCCCCCACTTCTCCACTAACTCACTTTGTCTTCTTGTTCCCCTTCCCCTCTCTCCTTGCCTTCACTCTTCCTATTCATAACTAACAGCACCAATAGGAATTGCCAAGGTCAGCAGCTAATTACCAACAATAGGCATAATTCAGGAGTTTCATCCTGGAGTTAGATAATCTTTCCCCCTGTCTCCAGTGCAATGCCAGCGGGATTAGAGGGTTAGCTACCTCTCTTGTGCACTCCCATAGCAGAGTATAAACACACACACACACACACACACACACACACACACATATCCTTGTTCATGTTTGTGTACATGTGTTTGTGTGTGTGCATTCATTCTAAGCCAAGTTTATTGTTCGCAGAGTCTGCGTTTGTTAATTCACTAAAAGTTACTTGTAATCCCTAAGTCAATACTGGTTGTTTTGTAGAATGTCCTTCAAACACCACCACTTCCCCCTCCACATACCACAGAAATGAGGACATGTCCTTCTTAGGACATCTCATCAGCAAGCACTTGATATCTGTTTGTCCCAATAACAATGATATTAGTTTTGATCATTTAGTCAAGGTATGTTTTCCAGGTTTCTTTGATATATAACTATAATTGCATATAATTATATATACATATAATTTCTCTCTTTATAATCAATAAGTAGTCTGTGAGGAAATACTTGGAAACTATGCAGATAACCTATTCCATATCAAATTTCACTCAATAGTTTTAACATACATTGAAGATTCCTGTCTGGATTACTTATTACAATGATGGTTGCAAAATGGTGACTTTCTAATCCATCATTTCTTCTGTATTTAGCAAATGGCATTTCATTGTAAGCAAAAAGTTTCCTTCATCCTTACGCAGTATCAGTACAGACCCATTGGTCATTATTTTGTTGAGTGGATTATAATTCACTACTATCATTGTATTTGGATGCTTAGATTGTCCACAATTTAGAAATGGATTTCCTTCAAGTGGTTTATTTTTACATGACCTTATTCATTGAATATTTCTTTACTTTCTGTACACGGTCCACTTGTACTCTCTGTTTCTCTGAAATCAACCATTTCTTCAAGAAATCCTCAAGTGTAGGATTTAGAAACCAAGTTCTGGGCAACAGGTGGGCTCATTGATTATAAACTTTCTCAATAGATACAGTTGAAAAGAATACTAATTTCATATGGCTTTATGACAAATTATGAGTTCATTCTTCCATCTTTAGTACCAATCCAAGAACCCAGAGTTTCTCTGTCTTCCCTCATTCTCACTCCCTCTCTCATAATGAGTATCTGGGTTCCTGAGCAGTGATATAATTGTCTCAATATTGTAGTTGTAAGAATTGCTATATCCAATCTGCTATGGAAAAACAAGATTTTTTTTGTATCCCCCTTTTTTAACTGATGATATAAGTCATAGAACTATGTGCAAAGGGGTTGTTTTCCCCTTCCACTGTGTTTAGTATTCATTTGGAAGAGGCTCATTTGTTTCTGTTTGTATTTAATTTTAGTATCCTCTTCTCTCAGCTTTGTTGAGTGAATTTTATTGTTCCAAAAATGTAAAACAATATCATGATTTCAAAAGTCAAAACTATGCATAAAATGGTATTGGAATAGTACTGGTAATTTGGAGTAATTTATTTTGTCTTTTATTTATATTCAGAATTTTATTTTCAATATTGCTAGATATGGCTCCCTGCAATGGGATTTGGTGGGATCTCCATTGCACATACCTTTCCCTTGATCCCTTCAATTTTACCTGCAACCCTATGCTTTCATTTCTTCATCTGAATCTTCTTAGCTCCCAGTATTCCAGCTCAGCTGAATCAAAGCTGAGCTTCCACTGAGAGAAAGTGCGTCAGACCTGAGGCCTTCCATGAGAACATGTGTTGTGGTCAGATCCTGGTTCTGTTCACTTGGCAGATATTGACATATGTGGGGTATTAGAAAGGACACATGCTTTGGGGTGACAACTGTCAAATGGAGTCAAGATACCTCCAACAAAGCCTCACCTGGGGGTTGTGGGGGGGAGGTGTAAGCACCTGGCAGGTAGCACAGTGCCTGGCATGCTGTCATAGGCAGTCAGTGCCATCTTTGATTAGTGTATGGACAGCTGATTGACCAGAACCAGCATCAGCATTTCTGGAAATGCGCTGCACCCTCTGAGTTGGCTTGTAAAGGTGCTGGTGAAGTAAATTGGGAAATTCCAGGTCTGAACAAAGTGCTGGGTGGCTCCTCAGGAAGACACTGAACCTAATTGAAGTTTAGCCTTTGTACCTGGGACCCCGCCTCCAATTCAGGATTCAGGATGTGCACCTGGATCTGGAATCCAGTAAGCACTGTATTGTTCCCAGGAGTGCAGAAGTGACGGTGCAGTTTGCAGAGTATTAAAGGATGATCAGAGAAAAAGAACTTGTCAGTGTTGTCCAGCCTGCTGAGGAAATGCTAGGACGGGCATCCCTCTCCAGTGGAAATTAACAAACAACCTTCAGGTTTTTACTTCAGTTACTTGTGCAGAGAGTCAGACTGCAGGCCTGAGTAACTCTAGGTCCTTAGGAAGGACCAACTGCAAGACCTTCAAGGCTGAGGCCCTGCCTCTCAGGTACCACTACCCAGAGAGGACTTTGACTAAGAATTCTTAACATGTCTTGTCATGGACCAACAAAACTGTGAGTATGGGATGTGGATTGGAGATCCTCCCTTTCTTATCTTTTAGAGTCACTTTGATGAGTTAATGAGGATAAAGGGTGTGCCAGATGGGCTTTACCTGATCCTCACATCCTGTGGAAGAACTGTGGCCTCAGATAAGGTGGGAAACTCATCCTTGGTATGGCTGTTGAGTGCTGAGCTGGAATTGAACCCAAGTTGGTCGCACCCTGAATCTGTGCAGGAAATAGAGATTCTTGCAGGAAATTACACTTTTGATGCTATCAGGCAGATTTGCCTAAAGAGTATATCGGATACTGAAAAATGTGCTCTAGATATTCTGAAATTTTTCATTGCCTAAACGTAATTGATCAAAGTAGGAGAGAGGGAAGTTCTAAACATAGGGTATTTAGGAAAGTAGTGGGTGACAGACTATTTCAAGGTGACCTGAGGCTACTGGCTGGGTTGGGAACAATAAACATCCAGTTTATAGAAGGGTCAGCTGGGAGGATTGGGGAACACGGGAAGACACAGGAAGCAAATGTCCTCTTAGGTGCTGAGGACATTTCTTTCTCTTACCATCCTTCTCCTCTCCTTGCCCGTCCTAGCATATTCCTATTTATTCTTCAAGCCCCAGATTGAATGTGACCTCATCCAGGAAACCTGTCTTGACTGCCCCAGAGGAATGAGTTTTTCTTCTGTTGCTTTCCTCGTATCCATTTCTTAAGGGCAAGAACTGTGCCTGCCTCTCTGAAGACATAGACCTCAAATGAAAACCTTGGCTCTGAGATCTTGGGCAAGTTATGTAACAGAGGTTCCTCCATTTTCTCATTTGTTCAGTGAGAATAAGAGTGGTCTCTACAGCCCTGGTTGATCGTGGGCTTAAATGAGAGAAGGGACACAAAATATTTAGTTCAGGGCTGGGCATATACTGAGAACTTCTCAGTGTTATGTATCATGCTGGGCCTCAGCTGTTGTTCATTCTGTGTTCGTGGAAGGAGAAAAGATAAAGAGGGGAAAGGACACAGAGAAAGATAAACAGACTCATTACAGGGATATTTTTAGCCAGGAAAACACTAGCCTGATATTTTAGTGCTGTGGTTGCTGAATAATTTGCTTGAGTATACATCCTACCCTCTTAAGTGCCTGTAACTTCCCCAAGATCTAATCTCCTAGATTACAGATCAGCTTGTACTGTCCATCTCCCAGCTCTGCCCCAAGCAAAACCTCAACTATCTGACTTCTCCCTTTTCTAAAGTCAACAATCCTAAATCGCTGCCCTGAATCACTCCAGTGTCAGAAGGCAGGTGGGCAGGATGCCCTCTAGAGCCTCCTCTTCACTCAAGGACAATTGCCTGTTTCTTCTAACCTGACTCTCACCTGGTGATAAATCCATTCAGGTGTGACCACTTCCCTGTTGCTGGATTGGGAAAAGGCCACTGGCACAGTCACATGGGAATCCGTGCTGGGTGGGATAAGATGAGGTTTCAGAGGTACTGACAGTGATCATTGTTCCTGGGTGTCATATGCTCCAGGCTCTTGCTAAACACATTACAACTCCTGTGATCAGTCCTTATCATACCTTGGAGATGGATACCCCTGCTGCCTTCCCTTTTACACCAGAGGAATCTGAGGCTCCATGGGCTAGTCCTGGGCTGTCTAAGAAAGTGGCATGATTCTTGAACACCTTCAATATGGCTAGTCTACACAGAAGCATGTTGTGGTGCGAAACAAAGAATGTAAACTGTCTCATAATTTTTGTATATTAATCACACATATGAAATAGTATTTTGGACAGATTGGGTTAAACAAAATATTATTAAAATTAGCTTTATTTCTTTCAACTTTAAAATTTTTTTGAGTTGTAGATGGACACAATACCTTTATTTATTTATTTATTTTTATGTGGTGCTGAGAATTGAACCCAGTGCCTCACACATGCTAGGCAAGTACTCTCTCTACCACTGAGCACAACCCCAGCCCCTCTTTCCACTTTTTAATGCAGCTACTAGAAATGATAGAATTAACGTGATTTATGTTGTATTTCTACTAGATGGTGCTGGATTCAACAGTTACCCTAAACCACAATCAAGCTTCAAACCCAGGCTGATCTGTCTTCAAAGTCTCACTCCTCACTCCTCTGCTGAAACTACAATTCTATGCTGATACTAAAGTTTCCCCACATGTGGTAGGAACCAAATACATGTGTACCTGGCCAGGGCTTCTAGGGAAAGAGGAAATATGTTGTCCTCTTTCTACACATTTGTGCATACTCTGAGAGCATCATTGTTTTTCAGAAAAGGAAACTAAATCAGATGGCATGCCCGTGGTGTCTCAGACCCTTTACCACACAGTGCTGGTGGTAGAACTTAAACCCAGGACTTGCTGTCTCCAAAGATTAGGCTCTTCATCCTGTTGTGTCCCATGACTCCCATACTCTGCACACTAGAAGGGACTGGGCTCAGGTTGTTGATACTACTTTGAAACCCAGATCCCTGGGACGTGATGAACAGGTCCATCTTGATGGACCTGAGGAGTGGCATCTTCTCGGGACAGGATGAAGTTATGTGCCATCTTCACGTTGGCACTGAAGGGGCTCTAAGAAACTGCTTTAACCTGACTTCACAGAGGAGGAACTGGGCTTCCGAAAGGTTTTGCCACTAAAGCTCACCTCACACAAATCAGATTGATCCAGGATCTGTGTTGAAGTCCACCTGACCATGGGGTCAGCATTCGGTCCCTTTTAATCTGTTTGTTTTCGTCTTGCCTTTCACTGTAGTTGCACTAGTGGCCTTCACCTATGGGGCTGGTTCATTTCCTCCTGCCTCAGACCTACCTGCTGAAACAGCTCAAAGAACGTTTGTGTACTGATTGCAAAATTAACTCTGTTTTATCCCAGAATTGCAAAGTCTTTTTCTATCCTGACAAACAGAAAAACCTGAGCATCTTTAAATTTAAATCTTTAAATTTTTAGAGTTTATTTGAGCATTCAGGGTAGCGCTGGACCACAACAGCTGACACTTTGCCAGGAATAACAGGATGGGGAAACTTTTCATAAAGTTTCTGCAGAAGCAAGACAAGGAAAACAATTTTGCCTGGAGGAGTACGTGGAAAGTTCCTAGCTAAAGGTTAGTTGGTAGTTTCTGGTTGGTTCGGTTTCAAGTTTCAGGTTTCTGTTTACTTTGGGCTTTGATTTGTTCCTGTAGGAATTTAAAGTGCCAGAGCCTCTCCAGTCTAATGGACTCTCGATTCGAATTTTTTAACAATACCCATTTCTGGTTTCTGGGTACATTCTCCTCATATTGTTCTCATTTGAAAAGCCATGCCCACAGTCCACCTGTAAAGAACAGAGATCCTTAGATCTGCATTCTGTAAATCAATCCTCAAAAAGTTCTTGTTTGTTTCCAGAAATTAGTTAGGACTGTACCTTATCAATTTTTATTAGTCTTTGTCCATTTTGTGTTGGTATAACAGCATTCCTGGGAACGTATAAAGAACAGATTTGTTTCTTGCAGCTCTGGAGGCTGGGAATCCAAGGTCAAGGTGCCCAGGGCTGGAGAGGGCCTTCCTTCTTGCCATGTTGTCCCATGGGGTAAGGCAGGAGAGCCAAGGAGAAAGGGGGCAAGAAGAGGCCGACCTCGCTTTCATAATAAACCCACTCCTGTGATCCTGCCAGGAGGCCATTCGTGAGGGCAGACCCTCCTTTTGAGGGTCCCGCCTCTCAACACTGTTGCATCAGAAATGAACTTTGGGAGCCATTTTCAAATCAGATTGGTCTTACCTTCAATTCCTGAGAGCATTGTCGGGATACTTAGTAAGTGCTTGCTGATTTATAGAGAGCTATCGTGATTGTCAAGAGCTGGCACTGCAAGCCAAGCTCTGGTCTGGTCTTCCATGTGGATGATTTCTGAGGCAGGTGTTAAGATTCACTCATTTGACAGATTTAGCTATGGAGGCTTACAGCAAGTAAGTGGCTTCCCAAGTTCATTCAATACGTAATTGAACTACAATTAGGCCATTGCTATCATGTTGGCCCAGTGAAAAGAATTCTAAACTAGAAGGTTCTGTACTACCATTAATTTACTTACAACTTTTTTTTTTTTTTTAAGGCACTCTATCTTCCTAAACCTCAGTTTTCTCATCTGGAAAATATGCCGGTTGGATTTATTAAATTATCTTTAAAAGTAGTTTTCAGTGAACTTATGTGCTACCACCCAGTTAGTGACCCAGATATTATGATTTCCCTGTCTATGAGCACAGCTATCTAATGAGAAAAAAAAAAAAAACTTGTTTCCATTCACATTAAAAAAATTTTTTTCTGAGTTATTGAGGACTTTCATTTTTATTTATTTAGTTATATGTGGTGCTGAGAATTAAACCCAGTGCCTCACACATGCTAGGCAAGTGCTCTACCACTAAGCCACAATCCCAGACCCTTCGTTCACATTTTTAATGAAATTTAAATTTTATTACAATAACCAACCACATTGATACAGCCAGCAACACAAGTATTTATATTTGTTTATTGTGCAAGCAAAGATTTAAGTAAACATAGCTGCTTTAGAACTATTAAATGTTTTGCTTATATTTCGTTTACTCTGTCAGCCATGGCTTACTACACGTGTGTTTCGGTTCAGACCAGAGGGACATTTCTTTCAATCTATTTAGAAGATCTCCACTTCCAGTCAAAATTTTCATTTCATCAAAAAACCCTCACAGACAGCTATCCTAACCTACTAGTATGTAAATTCCCAGAATATACTTGTGGGTTAATTACAGGTGTTATTAACAGCTTTATCATAGTCCAGTAAGTGTAGGAAAATCTGGTTTAAATGGTTTTTATCTCCCCAAAGATTTTGAGAGCCTTTAATATTTTCTATGTGTGGATACTCTCCAACACTGCACACAGATGGAGGCAACGGTTCCTAAACCAATTTGAACAGAACCCTTGGGCAAGACAGGGAGGTGGAGAAGGCAGGTAGGGCATGGGTGCTATTCCTTTCATGACTTGGTTTCCAGGAAAGCTTTTGGAGATAACCTAATCTAGAAGCTCTCTTTTGTCATGGATCTTTTATTTTTTTCCATGATAAATTACAGCTGGTGTGTGTGTGTGTGTGTGTGTGTGTGTGTGTTTGAAAGTAAATATTTTTTAAAAAATTGTCTTTCATACAGCCTCAATAAGTAGAACCTTCCTTGACCCCAAACAAACTGAAGGAGGAAGGCAAAAGTCCCAACCAGTATCTGGCCAGTGTTCCAGCCTACCTGCCCATCATTATCTTTCTCTCAGTAGTAGATTTTAGCCCCTTACGAATTTGCTTCCATTAGCTCCATAGAAAGAAGAATAGTCTGAGTATTATGTGAGAACTTTTGAAATCTCATTAGCCTTTTTCCATTTAAATACAGTCTTTGGCTTAAAATAACCAAGTGAGGCTCCTAATTAGAAACACACCTGTGCTTGTGGTAGGTGACTAAGGCTGCCTTTCGGGGCTAACATGAGTGGTGAACTCAGGAGATTGGCTGGAAAGTCAGAACTCCCTGGGTCTCTTGGGCTCCCATGATCTTGCGCTGCTGCCTGAGGTAAATGTCCAGCTGAGGAGACCAGCAATGAGGAATGTGGAAAGGTGATACCCACCCCCCATTATTCTGATTCAGGTGGAGACCTGGACACAAAGGAGAATCTAGTTATGATTTCCTAAGAGCCTTGAACAAATGTTTGCTATGATTTTGGGGAAAAGGTTTAAGAAACTTACATTTGTTTATGTGCACACATGAATACAAGATTGATTGCTACAGGTTGGAAGGTTACAGCATTGGCAAATCCTATCCAAAGTATTGACTCAGGGAAATGCTTGTTCAGAATTCAAGGTGATAAGTTAGGAATAGTATTTCAAATCCTTGTCAGCCATTCAGATTGCAATGATAAAATGGCTCAAGTCTGCCTTAAAGAGCCCCACTGAACAGCCTGCTCCTTCAGTTTCACGGATTGACCCATCCTGGGCCTTGTTCCCCACAGAATGGGTCTGCTCCAACTGCTGGTACTCTGTATCCTGGCCACCTGCTGCGGGGCTGTGTCTCCACCCAGGGAGATTCCGAAACCTGCACCACTGGTCTCTCGGGGCTGCAAGGACTCAGATGTGCTGTCAGTCGCAGGCTTAGCTCTAGAGGATATCAACAGACAACAAAAGGATGGCTATGTGTTGGCCCTCAACCGAGTGAAGGATGTCTGGGAACAGAGACAGGCAAGTGATAGACAGTCCCCCTTCTGAGATAGGCATTTGGACAGACTGCAGAGATGGGCCAGAGGGATGGGAACCCCCAGTTGGCAGGTGCTTTTCAAATTGGATACCCTGCTAAGAATGCCGTGCCCTCCTCTGCCAGGGGGTGCTAAGCTGCTCTTATTGGGAACAAGTGCTTACAATGTGCTTTCTCTGACACCTAAGTTTATAAGGCATCTTCACAAACCTCATGTCCTTTGACTCTCCCAGAAATCAGGGGCAGTTTTATCTAGTCTTCATGGGTTTCTGTTTCATCTGGGATATGGTGTGTCTCTCCACCCCTTCCCACCCCACAGGATGACCTGGGATCCCTGTTCTACCTCACTATGGACGTTCTGGAAACCAGCTGCCATGTGCAGAGCAGGAAGTCATGGAAGGACTGCAGTGAGAGGCCCTTGCATGAATCAGTGAGTGCTGGTTGTCAGGAAAGAAACTAAGTTCTATAGGGTGAAGACTGTTCAGTGTATGCCATTTTTAAAATATATCCCTCTGTATAATTTCCTGGACGAGGTGCATGTGTGCTTATTCTAACACTGGGGACAGAACCAAATTTAATCAGAGGCATTTCTGAGAAGACACATTAGGATAATGCTGACCAGAATTGAAGAGTTGCCTCCAAATGGTTTTCTACCTCCAAACCTCTCTGGTAGGCTTTGAGCCAGTGTGAGAGAAAGATCTAAGGAAAAGATTCTGGCTATGAGATTAAGATAGACAGCAGAAGCAATGGAGGGAGAGCTTTCCATTTTATTTTGCTTTTATTTTTGGTTTTAGTAAACACTGACATGAGGTTTGAGGCTTGGAAAAGGGATGGCTCACAGTATGGGACCCTCAAGGGTGCCAAGGAAGGGTTTTCTGTAACCATAGGACCTATTGGGCCTCAGAATCCATCCTTTCTAAGATGACCATTGAAAAGATTTGAAAATAATAGCATTAGTTTTGATTTGGTTTTTAATCACACTGTGATTATTTCCAATAATTGATATGAACTATGTAATAGGAATGCAAGATAGTGATGTGTTTAGAAGTAAAAATTTTGATCAAAATATATTTTCTAAAGATATATCATATTTGTGTGTGTATATATATATATATATATATATATAAAGTTTTTGCACAGAGAAAGATTTAGATGGACTCATCCTTAATGGTTAACATGGGTAACTGCAGGGGGATGGCAGCTTACAGGGGACCAAAAATATAAATACAGAAATGAAGATTCTAGAGGCCTTAAAAACAAGATATTTTCTAATCATTTAACCAAATTTGTCAGTGTGCACCTAACTGATTTTTTAAAGCAAATAGTCTATTTACCCTGTTGTTGGTTATATTTGTTATGGTGATACTATCTATGACAACACATACACTAAAAAACACATATTGGCTCTTACATGATAGAAGTTTATTTCTCATTCATGTAGAGTTCAAAACAGAAGTTTCTGAGCAGAGGTGGGGTGGAGGGTGGGGGAGGGGTTTACTCCAGGAGGAATATGGAGACAGGGGTTCCATATTCCTGTGGCTCAGGCTCTGCCATCTTCAACTACTGGTTTCTGTTGTCACCAGGCTCAGCTGCATCTTTCAAGGGAAAGAGCATAGCGAATAGAGCGTGCCAGACCAAAAAGTAGTTACTCTGCTCACATCTTGTGGTTAGAATTCAGTGATCCATACTTAACTCTGAGGGAGGTTGGGAAGTATAGCTCACTGTGTCCCAGGAAATGGTTCAACAGTTTGATGATAAATTTCATTTTTTCCCAGCCTAATCACAGAATTTGATTTTGAGTTTCTCATTACTTTACAATGAAACCTCCAAATTTTAATTTGGGGAGTATTTTCAAACCTCGTGGTTTTAAATCAACCATGTTATAAAATGTATTTGTTGATTTCAGGTTTATGGCAAATGTAAAGCAATGTTTTACATTAACATGCCAAGAAGAATTCTCTATTTACCTGCTTATAACTGTACTCTTCGCCCAGGTAAGAGATCATGATGATTTTGTTAATTTTAATAAAAGATGGAAAGACTATTGAAATAGGGCTCTGCCAAAAGTGTATACAGTTTCTTCTATCCTTGCTTTGTATTGTTTAAACTTCCACTACTTACCTCCCTACTGAAATTCAACTTACACTGCTTCTTTTTCCACAATTAATCTTCCTAAATCACCTTCAATAGTTCTATATTAATGCCCTGCATTAAATTCTAAATTTTCAGTCTTATATAAATGGCACATTCTCTATAACAGGTCCCAGGCTCCTTTCTAGCTATCTCTGCCATTATTGCCATTATTTTCCTGACATTCCATTCAACTGGATGCCGCAATATTATCTGAATACACACTGTACTTTCCAATATCTGCCTCTTGATTGCTCCTCTCCCTTTACTGAGCATGCCCGCCTCTGATGAACTTTGTCATTGGAACTTCTACCAATTCTTTAAGGAACACCGCCTATACAGTTTCTTCCACATTCTTCGCTATTCAAGAAAAGAAGGGTGCTCTCCTGTTATGCATTCCTACAAGACTTGGTCTAAACCACTCAGGGAGCCCAGACTGAGTACTGCTTTGACTTGGAGTCTTCTATTTCATTTAGAATGTAGAGTGTTTTCTCTTTTTCCCTACTACATACGCCCTAGTTCTTTTCAAGTTGAAGGAGTCACTCACATTGTTGAACATATAAAATAATAGCAAGGGAACTGGTGACATTTGAAATATGCACATGCGTGCTTCTGTATCCTCTTTTCACAAGGGAAAGCCCTTGGAAAGCCAGCACCTCATAGCATGAAAAGATAGGATATGGGTCCTTATCAAGCTGCTGTGTGCCTGTGACTCTCCTTGAGGATCTTGTTAAAGTACAGATTCCAATGCCATAGGCCTGGTCAGAGCCCGAGATCCTGCATTTCAAACACGATCCAGGTGATAACAGTAGAATTGGTTCCTTTAAGTCACAAGGCAACAGAACAAACGTTTTATTAGTTACAGCTTAAGGTTCCAGGTTGTGAAGACAAGACTCACCTAAAATAATTTAGAGAATAACAACTAATGAATAGCCTCAGGACATTTATGGGAGTCCCAGGTACCAGGGCTCAGAGAGTCAGAAAGTGACAGGTGGGGATGAAGCAGGAGTGACAAGCTTTGGACATAACTCCCCCATAATCTTCCTCAGTCCCCAGAACAATCAATCAAAATAATGTGTTTTCTCTGCAAAAACGATTTCAAGGCAGATTCCCTACCTGATTTTCAGAATAGATTTGTCATCCTCAGCGCCTCCCAAACAGAAATTGTGGTTCTACCATTAGTCACATGGTGATTTGACCAATTTTGTTTTCTGGGTCACTTACATTTTCCAGCCCAAAAGGGTGTGTGTTTCCACCTTCCGCTATGTCTCTTACTGAATCTATAAGCATGTGCACTATGTGCAAGATATGATGCTAGGTATTAAGGACTAAAAGATAAATACAACATGGCAATAATGACAGCCCAAACTTTTAAAGGCATTTGGTGTACAGAGGCAAAGGAGAAGATGTTAAATTGGTTGAGGTGCTCTGTCTTTTATCAATTATAGTGGACTATGTTGTCTTTGAGCACAATTCCTAGAGTAGATAAATTTGTGTGAGGTGGAAACAATTTGGCTTTGATTTCTTTATAAAAATAATACTGTTCACCACAGAAAACTCAATGCCAACAACTAATTTCTTTTCCAGAAAATGTATTTTTCACTCCAGCCTTATCTTATCTATTCAATCTTTACCTTATATGATATATGACTATTATAGGCTTGAAAATCCATGATATTTTTAATCTATTCTCATTGACATCAATAGTTTCTCGGAGAAAAATTTACAATGTGTGCCCTGACTGCCCAAGCCCAGTTCCCGTTGACTTGTCGGATCCCAGAGTTCTAGAAGCTGCCACGGAGTCTCTTGCAAAATACAACAATGAGAGCACCTCAAAGCAGTATTCTCTCGTCAAAATCACCAGGGGGTCAAGTCAGGTAAGGCTTAAATGCCCAGGTCCGTTACACAGTGTATCTCATACCAGTCTCTGTAGATTTCTAAGCTGAAAGGAGAATATCCAGGCACTCTTTTTGATTGGAACCCAAGAGCCCCTCTACATTCCCTTTCCTGGTAGATTCAATATACATTAAATCATGTTTCAGCTTGTACTATACCATGCCATTTCTATGAGTCATGTGACTTGATTTTATTTCATCAACCAAAAGGCAAGAAGAGAAATGGATTCATAGTCTCATTGGTGGGGTTCTACCTAGGTTTACTAGTTACTACTATGTCCTCATATCTGACTGACCATGGACTACTTCACAACACAACAGGCACTCCATGCTAAGACCTAGGGTAGAGGTTGAGTTCTACAAATTAGGGGAAATGGAGTTTCATTTGTATTTGCTTACATTGATATCTTTCATTTATTTATTTTTTTTCATTTATTTATTTTTGTGATGCTGGGGATTGAACCCAGGACCTTGTGCTGCATGTGAGGCAAACACTCTACCAACTGAGCTATATCCCCAGCCCACGTTGATATCTTTCATATGAAAAATAAAAAGACAAAAGACAAACCTATATGAGGAAAAATAAGCTTACTAAGGGAAAGTATTTAGGGCCCATTCTAATCCTAAAGAAAGTTATGTTGATCATGTTTTCTAAATAATCAAATTATAGTACATGCTTTGATCTCTGTGGGGATCTACAGAGACAATGGATATGTGTGTTGGCAATGCCTCTGGATATGTATCCTTTCTGTAAATGTAATGCTGCAAACCTGAATGTTTTTCCTATGTAGCAAGGTTTAATTTTAACATCTCAACCCTTGTCTTATTATAGTGGGTGTTTGGGCCTTCTTACTTTGTGGAATACCTAATCAAAGAGTCACCCTGTACCAAATCCCAGGCCAGTAGCTGCACACTCCAGTCCTCTGATTCTGCAGTGAGTATTCCAGAGAGTTCACAGAGTTGTGTCACCAACACTTTATTACATTAGAATATTTTCATTAGCTTCCAAAAGAAACCCCATAGCCATTTTAACAGCTATTCCTCATTGCTGCCCCTGGCAACTGCTAATTTATTATAATATCCTACTATACCTGAAAATGTACATACTCTATGAATCTACAGTTCCTCTTCTAGAAATTTGCTCTAAGGAACTAACTAGAGATATGTGAAAAGATAGAGCTGGATACTTAAACAAAAAAGTTGCATTCAATGTGGTTGTCATACAAAAAAGCTTGCTAAGATAATACAGAGGAATATTAGATAGCCATTATAAAGATAATCACAGAAGAATATCTAACACCATAAAGGGATTTTCATAATATACTGTTCAGTGACAAAATAGCTATAAAATAATATGTATAATATAATACTAGTTTTGTGGAAATAATATATATAATATGAAAAAAGTTTGGAAGAAAAGATATCAAATGACTTGTTGCAGGCAACAAGTATTTTTTTTCTATTTTCTTTTCTTTCTTTCTTTCTTTCTTTCTTTTTTTTTTTTTTTGGCACTGGGGACTGAAGCCAGCGGTGCTTTACCACTGAGATACATCCCCAGTCCTTTTGATTTTTTAATTTTTGGAAAGGGTCACACTAAGTTTCGTAGGGCCTCATTTAGCTACTAAGCCTGGCCCAGAACTTGTGATCCTTCTGCCTCAACCTCCCAGGTTGCTGGGATTACAGGCATGCCACTACACCCAGTTTATTTTCTTTTGTCTGTATTCTAAATAACTATTTATTACATTTGTGGTAAGAAAACAAAGTTATTTTAGTTTGCTATAAACAGAGGTTGAAGGAAACTGAGAATGGTTTTGTCTGAAAAGAGGAAATTCAAGTGGGACATACATAAAGGGCTGCTGTATGAAAGATGAAGCAGATTTTATTTAAAAGATAAAAACAAGCTTTATATAGAACTAAGACCAAGACATAAAATTGTATAGCCACAACTTTCTGCTCAATACAAAAAAAAAAATCTAATAATCAGAGATCTGTTCATCGAGGAATACTAAATACTGAATACTAAAAACTGAGTTTTGGAAGCAATTTAACCTAGTTTATATAATTTCTAGGGGTGACATAATTGGCTCAAAAATCTGCCATTTTATGGTAAGAGCATAAAATATTGATTGGCTGTGTGTCTTCAAAAGCCAAAAATAAATTGATTTCCATTTATGATCATCAGTAATCTTAATACTTAACATAGTTTTGTGTTCTCTTTCTTTCAGCCCGTTGGTCTTTGCGAAGGTTCTCTGGCTCAAAGAGCATCAGAAAAATATGTCTCTGTGACTTGTGATTTATTCCCACCGCAGGTATTTTTCGTCCTAATTATCTTTTTGTGAAGAGCTGCTTATTTACGTTTAGTAGCCACCACCCCATCCCCTTTGATTTTCCCCAAGATCCCTGATTACCACTTCACTAAGGCGACCCTGAGGCCACACCCATGTGGTAGCTCATCAGAGACCTGTCACATTTCGTTTTAGTCACATTTATGTTCCTGCAGAATTAGGAAGACACACTCAGAAACAGGGCACTACCAGCTCAGAAGGCTTGAGCCTCTGAAGCATTAAACTCAGTTTCCCTGAGAGACCTTATTCCCAAATTCAGGGAGAAGTCATCCATGAAAACATCCCATCCCCCTCCAACAATGTTTATTGAGCTCTAAGAGTGAGAGGCAGCCTGGTTGAGTTGCGACAAGCCACCCGTGCTGGTCCTGGTCTGCATTCATGAGCTGTGTGGCCTGATTCTTGCTTCCTCATCTATAGAGTGGGACTGCCACAGCAACCTCATTCAGATCCCAGAGGGACAAGTGAGAGGACTGGACAAAGGGCATTGTGTAGGGCCTGGCACAGAATATACAGTAGAAGGTGCCTGCAGCTGCCCCTACGAGGAACAGAGAGAGCACTCACCAGGGGCTTTTAGCCTCTCTGGACAGTTGTTCAGCTCTGAAATCAGGAGACTTGCAGTCAGTCCTCTACAGACCCTGGTTCCCCTGGCCCCTTTCTGTTTTTCTTTTTTAACCCCTTCACCAGGAGACCCATCCCTCTAGCTGGTCTCCTTTTAAAATCTTCTTCCTGAAAGGTATAGACCAGCTTAGCCTGCCACCAGATGTGGCTTATGGAATTCTACATTTAAAACATTGTTATTTCAGGTTCAGTCCCCTGGAGGCGACAACGTAGAAGAGCCCCCAAAAAGAAATGCAGTCTCCTCCGAGGCTTCCTACAAAACTGCACCCACCTCCATCCAGTACCTTCCTGACCTGTTTGATGAGAAGCCTGAAGATCCCCAGAGCACAGGCCTTCAGGAGGCCTTCCCAGTGCAGCTGGATCTAACCACCAATCCCCAGGGAGACACGCTGGATGTGTCCTTCCTCTTCCTAGAACCCGAGGAGAAGAAGCTGGTTGTCCTTCCTTTCCCCAAAGAAAAGCAGCACTCTGGTGAGTGCCCAGGACCTGCCCAAAATAATAGCCCTCTTCTCCTCCCACCCTGAGAATCACAGAGAAGTTTCCTTGGGGATATAGTACCCTGTGTGAGATGAGAGGTGGTGGGACAGGATGGAGAAAGAACGGGTTCAGATGTAGAAAATAGCTAATAAAGTGTGGCTTCCATTATTCTTGGTCTCAATTATTGGCTGGAAATGGAAATAATGAGACTCCCCCACTTGGGCTGCCTTGGCCTCTGGACACGGTACTACATGGTGGGCTGCATCCTTTTCCAAAATGTGATCTTATGCCATGGACCGAGGTTTATCCTTTCAGTGTATCTGTGTGCTCAGCAACCTGTACTAAAGCTCTCCATGAGTAAAGATACTCCCCTAAGTGCAAGAGGTACACGAAACGGGCTCAGCAGCTTCCCTTTTGACCTCCCCTTACAAGACCAAAATGACCTTTAGTAGGAGAATAAATAACTACAATGTGGTACATCTAGACAATGGAATATTACTTGTCACTAAAAAATATGAACAATCAGGTAATGAAAAGACACAGAGGAAATTTAAGTGCTTATTACTAAGTGAAAGAAATCAATCGGAAAAGACTGCCAACTGTTTGATTCCAACTATAGGACACTCTGGAAAAGACAGAATAATGATGACAGTGAAAAATATCAGTAGTTGCCAGAGGCTAGAGGAGAGAGAGGAGAGAGAGATAAATTAATAATGGAGCACAGAGGATTTTTAAGGCAGATAAATTATTCTGTGTGATAATATAACGGTGGATACAAACATTACACATTTGTCAAAACCCATGCTAGGTACCCTACTGAGTGAAGAGGAAACCCTAAGGCAAACTATGGACTTTCAGTGAAAATGATGTGTCATTGTAAGTTCTTTGGAGGGAACAAATGTGACCGTCTGGGTTCAGATGTTTATCATGGGGCGAGGGAGTTTGTGAGCATGGGACAAAAGTAAAGAGTACTTAGGAACTCGCTGTACTTTCCACTTAGTTTTGCTGCAAACCTGAACCTGCTTTAAAAAATAATGTCTATTTTTTGAAAATAAAGTAACAAAATAATACATTAAACGTCTGACCAAAATTGACTTCTTTTTTTTCTTAAAAGAAGTGATTCTTATTACCAAAAAAAATAAAAATAAAAACCCTGAATGTAAAAAATTATATTAACTGATCCAGTGATTCTCAAAGAAATAATCAGAGATATACAAGGATATTTACCCTAGCACTATTTATAAAAACAAATAAATAGAAACAACATAAATGACCCAAAATGAGGAATGTTGAGTATATTAATATTTATATAACTTGCAATATACCATGATCTCTGAAAATAATTTTCCTGAAGAATATTTAATGATCTTGACAAGTCCTCACAGTGTAACCTTAAAGGAAAAGACAATATTTAAGCTACATATTACAGGAAATTGTTTAAAGTCCTTCCCTAGGGAAGGGATTGTATGAAATGAAAGGGAGAGAAACTTAATTTTATTTAATAATATTGTTTCTTTTATTTTATGTGAGGTTTTTGTTTAAAATTTAAAATTATATGATTAGAATAACCCAATTTTTAAATTTAAAATCCTATAAAATACCCGAAACAATACTTTAAAATGTTATATAGTAACCTGAAAAAATAAGTTATCAGTGAATAAATACTCAACAACAGTGAAGGAAAAAATCTGTATGTACAGAATAATTCCAACAACATAAAAAAATCTGTGTTGTATATATCCAAATAGAAAACATTCTATAAAGAAATTATGTTATAGTTGATTTTTCTCATGGGTAGTGGAATTTGAGATGAATTTTCTTTATACTTTTTGTAGTTTCCATACTTTTTTTTTACAAAGAATATGTATTCTATTATGATCAAAAATATCTTAAAAGAATGAAAGTTCTGTTAGCTGACTTTTCCTGAAAACATGGTAAAAACACCTAGAAAGTAACTGAATGTCAGAACAAGACTATGGAGGTGAAGATCTGTCTACTTCAGTCTGGCCCCAAAAGCCATACTATGAAGTCACCACCACTCCTCTTCCTCTATCACATCTAAGGCCATTCCCTGGTTCTAGACCATCTGGGAAGCTTTTCCAAAGCCAATGTCAATGCCTAGAGCATTTGACAGTTCTCAGAACTGAACATCTCTCCTACTCACCATTGTTTTTGCTTCCTCTTGACCATACTATCCCACTTACCTTTAATGTGCTCCCTGAGACACCTCAACCTGAAGCTTCCCTGGTTACTGGAAAGGCATCGTTAGCACTGTATGTCTTAAATATTCATTAAAGCCAGGGGAAGGGAATGCCTGGGTCCTGCAAGTACCCCCAAATCTCAGCAAAACAGTACTGTAGGGAAAGCATAAACTGTCCTTCCTTTTTCCCAGTCCCAGCATTCCCATCCCTTAATTTACTCCAGCATCTGATTTGCCCAGGCACTCCATATTGGGTGAAAGACTTGATTAAGGAGCTCAACTCATTAGAATATAAAATTGTTTTTGTTTTAATCAATAATTTCCCCCTGCCCCACTGGGTTGGAGCCCTTAAGGATACCTACAGCAGATTCCATACTATTTATATCCTTCTGAGTTATACTATAGTGGTCCCATTCAGTTGTTTAAAAGCCAGTTGTTGTTCACACTAAAAGTTCAGTCTCGAACATTATCTTATACATGTTTCTTCCACTTTAACACTCACTAAACCAACCTGTGACCCTTGGAAGTGAAGTCTATTTTTCATATAACTCTTCCCTTTTCTTTCTTCTAATTCTTTCACTTGATTCAGTTCTATCTGGATGCTCAATTATTCTCAATTTTGACTGCACATTGGAATTACTTGGGAATCTAAAAACTATCCAAACCCAGATCCATTCTGATTGAATTGTTTTGAAGGGTCCTGGATCCCAGGATTCTTTTTAAACTCCTTGGGAATTTCTAATATGAAATCAAGATTCAGAACTATTGCTGTAGAACCTTACTGTAGAGAAAGTACAAGGAGGAAGGGAGATGCTGTCTTCTGATTGTTCGTTGGTAGTAGGGAGGGAAGTGAAGTTGATTCCCGTTAGTCTTTTCAGAAGCTGCTGCCCTCTGCAGGTATGAAGGTTCCACATAGGTATATAGGTTTCTTTGGAGGGTTAGTGGCAGGGGGTCAGGTGTATCCCAGCCCTGTCTTCCAATGCTGAGCCCTCCCGACAGGGGACAGGTATTCAATTGCTTGACTCCTGTTCTCATCCCTCTCCTCTTGCACATGAACCAGTTCTGTTTGGCATGCTTTAAGAGCCACAGAGAATTGGAATGATATGGGAATGCTCCCCACTTCTTCCCAGGTACCCTAATAAACAGCATTAATAATAACAAATAGCATCATTTATTCAGCACCTAGTCTGTGCCAAGACTTGTATTAGTTGCTTTATACATGCTTTCTTATTTAACTTTATTTAAGCCTACAAAGAAGTATTAATCCTCATTTTATAAGGGAAGAAAACTAAAAATCAGAGGAGTTTGGGAATTAACACAGGATCACACAATAAGAAAGTGACAGAGCTAGGATTAGAAATTTACATCTGACTCCAAGGCCACTGTCCATTAATCATGCTATTCTACCTGAAGTCAATTCCTTGTATAATGTTAACTACTAAACATGTTACCAAGGATTCTTTTTAAAGAATTCTAGCGGTAGAGCACTTGCTTAGCATGTGGGAGGCACTGGGTTCCATTCTCAGCCCTGGATATAAATTAGTGAATTATTTAATTAAAGACCCACTGACAACTAAAAAAAAAATCTACTGATTGCATTCTACTGAGTTTTAGTGCTGCCATAATTCAAAGAGGGGCTGATGGTGGAGATTTCTGGCTGAGACTGATAGGCTGATGGAGGAAAATTACCTTAGCACAAACCTCACCACTGGGTATACACATTGGCAATGCTTAAGGTCAAAAATAGACTTTGGATCTGCAACCTACTAAAAATATCCAGATTTGGGAAGGGGAGGAGACAGGGGGGCAGGAATGAAGGTGGAATGAGTGGGCATTATTGCCCTAGTACATGTATGACTGCACATATGGTGCTATACTACATCGTGTATAGAGAAATGAAAAGTTGTGCTGTAATTATGTACAATTTTTAAAAATCCAGATTTGTGTAGATAATGGTTTTACCGGATCACCAGTGGCATGTCTAAGCTTTCTGTCCCCAGGATCCACTAATCATTTACAGATTGTTGACAGATATTTGAACCAGGGGTCAAGGTGAACATTCCTAGTTGCACAACAAAAATGTATAAAGTTTCATCAATTGTGTGTGTGTGTATAAATTCTCTGCTATGGTAGACCACAGCAGGGGGAGTGTAGCAAAATGAAGGTGCTCACTGCCCTACTACTTTTGATCTCACTGCAATGTTCATGTGCTGTGAGTCCCACCGACTGCAATGCTGTCGAGCCTGAGGCTGAGAAAGCTGTAGACCTTATCAATAAATGGCGACGGAATGGCTATCTTTTCCAGTTGCTGCGGGTCGCTGATGCCCACTTGGACACAGTGGTGAGAAATCGCCCATGTCAGAGCTGAGCTGGGAGACCATGCCCCAGGGCAAATGAGACTAGCTCCTCAGCACAACAAATGGCTTCAGTCAGGGTCTTCTGTTTAGTTTCTGTGGCTGCTCTAGATTGTTTATTTTTCCTTCCAACTCCACGTTTGTTATTGGAATAGATTAACTAGGGATCAATCTGTAAGCACTTAGAAGCACTATGCAAATGGCTTCAAGAGAAAAATCAGAATTAACTGGCAGGCTTTGCCCTTGAGGAAAGAACAATCTTCTGATGCACAAAGGTAAACTGGGTAACAAAGGATGTATTTAGTGATCAAGTGCTGATTTGGAGCACTTTCAGTGAAAGGAGAGCTATTAAGATTGGGTGCGAGAAGACTTCAGTTGAATCTGAAGAATGGGTAGGATGTGAATAGGAAGAGGCCTGGAGAAAGGCATTTCAAGAGAATTCCAGGTACATCAAGGTAGACAGGGAATCAAAGAAGGAGGCCCTAGGGAGTAATTGAATGGGCCGGGCAGGGCAAGGGGTGTGATCCAGAAGTTCTCCTCGGGCTCTGGAGAGGCCAGAATTCAATGTGAAGTTGGAAAAGAGACTGAGCTTGTCTTGAAGACATTTAAACAAGACTTCACTTAGATTATATGATGATTTGAAGTAGATTTGATGGGCTGATAGAGATTATGGAAGGCCAATGAAGTCTCCTTGCAAAATATAATAACCTACCTTCTCTTTGGTGGAGTGACTGAAATCAGAGAGGTCACTATGGACTACTACAGAGGGTGAGCAGAGTAATATACCCTTTTTAAGGTGTTAGGAAAGTACTGAAGAATGCAGAGAATAGAAATCCAGGAGTTTAGCAATGTAATGATCATCAACAACAAGCAATTCATGATCAGCAAGTAATTTAATGATCATCAGTTCCATTTCAGGGTCTTTGCCACATGTGTAGGGCACAGAATGAATGGGCATGGTGCTACCTCTGAGTGGCAGTATGGGTTTGTGGCAGTGGGGTGAACAGGAGAACACAATGTGCCTGGAGAGATGTAAGAAGGTGACAGGAAAGTGAAGTAGGAAGCTATTTCATGTGTTCAGGAACGAAGAAATGATGGTCAGACCCAGGTAGTTGGAATTCAGCAAGAGAATTAAAAAAACCCATGAGAACGTTTCAAAGAAAGACCATTGATGGCTTGATTTCTGTGTGGCCAAGGTAAAGCAAAGCCTATACACATTTTCTAAACTAGAGCCTAAAGCAGTAAGTAATTAATAGCTTCTGACAAAGAAGAGGGAAGTTGAGAGAGGAAGCAGATCTGTAAGAGAAGAGAATTTAAGTTGAAATCAAGATCAGAGGTCCAGATTCAGGAAGAGAGCTGGGTGAGAGAACACCACCACCACAGCAGACTGCACATGGTGATATGGCGATCTCCACTTACCATTCGAGGCTTGTATTGTCAACACCTCCACCTACCCAACACTGCCCTTCAGTGACGACTTTTTAAAATTTGGGGGCATAAGAAACCTTACAATGAGTTAAAAAGAGCATTTGGAAATAACTATTTGAAGCCATTTATCCAAATAAATAGATCAAATGACATAGAGGTAGGACATCTGCAAAGACTCTGAGATAAGCAGGAATTCTGTTTAAGAAATAAAGAGATTGTTTTTATTTTAAAAACCTCCTGAGCTCCCTCATCCTACTCACCTTTTGCTTTCTTGGCATTCTTCAGGGATCTGCGACTGTCTATTATTTAGTCTTGGATGTAAAAGAATCTGACTGTTGGGTCCTGTCCAGGAACCAGGAGGACTGCATACCAGCTCATTTTAGACGGCCGTCTGATATAGTAAGTATACAGGGTACCATTCTCCTCTTATCCTACTTACCTTCTATCAGCTTACACAGGGAAACCATACGTCTGGTCTAACCTGGAAAAGAGTAAGAGCAGCTTATGCCTTGAGACTCATGAAGATTATGTTTACCTTGAGTGACACCCTGTAGAGAGCCCTTCATGGGAACTCAGGGCAAGATAAGTCAACAAGGCTTGTGATTCCTTGGGATAGTGTGATCAGCTGTGAGTCCCTAGGAAAAATCACGTAATATTCCTAGACTTCAGTCTCTTCAATTGTAAAATAAGAGGAGAGTCTTGAAATAGATAGACTCAAAATCCTTTCCAAGCCTCATAATCTATGGTCAATGAAGCTATGAATTTGTAAGTGTATCCTATCAAAATTGGTCTCATTATCAGGAATGGCAAAAGGGCTTAGTTGCAATGAGGAAGGGGGTCTTGCTGTGCACGTTGGAGGTGGGTACTGATATGCCAGAATCTCTGTCACAGGTGTAAAACACAAAGATGAATAAGCACAGATAAAAGATTTCGTTTCCCAAAAAATAAATAAATAAATAAGAGGCTTACGCACCAAGGTATCTTAGTGCTTTTTCCTTCATAAATGTTTGAGATAGGGTCATAATCCATTTAAAGAGTTTCTCCTTCATTTTCCTAAGGGTTTTGGGTTCTGATAGTATGCAGCACACAGGAGCAAGGTAAGAAAATGCAGGGTTTGAGACAGGGTTTGATGAAGAAAACCCCAAATACAATTTTCTCTGTGTGTGGTGCTGAGGATGGAAGCCAGGGCTTTTGTGTGTGTACAAATACAGTTTAAATGGATAGCAGGAGTGTGTGGCATTCCCTTCATGTTCCCTCATAAAGGACGGTGGTATGCAATGAGTCAAAAGCCACTTTTTTTTCAATATTTATTTTTTAGATTTAGGTGGACACAGTATCTTTATTTTATTTTTATGTGGTGCTTTTAAAGATTGAACCCAGTGCCTCATGCACGCTAGGTGAGCACTCTACCACTGATCCTCAATCCTAGCCCAAAACTCTCTTTTCTTTTTACAGGTGATCGGGCAATGTAAGGTAATAGTTACAAGATATTCAAAAGAATCTCAGGACCTCCGAATGAATGACTTTAACTGCACCACCAGTTCTGGTATGTTAATCTGTTAAATTGCTAAATAAATTTCTGATTAATACAGAACTCAGTCATAGAGTGGTATTTATCATATTAATACCATGATGTACATCAGAAAGGATCCCTGTTCTCATGGTCTTCATTATTACTCTCCTGAGAATAGAAGGAGGACAGTTTTCCCCTGTTACTGATACATCTTCCTTTAAAAAAAAAATCAATACAAGAAAATAGAGCTTTCCAAAGTGCCATATAGCAACATTGTGTAGACATAGGCTCTGGGGTCAAACTTGCTTGTGTTAGAATCCCAACCTCATCATTTACTAATTCTGTGGTTTTTGAGGCCAAGTTATTTAACCCAAGATTTTTCTCATTTAAAAATAGAGATAATAGTAGTAGTATCTGTTAGGATTCTTGTTAGAATCAAATAAAATGGTCTATATAATATGCTTTGTGGAACATTTACCACTCATAAGTATTGGCTTCATATTTTAAAATTATATATTACTCTATAGTTTACAAAGTGATTGTTTATAAATAATTTCATTCACCCTCACCCAAGGCTATGAAATAAAGATTGTGTTGCTTTCTATTTTAGAGATAAAATAATTTAGGCAGAGGTTCAATGACATGGCCTTGGGCACATGGTCAAGATGTGATGAAGGCATGACTGTATCAACAACCATGGTGACTCTAAAGTCCATGCTCTTTATATTTGCTTTTTCAAAAAGAATTATCACAGAATGCCTTGAAAAATGCTAAATCTCAACCTGGTTTAATATAGGCCACAGTGGAGCAACTTCTACAGGAGGTTGCCTTAAAGAAGGATTGAGCTGTATCTTCTCTCTCTGGACCAAACTTTATGTTAAGGAGGCCTCTTTCCTCCTTGGCAAAGACAGGAAGAATTTATTAAAATATTTGCATTTTATGAATGGCAGGGCATCAGAACAGTGGTCACAATAGGGACCTGAGTGTTAGAACAAATGGAAAGAAAGACTAATGGTTTAGCTCAGCTGCTGACTGGCTGATTGATCAACAAGCTACTTAGTTTCTCCAACCCTGGATTTGCCCATGTTTTAGATGCAAGTTCCTGTTACTCTTACCACCATGAATTTATGTATCGCATGGAGTCTAAACATTGACATCCTATTTCCCACTTGTAATTACAATATTGCCGTCTTCTTTCTCTAGTGTTTTCAGCACTGAGCAATAACAAAGACAGTCCTGTAATCCTGGATTTCTTTGAGGACACGGAGCAATACAGAAAACAAGCTGACAAAGCCCTTGACAAGTACAAAAGCGAGAACAGTGATTTTGCCTCTTTCAGAGTGGAGCGAGTAGAGAGAGTCGCGAGAGGGGTGAGTCACCACTAATGTCTAGCTAGAGTGTGAGGACCCAGGCACCAACCTGGCAGGCAAGAACTGTTGACAACCCTCTCCACTTGCCCCAAGTGACCAGCTGCCTTTGAAACTGTGGCAGCCTTTTGGCTATCACAAAGAACTGCTCTTCTGCAAGGGTTTTATTTTTTTCGAGAGGCAGAAGGGGAGGGTAGACATCTGAAAGAGAGAAGAGAAAATCTAAAAAGGAAAGAGGGAAGGACAAGAGCATATTAGGGTTAAGTGAATCATTCAATCATTGAATTTTAATCTTCTTATATTATGTAGAAACTGTTTAAATGGATTATGACCCTATCCCAAACATTTTTGAAGGAAAAAGCACTAAGATATCTAGGTATGTAAACCTCTCAGTTTTTGGAAACAAAATCTTTGATCTGTGCTTATATGGTTATATTATGAGGCTGTGAGAAATAGTCTCACGACATTTGGTGTGTCTAGAGAACTAGATAATTACCTGCCTCACAGTCCAAGGACTCAAGTGCCTTCCACCCAGAGTTGTCTTGAGGAGCAGCTGGTTGATATTCGATGTATATTTCAAAAATGCAAAACTAAATGGATCACGGTACATACCAAAAATGGAATGCATTTAATACAATTTCCAAAAATAATGTGTTGGACCCAGAGGCACTGGAAAGAGTTCAAGACATATTAATAAGACAAGCAGTTTACAGAGCAATACTCAGCACATGAACCCACTGAAGTTAAATACTTAGGTCGCCATGGATATGTGGCAAAAGGCTAGAAGGAGAAATATATCAAGTGGACCGTGGTGCTCACTCTGAGAAGGAGAGGCTAGGGTGCAGCAAGAGTGATTTTTCACACTATGCTTATCATGTCTGCATATTTGAACCCTTAAAGTGAAATGGTGTTCACCCTATCACTTACATGATACTTTTTCCTCCCTGTGCTATGGATGAAACCCAGAGCCTGGTGAGTGTAGGCAAAACCACTGAGTTACATCCCAGTAAAATAAAATTACAATAACTAATGTAATTAGTTACATTAATTTTATTTTATTTTGAGATGGGGCTTCACTAAGTGGTCCAGGCTGGCCTTAAACTTGTGATCCTCCTGCCTTAGTCTTCTGAGCAACTGGGATTACAAGCATGCACCACTTTGCCCAACTTATGTGATACATTTTTAAAAGGCAAAAACCATAAGAAAAATATCATTTATTGGTGATTTAAGCATTCTAGTGTTTTACAATACATTGGATAGTTACTGTTCTCTTTTTCTACTTTTTCTGTTCCTGAAACTATGTTGCTCCTATCTGTTCTAGAGAGGAGGGGAAAGAACCAAATACTATCTGGACTTCTCTGTGAGGAACTGCTCCACACAACATTTCCCCAGACCCCCTAAAGTGAGTGAGTATAACAAATGTCTGTGAAATACTAAGTGTCATCTAGAGAGTTCTTGCTCCCTGACAGGCACTCTTCTAAGTGCTTTATACATTAACTTATTAACTCACCACCCTATGGGGTAGAAACTCTTTGTCCGTGATTTGCAGATGGGGTAGAAACTCTTTGTCCGTGATTTGCAGATGGGGAAATGGAAGCATGGAAAAAGTTAACAAATCATGAGAAAATGCCTTTATAATATACATGATATATAACTAAACCTAAAACAGGTTTTTAACATGTTAGAATTAAAAGTTTAACTGAAACTAATAACCAGCTTATATTAAGACCCCCCTACGATGTGCTCTCACTCATTCCAATGCATCGACACCCACAGGGATTGCATTTGACAAGTAAGGAGGTAACAGGTTCGACAAAGGAAGGGTCTTGCCAATGTTCACAACCCAGCTGAGACTATAATCCAGTTCTTCTCATGCCCAGTCCAGTGGGATTTTTTTCCTAATTATTTACAAATTAATCTGTATTTCTACTAGAGAATCTTATTAATGATTCCTGACATTTGCTTGGTGACTCACAGTTTATAAAACACCCCTGCATATATGATTGTATTGTGGGAACTTTGTGATAACCTACTGAGGGGAAGCAAATGCCTGCCTCCATTTCTTTGTGGCAAGTGGGCCTAGAATTTCAATCACTTACCTAAGGCACTTGGCTAGAAAGTGCACACAAGACTTGAATTCTAATTTCAAGTCCAGGATTTTGCTGAGGTTTAGTAACACATTCTCTCTCTGGCTGAAGGGAGGAGGCATTTGTTATTTCCTTTTCTGACTGCTCAAAATTTTAACCTGAATTAATTTTAGATTCCTGCTCGGTGGCTACCAGAAAAAAAATGCTTCCCTCCTCTATCCAAGAAACTCAGCTATCATTGTGTGGGTAATAAAAGACCAGTGCAGAACCAAGAGAGTTGGTGATTAGAAATTGGTGATAATATTACCCTGATTTTCTAAATCCTCTCACCATGTGAGTAGATAGCATTGTACTTGTTTATAGTCTGAGTTTCAGAAAATGTGTATAACCTGTGACTCACACAAGTAGAAAATGGTGAAGCCAGGATTAGCACAGACCTCTCTCCAAAACCATACTCAGAGCCTCAATACTTAATAGCTTGGTTTTTGTTTGTTTGTTTGTTTGTTTGTTTTCTAGAGAAGAATTGTCAACTTGTCTTTGTCTAGCTTTGACGGCTGAACTTAGGGGACTTTGGAGCATCGGGCTAGTCAGTTCAGCCCTCATACTTAGGATGGGGCCAGCAGACTCTTTACCTTGACAGGGTCCTTGCAAACCTGTCTTTATACTGGCTCCCTCCTTTCTCACGCTTTCAAGGGACCAGTTAAAGTCATACAAATTTATCTTCTAAACCATTCCTCATTTTCTCTAGGCACTGACAACTCAGATCTTCAGGGCAGAAGTGTTGGCCTAAAGGAAAAGCAGTAATGACATGAGCAATCGCCACACACATGGGGAAGCCCCCAGTGTTTGTGACCGCTCACAGGAGAGAAGTGGCAATGAAATCCTTTGTAACCTGTACCTTCCCCAATGGTTGACTAGGAAAGATTGCTAAGTAACTGGTGGAGATGTCTGATAATATTACTACCTGATTTTTCTAAAGCTCTTCTTCCTTCTCAGTTCATAAGTCTGGGTGGGAACCCTCATACCCCTTGATAACACACACACCCACTACAGACTTCTTTCTCTTTTGTAGGTTTTTGGATTCTGCAGAGCAGATTTGTCCTATGATATAGGAGCCTCTGACTTGGAAGCCCCAGAATACCTTGAAGTAACTTGTGAAGTCTTTAACTTTGAGGTAGGTTGTCAGAGTACACTTTGTTATGAACAGTGCCAGACTAAATATTTTCACACACACAGTGTATTTGGTTCTTAGAGTTGTGTGTGTGTGTGTGTGTGTGTGTGTGAGAGAGAGAGAGAGAGAGAGAGAGAGAGAGAGAGAGAGAGAGAGAGAAAGAGAGAAAGAGATTGATTTGGAGAGAATAGAATAGGCTTCTGGGAAAAGGAGTAAAATTTTTGGCATGACACCAAAAAAAGTATAAATTTTTTCTCAAGAATTGGGGAGGGGCAAGATTTGGCAGAAAAGTACAATGACCAATTCAGTCAACCTTAAATGAATATAAAAATGGTCCTTATAGTTACAACTTCCAGTGCTGAGACTTCATAATTCTTGGCTTTTATTGTTAGACGTTGAACCTAAGAGGAATTATTTGGCCTCAAGCTTATCGTGTAAAGGTATATAAAATAAGATTCAAAATGATATTTTATAACCATCCCAGAAATCTTTATGCTTTTATGAGTGAGCACAAAGATGTTCTTCACAGTAATTTTTATATTAGCAAAAAAAATAAAAATTAAAAAAAAAGAAGGAAGAAGAGGAAAAAGAAAAGGTAGGTTTGTTACCTTTGTATTCTTATACAGCTCCATAGACTTTTTTGAAAGTTAAAGTCTGGATGAGGAGGAAAGTAAAGAGTAAGGATTTTATATCATCCCTCAGAACTCTGTTGTGAGTCTAAGTTTTAAGACACTAGTTTTCCTAAGGCTGGTCTACAAATGGGTGCCATTCCTTAATGTAGTTTCACCAATATATGTTAAAGTAAGAAAGCTTAAGTATAATTCAAAAATTTTTCATAATACAACATATATTCCATTCAAAAATTATTCTTTATAGTTATTTTCTGACTCTTGTCAAGATATCATTCCTTTTGTGAAATAATAATGGTGTTAGTGGGCAGTTTTGTTTGCATCTTAAATGTTGATTTGGCTAGATAAAAATTGGACACCCTTTTTTAGTATCTGACTTTTTAAATTGATTTGCGAAGTCCAAAAGTTTGGAAGCCATTGCCCTAAGTCAAGCTAAACATCTAATTTCTCCTTGTGCGTTACATGATAACACACACTTTTCTGTTCTTTTACCAGGAACATAGAAACATCAGTGATGTGAGACCCCACTGGGGCCCTCCCCACCACTTTGATGGGCATGGACATTCACATCATCATCCTCAGAAGCCACATAAGTTTGGATTCCGACCTCCCCCAGAAGGAAAAGATAACTCTGACAGACCACCACTTCAAGAAGGAGATTTTCCACCATTTTTGCCACCTCCAGGATCAAGATGTCATCACCCTCCTTTTGGCACCAATGAGACCCAAAGACACCCTCATAATCATAGTTCCAGTGATCAGCATCACCATGGACCCCATTCCCATGAACACAGTCCCCATGGCCACGGGCCCCATAAACATGATCCCCATGGACACGGTCCTCATGGACATGGACCCCATGGACATGGTCCTCATGGAAACGGTTCTCATGGACAGGGACCCCATAGACATGGGCCTCATGGACATGGTCCTCATGGACATGGACCCCATGGACACGATCCCCATGGCCATGGTCCCCGTGGCCATGATTTCGATGACTATGGACCCTGTGATCCACCTTCCCTTGGCCAAGGTCCCCCAGATCACCATCACCGTGGCCATGGCCCACCACATAGGCACCCAGGAAAAAGAGGCCCAGGTAAAGGACACTTTCCTTTCCATCCGAGACAAATTGGATCCATTGTTCGACTCCCTCCACTAAACATAAATGAAGTTCTTCCTCTTCCTGAAGCCAATTTCCCCAACTTCTCATTGCCAAACTGCAATAATCCCCTAAACACGAAGATTCAGCCCTTCCCTCAGTCAGCCTCTGGATCGTGTCCAGGGACGTTCAAGAGTGAGTTTCCACACCTTTCCAAGTTTTTTGCATATCGATCTCCAAAATAAAATTTGATTCTTTGATGGGCATCCTCAGAAGCCACATAAACTTGGATTCCGACAGAAGTAAATCATATTCTAAATTAGAGCCATCTGTGAAATTGCAGTTGTTTTAATCATACTTTTATACTCAGGATAGGGCAATATGTGGGTGTGGAAGGAAATGGTGCAAGAAGAGACAGATAGATGGAAATATGAGGAAAGATTTCATGCTACAAATCAGAAGTTAATTAGGTCACTGGCCACTGTATTGCTTGCAGTAAATTTCTAATTCTCAGAGTTTCCTTCTTTAGTGGATTGAACTTCTCTAACTCTAGATTGTCCATTACTACTTGTGCTATGTTTAAGCATACCAACAAGATATGTATTATTACTTAAAGGATTATTATGAAAGTGACCCAAACTGTCTCCTAGTGGTTATTTCTACTTGTCTAAATTTCCTCTTGGAAAAATACTATCTAAGTTCAACTAAGAAGCAAATAAAGTCCCAGCTATAAATTGCAAAGGAAGGGCTGGGGATGTAGCTCAAGCGGTAGCGCGCTCGCCTGGCATGTGTGCGGCCCAGGTTCGATCCTCAGCACGACATACAAACAAAGATGTTGTGTCCACCGAGAACTAAAAAATAAATATTAAAAAATTCTCTCTCTCTCTCTCTCTCTCTCTCAAAAAAATAATAAAATAAATAAATAAATTGCAAAGGAAGTTGCAGGCATGAGTCATGACCCTAAATTCACATGCACAATAAATATCACTTTATTTTCAGAACCAATTAATTTCTATTTCAGGTCACCATCCTCCTGGACTAATGGGAAACTTAATCCCAGTCCTTCCTGGCATTTTTGCTCTGCCCCGTGATTCCCCACACAAAGTTGGTTGTGTCTCAGTTCTAGAGTCTCATATAGTGCCAGGATGTTTGGGTGGGCACAAGTAGGTCTGATTCTTGATCACTGGCTCAAGATCAAGAATCCTGGGCCCCGCTGCTGAGGCCTATTCACTACCCTGTTCACATTGCTCTCTGAGGCTAGTTAGTCTGCTACTTTCTGTATGGAACTAGAAATATAGGGAGTCTTTGTAACACCACCAATGGACATAACTACCGAGACACACCACGTGGCCATTCTCTTCCAGGCCTCTTTACCGCTTTTCAGTCTGCATTCTGGAAGCAGAACAGCATTCCTTGGCTCAGGACCCCCAGATACCACTGCCCTTCTCATCTCTTCTTCCTAGGCTAGGGACTCTTCTTCTAGTCTCACATAGCTCACTATTCATTTTTGGTGCTTTCCCTACACTCTAATCCTCTTTCTTTTTCCTTCTTTCCAAATCAGAGCTCAAGAAATTAGAAACAGGTCCATAAGACTTCAGGTTCTCTCTACTTTCCTGCCACAATGATGATTGATAATCTAAATATCTAATAGCCAACATGACACAAGACCAGGTACAACAACCAATAAGAACAATTCCCAGCCATAAACAACCAGTGTGGCCATACTAGTGAGGACCAGCTGAACGTTGGCTTACAGAATTGCATTCTTTCAGGCAGCGTGAACATAGGATGAGCTGCTTGAATTAGGTCTTGAGAAAGGTGAAATCCAGGAATTTCAGGTCAATAGCTCAAAATGTTTTCTCCCACAGAGTAATTTATTTTATAACTTCTAAGGTACTTGCATAAATATTACTTGAGTTAATGAAAATGTTACCTGGAAAGCATAGGAATCAAAAAGCTCTCAATTCATTTTAATTAAATTCATTTGTTATATGCAAACAGTTGCCGAAGGCAAATAGTGCTGCAAAAAAAAAATTATTTCTACCCCAGGGAGCATATATGCTACTAGAGGTTTTAGACAACATGCCACAGGTTGTTGCTTTTCTAGATTTTTTTATATCAAGATGGCTAAAATGGATATGTTTGTTTGCAACTATGCTATCTACATTCAAAAGTGATATTAACAGAGGCAATATAAGGTTGCTGACTCCTCAAATGCCTAAAGTCTGAACTCCTTACCCTTCTCTAGAAAGATCCTACTTTCAAACATCACCCTTCTCTTCGTAGCACCCTACCATTCTTTAAGACTTAAAGACTTGAAATATTTGTTGATCCTTTCCTTTTCTTTATCCCCAGTAAATTCTATGTCAGTACAGATTTTGCCGATTTTATTCACTAAAGTGCCTAGCGCATACTGCAGTTTCATAAATGTTTGTTTAATGAATTGATATGATATAGTAAACATTTACTATAAATCTAGAGATTTTTCATGTTCTTTTATTTTTAAAAATTTTTAGACAATATAATAATACATAGTATTTGGGTTCATTTTGTCAAAATAATGCATGTGAGGAATATGATTTCAATCCCTATTCCCCTCCGCTTTATCTTCCTTCCTCATGCCCCCTGTTCTCTCTTCTTTCTATTGATCCTTCTATTGATCTTCCTTTTTTTTTTAGAGAGTGAGAGAGAGAGAGAGAGAGAATTTTTTAATATTTATTATTTAGTTTTTGGCGGACACAACATCTTTGTTGGTATGTGGTGCTGAGGATCGAACCCAGGCCGCACACATGCCAGGCGAGCGCGCTACCGCCTGAGCCACATCCCCAGCCCTTGATCTTCCTTTTATTCCTTTATTTTTGATTGGTATTTTATATTTGTGTGTGTGTGTGTGTGTGTGTGTGTGTAAACTTATTTTGGTGCATTTATATGTGTGTGAACCAAGATATTATTTATTTCATTCCATGTTTCTACCCCTTTCTCTTCTTTCCTCCCTCCTGTTCTCCTTCTTCTACTCTACTGATCTTATATCTTTTTGATATTCAATCTCCTTTCCTGCCACTTCTTTCCCTTATTTTCCTCTACCTTCCACACATGAGAGAAAATGTTCAGCTTTTGATTTTCTGAGTCTGTCTTATTTCACTTAACATGATTTTCAGAATTTCCATCCATTTGCCACCAAGTACCTCCATGATGATCAGCCTCAAATGTTCCTTTCCAATTTATCCTGGATAGTGACTGTTGCTCATCTCCTCATCCTCCCACCTTTCAACTCCTACATTTCTGTTGCTTTCTCCTTTCTCTCAGCCTAAACTCTTACCCAAGCTCTTTTGCCTTTAATTTCCACCCCCTCTCCCTAATAGAACCTACCTTCTGCCATTAACAAGCACTTGAAACTGGTGAGTCAGAGATTCTTAACCATTCCCTTCTAGTAATAGATATAACTAATAAGACATAATTAATTCTCAGGCCCCGACCATATGTCACCTCACTCACTTCTCAAAACAACCCCAATAAGATATTATGATTCTCTGTCAGGAGCAATGGTGCAGAATTGCAAGTTTGATGCCAGCCTCAGCAACTTAGCCAGACCCAAAATAAAAAAGTTAAAAGGTTTAGAGATGTAGCTTAGTGGTAGAACACCCATGAATTCCATCTCTGGTACCACTTGTGCACGTGTGCACACATACACACACACACACAGATGTTGTGGTTTTCTACATTTTATAGGTGAGAAAACCAAGGTGGGAATATTATGTGACCTTGACTTGCTCAGGGTAACATAGCAGTTAAGTATAAGAGCAAGACAGGAATCCAGGTTAGACACTGCCAAGCACATGTTCCTCCATCAGCACTGTAAAGCCACCATTCAGCCCATATTGACCCCATTTTTCCCAGGACTCTCAGGGAGACGACATTGCCAACTTAGAGATCCAGTACGTACTAACAAAGACTCAATCTTTATCTTCTTCTTCTTTCTTTCTGCTTTTTTTTTTTTTACTTGAAGGCAAACATCTACTGAGTATTAAGTCATATCTTTAACCTACCCTGAGACCTTCTTTCTTCGAATATTTTCTCTTTCTTTCTTTCTTTCTTTCTTTCTTTCTTTCTTTCTTTCTTTCTTTCTTTCTTTTCTTTCTAAATTTACTTTGTCTCTTACCCAAGGAAGCTTTTCCTTTATAGAACTAATACAATTGAGCAGAGAGAGGCTGGCTTGGCCAAAGGCCAGATAAGATGCCAAGAGTTTATATCCAGTCATGCTAATCTCCTGGGTAAAATTCCCAGAACTCACTTGATACCCCTGTGCTTAGGTTCCCAAGCATACAATATAATTAATAGCAGCCTGCTTCTAGGCTGATAAACATCCTGCAAAGAAATTTTATGTGAAAAGTGTCTGCAGGTTGCCCTCATTGTTGCTTTGTTTACACACCCAGTGACCTTCACAAATGGCTTTGGGAAAGTCACAAGGAAATAACAGAGCTACTTTTCTCTCCTCCTTTATTAGACCCCGCTCTAATTTTTTATGCAAACTTGTGCAATCACTGGAAAATGTGCTATGTGCTCCTAAGTGCTTTTCAAAGGCAAACAGTCAGGTCAGTGACCCAAGTGTTGTAATGTTACAGGCTGAAATCTGCTTGGATAACCGGCAGAGCTATTTGTCCTTTTGGAAGAGAGCAAATAGTGTATGGCAGAAGGGCCCCAAGTGTTGAGGTCCCAAGTGTTGAGGTAGAGAGAGAAGAGAACAGAGGAAACAAGAGACTGGAGACTGTTAAAAATCAGCATCCAAGTTGGCTCCCAATTCTAAGGGAAACCATCTCTCAGATTCTACAGGGAGACTGTTGAATCATGAAACTAATAACTATCCTTTTCCTCTGCTCCAGGCTGCTAGCAAGTTTATCCCAGGAATCTGTCACTGAGGAAATTGATTGTGATGATGAGGATGTATTTAAGGCTGTGGATGCTGCTCTGAAGAATTATAACACTAGGATACAAAGCGGCAACCAGTTTGTGTTGTACCGTGTGACTGAGGTCAATAAGACGGTAAGTAAGTCATGTTTTACCTTGAAGTCACTTGGGATTTGTGCAATCACTCAGAGCCCAGTTCTCTCTCTCTCTCTCTCTCTGTCACACACACACACACACACACACACACACACACACACTATACAACACCACCACAACCACCACCAATAACAGCTACCAAAGACTGATAATCAGTTGGAAAAGACCAGAGCTACTTGGTGTTTTTTTTTTTTCTCTCTCTCTCCTAGTATATGGGGAGAGAAAAAGAAAAAAAAAACAACCAGCAAGTAGGGGTAGAGAGCAGGGTATGGCTAGTCCTTGGGCATACCTAGCCACACCCTGCTCTCTACCCTTCACAGCCTCAGGAAGGCAGAGCCAGGGGTAGAAGGCAAGGTATGGCTATCCTTGGGCAAACAAAGTTGGCTTTTTGGATAGAAAAAGTAGTATCCTAGTGGTATATGCCTGTAATACCAGAGACCAAGGAAGCTGAGGCAGGAGGATCACAAGTTTGAGGCCAGTCTCAACAACTTAGTGAGATGCTGTCTCAAAATAAAAGATAAAAAAGCCTGGGGTTGTAGTTCCATAGTGAAGTGCCCCTGGATTGAATCCTCAATACCAGTGGGGTGGGAGCAGGGGAGCAGTATACTAGAAAGAAAAAATGGAGAAAGGTAAAAGGGGCTACAGGAGAATCCAAGAACTCAGTGAGCCTGCAGAAAGGGGATTGATTCACTAGGTGTCTGGCCTAAGAATACAATCTAAAGACCTCTAAACCTTAAATGAGAGGGGGTTCTCTATGCGGTGTATTTAAGAGGAGTCAGGAGTCATGGTTCTACCGGATTAGGCAGAATATCTGCCATGATGTTTTTGTGGCTGAGTTCACCAAGGTTAATAGTAATGTTTGGGTTGACTTTTAATATACTTTTATCTCTGCCCTGATGAACTCAGGTAGGAGAAAATGCTGTCAGGATGTATAAGTTCAAGGGTATACAAATCTTTCAAGAGTTTGTTTAAATTTCACTATAAAAGACTACTTCTCTGGATTAGTTAGGCAAATGTTTTACTTCAGTAGAAATAAACCACCACCCTGTGACACCAGGAGGATAAAGGAGAAAACCCTAGGCGACATGGTTTTTTATTTTATCATTTTTTTGGAAAGCAAAATCGAGTCATTTTGTTTCACAACCTAGTATGTCTGTGTAAGGAATTCTGTATCCTGCTGCTTGCAAGCAACAATTCATTGGTAGTGTCTTCATCAACTAATTTTGTGGCAAATTTGGACTTTATGCTAAAATGTCCATATAATCCTATTTTATCTTTACTTTGCCATGTGGGTACAGCTCCTATCACCTCCTACTCTTCAGCAGGAAGAAATCTTGGAGATAATGTTGTTTTTTTTTTTTTTTTTTTTTTTTTTTTTTAGAGAGAGAAAGAGAGAGAGAGAGAGAGAGAGAGAGAGAGAGAGAGAGAAATATTTATTTATTTTTTTAGTTTTCGGCAGACACAACATATTTGTTTGTATGTGGTACTGAGGATCGAACCAAGGCCGCACGCATGCCAGGTGAGCGCAATACCTCTTGAGCCACATCCCCAGCCCCGAGATAATGTCGTTTGACTCCATCATGTCCCAGATACAGATACTGTGACCAGGCAGGCTTAGAGTACACTACCCTGGGCTCTAGGGGACTAAGGAGTGTGGCTAGCTCTGCCTTCCTGAGGTTATGAGGCGGTCTGAGACATGCCCTGTCTTCTGGGAGACCTCCTGCTCTTAGCTGCAACATGAGTGGTTGGACAACATCGACTCCTGGGCCCCTTGGTGCTCTGACATGCCAGAGTTCTGTATCTGAAAACTCATCTAATTCACCTCTGCACATTAAAATTCATTGTATGACATCTTAGAAAAATTATGTTTCCCCAAAAAAGGAATGAAGCACTGATATATAGAATGAAGCACTGATATATTCACGACATCACTCATCCTTTCAGGCTAAGGATTCTTAGCATTCTTTCAAGGCTTTGAAGACATTATGAAAAGTGAAAGAAGAACCACATGTTATGTGATTCCACTGATACGAAATATCTTCAATAAGCAAATACGGACAGACAGAAAGTAGATTATTGACTTCCAGGGAGATGGAGAGAGGAAGAATAGGAAGTAACTGTTAATAACTAAGAACAGGTGCAGGGTTTCATTTGCAGGGGAGATCAAATGGTCTAAGATGGATTAAGGCAATTGTTGTAAATACATTAAAAAACATTGAATTGTACTGTTTAGGTGGATGAATTATATGATGTGATTTTATCTCAATAAAGCTGCTTTAAAAAATGTGCTGGGGGGAAGGAAAAAAAATAGAAAATAAAGTAAATAAACTCTAAAATCATGCATTATTAATCCTACCACACAGAAATAATTATTAATAATTTTTAATTTAAATATCTCTCATTCTTTAGAATTATCAAATGTATGTTTATTAGGAAAAAAGTCAGAAAACTTAGAAATGTTTGCTTAAAGAAGAAAGCAAAAGATAATTATAATCCAACTGAGAGACAAATATTTTAATGGATTGCTACATATCTTTCCCAGCTTTTTCAAAGACATATGTACATGTAAATTAGTTTTCACTAAAAAAAAAAAAAAATAAGCTAACATTTTTGTAAATATAATATGAATTTTCCTCTGTAGAAATATTTATAAAAATGTAAGTATTTGGGCTGGAATGTGACTCAATCGGTAGCACGCTCGCCTTGCATGCGTGCAGCCCGGGTTCGATCCTCAGCACCACATACAAAGATGTTGTGTCCGCCGAGAACTAAAATAAATAAATATTTTTAAAAAAGATGTAAATATTTATATTTTTAGTGAATGTGTGGCTCTCATTGAATCAAATCAGATCAAGGCCAATATTAATAACTATCTCAGAACCCACTCAGATTATTCTTGGTGGGCCAGCTGTATGAACTCCATAATCTGTGGTTGCTCTTTTCAGGTTGGCTCTGAAACATTTTATTCCCTCAAGTATCAAATCAAGGAGGGTGATTGTCCTGTTCAAAGTGGCAAAACCTGGCAGGATTGTGACTACAAGGGAGCGGAGGAAGCTGTAAGTATGTAGGTGATTCCCAACATGAAAACATAAAAATCGTACTTATTCATGGGCGACCGTGTGATGTTCTGATGCTGTATCCATTATGTAATGTTTAAATCAGGTTAAACATATCTACCTCCTCAAACGTGCATGCTTTTCTTTATGGTGACAATATTCAAAATCCTTTCTTCTAATCTTTTGAAATCCACAGTTCATAACTATTACCTACAGTCACCCTCCTGTGCAACGACACATCAGAACTTCTTGCTCTCACTGATCGAAATTCAGTACCCACTGACCAACCTTTCCTCACCCCTGCCACCCTCCATCCCCCTCCACACCCGGCACTGCTCTCTTCAGCCTCCAGTAAACACTGTTCTACCCTCAACTTCTATGAGATAATTTTTTTTTTATATTCCACATATGAGTGAGGTCACATGGTCCCTGCCTTTCTGTGCCTGGCTTATTTCACTAGCATAATGATCCTCAGTTCCATCCACATTGTTGCAAATGATAAATCTACCTTTTTTAATGACTGAATTAAAAAGATATTCTCTTGTGTATATGTACCAGGTGTTTTTCTGTATCCATTTATCAGTTGTGGATGTCTCACTGGAACTATTAATATTATTGAGCCTGTTTTTGAGGGAGGCACACAAACCTTCAAATTTGTAGAAAAGTCAGATTCTTAATTAATATCTGGGCTCTTCTTTTTTTTTAGGTTTTTTTTTTTTTTAGTTATCTTATTTATTTATTTATATCTGGTGCTAAGAATCAAACCCAGTGCCTCACACATGCGAGGCAAGCATTCTGCCATTGAGCCACAACCCCAGCCCAATATGTGTGTTCTTGCATAGATAGAAAAATCATGGATAAGCCTTCCCATGAGAAGGAGATCCTAGTGATTACCCAGGACTTGGGGGTCAGACCTCAGAGAGATAGCAGATCAACATTTGGGCTGAGCTCAAGGTCCAATGAGAGAAGAATGCAGGTACTTCATCTACTTGGGCCTGTGTACAAATCTTGACTTTGCCTTCAAGTACCTGGATGGTGGCAGGAAAGCTACTTGACCTCTCTGATTTGATGTTCTCCCCTATAAAGAGATGATATTGACCTCATTGTATTGTTGGAAGATGAAATAAGACAAATTATGAAAAGGACCTTGTGAAGAAAGGCTATCCTTAAAAGGGGGGATTAGAAAATGAAACAAAACAAATAAACATACTAAAATCACCCATAACTAACCAAACACCTACCACATGCCTGGTGCACCACAGAAGTTATTTTATCTTAAGGAAAGTTGGAATTACTGTCTGCCTGAGAAGCAAGTCTCTCTTTTCACAGTCCAGGAATTCCCCCTCTTTGATATCAGAATATTGTCATACTCTGTGCATTTTGAACATGACAGTCACCTGTAGTTATAAAATGTCTCAGGATGGTGGTGCTGTTCTGCCCCTCATTGAGCATTCTGGTAGTCAGGGCTAATGAGCTGCCCTACCCGCCTCCTGAGCTGTGGGGATGAAGATGTGCTTTATCCTAATAGAATAATGTCTGGTGCTTAGGGCAAGTCCAATGGGCGTGACTGAAAAATGACAGGATAGAAAAATAACAAAAAGATACTGTTCAACAAGAAGTGGAAAGCCGCCAAAGTGCCCGTGGTGTGGTGGGCCTCTGAGGGTCACCTTATTGTGAGTTTTCACACTTCCTCTTCACAACAAGTGTGGCAGAGCTCCTATGAGATGGGTAAACTGAGACTCTGAGGGGCAAAGAGACTTGTCAGAGGGAACAGTGAGCAAGTGGCAGATGCCAAGGTCCTTGCTCTTTCTCATAGGTCAATTTGAACCTTGTGCAAATGGTGTTAATCCACTGAAATTGAGAGGTAAAGCAAGCAGAGAGTTTAGCAGGAGGTTCTAAGGCTCTGTGAATATCTTGGTGAAAAAGAAGTGTCTCTGAGGCTCTTAAAAGCCTCCCCATTCATATTGCCTCTCCTCTGACACATCATGAATATCAGTGGGCTATAAAACACAATCACTAGGCTACAAAAGAAAAAAAATGCTCATTCTCATGTCTTAAAACTCTGTTAGAAAAAAAAAACTTCGCAAGTTTTTTTAAATTTTTATTTTTAAAGACAGGCATATTTAGTAACAGTACTGGGTGGACTTCTCTATAGAAAAGATTGGGGTAAACGGTCTCTATCTTTTCTTTTAGGCCAGAGGAGAATGCACAGCAAACGTGGCGAAGAGGGAGAGTACGAAATTCTCCGTGGCTACCCAGATCTGCCAGATTATTCCAGGTAGTTGATATATCTGGTGACAATGCCCAGAGGAGATTAGCCATTTCTATGTATCTGGAACACAACCCAGGCCAGGTGACTGTCCCCTCCCACAAGGTGGCAGTTGCAATGACATTTGCAATGCTTAGGAGCATAGCTATATGGGTGGGTGGAACTGCAGAGCCCTGATGTTGGGCCATCATATGCCAATCATCATGCCAGACCCATTCCAACTCTATTCCTCACCTGTCACTTTGGATCAGGTGTGTGGGGGTGGGGGAGGGGGTCCCCTGCTAAAAGGGCGGGAAGACAGACCTGCCCTCAACTGTAGGCAGTATCCCAGAATAAGGCAAGCAGAGGCTCTGAGGTTGGTGCTGCCTGGAACTTTCAGAGATCTTTGTCACCTGTTTCACTGTCACTTGGGAGATAGCAGTGTTTCCTGCTGCTCAGGAGCTCTGTGAGACTGAAAGGAGACAGGAGGCCTGAAGGCGCCATGTCTAACTATCTTGATAATTATTAATGATAATCTGAACAAAAATAATAATTAATATCTATTGGGCACTCGTGTTCCAGGCATGGTTCTAGGCATTTCACGTGCATGAACTTATTTAATCCCCAGAGCAACTCTTTGAGGTAGATATTAACATCACCATTTTTCAGGTGAGGAAACAGAAAGAGCAGTTAAATAACTTGTCCAGGATCCCACAGATAGGAAGTAATGGAGTTGGTAGAATAGAACATCAATAAATGAAATTGCTTAAGGACATAATTATGGAGCAACTTGTCAACAAGTACAACCACTATTAGCCCTTTTGCTAATGTGGCAGAGGTACCAAGTATCTCCATAAATATGTGTCAGGAAAATATTAACTGGGCAAATATGCAACTTCTCATTGCAGAAGTTATGTTGTATTGGGATAATAGGCAAAGTTAGAAATCTAGAGGGGACTGCTGGGTGTGCTGGTGCACGCCTGTAATTCCAGCAACTCGGAAGCTAAGGCGGGAGGATTGCAAGTTTGAGGCTAACCTCAGCAGTTTAGCAAGACCCTAAGGCCCTGTTTCACAATCAAAGATCAAAAGAGCTGGAGGTGTAGCTCAGTGGTAGATCACGCTGGATTCAACTCCCCAATACCAAAAAAAAAAAAAAAAAAAAGGAAAGGAAGAAAGAAAAACTGGATAGGGTGGGAAATTATTTGGTCACCCAGAAAAGCTGAATGTACTTCTTTCTCTATTCTTCTCACCCTCAAAAAGCTATCCTTCTCTTCTCTCCCTCCCCACTCAATCTTCTGAATAAAAACGGGTTGGAGACAAGGCAAACTGCTGGTCTTGTCTCTATCTCCTCTTCTACCTTCTGTATTTGTCTCATCTCTCTATATATCTTTTTTTTTAATAATAATTAGTGATTCTCTCATTTTCCCCACTGATTTCCTCTCCAGTTTTGTTGTTGTTGTTGTTTGGGGATATTGGGAGTTGAATCCAAGTGGTTCTACCACTAAACTACACCTCTATCCCTTTTGATCTTTTATTGTGAGACAGGGTCTTAGGGTCTTGCTAAGCTTCTGAGGTTAGCCTCAAACTTGCAATCCTCCCGCCTTAGCCTCTGAGTTGCTGGGATTATTTATTGAGAGAAATCCAAGAAAGAGGTGTAAGGACAGTCATGTTGAGAAGCTAACCACTGAGGGGCAGCACTGTCCACCACAGCTGGCCTCCTGCCTGTGTTAGGTTCTTCCTTACCCACAGGGTGAGGAAGCCTCAGGCTCTCAGGGGGTGACCCTGCCAAGTGCGACTCTCATTCTGCAGCTATGTCCCCCTTTCCGGTTAGGGCTGCCTGTTGTGAAATTTACTTGATAATTTAATACAGGCTCTTTTTCAAATATCTCACACCATTTACCAGAAACCCTTCTGCAATTCCCCATTCTTACAGCACACTCTTCTTCAGGCTCTTCTGGAGGTCTCTGATGCCCTGGACTTATGTGGAGAATGTTGAATATGTGCATTTTCCTGGGGGAGGGGGCCATAACTTTTATCGGATCCACCATGGAGTCTGTGTCTCTTTGAATATAGTTGAATAAGAAGGCAGTTGGGTACCCTGACCTAGGGAATGAGAACCCGGCTCAGCAGCCCAAGTCGTCTCTACCGACTGTTCCCAAAGCTCTGGTAACATGTGTATGCCACATTCCACGCTACTGTGCCACAACTATCCTGTTTCCTTGGGAGCCTCTCCTCCCTTCTCTTAGGCCCTCAGACCTGATGGTGACACCTCAGGTCACCCCCACCTGCCTTAGATCATGCGTCTTCACTTTTTTCTTAGAGACCTCCTTGACCTCACTCTGGGTCTTTATAAGCTCTTGCTGAATCATATTGAAAGGATCTGTCTACACTTCTGTCTCTCCCATCCTTCATAAAAGTGACCATTACTAACACATGGAGGTCTCCCTACAGCCCAGCTTAGCGCTGGGCCTATCATAGCAGGTGCAGACCAGCCTCAAAGGAAAGGGTGTGATACCTTTGCCCCTTCACACGTGCACCATCCCAGTCACCTTGACTAACAAGAAAGCTCTTGGCCTTCAGCACTCTTCATATAAAAACACAGCCAGGCAGCCACATGTATTCCTTCCCCCAGTGGTTTCTTTTAGGTGATGCATGAAATCCTAAACATAAAGATCTAAGAAATTTTTAACAATATGTGTAACATAAAAATTTTTAAATGAATCTGTATTTGCACTGGCTCTTTTTCTCTTAGATCAAAGAGCACATTTGTCAGATTGAATTGATATGAAACACCTTAAACTCTGAGTTAGGCTTCTGCTTTCATTATCACTGAAAAATAAGCAATATATCTGCAATGTTTTAATTTTTAATAAAAGGATACATTCATGTGTAATTTTTGTAATTTAAAAATACTTTTAATAAAGTAAGGGCTGGAGATATAGTTCAGTGGTAGAGCACTTGCCTATCATACATAGGGCTTTGAATTCAATCCCTAAGCACTATCAAAAAAATTAATAAACTAATTAATTAATTTAATTCAATACATTAAAAATAATTTTGCATGATATTATATAGATAAGATGTTTCTGAGTGAATGATAGTCCCCCCCCAAGCTAAAAAGCAGTTTTATATTCTTGTTTTTCCTTCTGCATAGAGAGTTTACTGCAAAATTTGTTAGAGCTTTCTAAATTATATTCTTGGCTGGGTGAAGCGGCACATACCTGTAATTCCAGTGACTCAGGAGGTTGAGGCAGGAGAATTGGAAGTTCAAAGCCAGCCTCAGCAGTTTAGTAAGATCCTGTCTCAGAATTTCAAAAATAAATTTAAAAGTTGGAGATGGAGCTCAGTAGTAAAGTGCCCCTGGGTTTAATCCCCAGTACTGGAGGAGAAAAAAAATCAAATAATTAAATTTAAGTAAATGATTAATGAATGAATGAAATATCTTCTTGGTTTAGGACAAGACAATGTATCAGATGCTGGTTTTGATAGCTAACACTGCCTTTTTGCCTTCTCTCCGTTCAGCTGAGGGCCCTGTGGTGACAGCCCAGTACACCTGCCTGGGCTGTGTGTATCCCATATCAACTGAGAACCCTGACCTGGAGCCCATTTTGAAACATGCCATTCAACATTTTAACAACAACACGAAGCATTCCCACCTCTTTGCTCTTGGAGAAGTAAAAAGAGCCCAAAGACAGGTTTGTTTTGAAATTTTTCATGTCACATGATGTAGATCTTTACTTTCAGGGTTTAGATTTCTTAGATCTTTACTTTCAGGGTTTCATCACCTAAAATAAATCATTGGTGGGAGGAAAACATAAGATTGTGGGTGTGTTTTCATGTAAAGAGCACCAAAAGCAAAGAGTGGGGAGTGTAATATGCAAAGGAAAATGGGTAGCTAATAACTCATCCTTCCTTTCAAACTGTTTTAATGAGCAAGTAGTCATCACTACATATTTTTCCCAGAGAAAGAGAAACGGAAAAGTCATTCTGGCTTTAGAGTTTAAAAATCCATATCTTTGGGGCTGGGGATGTGGCTCAAGTGGTAGCGCTCGCCTGGCATGTGTGCGGCCCAGGTTCGATCCTCAGCACCACATACCAACAAAGATGTTGTGTCCGCCGAGAACTAAAAAATAAATATTAAAAAAAAAATTATCTCTCTCTCTCTCCTCTCTCACTCCCTCTTTAAAAAAAATCCATATCTTAAAAAGGCTGGCTGATTGTTTTTTTTTTTTATGTTGCCCCTAAATTACATTTCTATATCATCATGGAGAAAACAGTAAATACCTAATAATCTCTATTTTTTTTTTTTATTGGTTCAGTTCACCGAGTCTTTTCTGCTAATTCACTGGGACCCTTGCTTTTCAGATACTTATGAGTGATTCATTTTGGTCAATAAAATTCTCTGAATTTAAGACACCTATGACTTGCCTGGAGGCAAGACACACTTTTTACTCAATTCTGTCCTTATACAACTATCAGGGTGGGGCCAGCCCAGAATAAAGAAGGAAAATTCCACTACCTGGTATTCTCAGAACCTATAAAGGCCACTCCCCCTCTAAAGTTTTCTTATCTAGAAGAGAGAGCATTATTGTTTCACAAAATTCACTAAAACTTTTTTTAATGCAGACTGGCAGAGGAAGTATTGCTAGGTCTTATTAAAGGAAATGTAGCAAGTTCATCTATTATTGCTTTTCATTTGTAGATGTGCATGAGAGTGTGTGTGTAAATGTGTGTGTTGTGTGTGTGTGTGTGTGTGTGTGTGTTTAAGTGTTTTGTTTGAGTCTCAGGGTACTCTATACTCAGTAATGACTTTTGTCAGGTAATAGTAATAGTTTTCTTGAGCACTTATGCTATGCAGTACTTTAAATTTCTCATAACTTTTATATCTCGCTGTGAATAGTATTTAAGTTTTATTTTAAACTCTTATCCCCAAATTATTGCAGGTGGTGGCTGGATGGAACTATGGAATTACTTACTCAATTGTTCAAACTGATTGTCTCAAAAAGGATTTTCTACTCTTAACTCCAGACTGCAAGTCCCTTTCTGATGGTGTAAGTGAGCAAAAGTCTAATTATAAAGTTCTTCAATTTTGTTTACCGTATTCAGGGGCATAGACACTATCAAAGCTATGTGAGAAGATAATCCCTAAAACGTAAATGACATTTAGCAACTCATAGTCACATTCACTCAGTATCCCTGAAGTTAACAATAACCTAACCTTTGATACCGGTCAAATTTGCCCCATCAAAGAATCTGCATATCTAGCAATTAAGTATTTACAGAATATACCGTATTTCACCACATAATCGTTGCACTCTAATTTTCAATCCAAAAATTGGTGCATAACGTTTCATCCGTAAAGATCGCAAGGTATACTTTTGTTCTCCAGACGCTTAAAAGGAAAGCGGAGCAGCATTGCTATTGCGGGTGGTATACGAATGCGCGTTTTGTCTTGCGCTCAGCGAGCCCTGAGCCTAGAATTCTCAGCCTCCGCGCGCTGTCAGTGGGTTTCCAAAAGCCAATTCTCGGGATTTCTTTAGAGCGCTGCGGTGTTAACGGTATTGTCAGTCAACCTATTGAAGACCCATAGCCACAAGGGGAGGCTGCTGGCTAGGCTGCCACAGGATTTGGCAAGCCTTGCATCTCGCGGTGATAGCTAAACCGTACAGTTCGTCTGTCAGCAATAAGTCAACGTCCGAAGCCTTTCTTTCTGATTGTGGGTAAATATAAAAAAAATATATATATATTCTTCCTGCTTCAAGCTGAAAGTGATTATAGTCGCTGTGGAGCCCAGAAACAGACCGTAGAAAGAGTTTTCCGTGAACGAAAAGTTGAACAACAATAAAAACAAACAAACAACAAACAAAACGACTTCTCATAAGATCAGCAAAAAATTGGGGGCATAAAATCTGCGACGATTGCGAGGGGAAATACGGTAACCAAAGACTAGGAAAGGCCCTAAACAAATGATGAAATTGCCAGGTTTATCTTTGTTATGTCTTCACACTTTCCTATCTCCTGGGGAGACCTGAAGGGCACTGAATTCAAATGTGTTCTCCAGCTCCACACAGGACAGTTCCTGACTTCAAACTTTTCTCACCTTCCCTCTTCTACCTTTGTCTTTTAATAAGCACATTCTGAGTCTCTATCCCTTAGTGGCCTTATATAGGATGATATCTTGTCATCTCAACCACAAAATGTTAAAATGGTGTTGGCAATCTTTGGTGAGTGTTAAAATGGCTAAAGGCATCTTTCTCCAGGGATATTTTCATTGTAGCAGAAGACTGTCCTTTAACTAAGGAATTGCTGGGCTGGGAATATAGCTCAGGCGGTAGCATGCTCGCCTGGCATGCATGCGGCCTGGGGGCCTGGGTTCGATCCTCAGCACCACATACAAATAAAGATGTGTGTCCGCTGAAAACTAAAAAATAAATGTTAAAATTCTCTCTCTCTCTCTTTCTGTTAAAAAAAAAAACAAAACCAAAACTAAGGAATTGCTGAATTGCTGCAAGTCCTTTAATCTACTTCTAAAATTCTATTAGATGGGGGCAGGGTGGAGGTGTGGAGGTGGGGAGGGAGGGAGAATGGAAAGTCCAGACCACAGGATGTTAATTTTGGTGGTGTTTTTAATAGGATAATATTGGGAATGAATTATATATGCAGCATTAGGAAATGGTTAAGTAAATGGCAGTATAAATATAGAGTAGAATACTGTTTATAGAGTTTTTAGTAGAATAATAGAATGGTCACAATATGTTCAGTGAAAAAAAAATCAGGTTACAGAACTATACATACAGATTTACACTGTTACAGATCTGGGGCTCTCTGTGAAGCTGAGGCAGCATGAAGACACCCTCTTCAAATCTCAGTTCTTGAGATAGAGTCAGAAAGATTTCAGGCATGTTTTTCAGAGTAATAGGAATGAGTTTATTGAAGGGTTAGGGACTCTCAAGGGAGTGAGTCCTCTCAGAGAGGAGGGGGACAATGTGCCTCTCTTGCACTCCAGTTTTATTGGGCATCCCAGAAAAGTTTCCATAGAGTTCCACCCAGGTCTACTTCTTGACTTTCAACTAATAAGGTGACATCAGACTTTCTAGTCTCTACTGTCATTGCAACTTTAGTTCACTTTGGCCCATGGTGACCAGTTCTAATTGGATTCCTTAAAGAAAAAAAAAAAAAACATATATACACATACATATATATTTAGTTGTAAATAGACACAATACCTTTATTTTATTTATTTATTTTTATGTGGTGCTGAGGATTGAACCCAGTGACTCACACATGCTAGGCAAGCACTCTACCACTGAGGTATGACCTGGCCCCTAATTGAATTCTTAACCATACATTCTTACAAATTTTATGGTTAGAAGGAACTATCCTTATCTCCCAGAGTTTCAGGATCTGGTCACAAAAGTTTCCTTTCGGGTAATTTGGGTTCCTTTTATCAACATTGTTTTGGGCCTTGTTTATTTCTCCTGCAGTGAACAAGTAGTTTGCTGAGGAATGTGACATACCCTTTCCATTGAGGCCCAGCGGGGATGCAGGTTAATTGCTTCTTGGAAGGAAAGCAGGTGGGGTTAGCATAGTAGGCTCATTTTATAGAATTATTCTCTTACTCTTGTGTTCCCACCATTCACATCTGTCTATCCCCTAACAAATTCATCCAAATATATAAACTAAAAGTAAAGGTGAATATAAAAAGTGATAAAGCCTTCTGCATTTTATGCTGAGTTAGCTATTTGAGGTCGTATAGATCTAAATGTTATGTAGCATGTTATTTCTTTGCAACACAAAGAAATTCAAGTGTTGGATGATGTTACAAAGCCAGTCAGGTTTTTGTTATAACTTCTTTGAGACTCCACTTCCTTATTTGTAAGGTAGGAGATGGTAACAGCAACTATCTCACAGAATTTTTATAATAATTAAAGGAAATGAAATATAAAAGAAATAGTTTGCCCACAATTGCTAAGACTGAAGACCTTGGCCAGGTGTAGTGGCATATACCTCTAAATCCCAGCAGCTGGGGACGCTAAGGTAGGAGGATTGCAAGTCCAAAGCCAGCCTCAGCAATTTATCAAGGCTCTAAGTAACTTAGTGAGACCCTGTCTCTAAATAAAATACAAAAAGGGATAGGGATGTGGCTCAGTGATTAAGTGCCCCTGGATTCAATCCCTGGTACAAAAAAAAAAAAAAAAAAAAAAAGGAGAGATTGAAGACCTTGGTATTCAAGGTATATTTCATGGACTAGTGTCTTGAATCCTGACATATACTGAATCAGAATTTGCAATGTTAACAAGATTCTCTGATGATTTTTGTATATATTAAAGTTTTAAAAGCAGTGATTAAAGAGGTTTTATGGTAGTTCTCAAGCCACACAGTTTATTAGAATCACCTGGTTACCTTTTAAAAACACTTATTTGGGGGCATTCCCCCAGATTTACTGAGTTAATTGGTGTAGGGTGGGTCTCTTGGGTTAGGATGATATGAAAGCTTCTCAGTGAATTAGATGCATTGACAGAATCAAGAACTATTGGGCTCCTCCCAGCATCCTCCTCCCCATCTCAAATGACACTTACTATATATGTATTCCTTTATTGGAAATATACTTATTATTTAAAAAAACACTTTGAGAATATATAGAGACATAGGAAAAATAATATTGAACTATAATGCCGAAGACCCAAAGATATCTTAGTGTATTTTCCTCTCAGTGGGAAATAATTATGAACAATTTTTAGTGATTTTTCCTCTTAATAGTTGTGATTGTTTTACACGGTATTTTTTTCACAAAAGAATTTTTCCATGTCATTAAAATTCTTGATTAAATTATTTTAAACACCTGTGTAATATTCTAATGAAGACGTTTTACATTATTTTTTTATAAAATATTTATTTATTTTAATATTTATTTATTTTTTAGTTCTCGGCAGACACAACATCTTTGTATGTGGTGCTGAGGATCGAACCCAGGCCGCACGCATGCCAGGCGAGAGAGCTACCGCTTGAGCCACATCACCAGCCCCATTATTTTTTAAATCATTCTACTTTTGAATATTTGGGTTATTTCCATATTTCATTATAATTAACAATTCACCAAAACTTTTCGAAGCAAAACTATTTCTGTATTTGGTATTTTTATCTTCAGAATAAAGCCCCAGTTTTATATATGGTATAAATCATATAAGAGTATTTAAATCAATCCCTCTCTCTCTCTCTCAACACACACACATACATACACACACACACACACACACGTTAACTGTTTACTAAAAATGCGTCAATTTACAGTCTGTCTATAATGCACAGTAGTATTCAGTACTATTTTTTTAAAGATGGCTAATTTCATAGATTAAAATATTTTCAGTTTAAATTTCCTCAATCAACAATACAGTTACTATGCATTTATTTATCCATAATATCTTCATATGTGTTAGAAGTTTATGGAGTGTGGGCTGGAGATGTGGCTCAGCGGTAGCGCGCTCGCCTGGCATGCGTGCGGCCCGGGTTCGATCCTCAGCACCACATACCAACAAAGATGTTGTGTCCGCCGAGAACTAAAAAATAAATATTAAAAAAAAATTCTCTCTCTCTCTCTCTCTCTCTCTCTCCTCTCTCACTCTCTCTTTAAAAAAAAAAAAAGTTTATGGAGTGAGCTTATGAATTATCATCTATATCCTTTGCCCATTTCTCTTTGAAATGAATTTGATTAAACTGGAAAAGAGCACTTATATATTAAAGGTATCAGTGCTTTGCCACATTGTCTCAGTTTATACCATTCAGTTTTCATTATAGTATTTCTGACTCAAAATAACTTTTGTTCATAGATAACCAAATCTACCAATATTTTCCTTTCAAAATCTTCCATTACTTGCCTAGCAGATACTTCATTTTTTCCCCTAGTTTGTATGTGTTCAATATTTTTAAAACATAGCTTTTAAATGTATCTGGAATTAATTTTGATATATATTATGAGGTATTTAAATTTAATTTTTCAAAAGAACAAGAAAACTTCTCAACATTCTTCTCTCCTACATAAATTTGTGGCAACTTTTATCCTATAATGGCTTCTTATGAAAGATCTGATCTTTATTTTTATACCTATACTTTCATGCTTTAATAGCCATGACATCATATTAAGTTTAAACATGTGATTATTATTCTAATGTTTGTATTAAACCAACCTTTCAATAAATTTGCAAGAAAAACTCCTTGTCACATTGATTGGAATTGCTTTGCTTTCTTTCCTAAATTAATTTAAGGAGAATCAGCATATACATTATATCTCATCTTTTTACTCAAGAAATTGTTACATCTTTCGATTTAGTCAAGTTTTATTGTCTACTTATAAAGTTATGTGATTTTCTTTATATAAAGCCAGAACATTTCTCAACAAAATTATTCCTAGGTTTTATTTTTGTTTTTGCTTGATTTGGTGTGGTTATTGCTGTTAAGAATTAAATCCCATTGTTTCTCTTTTTATTTTCTTCTTTTCTTAATAAGTAGTGTTTATGTATAAATTATCATTTTTATAGGTTTATCTTATATGCAGGAACTTCTCTGAACTTTCTGATCAACTCTAGTAGCTTTATATTGATTCATTTGATTGTTCTGGGTATATAAGTATATATTTTGCAAATAATAACTTTCATCTCCTTTTTTCTTTCTTTCTTTTTTAAAAAAACTGGGGATTGAACCCAGAGGCTCTTAAGCCACATCCCTAACCCATTTTTATTTTTTATATTGAGATAGAGTCTCACTAAGTTGCTGAGGCTGGCTTTGAACTTGCAACCCTCCTTTCCCAGCTTTCCCAGCAGTTGGGAATACAGGCCAGAATCACTGAGGTTTATCATGTCTTTTTTTTTTTTTTTTTTATAAATATTTATGCCCCAAACAATGGAACATTTATTTATTTATTTATTTATTTATTTATTTATTTATTTATTTATTTTTGAGAGAGAGAGAGAGAGAGAGAGAGAGGATTTTAATATTTATTTATTTATTTAGTTTTCGGCGGACACAACATCTTTGTTTGTATGTGGTGCTGAGGATCGAACCCGGGCCGCACACATGCCAGGCTAGCGCGCTACCGCTTGAGCCACATCCCCAGCCCTATCATGTCTTTTTTAATGACTTTTTTTGGGGGGAGCGGTGGGGAGGGACAGTAGTGTCTCATTGAATTCAACTTACCTTCCATAAATATTTTTTGAAATGACACTCACCACATAGTTATTTTTTCCCCTGATTTTACTGGAAAAGAAAATTTAGAATTTTCTAAAATTTTATCATTATGTATGCTATTTGCTGTGAGTTCCATATTGACATTCTTTATCATGTTAAGGAAGCATCCTTATATTTCTGCTCTTTAAAGAGTTCTTTAAAAAAAAAAAAAAAGGAATTGGTGTCAAACTTAGCAAATGCTGAAGTTGTAGCTCAGTGGAAGAACAATCGCCCAGCATTTATAGGGCCCTTGGATTCAGTCCTAGCACTACACAAAGGAAAAAGGAAAAAAGATTCCAAGTAAGTTAAAAATAAAATCATGTATTACAGGTTCAAGGACCATATATTTTTATAAAAAGAATAAAGTTTTAAAATAAGGAATAAACAAAGCTATATCAGGTAAATGTAAAAAAACAAGGACCTAGAAGAATAGTATAAAGGAAAATTCAAGGTAACAATGATTCATCAATGTTGTAATTATACTTACATGGTTATTATTGTCTATGATAAGTATTCTTATCATTTATTTCATCTTTTCTCTTATTTATGTAGGGGATATGTTTGTTGATGTTATCGATTCTATTATCTATTTCTTATTTTTTCTTTTGCAGTTATACTATGTTTTATTCCTTGCCCCCATCCCCAGCATTGATTTGGAAAACAGATATCTTTTAAAATGTTAAAGATTTTAATTTTGCTTTTTAAAAACCAGGATGTGGGTGAATGTACAGATAGTGCACATGTGGATCCTCAGCTAAGAATTGCTTCCTTCTCACAGAACTGCAACATTCATTCAGGTGAGAGATAACACGTGTTGCCACCCAATAATGAAATAGTGGCCCTGGACAACTGGCTGAGTCTTTTCATATAGATCATACTTTTGTTCTCACGACATCATGCAGAAGTCTCTGTAGCCTATGGGCCTTTCTGAGAAGTTCTCATCCCTCCCCTGCCCAGGGTGCTGCACCTGCTGCAGCTGAGACTGTCCTGCAAGTGGCCAGAAGGGAATGTGGTGAGAGAAGGGAAAGTTTCTGCTTTCTGGGCAAAACTGGTCTGCAGGTACCATGCCAGCTGGTCTTGCTTATGTACAAGTCGTTCTAAAATCTGGTGTTGTAAATTCAAGATTACTGTCTTGTTTTAACCACTCAGGATAAAATCCTTCTAACTAAAGTTGTGATTCTTTTTGCATGTTATAATGGAGAAAAGAGAGATAGTGTGAGTTTATGGTCAACTCAGTATTTCTTTCCAAAAGAATTGGCTTTCCTTATATTTGGGAAATAGTTGTATACATTCCATGATGAAAAGCATTCCCAAAGTTTCCTGTTCATCAGAGCCACAAGACTTAAAATTTTCCCATTGGAGAGTCATCCCTATAAATTAGACATTGGTTTTTATAGTTTCCATCAAATATGCAAAAAATCAGGAAAAGTGTAGCATACTGATTGAGTCACTGACACCCTCCAGTTGCATATGTTTACCTAAACACACTGGGCTCTGAGGAGGGGAACAAAGAGGTAGGAAAATGAAGGTCATACTGAAAATATTCCCTGACTCATCCCTGAACCCGAGCTACCATGTGGCCCTCTATAAATTAGGATGCTAGATCTCATGTGGGAGAAGTACTAGGCTAGGCTGCTTCTCCAGTGCACAGGCTGACTTAAAGTCTCATTCTTTCAGGAGAGGATCTTGTAAAACCACATCCCAAGATTTGTCCCGGCTGCCCCTTTGAAATACCTCTCGACAGCCCTGAGCTGGCAGAAGCACTTACTCATTCCATTACAAAGCTTAATGCAGAAAATAACGAAACTTTCTACTTCAAGATTGACACTGTGAAAAGAGCTTCAGCACAGGTCTGTAAATTATGCTTAAAAATGGGGATGTGATAGTCTGTGAAAATTGCTTGCTAATTTTACCACTGATCTTGGCTCTGGATTGGGAAACAGTTTATTTAATAATGGAATATGGTAAGATTTGAATTGTGAACCCAACTTCTCTGCATGTTTCATGTGTGATTTTAGGTCTCTTAAAACATTCTGTTTATTGGGCTGGGGTTGTGGCTCAGCGGTAGAGCGCTTGCCTAGCATGAGTGAGGCCCTGGGTTCGATCCTCAGCACCACATATAAATAAAAAAAATAAACGTATTGTGTCCAACTAAAAAATAAAAAAAAAATTCTGTTTACTATGTATAAATGACTAGGGTAAAGATAGGATAATGTATGTCAAATCACTTTTCAAATTCTAACATGCTGTCCAAATACCAGCAACTATATTATAATTAATAAAACTCAGGATTTTTATTCTATGGCTTTCCATAGAATTATAGAACACAGTGCCTTGAGCTCAGCCATATCAGTCAGTCGGTCTTTGACTGGACCATCCACGCTGTCTTACCTCCATGTTGTTTCTCTCACTGCCCCCTCTGCCTGAGGTGCCCTTCCCACTTACAGGTGCACAGTTGGGTTCATCTCCAATTTCATGCCTTGTCAGTAGAGGATAAGGGTTGTCCTCATCTGGAGTCAAAAAACAGCTGTATCACAGCATCTGCCACTGACATCCTGGATGACCCCAGGGTAATTCAAATAATCTTTGTGGCCCCATTTGTGAAATGAGTAGCTGGATTAGAAAAGCCCAAATCCCTACCAGCTCCAACAGTCTATGCCTGTCATGTATTGCAGACTCAAAGCTGGCTTGCCTAACTACAAGCTAAAGAAAAGTAATCAAACTAGAATCAAGTTGTTGCAGCGAGACAACATGATCTTCATAGTCCGGTGAGGAAATTCTCACTTAAAAGCTCATACTTTGGGCTCAAATTGAATTTCTAGAAATATAAAATAGAAGTCTTTATATACAATGGTATTTACTGTGCCAATGTCTCGGCTTGGCACTGAATCACAAGCCACCACACAGCTTTGTAGGTTCAAACAGCAATTTTTTATTCCCGAACTTACACCGGCCGTCTACAAACACGTTCAGGGGAAATCCAAAATCTTCCAGCACAATTTACCTACTCCACGAGGCTTTTTTCCAAATCCCATTTTAATCTCACGAGAACTCAACAGGAACAAGCAGCAGGAACACCCTAATCCCAGCAGCAATAATCTTCAACCTCCAACTTCCCTAAAACCCCTATTCTCTTAAACCGCGAACGCCTTAAACTTGTCTTAAACTGGGAACGCCCTAAACCCAAATTATCTTAAACCCGGATACTTCCTAAAACCTGCAGGATACACCCTAATCCTGGATCCACCCTGGTCATTGAGCAGGGTCACCTTTCTCAAACACACATGCAAGGTCACAGCAAATTTCCAAGGCAAGTCCATTTAACATGGGGTACGCTGGCAAGGAAATATCGATGCGTCATTCCTACTTGGCAATGGCCCTCAGCATACTGAAGTTTTAATTCTAAGATCAAATAATGGTAAGCTGCCCAAATGACCAATAATACAAAAATGATTACACAATGCCTGGTATATTCCTACAATGGAGCATTAAACAGCAATGGGGGCAGGGGCAGAAGTGGAGGTTTCTTGGTAGCAGGGATTGAACCCAGGGGAGCTTAACCATGTGGCTGAGAGTGAGCCAGGGTATCACTAAATTCTTAGGGCCTCACTGAATTGCTGAGGGTGGCTCTTAACTCGAAATCCTCCTGCTTCAGCCTCCCAAACTGGAGTTACAGGCATGAGCCACATCATTCAGCATTGAGCAGCAATTTAAAAGTGTCTTTGTGATGAGTGCTTGATGTAGACAATGTCTGATTATAATAGTCAATGATGAAAAAAAGGCCATAAAGTTGAATATACTTTGTTCTCAATTATGTTATAAAAAAACACAGAAAGCAATATTGAGGAGACACGCTTCAGACTGTTTGTTAGTGGTGGGGGGGCTGGGGTTGTGGCTCAGTGGGAGAGTACTTGCCCCGCACGTGTGAAGCACTGAGTTCAATCCTCAGCACCACATAAAATAAATAAATAAAATAAAATAAAGGTATTGTGTCCATCCACAACTAAAAAAAACATATATTAAAATAAAAACAGTGGTGGGGTTTTGACGAGGGCATAATGGGCTATTTATTTTAACTTTCTAAATTCTTATGTTAGTTTTTTAACCTAAATAAGTAACCAGACTTTATTAACATAATCATAACTGACACTTAGATCTATGACTCAGGCGCTCTACCACCCACTCTGCGACCTCGCCGCCATGTAACACCCCTGTGCTTACTTGAAGAGATGCTCATTCATGCCACAAACTCTTGAACTTTACATGTTCACTCTTGTGTGAAATCCTCTTCTGTGGTTGTTTTTTTTTTTTTTTTGTACCATGGATTGAACCCAGGGGTGTTTAACCACTGAGCCACTGAGCCACATCCCTTGACCCTTTATATTTTTATTTTGAGACAGGATCTCACTAAGTTGCATAGGGCCTCACTAAGTTGCTGAGGATGGCTTTGAGCTCAAGATCCTCCTGCCTCAACCTCCTGAGCCGATGGGAAAATTGGTGTGCACCACCATACCCCTTTAAATCCCCTTATTCTTACTGTCACAGGAGTCATCTGCCATATATTATATGTTAGAGGTTTGCTGTCAAGAGATAATGACTCATTCTCAAACATGAATATCTCATGCCTGAGGAGTTACAGTTCTCTCTGTAGATTAACTTAACATTCTAGTATGAGTGTCTGTTTACACTAAGGATACCAGGGGCACCCCAAGCAGTAATGCTGTGAACCAAAAGGAGTCACATGCCCCTTCAGTTAGTTGTCAAACCAATCTGAATACACAGGAAAAATTTCAAACCCCCTTGTAACAGATGAATCTGCACTGATTTTTTTTACATTTCAAAAGAGCAATTTGACTGCTTACACATGGTCACTTAAGGCAGCCTTAGTGCTGGAAATAAATTAACATTTGAGGATTTGCTGAAAACTGTTCACCAAGTGACCAATTTGACAAGTTGCTGGGGATATGTTTTGTAGTTTTAGTCTTGTCTTGGCTTTGCATGTTTAGTCCTGTTTGGATGCACATCCATTCCAAATCGGATTGATATTTCAGACACCAAACACTTTGTGAATCTTCTATTTTCACATTACTGAGTGAAATTTCTGACCTGTATGTGTCTACTTTGCCCTGCCCCCTTTCCTGTTGGCCTGAGGCTGTGGGTGCTCTGCCTGCCTCTACTCAGATGAATAAATGTCAGAAATCTGTGTCTGATTCTTTGAGGGTTTTTCCTAGGAATATCAAGGAATATGTATATACTGAGATTGTTTGTGCAAGTTGTCAAATCACCCAACTACTTGCAAGTATGACAATTTACATTCACACAACCTGGGTATAAAACAATGGTTAGGGATCTTGATTTTAATTTTATTCTTATCAGCAGTGATTGGGGCTGCCTGTTTCCCACACCTAACACCTAACAGGTATCATCAATGTTTTTATCCTTGTGAACACAAGAGATTAAAATTGATGTTGCACTGCTTTTCAAATGTGCATGTTACTGGTCATCAATAAAATTAAATTTTTTTCAGGCTTAATAAGCATTTTAACTTTTTATCTGAAATACCTGCTCAAGTCCTTTGTTCATTTTTTTAGAATTGGGATTTACATGTATACAAATATCATCTAACATAATTTTCCTACTTTGCTTTTTTACATTGCTTGTTGGGATTTATGAGACTCTGTTTTTACTTTTGTCTCATCAAATTTAAACAGTTCCCCCTTACTTTAGGAATATTTATTCTATTTTTCACCGACAAAGACCTTTCTCATTCTGAGTTCTAATGAGTATATATTTATAATATTCTAGTTATTTTCTTTAAGTTTTTAAATTTACTTGGGATTCATGTTGCTATTTGGTTTTCTCTACTTAAAAAAATAGTTGGGCAGGATGAGTTTAATCTGGAAAGACTTTTGATAAAAATGATACCTGATAATGATGGTGAAGTGATTCTGATTTTGACGCCCTAGAATGGAAGACAGTACTAACTTAACCATACTTGCCCAACAAAACTATGGCAGAAAATATAGAGGAGTTTAGTTCTTCCTATGACTGTGCTCTGTAAACCTCCATCTATCATCACACATTTCTCCATGCTTTTAAACAGCATAAAGAGATAAAGAAGGCTTGTAGTGTGCTTTTACAAATGTAAGATTACACTACCCCTCTGTAACTTCCTTTTTTTTTTTTTTAAATAATGACTCTCCCTCAAGGTCAACAGATACAGATGCCTTGCATTCTTTTTAAATGCTGCATAATATTACACACACATACTACATTTAAAACACTTAAAATCTATAATTAAATACTAAATAATTTGCTCAAGAAATTTGGCTATAAAATGCTTAATGGAAAAGAGTATTATGGGGGCTGGGGTTGTGGCTCAGTGGTAGAGTACAAGACTTGCACATGTGAGGCACTGGGTTTGATCCTCAGCACCACATTAAAAATAAATAAATAAAGGTATTGTGTCCATCTACAACTAAAAAAAAAATATATATTCTAAAAAAATAGAAAAGAGCATTATGCAGTGCTTAAAACTGTTGTTAGAGATGGAAATCCTAATTTTAAACAACTGTGAGAAGCCAGCATGATGGCATACACCTGTAATCTCAGCTACTAGGGAGACTGAGGTAGGAGGATTGCAAATTCAAGGTCAGTGTCACAACTTAGCCAGACCTTGTCTCAAAATTAAAAATTAAAATTAAAATAGAAAATTAAAAGAGCTTGTGATTGAGGCCCTGATACTGGTTGAAATCCCAGTACCTGAAGAAAAAAGAGAGAGAGAGAGAGAGATTTCAAATATTTTTTAACTAATTTCATAATTTAATCCACATAATTTCTATAGTGCTAACTCAGCATTCCATTGATTCAAGATTTGGCAGGGGAAAAAAACTTGAAGGACAACAAGTAATGTTTGATTAAAATAGAATTATAACCTGCTTACCTCCATTTAGAAAAGCCAAATATTTTAAAAAATATTTTTAGTTGTAGATGGACACAATATTTTATTTTTATATGGTGCTGAGAATCAATCCCAGTGTCTCACACATGCCAGGCAAGCACTCTACCACTGAGCCACAACCCCAGCCCACCAAATAGTTTTAATATGCATACAAACTAAAACTTTTATTATGGAATGTTTGTACTTTTTTCGGTACAACTCTTCAAGTTGGTCAATATGTAATTAAAATTTCAAGGTCCTCTCTTAAAATTCCTTAGGGTAAAAAATATAATTTATTTTACAAATATTTATTAAGCATGAATTTGGGGCTAATTACTTTTCCAGGTGGTGGCTGGGAAGAAATTTTTTATTGAGTTCACAGCCAGGGAAACCACATGCTCCAAGGAAGATAATACAGAGTTGACTGAAAGTTGTGAGATCAAAAATTCTGGTGTGAGTAGTAATGCTTTTTCACTACTTGATGTTTTAAGTAGCCCTTATTTAAATGTCTTATGAATAACACTTGTCTCTCTTTGGGCTTCTGTTTTCATTAACAGCAGAGTCTAAGCTGCAATGCTGAAGTTTATGTGAGACCTTGGGAGCAAAAAGTTTACCCTACCATCAACTGTCAAGTGCTAGAAATGGTATGATTCTGATTGCCATCCGTCATCTGCATTAGCTCAGGGTCAATTCTGCTCATTCTGAAAAGCCATATTGGGGGTGGAAAATGAACCATTACTGAAATGAACTGGGGGACTATCTTTTTTATTTTTTTTTATTTTTTTTTAAGGGTTTTTTTTTTATTTTTTATTCTAATTTTTATATATAACAGCAGAATGCATTACAGTTCATATTACACATATAAACACAATGTTTTGTATCTCTTATTGTATATAAAGCATATTCACATTCTTACCATGCAAGTATTTACCCACTCTGGCAGAAGGTTGAAGTTCAATTATTTAACGAGGTTAGTGAGGGAATCTGTAAACTAGGAAACACCAAGCATGGTTGAGGTTGACAACCAAGCTTCCAGGGGATGCTAACAGTGTGTGTGAAGTGATCAAGGGGATTGCTGCTCTTTTTTTCTAGTCATAAGAAGTGTGAGATTTCTCCGAACTATTTAAAAAAGATAGTCCAAGCATGGTTGAGGTTGACAACCAAGATACTTGGACTATCTTTTTTAAATAGTTCGGAGAAATCTCACACTTCTTATGACTAGAAAAAAAGAGCAGCAATCCCCTTGATCACTTCACACACACTGTTAGCATCCCCTGGAAGCTTTTGTGAGCTGGTAATGAGATGCAGTCCCTGCTGTGAGGCGCTAATACTGGATACTCACCTGGGGCAGATGCAGCACTGGGCTATGTTCTGTTTTCATCCAAGGAGCTTTGAGATGCAGACTCTCACACTCATTCCATATTGACTGAATCAGAACCTGCAATTGAACAAGACACTCCCCACCAAGGGATTTATACACATGATTCAAATCTGAAAAACATTAGTTTGCATCATCTTCTTAAGTCTTAAAAGAACTCTGGGAAGTAAGTAGCGCTTTCCCCACTGTTAAGGATGAGACATTAAAAATTAGAAGACTGAGGTCCCAAAGTGACATTTTAAGTGCTTCCTCTGTTCCTGAATTTTCACATACATTATCCATTAGTATTCCTATAACCTTCTGAGGCAGTTTTATTATTCTGTTTTTGCAGAAAAGTGAAGCTAGTGGCACTTGGAATCAAGTGTGGGTCAAATCAGAGCCCAAGCCCATATTATGCAGCTGATTACTAGAGGGTCTGGCTTGATTCCAAAGCTCATCTCTTTTACTACCAAACACTGCCTTCAACCATCACTTTCTCACAGGTAGTAAAAGTCTAGGTAGAAATAGCCTGTAAATCCATATCTTTCATCACAAGTTGCCTCTTTCCCCTGTTCTGAGGCAGGTTCCTGTCATACGTGTGTATATGTATAGTCTAACACAACAGACACTGCATTACAAGCTTGTGAACATATCCTAATGTGTCTCAGTCCAATAAAGTGGCTGTGGGTATATGCTCCCTAATATACCTAGTTTATAAAGACACTTAGGGCCTTTTAAGATAAAAGCAGTAATGGTGGTAATAGAAATAGCATCAATTAATAAATACTGTGTAATGGATGTACATAATTATAAGCTTAGGAGATAACCTAGAGGTCATGTAGTTCAACCACCTGGTGTTTTTCCAGATGAATAAAAACCTCTCCATATTTTAGAGTATAATTAAGAACAATAATCAAATGTCCACAAATTTCAAGATCAATCAAAAGAGGAAAAGTTGTTATTCATCCTTTCTGGAAGATTAATATAGTATTTAAAATCTGACGAAGACCTGCTCCATTGTGAATCAAGATAGTAATGCCAGATCTCAGTCTCTTTTTCACTGATAGTGTGGCTTTTGCAGTAATGTGTTCATTTTAATATTTCCTATTTAGACGTCATTGAGGAAAAGGCCTCCAGGTTTTTCACCTTTCCGAGCAGTACCAGGAGAAAAAAAAGAAGGAGGAACAATTGTAAGTCTACCCTCCACTTCCATGGCACCTGTGCAAGATGAAGAACAGGATCCAGAAAAAGAGGAAGGACCCACTCGTGGGCATGGGTGGGACAGTGAAAAGAAAATTAAACCTGGGCTTGGCCATGGTCATAAACATGAGCATAAGCAAGGCCATGGGCACAAAAGGGGACATGGGGTTGGCCATGATCCTCCAAAGCAAAATGCCCTTGGCCATGGTCAACAACAACAGCATGGCCTTGATCATGGATATCAACCCAAACTTGACTTTGATCTTGAACATGGCCTTGACCATGGACATCAAATAGGACATGACCTAGCCCATGGACATAAACATAAGCTTAAGCATGGTCATGAAAAACATAAAAACAAAGACAAAAACAATGGAAAGCTCAATGACCAGAGACCAGAGCATTTGGCAAGCTTTCCTGAAGTTAGTACTATATCTTCTACACAGACAGAGGAGAAGACGGAAGGGCCAACGCCCATCCATTCCCTAACCCAGCCAGGTATAGCAGTTACCTTTTCTGACTTTCAGGACTCAGATCTCCTTGAAGCAGTGACACCTCCCATGCCACCAACTCCCACAGAGAATTATGATGATTTGATCCCTGATATCCAAATAAAACCAAATAGCTTTTTATTTGAGCTAATACCTGATTTTCCGGAAACAAACTCCCCCAAATGTCCTGGACGTCCCTGGAAGCCAATTAATGGAAATAATCCAGTCATGGAAATGAAAGAATTTCATGATTTTGATCTCTCTGATGCTCTTTGATAATTTATGCAGCCATGGGTATTTTTTTAACACCTCATCATCCCCTCCCTGCATTGTCCAAATATAAATATCCTAATATGAGGCACCAAAACCCATAAAGCTTCAAAACAGCCTAGAGAGAAGTAGTGAGCCTCTCAATGGAGACACCATCAGTCTCGAAGAATTGTATAAAACTGTGTACCAGAGTTTTAAATCCTTTTTGAGTCTTCCTCACAAGTTTTCTAAATTGGCAAAGAAAATGGACCAATGTGCCTTATTACCTACTGCCATTTACTTTTCATGAATGCATACCTCAAATGTACTTTATCAATTTTCATTCTAAAACTTGCCATTCTGAGCAAACTGATACCTGGTCCCTGAGTGTGTATGAAAATAAGGAAAGTCTAAGAGACTGAATGCTGAACTTTTTAATGGTGTAAAATTAAGTTAAACTAGACGCAGTAGATTACAAATCTGTAATCCCAGTGGCTTGGGAGGCTGAGACAGGAGGATCACAAGTTCAAAGCCAGCCTCAGCAACTTAGCAAGGCCCTAAGCAACTCAGCATGACCCTGTCTCAAGATAAAGTATAAAAAAGGGTTGGGGATGTGACTCAGTGGTAAAGCTCCCCCGGGGTTCAATCCCTGATACCAAAAAAATAAAAATTAAAAATAAAATTAAGGTAAAACTTCTAGATATCAAACAGGGATGGCAAGAAAGAGAGACGGGTTAGCCAAAGGGAAGGAAATGGAAAATTAAATAAATTTGACTTTCTCTTTCCACATTGTGTTAGTTCTATCAGATACAGACTCCCACTTGATCAAGTTATTCTGATAATTCCTTTTCTGGGTGCAGGTGTTTCTCATAAGTCAATCATTTCTGTTTATACATTAACTATTACTTGCAACAGGGTTTAAGTAGTTTTGTTCATTTTTTTTTCTAAGGTTAAATTGAGTAATCTTTAGTTTTCAAAAGTTCTGAGTTTGATAAAGATGTAAAGCAGAGGAAATAATATCAAAGCAGTTTACTAAGCAAACTTTATTTTTATAATTGACAAGGGAATATCATAGAATGTGATGCAAACTTTGTTCAGAAATTTTGAGGAAATTCCTCTTTAGCCTCACTTTAAAATAATATAATCTTTGTGCTATGATATTGAAAACTATTGACATTTGAAAAAGAGAATATGATGGCCTTTCATTGTATATGATAGCTTTTCATTGCAGGAAGCCTTACATTTTATAACCTGTGCTGTACTTTTGCCTATAGAAACAAGATAAGGCTTTAAACAGCTACACTTGCCTATAAATACATGTGCTGCTGCTATTAAAATTTATTGAGCTCTGGATTTTTATTTCATTTTAAATATTGTTTGTGCTTTGAAATAAAGAACCAATGATACCAGGAAAAAGTTTCACCTTGTCAACTGACTGCTTCCAGTTTTTTAAAAATTGAACCAAATATCAGATTAACCAAGTTTTACTATACTTACAGAGGCACCTAATGTCCTGCGAGTACATGGGCCGACCCCCAAAGACAGGGACAGAGCCAACACCTGAGAGTGAGGTCTCTTGACCAGTGGGCAGAATCTTCACGCCTGGCACAATAGCCCCAACCACCTCTGTCAGCAGCTTTGAGTGGAAGGACAAGAAGAAACATGAGATAAATTTTAAATATAGAAGAATGCTATGTTATCATTCTGTTCCTGGGAGAAATAAAATTCAGAGTTGATTAATTGACAGTGGTTTCCTTTCAGCTATACCCATTCTATAGCAAATTCCAGCTGGTCACCAGTGCTGCAGCTCTGCCATGGGAGCTCGCAATCCAATTCTGGAACATTCTCTCTAACCAAGCCGAGAATCCTTAAATGGAACCTCCTTACCACCAAGACTATCATGGGACTTAAGTGAAGGTTTAGTGGGTTGTGTTTCTACCAATAATCTCAGCTCCCCCCCCCCCCTCTCTCTCTCTCTCTGCCTTGCCTTCTTCACCCTTCTCCTGACTTCCAGGTGAAAGCTAGAAATAGAATTGTTTACTATTTTTATAATTTGGACAGTTAGCAAAAGATAAAAAAAAACTTTTGTATTCATATGAAGTCTATCATGTTCTCATTATAACCTCCAAAAAGTTTAAATAAAATTTGAAATTATATTTCTGAGACAGATAAAGGAGAAAATAGAAAAAAAAACAACAAAGTAAAACATGATAGAGATTTTATATTTTCTTTAATGAAAACATTTACTGAATACCTAGTATAGTCTTCCACTGTGGTTGACCATATACTTTTGTTGTGTAACTTAATCTTTGCAACTCACCCTGAGGCCCGATGGTCATCTATCTTTCATAATGAGGAAATTGCAGTTGTTTGCTGTATCCTGCCCAGGGTCACACAGTTAATAAATGTCTGAGATGGCACTCAAACTCAGACCTTTTGGACTCCACTATGCCATGTCATCCTGGGGCTTTATTATCAATGTTATCATTATAAAAAAAAACACACCAAGATAATTTTCTGATTCTGAACTGCTCACTATCTCAACCCCTGCCCCCCCAAAAAAATTGTTATTAAATATCTCATAGCTGATGCTATAATGAGTACTGTTCAGGATAAACTCAGTAACACCACTTCCTAAGAAGAAGAAAATTAAAATTGAAAAGATATAGTCCTTTCCTTCAAAGAGCTTGCAACTCTCTTGGGAAGACAAGACAAAAACTTATGATACAGAGACTTAATCCAAGCCATGATCATTTGTGGAGCAGTAAGCAGACCTGAGCAATGTGAGAAGAAGATGTCAAAGAGGTGGAGAGACAAACTTGAAAAGGCAGAATGAAGCCCATTGGGTTTACAGTAAAGTAGGCAGTAAAGTCCCTGTCATAGTTCCTGACATGCTCAAAAAGTATTTAAGACCAACTATCTAGAAGGTTCTGGGTAAAAATGAGTCAGCATAAGATGAGACTGTTCCAACTATCTCCAGACTATCACATTTTAACAGATGGACAACTTCTCAGGGATGATATATAAAGCCTCTAGTTGTCTATGCAACATGAAGTACTGTACTTCTCCTTGATGCCTTTGTTAGATAATCTAAACATGAGTTCCCTATGACCTAGCACCTAAGTCTCTTGCTTTTTAAAAAATTTATTTTACAGCGCTGGGGATGGAACCTACATATGCATATATGCGTGCTAGGCAAGCATTCAACTGCTGAGCTACATCCCCAACCCCAACTTCTTCCACTTTTAAAATGTCTGCACTGTCCCCAACTCAGGAGCCAAAGGCACACCCCAGATGTATGACCCTGGCTCTGGAACCACATAGCTTCATCTATTTATGCTTCTCTTCAGTGCAGGAGTTCCCCTGGTTCAGTCCAACTCATGTTCTCTACAAAGCCTGGGCCTAACTTCTCAAGCAGAAGGCCTTTGCCAGCTTTTTACCTCACCCTTTTTTTCCTGCTAAGCCTGAAATACTTAACTCATAGGAGGACACACACTTGGGGGCTCCATGGCAGCCTTACCCATACATCCCATCCTCTGTATCTTTACCTTGTGGGAGAGGCCCCATCTCTCCGATGCTCCTCTGAGAAGGCTTGAGAGGACCCAGGGGTTACAGTGACAACCCACTCAAACCTTAGTGGTTTTTCCCTGTGGAAGTTTTGAAGATCAGAAAGCAAAATATCATCTCAATGTCTTGCAAAAAATGCTTTGGTTAAAGTATTTAAGGTTGTCCCTCCAGCCTTTACAAGAATCTCCATTTTGAACACCATTCTGTCTTTTGCAAGACTTTGATAGGAAGTATTTCTCTGTATATTCACATTGGAAGCAGGACAGCGAGATGGTGAAGAACCAGGGCTCTGTAGTGAGACAACCCAAGTCCCAAAGCTGGCAATTTAATTACCTTTTCAAAGCCCAAGTTTCCTCATCAAAAATATTAGGTTAATAATATACTCATCTCATAGGCATGTTATAATGATTAAAAAGGAGAAATTCTTATAATTGTCATAATGCTTAGCACATGATAAACCCCCTGGGAAATACTTTGTCAGAAAAGGAGATGCGTGTGACACAGCATATGTCCCTTTGTGCCTTTGCAGGTAAACTCAGGATTCAAATATTGTCATCAACTCATAACAAGTGGTTGGAAATATTTTCTCCCTCACTTCCACTTCTTTAGAATAACCCAGGAAGCTCCAGGGATTGTCTGTGTTCAAAGCTCTGGGAATAGTCCTGGATATCAGTATTTTTGAACTATTGCTCACTTAGTTCTAATGAATCCAGGTGTGAAGCTAATGGTTTAGGCCCTCCCTATTTTCTTTAAATCTAATTATTGAGTTTTATATTGTTCTACTTGATCAGCACTTTCACATTTTGGAGGAAATAGGAAGGAAGGTTATGAAACTCATGAAAAATGGATGGAGGGCTGGGATTGTGGCTCAGTGGCAGAGCACTTGCATCACATAAAAATAAACAAACAAAATAAAGATATTGAAAAAAAATGTTTTTAAATGGATGGAAGGATGGATGGATGGGTGGGTGACTATTGTATGCATTAGGATTATCACAATAAGAATAGCAGGTATAAGATGGTCATAAATGGCATTTCAAAGATATAATAAAAACAAACAGAAATAAAAATAAATTAATTATTGAGTCTGAAGAATGAAGGACAGTAATGAATAAATCTAAGTGACAAGTTTTCTAGTGTAGCTGCCTTAAGAGAATGGTAAGACCACTAACACAATCGAGGAAACTGAGAGTTAGTTGGTCTGTGCTTTCTGGTAACTCATAAAGAAACATACCAGGGCTGGGGCTGTAGCTCAGCTGGCAGAGCATTTGCCTTGCATGTGTGAGGCACTGGGTTAGATCCTCAGCACCACACAAAAATAAATAAATAAATAAAAGGTACTGTGATTGTCTACAACTAAAAAAAATATTTAAAAAAGAAAGAAAGAAAGAAAAAGAAAGAAACATACCAATCTGCTGGGTGTGGTGGCACATGCCTACAATCCTAGGCACTTGGGAGGCTGAGTCAGGAGGATCACAAGTCCAAGGCCAGTCTGGATGCCTTAGCCAAGCCCTGGCTTAAAAAGTAAAAAGGACTGAGGAGGCAACTGAGTGGTAAAGTGCCCAGGGGTTCAATCCCCTGTTACCACCCCACCCCCGCAAAAAAAAGAAAAGGAAAAGAAACACCTACCACATTTTAACAGCTGACTGAAGTCAATATGCAAATGAAATGAAAAACACTATTACTTCCCAGTTCAAATTGATCAGAGCCAAATGGACAGGGTCATTTCATTTACTTTGATATTTGTGACACTTGTCACACAAACAGGGTAGTGTCATTAGGCACTCTTGGACTAAGCTTATAGAAAATGTGGGAAATGTCAATTACATATCATATCAAAAAGAACAGAAAGTAATTATTCTCTGAAAGTCATAATAACTTCGGTTTCTACTACTGAATAAGAAATGACCCTAGCAAAGGTTTTGGTTCTAGCAACTGCCATTCTGTCTTCTCTAATGCAGCAATTACAGATGGCACCATCTCTAGTGGTATTGAATATTCTCATTAGAAATGGATGGAATGGTCATTCTTGAGGGAAAAACAGTGCCAGCTTCTTAACAAGTACTGTTTACTGGCTGGGTGATATTACACTGTGCCTACTTGCCCAAGCAGGAATTAAGTTTTCAAGAAGCCCCTTTACTATCTGTTTCTAAGCTAGAATTACCCAAAGGAGAAGTGTGTGAGAAATCTGTAAGACGGGATGAAGCAGTGGCCATTGTTCTCACCAGACAAGATGCAGGGAGAGATGGCTGACAGATCAAGGGATTGCAGCCTGTCTTCTCTTTCCTGCTTTGCAGCCGCCGCTCTCCCTGTTGCCCACCAGCCTGGCCTATTGCCGCACTAGACCCACCAGGGGCAAGAGCCTTCCACAGATTTCTTTACTAGCTCCCCTGCCCAGTCCTTCTGGCAGATGGCTGTGCATGTCCAGGTTTGATTTGTCCAACATCACAATGCTTTCAGAAGACTGATTAGTAACTTCCCTCTAATCCTTTACCTTCCCTTCGCTGCGCTTCACTTTTTTAGTTCCTCCTGTCTGGGGAGAAGAGATATTGCCAGAAGAGGGTCTGGAGGAGTTCCAAGGGAGAGGGAGAAACCCAACTCAGGACCAGCAGGGTCCTTAGCTTGTGTGATGGAAAAGAATTTCTGCAAGTGTCACTCAGAGGCATAGACAGAAGTTTATTTAGGAAAGCACCTACATGTTCTAGGGAGAATATGGGCTATTGAGAGAGAGAGAGAGAAAGAGAGAGAGAGAGAGAAAGAGAGAGAGAGAGAGAGAGAGAGAGAGAGAGAGAGAGAAAGAGAGAGAAAGAGAGAGAGAGAGAGAGAGAGGAGAGAGAGAGAGAGATGTTTTGGGAGCTCCCAGCTCTTTTTTAAAAAGAGAACTTGGTAAAAAGTGGGTATGGGAAAGTACATAAGGATGTAGGAATATCATCAGTCTGGTGATTACAAAAGGATTTATGGTGATCTGGTATTTCTCAGGATCCTAGTGTGATGGAGTCTCCATTATTGGATCAGTAGACAACACTGGAAAGTCCTCTAAATTATAGGCTTCTTAAAATGTCATCTCTCTCTTGGCTTACTTGATTTATTGAAGGGCTAATTAACAATGCACAAGGTAGATATACAGATTTCCCAGGAATTTGGGAGTGATAGGCTTGGGAGAACTGACTTGGGGGAATTACAGGCCTGGAAAAGTATGTGGAACTTCTGAACTCAGACTTTATTTCCTTGTCCTTCCTTAAGATCTACCTATATTTATTTCTTCTATCCTGCCTCTCCCACAATGCAGATCAACTTCCTATTGCAAATTCCCTAGGCCATAGTACTCGTGGGGTTCTGCTTCCGTGATCCAATCTTGACAGAGTAGAATATGTTCTTAGCATGCACCAAGCTTTGGGTTCAATCCCCAACACCAAAACAAAACAAAATCAATCTTGACTATCACCCTAAACTTTCCCCCTTACCATTGTACACATTCTATTCTGTTGCTTTCAAATACCGAATCAGATCCAGTAATGCATGTGCAACTGAACATGTCCTAAGGAATGGTTAAAGGCTGATCCAACCCTCAAGGAGATCCCAGGTAAGTGGGAGACACAAGCATATAAAAATACATATAATGAGCACAATTACAATGGTAGAGCTCTGTTTAAGCTGCAGTCAGAGGACAGAGAAATCTGAGAAGCTGTAAGAAGCTGAGAGGTCAAGGAACCATCTCACACATCATCATGTTCCCAGGGCTCAGGCACAGTGTCCAACAGAAAATTAGTGTTCAATAAATATTCTGGAACTGATTAACTAAACTGATTTTGTGTGTGGCACAATGTAGAGCCTCAGACATTCAGCATAGTAAAAGGTAAACACAGTGTATGCTTTTTCTCAGTTTACAATTGAGTGCAGCTATTCACAAATTTTAGTACACATCAGAACCTCCTGGAAGGCTTATTAAAACCCATTTCCAGAGTTTCTCATTCAGCAGGTCTGTGATGGGTCTCTAGAAGTGGCATTTCTAATTGCTTCTAGAAGTATCTTGTGCTGCTGCACTGGGGACCATACTTTCAGAATCACTGAGAAAATGCAGTGTTTCTCAATCCTGGCTATATATTAAAATCACTTGGGCAATTTATCTTTTTAAAAAATACTTAGTTAGGAGCATCAGCCCACACCTACTAAATCAGATTTTAAAAGCTCTGTAGGTAATTTTAACATACAGGTCAAGACTGAGACCACTGATATGACAAATAATGATCTCGGAGTTATCATTAATTGCTTGTTTCCTATATACTAGGTATGGCCTGAAGATCTAATACATATTATCACCTCTTTGAACCCCATTTTGCAGGTGAGAAAGATGAGGCTCAGAGAAATGGGATAAGCTGGCAAGATCACATAAGCAAGTGTTAGTAGGGGGGCAGGAGTGAATCAGGACTCACTGACAAGAGTTCATGTTCATAGTTGCCAGATGACAGTGCGATATGAACCTCACAGAAACAGTGTCCCTGATTTGAATATTGAATAATGAATTGTTCTCTAGTTAGGCAAAGGGGCAAAGCATTTCAGGCATAAATCCTGAGTTCCCCATCTCTGCAGGCAGGAATTTGTAGGTATTATGGGAAGGATTTCTGAGCTAGTTAGGAGGACAGGAGATGACCTTGGTGGCCCACACTCTTCTGAGAGTCAAGAATTCTATAATGAAGAAATCTAGAATCTGGGGCTGCTTCATTTGTAGAGACCTAACGAGACCAAGAGGATAAGGAGAGGTGGGCATAATACTCAATCAGAATTGCCCTGAAAGAATAATAAGCTTGTGTGTTTTTACTGTATTTAATTCCTCTTTTTTGAACATGTACTACTGCTTGATCCTGAAATCTTCTCCATCCTCAAACAATTTTATGTTAGTTATTTAAGGTCTATAAATATTAGTAAGTAAAAGCCAGGAAAAAGTAGGACTGAAGTCATTTTTATTTAAATATTCTTTTAAATGTTAAAATTCATTACTAATTTTTCTTGGGGCTGGAGTTGTGGCTGGGTGGTAAATGGTTGCCTGGCACATGTGAGGCACTGGGTTCAATTCTCAGCACCACATAAAAATAAATAAATAAAATTATCATGTCCATATACAACTAAAAATTTTTTATTTTTTTATTTTTTCTAGGTAACTGATCAATATCCATTTTTGCTTTAAAAATATACCATTTTTATGATATTTGCTTTAATATTTAATGTGAAAAATAGAAAATACAGAATAATGAGAAGATAATAAAAACTATTGTAAGCTCACCAACCAGAGGAAAGTACTGTTGAAATTTTGATGATATCCCACTCTGCTGGATTACTGGCGCCAGCTGCTGCCCACTGGCAGATTCCTTTGGTGGGTCCTGCCTGTGAGCCCCAGGCCGGGGACACCCTCTACCAGCCAGACAGCGCACCCCCCTCCCCACCGCGGGACACTTGTGTCCACAGCAGCTGCTACTGAAAATATTTGGAAACTCTGTGAATACATCAAAAACCACAATCAGTATCCTTTGGAAGAGTGTTATGCTGTCTTCATATCAAATGAGAGGAAGATGATACCTGTCTGGAAATAGCAGGCGAGACCTGGAAATGGATGGGTGATCTGGGAAATTTAGAGTGATCTGTGCAGATTGCTACCTGAAGAACTTTGCTTCTGACCCATCTCACATGAAAGACTCCAGTGGGAATTGGAGAGATCCTCCTTCACCCTACCCCTGCATTGAAATTGGAGACTCCAAAATGAACTTGAATGATTTCATCAGCATGGATCTTGAAGTAGGATGGGGCGCTGTCTACATGCTGTTTAAATTTGTACCTCGGTTTGGCAGTAACTACTGAATTTGACATCAGGATGTGGAACTGTGCAGAAATTCTAGGACATAGACAAGCCATTCTTTCATTTAGGACAGCAAACATTATGGTACAGTTGGCTTGGAGTTACATTTCTCTCTTGATTCAATTGAGGGAAAACAGAGTGAGCACAAATATCAGTGAACTGAACAAAACCTTTTTTGGGCTGAGGTTGTGGCTCACTGGTAGAACATGTGCTTAGCATATGTGAGACTCAGGATTCTATCCTCAGCAACTCAGAAATATAAAATATATGTGAGACTCTGGATTCCATCCCCAGCAACTCAGAAATATAAAATAAAATACAATCTTTTTTTAAAAAAAAATATGTCAAGTTGAAACTTGATGTAGCATGTAATTGCTAGGTTATTCCTGTGGCTTATTTGCAAAAATATGTGATGATTTATGTGGGTGATTGCTCTTGTTAAGATAGAGATGTGGACTTGGAGCCAGCTCCGTTTGTCTGTTCTGGGTGTTTCCTGTCTCTCTGGCTACACTAAGCTTCTTGTGGGCAGGGCCATGCCTGTGGCTGTGGAAATCTCTGATGCCTATAGAAGGTGCCCATAAAATATTTCTAGAGATGGTTCTGCTGCCTGGGAAAGGATAATACTGTGAGCTGAATCAGCAGTAATTATTAGTCTTTTTGGACTATGATGTTGTTAAAAAGGTTGAAGTTCTCTTAGGCTGAGTGATATTTTGGCCTATTTGTAAATTGTTTTAAATAAAATAGATTTAAAACTAGTTTTGTTTTAAAGATTTTGTGTTGCTCTTGGTGATCCAAAACACCTAAGAATGTCTTAATCATAGATGAGAACCATTGCTTTAAAACACATTGATCATGTCTGCCTTCCTGAAGATGCCTTGGAAATGTGGCTTTAATTGTAAAATCCCAAATAAAAAGTATTTATAATTACAAAAAAGAAAGAAAGAAAGAAAGAAATTTTGATGATAGCTTTCCAGAAAGATCTTTTCCAAAAGTCTTCAGGCATATGTTTTCCAGAAAAAGAATCATACTACAGAGACATACTATAGAGACAAAAGAATCATACTATAGAGACAATATGTATTGTCTATTTTTCTCTCTCTTGCTATGTATATATATATATATATATATATATATATATATATATATATATATACATATAATACATATATCTCAATATATCATGATCATTTTTGTATCTTTAGATTTGATTCCCATAAATTATTATATACTTATAATAAATATCTGAATGCCATTCAATAATGATACACTGCTGAAAACACTCAGGAAGAAAATTTAGTAAATATTGTTGCTGTGGTTGTGGTAATCTCTGAGCCATGATGAGTATATATCCATAAAATGGGTGGAGCCCCATATATCACTAGTAGCAAACTCACAGAAGGACCCAGGATTCTTACTTTATGAATAATGTTCTCACTTTTTGTTGTTATTGTGGTGGGGATTGATTGAACCCAGAGACGCTTAACCACTGAGTCACATCCCCAGTCCTTTTTAAAATTTTTATTTGAGACAGAGTCTTGCTAAATTCCTTAGGGCCTCCCTATGTTGCCGAAAGGCTGGCCTTGAACTTGGAATACTACTATCTCAGCCTCCCCAGCTGCTGGGATTATGGGGTGCATCACTGCTCCTAGCATGTTAACCACTTTTGAGAGGTGATTCAGCTTAATTTTGTAATTCCTAGTCAGGTGAATGAGGACTCTGTGAGCCTGAAGCCCATGTAGAGTATGTTTCCTCACCTCTAGTAAAATGGGAAATGGAGTGTCTCTCCTCCTAAAGGCTGACTTCCTTCCCAGCTCATTTCCCTCCTTTGCAGGGAACTGCTGCCCCCCAGAGGATAAATGCATAAGTGAAGGTATTTATGAGGGCTATGGCCCCTGGGGAAATGCTTTTTCTTCTTTAATGAGAGTATTTCCCTCCTTTCTGTTCCATGTTCTTGCAGGACTTTTGTGTAATTTCAGTTTACCTAAGAGTTTTCTAATTTCTTTTATTATCTGTCTCTAATTTTTGCCCCTGGAAAGCCCATATGTACCCAGAAAGCTCCAGGACCTCAGAAGGGACTCCAGCCTTTCTGAAATCTTTACTAGTAAAAGCTTTCTATTCCAGGAAAACTAGGGTTGAAATGTCACCAATGACAGAGAATGGAAGAGGTCTTTGAAATGCAGTATAACTCAACTTCAGGAGGAAATTGGAAAATAAAGCTCAGTAAAGTGTTACAAATGTACTTGAGGTATAGGGATATAGCTCAGTGCTAGAGCACTTGACTAGCATGCCCAAGGCCCTAAGTTCAATCCCCAGAATGCAAATAAATAAATAGAATGCAACTGGGCTTCTATAACTAGATTCAAAAACCACTACAACTCTATGTGAATCTAAGAGAAATGATCTTAAAGATTATCAAGAAAAGTGGGACATTAAGCCATAAAGCCTGACAGAAGAAGGCAAATACTTTGCTGCCACACTGTCCACAGGTGCCCAGCAGTAGAATTATACTTATGGAAATGCAGAAAATAGATTAAAGTTAGTCTTCAGAAGACTGAGACTTAAAAAGGGGTTTTTATTGGGAAAGATGACTTCAAAGTGGAAAAGTTGAAGTTTACATGAGAGCTTATATTTGACCAAAACAAAATTAAAACAATTATGCTATAAAGATAACTCGATTATTAATAAAAAAATTAAAATGTGTTTTTTATGTTCTAATACATACACTCTCAAAAACATTTTTTTTAAGATGAAAAAGGAAAAACTTAACTTTCATTGAATGACCTAGTATACTTCTTCAGTTACAAATTAAAGACTGGAGGAAGGCATGATAACATGAAATCAACAATTAGTAAATCATAAAAAGCCAAAGAAAGAGGAGGAAGAGAGAGAGAAGAATAAGAAAGGGAGGGAGGGAGAGAGGAAGGGAGGGAGGAAGAAAGGGAGGAAGGAGGGAAGGGAGGAAGGGAGGGAGTGAGGGGCCTGGGAAATAGTTCAGTGTTAGAGCACCTACCTAGCATGCCCAAATCCCTGGTTTTAATCCCCAGCAGAGGAAAAAAAAAATTAAAAAGCAGGAGGGAAGGGCCAGCCAAATGGCCAAGGATTTTGGATAAACTGAATTAAAGTATTCAGAAATGCTGCCCAGGTTAAAGAAGTGAATAGCATTTCTGGGGAGAGGAGTTGGAGGGGAAGGGAAATGAAGAAGACTTCCCTTTCACAGTGTATCTGTCAGAACAGAAGAGGCGGGGAGCCACCAAAGGAGGCAGATTTTAAAAGGGCTGCTGAATGAGGCTTTATTGAGATATCACTCCAGGGTGGAACTCCTTCAGACTGACTGAGTGGACAGGAGAAGAGTCTGAGGAGCAACCACGTGGAAGCTTGACTGGACTGGACTTTTATGGGACTTACAGCAGGAAGGGAAGGGCTTGGGACAGGAAAAGGGGTTTTTAGGGTCCCTTGTCCCATTGGAGTTGGTCAGGGGAGCTGGCTGAACTCCAGGATTGGCCAGGGGTTCTGCTGATTGACAGGCATTAGTCTGGAGATCTCGCTGATTGACAGGTGTTTCCGCCAGCGCCTTATTGATGTTCCTTTCCGGTGCCGGCTGCTTTGTCCTAAGTCGCCACCAAGTCACCCACCACCGACCTAACAGTATCCTTTATTCTTTTGCATTTTGTACAGTGTATTTTTTGCATATTCAAAAGTGAAAAATAAAATAATCCCCTTCCAAATTACAAGCTCACATATTTGACCCATGAGTTATACTTCTTACAGATTCATCTGCGCATGTGCAAATGATGTGGGTACAGAGTCGTTCTCAGCAGTGCTGTAGGAGCAAAGGATGGGCGTATCTGAATCAAGTAGGTTTCAAAACACGCTGTCTTCAGTAAGTTAATATGTTAAGACATATTGTATTTATGGAGAGATATCAATACTTGTGAATTTTCTTACTTAAGCCAGTGAAGAATTTTTGGCTCTTCCCCCCACTCTTTTTTTGTTTGTTTGTTACTGTCACCAAAAGCTCAGTCCTTTTTTTCTAATAGCGAGGACATGGTTTTGAGAAAAAGGAAAAGAAGAGTTTTTTGCATTGCTAGCAAAGAAGAAACACATGGGAGTCTGTTCCACAGGCTGTGATTCTGCCCATCTGCAGAAGCAGGTGGCTTTTATACAGGTGATTGAGAGAAAATGAGATTAGAAAGGAGATCAGGAAGGAGAAGATAAGGGAAAAGAAGATCATCAAGGAGAAGTTTAGGGGGAAAAATGTAAGTTTCAAGGCCACAAGAATATAATCAAAGCATCAAGTGAACCCCTGCTACAGTACCAGGGATTGAACCCAGGGACCCTCAACCATTGAGCCACATCCTCAGCCCTTTTTTAACTTTAATTTAGAGTCAGGTCTTGATAAGTTGCTCAGGGCCTTGCCAAGTTGTTGAGACTGGCTTTGAACTTGCCATCCTCCTGTCTCAGCCTCCTGAGCTGCTGGGATTACAGGTATGCACACGGGTGCCCAGCTCTTCTCCCATGTTTATGGTAGTTTTTAAGAGGGGGAGAAGAAAAGAGAAAGTATGAGGGCAGAGAAGGAGGAAACAAAACTGGAAAAAGACAAGAGGAAGGGAAACTCTGTTCTCCACCCACCTTTGCTCCCAAATTTCCTTTTTTTTTTTTTTTTTTGTCATCCCCACCCTTTAAAATATATATATATATTTTACTCACTCATTTATAGCCGGGATCTCACTCAGGCCCAGGCTGGCCTTAAACTTGTGATCCTCCTGTCTCTACCCCTTCAGTTGCTGGAATTACAGGCATGTGCCATAGTGCCCAACCACAAGGTTTTGATAGAAAAAAAAAAAATCTGTGAATTATCTATTTAATGAAAAGGTTGGAATTCCATTCCTGGGTCTATTATCAAAAGCAATGGTTCTCTAAGTGCGGTCCTCAGACCAGTAGCCTCAGCATTATCTAGGAACTTGTTAGACATTCAAATTTCAAGCCATCCATGTTTTAATAGAATTGGGTAGTTTTGAAGCCTGGAGTTTAAGAATCTCTGATTAAAAGAATTGTTTTGATGACTAAAGAGAAATAAAGAGAAAGAAGGAGAGACTAACAAGAGAAAGGAGGGGCTGGAGGTGTGGCTCAGTGGGAGAGAACCCCAGTATGTGCAAACCCTGGGTTTTTACCCCAGCTCTTCAGGAGAAAGGAAAATCCCCAAGATGGCAATCAGCCTGTGAGTTAACAGGAAGATCTTATTTCAGAGCTTACTTGTTTGCTTCTTTAAAAAACATTAGATTGTGCTTTGTTTCTCCTAAGTACAAGCCCACCTTTGTGATTCAAGGTTTTGTAAGGGGGGTCCGGCGGAGCGTCAGAGGGAGAGACCACACAAGAGACTTACTCCATGCAATTGGCAAAAGGGGATTTATTGGGGATCCATTCCAGCGCACTGGGGCTCCGTGCTTACTCAAGAAGGGAGAGCAGCCCAGAGCCCCTAGCAGAGGTTCAAACAGAGCTTAAGTACACTTTTTGGGGAGGGCGGGAGGCTTTGCATACATCAGAACAAATCATCATGAGGCGCGGGGAAATTGAACAACAACTCTGAGACGTGATTGGCACATTCATTGGTGGGAACAGATCGGGCGGGGGTGATTGGTCATTCGTAAGCGGGTTACACATTCAAACTGATTGGTCCGGGCCCTGTGAGGAACTGCACAGGGCCCTAGGCTAAATGGCCAGTAGGGTGTTGTCTTAACTATCTCAGGAATCTGGGTGTAACAGAGGAATTTAATAATACCTAATCTTTTACATTCAAGCTTTCCAGTTTAGAAACTTTACCCTTTCAGTTTATCCTTGACTTGTCTGTCTTTGACCAGAGTGAAATGGTTCCAAAGACCAAGAAACAACTCTAGTAGAGCTCCCATATTGAAAACCTCCTCTGCCAGAAGCCAATTGATCACTGTCCTATTAGGAAAAAAGTACAGTATAGGCAATTCTCTCTTTGCACGGTTTTTTAAAAAATTTGTTTTAATTAGTTATACATGACAGTACAATGATCTTGACATATCATACATTTGAATCAGATGGGATATAATTTCTCATTTTTCTGAGTGTACAGGTTGCAGAATCACATTGGTCTTGCAGTCACATATAACCACAGCAATAATAATGTCTATTTTATTCTGCTGTCCTTCCATTCCCCCCTGCATGGTTCTTAAATGCACAGATTTCAGTTAAGATAATCTAGTTAAAAATAACACCAGTCCCCAACATCATTCTGTGACATGGTGCAAATTTCAGTTACTACGTAAAATTGTTGTCAAAAACTGAGTCCTTGTGAAAGACCTAAGCAACCTCATTTTACTTGGGACCTCATTTTGCTTTGAAACTTAACCCCTGATCTACCGCAGTCCTAAAGTCAGGAAATACCACAGAAAGCTCTGCAGAACACAGATGGTGATTGCCTAAGATAGGCCAAGATATCGAAATATCTGAAATTCCAGATGGCACCCTCCTAGATGTGGTGACCATTATCTAAACCAGAAGCCCTTCAGCTTGGCATGTATGCCCCTTGCAAAACCCTCATGGTTTAAACCAATCATTTTAAGTGAACTAACCAGTAATCCTTTCCAGATTCTTTCCCGCCACTTGATATGCTAATCATGTTTTAAAGTTGTTATTTGATTTTCCCAAGGAATGTGATGATTTGCTAAGAGATGCTATGATGTATGTGAAGTCCCTGCCTTCCCCAAAGAGTATATAAAACTGCTGCAAACCCTGGGCTTGGGGCCTCTCAGCATCACCAGTTGCTGTGTGTGCACAGGGGACTGAGCTAGCTCGCAATAAATGCCTCTTTGCTGCTTACATTGATCTTGGTCTCTGGTGGTCTTTTGGGGGTCCCAAATTCGAGCATAACACTTGTTCCCAATGCCAATCCAGTAATGAGAACACGGTTTTGAAGAAAAAAAAAAAAAAAGCTTGTAACAGTGGTCCACTATATTCTTTGAATATAACCCTTGCTGCTTTGCCACGGCAACTTATTTTTAAAATGGACATGTTTCTTTCTCTTCCTCTCTCCTGCTCCTCCCTAATCTCTTTCCCCTACCTAATCTCAGGAGAAACAGGGTTACCTTTCTTCCCCAACCTTGACAAGAGTTAATTGTCCTTGAGTAAACACCCACCATATGAAGGAAGTAATCCAGACTTTGGGGATGGTACCAGAAGATCTCAGAAATATTTCCCAAATTAACAAGTGAGTTATAACTCCAACAGAGAACACATGGAATGTAGCCTTTGAATCACCTGTTTAAAAGCCCCCTGTTCCTGCTGGTGGGCAGAATCACAGCCTCTGGGACAGGAGTCCCCTGTGTTTCTCCTTGCTACTGAAAGGAAAGTGAGGAACGGGAGACAGGTAAGCAAGAAATGAAAGATGGAGACCAGGCAGAGATCCACACAAGAGCTTATTTGTCAGAGCTGACAACTAAAGGCCAACTCTCTATAGGAGAGAGAGGCAAAACAGGCTTGGGTTCTGGGACTTTTAGGGGAGAAGCTCAGGAATCAGAGCCCAGTGGGTCCTAATGTGGGTGGTGAAGGGCAGGGTTGGTGTGCCTTTCTCAGAAAGGCCCTTGGGCGGGGAAAGTGAAGCTTTTTCCTTAAAATGGCGGCTGTCATTTAAGATGGCCGCCTAGATGCTAAGCAAGGACTTAACAGCTAGCAAAGCAATAAAACTCTTGCCAAAAGCTTGGTCCTTGTCCCCGATGCCAATCCGATAATGAGGACATGGTTTTGAGAAAAAGGAAAAAAGAAGGTTTAATTGAGACCCTGTCTCAAAATAAAAAATGAAAAGGACTGTGGATGTGGCTTAGTGTTAAAGCTTCCCTGGGTTCAGTCCCCAATACCAAAATAATAATAGGTGGGAGAGGCGGGAGGGTTAGAGTAAAAGAGATGACAAAGACAGAGGCATAGTAATGTGGCCTCCAGAAGGAACAATGCTCTGCTGACTGCTTCATTTACAGTTTTATGGGACCCATTTCTATGTTTGATCTGTACAACTGTTTAGGTTGTTGTTTTTAGGCACTAAGTTAGTGGTAGTTGCAGCAGTGATAGAATACTAATGCAAGCATGAAGGCATTGGGCTTCACGTATGGGGGATCCAAAGGTGAATCAAACTGAATCCCTCATCTTGAGATGTGTACACTGTGGTTGAAGAGATGAAATACATATTCTAAACTATAAACTAGCACATATGTGTAACACCATGGCTATGGGAGTCCAAGGAAGAATTTACTTTATTTCTGGGGTAATCAGGGAGGGCATAGTGGAGGAGGAGTGTAGTGAGAGGGCAAAATTGCGACGTATGCAGTTGAGGGGAGAAATAAAGAATGTCCAAGTGCTGCTTCTGCCCCTTTGAATGCTTTCTTCACTCAAATTACTCAATACAGTTTTTACTCTATAGGTTCATAATCAAGAATACGACAATCCCTAATGCTAGGCACTGCAATAGACATAATCAATTCACAGCAAACAATTCTAGATTAATTAACCCACAGCAAACAATTCTAGATTAATTCTAAGCACTGCAAAACACACTTAATCATGATAGGTTAATGACAGGCATTTCCTCTGCTTGCTAAGTTCAGAAGTCTTAAGCCTTAGGCTTTAGGTCCAGCAGATGCACATTTACTCAGACTGCGGTGACCAGATCAGGAACCAAGGCAAGCTTTTCCTGGCGTGGAGTAAACGACCGGTTGAGGAAGGGGTCATAGGGAGGAGTTGCGGCTCTCATCAGGGTCCAGATGAGGTGGTAGAGTTTGAGAGCGGTGAGGATCACGCAGAGGCTCAGGAACAACAAGTGATGGAATGACAGGTCCTCATCAGGCTCTCCACTCAAGTGCATCCTTGTTTCCGCTGGCTGAATCCCTGTTCATTTGCTCTATCATTTAAACTAAATTTGGGGTTTTTTTGACTCCCCTTTCAGTGCTTATCAATTTCCACTGGATTTCTCAGTGGCATCATTTACCCTGAGGTCAGAAACATCTGGTTTGGTGGTCTCCACCCTGATCTTCTCATCTTTCCCTCTTATCAGAGGAGGACAGCTTGGTAGGGCTTCACACTCTATCAAAGTGAGGAGAAGTAACTTGTTTGAGGCCCTTGGGGAGGGATCTGTGAATGTGCCTGCTGAAACTGCAGGTTAAAGTTTAAGCTGGTGGTTTTAAAATGGAGTTGCTTAGGCTCAGGCCTGAGGCTATCCGAACAAGGAGGTTTTTGAGCTTCTCTTAAAAGGGTGATTTTTTTTGGTAATATTTATTTTTTAGTCGTAGTTGAACACAATACCTTAATTTTATTTATTTTTATGTGGTGCTGAGGATTGAACCCAGGACCTCGCATGTGCTAGGCAAGCACTCCACCGCTGAGCCACAACCAGCCCCTTAAGAGAGAAAGTTTAAGAGAGAAAAGGAATGAGAAAAGTGACACACTTTTACAAATTAAATCACATGACAAATTATTTTAAATAAGTTTATTATTAGTTATTTGCTAAAGGAAACACACTACTCCTGTAATAAAAAACAATTACACTTTAACATATCCTTTGTACTAAGCAAGATGTTTAGATTTGCCTGAATGTAAAGAAAGACACCCTAGGAATGGGGTTATCACTCAGTGGTGGAGCACTTGCCTAGCATGTGTGAGGCATGCTATAAATAAATAAAATAAAGATCCATTAACCACTAAAAAATATTTTTTAAAAAGAATGATATCTAGTAATGATTATCTTAAAAATTATGTGTAATATATATTTATAGTACTATATATATAGTTTATATATATATATAAACTGAACAGTACTTGCCAGTAAACAGTAGATTTTTCCCCTCTTCCATTTGTGCTCCCTTTAAATAAAGATATTTAGAGGATATTTTTGTTGTAGAAAAGTTTAAAATAACTATATATAATACATGGTTCCTATGTGTATATCTATCCATTTTAAACCACAGATAGAATCTTATTAACAATAATTTCTTGAGGTAGATTTTTTTTTTTTTTTTTTTTGAGGTGCTAGGGATTGAACTCAGGGCCTTGGGTACACTGGGCAAGTGATCTATCACTGATCTTCATCTCAACCCTTAACTAGCTTTTTTTTAAATATATATTCTTTATTTTATTTATTTATTTTTATATGGTGCTGAGGATTGAACCTAGGGCCTCACACATTCTAGGCGAGTGCTCTACCCCTGAGCCACAACCCTAGCCCCTTAACTAGCTTTTTACATTTACAATATCTTTAAAATCTTTCCATTTTGGTACACATAGATCTGGTTACCTCACTGCTGTTGTTACAATTTTTTTCACTAATGCCATTATGTTATACCAGGATCTAATCCAGGGTACCATGATACCTTTAGCAATCATTCTTTTTTTTTTAATTAACTCATTTATTTTGAGAAAATGTTAGATTGACATGCAAGCATAATAAATAATATAAAGAGCTAGTGCTCCTTAGCCTGTTCTACTGATGGTAACCCTTGGTAAAGCTGCAGTATAGTGTTATAACCAGGATGTAGTTAAGTCAGAGTATCCCGTCAATCATGAGGATCTTCAGGTTGCCCTTTTATAGCCACACCTACTTTTCTTCTACAATCATCCCTCCCCCACTCCTGGCCACCAGTAAACTGTTTTCCATTTTATCTTTATAAGTTTATCTTTTCAAGAATGCCAGATAGGGAGAGTGCAGTGGCACACACCTGTAATCCTAGCAGCTAGGGAGGCTGACACAGGAGAATTGTGAGTTCAAAGCCAGCCTCAGCAAAGGACAGGCTAGGCAGTAAGCAACTCAGTGAGACCCTGTCTCTAATTAAAATACAAAATAGGGCTGGGGATGTGGCTCAGTGGTCAACTGCCCCTGAGTTTAATCCCCTGTACCAAACAAGCAAACAAACAAACAAAAGAATGCCATATAGAATAATGCAGTATGTAACCTTCTGGGATTCTTTCATTCAGCATGATGGTTTCAACATTCATCCAGGTTGTTGTATATGTCAATGAACATATTCTCCTTTTTTATTACTAAGTAGCATTCTATGGTGTGGATACAGCACAGTTTAAGCACACAACTGTTGATAAATAACTGGATTGTTTTCAGCTTTTGGCTATTTATAAATAAATCTTCTATGATCATTCATGTATGAGTCTGTGTGTGAACATAAATTTTCATTTCTCTCAGCTAAATGCCCAGAAGTGATATTGCTGGATTGTATCCTATGATGTTTGCATGTTTAGTTTTATTTTTAAACTACCCAATTGTTTTCCAGAGTGGTTGTACCATTTTACATTCCCACAGCCCTGTATGAGATCCAATTTCTCTACATTCTTGCCAGAATTTGGTATTGTCACTTCTTAAATTTAAGCCATTCTAAGTTGTGTAGAGATAATCTCACATTTTTCAAAATTTGTGTTTTGCAAATGGCTACTATTAAACATCTTTCCACGTGCTTGTTTGCCATCTGTATATTCTCTTGAGTGAAATCTTTTTTACTTTTGTTGTATGAGGATTTTTTGCTTTACTGTTAGTTATTGAGAGCTTTTATATATTTTTATATATTTGTGGTTTGCAAAATCCCAATCTGTGACTTGTCTTTTAATCCTTAATTTAACTGGGTCTTTCAAAGGCCAAGGTATTTCTGCACCCGCTGTTGCACCTTGGCTGCTGACTGGGCCTTTGGCGTGTGCTTGGTGCCCCACAGTGATCAGCAGGGCCAGCGGGGCCAGCTGGACCAGAGGCCGGAAGCGGTTCTCCCAAGCGCCAGCTTCCCCGAAGGTTCCATCACTGTCTGTTAGGCAGTGTCCCGGGCAGCAGGGACCCGGTGCTCCAGGTCGCCCCCTACTTTCCCACCACTGGCTGGGAAGCTGCGCTGCATTGCATGGTGGTGGAGGGGAACCTGAAGGGCGGGAAGAAAAGGTGTAAATGATGGAGAAGACATAAGAAGAACACGAGAAAGGAAGAAAAAGGAGATGGAGGAGGAAAATGTCATCAGAGGCTGCCAAGAAGCAAATTCTGAAGTTGCAGGAGCTTTAGGTCTGACAGAGAAGTACCTTTTTTTTTTTTTTTCCAGCTCAAGAAAGTTTCCATGAGGAAACTTGTATACAAAGGAAGCAGAGCACCCTAAACACTGTGACATCAGCTGTGTCCCAGCTGATGCTGACTCTTCTTACCTGAACTCACCTCCTCTGCATGCAGGGAGTGCTGTAGGGCACAAGCTGCCCAGGATAGCTGACAGCCAAACAGATGTTCCTACCCCAATTGCTTACATCCTGTATTCCCTGGGCTCAGCTTTTGCAGGGACCCCAGAGCATGGGCAAGTCTGGCAGTCCTGGTGGTGTCACTGGGGCTCTCAGCACTCTCCTTGCCTTGGGCGAGGTGGCCTGCCAATGACTCTGACCAGTCTATAGTTCTGGTGAGCATGGCTGAGCAGCTCAGTATTTCCTGGCAGTACCTATCTCAGCCACAGTCACAGACTATGTCCTGCTGGGTCACTTTCCTCCCCACAGGGTTCCTCTAGCCTTGTAGTACTCTATTCCTTGAAAAACAGATGGAACATGCTAACTACAAAAGTGACTTTTCTGGTTTCTCCTTCCTGTGTCCCTATATCCCCAGGCTCTTCACCTGGCCCTGGACTCCTTACCTACCTCCAGCTCCCCATGCAGGTGTGACCAGCATACATTTTGGACTTTGCCCCTACCAAGTAACCTGGCCCTCAGCTCAGCTTCATCCAGCACAGCCAGAACCTCAATTATCTTTAATCTCAGCCCCCCAACACACACCATGTTTGTGGGCCCCACTCTATGTGTCCCAGTCCCAGGTCATTAAGATCTACCTAGCATTGGGGGAGGGGGGGAGAGAAAGGGAGAAGAGTGAATAAGCAAAGGTTTTTCATTTTAAGGATGAATACAGTTAACTTTTTCTATTTCTCATTTGTTTCAAGTGTGTGAATAATTAGTCATTGAAGCATTTTATTTTTTTCATGGTTGCTTTACAATCTTGATCTGACAATTTCAACATCTCTAGGATGGCATCTATTATCTTTTTTAATCAGGTTGAGACCTTCCTGATTGTTTGCATAGTGATTTTTCTATTGAAACCTGGATGCTCTTATATTGCTATGTGACTCTAGGGTGTTTTTTTTTCTCTCTCTCTCTCAGTATATTGCTTTTTTAAGACAGTTAACCTAGAACCATATGTTGGAGCGGGGAGAATTTCATTCTGATAGATTATTAGACTAAGACATTTAAAAATAATTTTTATGGTAAAAATAAAATTTTGCATAACATATATATTTTTTAAGATGGAGTTTGCTAAGTTCTCAAACTCTAGATCCTCCTGCTTTTCTCTAACAAGTAGTTGGAATTATAGGCATGCATCATAAACGTTTTAACTATTTGTAAGTGGGCAATTCAGAGGTATTAAGTATATTCATAATATAGTGCAAATATGCACACCTATCCATCTACAAACCTTTTTCCCCAAACTGAAACTCTGTACCCATTATGACTCCTTGTCCTCCCCTCACCCCACCATTTTACTGTTTGTATGCTCACCTAAGCAGAATCATACAATTTTTGTCCTTTTGTATCTGTCTTGTGTCGGTTAGCATGATGTCCTCAAAAGTTCTAAAAAAGACTGTGCCCTGCCATATTGTAGCATATATCAGTATTTCTTTCCTCTTTAAGTTTGAATAATATTCCATTATGTGTATAAAACACATTTTATTTATTTTTGATCCATCAATGGATGTTTTGGCTGTTTCCATTTTTTTGTATATTTTAAATAATGCTGCTTTAAACATTGGTGTACAAACCTGGTTGAGGCCTTGCATTCAATTCTTTTGAGGATACACTCACATATAGAATTGGTGGATCATAGGGTATCCTCTGTTTAATATTTTCCACAGTGGATACACCATTTTACATTCCCAACAGCAATGAATTAGGTTTTCAATTTTCCAACTTCCAGACCAATAATTGCTATTTTCCCACACCAATAATGTTATTATTTGTGTGTGTGTGTGTGTGTGTTTTATGTTTTGCTGTGCTAGGAAAGTGCTCTGCTAAGATGTACACTCTAGCTTCTTATTATTTTTATATCCCCCCCAATGGATACAAAGTGGAATTGATAGTGGTTTGATTTGCATTTCTCTTACAAGCCGTAATATTATCTTTTCAATTGCTTATTAGAGCTTAATTAATTCTGTTTCAGCTAGTTCTCTGACAAACCTCTGGTTTGGAAGGAAAGCACCCCTCTCCATTGCCAAGAGGTGGCACCCCCTCACACACTTCAGAGGGGATGCTTCTTGTTATTGACAGGCTGGTATTGGGGCTTTGCTGCCACTGTATGATGTTTAAGTCCTGATTTTCCATCAGGCGTCCTCTAATACCACACCATTTGAATGGGAAGGAGAAACTTAGTTATTGCCAGGTATCCCAGAAGTCCAGGCTCCGCTGTGGTCTCCTCCAACAATGTGGAGGTGGTGGTAGTTGTGATACTGATGACAGGATACTTCATTACATACAGCCTTCCCACTTGGCCTTTGCTGTCATGGCCATGGGTAGGACCCAGTTTCTTTTGTGGTGTTAAGACTGAAATAATGTGATATGCCTAAAACTGTTCTTCCTGGGATGCCTCTTTACTGGTTGGTTGGATAGAGATAGCTGATTTTTGTTGGAAGTTTTTCTTGTCTGTGCCTATTGGTTTTTCTGGGTTGCTGGCTGCTTCTGTTTCAATCTGGGATGTAAAAAGAAGAAGAAGAAAGAAGAAGAAGAAGGAGGAGGAGGAGGAGGAGGAGGAGGAGGAGGAGGAGGAGGAGGAGGAGGAGGAGGAGAAGAAACTGCAGAGAACTTACCACCAACTCAGTCTCAAGGTTCCTAGCCAGTTTATCTTTTGTATGCCTCTCAGAGTCTTTTTGTGTTTGCTTTATATACTATCTAGCCTTTTAAATTGTACTTAGGAGGAAGAATAGGGAAAAAATATATCCATTCAATTTCCTAAAAGCAAAAGAGGACCACGTTGTTTTTAATAGCTAATATGTGTGTATACCATTTATTAATCAATGTCATTTTGATACATACTTAGGTTGTTTCCATTAAAATAATGAGGAACCAGGCCCAGTGGCACATGTCTATAATCCCAGCACTCAGGAGGCTGAGGGTGGAGGGAGCACTTGAGCTTAGGAGGTCAAGACCAGCCTGGGCAATATGGCGAGACCCACCTCAAAATAAATACAATACAATACAATACAATACAATTATGAAGAAAGAAACATCCTTGTTCACTGTGGGGATGGTGAAATGGAGGAGCTGGATTCTGGTTTCTTGTGTTAGTAATGCATAGCTTAAGATTACTAACTTGAATACTTGGGGAAATTAATATGTGCATTTTAATTCTTCATATTGCCAAAATATCATAAAAATGTTATACAAATTAAAACTCCCACCATAGAATAGAAGTACATCTGTTTTCCCACTGAGTCTTGACAAATTTTCTGCTCTTTGGTCTTCTGATTGACAATTGTTCTCTTAAATTGTTTTGATGTGCTTATTTTCCTTTCTCAATTGGATCCAAGTTGAGAATTCTGTCCTTTTTCTTGATGCCTGCAAGGACCCAACGTGGTGCCATATACTAATGGTTGTTTTTGTTGATGGGTTTAGCAGTTCAAATAAAGGGGTAGAGCTGACAATACAGAACTCTACTAGAGTTTGATGACTTCAAAACAAAACACAACATTGCAAGGTTTAAAGCAGGATTTTTCAAAGTGTGGATTAACCTGAATGAAAATCACAAGGGGGTACTGGGAAATCTAACATTATGTGCTGTGCCTCCTGATGGGATGGATTGAGGACATTTCACAACTTATACATAGCACACTTGTTAAAAAATGTAGAAATGTAATCTAATAATGAGGGAGAAATCAGAAAGATTAAAAATGTGGTACATTCTAAAACAAAGAATAATGAATTGTCCTGGAATCTAAAAAAATGTCAAAGTCATAAAACACAGGGAAAAGGTAGGAGATACTCTTCCAGATTAAAAGAGGCTAAAGAGACAGGACCATTAAATATGTGTGATCCTTGATTTGATCCTAGATTGAAAACATAAGAAACTATAGTATGTCATTGGAACATTTAAGAAATTTTGAATTTAGACAGATTTTAGATATATTCTTATATCAATAGTAAACTTCTTGGGTATAATGGTATTTTTATAATTTTATGAAAGGAGAATAATTTTATTTTAAGATATAAAGGATGTCTGGCTGAAGAATTAGGAGTGAAGTGTCACTGCATCTGTGACTTTAAACATAATTAGACAAAGAAAGCAAATGTGATAAACTTTTAACAATTGGTAATTGTGACACGCATTTGACATTTATTGCTTTATTCTGGCAACTCTTTAGTAGATTTAAACATTTTCAGAATCAAAAAGCTGGCCCCACATCAGACCAAATCTAATGAATCTGTGTGGGAGATCAGAGTCAACAGGTATCTGTATTTCAAATAGAACTTGAGTTTATAATTAGAGCACTTCCCTAACAAGCTCAAAGTACTGGGTTCAATCCCCAGTACCAAAAAAAAAAAAAAAAAAAAAAAGAAAGATATAAAGAAAAAGTGTCTGATCTGCTCTTATAGAACCTTGAAACTACATCAGTTTTTATGCACACTACATTTTGTGTATGTACAGTGCTGGGAATCAAAACCAGAGCCTCATGAATGCTAAGCATGTCCCTTTCCCCCAAGCTACACCCATAACACAGGTTTATATTTCTTGATTTGAAATACAGAATGTACTTTTATTGAATCTCTATCTAAGGGTAGGAAAATATGCATTTTGGTTACACAGTAGAATTTAATAACCTTGGAAAAGTGGATTCAAAGTTAGACCTTATAAAGTTCAATAGTTCCTTCCATGATTCTTTTCAGTTTTCTCCATTTTCTTCAATTTTATTACCTTTACCTATTTTAATGCCAGTGGTTTTATAAGTTATGAAGAACATGGCAGTGAGTGCCTCCTTCCAAATTGCTTCAGGGATGCTGCCTACCTACAGGCAGAATCTATCCTCTCATTTCCTCCAGAAACTAAAGAATAAAAAAGAGATGAGTAGCAGCCCTAACTACCACTCCTATCCTGCTTGAGGCAATTCTTTTCAAACACTAAAATTACAGATGTAGGAGCAGAAGGTTTATGCAGTTTCCTTACTGAATAATAAAGAACATTAATAAGTAATAATTAGATCCAAAACATATACATTAACAAACTTTTTATATATCAATAAATTACCAACATACTGTTGTGTGGCTATCGCTTAAAATCCACTGATGGACTTAATGTAAGAATCTCAAGATAGCACACAAATGCTTCCTGAATGATGAGACTATATGGTATTTCATTAGGAAGATGTCACTACCAACAGAACATATTCATTAAAGGTTTTGATATTGTTTTTTCATGTAGTACTGACAAATTTGTACCAATTCCATGCTTCCTTTGGTGAATGTCAGCTCATAGCTGCTAGATGGGATTGTAACTGTCAGGTGAGGTTACTGAAGAGCAAGGCTAAATTGGATGGCTCATACAGGAAATGTGACTTTTAGCATTATTTGAGGTCTCACAGGTGCCAGGCTGGATAAGAAGCATCTATAGTTGACTTTTAGAAAGCAATCTAATTTTAGATCCCTGGTAAAGAGAAACATTTTCTTTAATTTCAGAGTGTGAATGCTCTTTGTAGATCTGCAGAGCGTTGTTAAAGCATATGCTTTGATCATTAATTCACTTATTACCTAATGTTCCTTATTATTTAGTAAGCACATGCAAATGTGGTAAGCACAGCACTTATTAGGAATACATTGTGGGGCTACAGATATTGTAGATCTGAGTTTCTGACTACATTATTCTTTTTTATCTTGAAACTTCATCAGTGCTTGTAACCTAAAGGTTAGCCCTTTGATCATTTCCTCTTAAGAGACTTTGGAAAATCCTTCACAGTATCTAGTGGTAATGCTAGTCCTAAAGAAAATACTCAACAAATAGGTGTTAATTGCTGATTGATTTCAGCCCATGATCACTTGATTTTACCAAACTAAAATTCAAGTGAGACTAAACAGTTGGTGCCCTTTCTGATTTAGTATTTTCCTCACTTTCTTAGATTTCAGGGTATTGGTTTTTTTTAGTAGTTTTTGAATGAGACAATAAGGTTCTCTGACCACCATCCTTCTCCAGAAATGCATTACCTCAAATCTGGATTTGAATATTACAGACCATCACAAAGAATGAGAAGCAGCATCTTTAGACCAAGAGCCAGGTCCACTTTGTCATTTTGGTATTAATTTTTGTTACAGTTCCTGGCAGTTTTCAAGTAAATGCATGATTTTTTAAAATTAAAATGTTATTTAGAGCCAGATCTCCTCTATAATATAGGAAACTGAATCATTTGCTTCAGTAATTAGACTTTGTTTTCTGAATTAACGTGAAAAACGTTCTCTTTTGAGTAGTCATGATGCACTCAGGACTGTTTTAAACTTCAATGATCAAACATTTTTATTCTTAATAAGGGGCTTGTGTTCAGTCAGTCTAAATGAAAATCTGAGACTAAGAAGCCATAAAGTTTAGATAAGCAGCAAGATTTGTATTGCTCTGAATTTCAGTTAATCAACATTTCACTACACATAAGCAATTAAAACTCAAAACCTTAAAAAAAAAAAAAAAAAAAGAACCCAAACTTATTTGGTCCCAAAGTGGCATGGAATTATATCTGCCAGAAGTATCATTAAAATTTCTGCTTACTTGGTTCTAAACCTCTACCCATCTGCCAAAGTTAATAATGATTTTATCAGGCTTTCCTTACACCACCTGTTACGTTAAAATCATTAGCATTATTCTGAAAAGACCAGAAGCAACAAGAGGCGAACAGAGTTGTTACTCGGAGACATCTGTAAATGGCAATATAATTTTTTAAAAAATTTTCTTTTTGTTGCTCTGCAAAATGAACCGGCAAACCGGATTTTCTGGCATGTGCTGGGTGGCCGACATTTTCCCTAGCAGGGGTCTCACACTTTCAAGATCTAAATGGATGTTAAATGATGGGGTTAAACGCCAGGTGGCTCTTTACCGTCAAATTAAATAGTGGTGAGAAGAGGCGGAATAACCTGATTCTCCTCCAGTCTACAACACGGAGATGCCAGTCCCTCCGTTACCTCACCCCCGGCTGCGACCTCGGAGCGGGGCCCGCGGGCGCCCCGCCGCGAGCTAACCGCGCGCAGCAGGCTTCCGCCTCCCGGGCGGGCCCCAGCTCCCCGGCCCGCCTCTGCGTCGGGGACGCGGAAACCCCGTAGGAGCAGGGCGGGCGGGGAGCGGTGTTTGTCTCCCTGCTGCAATATTCTTCCGCGGCGAAGTAAAGAGTTCCAGCCCTCCTCTCGATCCTAGGATTTCCAACGATCCTGCAATGTCGAAAAACTATGAAATCTGTATTTTCTCATCGACTCGCTTAGGATTTCACCTGAGGTAATGACCCCAGGATCACAATTTTGCGGCTACCGATGGGAGACAAGTAAATTCCTCCGCAAGAAACGGGTTCCGGCCACGAGCCTATAAAAAACCGGTGGCGCGGTGCGGCTGTCTTTTCAGTCGGGCGCTGAGTGGTTCTTCGGATCATGTCTGGTGGCTCCGCGGATTATAACAGGTATGGCGCCTTTCCGGTGGTGTTGTTGAATAGTGAAGGTTACGTAGCGTCAGAGATTGTAGTGGATGGCATGGAGGCACGAAACTCAAGGTACATCGGCGTTTCCTTGGGGTACTATGCCCCTGTGTGCCCTTCGAGAAGCTTCCATGATGGGTTGGGCCCCGAGATGCGGGTAGAGAGAGCGAGGGCCCGGAAACGGAGTGTGAAGGGTTTTTTTTTTTTTTGACAAAGGCATTAGAGGAAAGTGGCTGCTTCCCCTCCCAGTGCAGCAAGGTATACATTTTAGTTTTAAAGCCATGGCGCAGCCCTCGTTCTGTGTAGTGTAACCCAGTCCCAAAGCTTTATTTGCGGCCAACGGCCCGAGTTGGGGGTCCAAGACGGCTGTAGCTGAGGACGGTGGGTCGCTGCGGCGCGCACCCCATGGCCCGAAGGCAGTGGGGCCTGGGCCTGCAGCTGGAGCGCCGGCGAACCGTTGGCATAGCCCTTTGCAGGCCCCTTCGCCGGCGTCAATCACCCCGGCTTGCGCAGAGTTAGGGGCGGAGCTCCTCCCGTGAAGCTCTCGCGAGACGCTCCGCTGCCGAAACGGGAGCATTTGGCGCTCTGGCCTAAGGGGAAGGGGGCTGATTAGTATTTGTGGGCCTGCTTTTACAGTTGTCCACAGCCCTGAACCTTGGGGAAGGCCCACTGTTCCTAATGCGCCCTGCAGCATCTGCTACACGTGTAGGGAGGGCAGTGACAAAGTTTGAAAAGGTTAAGGTGGCTTGGGAAAAGGATGTTGCCTAACTGCGGTGTTCTTGTCGCAGAGAACATGGAGGCCCAGAGGGAATGGACCCCGATGGTGTCATCGAGGTAAGAAGTGGGTGTGGATTCTTGAAGGTCTTGAAAGGTGAGTGTCTTCATTTTACTTAATTGTTTTGTAATTTTTTTAACTTAACAGAGCAACTGGAATGAGATTGTTGATAACTTTGATGATATGAATTTAAAGGAGTCTCTTCTTCGGGGCATCTATGCTTACGGTTTTGAGAAGCCTTCAGCTATTCAACAGAGAGCTATTATTCCCTGTATTAAAGGTAAAAGAAAACTCTTGGCATTTTAAAAATGAATTAACTGTTCTATCTTAATGTGGACCATAAAAAAGGGAAAAGTAACCTCTGGGGGACTACTAGCACCTATTTGTATTCCTTAAAAGTGAAATGATGGCAAACATCTTTCGGGACTGACCTGAAATGAAGAGAATACTCATTGCTGATCACTTGAATATTGGGCATAATTCATGTTCCAACTGGAATACATGGTGTGAAGTAGAAGTGACGATTTGATGTGGGATCGGTAAATATGTATCCTACTTTTTTTAGGGTATGATGTGATTGCTCAAGCTCAGTCAGGTACTGGCAAGACAGCCACATTTGCTATTTCCATCCTGCAACAGTTGGAGATTGAGTTCAAGGAGACCCAAGCACTAGTATTGGCCCCCACCAGAGAACTGGCTCAACAGGTATTGATAGTGTAGTTCAAAAAAAACTGCTTGCGTGTTGCATAGGTTTCAGGTTTCACAACTGTGAAGAATTTAAAACAGCTTAAATTGGCCCTTTCAGAGCCCTCCTTTTTTAATTGTCCATGCATGCAGGGAGTTTTTGTTCAAAGTTAAGCAGGAAATGTGTGTGTAGGTATGTTTTACTAGGGTTGTATACCAAGATTGTGAATCCAAAGCTTTCTGTTTAGGGTGAACTAGATTTGTACCTGTTTTTTAATTTGAATGCAGTTGTGCAACATGAAAACTGCAGTGACATGTTACCATTTGACTGTCTCAGTAGTTTGTGATGCATCTGTTGCATGCTATGTTTTCAAAGCTCACTGCTGTATTGGCTTTGAAGTAAACCTTTCTAATAAAGCTGTAGGCTTTATTAAGGTTCAGGCACCATACCCTGTGGGAGAAATCAATATTTGCCCTAGCTGTAATTACATTCATTACTTGATTCACTGTTTACACCTTACACAGTGAAGAATAATGTAGGAAATGTTACTTAACTACTTGATATCTGGGTCAGCAGGATCCAACTTATGACAGGGCACAAGACATGAAAAGAATTGTACCTTGAAGTAGTTAGGTCAATCTGCATTTTAAGCTTGGAAGTAGTTCTGTGCTATGCATGCATACAAGCTGTTGACAGACCAAAAACTTGCCATTATGCTTTGGAAGTTAGTCACGGTATATACTTTTACAGGACAATGATTAATTTAAAAAATTTTTTTAGATCCAAAAGGTGATTTTGGCACTTGGAGACTATATGGGAGCAACTTGTCATGCCTGCATTGGTGGAACAAATGTTCGAAATGAAATGCAAAAACTGCAGGCTGAAGCACCACATATTGTTGTTGGCACACCAGGGAGAGTGTTTGATATGTTAAACAGAAGATATCTTTGTAAGTATTATCTTAATATGGTTTATTTTTACTATTAGACTCAAATTCATTAATGGAGAAATGATACAGTATGACTTTGTTATTAACAGCTCCAAAATGGATCAAAATGTTTGTTTTGGATGAAGCAGATGAAATGTTGAGCCGAGGGTTTAAGGATCAAATCTATGAGATTTTCCAAAAATTAAATACAAGTATTCAGGTAAGCTTTATTTCACTCTTCAGAGGTTTTGTTTAAGGCAGGTACAGTTACAATATAACTGAAGTGTTTTATTGTCGTTCCCCCTGCTTAAAGCATTTGATACATTACTATCTCTGTCTAGTTCATTCCATGATAAGACAGAGACGCTTGGTGTCAAACATTATTCTATTTTTTTGTTGTTCTTTTTGTGCTATCTATTTCCGTGACAACATTTTTTCCCCCTCTCTCTAAGGTTGTGTTGCTTTCTGCCACAATGCCAACAGATGTGTTGGAAGTGACCAAAAAATTTATGAGAGATCCTATTCGAATTCTGGTGAAGAAGGAAGAATTGACCCTTGAAGGAATCAAACAATTTTACATTAATGTTGAAAGAGAGGTAATTTTGTCTAATTGTTACGAGAGATTTTTACCTTCTTGTATAAGCACTGTGCTAAAATTGCAGAAGCTAGGATCATATCTTGGTTTTTGCAATAATGCTAGCAGAGTACACACAAGAAGAAAATTAACTGCACTGGATCCTAAAAAGACTGGGGTGGACCTCTTTCTTAATGTCCAGTGTCCTTTGTCTTAAGATTTAGTGCAACAAATATTACACAGACTTACGGAAAGAATTTCTAATGAACAGTAAGTTTGTTTTTTCTTCTTTGAAATGCTTTAGGAGTGGAAGTTGGACACACTTTGTGACTTGTACGAGACACTGACCATTACGCAGGCTGTGATTTTTCTCAACACAAGGCGCAAAGTGGACTGGCTCACTGAAAAAATGCATGCCAGGGACTTCACAGTTTCTGCTCTGGTAAGAGATGTTCTTAGTAATCTAAAGATTGAATATTTATTTAAGCAGGATTCAGACTACAATATAGCTGTTAAGTGCTGTGTTGTCGTTCCCCCTGCTGAAAATAAAGTTGTTTCTTACCTATACCTGTCTGCTATACCCCTATGGTAGCCAGGGACGCTTGGTCTCATACATGTTCATAAAATTAAATGTTGACCTGACTGGTGATTCTTGAATTAAGGTTTTTTTCATTTGCAGCATGGTGACATGGACCAGAAAGAGAGAGATGTTATCATGAGGGAATTCCGATCAGGGTCAAGCAGAGTTCTGATCACTACTGACTTGTTGGTAAGTATGTATGTACTTTACTGTTTTTTTTTAAGTAATATACCAAGAGTTAATATGTTTGGGAAGGTTTTTTTAATAACCTTTACCAGATTGGGCTGTTTGGGAGAAAAATAAAAGACCACGCTCCACAGTGGGCTATACCACTTTGTATAGTTCATTACTATTTTGTGGCCTACATTATATAGGCATCTCCCAGTGTTTTTGAATAAGACTCTGAAATATACACTTGTTTTATTTCAGGCTCGTGGGATTGATGTGCAACAAGTGTCTTTGGTTATAAACTATGATCTACCTACCAATCGTGAAAACTATATTCACAGGTGAGAACATCTTGACTTTGTATATTGGTGAAATAAATTCATATTTCTCTTTTTATATGAAAGGCAGTGTCATCAGGGAATAGTCAGTAAAGACAGTAACATAGATGTAATTTACATTGTACTTGGGAAGATTGGTCAGAACAAAGTGGGAAAACTTGTAATCTTTGGCCCAGTTTGTGCACATACAATACTGATCAGGTTGCTTTAGATCTGTTGGTTGTCTTAGCGTATGTTTGAGCTTTATTTTTAGTGATGCTCTTTGTCCATGTGCTTTTTCTTGGTGATTCTATAATTGGGATTTTTCTTGGTGTCGCCTGGTAGCAATTTGAGTGATCCCTGGTTTAGTTATAGTGGCTTTATCCCTAAATAAATTGAATTGTACTTTGTTATATGATGTAAAAAAAGACTTTTTAAAAAATACAGGAGTCGATAGCAGCAGTTGATGACGAGATGGCGCTCAGAAACGGCGTTGACGTAATTTAGGACGTGGAATCATAAGCGAAACAGCACACTGTTTGAATAAAGAGCGAGTCGGTATTTATATTTGTTTTTCTTTTGTCATGATTATTTGATATTTTAAGTTGCTCCAGCCAAGGCATTTTGTATGTTAGCATTTGTTAGGGAGCATTAGGTGGTTGTATTGTCTGGTTTCTATAGGAAGGTAGAGAGCTGTTTTGGAGGTAAACACGTTTGAGTAATTTTGAGTATAACGTGTGAAACTGAGCAAAAAAAAAAAAGCAGTGATAAGTTTGGGTTACCATACCAAAATTAGTTTTCCCACTGGAAAAAAAGTTGTGAGTTTTAGAAAATAGTTAACCTTGCAGCATTTGTATTTACAGTTTACAGTTCCAGAAGTGCGTCGAAATGGATTACATAACTGTTCTCTTTGTTTTATTCCTGGTGTTTACATCTGTCCCAGGCTGACAACTGCTCTTGGCTGGCCCACTTTGGTATGGGCTTTAATTTCACTACCCCAAACACAATACTTGTCATCTGCTTTATAATAATGCTCAAGACGCCTGATAAAATCTCATTTTGCAGCCAGACAAGCCTTGAATCCTTTTGGCACTAACTGCAAAGGAAGATTTTTTTCTCTAGATATTGATTTAGCAGCTAGTGCTCCAATTAGAAGCACGATAACCTTGATAAGTAAACAGCAGCTGATGGTTAACAAGTGGATCCTCATGTTCAGTAGTTCATAAAAGTATGCAAGAAGTAATTTTCTGATTGCTGTTTCTTTCTCTTATACAGAATTGGCAGAGGGGGTCGATTTGGGAGGAAAGGTGTGGCTATAAACTTTGTTACTGAAGAAGACAAGAGGATTCTTCGGGACATTGAGACTTTCTACAATACTACAGTGGAGGAAATGCCCATGAATGTGGCTGACCTTATTTAATTCCTGGGATGAGATATATTTGAATGCAGTGCTCGCTGTTGCTGAATAGGCGATCACAACGTGCATTGTGCTTCTTTGGGAATATTTGAATCTTGTCTCAATGCTCATAACGGATCAGAAATACAGATTTTGATAGCAAAGCGACATCAGTCGTGAGCTCTTGTGAGGAGAGTCATCGGCTTTATCCTCTTTAGAGTTAGACTGTTGGGGTGGGTATAAAAGATGGGGTCTGTAAAATCTTTCTTTCTTAGAAATTTATTTCCTAGTTCTGTAGAAATGGTTGTATTAGATGTTCTCTATCATTTAATAATATACTTGTGGACTAAAAGATATAAGTGCTGTATAAAATCAGCCAATTATGTTAAACTAGCATATCTGCCTTTATTGTGTTTGTCATTAGCCTGAATAGAAAGGCCTTTAAAATTGATTTTTTTTTTTTTAGAAAGCATTTGAATGCATTTTGTTTGGTATTGTATTTATTCAATAAAGTATTTAATTAGTGCTAAGTGTGAACTGGACCCTGTTGCTAAGCCCCAGCAAGCAATCATATCCTAGGTAGGGTGAAACCCCCAGTAAAATTGCCATATTGCACATGTCTTAATGAAGTTTGAATGTTAAATAAATTGTATATTCACTTTAAAGATGCTCTGGCCATTTTATTTTCTCTCAAAACATTTTATTTACAAAGATCATTTTATTCACTTTATTGACTTTAACAGTTCTGAGTTAATTGCTGCATCAGGGTTGCACACAGGCCAATCAATTGCAGGTGTTCATCAGCGCCATCTGCTAAGCATTTGTCAACTTCCTACAAGAAATAATAAAAGTTGGTAAACAAACTATCCTCAGATAAATCATCTAGGGTAATCATGGTATGTACTCACCGCAAGCTTTTCTGTAATGATGGACTTCTGTTTATCAGAAAGGTTATCATTTTCTACAACCACATCATGGAGTTGATTTATAAGTTGAGTGCCTGCATGACCCTCATCTATCAATTCCTGTGTAACAGAAAAAATTGTTAGGGTAAGATCACTTAAATTTTACCCCAAGTTTGGTAACTTTTTACCTTCACTACAGCTTCCAGTTTATCAAAGGAGCCACTCTGACATGCAGCAAATATTCCATCAATTGCCTCCACTGGTATAACCTAAAATGTATAAAAAATCACTTCAATATAGATTTCATACTTAGGATGGTTAGGTTGTCTATGTGTGCAAAAGGAGTTATCCTCATCTTCCCAACTCTGAACTTGTGAAGAAGAAACTTGGAACAAGAACAGCAGTGAGTGAGACTACCCACCCTTTTCCTGATCCTTAAGGGCCTCAGGGAAAGCACTTTCTCTGAAAAAATGGGAATGATGTTTTGAATGTAATCACTGAGGTGAGTTTTGATAATGATTTCAAAGGTTGAAATATACCTTTTGTTTGTAGGTTTTGCCCTGTATCCATGGATTTACCCAACTGCAGATGGAAAATATTTGAAAACTTTGCATGTGCCCTGAATTTCCCTAAACAATATAAAAACCAGCACAAAGGCGAACACAATTGATTACATGTGAATATTACATCATTTGCATAAAGGATTTGAATGAACATTCTTGGATTTTTTGTGGGGGAAGGGCTGTTCTGGACTCAATCCCCCAAAGATTTAAGGGATAACAGGGTACCCTAATGCTATACCTTTTATACTTAAAAATCAGTGTTACCTCTTCTAGTATCTGGTACCCAGTTTATTCCCATGTTACATATTCTAGTGTACATAATAGCACCATAAATATCTGGGCAAAATTTTCAAACCGCCACAAAAAACAGCTATAATGAATTTATCTAGTTTCTTACCCCAGCAATGTCTGTGATCACTTTTTCCGTGACTTCCTTTCCACCTGTTAATCGAGTAGCACTTTGAAGAAATGTAATGGCTTTCCTTAAGTCTCCCTCTGATACTTTAACTAGATAAGCTATTCCCTGAAAAGAAAATACGTTTTTTTTAATTTTTTTTTTTTTTTGTGTGTGTGTATATATGTGTGTAGTGGGGATTCAATCAAGAGGCTCTTTATCCCTGAGCTCCATCTCCAGCCCTTTTTCATTGTTGAGATAGGGTCTCACAAAGTTGCCCAGCCTGGCTGGCTTTGAAGTTGAGATCCTCCTGCCTCAGCCTCCCTAGTTGGTGGGATTAAACTATGATGACCAGTTAGAGCCTTTTGATTTTAATGAAAACATTCCATATTTATCCTATTTCCTGGATCACAGAAAATAAGCAAAGGAAATTCAAATTATGGTTGAATTCTGAATAAGGACCTTATCACTTGAAGTGTATTATTAGACTATTGCAGTATTTGTATTGTATATGTGACCTCAGTTTTGGGTGTCTGAAAGAAATTAGCTTAAATAATTTAACAGTAGTAAACCTTTAACTCCTAGACATTCCAACTGTTGCTCATCTAGCTTCAGTTTGCCTGAAAAATATAGTAGGGTCAAAGTGATAAATTTCTTTCCAGAACTCTTCATGGACATTCATCAAATGAATTACTTATTACCTCATTACTAATTTTGACATTTTCCTTTTCAGCAATGTCTAGTAATCGCTGCTGTTGAGTTTTATCTGATAAAGGCTTGAAGCGGAATTTTGAACATCTAGAGGTCAAGGGTTCAATTATTCTACAAAAGAAAGAGGAAAAAAAAACATTAAGAACAAATCAAGATGGAATGTTAATGCAGTCTTTAAATAAAAAAACTGCCTTACAAGTGGTATCAACAACTATATTTGAAGTGATATGCTGATTACTCTGATCCATTACATATTGTACATATGCAGAAAAATGTCACGTTAGCCCATAAATATGTTCACTTTCTACGTGTGAATTAAAAAAATAGACTGGCCAGGCATGATGGTGCATGCCTGTAATCCCAGAGGCTGGGGCGGCTGAGACAGGAGGATCACTGGTTCAAAGCCAGCCTAAGCAACCTCAAGACCTCGAGGCGCTAAGCAACTCGGTGAGACCCTGTCTCTTGAGTGTCCCTGAGTTCAATCCCCAGTACCAAAATAAATAAGACTGCCTAGTATCTACAGGGAAACATACATACCTACTAATATAGTTACAGATGAGACAGAAACGTGTGGTTTTAGATTCTTTCTCCATAGTTCGTCTTAAAGCTGCCTGAGCAGCTGAGGTCATGGAATCAGCTTCATCCAAAATTACAATCTTAAAAGGAGGACATGGCTTCCCACTAAATTGGAGAAACACATAGGAATCAGACTTTAGCATGTATTGCTTTTAACAGCTTTGCTGAGATATATACACACTTTACCCAATTAAAGTATATAATGTATTTTAGTATATAGTAGTTCCCAGTGGATGTCTGAAATTGGAGTATTAGTCCATACACACCATGTTTTTTTCCCCTATGCTTACATAGCTATGGTGAAGTTTAATAGGCATCATAAGAGATCAGTAGTATTTAGCAACACATTTCTTTCCAGACCTCTTTATGGGTATTCATGAGGCCAGCCAATAAAATGAAATAATCTTATCAAATCATCAATATATATTTAGTGATTGCCAGCATCACTCTTTTTGTGTTTGGAGGGTATTACGTAAAAACCATTGTTACTTGAACACAAGTTCCATGATATTGTGACAGTTCTGATAACCAAGATGGCGTCTGAGTGACTAATAGGTGGAATGCACATACAACGTGGACATGACATGCTGTATAAAGGAATGAATGATTCATGTACCAGGCAGGACAGAATTGAGATTGCATCACACACACTACTTGATGGCTTATAGTTTGAAAATGGTTTATTTCTAGAATTTTCCATGTAACATTTTCAGATCACAATTGACCACAGGTAACTCAAATTACAGAAAGTCAATACAGTGTGCAGTGGGGGCATGACCATGTTCATGAATTGTACAACCATTACCACAGTCTAAATTTACAATATTTTTTACATCCAAAGAAATCTTGTATCCATTAGGAGTCACTCTTCTTGTCCCCAAAATCTGCCAGCTCTAGGCAATCTTCTGAACTATTTATCCATTAATCATTTGGACATTTGGGTTTTCATGTTTTGGTTATTAGGAATAATGTTATGGATTTTATTCACATTTTTGAGCAGTCATGCATATTCATTTTTTTTTATGGGTTATGTACCTGGGGTAGAACTGCTGGGTCACATGATAATTCTGCCTAACTTTTAGAGGAACTGCCAAACTGAGAGACTTTATTTTACATTCCATCTAGCAATGTATGAAGTTTACAATTTCTCCACATCTGTCAACAACTTATTCTCAATTTAGAATAATTTTAGCCAGCTAGTAGGTATAAAGTAGGATTTCATCATGGTTTTGATTTTCATTTGCTTAATGATGTTGAAGAGCATTGTTTTCACATTTTAAAAAAATATTTATTTACTTGCAGATGAAAACACAATATATTTATTTTTATGTGGTGCTGAGGCTCGAACCAGTGCCTCACACAAGCAAGGCAAGCACTTTACCACCGGGCCACAGCCCCAGCCCCTGTTTTCATATCTTAAAGGCCATTTATATAGCTTTTTTTTTTTAAATTGAGAAATTGTATTTGGATTCCTTTACCCATTTTTTAGTTGGGTTATTACTGTTATTTGGCACTGTGAACTGAACTAAGAGCTATATTCTGTTTGTTTTGTTTTGTTTTTTTTAATTTTGTTTTGAGATGAAGGTCCTGCTAAATTGCTTAGGCTGGCCTCAAACCAGTAATCTCCCTGCCTCATGATCCTGAGTTGTGCTGGGCTATTACTGAGTTTTAAGAATTCTTTATCTATATTAGTCATTTATTAGAGATAGAGTTTAAAGAAAAAAAAAATAGTCATTCACTTTCTACAAATTTTAAAGTGTTCTGATGTAAAATTTAACTCTGCCACCTAAGCTCTGTGTGCTTCAGGCATGACAGTCATATTTTAATTACCAATAGTGTTTCTTTTCACTCTAAAACTATCCCAGTTTGAAAGAAATTTTGTGGTAACTCAAGCTATGAAATATACACTAAACTAAAGAGTTTATCTGACAAGGGAGGTAACTTGTTTTCTAACATAATTATAAAAATTAAAGAAGCTCAAAATTTGGCAGCAACATTTATTGTCTTAGTCCATTTTGTGTTGCTACAAAAAGCAAAACCCTGGGCAATTTATAAAGAAAATACATTTATTTCTGTCAGTTCTGGAGGCTAGGAAGCCCACAATTGAGGGACTGTATGCATCTGTTGAGGGCTGTCTTGTTATAACATGGCAGAAAGCATCAAATGGCAAGACAGAGGCTGCTTACGCGATCTCGCTTCCTCTTATAAAGCCACTGAAGTCATCATGGGAGCCCTGCCCTCTCATCTATTCTCCTAATTATCTTCCAACATTTCACCTCCAAGTACCATTAACATTAGAATTTGAAGATTGTTTCAACATATAAACTTTTGAGGGGCATATGCAGACCATAGCCTACATTTAAAACAAATAAAATTACGTGCCATGGAGAAGGGAAGGGAAATTTACTTACTCTGAACGACTTCCTGACACAGTTAACTGAGCAAAATTTTTCACCTTCTCTCGAACTACTTGTATTCCACGTTCATCAGATGCATTTAACTCAAGAACTCTTAATCGAAATAGTTCAGGCCTATTTAAATATGAAACAAATAAATATACAATAAATATGAAATATTAACACTGCAAATAAATATGAACATAAATATGTTCATAAATATGAACACTGAAGATGATTCAAGTAACCTAGGCCTATCACATTTTAACATTTGAACATTGCAATAGTTTAAAATCCACCTAGTATACAAAATACATAGAAGGTATGTGAGCAAGTCTGTGTTCTTTCTTTTGCAGAGTCATGTAGTTAACATGTTAGCTTTATTCATGCATTAAAAAAAATGCTACATAAGAAAATATGTAAAATTTTAGTCCTCTTGATATAGTATAATTATTATTTTGCTATGTTACAGGAACCAATGTAACCTGGGCGTGGTGGCACATGCAGCTTCGGAGGCTAAGGCAGAAGGATCAAGAGTTAATAAAGCCAGCCTCACCAAAAGTGAGGTGCTAAACAACTCAGTGAGACTCTGTTTCTAAATAAAATTCAAAATAGGGCTGGGGATATGGCTCAGTGGTCAGGTGCCCCAGAGTTTAATCCCCGGTACCGAGGGGAAAAAAAAAAAAAAGAACCATTGTAAATGTTATTTTAATGGTTATATGATAATTCCTTACTGGATTTACTTAACATACTTAACTGTTAGAATTCTTGATACTTGAGCACTTTTCAAATCATTTCCAGAGTGTAGCTTATTATAAGGAAAGTCACTGTGTGTAGCTTGAGATCAAACCCAGGGCCTTGTACATGCTGGACAAGTGTTCTACCATTGAACTATATACACCCTCAGCCTTAACATGAACAGTTGCCCCCCACCCCAGTACTGGGGACTGAACTCAGGACCTGGTGCATGCTAGGCAAGTACTCTCCACTGAGCTACCTCCCTAGCTCTGGCATGAACAGAAGAGTTTTTAAAAAATTATTAAAAGTAATATATGCTTACTATGGAGAAATCAAAAGAAAATAAAAATACCTGGCATGCCCTGTCAAACCACTGGTCTGAAACTACCCTCTGGTCTTTTCTCTACATATATTTTAAATTAAAACAAACAAACAAAATCCAACAACAACAAAAACAAGACTGGCTAGAGGTATAGCTCAGTGGTAGAGTGTGTACTTAGCATGTATGAAGAACTGAGCTCAATCTTAAACACCACCCCTGCATCCCACAAGAGATTTAGTTTTGTTTTTATTTTTCCCAATTGAAGCACTAAGTAACACAGTGAGACCCTGTCTTTAAATAAAATACAAAATAAGGCTCAGGATGTGGCTCAGTGGTTGAATGTCCCTGAGTTCAATTCCCAGTTACCGCCCCCCCCCCCAAAAAAAATCAGAAACAAAAGTTGCTGTCTAAGCTGGGTGTGATGGGGCATCCTTGTATTCCAAGCTACTAGGGAAGCTGAGGCAGGAGGATCCCCAGTTTGAGGCCAGCCTGGGCAACTTAGTGAGACCCTACCTCAATATAAAAAAATATAAGAAAGTCCGGGCAGTGGTAGAGCATCCCTGGGTTGAATCCTCAGTAATGAAAAAAGGAAGTTGTCATCTAATAAATCTAAGGCTATAGCAGCTTCTTCTTTTGTTTTCCCTTACACTGTGACACAATTATCCTTTCATGTTTGGTGTTTCAGAGTCAACTAATTATTTTCATATGTAGGATTCCTGATGTACCCCATGGCTATAGGCCTAATAAAAAATTCTTGCTAAATTCAAGACAGCCTTTGTTATGTTTGTGCATGTTTCACTGATATTTAGATGCAGGCCACTATCAATACACATTTTGTATATGTATTACATAAGGTAAAAAATATGTGAGAACTGCGAGGGACCGCTTTTTATTGAGATACTAATTTATTAGACAAATTGCTCAAAACTACAAGGCGTCTTAAATAACTGATATCTGAGCTCATTGTTTCACAGCAACAGGAAGTGGCTTTGAAATTATTACCGTAGTACAATATGTACTACAGTTAATTTTATGTAGTTAGAATTAATTACTGCATCTTGACATTTGTTTACATTTCTGACTTTGAATAGCATTATATATAAATTGTGTCTGTACACATAAGTTTTGACACATTTTTAAATTTAGATTTGTGTATATTTTATGGTAGTAATGACAAAATAGACTGTTAATGACATTTTATGCATTTATGACATGCCCTTTTCTTAAAATTTTCAATATTTACAGATTACATGATTCTTCAAGTTTTTCCAAGTTTTTGCAAATCTTCAAAAAAAGCTACATATAATTATACCTATATAGTTCAAATCCATGTGGTTGAAGAGTCAACTGTCCATCTATTAACTCCTCTAGAAGAGTTGACTATACCAGTTAGTCAACCAAGGAAGAGGAATCGAAGAAATGTCACAGGGAGACTTTTCTGGTGTACCTGGAATTAAACTCCATCAACTACCACTTACTCTGCTTACACTCAGGAGGCTTGAGGGCAGAAGCTTGCCTGGCTGGCCACTCAAGGAAGGGACTAAGAAATCCAGATCAGGGGCAACTCAAGAGGGGGTGATGCAGAAAATAATAGCAGTTTCTATCTCAAAGATACAGATGAAGCATTACAAGGGTGCTTGTAATTAATGACCAGGGACAGGGTGGTCCTCTGGGCTCCAAAATCATAACAAAAAAGTTATAGAAAATAATTTAAAGAAAAAAAAATCACAAGCTCCCTATGTTGTAGTACATTCAAATGTTTGAACAAAGTTCAGAATGCAGGTCACAAAAGATGTAGGTAGCTAATTTACTGGGGAGGAGGGGATGAATTGGGATTAATAAAAGTTCAGAAATAAAAATAAACCCAAGAACCTCACAGAAACTAAATGAAAATTTTTAGAGAAAAGTAGTACCAAAGATTTTTGGTGTCAAATTTTTAAAAAGGTGAGAGATTGTTTGATTAAATTCAGCTTACCCAAAGAGTTCTCTAGCAGCTGCCAAAATGGTGGATGTCTTCCCAGTTCCAGGTGGTCCATAAAACAAGAGATTAGGTAGCTGTGGAAATTAAATTTTAACTTTTATCAATTGTATTCGGCACAAATAGACGAAATGATGACTGCAAATGTCTGTGGAACAGTTTAGTGATCTCCCTAGTAGATACATGTGTGTAGCTATTAAGATCCCTTAATCTAACTGGTATCATAGTACTAACAGTTCTAAATACTGCTTTTTCATATACTATCACTTTTTCCCCCAAAGTTTCTTTCTACTCTCTTAAATTGAACCAATATCTATGCTTCTTGTATTTATGACCTACTTATGTCTGAAGGGAATCTCAGGCTTTTGATTTCTTTGTTCAAGATTGGGTGAGATTTTATATAAAGATGTAGCTGTTTCAAAGGGGAAAGAGATCAAAAGGGTAATGGAATTTGGCCAATACTGAGGAAAAAGGACTGAAAAAGGCATACAAGAGCTTTGAATGAGAACAAAAATATTTAAACAACAACAAAACCCCCCAAACATCTATAAAGCCCTAGACACTACACCACATCATGACTGTGTACCCTGTAGGGATACCCACAAGAAAGGGAGAATTCATTAGAATAAAGGGTAAAATGAAATGACTAGCTATCTTCTTTTATACCTTTAATCTAGCTAGTTTGGTTCCTATCAACTAGGCAACTGATCTGTGGTAAAGATTAATAAATGTATTACATTTTAATGAGCTCCATTCTAAAACCATGCATTCTTTTTGGGTGTACCAGAGATTGAAACCAGGATCAATTAATCACTGAGCCACATTCCCAGCCCTTTTTTATGTCAGAGTCTCACTAAATCCTTAGGATCTCATTAAGTTACTGGGGTTGGACTTCAATTTGCAAACCTCCTGCTTCAGCCTCGAAAGTTGCTGGAATTACAGGCATGAGCCACAGTGCCCAGCTGAAACTATACATTCTTCAGTAAGTCCTCTAAGGTAAGGAAATCATTACATACAGGACACTATGAAGTAGTTTATTTGCTTTCATTTTTGCCTGACCACCCTGTCCATTAATTCTTCACCTAATCAAATATCACTGTGCTTGTTATTTAAACCTTATCACTGGCTTCACACTCTACTTAGGAAGAAACCACAAAGGGCTCGGGATATGGCTCAGAGGTTAAATGCTTGCCTAGCATGTGAAAGGCCCTGGGTTCAATCCTCAGCACAGCCCGCCTCACTTCCCTGGCAAAAAAGGGAAAAAAAACAGACAAAAATCCACAAGCTGCTTACCATGACCTGTAAGGACTTATATGACCTGCCCATCACCCTCACCTTCTAGGCTCCAGCTTTAATGGCTTCCAATAGCTAAGTATTTTCAGGCCTGGCAATATATTGTTCCCATGACCTAGAATCTGACTTTACTCTTTTTTTGCCTGGCAAACTCCTAATGCATTACAAGTTGGACATCTTCCCTCACCATCCAATCTAAAGTGGGTCTCCTCTCCTATTTGCTCACTTGTTTTTGTTGCATTTATTTCAGTTTACATTTATTTATGGTTATTTACTTGATGGTTTTAATTGTAAAATACCTGTCTAACTCCCTAGATGGTTTACTCAAAAAAACCAAGAACCTTATTTGTCCCAGTCACTTCTGTATCCTTAGCATCTACTATAGTATTCAGTACAGTAAATACTACTACATTGTTTACCAAATAAACCAAAAACCAACATACAGGTAAATATACTAATTAAAAGACTACTGATTGGGGGCTGCGGTTGTGGCTCAGTGGTAGGCCACTTGCCTAGTCTATGTGAGGCACTGGGTTCTATTCTCAGCGCCACATATAAATAATGAATAAAATAAAGGTCCATCAACAATTAAAAGAAAGATTAAAAAAAAGACTATTAATTGGTAACATATACCTTAAGATACAAACTATGAGGTTCTATTTAAAAAATAAAAATATTCCTAGATTCCTTAGTTTTTAAGGTTATACCTGTTATTTTGATTGATGCATACCTCAACATTTGTAATGATTCATCCAAGTAATTAACTTATAACATACAATAACTTAAATTCTTTAAAACAGTAGAATTATTAAACCTTATATAATAATCTGATATATGTGGTACATTTAAGAACTGTGGAATATCACATCTTAAAACTGATTTTTTTTTTGAGGGGGGGTGGGAGCCAGGGATTGAACCCAGGGATGCTTAACCATTGAGCCACATCTCCACATCCCCTGCATTTTTAATTTTTTATGTGAGACAGGATCTCACCAAGTTGCTTAGGGCCTTGCTAAGTTGCTGAAGCTAGCTTTGAACTTGCCATCTTCCTGCCTGAGCCTCTTGAGCTGTTAGGATTACAAGTGTGTACTACTATGCCTGGCATAAAACTGATTTTGGAAAAAAAAATTATTATAATTCTACCTTTGAAAGTAAATGAAGAAAGTATTTTTCTTTACTATTTAGAATTTGAAAAATTATTTTTTGTTTTGTAAAATTGAGTTTGAAAAGAAGCATTTTGGGTTTTTTTTGTGGTACTGAGGATTGAATCCAGGGCCTTGTACTGTTCATGCTAGGCAAGTATTCTACCACTGAGTTATATCCCCAGTCCACAAAATATTAAAAAAGGGGTCACAGAACAAAGACCTTTATTCAATCTCAAGTCAAAAATTAAATCATAATCCTATAACATTTATTTAAAGAGCTGAAAATACTAGTAATTAAACTGGACCTATCTTGTGATGCAATTAAAATTATACCACTGTGAAATTAATTGTGAACCAAAACAAACAGTTAAAGAAAAGCTTTTAAATAGTTTTGTAACTGTAACTTCTTTCCAAAGGTGTACTGTAATACAGATTGAATGTCCATAATCTAAATTTCAGGCTCCAAAATCCAATCATTTTGAGTGTCAACATGATGCTACAAGTGTTTAGTTACCCTAAATACGTTATTTTTTTCACTATCAGTGGAATGTCATTTTTTTTAAACTGCTGTGATATATGAATAAATGTAGAAAATGATTGCTTATCAGCAGTATCTAAATTCAGAGTCAGGAATGACAGTGAAACCAAACAACCACACACTGTCTATGTGGGTGGATGAGATGGTAACACTGTTGTTTCCTGATGGTTCAATGCACACAAACTTTGTTTCATACATGATAATTATTAAAGGTATTACATAAACTTACTTTTAGGGTTATGTGTATATGAAACATAAATAAATTTTGTATTTAGACTTGGATTCTATCCCTAAGATATTTCATTAGGTTTGAGACAAATATTCCAAAATTTGAAAAAAATTCAAAATCTAAAACATTTCTGGTTCCAAACATCTTGGATAAGGTATATTCAACCCACAGGGTAATTATAAGAGAACTATGGAAGCAAAAACCAAAGAACTTCATATTAAAAGCAGCCAGGTTTAAGGAGGCATATCTTGATTAACAAAACAAGCAATCCAACCATATTCTACTTTCATCTGTGACTTTCTTCATTGAGTTCTTTAAGTACTTGGCACATCTTTATATACAATCTGAAATTTCTAATTCTTTACATGGGTTTATTTTGTCTCTGAACAATCTAAATGACAGGTTACTCAAAGATTATTTTATCCTATACATTACAGCTGGAGACAGAGAGCTTAAGCAGAATTAAATGCTCAATGATTTTATTTTTAATTTTTGGAACTGGGGATTAAACCTGTGTACTCTATCACTGAACTAAGTCCCCAAATCTTTTTTATTTTTTGTTTTGAGGCAGGGTCTTGCTACAAGGCTTTGAACTTGCAATTTTCTTACCTCAGCCTCCCAAGTAGTTAGGATTACAGGCATGCAGCTTTAATGATTTTCTTATGCTGTAGTTCAAGCCAAATCGTAAAGTTTGAAAAAGTCTGGCTCTTTATAACACATAACATTATCTATCATTATCTTATTTATTTGGCTTGTTTATTGTCTCTTCTCACCAAAATAAAAGCTCATGAAAAAAGAAGCCCAGTCTGTTTTGTTCATGGTCTTTACTTACTTGAATACTCTTTAGCAATGCTACATATGACTGAACAGAAGATACTGTTATGGTTTATATCTTATATCACTCCCAAAGATGGTATACTGGAGGCTTGGTTGCCAGCCTGGGGCACTACTGGGAGGCAGTGGAATCTTTAGGAGGTGGAGCCCAGTGGAAGGAAGTTAGGTCACTGGGAGCATACCTTGAAGGGACATAGGGATCCCAGCCCCTTCTCTTGTAGCTTTCTGGCCACCATGAGGTGAGCAGCCTCCTCAGCCATGTACTTCCACCATGACATACTGTGCAGCCACAGGCCCAGAGCAATGTGGTCAAGCAACCATGGACTGAAATCTCTAAAACTGTGAGCCAAACTAAACCATTCCTCCTGTAAATTGTTTATTTTAGGTATTTTTTAACACAGCAATGGAAAGCTGCCTTATACAGATGCTTAATAAGCATCTGTTGAACTAACTGTTTGTACAGTTATCAAGGCGTTGCTATACAGACTCGTATCTAATGAAAGCAAAAGGTTATAAACAAAGGAAGAGGGTAAATAAATTAATTCTTAAATTTCCCAATGACATTGAGCATCATCTGGTACTCACATCAGCTCCTTCTAAAGATTTTTTCAACACTGCAACTACTTCTTCTTGGAAAGCAACTTCATCTACACATTTTGGGCGACTGAGGGGATGGAAGGAAAAAAAGTTATTTAGCATTGGTAGCCACAGAAAAGTCTCAAGTGTTTCTTCTTTTAAAATACCAATAATAATTCTCATATATTGGGAATGAATTGGAAGAAGGTAGAAACCTCATTTGTATTTACCTTAAGTAATATATACTACAGAAGTAAAATAATTTTTTATCTCCCATCTGCACTGCTTGCAACAAGAATTAAGCAATGGGATTTTATTTTATATGCCACAAATGCCAACTGGATAAAAATTAAATGCTTGCCTAGAAAGTGTTATATTTTGACAAGATTATGAAGCTGATCTGAAAAGGGAGAACTATTTAATAATCTAAAGAAAGATAACTATGTTGGTTACATATATATACTTTAAAATGTGAATTGGCTAATGCCATTTTTTTCTTATTATCTAACTGTACCAAAAGGGCTAACAAAAACCAAGTTTAACCAATGTGAAGTATAAATTTCATCCTAAGTCATTAATTAGTGATGTTAAGAGAAGCTAGAATAAAGTTATATATTCCCATCCCTGAGTAGACTTTGTGTTTAGTTAAGTAATCAAGTTTTTGATCCACATTTTCCTAATTAATAAGATTAATGCTAGGCAGGAATCATACCTCTATATATTACAAACCAGTGTCTCATGTTCAAATACTGCAAGGATTAGGCAGACAATGAGAGTGAAGAAAGCAGATGTACAGCAAGAAAAAAGATAATAAGAACTATGGCAAATTAAGGAACATATGACCTTCCCAAAATGAGAAGCAATACACAAGTCCATTTAATTGTCATTGAGATCTTGCAGCCAATGCTGCCTGATCTCCTGAGAAGCTGAAAATATAGATTTTTCCCACTAATAATTTTTTGAATAAAAAAAAAAATCTAGATTTTTGGGCTGAGTGTGTAGCTTAGTGGTAGAGTGCTTGCCTAGCATGTGGCATGCTGGGTTCATTCCTCAGTATTGACAATTAAAAAAAAAATCTTAAAAATCTAGATTTTTTATAAGGAATGTTGGTACCAAACAAAACATATGAGTACCTTAATTGGCCAATAAATAATTTGCAGACCCTTAATAACTGAGGCTATATCAATCCATTCAATGGTTACAATGACTTCTTATAATATCATTTACTGATCTTATAAGAAAATTAAAATGCTATTTCAAGGGTTTTGATGCCAAAAATGTATAAACAAAATTAGACAATTTCCACCTACTAGTAATAAAAAAGGAACATTTAGATTATTTGGATTTAAGTAGAATTCCTCACAGCCAGTTTGCAAAAACTGTTTTCTTCATTTCTGTATCCCAGCCCCCCAAACTATAAACTTTAGCTATCAAGATTTATCAAATAAGGGAATTAAACTAGGTCACTGTAAGGTATCTTTCAATACCAAGTTTCTGTGATTTATATAATTGGGTGATTTTCAAGAACAGCATCTAAACAAAATGAACTAATTCCCCCTTACATTTTTAAAAAAGAAATCAGAACGGATTACAGCAGTAATTTATTAGCTATTTCCACAAAAATATAAGTGTTCTTACTATTTTTCCACCCATGGAACATGTTTGACTTTCTTGTTCTCACCACTGCTCCCTGCAGTGGCAGCTACTCCTCGATCCTTGGTTAATGGTGGTTTAGTACTGATAGATGTGCCTTTTAGAAATGCCTGCATGGTTACTTCACCCTGATGAAGTGCAAGACAATAAATAAATAAATAAAATAAGGCTTTCTTGAAATCATTAAGAGAAAGTTCAGCCTGAAAGCACAATTACCTTGTGCAAAGGCATTCATAGATACTTATTGTAAGGACATCACCCCATGCCCCAGGATGCTCTGAATGCATTGTACTGAAGGTTACAAGGGTCACAAAAGAGGCCAAAGTTCTTAAGGAACTTAGAATGTATTTATAATGAAAAAGTTACAGAACAAATACAAATTGCGTATCAGAAAAAATTTTAAGAATTCCAAATGCATTGATAAATATGACACCACTAATAGTTAAATTGTATATGGACCTCTACAGTTTCTTCAATTTCAGTTATGGGTGAGATCTAGCTACACCCTGAAATGGACCCTGCAATTAGAAGTGCTGGGACCACAAATGATAATCTTCACTGCTACTACAGCCTAGAGCTCCACTCAATGATCTATTTCATTGGCAAAGCCGGGGTCCAACTAAAGAAGCCCCCGCTCCCACCCCTGCCACGCCCATGGGGTAGGAAGAGTGGGGGACTCTTGTTAAAATGAAAATAGTTGTTTCTCTGTAAACATGTTCAATTGAAGAACCCAATACAGAAAAGCATGAGAAATCTAAAAAATTCAAATAAAGTCCCTTAAGGAAGTAGAAGATAGCTACTAACATTTGGGTAAACATTCTGCCAGGGTGTTTTCGTGGGGGGGAAACAAACAAAATACATCATTAGCCTGCCTGAAAATCCTTAGCATTAGTGGCAACTCTTTTTTTTTTTTCCCCCCACTGCTATATGCCCTCCGTGTTTAGAACCGTGCCTGGCACATGACAGATGCTCCTTAACATTTGATGAATTAATTACCACCCACAAGACGGGATTTTCCCTTCTGCAAAAGGAGAATCCCTTCTGCAAAAGGAGCTAAGGCCTATCCCATAAGACAGCTGAGTTAAGAAAGAAAACTGCGAACTCTCAGCTCTGCATGGCACTGACTATACATTCAATAAAATAAATTATTAATATCTGTAAGCGCCCAAGGGTCTTAACGTCATTAGACTATTCCATCCCTGCTACGGGCTGCTAAAAATAATACGGCCCAAAGCTGGGCTCTAAGAGATGCTTACACCGAACCCCCGTCTCGCTAAGGGATGCGGACGTGGGTGGGTATGCGAGATGGAAGACCTCACAGGGGCATTACGGGACGGGCAGGGAAGGCAAGCTCCACATTTCACCCGCTGGTCACCTGCAAACCCTGTTTCCCGCGCGGGAACCGCAGAGCCTGGGTCTTTCAGACTCTCGTCACCAAAGCGAGTGGACTGCCGGCTCGTTCTGGGATCTTCCGGAATGAGAAAAGGACGAGGTCGTGGCAAAGTCTCAGCTCTGTTCCTAATTCAGACAATAACGGGACCCGAAGACTTGCAGTAGGTGCAGTCTCTACAGTCGCCTCGGTTCCCGCCACGGAACGGCCGCGAAGGGCAGGGCGGGAGTATGCGCGCAGGACACGCGTCACTTCCGGCGGGGCTCGCGCCGCGCGTTGAGAACCCTTTGCGGATTGACGCTTTAAGGCGCTTCTTTAAGGCGACAGACGTTTCGAGAGGCGTACACTGGGACGGGCATAACTAAGGAGATGCGAATGAAATTTCACCCAGTCCTTTGCACCCACTCGAGACCGCCGGGAACGACACTTTAGCGCGACTGTCTCCAAATTAGTGGGTTCCGCGGACACAACGTTCTGGCGGGAAAGCGGCCCGCGGGCCGAGGGCCTGTAAACTTCATTTGTAGTCGTGGGGCATCTCGCCGGCGTTTCTGCGACGACACAGTTCGACTTGCAGCCTACTTTATCCCAAAGGACTGGGGTTGGGGAGCGTGGAGTCGATCTTTCAGCAGAAGAGGACACACTGTGGATCGTGTCCTCCGGTCCTTCTTGGTCACAGATCAAACCATTTGCCTTAAGGGCAGAGACATTTGAAGAAGGTTCGTATCTTGGCCTCTTGAAGGTACGTGTAGTATATGCCTCTTGGAGAGGAGGAGGATCCTCGAATGAGGGGTCCTCCTCATTCCATGTCCATGCAGCCGTGGACATCTAATTCCTGAACCCTGATTAGAAGTCTAGTAGCACACGTTTAATGAAAGCTAAACAATTGATAATAATGTCAGCTCCTCCAGGGTTCGTGCACTGTGGGCTCCAGGCAGGTATTTGAGATAAACCACTTTTATCTTTTCCAAATACTGGGTTTAGCCCTGAATTGTACATTAATCTTATTGAAATCTGATCCTTCTCAATGCTGCTGCCTCCACAGACCTTTACTAATTAAAACTGTAAGGTTTGATTGGCGCGATGGCTCAGGCCTGTAATCCCAGCCGCTCTGGAGGCTGAGTCAGGAGGTTCGAGAGTTCAAAGTCAGCCTCAGCAATCCAGAGGCGTTAAGCAACTCAGCGAAACCCTGTCTCTAAATAAAATACATAATAGGGCTGGGGATGTGGCTCAGTGGTTGAGTGCCCCTGAGTTCAATCCCCAGTGTCAAAAAAAAGAAACAAAACAAAACAAAAACTATAAAGTTGACAAGGGTCTTCTGTTAGTGAACATGGAAAACCCAAACGCTGTAATAGGTGCTGACAATACAGCAGGGAACAAGCTGGAAGATGCCTGCAAGTGGCTTTATGGACTAAAGTATTAGACAATGTGATGTGTTATGCAGAGGACCTAGTGAGGGAGGGTGAAAGGGAGAACATGCAACCCAGGCCCTAATCTAATCAAAGGGTTAACCAGATTTAACTAAGGGTACTTTATGCTACTTTGTATCTTCCACAGGTCCTATTATAATCCCTGGATAGTATAAAGCACACAGGTACTTTATCTGGTCATTGCTTTACATTATTCTGATTAAACTGTACACTTAATGTTTATAGACATTTTATTGCATGTAAATTAGACCTCAATAAAGTTGATAAGACAGATCTGTGAAAATAATGTGTGTCCATTCACTACTTGAACAAACACCGTGACTGCGCAGAGGAGGTATTGTAATCCCATTTTACAGATAAGGAAGCAGTAGTCTTGTCCATTTGAACTGTTATAACAAAATAGACTAGGTGACTTATAAACAATAAAAATCTAATTCTAGAGACTGGGGAGTCCCAAGGTCAAGGCATGGAGATTCAGTGTTGGGTCAAGGCTTACGCCTCATAAACAGCCAGTCTTCTCACTTTAACTTCACATGGTGGAATTAACTCCTTCTGGCCTCCTTTAAAGGGCACTACTTCTTGTCAGGCAAGATGGCACACACTTGTAACCCAATTTGTAATTCCAGCAGCTCTAGAGGCTGAGGCAGGAGGATCCCAAGTTGAAAGCCAGCCTGAGCAACTTAGTAAGGCCCTAAGCAACTCAGGAAGACCCTGTCACCAAATAAAATACAAAAAAGGACTGAGGATAAGGCTCAGTGATTAAGTACCTCTGGGTTCACTCCCTGGTATCCCCTCCACACACACACACACCAAAAAGATTCAACGATTCATGAGGTCTTCACCCTCATGACCTAATCACCTCCCTAAGCCCCCATGTCTTAAATCATCATCTTTGGAGGTATTATTTCAACATATAGACTTAGGGGTAACAAACATTCAAATCACATCAAAGGTTAATAGCAAATAAGTGGCAAAGATAGAATCCACATGTAGGACTGCCTGCCTGACTATAGAGTTGGGGCTTGTAATCAGTCACTGGGCAGGTCCAGAGTTGGCAGAAGGGTGACTTTATGTTAAGTAGGAAAAAAATGCTAAATGATTTCTGTGGGAACGATAGCCAGTGTCTCTTTGCAGGGTTCTTTCTGCCCAGGGGAATCCAAGCCACCCTAAAACTAACAATCTCAGATAATTAATTAGCAACAAAACACAAACCCACAGAAATATATTTACTTAATGTAAAGCCCCTGAGAGATCTAGTCCCCATGGGTTCTGGAACAAGACAAAGGGAAAATGGCTCTGGTAGTTTATTTAAGGAGTATACCAAAGACCGGGATAAGGTTTCAAGAGCTGAGTCTTTGTTGGGGATATCTTGCAGTCAGCAGGTGGATTGACATCTTGGCAGGTCACACCCATCTCAGGTGCTGTGTGGGCCACAGCAGAGTGGGATAGAGATTCACATTGTCCCTTGGCAGTTGACCAGAGGAAATGTCCACTGGTTATTCCCAGACACCAGATGTCTCTTTCTACGAGGCTTCCATCTGTGGTGACCCACATGCAATCCATGAATGGCTCGTAACAAAATGATAACCTGTTTCAGCAATTTGTTTAGAAAAAGTGCCACCATCCTCCAGGCACATTCAGCTTTTGATGGGGTGAACTTAGTAAATTAAGAGGTTGGGCTAGATTTCAATCTCTACTTGCTTCTTCAGGTGACCATTCTATTCTTGTATACAACTATAGGCATTATCCTAGTCTAGGGAATTCTTAAATTTATGTGCACACCAAGCATTGTCATTAGAACAAGAGTTACCTATATAAATATACATGTTTTGTATTAATACATTCACAGGTGCTTAAAACAGTCCATAGTTTATAATAGCTTTTATTATTTGTTTTTAATAGATATTCATTCAGTTACTATTATTGCATTACTATTAAGTGGAAATTTGTGAAGTTTTTTAATGTAAAAGAGGGTTTTGAGTATGTTGCCCTTTGGAACAGACAAGACAGAACCATACCTGGATTAAGTTTTATGGGGTCACTAGAAAAGTAAAGCACTAAGGTGGTAAATGAAAAAAAAAAAGTTTTTTGGGATTGGGAAGGATTAACAATACCATTTTAAAACCAGGGAGTACAGATGGAATGGATGCTCTGGTGTGTCTCCTTTCAGGACTGAGATACTACCTAAGTTGCTGGGAGTATGACAACTGACAGTTCTTAGCTGAATCATTCTCCAGCAACTATCCTCAGCCAAACTAAGCCACTTTATCTGAGTTGCCAATCTTCGCTGGGGGCAACCCACCTCCTAAGACCAGTTAGAGGGGTAGAAGCGCTTAGCTCCTTTTTCTTAAGGCAGCACTCTTTATACAGGTTATTTCAACCCGCATCACCAAACAGTTTCTTCTGCCTACTTCTGCTTCCTTCAGCCCTCTCAGGTTTTGTTTTTGAGAGTACCAGGAAATAAAAAATTATGCATGCAAATATCAATATCTGTTTCCTAAGGGATTTAATCCAGAAGCAGTTCTAGAAAAAGGCTCTGTAGTTGCTTAGCATGTGTAAGGTCCTGAGTTTGATCCACAGTGTGCACACACACCTGCAAACAAATACACAGGGTTTAAACTGGAATTTTGAAGCCAGATTACCTGCCAGCCGCTGGTATGTGAACTCCAGAACCCCATCACTGGTGGTCGAGGAGCACTGACAGCTCCTGGCATGCTGTGGAAATTGTTCAAACTTTCATCAGTGGCAAACTGAATTGTGGTGCTGTGGGAGGGTTTGCAGCAGATGAAGGATCTCAGGGATTTGGGGAAATAGTAATTGTAACAGCTTTGGAATGTGATAGTCATTTGGGAAGGGTGTGATTAATTCATTAAAGATAATGAAAGACTGAGGGTGATTAATTGCCAATATAAGATCAAATATGAAAGCCAGAGGTCCTATTTAGTAGCATATAAAATGATTCACATATCCTGCAGCCAGAGGGTAAAGAAATCTGAGCCAAATTGTGTTTGGAAACACAATTATATGAGTGACAGCGCCCCAGAGAAGGTTAAATTCTCAAACCCAGCAAATCTGGTACACCAAGGTCAAGACCTGATTGAGGAAAAAAAACTAGGATATTGAGACTTGAAAGGAGGCTATTTGAATTGATGGACTTGACAATCTCAAATGTCCAGATTCTCCTGACTTCTGTACACCTATAGAAGCAGCCCATCAACCCTGTTACATACAGGCTGGTGCTCCTCTTTTAGGGATGTGTGTGGACATTTGATGATAAGGAGGCTTTCACCTTGTACAACACACATTTCCCCTCACCTCCCATTGGTTTACCTTCTTCTCCATTCTTCCACCACTGAAGGGGAGGGAATTATCCACAGTGTGAATAGCTGGAGGTAGGGTCATGGGGACAACCTTAGAGTCTAGAGTCAGCCTGCCACAGAATGCATGGAAGATTCTTCATGAGCATCTGACAGAGGAGGAAAATGCTAAATTTGATTCATGGATGATCCAGTTGGTATGTGGGTGCAAGGCAAAAATGGGCAGTTGCTATACTACAGCCTAACTCAGGACTGCACTGAGGGAATATCCTCTTAATGGCAAAGCATCAGGCAGAAGTGATGGCAGATAGAGACTCATAGGAGGTGGTTGAGTAGCTTGGCCTGTTCATCAGGGATGTGATAGGGAAAGGATGGGAAGAATGGCAATGAAGGTGTTTGGAGAAGAGGTGTGTGGACCAAGGCAGTGAGAATGAGGTCTGAACATCTTTATAACTGCATTAATGCCCAGCAGAGAGCATTCCTGGTGGGGGAGGCACTAATCAGCCAATCAAATAAAATGATTTCTGTTGTTCTCAGCCAGTCAGCCTCTGCCCTCAGCTGTCCTCATGTTGGCACAATAAACTTCTGAACAGAGTAGCCATGGTGGCAGAGACAGAGGCTATACATGAGTCTAAAAGCATGGGTGTTCTAGTTACTGCAGTGTACAACCTGCTCTGTACAGAAACCAAAGATCAGCACTCCTCTGGTCCCATGCCCATTCCTCAAGGATATCGATCAACCTTTCCCCACAAATAAAGAAAGTATCACTTGTTTATCCCAGGAATAAAATTCTGCTCTCTAGATTATTCTAAAAATCCTTACTCCCTAAAGTAATGTTTCTTAAAGGATGGTTTAGGGCTATTGCATCAGGACTACTTGAGAGGTTTGTCCAGTCCTCGTCTGGACCTGCAGAATCAAAATCTCTTTTAAGTTTTCTGTTTGGGAATATGTATTTGTGGAACATGGAGGTTTTTGGTTAGTAGCTGCTATGGTTTAAATGTTATTGTTCCCTCCAACACTCATGTTGGAAACTATTACCAGTGTAATCAGTCCCAAATATAGAAATTTAATCCCTAGTAATCCCAGGATTAATGCTGCAGTGAAAAAGGCTTCTGGGAGTGGTTTCTGCTCTCTTGTGTGCTTGCCCTACCACCTTCCACCATGTGATAACTCACCAAGAAGATCCTCCCCAGAGGCTGGCACCTCGATCTTGGACTTTCTGACTTTCAGAACCGTGAGCTAAAATACCTAGTCTTGTTATTTTGTTATTGCAGCAGCACAAAACAGAATAAGGAAATGACCTTTTACTACACTACTCAATATTCTAAACTTCTCCTAGAAACTAATTCAGTTGTGATGAGATGAGGAGTGAAAATATATATTAGGAGCATCAAAATTGAAGTCACTTTGCCATATCAGTAGGACAGATCCACTATTCAGTTTCCAATATCAAATCACATTTACACTGTCTCAAACAAACCTGGCAGTATACTGTAGGTGACAGAATGAAAAGCATATGGTTTAGATAAGAAGGAGAAATGCCTACATAATAAAACATCGGAACTGAAAAGCCTCACAGGTGTCCCAGTCCCTTTCTTTCACAGCAAACTGAGGGTCAGTTTCACACAACTTTGCTGCTGAGCCAGATCTCCTGAGCCTGGAGCACCAGACAGGGTCTAATGAAATGTCACCATGAGTAACGTCATAAGGGCTCTAAGAACTTGAAGAGGGCCCATAGTGGACTGTGTGAGTGAGTGGGAGGCAGGTCCTTGAGGACCTGTGAGGAGATGAGACTCTCAGGGGCAGGATAGAGACTCATGGGCACGAGGGGCAGTGCAGAAGGGTGGTACCCAAGTTCCAAGTTCAGGAATGTCAAGAACATCAGCACCTTGTATATGTCTAGCACTTCACAAAGCTCTGACATATAAATATTATCACACTACAGCACTTTTCATCCTTTGGGATTCTTAGGCATAAGGTACCTGGGGGACATGACTAAGAAGGACACTGAGAGCCAGTGAAGGATTGGAGACAGCCCAGCAGAAGGGCATCATGTCCAGAGGGTGTTATGGAGTGAGCTAGGGTTGGGGCAGGGAAGAGGAGAGTTGTAACCAGTACATGAGGCCCTGCAGCTAGAGAGGCAGAGGAGGGAGGCAGGCCCTGTGGTTTGGGACATCTTCATATGTGGCATGGCCACTTGTGATAGAGGGGTAGGGGACTGTGGGGAAAGCCCACAGGGGCAGGCAGCACTCAGTTGGGATACAGGACAAGGCCCCAGTCCTGGCAGAAATCAAGGCCACAGTTCAGTTCTAGCAACTGGGCAACATTCTTTGGTCACATGCCCAGGTGCCCCAGGGTCCTTCAAAGACCATGGAGCTGCCTCCAAGCAAGCATATGCAGTGGTGATTTGAGTCCTGACTTGAGAGATTCATCAATAGAGTGAGGGAAAAAATCAAGAGAGGGAGGTAGGCCTCAATATCAGACTGAGAACTTTGCCTTTTATATTGTAGGCAACAGGGAGCCACTATAAGGTATGTTCACAGGGAGTGTCATTCTTATAGCTAGGATGACACCATGTCTGAGGTTTCCCCCACAAACCTTATTGTTGACTTATCACTCTTCTTTTGGTAGAAAAATGGGCAATTTGTTGGGCACACTGATATTGCTGGACTCAGAAGTAGTGCAGCTAGCTATTGAGACATGGAGGGACCCAGAGTCAAGGTGTGCAGGGAGCCCAGCAGGATAGGTGGGAGAAGCAGGGGAAGAAGCCAGGACCATGCAAATTGGACTGCAGAAACATTTTCTAAATGTTGGGGATAGAAGTGGAGAGAAGGGGATGAGAAATCTCAAATCTCAAATGTACATTTAAATATGTAGTTGTAGTATTTTTATGTGTGTCGCTTTCCTTGACTAAACACTCAGAATCACTGCAGGTGAACTGGGCTGCACAAAATAATCACACAAGAGATAGAGATACGTTTTTCTTTGGGGTCCTGTGTGGGCTCCTCTGACTTAAGGGTCCACAGAAAGAGAGAGTGAGCACATGCTGAACTCTTTTATTGAGGAGAAGCCATTCAAATGAGGGAAGGTATCAGGTTTCAGGGGGTTGAGTCTAGCTTCATGATTTTTGCTGTCAGCAGGTTGACTGACATCTAGGAAGGCCACGCCCAAAGCACGGGCAAGACAAGGGGACACACAAAGGGCATTTCCATGGAACATTCTATCCCAAACAGGGCAATGGGTAGAATTACAAAGGAATAGGTGAGTTTAGCTCTATCCATGGGGTAACACACCTACATGTGAAGACACGCCTTCAAACTTCTTAGACTGGGGCAATGTCCAGGTTACGAGATGTAGTGACCAATCAAAGCCTCTCCGCTCCAGGATGAAAGTCATGAATCATTCAGAGCGGCTCCCCACATATGTGTGTGGTGGACTTATTCCTTTAATACTTGCTGACTAGATTGTGTGTATATGTAAAATAAACTAAAATTGGCTTCAATATGATTAATGATATTTTCTTTCCACTCGAAATAGGCTTCTGTATGAAACATGCAAAATTTTTTCTTTAGAAGAGATACAAAAAAGAAATATCAAATGTTTTGAGAGTTCATGTTGATAATTGATTTTCTTAGCTTACTTTCAAGGTGCTTTTTAAAAAAATTTTATGAGAAAGTTTCCAAGTCCCTCTTGGTGATTATTATTAACTCTGATTCTTCTTGGTCCTAGACTGGTTTAAAAAGGAAATACATACTTCAGAGATAGAGGAATCTAAATGTACAAGTTTTAACTCTGGCTCACAGACAAAAATTTGCAAAAGGTCTGGATCCAGTTTAGTAATCTATATCATTTCAGAGAGATATAGGTGCTAAAGGGGCAGATTACGTAGCAATTAGCCCTTAACACCCACAAAGTGGCTACCGCAAAAGCAGCAGCACAACTGTTAGGAGGTCCTGTACCTCAAAGCTCAAATCTAATTCTGTCTCTTGGGATAAGTATTATTATTATTATTATTATTATTATTATTATTTTGCAATGCTGGGGATTGAACCCAGGGCCTCATGCATGTTAGGAAAGTACTCTACCACTGAGCTATATCCCCAGCCCCAAATTCTTGCTTTGTATTTTCTTTACAAAGTGAAGGTGGCGCTTTATAGTCTCTCTGTGAGGATTAAATGAAATGCAGTTGTAAGCACAGCTCAGACTGAACTTTCACTCATGTTAGCACAATGGTACCATCCAAATCCCTCCAAAGGGTGTGGATACTACTCAGGCCTGAAGACAGGGAATCAGAAATTAAGAAAACTTCAGCTCTCTCAGTCAAAATGAGCCTGTTGTGCTAGAAGTGGCCATTTTAAATCTTTTTTACCCCCCATGTCTTATACATGTACTTAGGGTAATGATGTCTAACTCATTCCACCATCATTCCTCCCTTTTGCCTCCTCCTTTCCCCTCCCTCCCCTTTGCCCAAAGTTCTTTCATTCCTCCCATGACCCCCCCAGCCCCCCAATCGCCATTATGTGTCAGCATCCTCATGTCAAAGAAAACATTCCGCCTTTGGTTTTGGGGGTTGGCTTGCTTCACTTAGCATTACATTCTCCAACTTCATCCATTTACCTGCAATGCCATGATTTTATTCTCTTTTAATGCTGAATAATGTTCCATTGTGTATATATACCAAAGTTTCCCTATTCATTCATCTATTGAAGGGCATCTAGGTTGGTTCCATAATTTAGTTATTGTGAATTGTGCTGCTATAAACATTGATGCCATTTAAAACTTTTTGAGAGAGCTGGGGCCTCACCAACAACTTCCAGAGTAGTTTCATTCTGCCATCTAGTGGACACAAAGGGCAAACTCAGATTTGGAGCAAAATTGTTTTTGTCGTGATCTCATACATCTGTAATTTACCAAAAAAGTATTTCCTGATTAGTACATGTTGAACTTTCTACCAAGTCCACTTATTAATAGACTCCACTTTTTAAGGAAAACAACCATCCATTATCCTAAACACTAAGCGCAAAACTAATTTTTCTAAGACATTTGTATTTACAAACTATGAATTTCAAAGATTGTCTGAGGAGGGAGGAGAGAATGCTCTGGAGTAGTCATCATCACAAACCTTCCCACTGCCATTATCCATCTATACAGAGCACTCTTCACATTTATTGGACACATAGATCAGAGTAGCCAGAGTCTCTGAGGGCGATGTCTTCCTGAAAACACTGGGTGAAATCATTGAGAGAATAAAAGCAATCCATTAAAATTAAAAATTAAAAATGTTAGCATGACCAAGATGAATATTTGTTAAGGCCTATTGCTTGAATTAGTTGTTTTGCTGGTGTATTTCCTTTGTTTTGATTTCTAAGAGCACCCCTGGGTGTCCATTAGGATTTCCATTTTGTGTAGGATGAAGACATTCACAGCTAAATCCCCCTGGAAAGGTAATAATCGCAGCATGCTCAAAGTGGCTAGTGATCTCCTGAGGCTATTTGTTACTCTTTTACCATTAACAATAATACTAGCAGATGATATTTATTGAGCTTCTATGATGTGGCAAACACTTGTTCTTGTACATTTTATTAATCTTTCCATTAATTCTCCAAAATAGACATAGTTGCTTTTGCTTTAGAAATAAAAATGGATGCCTGTGACTCTCCTTGAGCAAATCTCAACTGTGCCCAGTGCCTGGTGGTGAATAATCATTGTCTGGTCAGCTAACTCTTGGGAGTCAGTTTCCTTTCTTGAAAAATGAGAATATTTTAAACTGGAGGATATTCGCTAAGGCTTTATTGATTCTAAGAATTCCTCTGCCAGATGAGAGGATATTGTCCTTTTGTTCAAGTAGCCCAGGATACAATGGAAGTGACAGAGCTAAGTGCACATAGAGTGGGGTGAAGTTTCTGTGAAGGGACAACATGGCAGGCATCTGTGGGACTTTCTGCCACCTCCCAATGAACACTTTCTCCACTCTGTCCTGTCCTGTCTCTGTTCTTCCTTTCCTTTGCCCTTGCCATTCCCCTCTTGCTTTTCTTCCTTCCTTCCTTCCTTCCTTCCTTCCTTCCTTCCTTCCTTTCTTTCGTTCTTTCTTTTTTTCTTTCTTTCTTTCTTTCTTTCTTTCTTTCTTTCTTTCTTTCTTTCTTTCTTTCTTTCTTTCTTTCTCCTTCTGTCTGATCCTAAAATGGTGCTTTGCTAACCTTGGATTATATAACATGTTAGCAGGTCATAAAATTGATTCAGTGATCTGGAACATCATTTAAAAAATGAAATAACAGAATGCAAACCATTAAAAGGCATCACTCATGCTGAAGACAATACTGTGTAAGACTTGTTTTAATACAGGCATAACTTATTTCAGAATTGTGTGTGTGCATGCTGGGGACTGAATCCAGGTCCTCCAGCATGCTAAGCACATGCTCTACCACTGAGCTACACCCCAACCCCATTTTATTGTGCTTTGACTTACTGCACTTTGTAGGTAACTGCATTTTTAAAACAAATTTAAGGTCTGTGGCACAGGGCATCTAGCAAGTCTGTTGAAACCAGTTTTCCAACAGCATGTGCTCACTTCATGTCTCTGTGTCAGATTTTGGCAACTTTTGCATTATTTCAAGTTTTAAAATTTTTATTGTAGTTGTTATGGTGATCTGTGATTGTTGATCTTTGAGGTTATTACTCTGTTTTTGGCACCAAGAACTGTGCCTATGTATGATAAACCTTGTGAGTGTTGTGATTGCTCTACCAACCAGTCGTTTCCCTGGCTCTCTCCCTCTCCTTGGGACTCTCCATTCCCTGAGACAGTAATATTGAAATTAGGCCAACCAACCCAGCAATGTGCCTCTAAGTGTTCAACTGAATGAAAGAGAGGCACATCTCTCACCTCAAATCAAAATCCAAAAATGATTAGGCCTAGTGAGGAAGGCATGTAGACCAAAGAGAAGAGTGGATCCAAACTAGGCCTCTTGCACTAAAGCCAAATTATGAATGTAACAAAAAATTCTTGAAGGAAGTCAAAGTGCTCCTCCAGTGAACACATGAAGGATATACAGTGAAACCGTTTTATTGCTGATTCAGAGAAACCTGGAGCATTTGGATAGATGATCAAATCAGCCACAATGTTCCAAAACCTAATTAGCTAAATTAGCCAAAGCCTAATCCAGAGCAAGATCCTCCCTAATCCCCCTTCAAATGAATGAAAGTTGAGAGAAGTGAGAAGCTGCAGAAGAAAAATTTGAAGTTTAGAGTTTGGCTTATGAAGTTTAAGGAAAGAAGCCATCTACATGACGTGACGTGACATGACAGCAGTGCAAGATGAAGCAGCAGGAACAGATGGAGGAACAGCAAGTCACCCAGAAGTTGAGCCAAGAGCATTGGCAAAGGTGGCTCTGGTAAGCAACACATTTTCAGTGTAGATGAAGCAGTCTTATGCTGGAAAAAGAGGCCATCTAGGAAATTCATAGCTACAGAGTAGAAGTCAATGCCTGGCTTCAAAGCTTCAAAGGACAGACTGACTCTAGTTAGGTGCTAATGTAGATGGTGACTTGAAGCTGAAGCCAATGCTCATTCACCATTCTGAAATCCCAGAGACCTTAAGAATTAGTTCAGTGGCACATATATGTAATCCCAGTGACTCAGGAAGCTGAAGCAGGAGGATTTCAAGTTCAAGCCCAGCCTCAGCAACTGAGACCCTAGCAATTTAGTGAGACCCTGTCTCAAAATTAAAAATAAAAAGGGCTGGGAATTTGGATCAGTGATTGAGCACCCCTGGGTTTGAACCCCAGTACAAAAAAAAATTACACTAAACCTATTCAGCCTGTGCTCTAGAAATGGAATAATAAAGGTTGATGGCACATGTCTTTACAAGATGGTTTACTTAGTATTTTAAACCAATTGTTGAGATCTGTATGTAGCTCAGAAAAAAAGATTCATTTTAAAATATTACTACTCTCTGACTGTTGTGGCATGTTCAAAGCCAGCCTCAGTAACTTCCCAAAGCCCTAAGTAACTGAAGAGACCCTGTTTCTAAATAAAATATAGGAGATGTGGCTCAGTGGTTAAGCAATCCCTGGTACCCCCCCCCCCAAAAAAAAAAATTACTGTTCATTGACAATGTACCTGTGCATCTCAAAGTTCTGGAGATTAATGTTTTCATGCCTGCTAACTCAACATCAATTCTGCAGCTTCAATTGCTGATTCAATCTGAGAGAAGTAAGTCAAGCTGCTTTTGGAGTATTAGGTGGAATTTCTAGAGGGTTTCTAGGAGGCACTGCCTGGCTGTATCCCATGTTCCTCATATGGTTCTTCTGACCTTCTCTGGGGAGGGTCTGGCCCCAGATGTAGCTTGGGGTGGGGTTTCCTCTGATCAAAAGGAAGGAAGCCTCCACTGCCTCACTGCCTGCTCAGGTAACTGTTCCCCCACCACCAGTTGCAGGATCCTTCTGCTCTGTTCCTGTTTGCCCAGAATGTCTCCCTCTGCAGTCCTGCTCACCTTTCATGGCCTGCTCAAAGCCCTTCCCTTGATTCTCATCTGAATAGAAAGTGTCTTGCACTTTCACTCCTAGAGATATTACTTTGCTGACCCTAAGCCTGAGGCTGCCCTTTATGCAGATGCTCAGATCCCTGACCTGACATCTGAGCAGTATGGGGACAGAGACCACTTATATTTAGAATGGAGATAGAGAGCAGGAATGTAGAATCCAGCTGCAGAACTTGGCCAAGTGACTATACTATCTTGTCTGTTTCCCCATCCATAATTGGGGTTAAGACCCCTATCAGGTTGTTGTGAGGATTAAATTTTGAGAAACACCTAACATCCACCAGGCACATGGCAGCTGTTCAGTATTTGGTAGTGGATGCTGTTCCCCACAGTGTCTAACAGGCCCAGGATATTAACAGGTGTGCATAGATGCCAGAGATTATCTAATCAAGTCATGTAGACAGAGGCAGGATGCACCTGCGTGTTCCTCTGATTTTCTCTCATAATTTCTACACCAGGGATGGGATGAAGTGGTGTTCTACCACTGAACAACATCCCCAAGTCTTTAATTTTTTTTTTTTTTTTTAATTTTGAGACAGGGTCTCACTAAGTTGCTGAGACTGACCTTGAATTGTTGTGATACTCCTGTCTCAACCTCCAGAGCACACTGGGATTACAGATGTGTGCTACTGTGTCCAGTCAGAAATGAACATTAATTAGACGCAAGAAAAGGAAGCAAAGAAAGAGGGATGGTAAGAAAGTTGTCAAATAAAAAAAAAAATGGTGGTTTCCTTGGAGGAACAGGGAGGTAGGACTATGAACACCATGTGGGCATTTTTTCTCAGTTACAGCATTTCAGAACTACAAAAGCAACCTGGAGACCACAGAGGGACCACCCCCATCCCACCACCCATCTCTGCTCTACCAAAGCCCAGGTGAGCAGTATAGGGCCTTGGGGAGAAGGTGGCTGAGATTTGGACAAGAAGTGTAAGCCAATCTGTTGCCAGGGCTTCTCTGACTTTCTTCTTGGCATTTCAGGGCACTGAGCAGCACCCAGGGGCGCGCTGGGGTGTCCCCTGGCCTGCCCGTTCCTGCGGGGGAGGCGACGGGTGTCCAGGCGCAGGCAGTGCGGGCGGTCGCAGCAAGCCCGAGACCCTCCTCCACGGAGCACTGACCCTCGTCGCAGGCTTCCTTCGCTCCGTGGCCGCGTCTGCATCCCGGGGAGGGGCTGCCCTGATGGGGACGAACGCAGCGCGCTCCTTCAGCAGAAAGCAGCCAGCGGGCCTCGGAGCCCCGGGTCTGCAGCCCCTGGAGGGGAGCCCAAAGCTGAGCGCCCCGGGGGTCCCAGCTCAGGGGCCCGAGAACCTGGGGACAGCTGCACGCGCTTACACCGGAGCGCGGGTTCCTGGGGTTCCGCCGAGTCCAGGAGGTGCCAGAGCCTGTGCGGGGCTGCTGTCACTCGCCATTGGCGACACCTGTTTTATGCGGCACTTAGTGCCCAGATGGCTTGGTTTCAGAGATGATGACTCCAGGTTAACCGCTGAGAGACTTAACCTTTAGATTTGTTGGTTTAAATATTGGCTTTAGAGCTTCGTGTATTTGCTTTTAATTTTATTTTCATTTAAGTGTAGCTCTTTTGTTTTCCAGTAACTTAATTTTATAGTCCTCAGTTACATTTTTAAATCTTACTTTTTCAAGTTTGTTTTCAGTTATTTGTAATTACTTCATTTTGAGGGATACATACTTGTGAATCAAAGAACTTTAGAATGGTTTACTTCTAATTATTTCTTATGAGACTTGGATTATTTATTTTTCATAGTCTATTTCATTTGTAGTTTTGAGTTAATTTTTGTTTTTGTCTGTTTGATTTTGAGGTTATTTGATTCTGAGTTATTTGCAGCATGACTTTTTAGTTATTGTAGTTTTGAGTTATTTTTACACTTACTTAGTTTTGAATTATTTAGCTTTTGGTTGCTTATTTTTAAAGTTATTTCCAGGTATTTAATATTTCTTTTCAGAATAGGTTGAATAGGCTTCAACCTATTTAGCTTTTGAGTTATCTTCAGAGTTATTGATTATCAGTTATCTACTTTTTTGCTTATTACTTTTTTCCTGTTCTTTATTTTTTACTTACTTAGTTTTAAGGTATATTTATTTTCAGAATTGCTTTGTTTTGGGATTACAATTTTCCTTGATATCTGCGGAGGATTGATTCCAGATTTCCTGTGCATACCCAAATCTGTGGATGCTCAAGTTCCTTATGAAAAATAGTGTAGTTTTGCATATATCCCATGCATATCCTCCTATATACTTTAAATCATCTCTAGATTATGTATAATACTCAACACAATATAAATGCTATATAAATAGTGGTTATGCTGTACTGTTCAGAGAATAATGGCAATAAGAATTCTGTGAATGTTTAGTCCAGACACAATTTGAAATGTTTTCTCTCTGCAATTGGCTGACTCCTCAGAGGAATATGGAATATGGAAGGTCAACTGTACTATCTATCAGTCAAGTTCCAACAACTGACAGAGACACCATACTGATTATTTCAACACATTATTAAATATAAAGAATTATTACCCTGCTATTGAGGTGCAAAAAGGAAATATTGATGTATCATGAAGATTTCAATTGTAAGAAGCAGCTATAGCTCCAAGAGCTAAGAGCAAAGGACAGATGTTGGAATTATCAAAATCCAGAGTTTGTGGAGGTGGCTCATGGCTGGCACTAGTCCTCTGAGGAGGTGCTAATTATGGCACAGGTGGCTCAGGACTCAGGGTCTGAGGTCCTGGAGTTGCATGCAGAGCTCCACGGGGGAGCATGGCTAGCAGAAAAGGGCAAGGAGTTAGTTATATGATTGTTGGAAAAATGACCACCTTGATCCACTGGTGCTGCCGGAGCTCGATGTGGCACTCAGAGTAGAGATGCTACTAGGGGAAGGTTGGCAGTATACTGAAGGGGTTCACTCCCTTCCTCTCCCCCACCCTTCAAAGCAGAGAAGAGAAGGGTGGGCTGAAAGCTGGGAAATCAGAGCTTGCAGCCAGCATTCTTGCAGTTACCTAGTTTTGGATAAGCTTTGGATTTAGTTTGTTTCATAATAATTAGGGATGGTTTGATTTTAAGTTTTCCCTGGACACAGGATCTAGCTGAGTATTCAGTCCTCCAATTGTTTCTGGAATGGAGTGGGTCAACTAATTGAGAGCAGTGTCTCTTGGGAGTCTCAAGAAAACTACTTTAGAAATCAAGAAAACAAAAATAATATCTCTCTTTGTTCTTAAAGAAACCCTTTGAGTAGGTGATTAAGAGAGAGAAAGAAAAGATTAAGGGACGGCTTGTTTAGGAAGGGGCTCCTTGGAATAATTGTCCATCTAAGGTTCTACTTTGAACTTTTCAGAAAGTGAAACAATGTTGTGGGTCCATATGCTACTGCCCTCTAACAACAAAACATCTTTCCTGATGATAGAGTATGTTTCAAAAAATCAGAAAATTAATAATTTGTGATTGCTCAGAGGGGGATGGGATCAAACCCTCCCCACTGAGAATGCCACATATGGAACAAGAGGTTATGAAAAAAAGTATTAGTCATGAAATAAGGCTTTCAGGGCGGGGCGGGGGCAGCACAGGTTCCCAAGCTAAAGGGATCGGTGAGTAGTTTGGGCTCTGAATTTTATTGTGGTCAGCACTGAGCCTAGGTGGGGATGCCATGAACAGGCTGGGATTTGTGTGACTTCAACTTGCTCAGTGGATCTAAGCTCTTTGTTGAATCTATAAAAATGTTCATACTTGATTGCACTGGCAAAGGACAAAGTACCAGAACCTCCCTGACTTCCCAGGAGGCGACTTTCAGCAGATCACACATAATAGATGGGAGACAAGAGGAGCCTTTGCAGTCCCAGTCATTGTTGGATGTCCCCGGCGCTGTCCCCAGGTGCTCTACCCACTCTTTCCTTCCAGTGTACATGTGTCCTCTTCTCCAGGGCCTTGCCCACAGTAGCCACCCAGAGATAGTTGCTGATTGGATTACGGTTGAGGGACATTTTATTTTATTTTATTTTATTTTGTGGTAAAACCCTCTGAAAGTACGAAGGGAAAAAAAAAGAAAAAGACAACTCTTCTGTGGGTAAAACTTCTGTCATGGTTTCACTTGTTTGGATAAGGAGAAATTCAGAAAAATGAGATGCAAGTTTCCTAAAACTTTTGCAAGAATTGTTCATATCCTTCATGATTTTATAATATGGCCTATTGTTCCCTAGAGGAAATCTGGTAACATGCTTTAGCTGAAGTGGTTGGACTAAAGGAAGCCCTGATTCTGTACAATTTGGTGTTCTGAGTGTACACTAAATTCTAACTGTGCATTGTGCAATATTTAGAGCAAAGAGAAATCATCCAAAATAGCATTTCCAGAGTGTTTTTCAGAATTGGCAAGAAAATGCAAGAGATCAGCCAGTTGCGGTGGCGCACGCCTGTAATCCCAGAGGCTCAGGAGGCTGAGGCAAGGGGATCAGCGCAAGTTCAAAACCAGCCTCAACAATGGCAAGGCACCAAGCAACTCAGCAAGACCCTGTCTCTACATAAAATACAAAATAGGGTTGGGGATGTGGCTCAGTGGTTGAGTGCCCCTGAGCTCAATCCCCTGTACCAAAAAACAAAACAAAACAAAACAACAATGCAAGAGATCAGCAATCTTCTCCCTTAAGCTGTTGCATGAGAACAACAACAACAACAACAACATCTGTCTAGGCTCAGAGAAATCTTATAGGAAAGAAGACTGCATACTTTTTCTTTTCTTGTCCTTTGTGGTACTGGCAATTGAACCCAGGCCTCACACATACTAGGCAAAGTTCTCCACAACTGAGCTACACCACAAGCCCTAGTTTTTTTTTTTTTAACCCAATCATTTCTCAAACTTTTTCACTGCAGAACTCATTCCTTTGTATAATACCACCTGCCCTGTGTATTACTAAGCTGCTCTAACAAAAAGACCCAATGACATAATGACTTAAACAATGTTTCTATTTCATGCAGCATCAATTTCTTTATCAGTGTGGTTAAAACTCTGTCACAGCCATATCTATGTCCACAAGTGGGGAAATAGACGAATGGACCACATGTCCGGTACTTTATGACTCAACTCAGAAGTGGCACACATCACATTCTCTCACATTCATTGGTAAAAACTTAGTCATACGGTCACTTCTAGCTTCAAGGAGGAGTGGGAATTGTAGTTCCTAATGAGAGACCATTTCCATCTTATTTCTTATAGCTACATGTATTAATATGTGCAGTAGTCGCCCCACCAGCCTGCAGCACAGCAGGGGCTAGAATCTAGAGGCTCCAACTCTTAGTGCAGAGCTCTCATCACCACATTAGCATCTCTGTGCTTGGCCAACATGTGTGTGAAGTCCTTCTCTACAATAGCTCCCTGTCATCGTGAGGTTGGAAAGGTTTTTTAAAATTTATTTTTTATTAGTTCTAATCAGTTACACATGACAACAGAAAGCTTTTCCACTCATTGTACAAAATTGGAGCACAACTTTTCATTCCTCTGGTTGTACACGATATAGAGTCGCACCATATGTGCAGTAATACATGTACTTAGGGTAATGTTGTTCCTCTCGTTCCACCAACTTTCCTACTGCCATACCTCCTCCTTCCCAGTTCCAAGATTATTCTTTAAAATATGAGCCGGCAAGGTGGTGCACACCTGTAATTCCAACTACTTCAGAGGTAGAGGCAGGAAGATTGGAAGTTCCATATCAACCTCAGCAATTTAGCAAGGCCCTAAAAAACTTAGCCAGACCCTGTCTGAAAACAAAACAAAACAAAACAAACAAACAAACAAACAAACAAAGTGCTAGGAATGTAGCTCAAATAACCCCTGGGTTCAATTTTCAGTACCAAATAAATAAATAAAACATGTCTCTGTATAAAATGTTCATGATTTTATTTTTTAATTCTTTCATTTGACAAATCTGTAATTATTTTGTTTTTCAAAGGACAGAATGTCCTTTAAAAATTTGGGGATGTAGCTCATCCCAAATTACTGGGATGCAGCTCACTGGTAGAGTCTCAGCTACTGGGAAGACTGAGGCAGGAGGATCCTTTGAGCCCAGGAGTTCAAGGCCAACCTGGGCAACATAGTGAGACCCCCATCTCAAAAAAGAAAAAAAGAAAAGCTGTTTATTTTAAAGAACAACTTTGAAACTGGGAGCATCTTTTCAGGCAAGACACAAAATTTAGGATCCCAAAAGGAAAATGTTAATAATTAGACTGCATTGTCACAAAAATATTTGTATAAAACATTTTTAAAGTGGATAGATTCAAGTTTCAAATCATATAACAAAGGATCGATTTTCATGCTGTACAAAGAACTTCTAAAAATTATTACGGACAATTGAACAGGAAAGAAACATAGTTCACAAGAAAACAAATGCATGTAACCAACAAATATATAAAAAGCAGTTTGCACTCATAGATGATAGAAAAATACAAATTAAAATGAGACTTTTTATAAAACCCATTAGAATATTATATATTTAAATATTTAACAGTACTGAGTATTGACAAGAATATAGGAGAACAGATACTTTCATGCCATGTTGAGAGGAATATAAATCAATATTGGATTTGGGAGATTTGATTTATAATAACTATCTAAACTTAAATTGTGCCTATCCCTTGATCCTGCAATTCCATTGTTATAAATTTATCCTACTTATTCATGCAAATGGGCAAATATATATGTACACATACACACACACACACACCCCTACACATACATATCTATGTACATATACATAGATATGTATACATAATTTTCCAGGTTTTTAATGTATAGGTTTTGGGTAGACATAATTTTCATTTTTATTTTTAGGATTAATTCTTTTTTGTCAACTTCTTCTTTCTCCCTTCCTCCCTCCCCTGATCCCTTTCCATACTTTATTGGTCTTCCTTCTATTTTTGTATTTATTTTTGAATTGGTACCTTATAGTTATATATAAAATTGGAATGCATTGTGATATATTCATACATGTACATAGCATAATTTGGTTAATTTATTATTAGTGTCACACATTTTCTGGGTTTTTATAATTATTTCCACACAGAGGAGTATGACTGCTATTTAATTTTTTAAGAAACTGTTGAATTATTTTTCAGAGTGGGTATATCATTTTTCATTTCCATTTTTTGTGAGTGATCCATTTTTATGCACTCTTAACCAAATGTAGTATTCTCATTATTTCTAATTTTAAATATATTTTATATTATCTATTTTACCCACACTTTTTCTTTTAATCACCTAAAATCCAACACATAGATTAATTAAGTTTCATTCTTAGGGTTTCATATTCTCACTAGTCCACAGGGTGGACTCACTCTGCCATTTTTACAGTTGTATAATAACACAAATCTACCACTATGATATTTCTCACTATTTTTTATTTTAGCCATTCTACCAGCTATGTAGTGATATCTCACTGTGGCTTTAAATTATATTTTCCTCAAATGATTAATTATGTTGAATAACTTTTTATGTACTTATTTGGCACTTGTTCTCTCTCTCTCTCTCTCTCTTTTTTTTTTTTTTTTTTTGCAGTGTCAGAGCCTCACATGTGTATTAGGCAAGTGCTCTACCACTGAGCAACATACTCAGTTCAAGGAAAAAGAATTTTTCTTTCAAGCCATTTGTAGGGATTTGGAGGATGGAATGGAATCCAAGATGTCAACCTAGATCTGTGTGACTACAAAATCTAGATGCTGCAGGAATGCTGCAGGGTGGACTCACTCTGCCATGTGCTCCAAATTTAGTATAATTTTTCAAAATAAGGTTATTACGCTTACTTATTTCAGTTAAGATTATTCTTTAAAAATTATGATTAAGCAAAAATATATAGCTAGTTATATATGGCAAATATATAGTTAAGTTTACCTTTACCATAGTTAAAGGAAACTGAGTCATCTTGCCTGTTATTCAGTATCCCAATTCACATGCTGACTTGAACAATACAAGGACCCCTGGAGAAAATGGTTACATTTATGTGGTTACTTCATTCTAGATAGCAACATTTCTGTCTTGGGAAAAGAACTAGCCTCAAGGCATTTCTGATTGAATGTTTTCCAGTTATAGTCTTTAAACCAGCATGCCCCAGAATTGCTCTTTCCACATGATGGCCTTTGTGGTAGATGGCAGATTTCCCTGAGGCCTCACAAAATAACAGGCTTTCACAATGCCACCGGCTGACAGCCAGACCCAGCACAATCTTGTGTGATTGTGGGGCTAAAGTCATTCCACCTTTGTGCAATAAAGACTGCTGAAACCAGCTGCATTCCCATAAGGGTAGAGGAAAATGCCCCCCCCCCACCACCACCACTTTTTTGCCATTCCAAAGCTACCCTGAAGCACATACATGAATCTTGCTTTCTCAGACCATCAGGAGGGGAAAGGACACGAGCTATTAGAAAGCATGTGCATTTTGTAGTCACACAGATCTAGGTTGACATCTTGGATCTGTGCCTTGAACAAGTTACTCTGGTTGAACTCTGGGTTCTTTATTTGTGAAGTTCCAGAAAAATCACAGTTATCTCCAAGAGAGTATTGAGCATGAGCACTTGCTTATTCATTGATTAGACATTCATTGTTATTTAACTTGTACTAGGTCCTGTTTTAGGGGTTGAAAGATACAGCCTTGGATAGACAAACCCCTGTTCTCATGAAATTTACATTCCTAGAAACAGTAACACAGACCAAACATAAATAAGAAAATTTAAAAATAAATTAAATAAATAAAAATAAACCAGTAATGTAACTGAGAGTTTCTACCATTTCTTTGTTTTCTCCTTAGTAAAACTTACCTGCTAAAGTACATAGAACCTCATTTTTGCAGGCACCCTACGTAAGCCAGTAGCCCTTGGAAAGGAGCTCAAGTTTCCAATTTCTGGGTCCTAATGTGATGTTTCTAGAAATATTTGCATATTAGCAGCAGCCCAAGGCTTTAGGTCAGAATTTTACTGGTGGACTTGACTTTTCTGGGGGACTCAGGGTCTGTGTTGTCAGTAGGGAGTGGTGGTTAGGGGGCAGGTGACATGCCCAGCCTGTACCTGAGAACATTTTGTTTCTGAATGTCCTGTTAAAGTTGTGGCTGGCATCCAGAGCCTCTGCTCGGGTCATGATCAATTCATTAGGATTTGTGGATTGCAAGAATTAACTCTGATCCTGCCCTTCAAAAATAAAACATGAATTGTCAAGAGAGACCAGGGTGTTGAATGTTGTCACTCCAACCTGAGCCTTATAGGAATACCTAAGTGGGGGGGCAGTTTCCAGTCCTGCAGGCTGGTTCCAGTCCAGGGCTGTGTTCCCCAATAGACAGATTAATGTACTGCTCAATGTACTGGAAAATCAGGGCCCAAACACACACATAAAGTTTATTTGTGAAACTTTATTTTGAGATTTAGAACCAGAAAATCCTGAAATATGGTGTTCTAATACCAACTTTTATAGATGTTTTCTGTCATATTATATTTGATTTTCATGTAGGCCATAAACTTTGAGAATTCAGGACCTCTAAATGTTTTGAACTTGCCAAGCCCTACACCACCTGGGAACTTTCCTTCATCTCAGCTCTTAGAATTAATACACAAAGTCTTTCCTAAATTCAGGGTCCAGGTCAGAGAGTAGAGGGTGCATTCTGTTTCTTACCCTCATGCCGAGCACCATCTGGCTGTTCTTCCTGCTTAAATCTTGATGTCTGAGCCACACAATCTCATATTTAATCGTGCCCAATAAGCAGGAGTGTGATATAATAATTAATATCCTTGATTTATTAGGAAAAGTCTGTGGGAGAAGGAGGTCTCTTGGACAACTGAGCAATTTATTTTACTTGAGGAAGTTTCCTCTCAGATACAGAAATGTCCTGTTTTCCTGTTGTGGTCTTTACCCCTGTCCTGCTTTCTGTTGCTGTGGTAGAAGGCACAAATAAGGGTCAATGTGTGGGAACAGGAGTGTTTTGACTCAAGATCCACTTGGCTTCCTGAGTCTGCTGGGTTGCACCAGGTTCCCTAGGGTGAAGACCCAAGATGATTGCCAGGGACAAGGTGCCCATTCATTGGTCTTTGGCCCTTCCTTGGCTGGCCAATGAGAAAGGACATTTGTGAGGTGGGGACTGTCTGTCCCCATGAGTACCAGGCTCTTGAGAGAAGGCCTTCTCCTTCTCACATCCGTCCATATTGACTAAGTTGGTGGGTCTGACTCCATACCAGAGGGTAAGAGCAATTCTATTAAGTTCCAGGCTTGGGGGGCGGGAGATGACTGCCCAGCCTTAGCTGGGATGTGCCCAGTTTTTTTCCTGTCTGTCATAGTATAGAATTTGTTATGGGCAAAACCCAGGGGAAGGCAGAACTGGTCGAAGCAGACAAGCCTCAGAATTTTTTCTCAATTCTCCAGAACTCCAAGAGAGAAAGAATTGTTCCTTCTGGCCAAAAAGCCTAGTGCCATCTTGAATTTTCCTAATTCACTTGTGGGAGGATGCCTACTGAGAAAAAGGTTAAGGTCAGTGAATGGGAGGGCTTGTCCACAGATGGAGTCAGATTTGATAAAGGACAAGGGATTAAATCACTTCTCAGCCTGACCAGGTACAGCAAAGGAATCAGCATGTGCAGAAGCAGCTTGGGAAAAATTAAGTAGAGGTTTGACCTCAGACTTGAGTTTAAAATTGGCTCTGCCACTTGATTCAGTTCAACAAAGATGGTTGGGTATGTGCTACTGGCCACACACTGGGTGGTTCATGAGATAAAAGATGAGTGTGGTGTGGCCATTGTCTGTAGATTTGGGGATATCATAGCTATGGGGATATCTTGCCAGGCAATTGAGGGTTTCAAGTGAGGTAAAGAGAAAATAGTCTGGGAAAGTTATAAGAAATCTCATTTTTGAAAGGTACTTTCTGAGAGGAGCGCCTGGATCTGCCTGATCTTTGCCAAGCCCAATCCTATTTGTCCCAGAGAGTGCTGCCTCTGAAGCTTCCTGGTGGTTTTCACCTGTAGAAGCGGTGGTCAGAGTGGGGTGGGCAGGGGTAGGGGATTAGAAGTCAGAGCAGCCCCTCATGGATTAGAGGACACAGGTCGCCGATATGGAGATGTTCTGGCTTTTTAATCAAGCCTCATGCTTGATTCTGATTCTTTTTTTAAATTTTTTTTTTTTTGAGAGAGAGAGAGAGAGAGAGAGAGAGAGAGAGAGAGAGAGAGAGAGAATTTACTTTTTAGTTTTCGGCAGACACAACATCTTTGTTTGTTTGTGGTGCTGAGGATCGAGTGCGCTACCGCTTGAGCCACATCCCCAGCCCTTGATTCTGATTCTTGATTTACTCCTCTGGACTGTTAGGAGTAAGGCTTGTTCTGTCTTGACTGGTTGGGGTCAGAATATCCTAGCAGAATATGGCCAAAGGAACACAGTGGTGCCAGCTTGGCTAATGGAGCTGAGCAGTAGAAAGAAATCAAACCCTGCAGCTTCATCAGTGGCCCTCTGTTGTCACCCTTCCTTACATCTTGAGAAGTCTCAAGGAGAGACACCAGTCTTGCTTCTTGTCCTTTTTAAGGTGGTTGCAGGGACAAACTCTCTACTATCTGCTCACCAAGTCAGAGGATCAGTACTCCAGGTACTTGGCTGAGGTCAGGAGTGATGTGTTTTAGAGATCAGGAGTATTCAATTGGGAAAACTTCTTGGGGAGGGAGACTCATCCTAAAAATGCAGTGGAAGGATGTTTTGCTTTACCAGTTGCTTGAAGGTATGAGTGAATGTGCGTATGCACGTGTGTTTGTGTATGGGTGTGGCAAGCCTAGGAATACTGACATCTGTTTCAGGCTGAGTGAAAACTTTCAGACAATTCTAGGAGCCAGACAGAGTTGAGTAGATTTATGATTCTACCATTTATCATTAGGCTTTATCATGCAAAATTGCCAATATTTTACTATTTCAAACTTTAAGAGTAGCAATTTCAAGCCACTTAACCAATTGTTGTGTGATATGAAGCCAGCATTTCAACCTCTTTGAGTCTGAGGGTCTCTTATAAAGTAGAGTACAAAGCGGGAGTATGGGAGGATGAAATAAAGTCAGATGATATGCCAAAGTGTTCACCAATTTCAAAGTGTTCTTGTGTACCTTAGCAGATTGGGAAACAGAGTCTGAAGGTCAGTGGTGGATGGTTTACCGGTTTGGAAGTTGTAACAGAGATTTCTCTGAGATCATTTCTTTTATCTCTATTTCTTTATCTCTAAAGTGTGGGTCAGTTTTCTTCCTTCAGGGAGCTCTTGTTAAGGTGAAAATAAATGATGTGTAAACACTCCTCACATGGTATCTGGCTTCTGTGAGGATCTAATAAATACTTCCCTCTTCCTTTCCTGCAGTCTTACCCTTTGAAAAACCGGGACAGTGAATAGATGATTTCTGAGGTCACTTTGGCTCTGGATGTGAAGATTTTGTGCACTGTTCTGACTTTTCCTGCTGGAGCAGTTGGCACCAGTTTGGCAACCTCTTCCCCCATAGAGCTCTGTCTCTTGCTAGTCCCAAAGGGGATCCTGTCCTTGTATTTCACAAGATTATGCTATTGCTATTGAAATTCCAGCAGGTCAAAGTGGAATTTCTCTTATATTTTCAACAGGAAAATGAGAGATCATACTCTGGCCCCTTAAGATCCCAAGCACATCATGATCATCTCCTTATGAATTTAAAAGGGGAATGAACTCATGCCTGTGTACAGTTTGCCAGGAAGATCAGGCCAGTGTGGTGATTTTGGTTTCAAATTGTACTTTTGCTCTCATTTGCTTGTTATCCTTGGATAGAAATTACTGAATCTCTCTAATTGTTGGATTTCTCTTGTGACAACCGAGTTCTATCTCCTAGCATTATGGGTAAAATGAGAAAAGAGTAGAGGAAATGGACAGGGGAGAGGAAGGAGGGAAAGGCGAAATACTGGGGAATGATATTGGCCAAATTATATTGCTATACTATGTGAATGAACATACATGTAATAACAAAACCCAACATATGTACAATTCTAATGCACCAGTAAAAGAAAATGATGGGGAGAAGGGAAATGGATATGTAAAAGTAGTCCAAAAATATTTGTTTGCTTCTCTTCTCTCACTTACTGTAGAGCACTTTATATGTTCATAAAATACTTTTTCATGCTTTCTACCAACTGGTTTTCATAACAATATTGTGAAATAGGCTAGGTAAGAATTAATACCCCACATTTATAGACAAAGCGCATGAAGTCTGAAAGGTGGGTAGAAGAAGTAAGACACCCAGAGAGTGAGGAGGAGCCTGGGGGAGAAGCCAGGTCTCCTGCTTCATAATTTGCAGGCCAGGTCTTTCCACACTATCCTCTGTCATCCCCACTCCATGGGGAAGAATACTAAAGGGAAGGTATGTGAGTGCAATGCTTTCCCTCCTGGGCTACGTTGAAGAACTGTCTGTTATTGGGATCCAGAGGACCTGAGTTTGACTTTCAGATCCTCTGTGTTTAATTCTGGGATCTTGGGCAAGTCACTTAACCTCTCGTTTTCCTCACTCCAAAATGGACTCAGTCATAACTGACATTTATTGAGCACTGACATGTACCAAACCAACGTTCTAGGTCATTAAATCCTCCAACAAACTTGAAAGATTATAACACATTAAGGGTAAGAACAAATACTTGTCACCTAGGTACTAAGATTGTAGAGTCTGTGCTTCTTATTCTACCCCATACTGTCTCTCAAGATGGTTGTGAGAATTAAGAGAGACATTACATGAGGTAGGGACTTTACAGGTAATATTTTCCACAGGCAAAGGATTATAAGCAGTCCTAGGATTTAGCTTTATGACCCATGTAAGTTTTTCTTTATAGGTATGATTAAGTCTTAGATTAATCCTTAGTTTCATTTAATAATGTTTTCCCCATAGAAACAGACGTTTTTGGAAATCAAAGCATAACAATTCTTTATCTAAACAAAGAATACAAATAGTTTTGTAATTTTTTTTGAAAATGAGGCATCTTTACATTGACTTTCAGTAGTTATCAACTGCTCATTTTTCATCTAGAATTGGGTTGGAATGCAGCCTTCTTCAATCAGACTCTTCTCTCAGCATCAGAAACGTCCTGATGTCCTCATTCCTTTCTTTTCCCTTTTCTGCACCTCTACCTTATGCCACCCTCAGAGGACCCAGACTGATTACATCTGTAACTGGAGAAAGCTGTCCATAACACTGAAGTGTTGGAGACAGATCGTGTTCCCTTGGGTTAGGAGAACAGGATCTCAATTTTTCAGAGAAGGGGCGGAGTCAGAGAATTGTCTTTGCATTTCCTCCAAGCACTTGGGGTAGACCACCAACCCACCTTTTATCTTTAGGTGCCACAACTAGTTTGCACATTCTGGACTCTCTCCTCCTGTCTCCCTACGGAAAATAACAGAGCCGCACAGATATTTCTTTCCTCATTTCTGCGGAACACAAGCATAAAGCCAAAGTTCTGAGTTTTATTGGTCAAGTTGTAAGAAGAGAGGGCAGGCATGCCAAATAGTGGGAAAGCTTAAAGACACATGAAATCTTAAGTTCAGAACAAGCACCTCCTGAAACATACAGGGGGCTTTGCTGGTCTCTTCTTGGCTTCTCCTCTAATTCACTTCTTTCTTCTAACCTTGGGACATACCAACCTTGAGCTACCTCTCATTTTGTTTCGGGCACTTTCCCAAGTCCTCCAAATTCAGTAGAGGGCGATCAAGGCACACACAGATGAGAAAAGGAGTATTGAAGGAGACTTATGACCCCTAAGGAGCGGCAAGGGTCTCTGTGGTTCTTGTTTGTCACTGTCCCTCTCCTTCTCCTATCTGTCTGCCAGTCTCATTCTCAATTCTGACTTTACTTATAAAATTATAATAGAACCTGATATTTGATAAATAATGCATCAGATCAAAAGAGAGGGAAATGTTAATTTAGTTAAAGGAGCTTAAATAGTTGGTCTTCAAATGGGCGAAAAAATCATTGAATATCTGGGATCACAGCTTACATCAAGACAAAACCAGAGATGAAGTAGAGAAGGAAACTTTCAATATATCAAATGATAGGAAAAATAGAAGAAAATCAAATATTTACCCAATCCCAACTTTGATAAGGGCTATTTAACACCTGGAAACAAAGAAAACTATAGAATTGTCTATGTAAAAACTGAACCTTCTGTATAAATAGAAATTAGGGTAAACAGAAGGATAATCTAACACCGGAGAAAACAGTCCCAGCATGTATGGCAAAGTGTTGATACAAAGAGCTCACACATGTTGATTCTGTAAACATTATATTCATGATAAATTGAGTAACAAAGCTATCTGAAAAAGGAAATTAAATTAGGAAATAGACCAGGCATTGTGGCGTATGCCGGTAAATCCCAGCAGATCTGGAGGTTGGGAGTAGGCAGGAGGATCACAGGTTCAAGCCAGCTTCAACAACTTAGTGAGGCACTAAGCAACTTAGAGAGATTCTGTCTCAAAATAAAAAATAAAGAGGACTGGGGCTGTTGCTCCATGTTTAAGCGCCCCTGGGTTCAATCTCCGGTACCAAAAAAAAAAAAAAAAATTAGGAAATAGGATTTTAATAAAATGTACAACTCATTAATGACTCAAGGATACAAAATATAGCAGTGAGATACCATTTCTTTTGCTCACTAAACTAACAACAAGAAAAAAGTGTTTTTCGTGATAATATTCAAAGCTGGTCCTTTTATATACATGCTGACATGCTACTGGATAGCAGAGTGACATCCTCAAGTATGGGAATGTATATCAAGATACTTGAAAAAATGTTCATCATTCTTGGTCCAGTAACTTCTAGAAATATGTTATATTGGGATAATAATTGGAGGAAAAGTCATATACCTATGGGTGTTTAAAAATATAATTTTAAAATGATATGTAATATTATTTGTTACAGAATATAAAATGACATTTTAAATGAATTTAAACAGAAAGTTCCCCAAAATAGAATGACCAAGTATATTTTTGTCAAGTCAAATCCATTGATGGATTAGCATTCAGAAAGGGTGGTTATAAAAACTATAAAATGATAAAACAAATATAGAAGAGTAAATTTCTGTGTAAAGTATAACTTCTACTATTTAAAAATAAACAGGGAGGGGCTAGGGATATAGCTCAGTTGGTAGAATATTTGCCTTGCATGCACAGGGCCTTGGGTTCAATCCCCAGCACCGTGCGCGCGCGCGCACACACACACACACACACACACACAAATAAAATAAAATAAAATAATAAAAATAAACAGAAATTCTTGGTATTAGAAATTATTTTCTTTTCTGCAATTTCTAAAAAGCTTATGCAACACATATACACATGCATATATGTGTACTCACAATATAAATATATATATAAGCACACATACATACATATATGATACAGATGAAAAATGAGTTGGTTGTGCCACATGAAGAGGGCAGCATAGTGCCCCAGGTAAAAGGGTGTAGAAGTGGTATTCCAGATACCATGCAAATCTGATGTAAGATTGCCAATCAGGGTCTTTCCTACATTTTTCACAGAGAAGCAATTTATTCTAAAAACAAATCTTATTCTGAAGCTTCATGTAGTATAGGAGAGCCCAGCAAACTCATGAAAAACAGTGAGTCTTTGGAGTAAAACAAGGACATGGAGTACATTTCATTTAGAATCAGGTCTTTGTAACTCACCACCTTATCTCACAGAGGATTTTAGTGACACTTCTGATCCAGGATCCTAGAACCTATTTCCTACCCAGCCATTCTTTCTTTTAACTTCTTGTTTAGAGAAAAATGGAGAGACAAAGACCCCGGCCACCAGATGTGGCATCTAAGATCATCCAATGATGATCTCCCAGACTCTAGGAGGGGTCCAAAGTCCATAAGGGGCCTGAATAGGGCCCTCTTCTGGGAGAGGGCTATGGAGGGTTGATTCTGGGACCCAAAGGCCCTTGGACACCTATCCCACTTGAGCTCTCTGCTAGGGCTCCCAGAGTACACATTTTAATACACTCCACCGTCCCTCCTTCCTTTTCTCTTTTTTCTTTTTCTCTTTCTTTCTCTTCCCCTCTCTAATTCTCTCTTTTTCTTTCTTTTGTTATAAAAATATTTATTTGGTTTCTGCTCTGTGTTTGCAAAATATTAGACTTGCCCGATGGTGTCTGTTTAATGGAAAAACAGGTGAGCAAATTAGGAATTATAGTAGAGTGCAAAAAGGGTAATAATAGAGGTAAGACAGGAAACTGGGGGAACAGAGGAGGAACAACCAACCCAGATGGGAGAGGGAGGACAGGAGGACTTCCTGAAGGAAGTGACATACAAACTGTGTCCTGAAGGCTGAGTAGGGTTTGGGAAGTGAGGAGGGATAGGTATGTGGCCCAGGCAAAGGATCAGTGGATGTCCTCATAGGACAACACATCTCTGGTTGTCTGATTAGTTCAAGGTGAGGCTCTGTGTATACATGTACCAAATGGCCAAACATATGACCCAGGAGAGGGGAAGAGGAAGAAAGAGAAGTGTGGGGAGAAAGAAGAAGGAATAGTCACAGAAAATGAGAGAAAAGGAAGGAGAAAAGAAGAAGAAGAAGAAGGGAGACAAGGAGAGAGAAGTTGGTTGAGTGGAGTGGACAGATCTGAGTCATCATTCTTGGAAAACTCAAGAGTGGTGATTGGCCAGCTGCCTCTTGGAGCATTCCCTGTACCTGGTCCTGTGCTCAGATATGGGGAATTTGAAGAGAGTCATCCCTGCCATCATGAACTCACACTCCTGCTGAGGAAAGGAAACTTCGTACAGGGAATAATGCTAAGCATTGCAAATTTGGGGATAGAAAGAGATCAAGGTAGGTTCAAATAGTCAAGAAAATCTTGACAGTTCTTGGAGTGGACCCTGCTGAGATGGTTTAAGTGCTACACATTCCCGACTGGGGGTGCTATCGTGGGGACTGCCTCTCCCACGGCTGACAGTGTCCATGTTGATTTCAGGACTCAGGATGCTGTTGCTGCAAGCCCTTCTACTGCTATTAGGCCTGCTTAGTCATGCCCAGGATGTTACCACTGAAGGGCCAGGAGCCCTGCTTCCCATGCCCAAGGGGGCCTGTGCAGGTTGGATGGCAGGCATCCCAGGGCATCCTGGTCATAATGGAACCCCAGGCCGTGATGGAAGAGATGGCACCCCTGGTGAGAAGGGTGAGAAGGGAGATGCAGGTAAGAACAAGGTTTTTTGTTTCCTCCATCAATCCTGGGTAGAGGAGGGCCTCCAGGGCTACATGAGAGCACTGGTTATTACTTAAGGCCTAGACATAGGAAACATGCAGCACTTTTTTCTTATGTGACCATTAAGCAGCCTGGAATGGATTTTGAGTTGGACGTCCAGGGGAGAGACAAAGTGGTACCTTTAAATCCAAATTTCCTTGACTCCGTTCCACTTGCATCTCCTTCCTTGTCCCTTTTCCCATCCTCACCCTCACTCTTATTCCCCAGATGTTCACTTTTCCTATTCTTTTCTCATTCATTCCTGTTTCTTCCAGCAGCATTCTTCCAGCAGTATTCAACTGCATACTCTCCAATGTTCTCCACAAGTTTCGGAGAACTCTTGGTTTTGTTAAGAGGATAACTCTAACGTAGAAGACTCTGTTACGGGTTACTACAAGAAAGCCAAACTGAATGTAAACAAGTGTCCAAAGTGTGGAACACAGAGAAAACATGCTCAATGAAGATCTGGATTAATATGAAATTTCTTTGAGAAGGCAGGATTTGAGTCAGACCTTGAAAGATGTGTAGGCGGAATAGAGGATAGAGGGCATCATGGACAGAGCAGATAGAGGGCAAAACTGTAATTGGTTGAGCCAGTATACTAAGGGTTAAAAGGTAGAGAGTCTATGATGGAAACTTATAGGAGATAAGGTTGGAGATTTATTTGTGAGAACCCGCTGGGCTCTGGGGTATGTACAAAGAGGAGGTGACATTTCTCCTTGTTCTGTCAGGCAGGCTGTGGGTGGAGGTCCCAGGGACAGTGGTTTTAGCTGGACAAAACCTAGACAAGAGCTCCATTTCCTGTGGTCACTGAAATTGTCTCATTCTCTAGGTCTTGTTGGTCCTAAGGGTGACACTGGTGAAATTGGAGTGACTGGGGCTGAAGGTCCCCGAGGCTTTCCAGGAATCCCAGGCAGGAAAGGAGAACCTGGAGAAGGTGCTTATGTATACCGGTCAGCATTCAGTGTGGGACTGGAAACCAAGGACACCATCCCCAATGTTCCCATTCGTTTTACCAAGATCTTCTACAATCAGCAAAACCACTATGATGGCACCACTGGCAAATTCCACTGCAACATTCCTGGGCTGTACTACTTCTCCTACCATATCACAGTCTACCTGAAGGATGTGAAGGTCAGCCTCTTCAAGAAGGACAAAGCTACGCTCTTCACCTATGACCAGTACCAGGACAAGAATGTGGACCAGGCCTCTGGCTCTGTGCTCCTTCATCTGGAGGTGGGCGATCAAGTCTGGCTTCAGGTGTATGGGGATGGAGAACATAATGGAGTCTATGCTGACAATGTTAATGACTCTACCTTCACAGGATTTCTTCTCTACCATGACACCAACTGATCACTACTCACTCTGAGCCTCCACCAGACCCAACAGTCAAAAAGTCAATTAAAGAACCGTCAACATCTTTCAGCATAGCAAAGAGATTGATTTTATTGTTCAGTATGAGAATTTTAAACATTATTGGTCCATTTACTCATTAGTTAATTAATTAGGATAGGATTTGGTTATGTGGAGAGAATGAGGTGGAATTAATTTTCACAAAAGTCATGTACTGTTGTTTCTAGTCTTGAAGATGATATGATTCCTGGCCTCCAGGATCTCTTATGTAGTAGTAATAATAGAATAATAATAACAAGTACTGAGGGAGTATCACCCTGTAATGACTGCCAAGAAGTAGGTGACAATGCTATTTTGTGCCCACTGTGTCTCCTGACATTCATGCCAATCCTATAAAGTATACAGGAAAGACACTAATCTCCTCTTTTTACAGTTGGGGTCCTGAGGTTGAGAATTAAGTGGCAGAGTTAAAAATCAAACCCAGAGCCTTGGACTTTTCTTACCAGACTGTTTTCCCTTGTAGAAGAACATGGCCTCTTTGGAGTGTTGGTTTGGGTCTGTTTCCCACCTCACCTAAGGATCTCTGAATTCCTCTTCATCAGGTCAAATCTACTCCCAGCAGAGCTCCCTCAGAGAAGGTGGTTGGTTCTATGGTAGGTCCCATCCCAGCGGGACCACACAATGGCTTCTGAACTGCTCTGTACTTGTTCTTCTCTGTCTCTCCTCATGCTCTTCTTTCCACCTAAGAAAACTGCTTCCATCTCCAAATGTTGAATTCTTCCCTGTTCCTCAAGTCCACCTGGATAGGAGCTTCTCTAATGTGACCTCTGTTTCTTGCAAACTTTCCTTGCACACAGTACTTTCTGTGTCCCTCTGTTTTACTATCAATGAGTGTCCTGGATGTGGGAGGCATCATCACTCAAACTAGGGGCAACTGCCTGGTGAGGGCTTCCTTCACCCATGAATCCCTTGCAGGTCCTTGATAAATGCCTGATGAAGACTGATCTCTTGAATCTCATATGTACCCAGAATTAATTCCACCTCATTCTCTTCATATAACCAAAGCTTCATCATCTGTAGAAATATCTTTAATTTAGGAATTCCCTGGTTTTAAGCACCAAATCCTTACTCAAATAGATAGCTTAAACCTTTCCCATCAGAGAAAGGGTGATTATACTTTACAGAACTTAAAGATTTCTCCTTCAAAAAGATAACTTGAACCTGAAATGCAAAATGCAGGGAGGAATTTGGAAACCATTCTTTCTATGGATACTGTCAAGGCTGGGGATGACTTGGGCCTCCTGAATTTATTCTTTTTATTTTTTATTTTATTTTTTAAGAAATACAGGTGGTTGATGGTGGTTTTAGGAAAAGTAATCATAGCGTGTGTATTAATATAGGAATGGAAAACCCATTTTTGCCTACAGTTTTAAGTTCTGGATGATTCCCTTTTATATGTATGTTGTTTTTCATTAAGTGGTTATTTTGAAAAAAATAAGACAAAAAATAAGACAAAGCTTTGTTTTTTAAAGTACTTGCATATCATTATTTTCTACAAATAAAATTGTTATCTAACATTAAAAGTAAAAGCACTTGCTGCATGTGAAGTGTGTTTTTATTTCTGGAGGAAGGAATGTGGTTTAAAAAGGGATGAACTTTGGGTTAGTTAGGACACAATATTGTGAATAACAGAAAACCCAAACCCAAACTAACACAAGGAAAATTAAAAAAAAAAAAAGTTTTTCTTTTTTGGATAGAAAATACCAGAGCTATCCTGTTTTAGATAAGGAAGCAATTGTCCCTTTTTTATCTGTTCTTTCTCTGTACCTTCTATAGTGAGGCTTCACTCTCAGGAGCTGCAGAGTATAGTTTGAGGCTCTGCCTCACACGTCAAGAAGGAATTAGCAGGGTTGAGGATGTAGACCAGTAGTAGTGTGCTTGACTAGCATGCTCAAGGCCTTGGGTTTAATCCCCAATACTGCTAAAAATGCACAACCAAACCCCAAAACCATAGCCTGCCCAGTTCTTGTAGCTTCACATCACACCATTCAGCCAAATGGATAGTGTCATTTCTGGTGGTTCCCAAAGAGAAGAGAACACTCTTTTCCAAAAGTCTCAGCAAGTATGTACTTGTATCTCATCAGCTCTGGCCAGGTTTGTGGGCCCATCTCTGACTAATCACCAGAGTCAGGAGCACTGACTATGCTCAATGACAAGTTTAATTATGGCTCAGGAAAGGGGTATTTAGACATATTTTCCCTAAAGCAAAATCTGGACACTATTACCACAAGTGGGAGAATGGATGATGGATATAAATCAATGCCTGTCCACACAAACTATTAATGTTATATTTGAATTTTCTTTGGCTTCTTAGAGAGATATTGAAGGCAAATTACTGTCAGTTTTCTCTAAAATTTCAACAAGTAGCTAATGTCTAGTCATGCTTATAGTCCCATATCTGGCTAGGGTGAGACCCTCACAGAACTAGACGTGGTACTATGCTCACACGAAGTTCTCTGGGGCACAGTCCTTTCCTTTAGGAAGCAGAAGCACAGAGAAGATCAATCTATAAAACACCTCCAGAGAGAAACTGTGACGGTGATTTTAGGATTGATGCTCTTGTGGTGTTTTTAAGTATAATTGTATATTTATCTATTTCTCTTCAGTTCTGACAGCCTTTGCTTGATGTTTTTAGGAGCTCTGTTGTTAGGTACATACATATTTAGTCTTATGTCTTTTTGGTGAATTTAGTCTTTTATCACTATATAGATCTTCATCTATGATAATTTTACCTGTTCTGAAGTCTATTTTGTCTAAAATCACCATAGGAACTCAATTCTCTCTCTTTTTTAATATTTATTTTTCAGTTTTCGGTGGACACAACATCTTTATTTTTATGTGGTGCTGAGGATCAAACCCAGCGCCCCACTCATGCCAGGCGAGTGCGTTACCACTTGAGCCACATCCCCAGCCCCTCAATTCTCATTTGATTAGTATTTGGATATCATAACTTATTCCATCATGTTACTTTATTTATTTATTTTTAAATATTTATTTTTTAGTTTTAGGTGGACACAACATTTTTATTTTATTTTATTTATTTTTTATGTGATGCTGAGGATCAAATCCAGTGCCTCACGCATGCCAGGCACTTGAGCCACATCCCTAGTCCATGTTACTTTAAATATATTTGTATCATTAGATTCAAAATGTGTTTCTTTTAGATTGTGTATAATTGGGTCTTTTTAAAAAAATTAAACATGAAAATCACTTTCTTTTAATTGGCATTTAGAAAATTTATGTTTAATAAAATTGTGGTCATGGTTGGATTTAAGGGGATCATTTATTTGTTTTCTGTTTGGCACTTTTAATTATTCTTCTTAACCACTTTAGATTATTTGAATATTTCATAGTATTTAATCTTTATTAATTAATTAGCTTTTTGGCTACGACTCCGGTGCTTTTTAGTGGTTTCTCTAGAAATCGTAATGTACACTTTTTACAGTACATGTAGAGTTAATATTTTACCACTTTGAGCAAGCTATAGAAATCTTATAACTATATAGTTTCCTTTATCCTTTTTCCTTTATGTTATAGCTGCTATATATATATTACAGCTATATGGTCACATATATTTTAAATAAAGGGAAAAACACTTAATTCAGATATTTATTATCTCTTTTGTCTTTTATATATACTGTAAGTTCCATATTTCCCTCTGAGGTAGTTTTTCCTTAACCTGAAGAATTTTATTTAGCATTAGAGCAAGTCTATTGGTGATGAATTCCCTCAGAATTCCTTCATTTGAGAATGCCTTTATTTTGTTTGAATACACTAAGGATATTTTCTCTGGATATAGAATTCTTATTGACAATACTTCCATTCCAGCACTTTAGTTTACTTTATTGTTTTCTTCCAATACTTTAAAGATGTTATCTCACTATCTTTCATGGTTTTATGAGAAACCTGTGGTAATAGTTGCCCTTATATGTAATTTACCATTTTTTCTTCTTGCTGCTTTTAAGGTGTTTTCTTTACCTTTGGTTTTCAACAGTTTGATTATGTTGTGTTTACATGTTTTCTTTGATTTTAACCTATTTGGGGTACATTGAACTTCTTGAATCTGTAAATATATGTCTCTTAACAAATTGAAACATTTTCTGCCATTGTTTTTTCAAATATATTTTCTGAGTCTTCTTTCTGGAATTTCAATGACATGAATGTTAGATCAATAGGTCTCTAAGGCTTTTTTTTTTTTTTTTACTTTTTTCTAGTCTTTCCTTTTCAGTTCTTTTTATTACATAATTTCTATTGATGTAGTTTTAACAGACTTCCCTCTTATCGATACTCTGCTATTGAGCTCATCTAGCAAATGGTTCATTTCAGATATTGTTATCTCTCAGTTTAAAAATTTTCATTTGGTTGCAAGTGTATATTGTATGTTCTTTTGAGAACACTGATACTTCCATTTATTTCAAGAATGTGCATCTAGGGGCTGGGATTGTGGCTCAGTGGTAGAACGCTCGCCTAGCACTGGTGGGACCCAGGTTCGATCCTCAGCACTACATAAAAATAAAGGCATTGTGTTGTGTCCATCTACACCTAAATAAATAAATAAATATTTTTTTTTTAAAAAAAGAATGTTTATCTTTACCTCATGGCTATAATAGGTATTTTTAAAGACTATCTGGCTATAATAGGTATTCAAAAGACTAGTTCTAACTTGGGTCATATCAGAGTTGGCATCCTTAACATTGGTAATAGGTTTCTTCTGCATTGAGGAATTTTGGATGGTATCCTGAATATTTTGAATATTGTGATGTAAGACTCTAGGTTCTCTTAAAATTTTCTGGTGAAAGTTGATTTATTGTATTATATTTTATTTTTGAGTATGTGAAAGCAGACAAGTGATTCAGGTTCAGACTTAAGTTATGTTTCGCCTTCCACAGGTGGGTATTCCAAAGTCAGTCCAGTTTTTGAGCCTCTGCTATGCTGTTTGGGTCTATATGTCCCATGCACCTCTCAGAGTTTAGTCTGAGACTTATAATCTCAGCTTCATTGTGTCTGTTCCACATGTGTGCAACAGAGAATTGAGACTGGGACTTGTGAAGGTTCCTATGCAAAATTAGAAGATATCATTTTCCAACTTTCTCCTCTGGCATTTCCCTATGGTCTCCATTCCCCGGTGACCCTCCCTTTCCTGGTTCTTCCGGCCAGGAAACTGGGATTCTTTTAGAATTTTACTCCCTGTGACTAAGGGTCCTGCATGATTGTGCTGTTCTGTGTGACTGGGGATGTTTGAGGGGTAAAGCACTGAAAGTAAAAGATGTAACAGAAACTGTCTTGTGTTCTTTGAATAGCATGACCCCATTTACTGATTTTTCTGGCCAGGGACAAATGGATTTTCTTTGGGAGTTTTAGATAAGATGTAAATGCTCTTCCTATGACAATATTACCCATTGGCTAGGGCTGGCTTCAGGGCACGTCTGGAAGAGAAGACTGAAGAAAACATGTTAGGAAAATCAGGAATTTCTCTTACTCTTTTTGTCACCTTTCCTGGTCTTCCAGTTGAGCAAGAGGTGATATCCCCTGGAGTTTTTCCTGACAGTGCCTACTACATAATTCCAGAACTTGGCCTGCCCTTCAGGTTAAATCCAGGAGATAAAGAAGACATAAACACTCCATGAAAAATCTCCCTGTGACTATGGGTTATTATTCAAGTATTGACTTTAGTCCTGCATCTGCCTGCTGTTGTTACTTTTCAGTATCCTTAGGTATTTCTTTTTCTTTTTCTCAACAATGTTAGTTATAATCAGTGGGAAAGATTGTAGCTGGCTAACTTTAGCTTGACTAGTATTAGACATCCCACATCCCAGGATAGTCTTGAAGAAAGAAAAAGAAAAGGAATTGAAGGATGGCAGGCGCCCCAGGAATCAAATAATTTACCTTGAACTTAATGGATGTCAAAGAAAATAAATCCAATCTTGAGATAGACCATTGTCAAAAACATGGAAGGTACCAAAAATTCTATGACCAAGGAAAATGGGGCCAAATAAGGTCTTATTTATTTATTTATTTATTTATTTTATTGGTTGTTCACAACATTACAAAGCTCTTGACATATCATATTTCATACATTAGATTGAAGTGGGTTATGAACTCCCAATTTTACCCCAAATGTAGATTGCAGAATCAAGTCGGTTACACATCCACAATTTTACATAATGCCCTATTAGTAATTGTTGTATTCTGCTACCTTTCCTATCCCCTACTATACCCCCTCCCCTTCCCTCACAAATAAGGTCTTGACTGTGATCCTGGCCTCTGTTCCCCCGCCCCCTCTGTGTCTGGTGATTGATGAGAATACATCAGACATTGTGCCAGAAGTATTTACCTTCAAACTTAGAATTTTTCATGTAGTGTTTCAGTTAGGAATATTTGGAAATATCCAGATTTTAAAAGACAGTTTAAAAATAGTTTTTTCCTTTGATGTATTTGGTTTCCATGAGGTATTTTGCAGCATGTAAACATGATTTTGAACAAAATTCACTGTTTAAAAAGCACATTTCTTCAAAAATGAGTGAAGCAATAAAAATGGACAGAACTCTTCACTTTACTAGTTCTGTATTCTTCATAATATTGGCATAAATAAAATTCTTGGGCTAGAATCCAGGTTTAATCTGCAGTTCAGAGATAGTGCTGTGATCAGGTTAAGGGTCTGTCCATGGCTGTGATGTGGTGGACACCTTCTGGATGTTCTGCCACGTCTTTCTTGGTGGCGGACCACTCACTCCCTGACCCTTTTAGTCCGCTTAGTGCTCCAATCTCATCCCTGTCTCTAAAGACCACTGAATTGACCAGGGTAAGTACTTGGTCTAAGCTGGGTACTATGCTCATCCCCTCCCTAACTCATGTTGAAATTAAATTACTATGATGCCAGGTGCTAAAATGGTAATTAGGTAATGAAATCTCCATCCTCATGAATAGACAAATGCTGTTGTCCTGGGGTAGATTCACAACTTTTGCTCTCTCTTTACCCTTCTTCCATGTGATGCCTTCTGCTATGGAATAACATAACAAGAAGGTCTTCTCAAGATGCTGTCATCTTAATCTTGGATTTCTCAGCCTCTGCAATGTGAACCAATATATATCTGTTCTTTGTAAACTACTCGGCCTGTGGTATTATAGTATATCCAAACAGAAAAAGATACTGGTTCAACCAGATTTTTTAAAATAACTTTGTTTTATTTATTTATTTTTTTTTTGTGGTACTGGGGATCAAACCCAAGGCCTTGCATGTGCGAGGCGAATGCTCTACCCCTGAGCCATAACTCCAGCCCCCAACCAGATTCTTGCAGGAATGTGAATTAGGATGGATGGAAAACATGCAGACTCAAGACCCCAGGTGGCTACTTTCTGCCCTGCTATCTACAGGGAGGGGAAGCCTGGCTGCAGAGAAAGAAACAGGCTTCCAGAGAGACAGAACTGAGACAGAAAGAAAGAGATTTTGTCAGTCCTCATGGTTGCTGGAAGCTTTCCACTGTTTAATTTAGTACTTCTTGGGATTTAGTTATATTTCTACTCATGGTCCCAGGAGACACCAGTTACTAGGTTTTTACACAATTTCCCCTTTCAACTTAAGCTAGCTGGTGTTGATTTCTCTTATTTGTATCCAAAAATACATAAGGTCAGGAATTATTCTGTGACTGTGCCTAGGGACCAGCATGAGGTCCAGTTAGGGAGAACATTTAGTAATGGGGTAATAGATTTAAAGTAATCAAGCCCTTATAGGATCAGATCTAGAACTGAAGCTTCATGTGTATTTGTTTTATTAGCAATTAATCCCCCAGCTTAGAAATTCCTTATGGGGCGCAGAGACTTTATATTTCATCTTTGAATTCTTTATAGAGATTCATTCATTCTGCAATCATTTATTGACTATATGTACCTGACACAAAATAACTTGAAGAATAGCAACAGAAATAATAATAATAACCATTTTGAAGCACATGCTTGAAGTACATTATTTTATTTAATCCTTAAATTAAATTAAATGTCATCGACTAAGCTATTAGGAAAAAAAAAGTTGGAGCTTAGTGAGGCTAATTAAGTGGCTCAAAGCCACAACTAGTAATTGTAGAACAAAGATCCACACTCAGGGTCACCTGACTCTAAAGTTCATGCTGTAGAAACAATAATCCCCAATACCACTGATGTTTTCCCCTACTGTTTTCAAGACATTTGGGGGATAGGCTGTTTACATAACCTGTTGCTCTAATGTTTGCAATCCTGTAAATACCAGAAGTGGAAAAACTTGCCTTTGTAAAGTGAGTCATTGAATTTGCTATATGACAGAAAGTCTGGTTGTTAAAAGGAAATATGATGAAATGTCTCACCCATCATTCATGTGAACTAGTTCAGAGTCCTGCACTGAGGTTCTTTGTAATATGATGCAAGGGGAAAAAAAAAAAGATCTTGCAAAATAGTTTGTTTATACCTACCAAAATAGGTTGAGTCAAGGTTCAACCATTCTTTACTAAAAATGCTATGTAAATTAAAAATAGAATGCTACTTTCTTAACATGATAAAGAATAACAAATTCTAACAGTGTTGAATGTTATAATAAAATAGTGAAACATTAAATGCATTCCCATCAAACTTGGTATAAAACAAGAATACTTGGTTTCACCATTCTTAGTTAATAATGTTCTGGAGATCCTGTTATTTTATGCACTTACCTTTGAGTTTCTTCTTGCTTTATTTTACATTATTATCACAGTCTTTCATCAAACAGGCACCAGGGGAAATTAAAAAAAATTTTTTTGTTTGGTTTATATATTTTTTCTCTCCCATTTTATATTTTTCTGTTTTATTTTCAGTATTTGTTTACAAGTAATAGAAACCCAAGTCCAATCAGCTTGAGCAAAAATAGGAATTATTGGTTAAGAAGCCAAAAATTACAGTGATGGAGCAAATTACAGTCTAGATAGAGGTGATTCAATGACATGGTCATGGGCCTACCTGTTCTCTCATTTCATCATATTCTTCTTCTTTTAATTGTTATCATTTTCCAGTTGCAGATGGTTATAAAAAAAATCTCAATTTCTATCCATTATTCTTACCCCAGAGCTAGAAACTTTCAGTCTTCTGATGCCTCTGTATCAAATCCTACTGTAGTGTGAGCCTGGCCTTGTTCAATTCTTGTGCCCATCCTTGATCTAATATGTGCATACCATGTGTCTGTAGAGTTAACCCCACCTGAATCACTTGTAAACACTGCTTGACAGAATCTGTGGAGAAAGAGGAGTAATTAGAAAAGTACAATTTTCACAACAATTTATTTATGTAAATTGAAAAAAACGAACTTTCATGAGCAAATGACCATCTCACACATATCTTCCATTATTCCCTCCTCAGGACAGGAAAAAAAGAAAAAGACAATATTATTCAGATTTGGCTGGCAGTTGGGTGTCATTCCTTGCAGCTGAGCTCAAGAAACTAAATTATCTAATTAAACACCTACCCAAAAAGCAATAATCTTATAACTGAAAGGACATAACTTATAACTGAAAGCAATAATCTTATAGCAGTTATCATGTATTAGAGGTGTCAAAAATAGCGACATAGTAAAAAGCCGGTAGAGGTAAAGCTTATGCAATGGGAGAAAAATGTTAAGTCCTGAGTTATAAATAGATAATCAAGTTTTGAGTTAAAATGCTGACCTATCCCTCATAAAGAAACAAACAAGCAAATTAAAAGAAGATAAAAACATGAGAGTGGGTTTCTGTATAGCAGCCCCATATTAGAGGTTTAGAAAGATCTGTTGAGTTTTAAGTCTTTCCCAATAACAGTTCCTTGTTATGTTAGTACTTCCTATTTTATTCTCATGGGTACAATGGCTAAAGCCTTCTTAGGTAAAGTCTCAAGGCCGGAGGCCAAGACTCAGGACTGCCTTCCTCAACCTGATCATTCATGTTGTTTTATGAATCATCATGAAGCCCCCCATCGCTTTGTAATATTCTATTGTCTGGATATCGTACAATTTGTTTCTGCAGCTACCAGTCGATGGATGGCCAAATTTAAGAATGCTGGGTCATATGGTTTTGTAATTTTCAGCATCCACACATGTGGATTTTGTTATATTTATTCTTCAAAATTTTTTTTTGTAATTGTAGATGGACAGCATGCCTTTATTTTATTTATTTCATTTTTATGTGGTGCTAACGATCGAACCAGTGCCTCACACATGCTAGGCAAGTGCTCTGCTGCTGAGCTACAGCCCCAGCCCCTTACATTTGTTCTTTTTCTTTCTTTTTGAATAATATTTTCTTTATTTAGAAGTTAGAATCAAGAGACAAAGAAAGACAGTCCAGAGGACCAAATGGGGAGGTGACTGAACCCCCAGAGCCCCAAATGGAGTGGAAGGAAAAAAGCAAAACAGAATAGGAAAAAAAAATTTTGTTCTTAAATACTTCATGTTTTAAATGATACTATAATTGGCTTAAATACATTTTAATAGCTGGTTGTTTATTGTTAATACATGAGAAATATACTACTGATTTTTGTGTATTTGGCCTTGTATGCAGTGATCGTGCCAGGTCTTCACTTACTAATTCTAACTGCTTTTGTACAGTCTCTTAGGGATTTTCTGTGTACAGGATAATAATCAGTTTTTCCTCTATAGTAAATGCATTTTATTTACTATCCATTTTCTTCCTTTACTGATACAATGTTGAAAGGAAGTGGGAAGAGTGGATCTCCTTGTCTTATTCTTAATCTTTGTAGGAAAGTATTCAATCTTTCACCACTGAGCTTAGTGTTAGCTATAGGATTTCTTTTTTTTATTGATTTTTTAAAAATCTAAATGACAACAGAATGCATTACAATTCTTATTATATGTATACATCATGATTTTTCATAGTTAGCTGTAGGATTTCTAAAATCTTTAATTTTTTTTCTTATAGATACCCTTTTTCAGGTTGAGGAAGTTCTCTTGGATTATTTGCTTTGAGTTGCTATTTTTGTGAAATCATGAACGAGTGTTACATTTTTGCAAATTTGTGGGGGGAGATCTAGTAAGATGAATATGTAGTTTTCCTTCCTTTCTCTACAAATGTGGTAATTTGCCTTGTTTGATTTGCAAATGTAAAAAATGAGCTTTTTTTAAAAAAATAAACTTCACTCAATCTCATGCTGTGTGTTATCCTTTTTGTTTATTGCTGAATTTGATTTGCTAGTATTTTGTCAGTGCATTCCATGTAAATGTTTATGAGTGATATTGATGTTCATTTTTATTGTAGTAACTGCTTGGTTTTGGTATCAGGGTAATATTTCTTTTATGACTTGGCTTGGGAAGCATTCATCGTCTCTTTGTTTCTGGAACACTTTGTGTATTCTTACTACCTCTCCTTAAATGTTTTAGGTACTTCTTCATCAAAGCAGTCTGGACCTGGAGCTTTCTTTGTTGAGAGAATTTTAACTATAAGTTCATTTTTTAAAAAGCTGATATAGGGATATTCAGGTGTTGTATTTTCTTCTTGAGTCACTTTCACTAGTTTATGTCCTTCAAGGATTTTCATGTACATTGAGATACTATTAGTATAATTTTCTCATATGTCTTTATTTTTTAAAAATTTGTAGTGAATCTGTATAATCTATTATGTTTTCTCCTTCCATCATTCCTAATACTGCTAAAATTATTCTCTTTGTGTTGATAGTCTAGCTACATGTTTTTCTGTTTCTTTTTTTTTAAATATTTATTTTTTAGTTTTAGGTGAACACAATATCTTTATTTTGTTTCTATGTGGTGCTGAGAATCGAACCCAGAGCCTAATGCATGCTAGGCGAATGCACTACCACTTGAGCCACATCCCTAGCCCTAGCTACATGTTTTTCAATTTGATATTTCTTTTTAACAAAATATTTTTTTGGTTTAATTAATTTTATGCATTGTTTGCCCATTTTCTGTTTTATTAATAATCTACTCTTATTTTTACTATTCTTCATTAATAATAAATTTGGATTTAGTTGCCCTTTTTGTTTTATCTTTTTTTTTAAAGTAGAAGTGAAAATCAATTATTATTAGACCTTTATTACTTTCTATTAAAATAACTTAATATAAAATTTCCTCTAAGTATGACTTTGGTTATATCTTACAAATTTGGATATGTTGTATTGTAATTTTAATTCAGTTTAAGTATTATAAAATTTATCCTATAGTTTTGTTTGATTCATGGTTTGTTTATTTAACTGTTTCTCTGACAAGTATTGCTTCAATTCTATCAGGTTTTGCTTAATGCATTTGAAACTTATTAGATACATATAATGATGTGTTAGGGAAAACTAATTCCCACTCACAAAAGCTGATTATGTACATCTTCTCTTAACTCTGAATTCGGAGATGTCATGTTGTAGTTTAAAATTGGCCGTGGTGGAAGTATTTATACAATGGAAATCAGAAAATACTTCAGAGCAGAGCTTTTTATTCCCAGTGAGCCAGCTGTTAAGCATTTACTGTTAAGCACAATACAGACACATTTAAAATGGTTATGTCTCATGGATAAATTTATCTCTGTCATTATAAAATGTCTCTTTATCCATTTTAAAAATTCTAGCTATGAAGTCTCAATTTTGTTATATTAACAGCCATTTTTTTCTTATTATGTTGTGTTTGCATTCTTTATTGCTTTTTCATACTTTTACTTTTTATGTTTCCATGTCTATACATTTAAGAGCTTCTGATACACAGTATGTTGTTGATTCTCGATTATTTATCCAAAAGGATTATTTATCCTTTGAAGTATTTGGACCATTTATAGGTCATAGAATTATCAATATAGCTAGGATTAAATCTATTATCCTATTTTTTTTTCTTGTCCCATATATTCTTTGTTTCCCACTTTCTTGTTCCTTGTCTTCTTGTGGATAAAATGAATGTATTTTTAGATTCCCTTATATCTCTACCATTGGCTTATTAGCAAGATGACCTTGTTTTATTTTTCCTCATTGTTCTAGGATTTAAAAAATGCTTTTTAAGTTTACCACAACATTTAGAGAGAATATAACTTTTGTGCATGACATATGGACTTTATTAACTTAATTAACTTACCAATAGTGGGCTTCTAATTTCTACCTGTCTGTGCATTTGCTATCACATATTTAATTTCTAAATGTGTTTTAAATGACACAATACACTGTTACTGTTTTTGCCTCAAATGAAATAAATGTCTTTTATTTTTACCCACAATTTTATCATTTCCAGTGTCCTTTAGTCCTTCAAGTTTCCATAATTTCCTCTGAGGTCATTTTTCTTTTAATATTTCTAATGATGCAGTATTGCTGTCAATGAATTTTCTGTTTATCTAAAAGAGTACACTTAATTTTCCTTCATATTTTAAATACATTTTCTCCAGGTATGAAATTTTAAGTTGGCAGTTCTTTTCTATTCTTTTTCTTTTCTCTTTAATTTTTTTTGGGTGGCAAACAATGTTTATTCAGGTTTAATATAGATTTTAAAATCTGGTCTCCTTCCAGTTGTTTCCTTCAAAATTTTGATGTGTGGGGGCAGGGAGTCACTTCTTGGCAGCTTCTTCCAAATCTGCCTTTTTTTGAGCAGCCAGGAATGTGATTTGCTTCCTCTAGAAAGCTATTAGCACTTCCGCACTGAGGTCCTTCATCAAAGGCATGGGGGCAGGGATGGTCAGAACGAAAGATGGAGTGAACTATGGAGGACAGGGTTACATCCTGCAGGGCAAAGGATTGAGCTTTGATCTCTTATACATGCTTCCGGATCACTAGGCAGATCATATTTTTCCCTATCCACTACTTTCTTTTCAATCCCAAAAGCTACCTCTAAAAAGTAGGAAATAATGGTTGTCCAAATCTTGATATCAAATCAGGCTTCATAAACATCTTTGTAGGTAAAGGAATATGTTCTTTGATGTCCCTTGTGGTCTTGCTGAACTCTTTGCAGAACTGGTTAATACAAATGCCTTGTTGATCCAGAATGGGACCTAGTGGGGGCCCAGATGTGGCCTACTCTGCCCACATGATGGACAGGATCAGGAGGCCAGCCCAAGACTTCCTGAGAGCCTGAGGAGTCCATCTTAGCTTTTGACAGGCGGCTTTGTTTTTCTTTTGATCCTTTAAAGATGTCATTGTCTTTGTAAAGTTTCTCATGAGAAGTCTGCCTGTTACATCTTTCTTCTTCTGTCAATAAGACACTGTTTATTTCCAGATTCTTTTAAGATTGCATCTTTATCATGAGTTTAGGACAAATTGATTATGATGTGTCTTGCTGTGGTTTTCTTTGAATCTATCTTGTCTGTGGTTTATTAAATTACTTGATCTATCTGTAGGCATATATTTTTCATCAAATATGAAAAATTTTGGCCATTACTTTTTTGTTTTTAATTCAATCTTTCTCTGCTCCTCTTTTCTTTTCCTATTTCTGGGACTCTGTCAGTCACCAATTCTCTGTAAACATTTTCAGTTTTCCCTTGCCCTCCCCCGCCATTACTTTGAATAATTTCTGTCACTATGTCTTCATGGACACTGATCTTTTCTTCTGTAGTGTCTAATTTCCTGCTAATTTAATCTGGTGACGTTTTCATTTCGAAAATTGCATTTTTCACCTGTAGATGTTCATTTGGTTCTTTTTTACATTTTCCTCTCCTTCTCTAATTATATTCTCATTTTCCTTAATGTTATTGAAAATATGTAGGATATTTATAATAGTTGCTCTAATGTTGTTGTTGGCTAATTCCATTGTTTCTGAAACTTCTGCATCTGTTTGTATATATTAAGTTTTATTCTGTTTATGAGTCATGTTTTCCATTCAGTCAAAAATTGATTGAAGCCAGGCATGGTGGCACCTGCTCATAACCCCAGCTACTTGAGAGGTTTAGGCAGGAGGATTCTAAGTTTGAGACTAGCCTGGGCAACATAGCCAGCACTTGCCTAAGAATAAACAAGAAAAAGATCTGCGGCAAGTAACTCAATGGCAGAAAGCTTTCTTACTATGAGTAAGGACCTAGCTTTAATCTCCAGCAACACGCATACACACACTCTCTAATGATGCAAATTGTAAATTTTAGATTGTTGAATGTTGGATTTTGTTGTATTTTTTTTTTTGTTCCTGGTTAGTAATTAATTTTTTTGTGTGTGGATAGGTCTTCTAGGGAGAGTCTAGAGTGACCTATACCATAAGGCTAATTTATCCTTAACATAAATTTTGGATCTTCTAGAATCTCGATTGTGCATTTAATAACCCTCTCCACTCTGATCAGTGAGGTTTGAACAATGCCTGGTGCTCTATGAGTTCTATGGATTTGGGGGCTTATAAACTTCAAGTAATTATTCTTTCTCTGAAAGTCATTTTTTTGATTGACTGGTATATCTTATCATATACAGATTGGTATTTAGTCCAATTGTAAGAGGACTAACTTTTAAAGACCCCTATTCAGATTTCTAGAATTCTTTCTCTGTATTGCTCTCCCTTTTCAGGAATTGTGCCCTAAAAATTTACCCCTTACCCCTTCTGAACTCCAGTCTATCCCTTCAACGCAATTCAGGTTCTTGCTGTCTGTGCTGTGGTCCGGACATTGCCTCCAGGCACAAACTTGGGCAATCTCTTAGCTAACATACTAATTATTCCCTTTTTTGGGGGGATTGCAATCCTGAGCTACCAATATCCAAAAGCTATTTTTCTTATATTTTTTCCATTTTTCCTATATTTTTTTCCATTTTTCTATTTGCTTACAATGGGAGTATCATTGCAGAGTTCATTACTCTTTCATGTAAAAAATGCAACCCTGAAGCTTTAATGGTCTGGGGAATGACAAGTCAATTACGGTTCCAGCTTATTAAGTTTTGGTTCCTTCTGTCTTCAGTTCTACAGATACTCTAAAAGGTTGGTAGTACTATTATTGGGCATTTGGTATTTTTCAGTTAATGAAGTATGAAGGCACTTTCTTATATGTACCATGCTGGTCGTTTATCAGAGGAATAAACATTTGACAATATTTGTGACTCTGATTTCAAGAATAATCCATTTTCATCGCCAACTAATGGAAAATGCAGAATAATTTACCAAAAAAAAATTCAATTATGATTTGAGTTCCCAGAGACTATTACAGTAAGTATTTTGACTTATTTCTACCAATTATTTCATTCATACATATAAACTGATAGCAATTTCTTAAACTACATTATTAGGGGGCAGGGTAAGGTAATCCAAATAGCTCCCAAACCACAGTTAAACTAAAATTTTAAGAGTGTTTAAGAATAGAGTTTGAGGGTAAAATAATTTAGCTTAGTACATCTTCAACATCTAAACAAACTAGGTTTAGGTCCTCAACATTTTTGGATTTGTGGTGCACTTTTAATTCTAGACATCTTGGCAGGACTCAAAAAGGGCTTGAAAACCAGCAATCACTATGGCAATAATTAATAGTGTTCATGGTGTGTTTAATAGCACCCTTAGCTAACATACTAATTATCTGCTTACCCTCCACGCTGATTCGAGGTTTAAGAACTCTTGAGTTCCACGATTTTGTACTCATTTGTAATTGCCAACAAGTGGATCTTAGTGTGAGAAGAATCTGTTTTGGAAGTGGCATTTTCCAAAATGTGCAATTTTACAGCAGAAAAAAAGAGTTGTTTGAATGCAGGAAACATCTTAGAATAGGGAAGTTGGTTCCTAATGGGATTACTCCTACAAGAGGACAGTTGTGCAGGGATGAGCACACTAGGAGTTTTTCTTTGGGTGTATTTATTTATTTACTTTACGGGGATTGAATTCAGGGGCACTGGGCCACTGAGCCACATCCCCAGCCCTATTTTGTGTTTTATTTAGAGGCAGGGTCTCATTGAGTTGCTTAGCGCCTTGCTATTGCTGAGGCTGGCTTTGAACTTGGGATCCTCCTGCTTCAGCCTCCCGAGCTGCTGAAATTACAGACAAGCACCACCCCTCTGGGCTTCCTTTGGATTTTGGCCAAAGACACCTTTAGAGCATTTCTTCAGGTTTCTCTCTTCCTTCAGTGTTTTAATTTCCTTAAATTTCTTTGAGTCTTTTTAGTAGAGCCTTTTGCAGTGGTGGTGGAGGGGATCAGAAAGGGATAGAACAGTCAATTAAGGTGAGGCTTGCTCTGTGCCAAACTCTAGTGTTTGTGGAAACAGTAAGTGATGGGGCTTGGATTCGGGAGTGACTGGAAGAGAAGAAGTGGCCTGTGGCAGGGCTGGGAGAGACTGTGGAGTCACTTCACTTGTGGGCCATCTGGAATGATCTAAATCAGAACTTTTCCTCCCCCTTACTCTTCCTAAAGAAAACAGACCCTTTAAAAAGAATAGGAGGTGTAGAAAACGTAGTTTACAAAATATGTTTGTTAAGAACTTGGAAACATACCGAACATTCAGTATGTGCCCTGCCTTTTCAAATAACTAGAATGTTTCCGTGTCATAAAATCGAATTTGCAAGTGTGATTTTTACAAATGTCATTTTTTATGTCCATGAATAATGTTTCACCATATGGTCACCACAGTGATTTATTTGGATCCCATTTATACCTAGAAGTGAAACTTGTTGGCAGCATGTGTGTATAGATGGTGCAAAAATGCCTGGCTACTTTGGAGAGTGGTGTCAGGACTCAAAAAACTTGGAAATCTTCACTCTGGGCTGTTTGGCTCAATATTAATCACAGCTGGAAAATGGAGACAGGGGAATGCCTCCCAGATTCACGGACGTGTTTGAATGATGTTATTAACAGAGTAAATTTTATTAAATCCAGGCCTATAAAAGCTTGACTGTTTTCTATAATTTGAGCTTGTAGAAAACTTCCTTTCTATTCCACTTGTGCACACACGCAGCTGTTGACTGGCTAAGGTTTGGCGAGGCAAAAAGTCTGAAGGGCCGAAGTAGCAGCTCCTTCTCAGATTCACACATTCCTTTTGGCTTATTGGAAGTGAGATATTATCTGATTCATAGTCTCTCCTACTTGGCAGACATACTGATTTTAGTCAATATGAGTACATTAAATCTGAGCGTTAAAGACAAAGACCTCACTGTCTTCCTTACTCATGACAAAATTAAAGCCATAAAAACAAAGCATGAATTCTGGTATTCAGATGAAGAAAACGTTTCACTTTGAGTCACTTTCCCACCCTGGAAAACTTTTTCTCAGAGAATAATTTCATGATGGATGATTCTACGAGGAACGATGCAATGCTGTAGCATTGCTATAAATGCTGTAATGTTTGCATGCCAAACTGCTTTCAGTGAGAGTGTTCTCTGGAAACTGGGAAGAGTAACACTGCCCAGGTATTAGCATGCCGTGTCTCCAGTAATAAAGAGGAGTAGTGAGTAGAACTCAGGTGTAATAGAGACATAGGGCATTCCCAAGTGGTAGCCTGATCAAATATAAGATAAAAACATAGTGTTTGTGAATCAGTTTTCTGTAGAAAATCAGATAATATCTCACTTTCTGTGGCTGTGACAAAATATGTGAGATAAACAAGTTAAAAGGAGGAAAGATTTATTTTGACCCATGGTTTTAGAAGATTCCGTGATGGTCATTTGGCTCCATTGTTTCAGGCCTGTGTTGAAGCAGAATATCAGTGTGTGTGTGGCGAAGCAAAGTTGATCACTTCACAGTGGCCAGGAAGGAGAGAGGGGGGGAGGGAAGAAAGGGGGGAAAGAGAGAGAGAGAGAGAGGGAAAGAAAGAAGGAGAGCAAGCTTATTTTATAACAAAGCTTTTCCCTGAAAACCCATTACAGTAAGAACCTATTAATGAATTAATCATAAGAGTTTAGAGCTCTTATGATTCAATCACCTTCCAAAGGCCCCACCTCTGAACTCTGCTGCATTGAGGCCCAAGGATATGTGAACTTTCGGGACATTTCAGATCTAAACCATAATTGTGTCATTCCCCATACATAATAAAAGGAGCTACCATTATATCCACTCTTTTCCTACTATAGTACAGTCTCATAAAAATGTACATGCATTGAAGGAAATCTATTTTAAATGTATGGGAAACTTCAACCCTCACCATGAACGTGAGCATTGAGATATAAGTCCATATCTTTCTTGGACATGAACTGATCACAAACCTGAGTATTAGCCACCGTGTAAAGATGGACATTTTCCATTCAATATAGCCACTGATGCAAGCCAGCCTCTTTGTATATACCCCCAAATTCTTAAAAAGAACAGGCAATAGTAATTTTAATTGCCTTAAGCATTGTGACAGAAGCTAATGGAAATCACTGGTGCTTGCATGCCCCTCTATATATCTAGGTTTCCTTGTAGTTAGGGTGGCCCTGTGAGCAGGTCTGGCCAACAGAATGTGGGCAGACGGATGGGTGTGCTTTCCAGGCTGAAGTCATTAAGCATCTGAGGTACCTTCGCACTCAGTCTTCTCCTTCCTTCATGAGACCAGAAACACATGTTGATGATGGATGATGGTAGAGTCACAGTATGAAAGAAATCTGTGTCTCTGAACTTTCCTTTGAAGGAGAACCTCCTTGGAGAGCTCCCCAGCCTATGTTAAATTATGACCAAGAAATAAACACTTATTTTGTTAGGTCTTACTTACTGTGTTGCTGGCATCTCTTACCCTTTAGAAGGAAACTTTCCACATCCACTGTCACTCTTGAGTAAACTCAACTGCAGCAAGTTTTGATGCAGTCCTGGAAATGAATATTTAATGGTCAAAGAATACACCTGATATCAGGCTTTTTTGTTTGAACTCAAAGCTTCAATATTCTCTTAAACTTAGTAAGAGGATTTATCCTGATACAAAGTGACCTTTATAATACTTTATATAGATTTGGAGATGTAATCTCATAGTATTTTCTGATTCTTGGTTTATGCAATTAAGTATATCCATTTCACTGTGCTATGAAACATGTACTGTGACTTTCAGTGCCTCCTAAATACCTTTAAGAAAACTTATATTCTTCCTATGGCTAGAGATAACAACCATATATCTATGGCATAGATAACAACCAAATAGTCTTAAAATATAAAAGAATGATATTATTTTCATCTATTCATTTATTTGTTCAATAAAAATGTACTGCATATCTATGTTAATCAAGAACTGTTGGGCACAGAATGGAACTGTGCCATCCAATTTAGTAATCATTAGCCACATGTAGCTATTTAAATTTAAATTAATTTAATTAAAAAATAAAAATTTCAGTTCCTTACACTAATCACATTTCAAGTATTCAGTAGCTACATGTAGTTAGTTGCTACCTTATTGGACAACATAGAACATCTACTGGTCAGCAATTATCAAGGAGGAAACTGAACAGAGAAAGTCATATTTTCTTTCTAAATAACAACTGTTTCCATAAAAATTTATAAAATATGATATAGGAGTAAGAGGAGGGGATGCTTTACATTTGCCTCCCCCTTTTGGTACCAGGAATTGAACCCAGATGGTGTTTAACCCCTGAGCCACATCCTCAGTCCTTTTTATATTTTATTTAGAGACAGGGTCTCGCTGAGTTGCTTAGAACTCACTAAATTGCTGAGGCTGGCTTGCGATTCTCCTGCCTCATCTCCCAAGCCACTGAGATTATAGGCATATGCCACCACGCCCAGCTAGCTTCCCCTTTCTTTTTTTTTTTTTTTTAAGAGAGAGGGAGAGAGAGAGAGAGAGAGAGAGAGAATTTTTTTTTAATCTTTATTTTTTAGATGGACACAACATCTTTGTTTGTATGTGGTGCTGAGGATCGAACCCGGGCTGTACGCATGCCAGGCGAGCGCGCTACCGCTTGAGCCACATCCCCAGCCCCAGCTTCCCCTTTCTTAAGTTGGGAAAATTTTGCATTGAAAATGACTTTTGAAATAAGTCTTAAAAGTGAGAAGGAATTTGGTAAACTGAGGAGCAAGGGAGGACATTCTATATACAGTGAAGATTGGATGCAAAGTCAAAAAACAAAACATAAATAGGTTAATAAGGCCAGGTGAGAAGTTCAGCGTGGCTGGAGCAAAAAACCTGTAAGAGAAGAGACCAGAATGAAGTTGAGTTTGGCAAGTCACTCGAAGAAGAGTTTGATAGTATACACAGTGTCTGGATATCATTCTTCAGTGATAGCAAGCCAATAAAGATCTTTTAAGAAAATCATAATATAGTCAGAGTAACATGTTGATGTCCCTGCTGGCACTATTGATGTTCAAAGAGCAGTTTGGAGGGTATTTGCTATTGGTCCCAGCAAGTGAAAACAAAAGTGATGGTAACTGACTTGAAGAGGAAGGATTAAATTTTAGAGACATTTCTATATTAGAATTATAAATTTAGAATATAAAATTATAGGCCAAACTTCGCTACTTAATTCACTTGGAGTGTTGATGTGAGTCTGGTGAAAGGAGGATGAGTGTGTTAGGTGGGGTGAGGGTCTCAGCCTCTACTCAGAGAATAAAGAGACAGAGAAAGGCACATCTCTGTTCTATGAGACTTAAGAATGGACTCTTGAGAAAGTGATATATATATATATATATATATATATATATATATATATATATATATCTCAGTACATTCAGGAAAATACTCCGTGACCTTCCTAACAATTGGACAATTGAAGTTAAAGGAAGGTTGCTTCCTCCTAGGAAGTCCATTTTATTAAAGAGCCTATTTGGAGGTTACCTCTGTGTTGAGAGGTATTGCTTTCAATGAATTTATTTTGTCATCTTGGATTTACATTGTTCATATAATCTCCCTTGGATTTCCATACTGTACCCTGTATGTTGAGGGGTGTGGTTTGAATAGTTGGGGATGAGTAATTTAGAATTTATGCAACTTTGAACCTTATAAAACTATCCTCGAAGGCTGACAGATGCCTGTTGGTGAGGAGTTTTTAAGGACTTGATCACAACTGAAAAAGGCTCAATCCCTCAATTCTGATGACATTTCTAATTCACATTTTAGTCTACTTAATTCTATGTTCAGGTCAATTATGGTTTCTCAGGAAGGGGCAGGGAGTGTATATGGCAGAGTCAGTTGGCCAGATTAGCCAGACATACCACTTTCCTTTGTCAGCTTATCACTGAGTCTGGCTTCCTACTAAGTTGGGTAAACATCCTTTCCTTATCCCTGTTTTTCCTCCACATCAGCACTTTCCTAATGAGTTTCTGTTTCAGAGCAAAATCTTCCAGAAATCAAACACAAAATAGAGCAGGAGAAATTAATAAGGCTGACCATGGTGAGAAATTTGGAGCCCTTAAATTTGGTTGAAGAAATTAGAGGAGGGTGTACATCCTGAGCCCTTCGTTTCAATTACCTTCCAAAAGGCTGTCTGTGGTGATAGGAGGCAATTGTTGGGCCAAACGCTCTCCATGAATGTTACCACTATATGGAAAAATAACATTTAAGCCCCCTGTTCCAATAGGAGAAAGAACTAAGTTTAGAAATAAATGGTTCTCATGTAAGAATGTTAGGTAACTTCTAATTAGTTTACTTCTTATCTCCAAAATTAAAGGTTAAAAATGCTTCAAAGTGGATATGTTTCTGTTACCTTTTCAATATTACTGTAAAAATTTTTCCTGACCCACTGATACCTCATTGGGGGAAGAGACTTCTGCTAGTGATGGTAAATTTGATGACTGTCCATTTGTGCTTCTAAAATGGAATACCTGATACTGGGTAATTTATAGAGAATAGAAATTTATTTCCTGCAGTTCTGGTATCTGAGAAGCCGAGATAAGGCATAAGCATCTGACAAGGGTCTGCTCTTAGCATCCAAGATGGCGCCTCGAACACTGTGTTTTCCAGATAGAATGAATGCTGTGTCCTCACATGTAGGAAGTAGAAGGGAACAAATCCACTTCTGCAGTTCCTCTTCATAATGTCATTAATCGGTTCATGAATGTGGAAACTTCATGGCCTAAACATTGTCCATTAGGCCCTGTCTCCTGCTGTATTTTATGGTGCATTGGGATTAAATTTTCAACACAAGAATTTTGGGGGAACTCATTCAGTTCACAGCAATGGTTTCCTTTTGATATGCAAAGTGTCTCTTTTTGTTGTTGTTTTATTTTTTTTTACATTGTTCATATAATAATTTGTCATAAACCAGTGTCTAGTAGGAAAACTGATCATAAATTTTCACTGTTAATGTAAAATATTAAGGAGTAAGTTTATTAATCTTTTCTTAGAGCTACATATATGAAAACCTGCAAAAATCTCAATTTGTCATGGAGTTTATAGGAACATTTCATTTCAACACCTTATACATGTAGAAATAAAATGAGTTTGGCAGTTTTTATGAATTTAAACAAAATGAAAAATCTTTGTTAGTTTAGATGAATCCCCAAGTTATTTATTTCTCTATTTCATATAAATAGACAGTGACTGAGATAATTATGCTGGATATGACAAGTCATGCTATACAGGTACTACACAAAACCTGGCCGGGGATAAGCAATTGAAAAGCCATGTTGCAAGAAGCTTCTGTGGACATTAAGAAATCTTTACTTTTGCCTCACTTCCTGCCCTCTGTTTTCTGAGCTACTATACCCTTGCTAGGAAATCCTAGAGATAGTTCACTGTAAAGAGAACTGCCTCGTAGCCTAGTAACAATGCAGTGTTGAAAAGCTCCTAGAGATTTTAGGTGGATTTACTCCTACTCATTAAATAATCTATCTGTTTAACACAATACATTGACTGTCTCCTCTGGACCAAATATTGGTTTGACTGTTGGAGATAAAAAGATAAGATAAAAAATGAGGTACATGGACAAAAAGACTCAGCAGCATTAAGAGGACAATTCTTTCCAAATTGATCTTTAGAGTCAGTGCTATCTCAATCAAATTCCAACAAACTTTTCTTGAAGTTGATAGGCAAAAGAATGAAAAAAAAACAACAAGTTTCTTTAAATGACAAATATGGTCAGATAATTTGCCCTTCCAGATAAGATTTACTATAAAGCTGTAGTATAGACAATGTGGTTTAATTCAGGTTAGAGAAGGAATTTAATAGAACCAGATACGATCCTATGAATGCCTAAACTTATTTATAAAGAAGCTGCCCTCACATATCAGTGGGAAAATAATGGATAATTCAATGAATAATGCTGGGATAATTGACTATATAGATTTTAAAAATCATGAAACTGAATCCCTGCTTTGCGCCATTGCTATTGTTTGAATATGAGGTATCTCTCAAAAGCTCCTGTGTGAGCAGGAGGTGAAATGATTAGATTAGGAGAGCTGTAACCTAATCAGTCCATTGTAGTTTGAATGGACTGAGTGGTAACTGTGGGCAGGTAGGGTGTGACTGGAGGAGGTGGGTCACTGGGGCCGTGCCCTGGATGGTTTTATCTTCCCTGTGGCCCTCTCCCTTCTCTCTTTCTCTGTTTCCCAGTCACTATGAGGTGAGCAGCTTTCCTCTACAGCTGCTTTTCCACCATGGTGTTTGGCCTCATGTCAGGTCCAAAGTGATGGAGTCTGCTGATCGTGGACTGAGCCCCTGAAACTGTGAACCCAAAGAAACTTCTACACCTCTTAGTAGGTCTTGTCGGGTGTTTTGGTCATAGTGATGTAAAGGTTTACTAACACAATCATACATACAAGGTTATTCATTGAAAGTTATAGACCTAAATATGAAAGAGAAAACTTTAAAATTTCAGAGGAAATTATGAGGATAACATTAATTCACTGGTAGCTGAAGAGACTACCAAAAGGTGGTGGAGACTGTAGGCATTGTGGCAGGGTTGGAGGAAGTAAGTCACTGGTGGCATACGTGGAAGTGTATTTCTTGTGCTTGGCTCTCCCCACCACCTCTTGCTTCCTGGATGCCGAGAGAAAGGAAGATTTCTTCTGCCACGTCTACCTGCCGTGATGTCCTGCCTCACGTCAGACCCAGAACAACAGAGCCAGCCAACAACTAAAACCTCTGAAATGTAAGCCAAAGTAAATCTTTCCTCCTTTACATTGTTTTTCTTAGGGGTGTATCACAGTGGTGAAAGCTGACTTACAACCTAAAAACCACTAGATTGGCCAAAATTTACAAATCTATTAATATCAAAGGATTATGGAAGTATTGTAAAGCTTCAAAAACTCTTATCCATTGCTGGTGGCAGTATAAGAAGATTCAACTACTTTGGAAATCAATTCAGCATTATTTGGTAAAACTGAGGAAATTTATATTCCTTTCTCCTATTTTTTTTTCTTTTGGTACCAGGGATTAAATCCAGGGGCACTTAACCACTGAGCCACATCCCAGACTGTTTTATATTTTTTATTTTGAGACAGGGTCTTGCTGAATTGCTTAGAGTCTTGCTAAGTTGTTGCAGCTGGCTTTGAACATGTGCTCCTCCTGCCTCAGTCCTCACTGGGATTTCAGGCATATGCTACCTTGCCCAGTCCATTATCCTATTTCTTAAGAGGAACTCATGCAGAAAGATTTATAGGAGACCTATGCAAAAACTTTTCATAGCAGTGTTATTTTGTAAGAGTAAAACTTGGTAACAATCCAAATATGCATTAAAAATGAATAAAAAAAGAAGTGTGGTAGAGTCAAATAATAGAATACTATAAAACAGTGATATTGAGTAACCTAAAGCCCCAGTATCAGCCTCAGGAATCTCATAATCATTGTACACATGCACATATTTTAGGAGAAAACAACAGGAATTTTGATTTAAGATGGTGAAATTAACACTCATATTTACCTTTGTCCTTTCTCCAAATTCCACTAAAACAACAGTAAATTGTTTTTTAAAAAGGACACAAAACCTTTGCACAAAAATGAATAGAAGTGTAGATAGGAATGATGAACTCTTTGAGGCATGGAGAATGATAATGACTTAGCAGGCTGAGAAAGTTAATTTTAAGCTGACAGCAAAGAAACTCTATATGTGTTTTCTAAAACATGCAAAGTGTTCAGAAATTATTGGCGCCAAGTATCTTTTGAAATAGATAAAGCAAAGACTGGTAAAAAAAAAAAAAAGAGTTGATTTCAGTTCTACTCTGAACCACACAGGGGTGGCTGCCCCATTCTATTCTGGCAGAAGATTGAGAGAGCAGCAAAGGGCTCAGGTGTAGGAGTGGAGAAGCAGTAGTTACAGCACTAATTCAACATGGGACAGATGCTTTTGATAGTAGCTCAGGGAATCACCAAAGGGCACAGCATTAGAGGCCTACACAAGTCTCCTGGTAGATTGGTAGAAAAGAGAAACTAACATGCCAGAAATCTGAAGAGCAAAAGCAGGCAGAGTGGAAGTGGGAGAGAATGATTTGTAACTGTGAAGTAAGATTTCAGGGTTGAGGTTTTAAGTGATGATCAAGCTCTTGATTTCCCTTCAAGTAAGTCCAGTAAGAAACATTCCACAAGGACCAGACCTTGTGATTAGGAGTTGTGACCTTATTTCCCACCGGATGTCCCAACAAAGACCAACAGAGAAACGCTATCAGGAAAGAATTTTTGAGGCTGCAATATGAGGCAAAATCTCAAGTGTTCCTGTTGTAATAGAAAGTAACGATGGAGTAAGTTGTAGTATGTGTGTAAGCTGAGGAGGCCCTGCTGCAACTGGTTTGCCCTCTGAGGTCAGAATCAGGGCTGCCATTGTTGGCAAGCCTGCCTGGCACGGGGTCTTGACTTTACTAATGTCTAGAGGACTTCTATAAACTAACAGGAGGATGATGAATTGAGAATGACAGGCCATATATCCTGAAAGACCTAGGTGGATGGTTTTCAAAATGGTTCTTAGACCAGCAACACTAGCATCATGGGAACATTTCAGAAATATAGAAAACTTGGGCCCCACCCCAGATCTGTTGGTGGAACCAGTAATTTGTGCTCCCTCCACTTTTTTTTTGTACCAAGAATTGAACCCAGAGGCACTTAGCCACTGAGCAACACCCCCAGCCTTTTTTATATTTTATGTAGAGACAGGGTCTCACTGAGTTGCTTAGGGCCTTGCTAAGTTGCTGAGGCTGGCTTTGAACTCACGATCCACATGTCTCAGTCTCCCAAACTGCTGGGATTTAGGCGTGCACCACTGTGCCTGTCATAACATGTCTTAAAAAGCCCTGCAGATAATCAAAATGATGTTTGAGAACTACTGACCTACATGTAATTTTTAAAATAATCAAGCATGCAAAATCAAATTGAATTATGCACAAACCCTACAAATAGAGCTGGCATTAATCTCTAGTTCTTGTTGCATAGGGGGATTGATATAACTCTTTTGTTTAGTACTCCTCTTCCTGGTTTTGGGGGATGTTTCTGTTGATCCCATTCTGTGTCCCATAATATTTCTTCCCTAAATGGTCTTATTGGAATAGATATTAAAACCATTCAAGAGTCTTTATAACAATATAGAGTCTTTAAATATCTCAGTTGTGCTCTCCCAAAGCAAAAATCATGCAATAGTAATTTTTCTTTTTATAACAGCTTGATTTAAATATACTGTACATGCAATTCACCCCTTAACAGTGGCATCCCTAAATCCCAGTCACTTGGGAGACTGTGGCAGGTGGATCACAAGTTTGAGGCCAGCCTGCAAAATTTAGTGATACCATGTCTCAAAATGAAAAATAAAAAGGGTTGAGGATGTAAGTCAGTGGTAGAGCGACACTGGGTTCAATCCCTGGGACCACTAAGTAAATAAATAAGAATAAAAAGTAAAATGGCAGCATAAACAATGGTTTTTCATATAATGATAAATTGTAAAACCATCATCACAATAAAATTTAGAGGATTTTCATTACCCTACAAGGAACTCTCCTACCCATTATTAGTCACTCCTTGTTTCATTTTTTTAAGAGAGAGAGAGAGAGAGAGAGAGAGAGAGAGAGAGAGAGAGAGAGAATATTTATTTTTTAGTTCTCGGCGGACACAACATCTTTGTTGGTATGTGGTGCTGAGGATCGAACCCGGGCCACACGCATGCCAGGCGAGCGCGCTACCGCTTGAGCCACATCCCCAGCCCCCTTGTTTCATTCTATACCCTTATCCCTAGGCTACTACTGATTATTTTTTTTTGTTTCTATAAATTGGTCTAGTTTGGACATTCCATATAATGTTATACACAAGCATGTTTTGTGACTGATTTCTTTTGCTTGGTATAATTTTCAAGGTTCATCCAAATGGTAGCATGTCCCAGGGTTTAATTCCTATTAATTGCTCCAAATTCTATTAGAGTGATATATTACATTTTGTTTACTCCTTCATTGGTTCATCATTGTTTGTGTTGCTTTCACATTTTGGCTGTTAGAGATAATGCTGCTATGAACATTTGTGTACAAGTTTTGTGTACACTTTCATCCTCTTGAGTATACCTGGGGATGACAACTCTGGGTTTAACTTTTTGAATAACTACTCAACTGTTTCGCAAAGTATTTACACCATGACTTTCCCAGCAGCTGTGTATGTGGGTTTCGATTTCACATCCTTAGCATCATTTCATATTGCCTGTATTTTAAATCCTAGGAAGTGTGAAGTAGTATTCATCATTGTGGGTTTGGTTTGCAGTTTCTTGAAGGCTTATGTAGAGCTTTTTTTTTTTTTTTTTTTTTGGTACCAGGGATTGAACTCAGGGGCACTTGATCAGTGAGCCACCTCCCCAGTCCTATTTTGTATTTTATTTAGATTCAGGGTCTCACTGAGTTGCTTAGCACCTCACTTTTGCTGAGTCTGACTTTGAACTTGTGATCCTCCTGCTTTAGCCTCCGGAGCCACTGGGTTTACAGGCATGATCCATGGTGCTCAGCTGGAGCATTGTTTTTGTGGTATTGACTATTTGTACATATTCTTTGCAGAAAGTGTCTATTTAGATTCTTTTGTTTGTTTTTTGTTTTATTTTTGTGGTTCTAGGAATAGAACTCAGAGCTCTGAGCATGCTACTCAAATACTCTACTATTGATCAGTATTCCCAGGCCTGTCTTTTCATTTTCTTGATGGTGTCCTATTTTAGTTTTCTAGGGATGCTGTAACAAAATATGACAAATGGGTGGCTTAAACAATAGAAACACACTTTCTCACAGTTGTGGAGGCTAGAAGTCCATATTGTTCCATCAAGTTGAATGCCAAGAGGGAGGGATCTGTTCCAGACCTGTCTCCTCAGTTTATAGATGCTTGTTTTCTTCCTGTGTCTTCCCTTTGTATTCCTTTTGTGCATATCTGTGTCCATATTGCCTCTTTTTATAAGGATATAAATCTTATTGGATTGGGACCTATCCCAATGATCTAATTTAACTTAATTACCTCTGGAGAAACCTTGTTTTTAAATACAGCTACATTCTGAGGTATTAGGGAGTTGGGACTTTTGCACAGGAATTCTGGAGGCACACGATTCAGTGTACAATGTGTCTTTTGAAGCTCAGAAGTTTTTTAATTTTGATGAGATCCAATCAATCCAGCTTTGCTTTTGTCACTTGTTCTTTTGTTGTCATATTTAAGAAATATGCACCTAATCAAAGTTATGCAGATTTATCCCTGCATTTTCTCCTAAGAGTCTTGTAGTCTTGGCTCTTGTATTTGAACTTCGATCTAATTTGAATTAAAATTTGTGTGTGTTGTAAGATGAGTTCCGCTTCATTCTTTTGCATGTAGGTATATAGTTGTCTCAGTACCATTTATAGAATTGCCTGAGCACCTGTGCTGCCAATCAATTGACTGTAAATAGGAAGATTTATTTCTAGACTCTCAATACTAACGCATTGATCTCTTTATGTTTTTGTCAGTACCACGCTCTTTGATTACTGTAACATTGTGATATGTTTTGAAATTGAACTTTGTTTTTCTTTATTAAGATTGCTTTGCTTCTTTGAAGTCCCTTTGCAATTCCATATGAATTTTAGGATCATCTTGTCAATACTCCAAAGAAATTTTATCCTTGGCCTCTTTCTTTATTAGGGTTTGTGTATTTTTCTTATTAATTTTTGAATCATTCACAAACTTGGATACTTTTCATGGTTGATTCAATACTTTGCAAATATCTTTTACAGTGTATAGCTTGGTTTTTACTTTTGATTTAATTTAATTTTTTAATTTAAAATTCCATATTTTTATTGGGCATTATAATTGTACACAATGGTGGCATTTGTTGTTACATATTTATACTTGCACACAATATAACAATACAATTTGGCCAATATCATTCCCCAGTACTTCCAGTCTTCCTCCTTTTCTCCCTTCCCCTGTCCCTTTCCTCTACTCTATTGATTTCCCTTTGATTTTCATGAGATTCTCTCCCTACCTTTCTTTTCCTTTTTTTTTCTTTCTAGCATCTGCTGCAGTCTGGGCACAATTCAGGAGCCACTTGTCAAAAGAAACTAACTTTATTTTTAGAACTACAAACAGCCAAACAAAACAGCTCCTCAGGAAAAAACCCTCAGAGCCCAACTGCCACCACCAGCTTCCACAAGCCTCTCACTCACACAAACCTCACCACCTCCCACAATCCTCCTGCTCTTGAGGCCGATTGGCTGGGTGGCGTGGGCGGAGCCAAAGAAGTCTCCCAATGAGCAGCTCCGTGGTCTGAAAGGGCAGGGAAACAGCCCAATGAGCAGCTCCGTGGAGGAGCCAATCAGCTAGATGTTGCTGGGGTGCTGTGAGCCAATCATCAGTTGGCAGCTGGAAGTTTGCTGGGGCCCCTTTGGCTGTGGCTCTCAACAAGCTTCCACATAGAAGAGAAAACTTTCTGACTTTGGCTTATTTCATTTAATACATGTTCTCAAGTTCCATCCATTTTCTTGTGAATGACATAATTTTATTATCATACTTTAATAAAATCTTTTGTCAGATAATTGGGGACTACCTTTTACTCTCAAGGTATTGGTTCAAGGACTTTATGGGTAGAGTGAACTCATGCCCTTGATTCACAGGAGTGGTAGGCTTGTGTTACAAATGCTCAGGAAAAAGTTTCTTCTTTTCCCAGGACTTAGTTTAAGATAGATGAGTTGCTTTATTTTCTTCTATGGCAAGAGTGGGAGGAGCATTGCTTTTAGTCTACCCTTATGTTCTTAATACCCATTTCCTCAGGGCACAAAGCCTTTTCTCTTTCCACTGTGGCATCTCATAAGCTACATCCCTAGGTTACTGCAGCAAAGCCCTAGAGAAAGCTTAGCCTCATGATTTGTTGTTCTGGTTATCTTTCTTTTATTTTTGGCGTCTGGTCATTTTCTTTACATTTCTGTTAGTTCAGTTGTACATTTAAGAGAACATTTACTTTCTTTTTTATAAATTTTTAGGGGTTTTGTAATGGAAATTATTTTAGATTATCTAGTCTAACCTTTCTGGAAATGAGTGTCTCAGTGGTATTTCCTTACTTCTAGGTCACTAGTGCATATAGCTCCTGTAAAGTAGGAATTCCTGGAAGTGTGTTATCAGTCTCTGCACTGAGAGACAGTTTCCCCTGCCAAGAGAGGATATCTCTTCATTTTGGGTTGCTTTGCACCTGGGCCTCTCTCATTGGTTCTTCTACTAAAGAGGGAATATGCTTCGTAGTTACCTCTATGAATCACTTCCAAATTCTTTCCTACCATGCTCAGGCTAGTGGTCTGTGACCCACTTTGTGTCCACTCCTTACCACTGATTGATGCCTTTTCACCCACCTCAGATTTTCTGGTTTGAGGACTGGGTCAACAACTGTAATGATTGAAACTGGAAGTTATAGGTGGGCATGGTGGTACATCCCTGTAAATCCCAGTGATTTGGGTGGCTGAATTAAGAAGACTTCAAGTTCTAGGCCAGCCTTGGCAATAAAGATTGGGTGCAGACAACTGAGAACTACCTGTTTGGCAGATGGGGGAACAGAAGGTGTCTACCTGGGAAACTACAGAGAAGATGGAGATAAGGAAGTAACATATGGAATACTTATTTATCCTATGATGTGGGCACTGCTATTTATCACTGTGTGTCATTGCACACAGAAAGTCTAAACCACTTGCTCAGAATCACCCAGGGGGAAGTGACTGAGCTGTACTCCGAGACTGAGGCCTCACATCTTCAGATGCTCACTTTCCTTGCATCCTCACTGATTCTAGTAAAACAGAATACTATATGTATACCACTGTGGCAGCTTTGAAGCATGGTCACAAATTCTGTGACACTTCTTTCCTCAAAAGGTGGGATCTTGAATATGGTAGACCTGTAGTGTGGTAAACCAAGTAGTCACTTGAACCCATAGAGTAAGATGGAAGTGACACTCTGAGACTTCCAAAGCTAAGTCCTAGAAGGCCAGGCAGTTTCTGCCTGCTGCTCTTGGAACACTCACTTTTGGATTCCTGAGTCTTCATGTAAGAAGTCTGAGTGCCCTGACACCACCATGATGTCGAGACAAGGCACAGGACTCTGGAAGACAGTCTCAGCTGAGCCCTGCTGTCCAGCTGGGCCAGTAGATGAGTTAAGAAACTGTCCTACAGGTGGATTAGCAGGCTGGCCTTTCACAGCTCTCACACTTTCAATTCACTCCAGGACATTTGAGTCATCTTAGCTGAGGCCCCAGACACTGTGGAGCAGAGCAGACTATCTCTGCTGTGACTTTTTCTGAATTCATAACCCATAGAATCTATGAACATAATAAAATTTTTATGCCACTAAATTTTGGGGTGGTATGTTAAGCAGTGTAAGCTAACTAGAGAAACCATCAAGCTCATCGGGGTCATGATACAACCTGCTAACCAAGTGACAGACAAGGTTTCAAGGAAAGAATACATGCACATCCAATAGAGACCAGGTCCAGTAGGGAGAGAGGAAGCGAAAGAGTGGAATAGGAGAAAGAAAGGGAAGAAAAGGGAATTCAAGCTGTGGCAGAAACTACCTTTTGTTCCATGCAAGGCAGAATTTGTTCTTAGATTTGTTGGAGTGATTGACAACTTTAGGGAGGAAGAGTATATGTGGAATCTTGAGCATCAGAATTCCATAACCTTTGGTAATTTGTCATTTGTCCCTAAGAATTTCTTCTTGAGATCTTTAGGTTTTTAAAAAAGCTTTTTTATTGGTACATTATAGTTATATATAATGATGGATTCATTTGTTTCTAAGAGTACTTTTTAAAAATATGTTTTTAATATGAATGTCTACAAACTCTTCATAAGTACTTTGTCTCTTCCAGTTAGACACTGACATTGCCAGGTTCCTCTCTTGAATGGTTGCTGCCTCTATGTGTATTATTATACATGTGTCTGAATGGGAATTCTAGCCCAGTCTGAGTTGGGCGGGGGAGTCTACTGAGTAGAGGAAGACTGGAAAGAGACTGATAATTCAAACACATACAAGGTGATTTGGGGACAGGGTACTGAAGAATAGAGTCGAGGGAACTTGAAACTTTGCAGATGTAACTAGAGACAGAATTCAGGGTAAGATTTCTTCTTAGCAAATAAGTTGAAGCCTTCTTCCCTACTTCTGTTCTCTTCAATATCTGCCTCCTCAGAGATCCCTCCTGTTGTGCTTGCTACATAATTTCTGGTAATGACCTGGAGACACTTTTCTCACTGTGGTCCTGAGCTATTATTGAGGTAATAAACAGCTGAAATTTCCACCAATTTATGTCTCTGATTTCCAATGAAATCATAAAAAAATTGTCCTTAAGTAATACATTCAGCAACTCACTTGTTTTTGTCTATTCATTACCAGAGCCTTAAATATTGTAAGGACTTCAGAAATTTTCTTGCTCAGCTACCTCATTTTACAAATGAAGGAGTTAGGACTCAGATTGGAGGAGTGATTTAATTAAGTAAGATCTATAAGAATCATTCTTGGTACCTCCCCAAAAGATCAACTACTGGTGATACTGAATAGACTGCACATCCATAATGGCTAAACAAAACATTCAACAATTACTCTGATAACAAGAATCTACAATACAGTGCAGTAGTCTCATGTGCATACTGCAGTCACAAAGTGGAAGAGCAGATATAGGGGCTATTTCTAACATGCACCATATCTAGAGGACAGCCTTAAGTCTTTGGGGGCTCGGAATGAAATATCTAAGTTACTAAGAAGATTTCAGGCAAAGCTTTTTAGATCTCAACTTCATCAGAAAAAAATTGCAGAGGAAAAGTAAAGTTATCAATGATCTCAAAAACATCCTCATCTTTCTACACTGGCTGGGAGGTTCTTCCCAGTTTGCAAGGACAAATCTGAGTGATTTGGGATGAACAGCATGCGAGGAATAAATTTTTTAAATAGAAAATTGTGCCAGGATGGAGGGAAACAAGTAGGTTTTAGAGGCAATGACTAGAAGTTGCCCTTTCTCAGGAAGATTGGTTAGTCAAAAAACACATTGCTACAGCAAACACGTAATAACCTTGGTGTGCATACATATACAAGGTTATTCATTATAGCAATGTTTGTTTAACAGCCTAAATTCTCACAACAGAGTCATGAATTCCAATACATCTAATGATGGAACATATAGACAGTAGTCAGGATAATGCAGTTCCATCTTCACTGGCATGAAAAAAAAATTAAATATTTCTTTAGGGAGAAAGATATTGTTTGCATGAAATAGATACCACATGTGTACTTTAGTCCATTTTCTGGTGCTATAACAAAATTCTGGAAACTGATACCTTTTAAAGAAAAACAAAGTCCATTTAGCTCATAGTTTTAGAGGCTGAAATTCCAATATTGGGTATCCTTAGCTGTATGTTCTCTGGTAAGGACCCCTTGCCTGTTTTACAACATGTCAGATGATATCATGGCCAGAACATGTACAAGAGGGAGAGATCACATGGCAAGACAAGAAGCCAGAGAATGAGGAAAGGACACACTGCTCTTTTTAGAGTAACCCACTCTCTTGGGAACTAAACTGGATCCCATGAGAACTATATTAATCCCTTGAAAGAGCACCCTCAATGACCTAATTACTTCCTACTAGGCCCTGCTTTTTTAAAGTCCACCACCTCTTAATATTACCACATTGGGGAACCAGCTTCGAACACATGGACTTTTAAAGAACATACTAAAACCATATTCAAACCTAGCAATATGAATATATATAGTCATAATATATATTATGTATGTTTAAGATATGTATTCAATATTATGCTTGTGGTATGTGTGTGTGTGTGTGTGTGTGTGTGTGTGTGCATGCATTTGTTGTGTTGAAGGCGTGTGTTTAGGAAGACCTCTGAAAAAAATTTCCAACAAAATATTATCAGTGGTTACCTCTAGAAAGTCTACATTTTGTTTTTTTTTTGTTTTCTTTTTCTAAGTTTCATAGTATTCTGTATATTGCAACAATTTTCTATATAAGATATTCTATGATCTCAACAAATGAACTTTAACATCATTTTGTTTTGTCTTTTTTTTTGTGAGAGCAGGTTTCTTGAAGAGTCTGGAGGGGCACAGGGGTGGAATGTGTCTGTGGGTACTGGAGCAAAAACCCCAGAAGGTAGTTATCACTATTTACACACCTGCATAAGGAAGCTGAAGCTGTCCAACTACATTCTTTCCCACTTGCCATTAGATGTCCTATCAGACTACTTGATATTCCAAGCATGAAATATTCTCAATTTTATGCCTTTTTGTTTGTCAAGAGTGGCTTCCTACTATAGTAGCAATCTATAGTCTTTCAAAAGAATAAACCAGCTCTCTGTATACTTCATCAATATTTTAAGTACCATCCCCAGTTTGAAACTTTTCTGGCTCCTCTGGGTAGATTTGAAATCACAAATATTTGTTTATGTATCTGCTAAATATTTTAGTCTGAAAGTGTTTCAGTGACAACCATAGTGATGTGACTTTAATTGTGGAGGATCCAGGGAAAGCATGCTGTGGTATGAAATAATGGGGGATGCTCTGGTAGCAGGAAGACAAGATGTCAACAGCTGTGGAGTAATAAACAGTTGGGACCACATTAGCAAGTTATGCTGCCCAAAAATGCTCACCATATCAATTCTCATGGTACATAAAATTTTAAACAAGTGCAAAGTTGTTCAACCTTGTCTATAATAAAGACATTATTTTCATCTATAATGTTGGTAATAGTCAAAAAATTTCCCAACACAATATATGGGTAATGTTATTGAGAGACATACATTCACTGATGGAAGGATAAATTTGTAGAACTATTTTGGATGGCAACTTGGAAGTAACTGAAAATTTTAAATCTACTTGTTTTTGTTTTTGTACTAGGAATTAAACCCAGGGGAACTTAACCATGGAGACACAACTCTAGTCCTTTTTTTTTTATTTTTATGTTTTATTAGAGACAGGGTTTTGCTGAGTTGCTTAAGGCCTCGCTAAGTTGCTGAGGCTGGCTTTGAACTTGCAATCCTCCTGCCTCACCCTAACCAATCTGATGGGATTATAGGTATATGCCACCATGCCTAGCCCTCCATTTGGTTTTTGGTGAAGCAGTCATACTATAAGAGCCATACTAAATAAATCACACTCATGTACATACATGTGTGTGAAAGCACATCTATGCAAGATTACTCATGGTGGCATTTTTTGAAATAGTGAAAAATTGAAACAAAATATACTAATCAAGAAAGATTAAATAAATTTCAAACATCTGTGCAATGGAATAATCTGTAGTCTTTCAAAAGAATAAACCAGCTCCCTGTATACTGACGTGGAATAATCTTTAAGATGTAGCTTTAAATTAAAAAGTGAAGTACATAATAATATTTATAATCTATTAAAGTTGTGAATTAAAAGGGATATAAACCCTGTATCTTTTTCTGTGTCTATGTACATGTATATGGTTTACATAAATGTAATGGTTTGTTGCCAGGGCCGCCAAAGTACTTAGAAACAAAGTATTACAGGTTGCTTACACCTACAAAAATTTGTCTGTCACAGTTATGGAGGATAGAATTTCAGGGTCAAGGTGTTATCAGGGATATTTTTCTGAAGCCTCTCTCCTCGCTTGTGGATGGCTGTCTTCATATGGAGTTCCCTCAATGTGTCTGTGTCCTAATGTCCTCTTCTTATATGGACACCAGAAATATTGAATTAGGGCTCACTCTAGTGATAGCATTTAACCCTAATCACTTTTTAAAGATCCTCTTTCAAAATGTACCTTGTTCACATACTGGGGATTGGGGCTTCAACATATGAATTCAGGAGGAGAAAAGGGACCACAATAAGCTCATAACAAGAAGGTACACATTTTTTTTGCGGGGGCACTGTGGTACAGTATGTGCCTCTGGGAGACTACACACCAGCTAGGATAGGGAGCAGGGAGGGTGGGGGGAAGCTGTTGAGCCAATGAGGGTATGAGGGGGACACACACACACTTTCCACCTGTTAGTATCTTTTGAAGTTTATATCCTAAACAGGCAACACATACTTAAAAAAATGTAAAATCAGGTAAAAACAAACAGAAAAATAGAATATTTCCTTTTTTTTTTTTCAGAATTTTAAACACTTCTCTTCATCCTTTGCTTTAGATTAACCTTGTAGGCATTAACATCAGCCTGAAAGGTCTGGATCCACATCTTGAGAGTTTTTTGTTTTATTTTGTTTTGACCTGGGAAGAATTTGTCTTCTATAACCACCGGTAACAACCTGCTGAGACTAGTCCCCTGTATAACTGCATAATCTATCCTGGAACAGATTCCTTGACACCAGCCATATAGAACGGTGGTGGAAATTCCTCTTCGGGATTTTCCCCTTGCTGTTCAGGGTGACTGGTTTGTGTTCCTGGGCCATGTGCTCACTTACCCAACCAACTGGGCTTCTGGGTTTCCTGAGAAATGGCAACTCACCAGACTCTGTCTGAGGCTTGCTCTGGGGCTGGGACTGCCCTCTCCCAGATGACCAGTGGCCTTCACTCCTGTAGGAGTTTGCTGCATGTTACTTCTTCAAGGACACTCACCTTGGTGGTTGTAGTTTTGCAGCAAACCTACCCACCTCTCTCTATTCCACTTTACTCTTTCAGTCCTGATAGCATTCAATGCCCTAGTTTTTTGTATTTTTCTATAGTACTTAACTTATTTTATAACATAGTATACATTCTTCTAGTCTATCTCTTTTACTAGAATGTAAGCTTCCTGCAGTCAAAAATCTTTACCTATGTTGTTTACAGACGAATTCCAAGTACCTAAAAATGATGCCTGGCCTATAGTAGGCACTTCATAAATACCAGTTGAATGACTGATGGAAAAATGAATGCCTGGTAACACGTGTGTTTCTTTTCTGCCAAGGGAAGGATCTATAGTCTCAGACTTCTTTGCCTTTTCTTTTCTGCCATCTCCCCTTGACAGTGAAACCCAAATCTCCATTTATTATGGTGACAATAACAACGGTGGCCATCTCACATCAAGTGTCAGGCCTCCTCCTAGACACCTGCTGCCTTGTTCATCCTCGTGACACCTCATGATCAAGGTACCAAGAATGTGCTTATTTTCCAAATGAGGGATTGTAAATGGTAAGTAACTATGTCAGGGTTATCAACAATTATGCAAGAGCCCCAAGCTCTTTTTCATACAACTTTTATACAATTTATGACATTCTGTGATTAAACTGACATCAGAAACTGCCCTTCTAGAAGTGCCTCGGCCCCATCTTCATCTCTGAGTCTCTAAATGCCTACTTGTCCTCCTTCCCAAAACTAAAATCTGCTTTCCTATTTTTAGAGAAATGAAATGAGTGAGAACAGTGCTCATGTCAGATAAATTTCACAATAGAATCAGATTTGTACAGAAGTTTCATTCAACAAACATTGATGGAGATCTTGCCAGGCACTTGGTGATGGGTGGGACTCTGGATTTTAAAGATCACCCCTAAGTATAGTCACAGATAATCATATAAATTGTTCCTCAGTCCCCATTTCTGCTTTAATTCAACTTTTCCTAGGCAAAGGCAGGCCTGGTCAGTGTTAGCTCCAAATCTGGTGAACAATGAGATGACCAAGGCTCAAGATGCCCCTATTTTCTTGAAGATTAACACTCTTCATTTTAGATGGTTCAGAGTTGGGGAGGGAGACAGATACAATCTAGCACAGCAGAAAAATCCCCCAAATGTCTTTTTAGCAGGGAAAGCATTATGCAATTTCTTTAGAAGTAAATTCACCTTCCTAATTATGGATGCCTGGGGCTACAATTACAGATAAATAGCATTTCCAAAGTTTAAATTTCTTCCTGCTTCCTTCTCTAAAGTCCTGATGGCAAACCTCCCAGGCTGTCCCATTCTGCCGGTGGGTGGGTGAGGTGAGGCGAGCACAGGGTGGGTGGATGTTGTGGCCTTGGAGATGCATCATCTAGATCTCCCTCCAAGGGAGGGCTTGCTGCTGCCTGCACGGACTTTAGTGGTAAGCTCTTTTAGACTCTGCCTCAACTATAGAGCGGCTTCTGGGGAGACCACACCTCTCTTGGGGCAGTCTGTACCCAGTGGCTGAGTGAAATGGGATGTGCAAATCCTGGACCCCTACCCTTGCTCTGAGACATAGATAGGCATGTCTTCCTGCCAGGCTCCATATAGGTTTTTGAGCTTTTTTCATGCCTACATCACAGCTCATCATGTTCCTGGGCTAATCTGCTTTCTTCCTCTTGCTTTCAGAAGTCTTGATCCTTAATAAACATATTGTATCTCCAAACTCCCTTTTAATATCTGGTTCTGAAAAAAAAAAAAAACTACTTGTGAGCATGAATCTGGGGATGGGGAGTAGGCCCAGCTACAGGTGCAGACTGCAGAAGGCCCCTCTGCCAAGTTTAGCTCACAGTCAGCTCTGGGTCTTTGTTCTAGGGAGAGGTGTTCTAATGAATGGGGGAAACACTGCAGTGGTACAGAGGCAGCAGCAGTGATATCAGTGATCTGAGCTCCTGGTCAAAAGGCAAACATACATCTTCAGTATGCAAAGATGGTTCACTTACTCCTTGCATCTGGGGCAGCACCCTCCCCTCTCTCTTCTGAGGCATTCAGTTGTCCCCTAACTTTTCTTGCCTCCCCCAGAGTGATCCTTCTGAAACCCATATGTGATCATGTCATTTCCTTGGAAAAAACGCTCCAAAGACTTCCCGTAAAACTCAGGGTCAGGTCAACCTACTTGAGATCTGTCTTTGGTTTGCTTCCCTAAGCTCATTTCCTACAGCTCCAGGGTTACCCAGCATCTCTCCGACTTCTCACCATGGCTACATAACAGGCCAAGGGGATTTTCCTGTTGCTCTGGACAACAAGGCCAACTGCTGAAAACAATAGACATTTGTACTCCTGACTTCTTTTACTTATTTATTTATGTTTATTTGTTCTTTTTAGTTATATGATAGTAGAGGATATTTTGATATTTATATGAACATGGAGCACATCTTCACTTCTTTTACAAAGAGCTGCCGGTGGGAGGGAAAGGGAGGAGGCATGGGATTAGCAAGGATGGTGAAATGTGATGGTCCTCATTATCCAAAGTACATGTATGAAGACACGAATTGACCCACGGAGGCAGTCTGATTGGCTACACACAATCTGATTGGCTACACAAACAGAGATATGAAAAATTTTGGTTTATATGTGTAATAAGAATTGTAATGCAGGGCTGGGGATGTGGCTCAAGTGGTAGCGTGCTCGCCTGGCATGCGCGGTGCGCTGGGTTCGATCCTCAACACCACATAAAAATAAAATAAAGATATTGTGTCCACCTAAAACTAAAAAAAAAAAAAAAATATTAAAAAAAGAATTGTAATGCAAAAACCCCACAAAGTACACGTATAAAGACATGAATTGGTGTGAACATACTTTATATACAAAGATATGAAAAATTATGTTCTATATGTGTAATAAGAAAAGTAATACATTCTGCTGTCATGTATCTAAAAAAATAAAATCAATTAAAAAAAAAGAGCTGCCAACTTGGGTTTGCCCACCTTCCCAGGGGTTATTGAGAGGTGGCAGAATCAGCTCTGCTGCCCCCAGAAACCACCACAAATGCCCCCCGACTCTTCCCCACTAGGTCTGGGGAGAAGGGAGTGAAGTAGAGAGATAGGGAATGTGAAGATGAAGAGTGAAGTGTTCTGCCCATGTTGGTGAGGGTCAAGTGGCCATTCCTGCTCCACCCCCAATTCCCATCATTCAGAAATAAAATTATTTGTGAGCATGACTGTAGACATTGCCAAGTTGATCTGTATGTTAGAATGATACTCAATTAAACAAAAATTATAATATAGGATTATATTCTATTGTTTGTTAGTAAGTGATAAGAAAAAACTGAAATCTTAGGGATTGCTGAATATCAGGTAAATATTTACTGACCATGAAGGATATTGGGATACGGGCCTGACCAGCAGGCTGCCTATTGACCTACAGAGGCAGTCTGATTGGCTACACGCAGCTTATTTAAGGAAATAGAAACCAAATGCCTTGGCAGCTGGCAGGAGTATACACACTTGAATTTGCTGGGTTTCTGCCCACCCAGTGGTATCACATGCTCACTGAGAAATAGGAAAAAGTGGGGGGAGAAGGATGTGGGCTGTGGAGCCAAACTGTCTGGGTTTGAATCCTGACCCTATGACTTGCTAATTTTGGGACTTTCAGTGAGATAGTTAATGGTTCTGTGTTTCATTCCTTCTGTTATAAATCGGGGCTAGTAAGAAACTCTGCTTTTCAGGGTTATTGACAGGATTGGGTAAGTTAATATATGTGAAGAAGTGAGAGCAATAAGTATATGATGAAATGCTTGTTATTTTTCCTAGTTGTCTGACTCCTATGCTAAAGATTAAGGGATAAAAAGATTATTAAAAATGGTTAAGAGTTAGAGTTGCAGTAGTCCCCCATTCTCCATGGGAGACATGTACCAAGACCCCCAGTGGGAATCTGAAACCTATATATACTACAGGAGTCTCCTCCTTATCCATCATCTCACTCTCTGTGGTTTCATCAACTTGTGTTCAATCACTTTCCAAAAACATTACAGGGAAAATTCCAGATATAAAACATTTATCAGTTTTAAATTGTATGTAGTTCTGGGTATTGTGAAGAAATCTTGTGCTGTCTGCTCCATCCTACTCTGTATGTGAATCACCCTTTTCCAGTGTATTCATGCTGTATGTACTTCCCTCCCATTAGTCATCTTCGTAGCTGGTTATCAGATCAGCTGCTATGGTATCTCAGTACTTGCGTTCAAGTAACTCTTTTTTTTTTTTTTTTTTGCTATTTTTTTTTTTTTTTTATTTTTTTTTTTTTTATTGTTGGTCATTCAAAACATTACATAGTTCCTCATACATCATATTTCACAGTTTGATTCAAATGAGTTATGAACTCCCAATTTTATCCCGTATACAGATTGCTGTATCACATCAGTTACCCTTCCATTGATTGACATATTGCCTTTCTAGTGTCTGATGTATTCTGCTGTCTGTATTATTCTCTACTATCCCCCCTCCCCTCCCCTCCCCTCCCCTTTTCTCTCTCTACCCCTTCTACTGTAAATCACTTCTTCCATTTGAATTATCTTGTCTTACCCCTCCTTTCCTCTTATATGTCATTTTGTATAACCCTGAGGATCGCCTTCCATTTCCATGCGATTCCCCTTCTCGTTTCCTTTCCCTCCCACCTCTCAACCCTGTTAATGAAAATCTTCGTCTCAAGCTCTTCGTCCCTACCCTGTCCTTGTTTCCTCCCCTTATATCAGAGGAGTCATTTGGTATTTGTTTTTTAAAGATTGACTAGCTTCACTTAGCATAATCTGCTCTAATGCCATCTATTTCCCTCCAAATTCTATGATTTTATCATTTTTAAATGCAGAGTAATACTCCATTGTGTATAAATGCCACATTTTTTTAATCCATTCATCTATTGAAGGGCATCTAGGCTGATTCCACAATCTTGCTATCGTGAATTGTGCTGCTATGAACATCGATGTAGCAGTGTCCCTGTAGCATGCTCTTATTAGGTCTTTAGGGAATAGACCGAGAAGGGGAATAGCTGGATCAAATGGTGGTTCCATTCCCAGCTTTCCAAGAAATCTCCATACTGCTTTCCAAATTGGCTGCACCAATTTGCAGTCCCACCAGCAATGAACAAGAGTGCCCTTTTCCCCACATCCTCTCCAGCACTTATTGTTGTTTGACTTCCTAATGGCTGCCAATCTTACTGGAGTGAGATGGTATCTTAGGGTAGTTTTGATTTGCATTTCTCTGACTGCTAGCGATGGTGAGCATTTTTTCATGTACTTATTGATTGATTGTATGTCCTCTTCTGAGAAGTGTCTGTTCAGGTCCTTTGCCCATTTATTGATTGGGTTACTTGTTGTCTTATTGTCTAATTTTTTGAGTTCTTTGTATATTCTGGTTATTAGGGCTCTATCTGAAGTGTGTGGAGTAAAGATTTGTTCCCAGGATGTAGGCTCCCTGTTTATCTCTCTTATTGTTTCTTTTGCTGAGAAAAAACTTTTTAGTTTGAGTAAGTCCCATTTGTTGATTCTAGTTGTTAACTCTTGCGCTATGGGTGTCCTATTGAGGAATTTGGAGCCTGCTCCCACAGTATGTAGATCATAACCAACTTTTTCTTCTATCAGATGCCGTGTCTCTGATTTAATATCAAGCTCCTTGATCCATTTTGAGTTAACTTTTGTGCAAGGCGAGAGATAGGGATTCAGATTCATTTTGATGCAAATGGATTTCCAGTTTTCCCAGCACCATTTGTTGAAGATGCTATCCTTCCTCCATTGCATGCTTTTAGCCCCTTTATCAAATATAAGATAGTTGTAGTTTTGTGGATTGGTTACTGTGTCCTCTATTCTATACCATTGGTCCACCCGCCTGTTTTGGTACCAGTACCATGCTGTTTTCGTTACTATTGCTCTGTAGTATAGTTTGAAGTCTGGTATCGCTATACCGCCTGATTCACACTTCCTGCTTAGTATTGTTTTTGCTATTCTGGGTCTTTTATTATTCCATATGAATTTCATGATTCTTTTATCTATTTCTACAAGAAATGCAGCTGGGATTTTGATTGGCATTGCATTGAACTTATAGAGAACTTTTGGTAATATCGCCATTTTGATGATGTTGGATCTGCCTATCCATGAGCAGGGTATATTTTTCCATCTTCTAAGGTCTTCTTCTATGTCTTTCTTTAGGGTTTTGTAATTTTCATTGTATAAATCTTTCACCTCTTTTGTTAGGTTGATTCCCAAGTATTTTATTTTTTGGGGGGATATTGTGAATGGAGTAGTTGTCCTCATTTCCGTTTCAGAGGATTTGTCGCTGATATACAGGAATGCCTTTGATTTATGCGTGTTGATTTTATATCCTGCCACTTCAAGTAACTCTTATTTTGCTCTTATTTGCTTAATAAATTGCTCCGGCACAAGCATAATGATGTTGGCAATTCAGATGTTCCAAAGAGCGGCTGTGAAGTGCTTCCTTCAAGTGAAAAGATGAAAGTACATAATGAGAGAGACCACATTCACATAGCATGTATTGCTGTATATAGTTAGAGTTGTTCTGTTTTATTATCAGTTATTGTGTGACTGTCTTATTATACCTAATTTACAAATTAAACTTTATCATAATCATGTATCCATATATTCATATATAGGGTTTCACATTATTTATGGTTTCAGGCATCTGTCCACTGGGAGTCTTGGAGCCTGTAACTTGTAGTTATTATGCCTTAAAAATGTTTTCATTTTAGACACCTGTAACAGAGGTTATATTAGAAAATATAAGACCAACATTATTTCACTTCTTTCTGCCTCCTTCTCCTCCCCCTATTTTTTTGGGGGGGGGATGAGTAAACATTATTTCTTTGTAAATTTATAACATTTATAATCCATTCTGCTTCATAACTCCCCTGTTATTTAAATTTGGTTTTATATTTAAGTGGATTTGATGCTTCCACTAGGATTTTTGTCCTAATTTCTATTTTTTATTAAATTATTTATTTATTCTAATTTGTTATGCATGATGGCAGAATGCAATTCATTTCATATTACACATGAACACAATTCATTTCATATTACAAGTCACTGATTGTATACAAAGTATCTTCACACCATTCATGTCTTCATACATGTATTAATCCATTCTACCATCATTCCTACCCCCTTGCCCCCTCCTTTCCCCTCCCTCCCTTTTGACCTATCTAAAGTTCCTCCAATCCTCCCAAGCGCCTCCACCACTCATGCCATAATGAGTCAGCATCTTCATATTAAAGAAAACATTGGCCTTTGGTTTTTGGGGATTGGCTTGCTTCACTTAGCATTATATTCTCCAACTCTATTCATTTACCTGCAAATTCCATGATTTCATTCTTTTTTAATGCTGAGTAATGTTCCATTGTGTATATATACCAAAGTTTCTCTATTCATTCATCTACTAAAGGGCATTTGGTTGGTCCCACAATTTAGCTATTGTAAATTGTGCTGCTATAAACATTGATATGGCTGTGTTCCAGTAGTAGGCTGTTTTTAAGTCCTTTGGGTATAAACCAAGGAGTGGGATAGCTGAGTCAAATGGTGGTTCCATTCCCAGTTTTGCAAGGAATCTCCATACTGCTTTCCATATCGGCTACACCAATTTGCAGTCCTACCAGCAATGTATGAGTGTGCCTTTTCCCCCACATCCTTTCCAACACTCATTGTTGTTTGTACTCTTGATAGCTGCCATTCTGACTGGAGTGAGATGAAATCTTAGAGTAGTTTTGATTTGCATTTTTCTAATTGCTAGAGATGTTGAACATTTTTTCATATATTTATTGATTGATTGTATATCCTCTTCTGAGAAGTGTCTGTTCAGTTCCTGGGCCCATTTATTGATTGGCTATTTGTTTTTTGGTGTTAAGGTTTATATATATCCTAGAGATTAGTGCTCTATCTGATGTGCTTGTGGTAAAGATTTGCTCCCAAGCTGTAGGCTCTCTATTCACCTCATTGATTGTTTCCTCTTGTTGAGAAGAAGCTTTTTAGTTTGAATCTATCCCATTTATTGATTCTTGGTTTTAATTCTTGCACTATAGGAGTATTATTAAGAAAGTTGGGGCCTAATCCGACATGATGGAGATTTGGGCCTATTTTTCTTCTATTAGTTTGCCCTAGCATTTCTGTTTTTGAGTTTTAATATTCTCATTCATCTCTTGATCAGCTAGAGTTCATGTTTTCAAGGTTTTATGCACATGTGCTACATTCTTGAGTCCTTGCATTGTTAGAGAGGAAGGAGGATTTTGCTACACAGTTTGTCTCTGTAGGGATTTTAATCACTCCTTTTTTCTTTTCTTTTTTTTGGGGGGGGGGCGGTTGATTGCAGGAATTTTAATTTTTTGATAGAAAATCCAGTTACAATTATCTGCCATATATTAATTGATATAAGTTATATGGTCATTTTGTAGATCCTGATAGTACATATATTATGACTTAACATCTTTTCACAGAAAGTACTGAATGAAACATACTATAATATATTCTTGTTCAATGTGGCTTCTCTCTCTTATTTCTCTACCCCAATCTGGTATCCAGTCAACTTAATGGAATTATACTAGATGCAAGTTTTTATTTTATTTTATCTTTTAAAAATTTTGTATTTCTTTATTTTTGTATTACAATACTTAGTACACCATTATACCATAATTTATCATATTTCTGATTGTATATAAGGAATCGTTCCTTTTTCATGCTGTATTTTTACCCTTTTGTTTTGGTATTCTTGTTTTATTAAAGTCATTAGTCCATATTAGAATATACATGCCTGAAGAGTGATAAATTCATAATGAATATTTTGTTCCTTGAATTGAGCTATTTTCTTCCAGACTGCATTATGTTTTTCTCTATATTAAGTGCTTTCATAGCTTCTGCCCCATTTCTTCCTTTCTTTTTTATAATCTAGCCCATGCTTAACACAAATTATTTGGTATATTATTATATTATTTTGTTTTGTAAAGGTGACCTTGTCCCAAAATTCTTATGTAAAATTTAGTACCTGTGCCCTCCCACTAAGAGTGTAGACCTCTCCTGTGTGTTTGCCCCCATCCCAGCAAGGCTTCCTGGATACTGCCACGCCGTGGCTGTCCTTCCTTACTCTGTTATGGTCCTACTGTGATATGCTGTATTTGTGCTCCCAAGCCTTTTCTACAGTCTTTGACCTAAGCTGCCTTTCCCCCATCTCAGTCAGATTCTCTCCAACTTGGAACAGGGAGGTGGAGACTTTCCTGAAAATTATTAAGATTTTGCCATTTCATCTCTTTCCTTCCATACCACTTCTAGGGAAGGTAATAACAGAATACAATCTCTGTGACATCCTACTAGAATTTACTGTTTCTTTGACAGTTAAGGCATTAGGTTGAACTTCTTTCCTTGTTACTGTTGGTAGATTTTTAAAAATGACAATTTGAAAAGAAATAAAATTCTTAGTGGGTGTTCTCCCCACCCGTTATCCCAAAGCACTTTAAACATGGGCACTATCTTCTGGTCTCTACAGTTTCTAATGAGAATTCATCAATACTTCAAATGACTTTTCCATGTGATACACCATTTTTTTCCTCTCTGCCTACTTTCAAAATTTTTTTTCCTTAGTTCACTTTCAAGCAGTTTGACTAAGAGATGTGTGTCTTTATTTACATTTACCCTATTGGTATTCACTGAACTTCTTGAATCTATAGATTTATGTCTTTCAACATGTCGAGGAATACTTACACCAGTATTTCTTCAAATATTTTTCTCTCTTTCACTTCTGGAATTCAAATTACATATATGTAGACTCTATATTGTTATTAGAGTTTCCTGAGACTGTTTATCTTTTTGATTTTTAAAAAAGTTTCTGTCTTCAGATTTGACAAATTGTCAATGTATAGATTCATTGAATTTTTTTTTTAAATCAAGTCTTTCCAGTAAATTTTTAATTTCAAATATCATATTTTTCAGTTTCAGGGTTCTTTTTTTTCCATAGAGTTTCTATTTCTTCTTTGATATTCTCTTTCATATGTTTGAAGGTATAGTTTCCTTCACCTTATCAAGACAAGTTATGATAGCTGTTTAACAATTCCTTATCTACTAATTCCAACATCTAAGTCATATTGAGGTTGGAGTCAGTTGATTGTGCTCTCTCCCAATCTTGTCCTAGATTTTCTTGTTCTTTGTGCATTAAATATACACTTAGGCATTATGAATTCAATACTGTGGATGTTCTGTCCTATTATATTCCTCTGTTGAGTATTGATGTTTTGTTTTAGAAAACAATTAACTTAGTTGGGCTCAAAACTCCCAAACTCTGTCCCTGAGGCTCCAACTCAACTCTAGTTCATTTCCCCTATTTCTAATGAAGCTGCTTTGAGTCTGTACGTGTGCATGGGTTAGGGATCTGAACAAGCCTTGGTCTGAGTTTATACACAGAATCTGCATTTCCCTCACTCCATCTCATTCCTTTCCAGTAGCTCTGTAGTCTTTCTTTTTAGCATATTCTCTCAGAGTTTTAACTGTATCACATAATGCCCATCTCAGCCTGTAGTCAGGTTAAAATCTATAAAAACAAGTAATCCATCTCTTGCCATTCTGTTTTTCCAAAATTTGACTCTCCTTCAGATTCTATGTGTTTCTATTTACTCTCCTACCTTAAGGTTGTTTTTAAAAATAAATTAATTATTAATTATTTTATTTTGGCTAGAGTTTATAACTGTTATCTGTAGAAGAACAGAGTCTGGCAGGACCTTATTTGTTCACCCAAAAGTAGAAATTGCTGATAACTTTTTTTACCTGTTGTTTTTACTCTTGCTATTCATTATGTTAAATGTTGGGAGAGAGAAAGTCTGTAATACAGAATCAATTTACCATCTTTATCCAGAAGTTTTCTTGTGTAAATGTCTTATCCTTCCTGAGTCTCAGCTTTATAGTCTATAAAATGAGGGAAATAATCCCTTCCTTGTGGCATTGTGTTAAGTGTTAATTGAGACTGTAGGTGAAGTTTTTTAGCATAGAACTTGACAGTTCAAAGATGATTACCATTTTCTGTGGTGTCAGTATCTCATCCCTAACATAGTACCTGGCATATAGTAAGAGATAAATAGTAATTGTTGAATAAATGAGTTGGATAACTGAAAATAAAGGAGGAAGAGAATGAGTACAAGAAATGGCAGAACTAACTGCCAGAAACTAAGAAGAGGTTTCTAGACTGGCATCTCCTCATCAGACCTCTGCATGCAGCAGACACACAGGCCTGTGGCCAGGTAGTTCTTCCCTCTGGCCAGCTTCAGTTACACAAGGTGTTCTCTCTAATCTGTGGGGGTGATTCATTATGAAAGCTGCAGCTCAAGGCCTGTCTGTGGAGCTAGATGAAGTGTACATCTTGCTTTGTACACTTTCCAGGAAGCACAAAGGAATTTCCTGGGGCTTGGGAGGATTCTGGAGCCCAAGGACTCTCCTCTGATTCATGAGTGTTGGAGAAAGTGTCTGAGAATTGCATTTGTATGGAGCAGATTAGAGAAAGACTGGAAAGTTTGGGTCATGGAGAAGGCCCTCATTCTATTACAGGAGTGATGAGCTTGTAACATTCTGACCTTAGAGAGGAACCACAGGGGCCAAAGTACCAACACTCATCAGATAAGTTATGTGCTCCAAAACTATAATCGTACTTACTAGGGTAAAGGTGTTGTGTGTGGGCACCAGCAGTGGCTGTGCCTCTGCACATGGCATCTGCCAGGGCCACACTAAGGGCAGTTGTGTGAGCAAGGTCCTCAGACTAAGCATCTTCCTCACTTGTAGAAAATGCAAGAAGACTTTAGAAAGCATTACTAATTAAACTGGACATTCAAAAATAGTTGAACTATATATATATATATCCACAATAAACAAATTATTGAAATAGTACATGCTCATTGTAGATAATTTGAAAAATTAAGAAAGACTTAAAGAAGAGGCAAACTTATCTTGCTTTCTGCATTAGTGAACTCAGGTGTTAGTGACCAAAATACCTGACATAAACAACTTAAAAGAGGAGAAGTTTATTTTGGTTCACTGTTTCTGGGTTTCAGTCCATGGCTGGTTGGCTCCATTGCTCTGGGCCTGGGGTGAGACAGAACAGAAGGGTGCGGTGGAGAAAAGCTGCTTATCTCATAGTGGGTAAGAAGCAGAGAGAGAAGAGAAAGAGAGAGGAAGGGGCCATTAAATGATGGACTTCAGTACACGAGCTTTTAGAGGATATTCCAGATCCAAATTGTAACATTTCCTGTCTTCCATTTTGTGTGTGAATAGATTTTTTAAATTTAATTGAGATTATACTGTCTATAATTTTTTTTGGTAACTTATCATTATACTCTGAGCATTTTTGTCATCATGTATTGTTTGAAAGCATTTTAATGAATTCAAAGTAATTTGTTTTATGGATTCACAAATTATATTTAATTATCTCAGTGGCTATTTAGGAAATTTTCATTTTTTTTCTGATAAAATGACATTTCAATAAACATCTTTAAACATAAGTCTTCTCTGAAGAGATGTTCTGAAACTGGAAATGTTTTACTTCTCTTTTTCTGTCCTGCTCAGATTCTACACTTCCTTAAATACCTGCCTCAGGCCTGGCCTCTGGCCTCAGGAAAATTTCCCTGAGCACTTTGACTTGCAAGCATCCCTTGTTTCTGTGACTCCAATTACATTCATTTGTTTAACAAATATTAAATCAGTGACATATCAAGTATGCTTATGTAAATGTATATGTTTATCAAATGTCAATTCCTGTTCCAAGGTGATCACTTAGTATACCACCTATGACTAAGTCTAATCAGTACTTACTTTGTGTTGTCATTTTTTAAAGCACTTTACATTTTATCTCTATTGTACTATCTGTGACTTACCTATGAAAAACTTGAAGCATAGTACCAGCCACTGTGGCCATTAGCTCCATTGACAATTATACCCAATGCCTGAGCCAGATTGTCCTAGTAGACAAAGCAAATACAGTCATGTACTGCAAAATGGCATTTTGGTCAATGAGGGACTTCATATACTATGGTGGTCCCATTAAATTATAAGATAGGTGAAAAACTCCTATCTCCTAGCAAAGTTATAGCCAATATAACATTTTAGCTTAACACAGTTAAAGTACAACAGATACAATTAAGTTCAGTATGTAATATTTGATAATAAAAAAATGACTTACTGTTTTATATTTATTATACTATACTTTTATTGTTATTTTAGAGTGTACTACTACATATTTCTTAAAGTAGGTGGCCATAGTTATAGTGTTCTACCTTGAATGGGATTAAAAGACAAAAAGAAGGAAGGGGAGGAAGAGGCAGCCTGTGGAAAGCCATTTGTGTCACATCAACAGCAGCCTCATATAGCTCAGGTTTACCTAGTCTCTTGATTACATCAAGAGGCCACTTCCAGTGATTGATCTATACGACGTAGGTTTGTGTATGTATATACTACGATGTTCACACAATGATAAAATTACCTAGTGATGCATTTCTCAGACTGTAACTCCCAAATTAAGCACCACATGACTGAATGCTCTGCCCCATGGAACAGATTGCCTTCTTTAGCTCTGGATCATAAGGGATCTTGAACTAGTCCATCAGGCTGTCTGTAGGTAACTCTTACTTTTCCATTCTGTCTCCTCCTGTAGGGCTGGTGCCTTGTATTCTGCCTTATACCACCAAGAAGTGCACAGCTAGTGCATAGGTGTTACTCAATAATGCATTCCCAGATGTCTGGGAGGTGGCAGAAAGAGATGTGAAATACTAGAGACCAATGCATTCTGGTCAGTGTGAAATACCACTCTGGGGTGTTTCCTCATGAGGGAAATGAAATCATCTTTGACATCTGAGAGTGTGGTCAGATCTCTCAGGACTACCTTAGTTTTTTTCTCACATGGTGATGAACAGCCACTAGTGTATACCCTCCTGTAATCCTCTGATCTGGGCCAAAAGCCGTGATTTCAGCATTTAGCATCTGAAAGCTATACCCACGATACTTGTTTTCCAATTTGCCCAGTTGTGAACAATGGTCTTTTATAGGATAAAACTCAATACAAATTTTTTTCATTGACACATGTTTGTTTCATAAAGTAGGTGGCCATAGTTATAGTGTTCTACCTTGAATGGGATTAAAAGACAAAAAGAAGGAAGGGGAGGAGGAGGCAGTCTGTGGAAAGCCACAAGCATTTGCTTTTTTTTTTTTTTTTTTTTTTAATCTGACTTGGTCCAAGGGTAGAAAAAGTTGTTCACTTCATTTTGACTAGGTTCACATGCAATAATTTTAATAGTAATTTTTGAGCATCTATTTGATACCTAGAACTCTACATAATAACATTATTGCTGATTCTTACTATGATGTTTCAAAAAATATCCATTTTACAGGTCAAGAAAGGTTAAGGGCCTTTCTCAAAGTTACCTGGCAAGAATGAAGGCAGGAATCAAACTGCATTCTGCTTGCCCCGAAGCCTGTTAAAGGGCCACTACAACACAGAGTTAGCAGCTGTGCCACCAGCCTGGTGCAGCGACATGGCCTTTTAGAATTTTATTAAAGCTGTTGGAGTGCATTGGAGAGGAAAACGTTAATTAAGAGGAAAAAGTCTGCTAACCAGCCATGTATAGAGCTATGGATAGAGTCTGCTCACTATCCACTCCTATATCTTTGTGATCCTGGGCCAAATTTTGGGGAATGGTTAAATGCAGAGAGAAGGTTCTGATCTGTATCAATTCACATCTCTAAATCTAATAAAATTTTATCCTGATTTGAATACTTATTAATGTAAAATAAAATGTGTTTCTATGAGACATCCAATGTGTACTTATTTGGAAGGGTAGAAAAACCAAATTCTATATAGTCATACATTGAATTAAGGAGGAAAAAAGATACTTCTCAGGAAGTGCTGCGTGAGTCTATGACTTTAAAATAAAGGAAGAGATCATTGTGGACTCCAGGATTCCTGGGGTAGGTTAGGGTTGATCTAGACCTAAGGCATGGGTTGTATTCATGAGAGCCGAGAGAGACAAAGGAGGCATTTTGGAGGGCTAAAAGAGTTTAAGCAAGTCCTAGTGGCAGTGACAATGGGTGGATAACCCCATCATTCTTCTGTCACTTCTCCTCCAATGGATGATCATGGTGTTTAAAGAGTGGCTTTGAAGTCCAACACATCTTAGTTGGGGCTGTAGCTCAGTGGTAGAGCACTCGCCTTGCAAGTGGTTTGATCCCCAGCACCATATAAAAATAAACAAAGATATTGAGTTTACTCTCAAGCTCTGGGAATTACCAGCCTTTAGCCAATTATTCAAACTCCTTAAACCCTAGTTATTTTATTTCTAAATGCAGTTAATGACACACATCTCACAGGATCTTTACAAGGATTAAATCTCACATAGTTCAGTTCCTGGTTTAGTAACTTGAGGAAATCATTATTAGCTCTCAGACCATTCTGGGATATCCAGATCCTAAGCATTCCCATGTTCTCTTTCTCTTCAGTAACCCATGACTGAAAATGATGATTTCTTCTGGCTCATGAGATCTGTGAACCAGTAAAACTACCTCACCCTCTAAGTCAAAAACAATGGGGTGAGGGAAATGAAACAGGTTGGCGCAGCTTCACAAAAATCTGTCTTAGATGAGTGACTTTCTGCTTCTCTCCAGCAATGACAATTATGTGCCCCCAGTCTCCTGATCATTCTTTAGAATCTCCATTTATCACTTTATATGTTTTTCTCAGCACTTTGAAGAAACAGGCTGAAAATCTAGCTCAATGATCCCTGAGAACTGTGAAAGTCAGAAAATAAGTAGGTTTCTGTTTGTCTCAGGGTTTCATTATGAAAGTTATACAGCAGTTTCTCTCTCTCTCTCTCTCTCTCTCTCTCTCTCTCTCTCTCTCTCTCTGTTTTGTTTTCTGGGCTGTTCTCTGGCCCTGTGTTAGGACTTATGACAGAGTCAGAAGTTGTGGGCTCTTGTCTAATCTGCCACCTAGTACTGGGCAATCTTTGACAGGCCATTGTAGTTTCTAGTCCACAACTGACTTATCACCCAAATAGGGATCAATTGGCAGATGTATAGGAAAGTGCCCTGGAAGCCCTCTGAATGCATAATGCATATTAAAATGGTAGATGACAAGCTGGTGCCCTATATCTCTTTCTCCTTAATCCACCATGGGATGAATCTCAGTTTCCATAATCAAATATCTCTTCAATTCCTCAATCTGAATGTGTGATGATGACCTTTGCATCTATTCTGGACAAGGAAATGAGTTTCTTTAGTATCTAGCCTTCGTGTCAGTTAGAAAAAGGCCTCAAAGAGGAACTGGCCAAAGGAATGTGATAGATGGTATCCCTTGCTCCTTGCAATGATAGCACACTCGATATCTCAAGCAGATTTTATTTTTTTAGTGTAATTGTGCATTTTTTAATACAAGTGCCTGAATTTCCATTCCCTAAACTCTCACAAACGCACACACAAATCTTCCTCCTCAATGGGCCTAACATGGAGTTCTCTTCCCCCTGGACAGAGTCATTCTGAGTCTGAGGCCTTTGGGTCAGAGCCTGTGATGCTCTGAGCCTGTTTGGTTGGAGAACTGCAGGCAATTATCATTTTAGACTGCCTTCTTGGTAATTGAACTGGACAGTTGAGTGCTTCATGACATCACCATGTAAGTCTGTAATGCACAGATCTGTGCTGTACAGGGGCCATTTCTTGTACTGACCCTTTCTAGTGTTCCCCAAGTGCCTATCTGATTATCTACACATTTGGACCTTAGTACAGCTGGTTATAGGTTAGTTCAAATCCCTCTGTTACCCTCTCACGGGGATACTATGCTTAATTTTTGAAACTGACAAAGGTTTTACATTGTGTCCTATACAAAGAGGAGCTGGAAAACTGATAACCGTTTTCTAGGTAACACTTAAAGCCTTAGGAAAAGACTCCAGTGATGTAAAATGAGGCTTTTTAAAAAAATTCATTGCTCAGATATTTGTGTCAATTAACTATTGGTGATGTTACCAATGAGATTGTGACTAAAGTTGCAGCCACGCCTCCTCTGTCCAAAACTCCTAGTCTTGTGGCAAAGCAACCCTCTCTCAAGGAAGTACCAGGAGACAGGACTCCCAGTGTCATGGAGGACTGCTGTGCTCAGGCATTTTTTAGTGGCTTTTTACTGTGTGGACAAACATGGGAGAAATTAGAAAGAGCCTGCGAGTTAACCTACTTGACCTGTTTGCAAACTCTGCAGATCAACACTGTGTGTTGATTGTTAACAATCGATAGATATCCAGAGTCTGCCCCCAGACCACTGCATCTTGCTGGGGAGAGAAATGAGAACAAAATTTTCTTTGGCAGTCAGGTTTGGAAACAACTTATTCACTCCAGCTGCCCTCATTTCATAAAGCAGCACAGTGAAAACTAAAAGGGGAAGTGACTTGGCTGAAGTCTTCAGGCTGGACCAGGAAAGTTGGCTGTAGAATGCAGGCTGCTTTCTCCTAGGTGGCATGCTGTTTTCTTTTAATTTTTTTTTGTACTGGGGATTGAACCAAGGGGTGCTTAACCACTAAGCCACATCTCCAGCCCTATTTTGTATTTTATTTAGAGACAGGGACTCACTGATTTGCTTAGCATCTCGATTTTGCTGAGGCTGGCTTTGAACTAGCGATCCTCCTGTCTCAGCCTCCCGAGCTGTTGGGATTACAGGTAGGCACCACCGTGCCTGTTTGAAGTAAGCATTATTAATCAAACCTTACTGATGTGGGGATGAGGAAGGATTGATTGGGTTTATATCTCTTTTTTTTTTTGTATTGGTTGGTTGTAATCAGGTATTTTGTAATCTCTGTCCACACAGGTGAAATGTAGAAATATGTCATGATGGAAATATCCTCCCAGGCAACTTACTGAGATCCTAAGCAATTTAGTGAGATCCCATCTCATTTTTGTAAATTTAACGAAAGCTCCTGAGGAGGAGAGCTAGCCTAGACACTCTCTTTGTCCATTTTGGTCAATAAATGTTTGTCAATTGGAAATAAAGACTACCTTGTCAAGAAACGGGGATTCTCTCCTGGTACACTTACTCTAAATTTCTCAATTCTGAATGTCTTGACATTCTAGTTCCTTCATAAGATTTCAATCTTTCTTTCTTTCCTGCATGCATGTAGTAAATGATTTATTGCAAGATTATTTGTAATAGCTAAAAAATTGAAAACATCCTCGATGTCCAGCAGTAGGGGAATGGCTGAATAATTTATGATGCACTCATACATTGCTAATAAGTATCACTTACTCTGTGTTTACCGCGGCAGGCATTTCTCTAAGCACTGCTCTTGTAATTAACTCATTTACTCTTCAGAACCACTTTATGAGGTATCTTCATTTTACAGGTAAAGACACAGAGTCAGAGAGGTGAAGTAATTTCTCCAAGGTTACACGGCTTAGAGGAAGCAGAATCAGGATTCAAATCCAGGCAGCCTAACTGGAGATTTAGTACATTCAGCCACTAAACTGAAATGTCTTTCCTACAGCCAAAGATCAGTACAATAAACCACTAATGATTTGCCCAAGATCATTTGTCCCACATCCAGTGAGGCTAATGTGAATGAATAAATCCATTGTTAAATACAAACAGGAAATACTTATGACATACTCTAAGTGGGGGGGAAAGCCGGATATCATTGTATTTACACTTTCAACTATAGAAAGTTGAGGAAAAAATGCCCAGGAAATAACTGGAAGAAAATAGGCCAAAAGGTTACTTGGCTTGTGACTGATGAACTGAAAAATTTTCCCCTTTATTTTTTATTTTTATTCTTTTGTAGTTGTAGATGGACAAAATGCCTTTATTTTTTATGTGATGCTGGGGATCGAACCCAGTGCCTTACGCAAGCTAGGCAAGCTCTCTGCCACTAAGCTATTGCCCCAGCCCTCCCCTTTATTTTTATACTTGTCTAACCTTTCCAAATTTTCTAAAGCAAATGTTATCTGGAAAATCAGGGGGAAGTGGAGCATGGTAGCTCACACCTGTAATCCTGGCACCTTGGGAGGCTGAGGCAGGAGAATCACAAGTTTGAGGCCAGTCTTAACAAGTTAGTGAGATCCTAAGGAATTTAGTGAAACTCCATCTCAAAATAAAATATAAAAAAAGCTGGGGATGTGACTCAGTGGTTAAGTGCCCCTGGGTTCAATCCCCTGTACCAAAAAAAAAAAAAAAAAAAAAGTCAAGGAGAAAAAAAATATTAAAATTGATTTTTTAAAACATGAGACTAATCATGGCAGTGAATAGCTGAGGCCCAGGTTTGCTTCCCTTTAACCATCTCCAGACATGACCCTAGAGTCCACGGAGGCTCTGTCATCTTCAGATCAAGGAGGACTGAGCCTGCAATTCTAGCAGGGCTAAAACTGGCAGGGCCATGCAATTGAAGGGTGCCTCCTCATCTTATCACCTCCCCTTGGGTGGTCATGTGAACAAGCTCAAAGCAGCTTCCTGGAGGGCTCAGAGGCATGGTGGTGGGCTGCAGGAGGCAGCATCAGGTGTAAAGGGGAACCCTGCATGGAAACTCTGAATCCCCTATGTCTTCTTCAACATCTTACCAGGGAACCTACTGAGCCAACCAGCCTGGGTGTTGGAGAGCTCACAGGCCAGACCCTTGGGTCTTCCAGAACCACACTGTCACAACCTCTGGTGTTGGGAGAAAAGAGAAGATTGCTGTCTACTGCGCAATCTTTGAGGCCTGGGCAGAAGAAATCCTGGGGAAAGTTCTACAGGTGCAGAGTATGAGTTAAAAAATAAAGCAAAGCAAAAACAAACAAACAAACAAACAAAAAAACCCCAAACTTCTCGATACAGGAAACTTTGATTTGGGAATATAGGAGCTCATTGATTTGGGGATCAAATATGATGCAGCCCGGACTTCCTGCTGGGCAGGCCAGGTTTCAGCATCACAGACAAGAGGCCCCGGACAGGCTGCCCTGGGGTCAAACACAGAGGAGGCCAGGCACTGATTTTGAAGAATATAATGGGATCACCCTTCCTGGCAAATAAATTTCTGTTTTTATCCAAAAGACCAATAAAAATTTTTAGTGAAAGATAAAGAAAAACAATAAAGTAAACAAAAATAAAAACACGAGACCTTACAGAAGCAAATTTGAGACAAATCTCTAACAGGTATTAAATACTGACACCCCCACCAACATTTGCTAAATTGCAAAGAAATTTCATCCAGCCACCCATTCTCTTTCACAAAGCCATGACCACTACTTCAGGTTATTCTGATGGTCAACCTCAGACCATAAATACACAGGAGATTGTTTTCATTTTGATGCTGACTGAAGTCCCCTGAGGGAAGCAAATTTCCTGAATCTTTTTGAGAGAATTTATTACAAGCATTTCTGTTTCCTCAGAGTCCTGGGAGCACCTGTATTTCCTGCAAATTGCAGGTACATTTGGTCTCCTGGGCACAGCTGACTAGTACTGCCCCAGGTAGCAGTTTTGGTGGCTGTAGCCTTGTCCAGCCTTTGACAGCCCAGAGGCCAGGTGGAGCATGGAGGACAAGGACCTCAGTGTCAAGACCCAGCTGAATACTTAATTAATAGACTCAAAGCAACTGATTTTCTCTTTGAGCCTATTTCTCATCTGTCAGTGAGGATGATAAAGAGCTATAGCCACCCTACTGGTGACTGAGTTGGGCTCAAGGGGGATGAGCCCCTTGTAAATGCAGATAAGCAAAGATAAATACTTATGTAAATCCTCTTCCATTTTTTTTCTTTTGGTAGCTTTCTTATACTCTTTAGACATATGATAAAGGCGTTTTTTTCTACAATAGTAAAATTAAAAGAGATTATCTAGACAGAAGGATCTGTGAGAGGGGGAGGGTGAAGGATGCTCAGGAGGGAGGGGTGGGAGTATGGGAGGCTGCTGGTACAGGATGCCTAAAGAGAATTTAAGGAAAGGGATGTTATCAACATATATCTAGAAGTCTTGCCTCATCATGTTTAATGTGACACTGTTTTGCTTCCTTAAGAAAACTTCAGCAAAGATCTCTCTTAGATTTTAATATTTTTAAAGTTAGATTTGTAGTCATCTCCCTGAACCCCTCTACCCATGCATGAACCTTAGGTTGGCCACAGGGCAAAAACAGGACCTGTTGCTCAGGACAACTGAGGCACACTAAGGTTCTAAGATGTAGACCCCTATGAAAGGAAAGTGACCACAACACTCGGAGTGACCAAAAGATCTTTATTGCAGCAGTGCAACAAAGAGAAAAGAAGGAAGGAAAGAGAGAGAAAAGAAAAGAGATGAACAGGGAGAGAGCAAGAGCAAGAGAGAGAGAGAGAGAGCAAGAGAGAAAGAGCAAGAGAAAGAGAGCAAGAGAGACGGGGGCCTGGCAGGAGGGAGTTTTTATAGCCCAAATCTAATGGGGCTTCTGGGTCTGCAAGCTGCCTTGTTGGCCCAAGGGGGGTTGAGTGCTCAGCCTTGAGCGGGACTTGACATAAACAGGTGATAAAGGACCAGAGAGAGGCGGGTTTGAGTGCATGGGCTATCTTGCAGCCAACATCTGTTCAGCCTGCCCTGCAGACAACACAGTTCAGCCTGCTCTGCACCCAACACCCTATTCCAAGGGAGGAATGAGAGCATCCATGTGAGCTGCCTTGCACACAGATGTTAAGTAGATGGCAGTTATTATAAACCAAGAGTTTTGGGCTGAAATGTCTTGTAGTGGAGCCTGGTTTTCCTCCTATCCCTTTGGACCTAGGATGGAGCTAGACCCTGAAGGTGACTGGGTGAAGTGCAGCTCATGTGCCCACAGGACATGCCTAGTCTCTGACCCATGATCACACCATGCCTAAACTTTGCTCTGAGGTTCTGGAGTCAGGAGGCGACTGCTTGCTGTGGTAGGAGCTGTGCAGTCAGCCATTTCCCTGTTTTGTGGGTGGGTTCCTCCCAAGAGACCTGTTTCTGTTCCAGCTTCCCTTTCTGATGTTCTTCTCCCCAATATCCACTCTGGGATCCACTGGTCCATCTGGCTCCAAAAGGAGTCAACTCTGGGTGTTTAAATTAGAGACATGGTTATTCCATTCTTATTTCTTACTTGATCTCTAAAGACTATGTTGTGGGTATGTAGCTCATAAGGCTGGCAGCACTGAGGGACAAGATCAGGGGTGTAGGGAGACTACATTTCATCTCTTTAGGCCCCTGAGCCTAACCTCATACTGAACAAGGTGTTCAGAGAGGCAGAACTGTGAGGTCTGTTTAAAGGCCTTTAGGAGTATTTGCCATGAGGTTGGGAACAAGAATTTTGGAGGATATTTTCAACTGCTTGCTGCCTTCCTTCTCTCCCACAAGACTTTAATACTACCTCCCATTCAAGAGGGCAATGAAAACATTATTTTACCAATGAATCATTGTAACTGAACATTAGAAGGCAGGGCCTCATTTGTATTAGTCAGTAAACTGCCTGAAGCGATGACCTAGAACATGCGTGGGCCAAGGTGGGAGGGGTTGGGGTGGGGGAGGGAGGATGCCTTCATCTCTCCTGGCTCCTACAATAAAAATACCATAAATTGGGTGGCTTAGAAGCAAAACAAATTTATTGCTCACGGTTCTGGAGGCTGGTAAGCCCAAGACCAAGGTCATTACAGATTTGATATTTGGTAAAGGCTTGTTTTCTGGTTCCTAGCTGGTAAATCCTAGTGGCATACTTGTGTGGTGGAAGGGCTAGTTAGCTCTCTGGAGTCTCTTTTACAAGGGCACTGTTCCATTTATGAGGGTTTTGACCTCATAATCTACTCCTCCAGAGTCCCTACCTCCTTATACTACTAACCTGGGGGGTTAGGATTTCAACATATGAAATTTTGGGGGGACACACTCGGATGGTGGGGGTGGAGGCTGAAGAATTGTGTCTGGAGAGAAACTACTTTTTTTGGGGGGGGGATACTGGGGATTGAATTCAGGGGTATTTTACCACTGAGCTACATCTCTAACCCTTTTTTTAAAAATTTGAGACAGGTTCTCTCTAAGTTGCTTAGGGCCTTGCTAAATTGCTGAGGCTGGCTTTGAACTTGTGATCCTCCTGCCCCAGTCAGTCTTCTAGTAGCTGGGATTACAAGATATATGTGTATTTTTAAGAAAACAACCAATCAAGGTAGGGACCTTGGTTCTGCCAACCAATCAAGGCAGAGTGAACAGTCAGGGAAGCGTCACAAAGAGGCTGGGGATAATAAACAGGTCCCCAACTTATGGTCCAGCCTCCTTGTCTCTAATTTGTAGGTCAGAAGTCCTTGACTGAGGCGAGAGTAACCTTGGCAGAAGCTGTTTCATGGGATTGAACCCCGGAATTTTGCCAGGAGAACCCCTTCTTGCCTGCTAATCTGCTCTCTGCCCCAGAACTTCTTAGGTTTATCATAGCATCTGTTATCTAAGTTTCACAAGCCAAGAATCTAGAGCAAGCCCTTTTCTTTGTTTTCTCTATAATTTGGTTGAATTTTTAGAAAACAGAACTGAGAACTGGGGAATGTGCAATATTTTACAAGAGCTTTCTCTTCTGTATTTGTTTGTAAGTAGAGTTGACACAAAAAGGATGTTGAAGGAAAGACAATGATGAGGAGAGACAATACAATAAACAAAGTGCCTTTTCTCCCAAGTGGCAGCTATTACTTAGCTGTCCTGTCTTTATTCCCTCTGCCATTGTCCTGGCTCACTCTTAGCATATCTCCACTGATGGCAGAATCCAAGCCCATCTTCTGACTTGCTCCTGCCAGCCATTTTCCAGTGTGATTCCAGAGGAATTGATGCAAAACAAATAGATGCATTGTATGGCACTGTACAAAATCTTTAAGAGCGTCTTCTTTTTAAAAAAAGAATTAAGTCTCAATCTTCAATGTAGCATCCTCTCAGAAACAGATGTCAGTGTTGTCTGATTCTGCGCATTCTCTCACATCCACATTTTACTGTTAAGAGCACCATCTAAGTGAAGCGCTTCTACACAGATCACCATTTCACATAAACCTGAAAACAATACTATTGTTACTATCTCTATTTTGTACAAGAGCAAAGGGCAGTCCTGAACTCACTCAAGAATATATCACTTGTTGATCACCGATTTAAATTCACCGTCTGGTGCTCTCTTTAATTGGACCACTTTGTACAGAGCAATACTGCTTTCAGAGCAGCAGGGGAAGGGTTAGGAGCAGAAACTGCCTGGATCAAGAGAGGGAGGAAGCCGTGTTTGGAAGAAGGATGTTGGGGATGAGGATGCAATCTTCCCTTTTCCAGGTTAGTGGTGGGGAGTGGCCTCCTTGACTTGGGGAGAAAACTTTGTAGGCCCAGACTTCAAGCACTCTAAGTTCCACGTTGCCTCTCCTCCCCTTTTCTTCTCTATAGTGGGCACTCAGACATTTGGGATATGGTTTTTGCTTCTGCTACTCCCATTTCTTTTCTGGGCTGTAGGGAACTGGAGTGTGGCCTAATGGGGGTACCTCTTATAGGGCTGTTTTCTGTATTGGGGAAGTGGCCTTGAGGCAGTCAGGGATAGTCAGGATGCCTTGTTCAACAATGATTTCTTGTCTTTTTTCCCCAGCAGCACCATCCTAGTCCGGGTGAGTGGAAGGAACCTGGTTCCTTTCATCACCCTACCAGAAGCCTTCTCTGCCAGCCCACCTGCAGACAGCCAAGGTAGATTTTTCTGTGTGTAGGGGTTCCACCACTCCCCTTCTCTTATTTTGTTTGTTATTTGAGCGCACCTATACATGCTATGCATGATATTAACAGATTCTTATCAATCCTTTTGAAATACATTTCGTTCTTTCCTATCCTCCGGAATGCTAGTTTACAAGAGGTTTAAGTGACTTGCTCAGGGGGGTCAGTTGGTAGCAGATGGACAGTGGCTGCTTGTTAGGACAAAAAACTGGACAATACCGAATTCAACTCTCCTGGGCAGGGGTAGATGGGTATACAGGCAGCATTTGGGGGTCCTTGCTTGCCGCACTGCCTCTCTCCCTCAGTTCCCCCTCCTTGGGGGAAGGCAGTGTCCCTGTTTACGCGGAGTCCTATCAAAGCACCCTTAACCCTTAGCCCGCTCGATAGCGACCTCCGGAGGGCCAGGATGGTTTGGGGCGCCGTGTGGCCCGGGGCCTTGCCTGGTCTTCGTGACTCTATTTGCATAACGGAGACGGCTTGCTTCCTCTCCGCCCCCTTCGCTGCGCTCATCTTCCCTCCTTTCCGCGATCCCACCACCACACACCGCCAGTCCCTCGTTCCTCCTCGTCAAACCCCACCTCCTGGGACTCCCTCTAAAGCTCCAGTCACGAGCTCCGCTATCCCAGCCCAGAGCTGAGTCCGGAGGCACCTGGGGGAGGGGAGTCCTGGGCAGGGCTGGCTGGGGAAGACGCCTGGGGCACTGCCCAGCGCTAACAAAGGGAACGGGCTACAGACCAGCGTCAGCGCAGAGCGGGCGGAGCAGCCGCAGCCTTCTCTACTAAGAACGCAGAGAGTGAGTAAGGGGTGAGATGGGTGGCGGCGTCCTCAGGGCCCCGGGAGGGGTGATGCAAAGGGGTACAAGAGCGAAGCACAGCGGTGGGGCCCGCGGCGCGCCTAGGGCGCAGGGGATCTGTCTCCAGCGCCTTCTCAACTGCCTTTGCGAAACCAGCCGCCTTTTGGCTGGGCGGGGGAGAGGGGGTTGGTGTATTTGTCGGTGCTGTGGGGCCGCCCTGGCTGCTCCCCGGCTCCACGAACCTACGGACCCACAACAAACCCACGTGCGCGCGGCCCTCCGGAGCCCCGCTTTCTCCACCGAGCCATCTGTATTGTGTGAAGCGGACGTCTTGCAGAGTTCGGGTTCCTGCAGATCCTGCCTAGTGGGTTTGCAGATCGGGAAACTGAGGCCCGCCGCTGGAGAGGGAGCACAGACACCACAACAAACGCACGTGCACCCTGCCCCGGGAAAGGGGCGCACCGCAAACCTGGTGAGCCTCCCGGTGGAGCCCGCTATTGTCTCTGCCGCGCGGGAGGGAGCGGCGCTGCAGGCGCCACTTGGTGGAGGCAAGCGAGAGACATTTAAAAGGTACCGCTTGTGCATCAGACTAAACTGCTAGATTTTAAAGGAAAAACGAAAGGAGAAAGCAGCTACAAAAAGAATTACCCCAGCCCAAGAGTCTGTCCTGGCCCTGGAGCATTTCTTCGAATGAAGTGGATAGGCCCTCACGGAGGTGTCCTAGGGATATGGTTCTAAACAAGGGTCTATGGGTGTCTTTCCAAAAAGGACGCATTGTCCACGCGCTCTAGTGACCGCCTCCTGGGAAATCTGCAAGCGCCTCTCCAGCCTGTAGAAAGAACAGTCCAATTTAAACACTGGCCAGTAAGGGCTTAGGTTTCCCCTGCGTTTTGCTTCATAGGTCCGTGAGTTTAGACACCCCAGGTGTCACTGGCTCCTTTTCGGTTTATTGTATGTTTTCACAGGAACGCGGGCCTGTGAAACGTACTGTTTCACTTATGAGATTATTTGAAAGAAATTCCAAGGTCCGGAAAGAGAGGCCTCTTGTTTATTTTGTTTTTCGTTGCTCACATGCTCAACTCAACATTGCAGGTTTTACTTAATCAGTTCTGGACTGGCAGCAGGAAGATGGTTTGGGGAATAAATTGGTCTCTTAGGCAGTGGTGTCAATGAGGAAGTAAGACCATATGGTTGGGGAGTAAGAGGTGTGCGCAGCAGAAAGGGAAGGAGCACTGTCCCACTGTGTGCTTGGTGAGTATTGGGGGTGCAGCTTTACCTTGTCTAGTACGGTTGGAGATTAACCTTTCTCAGGTGAGCTGGAGAAATCTCTAGCCCCATGTCATTGTTATTGAAAAGGTCAAGAGAACATCCAGCGAACCTTATTATACTTTATAGGAGGGAAACTGAGGTCTGAGAGTTCAGCCGCTCGTCCAAGTTTAAGATGGGTGAAATTGGGGCCCGGATTTGAGTGTGGGTCTCCCAGCTCCCACACTGCACAGCCCTGCTGGCAACTCAAGGCAGAACCAGGCTTCTGTGGTTGGCTTAAAAGACAGTTGGCCTTAGGCAGAGTAGAGTTAAACAAAGAAAGTAATTCAGATTGAAAGCTGCACCCTTCTATTATCCCTTTCAAGAGTTCTTTATTCTTTTGAGAAAAGATACATTTAATAATTCCTTACTCTTCTAGCCTTTCATAAGCCTAGTTATTTTTCTCTCCTGATTGCCCCTTCCCCTCAAATTGGACTATGGCCAATTATGGAGACTTAGATGTTTTGCCTCTCATCCAGGTGCCAGGAGGCCTTTGTTTGGGTGAAAGCATGGGCTGTTGACATCAGGGAGGAAAGTGTCTCTTAGAGGGCTGCTCCTGATCCCCTCATGGGAGAACAAAGCATTGTTTTCATTGATTTTATTTTATTTATTTTTTTATAGAGTCCCACGGAAGTAACTGCTTATTTTTGTGTTTGGCAGAGGAGAAGTTGGAAAACCCAAAAACAGCCAGGCCGGTTTCCATAGTTAGGGGTAGTTTGTGGTTTTCCCCTGTCCCTGTAATCTCCTAGCTACACTTGTTCCTTTCCTTGGAGTTTGTTTCAGGTTCACAGTAATTGCACTTGACAAGGGAGTTTGTTTTTCTCATTAGAATGCTAACCCTGTAAGGTACTTGAGAAATCATCAGGCTGCATCCTGGACCTTCTTATTTCCAAAGAGAAATTACTTGCCCAAGGGTACATGGAAATGCGCATTCTGCTTTTAGAGCTTCTCAAAAGGGAAATGGTTGCATCAAACAAGTTGTTGTGGGTACCCTAGAGGAGAGTCAAAGTTATGTGGTTGCTATAACAACACCCTTGAAGTCAGAGAATGAATTCCTTAAGGATTTAAATGTGTTTGGTTATTAAACAAAGGCATGGATCCCAATGGTAGATATGGTAAAGTGTTACAGTTGTTGGGAATCAGTTCTCTTTAGTGCTTACTTTGCTTTTACACAGGGTTCCTTTATTGCTTTCTGCCTTATGCAGTCAGAAGCCTGTTTAGCATATAATTATAAAGCAGAGGGCAGTGAGAAGTCAGAAGACTTCAGTTAGCTGTTCACACTACCTCAACTCTTGGGTTCCAGTTTTCTTTGTTCAGTAAGATCCCTACCTGCCCAGTCTCTGTACCTGCTGCTCTAGTAGAGTGGAAGATGCTCAGGCCTTCCAGATAGAGAAGCAGAAGGGCCAGTGTATGATGTGAGGGGAATCATGTGTATAAATCTCCTGGAGTTTCTGGCAATATTAGTCATATGACACAGGCATATGTTCAGATCTCTTGGCAGGCTCCTGTGCTCACCAGATTTTAAGGTGATAAATGGGGAAACCTGTGTGCTTGGGTAAGGGGTCCCCCCTGGTCATAAAGAGGTGTGAATGCCTGCTAAACTATAAAGGGAGGTTTGGATAGTTATGAAGTCTGTGAGACTCTAAGGTAAAAGACAAAGTAAAAAACAGATGAAAAACTAGAACTTTCATAACTTTGGTTGTACAATCTTAAGTCATTTCACTTATTCATTCTCCTTATTGACAAATAGATGGTGGAAGTAGAGAAGGTTTTGTGCTCAGCCTGGGGTTACCAAGAAAGAAGGAGTAGATCCATTCTTTGCCCTGAGGGATTTACAATTTTTTCAGGAAGGCCCAGTCTAGCCCTACCAATCTTGCTGGGAATACATTTGGATCTCTCTTGGAAGTTGCCCTTAACAGCCGAACAAAATCTAATTCACTTCAATTTTGACCTCTGGAGGGCCCCTCTTTTTATTGGTAAAGGTAAGAACTGGTAGTAAATGAGAATTGGTAGTAAAGTGGAAGATGTATGGCTTCACAGAGAATGTAGTGCTCCATAAGGGTGAGGATGTGGTTACATTAAAAAATGCCAGTAATAATTCATTAATGAAAACACAGTGATTGTCTAGCATGTTAGAGTCCTGTAAATCTGGAAAGGGAGTTTGTTGCTCATACCTGGTATCAGTGATTTGTTTGATAATAGCTGAATTAAGGAAATTTTTCTTGTTTGCATATATTCTTAAACTACATCATTGCAACCTGACTCCTAGGGATATACTTTTTATAGGCTTTTCTATGATAGTAACATTAAGCAATGAAGTTTCATCATATTAAAATGCTGGGGTAATTTTTTAAGTCATTACTAGTCAGGTTAGTCTTCAGAATCAATGTGGTAATTGAAGTTTTAATCATTGTTCCGATTATAAAAACAAACATGTCCACTGAAGACAAATTGGAAATTACAAGAAAGTATTGAGAAACAGAAAAGTGTTCCACTATTCTCAGACAACCACTGTTAGCACTTGATAATTTTCCTTCTGCTATTTTCTTTTTGTGGATTGTTTTCCCTATATGGTTGATAACATACTGTCTGTGCAGTGACGTCTCTTATCTTTTTGTGCTTAATCTTCTCATATATGCATTTTGTAGTCCCCATCTGCGTTAAAGTGGTGCCCTTGGATTTGTCATCCATATCAGCTGCTCAGCATTTTCAAGGTCAGGTGGTCCAGGATCACTTTAGTGAGGGCCTGTCAAGGACTCTCTCCCTGCCTTTGCTCAAGGCTTCAAACATCAACCATAGGGGGCTGTAGCTGTAGCTCAGTGGCAAAGTGCTTGTCTAGCATGTGGATTCGATCCTCAGCATCACATAAAAATTATCAAATCAAATAAAAGGTATTCTGTCCATCTACAACAACAACAACAACAAAATTTAAAAAAATCAGCCATAGGGTTTTTTTTTTTTTTTTTTTTAAGTTTTATGAGTGCTGGGAGTACAGTGGAAGAGAAGAGCTCTGTGCCTGGTGGCCTTGAGTTCTAGTCCTGCCTTTTTGATCTCTAAAAGGTTTTTTATTGCCCTAGTTTTCAGGTTTCATGTTAGATAAGCAACTCCAGGCTCCTTTATTAATTCATCCATCAGTACTGAAGCCCCAAATCTAAACCAAAGACAAATAAGAAGAGATCAGCTTTTAAGAAACTCAGAGTCCAAAGGAGGAATCAGAGGGGACAAGAGACTTATGCAGAATGCTCTGCAGTCACAGAGGAGAGTCAGCCTCCCAAGACCACAGCGGAACAGCCAGGACAGCTTTCCAGACAAGGGCCACTATTGGGTAGTCAAGCTATTCTTTATTCCCCCCCCCCACCCCCCGCCCCACCATTGATCCTGTGATTAATATTGTTTGCCAATAAATCTCTGCTCATTTTCCAGATAATTTCCATAGAAGAGGGTCTTAAAGTTGGAATTATTGGGTCATATATTTATCTAGTTATATGTAAAGCCTTAAAGTAGAGAAATATTGTGTGTTATGGGAACTGTAGAAATTAAGGGCATAAGCGATTCAGGATTTAAATTCTTGTTTACCATTTACCACCTGGTGTACATGGGGATAAACTAAAGGTACTAAACTTCAAAATTTTCCTCTGTAAAATGGGAATAAATGATCTTATCCCACATGGCAATTGTAAGGATTATCTTGTATCACAGGTAAAAGGTCCAGTGCAGTGCCAGGTATACAGGGGACACTCAGAAAGTGATGGATATCCTTGTTGTAATTTGTTTTTTGGTCCTAATACTTTTTCCTGCCATGACAGCAGGCCCTTATATGGCTTGTGCTGAGGGAAGTAGAATGTTAATTAGCACAGAACCTCCTCTCTGGTGACAAATTGAGACAGAAATGATCATTTGCATCATGCACTTAAAAAAAGTCCTTCTATTATGGAAAAATCCAAACATCCAAAAGTACAAAGGAGGGTGCAATGAACTCCATATCATATTATCTAGCTTCAACTGTTGTCAAAACTCATGGCCAATATATAACCCCAACCTCAATCCCATGTTACTTTGAATCCTGTCCCAGACAGCTTATCTGCCTCTCCATAAATACTTTACTGAGTCCCATGACACATAGTTGAGACATTGAGTTGTTCTGGCTTGGTGGTGGTGGTGGTGGGGTTGCAGTTATAGGGCTGTGTGTGTGTGTGTGTGTGTGTGTGTGTATGTGTGTGTGTGTAGCAGGGCTGAGGAGGGGGGGGAACCATCCTGGGAATGCCTTAAGCTTTATTGCTCAAGTAAGGAGGCCCTGCAGTGTCCCAAAGAGATACAGTAGAAGGAAGACTCAATTTAGAGTTAGGAAACTTAATTTCAAATAAAGGCCCCAACCCTTAGCAGTTGTATGCTTTTGGCAAGTGACTTTTGGATCTCTTTGAGCAGGTTTATAAAAATTTGGTGACTACTGAATGATGTAATCCATGTGGCAGTCCAAGTGCCTCACTGTTAGTTGCACCTAAATCAGACTTGACCCCACCTTCCTTTGTGACAGACAGTTTCCATGAGGAATGAAGGTCCCAGACTAAGGCCTGGTCTCACCAGAATGTACTCTGGAGCATTACTGCCAGCCTCTCACACCTGACACACGGTCATTTCTCAGGGTGACACCTGACACACAGAGCACCTATCCTTGCAATTCTGCTTTCTATTCCTTGTCTCTCTTAGCCCTTCCCTCTGTTTCATTGATGAGGGCAAGGAGCCCCAGAGAAAGCCCTGGTACTGCCAGCCATACTTTGAATAACAGGCCCCTCTGGGGTTCCTTTTCTTCTATGGGACGGGATGGACTCCCCTTTCCACTTCCGAAATGAAGTCCTTGCTGAGTCTTCATCTCTTCCAAGTCACAGTTACAACCAAGTAGGATTGTTTGCCTCAAATAAAGGAGGAGAAGATCTGATTTAATAGTCAAAACAAAGCCTCTCCTTAATCCACTGGAACTCTCATTATTTCAGGATCTGGACTGTGATTTGTGGTCCCTGGCTGTTCTTAGCTATCTGTGTGGCCTTGGGAGGGACACATGCTACCTGGGCAGCCAGACTCAACTCCCCATCCTCTCCGGTTCCTTCCAGCTCTAGTATCATCAAATGAAAGATTTGTGTTAGTTTTGGAGGCTTCTTCACACACATGATACATGAGATCATTTTAGAATATTCAGAGAGAGTGAAAAGTTACCCCCTTCACCACTTATGCCCTTCTTTCCCCATTCCACCTGTCTCTGAAGTGACTCCTGTTTACAGCTTAAGCAGGGCCCTAATAGCCCCTTTCTTCTGCATTTATGTATGTATTCATGATTATATGCAAATGTATTTTACAAAGTCAGTAAGTGGATTACATTATACCTGCCACTTGACAAATTGGTCTTTTGCACTTTATTATGGGTTTTGGTGTACCATTCATTATCAGTGAATGCTTATTTTTTTTCATACTACATTGTTTTCTGTAGTTTGAATGTGTTTACTTAACCAATCTTCTATTGGTGGACATTTAACTGTATTCATAGAAATATATTTCTAAGTGTATTTAGACCTTGAATGCATGGAAAATTGTTGGAAAGTGTCAGTGAACTAAGTGAACCTGTCTATCAAGCTCTGGAAAAGGTGGCAAGGGAGAGAGCCCAGGGACGTTGAGACCAGACCCTGTTATACTGGAGGGTTCCCGGGAAGCCACCAAGAGACTGACTATTTGGATGAAGGGTTATTTTTGGAGAAGCCTGCCTGGTTGTGTGCCCTCAGCCTTGCGTGCAAAAATTGAGCCGCATCATCATCTCCTGTTCCCTGGGCCTCCTAAGTTTGCTTCTTTTCTGAGGGTCAGGATTGGTGACCCTGTGGCTGAACTGGCACTTAAGGGATAGGGAGGAGAGAAAAGGAAAAAAAAAAAATCAAAATTGCATTTGCTCTCAGGCTCTGGAGGATGAAATGTTCCACTCTGTGTAGTTGTTCAGACCCATCTGGAGTGTGAAATGATCCTGGATCCCACCCAGGCAGGGACAGAATGAAGCCCATCCAGAAATGGTCTACATGAAAGACAGGGGGTTAGGATGGCCTGTGGAAGGTGTTAGAATGCATGTGGAAACTGGGGCTTTCTGTATTGCAGAAGATCCAAATAAGAGGCATCTTCTTCATGAAGAAGAATGATTAGAACCATGCTGAATGGCTACTGAGGAAAGGACAACCACTTTGGAGACAGGGTGGGGTGGAGACACTTGCAGAAGGCAGATAAAGAACTTAACAGACCTGTCCAACCACAGGACAGGCCATGCTACCAGGCAGCAGACCCTTGTGGTGGAGAAGTTCAAACAAAGGCTGAAAGTGAACTTGTTCACCATCAGAGGACTCCTGCTTCACAAGGGAGCTGCCTTAAACTGCCCACAGAGGCCCTTTCCAACTTCGAGAGTCCGAGACTATGGGTGAAGAACCAGAAAGATGCAAAGTAGAATCTGAGGGGAGTGAAACAAATTATGGACAATGTAACCTGAGCAGTTTCTACCTGCTTTGAAAACATGGCATAAAATGGAAACCTTCAAAAGAGGCTTAAATATTGTTTCCCTTGGATCTTGGCAATCCTCCCCTGTTCTGTCCTTGGCTTCAGCTCTGCTTGACCTTATATTCATAAATTATTTCCACAGGAATAAATATATCCACAGACACTTTAGATGACCAGGAAATCTGGCAACTGGAAAAGAACTACATGTCCCAGGAGGAGGGTCGTAAATTTTTTTTTCATTACAAGTCTTTCTAAATTGGTATCCTACTCCTTATTGGTGGAGTTCTCTCTCACACAGTGCCAAGACGTCATCCAGCTTTAAATTTTGGAACACTGTACCCTTTGTAACCTCTTGGAGGTCCTCGAAGTTAGACTTGAGAGGACCAGCCATGTCCCTTTCTGTGTTACTCAGCTTTTTGTCATTGTGATCAAAATATCTGACATAAACAACTTAAAAGAGGGAAAGTTTAGTTTGGCTCATGGTTTTAGAGTTTTCAGTCCACGGATCCATTGCTCCAGGCCTGAGATGAAGCAGAACAATAGGGCAGAAGGGCATGTGCTGGAGGAAAGCTCATGGCACAGCAGAGAGGGAAGGAGCTGGTGGTGTGGGGCTGGGGAGGACAAGATAAGTCACCCTTCCAGGGCATGGTTCCAGTGACCTACATCTTCAGTAATTAGGTCCCGCCTCCCAGTAGTCCATTCAACCATCAATGGATTAATCCACTGATGAGGTTAGAGTCCTCATGACCCAATTATTTCCTAAAATCTCGCCTTTAAATACCAGATCCAAACCCTAACACTTTCCTTAAGTCTTAGGCTAGTTTGATGAGGGAAATGAGGCCCATATTATCTTCTGGGCTTTTGCTTGTGCCTGGCCCTGATTAAGCACTATTGGTGTTGCGATTTTCATAGTAGGGCTGGTGTTTTGGCATCATATTGCAGATGAGAAAATTGAACTCCAGAAAGGGATAGAACTCGCCCACAGCTCCTCTGCTGCTGAGGGGTGAAGCTGGGAGTAGAGGGAGTACTGTCAGCCTTTCCCTACATCATACTGTAGGTCTGCCCACTGCTAATAACTCCCAGTTCTTTAGGCTTAAGAAATGTTTAGTCTTATTGTTTATTGGGGACTTAGTTGAACAATTTCTCCTTACAGGAGCTCAGGAAGTTGTTTTTTGTTTGTTTTTTTTTTTTTTTTTTGTGTGTGTGTGTGTGTGTGTGGGTGGGTGGTGGTGGTGGTGGTGGTGGTATTGGGGATTGAATCCAGGGTGCTTTTACCCCTGAGCTACATCCCCAGGTCTTTTTGTTTTTCATTTTGAGAAAGAGTCTCACTAGTTGCTGAGGCTGGCCTTGAACTTGCAATCCTCCTTCCTCCGTTTCCTGATTCTCTGGGATTACACATATGGGTGGTACCAGCTCCAGGAAGCTTTTTTTTTTTTTTTTTAATCATTTCTCTAAAATATCTGAAAGAACTAATGGAACAGTTACGTGTGTATAACATGTGGCTTTTCGTCCCTCCCTTCTCCCCTTCCCTTCTCTTCCATTCCCTTCTCTTCCCTTCCCTCTCTCCCTCTCTTCCTTTCTCCCTTTAAAGCTGTGGTATCCACTTGTGCTTATTATTTAGTTATGACTGGGATTAAACACACTGTTAGTAAGCATGACCACAGATTGGTGGTTACCACTGCTCTGCTACCTTAAATGCCTTTAAACTTGCAAATGGAACTCAATAGCATCATTGTTAAGGGCTTATCTTGCAGTGTGCTTCTAGGCTGTTAAACAATTTCTTCTCTTATTGAGTATATTCAACATTAATTTGCTCATCAAATATTTTTTGAATGCCTATTATATTCTAGGCATTGGGAATACCTACAGGAAGAACTCACATTGTAAGCATGTATGTGTGAGTGTACACAAAGTCACATTTTCAGTGAAACTATCAGGGTCTTGGAAGTTAGTGGCAAATAGACTCCCCCTACTACGCCCTTCCTCTCTTCTTAGAGTCTTTGCTTTCTTTCCTTGAGTGCCAGCTGCAGGTCGTGCACATGCTTACTTATAGAATATAGACACGGATAAGGAAGTTTTCTTTTTTCCAGGGCTTAGTTGTATGCCGACATTCACCAGTTTATTACAATCTAGTATGATACCTATTATGATTTGGGTGTGCACAGGAATGAGAAGAAGGTACAGTGTTTGGGAAAGCTTTCTGGGAGAGGTGATACCTAATCCGGGTCTTAGGAGATAGAAGCTGTTAGCCTCTGGGGAAAAGGTAATTTTGGGGAGAAAGGACTGAAGGACCAGAGATTTCAGTGTGAGGAATGGCTCGCTGCATATGTTGGGGAAAACTAGCAGGTTGGTATGGGAGAGGAACATGTGAGGCAGGAAGTGGGGGGAGATGAAGTTGGAACTATTACATGTATTATGTAATGTAATTTTTATAACTTCCCTATGAAGCGTGTACTATTATTATTTCAATTTCATAGATGAGAAAACAAAGGCTGAAGGAGGTTTGGTGACTGGTTCAAAGGCAGACCACTAAGTGAGCTGAGGTGCTCAGACTTGAATGCAGGCTGCCGGCCTTTGGAACCTGTCCTCTCAGCCTCCACTTCAGGGCCTACAAAGCTTGGTTTTCTGGCCAACATGTTTTTCCTTTCTTAATATTTAAAAGGCAACACCCCTTGCTGGATTCTCTTCCTTCTACCTGCTTCATGATGTGACCCATGTTTTGCTATGTTGGGACCAGAGGGTCTGATTTTTATGGCCTCTTCTGAGTCTGGTTTCTAGTTTTTTTCCCCCTCCTTTTACTAGATCAGAAATCTTGAAAGAAAACCTTTGTGTGCCCAATCATGTATGATAGGGGAGAAGAAAAAGATTTAGCTCCTTTCTCAAAAGTTCCAGGTTCATTTGGGAGCCCACATATTACCTGTGAAGACTCTAGTTCAGAGAGGCCCTTTAGGGACTGGAATGGGAACAAGCCGCCTGGGCTGGGGGAATCGGATAAGTGGGCCATGACTTGTCCTTTAAGGATGAGGAGGATTGGGGAAGGTGGAAGGCATCCCATATGATGAAAATTATCCTGACTCATCTAATGATGAATGGGACATCTTTTGCCTTTGTCCTTGTCTGAGGCCGTATAAGGTATTCACTAAAAATAAGTTTAGGAGCTCAAAGATAGATGATGACGCTATAGAATTGAATAAAACAGACTATGACTATGATGGTTTGGATATGAGGTAACCCCCAAAGGCTTCTGCAGGAATATTCAGAGGTGAAATGATTAAATTATTAGAACTGTAACCTGATTAGTCCATCCTAGTTTGAGTGAACTGACGAGGTGGCTGGAGGAGGTGGGTCATTGGGGGCGCATCCTGGAAGGGTTCATCTCCTCTGCAGCACCTTCCTGTTCTCTGCTTCCTGGCTGCCAAGAATGGAGCAGCTTTTCTCCACCAGCTTGGGCCCAGAGCAATGGAGTTCAGCCCACCACGGACTAAACCTCTGAAACTGTGGGCCCAGATAAACGTCTCTTTTTTTTTTTTTTTATTGGTTATTCAAAACATTACAAAGATTGCAGAATCACATCGGTTACACATCCACATTTTTACATAATGCCATAACAGTAACTGTTGTATTCTGCTACCTTTCCTATCCTCTACTATCCCCCCTCCCCTCCCCTCCCATCTTCTCTCTCTACCCCATCTAGGTTGCTCTCGTTGGGTGTGCTGGTCACAGTGATGAACAGTTGATTAACACATTTGATTAACACATTGATTACTGAGGTAAGGGAAACAATTGAGGACACAAACAGTATCCTTACAGAGAAAGTTAATAAAGGGGTTTGGGGAATACCGTGGTAAAACACTTGCCTAGCATGTGCAAGGTTCTGTCCTCAGCAACACACACACACACACACACACACACACACACACACACCAGTTAATAAAGGAACAGACTAAAATTCATTGAAAACTAAGTTACTCACAGAGAAGGGAAGCTTGAGGAAAATCAGTCTATGATGAGAAGAAAAGATAAATCAGAGATCTAAAGTTGCTCAAAGGTGACTCTCTAGGATGGCAGTTGGGGAATCCTTAGAGGCACATACCACTTTTGCTTGGTCACATGAACTCACACCTGGCTTCAAGGTAGTGGAGAAAAAATTCTTCATCAAGGTGTTGGGTGATTCTTAAATCTCAGGATTTTCCTTTTCTATCTCTGAAAGGTAAATCTTGATATTGGGTACAATTAGTTGCTGCCATGGAGAAAAGTCATGTTGGCCCGAACCCTAACCCTAACCCTTAACCTGCAGCAGAAGAAAGACACTTAGTGGACATGTTCACAGAATTCTGGGGGAGAGGCAGTGGGACCCAAGACTTCCACACTCTGTTAATTCCTCAGCAGATGTAAGGTGGGGAGATGTTCTCATACTCACAAGAACCTGGGAGATATTAACAAACATACTTAAGGAAAGGGTTTAAAGGTGATTTGATAAGTCCTTGCTCCATTCAACTAGAGAAGCAAAGCTAAGCCGAAGTGGGCAGTTAAGGCTCAGAGAGAGGATGTGATGAAGTAAAAAGAATTACCAGAAGCAGAAATTGAGGGAGAAGTGGAGGAGGTGTAAGTGGCAACTTTCCCTCTCACACTATTTAAATGAGGTGTTAAAGTGACAGCTTTAAAATACAGCTATTTCATAAAGCAATCAGTATCCAACCTTTCACACATCCTTCCTCTCTTTCTCCACATTTCTATACATATGTAAATAAAGAGATGTGATAAATGATATCAATCTGTTTTTTTTTTCCTGGACAGAGGAATCTTGGGTGATTTTTAGCTGTATTTTCATGTGTTGATTGACATTTGAAAAATCATGAGCAGGTCCTATTTAAGTAAAACCCCTAAGGCTATTCTAAAGGTCATTTTTGAATACATAGGAAGTGGAGAGTGGGCTGGGAGATACAAACAGATGTATTGTCTTTTTATGGGGGTTTGGGAGTCAATTATGTAAATCCCTAACTCCAAGCAGAACAAAACATGTTGTAAATCAGATGAACAGTTGGGTCATGGGGCCAGAAGATGACAGAGAAGGCTTCACAGAGGTTATAGTTTGGCCTGGATGTTGAAGGAGGAGATTTCTGATAGGTGGATGAGAGAAAGGACATTCCTGGCCTAGGGGGACAGCAGGAATACCAGTGAGGAGGAGTGAAGGTATGTGGCTTGTCTGGGAAACTCAGTGATTTGTTGTGGTTGGCGAGCAGAGGGCAGATGAGAGAATAGCCTGCTTGGTCCCCACCCACAGCTTACCAGGTGCCACACACAGACAAACCCAGCTGCCTGGCGATCCCACAGAATGGGCAAGTTATCCCTGCGGTGCAGAGGAGGATGCTGAAGTCCAGTAAGAAGTTAATTTTCCTCCAAATAATACAGGGACGAAACTTTGAAGCCCTTGGGCTGCCTGCACTCCAAAGCTCAGGGTTTCTCTACTGTTCTATGGTTCGTAGTGTAGAGACCCAAATTAGCCATCTCTTTGAAAGGAAATGTCTAAAAATGTAAATAAATATAAAAATGTGCCAAGTGCACATCTGTAATCCCAGCTGCTAGGGAGGCTGAAGCAGGGGGATCGAAAGTTCAAAGCCAGCATCAGCAATTTAGCCAGGTCCTAAGCTACTAAAGAAGACCCTGTCTCAAAATATAAAAAGGGGTTGGAGATATGGCCCAGTGGTTAAGCATTCCTGGGTTCAATCCCCAATATCAAAAAAACATATGTGTGTGTGTGTGTGTGTGTGTGTGTGTGTGATTTCTTTGTAAATATTTTATCAATAAATATATCTTATCTATCTTATATTTTACACATAGATATATTTATATAAACATATAAAGTATTTATGTAAACATGAAAATATTTGCCTATAAAATATACTTTTTAAGCATTTTTACTTTTTTATTAAATATTTTTAGCTGTAGGTGGACACAACACCTTTATTTTATTTATTTATTTTTATGTGGTGCCAAGGATTTAAGCTAGTGTCTCACATGTTCCAGGCAAGCCAGAGCCCCAGCCCTAAAATACATTTTAGATATGAATTTTATAGGTAAAATTTTAGATGATTGTAAGAATTTAAAACATGATCCAGACTTGGCATCTAGCAGTTGTATGGCCTCATGCCTTAATCATAGCCTGAATTTTCTTATCCATAGAAAAAGGATAAGGACTGTGCCACTGTCTAGCCTCAGATTGAGTTTTTATATTCTAATTAGACTGCAGATGTGACATATTGAGAAAGGATAGGCTATAAAGAAGGCTGTTATTGATGACACACCCTTTGGTCTTCCGAGAGCAGTGCATCTGTTTAAGCATGCACAGATGTCCGTAAAAGCTCTCATTGTCTGGGACAGTGGTCCCTACAGTGTTGAAAACAAACAACTTGGTCAACAGGCAAGAACCTGTGCTCTCCTTGATGTGAATAATCCACTGGGGGCTGTAGCGGGATGCAGCAGAGGAGGCCAGCTCTGCCTCTGCCCGGATGAGTGAATGCTGCCCCTGCCTTCCTGGTTGCTGGGGAATGTCTGGGTTAGGGAATTAGCCAGGATGGCTGTCAACAACTTGGCGAGGGTGGAGGAGGGTGTCCAGACGTGCCAGGCTATGGGAAGGAATGCCAGAGCTGCCTGGCAAGCAGGCCCTTGCCATGTCTGGGAGAGGCTGGCAGTCTGGAAAGGGACAAGAGAGACATGTTTGCGGAGGAGTCTGGTCACCATCCTTATTTTGCAGAAGTACCAAGGAGAGCAAGGGTGGTCTAGATAGAGTGGGCTTCTGACTGCACATCAGGTGGGCGGGCAGCCAGGCCTCAGCATTGAGCTAATGGGACCTGGGACACCTGGGACACCTGGGACACCTTGTATTAGTTTCAGAAAGATAGGGATATAGGGTCTGGGATGGGGCCTGATATGCTCTGAAGGTCCAAAAGAGAGAGAGAGAGAGAGAGAGAGAGAGAGAGAGAGAGAGAGAGAGAGAGAGAGAGAATGTGTGTGTGTGTGTGTGTGTGTGTGTGTGTGTGTGGTGGGGGAGGGTATAGGGGCAGTAGTGCTACTGCAGAAAGACTCAAGCTATTCCACTCTGCTGAAGAGGTCTGTGCTTCCTTCCACCATTATCGACTGTTCTGTGAATCTAGTGGTGTTAGACCATAATCTCCTGGAAGGTGGGGACAATGCCTGGACGATGCATGGCCACAGGCCAGCATACTCCTCAGGCTGGAAGGCCTTAGCAGTGAGCTCAGCCTTCCTGATGCCCCTGTTTGCCCTCTGAGATCAGGCGGCACCCAACCAGTGACATGAATGACTCCTCTGTAGGTAAGGCCAAGGTGTGGGAACCGGCAGTGGGAGATGTAGCAGCCCATGGTGGATATCACCTTGGGCTGCTGTGGGCCTTCTGCCGCACTAAACAGTCTCTCTCTCTCTCTTTTTTTCCCCCTACTGACCAATTCTGGCCTTCTGTGGCTGGGGGAGTCAAGAGGCAAGTCGAACCAGGGAACATTCTCTGGGATGGCCCTTGGATCTGAGCCCTAGGATGGGGCCTGACATGCTCTGAAGGTTGCGACCTTGTTCTTTTTGTCTTATCCTTCTGGGAATCAGGGTGGTCACAGCAGTTTGTTCCAGGTGAGAGCAGGAGGAAGGCAGCCAGGAATCTCTCACAAAAGCAGCCAGGCTGAGTCATCCTTTATCTGCTGCAAGACGGCAAGGATTGCCTTTGTCAATTGTAGGTGCCAGCGCTGGGAAGATGCTGGCCCAGGGCCCGAGCTGGAGGTGGTTAATGACAGTGTTAGGACTAAATCCCCGAAGATGCTTCCTGCCAGAGGGCTTGTGGCGGCTCCTTTTTTGCTGTACACAATGAACATCTTATTCTGAGTTGTAAATTTGGAGGAGGAGAAAGAACAGGCAAAGAGGAGATGACACCAGATGGACCTAGGGAAATGCTTCTGCATTGAAGAGTCCTGTCCTTGTCCCCAGAGCCAGTCCTGTGACTCAGTGGGAGATGGAAGTCAACTTATGGTCTTCCCCATTACCATGTGCAAAGTCACCTTTCTCAGAAAGTCCTTATCATTTGAAAGAAATCACAGACTTTTCAGTCAGACAGACGGGTTTAAATTCCAGATGTGCCCTCTCAACTGTGCAAACTTGGAAACAGCTTTGATGATCCCCATTTCTCATCTTAATTTACATTAATTGTTCCTGCCTGACGGCATTGGTGTGAGTACTATATGCAGGGCTTAGCCTAGTGCTGGGCACAGGACTGCCATCAGCAAATGATGGTTATTTAAAATCACAGCATTAATTGATGGTTAGTCTCGGTTATTGGTCATTGAATGGACCAGACACACTGCAAGACATTGAAAATATGAAGGCAGATGAGCTCCATCCTCTTCCTGTATGTCTAGGAGGAGTCACTGGCATGAGTGTAATGTGTGTAAAGGGATTTGCACAAGTTGCTAAGGGAGTAAGAAGCAGGGGCAGGGAGGGATCCACTCTAACTGTAGAGCAGGGTTAGAGAAGAGAGGAGACCTTCAAAGGGCTCTGAAGCAGGAGTTTTGATGAAGACGAGTTTTCCAGGCATTAGGGTAAGGGAATTGCAGGACCAGACAGAAGGAAGGTCACAACTGGGATTAGGCTGTAGATTCACTCATAAGGGAAAGCAGGAGCTTGGCTGTATAGGGACTCCTCTGACAAGGAGCCCATGGGGTTTCTACCCCTGCTGGCATTTGGGCCCACTTAATTTGGGTCAGGATAGAATCTGCCATCTTTCCAGCAAGTGGATAGAAATGGGTGGGGATCCAACCTGGCTTGAGTGGGGCAGAGAGTGTTAAGGTGGTACTTGTCATCGAGGAGGTCTCTCTAGGGTTAGGATCAGTATCAGACAAGAATTGCAAATGCAGAGCCCATTAAGAACAGGCTCCAGGTAGTGTGGACTGGAGGGGCTCCACACAAGCGGGTCATAGAACTGTTGTCAACTTGAGACAGAGGGTAGGTGGGAAGGGTGAATTTTGCAATTGTTGGGAAGTCCAGGGACCTCATGTGCAGCACTCCATGTTAAATAAAAAGAACCAGAGGAGATCTCCTTGGAATTCAAGGACGTATGCGTGTGATTTTAGTTATCCACAAATAACGTCAAACCCCATGATACACAAAAACTGGGCAGATTATTTTAATGAGCTAAAAACAGAATCATATTTGCTACAACAATGGTGTGCCACTTAGCTGAACATAAAAATAAACACAGGAGCTTTCATTTACTGAAGTCTTACCATGTCCAGGCATGTTATAAACTTTATAAGTAATCCTGCTTAATCCTGATTAAATCCAGCTTTCTCTACAGCATACCTGCTCCACAAATCTGAATGTGACTGTAGGAAAAGTATGCCAGTGTCTGGACTGCTCCCACTTTTAATGCATGCCCATGACTCGGGGGTGGGTGTTGGTGTTGTCAGGCCATCTGGTGCCATTTACTTGGTTCAGTTGGTCTCAACTTCAGCTACTGTTAGTGTACTGCTGCCCGAATTCTGCTCCAAACTAATGAAATCAAAGTCTTTATGGGGTGAACCTGGGTATCAGTGTCTTCTTTTAAAACTCTACAGTTGGCTGTGCATGGTAGTGCATGCCCGTAATCCCAGCAGCAGGAATTGCAAGTTCAAGGTCGGCCTCTGCAATATAGCGAGACACTTCAGCAACTTAGTGAGATCCTATCTGGAAATAAAAAATAAAAAGGGCTCAGTGTAGCTCAGTGGTAAAGTGCCCCTGGGTTCAATCCTCAGTACAAAATAAATAAAAAAGCAAACAAACAGAGAAACAAAAATCAAACCTCCTCAGTTGATTCCAGTGGGCAGAGATGGTTGAGAACCATCCGTCATTCTCTCTAATCTAAAAGTGTGACAGTTTTACACTTTTTTCTCTCTTCAAGTCTCTAACACCTCTTTCCCCATTCTTTCTTTCAGATGATAACTTGTTCCATACTCACTTGAGAAAATAATGGCAATCAGAAGAGAATTTTCACCCCTTTTGGCTTAGTCCATTCAGGCTACTGTTACACAGTACCATAAACAGAGTGATGTAAAAACAACAGAAATTTGCTGCTCATAGTTTTAGAGGTTGAGAAGTCTAAGATAAGTCAAGGTGCTGGCAGATTTGGTGTTCGATGACACTTTTTAGTTCACAACGGTGCCTTCTTACTGTGTCCTCACGTAAGAGAGGACTAGCTCACTTTCTGGGGTCTCTTTTCACAAGAACACTGTTCCTGTTAAAGATGGCAGAGACTTCAAGACTTCCCAATGAGCTCATGTAGAGGGTTAGGGTTTCAACATATGAATTTGGGGAGGGGGGGAGAAACAAACGTTCAGCCCATAGCACCTTTCCACTACCAAGTCTGCCCATGTTTTACCTTCTGCCTGTTCCTGTGGATGGTTAATTGCTTCTGTGCCTATTTGAGACCAACTTCTCCACTTGTGTATACATGTTATTTCCAGTTAATGAGGATATGACTTCAGCAATTCTCCTTTTTATTTACAGTATTCTTTCTCTACTGGATCATTCCCATTCTGTCTGTCTGTCTGCCATCTATCCCTGTTATGTTTCTCACTTCCGCCCACCCTCATACATATCTGCACATGATACACATCTTCTGCTTTCGCCTACCCCTCTAGTTATTGCCTCCTTTTTCAGCTCCTGAGAAGTGTGGCCTACACTTGCTCCCAGTAGTTCCTTCTTTCATTCTCACTTAAACCTGGTCTAGTTAGTCTTTTGCTCTTGTCACTGCACCAAAACTCAAGCTGTTAAGCTCCCTAAGAACCTACTATCGTCAAATCCAATGGCCAAATCTCAGTCCTTTTTTTTTTTTTAATTTATTTGCTCTTTTTTGTTACACATGACAGTAGAATGTATTTTGACATATTGCACATACATGGAGTATAACTTCTCATTTTTTTTTATAACTTTGTTTATTTATTTTCATGTAGTGCTGAGGATCAAACCCAGGGCCCTGCACGTGCTAGGCAAGCTCTCTACTGCTAAACCACAACCTCAGACAACTTCCCATTTTTGAGGTCGTGCATCATGTGGAGTTTCATTTCTTATGTGGTCATATATCCACATAGGAAAGTTGTGTCTGATTCATTCTACTGTCTTTCCTGTTCCCATCCCCACCCCTTCCCTTCATTCTTCTTTGTCTAATCCACTGAAATTCTATTCTTCCACCCTCCTTCTTATTGTGAATTAGCATCTGTATATCAAGAGAGAGCATTCAGCTCTTGGTTTTTTGGGATTGGTTTATTTCACTTAGCATGATAGTCTTCAATTCCATCCAGTTACTGGCAGATGCCATAATTTCATTCTTTATGGAAAAGTAATATTCTCTTGTGTATATGTACCATATTTTCTTTATCCATTTATCTGTTGAAGGATAAAGCTGAGTGCTTATTTGACTCACCAAATGCATGCTGACTGGAGACAGGTCAATCTCTATTTTAATTTGAAAGATCATTCTCTATCTGGGCCTCCTGCTCATATTCTTGTTTCTATGGTCTATTTTCAAAACAGGAAACCAGAGTGATCATTTAAAAAGATGCATTTAAAAAGAACCAATATAGGTTGGTTCTATAGCTGAGCTATTGGGAATTGAGCTGGTATAAACAATGATGTGACTGCGTCACTGTAGTATGATGATTAAGTCCTTTGGATATATATAGAGGAGTGGGATAACTGGGTCAAATGGTGGTCCCATCCCAAGTTTTTTAAGGAATCTACATATTGCTTTCCAGCATGGTTGCACCAATTTTCAGTCCTACCAGCAATGTATGAGTGTTTCTTCTCAGTCCCCACCTTTTTTTTTTTTTTGATTGGCCGGAAGTGTTTGATGTGATCAGTCATTCCAACCCCCTTGAAAAGGTGCCTTTTGTTGGCTTCCGAATCATCACCCTCCTTATCTCTCTTCTGTAACTGCCCCTTCCTTTCAGCCTCTTTTGTTAGCTCATCTTTACTGGTTCAATCTGGAGTTTCCCAAAGAGTGACCCTTGGACTTGACCTCTTATTTATCTTCTCACTCCCTAGTGATCTCAGTCCATCCCCACCTGAAGGCCCTTAGTTTATCTCCACCCCAGATCTTTCCCCTGTACTCTGCACTCACATATTCAGCCATCTACTGCATGTTTCCTTAGATGTCTAGTAGACATCTCAAATATGACAAGACTGAAACTGAACTGCTGCTTTTCTTTTCAAAACAGCTGCCCTGCGCCTTCAGTAGATGGCAACTTCATTTTTCCAGTTTTAGGACTTAGAACTATAGAATCCTTCAAAATTCCCCTTTTCCTGTGCTGTGTTCAGTCTGTCAGCAGATCCTGTCAGCTGTGCTTTCAAAATAAATTAAGAAGCTGACTGCTTATTTGACTCACCAAATTCATGCTGATCCGAGACAGGTCAATCTCTATTTTTAATTTGAAAGATTGTTCCCTCTCTGGGCCTCCTGCTCATATTCTTGCTTCTATGGTCTATTTTCAAAACAGAAACTAGGGTGATCATTTAAAAAGATGCAATGTCATGTAATTTTTCTGTTCAAAAGCCAGCAAAGGATACCTGTTTCACTCAGAGCTAAAGTTCTTAGAAGGACCTGTGAGGCTATGCATGACCTGAGCTTCAGACCCTCCCAAGCTTCACCTCCAGCTCTTTCAGCCTCTTCATGTTGTTTATCTCACTGATCTTACATCTCAAACATGAAGCACTTTTCCCTTCCAGAGTCTCTGCTCTCACTTTTCCCTTTATTTGGAATACCCTTCCTTCATCCATGGTTTGCATCATCCCTTCCTTCTGGTTTAAATGTCACCTTAACAGAGAGGTCATGTGACCACCTTAAATAAGACAATGATCTTGTACCTGTCTCCTTCCACTGTCAAACCTCGCTCCATCTTTCTGTTTTATCTGTCTTGTTGTTCTTCAGGAGGTTAGAAAGACATCTAACTTATTTACTCTGTGTCTGTTTTCATTAGAGAGTCATTTCCAAGAGGGCAGGGACTTTACCTCTTTTGTTCGAAGCTATTTCTTTAGGACCCAGAGCAGCTCGGCTCAGGCACAGTACATACCTGTTGATTGGATTCATCTACATCTTTTCAACATTTCAGAATTAACTGGCATGTCACAGTTTATAGATGAGGAAACCGAGGCTCAAAGAAGTTAAGTAACTTTCTCAGAGTAACACAGCTTTCTGGCATAGAGCTGGAACGCAAACCTTCCAGGTGTCCATATACCATCTCCCTGTTCAGTCTGGTTTCCCCAAGCACCCACATTTCAAGCTGCCTCCCCCACCCCCACATCTAGTTGCAAATAAGCAGCTCCAAAGAGTGATAAAATCCCTGTGAAAATGTCCCCAATGTGACTGAAGGTGTAAGAAATGCCTACCGAGTGCCTATCAGCAATTTCCAAGTTCAAAAACCTGCGAATATCTAATTTTATTCTTAACCCATTTGGTGGTGAAACCTGATTTGGACTGATGCCTGTAAAATGTTTTCCTTTGTCTTGGTAAATAGTACTTCTTTTAAAGGTCTTTCCACAAACACTAAAAATTTAAGAGCTCAGATCAGGCACAGCAGAAGCCAAGAAGAGGGTGTGTGATGTATGATCTTACACTAGGGGAAGTAAGACCTCCCTCCATCCCGAACCCTCTTCTCTGCTTTGTTCACACAATACTGGCAAGCCAGGATTGTGCCCATTTCCTCTAGGCACAGGATTAGAGGCATCTCTGCATAAACTTACAAGCCCAAGAGAAAAAGCCTATAGATACTGATGTTTAGAGTTCTCTAAATAAAGGTACAGATTAGTCAACCACAGAGAGCATCCTGTCAACTTATCAGTGTTTCACCTTTAAATTGAAAAAGATAGCTAAGAAGCACCAGATGTTTGAGAGATAGGTGAAAAACAAAAGACAGAAACCCAAAGGGACAGACAACAACAATATAAAAAGAAATACACAAGAAATAGAGGTAATATAGGGACTAGAAGAAAACTTCACACAAACTCTGATTATTAATCCCAGAGAAACAAGAGAGTATTGCATCAATAGAGAAGTGAGGGACAAAAAGGAGCACTCAGAGAGTATGAATGAACTCTTGCAAATTAAAGTACCAGAGCAGAAGCAAATAAACCAGTACAGTATTGGAGTAAAGTTGAAGAAATCATGCAGCAAGTCAAACAAACAAACAAATAAACAAAGGCAATGAAATAAAAAACAAGAAAAGGTTATTGTAAGAAATCCAACATCAGAATAATAAGACTTCTAGCTAGAAAAAGAGAATACAGACAACAAAGGGGAAAATTTCATAAAAATAATACAAAAAAACATTTGAGACCTGAAGGACTTATCCTTATAGATTGAAAAGCCCAGTGGGTACCTAGGGCTATAAATGAAAAAAGGACACATCAGATGCAAAAATTCTAGACAGAAAAATAAATAAATAAAAACAAAACCTCCAAAGGGAGCGTAGGGTAACAATAGAAGTCTGATTGACATGAGCTATCTCTACAGCAACATGAGTACTGGAAGACAATGAAGATATACCTTTAAAATTGTGAGAGAATATTATTTTACACTGAGAAATTTTATACAAATTATTAGTCAAGTGTGTGGGTGAATACTGGCATTCTTAAATATGAAAAATTTCAATTATTTTACCTCCTATTACAGCCTTTCTGAGGAAGCTACTATGCATGTATTCCTCCAAAACTAAGGAGTAAACAAGATAGAATAAATGGGATCTCAAATCCAGAAAGCAGCCAGTTTGAGTTGGATAAGAGGACAAGTGTTTCCAGATAGCAAAGTTTTTAAGAAATTAAAAACAAATAACAAGATAATGATATGAGACTGTTCTGTGATGAGTTTTATAGTTTCTTTTTGTTATAAAATTGAGGGCTGAATTAGTGATAGGTACATAGAAAATTAAGCACACAAACAAGAAGCAAGAATGGATCCTAGAAATGACCACAAAGAAATGCACATGAAAGGAATTATCTTAATACCCCGTGAGGCTCAGCTGTGAATAGCAATTTAGCTGGATCCTGATAATAAAGTTCTGGTGTTGGCTAAATAAAAATATGGTAAAACTGAATTGGGAGGAAATGGAAAGAAAGAGTGTCTGGATGGTGGAATAGGAAGCCAATGAATAATATATAACATGGAAAAAAAGCCATATGAATATGCTGTTTTTATATATGGAGCTAGCTCTAGAAGTAGATAAAAGAGTTGAAATTGTTGAGTTTTTGCAGTAGAAATCAAGGACATGGAGGTCCTGGGGGCAGGGTCTGCTGTTTCTGCCTTTAAGCCTGGCAGCCCCCCAGGTTTTAACAAACATGGATGTGTGTGGCTCTCATTTAGAGGCGCTCAGTGGTTCACATGTATCCAGATTGGACCTAAAATAGGCATAACCACAACTGAGCAGGTGCTGTACAGAAGACATTAACAAAGCAGTCAAATAAGTGGCAGGGACATTCTCTTTTGGATATTTTACATATGGTATTGTCAGACAAGCTTCCCTTTCCAAGTTCCCTGAAAATAAATTCATACCCCATTCCTCATTGTATCAGAAACCCCTCCCGTATCCCGTATTCAACTCAAGTTTAATTTCAGCTCTTGACTGAGATCTCCTGACCTGGCTTTATCCTAACACTGGAGGGCACAGAGGCCTCTGTGCTGCGATGGGCAAAAGGTGTGACTTACGCAGTTGAGGGGGAGAAACAAAGAATGTCCACGCGCTTCTGCCTTTGTCAATGCTTTATTCACTTAAATAACTCCATACAATTTCACTCTATAGGTTCTTAATCAAGAAAACTGCAACAGACATAATCAATTCATAGCAAATAATTCTAGATTAATTCACAGCAAACAATTCTAGGTTAATTCTAAGCACTGCAAACACACTTAATCATGACCGGTTCATGACAGACATTCCCTCTGCATGCTAAGTTCAAGTGGTCAGATCAAAAGTCTCAAGCCTTAGGCTTTAAGTCCAGCAGATGCAGACCGAAGTGATAAGGTCAGGAACCAAAGCAGGCTTCTCCTCCGGTGGAGATGAGGTTCATAGGGAGAAGTTGCGGCTCTCATCAGGGTTAAGATGTGGCTGTAGAGTCTGGGAGCGTGAGGAAAATGTAGAGGATCAGCAAACCATGAAAAGTGTTGGGATGTCAGTCCAGGTCCTCATCAGGCTCTCAACGTGAGGGATCAGTGTCAGCTGGCTGAATGTCTCTTCATTTGCTCCATTATTTATACCAAATTTGGGGGCTTTTGACCCCCCCACTCAATCTTTATTAGCTGCCACCTGGTCTCTCAGTGACATCATTTACCCTGGGGTTAAAACTTCTGGTCTGGTGGTCCCCACCCTGATCTTTTTGTCTTTCTCTCTTATTGGGCGAGCACAGCCTGCCAGAGACTTCACTCTGAGTTTATCAGGGTGAGGAGAAGTGATTTGTTGGTTTCTGAGGGCCACACTATAGGGCTTCCTTAGGCGTGTCTGGTGAGACTGCAGGTTTCAAACTGGAGTTTATAAAATGGAGTTGCTTAGGCTCAGGCCTAAGGCCATCCTTACGCTCTGGGAGCCAGGTTGTGTGAGCAGTTCTGGTTCAGTGACTCACCAACTTTGTACCTGGGTTACTTCTGAAAGCTTTTGTCACCTCTGAATTTGTCTGAAATGGAGAAAACACTCTTTGTTAATAGGATCGGGTAAGGAATAAGTAAATAATTTTTAAAAAGTGCCTGGCACACACTAATTTCTAAAACAAATAAAAATAAAACAACTTAAGGGAAAACATAATTAACACTTGTTCTAAGATAAGAGCCTTGTAATGTTGCCCCTGGGCCCCACAGATGAACCTTCAAGAAGGAACCTGAGTCCTGGGAGGAGAAAGGAGGGTGAATATAAACTGGGAAGTCTCCTGATTTTAGCAGAAGTTCTTGTGTATTTTGGGTGCTTTTGATTTGACTGTAGTGCTCAGCAAATTTGTCATGACCCAGGTCCTGGAATGTTTTACAAGGATCTATAAAAGCTCTTAGCTAATTTACTTCCATATCGAAACACAATTAGAACAATTGCTCATGTCCCAAATAATGTGGGATAATGGATCCAGGGTTAACAGGGTTATTCTTTACCCTAAGGCCCCTGTGTGCCTGGTGGCAATTGCTCATTGAAGCCAGAGACTTGGACCAGTGACTCAATCCTGTGACATTCTGAACTACTGTCATTCTCAAAACAGAGCCTGTTAGCTAGTCCAGCTCTAAGGGCTGGGTCCATGAAGTTCTCAGGGTGTAAGTTCTTGGCTCAGTTTATGGATCTTCTTTGGTCCCACACTCCTTCTTTTTCTTTTGGTACCAGAGTTTGAACCCAGGGGTACTTAGCCACTGAACTACATCCCTAGCCCTTTTATATATTTTATCTAGAGACAAGATCTTACTGAGTTGCTAGGGCCGTGCTAAATTGCTGAGGCAGGCTTTGAACTTGCAATCCTCCTGCTTCAGTTTCCTGAGCTGCTAGGATTACAAGCAAGGGTGGATTATTTCACTGCACCCGGCAAGTTCTTTGGTTCTTGATGTGCTCTGTAACTCCTGGCTCTGGGTTTCTGTGCAGTGTCTCACACGCTGGGCGCCTGAAGGAGAAACACTCACTGGAGGTAGGAGGGAGTTAAAGAGGACCTGGGAGTCTCATTTAGCTGCTTTCTTTTGTAGAGTCATCTTCTGGATGCTTCTGGGTCTGAGGGTGGTGGTGACCAAGTCACTGCCAGAGCTGTAAGTGCAGTTAGGCGAGGAGGGTATCAAGCAGGGAACAGCCCTGGGCACACGGAAAGAGGTGAAGATCACCCCTGCTGGCTGGGCCTGGGCTTCAGGATGAAAACAGGAAACCTAATCAAGATGTGGAGCCCAGTGTGGGATCTGGAGGGAGGTCAGGAAAGAGTTGTCGGTGGAGTCAGATTGCCATGGGGTGGAGATTCAATGGGAGCTATGTGAAAACTTTAAGGAAACCCAAGAGGATATATTGGTGGCTTGGAGGGACCTGGGTGATCTACTGAACATGCAACATGAAGCAGCATGATTGGAACAGTTTGTATAATCTACTTAATAGAAAAATCTTTTGAATTTAGAATGAAAAATCACCCAGCTACACTTTAGCAGTGGTGGGTGGTCCTATCTGGTAGCCTTATCTATCAGAAACCCAGTCACGGACTTGAAAAGGAAGTTTTTTGGTTTTGTTTTTAAAAAAGCTTTTGGATAGCCACAGTGCTGGGCCTGAACCTTATCTGAAAGCCGTGCCTAAGAGCCCTCCAGTCCCACTGTGCCCTTGTGCTTCAGTAGACAGAGCTCTGTGAGCTGAGCCCTGGGTTAGCTCTTTTCTTAGCAGGCCCACACAGTCTGTGGCTCCTGCTCTCCACACCGGGCCTCTTAGTGGTGGCCTCTGGTTGCATTTGCTGTATTTGACAGAGCTGAAAGGAAGTCCTGCTCCTACTTATCTGATTTTCCAGCTCAGGTTTGCTGCAGTCTCTGGGCCTAAGATTATTTTAGGCAGGAAAATTGGTAGCAAGGTAACAGAGACTCACACAAAAATAAGGTTTTATTTGAAGGGATTCAGGGGATGCAAAGAGGAATAAAAAGTTAAGAGCAGATGAACTTCACAGCAAAGCCACTAGGCTGAGCCATCTCTGGGGCTGCATAGTTTCCGGTCTACCTCTGCTCGGCCTCTGCCCAGGCCTCTTTCTAGGTCAGTATTCTTCCTTCCACAAGTCCCCTGCAATCCCATCACCTGATCCTATGCATGACATTTCTTGTCATGGTGCTACCAGCTTCTTTCTCTTGACAAACAGGATTCACGTCTAGTCTTCTTTTCATACCTGCAGTTTTGGATGAGTATTGGCTCAGTTCCTTATTTATGGACGAATTGACCTAAAATCGACCTCTAATTTCCGCTCTTCATTCCTCAGGAGAGGCCCAGGTATGTACAGAGTGGGTGAGGTGGGTGGATAGACCGACAAGTCTATTTCAGTAATATTGGATGGAGGTCTGCCATTTTCCTAAGAGCTTGGAAATACTAAGGGAGCCCCACATTTCCTCGTGAATCTGTCAATTTTTGTAACCAGAGGTCACAGGGCCTAGGGGTGGCAGGGCAAGAGGGCTACTTAACTAGAAACGGGCATGAGATTTGAATCTGTAAGGTCTTTGCCTGGGCCACAGGACCACAGAAACCTAGTCACCTGCTGCATTATCCATCTCTCACTGAAGATTGGACCTGGGGTGAAAGGAGGGGTACAAGAGGCTGGCTAGAGTGGTGGAATGTGGGGTCCTCCTCCTGGAAAGGAGGAGATGAATCAGTAGCCAGGAGCATGGCCCCTCTTATTTTGGGAACTGTCCTCACTGGCAGGCCCTCTGCTGGCCACTACCTCTCTGTCTATGCATACAGAGCTGTCCTCTCTTGCTGCTCTCTTGTCCCCATAATGACTCTGGCTCCTGGTGCTTTGCTGGCATTAATCACAGGCAGCAGCAAAGTGCCTAAGGCCTCAAGTAACTGTTTCCTTTTCCATCTCACCTGATGCCTTCGCTCTGTTCTGCCCTGGGTTTTTGTGAGGCCTTGATATTTCCACCCCCTCAAATGGCTCAGTTGGCTTCAGTAGGACCTCAGTTCCCATCAGCTATGTCATCTCCCAGGGTGCCTTTTAATTCTTTTTGTCTCTAAGACTCTCTTTCACCTGAATACCCTGTTTGTGTGTCCCCCACTCTTTCTTTGCCCCTTGGTGGGTTCCTCCTTGCTAATTCTTGCTCATGCACCTGCTCCCCAAGCCTTGGTGAAGGGCATCCACTTGAGATCCTAGATCTTACCTTAGACTGGGACTAAGGTAAGCGCGTACACGGAGTGTGAAAAAGGACGCTGGACTCTGGGTCCTCCACACTCATTTCCCCAAGGAGCGTCACACTTGGTGTGTCAGGATGTGGGTGTGGGAGAGAGTGGGGGAGGAGAGAAACATTGGAGGGAGTTGTACATCTCCCCATTGCTGGGGACTTTCTATGGTGCCATGGCCTTGGAGGTAGCATGTCAAGATTGTTCAAAAATCTGAGCAATGCAAACTTTTTGACCCACTAATTTGATTTCTAAGACTGTATCTTAAGGAAATATTGATGAGTTTCCCCTAAAGATAAAGTTTCAAACACTATTTGTAATTAGCACAACAAGAGTTGGAGATGACTTAAGTGTCCAGGTTTTGGTTGGGTAGCATTTAGCTATGTAGGGGGCCACAGATCATAGGGGATCCAGGGGTACATTCATGTCATGTAGCCATTAATATGAAACTAAGAAGACTTTGTAATGACATGCACTAAACCTTGGCTAGCTTTTCCACAATATTTAAAAAAAAATCTAGATAACAAAAAACAAGCAAAAACAAACAAAGAAACAAAAAACCCCCCAACAAATCAGGAAAGGTATGTTATCTGCAACTATCTTTTTTTTTTTTTTAGTATTTTAAAGACTACTTATTTTCATTTTCTTATTTGTTCTAATTAGTTATACATAGCAATAGAATGCATTTTGAAACATCATACAGAAATGGAGTATATATTCTCGTTCTTCTGGTTGCACATGATGTAGAATCACACCAATCGTGTAGTCATATATGCACATAAGGTACCGATGTCTGATTCATTCTACTTTCTTTCCTACCCACCTTCCTCCTCTCTTCCCTTCACTCCCCTCTGCCTAGTTCAAAGTGCCTCTGTTCTTCCCTAGCCCCTCATTCCTTATTGTGAATTAGCATCCACATATCAGAGAAAACATTCAGCCTTTGTTTTTCTGGGGGGATTGGCTTATTTTGCTTAGTGTGATATTCTCCAGCTCCATCCATTTAGCGGCAAATGACATAATTTCATTCTTCTTTAAGGCTGAATAAAACATTTTCTTCATACATTCATCTGTTGAAGGGCACCTAGGCAGATTCCATAGTTAGCTATTGTGAGTTTAGCTGCTATAAATATTGATGTGGCTAATTTAAGAGCCTGCTGATTTTAAGTCCTTTGGGTATAAACCAAGGAGTGGGTTAGCTGGGTCAAATTATGGTTCCATTTTAAGTTTTCTGAAGAATCTCCACACTGCTTTACATAATGGTTGTACCAATTTGTAGTCCCACCAACAATGTATGACTATACCATTTGTTGAATAGGCTATCTTTCTTCCCCCATATCCTCACTAACAATTTATTGTTGCTTGTATTCTTTTTTTTTCTTTTTCTTTTTGGATACTGGGGACTGAACTCAGGAGCACTCGATCACTGAGCCACATCCCCAGCCCTATTTTGTATTTTATTTAGAGACAGGGTCTCACTGAGTTGCTTAGTGCCTCACCATTACTGAGACTGGCTTTGAACTTGTGATCCTCCTGCCTCAGTCACTGGGATTATAGGCATATGGCACGAGGCTGGCTTGTTGCTTGTATTCTTGATAACTGCCATTCTGACTGGAGTGAGATGAAATCCTAGAGTAGTTTTGATTTGTATTTCTCTAATTGCTAGAGATGTTGAACATTTTTTCATATATTTGTTGATTGATTATATTTTTTTTCAGTCAAGTGTCTGTTCAGTTCCTTAGCTCATTTATTGATTGGGTTTTTTTTAATTTTTTTGGTGTTAAGTGTTTGAGTTCTTTATATATCTTGGATATTAATGCTGTATCTGAGTTACATGTGATAAAGATTTTCTCCCATTCTGTAGGCTCTCTCTTCACATTATTGATTGCTTCCTTTACCAGGAAGAAGCTTTTTAATTTGAATCCACTGCATTTATTGATTCTTGATTTTACTTCTTGTGCTTTAGGAGTCTTGTTGAGGAAGTCAAATCCTAAGCCAACATGGGCCTACTTTTTCTTCTAGTAGGTAGAGGGTTTCTGGTCTGGTGCCTATATCTTTGATCCACTTTGAGTTGAGTTTTATGCAGGGTGAGAGATAGGGGTCTAATTCCATTTTGTTACATGTAGATTTCCAGTTTTCCCAGCATCATTTGTTGAGTAGGCTGTCTTTTCTCCAGTGAATATTTTTGGCATCATTGTCTGGTATGAGATAACCATATTTATATGGGTTTGTCTCTGTGTCTTTTATTCTGTACCATTGATCTATATGTCTGTTTTGGTGCCAATACTATGCTGTTTTTGTTACCATGGCTCTGTAGTATACTTTAAGGTCTGTTATTGTGATGTCTCCTGCTTCTCTATTCTTGCTAAGGATTGCTTTGGCTATTCTGCATTTCTTATTTTTCCAAATGAATTTCATGATTGCTTTTTCTAGTTCTGTGAAGAATGTCATTGGTATTTTAATAGGAATTGCATTAAATCTATATAACGCTTTTGGCAGTATAACCATTCGGACAATATTAGTTCTGCCTATCCAGGAGCATGGGAGATCTTCCCATCTTTTAAGATCTTCTTCAGTTTCTTTCTTTAGTGTTCTGTAGGTTTTCATTGTAGAGGTCTTTCACTTCTTTTGTTAGATTGATTCCCAAGAACTTTTTTTTTTTTTTGAGGTTATTGTGAATGGGGTAGTTTTTCTAATTTCTCTTTCAGGGGATTCGTCATTGATGTATAAGAATGTGTTTGATTTATGGGTGTTGATTTTATATTCTGCTACTTTGCTGAATTCATTTATTAGTTTCAGAAGATTTTTGGTGGAATTTTTTGTATCTTCTAAATATAACATTATGTCATTGGCAAATAGTGATAGTTTGAATTCTTTCTTTTCTATTTGTATCTCTTTAATTTCTTTCTTGTGTCTAATTGCACTGGCTAGAGTTTCAACTATGTTGAATAGAAGTGGTGAAAGAGGGCATCCTTGCCTTGTTCCAGTTTTTAGAAGGAATGCTTTGAAGTTTTCTGTTTAGACTGATGTTGGCCTTAGGTTTAGTATATATAGCTTTTACAGCATTAAGGTATATTCTTACTGTCCCTAGTTTTTCTAGTGTTTTGGAACATGAAGGAAGGCTGTATTTTTGTCAAATGCTTTTTCTGCATCTATTGAGATGATCGTATGATTCTTGTCTTTAAGTCTATTGATGTGATGAATTATGTTTATTGATTTCCATGTGTTGAACCAACCTTGCATCCTTGGGAGTTAATCCCATTTGATCGTGGTATACTCTCTTTTAAATATATTTTTGTATGTGATTTGCCAGAATTTTATTGAATTTTTTTTGCATCTATGTTCATCAGGGATATTGGTCTGAATTTTTCTTTCTGGTTTTGGTGTCAGGGTGATACTAGTCTCATAGAATGAGTTTGGAAGGGTTCCCTCCTTTTCTATTTCATTTGATAATTTGAAGAATTTTGGTTTTGTCATTGAAGGTCTTGTAATATTTGGCTGAGAATCCATCTGGTCCTGGGCTTTTCTGGATTGGTAGGCTTTTGAAGGAGTCTTCTATTTCATTGCTTGAGATTGACCTGTTTAAATCGTGTATGTCCTCCTGATTCAGTTTGGGTAGATCATATGTCTCTAGAAATTTGTTGATATCTTTGAGATTTTCTATTTTATTGGAGTATAAATTTTCAAAATAGTTTCTAATTGTCTTCTGTATTCAGTAGTGTCTGTCGAGATATTTCAGTTTTCATCACAAATTTTAGTAATTTAAATTTTCTCTCTCCTTTTCATCATTAGTATGTATGGCTAAGAGTTTATCAATTTTACTTTTTCAAAGAATCAACTTTTTGTTTTGTCATTTTTTTGAGTTTTTATTACTCAAAGGAGCTTCATTTTTTTAAACTTAGCTTTCTGACTCTGTGCTTGTGCCTTCAACACTTTCACAATGATTTTCTGTTCCTCAATAAGGAAAGCACACTTGATCCTGTCATGGACACATTTAGCACACATGGAACATTCATAGGCCATGCTGACATGTAAAAATATGGAACACTTCACAAATTTGTGTGTCATCTTTGTGCAGGAGCCATGCTGAGCTTCTCTGTATTGTTCCAATTTTAGTATATGTGCTGCCAAAGTGAGCACTGTCAATTTTTTAAATTGTTTCTTTTGTTTCAGTTTCATTGATTTCATTTCTGATTTAATTATTTCCTGTCTTCTACTGCTTTCAGTGTTGATTTGTTCCTCTTTTTTCTAGAGCTTTGAGAAGTAATGTTAGGTCATTCATTGGCTTGCTATTCTTTCAATCAGTGAACTCCATGCAATGAACTTTCTTCTTAGCACTGCCTTCATAATGTCCCTGAGATTTTGATATGCTATATTGGTGTTCTCATTTACCTCTAAGTATTTTTAAATTTCATCCTTGATTTCTTATACTATCCATTTGTCACTCAATAGCATATTATTTAGTCTTCAGGTGTTAAAGTAGCTCCTATTTTTTATTTTATCATTGATTTCTAATTTCATTCCATTATGATCTGATAGAATACAGGATATTATCTCTATTTTTTTTGTATTTGCTAAGATTTTCTTTGTGGCATAAGATATGGCCTATTTTAGAGAAGGATCCGTGTGCTGCTGAGAAGAAAGTGTATTCACTTGTTGATGGATTAAATATTCTATATATGTCTGGTAAGTCTAAATTATTGATTATATTACTTAGTTCTATAGTTTCTTTGTTTAGTTTTTGTTTGGAAGATCTTACTACTGGATAGATAGGTGTGTTAAAGTCAACCAGTATTATTGTGTTAGGGTCTATTCGATTGAGAAGGGTTTGTTTGACGTAGATAAATGCTTCATTGTTTGGGGTATAAATACTTAATGATTGTTATGTCTTGCTGACATATAATTCCTTTAAGCAGTATGAAATGTCCTTTTTTGTCTCTTATGATTAACTTTGGCTTGAAGTCTACTTTATCTGCTATGAGGGTGGAAACCTCTGCTTGTTTACGTGATCCATATGAGTGATGTGTTTTTCCCATCCTTTCACCTCCAGTCTGTGGGCATCTTTGCCTATAGGTGAGTCTCGGAGAAAGCATGTTGTTGGGTCTTGTTTTTTAATCCAATCTGCCAGTCAATGTCTTTTGATTGATGAGTCTGGGCCATTAACATTTAAGGTTATTATTGAGAAATGATTTGTATTCCCAATCACTTTGGTTTATTTCTGTTTTTTAAATTTGACTTAGTTTCTCCTTTGATTGAATATTCCTTTAGTGTAGTTCCTCTCTTTGCTGTTTTTCACTGTTTTCCCCCATTTCATCCTCATGGAATATTTTGTTGAGAATGTTCTGTAGTGCAGGCTTTCTAGTTATGAATGCTTTTAACTTTTATTTATCGTGGAAGGTTTTTATTTCATCTTCAAATCTGAAGCTTAATTTTGCTGGATATAAAATTCTTGGTTTGCATCCATTTTCTTTCAGAGCTTGATATATATTATTCTAGGACCTCCTAACTTTGAGGGTCTGGGTTGAGAAATCAGCTGAGATCTGAATAGGTTTCCCCTATATGTAATTTGATTTTTTTCCTCTCTCAGCCTTTACAATTCTATCCTTTTTCTGTATGATAGTTATTTTCATTAGAATATATCTTAGTGTGGGTCTGCTGTAATTTTGTACATTTGGGGTCCTGTAAGACTAAGACTCTTGTATTTGAATTTTCATTTCATTCTTTAGGTTTGGGAAAATTTCTGATATTATGTCATTGAAAATATTGTGCATTTCTTTTGATTTGTATCTCTGCACCTTCATCTAGCCCAATAAATCTTAAATTTGGTCTTTTCATGTTATCCCATAATTATTGGAAGTTCTGTTTATGGTTTCTTACAATGTTCTCTGCATGGTCAACTTTATTTTCAAGATCATATATTTTATCTTCATTGCCTGAGGTTCTGTCTTCCAAGTGGTCTAGTCTGTGGGTGATACTTTCCATTGAATTTTTAATTTGATTTATTGATTCCTTCATTTTGTGTATTTCTGCTTGATTTCTTTTAGGAATCTCTATCTCTTTATTGAAGTGATCTTTTACTTCCTGAAGTTTACCTCTGATTTCACTCCTTACATTGTCCTTTACTTCAGGTTTAACTATGTAAATTCTGTGCTCCTTCTCTCACATTTTTTTCTACTGTGTTGTCAATAGATTCTATTGTTGGAGCATCTAGATTTATTTGGGGTGCTTTGTTCCCTTGTTTTTTTCATGTTGTTTGTGTGTCTTCCCATCTAGAGGTATGGATCTGAGACGGTACAGTTTCTACCCTGTGGACTTAATAGTGTCCCTGAAGGTTTCTAGAACCTCACCTTTAAGGGGGAGAGCAATATTAACAGCACCCAATGCAAACCTATATAGCCTTAATCCAACTAGCTCCTGTAAAGACGTCTATAGTTTTGCTCATAATAAACAGACACAATGTATTCAATTATTGTCTACAACATAAACAGTAAGTCTGCTGAAAGGCTTTACCATTTCAAATGGTGTACAAACAGAGAACATATGTGGTGTAGGATGTGATGTTTATGAGGGAGGAGAAGAGAAGGTAGAATTAAAAATTTATGGTAGGAGTGAAGGAGGAATCAATAGAGGTTGGCTGTTAGCAGGAGAAAAGAGAAATAATTCAGGGAAATAGATAAGCGAGAGGGAAAATATATACAAAGTAAAAAAAAAAGATAACAATATAAGAATACACAACAAAACTGTAATATACTATTCAAACATCCCAGTCCTCAATAAACTGATAATAAATATTTCTTGGTTTCAAAATGGTAAATACGTGAGAGAGGGGGGCGAAATATCTTGATGGAAAATTGAACAATTGTTTCTGTTGGCTTTCAAAAGTTTCAGAGCTTCTCTTTTCTGTGGATAGGTGGGGTTGTCTGGAGTTTGATGACAAGGCCAGTCCAGTGGGTGCTGGACTGGCTGGTTGGATGAGCTTGTACCTTCTTCCAAACTTTCGACCTGTTGTAGCCAGCCCAGTCTGTCTCTACACACTCAAGGATTCTCTGAGCTGGGGAGAACTTGGCTGTCTTCAGCCTCTCCAATGTGTGCTCCTCCAGGGTGAAATGCCCTCAGTCTCCAGCTTTCCACAGGATTGCCAGACCCTGACTGGCCCATGCAGACCCAGCCACAATATGAGGTATATGGGCTTTGGATTCCCCAGTCTCTGTTACATTGCTGTCCCAAGATTTCAATGATGATCCAACTTGCAATCAGAGAGGCCACCAGGGATGTACTCACAGAAAGAAACACATGTGAAAAAGCAGCAAGATGGCAGCCAGTAGCACACCCTGCAGAAAGACCCAGGTGCAGCCAAACCCACAGGCACCCCAACACTGGCCCTCCAGATCCTGGCCAGTGTCCCCAGACAGAGGCAGCTGAGTCCCGAGTTGGCAGCAGTGACAAACCTGCAGGCACCGTGTCCTTGGACCCCCAGGCCATGGCTGGTGTCCCAAGATGGAGGCAGCTACATGCAACCAAACCTGTAGGCATCTTGACAGTGGACCTCCAGGCCCTGGTCAGGTGGCTGCATTCTAAAGACATTTTAATTGAAATCATTTAAATGTTTCTTTAGATTCTTGAAAGCAACTGACATTTAATTTTATGATGATATTTAACAAGTTTTAAAACATACTTGTCTCAGTCCATCTGTCCTACTATAACAAAATGCCATAACCTGGGGAGATATTTACCATCCCCAGCACCAAAACAAAACCCCCAAACCCCCAAATTGATTTCTCAAACTTCTGGAGGCTGTGAGGTTCAAGATCAAAACACCAGCAGATCTGATGTCCAGGTAGAGGGACTGGTCCATTGAAGGCACCTTTTCATGTGTTGTCACATGGTGGAAGAGGTGAGGGGGTGACTGGGGACTCTTTTATGGTGACAGCAGTGCTATTTATTAGGGCTCTACGATTATGACCTGAGGACTTCCCTGTAGTTATCTTGGGTGTTGAGAATGGGTAACTTTTCCCCTTCTTTTCACTTAATTATGTTCTCCAAAATGTATAAATGAAACTAATTTATTTGGCACAAGAAAAAACAAGTACTTTAAAAACAAATGCTATCTATTCAGGTAGCTAATAATAATCTATGGACTGAAAATTTCGACTCAGTTGAAAATGCTTCCGAAATGAATTAGAAATTGCATTCACATTTGCAATAAGATAGACAAAATACTAGAGGTGGATGGAAGTCTGTGAGCAAACTATTTGATGCATCTCTTGATTGAAACCCACAAATCTGCAATGGTTAACCTAAATATAAGACTTGGGCTGGATCTGTAGTTTTCTTCCCACTAATGGTAGCATCAGGATTCAGTGCCTGGAGTCGAGTCTGCTTTGCTTAATTTGCAACTCACAATGAAATCACAGAAGGAATGGCTGTGGGTGAAGAGATGGCTAGTTTGGACCTTGGTAAGGAGACTGGCTCTTTCGGGTGAGGGATGTGGTTCTGTAAGGTGCTCTGAAGTGACCAGAATGCCCAGGGCTGGAAGAACTAGGGTGAGAGGAGCAAGGGTGCTCTCTGTCTTGCAACTATTGACATATATTCTTCTGGTACTCAGCCTGCAACTTTGCTGTTTTTGTCCCCTGCAGGCACGGGTAGAGCCAGTTGTGCAGAGCTCTGCAGCAAGCAGCCCAGAAAGAAGCAATGGGTACCATGGAACCCAGCTGAAATGAACTGCTCCTTTGAGTCTGTCCCAAGCCTTGGTGCCAAGTTTTCATCCCAGTGCTGAGGTAAGAACCTTTGAATCCTTGCTTGGGGAAAGAGATAGCAGAATGCCTCTTTGCAGAAGGGGAGAAGGAAATGTCCTCTTCTAAGGCTCAGAAACAAAGAGCAGTTGCTTGTGGTTCAAACCATGTGCTTCCACCTGAGCTTATCTGGGAGGCAAGGTCATTTGGAGGCAGAATGACATCTTGATAAGGAGTTGTATTTTCTTGGTTGCTGATGAAATTTGAACTCCAAAGAGAATGAATTTATCTTCCAGGTAAGACTGCACCAGATTCAGGTGCATGCTTAGGTGCACCTGTACTTCCCTGCAAGGGAAGTAAGCTCTTAGGAAACACACACACACACACACACACATACACACACACACACACACACACACACACACACACACACACACCAGCCTGAGGGAGACAGAGTGACATAAATTATGCATTTCATTCCAGTAAACCTATAAAAAAATTAACTATTAACCTGGATATGTTCTGAGTATAATAAAGTAAAATGTGAACATTTGGAAAAATATTAATGTGGAAGAAAATAAACATGTGAAATTCTACTGGTGTTACCAGACCTTCAGGTCATTTTCTATTAAGATTACTCTTAAGTTTACACAAGATGCTGCTTCCTTCTGCAGGGAGATAGAAAGATGTGGCAGAATGAACACTGAATGAGGAGCCCGAATGAGGAGCCAGACCTTGCCTCTAGTCTGGAATCTTTCCAGAGCTGATTTTTTTTTTAAGTATCCAGGAATTTTACAAGCTGGTTGTTAACAATTGTTAAAAAAAAGTTGGTGGTTTGAAATTGACCAATGGTGGGAAAATGTATGCCACAAAAGTTAGCAAATTTTACAAACTGGTGCTTTTTTTTTTTTTACTATATTTTCACTTCTTTTTTAAAATTAATTTTTACATTTATATATGACATCAGAATGCATTACAATTCTTATTACTCATATAGAGCACAATTTTTCATATCCATGGTTGTATACAAAGTATATTCACACCAATTCGTGTCTTCATACATGTACTTTGGATAATAATGTCCATCACATTCCACCATCATTTCTAAACCCATGCCCCCTCCCTTCCCCTCCCACCCCTCTGACCTATCTAGAGTTCCTCTACTCCTCCCACATTCCCCCTCCCTATCCCACTATGAATCAGCCTCCTTATATTAGAGAAAACATTCAGCATTTGGTTTTTGAGGATTGGCTGACTTCACTTAGCATTATCTTCTCCAACACCATCCATTTACCTGCAAATGTCATGATTTTATTCTCTTTTATTGCTGAGTAATATTCCATTGTGTATATGTGCCACATTTTTTTAATCCATGCATCTACTGAAGGGCATCTAGGTTGGCTCCACAGTTTAGCTATTGTGAATTATGCTGCTATAAACATTGATGTGGCTGTGTCCCTGTAGTATGCTGTTTTTAAGTCCTTCCAGCAAACGGGACTTCTTGTTTTGGAAATTTGGATTGCAACAGTTCCTCACTGGTTCCAGTGGCTACTCTACCATCATGCAAGTTACTCCATCTGTGTGTCCCCCTCCCCCCCTACTTTTTTTTTCTCATTTGTGCACCGCAGGTGCTCAATAAACATTAGCTGCATGGATCAATGGGAGTGATATTTCTGTCCTTGTTATCTCCTAAAATACCTTGTTATCTCCATAAGAAAATGAAAATGAATGTCTTGCATGCGTGCCATGAGGCTCTCTGCCCATGTGGGGAGGGGCACAGTGGATTGGGAAACCTTAGGTTTATTGATGGAGAGAAGTTGGCTGTGTTTCCTCCTGTGACTCTCACTCCTGGGGGGGGTCTGTGAATTATTGACATCCTTTCATAAAGGCAGATAAAACCTCCATTTATTAACTAACATCTGGGGCACATTTCCTTCCTAAAAAAAGTAAAGAACCCAGTCAGAGAAGTGTGAATAGGAAGCCTCAGGATACAGAATGCGAGAGCCAGGAAGAAAATCAGCTTTTGACTCATAATCTCTACTGGGGGAGGGTGTGATGGGGACTTCCTGCCAAATGTGAAATTTCAACAAAAACCTCTTTCTTCAAGGCCCTGCTGTGGCAGCCGATTAGAGTTTATTAAATTAGCATAATAGAGTCTCAGCCTCTTTCCTCCCTCCTGCATGTGTCCTGAAGGAGGGGACAGGGGAAAGGGTGAGACATCAATTAAGCACCAGTTTGTCTTCCTGAATTGTAGGTTCAGAATATTTAAAAGGTGAAAAAGCACTGTAGCTGCAGCCATGTGGCCCCACACCTTCATTTTCAGAAACCATGTCACAAAAAAGCTGTTGGTGGTCCAGGCCTGAGCTCAGGCTGGGGGAGGGGCACTGCTCTGAGGCTACTGACCACACCACTGAGCCTTTGCTTATACCTGGCAAGGGCTGGGTCTCCAGGTGCCAACCCTACCTCTACCCTTTCCAGGCCTTCTCTCGTATCTGCTGCCACAGCCCCAGTGCACTGCGTGAGGTACTCTCTGGTAGGATTAAGTCCCCTTCCTCACAGGGGCTTGATTTTCCAAGCTAGTGGAACCCGTTAAAAAGATCTTACATTTATGAGGAAAAGAAGGGAAAGGTATCTTTTGAACTCATGGTGATTCCAGGCACTGTGTCCTGTGCTCTGTCTACATTATCTGTTTAAATTTTGCAACAGTACTTATCCCCAGCCTTTATCCCCTCTCCTGCATGTGTCCTGAAGGAGGGGATGGAGCATCCATCCCCATGTCTCAGATGTAGAAATTGAGCCTTGGGGAGGTAGGTAAAGAGACTTGCCCAAGATATCACAGCCCATAAGCAACAGAGATATAAAATTAAGCTTGTTTCTGACCTCCTCAGCTTCTCAAAACTAGTGAGTGCTTTTCACAGCAAGTAGAGGCCCACACAGGATTTCCAAGTTCTAAACCCAGTTCCAAAAGGCAGAGTCTCTCCCCTCAGGGAGCATTGGTCCATCTCTCTACAGCCTCGTGAACGGCTACAGTCCAAAGTGCTTGAAGCTTTGAAAAATGCTGCACTGTTCCTTATAATCCCAAGGGCTCAAGATAACACCAGAGCTGAGAGCATCCACAGAGCCCTACGGCCCAGTCCACTTGTTCTTCTGATGCCCTAGGAGGGGCATGATGCCCATGATCCCCCAGCTCTCCCAGCCAGTTATCAACAGGGGCTTCTCAGACTCAGGACTCTCAGAACACTTTCCAGGAAACACACGGAGATGAGCATGTTTGGCTTTTCCTCCATGGCTGGGGAAGAGAGTACTCCTTTGGCAAGATGGATTTATTTCAGTTCCATAGATATTTACTGAGTGCCTGCTTTGTGTCCAGCTGAATATTTCAGCCTATTTGGGCAAGAAATTCTGGCCCACATTTGGGCAACTGATCTGACAAGGGGCAAGGAGAGGAGGTTCCCTGTATCAAGACTGCACAGGACATGGCTTCTCCTTCCCCTTCCTCCTGCAACCATATACCTCCCACTTGTCTTTCAGTAACTCTAAAGGGGCAAATTCTGTCTTACGTTGTTGTGAATTACCAACACCTTTTCATAAAGGTGGATAAAAGCCCTTCATTTACTGACCAATATCTGGGGCACATTTCTTTCCTGGAAGATTCCAAGAAGTTGGTCAGAGATGTGTGACAAGGAAGCCTCAGTGATACTGGACTTTTAGTGCTCAACCTGTGAACTGGAAAATAGTAGAACATGGGCGAGGGTTTTGGAAGATCCTCATGGAGGGCAGGACTGAGGGGAGGAGCCATCTGGGAAGCTCTTCTCAGTGCAGGTGCATGTTCTGCCCTGGAGCAGGGCCTAATGGGGTTGCTGGGTGCAGGTTCATGGATAATCGAGAATCCTTTTCATCAGAGGCATCTGATCAACTTCAGAAAATGGAGAAGTTCAATTCTGCAGAGGTTGGAGTTAGGGCTGAGAGAGTTCCTTGGAAGGCTGGCTGGTTAGCCTTCCCCTCCTTTCTGTGAGAAGTGGAGATCCAGAAAGCGGAAGGGCTTTGTTTATCACACAAGTGGAACTGGATGGAGTCTGTTCCCTTGAGTGGTCAGGATCCGGCCTCACACCAAACCACTCTGGCTTCTAGGAAAGGCTGCCCTGGGAGCAAGCCCAGTCCACATCCTGCCTTAGTCTGCCTGTTCCAGAAGACTTGGCTGTGGGGGGCATTTGTGGCAATGACAACCTGGGATGGGGAAGGTGTCATCTCAGTGACGCAGAGATGGGCAGCCTCAACCCCTCACCTTCCTTCTTTCACATCCTCCTTAGGCCAGAGAACTATGGCTTGTGACTACAAGCTGGGGATTTGCGAATATAGGGTAAAGTGCCCAGTTTTGAAGATGTTTAACCCAGATTTGTGCCTGACCAGGACCACCCAGGCTTTCTGACCTGATTCCTCATCTGTAAAATGGGCTGAATTCATAATAATTTCTATAAAGTTTTTCCCCACAAAGCAGATGCCTATTAAATGGTACCCATAATTATTTTTCATGCACCTTTACTGAAGTTTAATGACAAATCAAAACCTGCACATATTTAAATTGCGCAAGTTTTAACATATATATATATATATATATATATATATATATACACACACTCAGATTATTCCCATAATCATGTTGATGAACATAACCACTACCCCACCCCCAGTGTCCACCCTCAGGTATCCCTCCCTTCTGCCCCTTTCTATTACCTTCCTCCTTCCCCTAATAGCCACTAATCTGCTTTCTATTACTATAGATTAGTTTACATTTTCTAGAACTTTATGGAAGTGGATTTATACAGCATGCAGCTCTCTTTCACTCAGCATAATTATTTGATATCCATTTATGTTGTTGGATGTATCATTAGTTTGTTTCTTTGTTGCTAAATAGTATCTGATGGTAGGGATGTACTGCAATCTAGCCATTCATCTGTTGATAAGTATTTGGGTTGTTTTCAGTTTGGGACTCTTAAAATCAAGCCACCAAGCATGTGTAAAAAAAAAAATTGTGGAGACATGCATTCATTTTTCATGAATGAAACACCTGGAAGTAGAGAATGGCTGGGTATTCTCTTGTGGCTGTGCCATTTTACATTGCCACCTGTGGTGCATTAGAGTTCCAAGTGCTTTGCTTCCTTGCCAACATTTGGTATGGTGGGTCTTTAATTTTAGTGACTCTAATAGGTATATGGGGATTTCTCACTGTGGTGGTATTTGCGTTTCCCTGGAGACTGATGATGTTGAACACCTTTTCATGTGCTTATTGCTATCTACATATCTCATTATGTGAAATGTTAGTTTAGATCTTTTGTCTTTTTTTTTCTTTAAATTGGGTTGTCTTTTTATGATTGAATTGTAAGAGCTCCTTATGTATCCTACAGACAAGGCCTTTGTTGGATATTTTTTGCAAGTATTTTCTGAAAATCCATGCCTTGGGCATAGCAGGAGATGGAAGTAAAGATAATCATAATTATAATCTAGTTGAATAAGTACTGTGCACAGAAATGATAGAAGGAGAGTACTCATTTTAAAGTGAGAGGTTTACTGGGGGAGAAGATATGGATCTTAAAATTAAAAGTTAGTGGGGGTGGGGTGGGGTGGAAGGGCAACTTAGGTAAAAATTTGTAGGTGCAAATGCACAGATATAAGAAATGTCATGGTACCTGCAAAACTAAGAATAATTGATCTGGTTGGAGCATTGGGATTTTGGAGCAGAAGGATATAATCCCAGCTCCTCCATTTCCTGAGTGTGCACCTTTTTCTTTCTTTCTTTCTTTTTTTTTAATTAAGAGGTTTTTATTCTGAAACAATTTACAATTCCCAGAAAATTACAAAGGTAGCACACAGAGGTAACATAGCCTTCATTTAGTTTCTTCCAGTGATTTCATCTTACATAATTACAGTACGATATGAAAACCAGGAATCTGAAATGAGTGCAACGTGTGGACACAGTTTTGTGCCATTTTCTCTGAGTAGATAAATGTAGCCACCAGTGTCATCAAGATACAGAGCTGTTGTGTTACCACAAAGGTCTCGCCTGTGCTTCTCTTTTATTATCACAGTGGCTCCTCCCTTCGTTTTAGTCTGGAGAATGTTGTCACTTGGAGACTGTTCTGTAAACAGAATTATATAATATGTGACCTTTTGAGTTGCTTGTTTGGCTCCCATCATAATGCCCTGCGGGTCCACCAAGGTTATTGAGGGTGTTAGCAGGTTTTTTTTTTTTTTTTTTTTTTTTTTTTTTTTTTTTTTTTTTTTTTGGTGTTAGCTCTTTTTTATGGTTGAATACTGCTCCCTGGCAGGGACATACCCATTTAACTGTTCATCCATTGAAGGATATTTTGGCTGTTTCCTGATTTTGGCTATTACAAATAAAGCTGATATGAACAACTCTGTACAGGTTTTTGTGCAGGCATAAATCTGTTACTCTGATAAATGGGATAAATGCTCAAGAGTGCAATTGCTGAGTTTTAGTTTTCCAGAAAACTGCCCCAATATTCTGTAGTGTGGCTATACCATTTGCCATCCCCATGGGCAATGGGATCCACTTCCTCCCTGTCCTTGCCAGCATTTGGTGGTTATCATTTTTGTTTTTTAACTTCAGCTTTTCAAAGAGTTGTGTAGTGATTGCTTATTGAGGTCCTAATTCATGTTTCCCTAGGGGCTGGCTGTGTGGCTGTCTTTCTGTCCCCCAGGTCTGGCTGCCTGAATCGAAACTCCCAACTGTATTTCTTGGGTGTTTGAAGCAAAGGATCTGTGCTGATCATCCTCTTCCACCCTTTCCAGAGCTGCCCCAGAGTATGACTTTCTTATTCTTTGACTCAGGGGGCCAATTATGGGAGATCCTTCTTCATTGTTCTGGGTGACCCAGAAAAGATGTTTCCCAGAGCTGTATATTTTTCCAGGGAGGATTGGTTGTTCACAGTTGAGCAAACAACCTGTAACTGCTGACATTTTACTGTGCTCTCCACCCCATCCCTCCCTGGAGCTACTGTGCCAACATCTGTACTTACTGGCAGCTGAGATGAAGAAACCACTGGAGTTGGCCCAGGAGGACCGTTTTCTCAGCATTTGGAGTTCTGACAGTGCCAAGGACAGCTGCCCTGGCCTCAGGCCCTCCCTGAATTCAGCGTCTTCTACTCTTTCTGTTTGTAGATGGAGAGAAAGCTTCAAAGCACTGGAAAAAGAGTGATTACAGCTAATTATTAATAGTGCACTGCTTATGTGCTTCATGCTAAGTGTTCAAACTATATTCATTCATTTAATTTCTACAACAATCCCAAGAGTTAGGCACTATTTAATCTTCATTTTATAATAGAGGAAATACAGGGACACAGAGCAGTCTGATGGCTAGGAAGCTGACATTGGAATGTAGGCAGTATGACAATCACGTCTGTTCCCATGATATGCTATCCTGCCTGAATACTGCTGGTACTGGGGAGAACTTCATGTGGCATAGACCTTGCTCTGTGAACCCGAAGGGCCTCAGGGTCTCCCCTAAGGAACACATCAGAGAACAGAATTTTCCATGAGTTTTTTTTTTTTTTTTTTTCCTGGAGCAGGAGCAGTTTGGGATGTTGGAATAGAATATGGAGCAGGTGGGAAGTGAATGCATTTCCAGGGAGGTTGGGGAGTTCCTTGGAGTTGTGTGCTGGGCATAGGGCACCCAGGTATGAGTGGATCTTGGGTTCTGAGTTCCCACAGTGATGACTGGTCTGTTTCCTGAGCCTATTGTACACTCACACGGTCTCACGTGTGATGTAGGAAGCTGCTGGAGGAGTATGGTGCATGGGCCCTTGACCCTGGGGACCGCACATGGTTACTCTAGCTTTCAGGTTCTCCACCACTGGCCTGTGCAGGGCTAACCTTGACAGTGCACTGGAGGGTCTCACCAATCCCATCCTACCAATGTGCATCAGGCATGGCTGGAAAAGAGTGTGGGCTTTCTACCCGGACGGATCTGGGGTTTAGTTTCAGAGCTTTGGTGTCTGAACATGTGAGCAGGGCAATAATAGTATGGGGCTTATCAGCTGTTATGAGGGCTAAGTGGAGTGGTGTAGTGAAGTGCCTTAGGGAGTGTTGGCTCACTTCCGGGGGCAGTGCTGCATTGAATGAAAACTGGATGTGCATCCTTCACCCAAGTTCAGTCAGTAAGAATGTCCATTCACTCATTCAATGATAATCAGCTTTAAATGAGCACCTGCTATGTGCTTCAGTGCTAGGCACTCTGAACACATGAGCCATGGTCTTTGGCCTCACATAATATGTGGTCTAAAGGGAGACAAATATTAATTAATAACACAATCAAATGTAAAAGCATGAATAGGAGGGGGTGGTCACCACGCAGGAAGCTTTGTGATGCTGTGTGAATGAACCTACCGTCTTCCCGGGAAGTGATTCTGACCTGGGGTTTGCTTCTTTGGCTTTGGACAGTTGATAAAGTCAATGTGAAACTCTCAGCTGGGGTCCCTTTACCTTAGGCCACATCCTGATTATAGGCTGACCTAATGCCTGGCCACCCTGGGGCTTTCCCTTATCAACCCAAACTGCTCCACTCTTCACTCTCATCCAGCTTTTCCTAGCTGTTGCTGGACCCATGGGGACTGAGAGGGAGCCTGGCCCTGCCTCTGAGCCTCCACCTTGTGGATCTGTGGGTTTGTTTTTTTTTTTGGGGGGGGGCACCAGGGATTGAACTCAGGGGCACTGAACCACTGAGCCACATCCCCAGCCCTATTTTTTGTATTTTACTTAGAGACAGGGTCTCACTGAGTTGCTTAGCACCACACTGTTGCTGAGGCTGGCTTTGAACTCGAGATCCTCCTGTCTCTGCCTCCTGAGCCACTGGGATTACAGGCATGTGCCACTGTGCCTGGCTCTCTGTGGGGCTTTTTGTTGTTTTTGAGTGTGCTTTATCAGTCACTTTATCACTTAGCTGAATATAGATAGCCACCTTGATGGTTTGATCATCATATGGTCCCTTAAAACAACTTATTTAATGGCAAATATATATTTCATGAAATTAATCCATATGAAGAGAACTTAGTGATTTTTTAAAAAGTAAATTTATATACTGAATTGTGCAACTGTTACCACAGTGTTTGGAACATTGCCATTGTTAGTTGGGTCGTCTTTACATGCAAACTACAAGAGAATTATTTGTGTTTTTATGGGATTAGTTCTGTGCTTCCAGCAGAAGGATCTCATTAATCAATTAATCCAATTAGTATTTTTTGAACTTCTCCTGGAGCCTATAGCTGGGTGCAAAGGGAATAAATAACTGCCTGTGGACAGTGTTGAACATAGCTTACTGCATGAATGGAGTTCATAAGCTGCAGGGCAGGTATTTGTTTTCTACACTGTGACTCGTATTGGAAGATACGTCAAGGGACTTGCTTTTGCAGTAGCGGTGTGGCACTGAATTATTGGCCCAGCAGATAGAACAAAGTGCTCTCCAACCTCTGCAGACAGTGCTAGACTTTGGAAGGCCTACATACAGGATCTTGGAAGGAAGGAGACAGGGTATGCGCTTGACTGTGCCTGGGTTTGACAGGTGAAATTGAGGTGAGGAAGGAAATAGTATGAGCTTGTCATGGCAGTTGTCCTGGTGAGTCCAAGGGATACTAGAGGTGGCCTAGAGTTCAAGGGTACGTCAAGTACGTTGGGTATTGCGGGGAGGCTGGACAGTGGGTGGGAGGACAGTTTCATATACTAGATGGAGGGATTTAGGTTTAGTGGGGTAAACCTAGAAGATGCTGTTTTAAGTCTGAGGAGGGGCTGGATTGTTTGGAGCTGGACTCCAGGAAGTTCATTTTGCATGAGGAAAGTGATAAGAAGCTGGAGATGGGTCAGGAAGCTGTTGTGAGGGTCCTAATTTTAGTGATGTGGATTGGTCTTGGGTAGGAGCAGTAGAGAAAAAAGAGGAGTGGTGAGGGGAGTAAATCTTCTCTCTGCCCCCAGCCTCTTCTCCCGGAGGCCCTGCCTGCCCTGTCCATCTGCCTGTTGCATTTGAACCCATCCTTCCAAATCTGTCTGTCCACAGACAAACTCTGCAGCTTCCTGCAGCATGGTTTCCCCCTGCCTTGCCGGATTCCCTCTAACATCCACTTTTACTCTCCTAGTCCTTCTCCTGTTGCTCAGGAGGAAAGGGAAGGGACAGAAGAAGCAGAACACTGTCCCTATGAAAGACAGTGCCTGGGAGACAGTGCCCAGAGGTTTCCAGCAGGGGTGGCTGGTAGTTTCCATGCCACAGAGTTGAGCAAGGCCAGGCCTGAAGGAGTGGAGCATTCATGGTGGGGACCAGTGTAAATTAAGTGGGGTGCTATGCTTGGGCACCAGCTCTGTGAGTACCTCCTTGCCTTTTGTGCCCTATGCACCTCCCTTGCCTCACCCTGGTCCTAGCACAACTTAAATCCAATCTGCCATCTTACCATAGAAAATTCTGTGCCCCCCCACCCCGCCTCAAGAAATGCCTGATGGTCCAAGACCACATGGGGAGATATGACCTTCTAGGTCTTCCTGTGATTTCCTTGGATTTACTATCTTCAGTTGTTTGACATGCCCTTTCTTTTTTTTTTTTTTAATTTTTTTTTTGTAGTTGTAGATGGGCAGACTGTCTTTATTTTTATTTGTATTTGGTACTAAGGATAGAACCCAGTGCCTCGCAGATACTAGGCAAGCTCTCTGCCACTGAGCTACAACCTCAGCCCCTGACATGCCCTTTCTATTTCTGTCTCTCACTCCCCCAAGAATTGGAAAGAGAGTAGCTTGACAATGTCTGATCTGTCACTGAAGATCAAGGTCTAATTCTGAGAAATCCATTTGTTGAGTGGTTACTAATACCAAGCCAAATTGTTTCATTAAGTTTGTGAAAGAACCTTTCAAAATAAGTATCATTATCTCATTTTCCTGATGGGGAAACAGGCTTGGAGAGACCAAAGGGCTTGCTTAAAGGTACATGATTACTAATGGTGCTGTGGGATCCAAAGCCTGTGTTCTTCCTGCAACACCAGACTTTGCTTCAGTCCAGCCATAGTTATGCCTCACGGCTGAGTTCTTAAGGGCTGTAACAGTACGAGCAAATCAGACACAAATTTTGCCACTCTTTTGTCCCCTTCTTGTGAAGGGAGACACACCTATTCTTTATAAGTGTGCTGTCCCAGGTGTCTCACATCAGCCTTCAGTGATGATGGGTTATTGCCCACATGAAATCCATGACTCAGTTAATCGCCAGACCAACCGTCACAAGGATCTCTTCCTCTCTGCTCCTGAGTCTTTAAGCTGCCACTGGCAAACAGTTTACTCTGCAAGGAATGTGACCGTGCCTCCTTCCACCACTGTGTCCCCCTCATTTCTTCACACTATTACTATGACTGCCATTGCTTCCCCCAACCTCACCCTTAGCAGAACTCTGATTCACTTCTACCATTTCGCCCTGGTCAAGGCGAGCTATTTTGGCTTCCTCTGCCCTGAGTCCCAGTGAGAATTTGGACTCCGTGTTTTCACTTGTCATTTTAGACTGTTTGCCAGAGTTTGCGGAAAAAGGCTTCTATTATTAATGCCCTTGCTGGGAACAGCTGCGCCCTGCCAGGTTGTCATGTGAGACCTTTGGAAGGCCAGAGCTACAAGGCCCACGGCTCTCTTGGTCCCACTGGGTCAGGTGGAAATGTGATCCCATAAACTGCAAATGGCCAAGGAGGCCGACAGTGCTTGGAAGGGATTGAGCAGAGTCTCCCGTAGACAAAGCAGCCCTGGGAGCCATCACTGGAGGTCCCAGCCCATCCTGGGCCATTGTTTTTGAAGTCCTTTAGTCTGAAGTTTCCCGCCAACATAAAAACGGAGATATTGGCAATCACTTTAGAAAGAGAGAGCCCTCATTCTGTACAGTGGATGCTATCCCCACCACTTGAAATAACTTAGATTTAACCCTCAAAGCAAGGCTTTGCCATGGGTAGGCTCCCTTGTCACTTCAGTGGGCAAGAAAACAGCCACAGAGAGGTGAAGTGAATCATCCAAGGTCATGAGTAAAGGAAGTAAAGGGCAGAGATGGAACTCGAACCCAAGTCTGTCTAGTTGAAAGCTCATGCTCCTTTCAGGATGTTGTGAGGCACTAGACATGACATAGTGGTTCTCAGTTTATCCCTGTAGTTGGCCCCAGCTCCTCTCCTCTCATCCTGTCTCTCCCCATGTCTTAATATTTTGGGGAGCCTGGTATTCCCATGGGGACCTAATTCGAGTTTAGTATTAGCTGGGCCAGGGTAATGGGGTGGACAGTGGGGTACCGGTCAGGAGTGAGGGAAGATGGGGTCTGGCACCTCACTCCCTGTCAACTGAAATGGCCCCTCTTCACCTCTTCATGCCCCATCAAAGCTCCTGTTTCATTTTAGGCGTTCACCATGGAGTTTAGAGAAAGCAGTGTAATGAATGATGTTACCTGCTTACTTAGAAAACTTCTAGAGCCCCAGTTTCTTGCAGGATAAATTGGAGCTAGACACACTCATGCCTGGAGCAGGTGAAGCCATCTCCCATTCCACTGGCCCTCATATTCTCACCCCACTTGCTGCTTCTCGCCATCCCTGAGCATAACAGGTCACTTTCACGGCTGAGTCTTTGCCTGCTCTGCGCTCAGTGGGGATTCCTTGATCTACCAGGTGAACTTTTCTCCATCTTTCAAAACCCAGGATGAACTTCACCTTTTCTGATTTCCTGTAGTCGAGTTGGAACGCCTTGGCCCTTAGTTCTTAATGCCTTACAGTTTTCCACCCATTGGTTTATGATCTTTCTTTCCCCCAAACCTTCGGTCACAGTGCATCACCTGTACTTGGGGCCTATCTATGTGAGTGAATGAATGAGGGCTAATAAAACAAACTGTGTTCTAAAGTATGAGTCATGGGTGGATTACTTTACCCAAAATACTAGGCCAGAGGAATTTAGAGAAAGGAGAGGTAATAGGCTAAAAGTTAATTGACAGGTGGATCAAGCACTGGGAAGAGAGCAGGATTGCAAATGAGCCCAGAACAGAGTGCGAGAGGGTCCCAGAAAGGCGAAGTAACTAGAGAGACCTTATTGGGGAGTGAAGCACAGGCATGCCTTGTTCCTCAGGCAAGACTTTCCAACTCTGTGTCTGGCCTGCCTCCCAGAAGAGGAGCTCCATGGGGCAGGGCAGAGTAGGACCTCCAGAAAGAGTGGGGATTCCATAAGGAAGTGGGCAATGGCTGTACAGAACAGGAGTAACAGCAGAGGCTGGAGGAAGTCCAAGGCAAACTTTCTTTCCTTGCTGTGGTGCTCATGGGAATCCTGCTGGTTGGAGCTCCTGCCTAGTGGCAGCTCCCAAGGATGCAACAGGAGCTGGGTCCCAGCAGGAATTGGGACCTAAGAGCTGAATACATACATCATTCTGTGCCACAGGTCCTCCTTCTTATGAGAAGTTGCTAGGTTTAGTTCCTTAGTGCTTTGGAGATGGCTAGTTTAAATCCTGAGCTTAGGCACTCTAATTAGAAGTTGTGTGGCACTGATAAAAATAATAGGGATGTTATAAGGTCATTAAGATCAGGGATGATGATGATTTCTGTTGAGAGCTTTTCACATGCCAGGTATTATATAAAGTGGCTTATGACCATTATCTCCCTTATTCCCCCGAATGCCCTCCTATCAATAGATGCTGTTCTTATTCTGAAATCACAGATATATAGCTGAGTTTCAGAGACGTTAAGTTGCTGAGGTCATGTAGTGAATAAATGATGGAATCAGGTTGTGACTTTACTACTGTGCCATTGTCCCTGATTTGTCTGACCCCATGAATCACCTAGGTCTCTTGTCAGAAGAGCAATCCCCAGGCGTAGTCTCAGATTGTGTTTGAGCCCAACTGAGGTGGGGCCTGGGTGCAGTAGATATAATAGGCACCCTGGGTGATAATCGAATCCGGCAAGTTTTGGAAACAGTTTTGTGATTTCTTGCCTGTAAAGTGTGGCTCAATAAATGTTAGCTGTTACGACATAAGTGTATTGAAAGGGTAACTCATTGTAAAAGGATATTTATCTTTTTAATTCTTATCAGTCCTTGAACCAGATCTCAAAGATTGGAGTCAGGAGGAAGTAGACTCTGGATGAGTGAATTGACATTCTGAAGATCTCAACCCAGAACCACCTGCAAATAAAATGAGCTCTCTTTAAAAGTGTTTAAGCAATTGGTGCTACAGTGAGTTGGGTGTGATGGTGGAGCTGTTGGTTCTTATGGACCTGCGCTCAGTGTTTATTCTATGCATGCTTCAGGGGACATCCCTACACCTAAGGGGTCTTGGGGTGTGCTAATATTCTAGAAGAGTGGAGTGGATCAGGATGCAAAGTAAGGAATGATTGCAGTTCTAGGAGAGACAGAAGGAAGGGGATGTGAAACAAAAAAAACCTATTGGAGCAAAGAATGATTTGTGAATTGGGCAACACTGAGAAAGAGAAGTTTAGAAGATGAGCTCTCTGCAGAAGTGAGCTCTCTGCATAGTGTGCTCTCTGCACAGTGTGCTCTCTGCACAGTGTGGGCACTGAGCTTTTATAGGCTTCGAGGCAGAAAGACAAAGAAACCATATTTGATTAGCTGGAATAGAAAGACCTTGTTTGGAGGTTAGTAGGTAGCTTCTGATTGGGAAAGCCTCATGTTTCAGTTGACTGTTTGCATTGAATTGGATGTCGGTTTGCCATAAGAGCTCCAGTCATGGAAACAAACAATGTCAGGCCAAAGACCTCCTTATTTGCCTTAACAGAGGGCTGGCAGAGGCTGAAGCCAGCAGTTATTTCTGGGCCATCATCCCCTGTACTGAGTAACCTACACCCAAGTCTCCACTGGAGTTTCTGAGCCTCTGGAACTCACAGTCATGCTATAGTGTGTAAAGGCACATCAGTTTCCTCAGGGACTGGTGGTTGACAGATATCTTTCTGTCTCTTGTCTATTATTGAATTCTCAAGGCCCATCTGTAGGCATAAAAATTACAGAAGACAGTCGGGGAATATTGTTCTAGCAGCTCCTAGAGAAAGGCTTGCCCTACCCTGGTCCATTGATCTTCTCTTTCCAATCTTAGCCTTGATGATAAACAGTTTTTGAATTGTTTATTTACCATCTTTTCTTCCAGCAGCTCCTTTAGCTTCCCACTAACCGAGAACCCTCAGTTTCTTATAGACTTAAGAGTGTCCTAAAGACACTCTTAAAGCTGAAAGAGACCCACTGAAAGATCATCCTCAGATACTTCCATTCCAGAGATCAATAATTACACAGATCCACAATAGCTACCACTGTGGTCACTGGCTGTGTGCTGGGTGACTTGCCTATCTTTTCTCATTCAGTTCTCCCAACATCTCTGATTGTGGTCATGTGATGGCACAGATCCTAATTCCTGTTGTACAAATGAATAAACCGAGACTCAGAGAATTCAGCTAAGGTCCCTATATGTCAAAGTTAGAAAACAATGGAATTGAACATCCAACTCAGGTCTGTGTGGCTCACAAAGTAGAACTTATTATGCCTGTGTCACTTTGCCTTACTGGAATATTAGGAAGTCCCACTTCTTTTAGTGAGGAGGAAACTTAGGATTTGGTTACCCTGATTGGTGATAAAGAGGGCAGCTCTATGCAGATTGCACCACAGAGATGGCAGATCCCCACATTCAAATTGGAAGTCATCCTTGATCTTTTTTTTTTAAGAGAGAGGAGAGAGAGAGAGAGAGAGAGAGAGAGAGAGAGAGAGAGAGAGAGAATTTTTTAATACTTATTTTTTCAGTTCTCGGTGGACACAACATCTTTATTTTATTTTATGTGGTGCTGAGGATCGAACCCAGTGCCCTGCATGCGCTTACTGCTTGAGCCACTTCCCCAGCTCCATCCTCGATCTTTTAAAGTGTGGATGTTCATGACCTTCCTCAAGCCATGTCCTGGTATTTGCAGCAGAGATAGGTGGCTGGTTGCTCATGATTCTCAGTGAGGCTCCATTCATGCTAATGATGGTGGCAGGTCCCCCGGGAATGTGTGCCTGCAAGCCCGTGGGGCTCTGTGACGTCCAGCAATTTGATTGCTACTGAGGATGAAGACAGCTGGGTGGATGAAGTAAAAGGAAGGAGCATTTCTCAATCAAACTTTGAACTTGAGACCAAAGTGTACCTGAGTGTATTAACTTGGGTATGGACACCACCTAAGTCCCCCATCACTGTCTGCCAAGCACAAGGAGATGTTATCTTCTAGTGAATAGATCTGATGTCTTAGAAAAACAAAAACCCTGCAAGAGTGGCAAAGGAACTTGAGGGCTTTCTCCAACTCAAGCTGTGTTTTCTATAGCTGTAGTATAGAGCTTTCTCATCATCATGCTAAGATGGAAGGTCTCTTCCTAGTTCCTTTTTGAATTGTTTATTTACTGTCTTTTCTTCCAGCAGCTCCTTTGGCTTCCCACTCAACCTGAGAACCCTCATTTGCAGCTTCTCTATGTTATCCTAGTTGACCACTGACACTGGCCCTGGGCACCTGCTTATACTAAAGGAGCTTGCTCAGATCTCCTATGCTTGAGGCTTCTTTCTATATCCAGCCATTTCAAGAACAGTCCCCATCTTCACTTCTAACTCCAGCTGGGTGTTGTCTTCTTCTTGAACTTCCTTGTAGAAATGTGTTCCCTAATACACAACTCACTCTTTCATGATAACAGTCCCATGGCATTTGTTCAACTGTTTTTTTTTCTGCCTCAGGTATGTTAAGTTTGTCTCTAAAGAGTTTTTGAGAATAAGGACTATAGTTTCTGTGGAGATTGGCTGTGTTTTAGCTTCACACAGTGTCTAGCAAGTCACAGGTAGCTAATAACATTGTTTTTTCATTTGTCCAGCAGATGTTTATTGGACACTGATGATGGTCTGCACTAGATATAAAGATGGTGGTGCTCCAAACCTGAAGGTGATTGAAGGGAAGCAAATATGTAAATTAAAATGATACTTTGATTAGAGTTATAATTGTGACTTTAGCAAGATTTATGGGGAACACAGATGAGAAACAATCAAGAAAAAAGATGAAAAAAATTTTAAAAAAAGATGGACGCAGATTTAAGAAATATTTTCAGATCAGAATGAGTAGCAATTTGTGACCTATTAGGTGATTCAACACATTTTACAGCCTTATTTTAAGGATTGTGTGATACTGGGAAGGACAAGTGATCCAGGAGCACTCAGGGTGAAGGATGACTGGAATGTAGGGTAAGAAAGAAGAAAGAGTTGAAGATCCCAAGCTTAGAAAGATAGTAAGAAGTAGCCAGAGAAAGGAGGTTATAATTGTTAACATACATTAGGGTGCTTATAACTCTGTGCAAGGTTATTAACATAAATTGCTTCATTTTTTTTCCCTCATAATAACCCTGAAAGGTAGGTATGGTCATTTTCTATATTTTATAGATGGGGTAACAGAGTGGCTGAGTGCCTGTCCAAGACCACACAGCTGGGAAATGGTGGAGTTAGGTTTAAACCCAGGAACTCCAGAGCAAACACCTCTGCAGCTGGTGGAGAAAATCAAGCAGCTGTTCAGGGGTGTGCCAAAGCCATTATACTAATAAGTCCCAGAGTCATATCTCCTGCCATCCACCTGTCTCCTGAGCTCTAGACTTCCCCTAAGACCTCTGCCCACCTCACACTCTGTTTGACAGTCTAACCTCAAACTCACCTTATCCCACACTGAGCTTCTGACCTTCTCTGCCTGTGGACCTGCTCTCCTCTGGTCTTCCCCTTTGAAAGCAGCACCACCCTTTTGGTTCCTTGAGCCCCACACCTTGAATTCTCAACTCTTTTTTTTCTCTCACCCTCATCTAAAACATCAGTTGTGATTCTCAAAGCCTATCTGAAACAGACCCACATCTTACCACCTTCACTGCAAACACCTAGTCTAAGCCGGGAGTCTCTCTCACCAGGAGCACTATGGTGGCTTCCTGGGCATCTTCCTCTTCTGGTCACCATACAGTGAACTGAGCGATTCTGGTGACCTTCAGTCAGGTTGAGTTGTTTCTGTCCTTACACCTTGAAATAGCTCCCATTTCACTCAGTAAAAGCCAAAGTCTTCACAATGATCCACGAGGCCTCCCAGTCTCCTCCCCTGGGTCTCTTCCCCTCTGACTCCTCAGCCTAGCACTTCCTACCCATCCACCTTACTCACACTCCACTCTACTCCGTTCCTCAGAGCACTTAGCATCTTTAGGATACTAAATAATTTACTTGTTTGTTATATTTATGGTTTTTTTTAAATGTATCTCCTTCTGCTCGAATGCACAACTGTCAGGGTGGTGACCTTCATTTGGTTTAGCCCTGTTGTATCCTAAGCACTAAGAATTGTGCTTAGCACAAAGTAAATGCAGAATGTAAAGGTCTCCAGTTTAAGCATTTTTGAAAGAATGCAGTTCAGAGTCCAGAGGAGATGCCAAGGGGCTGGGCTAGATGGATGCAGGAATCTTTTTCATGCAAAAGTCAGAGTGAGGGGAGTCTACCTCCAAGGTGACCCCTGGAGAAGGGGCCATTGCAGGGCTGGCAGGAAGCTGGTCACCAGAGGAGGCCCAAATGGGCAGAGGGGAGGGACGTGGGGAGGATGCTTGTGAGGCATTGGAGGGAGAGAGTTTGAAGAAGACTCAGAAGGGCCTGACAGAAGTAAGAGCTGGAGGGGCAGCCCTTAGATTTGCAATTAGAAAAGCAATTGCTGTGGGCCAACTTCAGTTATTTGAGGAACAAGTGGAAATAAGGAAGTATAGGTAACTCAAAATATCCTGCCATGAGGAAGGAGAGATTAGTTTGCTGTTTGAGGAAGTGAATTCTTTTTAGTTTTTTTTTTTAAGCTATTTTAAAAAAAATTGGGGGTGAGTTTGGGTGGGTGAGTTGGGGACAGGAAATGACACATTCAGTTAATGATATCCAGCCTGGCTTATGAAATATGCAAATGCCAAAGAGTTGCTACTTGTTCTGATGCCCTAGCATGGTGCCTGGCACATAGTGGGTCCACAATAAATATGTGTTGAATACTATATTTAATACTGTGGAATTCAGTGAAAGGTTCTGTATGTATGAGAGTAAAGTTCTGTCTAATATAGGAGGGTTGCTTTGCTGGTTAGTGAGTGATATCTTTTTCTTTTTAGTGACACATGCCTGAGTGCTTCGTGCAACTGAATATGGTTAAATTTTGGTTTCCTCTTTTCTGCACAGTGCTGGTATTTCTGAGAGGCACATCTTCAGGTAACTCACTTGACTGGCTAGATGACAGTTTACTTAACAATTCCGTTGTTCAAGGAGAAGGAGACAGTTGGCCAAACCCAGCAGGAAGTCCTTTGGACCGGAGTTCGAAGTTGGTGCCAAATCAGCTGTCTCACACCAGGTCGAGCTGCCTCTCTGGGGGTTGGATATCAATGAGCTAAGGTCATTTCCTTTGGATTTTATAAACAGAAAAATGTCAGGAAAGTGGCGGGTGAAAGAGCCGGGACGTGTAATAGCTATCTCGATCCCAATCCCTCCCCACTTTTAAAATAAGTAATATACAAAGAATGCAGGCTTGGTTTCCTGATGATGGCAAATGACATAATGTTTACACATATCCTGGGAGAAAGCAGAACTGTTCAATTCCTGTTTCACTCTGTCTTCTCTGAAAAGAGACAGATGAGCAGACTGTGGAGGAGAGGATAAAAGAAGGAAATACACCTGAGTGCTTAATAAGTCTCCCGTGTTCCCGAATTGTGCTGGATGTACATGCACATCACAAGCACCCCATCTGGTAAAGGGCATTGTGTCAGTGTTTCACATAATGTACCCGAGGTCACACAGCTTAACAAAGGGGAGAGAGGGTAGGGCATACCATGGGGAGAGAGAAATTGAAGCCTAGAACCAAAGAGTAATGAATCTAAGAAATGTAGGCATTTCTTAAAATCAGCCAGATTCCCTAGCACCCAGTACAGTATCCCATTCTTGGACTCTTGATAAATATTTATTTATCAAGGGGGATGGATGGATGGTTGGGTGAATAAGTTAGTAGGGCCTTGAAAAAAGTTACAATTTTTTTTTTCTGCAGTGCTATTGGAGGTCCTCAGGGTCTTCTGGAGAATGAGATTAATTTAGGGAGAGAGGAATATAATTTTGGTTTTCAAAAAGGATGATTATAAACCAACAACACCAGGCAATAACTGAGATGACCTATATAAAATGCATAGCACATGGTAGCACTCAATGATCACTTTCATGCTTAAGGAGATTATTAATTATCATTAAATACACATAGGCCTCCTGATTTTTCTTGCCTGGGATTGGAGACATAGTTATCATGCCCTGAAACTTTTAATTTAGGGCTCACATTGAAAAGCACTATAGGTTTTCTCTAACCATAATTTCTTACTATACAGGGTAATCTCTTTCCTATTGCAGTGGATCTCAGTTTCAATTACTCTTAGCGATGCCTATACATGAAGTTTGCATATAGCTCCATAAGCTGTATTTTAAAGACCATCCCAATAATGCCTTTAATGTTCAGACATTTTTGTAAGATCTAGAAAAAGTAAACTTTTAATTCACATTGATTATGATGATAACTAATATAGAACACTTCTATTAGACAATGAATATCTTTGTGTCCTCAGTAATGGGGGATTTATATTTTAATAGACAAGATAGACTGGACAAAGGTTCAGTTGGCTTACATGTAATGCTTCAGTGTCATTGAAGGATACTAATTTTTGTTGTGCATCCTGGGATACTACTTTTCCTCATCTCTACCTCGTGATTTAGATGAATGCATAGAGGACTTCCCAATCACATTTGTTGGTGATGTAAAGCCAGGAGGGTTTCTAAATATTGTATGTGCCAGAGTCAAGGTTCTCTATAAACTTAACTTGCTAGAAGAAGAACTGAATGAAGAAAGAGTGCCCTAGGATAAGATAAAGACCTACCCATAGGGTCCAAATACCAATGGCAAGGCGAGGCAGAGGAGGCAGTGTGGCTAAAGAGTGGGACTTGTAAAAAGACTAGTGAACTCTATTTTCATAGATGCTCAACTAAGCGAGGGTCATTGGTATGAGCTAAACAGAAACTCTTAATATTTTCATTGTAGAGATGTAGTCTTTCTCCCATTCTGCACTAATTGGATCACACCTGGAAACTGAGTTCAGTTCTTTAAAGAGTGATGTGAATGAATGGGAGTAGGCCCAGAGGAGAGTGAACAGAAAGAGTAAAGGAAAGAGTTCAGAAACCATGTTATCTAAGGAATGGTCCAAAGACTCAGAATGTTTAGCTTGAAAAAGAGCAGATTTAGGGGAGTGTCATAGTCTTAAAAATACAACATATATTTGTTTCAATAGAGAATACAGCAGATAAAAATCTGGGGGCTTCGGGAGTTCAATCCAGTGAAAATACAAAGTTTTTCATAATATTTGGTTCTCTATGGACTTTCTTGGAAGAAGGGACTTTGGTCATTGGAGGTGTGAAAACAGATGCTTGCTGGCCATTTTTTTGTGCAGATTTCCTCTAATTACATTTCAGTAAATAATAGAGTTGCCTCTCTGTATATGCATGTTCCTAAGCCATAGATTAAACCAACCATGGATGGAAAATATTTGGAAAAAATCCCCAAAGTCTGCATCTATATAGATTTTTTCCTTGTCATTATTCCCTAAACAATGTAATACAGCCACTAATGGTATTTATATAGCATTTGTATTGTATTAAGATTTATAAGTGATCAAGAGGTGATTTAGAGAATGTGTATAGGTTATATACAAACACATCATTAAAAAAAAAAACACAACATCATTTTTGTAAGATCTAGAAAAAGTAAACTGAGAGGGTCCTGGATCCAGTTCCCATGAGCTCCTCCCAGGGATGACTGTGTAAACCAGCTCCTGGATTTGCCTTGAGAACTAAGATGCTCGTTCCATTGAGTTCTCCATCACTGCCTGTCATGGTTGTCTGCCTCCTTACCTCCTCCACCCCTGTTTCCAGGCCATCTGCGAAGAGCTGGGCAGGGGTTCACAGTGTTGGTATGAATCACCTTGCCAGGCCTCTGTTCTTGTTGGTAACCAAGTAACTGATTTTTTTTTTTTTTTTCAAGTAGTCAAGACCTTTGCCTGGAAACTTTTAGTTTATAACATGGGGGAAGCAAGATGGGATCTGGCCAGTTACCCTTTCCTGAATGTGCGGTGGTTTGGCTTTTCAGTCAGTCCAGGTATTTATTTTCTCTTGGATGGAGCATGATTCTCCTGTAGGTACTTCATGATTCCATTCATTCAGGGATACAAAAGTCATTTCTCAATCTAGCAGTATGTTAGATGTCTGGGCTTCAGAGGAGATTAAGGTGGTTCCTGTTTTCTGCAAATTCACACCTAATTGAGAGACAGATATAGAGACTGTATGTGTGGGTCAACCCAGCATGCAGCTGAGGACGAGTATCCTAGCTCAGTTGGTGGGCAGGGAGATGTTGGTTTCTATACTGATTTAAAAAAGAATTTTTTGGGGAGGGGGTAGATTATCTCTTCCAGCTTCAACAGATCTCACAGGTGGAGTTATGTGTTCTTGTGACTCGGGTTTCATAGAAGCATGGATTATTCACCTGATGGCCTTATCCTATACTAGGCAGGGGTGTCAGTAGCCCTGGTACCTCTGTGATGATCACCACTCATCTCACTTCTTTTATTCCCATAACTCCACTGCTGGGTTTGCAGAAGTGAGTTCCACGAAGTCACAGAGCTTGACTCTGCTGACCTACCCATAAGAGAAGCCAGAGCAAGCTTCTCTTCCCCAGCCCTCTTTCCTTCTGAGGAGAGAAGATAGTGCCCATAATCTTTAGTGATATTAGTGAGTCCAGTGCTTTGAGAGGTCTTTTGGATACCGTTCTACTATCTTTCATCTCCCTCAACTTCAGCTGACCTTCCACATGGCCAAATCCATTCTGAGGACAGGAAGCTAGTTTTTCAAACTGAGTCCATTAGACTTGCTGTGACACCTGAGAGCAGTTTCAGTATCAATCCTAAGTATCTTTTAAAATTCTAAAAATAGTGCATGATCCTGAACTTAATCGTCAACAACAAATATTTGATGCCTACTCTTTTGGGAATCCAAAGGCAGGATTCTTGTTGGTACCTTATGTGGTCCCCACCCATAAGGTGCTCATGGTCCACCATCTCTCCAGGTCACATGGTTCCCACTGCGGGTCTGCACTGATGAGGCAAAGCCTTCACTAACCCATCCAACATGGCCCATCCCCTGGAATTCTTCCTAGAAAGACAAGATTGGTTCTGTGAAAGAAGACACCTGTTTCCCCCATCCCCAACACTCACCACCCCTTGACACCTAGAGCTACCTGTGGGCTGGGCCTGTGATTTGAGTATCCATGTCCCCCTTAGCTTTTCTTTGCAAGCACTTGATAAAAACACACATGAGGAATCCAAGTAGCACGTTCATAAAGGAATCTGTGCCTGGGTCAAACTCCTTGTGGCCACTGCTTGGCTGACTCTTAGGTAGGACACATCCATTTTGGTTCCTTCTCATGAACAGCCAGTCTGACTCAGTGACTAAGGTGTCATAATATCCCAATGGGGTTTTAAAGAAAAATAGTGTCTTTTTTTTCTTTTTCTTTTGGTCATGAGGTTTCTGTCAAGTGTACTTCTTTCATTCTAAAATAGTCATTTCCACTCCTCCTCTCTCAAGTATGTCAGCAGGATTGAAGGGAAGATGTAATGCAGACCAGAGAGTCTGGAAGTGAACTTGGACCGTGTGAGAGCTTGCAGAAGCCATTTATTCCTTGGGGTCACAGAGCAAGTCACCCTCTAATTCTCAGAAAAGTCAGCATTTTGTTGTTGATTTGTGTTTTGTTTTAGAAAACAAAGAGGTCCAATTAAATGATTGCCTTTAAGACCTTCTTCCTGGGGCTGGGGATGTGGCTCAAGCGGTAGCACGCTCGCCTGGCATGCGTGCGGCCCGGGTTCCATCCTCAGCACCACATACCAACAAAGATGTTGTGTCCGCCGAGAACTAAAAAATAAATATTAAAAATTCTCTCTCTCTCTCTCTCTCTCTCTCTCTCTCTCTCTCTCTCTCCTCTCTCACTCTCTCTTTAAAAAAAAAAAAAAAAAAAAAAAAAAAAAAAGACCTTCTTCCTACTCCCAGGTAGCAGTATACCAGGAAGGAAAAGAGTGGGCTTGGGGAATTAGAACTGAATCTTGGTTCTGTCCCTTTCTAGTTGTGTGGCCTTTGGAAAATCATTAATGTACTCTAGCTTCATTCAGCTTCCTTGCTATGGAATAATGCTCCACAGAGTTTATTCAGAAGATTTAGAATAAAACACTCAGCACACTGCTCTGTGTAAGTGTTGCTTACAATAATGACGGCGATAATAATAATAATGACAGAATAACAACAACTGGATACAAAACTCTCTGCTGGCAGGAGGCAGTCCTGGCTGTACTTCAGAGCAACTTTGCGTCCTGAACCACTCTGCATGTTTCTTAGCTTCTGCATGTTTCTATGTCCTAAGATGTGGTTATCTTCAGCCCTGAATATCAAATCTAACACTAAGGACCTTGCAAATCTTCACCTTGGAGAAGCCAAATATGAGCATACAAAGTACCATGTCACTTCCATTCAATGGAGCACATTTTAAAGAAGAGTTTGGAGAGTAATTAAAATGATGGCCATAGTTCTGACGGCCACCCCGTCAGCTTAACTAAAGTGCTTCACCCAAATGCAGATGGGAAGACTGGATCAGGGGCTCCCTCCGGCTCTGTAACAGATGTAGTCCCCGTGTTTAAATATTTATCTTTCTAGTGTAACATTATGCTCTGCTGAAGATAATTACTTCCTCTGGTACATAGAAGAAGACATAGAGAAGCCTTCCAGAGCTGGAAGCTAACCCAGCTGTGCTGAATTCACTGAGCCAACTTTTCTATGGGTTTTCAAGTTTGTATAAACAGGCCACGTAGTCTATATTTCATGGTTATTTAAAGCAGGGAGAGTTTTTGTTTGACTTTCATTTATTGCACATGAATATCCATATAAAATAATAAAGTATGATGTTGTTTTAAATGACTTATAATTCAGCTATTTTTTATTTTACCTGTAAACATTTTAATATATAAGTTTAAAAATTAAGGACTCTTTTTTTGTAAAGAGAGAGAGAGAGAGAGAGAGAGAGAGAGAGAGAGAGAGAGAGAGAATTTTTTAATATTTAGTTTTTAGTTTTTGGTGGACACAACATCTTTATGTTATTTTTATGTGGTGCTGAGGAACGAACCCAGCACCCCGTGCATGACAAGTGAGCGCGCTACCGCTTGCTCCACATCCCCAGCCCCAAGGACTCTTTTAAAACAACTTCCAACAATATACTGTTATCACATTTCAACCATGAACTATTCTTTAATATCATCAAATGTGGAGTCAATAATCATATCACCCCAAATGTCATGTGTGCATGTTTATGTGTATGTGTGTATGTGTGTGTATATATATATATATATATATATATATATATATATATATATAGTCTGTGTGTGTATAAAACTTGTAATACATTTTGTTTATTCAAGTCAGGATCCTGATAAGGTCATCCCTGTATTGCAACAAATTTATAAGTTTTAACATCTTAAAATGCCTTTAATAAAAAGTTTTCCAAGGGAGGGAGATTTTCCACCCAGAACACTGATTTTGGAACCAGGCCTTGGTAAATTGTAGGACTTCACTCTCTGTATATGCAGAGGTGGACACACGCCTACCGTTCAGACCGTCTCTTTCTGACACACCACTTCCTGATTACTGGCTTTTTAATTCTTAAATAAAAACACGATCTTTTGAGATTCTTTACCTCTGTCAATATGTGATACCAATCTGAAGGACAAGTCAGCTGAAGAAATCACAACTTCAGATCTTCCTCCAAGAATGCAAAGGAGATAGAACATTGTGTTTTTTAAATAGTAAGAGGATGCAGCTTAGTTTAATTTAGAAATAGTCTAGGTCTTATTTTGAAATCAGGAAGAACACATGTCATGATGAAGAAAAGCCTACCCCGACATACATACCATGTCACGACTTTGTGTTTTTCATGCTTCTTGCCTGTGGGGAGAAGTAGATGGAGTTCTGGAGCTGAGGAGGTATTTCCTGACCAAAAATAAGAACAGGATATTTTGAGATAGGGGTTTCTGCTCTCACAGGCCTCTCTGTGCATTTGCCTAAAGTGTATGCTTTTGCTACACGTGGTACTTAAGTTCCTAAGAACTTACTTCACATAGCCCTGAGTGGGCTATGGGTTGAGCTGGAAGAGCCTGAAGAATCAAAGTCACAAAAACAATGGCATTCCCACTGTAGGAAGGACCTGCCAACCAGGGACGTCTCACAGTGTACTTCATACATCATGATGTATATACTTCATACATCAGAGTGTAACCACACTCTGGTCTTTGCTTTGCATCAAATGCTATAGATTCCATGCTCATACCTCTGCACTGACTTGTTTTTCTAAGGTCTGCACTCTGGAGTCCTTTCTGTGCCCATTTCACCTACGTTCCCCACTTCTCAACCCTCTCTGCTTTATCTCTGGCCCACTTGATTCCTGCCTCACAAGCGCTATCCACTTAGAATTGTCAGTTTGTTTGCAAGTCTGTCTCACTTTAAGCTCCTTCCACCTGCATGCAGCATGCTGGGTCTGTTTGCAGTTCTGAGCCTGGGAGTAGGAAGGAGGAAGTGTATTCTTGGGGAAACTTATTTTTAAGAGACATGTGACATAGAAAATAGTCCAAAATGGAAGACAGAATATCAATGGAGACACACAAAACTGCCCAACCTCTTCACTGTGAAAACACTATTTCTTTCTTTTTTAAAAAATTTTATTTGTTGTAATTAGTTACACATGACAGTAAAATGACCTTGACATATCATACATTTGAATCAGATGGGATATAATTTCTCATTTTTCTGAGTATACACTACTTCTTAATCTATTTTTCTATAGTCCTTTGCAGTTTGTCAAGCACTAGTGGGTGTACTCTCATACAGTCAGCAGGGTATCATTACTCCCTGTTTTGTAAATGACAAAACTATGCCTCAGAGCAAACTTGAAATGATGTGCTAAAAGTCACCACATTAGTCATGGCAGAACGGGGTTGGAATCCTGTCTTCTGAGTCTAGGATCTAGTTTTCTTCCTACTCTTTATCACCTGTCTCTGGATGGCGACCTGCAACTTGGGAAGGCCAAACATTCACCCTACATCGCAGAGGTGACTAAGAACTTCACACAGTGCTGTCGATGCTGAGCAATCTATGTAGCCAGTGAACAGGGAGAAAGAAAGAAAGAACTTATGTTCTACAGTGGCTAAGCCTGTGCTGTTGGATGGGAATAGAAAGCAAGCCATAAATGTGGGCCACATATATGATTTTCAGTTTTGTAAGAGCCATATAAAAAATAAATAAAATTAATTTCAATGATATGTTTTATTGAACACAGTGTATCCAAGATGTTACTTTATTACATAATGGATATAAAATTATTAATCAGACTTTTTATATTCCTTTTTCACATGTGAAACTTTGAATTCTGGTGAGTATTTTTACACTGACAGTGTATCTCAATTCAGACAAGCCACAGGTGGCCAGTGGCTTTGCAGAGTACAGTTCCATGCATTTTATAAATATTATTTCATATACATTAGTAGTCATGTGGAGAATTAAGTATAGTATCACCAAATAGCTAAAGAAATGAAGTCCAGTGAGGATAGGTCACTGGCCTGGGGTCACCAAGTGAAACTGGAAAGTTACAGAGCTGTAGTCTGATCCTGGGCTATGTTCTTCTTCCCACTCTTGCGACTATAAACCTTTGAGGAAGGAGCAGTGTTTGTTCTGCACCTGGAACAATGGGAAGAATTGAGTAGGTGGAAATGAGCAGTGGCCTTGATGTGGTAATATTACCCATGAGGGCTTGAGCTGCTGCTGGTGCATTGCTGTTGCGTGCAGTAGGCAGGGGCTCCAGCATCAAAGCGGGGTTAGCTGATTTCCCAAATCATCATTAAACATACCCTTGAGGAAGTTGGTAGCTGTCAGATCACAGGGAAGTAAGGAGAACCATTGTCTTCAAATGTACACGTCCAAATTAAGGAAATTCTTTCATTAGGCAGTGGGCCTCTCTCAAGGGACCTGGGGCTGTTAATATCACTTTCCTTTGAGAAATTATGTGACATTCAAGGTTATAACACCTAGAGACAGCCCAGCCCTGCCAGGCCAGGCTCTTGATGTTACTGAATAAATGCCAGCTCTCCCCTCTGTTGACAGGAAATCCCACGGTGTAGGCTCTATATTTTCCTTCCAGACTACTAGATCCAAATGGAGCCGTGGATTAGGAGGGCCATGTGCCTGCTCTGTGGGCAACCAACTCAGTTCTCAGTTTGTCTTTCTTATTTTATTCATAAATGTTACAACAGCATATTGTAAAGCAAATGTTGACATCCTGATGTATTGCCATTTACTTTATATGGTTCCTCTCCATTTGTTGTACATTTGCAAAAGAAAAAGAAGTGTGTAAAATAATTATAATTTTTGCATTGAGGTAAAAGTTCATTTTGTTTCTCTCCTTATCATACACATTTTCCATCTTTTTAGTGCATGTAGTATGTTAATAGCTTTTTAGGAGATCATAGGATTCTGTATCATAATTTGCTAGATATTCTAGACATTTAGATAGTTTTGAATTTTCTTGGACATTTTGCAAGAATGCAAGCACATGCTTACATTTTTTAGTTTTTACTACTTTTGACCTGTATTTTTTATAATAAATACCTAAGCCTCTGCATTTCTCAATTAGGAAACTATAAGCAGTTTGAACTGTGTTGATTGTTCTGAGGTATGCATGGCTTCTGTTTTGCAGCCATACGTGATATATGAGAAATTTACCCACAATTTACCACATTTACTCAGGGTTTTGCTAAATTAACTGAGATAAAAATATGTTAAACATTTGCATATTCTTCCCCATATGTCTCTTAGAATGTCATTTCTGTAACTAACCAGAGTGACAGGTGCCACAAGTCAGCAGAGGGGTGCCTTTTTGGAAGAAGGCCGGTTAAACAGTTTTTCTTGGTAGACTGAACATGAGGGTCAAATCCAAAGATCCACAGTGTTCAGGCTGGCCATGACACTCCCTTAGGCCCGGTCTCAACCTCCCGCAGCTGCACAGAAGCTGCACAGACTCCATTCTTGATGGGAGGCAGCCTGAAGAAAGGGTGACCTTTCTGTCTGTTTTTATACCTCCAGCTGCAATGGACTCTCACAGGCTTTGGAGACAAAGAGATGTGACTTTTAGCAGGATATTTAGTCTGTCTTTGTTTCAATTATTCATCTAAACTGGGATAACAGCAGCATCTCCCAATCATATTTCTGTGAGGATTAAACCTGTTAACACTTGAAAAGTGCTAACACAGTGCCTGGTACATGATTAGTGCTCCATGAAGGTTGTAAATTTGGGTTGCATCTCACTTCCAACACTTTCTAGAGGCCTGCTTTGGACATAATATGACCTTTCTGAATGTCAGTATCCTAACCTGTAAAATGGGATGGTAGTACTGCCTCATAGAAATGTGAGGGGGTTTGAGATAATATTGAGAGAACATTTATAGTGTCCTGTGCACACGGGATGTGCACACCAAAAGAAAAGCATTATTATTACATTTTTTTTAGTTTTATTTTCTTTCTATAAAAGAGAGTTTTGTTTGCTTATATGGGCTAAGTAGCAATTCTGTTGTAATTAGCTCTTAGATTTCTTACCATATTTGTTTTTTACAGTCTTTTTTTTTTTTTTAAGTCCACAGTATAGGTTTGGGGCCATTATGAAACTAATGGGAGGCAAATAAAAATTTTCTTGTGTCTGAAGCCTTTAATAATTTCTTGTATTTGAGGTTAGTGAGTGCGTCATTTCACAGAAAGAGGTTGATATTGCATATACTTATATAGTTCAGTGAGTTCCCCCTCAGTTGATATCAGAGGACAGACAGTTAGGTTTATGGAAAATATCTAAAAGAAAAGGCAAAAAGCAGATTCTTGACAATATGCAAAGAAATGACTGGAGGCCTTGAACAGAGCTCATCCATTCCCTCCTCTTATCTGTCCAGCTCCTCTTCATTTGCTCATCTGAGTTGAGCTGTGTCTCCCCAGGTAGCCTCCTGAATCATCCAGACTGGGTTCTGGATTCTACGAGCAGACCACCAAACACCTTGCAGCTGCCTTTTCTGCTTCCCCGCCTGTCCCTCTGGAAGCAGAGCCACCTGTGGAGTACAGTGATGCTCAGGCCTGATGCTATGTAATCAATGTTTGTTGTCTGGGTGGATGAACTTGCAAATATCTGCTAATGATGCTAGAAGATGTGTGATGATGATGGGTTGATCTGCAAAGTGGGGCAAGTGGAAGGTAAGCGTCATTGCCTGCCCAGGCTGAGGAAATGCAAATGCAGTGATTATGTTGTGAAAAAAGCCAGGGACTTTCTCTAGCTTACGTGGCCTTGCCCCATGTGGGACACTGGTTGTTTCATTATTTCAACTCTCTTTCAACATCTATCTCACCAATCTCTATCTTTGCCAATTACCCTTCCCTATGATTTTGGGTGAGGAACTTTCTGGGGTATGTTTGTATTTGTGCTCAGGGTAAAAATTTGGATTTGGGGTAATATTCCACTGTGTATACATGCCACATTTTTTTTTTTATCCATTCATCCATCGAAGGGCATCTAGGTTGGCTCCACAGTCTAGGTATTGTAAATTGTGCTGGAAATGGATGGCATTAGAGCAGATTATGATAACTGAAGTTAGCCAATCCCCCCAAAACAAATGCCAAATGTCTTCTCTGGTATAAGGGGGGTGACTCAAAATGGGGAAGAGAGAGGAAGAACATGGGAAGAAGATTACCTCTACATAGGGAAGAGGGGTGGGAGGGAAAGGGAGGGAGAAAGGGAATTGCATGGAAGGTGGAAAGAGATCCTCATTGTTATACAAAATACATGTATGAAGATGTGAGGGAAAAAAAAGAATAGCATTACCCTAGATTAGATAGAGAGAAGTGATGGGAGGGGAGGGGAGGGGTTGGGGAGATAGGAAGGATAGTAGAATGAAACAGACATTATTATTACTGTGTGTATATATGTGATTGCATGTCCAATATGATTCTGCAACCTGTATACTCAGAAAAAATGAGATATTATATCCCATCTGATTCAAATGTATGATATGTCAAGGTCATTGTACTGTCATGAGTAACTAATTAAAACAAATAAAAAAATTGGATTCTGGGCATTTCAGGAGAAGGAGTGAATCTTTAATCTTCATGCTCTGTGGGTCAGAGAAGGGCCGCAGGGCCTCTGTGGCTTCCCTTGGATGAGCACGTGTAGAATGGGGCACTGAACAGGTGAAAGAATAATCTTGCTCTTCAAATCTGGGCTTGGAACCTTCTGACGCTCACTGCTCATCTGAGCAGCTCAATTTAAACTAATAATAGTGTTCATTCCTGAGCACCTGTGAATGTTGGATGCTGCATGGAGTTTCACATACAGTTGTCTCAAGCACTCGAACTTTCAAGACCAATGTGAGCCCCAACATTTGCCAAGAAGCATAGCTAAATACTAAAGCCAGAAGCATGACTCAGTGATAGAAGGAGAATTTTGAGAGGGAGCCCATAAATCTGGAGTGCACTTTGACTCTGTCACAAAGCAGGGAGGTAGCCTTGTGAATGCAGTGAGGCTGTCTTCTCACCTGTGAAAGTGAAATGAAGTGAGCTGGATCTGATGCTCTGAGTATTCCCTTCTCCTTCATGCCCTCAATGTGTCTACCTTAGCCTGGCCTGTCCTCTCCCCTGCTTAAGTTCCCGTTGGATTGCAGATCAAATGACATAGTTTAGAAGCACTGTGTGTTCAGAGTGAGTCTTGTCTCTTGGTAATAGTTTGATCTCCCAGTAACAAACACCTTAGTTGTTCTCTTAAATGTTTCCTAACCATATCCTACTATGTTGATGAGATATGAGTCTGCTGTCTTGTGTGTGAGGTCCTGAACCATCTTGAGGGTTTTTATTTGTTTGAACCATCTTGAGGGTATTTATGTTGTTTCCCGGCCTGAATCTTCAGTGCATCTCACATTAAAGGTCAAAATTGGTTTTCAGAGTGACTTCAAATAACTTACACTTTAAATATGATGAAATTCTACTTATCCACTTCCTTGTTTTATTGTTAGTGCCTTTTGTATCCTGACAACTTTTGCATATGAAAAGTTCATGAAAATATTCTCCTCTTTTTCCTTCCAGAAGCTTTACAGTTTGAATCTACACGTGTAGGCTCCTTCTCATATTAATTTTATGAATAGAGTGACATTGGGTTCATTTTTTTTCCTGGATAGTTGTTCAGACACTCCAGAACCATTTATTAGGTAGATTTTCTTTTCCTCGTCAAATTGCATTGGTACTACTGCAAGACATTAAGTGAATGCACATGTTAGCCTCTTTCTGGATTCTGGTTGTTTCTTTACTTTTCTTTCTTTTCTTTTCTTTTCTTTTTTCTTTCTTTCTTTTTTTGGTGCTGGGGATTGAACCCAGGGCCTTGTCCTTGCAAGGCAAGCACTCTACCAACTGAGCTGTATCTCCAGCCCTGGATTCTGGTTCTTTCATGGATCTATTTCTCTGTCCTTTCACCAATAACACATTGTCTTGGTTACTGTGGGTTTATAAGAAGCCGGGGAAAGTAAGTCCTTTAACTCTGTTCTTTTGTTTTAATGTTGCCTTTGCTATTTTAGATCATTTAAATTTCTTTATATATTTTAGAATCAGCTTGTTGGTTTCTATAACTTCTGGGATTTTGATTTAGAGCACATTGAAGCTATAGATCAAATTACTAGTCAGGGTTCTTCAGAGAAATAGACCAGGAGTGTGGTTCAGATACACACACACACACACACACACACACACACACACTCATACATTCATGAATTGGTTCAAGCTATTGAGGAATCTGACAACTCCCAAGATTTGCGTTTGGCAAGTTGGAGACCCAGGACAGCTGAAAGTGCAGTTCTAACCTGAGTCTAAAAGTCTGGTAACCAGGAGAATTGCTGGTATAGTTTCAACCCAAATGTTGGGGACCCAGGAAGAGCTGGTGTTTCATTTGGAGTCTGAAGGCTGGAAAAACCCTCTGTCTCCCAGCTCAAGCACTCAGACAGGAGGAGTTCCCTTCTCCTGGTGGGAGGCTCAGCCTTTCTACTCCCTCATAAGGGAGAACAATGTGATCTGCTCAGTCCATTGATTCTCATGTTAATCTCATCCAAACACCCTCACATACACCTAGGATAATGTTTGATCAGATATCTGGACACACTGTAGAGTAGTCAAACTGACATATAAAATTAGATGTCACAATCATTTTGGGGCAAATTAACATTTGTAACAAAATCAAACCTTTCAATTCATGAACCTGTTATTTATCCCCATTTATTTAGGTGTTCTATAATTAAGTAGTGTTTTATAGTTTTCAGTAACAAATCATGCCTGTCTTTAAATTGTTTGTTCGTATTTGATTTTTAAAAATTGACATGTAATAGCTTTACATGTCATTTGATCTTTTCCTAATGTAAATGGAATATAAAATATATTTCCAGAATATTTGTGAATTCGTACTTTTAAAGAATTATAATGCAGTATTTTTAGGAGAAGGATAGTTACAGATCTCTCAACAGCACTGAAGTTTAGGAACTATCATTCTGGACAAAATCATAAATCATTACCAAACTGTCCTTTACATCTGTATGCTACTTTATCATTGCCAAAACATTTCCTTCCTTTGGTCCTCACAAGGGGTCTCAGAAAAAGACAAAAGAGCTTTGACTGTTACTACTTTCATATAAGAAAATTTGGCCTCAAGGATATTATCTTAAAAGTCTTATGAGTAGCAAGTCAGAGCCAGCCCCTGAACCCAGAATATTTCCCAAGAGAGAAATCTGGCTTCTGATACCAAAGTGATTGTCTTAAGAATGACTTGTTATGACCATTCCTGAGAATATACCTTGAAGGGGCCCAGCTTCATGGAGAAACTTCTGCCTGTAGCCTCTGTAGACATGACCTCCATGGTTGATGTGGGAGGAAGGGAAGAAGACAACAGAGGGAGGGAAGAAGACCAACATAATTATTTAAAAGACGTTTAAACGGGGAAGGTCTCTGTTAGCACACGTAGCACTTTGGTTTCCATTTGGAGAAGGTGCCCTTTCCACTAGGGCCAAATGCCTTTAGGTAGTGAATGACTTGTGCAATCACATACAACATCCCTGAAGGAAAAGAACAAATATATAAATCTTCATTGTTCAGAAATTAATGAAGGATGAGGAGCCTCAACTAGTAGGTATTTTGTTCTTTTCCTTCTGAGAAGCACTTTCAAGATGATTCAAAGGTGAAAAGAAGAAACCATCGTTTTTCCTCTCTTCTTTACAACCTTTCTACCTTCTATCCTTTCTCTCCCTTCCTCAGCTTCCTTCCATTACTCAGTACATACTGAGTGCCAGGCCCTGAGAACACAGAGATAAATGAGGTGACATCTCTCCTTAAGAGCTTGTAGGTCTTACATGCTTTTTTTTTTTTTTTTTTTTGACTGTCACCAATTATAAGTAATAGATTTTATGGCATTGTGGTTACTTTTTAAAAAGTCTTTATTTTTAAAGATATACATATTAGAGTATTATAAATGAAATGACATGTTGTTTGAGATTTTTGAAATACTCTAGAAGATTCATGATTGGGTAGGAATCTAAACAAAGTAAGATTGGCCAGGAGTTGATAATTATCAAATCTGTCATGGGCCCATGGGGATTATCTGCTATCTGTCTGTATACTTTGCAATTATCTTTTTGAGACAGAAGTTTCAGGAAATATTACTTGCCCTTATTTTAGGAATTGAATGCTGGTGTTTAAAAATGTAACATACTTTATTTTAATAAAGCTAATCATGGTGCTTAAATTGATTTTGAGATTGATAAAATAATAATGTTTTGAAAAATACTTGTACAGTGAGGAAGCTAGGAACCCATAAAATAAGTAATTACCATCTACTATAAAGTGCTACCAGGCTATGTAGAGGGCCCTGAGAGTTCAAAGGTGGAGGGGCCACCAATAGGGTCCTAGAGAGCCTGGGAAAGCCTCTGAAAAGTCCTTGTCTGGAAGAGAGGCATATGCATATCTGACCAGATGACAGAGGGAAGTATTTGAGTTTAAGTATGAATGAGAAGTGGTACAAGAGGGAAATGGCAAGGTGGGATGGGTCAGCCTTTGTTAGCCAGTATGGCTGGAACATGAAGGCTGTCAGAGTGTCCGGAGATGAGGGTACAGATAGCAGCAGTGAAAGTCATTCCAGGTCTTATGGAAGATCTTAAAGATCTTGTTTTTTTTTTATTCTGTGTTTTTGGAAGCCATTGGAGAGAAACTGAAAACTGAGCCGGTTCTGCTTGCCTTTTGCAGAGGGCACGCTGTCAGCTTTGTGTAAGTGGACTAATCTAACTATACCGTCATGATATAGAACAGAAGAGCGGATCCAAAGGAGAGTCAGTGTAGAAGCCAGATCGCCTGACCCATGTCATGTAGTTATCCTCTCCCGGTGCCACACTCTTCTCAGAAGATCCACACCAATACACAAGTATTTACAAAAACAAAACAAAAAAAAATTACAGTTACTTTCAGGACATTGGAAGAGGTGAGAATAGTCAAGTCCTTGTTGTGTTTTCCTCTTTTCCCTCCATGTCATTTCCTCACCTGCAGGATAAAGCCATGGTAGTCCATGAGAGACTGAGAACAGTCACTTAAAATGTGGTATTTTCCTGGGTGCTTTACAACTACTAACTCAGTTATTATTCCTAACAATTCCATATGGTATTATTATTGTCTTTATTTCACAGATGAGGAAAATAAAGTACATAGATGTAAATAACTTGTCTAAGATCACACATCCAGCAATTAACAGCTGGGATTTAGGTGACCCATCTTCAAAGTCCGCTCTTTTAACCACTGTTGTACTTCTTGATTAGGTTTAGTTTTACTCTGGTGGTATCCTTGAACTCAGGATATCTGAACTAAAATCGTCACAGAAAGATTTGTCTTGCAGAGTGGTTCTCAATACTGCCAAAGAAGAATTTTTCCTAATTCAGAGGAGGAAGAAAGTTTTCTGAGAGATAAAGGCCGGCTTCTTGGAAGGAAGAGATATTTTAATGGAGAGATGGGTGAACTTTTGAGAAGTAAAAATTGCTGAGAAACAAAGGGTTGGTAGTACTAGCCAGGAAGTAGTAGTCCAACTATAATCTCTCTACTAGTGTTTACAATTAAAAACTGGTCAGGATGTGCAATATGATGATATATATCATATATGACAAGTGTATATGTATGTTTTGATTTTCATCTGTGATTCCTGGCTTATAACTTCCATAGGCTTTGTTGTTTCCTAAGTGACTAGAATAATTTTGAAGTGCTTTAGGTCTCAGGAAGCAAAGTCTCTCTCTCTCTCTCTCTCTCTCTCTCTCTCTCTCTCTCCCCCTCCCTCCCTCCCTCCTTCTGCCTTCTTTTCAGCTACTCTCTTTTCTTCCTGTGGCAGGCCATAGGAACTAGAATTTCTCTTTCCCAAGGTGGACCCTAGACATTCTAATCTTCTCCTGTCTTTCTATCTTGAAGTTGGTCATGAAGAAATCTCTATTACACAGGGAAATTCCCTCACCAAGGGACGGGCCCTACAGGAACTGTCACTGGGTCACTGCCTCAGCACTTTTCATTCTTCATGAAGTCCCTACTCTGCAGTCTTTTATTCACTGGTGGCCATGAAGGTAGCTCTCACAAGCCAGGAAATCCATCTTGGACAACTGGATGATCTTGAGGGAACAAATTTAGATGCTAATAGTGCTTATATGATTCAGGGAATATAAATCTTACATATCATAAGATCATAAGGCCAGCATTTCAGAAGAGTTTCTGCCCCATCCTGGAGGAAGAAATGTTGCATAGAGAGGCCAAGAAGAATCTGAGAAGACAGGCTCTGTTGAGTTTCCAACCCAGGTTATTAGCATTAGATCATTCCCTTTTCTGTCCAATCACATTTTTACATGGTTGATGTCCATGCTTCAATCATGTCTATGCAATGAAGTCTCCATAAAACCCCAAAGGACAGGTTCACTGAGTTTCTGGGTAGTGGATATGTGGATGTTCCTGAAAGGTGGTGGGCCCAGAGAGGGCATTGGAAATTCTGCCACATGCCTTGTCCTACGTTCCCTTTCACCTGTGTCCTTTGCAATATCCTTTATAATAAGTTAGTAAATGTGTTCTTTTCAGTTGTATGACCTACTTTAGCAAATTCATTAAACCCTGATTTATACCCAGTCGGTCAGAAGCACAGGTGAACATGCTGGGGCTTGCAATTGGCATCTGAAGTTGAGGGGCAGTCTTGGGGACTGAGCCCTCAACTTGTGAGAACTGATGTTATCTTTGGGCAGATAGTGACAGATTGAATTGAATTAGAGGACACCCAGCTGGTGTTTGCTACAGAACTGTCTGCGTGCTTGCTGCACAGGAAAATCCCCACACTTATCTGGGGTCAGAAGTGATCTGCATTGTGAGAGTATAACAGAAGAAACTGAACTAGAAGATCCTCCTCCATCCCACATCCTCAGAGAATGCAAAAAGCGTATGTGTGAGAACTCTAAAAAATAATAGCAGGTAGAAAGGGGACTGGAGTCAAAACCTGAACAATGACTCATAATGGCCCTTGTCCCACAGAGTTGCATAATAGTGTGGGAGGCTAAAGCTCTGAGATAGCACCATCTTTTAAGCCAAAGGAACTTGGAAAAGGAGCCACTGGAAGACAGAGAATGTGAGGAAATTCCTCAGGAGTGGGCTGGAAGAAGGGATTTACTAATTCTCTGTATGGACTGACTTAGGTCCTGGCCATACTGCAAGGTACACCTGCCTGGAAAAGACCCAAAGAAACAGAGCAGAAGCTTTGAAAACTCATCTATGATATTAACCACTACCCAAGCCCCAGACAGTCTCTTGAGTATCACATGATAGACAGGCCCAAATGGCATAGCCAAGGCTTTGAAGACTGAACTGATGTCAGAGCTCACACCCATAGTGAGAGAACTTTCAGTCTGAACCTCCATGGCTTAATTGCCTGCTAAAACAAATAAACAAAAGAACTGACCTTTTCAAAGGAGCTGGAGTCTCATAATATAATATCCGCAAATCTGGGACACAATTCAGACTTACTCAACATGAAAAGAAACAGGAAAATCCAAATAGTACCTAAGGGAAAAGATAACCAACAGGTGCAAAACCCAAGATAACTCAGATGGTGGAATTATCACACAGAGACATAAAGAAGCTATTATATCCATTTCCCAACCTTGAAGTTAAGGGAACGATTTAAATTCTTGGCAGAGAAATAGAAACTGGTGCAAAATAACCACATAGAGATTTTAAAGCTGAAAGATGATATCTGAAGTAATGAATCCACTAAATGGTCTTAGTTGCAGAATGGAGATGACAGAGGAGAGCCAGTGGACTTGAAGGTAGATCAATAGAAATTGTGCAATATGAAAAACAGGGAAAATATTGGAAACACTGAACAGTGGCATGGTGCTATGGAATCCCAAAAGGCAGAAAATTCATGTTACTGGAGTCCCATCCCAGAAGATGAAAAGAAAGATATTGATGCAGAAAAAATATATATTTGTAGAAGGAGGAAATGACTGAAAGTGTTCCATATTTAGAGAAAAATGTACATTTGCAAATTGAAGAATCTCAGTAATCTCAATCAAGATAAACTCAATGATAATTACTCAGCCACTTCATTATTAAAGTTCTGAAAACTAAAATTAAAAAATTTTGAGAGCATCCAGAGAAATATGATGCACTACACCTACAGGAAATCTATTCAAATGACTGCAGATTTCTCATCCAAAACTGTGGAGGTCAAAGATAATGGAATAGCATCTTTAAAACCACTGAAAGAAAAAACTGTCAGCCCAGAATTTTATGCCCAGAAAAAATATCTTTAAAGAGTGAAGGGATAACCGACGTGATTCTGCAATCTGCATTTGGGGTAAAATTGGGAGTTCATAACCCACTACAATCTAATGTATGAAATATGATATGTCAAGAGCTTTGTAATGTTGTGAACAACCAATAAAAAAAAAGAAAGGAAAAAAAAGAGTGAAGGGAAACTAAAGTATTTTCAGATGAAAGAAACCTAATAGATTTCATTTTTAGCAGATCTGCTCTTAAAGAAATGCTAAGTGATGTGTTTTAGCCCAAAAGGAAAACATACCAGAGAGCAGAAGTGGTAACTACTGTATCTAATATATTTCCCTGAGTAAAAATACACACACACAATTTTATAAAAGTAAACAAAGTCACCCCTCATCCTATGACGTGGGGTAACTATAGACTGCAAAATTTTGGATATATTTCAAGTATTTTTTCTCTGTGAATAGGCTTCTTTCTTTCTTTCTTTCTTTTTTGTACCCACTTACCTCTCCTTCTCTCTTTTATTCCTTCTTTCTCTCCTTTCCTTCCTCTTGATCTTCCTTTTGTTTTTCTTTCAATGAAGATTATACAGTATAAAGTATTATGAGATTCTTTATTAATTTATATTATATTGTAGACATTTTTCTATTTTGTTACCAAGTCTTAATAAATTTTAAAAATCTAGGTTTAAAATAGTATTGTGCTTATATTTTTTAAAAAGAAACATGTCGATGTATTTTATGGATGCAGTGATGTTATGCTTGGGATGTGTGTAAATACTCAGAGGCAGGTAGGTGTTGATGAATGAGTTTGGCCACGAATTGATGCTGGGTAATGGGAACCTGTGGTTCACTCTATTAATTACTTTAGTTTTCTGTATGTGTGCAATTTCTCATTAAAGAATATTCATAAATGTCATTTTTAGTTGTTTAATCATTACCTACTCTATGGATATCCTATAACATCCTTAGCTATTCTTCTTTGGTTGAACTGAGGTTATGCATGGACTGAGATAAAACTGCAGTCTTTAAGAGTTTCTCTCATTATTTCCTTTTGGGGGTGGAATTACTGGTTTAAAAGAGAATGGAGCTGGGCACGGTGGTGCTCACCTGTAATCTCTGGTTCTGGAGGTTGAGGCAGGAGGATTATAGGTTCAAAGGCAGCCTCAGCAACTTGACGAGGCTGTGAGTAACATAGTGAGACTTTGTCTCAAGAAAAAAAAAACATTAAAAAAATAAAAAATGAAAACAGGGCTGGGGATGTGGCTAGGTGGTTAAGTGCCTCTGGGTTCAATCTCTAGTGCCAGAAATGAAAATAAAAAAAAAGAGAGAATGGAAATTTTACTTATTTATTTTTTATTTCTTACATACATGAAAATAGTGGAATGCATTCCATTCATAATTATCCATTCACAGCACAATTTTTCATAACTTTGTATATTATGTTCATGCCAAATTATGCCATTATACATGAACTCTCTTATTTTTTTTTGCATTACAGTTCTTAATTCACCTTTATACCACAATTTATCATATCTCTGTTTGTATATAAGGTATGTTTTAAAATAATGTGATACCTTTTGTGAAATTGCCCTTCAGAAGAGATATTTCATGTTATTTTTCCACAAGAGGTGTATGAAAGTGTCCTTGTCAGCTCTATTATAATTTTTTTGAGTGGTGGGGGGAAAGTGTGTCCTATTTGAATGTGTGTTTCTTTAATTTCCAGTGATATTGAACCCACAGCTTGTCTCTGAGTTGGTTCCCACCCTTTTAGGGGGAAAGCATGAGGAAAGAGTGGAAGAAAATGAATTTATTGCTGCTCTCTTGGCATTCTCAACATTGAAGATGAGAGGCAAACCCATTTTCAGGCAGCTGGGTTCAAATCCTGGCTCTGTCACTTACTAGCAAAGAATTTTGTGTGCCCTTGGTCTCTTTAATCCTCAGATATTTTTTCATTGAAGAAACAGGGCAGGCACACTGACCCTCATGAGCTGTGAGGTAATAGACCTTCTTAGGGGAAAAGCCCCTCTGGAAATGGTAGCTTTTGTCGTCCTTGGAAATCTGAGTCTCAGGATGTAGAATGACCTCCTGTTTTCCTGCACACAGGGGCAGCAAGGGGCTCTGAGCTGGGTTCCCTCACACAGGGAAGGTCCCTACAGGCGCAGTAGCTGGGTCACTGCCTCGACACCTTTCATTCTTCATGAGGTCCCTACTCTGCAGTCTTTTATTCACTGGGGGACATGAAGGCAGCCCTTGGAAGCCAGGAAACCCATCTTGGACAACTGGATGATTTTGAGGGAACAAATTCAGATGCTAATAGTATTTATGTGATTCAGGGAATATAAATCTTACAGTATTTGCCTTGGGCCACTGGGTTCAATTTCAGGTGGATTTATTATATGGTGTCTCACCTTCCTTCCCAGAGCAGGCTGGAACCTGATCTTTCCAGGGCAGCCCAGCCAGGCTGGGGTCTCTGCTACAGTTGATTGGCCTTTACCAGCCCCCTCATCTTCCTCCCACCTCCTGCCTTTCTCCTTTGTGCCTAGGCTCAGAGGCCCTAAATTGGCCATGCTGTATACCCACACACCCCACATCTGGCTGAGAACAAAGGACTTGTCTGCTTATATACTAAGAGAGAACCAAAAGTGTTTTTTTCCCCCTCTATTTACTACATTTTTGGGGGTTAGGTACCAAGGATGAAATCCAGGGACACTCAACCTCTGAGCCACATCCCCAGCCCTATTTTGTATTTTATTTAGAGACAGGGTCTCACTGAGCTGCTTAGTGCCTCCTCATTGCTGAGGCTGGCTTGGAACTCACAATCCTCCTGTCTCAGCCCCCTGAGCTGTTGAGATTCACTGCAGTTTTGATTGGTGGGGGACAAGTGGGCACCCTTGAACTTATCTGAACACTTAGTGAGTGGTCCACCTGGGCCCAGGCGCACAGACATGGCCAGGAAACCCCTCTAGAGTGCTTTCAGCTGTGAGCTGGGAGGAGTCAGGAGGAGTCTTCTAAAAGCAAGACTGGTAGCCAGACTCAGGGAAGCCAGCATGCCTTTGGCTTCTCTCTGTGACCAGTCCACTGACCTCTGTTCTCTTCAATGAGCACACTACAGGGGAGGGGGTCGAAGCATGGCGGAGGGAGGTGTGTGAGTCCGGCCTATTGTGTAAATTGAGGGAAAATCCAGAGAAGAGTTGGCAGGCAGGTCTCCTTGTGAGGAGTTTGTCCCCTCTCTGCAGTGACTGGGTAGCTGTCCCTGCTGGGCACTGTGGAGGGCTCCCAGTGGTGTGCATTTGGGGAGCAGATTAACAGTGTGTGCTTTATTCTCCATGATCACAGTTATAATTCACCTCCGAGTCTGACTGCACAACCCCATAATGGGGGAAACCTTCAGTGCCCCAAGTGTTTCTCAAACACTGGATTGTCTCTTTGTCCTCTTTAAAATGGAACAGTGTTTTATCTGTAAAATGTTTCCCTAAGGCTTTATGAAGTGATGAAGTAGGACCACTGTCTTGGAGAAATTGAAAACAACACACATTTCATCTGTGTAGTTCAAAGCTCCTCCTCATCTCTCATTTCCCTTGTGCTTCACCCTAGTTCTTTGAAATGGGGATTATTATTTTAAGAGATGGGCATCTTGCTATATTGCACAGGCTGGCCTCCAACTCCTGGGCTCTAACTATCCTCCCTCCTCAGCCTCCTGAGAGGGTGGGTGACTTTTATAAGGACATACAGTGGGGACCTCACATGTTTGCTCTAGTTTTAGGCTTTTTTTCTGTTAGTTTGGTTTTATTTTTAGTAAACACCCCCGCTTGTCTTACTTCTTCCAGAGTGCCACGTTTCTATTTTCTTTGCTGTGGATCACTGTCTGAAATAGTTAATGCCAAAAAATGGCAAATATTGGTTTTGTTGAAGTAAACACTAAGGCCCTGGGTTAAGCCAAAAGCAAATATTGATTTGAGACACTCATCCTTTCAGAAATGAAGACTTCTCCACCTCAGAGCAGTTGAGTCAGGCTGAAGCCTCCTGTCCTCTTCCCCTCCTTCCTGTTGGCCCAGGTACACAAACTACCATTTATTAGGCACTTGTCATGTCCCAGCCAGTGCACCATTCCTACAGCTTCTCAAAGCCACCCGTGAGGCGGATGGATTTGCACACACATTACAGAAAACTGAACATTTGTGTTATTTGCCTAAAACCCTCCGTGATTGAATAATAAAGCTGAGAACCAAATTTAGATTTGTCTGACTCCAGAGCGTGGTTCAAATGAAATTTAGCACCAGCCTTCCCAACCCATCTCAGTCTTGGTTCTTGCCTCTTTATCACAGGGGGCTTGCATCTAGCTCTTCATGTCCTGTGAACCTGGAGTCAAAGCTGATTGAGCTCTTAGCTCGGTGGGGATCTTCAGTGGGGGTGATGGTGGGTTCATCCCATGATCCAAGTCTCCTTTTCTTCACATATCAAATAGGTTCCACGATGACCTCCCTTAGGGGGCTGTTTTGCAGATGAAAACGGTGCCTGGCACAGTGCCTGACACATAGTAGGCATCTAACTAGCAGTGGCTGTTATGTGTATGGTGGTCACTTTGGGGAGTGAGAAGGGGTGCTGTGAGGGCTGCAGGTTGCGCCCTTTCTCCACTGGCTCTCCCTCTTCCTCCCCCATCAGAGGCCCTTTATCTGCTCTCCACTACGTACTGCATACCTGATCATGCCAGACCCTTCTACCTGATGCTCACAGTGCTGCAAAGTAAGACTGAGTCTCCCGTTTTGGCTTTCCCTCTGCCGCTCAGCTCTGCACACCTGCTTGGCTCTCTGCAGCTTTTCACTGTCACCCTGCACTTGCCAACTCCCATGCCATCGTCCTCCCCTTGCCCAGGCCTTTCCTGGAGGGGCTGAGAGCTCACCATCCATTAAGCTTCTCTGATCACTGGCTGGCTTTGGGCCCCTGGTCCTGTGCTGAGATTCTTGAGCACCTGCTTTGTAAGAAGAAGATCATCATTTGTTTGGCCAATGAATCTAAGCCATAGGCTTACCTTTGGTCCTGGGAACACAGAGATAACTACTTGGTTCAGGTACTCTCTGGCTATGGGGGCAAACAGACAACAGGAATAGTAAGTGAGGTATTTGGGCCCTCATCTGGATTCCCAGGGTATTTAAGACTGTGAGAGTCTTGAAGGCAGCAGTGACAGTTTCATTGGAGCCCACTGTTCTCAGTTCACAGTTAATTTGTGTTTTGGTTGTATTAACCGATCTGAATGGATATGGTCAGAATGGGTTAGGTCTTGGCTCTGCCATCCCCAGGACAGCATTGGCGGTGAGAGTAGGGTAGGTTGGGGATGAGGGTGGGCAACCCAAGGACAGCTTGTTTTTTCCTCCCCTTCCATCCTCTTAAGTTACATTCTGTAACTGGGGTCACAGAGTTGCGATATTTTAGTGACTTGTTGTTGGGTCATGGGGAGGGAAGCACACGACTTCATAGCCAAAGATTCCTGGGTAAACCATTCAGCCTCTCCCAGCTTCAGCTTCTTCCTGCATACAATGTTGACACTGTAGGCTCTTACTGTATGTTTGACTTGGGGTGTTTGGCCCAAAATAACAAAATCACAGACGAATTGCAAAGCACAAGGTTGCACCATGATACACAGAATTGACAATTTAAATGTTTTCCATCCCTTATTGATTTTGTAAACACAGAGCTACAGGGATTTCCGAATCTATTAAAGGAAACTAATCACTGAGTATAAACTTTCCTTAATGTGGACCTACAGTTTGTTTTATTTGGGAACCATAGTTCACAAGCAAGCAGTTTTTTTCAGTCAGTTCCTGATACATGGGAGTGGACAGAATCTCTTGCACACTAGATCCTGGCCTGAGTGTGAACAGCACTTTCATGCACTAAGGGGCTGGCTCCTGTCAGCTTTCTATTCATCATCACTCCTGAGTGAAATCAGGCTGCTTCATGCCCAGGATCTTTAAGGTTGATCTCAAATAGTTAAAATCTCAAATGTTGATTCTGTAAATGCCAAAGGTCAACTGTACTGTAAGCAATGAGCCGGAGCTTCCAGGGATTCAATGAGGTATGTCAAGTTTTATTTGCACACTAAATGTGCTGCTGGTTTGAGACCTTTGTCATTAATTGGACCTTTTGATTCTGTGGTTGAATGGGCATGGCTGTGGCTGGAAGAGTCACAGGTTAAATGAGATGGCTATTTTAGTATAGGCATTAAGAATTCTGTCTTTGGGGGCTGGGGCTGAAACTCAGTCGCAGAGTGCTTGCCTAGCATATGTGAAACACTGGGTTCAGTCCTCAGCACTACATAAAAATAAACAAATCAAAAGAATGCTGTCTTCGGATTTAGACAGCACTGGGTTCAGGTCTTGGCTCTGCCATCTACTAGATCTAGTGTCTTTGAGATTCAGTTTTGTACATGTGGAATGGATTGGATATTGGTGCCAAACTCACAGAACCACGGTGAGAACTGAATGGACTATTTTATGTATAGATTTAGCACAGTGCTGGGCAGATTTATTACCGTGCTGGGCTCATGGAAAGCCTCCAGAGAGCAGTTACAACCCTCTGTCTTTGCCTGGGTGTGGTATGATATTCCCAGTAGAGGCTTCACATTTGGTTCATGTCTAAAACCATTTTCTTATCTACAAATCAACCACCTCCTTCTACCTCCAAACATCACAAGCACTGACAGTAAATGCCAGCCAGACATTTCCTTTATCAACAACTGTCGGTAAATCTGTGCTAGGTAGTGCTGAGAAGCAGACTGAGGAGGGCTGATAATCTGTACCCCTGCAGGGCCAAGTCTGGTTGAAAAACCAAGACACTCACGCATAGTACCTTGAGGGACATGCAAGAGAGTGTTCCCTCAGGTTGGGAGTCTGAGTAGCAGTCTACACAGGAGGAGGACTTCATAGGGGAGCATCTGGAAGCCTTCTCCTGCATCTGGGACCTGGGCTGCTGCTAGATCTGCTCTTGGGTTCCTGAAGGGAAGAAGGGAGTGGTAGGTGGGAAGGTTTGAGGCTGACATTAACTATTGAATGCTGATGTCTGTGGATCTGGCCTCTTGAAAAAAAGGCCAAACTTCCTTTGGTCAGCGTGCTCCACTAAGCACCAATCAAGTGCAGATTATAATGTTGTATGTGTGTGGTGGTGGTGTGGGGAGGAAGCTAATGTGGAAGCTCTTAGAAAATCAGCACCTTCTTTCAGGGGAGAATGACTTGGGCCAAGAACTGAAGTCCAGCCTGAGCTCTTGTCTGGGCCTCTTCAGAGTGCAACAACTCCTTTACCTGAGAAATGGATCATTAGCCATGTTGCTGCCTCTGTCATCTGGTGACCAAAGTCAAGACCACAGTCTGGGAAACAGAGAGGTGAAAGGTCCACCTTGATGCAAGGTCATTGTTCTTCCTCTGGTAGTCCTGACTCCCCTGGCCTATTGACAGACATGAATTATTCAGAAGACGTGGTCCCCTCTGACCCAAGGAGCCCAGAGTCGATGACACTGGGAAAGCCAAGATTCTTTTAAAAATATTGATGTATGTTATCTTCCTTTATGATACTGCTGAAGCAGTGGTTGGACACTTCCTTAAGAACTGGCTAATTATTCAGCAGGAAGTTGTTGTGGAGGAGTCTGTGGTAAGTAGGGGCTTAAGATGCTTGAGCTACACCTTGACTCATCGGCCATGTGTACCCTGGGCTGAGCTCACATTGTCCCTGTCCCTCCCAGGGAAGGCTGGGGCTCCCTCCCATTCTGCCCAAGGCCACTCTTGTGATCTTTCACACCATTTGAGGCCTTTATTGCTGTTTATAGGCTCAGACCAATGAAATAAAAATCTACTGAAGATAATATTGGACAATTATATTTTTACAATACTTCCTAAGTGATGTTAATGCCCAGTTAAGAGAGCAAGGCAATGTTCCCAAGTCCCTTTCACCTATACTCAACTTTGGCTATGAGACTAGAGGTGGGTGGGACAAGAGGGGTACACAGAATGCTTTACACTTCTGAGGACAAACTTAAAGAAACCTGCTTTCCTCTGCATTTAATTCCCCCTTACTCTTTGCATGATGGCCTGTTTGGCCTTGGCCTGGTGGTGGGAGAGACATTTATTTGCTAAGATGGGAGAGGTAAACGGTTGTTACCTTGGTGACTTTGAGGAGACGTGGTTGTGCAGGAATGATTTCTTGAGTTGAAGAAATGTCATGGAACACCGGCTCTGACTCCTTCTGCCCAACTGAGACTATGGTGGAAGGAAACAACAGCCTCTGGCAGGACATCAGCCCTGCAGCTCCTGGAGAATATGAGGATTAAGACATTAACAGGCACTATGGTTCCTGTCTAAAGACATGGTTAAACTGAGGTTCCAAGAGAGATACTTAGGCCAGTAAACTAAGTAGTTTTCTGAAAATAAACTTAGCAGGACTTAAGAGAAAATTCAGAGGAGATCTTTCTCTCTTATTTTGTTGCCACATGGTCTTCCTTTGCAATTCAACATGTGAGAATTTGGGGCAGCCTAATTATGGCTGCCAGGCTGCAACAGCTCTGCTATCTGTCTTGACGGGAGGTATCTTTCTGATGTAGCTACTGCTCTGCATTTACCTGCTGAGCACTGATCTGGGGAGGGAGGCTTGTATCTGATTTGGCCATCAGTAAAATTCTGGTTTTACATTGTTGTTCTCATGATTTCTAAGAACTCAGAGCCAGATTCTCTGGATAAACTTAGAATGAGTTGATTCTGCCTACTTGGGGGGAGTTGGGGGTAGTTTTTCTAAGCACCCCCCTGTATCCACCCAACAAGTAGAACCTGTTTTTTAGGAGGTATGCTGAGCAAGAATTTTGTCAAGTTATGTAAAACAGAATTCCTTGCTCAGGGTCTCCAGAGACCCACTAGACACTTTCAGTATTTCAAAAAGCCAGATGGGAAAAGCACATTTGCTACAATAAATCTTCACAGACAAAGAAATCAAGTTTCAGTGTATTATGTTATATGTTTTTCATCTGATCTCATTCTGATTAGACCTCTTATTGTCAGTAATATCTTTGTTCATTTGATAACACAAAAGGACCAAAATTCTTCAAGTTAGTTGTAGAGCTTCACCATCTTTCAGAATCTGGGGATCATGTCAGGGAAGCAAAATACAAGAGGTACTTGGTATGGAAGAATTTAGGAACCATTGGCTTTGACTAAATTAAGGGAACTTGTGCTATTTTGGGGGTGCTAGTGAAATGTTAGGGTGAAGAGAGATGGCAAATCTATAGCTAAAAACTCTGATGAAGTTCTTAGATAAGAAGAAATAAATATTCAGGGAGCCTCCTCTGGGTAGGTCTGTTAGGGTAGTGCTAGCTGCTATAACAAGTAAAGGTAATGCTGATTGCTACAACAAACCCACTTCTTAGAAATGACAAATATTAGTTTTATTCACATTTTATTGCTGATGACTAGTGAAATGACCTCATCTAGATGCAGTGTGTGTGTGTGTGTGTGTATGTATGTGTGTGTGTTTTCACATGTACACATGTGAAAATGTGCACTTCCTGGAAAATGTCACCCCTGTTTGGGAAGTCACCTATAGCAGAAGAAAGTTTTTGGCAAATGCCTGACATGAGGAAACAAAAAGAGGAGTCATTACAGGATCAAGTGGCAGCTGAGGAGTTCAGGGTCTTAGAGGAAGGAGAGTCCATTATGGCAGAGATTCTGGAGGCCAAGACACACAGACTGCTTCTTGGAGGCATTATGGCTAGTGGAGATAGCCTTTTGAGTTAAGGTCTGTAGGAGCAGATATTCTGGTTTCAAGGTCAACAAGAAGATGAGGTTCACACAAAGTTCGGGGCATAGTCTACAGAAGGTGAAGATGGTGAGCAACAACTGCAGTTGACTTGTAACCCCCTGAAGAGTCTGAGTAGAGGGACATGCTAGAGCGCACAACCAGCTTGCAAAGATGGGATGATCTGGCTCACATCCCAGTTTTGCCATTTGCCATGACATCTTGAGCAAATGACTTATATTCTCTGAGCTTCAGTTTCTTCGTTTAAAGAAGAGGCTTGTTAATGTCCCACCTCCCAGGGTGATGGTCAGGATTCAATTTGGTAACATATAAAATGTGAGCACCCAGGAAGAGCTCAGTAAATGGGAACATGGATCTTTTGAACCTGGATTTTTTACAACAGCTTCTTGAAAGCACTTTCTTTTGTACTCTCACCAATCTTCGCCCTACCACAGTGAATTCTCCATGTAGCAGCCAGAACAGTCCCTTTCAAACATAAGTCAGCCAATTCTTAGAGGGAAAGCCAAGATTCTTTTAAAAATATTGATGTATTTTATCTTACTTTATGATACTGCTGAAAGTGTCTAGTTCCATAGTCTCATGAAAATGGAAGAGAGAGAGAGAGAGAGAGAGAGAGAGAGAGAGAGAGAGAGAGAGAACTGTTTCCACCTCAACAAATTGGGAAATTTGGGGCAATGTGTGGTTGCTTGCTATGATTGTACCAGAATTCTTGGAAAATACTGGCAGTAAAACTTACACTGTGAGGTAGTGACCTGAGAAAGGATTCCTCAGTAAAATATTCTGAAAATTTAATAGCAAATAGGTAATAAATTTTAGATTCTCTGTCACCTAAAAGTAGTCCTGATTAAAGCTTTAAATGAGCATGAAACAACAAGGCAAATGTCTGGGTAAGATTTCCTAATCTGTGGACCAAGACAAAGAAGAAAATACCAGAAGATGTATTTGTTTTTGAGGAGAAGAAAAAGAGATCAGCTATATTAAAATGATTTTAGTTGGGGAATTTATATGGATCATAAGACAAATACAAAGTCAAAATTCTTGCACCAGTCTAGGGCCCTACACGCCTCTTCCGGTGCCCACCCCATGCCTGTCCTCTTGCCCACTCTGCCCCAGGCCTTGATGCTGTTCTTGAAGCATGCCGACATGTTCCTGCCTAGGCATTTTACTGCCCTCCACCTGCTACCCTTTTCCCCAGGAAGCTGCATGACCTCCCTTCCTCACCATCTTTGCTTTAATGACTCCTCAGTGAGACTTCCTCTGATCATTTTTAAAATCTCCACCACCATCCCCACCTCACCCCAGGTGGTCTCCATCCCTCTGCCCTGCTTTTCTGCAGAGTGGTTATCTCCTTCCAAAGCACCACATACCTGTGTATTTTGATTCTTTATTTACCCCTCACTAGGTGGCAAATGCTGGGGGACTGGGGATTTCTGGCTTTGGTGCTGCTGTGTCCCCAGTTGGGCTCACAGTGGACCTATGAGCATTTTCTGGAGGAACAAACCTGTTCTGAGTATTGGTGTGTATTTTCTTCCAGGCTTTGGGGCCACTGCAAAGTAGAAAAGCACAGGCATCGCTTGTTCATCTCCCAAATCCTCAATGCCTTTAGATTGTAGGACTTAGATCCTTTCAAACATTAAAAAAAGAAAAAAGAGAATATCCATACACAGAAAACAAACAAACAAACAAAACTAACCTAGGAGGACCTTGAACTTGAAATCATCATATCTCAACCAGTATTAAAACATAACAGTTTGCAGGACATAGAACTGAGGAGTACCTTAAACACACTGCAAGGAAATCATCAGCTCGATGAGGAGTGTGGATTGTTCCAGAGGACAAATGAACATGTGTCCTCAGTGGAAGAGAATAAAATAGTGTCATGTGGGGAGGTGGGACACTGTTATAGATTAAAATCAAGTTGAAAACGGCCTATTATCCAAACAAACTGTGCTGACCTTTTGTAGATCCTCATTTGAGCAATTTAGTGTGAGGCACATACTCAAGAGAGTTGGTAAAAATTTGTGAGTAGCTTGGATTTTAGGGGATAGTGGCAATATGTTCACAGCTAATTATCATAAATAGATTCATATGTTCTGTGGAGAACCTGGTATGGTAATCTAGAGAACTGAATTCAATAGAAAACTCAGCAGTTCCAAGGATGATACATAACTAATACCATTTTGTTTGCCAGTCAGTAAGTTGATATCTACAACGAATGTCATATTAAGGCTGAATTTTCTTATGGAGCCCAATTGAGAAGAGCTGGTAGGAACCAGTGAGATGAAATCTGACATTTGCTTTAAAGTGCTGGGGTGTGGGGAGGTGGAGAGGTGAGGAGGTGGAGGAAGTGAAACAGTTCCTCTTTCCGAGTTGGAGGCGGGCTTGTATTCTCTTTTTCTGTAGTACACGGGTGTGGTGTAGTATAGGGGAGTGGAGGAAAGAGGGGCATGTGGTGCTGTATTTATTCAGCCCTTTTTATAGGCCCTTTTTACTCCTTCCTCCTCTGCTTAACTTTGATTTGTGGAGCGGAATGCAGATTGGTCATTAGTGAGGTAAGATTGGGGAAGATGCCTACTGGGACTGGGGCTTTCACTACCTATACTGGGGAATGGGTATTTATGTAGAAGGAAAGCTAATGGGAAGTGAAGGGCCTATTTTTGATCAGCCATCTGTCAAATGGCTGTACCTTTTTCTGTCTGTGGGACACCAGGTTCAAGACAATAGCAAGTGGCCAAAAATTTCTTGTTGCTTTATGTATTCAGAGTGATTGACTCTGGTCAGGGACCACTGCCATGTGGATGGGAAGGACTCAACACCCCCCACCACCACCACCACCAAGTTCTGTTCTCTAGGCCCATTAGAAAACCTCTGTGCAAAGATCTGCAGAAATTTCTGAAGATTTCCTTATCTTCTCCATCAGTACCTTCTCTAGCTGGAAGAAGATCTAATCTCTGGTAAGCAACCCCTTTTGCGGTCTGAGTCTGGAACAGTTAGGTCAGGCAGGAATAAAAGCCCCTTTATCTTCAGAGCTTTTTTCTGCACAGGATCTCCCTGTCCCCACCCTCACCCCTGCAGTTAAGCTTACCCTCCATTAGATGTTTGCAAACTCAGCTTCGCAGACTGTAAATCTCTCATGGCTTCCTAAATACGCTTCTCAGGTTCACTAGCTACAAATTAGTTTCCTGTTGCCTATATCACTTCTGACCTTTGCTGCTTTTTTCAGCAAAATAGTTACACGTCAGAAATGTTTTGACAAAACTGTTGGTGTCTTGACCCGTGCTGGCTCCCACTCAATAGGCTGAAAGTGTCTAGGAGCTGGGATGTGGGATCCCTGTCGGCTGGGACTAGCTCCTTGGAGACTGTAGGAAACTGGTGCTAACAATTTTACTGTAAGCTTTATTATTAGGAAATAAATGGACTAGGAAATAAGTGGACTCTGCCATAATAAAGAGACTTTAGCACATGGTAAATGCTTCATAATTATTAGCTTAAACAAAGTGATAAGATCTACCATTAATTTTCTCTGTGTACCACAGAGGTGTATTTAATATTTTAAGTATTATTATCTGTGTGTTACAGATGAAGGCACAATGCACACAGAAATGATCAGGTGACTGACAGAAAAGCCAGGATTTGAATCTGGGTTTTTGAGATGACAGCCTCAGTCATTTCCAAAGCGAGGGCCACTTAAACTATTGGTGGCGAAGAACTAGGTTCTTTGCCTAGGTTCTCATATGTCAGTAGTTTTGCAATATTTAATAAAATGATTTATAGAATGATAAAATGAAATAAGAGGTCATTCAAAAGGCAAGCCCCATTTAAAAAACATTTGTTATATCTGACAGGAATAAAACTGCCCTTTTAAATTACTATAAAAGTTGTTTACACTCAGTTTCTGTACTTTTCTCCTCTTGGACCTTGAAAAATTTTTTCAGACAAGCACTTGTCAGTAGATCTCACTTTGAGTAGCACGTCCTAAGGTGCCTGTTTCTTGGCACGTGGTGACTAGAACTCACTGACAGAATCTGCCTTCTGCACTATCTTTAGTAGACTTTATCCAATGTGTATAGAATGTAAAATGCAGGCTGGGCGGAGGGGGACCTGATCATAGGATGTTCATAGCTAGTCATTAGTCAGTGCAGAGAAGTCGGGGAGGTGAGGAATCAGCCAGCCATGGAGACTCCTGAGAAGCAGTGACCAGTAACATAGAAAAACCAGAACTGGAGGATTTGGAGGCCAGGTGAAGAATATGTATCAAGTAGGAAGAATCAAACAACTACTTACAGTCCTGCTGATGGGAGAAGAGATGAAGACTGAGCATTGACCACCTGCTTAACAACGTGGAGGTCACAGAGGTCTTTGGTGACGCTACCAAGAACAGTTTTATGGAGATGGGGAGGCTTGAAATGAGAATGGGAAGATGGGAATTGGAAATAGTGATATGGCCAAAGAGTTTTGGTATAAAGGAAAGAGAAATAGAGCCAGAGCTGGAAGTTGAAATGAGGTCAAGAGATTTAGAGAAAGGGGCAGAGAAATGGAATTTGTTTAGAATTTGTTCATTAGCCAAATCTGTGAACTTTGGCTAGGCCAATTTTTTTAAGTCAATTCCTTCAGTAAAACAAACAATTATCTGTTGTAAACAAATATTATTGAGTGCCTACATATGCCCTGCGCTCACTCCCTGTCATTCAGTGTATCCAGAAGACTAAATTGCCGAACAATCTTATTAGTCAAGAAGAAAAGAATTTGTAAACCATCCTTGTTCCTTACATAGCTCAATATAAATATATCTGAAAAATGACATTGCATCTTTTTCATATTTGCTTTATCTTATTTTGTTTTTGGCTGAAGTATTTAAAGTAAATTTCATCTCTTACTACTTCACATGCAGAGGGCCTTGTAAAAAAAATAACTGCAATACAACTAATACACCTAACAAGATTAACAATGATTTCTTAATATCATATAATAGTTAATGTATATTCAAATAATCCACTTGTCTCCAAAGATGTTTTGTAAATTAAGGTGTAAGCAGGGTCTCTATATGATAGTATTGTCATACCTTTTAAGCTATTTGGTTTTTTATGCTCAGTGACTTGTTGATGAAACCATTTCAATAGTTCTGTCTTATGTTCTGAATTTGTCTGATAACATTCCTATGGTGTTGTTTCATTTTCTCTTTCTTCTGAATTTGCTAAAAACTGGAGTTGCATACAAAGACTTGATAATAAGCAGATTAAACATGTGGGATAAGAATGCTTCATAGGCAGCTACTGTCTAGGTGTCTCACTATTAGTGATGTAAAGCTAATCAGAATCAGGAGGAGGCTGCCTGAATCATGAGAGGGTTTTCCTTTTTGTTCTTTTTGTTTTTAAAGGTTTTTTTTTTTTGTTTTTTTTTTAAGGATATGAGAATGTTGGGTGGGGATGTGGCTGGGGATGTGGCTCAAGCGGTAACACACTTGCCTGGCATGCGTGGGGCTCTGGGTTCGTTCCTCTGCACCACATAAAATAAAGATGTTGTATCCACCGAAAACCTGAAAAATAAATATTAAAAAAATTCTCTCTCTCTCTCTCTCTCTCTCTCTCTTCTCTGTCTCTTTCTTAAAAAAAAAAAAGATATGAGAATATCAGCATGTCTATGTGCTAATGAGTATGACCTTTGAGAAAGAGGTACTTGTTGATGCAGAGGGAAAAAGGGGGAAATTTTATATAATAATTTCCCTAAGTAGACAAGAGTGTACAGAATCCAGTGGATGAAGGCTGGTCATTGCAAGTGTTAGATGCAGCCAGTTCATCTAACAGAGAAAGAGACCTATGAAGAGACATGGACATAACTGTAGGCGATGTGGGCTGTGGTAGGGGCCTTGAGCAACTTCTATTCTGGTACTTTATGTTTTCTCCATGGACAAGTAGCAAGTTCATCAGGGGAGAGTGAGAATGAGAGGAGAAAGTAAAAAAGAATTCTAGGAGGGTGGTGGGTGAATGTACTGGAAGTGCAGCATGTGACTGCTGGGAAGACTAAGGACCTTCTGGCAGTTAGTGATCAGTAACATGGAGTGAAATCAATGCACATTGTTGTGTGGTTGTTATCTAGCCAAGTTCAATTGCATGGCTGCAGGTATGGGGTCAGACGGAATTGGATTTAGCCAGGATTTGGTTTTGGCCAACCATGTGATAAGAGAGGATAGGGGAGTTCTTTTAATGTTTAACTAAGGAATTTAATCTGGTAGGAAGGGGAGTAAGGACATGTGGGAGGTGAGGGAGACCAAGGAGTTGGTAGGATGAGCCACAGGAGATTGCTGGAGTTGGGAAGAGTTGGAAGAAGCTGGAAAGACAGGAGTGGTGACTGGAGAAGGAAGTCTGAAATTGGGATTATGGAGGGGGTATATTTTTTGGAAATAAAAATATCAGAACTCTAACCTGAGAGTGAGTGATTGAGATCACAAATATGGGGGTAGAGGAGATTCAAGAGCTGTGAGGCCAGAGAACTAGACTATCTCGTAGGTGGATATGATATTCACATATCACTAAGCGTCACAGGAGAGATAGTGTTGGGGGAAATTACAGGGAGTCTGGAGCTAAAATATTCAAAGAATGAAGAGATGTGTGTGAATGAATGGGTGTGGGAGTAGATGACTGCACGGATAGTGGGTGGTGTGGTCTGCACAGCATAGTAGTAAGAATAATTTGTGGATGCATGAAACATTCTTAATACTGAGCCTGCATGTTGGTTGGCCTGAAGAAATGTTAGTGACTTTCATTCTGAGTCTATGTGAACAGAGAGCAGAGCTTAAATCACTGGATCCATTTTTACAGGGAAATTGATTTTCTTTCATTTTGAGGTCAAAGAGGCACAGCAGCTTGGACAGCCCTGTGCCACCTAGGGAGGTGTTGATTTCCCTGTCATTCAGTGTATCCAGCAGACTAAGTGAACATCTACACACCAGTGCTGTAGAGGGGATTCTGGCAATCAGGTTGTGGGGAGGAGGTAGGATGGTGTCAGAACTAGCTTCATTCTTTCATTCAAGAGAAATTAGGAAAATCCCATTCACAGTAGCCTCAAAAACAAAACAAAACTTGGCAATCAATTTAACAAAAGAGGTGAAAGACCTCTACAATGGAGACTACAGAACACCAAAAGAAAGAAAGAAGACCCTAGAAGATGGAAAGATCTCCCATATTGTTGGAAGGCAGAATTAATATTCTCAAAATGGCCATACTCTCAAAAGTATTATACAGATTTAATTCAATTCCTATAAAATCCCAATGACATTCTTCATAGAACTAGCAAAAGCAATCATGAAAATTCATTTGGAAAAATAAGAGACCCAGAATAGCCAAAGCAATCCTTAGCAAGAAGATTGAAGCAGGAGGCATCGCAATACCAGTCATTAAATTATACTACAGAGCCATAGTAACAAAAATGGCATGGTATTGGCACCAAAACAGACACATAGACCAATGGTACATAATAGTAGGCACAGAGACAAACCCACATAAATACAGTTAACTCATACTAGACAAAGGTGCCCAAAACATTTATTAGAGAAAAGACAGCTTCCTCAACAAATGGTGCTGGGAAAACTGGAAATCCATATGTAGCAAAAATGAAATTAAATCTCTCTCTCTCACCCCGCACAAAACTCGACATTCTTTCATTCAAACATGACTCAACATTTCATAGTCATGAGCCTGGCTACTAGATGCAGGGAAACAGAGATGTCTCAAAGAAAGGAACTCTCAATATGGCTGGGACACATCTGCTCTCAAATGTCACATAGGTTTATGAGGGAGAGACGGGCATAGTGGAGTCACAGTGATCTCTGTGGGGTCATGGAAGGCTTCAAAGTCAAGGGGTTCTTTAATTGGTGTTAGAGTCTGAATGGGCATAGTGTGAACAAGGCAGGAAAGGACATTCCATACAGATGGAACTTTATAAGTATTGCATGAAAGAGAGAAATTCAAGTAGCAGTCCAAATGCCCCTTATCTTCCCTGTCTCATTTTCCCTGTTTGTAACTTGGGAATAACAATGGTGTCCACATGAGTGGGGCATGGTGAGGAATAAATGACATGGTGTCGATAGTACTTGTCACAGGCAATGTTCCAATCCCTTTGGATGTATGATCTTACTTGATTTTGGACATCACCCTATGAGATAGGATCTGTTATTCTTTCCATTTGATAGGCGAATTCACTGAGTTTTAGAGGGGTGAGTAGTCCAAGGTCATGTAACTGGTGAGACTTAACATCAGTCTGACTTCAGAGCTTGTACTATTAACCCGTAAGCTATTGTGAGTGCCGAGCATATAGCTAGTTCTAAGTAAATGGCAGCCATTACTGTCATGATCACTAGTTTATCCTCCAGAGCAGAGGGTTCCGTTATCACTTCTGCAGCTGGTTGAAGACAGTGCTGCTGTCTAACTGGCAGCACTGTCACTATTTTTGGAAGGTCTTTGTCATCACCTGCAATACATCTAGATAGTCAGTTGCACCACATTGCTTTAAATGGTTTGTTTTTTGAAATCAAGAGTGATTTTTATCTTCTTAAGGGCAAGTCTTTCAAGCTGATGCAGTTGACGTCAAGCTGGGTTTGGTGCACTCTACTGGTGTCTGTGGTGGAACTCAAACCAAAGCCTCATGTCCCAGCAGCGCATGCGGTAGGGAAGCGCAGCAAACCAGACTCCACACACAGTAGATATCACCTAAAGGCTAGGTGCCTGATGGGGCTAAGAAAGCCTCTTCCATCACTGATGACTGAAATATGCAGAATTCTCAAAAGGGCTGCTTCACTCAACAAATATTATTGAGTGACTACCACATGCCCTGCATTCACTTAGTGTTTGGAGACGCCAGCATTAGTGGTGAAGAGGACTGACAAGGTTCCTACTTATAGAGCTTCATTATAATAATATTATTATTATTATTTATTTTTTAAAGTTCTGATTGGACACAATACCTTTATTTTATTTATTTATTTTTATGTGGTGCTAAGGATCGAACCCAGCGCCTCGCACATGCTAGGTGAGTGCTGTACCGCTGAGCCACAACCCCAGCCCCTAGAGCTTCACATTTTTATTAGAAGGAGAAAAACAGCAATCAACTCAAGTATGAATGTGCACATAATGATAAGTGCTGATGTGAGAAAGGAAACCCATGCCTTAAGAAGAGGGATTCTTATCAAAGTCATTTCCTGATTCTCCCAGGAAGCTACTCCCAAACCAGATCTTTTCTGAATTGATAAGGCATGCCAAATTTTTTAGCCAGGGATATGATTATGCCTCTCACTTTCGCCCTGTCAGTCATGCCTAGGGTCTCTCTACTTGCTTGAAAAACTGGGGTTCTCCCAACCTGAAAGCCCCCTCACCACCTTCAAAGGAGGATTTTCTCCTGATTGTAGAGGATGATGCCTGTTATACGGTGTTCTCTTAGTTTTCGTAATACTACGTCCCCCCCTCCCCCCAGGACAAGCTTCCAGGTCAGCCCAAAATTATGCATCAAGTTGATACATAGGGTGAAGTTAATTTTTCATTTTGCTCCAAACAGTTTTACCATAAGTACTCAACTAGCATAGGAAGAGTAATAAAAGGAGTCAAACTGATAAAATAAGAATTATTCTTTTATTTTGTGTTTGCTCACTAGTCTTGGGATCTCAACCATGTGTATTTTTTAAGACACTTGGATATGTATAACTTTTTGTCACAATAATGTATGTAGGGCTGCGGTTGTGGCTCAGTGGTAGAGTGCTTGCCTAGCATGTGTGAGACATTGGGTTTGATCCTCAGCACCACATAAAAAGGTGAGTTAAGTTATAAAAAAAAATGTATGCACATTTCTGTTTTGCTTTTTTATTACAATATTATTTTTTCCTTTTGCTATGTAAATTCACACACACAATTGTGTATATTCTCCCACCAGAAATTCTCCCATAGTATAGCTATTGCTAGAAATTGAATTAATTTTTTTACCATAAATTTGAAATTAAAAGCTTTATAAAAATCACATTCTTTTTAAAATTCCATATTCATTTTTTGTTGGTTCCTTTTAGTTGTACTTGACAGTAGAATTCATTTTGATATAATTATATAAACATGGGATACCTTATTCTAGTTAGGACCCCATGCTTGTGGATGTATCTAATTTTGGGATTCACTATGGAATATTCATATAAGTACATAGGAAAATTATTTCAGATTCATTCCATTGTCTTTTCTTTTCCTGTCTCCCCTCCCTTCCCTTCATTCCTCTTTGTCTGAATAAATATTTACTGAATATTAATTCTTCCCCTCCTCCTTTATTGTGGGTTAGCCTCTATCTATCAGCACAAACTTTTGATCTTTGTAGAACTCACATTTGTATTTCCTTAATCCTCTTTCAGTCTTCACCACAACTGTATAAGGTAGGGAATTATTTTACATGTGAGGAAACTAAAATTTGTAATCTTCTTTCCCTTTTGAATTGTTTATTCAGTCTTATTTCCTAGAAGTATGGCAACTTGGTCAAAAATCATGAGCTTTTATTTCTGTGGTTTGAATACTATCTAGAAGAGTTGAATTAATTTATAATGCTCTTTCAAATGTGATTTTATTATAATCTGCCTAGCGTTATCATTTTGAAGGCTGTTGACCAAACATCAAGGCTGTTGAGTCTACTTGCCATTTATCCCTAAGCAGAGGTTAACTAAGCCTTTCCCAGGTTAGTTGATGGGGCCTACTTTATACTTTCAGCATACATCTATCTGGCATAGTCAGTTTTCTAGGCTTTCCTGCTGTTCAGGGATCTAGAATATTGTACCTGTAAGAAGAGGCTTTTCACTCTTTTCTGAAATCCCAAGGCTTCCTGGGTTACACCAGAGTCTAGGCCTATAAAAGTACCTATCGATCTTGTTAATATTTAACCCAGTTCTACTAGAAAACTGTTCTCCCCTCCTATTTAAAAAAAAATTGTTTTCCCTTTTGCAGATGTTTTTTGATTATCCTGAGAAAAATGAGCCCTGGCCTCCAGACCTAATAAAGCAGACCTTGTTCCCATGGAGAACAGTGCTTGCTCCTGAGGATATGGAGGGCCTGCAGCCCCAGGAAGATTAGCCAGAAGCAGGTAAGAAACACCTAGAGGCATGAACTAGCAGAGGGTACATTCCAGAGTAAAAAAAATGTGTGGCAGAATACACTGACAAGGAATCTCAGGGTCCCAATGCCTGACTACAGTGTTGATAGTTTTTCTTTTCTTTTCTCGTCCTCTAACACCGATTCAGTGTGGGGCAGGGTGAAGGTGGGTGTGTAGGTGGCTGGCCTGTTTTTCTATAAGCTATAAACTTAAGATTTGAGTTACTCTATAATTCACTCAGCCTTTTTGAGTACCTATGTGACAAGCACCACATTTGATGTTGAGTATGTGCTGATAAGTAGTTCATGGCAGAATTCCTTACTCTAAGGTTTTCTTTCTGCTGCTTCATTGCCAGCTTGGGCTCTGTAGATAATAATGCGAGTTGTTATCGTATTCTTTTTCCCAGAAGTCTCATGGTGGTTGTAAGGATCCATTGATATAGTCACATGAGTATAATAATCCTTTTTTTTTAAAAAAACTGTGGATTGAACTCAAGGGTGCTCTACCGCTGAGCCTACATTCCCAGCCTTTTTACCTGATTGTGAGATGGGGTCTTGCTAAGTTCTTTGAAATTGTGATCTTCCTGCCTTAGTCTCCTGACTCACCAGGATTACAGGTATGCCCCACCATACCCAGCTCAATAATCCCTGTGGGGGACATTGTGTTGAGTATGGTGGTTCAGAAATGCCAGGAGGAGACATGAAAAGCAGCAATACAAAGCAGTATTGCAAGCAGCGGACAGGCATCGTACCCAGTGGACGTGAGCTCTACTGAAGGTCAAGGACAGAGATTGTAAAAGTGTAAATGCCTGGAGGCTTAAGAAGTCAGTTGGTGGGATAGGAAAATTCAAAACTTGGAGTGTTTTTCCAAAGAATTTGTGGAGAAAGTTTGCTACTCTTTCCCTTTTTTGGGGCTGTTTAGATGAAGCTTCTTCAGTCTGCCTTGTTAAAATGCTTGAGAGGTGAAAGAGGATCCTGCAGTTCTAAATCCCTATGATCAGATGCTCCAGGCTCCTGGTGGACTCGAAGGACCTGATATCTAAGTTCAGGTGTGTGCTCTGGAGCCATGACCTGCACAAGCCATGAAGGCTGGGGCCATTTGAGGGTTGCAGGACTGTCCTTGGGTCAGGTGGTTTGTGGGAACTCTTCCCCCACAGTCCCCTCCCTGACATTACCTTTAACTCAAACATGTAAAAGTCAAGTTCCAAGTCCATTCTTTCCAAATCACTCTTGGAACTTTAAAAACTACTTGTATTCCCCAAACCTCATGTTCTTCAGCTATAAATGGAGCTCATAAAATCGGTTTTGCTTATCTCACAGAGCTATATTGTGTCTTACAAGGTCATGTGTAAGGGCCCCTGAGCGGTAAAATGATGTTCACCAGTGCTGGCAGGTGCACTGCTTATGGTGAAGTGGCTTTTCTGTGACTGACATATCAAGTTGTCACTCTGGGTACCCTGATTTCTGAGTCCTGATGGCCAACACTGACTTTTCACTGTTCCCGATCACAGATCCCTGTTCTTTTGTGAAAAGACAATGATGGGCCTTTAGAATCAGATAGGCCTGGGTTTCAATCCTGGTTCTAGCACTGATGAGCTAGAAAAACCCTTAGAGAAGCCCTGTAACCCTGCTAAGGCTCAGTTTCTTCATTTCCTATTAGAGTTGTGAATATCTATCCTATGGTGTAATGGTAAAGTGTCTACTATGTAGGGTCTCCTTAAATACTACTTCTCTATTTTTAAAAATATTTTGTAGTGTTGACAGGCCTTTATTTTATTCATTTATTTATATGTGGTGCTGAGAATTGAACCCAGTGCTTCACACATGTGAGGCAAGCACTCTACCACTGAGCCACAACCCCAGCCCCTCTAGTTTTTTTTTTTTTTGAGTTGTCATATGGTTATGTGATTTATTCATGTTGTGTGGCTGAGGAAATGTAATTCCTTAGTTTCCTAATGATGTGACAAGCCTTCCACCTCTTACCTTTTGATCTTATGTTTGAATATTTCTTCTGGGACATTTACAAAATCTCAACCACCCATGCTAGGAAACCATCATCCTCAGAGCCACTGGTTCCTAAGATCTAGAATAGTAGGAAATACTGCTTTGGTTGGTACTTACAGCAGATTCCAACAGTGAGCTGGATGTCAGTTAATTAGAGTCTTGGATGAAGAACCTGCCTCTTAGGCTGATGAGACCTGGCCGGTGTTCCACCCCGTCATTGCTCGCTGGGCCTGTATCACCCCCATATGGCTCTCTTGCCAAGGAACTGCTCTTCCATCTCTATTCAGAATACCTAAGGACTGGGGTTGTGGCTCAGCGGTAGAGCGCTCACCTTGCACGTGCAAGGTCCTGGGTTCGATCCTCAGCACCACATAAAAATAAATGAATAAATAAAATAAAGTTATTAAAAAAAACCCACATTAAAATAAGAAAGAAAAAACGGTGTCCAGAATACCTCTCCTGCCTTTCTTACCTACTTCCAAGTTCATTAACATTTCCTTTTGTTTGGTCCTCCCAAATTTTTATGAATGAGGTAGGCAAAAATACATATCCTATAAAAACTTAGGAGCAGAGATATTCATTTGCCCTACATCAACAAGAATGGAAAAAAGAAGCCAGGTACCCAATCCAGTTTTCCTACTGGTTAATCCCTAATGTCCTTAGGAGCAGTCCTCATGAGAAGGGACTCCAGACTCCTTGTGGATTAGCAAAACCTTGGGGGGCAATTGCTTTGACTTATTACGGTAAATAAATCCAGTAATTGAGGAGAGAATTTAATGTTTTCCAAAAGATACACACAGTGTTTGAGTTCAGAGTGCTTCTATCTTCCATTCAGTTGCACAATAAATTCTGAGAAAATGAATTGGCTCTGTTTGCTTAGTGAGGCCCACTTTCTAGAACTTTCAACACTTCTGTGCAAGATATAGTAGAAGGAGCTTGGCTTATGGAATTAAATGCACTTCAATTTGAACCTTTCCTTAGCCTTGTGATCCTGGGCACTTCCCTTAACCTTTCAGAGCCTCAGATTGCTGCTAATCTATAAAAATGGAGATTATAACACCTTCCTGGATGGTGGGTCAGAGCCCATCTGCATGGCTCAGAAGAAGCCCTTTGTATTAGATTCTGATATGTATGGTGCTCTCTTCAGTTATATATCACAGTGATTCTGGTCAGAGTGAAATTAAATAATATCTATTGTGCTTAATGAAATTTTGTTTCAATTTCTTTAATTTGCCACATGTCTGCTACCTTATCAAGATTTCTTCTCTATCATGAAGTGAGTTAATCGACTTCGTGTCCTAAGAGTGCTGTTCTTGCAGTGTACCGCACAAAACTGAGTGTTATGTTGTGAAACCAACCCTTGTTTTTATTTTTATATGGGAGTCCAACATCACAGTCCTTGGAGAGATACACCACAAGTCTGTAGCATCATCCATGGCGAGAGGTCTTCCTCCAGCTATTTTAAAATAACGCCAGAGCACTGAGGATTTTAGACTCCGGGTTCTGTGATAGAGACCAGTCATCTTGCTCTTCTTTTTATTCTCTCTTTTTTTTAAGTGTGCATGCCTTCATCTAATAGATAGTATAAGGTTCTAGGAACCAAGTGCACAAGATATGGTTCCCGAACTTAAGAAACTAAGCTTGAAGCTTCTCGAGGGACGTAGACAAGGCAACTGGAGACGAAGACTCAGGGTGTAGAAATAAAAGGTAGGGGGCTGGGATTGTGGCTCAGCGGTTGAATGATTGCCTAACACGTGCAAGGCCCTGGGTTCGATCCTCAGCACCACATAAAAATGAATAGATCAAACGAAGATATCGTTGTCCAGTTACAACTAAAAAATAAATGTTAAAAAAATTTTAAAGAAAGAAATAAAAGGTGGGAAGGTATAGAAAGCATTTAGGGTTCACAGAGGAAGGAGGGAGTGTCCAAGGGAGTACTGTGTACATTTAAAGCCCAAATGAAAGCTGAATTTTTCAGAGAGTTGTTTAAAGCTGCATAGTTGGTGGGAGGTAGAGCAGGACTGGAATTCACATATTCTCACTCTAAATGCTTGGCCCATCATCCTCTGGGTGCCTTATTTTATTTATTTATTTTAATTTTTTTGGTACTAGGGATTGAATCCAGGGGCACTTAACCACTGAGCCACATCCCCATCCCTTTTTATTTTGAGACAGGGTCTTGCTAAATTGCTTAGGGCCTTGATAAGTTGCTGAGGCTGGCTTTGAACTGCAGTCTCCTGCCTCAGCCTCCTGAGTCACTGGGATTGCAATGTGTGCCACTGTCCCTGGATGTGTGCCACTTATGGATGTTCTTTACATCTTTTTTTTTTCCTTGTCCCACTCTTTTTAGATTTGTTCTCCTGCTCAAAACAGAGGGGCTTCCCTGAACACAACTTTCATTATGATTCACACCAACATGAAGAAAAAATTCAGCTGCTGTATTGTGGCCTTTCTCCTGTTTGCAGTCATCTGTGTCTGGAAGGAAAGAAAGAAAGGAAGTTACTATGATTCTCTTAAATTGCAAACCAAGGAAATCCAGGTGTTGAAGACTCTGGGGAAACTAACCATGGGGTCTCATTCCCAGTCTGTGTCCTCAGACAACACTCAGGACCCACAGAAGAACAGCCAGGCCCTCAGCGGTCCCAAGGGCTCCACCAAGTCCAATCCACAAGCCTCCTTCCAAGTGTGGAACAAGGAAAGCTCATCAAAAAATCTTATCCCCAGGTTGCAAAAGATATTGAAGAATTATCTGAATATGAACAAGTACAAAGTGTCCTACAAGGGGCCAGGGCCAGGTGTCAAGTACAGTGCGGATGCCCTGCGCTGCCACCTTCGGGACCGTGTGAACGTATCCATGGTGGAGGCCACAGACTTTCCCTTCAACACCTCTGACTGGGAGGGCTACCTGCCCAAGGAGAACATCAGGACCAAGGCTGGGCCATGGCACAAATGTGCCGTTGTCTCATCAGCAGGATCTCTGAAGTCCTCCCAACTGGGTCAAGAAATAGGTATGTTAAGATTGTTCTCTGACCAGCCCATGCTCCCAGGCAGTGCCTGGGCATATTAACAGTCCTGGAGACAAGGGCCCAAGGGTGGCTTGATGGACCAATGGAGCCAGCCCAGAGTGATGTTTTCAAGTGTCTTTCTTGGAGTTGGAAGTGCCAGAGGGATATTTGAAAAGATGGGAATCCAAGTCCCCTAGCATCTTTATCACCAAGAGTAGCTTTATTTTTAATTCTTTCAAATATTGGTGTTCTGCAGAGTATTTCATTTGTAAAGTGTTCGATTGCTATCTATAAGCAACAATTTGAAAACCTTTGAAGCAAGGACCTGCATTCGTAGGTTCTCAAATTCTATTATTTTATGCAATTCATGAGGACTGTTTGGGCCTCAACTACCTGGGTAATTTTCAACTTTTCTCTTTGGGGAAAAAAGTAATAAGAGCAGGAATTGGGGGCTGGGGCAACCTTCAGGGGGTTCATAAATCCCTAAATTGCATGCAAAAAAATATTCATGGAGTATACAATGTGTTGTATGTGCCAAGTCTCTGTGCATTTCCCCAGGGAGAGGTCTATAGGTTACATTTATTTTCAGAGGGCTCTGTGACCCAAAAAATGGTTTAAGAGTTAAACTGGTCAAAAGTACTGGTCAAAATATATCAGTTTACTTTTCTTGAAACCTGTTACAGTGAAAAAGGAAGTCCACCCATATTGGTGAACTTATACAACAGAGAGTTACTGATTCACTTAAAGTCCCTTATTTCTTTTATTTTGAGAGAAAATATTTTCCATTATTGTGAAATGAATCAGGCTATAAAGAGAGCAAAGCCCAGGTAGGCTTGCTCTTCAGTTAGCCTGGAGGTACTGGAGCAGGTGAGGTCATATGTCTCCTTTTCCATTTAAAAATTTTTTTTTTAATTTTTTAAAAATAAACGACAGTGGAATGCATTACAATTCTTATTGCACATATACAGCAAAATTTTTCCTATCTCTGGTTGTATATCAAGTATGTTCACACCAATTTGTGTCTTCATACATCTACTTTGGTAATGATGTCTATCACATTCTACCATCCTTGCTAACCCCCTGCCCCTTCCCTTCCCCTCCCACCCCTCTGCCCTATCTAGAGTTTGTCTATTCCTCCCATGCTCCCCCTCCCTACCCCACTATGAATTAGCCTCCTTATTTCAAACAAATATATAAAAAAATATTCATCATCTCTAGCAATTAGAGAAATGCAAATCCTTTTTTATTTCCTCCCTCTGACTGCCAGGAAAAACGGTCTGAATTCGAGCATGGTCTCTCACAGAAGAAGTAGAGATGCCAATTGGATTCTCTAGAGCAGAAAAAAGTGGTGAGATCACATTTTCTACCTCCCCAAATAGGCAGTGCTTATTTAATGAAGGCTGCCAAGATGACCAGCCCCACTCCAACTTGGACCTTAGCCTTTTTAGTTTCTTTTGGACTTTGTTTTCTCAAAATTAAATGTTATTGCTCATGTTCATCCATGCTAGCACCAAATTTCTTTCTGTATTTCTCATTTTTAATGCAAAATGATAATTTTCAGAGTTGCTCAGATCTTAGGTGGTCCTTCTTCCTGTGATGTTATCATTGTCTACCTGGTTAAGATTGGGTTGAAGTTTAAGGCAGAGCCTGGTCTCTCTGTGAATTGTAACCATATCTTTATTTTTATGAACTCCTTAAAAGTCTGAAAAAACTTACAATAAATGTTAATTGAAATAATCTTGTATACACTGTACTGACAACTTCAAATAAGTTCCATGGAAAAATTTTGATCCTGAGATATAACATTGTATGTTGGACTTCAAATATTCTGACTTTCATAGCATATATCCTCTGGGCATTTAGTTTAACAAATATTTTAAGGCATTCATTCATTTACTTTTTTTTTTAAATTCACGAATTCATCAATCATACCAAATAGGAGCTTAGAATACAGAGGAGCAGGGAAGGGGAAGACCCTTTGGTGAAGCCCATGAGTCCCAGGTACTATGGACTTCCCACTGCTGCTGGAGTTTTTTGAGCCTGTTCCCAACTGTTGACTATATCATTTAGTTTCCAATTATTTAATCTTACAAGTAATACTGCTAACAAGTTTTTTTTTGTGCAGAAAAATCAAAGGAACTACTACTGTCCTCCAGTGGGGAAATAACCTCAGGAATGGGGTTAAAAGAACCAAATAAGATAAGTTTTGTGGCTATTTTTATTTTAACTTTTTTTTGTCCATTTCACGATGGTTTACTAGAGAGACTGTGTAAGGTATGGTATCTCCAGCAGTTCTACAAACCAGGCAATGATGGGCTTGATAATTTTAATTACTTTTGATAGCTTACTTACACATGTATAGTATATTTAGATTTGTTGGAAATTTCACTTCAAACAATAACATATTTTTAAAATGCTATTGCCAGTAGGAGAGACACTCATTGTGCACCTGCTGTGTGCTCAACATGCCTTTTTTAAAATTTTTTAAATACTGGGGATCGAACCCAGGGCCTTGTACATTGAAAGGCAAGCACTCTACCAACTGAACTATATCCCCAGTCCAACATGGCTGCTTTTTAAATCTTCCCAGCAGTCCTGAGAGGCAGGTTAGGTTATTGTTCCCATTTTGCTGATGAGCCAACTGTGGAGGCTCAGGAGATTTATACTACTGGTTGACAGCAGACTGGGGTTTGATGGTGGTCATTTGACTCAAAGACATCCATGCTTAGCCCCTCTGCTCCTGTGCCTCACAATGATTCTAGCTTCATGAGAAATGTGGAAGCATTCATCCCCTGTTGCTCTCCTAGGGGGAAGGAGAAGAGCATGCTGAGTTGAGGCACAAGTGAGAAGCAAAGGGAAAGATGCAGAGTGTGTTTGGGCATCACAGATGATCCCTTCTGGATGGCATGTGAATGAAATAGTTTCTCCTGCCACAATTAGAATGTAGTCTTCCATAAGTGGTTATATATTTATTTTTATTTTCATTTACCCAGTGGGTAAAGAGGAATGAGGAACAAGGCCAGAAAGATAGCCAGGGATCAGCTCTTAGAGCATGTTAATAGTTACCATAAGGACTTCTGGTTTCATTCTTTAAGCCATAGAGAGCTCTGGAAGGTTTTTGAGTAAGGGGGGAATGGAATGGTGTGTGCTTTGGAGTGATCTCTCATTTCTCTATGAATCCCCCCTCCTCCATGGAGACTATTGTCATACTCAGATAAGAAATGCCAGGCCTGTCTGGCAGTGGAAGTGGTTGTGGAGAGAAAGGGCCTGATTTGAGAGGCACCATGAAGTGGAAGAGCCAGAATTTATTTCTAAACTAGAAATGACTTTGAAGGAGAGGCAGGAACCAGAGTTTCCAGCCTAGGACAGGGTAATCATATCACAGAGGAGTGTGATTCTGGAGGAAGACAGATTCCATTTTGGGAATCCTGAGTCTTAATGGATTTTTCTGTGTAGATTTCCATGCAGTTGGATATTTGGTTTTGAAGAAGGAGTCCGGTTTGGAGATTGGATTTAGGAGTCATTTGTATGAGGTGATGTGATAATTATAGTCTAGGGAAGAGGACTGATTAGAAAACCTAGACAAGGGTTTACATTTTAAGAACAGGGAAAAAACGAAGGACAAGTAGAAAAATTCAGAAAGGCCAGAGAGAGACTTATGGAGACTCATTTGGGTACCATGATAGAAGGCAAAGGGGAATAGCTATTGCATCAGAGTCTGTAGAGGTGGGGTGTGTTCTTTGGCAGAGTGAGAACTGAGAAGAACTGAGAAGAACCTTGTGTTAAGTTGCTCAAAGGATATGACTGGTTATATCTGAATTCACCAAACTGTGCTTGTAAGGGGCCAGATAGTATTGATTTTTTTTTTTTTTTTTTGCTTGGAGGATCATAGAACGTCTGTACAAGTACTTGACTCTGCTGTTGTAGTGCAGTAGCAGCCATGGGCAGCAGTAATAAATGAAAGGGCCTGGCTATGTTCCAATAAAACTTTATTTATAAAAATGAGGGGTGGGCCAGATTTGGTCACAGGCCATGGTTTCCTAACCCTGATCTATAGTATATTTAGTTTCTCCTGCCACAGTTAGAATGTAGTCTTCCATAAGTGGTTATATATATTTTTTAAATTTTTATTTGTTCTAATTAATTATGCATGAGAGTAGAGTGCATTTATGCACTTTGATATATCATACATAAATGGAGTATAATTTCTCATTTTTCTGATTGTACATGTTGTAGAATCAAATCAGTCATGCAGGCATATATGTATATAAGGTAATAATGTGTGCTTCATTCTACTATTCTTCCTGTCCCCATACCCCTCCCCCTCCCTTTACTCCCTTCTGCCTAATCTAAAGTAACTCTATTCTTCCATAGTGCCCCCTCTCCACTCCCCCACTCCCCCACCCCTTATTGTGTATTACCATCCGCATATCAGAGAAAACATTCTGCCTTAGGTTTTTGGGATTGGCTTGTTTCGCTTTGCATGTATTCTCTCACTCTATCCATTTACCAGGAAATGCCATAATTTCATTCTTCTTTAAAAGCTGAGTAATATTTCATCATTTATATATACATATATGTCATATTTTCTTTATTCATTCATCTGTTGGATGAATAAACAGATTCAACATCTGTTTCCATAGTAAACTATTGTGAGTGGAGCTGCTATAAACATTGATGTGGCTGTGACACTATAATATGCTGATTTTAAGTCTTTTCGATATTAACCAAGGAGTGGGATAGCTGTGTCAAATGGTGGTTCCATTCCAAGTTTTCTAAGGAATCTCCATTCTGTTTTCCAGAGTGTTTGTACCAGTTTGCAGTCCCACCAGCAGTGTATTAGTGTGATTTTTTCCCCACATCCTTGCCAACATTTATTGTTGCTTGTATTCTTGATATTTGCCATTATGACTGGAATGAGTTGAAATTTCAGTGTAGGCTTTTTTTTATATTTTTTTTTCTTTCTTTTCTTTTATTTTTTTTTAATTTTTTAATTTTTTATTTTTTTGGTGGCACTGGGGATTGAACCCAGGGCTTTGTGCATATGAGGCAAGTACTCTACCAATTGAACTGTATCCTCAGCCATCAGTGTAGTTTTGATTGCATTTCTCTAATTGCTAGAGATGTTGAACATTTTTTTCTTATATTTATTGATTAATTGTATTTCTTCTTCTGTGAAGTGTCATCCTTAGCCCATTTATTTGATTGGGTTAGATGGAAGGACCTTCCATGCTCCTGGATAGGCAGAATTAAGATTGTTTAAATGGCCATAATACCAAAAACCCTATACAGATTTAATGCAATTCCTATTAAAATCCCAATGGTATTCTCCATAGAACTAGAAAAAAACAATCATGAAATTCATTTGAAAAAATAAGAGAACCATAATAGCCAAAGCAATCCTTAGCAAGAAGACTGAAGCAGGAGGCACCACAATACTGGAACTTAAACTATACTACAGAGCCATAGTAATAAAAATGGTATGGTATTGGTACCAAACAGACATATAGGCCAATAGAATACAGAATAGAGGACACAGAGACAAACCCACAAAATTACAATTATCTTATACCAGACAAAGGCACCATAAATATACATTGGAGAAAAGATAGCTTATTCAACAAATGGTGCTGGGAAAAATGGAAAGCCACTTGTAACAAATGAAATTAAACCTCTATCTCTCACCCTGCACAAAACTCAAAGTAGATTTTCAAAGAGTATCTATAGTATATTTAGGCACTATAACAGAGACCCTGCACCTAATAGAAGAAAAAGTAGGCTCAAATCTTCACCATCTTGGCTTAGGATTTGACTTCCTTAACAAGATCCCTTCCTTACTTGAGAAGTAAGATAAAGAATCAATAAATGGGATAGATTCAAACTAAAAAGCTTCTTCTCAGCAAAAGAAACAATCAGTAATATGAAGAGAGAGCCTGCAAATTGGGAGAAAATCCTTACCACATGCACTCCAGATAAAGTATTATTTTCTAGGTTATATAATTTTGAAAGCTAATTTGAAAATACAAAAAATGTTTAGTGATAAATTGTGATAGAATTTCTTTTATCATATTTTTTTTTTTACTTAATTAGTTACTACACTTGGAGGTAGTGAATTTTGATCTATTTATGAATTTACTAGCTTGAGCTGTTTGGGTTGAATTTTGTAGACAGGTAATTATATCATATGTATATAGTGATGCATTTATATATACTTTCTTTTTCTTCCTTATGTTCTCTTCTAAGTTAGGGAGAACTGGTGGCTTCTGTTTTCTGCTTGTCTGACTTATTTGTGGGATCCTGTTAGTTGTAGATTTTTCTTGGTGATTTCCTGGAGGCCTGTGTGAGTTTGAAAGTTCTGCAGCCTTCAATAGCAAAGGATGATTTGGCAAACAAGGATCCCACCCCTTTTCTTTATGATACCAAGTCACTGGCTTTTTCATGATTTTTTTTAATTATTGTTGTGTTTTGAAAAATTGAATCCAACCTTCTCACCAGGCCTTCCCAGCCCTGCACTGTCAGATTCCTGCTGACCTCTTTAACTGCATCCTTGCTATTTCTTCCTTTCACCACTCATGTCCAGCCAAATCCTTGCACTGGACTTGACCTTCACAATTGTGGCATCCTCTAGTTGGGATGGACTTCCCTGGGCCCTTTCCATGCCTGGCCAACCTTTGGGTCTCAGCTCTGAGGTATTCCCTGAATCATCACTCTAACAAAAAGGGTTTCCCTCAGTGCTCAACTCCCTTCACACAACTCACAGAACTCACTTTATGTGTCACACAACTCACTTTATGTGTGTCGGTTACTCGTCACACTTATATTACACGTAGGTTGTTCTATTTATTAATTATCTCTCCATGCAGTAGAATGTAAGGTCTTTCTTTCTCACAACCATTGTCTCCAGTGCCCAGAACTGTGCCTGGCATAGAGTAGGCATGAACGAAAGATTCTCTTTGCTTATGGTCAACGTCAAGGACCTATCCTCAGCCTGCTGTGCTGGGTATTCTGTATTTACCCTTTCACCCTCATCCTTCATTCTTTCCCATCTGCATCTATTTCCTGGAAGTTGAAATTGGGTCAGTGGCTGTTCCTCTCCCACTAGCTTTGATTTGGAACTGGCCAGAAGAAGCTCCAACTTGAAGCTGCGAAGGAGAGTATCTCCAGGTGTGCCCTGCAGAGTTACCTCTACTCTTGACTGAAGATCGCAGCCCCTTTTAGGCAGCTCTGTCAGTCTCCAGCTTTTCCTGTTCCCTTTCAAGCCAACAAGAGCCAAAGGAAGGAGGAAAGAGAGGTGACTGCTTTCCCGAGGTGTTAGTATAAACACTGGCGTCAACCTCAGCCTCCTTCTTGCCGGCTGAGGTTGTTCGCAGAGGCTGTGTTCCTCTCCTGAAGACCACAGCTCTTGACAGTGGCCCTCCTTAGCCCATGTCTCTGCTCCTAGTGTTATATTACACATGGGGGATAGTAATGGCAGCCAGCCCTGGGGTAGTGCAGCAGTCAACTCTGGGGATCAGTCTATTCCATGCTGATTTTCTTAAACGCTACCCAAGACTTTGTAAATAGTCCTTTTATGAAACTCTCAGTTACTTAACTGGATTCTCACTGATAATTTATTCATCTGTGGAATGACAAAGTTGACTAAGTGCAGTTTCTGATGGATCTGCATCTCTTGTGACTACTAGTGACTGCTTTTGAAACCAGTGACTGATTCTGACAAATCTTGTTGCAATTGAGTTGTATAAAGATATACCTCCTGCCCTATTTGCTGTCCAGTGTGCCTCCCCTTAGGCTGATGAAATTTGGACTGTGCTTATCTCAAACCACTTGGATGACATTTTATCCTGGGATTGGGGATAGGGCTAAGTTGTTTCCCTGAAGGAGGTGACTGCATTCCTGAGGTTTAGTATACACACTGGTATTAAAATAAAGAGTAAAGTTCCCCCCAACACTAACTTTGTGGTCATCCCCTTTCCAGAACATTTCATGTGGAATCAAATGTCTTTTGTTTCCCAGTCCCACCTGAGTGGATAAAGAGCAACCCCATGAAAGCACACATGGAAGAAAATGAGACTATAGATAATTGGGCTGAACCCCAAATCTGGTGCAGATTTTGATGGTGAACCCCAAACTTGCTTGATCAAGTAAGGTTAGGATGAGCTCTTGTAAGATGTCAGAGACTCAGGGCTAGGAAGATTCTTAAAGGTCAACACCCTCCCCCATCAGATTGGTCAACTTCTCCAAGTCTTTCAAACTCTGCTTAAATAGCTTCAAAGAGGTAGGGCCCAGGAATTAATCAGGTGTTTTAGAGATGGTTTGTTTGATCTTGATTGGATTTAATATTGTATATTCTTTCTGACAAAGTGTTTATTAAAACAAAACAAAACGTGGAGTTTAGCATTCTGACTTCCTGTCCCATTTCTGCTGGACCAGGTTTTTGACCCTTGTATGGGCCTCAGGTTCCCAAGTGGGACACTTAGGGGTGTTTTGGATGCCATAGTGAATCCCTTCCATTTGCTGGGCATTGCACATTTTTCCGAGTGCATTGGCTTCTTTGTACTTGTACACAGACTGCATATATGGTAGTGTCTTTATTTTCCTGATAGGGATAGAAATATGATCCACTGGCAATACCTAGAGAACATTTGGTTTGTTCCTTTGATACCTGGAGTAGTGATTACACTATAAAGAGCACACTGGCCCTGTTCACTTTCCTGCCATGTCCCAGCACACTACTGCCATTGGATGGGTTTCATGAATGAATAGTATGGACCCCTCTAGATTTTGCAGTGATGGCAGATAAGTAGTCATCTCCATCTATGACCTTGACCTGAGAACCACACAAATATTCCTTTTCCCCCTGTGTAACACGAGGTTGATAAAGATCAGGAGGCAGTATTGTCTCGCTCCCTCCCTTTCCTCCTGCCTTTCTCCCTCCTGTCCTTCTCTCTTCCTGCATCTTGCTATACTCATCACATCTTTTCTATTTCCTTGTGGTTTACAGATGATCATGATGCAGTCTTGAGGTTTAATGGGGCACCCACGGCCAACTTCCAACAAGATGTGGGCACGAAAACTACCATTCGCCTGATGAACTCTCAGGTAAAATTACTGCTGTGCAGATATGGAGTGCGAGGGAGACCACACAGGGCTCCAAAACAGAATGTATCTACAAGGCGCTCATCAAAGTGCCAGATTAGTTAAGTCTGTCAACTTCCTGAGTCCCAGGTTCTTCACTTGAGGAGGAGTCAGTGATTCCATGACCCAACCTTGGGATGTGTTCATAAGAATACCCCATGGTATTAGTCTGCAGTGATGGAGCTGTCTTAGACCCAGGAAAGAGACTTCTGCTGAGGGCATACCTGGGGTGTTATGTGAGCAGAGAACATCTAGGGGAGACTGAGGACATCTAGGGGAGACTGAGGACTGCGGTGAAAAGTGAATGAAAAAATATATGAGATTGCTTTATAAGCAGGGAAATGATATGCAAGTATAATAAGACATCCTCACCGTATGACTGTGTGTGATATGTCCTAGACATCATTACTTCATGAATTTCCACAGGTATTTAGCTTCCTGAGCTGTTTCCAGGTAACACATGTTGATTTCTCAATACCAACAGAAAGTGGAGAAATATTCTTGCCACAAAGTTCTGTTAAGAGATTTAATGAGTGGGAGAAACTAGATTATACACATCAAAAAACTGCAGGATAGCTAGGTGTGGTGACTCACATCTGTAGTCTCAGCTACTCAGGAGGCTAAGGCAGGAGGATCACTTGGGATATGCGGTCACCCTGGGCAACGTAGTCAGATCTGTCTCATTGTTTTGGTTTGTTTGGTTTTTCTTTGTAAAACCAATCAAACCAAAACAATGCATGACAGGGCTGCAGATTCACTCAAAACCACTAATGTTTACCTTTTTTTTCTGAGGAAGCATATGAGCACTGGGTGTTTTGATATAAATGTTTAATCTATATTTACCTGCCCATGACTTGAGGGATGGGGTGAATCATGGAACTGATCAGAAACACCATATCAGCACTTTCCTGGTGGAATGTGCATTTCTGCTTTCCTGTGGAGGGCTCCACTGCTTTATGTCCTTCTCTATATTTCCTGACTTGTGGCAGTTCACTAGCTGAGCTGAAGCTGCTTCCTGCATAGCATGCTTCTATTGGAGGCCCATAACCCTAAGAATCCTTTTATGATGGGACAGGGGTTGAAGAACTTAACCATCTTGTGTTTTGTTCTTCCTCTAAAACCATTTTTTTTAAAAAAGATTCATTTTCAGCTGGGCATAGTGGTGCATGCCTATAATCCCAGCAGCTCAGGAGACTAGGGCAAGAGGCTTGTGAGTTCAAAAGCCAGTCTCAGTGAAAGCAAGGTGCTAAGCAACTCAGTGAGACTCTGTCTCTAAATAAAATACAAAAAATAGGCTGGGGATATGGCTCGGTGGTCGAGTGCCCCTGAGTTCAATCCCTGGTATTCCCAAAAATAAAAATATAAGAAAAATAATGCTGTCACGGTAGCATCCTCCAGTAGCCTCTAGATACTTCCAATGCCTGTGTGCTATTCCACCTTATATTTTGTGTTTTTATATTACCTTTATTAGTAGTAGAATGGGGAGGTTTGAAAGAAATGGTTTGATTAGCAAGAGATTCTCTGTGGCCTCTAAGCTTGACTTTGAAAAATGGTCAGTATTTGGAGAAATAGCAATAGGGAGGCACTACGGAAGATGTAATTGGCAGGACAGAGAGGCACAGGAAGTAAGGGAGGAGGCATTCACAGCCCCAACTGGGCTGGAGGTGAAGATGTGGCAGGATTCCCATTGCTCTCTTCAGGGAGATGAGGCTGTACCTTCAGGGCTGCTCAGACTCTGGCTCGTCTGGAAATTCAGAGAAGTTAGGACTAACTTTTCCCCTTTCCCTACTCATGCCCCAGTCACGGAAATTCTGGAGCCAGAAAGCACTGTAGGGAGCACAAACACCTAGCTTCTATGTCTGTGTGAGATGCACATAAATATCTGGGAGGGAATTTTTATTTACCTTCCATTCAGACATTCAGCAAATATGCATGGTATTGCCTCCAGTGTAACAGTTGGTATGTGGCCTGTGCAGTTAGTCTATCTGGGAATGAAACCCAGCTGTGTCTCTCACTACCTAAATGATTATGCCCAAATTATCTATGTCTTCATTTACTCATTTCTAAAGAGGAGGGGTAATAATGGTATTTTCCTTGTAGGGTTGTTGTAGGGTATAAATGAGAACAATCTATGCAAAGCAGTTAGAACAGTACCTGGCACATATGTCAATATATCTTAGCTGCTCTGACACTTTATATATGCAGGTATAAGCTGAGAGTGGAGGATACAGTAACAAACAAAACAGACTTAGCCTCTGTTCCTATGTTGCTTACAGATTCAACCCAATAATTATACAAATGAGCCTCAAGTTGCAATTGATAACTTCAGAAGAGAGGGTCAAGGTGTTAGGAGAGCCCATAACAGGGACATTTGAGCTAACCATTGGAAGTGAGGATAACTTCCTAGAGGTGACAATTAGCCATTTAGGGGGAATAAGAGTAGATGATGAGAAGGTTGGAACACATGCTTTTCAGTAAGATGAACAGCATAGGCAAGGTCTTGTATGGAAGGAGCAGAAGATAGGAAGGAGTAGGGGTAGAAAGAGGTGGGTAGATGTGGGGTGCATGATGAGAGGTGAAGCTAAAGGTAAGAAGTCAAGTCACAACGATGAGCCAAATTTTCTTTGCTATGTCATGATAAGATTTGCATTTTGTGAACAGCACTATCCTCCATCTGATCAGAGAGGCTGCAGTAGATAGATACAGGAGCTTTTCTTAGTAGTCTGTACTACAAATGCTGGCAGGTTGCAACAGAGTTGGAAGTGAAGGTGAATGTGAGAAAAAAATGCACCTAAGAACTACTGTGCATGTGCAGTCAACAGGCTTTAGTGTTGGAGTGGGTGTGAGAGGTGAAAGAAGTAAAGGTGCAGCTCAGTTTCTGGCCTGTGTAACCAAAGTAACTGAAGAGCCCCAAATAACTGCCTTTGCAGGTACTTGAAAGTGTGTTGGCTGGTGAGGGTTAGAGTCAAGGAAGAAGACAGAGATAAAAAGTATGCTTCTAGATGTGTTTGGTCCGAATTATCTCTTAGCTATAAAGACAGGTCATAAGTAGGCAATTGTCCAAATAGGGCTGAGGTTTAGTGGACAAGTCTGGGCTGGAGAAGAGAATAATGAACTATGTGTATGTATGTGATAACGAAGCAACAGGATTGAAGGAGAGCCCTAGAGAGAGTATAGGGAGGAAAGAGGTCCTACCCAGGAGCTTTGGGTAACAAGAGCAGAGAAAGGAGGAGGTAGTGGGGAATGGTGCCAGATGCTGCTGAGGAGCCAATTTGGGTGAAGACTGAAAAGCAGCTGCTCTCTTTAGGTGACTAGAGGCCTCTGGTGACATTAGCAAAAACCTTCTGGGGAAAGTGATGAAACCAGAAGCCAACTGGGGTATACTGATGGATTGGGAACGCAAACGTAGATGGTTTTTTCCAAAGTCTGACTCTAAAGCAGAGGAGAGAGAAAGCAACTGGTGGAGAAAGTTAATAATTCCAGGGCCTGTTTTTATTCTTTCCATCTTTTAGGTCAGAAAGAACCAAATAAAGAAAGTAATGTCAACCCCAAATTAAAGTTCCAGTTTCCTTTTGAGAATGACATTGTGGGAAATATCATGGATGAGATCAATCGTGGCAGAGACAAAATGACTGGGCTTTTAGATGGACATTTTACAGCCTCCCTTGCAATTAAATATATTGGGTGACTGAATTCTAATCAAATGAGGTGATATATGCCACTTCTAGAACTGCTCCATAAAATTTTTCCTATGCACTTATTCTTTCTCTGGTTGAATGTAAGTAAACACAACAACATTCAAAGTCATGTGTTAAAGATGGAAGAACCACAAGGTGGGCTGGGTCCATCTTAAAGGAGAGCCAGTTGCCCTTAGGAACACTCATTGTGAACTTCATGTGTGCAAGAAATAAATTTTCTGTTGTATTTAAAAAAAATAAAAGCCAGTGGCAGTGGTAGGGGGAGGATTCTGGAAACATGGCAGAGGAGGATGCATACTGTCTTCCCACCTAGACAACCACTGTCCTGCAGAATCTGTAGATGTCTCACTGTTGTGGAACTTCAGCGTCCAAAGTAAGCTCGAAACCTCCAGGGAAAGATTTGGATGATAAATCATGGTTAATTTCAATCAATCTCTGCTGTTAGCATGTAGCAGCTATCCATCCCGTCCCTTTGCCCCAGGATAAGCAACTGTGCACATGTTCCTACAGCACACTAGACCCAGCCTATAGGAGACAGAGTGGGAAATAAGCACCTACCCTCAAATCCTGGGGGGTTTGGGGGTCTGTTCTCTGATTACTAATAGCTGCTTCTTAACACAGGGGTACAAAGATTAGGTAGCCACCAATCACTATTAAACCCCCTCCCCATTGTTAGGAACACCTTCTCCTCTGGCTGAAGTAAATTTCAGGGGATTTAAAGGCCTGGTGGCTCCTCCTGCCCCGGGCCCACTTCATTTTTCTCCCTTAGGCTTTTTTGGGAGCCAAACATTGAAAACTAGGTCACTTAAAACAACTGCAGATAGGGAGTGTGTTAGTTGGCTATAAGTATGTGAGATAATCAACTTAGAAAGACAAAAGGTTTATTTTGGCTCACACTTTTGAAGGTTTCAGTCCATGAACAGGTGATTTCATTGCTTTTGGGCCTGTGTCCACAAGCAAAAAAGGGTCCCAATATGCCCTCAGGGCCATGTCCTTAAAGACTTGAAAATATCCCACTAGCACCACCTCTTAAAGGTTCTACAACTTCCTACTAGGGCCATTCTGAGGAAAAAGCCTTTAACTTATGATCTTTTGGGGGTCATTCTAGTTCCAAACTATAGCATGGGAAAAATTAGAAAATCATTGTGCAAGTTCAGAAAGGTTAGGCTCAGAGAAAAAGTTTGTATAACTCAGGCTGATTTTCAGCAAACATAATCTTTAATGATTAAACAAACAAACAAACAACCAGCAAACCTTAGGGAAGGGTGTGAATCTGACTTCCAGAGTTATCACATTATTAGATTCAAATGTCCTATTTTGAAAAGAAAATCACAAGGCTCACAAAGAAATAGCAAAGTATGGCCAATTCAGAGATAAAAATAAACCAATAGAAACAGTCTCTGGAAAGGAGCTGAGGGAAGGAAGGTTTATTAGATAAAGACTAAAGCAATTGTCTTAAAGATACTAAAAAAAAAAAAATTAACAAACAAACTAAAGGAAGACATGGATAAAATCAAGGGAATTATATATGAACAAAATAAAAATATCAATAAAGAGGAAGAAAAAAACCCAAAAAGAAACTAAATAGAAATTTTAGAGCTGTAGTGTGCAATAATTAAAATGAAAAATTCACTTGATAGATCCAAAAGCAGATTTTAACAGACAGAAGAGAAAAATCAATGACTAGAAGATAGAAATATGGGAATCATAGAGTCTGAGGAACAGGAAGAAAAAGGATTGAAGAAAAGTGAACAGAGGCTAAGAGACCTCTGGGATACCATTAAGTGAATCAACGTATGCATTGTGGAAGTCTCAGGAAAAGGAGAGAGGGATAGAAAGGATATCTGAAGAAATAATGTCCAGGAACTTCCCAAATTTAAAGATAAAAGACATGAGCATATACATCAAAGAACTTCAACACATTACAAGTAATATGAACCCAAAGAAACATTGAGACATATTGTAATCAAACTGTTGAAAGCAAAAGAAAGATTTTAAAGAGCAAGAAAAAAGTAATTTATCCCATCTAAACTATCCTTAATAAGATTAGTAGCATATTTGCTATTAAATTTCAGAAATTTTGGGTGCCAGAAGGCAGAGGGCTAAAGAGTTAAAAGAAAAAACAAAAACTGTCAACCAAGAATCCTATATCCAGTGAAACTGCCCATCAAAAATCAATCAAGAATTCCCAGATAAATTAAGTGGAGAGAGTCCATTAACACAGACATGTCTTATAAAAAATGCTAAAAAGTATCCCAGCAGGTTGAAATGAGAGGATAATAGACTGTAACTAAAAGTCATACTTACTAGGCTAAACTCAAAGCCATATAAAGAAATAAGTATCTCAGTAAAGGTAAATATGTGGCCAGTTATAAAAGCTAGGGCTACCACAGCAATGGTGTGTGACTCTATTTCTTGCCTTTTACATGATTTAAGAGAATAACACATTTAAAAACATATTTGTCTAAAAGTTGGTGTTATTGTAACTTGTTTGTAATTCAACATTTCATTTTGTCCATAATTTAAGAGCATTTAACAATTGTTAGCTCATGATTTTTTGGACATACAGTTATACAGATGTAATTTTATGACATCAGCAATTGAAAGATGGAGATATTAAAGGAGCAGACTTTTTGTATGTTATTGAAATTAAGCTGGTGTAAACTATGAATTCGAGTGTTATAACTTTAGGATATTAAATGTAATATCCATGGTTACCAGTTTCATTTTTTTATATGATAGCAGAATGCATTACAATTCTTATTACACATATAGAGCACAATTTTTCATATCTCTGGTTGTATACAAAGTATATTCACACCAATTTGTGTCTTGGATAATAATAGTCATCACGTTCCACCATCATTTTCAGTTTCCATTTTGTTATTGATTTCTAGCTTTGTCCTATTTTGGTCAGAGAAGATATTTTAAATGATGATATCTATATTCTTAAACCTTTTGAGACTTAATTTATGACTTAACATAGAGTCTATCTTAAAAAAATGTCCCAAGTGCACTTGAGTTTTGGGGGGTGGATGGCCAGCATCTCATTGGGGATTCTTCTTTCTGCCTAGAAGGGTAAGCCACCCTAAAACTTAAAATCTCAAATAATTAGTGAATAACAAAACACAAATACTCAGAAATATATTTACAAAAGGCAGAGTCCCCGGTAGATCTAGTCTGCATGGGTTCTGGAACTAGACAAAAACAAAGTGGCCCCCGTGGTTTATTTAAGGGGATACATGAAAGGCAGGGATAAAGTTTCAAAGGCAGAGTCTTGCTTCATGATATCTTGCACTCAGCAGGTTGATTGACATCTTGGCAGGTCACACCCATCTCAGGTGCGGTGTGGGCCACGGCAGAGCAGAATAGAGATTCACATTGTTCTTGGGCAATTGACCAGAGGAAATGTCTATGGTCATTGCCAGATACCAGATGTCTTTATCCACGAGGCTTCCATACACAGTGACACACAAGCAACCTGTGGACGGCTCCTGGCATTTGAGAAGAATGTGTATTCTATTGTAGTTGGGCAGTGTTCCTGTATGTCTGTTAGATCTAGTTGGTTTATTGTATTATTCTTCTGTTTCCTTCTCTTTTGTCTGGTTGTTATCCAGAGTGTGGTGTCAAAATCTTCAATTATTTTTGTAGAACTACATACACATATTCTAGCAATCAATGGAGAAAAGAAGAAATCACAGTGGAAATTAGAAAACATTTAGAAATGAATGAAATGAAAAATACAATATATAAAATTTATGGGATACAGTGAAAGCAGTGCTAGAGGGAAAAATGCATAACTCTGAAGTTTGGGGCATTGACATGATGTCACATGGAAAGTTCTGCTCCTGACCTCATGTGGTGGGTCACAAGCCAAAATGCAAGTGGATCAAAAAATGTCATAAAGTTATCTTCAGTCTATGTGTGTAAAATGTATATGAAGCCAAAATAAATTTTGTGTTTAGACTTGAGTTCCATACCTAAGATATCTCATTAGTATATGCAAAATTTTGTAAACCTTAAAAAAAATCTGAAATCAAAACATTTTCAATCCTAAGCACTATGGATAGAAGATAACCTAAATCTTTAAGATGAAATACTGCTTAAAACAAATGGATTAAATACAATTCGTTTGAAAATCCCAGTGATGTTATTTGCAAACCTAGAAAAACCCATCCTAAACAAAACAAACAAATAAAAACAGCATACTACAAGGACACAGCCACATCAATGTTTATAGCAGCACAATTCACAATAGCTAAACTGTGCAACCAACCTACATGCCCTTCAATAGATGAATGGATAAAAAATAATGTGGCATATATACATAATGGAATATTACTCAGCAATAAAAGAGAATAAACTCATGGCATTTGCAGGTAAATGGATGGAGTTAGAGAAGATAATGCTAAGTAAAGTTAGCCAATCCCAAATAACCGAATGCCGAAAGTTGTCTTTGATATAAGGAGGTTGATTCATAGTGGGATAGGGAGAGGGAGCATGGAAGGAATAGACAAACTCTAGATAGGGCAGAGGAGTGGGAGGGGAAGGGAAGGAGCATGGGGTTAGAAATGTGATGGACATTATTATTCAAAGTCCATGTATGAAGACACAAATTGGTATGAATATACTTTGTATACAACCAGAGATATGAAAAATTGTGTTCTATATGTGAAATAAGAATTGTAATGCATTCTGCTCTCATATATAAAAAAAATCATATGGAATCACAAGGAACTCATTAAGTACTTAGAATAATCCTGAAAAAGAATAAAAAAGCTAGCAGACTCAACACTTCTTGATTTCAAAACTTATTTCAGCGCTTCAGTAATCAAAACAATATGATGCTGGTTTAAAATCAGATATATAAACTTACAGAATTTAACAGAAAATTCAGGAATAAACCCTTGCATATGTGGCCCATTGAATTTTAGCCAGTGTGTTAAGATTGTTGAATGGGGGAAATGTCTTTGAAGAAATGGTGCTGGGAAAACTGGTTATCCACAAGGAAACCCATTGATGTTGGACCCCTAGATAATATCATATACAAATAATAACTCAAAATAAACCTATGGTCTAAATATAAGACCTAAAACTATAAAACTCTTAGAACACAACATAGGGCAAAGGCTCCATGACATCAGATTTGAAAACGATTTTATAGTCATGACACCAAAAGCACTAGCAACAGGAGAAAAACATACAAATTGGACTTAATGAAAATATTTTGAATCGTGCATCAAAAGGCATTCTCAACAGAGTGAAAAGAAGACAGAATGGGAGGGAACATTTGCAAATCATATATCTGATGAAGGATTAATGAGTTGAATGTATAAAGAACTCCTAAAACAACAAGAAAAAACACAATTCAAAAATGAGCAGAGGACTTAAGTACATTCCTAGGAGGTATACAAATGTCCTGTAAGAACATGGGAAGATATTCAACATCATCAAGCATTAGGGAACTATAAATCAAAACTACCATGCAGTACTACTACCTCACTTTCATTAGGACGACTTCTTGTAGGAGAAGTTGAAACCCGTGCATTGGTGGAAATGTAAAATGGTTAGCAACTGTGGAAAATAGTATGGTGGCTCCTCAGAAAAGTTTAAATAGAACTATCATATGATCCAGCAATTCCACTTCTTGGTACAGAGTTAAAAGAATTGGAAGCAACATTTAGAACAGGTACACCCATGTTCAGAGCACAATTTAGAATATCTAAATGGTGGAAGTAACCCAAGTGACTATTGACGGGCGAATGAATAAGCAAAATTTGGTACATACATATAGTGAAGTGTTACTCAATCTTAAAGATGAAGAAATTCTGACAAGTGCTGCAAATGCAACATGGATCAACCTTGAGGTCATAATGTTGAATGAAATAGACCAGATGCAAGAAGAAAAATGTTTAATTCTCTTTATATGAAGCACTCAGAGTAATGTAAATCATAGAAATGAAAGTAGAATGGTAATTGTCAGGACCTGGGAGGGAGGGGGAATGTGAAGTTATTGTTTAATGGGAACAGAGTTTTGATTTTATAAGACTGAATTCTGGAGATGGATGACAGTGATAGCTGCTTAACAATGTAAATGTATAATGTCACCGAACTTTTAAGTCCACTTAAAAGTGGGTAAGATAACCAATTTTAGTTTATATGTATTTTACCACAGTGAAAAATAAGTCAGCGGAGGAGACAGTCACAAAAGGACAAATACTGTAGGATCACAGTTACCAAGACCTAGTGGGAGGAAGGAATGGGAAGTTGATTAATAGGCCCTGTGTTTCAGTTTGCAAAGACCAAAAAATTCTGGAGGTGGATGGTTTTAATGGTTTCATAACATTGTAAATGTACTTAATGTGACTGAGCTATATAAACAATGGCTCAAGTGATAAATTGCATTATGTGATAGTTTATCACAATAAGTTATTTTTTGGACCAACAGGGAGAAACCAGTTGATAAAGGGAAAAAATGAATATAGTTAAAAGAAGAGACAGTTAAGTCGTTCCTGAGATGGTGAGGGTGATTCCTGAGATGGTGAGGGTGATTGAGCATGCCCAGTGGAGAATTAACCCAGTTGGAAGGAATCAGGAGAGAAGAAGAATAAGAGGGGTACAGCTGAAGATAGTTTAGGATGCAAGGTCAGAGGCCCGGCCAGGCTGGAGGGAGAATAGGGGGAAAGAGGTTTTAATAGAAAAGGTTCCTGTAAAGTTTGAAATGGTCATTGAAGAAGAGTGAGTGAATGAGTAAATCTGAGAAATGTAGTCAGATTTCCAGGCTATGCTGGGCCACTTTGAGGTTCAAGAACATGAATTTAGAGAGGAAACCTATCACCATGTGATGCCTGGGTGGTATGATCTGGAGGTTGGTAGGCAGCAGCAACTGAAAAGAGGTATGTATGAAGTAGCCTGTCCTTGGGTACCTTTTTGTGGTGTTTTGGTTATCTTCACTTGAAGAACTAAATTTGAATCCTGCAAAGATTCTGGAATTTTATTTAAAGGTGAGGCAAGATTACCTGGAAATTAAAAGTACTGGAGTCAAACATTACTGGTTAAATTCCTCCTGCGGCTCTTCATACATGAGTGACTTGAGCAGGTTGTTTTATTGTTTTGAGCCTCACTTCCTTCATTTGTAAAACAGAAGGAACAGTTACTATGTGAGGTCTTTGTAGGAGCAAATGAAACACTAAGCAAAGAGATTGGTAGGCAGCAAGGGCTTTGTAAATGGTGATGGTCATTACTGAAGCATGAAGGCCTGCCCCTGCTTGTTTGGGAATGACTATGCCTTCTGCAATCTCCCAGAGATGGGCCTTTTATCTCCTGGAAGGGGCGGTGAACCAATGTTTTAAATGTAGTACAATGCAAGTAATCTAAATTGGCTATCTTAGCCACTTTTTAGCATCTCTGCAGAAGGGGCCCAGCAGAAGGCAGGAAAAACTTGTGTTAAAGCATCATTTTTTTTTAAAGCAAGATCATGACTCTTGTACAAATAAAAATAAATAGTTTTTTTTAAAGAGAGAGAGAGAGATAATTTTTTTAATATTTATTTCTTACTTTTCGGCAGACACAACATCTTTGTTGGTATGTGGTGCTGAGGATCAAACCCGGGCCACACGCATGCCAGGCGAACGCGCTACCGCTTGAGCCACATCCCCAGCCCAATTTTTGATAAATCTTTTATTTTACTCATATAAGGGAACCAGGCAGATGTTACAAGTGGTTCAGAGAAAAAGTTAAAACAGCACAAATTTGGAGTAAAATTAATGAAACTGTTCCCCCCCCCCCATGATGTAGGGCAGGGGGGAGGAGGAAAGTCACTTAAAACTCTTACTGGGCTACACTTGAGTGAGCAAGTTTTTCAATTGCCTATTTCTAAAGTGCTCCCATAGAATCAGAATGGGACAGAGGGAGGGTGTGGTGTAGGCAATGCAGAATTCTCTGCTGAAGGATCGTATTTTTTCTTACACTTCTAGATCCCTGTGCTCCCCATACTGGGGCTGAGAGGTGAGTGGCCCACTTTGCAGGGCATACAATCTACTGTCGTGAAAGCCTTTCCTGCTCACCTCCGACACACAGACCCTCATTTACTCCTCCCATAAGCACCACCAAGTGTCTGGGCTGTTGCTTGAATACTCTAGTCGTGGGCAGCTACATAACAGTACTTCTTAAAGTACTGAATTGTGACCGATACTTTTTTTATCATTGCTCATCTTGATATCCCAGGAAGCTGGTGGTCCATTCTATCTCTTGTTTGGTCAGTTGTTCTAACTACTTTATGTCTGTCTCTTTGTGTGGATGTCAGTCTGCGTGCTCACCATTGCACAATAAGAGCACTTAGGGTTCTGCCTCTGAGTTGCTCATTCTCTTCTCAAATAGGACCTCCTGCCAGTAGCTCTCTTCTGACCAGGGCTGGTGTTTGTTCAGCTCCCTCCTCGCATGGCATAGGGTAGCACTGTGCACATCTGGGTCATGACAACGTCATGGAAAACAAAACGATGCTTTTTTTTTTTTTTTTAACTTAGAAGGTGGCTTTTTATAGAAAATTGTCATCCCATGAAGTTTCAGCTCAGCGGACCCATCCATACCCATACCAGATGGTGTTATGAGATTCAACAGGAAACCAATACAGTTAAAAGTGGGCCTTTAAATAAATCCAGTTTTGACTATAAACTTAAGAAGGTTTCTGTGAGACTCAGCTGAGCACCTGCTGTGCTTATTGGGCCTGAAAGAGGAGACAATGGGACAAGAAGACACAGTGGCTTCCTCAGAAGCTTTTGTGCTAATTGGGGAGAGAAAACCTACCTCCCATGCCTAGGGATAGGGCGTGCTGATGAGTTCAACCAGAACATTCACAGATGACTTAATGGGGCTTATCCTGAAATAATAGCTGGTACCATTTATTAAATACTTACACTGTCTGAGGACCTTCCATGTCTTATCTCCATGTCTGGATAGGCGTTGGCGGGGGCAGTGTGTATGTGGAGGAGGTTGGATTTCCATCAACAGTGGATCTAAAAACAGCTAGGGTGAGCTGGGTGATGTTGATGGAACCTCTTTAGTATTTTGGCATCACGACTTAGGAGCTGAAATCTAAACATGATGGATGCATGAGTTTTAGGACTTTTTGATTTTGCCAGCAGCACATTCTGTCACTGATCTTTTTCGGAATCAGAAAAGGGCTATTACTTGTCATTGGATTGGGCTCGCCTTCTTATTCCAAGGCTCCTCTTTACAAGTGTTCAACATGTCAGAGCTGCAGTCAGTCTTCTTTTCCTTGTGTGGTTTGCCCATCTGCTGGATAGCCAGCTGTCCATATTCCATTTAGTCAAGCAAATAAGCTTCCACAAAATCCCTGATCAATATGAAAAAGAGCAAAGTGATGCAATTTCTTCCCCTTAAGGACTTGAGTTGAGGAGAAAAGTCTCAGTCAAACACACAAAGTACAATGTAAACCAGGGTACACGCCAGTGTTGGACAGGTGCCCCTGACTTTTAAGGTTAGACAAGGACATTGATGCCCACTTTTTTCAAATCTGTCTGCATTCTAGTTCTTAATGATGACTTTTAGGGCATTTTTTCTTTTTTAGTACTAAATCCAATTCAGAGTCAGGTATTATACTTAGTCAATATGTCTCTTTAGAATATTTCCATAGCTTCCTTTTATCTTTAAAGATATTGACTTTTTATATGTAAATTCACAATGGTTATACATAATAGTGGGGTTCATTTTGACATATTCATAAACATATAATATAGTTTGCTCATTTCAATCCCCAGTATTTCTTATTTCATTTTTCTCCTCCCTCCTCTGATTCCCTTCCTCTACTCTTTTGGTCTTCCTTCTGTTTATTTATTCATTTATTTTTTTTAGTGGTGCATTATAGTTACATGTAAGATTGGAATGCACTGTAACGTATTCATACATACATCAACATAATTTGATCAACTTCATTCCCCAGTTTCCCCCCTTTCCCTTTTCTCCTCTGTCCCCCTTTTGTTCCTTGCTTCTGCTCTCGTGATCTCCCTTCTGTTTTTGTGAGATCCCCTTTTTAAATTTCTTTTTCTCTCTCTAGCTTCTGGATACAAGACACAATGTCCTGAGTCTAGCTATTTCACTCAGTATGATATTCTCCAGTTCCATCTATTTACCAACAAATGACATAGATTTAGTCTTCTACTGAATTGAACTCTATTGTATATATACATATCACATTTTCTTTATCCATCCATCTATTAACAGGTACTTATGTTGGTTTCATAACTTAGCTATTGTGGATTGTGCTGCTATAAGCTTTGGCATGCATTTATCACTATATTATGTTGATTTCAGCTTTTTTAGAAAAATACTAAGGTGGGATAGCTGGGTCATATGATAGTTCGATTCCTGGTTGCCTGAGGAATCTTGAAACTGCTTTCAAAAGTGGTTGTGCTAATTTGCAGTCCCACCAACAATGTATAAATACATTTTTTCTCCATATCCTTGCCAGCAATTATCATTACTTGTACTTTTGATGATTGCCATTCTAAATGGGGTGAGATGAAATCTCAGTGTAGTTTTGATTTGCATCTCCCTGATTGCTAAGGATGTTGAGCATTTAAAAAATATATTTGTTGGTCATTTGTATTTCTTCTTTTGAGAGATGTCTCCTTAGATCTTTTGCCTACTGAGTAGGTCATTATGTTTTCTTTTTTTTCTTCTCCCTCTTCCTTCTTTTCTCTTTTTCTCTTTATTTGCTTCTTATTCTTCTTCCTCTCCTTCTCCTCCTCCTCCTCCTTCTGCAGTTTTTTAAATTTCTGTGTATTGTGGACATTTACCTCTGTTGAGGAATAGCTGGCAAAGATTTTCTCCCATTCTGTAGGGTTTCTTGTCAAGCTCTTGTTTCTTTTGCTATGCAGAAGCTTTTTAAGTTAATGCCATCCCACTTATGAATTCTTGGCTTTATTTCATGAGATATAGGAGTAGTATTTAGGAAGTGTATGCATGCACCAATGTGTTGAAATATTGCCTCTGTTTTCTTCTATCAGGATCACTGTTTCTGATATAATTCCTAGGTATTTGATCCACTTTGAGTTGATTTTGTGCAGGATGAGAGGCAGGGATCTAGTTTCATTCTTGTACATGTGACTATCCAGTTTTCTCAGCATCATTTATTAGAAAGATTGTATTTTCTCCAACACCTTTGTTGAGTATAATATGACTGTATTTATGTAGATTAGTCTCTGTGTCTTCTAGTCTATTCCCTGGTCTGCAAATTTGTTTTGATGGTAATACCCTGCTGTTTTTGTTACTATGGCTCTGTAATATAATTTGAGATCAGGTATTGTGATGTCTCCAGCTTCACTCTTGCTACTCAGGATTGCTTTGACTATTCTGGGTCTTTTATTCTTCCATATAAATTTTAGGAGTCTTTTTTTCTAGTTCTGTGAAAAATGTTGTTGGTATTTTGTTGGGGAGTGCATTGAATCAGTAGGTTCCTTTTGGTAATTATGGCCATTTTAACAATTGATTATACCTGTCCATGAACAGCATACGTCTTTCCATCTTCTAAGAGCTTTCAATTTTTTCCTTCATTGTTTTATAATTTTCAATGGAGAGGTCTTTCACCTTTTTGGTTAGGTCTATTCCTAGGTATTTTTTTAAGTTATTGCAAATGGAGTAGTTTTATTCATTTTTTTCCTCAGCAGATTTATTATTGGTGTATGAGAAAACTATTGATTTTTTTTTGTATGTTGATTTTGTATCCTGCTACTTTGATGAATTTGTTCATCCACTCTGGAAGTCTTATAGAGTTTTTTGTGTGCTCTAGAATCATATCATCAGAAAACAGAGATAGGTTAACTTTTTCTTTTCTTATTTATATTACTTTAATTGCCTGATTGCTCTGGATAGAGTTTCAGGAACTATATTGAATAGGAATGGTGACAATGGACATCCTTATCTTGTTCCTGATTTTAGAGAAAATGTTTTCAGCTTATCTTTATTCAGTATGATGTTGGCTTTGAGTTTGTCATTTATACCCTTTATGATGTTGAGGTAAGTTCCTTTTATCCCTAGTTTCCTTAATGTTTAACAGGAATGAGTGCTAAATTTTGTCAAAGGCTTTTTCTGCATCTGTTGAGAAGATTATGTGATTTTTGTCCTTGTTTCTCTTTATGATGAATTTTATTTATTTATTTGATTTGTGTACGTTGAACTAATTTTGCATCCCTGGGATGAATCCAACTTGATCATGGTACATTATCTTCTTCATGTGTTTTTGAATGTGATTTGCTAATGTTTTATTAACAACTTTTCCAGCTATTCTCATCAGGGATATTGGTATAAAAGTTTTCATCCCTTGGTGTGTCTTTATGTGGTTTTGGTGTCAGGGTGATACTGTCTTCATAGAAAGAGTTTTGAATTGTTCCCTCCCTTCTGTTTCATGGAATAATTTGAGGATGATTGGTTTTACTTATTTTTTAAAGATCTGGGAGCACTCAGCTGAGAATTCATCTGGTCCTGAGCTTTTCTTTGTTGGAAGGCTTTTTATTACTGCTCCAATCTCATTTCTTGATATTGATTTGTTTAGGTTTTCCCCGTCTTCTTTGTTCAATTACAGTATATCATAGATGTCTAGAAATTTGTCAAAAGATATTGACATTTTTGAAGAATCTGGTTCTTTAAAAAGCAACATAAAATGTTTCTTTTCGGGCTGGGGATGTGGCTCAGCGGTAGCGCGCTCTCCTGGCGTGCGTGCGGCCCGGGTTCGATCCTCAGCACCACATACCAACAAAGATGTTGTGTCTGCCGAGAACTAAAGAATAAATATTAAAAATTCTCTCTCTCTCTCTCTCTCTCTCTCTCTCCTCTCTCACTCTCTCTTTAAAAAAAAATGTTTCTTTTCTGGGTTTGTCAAATGTATTTTTGATATAAGATTAATTTTATGCATTCCTGGATGGAAAATTATGTAAGTGATGTTGTGTCTCCCTGAGAGCAGATATGTTCATATTCCCTTCGTAGCTGATTTTAATTTGGATCACCTGAATAAGGCATTGTTTCATTTCTCCACTATATGATTAACACTTTTCTCTTCCAGTAAGTGGCCACTTGAATGCTCTGTCAATATTCTGCTCCTCATCAAAATTCCTTCCCTGTATTTAGCATTCATTGATCACTTTTGCCTGAACCAATCTTGACTACAACTCCAGTTGTATTTAGTGTTCTGCAATACATTCACTTCTGCCAGACATCCCTTCTCCTCTTCTCTGTCCCTCTGACCTCCCTCCCTCTTCTCCTTCCACCCTCCCTCTTCTCCCTCCCTCCTTCTTTCCTTCCTTCTTTCCTTCCTTCTTTCCTTCCTTCCTTTCTCTCTCTCTCTCTCTCTCTCTCTCTCTCTCTCTCTCTCTCTCTCTCTTTTTCTTTCTTTCTTTCTCTGTTTATTATTGGTAGGGTTCATGGATTTTTTTCAGTGATTTATTATTTGTTACTGTTCTGAATGACTTTGGTGTTCAAGTTGTTCCAGATTTAGCTAGTGGGAGTTCCTTCAAGCTAGCTCTTATTTCCTTGTGACCTGTATGCCCTCATTATTTTCAGTAATTTCTGGCATAATAAAATAGTCTAGCTCATTTTGTACTTCTCTGTTGGGCTTTAAAGTTCCTCTTTATTAATTTTATTCTGAATATGCACATGAGATGTTCTGGATCAGAGACAAATTTCTTATTAAATACCTTACAGTAAATAATAAATGAGAGTGAGCCAAGGTAGTGCATGCCTGTTGTCCCAGCTACCTGGGAAGCTCAGGCAGGAGGATCACTTGAGCTTGGGAGTTCAAAGGAGAACCTAAGCAAAATAGTGAGACTCTTAGACTAAATAAATGAAATAATAAATAAATAAATGAACTGGTTGCTCTTTGCCCAAATCCTCACTCTCATCGTGATACAATGAGAGAGCCTGGTTAGTTATCCTACATAAGTTTGCCAAATACTCCTTAGGCAAGAGACCTGAAAAAAGTGGGGGGGGGGGAGGGTTGCTTATAAAAGCTAGGAGATAGTTGTCTTCTCTCCTCCTAAAGGACTTTTTGATTTGGAAGTAAACTCACCTAAAGACAACTCGAAGTTCCCAGGCCTCATTCTTCCTTGAAATTTGAAGACCTAGGTATTTACCACTTCAGTCTTCCTAGCCCCTGGGGTTAATCCTAGACATGTGCTCTGGGCTGAACTGTTTTCCCTATTGTGAACATAAGAGAAATTTTATTGTCTTTTAGATCAGAGCACTTAATTCAACCAGTAGCTACAGATTTAAGTCACATGGTATATGAATAGTCTTAGGAGTCAAGAGCTTCCTGTTTTTTGCTTTATTTTGAACCAAGGGTACTTTACCAGTAAGCCATATGACCAAACCTTTCTTGTTTGTTTGTTTGCTTTTTTACTTGCTAAGTGGCCCAGGCTGGCTTCAAATTTGTGGTCCTCTTGCCTCAGCCTCCCTGGTCACTGGGATTACAGGCATGTGTCACTGTGCCTAGTGGCAAGGGTTTTTTATAGGTGCACTGAGAAATTCAGGTAAGTTTTATTTTACCATCTTATTCTGGCCTTGCTATCAAATTGGCCATTTTTTTCTCCAGAGATCCCTGGTTCTTTTAAGTAAAAATTGGTACTAGAAACCAATACTTGGCCACTAGGTGTGCATATACCTGACAGGGTAGCTTTGATTCTTGGCCCTTTGAGCAGGTAGAGCCCTAGTGCATGCATGTATATACACACATACACAACATATAGATTCATATGTGCTCATATTCATATAGATGTGTATGGTATGCACACACATATATGTCTTTGACTTTGAAAACTTCAAGCACTTGGATTCCTTCTTGGGGTATTTGTCATTAATCTACATTGTTGTATTAGTTTAATAAAAACCTATAAGTCTAGTCTCTATAGTCAAGTAATATCTGTATCTACATCAACACATACACACACACACACACACAATGTATTAAGCATCATCTCGGCTGCCATAATAATGTACTACAAACTGGATAACATAGACAACAAAAATTTATTTTCTCAGAGTTCTGAGGCCAAAACCTAAGCTCAAGTTGCCATCTGGGTTGGTTTCTGGTTCATGCTGACTCCTCAGCTTATAGAGGGCTGTCTTTATACTGTGTCCTCATGTAGTCGTTCTTCTATGTTTGCAAGGAGCAACTCTGGTGTCTTTTCTTCTTTTTGTAATGATACCACCTTTATCAGATTAGGGCTCTACCCCTATGACCTTAACTACCCCCCTAAAGGTCCCTTCTCTAATTATAGTCGCAATGGGGATTAGGACTTCAACATTTGAATTTGGGAGTGTGGGGCAATATCGTCCGTATTAGAAAGAAAAAGAGCTTAGAAGAACAAAATCCCAGATATTCAGAGGTATTACCTGAAGAATAACACTATTATGTGTAGTCTTGGTGTGGGTTTATTTAAATGTCGGTGGTGGTGTGAGTGTAGCCCTGCTAGAACAGAAGGAACACTCTGGTATAAGCCCACCTCTGAGTTCTGGTCCTGTCTCTGCTTCAGACTCTTCTTATGGCCTCACACAATTCTCTCTTCTCTCTGGGCCTCACTTTACCCATCTGGAAAATGATGGGTTTGGTCAGTCCATCTGAAATCTTCCAGCTATGACATGCTACAACTCCACAAGAAGCAAAATTTTCATGATACTCTGAAATTCCTCAGTGGGGAGCCAGCTGTGAAATGTCTGAGGACCGTCTTCAGCATTGTAGCCAGTGAGGGGGTAGATCTGGCATTGGGACCCTCCCATGGCAGTCCCACTGGGATAGATTGCCAAAATGCAAGCAAACTCTCCCTCCATTCTGCCAAAATTTCCACACTAGACCAGAGGTGGGCATGACCCGCTAGGAACTGAGCAGCCTACCTGCAACCACCTCTATCCTGTTTTCGTGAAGAACTTCCTATAGCATCTTTTTGATGTCTTCCAATATAAAGCAAAGGTCAGCTCCTTTCTTTGTTAGAAGCTGGACTTGTCTGGTCAGTTTTGCCTTCTTTGTGTGAGGCAATGGAACATGTAGTCAGAAGTGTGACCTCCGGAGCCCAACATAAGGCTCGAGGCCAGACTCCCCTGTGTACCTACGGGCTACAACACCGAAACACGTTTACTTGACATCAATTTTCACTTTTATAAAAGAAGTATATCAGTACTTACCTCCTAAGACTACTATGAATATGAACTGAGATAATATACGAAATTGCCTCTTGTGTAATAAGCACCACTAAATGGCATATGTTATAATTTTTGTCACCATTTATTGTAAAGGAGAAAGCTTTGTGGAACTTTGGCGGACAATGAAAGCACAGATCCTGGAAAGATCTCGGGAGCCAGAGAACGCAGCCACTGGCCTCCTGCCTTGCATTATAAAACAATTACAGACTATGGCTGTGTACAGGAAGAGCCAATTTTAAAAATCCCAGCTATCACTAGTCCTCCTGATGATGTACAAATTGCCTGCAAAAGTACTCTGCCTGGACAGAAGTAGCTCGAGAAAAGACATACTGCTCTCCATGGACTCACTGTTCTGGAGTGATAGGGTGGGCTGAGAATTGGAATTTCAGTTATGGAATTCTGTCTTGGATGATAGAGATAGAAATAGTATGGGCGGGGCCCTCTGCTTCTGGTGTCTTGTCACCATGTCTCGGTTTCCAACCGTCTGTTTTGCACAATCTTATCTACCAGGAAGATAACACTGAAGGTCCTATTAAAGAAACACAAAGCTTCCTGGTATGACTCTTGCCCAAGTTTCTTGAATCCCTTTCAGCTCTTTTTCCGTGTCCAAGTCAGACTGAACAACTTAGAATTCCCAGTCAGGCTGCTTACTCTTCTAGTCAGAATTAGATTTCACTTCAAGTGATAGGAGCACTCTACCCATCCTCCAGACTAGCTTAACAGGCCAAAATATAGTTCTCTCTCCTATTAAAGCAGACATTCCACAGCTTTTATGGTGTTCCACGGTGTCAAAATGCCAGTTTCCTTCTACTTCGTGGGTTTGTCGTTCTCAGCATGTGAGTTTCACTTCTTAATTCATGAGGACTGCTCAGGTTCCAGCCATCACATCTAAATTTCTATCAAAAGAAAGGAGGAAGGGACAAGGAAGGTCATGTCCTTGCCTGTAAGACATTTCCTAGATATCATACTTGCTTACATAGCATTGGTCAGAATTAGTCACATGGCTTAGCTGCAGGTAGCCTATTTTAGATGGCTATATCTAAAACCCAGAGACATTTATTGCCAAGGAAGAAAGGGAGAATGGATACTGGGAGGCAGCTGGCAGTCTCTGGTACATTCTCTCATATCCACAATTTGTTCTTGTTTCTCCCCAACTCTAGGATATCCTTTCTCTACCCCCAACCTTTCTGGCTTGGCATGTTCTCATCTGGCCCTCAATATTTACCCTCTCTAACAGCCATTCTCAAACTGTTCCTACTGTCACAGCATTGCCCTGTTCTCCATCAGTGTGTGACTACCTGGAGCGTAGGGACTAGGCTAACCTGTAGTTCCCAGGACAGCTGTACAATCCCTGGCTCAGGTGGGCCCACCATTGATATTTCTTATCTTAAAGATCCTCTGAATGAATGGAATTATATTGTCACACTGTAGGTATAGTGTTTTAATCATCTTTTTCACTGTTCTGACTAAAGGACCCCAGCATGACAATTGTAGAGGAGGAAGAGTTTATTTGGGGGCTCATAGTTTCAGGGGTCTTAGTCCATAGAAGGCCAGTTCCATTCCTTGGGGCTCTAGGCGAGGAAGAATATCATGGTGGAAGAGTGTGGAAAAGGGAAACAGATTGCATGGTGATCAGGAAGCAGAGAGAGAGACTGCACTGGCTAGATAGAAATATATTCCCCAAGCTACATCCCAATTTCCACCTCCCCCCAGCCATACCCTACTTCATTTACCACTCAATTAATCCCTATCAGGGGATTAATGCAGGGATTGGGTTAAGACTCTTACAACCCAATCATTTCTCCTCTGAACCTTCTTGCATTGTCTCACACGTGAGCTTTTGGGGGACACTACGCCTGAACCGTAACAGATAGCCCCTACCTGCAGGAGAGGATGGAATAGTTCAGTGCTCTGAGAGACTCATGGCCACTGTTGTTCTTTGGGCTACACACAGATCATCTTTCTTCCCACAGGTGTCTTTGAACACCACCGAGATGTTGTTCAGGCCTTGGCCTTGGCAGTGGTGGTTGAGGAGGGGAGGGATTATGGTTGTGACTCTTTTGTTTTCAATCAGTTTTGATTTGATTTCTTTTATCTGATCCTCTCACTTTGCACCTGAGCAATGTCGTGTCCCACCTGCTGCTAACTTTTGTAGTTTTGATCAATAGTTTAAGTAACATTTCCTGTATATTTTCCCCTGGGTTTGGATTATTTCTTAGGATAGGTTACCAAATGTGGAATTCCTGAATCTAAATATTTTGCTTTTTTTTTTAAAGGAAATATTTTGCTTTTTTTAAAAAAATGAATTTAATACACTTTTGCAAAATTGTCCCATCAGAGTTGTCATATTCATATTTAAACCAGATAGGTTCAATTACTCATGTGCAGCCCAGCTCAGGAGCCAGGGTGCAGGGGAGAAGTGTTGTGGCTGGTTCTTCCAGCAGGTTTCACATGAGCATCTCCCCAACCTGGTGAGAGTCTTATGTTTAAATTTTCATATTTTTGTATACACTTTGTGGTTCCTCCACACAGATGCAGTGGTCTGTTCCAGACCAGCTGCAGTAGACCTTGAGAGAGATGTGTCTCCATCATAACGAGTACACATTGTGAGTTTATGTGATTGACAGGATCTCTAGAGATCATTTTTATTATGAAATTTTAACTTAAAACCCAACTCCTCTGACATCCCACCCCATCACCAAGTTGTGACTTCAAAGGACTAGCACACTAAGACATTTTCACTGTGCTTTCTCGCCCCCATAGTCTCAAAGTCTGGGTGGAATCCTTTTTGCTTTATGGCTATTGGAGCATGATAAGTGTCCTTAGTGGTCAACACAGTTTGGGCTGGTATCATTACCTTCTCACTGAAGTTAAGTGCTACACCAACTTAGAGCCCCACAGAACTCTGGGTTTCAGGCAGTACCTGGTGATGTGTCAATTATTACCATGAGCCAAGTGTTTTCAGGTAAATCTCCAAGTGACGGTTCATATCTCTCTTCCTACAGTTGGTGACCACAGAAAAGCGCTTCCTCAAAGATGGTTTGTACAATGAAGGAATCCTAATTGTGTGGGACCCATCTATATATCATTCAGATATCCCAAAGGTAAGTGGGTGTCCATGAGAAGTTGGGTCTCTTGTTTGCCTACAGATTTTTCTGAGTTCTTAGATTTATAAAGGCATGACTAAGAGGAGCAATTCCTGAATATTTGACTTTTAGAGCACCTCACTTCTTCTGGACTAGCAGATTCAGAAGTGTTCTTGACCTGTACCACCAGTTCTCTATGCCCTACATTACCGTGGATTTTTCTCCCAATTATGGCATACATTGGAAGTAATAGTGGCTGGATTTTTTTTTTTTTTATCGCCTGGAGGAGACTGTCTTCATTAATGCAATTAATGCATTAATTCCTTTGAGTATCAATAGGAATAGTCAATAATTGTAGTTGTTCCTATCGATAACGTTAACACACTTCTGTCTCGTACTTTCAATTTCTAAAATCCTTCTCAGGGACTAGGAATGTGGCTCAAGCAGTAGCGCGCTCGCCTGGCATGCGTGTGGCCCGGGTTGGATCCTTAGCACCACATACCAACAAAGATGTTGTGTCTGCCGAAAACTAAAAAACAAATATTAAAAAAAATTCTCTCTAAATAAATAAATAAATAAATAAAATAAAATCCTTCTCATTTCCCTCATAACACTGTAAGGAAGTAGGTGGAAGCATGGTTGTTCCCATTTTACAGATGAGGTAACCAGAATGTGGATGGGGCAGTCACTTGTCCCAGGGCTTGATTTCCTAAGCAGATTCAGATCTGTAACATCTAGTCTTTCAGGGAAGGAGACATGAGTCACAGGCCTGCTGGATTCTTGAACTTTCTGAAATAATCCTCTCACTGTTTTGTTATGCATGTCAGTTGGCCTCTCCCTGCTGTGGGCTGTGGTGGCCTCAGGACAATAGTTTCAAGGGGTGAAGGTCAGACGCATTCCTCTTAGGATACTTAGTTCTTATGTTGAATCCACCAATAACTGGGAGGCACTAGTGATCCCTGTCACCCTCACTACCTCCGTTTCTACAGTTTTGCACTGATCTCACTTAGAACTTAAACTTGCCTGGGAAAGAAGGAAGACTTTTACACATCGATGTGGTGACCTATGCCCCAGAGTGCTCCCCTTTAAAGATGAGAGTAACTGAAGAAGCCAGAGAGATCCTCTTCGTCCCCCTTCCTCACAGCAGTAAGGAGTTCCCAAATTAGAGGGGGGAATGAAGCCAGATTTAAAGTTAGGTAGTCAGTGTAGTTAGATAAATCGGGGTCTAATACCGAGTGAAATCTAAAATGGAGGCCATGCTAAAAATGATTCTAAGAAACACAGGACAACTCGTGGTAATCAGAAGGCAATATGCTCCACTGACAGAGATGAAAAATGAGACTCCCCAATAATTATGATTCATTACTTTTAAGATTAAAAGTAGTCAGAAAAAGGAGTGGGGAATGAAAGGGTAAAGTTTCTAAGCTGGAAAGCTTGAATTAAAATGTAAAAGATTAGGTATTATTAAGTTCCTCTGTTAACACCCAGATTCCTGAGATAGTTAAGACAACGCCCTACTGGCCATTCAGCCTAGGGCCCTGTGCAGTTTGTCACAGGGCCGAACCAATCAGTTTGAATGTGTACCCCGCTTAGGAGTGACCAATCACCCCCACCCGACCTGTTCCCGCCAATGAATGTGCCAATCACGTCTCAGAGTTGTTGTTCAATTTTCCTGCGCCTCATGATGATTTGTTCTGATGTATGCAAAGCCCCCCCCCTCCCCAAAAAGTGTACTTAAGCTCTGCTTGACCTCTGCTCGGGGCTCTGGGCTGCTCTCCCTTCTTGAGTGAGCACGGGGGCCCCAGCGCGCTGGAATGGATCCCCAATAAATCCCCTTTTGCCAATTGCATGGAGCCAGTCTCTTGTGTGGTCTCTTTCTCCGACGCTCTGCCGGACCCTTACATAACCACACCCAGTGGTGTGCAGTTGTAATCCCAGCTACTCAGGAAATTCAGACAGGAGGATCACTTGAGTCCAGGAATTCAAGGCCAGGCTGGGCAACATATTGAGACCTTTCTTTAAAAAAAAAAATATGTAGAAGAAAAAAAAAGAAAACTGGATTATGGGATTAGATGGTCCTTTAACTCTAATACCATTCCTAGATTCCATGATCCTAACATCTGAAGCTGTGCCAAGGTCACAAAGACCAATAGTCCCTAAGCACAAACTATGTGCTCCACTGTGCTACCCAGTGATGGCTGTGAGGTGATGCAGAAGTCTGGGATCTACTCCAGGGAAGAGCAGTGCCTCAGGATTCTACCATGGCCTGTCCCTTCCTGAGTCCTCTGGCTAGAGTGGCTGCTTTACACGGAGCAACAGCATAAGTGCCTTTCATTCCTTGAGACCATTTCCTTCTTTTTCAGTGGTACAAGAATCCTGACTACAATTTCTTTAATAACTACAAGAGTTATCGTAAGATGCATCCTGGTCAGCCTTTTTACATCCTTAGACCCCAGATGCCTTGGGAGCTGTGGGATGTTCTTCAAGAAATCTCCCCAGAAGAGATTCAGCCAAACCCCCCATCTTCTGGAATGCTTGGTAAGTCCATGTCTGGGAAACCACTGTGTGTGTGTGTGTTTTCCTAGAAGAGATTAGCTTTCTTCTGGGGTTCAGTTCATTCATTCATTCACTGGCTTGCTTACTCACAAAAACCATTACTAGAATTATGCTTGGCTTGGCTTGTACACTATGCCAAGCTTTATCTAAATAAGATACAATTCTTTTTTGTATCTTATTTAGATAAAATAAGAAGAAGAGAGTTCAGTCAGGTGTCTGAGGCAACATTCAGTTTGTGCCAGGGAGGAAAGACCACATCAGTGTCACAGGAGAGAAGAGTCCTTCCAGCTGAACAGTCAGAGATAGCTTCATGGATAACGTAGCCCAGGGTGAAGCCTGGGAGGTGGGAAGGACAGGAGGAGAGGGAGTAGAGTGAAGCAGGCAAGCAGCAGGAGCGGCTTGCTGGGCTTGGTTGACCCAGAGAACTCAGATTGTGAGTCACAGGAATGAACAGAAGAAACTCCAAGTGGATCTTTCCAAGGTTTGCCATGAGTTACTGCACCCACTGAGCAGGGCTTCAGGACACTGGGGTGAGTTGTTGGGCACAGCTCACCTGTGCTCCCCTTTCCAGGTATCCTCATCATGTTGACGCTGTGTGACCAGGTGGATATTTATGAGTTCCTCCCATCCAAGCGAAAGACTGATGTGTGCTACTACTACCAGAAGTTCTTCGATAGTGCCTGCACAATGGGGGCCTACCACCCACTCCTCTTTGAGAAGAATATGGTAAAGCACCTCAATGAGGGCCCAGATGAGGACATTTACCTGCTTGGAAAAGCCACACTGCCTGGCTTCCGGAACATTCACTGCTAAGCATGGCCCCTAGGCCATTCTTCTCCATCAGGCATTTTAGAGTTGGTCCCTTGGCCACCTGAGCCTGGGAAGACCATTTTCCTGAACAGTCTCAGGCTGCTTTTTGTCCTATGTCAGCAAGAGCTCTGGGGATTCCAGAACCTGAGGGTCAGAAACCAGCCCCAAAGTGTCACATGAACCAGCCCTGCTGTCACATGAACACATATACCTAACATTCTCTCTGGACAGCACCCTCCTCTCTTTCCACATAGGTAATGCAAGATCCATCATTCCTATCAGTGCTGCCAGAGCTGGGCTTTTTTTTTTTTTTTCCAACTAAATGATAGTCTCACAAACCAGCATTCTATGTTGCTTGAGATCTCTACCTAGGTATTGATTTCATGTTTTAAAGAAACTCTCTCAAAATATGATTGTGCTGGGAGCAGGATGGCTCTGTTGGGGCAAATAATTGGCATAGCACATTGGAAGCATGCTCAATTCCTCTTCTAGGGCGGAGCCTCTCCCAAGGCCCTGCCCTGGGAACATGGCCCTGTCATCACTGTAGCTGCCTGGGCTGGCTCTCAACCTGGGTACTTAGGAGCAAAGGGTCTCCATTAGCCCACTTTTTCTTTTCCATGTGGAATCAGCCAGGTTGTGTGTTGTATTTCAACTCTTCCTTTTTGGTGTCTGTCCCCAAACTCCTCATAACTCCTATCTTTTTTCCTCCCTCTAGTCTTCCTCACCCAAATTACTTTTAAACATTTTCTGCTTTCAAAGCATCCTGACCCCAATTTCTGTGACCTCATGGACCTTCTGCAGAAGGTCTCTCAGGGAGTGGGGTGTGGTTTTTGAGGACTTGTGGGTCCCAGAGGTTATAACCTATTGATGATCACTGACCTTCACAAGGACTGAGATGTGTGCTGTCAGAACATCATGGCCTCCACCCACTCCCTGTATAAGGGAGTGGCATTTGAGTGTCTGGGCGGAGGCCACCAACTTGTGGTTTGCAAACTTGCTCTTGGCTCCATTTCGGGTCTGATTTGGCACATTCATTGTAACTTTGAATCATGACCATGGAGTGCTGAAGAAAGTGGCATTCTGTGGACCTGAGATACACGTTGTATGGGAGATTGAGACAACACTGGGTAGAATATAGTTTTTAATTGTTATTATTAATATAAGGGATTAAGTTAATTTAATTATGATTCTTAAATTCATAGAACTTTGAGTTCTGTGCTCTTGATGAAATGCAAATGAGATTTGGGGATTACTGCTGGTCTGATGAGGTGTTTAATATTTGTGACAGATAATTTAAAAACTATGACTGAATGCTGCAGGAAAGCCTCTGTGTATACAGGGTGCTGTCTTCAGTAGCCATCTGTTTGTCCTGTGTCATGATGTCCTCCTTAATCTTCCCACCAATCAAGTAAGCTATTGCTATTGGTTTCAAGTTGAAACATTAGTTTCAGAAACTTATGCAACATACCTAAGCTAATTCTGAATTATCCAAAGATTATGTAAAATTTTAAAATAAAGGTGTTTTTTTAAAAAAGCTGCTTCTTTCTTTTTACCTGCCAAGGGAATGACTGCTGATAGTTGACTCTGTCCAAAGACAACATGACTGGGATTTGAATCTCCCAAACCTCCCTGTTTTAGTCAGCTTTTTCAGTGCTGTGACTAAAAGATCTGACCAGAACAATTTTAAAGGTGGAGAAGTTTATTTGGGGGCTCACAGTTTCAGAGGTATCAGTCCCTGGACAGCAGGCTCCATTTGTTGGGGCTCAAGGTGAAGCAGGACATCATGGTACAAGAGCATGGTGGAGGGAAGCAGCTCAAATGGTGATCAAAGACTAGAGAGAGAGACTCCACTTGTCAGATACAAATGTACCCACCAAGTCCAGGCCCCAACTTCCACCTTCTCCAGCCAAACCCTACCACTTCAGTTACCACTCAGTGAATTCCAATCAGGGATAAATTCAAGGATTGGGTTTAAGACTCTTACAACCCAATCATTTCTCCTCTGAACCTTCTTGCATTGTCTCATATGTGAGCTTTCGGGGCACACCACATCTAAACCATAACACTCTCTGATTAGCTCTCTGGTCTTAGACTTCCTCCTCAACACTTCAGGAAAAAGAAGGCTTACTTACTTGGAAGGACAGCATTTTGGAAATACTGACCTATTTATTGGTTTTTCTTCCTTCTTCTCTTACCCAGAATCAAATAATTACGCTGTTCTTCATCCCACACCAAGGCAAGGGATGCAACAGAACAAAAAGCAGAATGAAAGAAAGGCCCCTATTTTATTTTGTAAAAATTTTAAAGAAATAATGTCCTTTATTTAAAAAATAATTTTTCAAATAACAGGATTCAGGGGAGAAGATTCCTTTTCCTCCTGAATGTCATACTTCTCAGATATGGGTTGAGTGTGTTCCAAAAACATTCGTGTGTTGAAGTTCTAACTTTCAGTATCACAAAATGTGACTTCAATTGGAAATGGAGTCATCTCAGTTGTAAACAGTTAAGATGAGGTCATATTGGATTAGGGTGGGTCCCTAATCCAATATGCCTGGTGTCCTCATAAAAGGGGAAATTTGGAGACAGGCACACACAAGGGGAGAATGCCATGGGATGATGAAGGCTGAGATCAGGGTGATGTACAAGCCAAGGAATGGCAGGGATTGCCAGAAAATCACCAGAAGCCAGGAGAAAGGCATAGAATGGATTTTCCCTCAGAGCCCTCAGAAAGAACTAGATAATATCTTGATTTCTGAACTTCCATCACTATGGGAGAATAAATTTCTGTTGCAGATAAATTTCTTCACAGATCGCAGCCCTAGTGCACTAATCTCAAGCCCTCTCCCCAACACTCCACTCACCCTCACCTTAAAAACTCTGCACTTGGGACTCCCCTGCTGGGGCTGTAAAGAACAGGGAAGGGAGCTGCCTTCCAGGGGCCGGGACAGAGGTTCTGCTGCCCTGTACACCAGCCAGAGCTCTATAGAGGATGCTGGGGCTTTGTGGGACCAAGCAGACAGGACCTTAAGCAGCACCTTCCTGATGAGAGTGTGAATGGAGGGCACTTGAATCACTGAATGCCCAGAGAACACTGCCCCTGCCCCTGGTCCCTTAGCATTGTAGCTCCCTGAGACTCATGCATCTCCTTGTTGACACTGAGACCGAGTTTCTCTCTGGATCCCAGTAGAACTGAGCTAAAAATAGAAGTTGGAGAAAAACAGATTTGGGTTACTTTGGGACCTGAGATTCGTGCTTGCAAGTTTACAGCAGCCCTAAGTCTCTCTAAGGTCCTTCCCTGCCGCAAGCTTTGTGGGCTGGGCCCCTCTCTCCAGGTCTGGGTCTGCTACTTTTATTGTGTGTGTGTGTGTGTGTGTGTGTGTGTGTGTGTGTGTGTGTGTAATGGTGAAGTGAAAAAATGGGGCCCTGCCTACTCCATCTCTTGGGAGAAGAAAGAAGCAAGCCCCAGAAGGAAAACATCATCTGTGATCTCCATGCCCACTCCCACCAACAGGGCTCTTCCCATTGACATAGGCCTTATGTCAGGGTCTTAGAAACCATTCTAGAGGATGCCTCACACCCTGGTAGTAGGGGAACCCATACCAGTGCTAGGCCTCTAGAGCCATCAGCAGGATCAGCAAGGAGAGAAGAAGCACACCAGAACAGGGGGACTGCCACCTTCACCCCAGACCCATATACTTGTCCTCTGAATCCTCAGTTTCCACTCCTTCTCTGGCCCTCAGGGCAGCCTTCCAGGGTGTGTTGTGTTGTGACTGGGAATGTGTTATGGCCCAGGGCTACTTTCTATTCTCGCGGGGAACAGAGATATTCCCAGAGGCCTGAGCTAATGGCTTTGGTTCAGGAGACAGGAAAAGGCCTACTGTTACCCCAGAAGCCTCTCTCCAGTCCTTCTCAGGATTCCTTAGAAAACATCTTTTCCATGGGAGGAGGAATTCTCTTCAATGCAACAACTACACATTGAAGCCCAGCTCTGTGCACTGGGATCTATGACACTGGGATATGGCAATGGAGACTTGCAGCATCTGCCCTCCCAGAAATGGAAGGCTGGCAGAATGGGCCCGCCCTGCCTGTGTGTAGGCATTTTCTGGAAAATTAACTTGGATTATGTTGCCATCGTTTTTTAGGCACACATTCAAAACTGTCTAGAAGAAAAATACTAGGCCAATGTCAAAAGAAGAAAAATGACAATACAAGGTAAATTATAATAACAAAATCATAGAGGAAAGAAATTGATTAACTTGGGGAGTCTATTGGTAGCAGTCTTGAGAGGGATGAGCAGGATTTCCCCTTTTTTTTACATTAAGTAAATTTTTTTTTTACCTAAATATGAAAGTAATTCATAGTCATTGTAAAAAAAATTATAAAGAGGGCAAAAATCCATATGAAATCCACATATCACTCAAAGACAACTCCTATTAGCAGTTTTTAATTCTCTTTTTCATGTGAGTACATTTTACATTTATTTATTTCCTTATTATCATAATTGACAATTTGTTATTGCATATATTTAAAGGGTTGAAAAGTGATGTTGTGGCTTACGACAAAATGGGGAATAATTAAATCAAACTAGTTACCATATTCATCACCTCAAATAACATATTTTTGTGGTAAGGTCATTTGAAATTTATTCTCTCTCTCTCTTTTTTTTTTTTTTTTTTTTGCCATGCTGGGGGGTTGAACCTAGACCTCATGCGTTCTATACAAGCACTTTACCACTGAGCTACATCCCCACATGAAATCTATTCTCTTTTATGTTGTGCAATAGATTTTTCCTCCTGTCTAACTGAAGACCGGGTACCCTATGACATTCATCTCCTTATGGCTCCCACTAACTCCAGGCTCTGTGATCACCTTTTTACCCTCTGCTTCTATGAGTTCTATTGATTCCACATTTAAGAGAGGACATGAAATATTTGTGCTGGTTTATTTCCCTTGACATAATGATCCCCTATCCTTTTCACGTTGTAGTAAATGACAGAATCCCCTTCTTCTTTTTAAAGGCTGAATAGTATTTCATTATAAATGTATACTCTATTTGCTCATTTGTCTGATGATAAGACACTTTGAGTCCATAAGTTGGCTCTTGCGAAGTGTTGCAATGAACCTGAGGGTGCAGACTCTCTTTGGTGAACTGGTTTGAAAGCTTTTGTATAAATACCCTGAGGTGGGATTGCTGGATCATCTGGTAATTTTATTCTTAGTTTTATGGGGGAACCTCCATGAAGTTTTCCATAATGACTACACTAATATATATTCCCCAAAACAGTGTGCAGAGATTCTCTTTTCTTCACGTCTTGCCAATGCTTGTTATCTTGCATCTTTTTGATAAAATCCATTCTGACAAATGTGAGATATTGTGGTTTGAGTCTGCATTTGCCTAGTGATTAGAAATGTTGAATATTTTTTCATATATCTTTTAATCACTTTTATATATGTCTTCTGAGAAATGTCTATTCAAGTCCTTTGCCCATTTTAATTATTATTATTATTTTTTGGCTATTGAGTGTTTTAGCTGTTTAAAGATTTTGTGTATTGACCCCTTAACAGATATACAGTTTGTTAATTTTTCCTTATTTATAGATTGTCTCTACACAATGTTAATTTGTATTCTTTAATTGTGCAGAAGTTTTTTAGTTTCATGTAATCTTGTTTGCCTGTTTTTGCTTTTGTTGCTTGTGCTTTTGAGGTCAAATTAAAAAAAAAAATCATTGCCCAGACTAATATTATGTAGTTTCTCCCCTTTATTTTCTTCTAGTAATTTCACAGTTTGTAACCTTAGATTTGTGTGTTTGATCCATTCTGAGTTGATTTTTGTATAAAGTGTGACACAAGGGTCTCATTTCATTATTCTTCATGTGGATATTCAGATTTCCCAGTATCATTTATTGAATAGACTATCCCTTCCTCCATTATGAGTTCTTGGCATCTTCATCAAAAATCAATCGATCATTCATATGATTTCATTTCTGGTTCCATTGATTGATATGTCTTTTTTTTCCTGCCAGTACCATGCTATTTTAGCTGCTATAGCTTTGTAGCATAGTTTGAAAACAGGTAGTGTAATGCTGCAGCTTGATTATTATTGCTTATGATTAGTTTGGCTATTCAGGGTTTTGTTGTTTTTGTGTTTGTTTGTTTTGGTTCTGTATGAATCTTTGGATTGATTTTTACATTTATATGGAAAATGATATTGTAATTTTGAGAGAGGTACTTTGTTTTGGGTAGTATGTATATTTTTGCAACATTTATTCTTCTAATCTGTAAACATGGAATATTTTTCCAATTATTTGTGTCTTCAATTTCTTTCAATTGATTTTAAAATTTGAATGTATAAGTCTTTCATTTTGGGGGGCTAAATTTATTCCTAAGGGTCAAATATTTCTAAAACTTTGTTGAATAAAAGTGATAAAAGTGGGCATTCTTGACTTTTTATAGATCTTGAGGAAAGACTTTCAAGTTTTTAATATTAAGTATGATATAGGCTTCTTGTATATGGCCTTTATTGTGTAGAGGTAGATTCTTTCTGTATCTAATTCATTGAGAGTTTTAATTTTATTTTTGTTTTTGATTGCTATTGCTACTGTAAATGAGATTTTTTTCCAATTTCTTTTTTGACCCTTTGTTAATAGTGTACACAGCATCACTAATTTTTGCATGTTCATTTTGTATCCTGTGACTTTATTGTATTTGCTTATTGGTTCTAACAGTATTTTTGGTGGAGTCTGTATGGTATTGTATGCATAAGATCATGTTCAGCAAAAGTTGATAATTTCACTTGTTTCTTTCCTGTTTAAATGCATTTTCTCTTTTTCTTTTGCCTAACTGCTTTGGCCTTTATTGTATTGAGGTATATTCCTTTTATGTCTAACTTGTTGAGAGTTTTTATCATAAAAGAATATCAGATTTTGTGAAGTGCTTTTTCTGCAACTAAGAAGGTGATCATATGGATGCTTTTCCTTCATTCTGTTAATGTGGTTATTGATTTGTATGCTAAGCCATATTTGCATCCCGTCTGCAACCTCCATATATAAATCCTACTAGATCACAGTGAATGATTCTTTTAATGTACAGTTGAATTTTTTTCCTAGTATTTTATTGAGGACTTTTCACCTGTGCTTATCAAGTATATTGGCCTATAATTTTTTTTTTCTTGTCAAGCCTTTATTTGGCTTTGGTATCAGGGTTTGCTGGCCTCATAAAAAGAGTTTGGAAGTGTTATCTTAAGAAGGATTAGTTCTTTAAGTGTTTGGGTAGTGTTCAACTGTGTACAATTCAACTGCAAAGCCATTGAACCCCTGGCTTTTCTATTTTTTCATGATTCAGTCTTGGCAGGTTGTATATATCTAGTAATTTATCCATGTCTTCTAGACTATCCAATTTTTGATGTATAATTATCTATTATAGTTTCTTAGGTTTTTAAAAATTTTCCATGGTATCAGTTGTAATGTCTCCATCTTCATTTGTGATTTTATTTGAATTTCTTATCATTTTTTTGCTACTTTGTCTAGCTAAAGGTTTGTTGATTTTAGCTTTTCAAAAAATCAATTCATTTTTATTGATTTTTTCTGTTGTTTTCCTGGCTTCTATTATTTCTTTTCTGATATTTATTGTAATTTCTATCTTCAACTAATTTAGGGTTTAGTTTATTCTTCTTTCCCATGTTAATTGAGGTGTGATGTTAGATTGCCTATTTGAGATTTTTTGCTTCCTTCATCCCATAAGTTTTGTATATTGTGTTTTCATTTTTATTTATCTCAAAGATTTTTTTTTTAATTTTGGTTCAGTTTGTTCTGTGACTCATCGCTGTTTAGAAGCATCTGGTTTAATTTTCTCATATGTGTGAATTTCCCAAGATTTCTTCTGTTATTGATTTTTAGTGACATAGAGTTGTGATTGGAAAAAGTAGTTCATATGATTTCAATCCCTTTAAATTTAATTAGACTTGTTTTGTGGCCTAACATATGATCTGTCTTGGAAAATATCCAATGTAAACTTGAAAAGAATGTGTATTCTATTCCTGTTGGATGTAATGGTCTGTATCTGTCTGTCTGTTATGTTCATTTGGTCTAAAGTATAATTCAACTCTAGTGCTTATTAATTTTCTGCCTAGACAATGTGTCCATTGTTGAAAGTGGAGCATTGACACCCCTTTTTTCCTTTGTATTGCCTTCTATTTCCTCCATTCAGGTCATGTATTAACTACTTTATGCATTGAGGTGCTCCAAAGTGGGGTGCTTATATAATTACTGCTATGAACTCTTGATTACATATTGTCTTTCTTTGCTTTTTTTTTTTACAGTTTGACTTAAAATCTACTTTTTCTGATGTAAATATTCTATATCGTTGCCAGTTTTGGGTTTTTATTTGTGTAGGATATCTTTTTTCACTTCTGTACTTTCAGATTATATTTGTTCTTACTAGTAAAATGAATCTGTGGTAGGTAGCATATGGGTGAATCTTATTTTTTAAAATTTTTCATTCACTTAGCTACTCTGTCTTTTTACTTGAGAATTTAACCCATTTATCTTCAAAGCAATCATTAATAAGTAAAGAATCACTGCTGTGATTTAACTGCTATTGATCGTTGTCTTCTGTTTGCTTTTTAAATTGCTTTTTCTTCTCTTTCTGTCTTCCTTTGGAGTTTGATGGTTTTCCATGGCGATCACCTTTGAATTCTTTTCTTTTTGTGCATTAATTATAGGTGTTTGCTTTACAGTTACCATGAGGTTTATATAAAAATAAATTAAAAATAGGCCATTTTCAATTGAGATTAACTCAACTTTTACCTCAAACCAAAACTCTACATTTTTGCCTCCCCACCACATTTTATGCTTGTGATGTCAAAATTAATCTTTTTTGGGTAATTTGTATACCTAAACAGTTTATTGTAACTACAGTTGTTTTCAATAGTTTTGTCTTTTTAACTCTCATGGTAGAGATAATATTGCTTTATATAACACCCTCATAGTTTTGAAATATTCTGAATATGACTTTATATTATCAATGCATTTTTTTACGTTCATATGGTTTTATGTTCTTAATCAGCAACCTTTCATTTCGACTTCAGGTACTCCCTGTAATAATTACTATATAGTGAGCTCACTAGTCATGAACTTCCTTAGGAAGTTCTGGGAGAGTTTTTACTTCGCTTCATTTCTGAAGGACAGCTTTGCTGGGTAAGGTATTATTGGTTGAGGGTCGTTTTCTTCAGCACTTTAAATATATCACCCAAACTTCTGTTGGCCTACAGGGTTTCTACAGAGAAATTTGCTTACAGCCATATTGAGACTCCATTGAATATCATGTTTCTTTCATGTTTTCTGCTATTTTCATTTCTTTTCCTTTGATCTATTTATTTATTTATTGTGTTGCTGGAAGTCAAACCCAGAATTTCATGCATGCTTGTAATCTGCCACTGAACTATATATCCCCAGCCTTTATCTTTTTGGTAATTTGATTACAATATATCTTAATGAATAACTCTTTATGTTAAATTTTAACAGAGATATCTGAGCTTTCTGTAACTGCATGTTATTGTCTTTTCTCAGGTTTGAGATATTTTTGACACTGTTACATTTTATATGCATTATGGGCTTTTTGTTTTCTTTTAAAATCTCTTCTCTTAATGAATCATGAAATTTCTTCTCTTCATGAATCCTTAATGTGCATATGTTAGTTCTCCTGATGATCCTGTCTCATACTTCCTATAGGTCTTAATTCTTTTTTTTCCTTTCACTTCTCAGACTAGATGATTTTAAATGTCCTCTCTTCAGTTTCAATGACTGATTCTGCTTGATCAAAGCAGCTGTTGAAGTTTTCTATTGAATATTTTAATTTGGTTATTGTAGTCTGTATTTTGTGATGTATTTGGTTTGATTATTATATATTTTATTTTGTAGTCCAAATGGTCTCTTTTTTTTTTTTGCTTGTTTGTTTCTATTTCATTTTCAATCTCATGTGGCTTATGTTTTCCAAATTTTATTCAATTTTCTGTCCTTGTATTCATGTATTTCCCTGGACTTCTTTAAGAGAGTTATTCTGAATTCTTAGTTCTTTTTATAGATCTCTATTTCTTCAAAACCCACTATTAGAACTGTATTAGTTTCCTTTGGTGATTATCATATTTACCTTACTTCTAATAATTCATGCTTCCTGGCATTGGTGCCAGTACATTAGAGAAGACAGTCACCCCTTTCAGCCTCCACTTGTATTCTTTGGTGCTGGTAAGATCTTCAATATTTAACCCAGCTTTTGATCCTGGTTGGGCTAATTGGGCAACTTCAGACAGACAGACCTTGTTGTTGTGTTTCTAGTTTGGCTGGACTGTTAAGTGTGGACAGGAATTGAGTCCAATTTCTGGCTGTGCCTCTTAATCCAGTGAGACCACTGGCTGGATTCTGCAGTAAGAGAGAGCTGCTGTATGTGCCCTGCAATTGCCTGGCTCACCAGTACTGCAGTTTGGGATTTGTCATTGGGTAGGTCTCCATGCTGGGCTCCAAGGCTGAGTTAAGTGTCTGGAATCACTATTTGCCACTCAAGGTTGACAGAACCAGAGGCCTTATTCATATATATGCATGGACCTGGGCTTTCCTTCTATCCTTGGGTGGTCTTAAGTAATGGACTAAAGCTTGATATATTGGTTGCTTGGCCATTGGGCCTGGGTAGGGCCATATGCTCCCTCCATGTCCTCCATGTCCCTGCTTTTTTTGTTTTAAACCTCAGGAAGGGTTAAGGAGTACATCAGGTCTTCTCTAGATTGAAGTTTGGCAACTGGAATGGAGCAAGGTCAGAGGTTCCTTTTTATGGACAATGCCGACCTGGCCTCATCTCTCAGCTTCATAAAGTTTTGAGGTGAACACTATGGCTAGGTGTGGAAGCTGGACAAAGATTTGGGTCGTGGAGATCCATTGACTGTGCTTCTTGCAGAGCAATGCTGTTGGCTACCTATAGCCTCTTTGGTGGTCTCTGTTGGTCTGAATGCAAAGGAGCTACTAAGATCCCTGTGCTAGTCACTGTGAGTCCCACCGATGTTCTTTGTCTCCAACTGATTTCAGACGGTCTAACTTTTCTGACACCTCAGTGTTTCCCATGAGGCAAGATCAGAGAGTGTCTCCGGTAAAGGGTCTCAGAATAGTGGAAAAGCTAAATATTTGCCTCCAACTCTTTCCTCCCTCTGCAACAACTGTGGCTCCTGAGGTATCCGCTGTGAGTGGCAGTATGCCAGCTTGGAAGAGTGGCAACATGGTCTAAGTGAAACTGCTCCTCTTATAGTGCACATTGATGTTCTTAGTTTTGGGGTCCAAATGAGATCACAGCCTCACTCCTGAGTCCTGGGCATTATTTCCTTAAAGATTTCCTTACTTCCATTCTCTTTTCTCTCCCTCATGGAACATAATTGCACAAATGTTAGTTGCTTACTGCTGCCCCATCGTTCATTGATCCTTTTTCCATTTACAAAACAATACATTTGCTTCTCATTCATTTTGGGTAGTTTCCCTTGTTGGGGTCATTATTCTTTTCTTCTGCCATGTTATATCAGCCATGAATATTTGACATTAATCCTGTCCAAAGTATTTTTTTCTGACCTATTGAAGATTTCATTTTTAGTTTAGCTTCTTAAATATATAAAATACAGTTTTAACATCCTTGATCATTAATTTTATCTAATGTGGCACTTCTGGGTCAGTTTTAATTGATTTTGCTCTTTATTATGGGAAAAACTTTCCTCCTTCTTTGCATGACTAGTGGTTTTTTCTTTGGATGCCAGACATTGTAAATATTTTCTTTTTGCATGATAGGTATTTTTATATTCTGATAAATATCTTGAGCTATGTGCTAGGGATGCAGTTAGGCTTCCTGGAAACCATTTGGTCCCTCCAGATACTGCTTCTAAGCTTGTTATATCCTGTTTCTCAGGGGTTTACTACCTGATTTCCAATATCTTAACAGCCTTTGTTTCATATTTTTTTCTGTTTTTTTTTTTTTAGTTGAACATGGACACAGTACCTTTGTTTTACTTATTTATTTATTTTATGTGGTACTGAGGATCAAACCCAGTGCTTCACATGTGCAAGGCGAGTGCTCTACCACTGAGCCACAACCTCAGCCCCTTTTTCTGGTTCTTTAGTTGTTACATGCAGGAGAGTAATTCAGTTTCTTTCACTCCAATTTAGCCAGAAATTCAAGTATCTCTTTATTAGAAGTTGAAATGAATAAAAACATTTCCAGAAGTGTAATTAAGCAAAATCTCATTTTGCTGAACCACTCGGACCTGTCTCAAAGATTGGAAATAGTGATTCTGTGGGCATCTGTTTGCCTCATTGGTAAAGATAAAGGCCTCATGCCTGGGGGAGGGGGCAGAGTTGAAGGGAATCTGCCTTGTTTAAATTCAAGGGGGGCTGGGGATGTGGCTCAAGAGGTAGCGCACTCGCCTGGCATGCGTGCGGCCCGGGTTCGATCCTCAGCACCACATACAAACAAAGATGTTGTGTCCGCAGAAAACTAAAAAATAAATATTAAAAAATTCTCTCTCTCTCTCTCTCTCTCTCTCTCTCTCTCTTAAAAAAAGTCTCAAACAATAAAGCTTTAAAAATAAATAAATAAAAATAAATTCAAGGGGTCACAATGGAGGGTAGGAATGCTGACTTTCCTATTTCCCTGTCCAGAGGACTGTAGTGAAAATAATCCTATAAAAAATCCTGTCAGTTTAGATTTCCTGAAATGCCTCTGAAATATAAAATATCAACATGAAATGAGCATTCTGTAGCTCCAATAACATTGAATATAGTGGTAAAAGAGATAGCAAAATTGGCTGCGGCCTAGCATTAATGCTCAGAGAGGAGAACGAGAAAAGGAGAGAGACGGCTGTCTTGAAGCAAGATCATTTCAGGTTCATTTTCTCAGTCCTGTTTAGGTAAATGTTGAAGGAGGGTAAATTTCCAACTAAAGGGCCAAGGTCAAAGCAAGGCTTTGGAAAGCCAACCTGGTCTCTGACAGAGAAGCACTGCAGTGGGTATGTATGTGCCTGCATGCACATAGGTCAGCCAGGACCAGGGCAGGAGGCAAGATGATAGTGGGAACTTCAAGGAAGTGTGGTGGCTTTAAATAAGTGAATTTAAAATTCTTTAGTTACAAAAGTGACACACTCTTTCCAGACATTAGATCTGAGCCCGTCTTTCTGTGGTGGTATGGGCCTGTTTTTGTTTCTAGGGCCACTTTTCTTCTCGGTAGAAGCCCACAGCCCACCTGAGTAAACAGGGGCTCGGGCTGAAAGCTGCAGTCCTGGCGCTATCCAGAGCTCTCACTGGTGCTCCCTTGGATGTCTGTTTTAATCTCTTGCCCAAGAAAGTCTGCAGAAACATAAAAACAGGTGGGAAAAAGTTATATAAAGTTCTTCATCAGGAAACTCTTAAAACCACTTGGCAAAAGTGTATCTGGAGGATTGGTTACAGGAATGAAAAGAACCAGTCTATAGGCACAGGCTGAAAGTCTGGAACTCAGCAGTTCAGCCTGAGACAAAGACAATGAGACTTCATGGATCCCATGTGGAAGAAGATCAAAAGAGAAAGGCCTGTGAGAACTTTATGATACTTCTTTTTCAGATATGAGACATCCTCTTCTTGGAACATGTTGTACAGGAAAGGTGTGTGGCCCTAGAAGGCATCGAACAATGAAGTGCTATTCAACTGGGAGTTCCAGGGAAAGCAAAAGTACAGAGAAACCCTGGGTAGCCAATTTTCCAGCAAATAATCCAACAGTGGTGGATTATAATGTCCCAGGCAGCCCTTGCCAAGAAAAGAGAGTTACAGGCTTGGCCTGGGGGAACCGTTCTGACCTCACTGTCTGCTGCACTTGGCCAGCCATTAGTAATCTCTATTTTTTTCCCCATTGGTTTCACTCGTGTGAGTTATTTTTCACCAGACCATGGCAAATTCCATCAGAAGCTACATAGCAGTATTTTGTTTGCCAACTGAAAGAACACAAACCCAGCGTACAGCTCAAGAGTTGTAACACTTTCCAAATTCTTCCTTACATTGAAGATTTTATTATTGGGTCACTCAGTGACTTTCAGCTGGTAAGATTCTCCAGGTCAGACCTACAGTACATTTTAAACTCTTTGAATATGGTACTCCTAATCCTGCCTGCTCTCTGTTTGCTCCCTCTTCTATTAACACTTAAAAAAAATTATTTTTAACAGACATTAATTGTACATATGTATGGTGTTTAATGTGATATTTCAACACATGCATACAATGTACACTGTTCTAATTCAAGCTTCCTTTGTTTACCACCCCCAACCTCAGTTTCTTTCATTATTTTTTTTTCTTCCCTCTTGATGTATCTGGCAAACTGTAACTGTTAAGTTTTGCATGTGACGTGTCTCCTAAAATCTTCTGTTAATTCAGAAATATTCAGAGGTAAAATGATTACATATGTGAGGTGTAACCTAATCAGAGTTTGAATAGACTGACTGGGTGGTAACTGTAGGCAGGTAGAGTATGGCTGGAGGAGGTGGGTCACTGGGGACAAGCCCTGGAAGGGTTGTTCTTCCTGAAGCCTCTTCCTCTCTCTCTGTGTTTTGCCCCTCCACTGAGTTGAGAAATTGTCCTCTGCTGGGCCCTTCTGCTATGATGTTCTACTTCATTCTGGGCCCAGAGCAATGCAGTCAGCCATCTTTGAACTGAGACCTCTAAAAACTATGAACTCCAAATAAACTCCCCCACTCCCAAGCTATTCCTGTCAGGTGTTTTGGTCACAACAAAGAAAAATTGAACTGAAACACACATATTTTACTTTAGTATTTTTCATGTTTTCTTTTAAAAAATGTTTTTATGAATGTATTATAGTTATACAAAATGTGGGGTTCATTTTAACATAGTCATAATGGGATATAATTTGCTCCATTTCAGTCCTCAGTACTTCCTCTTTTCAACTTCCTCCTTCCCCCAGTTTTTCTTCCTCTACTCCACTGAACTTCCATTTATTTATTGTATTTTTTAATGGGTGCTTCATAGATATATAGAAAGTAAAATTCACTGTGAGGTATTCATATATGTACACAGCAAAATTTTGTCAATTCCATGCTGCATTTCCTCCATTTTCCATTCCTACACCCTTCCCCTCAATCTCATTTCTCTATTCCACTGATCTCCCCTTTATTTTTGTGGAATCCAACTCCTGTTTTCTCTCCCTTATTTTGCTCTCTTTCCCATATGAGAGAAGGCATTCTTCCTCTGACTTTCTGAGTGTGGCTTCTTTCACTTTGTATGATGTTCTCCAGTTTCATCCATTTACCAGAAAATGCCATAATTCCTTTTTCTTTTTGGCTAAGTAAAACTCCACTGTGTATATATACCATATATTTTTTTAATCCATTTGATGATTGACAGATTCCTGGGCTGGTTCCATGATTTGGCTATTGTGAATTACACTGCTATAAACATAGATGTACCGTATCACTGTAGTAAGTTGATTTTTGTTCTTTTGGATAAATACCAAGGAATGAGCTAGCTGGGTTGTATGGTGGTTCCATTCCTAGTCTTTAGGAATCTCCATACTGATTTCCAAAGTGATGATACTAATTTGCTATCTGACCAACAATACATGAGTGTACCTTTCCCCCCACATCCTTGCTGGCATTTTTTATTATTTATTTCCTAGATTCTTGATGATTCTTGATGACTGTCATTATAATGGAGGTGAGGTGAAATCCCAATGCGGTTTTGATTTGCATATCCCTGATTGTTAAAGATGTTGAACATTCTTTCATGTATTAGTTGGTCATTTGTATTTCTACTTTTCAGAAATGTCTGTTTAGTTTCTTTTTGCCATTTATTGATTGGGTTAGTTGTTTTGCAATAATACTAAGTTTTTTGAGTTGTTTATATATTTTGGATATTAATCCCCTGTTAGAAGAGTAGCTGGCAAAGATTTTCTTCCATTCCGTTCTGTAGGCTCTTTGTGCTTTTGTTTCCTTTGCTATGCAGAAGCTTTTTAATTTAATGCCATTTCACTTATTGCTTCTTGGTTTTATTTATTGAGCTTTAGGGGTCTTGTTAAGGAAGTCAATGCCTGCACCTATATGATGGAGTATTGACCTATGTTTTCTTCTAGCAGTTGCAATATTTCTGACCTAATTCCTAGGTCTTTGATCCACTATGAGTTGGCTTTTGCACAGGATGAGAGGTAGGGATCAAGCTTCATTCTTTTATTTATGAATATCCAATTTTCCTTGCACCATTTGTTAAAAAACTATCTTTTCTCCAACGTATGTTTTTGTCCTCTTTATCAAGTATCAGATGACTATATCTATGTGGATTTATGTCTATGTCTTCTAATCTATTCCGTTGGTCTTCATGTCTGTTTTGACGCCAATACCAAGCTATTTTCATTGCTGTTTTATTGTACTATAAAGCTGTTTTATATTATTATAGCTCTGTAAATATAATTTGAGATTAGGTATATGATACTTCCAGCATCACTCTTATTGCTCAGAATTACCTTGGCATTCTGGGATTTTTATTCTTCCAAATGAATCTTAGGACTTTTTTCTAGTTCTGTGAAAAATGTCATTGGTATTTTGATGTAGATTACATTGAATATGTAGATTCCTTTCAGTAATTATTTTGACAATATTAGTTCTGACTATCCAAAAACATTAGAGGTCTTTCCATCTTTCTTTGGTGTTCTATAGTTTTCATTGTAGAGGTCTTTGATCTTCTTGTTTAGGTTAACTCCCAACTATTTTATATATTGATTCTTTTGTTGATGAACACCTAACTCGAGTTCATATCTTAGCTATTATCAATAGTGCTTCAATAAACAAGGGTGTGCAAGTATCTATAGATCTTTTTTAATTATTAAACTCATTCATATGTCCATTCCATTCACCTCTACTCCTGTTTTTTTTTTCATCAGAAATATTGGTATGCATATTTTGTGCCAAGTCCTGGTGACACACAATAGAGTTACAAAAGCTACAGTGACTACATTAATGAAAAACTCTTGTATATCACTTGCCTTGTGCATAAACACTTCTATGCCCTTAAAGTATCAACTGGAATGGAAGGACTGTTTCCTGACTTTTTGTCAGGAAAGAAGTGAGTGACACAAAAGGCAGCCCAGTAAACACAGATGTAACAGTTAACCCTTGCAACAACTACTGAGAAATTGTTTAGTTTCTCAGTAGAAGTTTCCGAATCATTTGGGGGAGATACTATCATTATTACCACTGTGCAGATGAGGAAACTGAGATTTTATATATATATATATATATATATATATATATATATATATATATATCAGCATGGTCCCTGTTTTCAAAAGAGTTTACAGAGTAGTAGGAAGTCAAATTACATGTGTACCAAAGAGAGAATACTGTTAGGTCTAAGTAACAATACAAGCTTGCAAAAGTAATGGCATAGGATGTTTTTATATAGAACTAAACAGTGTATCCTAGATTGGTTCTCCTAAAAGTCAATGCTGAGTTAAGGAATTAAGGGGTAGTGATTGATTGAGGAGGTTCACTTTTTTTTTTTGAGAGAGAATTTTTTTACTATTTATTTTTTAGTTATCGGCGAACACAACATCTTTGTTGGTATGTGGTGCTGAGGATTGAACCTCAGCCGCACGCATGGCAGGCGCGCGCCACCGCTTGAGCCACATCCCCAGCCCCGAAATAGCTTGCGTTGCCCCCTCTGAGGTTCGAACTCAGGACCTTCAGATTATGAGACTGACGCGCTGCCTACTGCGCTAAGGAGGCAACCTTGAGGTTCACTCTTTTTTTTTTTTTTTTTTAAAGAGAGAGTGAGAAAGGAGAGAGAGAGAGAGAGAGAGAGAGAGAGAGAGAGGATTTTTAATATTTATTTTTTAGTTCTCGGCAGACACAACATCTTTGTTGGTATGTGGTGCTGAGGATCGAACCCGGGCCGCACGCATGCCAGGCGAGCGCGCTACCGCTGAGCCACATCTCCAGCCCTTGAGGTTCACTCTTGAGGAAGCAGTGAGGAACAGATAAAAGATAGAGAAGAGGAAGAAGCCAACAAATGGTCACTTTCGGGTGAGGTTTTGGCCTCGGCCTGATCCTATGGAGAATACTAGAGTATAAATTATAGCTTAGCTAATTTGCCCCCAAACAAAGAAACAGCTTTTGAACTCCACACCAGTCAGTAATTGGCTAATGAGTTTGGGGAGATGTAAAACTTCCAGACATTTTGGGCATGGAAATCAAGTGCTGAAACAAGTCAGGCAACTCCAAAGCCCTTGATCAATTCTTTTAACATCTCATATTTAAGGCCTTTGCAGCAAAGCATGCAGAAGCTGGAGGTTAGGTGCACAGAATTGACACAAGAGCTCTGAGAAGATCAGAAGGATGAGTAGCATCTGCTATAGTTCTTCTCTTGCATCACACAGATGAGCTTGCTTCTCTCATTCCATCGTTAAATTTACTTTGTCCTCTTATAGCTTCTTCAAAATTCTGGTTATGTAAGAATTCTGGGGGGAAAACTTACAAGGGGTATGTTCTTGGCATGTCCCAGTTCTCACTCCTTCAGTTGGTTCTGAGATTGCATCTAAAATATTTTTCATTTTCTTTCTCTACCATCCTTTGTAGCATTCCCTTTCCCTTGGCTCTCATTTTTGCTGGTTTATGTGGTGGGCTTGGAAAGATGATTCAGATCTTCAGCATGAGAAGTCTGAACCCCTGGTTACCATGATTTTATCAGGCCACGGTTGTCATACCTACCCATTCACACTTAATGCTGGTCATGGGAGTACCAAAAAGTATCCCAGTGAACCACTTGGGAGATAAATACTTTCCTCCGCACCTTCATTATGTAGCTCAGATCTACCTTTTCATAATGATCAGAGTCAATTTTTTTGTCATCATGGTAACTCATATCTGCACCTTTGGGTCTACTGGCAACAACAAGTTAGCAGCCATAGCTTTAAGTTTATGGGATTCCTAATGTGTCTCATGCTAGAAGCACACCGCCTTGGGGAAAAAGGACTTTAGACCTACAGAGCCTGAGTTTGGGGAAGATAAGTACAAATTCTCCAACTGGAGAATAATGCTAAGTAGGGCCACTTCTTACTCCCACCACTTGAATCTCAGAATTATATATTCTACCTAGAACACGGAAAACACCCTCACAGCACACCACCTCAACTCAGCCTTCAAGAGGCAGATTTGACATTTAATAAGGCCCTGTCCTAAAAGGACCCTGTTAGGACAGGGCCTTCTTAAAGGCAAAGTATGCAGTTGGACTGGTGGATCCCTTAGTCTTGTGCCCACAGACAGACATCCAAGGCATTTTTATATGGTATGTCACATTAGCAAGTCACTCTACATAGTGATGCTATTCTCTGAGGCCTGTGGTCAGAAAGAAAAATTCATTCCTATAATATATGGCAATCCCAATCAGAAGGAAATATTTTCCATTACAGAGTGGATGGAGTCCAGTGTAGCTAACTGTCCTCCAAGTGATGGGCTGTTCTGCTTGAGGGTTTGGGACTGAGTGTGATTTCTGTTTTTAATAGCTCAGACATTCAGTAATGCTAATAATCACATCTGTAGTACTTACTGCCATCTTCAGTTACCACAAACTAAGTGGCTTAAGACCATGTTTTTATTTTTCAGTTTACAAAACCTCTTAACTATATTATTGTTCATCCATCACGCCCACACACTTCCCCTGTACCCCACTTCTGATAGTGTTATGGTAGCATCTTATGTGGTTAAGTCACTGTTCAACTACATTTTTGATTATGTGAACGTTATTTATAGCTGAGTTTCACATTTAACATTTTCTTTCTTTTAAACCTTTTCTCATCCCCGCCATAGAGTTATTTATTACATTCTTTGTTTGCTTAGGGTTCTTTTGAAAATATAACCACCTTTGTCCTTAAATTGACAGAGCTATGAAATTTTTCTTATACATTTATTTATAAATACTAAGTATTCTATCAGCTTTATTTTTCAAGAGGATTTATAGGGGGACTATCCTACCAAACTGGTGATCTCTAACTCTATCCTGAGAAAGTATTTCCCATAACTTGATGTCATCAGTCCTCAGGTATTGACTCTGCCCTCCCTCTGAATTCTGTTCCTTTCCCATCCACACTGCTTCTTCTTTAGACTTTCTTGATTTTATGGGGCATTTCTTCCTGTTTTTTTGGGGGTGGGTACCAGGACTTGAACTCAGTGGCACTCGAACACTGAGCCCTAGCCCCAGCCATAATTTGTATTTTATTTAGAGACAGGGTCTCACAGAGTTTCTTAGCACCTCCACGTTGCTGAAGCTGGCTTTGAAATTGTTATCCTCCTGCCTTAGCCTCCGGAGCTGCTGGGATTACAGTGTGCTGGGATTACATCTGGCTGTGGGACATTTCAGAACAGTGATTCCTAGAGAGGGAGACACATGGGAATAGAGGTGGAAAGGGTTCAGAGAAAGCCTCCCATGTAAAGAAATGTGGGAAACATGAGAGTATTGTGCGCTTTTGGAAGTGCTTCCTGGGAAGACAATGATTTTCCGTGGTACTGATGTGCAAGGTGAGGGCCTTAAGGCAGGGTTCTGTGTTCTCCAGTACATAAAAGGCTTGGGTTTCATGGAGAGGGCACACAATCCCTTTCCAATCACCAATACAATCATTAAAGAAGCCGCACTTTGCCACATTGACAGAAGAGGGCACCATCAAACCAAGAATCTTGCAAATCAGCCCAACTCTGCGAAAAGAATTGAAGAAAATGAAATAAATCTGTGCTGAGCTACTTTAAAAAAAAAAAAGAGAGAGAGAGAGCTTCAACCACTCCATAAGAGGTAACAACAGTGGCAGCAACCATCCCAAGGAAGCAGAAGAAAACTATCACACAACAACCCAGATGGAATTAAAGAAGCTCAAATGGGCACTTTGAAGTATTTTTAAAAATTATCTCTAAACAGAAATTTAAAAATAGGATTTGAAAAAAAAAAAGAATAGGAAGGAATTAAGAGCTTCTTGAACCTTAGAATAAAAAAGGAAATCATCTTGAAATTTAAAACTAAATTAAATCACCTAAATTAGTTTTCTAGGGCTCTTTTAACAAATTACCACAAACTGAGTGATTTAAACCAGCAGACGTTTGTTTTCTCACAGTGTAGAGACCAGAAGTTCTGAAATCGAGGTGTCAGCAGAATTTATTTCTTCTGGAGCTCTGAGAGTCCCTTCCATCCCCCTCTTGGAGGTTTTGGTGGCTGCCAGCAATCCTTGCTTGGTGTTTTTTGCCTCGCAGATACAGCACAGGGTCCCCACCTCCATCTTCTTTTGAGTGTGTCTTCTCCCCTTCTCTTCTAAGGGTGCCTGCCGTTGGAATTAGGGCTCACCTAGATAATCTAGGAGGATCTTAGCTCAAGATACTTAATTAGACCTGCAAAGACCCTTTTCCAAAGAAGGAAATATTCACCCGTTTGGGGGGACTTATTTTGGTGGGGAGGGGAGCACCATTCAACTGCTGCAGTCCCCCAGTGAGGATGTGCTCAAAGGGAGATTCAATAGGGCATGGAAGAAAGATAAGCCAACAACCAAGAAAATGAAATGGAATGAAGGAAAATATAAGGAATAAAGCTAGTGACATAGAAGACCAAGAAACAGGTGTAACTGAAATTCTTGAAGAAAACCAACATTAAAATATAAAACTATAATAGAAGAAAACTTCTTAGTAATAAAATATGATCTACAAAATACTACCTACCAGAAGCTACAGGTAACTGGGAAGATGGAATGATCAACTCTGAGTTAATAAAACCATTAGATTTTGAAGATAAAGGGGGAAAATTCTCAAGACCTCCAGACAAAAGGATCACATAATTTACAACGACAAAAGAATTACACTGGTACCTAATTATTAATGTAACTACAAAGCAAGGCAGCAATGACAAGCTTTATTTTTTTTAATGCAAGGAAAGTAAATGTGAACCTAAGATTTTATATCCGGCCAAGTTGCTCTTCAATTATTAAAGCTATAGAAACATATTTTTAAACTCCAAAGAACATGAAATTTTGTTCTTATGAAGCCTTCCTGAAGAAACTACTATAGGGTGGCTTCACTCAACCAAAAGATACCAAACAATAAAATTTCCCCTCTCGCCACCACTGATCTCGCCACCACTGACCTGTTAGTCCCTATGATTTTGCCTTTTCCAGAATGTTATATAGATGGATGTGTAGTTTGTAACCTTTTCTTTTTTTCTTTTACTTAATACAATGCACCTAAGAAACTCTCATGTAGTTCATTTTATTATGTTGCTAATTTCACTGTATGCCCTTCAACTAGGGAATAGATAAGAGAATCAAGGTATTCTCTTATCTATTCCCTAGTTGAAGGACATTTAGTTTTGGCTCTTGTAGTGATAATGAAAAGATATAAACATTAAGATACAGATTCATAATTCTACTCTCTTAGCTAAATATCCATAAATGGAATTGTTAGGTCATATGCTAAAGATATGTTTAGCTTTTTTTTTTTTTAAAGAGCAATTAAAAAAAAAAAGAGCAAAATTTCCCCCAAAATGGCTGTTCTGTCCTGTATTCCTACAAAGAATGTATGATAATTTCAGTTTCTCTGAATCTGTGACACCACTTGGGTATCAATTTTGGTTTAAATGTGTAAGACCATGCAAGAAAATTTAGAGGGAAATGATTATGAGAGTCTTAACCTAATCATTGAGTTAATACACTTGAATGAATTAATTGGATAGTACCTATGGGAAGGTAGGGTATGTCTGAAGAAAGTGGGTCATGGTAGGGGGGTGGCTTTGGGGTATATATATTTTTTTTCCTGCTGAGAAGAGCGCTTTGTTTCCTGGTACTATGTCCTGAGCTGATTTCTTCCTTTACACAATTCTGCCATGATGTTCTGCCTTACCACCGGCCCACAGCAATGGAGTTGGCCATGTAGGGACTGAGAACTGTGAGCATCAAATAAACTTTTCCTTCTCTAAAATCGTTCAGTTCTTTTGGTCACAGTGATGATAAAGCTGACTAAAATAGGATTATTTGTGTGTGTGTCTTTTTAAATTAAAAAAAAATTAAAATTAAATTTTTAATTTAAATTAGCCATTCTCATGTTAATGGGAGTATTTTATTGTAGCTTTGTGTATTCTAATGATATTAATTGCATATCATTATGAACATATTCCCATGAGCCTACTTGCCATTCACATATCATATGAAGGAGTATCCAAATTCTGTGCCTATTTTATAAAGTGTGTTTTTTTTCCTTATTATTGATCTTTGAAAGTTTTTTTTATTTGTGTTGCAAGTAAGAGAAATTCAATCCAGGTTAAGGAAAAAGGAATTTACATTAGCTCATGAAATCAAGATGTCCATGGAAGAGTGAGCTTCAGGGTCTCCCACAGTTAATCAAGCTTATCATCTTCAGGAGTTTCTCTTACCGTCCTTCAGCTCTGACCACTGTGCTGGCCCCATTGTGGTCAATTGTACTAGGATTTCTTTTTCTTTTCTTTTTTTAAAAATTAACGCAAATTAATCATACATATGCATGAATACAGTGTGCATTGATCAGGTCCAATCACCCTTCTTCCACCCTTGTTACCACCATATGATCAAGCCTGCTACAAGAAATTAACCGTCCTAAGGTAGAAAGGCTCAGGCAATCCAGCCAGCCCAGCTCATCTCAGAGTCAGTCCTCCTAAACTCTCAAACCCAGCCTTTCATGAAAAACCTGTGTCATTGCCTTGTGCTAAACAAAGCTATTTAAAAAAAAATCTCATTCAAGTTTTTTAACTCAGAGAGGAAGTGAGCTCTCCCATTTTCTAGCAAAATAAAAGCCTCAGAGATATACTGTGATTAGCCAACATCATGCAACTGTTGGGAAGGGCCAAAACTTTACGTGATTCATAATCCTTTGTTTTTTGGCTCTTGATTTGTTGTGGCAGGATTCTTCCCAGATGCAGACCCATTTCTAAAAGCTGAGAGTCCATGATTTTGAAAATGAATCTGAAATCTTGAGATTATGAGATAAAGCACTGATCAATTAATAAGGCTGAAGATACAGAAATCAATCCCTGATTTATATATTCCTCCTTCCTCTTCCAGATTTCCCTACTTGGAACCTCAAATTCCTTTACCCCAGTACTTTATAAAGTACAGTCTAGAATTTTCCTCATCTGTCTCCCACTGGGATACTTTGTCAAGTTTATTTTGTTGATCTACTTATCTGTAGATAAAGGACTTATTGAAAACAATTGTCTTAAAAATATCAGTGTCCTAGATTGTCTTTGTAGTCCATTCTTTTTCAAGTTACACAGTTACAAGGTAGAGCCACCCAATTTTGAGAATACGGAATTCTTTCTTAATACTAGAAAGAGACTTTGTGCCTTAGCACAAAGAAATATGGACCCTTTCTCTGGGAAGATGTAGTCTTGCACAAGTGGGTGAAAGAGTTTTAGTCTACATTGACTCGCTTGCCTAGGCATCTCAACTGCACAGTCATACCAGGTAGCCCTAGTTCTGGGATCCAGGAAGAGTATTTTCTTAAGATTTTGTTTAGTGGCTGACAAGACAGGTAGACATGGTCCTCCCACAGTTCATAATTGTAAATCTTCAAGATTCAACATTTGCTTTCACTTTAATGAGTCCCATGAGGATAGGGACGCTATCTTTGCCATATTTTGGTGCCTAACATAGTGCCTGGCTGGAATCTAATAATAACCACCTATTTGTTCGTTATTTTTCATAACTGTGGTTTCAATACTTTGGGAAGAACAAAAAGATAACCATGTAGCTCTCAGACATGACCACAGTTAAAAAGGGTTTCTATGGCAAGCACAGAAACCCACATATGGAGAACAACGAAGATAGGCAGCCATCAAAAGTGGAGACCACAATCTCTAATAGGCAGCCAGTCTTTTTTTTTTTTTTTTTAAAGAGAGAGTGAGAAAGGAGAGAGAATTCTTCAATATTCATTTTTTAGTTCTTGGCGGACACAACATCTTCGTTGGTATGTGGTGCTGAGAATCGAACCTGGGCCGCACGCATGCCAGGCGAGCGCGCTAACGCTTGAGCCACATCCCCAGCCCTAGGCAGCCAGTCTTGCAAATTCTGGGTCATGGTCCACCACTGCTTCTGCATAATGTCTCATTTAAATAGAGTAGCCATATCAGTGACTAAATCTGTGACTAGCCTTTCACTTGTAACTGATATTCATACTTTTATCAATAGCCTCCTGCTCCTTCAAATCCCACTTACCTCTCTCTAGTCCATTTTCCATACTAAGCTGATTAATTTTTCAGTTCAGAGTCTCACTAGTTGACTGCTTAGGAGAAAGAAAAAATCCTGTGATGATTTACAAAACCCTGTGTGGTTTGGCCTCGACGACTTGACTTCTGCAAACTCACCTGGAGTTTCTTCACTCTCCATGTTGTAGCCAATATCTTTCACTTCCTTAGTCTATAAGGTTCACTGCTGCTTAGGGCTTTCCTTCTCTTTCTCTTCCTAAAATACTTATTCCATCCATGACAATCTTTCTTTCCTGACTCCTGCCCCTCCTACAGGCCTCAGCTTAAATTGAACTCTGAATATACACTGAATGCCTAATGTAATGTGGGTCTCTCCACTTGCCTAGTAACTCAGCCTCCTAGCACAGTATTCTATACTATTCTGTTTCATTATATACCATCTGATTAGCATCTGCCTCTGTGCTATGGACTTGTAATTCCATGAAGGTCTGTTTGGCTCACTAGTGTATCCTTAGCATTACCCAGAGAGTTGGCATATAACACATTATAATATTTATTGAATAAATAGAGGTACAGTTTTTAAGGATCAGAGAGACAATATAAACATAGGATAGGGTAAGGTAACACGAGGAAGTAAAAGCCCACAAGAAAGCATCCATAGCACCATAGCCAGGGCTTCTTGCCATTCTGAATCCATCAAGTGGGCCCAGCAGCAGTTCATGAGCATCCAAACCACTGTGCTGGTGGCTGTGTAGCAGAAGCAGGAGTCCCTTTGTTCCCACCTCTCCTGACTTGATGCCACTCATTTCTCATGCACACTCTTTTCTCTTGTCAAATGCTTAGCAAGCCCAACTTTTCCATATTTAAAAAAATTTTTACAAAAAAATAATACCAGGTCATTACAGAGAAATGAAATAAAAATAATAGAACACTTTAAAATATATTATCTCCCATATATAGGAAAAAATATTAACAAGTTAATATACTAGACTTCCAATTAGGTCTATGAACACATAGAAAATCCTGTTTCTACAAACAGATACAATGTATGTTGATACTACTTTGTAACCACAATTCAGGTAACTAGTACATAACTTTTTGAATTGTGTATATTGCTACAATATTTTTTTTTACATTTGGAGATTTTACATCTGTTCTAACATCCCACTATTACAAGTAGTATAAAACAAATAATGGGCTGAAAATAGATTCATATTGTACAATTTCTGGAAGTGAGCTACTTGTTTTTTATTTCTATTTAAAACCATGTGTTGTCAAATTACCTCCTAGTACATTAATATCATTACCAATGGCTGTGAATATTAATTTTTATCTAATAGTCAAAATTGACCACTCTGAATTGCTTTCAAATTGCATGCCACCACTACTCTGGAATATCTTGGGCCTTATGCTATTAAGAAATATCAGGTTCTGAACTTGGGCAAAGAGGTACACATAGTTATCTTCCATGAATTTAGGTGCAACAATCCTAAGTCTCAGGTGGCAAGAATAATTAAACTGTGGCAACAGAGTCCTACATGGTAAGGAACTGTTATTACTAAGATAATTTTTAACTCTAAAATCATGGGGGTGGTGGTAGTGTCCAAAAATTTGGGATCTGGCTGGCTGAGTTCACTTATAGATCCTATCCACCTTATTTTTTTTAAGAATATATATATATATATATTTTTCTTTCTTTTTTATTATGATAGCAGAATGCATTACAATTCTTATTACACATAAAAAGCACATTTTTTAATATCTCTGGTTGTATACACAGTATATTCACACCACTTCGTGTCTTTATACATGTACTTTGGATAATAATGACCATCACATTCCACCATCATTAATAACCCCAGGCCCCTTCCCTTCCCCTCCAACCTCTCTGCCCTATCTAGAGTTCATCATTTCCTACCATGCTCCCACTCCCTATCCCACTATGAATCAGCCTCCTTATGTCAAAGAAAATATGCACAAAACTCAACTCTAAATGGATCAGGGACTTAGGAATACAACCAGAGACCCTGCGTCTAATAGAAGAAAAAGTTCGCCCTAATCTTCATCATGTGGGATTAGGCCCCAAATTCCTTAATAAGATTCCTGTGGCACAAGAATTAAAATCAAGAATCAATAAATGGGATGGACTCAAAAAAGTTTCTTCTCAGCAAAAGAAACAATCTGTGAGGAGAATAGAGAGCCTATACCTTGGGAACAAATCTTTACCCCTCACACATCAGATAGAGCACCAATCTCTAGGGTATATAAAAACTCAAAAAGCTAAACACCAAAAAAACCAAATAACCCAATCAATAAATGGGCCAAGGACCTGAAGAGACACTTCTCAGAAGATTATGTAGAATCAATCAACAAATACATGAAAAAATGTTCATCATCACTAGCAATTAGAGAAATGCAAGTCAAAACCACTCTAAAATTTCATCTCACTCCAGTCAGAATGGCAACTATTATGTATACAAACAATATGTGTTGGTGAGGATGTGGGGAAAAAGGTACTCTCATACACTGCTTTTTGTGGGACTGCAACTTGGTGCAGCCAATATGGAAAGCAGTATGGAGATTCCTTGGAAAATTGGGACCTTATTAACCCAGTCTTTGGATATTCTATTGGCTTTTCTCTCATGGTCACCTCATGGTTGAGAGATGTCTATTCTATGTCCAGCATCTCTTCTCCAATGCAGGCAAGAAGGGGAAGACAGAAAAGTAACAGGTCACATGCCCTTGAAGCCACCTTTTAAAAATTAGCTTTACTAGAAATTCCACTCAACACCTTGGGTTACCCTTCATTGAAAAGAACTGTGTTAGACTGCCATCCTTATTGGTAGGTAAGGGGTGGATGATGTTTTTTGTTTGTTCATTTTAGTTGAGCACAATCCATTCAAGCCCCACTTTGAGCAAATCAGTGTTCTTTTAACAAAGAACAGAGGATGAATGAGTATCGAGGTAGATAAAGATAACCATTAGTGTTCCCTATACATGATTTTGGAAAAGATTGCTTAGGAAGACTTCTAGGGATTCCATCTCATAAAATAACTAAAGAGAAAAAGTCTAAAAAAAGAAGTCAAAGAGAGGGCTGGGGATGTGGCTTAAGTGGTAATATGCTCACCTGGCATGTGCGGGGCACTGGGTTCGATCCTCAGCACCACATAAAAAATAAAAGATATTGTGTCCACCAAAAACTGAAAAATATTTAAAAATTCTCCTCTCACTCTCCTCTCAGTAGAAAGACCTGTTAGTCTATAAATTATAAGATTGGGTAGAAAAAGACCAAACTGATGGGCAATCTATAAGTGTCATGGTAAGGAAATACCAAGGGAAATGAGAGTGCCAACCGGACTGACTACCCTTTTACCCTAATACCTGAACTTCAGACATTTCTGGGAACAGCTCTTAATGAGGAGGCCAGTATTCCCTGATTAGTATACTTTCCCAGTGGGAACACTTGGCAACAGGACTTTATGTTTAAGTGACAGCTTTGGAACAGAGAGGGGTGTAGCTAATATACAAAATGTTTCATGGAATATCAAATATTGGAAACCAAGCCACCATTATCTCCATAGGAGTCTATAACTTAATAGAGGTAATAACAGACTCAGAAATGATGAATGATTAATATGAGGAAAGCACACTATTGTATGTGCCCCATATTCTCTTCTTCCCCCTCACATATCAGCAGCAGAGAACCTTTGTTGCCTCTCACAGCTCACCTGAGGTGGAACACATAGTGACTTCAGCTTACGAAGCCTCTAGCTGACCCTGTTCTGCTCTTTGCATGTAAATTCACCATTCCTCTACAGCAATTTGTCAGTGGCCATGTGCTCCAATCACTTTAGAAATAAGCTTTAAAGAGTGGAGGGAAGAAACAGGACTTGTTTGCTCACAAAACCAATGAGTCTGACATCCTCTCCCTTGAGAATGCTGTTGTACTGGCTTAAATTCTTAAGTCATTCTCATTTGAAAGTCTTCTCAAAGAAAAGTTTATTGTAGAAGATAAAGAAGTACAGAAGGACAAAGCAGTTTATTATACCATTCCAGGTGCTAGTTCAGAGAAGCGGGTGAGGACAGTGTTTTCCTCTGGAGACTCTTTGGGCCAGGACCTTTGGACCACGCATTGCCTATAAGTTCAATGCCATGACATATAATACTTAGAACTTACTCTGCATGGAAACTCTTGTAAAGAAACTCAAGAGACATCTACCACTGAAACTGCAGATCGTAAAGATAAATCCTGGAATAACCACTAAAACAAAGTTATAGCCGAAAGGCCTACTGTGGCTAAAAGGAAGTACACGTAAAGATGAGGGCACATAAGACTTATCAAATCTCTCTCACCTTTCAACAAAGTTAGCCACAGTTGGCCATTTAACTGGAGCTGTCAGTGGGATGATCTATTCCTCAAATCCTGAGACATGTTCTTTGTCCTACTGCACTGTCCTAAGTATAATCCTCAACCCTATCTCTATATGATTATGCAGTTGGAGGTCATACACATTAGTGCTTGTAACATCAAGGATGCTCATTAAGGCCCCATACAGTAACAGTTATATTACATTTCCAAAATTGGACTCTGGATTTTAGTAAAAAGTTGGATCCCACTCCTAATTCTTCTATTTACTGGATATGAAGCTCACATGCATTCCATGTGGCTGAGAAATCCAGTGGGAGCAATTATCTGGGATGAACTGGAACAGTAGTGGTAACCACTGACTGACTCTAAATTCACATGAGGCTCAGGAACAGAATCCATTGTATAATTTATAAAGTTCAGATTAACAGGACAACTGCAGAGATCTGTGATACAGCTACTACAAATGACCAGTCATGCAAATGTAATGCTGAAGACATTGTAGTCATAAGAAATGTGGCCTAAAACCACAAGTCCTTAGATTATATATTCTAGTTGGGAAGTGGGGAGAGCATATTAAAAAAGTAGGTCGATAAGAAGTGACTAAACTGAGTGGACTTCATGTGATCCAGATTCTCCACATCTTTTAGTAAAGCAAGAATAAATAATCTTGTGTGTTGAGAAGGCAATAGCCCTACTTCAAATGATGAGTTGTGTGGAAATAAATGGTGCCATCAGGTTGGCCTGGTCTAGACAAAAGTTATCAACTAAAGGGTGAAGTGTAGCTGGCCATGACTTGCTTTGTAATTGGAGAACCCCATGCCTAGAAAACCCCTATGTTATATTAAAAAGATATCCTGATATGTGTTGCTCTGCTAAATTTCTGTGTCCTTTGGTATATTTTTAAAGTCTTTGTTTAAAACATGAACTTCAGGTCCAGTAATGAGGTAACAGAATATACATTTACTGGTACAGATAGCAAAGGCATCAACTTTGAATTGATTAAAAAAAACCCCTGATGAGTCTCATTATCCCTCTGAGATAGTGGGACTCCTCCCTATGCTGGTAACAAAAATCCCCAGATCCAGGGTAACAGCTCTACTATCTTAAGGAATTCCTGCCTTAACTAGTTAGTTATAGCCTTTACCTGAGATAAAGCATCTGAGATTCTTGCTACAATAATGTTTAAATTCTGATAGGCTGACCCACAAGTTTGCAGGGAACTTGGGCTCCACCACAAGCAACCATATTATCTTTAGGTGAACCTGAAATTCAAGTGACTGTCAAGCACCTGAAAGGACTCTAGAAACAGCCATCTGAGTTTTGCTCTCCTATCCTAACCCCAGTCTGCAATGATTGGCACAAATCCTAATTGCCATGCACCAATTGTTCAAGATAAGGCATCTCACCTCTGCTCTGGAAGCCCACCAGCTTACCTTCCAAGTGCAGCATTTATATATCCCCATCTTCATTATCCTTCATATGGTATCTGAAAATAACCATAAGGACCTATCCTTTTGCCTATAAAAGGATGTGTTCTGACTTGCCAAGAACAGGTTGGCAAGGAGAAATGTCTCTGAGAATGTTGGAATCTTATCTATCTCAAAGAATTGACCTGATACAGAGTCAAAAGGGAAAAACAAAGAGGTGGTATATAATTTGGGGACAGAGGGAGATACTTAAAATGTCACTTATCAAATGCTTAGAGTTTGACAATAATGTTTGGGGTAGTCCTTATGCTATCCTAGAAAGAAACCTTCCTAGGGATAAGCGTACATGTCATCAATTCTTCCTAAACTTGACTAAAGCTGGTTAAAGCTATGTTAAGCTTAAACCTCATAAAAAGTGCCAAATATTGTGAAATGGATCCTATACTAGGCACATCTCTGCATTTTGTGAGGCTTTCTGAAGTTGTGTGAGGTACTCCTTAGAACTCACTGATTAAATATTGGAGCAATATCAAATGGTTATAGTCATTTGCATAGAACACTATGTACTTTTTAACAAAATGAGTTTCATGAGTCCACATCTGGTTCAAGTTATAGATTAAAAGGAGAATGTTTTCCCCCAACAAGGATATAACCTAAACATCCATCACTTTTTTAAAAAATGTTTTGAGAAATCACAGAATTAATTGATTCTCTGATTTCCTGTTTCTGGTAACGGTTCAGTGTATTTGAATCAGGTCTCCAGCTGAAAACAACTAAAAAGCTGGATAAAATACACTTGAAATAATATTTTTAAAACCATCAAAGAGATTACAAAATAGTAGGAATTGTTATCCCTAAAGTCAAGATGTGGAGAATCTGGAGGAGTAAGTAAGCCCTAAATCACTTCCCCTGAAAGCACTAGCTAATCCTAGAAAATTGTAATCTTTTTGATAACCTTTTTGATAACTTTTCAGGGTACAGAAGGAGTCAGAAAACAAAACTTTGGGTCCATGTAACTTGAAGTCTGACAGGACACCCTTTCCTTCAACAAGCTGGGGTCTAAGATATTGGAGTGAAGGTGAATAAAAACTGGACTGATATGGAGAGAATTCAATTGTGGTGAAACCCTCCTGAGTTGTCCAGGAGATATCAAACTTTGAGCAAGTGGCTTTGAACTTGCAGTGCCTGCAGGTGCCTGGCAAAAGCAAATACAAAACTCTTTGGAGCCAATTATCTTCATTGCAAGACTGACAGTTGTTCCTACAAAATGAAATTTCTAGTTCACTTAATAGCACAGGGACAACTATACTCTGCATGTAAAAAGATTAGAATCAATAACTAAGACAGCAGAAGTCGTGTGAAGTTGTAGGAGGAAGTCTTTGGAACCTACTGATCACAACGGTATGCTCCACAGTCCACAAAAGTAGCAAGAATTGTATGATGAACTTGAAGCCCTCATTACCTACTCTCAATAATTACCAAAGTGCCAAGGTATCAGGCCAGCTTGCTCAGAATACCAGAGGGTGACAGGTATTCTGAATACCAGAGGGTGACAGGGGTGGATGGACATGTCCATTGACATTCTTTTCTTTTAGATGAAAATCCAATCAGCTACTGCAACAAAAATCCAATCAACACGATGATAGCCATGGAGATCTAATTGGTATGATCATGACTGCCATAACTTGGTCTAGAAAGAGATCATCAGAAACTATGTATAGGGTCTAACATCTGTTTCAGTAGATGTAGACCTTCTAGTCACTCTGGTACATGCTCAAGTTTGAGAATCACTGCTTTATATTTTATCACATAAAATGAATCCCACAAAACATATAAATGTATTAGGTCTGCGAAAAGATCCAAGAATTCCCAGATGATGCTGATATCAAACCACACTTTGAAAAAAATAAAAAGAGAGAAATTAATATCCCTATAAAGGTAGTAGTAGTCACCCGTGGGGAGAAGAGCTGTTATTTGAAAGCAATATGCAAACACTTTCTGGAATGCTGGCAGTTTTCTATTAACCTGGTAGTGATTACACAGGTATAATCATAACATTGTATATTTATATTTTAAATAAAATCAAAGAACTGATTGTTCCTTTCCTATTCAATAAGTCTAATGTCAAATTGTACTGATCCTATCCATAATCCTTCTACTATCCTGTCTATAATCAATACCAAAAGTAGAAAATGAAAAAGTTTGTAATTTCTCAAGATATAATGTATTTTACTTTAGTTCCTAATGTAACTGGCTCACAAATAGCTTCAAAAGTTAAAACACGAAAGAATTAAAGTTTCTGAAAACCCCATTTTAAAAGTTGTTTAAAACTTGGAAATATACTATCTGTAGCCTTTGTTCCCAATTTAAAAATGTATGCGAAACTAAAAAACAACCTTAAACTTTTAACAAGTATTCAATGTATTTTTTCAAAGTTGAAAGCAAGGAGTCAGGGAGAATCCTACATTTTACTAATCTAAATTTTCTACTCCAAAAATGCTTGCTTCTCTTAAATACAATCTAAAAATGAATATCCGGCGCAGGTAGTAGCCCTATCTTTTCAAATAACCCTTACCTCTGGGTGAAAGCAATATTCATCAACTGTTCTTAAGTCTGTGAGAATGTAGATAGTCTCTTTGTGGGAAGAAGGATGATAAAAATGGTTGAAAAACACTAAATTAAGATGATTAGCATAGATTGTGCTTTAAATTCTCACAAATCCTTGAAGACCAGTAATAGAATCTGGGGTATATACACCTGTTTTTTGTTTTTATACAAAATAAACATTTTCTGGGCTCAGACTATACTCTGCATGTAAAAGTTTGTACTTTGCACAAACTTTGCAAAACAGAAATATTTGTCATTTTGAGTCAGAGTATCAACAAATCCTATTTTTCAAGTTCTGACCTTTACTTGGCAAGGAAACAATTTTAATAGTTATAATTATAAGTTTTATTTCTGGCAGTTAATAGCTGCCTATGACTTGTGATGTACCAGACAGGTATCTGGTACATCAAATGGTCCCCATAGCAAGGTCTATTAACATACACTTGAAATATAACCTCTCTGTACCACTTTTTAAAAGTATTATTATGCAGATAATAATACTGAATGTCATAGTGTTGTGGTTTGGATCTGAAATGTCCCCCAAAACCTCATGTGTTGAAGACTTGGTCCTCATTACAGCAGTTTTCAAAAGTGAGCTTTTGGGAAATGATTGGATCATGAGGGTTCTAACCCCATTATGGATTAGTTCATTGATGGATTCAGGCCTTAGCCTGAAAACTTTAGGAGGTGGGGTCTCTTTGGAAAAAGTAGGTCACTAGGGGCAGGCCCTTGAGGGGTATATTTTGTCCTTGGCCTCTTCCTTTTTCTCTCTGCTTCCTGGACACCATGAGGTAAGAGCTACTGCCTCTGCTTCATGCTTTCTGCCATGATGTTCTGCCTTGTCACAGGCCCATAGTGATGAGGCAAAGTGACCATGGACTGAAACCTCTAAAACCAAGAGCCAAAACGAACCTTTCCTTCTTTTAAGTTAATTTTCTCAAGTATCTTGTCACAGTGATGAAAGGACAAGTCATATATAAAGTTATAAAAGTTTACATATGTGAGGATTCAATGTGTTAATGAATATTAAACTTTTAGAATAATGCTTGACCCAGAGTAAACACTAGTCTTAGCTGTTACTGTTCCATCTATAGCCATATAAACCCTACAGCTATTGAAATTATAAATGCTCCTAGTCTTGCAATTTGGGTGCCATTACTTCTAGATTAATCTCTCTCTCTCGTGACCATTTAGTTGGAAGATGCCACACACATAGTCTATAATCTCAGAAAGTCTACATTTGTCTTGGATACCCAGAGATACTCAAAAGAGTCACTGAAACAATGAGGGCACCTTCATCACCACACCAGAGGTAGAGCATCATCTTCAGGCTCCCTACTTTATAGCCGTTAATATGGTTGAAGGGGTCACAAATCCTCCTGGGTTACATGATATCTGAAATAAAAAAACATACCCCCATGACAATATCAATCAAATGTGCCCCAGATAATGGATAGCAAGACTACATATGCAAGTGGGCACACACATACTCATTCACTCGAGGGTAGTCAGCATGCTTGAGGTTGAATACTTACAATGACACTCAGCCTTCTTCCTTATCCTCAAAACAGATTATTATTATTTTTTTAAGTTTCACTCAAAAATCTATAGGGAATGCTCATCTGCTGTGAGTAGAGCACACAGCTGATGCTATTTGAATATTGAGTACAGTTGTAGAAAGAGTAGGAGTGGGTCCACCTCTTCAACTAAAATTCATTTTGGTAACTAGATGCATCTGCTGCTGACAGACAAAAATGAAATGATTGAACTCACTTTGCTTATCTTCTATTTTAGGGAAATTTTCACAAGAAACTCCCCTGCTTTATTTAGTAAGGAACAGATGTTTCCCCATATGGTTTTCTCACTATCTCAAGAACCACTTTTGTCCATATTCAACATGCATAAATATTTCAGTAATTTGGCGTCTGCCTAGGATATAGAAATGTAGCCGAGCATCAGTCCTACTCTAAAGACCAGGAAAAAAAGAAGAAAAAAAAAACAGAATAATTTTTCATGAACCCAGCAGAGAACTGAGATTAGGATGACCAACTGGACTTTTCCAGTGTAGTACTGAAGGTCCCATTTCCTCAGTTCCAGAATAGTCAATCACCCTAGCCAGAGTCAAAGGCAGTCAAGAAGCCTGAAATCCCCAAGGGAAGATTGGCTCCACCAGAGAAAAAGGATGAGTGCTGAAGAAAGGCCTACCTCCTCCAGCCATACCCTATTTGCCTAGAGTTACCACCCAGTTAATCCATATCAGTGGATTAATCCTCTGATGAGGTTCCAACTCTCATTATCTAATCATTCCACCTCTGAATGTTCTTGCATTATCTCACACATGAGCATTCAGGGATACTTCATATCTAAACCATTAATACCAGGAGTCCTCTGGCCCAGATTAACAAGATAGCAAACATCAGGTAACAAGCAAGCTGAGGGAAAGAAGCATGGAGAAAGGCTCCTTTGTGGTACAGGCTTGCTGGGACAGCTGGATGCTCAGAGTGGAACAGGATCATTGAGACAATCCCTCTAGGACTCTTAGTGTTACCTAAGCAAAAGTAACACTAGAGGAAACTGAAAATGGTGTTGTATCAAAGGTGGAATAACAAAATTCAAACCAGCTTAACTGCTGAGTAGACAAGATTCAACACCTCACATGACTGGCCTAGCAGAAAAAGTGTGCTTATCTTGAAGCATAGATGATCTCTTAATCTCTACTGTTCTATACAAGATGCCTGGCATTTGATAAAAGATTATAAAGACACAAATAAAAGGAAGAAAAACAACCATCCACTATTTAAGAGAGAAAATAATCAAGGGAAGCAGACTAAGGCAAAACCTAGGTGTTAGAAGTATGAGAGAAAGTATTCAAAATAACATTCATCATCTATATTAACGTTTCTGGAGAGAAAAATGGCAACAACACGAATGAACAGATGGGGAAATTTTAGCAAAGATAAAACCTATATGTTTCAAATAGAAATGCTAGATATAGAAAACATGGTAACAGATAATGTGGTCTAAAGCAGTGATTCTTAGCCACAGACAATGATGCCTCTTGGGAGACATTTGGTTGTGACCATGATTGGGCTGCAGTGCTACTGGTATCCAGTCAATAGACAAACCAGGACTGTTGCCAAATTTCCTATAGTGCACAAGTGAGCTCCATACTACAAATAATTGCCCAGAGCAGTATGTCAGGAGTGCTCAGACTCCCCTGTCTGACTGATAAAAAAGAAGATGCAAGTTACCTGTGTCTGGAATGAAAAAGGGGACAATACTACAGGTATCAGGATGCTAAGAGGCTAAGTACGATGTCACAAACAACTGTGTGCCCTTCCCTGTCAAAAGCCAGAAATCAGGACAATCCCAACCTAGTTCTTTTTGGTCCACATCTATATGCTTTACTTGGTGCCAAGAGGAATGTTTGAGCTTCAGCTTTTGGAAATTGCAGGAAGTCCAGAATCCAGTTAATGTCTTCCAAGGCACTAGCTGCCATCTTCTATGCTTCCAGGGGTTCCCAAGTATTTCACATTCTTTGATGTACACATCTCAATCCAGTCTTAGCATGCTGGCTTAATCATGGTTGTAAGGCACTGTTGCAACAAAGTTTGGCCTCTGAAAGTTGAACAAAAGGGAAAATCTCAGAAATGTAATAGTTTGAGTTGGTGGTAAAGATTCTCTCCCAGCTCAACTTGCTAAGGCTTTTCTGCTTAAACATTTCTAAATTTCTTAAGAAAGTAAGTATTTATGTGATGGTAGGTCCTTCCACACTGATGAAGCCCAGCAGAGTTTCATTTCAGGCCCCTGAAAGTATCTGAGGAGGTGAATTCAAGTTCTGGGCTTTGGTTGAACAGTATAGCTCATGAGGCCAAGCAGTCCAGGAGCATAGCTGAGACTGAGCCCCATGCTGGAATGGGTGAGCTGCACCCAGGAAACTGGGTAATCTAACACACAAACAAAGCCAAATCTTTCCAGGGAAGACTTAAACTAAGATTGAGTCAATCAATAAAATACGTGTGATATGAAAGCAAATTGCAGATATTATAATGAGGCCACGCCAAAGGCTAGAAGGATCACAGCAAATGCTCTGGTTGCTACCAAGAGCAAGTCACTGATAATTGCTTCTGTATAGAGAACTTCACACACTGACAACCCTGGGCCTCAGTTCCCTTTAAGGACACACTTTAGTAACCAGAGAACAAGGCGACTACAAGTTCTAAGAGGGCTAGATTAGGACCAACATCCTATCTACTTTGATTTAGAGCTGACATCTTCCCTCACCACATGCTTTTAAGATCCATCCAAAACACTACAGATCAAGATTTTGGAGTCCACTCAATATATTCCATAACTAAGCGACACTGCTCAAGTGAGAGATTAAATTTACAGGTAATTTTTCTGTCTCCTTATTTCAGACTAGAGCATCAAGAAATTTCTTTACCAAAGCAAATGATGAGGTGACCACCCTCCTTGATCACATCTTCCATCCTTGTCTGTAGTTTCTTTACATTTCACTTCTGCAACACTGGACAATCAGTTAACCAAAGCAGTAGTTGCTCTGCCAGTAACTGAATTAGTTCTAGTGCCAGAGCTGACAGAAGATTGAATCTTTTTCTCTCATTAAAATGATAACACTGTAGTCCTAGACCACTCATGGTTAGGACTCCAAGGCCCATAATTAAGCTAGGTTTAAAAGTTTTTGATCTGGGTGAGATATGAAAAAGCTATATTCTCTGGGAGATAAGGGGAAAAGTTTTTAGGGTGAGGCAGTTTTTCTGAACATTTTATGTAAGTAGTTTCCAATACTAAAAATATTTATAATAGTGCTTTTCAAGAGAAATAGAGAATGAGTTACATACAAGATTTATTTAAGATTTTCTAGAAGTCACATTAAAAGTAAGAAGGACCAGGTGAAATTAATTTTAACATGCTTATCCAAAATATCACTTCAACAAGCAATTAATGTAAAATTAAATATTTTTAAATGAGACTTTAAAACAGGGTGTGTATTTTACATTGCATCTTATTTCAGACTAGCCACGTTTCAAGAGCTCAGTAGGCACTTGTGATTCATGGCTGTGGTATTGGACAGTTCAGTATTACACTCTCTCAGATTTCTTCTCTAAACAAAGTATCTTACTTAGTTAATATTTTAGAGATAAGGTCTTTCTGTGTTGCCCAGGATGTTGTCTTACTCCTGGGCTCAAGCCAATTCTCCTGCCTGAGCCTCTTGAACACCCAAGACTATAGGAATGCACCTCTGTGCCCAACTTTAAGCAGATTCTTTCTTCCTCATATGATGCCAAACAATTCAGTTCCCCACCTGCCTCACCTGCACCAGCCCTTCCTGGATTCCTGTCAAATCCCTTTCCCACAATACTCTGTTAGTATATGGTCAGCTGATTCCTTACCTGTCAAGATCCTTCAGCAAAGAATCCAATACTATTGACTTCATTGGATGTGACACTTTCACATTCTATTCATTTCTCAAACGTCCTGAAATAGGAGGAAGGGCGAGGGGTGGACATTGGATCAACAAGTTTTTATGATTCTAACAGTTCTCAGCTTAGTTAACAGAATCACCCTCTTCTACCTCTTGATGTCTTAGCAGCTACTGATGGGTCTAGAGAAGAATCCCTTTTAAAATATACTTTAAAATAATTGAATGTTAGAGAAGAAAGCTTTTGTGAAAAGACAAGAGTTGGTGCCAGAGCCATTGCAAAAATGAAAACATGGGGCCCCTGGTTCAAAAATTAAGACCTTATGGAGGATGGGAACAGATCATTAATACAAGCACAGGGCCCTTTTGAGCCCTGTGTCACTTGCATAGGTTGATGAAGCTGGTCCTGGCAGGGCTTATGTCTCTGGAAGAATTCCAGATCTGTAAAAGGCAAGCCAGTGATGAGGTTCTCCCGGCTATCTTAAAGACCCTCTCAGTCACATCTACTAGAATTAACTGGAGGAGAGTATGTTTTGGAGAATGGAGAAAGAGGTAGTGAGGGAATGAAGGAGGTAGGTGAGACAACCTGGCTCTGCTGATGAAAACACTGATCAGTGTCACTCACACGTGCAGAAACTTATCAGGCCCAGCTACTGTGGACCCTAGTTGGGTCTGACATCTGAAAAGGCGATTTGTAGGCCTGAGAGCAAATCCCTCCAAGGCTGCTTCTTTTGTGACTTTTCCCCTCTCCAAGCCAGGAACAGATGGTGACTAGGAGTGGCCTCCAGAAGCTGCTACCTTGGGAGTTTGCTGGAGCAGTGGCATCATTTCCAGCCTCTCTCAGGTTGGACTCAGGCCCAGGTTCAGGAGAGACCTTTCCAAATCGGGCCTAGCAGCAGCTCTCTGTCCTGTCTGCACTTCTGCTTTTCCCAACTAGGACCACGGAGACCTCTATCTGTAAGAGACTTGGGACATCGGTGAGGAACTGGGGTCTGGCTTCCCCCAGGTGCAGGAACAGCAAACCTGAATTAATTCCTTGCCTCCTTACACTACCGACCTGGCCTAGGTAGCCACATTGCCGCAGGGGCCTCAGTATCCCTGAGCCTCAGAGACCCCTTGTCTTACTGGCAGCCAAGGGCTCCAACGGCCACCTACAGCAGTTCAACTGAAAGTGGGACTGGAAGCCTGTGGCAGCATAGGAACAGTTTCCTAGGCGACAAGCCCCGCCCCAGGCCACGTGTACAGCCACGCCTCCTGGGGAGTAGTAGCCAGGTGGCAGGGGGACAGCATATGGTGATGCCACAAGCTGTCTTTTGTGTTCCCCATTCTTCCTTGGTCTTCTGTTTGCAGAAGAGCTTTACCTAACTGTTGCCGGCATACCACGTGACTTTATGCGCTTTTGGTGGATAGACAAGTAAAAGATTTGCACCTCCTGTAGGGGACTGGGGAGACTAGGGCTCTAGCTGCTCAAAGAGGTGGAAACTGTCAGGGCCTCATGGAGGTGCCCTCTCGCCCATCCATCGCTGCTCTCAAATAGCCACACCAATTGCCACCTGTCTCCACCCCCAACCCAGGATAATACTCATCTATTCGCCGTTGTATAATCTTGTATTTTTAAGATTGTTAACATAAAAGTAAACTAAGTATATAACGTTTTGGGATTGGAATTCTTAGCTCAATTTTCTGGGTCAGTAGTTTGTGCCTTTTAATTTCTGAGCAGTATTCCAAAGTATAGACATACTATTATTTATTTGTTTAGCCATTCACCAGTTAAAGGACGCCAGTTCTTAGCTATTATAAAGAAAGTTTCCATAAAATTTGTCTCCAGGTTTTGTATGTGAACATGAACCATCATTTCTATGAGAAAAAAGCCAGAAGTGCAATTCCTGAGTCATAAGGTAGTTGCAAGTTTGGTTCAGAAATCGCCAAATTGGTTTCTGAGCTGCTGTACCATTCTATATTCCTATTAGTAAGGTATGAGTTTTCATCAAGAACAGGTGTTCAATTTTATCTAATGGCTTTTCAGTGTCTAAGGCAATGATTATTAAAATAATATTTGTTAGTATTTAATATGGAATTTATACTAATGAATTTATTCATATTGTATTAGTCTCATTATATTGCTTTACTTGTTAACATTTTATTTAAGTAGGACTTTCTTTATCCCTAAGTAAGATCTATAGTTGTTTTTTTTTTTTTTTTTGGTAATGAAGTGTCTTTTCCTAAAAGATATAGTTCCAAGATATAGTTCTTTCTTTTTCTATGGTTTACCATAATCCAAATATTATTGGGATCACCTGCTTTTTGTAAGTTTAGAAACAGTCATATTTGAAACTGTCTTAGTATTTTTGGAAGACAGGCCTTTGCCACGTTGTAAATAAGTTTGTAGTAATTGATCTATTTAGACCAATTTTGGTAAGTTACATTTTAATATAATTAATTTTATTAGATCACTATATATTTCATTTGAATTTTCAAAATTAGTTGCATAGAGTTTTACAAAATTGACTCTGTCAGTTCTGTTTGCAATTATTTCCTCTATTATAGTCCAATTTATAAAACTGCATGTATCCTTTAATAAAATTACATTAACAGTAAATCAGTTTTATTACTTTCTACCTAGACCTACAAAGAACCAGCTTTTGGATATCTAAAAAATATTCCAACTTTTAAAAACATTTGAATTCATAATACACCTGCCTTTGTCTTCATGATTTTCTTCCATTTGTTTTCTATTTATGTATTTATTTAGATGAGAGTCTTGACATGTGTCCCAGGCTGGCCTTGAAGCAAGATCTCCCTGATGCAGCTTCCTGAGTAACTGGGATTACAGGCATGCACCACTGTGCTTGGCTTCTTTCTTTTGGGTTTTATTGCTCTTTTTTTATTTAAAAAGTTTCTCCTTTTGTTTATTAATGTACAAATTTAGGCTATATAATTTCCTCTAAACACTGTTATAGTTACATCCAATATATTCAGATATGTAATCTGATAATTATTTTTTGTACTATATTCTGCAATTTCAGTTTTGAATTCCCATTTAACCAAAAATTATTTAAAATTGTGAAATTAGAATTTCCAGGTAGTAGGAAATTTTTCTTTTTAAAACTTTATTATAAACTTCTGGATTTTATTATGATCAAAGAATGTTGCCTGAAGAGTATTTCTCTATTTAGACAAATTTGATTTGTGTCTTCTTGTGGTTTAATATGCCATTGATTTTTTATGACTTTTCCTTTTCATGCTTTTTTGGAAAGAAAGTGGTGAATCTTCCTCTAGGATGTGTAATTTGACAAAAAGTGTTAGTATGTTGTTTAGATCGTCAACAATTTCAGTCTTTTATATTTTTTTTATTCATTTCTGTTCACTTGGATTTCTTGGACTGAGGGTGGTAAAATCTCTTTCCACTAATACATCATCCCTTTCTCCTCATAACTCCTTACAAATTTTGTCTACAAGTATTGATGTTATGCTGGTGAATAGATATTCATAATTTTTATTTTGCATATTTTATTATTATAAAGCACTTTTTGAGACATCTCATTTGATACAGTTTTCTTTATTTGATGTAAGAGAATGCTTCCTCTTCCCACCTTTCCCACCATTTGCCTTGTATATGTTTATCCAGTGCTTTACTTTCAAAGTTTGCAATTTTTTTTTAAAACATGCTTTGGATGCAGTAATGAATTGGCTTTGCTTTATATTCTAATACAAACTTCCTTTTCAAAGCTGACTTCTGCTAATTGCTGTCTGCAGTGGTGAGCTGGAACCAGCTCCTACCAGCTCACATGCAGCAAAATCAGATTCATAGCTTGAAAGGGGCCATGGAGGAGCCATGGAAATCAGCAGAGCTACAAGCGAAGGTGCTTTATTTTTTTCCCCTCCTCAATCTAATTCCTGTCATTAAGCATTTACCAGCACACCACTGGCTATCACTAAACTTGAACTAATTCTGTCATATTATTTTATGTTATGGTTTGGTGTTGTAATATCTGTCGTGAAATGTGTTTTATAAACTTTTCAAATGTGTGTGTTTATTGTAATACTTTGGCAAATATTTTTTCTTTTTATCTTAAGAATACTGTTATAACCATAATTCAGAATAAAACCTTTAATCCTCTGTTTAGACAGAAGCTATTAACACTGGGAGTAGTCACAAATCATTTCCTTTTTTTCTTTCCTGCCTCCTTTCCACTTAATTTCAGTGCTTTTTTTTTAGCATTTACTTTTGTCCTACTGAATCAGTGTCATTATTTTTACTTTATCATCTTCCAATGGTATCTTTTATCCCCTTTCTATAAAGGATGGGAACAGAACATATATTAGTATGAAATAGTTATACCAATTCTTCTCTCAAAATTTCATTCTACTCTGTTGCTCTAATCTCTGTATTTGCTTTCATTTTTTTTCCTACAATAAAGTGGATTCAAATTCAATGCTAGTCCTGTTGTTTTCATTTATTGGTTTCCTGAAGTTCATCATCTAGTATTCAAGAAAGACTCATCATGTATTCAAAAATGTGTATGTCTTTATCTTCTTGAGAATTTTATAAGGATTTGTTTTTAGCTTTATGTTACTGTGATGAAATACTTGAGAAAAGCAACTAAAAGGAGGAAAGATTTATTTTGACTCATGGTTTCAGGGGTTTTAGTCCATGGTTACTTCGTCCCATTGCTCTGGGCCTATGGTAAGGCAGAACATCATGGTGGGGAACATAGGGTGGAGCAAAGCTGCTCACCTCATGGTGGCCAGCAAAGAAGTCAGGGGAGAGAGGAAGAGGCAGGGACAAAATAAATATATCCTTCAAGGGCATGACCTCAGTGACCCAGCTCCTCCAACTAGGCCCTGGCTCCTAAAGTTTCTGCAGTCTCCCAATAGCCCATGTAGCAATTAGAGCCCTTGTGATCCAATCACCTAAGGCTCTACCTCTGAATATTGCTGCATTGAGGATCAGACTTTCAACACATGAGCCTTTGGGAAACATTTCAGATCCAAGCTATAATAGCATTGCTCCACTATTTTCTGGTTTGAAGTTTACTCTGGGGAAATTTGAGGTTGTTCTTAATTTCTTTCCTTTGTAAATGACATTTTTGCATAGCTCCCCAAAGAATTCCTTGTCTTTGAAGATCTGTCGCTTTATTATGTATGTCTCTGTGTTACTCTCTCCTGGGACATTGTGTCTGTTCAAATTTTTAATCAAATTTTTTATTTTTGGAAAGCATTTCTAAATCATTTCTTTAATTTTATCCCATTAAATATAAAGACTCCAAGCATTTATTTATTTATGTAGGCTTTCCTTGTGTATTTTTGATATCTGTTATTTTCTCTATAATCCCTTTTAATTCTTTATGTCCACTTAATTTGGCTCTATTTTCTCAATGTACATTACTGATACTTTATAGTTTGTATTTTTCCTCTACTATTCTCATGGTCACCTTTTTTTCTATAATGCTTTGATTCTTGTTTACTACTTTTCTAAACTGACCAGTTTTGTGTATGTGTGTGTATACCACACATATATATGTATATGTGTATATACATATATGTATGAAATTTACACATATATATTTATGTATATGTATGAAAAGTTTCTTGCCTTGATAAGTGTATTTTGATTTTATTATTAGTTTTCTAGTTCTTCTTCTCATTTGTTCTTATAGGGTCTTTGCATAGATCTTTTGCAGTTCTCTTTTGGTAGCCTAGGTTTTGAATGAGCTGAGGTTTTGCTGTATTCAATTGTGAGAGGTTCATATGAAGATGGTCCTGTGAGCAGGAATTTTCTTTTGAGTCTGGGTTTTAAGTGTGTCTTTACTTATTCCTCTTGATGGAAAAAGGCTGCTATAAGGTTTTTACCTTGAAAGTCTCTCTTTTCTTCCTACTACATACATAGCTTGTTACCTATATAATTCAAATTTATATTTTCCATTTTTCTCATCAAAGCCACGGAATATGGTAAACAGGGAAACTGTTACTATATTCCTTCAGTTACAAACAAAAGATTAAAGGTTTGCATTTCAGAGTGTTCCCTGTCTTTAGAAAGTATACTTTATATATTTGATCACCTCTTTCTAAGATCTGTTATTATGGGAGTCCTCTTGCTACATTCTTCCATATTCTTCATGGACTTTCCTAGCCCTCCCTACTTGCTCTAGTTTTAGAACTAGAAGTTTCAGAAATCTCCTAGTGTCTTTTCAAGAAGGATTTACATTTCTGCTTCTTTTTCTGGTGGTTACTTTCTTCTTCCCAGAAGAAATGGGAACATTATCCTCCATCTTCAGACCAAACCTCTTCACACTAAACTCTTTTCCTGTTAAAAGATGTGTGTGTGTGTGTGTGTGTGTGTGTGTGTGTGTGTGTGTGTGTTTTAAAAGACTGGAGTATGTAGAGAAAATTACAGTGGTAGATGTCTTAATCCATTAGGCTGCTATAACTGAATACGATGAACTGTGTGGCTTATAGACAGCAGAATTTATTTCTCACAGCTCTGGAGGCTGAGAAGTCCAAAATCAAGTCACCTGCAGATTCAATATCCAGTGAGGGCCCATTTCCTGGTTCATAGGTGGAGACTTCCTGCTGTGATCTCACATGGCAGAAAGGGCAAATGAGCTTGATTTGTGAGAACACTAATCTCATTCATTGCTCTATTTCCTAACAACATCACATTGAGGATTAGGTTTCTACATATGATTTTTGCGGGGAGGAGTTTCATCTTATTGCAGTGGATTTTTGCTTTAAGGCATAATTCCTCTTAAATATCTGGTGTGCTGGCTCTTCCCTGACCTTTGTCTTAATAATCAACCTTGTGAGCCAGATCAGTGAACTTGGGTCAAAGCCTAAAAAGATAATGAATATATTTTCCCAGGTCCCCTGTGAGAAATATGTTATCAAAACCTTTGTTGTCTTACTACTTCCCATCTCATTGCCATCCACCTGAAAATTTCCTGCCATCAGAAATGAACTTGATGTCCTTAGCTCTTTCTTCTTCCAATAATACACTTAATATTTCCTTTTCCTGGAAGTGTTTCCTATCTCCTGAAGTGAAAACATGCAATGGTTCTTTGGATTGCGAAATGTTAAGCCAAACTCCTCAATCCTAAATCTGCCTTCCATGCAGAGATCTCTGCAAAATCTTTCCTTGACTGCTTTTTTTTTTTCAAAAAAATCCTTATTTATTTGTAAGTTAAAGAATATATCTTTAAATAATCCATAGGTCATAAGCAGCAATCACAAAGGATATTATAAAATATATTTAACTAAGTATATCAAAACTTGCCACATGCAGTTTATGCACTGCTAGAGAAATTTTTAATCTTAAATTCATATATTAGAAATAAAAGGGTAAGTCTTTTTTTTTTCCTTGACTGCTTTTTAAGGAAGGTTCCTCATAATTCAACTAAAGATCCCCTTCCTCTTTCTCTGGCAACAACAACTGTTTCCCATGTGCTCAGATCTTCTTTCTTGATTTATTCCCTTGCTTTAGTGTAAAACCTCCTCTAGTAGCTTTTTAAGAATAAGAATACGTGAGGGAAAATATTGTGAGACATTATATCTGAAAACATATCTATTCTGCCTTCATTATAGTCTTTAAAAGTCTAGGTAGGAATTAATCTTATCTCTGAATATTGAACACCTTACTCCATCTGTTAGCTTCTAGGGCTGCTGTGGAATAATCCAATGCCTAACTGTTCTTGAACTTTTGTATGTTACTTTCTTTTTCCTATCTTTGAAAATTTTAGGATCTTTTATTTATTACTAGGATTTTGAAATTTCCCAAAATACTAGTAATTGATAAAAGATCCTAAAATTATATTGAATATGTGACACCTCCACTGGGTCACTTAAATCAATAAATTTGTTTTCTTAGTTCCTGGAAGTCATTTCTTTTTACAATTTCCTCCCCTTCAATTTTTATTATTCAATTAAGAATCTCTTGGGCTGGTCCTCTAATTTTCTTATCTCTTCTCTCAAATTATCTGCCCCCCATGTTTTTCCTTCTGCTTTCTCAAAAATCTCAAATTTACCTTACAATTCTTCAATTTCTTTTAAGTTTAATTTCATTTAAAATTTCTAAGAACTCTTCTTTATTCTCCCAATACTCTTTTTATAGCCTTCTAATCTCGTTTCATATATTTCTTTTTAATTATTTTTATTTTTTATTCTAATTTGTTATATATGGCAACAGAATGCCTTACAATTCATATTATACATAATTACATAATTACACATACAGAGCACAATTTTTCACATCTCTGGTTGTATACAAAGTATATTCAAACCATTCATGTCTTCATACATATACTTAGGGTGATGATGTCCATCTCATTCCACATCTTCTTTTACCCTCATACCGCCTCCCTTCCCCTCCCACCCCTTTGCTCTACCTAGAGTTTGTCTAATCCTCCCATGCTACACCCCCCAAACCCCATTATGAATCAGCCTCTTTATATCAGAGAAAACATTTGGCATTTGGTTTGGGGGGATTGGCTAACTTCACTTAGTATTATCTTCTCCAGCTCCATCCATCTACCTGCAAATGCCATGATTTTATTCTCTTTTATTGCTGAATAATATTGTATATATATACCACATTTTCTTTATCCATTCATCTACTGAAGGGCATCTAGGTTGGTTCCATCTAGGTTGGTTCCACAGTTTTTCTACTGTGAATTGTGCTGCTATAAACATTGATGTGGCTGTGTCCCTGTAGTATGCTGTTTTTAAGTCTTTGGGGTATAGACTGAGGAGAGACATAGCTGTGTCAAATAGTGATTCCATTCCCAGTTTTGCAAGGAATCTCCATACTGCTTTCCATATTGTCTGCACCAATTTGCAGTCCCACCAGCAATGTATGAGTGTGCCTTTTCCTCCACATCCTTACCAACACTTATTGTTGTCTGTTTTCATAATAGCTGCCATTCTGACTGGAGTGAGATGAAATATTAGAATAGTTTTGATTTGCATTTCTCTAATTGCTAGAGATGATGAACATTTTTATGTACTTGTTGATTGATTGATTGATCTGAGAGGTGTCTGTTCAATTCCTTGGCCCATTTATTGATTGGGCTATTTATACCTATAAGACCCAAAAAATTCCACCAGAAAACTTCTAGAACTAGTAAATTAATTCAGCAAAGTAGTAGAATACAAAATCAACATCCATAAATCAAAGGCATTTCTGTATATCAGTGAGAAATCCTCTGAAAGGGAAACAAGGAAAACTACCCCATTTACAATAGCCTCAAAAAACCCCAACAACAACAACAACAACAACAACAAAAACAACAAAAAAACCCCCCACAAAGCCTTGGGAATCCACATAACGAAAGAGGTGAAAGATCTATACTGGGCTGGGGATGTGGCTCAAGTGGTAATGTGCTTGCCTGGCATGCACGGGGTGCTGGGTTCGATCCTCAGCACCACATATAAAGATGTTGTGTCCACCGAAAACTAAAAAATAAATATTAAAAAATTTCCTCTCTCTCTCTAAACAACTCATTGTAACATAGTTATGTGGCACTCATCCTCAGAAAGTCTTATACAGATGGTCCAGTGTGGCCCCAGAGAATCTGCATTTCTAACACACTCCCAGGTGATGCGGACGCCTCAGGTGGGAAATGTATCCTTTTACCTAAGGCTTTCTGACCACTGGCTATCTACTTTGTTCTTACACACATCCAACCAGTTTTATTTTCTGAAGTTTTGTTAACTTTTTCTGCTATCTTTGGACTCACTGCCCTTTCTCTGTCCCTATGGATCCATTGATATCAAAAAGGTTGGTAGTTGACAGAGAACCCAATTAAGAGAATATGGGCTGGGAGCTGTCACTGCTGGGAATCGTTAGAGTTAGCTCTGCATTCTTGGGTATAATTCCTGTCAGTTGTTTTCAAGGTTAGAAATAGCATGCTTTTAAATGTAAGTAATATAAACTAGTCCAACAATTGGATTAAACAAACAGAGTTATTTTTTCATAAGTCTGAAGGAATGTCGAGGGTCAGTGATGTTAGAATAAGCCACTATCTGATTAGCTGCTAAGTTAGCTGCTAACTCCTGACCAATAGAGGGTGGTTCTCAAGGAATGAGAAATATAGCCTGCTAGGTTCAGCTGTAACTCCTGAAGAATAGATTCTCCTCCCTCTGACAGATTTGAGGACAGAATTATCATTTTAATAAGGAACTACTTCCCTAACAACCATGTCTGGGAGTTATCAGGGCAGCGGTGGTTTTCCTTTCTCTGTCCTGGCACTGTATTGTGGAGTGCCAATCACTCTATCTGCCAACCATTGTCAATTACATGCCCTGCAGACACTCATTTTTGGTTGTGGTCATTGCATTAAATTTGGCCACTCATTTTAGCATTGCTAATATTTCAGCTGCACAGCGTCCTCTTTGCTGGGCACCATTACCATTGGCTTTATTTTGGATACCGCTGTCTTTTTTTCAGGAACTACCATCTCCCACTGGGTACCATCTTGCCCCATTGGACACTGCTGTTGCTCTCTGATGTACCCCAGCTCCTACTGGGATAAGTGACCATGATGCAGTGCAGCTATTATATACCAAAGCTCCAAGGAATTCCACGGAGGGCGGGGGAGGGGGCTACACTCTTCTCCTTTGTGTGCGATATTAATTACTGGGCACCCTGACTCTGAACATGGTGCTTTGTGCCTCAGTGCTTAACATGGTATTTAGTTAAAAAAAGATCTTTCATTTTCCTTCCACATTCACTCCGCCCTCATTCCCCAGAACATGTGACAAACACCCTGTTATACTCATGCTGGGGCAACTTCAAAATGGCTGTAGTTAGGCTCCCTCATTGAGACTTCCAGAGGGTTATGATATGTCTTATGTTATACTTCTAGTGTGTAGCCAGGGCTGGGAACTGGCTGTATTATGGCTAGTCAAGACCAGAAACAGTCTGATTCAGCACGTTATAAACTGTAACTTGTGGGCACGCAGCCCCTTATGTAACCTGTTGGCAGTGTGCCTTCATTGTTTGAACTGTACATAAAAAGAGACTATGAAAATGGCTCAAGGGGCTGGCTAAGGACTGTGGCTACCTCTGAATAAAGGATGACCTGTATTCCCACTGAGCCTTGCATCTTTTTTTCAACTGCCAAATCCTCAAACTTTGGTTCCTAGGCCCGAGCCTTGCCTTTGCCCCAACAACTCAGACTAGTCCCTTCACATTTGATGTCACTGAGTCAAACTTCTTGCTCTTTCCCATGTTTACTGCTTCTAATGAGCTAGTTTAGCCAGACATATATCAATACAAGGAATAGATTCTGGCATCAAGTCCCCAATTTTTAATCCATTAGAGATCTCTTGGGAAAAGATAATGTCCCTGTGTGGGGGCAGACAGGTAAGGGAACTGCTTGGTTGATTCATTCATTAATCAATTCTACTTGTAGTGCCCCTTTAGGCAAACCTTTGTTACCAGTGAGATGATTTCCAAAACCTCCCTAGCTTTGTAATTTCACAGTCTGATGAAGTTCTGAGATCTAGTGCCTCAGCAGCATGATGGGCTGGCTGCTCCAGGCTAAGCTCATCATCCAGGAATGATGTGCTGAAATTAGACGGAGCTTGAAGAAATCAGGCTGGGCTCAGGGTTTTGTTTTTGTTTTTTTTTTGCTTTTGTTTTTCTTTAACCCCAGAAGGTGACAGATAGTCACGAGCTCTTCAGTCCTTAAACATTCCTGTGATCCTCCTCAGAGTTGCCTCCTGTCCCACCATTCATTGCTGCTCCAGGTCTCAGCTAGATGTGTCAGTCTGGCGGCTCTACATCCTGTGAGAGCCAAGGATGCAGGTCCACATTGCTGAGCCAAGCGAGCATCCTACCTGAGCTGCCTGGTGTTGCCACGGGGGGAGTTCTTAGCTTCTCTTTCTCTTTTCTCTACATTGTTCCTAGTCGTTCATGATGATGATGATGATGATGATGATGATGATGATGATGATAATAAATTATTTCTCTCATCTCCGTTTTTCTTCTCTTGTGTTTATCTTCTTTACTTCTAAGAGTTCTGTATCTTCCTCTCCCTTTGTTCAGTTCATTTGACATCAGATGTAGGCTACCCAGAGGGGTGGGTGTTAGGTGGCAGGTATATAAAGGTGAGTAAAATGAGGTCCTTGTTTTCCTGAAAATTACTTCATAGTTGGCATCAGAGCTGCAATTCACAAACTTAAAAGAATCATTAAGTGACTAATGGTATTTCAGGTGCTTTATGTACATTCTGGTATGTAATGGTCATAAAAATTAATGAAGAAAGCAGTTTGTTTTACAGTTGAGAAGACTCAGGCTCAGACATGCTCTCTGACCCAGCTTGGCTTCTCTCTTTTTGGTTTTTAATATCCATTCCACTTTCTGCTTCCTCACACACTTCCTCTTGGCTGCGCCGTTCCTTCCTCTCAATTCCTTCTCTGGGTGCTTGTGTCTCTTATTGGCCTCTTGCCTCCACATTCTGAGCTCCCTCCCCCCCATGTTACCCTCTCCACCCTCTTATCTCTCTTCCTTTCTTCCCCTTTAGATCTTTCTGGCATTCTGAGACCCTCTCTTCTCTTTCTCTCCTTTCTTCATTCTCTCTCTGATCTCACTCCCCCTTCCTCTTGCCTCTGTCTCTCCTTTCCTCAGGATTCTCTGCTTTCCTTAGTTTCTTTCTCCATGTTGCCTGTTCTTTGATGATTCTTGCCCAGACTTTCTTTTTCCTTCCTTTGGTTCCTTCTCCCCTGTTTCTTCCAATTCTTGTTTCTGACTCTGTTCTTTGTTTTCTCCCCCATCTTTTTATCACCCTCTCTGCTTCATTGAGTCTCCCTCTTTTTTCTCCTCCTCTTCCTCTACCTCCATCCCTTCTTTTTGCCCTTTTGTCACTATTATGGCTCCTTCCTTCCTTTCTATTCACTTTCCTCCTCTGTCTCTTTCTTACTTTCTCCCCTCTTGTGCTTCCCCTCCACTCCCTATCCCTGGTGGTCAGGAAAGCCTCATTTCACTGCTCCCTCCCTGTCTTTGGTTTATTGAAGCTGGAACTTTTTCCTGCCCTGGGGGCTTTCCTTACTGCCCCTCCTTTCTGAGCAGTGTTAAGAGGTCCTGGCTTATAGGGGCATAACCTTGGCTACTAGACTCCTCACAAGGCTGAGAAAGACCAAAATATTAAGACCCTGCATCCAGAGTGGGGGCTGCACGAAGACAGAGTCCATATGGAGCTTTTCCTTGAAGCCCTGCTCTCTTCTGAACATATGCAAAGGACATCCCCCTGAGCAGTCATGATAATGGTGAATTCTGTGAGATGGTAGTTGCCATGGTCCTATAGACACCCTGGTCCTGGTATTGAGAGGGCAGCCTCTAAGAACCATTTAGCAATAATAAGAGTTGAAGATGTCTGCATACACTCTGCAATAATCCCTGGATATCCTGACTTGCACCTCCTTCTACAGAATGGGTTGCACATGTGGCCAGTGACAGTCCTCTGTTCAGAATCCATGCATAGCTGAGCTGAGAGGCAGCTGTGTTCTGGATGGATACTCATCTATGTGACCCACATCTCAGCAGAGGTGGTCTTTCTGAGATATCTGATTCTTGGTTGGGGCCACATTAACAAGCCAGGGATTGCTAATGTGAGTTGATGAAGATGGTCACCGTGATGAGGTCTGGGGCCCTGTGAGTAACACAGTTGGGTTTAGCCAGCATCCAGAGCTTTTCCTAAGAGACTCTGTGATTGTTTCTGGCATTGTGCTGTGCTGCATGGCTACCCCTGTCAATAAAGGTGGCAAGAGAAAACCATGATGGGACCCTTGGGGTCAGAAATAAGAGAGAGATTATGGCTCGGAGAATCAGGAGAGCTTCTAGGAGAAGGTGGCTTTTGAGCTATACCCTGAAGAATGGGTTTGCTTTGACAGTGGAGACTGAGGGAAGAGCAGCAAAGATCTCTTGGAGCTTACATTAAATCTGGTTGGTAGATCCTAGGCTTTGAATTCAAAATGTCTTTGTGTAGGAAAAAAATCCTGCTCTATGGAATTAATAGGTGTGCAAGGTGAGGTGTGGATGAAGTACAAGGGGGTTTTCTGGACTTATGACTTAAAAGCAGGAGCCTGTAGTTGCTTGCTGCTTCTAAAAGTTTTGGCTTGTTCCCAAGTGCTCTGAGTCTTCAGTGGCTTCCAATCCTGTCCTGGCTTCCAATCCCTGCACATGCGTGTGCATGACAGGATTAGTTTGGAGCATCCAATGACTATATGCATCCTGCACTGGAGACCTGGTGAGGGCTCTTTGTCACCTCACTTGCTTCACTCCCCTCCACCTTCTGTTTGACTGACACACATGGAGTTTCCATGGGAGGGAATGGAACTATGGGATATCAGGGACTAATGCTTTCTAAGGGCACTTTCCCAACTGTTTTTGCTTCCTATCCTTGAAGGACCCAGAATGGAAAATTACTAAAGTGAGAATTGAAATAGTTGTTGTTAGGATCTGTTACCACTTTCTTGTTCACCATCAAGTGTGAACTTTAAAACAAATGAATACAAATAAAAATATCCTTCCCGAAAGAGTCCCCAGGGCATCAGCTTCACAGATTACTCTAGCTAGAAGGGACTTTAAAGGATCTGAGCCCTAATCCAACCACACTTCCCATTTCCTGTGGGAACATCACAAGTTCATTCAACTCAGAGTCACTTAGAAACTATGCCTACACCTCTCTGTCTTTCCCATTGACTCCCTAATTTTTTTTGTTGTTGTTGTTGGAATTATAGGAGAGGAAACATTTTGTCATTATGAAAAAAGCATAGATTCCAAAGTCAGACCAGCTTGGCTAACATTTTGGTCCTGTGTGGTTTTGGTTACATTCTCTTTGAGTCTTTGTTTCTTCATACTTTAAACGGATATAGCTATGGTATTTACCATATAGGTACTATATTAGTACTTAGTGAGATAATGCATATAAGGCACTTAACATAGTGCTTGTACATAGCAGTTTTTCAATAAAGCTCATCTCATAACATTAGGAGATATAAATTATTAAATTTTCTTTTGCATCATGTACCTTACATTTCAAGAATTATTTTGCAGGCTCACATCATTTTATTAGTGTGCTTACAATGATTGCTGTTTTTACCACGACTTTCTTTCTAGACCAGATACCTCCATGTCCCAAGGCATTCCCTGATTCCCAGGCCTCCAGCTCTAGTTTAGTGGCTCTGAGGTTCTGGCTAGGTCTTAATCTTATTTTTCTCTCAGGCCCTCTTCACATCTGACAGGGTGGTTAAGGCTTTTTGTAGAATCATCCCATCTTTTCCCCCAAAAGATACCTTCACATTCCTGATTCATTCATGACATTATTCCCTTTTATAGATGTTATTATAGATGATTTTTCAATATTTGCACTCTTTTTTGAATGTTTTTGTGAAGGTTGGGGGAAAGAAGATGAAAAACTCAGGCCAAGGCACATCTTCACTAAGATGCCTCCGCAGAGTGCCTGCCTCCAGTGCGCCTGCCTCCAGTGCGCAGGCCCAAAGGCATGGAAGCCAGGTGTAAGCTTTTTATAGACACCTTACTCTCCACCCAGGAAGCGTGTCCACCTCTGGCTCACCTACTGGCAAGGCTCCTAGTGGCCACAGGGAGCACATGAAGGCTCTCTCTCTGATAACATCTATTCTTTTTTTTTTTTTTTTTATTGTTGGTCGTTCAAAACATTACATAGTTCCTCATACATCATATTTCACAGTTTGATTCAAATGAGTTATGAACTCCCAATTTTATCCCGTATACAGATTGCTGCATCACATCAGTTACCCTTCCATTGATTGACATATTGCCTTTCTAGTGTCTGATGTATTCTGCTGTCTATATTATTCTCTACTATCCCCCCTCCCCTCCCCTCCCCTCCCCTTTTCTCTCTCTACCCCTTCTACTGTAAATCACTTCTTCCATTTAAGGGGAATCGCATGGAAATGGAAGGCGATCCTCAGGGTTATACAAAATGACATATAAGAGGAAAGGAGGGGTAAGACAAGATAACATCTATTCTTACGACTCAATCTAAGGTTTGAGATTTACCTAGAATTATTATTGGATTCCTCCAGAACAAAGTCCTCTCCAAACAAGTCATATTCATGTCTCCAGAGTTCTGCTTCCTCTGGGGAAGGCACCGTTTGACCAAGTGAAGAAGGAAGAGTTAGAGAAGAAATAAAAACAGCATTTTCAAAAATATTTATTTATTTATTTATTTATTTTAGGACCTAAATTCCTGGTAGCATTTGGTTTTTTTCTAAACCATAGAACTGGTTATTGGTGAGAAAGTGGGTACCAACAAGGTACTGAGAAGAATAGCTAAAGTCCCTGCTTCATGGGTCCATGCACCTGTTCACAGTAGAGTTTTGAATAAACCTCCTTCTCTGAGCAATAGATAGAGAACGAGCTAACTGGTTTCATTTTCTCCATTAGGGAGAATTCTAGTGTCTTGAGGACATTAGCACTGTGTCCAGCATATCCTGTAGGCCCAGGATTCCTGTGAAGGAAGCAGAGGTGTAGAAATGGGAAGGAGGGAGAGGAAATGATACACTAAAACTGGAAACAAACCATGTATGAGTGTGCTCGTAGAGTTCACCTAAAAATCTCCAAACATGGTGGACAGTTGTGTAATCCTGAATTCATCCTTTTGATGCCAGCTAAGAATTGGTCATCCTTTTGTTGTGGCTCTGCCCCTGCCCCTGCCTTTCATAGCCCTGTCTCTCTATTACAGATCTGCAGGTGAAGAACTCTTTGTTGACGCTGAAAGTCTTAGAAGACCTGGACATCTTACTCTAACACAGTTATTTTCTAATTGTAGCAGGACTGAGTCCCCATTCTGCCCAACCTGTCTAGCCTGGCCAAATAAGTCGTCTTGGTCCTACATGTTTCTATTTGATGATGCCTCTTGGACACTGTCTATAACTGTTGCTTTCCCCCCCTGCACTCCTTTTCCTCTTTCTCGCTTCACCTTTCATTTCCTCTTTTTCTTTATTTCCCTCTCCTTCCTGCTCTCTGGGCCTTTCCTGCTTCTTCCCTTCCTGCTTCTTTCTTTCTTCTCTTCTCCCCTCCTCTTTCTTTTTCTTCCTTCATCAGGATGTCTCTTCTCATCTGACTCCAAGCTTCTCTTTTCCCCTTTATGTCTGAAGCTACTTTCCTACCTATTCCTCTCATTTTTCTCACTGCCTAATCTCTTTCTTTCCCATTTTCTTCATCTCTTTCTTTCCATTTCCTTTCCTTAAAACCCTGTATTGTTAAATATAGATATATGTACTAAAAAGGACACAAACCATTAATGTTCAATTTAACACATAAATATCAAACGAAGCACCTGTGTAATTTCTGTAAATGTGGAGGAATAGGATATGCTGGGCCCCTTAAGCGTCACGTGTACCCTGCTGACCCCAAGCTGCTTTATCTTCACAAGGCTCACCTTGGGGCTACCATTTCCTTGTTTTTCTTTATAGTCTGACCATCTACAAACATAATCTAAACAATATACTCATTTTTCCTGTTTTGAATATTACGTTCATGGAATCATACCACGTGTCTTGCTTTTTTCACTCAACATTGCATTTGCTTACCTTGTTTGGAGACTTTATCCATGTTGTTGTTTGTTGCCACAGTTCATTCATTTTCATTACTTCCTAATACTCAGTGTAGGGATGTACTGAAATTTGTCCCATCTATTGAATGTCTGATTGTAGCTATTAAAATTCCCATTTCACCTTTAAAGTAAGACTTGATTTTGCTGCCCCCTTGTGTCTTACAGCAGTTATAAAAAAACATTGTCATGTATATAATCTTCCTCCTTCCTTACAAGCAAATAAATGTCCCCCAAACCAGCTTGAGTTTCACCATGACAGCCTGCTCAAATTCCACGGAGGGGGTTAGGAGGCCACACCACTCAGTTACAAAGAAGTCTTCTGCGGAAAGGGCTTTCATTACCAGCAGGAAACTTAGTTCTGCCTAACTGCTGAGGTGAGAAATCAGAACAGAAAGAAATTCAGGCTGAATAGGTTTGCTGTTGTACAGTTGGGAGGTGCTCAGGGGACTAACAGATGGTTCTCAGAGAAGGTAATTTTGACAACATCATTAACTCATATACCAAGTCCTACTCTGAAAACAGGACAGGGAAGTTCATTTCCATGGATGCTTCATTCTTTTATTTATTGGATATTACTGAGTGCCGGATATTGTTACCGGTTAAAAAAATGCATAAAATTGGGCTGGGGATGTGGCTCAAGTGGTAGCTTGCTCGCCTGGCACGTGTGCGGCCCGGGTTCAATCCTCAGCACCACATACCAACAAACATGTTGTGTCCGCCAAAAACTAAAAAAAAAAAAAAATAAACATTAAAAATTCTCTCTCTCTCTCTTTAAAAAAATGCATAAATTGAACAAATATAATAAACACATAGGCAAATGACTGCTGCAATCTACTGCTAGTTAGTGAGAAGGCTACAAAACAAAGAAATAAAGAAATAGAAGGTAACAGGATGGTCTGAGGTGACATGCAGATATGCAAATGAAGTAACAAGGGCAAGTCACAGGAAGGTCCAGGGAAAGTGGAGGTAAAAGGAACTGCCAGGACGAAAGTGCTGAGGTAGATGGAGCTTGCCATGTTTGAGGAACAGGAAGGTCAGCGTGGTAGAAGCACAGAGAGGAAGGCTGAGTAGAAGATGAGATGGAGAGATGGGTGGGAATTTATAGATATGGTGAGAATGTTGGATTTTACTCAGAGAGTGATGGGAATACAGTATGCTTTGAAGCTCTCATTCTGGTTGCAGGTAGAAAGTTGAATCTAGGGATAAGCAAAGTGATAAAATAGAAAATTATTGCAAAAGTCCTGGCCAAAAAAAAAAAAAATGGGGATAATTTTGAACTGGTGAAATGATAGAGATTGTGAAAAGTGATCACTTCAGGGTGTATTTTAAAAAAAATTAGAATAGTTCTCCAGATTTTTTTTTAATTGGTACCTTGTAGTTATACAAAGTAGTGGGATTGGTTGTCAGGATGTATTTTGAAGACATACTTGGTTGTGGGGGATAAGAGAAATGGAAGTTCAACATGAATCCAGGGTTTGGTTTCAGCCGGCAGTGGAGGATGGAGTTTAGAATAGTTTTATGTGTATGTGATAAGTTTGAGATGTCTCTAAACATGTCCAAGTGCACATATCCAGTTAGACAGGTGGTACAAAAGCCTGAAGCTTGGGAGAAAGGTTAGGTTGGGGGTTTATATGTAGAAGCCAGTATTAAACAATGGAGCTGAATGAGACAACATAAGGACTGGGGTAGTGGGTGGTAGAAGCGTGATATTTGAACCCTGGGATGCTTAGCATTTATAAGCTGGAAGAAGTGGTAAGTCCAGCAAATCAAGGTAGAAGGAAAACCAAGAAAGTGATTGTCCTGAAAGCCAATTTCAAAAAGTAAAGAAGGAAAGTAAGTTGACATGAAGCCTTGGAGGATAAGGGCTCTCTTTTCCCTCCTTTGCTTCCATGTAACACTTGTATGGGACTTATTTGGCCTTTCAAAAGAAAGTCTTGGCTTCGGATAAAAAAAAAAATGAGCTTGGTTTTGATAGTCTATGAAATGGCACCTGGCTACTATGTCCAGGGTAGCTGATCTATGTAAGGAAAGAAGTGGATTCTGAGATAATAGCTGAGACATCTGGGGTGGGGATAAGTGCCCTCACCTCTTTTTAAACTAATATTTTAGTATAATAATTAATCTTGTCCTAAAGCTCTACAAAGGGCTGAAGGAACTGGAGGTGAGGATGGACTTTCTAAGTTTCTAATTCTTGAAACCAGAAGGATAAAAATAAAGAACTGATTTTTAAATTTTTTTTTCAGAAGAAAGATTAGAATTTTTGTGACCCTTGAAATAGAAAAACTAAAAAGAAGGGATTGTATTTACAATTTGAAGAAAAAGAAGTTTCTATCAGAGGTTGCCTTGTGAAGTAAGCATCCATCACTACAAGCTATCGAGGTGGACTGCCCCTGTTTGGTATACCAGACTCCAAGATGGCACCATGATCCTTGCCTTGCTTTGGGTATTCAAGCCCTGTGCAGTCCTCCACTATAAACAGAGCTGATCTTTATGACCAATAGGATACTGTGGAAATGACAGTGTGACTTCCATTACTAGGTCACTAAATACATTGTGGCTTCTGCTTCATTCTCTTCTACCTCACTGCTTCTGGGAGAACCAGCCATCATGTCAGGAGGATTCTCTAGCACCCTTAAGGATGGGCTCATGTGACTAAAAGCTGAGGTCTTTCACACAGCTAACTGTGTGAAAGGAATGTGCTGGAAATAGATTCTTCGACCCTCAGAGGATTGTGGCTCTGGTCAGCATCTTGACTGCAGTCTCACAGGGGTCGTCCCTGAGCCAGAAAGATTCAGCCAAGCCATTTGTTAATTCCTGACCCACAAAACTATGTGAGACACTAACAGGTATCTTTTTGTTTTTGGTTGAATTAAACCAACACATTTTAAAATTATTTTTTATGTAGCAATAGTTAACAAATTTAGTATTGTACAGGAAATTCACACACCAGTTGGAAGTTAAACAGATTTGGAAGCCCCTTTTAGCCTGAAGCTTACAGTTTTCTGACAGTCACTTTATTGGACTCAGCTCCTGGCTATCCTTAAGATATATGTGTCTTTTTTTCCCTCTAGCTAATTTTAGCAGTACTCCAGAGCATTGAGTGGCCAAATGTCTCTGGCTACTTGGAGAAGGTCCAAGGTTGACTTTGAAGAGATACTCTCATTGTAGATTTTACCATTTATGTGTTAATGCCGAGCTCATATTAAATACTTCTCTAAACACTGAAAATAGTCCTATTGGAATAGCACCATGGATGTATACATAAACCTGTATGCTTACATGTATATCATACTTCACACACACACACACATTTACGTGTGTGTTTGTGTGTGTGTGTGTGTGTGTGTATGGAGAGAGAGACAGAGAGAGAGAGAGAGAGCGACATACATGACATTTAAATAGTCAAATAACACATAGTCAAATAAACAAAATACAGATGCTCCTTGACTTACAGTGGGGTTGGATCACAGGAAGTTCACCATAAACTGAAGATGTCACAAGTTGAAAATGCATTAATACATCTCACCTAACCACATGGCTTAGCAACACTGTGCACTATGGAATATCAGTTGCCTACCTTTGTGAAGGTGTGACTGCCTGGGAGCTGCATTAGGAGAGAGAGCATCCTACTACATATTGCTGGTCTGAGGAATGATTGAAATTGAACATTGGAAATAGGGTTTCTATGAATGCATAGTGTTTTCACATCATGGTGAAGTTGAAAAATTGTATGTTGACCATCATAAGTTGGTTAGCTATAATCTATACAGACCCAATTCTCAAGAGTCTATATAATTTCTGAAAGTCAACACAGAGTGTCAAGAGTGAGACAAATAGTCCCAAACAAACTTATGCCCCTGCTACTGACTTCCTGATTAATCTCTTAGTTTTACTTGGGAGGGAATAGTCATAAAAGGTTCTTGAACCCTCTGAATGTCACTACCTCTGTGGGAAGCTATCCAAGTCCATATGTAACTTTTCTGAATGATAGGAACTTGGGCACACCTATTAATGCAACTCACTAAGTACCATAGAAGGATGTGCAGACCACCTCTGTGTCATTACCTCTCCTTTCGTGTGGAGTGATTCCCTGGCATGTCAAAATCCTTCTTATGCTGATGCCACTCTTCAGAAAAATACCCTAACTTGTCCTGAAAATTTGAATTGGAGCTCTTCTCTGTACTTCCACAGACTTTCTTTCTTTTGCCATGACATGCATCATTTTTGCATGATCATATGGTTATAGAACACCAGCATTTACTAATAGAGATCTAAATGCAGAGACTGGCACATATAATGAAATACAGACTTCAATTAATGTGTTTTTAGTGATGAAGAAAATAATCTTTTGGGTCTTAGAGTTTTGCTTGTTGGAAGATGGTGTAAAGACTTTTGGTGAACATTTGGTGAATCACATTAAAAAGAGACACCTCCCTTTTATTTATTTTGCAGTACTGGGGATTGAACCCAGGGGGACTTTACCACTAAGCTACATTCCAAGCCCTTTTTATTTTTTATTTTGAGACAGGTTCTTACTAAGTTGACATGGCCAGCTCAAATTTGTGATCCTCCTGTCCCAGCCTCCTAAGTCCCTGGGATCACAGGTGTGCACCAGCACCCTGCCCTGGGTTTGTTTTGTTGAAGATGCTTCTTCTAGTACCTCACTGTGGCTCTCTAATGAAGACCCACAGGAGAGATTTTTCTCAGTACTCAGCCTCTGAAAGGAGCTCTACTTGAAAAATCTTTTTTTTTTTTTAAATGTATGGACACCAAGAATTCCTTGCTATTCCTATTCTCTTTTTCCCTTTGGTGGCTGCAAACATAGAGCCAGTTTTGTGAACACTTTCCTAACACATGCATGTGAAAATATGGAATTCATTTGTGCAACAAACTCCATCCTGGATCATCATATTTGCAGTTCTACTCTTTTTTTCCCCTACCCTCTGCTTTTTTTTTTTACTGTTTTTAAAATTTTTAGTTCATATTTTTCAAACCATATCTAAAATTTCTTTATAATTTCTCGATCCTTCTTCATAATTCCTAATAATTTTTCAAAAAGAATGCCTCAGAAGCATCTAATTTGTTCTAAAATCAAATCCCTCATGTTATCTCAAATGTCTTTTTATAGTTGATTTTATTCAATCAGAATCAAAGGAGATCCACATATCATGTTTGAGTATATATCTCAAATTTTAATAGTCTTCTCTCCCTCTTTTTTCCTTTATCATTTATTTATTTGGAAAAAACACGTGTCTTGTGGAATTTTTACATTTTGGGCTTTGCTGACAGCATGATCATGGTGGTATTTGAGATCTTCCCTCATACCTTGTATTTTCTCTAGCATAATCAATTCTGATTTATTTATTTTTGACACAAATATTGCATGGCTAGTGTTGTATCTTAGACTCTGCTGTCTGCTGGTCCTTCTTTTCATGACTGATTGTTGAGGTCCCATGGTGTCAGCCTGTCTCAGACACTATAAAGTTCTAACTTTTAACACAATGTTTCAACTAACATAGATGACTTAGATGACTTTTTTCTCTATCATTATTTCTTTAGGAGTTGCATAAAGGAAATATTTGGATTGTGTTATTCCTTTTTCTCTTCTTGCAGGGACAGGGGTGCTAGGGACGGAACTCAAGCCTCTTACATGCTAAGCACATATACTACCAGTTTGCTGCACCCAAATCCCTTTTTTCTTTTATTAGCTAGAATTCTTCTATAAAAAAAAAAAAAACTTCTCCTTCAACTGTTATTTGGTTACTATGAATGAATGTAGCTTACATAATAAAGAAAGGATAAATATTTGACATTTTTCTTTTATCTGGTTTTGAAATACTTAGCTGGTGCTTTTTTAATTTAAATTACAATTATGTATTCTCTGATTTTGTTTTATTTTGTTTGGTACTGGGGATTAAACCCATGGACACTTAAATATTGAGCCACATCCCCATCCCTTTTTAATTTAGAGACAAGGCCTCACTAAGTTGCTTAGGACCTCACTTATTCATGGATTTTTAGCATATTTGGTATATTTCAATCACTTGCTTTTTGATGATTGAATTGTTTCAGTTTTGGCCAGTGGAAGTTCCTCTAAATTGGTTTCATTGGTCTTTTTTCTTTTGTCATAACCCCAAGAATCTTACCCTAAGTACATGTATGAAGACATGAATGGTGTGACTCTACTTTGTGTACAATCAGAAATATGAAAAATTGTGCTCTAAATATGTACTATGAATTATAATGCATTCTGCTGTCATATATAAAAAAATAGAAGAAAAATTTTAAAGAGAATGATTTTATGGAAGAATGAATGACTGAGAGGGAAAGGTGGAGAGATGGAGGTGAGAAAATTTGAGGCCATGGAGGATGGGAGGTAGACCACGTAGTAGGGAGGTGAAGGCAGCTAGTGAGACTTTCTAAAGGACAAAGAAGGCCCAAAGTAGAGTGGAAAAAAAATAGATATATGGGCTAGAGTTAGGGTTAGGGTTAGGGTTAGGGTTAGGGTTAGGCAAGAGCTGTGAATTTGATCCACCTCTGTTTCCTTTGGAAAAGCAAATGCATAAGATTCTTCTGTACTTTTTTGGCCCTTGTACTGTGCATTTTGAATATGATGCCATATAGAGATTGACCTATATGGACTATGGCTTCAACAGAGCATAGGGTTTTCATGAAGAAAACACCAAGAGTTTGCTGGTAATGGCATATTCAGATTTAAATTGACTATCAGTGCTACATAAATCATATGTGACTGTATATGTTCTAGTTATATACTAACTGAAGCCTGTTCAAATACTTACCATGGAGTCATGCTTCTTTCTAATGATAAGCAGACCTATAAGGCAAAGCTGAGTCACACCAGACGTTCCTGTACATCCTAATGCTTGAATCCAGGTCTTCTGGAGTAAAATTACAGGAATCACTGGCAAACTTTCTGAAAAACAAGAAAAACTTAGCAACAGAAAATATAATCTGAATCAGAGCAAAGCCAATGCATTGGCCAAAGAAAATAATCCACAGCAAAGTGTTAGCAAGTGTAGTTGCCATTTAAAGGAAAACTGAAGTCAGGCTGCCCAAGAGCAAAGCCACAGGAGCAGCCACATCCTGCCTTGCAGAGGATTCTTTCATTAGAAAGGAACTTTCTGAGCCAGCTCCCTGATGAGTTAGAGGCTGACTGGAAATCTGTTCCCTAAAGAGAAGTGCTTTGTAATCCTTGATTCAGTTCAGCAGTCTGTGGAAAGCCTAGGGCTGGATTCTGGATTCTTCTTCTTCTTCTTTTTTTAAAAAAATTTTTTAGTTATAGTTAGACAGAATACCTTTATTTTATTTATTTATATGCAGTGCTGAGGATCAAACCCAGGGCCTCGCACGTGCTAGGCGAAGTGTTCTTCTGCTGAGCCACAACCCTAGCCCCTGGATTCTGGATTCTTTCCTCCAGAGAAGATTTGACCTTGTATTTGCAGCAGCCCATGGAAGCTATAGACCAAGGATTCTGCATCTGCCTGTCTTTGTTAGGCTTAATTTGGGAACTTGAGTTGGTTTTGTTCTTCCACTGTTCAGAATTTAGCTCTGAATGTTTTGTGCTAATATTGGCATTTACCCTGGAAGCAACTTCCTCCTTTTCTGTTCACCACTCTGATTTCTTAAGATTTTAAAGTTAAATGTAAAATTTCCATATATTTGTCTTATTTATTTTTATAAGAACCTGTGAGGTAGAAATGATTGCCGTCTCCCCCAACCCCACCTTCCACGTGAGCCAAATGGGGGAGGGAATGGCTACAGAAGACAAAAACTTCTCTAAAGATGCAGTCTTGCTAAGTGGCAGAGTCAACCTTGTCTGTCTGGCTCCAAGGGCATGCTCTTAATCACTGTTTCCTGCCAAACCCTTTTCTACCCATCTGGGGTAGATGATAGCTGTGGCCTTCAGATGGCCACTCTGATGTTTCTCCTCATTTGAATCCTCCTTCAACCTGCCAACCAACTGTCCTTGTCAAAACACGGCCATCTAAAATAGCATCCGCCTAACTATCTTTGATATGCCATCTCCCCACTTCTTATCAAAATTCGCAGAAACCACACAAAGGACACAATGGCCAATTAACAGGTGGGAATTAAGGGTGACAATGGACCATTTGCCCATGTCTGGGAAATTTCCCACTAAGTGCAACACAGAGGGACTTAAAAATGACAAGCTTTTGGTGGCCAAAACTCACTTTGAACTGTGAAGCAGAGCAGAGGCTAGTCATGATGATGCTGGCAAGAGGACTTGGCACGCCTCTCCCCAACTCTCCAGGCCATGCCAAATGCTTTGTCTCTAACTCACCACATCTACTGGACACAGCAGTTCCTTGGGTGAAAGGACAATGCAGGTGGAGTTTGTGTTAATTTTGTTCCTGGCACAAAATATAAACACAGCCTGGGCAAAATTAGAGCCCAGGGGCAGTGAGTCTGGGGACTGTTTCCTTGAGATAATCCCCACTCCTTCCTTGTCCTGCTTGTCTTTGTTGTGCCAACAGAAATGAGTGATGGGAAGATGACGAGGGTGGGCAGGAGCAGAGAGACCTCCCATTAGTCATAGAGCCACTCTGGAAAGAACTCAAGAGATCTAGGGAGGAAGGGGAGGGTGAGTGAGTATGTTTTGTTGAGGGAAGGTAATTGACAGGGATGGGTTCTGGATGGAGTTTTAGAGAAAGACCAGAATATTTTCAGAGGGATAGCTGCCGATGGGAAATGGGGACTGGAGGAGTGGGAAGAAAACTTAGACCACTTTGCTTTTGGTATAAGAGGAAATTCCCCATCTGGTACCTCTCTGAGAGAGATGTCAATAGTCATAGTCATCATTTTTCAAAGCCTTTTTAGTCTGTGCTTCTTTTTGCTGTGGCTCTGTGTAATGTATAATCATGAGGTGAGTCCAAACTTATCTTCTCTTTACAGTCATCCAAAAGGGAATTGGAAGAAGGGAAGAAGTCCTTCTTGGTCTGGCTGGGTCACTCTTGATGCGCATTTATGGGACGATCACTCCCTCCAGGGTGTGATTTGAGTGAGGGGAACCCAGGAAAGGAGGCAGAAAAGAGACGAATCTATACCTGTCTGCTGGCAAGCAATGGACCTCAGAGGACCATCTTTCAAATTAAAGCAAGTAGGGAAACAAACCAAATTAAGCAAAATAAAAATAGTCCAATCCAAATGGAATCTGTGAAAGCAAAGGCAGTATAAACTTAAAGTAAGAAAACACTGCTTTCAAAGCATGCTTGTGAAGAATCTGCCTTCTTTGTCAAATTGTTTCTTTCTTCCGGTGGCTCCCTTGTCTCTCCCCTTCAGTCTTCTTGTTTTCTTTCTTCCTCCTCTTTCTCCCTTCCTCATCTCCTCTCTCTTTCTCCCTCCTGTGTGTCTAATTTTCTCTATTTTTCCCTTTTAGTTTATGTAGTCAGTCCCTGCTGAGGACAACATGCTGGAAACCTTGTCAAATCCTCTCCTTATTTTCCATCCCATGTCATGGAGAAAGTGACAGGGTCTGAAGCTACAGGTCCTCTCAATCCCAGAGCCTCAGGTGGGGGCACAAATCTCTCCCTGTGGCTCCTTTCCTTGCAGCATATGAGTTCACATCTTACATCATTATCCCCTTGGTCCTATTTCCACTTGTTGAAGCTTGTTGAGAAAAGCAAGATGCACCAGGTGTGTGGCAGTGGCAATGTGCTATGCACTGTCAAACGGGGCCTCAGTTGAGTTTCCTGGAAACAGGCTCTGGGATAGAGTTGCATGAAAGTGCTTTTGAGAATTCTGCCTCTATGAAGGTGAAGGAAGCAGGAATGGCAACAAGAAATTGGCATGCAATGTAGTTGCAACCAAGCCTGAGCCCATCCAGTGGAAAGTCCTGGAACTGAGAAAGCACTGCAGACTTGTCTCAAGTCAGACCTTTGCATTCTTATAGTAGCCAGTTATTGGCCTTGAGATCCTGTTTTAAAGGGTAATTGCCAGTGAGCCACCAGCAGCCAGCATTTCCAGTTGAGGGATGCAAGCATCTGCAGAGAGTAGGGGATCTGGGTGGGATCTGGAATGATGTCCAGGGGGTGGACACGGTGTGGGTGTTTCATCTTCACCCACCAGCACGTTCCTCCCTAATGTAGTCACAAGAATGAACGAGACACAGGTTCATCAGCCTTATATTGGGCCTGTATATAAGATGCAAAGAGAGAACAGACTAAAATATAAGGCAGTAAGAAAAAGACTACAAACGAGAAGATTCTGGGAAGGCCCCCTGAGGTAGGTTGAAATGGGCCTGAGGAAAAGGCCACAATTTGAAGGTAAGTTGAGGGGTAAGGCAGCAAAAATGTAGACAGAAGAAGGTTTTTTTTTTTTTTTTTTTTTTTTTGGAAAATATCTGAAGTCTATATAGGTCACCAAGCACCAGATCATTGTGAATGAAGTCCTGACATCCTACACCAAAAGCCTAATGTCCCTTAAAGTGTGGGGTTGGATGGGGTAGAAGAGAAGCTGGGGCCTTGCCCTGGAGGTGTTTTCTTGTGTCAGCATCTCACAGATGGCTGGATGAAGAGCTCTGAAGATCCTTTCTCCTCCCCCCAGGGCTTTAGCATCCTCTATTGAGAGGAAGTTAAACCACAGAACCATTTTCTGAGGCTTGTGTCTTGAGATGAGGGCTGGGGAAACTCCAAGGATCAGAAAAGCTGCTGCCTTTAAATAGCTGAAGGATGCCATGAAGTTGAGGAGCAAGGTAACATCGAGTCAGTGTAGGTCAGAGAGCAAAGCTGAGGTCACTGTGTGGAAGAAACAGGAAAGCAAGTGGCTCATCTCCTCCAAAGAAGGAGTCCGATGAAAGGCAGGGCTTGGTCAAAATCGGAACCAACGAGGATGAAATACTCAAACAGAAGCTGAAGTGCAGGCAGGGATATTCTTTCACTGGAGTGGTAGTTGACCTAGGTGGCCTTGAAAGTCCATTCCAGATCAGAAACAATAATTGCTGACATTTATTTAATATTTACCATATTAGCCAAATACTATGCTATGATTAGTAAATGCTACCTTATGACTCCCTGGAGGGAGTGATCGTCCCATAGATGTGCATCAAGAGCGACCCAGCCAGACCAAGAAGGACTTCTTTCCTTCTTCCGATTCCCTTTGCCTCATTTATTCCTCATAGGTTTACTCTTTTGTTCATTTTATAGGCAGGAATTTGATGAAGTCACTTAGTTGTCACATAGTCAGTAAGAAGTGAAGCCAAGAGTGTTATGCAGGCAGGATTATTCCAGAACCCACACCTTCATCTCTTGTAAGCCTGGGGTATCTGGACCTGTGGCATCATTGCACAGCAGGTGTGACACTGAGATGCTTAGCCAGAAGAGCCCAGGAACAACTGTAAAGGACTCTGTGTGTTAGCAAATTTCCCCTCCATTTGGTAAGATACTTAGCTCAGTAATCTATCAAATGTCTACAAATATTTTTACCCAAGGGACACTTCACTGCCTATTACCTCAGAGCAAAAACATAACCATGTTCTTGACTGTCAGTCATCAAGCAGCTGATTACCAAGCAAGGTAGAATGCATTTGCAGATGTGTTTGTTTCTCTTATGAGGCTGGAGGGGTGTTGTGAATGTGTGACCTAGTTTTCCCATTGGACTGCAGGGTCCCTGAGGGCAGGAAGTGTATTTGTGTTTCTTGGGTCCAGCCCTTGCCTCCTGCAGTTCACCTTAGTTCAAATGCAAAAGCCTAAGCAGCAGACAGTGCTGCAAGGAGGTTGTGAGTTTTTAATATAGTTGTCATCACAACTAAGGTATTCATAAAATAATACAATAAGTGGAATAGAGGCAAAGTAAGGGAGTTGGCCTAGAAGAGAAAGAAAGACTGGGTAGGGGGGCATATTCCCATGGGAACAAGATTTTAACTCATTCACTCAATGCTGACTTTCTTTCACATTATACTTGATTTTGGGATTGCATCAGTCAGTAAGCTGATGTGGAATCCAGCCTTAGAGAATTTAACATTTGTTGGGAAGATACAGCTAAACCTGCCATTGCAAGACCCACTGGTTTAGAGAAAGGGTGCTGCTATTTGACTGCATGGGTTCAAATCCCTCCTCTTAGTATATTATGGTTAAGTGATCCAAGGAAAATTTTTGGACCATTTCAAGACTTTTTGAGTCACCCACGAAAGGTCGAAAAACAAAAGTCTATTTCACAGAGTTAGTGCAAGGGAAAATGTCAACTCTCGGTAGGGTACCTGCTTGGCACATACAAAGCACTCAGTCTGTGCTAGCAGTCTTTATAAATGGGATGGCATGGAATGGGTGGGCTACTCTAGAGAGCAGAGGGATTTGCCCACCTCTACCTCACCCCAGTATGGGAGAGTAGGTATGTCCGTCTGCAAAAAAGGGGCTTTGTGCAGAGGGGAACAAGACATTTCAGGGTGAAGAAAGCACAAGAATGAAGACATAGACACAGGATTTCAGGTCCTATTTTGGGAAAGGACAAGCATAGCCAGATGGGCTGAGAATGGGTCAGGTGATGGGGGCTAGGTTTGGCAAATTAGATTGAGACTAGATCATGATGGATGATGAGTATCTTGCCAAACAATTAGCCCAGTGAGGTGGCTCTAAAGTGTGAGAGCAGGTGTTGATTCCCATACTTTGGCATCATTCTTTTGTGACTCTGTTGAGTTTACAAAGAATTAGGGGAAAAAAACCCCCAAACTGGAGAACATATTGACTTAGGTAAAGAGATTACCCAAAACTGTTTCCATCAGGTGGTGGTATTTTATAACTTCAATCATTTAAAAATTTGATGAGCTTCCTAGATAACCAGCAGTCCTTATTTATTTAGAAATATATCTAGAAAAATTGTGGCCATAACAATGTTCCCTCCTTGGGAAAAATAGAAAACAGCTCCATAAACAGGTTTCTCTGTCTTGGGGTCTTTTGGAGAGGGGATCTGGCCCCATCCAATGCTAACTGTGACCAACAACTTGTTGGAGTAGAGAGGAAACTCTAAGACCATGCAGTTCTCATAGTTCTACTGAGTTTAGGGACATGTGAACATAGGAGCAGACAGGCCACATCCTCTGGGTCACATAGCAAAGTGACCAAGCAGTGACAGAATGCATATCTCCTCTCTCTTTCTTGTTTTTCCCACATCTTATTAATTCACTCTGTCTCTTCTGTGGTTTCTAATGTAGATATGTATGAATTAAGTTTCATATTTATACCTAAGATAGCCCTGGGTATACATGTAAGGGTATGTAGTGTCACTTAGTCATGCCAGATGTCTTTGCTTTCAGAAACATGGGTCAAACAATGGAAAAAGTCCAAAGAAAATAATTAAGATACTGTCTCAGTGGAAAAGGCTATGGGTGCCAAAGCCCTTAGTTGGCCTTTAGTTAGCCTTAGACAAGCTGCTATGTAAGGAGACACCAGATTTTGTGACTCAGGAGTTGACTCTGGTGCAGACTTGTCCAGTTCCTGCTGGAGTGTTTCTTTGATTGGGCTTTCTGGAGATACTCCTTGCAGGTACTCAAATAAGGACCTTAAGATCCCTTGCCCTTCTACCTGGTGTGAAAGCCACACCACCTTCCTGCGGTGCTTGCCAGGGTTCCCTGGGCAGGGACTCTTGGAAACTGACATGGAGCTCCTGATGCTGGGGCCCAGGCAGTCTTCAACAAGACCCACTTCACACGTGCCTGCTGGCCAGTCCCTAATCCTGGATGTGACCTGCTCCAGTCTCAGCTCACTTTCCTCCTCTTCATTGCCATGCCTGCCACAAACTTGTCATTCTTAACCTTAAAGCAGGTCTGGCCTGTACTCACCTCAAGGGAAGAGGCTTTACTCCAGGGAGTGTGTAAATGAGGCCTCTCTCTTCCCAAGACTTCTTTTCCTCATTTCCAGGGAAGAAACTATCTGCTCTGGGAGAATCTGATCTCAGAGGACTCCTGGCTCCTGAGTAGCTATCAAGTGAGGACTCCTTTAGCTCTCTTCTCCTGAATCAGATCTAAAAGGAATCAACATAGGTCCTCGAAAGATGAACAGTGGCTTCTAAGAGAAAAATGAGAGTAGTGTTTGGAGAAGTCATTGATTGGACAACTAATGCGAGCAGCAGGGAAGGCTGCACCTAGTTGTTTCACTGTCTTTTGTCTCATTTACGCTACACACAACCCTCCAAGTTCCTTCACCTGTGTCAAATATTGCAATTCTAAAATTCTATTCAAAGCTCCAAATGAACCTCCAAACCACAGTGAATCAAAAGTTAAAGCCTTGGTAAGGGGGATGGAGAGAGGATGGCTAAAAGATACAGGGGTGCATTTGGATGCAAAAAAATAACTTCCAATATTCTATAGTTCAGTAGAATGACATGGTCGACCACAATTTATTATAGATTTCAAAATAGTTACTGGAGAGGGTTTTGAATGTTTCTAACCCAAAGAAATGATAAATGACTGAGGTTACCTTGATCTGATTATTGCACAATGTATACTTTTATTGAAACGCTTCACTGTACTCTATAAATGTGTACTATGTATCCTTAGAAAGATGAAAATGGGAGGTGAGTAAATCTTCTTTGTTTTTTAAACCAAATTCAAAAGTCACCTTGAATAATTAATTCATTTTTGAGAAGCTGGGCATTAGAATGTGATATCCAGCAATACTCTTACTCATTTATTCAACAAGCATTTCTTGAGCATCTACTATATATCACATAACATTCTAGATGTTGGGGAAATCCTGTGGTCTTTTATTTTTTGTCAACATCATAAAATTAACCTAAAAACAAGGTTGAGAGATTAAAGTAAAGCATATTGTGTCTTTGAGTTCTCATAGCCTGCGTCTAGAATGCAGGAGTTAACCAATGGATAGATGTTGAATAAATGGAATTTTATTTAACTCTTATGGTTCACCAGGATTATCAAATTCCTTTAATAGAAAATTACTTTGCCTTGTAAAGTTAGACTTCTGGATAAACCATTTTATGCCAATCACACATTGTTTGTACACTATATATTCCAAATATATACATTCACTGGTAAGCATATGAGGCCATAAGGGGAACATATTTGAACTACTTAAAATTTTTTCTTTTAGTTGTAGATGGACACAATACCTTTATTTTATTTATTTATTCTTATGTGGTGCTGAGGTGCAAACCCAATTCTTTGCATGTGCTAGGCAAGTGCTCTACCACTGAGCCACAACCCCAGCCCCTGAACTATTTTTTATGTATAAAGTTGTCATTACAATGGAAATGGAAATACATGGAAAATTTCTGACCACAAATGATTAAACTAGTGGCCCATAGCTACAAGACACAGGAGTTCAGATGATTCTGAGACAACTCTAAGACCTCTTGTTCTCCTTGACTCTGTTCTGTACATCTTTATATTTGCTGGTCATGTGATCGAGAAGTAGCCAAAGTAATTGAATTGAAATGTGATCCATAATTATTTTGTGTCAACCATGAGATTCACATTTGATGTCCAGAGCAGTTGTCTCTAATTTCCAAAGAAGAGAACCAAGCCTTCTGATTTTATTGCTTTACTTGAAAAGATCCTAGTCAGAGGGAGGGCAGTGTATGTCAACACAAAATTTTCTCCTTTCTCTACTTTCCTTCTTCCTTTTACCTTAGTGAATAGAAGGCCTTTGATATAATAGGATGCAAAGACATAAACTTTGTTAGTGTAATAATGGAGATGATGGATATGCAATGGGAAGTGGTCAGTGTTAGCAAGAGGAAGGTTTGTTTGCTTGTAGAAACTCCACTTGGAAAGTTGAATCAGAGCCCTGAAGACAGAACAGTAGGGCAGAAGAGATCACAGAGGAGTCAACAAAAAGGAGAACAGGAAAAAGAAGGAAAAATTATGGACATGCCTCTCAGGGGACTGAGACTTGGTGGGACAGTGCAGGAGAGCTTTGCCCTGTCCTCTGAATTCTGCGAGTCTGACATCAACCACAGTAAGGTTTCCTGAGAATGCACAGGGCCTTCGTTCCTCCTAGACCTCCCAAACCAAGCTGCCCAGTTGCATACATGTCCACAGTAGTGACTGCCACCAGGAACATTGTTAAGACTCAGTCTCTCTGGCATAAAGGCTCTGAATTACACTGGTCACCTGGCTGATGGATGTTTCCTGGACATGGGCCGTGGGACAATAATTCACCTTTATAGTGCAGGACATGGCATATAGTAGCTGAGAATTCAGAGATTTGTTTTGTTTTATTGTTTTGAATGAAATAAATGAATAGAATTGTCCTTTCCCACAGGTAACATTGCTGAACCTTACCTCTTTAGAATAAGGGGAAGTGAGCTACTTTTATCCTGGATCAAATATTCTGAACATGGGGAAAATAGTTTTCAAGGACTTTCTAATTTTTCTAAAACATGCTCTTCTTTAACTACCTGGATCTTGATATCATTGCCATCTCCTTGACAGTAGATATCAAAACCTTGGTAGTAGATATAGAAACTTTCCCGATATATTTGTCTCAAAGACCAAATCACATACTCAAAAATAAGCACAGAGTTTTATAAGGATAAGTGTTCATAAGTGAGATGATTATAGGAACTTAGCTTTTGGACTGTGACAGACAAATGGGCTATAAGGCCATAGATATAGTCTGGACAGTGTTCTGGTCCATGGCGGCACACAGGCCTCACAAAATTGAGCAGTAGCTTTAAAAAGAAGTTCATGGCTGTAGCAAGGAGAGGAGGGAAGGAGAGAAAGGGATTCCTATACATCATGACTGTGCGTGCAGGGGTTGGTGGTAGAGTGGGCTGAGAGCCTGTGATACTTACTTTTGCTGTGCTCCATAGGGAGCCCATGCATTGTCCCTTTGTGGCTATGTTTTGGAAATGGGTTTGGGGGACTGGTTTACTCTGGCTATTTTGCCTTCTGATCCTTACTTGCTTTATTTTTTGAAAGATAGTGTCAGCCTCTACTTCCATGATAGGATTTGACATAGCTTTATGAAGCACTAGGTTTATTGTAAGACGAGGAAACAAGTAGGCGCTGTGGAAGAGTTTCCAAAGATGGTCATCACCAGTTCCTTCCCTCCCTTTTGGCACAAGCCAATTCTTCATCAAGAGGGAGCTTATTTCCCATTGCTTGAATAAAGCTGGCCCTGTGACTGCTTTCACCAGTAGAGTATGACAGGAGAGATGTTCTGGATTTCTTACTCTACCCTAAGACAACCAGAAACTTCCATTTCCTTCCTTTTGCAATGTGCCTTCTTGGAAACCAACCAACATACAGTAAGGGAGCTTAAGCAGCTAAGTGCAGTGGCCAGACAGGAAAACCAGAATAGTGAGAAGGTCATCATGGAAGTTCACCAAGGGTAGAGGCAATGCAGAGAAAGAAAGACTGTTCATATCCAGAGTCATGGTCTATCCCATCAAAATAGATCACTGTTCTAATGGAAATGGTCTGCGTAATCATCTGGACACCTGGTAGTTGGCTGGTTATCCACAGACTCATGCCCTGATCAAGGATCCAGTGTCCATCTCTGCTAGAGACATTTGGGCTTTAGCAGTGGAGTTGGAGAATGCCTGGTTTACCCTTGTGGTGCTCCACCCAGCATTGCTTCTGACCAGGACTCATTTTAAGGATCATAGAATTCATTAATTTTGCCATATGGCCCATCCTCCTGAAGTAGCTGGCCTGGTATAATAGTGGGATAATCTTTGGAAGACTCAATTACAGATACCACTGGGTGACAGCACCTTCCAGGGCTGGGATAATGTTCTCTTGAATGTGACAAATGTTCTGAATCAGCATCCAAGATAGAAGGCTGCTTTTTCCCAGGATTAAGGGATAGATAGAAAAAGAAATGACAATCTCAATATTATCCCTAATGGTATACTAGTGATTTTTTTTCCCTTCCCGTCCCAATAGCTTTGAACTCTGCTGTTGTTGAGATCTTGGTTCCCAAAGAAAAAAGGTTTCCACCAGGGAAGAAAATCATGGTTCCTTTGAACTGAGAGTTGACACTACTATCTGGGCATTTTCAATCAATGGATCATGGAGAGACTTACTATGCTGGCTCAACATAGGTGGGACATTCTGGGAAGAAAGATTCTTTGTTGTGGGACAGTTCGGCACATTTAGATTCTTGGTTCCTGGTCACTGAGTGTCACTAGACTCTTCTCGTCATTGGCCTAGCCCCCAAACATATCCCTCCATCTCTCAAAATGCCACTTAGACACCACAGGGAATTGTCCTTGGTTGAAAATCACTTTTTATTAATGTATCATCTTTAAGTGACAGTTTTCATTTTTATAAAATAATACCATTTATAAAATATTTTCTATTGAGCCAAATAACAAAGTAGAGACAAGGTTTTTTTCTTTTCTTATAATTGCTGTTTTTTCTGGTAGCGGGTTTTGGTTTAAACCATTTTAGGCATTTAAACTATGATCATAAACTCTAAAAAATTGATCAGAGTGAGGCCCATAGCTTTAAAGATGGCTAGATTGGCAATCTCTAAATTGTGGATTCCACAACATCAGAGCTCTCTTGTTAAAGAGCAAGTTGCAACAGCACATGTTTTTTATCTTGTTAGAACTATTTTTATTAGAGAAAACACTGCTATACAGTAGGATGTACTGCACTGGCCTCTGCATCGCAAGCTCAGGTCCTAAATTAAACTTAATTTGTGCCAATGGGGATTGCATCAGCTGGCTACATACACACACACACACACACACACACACACACACACACCACTCTGGTGATTCTTACTTTCTGTCTTGTTTTTCATCATACTGTTTATTGTAGCAACCAACTGCAAAATACTTTTAGAGGATTTGTTCTGGATGTGGGTAACGCTTTTTCTTGTAAGTTCCTCTCAGCTTCACATATTTTCTGGAGAGTCACCAGCCTTCTTACCTTGGCCTGTGGCTGCCTGCCACCTGAGGTAGCTCCTGTTCACAACTCTGAGGCTGGTTAAGTCTGTTATCTGGGGGTTAAGTTACTTATCTGGGGGTCGACTGCCTTAATTCAGAGACAAAAAGGCCAACCCAAAGGATTAACTGTTTAAGGAAGTATCCAAAGAATTTAGAAGTTCTTCCCAGTGTTAATGTTCAGTGTTCCTAGATTTGATTTCTATCCTTCTCACTTTCTTCAGTACAAATCTAGCAGAGTGACACTTTCCCCAGTGTTCTCCAACTATGTCATAGGCCCCAAGGAGAGAGAGCCTGGCTCCAGGCACAACTTGGCCCACTGCCTTGGAAGCTTTCCTCCTCCATCCTACCTCCTATTCTCCAAGGAGCCTGGTTTCTAAGTATAAATCTTTCTGCAACTATCTATGGCTACCATCAGGTGGATCTTAGATTTGTCATCTACTCTAATTCCTTGTTGAGCAGATAAATGAAGGCAGAGAAGACAGAGATTTGCCCAAGGTCACAGAATCCTGGCAGAGCAGGAGTATGAATTTTTATCTCCTAACTCCTGGTTCAGTGCTTTTTCCACTAAGTAGGGTGCTTGGCCTCAGATGATGACAGTTTCACAGGGCTGGTATGCATCTGTAGAGATGACTTTCTGTACCATATTTTTTGGACAAGATTTTAAGCTAAACTTCTCTTTTAGTTCTAAAATATCTACCTGGAGCATCAGGGTCTATGGATGCTATTGCATCATGAAATCCAGAAGTGTGCAGCATCCTCAGTGGTAGCAGGGAGCCGGGAAGGTCAAATTCTACTCTCGCCTCTTATGGGGGACTATCGCCAAGTGGCCTAGTGAACCTTTTGCTGAAACAATATGGATTCTTAGGATCTCTAATCCTTGGAGTCCAGAATGTCCATATTCAGTGAAAATAAGGCAGGTATATATATTTAATTAGCAATTGTTATGTTCTAGATGTCATGCTGGACAGCATAATATTTAAAGCTGAGGCTTTGGAGATAATCATATAGGTTCAAGTCCCAGTTCAACTAATTATTAGCTACTGAATTTTGGGCAACCTCTCTGCTTTTGCTTACCTACCTATAAAATGGAGCTGCTGCTGCTATTTCTTACCATAGGTAAGAAATAATTTTTTGGGGGGGTCTGGGGTCATAGGTCAGTAGTAGAACACTTGCCTAGCATGTGTGAAGTACTAGGTTCAGTTCTCAGCACTGCATATAAATAAGTTAATCAATTCAATAAAGGTCCATTGACAAGTAAAAAAAAGAAAAATATTTTACCTAAACAAAGACTGTTATTAAGGAGAAATAAATTAATATGTATAAAGCGCTTAGGACAATGGCTGGTTCCCAGTAAGTACTATATAGTGATTACTGTTACTATGCAAACTAAAAAGATATCTACATAAAACATCCACACATATTTTACCAAAATGAAAAGATGCATATTAAGTGTATCAGAATGGATACTTATGAAGATATAAGGTAATTAAAAACCAAAAAAACCCCAAAAATAACAACAACAACAAAAAGCTCAGTAAGCTATGCGAGATCTTATTGCTAAGATAAATCAATGCAGGTTAAAATAATATAAATCAAGGTATCAAGGGTTCATGCAGAGGCATTGGAGCACTTGGAATGTGGTCTTTGGTCTCTCTCCTCAGAGGGGAGATTGGATTTTTAGGCTATTTTTTTTTTAAACCCCCAAACTTCAGTATCTGCAGGCTGTCCATAATTCACACTGTTTGGAGATCTTGCTCAGATTCTGCTAGCTACACCAAACTTTTGAAGAATGGAGCTGAGGCATGTTTTCTGATTGCATGAAGCATTGTCTCTGGTGCTTGGAATCTAGGTTCATGAACTTCTTGATCAAACTATACAGATACATGGTTCACTTGTAAGGGACTGACCTAAGACTTTAATGCGGGCTGAGGATGTGGCTCAAGTGGTAGCGCGCTCGCCTGGCATGCGTGCGGCCCGGGTTCAATCCTCAGCACCACATACAAACAAAGATGTTGTGTCCGCCGAGAACTAAAAAATAAATATTAAAAAATTCTCTCTCTCTCTCTCTCTCCTCTCTCACTCTCTCTTTTAAAAAAAAAGACTTTAATGCCTCAAAATACTAGATTGGCTAAATAAATTGTGCCTATCCATACAACAGAGTGTAGGCACCCTACATGATGCTGCTTTGGAATAATATTAATTACCTGGAAAAATATTCATGATATATTATTATTTAATATGTCACAATGTGTATGTAGATTTTTATATATACACATACATACATGTGTGGAAAAATTGCATCATATTAATTATAATCATTTTGGCTGGAGTGTGATGGAAGAGTCTTACCTTTGTTTAACATTATCTATTTTTATAATTTTTCTATAATAATTCCATATGAATTTTTAAGGAAAAATAATTTATTAAAAAGTAGCAGTTACCTATAATAAAGGCAGTTTTTCTCTGTGTGTAATGCCCCTCTAAAATCACCCTGGAAATCATCTTGTCTACTCCTCCCTGGCTGATGCAATGGCTTCTACCTTAGTGCATAGATGGCTGCTCTTTTGCATAGCCCTGACAGCAGGAATCTCATCACATTATGGTTATTGGGTACATACTCAGGAACAAGCATCTGGCATAAGAGCTGGTGCATAAATATATGTGAAATAAATAAGTGAATGAATTGATATGGGGTCTACATCTTTGATTTCGATAGAAGCTCTATTTATGGGCCAGATGAGCCCCAGGCTGCTGATCTGTACAATGTTAATAGTCACTGTGGTTTAAGAGACCTCCAATTATGTTTTTTTTTTAAATGGCAGTGTATCAGTCACAGGATGGGTAAGTGTGCAGAGAAAAAATTTATTATTATTGCTCTACCTACTATCAGTCTACATCTTCCCACATCTTATTTCTCCTTGACTCCCTAAGGTATCATGGTTACCATAGCAGCCAGATACTGATGATGCCTCCAGGGGCAACAAGGTGAAATTGAGCCACCTCTCAAGTCCTCACTTCTCCATGCCCTTTGCAGGCCAAGGTAAGAATGGTCTGAAGCTCAGAGCCTCTTCAGGCCCCTGTGCTTTCTTGGATCACTGAGACCTGCAAATCCTGCCTCTGCAGTCTCAGTTCGGGCCCTGAAACACCTCTTTGGAGACTCCCTCCTCTCCAAGCTCTGTCTCTTGGCGCCCTGCCTGGTTGCCTTGGAAACAGGTTCCTCTGCGGACAAAGGAGGGAGCTGGGTCCTGCTTCCTTCTGGTCCTGTCGATGAGGATTTTTAGACCGTGGAGACTGCGCTGCCCTGCCCTGCACTTGCCCTCATTCTCCACATTCTCACTAAAGTGGAGCTTGCCCTCCCTTAACACTGACGAGGATATGTGTAAAAGTGTGACCACAGGTGAGTGGAAGAAAGTCTTCTATGAGAAGATGGAGGAAGCTAAGCCAGCTGACAGCTGGGACCTCATCATTGACCCCAACCTCAAGCATAACGTGCTGGCCCCTGGCTGGAAGCAGTACCTGGAACTGCACGCCTCAGGCAGGTGAGTAGCTCAGAAAGTAGGGGCCATGTAGGCAGTCCCCAAGTCCCTAGCCCTGGGGTATCTTGCAAGGAAAGATAAGGATTTGCAGAACCCAAGTGCTTAGCTTCAATCTCACTGTCAGACTAGTGTAGACTGGGAAGCAGAGTAAGTCCCCCAAAGGGAGCTTGGATGCCTGGCTTTGATTCCAGCTCTTCTACTGATCCATCACCTGCGTAATGTTTTTTTTTTCTCACAGTTTCCTCATCCAGAGAATCAAGAGGTAGGATAGATTATTAGTCCTAAACTCTGGCACCTTGCACATTTTCAGATTTTAATATTTAAAAACAAATAGTTGAAAACTGAAAGATGGGAGGATTGAGGTCCATGGTGTGGTTTGTGCTTTGCTCCTGGGCCAGTTCAATTTTAATCTATTTAATTCAGCTTGGTTTGATTTAAAATATCAAACACACGTGGTGTTCTAAAGTAGCTCTACAATTGATTCCATGGCTCTTGAGCAATTCAATATTTTTCTTGGACTTCACTTTCTTCATTTGCAAAATGAAAGGTTAGTTCTAGTTCTTTGCTTTGTGGTCCAGGGAGCATCATCTAGAACTTGCTAGAGATGCAGAATCTTGGACTCCATTCTAGACCTGAATCAGAATCTGCATTTTAATAAGATTCCCTAAAGTGCTTTGTATATTCTATAATATCTGAGACAACCTTCTAGTCTATGGGTCTTGTCCATAGGGTCAAGACTTACCTCTGGGACATAAGATGGGGAGGTTGAGTGGTTCAGCTTGGAATCTGAAGCAAGGCTTCCTGCTTTGCTTGGTTCAGTCAATTCAATTCAATTCAATTCAAGAAGCATTACTGGGCACTGGCTCAGCGCCCCGCTGGCTGTATGTACATGGATGGCTCTTTTAGGTTCTGTATCTCAGAGAAAAATGAAGAATTAATTTGGGAGATTTCTGAGATTTTGACATTTTAAAATTCAAGTTTAGTAGTCTGTGATGAGAGGGAAAAATAGTCCCAAAATGACATGAATAAATAAGAAGAAATGAACATGAAAACATCAAACTCCCAAATCAACAGATGGGAAGGATGCCACTTGCCTGAAGGACTCAGAAGCTTCTTGAAGGCATGAAAGACTTGGGGGACTGAGTAGGGAGGGTTTATGGCATTCCCAGCACTGGCCTGTGACCTGTGATCCCCAGCTGGACCCAGTTAGCCTGGGAAATTATAGACCTCTGGGCGCAGAGTGCCTCTACTTCTAGGCCTTGGCATGCATTAACTCTGGCACTGACTTGAGACTGATAGGTGATAATGTGATTTTTTTCCTGATTTGGACCACAGACAGCATTGACATAGGAATGTGCACATAGATTGTGCATTTCCAATCTGATGAGGGCTGTACCTGTACTATCAGACTCCTAGGCAGTTTGGGCAGGAAGGACTCACCTAGTGCACTCATTTTACAGATGAGAAATGATGCCCAGAGAGCAAGATCTGGGAGCAAGTCCTGCAGAAACTGGGATGGAGGGGGCAGAGGCCTCTGTAAAGCACCCAGGAGACACAGCACAGTGGGATGCCACTCCCAAGGAGCGTGTTCTAGCCCCAGGGGTGCTAACAATGGGGCCGGTTGGGCAGCCTCTTGGGGAACCCAAGGGGCTGTCAACACACCACCCCCACTTCCAGGCGCTGCTGACCCTCTACGTCCCTTCACCCACTTCCTGGGCCTGTTTCTTCTGCCTCCACACAGTCCGGTCTTCTTTTCCTTTCCCCTGTCTGCAGGTTCCACTGCTCCTGGTGCTGGCACACCTGGCAATCGCCCCACGTGGTTATCCTCTTCCACATGTACCTGGACCGAGCCCAGCGCGCAGGCTCGGTGCGCATGCGGGTCTTCAAGCAGCTGTGCTACGAGTGTGGCACAGCGCGACTGGACGAGTCCAGCATGCTGGAGGAGAACATCGAGAGCCTGGTGGACAACCTCATCACCAGTTTGCGCGAGCAGTGCTACGGGGAGCGCGGCGGCCAGTACCGCATCCACGTGGCCAGCCGCCAGGACCACCGACGACACCGGGGAGAGTTCTGCGAGGCCTGCCAGGAGGGCATCGTGCACTGGAAGCCCAGCGAGAAGTTGCTGGAGGAGGAGGCGACCACTTACACCTTCTCCAGGGCGCCCAGTCCCACCAAGCCTCAGGCTGAGGAGGGCTCGGGCTGCAACTTCTGCTCTATTCCTTGGTGCTTGTTTTGGGCCACTGTTCTCCTGTTGATCATCTACCTACAGTTCTCCTTCCGCAGCTCTTTTTAAGCCCTCCTCGGTGGGCCAGAGGCTTGGGGTGGGGTCTGCTGGCTGGTGGGAGCGGGTGAGAAGAGACCTAGCCTGGGAATGGGATCAAGTTCTAGTTCTAATGCTGTCCTTGTCTCAGTGGGGACTCTGGACAGTTTACCCATGTTCCCCATCTGGGATAGATCGGGTGTTTCAAAGGAAGATCAAGTATCCCAAAATTCTGTGCAGGTGCCTTAGGGACTTTTGGATTTGGAAAGTGGACTGAGTGGGTGGGTTTCCTACTCCTGGTCCAACAACCCACCTCCAATTCTTACTTTCTCCTCTTGCTTCTATCAGAACAGCTGCACCTTAGGTGGAATTCTACTTTAGTTATTTGTATGAAAAAAGGTTAACTGCCTTAAAAATGTTTGAAAATTCCAGGACTAGGTGATCTCAAAAGGCCTTTCCACAACAATGAGTTTGACCTGGCTCTCTTGTTAGGTTTCCACTCCTGTTCCTCGTTATCTCCACATCCTCTAGATGCAGGCTTAAATTCACCTCTGCCTACTACAGAAGCCTCACCCACAGCTCTGCCTCATGCACCCAGCAGAGGTTTCCCTCTAAAGAAGAGAGATTGAGGGCATTAGGCTGCTTCTTTGCTGCTGGGTCTACAGGGTTCCTTGACTCTGTTTACCAGCTTCCAGCTTCTCTCCACTCAGAAGGATCCTGGAGCCTGACTGGCTGAAAGATGGTGGTGGGGTAGAGTCCCATAGAGCAAGGCTTCCCACTTGGTACAAATGAACTGGCACAGAATTTTGGGGGAGGTTTAGAAGACAGCATTTTAGAAGCAAAGCACAAAATCTCTAGGAAACATATATAACGATTCTCCATTTAATGAGGGGTTTTCAAAGTTCACATTCTTAGCAGTGCTGATAGCCAGAACACTGGAGTTGAAGCCTGGCCTCCGTTTTTTTTTTTTTTTTTTCTGCAACTATAGAACTATAGTTGAGTAGCTTCCCCACATCAGCTATACATGGGCCATCTTGTCAAAGATTGGCTGCCTACCCACACCGTGGGGATGGAGTGTCCTCAATAAGAGGAAGGGACACTAAGGATGCCAAGTGATTTGTCCGTAGAGAAGTACCTAGGATCTCACATTCCTTTAAAATAGGATGTAATATTGTTTGGATAGCAGGAAAGGAGACTGGCAGTAGGGGTTGGGATGGGGGAGAGGCAGAGGGCAGGAGATGGGATACCACCCTGGATGTTGAAGAGCCCTTATTCATCCACCTCTGTTAATAACCTGACTCCCTGTCCTCTTTCCTCTACAACTTTCCTCTTTAATAACAAGTCACTATCATCTGTTGTGGTGAAGAGAAAAGGGCCATTTACATAAAGATGGGATACTTAAATAAAGACAGAATGTCTTCAGTTGGGCTTAGAGGTCATTAATGCATGTTTGAATTCTCCATACTGTTCCTGATATACTGGGCCATTGGTTTTCTGCATCTTTCCCCAGAACCTTTTCCTCTCCCCTTCTGGGACCCCCTGTGAGGTTGCAACTAGCTTCAACTCTGGGCCAATTCAGTCCATAGTTAAGATGGGATGCTGGAAATCAGTTTGATTCCTGCTCTGATTTTAGTAACTAGCTGTGATTTCCTTCACTTGATTCTCACAGTATTCATTTCTTTACCCAGTTCACATATCCTGAGCATCTACTCTGCAGCAAGTCCTGATTTAGGAGCTAGATACAGAGGGCACTTAGTGGGCAGGCCCTGTCTCTCAGAGGGCTCTGCCTTCCACAGAGGTTCTCAGCCCCAGCTTCACTTGAGAAATCTTGGGAATTTTTAAAGAAACATTATTGCTCCACCTCTACTCTGGACCACTGGAATCAGAATTTCTAGGAGGGGGCCCTAAGCATCCGAATAATAATAGAACTCCCAGGTGATCTATCTGTGCTTCTTGGTATAATACTTTCCAATTGAGAAATATGCTTCCATTTGCATTTAGTTTTATAAAAATTATGCCTTGATATTCTTCTTGATGATCTTCCCTGAACTCTCTAGGACTAGGGCTCAGCTTCCCTACTCACTCTCCACCCTGTTCAAGATTCCCCCTCTGCTCTTGCAGATGTGTTGCTGCAGTGACTTAATCCTCCTGAGAGTTTCCCTTACTGAGTTCTTTCACCTTTACTGGGACACATCAAGAGTTATGGTTATTACTCATCTATGGCTGTATTCCCTTTTAGAATGTAAGCTAAGAAGCACAGATTTCATGCATTTTATTCACCTATATTGAGCACATAACAAGTACACAATAAATTGTTTTGAACAACTAAATGAACAATGAGCTAGGTCATACTCAATCAGATCCTTATCTCCCTAGCACATCTATTTTATAACAATATTTGGAGTCTCCTTCTCTCGTCACCTCTTATTTTTCCTAGATTCTATATTCATATATCCCAAATAAACTATTTAAATCAAAGCATTTGGAAGAAGACAGTTTGTTTTGATTTTTTCCCAGAAGGTGTCATGGGCTTGTATATGGGGCTCTGAACCCTAAAAGCACAGGGAGCTATATGGGTCCTGGTTTAATTTTAGATAGATTTCCCTGGGACTTTCAGCTGATCATCATTCTCTCTGGATATCAGGTACTGTCTTAGGGTTTGGAACATCTCAAGGTCTTTCTTTGTATCATCCTGTTCCAACCCATATAAAGCATTGTTTTTACATCCTCTCTGATGACAGGTTATGCAGTCTTTTTTTGAGCACCCCCAGGGTCAGGGAGATCATTACCACCCAAGACAGCTCAGGCCACTGTTGGATAGCTCGACCTTTTAAAGAAGGCTTTTTCCTTTTAGGCCTCCCTCTGAAGGATTTGTCTTTTTTCATCTGCCAGGTTGAGCTCTTACAAGTGGGATCCCTTGGGGAGTGTTCTTCCGGTTTCTTCAACACTGTCATTCTTTTATCCAAAGTCAGGTCCTGCCATTCTGCTGCTCCCTTTGCTGCTCTGCAAAAGCCAGGTCCTTCGAGGCCAGATAGGATGTGGCTCAGCCATCTTAGTGACACTTTTCAGCATGCTTCCCCCTTCCTTCTATAGCTACCCTGGCTCCCTTGCTGTTCCCCAACACAGCAGGCATGCTCCTGCCCAGGGCCCTATTTGAACCTCTATTTAGCCCTCTTTGTCTTGAGTGGTTTTTTACTGGACCTACTCTCTGACCTCCCTCAAGCCTTTGCTCAGGTCTCATCCTCTCAGCCAGGATCCTCTGCCACACTGTTTCATGCTGTACCCTGAATCCTCACCCACCTCCAGGCTCCAGATCCCTGTGGCCTTTGCCCTGGGCTGGGTTCCCAGGAAGCAGAAGCAGAAGTACTTTCTGGAGGCCTGTGAACTCAGGACCTCAGTAAGGAGGCAGAGCAGCTGAGAAAGCCAATAGAAGCAGTCTTAAGTTGGCTGCCTCAGCTGGTGACTGGCAGTTGGGTGCCGCAGTCTGGCTGGGCACAATTCAGGAGCCACTTGTCAAAAGAAATGAACTTTATTTTTAGAACCACACACCCCAAACAAAACAGCTCCTCAGGAAAAACCTTCAGAGCCTAACTGCCACCATAGGCTTCCCACAAGCCTCTCAACCTCCCCCTCCTCCTGCTCTTGATGCCGATTGGCTGAGTCATGTGGGTGGAGCCAAAAAGTTCCCCAATGAGCAGCTCTGTGGTCTGAAAGGGCAGGGAAACAGTCCAATGAGCATCACCGCAGAGGAGCCAATCAGCTGGCAGCTGGAAGTTTGCTGGCAGCTAGAAGTTTGCTGGGGCCCCTTAGGCTGTGGCTCTCAACAGTTGGGTCTGAGACCATCTGAGACCATCTGAGACGCCAGGGGAAACGTGTTTCAGGGTGGTGGGGGTGGGGTGGTTCTCTTCTCTGGTTCTTTCCCCCCTGTAGTTGAGGGTTTACCCCTATAAGACTCATGATTGGGCCATGAGTGCCTTAACTAAGTGGATAAATTCTGAATGGGGTCTGAAAACAAGGTTTGTGCCCTTGCTCTGACTTTCTCAGGAAAAGAAAAAGCTCCCCCCTTTCAGTTCTATCCTCTTTGTATTTCTTTGTGGGGGCCCAGCACCCTGACCTCTCCCTGTGGATGGTAGTCTGGAGGGTTTTAAGGAGCTGGCTCCTCTCCCTAGCTCCCAACCAAGGACACATGGCCCAAGAGAGGCAACTGGAATTTCAATGAGGAGCAAAATGATAAAAACCCTGAGAACAGATGGAGCATATTAATTCCATGGTGGCCCCCTGGCTAGGCTGTAAAACACTTCCTGCTATTCACATTCCTAGCAGGGTCAAATTTTTCCTTTACTGAGTCTTATTCTCCAATATATATTAATATGTTAACACTAATTCATTCAGCGAATTGGCCCATACTTTCCTAGTACATTCCCTTTCATGCTTAGATTAGATGGTGTTTGTGTGTTTCAGCCTATCTGGATGGGTCCACCAGGCTGTTCCCCTCTGGACACAGTCCATGTGGTCAGTTCGGACAATGGACCCCAGACCTGTGCCCATCTGCCCTCTCCCTCAGTTTTCAACTTCCCTTTCCTCCCTCCACCCCACATTCTCCTCCAGATCCTGCCTTTCTTCCTTTCAAACCCAAGTATTTCAAACACTGTCCACATTCTCTGTCTCCACATCATCACCTCCCATTGATGCTACAGGCTGATTCCCACCCCCATGACTTTACGGAAACTGACCCCACTCAGGTTACCAGCAGGCTATGGCTACATACAATGTACTTTCCTTCCTTCCTTCCTTCCTTCCTTCCTTCCTTCCTTCCTTCCTTCCTTCCTTCCTTCCTTCCTTCCTTCCTTTCTTTTTTTCTTTCTTTTTTTCAGTGCTGAGGATGGCTCCCAGGGCCTGTTGCATGCTGGGCAAGCGCTCTCCTGCTGGGCTGCATCCCCAACCTCAATATATACTTGTAAACCTTGTTTTCTTCTTGACCTCTCAAAGGACAACAATATTGACCAACTGAAAACACTGTGTGCTTGGTTCCAGGGACACCCTGCTCCTGATGTGCCTTGGTCTTCTGGCTCCCTCTCAATCTTCTTTATAGGTTTCACTGCCCCGGCCTGACTCCTGCCTGCTGCTATCTTTAGGGTCCTATCATGCGCCTTCTGTTTGCTCCTCTAGTTTGTCCATGTGATCTCATCTAGCCTGGGGGTTTATTTATTACGTATATGCTGATGAATGACTGAAATCTCTGCCTTGAGGCCTGAACTTTCCTGGGCTTCTGGCCCTGTGGTCTTCCTTCTTACTTAACATCTCCATTTTTGGGAGACTGTTTCAGAATCCATGTCCAAATGGATTGCAAAATTTGTTTTCCTCTCTGGTGGTCCATAAAATGTATCTTTTTGTGTGTGGGGGTGTGGTGCTGGGGATTGAACCCAGGACCTTATGCATGTGAGGCAAGCACTCTACCAACTGAACTATATTCTGAGCCTCCAAATGTGTCATTTTAACCATTTTTTAATTGTACAATGCAGTGGCATCAAGTATATTTATGTGATTGTGTACCTCTCTTTAGGACTTTTATTCATCCTAAACTGAAGCTGTTCCCATCAAAACTTGCTCTTTGCTATCTTCTGGCTATGGTTTGAGTTTGTCTCCTAAGGTTTCATGTGTTGGAATCTTGGTCCTGGATTTGTCACTGTTGGGAAGCGGTAGAACTTTTAAGAGATGGAGTTTAGTGGTGGGAAGTCCACAAGTCATTGGGAGCACTGCCCTCAGAAAGAATGAAGGTATTTCCTTTGGAATTTTGTGTTATTTTCCAAGGGAGTTGTTATGAGAGTGAGCCTGACCCCTGTGTTGCTCTGTTTGGCTTCCTGTCTGGTGATATGATCTTTTGCTCTCACATGTGCACATGCATCTGTCATGAGGTCCTCATGGGAGTGGATACCAACACTTGAGCCTCTAGAATGGTGATATAAATAAACCTCATATTTATGAAGTTATTCAGCCTCAAGTATTGTGTTATAGTCATAGAGAAAAGACTGATACATTCCCCATCCCTTCTTACTTGCTAGCAGCCATTTTTTTCTGTCTCTATCAATTTTACCACCAATCCATTTTTCTGTCTCTATTAATTTCACTGTTTGAACTAGTTTATTTTAATATATGCAAAGTCATTTCTTTTATTCCCCTCCCATTTATTTCAAAGCAATTATTTCATTTTTCCAGTGGCATGGTAGCCACAATCTTTGTTCCTCTGTGTTTGACCTATTAAACTTAGGATGATATTTTCAAGGCTCATCATCGTTAAAAGAATTTCTTTTAAAGTTTGATTAGGATTCTATTGTATGTATATTCCACATTTTATTTATCTATTCATTTATTGAAGGATGTCAAGTTGTTTCTAACTTTTGACTAGTGTGAATAACGCTGCTATGAAAATTGGTGTACAATTATCTATTTGAATCCATGCTTACATTGTGTGTGTGTGTGTGTGTGTGTGTGTGTGTGTGTGTGTGTGTGGTTCTGTTTGTTAAAAATGGGGCATCTGGAAAAAAAATAACCACATCTCCCAGTCTTTGCAGACTGGCTTTGTGCCAAGAAGTTTTTCACTAGTTAGCTGGGTATGCTGGAGGTAAAAGCCTAACTTGGTCTTTTCTGATCATGCATTTTGATTTCTTGGGTCTTTTCTGAGCACACATTTTTCCTGGGCCTGTGGCTTTTTAAATCTCCCCATTTGCAGAGTTACTTTTGAATATTCTCACTTCCCAGAGTCTTACCCACTTCTCCTCTGGGTCTTACATGGTCTATTGTGTTTCTCCCCCTGTAATATCTTGCCAGCTCTGTGGGTCTGTAGTCTTTCTGTAGTTTTCCAGAATTGCGTTCCTACAGAAGACCCTAGGTAAGACAGAGACCAAGTAGCCCCTGGACAGGTGAGAATAGGCAAATAAGGTTTATTCTACTACCTCTGTTCCAAGGGAGGGAATTAGGAACTGGGCTGCTGCCTCTTCCAGACCATGACTGTGCTTTACTGAGGAGTTAGAGGGTCAAGGGTGAGCAAAAGACCATGAAATTTCTCATTTCAAATGTGGGTTTTTCTTGATTGGACACCCACTTGGTCACTTTGGACCTTTGTTTTCCTGGGCTTCTATAAGGTTATTTTAGCCACTTTATGGTTGTTTTTGAACATTTCTGTGGGGGACATGGACTTGGAGCTTGTTAGCCTGCCATTTTGTTGTAGTGGATTTAACGGCTCTCCCTGTTCTTGCCTCCCACAAGCCAGCCTCTACCCAGCGCCATAGCAATGCTTCTTCCTGAACGCGGTCCCATCTGTTCCTCTTTTCTCTTTGCCAGGCTAATTCCAACTGATTCTTCGGTTGCCAGCCTACACTATTTCCTCTTCATTTCATTCATGCAAGAATAGAATTGGTGCTTCTGCTAAGACCTTTTGTCCCTCCCTCTGCTTCTCCTTCCATAGCTCCCTCCCTGCTTCCCACGCTAAGGTTAAGGCTTCATGATTCTGAAAGTCTATTTAGGGGAAGCGGATATTTATAGACATGGGATGTTAGAGTTGGAAGAATGATTAAAGACTCAATTACTTTATTTCATAGATGACAAAATGCAACTAGAACATGGGAATGACTTATCCCAAAACACACCAGATAGTGTAGAATAAGAAGCCCACCCCTGGCTGGCTTTAGTCTATAACTCTTTCCCAGGACTCCTCCTACACTGTTGAGAAGATATTGACAATTTAAAGAGAGTCCTGTCTCCCTTATGGACTCTCATGCGAGGATACTTTTGTTTTGTTCCTGGGCTCAGCCCTTATTTTTTGCAGAGACTCTCCTGGGATGATTCTTTCTTCACACATATTGCCACATGCCACACGATGAACTTGTTAGATGTACCCTATGTGTTATAAATAAATTCCTTGGGGACGTTCCAGGATTCCAGCCCTCTGCCACCAGAGTGTTTGCACACTGGCCTTGAGATTCACACCAACCAGAGACCTATAGGCACCGAATTCCAGAGACTGGAATTCTTCATATAGGGTCCACAAGAAGTGCTTTCTCCATTGCTTTCCTCAAAACATTCAGAACTCTTCCTGGGATTAGGAACTCTGAGAACCGAGCAGTCTGCTAAATAAGGAAAATTTCTAATATAGTAAGTCCATAGACCAAAGGCTGTAAGTCAAATTAGAGACTAGGAGCTTATCTCACAGATGAGGAACAGAGGAGATATTGAGAACTCAATCAGCACCGTGCAGCACGGGGTAGGGGAGGATCATGACATTTGGGGTAAGTGGATGCTTGAGTGCTGGTTCTGCTTCTTATCAGCCTCTTACCTTAGGCAAGTCAGCTGAGCCTCTTAAAGTCTCATTTACCTCCTCATCAATTGGAGATAATACTTCCTGCCCTGGAGAGCTATTATAAGGAATGAGCAATAGACCTAACTGTCTGGGAAATGCCTGCTGCAGAGAATATGCTTACAGTGTATTTATGTTCTTCTTTCTTCCTCTTTCCCTTTTCGTTTGCAGACTCCCCTTCGAAGCCTGACAGACTCTTCCTCTCTGTGATTTCAGTCAAACTCTTGTTGGTAAACACTTTAGGAAAAAAAAAAGAAAGGCAACGATGATTTCCCAGCCCAAGGTTTAAAACCAGTTTATTTTAATACATGCAGAGTCATTTCTTTTTCTTCCTGTTCAATGTATTTCAAAGCCATGACTTGGTTTTTCTAGAAGCATAGTGGCCATTTTCCATTCTTCAAAGGTATCTATTTAAAAAATTCCCTCAAACAGAAAACATCAGTGAATTCTGGGCTCCTTTCCTATGGGCTGGAATATTCCAGAAGGAATTTAATTCTTTTCCAAGTCCCATTCTGGTTCTCTGCAAGACTCCCGGCTAAGGAATTTCCTCTGGAGTCATTTCTGGCATTGCATGGGTACTGCCACATGCAGGAAGGAAATGAAATCCGCCTGTCTTAGGACAGTTGAGTGACTGGGGTCTTGTGAGGGTGGGTGGAGGAGGGGAAGGAGTCAGGCAGCCTGTGGGTCAGTCCTGGCTGAGCTTTCATCTAGGCTGCTTGGTCTTAGGTGACTTAATCCTTCCCCTCCCCTAAGTCTCAGTTTCCCCGTCTGTGAAAATGTAAGGTAAGATAATCAGAGGGTCCCTGACAGCTTTGACTTTGCTCACAAACTGCTGCTTAACCTTTCCTGACCTTGGGTATTTCTGATGGTACTCTCACATGGATCCTTCCTATGGGTCATCTAATTGTTAACCCAGGATTTTAGTCTGCCTAGGTTTGTTTGGAGACCCTCCTTTTCCTTCTCCTCCTCTGTTTGTACTGGGGGTTGAACCTAGGAACATTCTGCCTCTGAGCCAAGGCCTGAGCTCTTTTCTTAAATTTTATTTTGAGACAGGCTCTCTCACTAAGTTGCCCAGGCTGGCCTCACACTTGCCATCCTCCTGCTTCAGCCTCCTTAATAGCTGGGTTTCTAGGTATACACCGCTGGGCCTGGCTGGAGTTTGTCCTTCTAATTTAAAACATTTGTAACATCTTCCTTTACTTTGTTATCCAGAAACAAACCTTTATCAATCTTACTCTTTCACCTTTCTCTAAAGATATTTGAGTTTTTAGAAGCATTTACCCCGAAAGATAGGGTGTTATATAAAGACTTGGGTGGTAGTGATGGAATTTCATTCTCTGTCTTACCCCCTCATTTCTAAAACAAGCCCAATAATTCTTCACCCCTATCTTAATAGGGTCAGAGTGATATTTTGAGGAGTGATAAGACATTCCTATTTTCAAGATTCATTCAATCAACAAATGTTGACTGAGTGCATATTATATACCAGGAACTGGGATATTACAGAGAGTGAAGAGAGAAAATTGCTACCTTTGTGGTTAGTAGAGGAACTAGACAATAAACTACGGAAGATGTATGGTATATTAGGTAGTGCTAAGTACAGGGAGAAGAAAAAAAAAAAGAGTCAAAGGGTATAGAAAGAGCAGGAGATAGAGTTACAAATTTTAGATTGGGTAGCCAGGGAGGGTTTCATAAGAAGGTGACATTTGAAGAAAGATGAAGGAACTAAGAGCAATAAGATGTGCAAAGGCCCTGAGGTATTAGCAGCCTGAAATTATTAACTGTGAGGAGGCCAATGTAGCTGGAGTACAGTAGTACTAAAATTGGGGATAAGAGCATATATAGGTCATAGACCAAGGTCATTGACAGGACATTCCTGAGTTAGACAGGAAGCCATTACAGGAGTTGAACAGAAGGTAGTGTTATCTAAGTTACTGTCACTATGTTAATAGGATGTCAAGAGGACAAGAATGAGAAGAGGGAAAGTTGGCCGGAAGTTCCCGCTGTCATTCAGGCAGGAGACAACAGTGGCCTGTTCAAGGGTGGTGGCTTTGTACCTTGATGGGAGCAACTGTGGTTGAGCCTGGCCGTATTTTCCAGGTTCAGAGGGAAGCATGTTCTGATAACTCAGATGTGCGACATGAGTGAAGGAAAGGAGAAAGAGGCCCTAGGAGTTTGGGCTGAGGCAACTGGCAAAATGGAGTTACCACTTTCTGAGATGAGGAAGACTGCGAGGAACAAATTCGGAGACAATATCAGGAGGTTGGTTTTGGAGTATTGGATGCTTTTCAGACATTCTGTTTGACAACGACACAAGAAACATCAGAGGCATCGGCATGTAGGGGAGGGTAGATGTCACAAGTCTAGGGTGGGAATGTCCCAGGATTGAGGGCAGATGGTCAAGAGGCTCAAGGACTGGATCTTGGGGCTCTCCAGGCATAGAGGTTGAAAAGATGAGGAGAAAGCAATGGGGAGACTGGAAACTCAGGCGCAGAGAACATATTTGGTTGAGCCTTCTGAGCCTTGGAAGTGGAGCTGGGCCGGGAGCCTGGGTCTTCACCGGCAGGACTGAGAGCTCTTTGCCTTGGCCCAGGGTACCTTTCTCCTCACATTTCTTGGATTGGAATCCTCCTGATGTTCCTTGTGTGGGACGTGATGTTTTCAACAAGTCTGAGCAGTTCTGTCTTTGTCTTTTTTTTTAAGTGTTTGAAGTATTTCATAATTTTAAAATGCACTAAAATAAAAAGACATGGTGGGAGGCCCAGGCTGCCAACATGGATTTGTGAATTGGACACACAGACTCCGACCAAAGGGAGGTGTTGTCAGAGTTGTTTAGAGGAAGGATTCTGTCCTCTTGGATCCCATTGGCAGGCCTTGGTCACTGTGGGCATTGATGATCACGGATTAAATAAACCACATGGTCCCAGGAGAAAAGCAAGATGGAATAATGTCACAGGACAGTTAGCCCGAGGGAAGATGAGAATTTTCACTTTTCAAATATGTCAGCATCTTCAGAGCTGTTGGGTCTAGATTGCATGTACACTGTACCTTAAGATCTCTAGAGTTTTCTCTGGTTGGTGCTGGCCGGTTGGCATGGATCAGGGTTTTATAACCTCTATAGCAGTCAGCTTCACGTTAATACAACAAAATACCTGACACAAGCTACTTAGGAAGTAAAGAGAGGTTTATGCTGGCTCACTGTTCTGGAGGTTCAAGGGCATGGTGCCTGCATTGACCCAGTTCTGGTAAGGGCAGTGGATGGCAGTGGTGAGGAACAGATACTAGATTTAGCTTTCTATCTTGAGCCAAGAAACAAAGAGATAGAGAGATTAGGGAACCTCCTGCCCTTTGAGGGAAAGCCCCAGTGATCGAAGGACCTCCTATTTGGCCCTCCTTCCTGGAGAAACGACCTCCCAATAGTGCTACCCTTGGGACCACACCCTTAACATGTGGTCTTATAGGGGACACTACCCACATTCATACCACAGCAACATCTTACTTTGCAGAGTCCCTACAGAGGCTAGCAGATGTTGGTGGGGGAGACATTTCTTGCCCATGTTGATTGGTTCAGCATGCATGCCCTGGGCACCACCCAGGCTTGACACACCTTCCCTTTGTCTGTAACACTGCTTTGTCTTAATACTCATGCCTCAGCAGGGACTCCCTTGAAGCCTTTGTGATCTGCCTTGGTGTTGCAATTGTCCTGGCTCTTTCTCCCTGTGATCAGAAGCTCAATGCTGGGAATTGAGCCTGTGTTTTTGCATCCAAATAACATTTTCTTGATCTTTTGGGAAAAAAAAAAAAACAGGCCAATGCATACCAGATGTAGGGAAGCATTGCAAAGTCCCTATTTGTCTCCTACTCTCAGGTTCAGAGAGCCCCACTTTCCTTTCTAAAGGCAAGCACTGATGCCAGTAGATCACAGAAAGATCAGGGATCTGGAAAACCATGGTTTCTTTGGGGGTTGGTCCCTTGCCCTGTTTCCCCTCTCTCCCACAAATTCACTCTCAAGTATTAACAGAGGTGGAGAATCCATAAAAGACTCTTTAGGTCTAGTCCTAGGTTCTCAGAGCCCCAAGGGCAGACTCCTCTCCCTGCTTTGCACAGACCTGCCCTTGTTTAGGATCATTTTGTCTGATGCCAGATCTTCTGCAGCCATCTGGAGTCTCCCTGAGTTCACTTTCCATATTAATACCTGATTTGAAAGGTAAAGTGGTCTCATCTCTATTTGGTTCCAGAACCTTCAGTGTCTCCCCATTCCCCAAACCAAGCTGAGCATCCAGGGCCTTTCTTGACACCATACTTATTGATCTCCCCAGAAGGCTTCACATGTCTATCTCTCCAGGGTTCCATGTCACTCAGTTTCCCTCGTATATCCATGGTCCTTTCATATCCCTGTTTTCTTGTATGCTAATCCCCAGTTCCTGGAATGCATTCTCCCTTCTTTAGTTTATTACTGAAAAGTAAAATAACACTGCTCTTTACAGAAATATCTTAGCAGTGGTGTTGCTACTGAAAGTCACAAAACAGTTCAGGATCATGGGCCAGAACATCAGAAAACCTAGCCCATCTCTGTCTCTTACCAGACTAGTTATGTCAGTCAAAGACCCCAAGCCTGGGAACTGGAGGCTCCCACCTTTCTTCAGAGGACACTTTCTGGTAGGATACACTGGAACAATGACTTTCAAACAAGATGCAGATCAGAATCACCCGGGGATCCTTTAAAACCCCCGAGGCTCAGGCCTTACATCAGAACCCTTACACCTCAAGCTCTATAAGGAGGGGCCTAGTTAGGGTCCTTTCTTAAACTCCCCAGGGGATTTCTGAGGGTGGCTTTGTCTGAATACTGGTGAAGGAGTTCAGGCCTTGGACTCCAGAGTTCATCAGAAACCAGTTTTGAATTTGGTTTCCTTTGTCTCCTAGTTCAGAGATCTTGAGTGATGTTTTTTTTGTAAAGACACTTTCATATTTAGAATAGTTTTAGATTTACAAAAAGTAGTGAGAATGCTATAGAAAATTCCATTCCCCCTGCACCAGGTTTATCTACTATTATCATCTTACATTTGTAGGGTAGATAGGTCAGAAGGAACCCGTTTTGATGTATCACTGCTATGTTTCTCCTCTGTAGAGTTCCTGCTTTCCCCCTGTCCATCCTGGACCCTTTGGAAGGAAGTCACTATGTGCTGCCAGCACTTAAGGGAGGCCCACTTCTGCTCCGTGTCCTCAAGGGCATTTACATGGATTCTATGCCATTCTTCTCCGTGGGAAACTTGTCTATTCTTACCGTTTATGGGTTTGTATTTGTATTTATATTTCGGGTTATTATACGACACTATTTCATCTGTTTTGTTGCTTGAATTGTTTCAGCTTTGGCTGTTGAGCTCTTTCCACAGGCTCCTGGGTCCGTTTGACATATCCTGCCACTGAGGAGTTCTTTGAGCACTTTTTAATGATGCTCCATGTTCATCTTGAATATTTCTTGCCCCTGATCTAGAGTCAAGCATTTCTTTAAGGGGCCCTTGTTATAATTGGAGAATGGCATTAGAAACCAAGACGGGAGCACTACGCATGCTCATTGCTTCTAGGAAGTCATTGCTCTTTGGTTGGACCACATTTTTTAACTGTGCTTCAGTTTGCCCAGCTGTAAAATGGGGATAATACTAGCTCTTTCATTAGAGGTTGTTTTCAGGGTTAAATTATAGAATGTGTGTAAGAGCTTAGTGCAGTTGTGACAAGATATTAAATGCTCAAAAAATGTGATCATTATTTCCTATAGAATATATTTATGTTTTAGCTAAGTTTATAGTTTCTCAAAATTACTTTTTTACTATCTGTGAATTTATTTGACTGAACAATCTCAGGGGAGATTTTTCTGCAAGTTTTATAGATGGTAAAATGAAACGGATAAGGGAGTCAACCTACATTTCTTAATCACCCTAAGTCTCTTGATTTCAATAGCCATTCTAGACTATGATTATCTGCACCTATGCCATGTGAGTGATCTAGATCTCCCTCCCTGACTCTTGCCTGCCTCTTATTTGAAGAGTTATCTCTTTCTCAGTGCTGGTATATCTTTGCTTCATGCTCTCTGTGAATGAGATTAGCTCATGGCAGAAGGAAAGAATATACTCCAACCCAGAGCAGGTCAATCTAGACACAGTGCCCCAGTGCCACAGAAAAATTTTTCTGAATCAAACATTGAATACATGACCTGAACAGCTCTCCCACCCTGAAAATAGAGTGTGGGTGGCATTCAAAAGATAGAATTTGGGTGCTGAAACATTTGCATTATATGATATTTTGAAATTCACAGGAATACAAGGTACCCAAAAAGCCTAGAATATGCTTTAGTGTTTATGACATGACTTTCCCATCAGAGTCTTTCTCTTTCTCTCTCACTCTTTTCATGGAACAGTGATTCTAGTCAAATAGAGTACAATTTTGAAACATGAAAACAACTCACTAGAATCATCAGTGCATGAAAAAACATACAAGCCAAACACAGATTTTTGACTCAATGCAGATGTTTATTGGAATGAATATGTATTTTCCCATAAGAACAGCAGCTTTTGTTGCTAATGAAATACAGTAGTGCTAAAACAGCATTTAAGGTATGAAATTATAGCTTTAGTTATCCAGACTACATTCTAGGGAGGTGGATTTTGGTTGCATAGAAGAGAGAACCTTTTTGTTTTGGTTTTGGTTCCGGGGATTGAACCCAGGGGTGCTTTACCACTGAACTGCATCCTTTTTATCTTTTATTTTGAGACGGGTTCTTGTTAAGTTTCTTAGGGCTTCGCTAAGTTGCCAAGACTAGCTTTGAACTTGTGATCCTCCTGCCTCAGCCTCCCAAGTCACTGAGATTACATCATGCACCCCTGTACCCCAAGAGAAACCTTTTTAAGAGCAGCATATTTTAAAGTTGGAATGGGCTGTGTTTGGAGGTAGTGAGTTTGTCATCATCAGAAAGGTTCAGGAATGAGGTCATAGAGTTAAGATGGTCCTGACACCCCTATTCTCTGCTGCTGTGGCTCTGTGAGGTATTTGGGTTGGTTGGACCTCAGCAGTAGTGCAGGAGTTGCACATTTAATAGATGCTTATAGATCAAGAGGAAGCCAAGGTTCCACTGCCCATTTACACATTGTCTCTGAATAAGAATGAAGTTGCACTTAGAATAAAGAGGATAAACTGGGCCAGAAATCAATATCTGTGCATAAATCCTTAGGCTAAGCCCTGTTTAGTATTCTAACTCTAAGGATAAAGGCTCCTTTAGATATTGGTTCTCATCACAGACACTGGTCTCTAGGATGTGCCATTTCATGGGAGAAGCTTTGGTAACCTAGAGAAGCTTGAGTGAATATTTACTGCTGTTCTCTCACCATCTGGAAGGCTTCCCTCTGTCTTACCCATTGAGATGCCCACCCTCCTCAAGACCATCTCCTTCTGGAAGATTTTTCTAGCATTTCCTTCCCCAATACCTCCATACCAGAATGACTTTTCTTTGACCTCTGTGCCTCTCTCAAACTTAGCACTTTGTGGGGTACATTCCTGTACACTGCAGTCACTTATCTAGGCGTCACGTCTCTCAGTAGGAGCTCCTGGAAGGCGTGACTCATACTCTTCTCATCCCACTACCCGGTGCAGCAGACAGCACAGCCTCAAGCCTGTGGAACTCCCAGGCAGTGCTGTGACATGGGAAGGTACAGTGTCTTGGGATGACTGTTGGGGTGATTTCAAAATTTGGTGTCACAATTCTTCTTTGGTGTTTTACACAGAACTCCAGCTTGTCTGATTGGCATCTGATGAAGCTGGACTCCCTTATCCTCTTCCCTTTGCAGAAGAAAAAGCAGAGCACACAGAAAGAAGTTGAGGCAGGTTTTGCATGGCGGTCCTTGAGTGTTCAGCTGAGGGCTTAATGCCTACGAGTACTTGCTCACTTCCTCATTTAGCAAGAGACCCAGAATGACCACAGCAGCTGCCTTGCAGGACAAGAGCTCAAATTTTCCATCAAGAGACATTCTGGCAGAACAGAAGACAGAGACTCGGGACTTCTGATCCCTGGAGAGCTTGTATCTTGGAGCTCTGGAGTTGAGGAGTTCTCTACAAGCTCCCTGAGCAAGGAGGAAGTGGTTCTTGGATGAGGGAGGATTACTGCTTGAGAACATTCATGACCTTGCAAGGCTAGGGAGCTCAGGGTGCGGCACAGGGGTGAGGAATTGGGAACAGCTGCCTGGGGCCATCAGTGGACACAGAGAGCTCAGGGGCCTGAGGTCTAGCTTGCCAGTGCCCACCCGCAGCAGCCTGGGACTAGGGAAGGCAAGGAGCCCAGGGTCCAGAGCAGTTGCTTTTCTTAGGAATATGGAAAGATCTTTTGGCTGCACTTTGCCTGGTTTTTGTCTTTGGGAAACAGGGTGTGGTGGGCAGTGGTGGAGATGGCAGGAGCAGCAACAGCATTTTGTCTCCATCTAAGCTCTTTGAAGTTGATGAAATTTTGGCCTTTGGGTTACTTTGGCTTTAACTCATCTCATCAGGGAAAATAGGACTTCATTGGATCCTGGATTGTCAGAGCTGGAAGGGCCCTTTGAGATGAGGGGAAAGGACTTGCATAGGATCACAGGATGAGCTGGGAGGGGGACAAAACTGGTTCTAGCATCAGATATCGGACTTCCCAGAACCCCATCCCCAGTCTCTCTCCTGGCAGTTGCTTCTCTGTCACTGTCACAACTTGGTACCTAGCTCAAGGGCATAACCACCTTGCTGTGGGGCATGCCGCAGGACTAAGACCCTTGTTTGTTTTACTTCTTAATGGGGGAGGGTTGGGGTTGGGAGAGTTGCAGGTGGCAAAGAAGCACATAGAGGGCAAATGGAGGAGATGGTCAATGGGGGAGGACAGGTGTATCACTAATCAGGCCTGAGACCCAGCCAGGGGTTTTGCAAGGGGACTTCATTTGCCTATAGTTGATCTAAGTCACATCTATGGGACACTTAGTTTAGGCTATGCACTGGTTAAGAACTATGTATATGTTAATTAATTTGGTCATCATCAGACTTTTATGAGGTAGGTAAGGTGTGTCACTTGCAATGTTATGAATGAAGAAGCAGAGTCAGAGGCCAAATCAGCTGTCCGGCATCCTGACGCTTGTAAGTGAAGGGGACCTGGATTTGGCCTTGAGTTCTGCCCACTCTGCTACTTTGCCTCTTAAAGAGAGGGGGAAGGAGACAGCATGTTCCCGCACTTGCTCTTTGACAGGTGGGCTGAATGAAGGGGAGAAGGCTGAGGGGCCAGGGAGAAGTGACTGCGAGCATGAGATGATTATCTTCAGCTGCTGACTGACCACAGAAGGCAGTGCTGACTGAAAGCCGAACTCAATTCCTCACCCCGGTGACCCTCTGGATCCAGCCCTTATTGTGGTAGATGTCCGAATACACTCCATAGAGATCCTTCTTTCCACAGTCCTCACCCCAGGACACCGTGCCCACCAGGTACCATTGGCCTCTCTTCATATCCAGAGTCACCATGGGGCCTCCAGAGTCTCCCGCACAGGCATCCTTCCCCCCTAGATGTAAAGGAGATGCAGATTAAAATTAGGGTGCCCCTTCCCAGCCCAAATCCAGAGGAAGCATCCTTCTCTCCAAGTCTAACTTGTAGTTTAGAGAATTTGGCACTAGAGGGCGCAGCAGACCGTGTGACCCAAACCTGAGCTCTGAGTCGTTTCCCTCAGGCCTCAGAGCTCAAAATGAGTTTAGAAAGTGCTGGTTCAAGAAAGGAGTGATGGAAATCCTTAGCATGTTTCTCTCGGATGCAATGGAAGCTCTCCCCGCAGGTTGGGAGGGCTCTGGCCCTTCACTGCTGGGCGCTGGTGCCCATGTTGTATGTCAGCATAACCTACCTTCCTTTTCCCCAGCACAGAGCATGTCCTTGGTTACTATCTTCTTCCGCTGAGCATAGTTCTCCTTGCAGGTATGGTGGTTAACAATGGGGATTTCAATCTGGAACACAAGGCTATTGTTGGTTCCCACTCCTTGCCATTCTGACACCCCTGGAGCGTCTAGATCCACCTTAGATTTGGTGCCAGTGAAGAAACAATTGAATGGAGAACCCAGGGCTCATGTTCTGGTCCCATCTCAGCTATGAACTTGCTATGTGTGAACTTGGACAAGTAATTTGACCTTCCTGGGACTCAGTTCTTATGTCTATAAAATGGAGATACTACTATTTGCCCAGCATATGCATTAGTTCAAATATGACATTATGTACAAGAACCATGGTCTGTTTCTTTCCCTTGCTCTTACCGTGGGATGAGGCTTATCACTGATTTTCAGACTTCCAAGGCTATTTCCTCATCCAAAATGTGGGAGCCATCGTGTTTGACATACTAATCATGTGGAGTTATTTGCAGAGGAAACGAATGAACAAGAGCTTTGAAAAGGTACAAAAGCTATAACTATTAGTACTTTAGGGGTCATCCTGGCTTGCTTTACAGCAAACATTCACTGTGTTTCTCTCCCTCATTACAGGATGTGCCTCTGGACACTGAGTCTGTATGCTGTCCATTTCTATGTTACATAACTGGGAAAATAGTAAATACTCAATATTTTTAAAAAATTGAGGTGTAAATGGATACATAAAAACAAGATATTGTGATCATCATCATTCTGGACTCAGCATGGGGTAAATGTTGGAGTAACTATTTGAAATAAAAAGGGGAAACATGAATCTCATTCAACCTGGCCAAGAATTGAATGGACCAGATGCTCCAACATACACTTTCTGTTGGTCCTTGTGAAGAGGGAACCAGAGGCCATTCAGATTCTTTCTGGGCTAGGGCCTTGCCTAGATAAGTGGGAAGAGGAAGCCACATTGTGAGACATGTCCGCACTAAACTGTTGAATACCCAATTAACCTCTTCTGATCATTCAGTATATCACCTAGGTGTCATGTCCTGGGGAAGTCTTCCTCAATCCCCAAGATAGGATTGGATCCCCCACATTCCAGAGTCCTCTGAACTTCTCCATCGTCACCTTTATCACACCCATAAGTACTTTCTGATGCACCTACTTGACTATAAGCCCAAGGAGGCTGGGAACCAGATCTGTCCTTTTATCCACCCTCCACCCCAGCACACCTAACAGCTACTATAGAGGAGACACTAAATAAACAACTGGGAGTTCATGAATGAAGGGATGTTTCAGATGTGCAGTTTCAAAGTGTGTTAAAATAATGCATATTGAAGGATTTAGAAGCTAGCTGTGTCACAGAATTAGTTATGTTAGAGCCAGGCATTTCATAGAGGTCATCTAGTGTTGCCCTTGAACTTGGCAGTTGGAGATGGTATGCTATGGCCTAAAGAGGCAAAATGACTTTTTCAGATAATCCGATAAATGAGTAGAAGCCAAGATGGGGAGCCAGGGCTTGGCTCTTTATGTCTAGTTTGGTGTTCTCTTCTAAAATGACAGAAATGTGACCTTCTAAATGCAATGGTGAAGTTCATGTTTGCAAGGACTGGGGTTCGCAAGAGCCTGTCCCGTTCTTGGCTATGTCGTCCTCGTGGTGTAAAATGAATCATGAACCTTTGTGGTGTCCAGAACTGTTGTTTTCTTGGAGAATTTCCATAATCTGGGGCTTTAATAAGCTACCACGGACACTGAACAGCGTTTGGAGGCTAGAGTCCACCATCGGCAGAATAAACAAGTCAAGGTTTCTGGGTTCCAAAGTCCCACTGAACTTTGGAGGGGAGACTGGATTTCTGGCCTCTCTTTCACCAGCCTGCCCAAGCCTCCAAATCCTGAGAAAGCAATGTGAAGCATGAAGGCCAGCAAGGGCCAAGGTGTCACTGTTTGTAGGATATAGATTGAACTTCACCTCCATCAGGGTGTCTGGGAACCTCTGCAAGAACTGCTTCCCCCAGCCGCTGACGATGACCATGGTTCCTGGAGGAGAGGAGACACTGTCAGGACACAGGGGCTGTCTGTGGGGTGTTCAGAATGCTGCATCTTGTAGTTCTGTCACCCTCTGCCTGTAGAGGAAGGGCTGAGTTTGCTACTTCAGAGAAAGGCAGCAAGATGGAGAGGAAGATGGGAAAGGCTGCTGAGTTGGAGGTGATCTGTGACAGAATAGGGGACATTTGTTTCTATGATATGTCACCTGATTTATTTGTCTATTTCCTTCTACCCCCAACAAGCCTGGAACATAGGCTCTGTGAGAGCAGTAATCTCATCTACCTTGTTCACTATTATATCCCCTGGCCTCTAAGGATGTTGACTCATAGTAGGTGCTCAACAAATTATTGTGAATAAATAAAAAGCCCAGCCTAACCAACAATATGCTATGCTACCTTTAGGAAGACTTATCCGAGATTTCTCTCCTTCTATGCCTCAGCCCCCTTATCCATAAAATGATGAAGCTGGACTTGGCATTCTCTAAATATTTTCTAGCTCTGACATTCTAGAAGCTATGAAGGTGGCAAATCTGGGGACAATGTGGAAATGGATTGAATGCTAACAGAACAACTGTAATCTTACTTGAGAAAGAGCCTGGATACTGAAAATAGCACTGGGCTTAAAGTCAGAAAACCTGGACACTAGCTTCAGATCTGCTTTTTATAGACTATATATTGGATGAATTACTTTACTTTGCCAAGCCTCCATTTTCTCATCTGTAACATGGGGCTATAATACAAGCGTGCAAGGCTTTCATGAGTAGTAAGTGAAGGGATACAAACTAGCTGGCACGTGATAAGTACACAGCACCCAAATAGTTAAAGTCAGCTGACTCTGTGCCTTTTCTGTCTGCTTACTTCCCATAAGAACTTCTTAGATTCTATCTTAGCAAAATTTTTAGCAGCTTTGAGCTAAAGGAGTGAATTATGATATGGTATCACTGAATTTAGAATGAAAAGGAAGTCAACCGGCACGAGCTGGTCTCTTATTCTATGTTGGATTTATGTTATCTCATTTATATTATCTATTTAAATATCACAACCACCCCAAGGGATATTGTCTCCAGTTTAGAAGTAAGTGGATGGGGTTTAATGAGGCCAAGTACTTTCCTTTGATCACCTAACTGGGAATGCAAGCAATGGGATTTGACTCTTTGCTGGCTATTAAGCTATTGTGCCTTGGCTTCAGCCTTACCTGTTTATGCTCTGCTTTGTGGTACTAGGAGTGAGACTTTGAAATGGCAGTTCTGCTGGTCCGGCTGGTGTCCTGAACATAGGGGGCATTTTCAGGGAGACTGGAGGATTTCCTTAATGGTTTTTCACTCTACTGGTGGCAATTGGTTTCAACTATTTTCCTTAACACATCAGCCTCTTCTGTGGAAGTCTAAGTTCTAGCTCCAAAGGGTCCCTTTCCAAGCCTCTAGGTTCTATAATTCCAGCCTCTTCCTTTTGTTCCCCAAGACCTAGAGGTAGAGGTTTCTTCCTGTTAGTAGTCAGCTTTTCCCTTTTACTTATTTATTCTGCCAATACCCTATCATAAACTCTCTCTGTAGCCATCACTACTCTGGATTTTGTTTCCCTGTCTGGATCAGTGGGCCTGCCTGTTTCACTATGTGCCTACCACTACCTCCAAACTAGTTCTGACTTTGCAGTTTTAGGGCAGGCATCCAGGGGATTATGTAGCCACCAATGGCTGACTCAATGGGCACCAGAGCCTCCCCAAGACTGGAGAACTCCCTGCTCAGATCCCAGCTGTGCTGCGGAGGTGGGATCGGGTTTGGGGAAGGTACCTTCCTGCGGGGGCTCCTCAGGCAGACATATGGGCATCACAAAGTCATTCAGTATTGGGCTTTCCAGCAGCTCCACCAGAGCCACATCGTTCTCAAATGTGTGGGGTTGATACAGCGGATGGAGGATGAAATGTTTGACACCGAGATGCTGTTCGTTTTCATCAGACCGGAGCCTCCAGTGCTTGCCTGTGCAAGAGGAAGACATGTGAGGCACGAGGATAACGGAGGATAAGGTCCCACCTTGTCACATCTGGTGCCATCCAGGGCCTGCTTCCAGCCTTAACCTTTTCCTTGCCCTTCACCCACCCACTGCCTTAGTGAACTTTTCTTATGCCTCTTGCCACAGTCCAATATCCTCACCTCCCAGTGCCTCGGTCACACGTTGCCTCCTCCATGAAGCCTCTCAGACACTTCAGTTAGAAATCTTTCCCTTATGAACTCCCGTGGCCCTTCACCTGTCCCTCTACTACCAAATGAGCTGCTTCCTACCTTGGGTCAGATGGCCCTGCATTTGTATCTTGTTCCTCTGTTATACGGTAGCTCCTTGTGGGCAGGAGCTAGATATTCATGACAATGTGTCATTCAGTCCTGGCAGAGTGTATACCTGAACTGAATCAGCTATTGATCTTATACAGGAAAGCCTTGAAAAATGGCAGGAGCAGAACTCTGTTCCAAGAACCACTTCTCATTTGCACCTCACTCACCCATAATGATCATAAAGTCAGAAGGGCTGAGCAAGTATGAGTCATCCAGGGTCAAGTCGTCTGAATCGAGGTATTGGTGGAGGCAGTGAGCAGCAGTCACAATCCAATTGGAGCCTGGAGAACAGAACATACAAACACCATGTCCTTCACCACCCTGTCCTGCCTCCCAGTGTCTTGAGCTAAGGGACTTGAGACTGTTCCAGGGCACCCCTTCAGACCTTACAAAGGTCAAACCCCTCTCTGTTGCATCTCACGGTCTCAGACACTTACTTGGGAATAATTGGAAGATGAGGTATAAAACCTGATTTCAATGGCCTGTTTCAAATCACACCAGGACTGAATGTTTTAAAGAGAGTTTCAGGGTTCCCTTAAACCTATGATGGGGGTGATAAACAGCTTGTGCTCACTGGCTGCCTCTCTGGTCTTACTTCTCAAAGTGTGGTCCCTGGATCAGTAACATCAGCCTCACCTGGAAACTCCTTTGAAATGAAAACCAAATCAAAGCCTGCACTTTAGCATGATCCCTAAATAATTCATGGGCTCATTACAGTTAGAGTGGAATGATCAGTAGCTAGCAGCCAAGTATATTTATTATGTCTTGGCTATCTTCTTCTCCTGGGCAGATATATTCCTCAACTTTTTTGTTTAATTTAGGCCAGGCTATCCTTTAGGTGAGACAGATGACAAGTCCATAAGTAGCTGAACTCTGAGGTATACCCTGGATGAGCCAAGCCAAAAGAAAGGCTCTAGGCTTAGGGGGTAAGCGTCAGGGTTATTAGGTTAGAGTTCAAAGTTAAGGGAAGAGGTACTTTTCTGGAGCAGATGCCAAACTCCTCGGCCCCTGGCTCTACATAGACCATCACAAGGCTACCCTCTTTCCCCTCTAGTTGATCTTGACCCCACCCATGGTCAGGAGATGTTGGGTTGACTTTTCAGGTAGGTAAGTTGGCTAAAATACTCAGTTTAGGGGAGCCTGCCTCAGAAAGGGGACCTGGGCTATTTAGATGAGCCCAGCACTGTGCACTGGCTTGTCTGCATGGCCTCACCCTCCAGCTCTGCCAATCCCTCTGCCCAGTCTCCCTGTGGGCAACAAGACTGTGCTTTGCCATCTCCTCCATCCCTTAGCTCCCTCTGGGCTCTCCTGCCCTCTCCTACCTCTCCTTCCCTCCATGAAACCGAAGCACAGAGGAAAGAGAGTCTAGTTTGTGAGAGCTCTGGGAGGGTGAGGTGTGAGGGAGCTCTTGGCTTGGGTGAGAGTAGAGAAGTGAACTTCAAACAACTCTCAAACACGAGTTGTAGGGAATAAGGCAGGAACGTTGTTGATTTAAAAACTCAAGGTTTAAAACAATGAATTTAAGTCTTAAAACACTGGGCACATCATCCATCTCTTTCCCTTGCCTGACAAGCCACCTGGCCTGGCTTCAGCTCGCCTGTCACTCTTCCTCACCAGCTCTCCTCTCTTCCTCTCTGCACGTGGGGGTCCACCCTCCCTTTCTTCTTCCATGATTTCTCCTCTTCCTTGGGTATCGCACATCTTACCAGTCTGTCTTCTGGTTGTATTGTGCCTTTTAATTTCTCTTTTCACCCCTCAGTCTCCTTTCTCTTATTTCCTAGGTCTCTCTTATTGGTCTCTTTCTGTCTCTTGGTCCTTTCTGCTGCTGACCGGCTCCCTCTGTTAATCTCCCTTTCCTCATCTTTCTTGGTCTTCTCCCCAGCCCTGCTCCCCACTGGGTGCCCCTCAGCCACAGCTGGCTTTACATCGTCCGTCTCTTTGACACCTTTGCTCGCTCTTCCTGTCCCATTGAGGCTCCACTGAGTGGGATCCTTCATCTCTGCTCTCCTGGGAATTAGAGTGGGGACTTCACATATCCCATTTGCCAATTCACCCATTCCTGGAGGTAAGAACATGAATGAACTTGAAATCATCTACATTCATCTACATCTAATTCATGTTTGATAGTCTGATTCCCTGATGTGGTCTTTCTTGGGGCCAGAGACTGATGAGGATTTAGGAGGTGTTCGGCATCTCAAAGAATTGGAACACACGTCTCCTGGTTCCAGTTAAGAGTTCCTTCTACCACAGTATACTGCTACAGACAGCGATTCTGAACAAAGAGAACTTGGTCTGCCTTCAGGAACAGGATCAGGTAGCCCCCACCCTGCCACCAGTCCTGAGTCCTTCACCCCTTCCACATCCTCCTTACCTACAAGGGTGCCCCCACAGAAGGGCTGCCCATTTGGGTGAGACAGCATGGCAATCCAGGGAGCGGTGCCCTTCTGGGCTGGGCGTCCATTGAAGATCCTGGCCATCAGCGTCTGGGAGAACTTGGGAAGACCACACACTGCAGCCAAGGGAGGAAGGGACAGATCATATTCTGGGCTCCATCTTGCCCATTTCCAGGGTTACCAGTTTATCGCCCTTTTAGGAACACCTGTTAGTGTTGCCCCTTCTGATAATGGTACCATGAGTTTTCTTCAGGGTCCATTTTTTGGTCTATGTAGCCTAAGTTGGACTAACTTCACCTTTGGTTTCAGGGAAGAGAATTGTGACTAATCAAAACCCTGGATCCCTTGATCACAGCAATTGCTTAGAGATGGGATGTGACCTTGGCCAAGCCAATGAAAGCCTAGCTTGAAAATTTTGCTAAGCATACTAGAAAAAGAGAAAGTCATTTTCTACAGGGGTTGCTTGGCTGTTGGCCATAAGCCCACATCTGCTGGTGATACTCTCATGAAGAGTTCGCCGAGTAATGCTATTCACCTGGAAGAAAGTGGAACTGGAAGACTAGGGGAGAAGAGAGAGACTGTCTTCAGATTTTTTGAGCCCTTTGAACTAACCATATTGAGACCGTTTGGTAGAACCTCTTCATTATGGGAACCTATACACTCTCTCTTTCTCTTTCTTCTTATGCTGTTTATATTGCATTTCTGTCATTTAGAAAAGAAAGTTCTGACTAATAAAGGAACTTCATGCTCTAACTGCAGAGGCCTATTCTCAGAGAAGCCCTACAAGAAGTGTCTGTCTGCTCCATCCCGTCTTCCGCTGACCTGAATTCCCAAACATCCATGTACATCACAGCCTGACAAAAATCACAGATAAATATGCTGCAACCTTGACTGAACCTCCAGCATCTCCCAGTGTCATTCTCTGTGCCTAAGTTCAGCTGCCTCAATGGAAGTCCTGTCCCCCTTCCTACCAGATGCTCAGGAGTCCATTGGGTGGGAGCTCCTCGGTCATCCTCCTCCCCATATCCTCCTCTTGTCAACTTTTCTCTCTTCATAACCAATCCTGTGCTCTGGATCTCCTCACTTAACTCTCAGGGACCTGGCTCAGCTTCTGTATTTTCCATCTCTGCTTCTCCTCTGCCTCTAAAACAAGGTCAAGCATTTTCATCCCAAAAACCAACTTCCATTTCCCTGCTTCTCTCTCATGCCACAGCCTCTTCTTTTCCCTTCCACAGTCAAGCTTCTGCACAGAGGGGTGGATGCTCAGTCTTCCCTCTCCTTTGGAGTTGGATTTAGAAGAAGAAAGTGCCACGTACTATACAGACTTAAATTTTGTCTGATGTATTCTTCCTCCTAGGCATTAGTTCTCCTTGTCCTGGGATTCCCCAACCAATGAAGCTGGGATACCCATCACATTGGGGAAGAATGGATAGGCTTTGGCTTTTGAAAGAGCAAAGCCTAAACCAATGTCTAGAAAGAGACTTTTCATTTGCAGAGGTGGGGATTGTGGTAAGAATAAAAACAAAAACAAAAGCAAACAAACTCACAAAAACGTGTAGGCTATAGGGAATCAAACCCTGGGGGACTGAGTGCATAATTTTTACTGTACGTAGAAGCTCTTCTCGGAGCCAGTGAAGAGGCTGGAGGAATGGAGGAGGGAGATACCCCGGGTGGAGGGACAATGAGAGAAAGACATAATGCAACTGGGGGTCCTGTTCTCTGTCCTCCCTGAGATGGCCATTGAGACCTGGGCCTGTGCTGGGGAACATCCACCCCAGGGCCTTCTCCTGGACCCTCAGCTGTAATGCATGCCACTGAGTTCTTCACCCTTCTTGATGATTTCCTGTCCCTGGCTTCTGAATACTTTTCTTCTTGTTTTGCTCCTCCCTCTTTCTTTTTTCTTTTCTCCTTTCTCCCTCCCTACTTTTTTTTTTTTTTTTGGTCCTTTCTTTTGCTCTGTTTCTTTCTTGGGGCGTCTCTTCATGATCTCTATGCTGGTATTTGCCTTGTTGAGCCCTTAGGCTCCTTTTTGTTTTCTGCACATTTCCAATAGATGAAAATCCACCCCTCTGCCATATTCTACCCAAATGCTAATGAATTTCATCTCAGTGTCTTTAAATCTGCCCTCTTTCTCTGGAACTCACTATTCTTTACTGCCTACTTAAACTCTTCAAAGTTAAAGATGCTAAGCCCTGTTCACCAGCTTTCATGAACTTTCTCCTCTTGTTAGCCAGACCTCTGTGAATGTCTGCAACAACCACATTTCTGTTGCCTCCCTTTTCTTCTACCCCCATATCGAGTCAGTCCCTAAGTTGGTGTTGAATCACTAGGAGAAGCAACCTAAGGCCTCGTCCCCATCCATGTCCCAATATTCTCCATAGAACCTCAGCGTCTCGGTATGTCACAACATAAATTCCAAACATCTAGAAGAAAACAAGAATCTGAAATATAGTGGAACACCGGATATGATAGTCCTTGAAACCAGCAACATACGAAGCATGAAGTCTAATTTAGGATTCTTTTAGTTCTCAATAGTGTAAAAAGCATGACACAAAAATAAAAGCATGACACAAACCCCAAACAAAGGCAAGACGTGTGTGTGTCCCCTGGAGAGCCCTCGCTCTCAGGTTGACTCACATCAACCCCTGCACCCTAAAGCTTGTACAATCTCAAGAGATGCCTAAGGCCAACCTTTACTGGGATTACAACCTAAATGGATTTTTTAAACTTTTGACCTCATGTTTGCACTGTCACAGCTCCTTGGTTTGGTGGGTTCTCCCCATCTCTTGCCAGGAGAGTCTCAGTAGTTTTCCAGCCACTCTCCCTAGCTCAGTCCCTTTCCCTCCACTTTCCACATCACACCGCCTGCTCTCAGACCTGCCAAATTCTCAATTTTCAGTGGGTGAGACCCAGCAATCTACATTCCTAACAAGCACCCCTACCCCATAATTCTGATTGATAGACTTCAAACTTAGAAAATCCCTTGTCACAGGTCAGAGTGAAGAGTACAGCTTTTAGATTCTTTCAACTCCTTCGATGCACACTGCTTCCACTCCAAATGTGGCTCACTTTCCTGTGTTGATAACTTTGCCCACTCTGCCTCTTCCTGCCCATCTCCAAGTACATCTTTGAAGTCTCTGCAAAGCCATTCTGATCCCCTCTAGCTGTATGAAATCACATCTTCCTTTAATTAAGTTCCCATGATATTTAAATAGCAATTTCTCTTATGATGTCCAACTCCTTTTGCCTGTTTAATATTTACATAAACACAACTTTGTCTCCCATGCTAGTGTGAGCTCTTTGAAGCCAAGGACTCAAATGACAGGCACTTAAATGGAGGAGCGTGCACCCTCTGAGAAGGGAACATATCAATAACAAAGTCCTCTCTTTGACACTTCTTCTTGGGTGATGCCCAGATGCCATAAGTGTTTTTTTTTCTTTTTACTGTAACAGGGGAAATTTTGGTTTAATGAGGGGGCCAATTTAAAAAGTCAAAACAAATGGTCACACTTCAACAACAATAACAAAACTCCCAAACTAAGGCTATTGGTTATCCACAGAGGGTTTATTTCCACTTTGGACCCCTGACAGCTGAGACAGAGTGCAGAGGCCCCTTACAGAGTAGCAAAGCATGTGATATTAAATATACAAAATATAGCATTCTCTACATGCACCATTCATAGGTATAGGAGTGTGTTTTTATGAACTGACTGGAAAAGTGAACATTTCCCAATTGTTCTCTGGCTGCATTTGTCTGATGAAGATTCCCAGGGAAAAGAGCTCTGAGGGGGCACAATCAGCTTGTGACAGCCAGAGACAGGCTGCTGGCAATCAGAGAAGTGCTGAATGCAAGAGATGGAAAGATCCTAAGGGGCTCTTATGACTTCCCTTACAGGTAGGGAAACTGAGGCTCAACGGGAAAATGATTTGTCAAAGGTTATATAGCCAGCGCCAGTTGGAGACAGAGACAGGGCTAGAAACCAGCATTCATGGCTCTCCCCTCTTTTCACTGTCACCCATGAGTCTCTGCTTCCCTTGATCTCTGGTTCCCAGAAAGCACAGGACTGGATCTCTCTGAATATCCTGCTGGGTAGATTCTCTGCTGAGCTAGGTCCTTTGGCTATAGAGCAGGACGTAGGTGACTCCTAGAGTCCTGAGTTCACCCTTTCTTCCATTTTCCTGTCCAGAAGCACAGTGGGATACAGTGTGCACATTCTCTTTTCCCCAAGTAACAGCCAAGTCTCTCTCCACATTTGCTCTCAGGGCTCAGGTAGTCTTTTCAGATGACTCATTTCAGGGATGAAAGGTTGCTTCGCACTTGTCTGGAGTGGTACATATTGACAGCCTGGGATGTCAGCCATTCAGGAGTGGCATGTGAGCCCAAGTGATGTTCTGAGCTGAAAGTAGGAATTCCAGGGGCTTGGGGACCCTCCTACTGCTATTGTCTTCCTCAGTCACCGGTTTTCTCTTTGTCCTTGACATTTCTTTAATAGGAATATAAAGGATGAAACTTGGACTGGAAGAAGGTTGAAGACGAATCCTAGGAGCAAAAGTGCTCCAAGTTATTGTACTAGAGAGGAAGCCCCCCCCCCCAGGTTTATGATCTCTATCCCCCAAATCTGAATGGTTTTCTCCTAGAGGAGGGAATGGATTCGATATAGGCCCAGAGTGCAGAGCTGGGTCAAAATATGAATGCAGAGTTAAGTTCAATGCAAGGAATTATTTCCTAATAATCAAGCTCAAATATACCAACAGTGGGCCCAATAGGTTTGATATATAATTAGGAGTGAATAAAGGCTATGGTATAAAGCTTGCCAGAGAGGAGTGCTAGATGGGCCCAGAGGTCTTCTGGTCCAGCTTTCCCATTGCATTGCTGGAAAGAGTGAAGGCCAGTGAGGGGAATGGAATTGACCATGGTAGTGGACGTTGGTCTCTAGCCTAGAACCTTTTCCATAGAACACTGCTGCCTCTCAGGGTCCTGGGGTCCATCTTAGGAGGATGAGTGCCCCAGTAGGTCACTGTGTTCCATTCTATTTGGTCTGTTAAGTAACATGGAGTGTGCCGTTGGAGGTGTGTGGTGTAGTCTCACTTGAGCTGGGGCAGGGTAGACAGACCCTGAGGAAGTAAGTCAGCTCACCGCTCCACCTGGAGCTCTCCCAAACCTTGTGAGGAGCCCATCTGCTCCCACAGCCAGTCCACATAGTTGGAGACCTTTGTGTAGACTCCATATACCTGCTTACTACCACATTCTTCAGGGCCTCCCCAGGATACAAGGCCTTGGGCCACCCAGTGCTGGCTCAAGTCATCAAGGATAACAAAGGCCCCACCACTATCTCCAAGGCATGTGTCCTTGCCACCTTCATAGTAGCCAGCACAGAACATGTTCTCTGTGACGCTGTAGTTGCCTGAGCGGGACTCATAGCTGGCTTTGCACTCAGCATGCGGCACCACGGGTAACTTGACATACTGAAGGACATCGGACAAGGTTCGCGTGCCACTGCTGATGATCTCATCCACTGTCACATTGGGATTGGAAATGCCCCAGCCGGCCACCAGGCCAAGCATGTGGGGAACGGGGCCTTCAGGCTCAGGCCTTGGCAAGCAGATAGGCATGACGTGGGGTCCCAGGGGCACAGGCTCCTGCAGCTGCACCAGAGCTATGTCATGATTGTAGTTCTGGATGTTGAAGTCTGGGTGGAGCACCACTCTGGAAGCTGAGCTGTTGACAGCTCCTGATTTGTCCCGAACGTCATGCAGGCCCAAGTAGACAGTGACATGCTCCTTGGAGACCGGTATCACCGTGTTGTCTCTGCGCTGTGAACGCAGCACGTGAGCGGCCGTGAGAATCCAAGACTCAGAGAGTAGTGCTCCACTCCCGAACCACTTGTCATTTGGTACCCTTGAGGTGTCCTCTACCACTATCAGAGCCTGCCAGGGAAAGAGGCCAGGCTCAGCATTCCGGCCTCCAATGATCCGCTTGACCAGATTTGGCAGGGAGCGGGAGGGCTGGCCACACACTGTAAGGAGAAGGAGGGAGTGGGGACAAGAGACAAAGACTGGTTAGGACAACCATTTGAAAAGAGCCACTAAGAAAAATTCATATCTTACCCATTGTGGATTATGCCACCATGGCACCCTAACCTGTCTGAGTCATGCTAACAGAGCTCTGTCCTGGGACAGTTTGTATCTAGGTCTCTATAGGATGGCCCATCTCCCACAGTGATGGCAACCCAGTACTTGGAGCCATCTCTAGACCAGATCATTTCATGTTTGGGCCATCTCTCTCTTGAACTACCACCTCTGGCTATGGCTACTTTTGGTCTGGACCGTCTTTAGCCAGGACTATCCCTAGCAGTATTCACTTATCCCCTTTCTTTTCTAAAAAGGTATTTCATATCCCAGAAGTTGTTCATACTGTGGGCACTTGAAGAACTTTTATAAGTTTTCTCTCCATCTTCATGGGCACAGAGAAATGGAAGTATTATAAAAGACAATCTAGCAAGCTCTAATAGTTACTGGACTGGGTACCAAGATGCTTGGAGCCTTTACCTGGTCTTTCTATTTCCATGCGACTTTGAATCAGAACGTTTTTCTCAATTTCAGTTTTTGATTTGCCAAATGAAACAGTTGGTCAAGATGATCTTCAAGAATTTTCAAATTCCAAATTCCTTTGATTTTTATTTCATTTTCCCTGACTACCCCCAGTTTATGGATGAAGACAGTTAAGAGACTATTCCAAGAGTATATCGTTATCAAGTTGGATAGTAGGGTCTTAAATGGATTCTTAAGACAGTTTACATATTAAGACCCTAGTTGTAGACCCTCAAACCTTTTCTCATCTGGCTAAAGGACTCACTGATGCCTGTGCATTAAGTCTCAGGACATAGTATGTAGGGGAGAGGTGGCATAATCCACAAGCAATGATGCATGGGCCTTATTTGGACCACACATCATTGCACCCAGGAGCCCTGTAGTACCTTCAAGGGAAGGAGAAAGGTCTGAGCAAACTTCATTCCACTGAGTTGTACCCCGAGCATGCACATGCACCACCGGCCTCCTGCAGCCAAATGCCTCTGGCTCATGAGCAGTGGGTCTTCAGAACCAGCCCTCCCACTGGCTAAGAACAAGCACACAGGGACAGGGTGCTTTTGTCTGGGAGGTAGGTCTGGTTTGTGAAGGTCCCCTTATGGTTGTAAATGGCCAGACTATACTCCTTGGCCCTAGATATTCTCAACAATCCTTCAGAGACCAAGGGACATTTGAGTTTTCTTGTATCTTGGTGACTTTGGGAGGGAGGGTTTTCAACAGCCTAATGTTATTTGGATGCTGACACCAAATGCTTCTTGTTTGATGCTGGAGCACTCTGACATTCACCCCAGGTCAGATATAGATGGGGATTTGTAACTCTCTGTGACCTGGCCTTTCAAGGTTAGCCTCCCATTGGAAGCTGCAGCCTACAAGGTGATATCTCAAGTCAGGTCTATGCCTGGCCTGTGTAACAATTCTCTTAGCACTGAAAGATCCTCATCTGGTAAGGCAGGCCTCTGTGGCTCAAATCATGGTCACTACAATGCCCCTGGCCAGCACTGAATGGTACCTTCCTCCAAAGAGGCAAACCCCAGGTCATAGAAGGTCAGAACAGAGCAACCTCTGAGGGTAGCTAATTTACAGATGGAAAAATAGAGGGTTAGAAAAGGCCAATAATATACTCAAAATCATTGGTGGTAGAGAAAGAAGTAGAACCCATTACTCCTGACTCCAGCTTCTTTTTCCTCCTTGATATGCCCTCGTCTTTTTATGAGGTTGAATAATACAACAAGTCTTTGAAAGAGCTCATTGAAATGGGGTCATTTTTGATTTTCTTTTAAGATGGGGCCTTGCCATATTGCCCAGGCTGGCCCCAGACTCCTGGGCTTAAGCAATACTCCTGCCATAAACCTGTGAGTCACTGGAACTATAGGGCATGCCGCTGTACCCAGCTGAAATGCAGTCATTACTGGCTGTTGCCCTTCTCCTCCCAGACTTTTCTGAGACAAAGGACTATTCTTGAAATGCTATAGCTTTGGCTGTGCTAAAGCCATATTTGGGCTTACAGGATGGTAAGCACTGAAGAAGGGCCCTTAGAATAAAAAGGTGACATTCCAGGACTCTGAGTGCATGAGGATGGCATAAAAAATGACTGACTCAAAAAGAGCTCAACATTGTTGATTGTTATGGTTTAGATGTGAGGTGTCCCTGAAAAGATCATGTGTGAGACCATGCAAGAAGGTTTGGAGGAGAAATGATTGGGTTATGACAGCCTTAACCTAATCAGTAGATTAATCCCTGATGGAATTAACTTAGTGGTACCTGGAGGCAGGTGGGGCATTGGGGTTATGGCTTTGAGGTATATATTTATATCTGGTGAATGAAATCTCTGCTTTCTGATCATCATATGAGCTGCTTCCCTCTGCCACACTCTTCCGCCATGACGTCCTGCCTCACCTCAAGCCCCAAGGAATGGAGCCAGCTTTCTATGGACTAAGACCTCTGAACCTGTGAGACCTCAAATAAACTTTTCCTCCTCTACAGTTGTTCTGGTTGGGTCTTTCAGTCAGAGCAGCAAAAAAGCCAACTAAAATACTTATGTTGACATAAAAAGTTTCAGGATCATCCTCCAGTTCTGCTCCTAAGTCTCTGGAGGAAACCTTGCACAAATCATTATACCACTATGATCCTCACTTTTCTAAGTTTTATCTGTAAAACAAAGGGGCAGCTCATATTTCCTTAGTAGGCCCCCTGAAGGGTTTTGGTGCTAGATAAAATGGCTTTCTTTCCCTCCTGGTTTGCATCTCAGTTCCATGTCTCAGTATTTTGAGAGGAAAGAATTTGGAAATTTCCAGCCTGATCCAAGGGTACATGATAGTTTGGCCAACTTTAGGTGTTAAGAGAATTTCATGACTCATCATATCCCAGATCCTTTGTATAAACATAAAGAGTAATAACCATTACGAGTCATAGAATGTGATGTATCTCAAAGAATGTGTGGCTCCCTTACTTCTGAGGTGTGGAATCCATTCCTAGAGAGGCGAGATTACTTACTAAGGATGATAGTTAGGAAGCCGCAGCACCGGCGTACCACCCAGGCCTGTGACTCCTAGTCCAGTGCATTTCCCTTCTGAGTGTTGCAACATGGCCTCCCAGGATGAAATCACCCCTGGTTTTCTTTGGCTGACATTAGTTTTTTAGCAAAAGAGAAAACTGAACCTCTAGTTTACCACATCTCCACTATTCTCCTCTTCTCTGAAGCTTCACCACCTGGAGTCCTTGAGTATGTTCATGGCCAAGCCAAACTGAGGTGAGTGGGAGAGCATAATGGGACCAACTTGACCTTTCTTTATTTCCCTCTTCACAGGTTCTTTCTTAGGCATAAGACCTCTTATGTGAAGTCTTCCTTCCTGGAGCTCACCTCTCACTATAAAGTGTAGTCAATTCCTCTTTCTCTGGGATCCCATGGCACCTGTGATGGCTGAAAACTGACTCTCAAATGTCAATATGTTCTTCACTTCATAAGAATCAATGGTAGAGAACTCCTGGGCCTTCCATTTAACATCTAACCTAACATCTAGAAGCCCACTGAGTGAATGTGTGCCATTTCCCTAATACTCTTAGTTTACCCAATGCTGTAATTCAGTGAAATACAAAGGCTACTCAGCTTCAGCTTACTACAGATAAAATAAGCCACATTTCTGTCCACCTTCTCATTTGAGCCTCACAATAGCTCCTGCTGTTCATGCAAATGTGCATATGGAATCAGGAAGGATAATTAATTTTCAATTTTTTAATGCTACCTGGAATGATGTATCATTTAATTAGTGCTATACTTGAATTTTTTAAAAATTAAATATGTATCAATTACTGTGTTGTAAATATTAAATTTAATTTTTGTGAGTTATTTGTTTAACCCTCCTGTGTGCATTTTTGGGTTATGATTTCTAAAGTTTATTTAAATGTGCACATTGCTTAAAATGTAAATCATCCATACTTTCAGCACTGAAGAAAATATCCCCCCCCAAACTGTATGCACAGTGACACTTCCTGCTATGCTACCACCAAATCCTCTTTTCATTTTACAGTGGGGTCTGCAGATAAAACACAGGGAAGGCAGAGCTCAAAAAGACTTGCATGCATTGTTCTTTGTAAGAACTTCTTCCTCTGTCCTACAGTTGTTTCTTATTGGAGCCTGGTGAGTGCTCAAGGACAGGGTGCCTGCTCTCTTGATTTCTCTGGCACAACAGATTGTGTTGTGTTGGATGAAAAAAATCTGGTGGAAAGGGAGTGGAATTGGACAGAAAGGCAACAGGGGGTTCTTGCACAACAGAACAGGCTGAATATAGAGTCTAGTTAGTTTGAGAAGGTGTGAGACTAGGCTTCTCTGACCTTCAACCTTCTGAAGACATCTCTTAAAAAAAAATCAAAGCATCTTCCCTTTCAGCATCTGCTAACAGCCAGAGCACCTGGGGCTCTAGGGCTTTGAACGGGAGACTTCGAGACAGAAGACTTGGAGGGTAAGGTACCTGGAAGGCAGGTGGGCAGGCTTCTTCCCAGTAATTCATTTGTCCAGACCCCTTGGGCAGAGCAGGTATACATTCCTACAGGAGTGAAAAAGGGTGGAGAAGAGAAAGAAAATGATTGATGTGTAGCACATGGAAAATAGGTTTGGATTCTTAATTCCTCTAATGTGGATTATTGTAAAAAATTCTTTTAAATGCCCTCTCTGATATCATTTTCCCCGAGCCTGTCCTCTTTGCAACTTGCAGGATCTTTCTAAAATGGGAATCTAACCACAGTTCAATTACCAGTGTTTCCTCACTGTCCTTAAAAGTAAATACCACACTCTTCGTGGTGTCCAGCGCTCTGTGCAGTCTGACTCCTGCTGGTTTGAGGTTGCTTGCCCTGGGCTGTCCATCCCTTGGCAGTTTTCTCCCTCTCATTAATCACTGAGACCTTGGTTCACACAGCTCTCTGCAGCACACATGCCTCTCAGCACTTAAATCCTTTAATAAGCCACATTTCTGTCCGCCTTCTCATTTGAGTCTCACAATAGCTCTGTGAGCTGTGTCACTGTTCCTTGTTGAAAAGTGAGTTCTTGGAGACTTAGAGAAATTAGAAGAGTTTTCTTTTCTTTTTTCTTGGTACTGGGGATTGAATTCAGGGAGTACTCTACCCCTGAGCCACATCTCCAGCCTTTTAATGTATTTTATTTAGAGACAGGGTCTCACTGAGTTGCTTAGTGTCTCATTTTTGCTGAGGCTGGCTTTGAACTCATGATCCTCCTGTCTCAGCCTCCTGAGCCACTGGGATTAGAGGCATGTGCCACCATGACCAGCGAGAGTTTTCTTAGTGCTCATTTTCCATAGAGGCAGAGATAGGCCTTTCTATCTCTGAGAGGTTCTCTTTTCTGCTAGGACTGTGACTATGCATGAGGGTGTTGGGATGCTTCAAAGACTCATTCTAGGGTAAGGTGGGACATATCACCACATATGTCTCTTCCCAATTCTTCCCAAACCTTCACTGTGACCAGTGTACTGGCCACTGGTGGTCTTTCACCCTTTGGCCTGTGAGCTTCTGTCTGACCTCTGGGGTAGCCAGGAGCCTGGCAGGTGGTGTGGATGAGACCTGGACTGGGACAGCTCCAACTGTGTTGGAGTCTTGGTCAGGGCATACACTGGGATACCTTGGGAGACAGATGGATCTGCTCCCCATTCCCCACTCCACCTGGACCCTGTGCATAAAATAGGAACAGGTCTTTGAAGGAAGATTCCTAGTAGGCTTGCCAAATGGCTCTGGTTTGGTCATATGTTACACTCAGACAGAAACCAAGGCAGAGACTGGCTGAAGTGGAGACACAGGGCATTTTCTGGAAACCTCAACTCAGCCTCAGGCAACATGTAGCAATTCATTTTGGGACATTCCAGGCTTTCCTTAGGTTCTCACATCTTCCCTTTGCTGTGTTCTGTTTGACTCCTTTATGCTCCTAAAAGATCTATGCTCATTGGTAGAATCTGGGCTAGATTAAAGTGAGAAGGAAAAAAAAAAGAAAGAAAAGGACAGGGTGTTGGTCCTGAGACTCAGTCTCTGCACCTTAAAATGGACAAAATAACGAGTATATCCTTTGGCCTGTGAGCTTCTGTATTAGATGAGGTGATATGTGAGAGGACAATTTTTGCATTATTAAGCACCCCATACCTATGAGCAGTTGTTCCTTACAGAGTGATTTCAGCTCCCAGCCTATCTAGAGGCCCAGAGAGGGTGAGGAGGGAGGGGGAGAGTATGGAGGGCTCACCTGTGATGTTGTGAAGCATCTTGTAATAGGGCTGATGGCAGGAGTATCTGATCTCAGATTTGTATGTGGTGAGGTTGTTCCTTGTGAAGAAGGTGACCAGTCCATGTTCCAGCTCAGTTGGGGCTCCACAGTCTACAACTAAGAGAGAAGCAGTGAGACTTCTTCACTATCTTTTGCTCTTCCTCTTGTTACCATCTGTTGGATTTTTTTCTTCAACAGATGTGCAGGTTATGCAATGAACACAACTCCAGAAAGCAAAGTTATAAGTCAAGGATGCCCCTGGAATTGTACAGGGTCCAACCTCTGCAGCTCCCAGTGCCCTTGCTTTTGGGGTCTTTCCATCATGACATTATTCTATGATCAACTCACCTGGCCCAGTGTCAATTTCAGAGTAGAGACAACTCTGCTGAGATTTAAGGAGATCCAAGTCTCTTCCCTACCATAACCTCTTTCCCCAACTTCTAGTTCTATTGTGAAATCCTTTCTGCTACTTCTGCCCAAGCATGAAGCCCATGCTCAGTTTGAAAATTCTGGCTGACCTGAACCAAAGAATCTTCCATTCTTCCAGTCCCAACCACAGGCTGACTAAGATCAGTTAATTTGCTCATATTAGAGCTTGGTGCACACACACATACCAAAAAAAAAAAAAAAAGAAAAAAAAAAGAAACAAACCCAAACAAATAAAAAACCCAGTTCCTGCATGAGTACACAGCCCCACCCTGCTGGCTCTCTACAGGCAGCTTGCTCCACCACAGAAGGCAGAAGAGGGTCACGGGTGAATCAAATCTTAGTCTCCAATTTTCTCCAGTTTTCTGGTAGCTGGATATTGGGGCTGGTTGCAGTCACAGCATAAGACATGACCAAAGATGCCTGCTCCTCAGAGGTGGTCTTTGGGGAGCTCCTCAGTCCTGCCAGGTCTTAGGGGAATTGCTGGCCCTGAGGGATCTCAGCATGAGTCAGCTCAGATTCAGGGCACCTCTTCATGGCCACATCAGAGGCTAAGGACCCAATTCATCAACGTCTTCTTAGGGGGGATCCTTTAAACAATGCTGCTCATTTCTTAGGAAATCTTCATATTTGACATAACAACCCATGCCAAAGTTGAAGAATCCTAGAGGAATCATAGAGTTTGACAGATGGAAAGGAGACTGGTGTAGCAGGAGTTTGGTGGTAGCCATCTAGAATATCTTCTTTGTTTTGCCCATAAGCCTGGAGAGGAGACTTGGCTATTTATTCTAAAGTCACCCAGTGAGTGAATGTCAGAGTGAGAACGAGATCTTAAACTCAGTGATCTTTTAGTAAATGGTATTGATACTTTCTCAGGATTGTTTAAATGCCCTATGTTAAATGGCCTATGTTACATATTAGCTGGCTAGTGGTGAACATTTCTTGTCAATAGTTCCAGAATCCTGATGAAATTTGCAAAGTTCTACCCCCTCCTGAATATCACTTGTTCACCTTAGGGAATAGAGAGGAGAGACTTACCCCGAGTGCTAATCAGACTTTGTGATTTTAATTTTTAGGGCTTCAAATTCATTTTTTTAAATTGACTATGGAGTCAACTAACTTAAAACATGTATGATTCCAGGTTTGAGGAAAGGGATGAAGGAAGGGAATAAATGTGTGTCCTTCTTATCCACAACGAAGGCAAAATACAAAAAAACTGGGCTCCAGTCCCCTTGGGCAAATTGTTTCCATTTTCTTTTGATCACCCAAAACTAGAAACACTCTTATAGTTTGTGAGATAAATGTGCAAAGGTTAATGCCAAGATAATAAGAAGTAATAATATTTATTATTTAAAATTACAAATAGTTTTTTTTTTTTTCTGAGACTCCAAGTGGACTTTCCTGCCTCTTTAGGAAATGCCATTGACTGGTACCTACATATTGAGATCATTCTTGTCTCCCTTAACTTTTTTAGCAATTCCTTTGTCTTAGAGCATCATCAAGATCTAACTACCTGGCTTCTAGTAGAAGAATTCTAGGACTGTCCTTGTACTTGTGTGGCTGGTGCTGGTGGGGAAATGTTTTCTGGGTAGAGGGGCTATTTTCACTGCACTCCAGAGAAGCAACTCTGCCCACTGACACAACTGGTCCTACAACCAGAGAGAGGGGGGCCATGTCCATTGGAAAAGAAAGAGTCTGGTCAGCTAGTGAGTGAGGAAAGGGCACACTTTTCTTCCCAAGTGTACAATGAGGTTAAAACCCATGTATCTAAGGGACCTTGAGGCAACTTCTCCTCACAAGATCCCTGATCAACTCTGCCTGGCACAACCAGCGGGTGTCAGATCCTGCACCCTCAGCGAGGCCATCTTTGCTTTAGAAAGGGTCCTCCTGAATTTTCTCTGGCCACTTCCACACCCTGGAATCCAAACACACTTCTCTCTCCCATTTCCTTGCTCACCATTCTGGGGCATGGGAGACACCACCCTATACCCTGTCTCCACTCTCCTCTCTGTCTGCTGTTTATTCTCCTCCAGATACACCTTCGTTGACCTGCAGATGCTTCTGAGTCTCTTTACCATAATCTGGGGACTTCCTAGGGAACTCTACACAATTTGCTCACCCTGGCACTCAGTCCAGAGATGAGGTCCCCTTTCCAGCCTCAATTTCTTCCCTCCCTCAGTGTGCCCATCTTCCAATGTCACCAGACCCATCATTGTGTCACTTCTACCTCCACTTCCATGCCATACTGCTGCTTGGGACACTCTGTGTCCATGTGGCTACCCCAGAGGCCATGGTCAGAAAACTAGTTCTTCTTGAAAGCCTTTTTTAATCTTTCTAACTGGACAGGGGAGCTACCTTGTTCTGGAATTCTTTATTCATATCTCTTGGGTGGCATGATCTTATGTTCTCTGATATTGCAATTATTTGAGCACGTATCAACTCTCCCTCTTACATTGGGATTCTATTACACTAAGTATGAAGTCGGTTAATACTTTGTGGGCTTACAAACATGTATTCAGCTGGCACTTTTCTTTAGCAGCTAGCCCATCTCCTCTCTCAGAGTTGTCTCTACCCTAGGATGGCACCTCAGACTACAGACTGCTCATTGTCTATACTTGCAGGGTTCTGTCTTCACCAAGTGGCCAGTTAATCTTAAAATCGATAGGTAGCCACCCTCCAATTCAGGGCTTCTCTAATATTTGTGTCCAGACCTTGTCTAGGCTGCTGATCTCAGCCCTTTCTTCATCATTGTTTATAACCTAGAGATGTCTGTGGTCCCAGAGCTGAGGACCATTGCTTTCACGAGCATTTTCTATCCTTTTAAAGTTGTCAGTGAATTTTAGGAAACACAAAACTGTAATCCCCAGGGGAAAGCACCTATAATGATGGAATTTTAGCTCTGTGTGATGTATGGGTGGAAGGAATACTTCTGTGGATGAGAAAATACCCAGATTCTCAAAAATGCACACTGAGTTATTACTCATTTTAGCTACTCATGGTTAAAAAGGTAATATCAAATAAAAAGTTTAATGTCATCAAGTGACTAGCATTCTGGCCTATTTGAACTTGAAATGTGAACCAGATCAGAAACCAGTGCCCACTTCGATCTGCTTGGCCACAGACCACATGACTGGGCATTAAATCTTGTGTTTCTAGAACTGAAGGCATTTTTCCTTTGAGAAGAGTACAATCCACCTAGAGATACTTAAAAAAAAATTCCCACTGTCTTTTTGTCATTTTCTGGAGTAATTTTGAGTGGTGACCAAACCCTCAAGGGGATAATTTATTCTCATAGCACAGTGGCTCCCGCTGCGGGGGCTAGGTGGTGGGGCTCAGCCTCCATCCTAATCCACACTGAAGCGGGCGATGGAGTGTTGGTGGGTGGGGAGGGGTGGAGCAGCTCGGGACCCAGGGGTCTTTGTGAGTGATCCATTCCTGGATGTCTGCACTGTGTGGGGTTCTTGTCATTCACTCTGTCACTTGCTCTGACTCGGATTCGCTCTCCAAATCGATCTCGCTTTCTGTCACCATGGTGAAGTCAAAGTGGGACCAGGAGATGCAGAGAAAGGAAGCAGAGAGAGGAAGAGAAAAAGAGAGAAAGAAAAAAGAGAGAGAGAAAAGTTAGCAAGCAAAGCAGAAACAGTTCTTGCAGGAAATACAGAAACCATTCCTTCAGAATCCATTAAGAATGCAGGTTAGGAATAGCCAGTGTGAAGGACAGTTTGGGATTGTTGAATTTGTACCATTCTGAGAATTTGCACTCAAACTCGTTGGCTCCTAAGGATTATAGATTCTTTCCCTGCAGGGAGATTTGCATTTATCTGGTCCAAAACCACACTTGACAGATAGAATTCAGAGAATACCAGGACTTGTCATCACAGCAAAGTGAAGGCAGGGCTGGGACAATCATCCAGAATTCCTACTTCCTGTTCTGGTGCATCTTTCTTTACCATAGACTGCACACTTCTTGTTTGTTCCCAGCCCCTTATGCCATCATCCCAGAGACTCTTAATTCCTCAGTCTTATCTTTGCATCTCCCATAGGATCCAGCATAGTACATGGTATAGAGAAATGCCAATAGTAAGTATTGATTAGGCAAAGATGCTGGATATATCTGCATGGGAGCTCTCATCAACCTAATCCAGCCTGTTTTCTTGAGTACAACATGGCAAGGCATTCTGTTGCATAAGTAACACAAAATAGTGCTAATACCGTAGAGCCTTACTCTATCAATGCTTTCATTACAACACAAAGTATGTGTGTGTTTCATCAGGGAAAACTATTAATAATGTTTCCTACTTTTCAAAAGTGAGACTGAGAGACAAAAAACCTCCTGATAGTGAGGGGTGATGCTGGGGGCTGGAAAAGAAATAAGCTTTTATTAAGCTTTTGCTTATTCCTGCACTCTGCAGGCATGGTACATATATTAAACCAGTTAGTTCTCATAGCAATCTTGAGGGAAGGAGACTGAGGCCAACAGAAAATGAGTAAATTGCATAGGGACACTCATCTGATAGAATTTGCATTTTAAATCCAGAATTTCCTGACTCCAGAGTCAGATTCTGTCCTGAAAATCTCAAATCCTCCTTTACCTTTTTCAAAATGACCCTTGCTCTCTCTTGCTGAGTGCCTGGCTCAGCATCCAGTCACAGCACTACTAAGAGGAGCCATCGAGTCCCTCCTATCTAGACCTTAACTTTTCCTTCTGAGTTCTGGATTTAAGTCTGCACAGGCTTCCAGTAAATGTTTGCTGAAAATTTGTTGAAGTCATGAGATGCTCCTCTCTTCTCACACTGAGACCTGACTGCAGCAATATCACCATATAAAAGAGGAAACAAGCACATTCTGCTTCCAGTTCTGCCTGGCTTTTGCCTCCAGGAGCCCTGCTGCTTGAGAGCACCTCCTAAGGGCAGTGGGAAGAGATCTGTCTTCCTTCCTACTGGATGGGAACCATTTAAGACAAAGGAATAGGACAGCACTCCTGAAATGTGGATGGATGGGGCCAACCCCAATTCTTGACTTCTCATTTCTGCATTCTAAAGCAAACCCCTGCCTCCTTCCTTCCTTCCTGGCCCTTTCTGTCTCTGTGCCTCTTCTCATCATACATAAGTTTCTAAAATTGCTGTCCTTATAACTCTTGTATTGAAATCCCCTGGATGTGGAGGGAGAGGGGCTAGTGTTTGGAAATCTGTATTCTTACAAAACTCAATAGATGATTTACATGGACTATATTATTTTAGAATCACTGCATAAATTTTGCTAGTCCAAATTCTTTATTGTCAAGTCAAGGTAAAGGATCTGGTTCATTATCACAGAATAGGTCAGGGTCAGAGTCACTGCAAGAACTCGGACCCCAACAGTCAGTGAAGAGTTGTGTTCCATGCTTCAACTAGGTCTACTATGCTGACCCCACAGTCATTTTTCCAAAGCTCCAAATCAACCCAGAAGAGTTAGTTGCCATGGGTGGTGGTGGCCATGTAGAGACTAACAAGCTTACTCAGCTCTGGGAATCCGTGCCATACTGGTCTCCTGAATTAGCAATTGCCAGAGCTGGCTTTAGACCTGGAGACATGTATTCCTCTAGCAAATCTGGCAACCTGTCTGCAGGCTGAGGTAAAATTAGTGTTTAGAAAATAAACTGGGGCCCACAAAAACAACAACAACAACAAGAACAAAATTTGTTTGGGGATGCTAAAGTCTTACTGCTAAAAGAGGCATTAATACTGTTTTTCTCTGGCCCCAAGTGTCTGTTGAGTTTCCCCCCATCCCTCTCAGAGACTTCCTGCCAGGCTGTCACCCCTGTGTGATATTTGGTCTGATGCCAAGAGCAGGAGGGAACTCATTATCCTTATAATCAAGCCATTTGTTTTTCTTACTTTTACAGGTGGGAATCTTGTTACTCCAGGTCCCATCCTTCAGGCACTCAATCTGAAATGTGTCCATCTCCACATTATCCTGGAAAGAAACCAAAGAAGGGAGTGGGAAGAAGGAAGGGGTGGAGTCAGTGTTTGCTTCCCAGCAAAACGAACTCAAATTCCAAGCCTCACTGTCCTCAATTGGATTTTCCACCCAAGTCTCCAAGGCCAAGTTTGAAGATAAGGAAAACATAGATATTGAACTCATATTCTGCATTCGTACTAGGGAGAGGCAAGGGCTATGCACAAGGGGGCCTTGGGCAATGGTCTCTGAAAGAAAAACTGGAGCCTTGACTCCTTTTTCAGAGCACTGGTTCTAAAACTTGAGCAGGAGGTCAGCACCACCTGGGGGCTTGTTAAAACAGATTCCTGGCCGGTGTCTTCAGAATATTTTGATTTATTGAGTCTGACCTAACCAAGAATTAGCATTTCTAGTAAGTTCCCAGGTGATGCTGATACTACTGGTCCAGGGACCTCTCATTGAGAACTATTCCTTGAGAACAGTGGTCCTCTAGCTTGGCTGCACTTTAGCCTCATCTAGAGAACATTAAAAAAAAAAAAAAAAAAAAAAAGCCAAGCCTTAGTTTCAACCCCAAAGATATTGCTTTAATTAATTTCAACTAAGATGTAGGAGATCATTTTTTTTAAATAAATTTTTAAAGCTAAGTAAGAGAACCATTGTCTCAGACGATGGAAAAGTAAGGAGTACCTGTCACCTTTAAAACCTTTATTTCTCCACCCTACCCCCATAAGCCTGATGAACTTTATTAAGGTTGTTAGCCCTGATTAGAGAGCTGTACAGCACCCCCACCACTTGCTTTTTTTAATCCAAGCCAGCCCATTCTCTGATAAAAGACTTTTGTGTCACTTCCAGAGACAATCTGGGACACATGCTTTAGAATTTCTAGAACATTTGGGAGGCTTTTGTGGCAGCTAGGAAATACTGTGCTGGCACTCTGCCAAGTTCCAGCAGCCCATCTGCCCTGGGGAACTCTTGAGATTTTCTCTGGCCTTCACCCAGGCAGGCGCTGCACCTTCAGCACTTTGTAGCCTGTGTCACAGCTGATGAGCACTTGATCTTTGAAGGAATATGTGGCTTGCAAGGGCTCAATTTTCCCATGGACAGGAGGCTGTAGCTCAGGGCACTCATTTCCTGGCAGGAAGCAAATGAAAGGACAGCAGGTAAGAAAACGAGGAAAAGTCTGGCAGTAAAGGGCCAGACCCACACAGCAAGCCCTGAGGGAGGAGGGAAATGACAGAACTGCATGCGGACTTACTCCGAAACCAGAAGCAAGTCACTTTCCAAATTGCAAGCCTCCTCCACCCTACCCCACCCCTGATTGCTTATTATTAAAATTAGATGGTTGGCCAGATGATTTCATGATTTACATGGACTATATTATTTTAGAATCACTGCATAAATTCTGCTAGTTCAAATTCTTTATTGTCAAGTCGAGGTAAAGAATCTGGTTCAAATCACAGAATAAGTCAGGGTCAGAGCCACTGCAATAACTCTGGATCCCAACAGTCAGTGAAGAGCTAACTCAGGGTTGGGTGGAATATTAAGTGTCATTGACTCCAACACTGTCCTGATGTTTTCTTTACAACATTCTCCACAGTAGACACCCAACATCTTTTTGCATTTCTATAAGACAGGGAACTCAATTCCTCCCAAACCTATAACTTCTACATGTGGAATCCTCAGATTAAATGAACAGAGTTTTCCTATTTAGCTGAAATCTCTTCCATTGTAAATCTTACTCACTGGACCACGCAGAGGACCCCAATTACCCTTTTTTTCCCCAAGACCCTTCTTCAAAGCATTTAGAGACTGTGAATCATATACTTCTGAGACATCTTTTCAAAAGATCCTCATGACAAGATCCTCATGGCCAGAGCTTATCCCTGACACTTTTTCCTGGACAAACTCTCTTTTGTTAATTTCCTGCTCACTCCTCTCCCCAGACTGGGCACTGGATAGGCTAGTGCAGGCAGAGCCAGGGTTTCAGGGTCTATGAAGTCACACCTGGCTGATGTCCACCTCTTTCTTCTTGAGTTATTACAGACCTCTTGGGTCAAATGCCTCTATCAAGATTGAGCCAGGACTGGCTGCCTTGGGGAGCTGAGGAATGGGACCTGTAGGCTTTGCCAGTCAAGGGGCCCACAAGGGCTCCACCATAATGAAACATTGGAAACTACAAGCCCATGCTCAAATTCCAGCCCCAGACGAAAGGGCCCTTTCCAGGTTTAGTGAATCACTGTGTGAGGGGTGGGGTTCAGGAAACAAGATTTCTTTTTCTTTTCTTTCTTTTTTTTTCTTTTTAAGTCTCCCCACACGATGCTGAAATACAGCTAGTTTTGAAAACTTCCAGTCTAGTTCAAACTCAACCTCATTGCTGCCCTGGGGCCCCTTTTACAGATAGGAAACTGAGTCAGGAGAGAGCATATGTCTTGGTCCCAAGTTTCTCAGCTAAGAGTCCCATAAGGTCACCAGAGAAGTTCCAGGCCTGCATCCCCTCCCAACCACCCTCTCTGTGAATGCTGAGCACAGAGGCTCACTCAGGTGAGAGGGGAGAAGTTACCTGCAGCTCTGTATGAGAGCCTCCAGCCCCGGTTCTCCCCCGAGTTGTCACTGCGGAACAGGATCTGGACACTGTGGCTCTGGGTACTGATGGGTTCTGGGGCTTTCTCTCCACAGAAGGGTCCCAAAACTTTTGAACCAGCTTTAATCTAAGAAAGGCAAGACAGAGAAAGAGAAGAGTCACATCTGAGCAGCTGAGAGCACTGCTGCAGGCAACTCTTCTGCACTGCCTTCCAGAGTCTTCTGGAAGCCTCTGTGTGAATCCATGATTTTTTTCACTCATGGTTTGAGTGGGCCTTTCCAGTCACCAAACAGTTTCATCTCCATTCTCTCATTTTGTAATTTACAATGACCTAGGAAGTGGACAAGGTAGGTTAATAATCCTCTGCTCGAAGACAAACATGTTGTGGCTCAGAGGACATAGCCCTGTCCAGTACACAAAACAGATGAGCTCTCTGCTGCCAAAGAACTTGTAGTCGAGTAAAGAGAAACTGATAAAAAAAAAAAAAAACAATAATCAACATAACACAGGTATCTCTGCCATCATTTATATAACAGACAGTAGTATAATAGCTAGTAACTTTAAATGGGTACTCAAAGAAGGTCTCGTGATGAAATGACATTGAATCTGATGTGTAGGGTGAGTAGGAGGAGGGGGGAGCATTTTCCAGGCAGAGAAAATAGCTAGGAAAAGGCCAAGGCCAAAGGTGGGAACAAGCTTGGCAAGTGTGGAGCACAGGAAGGAAGCCATGTGGCTGGGACAGAGGGAGTGGCACGACCCGAGGTTGGAAGAGCAGGCAAGGGCCACATTGCATGGAGGAATTTATGTGTAATTCCAAGTGAAATCTTGATCCAATCTACTTTCTTTTTTTTAACTCTCAAGACTATGGGTAAATAGACTGTATAGAGCAAGGGTGAAAGCAAGAAAACCAGCTGGGGAGTTTAGCAGTTGAGCACGGGAGAGGTGATGGGGCTTGACTGGGACAGAGGCAGTGGAGAAGGAGAGAAGGTAGCAGGAAGTATTTGCTGATCCAGAGTCCCCCATTCCCAGTCCTGGGTTCTTCCTGTACATTTTTCCTTCCATCTCTGAGGACCAGGACCAGGGCCCATTAGGTAGCATTTGGTGACTTCCACAATCCTGGGTAGCATCTTCATCTTATCATGGAGAGGGGGTAAAAGTGAAGCCCCAGAAAGTGAAGTGTCTGGTTGAGGTTCCCATGCATAGCTCCTGGGAACTCTGTGTGGTAGCCAGAATTCTAAGACAATACCTTCACCCCTGGCATTACTTTGTGATTATGTTTTCTTACATGGAAAAAAAAATGTTTTTTTTTTTTTAATCCCCTAGGGGACAGTAGAAAAGGACCTGAGAACAGCTTCTAGATGCTGAGAGGAACTCTTGGCCATCAGAAAGAAGATGGGATTTCAGTCCTACAGCAGCAATGAACTTTATTCCTACAACTACAAGGATCTGTTAACAATTTAAAATGACCCTGAAAATGGGATTCTGCCCCAGAGCCTCAAGGTTCGAATCCCATCCAGTTGATACTTTGATTTCCATCTAGGGAAACCCTAATCAAAGAACCCAAGTGAATCTTCTGGGTCTTCTGGTCTACAAAACAATGTAAAAAGAATTGCTGTAAGCTTTTATGTTGGAGGCAGTTTATTACACAGCAAAGAATACTCCTGTCCTGTGTTTTCTGCTAGTCTACCTGTGGCCAAGCTGCTTCTTAGCCTCTGAATTCAAGTAGGGGATAGGACAGCCTCTAAGTTCTCAAGTTTTCTTTCATAGACTCTCAAACTTCCCCCACTGTAGACAACTTCATTCTTTTTTTGTACTGATGATTGAACTCAGGGGCACTTAACCGCATCCCCAGCCCTATTTTATTTAGAGACAGGGTCTCACTGAGTTGTTTAGTGCCTCGCTGTTGCTGAGGCTGGCTTTGAACTTGTAGCCTCCCAAGGCACTGGGATTACAGGCGTATGCCATCCTGCCCGATTGACAGCTCCATTTTTGACTCTCTCATTTTATGGCCCTTTCATCGAGGGTGCCTCTGTTCTGCCTTCCATCTGTCTTAGGCCAGCTCACTGTTCACGTAGTCTAAACAAGCACCTATTTGTATACTTGAGTAGCATCCCTTTTTCTCCCCAGCTCAGTATTTCTCCTGAGGTCAGACTCCAACATGCAGGTCCACCTGGATGTTTTGGCTGGTCCCTCTCTAAGAATAGCTGATTTGTTTCCTACATGTCTAAACAATATCTCTCCTACTATCCCAGCCAATAGCATAAATTTAGGCTACCTTTGCATCTTATCTATACTAGTAGAATCACCACAAATTCAGTGGTTATTGGCCTGTGACATTCTCTTCCCTCTTTGTTTGCCTTTTGCATAGTCTCTTCTCCCAAGCAGGACCAGCATCATAACTTATGGGTACATACAGTGCAAGATGAAAATGTGGATTCTTTGTTCAAAATATATTAAGAAGTTCAGGATAGCAACAGCAGAACTGTAACCAACTATGGGTTCTTTTTGAGTATAGAGCCTTGTGAGACATGGACAGATTGCAGGTCCATGAAACTAAGTGTACCCCCAGGGACTTTTGCTAATGCAGACTTGACTCTTGGACTGTCTATCTCAAACCACACTGATGGCCAAGGAGCTTGCTTTGGATCATGGAAGATTCTTAGACTAGATCTAATTAAGCTGGTAGATGTTATCTTAATAATGACTTTGATAAACTAGCTGCCTGGCCTTCTATCCTGAGATAAGATGAAAACAGCAGAATATCAATTTTCCCAATTCAGCCAAGATTTTCCAGCATTCCCTGGACAAACACCTTCTGCAGGCTTACCTTGATATAGTCATAAGGGCAGGGCACCTCAGGGTGGTCCTCAATGTCAAAAATGTCCTCGAATTGCAAGCTGACCATGAAACCCTCCTCCAGCTCAATGTTGTAGAGGCATTCAGAGCTCTTGGGGTAAGGGTTGGGGTAGTCAGGGCTGGTGATCAGGCCGGTCCTCTGGGTAAAGAGGTTGTCACTGCACTCCACTGTGGGAAACATAGCAGAGAACATGGCACACCAACACCACAGCAGACCCTTGTCTATGTCACTGTGATCCTTCTAGTGCCAGGAAGGAACCAGTATCCCCATTTCACTGATGGGGGGAAACTCCATGAAGGGAAGTGATTTACCCAAAGTTAGATACCTAGCAATTTGCAGTCAAAACTCAAATGCAGACGTCTCTGTCTGTCCAGAGTTATTTACCCTGTGTGATGGCACCTCTCAGCAAATTCTCTGCTACTTGTGAGGAGCAGGGAGGACTCTGATAAGGGAGAGGCTTGGGATGGAGTAGTCATGGGGTTATCTGGACCTCTTTGACCCTACTCATCTCCTTGCCCAGACTTCATTTAGGTCTCTGCTCAAACCCTTCCTTGGTCCTTATTGTAATATAGACCTCACACATACCCTCTCTCCCAGCCCTGTCCTTCCTTTATTTTGTTTTCCCCTTCACCATGATATTCACATTTTAAGGACATATTCATTTTGATTGTTTGTATGCAGGAACACCAACTAATCCATTTATTTCAACATTACGCCTATTTCTTTTGAAGCCAAGAAAATTTTGTTATTTTTTTAAAGCAATGGAGATGCATTTTTCAAAATGCTTAAAGCAGAACGCTTAAGGTTCCTGCTTGCTGCTGTGCAGCAAGGAAGCCTTCTGCTTCCTTTAAACCAGGTGGTGCCATCAAGCCTAAAAAGGCATACACTGTGTTCTTTTCTTGGGCTTCCAAAGAGTCATCCTAGTCCCCACAATTCTGGCTGTCATTGAAAATCTGAGGTGGCAGGGAGGACCCTGTGGCGGGTCCACTATTTTCAGGTGCATTTTCTCTCATCCGCTTCTGACTCTCTTCACTGGCTACAGGATCTTTTTCTGTATAGCCTATTTTGTTGGCACCAAGCACATCTTGCTGTTTCTTCTTAATCACTGTAGAGCTGAAGGAAGATGCAATATATACACGAATCACCATCCTGGGACCAGCGGCTGGCAGTTGTCTGGGCCCTGGAAAGGGCTGTGGAGCAGCTGCAGCGGTGGCTGGGATCCAGCTAGAGGCTGAACCCCAGCCCTGTCCTTCTTACTTTTTTCCTTCAGTGCTTCTCATTGCCTGACATTGTGTCACATATTCATTTGGTTTCTTTGGCCCACTAGACTGTGCGTTCCATGAGCTCAGGGATTTGACTTTGTTCTGCACTGCAGTTATTGCAACCAGGGACCTCCTTCCTGGCCTGGCCTGGCCTGGCCCTGAGTTAACCCTGCCCAGGCACCTTTGTTTACTGCTAAACTTTTGCCCTTGGCTGACCCATCCTAGAGCTGGGATGTCCTTGCTTGCTAAGCCTTTGTTCATCCTACTCATTTGCAAATGAAAAAAACTGTAGCCCAGAAAGGCGGGGCGTGACTAACTTGAAGTCCCACAGAACTTGCAGAACAAGGTTTAGATTGAGGTCTCTTAAAAGTCCCATCTGTTTTCATTTTCTACATAGGGGTAATCTCAAAATCCCCAAAGGGGACTAAAATTGGTTCTTGGTAGGAAGTCTTGCTGTTCTTATGCATAATGCATAGACATATAGTGCATAAGCAGATATACAGCATGTCTGTGGTATCAAAGAGAAAAAAGAAAAAGAAAAAGGAAAGGGCTTCTGGGTGCAGAAAATAAAGACAGATTGAGAAAACTTGCTCTACCTTCAGCCCTCCCTAGCCTCAGTATAGAGTAGATAGCTAATAAATACTTACTGAATAAGAATAGAAAACATACCCCGCCAAGAAAATGTACCTGCTGTTTTTGTCTTATACTGCTTTATTCTGATGAGTAAGTATTTGGGCTTTATTCAGAAATGAGCAGTTTTTGAAGGAGAAAGAAAAAGAGCTCCTGTCTACAGTCTCACCTCCCTCCAATGTTGCCTCACTCAAGTTCAGAGTGAGATCCCTGGGTCACACGAATCTGCTGGCAATTCCCCAAGTGCCTCAAGTTCTATCACACCTGTGAATATTTGCAGAAGCCATTCTCCCTGCATAGAATGCCCTCCCTCTCCTTATACTTTCATCTCTGCCAAGGGTCATCATCTTGGGGAAGTATTTTCCACTTCTCCAGGCCAGCTCAGGTCTGATTGAGCTGTCTACACTTCCTTCACATAAATGTAGCAAATGTTGCACTTTCGGCATCTAACCATTTGCTTATAGGACTATTGCCCCAGTAGTCTAGGGACTACTGCTGCAGAGTGGCTGAGCCCTTCCATCTCTCCATCCCTCATTCAGCTCGAGCCCACAGCATGGCTACCATGTTGATGGGAGGTGAAAACAGAGAGAGAGAAGGGGTGGAAAGTTTTCCTGCTGCCTCTGTTTTTGCCTCTATACTTCCTCCTTTTGGACTGAGTTTCTTTCTGTCATAGAGAAACTTAGAGGCTATCAAAAGCAAAGAGAAAAAGGAATTGCTGGGAGAGGCTTAGTTCATAGCTCAGAGAGAAAGGACTGGGGACCTCAGGTTTCTCCCTACCTTGGTCATGTTGTTCACCCTCTGTAGGAAAAGAGACAGGACCTATGCAGCACACATTCTGCCCTGGAAGATGTCCTAGTAGTCAAATATTTTCTCTTGTATTTCACTGAGAACAGGAACCCAGGCTTCCAGGCTGAGGGAGCATTATTTCAGTATCTCTGTTCACATGGTATCTGAAGCACACCTCTAACTTCATTGTTAATTGTCTGTACTGTGTATCTATCTTTCCCTTGAGCCTCTTCTAATTGTACGGGAAGGTGTGGCATGTCATGGCCACGTATAGAACCACCCCCAGGCCCTACCTCGGCAGGTCCTGTTGTCCGTGTGGAGGATGTAGCCAAAGCGGCAGGAGCAGTAGTAGCCGCCAATGTAGTTGTGGCAGTAGTGGTCACAGGACAGCTCCTCGTCCTCCCTCTCCTTACACTCGTCCACATCTGCAAGGAAGATAGAGCCTCAATCAGGGCATGCGTGATGATGGAGATGACCCCCAACATATACAGCACTTAGTGTGGCCTGCTCCCTGGCCACTGGGGGTTCAGGAGTTGTCTCATTTAATCATTACATAAAGCCCAGAGGTAGTTATTATCTTCATTTTACAGATGAGGAAACTCAGAAAAGTGGATCAGCTGATCCCAGACCTCAGAGACTGGGGTTCAAACCTAGGCAACTTGACTCCTGGTAGAAGAACTATCCTTTAACAGCTGTGATAATTACTGCGTGCCAGGCAGCAAGCTCAGGGCTGTTACTACCCCTGTTTTATAGATGATGAAGTAAAGCCATAGAGATCTGGGGTGGGCTGGCCGCAGAGCTTGAGTTCTTAACTTCTACTTCATGTTGTCTCTTTCTTTCTTTCTAAGCCCCTAGTATGGGTCCAATCCTGTCCTAGGCATTGAGTATAGATTTCTCCTAAAGGGACATATGAATAGCCAATAAGCTCATGAAAAGATGCTGAATATCATTAGTTGTCAGGGGAATGTGATTTAATCATAATGAGATACACTATAGAGCCAGCAGAGTGGTTAATATTAAAAAAATGACAACACCTGATGTTGGTGAAGATATCGAGCAGCCAGAACTCCCAGGCATTTGTGGACTTTTATAAAATGATGTGATGGCTTTGGAAAAGATCTGGCCATTTATTACAACACTAAGCATAGCTGCCCTATCACTCAGCAATTCTATGCCTAAATATTTACCCAATAAAAGTGAAAGTATATGCTCACAAAAAGACTTGTGCAAGAAGATTCATAGAAATTTTATTAATGGGAGCCAAAAAATGGGTAGAGCCCAGAATAATTATAGTATATTCCTATCATGGAACACTATTCTGACAGGAAAAGGAATAAATTACTAATGCATGCAGCAACATAAGTGAATCTCAAAAGCATAATGCTGAGTAAAACCATTCACCCTCAGATATATTTTCTGTATGTTCATTTATGTGAAATTTTAAAAGAAAATTAATCTGTGGCAGAAAAAAAAAACAGAATTATTTCCACTAAGGGAATTGGGAACACGGATTGACTTCGCAGGAACATGAGCCAACTTTCTGGGTTGATGCTTAAATTCAATATCTTATTGGGGGTGTGGGTTACACACAAATATAAATTTCAAAAAATTCAACAAATATATACTAAGATTTTGATTCCATTGTATGCAAATTTTGCACTAAAGAAAAAAAATTGAACAGATATAAAACTCTAGCAAAATTATATCCATGAAGGAGTATTTAGGAAGATGTGTCCTGATGTCTGCAATTACTTTGATGTATCAAAAAAGAGGAATTGATGGATAAACAGAAGATAGATGGGTAGACAGGTGATGACATTTGCTAATGCTATAAGACATGAATGGTAGAATCTGTGTCGTGAGTAAACAGGTGTTTGCTGTCTAGGAGAGGACACAGACAGCTTGCACCTGTACAGAGAACAAGAGACTGGAGGATGAGCCACCCAGTCCCCCCACTTACCCACAGCCATGTAGTGGGCATCAAAGCCTGTGAATCGCTCCTCGTTGGAGAAATCTGACCGGAAAGTGACGGACATGAAGGAACCAGGGGAGAGAACCACTTCTTGGCCAGGGGTCTGCTCTGTGTCCGTGGTCTCCCTGCCACAAAAGGTTGCCAGCACCTGGTCTTCAGTTTCTACCTTTGAGGTCAAAGTGAAAGGGAACAAGATGAGCAGCTTCACATTTAGCTTCTCTCCTGATCTCGTGGAAGAAAGAGACTAGGCAGCCTGGGAAACTCGAGGAAGGGGGATGAGGGATTCTTAGACTTGGGGAGAGAGACTACAGCTTAAGTCAATGTGGCTGTCTGATCAGTTGCATTCACATTGTTTAGTTCCACAGGGGTAGCTTGATATTTGTCATTCTTGTTGCCAGTCAAGTGGCTTAGTTACTGAAAATAACTCAATGTTAAAATTCCAAAGAGTTAGATAACCCTGCAGATGGGTTCTCTGTACAACAAGAACTTATCACATTTCCAAAGAAAAAAGACTGTATGTACGTTATAAATCAATCATTGGGCATCCAGTGTGCCTGCCGCTGAGCAGAGCATGAGATGGGGATGATGAGAGAAGAGGAAGACTGAGAGCCATGCACAGGACAGCAGTGTTCAGAGTGAAGAACGGACCCAGATAGAGCTAATGTGCAGCCTGGTAAGTGCTCTGATAGGAGCAGCAGGAGGAGGTGAAAGATCCCCACCAGGACCCCCACTACAGAAGATTAGGATTGCTCTTTATAGCTGTTTCCTCAAAGCATGCAATAGCATGTGGCACATAGCAGTTGTCCAATGAATATTTGTTCACAAGAACTAAAAGAGCAGACCTATTCTGAGAGCTATGAGAAGCCAGGGTGCCTGTGAAGACTGTAGGAAGAGAGGTACTGTAGGAAGAGAGGTACAAAGTAGATTATGGCTGATGTTGAATGCCATTAATTCTCTAAGTGGAAGATATGGAAAACTTTTGAACAGGAAGTCGTGTGATATAATAGATAGTCTTAAAAATACAGAAACTGCTTCTTGATATCATACAGAAAATGTGTGTGTGTGTGTGTGTGTGTGTGTGTGTGTGTAAGAGAGATGGAAACTTTGCATACTTGCTGATAGAATTCCCTGCTTTGGAAGAGCTAAAGGCTCTGCTTGAGCTCAGAAAGTGAAGCAGGAATTCTACATTGGTTGCCTAAAGCCGATTTTGTGTGTCTGGTTTGGGAAGCACAGAGTAGAAGCTATGAATACTTGAATACTTGACCTACTCTATCATCTTACACCTAACTCAATTTTTTAAAGCTTGCATTTGTGTTTGGGATCTCTGGGCTGATATTTTAGACAAGATACAGGCAAAAATCTTCCCAGGAATGATTGCTTCTGTCTTTCAAAGTCACTGAAAGAAAGTTCACAAAGGCTGTCCATCTCTGCTAGCTTCCAATAAATTTGTTGTTTTGTTCATTAGCTTAGTATGCCAGAAGTATCTTGACATTTGACACTTCTGTTTTGAAACTAATGGTTTATTTATTTAAAATAAGAAGGAGTTTTAAAGAAAAACAATTTGCCCTGGCAACAAAACACAAGGACAATTAATCACTAAAGCTGGGAATTGAAATGTAAACAGAAAATGAGATCATGGCTTTGCTATTTTTTCTCTGCTGATACCAGTGAACTCACACCAGTCTTCTTATGCAGAATGTGCCCTTCTTCACACAGCTGAAAATTCACTTCCTTGACTGTCCCAGATGCTATATTATTTTGGTTAACTGGTTAAAAGTTCACCTAACTGTAATTTTTTAAAACGATTTTCTTTTAGGTACAATATTTCTTTTTAAAAAGTGCTTTATCTGGGTGCGGTGGCACATGCCTGTAATCCCAGAGGCTCAGGAGGCTGAGACAGGAGGATCAGAAGTTCAAAGCCAGCCTCAGCAATAGCAAGGCACTAAGCAACTCAGTGAGACCCTGTCTCTAAATAAAATATAAAATAGGGCTGGGGATGTGGCTCGGTGGTCAAGTGCCCTGAGTTCAATCCCCAGTACCCAGCACCCTAAAAAACAAAAGTGCTTTATACAAAGCCCTGTTTGAAGTGAAGCCTGTAACTCTTTCTTAATAATCCATGGACATTTTTATGTACCTTAACTATCACATTCAAAGAAGACCGTTGGGGATGCTGAATTATGTCATTCTTTCCATGCATGAAATTACTGCCGAACAACAAGCCTTTATAATTCTTACATCTTCTTTATGTATTATTCCATTTCCTGTCTTTTTATTTTTAATATGTTATGAGTTAGAAACCACTTGAGTTGTTCTTCTTGGAACTTCATGAAAAGGAGACTACATAAATAGAAAGTGAGGGCTTGGGAAAGGGATTCTTCTATGCATAACTGCATGAATCATGTGCTTCTATCTTGGTGACCTCAGTTTTGGAGTAATGTAAGTTGCATGAACCTGGTAAATGGAGGTCTTACGTCCTATTCCTAATTCTACCATAGACTACTATATTATCATCCCATCCTTAGCTCTAGTTATCCACCTGTAAGTCAGGAGTTGGAACTTGCTAAACTCTAGATTCCCTTCCAAGTTGGATATATTAGCATTCTTACAAATCGTCTTTGTTTTATATTAAATCAACCAACAATGAGCAAGAGTTTCAACATAGATCGCTGCTGCTTATGAATGAATTTAAGCTTATTTATGATTTATATTTATGTGTTATGGTTTAGATAATAGGTGTCCCCTGCAAAGCTCATGTGTGATACAAGGCAAGAAGATTTAGAGGAGAAATGATTGGTTTATGAGAGCCTTAACCTAATCAATGCATTAATCCTCTGATAGAGATTACTGGGTATAACTGTAGGCAGGTAAGGTGTGGCTGGAGGAGGGTCACTGGGAGCTTGCTTTTGGGTATACATTTTGTAACTGGAGAGTGGAATCTCTCTCTCTCTCTGCTTTCTGATCATCATGTGAGCTCATTCCCTTCACTCTTTCACCATGATGTTCTGCCTCATTTTGAGCCCCAAGAAATGGAGGTGTCTGTCTATGAGCCAAGACCTCTGAAACCGTGAGCCCCTCAAATAAATTATTCCTCCTCTAATTGTTCTTACCAAGTCTTTTAGTCACAGCAGTGAAACAGCTGACTAATAGACAATGTAATATAAAATTGATTATCAAAGCATAGTCATGCCTTGAGCATTAATAATTCCAGCCACAGCAACTTCTTTCCTCTAACCCGGCATCCCCAAGTAGTGCCTAGAGCATGGACACTTTCAAGTGAAACCTACCAGAGGTTATTTAAATCAAATAGAGACCTACTGAGGGTCTGTGATAAATATCTGTCCTCCTCTTAACTTCTGGAATTACGGACTTTTTCATGATGACAGATAAACACACTGCCTGCAGAGCCAAACTATTCCAGAGGACAAGGAAGCATGTCCCCGCTGAGAGCCATGACAAAAATGAGTCATACAAACTTGAGAAGCAGAGGAGAAAGACAGTAGCCTAGGGCCATAGGAATTCAATCTGAAGCCCAGAATAGAGTGCTGGGATATCAGGGCTGGCATGGATCTTGAAGAGTTATTTCAATCTCCCTTCTTCTAGAGGAAACTGAAGTTCAGAAATGGCAGAGTGACTTACACAAAGGTAAACAGATAACCTGAGCATTTTCTGATGTCAATTTTGCTTTTGGAACTGTTTTTAGACTGGGGAAAGGAGCCACAAACCCAAAGAGTACATGACAAAAGGCACAGACACTTGACCAAACAATTTTCCTGGCTCAAGAGCCTCTCGAAACCTTATCTTGGGTGCATGGATTGTCTCCCAAAGAGGATGTGGCTCAGTGACAGCCTTAACCTAAACAGAAGGGTCACTGGCCCTGGTTAATATTTGCATGTCCTGCTATGAATTATAAAGTTCTACAAAGATCATTTGTCTCTGAGTAGGGATGAAGGACTGAGCCCTGACTTCTGTTTGGATTCTCCCATCTCTGAGGTTATCATATCAACATGGAGGGAACATATCTATTGAAGACGTACATTTATAACAATAGAGAACCATGTGGCTGAGGATCACAGACACCCTTTCTATTTCTTCTTGTGGGCAACTGCATCCTTGCAGACTATAATTATTGAGGGCACCAGTATGTGGTTGTATGTAGTGAATTTGTTTTCTTTTAGCTCCATTTGACAAATATTTAGGTACCAAGTTCTTTCTGAACTATCATGTGGAGGATGTAAAAAATTACTTTTTATTAAAAAAAATCACTTATAAAGCATGAGCTTTATAAGCATATCCCCTGCCTCTGGGAATGTGACATTTTTGTAGGAAAATAAGATAAGTACTCAAATGTGTATATTAGAGTATTATTGGTAAATAGTAACTATAATGATAGATGGGAAGGCTCAGGGGCTTAAAGGGAAAAACTGCATCCAGATGAAGGGGATCAGAAAACACATAGAGGCTGAGGATGTTGCTTAGTGATTGTTGTGTTTTTCTAGCACATGCAAAGCCCTGGGTTTGATCCCCAGCACCACCAAAACCAAAATCAGACAAAACAAAACATACATACATACACACACACACACACACACACACACACACATACACACACACACTTTGGGGAAAAAAAAAGTCCTCTGAGCTAAGGAATAGCAGGTGAGTACGATTTATCAGGTAGGAAGAGTCGGTGGAGGATTGGAGTGGTGGGGAGAACAGAGGGAATAGTGAAGCCTTGGGGTACCCAGAGTCTCCACTATGTTCCATTGTCCCCTGCTCCAAACACCTGGTATAGGAGAGGGGATCTGTTGAAGGTAGAGAGCCGGGAAGCAGATCTCAGGATGAGAAGGCAGAGTCTTTGTTTTCCATGAGATATCTCAAACACAAAGTTCCCAGGCAAAACTGAGGCAAGGCAGCAGAAAGCAATTATTTTATTGACAATTTAGTTAATCTTTGAATTACATGCTCCAGAATTTCCTTCCCTGTATGTTTTCAGGTTAGAGCTGGCATAAAGAGGAATTTGTGCAAGTTTGAAAAGCAATAGCCATTATTCTGTAAAGGTTGTTTGGACAGATGCAGTTGTGACAATAAGTTTTAACTTCTTCACATTCCTTTACTCGGCATCCCATGCTTCCTTTCAACCATTGGCTCTGATGACCAAGAGTGGCCCATGTCTATCTACCACCAGGTGCTTGCTTGTCATTCCACTGAGGCTTTTTGGAGCTCAAAGCTTTCAGGCACCTGTTTTCATGAGCTTTGCAGTCACAGTACCACTTTGGTCCAAAAGACTTGACTTACCAGATTTCTTTGCAGATGCCAACACCTTCACCCATGGCAAAGTCTACAAGAACCAGTGGGTGACCTTTTCTGTGGTTCTCTAACTTCTCATCACCAATGATTAATTCCTCAGTTCTTTCTATGATTACATGAGCTGTAATGCTCACAAGTGTCTCAAAATATGCATAGAGGCTTTGCTTTTGTGATTGAACATGGACTGATAGAGTTATTGGTGTCAGGAGTAGAATGCTTGCTGTAGCTACACAAAAAAACTAGAAAATGTGGCCTTGGTTTTGGAATTGGCTAACAAGTGAGTGCTAGAACATAGGTGAGGATTCTACTATAGAAATCTTGAAAAACAGCTACCTGAACTCTGTAGTGGTGACACATTTGGCAATTGTGTTTGGGTAATGAAAAAGGTAGAAAAATGTACACAGTGAACTTATGGATCTGGCTAAGAAGACCTCTAGTGAGAATCTTGAAAGTATATCCTGCAATTCTATCCTGTATGGCAAGGTCTTTGGGAAGAAGTAAGACTTTAGCATGTAAGAATAACATAGGGGACAGACAGGCCCAGGACTGGCTGGCTGGGTTGGAAAATGGCAAAACATTTCAGAAAGCATGAAGAGATTCAGGGTAAATATCATGTCATGTGTGTGGCTATAATAACTGTAGGTTAAGATCTAAAAGATTTAAGCCAGTAACTTGTACTCTGTATCTGCTAGACTAAAAGGCACCTAAGGATCTTAAGGACTTTGACATGCTCAGCAAAGTAGAGAAGATATTTTGAAAAGAACACTGAATGTGTACGTGTGTGTGTGTGTGTGTGTGTGTGTGTGTGTGTGTGTGTGTGATTTTAAGGTAGACATGTCAACCTGGACTAGAAATGACTGAGACATTTCAAAATGAGAAGATATCTCTGGGCCCAGAAAGAGGCGTTGGTTGCAAACATGACCCATTTCTTGTGGAAAGGGAAGAATGTCTCAGAAGGTAAAGCTAAAAAGAGAGAGGCAGAGTCAAGACAATCAGGAAGCACAGATAGCAATGAACTGGGAACCATTCCCAAGAAGCAGAACTAGGCTCTAAAGAACATTCCTAGTATCTGGAGTAGGCATTGTGTACCTGGCTGAATTTCAGAATTACTATGGGGCAGTAATTATTACATAACTCCCATTTCTCCCATTTTTTAAATGGGAATTCTATTGTGGCAATCTTATTTTTGACTCACCAAATCAAGAAAATATTGAGTACATGGAGGAGAAATAACTTTCCTTTTGGGAAAAGGAGTTGTACCAAAGAATCTATATCCTTGGTGGTTCATCTGCTTGTAAACCTGATATAGATCATGAGGTCCCAGACTTCAAGCCTGACTCTAAATGCAATGCAAAGAGAGGGCAAGGGTATATATGGCACATAAAGAGGACATGAATTATTTTGCTTGCAAAAAAAAATATCCACAATAATTCCTTCCATTCTTATACACAGTCCATTTTGCAATGTAACTTTGTAGAAGTGGTATGGGACTTTCAAATTCTGGATTCAAGGAGCCTTGTAGTTATTGATAAAAATTCTTTGCCTGTCCAAACTTTAGTCAAGCTTCTGAACTTTCTCCTAGGCTCATCTGCATACTACCTTATGAAGTCCAGTATTAGAAAGGAACCATGATAAATCAGTTTATTAAGAACCCACCCTGATATGTTCAACCCTAGATATCTAACTGTACTCCTCATCCTCCACCATCACCCTGATGATACCTGATCACCCTAGCCTTTCTTAAGCAAGAATTGTATTAGGTCAGTTTTTCCAGACTCCCCCTTAACTCTGATGTTTCCTCCCAGTACTTTGCCATTCACTGCCTTTCTGCTCCTTGGCTATAGATTTCCACTTGCCCATGCTGTATTGATACTTGAGCATAACCTCCCCTGTACTCCTACAAAATCCTATTGTTGTGGTCCCTGTACTTACCATGTTGGTCCTAAATAACATTTGCCTTATTGTTCTTTGACAAGTATCACTTTTTTCCTTAACACTTTTTCACATGTATCCTGAGGTTGGTGTGACGGAGTCACAGGAAGCCTACTGGAGAACCAAAGGCTACACAGGGCACAGATGAGTTGTCCAGTGGAGATATCTAGGCCAACCAGCTGACATTCACCAGAAGCTACCAGATGGGAAAGTGAGACCATCCTGGACCTTTGTGCTTTAGTGAAGCTCTTAACAACTGCATGAAAGACCTTGGGCAAATCCAAAAGAAGGACCATCCCACTAAGCCAGATCAAAATGCTGACCACAGAATTAAAAGTATATGAAATGGATGTTGTTTGACTACCATGGATTTGAGTGGTTTATTGCACAGTTATAAATAACTTTCATGGGGGAGTAAGGAAGTGATTTGGGACAGTCAGTAAGATTGACATTTGTGAGTAGAAATTAGAGTATCATAATATAGTGGATTCTCAGGGCCTTGAAAATCATCAGGTCTTCATGTTTGCTACATCCTTACCAAACATCATACCACCTTATTACTATCAGCTGCAAAGTTAAGAAGTTTAGTACCTCCCAGTATAGATCAAGACATTTTGGATCATACTTGCCTTGGAAACTTGGTCTCAAACCTTGGTCTCAAACCTGGGGATGTAAGCTAGGGGAATATATTCCAAACATGGAAAAAACTTTCATGAACAAAGATGAAATAATCAAAAATATATAATAGAAAATGAGAAACAAGATGAATATCCAATTCTAGAGGCATCAATTGGCATTCTTTTAGCAAACGTCAAGCAGCCATTAATTATCACATTACTAGAGAATTTATGATGATCTAGAAATACTCTCACTATGTGATTCTTGCTAAGTGAAAAAACAAAATAAAATTGTATATGTTGATAGCATGCATCAAAAGTAAAATGTGAAAGGAATGTATGCAAACTGTCAACAATGGCTAGTGGAACTGTAGATTATTCTTTTTCCTTTGTTTTCCCACTTGGGCCCAAGGATGCTTCCTCTGTCTTCTTCCAAATGGTATAAAATTAGTCAATTCTGGTCAACAAACCAAAGGAACACACAGGAGGGCAACTAACCCAGACTGGAAATTCAGGGTCCCTCATCTTCTGTCCTCCTTACCTTGTGGGAAATGGTGTGCAGGACAGCTCTTATCACTGTTACCTCCTTTCATTTTTTCCTACCCATTTGGTCCCAACAGAGTTGAATAGCAGGCGGAAACCTTTTATTTGTAAACAATAAAACATTGATAATACAATCAAGAAGCTCAGAATAATTAAAATTCCCGTTTGGCAATGTATGGCCAGACTAGGAGGCCTCATGCTACGGGGCAGATTTTATGATTGTGATCCAAGAGCAAGTGAGTGGTTGGGTACAAGTGGATGGATGATGTGTTAATTAGCTTTCTGCCTCTGTGACAAAAATGTCAGATAAAAATAACTTAAAGGAGGAAAGGTTCCTTTTGGCTCATCATTTCAGAGGTTTCAGTCCATTGTCAGCTGGCTCCTTTACTTTGTGCCTGAGGTGAGGCAGAACATCATGGCAGAATGGGTGGCAGAGCAAAGCTGCTCAGCACACGGGAGCCAGGAAGCAGAGAGAAAGAGCGGGAAGAAGGGATCAGCACATATCCCCAGTTGCCTCCTTCCTCCAAGTAGGTCCCACTGCCTGCATTTTCTACCACCTGCCAATGGATTAATCCATTAATGAGGTCAGATCCCCACCTCTGAACATGGCTGTCTTGGGAACCACACTTTCAAGTATTCAGGGTGTACTTTATATCCAAACCACTGCAGATTAGGAAAGAAAAAATAATTTCTTAGTCTGGAGATCATGAAGACTTTGGGAAGTCTTCATGGGAAGTCTCTGGGAAGGGTGGGGTGAGAGAGAGGATAGACAGACAGACAGACAGACACACACACACACACACAGGACTGATATTGGATACTTAAGAAAGTTTGCAATGAGAACACTGCTGCTGCCTTTTGCTTTGCTTTGTTACACAAGAGGGTGAGTGCAACTGTGAATTGCTTTTAATTTTTAAAGTTTTCTACTTCTTAGGCTGTAGCCCCTTATTGATACTGGATCATGTGGTACCCTGTTTTCATATGGGTTGCCCACGATCTTCACCAACTATTAGAGGTTGGAAAAGCACTTATACTCTCTGTCACAGAGAGAATTGTGTCTTCCAAAAGATGTTGAAGTCTAATCCTGGTGTCTCTGAATGTGAACTTTATGGAAGTTTCCTTCTGAGGACATAATCTAGCCAAGATGACACCACATAGAGGCAGGGTGGGCCTTGACCCAATGACTGGTGTCCCTACAAAAAAGACAAAAATTGCCACATAGAAACACATAGAGGGAAATTCAGTCATGCAAAGACAGAGGCAGAGATTGGAGTTTGGCTGCCATGAGCTAAGAAATGCCAAGGACGGCCTACAACCTGCAGAAAGCCAGACGAGGCAAGAATTTTCCCCTAGTACCTTCAGAGAGAACAGGGCCCTGCTGACACCCTGATCCCAAAGTTCCAGCCTCTAGAACTACATAATAATAAGTTCTTGCTGTTTTAAGACACTTGGATTGTGGTGGTTATGGTTGTTAAGAAAATAGTATACTTTGTATATAGATTTTCTCAAATAGTGAATATAGTGGAATTTGTGTCATGGGACTGTTGTGCATATGTCATGCATTAGTACATGTGAAATGCTGGAATGTAGTTAGCACTCAGAAAATCAGTATGAAAAGGACTGCTGAGATCCAGCCACAGGAAGGACCCACTCTGGGCTCCCAGCTAGTGGGGCCTGGATAACTTTGTGTGTCTCATTTAGAGATCCTAAATCTTCCTGGATGTACCACTTTCTAGATTTCACTTCCTCATTACTAATCTTACTGAAGCCATCAGCACTGGAAGGGAACGTAGAGAAACCTCCCAGTCAGCCTCCTCATGTGGCAGATGGCTCTTTAGGTCTGCTTGACTCCTTGCACTTTGCAAATCTTCCCAATGATTCCGGGAATGGATGGCAAGGGAAAGTATTTTTTTGTATAAGAGATGACCAGAGTAATGAAGAGATCTCTGAAGGCTTTTGTCCACAGAAGGCTAGTTTAGTATTTAGGAATCTCTCTCTTTAATTTCCTGTGCTTTCAATAATTTTTCTAGATGTGTGAATGTAGACTAATAGTAGCCCTGGGCACAGGACTCCTGCTCACAGATGAATACTCTGTTTTCCTGAGCTTACTTTCCCTAAAAGTCCACCAGGGGATCCTAGGAATTGAGGCCAAAGATTGATTGGCTCAACCTTGCTATTTGCCAGGTAGCCTCAAATTTCAGTTATAGAGCATAGGTAGGAGGAAATTTAAAGTATCAGATACCAGGCAAGTATCTGGGTCTAGGAAAAAAAAAAGATGTACCTGATATGTGTTGGGGTTTTCTTGCAGAGGGGAGGGGTGCCTGGGAATGAACCAGAGGGCACTGATGACTGAGCCACAATCCCCAGCCTGTTTTTTGTATTTTACTTTGAGACAGGGTCTCACTAAGTTGCTTAGGGCCTTGCTAAACTGTGGAGACTTGTTTTGAACCTGCAATCCTCCTGCCTCAGCCTCCCAAACTGCTGGGATTATAATGTGCACCACCACACCTGGCTGTATGTTGTTTGTTGAGCTACATTTCAGAGGCTCTTGAAAGCCATGTAAGTGAAACTAACAGATCTGAGACTGCAGTTGAGCTTAGATAAGAGGTGCTGGCTGTTGAAGCTGCAATCCTGGCCCAAGTCATTTGATCACAATGAATAAATAATAATAATGATGATGGATGCTCATAATATCATAATGCCTCCTTCTTTCTAGTTAATGGAACATTTTCACCTTCACTATTTTATTTGCTCCTAATAACAATCATATAATAAATGCACTCCAAGCAAACATTGTAATTCTGAGCCCAGAGAGGTGATGTGACTTCTCCAAGGCCACAAAGCCTGGGAGAAAAACCCCACATATCATGACTCCCAGATCTGATTCAATAGTTGGAATCAAACTACAGAAGATCAGAGCTGCAAAGGGCACTCAAGGCCTTCAAATCTATACCATTCCTTGGTGGAGAAACTAAGACTCATTCAAAGTCACATGGCAGAGCCAAGACGAGGGCCCAGTTGTACTGCTCTTTCCAGGACATTGTTCTTATTTGGTATTTGTTAATCAGAGTAAAAGCCCCCCAATAGAGCTGGGTGAGCCCCTAAGAAGGTATTGTGTACATGCACAAGCGAGACACCATAAAGAATGAGAGGGCCTGAGAAAGAGCTCACGCAGGTCCTGAGAGTCCAGGATTCCCACTGCTGCCAGGAAACATGGCTCACTCTCAGGGAGGGCTGGACAGAAAAGGGCAGCAGGGGCAGCGAGAGAAGAAAGAGCTGGTAGGGAGGGGTCCTGCCCAGAGCCTGGGAAGCGGGCATCCCGCAGGTGGGAAACCAGTGGTGCCCACCGTCTCAGCGGGAGTAGGGATACAGAGGGGCTGGGCGGGGAAGAGTCTGGGAACTGTGACTGGGAAGGAGGGCCAAGGAGGATTTACACTCTCTTCAGCTGGTGAATGGCTCAGACTCCTCCATCCCACCCCTTCGGGGACTTCAGAGCCACTGGCTCATTCACATGCAAATCTCTTGGGCAACTCTGAGGCTGACAGGAAAATAGCTCTGAACAAAGGGTTGCTGTGTTCCTCTGCGGTGGAGGCTGCCGGGCTCAAGGTATGTCACAGTCTCGGGACTCGGTGGAGGCAGTGATAAGGCCAGTGCTGGGCACAGAAGGGACCTGCCACGGGTGGAGCAGCGTCCGGCAGCAGTTTCATTGCACAGAAATTCTTCAAGGGCACTGCAATCCGGACCAAAGGACCCTGGGTTCTGGTCGCAGCTCTGCCACTGGGATGTCACTTCCACCTCCCCAGACAGTAGTATGTGAGAGCTGGGAGCTCCTCAATTAAAGAGCCCACTGTCAACTTTTGGGGGATTTTGCTACCCTTAAAACTTATACTTAAATCAACTGTATGAGAAACAAATAAATTATATGGAAATTCATGACTTCCTGATTATTTTACTGTTGCTCTGTGATCCACATTCTTGAGGTAATTAATGTGTATTGTATCAGGATGGCAAATGGTGTGGCAAGGTACAAGGTACACTTTTCTCCTCCCCTTCTCCCCTGCCCCAGTGTGACTGCTATTCATTTATAGGTAGACACCTCACCATCTCCAGGCATGGGTTTTCTCAGATATAAAAGGTGGGCATTAATGCTGTCCTCTAAGAGTCACGAGGTCAAAGGAGACTCAGGGATGGAAGCAGCTTATGAATTCCATCATTACCTGGCAGCATTTTGCAGACCCCATTCCCTGCCTCTTCCCTACCTCCCACCTGTGCCTGTTGATCTTCAACCCTCACTCTACCCTCCAGACACTACCATCCTGGTGTTCTTCAAACACATCAGGTTCTTTCCCACCTGAGGGCCTATCCCCTCTTGTTGGAATGCTTTTTCTCTAGAAAGCACATGGCTGACTTCCTCCCCTCCTTCAAGTCATGACTTAAAGGTCACCTCCTGGAGGCCTAGTCTGCCTACCATATTAAAATCATAAAACCCTCCTAAGCCTATGCAGACCTCTTTATCTGCTCGATTTCATTTCTTTGCCTATCAACTTAGTCATCACTACATGATTCGCTTGTGAGTTTGTTTAGTGTGCAACCCCTCCCTGGCAGGGATCTCTGTCCTAATTGCTGTTGTATTCTATGCCCTAATAAATTGTAGGTTACTCAATAAATACATGTTGAATCAATAAAAACCTCTCTTTCCCTATCTTTTGGCTCCAAAAGGTAAATCCAGGCTCTGTTTTTTACTGAGATGTTTCCAGGAGTGTTCTTTGTGAGCACAAGCACACGCATGTGTGCCTCTGTGCCCCCCTCCCCCCAGAGCACTCTTCCCATACTGGCACTCCACACTCACTGCATTCCCTGGCCCAGCTTGGGCCCCTTCCCTCTGTTTTGCAGCACCCAAGATCTCCTGCTGTTCACACTTCCTGCATAAAAAGTGCTTTTTTCACACTTTCAGGAAGCTCATTTTCACTTCCTGATTCTTCTGAATCAGCTGGAATTGGTGTTTGGGACCTGGTGTCATTGAAGGGGAGAATCCTGCTGGGGAGTACAATTGAAATTCATGAGAAACTTTCATCTATTTCTCATTTCCTTCTGGGGCCAAGGCCTCCTGTCCACTCCCAGAGAATTAACAGAGCTGCTGCTGTGGCTGGGGTCAGTGCAGTTCTAAGTAAACAGAGGACTGCACAGAATTAGGATCCTATTCAGAGGATTTATCTCTCAACTATACAGCAGATTGCAGACTGACGGATATGGCCCAGGGAAGGGGCAATGCACTGAGAGTCACTAGCCAGCAGAATTGGAAGGGCTTACAGAGGTTACTTAATCCAATTCTCTCACTGGGGAAACTGAGGCCCAGAATGGACCTGGGACTTTCCTAAGGTCTCCGCAGGAGACAGTGACTGATTTCCAGGCCAGAGTCCTTTGCTTCACATACAGAATGTCTTTTCCTGTCCTTCCCCAGGATTGTGCTTGCTACTGGAGAAAACACAGACATGGGCCTTGAACTCATGGGGCTGCAGTCCAGTGGGGTTGACCTTGAGCCCAGATAAATAGACCAGTTTCCCATTCTTTGTAGCTCAGATTCCATTCGTTATTATTATTTTTCTTTTGTAAAGTGTTTTTTTTTTTTTCTCCCTTAAAGTCAGAATAAAGGAAAGTCCTCTAACAAAATCTAGACATCATTGGGACCCTTAAGAACCCTCAAGGTCCTTTTGTAAACATTACTAAATCACTATGGCAGGCACTGTTGTCTTAGACATAATGCCTGGCCAGGAAACCTAGCAAGATCCTTTCCAGAATACAACCTGCCTAAGAAAGACCCTTAGAGAGACAGAACCATGACTTGGGAGTATGAGCACCAGGGATGGAGATCTGGCTTTTCTGTATAAACCTGGACAAATCAATTTGTACCCCCATTTCCATTTCTGGAAGTTAAGCATGATAATCCCTGGTCTCCCTATCCCATGAGAATCGAATGAGGTGACTGACTAGAAACTGCCATACAACTTGTGAGGCTACAAGGTAAACACACAGGACAAATGAACAGCCTCCTGTGTTCCAGCAATTCTTTCAAAGGGCACTTCCATGAATTGATTGGAAGCATCCTGTACTGCTAGTTGGTGGGAGAGTTGGAACAGAGGAGAAAGATGATGTTCATCAAGCACCTAGGGATGCCAGGCAGGCACTTCATTGCTCACACCACCACCATCACTGCCAGTACAATCACATTTATTGAGCTAACAGCATATGTGTCAGGCATATGTGATTCAAGCTCTTACCTCATTGGCCATTCACAATTAGCCCACAAGAGGGGAATCATGATTATCTCCATTTTACAGATGGGGAAAGGGAACCAGAGGGAGGTGAAGCATCAGCCCCAGGCAGATGTAGGACCTGTTCCTGGTTCTGACTGTCTTTAAATCCTGGGCCCAAACCATGGAGCGCCACTGTCTTTCTCAGTGTTGATTCCACCTACAGCCATCATTTTTATTTACGCCCTCTCATAATCTGTGAGAAACATGCTGTATCCACTGTGAACTTTTTTCCTACTGATGACAAAACTCATGCTCAGGAAGATGGAGAAGCTTGGCCAAAGGGATCTTCACTCCTTAGTGGCAGAGGCAGAATTTTGCCCTTATGGGTCTTTAAGCCCTGTCTCAAAATCTGTGCCAGCATGTCCCAGACAGCTGGATTCCAAACTCAGTGCACTTCTGCACACTTTTATAGCTCTCTAAATCTTCTTGTCCTCTTCATGATACTGCTAGTTACTGGTGATCGGTTCAGCTCCCTCACATGCTGAAGTAGAATGCTAGAGAAGCATGCGGAGGCAAGCATATAAAGCAGGGTTTCTTTTAAAAGGGGTAACAGACTTCTCAGGAGGAAGAAGGGGGCCATGGTTGGTATCCTGGTCTCCCAAGAAGTGAGGGTGTTCTACCTTTTTAACATCATAGAGTTTCTTTGTTCTCCTGCTCTTTTCCCCCTTATTAATCTCTCTTCTTCCTGAGGAGGTAATGGAGGCCCAGGAGATGCTCTGGTGGAATGCCCAAAAAGTGAGAAACAGATGGGCTGGAGGGGTAAGGTGGAGTGATCATGGCAGGAAGGGGGTCCAGGGTACATTAATGAACAAGGTTTACAACTCTCTGTAGGGAGGGACAATCCCTGGGACAGGTTACCTTAGCAACAGGTTGGAGCAGGGGCAGGTTATCTTGATAAGGGTGGAGGAAGGGCTCTGAAGCATTAGCATTTCAATCCCTCAGGGGCAGTCTCCAACTTTCCTGGACCCAAATTGACCTCATTTCTTTGATCCAACTGGATTCACCTATCCATACTGACTGTCTTTAATTCTGGCTTCATTAGTGTTCCTGATCTCCATTGCTGGGAGAGTAGCACTCTGTCGTCCTAACCTGACTGTGAAACCTCTGATTCCTCCCTCTCCCTCTCCCATGCACAGCCAGTCCCTGTGGCATTTACCTGCATGGATCTCTGCCTGGGCTTCCACCGTGCCCCTAGATCTTCTGGGGTTCCTTGAAACATATGTTAGGTTCAACTGGCGCCTCATTCAATCTATTCAATACATACCTCAACGTGGCCTTTTCAACGACTTCAGTTTCTTTGGCTTTACTCTTTTAACTCTCCTTACCTATTTTTCCAGATCAAAATTCCTCAAACATACCCCTAATTGTGTCACCTGCGTCCTGTCTCCCGCCCCCAAACATTTCAAAACTTCTAATTGGATCCCCTAGCCTGAAATGCCAAAAGATGCCAGGCACAGAGTGTGGGTGAGGGAAACGGGCTGCTTTGTGCTGCTCTTTAGACAGAAACATACAGCACAGGAAATGCACAGTGATATTCTTCTCAAACAATATCTTCACGGATTTGTCCTGTCCTCAATTGCTTTCACCTCTTCTGCTTTTTGTAGAGCACTAGGGGAAAATATTTAATGTTCTTCACGGTATGAGAAGCCAGAGAGAGGTGAGGAAGCTTTGGCCTGTGGGAGCTGTCCAGATTGGGGGACTCACCTACAGGACTTTTTGCGTCTACCCGGTCCAGCTGTGTTGTCATACTGGACACCATCAAAATTGCCAGATGTAGAGATGAAAAATTTTGTGTGAGATCAGAAATTTCATGTTGACATTATTCATTTTGTTGCTGTTGTTGTTATTCCTTTTTTTTTTTTTTTTTAAACATAGAGCCAGACAATTCTAGGTTGGTCAATAACATACATCTGTAGGATTAATTCAACCTGTTGATCATGTGTTTGTGGCTTTGGGTATGTGTGCTGAGGCCCACATTTACCAACCATTTCTTAGTCTCTCCCTAGGTGATCTTTCTGGGCTTTTCTCTTGTACCTCCCTAAAACACATCAAATCTGTCTCATTCCATCCTCCATACCATGGTGGCTTTGCTGAGACACCCCATGTAAGGAAGCACATTGTTGAATTCCTATGTATCCTTCAGGACTTAATAGAAGCATCAATTGTTTCTGAAGGCTTTCCTGATCACACAGAAATGACCACTCCCAAATATATATGTTGTCTTATGCCCTTTATGCTGCTTTGTTTGACTTTAATTTATCAATTATGTGATTATCTCATTATATACTATGAAACCAAATTCCTGGAGGGCAGGGCTACCTTAATTATCCTTTGTGGGGCCAGTTTGGGTACAGTGTACAGCGTAGGATAGGTTTTCAATAGAATGCTTGGATTTCATGATAGAAAATGAAAGGTTTTCAGAGTGGTGCAATCAAAGCAATGTTTAAGAATCCTCTGGATATATGTGAAGCATGGACTAAAGCAGATACCTGATAGACTTTGGGAGGTATTGCAACAGACTAGGTAAGAAGAATAAGAATTGGAACTAAGGCTAAGTGGAAAGAATGGGAGAAATGTTGATTTCATCAAGGACAGGCTAATAGGAGAATAGTGGCATTGCATCATAAGAGCATTAAACAGATATCAACTGAATTTATGCACAATGAAAGAGAGAGAGAGAGAGAGAGAGAGAGAGAGAGAGAGAGAGAGAGAGACCCAATTAGGTGATCCATGCCCCATTTTTCAATGAACAGATGCGATGAAGTGAACTTGAAAATGACATGTATGAATCTGCTGTTCTCTTGGGGCTTCTGGTTTCTAAATAATTATGCCTCTTTCTGTAACTAGTGCCCTGCGGCTCCTTTCTCAGTCAACCATTTCATCTGGTGGTCAACCAAAGGAACTGTAGTTTGTTCCATTACAGAGAAATAATGTCCCTTCTTGACATGTTAAAAGATAATATTCTTTTATACTTAGGGGATTTTTAAGCATACATTTGACCATAGGCAGTATCTGCCTTATATTACAACTTAAAATGCTAATCATTCACAAGATGGGAATCCACTAATAAATCCATTAATATTTTTTTTAAAAAGACTGAGTATCTTAAGATGTAAATTCTGATCCAGGAATGATGCTGGCCTGTGAGCTGCCCTTCCTCAGGTTTTGGACATGACAATGATGGAGGTAGACCTTGATTTCTAAGGTCTTAGATGCATAGAATATCAGGGTTAGGTATAACTTAGACACCATCTGGCCCAACTCCTTGCATTTGACAGAGTAGGAAAGAGTCCCCTCCAGTAGTAGTCATGTGTCCACAGTCAGTTAGTACAGAATGACTAGCAGGACCTAGGCCTCCCGTCCCCACACCAGTGCCTGTGCTTTGCCTGTAGCATCAGCCAGCTGCGATTCATAGGCCTCATCGCTGCACTTCAGAAATTCACAGCAGCAGCCTCATTCCAAGGAAGCAGATAATGCTGTGCAGATGTGCACGTGCCTTGAAGACCAAGGACAGCGGGAAACCAGGCTGGGGAGGAATTTTCATAAATGTGAACATCCCGTCCACAGCCCTGGACTGGGATCCTGTTCTTATTCAAGCTACTGTTGTGCAGTCAGCAGTTCCGCCATGGCCCCTGGGATGGGCCTGGGTGGGAGAGGCTGATTGTGGGTTTGGACTGGGCTGGAAAGGATACCTATGAGCTGGAAGGTCCTTTAAAGTCTACTCCTCAGCTGCAGGGGAATCAGTCAGGGAGTAAAAAGCCTTAAAACAGGGGATCTAATCCACCAAAGGAAAAATCAGTCATATTTAAAATGCCTTTTAAAGGACAGTCGTGGTAGGATATACTTACATGTTCTACTCTAATAATGTGCCACTAAGACATCTTCAGCAGACTCTAAGCTTTAACCAGAGTGTTAATAGCCATGGTACTTTGAGAATTGGCTGCAATAAACAAGGTATTCCTGTTTTCTGGGATTATCCTATCTAGGATAATGAGGGTTTAGTGGGTTCATCTGAGAAATCCTGGCAAGAAGAATTAAAATTAGAATTCTGGAATTTAAGGTACCTTAGGGATCATCTCATACACCTTCTCATTGACAGGTGATATAACAGAGTTTTGGAGAGTGGTGTTGACTTATCCTGAGTCACAAGGCACACTTGTTTATGCTTTTATTCAAATAGAAAGAGACCACCTTCTCTCTCATTCAAAGCCAGAAAAAGAGCTAGAGCCTGGGAATGAAAAGGAAATTTGAAAAAAATGAACAGGTTTCACTATGTGTATAAGATTTCTGGATTAATCCAGAATTCAGAGGTGGAGTACTACAGTCTCTTGCATTCAATGAGAACTTGACAAGAGCCATCAGTTCTCAAGGTGCTGCAGAGTAGTGACCAAGGAGGAAGAGCAGGCAGAGTGAGCTTTGGGGTCACCTTCACCCTGGGCAACTCCACTTCTGTCTCTTTTCTATATTGGGCCTAATTGAAGGGTCATTGGAAGAACATGTTCACTAGGGAGAAAAAATTTTAAAACATCAACAACCTAGGAGTCGATGTGCCTTCAGAGTGCCTCTGCAGCCTGACATTCTGTGGGCTCTTGATTCTTGAGGGAAATTGTTCAGGAGTGTGTGAACATAGACGCAGGGTCCTGTCTCCCTGTGAGCACCAGTTGTCAACTGATGAGGATGCAGCTTTCTACAAAAGTGAGATCTGCTCATTTTCCCTGGCTGCCAGGGACATGGCTGTAGTGAGGCTAGTTCCATGCAAGGAGGGCATTCCCAGAAGAGTCACTATACAAGCCCCCTCCCCAAAGAAGCCAATTTCCCCCAAAGGAATTAGACAAATGCATCTAATTCAGAGATCCAGATGAAGATCTGTAGGGCACTTCAGGTAGCAAATCAGTCCATGAGTTGCCTCAAATAGACTGTTTCTTTACAATGCCAAGAGATCCTGCTTTCTAGACTCCTCTCTCTTTGTAAGGGATCGGATCTTCTGCATCCTGATAAGGTGATAGTCCCTAGCACACAGCATCCAAAAAACTGCAGCACCTCACCTGGCAATGTTCTAGGACACTGACAATGTCAGGAGACAGTTTGGGTTTTCATAACTGCAGGATTCTCTGGCTCAAAATGTCAATAGCGCTGAGATTGAGAAACCCCAACATGCAGCATCAAGGGCTATTTCTTGTGAACTCAGAATATTTAGTTACAGCATCTCATGTATAAAATGAGTTAAAGAGGAGTGGGGCCACAATGCCATCTTGTGCCCTTGGAAACACCTGTAGTTTCCTGAGGCTCGGTGGAGCATGGCTTGTGGGCTCTTTGGTGTGGCCAAAAGAGTATAGGATTCAAGGCCATAAGATGGGAGTTGGGACCTTGATCTGCCATCCACCAGCTGTGCAATGTTATGTGAGTGACTAAAACTTCCTGGGTTTGTTTCTTTGTTGTGAAATGGGAGAGTAGTTACTATCATAGGTTTGTTTAAAGGTTTAAATGAGATGATAAGTTCAAAAGCACCTTACAAACTCACTACTTAGCTGTGGATAAAACATTGTCTAAGGCTACCTTTTGCTGAATGACTGTGGGAAAATAAGACTACAAGAATACTAAAAACACGTATCATCCACTCTGAAGTTATTTGATGAGAACCTCTCCCAGGAAGCCAGAGAGAGCTTAGAAAGTAGGTTCCTGGGTCTACGCGCCTTTTAAAAGTAGGTACAACTTTAATAAACTTGATCTCTCAGAATACTCTGATCCATCCCTGCCCCACTTTAAAGTGAGAACATCTCACTCATGGCAATTTTTTATGAGTACTCTCTAGATTCTAGGAAATATTGTTGGATATTGTATCCTCTTCAGCTCTCCCCTAAGACATTTTTAAAATACCCTTCTGATAGCGACTTCCCTTGCTGCCCATGCCCTTTGCTGGTGAATTGCCAACCCCTTAGCCTGGCATTAAGACCCTTCAGAATTGGACCCTGACCCTGCCTTCCAGTACTGCTTCCTCCTGTGGGCTCCAGCATACCCTGCACTTTCCAAACACTTGATAATTATTTGGAGGAATTGGGTAATGCTTTCTAATACTTCATCTTTGGGCACAATTATGGCTATGTGTCTGTCTGACTGCTGCTTCCTCGGGGGTCTCTGTTCCTCTTGCCTTGGAACCTTGGAGTGGGAACTAGTGAAGACATTACAGACTGGAGAACAGAATTGTGTGTAAGTGTGTGTGTGTGTGCGTGTGTGTGTGTGTGTAGGGGATCAAAACCAGGGCCTTGGGTTTGCTAAGCAAGCGCTCTACCTCTGAACTACACTCTCAATCCTGAGAAAGAAAACAAAAAAATGTTGTGTTTGGCTGGCTCACACACCAGTAGCCCAAGTTCCCCTTGTGGTCTTTTCTAGTTCTACCTACTCAGCTTGAACTTGTCACCCCCTACCACCTTCATTCATCACATTGTGTCCTTGGGTGGCCCTGTGAAGGAAGAGACAGTGTCTAACCCACCTAGACTTCTTTAACTCCTAGAGGAGAGCCTGGCCTCATGAGAGAACACATTGGTGGTCTCACCTTCACGTAGTCATATTCACAAAGGTAGGAAGATTCCAAGTTGAAGTGCATGAAGTAAAGCTTGATCCGAAACCCCTCTGGGACAGTGATATTCCAAGTCACCTCTGAGTCACTGGGATAGGAGTCCGGGTAGCCAGGTGACTGGATCTGGCCAAACATGTCATTCAGCTCCACCGTGTGGGATGAAGCCTTCAACAGGGAGAAGCACAGAGCATGACAGAGAAGGAGCCACCTGAAAGACACGAATGTGATTCCACTTACATTCCTGGACGCAGGGCCCCAGCTAAACTGAGTCAGTGGCCCAGAGACCAACTCCTCGCATATCCCTGCTGTAGATCCCCTCATCTGGGCCTTGCTTACCTCGTCTGTAATATGGGAGGAAGGAACTAGGTGATTTCTGAAGCTGCTTCTAGTTTTGCTCTTTTAAAAGTTTGATAAGAGTATTAAGCTTTTCCAGAAAGTACCATATTATTTTACTATTGAAAAGATAACTTACATTATTAGGTAAAAGTTGGTCTCATTTCTTCAGTTTGGCTTCCTTTAGGAATCATAAACTCTTTATGCATTTTTCTAAAATGTAAGTAATAACAGCATGGTAATATTGGGATGAGATTTACATTCCGTGGTGGAATCTGGAGACCTTAAACCAATTTAATATTTTGAAAGAAGTGTTGCATTACCAAATCAGTCATGGCATGCAAAATCTTGAATAAAATTGGAATGAGCAAAGGAGTATCCTTGGTAAGGTTCTAATACAAGGGTTAAAAGCCTCTAATTCATTTCTGTAAGAATCCAGGATAACTGTTGCAAAAAGCGGGAAGGGAAATTCAGTAAAACTCTCAGAACATGCCAAGCTCAGATGGCGCAATAAAGAAACAGAGTAACCAAGGCTGGTCGAAACCTAATGGTCAACACTTGCACACCAGCAACTGGCAAATGATCGCTTCCCACCAACACCCAGGGACTTTGAACTCAAACATCCAAACATGGCTGGACAGCGTGTCTTCTCATAGATTCCTGCTCTCGTTTCTGATTTCTTTTAGTGGTGATCTCATCTACCAGCTCCCTCAGCCTGAAAGGCTGCCATTCTCCTGCCTTTTACACCACATATAATCGTCACCAAATCTTTTTGACTCTTCTGCCTGTTTTGGAGACCCATGTCTCTTTCTCTCTAGTCAATTCCTTAATTTAAACCCTCTTATCTGGACTATTTCTATAGCATCCTAACTGGTCTTTTGGTCCCCTTATACCATTCAGCAATCTTCTGCCAAAGCTGGTTTCCTATGACATAGATGCCACCATCGTGCTACACTGTGTCTGCAGGTACAACACCTGCCTTGGAATGGCTGACAAGTCCCTTTTGGGTCTGGTGCTGATCTGCCCGTCTAGCCCTCTCTCAGTGCCAGTCAGGCCATCCCCTTCCATGCCTCAGCCCCATGGCACATGCCCTGCTCATTGCTCCTCTGCTGATGTCCCATTTTTCTTTCCTGGGCTGTGAATTATCTCTTCATCGCTTCAGATTCCACAGCCCCCTATTGGAGTGACGGCCACACTGCAGTGCTTCAGGCCCAGCCTTTGAAGTTGAGGGTACTTGGGTTCAGTTCCCAATTCTCCCATTTACAGCTGTGAAAACATGGGCAACTAGTTTCTCTGAGTTCTAGTTTCCACATATGTAAATGAGCATCATCGTCCCTACTTGACAGGATTCATATAAACATTAGCAATAACATATGTCAAGGATCCAGTGTAGAGTCTGCTATATTGTAGATTATAAATGAAAGAAGGAAGGGAGGAAAGAGAGTCTGAGACTGACAGACCAGTCTAAGAATTACAAAAGTCAACGTTGGGAAACTGTGACAGCATTTTTGGATTAGTAGTTTTATCTTTGCTAATCAGGAAGTTGCTTCCTGGCCAGGACTCCCAGTCACGCATTCAGATGTATATTTGTATATATGCATACAGATGAATTTTTGAGTGTATACACACAGCAAGAGAAGTACATTCATAGATTATCTGGCTATTTCATGTATTATTTACATAAAAGATAAATAGATAAATATAAAAAGGTCTGCAAGGATAGACACCAAGGTATTATTAGTGGTTGTCGGTGGAAGGGAAATAGGAGTGTTTTTAGTTTTGTGTATGCAAAATATTCACATTGGTCTAGAAGGACCATGTGCTATTTTTTCAATAAAAGGAAAATAAAATAGTGTATTTTTTTCCCCAAGGCTCTTACAATAGCAGCATGTGGGATGCTATTAAGAAAACAAAATATTTTAATCCAATTGCCACTGTCAATATTTTTTTTTTTTTACACCAATCTGTGAAGGAAGGACCCCAGAGGCAGTGATCAGGGAAGGCACAGGTCCAAGTTCTACAGTGAATTAGGAAGGCCCATTCCAGAAACTCCAACTTGCAGGGCCCAGGACTCGAGATTTCAAGTGAGGAAATGTACTGTCATTAACAGGGTTGGGAGTTTATGCTCATCCATCCCAAGGAGGGGAGAGTAGATCGACTTGAGGCCCTGCTTTTATTTATCCTACCCATTTTAAGGAAGTGGTGGAGCGTCTGAATTTGTTTTCTTGTCTATTACCTGGTGATAATAACGGTTTCCCACAGGCCTGCTGTCCTCAGGAGCTTTGGAACATACTTGGTTAAGTGTCCAGCCCTGGGCAAACATTATTGCTGATTGCTCCATCATGCTGCTTCCCAAAAAGCAGGTGTTAGGCATAAGCTTTGGCTCCCAAACTGGACTTCCCTGCAATAGCGACGACTGATTACGTAAGGCTGAAAGGTCAACTTTCTCTATGTCTGCTTGTTCCAGACCACATAGAGGAGTGTCTCAGATTCCTCAGGCCGAAATATGTCAAGGGCTGGTGGCTGACTGGTCCGTCTATCCTAGAAGCCCCTTGCCATGTATGGTGGGCAATTGGTCAGCACGGGAGGAAGGCCTGTTGGCATCTAACACAGTTTCAAACATAACGAAGCAAATATCTCCTTTCACATAATGGGCCTGAGCATATGCTTGCTTGCTTGCTTGCTTTAGGGGCTATAAATCGAAGAATCTTAAGTGGCAGATTTCATTCCCCATCACACCCTCTGAATGGTTTTGGCTTCTCATATACCAGGCACCAGCTGTACAATTCCTGACACCTGTTATCTATCCTGTGGCTCATCAAAGAGTTGAGCTCCATTTGCTTGAAATGTCAAAAGTAATATACAGATTTCATGGGCTCCTCCGTGGGTGCAAGCTCTTGGGGATATGTAAAGATGCCCCTTGGGGATATGACGGAGCAATAGGTGGCACTTTCTAGCCCTGCCACACTCACTCCTCTCACTTCAACGTACACAACACCAGGCCTCCCTTTGTAAGTTGAAGAGTTGGAAGGGACTGTTGAGCTCCTTACGCTCCACCCTCATTTGACAGGTGATGAAAAGAATACCCCAAGAGATGTCACATCATGCCCAAGACCATATGGTGAATTTGCTTCAACGAAGAAGGGAATAACAAAGGCTCACAGAAGAAGTTGGGTCCATGCCCATATCATGCCCAGGCAGCTGGCCAAAGCAATTAACCCTGTGAAAAATAATTTTAAAATCCATGGCTTTGGGGAAATTTAAAAACTACTAATGCCTGAGCCCTTCTCCCAGGAGCTTCTGGTTTAATTGGCTTGGGCTGGGGCCTGGGCATGAGCATTTAAAAGCACCACAGGTCATTCTAGTGTGCACAGGACTGAGAGTCTAGAGGAGCATAGTAGGACAAAAAATGCTGTCCTCGGGGCCCAAAGAAGATCCAAGTTTGAGTCTGAGGCTTTTCCAGATCATCAGTGTGGCTTTGAGAAACTTGCTCAACTGCTTTTATTCTCATTTATCCATAAACCCTTCGTCATCCTCAATCTGTAGTCTAGGTGACACAGTGCACATGAAACTGCCTTGCAACCTCTGAAGTGCTACAAGCATGTGAGGCAAGACCCTTTACAGACTTTTCTAGTGAAACACTTTTCTAGTCGCTGCTTTGCTATTCAGCAATTGAGTTCAATTCAACAAATATTTATTGAATGCCTAGCAGGAAACAGACATTATGTTAGGTGCTGGTCCTACAGAGATGAAAACACTGATCTCCCTGCTTCTCATAGAAGTCGGCATTTAAATAAGGAGGTACTCCAAAGACAATAGGAGACATCGCTCCAAAGCACAGAACAGAACAAAGGAGGAGATGCTTGCTCTGGGGGATGGAAATCAGAGAAAAGCAAGTGATATTTGAATGAGATCAAACCAACAGATCTTTTAGGTGGAAAATAAGGAGGAGGATTGCTCTAGGTTAAGGGACAAGCATATACAAAGACACAGGATTGTCACTGGTGTAGCTGGGCATTAGTGGTAGGGTGGGTTCGTTTCCTTGGCAGGTGATTCAGATATGGTTCAAAGTAGATGGGCATAAATACAATTTTGTTTTAGGGGAAAGAATGGAAAATGAAGTTTGATGGCAAGTTCAAAATTACGAAGGATTTAAAAAGAATGAAATGATTGAATTAACATTAAGGACTCGAGTATCTCTCTGCACTACAAGTAATTGGAATTCAGAGTTATGCAGCCGAAGCCCCTCATTGGCCTGGACTCAGCAAAGTTGCTGGGTGACTTTGCAGAAGAGAAACAGACAGAAACATCCCCCGATTTAGAGAAAAATCAAAGGGAAAAGAGCTACATAGGGACTTATAGAGAGAAAGGTTTTTGTTTTTTTAATATTTTTACTTTTTTGTATATTTCTAGCAGCAATAACACTTATAAATAGCAAAACTAATTAGAGTGGTTAGGTTTCCAGACCTGCAGAAAAAAACTTGTAAGGAATGTCTGATAAGGAACATTAAGTAAGATGAGGAATAAGAAAGGTTGAAGAGCTTCAAATCAATTAGAATTTAAAGTTTAAAGTCCTGGGCTTCGGAACTCCAAATGATCCTTAAAGAAATTGTGGTATCCCTTTAAGAGCCATTTGGTGCAATTCATAGCCTGATTCATGTCACCAGCTGCCTCTGATTTCAGTGAGAAATGCAGAAATTTATAGGGAACTGTAAAATGGGGACAGGTTTTGAGTTTTCTAAATTGGGGTTTCACAGGAAAACTTCTGAAACCACAGAGCTGGGCTGTGGGAAGCCAGTTTCTTTTCCGGTCAGAACAAATAAACACACAAATACACATCTAACTCTCAAAGTGTTGGGAGAGAGGACTCAACGGTCTTTGCAGAAGAGGAAAAGGAAAAATCAGCCTTGTGGGCAACGGGAGGAGGTCACATTGACCAGTAGGCAGCACCCTGCGCTGGCAGAGGGAGAAATTCGAGCTTCAGCTGCGCCCGCCAGAGCAGGCTTTTGCACAAACTCCAGCTTCCCAGGGGCATGTCTCCCGTGCATCCAGCCTCCCCTTCAGTGGGAGAGAACCTCCACCCCGGCCACCCACAGGACATGCAGGTGAGCCTGCCCAGAGAGAGGACGGACCCTCTGGGCCACTTGACACTTGGTTCCCCAAAGGGCACAGTGCCCTCTCCTGCCCTGGTACTCACCTCATTCTCCTGCCTTGCATGCTCCTGACTGCCTGGCCTGGGTCCCCTCTGCCGGACTAGTCTGTGAGATCGTCCCCGGTGTGGTGTCAGCGATGTCTTATCTTTGTTCTGAGGTCCCTGTGTGTCTCTGGAATTGGCTGGCATTCTCCATTCAGGTCACGCCTTCCCCTGCCTGCAACGGATCCCCTCTCCCCCTCTCTCCCTCTGGCTTTTCCTCTCTCCTCTCTCTCTCTTTGCTCTCACTGCTCTTCTACACACTCGGAATCTGTCTTCTTCCTTAAGAGATCTGCTCTGCCAGTCCCCTCCTTTATCCTGTGTGGCGGACTCCAGCATTGGAGAGAAAACAACTCAGAGCTCAGATAGGTACTCCCGCCCCCCCCCCCCCCGTGTGTGTGTGTGTGTGTGTGTGTGTGTGTGTGTGTGTGTGTGTGTGTGGGAAGAGGGCGGGAGAGGGACAAAGTCTAATTTCTTTTCAGCCTCCCATGCCTGATGTCTAAAATTTTTTTTGCTCTTCTTTAGGACATCAGCAAAAGAACATTAATTACACAGAAAGAGCCGACTAAGAAGGCAGTGCTAGCATCTACCCTAGGAAGAAAACATGTTGCAGATGCCAAAGCCTCCGACTATCTGCAAACGACTACAGGTTTTCCTGTGAGCCAAAACCCCTAGCAGACAGCATGTGGGAGCACCAAGTTCTGCAGTTAGTTACTTGTCTCTCCCCACTTAAAAGCAACTCGGTGCCATTTACCAACTCAGAGTATGCAGAGGTCCAGTCCAGCCTAGGAAGGATCCCTCAGTGCCAGGAGGCCAGGTGCCCTAGAGGTATAGCAAGACCTGGGCCCATGTATATGTCTGTGTCGATGGTTTGTGGAGAAATGTAACACTGGATCGGAGCTGAGCTGAATAATAAGAAACACCTTCTCTATGATAATGATCCCCTCCACACTGATAAGTCCCTCTATAAGAACTTCCTCCACAATATAGCAACCAACTTTGAGGAGGGAGAGGCAGGTTTGAGTGTGAAACACAGGTTTTATTGAGCATCTTTTCTGTGTTACAGCATCTTCTCTGTGTTTCTTAAATTACTTTCACAAACTTGTGAGGGTCCTACTATTATATATTTCTTTTTTTCTTTTTTTTTTTATAAATGAGGAAACAGGCTCAGAGATTATCTAATTTGCCAAGTTTACCTAGCAATATATTTATTACTCCCCACCACTACTACAACAGATTAATTGTTTTCAGTTATTTTTATATCTTAAAAAGGGGGATAGTAATATTATTCCCATTTTCCATATGGGATAACTGCCCAGAGAGGCTAAGTAACTTGCCCAGAGTCACACAGATAGTGTTTGAGGAAGAATTTGAGCTCTTGTGCATTGTATATCATTGCTTCTTACTAATATATTATAATGCATGAAGAATTTCAAACACACAGCACACATACACGCAGAATTCACCGAGAACCCCAATTTGATTCATTTTGAGGAAAGCATTAGACTCAGAGACAGAACTTAGCTATAATCTTTTCTTTTTATCCAAGCTGATTACATACTTTGGGCATAGTAATTTAATATCTCTTATCTTATTTTTGCATTTGCAAAATGGAGGTTGCCATGAGGCTTGAGATGAGATTATGCCCGTGAAAGGGCTATCTTAGTTGTCCAGAGGGCTACCTGCTATTCAAACCCAGGAGGCAAGTGCGTGCACTCCCTCTCTAAGACGCCATTCCTCTGGCACATTTTGGGGACCGATGACTTGAGCTCTCACTGTAAGTCATGTCCCATTTTCGCTCCAATCTCATTCCACTTGAGAATGTCGGTCTTGCCAAGCCTGGCATTATCAGGAGACTGTGGTCAAGAACACAGGTACAAGTATATCAGATGAGAACATATGTTTGAACTCAGGCACAGTTTTCACAAAATGTTGCTTTCTGTTGCAGGCAGGGTAAGAGAAACCGCCTTTAAAATTCCCATTAAAAAAGAATCTCAGGCTCCTCAGACATCAAATAACTCTCACAAGACAACATTTTAATGATTTAAGTGTAAATGAATCAGAAACACATGGACTGCATTTCTTTTGGAATACACAAAGGTTTTAAAACCAAAGGAGAAAGAACTTGGCAAAAACGCACACAGTGCTGCGCAGAGGGCCCTGCCCAGGAAAGACTCCCTGGATTCATGCTGCCTCTGAGCTCGCCCTCCCCGATTTTAGGGGACACACTGGGAAAGGCAATCATCTGTTCTGGTTCTGGGCACAGAGGGAAGAGCTTGGAAGAGAAAGTCACCGTTCCCTCTTGTTCTCAAGTGTCATAGAACAATTAGGCCTCCCAGAATAATTTCCTGGCGGTGTTTTTCCAAGGCTGCCAGTGTTCAATGGCAGGCATTTGAAATATGTTCGAAGCCAAAGTTCTGCCAATATACAGCAGATCTGATATGTGTGCTTCCCTGGGATTTAGCCAAGACTCAGAGAAAATCTGCATGAGAACTGTAACTGGCTCAGTGAGGGATCTGGGGAGAACCAGCGCAGATCCACATAGGGTCAGACCGCATTTGCGACAGTGTCCTGTGCTTTTGATGTGAACTCCTGGATGTCATTATCAGATTGTGGGTGGGGCAGGGGAGGCATGCAAGGGACCGGGACTAGGAGAACTGGGCTCAGTGTCTGTGAGCTGAGTGTGACCTTAGGAGAGTCATTTTTCTTTCTTGGGGGAGGACATCAGTTTGCTCAGCCATCAAATCCATGCATTGGACTCAGCTGAACTTACTGAGCACACTAATGTGAACGTGAAGGTCGTGCAATGATAGTGTGAAGGAGGCTCAGTGGATCGTGAGACCACTGAAGAGTCAAGGTATCTTGAGTACTCAAGGTATCTAGAGTAGTCTTCGTCATCTTGGCACTTGCTTTTTCTGTGGTCACCATTCATTACTCAGAATTCCTTCATAGATATTCAGGGGTGGGGGGAATAGAACTTAAAGGGTTTCAATGAGTTTTTTTTTTTTTAAGTTTGACAAAAATGGTTTAAAAATGAATATGAGGAACTATTAGTTTATTTAGAATCATACAAGTGTATGGTGTTGGAGGTGGCCTGGCTGCTCTTGGGTTACTGTCAGAGGGGGGCTTCAGAGAGCTTACCTCTGTGGAATACTGCTGCAGCATTCCTACCACTGGAGGATTTGGGTTTACATGTTCTACCAAAGTATTTATTTTGTGTAACTCCTGAGTGCAAGTTTCTGGAATTCCATGAATGTGTCCGACAATGCAAAGAATTTGGGTGATAGGTTTTTTGGCAAAGCCGGAGACCCAGGGCTCCCTATAGAATAACTAAGAAACTGATAAATAGATCCAAAGACCGTAGCTAGAGTTAAAATTTGGGTGGTTCAACATATTGACTAACTGTGTTGAAAGTAATTTTAAAAATGCCAAACCTGGAGCTACATCCCAGGAGATTTAAATTCAATGAATCTTTGTAAGGGCATCTGAATTTGCAATTTTAGAATCTCCCCTGGTGTGATTTTGCCATTTTTGGTAATGTAACATAATGGTACATCTTATAATTGATGGTGTCTTAGATTTGATGAGATAATACCTAGTAATACCACACTCTTTCATGTATGTTTTTGCATGTAATAGTCACATCTTTTTACAGATGAAGACCACATTGTTCAGAGAAAATGAGTGTGTCTGTAAAGGAATGATCATTGTCTGGAGTTCAGGCTCCTAATCCCAAATCCAGATTTTTCCCCCTCATCTACAGACTTCTGATACTTCCTGTGGAATTTAAATATTCATGAGTCATGCTGTCATGGGATTACACAATTTTTCAGAGAAGGAAAAAAAATAGCTTACATTTAAAAGATGAACACTTAGGATCTGATAGGGGCTAATTAAGCCCCCCTTGAACTCATATGTTGACATCCCAACCCCAGTACCTCGGACCATGACTTTGGTGGCTTACAAAGAGGTGATTAAGTTACAAGGGGGTCTATGGAGTAGGCTCCAGTCCAACATGACTAGTGTCTTCTGAAGAGATGAAGACACAGCCATGCAGGAGAAGACCACAGGAAGAAGACAGCATTCTTCACACCCAGGACAAAAGTCTCAGAAGAAACCAAACCTGCAGCACTTGATCCTGGACTACAAGCCTCCAGAATTCTGCAAGAATATATTCATATATATTAATTAATTCATGATTGCACTAATTAATATGATGAGTAATTAATAATTATTAGTACATCAACATACCATTCACACCTCACTAATTTTCTCACCTAAATCCATCCTGTACCCATTACGGTCCTGTCTACTCCCTGTGTCTCCCCTCCCTGGAAGTTCTCCAGGAATTAGGGTCACATGGAGCAAGCAGACTCGACCACGGGCCAGGAGCCAGGAGCCACAAAAAGCAAACAATCAGCTGGAGTTCCACCATGTGGGGGACAGCTCTCAGATCTGGGAGGAGTTAGGACCCTGACTTCCCTAACTCCCTACAGCTATTTCCTGAACATTGCTTTCCCACCCTCCTTCCAAATTCTCCTGCTCTTTTTCCACTCTGGCTGTTCCACACCCTTCTCACCTCTGTCATTCCTTCACTCTTTCCAGAAGAACTTAGGTTTGTGGCACTGTTGTTCACTCTCCTTCCCAATTCCAACCAAAAAACCCTGGGGACACTAGAGTCTTCAGTTCCATCTCCATCTTTGAAGAAATATTTGTTTCAGTTTTTCAAGAAATGAAAAATATGTCATTAAGCCTCAGTCTGAAAGGATCTACTAAGCCACAATTGGGACATGTAGTAGAAGAGTTATATCTAGGAGCATTTACTAATCTTTCAGTATATCAAGGAAAACTATCTTAAAAATTACTGGAGAACAAAAGTTAAATTGTCTACAAAAGAATGAAGATCAGATTAACATCAGATTTCTAAATTGCCATTCAGAAATAAGGGGAAAATAGAAGATCGTTTAATGTGCAAAAGACATTTAAACTTATAATCGTACACAAGTCAAAAGATACTATGTACAGTTGAAGATGGAACAAGGATATATTCAGACTTTAAAATTTACCATTAAAGACCTTTTCAGAAAGCATTACTGAAAAATGTGCACCAAGAGGGACAAAATTGTTAGAGATAGTATTGACAATACTGTGGAGAAATGGTGTTATGGTTTAGAAGATATGAGGTATCCCCCAAAAGTCCGTGTGTGAGACATTGCAAGAAAGCTTAGAGGTAAAATGATTGGATTAGGACAGCCTTAACCTAATCAGCACATCAATCCCCTGATAGATATTAATTGGGTGGTAACTATAGAAAGGCAGGTTGTGGCTGGAGGAGGCAAGTTGCTGGAGCATGCCCTTGGAGGGGATCAGTCTCTTTCTGCTTCCTGGTGGCCATGTCTGAGCCACTTTCCTCCATCACACTCTTCTGCCATTATATTCTGCCCGATTTCAGGTCCAGAGCACTGGAATTAGAAATCTGTGAAATAAAACCTCTGAAACCATGAACTCCAAATAAATTTTTCTTCCTCTAAAATTGTTCTTGGCAGGTCTTTCGATCACAGTAGCAAAGAAGTTAACTAACACCAATGGGTATATTCATACAATGCATGTGAGTGTATAAAGTGACACTTTTCTAAAGGGTAATATGGTTCTATTAGTGAAATAAAAATGTGCTTATCTTAAAAATCAGCAATTTTACTTTAAAAACACCCTCACATATATAAACATTTTTGTTGTAGTATTATTTGTCAAGGAGAAAACTGGACCTCAACAAAGAGTGGCTAGTTATAAAATGTTATATTCATACCATGAAATATTAAACACTAATTAGAAAGAACAAAAATGATCTATATGAATCAATATGGATTTGACTCCAACCCTTTTTGTTATGTGAAAAGGGCAGGTTGAGTAATGTACATATCTTAAGTCCACTACTATTATTGTGTTCCTGTCCATTTAGTTTTGTTAATATGTACTTTTTATATTTAGATACTCCAATGTGGAATATATATATATATATCTTATATCTTCTTGATCACTTTAACATTATACAGTGACCACCATCTTTGTCTTTTGTGACCAATTTTGACTGACAGTCTATTTTTGTGATATAAGTGTACCCTCCCCTACTCTCTGTTTACCATTGCGTGTAATATCTTTCACTATCTTTTCATTTTCACCTTATGTGTATCCTTAAAGGTGACATGAGTCTTTTAATAGGCAGCACATTATTTCATATTGTTTTCTACAAAAAAAATCTTGTCTTGTCATTCTATCTTTCAACTGTAGAATTTTATTTACATTTAATAAAAGTTTTGATGGTAAGGCTTTTGTTGTTGTGTTTTGTTAACTGTCTTTTTGTTTTTTTTTTTTGTTGTGCAGTTTGAGTGTTTCTTTTTCTTTTCTTGCTGTCTTGTGATTTGGTGATTTATCTGTGGCAGAGTGGTAGGTTTATATTCTTTTGTCTTCACCATTTATGCACTTCCAAGAGATTTTAACTTTATGGTTACCAAGGGGCCTACATAAAGCATCTTATAGTTATAAAATTTTATTTTAACCTGATAATGACATAGCAGCCATCTCATACAGAAACTACCACTCCTCTGTTTTATGATATTGTTGCCACGTTTTGCATGTTTTTATTTTGTGTGTCTATTAGCAAATCATTATAATTACAATTTGGAAGATATTTTTGTCCTTTAAATTTTATTGTAGAGGGCTGGGGTTGTGGGTCAGCGGTAGAGTGTTCACCTAACACGTGCGAGGCCCTGGGTTCGATCCTCAGCACCACATAAAAATAAATAAATAAAATAAAGGTATTGAGTCTAACTACAACTAAAAAATTAAATATTAAAAAAATTTACCATGGAGTTAAAAGTCATTTATGCACCACCGTTACATATGAGTACAGCTGTTTCTTGATTTAAGATGGAGATATATTTTCATAAAACCATTGTAAATTGAAAATATCATAAGTCAAATATATATATTTAATACACCTAACCTACTAGACATCACAGCTTAGAAACATGGTAGACTGCCAAGTTACTCTTGTGATCACATGGCTAAGTGGGTTTGGTGCCTCTATTCAGCACACAGCGGTAAGGCAAAGAACCTCATCCCTCCTGTACAAAGACCTCTCCACAGGTGTGGCTGTATGCTGGACCGGTAGTCAATGACGGGTAAGATCCAATTGCAATGGTACCAACCTAAGACAGGAGGCTGACACCTTGAGGTCAGCTCATCCGATGACGGGTAAGGACCATATGTAGTATTGGACAACCTAAGGCAGGCACGGTCCCTAAGCCACATGCTTGTTGTTTAAACAGAGAGGGAGATGTTGAGAGCCACAGCCGAAGGGGCCCCAGCAAACTTCCAGCGGCCAGCAAACTTCCAGCTGCCAGCTGATGATTGGCTCACAGCGGCCCCAGCAAACTTCTAGCTGCCAACTGATTGGCTCCTCTATGCTCATTGGGCTGTTTCCCCACCCTTTCAGACCACGGAGCTACTCAATGGGGGACTTTTTTTGGCTCCGCCCACGTGACCCAGCCAATTGGCCTCAAGAACAGGAGGAGTGGGGGAGGTTGAGAGGCTTGTGGGAAGTCGGTGGTGGCAGTTGGGCTCTGAGGGTTTTCCTTTGGTCATGAGAGTTTTGTATTACATATTGCTAGCCAGTGAGAAGATCAAAATTCATAACTTGAAGTACATTTTATATTGAATTTGTGTCACTTTTGTACTATCAAAAGTTTAAAAACCATAAGTTGAACCATTGTAAGTTGAGACCATCACTATTCTGAATTTGACTACATATTTACATCTGGGTTTGGGCCATAATCACAAAAGACACAATTCTGAACAGCATAATTCTGAATGTTAAAATCTGAAAAGGTAAAATTCTCAAAAATACAATTCATTTAAAAAATTTTAAAAATTCCTTAGAAAACATTAAATTTTTTTTTATAAATTTCGAGAAACACATAAAAACACAATAAAACACTTCATAGAACACCTTACACAACAAAGTAGGCAAAAATAAAATATTTTTGCAAACAGAAACACTCAAGTATATTAATGATAATGGTAGCCTCACAGCTATAATAGTTATGAATAAATAATCATATTCATAAAGAAAATAGGTAAAAGAGTAAGTCCACCAGCTTTATAACATCTGAAACTCAGTAATGGACAATCTACATCTTTTGATGGGATCAATCAAATACCATGATACTGGATCAAGCACATGGCAGTACCAGGTGGCATTCACCCCAGGTACCCAAAAAAGCAGAAAGACAGCTGACCCTGTATCAAACACATATGGTATCTCCTCCCTGAGCTAGCTGGGTACTTGTTTAGATAGTGATAACAGCAGAGGCAGCCACTGAGCCCCACTCAGACCCTTTCCCAGGTTAGGGTGTAGATTCAGGCTCTTCGGAAGTTGGAGGAATTGGTGGTTGGGTCAGGAGATGGTGGCACTGATCAAAGCCATTACTGGACAGGCACCAGCATCCTCCAAGGCTGGTGGGGCCAGCAAGGGCTCACAACCAGCGACTTCTATTCCCCACCAACCATCTAGCACCTCTTGCCTCCACCTGGTATAGTGTTGAGGTTTGCAACATCTCCCAGTGATAGCATGACCTCTGGTCTTCTCTTGGATGATGCTTGAGACATCAGTCATGCTTTGGTCATTAGGCTGAGCCCAACTATTCCCAGTTGATTCTATTCTTTCCCTTCACAAAATTATCTGAAGCCAATAAAAGGAACCATCTATTCCCCAACATTAATTCACTGTGGATCACCACCACATATGCCATCAGACCAAATGCAGAAATCTTGAGAAATTTTAATGTTCACACCAGAAGATTAACCAAAAAAAAAGCCATCTTTTCATTTGTTGGAGAAATTTTAATGTTTTTCTATCCATGCAGAATGTTTACACACAAAGCCAACTTTGTAATAATGCACTTTTGTGGAGTTAAATTCACAAAACAATCCATAAAACAAATTGCTATATTAAAAGTCTTTACACCATTTTTATCTTTGGTATTAGAAATGAAGAGATGAAATATATAGCATAGAGAATTATAAAACTAATGCTAACACTTTAAAATAGTAGAAAAATGCTAAAAATGAAAAAGAAAAAAACAAAAAGCCCAAAGAGAGAATTCATCATATAAAAAAGGTGCATGCCTGTAATCTAGTGGCTCGGGAGGCTGAAGTAGGAGAATTGCAAGTTCAAAGCTAGTCTCAGCAAAAGTGAGGCGCTAAGCAACTTAGTGAGACCCTGTCTCCAAGTAAAATACAAACGAGGACTGGGGATGTGGCTCAGTGGTTGAGTGCCCCTGAATTCAATCCCCAGTGCCCCTCCCCAGAAAAGTATATTACCAGGATACATTATGGACAACTGCAGAAAGGTTATTCATAAGAACTGGTCATCTTTTACAATCATTAACTATATTTGGAAATGCTGCATCATGATGGATAGCTTTTTTTTTTTTTTTCTTGGAACCTTGGAGAACACATTCACATTCTTAACTCTGACGTGATTTGATATACACTGGCATGAACACTCCCTCTTGAATTTTCCCATCTTCTGTTCCATATTTCTAAGTTGTGTGGACTGCACAGAAAACTATTCTTCATTTGTTCATAGAGACCGCAAATTTGGTGGAAACAGTACTGGTAATCAAATACCATTGCATAAGTGGCTTCTTACCCTCCACATAATAAATTTCAAACTAGTCAGTTACTTTGCTAAATTATTCAGGCAAATATGGCTTTAATTCATTAAGAGCTCCTGGAATTTCATCAGCTGGAAGGAACACTAAAGCAGACAAATGACACGTTTTGAAAGGAAGGTTTTTTTGTCATTGTTCTATCACATGGTCAGTCCATTCATCTGAATTTCCTACCAAATGCCTTGGGATGAATGGGGAAAAAAATAAAACTTTGTTGGTAACACACTGAAATCCACATTTGGAGGTCTTGATCATATCCAATTCCATCTGTGTCATTACAATTTGGGTATTCAATTAAAATGATTCAAAGTTCTTAAAATCTTCAAATAAGCATCTATAAAGTGCTTCACTTTTTGTAATCATTAACATGGAAACAAGTGAATAAGTTTTAGAGTTTTCAGGTCCGAAAGGGACATAATTCATATATATTTGATTAAAAAATAGCAAGAGTTTTGAATGTGCCATCCCTTAGCCAAATGAAAAGGCACTCCAGTTTTTTAATGTTAGATATAGTGTAAGTCTGTATTCTTCAACAGACAAATCCCTAACCAAACCAGTTCACCATTTAATACGTTTGTAACACTAGAGGAACCTCCACATCACCAAGTATTTTGGGGTTGGAAGGTTACTGAGCTTGTCAAATTCTCTTTATTCTCTGATTATGTGTAAAGGGGAGAGACTGAATAGTTTGGAGACTTTCCTGGTGCAACCCAAAATGCCTTCATTCCTTCTCCAGAATGTAGTCTTCTACTCTTCGTATCTATCATTTTCCCCCCATGGGAATTGCAGTGCCTTGTGGGGTTTCCTTGATGCTAATGTGTCTCTTTTTTTTTTTCATTCTGCTTTCAAATCTTCTTCTTCTTCTTCTCCTTCTCCTTCTCCTTCTCCTTCTCCTTCTCCTTCTCCTCCTCCTCCTCCTCCTCCTCCTCCTCCTCCTCCTCCTCCTCCTCCTCCTTCTTCTTCTTCTTCTTCTTCTCCTTCTTCTTCTTCTCCTCCTCCTCCTCCTCCTCCTCCTCCTCCTCCTTCTTCTTCTTCTTCTTCTTCTTCTTCTTCTTCTTCTTTTTCCTCTTCCTCTTCCTCCTCCTCCTCCTCCTCCTCCTCCTCTTCCTCCTCCTCCTCCTCCTTCTTCTTCTTGTTCTTGTTCTTCTTCTTCTTCTTCTTCTTCTTCTTCTTCTTCTTCTTCTTCTTCTTCTTCCTCCTCCTCCTCCTCCTCCTCCTCCTCCTCCTCCTCCTCCTCCTCCTCCTTCTTCTTCTTCTTCTTCTTCTTCTTCTTCTTGCCTTTGCCTTTCTACAATTTGATTGTAATGTGTCTTGAGATGTTCTGATTTGGTTTGATCTTGCTGAGAGTCCTTTAAGTTTCAGGACTCTGGATTTCAATATATTTCTCCCAATACATGAGAAGCTTTTAGTCATTATTTCCTTAAATAAGCCTACTGCCTCTTTCTCTCCCTCTTTTATCTCCCTGAACTCCATTTATTCATATACTTGTTTGCTTGATAGTTTCCTTATGGTTTTTTCACTCTTGTTAGTTGTTATACTTTGTGTGCCTCTAATTGACTAATTACAAATGTTGTCTCTTCAAGTTTGCTGTTTCTTTCTTCTGCATGTCTGAATCTGTTGTTTAAGCTTTACTCTGTACTTTTAGTCCTACTATTGTATTCTTCAACTCTATGATTTCTATTTGATTCTTTTTTTAAGATTTCTATTCCCTTATTTAACTTCTAATTTTGTGCGTTATTTTCCTGATTTCAATTGTTTGACTATGTTCTCTTTCATCTCATTTGGCTTAAGAGATATCTTTGTGTATTTTAATAGGCAACAAATAGGTCTACATTTCTGTAGGAATGATTGCTGGAGTTTCCTTTGGTGGTGCCATGTTCTCCTGTTTTTCATTATTCCTGTCGTTTTACAAAGGAGCTAACATTTCTTCTCATTTTTATAGACTGCTTTCAGCAGATAAAGTCCTTCTCCTATTGGGTCTCTGGACTGATGACTTCTAATTGAGTGAAGTCGGGTCACATAGCTTTTGCTGAGACTACAGAGGTGTCTGCAGTTGTTGGGCCTGTTACCAGGGGCCTGAGTGGGCATGAATCATCTGGTCCCTGGGAAGACTGAACAGCCTCTAGGATCTTGGTCAATAGAACTGGCATTGAAATAAGGTTCTATTTCAGGTTTGCCTTTTGGGTCCACAGATGGTGGGTCTGTTACCAGCCATGACTCTCTCTGGGTCCCTGGGAAGTTTCTCGCTGGGCCACTGAGTTGGCCCCAGTCAATCAGAACTGCTCTTGGACTGTGGCTGAGAGAAGGACCAAGTCAGAGAGTGGCTTAAAGGCCCTCAGTTGAGACTGAGCTCTGCTGGGATGAGTGTGCCTCATCCGAGACAAGGCTGCTCTCAGACCCAGATGAGAGGGTTGAGAAGTGAGTTTCAGGATTTTCTGAGGGAGTAAGGTTGGAAAACCTACCTTCTAGGGCACATGGAGTCATTTCTCCCTTCAGAACCCTAGGAACCAAAGCTCCCATAAAGACATTTTTGTCCATGTATGAAGACCAAATTCCTGTTGTTGTGGGGGAAACAGTCAGTGGACTTCCTATTCTACCATCTTGCTGACCCAGACAAATGACCTTTATTGTGATTATTAATATTGTTGGGTTTGAGTCTATAATGTTGCTTTTTGTATTCTATTTGTTCCATCTGCTCTTGGTCCTTTTTGTTCTTACTTTTATTTTTTGACTTCTTTTATATTAACGCACATTAGAAATAATGTACTTACAATTTTAAAAAAATTTCCTTTGTTAGTTTATGAATTATAATTCTTTATTTTGTTTGCTTTGTGAATTAACTATCACAGTATAATTTGAATGATAGTACACTAATTCATGTGTACCCTAAGAACCTTACAATAACATATTTTCATTTTCCTGCCCTGCATCATTATACCGATGTGACAATAATTTTTCTTAAGTGTTATGAGCTTCACATGCATTGGCATTATTTAATTTAAGAAGGAAATTAATTTTTTAAAGATTTAAATGATAATTAAGAAAGCCTCATGTATTTGCCCATGTAGTTATGATTTCTAGTGCTCTTCATTCCTTTGTGTTGCATATTTCCATTGGGTATTATTTTCTTTTGTCTGAAGGACTTCCTTGAATGTTTCATTTAATGTGGGTCTGATGGTGATGAATTTTCAAAATTTTGTAAATATGTAGAAGTCTTTCATTTGTTCCTATTTTTAAAAGTTATTTTCACTAGAAGCAGAAGAGTGTATGTTATTTTGAAGGTTAGGAAAGACATAATTAAAACAAGAGTTTACACATACCAAGTGCTTAGTGTAAGCTAAAAGTACTCTGAATTAAGCCTTATTATTATTTGCAATGCACAGACTTGAAGACTTAGGTTAAGTAAGTTGTCTAATATCATACACCTAGCAAGTGGCAATGTTTGTGTGATATTAGAATCTGTAATCTTAACCACAATGTTCTATTACCTATGAAGAAGGGAGGGAGCAGGGTGTTAGCAATGATGGTGGGGGACATCATTATCCAAAGTACATGTATGAAGACATGAATTGGTGTGAACATGCTTCATATACAAAAAGAGATATGAAAAATTGTGTTCTACATGTGTAATAAGAATTGTGATGCATTCTGCTGTCATGCATTGAAAAAATAAAAACAATTAAATAAAAAAGATAGAGAATGTGTCAATAGACACTCCAGAATATGTCTCATGCTTGTATTTCTGATAAAAAACAATCAAGTATTCTGATAGTCATTTCAGACTCTTTCTGAGACAATAGTTCCAACAGGAAACTCCTGGGGCTCTGTGAATCCACCCAGCTCCCCAGAGAACAGGATCAGCAAAGCTCCATCAAATAGCTAATTGGTCAAGTCAGTTCAAAGTCATTTCCCAGCATCTGAGAAAAGCAAAGCAGCCCATTGGGAATTAGGAAGGAGACCTATGCTATATGAAAGAGACTTCTCTAAATACTCCAGAAACGTGGCCTAAATGGTAATAGGATGGAGAACAGAAGATCTGGCATTTAGTACTACTTTCTCCTTTCTTTCTGGTAGTATGAATGTTTACAAATAAGCTCACTTCCTGGAGGTCCCTCTTCTGTGGTTTAATGATCCCAATACCTTCTCAATCTATCCTCCAGTGTTTCCCTGAGAACTACAGAGAAATTCTGTAAACATTCTGGAAAAATCTCAAAATCACTTTTTTTATCTGCCATCTCCTCTAGGAAGTCTTCTGAACTGCTTTTTCCCTTACATGACTCCAACTAGAAGTACCATTTCAGATTTTCTCTTTGAGTTATCTATCTCTGTCCACTTGTGTTATGGTTATTTATATCTGTATCTTGTATTTCCTATCAAACTTTCAGCTCCTTGAGGAATGTACCTATAACTACCTCCTTGCTGAATCCCCCAAGGTGACTTGAACAATGCTTCACATATTTAGGAGTGCTTTATAGTCCATAAATATGCGTTGAATCGATAAAAGAGTATCCAAATGAATAAAATCAGAAATGATATTGAACTGGACATTCCAGAAAGACCCTGCTGAACCTAGGTGAAGATCTCTACAAAAATGTCCCTGATACATTTATATTATTTTCATCCTCATTGGTTTGAGATATTTTAAAAATGTTACCCACTTACATTGACATGCTCCTGTGTGGCTGGCTCAAAGCTGTATCTGAAATGTATTCCAGGTCTGATGTATCATGGTCAGAGAAGGGTTAAAAACACCCTTTACCATCTTGTTCACAGTTGGTATGACTTCCTGCAGAATGTATATTATGGGTCATGCGGACTTTCCTGGGGGTGGTGTCATTTGTCTTCTTATTAACAGCCATACCAGGTCTCAGCAGTGGATGGGTCAAATGCTAAAATGGCTCTACCCATCATCTCTCTGCTACTGTTCTAGTTGAAGCTATCGCTGTGCTTTTTGGAAATTTCTGAGCACTACTGAACTGGTTTTCCTTTTTCTAAGACCCTTTTTCAAATTCATCTTTTACTGAGTGCACCAGCAATCCTTCTTAAACACAGACTGAGAAGCAATAATGGATGGAGCCAGAAGCATGAGCTTGAAGCCTAACATATCTAGTGGTGAAGGGAGACTCTATGTATCCTAGATGCTTGACCTAGGGGAAGTCTCCCTTCACTCAGCCCCGCTCCTCATTTGTTGGGAGAATCATATGAGAGTCTCTTACCACTATACTTGGTGCATGGTTTAGTACTTAAATATTATTAATAATGTCTTTGTCACAATCAAGTGTATTTGACTTTGAACAAGTCACATTTGGTCTTTGAAATTCAGTTTCCCCATTTGAAAAATAGACTAAGATCTCATTCACCTCCAATGACTGATATTTCTATTAATTGAACAACACTTCAAGGATATGAATTACAACGTAGATTTGGGACCCCTCCCCCAACATGCACAGTTTTCCACATTATGATGTTCTGGAGGCACACCCGCCAACCTTTGACAGCTGTACCCTGAGTGCCTTTTGTTTCTGCTCTCTCTTCTTTAGGGAGTTCTAGGGCCGTGGATGGTAGCATCTATCTTCATCTCAGGAGAAGTGAAATTTCCTCTCACATCTTCAGTGGAAAAAAGGCAAGGGTCCTAGCCCCTTGCAGTGAAGCTGTCTTGATCAGGTGTCTTGCTTTATCAAAATTTCTATACCTCAAAGAAAGTATTAGCTGAGCTCCAATGTTCCCCAACTCTGACTAGTTTTGATTTTCAAGGAGCATTTCCTGGTTTATTACTAATATACACCTATACAAAAGAGAGGACTTGGAAGGGGAGTGAGGTGAGGTTGATGGGACAGAAAGGGACATGTCTTTCTTTCAAATGTCCTATGTATATGGTGTAAGACAAGGAGCACTGGGCCTGAACCCAAGCTCCCTGAATGGGTGGCATTTTAGATAGTTTTTCATGGCTGTGACCAAAATAACCGGCCAGAACAAATAAGAGGAGGAAAAGTTTATTTGTGGCTCATGGTTTCAGAGGTCTCAGTGCATGGACAACTGATTCCATTGCTCTGGGCCCAAGGTAAGGCAGCACATCATGGTGAAAAGGCATGGCAAAGAGAAGCTGCTCTCTTGTGGCAGCCAGGAAGGAAAGAGAGAGAAAACAAGTTTATAGGAAGAAGAGTCCCTCCAGGGCACATCCACAGTGACCCACCTCCTTTCCTTCCATCTACATCCCACCTTCCTACAGTTACCACCAGTCAGTCCATTCAAACTAGGATGGACTGATTAAGACACAGCTCTCGTAATCTAATCATTTTACCTCTGACTCTTCCTGCATTAACAGGAGTTTTTGGGAGATACCTCAGACCCAAACCATAACAGGTGGACACCGCTCTAGTCCTGCCTAATATCTTGAGTGTCCCTTGTAACTGGCCTGAGCTCGTTTCCTTCGCCATGATGAGGAAACTCCAGGCACTGCCCAGTCCTGCTCTTGACACTGTTCAAAGGTGAACAACTGTTACCACGACTCTTCTGAACATTTCAGCATTCTCCACAGAGGTACAATGGAAACACTGGCTATCACACACTGAAAAACGAAATGTACCAAAATAACTTTTTGAACCAAGTTAGAATTTAGAACAGAAAATATTTATAAAACAGGCATTTGCTACTGAGCATGTTTTGGTCTTCAATTAAATTCTTTTCAAACTCAGGCTCCATGGCGTAATGGTTCTGGAATTAGTAATAATAAAACATTAGTTACACCAGTGAGTAATAGTTTTATTTAAAACAGGATGAAAATATTAACCCAGTGATGTCCAGGACCAAATGTAAGATCTCTAAGTGTGTATCCTTATGAGTGTCAGAAGTGTCATTACTGGTAACTGTTAGGTTGGTGGTTGACATTTGTGTAACAACATGTATTTTGCTTAGTAGTTCCACTTGCTATTTTATCTGAGTCTCAAAGTCCTGAGAATGCGTGACATAACTTCTATAGTTGGCAGAGGAACTAAGGCTCAAAGTTGGTTTGCTGAAAGGCACAAAGCTTATAGGAAATGACAGAGCCCGGGAGATTTGGAAGCAACCCTTGCATAGAGCAGGGTCTGATGCATTGGGTATCTGTGTAACATGCAGTTACTATAAATAAATGGGGGATCATGCCTATTTCATGAAGATAGAATGCATACTTAGCACACTGCCAGGCACTTACTTAAATGTCTAATAAAAGTTAGCTATTCTTATTCATTTTCCACAACAACGCATGGATGTTGACAAACACTGCCACAGGCAACCTCTGACTTATGCAGTTCCCCATACCACCCAGGAACATTTCCACCAACAACCCAGTCTGGAATTGACCAAGTTGTTATGTCCCTCCCAGCTTGTGTGCCCTGGGTTTGGGTTTTTTTCTCTACTCTTCCCTTCCCTTCCCCCTTCCCTTAAACTCAACACTTCAGCTTGACCTCTATCCTTATCTTTCTGTACTTGAGTTCCAAACTCACTTGACTCAGAGTGGGTTGGGGGTGTGTATGTGGGGGGTAGTACATTGTGGGTCAGAAGAGAAAAAAGAGAAAAGGCTGCATCACTTTCTCCCTCTACTATTTCCCTCTGAGATACCCCAGCTCACTGTCTCCCTGGGCTTGGGTCCCCAGCTCCTTTGCTCAGAGCTCTTGCTTCCAACCCTAGGGCCAAGCTCCCCAGAAATCTGCTTTCTTTCTGAGACCTGGGGAGGTAGCTGTCCTTTGGGCTCAAACAGTATCAGCACCACCTGGGAACTTGCTAGAAATGCAAATTCACATAGTCCCACTCCAGATCTGTGGAATGAGAACTCTGGGGATGGGGCCCAGCAATATGTGGTTTTACAAGGGTCCCCAGGCAATTCCAAGGCACACTCAAGTTTGAAAATTGCTGTTCTAAGGAACCAACATAAAAGGAAACAGAGGGCCCCAGCATTCCACTTTGCTTCTTGCCAAGCACCCAGAGGATCTTTCAAGCTTTGCTGGGGGACTGGGAGCTGAGACACAGCTGCTTGAATAGCTGCTTTGTGCTTTGTGTAGAGGGAGAGGAAAGAGGCAAGGGCATGATGTTTACTGACCACCTAATGTGGATCAGCCTCCTGGAATCTACAGTTGCTTTGATTTTTAACCTAATGATTTTATAAAGTAAATGTTATTTGTTCCTTCATTATATATGGGGACTCCAAAGAGTTAGGCTTGGAAGAAGATGAAGAAAAGAGGGGAGCAGGAATACAGATGTGGGACCATAGATTAGACCACAGATGGCATAGATTGTCCATGAGGGAGAGGTCAAGATCATCTTGTTGAATACTTTCATGTTACAGATGGGGAAACTGAGGGTCAGAGAAAGGCCTTGCCCATGGTCACATAAAAGGTCGACTACAACTCCTAACTTAGTGCTCCACCTCTACCTTATCAATAAATAGTTGTTTGATTTTTCAAAAAAAAAGTTTTTAAGCTTTTTATGTTGAAGTAATTTTGGATTAATGGAAAACCTGCAAAAATAATAGAGTTCCCTTACATCCCCTCCCTTGTCTTCCTATAATGGTAACATATTTTGTATCATGGCATAACAAATTAAGAATTTGTGGGCATTTGAATTTTTTATTTTGAGGAAGTTGTAGATTTGCATTCAGCTACAAGAAAAAAAATGCAGATAATTCCTGTGTGGCTTTGCTCAAGTTTCCCCAATGATGACATCTGACCTAGAACTTGTGCATTTGTGTGAGTGGTTTGGTTTTATTCTTCCGGTTCATCCTCACTCAGGAGAAAAGTTTCCAGATCTCCTTTGAGGAAACAGAGAAGCCAGAAAATAAAGAGAATCGATCGTGAGGAGGGTTTTGTCAGGCAAGAAAGGTGGCATCTGCTTCTCCAGGACCTGTCATTGCTTCTCCAGGAACCACAAAGCCTCTGACTCCCAGCTCCTGAAGGTGACACCAAAGACACCTATACTGGTGAGAGGAGGTGGGAAGGGAGCAGGGGCAGAGGTGCAGGGATAACTGCCCCCCTAAACCTTGCCTTGGGAGGGATCTTGAAGGTCAACCACCCAATTCTTCATCTGATGCTGAGTTTCAATCAATCTCTGCTGTACACCTGCTGGGAACTCACCCCATCCAAAAACTTTGCTGACTTGGAGTGCTAAAAAGTTCTTTCTCTGGACTTGAGAGTAGAACTGAGTTTCTGTGTTTGCTGCTGTATTCCTGCTCTCACGCAGTGCTCAAGTGTATGGATGAGTGAATGAACTAATGAGGAAACACATGCTGCGCTGCTTGACAGGGTGTAGGCATTGACTTCTCCTGTCATGTGCAAGGCCAGCCTGTCAGGGATAGAGCCAAGCCAGTCACTGCTCTGCTGAGGGCAGGAGCCCTTGGAACTTGAGAGGAATTAGAGTGCTCCAGAGTAAGAAGGCTCTGGGGATGGGAAGACAATAACTTTCTTAAGTATTTGGGGTGCCAAGGCTGAGTGGCAGCCTGTCTTCATAACCCTGACTTATTGCACTGCTGGGCAAGTTGGGAGAAATTCAATTTGTATGTTTCTGGGCTATTTACATAATTCTCAGTAAAATGCCACCATTGTGAAAGAGCCATTTGACGTCCATGGCTCTGCTAAGTGTTTTTTCCATTCTTAAAAGAGTCCCTGAAGGAATGTCATCTCCTCCACCCTGTAGAAGGAGGGGGTAGGAGCAAAGGGTGCAGTTGTCTGGGTCTGGATCTACCAAGGCGCTGCAGGATCCAGGGTGACTTTCAGTGAGGTTCAGAGGTGGGAGGTACAGAACAGGACAGGACAGGAGCACGGTGGGCCACTGCCTCGTCCTGTGCCACGGGGGCTCTGCCAGTTCTGCTGCAGGACCTCCATGAGGTGAAACAGCTCGGAGGGTTGCTGAAGGGCAGGGAGGCAGTGTGGGGCAATGGGAAGATAGGGCTTCCAGGAGAAAGGGTATCTGGATTTCCTCTGCTTCTTCCCCGTGGACCTCAGTTTTCCCCTGTGCAAAGCCTGAGTCTGTACTCAGTTCCATGATCTTTGTGGGTCCCAATAGTCTATTCATTTAATCTTGGACTCTTTTTTTTTTTAATATTTCATTATGAATATCATCCAGCACTGCCTAGACAAATGTTGGGTTGTGGCTCAGTGGTAGAGCAGTTGCCTGGCATGTGTGAGGCTCTAGGTTCGATCCTCAGCACTGCATATAAATAAGAAATAAATAAAATAAAGGACCATTGTCAACTAAAAAATCTTTTTTAAAAATATTGTTACCACAGTCCTTAATAAGAGATACAATTTATAGAACAACTTAATATATGTAACTGAAACAATGGTTTCATAAACCAAGACATACCCTTCCTATAGGGACAGACATGTAGATCAGTGGAACAGAAGAGAGAGTCCAAAAATAAACCCACACATTTATGGTGGGATGATTTCCAACCAAGGTGCCAGAGCAGTACAATAGGGAATGACAGTCTTTTTTGAATGGTTGTGGGACAACTGGATCTCCATATGTGAAAATAAATGCATATATACATAAATACATAAACTTAGACACTTCATATGATGCACAAAAAATTGATTAAAAATGCATTGCAGACTCAAGTCTAAGAGCTAAAAATAAGGAATGAATTATGTATACATGTAACAATGGGGACGATTCTCACAGACATTATGTCAAGCAAAAGAAGCCAAAAACAAAAGACTAAATATTTTATGGTTCCATTTATATGAAATTTCTAGTAAAGCAAAACAATAGAGACAAAAAAGCAGATCAGAGGTTTGCTGGGATTGGAAGACTGTAAACAGGAGGTGGGGGGAGCTTAGTGGGGCAATGTAAGTGTCTGAAAATGTGGTGATATTTGCATGACTGTATCCATTTACTAACAACCCTCAAACTGTACATTTAGAGTAGAAAAACTTAATGGTATGTAAATTGTATATCAAAGACATATGACAACTAAAAAAAAAATTAAACCTAAAGGGTAAAATGACTTGTTCATTTGCACTATGTGCTCTGGGTCCATTGAGTTAGTTCCAAAGTTCCTTTACCACTTTACTAGTCTCTCTTTATATCTTTATATAGAGATGCCATTTTCAAACTACTGGCCACACTAAAAAAAAAAAAAAAAAAAAAAAAATAGGTTAGGTATAGATTATGCCAATCAGACTTATTTTGAAAACTATTTTTTAAAGAGTATTATAAATCTAAGTAACTTATCTTTTGTCTTGTTTTTTGAGATGCATTCTCACTACATGGTGCAGGCTGTCCTTGAACTCTGAGGCTCATGTGATCGACCTCCTCTTCCTGCCTTAGTCTTCCAGGCAGCTGAGACTGCAGCACGTGGTTCTCTACTTTTTTATACACAATATCAACAAATGCCCCTAATAAACCATCATTAGCCATGGTTTCAAGCATGTAAGTTTGTTATGTTTTCTGAAGGCCCTATCTGATGGTTCTGAATGCTGGTGAAGCACGGAGGCCTCTGCGTTCATAATAGTTTAGGCTGAGAACCCCTGCCTGCAATCTAGTTCACCTGTCTCTCAACCAGCAGAGTGCCCCAAACCTAACTGATCACCAGGATGATTCAAGGAGCCCGGCTTCAGACCTAGGCAACCAGAATCTCCCAGTGTGACCCAGGGGTGGGCGGGGGGCGGGGTCTTAGATCTCCATTCTTACAAAGTCAGGGATGTGTATGAGCCTTATTCATGATGACATCTTTTAGTGGAATCAGTTCTGAGATAGATGACAAAAAAATTAGTTTCCAATTGTGGCTAAAATACCAAGACTAGCAAATAAGTGTCTTTTACAAAAATCTACAAAGCAGAGTATAGGATGAGTTGTTTCCACAGTGACACCCCTGTCATTGTTTTGCCTTCATCTCTTTAAAAAGGGAGGGAGAAACAGGGGGGGGCTAGAATCTGCCACTGAGAACCCACATCAAGAACCTCGAATTCTTAGCTTTTACAAGCCTCATATGCTTTTAAGTCAAATGGCGAACACCATTCCTTCATTCTTTTAATTGTTCAATCGCCTTCCTGTATTTACACATATCAAATTTTTTTGTTGTTGTTATTGCCAACAGAATTTCACTTTGCTTTTATTTTTTTTATTTTAAAATTCTTAAAAAAATTAGAGCTTTATAGTTACAAATAGTAGTTGGGCTCACCCCAACAAACACACATATATTGAAATCGATTTCATTCAGTTCATGATCCCCTTTTCCGTCCTATACCCGAGGCCCCTCTCCCGTTCTCCTTCCTCTGCTCTGCTAGACTACCTTCTGCTTGTTTATTAAGTTATATTTGATTGGTTCTTTATGTTATCCTGAAAACATTTCACCTTTGAGCTTCTGCATTTGGCTAATTTCACCTAGCATGTTATTCTCAATTTCCATCCACTTACCAGCAAATGCCATAATTACATCAACTCAGATTTTACCCAGAGAGCTTTTGTCGTCTGGACATCTGTTTTTTCCACTTTTACTCAACTTGCAAATGTACTTCCACTTCACTTGCCCTGTCCTGCCCACCTGCCCCTCCTCCCTTGGGGCTCTGGACCTCCCCTCCATAGGAGGTTCCTATGCTCATATATGAATACACAGCCAGTAAAACTCTACAGTGTAACGTAGGTGCCTCCCTTCTCCAGCCCTGCACCCTCCGTTCTGCATCTGCTGCGTGTGGCCTGCTCATCCTCCACGGCACAGGAAGACGACCAACTTTCCTCTCTGAAAAACAAAATCCTTCTCCAGCACAGCATCTCCCTCCCCACCAGGCTCCGTCTTTCTCATTTTCTAACCTGCCAAGCTTCTAGAGAGAGGAGCCTCTCCTAAATGTTGATATTTCTCTTCTCTGGCTGGTTCTTGTTCTCTCTTGTTGGACATTTTGTCCCAGACAACATTAAGGACCCTGTGGTTACCCAAATCCAATCAACCCATTTTCTGTTCATAGCTAATTTAACTTTTCTGTTTCCTGTTGGGTTTCTGTGAACTCTTTTCTCCTTTCTTAGAACAATCTTTCATCAGTTTGAGGGGAAACGCTTGTCTCTTTCCATCTCACACCACTGACAGTTTCTTTTTGGCCCTTTCACTCTCCGGGCCTGACCTGCTGCCTTCTGTCCCGGGCTCTCCTCCTCTTGCTCTTCTCAGTGGTTCTCCAAGAGCCATCTGTAGAAGAAGCACCCAAAGCTCTTCCTGACTGATGATGGCCTATACCTGGGTCCTTGTCCAGACCCACTGGGTCAGAAGCTCTGCAGGAAGCCTAGGAATCTGCATCAGAAGCCATTTTTCCAGGAGACACCCCAGACTTTCCCTGGGCCATGCTCTTCAGTGTTTTCTAGCCCACCATTTCCACTACTGCCCACACCCCAGCTCATTGTTGTCTTTCCTTCTTTCTTTTTTTCTGGATAAGTTCTTTATCAAATATATGCTTTGCAAAGATTCCCCTCCTACCCGCATCTGTGATTCATCTTTTTTCCCTATTAATAGTATACTTATTTGTCCTTTTTAGTTATACGTGACAGTAGAATGTATTGTGACATATCATACATACATGAAGTATAACTTTTTATTCTTGTGGCTGTACAGGATGTGGAGTTATACTGGCTGTGTATTCATATATGAACGTAGAAAAGTTATGTCCAATTCATTCTACTATCTTTCCCTTCCCACCGTCTTTCCTTCCCCCTCATTCTCCACTGTCCAATCTTGGTGAACCTCCATTTCCATCCCCCTACTGTGAGTCAGCATCCACATATCAGAGAGAACATACAGCCTTTGGTTTTTTTGGGGACTGGCTTATTTCACTTAGCTTAATAGTCTCCAGATCATCTATTTATCAGCAAATGTCATAAAGTCAATCTTTTTTATGGATGATTAATATTCCATTGTGTGTGTGTATGTGTATGTGTGTGTATATATATAATATAAAATATTTTCTTTATCCATGCATCTGTTGAAGGGCACCTAGGTTGGTTCCACAGCTTAGCTATTGTGAATTGAGCTGCTATAACATTGATGTGGCCATGTCATTGTAGTATGCTGATTTTAAGTCCTTTGGGTGTATGACAGAGTGAGATAACTGGGTCAAATGGTGATTCCATTGCCATCTTCTTTAAAATCCTTCATGGGGATCTGATCCCTAGGAACAGAGTCTAAGCTCCACATTCTGTCATGAAATACCTTTTGTGATTTGGCCCTTGCACAGCTTTTGGATTATCCCTTGAACTCTTGAGGGTAGTCTGTACTCCAGGTGCACACTTAATACTCCTGTCTGCTCACACCTCTGAGCCTGGCTCTTACTATTGCCAAAATGTATAGTTCAGAATACTGACAACTTAGGGTTTTTCTCCACCAAATTTCATCTAAACTCACCTTCAAATCTCAGAAACTACTGTGAGATTCACAGATGGAGCCCTGTGTGTTCTTTTTGCCCTAGGGCACCTGTGTGTAAGGCTTTTGCTCAATACTGGGTCTCCTACCAGCTTTGAGTACAGTATGATGTGATCACATCTTATTCTCTCCAGGCTCATAGCATAGAATGGGAAGGCGGGTGTGGCAAGGGTGCTGATGGTTCAGAGGCACGAAGCATGGCTTTCCTGGGTGATGGGTGCTAGTCACTCATTCGTGCATGGGTGTGAGGCTCCAGGACAGGTCCTGGGGTACAGTGTGAATACTCTCTGGATCAAGTGCCTTGTTCAGTGAAAGGCAGTATTGATCACTTGGCAGGGAGGATGATTTTACTGAGGGAAATGCAGAGGACTGTGGCAGCACAGAGGAGGGACCTTGGGTTCAGATGGAAATTTTCTGTCCTGGGGAAGGGAAAAGGTGGTATGGAAGGTTAAAGGTAGAGACATTGTGCAGAGTTGAAAAGAGTTCTGGAATAAGAGGGACGCCTTTGCCTGCCAGACTCTGTCATTGGAAAGTACTGTGACACACTGATTACACAAGGTCTTAGCCCCAGCTCACTTGTAAGAAAAGGTGTGACTTTAACTTCAATTTGGCTTGAAAAGATAAGAATACTAAAGTATGGTTGAAAGGTTGCAGTAATAATAGTGGCCACCAGATGGCAGCAGAGGATTTCAGTACAACTTGGGCCTTTGTCTTCATTACTTACACCCCTTCCTGGTTGGTCCATAGAATTTGGGGGCTGATAGGTGCCACCAGCTCCATGCCTAATCTCTCTGAGATATACAGTCAGACTTTATCACTTAAATTTCTCATGTGTTTCCATTTTCTGTTTGAAAAGTTCATCTTGGGGGACTCAATGAAATGTCTAGTCATTAGCTGTCTTTAGATAGACAAATTTAAAAGCGCTCCTTTTATGCCTACAGGTGTGTTTTGGAGACTATCTCAGTATTTTCATCCTGAAGGCATGGTTCAGATGCCATGTGCTGGACATCTGGAGGGAGAAGCTCTGCTCTGGTCTCAGTGGGACCAACTCCCTATTCCTCACTCTCTCCCAAACAGGTATTGAACACAGGAAACCCTATCAGCTGCCTTGTAAGGACCATCCTTGGAGCTCCGAGCAAAACTGGGAAGTTAGGGGACTGAACAGGTCATTCTAGATTGTCGTGAAGCTCAATTTGAATCAGAAACCTTTCTGAGGATATGATGAAACTTATGAACCCTCCTTCCAGAATGTTCATCATATGCATCTTATTTTAGCATTTCCTCAGACTGTTTGTTCAGGGACCCAGAATACTGACAACTTAGGGTTTTTCTCAGCCCTTAAGAAACCAATGTTTTGTATTCATGCTTCATGACCAGCTATGTATAGCAGCTTCCTAATTTGTAGTAAGACTAGAGATTTAGTTATTGCCTCTGGAGAAGAAGTCGTGGAGGTGATAAGTCCCACTATTTAGGTGATGGTATCCAAACAGTGAGACATCCTTTGGCTCCTGGCTTTCCTCAGCCCTGTAGAGAGGCTGCATTCTGAAACTCTGCTGCAGGGGAGGCTAAAGAGCCACATTGTCTTCGCCTGCCTGCTGAGACCATGCCCTGGCTGCACAGGAAGGAAATGGGGCTTCCTGCCAGGTATGAATCCACATCTCTGTCCTGAGTCTCATTTGTGGATCTTTCTCTGTCTAGGAAGCCCCAGAGAGTCTGCCTGCTTTTCTCTGCACTGGGCAGCTGCTCTGTACACTCATGCCTGTAAGGTTCTTTGCATTCTGAAGCTAGTAACCTAGAAGCATGATAGGACAAAAGAAGTAGCAATGAGCTTGAGATTAAGATCCTCAGTCTGGTTCTGGCTGCCATTTATTAACTGAGGGACTCTGGGCCACGGATATAAAATGGAGATTATAACTTCTATCTTCTCATAGAGTTCTTTTATTTAACAAACATACATTGAGCGTCTTTTATGTGCCACCCACTGCCCCAAGCACCGTGGATACAATGAATAAAACAGACACGATAGAGCTCACAGACTAGGGTTGTTAGAGAATCAAATCAGGAAGCATATTTGAGCACTTTGTCTTAACGATGAAGTACTCTATTGACACACTCTTCCTTCTGTTTTTGTTTGAATGGTTTTATGGACATTTGTGGCAGAAAACACAAACTCAGGGTTGAAAACTTCACAAATATGGAGAAGGTATCTCCAAACAGAGTCCATAGGTCTTGACCCTGGTCCACAGAAAACTACGGTGGGGCTGGCCTTGCCCGTCCTCTTTCCTCCATTGCAGTCTTTCTCTGGGAAGATAACTTGGTGGCACTGGGACCACCATCATTCAAACAGAACACAAAGTCCTCCAAAGCATGTAGGGAGAAAAGCATGTTCACATGGATGCGAGCAAGATGGCGGTGCTGGTCTGGCATCCCAGGGCATCTTTTGAGTGTCATCCCCACAGGGGTTTCGCCCTCCAGTCCTGCTACCCTGACCATGTCCACTTGCTGGGCCTCTAGCTTCCTGCCCTTCCCTAGCTGAAGCCCTACTCCTCACCTCTTGTTTTCTGTAGCATAGTTGATTAAGTGGGATATAAAATAACAGAAATAAAACAGAAAATTATAAGCTGTAGAAAATGAGATGTTTCTAGAGAACAGGATTTTGACCTCAAAGTAGTGAGGAGTTCTGAATCCTCCCCTTTCCAAAAATCTCATTCCCTCTCTGGCTTTTCATCTTCCCTGCCAGTCCCCTACCTCACTGTGCAGTGTGGTGACCAGGTCTCATCTTGTTTCCTGGTCATGCAGGCTTGGGGTTACCTGAGCCTATTCAAGAACAAACTCCAACTCACTTAAAGTAAAGCCTCATTTCTCAAAACCCTTTTACACAGTCCATCTTTTTGAGATGTGCTGAGGTCACAGCTGGTTTCAACCTTCTGCCTTTCTCCTTGAAGTTCTTACATTCATCCACTCCTTGGCCGCCTTTGTAGAGGACTGATCACATTAATTTTTGTGTGGGTCTCCCTGTGTCTGTGCCCTTGGGTTCTCTCTCTCATTGGTACTTGGGGATTGGCTATGAGACTTATGCTGGACAATTCTGTAACAGTAGCAAACTAATGCCAGCAGAGGCTTTAAAAAGCATTTGGTTTCTCTCCTGGAACTCTACCACTGCCATGAGAACATGCTTGGGATAGGCTGCTGGAGAGATGGGTCAGACAGGTAGAAAAAAGCTGACCAGAGTCCCCAGCAACCTACCAGCTGACCAACCACAGACACATAAAGCAAGCCCAGGCAAGACTGGTCAAGTTCATCTGAGAGTCCAGCAGAACCAGCCAGGTGATCTGTAGGTTTATGAAAAAATACTACATAGTTAGTTATCATGTGCCTTATTATGCAGCAGTACCTAGCTGATATAAATGTGCTCAAGTCATTATCTGGTCTTTCTTAGGGTTATCCATTGGCAATTCATTGTTAACTCAAGGTAAGTCATCTCCTAACCTCCAAGCTATAGTTTCCTGATCCAGCCTCCACTGTGCTGGCAGATGGAACTGAATTATTAGCGGAAGAGGCCAGAGGATTCTCTCATCCATTACACAGTTGAAGAAATTGAGGCATAAAGAACCAAAGTGATGTGTCCACAAAGATTCAGTGCAGCCCCTGACAGCTCCCAAACTGGAAAAAAGATCTCTAAATTTTGCGCCTGAGGCTCTTTCCCTGCACTGGAGATGTGCTACCTGGTCGAATCACTCATCCCACCTCACATTCTGAAGTGTCTATTCCAGACCAGGTTTCCTGAGAGAAAATGGCTATCTTTTCTTCATAGAGGAACATTTCAAAGGTTGAAATACTTTTCCTAAAAAGTTAAAATGACTGGAAAAAAATAAAAATTAAAAAAAGAAAGTGAAAATGACTGGCGTGTGATCTTGGAAGAGCACCAAGTTTCCCTGCGTTAATGCTACATCTGCTGCTACAGGGGAAGCACAGAGCAGCAGAGCTTCCCAGTGACCTCTTCTCCTGTCACTCAGTCCCTTCTTTCTTTGCTTGCCTTTGTTCTGTTTGCAGAAGGACGTTGGCTCCTCTTGGTCTGAGAGGCAGGTGGGTTCCTACATCCTGAGATGGCTGTCCTCAACCTTTCAACAATGCCTGTGAGACCATCTGCCTGACATACTCTCATGGACCTTCCCAGGGTTACCAACACTTCCAGCTTGAAGCATTAATTCCATATCGTTTGGTTCTTCAAGAAGGCAAAGGGGATGAGGGATGAGGGTGAAGTTATTAAAGAACCACCTTGACTGCACCTTGACTTAGCAGAAAGCGCTTCGTAGCATAGCTCCCCTCTGATGACAGGCTGAAGCATTGCTCTTGCACAGGCTTTCCAGGTCACAGGCTGGAGCCCCTGGTTCCCTCCTGGCTAGGGCAACTCATTTGGTTCCTTCCGGGCACTGGAAGCACCCCCGCTTTCATTTTGTATGCATTATTTCTCCATGGTGTCCTGAGTCTCCCAGGCCAATGGATAACCCCAAGCAATCTAGTCAAGGTTTCCCTGAGTCCTGCTGGTTCACAAGGTCCTGCATAACCCTAGGCTGTGTAGGTAGAGTGAATTAACACTAGTAACGAGGAGCTAGGGGACTCTACATTCCCATTTCCCACTCTTAACCCCTCTTCATCTCCAGGAGTCCCCTCCTCGGGATTGGCTCTGCCTCTGGGTTGCAATTGAGCAGCAGCCAAAGTCCACCTGCCCAGAAGATTCTGGGCTATAAAAGGGTTCCTCCATACCCCACATGTTTAGAAGTATAAAATATTGCCCCTAGTCTTTCCTCAACTCCTCTCTCTAATATTAAAATACTCGCCCCACTTACTGGGTGGCTTTAAATGAAAACAGGCTTTCAGACCAGACCTCATGTAAGGGCCTGAGTGTGTGGAGGGTACTGACCTTGAAAATTATTCCCCAAACTCATTTTCCTGGACAGAGTGAAAAGACAAGAAGGGGAAGAATTACTGAGTGAGGATCTGAGGATGGCTTCTCCTCTTATTTCTAAGACAACAGGAAAACATGTCCAAATGAGGGGGCTCCATGTTCATGTACAAAACAATAGTGCAACCTGCGCTGCTGAACACTGACAGTGTCCCAAGGTCCCGTGAGCTGCTCTGATGGCTTCCTCACGATTAGCCTTCTCTTGTCCTCCCCGGAGCTCAGCCCCCAAAGCCCTGTAGTTGGTTTTGACCCCTCGGGCCACAGTCCAAGCCAGACATGAAATTCTGATGGATTCCACTTCCGTGACCCCCCTTGAATCTGACCATTTCTCCCCTGTTCCACTCCACACTGGCGTTGGGGTCACCATCACCCTCCTCCCCACTTTTGCCCGTGCACCCTACACTCTTATTTTTAAATCACAGCCAGGGATTTAAACATGTATGTAACACATACAAGGTTGTAAACCCTTCCGTCAAAATGTACTGAAAATTATTTGGATTGCCTATTGATCTTTAGAATGATCCTACAGACTGTGCTGAATCTGCCTGTCCTTTGCTTAATAGCATTAATTACTAGTAGCTCTTAGGTTTGGACTTAATTCTCTTATTTACTTTTAATGACTGAAAAAGCCTGGAAATGAGATAAGAGCAGAAATAGGCTGAGATTTCTTTGAGGTTATTAATTTTTTTTTTCTGTTAGCTAAATTGGGCCTGTGGTTCTCCTGAGAAGCCCAGAGCTGTGATTTTAGCAGAGCCCTGCCAGGATAGATCCAAGGGATCCATCCGAGGCTGGCACAAGAGAGCAGTTGGACAGGAACTGAAAAAGCCCAGCAAAGTCAGGGGGAAATAAATGACGATTGGACGAGCTTCATTAACCTGCCACTATTCCCAGGTCTCCCCCCTCAACTGTTGTCTTTCCTTCCCGGGGTTTCTTCCACCAAGATCTTATAGCTTTAAGCTGCAAAATTGGATCTGAAGGATGGTGGTCATGCGGATGATGGCTGATGATTTTTAACCACTTACTTGGTGTCAGACCTTGTTCTCAATATTTTATATTCACTCATGTGCTTATTCACTCATTCAACGCACATTTATCAAATACTTATTTCATACTTAAGGAAGTGAAACAGAAAAACCAGTCCTTGTACTCTGACATTGGGAGACAGAACACATATAACCATAGCAAATAAATACGTCATATGTTGGGAGGTGATGAGGTATGGAAAGGGAGGGGAGCAGAGACTGCAATATCCAACAGTTGATCCAAGAGAACTTACTGAGGAAATGATGTCTGGGTGGAGATGGAAGTGGTAGGAAAGTGATCCCAATGGCCACCTGGGGGCGCTGTGTCCGGAGCAGAGGGACCCACCACTGCAAAGATGTTGAAGTGATAGCAACTTGGGTGCTGTAGGACCAAGGAGGAGCCCTGTGACTGGCGTGAAGACAGGGATAGAGAGGTCAGAGACATAAGGGTGATCAGAGGACAAGAGGAGAAGACCCTGTGGGGAGACACCGTGAAGCTCCACTTTCTCTCAAATGGAACAGGACCAAGAAGGGACCGACTGGAGGACAATGAGAGGGAGCTGACCTGATGTGACTCTTGTTTTATGGGCTCCATCTCACTGCTGTGTTGAGAGTAGACAAGGTGCCAGGGTCGAGCAGGGAGACCAGTGCAGAGGACATCACAATAATTCTGGGGAGAGACGATGATAGAGAGCTCAGCACAGAGGTTGAGAAAGGTTTGGATCTCAGATACATTTAACTGTAGAGTCAGCAGGGCTTCTTGACTTCGGGAATCTGAGGTAGGACAGAAGACAAAAAGCTAAAAAGGATACCAGAGTTTGGCCTGACCACCGGGAAGAATGGAGCTGCCCTTCACTAAGGTAGGGGACAATGCTGGAGGAAGAGGGGGAGTTCTATTCAGGATATGCTACGTTTATCCTATTAGAGGGGACAGTTGGCCATGTTGGTATGAAGTTCATGGGAGAGAGCCAACTGAAGATGTAAATTTAGGAGTCTTTGGCACAAAGATGGTAGACAAAGTCTTGAGCCTGGATGAGCTCACCAAGGAAACATGTACAGAGAACCACAAAACCCAGGGCCAGGGGCCTCCAACTCCATAAGCCTGAGAAAAGCTGAGCAACCACCCCAGGAGAATGAGAAGTCAGAGGAGAAGGACCAGGAGCAGAGGCTACCCTCTCCTTCTCAGATGCCAAGTAAGGAAATGCCTTAGGGAGAAGGCAGTGACCCCCTGAGTCCAACGTCTCTGGTCACTGGTGGCTCAGGTAGGAGCAAGACTTAGAATTGACCATTGTGTTTAGCAATGGGGAAATCACTGGACACTCTGAGAAGAACCCTTTTTATAGAGTGATAAGCATGAAAGACTCATTTGAATACCTTTAAGAGGAAACAGGAGCAGAAGAATTGGAGACAGGAAATTTCTGCTGCAGTGTTGCAGAGAAAAGAGGTGGTGCTCAAGAGAAGAAGGGCCAAAGGAAGTGAAATGTTATTTTTTCTTAAGATGGGATAATTGACATCCTGTGTGGATGCTGATGAGAATGACACAGTAGTGAGGGAGAACCAGCACTGTCGGAGAGAAAGAGCGTGCTATACAAAGTACCCAAACTGGGTGGCTTAAAGAATTCACACTTATCCTTTCACAGTCCTGGAGACTAGAAGTCCAAGATCCGATGTCTGTAGGACTGGCTCTTCCGGTTGCTGTGAGGGAGACTCTGTCCCTGTCCCCTGCTTCTCCACTGGCTTCTGGTGGCATGCTGGACATTGTCCACTATCACTGTTCCTCAGCTTGCCGGCTCATCTCCCTGATCTCAGCCTTCATTCTTACATATCATTCTCCCTGTGCACCTGTCTGTGAATACATTTCCCCCTTGTTTAAAGGACCAGTCGTACCAAATTAGGGGCCCACCTTATTCCAGTATGACTTCATCTTAACTAATTACATCTGCAACAACTGTTTTTCCAAATAAAGTCACAGTCAAGGGTAGGGGTGGGGGGGAGGCTTAAGACTTCAACGCATGAAAAGAAAAAGACTTTTTAACATATGCATATGACTTTTGGAGGTGCATTCAATCCATAACAACTTTAGATAAGAAATGGACTATTCATCATTATTAATAGGAGGGAAGATAGAGTATTTGTGTGAAAATGCTGGCAGGTTTATAGATATATTTGTGAAAAATCCATAAAAATGCTCTTTTCATTACTTTCATTTTCGCAGAGATGTGAAAAGCAAGGTCATTAGCTAAAGGTGTGAGCAGTGGCAGATGGAGGAGAAGGGAAGTTGTGAATTTTGTTTCTAGCAGGTGGGAGAATGAGCAGACAAGGAAATACTACAGGCAGCCGCGCAGCCTTCGGGCACAGCCGCTTTGTCTTGTATCTGAAGCAGTTTTGTGTGGTTGTCAATTTCTTTCCACCTCACTCAGCAGCCCAGGGCAGGAGAGGGATGATTAAGAAGGTCTGTGGTTTTGCAAAGCAAGAACAGCACTGGGAGGGAAGGAGAGGAAAGGGAGCTGAGAGTAAGCACCAGGAAGCGGTAGTGATGGATTCTGGATATAAAATCAGGGAACTGGGAGGAAAGGACTCTATGTGGAGACAATCTGATCACTGGGATTTTACAGATGAGAAGTCTAGTCTTTCTGAGGTTCAGTCAGTGGAAGAACCAGAATCCAAACCCAGGCAGTGAGGCTTAGATCCTGTGCTGGTCCCTCCCTAGGGACACAGGGTGAGAAAGATGGGAGGCCAGAGGCCAGAAGGAGGGGTATCAGGTTGGAGCCCCGAGGCTGTTCCCATCAGCAATGCCTTCCTGTTCGGGATATTCCCGGACTCCAGGGACTCCTCCCTTTGAAGAAGGATCTATTCTCTTTTACTTCACCAACCTCACAAACTCCCTGTATTTTTTCCCTTAAAGGTATACAATGTTGCACCGGTGACAGTTTTTTTTTTTTGTGTGTGTGTTTATTTGTCTCACTTTGTAGCCATTGTCATTTTCTGATAACAATAATTATTTCCACTTTCAAGATAAGACAATGAGGCTTAGAATGCTGCAGGAATCCAAAGATTGGTCAATAGCAGATCTAGACTTCAAATCTAAACCTCTAACTTTATTTATTTATTTGTGTTTAATATGCATTATTAATTTTTTAAAATTAGAGCATTATAGTTACACATTGTGATTGGGTTCATTTTGACAAAATCATACATACAAAGAATTTGATTTCAGTCTCCATTTCACTACCTTTCCCTCTCCCTCCTTCCCCCTATTCTCCTTCCTGATCGACTGATCTTCCTTTTGCTTATTTATTTATTTATTTATTTTTGATCGGTACTTCCTTCATATACATAAAGGTGAAATACCCTTTGGTACATTAGTATAGGCATATAACATGGTTTTTTAAAGTTCATTCCATATTTTCTCCCTTTTCTCTTCCTTCCTCCCTCCTTCTTGTTCTCCACTGATCTTCCCTATCTATTTATGATATCTGACCCCACCCTGCCTAAGTTCTTTCCCTTATTTTGCCCTAGCTTCCATATATGAGAGAAAATATTGAATTCTTGTTTTTCTGAGTCTGGCTTATTGCACTCAACATGATATTCTCCATTTCCATCCACTTACAGCAAATGCCATTATTTCATTCTTTTTCACGGCTGAGTAAAGCTCCATTTTATAAGCATACCACATTTTCTTGATCCATTAATCTATTGATGAGCATCTGGGCTGATTCCATAATTTGGCTACTGTGAATTGTGCCACTATAAACACTGAAATGACCGTATCAGCATAGTATTCTGATTTTAGTTCTTTTGGATAAATACCAAGGAGTGGGATAGCTGGGTCATATGATAGTTTCATTCCTAGCTTTCTGAGGAATCTCTACACTGTTTATACTAATTTGCAGTCCACCAGCAATGTTCACCTTTTCCCCCACATCCTTACTAGCATTTAATATTATATGTGTTTTGGGTAATTGCCATTCTGACTGGAGTGAGATGAAATCTTAGTGTAGTTTTGATGTGCATTTCCCTGATTACTAGAGATTTTGAATTTTTTAACATATGTTTTTTCAATGAAATCCTCATCAAAATACCAGTGACATTCTTCACAGAACTAGGAAAAAACAGTCCTGAAATTCATTTGGAAAAACAAAAGACCCCAAATGGCCAAAGCAATTCTGAGCAAGAAGAGTGATACAGGAGGCATCATAATACCTGATCTCAAATTATACCACAGAGCTATAGCAGTAAAAACATCAGCATGATATTGACATCAAAATAGTCATGAAGACCAATAGAATAGACTAGAAGACACAGAGACACACCCATGTGCTGATAGCCATCTGATACTTGACAAAGGTGCCCCAAATATATGTCGTAGATAAGATAGCCTTTAAACAAATGGTGCTGGGAAAACTAGACATTCATATGTAGAGGAGTGAAATTATATCCTTATTTCTTTTTTTTTTTTTATTTATTTTTTTTTATTGGTCGTTCATAACATTACATAGTTCTTAATACATCATATTACACGGTTTGATTCAAGTGGATTATGAACTCCCGCTTTTACCCCGTATACAAATTGCTGTATCACATCAGTTACCCTTCCATTGATTGACATATTGCCTTTCTAGTGTCTGATGTATTCTGCTGTCTGTCCTATTGTCTACTATCCCCCCTCCCCTCCCCTCCCCTCCCCTTTTCTCTCTCTACCCCTTCTACTGTAAATCATGTCTTCCATTTGTATTCTCTTGACTTACCCCTCCTTACCTCTTATATGACATTTTGTATAACCCTGAGGATCGCCTTCCATTTCCATGCAATTTCCCTTCTCACTCCCTTTCCCTCCCACCTCTCATCCCTGTTTACTGTAAATATTCTTCTCAAGCTCTTCGTCCCTACCCTGTCCTTGTTTACACCCCTTATATCAAAGGAGTCATTTGGTATTTGTTTTTTAAAGATTGACTAGCTTCACTTAGCATAATCTGCTCTAATGCCATCCATTTCCCTCCAAATTCTATAATTTTGTCATTTTTTAATGCAGAGTAATACTCCATAGTGTATAAATGCCACATTTTTTTTATCCATTCATCTATTGAAGGGCATCTAGGCTGGTTCCACAGTCTTGCTATCGTGAATTGAGCTGCTATGAACATCGATGTAGCAGTGTCCCTGTAGCATGCTCTTGTTAGGGCTTTAGGGAATAGACCGAGAAGGGGAATAGCTGGGTCAAATGGTGGTTCCATTCCCAGCTTTCCGAGAAATCTCCATACTGCTTTCCAAATTGGCTGCACCAATTTGCAGTCCCACCAGCAATGAACAAGAGTGCCCTTTTCCCCGCATCCTCTCCAGCACTTATTGTTGTTTGACTTCCTAATGGCTGCCAGTCTTACTGGAGTGAGATGGTATCTTAGGGTAGTTTTGATTTGCATTTCTCTGACTGCTAGCGATGGTGAGCATTTTTTCATGTACTTGTTGATTGATTGTATGTCCTCCTCTGAGAAGTGTCTGTTCAGGTCCTTGGCCCATTTATTGATTGGGTTATTTGTTATCTTATTGTCTAATTTTTTGAGTTCTTTGTATATTCTGGTTATTAGGGCTCTATCTGAAGTGTGTGGAGTAAAGATTTGTTCCCAGGATGTAGGCTCCCTATTTATCTCTCTTATTGTTTCTTTTGCTGAGAAAAAACTTTTTAGTTTGAGTAAGTCCCATTTGTTGATTCTATTTGTTAACTCTAGCGCTATGGGTGTCCTATTGAGGAATTTGGAGCCCGATCCCACAGCGTGTAGATCATAACCAACTTTTTCTTCTATCAGATGCCGTGTCTCTGATTTAATATCAAGCTCCTTGATCCATTTTGAGTTAACTTTTGTGCACGGCGAGAGATAGGGATTCAGATTCATTTTGGTGCAAATGGATTTCCAGTTTTCCCAGCACCATTTGTTGAAGATGCTATCCTTCCTCCATTGCATGCTTTTAGCCCCTTTATCAAAAATAAGATAGTTGTAGTTTTGTGGATTGGTTACTGTGTCCTCTATTCTGTACCATTGGTCCACCCGCCTGTTTTGGTACCAGTACCATGCTGTTTTTGTTACTATTGCTCTGTAGTATAGCTTGAAGTCTGGTATCGCTACACCGCCTGATTCACACTTCCTGCTTAGTATTGTTTTTGCTATTCTGGGTCTTTTATTATTCCATATGAATTTCATGATTCTTTTATCTATTTCTACAAGATATGCTGTTGGGATTTTGATTGGCATTGCATTGAACTTATAGAGAACTTTTGGTAATATCGCCATTTTGATGATGTTAGTTCTGCCTATCCATGAGCAGGGTATGTTTTTCCATCTTCTAAGGTCTTCTTCTATGTCTTTCTTTAGGGTTCTGTAATTTTCATTGTATAAATCTTTCACCTCTTTAGTTAGGTTGATTCCCAAGTATTTTATTTTTTGGGGGGATATTGTGAATGGAGTAGTTGTCCTCATTTCCGTTTCAGAGGATTTGTCGCTCATATACAGGAACGCCTTTGATTTATGCGTGTTGATCTTATATCCTGCCACTTTGCTGAATTCATTTATTAGCTCTAATAGCTTCTTTGTAGACCCTTTTGGGTCTGCTAGGTATAGAATCATATCATCTGCAAATAGTGATAATTTAAGTTCTTCTTTTCCTATTTTTATGCCTTTAATTTCTTTTGACTGTCTAATTGCTCTGGCCAGTGTTTCGAGGACTATGTTGAACAGAAGTGGTGAGAGAGGGCATCCCTGTCTTGTACCAGATCTTAGAGGGAATGCCTTCAATTTTTCTCCATTCAGAATGATGCTGGCCTGTGGCTTATCATAGATTGCTTTTACAATGTTGAGGTATGATCCTGTTATCCCTAATTTTTCTAGCGTTTTGAACATAAAGGGATGCTGTACTTTGTCGAATGCTTTTTCTGCATCTATTGAGATGATCATATGGTTCTTATTTTTAAGTCTATTGATGTGGTGAATAACATTTATTGATTTCCGTATATTAAACCAGCCTTGCATCCCAGGGATGAATCCTACTTGATCATGATGTATAATTTTTTTGATATGTATTTGAATCCGATTCGCCAGAATTTTATTGAGGATTTTTGCGTCAAGGTTCATTAGAGATATTGGTCTGTAGTTTTCCTTCTTTGATGTGTCTTTGTCTGGTTTCGGAATCAGGGTGATGTTGGCGTCGTAGAATGAATTTGGAAGTTCTCCCTCTTTTTCTATTTCCTGAAATAGCTTGAAAAGTATTGGTGTTAGTTCCTCTTTAAAGGTTTTGTAAAACTCTGCTGTATACCCATCCGGTCCTGGGCTTTTCTTAGTTGGTAGTCTTTTGATGGTTTCTTCTATTTCCTCTATTGTTATTGGTCTGTTTAGGTTGTCTATATCCTCCTGGCTCAATCTGGGCAGATCATAGGACTCAAGGAATTTATCTATGCCTTCACTATCTTCTATTTTATTGGAGTATAAGGATTCAAAGTAATTTCTGATTATCTTCTGTATTTCTGAAGTGTCTGTTGTGATATTGCCTTTTTCATCCCGTATGCTAGTAATTTGGGTTCTCTCTCTTCTTCTCTTCGTTAGCATGGCTAAGGGTCTGTCAATTTTATTTATTTTTTCAAAGAACCAGCTTTTAGTTTTGTCAATTTTTTCAATTGTTTCTTTTGTTTCAATTTCATTAATTTCAGCTCTGATTTTAATTATTTCTTGCCTTCTACTTCTTTTGCTGTTGTTTTGCTCTTCTTTTTCTAGGATTTTGAGATGAAGTATGAGATCATTTATTTGTTGGTTTTTTCTTTTTTTGAGGAATGAACTCCAAGCAATGAACTTTCCTCTTAGAACTGCTTTCAATGTGTCCCATAGATTCCGATATGTTGTGTCTGTGTTTTCATTTAACTCTAGGAATTTTTTAATTTCCTCCTTGATGTCTTCTAAAACCCATTGATCACTCAGCAACCTATTGTTCATTCTCCAGGTGATGCTTGCTTTTTCCTTTCTTCTTTTATCATTGATTTTCAGTTTCATTCCATTATGATCAGATAAGATGCATGGTATTATCTCTACCCCTTTGTATTGTCTAAGAGTTGCCCTGTGACATAGTATATGGTCTATTTTTGAGAAGGTTCCATGTGCTGCTGAGAAAAAAGTGTAGCTACTTAATGTTGGGTGGTATAGTCTATATATGTCAATTAAGTCTAGGTTGTTAATTGTGTTATTGAGTTCTATAGTTTCCTTATTTAACTTTTGTTTGGAAGATCTGTCCAGTGGTGAGAGAGGTGTGTTGAAGTCTCCCATGATTATTGTATGTTGGTCTATTAGACTCTTGAACTTGAGAAGAGTTTGCTTGATGAATACAGCTGCACCATTGTTTGGGGCATATATATTTATGATTGTTATGTGTTGTTGGTGTATGGTTCCCTTGAGCAGTATGAAGTGTCCTTCTATATCCCTTTTGATTAGCTTTGGCTTGAAATCTATTTTATTAGATATGAGTATGGACACTCCTGCTTGTTTCCGCGGTCCATATGAGTGATATGATTTTTCCCAACCTTTCACCTTCAGTCTATGTATATCTTTTCCTATCAAATGCGTCTCCTGTAGACAGCATATTGTTGGGTCTTGTTTTTTGATCCATTCTACTAGCCTGTGTCTCTTAATTGGTGAGTTTAAGCCATTAACATTTAGGGTTATTATTGAGATATGGTTTGTTCTTCTATCCATATTTGTTTATTGATGTTACTAAACCTGATTTGTTATCCTCTATGACTACTTTCCCCCCTTTACTGTCCTACCTCCCATTGTTGGTTTTCAATGTTGTTTTCCATTTCCTCTTCCTGTAATGTTTTGCCAAGGATTTTTTGAAGAGATGGTTTTCTAGCTGCGAATTCTTTTAACTTTTGTTTATTGTGGAAGGTTTTAATTTCATCTTCTAACCTGAAGCTTAATTTCGCCGGATACACGATTCTTGGTTGGAGCCCATTGTCTTTCAGTGTTTGAAATATGTTATTCCAGGATCTTCTAGCTTTCAGAGTCTGTGTTGAGAGATCAGCTGTTATCCTGATTGGTTTACCCCTAAATGTAATCTGCTTTCTTTCTCTTGCAGCTTTTAAAATTCTCTCCTTATTCTGTATGTTGGACATCTTCATTATAATGTGTCTAGGTGTGGATCTCTTATGGTTTTGTACATTCGGCGTCCTGTAGGCTTCTAGGATTTGGGATTCTGTCTCAATCTTCAATTCTGGGAAGCTTTCTCCTATTATTTCACTGAATAGACTGTTTATTCCTTTGGAATGGAGCTCTGTGCCTTCCTGTATCCCAATGACTCTTAAATTTGGTCTTTTGATATTGTCCCATAATTCTTGGATGTTCTGCTCATGGTTTCTTAGCAGACTTGCTGAGCTGTCTATGTTCTTTTCCAGTTGAAATACTTTGTCTTCATTGTCTGATGTTCTCTCTTCTAAGTGATCTACTCTGCTGGTAGTATTCTCAATTGAGTTTTTAAGTTGGTTTATTGTTTCCTGCATTTCTAGAATTTCAATTTGTTTGTTTTTTATTACCTCTATCTCCCTGTGAAATTGATCTTTGACTTCCTGGATTTGTTTGTCAATGTGATCTTTCATTGTCTGATTTTGCTGTCTCATGTCTTCCTTGAGACTCCAGATCATCTGAAGCATATATATCCTGAACTCTTTATCTGATATTCCATCTGTTGCAGCTATTACCTCTTCTAAAGTTGAGTTGACCTGCATTGCTTGTGGTCCTTTCTTTCCTTGTCTTTTCATACTGCCCGCGTTTCTTTCTGCTTGGTGCAACTGTTGTGTTTTGAAATTTACCCCCTATTTATTTATGTTGCTCTTGTATACTTGAAAAGTCTCCCTTGCAGGTGCGGGCGGCGGCTGTGCCCCTACTCCAATTGGGGTGACGTGTCTATCACGCTGGCGGCTCTCTGGGCCTGTTCCGGGAGTGGAAGGCGGCTCTGCTCTGTCCCTATTCCAATTGGGGTGTCGTGACTACAATGCTGGCAGATCGCTGGGCCTCTTCCGGGCGTGGGCGGTGGGCTTGGCTGGCGGGATTCCACCTAATGGCAGTCCCTAACCTCCCTGCTTGCTAATTAATGGCTTCTCTGAGGCGCCACGCCTTCTGTAGCTGCGGGGCAGGCCGCGCGAATCAGTTGGCCTGGATCTCCGGGGTCCTGCTGCTGGCTGTTTTGATGTTACAAGCTGTTGGAGAGTGGTGGTGTATTCTTCAGCTTTCCCGGATGGTGGCCACTGACTGCCTGGATGGAGTGTCCGCTGTTTTGATGTCGCACTCTGAAGGAGAGTGGCGGTGTATCCTTCAGCTTTCCCGGATGGTGGCCGCTGACTGGCTCGGCGGAGTGTCCGCTGTGGGGGATGGGACTGTACCGCTTCCTTCCCCTTCTGAGAACCCGTGCTCGGCCCAAGGGTCCGTGTGGGCTTGGCTGGTGGGATTCCACCTAATGGCCTTCCCTAACCTCCCTGCTTGCCAATTAATGGCTTCACTGAGGCGCCACGCCTTCTGTAGCTGCAGGGCAGGCCACGCGAATCAGTTGGCCTGGCTCTCCGGGCCCTGCTGCAGGCTGCTGGGATCCCTGGCACTCTATCACTTTGATTTTTTCTGCTTGCCCCTCCCCCAGCGCTGGCTAGCCAGGTTTCCTTTTGGCTGCTACTGGGAGGAGGGGTTGGAGGTCAGGTGTCTCTGGTTTCCCCCTAGCCTGTATGGAGGCTCAGCTTGATACTCCCTCTCCCGGCAAGCCTAGGAGAGATTTTATGCGAATTCCCGCTGTCTGGGGGGTGAGCTGAATGACACCGACCTGTTTTGATGTCGCACTCTGAAGGAGAGTGGCGGTGTATCCTTCAGCTTTCCCGGATGGTGGCCGCTGACTGGCTCGGCGGAGTGTCCGCTGTGGGGGATGGGACTGTACCGCTTCCTTCCCCTTCTGAGAACCCGTGCTCGGCCCAAGGGTCCGTGTGGGCTTGGCTGGTGGGATTCCACCTAATGGCCTTCCCTAACCTCCCTGCTTGCCAATTAATGGCTTCACTGAGGCGCCACGCCTTCTGTAGCCGCAGGGCAGGCCACGCGAATCAGTTGGCCTGGCTCTCCGGGCCCTGCTGCAGGCTGCTGGGATCTCCTTATTTCTTATAGTCTTCAAAAGTCAAATCAAAATGGATTAAAGACTTTGGAGTTAGAAGAGAAACCTTGCAACTACTAGAAGAAAACAAAGCAAACACTCTATAGCATAGGTGCAGAAAACGACTTCCTCAATAAACCTTTAACTTTAAGTTCAATGATATTTGTGTCTTCAGAAATATTTCCCTTTGAAAATAGTGTTTTCTTGAATGTGAAATAGGGTGAATTGGAGAATTGATGTCCTGGAAGAGTCATGAACTGAGGTGAGCAAGCTTTCTGGGATTCTGCAAAATAAATTCAAGCAATGATTGTGGCATTAGAGTAACTAACCACTCACACACTCACATGCCTTCTATTTTTGATTCTAGATACATCATGGAGCAAATCTATACTTAATAGAAGAAATGCTGGTCACGTGATTGAGTTAAGAATCACATCATTGTTTGCATCATTTTTAGTACAATAAGTCAAATTTTCTTATTTGTTCTAGGGGCTATCTTTTAATATTAACAAAAATGTTTCTGAAAATTTGGTAAATATCCCTAATAAAGTTAATTCAATTGAAAATTCAGTTATTTCATTAAACTTTCATTGAACCCTTGGTATGTGCTTGGGATTGTTTTAGGAGTTGCATCTTTGCCTTTAGGCAGTTCATAACCCATCAGGTAAGATGGACTCATAAACAAATAGCCTGTATATGCTACAGGAGCGAGGGTTGCTAAAAAGCACTGATCTGGGCTCAAACAACTACCCAGGATGAAGGCTGACATCATGGTAGAGGTGACATTTAAACATCCTAGAGGAGATTTTTAGGCTATGGGTATATTTGCACATCCTTCATAGTTCTCTTCCCCAGAATGATCTTGCCAGGACCTTCGTACCTGTAATGACAACACACATAGCACACTAATACTTTATGACAATCAAAGATCAAAATGATTTCCTCAGCTCAAGGAGACCATGAAATTCAAGAGACAGACCCTGTGACCAATGAGATTATGGGCAGAAAAGGTCATGAGCAGGCAGAATAGAAGGTTCATCTGGTTTTATTATAGGAGACAGTAAGTCTACGCAGGTTTGTAGCCAATCATATGTTTCTCCAACTACTAGAAAAAACAATCCAAGTCTTTCTGATTCAGAAAGTACAGAACACTGGTTTGGGGGTGACTTGGCCAATGACCTATTCACTGATAGATTGTTGGCCCACCATTTTTCTTCTTGAGCCACAATTCAGAAATTATGACACTAATATTAAGATAGGATAGACAGTAAAATTGGCAGGCAGTCAGGGTAATGTCCCCCTACCCGGTCCCTTTTCAATATAAAGAGCACTCCATGAAGGTAATATATAGAAGCATTCCAAAGATTCCCACCAAACCTTTGTCCTGGAGAAGTGGGGAAAAGGCCCTTTGTCCCAGAGTTGCAGGGAAAATGGAAGCAGGGAGGACCTGAAGAGAGGGATGGGAAAGTTCAAACTCAAGGGCCAAATAAATCACAGCCAATCAGAGGTCAGGACTGAACCAACATCCTTAACACTTCTCTAATATCATCTAGCATAGATTTTGACCTGGTGGCCATATTAACTCTGGACTAGCCCATTTAAATGAAAAGCTGCAACCAGGCCCCACTCATTCTGTAAGAGCTTTGCTTCTTCTTCTCTTCTCAATGGAATAAATCCTACTCTTTTACATTCACCCTTCATTATCTGTGAATTTCATTCTTGAAATTTGTGAGACAACCTGGAAAGAAATTCACAAGACCCCGTAACTTACATAGACTCTATCCACTGAGAGAAGCAGAGAATCTGGTTTTACCTCAAATTCTGGTTTCAATATTATTATTAATAATCTCTGGCAATAGGCTTTTGAATTTTTTCAATATTTTATTTTACCATTTTTGTACTTTCCAAATTTTCTACAATAAAATGCTTTATTTAACCTTAACATATAAATATATTAATTAACCTTAAAATAGTAAAAATAAAAGGATTGAAATAAATGACATCTAAGTCAATTTCAACTCAACATATGATTTTAAAGAAAGAGTGGAGACAGAAGAAATAAGAGGGTAATATACAACCTTTGGTGACAGTAATACACTCTGTCAAGAATGCTTTTTTGAAGTGACTCTCTTTCATTTAGTGTCAGGTCTTGTCACCCTAGAATAAGAAAAGGCAATACAGCAAAATGTTTAAAGATCCTTTTGACTTTGAGTTAAGTGATGGCTGGGTTCATATACTTCTCATCTGTCTCTGAGCCCAGTACTAGCAAAATTTGAAAAGAGGCCCAATTCCCCTTCAAGTGAGCTTTGACAGGATACTTAGACCACTCCTAGTACTGCCAGTCCTCACCTCTACCTACCTTCACTGCACCAAGTAGCAAACTCCTGACCCAAGGACCCTTCTACAGAACAGTGCCTTTGAGTGCTGTGGCTACAGAGGCAGGGCAGGAACAGTGACCCCAGTGGGGTAACCAGGAGCCCCACCAGAGTCTGGCCATAGATACAACTCATATCCTAGAGCACAATTTATTTCTATACCACAGGACTAGAGTTCAATTTTGGTAATGGAAAAACACTTTCAGATAACTTTGAAAGAAACTTCTAATACAAATTTGAGTTTATTACCAAGAATTGCTGAATATTTAAAAAATATGTCACGAAAGAAAGAAATGAAATGTAGCCAACAGAAAAATTAGCATGTTAAAAGGAGAAAATTCAATAAATACAATACAGAAAAGAAGATTACTATTAACGTGTATGAAACAAGAAAACAGGCTGTTATGTCAAAACAGATTTTAGAAATGAAAAAAATTGTTGAAGAAAAAAAAACAGTAAATGAGTTGCAGAACACTTGAACATGAACAAAGAGAAAGTTAGTGTACTATAAGACTGAGCTAGGTATTCTGACCAAACTTAAAACAAAAGGACCAAGAGAGAACATATGGAGAGAACAAGACCCTTGTAGCACAGACCCCAAGTGCCATTGTCTGTATATGAAGAATCAAACATGGATGGAATAGACAAAGTGAATGGGAAAAAAATCAAAGATGTAATAAGAGAAAAGCCTGGTGCTGAAGTTTTTAGATTGAAAGGGCTCACGAAATTTCTGATAAAAATAAGTGAAAAAGAAATCAACGTAGACATATTTTAATGAAATTTTGGAAAATCAAGAGAACAATTTAAAAATTTCCAAGAAAAAAAAAACTCCACAATTATATATAAAAGACAAAGAATCTTAACAATGAACTAGAAGTTTCTGATTGTGAATAATGGCTTCCACAGACATTGGAATCATGACTTCAATGATTTGAGTAGAGATGAATTTGACTCTAGAATTCTGTACCTACTCAAATGATCATTAAAATGTAAAGTCCCCAAAATGTATTTCAGACATACAAAACCTGCACAAAACACTCTCATGAGAATTTCTGAAAGCTTTAGTCTGTCAAAATGAAAAAGAAATAAAAGGAGAAATCAGCAGAGAAACGATCTTGAGCAAACACACACACACCCCCAATGAAAATGAAATAAATGCTGACTATTAAAAATAATCAAAATCAATATTATTCCAGATCCCAAAAAGAAAATATTCCCTCTGTAGGATGTAGGAAGGAGGAGATGAACACTTTTATTGTTAAAAATTGGGAAAAATATATATACAGTTTAATTTTAGATTACCCCCAAATTTTTAATGTATTGTTTGGACTGCAGTAAGAAGTGTGAACTGCTTTTGTAATTTGAGAGTAAAATGAGCAAAATATGTACAAAAGGAATTTTTAAATGCCTCCATTAAAAAAGGACTAGCTACTATCTTTTTTGGCGGGATGGGTACTGGGGATTGAACTCAAGGGCACTCAACCTCTGAGCCACATCCTCTGGCTATTTTGTACTTTAGAGACAGGGTCTCACTGAGTTTCTTAGTGCCTCACTTTTTCTGAGACTGACTTTGAACTTGTGATCCTCCTGCCTCAGCCTCCTGAGCCGCTGGGATTACAGACATGTGACACCACACCCAGCCTTAGCTAGTATCTTAATTATTGAATTATTTCTTACCTTCTTTCTAATGCCTATTGGGTGACTATCTAACTAAAAAGAATGGGGACCGTGACTCTCCATCTTTGCTGCCCACAAGTATACACCTGGGTAATGTTCACAATGCTCAATGCCCAAGCCCCCTTCTTGCCATATTAATTAAGGAAGAATCTCTGGGGGTGAATTCCACGCATCACCAGTTTTTAAAACTCCACAAGTGAATCCAATGTGCAGCAGAGTTTGCTAACTGGTATTTCAAGGAAGAAAGACTCACGTAGTACTAGATGGCACTGACAACGGGAGGATCCCTGAACTCTCAAGTCATTTGCTTTTGTGAGTGTTGGAATGCAGGAGCTCAGTGGGCACTGCTAGTATGGTGGAGCTCAGATTCTGTGAGATCAATTTCAGAAAAGATGGAATCAGTTGACTCCCTTTTAAATTCTACCCCATGGGACCCATATGAGCACAGAGCTGCTCCTGGTTGGCAGGGCTGGTCACCCTGCTGCTTTGTTCTGCAGTAGTAGCTAAACAGTGCCCCCTTCTTCTTAGGAACTTGTTAGGCATTTTCCCACAAAGATAAAAAACCTTCTTGGGTTGCAATAGGGCTTAGGGCCCTTGCTGAGTGCTGTGGCTGGGCTGGCGCCGAACCTTGCCTCTGAAATAACTTTTCCCTCCTGCCTGTTCAGGGTGTCTTGGCTTCTTTAGGAAGATGTCACTTCTTTGAACTCTTGATCTCTTGTTCTGCTTTCCACTATTGTTAAACACTTACTGTCTTGGATCTGAAATAGACATTAACTCCTTACCTGGCCTTATTTTTAAATGCTTCAAATGCTTCAATTTCCTGAATCTTTAACCTCCTCCCTTTCTCACTGATAGTTCCATCTGGTCAGGTGACCCAGCTATAATTTTCTTTTGACACGATGAATTCCATAGGGCTTTGATGGCCCTGATGCTCTTCACCTTTCAGGACTCATCAGCCTCCTGAAATACCCCTCTCTCTGTCCTCCAGTTCAATCCAATCTCCAGTTCTTTTTCCAGGGCTCTGTACCTTCACTGCTGAAGGAATATATGCTCAGCCAAGTTGTCTGCTTACTGCAATGTCTTCCCGATCCCTCCGTAGAGTCCAGTTTTTCTCCCTGCACGGCAATAGCCATCAACTCTGGGTTGCAATCACATTTCTTGTGTGTCTGTTTCTCTAGCTAGACCACCAAGAACTAGAAAGCAAAGGACAGGTCTCTGTCTTCATCCATGACTAGCACAGGGGCAGTAAACATTCACCAGATGAATGAAATCATCTAAGACCAACTGACCAGGCAAAATGAAGGTCTTGAGCTGGCTAAAGGTCAGAATTTACAAGAGAGCTTGTTAAAATGTTTATTCCCAGGCTTCTGCTCAGAAGACTGATTCAGGGGGATCCATCTGTGCTTTCCAAAGCCTCCCTATTTGATCATCATTTATCAGCCTTGACCTTGGGGGACCTTGGGAATTCTTCCTTAGGAAGTTTTGTGCTTTTGCTCTTCTCCCCAGGGCTTACAGTTCAGAACAACATGACTGGTCCCGCCACCTGTTCAGCCCCTCCCTTTAAAGAGGCCAGCTGTCCCTCCTGTGTCCTGTCCCTGCCTAAAGAAGAGTCTTCACAGCCTGAAGCCCTCTGAGGGCTGTGCCCTGAGAGAGGCAGTTTTGTGCTCAGTCAGGAGGCCCAGCCTGACAGTAGATTTGCATCTTGACTAACTCGTAAATCAAAAAGAATTTGAGGAAAATAGAACCACATTTTGCACTTGGGGTCCTATCATCTCATTACTTTCTGATGTAATTGACAACACTAGGATGAGCCGTCTGCCTTTCAGCCTCAATCTTTTCCTAAATGAATATTGATGCTGTGTTTACCTTTAATTAATATTCATTGCGATAAAGGAATTACACTCATTTACTTATAATTATATCCTTCTTGCAAAAACAGGCTTTTAATAACAGACCTTCCAGGGTGGAAAAACAGCTCTGCTCCCAACCTTGTCTGATGCCAGGAAAACCGCCTCTGCTATGGATAAAGGGGATTTTAGTTGTTACTGGTGCACAGGAAGGAGCTGTGGGTGGAAAGTTCACTCTTCTAACTTGTAGATCCGACTCTGTTCAACTACTGTGGGTTCTTGGGTTAATTTCTTTCTTTCTTGTACCTTAGCCTTTGTATCTGAAAAATGGTGATTAGAGCAGATCAATGGCTTCCTATTAGGATCAACGAAAGGATTATTGAAAGATGCCAAAGGAGGCCACATTCCAGACCAATTAAATAAAAATCTCAGTGTGTAGGCTCAGGCACCAGAATTAAAAAAAAAAAAAATCCCCAGATAGAACTCTTGAGAATTCCAGGATCGATATTTGTTCATCTGGGCATGATTCTTACTGGACTTGCTGGTGGCTCCTGCTTGGGTTGCAGATTGCACAGGGCCCAGAGGAAGGCTGCATGAGTCTCAAGCACCAACTGAGCCCTGCTCTGTGCTTCCCGGTGCTGAGGGTTCACCTCCTGAGTTCAGGAGGGAATAATATTCACTGAGCACCTTTTATGTGCATGGGAAAACCAACATTTCATCTGTTGGTCATCAGATATGTATTATAAGTCTACTATGTGCCAGGCATGGGGCGGGGGGTAATAGTAGGAAAAATATAGTGTCAGGCCTCATGGAACTTGTGATCTGGAGAAAGACTTAAAGCTGATAATTAACAATTACACAAGTTTAAGGAATTGCCAAGAAAAAGTGCAGGTTGCTATCAGAGCACAGAACTGTGGCATGATACAGAGGGAAATCTCCGTTATGAAGCGATGTTTAAGACCTAAGACTGGAGTTAGTTTGCTAATAAATGGTGAGGAGGAAAGGAGCCAGAGAATGTTTTTAGAAGGCAGATGTTGTCACTTGTGTTCCAGACAGTCAAACTGAGGCCCACAGTGGCCCAGAGCTTTTCCTGAAGTCCAAAGCAACCACTCTGGTACTAACTTTCCAGAATATTAGAAACCACTGAAATTACTTGGTGGGACATTACTGGCCAGAGTGACCTGGGTTGGGTAAGAACCAAGTATTCAAGGGGAGGGAATGAAGCCATAGGCCTCTAGAAGACAGCCTGTGGGCAGAAAAATGCCACCTGCTTTTTCAGGCCACAAGTCATGTGCAGTCCTATGGTGGAAGTGTATCAGTGTCCAACACAAGTTTAGGAGAAGAGTGGACTTCTCTGTGAGGTCAATGATATGACAAAAGGAGGGACCTATAACAGGTGATATTTGCATAATCCATCATGTGGCCCAGAGCAGGGCAACCTTTTAGCCAGTTGCAGGGGTCCTCTTAATAGCCTGGGGTTCAGATTCTGAAAAGAGCAAGACAATACCCTCCAAGCAGGCTGGGCAAGGCCACTATGTAGCTCACCCAGGAATGAGGTGAGTGCCACAGCTTGATATTGGCCAGGGTTAGATGTGAGCTGGACATAGCAGGTCAGAGACAGTTCGGCACCAGGGACCTTGAAAGGTCCAGTGCTTTAGTCTGAGGCTGTTTAAACACCTCCAATTGAGGACAGTATAGGGCTGGAGGCTGTGGTCAGCCTTTTCCTGAGGATGGTGACCAGGCAGTACCAACTGCTGAGGGAGCAGATGTGCAGAGGTGGGAGGTAGTCAGGGCTTCACTGTCCATTCCTATGGTTCTCAGTGGGTACAAGAGACTAACTTGGAGATTTCCTAACAATTAACTTCAACATAGGTCAGATGAAAAGTTTGGTCATTTTTATTAGGCTCATGTACATTTCTGGTTGAGGACCCCTGATCTAGACCAACTTTTCCATTGTCAGATGAGGATACTGAAGTGTGGAGAGAAGTGACTTGCCCAAGATCATACAACTATTAGTGGCAGAAATCAGACTAGAACCCCATTTTATTCATTTCCAGTCCAGTGCACATAACTGCTCGTGTTAGGAGATAACCTAAACACCACAACAGCTCCTTAAATGAATCTACCTTTTATAAGGCGCCACCTTGCCTCTGCCATGGCCTGATTTTCACAACCTGGGGTGAGTGATAGAGGCTGGTGCAGTGAGATGATTTTGTTGTCTAAGTCATATGACTAGGCTGCAATAAGAATTTATTCCTCTTTCCTAGTTCCTTGACCTTTTTCCTGCTTCTAGCGCCAGATTACAAAACTAGTGCCCAGACTTTTCTCCCAGGAGGCAAGACCTGACCTTTTCCAACCTGGGTGGTCTAATGGCTTCCAATGCATTTCCTGTACATGTCACCAACAAGCTTCTAATGGAGTGTATCTGTTAGGCTAAAGGGGACCCCGGTAATTAGTGGCCCAGAGGCATGAATGACGTGTGGACAACTGGCCGGCTGGTTACAATGCATTTGGCACCCCAAGGGCTCCAGAAACTGAAGCCAAAGTGCCAAGCACATCAAGCTCAAGTGTCACTGAGGTCTGAGCTCAGCTGCTCCCTTAGCATTTGTAAAATGTTCTGCCCACTCTCTTCCCCTCACATCCTCCCTTGGCCATTTTCAGGAGCAGATGAGCTGAGGTTACCCACAGCTGATCCCACACTTGCTGGTTAATTATCTTGGCCGGTAATTAGTGTTTCCTTTTCTTTGCTCCTTGCCAACTTCTGCAGTTAATGCATCATTTCTCTCCCTGCAGAAATTCCTTTGAGAAGGCTCCAAGGAGGCTGTGGAAGGCAATTTTCTGGTGGTGGCAACCTTTTGGAGACGATCCATATGTTCACTGTCCCATAACTCCAAGCCAAATCCCTTGGTTCCATACCAGATCCCTCTTTCTACTTCAAACTGTACATCAGTCACCAAGGCTTGCCAAGTACCTACCCTCCTGGACATTCCTTAAATGTGTCTCTGTCTCTCCATTATTGGGCCCTCTGATTTGTTCAGGTCTCATTCTCTTTGATTTGGATTCTTATAGAACTTTCCTGATAGACCTTCCTGTCCTGCTCCTATAGGCATCTCCTCTATAATTCAGAGAGAATAATCTGGCCAAACTGCCAGTCTGGCTATGCCACCCTCCCACCTAAATCCCAGCAATCTTTGCTTGGCTTATAACGTCTCATGAAGTTCAGCTTGCTCCTTTTTCAGCCCCCTCTTACACCTACATTTTATGCTCTACTAATTTGGAACTGCTGTACTTCCCTCTCTTTCCCACCCATATACATCTAAATGCATATGTACATGTGCACACACGTGCCTGCCACATGTGCAGGCATACACATTCCCTACTCCATGATCACACATTCATACTCCATGATCAGGAAGACAGGAGAAGGGGTGGGAAGGGCATCTTGACTGCCTTAGGCAGACACCTGAAGAACCACCATGACAAAAGAGATAAAAACTTATTTTATGTGGTTTTGGGGACAAGACTAGAAGCTATAAGTTGATTTCTTTTCTGCTTTGGGCTAAATCTGCATCAGTGGCCCTCAAGTGCCATTCAGATTATAAGATTCTGTCAATCTTAGATATAAAATCCAGTTCTGCTATTTCCAGAAAGACTTTTCTGTTCAGAAAAATCCCCAGCCTCACTGAACATTTGTGCCCCCATCTCCTACACATACACACACACATACACACACACACACACACACACACACACACACAAACACACACACTCCCCAATACAATCTCTATTAGACCTTGAGAATTTTGACATGCACTACCTCATTCTCAAATTGTTTCCAATACTCCATGGAGTCCTGCTTGCATTCATTTAACTTCACAAGCTTTAGGGGAAAGAAGAGTAGAAAAGTAATTTGAATGATGTGGGAATGCCACCTGGCCTTTTACTTGGGAAGCAGAGACCCCGGACAGTCTTTATGTGTGATGGGGGTGATAGGCTGCCGTATCCTCACTGTGACTCACTCTCTGGGTGCCATGAGGCATCCTGAATGACATGGCTGCTAAACGCAAACCAGAAACTTCATTTGAATCGTTGCCAAAAAGCAGAAATCACTCCCAGCCCTGGAGGGCTGACCTGTGGCTTTGGCTCACTTTTGATGAGTGTCAGTTTCTACGGTGGGGCCCTCCTGTGAGAGTGTTAAGGAAAATTTTGATGGTGAATAATCTTCCTGCAGATGCCGAGGGTGCTAAGGTGCAGTTCTATTCTGAAAGGTCTCCTACCACTTCTGGAGTAGATCACATTGTTACAGGGCTGGGGCTTCTCCAGAAACTGAAGCTGCACAAATTTTCTCGGGTACTCTGCTGTCTACTTGACCCCAGGTTCTTGAGATTGACTCTTCTTTGTGAAGGTCTTGATTTTTTGCCTATCAGAATGATAGGGTTGTGATGTAGTTTCAGTGATCAGGGAGAGTCCAGGCCACCTGACAAGGTGTGATATCATCTTGAAACCATCCTTTTCTTAAGGGGATATAGCTATGGCCAGGGGAGGTTTTGACATACCCAGCCCCATATTCCAAGTGCTTGTCTGTCAGATGAGGCTCCCTGTGGCTTTCAGTTACCCTCCATAGTCTGTCTCTGCTCACCCACTCATGACTGAGTAGCTACCTAACACCATGAAGGGAAGGCGTCCAGTTCAGCCACTCATATTCTCCGCAGCACTCTGAGAAAGCCTGGTGCCGGGTGCCCAGTGTCTTCAGGATTATTGAGTGATTAGAGAATCAGTTACCTGACTCTTTTAGGATTGGTGTGGTAGAAGGAGCATGAATCTAACATTAATATAATATTAGGGACCCCAGTTACACTCCCTTACCAGTTCTGTGATAGTAGGCCAATCTCTGGGGCTCAGATTCAGTCTGTGTGTATGTGGGTGGGAGGGAGTGGGGAAGTGGGAGGAATACAATGAATGATTACATCTTTTCTTCCAATGGGATTATGCTAAGATTTTCTGGTTTTTCTATTTCAGAGGTTGGCAACTTTATCTGAAAAGGGCCAGATATTTCAGGCTTTGTGGTCTACATGGTCTCTGTTGTACTGATGTCACTGGTCAGTATCATTGCTATTGTATGAAAAAAAACCCATAAATTAACATGACTTTGCTTTGACAAAATGTTAAATGCAAGCCAGCCTGGTTTCCTGACCCCTGGCTTGTCTACCCTTGTTCTAGACTCTTCTATTTCCCACATAATGGGGTTTATTGTTCTCAGTTTGCAGTGGGTGGTGGGCCACCAGACTGGACGCGTCAGTTGCCTACCTATGGCAAAGCTCTGCAGTCTGCTCCTTCAGAGTTGAAGGTTCCAACCATAGCAAGGGTGCCCCCACCTCCTACACACACACACACACACACACACACAATTAGGTTCACTCCAGAGTTCCACCTATTCAGGATGAGAGCATGTGCTGACGAAAACACAGCAGTTGATTTCCATTTCCAAGTCCAGGTTTTCTTTTATCTTTTTTTTTATTATTATTATTTTTAAATTTTGGGACAGGGTCCCAAAATTGCTTAGGGCATCACTAAGTGGCTATGAAGCTGGCCTTAAACTTGCAATCCTTCTGCCTCAGCCTCCTGAGTCTCTGGGGTTACAGGCGTGCGCCACCATCCTCAAAGTCCAGGTTTTCAACATTTCCCAAACCAGTGTTGTGGCCCATGTGTTGAAGACAACCCCAATCTATTATCTCTTGGCTTCCTGGGTGCCAATAGGGGAGAATTTTCCTTAGTCATATATTCCTTGTCATGTTGTGCTGCCTTGTCACCAGGCTAAAAGCACCAGGGTCAAGTAACCCTGGATTGAAACATCCTAAACCCTCATGGTTTATAAAATAAGCCACCTCTCCATTCAAGTTGGTGATGTTAGGTATTTTATTACAGCAACAGAAAGCTAACACTTTGATAAATGGAAAATATAGCTGCAATATAAGAGATACACATTGAGTCTTTTGGGGAACAAGAGCTATAGAAAATCTTTCAAGAATTGTATATATTTGCTGCCTAAGCTTGGCATGTAATATCCTCATGATCTAGCATCTGTAGCTATTACATATCTGCCCCAAATTACAATCTATTCTATCATAAACTGTGTGACTTCAAGCAAGGTAGTAAATACCTCTGTGTCTCAGTTTTCTCCATCAAATGAAGTAATTATTTCAAGGGCTTTGCTCAACTCCTGGCATACAGTGAACGTGTGGTAAATGTATTAGCTCTGTCCTGTGAACAGTCCTATACTCACTGCTTCCCAAGTAAGGCCTTTTCCTGGCACATCTGCATCTTTCCCATTCATTAAAATTGAGCTCAAATATGGGTCAGGAAAATTTCCCTGATTCTCTAGTAAGAAACAATCTCCCTCTCCATTAACTGAATCTCCTACTTCTTTATCACAGTTACTTTCTACTTTGTCATAGTTTGTTGGCACCTGAAACTATAAATACTTTAGGGAAAAAAACATGTCACCAGTTATTTTATGGATCCCCTCTGTATGAAGAATTATCAGCTGGTTGAATTAATGAGTCAAGTAACTCAAACAAGGCTCCTTAGTTTTCAGATTATAATGGCTAGGGTAACTGTCAGAGATATGATTTTTGCTTAGATTTCACTTGAGCTTAGGTGGATGAATTTTCTTGATAACTTGTAGCCTATAAACTTATCAATTTATACCACATCTAGGCACAGACAGGAGACTTGGAGTTCTGAGCCCGTGAAGCAGTAGGAACAGTTGGGCTTGGAGCCCAGGGTGAGAGAATTTGTCAAGTTTTGCTAATTAAATTTGGGGTCCATCACTCCCTGGCCTGCCAGGGTGGTGCCAATGGGCTGCAGCTGGTTATTGATGGAAGAATCCCCATCCTATTATTTTTTTCCTGTCATTAGTGAATGAGAAATCTGTGTGTATTAGCCACATATCGAAGCTATCCTTTACCCTAATTTACAATATATATTTGCTCCTACTTGACTTCAACTATATTGAGTTGAGATTAACTTCAGGGAAATTTTGGTTTCTGGGCCTACAATGCTTCTGAGTGCTAGATGAATCACAGACTTTCAGAAAATTGAAACGGGAACTCTGAGATGAATGGTTCTAATGCCCTATGCATAAATGTCCCCAAACAGCCCTAGGAGGTTATGCAACTTCCTGGTGAATATTTCCATTGACAGGAGTACTTTTTACTATTTGAAGCAGTGCATTTCTTTTTTGTTATAGCTCTAGTTCTTGTTGATACGAATAGTAACATTAGCTTTCATTCTCGGGGTGATTTGTCCCCAACATCCTGGGATCTACCTGTAGTGGGTGCATGAATGCGGGCTTCTGGGAGGTTAGGAGTGAACCTCAGGGGAGCCTGGCTTCCAGCAGTGTGCAGTTCACAGCCCCAGAGGAACTTGCCTGCTCACAGCAGCTGTTTTGGTGGAGCCCTGGGTTGCTACAGGGCCCTGCTCTTTTCTGGTGCTCATTTTTTTTTTCTCTAGATATGCCTTCAGAAGTTTATGGACCCAGTGGCCTTCCCCTTTCCTCAATTTGGGAATTCCAGCCTGTCTACCCCATTGCTGTTGACCCATCTGAAAAGGGACCAGCACCTGAAATCCCCAAAGCCTGGCCTTCACGATGTTGAAACTTATAAGCCTGACAGTGCTGGTAGGTGTCAGCTTAGGTTCATAAGAATGAAAACATGTCAGATTGCTTGTGACTAAAGCACTCAGGGGTCACTCCAGGGGAACTGGGCTAACTAGGCCGTGCGAAATAACTACACAAGAGACAGAAATACCTTTTTCTTTGGGGTGCTGTGATGGCTCCTCTGACCTTAAAGGAAGAAAGAGAGAGAGCACGCACTGACCCCTTTTATTGAGGAGAAGCTACTCAAATGAGGCAAGGGGTCAGGTTTCAAGGGGCTGAGTCTAGCTTCATGATGTCTGCTGTCAGCAAGTTGCTGACATCTAGGAAGGTCACATCCAAGGCCAGAGTAAGAGAAGGGGACATACAAAAGGTGTTTTCATGGAACATTCTATCCCAAACAGGGCAAGGGATGATATTACAAAGGAACAGGTGAGCATGACTCCACTCATGGGGATGTAGAAAGGCACGCCCATGCACGAAGACACAGTTGCTCTAACCCTAGAAGAGTAGGGCTGTCCAGATCACAGCATGACTGCCTGATGCAACAGTCAGCAGGGGAGTCAGACACAATCATGTGCTAGTCGGCCTCACACACACACACACACACACACACACACACACACACAAATGTAAAATATTATGAAATAAATACTGTGGCTTTGAGAGAATGAGAAGTCCAAAGGGAGGGATTTAACATTGACACACAAAAATAAAGAGGTTTTGGTTTAAACAAAGTGGGCAAAGAGGAGAACAAAAAGAGAGAACTCTAAAAAATTCTCAGTGAGATTTAAGACAAGAATGTATTAGAGATGATCAGAAAGAACTCCAAAAAATTGAGAAAATTATTTAAAAAATCATTTCTGAAATTAATCTATAGAAGTAGAGAGATATGGAGGGGCTGAAATCAAATAATTGATTTAAAATATACACTTAAACATTCTTCAGAATATAAGGAAAAAAAGACAAATTGATAAAAATATTAGTGAGAATAAAGAAAAATGAAGGATAAACTCAGAACAGAGAGTTTGAAAAAGACAATGTATATCTGAGCAGGGTATGGTGTTGTACATAGGTAATCCCAGCCACTTGGGAGGCTGAGACAAAAGATCAAGGTCAACGTCAGCAACTTAGTGAGACCCTGTCTGAAATAGAAAATAAAAAGGGCTGCAGTTGTACCTCAGTAGGAAAGTGTCCCTGGTTCAATCCCCAGTACCCCACCTTCCCCACACTCACAAAAGACATGTTGCTCTGGAGGAGAAAAAGAATGAAGAAATAGTAATTTTAAAAATGAAATTCCTGGAACTGAATAATGACCAACATTTTGAGATTGAAAATAAAAAATTACGCCAACAATTAATAAAATTACACAAATATTTGTTTCTTAAATTTTAATTTTCAGGAATGAAAAGCACATTTTACAAGTTTTTAAAGAGAAACTAGGTTACTTTCAAGGGAAAGAGAATGATTTTGGAGTCAGAATTGTTATTTACAACACAGGAAGCCAGAAGACTTTGGGAAACATTTAAAGAATAACAATGGAAAAGAACTGATTCCAGAATCTTACACAACCTAAGACTGCAATGTTCAAAAAAATCTGAACCTGTGAATGTTTTCACAAAGAACGTGCGGCATGCCTTCTAAATTAGAATTTAATCAGGAAAACGATATCAGAATGAGGAAAAATTTTGATCCTCAAGGATTCCAGTAAATCTCATTTTTCAATATAAATCAAGTTTCTTAGCACAGAAGAGGAAACACTAAGATGAATATTGAATAACCCAGAGTAAAAATTCTAATCATTTTAAAAAGATGCAGAAGGAGAATAGAGAAGCCCTATTCAAAGAGTCTCTTAACATGGAAATATCAACATAATAGTTTACCTTTTCAAGTTTTACATTTTGAATAGGTTTAAGTGTGTTTGTTAAATGTTAAAAATGAACCATTAGTAAAATAGAAAGCCGCAGTAGAATTAACAGTCCACCAGGAAAAATAAGCAAATCAGGGTGGCACACACCTGTAATTCCAGCAGCTGGGGAGGCTGAGGCAGAAAGATCATGAGTTCAAAGCCAGCCTCAGCAAAGGTGAGGTGCTAAGAAACTCAGTGAGACCCTGTCTCTAAATAAAATACAAAATAGGGTCGGGGATGTGGCTCAGTGGTCGAGTGCCCTTGAGTTCAATCCCAATTACGACACCCCCCACCAAAAAAAAAAAAAAAAAAGCAAATCAAATAAGGTGAGGAAAGGAAAAAGAGGGATTATAAGAAATTATATAAATGAAAAATATAAAATAAAGAGCTCAAGCTCAATATGATTTTGGTAAGTAATTCTACTAAACATTTAAGGAAGAAATAATGCCAGTCTTACACAAACCATCCAGCTAATTGAAAGAGGATGTACTTTGTAATTTGTTTCTAAGGTTAACATCATCTTGACACCAACATATGAGAAGTACGGCATGAAAAGGAAAATGACAGGTAACTCTAACTTATAGATACATAGTCCTAAAATGGAACCGGGAGGTTACCTAAGCAGGAAGTTCCTAAAATAGTTCTGCACAGGCTCTAGCAATATTTGAAAAAGGATGATGTGTCCCAATCAAGGTGACCTCCATTTGAGTATATTATTTATACTCAAAGATTATTAAAAGAATGAAAAAGACAAGCTGCTGAGTGGGAGATGATTTATACACTAGACTCACTTCCAGAAAATAGAATTTAAAAAAACAATAAGAAAATGGCAGACAGGCATTGCACAAAAGAGAAAATTCAAGGAGAAATTAACTTGTAATAATAGTAATCTCAGTAGTAATCCCAGGAATGCAAAACTAAAATCACAGAAAGAAATCACTGCATACCACCAGAATGGTTGTGATTGACAGGACTAACCTTATTTCCTATTGGAGAAAATCTGGCTCAATAGAAATACATTATAGAATACACTCAATAGAAATACATGCTTATGAGTTGTAAATAGGTACAATCCCTTTTATAGAACAGATTATTAAATATCAAATGTAACGAAACCCACCATCTTCAACAATTCTACCTATTGTTACATAGCCAATGGAAACTTGTTCAAAAGTATTCAATGAAACAACTCCAAAATGAGAAATAACCCAGATGCAGGTGACAGAGGAAGAGGAAAATAACTGTATATTTAAATACTGGAATAGTATAAAGCATCATCAATATCAACCTCAAAAGCTGTAACTACAGACAATAGAAATGAATCTTTAAAATGTAATGTTGTCCAAAACAATAAGACAAAAAGACTTATACTGACTAATTTTCAATGTAAATTTTAGAAACAGACAAATCTAAACCATAGATGAAGGAATGTGCACTTAGGTGGTTAAAATATGAAAAAGAGAAAAGAGACAATTTCTGTAAGAGTGAGAGTAGTAGTAGTATTTGAGGGTAAGGTTGAGAAGAAGCAGTTTTTGGAGATTGGTCAGCATCCTACATCCTAGCACAGGACCTGGGAAGTGGTCAGATGAGTGTACTTTACAGTATACATTTGTTTTATGCATTTTTTTCTGTATGTTACCTTTCATGATAAAATATTCACCATGTATCAGTAAAATACAAAACTAACGAACTAAAACCCAAAGGTCTCCCCACCCCTACTCCACACCTGGCTAATTTAGGTTGGCTATTGTGAATAGTATTACAGTAAACATGGGAGCACAGGTGTCCCTTAAATGGAATGCTTTTCTCTCCTTTGGATATATATTAATGGTGAGATTGCGAGATCATGTAGTTCTATTTTTAGCTGTTTGAGAAACATCCATATGGTTTCCCATAATGGCTGGACTAATTTACATTCCCACCAACAGCATACAAAGATTTTTTTTTTTCCCCAAAAACCTCACTAGTACTTATCCTCGTCTTTTCAATTAAACCAGGTGTGAAGTGATATCTTGCAGTTTTCGTTTGCATTTTCCTGATAATTAGTGATGTCGAACATTTTTTCATGTAACAGTTGGACATTTGGATGTCTTCTTTGAGAAGAAAAGGACCTATTTTTAAGTTAGGGTTTGTTTTTAGTCAGCTTTTTTTTTGCTGCTGCAACTAAGACACCCAACCAGAGTAACTGTAGTGGAGGAAAAATTTATTTGGGGGTTTACAGTTTCAGAGGTCTCAGTCCATAGATAGCTGGCTCCTTTCCTCAAGGCAAGCCTGAAGAATAAGGCTGAACATTATGGCAGAAGACTGTGTCAAAGGGGAACGGCTCACATGATGACTAGGAAGCAGAGAATCCACTTGCCAAATATAAAATATATACCCCAAGGGCATGCCCCCCAATGACCACCTCCTGCCACACCCTCTCTGCCTTCAGTTATACTCATTCAATCCTTTCAGGGATTAAGTCACTGATTGGGTTAAGACTCTTGTAACCCAGTCATCTGTCCTCTAAACCTTCTTGCATTGTCTCACATATGAGTTTTGGGGGACACCTCACATCCAAATATAACAGCATTTTTTCCCCTGCTACTGAGTTAAATTCCTTATATATTTTGAATATTGACCTCTTATTAGGTATAATCTTTGCAAATATTTTCTTGCAATTTGTAGGTTGTCTCTTCTGTTTACTGCTGCCTTTGATGGGTAGAAGCTTTGTAGTATGATCTAATCTCATTCCTCTATTTTTGCTTTTGTTGCTGGGTTTTTAGGCTCATATACAATCTTTGCCAAGACCAATGACAGGGAGTTTTCCCCATGTTTTCTTCTATTAGTACTATAGTTCAAGGCTTAAGGCTTTAATCTATTCCTATTTTTGTATTTTGGATGAAATGAAGATCTAATTCGTTCTTCTGCATGCAGGGGTAAGGCCCTGGACTTGGTTAAGCAACTGCTTTAATATTCCTCCAACATATATTTCTCCTGTACCAACTACATGCTAGATGCTTTTGTAGTATGGGTATTGGTAAACAAACAAACAAAAAAAGCAATCTCCCTAAGTGGTGGAGGCTGCACATTAATGATTAAAACTGTATGCAAAATTGTGAAAACATGAAGCATCCTAAATATGGTAAAAAAATATCAGATCTAACAGAAATATTTATGCTAAACTCTGAAATACTGAAGACATCCCTGTTCTAGAATTTTTATTCTTATTATGTTTCAAAGCACATTTTAAATAAGATTTCTGGGAAGTGCCTATATGTGCACTGAGTGTGTATTGTTAAGAATGCTTTTTCCCTCTTGCAACTGAAAATGACTTGATAGCTTTTCAGTCTTGAATGTATTTTTTTAAACTCTGCAAATGTTACTTCGTTTTCTGCAGGTTTTAAATATTAAGAATGATCAGAAACCTATCTAATTTTTGTTTCCTTGTAGGTAAGCCACTCCTTCCATATCTGCCTGGGTGCATATAGGCTCTCCCACTCCATATATATATATATATATATATATATATATATATATATATATAAATTTTTTTTCACAATAATCACTGAAGTATATGCATGTATAGAAGTCTACTAATTAATTTTTATTGCTCTTCATGAAATCCTTTCGAAGTGATACACACATCTTCTTTGCCCTCTTTTCTTCCTGATTTTAATATTTATCCTCAATTTGTACTGTTTTTCTTTTACATTTTATTTCATACCTAAATGGGATCCTCTGCATTTTCCCTAATTTTTTTTTTGTGTGTGTGGTTATTGTTCAGTGGCTCACTACTTCTCCCTTCCTTTTGATTTTGGGAGACCTTGTTGAATTTGTTCTTTCCCGCTTTCCTTTTCCTCCATATCCAGTGTCCCCTTGTTTGTATTTTGGTGGTGGCATTCATTGTTTTTAGTTCTTCCTTTATAAACTACATGATGTTCTTTGTTCTTTTCTTTCTTTTTTCTTTTTTAGTTGTAGATGGACACAATAACTTTATTTTATTTATTTATTTTTATTTCTGTGTGTGTGGTGCCGGGGGTTGAACCCAGTGCCTCACGCACGCTAGGCAAGCGCTCTACCACTGAGCCACAACCCCGGCCGCAAACTACATGTATTCTTCAAAGAAATAAGGTGCCTCAGAATACAGATCAAATGTATTTTCTTTAGCAATTTTACTTAATAGAGAGATGTTGTTCTGATTCCAGAAGTTTAACTTTCCCAATATCAAATGTTGAGCCTGAAATTCTCAATAAGTATTTATAGACCATTTAAATGTTTTTGGTTTAGACAATGAGAGACTGACAAGGCTTGGCTTTCCAGGCCAGTCTGCATTCCTGAGGGCTGGAAAGGGTAGGAGGTAGTGGGGGCAATGAGGGTATCCTTTTCCCTTTCTTCTGTTCTGTGCAATCTGAGCCTCAACTCATTTTCCTGCCCTCAGGGTTCTGTCCCACCAGCTTGTCTGTCCTGGGACAGGCTCCAGTGTGCTGGTATGTCCTTTATGTTGCAAGGATTAGGAAACAATTCCAACAGGCTCAGATAGTAAAGGAAAACCATGTGTTCAGTTAACTGAGATAAGCTGGGCTCTACAAGGGTTTTCCCACAGCCAGTGATGTTGTCACGCACCAAGATTCCTTTGATCTCCTTTCTCCACCTCCAGGACGTTAGCTTCACCCCAAAGGTGGACTTTCTTAAGGCGACAACAGAGTTGCCTCAGTTCCAGAGTTCCTCTCGGGGCACCACATGACCTGGCAGTTGGCTGGCTCAGACTGGAGGACTCAAACTACTTGTAGTTGAAGTGGAATGAAATGTCACTAATTGACTTAGAACCATTTTAGCACTCTGGCTGTCCCCCAGGGTTGAAAGAGGGTCAGTTCACTTGCTGCGTTCCATCACTCACCTGCTTCCCTGGGGAAAGGGCTGCATGGATGACAGGACTAGGGAGTCATTCATAATATGTTCAGGTTTTTAATGTCCCTCTTGGTGTGTTCTCAGAGTTGGAGGCAAGTTCCAGAAGTGGTGGAGATACAGTAGGGTAGACTTTTTCTTAGATTTGTGAGTCTAATATATAACAGTTTACTAAAATTGTGTAAGCCAGTTTTGACTGTGAGTTTGAGTTTTGGGCAAGCCACTTAGCCGGTAGTTTGATTTTAGTTCCCTTGGAGGCTCTCTTAATCCCAATCAGTGAGGGGACAGCAAGTAGTCTAAGAGAAGCTCATAGGATGACACTAAAACTTGATATTGAATTAGGGATATTTGGGGGCTGGGTTGTGGCTCAGTAGCAGTGCACTTGCCTAGCATGCGTGAGGCTCTAGGTTCTATTCCTGGGACCACAGAAAAACAAATAAAGGTATTGTGTCCATCTACAACTAAAAAAAAAAGAAAAAGAAAAAAATTTAAAAAAAGAAATAGGGATATTTGGATTTATTTACTCATGTGAGAACTACTCCTTTTTTTATTTTTAGTGCACTGAAGTTATGAATAATGGCATTTATTTTGACATATTCATAAATGTGTACACTGTTTTTTCCATTTTAATCCCCACTATTATCCCCTTCTCTCCCCTCTCCTCCCCCTCTAATTCCCTTTTTTTACTGTATTGGTCTTCCTTCTATTTATTTATCTATGTTTAAAATTGGTACATTGTAGTTACATGTAAAATTGGAATGCACTGTGATGTATTCATACATGTGCATAGCATAATTTGGTCAATTCTCTGCCCCAGTTCTTCTTTCTCTTCCCTCCAGGAAGTCTTCCATTCCCTTCACCAGTGGTCTCCTGCTTCTGTTCTACTCCTCTCCCTTCTATTTTTACAGGATTCCCCAGCCCCTTTTAATTCCTGTAATCTTCTTAACTTCCACCTATGAGAGAAAACCCTTAACTTTCAACCTTTGACTTTCAACCCTTGACATTCAACCCTTGACTTTCTGAGTCTGGCTTATTTCACTTAGCTCTCCATTCTTATCCATTTACCAGCATATGACATCATTTTATTCTTCTTTATGCTAAATAGATTTCTATGGTGTGGAATGTAGATTTTCCATTGTATATCACATTTTCTTTATCCATTTATCCACCGATGGACACCTAGGCTAGTTCCATAGTTTGGAAATTGTGCTGCTATGCATGCATCACTATAATATGCTAATTTTAGATATTTTGGATTAATACCAAGGAGAGGGATCACTAGGTCATACGATGGCTCCATTCCATACCATTTTTGAGGATCTCCAAACCATTTTCAAAGGTGGTTGTGCTAATTTGTCATCCCACCAACCTTTTCTGCCATATCCTCCCCAGCAATTATCATTATTTGTATTCTTGCCATTCTGACTGGGGTGAGATGAAATCTCAGTGTTGTTTTGATTTGCATCTCCCTGATTGCTAAGGATATTAAATATTTTAAATATATATTTGTTGGTATTAGTTCACTGTTGAAAGAGTAGCTGGCAAAGATTTTCTTCCATTCTGTTGGCTGCCTCTTCACATTCTTGTCTCCTTTTCTGTGCAAAAGCTTTTAAATTTAATACTATCCTACTTATTGGTTGTTATTTTTATTTCTTGAGCTTTAAGGTCTTATTAAGGCATTTGATGCCTGTCCCAATGTGTTGGATTTCTACCTCTATGTTTTCTTTTTTCTTTTGTTCTTTTCCAATATACATGACAGTAGAGTGTATTTTGACATATTATGCATACAGGGAGCATAACTTATTTTAATTAGGACCTCAGTCTTGTGGTTGTACATTATGCAGAGTTTCACTGGTCGTGTATTCATATATGAACTGAATATATGAATGATTCATATATTATTTTGTCTAGTTCATTGTACTGACTTTCCCATTCCCATTCCCCTCCTATCCCTTTATTTCCCTTTGTCTATTTCTCTGAATTTCTGTTCTTCCCTTCCCCCTTATTGTGTGTTAAAATCTGCATATCAGAGAGAATATTCGGCCTTTGATTTTTGGGGATTGGCTTATTTAACTTAGCATTATAGTCTCCAGATCCATCCATTTATCAGCAGCAAAATTCAGAAAGTCATTCTTCTTTATGGCTGATTAATATTCCATTATGTTTATATTCTACATTTTCTTCATCCATTCATCTGTTGAAAGGCATGTTGATTAGTTCTATAGTTTAACTATTGTGAAATGAGCTGCCATAAACATTGATGTGGCTGTGTAATTATAGTATGCTGATTTTAAATCCTTTTGGTAATAAGGAGGAATGGGATAACTGGATCAAATGATGGTTCCATTCCAAGTTTTCTTACTTCTATGTTTTATTCTAGCAGTTTTACTCTTCTGGACTAATTCCTAGATCTCTGATCTATTTTGAGTTGATTTTTGTGCAGGATGAGAGCTAGTTATCTAGTTTCATTCTTCTATGTGTGAGTATCCAGTTTCCCTGGTACTATTTGTTAAAGATATTATCTTTTCTTCAGTGTATGGTTTTAGCAACTTTTTGCCAGGGATCAGATGACAACATTTATTTTGATTTGTTTCTGTGTCTTCTAGTCTTTTTCACTGGTTTTTGTATTTGTTTTTATACCAATGAAGTGTTATTTTTGTTATTCTATCTCTAATTTGAGATCAGGTATAGTGATGCCTCCAGCATCATTCCTGTTCCTCAGTCTTACTTTGGCTATTCCAAGTCTTTTATTCTCCAAAACAAATTTTAGGACTTTTTTTTTCTTCCTAGTTCTGTGAAAAATGTCACTGGTATTTTGATGAGGATTGCATTGAACCTGTATAATTTTTTGGTAATATGGCTCTTTGACAATATTAATTCTTCCTATTTAAGAACATGGAAGGTCTTTCCATCTTCAAATTTACCTTCAATTTCTTTCTTTAGTGTTCTATATGCTCGTCACTTCCATAGTTACATTTATTTCCAAGTATTTAATATTTTCTGAGGCTATTGTGAATAGAATAGTTTTCTTGATTTTTTTCTTGGCAGATTCATCATTAGAGTATAGGAGAGCTATTAATTTTCATGTGTTGATCTTGTATCCTGAAAGTTTGCTGGATTTGTTTATCAGCTCTAGAGCCTGCAGAGTTTCTTTGATCTTCCAAGTACTGGATCAAGTCATCAGGAAACACAGATAATTTTACTTCTTTTTCAATTTTTATCACTTTAATTTCTTTGTCTTGCCTGATTTCTCTGGCTAAATTTCACAAACTATACTGAATAGGAGTAGTGAGAATAGATATCCTTGTCTTGTTCCTGATTTTAGAGGAAATGCTTTCAGTTTTTCTCCATTCAGTATGATGTTGGCTATGTTATACATAGCCTTAATGTATCCAAATATGTTCTTTTTATCCTTCCTCCAACATTTTTAACCTTAATGGATGCTGGATTTCATCAAAGGCTTTTTCTGCATCTATTGAGATGATCATGGGATTTTTGTCCTTGATTCTACTTATGTGCTGAAGAACATCTATTAATTTATATATTTTGAACCAACCTTGCATTCCTAGAATGAATCCAACTTGATCATGGTGCATTATCTTCTTAATGTTTTTGTGTGTGGCTTGCTAATATTTTATTAAGAATATTTGTATTTGTTCATTGGGGATATTGGTCTTCAGTTTTCATATTTTGATGTGTTTTTTTTATCTGGCTTTGTAATTAAGGTGATACTGGTTTCATACAGTGTTTTCATAGTGTTTTCTTTCTTTCTATTTCATGGAATAATTTCAGAAGGATTGACATTTGTTCTTCTTTAAAAGTTTGTTAGAACTCAGCTGAAGAGGCATCTTTTCCTGGGCCTTTCTTTGTTGAAAGCTTTTTATTACTACTCAATCTCATAACTTGATATTGGTCTGTTTAGATTTTCTATATCCACTTGGTTCAATTTTGGTAGGTCATATGGCTGGAAGTCTTTCAATATCTTCCAGATTTTCCAACATATTAGAATATAAGTTTTCAAAATAGTCTCTTCTGATCTTTTGGATTTCAGCAATGTCTGTGTCACTATCTCATTTTTTATCTCAAATTTTGTTGATTTTTGTAGGACTTTTCTCTTTTAGTTAGTTGGGATAAGGGTTTATCAATCTTATCCATCTTTTCAAAGAACCAATTCTGTATTTCACTGATTCTTTGTGTTATTTTTTTCATTCTCCATTTCATTAATTTTAGCTCACATCTTAATTATGTCCTGTCTTCTACTGATTTTGAAATTAGTTTGTTCTTCTTTTTCTAGGGCCTTGAGATGTAGCAATTGATTATTTTGTATCTTTCTGCTTTATTTTTCTTTTCTTTCTTTCTTTCTCTTTTCTTTCCTTTTTCTTTTCTTTTTTCCTTTTCTTTTTTTTTTTTGTATAGGCACTTACTTCTATAAACTTTCCTCTTAGAATTGCCATTAGTGTCTCAGAGATTTTGGTATGGTATATCAATATTCTCATTTGTTTATAGGAATTTTCAAATTTTTCCTCTCATTTCTTATTCAAATTAGTATTATTCAATCTCCATATATTTGTGTGGTTTCTATAATTTTTTTGCTCCGATATCTAATTTCATTCCATAATTATCTAATAAGATGCATGATATTATATCAATTACCTTGTTTTTGCTAATAATTACATTATGACCTAGAATTTGTTTGCTCTTGGAGAAGATTCCATGAGCTGCCAAAAATAAAGTGAATTTGATTGTTTTGGTGAAATATTCTACTAATGTCTGTTAGGTTCTTTTGATTTATAGTATTATTTAGGTTGAAACTATCTTCATTGATTTTATGTTGGAATGACTATTAGTGAAACAGGTATGTTAAAATCACCCACCATTATTGGGTTCTATTTGGGATTTAATGTCAAGAAGTGTTTGCTTTATGTATATTAAGTGCACTGTCATTTAGGGCATAAATATTTAATATCATTATATCTTTTTGTTGGATTGCTCCCTTTAACAGTATGTAATGACCTTCTTTGTCTCTTCTAATTAATTTTTGTTTGACATCTGCTTCATCAGATTTGAGAATAGCAACTCTTGCTTGTTTTTAGGCTCAGTTTGCTTGGAATATTTTCTTTCATCCTTTTACTTTCAGTCTCTGAATGTCTTTGCCTATCAGATAAGTCTCTTGCAAATAGTACTTGTTACATAAAACTAAGTCTTATACCAAAAAACAAAATAATCTTTCTATGTTACATCAGTCAATAAGGAATAAGAATGAATTTACTTTTTTGTTTTCCTGTTCAAGGTAGCCATGTCTATTCTCTGACTTCTGCAATAATGGACCCAGCTCCACAACTACACTGCTTTGTTCTTCCATGATCATGAACCTCTGGACTGTTCAAAGATGGGCTGGAGCACAAGATGAGAAGAAAACATTGGAAACAGGGAGAAAGAAATTCAGTCATTAAGTCCACATGAAGAGGGTTAGTGGGGAATCCCAGAGAGATGATCATGTGTACATCTAAGGAAAAAAAGGAGGCCAGATGATAGTGATACAGGTAGGTGGTCAGAGATACTGAGAGCAGGTCCTTGTTATAGCTGTGATACCATGGGAAAAGCTGAGGCTCCATCTCTGGGATGATTGATCAGAGCTAAGCTAGGCCTAGGTCTGAGAAAGCTACAAAACCAAACACATTATCTAAGCAGTAACACATTATTTGTTTCATCTATGTAGCAAAAAAAAACATTAATTTTTTAAATGTGCCAGAAAATGTGATAGTTATTGGAGGTATTAATATAAATACATTGACTTTCTCTTCAAAAGTTTTAAATTAGAGATGCTCATTTTATAATGTGATTCCATCCTAATAATCTCATCATAAGTTAAAAATATCATAGGTCAAAATTGCATTTAATACACCTAACCTAACTCATTATAGCTTAGCCTAGCCCCCCATAAATATGCTCCGCACGATTACATTAGTCTACAGTTAGACAAAATTGTCTAAAACAAACTATTTTATAATAAAGTGTTGACTATCTCATGTAATTTATTGAATATAATACTGAAGGTCAAAACAGTATGGTTGTATGGTAATTATCATTAATGTATGGTTAAAGCATGTTAAAGTACAGTTTCTACAGAATGCCTGTTGATTTTGTACTGCCATAGATTAAAAAAAAAAAATTATAAATCAAGCCATTGTAAGTCAGGGACTATCTATAGTGAGAAAGACAAGCATTACATTATCTGGTGCTTTGGGAAAAATATGCATAGGAGGACACTATTTTAACAACTCCAAAGTTCTGACCTTACAAACTTAGTTGCAATCACTGGGGGAGTGATGAAGAATAGGGGACAAAGTAGAGAAAGAGAATTAAGAAAGTTTTCACTGGGGAGGACCCCAATTATTAACACAAAATCAGGACAAGATGACATTAAGTTTGGCCTGTCAAAGCCCTCCATTAAAGCTCCTTTGTTTCTAGAACTGAGGGTAGAGACTGTGGGTTGGCAGTCTGCCAAGGACAATTGTATAATGAAGGTAAGGGCAGCGTCTGAATGAAAGAAAACGTGCAGAATTTCCATAAGATAGAAACAAACCTCAGAAATGTCATTGTATAGAATACTGTTAAGCAGTAAAAAGGAATAAAATAATGACACATACTGTAAGATGTGTGGACCTTGAAAACATTCTAAGTGAAAAAAAAAACAGTCACAAAAAACCACATATTATATGATTCCACTTATTTGCCAGAAAAGGCAAATCTATAGAAACTGAAAGCAGATTAGTGACTACCTAAGGCTGGGGGAATCGGAAGAAAATAGGAAATAACTGCTAATGGGTATGGGGTTTCTTTTCAAGTGATACAAATGTTCTAAAATTGATTTTGGTAATGGTTGTACCAATCTGTAATCATACTAAAACCCAGTGACTTGTACACTTTAAATAGATAAATTGTATGCTCTGTGAATTCCATCTCAATAAAGCTGTTATAAATATAAAACATGAGAGCGGATCCAACATGGCGGCCGGCGAGGAAGCAGCGACTCCAACGTCTCCACTTTAACGGGATATGAAAGATTCATCGAAACAGCTGCAGCCTAGCTACGGAGGAACTTCTAGCATAACTTCCTTAAGAGGAGAGCTGCCGTGAACTGGTAGGTTTACTCGAAGTGACAGGTTGCCCCAGAGAAGTGGATCTTGGAAGACCACGCGGGCACAGAGGTCTAGTCCCCCAACCATCAGCCGCTCCGGCAGGCGGCTCCCCCTGGAGGCCTAGCTCTCGCCCTGGGAGAAGCGGCCCCACCCGCCCGCTTCCTAACCAGGCGGCCACAGCTACTCGGCGATAAAGGTGCCCACGTGGCGGGTGCAGAAGTTAAGTCCTGCAGACGCCAGCCGCCTTTGCAACCCGCGGGAACCCTGAGCGGCTTAGCCCGCCCCGCCCGAACCGGCGGCGGGTGCAGAAGTTAAGTCCTGCAGACGCCAGCCACCTTTGCAACCCGCGGGATCCCTGAGTGGCTTGGCCCGCCCCGCCGGAACCGCCAGTCCTCCGCCATACGGGCTCCCCCGGGAGGCCTAGCTCTCGCCCTGGGAAAAGCGGCCCCACCCGCCCGGTTCCTAACCAGGCAGCCACAGCTACTAGGCAATAAAGGTGCCCACGTGGCGGGTGCAGAAGTTAAGTCCTGCAGACGCCAGCCGCCTTTGCAACCCGCGGGAACCCTGAGCGGCTTGGCCCGCCCCGCCCGAACCGGCGGCGGGTGCAGAAGTTATGTCCTGCAGACGCCAACCGCCTTTGCAACCCGCGGGATCCCTGAGCGGCTTGGCCCGCCCCGCCCGAACCGGCAGCGGGTGCAGAAGTTAAGTCCTGCAGACGCCAGCCACCTTTGCAACCCGCGGGATCCCGGAGCGGCTTGGCCCGCCCCGCCTGAACCGGCAGTCCTCCGCCATCCGGGCTCCCCCGGGAGGCCCAGCTCTCGCCCTGGGAGAAGCGGCCCCACTCGCCCGGTTCCCAACCACGCGACCGCAGCTACTCGGCGATAAAGGTGCCCCCGCAGCGGGTGCAGGAGTTAAGTCCTGCTGATACCAGCCGCGTTTGCAAGCCGCCGGCACCCAGTGCGGCTTGGCCCGCCCCGCCTGAACCGGCAGTCGGCCTCCACCATCCGGGCTCCCCCGGGAGGCCTAGCTCTCGCTCCGGGTGCAGCCCCCTGCAAGCTAGGCGAACCTTCGACCCATCAGGAGGTTAGGCCCAGCACCCTGCGGAGTGATAGAGGTGCCCCTCGTGCCTGCTGGGTAGGCGGACCTTTGACCGACCAGCAGAGCAGACCTAGGGCCTGCCAGCGTGGTAGACGGATCACACCAATTGGAGGAGGATCACAGCCACTACATGCCCTGCAAGGGTGATTATTCAACTATACAAGAGCAATATAAATAAATAGAGGGAAAATTTCAAAACACAACAGTTTCACCAAGCAGAAAGAAACGCCAGCAGTATGAAAAGACAAGGAAAGAAAGGACCACAGGCAATGCAGGTCAACTCAACTTTAGAAGAGGTAATAGCTGCAACAGATGGAATATCAGATAGAGAGATCAGGATATACATGCTTCAGATGATCTGGAGTCTCAAGGAAGACATGAGACAGCAAAATCAGATAATGAAAGATCACATTGACAAACAAATCCAGGAAGTAAAAGATCAATTTCACAGGGAGATAGAGGAAATAAAAAACAAACAAATAGAAATACTAGAAATGCAGGAAAAAATAAACCAACTTAAAAACTCAATTGAGAATACTACCAGCAGAGTAGATCACTTAGAAGAGAGAACATCAGACAATGAAGACAAAGTATTTCAACTGGAAAAGAACATAGACAGCTCAGCAAGTCTGCTAAGAAACCATGAACAGAACATCCAAGAAATATGGGACAATATCAAAAGACCAAATTTAAGAGTCATGGGGATACAGGAAGGCACAGAGCTCCACACCAGAGGAATACACAGCCTATTCAATGAAATAATACGAGAAAACTTCCCAGACTTGAAGAATGAGACAGAATCCCAAATCCTAGAAGCCTACAGGACGCCGAATGTACAAAACCATAAGAGATCCACACCTAGACACATTATAGTGAAGATGTCCAACATACAGAATAAGGAAAGAATTTTAAAAGCTACAAGGGAAAGGAAGCAGATTACATTTAGGGGTAAACCAATCAGGATAACAGCTGATCTCTCAACACAGACTCTGAAAGCTAGAAGATCCTGGAATAACATATTTCAAACACTGAAAGAAAATGGGTTCCAACCAAGAATCGTGTATCCGGCAAAATTAAGCTTCAGGTTAGAAGATGAAATTAAAACCTTCCATGATAAACAAAAGTTAAAAGAATTCGCAGCTAGAAAACCATCTCTTCAAAAAATCCTTGGCAAAACATTGCAGGAAGAGGAAATGGAAAATAACATTGAAAACCAACAATGGGAGGTAGGACAGTAAAGGGGGGAAAGTTGTCAAAGAGGATAACAAATCAGGTTTAGTAACATCAACAAACAAATATGGATAGAAGTACAAACCATATCTCAATAATAACCCAAAATGTCAATGGCTTAAACTCACCAATTAAGAGACACAGGCTAGTAGAATGGATCACAAAACAAGACCCAACAATATGCTGTCTACAGGAGACGCATCTGATAGAAAAAGATATCCATAGACTGAAGGTGAAAGGTTGGGAAAAATCATACCACTCATATGGACAGCGGAAACAAGCAGGCGTGTCCATACTCATATCTAATAAAATATATTTCAAGCCAAAGCTAATCAAAAGGGATAAAGAAGGACACTTCATACTGCTCAAGGGAACCATAAACCAACAAGACATAACAATCATAAATATATATGCCCCAAATAATGGTGCAGCGGTGTTCATCAAGCAAACTCTTCTCAAGTTCAAGAGTCTGATAGACCACCATACAATCATCATGGGAGACTTCAACACACCTCTCTCACCACTGGACAGATCTTCCAAACAAAAGTTAAACAAGGAAACTATAGAACTCAACAACACAATTAATAACCTAGACTTAATTGACATATATAGACTTTACCACCCAACATCAAGTAGTTACACTTTTTTTTCAGCAGCACATGGAACCTTCTCAAAAATAGACCATATATTATGTCACAGGGCAACTCTTAGACAATATAAAGGGGTAGAGATAATACCATGCATCTTATCTGATCATAATGGAATGAAACTGAAAATCAATGATAAAAGAAGAAAGGAAAAATCAAGCATCACTTGGAGAATGAACAACAGGTTGCTGAATGACATATGGGTTATTGAAGACATCAAGCAGGAAATTAAAAAATTCCTAGAGTTAAATGAAAACACGGACACAACATATCGGAATCTATGGGACACATTGAAAGCAGTCCTAAGAGGAAAATTCATTGCTTGGAGTTCATTCCTCAAAAAAAGAAAAAACCAACAAATAAATGATCTCATACTTCATCTCAAAATCCTAGAAAAAGAGGAGCAAAACAACAGCAAAAGAAGTAGAAGGCAAGAAATAATCAAAATCAGAGCTGAAATTAATGAAATTGAAACAAAAGAAACAATTGAAAAAATTGACAAAACTAAAAGCTGGTTCTTTGAAAAAATAAATAAAATTGACAGACCCTTAGCCATGCTAACGAAGAGAAGAAGAGAGAGAACCCAGATTACTAGTATACAGGATGAAAAAGGCAATATCACAACAGACACTTCAGAAATACAGAAGATAATCAGAGACTATTTTGAAGCCTTATACTCCAATAAAATAGAAGATAGTGAAGGCATAGATAAATTCCTTAAGTCTTACGATCTGCCCAGATTGAACCAGGAGGATATAGACAACCTAAACAGACCAATAACAATAGAAGAAATAGAAGAAACCATCAAAAGACTACCAACTAAGAAAAGCCCAGGACCGGATGGGTATACAGCAGAGTTTTACAAAACCTTTAAAGAGGAACTAACACCAATACTTTTCAAGCTATTTCAGGAAATAGAAAAAGAGGGAGAACTTCCAAATTCATTCTACGAGGCCAACATCACCCTGATTCCGAAACCAGACAAAGACACTTCAAAGAAAGAAAACTACAGACCAATATCTCTAATGAACCTTGATGCAAAAATCCTCAATAAAATTCTGGCGAACCGGATTCAAATACATATCAAAAAAATTATACACCATGATCAAGTAGGATTCATCCATGGGATGCAAGGCTGGTTCAATATACGGAAATCAATAAATGTTATCCACCACATCAATAGACTAAAAAATAAGAACCATATGATAGTCTCGATAGACGCAGAAAAAGCATTCGACAAAGTACAGCATCCCTTTATGTTCAAAACTCTAGAAAAATTAGGGATAACAGGATCATACCTCAACATTGTAAAAGCAATATATGATAAGCCACAGGCCAGCATCATTCTGAATGGAGAAAAATTGAAGGCATTCCCTCTAAGATCTGGTACAAGACAGGGATGCCCTCTCTCACCACTTCTGTTCAACATAGTCCTCGAAACACTGGCCAGAGCAATTAGACAGACGAAAGAAATTAAAGGGATAAAAATTGGAAAAGAAGAACTTAAATTATCACTATTTGCAGATGATATGATTCTATACCTAGCAGACCCAAAAGGGTCTACAGAGAAGCTATTAGAGCTAATAAATGAATTCAGCAAAGTGGCAGGATATAAGATCAACACGCATAAATCAAAGGCATTCCTGTATATCAGCGACAAATCCTCTGAAACCGAAATGAGGACAACTACTCCATTCACAATATCCCCCCAAAATATAAAATACTTGGGAATCAACCTAACAAAAGAGGTGAAAGATTTATACAATGAAAATTACAAAACCCTAAAGAAAGACATAGAAGAAGACCTTAGAAGATGGAAAAATATACCCTGCTCATGGATAGGCAGATCCAACATCATCAAAATGGCGATATTACCAAAAGTTCTCTATAAGTTCAATGCAATGCCAATCAAAATCCCAGCTGCATTTCTTGTAGAAATAGATAAAAGAATCATGAAATTCATATGGAATAATAAAAGACCCAGAATAGCAAAAACAATACTAAGCAGGAAGTGTGAATCAGGCGGTATAGCGATACCAGACTTCAAACTATACTACAGAGCAATAGTAACGAAAACAGCATGGTACTGGTACCAAAACAGGCGGGTGGACCAATGGTACAGAATAGAGGACACAGTAACCAATCCACAAAACTACAACTATCTTATATTTGATAAAGGGGCTAAAAGCATGCAATGGAGGAAGGATAGCATCTTCAACAAATGGTGCTGGGAAAACTGGAAATCCATTTGCATCAAAATGAAACTGAATCCCTATCTCTCGCCTTGCACAAAAGTTAACTCAAAATGGATCAAGGAGCTTGATATTAAATCAGAGACACGGCATCTGATAGAAGAAAAAGTTGGTTATGATCTACATACTGTGGGAGCAGGCTCCAAATTCCTCAATAGGACACCCATAGCGCAAGAGTTAACAACTAGAATCAACAAATGGGACTTACTCAAACTAAAAAGTTTTTTCTCAGCAAAAGAAACAATAAGAGAGATAAACAGGGAGCCTACATCCTGGGAACAAATCTTTACTCCACACACTTCAGATAGAGCCCTAATAACCAGAATATATAAAGAACTCAAAAAATTAGACAATAAGACAACAAGTAACCCAATCAATAAATGGGCAAAGGACCTGAACAGACACTTCTCAGAAGAGGACATACAATCAATCAATAAGTACATGAAAAAATGCTCACCATCGCTAGCAGTCAGAGAAATGCAAATCAAAACTACCCTAAGATACCATCTCACTCCAGTAAGATTGGCAGCCATTAGGAAGTCAAACAACAATAAGTGCTGGAGAGGATGTGGGAAAAGGGCACACTTGTTCATTGCTGGTGGGACTGCAAATTGGTGCAGCCAATTTGGAAAGCAGTATGGAGATTTCTTGGAAAGCTGGGAATGGAACCACCATTTGACCCAGCTATTCCCCTTCTCGGTCTATTCCCTAAAGACCTAATAAGAGCATGCTACAGGGACACTGCTACATCGATGTTCATAGCAGCACAATTCACGATAGCAAGATTGTGGAATCAGCCTAGATGCCCTTCAATAGATGAATGGATTAAAAAATGTGGCATTTATACACAATGGAGTATTACTCTGCATTTAAAAATGACAAAATCATAGAATTTGGAGGGAAATGGATGGCATTAGAGCAGATTATGCTAAGTGAAGCTAGTCAATCTTTAAAAAACAAATACCAAATGACTCCTCTGATATAAGGGGAGGAAACAAGGACAGGGTAGGGACGAAGAGCTTGAGACGAAGATTTTCATTAACAGGGTTGAGAGGTGGGAGGGAAAGGAAATGAGAAGGGGAATCGCATGGAAATGGAAGGCGATCCTCAGGGTTATACAAAATGACATATAAGAGGAAAGGAGGGGTAAGACAAGATAATTCAAATGGAAGAAGTGATTTACAGTAGAAGGGGTAGAGAGAGAAAAGGGGAGGGGAGGGGAGGGGAGGGGGGATAGTAGAGAATAATATAGACAGCAGAATACATCAGACACTAGAAAGGCAATATGTCAATCAATGGAAGGGTAACTGATGTGATGCAGCAATCTGTATACGGGATAAAATTGGGAGTTCATAACTCATTTGAATCAAACTGTGAAATATGATGTATGAGGAACTATGTAATGTTTTGAACGACCAACAATAAAAAAAAATAAAACATGATAAAATAAAATAAATAAAAATGGTCCATTAGTTGAATGAGAGAAATTGACTTGACTAGAATTTCAAACATACAGGGTGTAGGATGCAGCCAGGGATTGGTTTAAAGTAGCAGCTTTTGGCTGAGGTTAATATCACCTTGAGGGAGGCTATTTGGAAATGTCTGGAGACATTTTTGGCTACCACAGTTGGGGTGGTGATGCTCCTGGCATCCAGTGGGTAGAGGCCAGGATGTTATTAAACATACTTCAATTAGTAGGGGTTTGAAACTGGAGAGATTGGTACTACACATGAGCATCAGGTGTATAATACAGGAAGCCTGTGAGAACATGTGGAATATGGAAGAAAAGTGCAGCATGAGATAAGAAGGCAACACTGTGGAGAAAACTAGCAGGCATAGAAAAAATAAATGCCAAAGAAAACTATGAGAGTGGCCAGAAACTTGAGGAGAAAGACAAAACCAGGAGTGTATGGTGTCATAAGGTCAAAGAAAGATGGTTTCAAAGTGTCAAGCAGTATGTGATCCTGGGTGAGGATCAGATAGTGTGAAGAAGCAACAGAGTTGAGGGCGACCATGGGGAGCCAGGCTCCCAGTGGTGTTCGGGCTGGGAGTCAGATGAAGCACAATGAGGAGTACACAGAAGCTCAGGAGTGCTCATGGGCAACCTGTGGAGAAACATGTCTGTGACAGGTAGAAAAGATTCAGTGGTAGCTGGAAGAGGGTTCAGGATCAAGGTTGGAAGCTTTTTGAGACAACAAAGACTTCACCGTGTTTGAATTCTGAGAGGAAGCAGCTAAGAGCGGGGAGAAAAGATGAGAGCTACAGAGAAGGGTAAATTAAAATGTCAAGGTTTTAGAGAAGGACTGAAATCATTGCCCCCATTGAGTTACAGGGTGACTCTACTGTCAAAGCAGGGGCACAGGAGGGAGGGCTGGGTGCAGATCAAGGGGGAACGTACAGGTTTGCTCCAGGCAGCTGAGAAAATGCTCATTTGAAGAGTCCAGGTAAAATCTTCTGCTGAGAGGGAGTCAGGCAAACAGCTGAAAGGCAATTTGTGGAGCCTGGACTCAGGTTAGATAGTTAGAGCAAATGAGGAGCAAAGGAATCAGAGAGATTTTGTTACTGTAGGTAGCTTAGCTAGAGATGAGCAGGAATGGGAAGGAATGGGAGAAGGAGACTGGAGAGAGAAGCCACTGTAAAGGGTCCCTGACCAACAATAGGCCTGGAGGTACCAGACTCCAGAAAGAGGCCCAGCACACATCATGTTCCCAAGGTCACACGTGCACCCCCAAGCTGCTCCAAGGGTCAGTGCAGCATTATATGACTGCCACCAGTGGCATTAGACCAGAAAGGCAAATGCATGCCTTTGATTTTCACCAGGTGAAGGCATAGGACTTCCCCCAAATGGGCGGCAGCTGCACAAAGCACTGGGCCCAGAGAGCATGTGGGCCACTGCAAGTTCTCACCTCCTATCTTAACAAAAGCCCCAAATCCCAATCCTGTCAGCATATTTCAGCTCCTAGCCCATCTGCTCACCACCCCCCCACTCTCTGTTGTGCATCTTACTCTCTCTTGCCTTTCTCTCACCTTGCACTAAACCTGCCCTCAACACTATCTATTTCTGCCTCACTATATATTTATGTTTCTGCACCAGGGTAATTGCCTAATCTGAGACAATTACATCCAAGAATTGAGTATCACAATGCTCCACAGTTGATCCTCAACCTCTGGTAACAAGTTTGGGTCAGTATGGAAGGCTCTTTTGAAATTGGGGAACATGGATATGCAATGGCATCGTGTATGTGTGTGTGTGTGTGTGTGTGTGTTTTCTCAACACTATTCTATAGGTACTTACAGAAGAGAATAAAATAGGAAGTAAATTCATCTTAGGTTGAGATTTTTATAGTTGGATTGGACTAGGCCTAAAGTTAGACCACATTACCTAAACTGGAGAGAGTAAGGAGGTAAAGACTTTAGGATGAGAAAGTCAGGGGCTGACAAGGTCTAATAATAGGCTTGGTGGGAGTAACTGAATGTGTTTAGGAAGATGAATGACCAAATCTATGACAAGATTAAGTGTGTGACCACAGAACTGAGTGACTTAAATGAGTGGAGTGAAGGTCATTGAAAATGAATGGAATCAGGATTAGAAAATGGATTTTCTTCATCAAAGTTGACTTGTCTTGAAGAATAGAAGTAGATAAGTCTCTTAAGTAAGATAAGTACAGATTCTGAGTAATGTTTTTGTTTCAATTCTGAATTGTTTCATCCAGAAAGCAAGACCCAATAGCACTTGTTATACTTCAAATGTGTCTAGCACTTGCACTTAAGGAAATCATACAGAGAATAATGGAAACATTTCAGGAGGCTACAAAAGAGTACAGACCATTGTGTGCTCATTGACATGAAGGTTAGCCTAGACTTTATGATAATCGTTTGCAAACAAACACCCACTTAACCTACTTATGCTAAGAGTTTGACTTGTATCAGGCTAAGCAGGGCTGTGTTGTTGATTTCTCCCATATTTTATTTTCGATTTGGAGGAAAGGGAAGATATACCCCAAGATTTTCATAGATGTGGGATAGGAAGAAAGAGGCCTTAAAGCTATTTCCTCCAACTGATACTTGGTGTTGAACTATTCAGTATCCTCACTTGACCACTATGACCCCATTCCTGGCAGAGTTTAGGTTGAATCCGGATCTTTAATTCTTAATCTGGCTTTTTTATGCTACATCAAAATTCTGCAGGGCTGGGATGGAGCTCAGGGCAGAACATTTGCTTAGCATGTTCAAGGCCCTGGGTTCTATCTCTAGCACTGTATGTATGTGTGTGCGCACACACACACACACACACACACAAGCCTAGAAGCTACTAGAGAGAGGAAGGTGGTGATTGTGATCACCTACCAGCTTTGTTTAGCCTTGAGTGACAGTATTATTCAGTTACCCCTTAGGTTGAGATAATTACTCTTCCAATAGCTTCTCTCTCCTGCATGTCAGGGATTAAATAGCTGCTTCTTGCATGTGAGAGGTGTTCCTTTGATGTTTTCAAGTAGCCATCATTCTTGTGAATCTTATCTTCCTCCAGGTAAGTGCAGATTCTGAGTAATGTGGTGAGGGGGATTGAACCCAGGGACTTTTACAGGAGAAGCAAGCACTGTACCAACTGAGCTATATCCCCAGCCCCACCCTTCCTTCTTATCTCCTCTTATTGGAAATAAGAACACTTTGTTCTCATCCTCTTCTAGCTTCCTCTGAGGGAAAAGTGAGCTCTACTGGGAAGTCGGCCTCCTGCCTTCCAGAGGACCTCATTCAAGGTCATTACTCAGCTAGGCCCTTGAAACAAGCTAGTGCTTGTCCCAAAACAAAATAGCACTACCACGGATCTAGAAGGACTCTTCATCCCTCACAAAGGTCCAGAGACCTGTTCCACCCACAGAATGACAGAACTAGAACTGAGGGGGGGGGGCAGCTAATCTCCTGTTTTATTATGCAGAAAGGGAAGCTGAGGCAAGAGACAAAGCAGTTTGTTCAGATTCAAGGCACAAACTGCATTTAAATCTAGGTCTTCTCATACCTGATCTGGTTCTGTTTATGTTTATCAAATTCTCTGAGATAGTATTGCGTTTTCTTCTCCCCAGGTATTTACGCCTGAACAATTTTTCAGCTCAGTGCTATATATTTTCACTTTGAATATTCACTTCTCAAACCTCAGGAGCTTAACAAGAACAAAAATTGAATCCAAAAATTAATCTGCCACTGGGTGACCTGGATTATAAAAAAGGAGGAGAAAACACATGCAAAAATAATAAAACCTCAGAGTGTGTACAGCCTTATGACATTCATCAGACTGCGACCAAAAATGGACAAGACAGGGCATTATAAATCCTGAGGCTGTGAGGGAAAAACAAGGAGAGAAAATAGTGCCACCGCATTGCTGCCCCAAGCAGCGTCCATCACCTGTGATGGCCCAGACTCTGCTTCTTGAGAGTGTGTCACGAACACTGCAGGCTATGTTCTGAAGCAGTAACCCTCGCTGATCCCCCTCTGTGTATTTGACATATGTGACTGACACCCAGTAATTAAACCTCACAGGGCCGATCTATTGCTTCTTCATAAAATAAGGTTATAATGTATCTGGGGTTTTAAAAATGAAAACAGAGGGGGACCTCTGATGAAGAGTCTGCAGGGACACAGGAAGCATAGACTTAACTAGGAATGAAAGAGGGACTCAAACAGGTACACAAAACAGACTGTGAAAATGACCTGTTAGGATGAACTTGGGAGAAATCAATAACTTCAGTGGAAAACTCCAGGTCAAATTCTGAAATGAATCAAACTCAGCATGAATCTTGTGCACAGTGCTTAGGGAAACAAGTCTGAGTCTCTGCAAAACATCTTCACCAAAGCTAAGATCAGGAGTCCTTTAATATATTCACCAAGTCACTCCTGGGTGAACGGCTTGGTCCTGCTTATTTCCTGGTGTCAGCTGCCCTTTGCACAGATTTTAACTTCTCTCTGACACAGGGGTCTCACTGAGGCCTGAGCTGCATTCTCACATCCAGATCAATGCTGAGAAAGTAAAAAGGATCCCACTTTTCCGTGATACTGTTGGCACTAATGTGCAATGTCTCCTCAGTTTTTCTTTGTAATGGCCTTGAATGATCTGTCTCTATTTTTTATTGCTCTCCTCCTTCACTTTCAATGTGGTCTCCTGTTAATTAAATTCATGCATTATGGCTGTGGCTGTCTTCTGGACTCCATCCATCAAAGATCTAGCTGCTTTCTGGTGCCAGGTCAACTCAACCATAATGACTAGATGAATGAAGCCTGACCTTGATTTACAGAATTTCACTGTAGGGAGAAAAAAAAAGCATACAGGTAGAAATCAAAGTACCTTGCTTCAATCTTGTCTCTGCCTCCATAATGTTAGATCTTGGCAAGTCACTCCCATTTCCTGAGCTGCAGGATTTTTTATTTACAGTGATTTGTATCCAGAAGTGTATTTCAGTATCATTCTTTAAGCTTTTAAAAATACGGAGCCCTATCCCAGACCTGCAGAATCAGAATTTCCAGAGGTAGGCCTGGGCATTTTACAAAGCTTCATTAGATGCATCCATTCTGGAACCTTCCTTAATAAAAGTCTTGGCCTTTGAGGTATTATACGGATCATGTAGATGTGGGGCAAGGGGGAGGAAGTATGTGAATATGTTCTAAGAGATAAAGGGCTCTAAATTTTAGTTCTTCATTTTATATTTTGCTTTTTTCTTCTCCAATACCAAGACACAGACACTTTCTTGGTCTAAATACCTCTCCCCTTTCCATATGTGTGCCTTTATGTCTTCTTCATTCTTTAAATATTGAGTTTAAATGTTTTATTCCATCCAAATGGTATTATTTCAAGTTTTCTCATATTCTTTCATTTTTGAAATAATACTGTCTAATAGTTTGTCATCATGGTCCATCTCTAAATCATATTCGTACACATATCTTTAAATACCATACAGTTGGCATTGTTATTTCCATATTATAGGGGAAAACATTCAGGTTCAAAGAGGTTAAGCAACTCAGAAAATGTTGACAGTAGAATTTATACCTTTGACTTCTAATTTTTAAGTCCATTACTTTTTGTCTTGAATTACTCCAGGCATACTATCTGGTTTATGTATAATTCAAACATTAATCATTACAAAATCAGCAAGAAAGAATTGGGACTTACAGGACTTTTAAAATCTCCCCTCTAGCTTGAAGGCTTACTGACTCTTACTGACTTTGGACAATTTGATGACTGATTAAATTTTTTATTTCTCCCTCAGATATTACAAACGGAGTAGAGAATTAATCTGAACTGTGTGGGACCTGGCTCCTCTCACAAAGTTCAGGCAGCCCTGACTCTTGATCATAGACCAGGTTCTCTCCTGGTCCCTGCCAGCTTGGTGGACTTTGTTCTCATTATTAGCAGAAAGGAAGTCACACTTGAGGTGGAGTGGGGTGGTTCCTGACCTCCACGTTGGGGTCTAGAAGTGGATGGCATTGAGTATTTCCCTTCATGAGGTTAGACTTTGATAAAACTCAAGTCTGTCATGTGCCAGTCAAAGAGATTCCCTTGAGGACAGACCATGTTAGGAGAGCAGAGAACTCTTGATGTTTGTAAAAATGGTTATATTTCTCCTCCCCTGTCAGAAGCACAAGACCTTTCTCTGTCTTCCCAGTGAGATCCTTGTGGGGCTTGTGGAGGGAAAACTCATGAAAGTGGACCCTCTTAATTCTCAGCCTAGTTAGTCTTCACTGTGCCTCCAGCAATTCTGCAGTCACAATATAAAGAGTTCCTACCTACTCAGAGCCGGTTCCAGCCATGGACTTCTGTTCCTTGATTTCAACTCTGGTAAGCTGTGATTATTCTTGAAAAGACAGGGCATTCATTCCTTTCGTTGTCATTTCAGAGCCTTCATCTATCCCGATGAATCTTAATATCGACCTCTCCATCTTATCCCAGATTTCTTGAATATTCTTTCATGGTCTCTTAACATCTTTTCTTTATGGTTGACTTTATTTTCATGATTACATACTTTGTCCTTGGGGCCTAGAAAAAAATCTATCTTCAAAGTGGTCTTTCCATTGAATTTTTAATTTGATGTTTTGATTCTTCCATTTGGAGGATTTCTGTTTGGTTCTTTTTCAGAATCTCTAGCTCTTTATTGAATTGATCTTTTCCTATCTGTATTTTGTAGCTGATTTCACACCTCACATGTTCTTTTGTCTCATAGAACAGCATAACTATGAACTTTCTAAATTCCTTTTCTGACATTTCCTCCACTGTGGTGTCAATAAAGTCTGTTGTCAAAGCATTATGGGCTGTTTGGGATGGTTTGTTCCTTTGATTTTCTATTTTTAAATTTTTTTTGTATGTCAACCTATCTATTGGTATAATTCCGTCTTCTTCTTTTAAGTGAAGGACTACTTTGTGAGCTTCTTTCTCTTAAGAGCTCTGGGTTGGGTTAATATTCAGATAAAGACATTTTAAGTCAACATGTGACCTTTTCTGATCAGCCACACTTTGAGAAATGCCACTGAGCCCTGTTTACTCTAATCACTTCAGAGCCAATCTTTTCAATCTTATAAGAAACAAAAGCTTGTTGCAATTTTTCTCCATGGTCCCTCAAATTCAGATGTAAACCTATAAGAAAGGTCTGGACTAGGTTAAAAATATTAGTTGTTACATTTAGTAAAATTACTATAACATTAAGTGGGGGCTAAAAGAGTGGAAGAAGAAAAATTGTGCAAAAAAGGAGAGTGGACAGAAAGAGAAAGAGAGTGGAAGAGAAGGAAGATATAACAGAAAAAATTACAACAAGGTAGAAAGGAGAACTAGATGAATGTTGGGTATTTGAGGAAGTAGCAGGGGATGCAAGAGGATGACTAGGGGGTAAGAGGAGCAAATATAAACTTGTACTAGGAAAACAAAGATAAGAAGATTGATTCCAATTATGCTTTAAACCATTAAATGAAATACATTCAAATGAGTTAAAGGCAAAATGTTGGCTATTGGTTTAACAATTATTGTTCCAGTTAAAGAGTTATTTATATGATCAAAGTTAACATAAAGTTGTTTATAGTGAATTATGTCAAAGTAAAGAAAATTCTTGTTGAATCTTGGTTTGGATTTCACTGGGGTTTGGACATTTAGCAGATGTCCATCAGTCTTTAACTGGGGATCTCTCCTGAGTTTCAGGGACACAGGAACCAGTTCTCTGGTTACTAAGAAACTCCTGCCAGCTTCTGGTTTGTCAGCTCAGGGCCCTGCAGCTGACTGCTTATAGTGTGCAGTGTTGTTGCTTGGCTGTTTCTGTTGTGTGCAGTATTCAGGAGGCAGGAGTGTCCATGTGTTTGCTATGGCACGTCACCATGTATCTCTTCTCCTCTATCCTTTTCAAGGTAGAGGAGGCCCTGCTTGCTGCCTGTGAGTGAGTGCAGGAACTCTGGTTGTGGGTTTTCAAGTAGTGTTCTGTGGTGCAGAAGTATTCTTCTGGCTGACACTGCTCTCCGAGGTACTGTAGTGAAGTCTCAAGTGGTTCACCTGGACTCCGGTTTCTACTGCCCCAGATTGTGAATGGCAGGTGTTGAATGCCTCAGTTTTCCAAGTCTGATTCAAGGTCCCACAACTATCAAAATGATGCCCTTTCACTTACCAGTTGTGATCATGGGTCAGGCTGTGCACCAGTTAAAGCTGGGGTCAGCTCCTGCCTGCTGTGCTCTGATAATTTTCTATATCACTGGTGATATCTAGGAAGCTTCCCTCTGGTATGGCTTCACTATACCAGAACTGTCCCTAGACTTCTCAAGGTGCCTCCCTTTAATGTCAGTAGTTGGGGTGTGGCAAATCCAATTTTTCTGTGTTTGGAACCAAAGTGGCTTCATTGCTGTCTCTGACTCAAGCAAGTGGGACCTGCACAGAGCTTTCCGCCCTTGCATAGGTCACAGGGACTGAGCAGGTTTAGGTGCACTTCCTGGCATAGGTCCCCACCAGCTTGCTCCCTTGTTCATGGCAAGGGGGAAGGAAAAGAGGTTTCAACAATTTTTGACTTGAGGTTGTCCTTCTAGAAGTTCTTTCTGGCTGGATTCTTTGTGTGTGTGCTTTGCTGGTAATTGAACCCAGGGCCACCTGCATACCAGGCAAGCACTTAACCACTGAGCTACATCCTCAGCCCTGGGCTGGATTCTTAAGAATTCCCTCTGGTTTAATTTGCAGCTGTTTGGGCATGGGAAGATGCTGTGATGTTTTACAAGGGTGACTGGTCAGCTGAGGGCTCCACAAGTTGACTATGGAACCCTGGATCAGTTTTCTTTTCATGATTTGATGTTAAGCTGTTTGTGCTTTAAACAAACAAACAAACAAACAAAAAACCAAACAAACTGTTATTGTTTTTTTTTTTCAGTTATACATGACAGTAGAATCAACTTTGATATAATTATACAAGAAGGGAATATATCTTATTCTAATTATGACCCCATTCTTGAGGAGGTACCAGATTATGGGATTCACTGTGGTGCATTCATATATGTACGCAGGAAAACGATCATGCTAAGTGAAATAAGCCAATCCCCCCAACCAAAGGTCAGATGTCTTCACTGATACTTGGAAGCTACCCTACAATGGGGACATGAGAAGAAGGTCAATCGATTGTGCTATTCTAAGGACCCTTCTGTTATTGTTGCTCTTTTTCAATGTGTTTGTCTTTCCAAATGTTTTCAAGTGGGTGAGCTTAAGAGAATTTCCACTCCTTATTTCTCTCTCTGTTGCCCTTCCCCCTTGTTTGGGGTTTGGGGTGAGGGGGCTCTGAGTTTCTTTTCTCCTCTGGTCACCTATCTTCCAATCTCTCCAGGTCTCAGACTATGTAATATTGAGTCTTAAAGCATTTATTTTGTCACCAACCTCTCGATTCTGCTTTTCCTTCTCTGCCTCCTTTCTGTGTTGTGAGGAGACCTGGGCTGCCTTGCTCAACTTCCGCCATCTTCCTGTCTCAGTAGTGATTCTCTATATCCATCTCTCTCCAATTTTCAGGGCAGCATTTTGCCCTATGACCTCAATTCTCTAATGGGTCTAAGAAGAGATATTGATTTCCAATTTGTTCAGCTTTTGTCCTATTGTGAGGGTGGGAGTGATGACTTCTACATTCCTTATAAGTCAAACCGGAGACTGCCTTTCTCTTCCATAAAAAGGAAATAAAGAAAGACAAAAATAAATTGATCTTTCTTGGTTATGGTTCTTTTACAGGCAGAGTCTATGGCAGGTAGTTTTGTCCTAAGTAGTTAGTTTGAGAGGCAATCCCTGACAGCAGAGCAAGAAATTGATAAAGTGAGCCAGGGACAGGAGAAACTTATTAAACGGTATACTTGGCCTGCTTGTTTCCCAACACTGGCCTGGAATTCTCAAGGTGGTTCCAGACCCTGCTCCTGTGCCGTACGTATGTTCACCAGAGCCTTGGAACAGAGTTCAAAGAGTTCTGACTCTGGCTCTATGGATCACCTGTGCTGAAAAGGAGAAAGCGGCTCTCATGAATGGAATTTAAGGCTCTGATTACAGTGGCTGTTATGGATTGGATCTGGAATGTCCACCAAAGTTTCATTTGTTAAAGCTTTAGTCCCCCCCAAAGCAACCCATTCAGGAATAAGGTTAATCCACTGAAGGTTTAATAATATCATGGCATTAGGGGAGGTGGTGAAAGTTTTAGGAGGTGGGCCTACTTGGAGAAGGTAGGTCCCTGGGAGCTTGTCCTGGGAAGGTTTTTTTTCATTACCCACCCTTTCTCCGTCTGTCTCTGCTTCCTGATCGCCACAAACGGAGCAGCTTTCCTACATCCTACCCTTCCACCATGATGTTCTGCCTCATCTCAGGCTGACCCAAAGCAACGGAGCCAGCTGACCATGAACTAAAAAGTCCGAAACTATGAACACAAATGAATCTTTCCTCGGTTAAGTTGTTTATGTCAGGTATTTTGGTCACAGTGACAAAAAGGTAACACAGAATTCTCAGTTAGCTGGGCATCCCTGGATTGGTCACCTCTCCTCTCTGGGTCTTGGCTTTATTCAGATACATGGAAAAATTGTCTACCGATATCCATTTGTCTCTGACGGTCGACCCCAGCATCCCAGTGATGGACCTCAAGAGGCCTGAAGCCATGCCACTCAGGTTTTCATAGAAATTCTGAAGCAAATTGTCCCTTTGAAATTTCATGAATTTTTATCTTAATTCTTTCTCATAGATTTATTTTAGGATGATTTTTGCTCTCTTGGGTTTGATTTATTTATATTTTTTTAGCAGACATAATCTCTGGGCCTGAACAGCACCTGACTCTAGACTTCACACCTTGTTTCACTTCTTCACCTTTCACAGCATGTTTAGCCACCTAGATGGGGTTGGGGCATATGTCCTGGAGAAGAAACTGCCCAGGGAAGTGCACAGAGTGGGGCAGGGGTAGATAACATGGTATGACAGGAATATATATTTGACTCAGTCTGGATTCCTAAGGACGATTGTGATCTCTGACAACTAGGCATATTATACTTTTTTTCTCCCTACACTATAATTTTTAATACATGATTTCATAATTTTCTCTTGTATTTTCAAGAAGGATGTTATGGGTAACTTCACAGAAACATGCAACATAGCAACCACAAGAGGAACAAACACGTCTATTTGCTAGTGCTGGCAACCACTCTTAAGACACTCACAACAGCCCCATGAAGTAGGGAATATTTTTATCCCTACTTTTATAGAGGGAAACCGAGACTCTCAACAGTTCATGGCCTTGGCCAAGGCCACCAAGGTGGTAAGTGGCGTCAATAGCACTCAGCACAGGCAGACTGACTTTAGATCTGTGCTCTTAACTCATGGAATAAATTCACAAAAGTGACATGGGGAAAATGAGAGACAGCTGGAAAGGAGGAAGTATCCCATAGGGAAGAAAAGCACTGATCAGCTGTGAAAGAGGGTGTAGAAAAATTGATTCTCAGAAGTTCAGAGCTGGAATGAGTCGGCAGGAGGCCTGTCATTTGGACTGAAATGAGCCCTGCCTAAAAGTAAGGATAAAGACTGGGGATTTTATGCACCTGATAAATATGTAATTTGATTTTTTAAGCCCACTCTCTAATTGTGCTTTTCCTTAACTCTTGTCACACATAGTCGTGACTATCCATAATGTAGAGATAGGGGCAATGGTGAAGACTAAAAGCAGCCCCTTCCATCACATTTCAGATTTGGACATCTTCCTTCCTCTCTGGACTCACCTTGTGCTGACAGGTAGTGTTAGGGTCTGTAAACAAGTCAAGACGGTGCCTGGCATTTTGCCAGAGGGAGTGGTTTGTGAAGTAACGTCAGCGAGCCATTAGTGTGGAGATTCCTTATTGGTTGACTGCTGTATCTAGTTTATGTTAATTAGATAAGCTGTGTGGAATGTATATATACCCCTCCTGTCCTACAATAAAGGGCTCCCACTCCTGCTGTATCAATGTACACAAGTTGCTCGTCACCCCCCGGTTAGTTTGCTGCAGCCGGACTGCGGCAAGGTAGTGTTCACTGGTACAATGGACCACACTTGTGATACCGCCAGTTATTCGAGACCTGCTTCCCCACATGTTGAAGTTTGAACATTCGAGAAGCACAGAGGCAAGCATATAAAGCAGGGTTTATTTAAAAGGGGGTAACATAGTCTTCTCCTGCGAAGGAGAAGGGCACCATAGCTGGTAACATGGTATCCCAAGAGGGGAGGTGTTCTGCCCTTTTTATATGTCCTAGGCTTCCTTTGTTCTCCTGCCTTTCCTCCCTTATCTTTCTCCTTCCTGCATATGTGATTAGGTCTAGGAATGCTCAGTGGGATGTCCAAAAGGTGGGAAACCAGTGGGCTGAAGGGGGAAGAGCAGGACTGAGTAGACAAGGACACATTAACAACCTTATAGCTTCCTGGAGGGAGAGGAAATTCCTGGGACAGGTTAACCTTGGCAACAGGTTGGAGCAGGGGTAGGTTCTTGATAAGATCCCTCAGGGGATAGTCCCCAACTTTCCAGACTCACTCAAAATTGGCCTCCTAGATCCGACCTGACTCGATTTACCTATCTACACTGACTGCCTGACTAATTCTGGCTTCATGTGCATGTGCCCAGGGACCCCAGAGAGTGCAATCCTTAGAGGAGCAGTGTAAAGATATCCACTTGGAATTCCCCCAAATAGCTCCTTGTGCCTCCTGCCTGTTCCTCCACCATTAGCAACTCATTCCCTCTTTTTGAATACATACATTTTTACTGAGATTTAGTGTGGCATCAAAGAAATTTGAGTTCTGACTCTACCACTTATTAAAGTGGTTCTCTCAGGGTCCAGGGAGGTAAAGGTAGAGTTTGCCATTGTGAACACAGCTGGGAGCCTTAGTTCAAACTCATCTCCCTCTACTCCAAAGAGCTGAAACACGTTCCCCATTCAATCATCTTAAGTATTTTTTCTCTATCTGCTCTATAAAGTCCTACAGTTTATGCCAAATAGTCAAAAACATTTTAAAATGTAAATAATATTATTCCTGCCTTACAGTCTCTCTCTCTCTCTCTCTCTCTCTCTCTCTCTCTCTCTCTCTCTTTCTCTCTCTCTCTCTCTCTCTCTCTCTCTCTCTCTCTCTCTCTCTTCTCTCTTAACCAAGCTGAATCCATGCCAAACTAGTAGAGCTTTACAAATAAATGATAACACAGATAAGTGCCATGGCAGGGCCTCATTTACTCATTTAGTTTGATCTTCATCAAACCTTGTCATCCATGTTTGGTCTTCTCTCTTTCCAAGCCTACAGTGGCTTAGTGTTAAACTTTGTGTTAGTCCTATTGTGATAGATTATATGATATTCCCAAAACAGGGGTGTCCTTCAGATTGCAAAATCATTAAACCTTGGTCAAACCAGACGTTATCTTCAGTTTCTGCCACTTGTAAAATAAGGGAATTGGACTATAGCAGGAATGGCAAGGATCTCCCAAGCATCTGGTAGTGGTTTTCTGAAACTCTGTGATATGGGGAATTCTTGAAGTCATACCCAGGCCCTGAAAAAAAGGTAAAAGCAAAGATTGCTAATGTCTGTCTTGAAAAATCAGGGATCTTGGGATTAGATGCTATTGTGGACTCATTCCAGCTCTAAACCACTAAGAATCTATATTTTTCTATGCCTTCCTTTTCCAGAATTAATTTGTATTTTTCTTTCTTTGGAGATTTTTTTCTGTTTTACAGCAATCTCTCAGCAGTTCTTTAGCGAACCTCTGTTAAAGTCACCAACAGTTGAAAAAAGTCTGAAGACAACCACAATCACATTATATGCCTTAGATGAGTCAGTTTTCCTCAATGTGTCTCAACAGAATGATCTTTTTCAACTACGGAGTCCCCACGATTCCATTATCTTGGAGTTACAATGCTTGGATATAAACGTACGTGGGGTGGTTTAAGTGTATCATGGGTTTGCAAAAGGTTTTGTAATTTCCTTTTTCTGTCTTCTGCTTTTTCATCTTTTCCTTCTCGGTGTGGGGAAGGCAATGGGCTTGCTGTGGTCCTTAAATTACAAATCCTACTCTTAATCTCCTCCCTCTCTTCAGCCTCCATGTCAAAGACCAGGCCAACAGTAGCGATTGTGTATGCCATTGGGAACACACGGAACAGTGGCAGAAGGAAATCATGAAGCAGTGCAGGGGATCAGTCTATATTTTGAGAAAAACAGAATATTGAAGGATCCAGTGGTCAGGGTACTCTCTGAAGGCATACTCTGAAGATAAAGGATAAAAAGAATAGAAAGAGTGAAGAAAATATTTATTTTGGGGTGGGGCAGAAGAGCCAAGTTCAATGCTGGGTACTGTATTGACTTTACATTGCTGTGTGACCTTGGGCTGGAGACTTCATTCCTCTGGGTCTCACTTTTCTTTCTTCCTTTTTTTTTCTTAAAAAAAAAAAGAATAAAAATTGGAGGGTAAAAGAGAGCAAGCTGATTCCTAAGGGCTTTTTAACTAATATTCTATACAGAATGGATCCAAATCCAAGTTCACAGAGTTTTCTGTATGGATTGCCTTCACTTATGTGCCCTCAGTTCCAAAGGTTATAAAAGCAGAGTTTGTCTCGAGCAGAATATTCTATTGGGGGTGGGGCAGGATGGTTTTGTCCCCTAAAGAGGCCACATTAAACCCAAGAAGATCCCAGAACACAGGCTGTCTTGGACACAGAACCAGTAGTGGGGCTTTGAAGGACAAAGTGTCCTGCTTGTCCTATATCCCCCATTAAACTATAAACTCCAAGGGATTAAGCTTGCTTTTTGCAATTACAGACTCTTTGAGTCAAACATGTCTTTAAAGTTTATCTATTCCTCTAAATGGGGGAATTCTTTCTATTCTTCTATTGAAAGATGTCTCCCACACCTGTCCAATTGCTTCAACTGATAATTTACATGTGAAAATAGAGGTAAATAATCCCTTTCAGGAAGCCTGGTCCCCAGAATATAGGAAATCTTGCCAGACCTAACTGCTAAGTCAGGTTTCCAAGATGGCTCCCCTGGCACAGGCTCCAACCTGGCACCTGAAACACCATTCTTGGCTTCTCCTCTGGGAGTGAAGTGGGTGAAGACACTCAGGCTTTGGAATCACATAGACCTGCATTCCGGTCTCGCTGTAACAGGGGTCCACTTAATGCTCTGAATAGCCTTTGCTTCTCTGCTACTGAAATTCATTTTCAAAACACTCATGTTTCTTTCTCTTCCTCTTTCTCTCCCCCTCCCTATTCTATCCTATTCTCAGGGACATCTCAGGGAAAACGGGATTACCTTTCTTTCACATCCTAGGCAGAGTTATCTGTCTTTGAACTCACATCCACCACAGAAATGAAATAAGTCAGACTTGGAGAGGCCACAACCACCACTTGACCCAGCTACCCCACTCCTCAGTTCATACCCAAAGGACTTAAAATCAGCATACTCCAGTGATGCAGTCACATCAATGTTTATTGCAGCTCAATTTAGAATAGCTAAACTATGGAACCCTCCTAAATGCCTGTCAACAGCTGAATGGCCAAAGAAAATATGGTACATATATACACAATGGAATATTACTCAACCTTAAAGGAGAATGAAATTATAGCATTTGCAGGTAAATGGATGAAGCTGGAGAATACCATGCTAAGTGAAATAAGCCAAACCCCCCAAACCAAAGGCCAAGTGTTTTCCCTGATAAGTGGATGTTGAGCCATAATGGGAGATGGGGGGAGGGAAGAATGAAGGAATTTTGGATTGGGCAGAGGGGAGTGAGGAGAGGTGAAGGGGTATGAGGGTAGGAAGGATGGTGGAATGAAATGGACATTATTACCCTTTATACATGTATGACTACACTACTGATGTGACTGCACTATGTGCAGCCATAGGAAGGAGAAGTTGTGCTCCATTTGTGTACAATGTATCAAAATGCATTCTACTGTCATGTATAACTAATTAGAACAAATTTTTAAAAATCAGTTGCATGTCTGTATAATAATGCGATAAATCTGAAGTAGAAAAAAAGTCTTTATTTTTTTTTAAAAAAAGAAAAGAAAAACAAATATATAAATATCCCCCTTAAGACAAGTATCACTGGGGACATTCTCTTCTAGATAAATTTGTAAGCATCATTGGGGATCCATTCTCTTCTAGATAATTTTTAAAACATGAATTGAGTCAGCTTTGCCAGATACCCCACATATATATGACTAGAGATATGTGTACATCTGAAAGCTTAAGGGAGCACTTTGTCAAACTGGTGCTCTCCAAACTAAAGTGGTCCATATTGTGAGCATCAGACAAGAAGTGCCAAACACTTGAAGAGTGGGAGAAGTCAAACATTATTTTACACCAGTGGGCCCAGAGGAGACCAGACTCCAAATTCTGAGCCCTTTTTCCAGTTTTTCACAACATTTCTAGGCTTTCTAGTATCATAAATTTCCTAGTCTAACTGATACCTGGTTGTGCACTGGGTTTCAAGTGGAAAGCATGTTTGCAGAAGCAGAGTGCAATAAGGAGGAAGAGCTGGCTCCTCTTACAGGGCCTTCTCTAGCCCTTGGGCTGGAACCACCACAGGAGCATTTACACTTCAAAGGAAAGTAGTTAGATCCAAGAGGAAATCATGGTATTAACTAGGTTCCCTGAAGACCGCTGAGGAGAAAGGGGAGGAGAACTCTCCCTTTCCCAGGTACTAATTCTCAAGACCCTGTTCTTAGTTTATTTTGCATCCAGGCTTGGGCTAGTTATCCATTACAGTCTATAGTGGTAGCCTCCTTTAGATTTATATAGAAAATAGCAAATTTAATTACGGATTTATTTATGCCACTTAATGTTCTGTAGCTGGATAAAGGTAACTATTATATTAATGAAAGTTATGTATAGAATGTTGTGTTACTTTTTACATTGGGATGGGAATTTAAATATGTTTTTGCAAGGTAATAATGAGCATTTTACTTGTTTAAGAGCTCTCTCAGCCCTTCTATTTGATTTGTGTTTCAAATGTAATGTTGTATTATGTTAACTAATATTCAGATAAATTCAGGAAACAATATACGAGAACCTTGTAAAATGATATTTAAGAGAGAGGCAAAGATCAGCTTCAGAAATAAAATATTTTACCTAGAATTCGTCTAGAGCCCCACTTCACCTGAGATAGGGCTCTGCCTCTCATCTAACTACAAGTTAGGATGTCTCCAAAGTAGACTTAAGCTCATTTAAAGTTATGATCTAAGGTAAATTTTTGTTCTAAAGATTACTGCAATTTCAAAAACAAACAAGGATATAATACAAAACTAATAAGGGTTTGGGTAAATTATAAAAGGTATTCAAGATTGTAAACGAGTCTTTAAAGGAAGCAAAATTTATAAAGTATCTTACTGTGATTGATTTGATAAATTTATGGATAAAAAATAGGTACCAAAGATATATTAGTGTTATTATAGAAGTTGTTTCTTGATTGAAAGCTATTATATAAACTAAACATAATTTTAGTCTTGTTAATTTCATTTTGTAGTCTCCTTATAGAACTTTATAAGTTTGTGTCTGATAGTGTTTTACAGAACTATGGCTTCTAAAGAACAACTTGAGTTAGGTTTGAGACAATAAAACCATCACCTACAGGACAGATAGAATTTGAAGTTGACTTCCAGTTTTAATACTGATCCCAATTAAATGGAAGAGGTAACTATAAGATTATCGACTTTGAAGTTCAAAATTCAGTACTCCTCTTTCAAGATTGGTGAAACTGACCTGCTGGATGTTTAAAACCAAAACTTGAAGACCAAAGTTAAGAAAGCAAAAGGGCCAAGGAAAAAGCAACCAATATTTTGGCCTTTGCCCTTTAAGGTCAGAAAGGATTCAGGGAATGATGGGACCCTTCTAAAGGTCCTGAAACTCCAGTGAGTCACCTGACCTCCCAATCTGGGGAATCAAGAGGAACCTAGAGAACAGGAAGACAACCAGTGAACTTTCTGCAAAGAGGAGGGTCATGGAAAAAGGAAATGCCCTTGATGCTTCCAAGGGAAGACACATGAGGTCAGCAAGACCCTGATCCAACCTGGCAGATGGCACAAATGTTAGATGAAAAGCCAAAAAGGAGCCAAGAGGCTTCTCACAAGTTTCCAAAAGTGATCCCTGACAAATCTCAGCTGACTCTAACAGTAGATAGGAAAAAGGTCATTTTTGGCCAACTTGGTCTTAAACACCTGGAAGGAGCATGTAGCCAAAATCTTGCCATACATGGACATTTAAAAGGTAAGACAATGGTTCTTTTACTTGAGATATACATTTTGTGTCAGACCTCACGAAAATTAGTAAAACTGGGAGGATTTAAAGGAAGAGATTTTATACGGGTACCCGATAAATATCACAAAAAGCTCTGTCAGAGCCACAGGTTTGTTCTGAGTCAATTTGAGACCTGTGCTGTGCTTCTTTTCTTCTTTGTCTTTTCTCTTCTCTTCTCTTCTCTTCTCTTCTCTTCTCTTCTCTTCTCTTCTCTTCTCTTCTCTTCTCTCCTCTCCTCTCCTCCTCCTCCTCCTCCTCCTCCTCCTCCTCCTCCTCCTCCTCCTCCTCCTCCTCCTCCTCCTCCTCCTCCTCCTCTTCTTCTTCTTCTTCTTCTTCTTCTTCTTCTTCTTCTTCTTCTTCTTCTTCTTCTTTTCTCTCTCTCTCTCTCTCTCTCTCTCTCTCTCTCTCTTTCTTTCTTTTTTTTCTGGTATAATTATTATGAGCTGCTGCCCAGAGTCCTCTTTTGGAGTTTGCAGAAAAGGATCACTTCCAGCCCGGCAACTTGATTTTAAGCAAGACTTAGAAAGAAGAAAATCCTCAACTAAGCTTTAAAGGATCTTACCAAGTGCTCCTGATCACTGGGGTGTCTATTTGAACTGCTAAAAAGGGGAGAACTCATTACCATAGGCAATTTCCACATGGCAATACAAAAGGGTACAAGAACAAAAAATGAAAATGAGACCAAAAGATATAAAAAGAAAATATGGGGGCCTTGTGAGAAATAGGCAGTCCAGTGTCTATTTTCAGAATACAGTAATTAGCTTTAATTGGGCTATAAGATCCAATAATATCTATTTAAACTATAGCCTTCCCATTTGCCATCCCCAATATTAAAATTAGCCAGTCTCATAGATTGCAATCCCAAGCTCCTCCTAACAGAGCAAGGGCAGTACTGTGTTAGCAATAAAAACAGGCAGACTGCTGGCCCAAGCTAGCCATGTTCAGTACCACACCCTTCTAGCAGAAGTAAATTTGCCTTGCTGAGCTACTTTCAGGCATGTATTTGATTCCTTGGGGGCACCCCTGTATTTCTAACACCATAACATTTTTTTCCCTTTTAGTTCTTCAAACTAAAATATATTTTCTTACCTATGTTTCTTATATCTCTTTTCTAGTTTTAGATCCTTCCTTACTTAAATTATGACTCTGAAGCAACTCTTATAAATGTTATCTATGCATTTAATTTACACAAAAAAATTTATTTCAGGAGAGGGATTGGACAATCTGTCCTATGCAAAAATTGTGCCTTAATCTTTTTTCTCCCAGGTGGCATGCAAGTGATTGGAGCACAGGCTATTGTTGAGCCTGATGGATCACCCTTATAATTATCATAATGTTAACAACTTTAAGTGAATTCCCCACTGCCAATTTTACCCAGAGGCTTTTTTTTTGGGGGGGGGGGGAGGTTTCTTACAGTAGGCATATTGGTATTTATTGGAGGGAGGCCCTCTTTATCCTTTTCCTTCCTTGAGGATCCCTTTGTGGAGGCTGCCAAAAAACCCTCAAAGGTTGGCTTTAGTTTTCTATTCCTGCCAGATATATATATCATAAAATCACTATCAACTGGCTGTGAGGGGTTTATGTCAGTTTGTCCCCTCTGTACATTGAAGATTTTTTTTTCTTATGTCCAGGGCACCCCTTACATTTTAGGAGCTCCATCTTTCCTCCTCTTTCAGTCTTGATCCTTTAACTTTTGCCTTCTGTCACCATCCATGGTGTTTTATTCAGCTTTTTTTTTTTTCTGCTATGTCCAAAAGACCTGAAAAGAACAATTAGAGGAGGAAAGTTTTCTTTGTTGGATTCACACTTTCAGAGGCCTCAATCCATAGACAGTTTCCATTCCTCAGGGCTTGAGGTGAGGCTGAACATCACGGTGGAAGAGTGTGGCGGAGGAAAGTGTCTCAGTACGTGACACCAGGAAGCTTAGAGACAGAAAGATGCTCCCCAGTGACCTACCTCCTTTAGTCACATCCTACCTGCTGCAGTAATCACCCAGTTAATCCCTATCGGGGGATGAACCCATGGATTAGGCTAAGGCTCTCATAACCCAACCATTCATCTCTAAACCTTCTTGTCTTGTCTCACGCATGAACTTTGGGGGACACCTAATATCCAAACCATAACACATGGATTTCATTCTTTGAACCTGTGAGACAAGAACCCAGAGAAGAATCAATGAGGCCTGCAGCCATCACAGACCCCACCTGACAGCAGAAGCGAGGAACTGAGTCCTGTTCTCAGGCTTGTTTTATCACATGAGCAAAAAGAGGCTGGAAGGCAGGGCAGAGGCCAGGTCCTCCTTGCCCATTTCTCTATAGCCCAAACCCAGGGCTGGGATTTTTTCCTCACTTAGCACAGGACTGATGTTCTTGACCTACAATGAGATGATCTGAGAATACCTGGGGCCAGGCAGGAAAGTCAGTGTTGGGACTGGCAGCACTGGGGTGAAAGAATTTAATTTTTTTAACCCTTCTGTTGGTGCCCTGCTGTCCTTGCACACCAGAGGCAGTGGTCTCTGCACCCTCAGCTAAGTTTCTGACTCCTTATCTTGTAACTGCAAAAATACTTGTACATACAGAATTTCTTCCGCTTATTTTTCCTCTGACTACAGATTATATAATAATTCAGAAAGCCATTTAAAAGCCACATTGTGTTATAGAAAAATAGTATCTTGTTCTCAGGCTTATACCTACAGGTGGCCCAACAACGTATAGCTCATGTCTTAAAAGGGCCAGTAAAAAAATACAAACAAAAACACACAGAGAGATGACCAGAGAGGATCCCCCAAAACCATGGCTGAAAGACAGGAGCCTTTAAAACAGACAGACCAGATAGGGGAAAATTTCTCCAAATTCCTTATTCTCGCTTAACTGTGACTCCTATGACAGAGGTGCCACAGATGTTCCCATGAAGGAGAATTAGGTGTGTGGAATGAAGGGTCTCAGCGTGCATACTAGGGAACTTAACCAGATGGCCAACAGTGTCACAACTTACTGCATTCTTTTTTTTTTTTTCTCAAAGTAGACCAAGATGGAGCAATCAGTATCTACGGGGTTTTGTTCACGACTAAAAGGCTCAGGGGTCACTCCAGGTAAACTGGGCTAACTGGGCTGTGCAAAATAACCACACAAGAGACACAAATACCTTAAGGGTCCACAGGGGGAGAGAGAGAGAGAGAGAGAGAGAGAGAGAGAGAGACAGAGAGAATGTGCTGACCCCTTTTATTGAGGAGAAGCTATTCAAATGAGGCAAGGGGTCAGGTTTCAAGGGGGCTGAGTCTATCTTCTTGATGTCTGCTGTCAGCAGGTTGACTGACATCTGGGTAGGCCACACCCAAGGGCACAGTAAGAGAAGGGAACACACACAAGGCACTTCCATGGAACATTCTATCCTAAACAGGGTAAGGGGTAATATTACAAAGGAACAGGTGAGCATAGCTCCACCCATGGGGCTGTAGGAAGCCACGCCCAGGCATGAAGATACAGTCACTCAAATCCTAGAAGAGCATGGCAATCTAGCAGCATGGGTGCCTGATGCCACATCACCCAGCAGGGGAGTTAACTCAGTCACATGCTAGGTTGGTCTCCCACAAGTATCATTCAGGGGAGGAAGGCGGGATTTCCCCCAAAGCAAAGGGGTTTTCTGGCAGCTTCTGGGACAGTCCCTCAGTCTTTCTACTCACAGGAATTCTGCACAGAAGGGCAGTTGCTTGGAGTGCCAGATCTGAACAACAAAGCCAGAGCAGAAGCCACTTGTGAGTCCCATCTGGGTTGCCAAGCTTTTATTCAAAACCAGGTCTTTGTCCATGATGCCAAGTCAATAAGAAGGATACAGTTTTGAGAAAGAAGAAAAGGAAAGTTTATTGCTTTGCTAGCATAGGAGAAACACAGGGAACTCCTGTCCCAGAGGCATGATTCTGCCCATCAAGGAGAACAGAAGATTTTTTGAAAATTCATTTATTCTAGGTATTTTCTGGAAGGTGAAGGGGGAGGGCAGTGATTCACTTGATAATTTGAGAGATAGCCATTTATTGGATCTTCTTGTGCCATCCCTGAAGTCTGAATTATTTGGATCCTGTGGTGGATGTGTGCTGTAGGACATATAATTTGGCCTAGGATGGGGAGAAAGGTAATCCTGTCTCCCTAGAGGTTAGGGAAGGGGAAAGGGAGAGGAGAAAAAAGATTTCCATTTTAAAATAAGCCTCAGTGACAGAGCGGGACGAGCTATATTCAAAGCATGAGGTGGACCACTGTTCCATTTACTTGCTGTGTGGCCTTGGACAAGGTACCCCAGCTGTCTGTGTGGCTCACCTGCAAAACATAGGAAAATCTTCTCCTGGGGGACTGCGATGAGGACTTCTCAGGTACGTGAGAATAGTTTTGAATGTATCCTCCCTCCACCTATTTTCTGGGGTAGGAACTGTTTTTTAGTTGCAAGTTCCTCCTTTATTCCACTGACAAAATTAGTGCTTTGCCTTTTATAAATCTGAGAGAAAAATAAAATGAAAGCTGACTTGTATGTGCCACCAAAGTCTAGAACAGAGCCCTGTAGTCGGCTCTCTCTCAGCAAGGCCTCTTAACAAAGTAACACAACTCTGCTGCCCTCTGCTGCCCCCTGTCTTCAGAACAAAGAATTGTTCTGTGTTTTCAGTTCAAAATGCAAGGGGAAAAAACAAAAAAAAACAGTCTGTGTTAGGAAAAGGAAACTGAAACTGAACAGAACGGGGGAAACAAACTGTGGTTTTGTTGTTTTTTTCTCCTCTCCCTTTCCCATTCTCTAACCTCTGGGAAGACAGGATTACCTTTCTCCCCATCCTAGGCCAAAACTGAAATCCTGTTCATTAAATCCTGATGCTCGGCAGAAGGAGAATGTATTTGGATATCAGTACATGGGAGCAGAAGCTTCAAGAACTGATCCAGCAGGAGAAACCCTGGGCCAAATGGACCCTGAAGTTGGATGAGAACATTCAGCCGGGTGGCATGGCCCGAGGATGGAGGCAGTACATGCAGAGAGCATTTGGGAGGTAAGTGTGGTTTTGCTCAGCATTAGGCCTTCCTGAGCAGAGAGGCTCAGCTCAGCCTTGTGTTATCCCTTTGTGAGCTTGCTGAAACAATAAATGTCATCATGTTCTCCAGGCTTCTGTGGTTAAGGTGCTCTTTAAGGTCTAACAGACTGTATGATTCCATCTTGTTTAAATGCAGCAAGTTTCCTCTTTTACTAGGTTTCCTTCCCTAAATCTTTCTGGAAATCTTTGCAAAATGCCTCCAAGCTCTATAAATCTGCCCTCCTAGTCTCTCATTACTCATTTGTTGCAATCACCCCTAGATTCCTCTGCAGTCTTTCTCATCAGCCAGTCCTGACCGGCCTCCCAAGCTGCAGCAACTCTCTGTGCCCTGGCACTGTTACTAGTCTGGGACCTGATCCCTGCTTTAACATTCTAACAATCTACTAATATCAAGCAGTCATTTTGAACATTACTAAAGACCTGGGGATAACAGGAGATAATGATGCTGCAAAATCCAAATCTAAACCCCAGTCCAAGGAGTTTGTAATAACACCCCTCCCTGTTGGATATTCCCTCTTTAACCCTCAGCAAACCTCCAGGTTTCAGGAACCAGCTTCCTTATCCATGTCAGTAGGGTGAGCATGACTGACCTGGACAATCAAGTCCTCTATATGACAACCAAGACCTCAGTTTACTTATCTTACCTATTACCCTGCTGTCTGCCTATCCCTTTCCTACTTCAGGCTTGCTCTGTGCCACTCCTTATGAGCCAGTAGCAGGACATGCACTCTCAGGCTTCCATATCCTTGTGAAAATGTTGTGCCTGATTGGCAGGCCCCTTTCCTCACTCTCTCCCAACTCACCCTTCAAGGACATCCAAGGGGCTGAGCCTCCTTAAGGCCTTTGCTGGTCCTCCTGAGCAGAGGAAGTTCCTTCTCCTACATTCTTATAAGGTAATGGCTATGTATATATAATAAAAGTAATATATACTTTTAAATAATCTAATATTAAAAATATTATATAATCCATACATTCATTTTGACCTACAGAATCTGATTTTTTAAAACGAAGCCTCCTGTGGCTCTGAAGAACAGTTTTCAAGCCACCTACCAGAGCGCATGTGCTGTTCTTCTGTTCTGCTTTGTAATTCAGTGAAGTGTCTCTCTCCACACCAGACTCACAATGTCCCTTATCATTTTGACACTAGATAATTGATTTGATAGTAATTTTGAGATGGGAAAAGAAACCAACCAGCCTGCTTTTGGAAAATATCAATCAGCTTTTGAAAAGTATTTTGTATTTTATAAAGTATTTTCATATACATTGAACTACTACTGGAAAACATCCCTTTACCACTTACCCTGTATGTCCTGAAGAGATTGTGGAGACTTTTTAGAATCTGGTTTCCTTATCTGGATATTGGGCTCAATAATACCTACTTCATAGGAATAATTAAGTAAGATGACAATGTAAGGCACCGATCACAGTACCTGCCTCAAAATTGGTACTTTATAAAAGTTTTCTGTCACCACAATGGGGAAGAAATTTCACTGCCAATGATAGTAATTCTTTTTCTTTTGAGGCATCCAAAGATGTTTTTACTAGCAAAGAGGCAGATTTGGGGCAACACGTGAGCAGAAACTCAGATGAACACAGGAAAAACCTTTATCTAATTATGTGCTAAATAATTGAAAGGGATTTCAGGTCAAGGCCATTTCCCCTCAGGTCAGCAATGCCAGTCGAGGACACACAGTTTCTTCCTTGTGTTTGCAGGTTCTGTTGTTCCTCATGCCATCGAAGCTGGGCTTCTGCTCAAGTGAAGATCCTGTGCCACATGTCTACACAGCACCGGATATACAATGGCCAGGTGCTTCTGCGGATTTTTGCTCAGAGGTGCCAGAAGTGTTCCTGGTCTCAATTTGAGAATCCTGAGTTCTCTTCAGATAGCACCATGAGAATTCTGAACAACCTGGCGCAGTGTATTCTGCACAGCTACTATGGGCATAACTTCAGGAAGATGCCGGTTGCTCCGGTCGTGGGGTTGAATGGGCCCCATGACAGGAGCAATTGTGAGGCGTGCACTCTGGGCATCTGTGTAAGGGGTTCACAGGTACCTATCAAAAAGCCAACCGAGTCTCCACCTTCTGGCCCAAACCCAAGATTCTTAATTTTGTATGGTAATGAGATTCCTGGTGACCCACCCTTAGAATTTTCTTCAGATGACATTATAAAGATTTTCTGTTTTGCACTATTTTTTATAGTATGGATAGTCATATGTGCTAAGCAAAATAAGTCTAACTGGTAGGTTTTCTTTGTTTTCTTGTCTTGATTCCATGTTAGTCAATAAAGTGGTGAGCATTCTAATATGACAGAGGGTTTGCTTTGAGATCAAGCAGGGTTAACTGTGTAAAATAAGCACTGGTTTCCTGAACATACTCTGAAGATAATCTAAAACATGGCTATGCACATGATGGACCCAATAATAAATATGTATTGAATTAATGAAAGGTCTTCATTTATTCATTCATTCACTCACTCCTGGTATTAATACATATTGATCAAATCTTGACAAAATCTAATGGTTATGAGTGTTATCTGAAAGTTATTATGGTAGACTGAATGAAGCTCCCCTGTGAATGTCTATGTGTACTCCCCAGGACCTATAGATGTGTTACTTTGAGGATCTTGAAGTAGGCAGATCATTTTGCATTATCAAAGGGATAATAACTAGAGTCCTACTTTCTCCCACAGGTGTCACCTCCTACAGTTTCCACCACCTCCCCATAGTCTATTTAACATGATGAATTAATCCTTTAATGAGTTTAGTGCCTTCATGATCTGGTCACTTCCTAAAAGCCCTACCTCTGTGCATCTCTGCATCCACTGGGGACCAAGTCTCTATCACATAAACCTTTTGGGGACATTTTGTATACAGACCATAACAGGAGGCATGTACAAAGTTACTGATCCTGTGATCCCATTGTGCAAGATTACCTCTTTCACTTACTTTTCATCTGACCCCTCATTTCTGTGTGGCCATCACACTACCTTCTCTCTGTTACCATGTTTGAAACCACACTCATCTGCATGTTTGACTTTCCTGTCCTAATTCTCCCTAGTCACCTATGGCCTTGGAGTCATGTTTAGCTTCTGGCACCAACCTTCATCATATATTCTTGTATCAGGTTGCTCTCATCTCTTGCCTCTCATTTTCTCAGTTATCCCTTCTAACCACTTAATTCAGGATTATTGAATAACCAAGAGATTTGGGTTTCATCCCCGAGGTAGTTAGGAATCATTGTGAACATTTGTGGATCTGGGCTATTTGAGTAGAACCACATCGTGAAAACATTCTATTTCTGGGAAGGAATATAGAATAGAAATAGGACTATGTTTTGCAATAGAACACTGGCAAACAGATTGGAGCTGCTGAAGGCAATGAATAATTTGAAGGAATTTGAAGACAGTCAACCAGAAGCCAAAGGCCAGAATATTGAATATAGAAGCCAGAAAATTCAAGGGTAAAAATATCTTTCCTTGACTTTCTGAATCTGGCTTATTTCATTTAGCATAACAGTCTTTAGTTCCAACTGTTTATCAACAAATGCCATTATTTTATTCTTCTTCATGATTGAGTAGAACTCCACTGTGTGTGTGTGTGTGTGTGTGTGTGTGTGTGTACTAAATTTTCTTTATCCATTCATTTTTTGGTGGGCATTTGGGCTATTGTGAATTATGCTATTGTAAACATAGGTGTGCCTGTATCACTATAATTATGCTGCTTTTGGTTCTTTTGTGTAAATACCAAGGAATGGGATAGCTGGGTCTTATGGTGGTTCTTGAGTAGTCTTTTGAGGAATCTTCATACTGCTTTCCATAGTGGTTATATTGATTTGCAGTCCCATCAACATTGTATGAGTGTACATTTTCCCCAACATCCTCACCAGAATTTATTATTATTTGTATTTTTGGTGATTGTCATTCTAACTGGAGTGAGATAAAATCTCAGTGCAGTTTTGGTTTACAATTCCCCTGATTTCTAGGAATGTTCAAAAATTTTTTTTTCATATATTTATTGGTCATTTTTATTTCTTCTTTTAAGAAATGTCTATTTGGTTCTGTTACCCAATTATTTATGTTGGGGCCCCCTTTTTTAGTGTTAAGTTTTTTTGAATTCTTTATATATATTTTCAATATTAATCCCCCATTAAAGAAGTAGCTGGCAAAGATTTTCCTCCATTCTGTGAGCTCTGTCTTTACCACTCTTGTTTCCTTTTTTTAATGTAGAAGCTTTTAAATTTGACACAGTCCCATTTATTGATTCTTGGTTTTATTTCTTGAGCTTTAGGGGTCTTGTTAAGGAAATTGGTACCTGTGTCGATATGTTGGAGTGCTGATCCTATATTTTCTTTTAGCAGTTGCAGTGTTTCTGGTCTAATTCCTAGGTCTTTGATCTACTTTGAGTTGACTTTTGTGCAGGCAGGGTGAGAGAGAGACGTCTGGTTTCATTCTTCTACATATGGATGTCCAGTTTTCCCAGGACCATTTGTTAAAAAAGGCAGTCTTTTTCCCAACATAATAGTTTTGGCACCGGTGTCAAGTATCAGTTATTGATAAGGATTTCTCTCTACTTTTTCTATTCCATTGGTCTTCATGTTTGCTTTTTACCATACTGTTTTTGTTGCTTTGGTTCGGTGATGTAATTTGAGATCAGGTATTGCGATGCCTCCAGCATCACTTTCCTTGCTCAGTATTGCTTTGGCTATTCTGGGTCCTTTGTTATTTCAAATGAATTTTAGAACTATTTTTTTTTCTCATTCTGTGAAGAATGTCATCGTTATGTTGCCGGAAAATGTATTGAATCTGATTGCTTTTGGTAATATAGCCATTTTGATAATAGTATTTAAGAACATGGGAGATCTTTCCATCTTCTAAGGTCATCTCCTTTCTTCAGTGTTTTGAGGATTTCATTGTAGAGGTCTTTCATCTCCTTGGTTAGATTTACTCCCAAAGTATAATTTTTTTCAAAATTATAGTTTTCCTGATTTCTTTATTAGTGGATTCTTTAATGGAGTGCAGGAAAAACTATTGGTTTTTGTATGTTGACCTTGTATCCTGATAATTTGCTGAATTTGTTTATCAACTCCAGAAGTATTCTAATATAGTTTTTTTGGGGGGTCTTCTATATTTAGGATTATGTCATTAGCTAGCAGCTAATTTAAGAAGCCAGACTAAAAAAGTCAAGGATTGAATTTTTTCTCTCATATGTGGAAGCTAGAGCAAAAAAAAAAAAAAAAAAAAAAAAGGAAAAAGAAGGGGTGGGGGGATCCTTTGGGAAATCAGCAGTGGAGTAGAGCAAAGGGATTGAAGGAGAGGGAGGAGGCATGGGGGAAAAACCTGCAGAGTGAAATGGACCATATTATGCTATGTACCCATATGAATATACCATGATGAATTCCACCTTTATCTATATCTATAAAGCAACAATTAAATATAAATAAATAGATAGATAAATAAATGGAAGGCCAGTATAATAGAGGAAAGGGAACAGTGACAGGGAGGTGGGGAGGGAAAGAAGCAGTACTGGGGATTGAAATGGAGTAAATTATATTCCTTGCATTCATTATTATGTCAAAGTGAACCCCACTATTATGTATAATACACTAATAGAAACATCAAAAATCTCTTTCTCAGCCCACCCTCACAATACTCTCTGCCTTTATTCCTATTCCTCTCCCCAAACCACCCTACTGAATTACTGCATCTTCCTATTTTCATACCTTTTGGTTCTTTTGCAGAGAATATTGACCTGAATACCTGTCTGGAGACTTCACTTGTCGCCTGGTTATGTTGTATAACCTGGTGCAAGCCATTATCCCTCCTAGGGCCTTAGTTTCTCCAACTAAAAAAAAATGGTTAAGGTAAAAAATAGAGGATTGAATCCTTACGTTTACTTCTGATCTCTCTTGAAATCACACTGAGTGACAGTAAAAGGGAGAATAAAGGCAGCAGTTTACAAGGGCAAAGAGAATGGTTAGAAACTATAAAACGGATGGACTAAAGATAGGCTACTGAGAAGAGTAGAAGGTCTGGAATTTATGGTAAATATGGGAAAACCATGGCACAATTTCAGAAAGCCTACAAAACTGTAGTCAATCAGTAGCTTTGAAAGTAGATAATAGCAATGTTGAAGTAGGATTCTAATAGCCTTTATAACAAGTTTCTTTTCTCCTATTCTCATGTAACCTGGTGACTGCTTTTTATCCAATCCAAGAGGAGCAGAGCTTTATTCTCTGAAGACATTTATCACAGGGACTCTGAGCTCAGGAAATCCTCTGAGAGGGTGCCACCCAGCCTCTAAAAGACGGTGAGAGTCCATCTACAGAATCTTGAGACTCCCATTAGCCACTGTTAAGCCTAGTTCCCCAGTCTTACACCCTACCTGTTCACCCTTAAATATGCAGAGGGAAGATTTCTCTTTGGCAGTACTAATGAGTTTAAGGTGGGAAACACACAAAAGGCAACTAAACTGGTGTGAGTAATGGTAAGCAGGGTTACTCCTATTTCCTCTCTTTTCTAGAACCATATATTCTACCTACTGGGGTTGCGGTATCTTTTAATGACCAGGGTGTACATGGTGCTATGATAGATGGTGGCTCATCTTAAGAAGAAGGCATCTTCTGATGCTGCATGTTCAAGATCATTGATCTGTCAGTTTATGATTGATAAAACCAGGAAATCCTATGGTGCACTGCTGTTGATAGTTTTGCTACAAATTCTGTCCCTTGGTCTAAGGGGATGTTATGTGGTCTATTAATTGGCTGGGCCTGTGAGGATGCTGCATGCCTGATGCTAAGCTTCTGGGGGTTTATTTGTAGACATTTGAGTTACTTGGCTCAAAGATGCATCACTTTGATCCCTACCTCTCTTTCCTATGGTATTCTCCTGTGTACCTATATGTGTCAAAATGTTCTTTTGTTAAAATAAAGATACAAGTTGTATTGAAGTAGGGGCCTGCTGACTCCAGTATGACTTCATCATAAGTAATTACATCTTTAATGACCATATTTTCAAATAATATCACATTCTGAAGTATCAGCGGTTAGCACTTCAACATGTGAATTTAGGGGTGTGAGATTCAATGCGTAACATATGAGGTCCCAGGTTTGTGGATCAAGTACCCATAAACCCTGGGAGAGTTGTGCCTGTCAAAGCCCTGAAAATGAGAAATGCAAACCCATATCTGGAATATGTGCTCATTTTCAATCAAAATAAGTCATTACCCCATCCATGATGGGAGAAGTGTAATGTAACCAATTTGCCACCATGTTGTTGGTATTTATAGTCAAGGAATAAGACCATATTGAGGGCTTACATACTCTTGGCAGATTGGATACTACACAGTGGTATTATTTATATCCATAAGTGAAAGTAGAGTTATGCTTTGGGGTGCCAGGGTTCAGCCCCAGAAGGGATCCAAGGTCCTGAGGGATGAGTGGTGTTGGCGAAAGAAGAAGAGATGGGATGACAGGTTGCAAGTTACAAGCAGCCTCCAGAAAGATCTGCTGCCTCTAGAGGGGCTTTTATTTTTATGCCTTTTTTGCAGGTATTTTTTCAGCTTTCATGACATATTGAGCATAAATCAAGATTGGCCTTTTCTTTGTTGGCTAGTGATAAGTGACAACCCTAGCATTGCCAACTCTAGAGTAGTGTCTTAGTCTGTTTTGATCACAAGGTCAAGGCCAAACTAGGCAACTTAGTGAGACCCTGTATCAAAATGAAATTTAAAAAGGGCTGAGGATGTAGAAGGCCCTTGGTTCAATCCCTAGCATCCAAAATTTACAAAAATAAAAAATCCACCTCTTATTGCTGTTGCATTTAGGATTAAGTTTCCAACTCACAAACTTGGGGGTGGGGTGGGGGGAAATGCTCAAGATGAAAAGGATTGCATATGCCAGGTCAAAGTGCAAATCCCATGCATCTAAAGCTATCTTAATTTACCCTAGCCAAAATTCCACTGCTGGCACAGCAATCGCAATCATACCTCTGCTGGATTGAGTGTGAGATAGCCCACTGTCATACTCTAGGATATGATTGGTTTTTCTAGGGGCCAGATGGGTGAATTGAATGACAATACCCTGGAAATTACCACTTCTTTCAGAAAATGGGTTGAGTCTGAAAACTGGATGAGATCTTGACTGAGCAAGAAATCCTAATTTTTTTATTGGATTTGCTGTTCACAGTCTTCTGAGCATCCATTCTTGGTTTCTCTTGTATTTCCTGCTTTCTATGTGTATTTGCCCACACATAGAAAACAGGAAATACATACAACTAGTGGATTAGGTCCAAAGACCCAATATCTAAAGAACAGGAACTCCAGAAAAAGAAATCAGAAGATGAGGGGAAGAAAATTATAAAGGGGATTCTTTCCTAGAATTCATCTCATTCCAGTCAGAATGGCAGCTATGAAGAATACAAACAACAATAAGTATTAGCGAGGATGTGAGGAAAAAGGCACACTTATACATTGCTGGTGGGATTGTAAATTAGTGCAGCCAATCTGGAAAGCAGTATGGAGATTCCTTGGAAAACTTGGAATGGAACCACCATTTGACCCCGCTATCCCACTCCTTCCACCTCTTATTGCTGTTGGATTTAGGATTAAGGACTTAAAAACAGTATACTACAGGGACACAGCCACACCAACGTTTATAGCAGCACAAATCACAAAGCCAAATTGTGGAACCAACCCAGATGCCCTTCAGTAGATGAATGGATAAGAAAAACTTTGCTATATATACACAATGGAACATTACTCAGCATTAAAAGAGGATAAAATCATGGCATTTGTAGTTAAATGGATGGAGTTGGAGAATATCATGCTAAGTGAAGTAAGCCAGTCCCCAAAAACCAAAAGTCTAATATTTTCTTTGAGAATGCTGACTCATAATGGTGATATGGGCGGCAGGAGTCATGGAGCATGAGAGGAATGGAGAAAATTTAGACAGGGCAAAGAAGAGGGTAGGCATGATGGTGGAATGAGTCAAATATCATTACCCCTAAGTATATATATGAAGACACAAATGGTGCAAAAATTCTTTGTGCGACTTGAAAAATTGTGCTCTCTATGTGTAATATGAAATGAATTGTGTTCTGCCATTGTGTATAACAAATTAGAATAAATACATAATTTAATAAGAAAACTTAATGACCATTTTCAAAACAGAAAAAAATGATAAAAATAAACCCAAAACCAGCTCAAGGAAAACAATAAACACAAAGAATAACTGTGTACAAACCCATACAATGTGGATGAAATGGAAGATTTCTGGAGAAGCAGGAGGTACCTGCTTTTAGATGGTTGGGTGACCATCAGGGAAATGAAGTTCCTAGTAGGAAAAAACTTCAAAAAGATCTTCAGGTGTAGATGACATCATTGAAAATTCTACCACATATTTGAAGAAGGGTTAATGCCAACTGTATATGAACATTTTCAGGAAGTAGAAGCAGAGGAGACCACTTACAATGTATTTCATGAAACTGGTATTATCTGGCCCCTGAACCCAGAAAAAATGATTCCAGGAAAACACCATGAAAGAAACCAAAATTTAAAGACTGAATTCCATCGTGAATGTAGATCCAAATATACCTATACAAAGCACTTTATGGACAAGCTGAGAAAGACATATGATGGTAAAGATTGATGTAGAATAAAGATACAGCAAAATTCAACCCCCATTGATAAGAACTCTCAGACAGGTAGGACCAGGGCATGTTATGGAATAAATCATATCCCCCAAAGACATACGTAGGTTCAAAACTCCACACCTAAGGATGAGGTCTTTTTTTCAGAAGTGGCATTATTATGATGTAATTACTTATGATGGGGTCATAAGGGGCTAGGGTAAGCTCTTCCTTCAGCCTGGCTTGTGTTTTTACAAGGAGAGCAGGGTGGACTCTTGATTCGGTGTGGCCTGCTTCCTTTTAAGGAGAGCAGGGCAAGTTTTCATTCAGTATGACTTAAGCCTTTCTGTGACCATCTTCTCTCCTGTTTAGTTGATGTTTGTGGTGAAACACTTTAGTATTTGCACCTCTCACTGGGGTCTGTCCTCTAGATATTTCTCTGTAGCTCCCTTTCTTTGTGGTTCCATTTAACATGAGAACCACATGACCCTGGTATGAATCTGCAGCAGGGCAAATTCAGTAGTGTAGAGACTGCTGCTGCTGTGCCTCTCCATCCCACACCCTCAGCTGCTGATGTCACAGTGGTTACCTGTGTAGACACTGTGTGTTCAGTACCATAGAACACAGCTGGTGTTTTCTACTACATGAACCTCTTACATCTTGTAGAAAACAAAAGTGGCACTAGTTTTAATTGTCATGAATTTGCTTTACCAGAGATGTTTCTGCCTTCATGGAGATCTGAGTTTTAAATCTGGTGTCCTTTGGGTCAACCTGAAAGACTCCCCTCAGGGGACATCTGGTGGGAATGTCTTGTCTGTCTGGGGCTGTGGTTGGAATGTGTGTGTCTGTCCAAAATTCCTGTTGACCCTTCAGCCTCAACATGATGGCATTGAGAGGTGGGCCTGGAGGGGGCGGTTAGGCTATGGGCTCCACCCATGGGATGGGATGTGTCCCTTAAAAGTGCTTCTCCAGCATGTGCAAGGACCTGGTTCACTTCCAAGCACATCCCCAACACACACACACACACACACACACACACACACACACACACACACACAGTTTTGTTAAGCTGGGAGCAGTGGCATATGGCGGTGTTATAATGAGCTTTTCCATTGCTGTGGCCAAGACACCTGACAAGAACAACATAGAGGAGGAAATGTGTACCTGGGGATCACGGGTCAGAGGTCTGGCACACATGGCCAAGGTGAGGCAGCCCATCATGGAAGACAGGCTCAGGAAAGCTGCTCACCTGAGGGTACCAAAGGGGCAGAGACAGAAAGAGGGTGGGGTAGGAGTACAGGGCGTCACAGACCCAGGGCATGGCCCCAGTGACCTACCTCCTCCAGCCATACCCCACCCGCCTACAGTGACCAGCCAGTCCTTTATATGTAGGAGGAACTGATAAAGTTACAGCTCTCCCACTCCCACTTTTTCACCTCTGAGTATTCCTGCACTAGCACAGGAGCCTGTGCAGGGGACACCTCACAACTGAACCATAATAGGCTGTAATGCTCTCAACTCAGGACACCGAGGCAGGAGGAACACACGTTGAAGCCCAACCTGAGCAACACAGCAAGACACTCTCTTTCAAAATAAAATAAAATAAAATAAAATAAATATAATAAAACAAAAAAAAAAAACACCAGGAAAGTTGGGGGACTAGGGAAGTATTTCATCTGTAGATGACATGCCCAAGGCCAGTATGTCCAAAGAACACAAAACAAAAAAAACAAAACAAAACAAACAGAAAGCAGGACTTGAGAGAATTGGTCAGCATGTCTGCCCCTCCCATCATGTGAGGATACAGCAACAAGGCATCTGACCTTGGACTTGCCAGTCTCCAGAGTGGTGGGAAGTGGATTTCTATTGCTAATAATCTAGTCTAAGGGGTTTTGTTAACAGCAGCCAAAAGGCACCCAGGTGTATGGGAATGCCTCCATTTCTTCACCCAATGGGAAGGACACTTTTGCTGGTTCTAGGATGTCGGCTTCTGTATTTGATTTCTCATCACTTTGAACATACCAACCCACTACTGTGTTCCAGGGGATTCTACAAGAAATGTGATGAGAACCTTGTGGGGAAATGATGATGGGCGCTCCCTCCCTCTCAACCCCATAGGTATTAATGCCCAGTTCTAGAGCATCTTAGGGAGCAGAGTGTTTTGTTACAGCATCACGATGTGACTGAAGCGCTCCCATCCCTTGGATCCTAATCACTGTGGGTTGGAAGAAAGGGGAATTGAATACTTTTGAGTGTAGATATGATGAGGTCTTTAAAAGCTGAAAGTTATTATGGGTTTTCAGATCCAGATGAACAGACCGTTGAGGCATCATACTGGCTTTCATGTCTAGACAGGTAAATATCAGTCTCCATAACTCACGGAAACAAAAATCTTCTAGGGTTCTTTCTTCTTCTCCTCATGAACGTCAAAAAGGTCCTAGAGGCCCCAAGTGAGATGACCTCTGGGGGATATGCCCAGGTGTGACTGGGTCATTTCTTGCTCTGACCTCTAAGGAGCCACTGTGAGGGAATGTCCAACACCGGGTATATAAGAAAGTGGCCCTGAGTGGGTTTTTGTCCATAAGTACAGGAAGCTCTTGGTGGTGACCTGTCGGACTCCCAGCTAGCTAGGGTGTTTGGTGGTTGGTGGTTGTGGTTGGTGTTTGTGGTGGTTTGCTGTTGGTTTTTTGATTTGGGTTTTTGTTTGTTTGTTTGTTTGTTTTGTGTTTTGCTTTTTGGTTGTTGTTTTTGGTGTTTTGTTGGGGTTATTTATTTATTTATTTTTTAGTTAGCAAGCTTAGTTGGTGTTCCAGCTTAGGGATGCCAGAGAGTATAGAGAGAGTAGTGTAGTGGCGCAGTGGTGCAGCTCCTGCTACATGAAGGCCCTCACAGACCATTATCAGGTCTTGAGGGCCAATGGGGAGGGGAGCTTTGGGAAGGTGGTACTATCCCTCCATCTCCTGACCAAGGTCAAGGTGGCTGTTAAAGTTCTGAGGAAGAAGGAGGAAGACGAGTCCCTGCTATGTGAAAGGAATTCGTTGAAGGTCCTGGAACACCAAAAGCGTGATCCAGCTCTTCCAGGTCATGGAGACCATGGACAACATGTACCTCGTCATGGAGCGTGCACATGGAGGAGAGCTCCTGAGTCACATCCCCCTGACTTGTGGCATAAGGGAGGTGAAGGTCCGCAGGCTGTTCAGAGAGATGGTGCGCATTGTGCAGTATTACCACCAGAAGGGCGTGGTGCACCACACTTGAAAACGGAGAACTTCGTGGTGGATTCCAGGGCCCGCCACCCCAAGCTCATCGACTTTGGCCTGAGCACCAGCGTCATGCCTGGGCAGAAGCTGGATGGGTTCAGGGGCACTCTGCCATATTATGCCCCTGAAATCATCCAGGGGAAGGAATTTGAGGGTCCCCCAGCAGATGTCTGGAGCCTGGGCATCACTCTTTATTTTGACAGGGAAAAGGCCATTCAGGGCGCTCACCAATAAGGGTTTGGAGCGTCAGATCTTGAGAGCAAGGTACAACATCCCCTGGTATGTGTCTGAGGGAGCGCGCAGCCTCATCCAACAAATGCTAACGGAGGACCCCACAGAAAGGCCTACCCTAGAGCAGGTAATGTGGCATCCGTGGCTGAGCCAGGGCGAGGACTCCTCACTCAGCCCTCCCAGCCAGCCACTCCCCAAGCGGCCCGACCCCAGCATCATGACCTTGATGCTCCAGATGAGTTACAACCCGTACAAAGCCCGGTTGTCCCTGACAAATCGTCAATTTGATGGGGCCATGGCTACCTACCTCCTCCTCCAGCACCAGAGAATCCAGGGGCCGGCCAGTGCGCTCTGGGCCAAGGCTGTGCATAATGGGATGGCTGGGCATCGCCAGGTCCCTGGGGCGGATCCTTCCAGCACCCACCCCAACAAGTGCCCCAGTGAGCCTGCCCTTGCCTTGCCCTGTGAGCAGCAGCCACCAGACAAAGCCACGCCCTCCGCGCAGAAGGACACCACATGTGCCAGCATGTCTGTCTGTCCTCTCCATCTTCTCCACGTGAAGACACCCCCTTCCAAGCCAGCCTCCCAAGGGGACCCTCTGGCCTCCCAGGGTGGCTCCACAGGGCAGCCTGGTGAGAAGCAGGGGCTGGAGGGGTGTCACCAGGCAGCTGGCCACCTGCCTGCAACAACTGTGCTGCTGCCTGCTGTGCTTCCGTGGGCCCGCCTTCCGCAACAGAGTGGCTCCAAGGGGTGTGGGCCACAGACCCCATAGGTTCCACAACAGAGTGGCTCCAGGGAACATGCCCACGTGAGACAGACCCATGGACAGCCAGAAGACCCCGGGCTCGGAGATCCGGACCTTATGGCGCCAGCAACGGTCAGGAAGTGGACTCCAACAGCTTCAGAAGTGAGATCACCAACTGGCTCGGGCTTCTCTGTGCAGATTCCAGCAAGGAGCGCATCAGGATTCCCCAGGACTCTCCTCTGCCCCCACCTGCCAGAGACATCAGAGACTCTTCCCTCAGACACTTCCCCCTGCCCTGCTCTTCTCTGCCATAGCAGAGATGGTTCTTAATAAATTTCTATTTCTTAAAAATTGTATGTAAGATTGATGTTCCAATGATTTATTTAAAAAGTAAACATGTTTAAAGTAGGAGGAGAGGCCTCAGAGCAATGGCAGGAGTCCAGTAGCCATCATGCTGCCCAAGGCCTGGACCAAGGTGCCTCTCTCTCCTGTTCAGTGTAAATAGAAACTCCTGCCCCTTGAGCCAGGGCACAATGGGACTCAAACACCTTGAGCCAGTGTAGATGGGGACTCTCTTGCCTTAAGTCTGTTTGAGCTCATTGCTTTGGTTTCGAAAAATCCCTCTGGCTGGCATCAGGCCCCTCCCTGAGGTGTGTGGAGAGGGTGGGTGGCAGCTGTTGGAGAAGACACATGTGTCAAGGCACTGGAGACTCTGTTCTGTGGAATCATCTCCATGTTCCCATTTGCACACAAGGGAAAGGTGGCTCAGTGCGATCCTCTTGCCTTGATATTTCCCATAGAAAGGATTACAACCTGTCAGTTTGAATATGAGGTGTTTTTTACATAAGTTCAGGTATATCCATATGTGAAATGATTGGATTGTGAGAGCTGAAACCATATTAGTCCATCCTAGGTTGACTGGACTGACTGGCTGGTAACTGTAGGCCGGTGGGGCATGGCTGGGGGTCACAGTGTTCATGTCCCTTAAGTGTGCTGTATCCCTGCAATTATTCCCCCACCCTCTTTCGGTCCCTGTCTCTGCCTCTTTGTTGCCTTGAGGTGAGCAGCTTTCTTTTGCTGGGCCCTTCTCCCAGGATGGGCTGCCTCATCTTGGGCCCAGAGCAATGGAATACGTCATCTGTGGACTGAGACCTCTGAAACTATGACCCCCCCACCCCCAGGCAAATTTTTTCTCTAAGTTGTTCTTCTTTGGTGTCTTGGTCACAGTGATGAAAAAACTAATTAAAACACCATCATGTGCCATTGTTCCCAGCTTGACAAATGTACTTTTGCATATGTGTGTGCACATGTGTGTATGCACATGTGTGCATGCACATGTGTGTGCATGGGTGTGTGCACAGGTGTTGAGCTCTGAGAAGGGAACCAGGTTTTTGCACATGCTGGAGAAGCACTCTTAAGGTATACATCCAATCCCTGGGGTTGGAGTCTCATGGCCTATCCACCTCCTCAAGGCCCACCTCTCAGTGCTGTCATATTGAACCTAAAGCATCAACAAGAACTTTGGAGAAACACATTCCAACCGCAGTACCCAATAGACAAGAGCTCAGGGAGCTGGTCCCCACCAGACGTGCCCTATCTGAGGGGAGTCCTTTAGGTTGACCCAAAGGACCTTGGATTAGGAACTCAGATCTCCATGAAGGCAGAAAGAAAGATCTCTGGTAAAATGATTTTGTGACAATTATAAAAGCTAGTGCCACTTTTCTTTTCTAAGGATGTAAGAGAATAATAATGTAGCAGAAATCCCCAACTGTATTCTATGGTATTAAACACATAGTGCCTACACATGTAACATTGTGACACAGCAGCTGAGGGGTGGGGATGGAGATGCACAGCACCAGCAATCTCTGCACTAGTGAAGTTTTTTTTTTTTTTTTACTGCCAATTTGCATCAGTGTGATGTCCCTTTCTCCTGTTAAATGGAACTCACAATGGGAACCACAAAGAAATACGTATAGGATGTACCTAAAATGAGAAGTATATGAATAAAAATGTTTCACTACAAACATCAGAAATTAGATATGGTCACAACTTCACAGTTTTCAGATGGAAAAATATTTTTCCATGATGAGACAGCCCTAGACTAACACTACTTATACTATTAAGATCCAACTCTGTGAGCTGTAGTTGAGTATAAGGTGGGGGTGGTAGGTGGACTCTGCCGTTCCCAATGGAGGGGTGCATTGAGTGTAGAAAAGTTTTAATTCATAATGAAAGTCATGAAAACTTTTCTATTTTTTATTAGCATCATGTATCATTGATTCTGAACAACATCAGTTCATGAGTAGTGAGGATACTGGGAAACATTATTCTATCCTCATGCCTGGGAATTTATTTATTTCTGAAAAAAAATTGATTGGGATAGTACTGGAGGGAAGAAAGGTGAGAAGAGAAATTCAGCAGCTCCCACTAAGCCCTGAATGATACTTATCAACCAGGCCAGGCAGCTAAACAGAAATCAGAAACAGAAAGATATTTATTTTGTGAGTATCTTAAGTAGAGATTTGACCTGAGAAGGCACGGGGAAAATGCTGTTAACAGATTCAGTCATCCCCAGAAATGAAGTTTTTCTTCTACGTGTTAGTTACTAATTATAGCTCAGGGCCAAAAGCTATGGATTTCAAAGAAAATGAAATGCAATCCCCAACCTTTCCTCAACCACCTGTCATGTTCTCTGCTCCCAACTACACTTCACATCTTCACCCTAGTGAACAAGGCACTTTTAGCCTGGAGTCTGATGCCCCGAACATCCTCAGGCCAGGAGGGTGGAAGAAGAGAAGCCTCTGGAGGTTTGGAAGGAAAGATTCATGTGATGTCAGAGCCAGAAGTGATTTTAGAGAGGAATACCCCCACCCCCCTTCTGCACAGTGAGAGGAGTGGTTCTGTTTGACCTCTGGGTCTCTGCCGGGATCAAAGGCACAGATTTTCTTTTTTTTTTTTTTTTTTTTTTTTTTTTTTTTTTTTTTTTTTTTTTTTTTTTTTTTTTTTTTTGAATATATATTGCTTTTTATTAGAGCATCATAGTTATTTATACATAGTAGTTATGCTCATTTGGACAAAATCATACATGGCTGGAATTTATCCTTAAGTGAAAATCTGTGCCTTAAATAAAATAAAAGGCACAGATTTTCACTTAAGGATGTCAAAAAGGTGAACACTCAAGGGTGATGTCCTAACCTCTGGATTAAACTAAAAGCTGTAGATGTAGAACTGGGAATCTTTCACATTTTTAATAAGAAGTAGGGAGTGGTTGGTGGAGAAAGAGGCAGAGAAATGAGGTAAACTGGACCAAACAATATATTCCGGCTCTTGAGAACTTCCAAGCAACCTCAGAGTCGCTGAAGGTCTAAAGCATTCTAATGCAATTTGACCACCTCTTTGTGGGGCTGGGCATGGCCGGAAGCAGTATTGTAGCCACTATTCTCGCTCCAGAGATAGGATGTCCTTTTCCCTGGAGACCCCAGGATGTTGAGAAAGAGGGGTCCCAGGTGGCTTAGTGGCTCAGATACCTTAAAGTAAGCTTTTAGAGACCCTCTGGTCCTAATGCATCTTTGAACAGATAAGGACACCAGATCCTTGGAGACAGAACTGAGTTGCCTATTAAAGTACAATTTTTAAAAGGGTAAAATCTTTCACCCAGATAGTAAATGAACACATTTCAAAGATTTTTACTGAAACTCATTAATTAATGAGAGAACAGTAAGATATTGGCCCAAGTGCATGTGAGAAGCTAGATACATAAAATCAATTTAATAGCTCTTTGGGTTATAAGCTATATCAAAAAAAAAACTGGTTTATATTTAACAGGATCATAAACTATAAACTTTGGGGCTATTAGTTTCACTGCGCAGTGAAGTAAACTAGTAAATAGTTAAGTCCAGCACTAGAAGAACACCTAATAATCTCTCTGGCTTATTTCCAAGTTTCAGATGCTTTTTAAACTTGTCCAAGGTCACAATGGGAATTGCAAGCAGATGTGAGATGACAAGTGAGGTCTCCTATAACTAAACCAATACTTTCGGCATTGTAATTCTGGAAGACCAAGATGTCCAAGAGTCAAATTGGGAATGCTTGAAGAAATGGTAGATTCCTTTCTTACCTGCATAGCCTGAACATCCTACCTGCAGTTGCTTATGCAAACACCTACTTGTGAGTAAACCTGAACTGGGGCCTGCTCTACATTGCCCAAAGCCTAGGCCTGGTCTTGAGACCGTCTTTCTTCTTTACTCTACAGGATTCAGTACTTTGCAGGATTTCTGGACCATTCCATCACCTCTTCTACATGCTCTCGGGGTTCTCTTAGGAATCTCTGGGCTCCATGTTGGACCCTGCAACGCCCTCTCTGAATCACTGAGTCCTTATAGCACATTCAGTTGGAATCCTCATTAGAGTCCTTCAAGTGAGGCCTGAGGACCCTCTGGCTGTGATACTTAACTAACTGGATTGAAGTACCCACTGTGCTTGTTTGGCATAGTGTCCTTGAACATTCTTTCAGAGCTGAAATTCAAGGATTCCCTAATAGCTCATTCCCAAAAATGGGGGTGATAACTTTCAAACAGAACCTGGAAAGCCTCAGGTGGGTTTACGGAGCTGGCATTGCAGTTTTGGCTTTAGGAAAGATCTAATTCGCTCCTCTTCAGAGTGAATGCAAATGCCTTCCTTCTGGGGGGGGGACTTGTGGATGAGTGAGTTACTATTTGCCAAGAGATTTGGGAGCCTGAGGCAAATGACATTGAGCTGCTGCTTACAAACTATGACAAGGCATCTGCACCAACACCCTTTTGTTCTTTTGTTCTTGCCAGATCTGTGTGTGTGGGTGGCAGAGGTTGGAATAATTTCATTACCAGAGTCCATCAGGCTTGACAGCGTCTCTCTGAGATTGCCTTTTTCATGATCATCTTGTTTACTTGTCTGAAATGGAATTCAGGTAGATAAGGAAGAGGGTAGCACGGGGGTAGCTATTAACCACTCAAAAGATAACTTGAGGAGAATGAGTCAGCTACCCCCACGCCCCGATTCTCAGGTTTGTTTTTACATTCGTTTTATCCTCTAAAATAAGAAGAGAAAAAAAAATCCAAGAAGACCAAGTTCCTTATAGCCAGTAAAGTTCAGAAATATCATAATACCAAGTTTAGAACACAATCTGAGATGGAAATGGGAGACTTTTGAAAGTGTGGGGCCAAGATTTCAATTTCTTTTTTATTTGTTGTACAGTATATTATGGCCAGAGGAATATGAGAGATTGAAAAATGAAGGCCCAGATAAGGAGCCAAATGTACCCAAGTCCATGCAGCTGTGCTGAGGCACTCTTGCTCTGTGTACGTGATGTATGGGGGATAAGCAAGAGGAACAGAGCTCTCTGCACTGGGGGAGCTAGTATTCTGCCTCCTAACCCAGCTGAGGAGTGAGGGGTATTTCCCTGAGGCCTGATATATAAAACCAAGAGAATAGAGCTACATAGGAATGACTGCAGTCCATTTCCCCCTCTCCTCAAATCAAACCTCTCTCTCCAGGCTGAGTGTCAAGTCAGGCTTTTCTTTATGTACTGTGTCTCAGCCTCCCCACCAAATAGTAATAAAAGACCCATGTTTTTGGAACATCTATTGGAAAGGTCAGTTATTTACATTCCACTTCTAGTATCTCAATTAATCTCCACAGCAATAAGAAAGCCAATACAGTTAGCCTTATTTGATAGGGGAGGAAACTGAGGCTTAGTGAGATTCTATCTTGCTCAAGATCCCAGGCTGACAACCACAGAGCTGGAAATCTTACTCTCAAATTTGTCCTTAAGTACTATGCTTAGCCATCTCCCTGACTCCATACCATCTCCGTGTCTTTTCTCATGTAGTCTATTTTTCTGGCCACTAAATTCTACCTTTAAACAAGTAGGGACCACTGTTGTTGGTACTATGCTAAAATCAGAAAAATTAGGACAGGCAAGGGAATGGAACAAATGAGTTCAGAGCCCTGAGAGATGTCAACATTGAACTCAGTGCATGTTGTAGTTTGCAGACCCAGCTTCCATTTCCATTCCTCTTTACAGGGCCTCGGTGTGTCTAGGTGTCCACCTCTCTCTCACAAAGCTCCCATGCCTCATCCCTCCTTCCAAGGGATGTACTGATTTATCCAAGGAAAATAATATTCCCTGTCCAGTGAGTGGTTCAGAAGGAAGCACAAAAATAGTCAGTGGGGTGCAATAAGTTTTCAGTGGGCTTCTGAGAAAGTCCTGCCTAACCTAAAGCATAGAATTTTCGAGAAGAAACTCTCTCAATTTCTCTGCACAGCCTGTGCCAGGTTTGAAGTCTGGAACATCCACAGCTGTCTCACTTATAGGCTGAGGATGCAGCAGCTTCATGGGAAATCAGAGCTGGGACCACCAGCCTATGTGGACTTTGAGGTTTGCCCCACAGCTGGACTTTGTTACAGGGCTAATGAATTCAGTCCATTTCAAACAAATAGAATACAAGGGTAAAAACTGTATGTTAAGGTTTGAATCTGGAATGTCCTCCAAAAGGCATAAGTGTAGAAAGCATGGTCCCCAATGCTGTAAGGTTCAGAGGTGTGGCTTTTAGGCAATGCTCAGAGCATGAAGACTCTGACCTCATATTAATCCATTGATGACTAAATGGACTACTGGGACCTAGTTGGGGGAAGTAGGTCACTTGGAGCATTCCCTGGAAGGGTTTAACTTCTCTCTGGCTCCTTCTCCTCTCTCTGCTTCTCAGTTATTATGAACCAAGCAGCTTTCCTCTGCCAGGTTCTGCCACCATGATGTTCCTGCCGCCATCATGATGTTCCTGCTGCCATCATGATGTTCCTGCTGCCATCATGATGTCCCTGCCTCCATCATGATGTTCCTGCCTTAGAGCTGACCGACCAGGAACTGAACCTTTAAAGTCCTAAGCCAAAATAAACCTTTCCTCCTCTAGGTTGTTCATATAAGGTATTTTGGTCACAGCAATGAAAAATTGAATAACATACTGAGTCAAGAGTGAAGCAGCTGAGTTCAGTGGCACACACCTGCAATTCCAGTCACTTAGGAGGCTGAGACAGGAAAATCACAAGTTTGAGTTCAGCCTCAGCAACATAGAAAGATCCTCAGCTACTTAGCAAGACTCTGTCTCTAAATAAATAAATAAATGAATAAGGAGTGAGGATATTGTTCAGTGGTAAAGCACTCCAGGGTTCAATCCCTAGCATATCACCTCCCCCAAAAGAGTTAAGCAAATGATCCAATGAGAACATTAACATTAATCTAAAATTAATCTGAAAAAGCTAGTTAGGGAAACAGTAACTTAAGAAGTGATGATAGAGAAAGTGAAAATGCACAATGGGGGATTCTGAGAACAGAAAATCGGGCACAAAACCAACGGAAGGTCCTAAGAACCTGGGCCATTGTTATTTTTTCCTTGTACCACGGATTGAACCAGGGGTACTTAACCACTGAGCCACATCCCCAGAACTTTTTTTTTTTTTTAAAGAGAGAGTGAGAGAGGAGAGAGGAGAGAGAGAGAGAGAATTTTTAATATTTATTTTTCAGTTCTTGGCAGACACAACATCTTTGTTGGTATGTGGTGCTGAGGATCGAACCCGGGTCGCACGCATACCAGGCGAGCGCGCTACCGCTTGAGCCACATCCCCAGCCCCCCAGAACTTTTTTTTATATTTTATTTAAAGCCAGGGTCTCACTGAGTTGCTTAGGGCTTTGCTAAGTTGCTGAGGCTGGCCTCAAACTTGTGATTCTCCTTCCTCAGCCTCCCCAGCCACTGGGATTACAGGCCTAGGCCACTGGACTGCCTTTTGGGGCATTATTGGTTGGGCTGTTTGTTCAGCAGATGATCTAACAGATACCAGTAGGGACCACAGACTTACTGACTTATGGAATCCCCCCCCCCCTGGCGCTTTTTTTTTTTTTTTTGGTCTCAGTCCAAATCTCACTCATCCTTCAAGCCTTAGGAAGGAAGTCTTTTCTATCTATAGTGGGCCTTATTTACTTCCTTCTTCCGAGGCTTCCTTGGAATCTCTCTTCTCTGTGAAGGCATGTATCGTGCATAATTCCTATGCACCTGTGGGTGAGAATTTTGTCTCTTAGGTCTAAATAAGTCGTATGTTTGTTTATTTCTTCTCCCACAGAAGAAACCGAAGCTATTTCCAGAAATCAAGAGAAAGCAAACACTATTCCACAAGATCGTGTGCTTGAGCTCATTAGAGAGAGAATATTAGTGTTCCTGAGGAAGTCAAGCCTTGTGGTGTTTCCCTCCTGAGATGCCTTCTCCTAGAGGACTATGGGGAGGCAGCCAGCGCCCCCCCAAGGGGTCCTTCTTCCTGCCTGTGGAGGCTGTAAACCACCCGAGAAGATAAGTCAGAAATAATTAGTAAAGAACAAAAGACACAGAATCGGAAAAAATAATTTTAAAGAAAGCTTGGAGCACCTGATAGGCCCAGCCCACATAGGAGCTGGAACTGGACAATTAGAAAATGGCTCCTGTGGTTTATTTAAGGGGGTACATCAAAGGCAGGGATAAGGTTTCAGGGATGGAATCTTGCTTCATGGTGTCTTGCATTCAGTAGGTTGATTGGCATCTTGGCAGGTCACACCCACCTCTGAGAGGCTGTGTGGCTGCAGCAGGTCACCCCATCTCCAGTGCTGTGTGGGACCAGGCAGAACTCGAATAGTGTCACATATGTCTGGGTGGTCTTAGCCAGAGGAAATTTCCACTGGAAGTTCCCAGACACCAGATTCTCCTATTCACTAGGCTGCAATGCCCATGTAGTCTACACACAGCCCACAGATGGCTCTCGACACAAGACTGTTTCGTGGCTAGGTTCAGATGCAGGACTCCTGAGCCAGTCCCAAGCTCTGCAGGAGAAAGACCACTGTCCTGGCTCACAGAGAAATTCCCACAAGTGAGGGTAATGGTGAAGAGCAACAGGAACAGCTTCGACTCTGTTAAAGAGAGAATTGTGAATTTTCTAAGCTGAAGGGAAGCTTTAAAGTTACAGATGCACATTCTCCTTTTCAGCTGGGGAAAGTGAGGCTGAGAGATGAAAGAATCTGCCCAAGGCTCTACCTGTTTTAGAATATTAAAGTGACATTTAAAAATCACCACAATGGTCTAGGTATGTAGTTTAATGGTTGAGCACTTGCCTAGAGTGCCTGAGGCCCTGGGTTTGGTACCCAGCACTGCAAATGAATGAAGTAATGAATAAACAAATATCACCAATGGCAGGATAGAGAAACCTGGGCAGTTAGCCCCTCATTTTTTTAAACACAGTTCCTTATTTTTTTCTTTGGTCTCTATCACTGAACAGGTAGGCAATTTGTTGGTAACTAAAAAAAAAAAAGTTTTCTAAATAAGTGGCTGATTTAAGGGAACTACCACTCATATTTATATATAGCTCTCCAGTTAAAACATTTGTATATGCTGGTATTTCATAAGATTTTATTCTGGAGGTAGGGATTATTTTTTTCTGTGTTTAAAAGATAAAAACAAATCTCAGACTCTATCGAGGGTGTCACTCCAGATTCAGGCCTGGACTACCCATCTCCGTGTGTGTGTGTGTGTGTGTGTGTGTGTGTGTGTGTGTGTGTTTTAACATGGGATGAGAAACATCAATTTGATTTCTTCAATGTGTCCAAACCCTTTGTATTGGGAGAGCCCCTGGCTTGCCATTGGCTCAGCTCTAAGTCTAGACTCTGGGTTTAGAATTCCATCCTTGTTTTTAGTTGACTGTGGAGCTCCTTTAATGAAGTGACCCAAAATACTGCCCACTGTCGTCAAATATTAATAACTTCATTTATTTCCCAAACTTAGAGACTATGTCATGAAAATTAATGAGTATACTGGTGGAAATCAATTGTCTTCTGCAAAAGGTTCTCTGGAGTCATTGTGTAGAAAATTATGTGGGATTTTTTTTTTTCTTTTGGCATCTGGGATAATCTATTTCTATCTAACGAGTATGTTTTGATTATATTTATGAGGTATGAGGTAAAATAATGGAGAGTTTGTTAAAAAAAAAAAGCTTCTGGCCCTTCATTTTGTAGAAAGATGAAGTTTAGAGAAAAATACTCCCAAATAATGAAAACCCCAAAACGTCATGTCAATCAAGCTTTTCATGACTTGGTCTTAGGTACCTGGATTCTTTTCAGCCCTTACATCTTCACACTTGTATCTAGGATAAGGTAGATTTTTACTGAGCTGGGGACACAGAATTGGACTTGGGGAGGAAAAGAGATTTGTAATGCTCTTACAGTCCAGTTAGTGAAAGAGGATGCTGATCTTGAGTCCATAAATCTTGCTGTACTCTATTGTCTGCCTTTCTCATTATTTCTCAAAAAAACAAAACCAAACAAAAATCCATAAACAAAATCAGGCATCAGAAATTGGCAATGTATTCATCTATTCTTATGAATTCTCAAAATTAAAGTAAATTACGCTGAATTAAGACTGTTTTCCACTGTGAATCTGCCTTCATCTCACATTTAGTAGGAAAGTGACATAAACTTGGTTGAAAGGCTTTTTGGGTTTGAGCTGTGTGAAAGTTCAATTTGGGATCTACTTAGTCTGGATTTACTGGGGTGTATTTATGTATTTCATTTATCTAAACATGATGAAGATGCACAACAGTATGCAGAAAGTTAGTTAATTTAAATATACCATTTCAATGGAAAAGACATTGAATATCTCAATAAGTCAAATGAGAGTTTAATAACACTTGATGTGGAGAATCAAAAATGAATACGTTGTTTTTTCCTTGAACAAATGATTTTTTGGAAAATAGAATGAGAATCAGATAAAAATTAGTGGATATTTATTGTACCTTTGTATTCAATATTTTTGTGTTTGAAAATTTCCATAACAAAGTGCAGAGACTATATTAAAAATTAATGAAACATGAAATAATAATGATCAAGATGAGTAAGGAAATTTATAGAAGTTTCTGATGTAGAAAAGCAAATTGTTACAAAACCAAAAATAACCAAAGGCAGTAATTCATTAAGAGGAAAAGAAAACGTTTCCATAACGACAGTAGATAGGCTCTTAGGTTGTTTGATGATCTAATTAATGAGTGAAGTATATCATATAAACACTTGGAAAATTTGAAGTTATTTTGTAGATTTGACATGGAATGCCTGTATCAATGATGATAATATAAAACTGATAAAAAAAAACCCACTACAACAAGGATATCAATGACAAACTTGTTAACCAAAAATGCTAACAAACTTGTTAATTAACATGTTACTCCGTGTATTGATTTCAATGTATTTATAACAAATCACTATACTCAGAAATGTGAAATGCCCTCTTGGAGGTCTACTGTTTATATATGAAAGAAATTTTATAAGGTTTTCCCTAATAAGACAGTGATCCTAAGATTTTCTGTGACATTATTAATAAAGAATTAGAAACCTAAAAGAAAGGGGGACTGAGGAGTGGATTGGTGGTTTTCAAGAGCCATCAGTAACACTGACAATAGCAATTGCCCCTATTATGGAACTCTCATTATTTGTCATGCATTATAGCAGAGGTTAGCAGGCTATAGTCCTAGACCAAAATTGTCCTGCTTCTGCTTTTGTAAATAAAGTGGATTTTTTTTCTTTTTCTTTTTTTTCTTTTTATACTGGGGATGCAACCCAGTAGCACTCTACCACTGAGCTATACCTCTCCCCCTATTTTAAAACAGGGTCTTCTTAAATTGCCAAGGCTGGTCTTGAACTTGAAATCCTCCTTCCTCAACCTTCCAAGTTGCTGGAATTACAGGAAAATTCTATTGGAATCCAGCAATAACCTTTTAGGTATCAACTGTGACTACCTTTATGCTGTAATGGTGGGGTTGAGTAATTGTAACAGAGACCACATGGCTTTTAAAGTCTAAAATATTTACTCTTTGGCCCTTACAGAAAAATGCTTGCTGGCCCCTATACTGTGTGCTCATCATCTTCGTGGCACATTGTAGTTTTTGCAGGTATTATGGCTACATAGTATCACAGTTCACACACTCTTAAGAAAATGTGATTGTCCTGTTCCCATCAAGAGACAGACTCTTGGCCTTTTGGCTAAGATCAAGTATAGTCTCTGTTCTTATCAGTTCACTATCTGATATGTCCTCTATCTGAGGACAATATATTAAATGGATTTGGGGAGCAGGGAGATGGAATAGGAGCTTGCTCCGTCCACTCCACACATCGACCTGGTATTGCAGTACTTCCAGGAACGGTGCACCCATCCAGGGGAACCAAATACTTGGTTTCAAAGTTAGAGTGTGGGTTGGCTGGACATATTTACTTTTTCATTTCCTTCTTACACATCCTTGTATTTGCGAACATTCAAGTCTTTAGGGGGGCCCATCTCTCTGATCTTTTTCATCTATTTCCCACAGATCTTTTCATTCCATTTGCTCTCTTAGGAGTGTTTTCTTCACTCCCTACTTCAAATCTCACTTTCCCCCAGAGACATGGCTTCTTTCTCTGAGTCATTTCCAGGAGGTCTTTTCTCTCTTTTCTCACAGGCCTTACTTCCTAGTAACTGCACAGGGAGTAGATCGGTCTTTGTCCCCTGTTTCTACTTTCTGCTCCTTTTCACTCCAGACTTCTGTAGGGGAAACTCTACAGTGCTGGCTTTCAGTCTTTGACCATTGTGTTCACTTTCTGTCACACACTCAGATTGCTCCAGTGCATTCCACAAGGAATTTTCCCAGTGTTTTCTGATTTCAAAGTTCACACAGGAAATCACTATTCTGCTTGTCAGGTTTGTGCTAAATTAAACTATGAAGCCCACTGAAGTGGCACCTGTAATCCCAGCAACTCGGGAGGCTGAGGCAGGAGGATCCCAAGTTTGAGGCATGCCTCAGCAATTGAGCAAGGCCCTAAGTAACTTGGTGAGAGCCTATCTCAAAACAAAAAGTAAAGGGCTGGGGATGTGACTCAGTGGAAAAGTGCCTCTGGGTTCAATCCCCAGTACCAAAATAAACAAAACAAATGAATCCAAGAAGATCCACCTGGGCAAAAATTATGGGCTATTCAACTCAGTTGTGTATTGCCAGCACCTGGGAATTACACTTGATTGAAGTGACTGAGTGATGACAAAGATGTCAGTGCCCCCCAAAAGTTTTATTCCTTACAATGTTAAAGAAAAATTACATTCCTGATACTTGTAGAAGATGGTGAGTCCAGTTTGTCAAGATTCAAGAGGGGCCCCAGGCATGGTGGCACACTGCTGTAATCCCAGTGGCTTGGGAGGCTAAGGCAGGAGGGTTGCGTGTTCAAAGCCAGCCTCAGCAAAAGTGAGGTGCTAAGCAACTCAGTGAGACCCTGTCTCTAAATAAAATACAAAATAGGGCTGGGGATGTGGCTCAGTGGTTGAGTGTCCCTGAGTTCAATGCCTGGTACCAAAAAAAAAAAAAAAAAAAAAAAGAGGCAGACTCTACTTATGACTGAGTGGGTACTGTTACTACCGTTACCAGTAACATGCTATAGAAGGGAAGTTGTGTCATGCCAGATATAAATATTCCTTATCCTGATTACAACATCTGCCTCCTGAAGTCCTGCTTTTGCTTTAGCTGCTAGTTAAGAAGTACCACTCTCTGAGACCACAATGCTCTGGGTTCTCAGATCTCATAGACAGAGCCTGGTGGATGAGTTGCCATGTCAAGAGAGAAGACAAGACTCACAGAAGAACCAGGCAGGTGAGTGAAGAAGCCATTGTGGAATTGGTTCTTCCAGCTGCCCAGCTGGTGCCATGTGGACCACACACAGATCACCCTTCCAGAATTCTTGACCTGCAGAATCATCAAATGTAACAGAAGAGTTGTTTTAATCATTTGAGTTTGGGGTGATTTTTAAAGCAGCAATATCTAATTGGAATGATCTTATATAATCCTCAAAATGGCCACAGAAGACGTGAGTTATACAAATAACTATATACCCATAGTGTACCTTTGGTATACTATACCCACAGCATATTTATGGTATACTGCTGGAAAGGATTTCAAGAATATAGTAAACATTATTAGAGAAAGAACATCAAACACCTCCTGCCATATTGTTCAGAGTCAAAAAGTTTGCCCACAGTTTGAGAAGAACTAGAGTAATGTCAAGTGATTATTTTGACCTTAGGGAATCTTCATCCTCCAATGATATATGTCTCTCAGACTCTCAAATCAGATCTTGAATCCAACTCTCATTTTAGATGGCTAGAGCTTGCGAATAGTGTAATTTAGAATATCGGCTTTCCTTGACAACCCTATTTAATTACTGCCTTTTTAAAAAGGTCTATGCTCAAATCCTTAGAATCAGAGATGACATTATGAATAGGATAGTTCATAATTTTGATAGTTGATACTAAGTAAAAACTCACTACTATGCCCCTGAATGAAATATGCTGACAAAACCACTTTTACTTAATTATGGAAATAATCTTTTTTGACAATAAAAGATCAGACAAATATTTAAAATATTTGAAAAAAAATATTTTAAATGAATCAGATTTTCCTTAAACTAATGCCTTACCTTCTGATCTTGAGTAATCATGTCTGGCTCATCCAGCAGCCTCTATTTTCCTGAATGTCAGAACTAATCTTCTTTTTATCTGCATCCCTTATACAACGAGTACTGTGCTTGTACACAATGAGAATACAGAAAATATTTTTACTAACTTCCATCATTGTCAGCTGATTTTATAATATACCAATTCATATACTCCTTGTAATAATTTGGCAACACACTGTCACCCTTGTTTCTACAAAGAAACCAAGCCTAAGAGAAGGGAAGTGATTTGCCCAGGATGGTCCTTAGAAAAAGGCAAGGTCAGGATTCAATCTTGATGGGAGTTCTGTGGAAACAGGAGACAAAAACAATCAAACACAAGGCATTTCATTGCTCTCCTGCTGTTGTAAATTTTACTATTTTTTTCTCCTTTTTTGCTCCATTGACTTACCATATTATGCTTTTCAATTACAGCCATCAACTTCCTCCCACAATTGCTCAGTATTCTGGGCTGTAATTGCTCCTCAAAGAACCTAAGCCCACATGCCTACAATTTCCCCATCAACTCCACAGCCCTCACAGCCTCCACAGGACCAAGGCTAATGCAGCCCACGGAGGCATATACACCTGTGATTACTGCCATTTTCTACTGGTTTAGTTATCCCAGGAGAAGCATATTCTGGAGTGCCTCTTAAGTGTTGTGTAGTGACAACATTCTGGTATAAGTAGGTGGCTAACAATCATCATCCCACATGTTATTATCCAAAAGTGGTCCCTTCAAGATGTGCGCTGACATGCTCACTCACACGACTGAGCCAAGATACAAAGGTGAGTTTCTCTGGGATTAAGGTCTATTTCTTGTCCTTAAATTAAAGGCAAAATGCTCCTCAACTTGATTAAAGTCTTCACTTATGTGTTAAAAAACCTTCAGTGAATAAATGACTGACTTTTGCTGTACAAGAAAATAAGTAGTTGAGCATTAAAGGATTCCTCCAATTTCTTAGGCATAAAATTCTTTTTAAAATTTATTATTATTATTATTATTATTATTACCATGTGTTGAACCCAGGGGTGCTTAAGCATTGACTCACACCCCTACCTCTTTTTATTTTTTGAGACAGAGTCTCACTAAGTTTCTTAGGGCCTTGCTAAATTACTAAGGTCAGCCTCAAACTTGTGATCCTCCTGCCTCAACCTCCCAAGTCATTGGGGTTACAGGCATGCACCCACCTTGCATAGGAATTCTTGAAATGCATTTCAGAAGAACTTGACCAGGTCATCTGTGAGAACTTAAAAGGGCCTTGAGCAGATGAGGAAATGGGGGGGGTGGGTCTGGTCTAAATATGGACCAGAACTAGGCCAAGTCACCAAGCAAGTAGATAGACGAGACTGCAGTGTTAAGGCTTCAGATGACCTTCTTCACCTTGATTAAACTGAGGGTCGACATTGGCACGGGACAGTGGTGTTCTTCTACCTTAGCACTCCTAGAAATTTCCTTCAGGGGCTGTTATAGAAACAACAGTTCTCTGGACTAACAGCTCCTGCCATCTATTCATCTATAATACGGCCACATGTTATTTATAGGACACCCAAATCAAGAGCTTGGGTTAGAAACTCTGACCGAAAAAGCCAAATATTTCTGAAGACATTAAAAAACAACAACAAATAAAACAAAAAAGCAACTAACAATGCAAGTGAACACGTGAGACTCAAAGCCCCTTTCTCCTCCTTAGGAGTGAGAGGAGCTGGTCGAGACGCCAGTCCTAAGGCCGTGAGATGCTTCTGGGAGAAACAAAGAGATCAAGTGCAAGGATTTTTTTCCAGTTGGAAGCCCAGAGCAACTTAATCACTCACAGAAGATGAGGTCCCTTTCCTCAGGGTTGGCTAGAAGTAAGGAGTTGGCAGGGGAAGGCTGAGGAGTCCCATTGGGCCACCTCAAGGCAGAGACACCCGAGTGATCAACTGGCAAAGGCAAAGCAGAGCTGAAACCATAGGGTCTGAACAACACCAGCTCAACAGCCACAGCAGCTGAGCTAGGAGCTCTTACGTGCCGAACTCTTCCATGTCCTGTGTCTGGGGTCTTTAATGCATCCCACAGCAGCCTCATAACAAGAAGGAGAGAATGTGAGGGGCCACTTTGAACAATTCTGGGATGATCTACTGTAAAGGAGCATGCTCCATTTGTAGCTTTTCATAAGAAACCAGGGCTACATTGAGATCCCCACAATTTGTATATATATAAGCATTATCATTTTTTATACATATTAGTTTGAACCAGGAGAAGCTGCCTGTTCTGTAGGCCAAAAAAAGGGTCAAGTAGCTGAAATTTCATATGCCTCAAACTAATACATAAAATATATATTCTTTAGGAAAGTAAGTAAAAAGGTAATCAGCAAATACAATTGTGTGGGATATGGGGTATGTAAGAGTAAATATTTTAAACTCTGGGAAAAAATAAATGAAAGAGTTTTTCAGTGAAGGAGAGCAGTCAGGAGAGACTTCTAAGAAAAATGCATCTATTTTGAGACCTGAAGGATAACAGAGGACAGTAAAGGAAATTACTCACGATGAGTCAGGTTTAATAAGTCAAGGAGGCTCTGGGTCATGGGGAAGCAACAAGTATAGGATTTGTAATCTCACTGTCAACTAGTAGAAAACTGGGTAAAATATAGAGAAGAAACTATCTTCCCATGTTGGTCAATAGGCCTCACAGGATCATAATCGCTGAGAATTGAAAAATAAGGCAAATGGTTTCTTCAATTGATTAAAATGGATATATTTTAAAAGATTAAAATGATAAATCAGGCACGGTGGTGCATGCCTGTAATTCCAGTGGCTGAGGCAGGAGAATTGCCAGTTCAAAGCCAGCCTCAGCAACTGAGTGAGGTCCAAAGCAGCTCAGTGAGACTCTTTCTCTAAATAAAATACAAAAAAAGGCTGGGGATGTAACTCAGCAGTCAAGAACAGAACAAAACAAAACAAGATTAAAATTTTAAGAAGTACGTTCTCTGATTATACATAATTAAATTAGAAATTAAAACAAAAAGACATCTGAAAATAGTTAAAATAACATAGTTTTAAGTACCTTTCTTAAATAAAAAGAAGAGAGGCTTATATTGTACCTTGGACATTTCTATGATTTAAGTGTGTCCCCCCAAAATTAATGTATTGGAAGTCTTATACTCAAATTAATGTTAATGGTGTTTGGAGGTGAGGTTTTTGGTAGATACTAGGTTGTGAGGGTGGGGTCCCTGTGATGGCATTAGTGCCTTTATAGGAAAAGGAGGAGACCTGAGCTGGTAGCTTGCTCTGTCAGTCCACATGATGCCCTCCATCATGTTATGAAGCAGCAGGAAGGCCCACACCAGATGCCAGCACCATGCTCTTGGACATCACAGCCTGCAGCACCAAGTGAACTCTTATTCTCTGTAAGTTACTCACTATCCAGTATTTGGTTAAAGCAACAGAGAATGTATTAAAACAGACATGTTTGTTTTAAAGACAAAGTAGAGGAAGCAAGTAGAAGCAAGTGAGAGGGTGGTACAGGGTGGTATGATGTCAAAGGAGGCAAGGGGAGAGACATCAAGAAGTGGCCGGCAGTGTCAATTCTGCCAAGCTAAATAAAACGATGCTATGGTTTGGGTCTGAAATGTCCCCCAAAAGTTTATATGTGGAAGGCTTGGTCCCCAGTGCAGCAATATTCAGAGGTGGCTCTTTGAGGAAGTGATTGGAGCATGAGGGCTTGAACCTCATGATGGATTAATCCATTGATGACCAATTTGAATGGACTATTGGAAGGCCATGGAGACTGCAGGAGGTGGGACCTGGTTGAAGGAACTAGGTCACTGGGGCTGTGTCCTTGGGAACTGTATTTGTCACCAGCCCCTTCCTCTCTCTGTTTTCTGACTGCCAGGAGGGGAACATTGAACATTTCTTCTGCCACACATTTCTGCCATGATGTTTCTGCCTTCAGCCAGTCAACCACCAACTGAAACCTCTGAAAACATGAGCCCAAATAAATCCTCTAAATACCTGATTTTCTCAGGTATTTTGACACAGTGGTGAAAAGCCGACTAACACACACGAAGACTGAGATTTTGTCTTATGGAGTTTATAAGTGACCTAGTGAAACATGGATTTGGTAGAGTTTTGGAAAGAGCTACCAGATTAAATTCCAGATTAAAAGCAGTCTTTTCCAAAATCATGGAATTTGCAGGGAAATGGATGGCACTAGAGCAGATTATGCTAAGTGAAGCTAGCCAATCCCTAAAAGACAAATGCCAAATGTCTTCTTTGATATAATGAGAGCAACTAAGAACAGAGCAGGGAGGAAGAGCAGGAGGAAAAGATTAACATTAAATAGAGACATGAGGTGGGAGGGAAAGGGAGAGAAAAGGGAAATTGCATGGAAATGGAAGGAGACCCTCGATGATATATAAAATTACATATAAGAGGTTGTGAGGGGAATGGGAAAAAAAACAAGGAGATAAATGAATTACAGTAGATGGGGTAGAGAGAGAAGATGGGAGGGGAGGGGAGGGGGGATAGTAGAGGATAGGAAAAGTAGCAGAATACAACAGTTACCAATATGGCATTATGTAAAAATGTGGATGTGTATCCGATGTGATTCTGCAATCTTTGTAATGTTTTGAACAACCAATAAAATAAATAAATAAATAAATAAATAAAAAGCAGTCTTCTCTTGCCACTTACAAGCCGATGGCCACATTTCCCGGAAGGCTGGCTCTCTCTCCAGGCCTGGTATTAAGTTTGACAGTGACTTCCCAGCAGTGAAAAAAGCTTCCAAATAAAAAATGTTGCTGCCATTTCATCCATCTGCTGAGTATGGGCAGATGCCTTCATCTAGGAGCTCAGAGTCGGGAGGAGCTCATGAAGGACGTCTGCTCAGTTTGTATTGGCTGCAGAGGCCAGTGTCTGCAAAGGGCCACTGTGGTGTGTTACCACACTGGTTGCTGTCACCAACACTGAACACTCTAATCAGGGATAGGAGAAGTCCTGGCATTCCCAGGCCTAAAGTTTTATGGTCAAGTGTATTTCTGGAAACCTGAAGATCTATGCCACCATTCTTGAAAGAACTTCAAAGTGGACCCAGTTTCCCCTGCTGTAGTTCCCAACTATTACCAAGACCACCTGGTCCATGAAGAAAAACTTGCTCTTCTTAATGACCCCTCAGCTCTCCTACCATAGCTCATGTCACCCTTTTTGGGGGATGTGGTTTAAAATTCTCCACATCTTCATCAATCTTAGCTCTCATCACCATCTAGCATTTATAAGGAAAGATTCAGTAAATATTTGTTGGATTAATTGATCAACTCTCCTTGCCACCATCCATACTGACGTCCACATGTTCAGAATCAAATAGATTCTAAAAGCAAACATTTATTCTCATACAAGTACTACTGAGGATTTTCCCTCCAAGCCAACTTATACTCCTTTTCTTGAAAGTGCTGATCTTCTTTTAAATCCATACTCCCTGAGCACTATCATTACCATAGTACCTCTAGGAAACTGGAAAGGACTGAGCATATCCTGTAGTTCTCCAAATAACAATTTAAGCACAACACAACACTTCACAAATCCAGGCAATTATGCCACTGGTGGTGATTTGAAGCCATAGAAGAAGGATGACAACTATTCTTTGAGTTCTCTTGATTTTGTTCAAAGCTGCTTTCTTTACATATGTATTTCTTTCTTCCCTTGAGTGTGTGTGTGTATACACATGTAAATCCAGAAATACGAACATATATCCCCAAATAAGTATAAAAATAAACACTGATGTATTATGTAATAGGAAAATAAATTAGTTTTAAAACAGTGTGGATTCAAAGAAATTTTGTTCACAGCAAACTACTTTTATCCAAGGGTAGGCCTCCCTCAACTCCACATCTATTTCCATCCTTGTCCACATTCATTCTCCTTGGTCATCAGGGCAATTGCATAGATATAAGTAACCAGGATGATGGAAGGACTATCCTGATGGTGCAGGAAGTAGGAGATGATTTTTAGTGCCTGATGCTTTCTGTGTCTTCTTGGTGCCACCAACCCCTGAGGAACCCGGAAGTCTATTGCTTCCAGAAGAGAAAGTTGTCAACTCTGATTTGATAAATCCATTTACCATTCTTCACATTCACCCTAACTCATTCCCCGTCACTTTTCACCGCACCAGGCCATGAAGAGCCTATAGTCCACGGTATCCCCAGTAACCTAGACCTAGCAATCACAGAGAGGGAACACACACACACACATGGGAAAGGCACTTCAAGTCCTTGCTAACAGCAGTACCAGCTTCAGCGTCTACATCATCAGGACAGAAGAGAATATGGGAGGGGTCTTGATAGTGTTTCCATACTTCTCTGAAATCAAGAGCAAATCAGGGCTTCTTAGAGCAGTTAGTGGTACTTCAGCCCTGCTTTCTTTCTCTCTCTTTTTAAAATAATTTTTACTTTATACTTTTACACAAACGGAGCACAGCTTTTGAATTCTCTGGTTGTACCTGATGTACAGTTACACCATTTGTGCCTTCATACCCATACATACAGGTAATAATGTCATCTTTATATACAGACTCTAGAGTAGATACACTTCTTTGTTTTTAATATCACACATTACCTCCGTCAGCAGATGTAAGAAATCCCCCCACCTCTCTGGGATTGAGTAATACAATACCTGCATGATAACATGTTGTGGCTCCAGCTTTTGAAACTCTTGTTAGATGGACCAACCCTGAAGTCCCTACTAGATAGCTTGGTTCAACCCTTGTACTAGGAAATTCACTGGGTGGTGATATGGAGGATAGATGAAATAAATAATAAAGGTTGGGGAGCAAAGGATTTTGTTGTAATGAGTCATTGCTTCTCACAGGGGACATTTAAAATTTTGTGAAATTGTTTGGTTTGCTGATGGTATTGGTGGACAGGAACCAAGAATGATAGCCATTTTACATTGCATAGGCCAGCTCCAAATGACTAAGACTTGTCTTGTGTTGCATGTAAAAGTTGAATATATCTTTTAACAATAGTGGCATTCTAGAATTTAACTCTAATTTACATATAGACATGGTGTTAGTGATATTTTAATTCCAACATAAAACACCTGTGCTGAGCTGCATCAAAACTACAGCTCCCAGTGATTCCACAAAGAGGCACGAGTCTCTGACTACTTGTGGTGTGCTCTAGTGTGGATGCACGCTAGCAATTACATGACTGAAATGTATCATTATTTCATCACAAATTACTTTATTTCTCCATGTATTAGGGCATTATATTGTTATTGAAGAAATAATATATTTTGATAGGTTATATTATCTAACTATGACTTTTATTTCCAGGTTCTAAATGAGGCATCATGAAATATGTTTTGGTTTTGTTTCTCTCCTTTTTAGGAAAAAGGAGCATTAGATCTATTGTTCTTAAGATAACTGGTTTAGATGATAAATATTGAGAGCCTAAACAAAGACCTGAGGGGTGGAAAAGAATGTCATGAATATAGAATTAACAGAATTTGGAAAGTGTTGGGACTCAGCAGATTACAATTAAGCTCTGTTTCAACTTTCCCTTCTGAAGGGCTAAATAAACCCAAAGCCATCATCCTACTCTGCCTGCTTCACAAACCCCTCATTATCTTGGATGCTGTCTGCAAAAGCACTTTCCTGGGTCTCCAAATGGTGTTTAGTTGTGGATTTCCAAATGGAGCTTAAACATATTAAACAAGGAGCCAAGTTTCCCTATTCCCTAACAAATGCACAGTGCACTAGCCCATAGATCAGACCATGTATGTGAATATACACATAAAGGATATATTATCAGTGGCCCTACTGTATTCCCTTACCTTCTGCATATGCCAATATGCCAAGTGAGTTGCAATTGCCAGCACCTGCATTTCTTTGATTAAGAATCTTCTTTGGCCACGGCAGCCCATCATAAGGGATGCTGACTTAGTTCCCTTCCTACCTCCCAAGGAGCCCAGCTCCCTTGTCCCTTGCATGGGATAACTTTAAGATCTGTGTCCTGAACTGCTCCCCAGAATAATAGGATTAAGATACATTCACAGATGGTAATAGCTGATTTGATTAGCGGCCCATTGCCTCTTCTATCCCTCTATATCATTTCCTCTTCCCTTCTCCGCTGTTTCTTTCACCTCCAAACTAAACTATGTTGCCATCCCATCTTCATCCCAAGCTCAGCTTCTGGAGTAACCCACATCTCAATGACGTGACATCCATAGAGCTAGAGTCCTCTCACTGAGAGGAATGCAGTTGAAGAGCACAGGCCTGGGAAACAAACCTGGAGTCTACCTTCAGTCTGTAGCAACTCACTATCTGACTTAAAGCATATTATTATGTAATTTCTCTCTCTGGGCTTTAGTTTTCTTATATTTAAAATACAGGCTTTGGACTGGATTAATACTTCTCAAAATGCACTCTTTGGATAAACATGAAATTATTGGCACATAATAGTTGTTATGAAGAAAAGAGGAAAGAAAAAAAAGGGTGCTGGTCTGTCAAATGTAATTGTTTATTTCTCATTATGTTGAGGCACAGGTAGAAGGGTCTAGTTCAGTGCCTGACATATAATAGGCTACAATGAATAGCGATTGAGTGAATCCAAGCCAGTAAGCTCACGTTCCACATGCAACAGTCATCACTGGGCAGGGGTTCTTAACCTGAAGTACAATTTGTGATAAAAAGTAGTAATAAAAATTGCATACTCTGTGCCCTTGTGCCTTTTTCTGAGGGCAAGTTCCTCATAATTTAATTAGGTTCTTAGACTCCCTAAAAGATTAGGTTTGTCTGAAGTCACTTGTCCTTGTCAGTTGTTTTAAAACATAACATCAAAGATCACGAGTCTTGAATTCAAATGCTTTGTCCCACTGGGTCCCCTTCACCAGATCAGTGTGTCTTGGTGTTTATTTGGAAGGATGTTTCTGTCCAAGATAGTTTACACAGTCCTTTCCCACTTGTAAGGCCTCATAAATATTTTCCAGGCCATTGGAGATCTGCTGTTATCTCTACCCACGAGCAGCAGAGCGCTTTCCACATGAGTCAACCTGAAGGAGAATGGAAGGAATCCCTGCAGGTGCTTCCAGCCCCACCAGCTCCAATTTTTAAAATATTTCTCTCCACACAAGGCTGAATCTTTGGTTGTTATTAAAAACTGTTGTCACCACATTTGAGAGTGTGTGCAAGGGACCATGGGGAAGAAGTGTGGGCAGAAAGGAAGGAAAGAAGACAAATTGGCAGAAATAATTTTAAAAGAGCCTGTTTTCCCAATTATTTAAACTCACCTGGTTTTGTCTACCTCAAGAGAGGCATAACATTTTTGTTTTCAAAAAAATATAAATTATGCCTTGATAGGAAATAAATGTATTATTAAAGGTAAAGGAAAACACATTGTCAAAATAATTGCTATGCGAGATAGAATCTGGTTTCAGAAAAAATCTTTTTAGTTTTTACAGGCAGGGAATAGGCTTTTATTAAACTAATGACTAACATTAGTACAATGGCCTCTGCTATACTCTTCTTTTTTTTTTTTTTAAAGAGAGAGTGAGAGAGGAGAGAGAGAGAGAGAGAGAGAGAGAGAGAATTTAATTTTTTTTAATATTTATTTTTCAGTTTTCGGCGGACACAACATCTTTGTTGGTATGTGGTGCTGAGGATCGAACCCGGGCCGCACGCACGCCAGGCAAGCGCGCTACCACTTGAGCCACATCCCCAGCCCTGCTATACTCTTCTTTATCAGTTAAAATTCCTAGCTCAGTCAGTCTTCACTTTTTTTGTGAACGTAGGGATTACTTTTATTTACTTATTTTTGTTTAATTGAGGGCCTTAAGCACTAATTGTACTCTTAATTACCACTAAAGGGAGAAAATATAATGTTCTAGTTATTGATTGCTGATTAACAGATCATCTCATATTTAGTGGCTTTGAGAGACATTGATTTGTTTGGCTCCTACATTAGCATTTGGGCAGGAATTGTCAGGGACCATTTGTCTCTTGTTCACACATCAGGCTGAGGTTGCTTGAAGACTGGGATCTGGAATCATTTGAAGCTTAAGACACTCACATGGCTAAAGGTTGATACTGACTATGGGACTGAACAAAATCTAAACTTGGCCTTTGCATGTGGTTTCTTTGCTTTCTTCCCATGGCATGGTGTCTGAGTTTCAAAAGCAGGTGCCCCAAGAAGACCAAGTGCCATCTGCATCACCTTTTAGATCTGAACACAGGTCTCCTAGACTCCAGTCACAAAACTCACTTCGGCTCTAATAGTAAGCCCACCCAGACTAACTGGGTGAAGGTCAACATTGCTGTTAGAAACACTATTTTAAAATAAAATAAAACAATAAAAACAGAAAAGAGAAAACAAATGCTGGAAAAAAAATGTTGAGTGATTTTTTCAAATGCAAGATTTTTCTCAAATGCAAGATTTCCTACATGGTGAGCAAACATCTAAGCCTTCCTAAATTAAATTTTAAAAATCATGGGAAGCACATATTTGACCATAATGGAATTAAGTTGAAAAACCACAATAGAATATATATGGAAAATTAATTAACACATTAAATTAAAATTAATTAACACATTCTAAAATAAACAATGTGTCAAAAGATCAAAGACCAGAAAGGAAATTTGCCAATATTTTAGACCGAATAATATGAAAAGACAACAGATCAAATTTTGCGGAATCAGTTGAAATAGAGAAAAATTCATAGTTTTTTTTTTAATTTTTTTTAGTTGTCAATGGATTATTTATTTATTTATATGTGGTGCTAAGGATCGAACCTAGGGCTTTACATATGGCAAGCAAGCACTCTACCACTGAGTCACAACTCCAACTCCCCAAAATTCATAGTTTTAAGTGGGAATAAGCAATCCTGTATGCTTCATTCTTTTTTAAAATTTTTTATTTATATATAACAGTGGAATGCATTACAATTTTTATTATACATATAGAGCATAATTTTTCATATCTCTGGTTGTATACCAAGTATATTCACATCAATTCATGTCCTCTTACATGTACTTTGGATAATTATGACCATCACATTCCACCATCATTTCTTACCTCCTGCCCACTCCCTTCCCCTCCATCCCCTCTGCCCTATCTAGAGTTTGTCTATTCCTCCCATGCTCCCACTCCCTATCCCACAAGGAATCAGCCTCCTTATATCAAAGAAAACATTCGGCATTTGTTTTTTTTTTTTACTTCACTTAGCATTATCTTCTCTAACTCCATCCATTTACCTGGGAATGTCATGATTTTTCTCTTTTATTCTGTATGCTTCATCCTTAAGAATGTAGAAGAAAGTAGAGCAGATTAAAGTCAAGGTAAAGAGAAGGGAAAAAATAAATCAATGAAATAGAAAATGGAAAAACAATATGAGAAATCACTCAAAACCAAAGCTAATTTATGAAAAAAATTTAAGTGCTGTATCTCAAGCAAGTAGCCTTGCTTGATCAGAAATAAATAAATAAATAAATAAATAAATAAATATAAACCACAAATTACTAATGTTAGGCGAAATGCCATTTTTTAGCATCTATAGACATTTAAAGAAATTCAGGGATTTAGACAAAGCTAAATCAAATTTAGCAAGTTACCAAAGAGGCACAAATTACTGATTTCTTTCTTTCTTTCTTTTTTTTTTTTTTATGGTGCTGGGGATTGAACCTGAGGCCTTGTGCATACAAGGCAAGCACTCTACCAACTGAGCTATATCCCCAACTCACAAATTATGGATTAAAGAAACAGCAGACATTAATATAAATGGACTCCCATAGTAGCTATGCTATTGTATAGCTTCTTTCATTCAATGCAACATTTCTGTATCAAGAGTTGAGTGTCACCAGTTTATACTTTTTTATAGATGATACACAGTATTACATGCATTGATAAACGTTCCTTTTTTATTGCTGAACAGCATTCTATTAAAATGAATATATCACAATTTGTTTCCAGTTCTCTATTTTTTTATGAACATTTGGTTGGCTGAGGATGCAGAAGAACTGCAATTTCTTCTGCAAAGTGATCTTTTTTTGTAATGTCATTGAAGAGTAAACTGAGAAATTAAACTGGCCAAAGGAAGGGGTATATGGGGAAAAGGAAGGAACAGTTGTACACTGTTGGCAGAAGTCAGTGGTGTACTTTATGCTTTGAATTTAGCCCTGGATCCTCTGCCACTACAACTTATTTTTTAAAAGGACATGTTTGTTTTCTATTTTTCTCTCCCTTCTCCCTGATCTCTCCCCCTCCTTAATCTCAGGGGAAATAGGATTGATTACCTTTCTTCTCCATCAGAGAGAGAGAGGAAGGGAGGAAAGAGGATAATACTGAGAATTAAAATGTAGAAAACCATGTTATATGCATTTAGGAATATGTCAAAATGAACTCCCACTGTTTTTTTAGAACTATAATGTACTAACATTAAAATAAATAAATAAATAAATACATAAATAAATACATAAATAAATAAATAAATTTTAAAAAAAAGAGTAAACCCAGGCTGAACGCACTGGCATGGACCTGTAATCCCAGCTATTCTGTTGGCTGAGGAAGGAGGATCACAAGTTTGAGGGCAGCCTCAGCAACTTAGTGGGACCCTGTCTCACATAAAATTAACAGGGTCACAGGTGTAGCTCAGTGGTAGAGCACTTACCTAACCTGTGTGAGGCCCTGGGTCCAATCCCTAGTACCATATACACAGAGAAAAAGAAGAAACCCAGGGAGCGATCACCTTTTCTTTTATTTGCCTGTCCTTACAGTTACGTTTTTTTTTAACTATTGGTTTATAATATTCTTTAGCTGACAAGGTATTTTTCTATGCATGTTTTCCTATTAGCTTTAGAGCATCATTCCATGAGATAGACAGGATTAGGATTATTCTTCCAATTTTACAAAGTAGAAACAAGACTAAGAGATATGCATTTGCCCAAAAGAACTGGAACTAAATCCTGGGTCCTTGAGGCATACAGCTCATCATCATTGCTGCTACATCTCACTTAAGTCGACCTCTGATCTGCTTTTGCCTATGGCCTTGTCTCCTAAGTAGAGCATCCTGGGCATAACACTAAACCCCTTTCCTAGCCAAACTTCAACATGAAGCTTCTTGTCTTTCCAGTTCTGGGTTACAGCATTGAATTCTGGTTGAATCCTATATAATCCTAAATAATCCTTCCCAGATAAGAAACCCAAGTATTAAATGGCGATTTATTAATTATAGCTCAGCTGCCTCCTTGGGCAGTTCATCTGATCCTGGGCTCCTTTAGTCATGTGCTACACTTCAAGCTTGGGTGCCCTCCCACAGGCCATGACAGCTCAGCCTCTTCTGACCCTCAAGGCTTAGCCGTCCTCTCATTGGCTGCTTCCTGTCCCAGCTTCCAGTATTGAATAAAAGACCTCCTTTAAGAGTGACAATAAAAGTAGAAACAGCACATGTAGTTAAATCATGTGTTTCCTGGTGACCTGTATTTAGGCCTGTGGGAAATGGGGCTGCCTCCCTTGGCTGGCCCTATCCTCTAAATGGCCCATCTATAATCACCAGCTGGGATTTATTCAGTATGTGACTCTGAATACTGCAATGCAGAGTGAAACTGAGGGGGTGACACACAGAGATGTCACCAGCTCATGAATCTGGAAGGTACCTCTTCACTTTATAGACAAAACAATCTGAGATGTGACTTACCAGTGTTCCCCCAGTGAGCTTGTGCCAGGACAAGGTCAAAGATTCTTTTATTTGCTCCTAAAATGTCTCTCCTTTCTCAGGCAAGTTTCAAAGGGGGAAACAATCAGTCTGTTTGAGAAGCTTTATCTTAGGTAATATTCTTTTTTTTTTTTTTTATGGTACTGGGAATTGAACCCAGGGGCACTTAAGCACTGAGCCACATCCCCAACTCTTTTTTGTATTTTATTTAAAGTTAGGGTCTCACTAAGTTGATTAGGGCCTCACCACTTTGCTGAAGCTGGCTTTGAACTCGCAGTCCTCTTGCATCAGCCTCCTGAACCTCTGAGATTACATGGTGTGTGCCATGGTGCCTGACATTAGGTAATATTTTTATTGAAGTAAGAAAGGCCTACCTGCCCTCTGGTAGAGCAAGCTCTGTTTTTGCAGAGAGAACTCTATAGTTATGTACTTTTAAGTTTTCTTTCCATTGAAAAAATTTGAGTATATTTTCCTCGCCTGTTATCCACTGTTTTCCCTTGGAAATACTTTTGCTGGGTTCCTTTTACTTTGCATTAAAACTGTGTTTCTCATGAATGGAGCTAAAACCTAAAAAGTGTTTTCTAATTCAGGGCCCTACTCAATCCAGTGAGGATATCCATATGGACTTCAGAATGAGTACACTCAGTGTTGGGAGACTTATTGCATTTCTTGGTAGTAAGAAAAACCAATATGACCTTTGACAAGCATCCCACCTGGCTTAAATCCCCCTTAGCATGTTGGTGAAAGGTGGTGTGATGAGCCCATGTCAAGTCTGCATGCAGTCTTCTGAGGGGATTTCAGAGGGGTCTACCTGCTTCTGAAAGGAGGAAGCACTTTGCTTCAGGGCTAAACATTCCCTCTGGCATTTGTGAACACTTCTGGAAAGGAAGAGAGAGACAGTTCACCTGAGTGACAGATCTGTAGCAGGCAGTGAGAGGGCAGTGGGGAGCTGGAGTGTTTCCTATCAATGCTATTATTATTGCTGTTGTCGACATTATGCTTGTAATGCACCTTCACTTGATGGTAACAACAGGGCCTCGCCCCAAAAGATATAGTCTGTGCCCAAAGGCCTCATTTGTGAGCTGGGTGTTTTCCTGGGTATCCACCCTCACAGTTCTCCGGTGCCTATCGTGAGTTTGTGCATGTGTGATTTGAGCATTCTGACCAGACTAGTGTCAATCAGCTCTACATACAGAGGAATTCACACTCTCAAATACACTTTACTTCTGATTGTGATAAACCAGGGTCTGTTTTCAAGGTAATGTGACGGATTTGACATAATTATGCACAAACCGCCATCTTTATATTAAGACTTGGAGAGCTTGCTTCAGTATGTGCTGTTGAAAGTAGACTCAGTGACGCAGCTCCATAGCCCTCAGGTTCTGCCTTCCATACTGCCTCCTGCCCATGCTCGAAAGTCCTGATGTTGGAATACTTGACACTTTTGATACAAAATTCCTTCTTAGCCCTTGGGAGTCCACTGAGTCACCTTCCTTCCTTTTCCAAGAGCAGCATTCTCTAACCTGTGCTGGAAAGGCCCTTTCCTTCTATCTCTGCTCATGACTCTGCTCTCTGGGGTTGCCCCCCAGCACTGGAGAGCTCTCTTTTTACTTCTAACTTCTCTCTGGTTGCCCTTCACTTTCTCTGGGCATCATGTGGAGCTCGTGGTCCAGTAAATAGGCTTTTGCTTAATAAGTTACCCCCAACTTAATGCTTAAAACAAGGATTTATTATTTTTGATGATTCTGAGTGTTGGCTGAGGAGCTGCTCTGCCGATTTCCCCCCGGGCTCCCTTGGGCTGCATGCAGCTGGAGAGCTTGGCTGGGCTAGGAGTAAGATGGCTTTATTTCCACTTCTGGAAATTGGTTAACAGTTGCCTGTGACCCCTCCATTCTCCTCCAAGTGGCCACTCTTCCTTAGGTTAAACTGACATTTTTACATGGCGGTCTCAGAGGGGGCAAAAGTGCATCTCTTAAAGCCTCAACTTGAAAATGACATGTTATTTCTGACTAGTTCTATTAGCAGATGAGGAAACAGTCTCCATCTCTGTGGTGGGGTATGGCAGAGGGAACATAAGGGCTTCTCCCTCTCCTGCCTTGGTTTCTTCATTTTTTCAAAACTAATATCTCAAAATTTATGGTTTCAGGAAATTTTCTTGTCTATATGACATAGAGGAGAAATATTAGATTAAAAAGAGCTCCAGCAGCTGTGAATGTTGCTGTGAGTTTCAAAAATGAAGGAAATTAGAGACCTGTAAGTGGATCTCGGTGGCTACTTTCCCAGTGTCACCTGAATCTTCTGTCTTCAGGTTCAGTGGTTCCCTCCCCTCGTAATATCAAGTACCTCATTATTTAAGAGTCTCTATCCAAATTTCCACCCCTTATTTCCTTCTAGGAAACCTTACCCCTTGATGAAGCATTCCTCTTGATGAAAGGTTTCCTTTATTATCTGATATAAAATGATTTAAGTTTGAATCGTGGGGTCCTCACACCCTAAACCTCCACTGGTTCTGGTCATCAGCCAAATTTCATAGGCAGGCACAGGATGAGTGCAAGGTCCCTGAGGAATACTGAACAAAGAATGGTCTTCTGTAAGTTTCTGATATTGCCCCAGGGCTGTCAATTCTTCTTTCCAGAGAGCTACTGAGATAAGATCAGCTCCAAGGACAAACATCAGCTTTATTTATTTATTTATTTATTTTGTGTGTGTGTGCATGAGCACACTTGTGTGAATGTGCTTTGCGGGATGGAGATGATCTGGTAACATGCATTTTTCTCAATTTAGAATGGAACCACTTCGTTAATTTAAAATGGAGTCAATGCAATCCTCATCAATGGTTTCTTCATTATTCTGCTTTATTCCCTGGCCTTTCACAATAGTCTCATGCCCCAGACTATTAATTCAGTGACCACCATCTCCAATCACACAGACACACCCACACTGAAGGGATGTGCTGACTCCTTACGCTACATCTTGGAGAAATCTGCCTTTTTGAGAACCTCCAGCCATGAATTATGATTTTCTGCTGAGGACACATAGGCAAAGTCTAATTCATTTTTTTATGAGAGGCTTTTGTGTATTTCAAGATAATTATCACGTCCTTCACAAGTCTCTTCTCTTAGCTCAACAATGAGATTGGCTTAATAAAATGTTACGTGACAATGTCACTTGATTGATGCAAAAAGGATTAAAAAAACACACTCACACTTATTATTGTTATTTTAGATATTTCAGTAGTTCATGCAGCAGAAATTCAAATGACTAGACATGGGATATAAATGATGGAAGGGTTGTGGAACATAGGATATTAAATCACTAATTCTGCTTTTATTTCCCTTCTTTTGTGTTCAGGAAAAAAAATGGAAGAGAAGACAGTGAAGACAGATCCTATGCTGAATCTAAAAATTATTTTCCTCATGATACATGCTCTACAAATCCATTGTATAAATGTTTAATAACATTGAATAGTATTTATTAAATACCTGCTATATATATGTCACTGTGCAACTGGAACCTAGAAAACCCTTAGTAAATTTAGCCTTTGGATGACTACAGTTATCACTTAATGCACAGAATGCTGTAAAGAAGATATTATCTTAATTTTTCTAGGCTATAAAATTAGAGTTTGAGGTATTAAATAAGTGGGCCAAATGTTTATACTTAGGAAGTATAGAACTAATCCAAACATTTTGTTAAAGAGATTTCTGCCTTTGTATCTTCCTTTCTACGTGTGAGGAGAAATAGTCAAGACTCAGTTCAAATAGGAGGGGAGCATTGAATGGTCCTGGAGAAACAGTGGGCAGAGGGGGCTGAGGAGGGTCTAGCCACAGGGGGAGACCTGAGAGCCAAGAGGTGGTGAGGATGTGCTGGAATGTTCAGCAGGGCCTAGGGAAAGTGGATTTGGAACTCCAGGTTAGTTGACTATAGTCTACTGTAGGACTGTGGAGAGTTGCTGCCCTTAGAGTCGGATTGAATGTGTCTCCCAAAGTGTCATTGGGTGGAAGTTTGGTCCCCAGTGTGGTGACCATATGGAGGGGTGGTGGAATTTGAAGAGTGGATACTAGTGGGAGGCGATTGATTGCGGGTAATCACACTCAGAGGGATTAACATAGTTCTGGTGGGACCCCAGTTCCCTCATCATAGGAAATAGTTTAACTGGCCCCACCCGGTTCTCTGACTTTCTGTCTTGCCATGTGGTTACTCCATCTCACATGTACTCCTGCCATGATGTCATCTACCCTGAAGCCCTTAACAGAGGCTCAACTGATGGATCCACTTGATCTTATACTTTTAGCTTCCAAAACTGTGAGTTCAATAAACCTCTTTATTTGCAGCCTTGGATATATTTAAGAAATGAAAAAAAAAAAACAGACCAATGACAAAGCTTTGAACAACAAATTAAGAAGACTTGTTTGTATGGATTGGTCACAGCAGAGAGTATTGATTGACCATATTTCCAGAGGCATAGATAAATCTGTATCAACACAAATTCTTTTATTGTTGTTGTCATTGGTGGTGGTATTAGTTCTGTTCGAAGCTGGCCTTTCCTCATGATTAAATGGTAAACTATGGGTTTGGGTTTGAGAATGGAGACGAAGGTAGTATTGTGACCTGCTTGGTTGGCAATAGGTTAGGGCAATGCCTGGTATCTGGCATATATTTACCTTGGGCATTCCAAGAAATATTAAGCAACAGGATTCAGAGTCATGATCCTGTACTCCAGTCACTTAATTCTTAATATTTTCTTATATTCCAAGTACATTGAGAGGATCAATAAGTAATTTTTGCAGATTAGTTACTTGATGAAAAAGTACTGTATTGGGAGCATTAATATGGAGCATATGTCTCATCACAGCTTAGAGCAGAGGCCCAGGAAACAGGGAATCAAGGTAAGAGACATTTCGCTACTTCAATCAAATTATGTGAAACATGTTAGGAAATCTGTCCATTTATTCATCACTCATTAATTTACTTGTTTATTCACTGAACTCTTATGTAGATAGAACCCACCATGTGCTAGTCTGTGGGTTATAACTCTGAAAATCAGAAATAAACACACCAGTCACAATTCATTTCTTCAAATAATTTACAAATTCTTTTCTAAATGAATAATTCTAACATTGTTACCCACTGCTATGGTGTTTCAGGGTGATAGGATACTACAGAATTCAAGATACCCAGTAGAGAGAAAAGACACTTGATGCTGTAGCAATCCCTTCAACTTTGGCAGTAATTATCATACCATGTAGGAGTCTGAGTTAAATGTCTACTGAAATACCTTCCAACACAGGAAATATAAGCATCTGAAATTCATGTTGATAGGTACAGTCTGCCTTCTTTAGACTCTAATCCACAAATTCAACCAAGAATAGAAAATTCTTCTCAGTGTGATTACCCCCAATTGATCACCTCCCACTAGTATTCACTCTGCAAATTCCACCACCCCTCCATACCATCATCACACTGGGGACCAAGCTAATAAAGGAAAAATTATACTGAATACAGACAGAATTTTTTCTTGTCATTATTCCCTAAACAATACAGTGTAACTATATAACATTTATATTGTAGTAGGAATTATAAATACTTTAGATATGATTTAAATTATATAGGAGAGTGTGTGCTGGTTATATGTAAACACTGCATCATTTTATACAAGGGACTTGAGCATCTGAGGATTCTGGTGTTCATAGGGGGTCCTAGAAATAATTTCTTGCATCTGTGGAAGGACAACTGGATGTGCACCTGAGCCTGTGATGGGGACTTCTACTTGAATTGGTCTTAAGAGGAGTCAGACGGAGGGGGATTTTTTTTTGTTTGTTCCATCTTCTAGAGCAAAACTAACATGTGATAAAGCAGCCAGAGGTCAAGTCCTATTAGGAAAGTCAGCCCAGAATGAAAGCAAGCAACTGTGAGAGTTCATTCACAGAAAAAGAAGAGCCACCTTTCCTGTTCAGCTTCATTACAAACTCAAAACAACACGAGATTAGTTTCTTTTTGCCTGATCTTGGCAACTTAAGTCACTCATGCCAGGAGACATTTTAGGACCAGCTTTTGGCCTTGAGTCTTTCCCTGTCAGGAGGTCAGAGCAAAGGTGCAGTCTCAATAGTCAGCATTTTCTTTAGCCCATGCCTCTGTGTGCAGCATTTACTTATACCAGTCCTTCCCCAAATCCCATGAAATTATTTCTGAGAAAATTTGACATGAACCTCAGTTTCCTCATATATACAGTAGCTCTGATGATATTTTTTGGAGGCTACTGTGAGGAGTAAATAACACCACTTAAGTAATTTGCCAAATGTTGTTCCTGGCACCTGATACTCAGCTCATACTGTTACATCTAGAAAAGAATAAAATACTTTTAAGAAGTGGCACATTTTGTGAAAGAAGTTTGGCATGAAAGAAGTGAATAAATTTTTAATTATTAACATTTTCAGCAGTCAAGTTCCAAGTTCCTAAGTTTGTTCATACCAAAGTGATGAGAGAAGAGATAGCTCTGGAAGAAAGTCCGAAGAAGTTCCTAAAGAGAAGTGAGAACTCAGTAGGACAAGTGGGGCCTTTAACATACATGATGGGAAAGAATTTTAGCACGTGTCAGTAGAGACCCAGAGATTTATTTAGGGAAAACAAAGAACACACATTCAAAGGAGAATGTGGGCCATTCCAGATTAAGAAGTGCATTTGGGGATTTTCAATTTTCTCTTTTAAAAGAGCCTTGGTAAGGGCTGGCTATGGGAAGGTGTGTTGAAGTGATATCACTCTGGTGATCTCAAGATGGTTTATGGTGATCTGGTCATTTTCAGGATCCTCATGCTTATGTGGAGTTCATTATCTGCTAAATCATAGGTTTTCTCTCTTTGCTTAACCTATTTATGATTATGGACTTATTGATAGTGTACCAGGTAGGTTTCCAGATTTCCCAGAAATTTGGTAGTGACAGACCAAAGAGAGAGTTTGGGGAGTGATAGTTCTGGAAAGGCAGGTGAAAACAGTCTAAAACTATATTCCCTTGTCTTTCCTTTATGTTCCCTTTCTACCTATTTTTAATTTCTCCTATCCTACCTCATCAACATTGGTGGGGAGAAACTCAAATGAGACAGAGAATAGAAAGCCCATTGCAAACTGCTGTACTCCATCCTGACGGGCAAAAGGGACTGTCTCAGGCCTGACGGGGCTACTTCTCCACAGACAGGAGTGCTGGCACCCCCAGGCCAGCATCTGTGTGGAAGAGGCCTCATTATCAGCCCTACATCTCTGCTAATGATGCCCACAGCAGCCTTCCTGAGGCTTTTATCCTGGTGCCTTGCCTTCTTGCAGTGCAATTTGTGCAGCTAGAAGCTGGCCCCCGAGTCTGTTGAGACAAGGTCACCTTTGTGAACTTCCGCTCATTTCAGCCAGTGGGTAGTACAGTTTTGACTTTCCAAGAGAAGATAAATGAATGATAAACCCACAGAGAAGGGAGAGAAACACTCCTAATTAACAATCCCAGCAGATGACAGAGGGGTGGTAAGGATGTATGCAAATGGTGCTGCTACCCCTTCAGCTACTGCTACTCTAATTGCTTCCTGGCACTGTCAAGGGGCAGGCGCGTGACAGCCTGCCTCATGGAAGACATCTCTGGAGCTGTTTCTAGAGGGGCTTCCAGGAAGAGCAGAGGCAAACTTTGTTAGAATTTTCTGGTATCAACTCCATTGCTTATGTCTTCTGGAACTACAAACCTGAGGCTGCAACACAGCCCTCCACTTAAAATGTCAGCATGGTGGGGGAGCCACCTCTGAAAAGACTCCTTCCAGCCTTTCCTTCCTCAAGTGCTCATATGTTGGTACAAACACACACACACACACACACACACACACACACACTTATATGTTATCCTATTATTCTCATGTGGGCAGAGAGTAGTTGGCAAGTTTCATTATGCATCAAAATCACTTGGGAAAACCAGAAACATGCAGGACCCCACCCCATACCTGCAACCAAGCTTCTAGATGATTCTGACACTTGGACCATACTTTGAGATACACTATTCTAGAGGTTAATAATGTAACAGAACCTATTTCCTAGAGAGTTACAAGCTATAGGAGAATTCAAGAATATCTAGAACAGCTTTTTATTCTACAAAGGAGATGGTGAATAAGGGAACCGACTCTAGTTAACTGTCAAAGTTAAAAAAATCCTGAGCCAGCTTCTTATAAATTTGAAAAAGTATGATTTGGGGTGAATTACTTAAATTCTCTGTGCTGATAGTAACATTATATAACACTATGGTAAATATATACAATACTATAGAATGTTCACTAACATTAGAGTAAACATTCAATAAATATTTTTTATATCACTCAGGATTCAGAGAAATAGGACCATTCTGAGTGGCACTTAGAATAAGAGATACAGTCCAAGTATTAGACCATGAATGATTGTGAGAGCTGACTATGTTGGCTATTAAGTCCATAATTTCTGCTTTTGGGGATTGAGCCTGAGGTCAGCAGGCTAGGAATGCAGAAGAAAATATAAGCAAAAAGTAGGGATACAAAGGGTAGACTAGGAGATTGACTAGTATCTGTGTCCCACTTCCTTCATCCTCAGTGAAGCACCTGAGCTACAAGGTGCCGCAGTCTGGCTGTGCACAAATCACGAGCCACTGAAGCAGGAACAAACTTTATTTCTGAACTCCACCAGCACACTCAACACATGCTCCCCGGGAACTCTCCCGAACGCCACCCATGCGGCTCCTCCAGGAACCACCAACCGGAAATCCCTCCTCCGGCACTTCCCCAACCAATGGGAACTCTCCGGGAATCCCTGAAAGAACTCCAAAGTGGCAGGCCCGAGGCAGACAGCAGGGGGTCTAATATACACAGCTTAACATAACCATTATCATCTCAATGCTTGCTGGCTTCACCTCTCAACCACTCCATTCTGGCATAAATGCCATGCATCATTCTGACTGGGCTGTTGCTCTCAGCACAAGGTAAGCTGGTACCTGGCACCACAGAGCAATTCTCACATTGGCCTCAGGACTCAAGGCAGAAAAAGGATGGAACATGATAGGAGTTGGAGGAGCTCCAGCCCCAACTCTACCTCACATCAATCAAATAAGCCAGGGATACTGAGCTGCATGTTCTCATTGACATTTAGAAGAAAAAGAAAAGAAAATGGAATTTTCACCTCCACCTTTTGAATCTCACATGACTTAGAACACTAACTTGTAGCTAATCCTAACTCAGAACCATATAGGGAAAGGAATTCTAGGAATTTTAGTTCCAACTTAGCTAAGTTTGTAAAATTCAAAACTACCATATTATCAAGTACTCAAGGTGCATCATAACTGAAACAGACATGATAAATAATTTATGGAAGGTCACACAGAAAATTTATAGAAGTGAGACAAGGGATAGGCCTCTGCTTTTCCAGTTCAGCCATTAAAGTATCCTAGTTACCACAAAGAATCTAAAAGGAATCGCTGTGAATATTTTTTAAACCTACAGAAAGAAGACCTACGTGGTGACAGATCTATTTCAGTGATGCATTCGCGGAGGGCCTTCCTATGCATGTAGGAGTTCCTTCACATTGCTCACAGAGCAGACAAATGCAGTGATAATGACAATAAAAAGCTGAAGAAACATGTTTTAAGAGAGAAAATTGTAGTGTTTTAGGATGGAGCTCATGAAAGTTATTTGCCTAATATCCAAATGTCATCAATTTAGCTCCTATTTCTCTGTGTTTTTATCCCTTGATATTGTGCCCTGGGGAAGCAGGGCATATGGAACAATTTATTTTGAGGTTTCTTGCTATCATAATAGAATTGATACTGTTTTTTTCTCCCACATCAGTCTAAATAAATCAGGCTGACCTAACCCCCTTGCTTCAGTGGTCACTCCCCCAGCCCTCCAGCACAGGGCATCCTCCTGGCCACAGGCAGGGCAAAGGAATCAACAGGTAAAAGTCAGGATTTTTATTTAATGTTGGAGATAACATTCATGTAATCTCCCTAGATGTTAGAAGGAGGGAGACTGCTACAGGAAGCACCACAGCAGAAACTAGAGAAACCAGTCATAGGATGGAGTCAACTTCCTGGATAAAATGGAGAAACACCGCTGAGCCACTGAATTAGCCCTCTGTGGAGCTGCTGAAAGTCTGGACTGCCCAGCGAACTGAATCAATGAATTCTCCTATATTTGAAACAGGTTGAATTGGGCTTTTCCAATATTTTCTATTGAAAATATCCTTATTTGAAAATGTTGGATTTTTTTTCTGTTAAAACAACTGTTCCCCTTTTGCACCTCAAAGTTCCTACTCATCTTTCAAAACTTGCTCAATTATTTCATTTACCCATAATTCTTTACCATTAATTTTCAGCACCTAGAACAATTCTGTCTCTCCTGGGGTGTTTTTTCATATATATGGACATTTGGGGCTGATGGAAAGCAACACATGTGAATAGTTCAGTGTCTGGGCCTACACAGATAGGGGTAGGGTGCCTTTAAAACTATCATGATGATGGTTTTAGTTTTTCTATTCTCTGAGAATACAGATTTCAGTGATGGTTTCCAGGTTGCTCATAGTAGATCTTTTGGCCTTAGATCTCCAGGCTCCCTGACCAGGATTATACAATTTCCACAGTGCAGTGGCACCTAGCCAGCCCGGTTCTGCCCTCCTCTGCATATATGCCCATGATTCATTTGGCCACTTATCTGACAAATACTGAGCATCTGCCATGTTCCAGCACTGTGCTTGATGCTCTAGACACAGAATAAGAGGTAACTGTGCTCTCCAGGACTTCACAGTCTGGCATGGAGGTCAGATGTGCAAATAAGTAATCAACACATGTAGCAAATGCCATAGAAGAGTATATACAGAATATAGTAGAGTGGGACCACTAAAGGTATGGCCTCTGGAGCGAGATTACCCAAATTCAAATTCCACGTGTGCCACTCACCAACTGGAAGACCTAAGCCAACCCACTTAACAACTCTATACTGTTTCCTCATCTGTTGACATGAGTGTACATTTACAAATCTCAAAGAATGCATTAGAGTGTTTTGGAAAGAGAGGTGGAAAAGGAAATTCCAGGAAGGAAGAACAGTATAAAAAAAAGGCAAAGAAGACACAGAAGAACATACCATGTCTGAGGCCTGATGAGGCTAATATTTGGAGTAGGATGAGAGAGGTCAGAAGACGAAAAACTGACTGGCTCTAAGAATGCTATTGCCAGAAGAGTCTTAAAAGTAATCTAGCAAATCTCAATCCCTCCGTGGAGATTATGGAGCCCAGGAAGGTGACTCACCATCCTGCCTTTTCCAGAACTGAGGGGTTTACCAGGATGCGGGACTTCCAGTGCTAAAATGGGGAAAGACTGACAAACTGTGACACATTGGTCCCCCAAAGTCTCAACAAGGCAAAGTGGCCTATTTTAGGTAAGGCAGCAAAAAGAGCTTTAAGATCAGATATAATATTCTCTTAGATATTATGGCAGATTGTTTAAAAAGACGCTGAGCCTACAACTTTCAGCTCAACAAGCCCAGGTACTAGTCAGAAGCACACCAATAAAAGAATCAGGACATGCTCAACTTTCCTCATCAGTTTCTAAACTTCTACTCCCACCCAGGTTCTGGATCTTCTTTACTCTGTCTGTTTTCCCCAAAGATGTCCAAGACCACTGGCCTTGGTTGTATATGGGTCTCTGTGCCTTTGACTCTTTCCCTGTCCTTGGCTTCACTGCTGCCTTCCTGACTCCTCCCAATTAAGAAGACCCAGAGGAGGATCCCCACACTCAGAAACACCCAGCACTACCAAGACAGAAGGCCCATGAACATAAAAAAGGATTCTGATGTCCACATTGAGATAGCCACTTAATAAATCATCCAACTCCTTAGAAGGAAAGTTGGAAATAGTCAGGGGCTCCTGCCAAGACCTCTAACTTCCACCATACAAACATCATATCAGATGAATCACCTTCCGGATCTACCAACCAGGGTCTTTGTTTGGCTTGCACAACTAAAATTAGCCGCCTATTCACAATCTGTGATGGCTGGAGAATTATCTCATACACATGGGACAAAGGAGAGGGAACTGAAGAGGGGCGTCTTCCCTAAGTCTCATCCACAAGATTCTTCTTGTTAAACCGGCGCTCTCAAGCGTCCAATTTGCTGCAATTATAGCAATCAAAAAAGCATTCAGCTTCCTTCCGCACCTGACAAGCCAGCTCATGCATTCATCCTCCCGCAGTGGTGGGGTGGGTGCTAATGCAGCTCCCATCCCCCTGGCTCTAGCTACAGCCACAGCTATTACCCTTATCCACACCCCTAGAATGAGAGCTGGTTTACAGTCCAAGGAACTCAGCCAGGTTGATGCCACATGGTAGACCTGTAAGTGCCCAGACCCAAATGGGCTTACTGGTTCTCCAAAGAAGGAGACTGACTTCTAGTATTGGTTTGCGTATCCCTGCCCACAAAGGCTAGAAGAGAACTGATGAAAGACAACCTGCTCTGTTGTGCAAGTTTCTAAAGGCTGATAAAGAAGTTCCTGCCATGATAACAGGTGCAGGTGTAGCACCATGGAGAAGCCGGGGCCTGTCTGATTGCCACATTGTGCCAGCTTCCATGGCTCTTGAATGGGCGCTTTGTGAGTATACAGTCTCCCCAGATTGCAGGGACTGGCTGCTGCTGGTGGAGCTGTGGGGTTCTGTTGATTAAAGGCCCATTAACAAAACGCAAATAACCCTCAATTTCCTCTTCTCACCTGTTTCTTTGTTTTAGTCCAAGGGCTCTCAGAAAAGCTGAAAACGTTATTTAATTATTCCTAACCCCCACGCTGCTGCTACTATGAGTCCTTCTAGAGCATGCCATTACCAGCCAGCCATATGGAGTCATCCTTAGGAACCACTCTAGGCTTGCTAAGAGATGAAAGTCTGCAGCTACTCCAAACAGAGCCGTGAGAGTCATCTACACAGACCTCCACTGTGCCATCCCCTCCTAACACTTTGCCCCACCTGGGATGTGTTTACATCTTCTGTGGAGGCTGAGCTGACCATGGCCCTTAGATTATTGCTTGCTGTGTTTCTCTGAGTTTCTTCCAAGGGTCTTTGGGGAACAATATATAAATGTTTATTGTTGGTTAGGATGGTTGTGCTGAGTATAGTGAGAAATTTTCTCAATTTTTTTTTCAGGTTTCTCATCTGTAAATGGAAAATGGTGGGGATAACCAGAACTTCTTCAGAGGATTACTGAAAATTTCAAATGAGATAATATCTGTAGGATACCTAATACCTTTATTATGGTTTGGTTCTGGAACGTCCCCTAAAATGTCATGTGTCCCCAGTACAGTAATGTCCCAAGGTGGGGCTACTGGGAAGTGAATAGATTATGAGGGCTCTAACCTCATCAGGAGATTAACCTTTGATGGCTGACTGGATTAAGGGGAGGTGGAACATAGCTGATGGGGAAAGGTCACTGGGGACATGCCCTGTAATGGCATGTAAGGGGTTATTTTCTCTCTCTCTCTCTCTCTCTCTCCTTTCCAGTTGTCATGAGCTGAGCAGCTTTCCTCTGCCATACTCATCCATCATGATATTTCTGCACTGGAACCAGCCAACCATGGACAGAGAGAGACCTCTGAAACCATGAACCAAAACAAATATTTTCTCCTCTAAGTTGCTCCTGACAGGTATTTTGGTCATAGCAACAAAAAAATCTTACTAACACAACTGTTAGTTTACAATAACTTGTTCAGAATGTCTTTTTATCTTTCAGTGTGATAATAAGCTATCCTAGAATGGGATGCTTCTATGTGATTCATCCATATAATCTATGAGGCAGCTGGGACCTGGAAAGAGCACTTGAGTGGGAACTGGAAGCTTCAAGCTGGACTCCTGACACTGCCCATTATTAGCACATTCATCTGTCAGGTTGTCTTCCCTTAGGTGTCCTTTGTCTCTTCTGTGCCTCTATTTATTCTCATTTCCTTGATCCCATTTATTGAGATCCTAATGCATCTTCCAGCTTAAGCCATGTTTTCTGAGTCTCTCCATGATTGTTTCAGCCCACACTAACCTCTCTTTTTCCAGACTTCAAGTCCTTGAAGGCAGCACCTCAAAGCTCAGATGGCTTTTGCTTTAAAAAAAAAAAACATATATATATATATATATATATATATATATATATATATATATATAGAGAGAGAGAGAGAGAGAGAGAGAGAGTTATAAATGATATAATGCCTTTATTTTCTTACTTATTTTTTATGCGGTGCTAAGGATTGAACCTAGAGCCTCACACATGCTAAGTGCTCTACCACTGAGCCACAACCCCAGCCCCATCAGTGAGCAGTTGCTTTCTTTAAACCTAGACATTACTATTTTTTTAAATGGGGTCTTCTTCACATTCTTGCAAAACTTCTTCCCTATTGAATTTTGCACATTTTTATAGCACTTTAGGGTAGAGATTGACCCACTGGCCAAATCTGGCCTACTTTCTAGTTTTTGAATGAGCTAAAGTTCAAAAAAAATTTTTTGAGACTCATAGTACTATATATTTTCAAAAACTAAAATAAATAATTTTTAATGTTTTCACTATAATGATAAATGTTTGAGGAGATAAATATGCATACACTGATTTGAACAGTCAACAATATATACATGTATTGAAACATCACATAATGCCCAATAAACATGCATAATTTTACATATCAACTGGTAAATCGTCTAGACTTGAGCTTTTGTCTAGAGGAAACCTTCAATAAAAGTGTAATTTATTTAATAGCTATAGGGCATTCAAATTCTCTATTTCATCTTGTTTGTTTTAGTGAATGGTATTTTTCAAGAAGTTTGTCCCTTTTATGTAAATGATCAAAGTTGTTGGCATAATATTATTCATAACAGTATCATCCTTTTTGTGTCTGTAGAATTTCTAGTGATAACTTTCCTCCATTTATGACATTGGTAGTTCATGTTCTTTATTCTTCATTCTTGCTAGGCACTTATTAAATTCAGTTATCTTTTCAATAAAACCTTTTTTTACTTTTTAAATTACCAATTGCTTGCTGTATTTAATTTCATTGATTTCTGCTTTTTATATTTGCTGCCTTTTTGTACATTGAACTTACACTCTCTAGCATTAATTGTTAATATGAGAAAGAAAAGAAGGCCTAAAATCAATAACCTAACATGAATCCTTAAAGTTCAAAATTTTAAATGGATGAAAAAGATCAAAAGAAGAATATTTCATGAATTGTGAAAATTACGTGAAATTTAAATTACAGCATTCAAAAATAAAGCTTTATTGAAACACAGCAGCTCATATTTGTGCAGTAGTTTCACTGTGTAGGGGTTACTGGCTTATCTGAATCTGGTGAGACATAACAAATTCATAAACAACAAGTTACATGAGTTGGATTTATTATTTATAGATTGGCAACCAGAGACAACAGAATCTACGATTGATTGGAAGTCAGCACCCCGAGTTCAGAAAAGCTGCCAGGGTGGATGGAATCCTCCCTGCACGTGCCCTACTTGCATCACAGCTGAAGGTTCTCAAAAGCAGTCCATCCTGGGTCTAATATCCCCAGGAACATGGATCACTGAGCTGAAGTATTGATGGACATTCTGTTTCTAGAACCATGGCTGTTCAAACCAATCTTTCCTGATCTTGCTATGTTGCATCTCAGCATATTCTTTGGTTAATTCTTGAGAATTACAAGCTAGGAGACAGGGGCTGACACGAAAACTGTCTTGTGCCGTTTGTCATGTATTATCTAAGGCTGGCTTTACATTACAACAGCAGAGTTGGATAATTGCAACAGAGACTGTGTGACCTACAAAGATCAACTTATTTGCTGTCTGCTCCTTTACGAAAAGAGTTTACTGACCTGTGCTTTAAAGTATAAAATCCCATTCACATTTACACATTTATTTAGTACTCAGTATAAGTCTATGGTAACATCTCCATTTTCAGAATCTCAGGAAAGGGAGCTGCTGTCCAAGACTGCACAGCTTTGGGGAGACAGAGATGGTAGTCTATAACCCACTCTCCTGACACTCACACCTGCCCTTTCTTCAAGCCAGCTAATGTGTCAGTAACTCTTGTCCAATCAGGTGTCTCACTTGGCATCTCCAAGGAGCTCCTTCAAGAAATCTTGGTATACTGGGAATGTGACCTTGAATCCATGAATTCCAAACTCTCTGAGATGGGGAATAATTGTTAGGAAATTAAATTCATCAATAATTGCTAATTGCTCTGCTCTTGGGTAATGGAGCTGACTAGGCCCACAAGAGCTGCATCCAGGCCACCGTAACTCCTTCCTTGGCTGATGGATAAGGTTATAATTAGGAGGACATGTTGCTGGTGACCACTGACTTAAAAATGAGCATCAGCTAGTCTCTGGGAGGGACAGGTAGAAATGCTACCCCCCTACCCAAGTCATCCTCAGGCAGTAGCCTGCCTGCATGACCCCTGTCTCTAACCTCCTACAACCTCCCCTCTTTACTCAAGCTCATGTGGGTGTTCAGTGCTGTCTTTAATTTCTCCCTTGATTATCCTTGGCCTTTGGACCCTTTCCTTCACTAGGAATTTCATTCCTTTCCAGGGATGGATATTTAAAGCAAGTTTCTTTCCCTCTCTGAGCCCAGTTTCCCTGTGTTGAATGGGGATAATTTGGCTTTTAGCATAGCTGAGATGATCATATAGGATAATTTATGTCACGTGTACTTAACACAGTTACTGCCACATCAGCAGCACTTAGTAAGCGATGTTGTAGTATTTTCTATGATACTGCAGCACCTTCATTGTGAGGCTCAGCAAAGACAGTCACTTAGCCTCTTTCTAGGAGAGTGTTTTTTCTTCTAGGAGCTTTACAATTTGGGCGCAACCTTTCCGCTATCCTTGCTCTATAGTTCTCAAGTTCCTAGATACTTCCCCATAAATCCCTTGTCAGGAAATCCAGGAATAGCTGCTGATATGATTCCTGCCTGGGTGGAGGTAATGGGGGGGGGTTGTACCAGAGCTGAGGCTTCCTGGTGGGAATGCCAGATCCCATGAGACTCTCCGTATGGTGACTAGGACCACTAACCAGGCTTTGCTCTCTCCTAGAAACCAAGGTTTTCAGGTTTTCGTTGGAAATTACTTCCCTGAGATTTCACAGACTAACTATGAATGGAGTTAAAATTACCCACTATTGAATCTATGGTGACTTTGGATGGTAAGTGTGTGTTAGTCAGGGTTCTCCAGAGAAGAAACAGAACCAATAGTGTGTGTGTGTGTGTGTGTGTGTGTGTGTGTGTGTGTGTGTGAATCCAGGATCCACAGTGTGGGGTGCAAGGCTGGAGACCAGGACAGCTGACAGGGCACTTGTAGTTCTAAGACCAGCAGGCAGAGAACAGGTGAACCCACATTCCATTGTTAGTCTGAAGGCTGGCAACTGAAGACGCAGGAGTCTGGATGGCACCCATGAAATCTAAGGACAGTCTGCTTGAGAATTCCCTCTTGCTTGACAGGCTGGTCATTCAGATGACCAACTGAGTTGGATGAGACCCACTAGTCTTATGGAGGGCAAACTGCTTTAGCCAAAGTTTTGATTTAAATTCTATTTTCATGCAAAACACTGTGTATGTTGACACATAAAATCAAACACCATCATGCTGCATTAGCGTTTGTTAATGCTCTTTCCATTTTCTCTTCCTGGCAATTCCTATTTTGTTTATCTTTCTAAAGAAGTGTATTTTAGGAGATAAAGCAGCTGGAGAGCCACATGATGTTTCTTCCTCTGCTTAGAGTGGTCAGATAATAGTAATATAAAATTCCCTCTTGGTGGGAGGAGGGGGTGGTAGTAGTAAACTATCTTAATTGTATAAAGAATTTTTTTCAGTCTACTATCTCATTAATTAGTGAGTTAAATAAAATCTTGGGCATGTAGTCTTTTATATCTGTACTAAAGTCGTGCTATATTCTCTTTCAGGTCTTAATGTGAACAACATATACACCTTATTTTCCCACCCTGCATTGCATTCCCATTATGTTCAGTGAATACAAGCATGTGAACATTATGGAAAATAAACAGCTCCTGCTGTAGAATGCTTTAATGCTTACAAAGCACCTTCACTTTTACCATCTCACTCGAGTCCTACAAGCAGCTTGCGAGAACACACATCATTCCCATTTCACAAGTGGGGAAAATGAAGGCAAGAAAAATGTTTTATAAAGCCAAGTTTTCCAGCTCTATATGAGCAGAGCTGTGAACTCCCCATGAGCCTCCTGTTTCTAGATCCTATGCCCCTCCCCTTCCTCAAACCATATCTTCCTTTTGGGCAAAGAAACACTATGGATTGAGCTGAAAAGCCCCAAGAGGGTGAGTTGCTATTTCAGAAAGAAAGGGTGGAGAATTTGGATGCAGTGGAAGTTCTGGGAAGTCGGAGTTCTATCATCAAGAATGTTGTTCAGCTCCTTTTTTCATTTTTCCCCTGGAGAACAGAAGCCAGTTTTACATGTTAATGGATTTAATTACTGCATGGAAATCTGAACAGATAGAACAATAACAGGCAGTGATGACGCAGGGATGGTCTATTGAGCAGCATTTGAATTAATTTGAGTTTTCATTCCTCTGATTAGAGTGATTATTAGTGTTAATACTTGAAGTTGTGTTAACAGGGTGTTGTTGTGAATTTGAAGCATTAAAACAGGCCTGATTTCCTAGTATTTGTTTGCCTATTTATTAATCAGTCCAGTCATAATTGCTACAGTGCTGACACATAAAACACCCCCTGCATTCAGCTTCTCAGCTTGACTTCATAAAGGATAATATCGGGTCTCATTTTGCCGCTGTTTAGTGCTAATAGGTTGTCCTTATCTATTTTGGTACCTTCCCCACTGTGGACGTTCCCTCCTGTGTCCTCAGACCACCACTGAGAGGCAGATAGAGCCTCAGAGCTTATGGAAAGAGCCTGAAGTGGGGCTCACTTGAGCTTTCACAGTGACTCTGGGAAAATACACATGTCCTCTCTGGGCTTCGGTTTTCCCTCTACAAAACAGAGGTTTAGATTAGATCATCCCTGTGTTTTCTTTCTGCTTCATGGTTCAGGAAGCAAATATAAATGCAGAGATGACTGGAGAGTTATGACTATGTATAGTCGTGACTAAGAGATTATTTACCCTGATGCATTATCTCTACAATAGATAACAATGTGACACCAACAGGACAGGGAAGCCCAATGTCAGAGGAAAGGTTAAAGCTAGAGCCTAAACATAATCTATGCTCCCAACTCCCAAGCTGGTGCTGTATACTGCTTTTTCTTTAGCTACAGAATAGTGAGTCTTTTTGTTTTGTTTTGTTTTTATTGATTAATGAACTTTTTTTTTGTGGTGTTACAGGTAAAACACAGGAATTCACACATGCTGGGCAAGGACTCTACCACTGACTGGAGAGTTATGAGAGTTATGAGAGTCAAAAGAGAGTAAATAATGCATTAGACTATCAGAATCCTCTAGTTAGTGTAAAGTCACCTAGTTAGTATAAATATTAGGGGTTTTTTTTGGTCTTCTTATCCTTCTTTTTAAGGTTGTATTGGACATATATATAACAATCCAACTTTAAAATACAGCAAAATCCCAAACCTTCCAGTAGCTATCCTAGTAAGTAACATACATCCTGAGGTTGGTGTGCATTATCCTTATGTTGTTGTTAATATTTTTTATTATATCTAAATATTCTTTTCCATTTGATTCACTGAACTTTACTTTTTTCATTTCTACTATCATTTCATTTCTTCTATCTCTTTTCTTTTAGGTTTTACCCTTAAGTGTTTAATATTCCTATTTAATGTTAAAATGATCTCCATTTAATCAGAATCTCTGCCCTAAGCAAAGCCACAAGAATCCAATAACTCTCATTCTAATTCCCACATAACTGAAATTGTTAACAATTTAGTACTGCCTCTTTTAAACATTCTAATTAATTACTTTTTAAAAACAGTTTGTACCTATTTGGATTTAGACTAATGCTATTTATATATTTTCTTATTTTTCTTGTCTACCACTGCTCTGACATAGTGAAGATAATAGTCTGTTGCCTTCAGCTTCCTGGGTTGGCTACTAAGAAGTCTGTTGTTAGTGTAATTTGTGTTACCTATGGGTAATTTTTCTTTCTCTCTGACAAATTTTAAGATCTTCTCCTTGTTTTGGTGTTCTGAACATTCATTTCAAAGTATCTAGACGTGGATTCATTTTTTTCTTTTTGTTGCTCTGGGTACAATCTCCAATCTGCAGGTTCAAGTCTTTCTTTGGGCAAAGAAAATTCTCCTCCGTTGTCTCATTAAATATTGATTCTCTCCTACTCTCTCTTCTTTCCCTCAAACTCCTAGTAAATAACACTTCAGGAGGTCAGTGGAGTAGAGAAAGGGGAAAGACATGGAGAGAGGAGAGATGGGGAAGGGGAGGAACTGTAGAATAAAATTTATCAAATTTTGATTTGTACATATATGGATATACCACAGTGATTTCACCTCTATTATATCTATAAACAACAATTTTTAAAAAACATGAAATAAATAGAAGGAAGACCAGTAGAGTAGAGGAGGGAGAATGAGGAGGGAAGAGAGGAAAGAAAGAGGAAGTACTGAGGACCAAAATGGAGCAAACTATACTCCATGCATATATGATTATGTCCAAATGAACCCCAGTATCATGTATAACTATAATGTGCTAATACAAACATTAGGAAAAAAAGAATACTATATGCATTCTAATATACAAAAGTCTATCTTTTAGTCACTAATTCTCTCTGTAATGGTGTCTAGTCTGCTCTCTAAATTGTGTGGCAAATTTTCAATTTTAATGATTTTGTTTTTATTTCTTGAAGTACCATTTGGCTCTTTCTTAAGTCTGCCTCTTATTTTTTTCCATGGAGTATTATTTTTATTACACTTTGTTAATTTTGTATCTTCAATAATTTTAAAAATTTATGTGGTACTCCCCCTTAAATAGATTTATCTTAAGTTCTTGACATGCGAACCCACATGTTATATTTTTGCTCTCATATTTTTGTTATTTTATTTACACTCACTTTTCTTGTGTATTCTATAATTTTTGAGTGTGAGCACATTTTCTATGGCAATTTGGAAAGGAGTAGGGATTAGATGTGATATGAATTTGGGATGTAATTCCCCAAAGCAGCTTTGATGTTGCTTTTGCTATGTACCCCAGAGATATCATGACCCTAAAAATATTTTAATGCAATTTTTTAGGAGTAGAGAGTCTCCCATTGTGATACACTAAACCCCTGCATGGGGTGGATACATGGAAAGCTTCCTTTGTCACAATAGAATCCCAGTAGAGACAAGCCTCCTTCAAATCTCCTTAGGCTGGTATGCTAGGCTGAATAAAGGCTGATCTCCAAGGGCTTATAATTGAGGCAGGAAGATAAAACAAACCAAAAAGAAAAAAAAGGGTAGAGGGTGGGGGGAGAAAAGAGTAGGGAGTCAGCAAGAAGAAAGGATTCCACACCAGGTAAAAAGTGATCACCGCACACAAACACACACATACACACACATACACAAGATAAAATAAATAAGGGCCTTTGGGGAGTTAGGAAGGCTGTGATATGATAGGGGTGGGGGTGTCTGATTAGGCTCTGTGGAGGGGCGTTAAAATGTACACATTTTAAAAATGCACCTGCTTGAAAAATAAAAACAAACCAAGAGCCCCCAAACTATACAGAGAGTATCAGGATAGATGATCAGGTGCCCGGCGTTTTTCTATTCCACAAGAAATTATTGTGCGTGCACCTACTATGTGTGGGGGACTGATCACACTAGAAAGAAGAAAGCTGAAACATGCCATGGAACTAGTCTAATGTAGGGAATCACACCCCGTAACCTGGAGGCCTGTGGACAGTATTTTCCTCCTTAGCCCCAGTGTCTTCTTCCTCAGCTGGTCTAATACTCTGAGTTTGAATGAGGAGGGGTTTTATCTGCTTTGTTGCCTTCTTTTTTATTATTCCTTCTCTTTTTGTTTGTTTGGTTCTTTATGTGGTGCTGGGGATCGAATCCCGTGCCTCACTCATGCTAGGCAAGCGCTCTACCGCTGAGCCCCAGGCCCAGCCCCTTCCTTCTCTTTTTCATTGTGTTTTTCTTTCTCCCATTCCTCTTCTTTTACCTCCTCCTTTAGGGATCCGCCCCCTGGCCTCTCCCCTGGTTATTCTCCTACTCACGTTCAGCGTCTGCATCTTTTTCTTCCTCGTTACACAAGTACATGTAAATTGGCCGTGTTGCTGATGCAGAAGCAATTTTTTAAATTGGTTCCAATGTGCCAACGTCAAACATGACGAATTCTTCCACTTTTGGACTCCTCATGATTTTAATCATCCCAAATCAGCCAGTTAAGAAATGACAGCATAAAGACCGAACTCCCTTTGCATCAAATTTTTGTTTGTTTTGTTCTTTGACTGTGTGTGTGTGTGTGTGTGTGTGTGTGTGTGTGTGTGTGTGTGTGTAACTCACCAGAGTTGCTGGTGGGTTGGGGCATTATTTAACTCATTGAGAATAATAACAATGAGCCCCTGCAATGTGCCAGGCACTGCTTCTGCAGTTGGAGATGAAGAAAATTTAAGAGGGAATAACAATATCTAGATATATGACCACCTAGGGGCTTAGTGAACATCTTTACTTTAAAAGTAAAGATGGAATCTCTGACTGCATAATAATGACATTTTGGCTCATGCCTCAGGGATGCTGGACTCCTCTTCAGCACAGGATCCTTGAGGGTTGCTGCACACTTAGAAAATTGTTGCAGCCTGGGAATAAAATTGCATCTGATAATCTCTGATAAGGACTATTTGGTAAAAGCTGACTTGGAAAACATGACTTAGACCTATTAACAGTCTTCCTACTCACCAAATCTTAGGATTCATGCATTCAGAAATGCCCATGAAGTAGAAAGAAAGTTGGACCCAGAGAGGGACCTTGAACTTTCCTAATCAATCAGCCATGAATAAAAGCTGGAGATCAACAAAGCTGGCCAATCTGAGTCAGGCTTTACCTGGGTTTTAGGCAAAAGAAGAAGAGAGAGCACAGCATATAAGTACTGCTTGAACAAGGTGTAGTAAGCCAGGCCCTGAGGACACTGAGTTTATTGAATGCCCTGGCTCTGGACAAGTAGTACATTCTCCCATTTGGGGAGGTAGGAGTAGCTGGAGAGGGAATGCTCGCCACCACCTGGCACCCAATCAAGGCAGAAGATTCACTGACCTGTGTAGTGTAAATGAGTTTATGGAAGGGGCAAAACCACTCCCTTCTCCCACAGGAGCCTGAGTAGAAGATATTGCTAATCAGGTGGACAGATTCATGTTAGGGGAGGAGGGTCAACCCCATTTCAGGTTATACAAAAGAGTTCAGGAAAGTAGGTAAAGAATTGTGTCTGGAGACTATGGTGAATCATAGTCTGATTTCTGAATGAATGCTGAGATGAGTAAAGTGATTTATCCAAGGCAACCCTGAGAAACCAATGTGCACATATATCTTCTGACTGCAAGGTTGGGGTTCTTTCTATTACACCACAGATGTGTCAGATTAAAAGGCACTCTCTAAGCAATTGGTAGCAGCAGGTGGATAGAACACCTGGGAAAAGACTCAGCATCAAAGATGAGATCCCTCTCCTTGGAAAGAGTGCAGGACAGAGAAAATGAAAATCAAACAAGGTCCTTAATGGAGAGGAATAGGAGCAAGCTTGGCTTTCCATGGATACCCAGAGACATAGAAAACTGAAAGTGAGGCCAAGGTGGGGTTTGCTTGCATATCAAACTAGAAAGTCAGCTGCTGGCCTGGTGCTACCCTGTCAGAGGCTCCAGCAGCCAGCCCACCTGGTGCTGTGTTTTCAAGCTAAAAAGCAGGGCTTCAGAATGTTCGTTGGTATACTCTGGATTGCTATGGAGGAACCATACATGGAATATTGTGGCTTTGCAGTTAGATGATGGTTTGAAAGTTGGTGTTGCCACACACTAGCTGCATCATTATGGGTAAGTCCTTTAACTTCTCTGACTTTCAGTTTGCTCAACTGTAAAGCAAAGATAATGGTACTTCAAAATATTTCTCTAAGTGTAAGATAAAAAAACCTATGCATATAGCATTTGGACATGGTACATGTTTGGTTAAAAGTGGTATTGCTCAGGGCTAGGGTTGTAGCTCAGTGGTAGAGTGCTTGCTTAGCATGCGTGAAGCATTGGGTTTGATACTCAGCACCACATACAAGTAAATAAAATAGTTATTGTGTCCATCTCTAACTAAAAATATATATACATAAAAGTGGTATTACTCTTGTTGGTGCCATTTGTTAGCTTCTACAATACAAAACATACTGCCATAAAAGTGATTGCTAAACTTTAATGTTCATGAGAATTTCCTATGGAATTTGTTGAAAACAAAGATTCTGGGATCTATTCCACTTCTAGGGATCATAAAGCATAGCTTTCAAATATGTATTTTATGAAGCACCCCCAGGTGATCTGATGAAGTCAATTAATGATCAAGCTTTGAAAAATATTTCTAGAAAATAATATTCTAAATTTTAAAAAAAGAAAGAAAGAAAAGAAAAGAAAGAAAGAAAGAAAGAAAGAAAGAAAGAAAGAAAGAAAGAAAGAAAGAGAGAGAGAAAGAAAAATCTGACTTCTCATATAAGGCTCTCAAATCTGTGCAGGTTAGGCCTATATCCTAAAGATGTCTGGCTCCCTGTTTCTACCCTCCCTCCATATCCAAGCACAATGGTGGTAGCAGGTGTTTGAAATAAGCTGCTCCTGTTATCAATGTCACCTCTGGATATACCTGGAAGAGTGGCTCTCAACTCTGCCAGAGCATTAGAATCATTTTGATAGTTTTTAACCCATCCTCATGCTCAGAACACATCCCAGACCAATTAAGTCAAAGTGGGTACAAACATGGGGGTTTTAGAAGCCTGCCAGGTGATTTCAGCGTGCAACCTAATTGAGAACCAACAGTTCTAGACCCACTTTCCCAGAATTTCTTCGAATCTTCTTGCTGACCTAGTTTCCATCTCATCTTATACCTTAGAATTTTCTCTCCTGAAAATTTTGGCTGAGTTCACTCAACAAGTTTCCCAGTCTTATCATTTGCCACTGATGCCTCCTACCTGTCTCCATTGGATGTGCTTCGAAGTGCTACCTCCCACTCTTTCCATACTGCAGGACACAGCATGGTGGCCCTGGAACAGCTCCACTTTGTCTTGGGAAAGGAGGATCAGACAGAAGCATGCCATTGTCTTTCCTGCTGTTAGAGCCTTTTCGCCATCCTTGCCTGCTCTGCATGCCAGAACTCCAGCAAATGCCCCCTCTCCTGCCAAGCAACCCCGATCATCCCAGGCCAACTAACAGACCCTTTCTTCTTGGTTTCTCCAATAGTACTCACATCATACACGCTGACATTCAATCTGTATCATAAGGTGGGAGAAGGAGAGATGTCACAGAAACACCAATCTTCTTGTGGGAAAGAAACTGTACTTATTTAAAAAATATATGGGTAAAAATTTATAATTAGAGAAAAGACAGGTCACAACTGCTTTACTCAAAATCAAAGAGTGATTGCTGTTCCTCCAAAGAGAAGAAAGGAGATCATCCACTCTGTAATATACCCATTCTATGGTTCTCTCAGAGACCTAAGTCTATAAAGACCCTACAAAATACTTGATAAAAGTAGTTTTCAGGGATACTGCTATAAGTGTGTGTTTCTGGGATGATGAAGAGAAAGAGGTCACATAAGCACTAACACAGAGGCAAGGAGAAGTAAGCAGGGAAATATGACAGAATCTCAGGGAAGGATTTGGACAATCTCAAGTCATGGGCTGTGAGTGAAGCCAGGTTTAACCAGATCTCTAAGGAGCAGAGAGACCTCATCTGACACTCAGCTGTGGGTTTTCTGACCCAGGGCCTATCTCCATGCACACAAGTTTTTCTAGTGCCTAGCACAACTCCCGGCACATGGGATTTTCCTGCTAAATATTTGGAGAATGAACAATACAGAAAGAATAGAATATGGGCCTATCTTTTATAAGGTCAAAGAAAGCACCATGGAGACTTTATTTTCTGTGGTTATTATTTTGCGGCCCAGACTAAATTCTCTTTCAATAACCACTTAGATGCTATTGAACTTGTTTCTCCAAACTCTGTTATTCAAAATTTGATTAATTTGAGCTCAAAATGACATTTCAAAATCCCTTATTCCCAAACACATAGCTCATCAGAAACGCTACCCACTATTTACAATTTCGCTTCATTGAAATATGATGATGCCAGGCAGACAGTGGTGTGTATTCAGTGGAATTCAATTTTCCTGATCACTGGCTCCATTGATCAGCTTGTTTGCGAAGGGCTGATGCAGGCATCCATCCAACTCCTACGGACAGTGGATGAGCCTCTCTCCTATTATTTCTGGATGTGAACAGGGTTGTTAGACTCTAATGATGAGATTCGGGAGGATTACCCTTTTGTTGTTGTTTTAAGCTTTATTGAGTTCCTAGGATGGTCCAGGAGTTTTCATTGTGTTTGTATTTAATCTTTACAATTGACATTTTGTGGGTAAAGAATTTGTGATTTAGAGAACCTGGGAGAACTGTCCATGGTTACAGAACTGATAATATGCAGGGCCAGGATTCAAACACAGTTTTTTTTTTTTTGTTGTTCCAAAAGTGTATCCCATCCATTAAGGTAGATTCTCCCTGTGGAAATTGTCTTGGGGCTGAAGCAGAGGAATTAGAAAGAAGTGATGAAAAGGAATCCAAGCCAATTGAACGGGAAGAAAAGTGACAATGATTTATTATTTAACAGATTAGCCACCTGTTACTGTCTTTTGCCTTCTACATCATGCCCGTGTAGACATTTGTCAAGCAGCATGTTGGCTCCAGGCCTGTCTGTCCCCATGCATTTTGAGATGCTTAAGGGCAGTATACATAACACACATGCATTTAGAACAGTGTCCAGTCCCAGAGAAATGGTGGGAAAGCAATGATCTGTTGTAGCATCGGAGAGGATGGTTTGAGGAAACAAATCTTTATGGCTGCTGTAGGAAAGCAGCTTCTTCTGCTTTACTAGAGGTGCTAACAGCCTGGACATCTGACTTAGAGGGAAGAAAATAGTTCTTTGAGAAACCCTTCCAAAATTCCACTCTACTAGGTAGCACTGACAACCCAAATCCACCTAAGGATAAAAGCAGCACAGCATGCTTCCTTCTCTAACCCAGGTGGGGTCAAAACAGTTTAGGACCATCCCACTTCCCTTATAATCTGGGACATAGCTACTGTATTGTTCCAGCTTTGCAAAACTTTCCTTGTTTGTATCTGTGTAAACAGACATCTGCTCCTGTGCAGCTATCTTCAATGCGTGAAATGCATGGAGAGATCCCAAAGGGAAACAACCATGTTCTTGATCCACAAATAAAATTGGACAAATATTGGGAACATGTGTCTCTCTTTTTAGGCCATAATTCTGGCTGATATCAATATAATTATTGATTTTTCTAAAAACCAAATTATCAAATAGAATAGTTTTCAGAGCAATCACTTACCTGATCAGCAAGAGTCAGTGTTTTAATAACCTTTAGATTTATCTACAGGGCCTGGTTAACTAAGGATAGAATGTTGTATACATTCATAGCAAACCTGAAACACGTTTGATACTATTATTTTCATTTTACAGATGAAGAAACTGAGGCTCAGAGAGTCCACGTGGCTTGTCCAAGTTCACACAGCTGAAGAATGATTGTGCTTGAATGGGACATGGGTGTCGTGTTGTCCAGTTCAATCGTGTCATACATCAAGACTTGGCTTATGATCACAGTCACATATTTACCATTCAACTTTGAAATCCTTAAACCTTGAATCACATGCATTACCCTTAGACAAAGAAACCAGGGTAAGTGCAAACTGCTGCCCTGAATACAATCTAACTCCTCTCTGAATACAGAACCTCCAGGAAGCCATTCTGATGGGAAAAAAAAATGTTACTATAGATTCAGTGTCTAAAAACCAACACAGATTTCAGCTTTCGGGTTATGCAGCAGAGTCTTAGATAATCTTTCTAATCCGATTAAAGGATAACTCCTATTTCCAACTCAGCTGATAAAGTCCAATTACATGGCTGGTCAGAGTAAACACTCTAGGGCAAAGATTACACAGTTTTATATAACAAAAATTGAAGTTTTGAAAATGTGGGGGGTTTTTTTTGTGTGAGTGTGTGTATTTATTCTTTTTCCGAGCCCCAGTGATCATATGGTAAGCTTTAAAGCAAATACTGTAAACATGCTCTAGAAACTGGTTAATCATTCTGACTAAAATTCCCTTGTTCCAATTGGCAAAAAAAAAGACTAAGAAAATGAGAAATAGAAATTTTTGAAAAGAAATGGATACAGCAGCTTATCAACACACACAATTACACATTATTAACTGTCTCTAAAATGTCAACAGTACTACAGTCACACTAACATCTCTACTTTGACCCCTACCCCAGCTCTACCTCATGTATGAAGGAGAAAGAGTAAGCATAAACATCAACATTTTAACATGAGGAAACAGAGTGGTAGAATCTAGTTTAGAATCATGTTTTGGAGCTTCTAGTCTAGATCTTTCCCCTGCATTGTCATTTCCACATATATATTAAACTTCATTAACATGGTGCTATCAGTATAAGACACTGTTGAGTGCTTTATGTTGACTCATATAACATATCATTGTATGTACCCTGGTTCAAAATACAATTAAACTTTCTTAGTCTTACATAAACCCATTAAAATACTTCCTGAGGGGGCTGCTTAAGTTCAATGAGAGAAAGAAAAGTGAACCCTTGGCTCTGTAAATGGTAGAATTTTACATGGTTTGTGCTGCATTTTATCATGATAAGCACTCCTTAAGATACCAGGACCCTGTAAGTGAGTGTTCCCGCCCCCATTTGTCACAGAGGGGAAGCTGAAGCTGTCTCCTGGAACAAGGTCCAGGGGGTGAAGCCAGATCTATTGTTTCTGGGGCAGTAGGTCTTGTAGGTGCTATGTTGGGAGGGGAGAGGTAAATCAAAGGGAATGTGGAGAGAGAACGAGAGAGAATGAGGAGTGGGGGTGGCTCAGAGGATAAGACCTCGGAAGCAATTGAGAACTTGTTTTGAGCAACAGTGGATTAAGGTGGGGCATCGTTTGGCTTTGTGCTCCATCCTTCACTGGCATCCATCTCTCGCATTTCCCAGAGATATGCTCTACAGTGAGCTCATTATGTGCTCAACAGGCTGTGAACTATGGAGATTCTTCTCCCAGGACCCTTGTAATTCTATCTGCCCCACCACTCAGAAACCAATGTGGAAGAAAAGGTAGGTAGGGCAGGAGCAGACAGACCAACAGCCATTGTCTCCCATGGTGGCCAGCTGGGATGGAGTGATTCATTAGATGCACAGCTTCTTCACGGTGACAGCTTGCTGCATCCAGCGCTGAGCACTGGGACCATGCACCTAATTCACTCCCTTTGGTGCTGGTGTCTCGATTCAAGGCAAAGTCACAGAGTAGAGGCCAGAACTTAGATTTTTTAACTATTGCTCAGCAAGCATGCCCAGGTTTTTCACTTAATTTTTCATTTTAGCACTCCATTTATCAAGCACTAGAAATGAGCACCATGCCAAGAACTGGAGACAGGCAAATTTTTGTTTATTTAGCAAACACTTGTGCAAAACTTAAAGCTAGACACTGGTCTATCTGGTTTATTAAACGATTTAATCTTCACTCCAACACTAAGAGGACTATTATGGTCCCCATTTCACACATGAGAAAATTGAAACATGATTAGGAAACTTGCCTAGAACACACACATATTAACGCTCCAATTTTAGTCCTTGCTGTTTAGTTCTAGAGTGTATGCTACCTACCACTGCCTTTCAAAATCTCTGTCTTAAATATTTGCAATACAGAGGAGCATACAGGCACATAGTCCTGATAGATTAAATGAATGGTGCAACAGAGACATACACAACTGACATTCTGTGGGGAAACAGTTTGAACAAGTCACAGTGGCTGCCTGGGTCCTTGTACTTTTGTAATCTTGGCCACTGCTATCCTTAATTCTCCATAACCTATTCAATCTAGTCCTCTATTGATTCAGTCTCACATCTGAATGAGAGTAGATTCAAAAAGAAAGCGTCCCATCCTACAAGCAAATGGAGTAGAAAGTACAGGTTTGATCCCCAAACATTGCAATAAAAATAGTTGGCCTTATTGAGTGTCTAAGATTCAGAAAATACTCACCTATTATTTTTTACTTTCTTATCCATCCTTTCAAAGCTCTATAAAATTAGTAGCACCTATCTATATTTCACAAATGAGGAAATAGAAGCATAAAACATTGAAATGATTTAACTGGTCATAATACAAGTGGTAGAAACCGTTCTCAAACCCAGGTCTGTTTCACTGAGTGTTTTAATAACCTTTAGATTTGTCTAACCACCAATGTTCTAACCACTTCACTTTTTTTTATGAGGCTAATCTGTTTCCTTGCTGTAAAATGAAGGGGTGTGATGGATTCTAGGGCTTCAAAAAAACAAAGGCTGGATGTTATCTTTGATAAGTAGATGCTGATCCATAATGGGGAGGGGGAGGCATGGGAATAAATGGAGGAACTTTGATTGGGCAAAGGGGAAGGGAGGGTGGGGACGCTGTATGGAGGCAGGAAAGATGGTGGAATGAGATGGACATCATTACCCTAGGTACACATATGGTATGATGCTACATCATGTACAATCAGAGAAATGAAAAGTTGTGCTGCAATTGTGTACAATGAATCAAAATGCATTCTGCTGAGAATTAATTAATTAATTAATTAATTTTAAAAGTCTCTTTCAGCTCTGGAAGAACATAAATACAGGAGTGCAGGCTGGAATTTTGGATTAGCTTGTCTCCCTTGCCCCTGGGTCCTCTGTGGAGAAGCCAGAGAACTGCCTTCAAGTCAGCAGGTTTGTCCCCTGAAGGTGGGAGCTGGCTCAGTCTCAGGCCCAAAGCAACAGATTCCAAATGAAAATTGTATTCAATTCCAAAGTAATGTTCTAACAAATGCAACAAACTTTGCACCTTACACATATTAGATGTCTAGTAATTTTTAGGAACAAATAGAGTTTAAAACTTGGGAAACTTGTAGCAAGAGTAATCTGAAAGCCTGTGTACATCTAATTTGAAGACAAACTCTAGCTTAGATTGAAGCCAAAGTTGTAAGTATGGTCAGAGGCTGGCGAATGGATAAAACAAAACAAACAAACAAAAAAGAAAAAGAAAAAAAAAAACATAGAGTGGGAAGAACTTGAGACCACATTGCCCAATGCCTTCATTTCACATGAGTGAGCTGAGGTAGAAAGAGGGTGAATGGTTGCCTGGTGACTCAGTCACAGGACATTGCTCTGAGCTGTTATAATCATCCCACGTAACTAGTAGAAAAATTTAATGGCACTAAACTTAACGGTCAATGGATTTTCTGGATTGTTGCGTTCCACATAAAAGGAGAAATAACTTAAATCTGAATTGCCATACCACCTGCTCCCCGTGGAGACTTAAACAGTGTTTCCCCCACTCACTGGATACATCTTCCAGTTGAATGCTCTGCAGGAAAGCTCTTCATCTCAAAGGCATTAGTTCAGATGGTATTATAGTTCTCTGCAATCTCAGCTGATGACTTTGTTATTATCTGGCGCTTTGAAGGGTATTTTTTTAACAGCCTTAAGCTCACTGAGGTTGCTCAGCTTGATCCAATAAAAGGATTGACCAAGACCAAATTAGCATGTCATTAACAATTTTAAATACAATGTAGGCTTGTTGAGGAAGGATGACAGGATGTCTCAGAACTGATAATTCATAAACTGCCCTTTAGATTCAGGGCATGCTCATGAGGAAAGAGAAAAGGACCTGTGGGCTTTATTTCCGAGGAGGTATACCTCTAAAGTAGTGAGAATGATTTGTTTGCATGGCAATACTCTAGTAAGGTTCCAGAAAAGGTTATGAAGAGTTAGAATGACTTCTCCCCAAGTCAGATTTTGAGTAACATCTCTGGAGGTCCCAGGCCAAGGCCCCTGTGTGAAGGTAGGGGTGGAGGGGGAATAGTCGGGACAGGACCACGGGAACTCTCTTGTCTTGCAAACTGTCGAGTGGCTGCAAGGTCCAGAGAAATGTGAGGACTTCCTGAGGCCAGCTGGTAGAGTCAGAATAAAATTCCAGTCTGACCTCTATGGGGCTTGAAGTAGGAGGCCCAGACAAAGGTGATGTGGACTCAGTAAGGCAGCAACACAGTGGCATAGTCCAGATGAATAACTTGTTTGAACAGAACCAATTACTACTGGTAGGTGGATGGGAGGAACTGGATCCAGTGACCCAGAAGAGGATAGTGGCAAGACACCACCAGAGCATCTAAGCCTAGACAGAATGGCTTGTATTATGAACACTAGTGTCTCAGCAGGAAATTGGGGCATAAATATGTACTTGTAATGGCTGAGCAAGCATAGCAGAAAATAACTAAAGATTGTAGCCTTGGTGAGAGAGCAGGCTGCACCAAAGACCACTGAGGCACTGTGACTACCAAGTCTAAGGAGCAGAAATAGTTTTAGACCTCTTGTGGTGGATGTGCCAGATCTCTTAGTTTCAGGAAAGAGGGGCAGAGGGCACCAGGCCTTCACCTAGAACAGAGTTGAGAAGGCAGAGGCTGGAACTCATGTTCTGAAAGCCTCTGTTCAGATGCTCTTTGTAGCATCATAGATGCATCTTTGTAGCAGAAAGGGAATATGGGTACCTGTCAGGCACTGTGAGAAGCCCACCTCTGCCAAAGCAGAGCTGGCAGCAACGAGTCTATGTGTTACCCCTACTAGGCAACTTATTTGTTTATAATAAGGACTCATCCCAGGTCATAAAGATATTATTCCAAAGTCCAAGATTTATACATTTCTCCAGGATGATATGAATTTTAGGCTTTAATAGTCATCTAATAATGAAGAAAATAAGAGGAATGGGGTGGATCTGTGAATTCTTTTGTGTCAGGGGTTTGTTGTGACTCAGAGCTACATCCGTCTCTCAAGATTGCTATGATTTAAAAAGTAACCATTGTAAAATCCCTGTTTTCCTAGAACTTGAACTTTACTGAAGCGTAATTCAGTTTCATGACTATAACAACTTGAAAATATAGAGGATATGTTAGCATCCCCGTTTTAGAGCTATAAAAATTAAAGCTTCAGACAGTGGAAGCCAGTTGTCCATAGTTACATCAGAAGAGCTTGATCTGAGACTTGCTCCTGTGTGTTCTGAGTCCCAGACATAGAACTTGCCACCATCTCATATAGTCTCTCCAGCTTATGCCAAATGGATTGGATAGACCTCTAGAAATGTCCCCCTTTGCCATCCCTGGAGAAAATCCTGTTCTTGTCTTGAAATCTGGAAAGTCCCAAGCCATGAATCCTCTCAGTTTCTTACTTTCCTAAAAAAATTAAGCTGAAATATTACTTTCTCCTCAGATAAAAGCCCATCTATCCTTTTAACCCCTTCTCCTTTGGATCTAAGGAACATCATTATCCTGTAGCTGTCAGACAAATGTGGCCTTGCTCCTTGTAGGGTGCAAGGCCACAGTTGTCTTTCCGGTAAATCTATTCACTGAAGGCTCTCAAAACCTTGCTGAAAGGCTCCGGGGGGAAGCAGAAACATTATTATTATTTTCCACTGTTTGATTCATGTGCATTCATTAGATGATGATAGCTGTTGGGATTTGATGGATGCAGCAGTCTGTCTTGTCACTATATTTCTGAGCTGGTGGGTAGCTACTCAGTAATTACCACACAGCAAAGTGAAGGCCTGTTCAAGAATGCTAATGAATTATCAGTTTTCTTTAAGCCTCATTAGATTTTTTGATAGCAAAACCTCCCATTGACAAGATCTCATCTACCATGATTTTCCAAAGCCCTTTATTGCTTGTCAGACATGGGGGCCCTCTCTCCACGCATGGAGTAGTTTAGAAACCACTCTTGATTTCCTGCTTTGACATTGTCTCATGCATTTGTTTTTGTTATAGATTTTCGGGTGCGCGTCTGTGATGTACATGTGCTGTGAAGTGAGAGTGGGTAGACTGAAGTCTCTGTAGAAAGTAAAACAAGTGCAATACTTAATTCTATTATAGAATTGAATCGTCTAGTTGGAAATTACTTTAGACTCATTCTGAACTGTTGTCTTTCACCCCTATATCGGATTTTCTTTGATAGTAAATGGCAAAATACTACACCTAGTTCTTGGGTCCCGAAGCCTTGGCAGTATAGTTGCTTCCTCTCTCTCCTCCAGTCCTCACTTCCAGTCTGTCAACAAGTCCAGGTGTCTCTCTTCTGACTCTGCCCACTTCTCTCCAGGAGCCTATCTCCAGGCTCCATTGCTATTCCTCCTGCGACTACCTCATCCCTTGGCTTCTAGCTCCCATTCTTGGCCTCTTAAAATCCATTAACCCAAAGTAACTAGAATCATCTTCATAAAAAGAAATCACCTTGGGTTACTCTTCTGCTTCAAGCTTCCTAATGTCCTAATATCCACTGCAGCTAAAATAAAATTCAAATTTCTTTACAAGGTCTACATACCCCTAGAGGAACTGGCCCTCGGGTTCCCCTCAGACTCCAACTTCCACTATGTCTCCCCATCACTCACCACCTTGTAGACTGCTCAGGCCATTCAGTGCTTCTGCATGTCTTGCTCACTCTGCCTGGATCCTTCTTCCCTCTGCGCTTCACAGGGACTGTTCCTCCCATCACATAGATTTCAGCTCTAACGCCCTTTCAGAGTTAAATCTCAAAGCGAAGCCTCCTGCCCTCAGACACTTTCTATACAATCACCCTGTTTAACTTCCTCCATAGAACTTGTCATGGCCTGGAATTTTATTTTGCTTGAGTATGTCTACTTGTTTGGTGTCTGCTTCTCACCTCTAGAATAAAGCACCATGAGGGTAGGACCCTGCTTGCCTTGTAGAAGGGTGACTGGCACACAGCAGCCCCCCTAAGGAAGAAATGTTGAATGATGAACAAGTGAGTGAATCCTTTCTATTTCTAATTAATTAATTCATTAATTAATGTGGTACTGAGGATTGAACCTAGGAGTGCTCTACCACTGAGCTACATCCCTAGCCCCTTTTAAAAAACCTTTTCTAAAATTTTGAGTCAGGGTCTCATTAAGTCCTCCAGGCTGGCCTGGAACTTGCCCTCCTCTTGCCTCACCCTCCAGAGTAGCTGGGATTACTGGCAAGCACCACCTTGCCTGGATCTCTTCTCTTTTTAAAATGAAGAGGTTGATGCCACAAATTAGAAGTGACTTGTTAAAAACCATAAAGAGGCAAGACTTGTTTTCCTGATCCCAGCTTTTTGATCTTTTCCAATGTTTCAAGCTACATCTCAAAGTGGTTCTCAATTGTGGGTGATTCTGCCCTCCAAAGACATTTGGCCATTTCTGGAAAGATGTTAAATGGCCACAGCTGGGGAGTGAGCGGCCTTACTGGCATCTAGTGCCACTCATCTCCAACATTCAGTTTAACCTCCCCAACAAAGATCTGACAGAAAATGTTAATAGTGTTGGGGTTAAAACTCATACCTGACCCTTGAAGAGGCAGGGCAATCCCCTGGCATTCTTTGTTTCCTCTGGGCCACCAGGTAACTTCACATAAGCTGGGTCTCCCAGACTGCCTCAGCTTTCCTATCCAAAATATGCAACATCCCTCTACCAGTGATTTGTTGAAAACTATAAAGAGGCAAGACTTGTTTTCCTGATCCCAGCTTTTTGATCTTTCCTATGTCTTCAACTACCAGGTGCATCTTCTCCTTCTCTAAAGTAAACCCTCTAACACCTAAATAGCACAGAACATGCCACTAAGGTGACATTCCACTAGCGTTAGTTATGACTTTTGTTCAAGAAATTCGTTGTGTCCACTGTCCTTCCTGCTCACTTGTATCCTCCCCATCTTTCTAACCTGTAAATTCTGAACTTCCAGGCAGCCTTTCCTGGGTCCCAGGTAGAGTTTCTCTCTTCCCTGCATTACATTTCCTTAGTACCCAGCTAAAATTCATTAGAATACTGACCGAGAGTTCCTCGTTTTTCTCCTACTCCTAATCTTTGAGTTACTTGAGGGCAGGCACCAAGTTTTGGCAGAACACTGATCATCCTCAGTACGTTGTTCTGGAAGGAAGAAGACACATGTCACAGGCTGCATAGCCATTCTAAGTGACAACAAAGAAAACCTTGCAAAAGGAGAACTTGTAAGAGAAAAGGAAAAACTTCTCTCACTGCAGCCAAAGAAAGTTGCTAGGCAGGCACACTAATTGACATATCTTTTCAGAATATTGTCTCTCTTTTGTGGTGTTCACTAAGGTAGGCAGGTAGAGCCCGCTCCCCCTCCGGTTGGAACAGACAGAATGGGTAATTATCTCTAATATGATGGTGAGGGTTCCAGGAGCGTGAACACTGCAAATCCCTAAGCCGAAGACAGGGACAGGGACAAGGACAGGGACAGGATAGGCTGAGGCAGGCTGTGTTTATTCGCACCCAGAAGGGAGATAAGGAAAACAAAGTGGCCACCTTCAGGCTGCTTTCCTGGGAAGCCAATCATTTGCTGTAAGCTTGGTGTGCTATTTGTCTCAACCCAGCTGCAAACCAACAAGATTAGAAATGAATGATAATTTTTTCTTTTTAAAATAGAACATGAAACAAAAGGGGTTTTTTCTTCTTTTTCTTTTTGTCATTGTGGGCAAAAAAAATAGAAGTGCCTACTCAAGGAAAATAATTACAATGCACGGATTTCTTACACATCAGTCTAAATTCCCTGTATAAGACACAATTCACTTAGTCTAGAAAGACCTTTTGAAATATTGTCATGTGTCCATTTTATAGATCAGGAGACTGGGATCTGAAAAGGAGAAAGAACTTTGCTAAAATCACAGAGCACACCAACTGAAAAACCAGAATCTAGAATTGAGTTTCCTGACTCCTGATCTACTGAGTGAGTTGATGATGTCGAGAAGCAGGTGATTGGAAGAACTCAGAGGCTGAAGATCAAGGCTCCAGAGTGAATTTTATCAAATGACAAACTGTGACTTTGGACAAGGCACTTCTTCTTCCTTTACCTTCCTTATTGTTGAAATTGTGGATTAGAACTAAATGATCTATGAGACTCCTCTCAGTTCCTAATTATGTATAATTAGGACTTCAGTACATGCTGATAATAATAAACAAAATGTATAGTATGCATACCACATGTGAGAGGCTGTGCTAAACAATGTTTCATATAATATCTCATTTAATCCTTATACCCCTATAAAGTAAGGCATGTTTATTATTGCCACTTACACATGAGAAAGCCAGTACTCAGATTAAGTGACTGACCCTGAGTCATAGTGGAATTGGAACATGTACCTGTCTGACTTCAGTGATGAAAATTACAAAGATGGCAAATGTTCACATGTTTATTCTTTCTGGTTCTTCTCAGAGACTAGGAGTTCATGTCCATCACCACAAATCACTCCTGTTTTGGACTCTGGTTTTGACAGGGTAAAATTTACTTCTCTATAGCATGTGCCTGTTTATCCCAGTATATTTCAGGACCACCAGAAGTCTAACTCTTATTCTATAAAATACTTCTTTAGAAAAAGGGGATTGCCATGTCCCTTATTCTAAATCGCATTTTCTCTAAATTAAGATTCTCCCGGATTTCCATATGAACCTACTCTCAACTCCCTCATAAACTTAGCAGAGAATTTCTACCCTCTTTCCAACATATTCAGTGCTTTCAACTTAAAGTATTATTATTTATAGGACCCCCAGTAATTGCAAAGAGTATGGGGGTGAAGATGATGATTTCAGTGCAAATTTGTACAGGAAATCTTTCTTTGAGTCTGTGATAGAATCACAGAGATTTAATTACCTTTCCACCTTAAGTTACTTTTAAAAAGGAAGAGGAAATAAGTCAGGAAAAGGAAATGAACAATATGAGGAATGAAAAGTCATCTTTACAAATTCTATAGACACTAAAATGATAAAAAGAATATCATGAACAACTTCATGCCAATAAATTCTACGGATTGTTTCATAGAGAGAAAGTTTATTTTTCTTTTTGGGGGGATTAAATCCAGGTCCTTGTACATGCTAGGCAAGCACTCTGCCACTAAGCCACATCCCCTGCCCTCTACACATTACTTGAAATGAGCAAATATCTTAAAAAACAAAAACTACTAGAGTTCACACATATACAAAGAGAAACTAAAGAAACTGAATCCATAATTAATCCCCTTATAAAAAAATCACCAAGCCCTGATGATTTCACTGGTGAATTTTTGCCAAGATTTGATGGAAGAAATTATACTAGTTTTCCATAATCTCTTCCAGAAAACAGATGCAAAGGGAATACTTTCTAATTCATTTTACGAGGACAGCATTGCCCTCAATATGCAAGGTAAACAAAAAAATATTACATAAAAAGGAAACTATAAACCAACACTGCTCCTGAACCTAGACACAAAAATTCTTAATGAAATTTAGGAAGTTGAATTTAATAATTTAGAAAGATGAAAACAACATAGTGAATCCCACCACCACGTACAACCATAAGCATGGACTCTAACTAGTATTAGATATATTCTGTGCTTGTATAATCATATTAAAATGGATTCTGCTGTCATAGAAAGAACCAATAAAAAAAGAATAAAAACAATAGAGAATGAAATCAACACATCATGCTTGAGGTTTATTGCAGGTACATAAATTTCCTTTTACATTTGAAAATTGATCAGTGGAATTTACCACGTTAGAATAAAAAAGAAAATCCACATGATCATCTCAATAAGTACAGAAAAACAGATCTGGCAGAATTCAACATCTATTCATGATAGCTTCCCCACACACACATACCACTGAAAATAGAAAAAAAAACTTATTCAAGCTGATAAAGAGTATCCATGAAGAACTTAAGCTAGCATCATACTTAATGGTGAAAAGTTGAATGGATTCCCTTTAAGACTGGAGGAATAAAAAGTTTAGAACACATATTTGCAATGTTTTTATTCAGCATTGGATTGGAAGTTCTAGCCACTACAATAAAGAAAAAAAATCCTTTTACAAATTGGAAAAGAAGGAATTAAACTCTCCTTATGGGCAGATAGCACAATGTCTTCATGGAAAATCATAAGGAATCTCCCTAACAGTTACAAGAACTAATAAGTGAGTTTAAGTTTGCAGATTACATAGTAAACAAGAAAAAAAAATTGTATTGCTATGTGAGCAATAAACAATCATAAAGTGGGATCAAAGACAATAACTTTTATGTTAGCATTAAGAATATGAAGTAATTAGGGATTAATTTTACAAATGATAGGCAAACTGAAAACTATAAAATATTCATGAGAGATATGAAAGAACACCAAAAGAAACAGAATACATCAGACACCTGGATAGAAAAAGTGAATATTTTAAGAGATGTTTCTGCCTAAGCTGTTTTATATCTCAAATGCAATTCCAATCAAATTCCAACAAACATTTTTATAAATGTATCTATTGTCAAACTTACTCCAAAATCTGCATGAAAATGTGAAAGAACTAAAATATCCAAAATCAAGATGAAAGACAGGAACAAGAACAGTCAGAGACTCATACTACCTGATTCCAAAATTTATTATAAATCTACAATAATCAAAACAGTGTGGACTTGGAATAAAGTTAGAGAAAACTTCTGTACTCTACAGTAGAGTACAGAATAAAACCAACATGTAGTCATAACAATTGACCAATTTTTGACAAAAGTACAATGAGAATTAACAGGGCGTAGAGATTAGTCTTTTCAACAAATTGTTCTGCTTATTGTTTTCCTTTTTTTCTGAGATAGAGTCTCACTACGTTGCAAAGGTTCATCTTAAACTCCTAAAATAAAAAACTCCAAGAATGAGGAAATCCTTCCTCAATATCCTGAGTTTTGGGACTATAGATGCATGCCACTATACCCAGGTTTTTCTGGTATAATGTCATAGCTCTATGCAAAAAACAAACAAACAAACAAACAAACAAACAAAGAAAATCAACCTCAAACCCTTATGACACAATGCACACAAAAAGTAACTCACATGGAACATAGGCTATACACCCAATTGTGGAAGATGAAATTATAAGGCAATTGGAATAAAACAGAGGAAAAGGTCTTAGTGAACCTAAGTTATGAAAGGGTTTCTTAAATAGGATATTAAAAGCATTAAGTATAAAAATTTTAAACAGATGAATTGAATTGTACCAAAGGTTTTAAAGCTTATTGTCCAAAGGATATTGTTAAATATCCTTTGAATAAAAGTTGAGTCACACATTAGAAGAAAAGATTTCCATAGTATATAAAATATATATCTGATGAAGAACTTTTATGCAGAACTTATAAATAATTGTCACAACTGAATAATGAGAACAAAGACAATGTAATTTTTTAAAATGGACAAATGATTCTAACTGGTACTCCACCAAAAAAGTAACAATGGCACATAGATATGGTACAATACACACGTGTAATCCCAGAGGCTCTGAAGGCTGAGGCAGGAGGATCGTGAATTCAAAGCCAGCCTCAGCAAATGTGAGGCTGCTAAGCAGCTCAGTGAGACCCTGTCTCTAAATTTGACACAAAATAGGGATGTAGCTCAGTGGTCAAGTTCCCCTTAGTTCAACCCCAGTATCCCCCCCAAAAAAAAGATATGGGTAAAATGCTTATGATCATTGATCATTAGTGAAATGCAAATTAAACCACAACAAGAACAAGTACCGTTTGACTAGAATGTCTAAAATTGAAAAAATGTCTAAAATTGAAAAAAACAAAATAAAATAAAATGATGATTCCAAATGTTAACAGGGATGTGGAACAATTAGAACTTTCATCTATTGCTGGCAAAAATATGTAAAATGGTACAAGAATTTTGGAAAAACCTTTGAATGTTTCTTAAAAAGTTAAACATATCTCCACCATCTAATCCAGTCATTCCACTCATAAGTGATTACCCAAGAGAAGTGAAAAAATACATTCATGAAGAGTTGTAGATAAATAATCACAGTACAACTATTAATAGCAGCCCAAACTTAGAGTCCACCTGAATGTCTACCAATAGGCTAATGTAAACAAATTCTGGCAAATCCACACAATGACACACTCTTCAGCAATAAATAGGAACAGACTATTAATCCTTGGGCAAATCTCAAAATAATCATACCAAGTACAAAAATCAGAAAAAAAGGAATAGTACATATTATATGATTCCATTGTCCATTGTATAAAAGTTTAGAAAATGCTAATGAATCTGCAGTTACAAAGGCAAATCAATGATATCCTAGGAACAAGGAGCCAGAAAAGGATATATTATAAAAATGGCATGAGGAAACATTCTGGGTTGATGGAAATCTTTGTTATCTTATTTGGGGTATGGTTGCAGGGTATTGGGTAGTACACATGACAAGACTTGCCCACTTTCCTTTTGTTTTCTTGTACCAGAGATTAAACCCAGGGTGCCCAACCACTAAGCCACAATCCCAAACTTTTTGTTTTTTGTTTTTAAGACACGTTTTTACTAAGTTGCTGAGGCTGGCTTTGAACTTGTGATCCTCCTGCCTCAGCCTTCCATGCTGCTGGGATTACAGGCATGTGCCAATGCATATTAAATATATGCACTTTGTTTCATATCTATTACACTTCAATAAAATTGCAAACACAATTTTAAATAAAGAGGTGCTGAGTGCCATAGCCAAGTAGGTATGACGCATGGCGATTTCCTTGTCAGCCTACCCAATGTTGCTTAGAGGAAGGACTCTCCATTGTGGAAATGGGCTTGCCTTGGACCCAGGTCATTTGCAGTGACATTGCATGAATGTTTGAGAAAGGTGACCCTGCTCAAGGACCAGGGTGGATCTGGGTTTAGGGCGGTTCCAGGTTTAGGGTGTGTATCCTGCTGGGAATAGGATGGTTCCAGGTTTAAGGTGGATCCTGCTGGGAATAGGGCGTATCCTGCTGCCTCAGGTGCCCACTCCTTGAGTTCCCGTTGAGTTCTCGCGGGATTCAGAGAGTATTTGGGATGCAGAGCCCAGTGGAGGTGTGGATTTTTCCCAGAACATGCGTGTAGAGTGCCAGTGGATTTTCCCCAGAACGTGCGTGTAGAGTGCCGGTGAGAGTTCGGGAATAAAGAATTGCTGTTTGAATCTACAAGGCTGTGAGTGGCTCGTGATTTTGTGCCCAGCCAGACTGCAGCAAAGAGGGAAGAAAGGAAGACATAAGAGGGAGTTAGAATCCTCAGTGAGAAAGCATGTAAGAAATATGTTGAAGAATTGATAGGAAGAGAATTCAGGAAAAGCCACAATATATGAGGCATAGGCCTTTGGATTGAAAGCATTGGATCAAACATCTTTTAAAGCATAGATTCTTTCAGATTAGCTTTAGGGAAGAGATGATCTGAGAATAGGCTTTAGCAGTGGCTTTAGGGTACAGGTTGCACTATAACACATGATATTTGGGCAGAATACAAATGGGAAGAATATTAAATCACAGGTTTGAATATGCCGCCTTGTCAGACACTCTGTGCCAAGCTGAGTTTATTTCAGAGATGTTTGGGGAAGATAGCTGCTCCCCAGTCCATTTCTCTAAACTGTGTTCATAATTTCAGGAAAGGTCTATTTACCCATCCAGGACCTTGAATCATTTTGACTTCTATCACCCGCCAACCCCCGCAATCCTTGCAGCAGCCACAGAAAAGGCCCTTTCAAATTTCCCCCAAAGAGAAACTCCCTACAAGGAGGGCAGCTAGCTGAGATCTCCCATCTGAGTGCCTTTTTGATCCATCACACTTGAACTGAGGCTGTTCTCTCCCCAGCAACTCCTTGTCAGTGAATGATCCTCCCAGTCTGCCCAGTACAGGATTTCTTGCCAGATCTGCCTTGGGTCAGAGCTCTCAGTGGGGTTAGATAAAGTATTCCCGAGCTTCGTCACCATTTGAGTCTCTTCCTATCCAATTGTTCTTCCTTCCTTCTCTCCTTTCACAGATTTCAGACATGAATGATGGTGTGACGGATTCCCCTACCTAATTCTGTCCCCTCTTTATCATTCCTCAGCTTTACCCAATAAATCTCTTGCACTTCTGTTTGCTTCCACTCCCTGGAGGACCTGAAATGATACGTACCCCTTCACTCATCCTTGGCATCTAAGATCCCAAGTCCTATTGAGCCTATCTTCAAACTCTTTTGACATTGTTTCCTCTTCTCCAATTTCACTGCCTGTCTTAAGTCAGGCTTCCCTAGTTCCATTGTCCAGAACTTGCCCTAGACAGATTGTCTAGGGCAAATTTCTTGTCAGACGAGGGACTTGTATCTTAGTGCTCGTGTTGCTCTAGGAACATGGCAATGGTCTACATGGACTAATACATGCAAAAAAGGGCTCCATCACCCTTAAGTACAGGCTGTGAGTTGGAACTGGGCTGTGGGAGCTGTTGCTGAGCCCTACTGTTCCATACTCAAAGTTTATCTTATTTCTTCTCTATCTGCAAGGAGAAAAGTTTAATTACAGCCTGTGTTCTTCTTTGCAAAGAATCAGAGAGGCTGGTGAAAATCTCATTGGTAAGGTGCTGTGAGCTCCTTACAAGCTCTGATAATCTTTCATCTGTGGGTGAAAACACTGACCTGCCACTATTCCCATATGCGCCTTCCATTTTTTACTCCAAATAAGGCCTGGCTGTCTTCCCCTAGTGTTTAAAGCCTTTTAATCTTGTCTCTCAAGACCCCCTCTTATTGGCATATGTTCCAGCCAAATGGAACTGTTCATTTATCCCTGAGCACATTTGGTGCTTTCTCACTTCAGTAATTTGACTTGTTCTCTTTCCTGTCTGGAATCCTCCTGTCTTGCTCCCAAAGCTGCTTGTCCAAATTCTACTCATCATGTGAAGCCGAACTGAAATATGCTGTCCTCTGAGGATCTTGAATTACTTTCTTCCTCTGCCACCATCTCACGTAAATTTTCTTGTATGTTTCTCAGGGCCATCATTGCTTTCTGTCTTGTCTTGCATTTATTAAGTACACATGTGCCATACACTAAGCTATAAGCTCTGATCCCCACTCCCACCCCAAGTCTGTCCCTACAGTCTACTCAATGCCTCTGTTCTAACTGCCTGTGTTGTTTTCACAGGTGGTGATGGACTCCCTTGTGATCCGTGCTTTGTCATACAGCACCTCTCTGGGATCCAGAATCATATCCCCAAAGGGGCTTTAGGTAGCTTTACCAGGAAGCCAAATATTTTCCTAAGCACAGGCTATTGTGCAAGGCTGTAAATCTTTCACTACTAGCACAATTCTCTGGTCAAACTGGATAAAAGGGTAAATATAAGCAGAAGGTCTCTAAAATTCGGCAACCATGAAGGTTTGGATGGTCCTCATCCCTAGACCAGATTACCTGACTTCAAGTGTCTGAGCAAAGGGTTTCAGAAGGAGTTGCTATAGGTGGGGAAGAACATCAACACTTTGACTTCCATCATACCCTAAGATCCACTCCATCTGTGCCCTCTAATTCTGATTCTTTAGGCACCATCAGGCCTGACTCTTTGGAATCCATCACTGACTGTAAGTTATAGTTAAAATATGAACAGTATGAACAGATCTACATGTGTTTCTCAAAGAACCTCTCAGTGATCCAAGCCTTGCAAGAAGTTCTCTCTCTGTGCTCTCTCTACCCTGCACTAACTTCCATGAGCATATTTCCAGGTCAGGATGAATATATATTGAGGACTACAGTGTATCAAGAACAGAGCTGTACTTGCAGAGATGGGTAAGACCCAGATCCTGTACTCAGTGAACCAGAGTGGCCTTTCTTTGTAGAACACAATTTTTTTTTTTTTTTTGAGAAAGACAGAGAGAGAGAGAGAGAGAGAGAGAGAGAGAGAGAGAGAGAGACAGAGAGAGAGAGTTTTTTTAATATTTATTTTTTAGTTTTTGGCAGACACAACATCTTTGTTTGTATGTGGTGCTGAGGATCGAACCCATCGCTGCGCGCATGCCAGGTAAGCATGCTACCGCTTGAGCCACATCCCCAGCCCAAAACACAATTTTTTTTTTCTACTTCAGACTCTATGACTTGCTTGGAGGACAGTTCTCACTTGAAAGCTCAATTCTAGAGTAATTTTTACTGAGGCAAAACAAACCTTGATTCAGACAACCAATTCTGCTTACCATATCCATCCAGCCCACCACCCAGAGAAACATTTCATAAAAGCTCCGGCATACATTATCAGCTTGACTTAATTTAGTAATCACAGTGTATGAGTTAGGACACATACATAGGAGGAAAGCTGTTGCTACACAGCTTGTTATTCTATGTAATGGAGAAGTTCTTTGAATTTTCCCAGGGTATAAAGACAGTGAAGAACAGAAAGCTCTGGAAGGCAGTTCACAGAAGAGAACTCAGGCAGATCATTACTTGGATGGCAATTTTCTCAGGTGTGGATAATTAGTTCTAGCTGAAAAGGCAAAATTGTGTCCCCCAGCAGAGTAGAAACAAACCTAGTGTTTGTTTTAATTCGCAAAAGATTTCCAACAGTAGCATTTTTAATCGCCAGACCAAATATCCAACAGCTGCTACCAGCCCAGGTCCTGTGGCTTGGAATGCAACCTGACTATTAATTTCCTGAAAGTCCAGCAAAACAAAATTGGATGTCAGATCCTCAAGAAAAGTCTCCTCTTTTGATTACAAATCTTTCTCCAGTTTCTTAACGTCTTCTGGAGGTCTCAGCAGAGATAAAAGAGACACAAATGCCTCAACCTGGATCTTATCTCAGCATTGCAGAAAAACCTATTGCTGTCTGCCAGCAGAGCCAAAAGCTTCATCTTGTCAATAGCTCAAACATCCTGGGATTTTCCATTCTTCTGTCGTTACAGATAAACACACATACATTCATTAGCAAGTTACTTCTAACTTCTAAAAAATTTAAAATTAAAGAGTCTTTTGAAAGCAGTCAAAAGATCTGCCTTTGCTAGACTGCTATATATAAACCCACTGTTTGTCCTGGAGAAAATTATGCTGCTTAAATGTGTGTTTTCACCCTGAAATACAGGAATAATAGCACCCAGATGTCTGTGCATGTGAGTTGATTAAAGGGGGGAAAATCACTGTATAAAGATAAAAAATTAATACAGCATTGATTAATCTGCTTAACTCGGAGTATTATGTGGACCACAAGGACACAAATATTTAAAGATCTGGCTTTGTTAAATAACAAAAGAAAAAAATGTTGTGATTCAGAATCAGCAAGCCTGTAAACTGTACCATATTTTAGTTTTACCACACTGTTAGGTACACGAAAGACAATGACATTTTACTATAACTATTAGTGCATATTAATTGCATATTAATGGGTGTCATTGTGACATTTTCATACATGCATATAATGTATTTTGATTGTTTCTACCTTCCCTATTGCCCTCTCTAAATTCCTTCCCACTTCCCCTGGTCCCCTTTCCCTTCTCTAATAGCCCTCTTTCAGCTTTTACTTAACTGTTTTCCTTTCCAAATAAACTTTTATTGAATGAAAACCAGTGATGGGAAGGAATCTGGACATCAGCTCCAGTTCAACCTGTGCCTTGGCCTGTGACAGGAATCTCAGGGTGGGAGGACGTGGGGACATCTACCTGCAGGGCACTACTGACACAAAACTTTACTCTTGAGAAGGTGAATACCAAGACACTGCAGCTCAGTTGAGGAAACCAACAGGTGTGTTTACAATGCTTATTTTGGTAGCATTCTATTTAAAGTAGTTGAAAGCCCGGGCTGGTGGCACACAACTGTAATCCCAGTGGCTTGAGAGGTTGAGACAGGAGGATCACAAGTTCAAAGCCAGCCTCAGTAGCTTAGCAAGGCCCTTCTCAAAAAATAAAAAGAGCTACAGTTCAGTGGTAAGTGCCCTGTGTTTCAATACCCAGTACCAAAAAAAAAAAAAAAAAAAACCCAAAACACCCAGTGTTGGGGAAATAGAATTTAAAATAAAATCACCTCCTAACCTAGAAAACATCTCCACAAAGGAGGAAAAGAAAGAAAACACTTTTGTGGTTGAGGAAGTATTCTACCAAGACATGATTTCCTCCACAGGCAATTTGTTAAGAGGCTGCAAGACCTGAAAGGAACCTCACCCCCCTTATAGAGCCAAGTGGCTACAATCCTTTCCTCACAAGTTTTCAAGATAAAACCATCACTAGTCCTCAGGTAAGAGGACTTGACAGCACTCATTATTCATCCTAATTTTACCATGGTAATTGAGCCAATTGGCATTATCTGGAGGAGAAATAAACTTTATGATGAGGTAGCTTTGCAAATTGAAGTAAGGTGCTCACTGAAATTAGGTGCTCACCACCCACAGGAACAGGAAGGTGGGGGACTAACTCCCTTGATGTTTGCATTTTTAAAAGATGGTGGCCAGATCCTGAGATTTTCCTGCATTATGCAGGCCTACATTGTCTTTCAAGAGATATGTTTCAAAGACATGAAAAAACTCAAGTTGCCTAAGGTAAGTGCTCTTAAAAAGAGAAGGGAGGGAAATCTTTTCCTTTATTTTCAAGAGGGACAAGTAAGCCTCTTGTTTTAAGTTTGTCTTTGCTCTTATAAAAGTCACAGCTTTTTAAGCAGAAAAATTTGAACAGATGAAAGATATGAGCACATCTTACTCCCAACAATGACCTCTGGGTATCAGAAACTCTGGCTACCATCTCTCTCTTACCAGTTGGTTGTAGAGCCAAAGAGAAGCCTTGCATTTGTACCTTTCATGTGACAGGTCCACAGTCCTTCTCCAATCCTATGACTTTCTAGTAATTAAAGAAAGATGGTGTTGATCCTCATCTAGCCCCATGATGAAATTAATAAACTCTTTTCTTTTGTCAGGCTGGACCCATTCTCCCTCCCTAGTTAAATAAGACAGAGTACAGTCTTTCCTTCTGCTGATCAATGGGAACCAGAATCCCCATTCCTATTCCTATAACTATCGATTACAAGCCTTATTATCTTTGTTACCCAGGGTGACTTACTAGCAGCGTGATTTGTAGAACTCTAGATAGCTCACTGGCCCACCAGGTGTCCACAGGTGGCAAGAAGTCTGAAAACCTTGACTTGATCAAGTTTCCTCCTGGAGTCTCTCTGTGCCTTTGTCCCTCATGTAACTCACAATCACACTTGCCCGGTAGGCAGATTTGAGGCTCACCATCCCCTACCTTCTTGGTTGGTACCTTCTGGGTTAACTTTTTCTACTCCGAGCACTGCTACTCAGTGATTGGTTGCTGCTCATCAGGCTGCCGAATCTGATTGGAAGGTTCTGTAACAGTCATTAGTTAGCCATACTGGCATGTCTGCGCTTCCTCTGGATATTTCTGTTCTGAGTGCTCCATTCCATCCTCTCTTGGCTCTTTTCTGTCTGTGGGGCTGTCACCTTGGAACCTCAGCCCTCTCTATTCTACATAAGGTATTCCTGCTGGGTCTCCTCCAGGCCAGGGGCTGGAGACATGCTCACCGGTGGCTTGCTATGCTTCTGTGACTTTCTACCAGGTAGCCACAAGTAACACTGTGGTGACAACTCATGCTGGAGGAAACTTCTTCCTCCACCACGCATACTTAGGGTTCTAGTATAACCCCCTGCTTACCGTCCATACTCAGATCTCTTGTGTATAACCAGGGACACACTTTCTCTTTCCTGTATCCCACTTGGACCCCAAGGATAGAGCTATCTGTATTTTCATATGCAGTTTTTTCCCATCTGTGAAAGAGGAACCTTGAGGAACTATTTGGGACAGATTAAAGTAGGGTGAATGAGGTCCCAGATTGCCCAGGACTATACAGTTTTGACAATGAAATCTCCCCAACTCATGTATCCCTCAATCCAGAGCAAATCAGAGGGATTGGTCATCCTATGACAGCTTCTTAAATTTTAATGGGCTTTGGATCTCGTGGGGATTTTGTTACCCTGCAACTTCTGATAAAAGAGGCCCATGGTCGGGCCTCATTTTGAGAAGAAAGGATTTAAAGCACAGCATCATGGTTTTTCCCCAGATCGCTAATTTCTTCCTTTTGAAGACTGCTAACGAATATGTACCTTCATGCTAGACTCTATTTAACCATGATTATCTGTATTCCATAAGGCCATTGCCCCTCATTGCAGTTTGGCTTTTGCCTGAGGCCCCTCTGACCTATCAGTCATCCCAGTAGCAAATAGGAGTAGTAGACATTGCTAATTTCCTACTCAAAATTCATCCCTCACATCTTCCCTCCTATAGGAACTAAAAGGTGAGTGAAAAATGAAATTTTTAGAGGTTTTTAGACTCCCTGATTGATAGCTCTTATGTATGTAAGTTACTTAGGAACAGAAACTGTCTTACCCATGGGTGCAGAGGAGGAGACTCATGGAGCCAGAGTGACTGACAGAGTCCTCAGTACTGGCCCTTGCAATCTCACAGGAAGGCTTCCGTGCAAGTTACCCATTGTAGCAGGTAAAGTTTGTTAGAAGGATGGAGAATACAGACATTCAGGACTGACTGAATGAAAGGTCAATGTGCCTTGATAGATTTAGGGGGTGTTAAGGGTTTCGAGTCACCTTGATCCAGCCTCAGTTCTCTTGCACACTCTTCAGCAGATTTTTACCCTTTTGAATAGTCCTCAGCAAACTTTCTATGTGAGGTTTATGATATCCTGGTCACAAAGGGAGGTTAGCATAGTTGTGACAGTTTCAGGGAGGGTTGTACAACCTGGTCACAAGAAATAGTGGCAACAGGGTCAGGAACCAGTAGCTCTCTTAGGGATTATAATTAACTATGACTGGAGGAAGGTTCTGACATACTAGCCCCAATTTTTATGAAGATTTTTGCTTTGATAAGGTTCCCCATGATTTCAATTCATAACTCCCTTAGGGGTTATCACTATCTATGGGTTGGGGCTGGTTGAACATTTTGGCTTCCATTTTCCACATGCTTGCCTGTTCAATAAGAATACTTGTGGTTCCAGTTCTGTGACTCATGGGACTTTCTTAATGCACATGTCTGATGTCTGCCCTGTGCATTAACGCCCTTCATTGTCCCTCCCTTACCCACCTGCTTGTGGCTGACTAATCTTCCCAATGTTCATCCCTATCTCACATCAGAAAACATGATTTCTTGCTGAGAGCAGTCAGTGCATAATGCTTGTTGGTTGGTTCCTTCTCTGAGCTCCCTCTCCATTCCTATAACCCAATTAGTATTTGGGATCTTCTAGAAAAATTTTAAAAAATGATAGTAGCAAATGCATCTTGAAGTTGTAGTGATATAAAATTAGAACTGGGATTAATAATGGCTGCTTATGTTCCCAGGCTGAATTATTTACCATGAAATATTATTGTTTATCTCAAACAGCAAATGTCTTTTAAGGGAGAGGGATCACATTATGTACTTACTATTGAAGTCACCAAAGAAAATAGCTTGTAGGGTAAACATGCCCCCAAACAGAAACAGTAGTTTAACTTAGGGCACAAAATCAATTGAAGAAAATATACATAAAGTGGACCATTTTCTCCCAAGAAATGGCAAACAAATTAAAATGTGTCATAATAAACCCATTTTCATGTTTTTGTTTTTTTCTCTCTGATTACTTTGTTTGCAAATAGGGAAACAAAAGCTGAAGAAGACAGTTTTAAGGAAAAGGTCAACCAGCAAGATGGTAAAGTAGATGTTTAGAAAAACCTCTCATGATTATAACTCACTTAAAATATAAACCCCTGACATTTAAAATGTAAATACAGATCAGTGCATAATGAGCTGCTGAGAAAGTAAAGAAGGTCAGACAAAAGGCATGAATCTGTGATGATAGTTTTGCTTTATGTGATCTCTGGTCCTGAGTGGCCTAGGTTGTGGATTCTAACTGGAGACAACTCTGAGCCCAAGCAGATGGGGACTGGGATTATTCCTGACTTCCTGAGGGGAAAACTCCCACATTCTGCAGAAGGAGATGATGAACAATATGCTTGACTTGCCTTTGACTCAAGGTCAAGCAGAAAAAATAGAAAACGGAAGTTTCCTCTGATAATTCCCAAATCTGGGTGGAGTTCAAATGGATTCAAGGTCAGAATTGGCCTTATTGTGTGTCACCAAAAAAGCCAAGCTAAAAAAAATTAAAGTAGTCCTGGAATGTGAGGACTCTAGATGTGGAAGAAGTAAACGTGAATCTTCTCTGGAGGAGCACACTTGAAACCCAGGCCTCCAAGGACTTCTACAGAGTACATGAATTTGCATGTTGAAACTACAATCCACATGAGTTAGCTTGGGAATCAGCATAAAGCTACAAACTGTGGAATCTTATCCATGAATATTCCAGACATTAAGATTACCAGAAATAAAATAAAATGCACATAATTAAAATACTTAAAAGTAATAATAGGAAGCACTGAAATAGGATAATTACTGTATAGTGTGACCAAGCAGAATTGAGGAAGAACCCAACTCTAGAATGTTATTCATTAAAAATATAGTAATTGGCTGCCATGGTTTAGATATGAGGTGTCCACCAGAAGCTCATGTGCAAGACCATGGAAGGAAATTAGGTGAAATGATTGGGTTTTGAGCTTTAGCTACTGATATGAATTGATTGGGTGCTGACTGTAGGCAGGTAGGGTGTGGATGGAGGAAGTAGGACACTGGGGAAGGCCTTGGGAGTTAATAGTTTGTCCCTGGTGAGCAGAGCAGAGCTCTCTCGTGCTCCCTCCCTCCACCCGCCTCCTGGTTGCTACGTCCTGAGCTGTTTTCCTCCACCATGTCTTTCCACCGTGGTGATGTTCTGCCTCACCTCAGGGCCCAGAGACCTCTGAAATTGTTTACCAAGATAAACTTTCCCTTCCTCTAAGTTGTTCTTGTCATGTCTTTTGGTTACAGAAATGTGAAGCTGACTAAAACAGTGATGTCCTTCAGTTCCATACATTTTGCTGTAAATGACAAGATGTCATTCTTATTTATATCTGAATAATACTCCATTGTGGGTATATACCATATTACCTTTATCCATTCATCTGCAGATGGGCACCTTGACTGATTCCATAATTCAGCTCCTGTGAATAGGCCACAAGACACATGGGCATGCAGGTGTCTCTTTTGTATTCTGACTTCATTTCCTTTGGATATAAAACCAGGAGTGGGATAGCCGGATCACATGGTAGTTCTATTTTTTGCTTTTGGAGAAACATCCATACTGTTTTTCATCGTAGCTGTACTAATTTACATTCCCATCAATAAGGAGCACAACTTTATTTTTTTCTTCACATCAACAGCATTTGTTATTTTTTTGGTTTTTTGATGATAACTGTTTTTTGTTGTTTGTTGTTTTTTTGTTGAGTCAGGGATTGAATATGTTTCCCAAGTTGTTCTTGAACTTGTCCATTAATTGTTCATTCCACTTCAGTCTTCATACATGCACTTTGGATAATGATGTCCATCACATTCCACCATCATTGCTAACCCCCTTCCCCCTTCCTTCCCCTCCCACCCCTCTGCCCTATCTAGAGTTCATCTATTCCTTCTATGCTCCCTCTCCCTACCCCACTATCAGTCACCTTATATCAGAGAAAACATTTGCCATTTGTTTTTTGGGGATTGGCTAACTTCACTTATCCTTATCTTCTCCAACTGCCTCCATTTACCTGCAAATGCCATGAGTTTATTCTCTTTCATTGCTATTTAATATTTCACTGTGTATATATGTCGCATTTTATAATCCATTCATCTACTGAAGGGAATCTAGGTTGGTTCCACAGTTTAGCTATTGTGAATTGTGTTTCTGTAAACATTGATGTGGCTGTGTCCCTGTAGTATGCTGTTTTTAGGTCCTTTGGGTATCGACTGAGGAGAGGGATAGCTGAGTCAAATGGTGGTTCCATTCCAAGTTTTCCAAGGAATCTCCATACTACTTTCCATATTGGCTGTTCTAATTTGCAGTCCCACCAGCAATGTATGAGTGTGCCTTTTCTCCCACATCCTAGCCAACACTTATTGTTGTTTGTCTTCATAATAGCTGCCATTCTGACTGAAGTATGAGATGGTATCTTAGAGTAGTTTTGATTGGCATTTCTCTAATTGCTAGAGATGATGAACATTTTTTCAAATATTTGTTGATTGATTGTCTGTCCCCTTCTGAGAAGTGTCTGTTCAGATCCTTGGCTCATTTGTTGATTGGGCTATTTATTTATTTATTTTTTGGTGTTTAGCTTTTTTCGTTCTTTATACACCCTGGAGATTAGTGCTCTATCTGATGAATAAGGGGTAAAAATTTGCTCCCAAGATGTAGGCTCTCTATTCGTCTCACAAATTGTTTCTTTTGCTGAGAAGAAACTTTTTAGTTTGAGTCCATCTCACTTATTGATTCTTGGTTTTAATTCTTGTGCTATAGGAGTCTTATTAAGGAAGTTGAACCTAATCCCACATGAAGCTTCTGCTTTTACCTGGAGCACCTTCCATGGCATCCTGTGCTGAAATCTGATGTATTCTTAAGCATCTCACCCCAAATCAGACTTCTCCTTGGATCCTTGACTCAGACTTAATCTCCTTTCCTCAAGCCCCTGGATTGTGTTGCCTCCATGACTCTTGGTGACAGCTTGCAAACAGGCCCAATAACTCACTCGTGCTGACCCTAATTCAGTATCTTGTCACATAGATGTTTTATAAACATATCATGAATTCTCTGAATTAATTCTATCATTTAAAGTGACCACAAATGCTAGAACCTAGCTCCATGTTATCAATCTGACCCTGACAAAACTTCCTCCGTTGAAACATGATTGCAGTGACATAGAGAAGCTGCAAAATTGTCATAATTGCACAGCAGGTGACAAAGTAACATGTTACCTGACATTTATTATTATTATTTTTAAAGTAAGAAGACTTAGAAACTCAAGGCAGACATTGGAAATTAGAACTGTCTGTTCAATATTGCCAGAAAGTTATTAATGGAAGTTCTAGCAATGGATACCACCAGGGAGAAAAGGTTTCCTTGCTTCTGTACTCGTTTTTTCACATATTGCAAAGTTAATTTGTGTCTAACTCTCCTAAACTTTTATCTTGCTGGCTTTCAGTCTCCCAGATTCAAGAAAATATTGAATTGCTCCTGACATCTAGCTGGCTTGATCTGGAGTGCATGCATAATTTAAACTGATTGAATATTTTGCCACATTAGAGTGGAAAATATCTGAATCCCCAAAATGGTAAAAGAAAATGACAGGTTCAAATACCAATTGGCATCACCTTCTCTGATTTCCACTAGGTAATTAAGGCCATAGGAGAGGCTGAAATGAAAATGTGCCTTTAGCTCTACAGCGTTCATTGGAGCACCCAACGCCCAGAAAGAGAAGCATCTGCCTGTAGCTGATACACAGCGTCCCTTCCCTGGTTGTAGGATAAATGTGTTCCTCAGATTATTTTGCTGTTTTTCTTTTTTAAAATGCTCTTTGACTTAATTTCCATTTTAACCAAAGAAAATGGGTTTAGAAAATGCTTTCATCGGTAGGATTTGCTTCAATTGGAAATATATAAAAAAGACACTCTTATAATCCTCAAGGTTTGTGAGAAATAAACAAGGAAGCAGCCCAGTCCCTGCTGCTGAGTGTTGCTCTTGGCTTCCCCTCTTGCTGAAGCCCCCTGCCTTTGCAGACCGGCATGCTGTGTGCTCGCTCTTATCCTTTGGGCTACATGGTACACATGCCTGAATCCTGAGGGTATGAAGAGGTAGGGCCTTTCAGAGTCACAGTCACAGCAATGTGACTAAAGAAATGACAGAGCTAAGGAGAAAATCTTTTGGGAGAAGTGAAGTGATAAGGGAGGAAAATGTGGGTGGAGAGGCAAAGGACCCTCTAGCAATGCCTGGGGGGAGATGCCTGGGGTTAGGAGATGCCTGCACTCTGGGTGGGTGGACTAGTCTTTTCAGTTGTAGAGCAAGGACATTTCAATAAGTCTCACCAAACTAGGGCTTAGGGCTCTCAATTTTTTTAAGTGTTTCCTCCACATTCATCAAAGTTTATGCAATTCTATAATGACTTTCTGGTCTTGCTTCTGAGATACTTTGATATTAGCAATAGGGCCAGAAGATAAGTATTCTGGCCCCTGGGAAAAGATGGTTCCAAATAAAAAATATGTGGCAGCCTGTTTTATTCAGCAAATAAAACCCTTTATTGAACACTTATCATGTGCCATGGACTGGGTAGGTTCTGGGGATTCGAAAGGGAAATAAGACGAGAGATGGCCAATAAATGTATGAGCAAGTAAACAAAGATCAATTTCTGTACCACGACTGCTCATTGAGAAATGCCAAGGTGAGTTCACAGAGGGCGACTGGACACCTGGAGGGTGATTGCAGAAGGGATGGTTGGGGAAGGCTTCATTGAGGTGTTGATTTTTTAATTGAAACTGAAATGATAAGAAGAGACACCCAAGCATGTGATGATCTGTGGACTCCAGGCAGAGGGAATAGTAAGACCAAAGTTCCCAAGGCAGGTATGAATTTAAAGTGAGGAATAGAAAGTCAGTCTGAGTACAGATGTGAGCAATAAGAGGTGATGTGGAAGAAATCCAAACCAGTGGCCTCCTTAGATGCTAAGGAAATAACGTGGGCCCCTGAGAAATAGGGACCAGCCAGACCTTGGACCAAAGCAGATTAAGATGGGTATTTCTCCTAAGAACTTCTTCTAGCAACAAGTCCTGGGAAAAACACCCCATTCATCTTCTTTCTTCCCACAAGAAACTCCTTCTGTCCTCAGATCTGCCACAGCAATTCTCTTGGCATGCACTGCTAGTTCATGCCCTGGGCTTTTGTACATCTGTTTTCACACTCCAAATGCTTTTTTTTAAGTCTCCACCTGAAGAAATCTCAAGCTCATTCTTCCAAACTCAGCTAAAATATCCTCTTCTATAAATATTTTAAACAAAGGCAAACAGTCCTATGGAAGTTTATGCAATTCTATAATGACTTTCAAATTGTGTTTTTCTTTCTTTATCCCTAGACTAGGAATCCTAATAGGAGGCAGAATATATTCTTGTTCAACTTTTTATCTTTGGTGCCTAATAGAGCAGATGCTGAATAAATGTTTTGTGGAAAGAAAGGAAAGATGGATGGAAGGAAGAATGAAAGAAAGAACAGGCAAGGGAGGGAGGGGAAAAAGGAAAGAAGATAAGAGGATAAGAGGGAAGGATTTGAACTTCAAAATACATTATCAGTTGATCTCAGAAATATTTGTACTTGAAATGAGAATTCAATGTATCATAAGGACATTTTTATAATTAAAGAAAAGTTATACTCATCTGGGAAATTATTCTTTTGCTCTGTTAAGACCACTAAGAAATGTAAAATCTCTCCCACACTTCTTTTCAAAGGTATTTGCCTGTGAGTCAGTTCCTACCAATCTTAAATTACAGAGATCTGTACAGTAGCAATTGGGTACATAAACTGCTAGATGGGGAGGAATGGCAGCTCTTGAACTCTGATAGAAAAACAAACAAAACAAAGGGGGAAAAAAAACTTCTATGCAAAGTTACAGAGAGATTGAGAACCTATGAGGAGCATCCAGGAACCATCTTTTCAATATGAACAATCAGCAAATGCAGAAATGGGCTTCACTGAGAAGATAAAATGATTAAATAAATGGGGGGCACTCCAGGCTTAGAGTGGAGGTGCCCCTCATGATGAGGCTTCACTCTTGTGAGGAAGGAGATGACAGAAGGGAAAGGGGTAAAGGGCAGAGGACAGCCAGCCCAGTCCAGAGAAGTTCTGAGAGTTTAAGCCACCCTGGATGATGCTGCTGTCTCTCATAGTGGTCTTTAATCTTGGAAGCACATTAAAGATTATCTAGGAGTTTAAAAACAACAAAACAAAACAAAGCAAAAACCAACACAGTATCTGGACTCCACCCCAGACCATTTAAACAAGAATTTCTAAAGATGGGGCTATAGCACCAGGATTTTTTAGAAGTTCCCCAAATAAGTTTATGACATAGAGATGATTAAAATTCCTTAATTTAGCAACATTCCCAAGGCCTATTCTCATACACTGACTTATTTAATCTTGCCTATAAAGAAGGTAAACCCAAAGTTCAGAGACATGAGGGAAACTTTCCCAAGGTCATGCGGCTAGTGGAAGATTCAAAATCATGCCTTTGGGCTTCAAGTTCACAGTGTATTCAGTAAGGCAGGCTAGTTTACAGAACTGTTCTTGGGGAACACTTTATGGAGACACATTGGTCTTTAGTGGTCTGGTCTCCTTTTTATTTATTTATTTTCTTTTGCCCTTTCTTTTTGATTAACATTCCTCTTTTTTCCATAGCTTTCCCTCCCACACCCCTCATTCCCTGGGGTGCTTATTCCTTCTCTGATTCCTGATGGGATGATCTGGATGCTGACTAACCACTCAGTGGGAATCCCTTGTGTGGGCAGCCTTCCTAGGAAAAAATAACGTTCTCTTGGAACATTGGCAAAGGAGGTAAAATGCAAATCATTGGTGAATCTGGGTAAAGAGTATATGGAGGTTTCTTGCTCTATTCCTGATTCTTTTCTGTAAGTTTGAAGTATGGATATAAAATGTTATAAAAAGAAGGAGTAGGTGAAGAAAGAAGATGAAAGGGAAGAGGAAGAAGACAACGAGGAAGAAGGAGGGAGGAGAGAGCACGGACAGCATTTTGTAGACTAAATGAACCCATGACCTGAAGTCTGGAGGCCCAAATTCATTCCTGACTCAACCCTACACTGCTCTGAGACTATGGAAAATCCTCCCCTGTTGTTGATTTTATTTTCCTCTCAGTAAAACTGAGAGGGAACTGGAGTAGAACATTCTTAGCCTGGTTATTTATTGCCACATAAAGAAAAAAAGTCCCCAAACTTAGTGACTGAAAACAAACAAACAAAAAATTATTAATTCTCATGGTTCTCTTTACTGTCTAGGCTCAGGCTGGTGATCCTCATTGGTGGGGTCAGAAGATGGGCTTGGCCTTGTCTGGCTCTGATGGACTGAACGCCCATGACTGTTAACTGGCATGAGTGGCAGGAGATCCTGTCTATTGGCTGGGAGCCCAGATAGGGCCACTGACCCACAATTCCACCTCCTCCTCTCCTCCCCTCCTCCTTCTTCTCCTCCTTCTTTTCTTCCTCTTCTCTTCTTCCTCCTCCTTTTTTCTTCTTCTTCCTCTCCTCCTCTCCTCATTTATCCTTCCCTCCCAGTCTCTCCTCTCTTATACCATTTTTATCCATTATGCCAGACCCCGTTATTCAATCTGGAAACTGGTGTCATTCAATAAAGGGAATTTTTTCATGACTTACTGGGTTGATGATATCTCCATTCCAATTCTTCTCTTCTTTTGGAAACCCTATTGTTTAGATGTTAGATCTCAATGGCTAATCTTTTTATATTTTTATCTTTCTATTTTTCTCTTGGTCATTTTGTTCCATTTTATACTATACATCTTCAGCCTTAACTTCTATTTCTTCCATTAAACTTTTCTACTCCTGCTAAAATTTGCTCTTTTATTTGTATCTGAGTTTGTTTTTAATTGCATCCCTCTTCTTTTCTCATGGATGTAATGTCATCTCTTGACTCTGTTAAAGATGGTATTTTAAGTTGTCTTCTCTTGGCATGGTGTCTGTGTTCTCCAAGGGGCCTTTCGTGTTTGATTTGGTCATTGTATTTCAACTTAGAAATAGATGGTGGTCCTTGAGGAACCACATACACTAACTAGACCTTGTCACAAGAAAACGTTTATTAGAAGCTCTGGACTCAAAGGATGAGATTTATCGACTGTGGGCTCTAATGGTGAGTTTGGGACATTTTAGGTTGGTGTTTATAAATCTTTCCTCTTGAACTTATCATTTTTTTCTGGTGAAAAATGCACAAGAAGACAACAGTCTAGCTGCTACATTCTTGGAGCTCTTTTGACAGAGCTGTTGGAGATCTTAGTATTTAGGAACATTTGTTTCCTTATTGTCCCTGATTTAGTATGGTAGTGCACTCAGCTGTGTCTGGTGTCTTCTAGTTCAGGTCCTGTCTGCTTTGTCCTATCCAGAGACAACATTTCCAGTGTATCAGAGTAGGCTGAGCATTCACCTGGCTGCAGGGCATAGGAAATCCATGGGATCTAACTATGTCACATAGGCACTTTTGAGAAAGCCTGTGCACTTGCAATTCTGGAGGAACTTGGTGAGAATTTGTAAGATTTTGAGAGGGCTTTATATGTAAGTAGGTTTGTTTTTCAATATTTTCTAGTACTGGTTTAAAAGTCATCTTTCCCTGGCCTGCTACGTCGGTTGGCACTCACTCGTTGACATTTTACCTTCTGTGTTAGTTTGCTTTCCCATGGCTGTGACAAATACCTAAGGTAAACAGCTTATAAGAAGAGAGTCTAAGGCCTATGTGGCTCATGGTTTCAGAGGCCTCCTGCTGTGGCCGGTGGTGGCACAGTTCATCACGGCAGAGTGTGTGGCAGAGGAGGCCTGTTCACTTCATGGTGTCTGGGATGTAAAGAGAGGGTCAGAGAGGAGGGCCTGGGGCATCAATATGCCCTTGAAAAACACTCCCCCAGTGAACTAACTTCCTTTCACTGGGCCCCACATTCTAATGGGTCTACCACTACCAGTAGTGCCACGGGTTGGCAAGCAAGCCTTTAGCATGTGAGCTTTGGGGGACATTTAAGTTCCAAACCATAACACCTTCCAAAATCTTGTTGCATGCAAGTTTGTCTCATTTAACTCTCTTTACTCTTATGAATTTTTGCCTTTTAAAATTCATGTCTTTACTCCTCTTTTAATGGGGTTTGAGATTACAGAAGAACAACATACACATTCTTACCCCATCGTTTTCACCCAATATGTATTGAGGAAGATGTCTTGAGTTGGGCCAATTGGAGACAGCAACAGAAGGTTTCAGATGCAGTATTTCATCTAGCTTATATTTGGAGCTTGCAAAATAAGGACATTACATTATTATCGTTCTCAGATTCACTGAGTGGTTACTCCATACCATTGCCCAGTTTATGAACTTAATTTTCATTTCATTTTCATACCAATTGTATGAGGTAGATACTTATATTACTTTAATTTTAGAGATGAAGAACATAAAATTTGGAAAATTTAAATAGCTTTTCCAGGGTCATAGAGCTAAAAACTGGAAAAAACAGTTGCTGGGTCAGGATGTTCCTAACTGCTGGGGCTTCCATTGCCTTGATTGGTGCAACATCTACCAGCATCACCATGGCCTGTATTGCTGTCATCACTGCTACCTGTATCTCCCCTCTCACATCAATTTCACACAATGCAGATGCATTTAATAAGTGCACAAGTACATGAAATTTAGAATGAGTGTGCACAGAGAAGATTACATGTACAGCTCTTCCTAGGAATTTTGAGGGGTATGTTTGAAAGCCGACCTGCCTTCTAGCATAGCATAATCTATCGACAGAAATAGAAACTGGTTCTGGTGCTTTCGTGTTCCTTAAATTCTTGTTCTATTTCTATTGTGCCATTTGGTCTTTCCAGACTTCGTTATCCCTATTGACGTAAATTTTTGTAAGCCATAGTTTCTAGAAAATGAATTATTTTTCAAAGTTTTCAAAAGTATCTGATAGAATTTATAGTTGTTTCATAAGTTTAAAAACTTCTTGCTTTCTGATTATTTATGTTGTCATTTCTAATTTTATATACTTATATTTTCCTGTAAAAATTTGGGTTAACTAGTAGCTTAAATATTTTGTTGACTTATTTTTCAGAGTCCTATTTTACCTTTGTTTATTACTTTTTCTGGTTTTCTATTTTTTATCTCATTGATTTTTATTTTGATCCATATTAAGTCTTTCTTCTGGCATACTTTATTTTTCTTTCTTAAAAAGTCTGAGCTGGGGGTCGTTGGACTCACCTGTAATTCCAGTGGCTCCAGAGCCTGAGACAGGAGAATCCTGAGTTCAAAGCCAGCCTCAGCAAAAGCAAGGTGCTAAGCAACTCAGTAAGACCCTGTCTCTAATAAAATACAAAATAGGGTTGATGAGCGAGTGCCCCTGAGTTCAATCCCTGTTACCAAAAAAAAAAAAAAAGAAGCCCTGGGTACAGAGTTAATTCATTTATTTCACTTTTTAACTTTGAGTCATCTGGGTACTGAATACTATAAAATTTCCTCTAGTAACTGTTTTAGCTGTATTTTATAGATAGGTTTGTGGTGTGGTCATGTTACTTTTTGAGGCATTCTATTCTACTATTTGTGTAGAATAACAAGGATTCGTTAATAATGATATTAAAACCTCTAAATGAAAGGGACTTTTTTAAATTAAAAAGTTTACTTGTATCATATTGAGTCTAAACATGCTGTTTGCTCTTTCTCTTCTTTGGTATTGATTGAGGATTTCTTTGCATTTGCAATCTTAAGATAAAGTCAGCTTCACTGACTTGTCTCTATCCCCACAATATTTACAGAAAAACAGACCTGACTCATTCTTCTTTTCATGTAGCTAATTTTGATGGTTAGTTTACCGTCTTCATTCATTTTACCATCTTCAATGCATCTTTCTGACATAACTTCATGGTTTATGGCACAGTTCAGCTAGCAGGCCCACCATCTGTTTTTGTAACTCAGTCACACTTATTTCTTCTCATCTATGGCTAATTTTGCTCTACATTGGCAGAAATGAATAGTTGTTGCACAGACCAGATGGTACATGAAGGCAAAATTCCTTATTACCTACCCAAAAAGCTTTACTAATTTAGCCTTGTAAAACCTAAAATATTTACTATCTTTACAGAAAAAGTTTGCCAATAACTGTTCCATAAATAGATTATTTTGATCCTTTTTTTAAAAACTCTTATAAGCTTTTGTAGGGTTTGACACTGATCATTTTATGTGGTTCATGTTACATGTTAGATGAGAGGATGATAGGAATTTTGGCAATGAGGGAATAGTTATGCATCATATAATATGTAGCTATTAACCACATGTGACCGTGACTTTAAATATGAATAGTGCTACCAAGAAACTAGGATTTTAATTTAGTCACATGGGGCTGATAGGTGCTGAACTGGAAATCATAGTGCTGTACTTTAAGAAAGTGGTCAGTAGAGTTTTTCTAGCTTACCAACTAGAGAACACTTTTGTTTATGAGAAATGGAGAGTTGTTTTTTGTGGGGGTCTGGATTGTTTTATATTTTCTCAGGTCTGCTGACTTTTACTCCTCCTTCATTCTCTCTCAACTTTCTCATTTCTTTGCTCCCATATTCCTGTTCTACTCCATTTGGATTCTATTCTCCTCGATTGCGAGATTTTTCCTAGAAGGGTTTTTTGATGAGTGAGTATCAGTAGTTTATAGGTCCCTGACCACTCTAGGGCTAACTCAGCTTTTCATAAGCTTCTTTTTCTCACCTAAGAATTTGAGTCTGGAAAGCATCCTCTCAGGTTTGACTGCTGTCCTCTAACAACCAGTTAAGCTTCCATTGAGTATTTACTGGCTATCTGGGTTATGCTTGGGCTCTCAGGGTTATTAAAACTTTCTCAGTGTTCCCTTCACATTCTTCCACACAAATTTTGATACAACATGGTTCTTGTAACATGGTATGTATTCTACTTGTATTTGGGGGTTCATGGGTTACCAATTGTATATGACTTTTGTGGGATTTTAGTTTTCCTATGTTAGTTACTTGCCATATCTCTTTTATTGAAAGATTTAATAAGAAGGTGCTACTGTGTCACCTTCCCCAGATTTCCTATTATGATGCTCATATGTGATTCATTTCACTTACCTCCTTATAATGAGAGTTACTGACCCAGTACTAGTATCTTAATTTTCAAGAAGAAGAAAGAATCCTAATATTATGTATAACTGAAACAAATTAATAAAAATACAAAAGAAAAAAAGTTTATGGGACAATTCTGATCTTTTCCTCTTATTAGCTAGCTATATAACTCCTGGAATAATTGCTGATTTCCTCTTACACCTGATGTGGAAAATGAGGAAATGAATTTCTTCTTTTGAGACAGGGTCTTTCTATGTTTCCCAGACTGGCATCAAACTCATGTTGTTCCTGCTTTGACATCCTGAATAGCTGAGACTACAGGCACACACCATTGTGCTTGGCATAAAAATGGGAAAATGGATGCAATAATGTCTAGGATAGTACTTGACCCATACATGTTTTCTGATACCTGTTAACCTCCTCCTCCTTTTAATTGCTTCTAGATCCTTCAGAATGAAGCTAGACAGAGCTCCTATAGAGCTGCACTATCTCATAATAAAGATTGGACAAAAAGCTGGAGTTTATTCATTGCATGGTATGTGTGTTAGTAAGCTTTTCATCACTGTGACCAAAATAACCCACAAGAAGAACTTAGAGGAGGAGAAGATTATTCTGGGCTCAGAGTTTGAGAGATTCTGTCCATAGTCAGCTGATTCCATTGTTCTGGGCCTGCAGAAAAGCAGAGCATCATGGGAAAGGTCAAAACTGCTTAGCTCATGGTAACCAGAAATCAGAGAGAAAGCAGAATGATCCTGGGACAAAATATTGAATCCCCAAGGGACATCACCAGTGATCTGCTTCTTCTGGCTATGCCTCACCTGCCTACAGTTACCCAGTAATCCAATCAAAATTATTAACCACCGAATGGCTCAATCTGTTAATTAGGTTATGGTTCTCATGATCTAATTATTTCACCTCCTGATTTAACACAGTGGTTTTTGTCTGAATCATAACAGCATGTCTGTTGAGACTGGCAAAATGGAGGTGATAAGAGAATCAAAAGGATGAGAACTCCAATATCTCCCTTCCCCCCAAAGTTTTTTAGTTCAGTCATTTGAGTCAGAGGCTCCAGCAGGATCTATCCTGATTACTCAAGTGATACAGCCCTAGAGGACCCAGGCTGGTTACCTGGATAATGTCCCCCTGTCCCTCAGATCTTCAGAGATCATGGATATCAGAAGTGAGTATCACCAGAAGTCCCTGGAGAATAACCAAGTCCCTGAAAAATCATATTCCTGGAAAAGGAAATAGAAACTTCAAAGAAAAAAAAGGTTATATAAAAGAGGATGCAATTTAGAACAAGTGCAGGAAACCCTGCTTGAGTCAATTTTTTTCCCTGAAGTGCAGTCTCAACTATTTCTACAACGTACACAACAAATTGATATTTGTTTCCATGCACGCAGATGTTCCCATTGAAACTATGCATCCTGCTTGAAGAGCCAGCCATCTCTATGACAACAAGCCCCTTTATTTTTTTCTGAATGAATACTATAATTAACTGTCATATGAAATAAGATACTGATACTGACATCATCATCAGACCCTCTAACCATACATATTTGAGATTCCTTGGTGGCAGAGAGCACCACTGGAAGCATCCATTGATCAGTGGTGTCTCTAGATCAGGGCGTGCAATTCAAAGGCAAGAGTTCACATAAGCCACATCTCATTAAGGTAACCAGGATTTAATTAGTACTGCCCCGCACCCACACACAAGAGGGAAATCAAGCTCTGCAGAAGGAGCTATGACAATCAAGAGGTGGTAGACTCAGGGAAATATAATTGGCTTACTTCACCAGGCATGAGGTATCAGCAAAAGTCAGGAACTATATATGTATATAGACCACATTTGCTAACAGAAGAGTGTGTTGGTTTACTTGATCTTCAAGTTTTTATGAATAAAAGAAACTTATTTCTCATAATTATAGAGGTGACAAGTACAATATCAAGGTTTGATGTCTGATGAGGGCCTTCTTGCTGCATCATAACTTGATGAGAGAGCATGCATGATAGCAAGAGGGCCAAGGAAGCCAGACTTACCTTTATAAGGTATCCACTCCCCCAATAACAGCTTCATCCATTCCTGAGTACAGTGCATGCTCTCATTATCTACACCTCTTAGAAATCCCACCTCCCAATACCATCATGGAGGCAATAAAATTTTAACATGACTCCTTTTTGAGGTGGATAAGGAAACTTTCAAATTATAGCAGATGGGAAAATAACTTCCTCTGATGTGCCAAGAATTCTGTTAAGCACTGTTGTAAAGTATTCCCCACTGAAACATCACAAGTAATGTAAGGCAGAGCAAAAGAAGCCAGAAATGCAGACCAAGAAGTATATATGATTTATTGCCATTTTAAAGATGATGCAACTGTGGCTCAGTGCAGAGGAGAAATGCTTCCTAGCTGAGAGCACACTTCAGAAATCCCAGTTAAATGTTGAAAGGGAGTGGGGGAAAATATACAGGAATAAATGGGATTTCCTTAATTGATATTATTCCATGAGTCTGTTACGCAACTGCTGCCCATCCAATGGGCCACAGAGTCCTGGGGATTGTGAGGCAGAGTGTGAGAATTCAGGAGGGGCAGAGCTAGACAGGCCAGCCTGGGCAGTGATGGCTCACTTCTATCCCCACAGCAGTAATAATTCTGAGGAGTCTTAGAGGTCACATATCCTACTCCTAAATCTGCAGAGGAGAAAATATCTCTGTTGGTTGTACTGCAACAGCCATTTGCCCAAATCATAGATCAGGTCAGAGCAGAGAAGAGGGAAAGCAGTCCTCAGAGGTCAGAATGTGTTTCTTTCCATTGTATGGTCTCCTCAGGCTGTTGAATAAGGATTTTCCATATAAAACCTCTGCTCAAAGGAATGCACACTGAAATCCCTTCAGGAGGAATTTCAGACAATGTTTCAGGTAAGAAATATCGTTTTTCAGAGTTATCTGCTTAGTTGCTTTACAATAATATCAGCTGCATAGCCACTTGAGCCACCTTTACATAGTAATCTATCTAATTTGACCATGACAAAAATCATTCTGCAGAGCAATCAGGAGACAAAGTCACTGCCATTATCTTTTTCATCCTTTTTCTAGTCCAAAGTACTAATGAAAAATACTGTAATATTATATCAATTTTCCTGGTCAATTCTCAGTCCCGTCAAATGATCACAGATGAACAATCAATAGTATAAAAACTGTAATTTGCCTCTTCTCACAATTACATTTCATTTCAATAGACTTCACTGAAATACTTTGGAAATAAATGTTCTATTTCCATAATGTTTGGTTTCTTTGCTTCTTCGTTTTTATGTTCTTTCTTACTGGGGAAATATATAGCAAATGCATTGTTATTTTCCCTTAATAAACTTGATAAAGATTAGTCTGGACAGAGTAATAAAACTGGATAGTTTTCTTCCCCTGTTCTTAGACTTAAGTATTTTCTTCATCTAGAAAGAGAAATGGAGCTACTACACAATTTCTGATTTTAATTTGACCCTAAGAAATCTCCTTAAAGTTTTATAGTCTTATTTTATTTATCTTTTAATTGAGGATAATTTTATAAACATACTTTATGAGGATAGCTTGAAAATATTAAATGATCACACATTTATAAAAGGACACTCATTATGTGCAAAGTACATAGTAATAAATAGCTCCTTTAGTATAGTTAAATGTGCTGAGTGATTAATATGTATCAGGCCCTATGATGCCAGTGGTATGGTTACAATAATTAACATCCACATCAAATCAATAATTAACATTAATAACTATAATTCTCTCGCCAAGTGTCTGTGAGCACCCAGCAATGTATCAGGTACTGTGCTAGACAATGTGCCATCTCTGCCCTCAAACTGCTCATAGCCTCCTTTGAGGAGGCAGAAGAAAAGAGTGTAATTAGTTCTACCACAGGCTTAAGAATAAGGTAGGAAGGCCTAATCCATGCTTGAGAAATCAGGAAGGGATTCACCAGGCAGGGATGACACATGAGGAAATATGAGATAGCACTTGAGGAAGACAACGCTTTCTGGAAAGTCCTAGAAGCAAAAAAGAACATGGAACTTTCCTGGGGTGTTAGTTGTTTCTTGGTCAAAATAAAAATTGGAGAAGCCAATGATGAGAGAGAAGGCCATAGCAACTGGAAAAGTCTGTATTTTAAAGCTCTTAAGAAGCTTAAGAGGCTTAAGCTTTATTTGCTTTAATAGAATGATGAAACTTTACCTGGAGAAGTGACATCAGATTTGTACTTTGGGAGGTCAAGCGGATAATGGACTCAGTGAATGCAGGAGGACCAGGAAGCACCTCTGTGGGACAGGTAAAGAATGGTAAGGGTTTAGACTCGGGCGAATGGTAATAAATTAGAAAGAAGTGGACAGACCCAAGAGAAGTTTGGAAACATTTAGGGTGTGGGTAGAATTGAAGAAGTTTAGATGACTCTCAGGTTTTAGTGTGTCTGACTGGCTGCATATTTTTGCCATTTACCTAAAAAAGGGATGCTAGTGAAGACAGAAGTACAAAAGAGGCTACAAGATCCAGGCATGCTGGGCTCCAAACCCAGGAGCAGTCAGAAATAGATGAAAGTTTGTTTCTACAGAGAGTGGGTCTGGAATGAAGCCACACATAGAATAGAACCATAAACCATGCTTAAAACAGGGATGATCTGCTGAAGAGATAGTGCTAAACAAGTTGACATTGGGCATGACCCTTAAGAAGTTTGTGCATATCTACAGAATTCGAAAGGTTATTCGCATCTATCTATAGGATTAAAAAGGAAGGACACTCAGATGCAGGTTTTATGTCCTGGAAATCCACCAACCTAACCTCAGGAGAAGTGGCCATGTTCATAATACATGCTACATACAACTCATGGTGGAGATGATATGGAACCACGAATAGAAGTCATGGGACAATGGATCTGGTAGAGGAAACTTTCTCCAGCCTCAGGAGTTTTACCCCACACAGGTACAGTTCAGAACTCAGTCAGAAATTTGAGGGGATCCTTCTATAGATCTCAAGTACTTTCCATTTTCCTATGTACCTTTCTTATCTTTGGTACTTCACTCTGTCACATATACCTTATATAAATGATATAAGTGGTGAGTGTTGAGGGTAGAGAGTATGGGAAAATAAAGAAAGGGAGCTTTATTTTGTGCCTAGGGCTATCTAAAGCTGGGCCAAGATACCCCATATAGCATAGTATAAGAAAACCACCAACCATTGATCTGGAGTAGATTCAGAGTCAGAAATAAATCACTGTTTTTCCTCCTGCACCATATTCTCTGAATAAGGTATAATGTAGGAATCCCACTGTATGTGGTGTAGTACAGAGAACTCTTCATTTGAATGTCAACAACTAGAAATGCTAAGCTGACTTCTGAATCACAGGAAGGAGTCTGGAAGAGGAAGAAGTAGCTGAGATGGGGGAAAGGGGAGCAGTATGACCTTGAGGGGAAAAGTGGGGTGATAGATTTACGGTATAGGAAATATGAGTTAAATTAGCCTCATGAAGAATAGTATGCCTAAAATGAGCTTTAAGAAAATTTTATATATATGTATGTATATATACACACACATATGATTATAAATATAATTATATATGGTTATATATATAAAGTTTTATATATATAGTAATATATATATATATATATATATATATATATATATGTGTGTGTGTTTTAGGAGAATTTGTGGGAAGTTATTCTGGGTTAAGGAAATAGCTTAATAGAAAACATGCAGAGAGGAGTTCAAGAAGATTCAGAGAATAGAGACAAGTGAGTTCATCCTCTCTGTTCAATGTCATGAAAATAATGAATATAGGAGAGTTTGGTTCAGTAATATGAGTAGCTTGTACTTGATTCATAGAAAATGGAGAATATTTAAAGGATTTTTTGAGTAAACATTTTTACTCCCAGTGAGATCAACTTCTCTGATGGGGAGGAAAAGGAAAAGGAAATAGTCTTTTAATCAAATGGCCATTTCCCAACCAAACCATAGGACTCTTTGCTTCCCAGAAGCTATGCATCTCATCCGTCTTGAAACTGGCTTAAATGGTAACAATACTTATTCCTATATAGCCATTTATTTTACATATTGCACTGAGGTCTTAACCTCATGTTATTAAAAAAAAAGAATTGGATTGGGATTATCAATTTCATATTAAAGATGAGAAAATTGAGGTTTAGAGAAAATTATTTGTGTGAGATCAGGTGTCTAAATCCAGGTGTATATTTTAGATATTGTTAGCCATGAAATCAGACCAGGCTTGCAACTATATCACACAAATAACTCATTTTGCTTCTTCAGCTCAGCAAAATGAAAAATAAAATACTGTGAGAGTTTTCAAGATAAGACTTTTCTTTCTATTGTAAGATAGAAAACAGTGCCTTATCTTAACTCCAAGAGAAGTTTTTTATTAACACCTAAGAGAATTTTTTATTGGGGAGACATTCTTTATCTTCATTGCCAAAACCTTTCTATTTATATTCCCATTTACCAAGAGCCTGATGATAAGACATTGACTCAAGGAGAGTGATGTGGTTGCTTCACCTGGTGCCATTCCTTCCTACCTAAAAAGGACCTCAATAAATGGTGTCAAAACTTTTTCTTCTGTAGTGTTTAAAAGAAAAGAGAATAAACTGAATACCTCAGGCTTCTTGTACAGCCAGATAGAAATGACTCCTTAGTGTAAGGCTTGGTCACCTTACACTAAGGACAATAGCCATCTAATGCTGCCCTACTTGAATGAAGTAGTCACATTAGTCACATTTGGACTGTGCATCCAGCCAGAAGACAATAAAATTAGGACTGCATGAAGACAAATTAAAATTTGAACAAGATTGATTAAACTCACTCAAAGAAATAAAAATTATCTACTTTTCCTACTTGGTTAGCTGACATGTAAGTTTGGATACAATGCAGTTCTAGCATTCATTTTTTATTCCCTCATCATCAAGAAAGGGGTAACAATATGGCTAGGAGAACAACTCCGTTTGTCCAAATTTTACTACTTCCAGAATAACTCCCTCTGATGTTTCTCAGACTGTCATGTGCCAAATACACTACAATGGAATGACTGAGTTCCTCAAAAGGGAAGCTTTGTTTGAGTTAGCAGAAACAGCTCTAATTTTTGCTTATGGATTTGCTTGAAAGTACTATTTATAAATTTTGATTATCTCTCATATTTTCCTAACAAAATCCATGGTAATAATTAGTGTTAACTAGGAATGACTTTATAAGGGTGGTTTTAAAGCACAGTGATTCAATACCCTGCTGTCCTGAGAACTGTGCTGACATACCTATTCCTATGGGCTCTACCCAGTTGCTGCTTAAAGAGAAAAGTTATACCTCTCATCATTTTAGCAGAAAGAATAGCATTTGATTGCTTCTGAGATGAATATCTTTTCTCCACTGGGCAAAACTGTGGTCTACTATTATACAGCTTCTGCCTCACTATAAAATTCTTCCTGGCTGCAGCAGCTTAGGGCATATGCAGCCTCCTGTGGCCTATGATGTCACAGTACTTCATTAACCTGCACAACCCTCATTTACACAGAGGTGAAAAATTGAGCCCCAGAGATGTTAAACAATTTCCCCAAGACTTTATAGCCTCTAATAATTGGAAAAATTGGAATTCAAATATAGCTTTGTTCAAATCTAAACTCATGATTATTTCCTTTCCATTATAATAAGGGTTAGTAGTTGAAGAGACAATGGAACACAGAATGTGATATAATAAGGAGTATGCAGGACAAAGTATCCAGAAGACCTGGGATCCAGTCTCACCCAGAAATTCACTAATTTATAAGCTGTAAAATAAATTTCCATTTTAAAGCTAATTCAAATATTTACAAATGGTAAATAATATTTGTTGCCAGACAGCTATATAAAAATGCAATCATGTGTGGAAGGAAAAATGTAAATGTAACATGCTACTCATGTAAGAGAGCACATTTACAAATCAGTGCAATTACTACTACCATTAGTAACAATATCACCAACACCTCTATCACCCTTACCAGGCTCTTAGATGATATTATTTCTTAGGTTATATTTACATGTAAGAAAATGCTTTTAAAAAGGACTAACTGTAAGGATAAGTGGTATTGGCGGATAAATAGGGCTAGAGGTTAGACTCCTTTAAATTATATTTTGTTTGTAGATTTGTCTTTGGAGCTGTATATATACAACATGGTTTTAAAATAAAATTTATTTTAAATAAGATATTACTATAAATTGAAAACAACAGAGTAAATGAACCTCCTCTGTATCTATGATAGTAAAATTACACAAACAGAAACTATTTTAGGAAACTTTAAAACACATACATTCAAATGTATATCCTTAAAGGTGATATAATTTAAGAACAAAAGTATCTGTAGAAAATATTTCAAACTGCATTCAACAATCATATTGATGGTGTCACTACTGGTATTGCTATTCTGATAGTGCTTTGTATAAAATGTGAGACAAAATAAAGGAGTAGTTATGTGATATTCTAACACTATTGCCCCTGGTATGCTTGAGAAATAAAATTCTCTTTGAGATAGAAAAAAAAAGTTATAAAAGTAAGTTTGAGGAAGTTAAGTATCTGTAGTACTGAATTTGAATTGAAACTACTATTATGAATTTATGAGGTCTTCTATCATATAAACAAAAACCAACCAAATAATAATTTGTAATATATTAACAGTAATATATTAACAACAAAAGCCTAGCTCATCCAATGAAAAGACCTACAAACAATGACCAAACCAGTAACGACATTTCTGGTTCCCAAGTTGTTATTTCTATGTGTGGGACAAGAAATATAAAGATGAGCCTCGAACAAATTGTCATACATCAGTAAAGAGAAAGATATCAAAACCCACCAAGCTTGTCTCAAAGGACCAGTGTGGGTGGACTCCCATTGACCAAAAGTGGGGCAATTTGAACAATAAGGACAATAACTGCAATGGATTGAAATATATCAAATGTGTTTTACTTATGCATTCATAGTACTTCCAAGAAGGAAAACCAACCACTTATCATCAGAGGATAATTGGACATGAATTCATTGTTTTGAAAACTGGTAAAGGGAAAGATTCAAGCATTTGTATTACTTTCCTAAACTCTCTCATTAGGTAAATGAAAAGCAATGAAGACAAGTTCCACTTTCTGCTAATGTTCCACCTAATAAATGAAAAAGAAATGATAGAATATTACCATTTTGCAACAGCTAATGAACTAACTATCAGACATTACAGAGAGTCAGTAAAGCATTATATACCTCCCAAGAGAATACAATTCCACCTATGATGTGGTCTCACCCAAAGGAGGAGAAGGGAGGAATCCAAATCTAATAAGGGGTCAAAATTCAGCTACCAATTTATAGGAAATATAGAGGCAGAGTAATATATTAAAACTATGCCATAGTTTACATAATCTGCAAAATCCAGATTATGCAAAACTCTTTGGAAGAAACAACTTGATTTTTTCAACAAATAAGTGTAAATCACATGAAGGAGAAAGAGAAAATAAACCTATAGAGTTAGAAAGATTTTAAAGGCCTCTAAATCAACACTGCATAATAGTAGGATGTTTATGAGATAATTGTGTATTTGTATTATGACTGGATATTTTATGCCATTAATGAATCATTGTTAATGTGTTCAGTCTGGTAATGATGCCATGATAATGTTAAGACACAAAGTTTACCTAGCACTGAGATTTTGGTTTCTCACTAATGTTTACTACTAAAAGGAATAAGATTCCCTTGGAGAAATGCCTGAAAACATAAGATAACTCTGGATATCTCATTTCAGAAAATAATAAGGTGCTCAAAAAGGAGAGAAATTCACCAGTATGATACAGCAGCCAGTTTGATGGGACTTCTACTGGACAAACCCGAACAACTTGTGCATCAAAATGAAAACAATGGATTATAACATTTTGAGTAAAAGGAAAGCTATGAATCCACAGAAATGCTAAAACAATAAACAAAGTAAACAAAGGAAAAGAAGAAAGTCTACATCTTCTTTATTGTAGAATCCAATCAATATATGTAGAGAAATGGAAGAATTGGAAATCACTGTTGTGTAGTCATGTCATTAATAACTGAATCAAGCAAGAGGCACCATTTAATCCATTTTGCCAATGGATAAACTTTTCTTCAGGATAAGGATATTTATACCTTCTCAAAGTATCTACCCACAAATCAATTGTTAATTATAAAGGAGAAAGGTGAACTTTCATAATGGAGAAATCTGGCAGGCAATATCATTACCAAATGATCAAAATCAATGTCATCCTTATTAAGGAAGTCTGGCCTAAACTGTCATGACGGAAATTTAGGCCTATTTTTTCTTCTATTAGACGATGAGTCTCTGGTTTAATTCCTAAGTCCTTGATACACTTTGAGTTGAGTTTTGTGCATGGTGAGAGATAGGGATTTAATTTCATTTTGTTGCATATGGATTTCCAATTTTCCCAGCACCATTTGTTGAAGAGGCTTTCTTTTCTCCAATGCATGTTTTTGGTGCCTTTGTCTAATATAAGGTAATTGTAATTTTATGGTTTAGTTTCTATGTCCTCTATTCTATACCATTGGTCTACCAGTCTGTTATGGTGCCAATACCATCCCATTTTTGTTACTATTGATCTGTAGTATAGTGATGCCACATGCTTCACTCTTCTTGTGAAGGATTGCTTTAGCTGTTTCTGGGTCTCTTATTTTTCCAGATGAATTGCATGACCGTTTTTTTCTGTTTCTATGAGGAATGTCATTAGGATTTTGATTGGAATTGCATTAAATCTGTATAGTGCTTTTGGTAGTATGTTCTTTTTGACAATATTAATTATGCCTATCTAAGAACAAAGTAGATCTTTCCATCTTCTAAGGTCCTCTTTAATTTCTTTCTTTAGCATTCTGTAGTTTTCATTGTAGAGATCTTTCACCTCTTTTGTTGATTCACAAGTTGTTTTTTTTTTTGAGGCTATTGTAATTGGGGTAATTTTCCACATTTCCATTTCAGAGGATTTGTCACTGATATGCAGAAATGCCTTTGATTTATGGGTGTTGATTTTATATCCCACAACTTTGCTGAATTAATTTATTAGTTTTAGAAGTTTTCTGTTGGTGGAATTTTTTGGTTCTTCTAGGTATGGAATCATATTGTTGGCAAATAGTGCTAATTTGAGTTCTTCTTTTTCTATCTGTATCCCTTTAATTTCTTTTGTCTAATTGCTTTGGCTAGCGTTTTAAGAACTATGTTAAATAGAAGTGACCTATAGCACAAGAATTAAAATCAAGAGTCAATAAATGGGTTGGATTCAAACCAAAAAGCTTCTTCTTGGCAAAAGAAACAAACAGTGAAGTGAGTAGAGAGCCTACAGAATGGGAACAAATTTTTACCACACACACACATAAGGTAGAGCACTAATCTCTAGAATATACAAAGAATCTCAAAAATCTTAATACCAAAAAACAAATAATCCAATCAATAAATGGGCCAAGGAACTGAACAGACACTTCTCAGGAGATCATATACAATCAATTAACAAATATTTGAAAAAATGTTCAACATTTCTAGCAATTAGAGAAATGCAAATCAAAACCACTCTGAGATTTCATCTCACTCCAGTTATAATGGTTGCTATTAGGAATACAAACAATAATAAATGTTGGCAAAGATGTGGGGAGAAAGGCACACTCATACATTGCTAGTTGGACTGTAAATTTTTGTAGCCAATATGGAAAGCAGTATGGAGATTCCTTGGAAAACTGGGAATGGAGCCACTATTTGTCCCAGCTATCCCACTTCTTGGTTTATATCCAAAGGACTTAAAAACAACATACTACAGGGCTGGGGTTGTGGCTCAGCGGTAGAGCGCTCGCCTTGCATGCACGAGGCCCTGGATTTGATTCTTAGCACCACATAAAAATAAATAAGTGAAATAAAGGTACTGTGTCCAACTATAACTAAAAAATAAATATTAAAAAATAACATACTACAGTGATGCTGCCACATCAATGTTTATAGCAGCACAATTCACAATAGCTAAACGGTGGAACCAAACTAGATGCCCTTCAATAGATGAATGATAAAGAAAATGTGGTATATATACACAATGGAATATTACTCAGCATTAAGAGAATAAAATCATGACATTTTCAGGTAAATGGATGGAGTTGGAGAATATAATATTAAGTGAAGCAAGCCAATCCCCCAAAACCAAATGTCAAATGTTGTCTCTGATATAAGGATGCTGATTCATAATGGTGATGGGGGGGCACGGGAGGAATGGAGGAACTTTAGATAGGGCAAAGGGGAGGGTAGGGAAGGGAGGGGACATGGGGGTAGGGAAGATGATGGAATGAGATAGACATCATTACCCTAAGTACATGAATGAAAATATGAATGGTGTCACTCTACTCTTTGTACAATCAGAGACATAAAAAAGTGTGCTCTATTTGTGTAATATGAATTGAATTGTATTCTGCTGTCATATATAACAAGTTAGAATAAATAAAAATTAAAAATTTAAAAATCATAAAAAATCAACATCCTCCACAATAAAATAAATCAATGTCAGTTGTATACTTTGGTGATAACTTCAGAAAGGAGAAGAAAGTAAGATCAGAGACACCTCTTCTTGGGCTATGGAAGAGGGAATAACTATACTTGCATTATGGACAAGCAGTGCTTTCTAAATACAGTAGCACAGGATGAGTGGAGCAGGGAAGCTCTTAAGTGACAGAGATGTGCAGAAGCAGAGAATGCTAAGGAACATGATAGAGAAAATGTCATCTTTAGGAAATCTAGGCATCAAACTCAAGAAACAATAGTAGGAAAGTAGTGGAATAAATCTACATAATAAAAATGTTACAAAACATTGCACATAATGCTGAGGTTATGTGTATGTGTGTATACATTATTAAGAGGACAAAATGGCTATGTAAAGCATAACATCATTTTAATTTATGTACAAGAAAAACTGCTAGAATATTATGTAAAATGAGAATAGTGATCTCTAAGTAGCAAGAATATAGATAATTATTAGATGCTTTTTTAGATTTTTTTAAAAATTTATGTATACGTTCTGATTTTTCCACAGTGATCATGTATTGCTTATATAATCAAAAAACAATAAGAAATTTGAATTATTTTAGTACAAACTGAAGAACAAAAGTATTGATTGAAGAAAGGAGTTGTTATCTGTAAGAGACAAGATGCTGAAATATTGGCATGAAAAACTACCCTGAAAACAAGCTAATTTAACACTGTCACCACTTGTTGACATCTCTGTTCAGGCATCCCTTTACAAAAAGGGTGCCCACATAATACCAGGCAGTGAGAAGCACCTCCCTCAAACTGCCTGAGCATGGCCACTTCATTATACACTCTGGAACGTGCTCATTGTCATGGCCAGACATCTATCTGTCATGGCATCTTCCTCATAATTTCCTCTCTGAAGCCCTCCTCACTACTCCACTGCCTGCAGATAAAACTAAACATTTTTCCCACTCTGTCCCTATGGTAGCATGTTTACTAGGGTCACATCATTGCACATGGTAAATTTTATTGATGCTTGACTTCTTGTCCCTCATATGCTTCACCCATATCTATACCAACAGAATAAACCCTTATGGGTGCTAAGTAAACACTTGTGGAATGAGTTTACAAGTCCACACTTTTGCTTGATCTCTGAAGCCCCTGAAAGGCTGTCACTTCAGAATTACCTGGGCACTCACTTAAGAAATGAGTAACCTGCTTTGTTAAACAAACTCCTATATAGCTGAGCAATGTAATTCTTTTGTTTCCTATGAGTAGTGGAGTCCAGGAAATTTATCAAACATTTTAGGATAGAAAACTTCATATCTAATTATAAATAAGTAGGAAAATGTGGAATTATAACAAAGGGTATCCCCTCCAATTTCCAAACAGTTTTAATTTGTTAGCAAAACTAAAATAATCCTTCAGAATAATCCTTCTGAGTTCTTTTCTATTCAATCTCTCTGAAAAGTCAAATTATCATCTTCCTTCCATAAAGTGGCATAATTTTAGCTGGTCTTCCCAAATAAGCCTGCCCACCAAGTTCTTGAGCATGGGGAAATTGTGGCCTTCTGTCAATTTCAGTGAATTGAAAATTTTCACCTTGATTCCTCTAGCCCCAAACAACCTCTCCTGCCGCAGTCCGGCTGCAGCAAAATAGCCAGGGGGTGAGGAATAACTTTTGCAGATTGATACAGCAGGAGTAGGAGCCGTTTATTGTAGGACAACAGAGGTATTTATACATTTTGCACAGCTTATCTTAATTAGCATAAACTAGATACATCAGTCAACCAATAAAGAATCTCCACACTTAATGGCTCGCTTTTGTTACTTCTCAAACCACTCCCTCTGGCATTTTGCCAGGCACCATCCAGACTTGTTTACGAACTCTAACATTCCCCTGGCAAAATATTAGGTGTTATTTTGACTTGTCTACAGACCTTAACACTCTCCTTTAAAAAAAATCCATATCACTTGCTCATTTTATCACTTCTTGTCCTATGCCATAGTTATTTGTGTAAATGTCTCTTACCCTGAAATCTCTTGAAACCCCTCTGAAGGCAGATATCACATCTGAATCCAGGCTACATACGTATTTTATCACATCTCTACATAGTCTTGCACTAGTAGTTGCTTTGCAAATGAATAAAAGAATCAATAAATAGGTTTGACTAATTAAAAATGTTCATCAAATAGCCCATTGATTTTGGCATTGCATAGGTACTTCCTAGGCTGTTTTAATTTCCTTTTTTTTTTAACGAAAATATTTGCAATATTTGTACAGTTTGTGAGAATAGTGGAAATAAGACATCTTTCCCAGATAGTACACTAAAATCCAAGCAGAAGCAGAGAAGCTCTTCGCAGAGAGTAGAAAATAGGCAGTTAGAAAGTATACACACAGTAACGACACTTAGATGACATCCTTGGAAACTGCACAGTGAACCATTTGGCAACTAGTTCAAGTTTAATTGTGAGACTTCTGAAGTCATTATAAGTATTATGCTTCTTCCGGGTGACTGGTGAGACAAACTAGGAATGGCAAGTTGTGATTTTACTATTTCAACTTTATATTTTAAAAGGCAGGGCTGCATTCCTTCTCTCTTCTCTTCATGCTCTTCCCTATTCCCCCCACTCTGTCTTATGCTTGTACCACCTCGTTGGAGCTTCTGTCCACCCTCTTTTTTCCTACTCTTTCATTTCCTTCCTCTTTATGTTCTCCTTCTCTCTGCCATCACATCCTCTCCTTCCTTTGTTCCTCAATCCTTCTCCCTCCCATGCATTTATTTTATAATGTAGAGTGTCAAAGAACTACCTACATGAAAGTTTGAAATATAAACTTAGATCTCTCCACTAGGTGGGACAGATTCCTAGGAGGTTAGGAAGAGATAATCAGCTCTAGATAATAGCTCCGTTTAGAAAATGTGGCATAGAAAGCATGGTGACAGGCGACAAGGGGGTACCAGCAAAAATTTGCACCAGTTGGCTAGGATATGATGTCAGGAGACCAATCTTGGAAGAAGTAATGACTGGAGATCTGGAGGGGTACTGAACTCAAGTAGGCACTTGTAAGAGTCAGTTCTCTAGGGTTTGCCAGAAACCCATGGTTAGGTTAAGGATTGACAGGAGTGAGTAGAGCTCTGAGCCTTGCAGGCCTGGATCCCATGGAAATCATCCACGCAGAGTCTCTTACTGGAATAAAAGGACAGGACCCGACAGGGGTGGGGGAAAGGGGAGGGGAGAGAAAGAGGAATTACTGAGGAATTATATGGTTATTTTATGTGCAAGTACAAATATGTAACAACAAATCTCACCCTTATGCATAATTAAATTGTACCGATAAAAAAATGGGGGGGGGTGAGGATAAAACATGAGAAAATTCCCCAAAAGTAAAGTTCCCTAAATCAATAAAAGAATTTGATTACAAAAGCAAAGGTGGGGTCTAGTTCTCCAAACTGAAACAGGCTATTGGTTGAACAGTAGCTTCTAAATATAACCCTAGAAGAGAACTGGGTTAGTTCTAGAAACTAAGAAAGAATTATCCTCTGAAAAAGTTTCCAGTAGCTATGGGTGATCCTGTTGTCAACTGGAAGTAGAGGCAGTGTTCTCAGAAGTTGTGATTGTAGACCATCAGATACCAAATGCACCACTTTATGAGGTGAGGGACCTTGGGAAAGCAATTTAACTTCATAATGCCTCAGTTTTCTCATCTGTAAAGTGAAGGAAAATAAATAGTGCCATGAAAGTAACATGAGGATGAGATAAATCCTTATTTATAACGGGGTTAGAATAGTGCCTGGCAAATAGTATTTGTTATGGACAAATAAATGAATGAATGAACAGACTAAGTTTTTTGATAGTCATAAATTTTCAATCAAAGGAATCTTTTAAAGGTTCTTCTGTTTACCCAAATCAGTTGAATTTAAACTAAACAGGATCATTCTTTTTCAGGGGAATGGATCCATTTTTCATTCACTGAACTTAAAATATTTGAACTTGGCCCCACATTAACTCATCACAATAAAAACTGGACATGGTGGTTGCTCTGCCAGTGTGGCAAATACACCACCACTGTTTTAATCACCTGCACTTGAAATCTGAGCCAAATCTGTATCCCCCGTTCCCTGACCCCTGTATGCAGGAAGTAGTATAGCATCAGAGTTAAGAGAACAGACTTCAGAATCATATACAACTGTTTTTAAATGTCAATGCTATCAATGCTACTGTTTTAGTCTGACAAAGTTCTCTATTATTTCTGAACTTCAATTTTCTCATTTGTAAGTAAATGAGGATAATAATACAGAGGATTGTTTTTGTGAGGATTAAATGTGCACAAAGGGCTTAACATAGTGTCTATACAGAAAATGTTCAATGCATTTTACTGAACAATCATAGATTACAAGCCCCCTGGATCTATCTTCTCAAATGTCCCTTCAGCTCCATCCTTCCTGACACCTTCCCTTCACCTTTGCTGGGAGTGTATGTTTGTGGATCTTCCTTACTGGACTGTACCCTCCCCATGTAGACATGGAATTATGTTTATCTTCCTCTTCTGTCCCATTTTCTCTTGCTGGGGTTGGCAACAGGCACTCAAAATGTGTTAACTGAATAGACTCTGTAGAACTTGATGTTCCCTATACTTGGCACAATTAAAGAAGAATTAAGATAAAAATCTCAAGGTTCTTGAATGCTGTAGCAATGTCTTATAGTAGTTACCTGATGCATAAAAAAATAGCTTGCAAGCGGACACTCCGCCGAGGCAGTCAGCGGCCACCATCCGGGAAAGCTGAAGGATACACTGCCACTCTCCTTCAGAGTGCGACATCAAAACAGGTGGTGTCATTCAGCTCACCCCCCAGACAGCGGGAATTCGCATAAAATCTCTCCTAGGCTTGCCGGGAGAGGGAGTATCAAGCTGAGCCTCCATACAGACTAGGGGGAAACCAGAGACACCTGACCTCCAACCCCTCCTCCCAGTAGCAGCCAAAAGGAAACCTGGCTAGCCAGCGCTGGGGGAGGGGCAAGCAGAAAAAATCAAAGTGATAGAGTGCCAGGGATCCCAGCAGCCTGCAGCAGGGCCCCGGAGATCCAGGCCAACTGATTCGCGTGGCCTGCCCTGCAGCTACAGAAGGCGTGGCGCCTCAGTGAAGCCATTAATTGGCAAGCAGGGAGGTTAGGGAAGGCCATTAGGTGGAATCCCACCAGCCAAGCCCGCACGGACCCTTGGGCCGAGCACGGGATGTCAGAAGGGGAAGGAAGCGGTACAGTCCCATCCCCCACAGCGGACACTCCACCGAGGCAGTCAGCGGCCACCATCCGGGAAAGCTGAAGAATACACCACCACTCTCCAACAGCTTGCAACATCAAAACAGCCAGCAGCAGGACCCCGGAGATCCAGGCCAACTGATTCGCGCGGCCTGCCCCGCAGCTACAGAAGGCGTGGCGCCTCAGAGAAGCCATTAATTAGCAAGCAGGGAGGTTAGGGACTGCCATTAGGTGGAATCCCGCCAGCCAAGCCCACCGCCCACACCCGGAACAGGCCCAGCGACCTGCCAGCATTGTAGTCACGACACCCCAATTGGAATAGGGACAGAGCAGAGCCGCCTTCCACTCCCGGAACAGGCCCAGAGAGCCGCCAGCGTGGTAGACACGTCACCCCAATTGGAGTAGGGGCACAGCCGCCGCCCGCACCTGCAAGGGAGACTTTTCAAGTATACAAGAGCAACATAAATAAATAGGGGGTAAATTTCAAAACACAACAGTTGCACCAAGCAGAAAGAAACGCGAGCAGTATGAAAAGACAAGGAAAGAAAGGACCACAAGCAATGCAGGTCAACTCAACTTTAGAAGAGGTAATAGCTGCAACAGATGGAATATCAGATAAAGAGTTCAGGATATATATGCTTCAGATGATCTGGAGTCTCAAGGAAGACATGAGACAGCAAAATCAGACAATGAAAGATCACATTGACAAACAAATCCAGGAAGTAAAAGATCAATTTCACAGGGAGATAGAGGTAATAAAAAACAAACAAATTGAAATTCTAGAAATGCAGGAAACAATAAACCAACTTAAAAACTCAATTGAGAATACTACCAGCAGAGTAGATCACTTAGAAGAGAGAACATCAGACAATGAAGACAAAGTATTTCAACTGGAAAAGAACATAGACAGCTCAGCAAGTCTGCTAAGAAACCATGAGCAGAACATCCAAGAATTATGGGACAATATCAAAAGACCAAATTTAAGAGTCATTGGGATACAGGAAGGCACAGAGCTCCATTCCAAAGGAATAAACAGTCTATTCAGTGAAATAATACGAGAAAACTTCCCAGAATTGAAGATTGAGACAGAATCCCAAATCCTAGAAGCCTACAGGACGCCGAATGTGCAAAATCATAAGAGATCCACACCTAGACACATTATAATGAAGATGTCCAACATACAGAATAAGGAGAGAATTTTAAAAGCTGCAAGAGAAAGAAAGCAGATTACATTCAGGGGTAAACCAATCAGGATAACGGCTGATCTCTCAACACAGACTCTGAAAGCTAGAAGATCCTGGAATAACATATTTCAAACACTGAAAGACAATGGGCTCCAACCAAGAATCGTGTATCCGGCGAAATTAAGCTTCAGGTTAGAAGATGAAATTAAAACCTTCCACAATAAACAAAAGTTAAAAGAATTCGCAGCTAGAAAACCATCTCTTTAAAAAAATCCTTGGCAAAACATTACAGGAAGAGGAAATGGAAAATAACATTGAAAACCAACAATGGGAGGTAGGACAGTAAAGGGGGGAAAGTAGTCAAAGAGGATAACAAATCAGGTTTAGTAACATCAATAAACAAATATGGATAGAAGAACAAACCATATCTCAATAATAACCCTAAATGTTAATGGCTTAAACTCACCAATTAAGAGACACAGGCTAGTAGAATGGATCAAAAAACAAGACCCAACAATATGCTGTCTACAGGAGACGCATTTGATAGGAAAAGATATACATAGACTGAAGGTGAAAGGTTGGGAAAAATCATATCACTCATATGGACCGCGGAAACAAGCAGGAGTGTCCATACCCATATCTAATAAAATAGATTTCAAGCCAAAGCTAATCAAAAGGGATATAGAAGGACACTTCATACTGCTCAAGGGAACCATACACCAACAAGACATAACAATCATAAATATATATGCCCCAAATAATGGTGCAGCTGTGTTCATCAAGCAAACTCTTCTCAAGTTCAAGAGTCTAATAGACCAACATACAATAATCATGGGAGACTTCAACACACCTCTCTCACCACTGGACAGATCTTCCAAACAAAAGTTAAATAAGGAAACTATAGAACTCAATAACACAATTAACAACCTAGACTTAATTGACATATATAGACTATACCACCCAACATCAAGTAGCTACACTTTTTTCTCAGCAGCACATGGAACCTTCTCAAAAATAGACCATATACTATGTCACAGGGCAACTCTTAGACAATACAAAGGGGTAGAGATAATACCATGCATCTTATCTGATCATAATGGAATGAAACTGAAAATCAATGATAAAAGAAGAAAGGAAAAAGCAAGCATCACCTGGAGAATGAACAATAGGTTGCTGAGTGATCAATGGGTTTTAGAAGACATCAAGGAGGAAATTAAAAAATTCCTAGAGTTAAATGAAAACACAGACACAACATATCGGAATCTATGGGACACATTGAAAGCAGTTCTAAGAGGAAAATTCATTGCTTGGAGTTCATTCCTCAAAAAAAGAAAAAACCAACAAATAAATGATCTCATACTTCATCTCAAAATCCTAGAAAAAGAAGAGCAAAACAACAGCAAAAGAAGTAGAAGGCAAGAAATAATTAAAATCAGAGCTGAAATTAATGAAATTGAAACAAAAGAAACAATTGAAAAAATTGACAAAACTAAAAGCTGGTTCTTTGAAAAAATAAATAAAATTGACAGACCCTTAGCCATGCTAACGAAGAGAAGAAGAGAGAGAACCCAAATTACTAGCATACGGGATGAAAAAGGCAATATCACAACAGACACTTCAGAAATACAGAAGATAATCAGAAATTACTTTGAATCCTTATACTCCAATAAAATAGAAGATAGTGAAGGCATAGATAAATTCCTTGAGTCCTATGATCTGCCCAGATTGAGCCAGGAGGATATAGACAACCTAAACAGACCAATAACAATAGAGGAAATAGAAGAAACCATCAAAAGACTACCAACTAAGAAAAGCCCAGGACCGGATGGGTATACAGCAGAGTTTTACAAAACCTTTAAAGAGGAACTAACACCAATACTTTTCAAGCTATTTCAGGAAATAGAAAAAGAGGGAGAACTTCCAAATTCATTCTACGAGGCCAACATCACCCTGATTCCGAAACCAGACAAAGACACATCAAAGAAGGAAAACTACAGACCAATATCTCTAATGAACCTTGACGCAAAAATCCTCAATAAAATTCTGGCGAATCGGATTCAAATACATATCAAAAAAATTATACATCATGATCAAGTAGGATTCATCCCTGGGATGCAAGGCTGGTTTAATATACGGAAATCAATAAATGTTATTCACCACATCAATAGACTTAAAAATAAGAACCATATGATCATCTCAATAGATGCAGAAAAAGCATTCGACAAAGTACAGCATCCCTTTATGTTCAAAACGCTAGAAAAATTAGGGATAACAGGATCATACCTCAACATTGTAAAAGCAATCTATGATAAGCCACAGGCCAGCATCATTCTGAATGGAGAAAAATTGAAGGCATTCCCTCTAAGATCTGGTACAAGACAGGGATGCCCTCTCTCACCACTTCTGTTCAACATAGTCCTCGAAACACTGGCCAGAGCAATTAGACAGTCAAAAGAAATTAAAGGCATAAAAATAGGAAAAGAAGAACTTCAATTATCACTATTTGCAGATGATATGATTCTATACCTAGCAGACCCAAAAGGGTCTACAAAGAAGCTATTAGAGCTAATAAATGAATTCAGCAAAGTGGCAGGATATAAGATCAACACGCATAAATCAAAGGCATTCCTGTATATCAGTGACAAATCCTCTGAAACGGAAATGAGGACAACTACTCCATTCACAATATCCCCCCAAAAAATAAAATACTTGGGAATCAACCTAACAAAAGAGGTGAAAGATTTATGCAATGAAAATTACAGAACCCTAAAGAAAGACATAGAAGAAGACCTTAGAAGATGGAAAAACATACCCTGCTCATGGATAGGCAGAACTAACATCATCAAAATGGCGATATTACCAAAAGTTCTCTATAAGTTCAATGCAATGCCAATCAAAATCCCAACAGCATATCTTGTAGAAATAGATAAAAGAATCATGAAATTCATATGGAATAATAAAAGACCCAGAATAGCAAAAACAATACTAAGCAGGAAGTGTGAATCAGGCGGTATAGCGATACCAGACTTCAAACTATACTACAGAGCAATAGTAACAAAAACAGCATGGTACTGGTACCAAAACAGGCGGGTGGACCAATGGTACAGAATAGAGGACACAGTAACCAATCCACAAAACTACAACTATCTTATTTTTGATAAAGGGGCTAAAAGCATGCAATGGAGGAAGGATAGCATCTTCAACAAATGGTGCTGGGAAAACTGGAAATCCATTTGCACCAAAATGAATCTGAATCCCTATCTCTCGCCGTGCACAAAAGTTAACTCAAAATGGATCAAGGAGCTTGATATTAAATCAGAGACACGGCATCTGATAGAAGAAAAAGTTGGTTATGATCTACACGCTGTGGGATCGGGCTCCAAATTCCTCAATAGGACACCCATAGCGCTAGAGTTAACAAATAGAATCAACAAATGGGACTTACTCAAACTAAAAAGTTTTTTCTCAGCAAAAGAAACAATAAGAGAGATAAATAGGGAGCCTACATCCTGGGAACAAATCTTTACTCCACACACTTCAGATAGAGCCCTAATAACCAGAATATACAAAGAACTCAAAAAATTAGACAATAAGATAACAAATAACCCAATCAATAAATGGGCCAAGGACCTGAACAGACACTTCTCAGAGGAGGACATACAATCAATCAACAAGTACATGAAAAAATGCTCACCATCGCTAGCAGTCAGAGAAATGCAAATCAAAACTACCCTAAGATACCATCTCACTCCAGTAAGACTGGCAGCCATTAGGAAGTCAAACAACAATAAGTGCTGGAGAGGATGCGGGGAAAAGGGCACTCTTGTTCATTGTTGGTGGGACTGCAAATTGGTGCAGCCAATTTGGAAAGCAGTATGGAGATTTCTCGGAAAGCTGGGAATGGAACCACCATTTGACCCAGCTATTCCCCTTCTCGGTCTATTCGCTAAAGCCCTAACAAGAGCATGCTACAGGGACACTGCTACATCGATGTTCATAGCAGCTCAATTCACGATAGCAAGACTGTGGAACCAGCCTAGATGCCCTTCAATAGATGAATGGATAAAAAAAAAATGTGGCATTTATACACTATGGAGTATTACTCTGCATTAAAAAATGACAAAATTATAGAATTTGGAGGGAAATGGATGGCATTAGAGCAGATTATGCTAAGTGAAGCTAGTCAATCTTTAAAAAACAAATACCAAATGACTCCTTTGATATAAGGGGTGTAAACAAGGACAGGGTAGGGACGAAGAGCTTGAGAAGAATATTTACAGTAAACAGGGATGAGAGGTGGGAGGGAAAGGGAGTGAGAAGGGAAATTGCATGGAAATGGAAGGCGATCCTCAGGGTTATACAAAATGTCATATAAGAGGTAAGGAGGGGTAAGTCAAGAGAATACAAATGGAAGACATGATTTACAGTAGAAGGGGTAGAGAGAGAAAAGGGGAGGGGAGGGGAGGGGAGGGGAGGGGGGATAGTAGACAATAGGACAGACAGCAGAATACATCAGACACTAGAAAGGCAATATGTCAATCAATGGAAGGGTAACTGATGTGATACAGCAATTTGTATACGGGGTAAAAGCGGGAGTTCATAATCCACTTGAATCAAACCGTGTAATATGATGTATTAAGAACTATGTAATGTTATGAACGACCAATAAAAAAAAAATAGCTTGCAACTTACAGTCAATTTAAGCCAATCATACAAGCACCCCAAGACAATATAGATCCTATTATCTGGGAATCTAAATGGCTTTTCCAAAGAAAACAAACAGTTAAATTTGACTAACAGATCCATTTATGACATGCAGGGGACTGAAGAGGGTAAGGGGCTGGAAACTGGAAAGAAATAAATGAAGCCACAAGAGAAAGTTTCTAGATTCACATTTATTAATGTATGTATTTGTGTCATTATTTATCAACAAAATAGATTTTGAAATGCAATACCAATTAGTCTGGCTGTAGTTGACAATTGATGAAAAGCATCATATTATGATCTCATTGATCTTGCTATTTGATCCTTTTTTTCCAGAGCTACAAATAATTTGGCAGCTTCGTTATTGAGAATGCAAAATTCTTAAACTTCTGTGACAGATACTTTGGAGAAGATGTATAACTTATAGTGGCCCAAACTAATCCTTCTGAGAAAAAAAAAGGCAACAGTACTTAATAACCAAGAATGTTGTAGTCTATGAAACAACCTGTTACAACCAATGAGGCAGGGCCAGATATAGAATGACAAAGTTAAAAAAAGAAATTGCCATACCCTTGATAATGTTCTAAGTAAAACAATCTGCTTACTTGAATGTGCTGGTCCACCAAGTTTGTAATAGCACTCTATGGAGAAATCAAGAGACATCTAATATAGGTGGTCTTATTCACGAAAACATAAAGGAATGTCCTGTTAAGAATTAACGTGTTTTCAGTTTTTCCAGTCCCTGAAATGCTAACATTATTGTCAATTCTTATGTTTTTTTTTAAATCAGAAAATGTAATTTTTAAATTTTAATTTGTTATATATGATAGCAGAATGCATTACAATTCATATTATACATATAGAGCACAATTTTTCATATCTTTGTTTGTACACGAAGTTGAGTGATCTTTAACCAATAACCTGGAAGAGCTTTGAAAACGGATCCATGTCTGAGGAAGGAGGATTTCAAGTTTGAGGCCACACTGAACAATTTAGCAAAACCCTATCTCAAAAAGAAGAGGAAATGAAGGTCAGGAAAAAAAAAAAAAACAGAAAATAGGAGTAAGAAAAAAGACTTAAGGGTTTTAGAAGATGGAGACAGATGGGGTACTCTTAGCTCATGGTCATCAGCCTGAGTTCAGTGAGCAGGGGATGGAAATACATTCTTCCAAAATTATATGCTTTTCCTTGCTCTTCTTCTCTGCAAGCATTGTCTTCTCCCAGGCTTTCTTCAGGGCTTAGGTTAAAGGTTAACTTTTCGATAATGCTTTGTTGGACCCACCCAGCCAGAATTAATCATATTTTCCCTCATAGAACCTAGTCCACACTGTATGATTATCTTATTGAATGTAGGATGGTTCTCTCTCTTTGTTGATACTAGATTGTAAGGGAAGTGGTTGTGACTACAGAGGCAATGTTATATTTTCAAGAAGCTATCTTATTTTTCTTCCGGGTACCCAGAATGACTATATTTCCCAACTCCAAAATGTCTAGGGTAGCCTTGAATCAATCTTTGGCTAATGAAATATGGATACAAGTGGTGTATGCTATTTTCAGTCAGCCCCTGACATGTATACATAATCTGTGTTTTTTATTTTCGTTTGTCAATCCCTCTGCCAGGAGTTCAAAAAGCTACTATATAGAACCACCTTCAGTCTCAGAGTTGCCACTTGGAAGAAAGTTACCCACTAGAACATCAACACCAGGTTTCTCATAAATGAAATAAACTTTTATTGTATTAAGACACTGGGAATGTTGTTATAGCTTCTAGTCTTACTTACTGTAACTGATACTGTCTTGTCCTCCTTTACAATGCCTTCTTCCTCAATGTAATTTTCAGTTATTCATTTCTTGTCTACCCAATCCAGTTCTTGCATAACTTCCCTCCCATTAGCCTGGATCCCTTGGTCAATTACTTAATGATGTCATTACTATCACTCTCAAATATTTTCCTATGTTTTATTTTATTAACACAATTAGTAGCAGTAGTCCTGATGGATTTTTCCTCATCAGCAGCATATGACGCTTTGCATGGTATTTTTGCTTTCATTATCTTAGTTTGGTTTTAGCCTTTCATTATTTTTATCTTACTGCAAAGTGCTCTGTGCCTGCTATCACCACACCTGAATCTGAGCTATTACTACAGAAAAATCACAGAAACTTGGCTTTTGTCTCTAACATAGATTGTGCTACTTCCTCACTGCCATTAAGCAAACCACTTTATCTTGTCTTTGCTGTTTTTTTGAATCAGATTTTTCCTACTCTCTGAAAACCTCACCCCTATTCCCAACACTAGCCCCTTCCTTATGTACTTGATCACTCTTTCTAATGATTACTTTTTAAAGAAATCTACTGGGTCAAAGACTATATTTTGTTTATTCCTCATCCTATCTTTCTGCATCCTTATAATGCCTTCATACATCCTATAGTCTACACACATTGAAATCTTTAGTTTCTCCAACACAGTTGAAACGCTTTTAGGCCATTGCACATGATCTTATCTTTTGCCAAAATGCCCATCGCCACTATCCCATATGGAAAGCTTTCACTTTGCTTTTAATAAACAAATCAAATATCATCCCTTTCATTAAATCTTGTCTGACATTCCCAAGAAAACACAACCGCCCCTCTCTGTGCTCCTTCACTATCTCAAATATTTTTGTATTATCTCATTGCTTCAACATGATATTTTTTTTAATATATTTCTCTTACCCGTGGACTGTCAGCATTTCTGAGGCAAGACCACATCTGATTGCTCTCTTTATTTTCATCACTACCAAGAATGCCTCATACAAGTAGTCCTTTAAGTAAGGAAAACAGCCAATCAAGTCTGCTCCATGAGAGATGGCTCAAAGATGCTAACAATTAACAGATTAAGAGCCAGAGTTAATGAGGCTGAGATAGAAAAAAAAGGAGATGGTCCTAATATGGAGAGTAGTAAGTTTGTATTCTGTAATGACAAACCATAAACCGAGTATCTTAAATATGTCCCAAAAGGCCTTAGAAAGCAGAGTTATTAGCAACTGGAAAGAACAGCAAGCAGACACATGGTCCCTCAAATAAAAACAAACTTTATAACTGTCAAAAAATATGGAAAATATCAGATGCTACTTTGGAAAGTAGTGAAACTTCTTATTTGAGGTTAGCAAGTCCCAGGAGATGGGAAAGCTACTACCCAGATTCATACAGCATGCAGGATCCTTATAGTACTGTGTGTAATATTCACCAGTGTGTATCAAGTATATGAAATAGGCACACAGAAATCAAAGAAGCAAACATCACCCTTTTAGATATGAGGTGTCCCCCAAATGCTAATGCGTGAGATAATACAAGAATGTTCAGGGGTGAAATGGTTGTATTGTGAGAGCTGTAACCTGATCTATGAATTGATTCACTGGTATGGTAACTGGGTGGGTGGGATGTGGCTAGAGGAGGTGGATCACTGGAAATATGACTTTAGGCTTTATATTTTGTCCATGGTCAGCAGAGGCCTCCCTCTCTGCTCCCTGGCAGTCATGTTCTGAGCTGCTTTCTTCTTCCATGTCCTTCTATCATGATATTCTGCCTCACTTTAGACCCAAGCCCAGAGTTATAGAGCTAGCCATGGACTGAATCTCTGAAACTAGATCCAAAATAAGTTTTTCCTCCTTAAGTTGTTCCCATGAGGTCTTTTGGTCACAGCAATGAAAATGCTAACTAAAACATGCTCTATGGATTTGTATATGATCATCCTTCTTATACTTATTCTTCATATTTCTCATTCAATAAGATTTTGTATAAAAATAATTTTATAAATAAGTTTAGGAACTATTTCATACAATGTTATCCTTATTAGTAATATAAAGCCATTTGTAAAAGGAGAACATTCCTGCAATAGAGGAGCTGTGTCACTTGGTTACTTTAGCATTTCTCAAAAGTTTTGTTCATAAAACTTTTAATCAATACACCAGTGAGTATTTAATGGAATAATTCAATCAAACTCTGCTTTCACCTAGGTAAAGATCTCTCTCTCTCTGGAAACAGGCAAACATATTTTCTCTTTTGCTGATACCCAACCACATGAGGTCTAAGATATACAGGTAGCCTGCAGGAAGAGTGAGGTAAACTTACCCCAGTGTGAAAAAGAAACCATTTACCAAGCTAGTATATCTCTTTCCATTTAATGATGGCCTCCAACCCTATAAAAAAGATATTAACATACTTCCTTCTACATGTGAGGAAGCAGATGAAGCTAGTGAGAGGACAATCCAGGAATCCCAAATCCGTATTCTTTTCATTTATCAACTCACCTAGCATTGAGCCAGAAGTACAGAGGTGGGGAAATTTAAATAACAAATTGCCAAGACTCCTCAGTGGTCCTAGATGGCTATGGTCCTAGCTTAGTGGTCAATGAATCTTGATTTTATTATTTGAGAACTGACAGTCTTCAGAAACATAAATGTCACTTTGAAAATAACTATTGGATCCCATTAAGTTCAGAAATTTATCTTTTCATTGTTACTACAGAATGGGGATGCAGGAGACAGTGATCATTACTCAATGGCAGTAAGAAAATCAATAACCTATTACTTCTGTCAGCCATATCCCCAGACTAGGACACCTTCATGAAGGTGAGGCTGATGAGTTAGCTCTTGTGTATGAGTCAGACCTTGTATAGATAAACTGAAAATATAACGAGCTAGCTCTATGCCCAAGGATGCTCAGCCAGGCAGTAAATGCTGGTAAGTTCTGGATCATTTTACCTTTATGGATACCTTTATTATCCTCACATGGGCTCCTACTTTGCTCCCCCATTATTTGTTAATTAGAATTGTTTCCTGTTTGTGTTCATCAATAACATGTAGAACTGTCAATCAGAACTTAGGGTCAGCATCTGCCTAGTTAGTGTAACAGTTTGATGAACTCCAGTCAAGAGCAAATAAACTTGATATTTCAGATGGTTTTTGTCTCCTCATTATAGGAATATGCACCATGGCTTCTCTGGGGCTGTTTAAAACAAAATAGTTTGAGGTTATGATTAGAATGGTTTGAAGGAATAGTTTTTTAAAACCTTTTCTTTGTATATGTTATACTGTCTCAAGAATACAATTATATTATTTTGTGTAATTGAAAGAATTTGTAAATAGAAAATAATTTAAAAAGCACAATAACTTGAGAACACTTATTATTGCTCTCATGACCTGGTAAGGTTTCAAGAGGTGGGAAGCTAGACTAGATACATCTCTAAGGATCCTTCTGGCTCAAAAATTCCAAGAAAAAAAAATCCCAGGGCTTTAGGTTTTGTTTTGTTTTCAGTGAGAAATAATTGCTCTTTCTCCAGTATGATCTTCATTAGCGGGAGTAGCAATTTTACCAGGCTCTGTAATACTATTGGTAATGAGGCATCCTCAGGTCCTTGCATTCAATTCATTCAGTGTCTTGCTGGGAAGGCAGAGAGATACAATATATTTTTTTAAAACCTTCTCATTTTCAAATCACAAATTACAGCCAGAAGCAAAAGAAACAGAAGAAAAAAATCCCTCAATACTCTCCATTTTGCTACCTCAGCATTTAAATAATTAGTTTCCTGAAGTTTGACTGCTGGACTTGTAAACAGCTGAAAGGTCTTAGTGTTTGTTTTCCATATCCCCATACCCAGTGCAAACAGCCTACAGGTTGGCCATTAATTGGATTGCTTTTATTTATTTATTTTCTTCAATTGGAGGAGGGGGTACTAGGGAAAAGGAAAACAGTGAGTCTGACTTTATCGTTATTCTTCCCTAAGTTGTCCTAGTGTTCTCCGAATGAAAAGCAAGATATCTGGAAATGGGTGTCTTTACACCAGCCCCATTCCTACAAAACTCCCACTTAAGATGCTCCTTTTCATTGCTTCTTTTAATGACCATATTATTTTGAAGTTATTAGTTTGGCTTCTTTCTAGCTTCCACTAATGGATGAGTTAACACATGACTCACAGACAGCTATTTCTTTTCATCTTCAGGGAAGCAGGAATGCTTTTTAAAAATTCCATTTAAATAAGTATTTGGACCACTTTGCATTGAAAGCCATATTTTATTGCCCATAAGAGCAAGCTGTTATGCTGACATGACTTGTAATAGCTGCAAATTGATAGCACTTCTGCCTTTGTTCAAGTCTAGGGGACAGTGACTGGAGGAAAGAATTCCTTTGCTTAAGTTAGTCCTTGAAGAAAGTGAGGTGCCTGAGGTGGTGCATTGGGGCATTTGGGTCACAGTTTGCTTTGGCAAGAACATTACCATACACCAAACCATTCCCTAAAGATACAGCATTAAAAAGCACTTAAAACCTTTATCCATTAAGGAATAGGGTAGGAAAGTTGATAAGAAATCTAAACTTTTTTAAGGATATATTTTGTTCTAAACTTTATGCCAAGAAGCTAAGGATAAACACATATTCATTCACCCAAATAAATTCAGAGTATAACAGCATATAAATAAATGTAACCTTAAAGAAATAAGAATCCTAGTTCTATATAAGATGAAGTCAGCATACTGCTGCTCCCTGTCTCTCCACTGAAAATAACTAAGAATACTAAACAATATGCTTGCAGCATCTATCTGAGGGCTCTGGAAAGTAAATGTCGACAGGCAATTTGGGGAGCTGTAGATAAAACTGACAGTATCTTTTTTTTTTTAATTTGTTGTTTTTAGATATACATGACAGTAGGGTGTATTTTGCAAAGGACTTAAAATCAGCTGGCAGTATCTTTATAGCCCCAAACCTAGAAGTGCATACCAGGCTCAAACAGAAAGCTCTGACAGAAGTTCTGTCTTTCTTGTCAAAGGAGCAGGAAATTGGATCCCCCAAAAGAGAAGTGTCAAAATTCCCTTGAGTTTTATTGTTGTTGGTTTTGTTTTGTTTTCCATCCTCTCCTTTCTCAAACAGCCCCAAGGCAAACCCATGGTGGCAGCAGTGGCAATAACAGAAGAGCCAGTGGCAGAAGTGATAGCAATCCCAGTAGATGCATGAAGTTCTGAGCCAAGAACATGGAAGGCACCCCAGTGCTTTCCTTTTCCCTTTCTAAATCACTTCAACACTTGACCTTCCAGGTCAAAATACATACACAAGAATAGGTAACTCAGAGCCACAGACTTCTGGCTAGAAGGAAAGGAATCCTCAGGGTTAGAAAGTATTAGGCAAACTGTGCAAAGAAGGAGCTGGGGAAATCAACCCCATAATATTGTCTATCAACTCCTCTACTCACCCTCAGCTTTTGCATGATTACATTTGAACTTAAACAATATCCCACAGGTGTTGAGAACTGATCTATAAAGTCGACCATTGCCCAGGGACCATACCTATCATTGGGTGATACACAAGCAGGACAGATCCAAACAGCTCTATAATGGCTTTGAAACTGAATTCACATTTGAACCCCAGGTCCCAGAAAGCGAGCTGAACTTGTGACCTGAACCCAACTCAATCAGGCCTGGTAAAAAAGCAATCAGCATGGACTGGGGCTGTAGCTCAGCTGCAGAGTGCTTGCCTAGCATGCGTGAGGCAATGCATTCGATCCTCAGCCCCACATAAAATAAACAAAATAAAGGTATGCTGTCCATCTACAACTACAAAAAAAAATTAAAAAAGCAATCAGCATCAATACTTTCCACAAAACTTAAGATCAAGAGACTTAGAGTATTAAATATATCTAGGAAACAAAACAAAATTACTCAACATAAGAAAGACCAGGAGAATTTCAATGTGAAAGGTGAAAGACATTTAATGGTTGCTACTAACCTGAAATGACATAATATTACAATATTGTAATTATAAGACACCAAAGAAGATATTTTAACTATGCTCCAAATAGGGAAGGCACTTGTATTAAAAAAATGGAAAGATGGAAGGTTGCAGCAGAGAAATAGAAGATATTAAAAAGATGGAAATGGAAATTCTAGAACTGAAAAGTATAATAAGCAAAATAAAGACTACATCAGACCTGGGCACTGTGGCGTGTTCCTGTATCCCAGCTACATGGGAGCCTGAGGCAGGAGGATTTCAAGTTTAAGGCCAATCTGGGTAACTTAGTGATACCATGTCTCAAAATAATATGAGCCGGGGGTGTAGCTCAGTAGTGGAACACTTGTCTTACATGGGCAAGGCCCTGAGTTCGGTAGCCAGTACTAAAAAAAAAGGGAGCGAGGGAAATGTTCTTAATGGCAGAATGGAGACACCAAATAAAGGTGATGTTACATAATGATTAAAAGAACAATCCACCAAGAAGATATAGCAATCCTAAATCTAAATGTATACGTACCTAACATCAGAAACTTAAAACACATGAGGCAAAAGTGGATAAAAGTGAAAGAAGAAACAAACAAATCCACAATATATTTGAAGTCTTCAACACTCCAGTCTCAATAGAACAAATGGACAGAAAACCAGAAAGAATAATTAAGCATTTGTAGAACACTCTACCTTAAAAACAGCAAAACAGATATTCTTCTCAAGTGCAACTCAAATATTTACCAAGATACACTATATCCTGAGCCTAAAAATTAAAGAAATAATTTGCTTGTTTACTGTTGAATCCATAAGCACCTAAAAGAGTAAGTGGGCATGATATATATCCAGTGAAGAATAGATGAGTTACTGAGCTAATACATAGACGCATACATAAAATTAAAATGTAACATTACATGTGAATATTAATAGTTTATGTAGGCATAAAATTGGCACAAAGTGTAAAGTGACTGGTGAGGTGATCAGAAAGACATTATGGGCAAATATTTTGTTTCTCTTATTGCAGAAGTAATGAATTTTAATTGTAGACTACTTGGAATATTAAAAAAGTACGTAGATGAATATTATTATTATCCATAAATCATATTTGTCTTTAAAGCCTTTAGTTTGGCTTGCAACTATAACATATATATATATTTTCTGATTATTTCTATTTTATTACAAAATCTAGATCATTCTTCAAAAACAGATTTTTATACTTCACTTTTTTCACATTACAGTATAAACATTTTCTGTATCATTAAAAGCTCTAAAAATTATGATTTCTAATAAGCAACATAGAATGTTGGTTTTAATACACTGTGTATTTAATCATTTTCCTATCAAGGAGTATTTCCAAACTTTTATTCCTAAGTAGTGTTATGATAGAAATCTTTGTACATAAATGATTATGCATATTTCTGTTTATATTTCCCTGTAGTTTTTGAATCAAAATATATGGTTAATTTTTAGACTCTTGATATGTATTGTCAAATTTCCCTCCAGAAAGGATCTAATTAATGACCAGCAGTGCGTGACAGTATTTTAAACATTTTTCATCAATATGAAAACTAAAAATTGAATGTCAACTTTTCTTTTGGTGTTTTTTAAATTATGTTCAATATTGAATATTTTTTCTAAATATTTTTGGCAATCTGAATTTATTATCCTTATTTATTTTCTTACAAATTTTATAAGCAGGTATCCTGAGCCTATAATTAAATGAAAGCCAATAAAACCAACTCAACAATTCCCCAATATGTACTATTTTAACAGTTCAGTTTTCCTTCCCACCAACAGCCCTATCTCTGAAGGATGTATACTTCCAGAGATACCAACAACCATCACCAACTCCTAACTCCATCACTATGGTTCTTGCTCCCCCAACCTCACCCTCTGTAAGATGTGCTTAATTAAACATCACACCCAGCTCTTTTGCCTTCTTAAAGTTTCTGTCTCTGAATTCAGTGCAGAAAGTTGCTTAGAAACTCTGTGTGCATGTGTATACACGTGTGTTGTGTGACATTGAAGGTTTCACCCACTTCACAAAACAGAACCCTTACATTAAATAAATAATTTAAAAGGCTCTGTTGTCAAAATACATGGAGAGGATGCATTTTATCTTTTCATCTTTTTTTTTTTTTCCTTCATGGTGCTTGGGATCAAACTCGGTGCCTCATGCACTCTAGGTACGTGCTTCATACTGAGAACTTTTTTGTTGTTTTCTCCTTCATTAGGATGTAAAGTGACCAAGTTAAAAATATAAAAGTCCTAGAAAGATATGACCTCAGTTTTTGGTGTTTTGAGTTTACCTTCTTCTATGGATTCTGAGTTTTGTAATGGGGACGTCAAGATGCTCTGTCAAGGGGTTCTATCAGCTTTGATTTTAAAATACTGGATAGTGGATTCCCAGGAGTTGGGCTCATGTTAGGCATGTTAGGTTTTGGTTCAGAATTCATCAAGTGATAATATGTACTGTGTGCATATTGCTTGAGCCCCATACTAAATCTCTGACTAATCTTGAAAACTCACTTCCAGAAAATCTGCTTCTTAGGAGGAAAACTCTTTATCTTGAACACTACTCTGTTTCATTGATTAGCAATCTCATTTTATCAGGTGTTAGGGGAACAGAGATGAATGAGATGGTCTCACTTTTCTAATTGGGAAGCAGACAGGTGCCTTCACAGTCACAGAATTATGATAAATGTCTCAAAGATGCTCAGAAGTCTAAGAGAGCACACAAAGGAGCATGCCTGACTATCTAGAGAAAAGAGAGGGTGCTCTGGTCAGGGAAGGGTCTCCAATGTGGATAGTGTCTCTGTCATCCTGCAAAATAGGATGGCAAAATCTACTAGAATCAGAGGAAACAGGATGTATATATTAGAGCCCTCATATTTGGTCACAAATACAAATATCAGAGAAAGGGTGGCTTTCTTATGAGGAACAGAATTTTCAAAAGCAGAAATGAACTTCATCTCAGAAATATGCTAGAACCAAGGCATTGAAGCCACAAGGAATTTCTTCACATCAACTTCATCTTTCGTCGCAGCAGAAATATTATATAGGCCAGAAGCTCCCAGGATGACATTTCTCCCATCAAGAGTTGTGTCAGTTATTTATTGCTACATACAAATGACTCCAACACTTACTGGATTAAAACAATATTCATTTAGTATTTCATACTCTCCGTGTGCCAGGAATTCTAGCATGGCTTATCTGAGTATCTCTGGATCAAAGTCCCCAGTGAGATTGCAATAAATTGTTAGCCTGGACTGTGGTCCCCATCTGAATGTCCAAAAAGACAGCGTAGGGTATGAAGAATATCTGATTCTAAGTGCACTCTAGTGACCGCTGACAGGCTTCAAAAGATCCAGTTCAAAACTCATTCATGTAATTATTGGCAGACTTCAGTTCATCATGGGTGATTGGGCTGTAAACCTTATTTTCTTGCTAAACCACATGGGGCTCTTCCCTGGGCCACTCACAGCATGTAACCTTGCTTCCCCCAGCAGGAGAGATCCAAGCAGTGGAAGCTCAGAGAGAGCCCTGGTAATGGATGCCACATTCTTTTTGTAACCTAATCTAGGAAGTTGCATCTCATAACTTCAGTCACATTCTATTCATTAGAAATGAGTCACTAAATACAGCTGATATGGAAATTAGGGTCTTTCATAAAGACATAAGTACCAAGATAAGGGATCATTAGGGATTATCTTAGAGGCTGTCTATCACAAAAGATCAAATCAGGCTGAAATTTGGATTTCATAAGCCCCAGGGTGGGTTCTAACTGTCTCTGTTAGGTCTAGGTGTTTATCTTTGTGATGGTCAACTATATTCATGGGGTCAAAGTCACATTTTAATATAATCCTGCTGAAAACCCAACTCTGAGAACAGAGTGAGAATTTTTCAGGGAAAAGGGGATGAAGCACTCACTCTAATTATTGGGGGATCTCAGTGGCCTTCACCCATACATGCACATACATGCACATACATGCTCATAGACAAGCCTAGATTCACACTCCAACCACTGTGCCTTTTATTTTTGTATGTATTCAGATTCTAAAAACATCTTTGAATGAAACTTCAAAAATTTTGAAAACTTATATTTGAGAAGACTGAGGTCTAGGGCTGAGAAAGAGGAAAGTCTTATCCAGGATCACAGGTAGAGCATAGGAAGAAGGTATGGTGCTTTGGTCAGTTGTTGCATTGTGTGACCAAAATACCTGACAAGAAGAACTTAGAGGAGAGAATGTTTAATTGGGACTCACAAGTTTCAGAAGTCTCAGTCCATAGATTGCCAACTTCATTGCTCTGGGCCCAAGGTGAAACAATACATCATGGCGGTGGGCAACAGAGGAAAGCTGCTCAGCTTATGGTTACCAGGAAGCAGAGACATAGGGAGAAAGGGGCCACAGAAAAGATGAACCCTTCCAGGACAGGTTCCAGGGACCTGCCTCCTCCTGCCATGCCCCACCTGCCTAGAGTTACCATCCAGTCAGTCCATTCAAACTAAGATGAGGTTACAGCTTCCATAATCTAATCATTTCACCCCTGAATATACCTGCATTAACAGGAGCTTTGGGGGATAAAAAAAAAAAAACATATGGATTGACATATTAGTGTTTCTGCTTGTGGCTAAAGATGCTGCTTGCAGCTTTGGGAAAGCTTCTTAAGGAGGAGGACAGGTAAAGCCTTATCTGTGATTGGGGTTTACAAAGAAGAATGCAGAGAGAGAAATGAAATGATTTGATAGAGGAAACAGATAGTAAGATGATGCCATCCTTAAGCTAGGAGGCTAGGTCAAGAGTAGGTCTGTTGAAATTAGTCTGATCTGCATCAGTGGTTGGTTGAAGGGATAGAATAGAGGGAGAAAAATCAATTAGGGGAGCAGATTGATTAGAAGAGAGAAAATGGAGCCAAGTGTTTGGAGAGGGCTGGAAAGGGTGAGACCAGGTACGTGAGAGAAAGAAGAAAAAGTACTTCCTCATCAAATGAAAGAGAAAGGGAGAAATGAAGCAGGGAAAGCTCCGAAAGAAGACACAGGAAGCTAAGGAAACTCAAAGCAGAGGAAAACCCTGCTAGCAATTCAAAAGACAAGCTGTGTCCTGGGGAAACTGACGCAGGTAGCCTTTGAGACTTAGGAACCCAGAGGAGAAATTGAACAGCCACTGTAAGGAAGCAATTGGACATCAAGGAGCAGCAAGTAAGACTGGTGTTAGTGATGAGTGCCCAGCTGAAGTGAGGATCTGGGACTTTGCAGGAGGCTTATGTAAATCTTTTTTTTCCAGATTCCTGGGACTGTCTTGAAACCAGCAAGTCCATGAAAACCCTGCCCTGACCAGTGGGATATTGGAGTGACTAGATCTTTTCTGCTACTTTTGCTTAGATGTGGGAGGATGAGAAATTAATTGATGGTGGTCAAATGGGGAGAATTATGAAGATGGGGACCTGCTGTTATTCCCCTTCACCAAAGAAAAAAAAAGGCCTATGGTATATGCAGAGGGCAAAAAAAGAAATAAAATTCAGAAAAGCAGAAAAAGTATTGCCTGGCTATTTGCAGGAAAAAAAACTCCTCATCATAACTTTGTTCTATAGGGCAGCGATTAGGTTATAGGATGACATGTTTAATTTTTCTGTTTGTTATTTTGTTATGTGCTTAAGAATAAATGAGCCTGAGCTGTAGCTTGAGCCATTTAAGCAAATGTCAAGAAACGCATTTGTAGGGCTGTTAAAAAGCAGTGTTGCATAATGGTCATTATCATGGGCTTTGGAGCCATGCTGTCTGGGTTTGAATCTTGCCTTTTAATAATTGCATGACCCTGGGTGAATCACAGCCCTTTCATACTTCACTTTCTTTGCCTCTATAATGATGATGACAATAGTATCTATCTCCCAAGATTGTTGTGAAGAGTCCTAGATAAGCAGCCTTCAACACATGTTACTTATTAGCCAGTTTTTACTGGTGATTACATTCCATGGTGAAGTCCACAGAAACACTGGCTCTTGATGTAAGGGTTCCAAGACGTCTTGGTTTCTTGGTTTCAACTGTGCTTCTTGGTGCCCAAGAGTGTAAAAGAGATGCTTTGGGGCCTCCTATGAGGGAAAAGGGGAAAAAGTTGCTGCCATGAGCTTAGCTCTGCTTCTATCGATTTCATATCCTTCTTAGTCTTCTGCCTACAGCTGGAAAGAAGCTAGCTATGCTACATGAAGAAAACTGAAGCAGTTTAGTAAATGGGAAAATGAAGTCCAGGAGGAGAGATGACTTGCCCAAAGTCAAACCTGAGCTTTCAGCAGAAGGTGATCTAGCATCCCAGTCCCCTCTGCCTCAGGTTCAAGGCTGTTTCTGCTACAGCTTTCTATTTGTTCCATCCCTGGTGCGTAACAGCTGGAGATGCACAGCCACCCCAGAGGCTGTTCCTCATCATTTCACCAGCGTATAATGTGCCCTGATCTAAAACCTTAGACTCATAAAGGAGTTTTCATCATAGAGTCATAGGAAAAGAGAGGAATATTATAAAGTTTTTCCTATATGCATGTACATGTGGCTAAATGTGTGATTTTCTCCTTTCTCATAGGACTTGCCATGATATTCTCTCTCTCTCTCTCTCTCTCTCTCTCTCTCTCTCTCTCTCTCTCTCTCTCTTTTGCAGGAGAAAAGCTTTATTCATTCAACCAATTTTCTCTGTATCTTGGGAAAGGCCATCATTACTCCATTCTACAATTGAGACTATGTATTTACTTATTATTTTTAATTGTTTCTTTTTAGTTATACATGACAATAGAATTAATTTTGACATAGTCATAAAAGCAAGGAATATAATCATTCTAATTCAGTCCCCAGTGTTTCCCCTTTTTCTCCCACCCTCTCCCTCTGTTCCCTTTCCTGTACTGATCTTTCTGCTATTTACGTATAGTTTTTTTTTTTTTAAATTAGTGTCTTGTGGATAGACATGATGGTAAAATTCACTGTGGTGTATTCATATAATACATAGGAAAGTTGGGTCGAATTCATTCCACTGTCTTTCCCTATCCTATCCCTCCTCCCTTCCCTTCTTTTCCCTTTTTCTACTATACCAATCTTTCTTCTATTTTCCCCCATCCCCTTATTATGGGGTTAGATTCTGCATATCAGAGAAAACATTCAGCCATTGACGTTTTTGACGTTTTTGGACTGGTTTATTTCACTTAACTGATAGTCTCCAGTTCCATCCATTTAGCAGAAAATGCCATAAAGTCATTCTTCTTTATGCTGTAAATATACCATATTTTCTTTATTCATTCATCTGTTGAAGAGCACCTAGATTGGCTCCATAGCTTGGCTATTGTGAATTGTGTTGCTGTAAACATTGATGTGACTGGGTCACTGTAGAATGATGATTTTAAAACTTTTGCATATATACCAAGGAGTGGGATAGCTGGGTAATATGGCTGTTCTGTTCTTAGTTTTTATTTTTTTTAAAGAATTTCAATACTGTTTTCCAGAGTAGTTGCACTAATTTGCATTCCCACCAAAAAATGTGTGAGTGTACTTTTCTCCCACATCCTCATCAAAATTTTAATGTTACTTGTATTCTTGATAATGGCAATTTTGACTAGAGTAAGATGAAATCTCAATGTAGTTTTAATTTGCATTTCTTTAATAACTAGAGATATGAAACTTTTTTTCATGTATTTGTTGATTATTTGTATTTTTTCTTTTGAGAAGTGTCTGTTTAATTCCTTTGCCCATTTATTGATTGGGTTATTTATATTTTTTGGTCTTAAGATTTTTGAATTCTTTATATATCTTGGATATTAATGCCCTATTTGAGAAGCAGTTGCCAAAGATTTTCTCCCATTCTGTAGGCTCTCTCTTCAAGCTCTTGATTGTTTCCTTTGCTGTGCAGAATTTTCATTTGATGCCATCCAATTTATTGATTTTTTAAATTTTTATTTATTTATTTATTTATTGGTTATTCAAAACATTACAAAACTCTTGACATATCATATTTCATACATTCGATTCAAGTGGGTTATGAACTCCCATTTTTATCCCAAATACAGATTGCAGAATCACATCGATTTTAGGTGTCTTGTTAAGGAAGTCAGTCTCTGAGCTGACATGTTGGGGTGTTGGGCGTTTATTTTCTTCTTTCACTTGTAAGGTTTCTGGTCTAATTCTTAGGTTTTTGATCCATTTTGAGATTAGTATTGTACAGGGTGAATGATAGGGATGATATTCTTTGTAGTACATATGGATTTCCAGTTTTCCCAGCATCATTTGTTTAAAAGGCTATCTTTCGCCAACGTATGTTTTTGGCACCTTTGTCTAGCACCAGATAACTGTATTTATGTGGATTTATCTCTGTTTTCTATTCTATTACATTCGTATTCAATGCCTGTTTTGGTGCCAATATCATGCTGTTTTTTTTTTTATTTAATTTTGTGTCTTCTATTGAATTTGGTGTTGGTTTGTTCTTCCTTTTGAGGGCCTTGAGATATTATGCTAGATTGTTTTTTAGTATCTTCCTATTCTTTTTAATGTATGAGCTCAGTGCCATGAACTTTCCTCTTAGAACTGCCTTCATACTGTACCAGAGATTTTGATATGTTGTATCACGATTTTTGTTTACTTCTAAGAATAGTTTTTATTTCTCCCCTGACTTCTTCTGCTTTTCATTCATCATTCAAAAGTATATTATTTAATCTCCAGGTGTTAGAGTGGGTTTCTGTTTTTTTAGCTTATCATTGGTTTCTAATTTCATTCTATTATGATCTAACATAATGAAAGATATTATCTCTATTTTTCTTTTGTATTTGCTAAGATTTGCTTTGTGACCTAAAATATGGTCTATTTTAGAAAATGTTCCATATTGCTGCTGAGAAGAAAGGGAATTCTGACATTAGTGATGAAATATTCTACGAATATCTGTTATGTTTATATTATTAATTGTATTACCTTAGTTCTGTAGAATCTTAGAGTTTTGGGGGATGGTGAGAGAGAAAAGTTGAAGTCATACAGAATTATTGTATTGTGGTCTATTTGACTCTTAATATTGAGAAGGGTTTGTTTGATGCTCCATTATTCAGGACATAAATATTTATGATCATTATAACCTGTGGATGTTTGATTCCCTTAAGCAGTGTAAAGTGACATCTTTGCCTGTGAGGTGAGTCTCTTGCAGACAGCATATTCTTGGTTCTTCTTTTTAATCCAATCTGCCAAACTATTTCTTTTTCTTTTGTTTTTAGATTTCCATGACTTAGGCATGTAATACATTTTATTTGTTTTTGTTTTTTAAATTTTGATTTGTTATATATGACAATAGAATGCATTGCATATAGAGCACAATTTTCATATCTCTGGTTGTACACAGAGTCACATCCTTCATATCTTCTTACATGTACTTAGGGTGATGATGACCACCTCATTCCACCATCTTTCCTACCTCTATGCCTCCTCTTCCCCTCCCTCTTCTTTCCCCCTTTTCTCTATTAACCTATGTCTTTTTATTGATGAGTTTAAGCCATTTACATTCAATGTGATTATTGAGAGATGATTATTGTTTTCTGCCATTTTGATTTATTTTTAATATTCAAATTGGACTTGATTCTCTTTTAATTCACTATTCTTCTAATTGATACTTCTAGTTTAGTTACTGCCTATGGTAGTTTTCATTTTCATTTTTTATTTCTTCTTCATAAAATGTTTTATGGAGTATTTTTTGTAGTGCAGTCTTTCTATTATGTATTCTTTTAGCTTATGTTTATCATGGAAGGTTTTTATTTCATCTTCAATTCTGAATCTTAATTTTACTGGGTATAGAATTCTTTTCTGGCATCCATTTTCTTTCAGAGTTTGGTGTATATTTCCAAGCCTTCCTGGCCTTTAGGGTCTGGGTTAAGAAATCAGTTGAAATCCAAATTGGTTTACCTCAAAATGTGACCAGTCTTTTTTCTCTTGCAACTTTTAAAATTCTGCATTCTATATTTTAGGCATTTTTACCATAATGTATCTTTGAGTAAATCTACATTTATTTTATATCTTTGGAGCCTTATGTGCCTCTTGTATTTGAATTTCCAGGTTTGGAAGATTTTATAATATTATTTCATTGAAAAGATTGTGCAGTTCTTTAGTTTTTAGCTTCAGAGCCTTCAACTATCCCAATGAATCTTAAATTTGGTCTTTTAATGTTAACCCAAATTTCTCAAATATCTGTTTATGGTCTCTTAACATCTTTTATTCATGGTTCACTTTTATTTTCAACCAGATCTTTGAGGTCTGAAAATCTATCATCAAAATGGTCTAATCTACTGGTGATGCTTTCTATTGCATTTTTAATTTGGTTTATTGATTCTTTCATTTCCAAGATTTTCCCTTTGTTCTTTTTCAGAATCTGTATGTCTTTATCTGAATTTTCTGTGATTTCACTTCTTACATCTACTTTTATCTCATAGAACAGTGTAACTATGAACTTTCTAAATTCCCTCTCTGGCATTTCTTCCATAGTGTCAACGAAGTCTGTTGTTGAAGCATTATGGGCTATTTGGGATGGTTGATTCCTTTGTTTTCATATTGTTTATGTGTCTACCCACCTATTGATACAATTCTCACTTCTTTTAAGCAAACAACTATGTTGTGAGCTTCTTTCTCTTAAGAGCCCTGGGTTAGGTGAATATCCAGATAAAGATATTTTAAGTCAATGTGTGACCTCTGCTAATTTCAATATCAGCACCACTTTAAGAGATGCCACTGAGCCCTATTTATTATAATCACTTTAGAGCTAAGCCTTGTTTTTTCAGTCTTATAAGAAACAAAAAACTTGGGCTGGGGTTGTGGCTTAGTGGTAGAATATTTGCCTAGCATGTGTGAAGCCTTGGGTTCGATTCTCAGCACCACATATAAATAAATTAAATAAAGGTCCATTGACAACTAAAAAAATATATTAAAATAAAAAAATAAATACAATCCGTCAAATTCAGGTATAAATCTATAATAAATTTCTGGAATAGGTTAAAAAATCAGTTGTTAGATTTAGTAAAGTTATTATAAACTTAATTGAGGCTAAAAGGAAGAAAAAAGAAAGACTGGGCAAAAAGGAGAGGGAAAGGAGAGACAGAGAGAAAGAGAGAGAAAAAAAAGATATAAAGGAATAATTTACCCTAAGATAGAAAGGAGAATTAGATGAATGTTGGGTATTTGAGAAAGTAGAAGATAATGCAAGAGGATGACTTGGGGGTAAGAGAAGCAAGTCAAGCTATGAAAACAAAGATAGGAAGACTGATTCCAGTTAATGCTTTAAATCATTAGATGAAATACATTCAAATGAAGGTACCATGTTTGCTATTGGGTTAAAAATTATTGTTTAAGTTTTATTTATATGAACAAAGTTGACATTAGAGTTGTTTATAGTAAACTATGTCAAGCTGAAAGAAAATACTTGTTGAATCTTGGTTTGGATTTCACCAGTGTTTGGACATTTAGCAGATGTCTATCAGTCTTTGACTGGGGATCTCTCCTAAGTTGTAGAGACACAGGAACCAGTTCTCTGGTTGCTATGAACATCCTACCAGAAACTCCTTCTGGTTTGCCAGCTCAGGGCCCTGCAGTTGACTGCCTATAGTGTGCAGGGTTGTGGCTTGGCTGTTTCTGTTGTGTGGAGTATTCAGGAGGCAGGCTCTGAAGTGTCCCTGTGTTTGCTGTGGATCACCATGTATGTATTCCCCTCTATCAAATCATTTCCACAATATTAAAGATCCTGAGTGCTCTCTGTAAATGCAAGAACTCTGGTTTGCATTATCTGTAGTGCAGAAATATTTCTCCAGCTAATGATACTCTCCGAGGTACTCTAGTGAAGAGTCTCACGTGGTTCACCTGAACCACTGCCCCAGGTTGCAAATGGCAGACCCGTTGATTCCCTCTGTTGACTATGTCTGATGGAAGGTCCTCCAAGTATCCAAACAATGCCTTTTTACTCACCAGTTATGATCATGGGTTAGGCTCTGCTCCAGTTAAGGCTGAGATCAGCCCCTTCTTGCTGTGTAGACTCTGATAATTTTCCATCAGTTCTCTATATTCCATGATTTTCAGGCAGTTTGCCTCTGGTGTAGTCCCAGGATCCCAGGGGTCATTTCTAGGCTTCCCATGGTGCCTCCTCCAGTGTCAGTGGTCAGGGCCTGGTGAATTACTTTCCCTTGTTGAGGGTCAGAGATTCTTTGTTGCTGAGTCGAACTAGCTGATGCTGTGCAGAGCTCTTTGCCTTTGCAGGAGTTGCATTGAGCAGGATTAGGTGCACTTCCCAACACAGGTCCCCCCCCCCACCAGGCTGTTCCCCCTTGTTCTCATGGAGGGGGAAAAAGAGGGGTCTTCAGCATTTTTCAGCTAGTGGTGGTCTTTCTAGAAGTTCTTTCTGGCCAGATTTTTAAGATGTCCCACCACAGGGGACTTCCCTCTGGTTTAATTTGCTGCTGTCTGGATGTGGGAAGAAATCGTGCATATTTAAGGAGCTGACTGCTCAGCTGAGGGCTCTACCGGATTCCTGAGGACCCCTGACTTAGTTTTCTTTTCACAATTAGGTTCTAAGCTCCTTGCTCTGTGTTAGGGACCTTTCTATTACCGTTGCGAATGTATGTTGTGTCTATCTTTTTTTTTTTAATTGGTTGTTCACAACGTTACAAAGCTCTTGACATATAGTATTTCATACATTAGATTGAAGTGTGTTGTGTCTATTTTTCCAAATGTTTTTAAGTGGGTGAGCTGAAGAGCTTTTCCATTTCCCCCTCTGTATTGCCCTTCTCCCCTTCCTATACCCAGCCTCAGGTGTGGGGTTAGGAAACTCTGGGTTTATTGTCTACTGTGGTCATCTATCTTCCAGTTTATCCAGACCTCAGACTTTGTAATATTGAGTCTTAAAGCATCTATTTTGCCACCCATCTCTCAATTCTACTTTTTCTTTGCTGCGTCCTTTCTGTGTTGTGAGGAAATCAGGGCTTGCTGCCTAGCTCGTTTCCACCATCTTCCTGGAATCTCTAATTTCTCAATCAGGCAGTTGGCTATTCCTTCCCAGAGCTTCCCAAAGTGCCTCTTTCCAGCATAAATGTTTGAAACATCCAATTTCATGGTGAATAAAATATGGTCCTACTTTCAAGTCAATCATCTAAGATTAAAGTACCAACCCCGTGACTGGCACATAGGTGCTGGGCAAATGTATGTGAAACCACACAGGTGTCAAACCACAAGCTGATGCAAAATGTGCTGAATAATTCATATTGCTGTTATTATTATGGTGAAGCTGTACCAGGGATAACATCCTCTGTCCCAAAAGAGCTAATTACTGAGTTGGCTAAAAACTTTTATAAAACTTTGTTTCTCCTTGAGGAAAAGGTGTGGATCCCAATGTGCCACAGAGGATTTAATTTTTCTTTGTCATATAAAATGCCTGTGGCATGGGAAGAAAAGCGCAGGAGAGTGGGAGGGACTGGTGAAGGGCAAACAATGTCTGCAAGAAGACCTGCCGACCCTGTGCCCGTCACTGCAGACTCTCCTTCCTCAGGTTCAAGGCCTATCTGGGATCCCAAAGAACCTTCTTCCTGTAAGCACATGCCACAGCTGACTGATTAGGGGAGACCTTTTAATGAAACCATTGATAAAAGAAGCCTCAGCTCCACAGGGGCCTGAACTAATTAGGATAGTGACAGTCAGGAGAACACCCACACAGACAGTTCCGTGTCATCTCTGTCATCTCTCCAAGGCTAGAATGCAGGGAGCTGCCAGTTGTTGCTGCCCTGTTGCCCTTTCCTCCCCACTTTCGGGTCCTGTTTCTTAAAATCTGCTTCCTACACATTCAGTCCCCTTGCGAATGTATGTTCCAGTCCCTCCCCAGCCAGGACCTTGGGATGTGGCACCTTTAAACCATCAGGAACACCTCCATCCCTGGAGCTAAAACTGCAGCTATGCATATTTCAAAGGAAAATGGAGAGCATAGTACTAGGCCTCCCCGGCTTCCTCTGTTCATTTTTATTTTCTGTTCTTCCATATAGAACAGCACTATTTCATCTCTATCAATTGCTGTTCTCCTGAGAATATTTAGGTATGTGTACATATATACATCTAATATGTTTACATATTAGATGTGATTCTGGGGACTGGTAAGTCCAAAATTTGTTTCCACAGACTGGAAACTCAACCAGGCATTGATGCTGTAGTCTTGAGGTAGGATATTTTCCATTCTGGGCAAACAATTTCTTGCTCCTAAAGACTTTCAACTGATTTTCCAGTAAGACCTGCCCACACTATAGATGGTTGCCTCTTTGACTTAAAATTAATTGATTGTAAACATTAACATCTAAAAAATACCACTATAGCATTACCTCACATAATATGGCATTTAATTCAATAACTGAGTGCTGTAGCCCAGCCAAGTTGGCAAATGCTTTACATCATTCAGACATCCCAAAGTTTCTTTCAGCTAAGCAGAGAAGTTGGCATTATTCCCATTCTACAAGTTCAAGACCGAGGCTTCTCAAAGTTACACCTTGTTTGTTTTCACACAGCTAGTAAATGTTATTGCTGGATATTAAAATTAATCTTCAGTTTTAAACAGTCTTAAATTCTTAATATCAGATCACACTATTTTTCTCACAAGTCAGCCATTCATGCATTCAATAATTGTGTATTTAGTTCCCTTCTCATGACAGGCACTGGCTTGGACAAGACGGACATGGGATCTTGGCATTATGGACCTGGCCTCTGGTGAGGAAGACAGATACACCAACACCATGCACACATGCATGTGCATGCACACACAGAGATGCTGGTAGCATTTAAATGGTCTCTGAAATGATTGATAATATCTGTAAGAGCTGGGTACTGTTACCGATACAGAGAGGCATGGAGTTGAGAAGGTGGCTCAGGAAAGGCAGAAAATCCCTTTTCAAAGAGAAACAAAGATGAGCTAAGTGAACTCTATGTCAGTGTGCTTCAGAAGAGGCTGAGGTTGTGTCTGTACTAGAGGAGGATTGAGTCAGGAGTCAAAAAAGCATACCTTAATTTTTCCATTGGTACAAGAGAGATTACAGAGATGGAAGCTTAGTAGGAACCTACTTGGAGGGCCACCCATGCAGCCAACCCTGGCTCTTGCTTCTGGGCCCCACATGCTCATCACACAGTGTTATAGTTTAGATATGAGGTGTCCCTGAAAAGCTCATGTGCAAGACAAGGCAAGACTCGTCAGAGGTAGAATGATTAGATTACTAGAGGTATGACCTAATCCATGGATTAATCCAGTGATATGGGTTAACTGGGCAGTAACTATAGGTAGGTAGGGTGTGGCTGGAGGAGGTGGATCACTGAGAGTGTGCCGTAGAGGTTTATGTTTTGTTCTTGGTGAGCAGAGCTCTGTCTCTGCTTTCTGGCTCTGATATCCTGGGCTGTTTTCCTCTTCCATAATGTTCTCTGACTCCCCTCAGGCCTACAGCTATGGAGTGGGAAGACCATAGACTAAACCTCTGAAACTGTGAGATTAAAAACTTTTCCTACTCTTTAAGTTGTTTTTGCAGGAATTTTGGTCACAGGGACACCAAGCTGACTAAAACACGTGGGGAGGAGTGAATCAGAGATCACCTCTGATTAATGAAGGACAAAACCCATCAGGTTTCTGTATCTTAATCCCATACCTGTCACCCCTTCCCTTTTACCATCACCAAAGCAGAAATGGACTCTTCCCAAATAATAATCATTACATGGAATTTCACAACTTACAAAATACTATCACACTATCCAACTTAATCTCTGGGGGAAAATGATGTCATACAAACACTGGAATCCCTACCCCATAGGAAGTTCAGAGAGGTTAAATATCTTGACTGAGGTCTCCTGGCCAATATTGCAGAAGGCACTAGACTCCTCAGAATTCCACCTGGTTCTTACTGCTCAGTCAGCAAAACCAGTCATCATCACTATATTAACTTACTAGGGCTGTTGTGACAAAGCACCACAAACTGAGTGGCTCAAACAATAAAAATTGGTTGTCCCAAAGTTTTGGAGGCTGGAGGTCTGAGATCAAGGTGTCTTCGGGGTTTGTTGCTTCTGAGGGTTCCGGGAGATCTGTTTCATGCTGCTCTTGTAGTTTTGGTGTCTTGCTGGCTGTCTTTGGCATTCCTCATAGAATCCTCAACCTAGTTTCTGCCTTCATGTTCATGTGGGGCTCTCCCTGTGTCTGTGTCTGTGTCCAAATCTCCTCTTTTCATGAGGACACTCATCCTATTGGATTTGGAGCCTACCATACTCCAGTAGGATCTCAACTTAACTAATTAAATGTGTAAAACCATACTTCCAACTAAAGTCATATTCTAAGGTACTCAGTGTAGAACTTCATCATATGAATTTTGTCATCCCAGAATTCAACCCATAGTAATCAGTGTCTTTAAATCTATGGTCTTCCTAAGGTTAGCTGCCTAAGAGCCGAGTGGGTGACCCTGACCTCACTCCATCCCAGCTCACCATACCTTCAGGCTATATTGGCATTCATGAAACCCCACGGATGTCCAAAGTATAAGTTTAGAGAGGGTCAAGCAATGGCCCATGGGCTCATTGAAAAACTGCTGAGAGAAAAAGACTAAATTAAGTTCCCTGACTGTGAAGCACATCTGGCAGGGATTTTAATCTGAGGAGAAAGAAAGAAAGGAGGAAAGGAAGGAAGAAAAAATTGATTCTGCAGGGTCTGTAGGTCATCCGTGTCCAAATACGGAGGAAATGGCACCAGTCAGGAGTTGTGCAATGTTAACTAGATAATGTAAAGGTTGGCTGTACCGTTTGGGAACATTAACATTTCCTTATTGCCATAACTACATAGAATAATCAGCAAAGATGTTGTAATCCAAAACAAGATCAAGATATTTGAATAAGATTATCTTAGACCAGAAAATCTTCCAAAATTACCTAGATATTTCTAAAAGGAATAAAGACTTTTCAGCCCCATCACAGACAAACAAGTTATAGCTGCCTGATACTGAACTGATCTGAGCCTTGGCTTAAAGCAAGGGTTTTGGATAAGCTGATGAGCACAAAGCAGGGTTAGGCATTTGGGGGGGGCACTGGAGAAAGCTTAATGTTTGCAGCCCCAAAATATAGATTGACATTTTTTGGCTCTTGCTCCCTCAATTTCTGATTCACTTGGAGGCCAGCATGTACAGGTCAGACAGATCTGGGCCTGTCCTGTGGGAGTCACTCACCATCTGTCACCTAGGGTAACCTACCTCAAAAGTTTTCTGAAGGATGAAGTAAGATGGTGCATATTATATGCCTCCCACACCCCTATGTGTACTTTTAATGTGAGTTGGTTCTTCTTCCTTCTCTTTCTCTCTGACCCCTTCCTACGTGCTTTTACACTGTCTTTTGGTGATAACAAAGAAAACTAGAAATGTCTGTCTCTTGAAAGTATCTTAAAAGAGGAGAATTTTCAAAAAGCAAAACAAACAATACCCTACTGTATTTTACTGACTTGCTTAATATTTTTGCGGCTGTCACATTGCTTAATAAATCTAGGGTTGAACTAGATTCAACTATGCACTTGGTTGCCAAGCACAAATATTACTTGTCAAGTGCAAAGAATAGCAAGAATTTCCAAGAGTTTCTAGCAAATCTATCCCTATAATCTAATACAGTATGTTCATAGTAACCGTGTGGACCACATCCCTCTCAGTGATGTAACTTGTGCAGGCTCCACGGTTCTGGCAGGGCTTTATCTCCCTCAAGCCTCATTTCAGTCCTGCCTGTGGACTGAGGAGGACAGAGATTGATTACATATGGACTGTCACAAAGAGACTGAGTTTCACAAAAAGCTCATCAGTATGGGAGCCGAGTTTAAAACTGGGCCCCTGGCCTCCTAGTAAACTACTTCATGTTCCCTTCTGGCCTAGAATTATTGGCCCAAACCTCATTCCAGAATTCTGCAAGAGGCAGAACTAACCTTTAAGTAGAGGTAGTGCTCACGTCTATATACCTGTATGTTCTGGGGCACTGAGCTCGGCCTTTTGATCCTCCTGTCCCACTGCCCATCACCTGCTCTTCAAAGAATCAGAGCATCTCCCCTAAGAGGGAATACCTATTCCCAGTTTTAACATTTGCTCTGTTTCACCAAAATGACAGATTTTAAAAAATACTTTATTGAATACAGCTGTTTTCCTCCTGAAACTAGATATAGAATATTAAATAGTATATTTAGTACACATTCACTTAAGCCTATCATGTGTCAGATCCTGCACTTAACTTTGGTAGAACATAAAATTAATCAGAGACAGACATTGTTTCAAAGGAGTTCATGGAATAGTAGGAAGATAAGACATACATGGGGTTGGCAGGAAGACAGGGGAGTGATAAGTGGCTGTACCTCCAGCCCCAGAATTAATCCACAACCTGAGGTTCATTTTGATCTTCCTTAGCTAAAGTGTTCATTCTATGGACTAAATTCTCCTAGCCAGTGTCTGGAGCTGCACTAATAGAATGGTCAGCCATGTTAAAAATGTTCTATACCTATGTCACCCAATATGGAAGTCTTGGGTACAGGAACTCAGCTACCAAGTCCTTGAAATGTGGCTATTGCAACTGAGAACATGAAGTTTTATTTAATTTCATTTAATTAATTATAGTTATAGCTAGTAGTTACTACCCTGGACAGTGCAGATCTGCAGACAAGCAAATAGCTCTTTATGATCCTGTCATTGGTGGGGGGCCAGCTAGAGGAGGCTATGGAGAAGAGCTCTTCCACTGCCCCAGGACATCTCACCTGTCACCACCTTGTTCTGCTGGACTGTGTGCTAGGAGGTTTAGGCACCAGCAACATTCCCTTCTCCTCTGGATAATCAAATTAATAGAGTCTGGCAAGGTGTAGCTTTGGTAAGGTGCCAACCTCAGAGACAGGCAATGAGTCATTCCCTGAGCCATGGGCTTGACTATCAAGGCCATGTGGCAGCCTGAAGAAAGTGTGAACTGGACATGATGAAATCTGCCATCCAGCCCCAGCTCCCGCTGTGACCCAGAGCAGGCTGTTCCTCTCACTGGGCCTCAGTTTGCTTTTCTGCAAGTTTGGATCTCCTAATTTTTCAACCAGCTCAAGATTTCTGTGAATACCTATTCCCAGAGGCACCAATTTAGAAAGGGAAGAAGAGAGAGTCTAGAGATTTATGTCCTGATATGAAGCACAGGGTAAAACCAATTTAGCAGTAATAAAAAATGGGAATAGTTGGAAGTACACAATGTTATTGGCACTAAGAAAGTGCTACCATTGAACTCAGCAACAATAAGAAACAAAAGCTGAGAAGATTACAGAGGAGAAGAGGAACACTGGCAAGAATCACTTTGAAAGGAAGTAGAGAACAAAAGGCAGGGGCCACAAAACACTCAAGTAACTAGCAAGGAAATCATCAACAGGCAGTCAGTGAAGGATCTCTGTGAACCGCAGGGAGCGATTCAATCCAGGGTGAGGACAGCATGTCACTGCTGGGTGCAGAAACTTTGTTTTTTATATAAGTCTGCATTGTTTAAGAATGCAAACCTATGTGATAGAGCAGCAATATAGAAATCATGGACACTAAATTCAGGTTAGTGGCTAACATCAAGGAATGGATTATAGAATGGATTGGTGAGAGATATTTTAGGGCCTCTGTTCATGTTTTTATTTTTTTATTTAAAAAAAAAAACATTGTACAGTTAAATGGGATTTACTGTTTTATTAAGAAATCCTGACTTCTTTAGTCACCATCCAAAAGCACAGAGGAGGAAAACGCCCATGGAAGGAGCTTCGCCTCATCCATTCCTGCAGGAACTTTTTACTGAGTGCTCCACAAGTGTGGCTCTCCATCCTGGCCAAGAATCAGAATCACAGGGAGAGCTTCCGACACATGGCTCCCTCCCAGATCTCTAATGGATCTGCTGTGGTGCTCTGTCATGGTGGGTAGTTAAAGTTCCCTGGTGACTCTAAGCTGCAGTACAGGAAAAACCTCTGGTTTCTTGTCTGCCAAAGTGTGGCACTAACCAGCACATACAATGGTGAACTAGATTCAGCCCCCATCCCCACCAGGGTATTGTCCAAGGTAACGAAGGCCCAGTGAGGTTTGTGAAGGACAAGAATTCTTTCTGTACTATGACCAGAAAGTGCTATTTAGAAGCTTGGTTTATTCCCAAGCTCACACCTAAAAGTTATTAGTCTAGGACTCCATTAGACAAAGTAGTGATACCCTGTGATTCCTCTTCTGCACACCCTGCTCCAGCAACATGAGAGAGAGAAAGGGCACCTTCCAATGATCCCTTCTCTTTAATTATTAGATACCTGAGAAGCTCAACAGGCTCTAGCCACACCTACACTTACCAACCTTGAAGTGTCCATGGGCCACTGTACATAGGGAGTGGTAGAAGCTGTTAAGGATTACAGGAAGGAGATGCTTTCCTTGAGGTAGCTAAAAGGGGGAAAAATCAAATGTCTGGATACCTAATATTTGCCAGGCATTGTGTTGGATGCTAAAGACACAAAGATGAAGGAGAGTCAGTCCCAGTCCTCTCAGATTATGTAGACCAAGAGGAGAAAACAAGCACAGTATGAGTCGATCGAGAGTGTTCTAGAAGAGGGATTGGCAAAATTTTCTGTAATGATCCAGGTAGTAAATATTCTCAGCTTTACTCACCATGCAATCTCTGTCACAGTTGATTCTGTCATTTTTTATACAAAAGCAGCCATAGGCAATACACAAATGAAGGAGCACAGCTATGTTCCAACAAAATATGATTTATGAATGCTGAAAATTGGGTTTTGTATCATTTTCATATATCATGAAATGTTATTTTTCATTTGATTTTTTTCAATTATTTAAAAATGTAAAAAGTCGTTCTTATTGTTGTAGACCTAACAAAAAACAAATGATGGCTGAATTTGGACCACGGGTTACAGATTGGCAGCCCCTCTCTGGAGACACCACACCAGGGAGTGTGTGGGAAGAAATGTCCACCTCTATCAAAGCTGGGGATCCAGGGAGACTTCTCAGAGGAGGGACCATCAGTTTCTCCCAGTTCACCTGGCTGCCCTTCAGCAGTGTTTCTACCTGGAACATGACCCTAAACAAACTCCAGTGAATTCTATAGATGTTCTTCAAAGAAAGAAATAAATAAAATCAGATTTTAAAAAAACGTTTCTCAGGTATTTTTTAACAACCTTCAGATGCCTTCTCTACTTTGGAATGTGGAGCTGAGAAGTACAAGAAAAAGGAAAAGGGTCCTGCCTTGGCAGAAGTTAGGGAAGACAATGATAGGAAACAGTGGTTACTGAGCATCTTCTATGTGCCAGAGACTGCTTTAGTATTTTACTTAAGTTTTCTCATTTAATTCTTGCAGATATCATGCATGTTATTATTATTCTCTCCATTGTAAGATGATGGCATGGAATCTCAGAGTTGTAAACATTCTCAAAGTCACAAAATTAATACATGATAGAGCAGGAGTTGGAACTCAGGTCATAAGATTTTAAGGTACAATTTCCCTTATCATTGCTCCTTTCCTTATAAAGTAATTATATCTCATGAACAAGGAGGTTTTCAAACTCAGTTGAAATAGCACAGAAATTTCTGGAAAAATTAACTATGAATTATAAAGTAGGCAAGTGCCTTGCAATACTGACTTTCCATTAAAATGTATCTGGAAAGTATCACCTGTCAATCTCACTTGCTTACCTTCCCATATCAAAATTTCATCTAATTAATGAAAGGTTGGGGTTTGTAAGAAGAACAATAACTTTCAGAAAGCCAGCAATCCATTTAATATCATGGGAGTCTGAAAGATTTATATTTTTCTTGAGAATTCTTGTGGGGAATCTAGGAACACCAAAACATTTATATAAAAAGGTTATATTGTACTAATAAAATTCACATATTACTGCATTAATACTCTCCCTATTCTTCTTATAAAGAGAAGGGGAAGGGAGTATTGGTAGTATTGTTTTGGTTTTGACGTCAGCTTCTGTTTCTCAATTGTTAGGACCAGCCTGCATCATGTATTTCTTTCCCCTAAAATCAGAGTCACTTGAAACCCACTAGAAAACTCAGAGAAGAGAAATAAACCTGAAACGGTGCAGCCTTGCTCCAGCCTGGAGCTCCAATCAGTCATACTGCCCTTTCTTGGTTACAAAGCAGTGGCTCAGGCCCTTGTCAGTCCTCAGATTGGTATAGGGAACACTAGTTACACACCATCCGGTTACCCTGAGTCTTCTGGCAACAGTACTACTCTTCTTTAAACATATGGCCCTTCTCCAGTCTGTGTTTATGATGAAGGCACAAACCAATCATGCATGCATCCCCCTGGGTAGAGATAGCCACCTGCTCTAAGCTGGCCCATTGTGTTAGTCAGCTTTGCACCACTAACAAAATACCTGAGCAAAACAGCTTAAAGAAGAAAAGATTTATTGGGGTACAAATAGAGGTTTTGGTCCATTGTGAGCTGGCTCCATTTTTTCTGGGCCTGTGATGTGACAGAGCATCATGGAAGAAGTATGTGTCAGAGGAAAGTTGCTAAATATATGGTTGCTGGGAAGCAGTGAGAAAAAGCAATAAAGGGGCTGAGGTCAAGATATATCCTTTCAGGGTACTTACCCCAGTGACCCACATCCTCCATTTAGACCCTACCTCCTAACTTTCCACCACCTCCCAATAATACCATCAAATTATGACTCTATCAATGGATTAATCCACTGATAAGGTTAGAGCCCTCACGACCCAATCACCTCCTCCCCAAAGCCCAGCCTCTTGTTGTTTGGGGACCAAACTTTTAACACATGAACCTTCATGGTATATTCCAGATCCAAACCATAACACTCATTGTGCTGGAAATGTTGGGGAGAAAAGATTCTTCTTTTCCACTCAACAGCCATATTGGCACTTTATGGGAAGAGTCTGCCCAAGAAAGGAGTTGAAATAAGGCAGGGGAACAAAAAGAGTCAGAAAAAGAAACCAGCTTTCATATTTGTTAACCTTGGGTCAAATCACATTTGCAACATCTTTTAGATGAGCCAATATATCATTATTATTATTATTATTAATTATTATTATTATTATTATTATTAGTTTTGCTTGCAATTAATTACAACCAAAAGAATTCTATCTGAAACTTTAAGCTTCCAACTCTAATCCAGTCCCAGTACAGAGCCTCTGCCTTGATCCCTGTCTTAGTTCTCTGTCTCCTAGTCCTTTCACTGTGGCCACCCCGCCTGTGCTGACCAGTTCTGCCTCATCTCTGCACTGGAGGCTGGTTGGACATTCCCTACCATCTGCTCCACACTGAACATTAAAAAGGCTACCTCGTTTCTCTGTGTTTTATATTAATTACATAAGAAACATTAATAATAGAACATTTATTTTAAAATGGCAGGCTGGAGAAAATGTTTTTATTTATGGTCTTCTTTTACATTTTAAAAAAAAAGAGCACAGGTAAACAGAGGATCTTTTGTTTGATGAGGGTAGAAAAAAATCCTTCATCCTTTCTGTAATGGCCTTAGACTTACTTAAGGTAGATATTAAAGAGTGGAAAAGTACACACAGACAGGGAATTGCTCTGCCTAAGAACAGGACCCATCAAGAGACCCCAGAGAATCACTCATGGAGGTAGGAGACTGTGACCAAGAGGCTGCCTGGGAGAAGGGGTAAAGCCAGACTGTGGAACAGGGTGAAGGAAGCACCAAGCCTTAGAGAAGATTTAAGGCAAAAACTTGTCACTGTGAAGTATCAGTCCCCTCTGCCTCCCTGGTGAACTCTGCAGGATTCTACAGTGCTCATTATTCCTCAAGAGTGAAGTTAATTTGCAGGGAGCTTGATGAAAGAGAACAGAAAGTCAGGGCTGAGCAGCGACTACAAGTTTACATGTATGAGACATTTTGGCTAAAAAGAAATTGGGATGCAGATAGTGTTGGGTAGAAGAATGATACTTCTTTTCATAACAATTAATTAATTAATTTTAAAAATATTTAATATTTAATTGTAGTTGGACACAATATCTTTACTTTGTTTATTTATTTTTATGTGGTGCTGAGGATTGAACCCAGGGCCTTGCACGTGCTAGGCGAGCACTCTACCGCTAAGCCACAACCCCAGCCCAACAATTAATTTATATCCCAGACAAAAATAGACATCAATCTTGATAAGAAGTAGAGTCTGGCAACCCCAAGCTTCCAAAGTGTATACCTGGATTAGGCCTGGAGCCTTCTGGAAGAAAATTAGTCTGTGTTGTTGTGCCTACTTGCAACTACTAATTTATTTAGTGGATATTTTTATTGTCCTTAAATATACTCTGCCATATCATTTTCAATAGCTTTATAATATCCATTATATAGCTGAACAAAAATTTATTAACCAATATCTTTTTCTTAGCATTAAGATTGTTTATAAGATGATGTTGCAAATATGCTCTTGCACATTTTCCCAATATTTTTTCTAAGAAAAAGAAAATCTCATAAGTAGAATCTATATATTTTAATGTATTAAAAAATATATTGTATGTTCAGGCAATTTTTTTGTGTGTGCCTCCTTATACTTTCTATTTGTATTGTATGTGTGTGTGTGTGTGTGTGTGTGTGTGTGTGTGTGTATGGGGATCTCCCCAGAAGGTCTCAATTAGGATTGTTCAGACTAAAGTAGCTGTCTCCTAAGGGACCCTCAAAAATGAGAAAACAATACTGGAACTCTAGGTTGTTGGTACAAATTCCACAGAAGGCCTTTCATCTCTCCCTTCTTCTACTACCTTCCCTGCATAAAGCTCCACTGAGTCCACTGTACATACAGAAAAAGAACTAGAATTTCTTGCATCTCCTTGAAAGCTGCACAGTTAATAGAGAAATTATAGAAAGAAATGAAAAATTATCATTTGTAAGCCAAGGTATAATATTTGATTCAAGCAAGTTTCATCAAAGGAAGCTAAAACACTTAGCTGGAAAGTTGTAGGGAACAGGATATTCTCACAATGCTAAAATATCACCACACAAGTGACTAATTCAAATTGGGAAGTAAATCATTGCAGTGGTGAGAGATGATAATCAACACATTCCCCCAGCAATCCAAATTTGCATCACCAATGTGAGACAGCCTACCATTGGCGCCTCTTTATGAACTGCCAAATCCAAAAATTACCTGTGATATCTTCTTGCCCCAAAGAGTTCAATCTGAATGTCACCAAGTCCTCTAGCTAACTTCCAATTTATAGAAAATATGAGAGGCAGAAGAACAAATTAATAACACTATGAGGAAATAATAAGGGTGGGGATATAGCTCAGTAGTACTTGCGAGCACGTATGGGCCCTGCCTTCCATCCCCAGCTCCACATGGGGGGAAAAAAGTCAGAAAAGTCCAGAATTAAGAAAATTCTATAGGACAAACCACCTGAACTCTTAAAAACTCTTCAAAAATCAACCTCACTTTTTTTTTAATGTAAGGGAAATATTTCAGAGTGTAGACAACAAGAAACTATAAACAAACATAAAAATGGAGCCTAATCTCAGATCTGGCAGAACAAAAAAAAAGTGATATCCAAATTTTTATTAGTTCTTTTTAGTTATGCAAGACAGTAGAATCCACTTTGATAAAATTATACAAGCATGGAATACATCTTACTCTATTTAGGACCCCATTCTTGTGGATATACACAATGGTACACTACGGTATTTTCATATACAGATCTTGAGACTATCATGCTAAGTGAAATAAGCCAATCCAAAAAAAACCAAAGGACAAATGTTTTCACTGACATGTGGAAGGTAAACCACAATAAGGAAGAAGAGGGATAAGGTAAGTGTGATAAATTTTACAGCAAAAATTTTCCTTCCAATTTGTTCTAGCTGCATCCCAAAGGTTTTGACAGATTTTCACTTAGTCAATGCTAAATATTTTCTCTGTTAAATTTTGATAAATCATTTCATCCATGAATTATAGATGTGTGTTCTTTTATTTTTAAATATGTGTGGGTTTTTAATTTTCTTCAGTAATTAATTTCTAACTCATGCACTGTGATTAGGGAACAAGCTCTAATTTTTATGTTTGTTGAAACATAAACAAGTGGAGGAGGAGATGGTCAATCTTTGTAGAGATTTATGTGTGCTTAAAAAAGTGGGCTTTCTAAATTCAGATATGCAGACTCTCTATATATGTATCAGCATTAGCTGAACTTTGACAGGTGTGTTATTTGAATAAGATGTAGCCTTACTAAGTTTTTGCTTACTTGATTGATCAAATTTGAGGGAGGAATGTTAATATTTCCCACCGTGATTGTGGTTTTTCAACTTTCTCCTTGTAGACTCTGAGGACATATTTTTAGGGGCATGGGAGGTACAGGGTCAAGGCTGTCAAAAACAAAGACAATCCAAGAAACTGTTAACAGTCTAGAGAGGCTCAAGGAGGCACGAGAACTAAATGCAATGTTATTTTTTGGATAGGATCCTGGGACAGAAAGAGGAGATTAGGAACTACTGAGAAAATCTGAATAAAGAATGGACTCGGTTAATATTGATGGTTCATTAGCTGCGATGAATGCATCATATTAATGTAAGATGTTAACAACAGGGGAGACAGTGTGCAGTATACAGGAATCCTCTGTGCTACCTTAGCAGCTTTTCTGTAAGTCTGAAACTACTTTAAATTTAAAAATTATATTTTAAAACAGATGTTGTGCAAAGTTAGAGATACTTCTCAAAAGCAAATGCAAAATCCTCACCCAGGATTTACAGTATTTTCTCAAAGCCTGTATAAGCTGATCTCAAAACCTGAAATTATATTAACATATGGAAATCAACCACCCTGAGAGAAAGAGGCAAACAGAAAGATTGTAAATAGAAGAAACAATAAGATTTATTCTATTATCTTATGTCCAAGGACGTAAGATAATAGAATTATCTACTAGATACCATAAAATTTATTTTAAAAATGATTAAAGGTATGAAAAAGGAATCCAAATGTAGGAAATAATTAGAAATATCAGCTGCACTGTTCATTTTGTTCATTCATGTAAACAGTTATGGAACTAAAAAGACAACAGAAATTATCTTCTCCTTATAACAGATATAATCATAATGAGCAGAATTTTCCTTCTCTGTGATATAAAAAGCCACATAGAGTCCATTCATAGACCATATAGAGCTCTAATAGTATGTGGTCATTACCACAGACTTCTGGTCTTAAATACCAATTTTACAAATGTATACTACAAGACCTACAAGGTAGCCAAATTCAGAATAGCTTTAACCAAAAAATTTAAGAGAGCACAATACTGAATGATCATACATAACCTGGAACACTGGCATCATAGAAGATAGAACCTTCCAACTACATTCAGAACTTTTATTGTCTTTGGATTTTTTTCTCCCAGGGGAAGGGGGAAATCTGCTTTCTAAGAACAATATTGTAACTCTAAGTTACTTTAAAAAAAAAAAAGAGCTTTCACAAAATCACTGAAGTTTGTTTGGAGTCTAACTATAGAATTTTGTGGATTCAAAACTTTTGTATGTGAAAGGGTACACTGCGATCGTATTTTGCTTCGTGGTCTAATTTTATGATCTCAGATTTCATGATCTCTAGGACTACTTTAAAGTGTCTGCTCACTTGTAGAAAGTGACAGCTGATACTACACAGAGCATGAATTCACTCCTCACACACACTTCAATTTTCTTGTCTGAGGCAGAAGTCAAATCAGGAAAAGACAAAGTGAACAGAACACCTTAACAAAAGGATGAAGGAGAGGGAAGCATCCTTTGATGTAGAAAATTCTCCCTGGAGGCCTCTGCATATTCAGGGTGGTCCATGCAGTTATAACTCAATTAAATGATATTAACTGCCCTAAGTCAAGAATGATTTTATTTCCCCTCCTTTGTCTAAAATATAACTCATCCACTTGTGAGCCTGTTAGTCATCATCATTGTAAAAGGGCAAAGAAATATGCTGTGGTCTGATTAAATTAGAATGCTCAGGACATCTCTCTCAGCCAGAAGAGCATCTTGTGTTCCTATCAGAATTTTGTTACAGAGAACATTACCACATTTATCACCCTCCACCAGTTTTCTTAGGTAAGTGGCAGAGGCCATTTTCATTTTCTTACGAAAAAATAAACAACGAGAAAGGCATTTATCCAGGCAAATAGAACAGCAAGTAAATGGAACAGGAACAAGCCTGTTGGCTGTCTGTCTAGACTCTGGAAACTTTCTTCTAGAGGTATCTAGGACTGAATGAGACAATGAACATCAGTGAGTATGTCACATATAGGAGGCAATTCAAATTCCCCACTTTCCACTCCCTCCACAACAAATCCTTCAGTAAGTTCAGGCCACAGAACCTCCAAAAGTCTCCTCAGTTCCATCTCCTTTATCTCCAACTCCAAACTAACCATCCTCCTATCTTGGACGATGACAAAGGCCTCTTTGGTGCCCCTCTCACCTCTTCCAGTTCTCTTCAATCCATCCTCTTCATAACAGCCAGGGTAGAGTTAACAAAAACAAAAAGGGAAAAGGAGAATCACTCGCTTGCTTCAAACCTCTACTTGCTTTCACTTGCTCTTGGAATTAAATGTAAGTTCCTTATAATGACCTCCAAAATACTATATTATCTGGTGCTTAATCAATATGTCAGAACTTAACTCCTCTCACATTCTTCTCTCGTTACTTTCTAATCACACGTGCCCTGTCTCTGTCTCACGGTCAAGTTTATTAACCACTTCAGCCTGAAAGTTTTGAGTCAAGACCACAAAATGGCAGCTCATCCTTGTCACTGGTATCTCAATTTAAATGGCACTTCCTCCCGGAGGACAGGCCTCACCTCACAATCTAAATAGCTGCCGGCCATTCTTTGCTCAGCACTCGGTTTTATTTTACTTTCAGTACCCTTATTATCTCATCTTTAGAAATCTGTTTATTACCTACTTCTGACCTGTCCTCCTTTAGAGTCTTAGGACTATACAAGCAGAAGGCACACCTGTCTTGCTAAGATGACTCCAACATCTGGTATAATGCTTAACACACTGCGGACAATAAATGTTTTTTGAAAAAGTGAGTGAATGCAAAAAATAAATAGATATGATTGCTTTAGAAACAAAGGCTTAATCAAAGTTGGGTGGATATGCAGAACAGAAGCTATTTGCTTATAAGAATACGATGTGTTAAAATAGTTTAAAGAAGTTCTCTCTGAGTTGCATGCTATTTTACTTTGACTCAAGTGCAAAGATATTGAGAAAATGACCATTTGAGAAAGAGGGTTGGCTGTCCACCAAATACAAGACCCTTTAACGTAGGCAATCTCCACATGCTTTCCCTCCTCCAATTTAGGTCCATTGGAGCCATTTTAATGAATTCCAGTTCAGTGAAATGTTAAGCAAAATGATTTGTGCCATTTCCAGGCAGGGCCCATAAAATCTTCCCAGGTTGTACCTCTTTGTTCCCTTTTCTACAACTGATTGGCAGGAAAGGAGGTGATGATGCCCAGGACAACTTTGGGAACCCTGTATTAAAGATGGCAGATTTTTTACCAGCCTTGGTTTAAAAGTGACTTGCATAAAAGAAACTACCATGCTGAAGTTTTTGCACACTGGTGCCGTCACCTAAGCAAGAAAGCATTTTCTGTTGCATTTGAGCCATTACAAATATTAGTGTCTACATGATGTTGCTGTTAGCCTAGTAAGTAAAAACTAAATTTCATCTAAATAGAAAATATCATGGAAGCAGGTTTGTCTAATTAAAGCTCTTCTGTTTGGCATTTGGGAGACTTAAAATGACTATCTCTATACTAAATTTAGGAGATGAGAAAATAGGGAAGAACTGTCAAGCTTAGGAAGAGATGCTGAGAATGAGAAAGTAAAGAATTCAAAGTCATATAAAGACAAATGATTTCAAACTGGCTATATTCCTGCAGAAGACAATAACAGGTCTTCCATTCTCTGAAGGGAAAAAACAGTGTATAGTAAGTTATTCCGTGGAAATGACAATATCTCCTCTTTGTGAGGTCAGAGATAAGTTATAAAAAAGGGAAATTTGATCAGCAACTTCCTTCTTGGGTTCTTCACTCACTCTCCAAACAACGCAGCCTCTATTCTTTGGCTGTTTTCTCAAAAGTGTGTTCTAGAAAATCCAGCATCCAGTCTAGATAATTCATCACTTCCCTTAGATTAGCCACTCACTGGACTTAGCACCTTTTCCCTAGGAGATGGGATCTTGATAGCTGGCTGGGAAGTCAAGCGTGGTTTCCTGAATGGAATCACATCATCCATGTGGTGCAATGCCTTAGACTTTACTGTCCTAGGGAAACAAATCTCCAAGAGCATACTAAGAGGTCTTTGGGGTTACACTAACACTGTGGATGAGAAAAATGAATCCTTTGGTGGTCTCTGAAAAAGGCTCCATTTTTATAGACCCCTAGCTGTTCCAAAGATATTAATCCTGCCTGGAGGGAGAGAATCACAGTGGGGATTATTAAGCCCTCCTGCCAATCCATGAGAGCTTTGTTCTGCCACCCCCTACCAGCTGAAGCTCATCCACAATTTCCGCCTGAATGACCTCTCTTTGGAGATAATCTAGCAGCTTCAGCTCTTTACTGCAAGCTTCTCATAATGTGCAAATTCTGTGGAGCGGCAGGCAATATATTGACCTCATAATTCTCACAAATTAATCTCTTTTGTCTCCCATGATAGCAGCATGAGGCTAATATGGTCCCATTGACAGCAGTGGGCCAGCCATCAAGAATAGTTGGGGTGTAGTCCTATTTCTCCCTTAGAGGAAGTTCAGAGAAAGATGCGATAGAGGTGTGTGTCTCAAAGCAGGGAGGATGGTGGATTTTCCCATGGGCAGGACTGCTGTGTTGAGCTCTCCTCTGCAAGTCTAGAGCTTTTGGGTTGTTCCCCTCATGCAAAGATCACTTCTTCTGGGAACTTCAACTCAGGAGAACCAGAGACACAGAATGAGAAGGGATCCTGCCTGTGTGACTCAAGGCTTTTGTCACCTACAGTTTTAAGAAAAGTGGGACTGGGCTTGGTCTGAGTGGCCACAATGGATGAATAGATCAAGAGCAGGTGAGTGGAAGCTACCAATGCCCTTCCAGGAGGAGGATGGGCTGCCCTTGGGAAATCTAGGCTTTTTGTCCTTAGGTTTGATCACACAGACCTGAGGACTCCTCAGATGATGTGAGGCAGAGGGAAGTCACAGGTAAACACTGCAAACAGGAAAATTTGGCTCAAGATTAGAAATAACTCTGAATTTTCAAATGGGTTTCCTAGAAAAGTAATGAGTTTCCTTACTAAAATTATTTTAAAGGATATTAAATGACTATCTGATAGGGATAATAAGAATTCCTCAGTTTGGTCAAGTTTTGGACTATCTGGCTTCTAAGACTCATGTTCATTCAAAGAGGCTTTAACTCCCTTTAAGTGAGAGTATTTTTACAGTTATTTCTAATTTTCAAAATTAAATTGTGCATTTACATGTACCTAAATAAACTTGAATATTACTAGAAAGACAAATGGATAAACATTTCTTGCTCTACCTCTTTCTACCTGTTGATCCCATCCCACAGCACCAACCTCACTTATCTCTTATAGCTATTTAGCATTTGCAGATCTATATATCTACCCATATATAATTTATTAATTTTAGACATTTTTCTGTTGACCTTCTACTATGAGGTTTGAGGAATTACCTCTCCCATAAAAGGTCTATTTCCTTTCTTTTCAGTCTCTCAAATAGTTGTGGCAAGATTTCAGTTAAATCAATCATCAAGGTTTGCATTATTATAACAATGCTAATATTATTTGATAGTGAGTCAATAGCATGCTATGACCATGTATCTTTTCTTGGAGAACACTTCCAGTTTTCTGAAGTTACTAACGACTGTTTCCCTTTTATCTATTTGTTAATGTACCTCCTATTATTTTCTGCCAAATGTTGCAGCAATCTCAACACATCTATCTATATGCTTTTTCATCATCTTAAACGTATCAGAGCCATTCTCCTTGAAAATCTCTTTCTTCCCTTTCTGTTCCTATATGGACTGACTGTTTCTATCCCTCTTGGCAGCTTTACCCTAGGGCTTTGTTTAACTGTTTTCCTGTGCTGGGTCTACTAATTTCTGTGTTCTGGGGTATCTTACTTTTTTGTATACCCCTTATTTTCATGGAGCATCTCCTCTAATAGCTTTGTTCTTAAAAAAAAAAAAAAAAAAAAAACCTGGAAACTAACTTTTCTGAAAGGTTGCCCATCTGCTTGTACCTGCTCTTCCCTTTGACTAGTGGTTTGGTGTGAAAGATAATACTAAATCTCCTCCATATCCATTTCCCTTTTATTAGTGAGACAATCCCCACCCCAGCCCAGTTTCAGCTAAGCATTCCTCTCCCCAACTAAAAAGTCTTTATTTCCTTGCAATTTGTAGTGATCATAAGACTAAGTCATAACCAGAGACTGCAAAGAGAATTAAATGTATATTACTTCCCCCTTCCTGGGGGCTGGAGCTTGGAGATGGTGAAAATAGCTTCAACCATGGGGCTAGGACAGCCAGAGCACAAGGTAGAGAGAGATAGTCCCTTCCCTTATGTCCTTGTGGAGTTGGACTATCTTCCTGGGTCCACCCACATCTGCATTGCTACTGGAGTGGGAGAGTTATCTCTGTGTTTCAGCAGCTTACCTGTTTTCTAGTTGAAAACAAAAATGACGCTGGAAAATGATTTTCCTTCATAATTTTAAGTTTAAAAATTGAATTTTATGTCTTTAAGCATCCATTACTATTCTGATGCTCCAACCTGTATGTGGACCTGGTTTCTTCATTTGGGATCTTTTCTTTTCCCTTGGCATTTTAAAACTCCATGATGCTATGCACTGATGGGGGTCTTTTTAATTCACTGGACTAAGCACTCAGTGGCCTTTCAATATGAAATTCTTAGTTTTCAGTTCTTGAATTATACCTGCTATCATTTCCTCTCTCTCATCTATTAAGTTCCTCTGGAATGTCCAATACTAAAAGTTCATGTTCCTCTAATGTTTTTTTAAACCTATCACTTTTTCTTTATTTTCAAAAATGTTTTTCAATTTTTTATTTTTAATTAGCTATAGATGACAATAAAATACATTTATGCACTTTGATATCTCACACATAGATGGGATATAATATCCCATTTTTCTGAGTGTACGTGTTGTAGAATCACATTGGTCATGCTATCATATATATACATAAAGTAATAATGTCTGTTTCATTCTACCATCCTTCCTATCCCCACAACACCTCCCCTCCCCTCCTTTCACTTCCCTCTACCTAACCTAAGGTAACTCTATTCTTCTCTAGTGCCCCCTCACCTTATTGTGAATTTGCACCCACATATTACAGAAATCATTCTGCCTTTGGTTTTGGCGGGGATTGGCTTATTTTGCTTAGCATAATATTCTTCCGCTCCATCCATTTACTGGCAAATGCTATGATTTCATTCTTCTTTAAAGCTGAGTAATATTCCATTGAATACACATACACACACACACACACACACACACACACACACACATATATATAATACCACATTTTCTTTATCCATTCATCTATTGAAGGAACTTAACATCATAAAAAAAACAAATAACCCAATCAATAAATGGACTAAGGAGCTGAACAGACACTTCTCAGAAGAAGATATACAATCGATCAAAAAATATATGAAAAAATGTTCAACATCTCTAGTAATTAGAGAAATGAAAATCAAAACTATTCTAAGATTTCATCTCACACCAGTCAGAATGGTAGTTATCAAGAATACAAACAGCAATAAGTGTTGGTGAGGATGTAGTGGAAAGGCATACTCATACATTGCTGGTGGAACTGCAAATTGGTGCAACCACTATGGAAAGCAGTATGGAGATTCCTCAGAAAACTTGGAATGGAACCACCATTTGACCCAGCTATCCCACTCCTTGGTTTATACCCAAAGGACTTAAAAATCAGCATACTATAGTGATACAGGCACATCAATGTTTATGGCAGCCCAATTCACAATAGCTAAATTATTTTCTAATTTTTACATCTCTACCTTTTTATTGTATTTCTGATAAATTCATTTGATTTCATTTTATTATTATTATTATTATTATTATTATTATTCCAGTTCTGTTTGTTTGTTTTTTGCTTCCAATCTCCAAAAGTTCTTTCTGGTCTTGAGAGTGCTGTGCTCCTGTTTATGCCTCCTATTTTTGTTTCAGCTCTTACTTCTCTGGGGATATTAATTATAGTTATAAATTTTCAATTTTCTTCTGCCTCAGTATTGTCTCTGTGTCCTCTGAATTAGTTTTTAAATGTATTTGTTGCCATCTCTCATGTTTGAAGACTTTTCAGGTGTCTGCTGTCCTTGGAGACCTGCTCATACTTTTGTGTCAGTGTGGAGGAGACAAGGTTTTTCGGTGGAGTTCTTAGGCATCGAGCCACTCTTTGCATCAGGAGAGGTCAGCTGTCAATACCCACAGCTGGAATCCTCCAGTTTCCCCATGGAGGAACTTCCCCTTAGAAGAAAGCATTCTGCCTTGAAGCCATGAACCCCAGTTACCACCTCTGAGGGGGAGCTTGGAAAGGTGGGTTATGTTGGTTTAGTATGCAGATCTTTCCTGTCCCGCTTTCTTGGGCTGCAAACCTCACACTGTTCCTGCATGGTAGTTGATGTCCCCAACAGAAGAATTAAACAGTTCTGTTTTCTGAGAGCACAAGCCTCAGGTCTCCTGTCATGTGGGGTGTAGGGAATGTCCTAGTGGAGCAAAGAAGAGAACGATAATGCCAACTGCACTTCTTTGGGCTTCCAGTTGATGGCCCTGCTTCCACTCCTAGCACCCTGCTCCTGCTTCCTCAGCCAGGGCTGAGGTAGCTGGAGACTCGCAGTTCAGGTTGCCTGTCTTCTCACAGCATCCCCTTTCATAGGCCTTTAGGCTATCATGGTCTCCACTCTGCTTTCATATTTCCCAAAATATCTTGGTATCTCTTGTTCACTTTGGGCTTCTTCCTCATTTCCTTGTCCTTGGGACAAGGACTTGTCTATGATCAATCCATTATTTTTTAGGGACATTCAAACTATTTATTAAGATAAGATTTGAACTCTAATTGCTTTCTAGGATCCTGTTTTGGAAAGCTTTGGAAATGTTCTTAGAACAGGCTATTTTCACAGTGATCCTGAATCTTTTGGTTTGAAAAATCCAAAGTCTGAAAAATCACCTCAAGGTGACTGTTAGACATCAAACTGATAGAAAGGCCTCTCAAATTCTCCCCAACCTGGAGATTTGATGTTTGCTTTTCTTATTGCCTTGAAGAATTGCCAGAGAGCTTCTCTGTTTTTAGGTACCATGTTTTTTAAAGTCTAATCAGACTTGAAGGGACTGGCTACTCCTCAGGGAAGTGCCACAGCTGGTCTGATGCTCCCCTCCCTCCCCTGCGTGCCCCCTCTTCTCTCTCTCTCTCTCTCTCTCTCACACACACACACACACACACAAACACACACACACAACACAAAAACACACAATTTTCATTAATCAAACTCCCAAAGGCTCTGGAGTCAAACAGGTCCTTCCTGGGGGAAGCAGACTTGGGCCTCCTTTCCTGACTGCCTCCTTGACCTTCATTCCTGCTCAGGAACATCAAGGACACAGCCATAAACTGAGTTGACACCAAGAAGCTTCCTTTCTCTAAAACTGACAGAAAACCACAAAAATTGGAAAGCTTTTTGCCTATAGGGATATGAATCTCTGCTCCTTTCTCATTAACAAGAGAATTTTACTTCTTTAGGAAAAATGGAGCAGAGCTGTCAGTTATCCATCGAAGAGAAATCATAATATTATTTTGGCTTATCTTCAGCACCCCTCTAATTCTGAGTTATTTGAGGTGTGAACCAGATTATTTTGGGTACTTTGAATGTATTAACCTTTTGTGAAGAATAGAAACAGAACAGAGTGTTTAAGATCTCAGTGTCAGGCACACCTGGACTGAAGTCCCAGCTCCCGGACTAATTAGCTGGTTACTTGCCCTATCGTGTTCACATATTATCTACTAAATACATAATGATAGGATCTTTTCAATAGGATACTAAGGACAAAGTGAAATAATACACATAAAGAGTTGACCACATCTGGTATATTGTAAGTGCTCAATAAATTTATTTTTGTTATCAGTAATAAAGACTGTGTGTGTGTGTGTGTGTGTGTGTGTGTGTGTGTGTGGTGTTTGTATGTGTTGTTTGATGTGTTCATCTGGGTTGCAGAGGTACTGGATGCTTAAATTGTATGTCTGTGCTGGACAGCCTTTTGATGGCTCTAGTCCATTCTCTACAGAGCTACATCACTTTATGAAGAAAGGGAGTTTTGGGAGGATGAAAGTCCAAATGGCCTGGCACAGGCTCCTGCAGGGGCCTCCTTAGCAATGTCCTCTCCTGGCAGAGCACATATGAGAATAAGAGATCACATCAACAGTAAGAGAGCAATTCAGGGGTCATGCTCACTTTTATAACAACTTACTCTAGGGAAAGCTCTGGGGTCTCAAGAGTGTTGCCTTAATCTCTTCCGAAGACCACCTCTGCAGTGATCTAGGGACCTCCCACTAGGCCCCACTTCTCAAAAGTCCCATCACTTCCCATACTTCCACACTGGGGACCAAGCTGCCAATGCATTAGGTTTGGAGACACGCATTCAAACCATATCCGAATCACAGCCATGGTCCTCCAGGAATCTAGACTTAGCTATGGGTGAGCTTTCTCTCAGCGGAGGTCACTGAGCTGCACATGTCCCTTTTTCTCCATGGTCTTTCTCATGGTTGGTCTCAGGCCCCTTTCCTCCTGGACACTCTTCATGATCCTTGGTGGTACCTCACCATAAATGGTACCTAGGGATAAATGCATTTACTAAGGCAGAGCACAGCTCATCTCAAGGAATTGTAAATCCCCCCTCCCTGTGCCTTGAATATTCCAAAAAGTCACGCAAATGGAATCCATATGCCAGACAAAGAAAATTGAAAGCAAGATCCAGTAACTTTGAACCAAATAAAACTCCTTTGAATTGTGCCAAGAACTGGTCATTTTTAAAGTAGTTTCTATGCCTTTGTTTATCACAGTTTCTCTTCAAAAATGCAAAACAGAATGAGTCTGAAGGACCCTGGGGTTCTTACATTCCCTTCAACTCAACTTTGAGAAGCCGTCCCCTGATTAAAATTGGATTCAGATTCAAGTTCAGTCTTTGCCCTTCTTAAAAAAAAAAAACTTTACAAGTTTTTTGACCTTGTTTGTTTCCTTGACTTCAGTTTATTGGAGTGTAAGTAATACTTCCTCTCACCATGTGCTTCCTTCCCCATGAGTGCTGGAAAACTCCCTGCACAGGTTCTGTGACAGGAAACTCTCTGGAGGTGCAGCTACCTATCTGCTTTGACTCAATTCAGCCTCCAGATTATTCTTGTTGCAGGGATCATTTATGCTCTTCATTGCCTATTAGAAAGTTTAACAGATGATTAGGAGAATGCACTCTTTGAATAAAACAATTGTGAAATGAGTAGGGGAATCCTAGAATCTCTTTCCTCCCACCTTTTGTGACCTTGGTCCCTGTCTCAGCTCCCCTACTTGTAAAACAGAGATCTGATTATGACTAGAAAATTCTTTCCAAATCAGATACCTTCTGGTTCTAGTTACTCTCACCCCTTCCAGTTTATATCATTGTTTGATACTTCCTGGAAGTAAAGACTTCAGAAAGTGAACTTTGTTATAACTCTAGATATGTGTTGAATCAGAGAACACAGGGTTCTCAGAACCATTGATGCCATGGCCCAAATAGTAACTTAAATGAATTCTACTTACTCTGTCTGTAACTGTCAGAACTTTGGAGCTGCACAGTAAATTAGTGGGTGTGTTATTTCTACTTTTCAGATAGTGAGCAGCTATTCTAAGAAGGATAGAGACAGGTCATGTATCATTGAGGCCTACCCTGATGTGCCCAAATGTCTTCCCTGGGAGCTGCTAAGAGAGGAGGATGATCTTCACAGCTGTCTGGCAGGTATCTCAGAGCCAAGTATCCTAACTTAAGCCCACCTTCCAAGGTTACCTCAGTGATGATCCCACAGTCGTATCCATACATTCAGGCAAAGTGACAGACGATAAAATGGAGGGGGTGTCAAAACTTCTATATAACACATTTTTCATTGCATTCGTGTCCATCACAATAACATTGATTTTAGTGCACAGTTCTGCAAATTGCAGAACGATTTTATTCTCAGTGATTCACAATAACAATAATCTTGCAATGTACATGGTCTATGGTGTCAGGAAAAGTAGGGCTGAGATTATTAACATTTTGTCTAAATAGGAAAAGAAATGAAGATACAGGTTTCACAGACAGAAAGAAGTAACGATATCAAGATTTGAATTCAGTTCATTTGACTCCATATCCTTTGTCCAATAGACAACGTTAGTTCTCAATGACATCACCCTGACTCCCAGGGGTGCTGTGTGATGAGGAACAGTGAAAAAGGAAAACTAGGCATGTCAGGGTGAAGGCTGGAAATGCTGATGATAAGGGAATATCTGGATGTCACAGTGATTTCAGGGAGTGATCACTTACTATGGGACAAGACAGAGTAATATCAGATTTGTTATCAGCATCTCTCTGTTATTAAGAGATAATGAAAACTTCAAAGTTCAAAGGGAAAGGATTTGAACATAGAGCTCTATATCAGCCAAACCATGAGACAAATGTAAAAGCAAAATTCAGATACTTTTGGATATGCAAAAACTCAAAAGTTCACTCCTCTTAACACTCATTGAAAAAAAAAATAGTACTTGAGATGTGGTTCTTTACCAAAATTGAATAGAAATTTGAGAAAAATGGTACAATGGGATACAAGATGCAGCAGGGGACAATGACCGGGGAGTAAGGAAGACAAGATATCCATTAAGAGAGAATCCATTAGATTCTCTAAAAGATTCCCCTTGACCTGAAATGTCAGAAGCATAGAACATTTCCTTCTACAAAACTTGAGACACACTTCCTGGCTTGACATTGACAATATTTTCAACATCATTACATTATAAGTTCTTATTGTTAATTTTCCTTTAGAAGTAATCTATTATATAATTGCATAGACATATTTATAGTTACAGAAGAGAATGTGGATGGAATAAATTCAAATAGCATTCAAAATAATTATAGAGAAGAGAAAAATGTGAAGTTGACAAGAGGTATGGGTGTCATTTTCTTTATAGTGGGGTTTGTAACTGTCTAAAGGTGATAAATTATGAAATAGAGTTTAGTTGTGTTACTTTAATTCATGAAGACAACCAGATTCAAAAATAATAATCAAGCTAACAAAAATTGAGAGGTGAAGTAGAAAAGTGGATAGTAATATAAATAAACTCCTCAGCTCTCAGACCTAAGAAAAACAGCTCCTGTTGAGAGTTGATAGGTCAGAGGTAGAGATCTAAGTGTATCACATTACAGTTATAACAATAACGACTAGTAAAAATAAAAAGGGAGAATACTGGCAGTGGTTGTTTTGGGGGAGAGGGGCTGGTAATGATCTAGAAGATTATTTTATTTTTGTTCTTCCACATCATTTGGATATTTTAAAGGTCTACCCATGCAAAATTCTATATTTAAACAAAAGAAAAGTCATTCTATTTGAATATCCAACAACATGTAGAAAAATCTGGACCATGGTTTGATGAGATACTGGCATACATTTAAAATCACATGAAGAATAGAAAGGGAAGACTTTCAAAAATCAATTTCATTTTATTTTCATTTAAAAATGAAATATTATGAATAAAGAGAAAGAAAGTGGGTTGGGATTGTGGCTCAGTGGTAGAGCTCTTGCCTAGCATGTGTAAGGCACTGGGTTTGATTCTCAGCACCACATAAAAGTAAATAAATAAAGGTCCACCAACAACTAAAAAAATTTTAAAAAAATAAAAATTAAAAAAGAGAAAGAAAGTGACTCTCAAGAGGGAAGTTCTAGAGAGTGCTATTGCCAAATTATATTGTTGTATTTTGTGCTTGTACAAATATGTAACAACAAATCCTATCAATATGTATAAATATAAGGCACAAATTTAAAAATGTGAGTGATACAACTAAAAAAATTTTACTTTTAAGGATTCTTCACTGACCATAAAACTCAGATTAATGGGTAAGTTTCCATTAAAGACTTCTTCTCTGTCCCTTTTTTCTCCTTGGTTACTCAGCTATGATATGGGAGACTATCAATGCCTGATTAATAAGTAATGTATTTCTAAGAGTTTGGAAACACAGTCTTAGACCAATGTCATTAATACTGGGTTTATGCCTTGCTTACCTTTCAGGGTAGAGGAAAGTGTGTACACAGACATGGATTTACACTCAAGCAATTTTCTTCAAATTTCTCAGGAAGACCATCACAGTGATGTGAACAAAAATTCCAGGCACCTATGGCCTGAATCAGACTGTTTCCATGGCAGATCGTGGCCCTCTCAAAGGCATTCCCCTGTTCACTCCCTCACAAACAGAGGTACTGAACCATGCCAGCCCCTAACTTAGCTTTCTCTCTCCTCCTTTCTTCCTCTTTTCTCTCCTTCTCTTCCACCAGATCAATCACAATCCTTCTCTTCCTAGATCAATCACAATAGAAAACTTCGTTTTTTAAAGCATTTTTCTTCTGAGTTCGGTACTTTTCAAGTTTCAGCTTTCTCCATCTACTGCACTGGCCCACCTTCACCCCTGCATATGCCAGGGTAGAAGGTGTCTTCTCATCAGTCTCCATGGCACTGTTTGCTTTATCACCTCCGTGGACTCCTTCACCTGGTTCATTCTGCCTATACCACCTGCCATCCAACATGCCCTCTGCCACAAATCTCTACCCACCTTCAAGCCTCAGTTCATGTATCAATCTCCTCCATTGAATTTCCTTGATCTCTCCAACTCTAAGCAATTGCTCCCTCCTCTCTTGCTACATTTTTTTTTTTAAATTCAGTCTTGCCTCATGGTTCAAGTCTCTATATACTTCATAGTGGAGTTATTTTTGCATGTTCCTAAACATCATACCATTCTGTGGGATCCATGACTGAATTCTTTCCTCTTCTGTTGCACAGGGCTTGGCACATTGTAATTGGTAAGTAAATATCTATTGAATTCTATTGATTTGCAAAATTTAAATATCTAGCAAATGGCAAAGTAGAAACTAGATTTTTCACTGCTGCAATGTACTGTTCATCACACCACCTGGTCTCACACATTGCACCACACATTAAGAAGTGAGTGTGAGCATTTTCAGCAATGAGAGGGAATCGGTGGGGAGAGTCAGGACCTGTTCCAGCTTGACATCAATTCAAGCTGACAAGATAAAGCTTAAGGTATGAAAGTGTCCTTGGAAGAATCAGACACCAGGATTTGCCATTTTGATGCTTCATACATAGCAGAAGCATGTCAGATCCCATTAGGCACCTTCAGCATCCTTTAAAGAGAGGACAGAAGATGTTTGGTGAAGCTTCATGGCTGCTACCTGCTTTTTAATCTATTGTTTTCAGGTGAACAAAACAAACTACTATCCAGAAGTGGTTTGCATTAGAGAAAATCTTCTCCAAGTGTTAAGATACCTAGCTAGATGTCTTTTCTGAGGCTACCACAGATCTTATGGTGATTTAAAAAAAATAAAACTATGAGGTTTAAAATTTTAATAAAACCATCACCCAAGGACCAGATTGAAAGAGGAGTGTATAAAAATTTGACTTATTATAATTAATCCCTGTCTAACCAAGAAATTATACACCTCTTTTATCCTTAAAAATATTGAAACCATTATCTCAATCTAAATTATTGGTAGGCATCCTTCCTTCTCTCATGTGGGTAAGTAATAAAAATCTATTGACCTAACTGTGTGAACCACCAAAGACAATTTAGTTGAATTTATATTTTTTTCTTTTATATCTTCAATTAAGGAAAACCTTTACAGAAATTACATGTTAACATAAAATGTCCCAAATCAAACCTTGATTTTTCTGAATCCCTACTCTTTCACTATGCCAAATAATCTTGTACCATAGTTGCCTTTCAGCCTTGTTGTACAAAACCCACTTGCATAAGATCTCTATTACCCAATATAATTCAAGTACCCTGTTCCATTTGAAAAATTGAGGAACACGCTGTCTGAGATACCTATTGATTTGCACAGTGTGACCAAAACCCCTTTTATCTAAGACTTAAAAAAAAATAAGTCCAAGTACTTGATATGAGAGCAATCCTGAGTCTGTACATAATAGGTAATGTCTAGATGTAATCACACCACTCTTCTAGGAGTTCAGGACACTTCATACCTGAAGTATGGAGCCACAGAACTATCCTTTAAATTGATACTACAGGTACAGTTCTTGAGGAGTATTTATTTATTCAACCAAGACACTTCCTTTCTTTTATATGGGATGTCATTCTCTTTGAAATGAATATATCTTCCATAGTCTTACTTCTGCAAGCAATATATGAGTGTTCACTGGAAAAAAAAGATGAGAAGAAAAATATCTGGATGTTGTCATGGGTTGATTGTGTCACCTAAAAACATAAACTGACCTTGCTGTAAATGTGACATTATTTGGAAGCAGGATCTTTGCAGACATCATTGAGTTAAGGATCTCTGGATAACATTATCCTGAGTCTAGAGTGGGTTATGAATCCAATAGCTGGTGACCTCATAAGAGAAAGGAGAAGAGAAATTGAGATACACAGGAAAGTCAACGTGAAGATGGATACAGAGACTGGAGCAGCACAACTATGGGCTGAGGAATGTCGAGGGCTACTGGATAGGAGGAAGGCAGGAGCAGAGTCTTCCTCAGAGCCTCCAGAAAGAATCACCCCTGATAACACCTGGTTTCAGACTTCTGATTTCAAAACCGTAAAGGATAGTTTGTGGCACTTTATTATAGTGATCCCAGAGAACTAATACAGATACAGTGATGATCATCTAAACACAAATCATTGGCTCTGCTACAAAAGTGTGTATGTGCACGCACATGCATACACATACATCTGTATACGTTGGGATCATTAAAGTGACCTCAGAGCGTCCCGCTTCTTTGGGAGAATGGTAGCTGAGAAAATGTTCAATAATTGTTCTATCAATGGATAAATGACTTCATTGGAAAACTAGCAGTACATATGCTGTAAGCCATGGATCTGCTACAGGTATAGGTAGATGTAGGTCAGCTACAAATCTTCCTGAGGTTGGAAGAAGTAAAGAGATTATTCCGTCACTTTATCTCCCAAACTCTATTGGAGATATGAAGCAGGAAAAGCCAACAACCGCCCTTCTTAAAAGAGTCTTCTGATCCCTCCCCTTGGCCACATGGAAGGAGTCTCTTTCTATCTCTGAACTCCCACAGTTCCTCTTGATTGCCTTGCATTATAGCCAATCATGTAAATGAGGTCTCTCTCAATATTAAACCACGCAAAAGTAGAGTGCAATTCTGACCAGTAGAACAGAGCTTAATTTTAAATTTAGGGCACATAAAAAGTTTCTTCCCTCCATGACCCAAAGGAAACTACATTCTCTCTGTGCTTCAGGTTCTTCTGTAAAACAAGAATAAAAATCCCTGTCAGATATCTATCACAATCTTTCTGGGAGTTGTAAATAAAACAACTGGAGTGAACGTACAGCCAGAAAGAACAGGCAGCAAAAGGAGCATAAACCAGAAATGGAGTCCACATTCAAAACAAATAGAAGGGCTTGTTTGTCTTTGCCTCCCTCAAAACACAGCTCACTGCAGAGCCCCATGGAGAGTAGCTCAGTAAGTGTGTCTATGGCACCACAAGGCAGGCCCAGCTGGGAGGTTTTCCTCACTCAGACTGAGCCATCAAGCTCAAGGCAGGTCCAGCTGGAGAGCTTTCCTCACTCAGACTGAGCCATCAAGCTTCGGTGTAGAGTTTTTTACAATTCTTTGAAAACAAACCGATGAGCCAACTGGGCAGCCAAACCCCTCTTAATTCCACAAAGGGCATCTCGGAGAATAATGTACTTCCAGGTATATTTGTAAAGGGGCTCCAGGCAGCCCCATTCCTGTGCAGATGAAATCCCAGCACCATGGTCAGCTTAGATAGGAGAGAAGAGACCACTCCTCCTCTGGATTTCAGGCTTTAAAGATTATCAACATCTCACATTTTTTCATTTTATAGAATCATCATGAGGTACTTTATTTCTTAGTTTTAGATAACTGCTATCTGAATTTTGAATTAATGTATAATTGAGGAATTTTTTATTTCTCTCATCAAAATTTCTATTTTTGCTCTTTTTCTCTTTTTCAAACCCCTGCCAATGTTTTATTGTTGTTGTTTTACAGTTTTTAACAACATAATGATGGAATTAGTTTATGGAAAACCTCGACAGTCTGCTTCTCTGGTTGTCAGGTGACAACCACAAATCTTGGAAATTTTTGCTAAATCTTGATAAGAACCTTAAAGAAATACTGTCTAGCAGTTCTTCATCAGAAATTCATGAACCCTTCCGTTAAACAGCTTTTCATCACTGTAACCAAAATATCCAACAAGAACAACTTAGAGGAGGAAACGTTTATTTTGGTTCATGGTTCCAGAAATTTAGTCTATGCTCAGCCAACTCCATTTCCCTGGGCCTAAGGTGAGGCAGAATAGCACAGTGGAAAGGTGTGGTGGAGGAAAGCTGCTCTGTTCATGGCAGTCAGGAAGTAGAGAGGAAGGAGGAGGGGCCACAGGGAAGATGCTGGGCAGGCCCTCACTGACCCATCTCCTCCAGCCTCGTCCCACCTACCTACAGTTACCACCCAGTCTGTTCAAACCAGGATGAACTGATTGAGTTACAGCTCTCACAATCCAATCATTTCATCTCCAAACATTCCCACATTAACAGAGGAGCTTTAGGAGGACACCTCAAATATAAACCAGAACAACCCCTAACATCCATATATGGGTTTCTGGGTTGTTAGAAACCTCAAATTATTTGCACATCTGCATGTGTGCATAGGAGGAGGATCACCTAAACGGATCCAGAATGGGTTAAAAAAAATGGTAGATTGCAACTTTCCCATTTACTAACATAGTACTATTACTGCTACTATTAATAAGTACTAACTCTTTGATGCTTTACCTGCATTACCTCATTTAATTCTCATAACCACCTTCCAACTTAGGTATGCTTATTGCCACTATTGTTGAAGTTGTTGAGACTGAGTAACTTGACTTGGTTTGGTTTAACTTAACTCAGCTGAGGTCACTCCACTAGTCAGATAGGACCCTGCACAATTATAGTGCTCACTAATATGATATTTTCCTCTTAGCTTTATGTGATGTTATTTATCAACAGGGAACACACATCCTTTTTTGTGGGGGGGGGCAGGGATTGAACTCAGGGGCACTTGACCACTGAGCCACATCCCCAGCCCTAATTTATATATTTTTTATTAGAGACAGTGTCTCACTGAGTTGCTTAGGGCCTCACTAAGTTGCTGAGGCTGGCTTTGAACTCACGATCTTCCTGCCTCAGCCTCCCAAGACGCTGGGATTACAGGTTTGCATCACTGAGCCCCACTTGAACACACCTTCTTGAGTTACTGATTTCTGGGTGGCATTGAAGGTCACCCCTAGCTCTCTGTGTGTCCTCTATAAACTGGTCAGGATTCTGCCTTCCTGTGTGGCCCATTGACTTCAGTCTCAGTCACTGGTACAGGGTCTAGGAGGGAGAGAGGCGAAGGCTGCTGACCTCTGGAGCACAGTGAAGCAATGTTGGTGAAGAAATGTTGGTACAGATTGTTGGTCCAGCCCCTGTAATAAATGAGAGCTGATCCAGAGAGAAGAAATTATACACCGAAAACCCTAATTACACAAAGCATAAAGTACAAGAACCTGTAAATCAAGTCTGATTGTGGGACCGTCAGGTTCTATCTGCTGAATGCCTTTGAATAAATCCTTTTCCTTCCTTGTTCCTCAGTTTCCTTATTTGAAAAATGAGGAAATTCAGTCAGGTGCTTTCAAGGTCACCTTCTAACCTTCTATACCAGGATCATTTACTCAAGGTTGTTTATATATATATATATATATATATATATATATATATATATACACACACACACACACACACACACACACACATACATACCACTGAGCCACATATATGTGTGTGTGTATGTATGTATATATATATATATATATATATATATATATATATATATATATATGTAAATGATCCTGGTATAGAAGTTTAGAAGGTGACCTTGAAAGCACCTGACTAAATTTCCTCATTTTATAAATAAGGAAACTGATATACAATATATATATTGAACATGTATTGCAAAAGTTCAAAGTATTCGAATAATAAATCAACTCACATAGTTTTCAAGGTCACAAGCAGACTGGAAGGATATTTTTATTTATAAATCATCTCTTTTTAAAAGAAAGGCACATACAAAGTTAATAGAAGTCATTATTGGTGAAATCATCAGAAAAAAAATAGCAGAGTATGATCCGGGCTAGGCAATTTAAGATGATGGATTATCAACGAGCTTGTCTCCTGTCAATTCAAAAGCTTTCTGACTGCTCACTTTCCATTTCCAAAGCTTCAAACTCAAATAGCTCTTCACAAAAACAATTGCACTAGACAAATGGATATAACTGCTTTCTGAAGGCTAGTGCCCACTGCTTCCTTTCCTGTTCTCCAACTTTATGTTACGATTGCTGTGAAGAAAGGGATGGGTCTTTTATCAGGTACTGACAATGTGCTGAGCACTAGGGAAGGCTTGACACTTGAAGTCCATGTAATATTCTAAACAACCTTATAGAACAGTTTTTAAGATCCCTATCTTGCTCATGAGAAATCTCTCTCTCTCACACATACACAAACACACATACACACACACGCCAAAAGTTAAGTAGATCATACTGTTCAAAAGGACTGAAACTAGAATTAGAAAATGTGTCTGTAGTCTCCCAGTTCCCTGGAATCTAAATGGAAGTCAAGCTCAGATTTACTTCTTCAGGTCAAGGTAATCTATTTATTCATGTACTGATCTTTCTCTATCTCCCAGTGTTATGGGTTGAATTGTTTCCCCTCAAAATTCTAATGTTGAAATCCTAATGCTCAGTACCTCAAATGTGACCTTATTTGGAGACAGGATTTTTACAGGGAAAAATCAAGTTAAAATGAGATTATTAGGGTGGGCCCCAATCCAACGTGATTCCCTTTATGGAAAAGGGAAATTTAGACACCTAAACACATTTGTATACAAATGAAGGTGAACACTGATTGGGGTGGTTCTTTTACATGCTCAGGAGCATCAAAAGTTGCCAGCAAACTACCAGAAGCCAGGACAGAGGCATAGACAGATCCTCTTTCACAGTCTTCAAAACGAGTAATCCTGACAACCTCTTGGTTGCATATTTCTAGCCTACAGAACTGTGAGACTATGACTGTCTATTGTTTAAGCCACCCAGACTGCAGTGCTTTGTCACAGCAACTCTGGCAAACTGATACACCCATTTCAGCAGATATCAAAAGCCAACAATGATTCCATGAGCAAAAAGTGAGAGCCATTTAAGTCCCTAATGCTCAGTTCAAAGTTCCTTCTATCCATGTGTTCCTTAGCCACTCATCATAATCTTAATATGAGTAAAGGGATGGCAAGCTTTTCCTCCCACTTCACAGATATATAATAGGAGGCTGAGAAATTAGTTTGACATCTCCCAACTGCCTAGAAACAAAAATGGCAGAACCAAAGCTTATACCCAAGAACACCTACATCTGGGTCTGGTGTGAAGCGAATTCCCAAGGTCAATGTGAGGAAACATTTGATAGAACTATGTTCTCTAAACCATCAATATCACTGTCCATCTTTTCACCCTTAAAACTTTCATCTGTGTAACTTGAAGGTGTCTTAGGGCTTTGAGCATCCCCTGGGGGAGTGGAGCATAGAGAAACTTGAATGGCTCCTTTTTCACATGACTCACCTCACAAAAAGTTTTTTTTCAGAAATGGTGGTTTCATGTTTTGGTCTGACCAAGAAAGACATGAAAAGAAGCTAGCTCAAAGGAGCCATTCTCCGTATGATGCACGTTGATTCACCACCTACCAGGCTCCTTGTGCTGTTCGGGGCCATTGAAATATGAAGGTAGGTGGTCTAGAGACAGCCCTTGCCCTCCATGGCTCATAACAAAACCAAAAGGCCTAGAAAGAAAGAATTCCCCAGAGCTGAACCTGACCCAGCCTGATGGTTCAAAGAAGACTTCTGGCAAGAGCAGCTGGCTGAGGAGAGTACTCAATTCTTTCAACCCCCTAAAACTCACAGAGGTCCCCAGGAGAGCAAAAACTTCCAGAACTTCAAAAATTTCATCACCCAACATGCTGAAGAAAAGAGAAAATCAAACCGAAGCCTTTTAAATTTTATTCCTTCTTTCTTTCTCCCCCAAATAATTTTTACTCCTACCCCTAGAAATGGTGGGAATTTATATCCTAGCAAACTTTTCAATGTTTTCCCATATTTTGGATGCTTTCTATTCATTTTTTTTTTCTGGTACTAGGGATTGACAGTGGCACTTAACCACTGAGCCACATCCCTGGCACTTTAAAAAAAAAAAAAAAAAAAAAAAACCTTTATTTTTAACTTTGAGACAGGGTCTCACTAAGTTGCTTGAGGCCTTGCTAAGTTGTTGAGGCTGGCTTTGAACTTGTGACCATCCTGCCTCAGCCTCCTGAGTCTCTGGGATTACAGGTGTGTGCCGCCATGCCCATCGTGGATGCTCTATATTCTTGAGCACTTCCTATGTGCCAGGTATTTTTTTTTAAGAGAGAGTGAGAGAGGAGAGAGAGAGAGAGAGAGAGAGAGAGAGAATTTTTTAATATTTATTTATTTTTTAGTTCTCGGCAGACACAACATCTTTGTTGGTATGTGGTGCTGAGGATCGAACCCGGGCCGCACGCATGCCAGGCGAGCGCGCTACGGCTTAAGCCACATCCCCAGCCCTGTGCCAGGTATTTTGTTAAGTACTTTCCATACTGGAACTTGGCTAATTTCCATTTTATAGATGAGTGAACTTGAAAAGGTTGACCAATTGACCCATGTTCCCTCCATGTGCACAAGGTTCTCCTCACTTCTAGTCCTCTTTCACCATTTGTCTCCCACATCCTCACACAGAGTCTAGGCAAAGCAAGCAGATTAGACAATTCCACCCACATGGGACTACAAAAGAGCTTTTCTATCTGTGGAGTTCAAAGAACTCCACAAAATTACATTTTTTTCAAGTACTTTAAGAAATTTACAGCTATTTCCCTTTCATATATAGAAATTTACAGCCAGAAGGCACATTGAGATTTTAGAGCTTCAAGTTCCCTTCGAAATGAGGTTTACCTGACACAGTTTACAAAAATACAAAAGGATAAAACAATTGTTATGAAGATTGTAGGGAAATACAAAAACAAAAGAAAAAAGCTATCGATGTTCAGACCAGCACCTTTAATGTATGCCAGACAATCATCGTTGTTGGCAGGAAAAGCCGCAAATTTGGTTTATAACTTCCTTTCTGCTAAGGCAAATAATCAGAGTTTCAGAGAGACTCACTTCCCAAAGCTTATATAGTCACCCAACAAATCTGTAGTTAGTCAAAAGAGGAAATTTAGAGACAAAGTCTGGACCCTTAAAACCCTTCCAAGCATTCAATTTTATCCCCAGTGAGCCCACTGAAAACCCCTTATAGACAAGCCAACTAAAAAGTTGAGGGACAAGACTACTCTGAAGTCTCAGATGCAGAGTTCTTCACCCAGTGAGCCTCAAGCAGGTCAAGGTTGTTTTTAGAACTTGGTGCCTCAGGCAAGGTGGACAACCACTGCCACAACAAGGCTGCATTATGAATGGAGGCAGGGGGTTGGTGTAGCTCAGTGGTAAAGTGCTTACCTAGCATATGCAAGGCTGCAAGTTTGATCCCCAGCACCACCAAAAAAAAAAAAAAAAGAAGAAGAAGAAGACAGAGGGAGGTTAGTGAACACAAATGCATCAATAAAAAGTGTCCCAGAGAGAAGAGTTGTTAGTGTCCATGCACTATTGTCTTGGAGAGGGAAAGCCATTACAGTCCAGACCTAAGACTTGTGGGTGGACAGTCTGATGTTTTCCCATTTGATTTGTGGATTCTTCTTATAAATTAATCCATTCTTAACAAGTAAGCTTCTTTTTAAGTAATCTTGGTTTCTAGGAAGGTCTTGTTCTGAGATGAAGCAGTTCCATCTTACAGAATTATGTGGTCTGGTCCTCGTGGCCAGGGTCTTTCACTGGGAATCTATAGTTTTATGCATCAGCCTTATGGTCATGGCTAGTCTAACTCTGCCTTGGGAGAATACATACTCTGAGTGCTAATTAACTCAGGTTTGAGTTCACATAACTGAAAGCCAGACACTAGACAACAGCCCATTATCGGAGGAAAGGGATATATCTTTTCAGGTAATCATCGGTTGGTTCCTCTGGAGGCCGCATTTCTCTCTCTGCCGTGTGCTCACACTTCCACAAGAGACCTCGTTGCATGCCAGCCTTTGACTTTCTTGCCTCCCCTCTTCCTATCCTTGTCTGGGTAACCCCTGTGGACTACTGTGGGTCTAGACATGGCGGTATATATTGCTTCTAAAAACTTGTGCCTGACTCAGTTCCTGAATATTGATGTAAAAAATCATTACATCTCAAACAACCAAATTGCTAGTACTTTACATTTATTACGCACATTACCCACAGGCAAATTTGAAAATTATAGCTCTTCTCGGGTATTTTATACTAGATTTCAAACAGCCCAGCCCAGCGTGAAACCACAGGGAACTCAAATGAGGATGGAGGCGGAAGGTGGAGAAGGATTGACTTTATATTCTGATTAACTGAGATGAAAAATGATTTGAGAGGCACAAATAGAATGACAATGACATGGTTCATTGGCCTGATCACCCGTTGTTCATAAACAGATAATGGTGCCCCTGGAACTTGTGTGTCTTCCGTCTGCTTGTGATGACCGAATAGGACTGGCAGAGCTGTTTTCATTGTGAGCTTCAAACACATTCCCTAAGCTAATATAAATGCTAATTAAATATTTAAAATATATTAATTACATAAATGAAGAACTCACAGTTCAATCAGTGGAAGGTCAGTGCTGAAAAGGAGAGAGAAGAACGCAGAGCTAGTGACCCTTCACAATTTAGTTTTCATCCCTAAAGGGTCGCTGCTGGCCTCTGTCCCAGCCCCCAGTCAGGAAACAGCTTCTAAATTCCTACCATACCTTATTTGAATTGTTCTCCTGGCAACTGACCTCATCTTTACTTTGCAATCATTTACCTGAGTGATTTTTGCCTAGTGGCTGGTCAGTCTTTGAAGGAAGGGCTGGGTCTTTTTTACCTATTTCTCTTTCAGTATTGACTTTGTTCACTCACTTTCCAGGTGCTCAGTTTAAAGAAAATGCAGAAGGAAGTTTGATGTAACTAGACTCCCTCCTGTACACAAAGCATTTTACAATCTCTAAGATAGTTTCACAGGTGTGATCCCATGTGAACCTCCCTGAGCCCTAGGAGACTCACTAAGACTATGACACCCCCCCACCCTGGCTTAGGATAAAGGTGGTTTTATCTTCCATAGGCATTATTTTCATAGACCATCTCTCAAAATGCTGCTGCAAAAGAAATAATATATGTAAAAGCACTCACAACAGAATGTGGCACATAAAAAAATCTATATATTTGGAACAGAAGAGAAGACACAGACACAGACCCACAGTGATAGAGTTATGTGATCCTTGACCAAGATGCCAAAAAAAAATGTACACTGGAGAATAGATAGCCATTTAACAAATGGTGCTGGGAAAACTGGTTATCAATAAGTAGACAAATAAGACCAGATCCATCCCTCTCAACTCACACAAAAATTAACTCAAGATAGATAAAAAGCCTAGGAATTATACCAGAAACAATGCAACTCCTAAAAAAAAAAGTAGGGTCAATACTTCAATACATAGGAGCAGGCAATGACTTCCTCATTAGGACTCCTAAAGCTTAGGAAATAACACCAAGAATTAATTAAGGGATGGCATCAAATAGAAAAGCTGCACAGGAAAGAAATAATTGAGACTGCGAAGAGAGAACCTACAGAATGGGAGAAGATCTTTTCCAGCTACTGTTCTGACAGAGGATTAATATGCAGAATATATAAACAACTAAACAAATTTACCACCAAAAAAATCCCACAAATAACTCAACTAATAAATGGACTAAAGAACTAAATAGACAGTTCTCAAAAGAAGAAATACAAATGGCCAGCAAATATATGAAAAAAAATGGTCAACATCTTTTTGATTTGATGCAAATCAAAACTACCTTGAATTTCATTGTACTCCAGTTAGAATGGTAGCCATTAAGAATACAAACAATAATAAATGCTGAGGAGGAGGTGGGTAGAAAAAGAACACTTTTACACATTCAGTGGGATTTTAAATTAATACAACCACTATGAAAATCAGTATTCAGTTTCCTCAAAAGACGAGGAATGAGACCACCATATGACCCAGTTTTACCACTCCTCAGTGAGAGTGAAAGTCATCATTCTATGGTGGTACATGCATATCAATGTTTATAACAGCACAATTCCCAATAGTCAAACAATGGAACCAGCCTCGTTGTTCATCAGTGGATGAATGGATAAAGAAAATATGGTATATGTATACCATGGAGTTTTATTCAGCCATTAAAAAAAGAATGAATTATTTCATTTGCAGGAAAATGGATGAAGCTTGAGAACATTATGTTAAGCAAATAAGCCAACTCAGAAGTTCAAGGGTCATGTGTTTTCTCTTATATGTGGAAGGTAGAGAAGAAATATGAAAAGAAAGGTCTGTGTGCAGGGTTGAATCTCATGAAAATCGTAGGGAAATCAGTAGAGCAGATTAAAGGGACCAGGAGGAAAGAGGATGGGAAGAAAAGAAGAAATGCCAGGGAATGTTGTTGGCCAAATGACCTCGATTTCTTGTGTGCATGAGTGAATACATAACAATGAATCCCACCATTATGCATAATTAAAATGCACCAATACAAATATGGAAAAAACTACTAAAACAAATAAAACACTATATAATTTACTACCAGTACTCTCCTATTACTTAATCTGAAATTAAAAGTCTAGGGCCTAAATGTTCTGCTCCCTAACCCAGTGTTCTTTTTGGCACCTTCAAGGCACCGGTTTGGCATGAACTAGTATCTGTGCAAGCCACTAGCTGCTGTGGCCATCCATCTTCTCGCTTATGTCACAGGTGTTTGAAGTGGACCTTTCCCAAGAGACTGCCTTCTGTAGTCATCTATTTCCACTTCCTTGGATATATATTTTCTCACCTTTCTGAGCAGTTCCTTTCTGTTTTCCAAGTTTCACCTCTTCCCTCCCATAGGAGAGAGAAGGCCAACTGCCCTTGAAGCCTGTGCTCATTCTGAATTGCACTAAATAGCCATTCGCTGTCCATCTGGAGGAGGAGCAGCAAGGCCCCAGGCTGACAGACATGTCAGTGCAACCCCTTTCCAGAGAGGTACATGAGATAAGGCAAAGAGGGTCAGACAGGCACACAGTAGCAGGGAGGGGGCCCTAGGTAGCCGGTCCCGCTCCAGGGAAGGACAGCATAGGTGATGTGAGCTTACACATTCCCAGTCTGTCACCAGAGCCACCACACGAGCTGGCTATGCTATGAATCCTTCCTCTGGTTACAGTAAATCAAAAACAAGAAAAAGCTAAATCACCAGACAAAAGACAGACTCCACATCCTAGGGATTCGAATGCAGATTCCAGATTTATTTTGGCACGACAGAGCCATCCATTATTACATCCAGTCGTCCTTTTGGCAAGCTAAAGTTGGATGTCACTTCCCACTGGATCCCTCTGTAATCCTCCCAGCAGGAAAAAACATCAAGGTTTAGTTTTCTCAAAATGTACCCAGCACATAGAAACTTACTTAGTACTTGTTAATTGAATGGAAATGCTGAGCTTGTGGCAAATCCTAAGGGCATAAAGCTCCATTTTTTTTTTTCAATTTTACATGATGAATTTAGATAGTTCTGGTTATCAAGGAGTATAACCCATGTGTGGGAGAATTAGTTCTTGGATAAATTTTGATCCCCGATAGTCATATTTTATGAAAGCCTGTTACTTTGCAAAATGACCAACCCTTTCAGTCTCTAAGTCATAGACTGAGAAGTGATCCTTGAGCCCTGCATCTACTTCAGCTCATATATGCTACTTGAGCACTTAGCCAAAGTGTGAATACCGTGGGAGGTAAGAAGAACATTAGTTATTTAAGCAACATCCTAAACCTTTAGATGGCTACATTAGAAAGTGTTCCCTATATCACAATCCATTAGAGACAATGATTAAGAGGACTCCATGGCCCAAAGGGATATGTTTTATAAGTAAAGTGAAATGACAAAAAAAAAAAAAGGTACCAAAACCAACATAGACTTACATGGTAACCATATCCATGAACCCTGTGCATGGGGACAAAACACATGAAACTTATAATTCATTCATTCATCCACTTACCCTGAATGTGCTAGGCACTCACTGTTCTAGGTACCACAGACACTGCCCTTATGACTGAGCTCTGGTGGTGTAATTGGGGTGAATGTTGTTTATTATCTCTGTATTCCACAGTTTCTGATCTAAATTTATACTGATAATTAAAATTCTGTAAGACTTAAGAAATCCTTCCTTTACACTGAAAGCACACAAAAAAGAATCCTTTGTTTCTTGAAACCTGGACACTTTAGAAAGTGCACAGTATCAACAGCTCCTCTGGAGAGGGTGTGGAGCTACTGTTAAGGACGAGAGCAATTGTGCCAAGGTGTGCGGGACACGTGTGCAAGGTGATACTTTCCACTGATCTCCAAGAACAGAACAGCCACAAACCCTCAAACTGGAAAGGAATTTCCCATCTCTTATCTAGATTACCTGAATTAAGAGCAGAGCTAGACCAAGAAATCAGAGGACAATATCATAAAGAAAACTCCAGCATTGAAAGAAATCTTAGTGTTAAACCCTCCAGCCAGTGTCCCGGACAGCATTCATCTGACAACGTAGAAGCTCTTTAAGGACAAACTAGCTTCTTTTGATGAGATCATTGCTAAAGAGAAGTTTAGTTGATTAAAATTTTCATGAAAAACCCATGGTGGGGGATTCTTTGCCTCAAGTTACTTTTTTTCCAAGTTCAGTTGCCTTCTAAAACAACTGGGTTGGGATGTGTATGTGTGTTTGCCCCCATCAGTTATATGAAATGGTCCATATGTATTATTATGGATTCATGTCCTCCCTGCAATATGGCCATGAACCATGAGCAGTTTCTCCTATATGAAATGCTTACAAGAAGAAAACTGCCAATCAAGCCAGGACTACTTTATCTGGACAAAAAAAAACATAGCATGCAAAAGTCTGATGAAATAGGGAGAAGCTGTCTCGGTTGAAACTTCCTAAAGTCAATAAAAATACTGTCTAATTTTTAACTTCACCCTAATGGACTTCATTCAAACATTAGTACTAGCTCATGCCAACAGCTTCAAAGCTGAATTTTTCTTGTGCTTACTGGAATGAATAAAATTTATCCTGATAACTAGCAGCTTTCAAAAGCTTTATAACCTGCTTTATAATGTTGCTTGGTGTCAGAACCAGTAGTTTTCTCTAGCAGAGAGAGATGCTGCTCTTGTTTCATGGATAGTATAGGGAGAGGCATCTTTTCTCCTGGTCTAAGATTTGTAACACCATCTTCATTCACAAGGATTGTTTACTGACCACCAGACTTGGTCTGGTCTTGCTCCAAGCTTCACAAAATTGCTGCCATACCAGGCTCACGCTCTGATCTCTCTTGTGCTACAAGATGTGGAGGTGGCTGGCTAAGGTCACAGGGCTCCCTAGCTAACGCGCTTGCCGCAGACAGGGGGCAGCAAAACTCAAGGGCTCATTTGTTAAGATCTGCTTGAAATGTGCTCTGTTCATTGTAGGGGTTGTATTTTTTCTTTTTAAATTTTTCATCCTGTGGCAGTTTCTTGCCTCGACTACTTTATTTTGAAATGATTAGTATAATAACTCACTCAGAATTGCATAGGAAAAATAGCCTGCTTAGAAACTAAATAACTCTTTTGTATGAATGGCATTTCCTTTGAAATCAAAGTTCCTTGAAATGGATGTTCCTGGGAGGGTTCTAACTCATAGGAACTGAGGAGAGTATTAATTGCCCTTTTGCTATTTATAATAACAGTGTCAGTACTATTGAACGTGTCGTCCACAAAAGTAATAAGGAACAGCCATAAATGGTGCCTACTCTTTGTGAGGAAGGTCTACAGAGAATCAAGATACAAAAGATCAGCTCTGTTTCACAGAAACCAGGATGATTGGTCTTTTTGCTCTGATCGTTTCTGAAATTGATCTGAACCATGAAAACAGCAAAATACCTGACACTCGAAATAAATCTAATATTAGACAAAATTGTTTTGTTGGTTATTCTTACAGCAAGTTTGTATGCTTTGTTTTCTCTTCTAGAGTCAAGCAAAAAAGAATCTCCTTCTTCTGGCCCAGTAAGCAATGGGCACTGTGTGAAAAAGAAAATGCATGGGTTCAATTCTAAACCAAGACCAGGCTGGAGAGGACACGTAATTATTTAAGTGTCAGTTTCCCCACCTGTGGAACAGGACTCTCATTCTTGTGCTATGAGAAGGATCAAATAAATTAATATAGAGAAAATATGTAATACAAACTATAAAGTCTGCCATGTCACTAAAATCATACCTTGATTTCATCACTGTATCATAATTTATCATCTGTCTCCAAAACATGAGGTCCTGGAGCATCAGTGTCCAGGCCAAATTAACAGGGCATTTCTGTTAGTCTCCTGAGCTTGGGTCTACCTGATACCAGCAGATGTACAAAAGAGGGGAAAAAGATCAATTCTCAGTTTTATATCACAGAGAAAAAAAATCCAAATATTTTATTGCATGGTATCACTTTTTGAATATGCAGCAAATATTTATCATATAGTCACTAACTAACCTCAGAGGGATTTGTCAGCCTCCACAATGGATCTACTTGGAAGTAATGGGGAAACTCATGTACACAAATGCAGACACATATAGCCTTCCCCAGAGTGCAGTACAGAATGCAGCATAGAAAAGAGGAGAGAGCATATGTGCATGCATTTGTGTATGTGTTGAAGGTTAAACAAACCAAAATAAAAATGAGGCAGAGAGTTTAAAATGGTAAGAATAAGAGTTTTTGTTGATGTTGTGGTTGTTAGGGAAGAGAAATCAAGAAAGCAGAAAGAACAAAAAATAACAAAGAGAAATCTAGGGTAGGATAGGGTTGGTACTCACAGAGCATTCTGCATAATCTTATATGGGTACTAAGGGCCTATTCATTAGTCCTTCAGCCTTCTGATATACTAACCTTCTGCAAAGCATGTTATAGTAACACAGCCCTCAGATACAGGTATGAGACAAGCAGGCAAGCTTCCAGACACAACCCAGCCCTGGATTGAGACTTGGAAACATTTATCCTTTGGACCTCTATAAAGGAACTACTATTATGGATAATATCTACACTTCCAATAAATGAAGTTCATTGACTGTACCGAGCCAACGTTAGTAAAAGTAACTCTATGAGTGTCCGAAACCATTAAGTCAGAAGCTCCATTGTCCTGGTACACAGGACTCTCCAAAACACGAGCTGCAAAAATTTTGAATATAGTACCCCATATTTTTCATGTGCATTTTTTCATATTTGAGAAAAAGGAGTGATGCTCTTTACCCTGATGGGGAGAACTGAAGTGCCCGATTCTCAATAAGTATAGGCTGCTCTCCTTTTGTGAATGTCTAGGAAAGCTGAAGAGGGGCTGTCCAGTCCTTGCCATAAACAGGAGACTGCTTTAGAGGGCATCGCTGACCCCAACCCTGAGTGTGCAGTGGGGCAGATCTTTCATGATCTAATCCAAAATTAGATTTCTAGTACACATCCTTCCACCTAACGGTTCTTTCATGAGCTCATTACATTAAGAGTTAATTTATAACAAGTGTCTTGGTAGCCCAGCTCTTTGCTCAGCTCTCTTTTCATCTGCTCAGCAAGACCACAGGCATTAACTACATGAATATATTCTGCATTTGAAAAGAAACACACACACACAAAAAAAAAAACTAACGACCCCTGGAAACTTAGCCCTTCAAGGAAGTCTCAGACTTTAACAACAGCAAGGCGTTGGTGTGTAGGACCCCACTGCGTTCATGAATTTCAGATGCTTGTAAGAAATTATCTGTTTTGCTGGACTCTCGCTGGGATCAATCATCCCCTCAGTGGTTGGTGCCAATTAAGAGCTAGTGTGATGCAGAAAGGATATTTTAAACACTGTTTGACACCAAGTACTTCTCTGCCTTCTTCCCACCTCCCTCCCTCCCTTCCCTCTAGCTCTCCTCCCAACCACCTTTTCTGGGACTTTGTTCTTTAAGGTGACTCTACTCTGGAAGTCCCAGAAGGTAATGAAGCTAATCACACCTGTCTCTGTCTTGCAGAGGGATGCTGTTTACCAAGTGATTTCCCATCATCTCACAGGAGCTCCCAACAGCTTGATGCAGGATGCGCTGCAGCATCCTCCTGTCTCCCTCTATCTTTCCCAAAGCCCCAATCATTCATCATACAGCTGCCAGTGTTACCTGTGGAAGATCAAACTGAATCATGTCATTCTTCTCCTTAAAATAAATCCCCAGCTCATTCCTCATTGCCTGGAGGATGAAGCTCTCCCAGGGCTGATTCTATCCTCCTCCTCACCTCATTTCTAACCCTCTTGCCATTTCCACCCATTCTTTCAATTCCCTGAATACATTGAGGGACTTCTTGTCTACCTATACTTCCTGCCTCTAAATGCCCTACGCCATTCTGGTCATCCAAAGAGCTAACTAACATCCTTTAAGATCCATCCAGACCCTCTTCTCCTCCCTGGAGCCTTACCCAACTCTTGAGATGACTTATATACCTACTGCTATGACTGCCTTATATTAGTACTTGGTTTTAGCATAGAATTCATCTGACTTCAGTACCCTAGCCAGTTGACCTGCCTGCCCAACCACCCCTCTTCAACTAGACTGAGTTCCCTGAGAGCAAGTGTAAATTTCACTTCTCTGCATCCTAGTGCCTGGTAGAGCATCTCATACACTGTAAGACATAATGCTCAACTTGGCTACTGGTCACAGTCACTGGAGGTAGTTTGCTTGCAGTGTAGATTTTTTTGGCCTTACTCTAGACCAATTAAATCAGTATGTTTGTCAGGGGATAAGCTTAGATTTGTGTGTTTTATTAAAGTTCCATTGATGATATGCAGTCCTGGTGAAGAATAATTTGGGTAGGTAGATACAGAGAGATATTTACTAGTGAGTGAATAAATACACTAATGATATCAATTTAGAAATATCTAAATAAGCTCAAAGCGTTAAATATGTATACAAGACTGCATAAAAAAGATTTTGGCAGAATTAGTGATACGAAGGGAAGGAAGCAGAGGCTTTCTTGAACTAGAGTTATTTGTTTACATGTTGATAACCTCACTTATGCTTAGTTTTTACAGGTAGAATTTGTCTTTTCGTGTTCAAACTTAATAATGCGTAAGCCAGTGTCTACAATGTTATAGGCCTTCAAATGTTTTTTTCAGTGTGAACCCAAGAGCACAGTACTCAGTTCAGGGTCTTGAATTACAAGCCCTGTTATGGAATTAACTATTGCTTTTTCTACGTTAAGAATTTCCTTAAGCCACCAATTTCCCATCTACACAAAGAGGTAGAGAAGATGATCCTAGTCCCTTCTGGCTCTGACATTTCTAATCTAATGGTTCAGTAAAGAAAGCTTGAGTCTCTATCATGGTCAAATACCTACATCATGATTAAAAAGATGATATGGCACCTGAGGCTAAGAGGAAAGAGTGACTTGACTATACTTTACCCTTAAGAGAATTCTAGTGCATTATAGTTATACATAACAGTGAGGTTCATTTTGACATATTCAAAAATACATATAATAGTTTTTTCCATTTCAACCCTCCAGTACTACCCCCTTCCCTCTCCTCCCTCCCTATGATCCCCTTTCTCTACTCTTTTGGTCTTCCATTGATTGATTGATTGATGCATCATAATTATACATAAAATTGAAATGCATTGTGATATATTCATACTTGCACCTAGTATAATTTGGTCAACTTCTTTTTAATTCATCATGAATGTGACCAGAATGGAGCACTGACTTTTGTTCTGTTGAAAGACACGTCAGTCCTAAGAACCTCCAGGGTTTGCCTGAGATGCTCACCTCGGCCTTTAGACACCATCAAAGATCTTCCACTCTTGATCACATGGAACCATCATCCTAGGCAGCTCTAATGTAAGGACTGACTCCCTGGAGGAGCCCAGCCTGCTAGGTGGAGAAGGCCCATGCCCTCCAACACCCTCACAGGAATAACCTCATAACCTCACTCACATACCCAGCATGATGGTGGGCAGATCGAAGACAGATCAGTTGTCTTAAGTCATTTTAACAACTTTGTAAAAGAAAGGATAAAAACAAAAACAAGTTTGATCATTTCGACCTTACAAATTGGGAAACTGAATTTCACTGTAGCTGAAGAGTTTCTGCATTAAAGAGACTCTTCAGTCTCACAGTAAATAGTAGGGACTATCATGGGACCTTTTTACTATGTCATCACTACTTTTTTCTAAATTGCATCTTGTATGACCCATCACCATAAGGGAGCCAGACACAATGAGTTGCAATCCTTAATTTTCTCTAGAAAACAGGTTTAAAGAAATAATAGTAGGTGAATTTATTCAAGGAGAATTTATGAGTTTGAATCAGCATAAAAATGATCTTTCCAACCACAGAATTGACCCTCAATAGAAATGAGTTCCTGACCCATTATAGAACTAAAGACCTCTCACAGGATAGAGCAAGGACTATAAATGAAAAGGAGTCGGCTTAGATACCCATGGACACCTACTAAGTCCTTTTCCAAGCATCCATGATTCATGCCTTACCCAAAGTCCTACAGCCAGTATGTCATCAGTTAAGATGTAAATCCAAGTTCTCAAACTCAATTCATCTGTTTTTTTTAACCTAATCCCATCAACTTTGGTTGACCCACTTCCCCAACTATTACAAAACCCAGTTGTCCTCACTCAGTGTAGGTGGCACTATCACTGAACATAGCCAGAGATTTACAGGATAAAATCTCCAGATTTACAAGATAAAACATAGATGAACTGGCCACTTTAAAAAAAAATCACAATTGGGCTGGAATTGTGGCTCGGTGGTAGAGCACTTGCCTCATATGTGTGAGGCACTGGGTTCAATTCTCAGCACCACATATAAGTAAATGAATAAAATAAAGGTCCATCAACAGCTAAAAAAAATAAATAAATAAAAAATAAATCACAATTATTGAACAAAGAATAGGCTTCTTGAGCAACATGAACTGGTAGAAAAATCCCCTAACTTGGAGTCTGGACCTGACTCTAGTCCTGACTTTTCCACCAAGTTCTTATAGGAACCTAAACAAAATTACTTTCCTTCCCACGGCATTGAACATCCTTGCATAATGTTGACTCTTGGATGAAAGTTTTTTTTTTTCAAGCTGAGCAGCACAACACTACAAGACTAGTTATCTCTGTCAAAGTTGGAAGAGAAGGTGCTTCAAATAAGAAGCTCCTCCTGGGCTAATCAGAGTATGCCAGGTTTAGCAAAATATGACTGACACTCTTTACCAGCCTTGAATCCCTTTGAGGTTGGAAAATAACAAGTAACCTAGATATAATGAAATCATACATTATCCTGGCCTCCTAAATCCTAAATTAAGAAATGCCTCTGAGCTCCATCCTCCAATCTCAGGTTGGCAGTAGCTGTTTTATTTCTCCACCATGGTTCATCTCTAACAGCTCCGTCCTCCATCTCCCCATACAGATCTCCCTGCTGACGTTCCTGCCATTTTTTGACTGACAATCAATTTTCCTACCTGTCATTATCAATTCTGCTCATTAGCTCTTCCACCTGCCTCAGTTGAGGCCTCACCAAAGCACCTCTGTAAAAATTATTTTCCCAGGCAGAATAATTGAAGCTTCTTGCACATCCTGAGAACCTTTTGTCTGAAGCTTTCAGAGCCATTTCTAAATGTCAGAAGAAGCGTTCGTTTTATACCAGGGAGGCAGACGTCGCCATTCCAGTACAACCAAATGAAAAGTGAAAAAAAGAAAAAGAAAATTCATTCGGCAACTTCATTTTCATTTTTTTAAATTTTTTTTGTGTGCAGAATGAAGAGCTTATTTGACCTTTTTTGTTTTTTAATTTTTAACTTAATATCAAAGATAACCTCAGAAATGGTTACTAGATGAACAACGCTCTAAAGATGAAAAGTCTAGAGAGAGCTTCTTGTGCCCTTCTCCGTGGAGGTCCATGAAGAGCTGAGGTACCATGATTTGACTCAACAGGAATCTATAGAGAGACTTCTTCAGCACTGTGAGGCAGCAATGCACACTGATAAAGAGTGTGGTCTTTTGCTATCTGACCAGTTGGAGCCAAGAGTTGTAACAACAGCATATACGTAGAGAAAGACAATCTCAGCTACTGATCAAGCACCTTCATACATTTAACCTCACTTTGCACTTGCTGGTCCCTGTGTATGCCACTTCCCATGGACATCTGTCTGGCTTTCTCCCTCACCTCATTTGGGGCTTTGTTTAAATGCTGTCTTCCCTAGAGGCCAGAAGAAAGATTATAACTACATTCCCCACCACCACTGGAATTCCCTAGTACCCTCCCATGATATATCTTCCTCCATAGCACTCCTTGCCATCTGACTTAATATACATTGACTTATAGACCATGAGCTCTCTGAGGATTGGAATCTTTGTTGTTTACACTGCTATATCCAGGCCTAGCACAGTGACTAAAATAAAGTAGTCACTCAGTTAACATGTGTTGAGGGACTAAGGGAATAAATCTATGGATGTGATCTTCCCATTTCCTTGAGGAGCAAGGAGGCACCCCAATTCCTATTTTGCAGATGAGGTATCTGAGGCTCCGAGAAGACAAGTGACGCACCATGTGACTCAGAGAGACAGCCCCAGCTCTTCTGGCACTGGCTCACTCTGCTTTCCAGAGACATGTCTCTGGAAACAGACACCTTAATGAGTGTATCCTCACATTCAGGAAGAAGCATGGGAGTCACATGCACTAAGAGCCCTGTGTCCACACCCCTGCATTAGCCCTGACTTGGTGCCCTGCTTCACCCGCCCTCCAGGGAGGCAGAGTTCCCAGGTATCCACTGTATTTGATGATGCTTGCAGGTCTAATCATCCCATTAAGGTAGAGCAAACAAAGAAAGGGAAGAAATAATTGCCATGTCAATAAACCTGAGTGATCTGAGGAACAAGGTCAGCATGTTAATTTCACTTCTTTAAAAATAAAAACATGGGAACTGAGTCTTTTCATCTAGGTTTTCCTCTTTAAAATGGGAGCCTCCCCTTCCAGTTGCTCAGAGCAGCAGGTCACCAGGGCTGGAGTTCCTCCCACCCCCAGACCCGGCCTCCTTGCCTCTATTGACAGAGGTGAGCCATTATGCTCCACTAAAATCCACTGTCCATAACTTGACACTTGGCAACACTCTGGAAACTGCCTACTCAAATGTTTTGGGGACTAAATTAAGGCAATTTGTCCTTCCACTGCTGCATACCAGAGTCCTAAGGGACAAAATCACTGGTAAAAGGACAATAACATTTTTCTGAGTCAGGATGAAAGTCTCATGGGAGGAAAGTCATTCAAAATCTTGGTAACATTGGATTTAAGTGGCAAAAAAAAATCAAATGCTATTCATACTGCTATATTGCTTACATATAATATGTGTATGTATGTATAACCTGTGTGTATGTATCCTATAGGATTTAAGTTTAATACCATCCTATGAGGAAGTTGACAAGTACCTGATTCTCCACTGCATAGAAGATAGAAAGAAATAAGGGGCCAATGACTTGCCAAAGTTCCCACCCCTGTGAGAACTTGACTCTAAATAAGTGCTTTATGTTACTGCTGGTGGTGTATGTCTGTGTACACAAATGCATGCACGTGTGTGGAGAGAGTGACTCTTCTCCCTGCCGACCCACACCTTCTAAACTGTCCCTTGCAGGCTCTTCACCTGGATCCACTGTGCCAGCTAGGACTTTCATACACCAGGGAGCAGCACTTTGGCAGTCCCTAAGTTGGCTGTGCATGCAGTAAACGTGTTTTTGTACAGGTATTTGAAAGCATGGACTTTGGAGGAGGACAGATCTGGATGTCAGCAGCGATAGGTTCCTCTAGACCTCAGCATCCCCACATACATCATGAGGTCATTGACAAAGTCATAGGTAAAGACACAGTATATGTAACACAGTGCCAGGCACACAGAAAAGGTTCAATAAAAGTGAATGATTCTTGGGGCTGGGATTGTGGCTCAGCAGTAGAGCACTCACCTAGCATGGGCGGGACCCGGGTTCAATACTCAGCACCACATAAAAATAAAGGCATTGTGTTGTGTCCATCTACACCTAAAAAATTAAAAAAAAAAAATAAGTGAATGATTCTTGGTCATTATCCTTAGTTGGGACAAACCCCAGCTTGGGACACTGGCTGGGGCCTAGAAGCAATATCAAGAAGAGATATTGGACTCTGCAGGGACACTGTAAGCCTATTGGTTAAAAACTTAACACCTCAGACTCGCAGAAGGGAAGACACACGAATTACATGAAAAAACACGGGAAGATAGTGCCGCAAACAAACCAAGATACCACATTTTTAAAATCCATGGCCAGCAACAACAGAAGAAATGATAGAGAAGGAGTTCAGGATGTACATAATTAAAATGTTCTGTTAATTAAAGGATGAAATAAGAGAGCAAATACAGGCAGCAAAAATATCATTTCGATAAAGAGCTACATAAATAAATACAGGAAACAAAAGATTACTTCAATAAGGAAACTGAGGTTCTGAAAAAAAAACAAACAGAAATCCTTGAAATGAAGGAAACAATAAACTAAATTAAAACTTAAAAGAAAGCACCACCAACAGATTAGATAATTTGGAAGACAGAACGTCAGACAATAAAGTCAAAATATATAATCTTGAAAATAAAGTTGACCACACAGTGAAGATGGTAAGAAACCATGAGCAGAACATTCAATAATTATGGGATAGCATCAAAAGACCAAATTTAAGAATTATTGAGATAGAGAAAGGCAAAGAATTACAAACCAAAGAAATGAACTATCTATTCAATGAAATAATATCAGAAAATTTTTCAAACATGAAGAATGAATTGGAAAATGAAATACAAGAGGTTTACAGTTCACCAAATGTACAAAATCACAACAGACCTACACCAAGGCACATTATAATGAAAATGCTAGCATACAGAATAAGGAGAGAATTTTAAAAACCACAAGAGAAAGGAATCAGATTACATATAAGGAGAAACCAATTAGGATCTCTGCAGATTTCTCAACCCAGACCCTGAAAGCTGGAAGATGCTGGAAAGACATATACCAAGCCCTGAAAAAAAATAGATGCCAACCAAGAATCTTAGATCTAGCAAAATTAAGCTTTATATTTGATGATGAAATAAAAACCTTCCTTGATAAAAAGTGAAAGATTCTTACTACATGTCCTGTTCACTCCTGAGTCTCATCTGTGATGTGGATGGCCAGATTGACTTTTCTCATCAATGTTATTGTCCTGAAGCCTTTACCAGAGTCACTCTTGGATCATAAAGATGCAGGAAGCAAAGATGTCCTCACCTCTGAGTTTTGGTGGCTGGACAGTAGCAGCACTGGTAGCAAGCACTCTGGTTTCCTTAACATTTATTATGTGCCTAGAATTGCTCTAAGTGTCCTCTATGAATGAATGACTTGACCCCACTAATATTCTCATGGTATAATTGCTATGGCCATCCCCCTTTGAGATGTATCAATGCGATTGATGGTGTCACACACTGAATGTATCTCCCTCCACAAAACTCCCATATAGACTGTAATCTCATCACCAGGGTTATGGAATTTGGAGGAAGGGACTTCAGGAAGTAATTAAGTCATGAGGGGTATAGACAGAATTAGTGCCCTTATGAAAAGGACCCAAGAAAGTTCATTTGCCCCCTTCAGCCATATGAAGACATAACAAAAAGTTGGCCATCTATGAAACAGGAAGCAGACTCTTATCGAATGCTGAATCTGCAGGTACCCTAATCTTGAACTTCTCATCCTTCAGAGCTGTGAGAAATAAATTTTTGTTGTTTATAAGCAACCCAGACTGTGATATTTTTGTTATAGCAGCCTGAATGGACTCAGACAAGGCCATCACAAAAGACTACTATTTTACAGGTTGAAAAAAAAAACTGAGACAAAGGAAGATTACGTAATTCAACGAAGAATACCCAGGGAGTTCACAGGTCAGAGCACACTGCCACCTGACAAGCAGACAGACCCTGTCATCTCCATCCAGGCACCCTCTCTCACCTGGACTCCACGCTGGACTATCTGGGGCCCTAGACCTAAATGGAATCACAAAATGCTAAAATTGGATGACCCTAGGGACTCAATCTCACTTGATAACTCTCTGTGTTTCAGATGAAGAACCTGAAGCCCAGGGTGTACATGAGCCGCTGCAGGCCTCAAGTCAGGAGCTGCATAAGGGTCCAGACTGTAAGTAGTACGCAAGCATTGGAATCTCCCTGACCTGCTGCCAGAAATTTAGTAGTGTCCTTCTGTCTCCTTCTGTGACACAGGGAACAGCTTCTCACCATCCTGTCCATGAAGATGCTGGATGACTTAGCTCTAATTTTTGTTTGATTTTTTAAAAATTGTGTGTGTGTGTGTGTGTGTGTGTGTGTGTGTTTTCACACAGGCAACCACAAATCCTTTGGGGAAGTGGCAGAATATTTAAAAAATAAAATAAAGGGTTGTATAAGTAAGAAGATAACTACCAATTTAGCATTCTTTTATCATTCTTTCTAGAAATTTTGCAAATCCAGAAGTATGTCTGTGCTAGACAGAAAGCAATTCTGGCAGTCAGTGTGGCCTGTGGGTTCCATTTTCAAAGGGTAGAGAAAGTCAGAAGAGACCTGAGCTATTAGTTTTCATTGTAGAACAAGGTAACCTAGAGACAGTGCTGCCTGCTGGATGTGGAAAAGCCTCAGCACCAAGTCACTACATACAGGAGGATGGCCGTGCAGCTCGGTGAGAATGGGTCACTTCATCCACTGGGTACATGGGATTGTGGTTCCCAACAAGAGTCCTCACTGTGCTTTTGTCACATTCACATTCCCTCTGGGATCTTTGCCTGAGGATCTGGGACCTTTGCCTGAGTACCTGTCTGAGGCCCTCAGCCCTACCTGTCCATCTGACACTGTTGTGTGTATTTCTGCCTGACTGGTCAGCTCAGCTTAGCATTCACCTCCTCAGAGAGGCTGCCCCTGACCACTTGGCCAACTCCCTCTTACCACTCCAGCAAATCCTGTTGGCTTATTTTTATCACAGAACTTATCACAGCTGTTTTCTTCCAGAGTTGTTAATGGCCTCTTATTAAAAGGCAAGACCTTGTCTATTATACTCACTACTATTTTCTAGGGCCTAGAGCTAGGCCTAGCACGTAACAGATACATAAAAATAATTGTTAAATGAAGGTAAATGCTGAAGACTTCATATTCTAAATCCTGAGTCTAATTCACAAATTGACTGAGTCAGGAGGATACACACAATTTGAACAGACCAATATCAATGGATGAAATAGAAGAAGCAATCAAAAGACTACCAACCAAGAAAAGCCCAGGACCGGATGGGTATACAGCAGAGTTTTACAAAACCTTTAAAGAAGAATTAATACCAATACTTTTCAAGTTATTTCAGGAAATAGAAAAAGAGGGAGCTCGTCCAAATTCATTCTATGAGGCCAACATCACCCTGATTCCGAAACCAGACAAAGACACCTCAAAGAAAGAAAACTACAGACCAATATCTCTAATGAACCTAGATGCAAAAATCCTCAATAAAATTCTGGCAAATTGGATACAAAAACACATCAAAAAAATTGTGCACCATGATCAAGTAGGATTCATCCCTGGGATGCAAGGATGGTTCAATATATGGAAATCAATAAATGTTATTCACCACATCAATAGACTTAAAGATAAGAACCATATGATCATCTTGATAGATGCAGAAGAGCATTCGACAAAGTATAGCATCCCTTTATATTCAAAACATTAGAAAAACTAGGAATAACAGGAACTTACCTTGACATTGTAAAAGCTATCTATGCTAAGCCTCAGGCTAGCATCATTCTGAATGGAGAAAAATTGAAGACATTCCCTCTAAAATCTGAAACAAGACAGGGATGTCCTTTCTCACCACTTCTGTTCAACATAGTTCTCGAAACACTGGCCAGAGCAATTAGACAGACAAAAGAAATTAAAGGCATAAAAATAGGAAAAGAAGAACTTAAATTATCACTATTTGCGGATGACATGATTCTATACCTAGAAGACCCAAAAGGGTCTACAAAAAAACTACTAGAACTAATAAATGAATTCAGCAAAGTGGCAGGATATAAAATCAATACGCAAAATCAAAGGCATTTCTGTATATCAGTGACAAAACTTCTGAAACGGAAATGAGGAAAAACACTCCATTCACAATATCCTCAAAAAAATAAAATAAAATACTTGGGAATCAACCTAACAAAAGAGGTGAAATATTTATACAATGAAAGCTACAGAACCCTAAAAAGAGAAGTAGAAGAAGGTCTTAGAAGATGGAAAAATATACCCTGTTCATGGATAGACAGAACTAACATCATCAAAATGGCGATATTACCAAAAGTTCTCTATAGGTTTAATGCAATGCCAATCAAAATCCCAATGGCATTTGTTGTAGAAATAGATAAAGCAATCATGAAATTCATATGGAAAAATAAAAGACCCAGAATAGCAAAAGCAATTCTAAGCAGGAAGTGTGAATCAGGCGGTATAGCGATACCAGATTTCAAAGTATATTACAGAGCAATAGTAACAAAAACAGCATGGTACTGGTACCAAAACAGGCGGGTGGACCAATGGTACAGAATAGAGGACACAGAGACTAATCCACAAAGTTACAACTATCTTATATTTGATAAAGGGGCTAGAAGCATGCAATGGAGGAAGGATAGCATCTTCAACAAATGGTGTTGGGAAAACTGGAAATCCATATGCAACAAAATGAAACTTCTCTCGCCATGCACAAAAGTTAACTCAAAATGGATCAAGGAGCTTGATATCAAATCAGAGACTCTGCGTCTGATAGAAGAAAAAGTTGGCTCCAATCTACATATTGTGGGGTCGGGCTCCGAATTCCTTAATAGGACACCCATAGCACAAGAGTTAATAACAAGAATCAACAAATGGGACTTACTTAAACTAAAAAGTTTTTTTCTCAGCAAGAGAAACAATAAGAGAGGTAAATAGGGAGCCAACATCATGGGAACAAATTTTTACTCCTCACACTTCAGATAGAGCCCTAATATCCAGAGTATACAAAGAACTCAAAAAATTAGACAATAGATAACAAATAACCCAATCAACAAATGGGCCAAGGACCTGAACAGACACTTCTCAGAGGAGGACATACAATCAATCAACAAGTACATGAAAAAATGCTCACCATCTCTAGCAGTCAGAGAAATGCAAATCAAAACCACCCTAAGATACCATCTCACTCCAGTAAGATTGGCAGCCATTATGAAATCAAACAACAACAAGTGCTGGGGAGGATGTGGAGAAAAGGGTACTCTTGTACATTGCTGGTGGGACTGCAAATTGGTGTGGCCAATTTGGAAAGCAGTATGGAGATTCCTGGGAAAGCTGGGAATGGAACCACCATTTGACCCAGCTATTGCCCTTCTCGGACTATTCCCTGAAGACCTTAAAAGAGCGCACTACAGGGATACTGCCACATCGATGTTCATAGCAGCACAATTCACAATTGCTAGACAGTGGAACCATCCCAGATGCCCTTCAATAGATGAATGGATAAAAAAAAAGTGGCATTTATACACCATGGAGTATTACGCAGCACTAAAAAATGATAAAATCGTGGAATTTTCAGGGAAATGGATGGCACTAGAGCAGATTATGCTAAGTGAAGCTAGCCAATCCCTAAAAAACAAATGCCAACTGTCTTCTTTGATATAATGAGAGCAACTAATAATAGAGCAGGGAGGAAGAGCAGGAGAAAAAGATTAACATTAAACAGAGACATGAGGTGGGAGGAAAAGGGAGACAAAAGGGAAATTGCATGGAAATGGAGGGAGACCCTCATTTTTATACAAAATTACATATAAGAGGTTGTGAGGGGAATGGGAAAAAAAAACAAGGAGAGAAATGAATTACAGTAGATGGGGTAGAGAGAGAAGATGGGAGGGGAGGGGAGGGGGGATAGTAGAGGATAGGAAAGGTAGCAGAATACAACAGTTACTAATAGGGCATTATGTAAAAATGTGGATGTGTAGCCAATGTGATTCTGCAATCTGTATTTGAGGTAAAAATGGGAGTTCATAACCCACTTGAATCTAATGTATGAAATATGAAATGTCAAGAGCTTTTTAATGTTTTGAACAACCAATAAAAAAAAAAGATGCCAAAGGCTAAAAAAGGGGAAGGTTGACAGAAGGCCCAGTATCTGCTGAATATCTACAACCTATGAGTGGAGGAGAGAGGGACCTGTGGCCTTCCAAACTCCCCTGACACCCTGCAGGTTTCCCAAATGACTGTGACTACAAGAGATTTGCCAGTGGCCAGCCTGACTCCCAATCTGGTGCTTGGGAAAGAACTTGCATTTGCCAATGCTTCCTCTGTACCTTGCTGTTCTGGTCCTCAGATGCTCCTCACTACAGCCCTGTCTGCAGGAGCTCTCGTAGATCTCACTTGAGATCAGTGAGAATTGAGAATCTGGGATGGGAACTATCTCACCCATAATGACATCACCAAGGGAGCCCAGTGTACTTAACTCTGCAGGATCTCATGCTTTCCCAGTTCACATACCTGCCCCTGGATCAAAGCTGGAAGCTGATTGGAGTTCACACAAATATCAGGGTTTGATTCCTTGGTTTTGGGGTGGCAAGGGAGATGTTCTTCAAAACCCAGGCCAGAGAGGAACAAGAATTAAGTCCACCCACCATAGCTGCTCTTGCCCCAGTGCAGAAACAGAGCCCTTCAGGTCTACGGCCATATCATCCTGAACGCGCCTGATCTCGTCTGATTTCAGAAGATAAGCAGGGTCGGGCCTGGTTAGTACTTGGATGGGAGAAACAGAGCCCTTCAGGAGGTCCTGGTGTTCAACCGAAGGTGAAAATCTCAGTGGTTAAAATGCAAAAGTGCACTGCCTTGGAATTCATTCGGTGCTCCCACCCTTATTCTATTGAAATTATTCCCTAGCGACAAGCTCTTTAAAGAATTTCTCTCAACTTCTTTCTGCAGTGCAGAGTAATTGTATGTCATCAAAAGCCTAGGAATAGTAGATTGCAAAATTCTTGCTGTGCTCTTGGTAAAATCATTACTCACCAGCCAATGTTGAGAAATCAAAATGCTCCCCTTAAGTGCCATTAAACACAAATATTTATCAACGCTGTGCTAGAATGTTAGGCTGACGGAGGCTTGGTGTTTGTGGGTGTGCGTGCGTATGCATAATTAGATTCAGGTTTTCAGCAAGTACAAGATGCCTTTCTAAAACTATGGCCTTCCCATGCCCACCTACAGGCAAAAAAGGGGCTTTTGTTGATTCTTAGAAAAATGTTCAAAACGTCAGAACATTCCCTGGCCCAAAGAGAGCCAGGGAATTTCTGTTTCTCGGTCATCATGAAAATTTCTGCCTATAGTAAATGAAGTTGATTTCCTAGCCTGGCTTCCAATGGCCTCAGCTAGGCCTCCATCAGGACTAGCCGGAGAGATGAAAGTAGACATTAAAAAATCAGTATAGCAGATTCTGATGGATAAATCATTATTAAAAACTCCTACTATGGCTTAGAGAAAATGAAGCTTTCAATCTCTGTCTTCAATTTGCCCTACACGTTGCTGCTAGAGTTAGGATCTCCTAAAACAGGATAGATAGCACACATCTTACTTAGGTCAAGTTCCACAGAAGCCAAGTCTGAGACACAGTTTGTCACAGTGAATTATTAGCTATAGTATGCTTGGGGCACAGAGACAAAGAGAGGCAGGAAAATCTCAGTCAGAACCAATCCTACAGGAGCACAAATCACATACAGTCTGTCCCACCCTGAGGCAAGGTAATTAGTTCTTTGTACTTGGGAGTCAACCAGTCATTGACTGAGGACTGTCCCCTGGAAGCCTCCCATTCTCCAGAGACATGGTATGGTTGTAATCAGCCACCGTGCCAGCAACTGGGATGGGTGCAAATGTAGCAAAAGGGTCTGAGTGGGACACTGACAACATCCACCCTGGGATGTAGCAGTCCCCTTCTATGAATTTTTTCTTTAATTCTACAGAGTAAGGTAGAAAATTTTCAAAATAGAAATGAAAAGCTTCTGTATTCTTGCCTCAATTTCACATTTCTGAAGTCGATTTTTTTAAAAAATCTAAAAGAGTACTGATATATTTGTTTAAATGTCCATGTGTATGTGGAACATACCATCAGAGTGAAGTCAGAGACAGGAAATCTCCTCTCAAGTGGCCAACAGCTCCCCCTGCTCTCAGGAGGAAGGTATGTCCCAGTCTGCTCATCTGTGAGTCCCAGTCCAGCTTCTACCGTCTTCTCCCCTCACCTCTCCTCAGGCAGCCCAGACTTTAGCAGTGCAGTAAACTCAGCATTTCCCAATGATGCTGTGTTCTTTCATCACCCCTGACTTTACTTATTCATTTATGTTTGTTTATTTATTTATTTTGTACTGGGGATTGAACTAGGGATGCTTAACCACTGAGCCACATGCCCAGCCCTTTTTTTATATTTTGTTTAGAGACAAGGTCTTGCTGAGTGGCTTAGGGTTTCGCTACATTACAGAGGCTGGCTTTGAACTCTGAATCCTCCTGCTTCAGCCTTCTGAGCTTCTGGGATTACAGACGTGCACTACCGCACCTGGCTCCCCCTGACTTTATGACACTTAAGATAAACAAGTGAGTGAAAAAAAAAAAAAAAAAGAAGAAGAAGAAAAAGTTAACAGCATTTCTGTCTGCAAGCACAGTTTTATCAATCTGGTGCCCTTCTTTCGAACTTCTCATGTTCTCTGTCCTGAATAACCAGGTTCTGCTCCCTAGTATGGAATGTCCTTTGCCTGCTTTTCTGCCTCTTTTCTTCAATACCAGCCCCAGTTCACCTGCCTCCTCCACTATGGAGCTGGCCCTGGCCCATGAAAGCCTTCATATGCCTCCACAACCCTGGGCTGATACCCATGCTTCTTCTGGCTTTATTCTGCTGTGTACAATAGTCTGTTGCAGGCACCTACCTCGGTTATCAGACTGTGAGTTTCCTAAGGGCATTGTCTTTGACATCTGGCTGGTACAGAGCATGCTCCAGTGCAAGCATGTTGAATGGCAGACAAGAAAGCACACCTGAGTCCTCACAAACTGAGAATCTATACGGAATTAATTGACTTTTAGCCTAACATAACAACAGAAACAACAAATGCTAAGACTTACTGAACACTCATGTCCTCAAATCTGTGTTAAATGTTATGCTGGTTGACTGACTAAATTTATTTTACATGTACCATTTTTATCTCCATTTTAAAGATGAGAGGACCATCTCATGGAGGCTATGAGACTGATTCAAGATCACACATCTAATCGGCAGAGCCAGGGCCTCAGAGCTGGACCTCAACTCTACCCTTGTAACCACTAAGTAAGTGATAAGGGAAAGTTCTAGTTCCCTCAGTCTTTGGACCATCCACCCAAGGGGAAGATGACATGATGACAATCGCAACACTTTCGAAATCAGCAATTAAAGGTCCTCTGCCTGCTCATCCCCCTTTTTCTTCCAAAGGAAAATGGCTGGGATGAGAATAAAGAAAGCAGGTTTTTGAAGTATGTTATGCTTATAAATTTATGGTGGTCGTTAAGTTTTTTCTTCTCTCCCCTGCCTCCCCCAAAGCCTCTGAATTGGAGTAGGAAGAATACTTCTAGGTCTTTGTGTCCTCATTAGCAAAATGGACTTTCAGCCAGGTGCAGTTGTCTGTGCCTAATCCCAGCAGCTTGGGAGGCTGAGGCAGGAGCGGTGTGAGTTCAAAGCCAGCAAGAGCAACTTAGAGAGGCTCTAAGTAACTCAGGGAGACCGTGACTACATAAAATACAAAAAGGGCTGAGACAATAAGAGAGAATAAAATCATGGCATTTGCAGGAAAATGGATGGTGTTGGAGAAGGTAATGCTAAGTGAAGTTAGCCATTCCCCCCCCCCAAAAAAAAAAAAAACAAGCGGCGAATGTTTTCTCTGATATAAGGAGGCTGACTCATAGTGGGGTAGGGAGGGGGAGCATGGGAGGAATAACGAACTCTAGATAGGGCAGAGGGGTGGGAGGGGAGGGGAGGGGGCAGGTGTTTAGGAAGGATGGTGGAATGTGACAGACATCATTATCCAAAGTACATGTATGAAGACACAAATTGGTGTCAACATATTTTATATACAACCAGAGATATGAAAAAATGTGCTGTATATGTGTAAATAAGAATTGTAATATATTCCACTGTCATTTATTTCTTTTAAAAAATCAATAAAAAAATAAAAATTAAAAACAAAAAACAAAAGGGCTGAGGATATGGCTCAGTGGTTAAGTTCCCCTGGATTCAGTCCCTAAAAAAAAAAAAAAAAAAAAAAAAGACTTTCCCTCATTCTGTTTATCTTAGACTGTCTTTGCATGGATTTTCCTCTGTTACAAGTGCCACAAAATTAGAGATTTGCCACTTTATCCCAAATTCTAACCCAATACCAGACACATAATTGACCACTAATGGACTAGATGAATCAAGGATAAACCAGTAAGGTAACACAGTGTTTCTCAAAGTGTACTTCAGGGACCCGTTCCAGGACTTACTGGGGAGCTTGTTTAAAGTGCAAATTCTTGAGCTCAAAGTAGCTTCCACACTTGATGTTTGATAATGAGTGACATAAATGCCATGCAATTGTCTGTAAACTGTTCATATTTAGTAATCTAAGTAATTCGACTTCAGGTGCAGTTACTATTATAATCTGATAGAAAAGAGACAAAATCTTCCTGTTTCCCCCCACTTTGCCTTTAATCAGCTCCTCCAACTTATGGCTTCCTCTTCCCCCTCTATTTCTGGCTCAGGGCAAGGATCAGGAGAATATACATAGATGAGATGCTGTTCTCTACCTCCAAGGATCTCACAGTCCAACAGGAAAGAGGAAACAACAATTTACAGGATAAATCCTACAGCAGAAAAAAGCTGAGATGTCACTTCCCCAATTTATCAGAGTAAAGAAAGTCTTCACTCTGTTGCTACTCTATTAGGTCTCTTTCCCTGAAGTACCATCTTTAAAATGTTGCAGAACAAAGGAGCTAAGTCAAAGAGTATTTTTAATAGTAAAGATTTGTTTTTATTTTTTTAAATAATTTTCTTCCAGTCTATAAATATCTTGTTTCCTTCAATTAAAAATTCCAAAGCCATTCTAACCAGCTTTGCTGGGTAAAGAGTTCTTCCTTCCAGGTCATGTCAATTTCATTTATTTGCTTTTTACTTGTGCCCTGCTTAGGTGCATGGTAGGCTAGTAAATATTGGTGAGCAGACACCTTTTAGATTGTAGTAATGTAAATATCTTCACAAATGATCAAGATGACACCTTGAAAATTCATCATGGTACTTGCTTGCCTTTGTTCTTACTGAGGATAAATTTCAACCATCTTAAACATACAGACATACAGACAGGCATGTGATTCTTTTTCCATAGACTAAATTCTGATTACTTTAAAATTTACTATGCAGCAAAACTGGGGATGAAGCTTCATTAATTGTGCTTGTGTCATGAGCTAAGCTCATTATACTTACTGTAAAATTAAATCTCACAAGGAGACATTACTATCCTCATTTTCAAAAGGGAAATGTGACATTCAATTCCAGGGTCAATTAATGTGAACAGCATATTTTTACTACAATAACCAAACCCTTTTTCTTTATACCTCTTGGCCTCCCACAAATTTGTGGTTTCCCACGGACCAACATGACCTACGCAAAATCAGCTATTCTATCACTACAGTTTCTTTTCTTCATTCCTTTTTAACATTTGGCCTGCCTCTTCCTTAATTCTCATCACTGTATCCCTCCACAAAGTGACACAGGGCCATAAATACAGTAGCTTTGGTAAAAACAGATTTTGAATGAATGAATAAAAGGAAGCAAATAATTTAAGTGGAAACAAAACATTATTGAGACCCTTGAGGACATCATTTTTATTAGAGAAGTAATGTGAGAAGGCTTCAAAGAGGAGGTGGCTTTGGTAAGGAAGATTTTCAAAAGTACCTAATGTTGGTAAAGAGCTTTTCAGGCACAGAAGGATGTAGGAAAGGTAAAGAGGTGGGCAAAGCCTGGTGGGTTGTCGAAAACGAAATCAAGCATGCATGGAGCTTAAGGCATACAGAGAAAACTGACAGGAGATGCAGGGGGAGAAAACTGAAGCCACTCGACGTTTGGACTGCACCTTGGAGACAATGAGGACTATGTGTTGTGCTTGAGGGGGACACGTACAACACTAGTGGTGCGGGAAGGGCAGGCAGCGCCTTAAGATCTGTAAAACACATTCTGAGGCCATTGTGGACATTGGCATACAACCCCAAATTCTAATAGTCAGTTTTAGTTTCAGTGAAAGAAAACAGCAGGAGTTAGATGATTCAAGACAAAAATAAAACATTTTTCAAAAGGTTATCACATTACTCTCTCCAAGCTAAATGAAGCCTTGTGAATTGGTAAGTCCATTCTGAAAAGCTCCAGAGGGCCTTGTCAAGAAGGTGTCTATACACCTCTTTGCACCAGTGATTTATTCTTGAGGACTTGTTTATGAGGAAGAAACAATGTCCTGGTGGACTTCATCATTCTAATAAGCTTCCAGAGGCTCAGAGTATAACAATACAGTACTCACGGCCTCATTCCTGAGTGAGGAATGCAGGCATGTGAAGTTCAGGAGTCTGATTATCAGGTTCTCAGAGCAAGGCTGTGTCCTCTACTCCCTGAGCCCTTTGGGGGATAGAAGATGAAAGGGGATTAGACAGCGTTCAGAGTGACAGCCTCCTCAGACCCCTGCCTTTGGCTTGGGCAGTCGATTACCAGGCAAGCCAAACTTTGAAAACCCCACTTGGACATCTTATGCCAGTGTCCTGAGGTAGAAGAAGACAGAGGAGCATTAACTCATAGGTTCCTGGACAGAATTCCTTGACCAGGGATAATCTGAAGGTGGGAGATCCATCACATGAGCTGAGGCTTGCAGAGTACAGAGGACCCTGAGGAAATCTAAGACATTTGGCTTTCTCCCCACAGGGGTCTGCCCTGCCAGTGGGCCAGTTCATACCCAGTGTCCTCAGGCTCTTACTCTCAAGATTCAAACCTGCTTTCTGACTTTACATGACACTGGGGTCTGAAAAGCTAAAAGCAGTGCCCTTCCCACCCTCACACCCTGGTATTTGCACTTTAACAAGGATCAGATGCCTGGAGTATCACATTTTAGGCACTTACAAGGGATGTGGGTAGACCCTCACTAAGATATTGGGGCCTTCCATAGATTATTTCATATCACGAATTCATCTGTAAGATGGAACACTGGACCAGAAATCCAGATACTTGGATTCTAATTCTAGCTCTGCCATTAATAGACTATACGGAGTTAAGCAATGCCTTAGTCCATGTGCTGCTATGATAACATGCCTGAGACTGGGTGATGTATAAAAGAAACTTATTTCTCACAGTTTTAGAGGCTGGAAGGTTCAAGATCAAGTCTCAGGTTTTGTATCTGGCGAGGGCTGCTCTCCCACAATGGCACCTTGTTGCTCTGCCCTTACATGGTAAAAAGTGAAGGGACAGAAAAGCCTCAATAGTTTTCTCCAGTCTTTCCATAAGGTGGCTAATCCCATCCCAAAGGTCCACCTCTGATCGTGTTGCACTTGGAATTAAGTTTCACATGAATCAATTTTGAAGGTGACACAAACATTCAAACCATCGCTGGAAAAGTATTTGAACTCTTTAGAACTCATATTAAAATGGAAATGATACCTTCTTCTTTATTTCACACTGTGAAAGTACCACATATCTGTTAAGGTTACTGGGCACATAATGTCACTTCTGAGCAAGGCTCACCCAGCCCATAAGCCCTCCCACTAGGCAGTCTTCAAGGCAGCTTTCGAGTACCCCTTCCCTGCTTCTGAGCAGAGATCATCTCTTTGGCTTGCTCTTGAATTTTCCATGGCTTCCCATCACTTACAGAGTAAACACTATGCTTCTTATCTGAATATGCCAAATTCTACACAAATCAGTGCCAACTTACCTTTTTAAAAAATTTTATGTTTTAATTAGTTATACATGACAGTAGTATGCATTTATGCACTTTGATATATCATACATAGATGGGATATAATTTTTCATTTTTCTGAGCATACATGTTGCAGAATCATATTGGTCATATAGTCACATGATGATGAGCAATGCTACATTGTATGTTTGTTGATCATATGCTGGGGGCAGGCACCCCTCCAAGTGTTTTACAAGTATTCATTCACCAATCCTTACAAATGTTAGCCATGATGAGGATTCCCATACTAAAGATGTGCAAATGAGTCTGAGAAGCAAGTGATTCATCAACCTCACAGTTGCTAAGTGGTAAAAGCTAAAATCCAAATCTTTTGCACCTAAACCCTTCCTAGGTAGTCCTGGGTTTGAACTGCACTGTGTCACATACCATTCCTTAGATGTGCATGTCCTTTTTTGTCACCAACTCTGTGCCTCCATTTGTGCTGTTCCCTTCCCCCATTGTGCCCTCTCCTTACCTTATACCCACCTATATCTTTTCTATCCCTTGGGGCCTGGCCCCAGTGTGCCTTCTGAGAGAAGGCACATCCTTGTTTACCTCACCGAGAATGACCAGGTCCCTCCACTCTGCTTCCTTGGCTCTTCGTGCCCTGCCTTATTCCATTTTCTGTTACTATAACAATATATGTGATACTAGGTGATTTATAAATAGCAGGGGCTTATTTAGTTCATAGTTCTGAAGGCTGATGGGTCTGAGAAAATGGCACCAGCTTCTACTCAGCATCTGATGAAGGTCTTGCTGCATCACAATAGAGAAAATTAACAGCAAGATACAGCAGGCATACCAGTTGGGCCATCTTTTCTTATAAAGCTATTTATGCCATCAGGGGGACCCACCCTCATTATCTCTTCTAAACCTAATTATCTCCCAAAGGCCACACCCATCTCCAAATCATTAACACATGATTTCGGAGACTAAGTTTCTAACACATGAATTCTGGGGAGGAACATTCAAACTATAAAGTGCTCTTTTATTTACTAGGGGTGTTATTTGTTGCTTATATGTTCATCTGGACACTCCCTGAGGTGGCACACCCTTTGAGGACATTGATGTGTCTTGCTTGACCTTGTACCTTCTGGAGTGTGCAGGACAACATCAGACTCAGACTCCCCACAGCAACATTCCAGCAGATTCCAGACCCCTCGTATGTTGATGTGCCTTTAATTTCATAGCAGGTACAAGAGCTAACCAAGCAGGAAGAATTTAATGCTCTGTTTTACAGATGAGAAATCTAAAGCTCAAAAAGAAGAAAGGATTTGCTCACAGGTACCATGCACGGAGAAAGGTAACCACAGACACAAGCCAAAAAAGATGCTCCTGTTCCTAGCCCCCTGATCTTTTCCTTCCACCAGTGTCTGGCCCTTGACCTCTTGCAGGCATGCAGTTAGTGTTGGTTGACATTTTCCAGAAGTCACATAATGTGGTACAGAGAGTTAGGTAATAACAATAGCTAACATTTTCTGAGCTCTTTGTGCTTGCCAAGTACTGTTCTGAATGTTCTACCGGCAGATCATTTATTCTAAATAACAACCCTGTGAGGGAAAGTCCATTATTACCATCAGCTGCTAAAGAAAACCACAGCCAGACAGAAGTTAAAGCAGTAAAGATGGATTTCATTCCAAAAAAAAAAAAAAACAAACTATTGCAATGGGGGAAGAGTGAGCCCAGAATAGAACAGCACTCGATTCTAAATACCATCAGAACAATTGGGGATTTATAGGCAAGAAGCAAGGTGGGAAAGAAGGGGCATTAATAGATGGAAAATTACTAAGAGGAGACATAAAGTCAGGCGGCGGGGATTCTGTCTGAAACCAACCTAAGAAGATTCTTGCTGAAGGCATGCCAGGGTGATCAGGCACCTCCAGGGGTTTGATCAGGTATCAGATATCGAGAGTGAGAATCTCCCCCTAATCTGTCTTATCAGGATTCTTGCTAAAACTGAGATGTACAAGGGCTTACACATAAGTAGGCCTTGTTGAGGAGGGGATTCAGGGGAACCTGACTAAATTTTAGTTGAGCAAAGAAACCACTTTTCACAATGCCATTTTATTCTTAAGGAAAGAAATAATAGAGAGGTTCAGTCACCTGTGAGATCACAGTCATAAATAATGGAGCCAGTAACTAAACACAGAAGGTTTGACTCCAAGAACCCAATCTGCAGGTATATGCTCTGCTGGTTCAAAAGGCAGTAAGTCTAGGCCCTTAGACACTTTGGGGTCTCGCTCTTGACACAGGACACCCTGTGCAAAGCCCTACCTGTAGTAGGCCCTCACTAAACGGCAGCTCTGTAAATTGCCATAAAATGATTTACAAGGGCCCAGACTGGCAAAAGCCCTTCATAGAGATGAAAGAATCTGGCAAATGGAAATGTGTAATCAGCTATTTATTTTCAGCTCACCTCCACCAAGTTGAGAAAAACGTTAAGTGCCTCATGAGAAAGAGGTAGGCGAGATTGAAGGTTTGACATTGGGTTTTAAAAGCTCTTAAATAATTACAGTGCTCAGAGTAAACAAGGCCTTCATGCTTCATTAGGCAATGTGTATTACGGCTCCATTAACACACCACCGCACTTTTCCATTTCCCGTTTTTCGAAACACGCTGAGAAGGGAGCCGAAGTCATCAGTGTTAATTGACAGCTAACAGAAACAAACTTCCTAAAAGGGAAATGATTTTGAGGTCCTAATTTGATTAATTATTAAAGCTCCTGGTACCTGTCTTGATTGGGATAACAGGAGAACCAGATACTGTTAATATTTATTCATGTGATGACACAGCCTGGTTATAGCCTCCACATGCCTCACCTCGTGGTATTTCATCTTGAGTCTCCCAGGGTGAACAGGAAAGCCAAAAGCATTTGGGGATAATTGACAATAAAGTGCTGTTCTCACTTTCATTCCCCAGAAAATCCAGGACATGCCTTCAGTGAGACAATTTGTAGAGAAATGTCCAGCTTTTGTCCCCAGACTGTTCCAGCTCAAACTGCACTAATGCTTCAATAACCCATAGTATTCACTGCTTTGGTTCATGGCAAAAATGCAGGCTTTCATTTGCATCAGTATTCAACTGAGAAAGAATCCCCACTAAGACCTTTATTGTCACAGATGCATACGTAGGTATAGATCTAGCTAAGTTAGGTAGGTAGGTAGAGACTGACAGACACAGATGTAGACAGACATAGATGCAGATAAATAAATGCAGATATTTCAACAAGCACATGTAGGCTATTCTGAATAGTGATTGAGGATTGACTCTGGAGCCAGATTGCCTGGTTCTAATTTTGATCACATTACTTACTAACAGGGTGTCATTGACATAAAAGTCAATGAATGAACTAATGTAAAATGCTTAAACAGTCTCTGGCATTAGTAAATGTTTTATTAGTACTTGCTGTTGTTATAATCATTGTTTTCTATAGTGCCAGGCAGTGCAAAATGGGGGAATACAGGGGTAAATCAGACTTGGTCCCTATTGTTGGGATGTTTGTCACCTTGGGCATGGGGGTGACATTTTCATAAAAATATATATATATATATATAATTTTAAAAACAGCAAAAGCATTAAAAAGGAACATCAGAAAGGCTTTGAAAGTTCAGCAGGAATGAAACTTTCCAGATGGAAGGATGACAGATGTTTTATAGAAGGCATCCAGAGGGTGCGGTGTGAATAAGAGCCTAGAAGAAGGAGGTGTGCTGGTCTCCACCAAGAACAGAAGAAATCAACTTATAGAAACAAGCAAGCAGAGGGATAAACCATGTTGAGGACCAGGGGAGGAGGTGTCAAAGTTTGAATGGGCCTTCTTAAGTTCACAGTAACAGGGAGCGCCAAGAAGCCCTCACAGAACTGCAAGAGGTAGAGAAGACCCAGCCACTGTCAAGACATAGAGTACTCAGGAGGAGCACAGCATTCCGGCAGCTAAGGGAAATGAAATGTACTCCCTGCTCTTCCTTTCATTAGTTCAGAGAAGATCTGGGCACCTCCCTGTCCTTTCTTGGATTTTACTTGCCTCAATGGCAAAATGAGAGATTTCGGTTGAAATATCCCCTAAATCCCTTCCAGGTCTGGAATCTATGATTTTGCCAAGAGCTTGTGCACTTCCTCTCAGCTGCCCATTGTCCCTCACTCATCTCATCAGCCCCCCAATTCCTTCACTTATATGAAGCAGATAGGATGTAAATAATGACTGATAAGAAATAATCCCCAAAGTGGAAATATTAGCAAGAAAGTATGAAAAGTGGAGATGGAGATAGAGGTGATTTCTGCAGCAATTAAGAAAACATTCATCATGTTTGTATAAATATATCAAAATAGGTTCTACTGTCATGTATAACTAAAAAGAATAAATTTTTAATCATGGAATTTGCAGGGAAATGGATGGCACTAGAGCAGATTATGCTAAGTGAAGCTAGCCAATCCCTAAAAAACAAATGCCAAATGTCATCTTTGATATAAGGAGAGCAACTAAGAACAGAATAGGGAGGAAGAGCATGAGAAGAAGATCACCATTAAACAGGGACGAGAGGGGGGGTGGAAAGAGAGAGAGAAGGGAAATTGCATGGTAAAGGAAGGAGACCCTCATTGTTATACAAAATTACATATAAGAGGAAGTGAGGGGGAAGGGGAAAAAAACAAGAGAGAGAAATGAATTACAGTAGATGGGGTAGAGAGAGAAGATGGGAGGGGAGGGGAGGGGGTATAGTAGAAGATAGGAAAGGCAGCAGAATACAACAGACACTAGTATGGCAGTATGTAAAAAGTGGATGTATAACCCATGTGAATCTGCAATATGTATATGGGGTAAAAATGGGAGTTCATAATCCGCTTGAATCAAATGTATGAAATATTATATGTCAAGAGCTTTGTAATAATAAAACTAATAATAAAAAATTAAAAAAAGAATAAATTTTTAAAAATGAAAGCATTTGGGCTGGGGATGTGGCTCAAGTGGTAGCGTGCTTGCCTGGCATGCGTGAGGCACTGGGTTTAATTCTCAGCACCACATAAAAATAAAATAAAGATATTGTGTCCACCTAAAAAAACATAAAATAATTTTTTTTTAAAAAAAGAAAGCATTCAAGCTCAACATTCAAAAAACAATCACCCCACTGGACCAATCTATATATTTATAGAAGAAATAATGTTAACATAAGAAATAAGAACCAGTTTTTCCCCTGCAACTTTTTATAAAAGTGAATAATTCACTGATAGTTAACAATCTAATCATTAAGCTTAAAAAACTAGATTTGTATTGGTTATATTATTAACCCAACATAGGTATGCACTCAGGGAATTATTTTTAAAAGTAAAAGAAACTTGACAAAAACAAACAAACAAACATACAAACAAAAAAAATCTGTTTACCAGAAATATCACCTGTAGCATTAACAGTATTAGAGGCATTGCCTGCCCAGTATTTCTAGATTTTTCCTCAGACAGGATGGGAACAATTTGATGGCAAGGCCACCTTTTCTGAGCCTTCTTGAAAGTGAAGCTATTAAGTAGCTCAAACCACTCTTTTCTAATGAAGTGGTTCATTTGGACAAACACTTCAAGCTAAGAGGCAATGTTGCTGCAGTTAGAATTGGAGTGTTCTGCAAAGCATTAATACAATTTCTCACTGTCCTTTATCCTCCCCACTCCATAGGAAGTTGAGTTACTTAAATTAGTGTTCAGCCAATACCACTTTGTGCCTTTCTGTTCCCCAAGTTTCTCAAGATTCTACTATGTCACTTCCATTGACATGATTAACTTTTCATTAACTTTAATGGAATCTGTGGGTGTGAAGTCCATTTTGTCCTTTAGGGCTTTTGCTTCTTGTTGGTAAATTTTGGAACTTTATTTGACTCATCATTATAAATATACATTGGGTAATGAGTGCTAAGTCACAGTGGCTCCTGAACAAGATGGAACTTCTACATCTGACTCATTTAATAAACTAATAGATGTCCAGGATTTGAAGAATCACAAAGGTCACTGAGTCCTGACATCACTTGAGTTTTGAATCTCCTTTTAAACATCCTAACTAGTAGTACTCTGATCTTTCCTTGAACTGGAAGCTGACTTCTTTCAATAGCTCATGCCACCATTCTGCTTACCTTCTTTTGAGGGTGGTCTTATTTGTATTCATGAATTCCATTTAGCCATGAGCAATGGTTTTCCCATTTTAAGATTGTCATTGATCTTCTCAGACCTCAAAGAGCAAGACCTCAGAGAATATACCTAAACTTAGCTAGGGACATTGTACAATCAGGGACTACTATTACAATGCAATAACATTGGTTGGGATAGAAAGAATAATTGTTTTGCTCTGCAAAGATATTCACATCCTAACATTAAACCTTAAGCTATGTTACCCTATATGTCAAAAGGGACTTTATAGATGTGATTAAGATAAGGATATTGAAATTATTCTGGATTATCCAGAGGAGCCCATTAGGTCCTTATGGTATGGAGACAGGAAGGTCTGAGTTAAAGAAGATGTGACCGTGGAAGTGGAGTTTGGAATAATGTGGAGCCTGAGTCAAAGATTGTGGGACGCTATCAGAAGCTGGAAAAAAAAAAAAAGTCAAAGAAACAGATTCTAGAACCTGCCAAAGAAACACAGTACAACTTAAAATTGATTTCAGACATCTGACTCCCTAGAATTGTAAGATAATAAATATGCTATTTTCAGCTAATAAATTGTGGAGACTTATTTTAGCAGCAATGAGAAACTCATGCTGTAGTAATTATAATAAGAAAAATCAATGCCTTTAATTGATGAATTCACCTAGATGTATAGGATAATGTTCTATGGGACTGACTCAAGTCACCCAAATTTACAAGGGCCTAGAGCTCAACTTGACACTAGTTTTCTAAAAGATATTTCGATGTCATTTCATCATTAGGAGACATGGGGAAATTCCAGAGACTCTTGAAACATGTAAGTCCTGCATCAGAGTGCCAGACATGAAAATGACCTTCTAAACCTTGTAGGAGAGTTCTGAGCTTCCCAGTCCCTGTCTTGAGTGGAAGGATCTGGATCTGTAATAGTGGAACCTGCATCATACACACAGCCTTCTTTTCTAAGCTGGTGCAACTTGAAATAAAAATCCTGAGCCACAGATACTCAAGCCCATTCCCAGAGTCAGAGAGGAAAAAAAAAAAAAAAGGAGGAAAAAAATGAGTAAGTTCTCTAAGTCTTATCCCACACCAACCCTTGCAGTTAGTAGTTATCTTTATCTTATTTAAATATTCCATCCCAATGAGATCGACACATTTGAGATCTCCATTATTCACCCTGACCAATAACCACCCCCCTGCCACGTTCAGAGAGCCTTAGCACTGCCAGAAACCACAGGCTGATGATGTGCTTTCCTCCTCTACACAAAAAAGACTACCTGGCCACAGAGGAGCCCTTGTCCCCTCTCCACTCCCGAAAGCATTCTTCAACTCCCTCTAACCCTCACAGTTAAATCCCCGTACTCCTTAATGTCCAATATTCTGGGTCTTGGGCTTGCATTTAAATCACTTCTCCTGACTAGCTTATTGGGTCCAACATTTTAATTGCCTTCCTTTTTTATTATTTGATGTCTTCTTTTTATTTAATGACTTCCAAGGGCTCCTGTGGTATCCAGATTATGTAAGTGCCAGGGCTGGGATAAATGATGCCAGCAGCTTTACAGCCTGGAAGGAAAACATTTAAAGTGAATTTAATTTCATTCTCCTTTCATTCAAGCACCCAAAGACCAGGGGAGAATGATAGGGAAGTTTTCCGTTTTTCTCTTTCTGCAACAAGGGGAGAATTTGCAAAAGAAAAAAGCTTTTTTCTAATATCAGCTTATTATTTTTTTAAAAAAAAGAACTCAGAATATGGAGTGAGCTTGAATAACCATTTCTTTGTTGTGCTTAATTTGAACAATCCAATGTGATTGCCTTTAAATGTATCTCTGGGGTGTTGGCTATTTTTAATTAGTGTAGCTTCATTTTTTTTATGGTTATCACTTGATTTGGTTTTGATCTTCACGCTTCACCAGTCCTGCCTCTTCACCTAACTGTCCTGTCTCCCCATCATATTCACCCATGATTTATAGAAACTGGTAAAATTCTGAATTGTCTGTGTCTATAAAGACAACGATCTCAGGTTCTCCCTCAGTGCTTCCCATCTGCCCAACACCCTCAAGCTTAGTAACAGAATTGAAGGTTTATGAGAATATGTTCCCTCTACAATGAGGAAAAACCCAATAAACTATATAAAAAAAAAGAATCATAAAATTACAGGTGGAACAGCACATATTTTAACTTCACCTCAGTTATTTTAAAGATGAAACTGAGTCTGACTAGTTAAAGTCACAGGGCCACTTAAAGACTGAACTGCATCACACAGCTCCCCCACCCCAGGTACTGTACCCAAAAGGCCCATGCTGCCCCACAGCAACAGTCACCTGCTCTGAGCTGAGAGCCAAAGCGTGCCGGGCAGGAAAGCACAACTAACTGGAGTCAATGGGATCCTAACTTTGGCTTCTGTCTCTTCTCCTCAGGGAAGCTTGATGGCTTCTCTACCCTCTGCCAAGGCTCTGCAGTTGAAAAAACAAAGAATTGAATGTCAAAAGATTCCAGTTCTAGTTCTAGTCCTGCCTTTGACATTCATCAGCTCTAAACTTCGATGAGTCATTTCAGTCTCCAAATTTCAGTTTACTTTCTGTGAAGTAGAAGAAATGACTGCCTGGTATATAGCAGTCGAATGACTTTCCTTATCTATTGAAATTCTCCATTCTTGGCTTCCAGAACACCCTTCTGTGTTTGGCTTCCTCAGCTTGATGGGTACTCTTCCTTGTCCTCTCTGGGATGGTTTTCTTTTGTCCAGATATAGGCTCTTAACATGTGCTTTCTTCAAAATACAATCCTCCCTCCATTTCTAACTCTGCAGTTTTCCTAAAATCTATCACCCTTCAATTTCCACCCATGAGCTGAAGATCTCCAAATCTCATCTCCAGCCTGACTTGACTTCTGAGGGAAACATCCATCTTCTTCTCACTCACCACTTCCCCTTGGGTGACCTTTAGCTCCTTAACTGCCCACCATGGATCTATTATGCTTCCTGTGTTTACACAGGAAGGTTTCTTTCCCTCTGTTGCTTGTCTTGCGGAATGGTACCTCCTTCTACTCTGTTGCTTTAATTAGAAACGTAGAAATCATGTTACCGTCCTCCTCAATTTCTAGCCACATTGAAATTGGCCATAATATTCTGTTTTTTTCTTTCTCCTGAATTTCTTTCCTTTCATCCCATTTAATCCATTCTCACTGTCTAGTTAAGGCTCTAGACCCTTGAAACTACCTCTATCCTGTCTGATAAATATTCTGTTTATTCCCTTTCGATTTCTCTCCCACAACACAATCATAATTACCCCACACTCAATTCTAATCACTTTACTCTCAGATATTTTTAAAGACCCTCATCATCTAAAAAGCATAAGGATTAAAACTCTTCCACAATGTCTTCCATGTCAATCTTCCAGTCTCGACTCTCTCCATATTAACATACCACCACCATCACCACTATATTAGGCATGACCAAAAAATCTCAGCTCTTATCAGAGGTCTCCAATCAGCTCATAGAGACCAGCTGGCCTTTTGGAGAACTTTTGCAGACTTCAAGTCCCGTTCTATATGAGGTTTACTCATTGTGGAGAGCCTTGTGGACCATTTTTACCTATGATCTTTCCATTCTGACCATTATGGTATGACTAGAGTAGATTCTGGACCCAAGATGGGTTGGTGGTTATTCTCCACTAAGAATGTAGAACTTAGACTGACAGCTATGAATTAGACATTGATGGTTCAGTGAGCCGCCTTTCAGTTCTTGTTTCAGCCCCTTCATGGACTTGGCAGCATTCTGCCCTTAGGATCTATGAGATGCCAGCTGTTTTCTATATGACATTCACATTTTTGTTTAAACAAGTATGAAGTGAGACTCTTACTAGTCACAAAAAATGAGTCTAAGTTACTCATCAAAGTGCCTCATACTTAGGAGTTCAACATCCAATCTTCCCTTGGCGACCTCATCCTCCAACTCATCATCTTGTGAATCTCTAATGATCCTCAGCACCCAGTTCAAGAATAGCTCCCCTTAAAAGTTCTCCATGGCCCTCTGTGCCATAGACAGATTTATTGATGCCACTATATTTCTAACAAACTTGGCCACAACTTTGCTTTATAAAAGAGTTTGTTCCCTAAGACCATGAGCTCCTTGAGGGCAGGGATTATGCCAAATTTACATCTGCAATGCTAGAGAAGAGCCGTACCCATGAAGAATACTCTTATTTATCTTGAGTAAGTGAATTGATATTTCTGGAAAGTGATCTGTAAACTATGGACATCTGTACAACTATCAGATGAAAATTTAAAAGATGTATAAGACAATCACTATGCAGGATTCATCTCCACATCCCCAAAATTTTGATTGATGCTTTGTCCTGAATTTTAAACTTATCATGGATGCTATCCAAGTGATTAGCTTGCCATAAAAATTAAAACAAACACAAGAGGATAGAAAGGTATTGAAATAGCTAGCTTTTCAGAGAAATAACGGGTTAATGGATCGACTTGCCAATTGACTCTTCTATTTGAAGTCACTTTAAGGTTGAATTATCAAGAAATGTTTTGACAGCCTACTTCAACACTTGGTTTTTCTTCTGGTGTTGCAGGGTGTAGCAAAAGCTCTTTGCTTTGATCCTTGCAAATGCTTTTTAGTTTCAGAAAGAAATTTAAAAATGCTCACAGATCATCTTAAAAGAAAACTCATGCATCTTCTATGCATCTCAGGTTCCGAAAAACTGTTATCCCTGTTATCACCCATCCAGAAAAAGATGAACAAGCAGCTGCCTAAGCTGTTCCCTGAGGTCAAAGAAAGAATCTAGACCACAGTAACAGCTTGGAACCAACTCCTCATCACCTATGAAATACTTACCCTGCATTTTCCCTGTTTCCCATCTATCTATTTGACTTGAAAGAACGTTCACATGCCTCTGCCCTGTACCATCTGTTAAAAGCTCAACTCCTTTAAGATCCCTGACTGGGAATAAGTGTTTTCTCATGGCTGCATTCCTGTAGCAATTGCTACACACTCACCTATACAGCTTCTTAAACTCAGCATGCACATGTTTGTATTCTCTGTTGACGGAACTTGTCCAGGTCAAGGGCAGTATCTCTGAATATCCACAGCACCTAGTTGGTGCCCTGGTATTCAATAATTTTTCTTGTATTTAAGCATATACAGATAAGATTTTGTTTATTAGCCCATGAGAACAATTAAAATTAAACCCAACTAGCATTAGGAAACCTGTATACCTATCTCTTATTCACTATATTTTAGTTTGGCAGAAATTGACAAAATTGCCTTCCTAACCCTACCCTCCAAGTACCAAATTATAATTTCTACAAATAATTTAAGTCTGATAACTGCAAGTGTCTTTGGAAAGAAAATGCAATAAACTTAGATTAAGAAAAACTTAGAGGCACTAGGTTTTAACCCTGAGTTAAACACTGGATATGACACCTTTTCTCCATAAATCTCAATTTTCTCCTCTATAAAAATGAGTTTTTCCTAATCTATAAAAACCAGTATTCAATGTTTGAAAAAAAAAAGTCTTTCCATGGTCTAGTGATAGTAATGGTCTCAAAAGCCAGCACAGATTAGATTTAATATCAACCAAGAGCTGATCAATGTAGTCAATGTACCATGAGGCAGAGTCCATCAAAAAATAGAGAGAAATTGATGTGCTTAACCTTGTAGCTAAAATATGTTTTAGTAAGAAACCAGAATGCTTTATTACTCTCAAAAATAAACAAAGATAAAGCAGGCCACACTCGAGTGTGTACAGATGAGTGGAACTGTTGGAATCTATGTAACATACAAAAAAATGGAATGAACTAGGGGTGGCTAGAGGGAGAAGACAGCACACGGGTGCCCTGAGGGTTCCAGGCATGGGATCTCTTGGCGATGTGACCCCTTGAGTCAGATTTTCCAGATGGAAAATGAAATGGCAGATATCAGCTTTATAAATGATCTATTCATCTCTCTGACTCCTTGTAACTACCTGGTGGGAACTTACACTGAATGAAATCAAGGGAGTTTAAAAACACCTGTGAGATATAGAAGATTCTCTTTATAGACAAATCACCACAGGCATTTAAGCAGCATCAGGATGATACCTGGTAGGGATAGGTCCAGCAGATGGTTAAGGTGGCACACAGCCTCAAGAAGAGGTTCAATTTCTGAATGGTGTGTAAACACATAGCCAAGAGATGCTTCAATTCCCTCTCCTGGGTTTCAAACGCATCTGACAGGGGAATCTCAGGACAGGAGCAGGTCATTGGTGATTTCCTGGAAGGTGGCTGAGGGTGTTACTAAAATTTTTGCCAGCTACAAGTGACTTTTCTAAAGAGGTCTATATTAGATTAGACAACCTGAACTATAGAAGCCTGTGGCCCAGGCTCCAAAGAATAATTTATTTTCATTATGGCTGATAAAACCTTTGCTACTTAACACTGAGGTCAGGCCCTTGAGTCAGGTTTTCTAGATGGAAAATGAAATGGCAGATAACAGCTTTATAAACAAGGGCTGATCTGTTCATCTCTCTGACTCCTTGTAACTACCTGATGGGAACTTATACTAAATGAAATCAAGGAAGTTTGTGGATGTGTAACCGACGTGATTCTGCAATCTGCATTTGGGGTAAAATTGGGAGTTCATAACCCACTTCAATCTAATGTATGAAATATGATATGTCATGAGCTTTGTAATGTTGTGAACAACCAATAAAAAAAATAATAAAAAAAGGAAGTTTAGAAACACCTGTGAGATATAGACGATTCTCTTTATAGACAAATTCCAAAGTGATTTCAACAAAGTCAAATCTGAATGGGATGAACAAGCACAAAGAGACAATAAGTACATAGACTTAGTGAAATATCTATATATTTACATAGGATAACTATATAGTTAAATATTTATGTATGAGATCAGTTATTATATAATATATATACTAGTATATTATATATAATTTATGCATATTCTATATCACATACATAGTTATTACATACACATATACATATATGCTACATATGTACATACTATATACTACATATATATACTATTATATATGTGTGTAGTATATATAATGTACTACATATATAGTTATTATAAACATTAATTTTACTACATATGTACTTATTATATACACAAGTTGTATATAATAACTATAATTATTATAGACTTTTTTTTCCAAATGAGGCAAATTGTAGTGCACAAGTTTCCTGTAAGAATGAAATTCATGTAGTTAAATGAAAGAATCTATAAGACCAGAAGAATTACTTAGATTTTAACTTTTTTCCTTGTTGAAGAGAGATTATTCAATTTCATACTGCTAGAAAAGATCTAAAGATATCATTCAGTTCCAAATTTATCTTCTTTACAAATTTGAAACAACTCATATACTTGTCAATAAAAGAATGGAAAAAGACATAGTGATATATTTGCACAATGAAATGCTATGCAATGCTAAAAATAGCATAAAAAATTTTAATGTATAGATCTCAAAAAATATAGCTTAAGCTACAACTAATTAATAAAGATAGTCAAAGTACAAAGCAACATATTAGATATGATTGCCTACATATATAGCAAAAAATAAATAAAACCATTAGCAGGAAGAATATACACAGAATTCTAAAGGGAGACATACATGGGAAAGAAAAAAAGGCAGGGGGTGGGGGAGACTTCAACTTTATTTGTGAATTTATCTGATGAAAATTCTGAAATGAAATATAATTATTTACAATTGAATATCATCTTTGCCCTGGTGGCCTTCCCAGTATACCCAAGCTAGCTTTATGTTTTTTCTTATTGTCTTAGGATAGGGTTTTCACAATTTAGTGTTGTGAGAATTCCTGTAAGATGTGTTAAATCACGGATTGCCGAGTCCACTGCCAAGAATTTCTTTGTAGGGAGGCAGAGGTACCAGGGATTGAACCCAGGTGCACTTAACCACTGAGTCACATTCCCAACCCTTTCTATTTGTATTTTGAGATAGAGTGTTGCTAAGTTGTTTTGAACTTGCCATCCTCCTTCGTTAATCTCACGAGTTGCTAGGATCACAGGCATGCACCCCATGCCCAGCCCCACTCAGAATTTCTAGTTTTGTAGATCTGGGCCCCAGAATTTATATTTAAGCAAGGTCCTTGGTGATTTCAGAGCTGTTGATCCAGGAATCACACTTGGAGAACTGATACCATAATTGCTAGAGAATGCACATTTGAGCTATCTAAAGATAAAGATTTTAATTTATTAATATTGGTAGTTTGTACCCCACATAGCAAATAGAACTTCAACAGATATTTCTAAACTGAAGGAGGTTACCACAAAATACACACACACACACACACACACACACACACACACACACACACACCATTCAGTACCACTTAACAGCAATGCAAAATAAACAATACATTAGTGGTAATGGCTTGGAAATTCTAGAAAAACAAATACAAAAACAAATACCTTGAGAGGCCACTTGGGGAGGTCCTGGGTGTATGGTCAGCAGTACCTCATTCCCAGCAGGTGCTAACTGTTAAGTCAGAGTCTAAATCACTTTTGTCATTTCACCTAGAGATAATAGGTCTAATTTGAGGCAAACTTTATTGACAAATCTTATACACATAATGCCAGGTGTGTGCAGTCAATGATAAGAAATTTACCTATCTCATTAGGATGTGTGCTTCCCAGATAGGAAGCCAAGTCTAACTGGGGAGTGTAGACTCAGACAAAAATAGTGAGTCTCAGCTCATTCAACAGTAAATCAGGGCACTGACTATAATACATCTCTCTCTGTATTTCCCTGTGGGGGCTAGGCAGTCTAAAAGGATAGAAGGAGAGAAGGTACAGGGTTAAGGCAGGGCCAAATATACTCTGAAAACCTCTTATCTCTGGATTCCTGTTTATTTCATACAAACATCCACTTAGTACAAATGTTCTTTTCTCTGAAATACAATTATCAAAGAAACGAAAGACTTCCCATTCACTTATGACTGATGGCTATGCCCAGCTTTCCTTGATTTGAAGCTGAGAATTAACCTGGCTTTTCAGGTAGCTTCATCTAGTCATTTATTCATTGAGTCGTCTATGCAAGGGAATGCACTGGTTGTTGGGCTATGAGGTTAAATAAGATGTCATTTTTTCCATGACAGACATTAGAGTCTGGAAAGAAAATGAGATCTAAGTAGGTATCTATTGCACGGTTTGGAGACTATTACCAACAGGGTGGAGAAATGCAGAGAGTAGAGGGAGCACAAGAGAAGCAGATTCTGCAGAGGACAGACACCCATTGTTTATGGCACTAACAGACGGTAATCTAAAAAATAAAAAAAAATTCCAGGAGATGAGGATTTCTGGTTACAGCTCCAACTTGAAAAGAGCATAGAAGTTGTTAGTTCCATCTTCCAATAAAGAACAATTGTGAAGACAATTATAAGCTGTATGATCTACAAAGTCAGCTTTTCTTGGACCCATCAGAGAACTGAGATAGGATGGTTGGTTTTTTTCTCTCTCTCTCTCGTTTTCTTTTTCTTTCTTTTCTTTTCTTTTTTTTTTTTTTTTTGTACTGGGTATTGAATCCAAGGTCACTTAACTACTGAGCCACATCCCCAGCCCAAAATGTAAGAAATAAAAGAATAAAATTCTTAGAAGAAAACAAGAATAAATTTTTGTTATCTTAGATTAGGCAATGGTTGTCACTTTTTAAATCAATAAGCTTTATTATTAGGATAGTTTAGCATTTTCTAAAAAATTAAGCAGTTGGTATAGAGAGTTTACACATGCCCTCTTCCCTACATATTTTCCCTTATTATTAGCATGCTGCATTAGTGGTGCGTTTGTTACAATGAACAAACAATGTTGTTACATTATCAAGTTCCTGGTTTACACTGAGGCTCATTCTTGTGTTACACAGTTTGGATTTCCACTAGTGCATAATGTCATGTATCTACTGTTACACAATCATATAAAATGTGTCATATGGAATAGCCCTAAAATCTCCTGTGTTTCACCATCTATCCCTTTCCCTGCTCCCTGATCACCTAAAAACCACTGACCATTTTACTGTTTATGTTTGCCTTTCCCAGAATGTCATATAGTTGTCATACAATATGTGCTTTTTCAGACTAGTTTCTTTCACTCAACCTGGTATTTAGGTTCTTGCATGACTTTCCGTGGCTTGACAGCTAATTTTCTTTTATTGCTAAGCAACATTCCATTGTCCGAATGTACTGTAGTTTGTTTATCCATTCACCTAAATAGGGTATCTTGTTTGCTTCTAGTTTGAGGTGACTATGAATAAAGCTGCTATAAACATTCATATGCAGGTTTTTATGTGGACATATTTCCAACTCATTTTGTGTGTGATTACTTACTTGGAACAGAAGGAGCTAGATTGCAGAATATGTTTAGCTTTATAAGAAACTGCCAAACTGTCTTCCTAAGTGTCTATACCATTTTGCATTTCCACCAGCAATGAATGAAGGTTCTTCTTGCTCCACAGCCTCCTCAACATTTGGTATTGTTAAGTTTTTGCTTTTGTTTGGATTTTAGCCATTCTAACAGGTGTGTCATCGTGTCTCTGTTATTTTCACTTGCAAGTCCCTAATGGCATATGGTATTGAGCACATAGATAGAGATAGAGCACATAGATAGAGCATGGATAGAGATAGAGGTATGTGTGTGTGTGTGTGTGTGTGTATGTGTGTGTGTGTGTTTATCCATATTTTCCCTGGTGAAATGTCTATATCTTTTGCTCAGTTTAAAAACTGTATTTCTTCCTATTATTGAGTTCTAAGAGTTCTTTGCATATTTCAAGTGTAATTCCTTTACCAGATGTATGTCTCACAATAGTTTCTGCAGATCTGTCACTTGTCTTTCCATTCTCTCAGCAGCGTTTTTCATGAAGAAGTGTCTAATTTTAATATAGTCACAAATTATCAATGTTTTCCTTCACAAATCATCCTTTTGGTGTTATATCTAAAATGTCGCCTAAATTTTCTCCAACATTCCGATACATTTTGAGTGAAATTTTGTGAAAAGTATGTGGTCTATTCTGGATTGTTTGGGCCTTCATTTCCATATTGCCTTTCTTTGCTTGTTGCTTTGGTTTTTTATTTTGGTTTAGGATATGGATATCCAATTATCCTAGTAGCATTCATTGAATCATTGTACTTTCTTCATTGATTTGTTTTTACTCATATGTCAATGGTCAATTGACTATATTTTGTGGATCCAGTTTGGGGTACTCTGTGCTGTTCCATTAACTATTTGTCAATTATTGCTTCATACAAGGCTGTTTTGACTATTGCAGCTGTATAGTAAATCTTAATGTTCGGTAGTGTCAATCCTACAACTGTGTTCTACAAAATTATGTTGGCTAATTTGGGTATTTTGCCTTTCCATGTAAACTTAATAATCAGTTTGTATATACCATATGCCTTCCTGTTTTTGATTGAGATTAAATTGAATCTATAGACCAAGTTGAGAATTCACGTCTTCAAAATATTGAACTCTTCTACCATGAACATGGAATATCTTTCCATGTACTTGAATCTTCTTTGATTTGATAGATGGTTACACTCTGGTCAACCATATCCTTACTGATTTTCTGCCTGCTGAATCTGTCCATTAGTGCTAGAGACATATTGAAGTCTCCCAACTATAATGCTGCCTATTTCTCTTTGCAATTCTATCAGTTCACCTCAAAATTCTGAGGCTCTGTTGTTAAGTGCATACATGTTAATGATTTTTGTAACCTCTTGAGGATCAACTCCTCTATAATTATGTAAAGTTCCTCCTTATCCTTATAATTTCCTTGTTCTGAAGTTTTTGACTGAAATTAATACAGATATTTTAGTTTTCTTTCATTTTTGTTAGCATTCATCTATGTGTTTACATTTATAGTGGCTTTCTTGTAAACAAATTTTGGCCTTGAGGGGTTTTGCTATCATTTTGGACTTGGAGAATTTGGGGTTTGTTTGATCATTTGTTTTGCCTTTTCATAATTCTCTCTGGCACCCTCTCTTTTAATTGTGTATCACACCATTCATATCTAAGGATCTAAGAAATTATTGATGAATATTCTAAATTCCTCCCCACATTCTTAGTACATTTTTGTCACTTATATCACTTATCAACAGACTGTGATAACTTATTACATTTTTGCCATATCTACTTCAGTTACCAATTAGATCAATTTAAGAATAAGCAAAAGAAAAGATTTTATTTTACCTCCTTTGTTGCTTTTTTTTCTTTCCTTCATTCTACTCTCTCTGAGTTTCTGATACATATTATATTCTTTATCTCTGAAAAACCTTCTCTTAACATTTCTTTCAAGGTAGATCTATACTGACAAATACCCCAACTTCTAATTCTCAAAGAAAGACTTTACTTCTGTCTTGAAGGCTAATTTGGCTAGATAAAGAATTCTAGGTTGATGACATTTTTTCTTTCACTTCTTTAAATATTCCACTACATTCACTTCTGCTCTCAGTAAGTGGACCCAGCTGTGAGTCTCTCCCTCCCATATTCAGAATGGTGGTTTTCCTTATAACCTCAACTCTCTGTTGGATCTACTAAAAGACTTGATTTTCAGTTGCCTAGTTTTTTTTTTTTTTCCTCTATTGTGGTTTGGAGAGAGGATGTTCAAGCTCTTTACATTCAGTGCTGAAACAATAAATCCTTCTGTTATTATGTTAAGCATTTTATTATTACTCAAATTTAGCATCATCTTATTAAGTCTCTTTTTCTACTAATTCTGTAACCACCATTAAACTTTTATGCTATCTCTTTCATTGGCTCTTCCTTTTACTTCTTCATCCTCTGAAAGAAAAATGACCTTCTCTGCACCCGCCTACCCCCAAAGCTATTTCTGCTGAATGCATGCCTCAGGTTTCATAGACCCAGCACTATGGGGATAAGATGACTCTCTTCCAATATTTAGGTAAAATTCATTTAATTCACAGATGAAAAAAGATATATTGATTCTACCTCACATGTTTCAACTTAGAATGCCCTTCTCCTTTATTAATCCCAACTAAGTCTCCAGCTGTCAAATTTCTACCTATTCTTTAAATTCCATCTCCCCCCAAGTAGAATCTCTTAATGACTTGGCCAAAAATTGCTTTTTCTTTCCCTTTTGTGATTTTTAAAAATGTATTTATAAAATCTTTTATAATTGTGTACCTTAAATATTAGCTGCTTTCTTCACTGAACTGTGAGTATTTTTTGAGAGCCAAGTCTTTGTAGGATTTGGCATTTTAACACCTGCAATAATAAAACCAATACTCTATTGCAGAATGGTGTGACTTCTGTTGAGTCTAGTACCATCTCATGGATATGGAGATACTAAGAACAATAAACATCTAGGTAAATGATTGCGTTGTATTGAATTTTTATTTATTTCTCTCTTTTAAAATGTTCTCCTCCATCCCTCCTCTCTTTCTTTCATGTTTTCCTTCCATCCTTCCAACTGGAGGGTATCTTCTACTATGGAAAAAAAATGACTCTGAGCTTGGGAATTCAGTACATTTCAAGTTCTCAAGAATTCATAGCAAACCTGGGGCATTATTTGTAAAATATTTTCATCTGTCATTATAGAGTTGCACGTATTACTAAGCCTTATAACAGTCTTGTGTTATACAAAGAGAAAATATGGTTGTCCCTATTTTATAAATGAAAGGAATCTCAGACTTGCCAAATGGAACAAAGTTCTTGTGTATCTAAGCTGATAAACATGAGATGAGACAGGTAGGAGTAGATAACAAGAACAAGCTTGTGAAATTTTACAAATAGAATTATAGAACCAAAAGTAATTGTGAAAGCATTAATACATCACAAAAGTAAAACTATTTATATATTAAATAGTTCCTGGAAATATGGAAGATTACATTCTAATAAAGTGAAATTTCAGGTTCTTCTGCCAAAAAAAAAAAAAATTCACCATCAGTGTAACTCACTGATACACAGTGGAGTACTGAAAACTAAGTTTAATAATACAAAGTGCTTAGAATGTTGCAAATCCCAACTTATAGCCAGGTGCTATGGTATGCCCCTGTAGTCCCAGCTACTCAGGAGGCTGAGGCCAAAAGATGATTCGAGCACATGGGTTTAAGTCTGGACAACATAGTGAGACCACATCTTGAAACAACATCAATAACAACAAACAACTTGAGAAGGACAATTTCTTCATTTTACCTGTTTTCCAAGTTTTCTCAAATAGAATCTCCTAATTTATTTTCTCTTCCTGATGCTTGAACACTCAAATTCCTCTATTGCCTTTCATAGGCTTATGACTATGTAGAGAGGACTGTTGACCCTCCTCCTCAGGATCCACCCCAACCATGTGCTAGAACCTCTGAAACTAGACTCCTTACTAGACTCAAGTACCAACAGTGCCCATGTGTAGCACAGCACATATGTGACCTTGAGAAAGTACCACTGAAGGAGTTTTGCGTTTTTGTCAATATGTATTGATAGAAAGCTGGGATATATATATATATATATATATATATATATATATATATATATATATGAAAATGAATACTAGGATTGGAAGAAATGTGTTGGATCTGCTGGGTGTAGTGGTGTAATCTCAGTGGCTCAAGGAGAGAGTGAGACTGGAGGATAGGAAGATCGCAAGGTCAAAGCCAGCAATTTAGTGAGGCCCTGAGCAACTCAGGGAGACTCTGTCTCTAAATAAAATATGCAAAGGGCTGGAGATGTGCTCAGTGATTAAGCATCCTGAGTTCAAAAAAAGAAAGAAAGAAAGAAATATGTTAGATCAGATGAAATTGATGAATATACATATCCTAAGAAGATATTCTAGCTTTTGTGAATGGGAGTGGCTCTCATATTTTTTCTTACTTAGTTGATTTAATCCTAAAACCTAAAGCAGACTTCACTAAAGTGAAGTGTCCTGGTTTACTTACTATAAAGGAAATTATTCAATAGATTGAGGAAAGTGTTTGTCAGCTTTTCATTTCTATAACAAATGCCAAAGACAACCAACTTTAAAAGAGGAAAAGTTTATTTTGGCTCATTGTTTCAGAGGTTCCAGCCCATGGTTGCTTGTACACATCTTCTTTGGCCCTGTGGCAAGGCAGTACATCATGGGAGGGGCACATGATAGAGGACTACTCACCTCACAGTGGCTAGAAAACAAAGAGAAGAAGGAGCAGGGGTCTCAACAGCCCCTTTGAAAGCATGCCCTGATTAACCTAACTTTGTTCCACTACCATCTCCCAATGATGCACAACCTCCCAATGATGCCATCAGCTGGGGACCAAACCTTTAACACAAAGGTGTTCAGGAGACATTCAAGGTCCAAATGACAGCAGGGATGTATGTTGGAATACTAGAGTGGTCTTAGCATGTAATACATGTAATACTCACTCATCTCTCAACTATATGTCCCATGAAAAGATGAAAAGACCTTCTCTTTACCTAGGCTATAAATGGGAAGCCTCACACAGGGCTCTTCTCTGTAGGCCTGAGACTGCTGCCATAAAAATGGGCTCTCCAAAGTCAGTGATCATGGTGAGATCCTGGGGTGTCAGAGACTAAATGATGGTACTTGACAACCAGAGATGAGGTGAGTGTGCTTACCAAAATAAGAATTATGTGCAAAGCAAAAATCAAAATGGAAACTAAACCTGAAACAGATAGGAAGCTTCTGTTGATACAAATACACCAAACTCTAGATCTAGTAAACCTCAGGTTGACTTGGATTACCACCATAAAGAGCTGCAGCACGTCAACAAGTTCCAGAGTTCCTTGAAAGAAAGGGAGGTTGATCTACTTGAGCAAGGACCTGCTAATCAGTCCAAAATTTATACTTGCAAACATCCCAATAATGCCTGCAGGCCTTTTTACCATGGTAACTGTACACTGAGGAAGAAAAAATTACTGGAACTTGGGGTTACTACTGGTCATTAGCTCTGAACTTATGCTAATTCCTTCAAAATCAAAATACTGTGTTTCAAAAATCAAGAGCTTGTGAATATCAGGTGAATATCAGTTTTTATTTCAGATCCATCCCTCAGTAGGCAGGATGTTCCTGTACCCACCTTAAGGATATTTCCCAATTTCTGAAATTCAGAGTAGGAAATTTCCCTAACTGGCAGGACAATCACTGTAATACATGACCCTGACTCATGGAAAAGAGCTATGATTATTCTAAGGGCACATTAGGATTGCCTCAACCTACCAAAATAGTAGACCAAAAGCAATACACATGACAGGGAAGACGAAAGAGGTTTTTGCCACCATCAAAGACTTAAAAGTTACAGGGGTAATTATTCCTATCATCCCCAAACACATCACTAATGTTTGGCTTATGCAGAGGACAGATGAATCTTGGACAATGATAATGAGGCATCATGAAATTAATCAAGTAGTAAATAACACCACTACCAGAACAGCATGTGCCCTGGTACCTGCTACATATCTATTAATCTAGAGAACAACTTTTTCCTCCCTAACCTTGTTGATAAGACTAACAGAGGCAATTTGGTGTTAGATGGCAGGGATGTCAATATATCTCTTGATCCTGGTTGGTACCAAAACAGCTCTCACACACATCATAATCTAGTCATAAGGAATTTCAATCACCAATACATTACACGGGACATTGTAGCTGTTCATTATGTTACTATAATGGAGATTGGAACAAATAAGCAGGACATAGTGACTTTTCTAAGCATCTTGGTAAGACACATGCATTCCACAGGGTGTGGAATATTTACAAGTTCAAGAATTTTCAACTTCAGTGAGATGTCTAGGATCAGGGATCCAGGCCAAACCAAAAATTTCTCTATGAAGATGAACACAAAGTTGATGTACCTATCTTCTCCTTCTTCCAAAAAGAGACAAAACAGGTAGAGGGTTCTTGGGATTTTGAAAGCAATATATAATGTGGACATTTTACCAAGACCCATTACCAATATTCTAGGTTTTAGGAAGACTTAAAAGAAAACAGGTCTTTGAAACAGGTCTACACAAGTAGCTCCACCATTTCAACCATGATTCCCAGAAGGTCCATAGTGTTTAGAGTGTGTACGGCCTATGAGAAGTCTTTCAGGAACACTTGGCTGGCCTCTGTAGGTGATTCCTGGTGAGTCCTGCTTTAGAATTAAGCTACTCTGTCTTATAATGATAACTATACTTCGTAAATGAAAAAAAAAAAAAAGAAGAAGATTCTGGCTTCTTCCTGTGTACTGATAGAGGTTGAATGTTTGATCTTGACCATGGGCCATTGAGTGATAATGCAATCTGAGCTGCTGGAAACTGGTTATTTTTTTAACCCCCGATAACCCATGAATTTCAGTGCATATAGCAGCTCTCTATCAGCACTCAGGAGTGATATGCATGAGATAGGAATCATACATGTGATGAGGGGGAAGTAAGTTGCATGAGCAAGCAGCCCAGGTACCTGTAGCTCCTCTTTCTATCCCATTGCCTCTTCAATCTCAGCCTCATAGAGGCTTGACAAAAGAAAGAAAGAAAGAAAGAAAGAAAGAAAGAAAGAAAGAAAGAAAGAAAGAAAGAAAGAAAGGAAGGAAGGAAGGAAGGAAGGAAGGAAGGAAGGAAGGAAGGAAGGAAGGAAGGAAGGAAGGAATTGGGACAAGCTTATGGGTTCTGCCCATTCTAGCATCCACAGAAAGTGAACATCTCCAGCCCTACAGTCCTGGTGGGGAGACCCCGATGTGAAGGGAAACCCTCCCAGTGAGCAGAACTTTCAGAAACACATGCTGCATTAATGGAAGGGAGTCCCTGATCTAGATGAGGGAAGGCAGTCCTATTTCCTTTGTACCAGTCAACATCCACTTGTGGCATTGCATTCTGTTTTAGATGTTATTGTTAAGAAATATACAGACAAATTTGAACAGTGCTTATAAAGAGGACCAAGATGGCATGGAGAAATTGAAGGCTGTTGTACAATAAATGTTAAAGTGTTTTAAGCAATTTTGGTCTGGAGAATAGATCATGTAGGTCAATGATCATTGTCCAGATATGTCTGAAGGGCTAATTCTCCAGAACAGGTCTACATTTTAAACTCCACCCTGTAAGGTATTAGTGACTTTGGCTAAGTTATTTAAATTCCTTAAACATCAGTTTCTATGTGTGCTAAAAATGGAGGTATAAATTGCTGTCCTAGTGCCTGTCTTATAAATTATAAAATGGGTGAATATTCAATGAGATAAAAATTCCAGAGCACTACAAAAAACATAAAGGATTTTTAAAATGTAAGCAATTCTTTTCGTCAAGAGCATTGATTAGTATATTCCAGGCACATACCAGGGCTTCCAAACTAAACTGGTAAAGTAGCTACATACGTAGAAACATACATGTGTGCATGCATACACACAAAAACCAACAGTACATAGTAACACTCAAGGTGTATATAAGAAAATTTGATTAAAAGTAAAGCAAAATTTTACCTGAACAATATTTTTTCTTTTTGACTTATTGATTTGTTTCAATTACACATGACAAGAGAATCCACTTTGACATGGAATATATCTTGTTCTAATTTGGTCCCCAGTACTTCTCCTTCCCCTCCTCTCCCCACACCCTCTCATTTCCCTCTGCTGATCTTTCTGCCATTTACCTGTAGTTATTTTTTAAATTAATCTCTTGTGGATGTACATGATGGTGAGATTCACTGTGGTATATTTATATATGTACATAGGAAAGAATGTCAGATTTATTTCACTGTCTTTCCTTCTCCCATCTCTCCACCCCTTCCCTTTGTCTCCTTTGTGTACTCCACTGAACTTCTTTTCCTTTTTAATAAAGATAATTTAGGTATAGGGTAGTATTATGTAGGCTTTAACGAAGCCATAAAAGACCCACAGTCTTCACATATCTCCATTTTGTCTTCTGTAACACAGGCCTCCAGACTGCACAAGTCCCAATATGAATGATGGAGGCTCTCAGGACTACCTTCTTCCCCATCCATAATGAATAAGAAAGACATTCCAGGAGTTCCAAAAAAAATCCTAAGGATCACTGTGATTGGTCATGTAACCAAGGCCTGACTCAATCCCCATGACCAGGGGATGATATATCCAATCGACATAGGGTATATCCAGTCTAGGATCATTCCTGGACTGGAAATGAAGTCAACTGACTATAACCACATGACTAAGAATGCAGGGAGGGTGGTTTCCCAAAACTAATTTAATATACTGCTATTAAGAAGAGAAAACGTATTAAAGAAGAAAAATTGAGAAGAAAAGGAGAAAGAAGAAGGAATGCAGTAGCAACCAGAAACCTGCCCACAGCAATGACAAATAAGTGATCCATAAATAAGTATTTTGACAATTCAGATGGAGGAAAGACCCTGACAGCCAAAGATGCCAGAAGACTTTGTAAAGACTTTGGGACTTGAATAAAGCCTTTTCTCATGAGCATACCATGTTGACTCATGCATAATAACAAAAGTGAAGATGAAGAAGAGAAGGTGAGAAGTCTTATTGAATCATTGCTTTCCATCCAAGTTTGGAGAGTGAGTGGGTGAGTATAGATGGAGAAGTGAGGTTGAGAAAGGACTACATTCTATTTAAATTTGTAAATCTTGACTGTCATATGATGTGCATTTTGTACTCAAATAAATTGCTACCCAAGGAGAGCAATTCTAGGACAGCTTAATGTTTCCTTCATAAAGTGTGTATCTGACCTTAATGCAATATTGAAATTGAAAATGTACTTTTGTATTTTTTTAAAACCGGAAAGGTAGAATTAAGCAGCAATTAACCAGGAATACATTATCTTTCTTAACCACTTGAACTCTATTTTACATGCCTGAATTTCTTTGAAATGTGATTTAATAATACTGTTTGGTAGCTGAATACCAACGTCATCATCTTAATGTATTATATATGCAAAGCTAATAGGAATGAGGTGACTACTTACATGACCTACAATATTTATCAGAGATGCAGAGAGATTTATCAAGTTCAGTGTCATAAATGTTTAACTTATATAAAAGTTGACCTCATTCATAAACTTCAAAGAAAATTCTCTGGCCCCGAATTGTAGCCTCTGTCCAACTTTTCATAGGATATACCTACAAAGCCAGAGGGTGGCAGACATGGTGTCTTCATCTATTTTGCTATAACAAAATGCCTGTGGCTAGGTACTTTACAAAGAAAATGGGCTTATTGGTTTCTCACTCTTAAAGACTGAAAGTCTAAAGTCAGACTACCCCATCTGTCTGGTCTCTGTTGAGGGCCTTCTGGATATGTCAAAAAACAGCAGATGTCATTACATGATGGAAATATGTATGAGGGAGAGGTCACATAGTGAGATAACAAACAAGAGATACCAAGAGGAAACAGGATTCTAGTTTATAAAAACCCACTCTCACAGGAACTAATTAGTGCAAGACCCAACCCACTTTGTAGATCAGCATAAATCTCTTCCTAGGCTTCCATGACCTGATTACCTTCCACTAGATCCCACTTCTTAAAGGTCTACTACCTCTCAATACTGCTACATTGGGGACCAAGATTTCGTCTCCCTTTGGGGGGACAAACTATAGAACATGACTACTACTCAGTCAGTTAGAGTGGGACAGATGTCATGGACTTGTACTTAGGATTGGGACCAATAGGTTTGTAACTGCTTCAAGCCTGAGTTGTGCCAAAACATGTGTAGGAGAGATGGAGTGGGAAACGGAGTGCTTTAAAACCTGAGGTCACTAATTTATTAATTTTATTTTAATTATTTTTATTTTTATTTATTCACTTAGCAAAGCTAGGACTTTGAGGTTGAACATGTGGAAAAAAAAATTACAAACATTTCCTTGGAAATAGTGCCCTAATAAAGTCACAAAACCAAATCCCGATCCCAGAGCTTAAATCCCTTCCTCTTCCAACAATAATAGAGTAGTAATACCCATTTGTAATATGAGCTAAGTGAAGAAGATCTGGAGCTGATCTTAATTTGCCTAGCAAGTTACAATCTTCTTTTAACTCCCCCATTTTCCCTAGGAGACAGGGACAAGAACATTGGATTAGAAATCAGATGGCCTGGATCCAACTCTACCTCTAACCAGCTGGGGACATCTTGGGAAAACTACTTAATCTCTCTGATTCTCAGCTTCTACAACTACAAAAGAAAAAGAACTCGAGGTAAATAAATTATATTATGAAAGTATGTGCTACATCACTATGCCTATAACTTATGTATCCCATCCAGAATACAATCATATTCTAAATCATTTAAAACTAGTGAGAATAGTATAGAGAAAAGAAAGAGAAGGAATTGCTGACATCTCTTTCCCTTCCTAGCACTCTGTACAAACCTCCAAGATAACATTTGATTATTTGCAAAGAATGTGTCTCACCTACTAGACTCAGTTTCCTGAAAACAGGAAACTTTTGATATAAATATTGTCCCTGGGCTTGCAGCAAGCCTTTGACACAGGCACTTTTTAAGTAATGAAAATCCAAACACCTGGATTTGAAGCATTCACTCTCACTTACTAAAGAGCTAGAGAGAGGGTCATGGAGGTGTTTGCAATGTGGATCAGGACTTCTTTGAAGATCACCTCTCCGGGCATGCTGTCTCCTTCCTGTAAATTTCCATCTGCTTCCTGAGGTAGCCCCTTTGCCTCCATTCCAGGACAAAAATCATTCTTCATATCTTAGGTCTCCCCTGAGTTTATTTTCTTCCAGTCAATGTCTTTATCGTTTTTTATTAATGTTTCTCAATCACAACAGGAAATTATTACTAATTCCCTTGTTCCCGTTCAGAAAACGACCAGTTGTCCAGGAGGAGGTAAGGAAGCTCCAGGAACAAAATTAGTTTTCTCATGAGATTAATAAAATACACCAAATCTCTAAAAGGACAGATTTTTCTTGAGAGGCTGTATAATAGAATAATAAAAATCATCCTGAGATGGAAGAGGGGGGAACCTAGACTTTGTCAAAAGTCTGCCTCAACCCTTACTGTTATCTTGGGCAAATAACATCATGTTTTGTTCAAATTAGTAGTGAGGCCAAGGTGATTTCTGAATCCCCTTCTATGTTGGATATTCAGAATGAAAGGTATATTTTGTGATACCAGAAAACAGAATTGTCTGCATACTAAGAATAGTTTGAGTCAACGCCAAGAAAATTGATCCTGTATTAGTATCCAAAACAGATCTGATCTTAAGATAAACCAGTGTGAGATAGGGACTCGTGAATTTTATTCTCTGGAACTGTAAGCTTATGATTGGTGGACAGTGAGGCAGGTCCTGCTGAAGACTTTGGGAGATGGCTTCTTTTTTTTATTTTAAAGAGAGAGAGAGAGAGAAATTTTAATATTTATTTTTTAGTTTTCGGCGGACACAACATCTTTGTTTGTATGTGGTGTTGAGGATCGAACCCCGGCCGCAGGCATGCCAGGCGAGCGTGCTACCGCTTGAGCCACATCCCCAGCCCAAAGGGAGATGGTTTTTAAAAATTGGACTGGCTGAAGTTTCCAAAATGTGTACATCCACTAACCACATGGTTAGTGGATGTACTTCAGTGGTCATTAAAAGCATAACTATGTACTTCAGTTATTGGTCATTAAAAGCATAACTATGTACTTCAGTTATTGGTCATTAAAAGCATAACTATGCCCAGCACAGGGATGCATGCCTGTAATACCAGCAGCTCAGGAGGCTGAGACAGGAGGATCTCAAGTTCAAAGCCAGTCTCAGCAAAAGTGAGAGAATAAGCAAATCAATAAGACCCTATCTCTAAATAAAATACAAAATAATGCTGCATTTGTGACTCAGTGGTCAAGTGCCCCTGAGTTTAATCCCTAGGACCTCCTCCCTAAAAAGCATAACCATGGGTTCTCTCTTTCTGGTGTCCCACTAGTGTTACATATAGTGGATATTAATGTCATTTTCCTATGCTGGATAAAGCACTGAGGAAGAAAGCCATCTAGTAAATAGAGATTTTTTTCACTTGATGCTGTAGGTTCATAGATTCTTTCAATGAACACTGACAAGTTACTATGCATACCATTCTGTATAAGATACTGTGTGGACATACATCTACCCAAAGGAAGTTTATGCATGTGCACACACTCTCTTATATACATTCATACTACTATAATGAACAGTAGAGAGTGATAAGTAAGCATGATGGAAGAGACACACATTAAATGGAAAAGGCAGATATTTTAGCATAAAGCAAGAATTTTATGAAGCAAGAAGCATATGAAATGGGTTGGGAAAGCCGAGGTACGTTTGGTCTGTAAAAACAGGAAAAAATAGCAAAGGCAAAGAAAGAGGCAAGAAAGCACACCACACGTGAGAAAAAAAATGACCAGCAGCTTACCATGCACAAAGAACTTCTAAGTACATAGTATTAGAGAATCCCCGTAATTCTGAGGGGTTGGTTCTCCTATATGCCTTTTTCAGATGGGGAAACTAAGTCCAGAGACTTTGCTATTTTTTCCTGTTCATACAGACCAAACCTAACTTGGCCTTCGAAACCCATTCCCTATGCTTCTTGCTCCATAAAATTCTTGCTTTATGCTGAAGAATACCTTGCCCAAGCTTGTCCATTAAAAAAAAAAAAAAAAAAAAAAAAAAAAAACAGCAGGTTGTTCAGGATTGCTGAAGCATGTGGCAGGAAAGAAGGATAATATCTTCTAGTTTCAATGTGGGTAGATAATAAGCAGGCTAGAATGCTGGATCCTTTCAGTGAATTGACTTATAAGGAATGCAAATGAACTAAATGGAAAGTAAAAAGTAAGATCCTCTATATATTAAAAACAAAAAAATTAGAACAAAATTATGCTTTTTATATTATTTAAAATGGCCTCAAATGAGCTCTTTTTAAAGACCCTTTTGAGTGTTAAAGCATAAAAGGTCAGTTCCATCTAGAAGGGACATGAGTATCCCACCTTACACAATTCCATGTCTGGAATTGGGAAACTAAGGCTGAAAGATAATTAACCCTGTTCAAATGTTTTATTTAAGCTTTAAATAATAAAAAAGTATATACATGGGCTTGTGGCTACATAATTCTTTCCCATTTTCATACTATAATTGGGAATTGACAACTAAAGATGGTAATAAAAAATTAAAATTTCTTGGCATTTATACAGTTTACATACTGCTCAGAAAATAAGTTGCATTGTTTTCTGTGCTTTAATCATAATTATGTGAGTCTGTTACTCTCATGAGTTGGTTGGTTAACATCTGAATATAAGGCATTTAGTACAGACAAATCCTTTAAGTAGGCGTACATTAGTTCCCCTAAAAGTCTTGTAAATTAAAAAAATAAAATAAAATAAAAAACTCGAGCATCAAAGGGTATTCTGTTTTCACAGAAATTAGGAAAGTGGCTTAGATTTCTTGCTCTCATTTGATCTGCTGTTCAGGAAGAAATATCCACAAAGCCACATTAATATTGACAATGTGCATTGTCTAACACAAATATTTTCAAAAAATATGAAGTTCTTCTTTATTAGCTACCATCAGTAAGTTCATATTGTGGATATATTTGCCTTATTATTCCAACATTCATGCAAAACATATGGCTGGTAACTTAAACATGCATTCCCCAAAGAATACCTCTTTCAGGGATTTAGGAGTTAAGTTATCAACATTTTTTATCTCTGTATGTAACAACATTTAGCATGTTGTTATAATACTAACAGCTACGATTTATTGAGTTATTTATTTTTGCATTTTTATTTGACTCCCATTTTGATAAAATTTTTTAAAGACCCAGGGTATCTCCTTTGGTTATTCTGTGATGACTTTGAGCCCCAATAACTTTAATATAACATTCTGTGAGGTGACCCAACACACTGGTTTCTTGAAACCTATAATATTCCCATGCTGAATTCTTATAATTAAAAATAAAATTTTCCCCTAAGAGAAAATTGTAGGAGCTTACTTTTCATGCCTTGATTGTTATTTAGCCTCTCTTTTTTTTCAGTTAGAGAGGACTTTCTTTTATAGAAAATGTTCACCAACTAGAAACAAATTTTAAAGCTAGAAATTTTCTTTAACTATTTCAACCAGCTTCTTTCCTCAGTTCCTAAATGATTTTACTCTTCCATTTTAAAGTGACATATTTTACATATGCACCTGGTGGATAGTCAGATATTTCAGTTTGCAAACCCATAAATACTAATCTTCATTTTGATAATACAATGTTTTTTTAAGTGTATTGAATACGTAACTGAAATTTATGGAAGTCCCTTCTGACATTTATTGTTAGATTGAAGTTTAATTTAGTTGTTTGAAATTATTTCAGTTTGAAATGACCCAAATTATAAAGGTATCATTTAAAACAACCTTTGTTGCCACAGAGAGTTTTTAATAGATATTAGTGAGACCTGGCATGTATTATCTAAAATAACTCTGCTGAAACCATGTTCATCGTGTATTATTGCACAAAACGATTTGCTCAATAAGAAATCAAATTCTCGTTTTCCATAATTTCACCATAATTTTATTTGATATTTACAGTCTTCAATTTCTAATGCAAGGGTCTTGCTGTGAATTTGGGATGGGGAAAAGAGATGGGGTTTGGAGAAGAGGGATCAGGGGTCTGATATAGACAATAATAATTAATAAAGCTAACAGGATGTGAAAGTCTTCCAGAAGAAATTCTTGCAGCCAGCCTTGCGTTCTCGGGGTGCCATGGCCGGGTTTGAATTAGCAGATCTCTGCAGCTCCAGCCTCATCTCATCCTGCTCAGCAGCCTGGGACAAATCTTCGGGTTCCAGGGCATCGTTCTCCGTCTGGTTGGGCTCAGACAGCAGCTCTGCCAAGAAGTACTTGGCCAGTTCCTGAATGGGGCAAAAGGAGAAGGGGAAGAGAACAATGAAAAAAGAAAAAAAATGGGAAATTTTAGTTTGGAAAACAAATTTAGTCACATTCAAAAACTAGTTTTCACAGTTGTGCACTTTTATGACACCTAAAATCAATTAAGGAAAAAATAAGAGTAATTCCTATAATCCCCAAGTTACACAAAAAGGTTTCTGCAAGTGTTCTGCCTCTGTGGGCTTAAAAACACAATGAGAAATTGTAAATTGATAAAAGCCACCTTACAAAATTATTGTGCCAACCTTTTGTTCAATTCAATTTCCATAACGTGAACAACAAACTGGAATTGTTACTGCCGTTTTTACAAAGTTAACTGGGAAAATGGGACCTTTCACAGTCTCAGGTTTGCTAGGTCTGCAGTGTCCCTTACTGCATGCCCGATGTATGAAAGTCTGCGTTTCAGCACCTGGGTCAGCACTGGGAATAGATGCTGGCATTCCTTTGTGCTCAAATACCCAGGTTTCCGAAATTTCTTGAATGCCAGTAAAGAACTCACCTGAACTGTGACCAACTGCCCTGATCAGAAGAAGGAAGAAAAGGTACGAGAGAATTCTAGACTCTGAAAGTTTTCCTGAGAGCTTTGGTTGCGGAGGGATTCTGAAAAGCACCCGAACTCTTAAGGAGAACCAAACACCTGTTAAGTTTAAACCCAGGGCTCAGGAGCAGGACTTAGTAAGGTCCGGGAATCCGGGAGGAGGGAAAGAAGAGGTCGGGGGAGTTTCCTTACCTGCTTTCCTGCGGCAGCAGCCAGGGACTTCTGCAGAAACTGACGGAGCCTGGGATCCGAGGGTGCGCCGGTGACACCGCCCAGGGCCAGGACGATGGAGAGCGCGGCCAGCGCGCACTGGAGGCGGCAGGACAGCATCTCGGCTGTGGTGCCGGGAAGCAGAGCTGGAGAGCAGTTGTTCAAACTGCGGATCCGCAGGCTGCAGCAAAGGCTCTGAACCTCGCGCCTTCCGCAGCGGCTTGTGTGCTCCCTGCCGTCTCCCCACCTTTTTAAACTCTTCCTCTGACGTCAGGCTAGGAGGCGCCCCCAGATCTCACCAGCGCTTTTACGCACCATTAGCCTCGTGAAATCAATCATAAAAGTGAGGGGAGGCGACACAATCTAAAGTGGCTTACTTTTTTAAAAAAAAAATTAAAAAAAAAAAAAAAAACCCTGCACACTCACAGGCACACACAATTCAACATGCCAACAATCTTTTATTTTCATTAAGTGCTACCAACATACACATTCTATAATTTCTTTTGCACGTGTGCACGTGTGCGTATTCAACTACACACAAAAGAAAGCCTCAAACTCAGCCCTTGAGGGGCAAATACACGATCACAGATGTGCACACATAAATGTACACAGATTACTCCACTTATCATCCATTTTAAGAGGCCCCAAAATGTAAAACTACATGTGTATGGGTAAGATTCAAAATCATTCCTCTAAGAACAGATTAGAGAGTAAAATATGGACAGTGGCAGGACTGAAACATTCTCTACCTCCATTTCTTATGTAAAAAATCTTGTAGAAGAAGATTGATGGATTCTGAAAGAATTTCACTTTTTTCTATAATGAAGGCATCCTTGGCTCACCCTCCCTCCTTCTTTCTTAGCCACTGAGAGACTTCTAGTCTACCTGCCTATCTATTGTGAAAGAGAGAGAGAGAGAGAGAGAGAGAGAGAGAGAGAGAGAGAGAGAGAGAGAGATACACATGGAGAGAGAGGCAGAGAGAGACTGATACAAAGGAAAGGGAAGAGATTGACTTCATTTTGGTTCCTAGGAACTTGGAGCTAGAAAGCAACCTCTGAAATTATCTAATAAATTCAGAATTTGAATTTCTAAGGCTTAGAGATGGGCAGTAAGTTGCTCTGGATCCCATACTGCACAGTTGGAGCAAAGACAAGTCCTCTACATTCTAGGGCCAGGGTTCTTTCCTTGCAACTCTGGAGTTTTCTAACATTCTTGACCAATAAGAGCAGTTCTAGATCAGGAACTCTGGGATAGACATATAAAATTCCAGGACCTCCTAGACATGTGTGACTAGTATTTTGGGTTTGTATGTTGGGAAAGGATCAACAGGCTGTCAATCCAGTCTACTCCACCTTCAATCACAAAGGAAGTTTAGAAAAGCTATCCTAGAAATTCAATTGTAGTCAGGTTGATTGTTTGCTGTTCAGGTTAGAGTTCTGGCAGCTTTTTTTCCAAAACAAAATCCTTATCAAAGAAAAGTTACCTAATTTCCTGGCATAGACCAGATGATCCCTGTTGGCTCTTCAAGGTATAGTATTTTCTGAGCTTCAAAACTCAATATTAGCTAAAATAAATAATAAAATAATAATGCTACATCTCCAGAAATTGAGTGAGGCAGAGAACTTGTCCAATCCTGTTATCAGTAATGCATCATAAATTAAAATATTCTCAGTATTCAGACCTAAACTACAGTATTCAAAGGTGGGAGGGGCTGTGAAATGTCCTGATTGGCTTGGATATTTGTAATCATTTCCTTTTATGTCTGTAAGCCAAGGAAAAGAAAGAATACATGGTAAGGAATGTCAAAGTTTCTAGAGCTTAAAAATTCCAGGCAAGGCCAAGCACAAAGGCAGGCATTAAAAAGTTACTTACATGTTGAAATGCTCTGGGAGAGCAAGGAATCTAGACCCACAGAACTCAACCTTAGGAAATACATGCTGTGTTCTCTATTCATCCGGGAGCTCTCCCAGGACCCCAACTGGGGACTCAGAATCTAATTATATCAGTCCAACTATCCTGAGACACCTCCCTCTGATCTCTTGTCTCCTCTACTGAAGTCTTGGCTTTTGGAAGCCTCACAAATTACAAGAGGAGAGTTTTCTTTAGACAGGAGGCAACCAAAGAACAAATAGCAGCCCACCATCTTGCTCTATGCACTGAAATATCTTCTCCCTCCCTCTCCAAACTCCTTTTTTTCTCCTTCCACATCCCTCTTCTTCTCTATATATTTTCTCCCCTCTCTGATTTCTTTTCCTTCTCAGAATCATCACTCTCACACTTCCTCACTCAATCCTCCTTTGTCTTCTCTCTACTCCCTATTGGGAGTTGCTTTACTCAGTCTCTTGTTGAAGTGCTGAAATCAGAGATGATAGAACTTTTGAATTTTTTAAAATAATTCTTGGATTATGAAGCTGACATCATCTTTAAAGAGGAGTCAGAACAAAAGGGAACAAAATTCTTTCTCAAACAACTGAAAGTTTTTCTCCTTTTCTACTAAATCTTGGCATATAGGTTGGCTTAGCTTTAAAGAACTTCAGATTTCTTCAACCTGAGCCCTCTGCATTTAGCCCCCAGGGCCCCTTTCCCAGATCTCAAAGGTTGGGAGAAGAAAATTGTTTGTGGCTATACTGAGAACTCTATTTCCCAGATCATGGTCACCATGAATTGCCTCCCCGTACCCTTATGCAGTCCTTGGTGTTCAAAAAGCACTTTCTCATCCAGTACTTTAGTGTATTCAATCCTCATCTCTCAAGGGCAACCTGAGGTCCTGAGAGCAGAGTGCCTTGCACAAGACTGAACAGAAAGGAAGTAACATGGTCAAAAGAGAATGTTACTGCACTATAGGATGCTTCGCCCTCCCCTGACTCAGAGACAGAGACTCCTAGCTGAGTAGTCTGCAGTCTGGACATAAGCACATCTAGGAAGCACCCAGAATTCTTTCATACACAGATCCTCTAGCCAGGATATGACTGCTCATCTCCCTTGTGGAATGTACATCTGGGGGGTGACTATCTGCAATATAAGGAGAAGAAACTCAGTGATAAACAATTAAATCTATGAGCAGACATAGATTTCAATGTTAAGCAATGAAGAAAAGAAGAAAGCACCTATACAGAGATCTGGGTTCGAGTTTGGTTCCACCACGACTAGCTGTGTGACATCTTCTCTGGGCCTTACATTCCTCATTTGCAATAATAAAGCCTCAGGAGGTCATTTTGTGGTCTGTTCCAGTCCTGATCATTTAATCCACAACTTAAATTTTTGGAAATAAAAAGATTAATTAGAGTGTACTTTGATGTTACATGCTGTTGTTTTTCTTGAATTGAGGTCTTTGTATTGGAAAAGAATCTAGTTTTTATGTAATATGGGGAAGAAGACTGGATGCAGAGGACCTTTGACAGGGCCTGTTATAAAACTTGTCCCCAACTCTTGCTTCTGCTACTGACTTGCCCTCCCCTCTATGAAACTTGGCTTCTCCATTTGTAAAACTGATCACTCAAAATTCTTTCTACAAATAAGCCTGGAAAAGCTCTACTATTTGAGATGCCAAAGGTATAGCAGTGAACTGGAGAGATAAAGTTAGGGAGGAAGACTAACTAAAACACATTAATTAGCATATGCTCAAATTTATAAGGGTTAAATCAAGGTATAGAGCATGATGGTGGATGAAGGACCCCTCTGAGGAGGAACTCTTTGAGCAGAGATATGAGTCAAATGAAGAAGCTCGTCATAAAAACATCTCAATAAAGATTTCCAACCCAGAACCTAAGGTAGCATCAAGGCAGAAGAACTAGAAGAGAATGAGGGAAGCAGAGAGGTCTAAGAGATGAAGTCAGCCAAGCATGTAGGGGCCAGATCAGAGCACACTGGAGGACTTTGAGCAATGGACTGCCCTAACTCAATTATCTTAAAACAATGTCTTCTGCTCAGTGGAGAATTAACTAACTATATAGAAGGTCAAGAGTAAATGCAAAGAGTAAACTCAGAAATCTAAGAACCATTGAAGACAGAAGACAAGCTGGGGGGGCGGGGGGGGGGCGGCGGGAAACATTCTCCCTGCACATACCTTGTATTCTCCCATGATTCTCCCATGTCCATCTGCACATCTGTTCCCTCTTCCTGGAATATCTTTGACCCACCTCTGACAATTGAGTTCATACAGATTATTTCTGTTTCCAAGAACCTGTCACTTAGAATCAATGTGACCCTATCCTGTGCCCAAATGTGTGCCTTTTGCACCTCTGGGAAGTGACCACAGATCACTTGATGCTTCTGTTCCTTCAGAGTGTGTATGTCTTATTCATAAACTAGAGGCTCATTGAGGACAGAAAGCTGTCTACCATGACTGCATTCTCCTCAGAGACCTTAAAAATATTAGACACACAGTAGTTCCTGAAAAATGATTGTTGAGTTGAAGACAAACTTCTCCCCCCTTAGACATGAAGACTCTATGGATTCCATAAGGAGGAAAAGCATGGGGAGCACCAAAGTTACTAAAGAATAAATCACTTGACATATTTTATGAGGACTCCACAATCCTAGGTGGCCCATACCTTCATGTACACATCTCTCTTGATCTCTTAGTCATCTCTGAGCTTCAGTAAGGAAAAAAAAAAAACCTGAAACAGTGCAAAGTGATTGCTTTTAATATAGTCATAGAAAACATAAGTCTCCTCAGAGCAATTGGAAAGCCTAGGGAGGAAGCATCCATGGGCCACTGAAGTAGGCATGTGTTCCAGGCATGTACAACAGTGAATAACTGTGCTAACTTGCCTGTTAGTTGATCATGTGTGTTGACATTAACCAAATAATGGAGTGGAGGCCCCAGACACATAACTAAAGTGTAGCTGGGCTGATGTCAGAGCTCTTTCTGCCACTCTAGCATATCTTCTCAGAGAGAAGAGAAGGTAAGTAAGAAAACACTTTGCCAAACTCTTCTCCTAGTTTTCCCTTCTCTTTTTGGATTCATTGGCCTCTTTAGAGCTTCCCAATTGTTTCTCTGGCTTATTCTTAGAGCCAAGTCATGTTCTATCCCACTGTGCCACCCAGAGCATATATCCCACCTCAGTGTTTATCTTCCTCCTTAAAACATGGTATTAGATCAGAGATCTTCTAAGAGCCTCCCCAGTGCAGTCAGCAAAGGAAGGAATCATCTTGGCCAGAACCATCCAACTATGGTTTGAGACATGAGGCCAGGATTCAATGGCCTGGCTCCCTAGAACAGTACAGAGCAGATGGAGAAGTTCCTCTCTGATATGATTCCCAAGACTTACACTCTGAGGCTGTATGACAGAAGCCACATAAATACAAAAGTGTCTCATGAGTGAAAGTACCCGTGCAAAAGCTTTAGATTCCTCACACTCCAACTTCACATCAGGGTTACCTGAGAAATATTAAAAGCATAGGGGTTTGGTTCTCACCTGCAGAGATTTTGATTCTTGGGTCTGGGTTGGACTCAGACATCTCTATCTTTTAGAGCGTAATTTGAGTCTGCAACTGGAGTCCCATCATCCTGGGAAACCATAGGGTCATAAACCACTGCCCACCATGGTTCCCTATTGCCTTTGTTCTGCCACTTCTCCACTCTCCATTACTATTTCCTCTTCCTACTCTCTACTTTTTTCCTTTTCTCTTCTCTGCCTGCTTGATTTTACTTGTCTTCTTATTTACTTTTCTGGTTTACATTGTCTCTTCTTGCTCAACCACAACCTTCCTTCTCTTTCAGGGAACACCAGAGGCAAGGGGCTTAGCTTTGCCTTGCTGAATCCAGAGCATTTACTTCACTGGCTTTCCTGATGCTTCCCCAAGCATTAAGGACACAGGCAAGACTGGAGTCAGAAATGAACTTACCCCCAGGCCAAAACCTTAAAATCACTTAGCTCTACCCCTCAGTTTGCATATAGGAAAACTGAAGCCAAGAGAAGGAAAGGGTCTCTCTCCAGGCCATATAACTAGTATCAGAGTCAGAATCTCTAATTCCCCTAGTTCTATGTTCTTCCTATGACACAAGCACACTGTGCATCTTCTTGTAAACCTTCCACCCAAGTGGTTGAAATCATGCATAAGATTGGCAGCTCCTGTCCTCTTTATGTACCCATGGTATGCCTAAAGCAAAATCCTGCTTCTTGGCAGGGGTATCATCCCATGGAGAAGTTTGGGGAATGTGAAGAAATTTGGAAATCTTGGGTTGGGCTTTCAGGCCTTGCAACTCTGCCCTTTTTGTGCACTTCTTAATCTTACAAAACATCCAGACCTGCTCTTCATTACTATGCTGCCATGCATGGGCTGCTTCAGCACAGGAGGGTGCCCTGTTAGGCTGAGCTCTCCTGCCCTCTGCTGGCTTGATTCATAGAGGACAACTTTATCTACAATTGTCAGGCAGGGTTTTTTTTCATTCTCTCTTTTACTAACTTTTTAAAAGCATCCACAATGTGGAAGACACAGTCCTTGGTGCTTTGAGTTTCAATGAAACATACAAAATTAAAAAAAAAAAACCTCTTCCTTCAAACAGTCAGTCCTTGGACATTTGTGTCAGATGATGTCCCCAGTATTCAGAGACAACCCAAACACAATCTTTGGCTTCAAAAAGAAGTTGATGTTTGTGAAATTATGCACATTATTGTTCTGAGCCACAGAATTAAAGAATTAGCACTAAAAGGGACTACAAACACCTCTAACAGTGTTACTCATGGCTTTCCCAAATTAGGTCTAGAGCTCCGCGCATATTGCAGGGATTCTACTTCACTGACAGGATGCTGCCATAGTTTTGTATGCATAAAGCACTCAAAGGTGAAAGAAAGTTCAAAAAGAGCAGTTCTAATACAAGCCTTCCTCTGGTATATAATCACATTGTCCCAGTGTCATGAACCTGCATTTACGATTGATGTCACATTTATAGCTAATGTCAAAGTTCGCTGGTGTAATCTCTCTCTCTTTTTTTAAACCTGAATATCAACGAAATCTCCCTTCCTTTACTAAGTTACCCTCTGGCCAGGAGGAAGGGAGAGTCCCCAAGGAGATCTTGCATGTGTTGCGTACTCCCTCTTGTGTCCATTTAATGCCATTACTGCTGTGCCTGGCCAGAGCTCCTTTAGTTGAGTTCAATCACAATGTTGTGCCCAAACCAAGGACACTTCCCTAACCTGCTGCTCTTTCCATGCTGCTGTAAATTGCCACACCAGAGTTCCTTGCACTACTGGCTTCCAAGCTTTGTGATGGTATATGAGAAAGATATTTCACATTATAAACCAGTGCGCACATGCAAGCCTGCACACATTTGTCAGAACAATACTTACCTTTAATACTTGTAAAAGACATCAATACTTCATATTCTTTTGAATTTGTACTGTTTTCCTTTGTCATTCTGCAACTAGCTATGCAATTTGCTGCTGACTTGTAAACCTGAGTTGAAATGCACTGCCCTGGACCAGGGCCTCCCTGCAATGCAGTCAGCTGGACCCTTGGCATTCCTAGGCCACTGTTCTCCATAAGGAAACCTGCCCTGCCTTCCTGGAATGCTGGTGTTTATCTCTTCTCTGCCTCCATTATTTTAAAAGATCTCATTGCAGGGCTGCTTAAGTCTCTGCTTCATAAAACAGCAGTGTTTACCAACTGTAGTAGACCAAATGGTGCCCAAGAAAAAAGGCACGTCTGCATCCTAACCACTAGAAGTTTTGAAAGTGACCCTATTAAGAAAAAAACACTTTGTAAATGTAACTAAGTTAAGGATCTCCAGATGAGATCATCTGAAATATCCACATGGGCCCTAAATCCAACAACAAGCATCTATATAAGAGACAGAAATCAAAACACAAGCAAGAAGAACAGACTATGTGCAGATGAAGACAGAAACTGAAGTGATACAACCGTAAGCAAAGGAAACCTGGAGCCACCAGGAGCTAGAAGAAACAAGGAAGGATTCCAGGGGAGAGCCTTTGGAGGGAGTGTGGCTCCACTGACACCTCAATTTCTGATCTCTGCCTCCCAGAGCTACATGAGAATACATTTCTATTGTTCTAAGCCACCAGTTTGTGTAATTTATTTCAGTAGCCAAGGAAAATAAATATAATAATCACACCTCTCTTTTCCCTAAGCTCTGAGGGGACATGACAGAGCTGGTTTGGGTCAGTACTACTCCTTTGTGTACTCAGGCTTATTCTGCCAGATGCTTTTTTCCCAAAGATTAGACTTTACTAAGGGAGTCTTGCAATCTCTTTTTGCAACTGGCTCCTGTTGCAAGACATTACCCCATCCCACCCCCTTTAAACCTACATGTCTTAATCAGCTAAACCTCAAATGTGGTAGGTTGGAATTTTTCCCCAAGAGTTTCCTCAACTTCCCCTTGCATCTGCTGTTGATCCAGGCTTAGCCCAGCAGTGGAATGGTAGTTTGGGCATGATGAGAACGCTGGGAGTGAAATGCTTTGTCCCAAGCTGAACAGAGAATTAGTGGCAGGTGGATGTTCATTTGCATGCCTAACAACATAAATATGAAGAGTTTGGGGGATTTTCCCCATTCCAATTGCATTATGGGAAATTTACTCTTTAGGGAGATAAGGTTGAACCTGCATTCCTCAGGAAAATTGTGCATCTAATCAGCTTTGTACCTGTTTATATCACCATCTGCTTCACTTGCTTAAGGGGAATCATTGCTCTTTCTCATTGACCTAGCTCTGAACTTCCTAATCATAAAAACTCTTGGATAAATTGGTGAGCCAATGCTGTGCCTTGGGAAACAAATACCATCGACCAAGCAACATTTGACAGCAGGAATCATAGGGAAACAGATGTCAGCTTTGGGTTCCTAGCAAGAGGATTGTTCAGCAGAAAAGCCATGCTCTCAGACCCAAAGAGAGACAAGATGAGTTCCAGCAAAAAAAAAAAATCCCTGCAACATACAATGAGTGCCCAAGAGAATGTCCCTGTCCCTTCTGGTCCCTAGATGCCATCTAGAATTGTGTCTTTCAGAAGCGAATCCCCATTTTCTTCTTCAAAAAAGAGGCTGAACATTTCTGTACACTCTTGACAACTTCATAGAATTGATGAAAAAAAACTAAATGTACCCTGTCTTCCTAGAACCCAAAATATAGAGGGGCAGAATTACACAGTTAATTAATCCTGAAACAGGACAGACATCCTGTCTTTTGTTTGTTTGCTTTTATTATAGTAATTACTTTATTGCCTATCAATAGTTTCCTTTTTTCTTTCTTTTTTTTTTCCCCCATGTTTGGCTCCTTGTAAAAAGGCTTTCTGTGTTGCAAAGGGCTTTTCTCAAAAGCAGAGACTGCATTTTTGTCTTGCTTTACCCAGAAAATTGCCTGGAATATACTAAGTGCTTGTAAAATACTTGTTAAACACTGAATGAAATGTTCACTCTAATGTCAAACAATGTATTCAACAGGTATTTAAATAAAAATGACTTTTAAGCTAAACTCTCTTTGCCTCACCCTTCTTTTTGATGTTACATTTGTCCACTCACACCTTAGTTTCTCTCCATTGTGACCAAAATGGGCCACCACCCTAGTTCAGGACCACATTAGATGTATTGTAAACTTTCTCAAAGCTTCCTAACTGTCCTTCCCACCATCAGTCCTTTCCATTGGCCACCTCCAACCCTGTCCTTTCAATTTTATTCTATACTCTATGGTCTGAGTCAAGTTCTAAATACACATCTGATCATATAATTGTCTCCACTCAAAACTCCAAGCATAAATGCTTTCTGGAGGGAAAATAGTACACACTCCTAACACAGGTTTTCAAAGCCCTTAAAAATGTAGTTCCAACATTCCCTTCAGTTTTACTTCCCATTGATGCCTCTTCCTTCAGGAAAAAAAAATGCACTTACCATTCCCTCAAATGATCCATACTTTTTAGTCTTTGATAAACTATTTGTTTTGTTCCATCTGTATACAGTGCATTTATCCCCATTTCCTTCTATTCAAGTGTAATCCCTACTCTGAGAAAATTTCCAATTTTATAGCTTCCACAAAGAAGTGGAGTTTATGCCATTTGTTATGGAATGGGGGGGGGCTCTTTAAGAAAAGGAATAAAAAAATTATGCATGTGAATTTCTCTTATTATCACATAGATGGTTTAATGGAGATGCATAGCATAAAAATACTGACATAAATTGAGCACCAAAACTCTGAAACAAATGCACCGGAAAAAAGTCAAGCAAGATTATAAAGATAAATGTATACTTCTTACCTTCAAAAATTTACAAGAGAGTAGGAGATATAGGAATATGTTAATAACTGTTATACAGACAAGATGAAGTCATTAAGAAGAGAGACAAGAAATATGTTGTGGGAACAGGTATATGAGTTTCTATAATTCTGTCTTAAGAGTGTCAGAGATAGCTTCTAAAAAGATGGCATTCATTGTTTGAGTTACAGGGAAAAATTATTTTTTTTTGCTGAAAAAAGACAAGAGAATGGCAAGCATGGAAGTCTTAGGGCAGGGAACAGCAAAGATGCACTGTATGTTTAGGAAATAGCACACAGTACTATGTGACAGCAGCCTTCAGTGTACAAACTGATGACCTAGAAGATGAGCCTGATGTATTAGTTGCCATTGAGTTCACCTCCAAGTGACAAAAACAAAAACAAATTTGCAGTCACTTTCCAAGAACAGTTATTACTCTGTTGCATAAAATCCAGCTTGATGATCCACCAATGATAAGGCACTTGAAGATATTAGTTTCCAGAGTAACTTCTACCTTGTTTATCCGTCTTGTATGGTCTTGACCTTGTGATCAAAGATGGCAGCATCTCTGTGGAGGCAGTAAGAGGCAGAAAGAAGATAAACATGAGGAGAGTAAAAGATGCCTGGCCATTATCTATGAGAGATTGTGTGTTCCAAAGATGACTGTAGCAATATTCTTACAATATGATTTCCATACACTTACTTTAGAAGTGTGAGGTTATTGCCCCCCTGTTTGAAATGGGGTGAATTTTTGTCTGTGTTAATGCCATAAATTAGGATTGACACTCTGTAATTTCTAAATTAGATCATAAAAGAAATTTTAACTTTTGCTTTCCTCAGTAGTATACTCATTCTTGAATGAGTATCCTACAGAGGTAGCTCCAAGGGCAGTCTGGTTGCTCTGGGGGAGGAGGAACATGCTGTAAGGAAACACAGTAGTCCAAATGGAGATGTTTCACGATTACATGAAGGAAGAAAGCTACCCAGTCTGCCCTATATATTTAAGCTCCCGACAATGCCTGATTGAAAATACATGAAATATCCAGAATCTGAAGCACTTCCAACTATAAGAGATAAGAAAATGGTTGCTATTATTTTATGCCACTAAGTTCTTGGATGATTTGTTAAACCATTAAATACTTAAATGCTACCTCTTAAGGAAGTTTTCCCAAACTGTCACATGTAACTTCTGGGCAATCTATATCCCATTGGCCAAAACTTATTCACATCATCACACCTAGTTCCAAAGGAGTCTGGGATAAATAATCTTCATTTTGCAAGGCCATGTAACCAGCTACAATCCTGCTACTGTGATGAAAGAAGACAACAGACAGTAGGAAACAATATGGCCTGCTACACTAAGAAAAGAAACTCTTTAAAGTACCATACATGTATGGATAAAAATCACCTAACATGCTTCTAATTAGCATGTTTTAGTGAAGATTTAGTCTATAGAAGTATATTTTTCAAATACAAAGTTTTGACAAGGTGAAAACAGTCCAGGTACCTTGGGAAATGTTAGGACACAGTCGTGGTTGGATTAGATATGTACTCATTTGTGGGTCTCTGATAGGACACCTGCAAGCTGGAGACCCAGGGTGACGGTGGCATGGCTCAATACAAGTTGGAAAGCCCCAGAAATGGGGGAGCTGACAGTTTAGCCCTTAGTGTCAGGTGGAAAGCCTGAGAATGCAGGCAGGAAATGGGGAGGATAGAGTGGAGGACAGTAGTACAAGTCTCAAGAGTCCAAAGGCCAGAAATCCTGGAGTTTTGATGTCCGAGGGCAAGAGAAGGACAACATTCCCACTCCATTAGAGTCCATTCATCCAGATCCTCAGCCAGTAGGATAATACCTACCCATGTTAAGGGGGGGTCTCTTCCTCACTGAGTCTACCAACTCATATGCCAATCTCCACTAGAAATACTCTCACAGACAACATCCAAAAATCAAACTCTGTCGGCTATCTAGACATTCCTTAATTTAGTCAAGTTGATACTTAAAATAACCATCACAGAGTCCTTGGAGGAGATCAGTGGGAGATGGAATATAGAGACAATAACTTGAGAATAGTAACAGAAGGCAGAAGGAAATGGGATCCAGAGGATAGGAAGCAAGAGCTCTTCAAATAGAGGAGAGAAAAAGGGGAAAAAATTTTAAACAGAAAGGATGATACATAGATATGAAACATCTGTACGTAACCATTAATAAGCTGTCTACTACCTACATTTTCTCTGACAAGTAGGTAATAAAGACATTTTCTGAGAAAATAAGAGGATGGAAGTGAGACAATTACAGAATAAGGTAAATATTAAGAGTAATTTTATGAAAATTTGAGAAGAAATACTTCACAAATGGAACATCCCAGGCCCATATGGCTAAATGAATTATGGATTGAATTATATCCCTGGAAGACACTTGTAGGCTCAAAACCCTACACCTAAGAATAAGGTTTTTTGTTGTTGTTGTTGTTGTTTTGTTTTTACAAATGGCATTATAGTGTGATTATGTAAGATAAAGTCATAAGGGACTAGGACTAAAGGCATAAGGGACTCACAGTTCAGTCTGGCTTACATCCTTATAAGAGCAGGGTGGACTCTTGGTTCAGTGTGGCTTGCTTCCTTATAAGGAGAGTAGGGCAAGTTTTGATTCAGTGTGACATATGTTGTTCTCTATCTTCTCTTCTGTTCAGTTTATGTTTTTGGTGAAATATTTTTATTCATATATTTCTCACTTTGGGTACGTCCTATAGGCATTTCTTTGTGGTTCCTATTGGGGGTTCCATTTAACAGGAGAAAGGGACATCACCCTGACGCAAATTTGCAGCAGGAAAACTTCAGTAATGCAGAGATTGCTGGTGCTGTGCATCTCCATCCCCACCCCTCAGCTGCTGATGTCACAATGTTACATGTGTAGGCCCTGTGTGTTTAACACCATAGAATACAGTTGGGGATTTCTGCTACATTATTCTCTTACATCTTGTAAAACAGAAAAGTGGCACTAGCTTTTATAATTGTCACAAAATCATTTTACCAGAGATCTTTCTTTCTGCCTTCATGGAGATCTGAGTTCCTAATCCAAGGTCCTTTGGGTCAACCTAAAGGACTCCCCTCAGATAGGGCACGTCTGGTGGGATCAGTGCCCTGGGCTCTTGTCTGTCGGGAACTGTGGTTGGAATGTGTTTCTTCAAAGTTCCTGTTCACGCTTCAGGTTCAATGTGACATCATTGACAGGTGGGCCTTGAGGAGGTGGGTAGGCCAGGAGGATCCAACCCCAGGGATTGGATGTATACCTTAAAAGTGCTTCTCCAGCATGTGCAAAAACCTGGTTTCCCTTCTCAGAGCTCAACACCTGTGCACACACTTGCATATACATATGCATGCACACATATGCACACACACGTAAAAATACATTTGTCAACCTGGGAACAATGGCACATGGTGGCGTTTTAGTTTTTTCATCACTGTGACCAAGACACCAAACAAGAACAACGTAGAGGAGAAAAAAATTGCCTGGGGATGGGGGGTCACGGTTTCAGAGGTCTCAGTCCACAGATGACGTATTCCATAAAAGAAGGGCCCAGCAAAAAGAAAAGCTGCTCACCTCAAGGCAACAAAGAGGCAGAGACGGACAGAAAGAGGGTGGGGGAATAATTGCAGGGACACAGCACACTTACAGGACATGAACACTGTGACCCCCAGCCATGCCCCACCGGCCTACAGTTAACAGCCAGTCAGTCCAATCAACCTAGCATGGACTAATATGGCTTCAGCTCTCACAATCCAATCATTTCACATATGGATATACCTGAACTTGGGAATTTATGCAAAAAACACCTCATATTCAGTCTGACAGGTTGTAATCCTTTCTATGGGAAACATCAGGGCAGGAGGATCACAATGACCCACCTCTCCCTTTGATTCCACAGAACAGAGTCTCCAGTGCCTTGACACATGTGTCTTCTCCAACAGCTGCCACCCACCCTCTCCACACACCTCAGTGAGGGACCTGATGCCCTCAAGAGGGATTCTTTGCAGCCAAAGCAATCAGCTCAAACAGACTTAAGGCAAGAGAGTCCCCATCTACACTGGCTCAAGGTGTTTGAGTCCCATTGCAGATGGACTCAAGGGGCAGGAGTTTCTTTGCACTGGAGAAGAGAGGGAGGCACCTCAGTCCAGGCCTTGGGCAGCATGATGGCTGCTGGATTCCTGCCCTTGCCCTGAGGCCTTCCTCTTTTTCTCTTCCTCCTCCTACTTTAAACATGTTTGCTTTTTAAGTAAATCATTGAAACGTCAATCTTAATCATAGGAATTAATTAAGAACCATCTCTGCTATGGCAGAGAAGAGCAGGGCAGGGGGAAGTGTCTGAAGGAAGAGTCTCTGATGTCTCTGGCAGGTGGGGGCAGAGGAGAGTCCTGGAGGATCTGGATGCGCTCCTTGTTGGAATCTGCACAGAGAAGCCTGAGCCAGTTGGCGATCTCACTTCTGAAGTTGTTGGAGTTCGCTTCCTGATGGATGCTGGCGCCATAAGGTCCAGATGCTCCGAGCCCGGGGTCTTCTGGCTGTCCATGGGTCTGTCTCACGTGGGCATGTTCCCTGGAGCCACTCTGTTGTGGAACCTATGGGGTCTGTGGCCTGCGCCACTCGGAGCCACTCTGTTGCGGAAGGCGGGCCCACAGAAGCACAGCAGGCAGCAGCACAGTTGTTGCAGGAAGGTGGCCAGCTGCCTGGTGACCCCCCTCCAGCCCCTGCTTCTCTCACCTGGCTGCCCTGTGGAGCCACCCTGGGAGGCCAGAGGGTCCTGCTGGGAGGCTGGCTTGGAAGGGGGTGTCTTCACGTGGAGAAGGTGGAGAGGACAGACAGACATGCTGGTACATGTGGTGCCCTTCTGCCAGGAGGGCGTGGCTTTGTCTGGCGGCTGCTGCTCACAGGGCAAGGCAAGGGCAGGCTCACTGGGGCACTTGTTGGGGTGGACACTAGAAGGATCTGCCCAGGGACCTGGCGACGCCCAACCATCCCATTATGCACAGCCTTGGCCCAGAGCGCACTGGCCGGCCCCTGGATTCTCTTGTGCTGGAGGAGGAGGTAGGTAGCCATGGCCCCATCGAATTGACTGTTTGCCAGGGACAACCGGGCTTTGTATGGGTTGTAACTCATGTCGAGCATCAAGGTCATGATGCTGGGGTCGGGCCGCTTGGGGAGTGGCTAGCTGGGAGGGCTGAGTGAGGAGTCCTCGCCCTGGCTCAGCCATAGGTGCCCCATTACCTGCTCTAAGGTGGGCCTCTCCGTGGGGTCCACCATCAGGATTTGCTGGATGGGGCTGCGCCGCTCCCTCAGACACATACCGGGGATGTTGTACCTTGCCCTCAAGATCTGACGCTCCAAGCCCTTATTGGTGAGCGCCCTGAATGGCCTTTTCCCTGTCAAAATAAAGAGGATGCCCAGGCTGCAGACATCTGCTGGGGGACCCTCGAATTCCTTCCCCTGGATGATTTCAGGGGCATAATATGGCAGAGTGCCCCTGAACCCATCGAGCTTCTGCCCAGGCATGAAGCTGGTGCTCAGGCCAAAGTCGATGAGCTTGGGGTGGCGGGCCCTGGAATCCACCACGAAGTTCTCAGGTTTCAAGTTGAGGTGCACCACGCCCTTCTGGTGGTAATACTGCACAATGTGCACCATCTCTCTGAACAGCCTGCGGACCTTCACCTCCCTTATGCCACAAGTCAGGGGGATGTGACTCAGGAGCTCTCCTCCATGTGCACGCTCCATGACGAGGTACATGTTGTCCATGGTCTCCATGACCTGGAAGAGCTGGATCACGCTTGGTGTTCCAGGACCTTCAATGAATCCCTTCCGCTTAGCAGGGGCTCGTCTTCCTCCTTCTTCCGCAGAACTTTCACAGCCACCTTGACCCCGGTGAGGAGATGGCAGGCTAATACCACCTTCCCAAAATTCCCCTCCCCAATGGCCCTCAAGACCTGATAATGGTCTGTGAGGGTCTTCTTGTAGCAGGAGCTGCACCCCTGGGCCACTACACTACTCTCTCTATGCTCTCTGGCATTCCTAAACGGGAACACCAACTAAGGTTTTGCTAACTAAAAATAAATAAATAAATAATAAATCCCAACAAAACACCAAAAACAACAACCAAAAGCAAAACACAAAACAAACAAACAAAAACCCAAATCAAAAAACCAACAGCAAACCACCACAAACACCAAACACCAACCACCAAACTTGCTAACTATCTGGGAGTCTGACAGGTCACCACTAAGAGCTTCCTGTACTTATGGACAAAAACCCACTCAGGGCCACTTTCTTATATACCCTGTGTTTGACATTCCCTCACAGTGGCTCCTTAGAGGTCAGAGCATATCCCCCAGGGGTCTTCTTACTTGGGGCCTCTAGGACCTTTTTGACTTTCATGAGGAGAAAAAGAAAGAACCCTAGAAGATTTTTGTTTCCGTGGGTTATGGAGACTGATATTTACCTGTCTAGACATGAAAGCCAGTATGATGCCTCAACGGTCTGTTCATCTGGATCTGAAAACCCATAATAACTTTCAGCTTTTAAAGACCTCATCATATCTACACTCAAAAGTATTAAATTCCCCTTTCTTCCAACCCACAGTGATTAGGATCCAAGGGATAGTAGTGCTTCACTCACATCGTGATGCTATAACAAAACACTCTGCTCCCTAAGATGCTCTAGAACTGGGCATTAACACCTATGGGGTTGAGAGGGAGGGAGCGTCCATCATCATTTCCCCACAAGGTTCTCATCACATTTCTCACTAGAATCCTGGAACACAGCAGGTTGTGGGTTGGTATGTTCAAAGTGATGAGAAATCAAATACAGAAGCCGACATCCTAGAACCAGCAAGTGTCCTTCCCATTGGGCGAAGAAATGGAGGCATTCCCACACTCCTGGGTCCCTTTTGGCTGCTGTTAACAAAACCTCTTAGACTAGATTATTAGCAATAGAAATCCACTTCCCACCACTCTGGAGACTGGCAAGTCTAAGGTCAGATGCCTTGTTGCTGTATCCTCACATGATGGGAGGGCAGAAATGCTGACCAATTCTCTCAAGTCCTGCTTTCTGTTTGTTTTGTTTTGTGTTTTGTGTTCTTTGGACATACTGGCCATTTAACCCAGGGCCTCGAGCATGTCAGGAAAGTGCTCTACAGATGAAGTACTTCCCTAGTCCCCCAACTTTCCTGGTGGGTTTTTTTTTCTTGTTATTGGTTTTATTTTATTTATTTATTTTTTGGAAGACAGTGTCTCACTAATTTGTATCTACATTCCTCAGGTTGGGCTTCAACGTGTGTTCCTCCTGCCTCGGTGTCCTGAGTTGAGAGCATTATAGCCTACTATGGTTCAGTTGTGAGGTGTCCCCTGCACAGGCTCCTGTGCTAGTGCAGGAATATTCAGAGGTGAAAAAGTAGGATTGAGAGAGCTGTAACTTTATCAGTCCCTCCTACATAGAAAGGACTGGCTGGTCACTGTAGGCAGGTGGAGCATGGCTGGAGGAGGTAGGTCACTGGGGCCATGCCCTGGGCCTGTGACGCCCTGTACTCCTACCCCACCCTCTTTCTGTCCCTGCCTCTTTGGTGCCCTCGGGTGAGCAGCTCTCCTCGGCTGGGCCTGTCTTCCCTGATGGGCTGCCCCACCTTGGGCTCAGAACAATGGAGCTGGCCATGTATGCTCTCAAACCTCTGACCCGTGATCGATCCCCACGTACACTTTTCCTCCTCTATGTTGTTCTTGTCAGGTGTCTTGTCCACAGCAATGGAGAAGCTCATTAAAACACCACCATATGCCATTGCTCCCAGCTTGACAAAATTACGTGTGTGTGTGTGTGTGTGTGTGTGTGTGTGTGTTGGGGATGTGCTTGGAAGTGAACCAGGTTCTTGTGCATGCTAGAGAAGCACTCTTAAGGGACACATCCCATTCCATGGGTGGAGCCCGTGGCCTAACTGCCTCCTCCAGGCCCACCTCTCAATGCCATCATGTTGAGGCTGAAGGGTCAACAGGAATTTTGGACAGACACACACATTCCAACCCAGCACCAGACATGTCCCCTGTCAGAGGGGAGTCTTTCAGGTTGACCTGAAGGACACCAGATTTAAAACTCAGATCTCCAAGAAGACAGAAACATCTCTGGTAAAGCAAATTCATGACAATTAAAACTAGAGCCACTTTTTGTTTTCTACAAGATGTAAGAGGTTCATGTAGCAGAAAACACCAGCTGTGTTCTATGGTACTGAACACACAGTGTCTACACAGGTAACCACTGTGACATCAGCAGCTGAGGGTGTGGGATGGAGAGGCACAGCAGCAGCAGTCTCTACACTACTGAATTTGCCCTGCTGCAGATTCACACCAGGGTCATGTTCCTTTCTCATGTTAAATGGAACCACAAAGAAAGGGAGCTACAGAGAAATACCTAGAGGACAGACCCCAGTGAGTGGTACAAATACTAAAGTGTTTCACCACAAACATCAACTAAACAGGAGAGAAGATGGTCACAGAACAGCTTAAGTTATACTGAAATAAAACTTGCCCTGCTCTCCTTATAAGGAAGCAGGCCACACCGAATCAAGAGTCCACCTGCTCTCCTTGAAAGGACACAATCCAGGATGAAGCAAGAGCGTACCCTAGCCCCTTATGACCCCATCATAAGTAACTACATCATAATAATGCCACTTCTGAAAAAAAGACCTCATCCTTAGGTGTGGAGTTTTGAACCTACGCATGTCTTTGGGGGATATGATTTATTCCATAACATATCCTGGTCCTACCTGTCTGAGAGTTCTTATCAATGGGGGTTGAATTTTGCTGCATCATTATTCTACATCAATCCATACCATCATATGTCTTCCTCAGCTTGTCAATAAAGTGCCTTGTATAGGGACATTTGTATCTACATTCACGACGGAATTGAGTCGGTAAATTTTGGTTTCTTTCATAGTTTTATTCTGGCACCGTCATTTCTGGTTTCGTGGCCAGGTAATACCAGCTTCATGAAATACATTGTGAATTGTCCCCTCTGCTTCTGTTTCCTGGAAATGTTCATATACAGTTCGTATTAACCCTTCTTCAAAGGTGTGATAGAATTTTCAGTGATGTCGTCTACACCTGAAGATCTTTGTGGAGCTTTTCCTATTAGGAACTTCAATTCCCTGATGGTCACCCAACCGTTCTAAATGTTCCTGTGGTAAGCTTCTGCTTCTCTAGAAAACTTCTACTTTGTCTACATTATACGGGTCTGTACAGTGTCATTGAAGTTAGTCTTTGTGTTTATTTTTTTCCTTGTGCTGGTTTTGGATTTATTTTCATCATCTTTTTCTGTTTCTGAAAATGGTCATTTAGTTATTTTTATTAAATTATTTATTTATTCTAATTTGTTATGCACAATGGCAGAATGTAATTCATTTCACATTACACATATAGAGCTCAATTTTTCAAGTCACTGATTGTACACAAATTATTTTTACACCATTCATATCTTTATTCATGTACTTAGGGTAATATGTCTAACTCATTCTACCATCATTCCTATCCTCTTGCCCCCTTCCTTCCCTACCCTCCCCTTTCCCCTACCTAAATTTCCTCCATTTCTCCCATGCTCCACCCCCACCCCCATTGCAATTATGAGTCAGCATTCTCATATCAAAGAAAACATTAGGCCTTTGGTTTTTGGGGATTGGCTTACTTCACTTATAATTATATTCTCCAATTCCATCCATTTACCTGCAAATGCCATGATTTTATTCTCTTGTAATGCTGAGTAAAGTTCCATTGTGTATATATATACCACAGTTTCCCTATCCATTCATCTACTGAAGGGCATCTGGGTTGGTTCCATAATTTTAGCTATTCTGAATTGTGCTGTTATAAACATTTTTATGGCTGTGTTCCTGAAGTTTGCTGTTTTTAAGTCCTTTGGGTATAAACTTAGGAGAGGGATAGCTGGGTCAACTGGTGTTTCTTTCCATGTTTTCCAAGGAATATCCATACTGCTTTCCAGATTGGCTGCAACAATTTGCAGTCCCACCAGCAATATATGAGTGTGCCTTTTTCCCCACATCCTCGCCAACACTTATTGTTTGAACCCTTGACAGCTGCCATTTTTGATTTGCATTTCTCTAATTGCTAGAGATGTTGAACATTTTTTCATGTTTGTTGATTGATTGTATATCCTCTTCTGAGAAGTGTCTGCTTAGTTCCTTGACCCATTTATTGATTTTTTTTTTTTGGGTGTTAAGGTTTTTGAGTGCTTTATATATCCTAGAATTAGTGCTCTATCTGATGTACTTCTGGTAAAGATTTGTTCCCATTCTCTAGGCTCTCTATTCACCTCACTGATTGTTTCTTTTGCTGAGAGAAGCAGCTTTTTAATCCATACCATTTATTGATTCAATTTGAGAACTTCTACTTACCTAATATAAGCATTTGATGGTATAAATCTCTCTCTAAACAATGCTTTCATTACATGCACAAACTTTGATATGAAATATTTTAATTTGTTTGGTTCCAGATATTTTCTGAATTTTTCCTTTTAATAGTCAAAACGTATCTTAAAGAGCTTTAAAAAATAGCCTCTTCTATTTACCCATATAATTGTTATGTTTTTGTTTTCTCCTTATCCCTGATGCCCAAGTTTCTTTCCAATATGATTTTCTGTCTGAAGGATGAATGATTATTTTAGCTAACAACTCTGCTGGCTCTTAGCTTTGCTTTATATGAAGATATATTATTTTTCCTCCCTTGCTGAAGAACATTTTGCTATACAAGATTTTGGTTTTCCTATGTTTTTTTCTTTGGGCACTTTAAAAATGTTACTTCACTGCCTTCTGTCCTACCTAATTTCTGTTAAGAATTCCATAACCACTTAAATGGTTCGATGTCTGACATTAAGGTATCATTTTCTTCCAGTTGACTTCAAGTGTTTTCCTTCATCCTTGGTTTGTAAGTGTTCTCAATGTGTCTGGGCATGGACTTTGGGTTTATCCTACCAAGGTTTGCTGAGCTGTTTAAGTCTATAGAATCATGTCTTTCACCACATTTGGAAAATGGAGCCCTAATTTCTTTCTAGGCCATACTCTACCCTTTCATTTTGGATCTCTGATGACATTAACCATAGACCAAGTCACAAGTCCTGAAGCTCTATTTAATAAAAGTCACAGCAGCAGCTACAAACTTTCTTCTCTCCATTCTTTGCTTGGAGCAAACTCTCTTGATCCTTTTTGGACCCACGAGGCTTCCTGGGTGCCCACACAGGGCAGCTCTCAGGGCTTCGGTCTTGTTCTCACTGATCACTGAGGCCTGCTTCTGTTCAGAGTCTGTAAAGATGGTTGTTACTTCTGGCTTTTTGGACTGCTAATCCTAAACCCCTCTGAGTTGTAGACTTGCACTGACCCAAACATCCATCCCACTCTCCTTGTTGCTATGTCCTCACATAATGGGAAGGGCACAAGTGTTGAACACATTCACTCAAGCCCTGCTTTTGTTTGTTTCATTTTATGTTTTGTGTTTTTTGAACAAACTGGCCATTGACACCAGGGCCTCTGTGTTTCAGAAAAGTCCTCTATCACTCCAGCACATTTTATTTTTATTTTTTAAGCAGGGTCTCATTCTATTGCTCAGGTGGGCTTCAATGTGTGATTCTGGCCTCCTCTCTACCTCTACCAACACTGTCCCTGCTCTGCACCCGTAACTAACACCCAGAACTGAGAACTACTCCTTCCATCAATTACCAATGGATCCTAGGGACAACAACAGTGACAGAGCAGATTGGGAAGACACCGTTGGGATGAATATCAGGTATGAGGAAAACATGAGGCATGCTCTGGAACCTCTCTCCTCTTTTAACTCTGAATTAATAAGTTTGTTCAAATTTATTTTATAACTTTGCCACTGCATTAAGAAATAAGGCCCAACTGTGCACAAAATTTAAAATTAAGGGTCATATCAGATGAGAAAATAGGTTATTAAAATGTGCTTTTTAGGAACTAAAATGTCAAAGTAATGAGGAATATTGAATGAGACAAGACTAAATGGGCTATAATTGTTAGCTAAACAAGTCATTAATTGTCACTTCATGGGCATTTTTAAAAAGCCATAGCACATTTGAGGACAGGCAGAGGAGTCAGCATAGGAAAAACTCTTTTGTGTGGGAACTGGTTTGTTCTTTCTTTAAAGCTAGTATTGGTCAATCACCTCAAGGCCTAACCACCTCAGAGTGAAAAAAATCAATATGCACCAAGGCAATTAAGTTCTGCACATTTTGGTACTGAAATGGCAATGAGTTTTCATGGCTCAACTAGCTTTTAACTTAAAGCAAAAACAGCTAATCTCTATTTTTTTCTGGAATATTTATTTACAACAAAAAGTGTAACGCTATTTTGAATTGTTTTGGGGAATCCTCAATGGATGGGCAGAGAGTCAAATATCAGTGACATGATATTAAAATGTTACTCTGATGTTTATTCTTGGGACACAGTATTCAGAAAGAAAAACTATGTACCCAAAGATAACCACAGGCATCAAAATACAAATTACAGTCCTGTAAAAAGGGAAACAATTATATATCTGCTCCACCCAGGCTCAACTCCTTGCTGTTCCCATGTGCCATGAGCTCCACATTGCTAAATGCAGCCCTTACCTATCACCAGGATTTGACACAGCTGATAGCTCTCCCTCCAAAATGGTCAACACACACCTCCACCCCAGACCAGGAGCTCACAGTAAAACAAAGTCACTGTTTCTTTTAAGTACTTTCAGTTTCATTTCTTACATTTAAACCTTTAATACATTTTGAGTTGATTTTTGTAACTAGGGAGAGAAGTGGGACCAATCATAGGTTCCAAGTTTCTGTTAATTAAAAGTCATAGCAGCAGCAGCAGTAGCAACAGCAGCAACAAACAACTTTCTTCTCTCCTTTATTCGCTTGGAGCAAACTCTCTTGATCCTTCAGGTTCACCTACATGGGGCTTCCTGGGTGCCCACACAGGGCAGCTCTCAGGGCTGCAGTCTTGTTCTAACTAATGACTGAAGCCTGCTTCTGTTCAGAGTCTGTAAAGATGGTTGCTATTTCTGGCTTTTTGGACTGCTAACCCTAAACTCCTCTGACCTACAGACATGCACTGACCCAAACACCCATCCTTTCTTGGCTGCACTTGAGACCAACAGCCAAGAAGAGGCCTTTAGGAAGTGGTGAACCAAAGAAGGTCTCAGGGAGAACAGACATTTGGGACCAATGGTGGGAAAGTGAGTGTTGGCTGTAGGAATGGAGCCCATGGTTTTGGGCTACTGACAGAAGGGCCTCAGCATGAAGGGGCTCAGCCTTCACATAACTATATAATGCAGTAAGTAAAACAGCCCTTCTTTCTCCACACCTCTCAGGGAGTTTTACTGTGTGCACCATGAGAATGCCAGTTTCTATTTGTAGGAGCAAGACAGAAAACCTATTAGACAAGTCCTAGACCTGCCCAGCACCAGGTCTAGAGAGCCCAGGAAGCCCTTCCTTTCCACCCCTTAGATAAAGGCACACAAGGTGCACCAAAGGCATTCCTCCTCTACACTGCCTCCTTTTCCTCCACAGACTTCCTGCATAATCACTGCGGCTGTCCCCCCTGCCAGCCTGGAGTTGTCCAGCTGCCCCTGAGCTTCCTCCTTAAGCACACTGCCCCATTCCCCTCATCATACCTCTCCTGCCTCCCAGAACCTTCAGGGAGCAATTAGACAATGCAGTCCCAAGGGCAAGGCTGGATCCAGACTCTTCCCTTTCCAGGCTGCACATAGTGTGCCCTGCCTCAAGCTGGAAAGGGGATTAACCTTAGGGGCATTTTCCATGCTCTTCTTTTTGTTTAGAAAACTATTCAAAGACTTTACTTTTTAGAAACTTCTAAGCTGCTCATAATGTTACAAGTCTAGAGGCCCTCCTAGGAAATGGCAAACGATTAATAGGACAAATGGCACAAACTTTTCTTGTTTGTTTGTTTGTAAGGTATCCATTTCTGCCCACTAAGGGGAAGGGCAGAAAGAAACTTCCAGAGCAGCTCTTCCAGTCCCAGCCCTGTGGAGATGCCAGGGCTTAAACGTACACGAAGCCTCCCATCCTGACTGATCTGAGAGTTTCTTACTCTTGTTGGTATGCATTTCACTTTACGAAATTCAGAGTCCCTAGAACCCAAAGAGAACAGCAATTACATGTAGATGCACTTGGCTTTGATGTTAAGTAGTAACCCTGAGAAGGTTTAACATCTCCAGTCCTCAAATCCCATGTCTCACATTCTGTGACCTCTAGCAGTGACAAAAGGAGACTTGGGCTCAGAGGCTGCGTGGCACGTGGTAAAGCATCCAGCCACTGCTGCTGGCAGGTCCACCTCTGCCCATTGACCTACCTCTCCCTTGCGTGCAAATGGGAACATGGAGATGATGCCACAGAACACTCTGGAGTCTCCAGTGCCTTGACACATGTGTCTTCTCCAACAGCTGCCACCCACCCTCTCCACACACCTCAGGGAGGGGCCTGAAGCGCAGAAGAGGGATTCTTTGTGGCCAAAGCCATCAGTTCAAACAGACTTAAGGCAAGAAAGTCCCCATCTACACTGGCTCAAGGTGTTTGAGTCCCATTGCAGATGGGCTCAAGGGGCAGGAGTCTCTATTTACACTGAACATGGGAGGGAGTTATCAGTCCTGGCTTTGGACAGCATGACGGCTGCTGGACTCCTGCCCTTGCCCTGAGGCCTCCCTCTTTTTCTCTTTCTCCTCCTACTTTAAACATGTTTGCTTTTAAAATAAATCATTGGAATGTCAATCTTATCATTCAATTTGGATTCTCTTGTGCTGGAGGAGGAGGTAGGTAACCATGGCCTCATCAAATTGGCAATTTGCCAGGGACAACCAGGCTTTATAGGAGTCATAACCCATGTCGAACATGTTGGTTATGATTGGGGGGGGTCAGGCCATTTGGGGAAAGGCTGGCTGGGAGGGCTGGTTGAGGAGGCCTCGCCCTGGCTCTGCCACGGTGCCCCGATATCTGCTTTAGGGTAGGCCTCTGCGTGGGGTCCACCATCAGGATTTGCTGGATGAGGCTGTGTGCTCCTGCAGACATGTGCAAGGGAATGTCATAGCTTACCTGCACAATCAATTTCTGCAGGGCCTCAGTGGTGCTTACCTTGAATGGCCTTCTCCCTGTGAGCATAAAATAGAGTGACACCCAGGCTCTAGCTATCTGCTAGAGCCCTCAAATCCCTTTCCCAGCACAATTTTAGGGGCACAGTACAGGAAAGTCCCCATAAACTGGTTCAGCTTCTGTCCAGGTGTGAAGCTAATGCTAAGGCCAAAGTCGAGGAGCTTGACGTGGCCCCTGGCATCCACCACAAAGTTCTCCAGGTTCAGGTCCAGGTGCACACCGCCTTTCTCATGCCAGTAATGCACCACATGCACCATCTGCCTGAACATCCCGCAGACCTTCTCTGTATGCCACCAGCCTGCGGGATTCGATGCGAAAGTTATCCCCCACCTGCATGCTCCATGATGAGGTACACATTGTGGATAATCTCAATGACCTGGAAGAGCTGGATCACGTTTTGGTGTTCCAGGTCCATCAACCAGTCGTGTTGGCAGGGCATGGGCTCATTCCCCTCTGTCTTTGGCTCAACTTTCACTGCCACCTCTGTCTGTGTCAGAAGATGGTGAACTAGCACCAACTTCCCAAAGCTCCCCTCCCCAATGGTCCTCAGGACACAATAATGGTCTGTGAGGGCCGACTCATAGCAGGAGCTGGACTCTTTGTGACAATTATAAAGGCTAGTGCTGCATTTGTGTTCTATAATATGTAAGACAATAATTTTAGAGTAATCCCCAACTGTATTCTATGATACTGAACACAGTACATACACAAATAACATTGTGACATCACTGACATTGACTGTGTGGGTAGGGATGGGAGAGGCATAGCAGCAGAGTTCTTTGCACTACTGAAGTTGCCCTGCTGCATATTCCCATCAGGGTGGTGTCACTTTTTCGTGTTAAATGCTTCCCCCATGGGAAACCACAAAGAAATACCCATAGATTGTACCCAAAGTGGGAAGTACAAAAATTAAAATGTTTCACCATAAACATCAACTCAATAGAAGTGAAAATAGTCATATAACAACATAAATCACACTGAATCAAAAGTTATTCTGCCCTCCTTGCAAGAACACAAGCCACATGGAAGCAAGAGTCCACTTCACTCTCCTTATTAGGTGGTGAGGCAGGCTGAACCGTGAGTTCATCCTAGCCTCTCTGAGGTCATCTTAGGTAATGACTCGGTAACAATGTCATTTCTCAAAAAAAAAAAAGACCTTACTCTTAGGTGTGGAGTTTTAATCCTACACCTGTCTTTGGGAGTTATAATTCAATCCATAATACTCCCTCATCCATCTTACCCGACAGATTTCATGAAGAGGTGTTGAATATAATTACTCTACATCAAACCATATAATCCTTATAATCACGTATCTGTTATATCAGCTTTTCCTAGTCCCCTAGCTTTTCTTCCTTTTTTCTTTTAAAGTTATTCACAAAATGTTTTATTCTACTACTTCTTTTCTTAAAATATGTCAAACACTTCTAAATATATAGAAGGACTAGATATTACAAATAAGAACCTATCCACTATGTACATAGCACTGGTAAATAAAATTGCACATGTAGCAATAGTCATATTCTGAGGTATTTTCTAATATGACCATTTTGACCTTGATCCTTTCCCTCCTCACTTCCTCCTACTTTCAGTCCAGTGCACAAGTACAGGCACAGTAAGGCTTAGAGATGGTTGAACCAGTTCATATGCAAAAGTCATTTACAAAGGACAAGCTTTCCTATGAATTTCAACCCAAAATATACAAAAATGTGCTAATTTTAGTAACTACTTGGTCATACCTCGGCAACTTCTTTGACCTCTAGAAACTACATGTTGCAAATTTGGGACTTATCTGTCCCTTATATACACTATATACACAGCAAAACAAGATTCTCAAAACATACAGAAAACTGATGTCTGAAAATATCCAAGTATGAACATACTAACATGTTATCTTTTGAAATTGCTTCCCTCTCACCTTGTCCACATCACTGAACAAGTATATAGTACTATACTGCTTGCAGAGATGGTTTAACAGTTCCATTCCCAAAAGACAATATTTCATATGAATTTTAGCAAAAAGATATTTACAAAGTGATATTTTACTACCTCTACATTTACCATACATTGGGCACTTCTAAACATGTAGAGAGACTAGATGTTTCAAGTAAGGACTCAATTTGTCCACTATATACATGACAGTTTTGAATAAACTGCACACATGGAACAATAGTTCTAATTTGAATATGTCTTTAAAATATGAGCATTCTGGTCCTTCGTGGACCAAGTAGGCTACAAAACTCATATTTTCAGAAGACAATCCTTCCTAGAAATTTTAACACAAAATATAAAAAATTTGTTTACTAATTCTACTTTTGTCATACACTGGCAACCTCTTTAACATCTAGAAAGACTACATGTAGATTAGGATTCATTTATCTTTTCTATCCACTACATACACAGCAAAGTAAATCAAAACCCATAGACATGAGGAACCACTCTAGCCCCGATCGTAGGCACACTTGCATTATGCTCTGGAGAACCAGCACACAACGGTGTACTACTTAATAGGAGGTTGGCAATTGCCCCCTGCCCAAATAAAAATTTTAACAAAAAAGAAATTTACAAAATATATTTTACCACTTCTACTTTTAACATATTCCAGGCACTTTAGAACATCTAGAAAGTCTAGATATTAAAACAAAAGAAGAAAAGTACTTAGCATTGTCAACTATATATACAGTAATGAGGAACAAAATGCAAATACACAACAATGATTACAATAGGAAAATGTCTTTTACATAAAACCTTTCTGGCACAGGACCTCCTTCTCGTGGTCAAAGTCTTCTCCATGTCCCTAACCCAGGTAACAAAGGCGGACAAGCGCCGATCCTAGAGGTGGTCTAACAAATCCATTTCAAAGGCACTTCGGTTTTTTAAAAAACAAATGGGCATCTTCACAAGACGTTATTTTCTAACTCTATCATATGTCCGCAGCCTCTTGACGTTTAGAATGTCCAGATGTAGCAAAATCTTTAAAAGTTTGGAGGGGCAAGTGGAGAGCAGCGTTTTCATAGTATATACGCAGGCCTTGTATGAACGACCAGTAAATCCTCTCAAAAGGTGGCCATTTCGAATTGGTCACATATGGTATGTTACTCTACCTTTTCTCTTTCATAGAAGGAACATCAACTGCCAACTGCCGCTCACTCCTAACTCCAGCAGGGTCTCGCGGAACCATGCGCCAGGATCACCGGACAAGAATCTCCAGGGTCGAGGCACCGGTCTCGCGGGATCAAGGGTCGGTCTCGCGAGACCAAATGCTGGTCTCGTGGAGCATGCATTCCAGTCTCGTGGAGTTTTTGTGGTGGTCTTTGAGGGCCTTGGTCTTCGCGGCTCAGCTGTCCAACGCGTGGCTGAGCTTTCGGGCACCCACTGGCCTTCTGGGGCCTTATGAGGCCCCCGTGGAGTTTAGGGGGACGCCATTCTCACTATGCCATGCCACTCCCGCCTCGTCCTCAGCAGCGGCTCCCGCTGGGACTGACAGGATTGAGCCAGGAGACTCAGCAGCCCGTGGGTCCTGGGTTCGGGGCCAAAAGGTTACCGCCGCCATCAATTTTTCCAGGTGAGAGGGCCAGGGAAGCTTCGTGGGTCCTTCCCAGCCTGGGCCAGCTAGCCAGTAGTCACAGCGGGAGCTCCGGGTGTCTGCAGGGCACAGGCCTTGTGGCCTGTCCAGGGGCTCCCGGTGTCACCTTCCAGCCTGGGCCCAGGGGAGAAGGCCACGCTGTTTCTCACCATGCCAGAACTGGCTTGCCTAGCATTTCTTTGTAGGAAATTATTTTAGTTTCCTTCCTGAAGAGTTTTTTCTAAATGTGAGATTTTTGACTTTTACTATGCTTTTCCCTTGGGACACTTTAAAAATGTTATTTTTACTACCTTCTATCTTACATCATTTCTGATAAGAATTCCAGTCATTTCCATGGTTCCATGTCTATCAATAATGTAAATGAACATACACACATATATGTATATATATGTAAAAAATTATTATGTAATAATGAATTATATTTCTTAAAATGTAGCAGAGACTTTTGAATGTATTCACCATAAAAAAATGATACAGCCCGGCGCCGTAGGGGGAGCCTATAATTCCAGCAGCTCAGGAGGCTGAGGCAGGAGGATTGTGAATTCAAAGCAATTTAGCAGGGCACTAAGCAACTCAGTGAGACCCTGTCTCTAAATAAAATACAAAATAGATTTGGGAATGTGGCTGAGTGGTTAAGTTCCGCTGAGTTCATTCCCGGTTCCAAAGGAAGGAAGAAAGGATACCAGTTTAAGGTATGGATATGTTAATTGTCCTGAGTTGATGATTATCCAATATGTATGTACATCAAAACATCAAATGGTATATTATAAATGTATATAAATACTATGTGTCAATAAACCATTTTTTAAAACAAAAAATTTAAAAGTTATATATTTCATTTTTTTAGGAACATTTCATGTTTCTTAATCTACGTATAATGGATGCATTATGGATATAATGGATATATGAATATTTAAATCTTTAAGGAAGTAATTCATTGTTATTGAAACAAATGAAAGGGATGAAAGGAAAAAGGAAAATCATCTGTACTTGTTTTCAGTTGAGTTCAACATTTGTGAACAATTGAGACCAGAAACAAGCAGCCTAGTTGATTATTAAACTAATTTACTTGATTTTTCAGCATTAAATAAACAAAACTTTGTGTTATTTGACTGAAGTAACTGCTTGTCATTTGCAGCCTAAATTATCATTGCCCACAGACACTTGAAGAAAATATTTATTTCTATACCAAAAGATGAAAACTAAGACTATTCTCAACTACTTGGGCAAGAAGCATGTATGGATGGAGAAAGATCAAAATAAGGGAAATAACTGAATGCCTCTTTCATACACATATAGTGCCTAGTACAATATATGTAGGCATTAAAATGTTTGACAAAGGTGCAAGAGAGAGTTGTTCAGCACATTGTTTTTGCTTTTAAAGAAAATTTATTAAAATGACAATAAAATATCTCATAAAATTGAAATCCTCCTGAGCAACAAAACACCTTTACCCCTTACTTGAGCCAAGAGAGCTGTCTCCACCCAAATCGAATGTATTAGCCAGCTTTTCATCACTATGACCAAAATACCCAATAAGAACAACCTAGAGGAGGAAATTTTTATTTTGGTTTATGATTCCAGAGGATTAGTCTATAGTTGGCTGAGTCCATTGCTCTGGGCCCATTGTGAGGCAGAACATCATAGTGAAAGGGCAAAGTGAAGGAATTCTCCTTTCACGGGATCCTAGAAGTAGAGAGAGAGAAGGTGGAGAGGGACAACAAGGAAGAACTCTTCCAGGACACAACCCCAGTGACCTACCTCCTCTTGCTATGACCCCCTGCATACAGTTAACTACCCAGTCCATTCAAACTAGGATAGACTGATTAGATTAAAGCTTTCACAATGTAATCACTTCACCTCTTGGATTAACACAGGAGCTTTGGGGAGCACTTCATATACAAACCATAACATCCAGACCACCTTGTTCTTTTGTCCTATTTCTAGCCTGTGCTTCCAGATCCCAAAATTCCTTTCTCTTGTATTCTACCCTCCCGCCTTCTTGTGGGACTTGGTTGATTACTGTTTTCTGAGCTTGAAATAAGCTCTGCCTTTAGACCTTCCTTATTCTTCACCTAGCCCAGAATGTACTTAGCTTCCAATCCAGCAATGGCTTCCTGACCTACTTCTACATATCCTCCCAAACACATGCCCTCTTATCTCCTGGTCCAAGAAAAACTTTTAATTCCCTATCCCCAAAATATGATCAGTTTCTCCCCTTCCCTAGCTCAGCATTAACTTACACACATTGGATTCTCCCCAATTCAAGCCCTCCAAATCAAAGGCTATTTTTACTTATCTTTGTGATCTTGGAATTTAGACAAGCCAGGAATAAAACAACAAAACATGAATGCTGAGTTCTGAATTAAAACTGAAGGAATACTGTTATATTCCTTAAGACATATTTCATGCCACTTTTTCCAAGAGTGGTAATGATTTTGTCCTGACTCATTCCACTGTATTTTGGATGAATTCCCAGATTTCTGAGTCCCAGCACACCACTTTTTCCTTAAACATTACTGTCCTCTTCACCAGGAATTCTACAAACAGCTGCCATCCAGTAACCAGTGAAACTCATCTGCTTACTTAATGGTGCAAAATTAGCTCAAAGATGTACAAAGGCTTATAAAACACTGCCTTCTTGCAACACAGAGACAGGTGCAGTGTATATATAGAATCCGAAAAGGGAGGGGACTCTTGACCTGCCACACTACCTCACCAGAGGGGGAAGCAAATATCCATTCCATTTTACAGCAACAAAGGTACATGAGCACTGGATCCTTGTCAACTGCACTGCCAGCAATTTTTGCACATTTCACAGACATCTCTTTCTAGGCTTCAAGAAGTCCAACTTCCTCCTTGTTTTCAGATACTGATCTGAAGACCAGCTGTCATCCAGATGTTAGTGAATCAACTCTGCCCTGTGGTACTTGCCCAATATTTGAACTGAATCTCAATATGTGTTGGGTAGCTCAGACAAGCTTAACTCTTCATTTCCTAAAATTAACTAGCTCACAAGTCTTATGAGACTTAACATCTCACTAAACCTTGGTTTTCTGTCTATATTAATATTATCATGTCCAAGTCATAGGTTGTTATTAAGAAGAAAAAAATAACAGCAGGCACAGTGACAAGAATTCCTTGGGGAATTGTAGTACATGGAACATACATACTTGGTGCAGGAGGGAGTAGTAGGAAATGTCACATTCAATAAGACAAGAATTTAGTCAGTCAACCATGCTAATCGAACAGTTACTCTGTGCCAGGCACTAGGAATAGAAAGACAAAAAAAAAAAAAAAACACTGACAATGATGGGCAGACACACACACAAGCAAGCAATGACAATTCAACATGATTAGGGCCATAGCAGAGATGGCTTCAAGGTAGTGGGATCTCAACCCTGTCGGGGCTTTCCAGGAGAGGAAACTTCTGAAGATCAGTTGGTGAAGGTGTCCCAGGGAAACTAGACAGCAGAGCAGGAAGAACAATGACTTGATCCCAGGTGTAGGAAGCACAGTGATTGAGAACTCATGTTCTGGAATCAGAGAGACCCTGGATTTCTACCTTAGCATTTCAACTCACCATGTAGGTCACTGAAAACAAGTTTCTTAACATCTTCAAACTTCAGCCATACATGGGACTAACTTGCCTCAAAGGGTTGTTCACAGAATTAAATGAGACAGGGCACATAAAGTGTTTAGACAATATCTCACACACAATAAATATAATAGCAAGTGCTTATTGAGCTCCTTCTCACTGAATATTATGCATTATTATCTGGGAAATGAGGTGTGCTTGGCTAATGAGACTATGCCTCATCCCTCAGCAGGAGGGAGCTCTGGAGGAATCTAAGCAAAGGAGTGTGCTGATTATATCTGATCATTAGAAAATCACCCCAGGACAGTGGCAGAAAAGAGGGTGAATTGTAAGGAAAGAGGCTACAGGCATAGCCATTAAGAGGCAACTAAGGCAAAAGACACTAATAACCAAGTCTGGACAGCAGTAAGTGGGAAGGAAATAAAGGAGATCAACCCCGGAGGTACTTGGGAAGAACAATCAACAGGATATGAGTTGTGATAACCAACCAGTGTGGGGTTGAGTAGAGTGATGAAGGAGGATCCAGGGATACTATCAGATCTCTGAAAAGAAGAGGAGTGGTTTGTGATGGCAAATGGATGAGCTAAGTTTGGGTCATACTGCTTCTGAGAGGAGCTCCCAATGGACAGGTTAATTAGTCTGTGGGTCTGGAGCTCATTGGGAATACTCAGAAAAGCTATAAAGACCAGGATCTCGTGTGCAGTGAAACTTAAGTTGTGAGTGGGTATGTTATTGAGTGCATACAAGCAGAATGAGAAGAGAATCTTGGGGACCCTCCACATATAAAGGACAAGTGAGAGAAAAGAATATTACAGTATAGAGAAAAAAAGAAATAAAGGATGGAAGAATAAGCACTGTTATAAAATCCTCAAGGAGTAGAAAATGCAGTCGATACATCATGTTAAAGGCAAGTCAGAGAAGGGTCATTCTAGTTAAACAAGGAAAAGACACACCTGTGTCTTTATATATGTACATACTATTTTTATACACTGAGAAAAATGAGCTGGTAAAGAAGTAAAACACATTTCTCTTTAGAATTATCCCCATCTGCATTCACTTTTCGAGGCCCCTAACCCTCACTTCCATTTTCACCACCTCTTCATCCCTCCACCCCAGGTGCCCCAGCTTCACTGCCCATCTCAGGCATGACTCTCCCTCATGACACAATTTTGGTAGTCTCTTCCTAGACCCACAAACCACAGAGAGGCTGGCTGGTGCCACTTCATTCCAATTCTGTCCCTTTATGTTGCCTTGAGATTCCCAAGGTGGACTCAGGCAGGGGACGGACAGTCTCTGGAAATCATAGGAATGATTCTTGAGGTCCTTGATATTCATCCTACTAGAAACCACCATTTTCTGCAGTTGCACAATGGCCCCTTGAGGGCACACACTGTACTGGCCTAACTAAGCTGGGTGACACTGAAGAATAGAATTTTAAATTTATTTCATTTTAATTAAATTGAAATTGCCACATATGGCCAGTGGCTAACATATTGGGCAGTGCAGCTCTAGACCATGCCAGCCAAGCAGACCCTGGCATCAGAGTAAAAAACTGATTGTTTCATAATGGTAGGAAAAAGCTCTACCAGAGAGGGATCAGGTGACTTTGCCCCTATATACTCCGTGGGAACTACTGCTCTCTCCAGAGGAAGCCAAAGCAAGACTGTCAGGGCAGTTGAAGATGATCATGAGAATGAGGCAAGGACTAGCTGGGATCTAATGGATATGGAAATAAAGCAAAAGGAGAGCTAAAGATGGAGGTGGAGGGGCGAAAGAAGAGAGTTATTTCTCTCTCCCTGTGGACTTAGTATCTTACCAAACCTGGTAAATTCCAAAATTTATTAGATCTTTCTCCACTACCCCTCTTCACTGGAAAATTTAATGGGAAGACCATTAAAATTCCTAATGCAGACCCTTCTTTCTACAGAGGAATAAACTGTATTCAAGACAGGTGAGTGAGTTGTCTAGGGTTATAAAATCTGTAGCAGAATCAGAGCCAGATTGACCCCACTCAACTCTTTGTCTTTTAAAAGAAGGCGGGGCTGCGGAAGGAGACCTGCAGGTACACAATGAGCAGGCAGAGGGAGCCCCAGAGGAGACACCAGCGAAGGGAGAAGAAGTTGTAGCCCAAGGCAGCCTGGGCCCTCGGCTTGGAGGTATCGGATAAGGCGTCTGTTTCCTCTTCCTCCAGCAGCTTCTCGCTGGGCTTCCAGTGCATGATGCCCTCCTGGCAGGCCTCACAGAATTCACTTCTGTGTGGTCCGCTGTCAGGGCGGCTGGCCACGTGGATGCGGTACTGGCCGCCGTCCTCCTCGTAGCACTGCTCGCGCAGGCTGGTGATGAGGTTGTCCACCAGGCCCTCAATGTTTTCCTCCAGCATGCTGGACTCATCCAGCCTCGCGGTGCCGCACTCAAAGCAAAGCTGCTTGAAGATGCGCATGCGCACTGATCCCATCCGTTGCGTTCTATCCAGGTGCATGTGGAAGAGAATAACAATGTTGGCCGACTGCCAAGTGTGCCAGCACCAGGAACAGTGGAACCTGCAGGATGGGGAAGGAGGAATGGAAAAGATGAGCCTGCCGGTGACATCCCACCCTGGGAAACTCAGAAAGGAAAGGCCTGTGCACCTGAGCCTGGGAATGGAAGTGTTTACCACTTACAGGTTCATTAACACACTGAGGTTGGCCAGCAACCACTTCCTTCTGGTCCCTTGGGACTAGGGCAGCACTCTCAGGAGCCTCGCACTGGAGCCATCTGGCAACCAGCAGTGGTCTATAGTGAGCTTTCTGCATGCCTTCCTGCAGCCCCTCAGCTTTCCCAAGCCTAATGCATGCAGGGTTTGCACCTGAATGCTACACAGGTGACTCCCCTTCTCTAGGCCTCATTTCCCATCTGTGAAATGTAATGTGATGGTATCCAATAAGGGTCTCTCCACTCAGCCTTCCTGTAACTATGATAAAGAGGATGGCCTGCACCATCTGACTCATGCATCTTCCTTGCTTGCTTGGAGAAGAGAAGCTAAGCACAGATTCTGGTACACTGTAGGTCCTTAGTAAACCACTGAGAAGGATGGACAGAGGGGGTGATGAAAGACTGGATTACAGAAGGACTACCAAGTCTGATCCCTATATCTTGACAACAAACTCTCCCCTGTCCCTGGACAAGTAATCACTAGATCCCACTTCAGCCTCTCAATGAGCACCTGAAAAGTAGATCTAGATACTTATTCCATCATCACCTCTCATACACATATATACAGAACACTTTGTCTAACCTGGGACTCTAGAGTCCCAGCCTCGGGAAGTGCAGAGGAAGAGGCCTGGGGCTCATCTAGCCAATCCCCACTCCTCCTGCTCTCACCAATGTTTGCACATCTCCAGTGTTGGGACATTTGTTACCTCTAGATAAGTGCCTTCCATCCCTAAGATGAACCCTTTCTAGGACCCTGTGACTGAGTCTTCAGATGCTGTCTGGTGTCCACTGGGCTGTTTCTGGCCTTTTCTACACCCAGTGTATAATGGCCTTGAAAGACCTCTGATGATGAATTCAATTCAGCCCAGCAGGCACCACTCAGCTTGTGCTGTATTTCAAGCACTAATCAGTCCAGGCTGAGGGTAAGAGATAAATCAGCCAGCCCCTGATCCCTGGAGGCCTCTAACAACATGACCACAGAACAGTCCTCAGCACCACCTGAAACAGGGTTGACAGGGCGAGGAGCTTGACTGGCCCTGAAACAGAAGCCCATCCCCAACACACACCCCATAGAAAAACTCAAAGATGAAGTGAGTATATGCATATGAGAATAAGCATAGGAATAGCCTTTCTCCAACCTCCTTGAGGCTAGCTGGGAGCCACAGGCAACCAGTCTGGAACAACACCAGTTGAGCCCTGAGGCCAAGAGGAAACAAGAACCTGTCCAACTCAGTTCCTAAAATCCTGAGTCCTCACACCCAAGTCTCCACCTCTTTGCATTCCTTCCTCCAAGAAACTCAAATGCTTCATGTTTTCAGTCTTCTCCTTCCATACTTTTTTTTTATATATATACTGGGGATTGAACTCAAGGGCACTCATCCACTGAGCCACATCCTCTGCCCTATTTTGTATTGTATTTAGAGACAGGGGCTCACTGAGTTGCTTAGCGCCTCGCTGTTACTGAGAATGGCTTTGAACTAGTGATTCTCATGTCTCAGCCTTCCAAGTCACTGGGATTACAGGTATGTGTGTCACCATGCCCAACCAACACCTTTTTAAATAATCCAATACAAAAAATAAATAATCCAATACAGTTCAATACAAAATGTTTCCTCTCACTCAAGCCAGACCCCAAATCTAAAATCAAAACATTTTAGACCTGGGTAAGGGGGTGGGGATTAGTTACAAATTACTTTACTGAGTTGAGATAGAAGCACAGAGAATGAGAGAGTCATCCATGTACACACAGCTAGTTAAGAAACAGCTTAACTTTCTCTGAGCTCAGTAGTTCATGCCTGTAATCTTACCAGCTCAGGAGGTGCAAGTCAACCCCAACAATTTAGTGAGGCCCTAAGCAATTTAAACCCTGTATCAATAAAAAAAAGGGGGGGGGCAGCGGCTAGGGTTGTAGCTCCATGGTAAATTGTCCCTGGAGAATCTCAAGTACTGAAAGAAAAAAAAATGCAGGTTCAATCTAATGTTTGCAGATCTTGAAGCAAGAGTTAAAATAAACTCCCTACCTACAGCCTACCTCCTTCTGTTTCCACCCTTAGAACCATTATGCACCACAAGGGGCTTCACATATACACCAGTGTGAACAACCCAGTCTCTGCTTCTATGTTCTGTCCACACCTCCAAAACACCTCCACCACCTACTGTCTTCTTTGGGGATTCAAAGACCCAAGGAGGATAGTAGGTGGTGGAGGTGTTTTGGAGGTGTAGACAGACATAGAAGGGGATTCAAAGACCTGTGCAGATACCCTGTTGGTGGGCTTGAGACAGTTTGGGCAGGGAATTTTGTGGACCAGTTCCAAATTACAGGCCCTGGGCCTTAATGATCTAAGGGAAGTCCTACCCAAAGTTAAGCCTTTTTGTCACAAACTCATAGATAAGAGAAATAAAAGACATCTGATTGATCATCATCTAAGGCCACCACCCTCATTTTGCAAATGTGGAAACTGAGAGCCAGAGAAGAGAGAGACTTGCCCAAGCTCACAGAGCTATTTAGATATAGAGCTATTTTCTATCACATAACTGATGGTCAATAACTATTCCTGTATTCAAATCAAGTTGCCTTTAATTTACTGAACAAGCAGACCTAGGACCAGAGGACCAGCTTCTCTTTTTCCAGTGGACCTCAGAACCCCTTCTTTCCATTCCAGCCACACTTTGACAGAGATTGCAGAAGCATTGAAGCTCTTTGTTCATTGTGGAAAACAGAGACCCAAAGATGAAATGTAACCTGCCAGTGCCACCCAGGGAGTCCACCATTAGGACCAGGGCCTCTGTGGAGCACCTGGACTCCTTTCTCTGCTCCCCAACCTGAATTAACACGGAGTGAGAGTAACCACAGCCCCACCTCTGTCTCTCCTTGGATGGTGGCCCAGGGCTGTGACCCAGGGGCTGCATGCAGGGCTTCTCCCCACTGGGCCTCTCACCTGCCTGAGGCGTGCTGCTCTAGGTACTGCTTCCAGCCAGGGGCCAGCTCATTGGGCTTGAGGTTGGGGTCTATGATGAGTTCCCAGCTGTCAGCCGGCTTTGCTACCTCCATCTTCTCATAGAAGACTTTCTTCCACTCACAAATGGTCAGGCTGGTACACATGGTCCTGTTGGCAGGGATGCAAGTTTGAGTGAGAATAAAGAGGGAGTCTGGATGGGTGCAGCACAGCTCAGTCTCTGTTCTGAAAATCCTCATCAACAGGACCCAGCTCCTTCCTTTGTCACCCTGGAAGCTGTTACCATGGCAGCAAGCCAGGGCACCAAGGGCCAGGGCTGGGAAGGAAGGAAACCCTAAGGGGAACCAGGGCCCTGAGAGAGGCTTCAGAGGCAGAATTGAGTAGTGACACTAAGGACAGCAAGCAGGCTGGAAAGACCAAACCCAGACCATACTCATCCAGGCCTCCATGGGTCTTCAGGAAGCAGGCACTATGTGATGGCCCTGCCCTACCCTACTACCTTCCAGGTTTTCTCCACATTCATGCTGTGGTAACTATGACACTCCAGGGAGTCAGGGAGAAACAGCAATAAGCAGAGCCTGCTCTTCCCAACCAATCAATGTGCTATGACCATCATTTACCATGTGCCAAGAACAAGTTGCTTGACCTGTGTGCTGTCCAAGTCAGATCAGGAAACGAGCTTATTCAGCCCCTAAGTGGTTCATCCAGAATGCAGATCCAGGCCTTCTGAAACCAAGCCCATTTGTTCATTTATTACAACCCTGTTGAGCTAACACAGGGAGATTGAGAAGTAACATGTGGTCCCTTGGCTCAGGGAGATTTCAGACGGGTTGGTGAGGTAGAATGTAATTCAACACACCCTGTAAAGCACTTAATAACATTGTAAATTCATAGTCACAGAATTCTTAAAGCCCACATCGAGTTCCTCACTGTAGACACTGGCTGACAGATGCTGGAGGAGCAAGTTAGTTATGAGCTAAATGTTTCTGCTGCCTCAACTGCTGCAGAACAGGCCACTAGGTACCACAGCTCCAATGCTCAATGTAAATACTTAGAGACTAGAGGGACCTGACTCCAAATTTGCATAAGCCAGAGAAAGGAAATCCCCTGGGGGAAAGTAGTCTTGAGCAAGGAAAAGTCCAGGCCCTGTGGTTGCTTACCCCAGCTCCACAGCTGCTGGGAGTTTCTCTGCCAGGTGTAGTCATCTTATGGTTCTTAACTTGGAAACCTGGATCTCTAGACCTGGGGAGACACACAGAGTGAGGATCACATGGAACTGAAAAGGTTTGATAGGAAAAGGGTTGTTTTCACTGTTGGGTTCCAGACATGGTACTTGATTCTAAGTGTTTTTCAGGAAAATTGTCATTGAATTTTTTGGAATGAAGAAGTGGGAAGGAAGGAAGCCCCGGGGAGATCAGGGCCCTGAGAGAGGCTTCAGAGGCAGGATGAGTAGTAACACTAAGGACAGCAAGCAGGCTGGAAACAAAACACCTCAGAAAAGATAAAAATGTATTTACAGCCATTTACCAACAGCTTTAGGAGGGACCCTTTATTTTTTCAAATCTGATTTCTTCACCGAACTTTTCATTTCTTAACCAAAATTTCTTGAAACGGATTTAAGACAAATGAGGCTCAGAGATGGGATACTATATGTCCAAGACCTCAAGTTGGGGAGCTCAATCCTCACTAGGGATCTCAGGAGTCAATTTCAAGACCAGGTGAGATGGGGGACCCATGATTCCCAGGAATTAAGCTAAGTCAAGAGGAGCCTCTGTGGCCTGAACTTGATCCATGTGGCAGAATGAAGCCACATCTGTTGTTGCCAGAACAAATGGCAATGAGGGAAAAACAGAAGAGAGAGAATTGTCAGGGTTCATCTGCTTTGTTTGGTTTGGTTTTGTTTTTCTCTCAAATGATGCAATCCCCTTAGGCCTAGGATCAGGTTTAATTTAGAGTATGATACCTTTAAGCAGAGACCAATATCATTTATCTTTCTGTACAACAGAACCATTTTCACTCAAGAAAAAAAACTTTCTTGTGATACAATCAATGAGCACAATTCCTTTTTTGATTATCTGAGAATGGCACTAGGTTGCTCCAGAACTAACAATTTAAGAGCTCTCTAATGTATATCTACAGCTGTGGCCCCATTATACATGAGCAGTTTCATTATATTTTGCTGCCTGATTTTAAATCTAGATGGTATTCTTAGAAATATTTTTTTCCTTTATAAAATAAAACAATGTTTTCCAGGATCCTAGAAACTAAAATTGGCAAGGGTGGGAGTAGATCCAAGGATAGTGTGCCATTTAGATTAATAAATACTTTTATAAAATATTCATTACTCAAATTTTACTTGTCAAGATAATATAAGAAACATCAATGTGGATCATACAGTGATAAAGTAATGAAGAGTTAGGAAAATGGGTAAATCAAAATCACCTGGGGATTTCTGAAAATGATATATAACCCTATCCCAGAGCTTTCAGCCCATGGTCTTGAAGGAACTGTTTCACCCTCTACCCACCCACTCCAAAACTTGCAAGAATCCTGGCCATTGCCAGCCACTGTTACTGATGAGAATATGGTGACCTACAGGGTACCAAAGGCCAAAAAATAAGGAGGAGGAGGAGGAGGAGGAGGAGGAGGAGGAGGAGGAGGAGGAGGAGGAGGAGGAGGAGAAAGAGGAAGGTTGAATATAATAAGTTAGTGATTCATGATTTTTCCTTACTAAGAAACAAATCCAGGGAAACAAAAACTAAGTTTTCTCTTTCCTGCCTCTTTGCAATTCAAATAACCACATAAAGCGCTACAGACAACCCCAAGGCCCCCTGGGAATCTTTTTTAAGAGGTGTTAGGAGAGCTTCTCCAAACCCAGAATGCAGAACTCAGAGAGGGCACGGTCCATGTGAAGTAGAGGGTGATTTCTAAGGCTCAGGAGAGTTCACACAGTCAGAACAGGATCACAGCTCTCAAAAGTTAGTGCCCAGCAAAGGAATAACTTTCAGGGACAATTTCATACCTGCTCTTCCATCAGCAGCAGGCAAAGCAAACATAAGCAGGCTACATTCTATGGCTGCTGGTATCCCAGGGTCCCAAATCTATGCATAATGCTCCCCAGCACCCCAACGATGCTAGAGTCTTTAGTAAGAGTGGCCATTGTTACACTAAATTAGAAAGCAATAAGAAGTTCTGTTGTGCAAATGCACAGTAGAGTGACTATAGATAATAATAATGAGCTGTATTTTTCAAGAAACTAGAAGAAAAAAAGTTAATGTTTCATCATAAAGAAATAATAAATGTCTGAGGAGATAGATATGCTTATCCTGATTTGAACATTACACAGCATAAATATGCATTGAAACATCATGTAATACCCTATAAATATGTACAGTAAAAGTTTTTTATGTATCAGTTTAAAATATATATTGCAATTGAAAAAAAAAGTGGCTATTATTGACTTTATACTTTGTTCAAGGCCTTATTATCCTAGACAGAGATTTGGTGAAGAATTATCACACTGTTTTTGGAATGCAAATAAGTTTTAAAAATTGGGGTTGAAGAAGGGAATGATGCATGCCAAGAAAAAAGAGAGAAGGGAGTTGAGTTAGTGACTCGGTTCAGCAAAGAAGAACATAGAATTCTCTGCTGTAAAGTGATGTTCAAACTCAGGTGGGAATACTTTTAGCAAGTACTGCCAATGCTGACTTTTGTCCAAGAAGTTAAAGGCCTCCATCAGAGTTCCTTAACTATACTCAGAGAACCTCGAATGAGCTGAGGTTCAACTCACACACAAATAACTCTGACTCCTCTCTGGGACCATCCCTGTCACAATGGTAGAGTGAAAAGGAAGCATGAAGAAGCACTCATTCTCATTCTGAAATGAATTGCTCCTCAGAAAACCTGGAATGGAACCACCATTTAATCCAGTTATTCTACTTCTTGGTCTATACCCAAAAGACTTACAATCAGCCTACTATAGTGACACAGCACATCAATGTTTATAGCAGCTCCATTCACAGTAGCTAAGCTATGGAACCTACCTAGAGGCCCTTCAACAGATGAATGGATAAAGAAAATGTGATACACACACACACACACATACACACACACACACACATAATGAAATATTACTCAGCTGTAAAAAAAGAATTACGTTATGACTTTTTGCCAATAAGTGGATGGATTTGGAGACATCATGATAGGTAAAATAAGCCAATCCAAAAAAGCCAAATGTCGAGTGTTCTTTCTGATATGCAGATGTTAACACACAATAAGGGGAGGAGGAGAAGAATAGAAGTACATTTGATTAGACAAAGGGGAACAAAAGGAAAGGAGTGAGTATAAGAATAAGAAAGACAGTAGAATGAATCTGATAAAACTTTCCTATGTTTGTATATGAATATACCACCAGTGAAACTCCACATCAGGTACAACCATGAGAATGGGACCCTAATTAGAATAAGTTATATTCCATGTATATATAATATGTCAAAACACAATCTACTATCATGCATATCTAAAAATAACAAGGAAAATTTTTAAAAAATATATATAAAAATTATTTTAAAAGAAATTGATCTCATTACTTCCTCTCACATTCCTTTGGTCAAGCCAGCCACACAATGAAGTCTTCCATCAATGGAACAGAGAAGTATGATTCTGCCAAAGGGAGGGCCACTTTCAAGAGTGAGTCTGAATATTTTGAATAATAAAAACCACCAAAGCACCCTCCTGGAACAATGGAACAAAACAGGTTCTATTTTGCAGTGTACTCAGAAACCCTGAACTCTAAGGCTAACTCTTTCACTAGTTTCTCTGTGATATTAGTAAAAGAGAAACCCACAGAGGAGAGGCACAGATTCCCCAGGAAGATCGCTGCCCTGTTGTTCTGACAGCACATGTGTTTAACAGACTATGGGAAGCTGTGGTCAGTACAGACATGTTGCAGAACCTTAATCTAGACCCCTGAGGATCGAGCCCTGAAGTCCTGGCAAAATTTCATTACATTGTTAGGCAGAGAGACATGTTTATTTTTTCAAAGTGGTAATTAACAAAATAAGAAGTATGTACTAAACACCACAGCTTGTAAGCCTTACTGTGATTGTTCCAGAGGACAGTATTCTCAAAGTTGGTGGTGAGCCTGCTACTCTGTCTGGTTCCAGTTATCAGAGGACTTGATTATAAGAACCAACCCTTTTGTTGACCATAATTTTTAAATGTTGCTTAAAATATTATTTATACAAGTGTCAATTATATAATAAGATAATAAATCACCATTAATGTCGCGACCCCTTGCCCGCAAGGAAGACGCAACTCAGGAATCTTCTTTCAGCAGTTTATTCAGGTCCTTGATACTTTTTCTTCTTTCAGCAGTTTATTCAGGCCTTTGTTTTGACATGTCTTTTAGCTTCTACTGCTACTCCTACTACTACTTCTACTGCTACTCCTACTGCCACTACTTCTACTGCTACTCCTACTGCCACTACTTCTACTCCCGTGTGTCCCAGCCTTAATAAAGCAGATAAAGCCCCAATGCACAACTGCCACGTGGACTTTTCTCATAGGGTGCCAAGTCACAGCGTGCCAACTCATTCTGATAAGGAGTTGTTTGTCACAGACTACAGGGGAAACCAGCGCCATCTTGTAATGGCGGCCACAGTTCACAGAAACGGCTCACCACACATTAAGCCAAAATCTAAAGAAATGGACCCAGATCCACAAGCACAGTGCTAAAGCTGCTTTGGCTCTAAAGGCAGTTTCCAAATTACATGAATTAAAGTGTCTTCAGAGGACCCAGTACAACAGACAACCAAGCCCAGGACCACAAACAGAAAAGGAGTATAATAGGAAATCCCTGAGAACTAGAAGCACATCTTCAGCTTAGTTATTGTGGGAAGCAAGCCAGACCCAGCCACCACTTCCACAGGACTCAAGAATAATTGCCTTGCTGAGGAGGGTAAAGGTATTGATTTGATTTAGAGATGGGTACTTATCATAACTACTAAATGAATAGGAACAACACATATAACTTTTTTATTATTGTTTTTATTCTAATTTGTTATATATAACAGCAGGATGCATTACAATTCATATTATACATATAGAGCACAACTTTTCATATCTCTGGTTGTACACAAAGTAGAGTCACACCATTCATGTCTTCATACATGTACTTAGGGTACATGTATGACCATCTTTCCACCATCTTTCCTACCCCATGCCCCCTCCCTTTCCGTTTGCTCTATCTAATCCTCCATTCCCCTCTCGAAACTCAATTATGAGTCAGTCTCCTTATGTCAGAGAAAATATTCGGCATTTGGTTTTTTGGGATTGGCTTACTTCAGTTAGCATTATATTCCCCAACTTCATCCATTTACCTGAAAATGCCATGATTTTATTCTCTTTTAATGCTGAATAGTATTATACTGTGTATATATACCACATTTTATTTATCCATTCATCAACTGAAGGGCATCTAGGTTGGTTCCACAGTTTAGCTACTGTTAATTGTGCTGCTGTAAACATTGATGCGGCTGTGTCCCTGAAGTATGTCTTTTGGGTAAAGACCAAGGATCGGGATAGCTGGGTCAAATGGTGGCTCCATTCTTAGTTTTCCAAGAAATCTCCATACTGCTTTCCATATTGGCTGCACCAATTTGCAGTCCCACCAGCAGTGCAGTGTATGAGTGTACCTTTTCCCCCACATCCTCTCCAACCACTTATTGTTGTTTGTATTCTTAATAGCTGCCATTCTGACTGGAGTGAGATGAAATATTAGAGTAGTAACACATATAACTTTTAAGAAAGAGAAAATAATGTAATTACTAGAAAGTATATAACACAAAAGAATGCAGAAATGAATAAAAACTAGAAGTAAATCATAATACATCAAAAAAATATTTTTTTATATTTTGGAATTCCAAAATCATTTTGGAATGGATCCACCATTTGACCCAGTTATCCCACTCCTGGGTTTATAAACAAAGGACTTAAAATCAGCATCCTAAAGTGACACAGCCACACCAATGTTTGTAACAGCTCAATTCACAATAGCTAAGCTATGAACCACCCTGGGTGCCCTTCAACAGAGGAATGGATTAAAAACATGTGGTATGTATTCACAATGGAATATTACAATCATAAACAAAATGAAATTATGGCATTTGCCAGTAGATGAATGGAACTAAAGAATGTAATGCTGAGTGAAATAAGCCAGTCCCAAAAAACCAAAAGCCAAATGTTCTCTCTTATATGTGGATGTTAATCAAAAACAAGGGAGGATAGGAAGGGGAAGAATAGAAGTCCATTGGATTAGACAAAGGGAAGGGACAGGGAGGTGAATAGCAGGGACAGTAAAATTAATCTGACATAACTTTCCTAACCTTGTATTTGAATACACTACCAGGGTAACTCCACATCATGTACAACCACAAGAATAGGGTCCTAAGTAGAATAAATTATATTCAATGTATGTATAATTTGCTAAAATACATTCTACTGTCATGTACAACTAAAAAGAACAAATTAAAAAAATTCTCTCCACCCCCAAAACACAAGAAAATCAGATATTGTATATAAATGCAAATATATTAGCAAATTTGTTAAGTATAAAAAACTCAATGTCTAGTTTTTAAAAGTCTGAGTGAATTAAGAAACAAAATCAAATCATGACTTCAATAAGGTATTGTTAGACACTGCTTGATTGGCAAAAAATGAAAATGTCTGACAATGTCAAGGTCTAGCAAGGATGGAAAAACCTGCACTGTCACACAAAGGTAGTGGAAATTGATAGAACCCTTTTGGGAAGCACCTGATTACGTGCATGATAAAGTGCATAGGATCATTGTTCATAACAACCCAAATCACATTCTAGTGCATTTCATTCCATTTCCCTCTTCCCATTCCCTTCCCCTTCATTCAATTCTGTTACTCTCCATTCCTCTCCACAAATGTCCATCAGCCAAACAATGGACACACCCACTGGAACACTACAGAGCCATAAAAATTAATCACTTCTACCACAACAACAGCAGTGAGCAAAAGAAATACATATACACACATAATGCACTCACATTAAAGTTTTTTAAAAAATCAAAACCAAAACTGTATTGTTTTAGAACAACAAAGACTTTCTTCAAGCCTGGGAAATTATTATCAGAAAAGTGAGGATAACAGTCATCTCTGGGGAGAAAAGAAGGTAGGTGACGGTAGGTGATTAAGTCCTAGGGGAAGGGAGTTTCCAGGAGGGCAGCAAAATTCTGTTTCTGAGCTGGGCAGTTTTTCTTTTTTTTTTTTTTTCAAGTTGTCAATTTGTAATCAGTCTCTGAATTGTATCTATATGCTACATGTACTCTTTTGGCTCTGTGATGTATTGTGCTGTTTAATTCAAATGGATGCTACCCCCACACACCTGGAAAGACCCCCCTTTCCATTTTTCAGATGGTCCCAAAATACCAGCCTCTAGCAATAGCACCTCTGAACACTTCATTAGGATAGTCATATTTTAAAACTGAAAGAGGCCTAGAGAAGCCAATAGCCCCTACTCTGATAAAGGCATTAGGCAGGTGAGTCATGGAGAATCAGAGGAGATAGTTCTGAGACGTGGAACCTGGCAAATAGTAGCTCTTGGTAAATGGGCCAGAATTTCCTGTCACCAACAGTTTGATGTTGAACTCTGAAGTATTACCAAAGGTCTTTAAATACAGACAGATGTTTATAAATTTATCATCATTTTGAAATTCAGTTCTAAGAGAAGTCATAAAACATAAATTATTACTGTCAAAATAAAACACTATTAACATGAAGAATTACTAGAGAATTGTTGCACTTTTAAAATTACATTTACAAAGAAAAAATTAACACAAGAAAAAAATCCTAAACAAATATCATCAGTCACTAGAGATATTCAAATTAAAATCACAAAATTGTACCAGTACCCATCCACTCGGCCTACAATCAAAAAGACTGAGAATTTCAACTCCTGAAAAGATGTGGAGCAATTAGAACTCTCATATGTGCTCATTGGTGGGGATTCAAAATGGTACATTACTTTAAAAACCAGTTTGGTAGTTTCTTACGAAGTTAAACATGCCCTTAGCATGTGACTTAGCAATTCGACTTCTAGCCATTTACCAAAGAGAAATAAAGATGTATGTCCACACAAATACATAATTTTAAAGCAGTTTTATTCATAATAGCCAAAACCTGGAAGCACACCAAATGACCATCAACAGATGAATAGATAAACTGTGTCAAATACATTTCACCATTATTCAGAAATAAAAGAGATGGATTATTGAGATACACATGGATGCATTTCAAAAACAGTATTTCAAATGGTCAGTAAAAGAAGCTAAAGACAAGAGTGTGAATGTATAATTTTTTTCACTTATATTAAATTCTTGAAAAGGTAATTATAATATAGAATGACAGAAAGCAAATCAGTACTTATTAATATCCCAGGCTATTTTAAAGTGCATTTCTCCTGGAACCTGCATTTGCAAAGTGAAACTTTCCTAGCATCAGGGCCTGCCAGAAGGTTTCAATTTACACTTGGGAAAGACTCACTCAAATTGGGTTTCTCCTGGAGGCAAGACTATAAATCAAACGAATCATTACCTTGAGCATCTCTAGGAACAAAACCACTTTCCACAGACTGATGGAGATCCCTTGATACAGAGCCAGAAATGCTCTATGGCCCAGACTCATATAGCTCAGTTTATTTCCTTGTAGAATTAACTTAACCAGAATGGATTATAGACCTCAATTTATATGGGAGTGTGGTAAGGGAAAGGAGGTGTAGTTGTTTATTTTGCATTTACCCTTAAGATTGGGCACTATATTTACTTCTCTCTTACATAAAAGTTGAAAAATATTTATGTGGTGTAAAATTGGACAAGTATCCCATAGATAGGCAGCTCCTCATCAAAATCCCCCAGTGAAGATTTAAACATCATCTTAGCTCTGAGTTGGGAACAAGGAGATACACAGTCAATAGGTCAGAGTCTCCAGAGAGATGAGGGTTTGCTAGTTAGATTATACATGCTAGAAATCCTTCAGTTTATTTCACCAGTTTTCAAACAACTGTAGTGAGTCACTCTACGTGGTGTAAAAATGCCTTCTCACCTCAAAGATAAGCCAATATCTTTACATTTAGAGTCAAAGTGTATGAAGTTCTCTATTTTGCAGTTAATTCAAACTTTCCTGATATATGCATTATAAACACTATCATTTAAAAAAAAACCACTGTCTTTGTCCATTTGGATTCACTATAAGACACTACTGCAGACTGGGTAATTACAATTACAAAAAAAAAAAAGTATTTCTCACAATTTCAGAAGGTGGGAGTTTCCACATGAAGGTGCTGGCATCTGGTAAGGCCTTCTTGCTGGTCATCCCAGGATGGAGGGGACAAAATGAAGAGCATGCATAAGAGCATGGAGGGGGCTGGGCTATCTTTGTAACACACCCAGTCTCACAACTTCAAACCCACTTCTGTGTTAGCCACATTAACCCCTTGTTGGGGAGGAGCCCTCATGGCCTGATCATCTTTCAACCCTATTGCATGAGGATTAAGTTCCCAACACATCAACTTTGGAGGCACATTCAAATAGGCAGCCACCTTTCTTCAAAGGCCCAACATTAACTCAAAAGATGCATGAAAAGGGAGAATTTGACGGGAAAACCTACAAATAGGAATAAAAAGTCCCAAACACCTGTTGCTAGTGAAACAAAGAAACAGCCACAAATAAAAGCCAGAACACCTGACAATCATAGTTGGACAGGCTTTTACAGTGGGAAGGCTTGAAAAGCCAATGCAAGCCTCAGTTCATTTCAGGCAGAGTGATTACTTCTTTAAACATGACATGTCTCAGTAGCAATGAGCATACCTACTACACACACCTGGGTTCCATACCTACTACACACACCTGGGTTCTAATGCTATTCTCCAGTTAAAGGAACTGAGTAATCTTGAAAAAAATCATCTGAAGGCTCATTCATTAGCATGCCTGGTGGCTGACACTGCCGTTTTGCTAGGAGCTCAGTTAGGATTATGGCCAGAAAACTGACTCAAGGCCTCTCTGCATAGCCTGGGCTTCCTCACAGCATGATGTTCCAACAGCCAGGGTCCTGAGAGAATCAGGCAGAAGCTGCCTCCTCTTATGACTTAGTCTCAAGTCACAAAGCAACACGTTCACCCTTGCCCAGATTCAAGGTAATGGAATGCAGATCCCACATTTGGATAGAAAGAAGATCAAAGGTAGAAGATGCAAGTCAGGATATATTGCTGTGATCTCTTTGGAAAATACATGGAGTCATAACAGGAGGGCAAGTCAAAAATGTTCCAGAAAGGGTGGTACATGATCATACATTTAAAGGATGAGCAATTGACAGTTAAACAAAGAAGGGGGATACATGTATTCTTAGCAGGAGGAACTATAGGCAAAGACGTAGAATATGAAATTACCTAGAATTGCTCCATATCACTTACCGCACATTGATCATACAGAATGATCAAAGTTGAGGCTGAAGAAATGTGGGACCTGAATTATAAAGGTTTTTTTTTTCCTTTTATGTCATTCAGGAGTTAAGACTTTGTCTTAGAGGAGATGTGGAATCACTGAAATGTTTTTAACCTGAACTATATAATCTAATTGCATGTTGATAATGGGACACATTCAGTGTATTCTACTCCTGCAACCCCCAACCTCCCTCATGCTCCCCTACTGATGCCTTACAATGCTGTTCCCAAAACATACCAGTCCTGGATTCTGGTCTGTCTAGCTCCTTGCAAACTAAACTCTTCTGAAGAAGGAAGCAAGCACCTTCACTCCATTATCCAAAAAAGACTCCACAGAGTATTCTGTTATATGCACTCCCAACTGAGACCTATTGGATTGAGTGTCATGAGAAAATAAATAATTTACAATGTTTATATTAGAAAGTAAATAATAGAGTTGGAATATTAAATTTTCTTAATGAGTTTATACTGTCAATAAAGCTTCTGTGGACCATTTTCCCCAATGGAGCTTCATGTGAACAAGAAATGGATGCATTAGATGTTTATAAGTCTGTCTAGTACAACAGCATTTGTCAAATGAACACAGCACTGTTAAGGTTTGAATGTGTGTCCCAAAGTACATGTGTTGGAAACTTAAATCCCTGATGCAACAATGTTAGCAGGTGGTGCCTAATAAGAGGTGATTAGATGATGAGATCTTGGACCTCATGAATGAATTGTTATCTTGGAAGTTGCTGAGGTTAGTTGTCACGAGAGTACGCTTGTCCTAAAAGTGAGTTCAGTCCCTTACAGCTGCCTGGCTTCCCCATTTTCTTGTCCTTCATCCACCCAGCATGGGATTGCACAGTACCAAGGCTTTTGCCAGGTGCAGGTGACTTGCTGTTGGACTCCTCGACCTCTAAAACTATGAGTCAAATAAACTTGCATTTGTTGATAAATTACTCAGTCTTCAGTATTCTTAACATACTACAACAGACATCTGCAGCATATATATCCATCAAAGTGCCTTAAATGTCATAACTATTTAAAAAGATACAGAAGTACAAAAGAATCTTAAAGTGGGTTTATCCTGATAGATAGGGGGGAAAGGAAGTTTGAAAATAGAGAGTAAATTTGGTGATAATAAAGTACAGCCTACAGGTAGAGGATCCACAACAATTGCCCAACCTGTGACATGCTCTGAAAGGCAATAAAGATTCAGTCCAGAATGGTTGCAATATCCAAGGGGACCTATTGAAATAACTGGCCAGAGAACAATGTCAAACTCATGGGTAGTTGTGGTTTCCACGTGGGACTTCAGGTCATTCTTCCAAGAGACTTTGTATGATGCAAGAAATTGCAGAAGCAGCAACTTGAGTCCCCAGGAACTGGTCAAGGAAACAGCAGACTATTTCTTCACCCAAAATACTGGGGTGCAGTGTTGGGGAGACTTAATAAACTTTAATTATAATAAAATTTAATGGTGATCAAATGCTTCCCATGTGACATGAGTTTTCAAAGTACATATATTAATTCATTTAATCACACAAGAATCCTTTGAAGTAGTGTATACTAAAATTACAATCCCAGCTTTACAAAGGAGAAACTAAGGCTCAGAAAGGTTCAGTTATTTACCAGAAGTCACATGGTTAATAAGTGAGCTTCAGGATTTGGCCCTATACAATGTGGTTCACCAACCATGTGTATATTTCCACTAAGCTCTTGCCTAGGCCCAGTTTTAAAGGTAATAAATGAATTATAAAAATTCAGACAGTACAAAAAAATAACTACTAAATGGAAATTCCACATTCTCTATGCCTTATCTCTCTCTGCCCCTCATTTTTATCAATTATTAAAAATTCAGAATCCATTTGGTTATAAAATGTGTAACCAAAGGGTTATAATATTTTATAGTATTTATATATACTTTAATATTTTATAGTATCTACCTTTAAAAGGTCTATAGCACTGATATCTTCCCAGTGTGGTACAGAGCAGTTTATGAGGTACAGATGTTGTTTGTGAGCCTGAGTTGGCTCATGAGTGCCCTCTGGGGAAGACGGCTCCAGCGCCTCAGCACATAGCTGAGGACACCTCAGGGCATCATACTGTGGCTCCCATGTCCTGCTGCACAGGTAGGATACTGTGAAGTTACGAAGACACTGTCTCTGCATGAAAATTATTTTCCAAACAGGGAGGAGACTTCATCAAGTTCATTAAAATGGCTAAGTTGAGATATGAGGACAAGCCTTGGTAGCCCATAAGTGGTGGTTAATTTTCTGTGTCAACTTGACACATCCAAGAGTGCCCAGATAACTGATTAAACACTGATTCTCTGTGTGTCTCTAAGGGTGTGGTGTTTCTGGAAGAGATTGGCATTCAAATTGGTGAGCTCAGTGAATACAGGGCATCACTGAGGATGGGCATTATCTAATCCACTGGGACCTGAATAGAACATAAAGGCAATGGAGGAAGGTCACATTCACTGTCTGCCTGACGACTGAACTGTCACTCCATGCCACAAGCTTTGGAGTCCAGCTTGCATATGACAGGTTGTGACTTCTTACCCTCCATAAACACAGGAGCTAATCGCTCATAATAAATCTTTCTTTCTCTCTCTCTCTTTCTCTCTCTTCACACACACACATATGTGCACACACACACACACACACATATATATACACACACACATGTGTATATATATTTTTATATATATACATATATATTCTATTGCTACTGCTTCTGTAGAAAACCCTGAGAATCATCTAATATAATGTATATACATACATATGATATATATGAGCCATATGAGATATCTAATAGATATGTATATGTGTATGTATAATATAACCATAGATTATACATGCAGACGAATTATACCTCCCCTACACACACACACACACACACACACTCACACATCCTGCTGGTTCTATTTCTCTGGAAGATCCTAACTAAAATATCATGATTGTCTCTAAACATGATTCCAGTAAAAGCTAAAAAGCCTTTGCAAACATTTCTGTATGTTTGACTTGGAAGATTCCTATAAGTCTTGGCAGAAATCCCCTGCAATGTCAAAATCCACTCTGTGGACATTTTACAGCTATCTCTAGGGAGCTGGAGACCGAAATTCTCAACTCAAACTTATGATCACCCTGAGTAAATCACTTTAGTTCCTAAGCATTGATTTTCTGTTTCCAGGATTCAATGGAATTGATACCTAAGCCCTGTTAACTGCTGCACCTTGGGGTGTGTGAAGGCATCATGAAAAGCAGTCTCTCCCATCCTAGAAGAGATATCTTTACCCTTCCCTGTCTCTATTCACCTCTGTCCTGGTTTCAGTGTGCTTTTGCTTCCAATGGCTCACAGTATCTTCCAGCTTTGTCTGTACAGAAAGATCCAAGGAAATCCAGACAGGGCCACTGGGGTCTATTTTTAAATCCACTGGGTAAGCACTTATTGCCTCCCTGTTAATGCTCAGTACTGGATGAAGCTCTAAGGATATCAGAATGCCTGAAACATGGTCCCTGCCCCAGAGAGTCAGTCTGGACAGGGTTAGAATTACCTTCATCTGTTTTCAGCCTTGGAACAATTGACAAATGCACTCTTGCCCTCCTTTGACCTATGAGTTGTTTAGAGGTAACATTTTTAAAATGTTTTTAGAAATGTGGAATTTTTCTAGTTCCACTTTTATTATTGATTTTTAACTTAATAGCATTATTCTTAGAAAATAAAGTCAATACAGTAACAATCCAATAAAATTTTCTGAAGCTAACATTAATTACTCTTAATTATGCCATCCTGTATTTAATTTTTAAAAATTCATATTGTATCTATTTAGAGAGAGAGAGTATTTTATAATTAAGGCCTCAGATTCTAGAACCAAATCTAGATGTTAATCCCAAGTATGCCAGTTACTGATTGCATAAAATTGAATAATGATCTCCGTTTTCATATCTATCAAGTCTAGATAATAATAGAGGCTACTGCAATGGATTGTGAGTTTATGCTGGTACAGAACTAAAACAGTTCCTGACACACAGTGAGTGTTCAATAATGATATTTAGTAATAATTATTTCATGTGTAGAACTTTCTCAAGACGACCAGTTACAGAAATGGAGAACAGCTTAATGGTGGCCAAAGACTAGGGATAAAGGAGGAGAAAGGGAGACTATATAGAGGTAGTAAAAGAGATCTCTGTAGTAATGGAACAATTGTGTATCCTGATGGTGGTGATGGCTTCATGCAACTATACATGAGGTAAAATTGCTTATAAATACATGCACATGTGCCCACACACACACACACACACACACACACACACACACTCTAGTACATGTAAAACTGGCAAAATCTAAATAAGGTTAGTAAATTATACCATCTGTGCCAACTTCCAGATTTTGATATTGTAATGTATATATGCAAGACACTACCATGGGAGAAACTAGGAGAAGAGTATGTGGGATCTCTCTGCACTTTTTATAAGTTCTTGTGAATCTATATTTATTTTAAGATTTAAAAATGTTGAAGTGTCCCTGGGATGAATATGAGTGTTCGATAAATGTTTTCCAGTACTGTTACTTTTGTCATGGTTGTTTTGCAAGGTTTTCTGCACTTAACATGTATTAGTTTGAAAATTAAATAGATTAAAAAATCACTTTAAAAAATAGAAAAAATGTATCTCAACAAAATTACATATAGGAACTTTGAGTCCTAAGTTGCTAAATAGCTTAGTTTTGATAACTAGTGTCATTTATAAACCCCTTTTTAATTGTGAAAATATTAAAAGGCATGATTAGGGAAACCTGAAGTCCTAGGTGGGTAAGTGCTGGTCTCCTGAATGCAGGGAAGATGAGGGATAATAGGCACAGTGCCCTGTGGTCTCAATGAGTGTTCTGCATTCCCAGAACATCCCCAAACAGAGCAATTTCCTACTTCAGTCTCCCATTAACTAGACTGGAAAAGCTAGGGTCAACAGTTCCCAGAAAGGAACATTTTTGTGACTTTTTTATTTACATTTAGAAATGGACATTCAGAAAGAGATCATCTTTGTGACTTTTTTTGTGACTTTTTTATTCAGGGACTTATTTATTCAGGGAGAATAAGTTTCCTGACCAAGGCCAGGAGATGGTCAACAGTAGAACTGGTCTTGAGCCAAGGCCAGAGCTGTTTGCTGGGTCTCATTGTGGCAAGGTCCCCCTCAGTGACCCATGAAACCTAGAAAGCAATACTTCTGGACACCCCTCCAGTTCTCATCATTGAAGTGGGAAGCAGTGAAGGTCCAATTTGTACCCAGAGCACAGCCTACGGGCCAGACATCCAGAGCATGGACAACACTGAGATGTAGGTGGCAAGCTCAATGGCATGTCTTCATGGCTTCCTCTCTGTCTCTTTTCAGAATTTGCTATTTCAATCCTAAGAGAATTCCAATTCTGGAAACCTAAATTCTCTTCTCAGACTTCTTGCATAGTTAGAAATGTCACACCCAAGATTATGCAAAGATAGGGTACAAAGTGCAAAGGGACCATCTGGGCCAGCAAGGTCCCAACTGCAGTCAGAAGGCAAATGCTCCTTTCTCCACTGCCACTCACTAGCCTTGTGTTCCTTGGCTCTATTCTCTTATCCTCTGTTTCTCCGTCTGACAGATGGGATTATTTTCGCTTAACGAGCAAGACTGTGGTGAGGATTAGGGGCGCTCTTAGATTTGAAAGGCTTTTTGTGACCCGTCAATTTTGTAATACTAGTTATTAGTCAAATCTCATAAGACCCTGCCTTCCTGTAGGGTTTTATTAGAGATTGACTTCTTTTTCCTGAAAGTTGCTAATATGACCCCCTCATTTTCAAGGTGAACCAGAGACCCGAGACTCAAAAGAATGACTCAGGGTAGAAATCTACAAACACAAGTAGGTCTCCGCCCGGAGATATTCTGCAACCAGATGACCTCAAGTTGCTCCTGACAGGTCACCAGCCAATTCTGCTGCATGGCTCTGCGAGGAAGGAAATAGGAACACAAAGGAGACCTGCTCTAAGGAGCAGCACTGGCCCTTTCACACCATCCCAGGAGCCAGAAAATGCAGCACTTGAAACTTTCACTGGTTGACCTACACTGCCACCTTGTGGCTGTTATTTAGACTGTAGTAGTAAAATGGCCTCAAAACCAGATGCCAGAAGAACTATCAAAAAACAAAACTAGAATCTTTAATCATGTGCAGACTCTCTCACTCTTCCATTCAGCAAACCTGTATATATTCTCTTGATTTCCAGGATGAATAAATTCTCCATCTTGAGGAGAGGGGTTAGGGAAGAGTAAATGAAGAAAAGGACACACCTGGCAAAGGTGGTGACACAGGCAGACACTGAAGGTTTGAAAAATTATGCATCTTTCCATGTGACTTAAGGGTTGGATGTACCAGGCAGAAATGACAGGAGATAAGGAACTGTCTCACTATCAAAATGATATGTATGAAAACCTAAGCCAGGGCATGCTGGGAAAATGCTATAGACAGCTTTGCCCAGAAACGAATGCAGCTCTGTCCAACCCTATGCACAATGAGCCCATGATCTTATGATGGAGACCCTTCTTTATTGAGACTTGTAGTAGCCAGCTTGTATTCCCTGTCTCTTCTCATGATCAATACAAGTTTCGTGGCTCCCACCATGATGTACCACCACAGGTCCAAAACAATGGAGTCAACCAATCATGGACTGAAACCTATAAAAACCATAAATCAAAGTAAACATTTCCTCTTTTTGTGTGTGTGTGTGTGTGTGTGTGTGTTTGAATACTTTTTTTAAATTTTCTTACATATATGACAATAGTGGAATGCATTACATTCATAATTATCCATTCACAGCACAACTGTATATAAAGTATGTTCACGCCAAATTATGTCATTATACATGATTTCTCTTATTCATTTTTTGCATTACAATTTAACATTTCCTCTTATTAGTTGATCATCTCAGGTATTTATTATAGTAAAGAAAGCTAACAAAGGGCTCATCCATAGTTCATTCCCTTTATAGACATCTACTTGAAAATCATCTACCCTACCGAGCTGAGCTCTGCCTTTTTAATCATTTCTACCCATTGATCTGAGCTTTTTCCCTTTAGGGTCAAAACAAAGAAGTGATCAGATATGTGAAAATAAATGAAGAAGGCAATCATTTAAGAATTGCACTAAGTTTTTTGGAAAAGGGGAAGCATGCAGTGAGTGATTTTTGTGGAAATAACACTGGTACAGGCATTTGGAAAGTCATTTTCTAGTCCTTAGATAATAATTTTGTTTAATGTCACTGGGTTTCCTTTTCTGAATGATGGAATTAGGTTAGACTAGAGATTCTCACCCCCTTGATACACCTTAAAATCACCTGGGGAGCATCAGCAATATGTCTAACAGCTTTGCATGGCAGAAAACTACCAGATTAGATCCCTAAGGTTAGTTCAAACTGTTCATTCTGTTTTCTAAATATGATGAGCTATAATAATCTCCAGTTCATGTCAATGAATTTTTATCAAGTCTGTGCTGGTCTGGTATATAAGTTCCTGGTGATTCCTATTTAGAAACCTACCTGGATCTAGACTTTTCTCACATCTGTATAACAAAGTGTGGCCACTCACTGAGAACAACTATTTTGTCCTTTAGTTCTCTTTTGAGGTGAGAAAGACTGAAAGACAGAACTAGTTAGATGGGGAAGTGAAGCCCTCTGGCCTTGGTCAAGTGTCATGGCCTCTTTGCAACCCATTCACCTCACCAATAAGAGGCAAAGCCCACCCACCTCAATGAGTTACTGTGAGGTGCCAGCAACCATGCGTGGAAAACCTGATGAGGAGAAGGTGCTCCAAACATCAACTCCCTGGTCCCCAGCAACTGGGAGAATATGCTAAAGAGCAGTGATGGTGATACTTTTTCTGAGAGTATATCACCATTCATCTCTCTTAAGCAGTCCCTGTTATAAATTGAACTGTGTCCCCTTCAAAATTTCCGTTTTGAAGAACTATTCTCTACTCCCTCAGAATGTGGCATTATTTGGAAATAGGGCTGTTGTGCAATTAGTTAAGAGGAGGATGTTAGGGTGAACCTTAACCCAGTATGGCTTGTAAGTCTTCAGCTGTTTTTTTTTTTTTTTTTTTAGCATTCTTCTTTGTTTTAAATTGACATAATTGTACAGACTTAGGGCATAGAGTGTGATGTTTGATACATGTGTCCTTTGTGTAATAATCAAATTGGCACATTGAGCATATCCGTCATCTCATTTATCATTTTCTTTCTTTTTTTCTTAACTCTATTTCTTCCACATTTTTTTTTAATTGGTGCATTACAGTTGTACTTTATGGTGGGATTTGTCTCATTGACCATATCTTTCTGGTGAGAATATCCAAACACCTCCCTTTTAGTTATTTAGAAATACTCAAAACAATGCTGTTCACCAGAGCCGTCCTATAGTGGGAACACTAGAACTTATTCCTCCGAACTGAACTTCGTACCTGTGGCCCGTCTCCACGGTTCACCCTTCTCCGTCAACTCCCCAGCTTCTGGCAACCTCCATTCTCTTCTTAACTTCCATAAGACCAATATTTTAGTCATCTTTTCATCACTGTGACCAAAAGACCTGCCAAGAACAATTTTAGGGGAGGTAAAGTTTATCTGGGGCTCACAGTTTCAGAGGACTTCGTCCATAGACGGCTGACGGTTACTCTGGGCCAACATGGGAAACAGAACACTATGGCAGAGGTGTAAAGGAAGAAAACAGCTCAGGACAAGGCCACCAGGAGACAGAGAGGGCTTATCTCAGGGAGGATAAAATATAAGGCCCCTGTGACCCACGTCCTCCAGCCACATCATATACTTGCCTACAGTTACCACCCAGTTAATCCATTCAAGTGGATTAACACTCTGATTAGATTAAGGCTCTCACAGCCCAATTGTTTGACCTCTGAACATTCTTGTCTCCTACATGAGCTTTTGGGGACACTTCACAGCTAATCATAACAACAACTTTTCTAGATTCTGCATATGAACGAGAGCATGCAGCGCTTGTCTTTCTGTGCCTGGCTGATTTCACATAACATAATGGTTTGTCTTCGTTGCCAAGAATGGCAGATTTCCTTCTTTTTATGGCTGCATAGTATCCCATTGTGTTTATGTGCCTCATTTTCATTATTCACTCATCAGTTGATGGACATTTAGGTTGTTTCTATGTCTTGGCTGTTGTAAACACTGCTTCAATGAACATGGAGCCCAGATGTCTCTTCAACATACTGATTTCATTTCCTTTGGATCTTTATAGATCCAGGAGTGAGACTGCTGGATTACACGGTAGTTCCGTTTCCAACTTTTTGAGAAACCTCAACACTGTTTTCCATGATGGCTGTACTAATTTACATTCTCACCAACAGTGCATAAGAGTTCTCCTTTCTCCACATCCCTGTCAGCATTTGTTATTTTTGTCTTTTTAGTGAGAAGGATAAAGCAATAGCTCATTGTGGTTTGGATTTGCATTTCCCTGATTATTAATGATGTTGAGCATTATTTTTTTTTTCATATATCTGTTGGCCATTTGAACATCTTCTTTTGAGAAATGTCTATTCAGGGTTTTGCCCGTGGTTTTAGTTCAGAACTCATTTTTCCTTCCTTTTTTAAAATATATATTCTGAATATTAACCCTTTGTCAGATGCATTGTTTGGAAAATTTTTCTCCAGTTCTATATCTTGTATCTTCACTGTATTGATTGATTCCTTTGCTGTACAGAAAATTTCAGTTGGTGTCCTTATATGGAGTAGGGGTCTGGGAGTGTCCAGACACAGGGAAAGACAGACTATCAGGTGAAGACAAAGAGATAGAGATGATGCGTTTACAAGCCAGGAAAGGTCAAAGATGTTCAGGAAGTCCCCAGAAGCTAGGGGAGAGAGAAACCTGGAACAGATTCCTCTTCAAAGCCCTCAGAAGAAACCAACTCTGCTGACACCTTGGTCTCAGAATTGCATCCTGCATAACAGGGAGGCAATAAGTTTCTATTGTTGAAGCCACTCGGTTTTTGGTACTGTAGTACAGCAGCCCTAGCAAAGTAATACACCTCCAGAGATGGTTCTTCTTGATGATATCCAGGAGGACATCTCTATCTAGACAGAAGGGGGCACTGCGGCCCCACAGAAAGGGTGGGAGACACTTGAAACTCAGAAGGCTTCTCCACAGACCACCTGTTCAGCAAGGCTGTCTACCCTCTACTGTCCTGAAAGAACAATTTGCCATTGACAGCATCCCCTACTCAAGGGCCCTAAATTCTTAGAGGCTTCACTTATTGTCTATAACTTTGTATGTTTGGGTGCTTCCTTGATATTTTCCATATTGTCCTTGTTTTGTTTTCCCAACTTGATTGCAAACTGTTTGAGGACTGGGCCATGTTACAAACCTAACCAAGAGTTGGGTGATCTCTCTGTTAAAAATTCTGAGTGAGCCTTTGGACACGTCACCTCTCCTTTCTGGGCCTAGTCTTTGACTACATAAAAGAATTGTAATCTCTAAGCTCCCTCAGTTGCAATATTCTGTGATTCTGACTCCATGCATGTTTGCTGTTTAACCAACTTTCCTACTTAGTGTGCAAAAGGGAAGGAGAGGCCTAACTCATCTCTTAGATATGCTAAACAACTGATCATCTGGGGTACAAGTAATTGAATAAAGGAAGTAAGTTCCAAAGGCTTGAGAGCCAATATGGTACTCCAGGAGCTCCAAGCTCCTTCCTAGGGTCCAAAGCTCTGGTCTTGGCATCTACTGAAGCTTTCTCCTCTTCTGATTAAGGCACATGGATGTCTCTAAATTCTACTTTGGGTGTGCTCATGGCAGCGAGGCCTATGTGTACCTTTTAGAAGCCTCCTGACTCTGCTTTAGGAATTGGAGCGACGGTCTTTCCAAATGGACATAATATTTTGAGTGAACCACTTTTTTTTCTTGGAGAAACCTCAGCATGGCTCAGCCTTCACTTGGACCTAGTCAAAGAATATTTAAGGGTTCTCCAAATGCCAACACCCTAGAGGCCTGGGCTCCAGTTAAAATTATGCTCTTTGGATTACAGAAAATAGGGGCTCACACAGACCAGTACAGTAACAGGGGTGAGAGAGCATGGAAGCTAGGATCTCAATATAAAATAGTTGTAAAAGAGGTGAAATCTCCTAGGAAGATAAGACCAGAAACCCCAAACAATGACAAGCTGATACTAGAGGGTCCCCTCAGTTCTAGGGACATACTCTAGTACTCCTCTATTAATATCACCCAGCTACTCCCCAGGGGTCAGCCCCCCTCTCTGCTTGTCTTTCCATTCCTCTTAAGTGTTTTCCAAAGAATGCCTCTGGTAGAACATGAGACAATTTTTACTAATTACTAATCTAAGTGATGCAAAGAAGGAAATAGAAAACCAGATTCTAGAGAAAACAACTCATTTCTCCCAAGCAGCCTAAGGCCTCGTGATTGAACTTCACTGGCTGAAGTTCTACTGACAGCTAGTTGTGCGAACTCAGACTAACTGGACACTTTTCGTTGTGTAACCTTAGGCAAGTCACTACTTCCATTTCCTCTTTTCCAAAATAGAATATTTGCTTTCACTTTTTCTTTAGGTTGAGGTATGGAGCCTATTCCACTCTCAATCCAGTCGCTGGACAGCAGTACACAAGTCTCTTTGCCTTTTGTGACTCAGTCCCTTCTCGGATCAGAGGAGACATTTAACTAGAGGATTCTTTCCATCCTACTTCTTCCAATTCCTAAATAGCTCTGCCTAAATCTAACCACCCACCTCTTTGGGTCCTTCCCCAACGTACTCCTCCTTCCGATGTCCTCAAAATCCTTTCTTCTAAAATCCCCACGAAGCAGAGAAGAACATCCTGGGGACTTAATTTATGAAATTTTGTGAAAACTTGCATTCATGCCATGATTTTGTAATAAAATTCTATGTTCCCTTTGTCCTGGCTTATCTGTTGAGAGATTTCTTTTTATTTACTATTGATCATCAGTTGGCTCCAGTCACTTAACCTTTGATCATCCCTTTTATTGGGACACCACCCAGCCTCTGCCCTGGCCCTTCATTCTCCTATTAAATAGTAATGCTACATAAACAGACTTGGAGATGAGCTCGTGGAGCAAGGGGACCCTGAGGCCAGTCTCCCTTAGGCCTGTGAATTGTCATTCCTGAAGCTGTCTGTTTTCTAAGTTCTTCTGCCAAGTTTCTAAGGGAGCAGAGGGATCATTTTCTCCCTTTTCAAAGAGCAGGGTGAGTTGAGGCCTCCAGCTGGCAAGTCCTTTAAAGTAATTTTCAAAGGAAACCTGAGCTGAAAGGCCATGTGGTTGGCAGAGGGTGGTGTGACTTTCTGAAGCTCTCTCTGGGGCTTTGGGTGGTCAGCTCCCCTAGGCATCCCAGCACGTGTTTGGAGCCTTCTGCAGAGTCACTGCCAAGGGACACCACTGTCCAATCAGGGGGCCCATGGGCCCAGCAAAGGCTCTGCCTCATATCCCCTCCCTATCACCACCCAGGAACAGGAAAAGGGGGGGTGCGGATTTTCTCCTCTGGGCCATTTACCAGAACCACACTTGTCCTTCCTGTTCTCAGGTCCTGTCAATCAAATTTGATCCTCAGGGTCTTTTGAGGTAAAATAAAACAGTGCCAAAGCATACTAGGTTGAACTTGGGCATGAGTCATGGAAGCTTAAATGGTCTAGTTAAACCAACCCCTCATTGGACAGGGTGGGAAGGAGACCCAAAGGGAAAGTGGTTGTCCCAAGTCACACAGGAGGTAGCTGTGTTCCCTCACAGGACTCTTGGGACAAAGACTACCTCTGCAGGGAGCGAGATCTGCTTGGCTACTTACTATTCATGAGTCTTCTGGGTCCACAGATGACTATCAATCACCTAGGAGACACCAAAAAGCCTTCAAATGCACTGAAGATGAGAAATTTATGAGGGCAGAAGTCTAGGACCTGTCCCATTTATCCACATGGACAGAAATTGTTTATGAAGCCAAAAGGCAAGATGAGTCTTCACGCTTTACAGAATGGGCAATCCAAGGTCCAGAGGACGAAGATGTTTGTATTAGAAGAGTGAGAACTGAAGTCATTAGAAAGCTCAGCTTAGAGCTTTCCCCCGCTTGAACCAGGTGTAGTCATGCACTACTATAATCCCAGTTACTCAGGAGGCCGAGGAAGAAGCATTGCTCGTTTGAGGCCAGCCTCAACAACTTAGACAAAAGGACTCAGGATAAAAGGACTGGGGATGTAGCTCAGTGGGAAAGCACTTCCAAAGTTCAACTCCATAAATCCATCAACAATCAATCAACCAATTAATTAAGGTCTGAGGCTGTAGTACAGTGGTAGAGAGCACCTGGGTTCAAATACCAGTACTGCATACAAAAAAAGAAAAAAACAAACACCTATGTCTTCATGGCCAGGGGCTAGGACCAATGAGGGTCCTTGCCAACCTCCCAAGAACAAGCTCCAGCCTCCTCTTAAATGAGACTCCCTTCCAAGGCCACACAGGCCAGCAGCCCCCCACCTCAGAGAGCATTTCCCACTAGAATAAGAGCTAACTAAGCCAGATCTATCCAAATCCCCATTTCAACGTAAGGAAAAACCTTCAGAACAAGACGACTTTTCAACATTTTATTCTTATATTTGTACAGCTATATTTTACAACGCGGTAATGCAGTTTAGACACAGCCAAACCCTGTCTCCGGAGTAGTTACAACACAAGCATGACGCAGAATGGGATGAGACAAACATTCCCAAAGAGAGTTTAGTTAGTGACAACTTCAAGTCCCTGTGTCTGCCTACACTTCAAAAAGGGATGGCGCACACTCGTCCATCACTGAAAACGTCTGAAAAAAGGCACCGTGAGGACACGTTGTACAGGTATATACAGACTGAAAACTAGAACAAAGTTACACATTTTTCCTTCTGCAGCTTTTTTTGTTCTTTTTGTTTTTTTTTAATACACACTTTGTAAATTGTAAACCTTCACTTGCAAAAAAATACAAATACACGGAGGCATTTTAGACAAAATATTTTCTTACTTATACAGATGCAATACTTAAAATATTCTCTTAGGTGCTCTTTCTCAATAAAGATTCTCAGATCCGTGTCTGCCTGCAGATACAAAATCGAGCCTTTAACGCAGTTTTATATTTTTAATATATCTTTTTTAAGTTTATATATATTTATATTATATATATATATTTATATATTTACAACTCTGCCATATATTCCTTCACCTTTGGTTAAAAAAATTAAAGCCCTCTCTTTGATAACATACCGAAGTCTTGTCTTTTAAAAGAATGCACATTTACATACAAAAGAAACATCTGTTCCCACAAAACATATACATTCCTCATTTTGCAGACTGTCAAGTCAGAACTTTTGCGTACTCCCCCACTTTGATATATAAAATGATTTTGCTTTTTGCTGACGTGGTTCGCCGTACACATAGGAGAAGCAATATTATTTTCTTAATGTTTTATGGCAGCAGGGGGGGCCAGGAGCTGCCATGGCTCCTACCCCCCAGGCCCCGACCCCACCCCCACCCCCAGCTATGATTTGCACTAGTGGATGAAAGAGGCACTACATCATGGGATGAACATCATAAAGTGTTACAGTATCCTTTGGGTAGACTCTGAGAAGGGGCTGGAGAGGAAAGCATCAACACTCCATGCTTCAGCAGGCTTTGGGGAGCTCCGGAGGCAGGTCAGTGGCCGACACGCGGTACTGCACCTTGGTGTTGGTGATGGCGCCATGCTTCTGGCGCAAGTGAAGTCGCAGCTGGCTTTTGTGACGAAAATGCAGGTTGCACTTCTCGCACTGGAGGGAGGGCAGAAGCAAACTGTTAGCTGACATCTATCTAAGTAACACATCACTGCACAAAGACCCAGACCAGGAGATTCTCCCTGCAGAGAACTGGGACAGCTCATTCCTCTGAAAGATCTGGTAAAGAACCCATATGAATATTGACTTCCACCAGAGGTAAGTAAGCATTGCACAAATGTCCCTTCCCTGCTTGCCAAAGTATCACTCACTTGTGCCCTTCCCTTGCTTGAGAAATTCTTCCCTAAGTCCATAAATGTAATTCTTACCCAAAAACACTGTTCACATGCAAACTCCCCTAATTATTAAGGCATTTCTGAATCTCTCTAGGATAAAAGAAAATCTCTTTCTTTTTCATAGCCTTGCCACAGTCACCCCGTGCATTAATATCCTCAGGAAGATAACACTATGAAAGGAAAGTGACCACTTCTTACTAAACTTGATAATTCTCCTAGCACCTAGCAGAACAAATCTCTTAGGCAAATTATACAACAAGTATAAACACATTTAGACAACCTGACTAGCTCAGTTTGAATGCATGGAAATTCTTGAGTCTAGGATATGCTTTTTAAAAATGCAGCTATCTTCCTTCCTAGGGTATATGCCATGGAAAGCTAGCAAAGCATTAGCAAGTAGAGCTGTTTTTCACTTTGGTTCAGTAAATGGGTGATGATGTTTTAGTGAGGAAAGTTCCCTGAAAGAAAAGTTGATGACAAAATGTAATGGATCCTGGAACAAAAAAAAAGGGCATTTTTAGGTTTGGGTATATATATATATATATAAAGCAAATCCACATAGTATGGACTTTAGTTTATAATTATATAATAGTATTGATTCATTAGTTGTGACAAATATATCCAAAAAAATAAGATGTTAACAATAAAGGAAACTGAGTGCACATAAGAACCTTCTGTGTAATCTTTGGAAAATTTTATATATCTAAAACAATTTTAAAATAAAGAGTGTTATAAAATATGTTTACAGAGACTATGTTTTAAGGTAAAAATGGAAATAGAATTAAGAAAATAATAAAGTGGGCAAGACAGTGAGTAAGGAACTCTGGTTTTAGGAGACATAGGTCTACTGTGCCTATGCCACCCACTACTATGTGGCCCAAGCAGGTCATTTCTCTTTCTGGGTCTCGTCTCTCCCTCTGAAAGATTCTGGATCAATAAATAATGAAGGTCATTCTCAACTCTGATATCTTCTGCATGCAAAATTCTAATAAATACTCTCACTATGTGAGCAAGCTACCCTGAACACTTCAATGCATTAGTTAACCTAATATTACTTCTCTTTGAGGTTAGTACTACTTTCAGTCACATTTTACAGATGAAGAAATTAAGGCACTAAGAGGATAACTAACTTCTTCTTACTATTTAGCTAGTAAGAAGATATCCAAAGTCTTAGAAGCAAGTGAACAATAAATACCACATTTTGCAGGAAAACACCTGAGATGTGAGTGGATCATTCACTGATTGGTTCTCACCACCAAGTGTGATGCCATCAACTCTTGAAACCAGCCAGACAGTATGCAAACAAATTAGTGTGGCTGTGTTCCAAGACCATTGTATGTTCCCTGCAACTTCAATTGAATATTATTTGCAATGTTGCACAATATTAATCTTTTTTACAATGTAAAAACCACTTTTAGCTCATGGCATATTCAAAAATTAGCTTACAGGCTAATAGCTTACAGGCTGCAGTTTGCCAAGACCCTGCTCTAGGACACAATTCCTATGGCCTCTTCATAGCATTGTGCCACAGAGCCAGCCATCTCCTCTTTATTCACATGGTCTTTTCTCTGCTTCAATTTGTCTTGTTTTTTACCATCATATTTTTCTGGTCCTCTTCCTACTTCTAAGACTGCATCTTTTCAAATACCTTAACTACTCTTAAATGTACTTTTAGCCTAGTATAGAGGTATGCTATAGGTGCTCAGTATTTGTAGAATGACCTCAAAATCTCTGTATTCATAATCTGGACTTCTTGAAGCTCAGATCACACAATCCAATACCCCTGCTTTAAAGAGGAACACGTTGAGACCAGGTGAAGTCAAGTAGGGTGTCTTTGACAATCAGGCCCAGACCCAGGTCTCGAAATCACTAGTTCAATGGTCACTCATTGTGTACTTGAGATTGGAGCACAGCTTTCCGCTGTCCCTCATCCCCCTCCCAGGCCAGCCGGTGGGCACCAGGGGCTTACATACATGGTAAGGTTTCTCTCCCGTGTGGATGCGCAGATGGCTCTTCAGAGTCTGAAGGTGCCGGAAACGGGTGCCACAGATTTCGCAAGGATAGGGCTTCTCGCCAGTGTGGATGAGCACGTGGGCACGGAGGTGGGCTACCTGAAAGAGGAGCACAGCATGAGAAGCTCTGCTGGGGTGGGCTTTAGAGCCTCAATGTCCTTTCTCCACACCACCCTGCTCACCTGAACAAATCTAGCTCCACAGGTTTCGCATTTGTAGGGCTTCTCTCCAGAGTGAATTCGAGTATGGGTCTTCAGATTGGCTGGCCGGTTGAACTGGGCCCCACAGATGTTACAACGATAGGGTTTCTCGCCTATTTCCAAGAGAAAGAGAAAAAGAAAAGCCATAATCAATAAAGAAGTTCTCCATTGCCCCCAGGTTTGCATGCAAACTGCCCCTATCTGAGTCCAGTTGAGTTTTTCTTTCTTTTGGGGTTGTCAGAGAATCCAGGGGCCTGGTTCCTGGCCTGCCACCCTCTCTCACACACATACCAGTACACCTTGCATGAGGCCAGAGCCCAGAGACAAGCAATGACATGGTGGATGGAAAGGAGGCTCTATGTGGGACAGCATGGGGAGGGTCCAGGAAGTCTGGGCTTCAGAACCAGTGTTGCCATTAGAATCATCTACCTGAAGGACTTGGGTAAGACACTGTCCTTCTCTGGGCCTCAGTTTCCCTCCCTGAACCTGCAGGGCTAATTGAGATGACCTGAGGAGGCTCTTCTGGCTCTTCCCTTGGATGAAACTGATGTGGTAATGCACTTACTCCCATGGAGATACTATCAGGCTGCTCTAGTTTCTCTCTTTCAGAACAAACATTTTTCCGCTCCTAGAAACTTCAGCTATACTCCAATAGCAAGAAGGGTGGGGTCTGGTTTGAGCAGAGGCTCAAATAAAAGAGACCAATTGAAGAGGCTTCCTTCATGGCGAGTGTCGAACATACTAGGGCCACTTGTAAGTAAACTGTGGACAACAATTCAGTTGTATGAAGTTACCTGATCAAGGAACGTGAGATGATAAGGAATGAGTCCATGGAGGACATTATGAGGCCTTCCATTTTTTCCTGGCTTTACAAAAACCCAATTCAATATGCCTCTGTCAGCCTTAGTTTCTTTACCAGGACAGTGGGATGAACACTGCTGATCCCCAGCAAGGGCAGAGAATCAGGAAAGAGTGTCAAAGGAAAGACAAAGGGTACCGGGAGTGGGCGCATCCCCCAGGGAAAATGGACTTGGCAGGGTAGAGCCCTGGCTCAGACAGGGTGGGGCCTCCCCATTGCCCCACCCACTAAGTCCTTCCCCTAGGAATCCTGGAGCACTCAGTGAGGAGGGGCAGGGCCATACCCGTGTGGACGGTCTTGTGGCTGGCGAGGTTGCCCTTGTAGCGGAAGGAGGCCTGGCAGCGGTCACACTTGTAGGGTTTGTCGCTGTGGGTCTGCAGCGTGTGCCTCTTGAGCGAGGCCTCCTCAGAGAAGCGGCAGTCACACTCATTGCAGAAGAAGGCCCCGTTCTCTGTCAGAGGCGGCGGGAGGGACACCACATCAGCGCGAGGAAGGGAAATGGGCTCTACGCCTCCCTCCTCTGGGGCCACCCAGTGCCAAACTGAACCCCAGTCCACCTGCCAACACTCACGGGAGCCCAGAGCAAAGGACCTGTGGGATTTTATTTGCGCAGGCATTAAGAGCCTCAGGCATGGAGGAGAGAAAGGAGACAGACTGAATCTTAAATCAGTCGGTACTCATAGGGCCTAATCCAGTTGGAGGAAGCCTGGGCAAAGCTTTTCCTTCTCCCAAGTGAACTTGCTTTTCTGATCAGGTCATAGTTTTATTTATATTCACACACAGAAGCCCTGGGGCAAGACCCCTTCACCTCTCAGAGCCTCTCTCTGTGTCTCTATCTCCAAAGTCAGGATAATAAATCCCTGTGCTGTCTGCTTCACATAAGTGTATTATATAACCCAAAATAAACACAGAGCATTGCAGGGATATGAGATGTAGGTCAAATTCAATTTTACTTTGAGATTACTGAAGGAGGAATCAATGATGTAGACTTCATGGTCATCTGGCACCTATCTGAACTTCATGTCTCCAAGATACTTCTGTGAGATTGGGAGACCAAAGGTAACTATGGAAGTGGAAACAGAGGCCCAGAGAGAAGGAGTAGGAGTGCAGAGCAAGGCAAACAGCCAGGGGACGGGAGGGGACAGTTCCTGCTCTCCCTTTGACTAAAGATCTGTGATCCTGTGCCAAACTTGTCAGTGTAAGCAACTGATTTTTTTTTCCTTTTGTTACAACGACTTGAAAATGGCATGTCGTGGTGATTTAACCCTGATTAGGTATTATTGAGTCATAATAGAGTAGCCAGATCTGGGTGTAGAGTTAGACCTTTATATCTAGTAAAAAACTGGGGATGCCAATTGTAGACTACCCAGAAATGTGAATTTAATAATTCACTTCAATCAACTTAATTCAACTACATTTACTGATAGCTCCTCCATGCTAGGAACCTGCTAAAACCTGAAGAGTATGCAGGAATGAATACCATCAGATACTTCTCCTGAGAGAATCTCCACCCTGTCAGGGGGAGCCAGGGCAACACAGTGGTTTAGGCATAGAGAAAGCTCTGGAAATTATAGCCAGCCCTGAAAGCTACACTTGCAGGAATGAAGCCAAAAAGATGGCTTGCTTAGGCTCTATTACCCCATATTAACTCTGATACCCCATCCCTTGCTTCAGCCAGCCCAGTTCCCTGAAAGGTAAAGAATGGGTTGATCTGCTGGTGATTTTATGCCAATGGATTTCTAATCAGGAACTGCTCCCAATCAGAGAGAATAGTACAAATAAAATGGAAACACAAAGCCCATGGGGGAGGAGGGAGGGAAGGGAACTCACCACAGCTGGAATCCGAGTACTCGGACTGGGTCTCTCCAGTCTCCTCAGGGAACGAAGGCCCACTAGTGTGCAGGCACATCTCTGCATGCTGCGGGGACTGAGAGCCACAGGATGTGCACTTGGGGGGGTGCATGTAGAGCGGCGAGTGGCTCTCACTGCTGCTACGGGGTGAACCTGTCAGAGACCTGTGGGCAGAATAAAGACAGCCTCAGCACCAGGGGCAGGATAGAACCTTCTGCTTGGCCTCAATGCCATCTTCACTCTGTGCTTAGGCAAACAGAGAGAAGAGCTGCCCTATGCTGGCTCTGGGGCCTCAGAGTCCTCCTCAAGTCTGCCTCCAACAGCAACTACAGGAGAGCACAGGACAGGGTCAAACCAAGCCCAAACCCCACTCCTGGCCCAGTTTCTTCCTCTCGGTACTACAGCCCACAGACTCTCTCAATCTATGGGAAATGTGAGGGTCCCTGCCACATCAAGACCATCGGAAGTACCTGTGGAATTTGTGGGGTGTTCTTCTATAGAAGGGAATGTTATCTCTCACTAATTCTGCACTTCTAAGAGTCTTAGCATTTCAGGCAAAAAAACAAAACAAAACAAAATAAAACAAAACCCCAAAAACATGGTTCCTGTATCCACCAGAAGAAATGACCCCAGAACCTGTTCAGGTAATCCCTGATCTCAGACCCAGACCGCCTCTGAAATCACCTGTTGACAATGTTATTGAGCCGGCTGGCTTGTGGGATGGTGGAGTCCTCCCCACTGGCACTGAGCTTGGTTGGAGACTGGAGGTCAAGGTTCTCAGGCTCCATGGGTGGCTGGCAGGCAGAGGGGGCAGTGTAGGCTCGTGGGGAGAGGCGGCCCAGCTCAGCCTGCTCAGGCCCCTCAGGCTTGGTATTCTGGTTGAGGCTGTTGAGCACGATGAACTTGTACTTCTTCCAGTTGCAGGCTTTGGGGTCAGTGGGGCTCTTGGCTGGAGGGGAGCCAGAGGCCTGAAGGATGCAGGCATTCTTGCTACTACAGGACTCCGTGGGGGAGTTGGGCTGGCAGTCGGATTTCTGAGGGCTTTGTGGACTCACCAGACCCTTCCGGTTCAGGGGTGCGTTAGGGGGCTCGAAATGCAGGGCAATCTCATCCTCCGAAGAGGGTCTTTCTTCTTCTTTGCTGGCCTTGTCACAGGGGAAGTATGGGGCATTCCGGGCTGAGGGGGCAGCAGGCTTGGGGCCCTCAGCCACACTGTAGTGCATGTCACCTCGTGCCTCTTCTGGGACAGCCTCCTTGGGTGAGTAGATGTTGCTGTGGCACATACTGGGGGACACCTCCATGGCATGCCGGGTGTACTCACTGGGCACTGGCCTGGCACTATCGCAGGGGAGGCCCCGCTCCTTGGGAAAAGGATTGGCCATAGGCATCCGGGAATCTCGTAGCTCCTCGTCAGAGAAGAGGAAGCTGCTGACCGGGAGGTGGCTATACATGGGATAAGAGGCTGGTGGTGTGGATAGGCCACTGTAAAGGCTGGGGGCAAAGGCTCTGCTTTCACATCCAGGGGTATTCCTTAGCGGTAGGTTGTTCTCTACCACCTCACGACCCCGATAGGCCATGATGTCTTGAGGCATCAACATCCGGCTGTTCAAGAACTCTTCACGAGGAGGCTTGATGGGAGGAACCATCTCTGCTTCACTGGGGGAGAAAAAAGAGAAAAGACACCTTCCAGTGATACTGTTATATAACCCGTCTGTGCTTGGATAGGCTAGACATAGGGGAGGTGACTTTGGAGTAAGGAAACACAGTAACAAGGCAGTTACGACAGAAGTCCAGTAATACAGGCTACAGTTGGGGAAACTAAGGCACAAAGAAGGGAGGTGAGTTACCCACATTCTGTGCCTGGTAAGACTTAAACCTGTAAATTTAAGACACATATGTAAGGATGTCTATGAATCTATAACTCTTCTGACATCATAGAATTTATGGCTTATAGAAAGCTTTCAAAAACCTTATCTTGTTTTTACCCATGTAAAAGCCTGCAAGGAAGTAAAGGCAGGGATTTTACACACTTGGAAACAAGGAGGGAAGAATTTATACAGTGCTAGTACTACACTTTCAGAGGGTTATAGACAAACTAGTTTTCTATTGAAGAAAGGGCCTGCGTCATATGCTGGAAGAATTTGTAGGGAAGTTTATAATGGAGAGCAGGCAGCAAATGCCAACACAAGAAGCTCTGGCTCTGAGCAACCAGACGTGGTTTGCAAACCCAGCTGTGCCACTTAGCAGCTATATGACCTACAGCAAGCTACTAAACCATTATGAGCACAAGGCCTGACCTGTAGAAAGGGCTTATAAATGACAGTATTGATGATCTTGCCACCATTATCACCCACAGGAGACAAAGAACTCTGGCTGCAAATACTTGAAAGAATGTGGGTGAAAAAGTAGGCCAGCTCAACATGATCACAATTAACAGAGCTAGAACCAGTGCATGAAGGATAAAGGAACCAGAATCAACTGGCCATAAAGAGGAGCTTTCTGAGTATCCAAGGTAGACTCTGTGGCTCTGGAAACACTGAGATCCTGGTTCTTCAAAGTGATCAAACCCAGGCTGCAAATCCTTCTTTGGAGTTAGGATGCAATCACCCTAGAGTGGCTAGATCATATGGTTCTGAAGAAGTGAAGCCCTGACTCTGTTCCATTTTGCAAAGCTGATCATCTCCGGGTCCTTACCATGCAGTGAGGACCATGTCTTACCATTCCTTGGGTAAAGGACTCAACCTAGTGAACTCAATTTAATTCAATAAGTGTCCTCCCTGCCAGGCATGGTGGCATATTCCTGTAATCCCAGCGACTCAGGAGGCTGAGGTAAGAGGATCACAAGTTCAAAGCCAGCCTCAGCAAATTAATGAGGCTCTAAGCAAATTAGCAAGTCCCTGTCTCAAAAAATAAAAATGGCTGGGGATGTGGCTCAGTGGCTAAGTGCTCCTGGGTTCAATCCCCAGTACAAAAAAAGAAAAAGAAGAAAAGTGTCCTCCCTAATAGGGGTAGGATGACATCAGTAAAGTAGTCCCTATGAACTTGAGCAACCCACAGTCTGGCAGGGAACAAAAGCACTTATGTAAACTGTTGTAATAGATATCTAAAGGAGAACTAAAAATCATATGCAAATGTTAAAAGAGAACAAAGGTCTAAAGGACCAGAAAATTGTTTCAGGTCACAGAGAAAGAGCTGAGAGAGAATGAGTGGTAATCAGAGAAACTTCCTTGGAGGAGCTAGCATCCGAGCTTAGTTGTGCAGGATGAGTAGGAGGAAAAGGCATACTACGTGACTGGAAGAAAACAAGAGGCCATAATGCACAGGTCTGATCTGGACAGCTGCAAGGAGTCAAGTTTACCTGGGGTGCAAGAGTTAAGAAGGGCACAAGAAGTGTGCAACAATAGTGGAAATGCAGGTTGCGGCAAATTATGGAGGACAGTTTCTTCCTGTATGCATAAATTATCAAGGGTTTATGATCAGAAACCATCCCTTCTGCCCTCCAAGATGGCCTACCTGGCTTTGATAAACTTCCGGCAAGTGTCCACAACGTGCTCCATCTGCAGGTACATAGCTGTGGCCATCACAGCCATGATGTTGCCTTCCCGAAGGTTGAGCCGAGATGTGTACATAAAGTCCAAAAGGATGCAGAACCCCTCAGGGTTGATCTCAGGATCCAGATTGATCACGCTAAGGTTGCATTTCAGCTGGTCTGTGAAGATGCTGTAGAAAAGGCCACTGGAAAACAAACAAATGTCCCACTATAGTAGACACATGGAGTCCCCATTCCTTTACAGTAGCACTAATGCTCAGATTCTCTTCCCAGAGCAGAGCTCCAGAACTCTCATGGCAATCAATAACAACTTCCACGTACGGAAAGCTTACCAATGCCAGAGAGTCTGTAAGCATTTTACATACATTATCCTGTGTTCCTCATAACCCCCTCTACCTTTATAATTTGGGGACTAAGATCAAAGAAGTTAAGTATATTCTCAAAGTCACAGAACCTGTTTTCCTTTCAGTCTTAACTGCAAGGATTACCAGGGTTAAATTTAGCACTCATTTGCAGTAACTATTCTTAGCCTATATCCTTGGGATAAGAATTTCCCCTCTTGTTTCATTGCATTACTTTTTTTTTAAGAGATTGTTTTATTTTTCTTTTTAGAAGCAACTTAGATATGGGTGACAAATAAATACAAATATGGCTATACACTACTGTTTTTCTCAGCCCACAGATTATCAAAAAAATCAATTATTTCTACAAGGTTCAAATCAAAGCTCAAGCATTTACTACAGGTGCCATGGTTTCTAGTGGAAGAAAGAATACTCATTTAAAAATTAGAATTATAAGCTGTCATCTCAATTTTACTGGGTGGGGTGCTAGAAGTGAGCTAGACTTTCACCAATAATACCCATGCAATGTTGACTAAGATACTTCTCTGAACATTGGTTTCCTTACCTGCAAAGTAGAGGAAACACTAAGATCAAGGTAAGCATGAAAATGTTAAGGGTACTGAATAATGCCTGGCATGTGGTAAGCACTCATTAAGCATTAACTAATATTTTTATATCTTTGTAAACTCTGCTCCCTACACTATTTTTTTTTAAAAAAGAGTAGATATTGGATAAGTTCTCTAGTACCAGGAGAGATCCCTGAATCTATAAAATTTCATCTATTTTTGCCTTGCTCTTATCATTTATAAGATGGAGATATAGTGCTATCCATACAACACATACTGGAAGATCTAGGGAGATTATTTAATATAACATTGCTCTGAAAATTTGAAGCACTTGACAAATATGAGGAATTAGCTGGCTCATTCTAGCTCTTCCTCTACTCTGAATACCCATGGAAATAGGGTTTTAGAATAAAATAAAAACCGTTATAGCATAAAAGAGCAAAAGATTTTTGAATTAACTTGCTTAAACAACTTAAAGACTCTCTTCTGCTTTTCATTTGTTCACTCATCAACTGAAGTTATTCTCCCTGTTCACCCCAAACATATCCTTTCTTGTGGTAGCACATGAGTTCTTCCCCCATCATGTACAAAGAACAGGAACTCTTTTCTAAAAGTGTATTCATTCATGTGCTTTCTGGGAGTCCTCAACAGCAGACCATGTGCTGAGATCTGGAGACAAGTAAGATGTCATCCCAGACCCCACAAGAAGCCTTCGTGTTCCACATCTCTGGCTGCCAGCACCCTCTTATTTATCCATCCTTCCCCTCCAGAACCCTCACCTGCAGGCCATGAGGACTGTCTTATGGGCTCTAAACTGTTCACGGCTCACCACAATGACAACATCAGTCAAAATGTCACGGCTCCTGAGGCGATTCAGGTTGAGAAGAACGTCACTAGCATGGCGTGTGAACTGGATACAACTGTCAGCCGGGGAGGCCATCTTGTCTTCACCTGGAAAAAAGAAGCCAATCTCCTGTTTCCTGCTTACCATGAGTACCAGAACAGGTCACTTAACCTGCTGAGGTAGGGAATGCAAATCTGGTCCCCAGGGTTTCATCTTTGAACAATTAATTGCCCACCTCTGGGTATTATTCTTCATAGCTGATAATCTTTATCCAATAAGTTGAGATAGAAAAATCTTTAGTGAAAAGGAAATGACTATTTGTTGAACGTTTATCCCACATACCAAATTCTCTGCCAACCACTGTGAGTATGTTGTCATGGAGAGAAGCCATATTTTGAGGGTTATCACACCAGCTTTGTCTTTTGCTAGCTCTGTGACTTGGAGCAGATTGTTAACTGTCTCCAGTCTTTGGCTCTCCAAAATGGGAATATTAATCTTAAAAATTTGGGCTAATGTACCTAGACCATAGTATGTTCTCAAAAACTACAGCTATTTTCATCAGTATCTCATTACATTATTCCATCTCTCTCCTCTCTTAGGCTTTGGAGTACTAGCACATTTCTGGGGCATAGTAAGTGGCTAAGTTAGTTTGAAGTAGAAAGGAGAGGGAATGACTGACCCATGCAACAGTGTGAAGACAGTGCCGTGGTAAGGGTTGAGAGTAATACAGGCGAATTGGTTACCCTTTGCCTCATCAAAAGAAGGTGGCAAAGTTCACAGAATAGCTGCATTGGCAAAATTAAAAAGAAGCACTTTGTCCACAAAATTTTAAAGCACATAATTTGATTTACTTACCCAATGCCTTGCTTCACAGTCCAAAATTTTGCTTAAAAACTGCAAAGAAGAGAAGAGAGCAAACAGAAATTGATTTAATGAATGTAAGATTGTCCACTATAGTCTTATTTTAGGACACATGTAGTTAGTTTTGCTTTGGTAGTTGCAGCCTGCCAGCTGGTGCGGTTTTACCACAAGCTAGCAAACATATTCCACTTCTGCTCTTACAGAAACAACAGGCACCCAGAGCTATGCAATAATAATGCCTGTACCCTGAGTACTAGGAAAACAATCGTATACATTAATTACATATAAATGTACGCATATATTTCCTGGCTCGAAGTAAAAAATTTATACCATCTAAAGGTCACTTGGATTTCTGGGAAAGAAAAATAAGAAAAGTAGTTCTTTTAATATTAATGATGATGATCCTTCAGGGGCTGGAAACATTGGACATTATTCAAAGCCTGCTAAAATATTATCTTTCAAGTCTTAAAATGATTCCACCAGCCTGATAGGGTCAATATCTTTATCCCTATTTCACTAGTGGCAAAACTGAGACTCGGCTTCAAGTGTCTTGCTCAAGACAAACATCCAGGCAGTATTTCCTGATTCTCTGGAACATTTAAGACTGAATACAAAGTCTATAGAATACAACCTGAGGTGACCTGTCTATGCATTCCTTGAGTATCTTTGCCTTCTTTTTCAGCTTCCCCTCTCTTGCCTCCCTGATTAAAGACCAGACAGTGTGGCATAGCTTCCAAGTTTGTGCTTCTCCCTGCTAGTGAAAGATTTAACTGTGGTGTGGCTGAGAACTGGCCAGGGAGCACAAAACCTTAGAGATTTAATGAAATATGTACTCTCTCCAAACCAGTTTCTCTCAAACAAAATCATTAAAAGAATAGGTGTAAGACTCTCATTTACCCTCAAATGTGAGCTGCCAAACAAAGCAATATTTCCCCCTTTTAAAAGATATAGTCCTTTAGAGTTATTTTCCAGGTTAAGGGGCCTGAGGCCAATGAGGTCATGTTGGGCCATGCAGATGGCTGATGGCCTGGCCCTAGGTCTTCTAGCTCAAATTCCTATTCCCTTTCCAAATCAGCCTACGTGCTGTAGAACATGCAAGACAGCACCCTGAGGTGGGTGAATCTCATTTTAAGTTCCTTCCCCCACACAAACACTTTGCCCCATTCCAGGCTGCTGAGTCTTACCAAATAAGCCCTCTAAAATGAGAGGTTTCCTTGAGTCTGTAACCAAACACTCTGACATTTCTCTGTGGTCCCAAGTGCCAATCACTCAATCTCATTGCTTCAAGGTTAGTGTGTGCATGTGAGTATGTGAGGAGTGAGGGAAGGAACTAGGGACAGGGAGAGAACAGAAAAAGACAAAAGAACCTGATTTCCTCCTTTCCCTATTTCAACTAAAGATGGGTAAAATTTGGTCCTAACCGGAGTTCAAGGATTGTCTCCTTTGAAAAAGAATGCTGCGGACACTTAAAGTTTATTTATAAACTTTCTCCTCTTCCCTCGTGGAAGAGATCCTCAAACACTTCTAGAATACCCAGGCTGTGCTTTAACCAGCCCAACCACCAGCTCACTTGTGGATTTCCAGTCCCAGACTTCTGGAACCACAGGAAGCCCAGATTTGCCATTTCACCAGGACAAGTGGCCATGACTCACTCCAGATTCAGATTGAAACAAACAAAACAGTTCCCCGGCCAGTGTCAGACAAGTCTTGGGCTTTTCACCTTAAGCTATGCCTGATCTAGACAAAAACAAAGCACATGTCCCCTTCAAGTTCACTCCTTTGGGAGCTAACTTTGTCTTAAAAGATCCCACAACTAAGGAGGTGTGGGTTAAGGAGGATGTGTACAACACTGCTCTCCCTCTGGACGCTGCACACGTGGAAGTATCACTGATATTAGTTTTTTTTTTTTTTTTTAAACTTGGTCCTTTCCCATCCATTATTTTATCTTATAACAGCACTGACATATTGTGGAAGACATTATCGCTCCCCACCACTCAGCCAGGTATGAACTTTGCCTAGGATCTCAAAGCCAACCTCTAACAAAGTCCTGGACAAACCTCCTCTACTAGTTCCAGCCATACCAAGGCCACCCACAAGATTCAATCCACAAAAAACAACCAATAGCAGGATCATCAAAGAGAAACTTAACAACTGTAGCGGCCCATACCTGGATCGCCAACACCCAAACTCCCCACCCAATCCAGGCTGCAGTAACCACCAAGGAAGATCTAAACGTTGTTTAATCCACCCCCACACCTTTTGCCCACTTTGCTGCTTTCCTTGTGTATATTCACTCTGGCATCTTGAGAAGGCAGATTCTCTAAAGGAGTTTCCCATGAGAGAAAAAAATGGGGTGAGGGGTGGAGAGAAGGCAGCAGAAAGGAGAGGGTGAGAGACCGAAGAGGAGCAAAGCGACAAGCAAGAAGCGAGATGAGGTTAAGAGAGAGCAAATGAGCCAATACGAAAGACCCCATCCTTTTCCTGCCTCCTCCACTGGGCTGGCACCAGACAGCCCCATTTGCTCGCTCAAGCACACCAGCACAAACAGGAGTCCTGCGCGCCGGGGCAAGCCTGCGCAGATTCGCCCACCCCCATCACACCGTACCTGTCTTCCAGGGACCGCCCAGCCCCGGGCGATACGCTGGCACCGCTGCCCATCCGCCTCAAACCCCGAAGGCGCGGCGGAGGCCAGATGGTATGACTGCGGCGGCCCTTAATTTCGTTACATTCAAATAAGTTTTCGGTAGCTAACATTGTGTATGCCTTTTTTTTTTTTTTTCCTGTTACTCCGCCAAGGCAGGGGGCAGTGAGGGGAATGGCACAGCCCTCTCATTCCCGGAACGTAGTCGATCTCAGCTCTGCGGATTTCACAGAACACTCTCTCCCTATCGCCGTCTCCAATGAGAAGTAACTTTCCAGGAAGCTGCTGGCCCCCGACGGCCAGCAGGATCGCTGCCTGCACGGAGCGGACTGCGGAGGATTCACCCGGAGGGGGTGCCGCAGGGGAAGGCTCGCGGGGAATAGGGCACACTTTCCCCTAAATCCCTTTCCGGCGCGGGTTCCAGGGCTCTGAATGCACCTAGCCCAACCCTTCCCCCACAATTTAAAAATGGGGAAAGTCGTAAAGTTAGTAGCAGTATAAACCAGGAGTTTGGATCCAATCAGAGGCTCAGGAGTTTGGATCCAATCATGCCTTTGGGTTGCTCAATTCTGGCCTTTGCCTGGTAGGTCGTTGGGTACACCCCCCCCTTTTTTTTTTTTTTTTTGCTTGCTTCCCTCTCACGCTCTGTTAAAGGGGATGGTTAGATGAGATGTCAAGGTAAAACAGATTTTGAGTCCCTACAGCTGACAGTCTCTCTGCAGTCTGTCCGACCCAGCCGAGTTGGAGGAAAGCTAAACCGAAAGCCTATGCCACCTACGTTAGCAAGAAAGGGAACCCAGCTCGGCTCGGTTTCCGCTCAGTCTATAGAACAGGAGCCACCAGGCTTAACCTAGCCAGGTTTCGGGATTTCGGAATCCTATTTCCTTGAAACCGTAGAGACGGGTTAGGATTCTGCAGAGGCCCGGGCGCAGACGCCAGCGCGCGCACTGGCGCGCTCCAAAGTTGCCTCGCCTTCGCAGGAATTAAAATCCCAGGGCTCCATCTCCTAATTGGTCTCGGTAGTCGGCTTCTGAAGGGGCTTTCAGGACAGTAGTAGAGGACGCTAAAGTCAGCTTTAGAGGCCTCAGTCCAGATCTAAAACTAGCTAGTGTCGTCACACGCCGCCGCAAAATCTTTCTGCGGCGGAGGCGGGGTCAGGGTCGGTCCTCAAAGACAGGGCCTTTTTGACATTAAACTCCTACTTTATGACTTTCTCGCCCTTTTGCCGGGTGGGATAAAGGTGATGTAGAAGGCTGGGATTTGTGGGATAAGGGTGAGAATCTGGGGAGTAAAATTAAGTAAATGTACTTATTGGAAATTAGGAGTCGCGTGGTTCCGGGAGCTCAAACCTAATCATGTTTTTACCGCTGCCTAACACTAGAGAGAGCTCTCCATCAAGGTTTGAAACCGACAAGCCCCTTCTCGCCCCGCCCCTCCTTCCCATTGACCTAGTTTGGCCAGAGAGATTTGGAAAACGCCTTCATCCCTTCCCCCTGCTCTCTATTCGGGCCGGCGGTTGGATTATTGGTAATCTAATAACTCCAATAATTCGCTGAAAACTCCATAGGGGAATTTGAAAGTGAAAATCACTGTTTAGGGACAGGGACAAGGAATTTTAATAAATCTGGAGCTGTCGCAGTGAAACTCCCACCAGGGCTCCTGCTGGAACGCTCCCTTTCCCAGCGGAGTCTATCTAAAGAGCTGTTGTTCAGGTCTTGTCACCCTGGTCTGGAATTAGGTGTTAGGGTCAAAACGTGGTATCTTCCCCGCTCCCCACCCCCCCCAACGGGTGGGGCACTCTTCATGCTCTTGGAGGGGGTTGGAGGGGGTTGGAGGGGCAGGAGCGGGAGGGTGGAGGAGGTGACAGTAGATAAAAAGCAAGTTTGATAGCATAGTGGCCTCTGCAGCTGCTTTGGGTATCTAAGGTGTTCGGGGACATTATGTCCTTTCATTTCTATCACGTTTCCTGCCAACAGCGTTCTTGCAAGCCTGCAAGCTTCTAGGAAATGCAATAAAATAGAGGGATGTGTTTTATCATCAAGATCTAAAGAAGAGCTGCTGAAGGGACGCTTCCAAAGCGCCCGGCTCCAGACAGCTTTCCAGAAGGCCCCACAGACAATGCCAGCAAACATGTCCAGGGGCAGAGATGTCCCAGCCATCCTGGCGGGACTGGGCTCGGCCTTTGCATAGAGGCTGGCGGGGGAGGAGAGAGGCATGATCTCCCCAAGCAAACAATGCCTTTTAAAATTTGATCTGGACAAAAGTCAGCCAAGGTCTTTATTCACGTTAATGAAGATGGAAGGCACTAACTGTCCTTGGAAAGCGATGAGTCAAACTTGACCGCCCTTCAAACACGTCCCCAGATTGGTTTCCAACCCGAACAGAGGCGCGTTTCTCCGACACAGCCTCCGACCGCTCCCACAGTGGGAAAGGCTGAAGTTGATTCAGGCGGGCCTGGGCTGGGGAGACCGCTGCGCCTCACCCCGGCAGCCGCTAGAGGCCGCCAGCACGCGAATGCGCACGGGCCATTTTAAGAGCTTTGAGAAAACTTTACTGAATAGATGCTGGGGCACAAATTCTAGGATTATGCTTTGTTTATCTATGCCCCCTCCTCATAAACGTGCACACACTTGAAATTTATAGACAGGATGCTTTGCAAAGGATATAAGGATTGGAAAAAGGGATTTCTGGGTCCAGATGTGAGCCTCGAGAGCCACCTCTGCAACTCTGCAGACTAGACCTTGGCCACCCCCGCCCCAGGCCATGAATTACTACCACCACCCCCAGCTTTAAGACAGCGGGCTCTTCGGCACTACTGCAGGCCTTTTTATATCTGTTTTTGAAAACCTTAGGCTATGCTTTATAAATAAATTTCCCCAGGACTTCTGGGAAACGTTTCCAATGTGTGCTGTCTGCTAGGGTGACCCAAGAAGTTAGTCATGGTTCTGACAGCTGTTCCTGTCCTTCAGGTACTTTAAAGGAGCTGAGATAAATTCGTCTTTGACTTTAAGTTAAGCTCTGAGATTCAGAAGCTTCCAATCTGGTCCTAGTTCTAGTTTGGTCACTAACTATACTAACGTGTCCCCTTGTCAAGCCTGTTTTCTCAACTGCCAATAAATAAATAAGAAAAAAAAAAAGAATTAAGCCCTAAATCTCCTGAACTTTGCCATGCCATCTTTCTAATACCGACTTTTTCCCCAGGGAAGGGGCCATAGCCACAGGTAGATGATGTCCTCAAAGAGTTATTGTTTCTCTTAGTTGAGATAGAAGCTGATCGCTGAGCGACTATGGACAGAAAGAGCAGCCGGGGCATTTCCAATGTTTTGTCTTCTCAAAAGTCAGGAGGTTGGATGCTATCCTCATTGGAGACTGCCCTCCCGGTCATTCCTAGTATCTAGTCAGGATACTGGGAGACCCAAAGATAAACTGGTCAGCCCCCAGCCCAAGGCGGGGGACCTTGACCACCATCTACCACTAGGTGGCAGACTCAGTCCATCCGAGAATCTCCGTGCTGTACAACCTTCCACGCCCGAAACTCCGACTCCTTTTTATCCCTGTCTGTTAGGACTGGGGGGTGTGGTTATTTCCAAAAACAAAACTGGTAAACATTTAATTTACTGGTGTAATTCCATTCTTCTCGATGCTCACGCCCCTAGCAATCACAATATGTTATCTGGATAGGCTTTTGTGTACTATACGTTGATCCCCCCCCCCAAAAAAAAATAGCTGAATTACTAAGAAGGGAAAGAAAGGGTGCTCTCATCTTCAAAAAGCAGAACGGCTCTTGCCACACACTGTCGGCCAGCAAAGAGAGTCGAGAATAAACTCATTCATGATCGTCACGGAGGAAAGGGGCTCTGGAGACCAAAGACCAGGGTCAACCAGACTTACTGCTCCTGGCTAAACAGGAGGGGGGGCCCCGAATATGGTCTTTTGGAAGGGCTGTGATCTCGGAGTGGGAGGCGGGGAGGGTTGGAAGGAGCGGTTCTTGGCTTCCACTGGGGCGAAGAGAAACCAGTCAGCCCCGCCACTACGCTCAGACCGCTGCGGTGGCGTTCCCACTTGTTGCGCAGTGCAGGAAACCGGCACGCGCCACACTACTCTGACTCGCAGGAGGCTGCTAACCAGCCTACCATTGCTGCATAGAATCCACAAACCTCTCCCCACCACCATCACCACACACCCCATATACCACCGGTCAAACTACAGCTCTTTCAGCCACCTCGATATTTTACACCAAAAACATCCCTCCTTGTGTCAAAGTCAGACAGGCAGCAAAATTCAGGTCCCCTGAGAAGTCAAGTTCAAAGGCAAAAGGGAGCTACCTCCACCCGGGGAACTAGCCTACTTAAGTCCCACCAGGCACACACACAACCACGCTGCGCCTCCCCCCCTCCCTACACCACCACCCCCCACCAGAATTCTTCCCCTGAATTATTTGAATTACGTTTCTCTTTTTATGCCACCATCCTAGCTGGAAAGCAAGGTCGTTCTTCTCTATTGACGAGGTCAACTGCAAAGTGCTTCCTTTAAAAGTTAGTTTTTATCTGCGCTAATTTTTTTAATCTCTCGGGGAGGGGGACGCCTCATTGTCATTTCACAATATTTAAAAAAATGTTTGACTTTTGCCATAGTTTTACCCACCGAGGGGTGGCGCTGCCGCACCACCTCCTCTGAAACAAGTTTTTCACAACAAAGTGGGTTTTGAGAGTGGCTACCAGGCAGGGGATAGAGGGAAGGAAGGATTTTGACATCTAGTCATGGCTACCATTTACTCAACCCATGACTGGAACTCTTCAAGAGCTCAGCAATTGACAGCTCAAGAGTTGAGTTCCATTCCTGTCCACTAAAAACAGAATAACAGTCTCTTAAAGAAAGCATCGGAGTAAAACCCCTCAAAACTGAGGACAGCAAAAGCACAAATGGAGAATTCCCACTTTTCTGGCTTGTCTCCTCCTTCAAGTCACCTAGTTTTTATGAACAGCATATAGCCTTATTGTCACTATCAACAGACCCTTAAAATCAACCAGTGTTCCAGCATGCAGTATTGGAAATGCTTCCAAATAGGATACTGGAAATTTCTATTTATAAACTTGGGGGGTGGGTATTTCCTATCTACAGGTTTCTATTTTGGCCTGAAGACTCAATTGCAGTCATTTTAGCAAGATAATGTTCATCTCCTGGTGCTTTCTGTTCATTTCATTTCTGTTCATTTCTGACCCCAGACACAAATATCTTTTCTTCTTCTTAAAAAAAAAAGTACATATTTTCAAGAAAGTATATATTTCACCTTACTCCTTTGAGCTCATGTTTGCTACCTCCAGGAATAGTGTGTGGATTAGGGCCAGATGAACTTCAACTTGGGCTGCAGATTTACGAGGTTCTGTTCCAGTGCCAAAGGCTCTTGGTAGTAAATACTGAGCAAAATAGATACCTGTCTCCTGATGAATCTTGCCGGCCCTTCTTTTATTTTTTAAAGTTATTTATTAAAACCACACACACACACACACACACACACACACACACACCTTGCAAAGAAAAAGGGAAACTGGCAGTCTCTGTAAAGGAAGCCAGTGGCATCTCTCAGAGCCACAAACTGTATTTCTAAACAACCCTTTCCCTGGTTCCCTCTCTCCTGCCCCACTTTTTTTCTTCTTTCTTTTTCTTTTTTCTTTTTGTTTTTCTGAACAGTAAAAATTGCATCTACAGACAGTCATTTTACTTTAAAAAAAAGTGTTTAAATTTTTCCTCCTGGAAACTATAAAGTGTTTGAGAAAAAAAAAAAAACTTCATAAAAGATTAAATCACTTTCCTAGGGGGGTGATTGGCTGTCTGAAGCAGTCAGGGACCCTGTAACAACTCTGGACTTTCAGCAACCGGTTTAAGGTCATTTCCTCAGCTTAACTGTCAGGACCTCCACCATCCCCACCACGCAGATATAAGTGGGCACCACACAAAGGGTCTCCCCCCCGCCCCGATTCTTTTAGAAAATCTGTTGGGTTGTGCTCTTGCTTTTCATGGGGGAGTTTTAAAACTCATTGCAACATTAGTTCCATTTTTCTCCAGGGTTCCAATAGCACAGTATCATAAAAGCAACGCAACCCATAGTTCTCAAGACATTTACCACTGTCACTACATCCGGCAGCGGGGTGGCCCCTTGCTCCTGCTGCACCCCAGTGCAGCCGGTTTCCGAAGCTCCAACTCCCTACCCACTCGCGCCCCAGGCCGCCGTCGCCGCCGCTTCCCCCACTCCTACTCCCTCGAGAAGAGCCACAGGTTGCAGATCCAACCAACCTCGCAATCTATTTTTGCAAAATCACTCACAAAGGTCTCCCTTTTGCGCCCGCTCCTCCCGCCGGGTCCCCCAGCCATAGCCACAAAGTGCCCTTCTCTCCTCCCGGGTCTTGCACGTAGGGAACGCGGGCTGGAGCTCTGTTTGTCTTTCCCTCGCCCAGTGTAAGGACCTTAGGAATCTGAAGTCTGGCGTCCGCTCTACTCAGGCCCACAACTGCCTTTTTACGGAACGTGCAACATGGGGAAAAAGAATATAAAATTTAGGAAAGGGAGGGAACAACCATTGAGAGCCAACACAGAGTCACGCAGCGCCCAAAATACAAACACCGCGGCCGCCAGAAATCCCGCCACCTTCTCGCTCTCCTGGGCTGTCCTGTCAAGGTTCCCTGTGTCCCCGCACACCGAAAGGCGTCGCAGGTGCAAACACGCACCCCTTTCCTACCCACCCCCAACATCCCTGTCCGGCCGTCAGCCTCTCTTCTCGGGATGGGCAAAGGAAGCGCGCAGTGGCTTCCCGACTCCCTTGACTACAACCAAGAAAGATTAATTTTCAAAGTATTCAATACCCCCCCCCCCAAGCTAAACCTCCCAAAACACAGGGGAAGGGGACACCAAAACACTCGTCTCTCCTTAGGAAGATCACGGCTCTGAAAGGAAGTAGTAGACACGATACTTCATCTGGGTTTATGACCAAAAAAAAAAAAAAAAAAGAGTGGGGGAAAAAAAACACCCGAGGAGTTCGCTTGTATTTTTCCTCCCAAATCTCGGTTCGGTTGGAAGGCAGGGAATCTTAAGGACTGAAGCCGGTGGAAGGGAGCCAGCGGGGCGAGCAAGCGGGCAGCCTCCCTCCTCGCCTCCCGGAGTTACCCAGAAGGACGGGAGAAGAGAGGCTAGGGAAAGGAGGAGGGAGGGAGGGAAAGGGAGGCAGGAGCGAAGGAGCAAGGAAGGCAGTTTGCAAGCCAGAAAAGAGGGAAAAAACACAGCCGCACGAATCCAGCGAGATCACAAGCCGTACGCAAGCAGCAGCCTTTAGAAAGAGCGAGAGCGCGAGCGCGCGTCCTTTCCGCCGTCTGAGGCCAGACAGCCCCCAGACTTGCCAGAATCACCCCCTAAACACTGTCTCGTCCTCTCTGCTCCGGCCGCCCCCAAATTCCCCTCCTTCTCTCCTCCAACCTCCTTTTCAAAAACCAAAACAACATCAGGGAGGGTGGCAAAAGCCTCCCCAAACCGGCCGATTCCCTCAAAGACAACAAAATAATAATAATAATTATATATAAATCTATATCCTAGAGTGGGAGAGACGTGGGACTAATATTCGGCATTTATTTTAACACCTGACAGCTAGAATAAATAAATATATACATTTATATCAATAGATACACATAGGAAACTTGGAGCCAAAGCATTTGGCAAAAGCGGAAAAAAAAAGAATTAAAAGGTAAAATAATGATCATGAGCAGCGGCGGCGGCAGCGGCACCAGCGGCAACGGCGGCGGCGGCGGCAGCAGCAGCAGCGGCGGCAGCAACAGCAATAATCACCTGGTGTCCGGCCTTTCCTAGAAACTTCTTGCATCACCACTTCTAAGAACCCCAGTTCTAAGAATCAACAGAGCTCAATTCTCGGAATTTGAGCTGCGGACTTTACCACTGCTACGTGGCAGGGGAGGACACGGTGTCAGTTCTCTGGGTTTTTTACCTCCTCTGCCCGATAAAATTCCCTCAAAGTCACAATATTTTCCCACTTTACGGCATATTTTGAAGTTCTTACAGGATAACCGTCTTGGTTATGAATGTTCCGCTTCGAGGCTCGAGTGGACAGAAGGCAGCCCTCCCTCCAGGGCCTCTGCATGATGGTACGGCCTGCTCCGCCGCTGTCACGTGGGCGCCTCCTGTGTGACGTCGGCGTCTTCGCTGTAGCAAAGCTCGGCCTCTGGAATTCTGAGAACTAATTTGCTATTCGGTGACATAAGAGGGGGAGTGCGCTTTGCTTTCCCGGGGTCTGGGCTAATTCTTCCTCTCTTACCATAAACTCAGCTCCTCGAGCTAAATGCATAAAAGGGAGCGAGAGATTTGAACCACTAGAACAAGTATGTTATATATAGTAGGTTTAGAGAGACGAGTAAGAGGAAAAAAACAATAAACACCACAGCTCTCTCCAGCTAATATATTAGGCACCACGAGAAAAATATTTGCCAAGCAGTGTTCGGTGGGTTCATTTGCTTTATTTTTAATTTGGGACTGGGGTGGAGGGTGTTTTTGAGCTTTTTCTTTTTGGTGTGATGGCTTGGGATTTCTGGTTGTTGTATTTTGATGATTTTCAGATTTTTGCCTCTGATTTTTGCCTTTTGCAAGTTTGTGGTGTTACGTAAAGCTTAGGATCCGTCATCGGTTGATTCTTGTTTTGTGTGCGTTCTTTCTCTCCCTATCTAATCGCTCAAGCATTTAAAAGAAGATGTATTATTTCAATACTGATACTATTGAAAGACGCTTACATTTTTAATCATATGTGACAATCCCAACCCCCATTTTCCCCTCTTTAGTGCAATTTCCTTTTCCCCTTGGACTTTTACTGAAGAGAGGCTGTCCTGCACTGGAGAGAAATGCTCCAAGAATTTGTTTTGTTTTGGTTTGTTTCTTTCCAGGATAGCAAGTGGTGGGTTTACTCTGTTATTGTTGACTCTTAGGGAATTTCTTGTTGCAAGAAACGTGTGTATTTGGATATATGTACGTGTGTGTTCTGCAGAATTCTGTGAGCCAAATACATGTTTGTGTTTTGATTTTCCTTTTTGGGTTAATTCTTTCATTTCTTTCTTTTTTTCTTTCTTCCTTCCTTCCACCCCCACCCCCCACCCCGGGCTTGTTTCAAGGTCGTTGTGAAAAGTCTCTTCAGTCAGTGTTGAAGGGATCAGCCGGAGGGAATTCTAAAGGCCTGCCGTGCCAGTATCACAGATACTGCGTGTATTTAGAACAGACTGTGCTACAACTACAACGCACCGCACGGAGCACAGTCCTCTCAGCTCTGGAGTTGAGAGGAGGAAATAATTCTTTCTCTTTTTCATTTTTCCTTTCTTTTTAAAGGCAAATGCAGTGCAGAATTATTTCACTGTGGGCCCTGGTTTGTTTGTTCAGAGCTGCCAGTTTCCCTATTTAAATGTTGGTTGGGGTTTTTTCCCCTCCTACTCATCCCTCAATGAGGGAGACTCTTGTTTCTTTTATGTCTCTCTCTTAAAAGAAGGGTGTGAGGGGAAAATAATATTTCAGATTCCTCAAGAATTAACCCAAAATGTTTGGACCAGAAGCAGCTTTCAAAGGTCAGACTGTTCTGAGCTTTGGCTATGAGAGTCCTTCAAGCGACTCATTAAATCACAGATGAGTTCTTAAATGTTCCACAAAATTTCTTCACATATGAATTTCTAATAAAGATTTTTCTCTAAACAATATAACTAGTGCAACCCCAAATTTGGATCTATAATGGAGAAGGGAGCGGAGCTTTAAAAGATCGCTGGTTGTTTCCTCGGATATTTGGGATTTCTTTCACTGACAGTCACATAAGAAGTTTCAGATATGGCTGAGAATGCACCCCCCCCCCCCAAAACCCCTTCCAAAGGCTGTGTCACAGGTTTTACAACCAGGGGTAGTCCAAAGAGGCTGATTACTTTCCACAAGGGCTGGAGCTTAGGAAATATGTGTGTCTGTCCCTGTGAAATCTGAATATTTTAATACTTATTGACAGATGGATTACCGCAGCCTCTGCAGAAAAGCCTGTGTTGTGAAGGATTTTTGAAAAATATACATAGACCTAATCCTGTCACTGTTGTTGAAATGAACATTTTACCCCCAAAGACACATGACTTTGTCAAGTGCGGATTCATGCTGCCAGAAGACAGAATGTCTGTTTTTTTCTTTTCTTTTCTTTTTTATGAGTCCCCTTCTTTCTTGTTTTAGAGAGTTTTAAATGGATCCCACTGATTTCAAAATGATACCCCAATTTTGCTGAAACTATTTTCTTTGTGTATTTATATATCTGATTTCTATTTTTTATAAGCTGTAAACACTTTCGGGTTTCTCAGATGCAAAGTATATATGGCTTAGAATGTGAAGTATATGGCTCTTCTGTATTAACTGGCCCTATAACAGTATTACTTTTGTGATGGGAGGGGGGTCACTTTTCTTGTCAAAATTGTGTCTGCCTCATGCACTGTCCTATGCCCCAATCTTAAACACACAACTTGTCCCTCCTGTGTTTCCTTTGCCACTCCACTCTTAGCCCCATGGGGGCGCTGCAGAGCAAAGGGAAATCTGTTCCCTCAGGCAGTGGAACCAACCAGAGTGGGGGCTGGGAAGGAATTCACCCTTCTCCTACCTTGGCCCTCTTCAATTTTTTGCAGGAAGCCTGAGGAGGGAGAACCCACCAAGCCTGATTTATAGATAATTAACCCCATCACCAGGGACCTCAAACCTCCTCAGCACATTATTTCTGGAACCAAGTGCCAGAGTCCCACATTTTTTCTTTCTTTCTTTCTTTCTTTTTTTTTTTTTTTTTCCCCAAATCAATGTGTTTACATTGAAAGAAATTGACTAGAACAGAAAGAGACCCATTGAAGAGAGAAAGCCTGAGTGAGCGCATTGGAAAAAGTGAGAGAAAGGATTATTGAAAATATTCTAAAGATAGACACTTACTTTTAGGTGAATCTGTTTCTCTCAAATGAATGGTGAGGATAATTGTGCACTCACTTCACAATCTCTTCAATTCCTAGGAAAGTAACTTTATCAAATGTTATGCCAATTTAATGTCATCTTGAATGTTCTTCCTTCTCTCTTTCTTGATCTCTCCCTCATGGGTCCCAGTTGGCATCACTTCATGGGCCTCCCTCACCCTAGCAGTGCTATGTTATAGTAGTAAAGAAATGACTGACTTGAATATTTTCAAATTCTATTTAATCATGCTTAAGAAGCCTTAAAGAGTGATTGGGGTCTCATGAATGTTCCTATAGATTTGGGGACACTATATATCAACTAATACCATGATTAAATGGTTAATGGTTATTAATACTCAGAAAATAGGACTAGACCAGCTTCCTTGCCCCATAGACTAAGCATAGGAATAGGTCCCTGATCACAGCTGCTGTGTAAATATAAGCTTTATTACAGAATAAAATAGCCTGGTCCTAATATTACATCTATTTAAGGAAAGGAACATATTTCACATCCAGTTCCCCTCACAAAACCTCCCTCGCAATTCAATCATAGCTGAAAAAGAACCCGGCCTTGAAATAAACTGTCCTGTCCTCTTTCTAAGGGGGCTTAAAATGGGAAGTGGGTTTCACCTGTCAGGAACTTCTGAAACCCTGGTAGGTCTCTAAGGATTATAGATTTTTGAACTGGAAGGAACTTCCTGATCAATCACTCCTCCAGGCTTCCTTCTTTGCAGAGGGTAGGCTGGCTCCTCACAAGAGGTGCCTGTGATTCTGGCAACAACTGAAAATGGGTCTGTGTGGTTTGATGGTCCTGAGTCATTTTAGAAATTCAGGTTGACCTGACGACCTAGGTTTGAAGGTGGGTATCTGGTCTTTTGGCAGAATTGAGGAAAGCAAGTCTACATTGGGTCCTGTGAAAACTGGAAACTGGTTCTCAGAACCAACTCCAGGTAATGATAAGCATGGGAGTCTGGATGGTCATCTGGGTTTGTTTATGTGTGTAGCCTACAGTGCAGTACTTAAAGGGTATCGGAAATTTTATCTGACTTGTTAACTTTCACCTGTTTATTTCGAATCCTTCATTTAAAATTTTTGTAAACAAGCTCCATAGAGTATCCTTGGACAAAGAAAGGAGTTTCTTGGTGTTTTAAAGAAATACAGAGGCCTAAGGTTATATAGCTCAATGGTAGAACTCTTGTGTAGCATGCTCAAGGACCTGGGTTCCATTACCAGCACCACCAAAAAAAATAAATAAAAATGAAAAATAAATTGAGCAGAAAGTTTTGAGACATAAACAAACAAACAACAATAACAAAGTAGAGGATGATTTCCAGCCAGTACCTTCTGAAAAGGAAGCGTCAACATTTAGTTTTGCCCCACTTGCTGCTGCCAGTGCTTTGGGGCTTTTTATTATTCTATTTTCCCCCCTTTAGCAAACCTTTTCAGCCCGGCTCAGAGCTTTCCCCCAAACACTGATTTTTCCACACTTTTTCTCACGTATTTAAAATGGAAATAAATATCTGGAGCTTAAAATAAAGAAGTGATGGAGGTAGGGGCACATGATCATTTGTTTATTGCATTCGATCACTGTTTTGAATAACAGGGTTTTCACTTCCTATGAAACCTTAGCGTGAGGGAATGCAGCAGCTGGACTCAGAGGGATGAGGAGAGGCAGGCACTTGAGTGTTTGTAAACTCTGGGCGGCCCGCCCTACCCGGCTGCTGTACTTAGCTGTCTCTACTACCTAAGGCTAGAAGTGGAAAAACTTGATTTGCGTGTTGTGCCTGCAATTTTTTTTTTCCTCTCTCTCTCCCTCTCTCTCTCTGCCCCACACCGCCCTCTGTACACCTGACCACGCACAAGCCTATCTGCAGCGGCTCCATGGCAGGGAAAGCTGGGAAGTGGAAGAATGTTCGGAGGGAGGGCGGGCTCGGTACTTTTCCATTCACATCTCCACAGTGGCTTTTCTTGTTTATTTCAACCTCCACCCGCAGGAACCTTTCAGCTGCCTGAAATTCGAGTCATTAAACTGTTCCCTTAGGTCAGACTATACAGGGCTCGGTGCATGTTTCCAACATGTCAGTGTATATGTAACCTGTGTACACACACACACACACACACACACACACAAACCTAACTCTGCGGGTGCACAGAGGGAGAAGGAAAAAACTGGACTTATTGCCAGAAAAACCTTGGTATCTAATTACAGCTCTGCCTAGAATTTTATATGGGACATTGAGCAAAGCCACTACTGAAGACTCAGTTTCCTCAGGTGTGTGAAGGAATAACCCAGATGATTTGTAGGGTGCCGGGTCTGCGCAGAGTTCCTAACCTTTACATCTACACAGACTTTTACGTAACTTTAGGATGGGGGTGAGAAGGAGCTGTGTGTACATGTGTACAGGGGGTGGAGCAAAGGATTAAAATGTAAACTTGTAAGTAAAGAAGGCAGTCCAGAAACCTCACCTCTATCAATTTTTAACCAATTGTAGACCAAAGTCTGGGATTATGCTGAATGAGTCCAAAAGCCGATTGAAGATTTAAAATGTTAAGAGTTGGAGGAGGTAGGTACTAAGACCTTGGACCTTTGATCTCCAGCATTGGTAATCAGAAGTGACAGTTCTCAAGTGCCTTTTCTGCCCTATAGTTTTTGTTGTTTTTTTTTTTCCCCTTCCTTTTGTTTTTGGAAACTGTCCCAGTCAGTGATAGAAGGAGATGACACTTGTAAAGGGGATAGTCTTTAAGCCACTGGGTTCCATGTGAGTGTTGAAAATATTTCATAGCATTAGAAGGAGGGGCAGAAGGAAGAAGAGGGGAAAGAAGGATCTAGGAGAGATTCCTGGTAAGAAGCTAAGAGGTGGTTCAGCCATCTTTGCATTAAAAGTAATTATTAGAAGTCAGAGAAAACAACATATGAAGAGTTTGCCCTTTAAACAAAGAGAGAGGAGGAGACTCCACCTACCAGACCAAACTTGAAAGCAATAAAAGAACACTTTCTATCAATATTTCCTATACATTTTCATTCAACATTCTTCAAAAGAAAGGTCTAAAGTTTCTCAGGCATAATTATCCAGCATTTAACAGACCCACAGCATCCTCAGGAAATAATAAAGTAGCTCCTATTTATCAGTAACGACCCTCTACCATCTCTCCTCCCTTATCATATTTAAATTCTCTAGTATATTGGAACTAAGCCCAGTCAGGGTTGAAACCTATTTCTTTCCTTCATTGTGAAACTGTTGGGAGTTATGCAAGAACTAGAAGAGTCTTTAGTATTATCCAACCCACTGCAACTGATTTTATATAATTGGAAATTGAGGCCCAGACAGAATTTCCCACATACCCTGTCACCAACAGAGCTAGATCCAGAACTTTAAATGCTTGGGTTCTAAATCCTCTCTGCTTTTCCCATGGTTTACTAGTGGGCAGTCTTCAAAAGAGCTATTTGCTGTGGACTCACATTTATAGAAGGCCTCAAATTAAGAGTTTTGACAATATCTTCACTGGGTTTATACAGCAATGTTAGTGGCACATGATTGAAAGAAGACCATCATACTCAAGTTTTATGTGAATTCCAGTGCAAGACCATAGGGTCCTAGGTTAGTGTGATATAATATGGTTGATAAATATATAATTGTCCTATGAATAACCTCACTATAAAGGTAAGATTTAAAGTATATTTGGCCTAGAAACAATGACAAGCAGAAAGTGGGCCTAGAGCTCGGATCTTGGCTTCTAATGTCATTCTCTAGTGACAACAATCAGGGCTCCTTAGAGAGATGACTGAGTCTAGGACTGGGGCAGGAGGCGTACACAATGAGAATGGAATATCTTGTAGCACCAAGAAGTAAGGAATTGCTTAAAACAAAATGTTTATAGGAGACATTTCAAGGACACACAGGAACTTGAACAACTTTCAATAGCTAAAGCTGGAATAATTTGAGAAAACAAAAATACGTTGGCTTATAACCCAAACTAGTGAAACAAACAAACAAACAAAGAAAAAACAAACAACCCCCCCCACGAATCTGTATTAATATAAATAAATCATTGAATAAATTAATAAATGAGAGAGAAGAAACAAGTATTCCATGCAGAAGAATTCCAAGTAATTTATGTAGATAATTTGCCATCAAAAAGGGGAAGCATAAATCCCTACTCCTTTTTTTTTTTTTTTTTTTTTGGTGGTGGTACTGGGGATTGAACCCAGGAGCTTTCTACTTCTGAACTATATCCCCCAGCAACTGCCCCCACTTTTTAAGTTTTTTTTTAATTTTCAAACAGCGTCTTATCATGTTGCCCAGGTGGCCTCAAACTTGTGATCCTCCTGCTTCAGCATTCTGAGTCACTGGGATTATAGGCATGTGCCCCCCAAAAATCTACACTCCAAGTGTGGGCCGCATCTAATACCTTCTTTCCAAAAAATACAGTATGGAAAGATAATGAGGAGAGAATAACTTAATAGGGAGAATTCTGACAAATCCCATCTCAGCCAGGCAATCAAGGTCAACATCAACAATAATAATTTTATATACCCTCTATGTGATATAATGTAGTTGTCTTACCATAATCCTTATTTAATCGTAAGAAAAAACATCAGACAAATCTAGTAAAGGGAGACCCTACAATACTCTTGACCAGCAATTCTCAAAACCATCAAAGTCTTCAGAAGCAAAGTCTGAGGAACTGTCACAGTCTAGAATAACCTAAGGAGACATGACAACTTCATGTAATGTAGTATCCTGGATGGGATCACGGAATAGGAACAGACATAAAGTCAACCTAAATAGAACTGAATCAGTGATGAACTTAATTAATGATAATGTATCAATGTTATTTCATTAATACAAATGCACTATACTAATTTAAGATGGTAATAATACAAGAAATGGGTACAGGGTTATTTTTCTGTACCATCTTCTCAATTCTTCTGTTAATCTAAAACTGTTCTTAAAAATAAAGTCTGTTAGCTGGAAAAATATATACCTACATTTTTGGGGATTTTTCTTTTCATTTCTTCTTCTTCTTCTTTTTTATTTTTAATGCCAGAAAACTCTAAAAAGTGACCTAGGCTTTTTTTTTTCTCTCTCTCTCTCTCTTTTTTTGTAAGGGAGAACCAGGGATTGAACCCACAGCTGCTTTATCTCTGAGCTACAAATCTCAACCCTTTTTCCTGTATTATTAGAGAGTGTCTCACTGAGTTGCTTAGGGTCTTGCTAAATTTCTGAGGCTGGCTTTGAACTTGTGATCCTCCTACCTCAGCCTCCTGAGCCACTGGGATTACAGGTATGCACCACCACATCTAGCTTGACCTAGCCCCCTCTTAAAATTTGAATAGTCCTGCTTCCCACTCAATCATTTTCATAGAATAGAGTCAGGGAAATGGGAGACCTTGCTTGAATATTATTTTTGTTTTGTTAAATTGGAAGCACTTTATTTAGTTTCTGAATGCCACCATCTGGATAACACTAGGGAGGCACCAAAGGCCAAATGTCATTATGTCACATATTCAACCTTTCTCTGTGTTAAGCCTTCATGGAAACAAGGATCTCTTTGCCACAGGTACAGAGAGACATATAGAACTAGAGGATTCTTTGTTGAGGTTGTAGGAGTCCCCAAACTTTTCCCAGAGTGTCTGCTATTTCACTACATAACTCTAGTAGAATTGTGGATTTCATCAGACTTGTAACTCTGGATGTTTACAGAAGAAACATGGATCAGACCCCAAAACTCTATGAAGATATGCATCTGATCTCATAGACTAAATTCTGAAAGCCTCTATCCTCATCATTCACTTCATCAGTTCTACAGTTGACAAAGGTCCAGGAAGGAATTGATTTGCAAAGACCACTTGGCAAATTAATGGTAGAGTTGATTCCCATCAAGTCCACCCTGAATCATTTATTTTGCTGCAGCATCTGAGGACTGCTATTATATTGATAGACATTATGATTTCAAAAGTGCTTCATTAATTTCTAACCAATTGTCAGTTAACGATTGCTTCTAGTTCTAATGCTACACTTGAGTTTTAAATGTTTCTTTGTTTCTTCCCTTCAGCTTTCCCCACCTCTACCAGCATCTTTGCCAAAGTATTTATGAGATTTTTGAACCAATACTTATATTCACAATGGAAGGCGACATTTAAATAACTATTGGTGAAATTATTCCTCCTGTATCAATTAAGATGACTTTTTCAGAGTACTGTTTGATTATATGTACAAAGAATCATAAGATGGTTGCTGGGTCATGCCTTTTGACCCAGTAATTCCATTTCTAGAAATCTGTCCTCAAGGCATAATTCAACATGCAAGGGGGAAAAAATAACTTTGGATAAATAGATGCATCCTAGCATTTTATCTAATAGTAAAAATTCTAAGAGCCTACATGTGCCATCATTAGTAGGTTGGGAGAAAGGGTGTTGGCTAAAGAATGCTTAAATAAATTACAATATAACTAATTCTGAAAATTAAAGCTGAAAAATACATATGGTAACATGAAAGTGAAAAGAAGTAGGATGTGTGTGGGTGTATGTACTTATATACACACATATATATACATCTATACCTGTTATAGGTGTATATATGTGTGTGCATAGTATATTCACAACTATATTTAAAAATATTTTTCATAGAAAATTGACTAGATATAAATGAGTGCATAATTAACAAAAACAATTACAGTAACTATCTTGGGATAGTAGAATTTATTGGGTGCTTTTTTTTCTACTTTAATCTTTTTTGTATCTTCCAAAATGTTTTTCATCTGTCTCATAAGCACACACTCAGAATCTGAAAAACCCTAAGGGATTGCTTTCAAGCACGTACGATTAGGCCCTTAATTCAGAATTTCGAATATTTGACTTAAAGTTGGAACCACCCACATCTGTAGGGCCCACAGTAAAAGTGAGAGCTGCCCACACTCTCATGGAGAGCATCTTTCACTCTGGGAGCCACTTGTCTCCAGAGCAACAAAATAGACCCTTTCTGTGCATTGACCGTAATGAGATGGAGGAGAATCTGCAGGTCTTTGATCTGTCTCCCGCCCACTTGGTGGTGGTGTGATTATCTTGTTTGTTGGTGTTTCATGGCATTTGCAAATGTCAGAGGGTTTCCTGGTTACTATGCTGTCTCTAGGAGGCCACCCAAGAGCCTTCCTAGTAGACAGAACTTCTTTGGGATCCTCCTGGGGTAACAGGTGACTTATTATTCTTTTTTAAGTTTATTTTATAACATGTTTGGCTAGTGAATGCTGAGGGAAAAGGTTTAAAATAAACTCAGAGTTTTATCATCAGACAGTCACAAAGCCGTTAAGAACTTTGTGGGGAGTATACCATTATTTGGGTCACTGGTTCTCAAATAAGGGCATGGAGCTAGACATCAGAATGTAGAAGGGTGAGGGCAGGGATCGGGATGCTAGTAAACCTGTCCTTAAAACACTGATGTGATTCTTCATTCTTGGCTCATTCTATGCACTCATGCATTTCTCACTCAATCATATACTTTATTAACTGTCTCTTTTAGGAAGACACTGTGCTAGACACTAGGGAAACAAACAGGAATAAAACATGGGACTCTGACCCCAGGGGGCACACCAGGGACTAAGAAAATAGAAATCCAGAAAGATTCTGAAGCTTGCTTTAGGTTATGTAACAGATAGTGCCTGAGCCAGAATTATTCCCCAAATGTCCTGATTCTGAACCCAGTAAAACCCCAAGGCTTCTTCTCAGAGGCTTGTCCCTGACCCTACACCCACATCAGTGTGAGGCACTGAATCTCTGCTAGGGCAGGTTCAGCCTCTTTGAGTGTTTGATTAGAGCAGAGTATAACCCCGCCACCTCAATGTGCCATGCAGGAAAGCCAATGCCCTATGGTAGACTAGTGCACACACAAGCTCAGCTTTCTGTACCCTCAGTACCATGCAGACTCAGCTTTCAGGCCAGAGCTTCATAGCTAAGATCATCCATTCTTCAAGTGAAACTAGAACCCTGTCTTGGACTCCAAGTCTAGGTTCCTGCTTAACTCCTGTCAATCCTCTTCTTGGAGAGCCTGGATCCTGAGTTTTATATCCTCTTGCATTCAATTCCTGTCGGGTTCTACCATGATCAGATAGATTACCCTAAAATCACATACAGCCTCAAGCAACAGCCACAACCTAGACTCTAGACCCTAGCAGAAACTAGGCACCTCGTAGATTCCCACTCAACCAAAACCAAGTTCACCACAGTCTATGGGCATCTCAGATCTCTGGGTCATGAACTCATAGGTAAAGTCTCAGGTGCCAGTCTTGCATCCAGACTGCTCTCCATAGCACCCTAGTCATCAAGGCCCAAACTGCCTCAAGATAGATTGGGCTCTTTTGCCAGGAGTTGTAACTATTTTCAGTGGCCAGGAAAGGACATTGGATATTGTGTTAGTCAGCTTTCTATTCCTATAACAAACACCAGAGATAATTAACATATAAAAACAAAAGGCTGATTTTGGCTCACAGTTTTAGAGTTTTCAGTCCTTGATGAATTGGCTCAGTTGATTTGGGACTGTGGTAAGGCAGCACATCAAGTAAGAAGCATGTGGTAGAGCAAGAATACCATTCATTTTATGTCTGGGAAGCCAAAAACAAGAAGAAGAGGAAGGGACTGGGGTCCTCTGTCTCCTCTAACTTCTCTCTAACTTCTTTCCAGTCTCATGTACCACAATTTTCTACACCAGACCCCTGGTCATTCCCCAGGGACTCATGCACTTTCCTCCATTCTCACCCATGCCTTGGCCTCTGCCTTTCCCTGATAAGCCATAATAAGCTCGAGGACAGGGGTAGTCACTTTTGTTTTCTTAGAACTGTGTCCATCAAATGATGCTTACTTAGAAAATTTTGACTAAATTGAAGTAGGTAGAACTGAAAGAGAATTCTATGTGAAATCTGAGGATCTGGGTTCCAGTTAAAGCTCCAGAGCTGACTAAGTTCTGTGGGTCTCAGTTTCTTGTTCTCTAAAATGGTAATTTCTGTTAAGGGTACTCACAGGATTCTCATGAAAATATCAAGTACAATGGAGAAGAAAGTGCTTTGAAAATGATAATGCACAGTTCAAAGTGGTTGTTGAATGATTGAAGGGATCATCAAATGAGTGAACTATCACAGTTATGTAAAGTCATCAGGTTATTCAATAACAAATTCTGAGGCTCAGATTATATCTGGGAACAATGTATTTGAAGTACCCTGACTTGATTTTGTAACTATCCTTAAATGTGAGTATTTCACTTCCCCAAATATTTTAACCCCTTAAGCACTAGAAGACATAGGTTGCTGCTAAGGATTCATAGTGATCCAAAAAGAACAAAAGAGATCACCAGAAAGTCTTTTTGTTCTTGAAATGCAGAATTGGAAATGAACCATTTTCCAGTAGTGGGAACTGAAATCCAGTGTTAGATCCTCCTTTTTGGTACCTTCTTCCTCTTTCTTCCTCCTCTTTCTACCTTAGCTCCTCCCAGCCCTCTCCTGCACCCCAGTGGAAAAAGAATTAGTTGTTTTGTGCTAACTTTCGACTTAGAAAAAGGTACAAGCAAAATACAAATTTATCAGAACTATTTTCTTGGATGAACATGATGGCTACTTAAAAATTTTAAAGACATTTGTTAGGGGTTAAAAAGATAAATATCTCAAAAGCCCATCTCATATTTTCTATAGTTGATAACAATAGCTAACAAATGGAACAGAAAATCCAGTGGACTCAAGAGAAATAAGTCACAACAATCTCCAAAGGGGCTGTGTTGGTAGTGTTCAGGGGCATGAGAACTCTTAGAATTCGTTGCACCAAGGTTTTGCCAGCACCAAGCCCATGCTCAATAGCTCATTTATTTTTGGATCCCTAGAGGTGGGAGGGAGAAAATTACTGGTGTATATTGCTTCAAAACTGCAATCTTGAAGACACTTCAAAGTGAGTGAGCTGGGATAAACCCAAGAATCCTGGACAATGCCTACCCTGAGCAAAGACAGCCACCTCCCTTTATGATTTTTTTTTCTTTCCCCTCATTATGTTCCAAACACCTCTCACCCAACCATACCTGTGGAAGCCACATTCCTGCACAAAGCTAAATTTATCGGGGAGGGCGGGAGCAAAACACAAGAAATATTCTATCGAGATACTTCCCTTCTCGATTCTGAAAACCAGGGGTGTTCACTAATAGAATAGTGGAGTGCTGTTAAGATTCTAAGGGCTTAGAACTGGAAAAGGTGGAGAAACAGGACCCATTCAGCTATATTGCCTTATTTTATCACCCATTTGGTTGTGCTTTTTCAGCCTGAAATAAGCATATGCTCGTATTCTCAGGCCTTACTAATAGGCAGCCACAAAACATATAAACTTAACTACCAATTACAAATTGAGCACTTGCTGTGTGCTAACTCAGGGCTAGATTTTGCATTACAAAGAATGATACAGAGCCATTCCTAAAGGTGCCTGCTGCCTAGATCAGCAGAGAAGCATTACACAAGTAAATCATCAGATGTATTTTCTATCATAAAGTATGAGAACTTAGATACGGGCAATAAAAAAGCTGCTATGAAACTTGGGAAGAACATAATTGACCAGGAGAAAGAAACTTTCTGCTGAGATTTAAAGAGGAAGATGGGTTATCCAGGCCAAGAATGAGGGGACAAATGTACCATGCAGGGGCAACCAAAGTCAAAACATTTAAGTGAGTCAAACTGGAATGTTCAGAGACTGGAAAGAGGCCAACATGGTGGAACATGAAGTTACAGGAGAATCAGGAGCTAGATCACAAGTCTTCATAGACCATGGCCAGGAGTGTATACTTTATTCTGAGTGCATCAAGAAAACATTTAATGTTTTTTGGGCAAGTGGTGACAGGATGGAATTTATTTTTTAAAGAAACCATCCTACCTATTGTGTGGAAGAACGGGGCAACGGAAGATGCTTTACGAGGCTATTGTATGAGCTCTGGTGAGAGATGAAGAAGTCCCTTGGACTAGGGAAATGGTGAAATAGGCACTGACATGTAGAAAGGTTTGAGATATCCTTTGAATTTAAAGCCAACAGGCTTTAACAATAGATCAGATTGAGAAGGAGTGGTAGAGAAGGAGAGTGAGGTTTCAAGAATGAATTCCAGGGCTGGGGTTGTGGCTCGGTGGTAAAGTGCTCACCTAGCATGCACAAGGCACTGGGTTCGGTCCTCAGAACCACATAAATGTAAAATAAAGATATTGGGTCCACCTAAAACTTAAGAATAAATATTTTTTTTTTTTTTTAAAAAAAGAATGAATTCCAAGCTCCTTGGTTGGAGAGCTGGATGGATGTATTTCCATTTACCGAGTTAGAAACAGGGCAAAAGACAACCTCTGGAGAGGGACAGCCGATCACACATCAGTTTCAACATGGTATGTTTGAGATATCTCAGGGGAAGATGGCAATATAGACAATAGGAAATTCAAGACCTGAATTCAAAAAAAAAAAAAAAAGAGAGAGATGTCAGTTTGGAGATAAAAATTGGGGATTCATCAAATAGAGACCGTATTTGCATACAGGAGAAAGAATTGATTTTTGTATCAGACCAGAATTTTAAAAAAAAAATAGCAAAGGTGTAATTGTCTTTAGAAATACCCAACTTCAAACTCATTTCTCAATTTATAGCCAAACTGGAAACTGAAGAAGTGAAATCACTGTAGGAAACGGGACTGAGAGGACATCCTCTTCTCCTGGGTCAGAGGTTTTTTTCATTTCACAGCATATTTTCCACATTTGACACCAACACAGTTGGCTGATACAGCCCCCTGTATCAGATATCATTCTACAGATGTCACTCATGGTTTCACACCACCCCCACATTTTATAATCTGCTTTGTATGAACCACCACACTCTCATAACTAACTTGTTCCCTGCTTCCTTCAGTCAACTTGGAACTTTCTCCCCTGGTTCCTTATGAATATACCTGGACAATTTAATATCAAGGAGGTCTGAGCTTCTGAAGACACACTTCCGCATAGCTCCCTATGACTCAGCTTAGCACTCAGTTCCTTTATACTTATTTAGCAATTGGACTATCTTTCTCTTGAATGTGAGCACCTGAAGATGGAGAGCTATCTTGTTCTTCTCCTTGATATGTTAATCTAGCCCTGCACCTAAGATTAGTAACCTAACCACTTTATACATCATATCGGTCTTGAATGAGAGGTGACCAATTCTTCCATTTTTCAAATAAACACATTTGCTGAGCACATGCTATATGTCAGGTACACTGCAAAAGGTTGTACTTTTGTTCAGTCCTTAAAATATAGTTATGAATAGAGGGTGTGATTAGCTACTGTCAAAAATGTGCTGGTTTATTCATGATTACACATTTACATACCTTCCATTTAATTCAACACACATTTAATGTGCACTGACCATGTCTACAGAAATAGAAGAGCAAGGCTCTGTCCCTTAGCACTCTAAGGCCGGTGCAGCAGGGAGTCATTCACACACACACACAAGCCACAGCCAGGGCTGTCTCTGAGCCAATATACTTAAGTTGCATTTGAGAATGTGATTTCTTTAGACTGATAGATCTAGGGAAGTTTCTGAAAGATGTGGGACTTAAACATAATAACAAAATAATGTGAAACAAAAAACAATAGCCATCAAAACAACAAGCCTACCTTTGAAATAATGAGAGAAACCCTTTTATATAGTTCTTAGGATGCACTGTTATAAGAACTTTATACTTGTTAATTTATTTAATCATTACAACAATCTTAAACATGGGTGGTGTTGTTATTCCCACTTTATAGACTGGAAACTGAAGAACAGAAAGGTTAAGTAGCTTACCTAAGGTCCAAACAGCTTGAGGCAGAGCTGGGATTTGAATTCTAGCAACCTAATAAAGTCTATGCTTTTAGCCTTTGTGCTCTACAGCCTTGGGAATTAAAGAACTTCTACAAGCAGGGTAAGGAGAGGGAGTTTGGGAAGAAGGCACTTCAGACAAAAAGCAGAGCAGAGACAATGGCATAGAGTTTGGGCATATACCTAATAATGCTTGATTTAAAAAAAAAAAATTTGTGACCAGAATGGAGAAAGCACTGGAATATTTCTCTGTGGAGCAAAGGTGTTTCACTGACTTGGTTTAACTTCCTGCAAATGCCTTTTCCTGCACCATAGTTCTGACAACTAAATGTATTCTTTGCCCACTACTCTGAGTAAAGCCCTGTGCTATCCTCTTCATATGTATTCTACTTCCATCATAGCCCTGAGCCTGAGAGGTAGGTGGTATTACATTTCAAAAGAGGAAATGGTTCAGTTCTGCCTCCAGTTGACTTTTTTTTTTTTTGAGAATTCTAGTGATTCCCTAGGAAGCATATTAGTTTTCAGTTTCATACTTTGCAGACTCTTCGTCCCTAGGAACCCTAGAGACGGAGTATCACTCCTGTATTAACACATGCAGCTTCTCTGAGAATGGAAAATCCCAATTAATATCTTTGCCAAAATCTTCCAGTCACTCCTATATTTGGCCAACCTTTCTTGTGTGTGAAAGTCAACATTTAAATATGAAACCTGGCTTCAGTTTCCAAAAATGTAATTGCATTATTAGGAAGTAGTTGAAACTGGGCTTTGTGAATCGATGTGGGAAGACTAGGCATAAGGATGGCCAGCAGTTCAGGGCAACTGTTTAAATACTGGCTGCAACCTCGGGTCACCCTGGTGGCAGCACCATGTCCAGGTCAAGGAGTACCACACATGTAGGGCACGCTCCTTGGCCCTGTAAGGGACTATAAATCAGGGTCTAAAGAAAGGATTGCCTTTCTCATGGATCCCCTGGCAAGTATGTCAAATATTAAAGAACTGCGGTCAAGTTAAAGGCTGGATAAACAGTCACAGCCAGTCCTACAGCCTCCAGCAGCGAGGGCTAGATTCCCAAGCATGGGCTTTGTTTATGCATGTTCTGTCTGGGAACCAGGTTTGGAAGACTCTGTGTTCAGTCCTGTTGTCTTCCAGATTTGATTAGGGGCTCTTAGGAGAGATCTGACCTCAGCTTGGAATGGCAACCTTGAAGAGACAACAAAAAAGAAAGATAAGATAACTAAAGCTTTTAGTGCAATAGGAGGGAAAATGGATGGAGTGAATATTGAGAAGTTTTCATGGAATTTTCAAGGTCAGGGGTATAATGAAGGACCTTGTTCTTGAATGCTGTTGTCAAGCCTTCCAAAAGAGTCTTCCTTGCATGCTAGTCACCAAACTAGAGGTAGGGGATTATTTCTTCCTATGCTTCTTACCTTGGTTTACTCATTTGTAAAATTTGCAGGTATCCTTTTAAGGATTAAAAATAGTAAAGCACAGGAAATGGCCTATGAACATAAATTTGTAGATAGCACACTTTTTAATCTACTACTCAGCTATGCCAACTTTTTGGTAAAAAAATAAGACTAGACAGTCTCATTTGATGGAAGCTTCGAGATCATCTGGTCCAACACCTGAGTACGGTGGATGAGGAGTCTGTGGAGCAGCAGTGTTACATGCCTTCTCCAAGGTGCTCCCACTGCCCAAGTTGCCCAGGATGTTAGAGCCTTTACAACATAGTCTTTTTTTTTTTTTTCCGACAGGAAACAAATGAGGTAAATATCTGCATTTTATAAGTCAGGAGCCAAAGGTTCCAAAGAGCCTTTAAAAAGGTGAGAGGAGTTCAAATTAAGGTTGATCTAAATCCAAAACCCATGCTCTTGACTCTGCACCATGTCACCAAGTTCTCTGCCTCCTTGCAAAAACTTTTTCTTAGGATTTCCAAAAAGCACTTACTGAAAACAAAAGAGAGGGAATTTTGTTGTTGTTGTTGTTATTTTTTTTTTTTAAGTCTGTCTATGAATCACTATGTAACACGGCACAATTTTGTAATCTAAAATGGCCAACTGTACCCGATGACCCAGTCCTCTTTCACCCCTAATGCTGCAATGGGTGAGTCACACCAAAGGAAAAATTGTCCTCCTTTGCCTCCAAATCCAAGTGGTTTTAAAGAGAAAATTCACTTATTTAAAATTATCTTACATGTTTCTTATATGTGGGTTTCTGAGGCCCTGCAAGGACACATGCCTCCCACTTCCTTCTCCTAACACCCAGTAGGTGTTCTGTAAATTTTCTGGTGTATAAATTTTTAAAGTTGGTACTCTGTCAGTATCCTATACACAGTTACTGGTCATTTGGGGGTTATTTCTCTGATAAGTGGGCTCAGTTTATTCAACCTTATGAGCATCCAGCCAAATGAACTTAAACATTTGCCAAACCATACCATTACCATGCATGTTTGCATGTTAGCAGTATACATATAGATATATGCATATATTTAAGAACATTTATTAAGCCTTATTGTGTGACAGGCACCTGGTGAATGGCTGTAAAATATGATCAGCAAGTTAAAATATAGACTTGGATTGCTAATTATAAAAAAAAAAACTTAGCATTTTTTTAATATCACTGCTTTAAGAAAAAACATTTTCTCAATTGTTATCATGCATGATGAGAGAAAAATATTCCTAGTGCAGTAGTCTATATTCATAGGTATGGATTTACTCTGACCTTCCTTTTTACTTTTAGAATTATACCTAATAGCTTAGTTATCTGCCTGTGTCCCCACTTTAGATCTGTGAATTATTCATTCGCCCAAATTCATGGCACTAAGGTAGCACTGTTGCTGCTTAATTGTTTGCACCAAAGTCTCTGAAAAGGCAGTTTATGGAAAGATGTTGAGATGAAGATAGTTCTCTGACACCAGATACCTATGTGTCCTCTCTCAAGTTACCTCTCTCAGCCTGGGTCTTCTTGTCTTTAAAGAAAGAAAAACAACTATCTAACTTGCAAATATGAACAAAAGGAAAAGAAATAATCTCCAGAACCTGGTAAACAAGGAATAAACCTGGTAAATCTTTTGACCCTAGCCATGTCCTCAGTAAGATATGACTTCCAGTCCCTCTTCCTGTGTCACTCCCATACTCAGACACCCCATGAAGGGTTTTTTAATTAGTCACTGATGTGGAACCCTTCACTCCCTTCCCTTAGCATTGAGGTAGATATATGAGTCTGGATAATTATTTCATCCATATGCTCCTGCAATTTACTAATCTGCACTACAATCATCCCACTCTTAGAAAGTGAAGCACTTTCCATTTGTTACCTCACTTGATTCTTACAGCAGCCCCAGGAGAATCACAAGCCAGTGTTGTTATCCTTCCTTGACAGATAAGCAAGTGAGGGTTAGAGAGGTTAAGTGGCTTATCCGGGTCACAATTCCCCATTCAGGTGTATGAATCTGAGTTCCAGCCCTTAGCTTCTTGTTCTATCAACAGCTTTGGGATTTTTGTCACATACTGGATGACAGACACTTCTATTCTGGTCAAAATAAAATTAGGAAGGTAAATGCTGATGGAGAACAGGTCAGTGCATCTAGCACTACCATCTCCACTGGGCCCCACCTTGGCCTCTGGGTCAGTGACCCTTTCTCCTGAGCATTCCTGTTTTAGCCTCTCAGTTTGTCCAGATCCTCTCTGAAGCTCAGAGCATATCTCAAATCCAGGCTTCTCTATGAGGCCTCTGGCCAACCACTTGACCCATTTCTGCAGTTAATATTTACTAAATGACTGATATTGTTCTCCATTGCTCTTGTGGAGTTTCCCCAAAGAAAAGAGAAATAGTAATAAATAATAAATAAATAAACAAATAGTAATAAACTCCATATACATGATATTCTTGATGGTAATAAATGCTGAAAAAGGAAAAAAAACACAAGAAAGAAGGATAAGGTATATGTGAGGGAAAAGAAGGAATTCGATATAGAATGGTTAAGAAAGTGCTCACTGAGCAGATGACATTTGATTTAAGACAGAAAAGAGGTGGAGAAGAGAACTATTTGGACATCTGTGGTAAGAGCATCAGGCAGAAGGAACTGCAAGTGCCCAGGCCCGGAGCCAGAGCATGCCTGGCATGTTTGAGGAGGAGGAAGGAGGCTGCCATGGCTGGACCAGTGAGGAGAGCAGAGTAGGGGAAGTGAGGTCAGAGAGGACCTCATTATATATACTCTATAGGGCACAGGAAGAACTTTCTATTATTTTGCCACTGAGGGTTGGTCCAGTATCTAAATTTTGTTTTAGCAGAATCCTTTTGGCTGTTGCACTGAGATGAGCAAGGTAGAAACACAGAGACCATCGAGGAAGCTATTATAATAATCCTGGAAAGAGATGATGGTGACTTGGGTTAGGAAATAATGAGGGCTGCTCAACTTCTGTATAGATTTACAAGGAGGAAGCTAAAATTATTACTGATAGGTTGGACACAAGTCATAAAGAAACAGGAGTCCAGTACAGCTCCAAGTTCTTGGGCCTGAGCAAACAGTAACAAATGTAGTAAGTACTATTTACTAAGAAAGGAAAGGGTTCACGTGGAGTGGATTTGAAAGAGTAAGGGGGAATATCAGGAACGCCGATTTGAATGTACATATTTCATAAGAGAAGTCTAAGTTGGAGATATAAATTTAGGAGTTGGACATAGCATTTTATTAAAACTGTAACACTGAGTAAGATCCCTAAGAGAGTGAACCCAGAACAAGAAAAGGCCCAGTGACTGAGCCCAAGGACTCTCCTTGCTAGAGGTTTGGGAGAGGAGGAAACACTAGTCAAAAGGAATGAGGAGTGGCCATGAGAATAGGAGAAACCCTCCATTATGCCTTCTGGGAAATCCTGTGGAAACTTGCAATCCCTCATCAATAGTGGTTTACATTCCTGGGACAGAGGCAAGTATCTTTAGAGTGGAGCTGTGCCCCTTCCCTGCTCTCCACAGTGCTCAGTTTCTGGGAGCCCTTCACTTAAACCTAATTAACTTGTCATCTTACAGCTGAATCATAAAATGATAGAGGGTAAGGGACCCAAGAAATCATCCTGGTTTATCACTTTCCCTCTGTGTTCTTTGGAGTGAAGCAAAGGAGTTGTTTTTCTTTATCATTGGGAAACCCATAAAGCTGTTTCCCCTCCTTTCCTAGAAGGGCTAACAAAAGCAACAGTGTCCTGGGAGGCAAAGACACAACCTCACCCCTTCCAAGAAATATTTGAGACTTTTGTCAGACCTTAATCACTTTGGAAAGTTCCAAGGTCTTAGATCTTGTCGAGATCTCCACAAGTTAGAAGGGCCAAGGGAGGAACACACTGTTTTCTGAAGACTCAGCCTTCTTTCAGATGGACCTCAGAAGAAAGATGCCATCCGCCATGTTTCTTCCTCTTAAGATCATCTGAAGACCTAGAATCCTGGACAGGCTGGTAGAGATTGTCTAGTTCGAGCACCTCCTGGAAAAGATGAGGGCCTGGGCCTCCAAAGGCCAAAGTAGCTCATTTTCAATCACAATATCAAGTGTCTTTCATTCAAGGCTAAAAACTAGATCTCAACTTGGAAATTTTCTGCTTGGATTCAGAACCAAGTAATGTATGAGCATTTGCCACATGCCTGGAAACATGCCAGATGCTTCCACTATTGCCATTCCTGTTCCTCACCGTAATCCTCATCAGAGGATTATTCCCTCACCTTTCAGATGAGAGCTTTGGTGCTCAGACAGGAAAGTGGCATGTCCAGGGTCACATGGCTAGCATGGGAGCTCAGGCCCATTTGACTTTAAAACTACTGCACATCTCCTGTGAGTCCTCAGTGGGACTCACAAGCTCACATACTTCCACAGTGTAAGCCATCACCCCAGGACCCTGCCCTCCAGCCGACAGCATAGGCCTCTTTAGCCTGGCATGTTAGTGAGCAATTTAACTTTGAGTCCAGCGTGTGGACTCTGGAACCAAACTGCCTGTGTTTGAGTCAAGATTTTGCCATTTATTAGCTAGTGACTTTGGCTCAAGTAATTTCCCTAAACCCTAGGTTCCTCATCTGCAAATGGGAACAAGGATATATGAACCCCCAGGAAGTTAGGATTAAATAATATTAAACATGTAAATCACTTAGCATGCTGTCTGACATGTATAGTACATGTTCAATAAATGTTAAATATTATAGTAAAGGGATGAAGTTTTTTTCTTTTGTTTTTGTTTTTAAAACCCTGGAGCTGTTTTGAAAAACACTGTCCAATGTTTCAAAATCCTTTCCTGGAAGAAAAGTGAAGAGGCCAACACCAAAACTCAGGCCTGATAGGTCTAATGTATTCAGCAATGCTCTGTATCAAATGCTCCATTAGGAAAGCAGGACCAGAAGTGATGTGGAATTAGGGACTTACAGGAATTAGATCTTACACAACTGATATAAAGTCAAAGGAATGTAGTAAGTCCCCCAAATCCTTTAAAATACCAACAAAAACTATTAATAAACATATACATATGTGTGCATATATATATATGTGTGTGTTTATGTGTGTGTGTGCTTATATGTGTGTGTACATATGTACACACACACACACACACACATAAACACAAAACAACAGAATGAAACTCACCAAAATGTTCCTAATGGACATCTCTGAAAGATGAGATAGTGAGAGGTTTTATTTTTATTTTCATTTACTTTTTAATTTTGCACAGGTCTTTAAAAAAGAAATTATTTGTTAATATTTATTTTTCCTTTATTTCACACTTTATTCCTAGTACTCCTTTTTAAAAAATATTTTATTTTTAGTTGTAGATGGACATGATATTATTATTATTATTATTATTTTATTATTATTATTTTTATTTTTATGTGGTGCTGAGGATTGAACCCAGTGCCTCATACCTGTGAGGCAGGCACTCTACCTCTGAGCTACAGCCCCGGCCCCCTAATTCAAGATAATGTATTGAAGGCATTACAATTTTAAAGTTAATTATGGGGAAGAGATAAGGCTGATGAAATTGGAGAATATCAGGCCCAGAAATGTCAAAGGCCCTGTTGTCCAACTCCTCATTTGGTAAATGGGGATTCAGATGTCCACAAAGGCAGGTCACCTACCAAGACCACACAGAACCTGGACAGAACTTGGGACTTGGCACTCCCATCAGAGTGTATCCATACCACACCTTCTCTCTCTAAGTTCACACTCTTGGCTGATTTTATGATTCAAATAATGATCAAGAGAGGAGGAAAGGGGAGAAGCGGCCATTTATCTCAGTTTTATTTGGCAGGAACTGGGAAGCTTCTCTCATAGGCAGGCACTCTACATTGATTTGTTTTCTTCAAGACCCTGGAGTGCCCACAGCAGCATTCTGATCACCAACCATCATTTCTCTTCCCAGGATTCCAGAGGCAATTCAGGTCTACTCTTCTAATAGTCTAGCATTCAAACTGTAGAGTGTGTCAGGTGACTGGGCAGGTTGGATGAACGTACTATCTCTTGTCACTCTCACTGGTAACAGACAGGTGCTTGTCTAAAGTTGCTCCCTGGATCTCAACAGAAATCTCAGAACTGGTCATTGCTTCCAGACAACCTTCTTACCAGTCAAGCTTACACATAGCTGGCCACTCAGCTAAGATAAGTAACGAGCCAAGAAATATCAAAGAGAGTATGGTTTTGATATACAGGATTTTATTATGGGCATTAGTTCCAATAATTGTGGGCCAGTGAATTTTCAAAGCAGTCAGCAGGAGGATGAAAATGTGACCTTGACAACACCCTATTTTTTCTTAGGCCTTTTAGTCGCTCTGGGGTCCAAATCTAGACTCTTTTAAGACTTCTAAAAGATTATTGCATTGGAAGAGGCAACAAAATATAGAAAAACATGCTAAGTCAGAAAAAGGAAGACTATATTTTGATGCTGTCATCTGTCAGTTATATGACCCTTTCTGGCTCTGATTTTCTCCCTGAAATACTGGGGCAATATTCATTCTTGTTTTCAAATCCAACTGTATTATTTGGCAGTCAATAGAGTGAATATAACCTCAATGTCATTATTTTAGTGATTATAATTCTAATATTAATTCTCAATGACATTAGGCTTCTTCCCAGAATGAAATTAGTCTCCAGGTATTCAGTGCTTATATTTTGAATGGCCTGGGTAATAAAGGGGTGAGGAACTAAATAACTAAATAAAAGCCATTCTTTTCCTGGAAAGCTCTGTTATTGAATCCTCCTCTTGGAATAGAAAGTCCCAGCCACATTGTAGGGAGCAGAGCGCAGGATCCTCTTTGATGTCACCACTCCACCAATGGTCAGTATCACTTCTCTTTTTTCATCAACTGATCTGAAGACCCTATGTTTGGGCTTTTCTGGTGATCATTCAAGTCCCCTACTTGATCATATATCACAGCCTAAGCAACCAAAAGAAAGATACAAGAGGGTAGAAAGAGAGTTGTATTCTTTGGAAGGATGACAGCTAATAAGACTTTAGTTTACAATCAAATAATTTCTTTAAACAGAGAAAGTCACTGCAAACTTAGACAGGAGCAGGCAGGAGCAGAAACATGAGCCCGGCTCTCTGACTATGAAGGTTACCACCCATTTGTGGTTCCTGAGAAAACACTAGAGCACCCTGCCCTGCATTAACAAGCATAGACCTGGCCTTTCAGGTACAGTCCTTCTAGGGATGGGCATCTTGTCCCTATGCTGGGTTCAGCCTAAATCCAGGAAAAAAACTGTAAAGATTCTGAACCCTTCTGGATATATACAGATTCATTTGCCTGCCCACCAGTGTTGGACTGTGCTACTCCTTCATCTGACCAGCAAATCAACACAAATCCAGGCTAAGTGGGTAGGAATCAGGAAAACAAGGGGGACATAGAGTTAGGGAAGGGAACCTCTTCAGTAGCTCCTTTACCATGCCATTCTTTAATTCCTGAGTCATTCTCCACACCCACAGTCCAACCAAGAACCAACAGCCTTACCAGATACAGAAAGATGCTGCAAATATGGCAATTTGACACGATGTTCTCACGGTTGCCTCTTACACACACCTGCGCATCTCCTTTCAAGTCATTGATTTCCAGCTGGACCAAAGAAAGACCATTCTCGTATAAGACAAAGCCAGAGAGCATTACCCAGTGTTGAATCTTGAGCAGTGCAGGCATGATAATACTAATCAGTGGATTGATGCAGGTTCTGTTGGGAAATACTGCATTTTAAGGAAGTGTAACCTTTATACTTCTGAGCTGGGCCAGGAAACATGCCAAGAGGACTTGATTACACTATAGAACAATCCAGTGAGCTGCATTGTTTGTGCCCAGCCATTGCACTGGGCACAAACCAAGGAGGATGCAGGGATTTTCAGAGGATCCAGGGAGAAGGGAGCATGCAGATAATTGTCAGGTACCACAGAAAATACCAGTAAGGTGATCCTGCCCTCTCCTGTGTGCCAAGCCCAGGTTTGGGCATGTCAGTTGCCTCTACTAAACTTTTTGTTCCACAATGTTGCCATCTATATGTCATCAAATTGCATTATCTGGAACCTCATGGCTCAGAATCCTGGAATATTTGTGTCATTAGAACTAAAAGACTCAGAACTTATTCAGAGTTGGTTTCTCTCTCTTCAAAAAGTTGAACAACTTTAAAAAAAATTTGAAATATAAAACCTAAATATTGAAAATCTAAATATAAAACACTCCTAGTATTGGCCTGGTAAGAATAGAACCAGAGAACCATAAAATTGTTGGGTTCAGAAGGAAATAGTTTATTCCATATTTGAATTTCCAACATAATACCCCTACTGAAGTATCCATTCAATTTTTTTAGATATTGCTAAAGCAGAGAAATGTCCACCTCCCAATGTGGGCCATTCCATGTTTGGCCATATTTTGGAATTGGACAGTTTAAATTTGGACTTTTTTTTTTTTACTGGACCAATTGTAGGTAAGGATTCATCACAAGATGGTATTTATCAATAACAAGTGGGGCTCTGTGGGGTTGGTGACTTCAGTGGATGCAAATAGGATCCATAACTATAATCCCAACCCATATGCAAATCTTTAGTCATACAGTAAACTGCCAGGAATATTTACAAATGACAGGTGTAGGTACTTATGATAAAGGATGGTGTGAAAAGACTTCTTTGGTCACAGAGAAAGGAGCTAGATCTAACTTGCTTTAATTTTCATCTTTAAAGGATCATGGGAAAATCAGGCCAATATCACATCTTTTTGGACATAAAATGGGCAGCCAACATCTCCCAGCACTTCAATCATGTGTAGTGAGTTTCTTCTTCTCTGTTGTCATGAACCTGAGTCTAAGTCAGAAAATCATAGAATTACGTTCCTAGCACAGTTTTAGAACGGGGAGTTTCTCAGAAGTGGTATCTGATTTCCTCATCTTAAAAGTAGGAAACTGAGGCTCAGAAAAGGGAGGAAGTTGATTCAAGGTCACAGAGTCCTTTTGAAATGAAGCCAGAACTAAAATTTGTCTCCCCAACTTCTACGGCAGTGCTCTAATCTTTAATTATCAAGGATAAGATGTTGACTGTGTGCAGGGTGTTATGGTCTTGCTAATGTGCTTTAGAGCAGAAACTATAGCAATTTTATAGACTAGAGAAATGAGCCAGTCTCTCTTGATTCTCCAGGTGACACCCTTATGAAGTATAGATTGCTAAATTCCTTTTAAAACATTAATACACTACAAATAACACACACATTGTCTAATATTATCTGCATACAAATATTATCGAAATTATTTCCATTATAAGAACTGCTAGTTACTGAACATTTACTTTGTTCTAGACAATTCCCATTTATTATTAGCTCTTATCTTTTCAATGACTCTGTAAGGTTGGTGTTGTTATGACTGTTTTTCAGGTGAATGAGCTCAGTCTCAGAAGACAAACAGCCAATGTGGCAGAGCTAAGATTTGGAGCTCAGTCTTCCTGGTTCTAAAACTTGTGCTGTTTTTACTACCATAACCTTTTTCACTTCACCACCATCTGACCCCACTCCCTGGTACTGGAGATTGAACCTAGGGCATGCTAGGCAAGCCCTCTACTAATATGCTACTTCACTTTCTCTATACTCTGTCAATCCACTTTATACCCTATTCACCAACAATCCCCAAACATTTTACATGGCCTTTGCTGAAATGGAATAGACTTGAAATTTTTTAAAAATGTCTTGACTATTAATTTGATTATCTCATCAATTTAGGAAGCAACTCCTATATTTAATATTCAAGTAATTCCTATATTTAATTTAATTAGTATTTTTCATATTTAATGCATCTCATAGAAAATAAGGGAAACTAAGACCCTAGCATCTGGTGGTGAGATGGAATGGATTATATGTAACCATAAATAAATAAATAGAAATAATAATATTATGAAAATATTTATTCACCAGTCACAACTTTGAAAACTGTTTGTACTAAAACATGTTTGTATTAGAAGACAACCTGCAGAATTTAAAATCAGAACTTTTTTTTTTTTTTTTTTGCAACAGAGCTAGGTCTAGCATTTGCCTAGAAATCTTCACATACAAATTAGTTTTTTTAATGCATACACTTTAAATATACACATTGATGTTTTAAATCTGTTTTGAACATGGATTAATGAGTATTTGTCTTGATAAAGAAATATCTGCTTTTGAGGTTAGAGTAATGTTTTATATATTGAAAATAGATCATGGGTTCTGATAGTTACAAAGATGTCTGGTAAGTAAAAGAAAATGGGACTGTGTAAGGTAGCAGAATAAGTCTATTGCTACCCTCTAAGTCTGGGGTGAAAGTTCATAAATATGGAACATAATGGTCCACTGGCATCCTGCTGCAGAGGACAATTACATATGACAGTTCAGAGAAGCCAGTCTCTGAACCGATGGAGAACTGTCATCTTGTCAATAAAGTTGTTATAAGACACATGATTTATACCTTTATTTCATGCTCACTTTAGCATCCTCTTCAGAATTTAGCTTCCTTCTAAAATTCACTGGGATACTTTGGTTCAGCTATAGAAACAATTAGATTCAGATAGAAGCACAATTAAAGTTAATTTTAATGAGTGTTTACTATGAGCCAAGCACCTTCTATGCACTTTACAGGTATTGACTCCTTGGTTTTCACAACTGAGTGGAAGAGGAACTGGTGTTGTCTCTGCTTTGAGGAATGCCTAAGTTTGTACAGCTGCTGCAGGAGGAAGCCTTTGTTCCGGAGAGAGGCAGAGACTCCAGGGCCTGGGGAATCCTAACACAATGTTCCACTGCCTCTCATCAGTCCTGGCCAGCAGACAGATCACTCCTCCACAGACAGTAGCCTCAGAGGAAGAGTGATGTCCACTCTTGGTAAGTGTTTGAGCAGGATATTTGTGGTTTCTGTCACCTCACTGCCATCATCTTCTTTACCAGACAGAGCTTCCTATTTTGATGGGTGAATCATCTAGCTATTCTTCGTGATCTTCAGCACCATTTCCTCTCTAAGGGGAAGCTTATTCATGCTCAGAATCTGGCTTCCTTACTGGTCACCTCTGATTGTTCTGTTGGTCGTTCCCTGAGCTTGAATAATCTTTCCTCTGCCAACAACAACTACTCCTTCCTAGACTTGAAAAAAAGTCTGGTCAATTTTCAGCTTACCCAAAATGTAAGAACAGGATTCGTGTCTGATTTGTTTTTTATTCCCATGTCATCTGTCGGGGACATAGCAAACTCTTCATAAGAATTGCAAGAGTGAGTGAATGACTCGCCTTTGAGGGCTGTCTGGACTCAGCAGTTTCTCAGACATCTGCTCTAGTACCAATTCCTTCAGTCATTAACTCAGCAAATGTCCACTGGAAGGGGACATGAGGTTCTATGAATGAAGCATGAACATTCATACTTGAAGACTCACACTTTCTTCATTCATCCATTTGTTCATTCATTTAGTTAATAAATATTTATTGAGCAATACCTATGCTGAATGCATGCAGTAAGCAGAGGCAAGGATTTTAAGAATCAAGGATTTCGACTGGAAATCCCTGGCTCCCAATTTGACTTCACCACTTTATAGCTATGAACTTAGGCAAATTTCTTGATTTCTCTGAGCCCCTGTTTCCTTATCTGCTAAATGAGGAAAATATCAGCATCCATATCCCGAGTTAGCTGTGAGGCGTAAAGGAGAGATTTCACATGTAAAGGGCTCACTAAATGTTATTCATTAGCTGGAAAGTGTTATCCACTGCTTGGTAAGTGAAACAAAGAGAAATCAGATATCATCTTGCTCTTAAACAATAAACTTATGAAAAGATCAATTGTTAAAATATGAGGTACAGGAGATAGGGGTGTAGCTCAGTGAGGGAGCATTTGCCTAACAGGGGGAGGCCCTGGGTTCAATACCCAGAACCAGAAAAAAAATGTAAAACATGAGATACAAATAAAAATGCCAGGGGGCTCCAATTAAGATAGAGCTGGCCTGCACTAGGGGAAATCAGGAAAGCCTCCTTTTCTGAGGAGGTTATACTTGAGCAGGTTTGGACATACAGCCACTCAGGGGAGGGGGATTTCAGGAAATGGAAATAGCTCAGTTATAAATACCATATTCTAAACTCCTGAATCACTGGACAATTAATGTGACAGATAAACAAGATACATAAAGGGATAGACTGAGACAATCCTAGGGAAAGGGACTGACTATATCTTGGGGAATACTTTGAAATCTAGGCAGAGAGTTTTGGTACCATTCTATGTGGACCAGGGGTGCTTCTGTAGATTTATGTGCTTCATTCACTAGCTTCATTTTTATTTTCTACTGTGGAAGTCTGAGGACATCTGAATGAGCACTCACCTTTTAAATTTTTAAGTGACTTATTCTTTCATGCTTTGGAAACTTGATCACCTCCCAATGTGCATTGACACCTATCACTTGAGTGACTAAGTAAGAAGATGACCTGCTGGAGATAAAATCCATTTTAAACTCACATGGTGAGGTTAGATGACTCATCTGTGGTCACTGGTATTGCTAGACTGGGATGTGACTTTCATGGTTTCTGATCCCAAGAGTCTTTCTGTTTTCTGGGGTTCAGGGGATGCAAGCATGCTACAAGAGGAATGTTAAAGCCATGTAACCCGAGTGCCAGAGCAGAGACTTTTTATAAAAGGGCCCTCCAGCTTGGGGTTGCTTCTGCCACCCCTGGTCACTCACCTTTGCAGCAGTTAAGTGCTATGCAAAATGAAATCAGCTGTAGATATTTTCTTACTCTCCTGGCTTGGCCTATTGGGTACCTTTCTTCTGGCTTTATCCCAGCTTTCTTAAAGGGCTTAAAAAGAAATTGTTATTGACTGGGGTTATTTATAATGGGAATCCAGTCTCTCATTCCTCCTGTCCTCCACGGAAGAGTTGGACTCTTAATCTGAACCTTGGGGATTTGGAGGCCCAGTTTGCTTTATTTAGCTTTTAGGACATTGGATTTTTTTGTGAAGAGCTCAAAGTTTCACTGAAGAGAAAAGTATCCTGTGTCCCAAAGTTCTGATCACTTTAAGTAAGTAATTCATCTTCTGCTCCAAATCCTATTCTCTTATTTCCCCCAATTGCATGTTCTTCTTTCTTCCTTTCCTTAAGTAGTTACATAAAAGGGCAGTTTGGATAAGAAACAACTTTTGAGCACACCTCAGAGGCAATTTACTTAAGTGTAAATTATTTACATGGAATAATTTAAGTATATTTAATCTAACAATTTATCCAGCTTGTGAGGTCTAAGAGAAAGGCTACGCAACTATGTGTTCTGTATGGCCTAAATCTGGAACACATATCCTTGCACACAATAAGTGATCAGTCATTTTCGTAAAATAATTCAATTAGTAATCATGCAAGTGTGTCTTGATGAAGGACAGAGCTACCTTTGTCATCCATTCCAGGGGTGTTCTTTAGTTTAGATTTGCTTATACATTCCTACTTGCTCTCCATCCCCTTACACACACACACACACACACACACACACACACACACACACTCAAGCTCCTTAGTTAACGTTTAACATTTTGCCTCTGTTCTTTTGTGCTAGATATGAGGTGTCCCCCCAAACTCCTGTGTTAACGTAGTAATGTTCAGAGGTAAAGTGACTGGATTGTTAGAGCTATGACCTCATTAATCCATCCTAGTTTGAATGGACTGACTGGGTGGTAAAGGTAGAAGGTGAGGCATGGCTGGACAAAGGGGTCGCTGGGAACATGCCCTGGTAGCGTGCATCTTCCCTGAGACTCCTTTCTCTCCCCTCCCTCTCCCCTTCTTGACCCTGACATGAAGGGAGCAGCTTTCCTCTGCTGGCCCTGACCCCTGTGATGCTCTCACCTTGGGCCCAAAGTAATGGAGTCGGCCTTCTATGGACTGGAACCCCAAACAAACCTTCTGTCCTCTAATTTGTTCTTCTCATGTACTTTAGTAACAGCAGCACAATATCTAAATAAAAACAATTGAGTATCTTTTCTTTCTTTCTTTTTTTTTTTTTTTTTTTTGGTACTGGGGCTTGAACTCAGGGGCACTAGACCACTGAGCCACATTCCCAGCCCTGTTTTGTATTTTATTTAGAGTCAGGGTGTCACTAAGTTGCTTTGCATCTTGCTGTTGCTAAAGCTGGATTTGAACTCGTGGTTCTTCTGTCTCAGCCTCCCAGGCTGCTGGGCTTACAGGCCTGTGCCACTATGCCTGGCTTCAATTGAATATCTTGATTGCAAGGCCCTCAAGAACTTTTGAAAGTTTTATTTTGACATAGATGGTATAAGGCAATATCAAATATATCATATATACTTCTAAAAACTGATCTTTAAACTTCACAGTCATATGGCTTTAGTGAAGATACTCAGACAACTTGGGTTTGAGTTTCTGCCTCTATGAAATGGAGATAACAATAGTGCTTATCCCTTAGAAAATCAAATAAGATACCCAGTAATAGAATACTCATCCCAGTCCCTCATGTGCTCAATAAATGTTTGTGAAGATGGCAACAGTGATTTTTTTTTATAGGTTAAAGGAATGGTGTGATGACATTATAAGCTGGAAATCAACTTTTTTTTTTTTGGTAAGAGGTCAGGTATAAAATTCAATTTTATTAGTTAGCATTTATTATATAGAGACTACACATTTAATCAAAGCATTTCAAACAGCATGCAACAAAATAATGTCAGCTATAGTTGATTAACATTTGGATTAAGGAAAACACCACTTGTTTCTTGAATCCTTTATACAATCCTTCATGGATAACCTGGTTTATGCTCAAACCTTATCTGTCCTAATCCTTAATTTTCACAACTCTGTTAAATTTTCACAACTCTGTTAGGGAGGCTTTATCACTTATCTTATCTGAGGGGGAGTGTAGTGACTTGCCTTAGTTCTCACCATATAGAATGTGGTTAAGGTTACAGAAATGTTCAGGATCACTGTGCATCTCCCCCAGTAGAAGAGCCAGGAGTCAATTACTCCTTGGGATTAATTTAAACCACCAGGATCCTTTCCCAAGGTTCGGGGCTATGCTATAAGGGCAATAAGGCAATTACCTGTTCTGATACTAGACTGATCTGGTTTAAATCTTGGCCTTACTGCTTTCTAACTCTGTGACCTGGGGGCAAATAACACAGTCCTCTGAGCTTAAGATGACCAGTCTTTAAGATAAAACAGTTAACACCTCACTGATTTTTGTAAAGATTAAAAGAGACAGAACTTCCTGTGAGGGCAGGAATATAGAGCATTGGGCACTTGGGTGTACTGGGCTATCTACAAGTCTGGCTTTGGCTTTGATGACCCTGAGGCTAGGGAGACTTGGCTGTCACAGCCAACTGTGACTCAGAAAGGTGATGTGTGTGTTGGGGCAGGGTGAATGCCCGAAGAGGGAAAAATCCAAGATAAAGAGAAAGGAGGGCTTGTAGAAATAATATGAGTCTGTGGCTGCCTGGACTATTGGACCTGGGGACTAGCCCATGGAGTGTGGAAAAGAATAAAATGAGAATCAGGAGATCTGAGTTCTAGATTTATTGTTGTTTATCATCATTAACACAACATGATGTCATATCTCTCTCCTCTCCAGACTTCAGTTTATCATCTGAAAAGAAGTGATATCAGGGAATCTGATATCTAGTTTCCTTTCAGTCTTGATAGTGCATTGAAAGTTCCAGGGAACCAAGCTTTTCTTTGCCTTGGAATTGTGGGTATGTCTATTTTGGTTTATAAATGATAATTAATTTGAAATACTTAGTACTTTGTATTTTGTAACTAAACAACTAGTTTTCCTCAGTTATATTCATACCTTAGGAAATAAATATCATTCTTCCCTCGATTCCATCCTACATCCTTTGTCGCACAATAAACTGGATTAAAATGTCATCTAAATCAGGCAAGAGTTGGCTCTACCAGTAACTCTTGATCATCTTGTAATTCAATAAGAAAATGTGTTGGATCATAAGATTCCCAATTGTGCTCTTCCTTTAATGGTGAAAATATCTCAGTGATAGACAGCAGAACTCTCATCAAAGCAGAGAGAAAATAGAGAAAAAGCAAGAGGAGATAAAAGAGGAGGAGGTAGAAGAAGAGAAGATTCAGGGAAAAAAACGGAAGAAGGAACTCATTGTCGTATGGCAAAGCCCCTGAATTAAGTAGTATCCTGTCTTGACTCAGGCAGACGCTTGAAATGACTATCGAAGGCCATGTGAATTGACCACATTCTCGGTCCTTGCCCTTTCTTTTTCCTATCCCCCTCTCTGTCATATTAGGGTTCAGTGTGTGGTGATGATGGGTCTTTCCCACTCTTTTATGGGCACTTTGAGAACAAGACCTGGATAACATTCAGGCCTAGTTCTCCCCCTCAGAATCAGAGGTTCAATATCTTGACCATAGTAGGTTCTCAGTTGACATGTGGTTGGATTAGTGAAGAAATCCCCAAGAATATCTTCTAAAATTGGATGTCATGAAACTGGATTTCTCTCTTCTCTGGTTTCATTCTCTTGGTGATGAGAAGACACAAGTGAGACTGTCTGCCAGACAAGACCACTAATCCTTTCAGGAATCAGTCTAAGGACCTGGATAATGGCTTTTAGTTACTTATTGAGCAATTTGCATGGGGTCTTCTATGCTTTGAAGAACTCTCACACATTTTTATGCCACGAGGTGGTAAAGCAGGAATTGTTTGTGACTCATGTTTTGCAGAACAGAAGATTGTGGTCTGGGGAAGTTAAGTGGCTTGCTTAAGCTCACCAGTGCAGAGTGGTTGAGCACGGATTTGAAATTTACTGAGGCCTTGGGCCCAGTTCCCAGGGTTCTTACTTTGTACATTTCTGATACCTCCTGATGTCTCAGCCAGCTAAACAGGAATGATACCTGCCCAAGCCCAAGCCATCTGATAATGCAACACTCATAAAATTAAGATAATATGTTATGATGGCCTTGCAATCTAAAGAAAAATCTTCACATCAATATAGTCACTGTTTTGGATGACATGGTTACATAACACCTCTGCCTGTGAAATTGTGTAAGTTACTCAGCAGGAGAACTTTGGTCACCCGAGTTGTATAACTTGTTAGATATAGTCCCATAAAGGGGTGACAAGCCAGGACTTCTGGGCCCTCAGGTCTTTTGGACACTGTCTAATTGACCACTCTGCTGACCCTTCAGGAATGCTTTGAAATTTGCCATGCTTGGTGATGATTTTAGAGGACCTATTGATTTTTTTTTTTTTTTTTTTATGGATTGATTTAACATTGGAGGAAAAAAATGTTTTTATCCTAATTGGAATTATCCCATCAGAGAGCATATGCATACCCTGACAAAGGTATAATAATCATATTTAAAAATTTGGTCAGTTAATTTTTTTAATTGAACAAAAACTAGAACTCCATAGAAATCAGCATAAGAGAATAGTAGCTCACTGTGAATATTCTTTCACATAGTATATAAGTGCTTACTTTCTGCCACATACTTTTAAGCACTAGAGATGGAAGAGTTGAATGAAGAAAAGAGATAGAATCTCAGAGCTTATAGAAGTCATATTTTCGTGGAAGGAAACAAAAGACGAACATAACATGGGTTGTACATTCTGTGCCTAAGAATGCATTGGGGGATGGGGACTGGGACTGGGGCTCAGCCATAGAGCACTCACCTAGCACATGTGAGGTTCTGGGTTTGATCCTCAGCACCACATTAAAAATAAATAAATAAAATAAAGGTATTGTGTCCAAAAAGGAAAAAAAAAAAAAAAACGAGAGAGAGAGAGAATACATTAGGGGAAGGGAGATAGATAGCCATGGGGACCAGGAATGTGCTCCTTAGATGTGAAGATGGAGTGCACCTGTGGCCATCTGGGTGAAGAGTGTTCCGGAGAGAGAATATCATTTGAAAAAAGGCTTGTCATGGGAGTATGCTTGGGTGTCCTGAGAACAGCAAGGAGACCAGGGTGACTGGAGCTGAATGTGAAATGAGGCCCAAATGTCAGCAAGAGAACCTGTCAGGCCTGGATGGGACTGTGGCTGTGAGTCTGGGTGAACTGGGGAGTCACGGGGAAGATGATGAGCAGAGGTGTCACATGATCTACAAATTTTAAAAGAACGACCATGGCTGCTCTGGGGAGAATAGACTTGGAGGGGAAATGAGGTATAATGGGGAGAAGGGAAATGGTTTAATAGGCTCTTCAGAGTTGAAGACTAAAACAACTGTGTTTGACCCATAATAGTCTACCCTGTTGGGCCCAAATAAACTGGGCCCAGTTTAGGGATAACTTTTTTAAAATGTTTTTTTAGTTATACGTGGACACAATATCTTTGTTTATTTATTTTTATGTGGTGCTGAGGATCGAAACCAGTGCCTCATGTGTGCGAGGCAAGCACTCTGCCATTGAGCTACAACCCCAGCCCTAGTGATAACTTTTAAATCCCTGAACTGTGAGAGAGTAAGTTCAAGAAAATTTAAACTATTTAAACTTATGTGACCATTTCTACCTCTCTAGGGTAGTACAAATAAATACCACCTTTGACGGCATCTAGGCAATGTTTTCTTTCACTGTGGAAAATAAAGTAACATTTTATATCACTACTCTTAGTTATTATGTGATTTGAATCATGTATGAGCTGAATAATTTATCCAATTCCTAAATGTTAAAAGAAGCAAGGAGGGGAGAACCTAAGGACTCTATGCAAATTGCTGGTAGAGTACATTACAATCAAAAAGGTTAACAATCTCTCAGAAACATCAATGTTATCATCTTAACATTACAAAGAGGCATAGGTTGCTAGGCTTGGAAGAGATGCCACTTTGTAGATGGAGAAACTGAGGCCTAGAAGGGAGGTAACTGCTCAAGTTCCAGGAAATTTACCGAGTTCCCACCAGAGCTTGATTCTCAGTTCAGCATTTTGCTTCCTTTGTCAAAAGGTTTTCTCACAAATGAACTTTGTTTCTTAGGCACTAAAGAGTTTCAAGTCTAACATGTAGAGTTTCTGGCATTAAGAACCCTGTCTTCTCCATCCAGTTACCACCAAATAAGAATGGACCCCATCCATGCCAACCTGGGCTCCCCATCTTGCTCACTGTCCCCTCCCTCCGGCCTTCCACAGCTCATTGGAACTGTAATTCTGCATTAACTGCTCTTCCAATGGGACTCTGCTGGGGCTTGTATCCCCTTGCTCCCTAAAGAGGGAAAAGATAAGTAGACAGCATCCGGTAGTTCTGATGGCTCAGGAGAACCCCAAGACCTTAAAGCCTTTGTTCCTTCATTAAAAGGATTTGGTTCTCAGGTCTTGGAATTTCAAAAGGTGGCTTTGTTCCTGTTACTTTATATTTTCTCATGCATTTAGTTTCTGAGGCAGGAGCACAGTAGAAATTTGAATGTCAAAAGATGCATAGGATTCATTCATATTTATAACCTGACTCTTAAGAAAAAAGAGTGAAAACAAGGATCGACTCCCTGGGAAAGGCACTGGAGAGCTAGACCCAGCTCTAGAACCCAGTAGCCTTGTCACCATCACCAAGGCCATTTTCCTTCAAGCCTTCACTTCTCACCTGTGAAGTGAAGGGATGAGGAGGTTGGGGCTCCCTTGCCAGGACTGATGGGGAGTCTCAAGGATTCATTCACATCCTTCCCACATGTGAAGGCACCTTTATGCAGGCCTATCCGGCCCCAGGTTCCCAGCATCCTTCTCCACAGTCTTAAATTCTGTGATTCTAACCATGCAGTTAGACAGGAGGAATAGCTTCTAATGTTCCATAGCACAGTAGAGTAACTATGGCCGACAACATTTGTATATTTCAAAATAGGTAGAAGAGAGGATTTTTTAAATATTCCCAACCCAAAGAAATGACAAATGTTGGAGGTGATGGATATGCCAATTACCCTGGTAAGATCATTAAACATTGTGTACATGCATGGGAATGTCACATTGCGCTCCATATATATATGTACAACTACTGTCAAATAAAAATGTTAAAAAGTCTTCTATTCTTATTCAAGCAAATATATACTTACTGAGAGCGTCTGCCATGCTCACTGTCTGCTCTCGTGGGCACTGGGCACTGTGAAGCAAGCAAGAAAGAAACAGAAGACATTATTTCTTAGTTCAAGGAAAACCAATTGGAAGAGAGACCTGTTTGCATTAGTGCAGAGATTGCATAATAAATATATTTTTGAAGAAATGCTGTTTTGGTGTCCATGCGCTTTTAGGAATTCCAAATAAACCCACAAAACACTGCTTAGGGAAGTGCTGGGAGGAATGCTTTAATTAATCCACCGAAATGCTTTGAAATGGCAAATCAAGGGCCTCTTTGTAAATGGGGGGGATCAGTGACTTGGGAAACAATTGATTCTCTTAAATGTTTGAAACATTTTTGTCATAGTTTCACAATATTAATTTGTCCTATTATAGAAGAGGGAAAACGGCCTAGAGACTTTCCAAAGGATCACATTTTCAGAATGATTGGAATCTAAAATCTGAACGAAAAGCAGAATTCCCTCTGCCTGAAATGCTTTGTTACTCATTTCATGTCAAAATTTTAGCCATCTTTGAAGGTTGAGCTCAAATATGACCTCATTTATAATAATGATTCCCTCCTGTAAGTCTGTGTGGCTGACCATCTGTCTGCCTTAGTGCCCTCAGCACCTCTTTCCTTGCATTATAAAAGTTTGTATACTTGCCATCTTTTGCCCTGGTCTGGGCTCCCTGAGGTCAAGATCATGTCGAATTCATTTGCATCCTATGCCCTTTAAGTATCAGAGTTCTGCACCATGTTAAGTCAGTTAGGATATAGGTTCAGTTTTTCTAATGGAGACCCAAAATTATAATGCCTGAAACAAGTTAGAGATTGTTTTCTTGCTTACATTAAAAAAAAAAAAAACTATAGAGAGACTAGGGTTAGTAGAGTAGCTCTAAAGTGCTGGTCTCCTCCATCTCAGCTAATGCCAGTCTCCTTCACTAGACGATTAGAGCAGTACCTGAGTTGTCTTACTCACCATTGTCTGTCACATCTGTCACACAACCGGACGGAGGATGGATGCTGTGAGCTATCAAGTGAGAAAGTCCTTGTAAACTGCTCCCGGTAATTATTATTTAAAAATAAGATGTGGATATAAAACAGAACAGAAAGCAGGTGAAGGAAGTGGCAGTGAATCCTACCAGTCATCAAGGGGGAACTGAATTTGATTCTAAGCTTCTTGGAAACCAAGCAGAAAAAGAGAACAGTTTGGGTTACTGAAATTATTTTTTTTTTTTCTAAAAAAGACAAAACTTGTGAAGTCCTTTGCAGAAGACAACTTCTTTTCTTGGGGTTTTATTTAAATGAAAATATTGTTCGCTCCCAGGTTAGTGTTTAAGAATAATGAGATCTCTCCTAACTTGAGAGAGGAAAAAAGAAAGGAAAAATGCAACCTCTTCCTGTCTCTAGCAAGTGGCCTACCTACCTTCATAGACCGCCTGCCCCTCTCTCCACGTCCCCCGCACTCCCATGCAGGCTTTGGTTCTCTGCTTCTCACTTTTACTCTCACTATTCTACCAGAGCCGCCGTAGTGAAACTCTGTAGTCAATGTGTCCTGCATCTTCCTCTGCTTTAGTCTTCATTGTGCTAGACATTTCTTTCCCAGCCGATACACCTGACTTTGATCAGTTCATACCCCTTGATTCTGTTGTACTCACGTCCTAATGATTTTCTTCCTATGTTCCTAGATGCTCTTCCTCATTCTCTTTAAAGGCTGCTTGAGCTCTAATCTTCTATCAATGTTGGCATTCCTCTGTTTTTAATTTTCTTCTTTGACCCTTTCTTTCTTTTAATTCTCTAGTAATGTCTCTCTCTCTCTCTCTCTCTCTCTAGGAAATGTTATCTATTCCTATGGCTTTAATTTATTCTCTGGATTCTGATAATGCCCAGTTTTGGATCTTTAGACTGGATTATTTACCTGAATTTTATATCCATATATTTAAGCTCCTCCTAGATATACTATACAGAACCCTGAATTCTACATGCCTCAAGTATTTTCCCCTCTCCTAACGCTTTTATTCCTGTGATCCTCATGTCAGTGAAGGACTCTAGCTTCTACCCAAAAGGCTGGAATCTTGACATTTTTAATGCTCCTTTGCTCTGAAACCTATCCCCTAAGGCTTTATCACTGAGTCCTATTAACTCTACTTTCTAAATATCTCTAAAATCAGTCTGCTACTTCCTGTTCTCAAATTTCACTACCTGAGTGTGGGCCCTTAGATTTCTACCACAGCTCTTAGCTGGGCCCCCTGCCCCAGGCTGGCCTTTTTTCAAGTTGATTTTCCACAAAGCAGTCCAGGTGGTTGGTCAGTTGGTCTACCTGTGTATCTATTCATCTTTCTCCCTCTCCCTCTTTTTCTCTTTTCTCTCTTCTCTCTTCTCTCTTCTCTCTTCTCTCTTCTCTCTTCTCTCTTCTCTCTTCTCTCTCTCTCTCTCTCTCTCTCTCTCTCTCTCTCTCTCTCTCTCTCTCTTTCTTTCTCCCTTCTCTTTCATTCTCTTTTGGTGGTACTGGGAATTGAACACAGTGCCATGTACATTCTAGGCAAATACTCTATCACTGAGCTACATACCCAACCCTTTTAATTTTGAGAGATAGTCTCATTGAGTTGCCCAGGTTAGCCTTCAACTTGCCATCCTCCTGCTTCAGCCTCCTCAGGAGCTGAGATTACAGCTGGAGCCTCTGTGTGGGCCCAAGTGGTTATTTATAAAGCAATACTCTGAACTTGTATTGTCCTGCTGAAAACTTAACAGTGGCTCTCCGTGACATTCAGAATAAAGTTCTGACTCCATAATGAGACTTAGCGGCCCTGTCTGACCTAGCTCCTACCTATCTTCCAGCCTTATCTCATTCTTCCTCCCAAACCCTGCTCCAAAACACTATACACCCTCCCATGAGCTTCTTCTGCTCCTAGTGGCACCTGGCTCTCTCCTGCCTCAGTGTCATTGTAAGTGCTCTCCCTATCCATCCACACTTCTAGTGGGTTACTCTAATGACCTTTTCACTCTCACTTGAGAAATACTACAAATATGTAATACAACAAATATAGACTGAACACCCACTCCTCAATCACAGGCATTTGTGGCACAACAGCAAGCAAAAAAAAAAATACATGGTCTGTCCCCCATGGCCCTTGTCAAATGGGACTTTGTGTTGTCTTCTCATGGAACGCCATCTGTATCTCACAGGGCACTGTCTCCAGTTTTTTTTTTTTTCAGTGAGTTTTAAATCAGGGTCTAAATGGAGGTCAACAGACTTTTCCCATAAAGAGACAGATGACAGATGGTAAATATTTGGCTTTTCAAGACATACAGTCTCTGTCAGAATTACTCAGCTCTGTGGTTGTAGAGAGAAAGCAGACACAGATGATATGTCAATGAATTGGCATGGCCGTGTGCCGATGAAATTTTATTTCCAATAACACCTGGTGCGCCAGGTTTGGCCTACTGGTCACAGTTTGCTGACCCTGAACCTAGGCATCTACCCTAGGATATTCTTTTGTATTGACAGTACTGGCATTGCATTTGATCTTGAAGCTTACCAATAAGGATTCGTTGAATAAATAAGTGAAAGGTAAAGGAACACAATATTCTATTCTTCTCCCTCTGTGGTCATGACTCCTTGGTCAATATGTGCTGCACATTCATTCTGTACAGCCAGTGAAGACTGCTCCTCCTACCTGGTAGGATGGTTTTCATTTAAACATCTGTATAAGCAAATACTGTATCACAAATCTGGGTTTCTTTGGTGGTAGAGTTTTAAATCCTTTGTCATTACCCCCAATCATTCCCTACAACGCAATGTATGCTCTCTTCCTAATTATGATGGCCAAGCTCTTTATTATCTGGATATGATTCATGTGCTCATTACAGACTTCAGTTATTTCATTGGGGTGTGTGTGTAGATGTACAGAGATAGTGCAGGTTTGGTTCCAGACCACCACGATAAAATCAAGATTGGAATAAAGCAAGTCACATGAGTTTTCTGGTTTCCCAGGACATATAAAAATCATGTTTACATTGTACTATGATCTATTAAGTATACAATAGCACATCATCATCATTATGTCACGTCTAAAAATGCACATACCTTAGTTAAAAATACTCTACTAGTAAAAAATGCTAATGTTCATCTGCGCCCTTGTAAGTCATAACTATTTTGCTGGTGGAGGGTCTTGCCTTGATATTGATGACTGCTCCTCCATCATCACCTGTGGCAATTTCTGAAAATAAGATAAAATCAAATGATTCTTCCTTTCATAAAAGATCTCCCTACAGCGTACGATGTTGTTCATAGCACGTTCTAACAACGTGCACAGCATCTTCGCCCTTTTTTTCTGCTCATCCATAGGAAGCAATTCCATGCCTGTTAAAAGTGCTTTTATTATCATTACGAGATCACAGCACTTCAATCACACCTCCAGGCTCCACTTCTAATTTGCATTCTCCTGCCATTTCTACCACACCTGCAGTTACTTCCTTCTGTGAAGTCCCAAACTACTCAAATCCATCCACATAGACAGGAATGGAATGGACTTTTTCCAAACTCCAGTTAATGTTTATTTATTTATGTATTTTTTCCCACCTCCGATGCATCACAAATGTTCTTAGTGGAATCAAGAATGGGAAATCCTTATTTATTTATTTATTGGTTGTTCACAACATTACAAAGCTCTTGACATATCATCTTTCATACATTAGATTCAAGTGGGTTATGAACTCCCATTTTTACCCCAAATACAGATTGCAGAATCACATCGGTTACACATCCACATTTTTACATAATGGCATATTAGTAACTGTTGTATTCTGCTATCTTTCCTATCCTCAACTATCCCCTCTCCCCTCCCCTCTCATCTTCTCTCTCTACCCCATCTACTGTAATTCATTTCTCTCCTTGTTTTAATTTTCCCATTCCCCTCACAACCTCTTATATGTAATTTTGTATAACAATGGGGGTCTCCCTCCATTTCTATGCAATTTCCCTTTTGTCTCCCTTTCCCTCCCACCTCATGTCTCTGTTTAATGTTAATCTTTTCTTCCTGCTCTTCTGCCCTGCTCTGTTCTTAGTTGCTCTCATTATATCAAAGAAGACATTTGGTATTTGTTTTTTAGGGATTGGCTAGCTTCACTAAGCATAATCTGCTCTAGTGCCATCCATTTCCCTGCAAATTCCATGATTTTGTCATTTTTTAGTGCTGCGTAATACTCCATGGTGTATAAATGCCACATTTTTTTTATCCATTCATCTATTGAAGGGCATCTGGGTTGGTTCCACAGTCTAGCAATTGTGAATTGTGGTGCTATGAACATCGATGTGGTAGTATCCCTGTAGTACGCTCTTTTAAGGTCTTCAGGGAATAGTCCGAGAAGGGCAATAGCTGGGTCAAATGGTGGTTCCATTCCCAGCTTTCCCAGGAATCTCCATACTGCTTTCCAAATTGGCCACACCAGTTTGCAGTCCCGCCAGCAATGTACAAGTGTACCCTTTTCCCCACAACCTCGCCAGCACTTGTTGTTGTTTGACTTCATAATGGCTGCCAATCTTACTGGAGTGAGATGGTATCTTAGGGTGGTTTTGATTTGCATTTCCCTGACTGCTAGAGATGGTGAGCATTTTTTCATGTACTTGTTGATTGATTGTGTGTCCTCCTCTAAGAAGTGTCTGTTCAGGTCCTGGGCCCATTTGTTGATTGGGTTATTTGTTATCTTTGTTTAATTTTTTGAGTTCTTTGTATACTCTGGATATTAGGGCTCTATCTGAAGTGTGAGGAGTAAAGATTTGTTCCCAGGATGTAGGCTCCCTATTGGGAAATCCTTTCTAGAATATTTTCCATTACTTTATCCAGCTGCATCAGAGGTGCCTAAAGCTTTTGTAGCTATATAGTCTTATGAAATGTATACCTTAAATAATAAGACTTGAAAGTCAGAATTACTCCTTGGGCTACAGAATGGATATTGTGTTAGCAGGCATGAAAACAACATTAATCTCCCTGTACATCACCAACAGAGCTCTTGGGTAACTGGGTGAATTGTCAATGAGTAGTAATATTTTGAAAGGAATCCTTTTTATTTGTCCTTCTGAGCAATAGTTCTCAACAGCAGATTTCAAATAGTTCTATACTATAAACAAATGTCCTTATTTATCTTTATTGTTCTATTTACAGAGCATAGGCAGAGTAGCTTTACTCTAATTCTTAAGGGTTCTAGGATTTTCAATGACTGAGCATTGGCTTTAACATTACATCCCCAGCTGCACTAGCCCCTATCAAGGAGGTAACCTTTGAAGCTTCAAAGCCAGGCACTGCCTTCTCTTCTCTAGCTACGGAAGTCCAACGTAAGGCTGGACTTTAGCAAACCCCTTCCTCAATTCTCTCAGCTCAGCTTCCAAGTCAGCGCTTGCTGCTTGCCCCTCACCTTCACGCTGTGGAGAGTTTGTTTCCTTAAACCTCATGAACCAACCTCTGCTAGCTTCATACATTTCTTCTGCAGCTTCTCGCCTCTCTCAGCCTTCATGGAATTGAGGAGCGTGGGGGCCTTGCTCTGGATTAGGCTTTGGCTTAATGGAATGTGGTGGCTGTTGATTTTCCATCCAAACCACTAAAACTTTCTTCAAATCAGCAATGAGTCTGTTTCACTCTATTATCATTCATGTGTTTCCTGGGGTGACACTTTTTATTTCCTTCAAAAACTTTCCTTTGCCTTTACAACTTGTCTAACTGGCATAAGCAGCCCAGCTTTGGGTCCATCTTGGCTTTGACATGTCTTCCTTCTAAACATAATCATTTGTGATTTTTTAAATTTAAGGTGAGACCTATGCAACTCTTCCCTTTCACTTCAACACTTATGGGCCATTTTAAGGCTATTCATTGGCCTAATATAAATATTGTTGAGTTTTAGGAAAAGGGGCAGCTCAAGAAGCTGGGGGAGGGAGGTACAGCCAGTTAGTGGCAGTTGGGACACACACATTTATCAATTAAGTTTGCACTTTTATGGGTGCAGTTTATGGCACTGCAAATATTTACAATAGCAACATCAAAGATTGCTGGTCACAGGTCACCATAACATATATAATAACTATGAACAAGTTTGATATATTGAGAGAATCACCAGAAGGCGACAGAGACACAAAGTGAGAATGTACTCTTGGACACATGGTGCTGATAGATATGTTCAGTGCAGGGTACCGCAAATTTCTAATTTGTAAGCAACGCAAGATCTGAGAAGCACCATAAGGTGAAGGGTTATAAAACAAGGAACACCTATAGTAATTCCTTTGTTCCATAAATATTTATTCAAACTTAACCTTAAAATCTTTCTAAAACACATGGGATATTTAGAGAAAATTGTCAATTAAATCAACATATAAGGGCTGGAGGTGTGGCTCAAGCGGTAGCGCGCTTGCCTGGCATGCATGCAGCCCGGGTTCGATCCTCAGCACCACATACAAACAAAGATGTTGTGTTTGCCAAAAACTAAAAAAATAAATATTAAAAATTCTCTCTCTCTCTCTCTCTCTCTCTCTCTCTTTAAAAAAATCAACATATAAAATACTTATCATGCATAGGGCACTGGGAGAGGATTCAGGGTGCAGTAAAGACAAAGATAACTCAGATAAGGTATTGTCACTAAGGGGCTTACGTTGTAGAAAAGTGAGAACGTGAATAAGTGATTATAACATATTGATGAAAGTTGAAATTACTTGGTGGGGGAGGAATCAGCACAATGTTCTAGAACTTTCATAGGAAGTAAAAATTATCTTCAGCCAAAGAGATCAAAGAAGTCTCTGAGGGAAGAGAATTTGACCTAGAAATTGAAAGGTAGGTATCTGGAATATTGGTAGAACGCTAAATGGCTTAAAAGACAGAAATGTATAGGCACACCACAAGTTACTAGAAAGCAAGTTTTAATGAAGCTACGACCAGGGACTGGCTGATAAAAGCGGAGCCAAATCCCTTCAAGAAGGTGCCAAGTCCATTCTGGTCTGGAATGCATTGATAATTGGGACATTATGCTCAGAGACTGCAAATTGACGTTCTGTCGTCATCCCCCTTGGAATAGAAACTCCAATCCTTTAAAGTAATTAGCACCAATTTGGAGCATGTGTGCAAAAATAAATCACCAGTGTCCAAAAACAGATGCATTAAGTTCAATGGTTACAAAGCAAAAGTTCTTTTTTAGCCCCACCTACGTAAACAAAATCAGAAGTAATTAGCATTTAAAAATAGCAGAGAGATAAGGAGAGTTCAATTCCCACTGGAAAATTATTACTTATATAAAAGTTCACAATGATGAGTGTCTTCCTGGTCTTAGTCATGTTATTTCAGTGGCTAAAGGATGGGCTTTCTTTCCTGAAGGTTAGGAGGGAGAACTGTGATTCTGTGCATGTCAAGGGTCAAGGGTCCAAGTTGAAATCTCAAGGTCTGTGTCCTCTGACAAACAAACAGGGGTCTTTGCTGTCTCTCCTCCCCTCATCACTGTCTCTCATTCCTTCCTCTTCAGGGGTCAGAAGACAATTTGCAGAATCTCGAGTTGTTGGCAGAATCTGGCCCTAGAAGCCTCTGTGTGAGGTTGTGTTGGTGTTTAATAATGAGACACCTACTGTTGGAGAGAGACTCAGCAATGCACACTGAAGAAGGGTGGTGGGTGCCATAGTGAGGATGTGGCTTGTCTCTAAAGGGCTTGTTTTGGAGGTTAGGTCCTCAGTATGGCAGTGTCCAGGGAGAAGGACCTGCAAGTGGGAGGGAGGTTCTTAGTTCACTGGGGGCACTGACCTTGGGAGGGATTGAAGTAGTTCTCTTAGGATCTTGAGCTAGTTCTTGTGAGTGTGCTTATTATAAAAGACTGAGTCTGATCCCCAAGTCTTTCTGGCTTGCTGCCTGGCCATGTGATCTCTCCCCTCTCACAGGAGCTTCCACCACTCCCATTCTACCTGCTATGAGAGCTGAGGAAATGCTGGCACTATGCCCTTGAGTCTCCAGGACTATGAGATAAATAAACGTCTTTTGTTTATAAAGTCACCTGGACTTAGGCATTTTATTATAGTAACAGAATACAGACAAATATAGCCATTTCATGAGCTTATCAGTGCACACTTTGAAGTGGCCCTTGACACCTTTCTATAACATGTTATATCTCAATCAAGGATTGAGTATTACTGTTGTATATGGTGTCAGAATGGGGAGACAAACTGCTGTGGAAATGCAAGTGAAAATGTGGGAGTGCACGGTGCCATGTAAGAGCATTGCCTGATAGTTCTACAGGACTTTGGGTGCCAGATGTGTCAGCAATTTGCTATGTGAACTTGGCTAAGTTGCTTGCTCTTTCTGGGCCTTAGTTCTCCCATCCTTAAAGTTAGGGAACGAATTGGGTCATCTTACTGCTATAGGATCCCATATAGTCTTTTTTTTTTTCTTTTAACCATTTTGAAGACATAACTCACGTCTTCGATTTGTTCTTTTCGTCCACTGACTTGGAAAGACGTGGTGAAGGAATGTTGGGGGAAGGACAACATTTTTCTATTCCTCATTTATAAAATACATGAAAAATATACTCCATCTTTCCTTTCCCCAAATTTCACAACTTTAGAAACACAGGATTGACATAGAGAACCCAGAAGGTCTTGATTGCAGTAGCATAACAGAACCCACCAAATCATAGTCATTCTGAGAAACAGACAGTGAAAGTTGATGTGATCTTGGAATAGAACTGAGGGCTAAATGGGAAGGGATTTGTTCAAAGTGGCTTGTTAAAGGCAGAACTATGATTCAAACCTCTTGATTCTAAATCCTCTTTCCACCATTTCTTTCTTCCTCTGCCTTTAGAATGCCTAATCTTGAATTGGGGCTTCAAGATTGATTAAAATACATATATTTTAAATAAAAATATCAGTGGAGTTTTGCAACAGTACAGCATAGTTTAAATCTCTGACCATTAGTTTTTGTTCGGACTTCACTCAATTTTTTATATTTTTCCCCCAAATCATTTATTGCTGTTGTTGCTTTTCCTAATAATGAATACCAGTCCTTCTGACTGCCCCTCAACACACACACACACACACACACACACACACACACACACACAGAGTTGGGTGTCTATTTGTACAGAAACTTGAGACTCATCTCAAATATCTATGGATATCTTCTCACTGGCCACAGTCAGTCTATATTCCTGGCACTTCATCAATTCTTTGCTTCACAATTACCCCAAGAGTTTCTATTTTTCCTACCTACAGACCCATCTCCTCTATTAAGATGTAAGCTCATCAGAAACTGGGAAGATCTTTATATCCTTGTTATTAAGGCCTTAGTGCTACTTAGGTGTGTTTACTGGACAAATGAATAAATAAAAGAGCTCTGTTAGTATCCAGTGGTGCCCTCATAGCCCTGAGAGCCATGGCAAGATTAGCAGTGACTTTTGTTTCATTCTTTATGAGGAAGCAAGATGGTCAAAGAAGGGCCCAGAGCTAGGGGTGTAGCTCAGCGGCAGAGCATTTGCCTTGAATGTGCAAGGCCCTAGGTTCAGTCCCTAGCACCTCCTTCACACCTAAAGAAGGGCAGAGCTGCCTTGGTTCTGTCTGATCTGTCTTCATGGCTGTGATTTCATAGCACTCTTCGTGACTACTCACGCATGGCCTGAGTACAGAGAGTGACCCTGTCCAGACTTAGGAGATGGGGGAAAGGGCAAGAAGACTACTCATAAACTTTGGGTTGCCAGTCTCAGCATGAGGGCATACCTAAGCCAACCCCCCCCCCCCAGTGACTTTGGCCAGGGTCCTAGATCTGTTCTCTGTGCATCAGCATGGGTCAACTTGGCCTCTGGGAGGGAAAAGTGTCAAGGGTCAGGCACCAGGGGTGTTTCCAGAAACAGTGTTGACAAGAGTGGGAAACTGTAGCCTCTTTGCTCAGACACTTGGAGGCAGAAGGAAGGGAGAGCATAAACAAAAAGCCATCAAACTTCTGTCCCACATTGCAGGCAGGAAAGCAGAGGGCTCTTGAATGTTGGTAAAAAGAGAAGTTGGCATGGTGATGGGGAGTGACAGAAAGTCCTTGTGGACAGGAAGGAGAGGTAGGTGTGAAGTGAGGGCAGAGGAATAAGAGGCAGAGACAGAAAGATTGAGAACTTATAGCTACGAGAGTACAGAGGAAGAGGGAGAGAAAGGAGAGAGGTTTTCTCATTTTAAAGGAGAAAAGAGCAAAGTACAGACATCCAGAGAGAATATAGCTCAGGGTGGGAGTGAGAGAAAAATCTGGAGAGGAAAGAGAAGCAATGAGAGCAAGATGCAGGGCCACTTACAGCTGGCCTGGCCTGCTGGGCTCAGGAAACTTTCTTTTGTAAGCCTGGCACAAGGAAGATCTGTGTGCAGGGGAAAATGTGCTGACTCCTGCCCAGGGCCTGTCAGAGGACAGAAACAGATCAATTAACCTGGGTGGGGCTCTCCTGACTGTGTTCAGTGCCTGGCCAGGCCAGGCCAAGCCAGGCCAGGCCAAGGACTCTCACATGGTCATTAAGCTATTAAAGGGCCATCAGCTGCAGGTCAGGATTAGCCTCTTACCTTGAGAAAAACCCTCTTCCTGTGTGGTGAGGTAGCTCACCTCCGCTGGCCTGACCACTACCTCTCTTTCAAGCCCAGCTCAGGACCTAGTTAGGTATCTCCCCTTGACTTAGAAAACGGGCCTTTTGGAACCTGTGGGCTTTGAGGAACCTCTAAAAGCCAGTACAGCCCACTACAGTTAATTGGCGGGTTGATTCTGGGCCATATTTGTGGGTGGAGCAGCAATCATTTGGAGAAGAATATTCCCATACAGCTCAGAGTACTAGATGAATACTCTAGGGAGAAAGGTGTCAGCACCTAGAAGACCTTTGAAACCCAAACTAGGTAAAAGCTGGCTTCAGAATTCACACATTCAATGTTTTCTCAACATTTTTTGAGCATCTACCATGCATGGGGCGCTCTGAGGGAGGCTGAGGGTACAGAAAGAAGTAAACATGTTCAGTACTCTCTGGGGACAGCAAGGGCAACACAGCCTACTCCCCAACTTAACAGAAGCACTTCAGGAGCTCAGAAGTGATGGTGGCTGATTCTGTTTTGAGGTTAGCAACACATCTGGGAAGGGCACATTTGAGCATGGCCTTAAGGACTGAGTAGGATCCACCAGGGAAAGCAGAGAGAGCCCAGGCAAGGAGAGGCACAGATCAAAACCAACAGGTGTGAAAGTGCAGTCAGTCGGGCTCACCTGGAGGATGAATTGTCAAAGACAGGGAAGACCCCACAAGGCATGGGTGAATGGAAATAGGGGCCAGATAAGGACAGGCACATAGAAACTGAGACACCCAAGGTTTTGGTTAGAAGGAAACTTGGAAGATTACCTAGACGATTGACATTTAGAAAAAAACAAACATTTGTGGGTGAAGTAGAATTTATTGACACATGCCTGGGACTGGGTGTGGCCGAAGGGGACATTAGAATAAGGTTGACATCTCAAACTAATCATGTCATTCCTTTTCTCCATAAAAACCTGAATGTTCTGCCTTGTGTAGACCCTCCTGCCTTCTCAGTCCTTTTTCTCTTGCTTCTCTCCCAACTCCAGTCCTTGCCCGTCCCTCCCAGACTGCCCCAGAACTGATGGAATCTCTGTGCTGGGTCTCCTCAGCCCTGGTCTTCAGTCTCATGTGGGTAGGGGTAGGTCCCTGGAGGACTAGAACCTCCTGTGCCATGAGATCCATCTTCCTAAGAAGGCAGATGTTAGCTCATTTGTCATTGAAAAGTTCTAAAAGCACTAAGAAGTAAAAATCAGCCTTGCCCAGTTCTTTTTTACAAATTAGATGAAGTGAGAAGTAAAAGTTTTCTCCTTCAGTCTGTGAGCATTTATCAATCAAGATGCTTTTCTACGTTAAATCAAATTTATAACAGTGTATATGTGCATTAGAATCACCTACCTATTTATAATAAATTATGACATACACATTAACTTTTCTATTTTAAAGTGTACTGTGGAAAAAATTCCCAATTCTGTACCTCATTTACAGTCTAGTATTCCATAGACTAGAAATGTTGTCAGCTACTTTTCCGTTGATAGACATTTATGATGATTTCACTTGTTTGCTTTTACAAACGATGCTGTCATAAACATCTTTATACACCTTTCCATTATCTCTATAGAATGGATTTTCTAGAGGTTAGATTGTTAAATAAAGAGAATGTACATTTTAAATCTTATTAGGAATCACATCATTCTCTCTCTCTTTTTTTTAAAGATTGTACTGGTTTAATTCAAATGTATGATATGTCAAGATCATTGTACTGTCATGTGTAACTAATTTAAACAAACAAAAAAAAAAGATTTTACTGGTTCATACTCTAAACAGCAATTGCATGAGGTTCCTCTTCCACAATCGCCCTCTTGCCCTGGTACTGCCTCATCACACAACAGGTGAGGAAATGGCAAAGTTAGTTGTCTAATAGCACACACCTACATATTGGCAATGCTGGGACCAAGATTCCAGGTCTGCTGTCACTACACAATAAGGTAATGCATGTGGAATATTAAGAACAATGCCTAGCACCAAACAAGGGCTCAATAAATGTTCATTATCACTACTATGGAAGTACACTGCTCAAACTGAGGCCTGTTACAAGTTTTAGGAACTGGATTAGTGTGGATGATGAATTGGAGAGGAGAGAGAGCAGAGGCAAGGAGGCTTCAGGTAGGTTTTCCCAGTCTGGATAAGGTCCCTTCTTTTTGTTCTCCTGCCATTCTCCCTGACTCCTTGCAACCTCAAATTTGGCGCTGATTAATTGTCCACCGCAATACTTTCTCTGGAGGACAAAAAAGTGAGAGTGTGCTGTCTGCCATCAGGGACTGGAGACTGCAGGCTAAAGTGCTACAGTCACCTTCAGAAGTCCAACAGGAATTTAAAATGATATACTTCCGAGGCTGCGGATCACTCACGTGCCTGTTTTATACCTGAAGGGTCTCAAGGAAAAAGAGCCAGTTATTACTTATTAATTATATTGTGATTCTCCTCAATTAGGTCAGAAACTCCTTAAGGGAGGGCCTCTAACTTAATTTTTTTTTTTATTATCCCCTCCAACATGAACTAGTGTGTTGAGGCAAACGCTGTACAAATTTAATATGCACAAGGTGGGAAAAAGTTCAGGGTCTGGTTTTTGGTGTGATTTGAGGAAGTCACTCCCTTTAGAGTTGTGCCTTCTAGAAATCAATTGATTAAATTACCACGTGATGACTTCAGTCAGTTCCACCTTTGCAAAGTGAAGAGCTGTCCTCAGAACTGTCCCTTGGCCAGGAAAATGCTGGCCTCTCTGCTGCACAGCCTGTCAGAGCATCCGCGCAGTCTTTAGCTGCAAGTTGTGGATCGGGGTAGGCCAGAGAAAAGTGCCTGGGGAAATGGGATTCGAGAAGGTAAGAGCCACTGGAAGAACTTGGCCCCAGAGCCGAGGACTTCTCAATCAATATGCATGACTTTCAGAATTCCTATTTTAATCAGCAAAACGGAAATGAAATTCCCAATGTAGCTTTTAGTTCAAAAAAATAAATTACAAGTGGTATATGATATTCATGCATACCATTTCCTCTGAAATTCTTTTTAAGAATTGAAGAAAATAACCATATAACATACTGGAAAGAACACTAGCCTAGGAGTCCAGAGATTTAGTTTCATGCCCTAAATTTATCACCTGGTAGCTGTGTGATCAAAAGCAGTCAGTTCCCCCGTCTTACCTCATTTCACTTATATATAAAGTAAGAGAACTGATGGTATGTAAGCTCCTCTCAACCCCAATAAAAGTTGAGAGTATAATTCCCTGGGTAGTGTCAAAGACTCCTGCATTTATCCATCCATCCTCTCCACAAATATTTAGTCAATTCCTACTTGGACAGTGTGCATGTGATGTGAGCCCTTCTACTCTGAGTCGATAGAGTGACGGTATCATCCTCCTCATTGTTCCCTCCTTTCCGCTTCTAGCATCTCACTCATCACATCCTTATGCAGTTCACGCTTCACTTGTTTCTGAGATCTGATAAAGTCAAGCCATCCTTGAATATCAGAAACCTTGATGGGCTTCCTACTGCCTTAAGGGAGAATTCCAAACTTTTATACTGGGCTGGATGCTATCTTTCCAATAAACTCTGCTAATGAACTCATCTTTAATCTCACTCTCTTCCTCTCAGCCCTACTCACACCTAAAATGTCGCCCTTCAGCCACACCACACAGTAACCTCACCCGGTGCCTTTGAAGGTCAGATATTCCTCCAGTGCACCACTTGCCCCTCCTTCCCTGCCTGCCTAAAGGGTCTGGTCTGCTTTTCAAGCTCTAGTTCAAATTCTTTCGTTCCTAAGAACATTTGCAGAGAACCAGATCCATCCATTTAGAATTAATTTTCACCTGTTCCCCAGATCTTCCCTGCAGTGAAGTTCAAACACGTGCTAGATCTTTAGTGCAGGGGTTTTGTGAACCCTGTGAACCTCACAGAACACTGTGAGGTTCTAGGGAGAATTGTCCAGTTTTGGATTTTTGACCCTCCACAGAACAGAGATCGTCATGCTTAACACTTAAGATCACTCTGCACTGAGCAGTTACCATAATGCCAGTGACAGCATGGGCTTTATGATACTCCACATTCACTCAGACAACAAAATGCAGACAAGTAAACCACCCAAGGCAACCCCAGTAATAGGACAAAGGCTTGAACCTCTTAAGACTAGTCTACACTGCTTCCCTACAAGGGGCCACGCTATGTGCTGAGTGGTTTGGTAGCTATTCAGAGAAGAGGTTTGCAGGGAGCCATCCATGAAAATCTCATGAGTATCTTCTGTCGGCATGAAGCCAGGGAGATTTTAGGGTTAACCTTGGGAACTATCCGTGGCTCTCCCACGCCAATAGATTGCCCAAGGCACAGGACCTTTATCTTCACTCTGCTAGGATGATCTCTCATGGTTGCTTTGGAGATGGACTTAACCCGTCAGGAACTGGACAGCCCACCTTTAATCTTTTTTGGAGAAGAACATCTATGGAAGGCCTTTGATGTCCCCCTGATATAAATAAAGCAAGCGCAGCCTCATTTTGCCAGAGTATAGAAGCTCAATCTGTGTGATCGGCTTATCCATCCCGCCCCCACTTTTTGAAATTATTTTCTGTGTCCTGTGGTTTTTTTCGTCGTTTTATTCTTTTTAGCTTTTATTTCTTAGCCAGTCCATTCCACCGAGGGGAACCTCATTTCCATCGCCTACGCGGGACACAGGCGTGAGAGGTTGAAGAGGTACTTAACAAAAGTTTCCTGATTAGCTAGGGACATTTCAGAAGTGTTTGGAAGGAGCTGGCATCTGATCTGATCCCTGAGGACGAAGTGGGAATTTGACAAAGAACAAGTTCAGGGTGTACTAATAAGAGAATAAAATGAGAGAGGAGTCCCCTACCAAGTGAAGAAAGGACGTCTGTGAGGAGAATATGAGAGTCGCTTCTCCAGCTAGACTGTGAGTAGGTGAGGACAGGAGACACCTTGGTCCTGCTTAGAGCTGTATCTCCATTGCCCATGGCCATGGAGCGCATGCCAGATAAATATATTGTAGAAATTAATCTGCTCAATAAATGCTACCTAAGCGTGTGTGTGTGTGTGTGTGTGTGTGTGTGTGTGTGTGTGTAATTTTAAACTCACTCTTGGCCTAGAATGCTGAATACACTGCTTTATGAAGGCTTGAAAAGCCCAAGCCAAAACTTTTAAAGCCTGAAAGTGAAACCTCCAGTCCCTAGAAAGTTTCACTGACCAACCCAGTTTCACTGACTGGCTGAGTAAAAAAAATAAACCAACAGAACAAGCTATGAAAAATCAAATAAGAAAAAAAAAATCTTTCAGTTCCAAGAAACTTAGTTATTTTCAGTAATGTGCCTCTTGCAAGGAAACTTGAGGGCTCTGATGAGGTCAGTTTCATTTCCAGTAGAGAGCTTTTACCTTCTATCTCCTTCTTGAGAGAGGAAAGGTCCCTCACCTAGCAGTAGTGCCACAGGCCTGGGGCTGAAGATGTCAGGGGAACTGGGGCCAATAAGGTTCTTCTCATGCCATACTGGGTTGTCCCATGTTTTGTCTTAGAATAAGCTATAGGCAAGTCTATGCCAATGAACATAACTCAGATCACAACATTTGTTGAACCAGTGAGTCAGAAAATGGCTCAAGGCAGAGCTGGCCAGCGGGGAGTTAAGCATGATGAAGTAGAAAACGTCTTCAGCTCACGGCAGGAGCACGGGCCTTCGCCTTCTCTACTGCATAGTAGCTGGGTGACCCTGAGCCTCAATCTCTCTTTCCAGCTCTGACATATTTGGCAGATTCTGGTAGGAGGAGAAAAGAGCTTGCAAAACACTGATAGATTTTTTTTTTTTTTTAAAGAGATGCTTGTGAAAGACTCTACATGCAAGGGAATCTGAGAATGGGATTTTTTTTCTTTGTCCCAACCCAGGTTTCCCAACTTTGGCACTCTGGACATTTTGGGTTTTGTTATGGGGACTTTTCATTGTAGGATACTTTGCAACATCACTGACATATACCCACTAGTACCAGTGGCATCAACTCCCTTCTCTAATATGCCTCCAGACATTGCCAGATGGTCCCTGAGGACAAAATCACCACCAGTTGAGAACTTCAGCTTCTCAATTGCATTCCCACCCAAAACTGATGGATTCCTTAGAATAAGAGAGCTGAGGGTTACAGTAGGAAGTGATAGAAAGCAGGCACAGAGGATCCCTCCACTCGTGTGACCTAAGGATGGGGAACTCAGAGAACTTAGAAGTACTTGAGGCCTGAAGGCAGGAAACCAGCATTGAAGTCTCTGCATTGTCACTGGCTGTGTGAGCTTCATTATCCCACTTAACCTTTCTGATCCTCAGGGTCCTCATGAAGCTAAAAGATGCCATACCTCTACTCTATGAACTAACTTCCTCCCATCCTTTCTCATGTTCACATGCACACTCTCACAAGGTTGTTAGGAGGATTAAAAGAAATGCATGTGAAGGATGCTGTAAATTAAAAGTGTAGGGCAAGTGCATGCTATTAGCTATCACTCTGAAGATTTTTTCCCCCAGAAAAGAAAAGGAACTTCCATTCCTGGAGATATATATATATATATATATATATATATATATATATATATATATTTTTTTTTTTTTTTTTTTTTTTTTTTCTGTCAGCAGTGCTAACAGTGACCTCACAGGTACCACCACAACAGTAATGAAAAGAAGCCATGGGCCACCCTCTGGGAGTACCGCACAGTGACAGCTGCCAGGTTGAATTCTACTAGGCTGGAGTTAGTTGGCATTCTCTAGTATATACAGAAGCCCCTTCAAAGAAGCTACCACAGTGTTGGGCAAAGGCAAGAATGTCCCATTTTGCCATTCACACACCTGGAAGTACTTGGCCCTATGCTGACTTTCTTCCCCTAGGCCACCAACCTGGAAGATGTCCCTGTGACACTTGTCTCCAAGCAGAGACCTTTGGAACTAAGGAAGTCCCTTCCAAAGCCTCAGACCAGGCCCAGATCAGGCTGGGTCCTCTGATGTGAACCACACTGTGGAGTCCTAGGATGTTATGTCCTACTTAACTTCCTAGCAAACAGAAGAGACACCAGGTCAGCAGGCTGGTGACAGTCCAGAAAACTCAGTTAGCTCAAAATCAACCTGGATTTTTTTTTTGGAAAATTCTAAGACCAAAGGGTCAGATTTAGGTTAGAAGAAATAACATCCTTGATGCTTGTAAATGCTTTGAGTTATGGACTACTTTCCCATCCTTCGAGGACAGTATCCAATAGTGGTCAAGGGACTCTTTCTGAACCCTGGGTGCACATTCTGGCCCTGCTCCTCACTGGTTCTGTGTCTGTGGGCAGCCAGTAGGTGTGTGTAAATGTCAGCAGCTCTGCTCGGTGTGCTGCTTGGTCCTCACAGTGAGCCTGGAGGTTGGGGGAAGGTCACCTTCCCCTGGTAGGTGTAGAATCTGAAGTTCAGACAAGAGCATCCCCACACAGCACACCCACATCCCTTTGCTCTACCCGTCCTTTTAGGTCACTCTTGTTTCTCTCTCTGTTATCTAAATGCCAATCTGTCCCTCGAAGTCTGTTCAAATGCTACCTCCTCAATGAGTTCTGCCTCCAGAGTAGAATGAATCTCAGCTTCCTCTAAGCACCACAGCATTTTGTTGGTGTCTCTATTACATGGTGACACTCACTTGGGCCACAGTAGGCAAGAAAAGGCCCAAGATGAAGACATAATACACTTCAGAGTGTGATCAAGGCCAGAGAGATTTGCCAGGTGCAGTTCAAAGGAAGGAAATCTCGCTCCGTGTTTCTCCTGACAGTCATAACATGTCTGGGTACCTTTGAAAGCCCTCACCTCTTCTGGCTTGAATCAAAACTAACTCCATCTATGCCGGCTCCCTTCCCACACCGAGCATCCGGGGAAGGATCTGCGTGACTTCACCTCCACATCCCCCTCACTATGTGGCCCACTGAGGGGCCAAAGTTTGCAGGGGTTTTAAAAAGGCGTCTGACACCGAACTGAGAAGCGTTTGTTGCTGGCGGGCGATGATGACGGGTGACGGATGATGGTGATGGTGATGAAGATGATGTTGATAACAGGGAGGTTATCTGAACCGAAACCCAGCCGTCACGAAGGGCGATGTGCTCACCGTGTTTCACTATGACTGAGTGAACGACGAGAGCGCAGCGAATCAGACCTAGAAACGGAGCCCACTCACTGCAACCTGAAAAGAAACTGGGAAATGGAAAAGGCCTATGGGCGGAGAGCACCACGTTGGCTTGAGCCCAATCTGCACAGCAATGTGGCAGAGGCGCAGAGAAACACCGTCTTACCCTGACCATTCAAGGATGTGACTTTCAGCTAGGTGGGGCGGCGAACACCTGTAATTCCAGCTACTTGAGAGGATGAGGCAGGAGGACCACCGCAAGTTAGAGCTGGGGATACAGCTCATTCCCAAGCATGTGTGAATCTCTGGGTTCAATTCCCAGTATTAAAAAAAAGAAAGAAAAAAAGAAATTGGGGCTGAGGGTGGAGTACAAACATGAGGGTGGGTCACCTTCACGTTGAAAATATCCAAAAACATAGATAAGAGGGAAAATCTTATTACAGGGAGTTGAATACTATCTGAATTCATTGCATTTTCCTCTTCTATCTGTCTGATCTTAGGTAGCTGAGATTATGATTCCATATATTAAAAACATTCATTTACTTTTTGTATAGAAAACACATGTGGAAGGAACAAGATTCAATAGGTGCAAAAGGACTGGCAGTGTGAAGTCAAGTCTCCCTCCCACCCCTGACACCCACCCCTCAGCTTTTCCCAAGTCTTGAGTAAATCCTTCCAGAGGAGTCCTAGGCCTGCCATTGTATGTTTCTGGAGAGAGTTAATAGTCCTAATCCTTCAAGGTTCTTAAGAACTAAAAATTGCCTACAAGAAGAAAACATCGCTAATGCAATATAGCTGTGTTGATAAAAGACACAATTATTTTGCCTCTATACCAGTTATATAACCACAATTATATAGTGCAACTCTTTCTAAATAATGTTCCCAACTGACAGCAGTAGTTGGAGTTACCCAACGAAAACATACTCTCTTGAAAAGCCTCTGTCCCAAAGATCACTTAGAGAGACCACTAACGGTGGTTCTGAGAGTGCCAACAGAGATTTGTCTGTAGGTCTCTGAGTTGAAGTGACTTAAGATGTGCATCCCCAGCCCAGGCACCTAAGGCAGGTTCCCCTTCTCCCAAGAGCAGACCTGGCAACAAGGACTTCTCACCTTGTTCTGCCCTGGGGTGTGTGGGCAGGGTGGGTGGGGGAATTCCAGTTCAAAGGAGGCAGTTTAAAGAAAGTCATTTCCATAAAATCTTGCTTAAAATAGAGAAAACCATTTTATACATAACCAGACTCTGACCTCTACAAACTTATCCCCTCCCCTCGCCCCACACGCATGTGCAGGCATACGGAGAAGTGGGGAGTGGAATGCAAGCTCTCCTTGAGATCCTGGGCTGCCCGTGGACTTAACATTGCCACAGATCCTCCAACCCGCTATCTACCTCAGTGTGGTCTTGTCCCCAGCAGGCAGTTTCAAGAGGTTTTCAGGAATTACTGCAGTTTGGAAGTTTATTTACCAGGGAAGAGAGTTTCCCCCTCTGCTCCCCCTCTCCTCCCAGTATCCATCTGATAACGTTACAGAAGGATTCACAACAACCCCCACCAGCCCCCCACTGAATAACACATCGTCTGGCAACAGGAGGCGTTTGCTTACATTTGGAAGGCATGACTGCATCAACTCCAGTTGTCCCTGAACTGCAACTGATGGGCCTCACGTGCTGCAGCCAACAGTTTGCCTTCACCCACTCCCCTCTCTGAAACGAACCTTTCTCTGGGAAAACAAGAAACCTACGTGCCATCCTGAGTGAGAGACTAACAGGAGCCGTGTCCCTGGAATCGCATCCCAGGCGTGGCAGGCAAGAGCACACGCTGGGGGATTTAAAACAGCAAGTTAAGCTTCGAGCATCTCTGGAGAGAACTTTTGAGCCAAAAGACTCAAGTGTTCAGATCTGAAGTATTGTCATAGGCATTGAGTTCTCAATATGTGCCGTAGAAGGCATCATGCTGCTGTCTCCTTTAGCAAAACTTTGCAACTCCCCCCTCATTCTGACTTATTTACTCAGCACTATTCTATAGGCAGATTTATGTTTCCCCAAAGATGTCTATGTCCTAATCCCCCAAACCCGTGAACATGTCATTTTGCATGGCAATTAAAGTTGCAGATGGAATTGAGCTTCCTGCAGCTGATTTTAAAATGGGGAAATCTGTGGATTATCTGTGTGTCTCAGTGTAATTACGAAGGTCTGTAAAGAGGGGAAGAGAAGAGTCAGACCCAGAGTGGTGGCCTTTCGAGAAAGACTCTGTCTGCCATTACCAGCTTTGAAGATGAGGGAAGGGGCCCATAAGCCAAGGAATACAGGCAGCCTTTGCAGTCTAGAAAATATAAGAACATGGATGGTCCCCTATAACTTCCTGGATTTTAGCAGTGTGAGACCCATGTCAGACTTCTGACCTCCAGTACTGTAGGATGATAAAGTTGTGTTGTTATAGCAGCAATTGGAAACCCATACAGCTACCATGGATCTCCTCTGTGTCAGACTGGGTACCTAGAACTGAGGGGGCGTCCCTACAACATGTACTTTGTGCTTTGTATTCATCTTCAGGGTCCCACTAGGGAAACTAAAGCCACTTTAACTGTCTAAATAGTTTGGTTCAGGTAATTGGCTATATAGGTATTTGAAGAAGTTGAGAAGCCAACCCAGACATTAGCAAGAGCAGAAGTTGCTACTCCAGTTACTAGACTATGCCAGATGGACAAAAAGAGGAGGCCATTCTATTGGAGTCCAGAGGCCAGGGTCACCTAGTGGAAACTGGACCATGGTGGGCCTCTTCAGCAGGAGCTAGAACCACGGAGACCATAGAGCCTGGCTGGAGAATCTTGCTGAGTAAGAAAGGAAGAGAAAAATATATGTAACTTCTCCCTTCCTTCTACCTCCAGGGTCCTGCCAATGCTTCCCACAGTGCCCAGCTGGAAGTCAGCTGATGTAGAAGCCAGGATGTGCAGGGATCAGCCCCTCTGCAAGGCCCAGCAGAACTGGGGAGGATAGTGAGTGGGCTAATGGATCTGAAGATGGAGGCACCTCTCTCTTTTCTGCACTGACCACCACAAATCTTGAAACACAATGGAGTGTTTAAAAACCTACAGTCTTAACCTAGAACCTTCCATGGTCTGGCCCTTCCCTGACTCCTCTGCCTTCATCCTATGTTCTCCCTTCATTCACAGCACTACCATGCTGACCTTTTGCTGTGGCATCAACATGTCAAAGAAGTCCCTTCTTGGGGGCCCTGTACCTGTCTCAGCCTCTGCATAATTCCTCTTCCCCTGCTTCTGCCTTAACTGATAACTGTTCCCTATTTCCCTTCCAGAATGACCGTGGCTTGGTCAGATGACTCTTTTCACCATCGAGAATAGGTCTCCCTCACCACATCATCCCCCATTGTCTTTTCTTCATTTTCTCTGAAATGATCTTGGTTGTGTGCTTACTTATGTAGCAAAATCTTCCCTAGACTGTAAGCTTCTTGTGAGTAGGGCTATTGCCTGTGACTTGCCAGGTCCTTATAAGCAGCATCTATTAGATGTTTACCAAAATCTATTTCTTTTTGAAAACAAAACAAGGCTTATTTCAGATGCTTTTGTAGTTAAGTGTGACTGAGTTTTAGCTAATGGAACATAAGTGGAAATACACGGTGCAGCGGCCAGGTCTGATGGTGGAAACCATCCAAGCACACTCCTGCAAGTTTTTCCCTCCTGCCAGATAACGTCAAAGCCCTAGGGAACGGTGGAGGCACAAGATGAAAGAAACTGGGCTTTTGAATGACTAAGTGCAAGAGAGTTGTCCCAGCAACCTACATACCCATCCAGGACTGTTATGTGCACAAGAAGGAAGTTCTGTGTTGACTCATTACACTAACCTACCCTAACGAAAACAGTTCCCTATGCCAAGAATAGTACTGGGTCGGTAATTGGCCCTAAATGAATAGTGATTGAACAATTGGATATTAGACACTTAATAATGAGGTGTTCAGTGACGGAGAGTCTTTTCCCACCCTTAGTCCTCATCTACCAGTTCCCTAAGGACAGGGAAGAATTCCCCTTTATATACTCAATGCCTCCCATAGTACCTAAACCTGGGTCAATCCTCAACAGACGTGGGCTGCTGGGTTGCCAGGCAGTATTAGGGGAACGGTGACTGACAGAGCCGTGTCTAAACCACGTGTCTTAGCTGCTCTATACTGGCATTCTATACTGTTGGGACTACACATGTTTGTGCAGCTCAGCTCTTTAGAGTTTACACAGGGCTTTTCGCTTGATCCTGCTTCATGACAACTCTGAAAGATAATTATTATTAGGAGTTAGACAATGAATCTGAGCTCAAAGGGGTTAAGTCTTTTGCTCAAGAGCTTATTTTTTTTAAATGATAAAACTGGCATTAATCCATGGTTCCAAAATATTTATCAAGTGCTTCCAATGGCCAAGTCCCCTAGCCTGAAACTTCTGCACCTAGTAAGGACTCTAGAAATTTGAGAACCCAGGGTTGTGGGGAAACTGGAATTGCCTCCCAAGCTCCGGTGGAGGAAAGGTGTGAGCTGGGACACCGCTGCTGTGTGCCTTAGTGCATAGTTCTGGGTGGTCTGCCAGACTCGCCTGTGGTCGACAACATGGCTGTAACCCCCTCCGCAGCTCTCCCGCTTGCCCAGGCTAAGGGCCTGGTGCTCTAAGCCTGCCCTTTTCCATACATTCTTTTCTTCTCCCTGTGCCAAGATTTCAGTAGACAATTTAGAATGGGTTCCAGGCCATTTAGCTCAGTCAGAGATTTGGGTGAAAGTTTCCTCCCACTCACCCCAGGTCTCAGATAACCCATCAGGATGTGCCCAGCCTGCGTGAAGGGGGTAGGGGAAAGCTCGAGGAGAGTTTTAGGCATAGGATTGGAACAGAAGTTTCCGCAGCTGTTAAATTTACCTAAACTAACCCGACCAGACAAAATATGTCGGTAATAGGTTGGTTGGAAAACTTAGGACTAAAGCCAAGGGGACATAACTTGTCTAAACGGAATCTGCAAAGGCCCCCGGAGAGTCACTGGCAGTTTGGATATTTGTCAGGGCAAAGAGGGCAAGGGCTGGTGTCTGAAGGGGCCGATGGAGGAAGAGAAGAGGAGATGAGATGACCAGGTCTGCGCAGGGGCTCAGTCTGTTCCAGCCCAGGGACTCGCCTCTACCTGGTAGCCTCTCTCTGTAAATAAATCCTGGCTGCACTTACCATGCAGGACTTCCCACATTCGATGTGTCTGAGGTGGGGTGAAATACAAATATGCCTTTTCATAATAGCTTTACACCTGGAGCAGCAGAGGACCGGTTTATTACCTTGGTAAACAAAAGTTAGAATTCAAGCAAAGTACAAACTTTGCCTAAGGCACTTCTGACAGTGCACCTTGTGTTTGTGAAATGAACTTGATATATATATGATGTGAAGCAATGGAAGGCTGGGCCTTTTCTCTCTTTTCCCTTCTCTTTTCTTTTATCTTTTTCTCTCTTCTTTTTTTTTTCCTCTTGTCTAATTTGCAAGGTTTAAAAGTTCATGGGGGATGGGGGTAGGAGAGAGAGAGAGAGAGGAGAAGAGGGGAGAAGTTGGGGAAATTTACTTTGGCTCCGGCTTTTTCCAGCATTTTGAAAAATCACACCATTTAGTGTGAAAAAAAAATGTGAGCTGATATATATTCTCTTCCAGCGATAATGTACTCCTTGCTGTTCTCAGTGACAATTAGGGTTTGTGAGTGGGAGACAGGGTAAACCAGTTTGGGGAACACACAGAGGAACCAGGCTTTGCATTAAATCTAACTTCAACATTTAAAAAAATGATAAATATTTATTCAGTGTCAGTTTTGTGCCAAGCACAGAACTATGACCTTTCCATAATCATTATTCCATGTAGTCTTCATAGACCACATGAAGTAGAGATTATTGATCCAAATGTCCATTTTACAAGTAAGGCTGTGGTTACTGAAGTGAATCAGGTCCCAGTTTTCTAATTCCAAATTCAGGCTTTTCTGCACTGATCTCTACCCTCTACTTGGGAGTCATGGACTCTGTGGGTGTCTGGGTCACTTTGTTTCCCTTTCTTGCAACTCCCACCTATTTTTCTACCTTGGTAATTGACTGCACTTGTAAAAACAATCCGTCTTCTCTGTTCTTTGGTACATGTCTGCTCAGAGGATTTCCTTGCTCTTCATAGTCACCTGGCATCTGGGCCACCCTCTCACCAGCAGGCAGCCCCGTGCACAGGAGCTAAAGCACGTGAAACAGATTTTCCTTCAAAACACACGTCAGCTTGAAAGCAGAGGCAGTGATAAGGAAGCAAAGGCACATCTCATGTTCGGTTGGCTCAACAAATACCTCTGCGTTCTCCCATCCCCAGCTCGAATAAATCAGCAAAAGCATCTGAGCGTTTTGGATTCTTTTCCAAAACAAGCCTTTGAACCTAAAGAACTTTGCCCATTTCTACGTGTTCATTACTCAAATGTTCAGCTGGGGCTTGCCCAGCTGAATGGCTCAGGTCGGTAAAATTTTAACTCTTTCCTCCACAGATGGATTCCCAATGCTTTTAAAATGAGAGAGAACTCATTAGGCTTGTTTTTTTAAAAGAAATCTCAATGAATGTGTCAACTTGTGCCTGTCTCCACAGATGAAGGATTCCTTGAGGGAACACATTAAACTGAAGTTGGACAGTGGTGATGTCATTAAGGCATTGTCAACTCAGCAGTTTCAGGGCACCAGAACTGTGGATATTTGTGCTTTGCAGGATTTCAAGAGAAAACCCAGTCTCCCTCCTCCGACTCCCCTTCCAATTAATTCCATCCCCTCCCACTGATGCATCTTTAATGCACTCCTTGAGAATTGCTTTGGTTTTATTTATTGCAAGCTTTAAAAAAAAATGTTGGAACATTAATACTATTGCAATGGGAAAGATTTCAGTTGTCAATGGATTAGACACAATTCCTGTGCTGGAGCCCTAGAGGAAAAAGGCATGGGGATTTCTGAGCTGGGAGAAAGAACTTGCTCAAGAATGCTTGCTTTGGAGACTCAGCTCTCAAAACCTGGGGGACCCTCTCATGGAATTTCAGCCCTTCAATTAACTGTAAAGAGCACCCAACTCAACCCCTTTCTTTTACAGAAGAGAAAGCCAAGGCTCAAGCAAGACCAAGGTTTGTTCAACCAGCCAAGCAGCAGGTCTCCACAGCTCCTTGGCCAGGGCTCACAGCTCTCCCCAGGCAGCCTATCCAACCTGGAAACAGCGATTATAAGACTAAAAACCAGCCCTTCATCTTGGTGTGAATCCACTTAGCCTGGCTTTTTATCACCACTTGTCAATAAGTCTCCATTAATTGAGCCTATGGAGAGATGTTTACCCCAAGAAAAAAAGAGGAGAAACCTGGGACACTTCCAAAACATTCACTGGAAAACATATCCAAGGTTCAGAGATCTTAGTGTATCTTTCTTTACATGGTTATGATTCTAGACTACATAAGCAATGCTTTAAAAGAAAACTATATTCCTTTCCTACTTTGAATCTTACTCTCATCAACTTTTAAAATTTCCTTTCTGGTGACTCTAAGGTGCTATGGGTCCCTGTCACTGGGAAGTGCAGTTACCCAATGATTGAGTTCTACATTGAAGTAACTGGGAGGATGCTGGGATATTTATTAGGGCTAGAAGGAAGCTTAGTGAGGCTCTGGACCACATGCCTCAGTTTACAGAAGAGTGGGGTAGGCCTGAGAGAGGTTAAGTTGCTCATCACATTAACAGACAACAAACCATGGATCTGGCCAGCCTTGCAAAAGGATCCTTCCATTCAACAATTATTAAGTGTCTCCCTTTGGAGTATATCCTCCAGCAATTTTTACAAGAAAAATAAAAAATAAAAATAAATGGATTGTGTCCAATTCCAGGAGCTGAATGTTTGTTGTTGCCCAGGCTTAGTTAATCCCCAGGTATTGACATGAGGGATGGAGCATGAGTTATCCTCACCATCTTTTGTTTTACGGAAAGACGAGTACATAGAAGTCAGGGGAATTTTCCAAGATTATGTGATGAATCAGCAAAGGCTCTGAGGCAACACGCTGGTACTGGATGAAGAATCAGAAGACATAAATTCCAGACCTTATCCTCTCTAACCATATGGGAGGTCTTAGGCAAGCCACCTCACCTCTGAGTCCCAATTTCCCCACCCAGAGAAGGACTTTACTTGATGACTTCTAAGTATGCTTCAGTTCTAATGACCTTCAGGTCTAGAACATGTAGTCTTATTCCATGTAGTCTTTTAATGTCTAAAATGTGATAATGTGAAGCCAGAAATCAACTGCCACAATGGCTCACCCCTGAATTCTCAGACCACAAAGGTTAAGTGAGTTCTGCCCCCCAAATACAAGATACAAAATAATAATGACAATAAATTTTATTTTATTTTTTCCATAGTTAGCCTGTGTTTGCTGTCACATATCTGTGTACAAGGGCAAACATAAAACACAACAAATAAATTAATAACATACAAATAAAAAACTCAGAAAAAGGATACCTTCATCATTTTTTACTTTTTGAGGAATAAGAAAAAAACGGGAATTTTTACTGAGGAGCTACCACATACTAAGCCGTTTCTATACACTCACTATCTCATTTATCTGAAAACAATCAGTGCTGTCATATCCCCTTAACAGAATAAGAAACTAAAGCTCAGAAATGAAATAATTTGCCAAACATACAAACTGTTAAGCATCAAAGTGTAGGTTTGAAATCAGCTTTTTGACTCCAAAACTCATGCATCCCACAATTCTATGTTACATACAATAAAATACTGCTCTATTTCTGGTTAGGAAAATTGCCTTTTCAAACATGAGAAAGAAACAAAATAAATCAATATTTTACTAGGTGCCACAAGGAATAATGCCATAGTTTTCCTGGGTTGCAACATCTGAACATCTTTGACCATAGGCCAAAGAATTTGAGGCATTAATATGACTTTCCCTAATAATTTAGAAGGATAATATTTCTTGTCTGGAATTATTCTAATCAGAAATATTAACTATGTCCATAGAATCAAAGACCAGGTAGCTGTTACTTGGTTTGGAATTCATGTTAACTTCACATATGTACCAAGTTTTTATCTCAACCCCTCCCTAGCCATTCAATTCTGTAGTTCTCCCAAGAATATAGGCCAATATTAGAGTAGACTGATTTAGAGTCATCTCTAGGAGGGGAGTCTGTACTGGCCTCTCTAAGTTGCCCATACCAGTCTCTAAGTTATAGACCAACATGGATTAGATTCCGCAAGTTTATTCATCTATTTCTTGACAACCTCAGTCAGATACATCCAGCACACTGCCAGGCTAGTGCTATCAAGACAAAGGAGATTTAGCCTTGACTTTGAACACTTAAGCTAAGGCAGGCTTAGACCCTAGGAAAAATCATGGGAGTTTGCATTGTCCTGTACCTGCATCCAGGATCTAGGGATGTGACCAAGTGTTTGAGAATGTGACTAAAAGCATTTTCTGTTTTGGTTTTCACCAGTAAAAGTTTTTGAGCCCATGTGGTACCATGTTAGAAAGCCGGAGAATATTAAAGTTTGAAATGTCTGGAGATTTAGGTATCACGTCAATTCTCCTTTTGTAGAAACGAAGTTACTGAGGTTCAGATAGTGGAAGGTTGTCTAAGGTCACAACAGAGCCTGAGGCCAGGCTGGACTGACACCCAGGCCTCCCTGTTCCAGGCTCTTGTCTCTTGCCTCTGTCATGGAAAAGGCATTAGCCTTTGTTTAATGAAATATTTGACCCAATGGATAGGTAGACCAGTACTTCCTCAAACTATGGTGGCTCTGGTTAAGTTGAGCTGACACTGTGGTCAGTGACAAAACATCTATGCAATAGCCACTATGGACATCTTACTATACCAAGCCTTTCATGCTCTGCACGTTACCTTGCCTGGGTCTGGAACAACTTCCCATTTCTCCTCAGGACCATCTATTACTCTTTCAGATCCAATTTCATTGCTTCCTCTGAAGAGGTACAGTGGGCTTCTACTGGGTCAATAGAGGCAAAATGGGGCTACATTTCCCAGACTCCCCTTTCCTACATCATTGTGTATTAGTTTTTCAGGATACTGGAAATACAGAAGCAAAACTGCCATGCTTTAATATTTAGGAAGCTGGTGCATGGCACCATGTGCCATGGTGTCACGCATACGTTGTCCCTGGTCTGCTGGTTCACCCAGTTGGGTGGGCCAGCAGCTGATCCCTCAGTTCCTCCAGTTCCCATCAGCTCTTCTCGATCAGCTGCCTGAATCATAGACCACCATGAATAGCTCTATGGGGAAGGGCACCAGATTGTACTCCAGGTCACCAAAATTATCTCTGGAGTCAGCGAGAGACAAATGGGCTCCAGTTGGCCCTTGCAGAATCCAGGCCATTATTGCTTTTCCCCCACTCCACTCTCATTTCCTTTTCCCAGCTGCCTGCCCTTCTGACTTTAAGTCCAGCATCAAATTCAGTAACCGTCCATAGGCTGATGAGCCAGCACCTACAATTGTATGGATTAAACCCTGATGATAAATCTTTATCGCTTGCAGTGATTCTGCTTCCCTGATCTCTAACCATTCCAGAGTCTCTGGTGATCCCCCCAAATTAAATACTTCCCTGCCACATACCTCTGTTAAAGCATGTGACACAACAGGCTGTACCTCCATGATTGACAAGTCTCTCTCCTACTGTTGAGGCTGGTGAGGACCATGCATCATGTGTTTGTTTTGTGCGCACGACTACTATGAGCACTACTTAATCCTTACAATAACCCAAAGAAGAAAGAGTTGTCATTATTCTCATCTTGTAGACACAGCAACTGAGGATCAGTCAACATAAGTGATTTGCTCATTCTTTCCCAATGAGGAAAGAAGCTGGGATTCAAAACCAGGCCGCCTGGCTCCTTCCTGGAGGTGGGCTGTTCGAGGAGCAAATTTCACCCACAAATGAAAGAATGATCTATCTATTTAATTGAAAAAGAAAATGACTTTTCTATAAAGTTGAGGGAGGGATGAAAAGAGGAGCTTTGGGACCTAGGAGCCAATTGTATCTTGAATGCCATCTTTCCCTGACTGGTAGTTGACACTGTAAATGGTCCATCATCAAGATCTTATTAGGGAGCAAGAGACCTGCCAGGTATGTATCACCTGAAAGCCATCAGCATGCTCTCTGGCAGCAGTAAATACTAACAATGCCACACACCCCTTGACAAGCCTGCTTTTCTCCCCAGCCCAGGCAGATGCCCCACCCTGGGTGGAGCTCTCTCTTGTCTGTGGGTCTCCCTGAGTGTGGAGGGCTGAGCCTGGCTGGAGACAAGGCTTCCCACACAGGTGCCTGGCATGCAATTAGTGGTTCACCCTTCACTTTTTATGTGAATAATGAAATATGACATTAAAACTATACTTTTGTACCTAGTAAACATGGACTGGCACTCATTACATTTTTAATGTGGTTGTCAACTTCTAGATATCAAACTAGAGTAAACATTCAAGTTGGACTCAAATCAGTGTCTTGGGCTACTGTTCAATATGCAGCTGGATTTGCAGAATAAGGGTTAAAGAAATATAAGGCCTCTATGTTATTTGTAATACACTAAAAATTAACAACACGAGGAATAAAGAAACAAAAATGTAAAAAAAAATATGGGAAAAAACCCCAAAATATATGAAAGAAAAATGTTAAGAAATAAATACAGTGCTACCTACATGCAAGGTCAAAAGCCTATATTGCTCTTTTAGTACAGAGACAGAGCCTGCAAGCTTTGTGCCCCTCGAAGTCTTCCACTCGAACAGGAACAAAAAGCCCCAAAGTGCATTCAATGCATCCTTAGTATCCAGCATCGATGTTACACAAATATCTCATATAACCTAAGCCATAAGAAGGATTCACATTTAAATTCATGGTTTTTATTCTTGTCCAGTCTTGGGATAGACTTTGAATAGATCTCATCCCGGCTTTCATGAGAACAGATGAGAACACCCGAGCTCAGTGAAGGCAGATCCTCCCACTGTGGGCTGATTCCTGCTGACTTGGGAAGAGTCCCGAGGAAGGGTCCCCAGCCAGGAGGCAGCAGGATCAGGCTGAGACTCAGACTCTGGCCCCACACAGACCCACCCTCCTCAACATGGATTCCTCATCCCAGGAGTTTCCCCTGCTGTCAGGGGCCCATGGCATCCCCACAGCTTCTCTGTCAGATGCTAAAGCTAGGGACCAAGCGAGAGGGGGCGGAACCTGTGAGGCTTACTAGCAATGAAATCCTGTGTCCCTGCCTGCTGCCTGCTCTGACCTTCCGGGGACTGTTGCCCAAGCTCTTTCCATTCTTCTTGCACTGGCTTTCTCGGACAGCCCCTGCCACATCCTCAAGGGAACCTCTCAAGAGTTCCTTTCTCGTGGCCTATTCAAAGGGGAAAAGGGACCCAGAGATGAGGGAAGAGTAGCTAGGGAGGTGGATTTCCTATTACCCTTTAAATCTTCCTTTTCAGGAATGTTCTCTTTCACTCATTTATTGGATGACACTGAGGCCCAGAGAAGTAGGGTGTCCTCTCTAAGGACACCCAGAGTGGCTGGAGGGCCCTACTTGTAGGATGTTGGTATCCTGTGGTTTTGTGATCCAGAGCTCTCTTTTTGATGACTTGAGTTGTCTTTGCTTGGAATTAACAGATTAAGGAGTATGTTACACGTTAGTGTCACATTTTTGTGCCTTGTGTGTTGTTGGAAACCAAAACACCATCCTTACTCCTTCCAGGTGACCATTTATGCAAACATTTTAATTTTTATAGCAAATAGCATTTTGTTTTTGAATCAAACCTCAAAATCTATATTGTTGTCCTTTACTGTGCTAGTCCAAAAGGGAATGAAAACCTGAGGAAATATAAAAATACAGATTTATGTATACATTTTAAACTTTTTAACCATGTAAATAATATGCATTGTATTATAAAAATTTAAAAAGAAGAAAATTAAAATAACACATTGTGCAAAGATAATTGTGTACACAACAGTGTTACTATCTTTGGTAGATTTTTTTTTCCCTATGGAAAAATATATACATCATCCACACTGCTTTTGTAACCCACCATGATGGATTTCGAACATAGATAATACCATGTTGATATGCCAGTGGGTGCATGTAAATAGCTCAGTGATCACCAGGCACACTAAGAACGAGATGCAATTATGAGCAAAATGTAGCCTGGTCCCCAAGGAACTTACCGGTCAAACTGGAAAGAGGGGAAAGAGCACAGGCTTCCCCAGCTTTGGTTTAGGGACCTTCCTGCTGATTTGTCCTTGTTTTGAGGTATATCTTGGCTCCCTAGGCTTCTTTTTTTATAGTCCAGCAAGTTTAAATCACAGTTTCCTTCAACTTGTCTTTAGTTCATAGTGTTCTCCTCACTTGCTTTTAATCTACAATCAAGAGTCTTAGTCATAGTGCTTTTCGTAGTCAGTGAGTCCCACATGGCCTGACAGAGTCCAGTCCTCAGAGGCCGTGAAGCAAACTCTCCAACAGCAGGTGCTACCAATGGTGCTACAAGTAGAAGTGGGTCCTGGCTTGGAGATGGACGTCATCCTTGGGTTGCAGTGTCCCTGAAGCAAGAAGGAGACTCTTCCAATATACTGAGAGCTTTATGCTACTAAACGCCTGCCATGGCTTAACCCATGCAGACTACTGAGGGGCAGATTGGGCTCTTCATAAAGAGAAGCTGAGCCAGGCACAGTGACACACACCTGTAATCCCAGCAACTGGGGAGACTGAGGCAGGAGGACTGCAAGTTTCAGACCAGCCTCAGCAACTTGGTGAGGTCCCACGCCACTTAGCAAGACTCTGTCTCAAAATAAAAAGAGCTGGGAATGTGAAGCAGTGGTAAAGTGCCCCTGGGTTTAATCCCTAGGACCAAAAAATAAAAATGGGGGGTGGGGAAGGGGAGAGAGAGAGAGAGAGAGAGAGAGAGAGAGAGAGAGAGAGGAGCTGAGACTCAGAGAAATGAGGTCATGTGACCAAGGGCAGCCAAGCTGAGACAGAGCAGAGCCAAGGGGAAGCCGCACACACCTGGTGATCCCAACCCAGCAGTCTTTCTACTTTTCCTCATGGCTGACTTGGCCAAAGATACCAGCTCTCCACACATATATACCTGAAACACACATAGGAGTGTGCTTATCTAAAAACAGGCAATCCCAACACATCTACCAGGTGTGCTGTAAGTGCCCCCATCCTGGAGGATCTGCTTCATCTTGTGGTCCTTGCACTATTGCAGGAGGCTGATTCATTCTTAAATAGTGTTTGGTGTCCAGACCACCCACAGCACGAGACCATCTCCAGACAAGCCAGGAATCCTTCCCTGGGATTTTACAGCTCTGCGTCACATATAACCAGAGGCATGCTCTCTCCATAGGCAGGTTCAAGAGGCTCAATGTGCTGAATTCCAGGCAGCAGATACCCAGTGAGCACCTGTAAAGAGTTAAGATACTGGGTTGGGCCATGATGAAATCACTGAGCTGAGATATAACACTTATGTTCTAGAAAACACTCCATAAGCCTTAGGATAATAGTATAACACTACGCACATATTGTGCCTTATTTCACCCAACTCTGACCACATTCATATAATCACATTTACCAGATGAAGGTGCTGAGTTTCAGAGAAGCTCACCGACAGGGCCTAGATTAGACAGTGAATAGCACAGCTTAGACCTAAACTCTAGTTCTTCTGAACCCTTAAAATGAATGTCCCCATCTTTTCAATCATCAACCTCAATATGCTACTGTTTTAGTCAGCTGTTTCCTGCTGTGACTAAAGGATCTGACCAGAACAACTATCAGGAGGAGAAGTGTATTCAGGGTCTCATGGTTTCTGAGGTCTGAGTCCACAGAAAGCCGGCTCCGTTTCTCAGGGCTCGAGGTGAGGCTGAACATCATGGCAGAGTGTGTGGCAGAGGGAAGCAGCTCATAGCATGGTGATCAAGAAGCAGAGAGAGATTCCACTCTCTATTTACAAAATATATACACCAAAGCCATGCCCTAATTCCCACCTTCTCCAGCCACACCCTACCACTTCAGTTACCATTCAGTTGAATCCCATCAGTGTATTAAATCACCGATTGGGTTAAGACTCTTAAAACCCCATCATGTCTCCTCTGAACCTTCTTGCGTTTTCTCACACGTGAGCTTTTGGGGACACCTCACATCCAAACCATAACCTTGATGCTACCTGGTCATATTCCCATTATGACCCCAGAGAGGAGTAATGGGCTCTAAGAGGTCAAGAGAGCCAAGGTCACCAGGGGTCTTCTGGCTCCAAAGCCTGGTACTCTCCTTCCTCACTTCACCCCTGCTGTGGGAAAGCTCCTCAGAGATTGTGAAGAGATGAAGAATAACAAAGTTCAAAGCAGATTGTGCATGACGAAGAGGGCTTCAGATAAATGCTCTGGGTATCTCTGTTGAGAAACATCCTGGGGGAGCCCCCAGCCTGGCCCAGCATGTGGGTGTGATGAGTGTTTTGAGGTCATGTCAGTCTCCTCTTAGGTGTTATTGTCTATGCTATACGCTCTGGTTGAGGCCAGGATGCCCCTTTCTGGTGACCAGGCATAACCTAATATCCTACATTAGAATGTCCAGCTTTTTTTTTTTTTTTTTTTTTTTTAACAATGTGTTTTCTTTGAGGAAGAATCTGTAGATAGCAAGTTGTGGAGGAAGCTGGTAAAGGAGGCCAGAGTGAACATCACCCTGATGTCGTCTGATGCTTGTTCTTGAAAGCTCGTAGAGCATTTATACCAATCCTCACCTGCTCCTTTTGCCACATACAGAGCAGAGCCTAATGTTACAGTTCTTTCTTTAGAAGCACTGATGGAAAAATGAAAGATGGAGATCAGCTAGGGAACTACTGCAGGAACCCAGTGAGATACAGTGGTGACTTTAAAGTGGCACTTGGGCTGGGTGTGGTGGCAAATGCTTATAACCCCAGCAGTTCAGGAGGTTGAGACAGGAGGATATTGAGTTCAAAGCCAGCCTCAGCAATGGAGAGGCACTAAGCAACTCAGTGAGACCCTGTCTCTAAACAAAATACAAAACAGGGCTGGGGATGTGACTCAGTGGTCAAGTGCCCCTGAGTTCAATCCCTGGTACCAACCCCCCCCCCCAAAAAAAAAAAAAGAAAAAGTGGCACTTGGGGTCAGGAAGTAGACACAAATTGAAGAAGTGCTTCAGAGGAAGAATGACTATCTTAGGGATTAGATGGTGATGAGAAGGAAAGTGAAGGAGAGGCGCTTAGGCTGAGTCCTGGGTTATTTGCCAAGGAATGGAGGTGGGTGAGCATGTCATGCAGAGATAAGGGTCACAAAAGAGAAAGTTCAGGGAGACTAGGAGACTAGGAGGAGCTTAATTTCTTATAGGCTAAAGGAGTGTATTTGGAGGACATTCTCATGAACGTACAGAGAAGGCAAGACTCTCCGTTGGTCCTCCAACTCTGCCCTAAGAACTTGTAGATGTTGGTGCCGTCACCTTTGGCCCTACAGGCTGAATCAGGAAGGACTTGGAAGTGGGGAGTGGGGAGCAGTGGGGTGTACTCGTGGAACTCACAGGGAACGAGAGAAGATTTTAAGCAGCCGCAAGTAGGCTTCCCTGACAGCCCATTATTTTCATGGATTGTTAGGTAGACAGTGTCACATTCAAAGTGTCACAGTGGAATGACTTGGGAATCTTGAGTTAATAGGCCTGAATTTGGGGCGGTAAATTATTAACTGGAAATATGGGGAAAGAAGATCCCTCATTTTTTCCTCTGTCTCTAGAAAATGGCTCTTGAGAAAATGCTGTGTAAATTACCAACAGGCTATTCATGAGTAAACAACCAGTTTAATATGTCATACCAATAAGCAACTAATTTTGTAACTGAAATTAAATACTTACCAATTTGAGAAGCTAAAGCTTGAAGGAGGAAGTGCTAACAGATTGGAAAAACCCAGTGAATTTTTATTCAGACCAAATTATAGGAAGCCCTCAGAGCTCCAGCTTCCTGTAGAGGTATCTTTAGGGAAAGGGAGAAGCAAGAGTGGAATCAGGGGATGCCCCGCCAACTCACCCGACCCCAGCTCCCAGAAGCCGTGAGCTTCACTCTCCTGTGGCTGCTGCTGCTACAGGGAAGCTGGTGGGCCACACATCCTGGATCCCACAGAGGGCTTAGTTTATCATCTACCTGGGTACTAGCTGCTTAGTATCCCTCAGTAAACAAGTTCTTTAGCATTAACTCTTGGGGACACCAAAGTGTGCAGCAAATATCAAAGAGCAGTTAGATTAAGTTCCTTGGACTTTCCAAGCTATACATTACAATGGGGATATAATCCTGAAGCAACAGGCAAGGGCTGTGCCCTCACGAAGCTTTCATTCCACCACGTCTCACAGCTGGAAGAGATTTCAGAGACTGTCTAGGTGCAGATGATGGGAAAAGAAACATGGAATGGCAAATAGAGCCCAGATTTGGGAGTGATGACTCAGAGTCTGTCGTTTCCAACCTACACTATCTTAGACAAGTTTATGTCACTGCAAAATGGGAACGATAAAAATAAGAACCACCTTCCTCAAAGTAAACTCTGCAGGAAGAAAGGGGGTGTGCACCATGATTGGCAAGCACTGAAAAAATGCAATTTATTCTCAGTGAGTTATTTAATTTAATTTGATTTGATTTATTGAGACAGAATCTCACTCTGAGTTCCAGTCTGGCCTTGAACTTCTTAGGCTCAATCACTCCTCCTGACTCAGCCTCCTGAGGAGCTGGGTCTACAGATGTGCATCACCATGCTGGGCAAGATATTTTATTTTTTTTTTAAAAAGGAAAGATAAAGAAGAAGTACTTATGTGTGTATCTTGAAGAAATACCAAATGCCTATCAAATTCTTTCCTCATTTGTCTATCTCCTTTTGTCTCTATGCACACTGGTATCTAGTTGCCTGACAATAAATCAGTCAAGATGGTAATATTAATTAGAGTGATAGAGGCCAATATTGCTTTCAATTGGGAAGGGATGTATTTCATGCTGGTGCATATATTAGTTTAAAAAAAACTCACAAAAAATAAAAACACATGCATTGGAGGTCATGGCTCTCATTCTTATTTATATTAACAGAGTATCTGAGTAGTTTCCCTACAGTGTGTGTGCTTTCTAAGGCCTCTGTAATACCGTCTCCACTTGTGCAGAGAATTCTGCCGTGCAGAACCTGGAATGATCAAAAGGGGAAGGTGTGTGGGGATAATTAGAGGCTACAGAATAAACAATAATATTTATGTTCACTCAAAATCTGAAGCCAGATGGTAGTAAAATCCTTGTGTGGTCAGGAGTCGTCATTGTTTCATACAAAAGAAAAAACACATAGGCACATATTTATAATAATTGTCTTCCATGTATATGAAAAATGAAATGCATGTCTTTGCAATGAATAAGTATATATTAGTGAGACTATCGTAAATGGAAACATGGTTTTCAGTAATTTTAGCTCTATTGCTAACGTGAATTTTTCAACATAATGCTGACATCTCTGGTCTTGGAAATGAGAAGATAAAATCCATAGGCATGTTATAGAAAGAAAACGTCAAGTGGCATTTACAGAGTGCCTTCTGTACCTGGCACTATGTGATGCACATCTCATTAGCTCATTAATACCCACCTCCATGCCTTCTTCTATTTAGGTCCTTGGACATATGACCCTCAATGCCCAGTGTATTTTTCACGATCCCTTCTGCTCCCCTAACAAGAGTTACTCCTTCCCAGTCCACTCTTCACCTGGATGTCTCATTCCCTTCAGAATTCTACCTGGGTCCAAGTTTGCCCAGGTTTTCCTTTTCCTGTTTCACAGGAAGCCAGCATTTCCCTATCATGTGTTGTCACAGAGGTCTGTCTTCCTCATTGAAGGTCCTGGGAAGTGATCATCTCACTTTTTTCACTATTATAAACCCAGTGCACAGGCCATTCCTAGCATATTGAATGTCCCTCACAATGTTGGTTGAATGAACAAATGAATTAGTTATTCTGTAAGCTAAGTATTACTGGTCCCAATTTTCAGATAAGAGTATGAGGCTGATCAGAATTAGTAAGTGCACACACTGCTAGTAGATGTTAGATCCTGTAGGTCTCCGAGTTGAGACAAATAACCTGATGATTCTCTCGGTTACTATCAACCAGAGTGGGGAGTGTCCTGGAGTCCTGAAATGGATCTTTTTTTTCTCCTTTGCTGGTATATAGTCAGTGAGTGTTACTGAAAAAACAAATGCCTAAAAAAATCTATGGTACAGAGTGCAGCAATTAACATGGAGCTCAGGAGCAGCCAAAGCTTCTGCTGGGGACAGATCAGTGAGGTAGATGCAACTCATTCTGGGCTTTCTGAACATCATCTGCGTGGTCTCACCCAGGATGCAAGCTCGAGGGAGTTTGGAGACCAGCACCAGATATATCCTGGTCCTCTGGCTGCTGAAAGACTCTTCTAAGGTATTGAGGTAACACACAAATAGGAGAAAAAGTCCCATAAACCAGAGGAGACAAGTAACTGGAACAGGCCCCCAGTCTGGTACAAAAGGATCACCTCCACCTTTCTCTACCCATGACCTTGGAAAGCCACTAGCTTCCCTCCTAAAGTTTAAGTTTTCACACACGCAATGTTAGGCAAATGGAGAAGAATCAGGGCAGTGAGCCAGCCAGATCTGATACTCAGGTGTGTTTTGGTCTTGCCTGTTTGCCATGCATAGAATGGCGTCCCATCAAAAGTTACCCATTGAAGTCCTAAACCCCTGTAGATCAGAAAACGACCTTAACTAGAGGTGGAGTCTATAGAGAGCTACTCAAGTTAAAATGAGATCATTAAGGTGGGTTGTAATTCAATATAACCCGTGTCCTTATCAAAGGGGGAATTTGGACACAGTAACAGACGTGCCTACAGGGAAAATACCACACAAACCTGGAGATGGGAGATGAAAATCCACATGATTTGAAGAAATGAGACCTGTGGCACATTCTCCCATCACAGCCCCCGGAAGGAACCAAGCATGCCAGCACCTAGATGTTGGACTTGTAGCACCCAGCCCCATGAGATGACAACTTCTGTTGTTTGAATTACTCAGTCTGTGCTACTTTATGTCAGCCCTGCCAAACCAGGACCCCAGAGCCTCTTCTCACTTTCCTCACCATTCTCTAGTTTCTTCGGTTCAGCTGCTTGGCCCATTTGCCTTGTCAGATGGTGTTTCGGGCATTAAAGTCTATCATTCCTGATGAGACCATCCCAAAGGGATTTTTGAGTGATTTCTCATACTATTCCCTGAATGTGTTTTTTTTTTTTTTCTCCTTTTGGTCCTGAGTATTGAACCTAGGGTCTCATGCATGCCAGGTAAGCACTCTACCACTGAGCTACATCCCCAGCTCCCTATTCCCTGAAAGTCTTTAAAAATCTAAGAAGCAAAGATCCAATTCCACAGGAAGTTCTATTTCAGATCCCCAATCCAGTGCTATATCCGTAAATGTTTAATCCTCAGCTCTCCTTGAGGAGATGGAGAGGAAAACCCTGTTTTGTAGTATTTGTCAATTTCCCATCATGACAGATTTCAAAGCTACTGACATGCCTGAATTCTGCAAACCACTGCTCTGAGCATCAGAAAACCAGGGTCCTCTGACATTCAGGTTTGTTTTTGTCTTGCCTGTATGCCATGCATAGAACGGTGTCCCATCAAAAGTTGCACGTTAAAATTCTAAACCCTTGTAGATCAGAAAATGACCTTTACTAGAGGCAGAGTCTATAAAGAGCTACTCAAGTTAAAATGAGATCATTAAGGTGGGTTGTAATTCAATATGACCCGTGTCCTTATCAAAGGGGGAATTTGGACAACCTCTGCTTTTGATTCGCCCAGGGAGTTGTGATAAGACTCTAGGTCCTGAGGTTCGTCATTTGTGAAATGAAAAGGTTCTAACAGGTTCGAGGATTGTGGGTTGAACAAGTAAACTATCAATTTTGTCACCAAAGGTACTTAAAATATTGGAGATCTAGATCAGGTTTATTTCAGGAGGCGGAGAGAAGGTTCCGTTGCTTATTAAAAAGGCATGACTTCTGAGGTCCCCTCTGCTGAAATGTGTTGGGTTCTTCCACGACTCCAGACTAAATTGTCAGCCCCACTCAGAGACTTTAAAAGGTGGCACTGAAGGGGGCAAGGAGAAGAGCCAGCTGGGTGACCAGTTATCACAATGGAGGAGCACAGACCAGAACCACTGCCTGGGTCCCAGTGACACTGCACATTTCCTGAGCATGTTTCTTCCAGAAGAGTCTTCCCACAATTTATATGAAGGAAGGAATATTTTTACCTACCCTTGGCCGGCATCCAGGTCTGGGGTGGCAGGTGGCAGCTGTTTAACAGCCGATGGTGACACTGCACAACAATTAGGGCAGGAAGTGTTGAAGGCTGCGTTGCACGGATACTGCTGAGGTGGAATTAAGGTCAAAGGACCGCAGCTCCCCTAACTGCATCCAGCCCCTGCCCCAGCTAGAGCCTCCTCCACAGACTGCAGGATGTGGGAGCACAGGGGCTGGCTTTCTAAAGTAGAGAATCTTGCATAAAACTGGAGTCCTGGCCCAGTGGTCCAGGGCAGGTCTTCATCACCCCCCTCCCCTCCCCCTTCCCTTCCCCTTCCCTTCCCCATCCCCTTCCCTTCTCTTCCCATCCAGCCTGTTCCTTTTACTTTTTTGGTACTGGGGATCTAACCCAGGATGTTATACCACTGAGCTACATCCCCAATTCTTTTTATTTTTATTTCAAGACAGGGTTTTGCTAAGTTTCCCAGGCTCACTTTGAACTTGCAATCCTCCTGCTTCAGCCTCCCAAGTAGCTCGGATTATAAGTGTGTGCCCCTGTGCTTGGCTAAGGCACTACTTTAGAGAGTGCCAGGGCAGAGAATACTGACTTTCTTATTCATGGAGACCCTGTGTCTGCTGGTAATGTAGAGGGTAGGTTGAAGAGGAATTCAGGATCCAGGAGACCAGGTAGCAAATAATAGTATCTCAGTGACAGATCATATACCTATCAATCAGGACGACTGACGAAGGTGGAGTTTGTTCACAGCAGGGTCAGCCACTTGCTCTTGCTTGTGCAGCTCTTTCTTCAAACTTTCCTTTTGTTGACAATTGTGCCCTTCCATTGTCCCCAAGCTTGTCTGTTTTCCTGATTGAGGGTAAAATAGCCTTTCCTTGCATGCCATATTTCTACTTGGGCACAGAATAGGATCGAGTCAATATCACCCCAGAAACCTTGGGCCACGGAAGTGGAATCATAGCTTCCAAGTAGGCTTAATATCTCTGTAGAGAAACAAGATGCTCAAGAGAATTTAGACCTAAAAAGGCAGAGTTAACATGGTGTTTCTCTTATTCTTACCACAGTTGGGCAGAGAGATTTGAGGAGATGATGATGAGATTCGAGTGCATGCAAAGAGTTTTAGGCCTGGAAATGGCCTTGGGGATGGACTTTAGGTCAAAGAAATCATGTTGGTTTTACCTTAATCCAATCACCTTTTTACTACCTTCAGCTTCCTTCTTATCCAAACTGCCAGCATCTCTCCCAGCAATATTACCATTGCCCCTACCTGCTTCCCCTGCTTTACCCTACGTCCCTTAGACCCAGTGTAGCCGTACAAGTAAACCTCTTACAATATGCACTGGATGGTGCCACCCTTTTTCTCTAATGCCTTCCCTGGTAATTCACTTGAAAGTCCTCAAAATAGACTCCAAAGCCTTAGAGGACTGGCTCTATATTGCCTCTCTGATCTTACTTCTCACCATTCTCCGTTGCCCTAGAACCTCCTAATTGTGCTGGGGCAGCCACGCTCACCTCCTGTTCTTCAACAAGCTCCTGACCTTTGCTCCACCCGCAACTCGCACATGTGCTTCCCATAGATATCTGCTGCGTAACTCCCTTTCCTCCCTCAGGTTCCCTGGAGATCTCACCTTCACCCTGAGGCTTGCCTGGACCATGCTATTTCTAATCAGCTTGTGCGTCCCTCTCCCACTCCCCCTCTGCTCTCCTTAAGCTGCTTTCCTTTTCTTCCCCACAGGACTTAACACCTCTTAGCACAACAGATATTTTTTATATTTATCATGCAGATGAATATCTGTCTGCTAGGATGAAGCTCTACAAGGGCAGAGATCATCCTCTCTTGTTGCCTGAAGTATGCCTGCCTCATGGTGAAGCTGTCTGAATGGAAGAGAATGTAATTAAAGAGAATGTAACTTTAAAAAAAAAATCATGAAGTAGTTTTAAACTCACAGGATGCTTGTAAAAACCCCACAAAGAGTCCAAATACACCCTTACAACATTTTGCCACCATTTTTCCTTGACAATGTTTAATGATGTTAATGTTAACATCACTAAGCATAAGAGTAATAAAATGTATGGAATCTTTTTTTAGGTTGCAAAGACTTTCTTTTTTTTTCCTGGTCACTCCCTACATTTCTAAGATAGGGAGGGCAAAGGTCAATAAGCCCAGGAACAGATGAGGAAAGTGAGGTTCATCAGGATCAGTGCCATCCTGCCCAAGATCACACAGGTAGAAGGAGCAAGCACAGGACTGGGGTAGAGGTGGGGTAGAGCTGAGGTTCAATCACCAATGGTCGGGTTGCCTCTGTGCAGTGCCACAGTTGGACAGCACAGCTCCTGGGTTAAGAGTGGCTCTCTGACACCATGAAGATGGCAGCTGCCTCATGTAGCTGGGATGCCCCCGGAACAGCTGCAACCCACACCACAAAGAGCGTGAGTCAGCCTCATTCCTGCCCTCTCCGCAGCACGTGTTCCCTTCACTCAGTCCCTCTGTGCCCAATACCCACCGTGCCAGCGAGGGAGGTGATACTGCCAGTGGGGCTGACCGCAAGGTCCTCAGGCGCCCTCCAGCCTGGTGACTGAGATGCCATCTGGCACCCACCACAGCTGCAGGGCCTCCCATCTGGCCCCAGAAGGCAGGATCACAGGAGCATCGGGTCAGCAGAGGAAGTACCTGCCACCACTGGGGAAGGCACCGTCAGCTCCTACATGGAGCCAGTTACTTGATAGTCTCCAGGCCTCAGCTTCCTCAACTGTAAAATGGGGAGAACAAATGGTTCTGACCTGGGTCAGGAAGTTGGAGACCCCTGATCCTAAACAGGAAAACTACCAGTCTTGGGGACCCATCAGCAGGGACAAAGACAGTCAAGAAGGAGGATGGGGGTGGGGAGATCTGAAGCTATTGTGAGGACCAAAGGAGGTCAGGTGCATGGTCAGTGGTCAAACAGTGTTCACAGTAAGAGTGGAGAGAAGATGGCCTGTCTTGAGTCTCCTCCCAGGTTTGCCACCCAGTCCTAACCCAGGCCCTTGCTTCTCTCAAAATTCTTCAGTAGCCTCCACTGTGGCCTCCTGGCCACCGATGCCCCTTTTCCATCCAATGTGCACACTGTTGTCAGAGGAATTTTCCTAGAACACAGCTGTGCCTTGTGTCATTTTTCTGTTTGAAATCCTCCACTGGCTCCCCAGCAGCTCCCAAGTTAGGTTCCAACAATTCACCCTGACACTCAAGCCTCTCAACAAACAGCCCCAACTTCTCTGCTCCACTCCACACCAATGCAGTGCTCTAGTAAACCCATCTCCACTGCCTCCTGACAAGGGCTAACTGTCTATCCTGGCTGAGAACAATTAAATGGAATAAAAGGTCGGAATCGTGTTCTGGGGTCAGAAAACTTGAGTTGGAGTAGCTATGTGTGGCCTTGAGCAAGTTGAATTCTCCATAAACAAGGTTTTGATAATGGCACCGCCCGCAGGGATGCTTGTGAGGAAAAAAGAAGGGTGCGAAGCACCGGTGTCTTCAATAGTGCTTCTCATGATTGACTCACCCATTCCGCACGCTGACAGCCCCACCATGCCCCTGCTCTGTGGACATCTGGCTGCCCCCCTCAGGAGACTCCCCTTTCTTGTCCTCATGCACCTGAGGGCCTCCCTCTTTCCCCCTTTACCATGGAGTCCCTTGATTAAGCTCGTTTTTCCTGCCCAGATGTGAATTCCCAGAAGGTTGGGAGAAGCCTGTTTCTCACAGGTCTCTGTGTCTTTCTCAGGATCTAGGACAGCACCCAGCACCTAGAAGGCCTCAGCTGGGAAGTGCTGGATCAAAGAATAAAAGAGTGAGATTGGGCAAGACACAATAAGAAATGAAGGCCTTAGACGAGTCAAGTTGGGGGAAGCATCCTGAAACTCTACAGGTAAGATGTCACTTTTCAAAATGGCAGACACACAGGCGGGCCACCCATGGGCTCTGAGTTAGGAAAACTCCCTTTATCACAGAACGAGGTCATCAGAGAGCCCAGGCTGCAGCAGCTTTCTCTGCCCAGGGCCCTGTTGTACTGGAGCAGGCAGGGCATTATAAGCAAGGTGTGGACAAAATGGGGGTGAGTGGGAGGGGCGGCCTGGCTTGAATCCTTCTTCTAATGACAGCAAGCTCACTATTCCAGGGGGGGAGGGCTGTCAAAAAATGGTCCCCTGTTGCAATTCACCTTGGTTTGCTGAAGCATCTTTAAAAAGTCAGCTACTCTGGCCTCTGAAAGCTAGTTCAATGATTCTTAAAGTTGATCTCAGAAGAGCAACACTGGAGGACCATGAAGGCTCCCTAGGACATACTGACTCAGCCACTCTGGGGACAGGTCTGCCACCTGTGTTGTATCTGGCCCTCCAGGAAATTCTGAGGCGTGTTCAAGTTTGAGAACCAAAGGACTTCATCCCTGGGGCTTACAAAGTTGTCTCCATTTTTGTTTGTAATCTCAGTTATGGGCTTGATTTTTCTTTTATTTTCTTTTTCTTTTTTCCAGTGAGTTCTTAGGCAGATGCCCAGTGTTACAAAGTGGAATCCAGCAGAGCTCCTCTGTTGGCGGAGGGACAGGGGCCCACCCACTCTGACTGCCTCATCCGGGCACAGTCTGCTCAGTATGAAGCTCTGGTCTCTAATACCTCAAGGTGGCCATAGAGTTTGGAGTTGGGCCTTGCCTAGGCCCATGCTGCTGGGGCTAATCACCCCAAGAAAGCATCTTGTATTGGCATCACGCTAGAGACCCCAGCAGACACCACTGTGTATCTATCCAGGGGCCTGAGGCAGCATGGGGCCCAGAGTCCTCAGAAAGGGTGATCCTGAAGCCCAGGGAGCCCTGGCAAGGACGGTGGCTGAGGCCCCAGGGTGCAGACAGCGTGGGCCTCCTTACTCCAGACAAGTTGGCCTGCGCCACATTTGAGGGTGCGAGGAGGGAGCGGCCCTGTGTTTTGGGAAGGCGGCAGTCACACTTCATTTTCACGCTGGCTGCTTTTGGAGACAATATGGCACCACTCAGATTTTTATATCCTCCCTTTCATGAAGCTCAGCAGATCGTGTGAAGCAGTCAAGAGGCCCGCGGAAATATTCATCTGGACCCACACACTCGCTCTGTCTGCCTCTCCCGCCCTGTCTGTGTGGACCGGTGAGTCACTTGACTGCCTTTCTCATTTCATTTTGTAGAGAAGAAGAGGAGGATGAGGGGAAGCCGGCCGGGAGGGGATGGGGATGTTGGGGAAACCCGTGGTTAGAGAACCTCACAGCAGAGGCCACACTGTTGGAGAAGCAGAAGTTAGAATGATTTGGAGACTGTCCTAGGTGACAGATGATGGCTAAGGGATTCTTCAAGGGCACAGAACAAGAGAGAAGGCAGATATTCCTTCCCTGGCCTGAGGTGGCAGAGACCATGTCAATAGCAGAGGGTGGAGTGGAGACAAGAGAGTTAAGGACTGTGGCCCTCAAAGTCAATGTGAAAGTGCCCATCTTCCTAATTCCACACAGCCAGGCAGAAGGAAATCTCCAAGGTCTGGGGCACCCCACCCAAGTCAGTTATGTAATGGTGTCATTCTCCAAAGGAGAGGAAGTACTATGCTGTAGGCAGGCACTGGTGTTGGTCCTCTGGGTCCAGGTACTGTGAAACAGAGACCAGGTCTCTTCACATCTGCAAGTAGAAAATAATAATCTTGACCCCTTTCTCTTGCCCAGGGAACATTGAAAAAGCACAAAAGGCAGGGTTGATCATATTAGAAGTTCTCTTTTGTCTAATCTTGCCAGTTACAAGTGCTTTTATCCATGATCTCATCTGATCCCCCAATCAATCCTGGCCACAAATTGTTATCCTTTTGAGGAAATTGAGTTTGGAAGAGTTCAGACTCTCCCAAGGTCAAATAGCAGCTCAGTGTGGCCCAGGTTTCTTGATTCTCAGTTCATTGTTTGCTCCTGGATCCCTCCACCCACCCACCCACCTTTTCATCTGTGAAGTACAAAGTCCTTCCAAGAAAAAGATCAGTCCCAGGGGGTCATCATGATTCCTTATCACTCCACATCTTTGCAACCTCAACAAACAATATATTTTTTCCCACTCCTGGAACCCAGTGCTTTTTCTCCATGAAGACTGACTGTGTTTCCTCTGGACAATCTGGCAAAAGATTTGGCTGTGACTTTTGCTCTATTTATCCCTGAGCCCAGACAGAATTCCTTAAGATTCCACGTGGCTTATTCCATTTGCTAGATCTCAGTTGGAGTCAGTGGGAAGCATTGCTTTCCTGTGGATTCCGGAGAGCTTGACTCTATGACCTTTCAGACTGTTCAAACACTGGGACTGCATGACTTTATAACCTAGAAGAAAAAACTCCTAAGGCATTTCAGGGGCAGGGAGCTTCCCAGGGGAAAGGGATTGTGGCACGTGTTTGGAATTTGCTGAGTTGAAATCTAGTGGAGAAGCGAGTGGGCTCAGGTATAGGGAAGCTCTAGAGCCAGGGACCTCTTCCCACCTGCTTACATGGTGGGAGTCCCTCACCTGTCTCTGAATTCCCTCTCCACCACACTTCTGAAATAGGGGTGGTAACAGCTGTCTGTAAAATGCTTTGTGACCAGGCAGCAAGCATTGTACTGTGGCCAAGTATTATGGAACAGATGAGCTTTTCCTAAACTCATCCCCTAAGGCACCCATGTGTGGAATATTTGGAGAAACACAAAATGCCTTTGCTAGAAGGGGTTTTAGCAGTTATTGTGCCAAACCATCTACTCTCTTAATATATGCCCTCTATGCTACTGTCGGGGCGAGGCGGCGTGGCTTGAATCCTTCTAATGACAGCAAGCTCACTATTCCAGAAGGTGGCTCTTTCCTTTGTTGCACATCTCCGTCAGGAAGGGCTGCCCTACAATGAATGGGAAACTAGTTGCTTTTAAGTTTCACTGCTCTTTACTATTCCTATCCTTTAAGGGACTCCTCAGAGTAAATCCACTTTCCATCCAGTAGATTGAAGGTGGCCTCGCTTTACCTTTCTTTTTAGGGAGTCTATGGTTGCTTTTTGACCTAGGATGGATGCCTTGTTCAGTGAAGGTGAGAAAAAAGTAATCTGAATTTATCTCTTCTAGTCCTTCTTAGAACCGGGAATGAGGCCTTGTACATCCCCATATCCCTGTTTCTAGTGGGTACTCACCAGCCTGTCTGTTTCACTATCCGGCTTATCGTTATAGTGCTGGTTACTGTATTTCCGCAAAAAAACACAATCAAATGTTAACCAGAAAAAAAAATTTAAAGGAAGAAAAGAGTATCTGAACAGAGGACGGAATGCTTCTATGATGGCTTCAGCACTGAGGCGGAAAAGAAAGATGCTTGCTCTGTCGTGCACACCTGTGGCCCTTGGAAGGGATATTTATCACAGATGGACTGGGCTTCTGTTTAGTCCTCTAGGGATTACGAGCCCGCCAGTCTCTCCCCTGCCGTAAGCAATGCTCAAGGCTGCAGATTTAAACAGAACAGCATTTCAAAAACACCAAAAGATTTTCTGCTATGCCCATGGTAAATTTTTGATAGCTCAAATATCCAATATTCTGGGATTCGTTTTATGTTTGAGCAACAGAGGGAGGGGAAAGATCAAGGGATTTGAGTCTAAAACCTATGTTTGGATAAGGACTCTCATTTCTTGGATTTGTGATTATTGACCAATTCACTTCATCTCTGTAAGTCTCAGATTCTGAATCAGTAACATAGAAGAAGAAAAAAAAATCCTAAATGGTGGAGTGTGTGTGTATGTGTTATTTTCAATATCAAATGAGCCAAAGTTTCTTCTGCTGACTACATTAATTATTGTCAACATCAGAATGGTCTGCCCTGAAATACTCAAGTTATCCAAGGTATCAAGTGCTAATTTGTAATGAAGCAGGGAAATAACTTTTGGTACTTTCAGTATCTGGGGATGTTAGATTACAGAAATATAAGTCTGAGTCTCTATCAACTAGTCATTACAGATTAAAGAGGGAGACAAGTCTTAAGTGCTTTTATAAATATTGGAAGGTGAAACTCTCACCTGCCATTTTGGTTTGAAATCTTTATAATCTATTACAGATATACACCTACTTGCCTTTGTAATAAGCACCTCGGGTCACCAGGAAAATATCTAAAGAAAACTGTACCCAACCTAGATCTTTATTTTTCCCCATCCATCAGTTCTTCCATCTATCCATTCATTCATTTATTCACCACATTTACTGTTTCTACTATATGCTGTAAGGAATCTAAAATGGTTTTTTTTTTGTTTTGTTGTTGTTGTTGTTGTTGTTGTTTTGTCTAAAAGATTTCCCACTGTATAGTTGAAGATATGAAACATGTGCCCAAAGAATAACAATACATGGCAGAGCGAAGTAAATACTACCCGATACTTACATACAAGTAGATGTGGAAACTCAAGGAAAGAGTAACTAATTCCATCTCCCTACTAGTAAGGAGAATAAGAGAGTATTAGTGAGGTTTTACCTATTCAAATAAGTAAAATTAAAGCACACACACACAGGGAGTGTGGGAATTCATACTCCAGTTGGGTTTGGTTTCTGGCTCCCCATCTCCTAGCTGTGTGGCTCCAGACATCGCTCTCCCTGACAGTTTTCTCAGAATCCTCCCTATCTCGTAGGATTGTCAAGAGATAATGAGATGATACATGCCCAGGGTGTAGTAAGCAACCAGTGCACATTGGTTGGGATTGCTATTATTCCACACAGGAGGTGATAACACAAGTGAAGCCTCAATGGATGACTATAAAACTGAGAAAGGCAGCGATGAAGAGCCAGGGTGTTCCAAGCAGAGGAGCAATCTGAGCAAAGTCCCAGGGGAAGAAAGTGTTCAGAGAAAGATGACCAGCCCTGTGTGTTTATACAGTAGCAGGTGTGGGTGATCACAGGAATGGGGTGGGGCTGGAGTCTGTTGAAGGTATGGTTAAAGAAGTAGGTCACTGGTCTTCGAAGGCTAAGGATTCTGATCCTGGTAGATCAGGGTTTCCAAAGAACAAGGCATGTTCCTGGATGGCTATGCAAGTCATACCGAATTTTCAATGATACTTACATCCATTTTAAAAAAGAAAAGAAAATTACCATTATTTCTTATAGCACTGATTAGGGGACCCTCTTTGGATCCTTGTGTCCAATGGTTTCTTATAACATCTCCAAGTAAGGCTATTCTGAGGAAAGGGGTGAGGTGCTGTGCTCTGGAGGGCCCAGGGGTGTACACACTGCCATTCTCATCTATCTGGTTCATGGATTTGTAGATTCCCTATCTCGATGGAACCAAATGAACCCTCACAAAATGGATCAGTGTTGTAAAAAGATTTCTGCAACAAACCTGTGGATGGAGAATAATACAATAAACCCAAGGGAATAACAAATACATGGTAGAGACTGCCTCCTCTAAATTGACTTTCTTTGAGATACATTTGGGGGGTTAGAACCAATCTCATGACCTAATCTATATAGCAAACAGTGGTCCAAAAATATAAATAAGTAAATGAGAAATATCAGGAGAAATGCTTGGAAATATAGGTTTTCATGTGCCATTATTAATGATGACCCCTGCCTACAGTACTGATTATACCTTGAGGTGGTAGAGAGTGTAACGTCATGCAGATTAGCATCCATTTCAAAGTACTCCTTATCTCATCTTTATAATTTTATAATTTATAATTTTCTAGTTTGACTTACGTTTGACAATGTGCACCACACTAGTGGTGTGGTTTTACACATGTGCTTACACACATACTATCAGTCTATTGGGTTGTTCTTCCCAGTGGAGTTCCACAGAGACGAGTGCAGAGACTGCTGAATGAGGCCATGGGAAATGCAAGGTTATGCTCAGAGGCGCTGTTGGGGTGACAAACTTCATATATTTTCTAGAAAAACAAAAGGCAATGCACAAACAATTCGGGACGCTGGATTCTGGAAGAGATTGTTTAAAACTTGGCTCTTCCATCACCAGATTCTCTCTTCCCCACCAAGGTCAACTTCCAACTTCCTCAAGCCACTTGCAAGAATTTCTGCATGGACACATTTACTGCCTGTATGCTGAGAAAACCTTCCACGGCTGTTTTCCTTTCCTCCAGGTCTCTCACTGAATGAGAAGCCAATTCTAAGAACAGCCTCTGGCTTTGACTCGTGGTTTGAGGCCATTAGGTTTGTCTTGTGATGTGGGAATTCCAGGCTTACCTGTTTGAAGGAGGTAAAATTCCAGAATGGTCACAGGTACGGGCTCTGGAGTTAGCCTGTTTGACTCAGCTCTAAAATCCCAGCAAATTGTTAGCTGTGAGTGACTGACTTTCTGCCTAAGTTTCCTCCTCTATAAAGTAGGGATAATCAGCATAGCTGTGTGGCAGTGTAAAAAAGGTAGAGTATAATTCCTGGCATAGAGTAAATTCCCGAGGAATGTGAGTTCATCTCATTACAATGGAATGAATGGGGCATGAGCTCAGAGCCTGGGGCAGAACCAGGAAGGAGGCTTCCAGAATGCAGATCCTTTAATCCCTTTAAAGCAATATGCAGACAGAAGTGTCTACCTCTGTGGAAGCCACCAAGCTCAGAGGTGTCAGTTAAGGGACAAAGGTCATCACCTCTGAGTTACCCTCTGGCACCTCAGTCATCTCTGGCTATTGCCACAGTTTCTTGTGAGAAATGATAGAATCCAAGTCCTGTGAAGTTACACATAGGTGAACCCTGGCTGTGTGGCCAACTTGCCGTCCCCTCTAAAATTCCTTAGGGATAGTGTATGCTACACGTTTTAATTTCCTGAAAGAGAAAATAAGCTAATAATCAAATTCAGGAGGACTTAGGACTGTGAAAGAAAGCAGATGTGGTGGGTGGTAGGTTGCATCCTTCTCATTTATAGCCATCCCCCTTTGTGGTATGAGCCTGGAGCATGGAGGCAGGTAATTGCGGCTACGATCAAACCATCATGCCAATAATCACTCTTCTATGCCAGGCTGGAGGGTTTTCAAAATGCTTTCATATACAACAAGAATAATGTAACTCTTGTACTTGGCCCTTTATTACCGCCTTCTCTTTTGGGCTCCCAAAAGTTGGAGAATTAATATGATCCCCACTTTACCTGTGATAAAACTGAGGTCCAGAGACTTAGAAGAACAATCACACAGCTGGAGTCAGGTCTTCAGAGTGAAGGTGGAGAGGCCCTTTCCCATCCACAGCTGCATCCTCACATTTTGTTTTTGTGATCATCATACAATACTCCAACTCCTTCGAGGTCCAGAAAGAAGATTTCTTTTTTGTCCCACCTTTCATCTTTTCAGGACAAATCTGGTTATGGCATTAACAGTGCTTTGGGAGTTCCTCTGTGATGGCACACATTTCCCTGTATTGTGACCATCTCCTGCATGTCTCTCCCACAGGGGTGTGATCTCCTGAAGGCCTGGGATCTATCCACCCATCTGTGGGTGCGAGGCACCCAGCCCAGAGCCTGGAGTGGTAGATGCTTATCAACCGAATGGCGAACCTGTTCATGCTACAAATTCAATGTCCTTTGGATGTCTTTGTCTCTCCGATTCCTATCTGTCCTTCCATTCCCAGCTCCAGGCCTATGATGATAACCTTCTCTTCTGAGCTTCCGTGTAATCATAAACTCTCAGCTGTTTTCCTAGAGCATGTATATCTTATCTTTCAGCCTACAGAGTTCTTGAGAGGAGAGATTGCATCTGAGTTCCCAATGGGTTCCTCATGGGTCCTAGGTCAGTTCCAGGCAGAGTGGGTGCATGGTTAAGTGCTTGTGCCCATGCTCACATGGTTGCCTGAATTATGGTAAGAGCCAGTGGGACAGGTTGGTGGCAGAGCCCAAGATGCTTTGGCAGAGACCCAGTTGGTAAGAGAATGAAGGAGCTGATAGCCAGGAGCCTAGCCCTTGCCTGGCCCATCAGTCGCCTCTTTCCTACCCACTTAGGCTGTGTCTCACAGAGGCTCTGCAGATGGGGAATTCCTTGATGCCAGAGACAGGATCCCTGAAGTGATCAAGCTGCAGGGCAAGAAGTTATCCCTTGAGCTTATTTGTGTAAAGAACTACAAACCAGAGGATCATTGCCAGGAAGGAGAAAAGACAAGGGTACCATGAACCAGCTGGATGTGAATAGGACGCACTGGGAACCTGGAACACCAAGCTAGTTAATTAGCAAGTTAGTGAGCCACTAAGTTAGTCTGCTTTAAACAAGGGAAGAAGACTGTGATTTAAAATAAATTAATCAGAAGAGGTAACAACCAACCATTTCATCAACTTTTCGTCAACTTAGCTCTTTTGACCTAATAATTCTACTGTTGGAGGTTTATTCTAAAGAAATAATTAGTAAAAACGTGGATGTGTAACCGATGTGATTCTGCAATCTGTATACGGAGTAAAAATGGGAGTTCATAACCCACTTGAATCAAATGTATGAAATAAGATATGTCAAGAGCTTTGTAATGTTGTGAATAACCAATAATAAAAAATTTTTTTTAAATAAATAAAGACTAAGGAAAAGGGTAACAGAAAAGAGGTATTATTGATAACAGAAGTGAATTAGAGGCAACTTAAATATCCCATAATTATTTTTGAATACTGATCTAAATTATATCCACTAAAGTAATATTTTGAAGTCATTGAAATATGTGTTATATTGAGACCACATTGGTAATATGCATTGTGTGATGCTTTATGGGAAAGATCGGGATGCAAACTCTTATTTGTGCTGCATGTCCAACGCTGAAAAAAATATGCCTTTTGGGAAGACAGGAAAGAATGAAAATAGATGATTTGTAAAGATAGTAAGCTTGTGGGTGGCTTTTTATTTCCATAATCATGGTATTATGTTTTTGTATAATTTTTTAAAAACTTATGTTAATCAGAAACTTAAAAGAATAACACCTTAACAAAAGATGCATCGCACCCGGCAGTCCTTTCAAAGAAGCTGAACATTAGACAGGCTCCTTTTCTATACTCATTTTCCCACACAAGTCCAGTGTAGGTTTCTCTCACTGCTAGTGAATTTGAAATTAGGTATGTGAAAAGTCAGGAACACTTTTGACCAGATAGCTACAGATACGGATAGAGATACAGATACTCATCTGAACTTAGGTATAATTTCCCTTGAAAGATAAACTTCTAATACATTAAATGTCTGATGTAAAATTATGCCTACAAAGGAAGAGTGGGGAAGATAATAAATATATGGATTGAAATGCCCTTGCAAATACACAAGAGCTTACAAATCAAAGAGTCCATGTTTAAGAGACCCATGTAGATCAAAGTTCTGGTCTTGCTTTCAAATGTTTCTCAGAGATACAGACACCACCTGTCTCACCCAAGTCTCTGGGTCACTTGCTTCTATCAGTTAGTCCTGTTAAGCAGTTCAGCATCTGGAAATCCCAGACATCTTTCAGCTCACGTGAGATAAGCAGTCTGTGTTCTCTGGAAATACCAAAGTCAACAATGAGACACAAAAACACCCAAATACTATTACATCTTAAAAACGTCAATGTCTTCATCAGGGGCCCTGTTTCTCTAGCTCTCAGAAATTCAAGGTCTTCCCTGGAAGGCCCAACATCACTTTATCTCCTGTATCCACCTGCTTGAGAGAATAGCAACTGGAATTGTTAATGAAGTTATTATAGAAATACTCATAATTTAAAAATGAACCATGAATTTTACATATCACTTTCAAACATTATTATGGGATACATATGACAAAGTATCACTATCCCCCAATCAATATATATATATATATATATATATATATATATATATATATATATATGTTATTACTTACATTTCTACCATTTTCACAGACTCTTAAAGTTCTAGTGGCCAGTGTTAACTTCTTCCATCTTTAAAAAAAATGCTGCAGTAATTAAAAAAAAAAAGACTGAAAATGGTAGTGTGTTGCTCAACTTATTCAATTTTTTCTTTAACAGACACCACATCCTTATCTATAGTAGCTTAAAAATAAAGTCTATAGATCGAAGATTATTTATACTTGAAACTTCTCTCTTATAGTCATTCAAATAATTTATTTTCTCTCATTTTCATACATTTTATTGGAATATCATTTATATTGTATACTTGGCATAGTCTTCTAATTCAGAAAAATTGTTATTTTTTTTAAAAAAAACCTTCAAAGTATAAAAAGGCAAACTTGGAACTATTGGTTGTAATATTCTGCTAGTAGTATTAATAGCAAGCAGCTATTCACACTCATTCAGAGGAATATTGTAAATTCAAAATTAATTTTACTTTCTACCAAAAATCACAATTCAGTATTTCTTTGAGGATATTCAAGTTTTGGTTTTTCTTCCAGGGTACCTTGTATCTTATCAATATTAAATCTAATGGCTTTAACAGCTTTCTCCATAATAGGTCCAAGAATGTTTTTCAGGTTAGATGCAATGTATATTAGTAAAAAAGAGTCTAGCCAGCTTGGTGGTGCACGCTTGTAATCCCAGATACTGGAAGGCTGAAGCATGATGATCGCAAGTTCAAACCCAGCCTCAGTAACTTAGTGAGACCCTGAGCAACTCAGGGAGATCCTGTCTCTAATAAAACATTTTAGAAGGTCTGGGGATGTGGCTTGGTGTTTAAGCACCCCTGGGTTCAGTCCTTGGTACCAAAAAAAAAGAAAAGAAAAAAAAAAGAGGGTCTATCTTTGGGCAGAACTCCTAAATACTGAACATAATCTTTGAAGTGTCCCAAAAGTAGGCGATTTTAGTTAGCACAATTGAGGCTCATCTTCCAGTAAGACATGGAATTTATGAACCATATATATAACAAAGAGTGCTTCTGGATTTTAGACCAAATTCCAATCTATATACCTTTTTCCTTATCATTTGTTTTAGTGTCAATTATAGGCTTGCTTTTGGCAATCTCTGAAGGAAATGAACAAAGCCCCAAAATACTCTTTTAGTTTTTCATTTAAATTGAAACCTGTACTTTTTGTTTTTTTTAAAGACACATAAAACCAATAAAATTAATTTTAACATTCTTGTTTTCTTCTTTGGTATACTTCATTGATATGCACAATGGTTGTTAGTTGTTCAATGTGACTTTTGCCCCTGAGGAATCTAGTTAAATTGGATAATAAAAATGAATTTTGTTATTTCTTGTTTGTCTTACATATCTGGGCCTTTCAATAATGCATTCCACAGAAATTCTAGTAGATATAAATATTTTCCATTTTTAAATTTCCTGAGAAGATTAATCCATTAGTGCTACAAAAAGCATTACTGTGTTTGGTTAAACAAGATTACATTTTAAAAAAATTCATACTAACATTCAAGCATTAAGCATTTGCTTTGTCTTTGGTATATACAGATGACCCCCAACTTATAATGGTTTGACTTATAATGTTTTGGCTTTACATAGTGTGAAAACAACATGCATTCAGTAGAAATCTTACTTGGAATTTTGAACTTGATTTTTCCCCCAGCTGGCACATGGACAGACCATAGTTCTCATTCAGCCAGGTGATCAGGACAAGTCTTCCTTGTTGCTAATCGACAATGTTTGCTAGGTTAGGTACATTAAGTGCATTTGCAACTTATAATATTTTCAAGTTACAATAAGTTTATCAGTATGTAACCTCATCATTAGTCAGTTTCCTCATTTTCATTCTTTCTATTTTAAGGAATTAGGCAAATCACCTCTTTATTTCTTTTTCTCGTCAAATCTTCTTTCATAAAAGCCTCTTGTGCTTTTCTATGAGTAAATGCTCATTTGGGCTCATGTTTTCTTATTTTTTTTTATTATATGTACTTGTTCTAGTCTCAATGATCTAAAATTGTGCTTTCCAATATGACAGCCAATGGACTTTTAAATTGAAATTAAATAAGAGTAAAAGTCCTCAGTTTACTAGCTACATTTCACATACTCAATAGACATTGTTTCTATTTTTTAATAAGAATATTTTAATTGTGTTATTAAATATTATGCTATTTTTAATCCCCTCATTGCTACAAATTTTTAGACCCTACATAAGTGATAATACATTTTTTTACATTCCGTGGTTTGCCAGTATGTTGTATTCATATATTCAACAAATGCAGTTGGTACTGACATTATGCTATGTTTTCTTAAGAGGTGCTGATTCATGGGCTAGGTAGTGTGGTACACACCTATAATCCTTTCAGCTTGGAAAGCTGAGGCAGGAGCATCACGAGTTCAAAGCCAGCCTAGCAACTTAGCAAGGTTATAAACAACCTAGTGTGACCCCATCTCAAAATAAAAAATAAAAGGACTGGGGATGTGGCTCAGTGATTCAATCCCTGATACTACCCTCCCAAAAATAGATGCCTATTCAAAACCAAATAGGAGCTGCTTATCTACTACAGAATATTTCTGGAGGATAGAATGTCTACCTACTTGCACCTGCAAGTTCAGTATTAGCAATATTAGACTTAACTTAGACTCTTCTTTTCTTTTCTTTTTTAATAATACACATGATCTAAACAATAGAGTTAGGTGAGAAAAGTGTTTTCCTCCAATCACCACTTTTTAGTTACTTAAGAAAGAGTACAGACATGCCAGGATCCTTCAGCTAATAAGAGGCCATAATCTCAAAACAGAAACATCAGTTTCACAGTGATACCACTTAAAAAGCAAAACATTAGAGAATTATTTGGATGCTAAACAGAAATCAAAATTCAACAAAGACTTTTCTAGTTATTGGACATGTCATGACACCACCTGCACAGTGAAAAAAAAAAGACATTCTCTTGGGAAGAAAAAGTTAGTGCTAAAATTACTTCACTTAGAATTTGAGATGCTAAATGATAGTTCAAGTATTTTGGGTTTGTAATAATACTCTATATGCATGTGTGTATTAACAGATTCATAATCTTTTGCTCTAACTTTAAAAATGGTTAAACTTAATTTTACATTTTTTTTTTAAATTAAACATTTATTGAGCCATAAAGCTGCAGTGAAGCCAATAAATAAAGTGAGACTATCTGTCCAATTATATTTTGGCTCAACATTAATCATGAAACTAAAGGTAAAACTCCTTAGTCATAATTATCTAGGAAAGTAAAGAGTGTCAAATATAAAACTCCACCGCTTCAAAGTATAGTAGCTTGGAGTGTGGAGAAAAAAAACAAATTGAATGAATAGTCCAAATCTAAAACTAAAAAGATTAAGTAACATATTGTCTAAGTCCAGTGTTTTCTCAAACATATGTACAGGAAGAAACATGTATGTTATGGCCGACATGAAGGCCTATGTTAAGATGGTTACTGCTGATCATTGTTTGGTTTCTTGGATTTATTAGGATGTATTGGCCGAGCCAGAGGAACAAGGCAGCTTCATGGACATGGCGGATTTTGCTCGTCCAGGAGACACTGGACGCAGGTCAGCTCCCTCTACCCGCATGGCTGTGGGAGCTTCATTGGGTAGAATCTGATTAGGAACCTTTGGATAAATAGAACTGATATTTAATGTTCAGCATCAGGTGTAAAATGAAGGTAGGGAACTGGAAAAAAATTTGTGCTGTAAAATCTTTAAATGTGGTTGTTTCTGAATGGTGCTGGGTAATTGTTTGGAGATATTATGATCTCTCCTCATGGAAGTTTCAACACAATGGAATCAGAGATTTCAGAGCATGGATTGCATTTCTAACTCTTACTCCAACCACTATGGGTAGAACCTTCCAATTCATAATAGCACCATCATGAAGTGGACCAAAGAAGGGGTCTTCTATTTTTCTCATCATCTGGATACTGAACATGTGATTTTTTTCCCATTGGATATATTAAAATAAGGACATCACCAAATTCTGTAGGAATAATTCCTCTCCTGTAGTCTCTAGTATGCTCTGACCAAACAATGTGCACTTAATCATTTCCTAAACATCTCAACTTGCTGAGAAGCAGTACTCCCAAGTGCTTAAATCCTTAGCCTTGGAGCAACTAGGGACACAGTCTTCCTCTAATCTACCATCTTGAATCTCCCTGTGGTTATGGTTTTGACAGCACAAATGTAATAATATTTCTAGAACAACAAAAAGTTCTATCAGATTTAGCTGATCTAAAGGATAAGACAAATTGTCATTGCACTCAATATGTTTAATATTTTAGTATATGTTCATGAAAAATGTAAATGAAAGTCAATGTAAAAAAATTGCAAGTTAATATTACTTTCTATACACATTTTCAAAAATGTTTTTTCAAAAATATTTTAAATATCAAATATTATTATCAAAGAAAACTGTAAAGTATGATAATAGATACCAACATTTTCAATGAAATTATTTGAGTAAAGTCAGTTTTTTTCAATTTAAGTTTTTAAAATTTAATTAAATTCAGTTAATCATTTCTTTAAAAAAATCAAAGCATTTACTGCCAGTTTTTAATTTGGCCACTGTTGAAAATATTATGAATCTATATCATACTTGTCATACATACTATATCTCAACCCACAAATATACCAATTTAAAGGTAATAGGAATTGTTTAATTTTGAAAAATTTCCCTCTGATTCTTTGTGGAACAGTTGGAAATTCATGCTAATTCATGACTACCTCCAGAGTCATGACTTAGAACATAAAGAGAAGTAAGAAAAGGGCACTCAGGACTACTTAGTTATTGAAAATCTGTTACAGTTTTACTATCAGAGAGGAAGGATTTAACCAGTTCATTAATTGCTAAGTGCTTCAACTCTTCAAACCCTACTGGTTCTGCAAAGCCTTGTCCATCTTCAAATCCACGAGCAGCACAGCTCCCAACCATTCCCAGCATCCAAACATTGTTACTAGGACATAGGATAAACAGTCTGAAGATCTGGGGGCCTGAATGGTGTTTGTTACAAAAAAACAGATGTTTTGGGTTACAGATCTGACCTTCCCAGCTCTGAGAACCAGCCTGAAAGACAGAAGTGCCCGCATCTTCTCTTCAAGTTTATGTGTTTTCATGTTTGTGATTCGCAGTGGTAACTATCTTCAGAGGTAAATCAAGTGGCCCAGGGCAAGGGCCCTCTTGCCTGCATCCTGAGCCACACTCTTGGTAGTCACATGAGTGAGTTAAGTAATAGTTCTAGGAAAAGCCAGTTGGGCAGGCCTTGAACACACACAATTAATGAAGTGATTCCATGAGCTACAGATAGGTCCTCTGTGTGACTTGATTTACCTCACCCAAGAAAATCCAATTAGAAGGCATGCTTATCCCTGATCCATGTTAAGAAGTGCAAACTGAGCCTTGGAGGAGTTAAGTTCCTCAAGATAACAGCTGATAATAGGCAGAGGCAAGTTTCAAAACCCAGTCTCTCTGAAGCCAAAGCTCTTTGGGCAGCCACTTAGAACATCTCACTCCCTATAAATGGCTGCTCTCATATGAATGTGGGTGAGAGGGCCTCCAGACCCCAGAGCGGGTCAATGGAGGGGTGCTCTTTGGGGCAAGGAGTTGGTGCTGAAAGCTGTATTATTGTATGGCTGAAATGAAGTAGACTAAAAGTTGATTTGAGGAGACCCACAAGTGTGACCCCCTCCACAGAGATCTGGTCACTCAACTATCCCCAAATCTCCACTGGCACCCTGGTGCTGTCAGGGCAGGCCACATTCCTGGGATCTTGTTAAGGACACACTCAATTTTGCCCAACCACCCAATCAGCCACCAACCCCAGCATAGTCCCAAGTTCAGACTCAATAAATTCTACATTCTCAGAAAACAATCTGCTTTTGAATCTCTCCTGCCATTAAATATGTTCTTCCTCTACCTAGAATACCCTCTTTCTTCCTGCCTGTAATTCAAATGTCATCCAGTCATTTGTTCCTAGACTCCAGAGGGAGTCAGCCACACCCTCCCCTGAGGCCTCCAGAACTTCCTTCAGACCTCGGTTACAGCCTCAGGACTTTGGAGCCACAAGTCCACATTCTCAACAGACAGTGAGCTCCTATGGACAACTGATCCCAACACAACCTCTAAAATACAACAGCCCTTTAAGTGTTGAGTGTTGAAAGAGTGAACAAAGAGCCAGGGAAGATGACCTTGAGAGCTTGGTTTTCTGGGAGAGGACTTTGCTCTTAGCGCCCACAGCCCCCTTTGAGCAATATCCTATCCATGGCATTGAGCCACTATCTGGGGCCATTGCACCAACAGGAGCTTAGGGTGGGGCTAGGGTGAAAACAAACAGGGAAGACAAAAACAAGGGGTGTGTTGAAACCTTGAAAATGTTCTATTCCCTGGCGTTCAAACATGCCACGCCTTCTAAGTCAGGTGGCTTTTCAGTCCAATGCTTTGAAAGGATTGATTGATCATAGGTACTGGGCTTTTGGAGTAGAGCCAAAGAGAAAGGGAAAAACAAAGGAGATATAAACTGATTGCCATGTGTCGTTTTTTCTGTGTGTGTGTGTCTTTCTAGATAGAAGAAACTCTGACCTTCCTCTGACTCAATTATCTAATTATTTTGACACCTTGGGCTGTTGTGTCAGCACAACACCTTGTTTTGTCAAGGACACTGCATTGGGGTGTCTCTAGGCTCGAGGAGAAGCAATTGACAGGAGATAAGTTCTGACAGCCAGGGAACCATCTGGCTGAGGAAGAGATCTCAGGGAGGGAGGAGTGGGTGAGGAAAGAAAGGAAGAAAAGGAAATGTTTGGTATGTTGGGAAGGGAATATCTTGGGACAGGTGGCAGCAAGGTTAGCAAAACTGGGTGTCCCTGTTTGCGCTTCCCAGATTGGGCTCAGGGAAGATTGTGCCCAAGCACGAAAGCCTGTGTGTCACAGGTCCCTGAGAGGCACAGAGTACAAGCCATTCTGGGTAACACATTGGGTTGAGGTGTTTTCTTTCCTGGAGACCTCTGCAGACATAAAGTCAGACTTGGAAGTTTTTCTCCCAAGCATAAAAATGTTCTTACTTAAATACCTGTGAGACCAAAATGGAAGAAATTGTCAGAACAATCATAAAGCCCTTCACAAAGCAGGCTGTTCAGTTAATATTGAGGATTCTGAAAACAAACAAGGGCAAAAGAGTATTTGTCAAAATTGTGAAATACAGCTCCAACAGAGCACAGAAGGCTCTCGGGTTCTTACCTTCCAGCATTGTGTACAGAGGAGCAACAGCCACAACAACAAAAGATACATGTTACAGAGAAGCTAAAGGCTTGCGGGTCTTAAGGCCTGGGGACAAGGCACTGTGGTTCAGTAATACAGCCTGGGGGGGACTCTGGGGACCTGGGTTTCAGGCCAATGCAGTATTTAATACTCTACGTATGTTGAGTTTAGATTTCTCATCTGTAGAACAGAAGGAGGAAACTCTGCGGGGATCATGGTCCTCAGCTTGGGGGTGGGGTGGCTCTGTCGAATGACACTGGAAGCCACAGTTAAGTTTGATGCATCTTCCTGGAACATCAATTTTACCTGGTTGGCAAACCCTTTAAAACATTTTTCTTCATTTCAAAATTAATGCATTTGTTCCACAAATATTTATTGAGCATTTCCTATATGCCAGGTACTGTTGAAATGTACAATAAACATTAGGGAACAATAAGTGATTTACATGATCTAAGGAAGACAAAGGTCCCCCCCCCCCAATTATTTTTTCACTGGGAGGAAAATTTCTGGCTGTGCTTCTTCATTCTCGCCTCCAACCAAATAGCAGACATTGGTCTTCCTGTGCCCCGAGGCACACTCCAGTGGCCTGGGTAAGAGTGATGTTAGGTCCCCTTCCACTAGCTGCAGCTTATATTGTCAGGGACACTTAAAATTAAGTAATCTTCTTTGTTGACCACAGGCTGGATTTGCATATCTACCAGACAAAAGTAAGGAAAGGAAAGAGAACTGACATTTACTGAGCACCACAACTTGCCTTTTTGAAGTAATTTCCCTCAATCTTCATATCTGCAAAATCAGCATAAATGCTCCCACTTGAAAACTTAGGGAGGCAAGCAGAGGCTCCGAGAGGCTTAGTGATTTGTCCAAAGTCTCACCGCTAATAAATGAGATGAGATTTCATGTAGCCTTGATCTGGCTCTAAAGCCAATCTCACTCTGACACCTCCCTCCAGAGAGGATGGGAGTGGTGGTGTTTTTCCTTAATATGTTCCTCTGTCTCTCAGACTCAGAAGCTAAAGACACACAGTATTAGAGAGAAAATGAATAGTGAATAGCAGTGAATCACAGGTTGTGCAATGTCTTTATTTGTTGGCAGGGAGGGAGTGGGGTGGGGGTGGGGGTAGGGGGGGGTGGGCTGTCAAGTGAGAATTCTTGGGAAAAGGCTCTGATATTGACAAGACCTTATCTCAAGGTCCAGGACTGCCATGTATCTCTGGGACCCTGAAGTCTCTTAAACTCCCCAAGTCTCCACTTTCCTTCTCTAAAAAAAAAATGAGAAGAAATGGTGAAATATTGCTGCATAAAACACACATAAAATCATCTATGGGAAGGATTTTTAAGCTCTAAGTGCCACCTACAGATGCCTGCAGCTCACCTAAGGTCTCCCAGGGTCACATAGTATCCCACCTTGGCCTCCCTGACTCCCAATTCAACGTCCTTCAGACTGCCTCATAGTGGTAGAGACAACTTATTTGGTGACATGAAAGCTATCATTGTGCTACCATACAGAAGAAGACTCCCAATAGTTCAAAAAGGCATGGAGGAGCACACTCTTTCATAGAGAAAATGGAGCATGTACCCTATGGTGTACTGCTATCCTACCACCCACCATGTTCTTTGGTAAGTGCCTTTAGTGAGTTGGCCCTATACAAAGAGGAGCAAAGTCAAGGTCCCTGCCCTCCAGGAGCAAGTCCAGGCAAAGGGAGTTTCCCAGAGGAAGTGAATCACTCAGAGAAGGCCCCTTTGATATGGCATGAGCCAGGGCTAAATCTGTTTTGATGACTATGTATCAAGCCTATAAAGAACAGAACTATCTAGTGTCTCTCACCTCTACCCCACCTCACTCCACTGCTTATGTTTTCTCCCTAGAACTTCCCCTCAGAATCAACAAGGTGAGTGCAGGAGCAGAATACTTGGTAGGACCATGGTAGGACAATACCCAACACATTACAATGCCTCTGACTTCTCCAGGGATCCCTCTCCAAAGTTCCTGACATGCCATTTCCTCACCAGCCCACAGAGAAGAAATATGGACAACATTCGCCCTCCCTCTCATAATGAAATTGAAGAAACTGATGTCCAGAAAAGAGACCTGCCTGTGAATCAGTTTTATAACACCAGAAGCAAGGAATGTCAACTCCCCCTTCTTAGGCTCAACCTCTTGGCCTTCCAGTTAGATGCTTGTTAGTTCTTTAGAAGGAGAGTCCCAGTTTTCATAGGCTGTTACAGCCACTGGTGGGACATGGTACATGATAGGCATGTCTTACAATTTTTATCAGTGGCTGGGAAACCAACTTACATCTCCTTGAGTTTCCTATTTTTTTCATCTGCAAAATATCTTGCTTAAATGAAATGATCTCTGAATCACTTTCTATTTCTAGGCAAACTGAGTATCTTAACTTGATAAATGGAAATAGTGCCAATCAGTTTAAGAAAATACATTGGAGTCCCCAGAATAGAGGGAGGATCTATCAGTGGAGATGTGGGCACTTAAAAAGAGTAAGAGATGTGAAACCCAAAGGACTTAAAATCAGCAAACTACAGTGTTGCAGCCACATCAATGTTTATAGCACCTCAATTCACAATAGCTGAACTATGGAACCAACCTAGATGCCCTTCAACAGATGAATGGATAAAGAAAATGTGATACATATACACAATGGAGTATTACTCAGCTTTAAAGAAGAATGAAATTATGATGTTTATAGGTAAATGGTTGGAACTAGAGAAAATATCATGCTAAGTGAAATAAGCCAATCCCCCCAAACCAAAGGCCAAATGTTTCCTCTGATAAGCCGATGCTGGTCCATAGTGGGGGGTGGGTGGGCATTAGGGAAGAATGAAGGAACTTTGGATTGTGCAGAGGGGAGTGAGGGGAGGGGTGGGTCGGTGGGGATGGGAAGGACGGTAGAATGAGACAGACATTATTACCCATATATAATTATACTACTGGTGTGATTCTGCACCATGTACAACCAGAGGAATGAGAAGTTATGCACCATTTGTATAAAATATGTCAGTATGCATTCTGTCATATATAACTAATTAGAACAAAGTTTTAAAAATTAATATTTATTAAAAAAGAGTAAGAGATGTGAGAGATGAATCTAGCTAGACTTCATGGATTCCACAGCCCAGGGCAAAATAATATCCTCACCAAAATGGAGACCAACAGGTAGTATACTCAGCAGAAAGAACCTTGATAAAACTAGGAATTGGGAAACTTGGGTTCCTGTGTAGAGTCTGTCCTTGTTTTTCTGGGAGATCCCAGAAAAATTACTTCCTTTCTCTGGTCGTCATAGTACAGTGGTTTTAACTCACAATATCAATTCTTCCACAATATCATGAAAGGAAGATCTCTCTTCTTACTGCTGGATGTGGAAGAAGACCCACTTTCCTTGGACTTCCTGGGATTCTTTCTCTATGTGGTTAATAGTACTAGTTTTAACACGAGGATCCTTTGAACAGGCCTTAGCTTTTGTCTGCACATGCAGAAATGTGTAGAAACCTGAACATGTTAGACATCCTGATCTCCTTTTTCTAATTCCTCTAAACATGTTTCCCTTCACTTTCTTTTGTTGGTATTTTAGGTCAGACGCCCTGCACATAAGACCTTCTCTGAGCTGGATGAGACTTTAGGGTCTTTCCATCTTAGTTTTCTTCCATTTTGACATGACCAAAGGTCCCCCTGGCTCCCAAGGCAACCAGTTCTGTCTGGGGTAAGTTCTGATTATTAGAAAGTTTTTCAAAGGAGAGGTGACAACTTCCTTAATTAAAATAAGCCCCAGGGCTGGAGGTAAAGTTTAGTGGTAAACCACTTGCCTAGTGTGCACAAGGCTCTGAATATGATCCCTAGCACCTCAGCAAACAAACAAAAACACTCCTCAGTGCTGTTGGTGTTCAGTTCACCAGCTATTTTGGGACCTGTTTCCTTCAAAATCGCTGAGTTCTCCTCACAGAATTAGTTTTCTCACAGGTCATAGTCACCTCTGTATTGTCTAGACTGGTTTTCCCACCTCCAATCCTAATATTTTGCCCTTAGGTTTTAGGCTCATTTTAATCATTCATAAATGCTATGGTAACTTATTGATTGCAAAATAATGTTTTATTTTGAGGGCTTTTTTTTTTCCCCAATCTATCTTAACCAAAGGAATATTACTTCGTCATTAATTCTATAAGCCAACTCCATACAACTGAACATGTTTAAGTGTCAACTTGATCCAAGTCTTGGTTTGGGCCCACTGAGCAATGTAACCTTAGATAACTTACTTGCCCTATCTGAGTCTCAGTTTCCTATTCTTTAAAAATTAATAATACATACCTCATGAGCTGTTGCAATAATTTAATAGTGCACATGAATGTTTTGTCCTGGAAGAAGTAAGATTAAGTTGTTTAGAAGAGTTATTTTCCTTAGAGTTCGTCATTAAGCAAAATCCAAATCCACCTCTTTGCAGCAGTGACCACCTCCTTGGTCCTGGTCTATCCTCTGGGACCATGCAAAATAGGCCTAAATCCCACTTCCACATGGCAACCCTTCAAATATTTCCATTTGACTACAACCCCCTTACATGGCAAAAGACCTCACCAGAGAAACTGAGGTGGGGAAAAAGTGTATCCAGGGCCTCACCACAATCTTGAAGGAGAACCAAGAAATTCTGACTTCTGCCCTGGAGTGACCACTACAACATCTGCCTCCGAGAACAGAGTGGTAAGCCAGGGCTCCTAGAAAACTCCATGCTGGCAACACATGACACTGAAGTGTTGAAACATGCTACTTTGATGTGGCATTAGCTCATGATATTGCTTTATTTCCTTAATTTAGAAGAAAAGCACAGCTGTTAAATTTTTTTTTAATAATAAAAAGTATAGTGGTGCACCAAAAATTTTCAGGAATTTTTCCACAAAAGCGTTGCACCCAATTGTGCAACTTTTTAAAAATTTTTCAGGCAAATCAATTTTTTTCTATTATGCAAGGACCTTCTTTTCAATTGTTTTCTAGCCTTTCAATCCCTATACTCTTGAATTCCTGGATAACCATTTTGCCCTGTCTAATTGAGACAATTTTTGAAATAAGAGTTAAACAAACAAACAAATATATAGACTGAATTGCTCTATTTGTTGAATGGGAGTCCTAAGAAATCTATTGGCTGCCTTTCTACCTACTTGGAATCTGAGCATTATTTGATCCCTTGTTTTGAAATTAAACCACCAGATAAATGGAAAATATTATTCCCTTCATTTCATCCCATAACTTGTTCCATAGGTCACTTTTCTGTCTCTGAGAGATTTTCAAACTTGGGCTGTTAGTAGATGTCAGTGTCTTATCAGAGAAACTGTAACAGGGATGGTTTCATTGGGAAGAAGGGTATCTAAAAAGTCTCAAAGATACCTTCAAACCATGAGATTCTATTATTCTAATCTGTGTCCAATCTATTATTGAGACAACTTCTGTTGGGGGAAAGAGAAGAATGCTAATAAAATCTTGCTATTAAAAAAGAGGCATATCTGGCTACTCAGTTTTTAGTAAGTTATCCTATGGGGGAAAAAAAAGTAAGTTATCCTAAGTAAGTTATACTGGAAATTTCTCTATACCATGGTAGAGAGTCTGGTAAAGGTAAGACCAATCAGGGACCATAATAGTTTTTCTTTTTCTTTTTTTTTTCATAATAGTTATTCTTTTTTTTTCTTCTACCAATCTCAGTACCCAATTTGTTGAATATTTATCATGTGGTATAGATCTGTTAACTGATTTCATTAATCATCTTTATTTGCCTTTAGAACTTCTCCTGAGGTGTTTGCTTAGTGAGTTCTAAGGGGGTTCAGAAATTGACACTTATCTTTTTGGACCTGTAGCAAGATCTGGAGCAGCTGGGGTTCTAGGTCATTTGCTCTCAGTAGTAAGTTGTAAGGCTTGTTGTTTATCCCAGAAGAACAAAGAAATGCTATGATTTTATTTGGGCATCATGTCATGGAAGAATTTGGGAAGCACTGAGCTTCCCTGAAAATTTCAGATCTTTCAAAAATGCACATCATTATAACATTATGGAGGCAACTGAAACTGGCCACTTCAAGTTTGTTTTAAAAGTCACGCTGATATGTAAACTTGCCTCTTCCATGTGAACGGTGCCCATGGACTGGTCATCACTGCCTGATTGCATTTTCCCAGCTGGAGAAGAGTAGATACAACTTAGAAGACTTAATTAAAACCTCAAGGGCTCACATAAAATGGGTAAAAGTTTCTGACACTGCACTTCCCTCACTGCCCCAAAATAGTTCCTGCCTCAGACCCTATTCACTCAGCTCAGATACAATTTCCTCCAATAAGCCTCCTCTGACTCTCCACATTCCTTCAGTCAAGCTGGAAATGATCTCTCCATTCTCTGAATCCCCACAGCTCTTGTTCTGTCCTTTCAGTACAAACCTAAATAATTTTTGAATCCTGATCAGTCATATGACAGCTCTTCTACAATTTTAAATTTGGGAAGATAGTGTCCAAGTGTTTTTTCAATATCCCTTGAAACACTCCTGGCAAGAACTTGAATTACATAGGAAAGTCACCTACAAAATGAAAGACAACCCAGCACTTCTCTTTGCTCTGGCCACAAAGCATTTATGTATGATTAATTGGGAAATTTGAGTTTTTTAGGAAATATTTTGGGGGACATTTTCTTGGGAGTTTTCAAAAACTTCTAAAAATTTATGGCAGGTGATTTTTTAATTTTAGCAACACAATTTAGGAAAAACAAAAATACATGTAAAATATTGAACTTTGCTATTAAACAGAGAAGTTATCAATGAAAGCAAACTTGAAACATATTAATGTAGAAAGAAAACTTTGGAGCAGACAGTGAATGTTTGGAAGACTTGTGGTTGGCTAGCAGCATTTTGAATTAACACTTCTTTTTTTTTTTCCTTAAAAAAAAAGTATACAAAAGTTATAAAGATGCCTGGGCATATTTCTCCAGTCATTCAAAGGAATTCTGGAATTCATTCAAAAGTTATAATACAACAATAATAAAAGGCAAAATGCATAAAGATGTTCATGATGTTGTAGAACAGCACAAAAGCAAGTGAACCAAAAAAATGGAAACTCAAAGGTCTCAAAATAGACGAATGGTTTTATTAATTATAAAACATTGTCAAAATCATACTATCTAGTCAATGCAAACTTTAAAAAGAAAATGCTCATTATGTAATGGTAAGTGGAAAAAAATTCATCCATAAAATGAAATATGCATTATGCATGATGATGAAAAGACAAGAAATAGATAAGAATATGGCAAAAATACAAATAGTAGGCCATGGTGTAGGATTCTGGCTTGTTTTCTGTCTTCAAGCCATTACATCATCTTTTCAATGACAAACGACTTTTTAAGTAATTGAAAACAAAGTCTCATTAGCCTTGTCCTTGTCTAAATTCCAAGAGAACACATTACTCTATTCATTCCCACCTCTGCTACTTGTCTTTGATTTGAACCTGCTCCATCCTATTCTCCCCCTCTTTACTCCCCTACTCTCCTGGACAAAGACCCCTATCAAACAAGGAAACAACAGGCACCAAGTTTAGCAGGAGCTGTGTATCCAAAGTGCAAAGATAGGAGGACTGGCTCGGATACCACATCCCCATCATTGCAAAGGCAGACCCAGATTCTTCAATGACCACAAGTGGCCTTGGTTTAATAAGCCTTGCCAATGAGGCACAATGTTCCCATCCTCAGAAATAGACCCCGGCAGAGCTTCCAGGGGCCCATAAAAGTCTGCACTCTTGGAAGAATGTGACAACTCTGGCAACCAATACAGATTCGTCATTCCCTATATTAAGAGAATATTCAGTTGCATCAGGCTTTTGAGCTGGGCCAACACTTAGTAAAATTTTGAGGTTGGCAAAGTGAATTTTCATCTAACCTAAGCCTCCTTTCCCTGACTCTGATGACCAGCAAAAACATCTCATGCAACAGTTTACAAGGTCCTTTCACATCCATTTTTTTTACCTGAAGATTTTATCAGCCCAGTGAGGTCAGTGTTGTTAATCACTTGACTTTTTGGAAGAGTACACTGAGGCTCAGGGAAAGGCAGAGACTTGTTTAAGTCCACCCAACAAGTCAACCACATAGAGAAGCCCATCATGATTTCTGTCTGATGCTCCTTTGCCTCCCTGTGCACAGACCTTCTTCAGGCTGGAGGAATTGCTGGCCCAGGCCACCCTCTCTCTAGTACTCAGGGCTCTGACTGCCACAAGGACACCTTGTTTTAAAGGAAGTCAGATGAGGGAAGATGGTGTGTAACCTGTGAGGAGGGAAGTCAAGTGGATTCCTAAGAAGATGCTCAACTAGCTTGACCAAGTGGCTCTGAGGAACCACAGAGGAAAAACATTAAGATGCAGAGGAAGCGATGAGTCCCCTGGGGAGACAGACGCTGCTTTTAAACTTGTGCATCTGGAATGATTCTAACCTAAAGCAAAAGGTATCCCGCAGCTGTGGCAGGATGAAAGGTGCCCTTGCTGCTTAGGGTCTTTATCTCTCCTCCATCTCCCCCATTGCCCTGGACCTTGGAGCTAGTGAGCAAGTCCTACTTAGGGGCAAAGCCAGCACAGTGCAGAAGGCTGTGCAGAAGTGGAGTGAGGCAAACGCCAGACTGTCACAGTCCCACCCTCTCCCTCCAAACCCCCAGGGCTGGTGGATTACAATCTCCTCTTCCTAAAGCAAAGAACTCAGCTAAGGAGCTGTAGGGTGGGGTGGGGAGTAGTTAACTCTGGTTTTTAGAAGTCCGGAAGCCTCCTCCACTCCATCTCCCACCTTGAACTCTTCTTGATCTGACTTCAGCCCTTCTGCCATTGCTGGTCAGAGGAGCCCGCAATCTTGGAGAAATGGAAACTCACAGGTCAATAAACAAGCCTTTCCAAAGGAAAACATCAAACTAAACTACAGATTCCTAGGGAATCACAGGCATTGGAATTGATGGATCAAGAATATACATTCACCAAAAAAAAAAAAAAAAAAAGAAAGAAATTTAAAGAATTTACATACAAGTACTTTTTTAAAAAAGGGATAACATTAGCAATATGAAAAGACAAAAAGAAACCGTAAAAAGAATCAAATTAAAAATATGAAATTTGAAAAGTATAATAATTGAGATAAAGATGAGGCCTCACAGAGCAGATTCAGCTGAAGAATGAACCAGTGAACTGGGAGATCAGCCCAAGAAATTGTCTTTTTTCTTTTTTTATATATTTATTTTTTAGTTGTAGTTGGACCCAATACTTTTATTTATTTATTTTTATGTGGTGCTGAGGATCGAACCCAGGCCTTGCAGGTGCTAGGCGAAGGCTCTATCACTGAGCTTATAACCTTAGCCCTTAAGGAATTTTTTTTTAGCAGAAAATTACTTTAAAATGAGAAACATAGAAGTCAATTCATAATAGCCAGAAGCATTCTAGAAAGGAAAAAAAGTTTAAATGGAGAAGAGAATATATTTGTGGGAATAATGGAGATAATTTCCCCAGAATTAACAAAAGATAAAAGCACCCTTAGAGAGGAAAAACATCCATCTGCGCATAAATTATACTCCAATTTAAGAATACTGAAGAAAAAATTGTAAACACTCCCAGAGAGACTGAGACAAAGAGAGGGGTACAGGAGAGACATCAATATAGCAGTATCAGAAAATATCAAGTACTCAGGGAAATAAACTTAAAAAAGGTACACAAGATCTCTGTGGAAAATGAGAAAAGTTTACTGGGTATCAGAGAAGATTTTTATGGTGTTTTTCATTCCTCTGAATGAAATTTTACAGTTTCAGTTGGAATCATTTTTCTTCAGCTTAAAGAATTTCCTGTAGTGTTTCTTGAAATGCTATTTGTCAGCAACACATTCTTCCAAATTGTGTTTTTGTGAAAATATCATTATTTTATCTTCATTTTTGAAGAATATTTTTTCTGGGAATTGGATTCTAATTTGTGTTTTTTTAAAAAAATTCAGTAATTAAAAGAATGTCATTCTAACTTTTAGTTTTCATGGTTTCTGGTGTGTGTTGTTGTTATTGTTGTTTCTGTTTTTGTTTTTAAAGAGAGAGTGAGAGAGCGAGAATTCTTTTAATATTTATTTTTTAGTTCTCCGAGGACACAACATCTTTGTTGGTATGTGGTGCTGAGGATCGAACCCTGGCCGCACGCATGCCAGGCAAGCGCGATACCACTTGAGCCACATCCCCAGTTCACATTGTTTCTGTTTTTATTCCACTTTAATTTGGTAATTTTTTAGCAAAATATTAAATTAGAATTTCTTTTTAATTATGTAGAACATAATTTCGTTGTGGCGTATTTGTAGATGCATGTAACGTGATTGATCAACTTCACTCCCCAATTGGTGAGCTTGTTGAATCTTTGAACCTATATCTTTTATCAATTTTAGATAATTCTTGACCAGTTATCTTCAAATATGCTTCTCCCTAACATCTCTTCTCTCTTATTAAGATTTTAATCCCATGTATTTGGGACCTTTTGACTATATCTTTTATGTATTTTTTTTTCTATTTTCTACTCTTATTTTTCTGTGTTCTTTTTTTCTCTTTTTATTTATTTTTTTCCTCTGTATTCTTATTTGAGTATCTCTTATTGTCTTGCCCTAAAATTCATTAATCTTTTCTTCTACTATGTCATCTTATGTTATATCCATCCAGTGAGACTTTATATGCCTGTTTGATTTTTAAAAATAGATTCTAATTACTTTAAAATTTGTACTTAATTTTTCCATCTTCTCTATTTTGAGCACAAGTCACATATTGATAAGGCTTTTGAGCCCTTATCAGGTAATTCCAATATTTGATTAACTTTTCAGTCTGTGATTATTGCCTATTTTTCCCTTAGTTGTCACTTATTTGTTCATTATTTTTAGCATGCCTTTTAAATTTTGGTGGAATGCTGAACATTGTGAATTAAAATTGTGGAAACTTTGGATGACCTTATATTCATCTAAAGCAAATGAAGTTTTCTTCTACCAGACAGAACACTAACAAATCATCTTGATCCTGCTGGTTGGTTTTAGACTTTGTTAGCCAATTGTCTATTTTAGTTCCCCCTTACTCTTAGGATGAGCAAGTTCCTTGCTCCGTGAGTATGAACTTCACACCTAGCTAGTAGCCCTTCTCAGGTTAAACTGGACGTCTGGGCTGCTTACCAGCACTCCACCTTGGTAGGACTTGTACTCCTACTTCTGTGCCTGACCACCTCATGCCTCTGACATCTAGCTCAGCTCTTCAGTCTCCCAGCCACTATTTTCTGTAGTTTAGAAGATTTCCTCCCACGTGTGTGTCTTAGGAGCCTTTCACTGGCTGAGAAGGGAGTTTCGGCAGATTTCTGGGTCTTTTCAGCGTGTTTCTCTTCTCTAGGCTTTTTGCCCTTCCAGTCCCCACTGCCTAGTCACCCTGAACCCGATCTCTGCTCCTCAGCCCAATGAGGCTACCTTGTTCTTCTTGGGCTCTGTTCCCCTCCACTACCATTTAGAAAATGTTAGAAAGGAGAAAGCCAAGTGGAATCACCTTGTGAGCTGCGCCTGACTCAAGGTCAGCAATGCCTCAACTCCTGCCTGATTTGTCTTCTTTCTGTGCTTCCAAGCTCTTGTTTCATAGACTGACCAATGGTAATGGTTGATGTTGGCTGTTAGTCATAGCTGGAACTAGAAGTTTGTAAAACCACTAAGAAAAACAGTTTGATATTATCTTGTAAAATGGAGTATTTATGGACCTTAAGAATTCTACTCATATGACTATGCTTCAAAGAAATCTGTGTAAGTGTGTGTCTCTGTGTAGATATATGTATATATATATACATGTATCACAAAATGTGGGTAAGAATGTTCGTAAAAATACTCTACATAACAACAAACTTAAAATATCCCATCAAGGTGAATTTATGAATAAGCTATGATATAGTCACATAAGAATAAAAATTAAATCAACTATAATAAACAACAATATGCATGAGTCTTCAAAGCATATTATTAATTAAGAAGTAAAAATATCAAAGTTAATTTTACGTGAGGCCCTTTTTATAATATTAAGAACAATATTAATAAAATATATTTTTAAAAGGATACATACAGTTGAGCTAAAACTAGATAAAAGAGAGAATGATGGATATAAGAGTCCTATGGTGGTTACTTTGGGGAGAGTGGAGTAAAAGAAGACCACATGGAAAGACGTGGTAGAAGTTCTAATTTTCACACAAAGGATGGTTCATGAATGCTTATTACACTAAATTAACTAAATAAGTAAATAAAATAGGGCCATATAGAAACCAAGGATTATAATTAATCCAGTCTTAAATCCCTGCTACCTAAAGAAAAAAAAAAATTCAAACTGGAGACTTCAGGCCTAGAGCCCTTGGGCCCTGGAGGGGAGATTTCTTTGAGTAGTAGAGCTGTCTGAGTCATGCCATCTTAGTGGCCATTTGCTCCAATACCTCTGGAGACCTGCCTAGTTCCTTAAATATTAGTGCCAAACCTGTTTGAAAGATCATGGGCAAAACCCCTAAATTTCCATGTCCAGACACCTTGACATTAACCAGAGTCAGGCATCTACTTCTACAGCAATAGTATCCCAACCAGTCTCCTTCCCTCGAGCTTCATTTTTCAGGATCCCATCTCCATATTGTCTCCAGGGAATTACTGCTATAATGCAAAACTGACCACCCTATTTTTCCTGCTCTATAATCAAGAATCAAGTCTCTAGAGTAAAGTCTCTGGTCATTGTAGGACCTTCTGTTCTATCCTTGGCAATTACTCATGGCTCTGGACTATACCCGAGTCCCTGAACCCATCCTGCATGTTCATACCATTATACTTTTTTCTCATGCTGTTCAGTTTATCTGAAATGTTCTATTCTTACCTATTGATGTATTACTCATTTTAAGTCTCAGATCACCTATCAATCATTTCTATGAAGACCTGAGAAGAAGCCATGGGAAAGAGGGTCTGACTATTCAGATGCTCAGGAATATCTGCAGTTTTAACAAAAAGTTTAGATATGTGGAGCTAAGCCAGTAACAGAGCCTGCAAATCACCTTCAGGTTGCAAACTCATATCTGGATCTGGAGACGTCCACGTAGATCAATGGGGCAAACCTAAGTGGACCTGAAACACAAATCTCTTTTTCAATGCCCCAGAGGTAGTTTGTAGGCAGCAAGCAGTACATGGAAAGAAATTAGACCAATCTAAGTTGAATTCTGGATCCACCTTTTGAAATGCATCAAATCTGAGGAAATTTACATATTAGCGCTCTGGAAAATGAGAGAACAATTAAATAATGCATATGAGTCTGCCCATTAATTCATTAACAGATGTAGTATAGTGAGCACGAGATGACACACAAGATCCTGTTGCTTACTCGGAAGCACATTTACTGCACTTTACTAAAAAAGGATTTCCAAGGTAATTTTGACTATGAACAATGTTTTCTTTACTCATTGATGCTGAAGACCTGATCTCTGGGTGAGAAACTTCTCTACTCTGTCAGCTGCTCTGAGTTTGAGGAAGTCTCTCAACCTCCCTGAGCTTTGATTTCCTTATTCTTAAATAATTTTAGGAGTTTGGAAGGTTGTGTTTTCCAAAGATGGCCAGGACATCTCCATTGTCTTGTTCATTTTCTGATGCTATAACAGAATACCACAGACTGGATAATTTATAAAGAGAATATGGTTATTTATAAGTTTTTTCTTGGTTCTAGAGGCTGGGAATTCTAGGGGCAAGGTACCTACATCTGGCAAGGGCCTTCATATCATAACATAACATGGTAAAAGGTAAAAAGGCAAGTGAATCTGTGTGAAATTGACTGCAAGAGTGAGTAGAGCTTGCTGGGCATGGTGGGACTCAGGAGGCTAAACCAAGAGGATCATAAGTTTCAGATGCTGAGCACCTTAGTGAGATCCTATCTCAAAATAAAAATGAAAAGTGCTAGGAATGTAGCTCATTGGTAAAGCTCCCCTGGATTCAATCCCCAGTTCCAAAAAAAAAAAAAAATGAGCCAAGTTTATTTTTATTATTCTTGAGAGAATTAACTTGCTTCTGTTATAATGGAATTAATCCATTCCTGAGGCCTCCACCCTCATGACGTCATCACCTCTTGAAGTCCCTGCCTCTTGAAACTGCTACATTGCAATTAAACTTTTAGGGGAAACTTTCAATAAGACCCCTCCTTCCATGAGCTCTCTTTCCATCCAAGGGTGGAATTTGTGCCCTTTCCCCTGGGATATAGATGAAATCATAACTTACTTATTACTAATATGTACAGAAAATGGAATGATCTGACCTCAGAGCTAGCTGTTCAAAGGCTAACCAGCTTCCATGTTTGCTTTTTTGGTGAGGGGGGCACAGAAGACTGATTCTCTGTGTAAGGGGTATGGTTATCCTGAGGCTACCGTTCTGTGAGGAAGCCCAGGTGATAAAGAAATGTCACATATTGTTGTTCCAGACTGAGCAGGCAGACAGCACGAACTTCTAGACGTGTGAATGAAGATGCTTCTAGATGATTCTGTGCACAGCTGTTGAGCCCCTGACCTTTACATCTTCCAGCTGATGCCCCAAACATCAGGAAAAAGAGACACACTGTCCCTTCTTATGATTTCTTTGAAATTCCTGACCCAGTGAATCCATGCTCATCATAAAATTGTTTTATGCCACTAAGTTTTGTTATAGTTTTTAACATCAAGAGATATTTTTCAGCATCAAGAGAAACTGAATCAAGGGCTTTCAGAGAACTGAACAAAATAATGTATCTTATGTACCAGGCACAAAGCTTGGGCTCAGAACATGATGGCTGGGGCAAGCATTGTGTCTGGTGCCAGGCCTAGTAGCCTTAAGTCAGCCACTTTATTTTTCTGGGCCTAATATTTCTCTTTAGAAATATCTGCCTAAGTAACTCAAAGGTTTATTGTGAGGATCAAATAGGAGTGATGGATGTGAAAGTGCTTTGGAGACTGGAATGCTCTGTGCAAATCAAAGGGTTATTATATTTATATTACATCTGTCCACCAAGGGCTCGGGTAGGGAGGCACTCTAAAAATCCTTTAGCAGCATTTGGTGTCTGAAATCCTAAGACCAAAGGACCTGAATGCCCTACATTTATTTCTTGTTTGAGATCATTAATTTCAATCAGTCATTTAATCAGTCTTTATAGCATGAAAATGTTAAATTTGGGGGGTTTCCTGAAAAAATTAAAATACTCAGTCCAGCCTTCCAAACAAATTCTGTTATGTTTGGAAGGACAAGAAATGGATGCGATGTTGGGAGAAAGGAGGCTTAACCTATGTTAAGCATGTTTTGGGAGCTACCTAAAAGGAAAGAGGAAACAGAAAGATAACTGATGTGGTTCCAGAACTACGATGTATCAGGTACTATGCCAAGCTCTTTACATATATTGTCTCACTCAATCGTCATAGTGATGCTACGAAATGAATGTATTAGTCATCTTGCAAATGAGGAAACACACTAGAGAGATTAAGCATCTTGCTCAAGGTCATAGCAGTAGTAAGTTCACATCCAAATTTAGGTCTGGAGACACTTTACCACACTGATACCCCTAAATATATTTTTCTGCTTCAACGAATTATTTCTCCATCTAGACTACCAAAACAAACAAACAAAAGATCCCTGTTCAAATATTTGCTTGTAAGATAATAACATTGCTGTTCAATTAATTTTCTGCTGAAATCTCATGTTAGAATAATTAATAGTAATTCCTATTTGTACAGAACTTTAGTGTTTACAAAGCTGCACATCTTCTTGGATCCTCCAACAATCCTGGGGGCAGGCATCATGTTATACCCAGGGTGGGTCAAATAGGAAGAGGGCAAAAGATTACACTTTAGTTTGCTGTCACATTGTAAGATGAATTGTTTCCTTAGTGTAATGTACTTTGTCTCCTACTGAGAATCACATGACTTTAAATATCACTGAAAATTTTGTGAAGATATGTTTAGGATATCTTTTTTTTTTTTTCTTTATGAGGGATTGAACCCAGAGACTCTTTATCACTAAGCCACATCCCCAGCCCTTTTTTATATTTTATTTAGAGACAGGGTCTCTCTGAGTTGCTTAGGGCCTTGCTAAGTTGCTGAGGCTGGCTTTGAACTCATGGTCCTCCTGTCTCAGCCTCCTGAGCTGCTGGGATTACAGGCATGCGCCACCATAATCAACGTGTTCAGAATATCTTTAAACTATTGGCTTCACCCTATCGTTGACTATATCTCTTCACATGATGTATACTTTTGTGAAACACTGGTTTTAAAAAAAAACCCACTTTCAAAATACCTTCTGGATCATTTCTGTTGTTTTTTTGGTTGACTTGCTGGTAGCTCAGGTCAAATGGGTTATTGCTTTTTCTTGTAACTCGGCCGGCATAGAAGGGGTTACTCTGCCATTTCTTTGGTATCTGGATGTTCTTCTGGCATAGATAGTATCTTCAATTCACTGATTGTAGAAATCTTTTAAGGGAGAAATAATTTTAACTCACTGGAATCCATTTGGAAAAGATTAGTTTAGTGGAAACTGGATAATATAATCCATACATCCACTCAAAGAGGCTCATGTTAACTGATGAATATCACAAAACTCTAAGAGCCTAAAAAAGAATAATTGTGGATTTCCACACTCTTCAATTTCTGTTCTCCCTCCAAGATGTCTCAGGTATATTATAAAGTATGCAATTATCTAATGCACATATGCACACCAATATGGGCAGGAGCACTCATCCACTTATTAAGCATTGGTAAACTTTTTCTTTATTTTTTAGATTTAAAGCATAAATAGAACTTCTTGGTGGACTTGAATCTATAATTGAAAAAAAAATTGCATAGAAATGCACACAGACACGCTTGAGTACATGTAAATACTTGGGAAATCTGAACAAATTCCCTGGCTTGTACCAATGTTGATTTCCTTGTTTTGCTATTGGACTATAGTTATGCAAGATGTGACCACTGAGAAGAACTAGGTGAAGGGTACAAGCAAACCTTTCCCTTCCTCGCTCACTCACTCTCTCTCTCTCTCTCCCTCCCTCTCTATTTTGTTCTTGCAACTTCTTATGAATCTATAATTATTTCAAAAATTATATAAATAGAAGATCTAATATTATTACATCCCAGTGGACTGCTTCTTAAAGGTCCAGGAGATCAACTCCTTATAGAGACCATGACTCTGGCTCACAGAGAGACTTGAGGAGAGTGGTTTCGCCTGGTTAGGCTCATTTCCCTCATCTGTAAAATGGGCAGTTTGGCCCAAAGCCCCTTCAACTCTAAAATTCTAGGATTATACGTGCAGTTTTGGGTAGGAGGATGTAAATCTCTTCCAGATTATGGAATTGGATGTGTTCAGCTCCTCCTTCCTGGAAAATGGATTTGGAACTATTCACCTCTTCCCATAGGATCCTTCAAAGAAAAACCCAGAAAGTTCGAAGATGTTTTTATCAAACTCCTCAAATAAAGTATCACAAAAGTTGAATAAAAGGAAAAGGTAACATTCCTTTCTGAAGATGATGACGTCTGTATTGAACCTTGAAGTCAAGTTACTGTGTGTTGGCTACTTTTTGCTTCCTTGACCTGTTCAGGTTGCCCAAAATACTAGCTGCATGGGGAAAACATCCCTTCAGCAGTGGAGTTGAAAGAGATGTGTGGGGATTGAGGTAAGGCTCAGAGCCCATAGACATTCCTAAATGTTACCCTGATATTAGAGGGGGAAAGTTGATTGTTTTCCAAGGCATAGCAATAAAAAGTTCATCCGAGGGTGGAGTTATGTGCCTTTTCACATCTGTTGATAATCCTTTAATCCTGGCAACTGCTCAATTGGGAATATGCTTATTTAGGATATGGGAACCCAAAACAGTTCTCACAATGGCTATCAGCATAGCCCCTGTCTTAGAGAGTTATCAGCTGTGGGCCTTCCTTCAACCACCCCTCCCCCTCTGTTTCTTTGGCTATATCCACAGAAATAACCGCATGCTAATGAAAAGATAGATATTAAAGTTTGTTTACTGCAGTAGTGTTTGAACTTTGAAAAATCTGGAAATAATTTAAATGTTCATCAACAGGGAAATGGTTAAATTATGCCAGTGGGTTTTAAGCTGGCATAATGAATCAATAAATTTAGGGGAAATGATATAAAGATGATATCTTTTATTTTGTGCAATAAACATTGCCAAACACTAACACCCAAGAATACTACTGTCCCATCAAAAATAAAAGGAGGGCTGGGGTTGTGGCTCAGTGGTAGAGTGTTTGCCTAGCATGTGTGGGGCCCTGAGTTCAATTCTTAGCACCACATATAAATAAATAAAATAAAGTCAATTGACAACTAAAAAAGTATTAAAAAAATAAAATAAAAGGAATTTCATTTAAAAAAAGGCAATTGGTGCAGGAAGGGAACATTGGAAACCTATGTCAACAAATGGCGGGAGGGAGGTGTTCTTTAGTGGGTAAAATCTGATAAGGCCTGTAGTTTAACATTAATATTATATCAATATTAATTTCTTGACTTTGCTAACTATATTCTGGTTATGTTAAGAGAATACTCTTGTTTTCAGGAAATACACATTGAAGTATTTAGTGGTAAAGCGCACTTATGTCTTTGATATACTCACAAACAGTTCAGGAAAAATATATTTTTGCAACTCCTCTGTAAGCTTGGAGTTATTTCATGATACAAAGTTAAAATGTGTGGATTCGATTTTTATTTACAATGCAGAAACTTATTCTTTGAAGTGTATGAGATGCTATAGTGGTGTTTTTCTTGGAATACATTTGTTTTGCAACACGATGTAGTTTGCACCATACAGCTAGTTTTAGATTGTTTTTTTCTTATTACATTCACAAAATCACTTTCAAAGTTGTATGTTGAAGAAATGGAAGCAAATGTTGAAATTACGTCAGTCAATGTGCAGGTTTTGACACAATGTGCAAAACAAAGAAGGGCTACCCCTATGGCCGTTGAGTTCTCTGCCTTCTCACCCCAGAGTAAGCAATTGAGATGGCAGGGGCAAGCTAGATATCTGTCTCATAGTAGCAGGGGGCTCTCTGCTTGCTGTTCTGAGCCCACTCACATGGAGGGCTGAATTCCTATCAACAGGAAATAAGAAGTTACTTGAAATGGGGTCACCTGCTGTTTGACAATGAAGTCCAACAGGAGTACAATGGAAACCTATTTGGCTGAAAGTGAATAGATGGATATATTTACTTTTGGCTGTGGACTTGCAAGTTACTTGTAACAATATCGCTTTGCTTCCTCCTAGGCTGTACAAAACATCCAGATTAATCTTTCTAAAACATTTCTAGGCCCTTCCTACAAAATTAAAGAACCAAAAACAGATTCTTAAACCCAACATCTTGCAAAATCTGGACTCACCTCTCTTCCCAAATTATTTCTCTTGATTTATTCCTGGATTGAACCTGCATTCCGTACAGGTTACTCATGGTCTTTTGAACTTAGCATATATTTTTCTTTCCCCAGGGCATTGCTTGTACTGTGTCCTGAGTCTGGGATGTTCTTCCTGCCATCTTTTCCAAACAGAAAAATTCCTGCCAATTTTCATGCTCAGGCAAATTGCTATGGCTTGGATGTGGTTTGAATATGTCCCCCCTCCAGGTTCACGGTTGACATTTAATCCCCATTGTAGATGTTAAGAGGGTGGAAACTTAATCTGACTATGGTGTTTAGAAGTGAGCCCTTTAGGAGGAGAGTAAGTTTGGATAAGGTTATCAGAGTGGAGCCCTCATGATTGAATATCAGTGGTTTTGTAATAAAAGGGAGAGAGATCAAAGAGATACACATGTGTGTTCTGTCTCTCACCACATGATGTTCTATGCTGCCTTGGAACTCTGCCAGCAAGAAGACTATCATCAGATGTGGGCCTTTCGACCTCTAGAACAATGAACTATGAGGTAAATAACCTTTTTTTTTGCTCTACAAAGTAATCCCATTTGGGGTATTCTGCTACAGTAATGAAAAGCAGACTAATACAACATATATTCAGGACATTGATTGGAACAAAAAAGAAACTAGATTCATATTTAAAACTTGAGGTTAAAGCTGGAGCAGAGCTCAGTCAAGCATATTCAATACCCTGCACTGTAAAATAAATAAAAAATAACAACAACAATACATTTGTGGCTTATAAATTTCTTTGTATTTTAATAACACATCAAGAGATCTCCCCCAAAATAAAAGGAAAATTATGAAAAGCTGATCCATCTGATTGGAAATTGGAGCAGAGAATAATCATTCCATAGCATGTGAGTACGTTTTACCTGGTAATTTCATTAACATCAGAACTACTCCACCCATCTCTAATACTACTTGTCAACAACAGTACCTTTGGATTGGAATGAAAAATCAGCCCTTCTTACATGATAATCCAAATTGAACAACCCAGAATCTTGAGACAGGAAAATTCAGTTTTCAGTTCTCAGTCTCCTCCCATTCTTTTTTGGTTCATCTGCAGAGAGATGGCCCATTAAGACCTGTGCGTGTGCGTTCTAGACACCAGTGAGAGTAAAGACTTTATTTTGTTTATGGTGAAACATCTCCTAGAAAATGGGAGTAACTGCTCGAAGCCCCATGGTGACAGTGTTTGATCTGCAAGCTCTTGAAGGATTATATTTGTGTTGCTCGATAAATATTGAAGGAATAAAGAGAGTCTAAGCTGGATGTAGAAATTTCTCTTCCCCTTGTCCTAAGCCTGTGTGCTTTTCAAGAGCCTGTCCTGTCTTCCATGTTGTCTTGGCATGTGTGTTTCTGTGTTCCCCACTTCACTGTGCCTCCTGAGAACAGGAGACATATTTTATTCATGTTTGTCTTTCTCCCTGTGGTTAATAAATCTATGGCTTTCAGAAGATTTTCAGGAAGATTGTATTCAATAATAAAAGCAAATAAATGCCTGTAATAAAGTTAAAAGAGACTGGTCAGCTTTTTTTTTTTTTTTGCAAGTATTATTGTCTCATTACAAAACCATTCACAACTGTGCAATTTTATGCATATATCTACATAATAATACTAAAGTAGGTTCAAATATTATTTCCTATGATATCTTTCATGGCTGCCCCAGAAAATATTAAAAGTTCCCTTTCTTCAATATCTCACAGCATCTTGTCATCTTGTACGTTTCTCTATTACATATTGTACACAATTGTGTGTTTATACAGTTGTGTTGATCTATGGAGGGAACATCAGATTTTTGAGAACAAAATCTGTGCCCTATTCAACTTTAAATCTCCAGTATCTACTTACTAAACTTAACACATAGTGGGTATATTAATGTTTTTGAATTAATAACAAACCATTTTGAAGTGAAGTGTACCTGTTGGAGAATATCTTAAAGTGTGTATATAGGAAGATTTTTTTTTTTGGCTAGGAAAGAAGAGCTATGAAATCCAGTAGTAATCAGATTTTTTATTTTGAAGTTACTGACCCTTTGCTAACATGTCCAAATTACTTGCTGTGTTATCAGAACGAAGTCAACTAATTTCCTTGGGTACTTGCTTGCTTTTCACCTTGTATTTCAGAAGCCTTTATTTTCATTGACTATTCTTTAAGCCAGGAACTAAGTTCCAGGTTTTTATTATCAGCTTTTGTGTTCTTCGCAGAGGCCCCATGGAACTATTATCTAATCCACCGTCCTCCTTAAAGTCCCAGATTGTGCCTTTTTGATAAAGGAAAATTAAGAAATCACCAGGAAAAACAAAACAAAACAAAACAAAACAATGAGATCAGTTGACATGACTTACAGTCTCTCCCAATTTCAACTTGATATGCCCACTACCATATTCTTGATTGCATTTATTTTCTGTAGCGGCTTCTGCTGCCTTAATTTTGTGGATAAAAGAAACCTTAATTCATACAAAGTCAAGGAACAGACAGAATTTAGCATGGACATGAGAAGACTCAAGTATGTCATGATTATTATCTCAAATGCCTGGGAGGCTGAATATGAATGCGGGCCCCTGAGCAGTTGTGTGAGGGTCTTTCGGACTAAAGAAAAGAACAGTGAGTAAAAATCATGAAGTCATGGCTTGGCTCCCTATAAGAAAGAACTTTCTACCAGAGAGAACAGCTCACCAATGGGACAGGCTGCCTGAGAAGCTAGTGACAAGAAGTGACAGCTTTCCAAATGAATCAGAACAATATTTATTAGATACCTTCTACACCTTCTACAACCTGGACACTGTCTGAAGCACTGGAAGTGCAAGGAAAGAAGACAGCAAAATTACTGATCTGAAGGGCACTTATAAAACAATGGAGGAAGACAAGCAAATAAACAAATAACATATTGTGATAAATGTTCCCGGAGAGATGGAGGTACTGTATGATGAGAACATAAAGAGAAGAATAATGAGCTATTGAAAAGTATCTGTATTCCCTGGCACAGTGGCTCATGTCTGTAGTTCCAGCTCCTTGGGAGGCAGAATCAGGAGACTCTCAAGTTTGAGGCCAGCCTGATCAACTTAGTGGGATTTTGTCACCACAAACCCTTAAAAAGGGCTGATGAGGGCTGGGGATGTGGCTCAAACGGTAGCGCTCTTGCCTGGCATGTGCAGGGCACTGGGTTTGATCCTCAGCACCACATAAAAATTTAAAAAAAAAATAAAAAGATGTTGTGTCCACTGAAAACTAAAAAATAGATATTAAAATTTAAAAAAAGGGGGGGCTGGTGATTTAGCTCAGGGGTAGAACACTTGCCTAGCATGTGTGGGGCCCTGGGTTCAATCCCCAGTACTATAAAGAAAAAAAGGATCTGTGTTTGTCAGCCCCGTCTTTTGCTGCTGTGACCTGAGAAAAACAAAGGAGGAAAGGCTCATGGTTCCAGAGGTTTCGGTCCAGGGTGAGCTGGGTCCGTTGCCTTCAGACCTGTAGTGAAACAAACATCATGGCAGAGGGCATGGCAGAAGAAAGTTGTTACTTCATGGCATTCAGGAAGCAGAGACACAAGGGAGAGAGTGGGTATGGGGGCAGGACAAGAAACACCCTCTCAGTGACCTAGTTCCTACAACTAGGTCTCACCTCCTAAACTTTCCACCATCTCCCCATAACACCTTCAGCTATGAACCAATCAATGGATTAAGGCATTGATGAGGTCAGAGCCCTCATGATCGGATCACTTCCCAAGAGCCCCATTTCTGAACATTGCTGCACTGGGAACCAAGCCTTCAACACATGAGCCTTTGGTGGACACTCCAGATCCAAACCTTAACAGGATCTAGTCAGAAGAGGAAACAGCCTTGAAAAGTGATGAAGACATTGGAGAATATTGAAAATCCTCAGGCTTTTGAGAGGGCGGGTTAGGAGGAACCACAGAATGGATTATATTGAAGAATTGGACTAGCTATGTATTCAGTTTCCTTTATTCCAAATGTTCTGTCTATTGGTTATTTACTTATTTAAGAACACAATTTTCTCCCTACTCCCTAAGAGACTAGTAGTGTTGAGGAAGGAGATCGGGAGAGGGAGGAGGGAAAGAAAGGGAAAGTCCTGGGAAATAAAATTCATCAAATTATATCATGTGCATGTACAAATATGTCACAACGAATCCCACTATTATGTATAAATATAATGTGCCGATGAAAACATCAATAAATTAATGACTTATTAAAAATAAATAAATAGGGCTGGGATTGTGTCTCAGTGGTAGAGCACTCGCTTGGCACGGGCGGGGCCCTGGGGTCCTTCCTCAGCACCACATAAAATAAATAAGTAAAATAGAGATTGTGTCAAACTACAACAAAAAAAAAATTTTTTAAATTAAAATAATAAATAAATAAATGTGGTAGTATATGCCTTAGGTAGCTCAATGGCAGGTTTGTGGTATTTGTAGTCAGCATAAGGGTTGGCTGGATAACTTCTTCTGAATATCATAAGTATCCTCAGCAACTGTTCCCCACTTCACTTACCCAGCAGAGTGGTATCAGAGAAAATTTTACCTGGTTTGGAATGAGGATTTGATATTTGTGGGATTCAAGATTCCAAACTTTCCTTATTACTAAATGACAATTCACTTGAGCCTCATTTTACAGACCCTCAGGACAAATAATACTTAACCTTCTTTGAAGATGCAAAATGCTCTTAACTTTAAAGGTTTTTTTTTTTTTTTTGGTTTGTTTGTTTTGTTTTTTAACCATAATCTTCTTGCTGACCTACCACAAAGTGGGTGGGTGGAGAAGACTGAAGATTTTCCTTGAATTTCCACAGTGCTTTTGTTTATTTGTTTGTTTTGAGTTCTGCCTATTAATTTCTCCTGCTGGTTTTCTGCCTCCTGCAGGGAGGCCTGGACACAGAAGCTGGCAAGTTGATCTTAGTTGTTAACTTCGTGTCTCTCATTAGCGAAATTGAGTTTAAAATAATTGATTTCAGGAATCCTGAGGAGACGATCATTAAATCACCAACATGCAGGATGTAAAAAGGGCAGACACTGTTCAAGCTAAGACTCTATTAAACTTGTTTTCTTGAACCATTTTCACCACCTTTCATTAAAAAAAATCACTTCTCTACATATATTCGCCAAAAAACTTTGTAAATTAATGTGTATAATAATTTTATTCATAATTTCCCCAAACTGGAAATGACTCAACTGTCCATTGACTGGGAATGGTTCAACAAACTGGAAAATCCATATAATGGACTGTCTTCAGCAATAAAAAGGAACAATCCACTGATACAGTTAACAAAACGGATGGATTGTTAATATTTTAAGAAAAAGAGATCATACTCAAAAAGCTACCTTCCTTATGATTCCATTTATATGACATTTTGGAAAAGAAAAAAAAATAGAGAGAGAGTCTGAGTATAGATCACTGGCTACCAGAGAGTGGGGAGCAGCACTGATCACAGAGTAACAGAAAGCAGTTATTTTTTTTTTCTTTTTGATGGAATTGTTTTAAAACTTAATTATGGTGTTGGCTACGTGACTATGTGCATTTGTCAAAACTCATTGAATTCAATGCTAAAAAGGAGTGAAATTTATTGTAGGTAAATTATACCTCAACAAATCCAATTTGAAACAGCAATGATAAAAACAAAACAATCTCTTCCCTTTAACTGGGACTCAGTTATGCCTTGTGTTGTAGTTCTCCTGCTCAGCTGCTCACTGGTCTCGTCCAGTGTCTGTGCACTCTGCTTCACGTCTCCTCACTCCTCAGCGAGCTTCAAACATCTGCATGCTACCCATCCAATCCAAATGCACCTCATTCCTGAACAGGAAGCTTCTCCGCTTATTCTGACAAGAAGCAGATCTGAATCTTCTGGGCTTTCATGACCCCCAATTATCAGGCATGATGACAATCTCCACTTGTACCCTTTATCTCTTGTGTTCTTTCTTCTGTACCAAAGAGCCAGCATGTCACATTCCTTTTAAAAAATATTTGTTTATTATTTCATCTAAAATAACAATAATAAACTTATTACATGCTAAGATAAATAACTCATTTTTTAAAAAAAATATTGTCATTATCCAAACCAAAACAGATATGATGAGGAAAATGATACTGTATGATATTTTTGCAAAATCTCTTAAATGTTGTCCTTAAGGACAACCGAGCTCTCCTAGCTACTGCTATAGTCAATGTGCTGCAAAAACCACATGTTATGTAGCTTCAGGAAAACCCACTGTATATTCATGATAAAATAAGCATGAAATAAACAAATAATGTGTTAGTTATATATTCTTTTTTTTAAAGAGAGAGTGAGAGAGGGAGAGAGAGAGAGAGAGAATTTTAATATTTATTTTTTAGTTATCGGTGGACGCAACATCTTTGTTTGTATGTGGTGCTGAGGATCGAACACGGGCCGCACGCATGCCAGGCGAGCGCACTACCACTTGAGCCATATCCCCAGCCCAGTTATATATTCTTATGGTGCTGAGAATTGAACCCAGGGCCTCCACATGTCAGTTAAGCATTCTACTACTGAGCTACATTGTCCCAGCCCAATGTGTTAGCATTATAAAGAAACTACTATTAATAAATCAATTAACCCCTGCCAGAGTTCCAGGGACCCACAGGATCCAGGACAACACTTGAGGACTGATGCTCAAGACCATCTCTACTGTTAAGGTGACTCATATATTTATCATGTACTGCAGGCCCTGCACATGTACAACCTCCCCTGCTCTTGGTGTCCTGCACCACAGTGGAACATTTATTGTAATCATGAAACTTGTTAACATATCATCACCCAATGTTTATAGTTTGCATTAGGGTTCACTCTTAGTCTTGCTTGTTCTATTGGTTTTGACAAAGATAAAATGACATGTACCAATCATTGTAGAATCACTGCCCTAGAAATCCTCTGTGCTTTTTCCCTTCGATTTCCCTCTCTGCAAAGCACTGAAAACCACTGCTGCTTTATGCTATTCCCATAGCTTTGCCTTTTCCAGAATGTCATATAATTTAAATCATACAATATGTAGATTTTTCAGAAAGGCTTATGCATTTAGGCTTAATGCTTAGGCTTTTAGGCCTCCTCCATATCTTTTTATGGTTTGACAACTTGCAACTTGTTTCTTCTTTCCTCCTGTTTCTCCTTTTCCTTCTTCTTCACATTCTCCTTCTTCTCCTCCTCTTCCTCCCTCTACACCTCCTTTTTTGTAGTACTGGGGATGGAACTCAGGAACTTGCACATGCTACATCCCCAGCACAACTTATTTCTTATTAATGCCAAATAATATTCCATTTTTATGGATGTACCACCATTTATTTAATCATTCCCTCACTGAACCTTACTGAATGACGTCTTGATTCCAAATTTTGGCAATTATGAATAAGCTGCTATAAACATTTTTGTGCTGTGTTCAGTGAGGACACACGTTTTCAATTTGTTTGGGTAAATACAAAGAAGCACAATTGTTAAATTGTATGATAGAAGTATGCTTGGTTTTGCATGAAACTGCCAAACTATCTCCTAAAATGGCTGTATCATTTTGCAATCTCACCAGCAACAAATGAAAGTTTCTGTTGCTCTAAATTCTCTCCAGCATTTGGTTTCTTTAGTATTTTGGATTTTGGCTTCTAACTGGCAAGTCGTGGTATCTTATTGTTGTACTTAGCAAATCCCAATAATATGTGATGTTGAACTCTTCTTAGGCTTATTTACTATCTGTATGTCTTTTTTGATGACATGCCTAGTTAAACCTTTTACCCATTTTTAAAATCAGGTTGTTTGTGTTTTCTCTCTTCTCTCCCCCCACCCTCTCTCTCTTATTTATTTATTTTTATTTTTTTAGGTCCTGGGGATTGAATCCAGGCTTTGTACATGCAAAGCAAGCACTCTACCAACTGAGCTATATTCCCAGCCCCATGGCTGTTCATTTCTCATTGTTGAGTTTCAAGAGCTCGTTGTATGTTTTGATTAACAGTCCTTTATTAGATGTGCCTTTTGCAAATATTTGATCCTGATCTGTGATTTTCTTTCTCATTCTCTTTCCCACAGACGTTTTTAATTTTAATGAAGTCCAGTATATCAATTATTTGTTTCATGGCTCATGCCTTTGGTGTTGTATCTAAAAACTCATAACCATATCCAAGGGCATCTGCATTTTTCTCCTATGTTATCATCAAGGGGTTTTAATAGCTTTGCATTTAACTTTTCTATGTTTCATATTAATCTTTGTGAAGGGTGGAAATTCTGTGCCTCCATTTATTTCATATGTGTGTATGTGTGTGACTGTCCAGTTGTACCAACACCATTTGTTGTAAAAACTACTGCCGCAGTCTGGCTGGGCACAAAATCATGAGCCACTCAAGCAGGAACAAGCTTTATTTCTGAAACTCCCGCCAATGCCACCCACGCTCCTGGGGGATATGCCGAACCACACACGTGGCCTTCTGGGGGGGGGGGCGGCCTACGCCAACAGGAAAATCCCTCCTCCGGAAATCCCTCCTACTGTACTTCCCCAACCAATGGGAACTCTCTGGGGGTCCCCGCTAGAGCTCCAAAGTAGCAGGCTGAGGCATACAGCAGGGGTCTAATATCCAATTGAATGCAGATCTTAACATAATCATATCATCTCAGTGGCTTGCTGGCAACACCTTTTAACCAAAAATGCCATGCATCATTCCTACTTGGCTATGGCTCTCAGCAAACTACCTTTGTTCACTCCATTACTTTTGCTTCTTTGTTAAAGATCAGTTGACTGTATTTGTGTGGTATATAATGGGCTCTTTATTCTGTTCCATTGATTAACACTCCTTCTCTTTTGCCAGTCATATGTTGTCTTGATCACTGTAGCTTTACAGTAAGTCTTGAAGTTTGATAGTGTCAAGCCTCCTAATTTCTAATCTTTTAACATTGAGTTGATTATTCTGGGCATTTTTCTCTCTGCATAATCTTGAGGATCAGTTTATGAATATCAACAAAATAACTGACTCTGATTTTGGTTGAATTGTGTTGAATCTATAGATCAAGTTAGGAAGAACTGAGATGTTCATAATATCAAGTTTTCCTATTATAAATATGAAATATCTCTCCATTTATTTATTTATTTGTTGATATATTTTATCAGAGTTTTTCAAAACTCCATGTAGATCCTGTATATATTTTGTTAAATTTATGCAAAAATATATTGTTTTGGGGGTACTAATGTAAATGGCAGGGTGTTTTTAAGTTCAAATGAGTTTATTGCTGATATATAGGAAAACAGTTGATTTTTATATGTTACCCTTGTATCCTGCAACCCTGGTATAACTGCTTATTAGTCTCAGGAGATTTTTGGTGATTCCTTTAGATTTTCTAAATATAATTATGTCATCTATGATCAAAGATGATATTATTTCATCCTATGCAATTGGTATATCTTTTATTTCCTTTTTCTTATCTTATTGCATTAGTCTTGATCTCCAGTACAATGTTGAAAAGCAGTAATGAGAGGGTATAGCCTTACCTTGTTCCTGATCTTAGATAGAAAAGTTTTGAGTTATTCACCATCAAATTTAATGCTAATTGGAATTTTGTAGATGTTTTTGTAGTGTTGAGGAAGTTGTTGTTTTAATTATGAATGGGTGTTGGTTTTGTTAAATGCTTTTACTGCATTATTAATATGCTTATATGGTTTCATTCTTTATCCTTTAATATTACATTAATTGATTGGTGAATGTTAAAACAGCTTTTGAAAAAATGAGATAAGTTCCAGGTGGTCATGCTGTATAATTATTTTTAAACACTATTGGATTCAGTTTGCTAATACTTTACTGAGATTATGTTTTTGAAAGATAGTGGTCTGTAGATTCTTTATTTCATTATTTGTAATATCTGTCTGATTTTATAAAGATAATGTTGTCCTTATAGAATGAGTTAGGCAGTATTTCCTCTATTTCTATCTTCTGAAAGATAATTGGTATAATTTTTTTTCTTAAAAATTTACCAGTGAGGGCTGGAGTTGTGACTCAGTGGTAGAGCGTTTGCATAGCATGTGTGAAGAAGCACTGGGTTCGATCCTCAGCACCACATAAAAATAAATAACTATAACAAAGGTATTGTGTCTGTTTACAACTAAAAATATTTTTTTTAAAAAAATTCACCAGTGAACCCATCTGAGTCTTTTTTTAATGAAATTTTTACTTAGATAATTGTAGGTTCACGTGCAGTGTAAACAGCAACACAGAGAAACTCATGTGTCTTTTATCCAGTTTTCCCCAATAGTAACATCTTGCAATACTATAGTTTAATATAACAACCAGTATATTTGCATTGATACAATTTATTTTATCTTATTTGAACTTCCTTACTTTTACTTGTACCCATTTGTATATGTGTATTTAGTTCTATGCAGTTTTAGAACATGTATTAGTTTGCTATTCACCACCACAGCACAGAAGCAGAAAAGTTCTTATCGCTCCTTATGCTTTCTGTGGCAACCTGGATACATTGCTAAGTGACAGAATCTCAGTAAATATTTATCAACACATTTCCTTAAGGGATTTCATTTGTAGCAACCCAGGAATGTTTCCTAGGATTTTCTTTGTTCTGTTGTTCCTAGAACTGGCCCTATAAGCTATTGCAAAGGATTGAAGCTGATGGGCTTATTTTTGCATTAGAATTGCTGAATCCTACATCTTGTTTGTGTCATATACATGTCACATTTTAACTGTTAGAAGCTGATGTACATGACACAACTTTCTTCCCCAGGTGAGAAATAACCTATCTACAGTTACAGGGCTAAGGGATGACATTTCACAACTATGACAGTCAACAGGATAAGTATCATGTTCAACCTGACTTCTAAGGGTCCACCATATGGTTATGTCGACATAGTGCATTGATGGTTCTGGAGGAGAAGGGAAGCACCACATAATATAATTTATTTATTCATTAAACAAGTTTCAAGAGATGATTGTGTGTTATCTTTTTAGGAATTCAAAAATGAACTAAACAAATATTTGGACAAATTATCTTACATAATAACCTGGGAAATGTGACAGGTTAATGTAATTCATCTTCTTCCCCACTCTTCCTCTTCAGAGCCCTGTTCCCACCCGCTGAGCAAACTCCCCATTTGCTAGCCACTCAACCTCACCTACCTTCCCTGCCTCTGCCCTTGTTCTTGGTAGTTCCTTTGATCTATGTCCTTTACCTCTTATGATCATTTCTTTTCCCAAATTCAAACTTTGCTATGAAGATGGTCATAATATCCCCAAACACATCGACACTTTCCCCTCTAAATCCTTTTTATTGGCTTTAAATTCTCATACTTTGTATTCAGAATATATATATATATATATATATATATATATATATATATATTAGCTTCTTAGTAGATAAGTGCTTGGATGGTAGGATCTATGTCTCTGATGGGATCTGGTCAATTTCCATCATAGGCATCACACCTATCTTTCCCATCTACACATGAAAATGTAGATGCAGTTTTTGTGAACATTTGATATAGACCTTATGAGCCCAAAGGACAGGGAAACAAAATATTCTTAGGTTTCTTTTCTAATATTTGTTTTATAGTCCAGAATCCTTCAAGCATTCCCAGATTTCCTGTGGTGAAGAACATCCTCCTAGTTTCTGAGTAAAATCCCCCAAGGAATAAAAAGATTGGGAAATATTCTGTAATGGAATGTCAGAGCTGGAAGGTGCCTTAGGGATCATCTAGTATAACCACTAGTTTTAAATATGAGGAAACTGAGGCTCAGAAGGGGAATGAGGCTTGTTCAAGGTCACAAAGCTATTCGGGACCCGAGATTCACAAGGAGCACAGGTATTTGGATGGTTACTGGCATGTGGTCAGAAGGCCAAGTCGCCTTGCCCAATTCCCTCTCTGGAGGTTCTGCCTGAAGCAACTCTGGGTGTTCAAAAGCATTACATCAGGCCTTCCAGAAGCTTTGCTAAGTAGATCATCTGCTCAGGATTCCATAAGATTAATGATTTCTGTATGAGGGAAATAGCTGGACACAATGTCGTCAAGGGTCCCAACAGAGGTCCACAGTCAGCAGCCAGAGCAGGTAGGGGACTATGTCTTTAGAGTAATAGATTCCTGGAGCTGAAGAAAATCTTGGGGATTATCTAGAAGAGAAAGCAGAACTTGAACATGAGGGAGGGGTCTTGTCTTTTAGAAATGATTCCCCATCTCTGGTGCTCAGATTTCAAGTGTATACAATAAAGAGGTTGTGAGAGATGATGCCAAACGTGCTTTTCTAGTCTACAAAGCATCCCATTTCCTAGTTTGACAGGCGAGAAAATGGAGGATTAATTTTCTTTAAGTGAGTTGGTTGTTCCGTTGTGACCAGAGTCTGGGTCGGCATTTATCCACTGGCCCCAGGAGCTGGAACCATCCTTCCATGTTGCCCTGTTGCCTTGTGGTGAGTTGTGCAACTGTTGTCCCCAGGCTGTGGCACTGGTCTCTCTTTTCCCCAAGGGACTTCTGGCAGCACTCAGAGGGTCTGAAGAGCCTTTGCCCCCAAAGTGGAGCATGGGTCAAGGAGCTTCCTTCCCTCTCCCTGTTAAAATAAAACCAAAATGAAATGCTTTATTTGCAGGGTCCTGCTCCCAGCCTCTGCTTAGGTAGGGCCTTGGCACTACTTGTCCTACGCCAGGGGGATGAATGGGTCTCTGCTTCAGTTCTGCAGAATGAAGCCAGGTGACAAGTTAGGTCCTGGGCACAGTGGCATGGCCCAAGAGAAGCACCTTCATCCAGCAAACCTTGGAAACTGACTTTCATTGAACTTTGTGGCACTTTGGATCCCATCTAGAAATAGGGAAATGTAAAACCAAATTTTACATTTAAGACTTACAACCTCTTTGCGGAGCAGATACAGAAAGCATTTTTCTCACCCTCCTCCTTTGCAATATTTTGGAAAAGCTGTTTAAAAGGGCAATTGAAATGAACCAGCCCTGAACCATTTTCCAATTGTTACTCTACAATCTAGTAAAATCCAATGATGTTCTTGTTGTAAAGTCACATACACCCTGGGCCTTCCATTTTCCTCTCAAGAGGAAGCCACATGGATGTCAAAACTTGCAAGCCAGGATAGCCCTTCCTGATAATCCTGTTTTTAAAGCGACTTCCCCAGGGTGACACAGAGACAAAAAATATATGTCAATTGTCTGTCTCCCAGTTCCTGTTCCCTGTTGTTGGAGGCACATAATGAAAGTAGAAAGGAAGGGTTCTCCAGAGAGATAAAATAGCGATGCCTAAGCCATTAAAAAAATAAGCTACAGATAATCAGAAGTTCGTGGTCAAGGGATAACTTAAGGCCATCAGAAGCTGGCCAGATTGCACTCAGTTTCTCTAGAGAATTCTGTCCTTTTGGCAGTCAAAGGCAATGATGAGCGCCAAGCCAGGCCTCTGATTTGGGCACAGCTCCAGGGTCCAGCCCCTCCAAAGCCAGGCTCCAAGCAAGCAGGGTCTAGGCCTGAACATACGCTTTTCATCAGAGACACTGGGAGCAGGAGGGGACCTTAGGCATAGTTTCATTCCATCTTCTCACTTTGCAGATGTAGAAATCGAAGGCCAGATTGAAGGACAGGATACGGAATGCTCACACAAGGTCATTTGGCAATTTAGGGAATGTGTGGCAGGGTGAAAAGGACTAGCTTCGGTGTGGTGACTAGGTTCCAGATCCTGAATTTGTAAATAACAAGTCACTCTTCACCCTGTACTAAATATTGATATTACATTTTATGTTCATGTGGAAGTGCATATCTATAGTCCCAGCTACTCAGGAGGCTGAGGCAGAAGGATCACTTACTTGAGCTAACTAGTTAAAACAATCCTGGACAAAATAGTGAGACCTAACTCAAATACTACTAATAATAACAATACTACCACTAATAATAGGCAGGTATAGTGATGCAGGCCTGTAAACCTGTAATCCTAGCAGCTCGGAAGGCTGAGGCAGGAGGATCACAAGTTCAAAGCCAGTCTCAGCAAAAGCGAGGCACTAAGCAACTCAGTGAGACCCTTTCTCTAAATAAAATACAAAATAGGGACGGGGATGTGGTTCAGCGGCTGAATGCCCCTGAGTTCAATCCCTGGTACCCAATAATAACAATAATAATAATAGCAATAAAATCCAATCTGATAATAATAGTACACTTTTCTGAATGCCCACCACATGCAAAATGCTAAATATATACTCATTTACTTTAATATATACAATAATTCAAGGAGAACTCTCCACTAAACTACAGAGCTTGGGGGTGCTCTGTGATGCAGGGACTGGAACCTGCCCCTTTCTCCTGATGTTATATTTGATTGTAGTGGCATAGACACATGCTAGGGCATCTCACACATCAGGGGAAACACTCAACCATACTCCTAACTTCTGTTCTCTGTTAGAAATACACCCTGGTTCTATCACCTACTGGATGAATGCCCTTAAAAAGGTCATGCCATCTCAGACCTACTTTCCTTCATCTGAAAAAGAGGAACAAGAATTGCTGCCTAATGGGACAATCTGTGAGGGCTCTACAGATGATGATGATTATTACATCACACAGCACTTCACATTTTCTCAAGAATGTTCACATGCACCGTCTTATAATCTTCACAATACTGTGAGATAGCAGCACATTTGAGGGAAATGCCATACAGGGAGGTGGAATAATTTAAGTGATACAAGGAACACCAATCCAGCTGGAAACTCTAGATTTTTGCTTTCTGGTGACTGGTCTGGTCTACAGCATCTCATGCAGAAGCAGAGTTCCTAGCCCACTTTAGCTTCCTCTACACTTCTATCCTGTCTTTCTCTCCTATGATCTACTCTAGCTTTGCCTTCTACTTCCAATCAATCTATTCTCCATCTTTAGCTCTACCATTTTGGCAGGGACTCAGTCTATCATAGTTTTATAGTGCCTTGTTGGATCACCACTTTCAAAGGAACATGGGGTGCGTTCTCTTGAGAAGGGATGCTGGATTTTTCTCAATTCTCTGTGAAAAAACAAAAGCTTAGATGTCAAATACAAAACCAAACCCCATGTAGAATTTCCCTTCACCAACCTCATATATTTGACATTTCACAACTCCATCAAACTGATCTCCTAGGAATGAGAAATCCACACATAGAGGGTTATCTAGTCCCACTCCTGGCTGGCCAACAATGCATAGCTAAGAAAAAATTAAGCCAGGTCCTGACCTCCAGTGTGGTAGCTTCAAAGTCAATACTTGTCTTACTCCTGGCATTGCGCATAAGAAAGAGTTAGCAAACTTCTGCTCGCTACTTCCAGTGAGTGCAGATTCATCGTGAAGCAAAACCTGCCAAAGAATCAGGAAAGGGACTTCAGTTTCCCATGAAACCATGAGCATTGACACACCCAGAACCCTTGGCAAAGCTCTCTGGAAGTACCAAATCTGGGGGATAATGAAAGCAGTTTGGGAGTCCTATTCAGTTCTTTTGGGTTTGCAAGGATGTAGAGCACCTTCAGGGTTATTTCAAGAAAGAGGATCAAAGCAATCATTTAGTAAACCTAAATATTACAACTCAAAAGGGCACCAAATAAGTGCATGTCCTCAGGGCAATCAATTCCTCTCACTTTTCTTCTTTTGTGAAAGGATGAACTAGCAGTAATCTAGAAAGTCAGCTGTACCACATTGGGCTGTGATCTTTTGGCAGTTACCTAATCTCTCTGACTCCATCTTCCTCACTTCCAAAATGGAGATTACTAGGCAGATAATGGGGTCATCATGAGAATTAAATCAGATAGCATGTTTGGAAAAGAGTAACCTTCATCTTGATCTAAGTGGTGGATAAACGTTTTTCCTTTCCAACACCAGCCCATTTATTCTCATGTTCTCTGCTTCTCTGACTAAATTTACAAAATGATTAATTGATTTTTTTTCTTCTGATCCTAATCAAGTTAGAGAAAGTGAGTGAGGCTGCAATGCATAACCATTTTGAGGGCGGAGTGTGAGTTTTAGGTAAATTCTGGTTTCTGTGTTTGAGAAAGAGCCTATAATTAGTAGTGTCCATTTTTCAATAACCAGATGCAGCAAGCATGGGTACACAGTGATACATGACTCCTCTGCTGTTGGCTCTCTTGTGGCCAAAAGATATTTTTAAACCCCCTATTTTCATAGAACCTTGTTACTGATTAGCGATGTGCCATTTCCACTTTTTGTTCTACAAAGAAAATGACCAGTGACATTTGCCCGACCTTGCCACTTCTAAATGGGTGTTGTTACTAAGCAATTATTTCATGTCTTCACAGCACCAGGTTTTTATATTTTGGGGTTCATATCCCAATTAGACTTCAAGTTTGTGGATAATTCAGGTGACTAAAGTCCAATGCTCTAAAGGATATTCCTCTTACAAAATGTTTCCCTTGTCCAGAATCAAAGCATCTGTCACTTATCAAAACAGATTCATTACGTTGGGAAGAGCTTGTTAGAAGATTCCATCTTTTTCAAATAATCATGATGATGATGAGAGGAGTTCTCATCTGTACAGAATTTCCTGAAGTGACAGGGAGCTTTCATTGCTATCATTTCTCTGAAGTCTCTAGCCTATGAGGTTGGCATAGAAAGAAACTTGATCTCCAAATGACAGATGAGAAAATAGTTTAAATAACTTTCTCAAAGTCTCAAAAGCTACACTTCCTGAGCCTGAATGCTCCAAGAAGCATTTCAGCCAACTTGAGGTGTGGAATCAATGAGTTAGCTCCTTGGTTGTAAATTCTGATAATGCATGAGCTGTGCAGAACCAGAAAGTCCAGCTCCATCATGACCCACCAAGGAAGGGAACAAGTGGAGGGGACCTCGGCAGAGCCCACCAATCTAGTTAGAAGTTAGATATAGGTTGGGAGAATGAAGACGGGAGCCACAGTATTTGGAGACTGGGAACCTCAAGGTCGAGGTGGTGAATGAGTTTCCAAATGTTGCTGTAATGAAGTTCACAAACTTTGTGGCTTAAAACAACATAAATCGGTTGCTTTATTGTTTTGGAAGCCAAAAGTCCAAAATTAGTTTCTCTGGACTTTTAGGTTAAGTGGTCAGACTGAAGGGTTCCTGCTAGAGGAGAACTTTTTGTCTTCATTTTTTGTTTCCAGAGGCACAATATTCTTCCATGTCTGGCCCCTTCTTTTATCTTCAAAGCGCCTTGCTCAATCTCTGCTTCTGTTATTTTATATATCTCTGACTCTTTCTACATCTTTTGTTTTTTTTTTTTTTTTGGTCCTACATCCCTCTTATAAAGACCCTAGTGATTACCTGGGTCCATCTGGATAATCGAGGATAATCCCCCACCTCAAGATTCTTAATTTAATCACATCTGCAAAGTCGCTTTATCATACAGGATGGCATATTCACAGATTCCAGGCATTAGGCTATGAACATCTTTGGGAATATCATTGAACCAATCACAGGTGACAAGGTGACAGTGAATGGTGGCAGGAGTTTTTACTGGCAGATGCATCACTGTTTGCCTGTCTGAAAACCATACCCTTCACTGCCACCTGACACGAGGGGCCAAAACAGAACCCTGTCTTCTGATTCCAAGTAAAGTGCTCTTTCAGACCCATCACAGACACCATCTCATAACTAAATTTACATTCATTTTCGCAAATAGCCCATTCTTGTATAGATGGTAATTAATATTTGCATAATGCTTTAGAGTTTATAATGTCCTTTTTATTTACATGAAATCATTTAAACCCCTACAATAACCCTCTGAGACAGTTATTATTAACACAGTTTTACATATGAAGAAGCTAAAGCTCAGAGGAGTGAAGTGGTTTGTTCAAGGTCACCCAGCTGGTAAGGGCAAGACCACAATGCAAATCCCGAAAGTTCCACTTTGTTCAGCTCTAAATAATGAATCTACACTTAAGTTTGCTTTACTAGAGGTGGTGGTTAATCTTTTAGGGATACTCCAAAGATAACTGGGATCTCCAGTGTGCTATTGAAAGAAAATGAGTTTATAAATGTGAAAGTGTTTTGGAGCATTATGACTCACTACTGTAGAAAGTTATTGATATCCTCATCATCACCTTCATCAGCATCACCATCATCATCATCTGCCCTGAAGACCAAGAGAATTCAACAGTTTAACACCTCTGGATATATCTTGTTTGGTTTTTGGATTTTTTACAGCACTGGGGATTGAATCAGGGCCTCGTGCACACTAGACAAACACTCTATTACTGAGTTGCACCCCTAGCCCAACAGGTAGCACTTCCAATAGCTGTTTAGAACATTAACCCATCCATCTTGCGGTCTCTGGGGACAATGTCATAATAACACATCTCAGGGTTCTGTGGTTTGTTGGCCACCATGCAGGTGTGGCTGGTGGGAGCAGGCCCCTGAATGGATAAGCCAAGCTTTTGTGCCCTTGCAGATAAACAAAGCGGCCCTCTGCTTGGCCAAGCACAAGTTCCCAGACAATTACTTTGGGTGTAAAGGCACTGACCCTTCCAGGTGCACTGTGATGTGCAGTTTTAACTGTTTGCTCCACACATTCATCTTTTTTTGTTTTTTTTCCTGAGACCATTTTCTGTGCATTTCAAACATATCTAACTCCCTGGGGTAGAAGAGGTGGGTTTAATGGGATTCAGGAGAGAAAGATGCAGAGCGCTTCAGGCAGGTCCTGGCTGCTCTCTGACAGGTGGCGCTCCACTTCATCACCCCTCCTTTTTTAAGAGCAGCACCCACTTCTGAAATTTGCAACTTCAAAACCAGAACAGAAGACCACTGAGAGGAATAGCCAAGCTGTCCTCCACGTGTGGCTGAGCAGTCAGCCGGCCCTCATCTCATTTGAGTGAGACCGCCAAAAGCCTTCACGTGGGGCCTAAGCCACAGAAGCATTATTAGGAAGTGCTCCCTGCCCCTCACAACGGCCACCCTCACCAGGCAGGGGTGACAGAAGTGAGGCAGGTGCATTCAAATTGTCCTGGTTTGACCAACGGAAATGAGCATTAAAACTCAGTTCAGTCCCACAATGAGTCAGAATGGGGGTGGGGAAGGAACCCAGAGCTCTTTGGCCCTTTGTCTTGGGTACTAATCCTGCCTTGGTTGCCAGCCCTAGGAATCACAGGATTGGGCCTGGAATCATTTCTTGATTTCATTGCTATGAGATAAAAGGCATTGAACTCTCAGGGGTCTCTCTAATAGTTGCTTTGACCTGCAAACACAGTTGCTTATCAGACAAATTCTCTCCATCTGAAACGTGCCCTCATCCCCAACAACCCCTACCTCTGCCTGCCCAAATCCGACCCCTTCTTTATGTTTGTATTTGACTTCTTCTGATAAGCATTCCCTTGTGCTGCTAGCTGAATCTAGGAATCTCCTAGTTATCAGAATCATCGTTATCCTTTTGCTCAATTATTTATGTATATCATTTAAAAATGGAAATGATTTCTCACCTATTAAGTTGGGCATCCTGCTAAGCTCTTTCACACTTAGAGTTTAATTTGCTGTTTTACTCCCTAACATTAGACAGAAGCTCCTTAAAGGCAGAGACTGTCTGACTCATCACTCCAATCCTTGCCAGGCACTATGATCTCAGTAAATAGTGACTGGATTCATAATTTTAGAAAAACCATCGAAAACAATTGTAAATTAGTAGAGAACTTAAAGTTAGCAAAGAAGGGCCTATTTGTCCAAGTGTCACTCAAGGAAGACAAGGTGACATCAGTGAGGACCTGCCACGAGGGTATCCCTGTCTGTAGAAGTGACCAGAAAAGGATGAGCCAGAGCAATCTTCAGTCAGGGAGAAGCTGGGCAGGAAATGGCAGCACCAGCCGAAACCAAAGGATGTAAGTATTAAAAGCAAATGAAGACGGTGTGGAAAGAACAAGATGAGATAAGCCGCTCAGAGCAAATGCCAGAAGAGATTCAAGGATCCTGAAGTTCTCATCCATGTGGTTCTTTGTGCAGAGTTAAGGGCCAGATATTTAAAGGAGATTTTCAGAGCATGCATTATGTTTGAATCCATTAACAGGACTAGAAGAAGTTCCTCAAGCTCTTCTTTCCAGGCACTTATGAGGAAGGACTTTTGTTAGAGATCAATGCTCATCTTCCCTTGTCTCAGGACCTACCTCAGGCCATGAAGATCTAAGAAGCAGCTGGGGAACTAAAAGAGCACAGAAAGGTGAGTCAGGAGACTTGATTTCCAGGTATAGCCCTTGAGTTAACTTGCATCACAAACTGGAACAAGTTACTGTACTTCTCTGGGTCTCCATTTTCCCGTGTACACAATGATGGGATGCAACGAGAATGTCATCGTCTTCATCTGGAGTGCGTAACAAAATACCAGAGACTGGGTGGCTTGTAGATAAGAGGGATTTCTCATTCTGGAGATTAGGAGTCTGAGATCAGAATGCCAGCATTCTGATCATTTGAGGTCATTTTCTACTTTGCAGATTGTTAACTTCTTACTTTATGCTCAGTTGGTGGAAACAGTGCCAGAGAGGTCTGTAGAGTCTTCTTTATCAAGTACTAATCCTATCCTTGAGGATCCCACCCTCCTGAGCTAATTACCTCCCAAAGATCTCACCTCCAAATATCATCACATTGGAGATTAAGTTTCAACATATGAATTTTGTGGGGACACAAACAATCAGACCAAAACATTCATTAAGTTTTCTTTGAGCTTCTGCTCCTTACCTTCTAAACACAATGCAAAGCCCTCCTTTTCCCCTTCCTTCCTGGGTCAGATGTTGAGGCTTCTCTTCTCAACGTGGCTGGTGTACTAGGCTCTCTTCAGCCTTCTTCAAGAACTTGCTGCGCCAGTTTACTTCATTAGCTCTTAGCTCCTCAGTCTCTCCTGTTCCCTGAACTCATTTCTTTCAGCTTCTCAGTGCCCTTGACTCTCTAAATCATTCATATGTTTATCCAGCAATTGGTATATCTCTCTTCTCTTCACAGGTCAATTTATTGAGTACACACCATTACCTCAATGGTCTCACTTCTCAACTATCCTCAACTCACTACAGCCTGGCTTGTAACACTCCAAACACATACCCTTACACGACAAGCAAAATCCTCTTTCCGAGGTCCCTGGTGACCTCCTCTTTGCCAAATCAAATGATCTGACTGAAGCCTTCATCCTTCTCACACTCATATTGATATTTGCACTAAAAACTCCACTAGTCATAAAAATCTCTCCTGGTTCTCCACTCTCCCTTCTCTGAATGTTCACAATTTACTGTTGAGATTCATCAATATTCCACCTTCTATTACCCCAACCTCTTAACTCCAATCATTTAGTTTTAGAGCTGTAAACACATTCATATTCTGATGTCTCTTGAATCTATCTCTCCAGCACCCTCCCAAACACCTCATTTGTCTTCCCAAATGCCTACTCATAACTCCAGTGGAGTATTTTCTGCAGAAGATTCAAACAACACACTCAAAAGAGAATTCATTTGTCTGCACCTCTCTCTCTAGCATTATAAAATCTGCGGTGTCCTCTGTGGTCAGCCCTGGTGAATGCATCCACTCCAGCTATAAAACTAGGAGTTAGAGTCTTTCACAATCACTTCTTTTCCTTCCCTTCCCATATCAGTCAAACCCTAGGAATTGAACTTCGGTCCTCCTGTCTTTCCAGCCACAATGCCTCAGCTCAATCTCTCATTAGCTTTCAGCAGGACCACTGCAACATCGTCTCTCCAAGCTCCATGTCTCTTTGGGTTATCTTTTTAGAAAGCAAGTCTAATCAGGACACACTCTTGTTTAAGAATCCTACTAATAATCTATTGCCTGTAGAATTGAGGCAAAAGTGCTCTAGGTGGGGAACACAACTCTCTTCCCAATCTGATCTTGAGCTTCAGCTCCAACATTTCCACACCACACGGTTACTCTGAACGACTTACCTCAAAGTATCAGTTTTTCCCCACAATTTGGGGCCTTTGTACACGCTGTTATCTTTGTCTGGAAAGTGCTTTTGTCCTTCTCTGATTGGCAAATTCAGTCATATTGCACATTTCATCATCTCTGAGAGGTTGCCCCTTATTCCCTCCAGGCAGAACTATTTACTCTGCCCTCAGATCCCACAGCACTTGTACCATACTTTTCATCTTCATGTGTCAGTCACTTCATTATACGTTGAGATCCAGGAGGCTAATAATCTGTACTTATTAATATTTTATATCCCCTGATCTGCTCATAGTCAGTCCTCAGAAAAATAGATACTAAATAAATCGATGAATACCTTCAAACATTCTCTGTGTTAAAGGAAGTTTCACATTTTTTTTTATTAATCATTAAAAGCAAAATGGACTTTGCAGTCCAAAGTACTGGGGTTCAAATCCCACCTCTCTAACTAATTAGCTGTGTGACTACATGCAAGCAACCCTCAACTCTATGCCTGAGTTTCCTTTTCTCTAACTTGGATAATACCTACCTCATAACATTGTCATGGTTTATATAAGACTTGGATACACAAAATGTGTAGCACAGAGACTGATACCTAACAGCCATGATTGTTACCATTAAGTAGCTGTATTGCCCTACACCTGCCACTTCCTCTCCCTGAAACCCCTCTGTATAAAATCCTCAGGCTTCATTAGTATTCCTGAAGTTACCCCAAGCTCCATCATTATAAGATGTTACTGCAGTCCAAATCTGCAATATCACCCATTCAGCTCTGATCCTCACCCTGCCTGTAATTATTAAGTCTAATACTTTTGCAGGCATAAGCTATGTTCAGTGTAACCAAAGTCAAATTCATCAATCACACTGGAGCTCTCTGAGGGTAAGAACTACTCCTCTGTCCTCCTGTCCTATCTGGGTCAGGGATAGGCACAAAGAAGGTGCTCCAATCTACTCATCAGTAAAAGACACAGTGGAAACAATGAGGCCTCCTCCAAGGAGGCAGCTGGGATGACAGGGACAGGGCAGTGTGGATTTCCAATCACACAGTGTGTTCCTAATTTAAATGACTTTGTGAACTTATTTTGCAATCCCACATCTATCCCCAGCTCATTCTTATTAATGTGCTGTTAATAGACTTATTTGAATTGTGGCCACTGCGTTTCACACAAAGAGCACACATGAGTCTACTTAAATTTCTTTGGATTCTCTCAGAGAAGAGGTGTCCTTCTCCCACATTTGCACATTTAAAATTTATTTTTGACATCTTAATATGATTATTTTTGTTCTTGTAAAGCAATGGAGCAAAACAGAAAAATAACTGGTTGGGTTTCTTCCCCCAACATTAAAAACAGGGAAAATAGCCAATTCTTTGGAAGCCAGTTGTTTTCAGTAATATTTGAGGTCTTTCTGAGTGGAATAATTAGTCACTTATGAAGAATAAAGAGCAGAGGATTGTGGGAAAACCATGGACTCTGGCCATTCAGTGCACTTGGGCAGCTTTCCCATTACAGGGTAACAAATATCTACAGAATGGAATGTCACTCAGCATAGGACAGGAGCACTGTGGTCACTTAGACCTGGCATCAACCTTGACCCTTTCAGTTTGAGATCTGGGTAATTTCTTCACTTCTCTGACACTCAGTTTCTTAATTTGTAAAATGAAGAGAATAATAATGTATAACTTGTGGCTATGTTGAAAAAATTAAGAAAAATTATGTATTTGGGCCATAATGTATATTCAGAAAATGTTAGTCGTATTCTATGGTAATAGCACAGCCCAACAAGAATAAAGGTAGTCACCATCTTTCTAACTTATCTTATGCCACAAAGAATTAAAGACAATCTGTAATCATGCTGCTAAAATGCCAATGTGACATTGATTTTTTTGAAAAAAATGAAAAAAGACAATCATGAAAGGAAAATTAAAAGTGATATGATAAAATGGAGTAAACAAAAAAGTTTATAAACCGCACAGTCCTGTGGCCATGTTGTAAGTGTGTGACAAGGTCTAGCTGTTGGAAGATAACATGTCACCCAAGAAAAGCCCAGATCTTCCTGATTAAAAAATCAAAACAAAATTCTTTTCTGATGGGAACTGATCCCTAGGAGAAAAAAGATCTAAATTCCCTTCCCTCCTCAGCATTTATTTCAATGTTGACCTTCTACAAATCATGTCATCACTCTGGGCCCCTACATCCTTGCCTGTACACACAGAAGATTAGATAAGCTGAACTCTAAAGCCTTTCGAGCCCCGACATTTCATAACTTGATTCTTTTCTGCAAAATATCTACAGCTTCCTCCTCCAAGTATTTGCAATTCATGTGACGTCCTCATTGAAATTCTTCAGTATAATTGAACAAAACTAGTTCTTCCTTTGGAAATGTGGGTTTATTTCTTTCCATCCTGTCATGGGCCTCCAGATAGAACTTGAGGTGCCAACATTCTCAGTATAAGATCCACTCCTTACTTACACCTTACAATGGAACTATTAAAAGCAATTAATGTTGATTTTGGACAGATCTGGATTTATTCAGAGAACGGTATTTTATTCTCAGCACTATCTTCTTCATACTCAATTCCTTATTCTTTTGACCTTTCATTTTACACTTGATATGCAACTTTCTCTCAATTTCCTTCATTCTCACTGGGACTGTCTAAGGCCCTGAGTAAAGTTGAGCATATGAAGAAGCAGCTGATGAGGTTCTCATCCCCTTCTAATCATAACATGATGTCATAACATGATGTTTGTCTGGCTCCATAGTCATGGCTTTTTGATTTGTATTCCAGTTCACAGCAGGAACACAATGACCCATCTTTTATCTGGGTGAGAGGTCTAGATGGAGAAGAGTGACTTTGGACATGTGGAATGTCTGTCCTCTACAAGATCCATCTCATCTGTCACTTGTTTTCTGTCTCCTCAGAGCCTGCTCTTGCAATCCCTTACATCTTCTCTAAGCAAGAAAGCCTGTGTCTCTCTCCCCTTCCCTGACTTCCCATTCTTTGCTTCATATGCCCTTCTCTCTTCTAGACACTCTGTGTTCTTCCTCGATGCGGTTCCTCAGGGCGAGTAACTCCCTCAAGAGCACACAGCCACTAAGACACAGAGCTGAGGTTCTAATTCCAATCTGTATAACCTCAAAAGCCCTACAACTTAATCCTCACCAGTAAACTGAATTATTTGTAATAGAATTTTATACTAAACACTGCCATGCAAAGTTTTTCAATTTCTCTATTAACATATCTTGTTTCATGTTTTGTTTTTCCCAGTCCTTCTATTATACCAGTGGTCCCCAAAGTTGTCTACACATTACAGTCATCCGGCAATCTTTTAAATCTTTCAAAATCCAAGATACACCCCAGATGGACTAAATCAGAATCTCTAGGGATGAGATACAGCCATCAATATTTCCTTAAGTTTCCCCAAAGATTCAATGTACAGATAAGTTCTGAAACCACTAGTTTATACCATTATTAGAGCTTGACATAACTACACCCTGTATTATAATTACTAATTTACTTCTGTTTATAAATTGCAACTTGAATAGAAATCTTACTTTATTCTAATTTGCATCCCCCACAGTGCCAAGTAAAGTGAAGAATCACAGTGAACAGTGTTAAATTATCACATTTGTTCAATTTATGTTCTATCCATTAAATTAACATGGAGAAATTAAATAATTCAACTGATGGAATTGGAGATGCAGAGTGTTTGGGCCTGAAGTGGAAAAGGCCAAGGAATTGTGGTCACATAGGGTAAAATCAGAATATGCTAATAAGACCCCTAACAATTTTCTCCAGGGGCTGGGGATGTGGCTTGGTGGTAGAATGTTTTCCTAGCATGACCAAAGCCCTAGGTTCAATCTCCAGCACTGCAGACAACACAAAAAATGTATCCAATCATAAGAAAAATAAAGCAAGAATGGTTCATTTTCAAACCATCTAAACTTTTTATTTTAATTATGCTACAAATATGGATCTAGGCTGTCACCAAAGTTGAATGGGTTAGACTTTAGGAACCAACTCCTGATGACCTGGAATGGAAAAATCTTAGAATGTTAACTGAAGTAAGCCACAGAATCGTCTTCTCAACAGAAGTTTTAGAAAGGAAAAGAGTACATATTGCATTTAGTTCTTAACTGAAGAGGTTGGATAAAACTTCCACTAGGAACTACAAAGAGAATTTTATTTTTTCAAGCTGGCAATGTGGCGAGTTCCTGATTCTTTCTTGGGATTATGAAACAATCCATTGTATTGAGTCCAGGCTATAAATTCAGGCTTTCAGATTGCTCAGAAGACAGTTTAAGAAAGCAGAAGGCAGATTGTCCAATCTGGCTTCTCCATGTGCCAGGAGTTATTAATTATGTCTTTCCTAATAACAAGATCTGGGAAGCAGCAAACTCAAAACATGGGGTTTGGAAAACAAAACAAAATAAGATGGGGGGGTGTCTTAATGAGAGGAAGTAAGAGGCAGCAACTACAGCACCAGGCTCAGCAAACTGTGTATGAATCCTGCCAGCAACAGATTTTAGCTGCAACAGGGCATAATCACTGTAGTAGCTACAGAGGACATGGACTCCCAGTTGACTCTAACATCTGCCCAGCAGCCAGTGAGGTCACCTTCTTTTCTGTGTTTTTGTGGGATGAGCAAGACAGGATTTTGAGAAGTCAAGAGGGACTTGTCAGGATTTCCATGGATCATAGATTCTAAGAACCTGGATGATCTAATCCCACCCATTTCTCTACAAGAATACATTGAGTTCTAGAGCAGTTGAGTGTCATAACGCAGATCAGCTAACAATGACAGAGTAGAACCTGAGCTTTCTCTGTTTTTCTCCTCTAGACTCCCACAGGTTCCCTGAATAGCCAGGAGCCTCAGCTCTGCAGATGTATAGGAGTTTTCGTCTGCATTGTAGGCATGACCCAGGATTAGCTCTATTCCTTGGGTGGTCACCACCTACCTTCTTGGAACTCTTTTCTTGGTCTAAGAAAATCCAGCCCCTGGGATACTATGACATTTCTGTCAAATGGTATATGGTAGCTTCTACTAGGTAGGAGAGCCATCATTTCATTTAAGAAAGCATAAGGAGTGTTGGTTAAAGAAAGACAACCATCAGATTTACCTGAGAGTATCTTCTCCTTGACCTACTGAATAGCCTACTGTTAAGAAGTCTCTAAGGCCAAAACCTTAGAGGGCTGGTCTCCTCTCTGACCTACTGGACATTGAGCATATGGAGGGCAGCTAATGGATTCTACTTACCTTTTTATCCTGATTATCACTTGGATGTTGTTCAGTAAATTTTCATAAATGAATGGGCCTGACACTTAAAGAGAGAGACATATAAACTAGAACTCACTAAGAGAAGCAACCAGGATTGTGAGAAGATGAAAATTTGAATAAGATAAAGGATGACTCAAGAAAATCCAACTTGAAGAAGAAAATACTCCCTGGGGAAGTGATCCTCATCTTGCAGTAGCCATAAGGAAGGATAAGGAAGAATATGAGACTGACTATAACTCTGGGGGAAGAAAACTTTGGATGAACACAAGTAGCTTTGAGAAAGAAGGCAAGCACTCCATCTCCAGTCAGGACCCTCTTGATAGAGATATGGAAGTATCCATCCACAAGGCAGAGAACTTGGGCCAAGACTACTAAGGCTAAGATACGCTGGCCACCTTGGGATGGAGGAGAATTGGTGGCTCTCTCATGGGAGGCAACATTAAAGGTAAGGGGTACCTATTTGCACTAAGCTGACCTGGCAGAAAAAAAACACAAGTTTAAGGGTAAGACAAGCACATTTGCCCCCTTCTAAGTTCCCTCTTCATATAATAACAATTACTGAGTGCTTCTGTTTGCCAAGCACTGTATTATAACTTTAGCCTGACTGATGATAATCCCGATGCAGTCTCATTTTATACAAATTCAACTTGAAAAAATAAAGGAAATTGATTTTTAAAAACACGCTGGCAAGATTTCTGTGAAACTGGCATACTTGTGCATGGAACACAAATTGAATACAAATTGAAACAATACTTTTGGAGAGCCATTTGGCAATACTTTTCAAGAGCCATAAAACTCATCTAGTAATCCCACTCCTAGGGATTTACCCTAAGGAAAATAACTACAAAAGAAAAAGAAAAAAAAAAAAAAACCTGTATGTTCAGAACTCTTTAAAATAGCAGAACCTGGAAAGAATCCAAATTCCCAACAATTTGGGTATGGTTAAATAATTTATGATATATTAACTCCATGGAAAATTATGTAGCCATTAAAATGATAAATGGGAAGACTCTGTGGCAACATGAAAGGCATATAAGAAATAACGCTCAAGGATAAGAGTGGGACATAATACTAGACATATGCTCTGATTATGACTCTGTAAAAATACTTATGGCTAGAAATTGAAGCAGACAACAAAGAGACATAAAATAAATTATCATTTCACAAAGTTTTGCATATAATCATTGTACATCTTTTAAAAACTGAAAACAGAGAAAAACTTATTCAAGCTAGAAAAACCTTGAGACTCACAGCATTAGAGTTAGAAAGTATCTTATAAGACCTTGGCTAATGCACCTATTTTATAGTTTAGCAAACTGAGGCCCTGAGAAAAACAGTTTGTTCTACAACCCATCAATGGTAGAGTTGGGACTAGTAGAAGCACAAGGTGAAGGGTCCCTGGAAGATTCCATAGGCTGATATTGTGTGGTAGGAGACTCGTGGAGCAGGGGACACAGTGCTGCCTGCCACGGAATTCCCAGATGTGGATAGCAAACACAGCCGGTTAAGTGTGCAGCTTGATATTCTCATTATTGAAGACAGCCACCAGCCACACACTGGGCACATTGTGAATTTGGAAAGAAAGGGTCTGGCATTCTGCTTTCACGGCTGTCTTCTCTCTGGTCCAAGTACTACTTTCCCAGGTGGACACCTCATCAGTCATTCTGTAAACACTTGGGCACCCCTACCCCCAGTTCAACCAGGCACTGTGCTCAGCTGAAGAGAAAATGGTAAGATGCACAGTGTCCTTGCTCTAATGGTGCTCTCGATTTATGGATGGAGACAGATGATGAGCATGTGAATAAATAAATGGCCTAATACAGTAATAAGTACTATCTAAAAAACCACACAAAATAAAGTAAGCATTTTTAATAAAGGGTACCTGGGTAAGGGACAGGAATATGGAGCATAGAAAGGACTTCAGCAAGAGGGTGACATGATCTGATTGATGTGTTTGAAAGCTGCCTCTATTTCTAGAACAATCACAATAGCATCCCCCACCCCTATCCCAGCAAGTTTCTCTCTCTTTTTACTGTGGCCAGAGAGGTTTTAACAAAAATGTAAATTTGATGTGACAGTGTTCCTTTTGAGCACCGAGCTAAAACTGAAGTCCTCAGCACAGCTGTGATCTGCACAACACATTTCCACACCACCTTTACCCTAGCTGTAATTCACGTCCCGACCCTATTCATACCACAGCCCCCACCCCATACCCCTGCAGCAGTCGCACCTGCTGCTCACTGCTCTCTGGGATGCTGTACACTTTGCTGAGGCTGAGCCTTTGAAGAGGCCCTCCTTCTCTGTGATCCCCTTCCTCCCCTTCTGTTTCTGGAACTCTTCCCCTTCCTAGGTTTAATTTGCATATTACTTCTTCTTAAAAGTCTTCCTTCATTCTTCCCAGCATAGCAGGCTAGTGATCATCTTCCAGTGCTCAAAGCATGCTTTCTTTGCTCACACTTGTATTGAACACACCAGATTCTCTCGTGAGTATTTGTGTGTGTATGTAGATAGGTATAATAAACTCTTGGAAAGTGGAGACCGTGTCTTATTCACGTATTTCTGTTTAGAGACAAGCATATGCTGGGTGTCATAGTTTGAATGTGAGATGTCCCCCCAAAGCTCATGCATGAGACAATGCAAGAAGATTCAGAAGAGAAATAAAAGCCTCAACCCAATCCGGGAATTGATCCCCTGATGAAATTAACTGAGGTAACTGAAGGTGGGTAGAGTGTGGCTGGAGGAGGTTGGTCACTGGGAGTATGCCTTTAGGGTATATATTTTCTATCTGGCAAATGGAGCCTCTTTCTCTGCTGCCTGATCATCATGTGAGTGGTTTCCCTCCACCACATTCTTGGATTGAGAACTCTGAAACCGGGAACCCTCAAATAAACTTTCCTCCTCTGAAATTGTTCTTGTCAAGTCTTGTAGTCACAGCCGTGAAAAAGCTGACTAAAACACTGGGTGCCTAGCGTTAATGGATATTTAATGAATGAGTCTGTAGATAAGTCACAGGATGGAATTATGAGTGGATGAATTTATTACTAAATGAATTAAATACAGCCCCCCCCCCATTTAAAAAAAAACGAAGGTAACTATGATCTGATTCTTCAGGTCTGAAAAGAAGATTCAGATGAGGTGACTTTAAAGGCTACTTCCAAATCTGATGTCCTAGGGTCTGAGAGTCAATAAATCACAGTGGGTTATTTCCATTGGAATCAGAGAAACTTCTCGGCTTGGTTGACTGAGATAACTCAAAGGGCCCCCAGGGACATGATTCAGGATCATAAAGTGTGTGGAGCCCTGACCTTGCAGGCCTACTGCACTGGGATAAATAAAACTTGAGCATGGGCTGGGTGTCCTCCTGTTCCAGTTGGCAACATTCACAATACCCCAACCTACCTGCTGAGGGAAGAAGCCTCCAGCAAAACAGGTTTTGAGCTGGCTGAGCAAGAGCACAGCTATACATTCCTGTAAATTTCCAGGTCCATGAGATGGCCCGGACAAGCATATATGCACCGCTATGCCACACAGCTCCCGTGGCCACCTTTGCTTACCCCATCATCCCGTGGGTGTGGTGTTCAGGATAGATTTGTGTAGATTTAGAAAGAATCCCTAACTCAGCTTCCAGTGGAGGGAGAAAGAGTGAAGTCTCACCATTTCGTCCTATCAGACTACTGAAGATCACCTAAGACTCAGCTCAAGTCAAAAGGCCTGTGTGCCAGCTACACACTCAACCCTGTGCTAGGTGTGACCGAGAATCCAAGGAGTAAAATGGCCCCTGTCCTCAGGGAGTCTACAGTCCCATGAGGGAGATCAGCCATGTGACTCAGGTGATACAGGTAGCAATGTGCCTCAGGTGACACTGGTAAGTAATTCAGGGCACAGAGAAGAAAGCCCTTTGGGTAAAGGATGGAAACTTGGACAAGGAAGGAGAAACTATTTCATAAAGAAGGAAGTATGCTCAATAACCAGGATTGAGGATTGTCCATGTCAGTTGGGAAAAATGCTTTAACAAGTATATTGAGTGGTCAGAGAGTAGGGTAATGGAGGTGGTAAGCAGTGTTGGGCCACAGCAGAGGGTGGTAACAGAAGGGAAGGAGAGTTTTCAGCACATTAGAAGTGTAAGACAACAGGAGTCAGCCACATCCAGAAACCTGATTCATTATTTAATTAAAAATATTATCCTTATGCCAGTTTTTGCCAAGCCCTCTTCCTACTTCTGAGTGCCAATCTCCACAGTCAGAATGCATCTTGTGGGCAGTGGGGACACTGCAGAGTCTTGAGAGCTCCTAACTGCTTCTCTCTCTTACCTGGATGGAACCGGAAGGAAGTGGCAGGGTAGTGACTAAACCTCGGGCAGGATTAGATGCATGACCTCTATCGTCCCCTCCTAGGAGATTCAGTGTTTATTTGTAATCAACACAAGGCATTTGCAGAAAATAGAAAAACATGCGCACACACGCACACGAAGATATCCCTGGGGAAAAAAAAAAAGTTCCCTGGAGCTAAAGGGATACAATGTAGAAGTCCAGATATCAAGTGCACTGTTCTGACAATAATTAAACCCAAGTTGGGTTCTTCTGACCCTGGAGTTTCATGCAAGATTTCTGCCTTCTTTTTGGAAGGTACTGAAGATCTCTCATGCAAACAGCAGGATTCCAGGACTAGCGTCAAAGGAAGGAGTGAGAATTCGAAGACTATAAGAGCAAAAGAGTCCTATCAGGATCTGAAGCTCAGAAAGAGAAAATGCTTCTAAACCAACAGAGAAACTCTTTTTTAAAAAGGCTGAACCTGCCTTTCAAAAATGCACAGCATTCAAATCATTATTTTCCTTCTTCCCCTTCCTTCATAGGAGGAATTTACAGTCAATTAGTTTGGAAGTTCAGTTAGTACACACTCAATTTTAAAAGTACCCAAGAGGCAGAGATAGGAATGATTCAAGCCTTAGAACTTAGGCAAAGCAAAGAAAGAAGCTAGAAATCTAAACCTGTCTGGGTGGCTTTTTAAAAAGTTTCTCTTGCAGATGTGGGGAGTTGTGTGGCTCTTTGCTATTTTTGAAAGGTTTTCATTTTGACTGAATCCTGGGGACTTTATTAGTCCTTTACCCTGTGAACTGTTTCAGGGCCAGAGCCAGGGCCTTCATACAGAAGAGGACTTTGATGACCTTCAAACAGATTTGATATGGCAAGTTCCCAGAGTCCCTGAGCAAAAGACCCACCTCTCTCTCTCTATTTCTGGCTGTGCAGAAGCAGAAACTCTGTATGGGAAAGGTCCCTTCTGCTAAACAGCTTTAGCCCTAGCCCCCAAAAGATGTGGGTTCTACTATCAACCTGTAACTCTTACTAGCCATGAAGGCTTAGAGGAGTCATATTCCTTCTCTCTGTGCTCAAGTTTTCTCATATAGGAAATGATAAAATTGAGCATATCATCTCTGTGGTCCCTGACAGAACAAATGTTCTATGAATTCAACTACCAAGTGGGTAGTGAAATGAATTGGATTATTTTCTTTTTATTTTTGTCTCCTGATGTTTTTGTGAGGGAAATAGTAAACCAATAACTTACTGTCCACCTGACACCTTGATGACATGTCGGTGTGTATTATTTTACTTGCCAACAAACTAATAGCACAAACTGATAGCAAGGATAAAATGGTTCAACTTCCCAGCAACTCCACAACTCCAATGGCGGGGTTACCACAGAGGCAGCCCCATTTTCCACACCTGCATTTGCACCCCAGATGCAAGAAAATAAGAAGTTAAAATCTTAATGACAGTATTAAGTGCTAATAGATCCTGGAGTACCTTATGAATCATCCAAAGAAAGCTTAAATCACACTCAGTATCATTTTAATGTTTAGCAAAGTATGTTGTAATTTACTTATTTGGAAACCAAGAATCAGTAGATGATATGGACAGTAACCAGATGAACCAGAATTTTCCATTGCCCAGAATACTCCATTCCCCAGCCACTTTATGTAAACAGGAATTTACTTTGGCATTAGAATAATAATAGCTTACAAGGAGTAGGTTCTGGTAGTCTCAGGCTTGCCAACTGTCCAGCAATGTGTCAACTGCAGAGATTGCTGTCCACTCCAGCCGGGCATTACGGGGACCCAATCAGACTCCATTTCAGAAATCATGGGCGGTGTTTCCATGGAGCTCTGCCCGAAAAGAGGTGATCTAAATCTTGCATGAGAGATGTACATCAACAGGGAGCTTTGCCTAGAACACTGTGACCTAAAAAATCATATTAAGGAGCTCAGAATGCAGAATCAGTTTCAGAGACACCAAGTGACCTTGTGCCAGGCACCTTGCACACTGCCTTGCCTGCCTGATGCCCCCTGAAGTGAAAAATGGTGGCTGCCTCTGTGCACACCCTGGCTGTGGTACACCCCAGCCTGGAGCAAGTATTCTGATTTTCACTGCCCTATTTTTTTTTTTTCCCTAAGGCAGGCTGCCTGCTACTTCTATTAATCATCTTGCTGTTTGTTTAGTTCTGGAAAGGTACGCACTGATTCACAAAGGGAAATATCACCTAGTGGTTAGACTAGAACAATATCCTTGCTGCATTTCCTTTCTAAGATCCTATCCATTTACTTTTATTTATCAAATTTACTTTTTGGTATCCCTTAAATAAGAATGCACATGATACATTTGTGAAATTTAGGGCCAGAAAGGATTTGGTTGACCCTGATCCATGACAATTCTTCCTTTACTAGATGAAGACAGCTACATATTACCATGCATTTTCTTTTTTTAACTAAGCCATTGGGAAGCTCAAAATTATACTCTATGCTTTATTAAAATTATTTATTAAAATTATTCTTTATTAAAATTATTGGGTTTTCCCCTCTAACTATCCTCTTTTTCCATGACAAGTCCTCAATCTTTTATCTGTGTTCTAATGATCCTGTTATAACTATATTTAACATTATAAGTTACTTTAAATCCTTTCTGGAAGTAAGTAGCATGCAAAGAAGTTTAAAATGTAATAATCTGTTTCACAAAAGCTTTCCTGATAGGAAAATTTGGAAGATTAATTATTATTTTATGATGAAGTCTGTAATTTCATTTCTAACACAGATTAATAATTAATATTTAAGAGCTTATATACAATGGTAATGATACATCTTTGCATAGTTTCTTACTATGCCTAAAGTAAATATTTTCACATATACAATCTCATTTTGTCATTAGTGCTCACATTTTACAGATGAGGAAAGTGAGGCCTGGAGATCCTCAGTGGCTTGCACTGGGAAGCTCAGCTCTTCAGGGGCTAAGCAGGGCCCCATTGGTTTCTTCCCCCAGTATTGCTTGATCTCTCACTGACCTCTCACTTAAATCAGCACTCTTCTCATTATCCCTAGGCAAGTTTTTTTTTTTTTTTAAGTATGTTGATGAAAATTAAGCAATGGTTTAGTGGTTATTTCCCTTGCTGAGATGGTCTGCAGAAAATCAGGAAACCACAGTTCTAAGGTCTAAATGGTCAACTTGACATGGTCACTTTCAGAATACCTGAAACTCCTGGTCATCCTGGGTTTCATGCTGTTAAAAACACGTAAAAATTCAGCCTCCAACAGGCCTTTCTCTTCTAAACAAATATAGGATACCTCTCCTACCCTAGTGGCACCCAGGATACCAAATCAACAGGTTGTTAGGACAGTCAAGGAGAAGAACAGATCATTGCTTCTTAGGGCTTGTTGGTGAGAAAAGAGAGGATGCCCTTGACATTTAAAACCTCAGGGTCATGTTGTTCTACTAGGCAGGTTAGCTGGCTAACTTCCTTTAATGTGACCCTGAAAAGAAGGCGTTGGGAAGCATGACATTTGTGTTTTCATTTACTGCCATTTCGGGCCACTTAACTACGGCCAACTACAAGTTGAAATGCTTTGAAGACACTCCAGAAGATCCATTGCCTATAGAACCTACTGGAAAGCAAGCACATTAGAGATGTGCATCAATGATGTTCTATCTCCCTCTTCTTCAGGTTAGGGCAGACCCCATTCTGGTTTCCCACTAGGCCCCAGGTCCTGCCCACAGTCTGGGGGCTGGAGAGGCTAATCTCAAAGGGCCAGAAATGAGTCAGTTTCCACGCTCAGCATCAGGCGTGTGGCTTCCTGAAGCACAGACGAGGAAGTGCTGAATTTCAAAGAGCAAGGTTTTTTTTTTTTTTTTCTTTGCATACCATATCCGGAACTGAAACCACCAATTCACTTCACTTAAGATCTCACACTATACTCAGAGCATCAATAACATTCCAGAGATAAGATACCAAGACTTCATCAACCCAGTCTTTCCATCTCCCCACTTTTCTTTCAGTGATGATATTGCTGGATTCTTCTTCTTTTTCATCCTCTTTATTTTTAGCCCTGGCAACAGAATTTGGAAGCCTCTTTTTTGTTGTTGTTGTTGTTGTTGTTTAAGAGTACTAGGAGTCACATAGCTAGAAATCTGTGAAGGGTATGACCAAGCTGACTACTTTCTGCTCTTCCATGCTAGGCACTTTAACCATGTGTGAGGACATGGTCACAGATTTAGTGTACCATTCTAGGAGTCAACTGGCTTTGCTGAGAGCTTCCACAGGGAGGTAATGGATCACCTCACTAACCCATAAAAGTGGTTAAAAGATGGAGTCTGTGGACCAATTTGTGCAAACTACCCTTATGGACAGAAAAACAATGGAAAACATACACATCCTCCTAATGCTGTCTGTAGCAACAAAGTAAGAGGAGGAAGAAGGATCCCTACCACTTAGATAGCACAGTACAGTTTATCAACCATGATCACATCCTTTCTCTCTCCTGGTGAGGTCAGTCACACCAGCATTATACTCTCCGTTGTACAAATGAGGGAACCCTATGCTAATTAATGTGGAAAGACAGGCCCTCACAGTGATAGTAAAAGTCAGAGACCCCAGTTCTATTGATTGCATCTAACCTTATATAGTATGTAATACTCCATCATAATTCATAATCTCATGTTACAGTCATTTGTGGACATTTTAAGTTTTGCATTCTTGCAGGGTTAATGGCTGTTAGTCATTATAATTGGCATAACCCTTCCAGGCCTCTGCTTTCTTTATTGAAGAAAAAATGGAGAAATGGCATTAAGTTCAGTATTGCTTTCAGTTCTAACACTTCGGTAGGTCCATGTGTCTGTTGAGTCAGGTCCCAGGATGGCAGTAGCTCTAGGGAAAAATGGTTACCTGGTTATTAAGGTCAAATAAATTAGCGAAAAGCATGACGATTCAAAAGGAAATGGGTTGCTTTGCTTCAGCCCTTCTCAGAGTCTTTATATACACATGTACATAGGAGGGGGCTATGGCTGTGCGACATTCCTCCAACTTGGTCCTAGAATGTGGATCTCACGGGTCAGCATTCCATGGGGCCTTTGGTAAACAGTGGAGAGTTCTCTCATGATCCCATTGGTCTCTTAAAGCAGCAGCACAGATTCCAAGAAAAATTTCATAACTACCCCCAGTACCACAAACTCCCACTTCTTGCCCCCTGCCAGTGTAGCACGTGCTAGGCCATGCAGTGTGGTCCCCCAAGCTGGGTGCCACCTCAAGTTGAGCAATTCCAGCTGTACAATCTGGATCCCATCACTTTAGCCACAGAGGCTTTGTGTTTAAAAAAAAACCCACAATCCATCTGAAAGCAAGGACTTCCACATGTTGCCTGCACAGAACTAGAGACAGTACCTTTTATTGCCTTGGAAATTTACTGCTCTCTCATTTCCCCCATTGTGAAATCTCATCATTCTCCTCTTATGGGAGAGGAGAGGTAAGGCTGCCCAAGGATTTTTCATCCTGCCTGTTGTCATTCTGTCTCCCCTGACTCCTTTAGCATCCTTCCTTTTTGGAGAAAGGAATTTGAGACTCAGGGGTGTGGCAAACCAAAGGGGCCTTTCCCCAATCTGCAGACCCCCTTAGTTTGGCCTTTTGTATGGCTTCCAATGCCTCTGTGATAAGGAGCTCACTACCTCCAGGGGCAGCCTGATTCCATGTTTTATCAATTTAGATTATTCGAAAGTTCTTAACCACACTGTCTCATGGGAACTTCCTCCTATGATTGGCTCCAAACAAGTCCGATCCTGCTACCACAAGCATGAAATGTGTCTTCCCCAATCTGACAGGTAACCCTCCCTGTCTTAAATCTGTATTTTGACAGTCCCATGAGCTACGTGGACTTTCACTCTCTAGCCCAACGTTATCTTATTGAATTCCTCTTTAGCCATCTTTTCCAATCTCAGTTGCTCTAGAGAGAAGGACCATGTGGTGTCGTAGGTACTATTTACTTCTTTCATTGGGGATTCTCCACTTAAAGTTTAGACTTCCTGCCTTGGGTTTAGATCAACAAATGCCATTAGAAAAATTTTTAACCTCAGCCACAACTTGTGCTTGTTTGCAGATTCCTAGCTATATGATAGACCAAGACAAATTATCTTTAGTGCTAGAGTGACATGAAACTTCCTGGTACTGAATTATGCAAAGGAAACTTCAGGATGAAAGAAGGCATATAGCAAATAGACATCTAAAGTGGCTCTGGGAATTCCTTTGACTTGAGTAGACATTCTGCATTCTTTACCAACCATTTAGTGCTTTCAGATTTTACATGAATATTTCACCTTTATTTTCTTATTTATTCCCATAACAATCCTTTGAGATCACATATTATTGTATAATGCCATTAAACTGATATTATTTTATGAGCACACTGGAGTTTCTGAGGCCATAATTAGGGGTTGCAGTTTTCACCTTTTGTCCTACTGCTGGACTCAAAAGTTTGGGGTTCTAACCCCCGTGTGACCTTAAGCAAGTCACTTTCTCTCTTTGACCTTTAGTTGCTCCATCTGTAAAATGAGACAGGTATGGGTTAAATTAGATAATCCCTGAGAGCCCTAATCTTAGCCAACCCCAGGCAATTGCTTGTCCTTATTCACCAAATATAGAGACAAAACAACCAATCCAGGAGGCCACTATGTACTACATTCATGCTGTGTGAGAAATACCATCTCATTATCTTTACATCCAAAAGAACATCCAGTCTATCGTCACTCATCACAACCAACACAGTGACAGTTACTTTTTAATGTAGAAGCAAACCTTCCTTGGTTCAAGAAAAGAAAAATTTGAGAGAAAGTTCAAGTCCTGAAACTGCTAACGTCTTCCTGTGATGGTATGTGGGACACCGTGGGGGTGGGGAACAAGAAGCCAGACAGTTCATCTTAGGGGTAACCTCTTTGGTTTATGTAAAATATGTGACTCAAAGCAAATTTATTCTTGTAGGCTGAAAGAGGACGCGCAGCCTCGCTGAACAGCGTGAGCCTTGTGTATATTTAATCAGCCCCATCTCTGTGTTCTGTGTTACGATGTCTAATTTCCAGAGGAAAGATCATTTTCAAACCACAGAAGTGATGATGCTTTTGGAAAAAAAAAATATATACAGCAATAAAAAGGAAAACCCACCTCTCCTAAAAGTAAAGATTTCGATAGGAGCTCGCCTATTGTTTGTATTTTACACCCACATTCTTGATGCCTATTATCTCTGAAATCATTTCAGTTTCCAAAAATCATTTGAAACACTCCTACACCTGGGGCTTTTGATAAACAGTCCAGCTTCTTCAGAGAGAAACGAGAGAGAGAGAGAGAGAGAGAGAGAGAGAGAGAGAGAGAGAGAGAGAGAGAGACTAAGAGAGAAAGACAAAATTATTTGGGAGAAAGCAAGGAAATCCTCACACCCCACATAGCAGGAGCCCACAAAGACCTCAGCAGGGCCCACCATAACATACAAAACAATGCCATGCTTGGGTCTCTTTTGAGATTACAAGAAACTTTGGGTAATTTCACTCAGATGCTAAGAATGAAAAGTAATGATAAGTATTTTTGAGCACTTACAATATTCCAGGAGTTTTTCTAATTCATACATCACAAAGAATCTGTGAGGTTGACACTACTGTCCCATTCTACAGATGAAAAAAAACCCTGAATCCCAGAAAAGTAAACTGCCCAGTTTCTCTGTCACTTACGCTAAGTTAAAATTCTACCTGACCATCCACAAGACTAATGATGTCACTACTTTCAAGAAGCACTTTCAATGAGATGGAAACCCACTCTCTTTTGAACAGTCCGGAGTTACAGAAAGAAATCTACGCACATATCTGATCATCTCTGAAGGATTCTAAGCTCTGCACAATCAAGAGTGGTATTGGAGTTCCCTGTTTTCCCACAACACAGTGAAGAGTCAGATACTGTGAAGGCACTTGGGGAACATCAGTTGGGAAAACAAATGTAGAGTCTTAAGTTTTAGGCCCAAATTCTCAGCTAGTTGAATCTTGAGGCTATTATCTATGACATTTAAAATAAAATGTCCCACTTGTTTTGAGCCCCATGGGCTTTTCCCCTGAATTCTTCTTTGCCCCTTGGGTGGTTATGGTAATTGGCCTGGCCATCTGGCCTGGACATAGGTTTTAAGTGGGATAAGGTAATAAAAGAGGAAGCTATAGTCACATCAAACGCTGAAGTTGGTTGTACTCCCTGTTGCTGATCCTTAAAGTTAACTTCAGACAGGATAAATTGTATAGTTCATCTTAGCTTTCAAAGCATTCTTTGTCTGTTTAGAAACAGCAAAAACCTATGAGACCACTGGCAAACCTCATCCTCGAAGCATAGGAAGACCATATAGAAAAACCTGGATGTGGCAAGTTGCCACTGATAAAGGTGTAATCTTACACAGAACCCATCAAACCAAATATCCTCCAAAGGTCATCTATTTTAACCCTCTTGTTTGGCAGATGGGAATAATGTGGCTCAGAGAGAGGAAATTAATTGCCCAAAATGACAGACCAATTTAATAAAAGAAGTTGGAATAAACCCAGGACAGGTAACTCCTAAATGAGACGCTGTCTGGTATTGTAGTTTGCTAGCCTCCATGGCTGATTTATAAATCAGGAACTCCTAAAATAAAATCTATCTGGTTCTATTGGGCCGAAAGTCTGATTTGGGCTTGAGTAAGTCCTCAGGCTTGGAGAAGACAAATCCCAAGGTGCTAGATGACAGGGGGTCTCTATTTTTGATCACATACTAAACACTTGTATCCTTACCAAGCCATGGCAGGATAAATTAGTTGGTTTGGCGTCAGAGGAGCATGAGTCACTGTTCTCACCAGCAATAAATCCAATTGCTGGCACAGAGTAGATTAAATGCAAACTGACAGCTGAGATGGGATCATGCTGGCATCCCTCCATTCAGGGTTCTTTAGCCCATGCCCACACTGGTGGAAAGTGTTACATTGTTCTTACAATGATGGCCAAGTGTTTTATGGTAGTTACTATCTCTTCATTTTGTCAGTGGCTGAGAGAGGGTAAAAGTGAACAGTGTTTGAATAGATGGCATGACAAGCAGGTGAAGGCAGGAGATGTGTGTCAGAGACCCAGCTTCCGCCCTGACTTTGTGCGTGACTTGGGACATGCCATGCACCTCTGTGGATTCCATTTTCCCCTTCTGGACATGGAAAGGGCTGGGCCAGGAGATGTGCAGGGTCACTTCCACTTCTAGGATTCAATGAGTCTCAGATGTTACCAATTTCTTCTTTCTCTAGAGTGTTTCTGGGAGTTCTCAGGTGAGTAGCAGCTTTTCATCTCAGCTAAGAGTTTTAACATCATTAGGTAAGAGTCATCAGGGGCAGGAAAAGGACCCCAACCTCAGAGGGAAAGTTAAGTTCCAGTCTCAGCTCTGCACCTGGATGATTCTGAGCAAGATGTTTCAATTCCCTGTCTGAATCTCCAATTCTTTTCCTTGAAACATACAAGTAACAATTCCTATTTTACAGTTATCTTGTGAATGGAATGAGATTATAGATGCCACAGTACTCTATAATCTGGAGACCATATGGAGCGGAGTAGGTGAGAATGAGGACAAATATGTTAATGAGGAGTTAAGGACACTTTTTTGACTTTTCAATAAAGATACAAATGATTTATAGTTTCAAGGTCAACAGGTGAGTCAAGGGTAAGGAAGGAGATAATCTATCTGGGCCATAGTGCTCTGCCAACCATGAGAGCTACGCCACATTAATCCTTTCCTTAGTTACCATCACGTGTCTGTCCTCTGCTCTGATAGGAAGCACCACCTGTTCTGTCTCCTGCCTTCCCTTTCCCCGCCCCTATCACTGAAGACCCAGCTGGGTGTCGAATTAAAAGTTCCATACAGCTTTCACCCTTACTTCTTTCATCTTCTAGATTGTCTAAAGGGAAAAGGAGAGGTACTCTTCCCATCCACATACTTGCCTTTGATTTGGGGATGGTAGCAGACTGGCCTAGAGGCAGTAGAGCTCAGAAAAGTTGCTTCATCTCCAAGTCCTTCCTTTCTTGGCATCAGAGTTCTGGGTGCTCAGCAGAATACCTGGTATTTTTCTGGTGGCAAAGCACAATTCTGTCTGATAGGAATGACACATTGAGTAGCAAACAGCTTTTTACATGGATCCTGTAAAGGACTTTATCAAGCTCAATGCTCCATTGTTTATAGTTGCAAGAACTGAGTTCTAGAGAAAAGGAACAAAGTATGGTATCATTTAGAAATAGAGACAGAATATTTAAAGGACATCTGGGCCAAATTCCTCATTGGAAAGATGAAGAAACTGAGGCACAGCAATTCTAACTGAGCTCCACTTGAGTTAATGAACTAGTACTGACACCCATAACCTTTGATTCTAAGTTCAAATCTCACTTTATGAATCCACATAGAATGTATAAGGTGTGGAGACATGTGAAATCCAGGTACTGAGGACATTCAGATAAAACATTGGGTTATTACATTAATGTAAATTTGGAGAAAGAAATTTACATCCATATTTTGGAATTCACATTTTACTCTCTAAGAGTTGAATTATATATTCTTATGTACAGGATGCGATGATGAACATAATTAAATTTGTGGTAGAGATATAGATATATAGGTGTAGGCATAAATTAACTAGCAAGAATTACTTTCATTCCAACTTTGAAACCCAAAGGAGTCTTATAAAGGTCAATTTTCTATTATCAGGAAGCAGCTTGTCTGTGATGGTCCAAAGTTAGGTCCTACTAGTGGTAAAGTTCAAACCTGGAAAAGGATGAGTGTGTGTGAGGCTTGGGCCCACAGTGTGTTGCTTTCTGGAGTGTAACCTGACCTTGAGTCAGGACCAATGGTACTCTTACACATGTGTAACTGGTTCTGAGGTGGGACGCCCTCATCTGTTGTGTCTGCCAATATCCTTGGTATACCATACTTTCAGCATGGCTAATTTTAAATAACCAATGTAACATCACTGAATGTCCAATTTGGGAGAGATACACAGCAGTGCAGCATTATTTATTTCTAACATATAACTAAAAGAGGCATTAAATAATCTCAATAGTATATTTAATAATAAAAATGTCAAATTACGTGAAAAGCAGTATTTTAAGTGTTTATTAAAATTATTTTTAAAATAACTTATTATATGTCTATATGGTTTAATTTTTAATAATGCTTTCCAACCAGTTCACAAAATCTCAGAAACTTAACCATCAGCTCTTATAAACTAGAGCAAGCCCGCTCCCAGCATACCCTGGAGCCAGATAGGCCTGGGCTTGAATCCTGGCCTATTTTCCTGCTAGCTATGTGACATTGGGTAAGGTTTTGAACTTCAACGAGCTATAGTTCTTTTAGCTATTGAAGGTGACAACAATGATAATAACCTCATGGGTTTATTGGTGACAATTAAATGAGTAATAAACACTCAACAAATCACTATTAGTACATTCCCAAGCCAAATGCATTTACTCAATAAACATTTTGCAAGAATTCATTTTATAGGTGCTTTGTATGTTACAAAGTGCCCCAAACATTACTCTTGTTCTGTCCTCAAAGAGTTTGCAGCCTATCAGAATGGAACAGAAGACATGGACACCAGAAGTATAATTCAGAGCAGACTATTAAGCAAAGAGCTTGGAAAGGACAGGGGAGGGAGAGAAGGAAGCACTCACGAAGAGGATTGCATTTGAGTCAGACATTTTAGAACAGACTGGGATGTGCAGAAAGGTCCAAAAGAGAGCATCCCAAGAAGACAGAATGAGGGAGACAAAGGCAAGGACAAAGAAACATGCAGGCACAGACAACACAAGATTTATGGAACAAAGAATATAAAAAGGGGTGCCGAGGAGGTTGTTGGAAAATCAGCACCTTCCAGAGCACACTGGCCTAGAATGCTGGGGAATTTGGTTTATGTTCAGTTAGGTAACAGTGACCCTGGGGAAATGCTTCCCCCTGATGAGTCACACAAATAATATTTTGTTACTTATCATATCACTTTAAATGCTTAACCATTGCATACATTTTGATGGTAACTTCTTTGTGCCTTATATGGGAATAGAGTTACCTAAAAAGCAAAATACATTTTTAAACAAAGTAAATTTCCTGGGTTAGGAGGGAGGGGTGGCTCCTGTGTTTAGTGATAGAAGGTCACATTCGAATTCCTAGTCAAAAACAAAGTCATTATTTAAAGGCATTGGAGAATATTAGGAAGGTTCAAGCCTGTGGCAGTGTTTCATCAGTTTTGAATTGTCTGTTTCGAACCTCTGGCACTGTGCTTCACACACAAAAAAGTCATATGACCTACATCTTTATCTGCTCCAGTATGAAGCTTCTATATATAGGCTTCGGTTATGAATGTTTTTTCCTACGAAAAGGTCAGACTTTGCACATATACATCAATGCAAAGCCCTGCTTATTAAAAAGCAGGCAGACAAGTGTGCAAAAGTCATTGAAATATTACTGATGTATGGAAAAAGATGGGGAAGCCTCTGTCGTGTGATTATAGAACACTTTCCTTCTGGCTAAAGCAGCCTGTAGCTGTCATCCAAATTAACAGAAGCCGGCCGGCACTCCCACCCCCAGCTCTCCCGTGTATGTGGGTGCCTGTACTTGCCCCTAACACAGAGACACTAGGCTCCGCTAACTCCTCCTCCTCACCTCAAACCCCCATGGAGCATCTGGAGGTGGAGCTGGGGAAGGTACCTTGGTTAGATAGATGCAAACCCAATTTGGGGTTTCCGGTTGTACACAGGGTGCAGCCGCCACCCTCAGCCAACACTGCTACACCAGAGAGAGAGTTGAACTCTTACTTTTAAGCCAAAAGTTCATAGGTTCAAATACTCTGATTGTCAGCTTCTCAAGTCCAAATGCCCTAAAAGACTGAGCTGCTTCAGGGAATTCTTCTGTGGATTCTCAACAAGGCCAAGTTCTTCCCCAGAATGAAATTACTGAATAACTAGGTAGGTAGATGTATATTCCCCTTCTTTAGCAGACAAGAAGTTCAAGTTCAAAGAAAAATAACTTGCTCAAGTTCACTTGACAGTTAGGGAGATGAGCAGAGTTTATAATAATGTCATCTCCCTCCAAAATCAGCCTCCTGCCAGTGTGGTGGTGCATGCCTGTAATCCCCGTGGCTCAGGAGGTTGAGGCAGGAGGATCACAGGTTCAAAGGCAGCCCCAGCAACTTAGTGAGGGCTCTAAGCAACTCAGCAAGACCCTGTCTCTAAATAAAAATAAATAAATAAATAAATAAATAAATAAATAAATAAATAAGAGCTGGGGATGTGGCTCAGTGGTTAAGTGCCCCTGGGTTCAATCCCCAATACAAAAAAAAAAAAAAAAAATCAGTCTTCCATTGACTAGATCAGAGTCTTTTGACATGAGGCCAAGAAGCCAGTGTGCAGTGTTGGCATATAAAACAGTAGATGCAGTGCAAGTGTTGTCAGTGAGTTAATATCTACCTATTAAGACAAGCTCCATATAGGGGATGTTGAAAAATGGGGACCTGCAGGTTATAGTGAGTAAAGCATTAGGTTGAAGATCAGAAGAACCTGGTTCTGGTTTTAGATTAGATACTATTGGTCACTTATTCACCCCTTCACTCATTTATTCATTTAATAAATTTTTGTTTAGATGAGCCAGGCCTCATTCTTGGCTCTGGGGATGCAGTGTTGTGAACAAAACTAGATTTAGTCCTGATCTCACAGAACTAAAATAAGCTGGTGGCCTCCTATGTATACATTGCAGAATTACATATGTATAATTATAATGCATAATAATTATACATAAACATATGTACACACAAAGAGAGAGGTACTGCTGGCCTCTTTACCTGTCACCTTAGGGTGAGCCACTCAGAGACAGGAGCCATGCCTAATTCACTTATGTACCTCACTGCCTGGCACCAAGAATGTGTTGGTTGCAGAAATAACCTGTTAGGTCTCCAGTTATGCATTTAAAAAAATTAAAGAATGCTTAACAGGAGTTAGAGTTGATCTAGGTCACTTCTCCTATTTCTTGACTAACAAAGTTATTCAGTTGATGAAACCACATATCCAGGCTCTCCTTCATATCCTCCATCTCTCAACCCCAGGTATCACCCACCTGGATGAACTTTATTTCCCTAATCTAGCTTATTCTACCCCCTGAGGGTGTTTGTCTGCTGTTCATATCCTGAGCCTCCCTGACCTAGCCCTTTCTGATCCTCGCTGACAACTGGAAAAGATTTGAGGCCTGAGAGAGTTAACAAGATGGTGGTTCTAAGATACACTCACCCATATTGGGATAAAAGAAAGGCTGAGCACAGGTAGTTAAATGAGAAAGAAAGAAAATAAGGGCTCTCCAAGGATCGTGAGCTGCTCCATCAGGTTAAGAATATTGCACTGCTGGAGAAACTCCCTAGAAGTTAGGCCACAACCCCAACAATGATGCAAAGAAGTCAATCATGGGATGGAAAATGGACACTACTCAGATTCCCCTCAACTCATTCATCTATGGCTACCCCTCCATTCTTCACCATTTTGAGCATAAATGATGCACCAAATCTATGCAATTTTTTCTCCCTTTTTCCCAGATGAGAGGTCTAACTTGAAAAATTAACTTTCATCTACCTCCATCTTTACCAGTCTTCAGATTGTAGCAATAGTGCCGGTTCAAAATAAACGCCTTTCTTCTACTTTAGCTCTCTTAAAATTCTACTTTGATACACTGTTCACCTGTGTACCTTTCACCTGAAATAATTTTCTACCAACTCCAGGCCAAAGGCTTTTCTCTTTTAGCCTGGCACTCAGATCCTTCCTCTATCAGGTTTCAACACATTACCTTTTCAGTCTCACCTTGAACTAACTACTCCTTTGTTTTGTTTTTATTAGTGCATTATAGTTATACATAACAGTGGGGTTCGTTTTGACATAATCATCATACATTCTTGGAATATAATTTTCTCCATTTCAGCCCCCTGGGCTCCCTCTTTCCTTCCTCTTCTCCCTCCCACTGTTCCCTTTCCTCTCTTCTCCTGGTCTTCCCTCTATTTATCCACACAATTGATTTCCTAGTCTGTTAAATGCAGAGTCTCTGGAATACTCCTTGACTTTTCCATCTCCAATACATTCTCTCCATTTTACCCTGTAACACTCATATTTCTAGTATCTGTACCCTTGTTTCTTAGAGTATTTTCTTATTTGCTTATGCTCCTTGAGAGCAGGAACTGTGTCTTCATGATTATGTACACACTGCCCAATTCAACACTCACGTCACCCTGACTGGCTGTAATTTAATTGAATTAACAATCATTTTTTTCAACTGGGTTCAGTAGGGCATGCCCAGAATTCCAGTATCTCTGGAGGCCGGGGCAGGAGTCTGACAACTTAATAAGACCCTGTCTCAAAATAAAAACTTTAAAAAGAGTTGGGGATGTAACTGAGTGGCAGAACATCCCTGGGTTCAATCCCCAGTGCCAAAAAAAAAAAAAAAAAAATCGTTTAGGGAGTCAGAAGGACATATTGCTTAAGAGAGCAAATTCTACAGCTAGACTACTTTAGTGTGAGTCTCAGCTTTGCCACTTACTAATGGGGTAACCTTGATCGAATTATTTACATGCCCTTAGAACTCCGTTTCCTTAATCTGTAGAATGGGAGTATTCATGTTCCCAGGCTTTAAGTTGACTTTTTAAAGTGCTTGTTTCTGGGCTGTGTGCAGTGTTATGCACCTATTCATTTTTTAATGTGCCCCTCTGTTTTTTCCTCCTCCATGAATATTGATTCTATTTTCCATGTATAAAGCACTTTAGAGTTTACGAAGACCTATCATATGAGTTTTCACATTTAATCATCACAGTGATATGCGGGGTAGGTGTTGCTATCCCCTGAGAGTTTTGGTGACACAGGTAAAGCATAAAGGCACAGATGGTGACCAGAGCACCAAGATCTCTCTCCAGAGTGTGATCAGTTGTAACTCATTGTTCCCAGTCTGGAGCAGGGACATGCAGGGACTCTGTCCAGCATGTCACCAGATAAGCCTCATTTCTGCCTAAATGGTGTCCTGTGGATCCATCCAAACTCAAAGCCCGGCTACACTTCCAGTGGAGCCTATGCAAGCAAGCTATTTGCATTCTGAACCCGGCTTCTTCTCACAGCCATCTGGTGAGGAGGGGGACTCACTGGCTCACTCGCTCCCCGGAGGCCTTGTGGTTTCATTTCACCTCTGCTGCCAATTGTTCTGTGACCTTTGCTCTATCTCTGTTTGCACACCTTTCTCACTGCAGGACCCAGGTAACAACAGAACACCCATATTAGAAGGGATCTTGGAGATCACTAAGTCCAAGTCCTCAGAATCATGTATAGAGGAAAACAGCAAATTCCAGGGAAAGAAATGATGTTTCCAAAGACCCCACTAGTGTATGTGCTCCTTGGGGCAGGGCTATGTCCAGGTACTGAATAAATGAGAGACACCCGCACACAGTATAGTCGATTATGTCCTACTCATGTTATTATCTCACCTAGAAGGTACTGCACAAATGCTTCTGGAATAAATGAATGCATGAAAGAATGTCACCCAGCCACACACCAGCCAAGCTAGTTAGAGCCTGAGTATGAGCCCATGTTGGGGCTCATACCTTCCTATTCAGACTCAGAGTAAGAGTGGAGAAACAGCTTACATGTAGCAAGTTTGGAAAAATTATCTTTCTCATAGTAAGGTTTGAGAAACAGCTAATAAACCTAACCAAAAGCATTAAGTATTCCATGTCTACTGTGTCTGTGACTATCTTCCTTGCCTCTCTCCTGAGGTGATAGAAGCTAAGTAGGGATACAGAGCATTCAGAAAAAGACAAGCATGGATAGATACAGGAACTGTTCATTGAAATACCAGAGCTATCTGAAATGTTCCTGGTCCTTGCTATACAAAAAGAAACCAGCACATGATACATATTGACTACTCATGGATATTTTAATATGTTTCAAATTTTTCCTGACTTTATCACATTTCACAGAATGTCCAAGGTGGAAGATGCCCCGAAGATAATTGATCTTATTAAGCTTTTTATGGAATGGTTTTTTAAAAAGGAGTGTGAGAGGGGAAAAGTGAGTTGGTCATGGTCACACCGCATGTTAGGGGGACTGATGGAATCTAGTCTTCCTGTATTCCAGTTAATGGATTCTTTCTGCTGGATTTCACATGAAGCAAGCAGACTAATCAAGTTTGAGTTTCTCACAAGTGCAGGCCTCACCTTTCTGCCTCACCCTGCTACCTCAGTGTTCTTGCCTGTTACAGGCATTCTTTCTGTGTCTGACCCTGGGGACTTCTTGGAGAGCTTTCATGTTCAGCATGAGCTCCATATTTACAGATCAGGGATCCCCATGTGCTCAAAGGGGCAAAGGGCTCCTGGCCTGATCTTTTGACCTCTAGTGCATGTCCTTCCTCTGCACTGCGTAACTAACCCTGTAACTATTTGATGAACAAGGGAGTAGGTGGGGCTGGGAGGGATGAATGTGAACAGAAGATTGGAAAACTCAGCAAGCAACTGCTCGCTCTTGGGAAATGAATTTAAAAAAAAAAATAAATGACTCCAGACACTCACCTGGGAAAAATCCTTGCTGGAACCCCTGAGGATCTGCTTTAGTCCCCTTACCTGTAGATTTCCTTCACTAGATATCCAGCCTGTGTGTTTAGGGAAAAGGAAAAGCTGAGAACACTCAACTCCATGTTCTTTATCAGTTTCTTTCAAACTAATCATATCCCCTTTGGAGGATTAAAATATATGTCTATGAAGACATTTAAGTGATCCAAATACTACCATCTTGAGATTACTAGTAGTGAACATTTTGGTGAACATTCATCCTTTTATAGTTTTTTTTTTCTCCCCAAAGCTTATATATAATTTTTAATGGATTTATTCTAAACAAACTGCTCGGTAATATATTTTTGCCATTTAATAATAAGTCACAAATATCTAGTCAGATCATAAGTAGATCAATGGGAAAATGAGCACAATGTTTTGACAACATTGAATCTGTTGAGCAACACATTTTATCTGTTGAGATTCCCAAACACTGCTTTCCTCTGACTGCTTCTGGGGCCCAATGGCGCTATTTTACTATTCTCTGCCTGATCTGTTCTGTTTCTAAGATGACCATGGTCGTAACATTGTTAAGATATGAATAATTATAATAGCTGGGAACAACATGCTACATTTTGCTAATCTTTATCTTAGACACTATTATACAAGGGGAGCTCTGTGCTCAGTAGGTAGAGAGGGAACATCTCACACATTTCCTTGCTTCTCCTGGAAGAGAAGCAGCACTCACGTCATTGCTTTAAAGAAGATATGCAGGATTGGGAAGATCCTGTGACATGCCTGTTTTTTGTTTGTTTGTTTGTTTTAATTACATCTTCAGAAATCAAATAAGTAAACAAAATGAATCAATGTTCAAAGAGGAGCTTCTTATGGTGGAAGATAAGTAGATTTTATTCATTCGTACAGAGTAGAAACTGGAACCCAGTTTTGGTCTTTCATTTCAGACTACTGTTCATATCATTTTAAGTCTGTCTTCCTGACTTAAAATGGGTTGGAAAGTTTGGGTGAGTTGGGCTCATTCCATAGGACCCAATGGCCGCAAGCAAGCCAGATTCTTTCCCTCCCCACCTCGGCAGCGCGAGTGCTGATAGTGCATTCTGTGTCCCCTCCACAGATGGGCTGACTGCCTGTCACGTCTGTGAACAAGGTTTAATTTGATTAACGTGGGCCACCAATCAGGACAACCTCCCTGCTCAGCCAGGCGAGGGCTGCTGGGCATGGCTGGCTGGAGGGCCAGAGAGAGGTTGTGATTCATTTCTGCCCCAGGCATCCACCTGGCTGGCCTGGTGCAAGTGCTGTGGGACCAGGGGAAAGTGAGAGGCTGCAGGCGCCCTGCCTGTGAGCTGGGCCTCGGGAGTAATAGTGAGAAGAGGGGTGAGAGTCGCAGCTGCTAAGGTCGATATTTATATAATGACTCTCTGTGTTTGAGGCAGGAAGTGAAACTGAGGTTGCGCGGAGACACTTTCCTCCCCCCACCTGCTGCCCACGGCAGCTCCTCATGGGGACAGCCTCAGTGGCTTATGCCGCAGCCTAAGCCAACAGGCCAGGCTTCAGCCCTTTGACTGGGGTGTCAAGAGACAAGGCTCCTTGGGGCCCCTGAGGCTCCCCTCTCTCAGTGACATTGGCCTTTAACTTTCCACCTGGTTCCCTTTATGGTAAAGAAAATCCCCACTGTCCTCTGTAACTTTGCAGGAATGCCTAAAGGACACAGGGGACCATATGTATAAAATGCAAAGTCACCACACATCTCTGCAGAACTAACATTAAGCTCTTTATTACTTTTCTACAACCTCTTCCACCACCATCCCATGTGGTTTCTATGGATAATTCTTCCCTGACTTTCCCACTTACCTCAAGCAAACTTTCGGCTTCACTTTCCCTTCTTTCCATTCAAACACCAATACTTGTCAAGTCTTCTCCTAATCACAGAAAATGTCCCATTTGGTGCCCGCCTTCCCTCTTGCTTAAGACCAGCTTTAGGAATTCCATTCTTACCTGGATGCCTCTTTGCCCTGCTCCCCACCTTAACATGACCTGGTCATAACTTAACCTCTAAACTTGATGGAGTTCCTGCTTCTCCATGAAGGAAGGACCAGCAGTAGGAGCACAGCAGCGAGAAGCTTGTTGTAACTGTGGCCTTAGAAACCTCCTGAGTCAGAAGCTGCATCTTAGCAAGACCTCCAATGATACTCATGCTTCTTACACTCTGAGAAGCACTGCCTTACCCCCATGATGCTCATTAACAAGTGGAGGAAATAGAGGTCCAAAGATGGAATCAGACAACCACCAGCAAGAGGGAGCCACTAAGATGGAGCCTGGCGGTGAGTCCAGTCAGCATGGTTCTGCTCTGCGGGAGGCCTTTGTGAAGATATAGTCCCAGTTCCAATGCTAGCACCATGAAATAAGGAAGTTTCCCTCCTCTTTTTATATTTACTCTAAAATTCCACTAATGGCTATTTTTTTTCAATTTATTTTACTAATAGAAAATCAATCCAAATGATTTTCCATCGTCTCCCTTGAGCTCTTCTCTGGGCTATGCTGCCATGCAACTTGCTGAGTTCCTCAGTCAAGTGTGCTTCGGGGATGCTTTCCCACAGTGGATTCAAAGGGGTGCTTAAGTGCTGGCCTGAGAAGGAGAATATGTTATCAGGTGTTTCAGCTACCCCTTAGCCCTGGACATCAAGGAACTTGCCAGGAAAAACTCTGAATGGCAGCATATTTTAGAATCACAAAATGACAAAATCGGGAGACATACAACCTCTGCACATCTCAGATGAAGATGTTGAGTCACAAAAGGAAATAACTTGCTCACATTTGTCCAAGTGAATAGCAGATTTAGGCAGTTCAAATTGCTGGTCTCTTAAGTCAGGGCACCATGTTATGTACCCCATTAGATGCAATTGACAAATTAAATGGATCAACCACATGTACCAGGTAGAATTTCCATCAGAATTCTGGAGTAAGTCATGAGTAAAGTTGTGGAGCCACTGTTCGAAATGTATAGCCTCTCATTATAAATGATCACTGAACCAGAGGGTATCATATTGCCAATGGAATTCCACCCATATAAAGGGCTATCTGCAATCATAAGTGACTAAATCTCACTTCCATATCTGGAACACGTAATAGATAATATTATCATGAAATATAATAATCATAACCTATAATGGAAAAATGATAGAAGAATTTTTAAGTAATTAATTTATTTGCTCTAATTTGCTATACATGACAGCAGAATGCATTTCAGTTCATAGTACACAGATGGAGCACAAATTTTCAGTTCTCTGATTTACACTACACAAGGTACATGTATGAAGACACACCATTCGTGTCTTCATACATGTACCTAGGGCAATGATGTCTCTCTCATTCCACCACAATAAAAGAATTTTAACAAGTGAATATTTTTTAAGAAACTAGGTCTAGGGCTGGGGATTTAGCTCAGTTGGTAGAGTGCTTACCTTGCATGTACAGAGCCCCGAGTTCAATCCCCAGCACCATACACACAAAAACAAAAGTAACTAGGTCTAGAGTTTAAGATGGGAATTACCAAAACTCAGATTTCAATGTTCAAAGATTCAAGTTATCTTTGATTGAATTTTTGTACCAAACTTCTCCTTAGTGAAAGAATTTGTTTCATGGTACTGTGTTATCTTTTTAAAGGACCATGGGAACAATACAGTAATAGGTGTTGCAACCTCCTTGAATAGAGGGTATGAACATAAAGGTCTCCAGAAATCAGAAATCCAGAGTCAGTAAGACCTTGACTTGGGCCTTACTTCGCCTTTTAATGAAAGGCCTGAAAGAAGAAGTACAAAGTTATGAAATACCCACTTTTGAAAATGTCACTGAACACTTCTAATCATCATAGTGCCTCATGTTCATATGACATTAATGGTTTTACCATCAATGATGCTCTAGGAACCCCCCCAGCACACACACACACCATGTGGTAAACAGGGAGAGATCTGTCATCCTTAATTGACACAAGGAACCCAAGACACAAGGAGCAGTGTCTTTCGTTATGAAGAATCTGCACAACTCCATGACATGGGGAGGAACACAGCCAGTTGTTTTTGATAATCCACTGTCAGTCCCAAGAGTCTATTAAATGCAGTATACAGTTATCCCATTGAATTATGATAAAGACTCTGGGAAAAGACTTTCTCTCTCTTTCTCTTCTCTCTCTCCTCCCCCCTTTCTCTCACTCTCTCTTTCTCTTCCTCCTACCCTCTCTCCTCTCTCTCTCCTCCCCCATCCTCTCTCTCCTCTCTCTTTCCCTCTCTTTCTTTCCCCTCCCCCACCTACCTTTCTCTCTCTTTCTCTTCCTCTCTCTCTCTCCACATACTAGGAAATTGAGAAAGGTCCAGCAACTTGTCTGTGGTCATAAAACTAGAAATCAATGGAACCAGGACTTGACTGCTGAGTGGACTTAGGTTCAAAGCCAGTGTTCCAGGTCAAGTATTTCTCCTACCTCAATGCTACAGTTGAGGAAATGGATTTAGAGATGTTAATGAACCAAGATTATGGAGGTAATAAATCATAGAGAAGGGGTTCAAATTGGAGTCACCTTACTTTAAATCTCAAGGACATAAAGATCTCAGAAAAAAAAAAATAGAAAAAAAAGTAACAAGTGAACTTCAGTTTGGGCAAATATAAAGCAGTTCTTTTAGGCAAAATATACTCAAATCTCTATTTATCAAATGATCAACTCTAACATATTCCAACTCAACAAATGCATTTAAGTTTGTTTCCCTTCTATAAACAGGTACTACATGCAGTCTCTATATGGGTTCCACATAAAATACTCACATGGATCATCTTTTATTTCTTGTTGCTGCCTTTGTATCTTAATTTTAAAAAAAGTATTCCTCTTTCCATTATACAAGGGAAAATTAAATTAGTGGCTTATACTACATCCACAGCTAATAGTGGCAGGGCAGATCCTGAAATTGGTTCTGACAGATCTGGACTCCAGGAGCTGCTGATGTTGCAATGCTCACAGGAATGTGGAGTTTCATCAGAAAGAATATGGAAGCCAGATAGAAAAGGTGTGATCCCCTGTTCACATAATTGCAGTGTGTGGGCTGGGGGTGGGTGGGGGGACTGGCAGTTCTACTCAAGGGCCTTGAAAAAATTTAGTGGTGCTGGGGAGGTGGGAGAAGGACAGAGAAAAACTATTCAAATCATCAATATGATGGAAGTTTATTGATATAAATGTAGATTTAGCAAAATTAGATTTCCTCAATCAAAAAAGAACAGGCTGAGAGGGTATATAGCAATGTTTGGCTGAATGGAACTATGCATTTAATCAACACATCTCAAAAAAAACAGAACTATCCCAGCCTTCCCTTACCCCAAAGTTTGCAAAGTTAATTTGAGAGCAAACAAAAGGAAGTTCTACTTTGCATACTAGATAGTAAATTTAATTAGCATGAGAGGTAGTCAGTAACTGGCCAGTGGTGCAGATGCTCACAAGTTTCATAAAGGATTATTTAAATCTGAGTCTCTCATTAACTCCATATGGGTTTATTTAAGACATGTGGGACCTTCAGAGTCACCCAATCTAACCTACTACCTCATAAAATATCTGGCATCCACTTGGTCACCTCCATTCCAGGGCACAGCATTCCAGTTTTGATAGCTCTACCAGTCAAAAAGTGCTTCCTTAGGTCTCAGCAAAACCTACCACCTTATTATAACCATCTAAATCAATTTCTGTATTTGAGGTTCCACTCAACAAATATGAAGACTCTTCATTTTTACAGCCTTTCCGGTATTCAACTTAAACTTGTACTCTTATTCGTCGAAGGCAATGTCATGAACAGAAATCAGAATTACCCAGTGGTTGTTGAGGGGGACTTCCAAAAGAAGAGTATTATGTGGCCTTTCTAGATTTAGGAGGCTAAAGGAACAAGTGTTGAACTGGGATTCTAGAGACCTAAGTTGTTCTGGGACTTAATGAAGTCCGTGTAAAAATGTTGGCCATTAATTAGCAAATGTATCTTACAGATCAAGGATTTCACATTTCTGGGCCACCATTCTGACAACTATTAAATGAAAGAGTTGAAAAAAAAAATCAGTCCATGATTTGTTCTGCCCATGATTCTCTGACTTGGATTTTGTTAGGCAGTGGTGGGCTGAGACCCAGACCCACTTCTTCTGACATCCCCTGGAATATGTCCTCCCTGGAAAGAAGCTATACCAATCACTTTAGGTGAATGCACACCATCAGTGGAAAGGTCCTTGAAAATGATGACTGGTCACTGACTCGCCCCCATCATTTCCTATGAACACAGGTTTATCTAGAGATAGGACAGATTTCATCAGAATTTTTCATTTGTTTCAGCTAATCTGCTTGCTAATAGCCAGAGAAAGATTAATAAGTAGAAACCAATCAATAAATAGAATAGTCAGAAATTTAGTTTTCGATCTTGAAACCAATCCACCGGACAAGGGCCATTCCCCAGATGTGTGGAGGGCCAGTGGCCTTGTTCTTGTCTCTACACAAATGTGATTTACATAAGCAAAGGTGTTTTCTGTCTATGGAAACCCCATAAAGAATCATGAAACATGGGAGGGGCCGCAGGCACTTGTGTAGAAGGAGGTAAACTGGGCAAGGGAGACCACATCATTGGCTCAAGGCTCCCAAGGTCTCCTGACTGGTAGATACCACCTCTAAGACTGAGTTGGCTCTCTAGGGTTCCAGGGCTGTGAGAAATCTAACCTCATAATTTACGAAGCAGCTACTACATACCAGGCTCTGTGCCAAACTCTTCTATACGTATGATTCCCTTTAATTTGTGTCAGAAGCTCTGCGGGGGCGCGGGGGGCTGGAGTAGTGGCTCAGTGGTAGAGCACTTGCCTAGCATGTGTGAGGCACTGGGTTCGATTCTCAGCACCACATGTAAATAAATAAAACAAAGTTCCATTGCCAAATAGAAAACATTTAAAAAGAAAAGAAGAAGAATCTCTGTCAGGGGCAGGGGATTTCACCATCTTGTTAAGGATTTTATTATTAACGCCCCATTTTGTGGGGGAGGATGTCCTTTTTAAATTTTTTTTTATTTGTTAACATCCCCATTTTTTTAATAGTGCTTTCAACCTTTCTGTGCCTTTATGTTTTCTTTTTTTAAAATTTGTTCTAATTAGTTATACATGACAGTAGAATGTATTTTGACACATTGTACATAAATGGAGCACAATTTCTCATTCCTCTGGCTGTACATGGTGCAGAGTCACACAGGTAGTGTAGTCATACATGTATATAAGGTAATAATGTCTGTTTCATTCCACTGTCATTCTAACCCCACACCCCCTCCTCTCCCCCGACTCCCCTCTGCTCAATCCAATGTTCCTTCATTCTTCCCCACCCCCCTCCCCATTATGGATCAGCATGTGTTTATCAGAGAAAACATCTGGACTTTGGTTTTGGGAATTGGCTTATTTCGCTTAGCATGATATCCTCTAGCTCCATCCATTTACTTGAAATGCTATGATTTCATTTTTCTTTAAGGCTGAGTAATATTTTATTTTATATATGTACCACATTTTTTAATCCATTCATCCATTGAAGGACATCTAGGTTGGTTCCTTAGTTTAGTTATTGAAACGTCACCATTTTAAAGATGAAGAAATGAAAGCTCAGAGAAAAATTGACTTGACCAAAGTGAAAAAAAAAAAGACTTGGAAATAGCAGAGCTGACCTTTGAGCCCAGGTAACCTGATGTCAAGTTGGATGTTCTTCCCAAGAGAGCACAGATGCCTCAGTTTAGCCTCTTACTAACCTAAAATAAAATTGAGCCTAATCCCTTCAAAAGCACAAAGTAAAATTTGAGGAATAATTTCCTAATGCCCATCCTTTTTGCCATCCAAAGCCTTCAGAAAGGATTAGACTATGAAGTCTCCACTTACAAAAGTAACACTGAATGAAAATCGTAAAGGATTCCACTGACCATGCAACAATGACAAGGGCAGTTTGTAAATTTCATGGGAATTGTGAAAGCTTTGCAGAAGACATGATTTTCCTAAACTTCCTGTGTCCCTAGAGAATGGTTAGTTTGAGTTTGAGAGAACGAAAGACCAAAGTAGACCTGCAGAGAACAGCTTCCAAGAAGGAGCACCCGCCTGTCTGGTGGGGTGCCTGGGGCCCTTCACCTCTAGTTTCTGGACCTCTACGTTTCTGTCCCTTTCCACCTCCCCGTCACGCCAGCTTTGCAAAGACAAAGAACACACTACTAGCCCTCAAGTCAAGGGACATTGCTCCTCTTCACTTGGATTTCCCTGTATGTAAAATAGTAGGGATGGCAAAGATGACACCTAGGACCCCTTCCCCTTGGACCCAATCTCTTCCTCCCTTCCATTCCCGTTCCCTCTTCTCTTGCACCCATCCCCAGTGAGGGTGCTGCAGCCCAGAGCAGCCTGGGGGACTCCCCGCCACTGCCACTGCAGCCCTTCCACCGCAGCTGCAGGGCCACAGCTGCCTCCCTCGCCCTGCATTGCTGACCTCTCCCATTTACCTATGCAGATGAGGGGATGCTTGAATAAGGTCCACCAAAAGAACAAAGGCCCTCCTTCCTCACATTCTTTTTAGACTTCAAGTTTCCTAAGCCAAGGAGTAACCAAGAAAGGACTCCCTATCCAACTCCCTCCTCCTTAGGGATTCACCCCCCACCCCACTGCATTTCACTTGCACACGCAGGGCTGAGTTTGGGCGAAGGATGATTGCTTTCCATTTTCAGTTTGGTTTTCCATGTCATAATTCTTTTTGGCCTTCCTATGCAATACACACACACACACACACACACACACACACACACACACACTCATCATTCTAATAGATAGACACTGGTCACTGGATGCTCAGTAGTCTTAAGAAAGATGAGCTCGCATTGTTATGGCTCCTCACAGACCACCTCTGGAGACTGGTGGGAGTCAGGCAAACTCTTGAAGTTCTGATTCTAAGACGTGTTCTCCATGAGTCTTCCCTCATTTGTCCTTGCTCTGGCACCCCATTTGGAATTCTTGTGGCCTCTTCCATATCACTCATATCTTATACATCTCAAAGGCACAGTCGACAGTAGGGCTTGGTCAGGATTGTTTGGAACACTGTCATCCAGGTAGACTTTGAACTTCTGGGGGCAAGGACGGTGATGTGACCATGTTAACAGACTTCCCTGGCCTAGCTCAAGGCAAATACTAAATATGAACAGGTTTCAGTAATGGATTCAGTAATTCCTAGGGCCCACTAGGGTGCCAGACACTTTTCTTTCCTAGGTTCCTGCCTTGGAGAAGATGCACGAGCTGTTTAAGGGTTAAATGGAAGCTTTATGATTCATTTGGTCCCACCCCAAGAAGCTTCTTGCAGCTCCTGTTGACTTCTCCTGTTACCAAGCATAAAATAAACACCATCATTTCCCTTTTACCTATTTTCTAGGTCCCCTGGGTTGCACTCCCTTGCTGGGCTTTTTTTCTTTCTGATCCACCATTCTTTGAATGTATTTATTTGCATTCCCTCAACTGTGTACCCCAATCAGATTAATTTGAGATTTATAGTTAACCTTATTTGAAGCTCAGATGCTGGAGCTGTCCTGTTTCCTGTCCCAACAAGTACTCCTTTATTTATATCTTTATTAATTCATCAAATAACTCATTGGCAGTTCAGACAGTGGGGAATACAAACTTGAGAGTGTTCACTTCCCCAAATGCAAGGCAATCCTCCATCCTCGTGTAGCTAGGGAGGGAGACACACAGAGAAATAGTTACAACAACAATACCAGGCAAATGGCAATAAAAGCCCTAAAAGAGGAGGCCAAACAATCCCATATTACATATACTCTGTGGGAAGAGGTCGCTACCCTGGGAGGGAAGGGGAGGGGAGGTTCAGGAAAGATGTCACAGGGGAGCTGTCACTTGAAAGTGGGCCTTAAATTTTGCACTTGCTGGGCTAGAAGAATTGAGCAGAGGGGAAAACATACAAGCAAAGACTGGAGATGGAAAAGTACAGGAGAAGGAAGGGTGAGTAGTTCACCCAGGCTGTAGAGCTACATGCACAGACTGGAGCACAGAATAGGAAGGTTGGGCTCCAGGTGGGGTGGAATGGAGCAGGAGGAGACTGGGGAAGGGAGGCCAGTTGGGAGGTTATTGCAACTACCTGAGTGAGATGTGAGAGGGCGGAGGCGGTAAAAATGGAGGGAAGAAAAGAGCGTGAGAAATAATCAGAAATTCTGAAATTCTTCCAAATCTCCTTGACTAATTCTCTCCGGTATCTCATACACCTGTTTTCATTGTAGGTCTCACTCGCTTTCCCTGCCCCCTCTTTGGAAGTTATCTTTTTATCTTCCTGGTGCATGACTTTCTGCCCAATTACTTGTCTTCAACCTATCAGAGCAGGTCAACCATGCAGCTCAGAAGTCTCACTGTCACACTTGGCCTAGGTTGCCCTGGGGCACTGTCTCTGTCCTCAGCTCTTCATCTGCATCCCCAGAGAACAATCCAGGCTCTCACATGCAAGTTTGCTCAGAAGGTGAAACCTGAACAAGGACTTTAGCACAGGGTGGGGGAGGAAGAGGAGGAGGGATTGAGGCGGAGCCCTGGGCAGACTTCTCTTAGTCAATTCATCTGGCCTTGGCTTCACCGCATCACATTCTTCCAGGATGGCCAAGCAAGAGGGACAAAGACAACTGGAGCCTGGGCAAAGGAAGGGAAATCAGGAGGAAGAATGGGCTCCACTTGGACCTGGGGAACCAACCTAGCATTATAACCACCACCAGTCCTGAAAGTCACTGGCAAAAAAAAAAAAAAAAAAAAAAAAAAGTCAGAGCAGAGAAAGTAAAAGCTGGCTCTGTCTCTACTGAGCAAAGGTAGAGACACTTGGGTGTCTTGCACTCTTTGAGTTTCAGTTGTACCTTTTATAAAACAGGGATTAGAAGGACATCTACCTTATCTACTTGCTGAGCTGTTTTTACAGCTAGAAAAAGGTAAGTGACTAGGAAAAGCATTGAAATGACAGGCTTGTTCTCATTCATTTCCAGTCTCATTCCCTAGGATAGGAGAGAAGCAAGAGAAATGGAGGTGCCTGGAGAGCAGAGGCTGTGGAGGCCCTGGTTTTCCACAACAAACTAGCATGATGGACTTTGTGAGGCATCTACCCTAGTACCCTCATTTGACAGATGAGGAAGCCGAAGCCAAATTCCCAAGAGGGGATAAATGATCACCAGGTAAGGCAGAAAATAAGCCCAGGTTCTGAGGATCCCACAACAGTGTTCTTTCTACCCCAGGACCTCGGCTTTCTAAACAGAAGTTGTTTAGGGTGGAGACCATGGCCCAGGGGCCGACTCACTTGGCTCCTGACTTACTAGTGAATAATTACATAATTGGAACTAAAGAAGCGTTGGCTAGATAATCATTTCCAAAGATCCAGAGCGTTAATATCCCAAAAGGAAAGTCTCAGTTCCAACTTTGGGGATTCCTGTCACTCTTCTCTCATTCTCAGGCATTATTTAGCTCCAGGACAAAAAGAAAGGATGACTTCTCCTAGGAGCTAGGAACAGGTAGCTGACACACAGGAAAGGCTTTTAAGGTGCCACCTCTCGGGCAAACATTTAGCATGCACCTCCCCTTATTTAATCTCCAAAAAATTCTGAGAGATTAATTATCTCAGTATTCTCATATTTACAGGTTATTCGGGGAAAAAGCAAGTATGTTGGGTCAGAAACTTGTGCCTGGTTGTGACTCTCAAGACCTCTCTAAATCACAGCAGTAAACTAGCATGACGATTCATTATTTTTCATGGGGAACTGCAGCTTCTGCTCCAAATCTTTTTAGAATGGGCCCCTCCACCCTCCATAGGATCAGAACTGTTGAATGACATGACCCTTTCACCCATGAGAATCTATAAATGCAGAATCTCTCTGCTTCTTCCACTAGCTCATGTTTTAGTCTTCTGTGGATTCATCATTGCCCAAGAATTTTCCTAGGACAGCACTGTGCTGGGATCCAAGAGGCTGAACTGTACCCCAGTCTTCAAAGTTTTAAAAAGTAGACAGGTGGCCAAGGAGCATACTATTAGATAACTCCAATCAAAGGAAGACTGTTGTGTCACAGGGAAAAGCAGAGATACGTATCTGGAGACATAGAGGTAGAATAGTAGAGAAGGGAACATATCCACATAAGGAGAGGGTCCAAAGTATCCTAGGCAGGCAGGGGAGGATGCTCTGGGTAGAGGAGATTGCAGGGTGAGAAGAAGCTGCAGTTCAGGCCAGTAAGAGTTTGGGGCTAGACCCTGAGGCTATGTCAGGCACTTGATTCTTCCCAGAGTTTTCTAGTCCTGGTTCATGCCAGATGGAGGTGGCACCCTTGCATGACCTCTTAGAGCCTCAGTTTCCCCTTCTGTAGAATAGAAGCCATGAATATTGCCTCTATGGGAACTTGTGTAAGGTTGTTCCTGAGGGATTCAATAGTGAATGCTTTGCACTCCTTCAGGTTAGGATGCAAAGGGAATGCAAATCACAGTTACTTATAATAGCAGAAAACTGTGGCTCTGAAAAGACACTGCTGCTGCCGCCAAGCACTCCCTCTGGAAATCCTGAAAACCTGCTGCCACCGGGCTGTGCCCAGATCCCAGCTGGAAGCAGGCTTATCTCTTCTCAGCTCCTGGCGCTCCTTCCGATCCTGCCAGGATGTTCCTCATACAACAAACACTAAGCTCCCTGCATAATTCCACCTACGGAGAAGGAAGCGCAGCACCCTTCTACCCTCCCCTTTGTGAGAATCAAGCTGAGTTCTAAACTCCCAGGTCGTGACAGACTCCTTTCATATCATTAGCATCTCACCAGTTACCACTGTCAAAGTGGGATCTTCAGAGCTGGGAATGACAAGGTTTGAGAACTAATCCGAGGTCCCACGAATCTCCTAACATTGCCCTTCCTTGATGGAGCAGTCTCTTCCCTGCACCAAACATGTGCAGGACATGAAGGACTCAGGACTCAGTCGAGGAAGGCTTGGACAGGGCAGGGCAGTGTGACACCTGGCCCCAGAAGGAGAGATAGGGTCCTATTGTCAGCAGAATTTCGTTCTATAAGATAAAAAAGGAAAAGACAACATTGGTTTCAATTTTTAAAATCTTTTTCTAAATGCAATTGGAACCATTTTTTTCAAATGTAATCATTTATAAGACCTCATAGGTACAATTGGAGCCCACCCATTGTGGATCCCCTTAGGGATTTCAGAAGGATCCTAAAACAGTGCTTCTCAAACTTTAATGCATAGTGGACTGAGTTAAATGCAGGTTCCAACTTAGAGATCTAGGAGGAGACCTGAAACCTTGCATTTCTTATAAGTTCCTAGCTGATGTCTATGCCACTGATCCATGGACCAAATTTTTAGTAGCAAGGGTCTGGAGCTCTAAGACTTATAGTTTGCAAATCACTGGGTTTTAAGATAGGGAGACAGTGAGCCTGCCTCTCCCCAGCCCCAGAGATAGTAAATCCAGGCTCTTGGATTAGATTCTGCTTCCCTGGGCTAAAGTCAGCCTCTACCATCAACTCCAAGTCAAGATCCTAGGATTACATCCTTCTTACCTCCTTCTGACTCTAAGTGTCTATCATCTCCACTGACAGGGAAAATTCCTAAGAGTTCTGGCCATGAGGAAGAGCTTTAAGGCATAGGCTTCACTCCAACAGAAAAGTACAAAAGGTTCAGGTCAGCCTCCTCCCACCCCACCTGCCGCTGCAAAGCACAGAAGACCGACAGAGAGTAATCAGCCACTGCACTAACTGGCACTTGGAAAGGAGGCTCTGGTGTCAGCCACCTTCTCCCTGTCCTCTCCTAGCTGATGGAGGTCATTCCCCCCACATACCCTCTATCCTCCAGGCCCACCCCCTTTAGGGACTGAGATGCTCCCACTGAGGTTAAGAGTATTTTTAGCTACGCCATGTGGGCCCATGCTTAGCCAACCCTCTCTGGACATTAATCTTAGATTCCACAAATGCCAGTTCTCCTGATCCAGGAGGCCCAGAGGTGATGGGGAAATCTGAGTACATTGGAAAATGCAGTGCATGGCCTCTTGAGGATTTTGTCTGAATGCACACACAACAAAAAAACAACAACAGAAACACTTAATGCTAAGAAAATGTTTCAGCATTTATAGAATACTTCATATGGCCTTGCCTCGTTTGGTCTTCCCAAGAAGCTTATGGGGAAGATAAGTCATAAACTCTTCTTAATTTTTTTTTTTTAGTGAAAAGTAGCTTGGCAAGATGATATTGACAGCAAGTGGTCCGCCTGAGTCTTCAATGTGGAGGTCCAAGTTCAGTGCCCTTTATTATCACCCCACTCTCTCCCCTGCCATGAAGCCATAACCTTTTGCTTCTTCCTCTAGCTTGGTCTAATTCTTGGTTAAACATTGCAAGGAGAAGTATCTACAGCCCTTCATATTAAAAGCACGGGGTCATAAACACTCTTAAGAAATGGAAGACTGGAAACAAGAAAGAATGAAACAGGTTGTATTGATCTTGATCCTGGCAAGAAGCAGAGGGCACACTCAATGGGAAGTGAGATAAACTAGATAATTTACAAAGCTGCAGGCAGGGATAAGGAAAAACAAGAGATGGTAACACACACACCCTGAGGCTTACAAGTAGGAGCTTTTACAGCCCTTGGCCTGAAAGCATGAAGGCCGTGGCCTTTTCTAGAACCTGGAAAGTGCTGGTAAGCTTAAGAGAGGGCTGCCTAATCGCAGCTACGGACTTCAGCAGAGGAAACAGCCACTGAACAACCTGCAGCCAGCAAAGAGGGAGCTAGGGGAAGAAATAAGCATACTTCTCCCCTGTACTACCTTATAATCACCTGCTTAGTGCTGGGTTGACTCTACCCAGGAGCCAGGAGACAAGTGAATCTACTGATATCCAAGGTCAGCCTCCTGGAGATCCTGGGGAAAAAATGGATGAGAATGGATTTGGAGGGTGAAACAGAGAACACCCAGTGCAGAGTGCTGCCTGTCAAACTAGCCAGTGAGGTGGGGAGGGGGAGGAGGTCCAGGATCTTAGGACATCGGACCTGTGGGGGATGGGTAACCCTGCCCTCCCAAAAGGCAGTCATTCCTGAACTCAGCTGCAACTCTCTGGGAGTCAATCTGGCCCTGAACCCCAGGGAGCCCAAGAAAAACCAGACCAACAACTCCTGAGAAACTCTATGAGCCGTACAAGCAGGGTTCCAGTATTCCATTAAAATCCCAGATACACCATTCTGCCCAATTACAGGAACTGCCCTTTTATAATTCATTTAATCATTCTGAATTTCTTTGTTATTGTCAGTAATTCGAGAATAATAATAACAATAAAATAACAGCTTCTCACTGCCTGTCTCAGGATAGACTGACAACACATGTACAGCAAATGCCACTTAGGGAAACTATATATGAATGTCATGGAGTCCAAACGGTGTGAACCACGTAAGCTGCATCTGTTCTCTGTAGAACAAAGCCCAGCACATCTAGATTTGTAAAAGGCTGAAGCCAGAGAAGCCCTAGAATGATCTGGTCAATCTACTCTCATATAAGAAGAAGAAAGTGAGGAAGAGGTCCCGCAGGTACTGGAAAAGCTGGGATCACACAAGTCTCTTCCCAAACCTCTTCCTACAGTACCAAAGCACCTGCACTTGCTAGTGACAGGACCCACCCAAGTGAGAATCAAATGAGATGAAGAACAAGGTAGTGTTTTTGTCCCCTGTCATCTGTAATTAGCAATCTTTCTCCCACAAACCTATTAAGTGGTCAAAAGTCCCATCATTAATGATGTCTTCAAGGACATGGTAAACTGTGAATATTTTATGAAGACAAGGCATACAAATACCTGAGAACACACCAGCAGGTGTAGTCAGTCATCAGAATAACTAATGATAAATATCACTGGCTGAGAACAGAATCCTCAGTACATAGGACATGGGACAGGTAAGCTTCGGCAACAGGTGGCAAAAAAAGACTGAAGCTTAACAAGTTGCCTGTAAAGGAAGAAAAGTTCTACTGTAGGCTCTACAGGTATGGAGCTTATCCAAATCCCAATGGGATAAAGGAGGAAACGCCAACCCAGAGAAGTAATGGGCTTGCTGAAGCCTCCCTGAGTTGGTGATACTGGGCTCAGATCTCAAAGCTCTTCTATAGCAACCAGACTTTGGAAAGCAAGCTTCAGCAGACATTTTCAAATGGCGAGACCAAAATATGTCTTATGTGTTACAAAGAGATCATGTGCCACATTGCAGATTTTAAACTGAAAGTCAAAACCTTGACTCTTAGTGAAGTTCTTCAGCTTCCAGACTGGACCAGGTCACACTCTACCGAGCTCATTCCATTCAGCCTCTTTATATTTCCCACCACTTCATCTGCCTCTTTGCTCTGCTGAGTTCAATTATTCTTCTATATGTTCACTCAACAAATAGTCACTGAAGACCTACTGTGCGTATCACTAGGAAGACAGTGATGATGCCCTGCAGTCCCAAAGCTGAGCATCTAGAGGGGTTGGTGGAAGCCACCACACTTCACTGAAAGAAATGTACGATAAAACATTGCCTCAATCTAGAGTCTTTGCTTACCAAAGTCACTAGCTGCTTTTGGAAGGGCCATCTTTGCACAAATAACTAATCATAGGGGGTGGTGAAACTCTCTGGGACAAATTTCTAACATAAGTTATTTAACTTCCCTGAGCTCTATTTGTTTCCTTTGGGTTACAGCAATAATTACAGTGTCTACGAAACTTCTCCAAGAATTAGATATGGCAATATGTGTCAAGCCCTGAGAACAAAGCCTGGCATGGCAAATACTCAATAAAAAGTCACTGTCATTACAGGCAAACTGAGACCAAGGAGGAATACAACTCACATAATGCCATTCACTTTGTTAGAAGCAAATCCAGGGTTAAAACCTGGATGTCCTAACACCAGACCAGTGTTCATTTCATTACATCTGCTGTCTTCCCACCAGGGAATCTGTAATGTGAATTTGGCCTTTTCCTATGGAATGACTAACAAAGTAGAAGATTTGAGATTGTATTATCATGCAGGCTCTTTCATTTGGGTCACTAGAAAGGTTATATTTCTTCAATTCCAGTAACTCCATTGCTACCAACTAATAATCTGCCTTGCTCAGGAAACTGAAGGCTCTAGGCATCTCCTAAGGCCAGTGTTCAGGGCTAAGCTTTTTCTCCTATTCTTATCTCACTGAATCATCGCACCCTGCAGCCCAACTCTTCATGATTACTTCCCCATCTCACCTTTCTTTACTTAGATTGAGCACTGTTTTCACAATCTAATCAGAGTTTGCAAACTGGTATCAATTCTAAGTCCCTTATGTGAAGATCTGGGGCCCTACAATGCGTCACAGATCCACCCGATTCACTGTCAGCATGGTGGAAACTAATACTAGAACTTGGTCTCACACCAAAGGCATATTTAACAGCCCACTGAAAACTCACAGCCTACGTCCTAACCACTTACTGATTCCATTGAGTTACACAGAGTTTGAGAATCTAAAGTGGGTGCAACTTTAGAAATGAATTGATCTGATCTTTCTTTGTGTAGGGGTACCAGAGTCTTAGACTGGAAACCATAATAAAGAGTGACATAGGATAGGAGTTCAAACTTTGTACTCTGTAGTCAAACTTCTTGGGATCAAACCTGGATTCTCCCAAATCTCCTAGGCCAGATTGCTTCATTATCTCAGATTCCTCTTCTGCAAAAAGGGTTAAGGTCCTTGCCTTATGGGATTGTTATAAGAATTGAATGCATTATAAAATGCTTTAAATATGCCGGGCACATGACAAGTACTATATGTTTGTAAAGTTAACAAACTAAGATGACAGGAGCTGAATCTCAGTTATATACCACCCAACTCCCCACCCTATCTTGGGCATTTGCAGCTTAGATTATAGTCTTCCTTTCTTTCCCAACACTGGTGAAAGCCCTCCTTGCTGAGGGAGTTAAGCCTGGAAATACCACTCTGTACTGCACTCTAATGTCCAAGCAGCCCTCTCTGGCAGTGCCATGGAAGAACATGATTACTAGCTGAATAAGAATCTCAGCAGCTTTCATTTTGGTTTTGACCACCATCTTTGCAGGAGTATCCTCAAGATCTTGGAAACAGAGTTCATCACAGAGCCTCTGAGATTCTGTCAGACATCCCTGCACTGAACAGTTGCTGGCCACTCTACCTCTCACCCTCCCTCCCAGCCTTTCTGATCCACCTTGCGTGTGATCTCCTGAGGGTGGCTGGTGACTCAGAGCATTCTCTCTTTGGTTCCACCCCGATATTCTCCTTCAGACTCTGATTCCATTAAAAGAACTCTATGATTCATTTGGTTCCGCTTTCTTGGTGTTTTGGGAGTGGGGAGACAAGAATGAATAAGAAAAGGTATAGATTGAATGGGGACAAAAAGGTTTAATCCAGAGGGTGCGCTGTACCCTGAAAATGAGGAAAGAGTGTCATTCACCTCGTGACATGAGTCTTGAGTGACAGGAAAGCTCTCTAGACACCTGTGGAGCCTCACTAGAGTGGAAACTTTATTCTCTGCTTGCTGTGTCCTTGGCACTAAAGCGGGGAATGGAAGGACAGGTGCTACCTGATTCTGCCTCCCTCTGCGCCCCCAGATTTGGCCCTCATCATCTATTACCCAGGTAATACTCCAGGCTCTGAGCCACCCCCTCACCTTCCATGTTCCTGGCAACCCGTCCAGTACTGGCAGCTGAGTGGCCATTCCAAAAGCCAGCTTTTGATTTTGTCACTGTCTGGTTCAAACACTCCCTGTCCCACTGTACCTTCCAGGACAAAGTCAACCTCTTCACTAGTTCTCAAGTCCCTCTGGGCTTAATTCTCATGATTAAGCAAAATCACACTGTGTTTTTCCACTCCAATCTATCCTTCTTTATCCTCCAATAAGAATATCTCGCCTCCAAAACTCCATAAAAAGCATGGGCTCTAGAAACCAGGTACTCTGGTTGGTGTTAGGAAAGTTATTTGACCTCTCAGAGATTCACTTTCTTCATCTACAAAAATGATGCTATCTTAGAGGTAGGATTTTCTTGAAGATTATATATTAAGGAATAGCACACTATCTTGAACATTTTAGGAGCCAAATAAAAGTGAGTTTTAATCTAACCATCAAAATAATAATGATGCTGACCACACTTCTATCTCTGTTATCCCTTCCACAAAACCTTCTCTGACCTCCCATCAGCCCTGTTTCTTCTTCTTCTGAAATCTCCTTGTATTTGTGGCCATCCCCATATTCTACATGGTTTTACAGTGACTTGCCCACTTATCTTTCTCCTTAGAAGTAAGAACTATGACTGACCCACCTCTGAACCCTTTGCCTCATCTAAAAATAATGAGTAGTAGCTTCTCAGGAATGCTTTGCTTTGTTTGAAGTTTCCTCTGGACCCCACAGGTAGGGCCAGAGAATTCAAATGCTATGGAGGACTGGGGCCCAACTCCAGAAATGAGAGAGAGCTGCTCACTGTGGAACCTCTCTGCCGACATGGACTCACAACTCAACTTGAGCCAGCAGAGGGACAAATTGGTCAGCTTTGTGAACTTTGGCATCGTGCCCCATCACCCTGTTTCCCCACACTGGACCAGTTATGTTCTTGTTCACCAGGAAGAACAAAGACCAGAGAGTCTAAGAGAGAAAGTACATGTATCATCAAGAATCTACTTGGGAGATGGGAGAAGGGAGGAGGGGGGAAGAAGACTAGGGAAGGAAAAATGGGAGTGGAAGGGGAAAGATCTGTAGCTTATGCTCTTCAAGGTTTAAAGGGAGAACATTGCCTGAGACATGATGTCGATTAGGGGAATTTTCCCACTGGTTTCACAGAGCTCCATAGTTGGTGAGCATGAATTCATAAGGTCCTAGCTTTCTGATTCATCTGATCCAAAACCTTGGTCAACAGGCACACAGTTGTCTCTGCCCCAAGATGACCTCATTTGAAATTCCCCACGTTACCATCTGGGCCAAAGCTAACGCCTGGCCACAAAACTCAGCTGCTCTGGGGTGTAGGTCAAGTTCACTCACAGTAGCCCTCCTCTCTGAAGACAGGCTGGGCCTGCCCCACACCTCCCAGGGGTCTAGATCTGAAAAGAGCTCCAGGGGTCATTTAGTCTAGTCTAACCCTGGCCTAGAGAGGAGAGGTCACACCACCAGGCAGTGAAGGAGCCAGGCCTGCAAGGCAGCACTTTGGCTCCGAACTTTCCACTATCCCAAGATGCCCACTGGTTGTTCAATCCAAGGACATAACCCATGGAGAAAGAAAGTTGTGAAATGCTTCCACTTGAAGCCCAGGCCTGGCTAAAGGCCCGGATGTGTCTGTCCCAACCCTCCTAACCTAGTCTTAGCTCAGCCACTTCCATCCTACTGGTTTGTGTTAACCCTTCTTGTCCACTTGTCCAAGGCAGCTTTCCACTGAGCAGCCCTTACAACAACTGTGCTGGATGCCTCCTCTGGCAGGACCTTTCCATTGAGCAATCGCCTTGTGCAAACTGACTCTTCCTTGCCCTTCACAATTACTTTGCAAAACAGTAACCCAGCTGTTTATTTTGATTTCAAGCTCAAGGTTGAAGAGCTAGCTTTGTAATTTTCTCCCCTTCCCTGGAGGAAGTCACGAGCAACCGCAGGGATTTCTGACTGTTGACTCTCAACTACTAGCCTGATATTTCCCTGTCTTCTTCTAGTTCAGTCTGTGCCAGGTGACACATACTGGGAAGGAAAGAGCCATCCCTCCAGAAGGTACATGCTCCCCAAACTGCGACTTGGCATTCACTCTACCTTCCCTCCAAACACCCATCCCCAAGGTCTCCGACCAAGGCCGCCATCACATCTGCCAGTCTGCACCATCATCTCCCATGTTTGTTCTACAGTTTTATAATTCATAAAGTATTTTAACCTCCCTTGTTGAATGTGATGTCTAAGACCTCCCTGAAGGGTAGGCAGGACAGATGTGCACATTGGATCGGCGAATTATCATATGTATTTATGCTTATATCTAGAACTGACCTGACCGAGATTACACAGCCAGAAAGCAGTATGTTCTACCTCCTGACTCCAAGCTCAGTGCTCCCCTTTTTTCTACTGGCTATTTCCTTTATTACCACCTGCCATCCAGCTAAAAGGAGCTTTCTAGAACACTATTCTTCTCAAAGTACTCTCCTATTCAGGTATCTTCAACATCTCCCAAATTCCCACAGGATAAAATTCCAATGATTCAGCTGTCCTCCACAGCCGTGACTTCAAAGTGCCTCCCTGACCATTTCCACTCTTTTCAGCCTGGTAGGGTCTTACGCATTTTTTAAACATCTGGACCTTTATCCTGTTGTTTTTCTCTGCCTCAACACAGGTTTATCCTCAATATGCTGCTTTATTAAGAACTACATTCTGCTAGAACACCCCTGGGTACCCCCAGATCACAGTGAACTCTCCGTTCCAAAATCCCACAGCTTGTGTCAACCATATTGCTATCCTGTCTGGACCAAGAGAGCAAACATTAATCAGGTAGGATAAAGTCTGCCTTTACTGGCCAGCTCCCATCAGCCCAAGCCTAGACTTTGCTGTTAGAAAGAGGTTGGTTACATGTATCTATTGCTGGTGATCTGTCAAATATCAGGTTCAATAACAGTCTGATATCGAACTTTCCTTCTCAGGATTAGATCACTTAAGAAGAAAAAAATGCTGAATCAAAAGCCTAAAAATTGTGTTCCATCGTTAAAGTATTAAATATACTGTCTTTGTCAAGTTCAGAGTGAAAAAGCCTCATTTTCATCTCTGATTCCTCAAGACTCATCTCAAGTACTATGGGTCACCAACGGTGACCATAGCCATTTTGCTTGGGAATCTTAGTCTTCTTGATTAGAAAATGTTGATGTGTCCCTGCTTATCCCAGCTCACTGGATAATAGGTATGAAAGTGCTTTGTAAGTATAAAATGCTAGTTCTATATGAGAGATGATTAATTTCCAAAGCTAAGGCTACCCTTTCTGCCACCACTGACTACTCTGCCCCTTCATTTCTTGTTAAAATGCATGAGATCATTAGGATCTGTAGAGAGAAAATGCTTTTTTTTTTTTTTTTGTACCTATGCTGTTGACGGATGGCCTTCTGATGCTGGAAATGTCCCATGATCCTTGGACTATAATTAGGATTGGTTAAACTGGCAGAGGGAGGCTAAAAACAGCCAGCACAGCCATCACCAACCTTTTGGTTTCTCATTTCAGGAACCAGTTTCAAGATAAAACTTTTTCCCTTTAAAGAGAGTACATTTGTGCAGCTCTTCATGACAGACTTTCAGGAAAGGGAATTTCACATTGCAAGATTGGACAGTTTGTCTTTCCTGAGTTTGCTCAGCCCCAGCGCTTAGTCCTGGAACATTTGTTCCAGACTGGAATTTGAGCCTTGAAGTTTAGCCAAGTTGGGTGGACTTCCTGGTGCCTCCACTGCTGGCCTGAGGCTCAATGCCCTGCCCTGGGACAAATGTCCATGACTTCAAATGGGGTAGAGTCTTAGAGAACAGCAAGAGGGTTGGGAGGGAGGGAGAAGTCTGCAGATGAGGAATACCCAGGATCTTTCTCCTGAGTCCATACCATTGGGAATTTACATACCCATATTGGTTTTGTTTATTTATTATTTTTAATTGAAAAATTAAATTTGTATGTATTATGACATGTAATATTATGATGGAATTAAGCTAATTAACACACACATTGCCTAATCATTTTATTCATGACAAAAACAGTAAAAAACGACTCTCATAGCAATTATCAAGAATAGGATATATCATTATTAACTATCAGCACCGTGATGGGTAATGGGATTCTTGAATTGATTTCTCCCAAATGAAATTCTGTATCCTTTGACTAAAGTTTCTCCAACACCCTACAGCCTCTGGAAATGACCATTCTACTCTGCTTCCATGAGTTCATCTCTTAGACATTCCACACATAAGTGCCACATTTTCACTTGCAGTACCCTTGGGTGGCAGATTTCCCATGGCCTGGCAGGCCGCAGTAAATCATCCACCTAACCTGTCCCCTCCCCTAAAACATTTGCAACCTTGCTTCATTTGCTACCCTCACCTCCTCTAAAGCAGCCAAGATATTTTAAAACCTTTGTTTTGATCTTCTTTGCATATCAGTTACACTATTTCTGAGTGTGTTTATTTTTATTTTTTTTTTTCCGGTGGTGAGCACATTGCTTTCAACCCTCTGCTCACACGTTTCCACTTCCTCTCCCTTTCCTGCATGCTTCTGTGGCCCCCAGGCGTGTGGCTCAGAGCAGACTGGATGGTTCTCATGGGTCAGTGGCCTTTGATGGAGCCAGGTGAGGCAGGCTCCCTCACCATTGGTTGGTATCCCATCACTCCTGACATCTGCAGAGGCAAGATGGAATTTCAGTTATGCTTCCTTTGCCCCATCTGCCAAGGAAATATCTCTCATTACCAGTCTAAGTGTGGGGGGTGGGGGCACGTGGATTTTGCTGATACTGACCTTGCAAAAACCATCACCCTCTTGGGGTTAGATTTAACTTTTCCAAAGCTCTTACAACTCTATCTTTTCAGGACACTAACCAACTTAAGAATGCTTTCTATCAGTTAGAAAACTAATTTCTATATTAAGGATAAGCTTAAGACCAGGACCTGGGATCAACCTGTTGGAGATACAAGGATGATTAATATACACTGTTTTCAAGAGTCAATGATTGAGATTTGTGGGATGATTTATACTTTTATGATAGGAACCTGTGAAATGTGTGTGATAGGATTTGTGAAGAGTCCAAGCTAAACCCTGCTGGTGAGTCAGAACCTACATCTAAATCCAAACGTTTCCCAATGTTTTTCATATCATGTTATACATAAAGAGTAATGTTGTTTGTACAGCATACTGGCCAAATGACAAGGCTGCTCTTGCCTGGTGGCAAACCTACCCACTATTTTTGGCTGTACCAAGCACTTCTTGGCCATTGCAAGGATTAAGACAACTTAGATAGCTTTGGTTTCAAAGATTAGGACAAGTCCTCATCTAACCAGCAGCAATGTTCTAGAGAGGGAAGAACAGATAAGAAGCTGGATGTCAAAGTCAGATCATGGGATTGAGGTAGAGATTCCACCATTTTCCAACTGTGTGTTGGGAGCCACCAAAGCATCGCTTTTTCTGTCTTTGAAATGGAAATAAAACCATTCTTAACCTCCGTAGGATTCAATAGAGTAATGCACCTCAGCACACTCAGAACTCAATAAATGTTAGCTACTCTATGGCTAATATTAGACAAGAAATTAAAGGTCATCTGGTCCAATCTGTTAATTTGAAGGAAAAGGAAACTTTGACTTGATCAGTGTCACCCAACTACTTAATAGCTGAGCTGAGACCAGAATCCAAGTCCTTTGATTTCAATGCTATGCTCATTCTAAGTGAAAAGCATCTAAATTCCAAGTATTCAGGGTGATTCTCCATCCCTGAATATATTTTGAAGATAAGGCTATTGCTGTTTTTTTTTTTAATTAATTTACAATGACTGGCCTTAAAATACTGCCTTAAATGAGATGACAGCTCTATTTACCTCATACTTCAACCTCCTAGGCTTTAGAAGGCAAGGCACTGGGAACAATGGCTGCACATCTGGCATCCCAGATGCCAGAGTCAAGAGCTTACCCATTCAGAAGCTCCCTTTCATATAGAAGCACACTGAATCTCTGGTTCACTCAGAGCCACACATCATATGCAATAGGAAAATGAATTTGGGTCTCAGACTTGATGTTGCTGCTCCTTCCATAGAGCCCAAAAAAGAGACAGGATTTATTGTTAACCTACACTGAATACCCAAACCATAAACATGCTGATGCACCTGCAGTTAATCACTCATTTAAATGTGCTTTCTTCCCTTTCTTTTTTTCTCCCTCCAACCACAAAGGATTGAAGCAACTTATAGAAAATACAATAAAGAATAATGAAGAGTACATAAAAATGAACACCAATCCAATATTTTAAAAATAGACCGTAGGATATCCAGGCTTATGCTGACCAAAGTGGTAGCCTCCAGGTGGGAGTCTATTTAAATTTAAATTAAATTAAATGGATTATGGATTTAAAATTCAGCCACATTTCAAGTACTTAGTAGCCATATGTGACTAGTGGTTACTTATTGAACATTGCAGATACAGGACATCATCATGCTTGTAGAAAGTCCTATCAGGCCATGCTGTCTAGACAGACAATCAGGGCCATACGATCTTACACGTTTACAATAAATCAGTAAAAAAAAAAAATTGGCTCAGAGCTTCATGTTGGCAAAGCCAAAAATAAAAATCAGTGTGTCATTATCAATTCCTCAAGGGAAGCAAAGCTTTCCTGGCACTTAAACCTAAAAGAATTCCCCATATGGAGCTTGATAGAGAAGGTCATTCAGTGACACAGCAGAGCATGTCTCCAGAAATGTAGCAATGATTTCAACGATTTTTGTATTGACTTACTATGAAAGTTAAGGGTATTATCACTAAAATTCAACTTACTGAAACCACTTCTCTGGTGAGAGAGGGGGAAACTTACTTATAGCAAGGGATACTACTAAAATTGATCAAGTGAACTTGCTCTAAGGGAATAATGTTTGTAATGAGGCCTGAATGACAAGAGGAGGGAGCCACTATGGAGCTGGAAGACCATTCAAACAGAAGAAAAAGATCCTCAGATTGCAAATTATCTGACAAGTGTGAGACAGAGAAAGGACGACGAACACTGTGGATGAGGCAGAGAGTAAAGGGAGATGATGCTGGATGGGTCATCAGGGCTAGATCATACAGGGCTTTAATACTTCATGGTTAGAGGATCCAGGACAGAAGTGACACAATTTCTGGGTTTATAAAAATCAGTCTGGATGCTACGTGAAAAGCTGACTATGGGGGTGAGGATAGCAAAAGTGTAGACAGGAAGAACATGATGGTAGATGGGGATAAGATAGTGACCATTGGAGATGGTCCATAAGTCTAAATTGACAGGTATTTAAGACATAGAGTCAGTTTGTCTTGAAAAATTATTAAACACAGGATTTGAGGGAAATCAAGAAAATTAGAACAACTCTTGGTTATTTTCCCTACACAAACAGTTAGGAGGCTGGATACCACGTACTGTGATAGAGAAAACTCAGAGAGGAGGAATTGTAGTTGAGGAAGGAGTATGTCAATAGTTGGATTGGGTCATGGTTTGTTTGAAATGCCTTTTACAATTATGAGTAGAGTTGTCAAGTCTGGCACTCTAGGGGGATGTCAGCTAAAGATAGAGATTTGGAGTTATCTGCAGATGGACAGCATTTTAAAACCACAGGACTCAGTGGGTTTATCTGGTAAAGTACAGACAGACTGGAGTGGAGACCCGAGTAGCAATCCAAAAGTCAAGGTGGAGGAAGAAGAGCTGAACAGGAGACCAAAAATTAAGGGCCAACCAGGTTGAACATGGAATCACAGAAGCCTGGATAAGAAAGTGTTTAAAGAAGTATGAAACATCAACCACATTAAATTGAGTCGTTTGGTCAGTTGAGTACATTCTGACTGTTTAAGTGGAGTGATGGGTCTGAAGAAAATTGGAGTGAGAATGGGAACTGAAGAAGGAAGAACAGGAATTGTAGATCTTATTTTATTTTTGTACTAGGAATCGCACTCAGGGGTAGTCAACCACTGAGCCACATCCCCAGCCCTATTCTGTATTTTTACTTAGAGACAGGGTCTCACTGAGTTGCTAAGCACCTCACTTTTGCAAAGGCTGGCTTTGAACTCGCAATCCTCCTACCTCAGCCTCCCAAGATCTTATTTTTAAAAGCTTTCTCTGAAGGCATCAAAAAAACAGGGTGGTAACTCAAGGGACAAGTCAGATTAAGGGAAAGCTGCTATTTTTTTAATGGTTATTATCGAGGCATTTTTGAATGCTGAGGGAACAGATACAACAGAGCAAGAGAAACTGATGTCACAGGAGAGAGATACAGAAAAGAAGATAGGATCCAGAAGACAAATGGAAGGGCTGACCTTAGGAGCCTGAGACGCCCTGTGCTGTAATAAGAGGGGACCAGTGTAAGTGCCTAGACAGATGTGTTAATGAGTTGGTGGTGGGGAGATGAAATAATTCTTCTATGATACTGAGAAAGAAATGTCAGTATCCTGAGGAAGAATTAAGGTACAGCAGGTAGAAATTTAAGGAGGGAGCCAAAGATGTGAACGAACAGATTGAGAGACTAAGATAAGAATTTTCTAGAAGTGTTATAGGCTCCCCTGGTAGGGTCTATTAGAGGTTTGTGATTACAAATTCAAAGTAAGCTGATAAGCGTGGTCTGCAAAGTTCTTAACATTCTGCTGCTTAGGTGCAAGCAAAGGAAGAGTGAGAGCCATCACATGTGGCCAGGACTAGGGTTTTGCCAGGTACTGTAAAGCGGAAAGCTGCAGGGGCGCTTTGAGTATTGGAGAGAACGGTTATGGTAGAGGAGAGGGAGCTAGGGTTCAATTGGAGGTTAAGCTGGCCAAACACAAAACTTCACTGGGCTGCACACACATCCAAACTATCTACCCAGAACCATCAGTGTGTCAAGCATCTCCTTCTGTCCACAGGGGAGCTCATTACTGAGTCTGCCTGATTCCTGCCACATCTAGAGACCTGCTTCAGGATTACGTAGCCTATTAGAAACGGAGTATCAGGCACAAAGTAGGTGGATGAGTTGCTTCTGAGCACATACCCTCTGCAGCCAAGTCTAACACATTACTTAGACCTAGGTGGCAGCGTGACTGGCAGGAAAGTTCCCCAGACATGCAGAGAGGAGGCCTGGGCTTTGGTCATTTTCTGTGGCACTTAGCAGATGGGAAGGTTCTCTCACACCATGAGCCTCTGTTCCCTTTCATTGAAACTCTGGCCGGCCTAAATTACAGCTTGTTACACAGATCTGATGTGATGGGGAATGGAAAACCATTTTCAAGTGTAAGGCATTATGGAAAAGTGAAAAATGACATTATTATTAAGACTGTAAGGTAAATGTAAATGTAAGGCATTTACCCATGTGAGATTTTGATTTCAAATGTCAGCAAATATAGGTCACTATGGCTTGTAACCAATTTGCCTTAAAATTAGAAAATGATGAAATGCTTACAATGACAGACGGTGCGTTTCAAAAGAGAGACGATGAGAAGCAACGTTCTCTTGTTTGTGCAACATCCTCTGAACCTGAACCCAAGGCTCTCACAGGCCCAGTTGTCAGACCCACACAGCACAGGGTAGTCTCTAATCACTGCAATCCCAGGCGAGTAACTTTACTTTAGATGACCCCCTCATTGTCTCTGCAAAGTGGGACCAACTCTACCACCTCCTACTCAATTTACAAGGATATCAAGAAGATTAGATTTTTAAAAGAGAACAACAACTAAAAAGTATACTTGGTTACTCTGAAAAGAAGTATAAAAGTGAAGTGTCACTATTATTAAGCATAAGGCTATCCTCCCCACCCCTGTTATGTCTCAGGGCTATGGTGTGAGCTATGTGACAGGCTATTTTTAAATCCCCATCTCTGGAAGCATATGGTCCTACACAGTGCCAAAGAGAGAAAAATGACCTGCTTCTGTTTGTTTGCTGGTTTGTTTTGATCTCACGGAACATTGTCCATGTTTCTGATGAAGACGATCTTTTTTATTCTAAATTTTTAAGATGAATGTTGAAAATATTCTACATTGTCTGAAACAGACTATGTTGATACAGCTTGCTTTAGCAAAGATGCTTTCCATCCTAAGGCAACAGTGCATTTGAGATCATCTCCTGTTTTCTCTGTGTCAATTAAGACATTTCAAAAATTATAGGATGATTCCATTTTTTCATTATTCTTTCTTTGGTTCAGTGGTAATTTTATTGGTTTAGTGGAAGCATTTTTAGATCATATATATATATATATATATATATATATATATTTTTTTTTTTTTTTAACAAATACTGGACCATTTACTTCATGAGATAAAATAGGTTTCCTTTCTTTCCTGTTACCTAAAAAAAAAGAAAAGTTGCCTTAGGATTTTCCTGGTTGTTCATAATCATTATGTCTTTTGTTTTATGTTTTATTAATATCAGCTGCTATTAACTGAAGCCTTTTCCTGTTCTAAATATATGGTACATCTTATACACATTTCCTATAGTCTGCCCTTTTTAACTGACATAACTTTGCTCCTCCCTTGGCTACTTGGCAAGACTGTTCTGAATCTTGTCAACCTTCCCACTCACTGGATTTCATTTTTGACATCAATTCCCTGGAAAGATATCCAACTGGTCGGCTGGGAAGGAAAAAATATGAAAACACTTATTTCACAGGTTTCACGAGACCTGACTTTTGTACAAGAGCAATATATTCCCCAGTTAAAATACATATCAACCCTTTCTTTTCACCAAAATGGGGAAGCACTTCCTGTAGTACTAGTGAGTGCCTTCATTAGACAGATTCAAGGAGAAGGCAGACGAGTATTGCTTCTGGGGACGTTAGAGCATAAATTCTTAAATTATCCACTTGTTTGATCAAGTGGTCTTTATGGTCCTGTCCAGCTCTGATAATCTCTGATTCTACAGATCACCCAGCAACTACCCATCCTTTCTGGTCAGTAGACAAATAGTGTGAGAATATTTTGAGTTTTCAAAATGTTTTCCAATGTCATATTAAGAAGCTCCTTACTTTTTTGACTTTAGTTGTCCATTGTAATGCAAGTCCTAAAGTTTAGTCACCAAGAAAAGGAGAAACAGTTAATAATATAACTTACCCCACAGTAAAAATCATCTACTTGTTTGTGATTCTCCATTTCCGTTGGTCTGGTCTAGAGCCTCATCATCCCCAGCCTGGATTTCTACAGAGCCCTTTTCACATCTCTTAACACCAGTCTCTGCTTTATCTATTAGTCCACCCTGATTGTCATTTCAACATCACCTACTATTGGCCTGAAAACTGTTCTGACGCTCCCTTGCCTGTAACTCTTCGAAATTTCAAATACATAGCTCCAGCCCAACTGGGAGCTCTAATTCCAAGTAGACTGGTCTACCTAAAGTCTACCTAGAAAATCCTGCACTGGTTGACTCGGTTGTGCCATACCAAAGAGACCTTCTCCACCCTCTCTGTCCACTTCATCACTCTCTCTACTCTGTTAATCATTTCAGCCTCTCTATTCTCAGAGTCTTCAGTCATCATCTCATAGTAAATATCTCACACTCTTGAGATTATATATATCCATCTTGTTTGAATGTGACTCCGTTTCTCAGCTCTGGGTAGCAAATCCTGGAGGGTTCATCTCTTTTGAAACCTCTTAGCATGGTACTGAGCACAGAAATGCAGTGGCACTCCTTTGCAGTCATGGAGATTACAAAGTTCTACACTTCCTCCACCCAGTATTCCCAACAACTAGGCGACATCTATAAGGCAGATAATGAAGAGAATCTCTGGGTGAGAATCAGGTTTAAAGAGCATGTTATGGCTGCAAGTGCAACAGCTTTTCTTGTTCAATGCTCTCCTAACAACTATTAAATGAGTAAATAAAAGAACAGATCGCATAGTTCAAAGCTCTGCAGATAGTACAAGAGCAGGGCCATGTATTTTGGCAATTATGTGGATGTAGGTCTATCTCTAATGCAGTAGATTCTTTTTTGTTAGTTCACGTCCTCTGGATTGTGATTGTGTTCTGCTAATGCAAAGAGATTCCAGTGAGAACCAAGCATTCTTTAGAAGGGGTGTATATGGGCACCTAGATGCAGATCAGCAACCTCAGATGTTTCTCTGGGAAGCCTCTGGATCTTTAGGCTTCTGTGGCCAAACCAGACAGGGAGTACAGTCTGGAGGTGGCTTTAGGCACCATCAGTCCTCAGTGCTCTTCACTTTTTTAATTACTAAATCCACCCAATCACATTTAAATAAATTATAAAAGACTTTGAAAATGTGTTTCCTTTCCTCTAGAAATCACCTCTGAATTTTCTAGTAAAAACGTCTGCCAGTTTTGTTCAGCCAAGTTCCTTTCTACCCTCTTCTTTGACAATGAAAGCAGCTTTGGTGCCAACACTCAGATCTGGCAGGTGTTTGATGACACATGTTCTGTGATAAATGTTTATTATATAAGTTCATTCAAGCTAGCTATCACAGCTTTTAAGGCACCATTGACACATATCATAAAACTGTCCCTGAAAACCAGAAGCCCAACATCCTCCACAAAGATCAATTTTAACCCTTCTTCTGAAACCCTGTGTTCATTTGCTCAACTTCTGGTATAATGGAGAGAAGTCAGGAGAGTGAAGTCTGCATCCTGACTCTGCCACAAGTGGGCTATGTGGCCCTAGCTGGGGCTTTAGGCTGCTCATTTGTGAAATGAACAGGTGAGAGCTGTGCTGACCAAGGTCTCTCTGAGTTCTACAGTGTCCCTAACGAAAGGACAGATTGGTGATGGTGGGGGAAGCAATTTCAGTGAAGCAGAAACACATGCAAGCCTTTCCTCACCCGGGATGTGCTTTACATAACTGAATTTGCTTCCTTTCTTACTGGTTCAACCTCCAGCGGGGAGTGAGGGGTGCAGCAGAGCCTGCAGCAGCGTGTGGAGGCTTGGGGTGCAGGATGCACATGGAGAGGGGCAGACTGAGAAAGACTGGGCAGCAGAAAGAATAGAGACAACACCCATTACCTTAACTTCAGCACACTTCCAATTTCTGTGATTATTTTATGTTAGGATGAAATAGACCTTCAAGATAGTTAAAGTACAAAAACCAAAGCAGAAACCACTAAGAAACTTCTCCTCCCTTGATTGTTCTAGATAAGGGGTTCAGAAATTTTAAATCTGTAAATTAGATTATTTTTGAGGGAAAAGGTCAGGGAAAAAAGCTTGTGTATGAAGAATAAAAACATGATCACCTCACTCTTCTCCCCACCAACTTTCTACTAAACCATGTGGTGCCACACTGTATGATTCTCCATGCATTAGGGTTTAAGACCAAAGCAGCTCATGGAATTCTATTATTTAAACTTTGAAACAACCCTGTGAACGAAAGCACCATCACCAATGTGATGAAACTGAGGTGAGGAAACTGAGGTGCTAACAGGTCAAGCCTCTTGTCAGAAAAGTTGTATTGTAGGTGGCAAAGCTGGGCATTAACCAGGATACCTCTCCCTGGTCCAGAACTCTGTCCACTATTGAGCTCAAAGCATTTTTTCCGCTGTTCTGCAGGAAGGCTTTCTTGGCCTCGGGCAGAGAGCTGAGTCATTAGCTACAAGCCTGGATCAGGGGTTACATCCTTGAGCTCTCAGGGGCTAATATAGAATCATAGACTATCAGAGCAGCAACAATCCACCCTTTCACCTCCACTTTCTCTTCGGCTGAGAGCCTCTCTGATACTCTGGGATAAGGCCATGGCCAAGTATTGAAATCCCTTAACTCCCACCGTATATTCTTCAAGAGACTTGGTGTTAAAATCCAAAGTGATTCAGCAGGTTGATCACTACACAGAAGATCAGGAGTTACTTTTTCAAGTCACTTCATAGTTTTGCAGGTAACTTTTGCCTAAGTTTTTTCCAGTAACTTCCATTAGCCAATCTAACCAATAAAATATAGAGGGACTGAGGCAGAAAGAAATGTGACTGCCCATGAGTCATTCATTCTGACCTTCGGCATGTTTTGAAAATGTGTTGTGAAATGCTTACCAATCAATACATCACCGGGTAGCAGCAAGGCGGGGGCGTTGCGCAAGAGGGGAAGCAGAGCATTCATGCTGGGTCATTCAGGAGGCTCCAAGTTCCTGCTGAGAACAGAACCCAAATACACAAGGTCCCCATAAAAGGTTTTAATGGAAGCAAAGAGAGGACCAAGGACAAAGGAGGAATGCTTCAGATCAGTAAAGTAGGGGAGGCAGCAAAATAAAGATATTCCTAAGCTAGTGCATCTATCCTTTCTGTCAAGGGCGAAACAGTGCCATCTTGGATTGCTGTTAGTCCTCTCTGCATGCTAGACAGTAGCTCTGTCTCTAGGTGTTGCAAGTGTCCTGGGTGAAGGAGGTAACAAGTATAAGAGGAAGGATTACAGCCTAAGAAGGCTCAAGACCTAGTTCAAGCCTGGTCTGCCGCTTGCTAGGCCTATACCCCAGGGCATGGGCCTATCACCTGTCTGGTCTCTAGGCCCTTCCTTTCTGCCAAGCAGAGACAGCATCTGCCCATAGATACCATAGAGTTCAGAAATGATGAGGGATGTCAAAACACTTTGCAAACTATACAAATGAAAGGAACTATTAGTGGAAACCCATCAGTCTGATTTTGCAAGCTCAGATGGAGTCTCCCATTTAAGAAATGGCACTGGGGTATAACTTGTGGTTAGAGGCAAAATCAACACTGAAAATGGTGCCATGCAGATGTCAGAGGAGAACTTTTGAGCTCCAGTTTGTGCCAGCAAGCATTTGCTAACAGCAGGTGTGCTGGTAAATGTTTAACAACTGGTTTGATGGTGGCGAAAGAGATTTGAATTATGAGATTGGCTCATTTCTGTTCTGTAGATACCTGTACCCCAGAGGACTGATTTCAAGCTATCAATGTGACATTAATATCCGTGGAGTGAGGAAAAGATGCCCATAACTAGCTCACCCAAGAAGATGCAAGCCTGCCCCAATTCTAGCTCACCATTGGTCATTTTTCTGAAGGCTTGGGTTGGAACAATGAACTTTGTTTGGGTGCCTTCTTGATGCATGGGACTCAAGTTTTAACAAATAGGCACTGTGTCTACTCTAATAATTTAGATATGGGAATTCTTATTTTTATTTAAATCTGTGCTTGGTATTAAAATAGTAGATCACAATTGACAATTTCTTTGTAAATGTCATTAAGCCCTAAAATATGTCTTATCATCCTAAGAAATGATCCTCAACTTTCAAATCTAGTGACTTAAGACATCTGCAAGCAAGGTGGAATGGAACATAGCATGATGACAGAGTCAGAAGGCCTGGGATCAAGAGTTTGCCATTCCATCTACTTGACCTTGTAGAAGTCACCTGCCTTCTTTAATCTCAGATTCGCCATCTATAAAATGGGAATAGCCCTGGCTTTGCCTGTCTCACAGGACTGCTGTGAGATCAAAGGAAATCATGCACGTGCAAGCATTTTGTAAACAGCAAACTCCAATTTGCCTTTGAATTATTATTATAATTTATTTCAAACATTGATCACTAGACTTCATGGTTCATAGTAATTATCAACCTGTGCAGCACTGGCCAAGCCCTGCACAGGAACTTGCATCCTCTTTCCAGAGTGTGAGCCCCCAGGTGTCTCTGCTATGTATAACTGGGCTCAAGTGGGGCTGTGTGACATGAAGTGAACAGCCCCTGGGACCTGTGGGGTAGCTCTATTGTACAGGGCCTAGGGGCATTGGAAACTGCTTTTGCCCACAAACCTTCACACTAATGATCCGTGGAGGTTAAAAACAAGATCAAGCCCAAGCTGTCAGCATAGAGCTATAACATTATCACTGAGGAGCCAGTCAATAGAATCTCTGGGAAAAAAAAAAAAAGTCCCCAGCCAACAACTTCTTCTTCTTCTTCTTCTTCTTCTTCTTCTTCTTCTTCTTCTTCTTCTTCTTCTTCTTCTTCTTCTTCTTCTTCTTCTTCTTCTTCTTCTTCTTCTTCTTCTTCTTCTTCTCCTTCTTCTTCTTCTTCTTCTTCTTCTTCTTCTTCTTCTTCTTCTTCTTCTTCTTCTTCTTCTTTTTTTTAGATACCAGGGATTGAACCCAGGGATACTTAACCACTGAGCCACACCCCAAGCCCTTTTTATTTTATATTCTGAGACAGAGTCTTGCTAAGTTTCTTAGGGCCTTGCTAAATTGCTGAGGCTGGCCTTGAACTTGCAATCCTCCTGCCTCAGCCTCCTGAGTTGCTAAGATTACAGATGTGTGCCATCATACCCAGCCCCAGTGAACTTTGAGGCCACATTTGAGGCCAGATCTGCTGACAGGGGTCACCTGGGGAATCTGAATTTTAAACACAGTTCCTAGTTCCAAGCGGAACTGGACATAACACTCTGCATGATATGAAACTTGATGGAATGGAATAAGGGAGGAATTCTCTATTGATTCCATGTCAGTTACCTAATAGAAAGCAATACTTCTTGAGGGGAATTCTGGCTGTCCATGAAGGCACCTTATACCCCATTTCCTGGTCAGGCTTCTTCCTTCCTTTAATGGAATATTACTGCCCCTAGTTCTCCACCACACTCAGGATTGTCAAAATATACAGATTTGCATGGGTCAGGCATGCAGAATGCCAAAGACTGAGGTTTCAGCAAGACTACTCATTCTCTGTCACGCAGCCCCTAGCAAAGGTCAACACAAAGAGATGACTTCAGACAGATATATCTAATGCACTGTCCGTCCACTCACTCTTCCAGATGTCCTAAAGGAAAAGTTCTATTGGTCAATAGAGCACCTATTGACCCATAATGAACATATTCTAAACTCAACTGTGCCATGTAACAGTCTGCTCTCTCTTTATCCACCCATTTGGTCAACAAATACCAGGCTCTCACTATGTCAGTCATATGAATATAGTTGGAAATCCTGGATGAGTGAGATTCCATTTCTGTCTTTTAGGAGTACAAGTCTTGGAGGATCCAGAAATGAAGCAAACCAACTCGCACCATGTGGTAAGTACATCTGAGACATATGCAGGTGTTAAGGCCACAGAGGAAGGAAAACCTAGTCATGATAGCTGTTTCAAAGGGACCAGAAAAGCTTTCCAGAGCAGGATGTCAGGCCTGGAAAGGAGGAAAAAACTCCCTAGGCAGAAGGAAGAGTTATTCAAAGCCTGCTCCATGCGCAAAACACAGAGGGATAGCATAGGTATGCACTGGGGGCACACGTAGCTGGCGTTACTGAAACAGAGAATTCGTAAGGGGTGTGGTAGCAGAAAGGCCGAAACTAAACTGGTGAAAGTCCTCATCTGCCAGGCCAAGAGTGTAGATTTCACCTTGAAAGTAAAATGGGAAGCCTTTGGAAGATTCTCAGAAAGATTAGCTTTGCATCTTTTATAGATGAGTTTCTAGAGAGGCAGTATGGAGACCGGTAGAAATAACAAGAAGGCAAGGTAAGAAGCCATTGCAATCGTCTAAGCAAGAGATGACAAGCCCCTGAACAAAACCAGTGGCAATCGGGTTGAGGGCAGAGGGAGGATTTAAAAGAAATCAAGGCAACGGAGTCTCCAGGATGGACTGAGCACCTGAGCTAGAGGTGGGAGTGGAGTCATCTAAATAACCTGAGATTGTTTCTGGCAAAGGTACCTTTTGTATGTGATGCTTTAACTGAGATCCTAAACATAGCCTGGGGGAAGGGTCAACCTAAGCATAACAAGAGCAATCGGAGTATGCTCAGTGTGAGATGACTCTGGAATATCTAGATGAAGAAATTTAGTCAGAAGATTACGGATCATTACAGAAAACTAGAGCCATTGACTCAAAAAGAGTAGCCAAAAGGTATGAGGAACAAAACCCCAAACAGATGAGTTCCAGTCCAGCCCTCTCCTGCTTCTCAGTCAAGGGGAACCCTTTAGTCCCAAAATGAGGCAGTGCCATGACAAAAATACCATCGAAGAAGGTTTAGGTAAATTCCTGTGAGGTTATTTAGGGATACCCTCGGCCTTGGAGGAAAGAGAATGTGCCACCATAATGGCAATTTCTGCAATTTAGAAATGCCTTGCTTCTATTATCTACCTTCTGCAGTGTACTGACAGGTGAGTTGATGGGGACTGTGATTAGTCATGTGATAGGAATATACATTTTCACAAATCGTTTTGGAGCCACTTTGAAGAGAATATAGAACTGGACTCGTTTCCCTTCACTGAGATAGTAAGAAAGGAGGATGAAAACAGTGCTAGGATGTCCCCAACATTCACCCAGCACTGTCAGGTTCTGAAACACGGTCACCTGGATCAGCGTATGTGACCATCCTCTGAGGTAAGCTGGGGAGGATTGATTGTCCCCATTTTCAAGATACAAAAACTGAGTCTCCCGAGAGTTGCCCTCATCAATAATACTCCTGCTGCCTTGGGAATTATGAGGGGCACATGCCTGTGAAGGACCCCTCAGTGCCAGCCTCTCAGGCTTTCAGAAGGAGGCCCTTCTTCAGGCTTCAACAACTAATTTACTGGCATAGTGAGATGCTAATGATAGAAACCACCAAATGCACAGTTTTAACTAATCTGACTTCCCCCTTTCACTAATGAATGCAGCCACCTTGTCCCACAAAATCACTCATGGGTTAGGATTCCTTTTTCCTTCTAATAGAATTCACTTGCTCCTAACTTCATCAGACAAGAGGTCCAAGAACAGCCACTTGGATAAAGCAGCAATCTAAATAATTTTTTTAAGGATTCAATAAAATTCAGGACAGAGAATCAAGAGATCTCCTCAGGGTTGGCTCAGAATATCTTAGCCATGTGACCCCAATCAAGTCCCTTTAACTCTGAGTTTTTGTCCCATCTGCAAGATGGGTAGATAATAGCTGCTGCCCCATCTCACCTCATAGTCTGGTTATGAAGATTATAGCTTGGTGCTGTGGGCACCTTGTGAACATGTGGGAGACTCAGTCCTCTCTCTACAGGAAATTCCAAACCTGTCACTCAAAGAGCAGTGAGATAGCAGAGAAAACAGGTCCTCATGAGACAAGCACTACTGGGTGTGGCATGTGCATCTTGGCCTGCAGAGTGTCAAAAAGAGAGATGCTAAGTCAACCTGCGCAGCTACATTGTGAGGTCCTTCCACATAAATCCAGGTTGATAAAGTCATCCGTACATATAGTCAGAAACTCCTTTCAAAGAATCAGTGAGTCCGACAATTTTATTTCCCAGGGAAGACAAAATTTATAGATTTCCTGTAATCAATCAATCCCACAAACCTCTCAAAACTTGAGTCAGAGAATTTGTAATCTTCTAATACACACTTTTTTAAAAAGGTGACAAATTGATGTGGAAAGGAAGGTTGAGGATCTTTAATATTTGTAAATGAAGCATCATCTTGACCTGTACAGAGTTGCAATGAACTGTTTTTCACCAAGAGACTGCAAGGACAAAAAATCTCTTAGAGTCCATTTTTCCAATTTATCCCTACTCTGCCCATTTTACAGAAAGGGAAACTAAAGCACAGAGCCCTGCCTTGCCTCTCGTTACGCCATCTGGAAGAATTGGATAACAATTGGATAAGGAGCTACATCCTTCCATGCACTTTGCTCAGCACACTTGTTGAGTACAGGAGAGGCTATAGAATCCACCTTCTGGAATTCTGAGTCTGTCCAGGGACACAGAAACACATGCCCATGCTTCCAGCACTGAGTGGTATGCACTATATTAATGACACAAAGCTATGGGAATACACAGAACTTAGGAGGGTCCTATTCTGCCCTAGGTCATTAGAGAAGTCTCCACCCAGGACTAGGTATTTGAGTACATGAGCAGACAGAGTGAAAGAATGTTCCAGGCAAACAGAACAGAGAGAGCTAAAGCCAAAGGATGGGGAGGAACATAGCATGTACAGAGAGCACTGCACAAATAGTTTGAAACAGCTGGAGGGTTTATAGAAAGTGCCGCAGAACAATCTCAGGGGATGTCAATAGGTCTCAGCTGCCATCCTCCACCCCATTTGGCACGCTCCCTGGGGCTATGGCCCATGTCCACCTAATGGGCCAGTACAACACCTGGCCAAGTGCCGATGGCATGGAGGGGCTTAATGAATTCACTTTGAAGATGAGAGGATTGAGAGGGAGAAAAGAATTTGCCACTCAAGTGAGTCAACTGGAACGGAAGGTGTGCCCTGGCTCCTGAGGCCCAGCACTCTGGCTGGCCAACCAGACAGCTGGGGTCACCTCCCCTGGGGCCATAGGTTTCCACTTGGGAACATCAAGTCTTTTTCCAGCATGTTGTTCCTAAGCCATAACTCTTCTGGTTCATTCCTTGCCTTTGTAGTTTTACCAACATAATTGATCCCAGGGCTCCGTTTCTGCCATCCCCATTGGTTTTCTAGGGAGTGATGGTACATTCAGGCCCCGTTGGAGCACTGTACAGGCCCAGCCCCCTGGGGCACAGTGTGGAGGGACGTGCAAGAGGAGACATGAATAGGACTGCCCTGCTGTAGTCGTCCTTTCGGGTACTCTGGGCTTCCTGTCCTGAGCTAAGGTTTTCCTCTTGGCTTCGCTGAGGCACAGAGAGGTAAACAAAGCTATAAAGCAACTCTCCCCACTAGGAAGCTAAAAGCCTTTCCAAATCACTGCCTTTTCCTACCTTCTATTGAGTGTGTCCCCACCTTCCCCCCATGACACCTTATGAAGACTCGTATGCATGGGAAGAGGAAGGAACACTTGTGTCTGCAACCTTTCTCGGGTGTCTACCCACACATGCTTGGTCTACAAAATGTCAGCCAGGCAAACAGTGCCAGGATTCACAGTGGCACCTCTGATATTCACCACTGAGCAGCCCAAACAACCCTCAGTGACTAAGGTTTTTTTCCACTTACACCTGGTTCTTTTGCTTTCACTACTCAATTGGATTAGCAAATGAGAGCCCTGAGTAAGCAAAATAGGTTCTTCATAAGTCCTCTTGTAAGAACACCCTCTTTAACCTGCTACAGATGTTTAGAACCCGGGATCATTTATTCACCTAGGCTTCTGGAAACATATCTCTAAGTAATTGTCACCCTATCGTTGCTCTGATCTGAAAAAATCAGACTGGGTGCAGAAGCAGGCAGCTGATGGCTTGCTAGTAAATAACAACAACATTAAAAAGAAGTCACAGATGTAGAGAATGCATTTACAACTTATGTAACTGACAGAGGACCAGTACCCAAACACAGGAGGGAAAATAATCTACCCACCCAAAAGAAGGAAAAAATAGAAATAAATCTGCAGACTATATATCAGCAGGCAAAGCTCAGAAAAGGAAATGATCCTTAAGCAAATGGAAAGAGATTTAACTTCACTAATAATCGAAGAAATGCAAATTTGAGCATCAAGAGATGTCATTTCACACCCACTGGATTGGCCAAAATGTTAAAAGTCTGACAATGTGAAATGTTTGATGATATAAAGCAACAGCAAAATACATACAAACTGATGATAGAACTATAAATGGATACAACTGTTTTGGAGAGAAATTTGGCAATACCTACTAAATGTAAAGCTAAATGTGCCTTCTATCCCAGCAGTTCTGTCAGATATACAACCAAGAGAAATTCTTGCATAAATACACAAAGAGCCTTGTATGAGGATGTTTACTGCCTCATTGTCTCTAAGAGGGAAAAGCAATTTAAAAGTTCATTAGCAGGGAAATGCTTAATCAACGTCGACATGCATATAAAGGGATATTATATAGAAGCTAAAGTGAATGAATTCAAACTATTGACACATCTGAAAAAAACAATGTTTAATGAAGAAATAAATTTGTAGAATGAATCAGTATTATGTAATTCCTGAACATTTCGGAAACACGAAACAATACTTGATACTGTCCTGGACACCGCTTCTGGAGTGAATGTACCAAAGATGGGCAGTACATGGTCATACCATGTTTGGGATGGTATTGTTCAGGGGAGGAAGGGAAAGGGATGGGAGTGAGCTACAAAAAGATTCAGTTGTTTTTGGAATTTTTGTTTCTTTAAAAATCTGAAGCAGGTACAACAAAATGTTAACATTCTTAAAAGGAGTCTGAGAATATGAATGTAAGGGTCAGGATAGGTTGGGTTTTGCTACAGTAACAAAATCCCTAAATCTCAGTCACTAAAATAATGAAGATTTCATTTTTGCTCAAATGTTTTATGCTGGCAGGGAGGCCCTGCTTGTTGTTGTCACTAAGGGACCAACATTGACAGAACTGCCACCACCTCCCTATGCCACTGGGAAAAGGAGAGTAATTACATACCCTGGCCTTGGAGTGACGCAAGTCACTTCCTTTCACAACTCTGTGGCCATAACTAGTTATATGACTTTACTCTTTTCAAGAGGCAATTCACCCACATACCCAGAAGGGAAAGAACTAGAAATATTTGTCAAACAAGAGGAACAAATGACTGCAATTGGGTGCTTGTCAGAGTGCTAGCTTCCTTCTCTACAGATTTGAATTATGTTTTGTACTTTTAAAGTAGGGGAGAAATCCCTGGTTTTAGAATTAAGAGGTCTGAGCTTCAGCCTGAGGAATGGAAGGTGACAGAGGCAGAAGGTGGTGGATGCAGGGGTTAGGGTTGGAAAGAGGCTGTCAGCCCTCAGATCTGTATCCAGACCCATGACCATGACTGCATTACATACTTGGATGCTGCAATGATCTCTTTTTCAAAAATGAAACTCCATATGTGTGGCCCCAAGCAGGTTGAGCTTCCTTGCTTTTCTTTCTATCTGTGGAGGCTGGGTAGGCAATAGAGAAGCCTGATAAAAAGAGATAATTGCAAATAGCATGAATTATAAACTCCAAAGATTTGATTAAGTCCCAGGTCTGCCACTTGACTGTATTATCACCTGAGCATGTTACCGTATCCCAGGGTCTATTTTTCTCATCTGTAAAATGGGCATAACAATAACACATCTCTGAATGGTTGTGATAAGCAAATGAAGTATGTAAAGCGCTTTATAACTGTAACGTGCTCTACAGATGGTCACCATTATTAATGACCTGAATTTCACTGCAAAGGAAGCCTCGGGCCAGATTTACATTTCTGGCCGACAATGACTCATACAACTTCCCTCACCAGAGCACCTGGCTGACAAAATAGGCCTCGGCATCATCCTGTGGTCCAACCGCTTGAAGAATCTATTGATTTCCCCTAGTGAAAGTGAGTCTGGGAGCAGGGATTAAGCATTATTGCAGATTCCTGAAGGGAGAATAAAGGAAGAGAGAAAGATTCCTAGGAGCAGCCATGGTGGGAAGGTGTTGTTGACCTAGATTGAACCCTGGGTTCCTGAACCCCACTGGCTGAGAGTTAGGAGAGCACAGACGAGAGGGAACAGCTCTTCCCCTCATTTTCCAAGTCAAGAAACTGAAGCCAGGAAAGGCCAAAAACATAGCCTTTCTCCAATAGCAAGAGACACATAATCAAGAGACCTGGAATTTACCCTGGAGTCTTTTGTTAAGTCAAGGTGATCGAGAAAAGGCCCTTTCTGCCAAATGCCTCAGTTTCCTTCTGTGCAAAGTTGAAGAATTAAACCTGACCTTCATGATTATTTCTAATACTTGTTATTCTAAGGACCACCCAGATCTATTAAAATATGAAATGCAATAGAATTGCCTCCCAAAGTGATCTTCCTGGTCCAATATCGCCTTGGCGCTTTTGGCTTTTCTGAGTGATCTTTGTCTCTCCCCACATTTGGAATGTCACCTCTTTGTATGCTAATACATGTATTCTTGGTGCCTTGCTTATTTTCTGTTAGCCCTTGGAGCCCTACTGTTCTTGATTCTATCCCTACCTAGCAAATATTCTTACCTGTCTGTATTACCTACTTCAGAGGTGTGGCCATAGGAAAATCTTCTGGTGGGCAGCAGAGAACACAAGATATAATTTAGAAAAAGGATCAGGGCATCTGTGTCTAGCCCCCAAAGTCACTCCCAGAGAATGCTCTGCAGGGCAATATTGCTGCTGATAGCATTTCCCCAGAGAGCACAGGAAGCTGTATAACCAGATGCAAGGGTAAGTCTGACCTGCTGGCCACAGGTGCATCCTGCTCTGACAGAGGAAGCAAACACCACCACTCTCGTGCCAAATTACCTGAGACCTTACCCTGAGGCTGTCACATGCCCCAACCCATAGCCACTATTCTCATTCTTCCAGCAATTCCCAGGAGCAGAGAGAAGAGTAATGTCCTTATCCATACTAATAAGAGGTGGCCATTACATCTGCAAAACACTTCTTACTCTACAAAGCATGTTCGCACCCATTAGCTCATTTGATTTTTTAATGAAAAACTGAGGAGTAGCTGGGGAGAGAATTATTCCCTTGAGTTATAGATGGAAAAGTTCATTTGAGGCCCAGAATGATGGAAGGAGTTAAAGTTAGGTCTTCTAATTCTAATTCCAGTTCTTTCCCCATGGTACAACTAAAGTATTATCATCTTATTATAAAATTATATTAGATTTGTAATCAATCTAGAGGGCCAATATTTAAATCCCTCTCCAACGTGTAGGAACTCAGCAGCTCACTTTTGACCTTCAATCAACAGTTCAGGAGGAGAAACCATTTCTGAAACCAAAACGTCATTTATGTTGTGGTTTGTTTGTGCTGTGTCTGGTTTCTGGAATCCAGGTCTTGAGTGTGTTTCCACCCCTTTCACCCGCTCACTGGATTATTATTTTGATCAAAACAAGTGGAGAAAGGAGGATGTAAAGCAAATGTTCACAGAGAATTATTTACTGTGCCAGGTGTCATGTGTGTCCAACCTCAGAAAGTTTCATTAAAGAGATGTGTCAGCTGAAGGGTAACTCTCTCCTGCTGCTTAACACCCTCATAGATTCCCTGTTATTTAGAGGAATAGCAGCATTAGCTTCACCTGGGAGTTTATTAGAAATGCACAGTCTCAGGCCCCACACAGTATATTCCATCTGAATCTCTGTTTTTATAAGATCCCCAGGGGTCTGTGGTAAAATCCTTTACTTACTGCCTGAAGGCAACATCCACTAGTTCCACATCCTTGCACTTCCACTCTTGCCTTTGCTTCTGCAATTATTTCTCCCTGTTTTATTTTTTTGTCCCTGAATTAAATCCTTACCATTTTTTAAGTCTGCTTCAAAATCCCCCTTCTCCATGAAGCCAAGCCAGATTTTTCCAGCAGGAAGTGGTCTTTCCTTCCTCTAACTCCCAGATCCTGAACTTTCCATCTTGGATTATGATTTTTATGGTCATGATTTATCTTTTTCTCTAAATTATGAGCTCTTCAAGGTCAAGGTCTAGATCTGATTCATTTCTGTATTTCCCAAAGCCACACAATACTTTGCAAAGTTTCTATGATAAGCTAGTTCCTCAATACATGTGTCTATAATATTTTTTTCTGTATCTAATTGAGGTATTTGGTGTAATTAAGAAATTCAGATTAGGCGGGCAAGGTGGCACATGCTTATAATCCCAGCGGCTCAAGAGGCTGAGACAGGAGGATGGTAAGTTCAAAGCCAACCTCAGCAATGCAAGGTGCTAAGCAACTCATTGAGACCCTGTCTTTATATTTTATATAGAGCTGAGGATGTGGCTCAGCAGTTGAGTGCCCCTGAGTTCAATCCCTGTACACCCCCCCCAAAAAAAGAAAAAGAAATTCAGATTATTATTTTTGTTATTTTCTACAACCGTTAGCATATATGATTATGACCTAGACTTGGAAATATTAACCTAACGTATTCAGTTACTGTCATCAATCATATACACAGCCATCCCCTGCCCCAAACACACACACACACACACACACACACACACACACACACAAACACACACATTTCATTTCATTCGTTCTTCATTATTAGGAAAGCAATTGGTCAGAATTTATTGAGAGTATACAGGAAATGACTACTATTCACATTTTACAATCTTACCAAGAGAGAAGAAAGGACTTGATCCTATTATAGAATGGAACATAATGATACCCAGATCCCAAAGTCTCTACAGGATCTGCATTTGGGACAAGCAAAGGTCCCCTGGCCCTTGTTCAGTCACTTAATGGAGAAGACTCCAAAGACAGAATGCTACTGGTATTCTTCCAATTATAGAATCATCTGATTAGAATTACAGTAAATGCATAGCTCAGTTTGCATTGTCCTGAGGTGAACCACGAACCAAGCTGCTCTTATTGAAGCATCTGAGTGTACTGAACTCTAAAAGTCCACTGCCTCATCAGAGTGGGGCCCTCATGCCAGGACTGCCTTGGAAAGGTGGGCAGATGCAACTTAGAACATTCCATTTCTGGGGATCCTGGGGCTCTGGAGGCCAGAGATAAATGGATGATTTAATTAATGCTTGGGAGAAAAACACAAATAGCACACACTCTAGACATTAAACCCATCCAGACCTTTAGAAGGAAGATTTGTCTTTGGGATAATTTTAGAATTAATTATTCTAGTTTATTTCCAGCCTGTCAGCATTGAGTCTTGAGAGGTAGTCTAAAGACAAGTTTTTCCAATCATGGGGTAGGATTTAGGTACATGGCCAAATGGGTTTTCTTGTTTTGTCCACTGTATAAGAACAAAGCAGGAATTCTACAGAAGAATATCATACATATTCCTCCCCTTCTACCTATTCTACTTATAGCTTGAGGGTTGGGACTTGTTAGGTGCTGGAACCAAACCTGGCTGTTGTGTTATTATTGTTTCTAATTTAACTAGCAGACTGTTAAGCATTACTGCCTGAAACTCAGCCAAGGGGTGGGCACTGCACTTTGAAGCCACCGAGCCAAAAGTGCTATTGGATGAAACTCTGCTCTACTAGACCGTGAAATGGGTTTTCCAAGGGACCGAGAATGACAGAAATGCGAACCTTGAGTAAAACTGCCTCACCAGAATGGTAACGTTTATAATGAAGCAAAAAAAAAAAAATAGTATAACCATGTCATGGGCATTTGTCCAAGTCATCCACAGGGCCAGGCCAAATCACAAACCAGAGGGTAATTTGGAGATTAGCTTGAGAGCTTCTGTTTCCTCACCTATGAGATTGTAAAACTACTGTGTATGATGAGAGACTTATACAATTACACATTACAATTCTTTTTTTCAGGTAGCAATTGTCTTCTAGTGCTTGAACTTGATAGCTAGGTGACTTTATGATTCCTCATCTGGTCCTATCTACCTCAAAATGTTATCATGGACACCTATGGAAATGATATGAGTTGGGGTTGCTCTGATTCAAATTGGAAGGATGAAATCTACTTTCTTCTCTTCTGAAAACCTTGAGTATAAGAGAGATCAGAAAGCTCCTCCACAAGTCTTTCTTGTGACATTAAAGCTTTTGCAATTTTCCTTCCCTGGTTTGCACCAACTGAACGAATCATAGATATATCAGAGATTAAATAGACATACTAAAATCAGGGAATGTTCAGGAGTCAAATCATTGATATAAACTATACACACACACACACACACACACACACACACATCAGTATGAATACATAGAAAAGAAGTACTAATTTTCACAAGCAAACTCTTCACTGTCCAGGACATTCATTATTAGAAACCTGGAAGAAAAGCCTTAGGTGGTGACAATAAAACGAAACGCTTTAATGATTGTTGCTTGAACCAAACCAATCTGCCCATCCCTTCCCTGGCTACTCCTGATCACGTTATCCATCACCTTTTGCTTGGCCTGCATTGACTGAACACTGTGCTGCCTGTATTATAAATCACATTTCATTTGGCATCTGTTCAGACCCCATTGGGCCTTCATCAACAGAAAATCTTGAAACTATGTAAAGTCGCCCATGAAACACTAGTACTGAAAGTGTTGTGGAGAAAACCAATTTGCAGTTTAGCTTTAGGTGATAGTATATCAGCAAGAAATAGAAATGGCCCTTCCAGACAATGAACATAGGCAAATGGTGATCTAAAGCCTGGTTAAATGCTTCCCAGACTACTGCTGCGAGGGCTGCAAGTCCTAGAAACATAGGAACTCAGGGCTGCAAAGATTCAACAATCATATACCTATTACCTTGTTTTGGAGATGGGGAAACAGGGCCACAGATTGGGGAAATGGCCATGTCCAAGGTCATGGTAAAATGAGGGCCAAAACTCTGTGCTCCAACTTTAGAACTCTTGTTCCTCCAGCACACCAATGCTCCTAGAGCAGTCGGTCTGTCAAGCTTTCAGGGAAGGGGACTAATTGAATAACAAGGAAACATTTTCTCATTTGTCTCTGAAGGTTGCAGAGTCTAAGCATTCTTAGGCTCTTATACAACAAAGGAGAAAACTCTGCCAGGGCTTTGGCTTTCAGAAAGTGGCAGTCCAGTGCTGTGGAAATCTGGATTCTTATTCCAGCTCAGACACTAATCCTGTGTGTGATGTGCTTTGGCTCCAAACTGAAGCCCCTTTGTGAGCCTAGGAAGGAAAAGGATGCTAAAAATTAAGAAAAATGAAGGCAATTTTCTCTTTTCAGGAGTGTTCCAAGGAACACAGTGGAGTGTCAGTGCCCTGCAGCTATTCAAAGCCCACTTCTTCATTTAGAGAGATGTAGATATGGAAATGAAAACCCCTTCACCTGTCTACTAGAAGCCGATGGTATTAAGTGTGTATGTGTGTGCATATGCTTAATAAAAGCTACAAAACTCTAGTCTGACCTTAAATACCAACTCCACATTGTTAGTTTTTGAGTGAATTCTACAGATAATTTGTATTTTGACATTTCTTAATATTGGTATAGTGAAAGGTACACAGTTATGTTCTAGACAACTCCACAGATAAAGACACTGAAGCACAAAAGTCCTTGTCACAGAGCAAATCTCCAGAGTGGAAGTCAGCAAAGGACCCAAAGCCAGGGCTCAGCATCTGTTTCCCTGGAGGACATTATAGCAGGACCTCAGCAACTCAAGATCAGGGAATCTGGCTTCCAAACCACCCTGTACTGTTACTTTACTAGAAGTTTTATTTATATTATCTGATCCCTCTTTATTAATACCATTCTTCTGGCTCAGTGTTCCCTGCCCCACTTCCCTGTCCCTGCACAAACACGTGCGCTCACATATAAAGCAATTACGAGATTCATTTTTCAGATTCACCTTAAATGCCATTTCTTCAAAGTCTCTCTTTACCACCACCACCCCAAAAATAGTTCCCCTTATTCTGTGGGCTCTCCCACCTTTTCCTTTCCTTTTTAACATTATCCAAGTTTGCAAATATTCATCAAATTGTCACCATCTGATGAGTTTCCTTGATATTGGGGCCTGTTCCTGCTTTTAAGTATCCCTCAGACCCCCAAAATCTAGCCCAATACCCAGAACCATGGAGGGAGGTCATAAACAGTTGCTTGGTCGACAGAAGAACAAAACTTTGGCAATTCATCTCATGTTGGTAGGACTTTAAAAGCCTGTTTCAACTACCTAATGACTGCCCATAGTATGCCAGTTCACTCTGCTCTCTTTTGAACCTGGTTTCCCTGTATTTTCCCACCTCAGTGTGCTTATAGTTCCTACAGTACTAATTTTTCTGCCCAATTCTTGGTCTGTCAAAGTCTCTATATTAAAAGTCTGCCTAAAAAAACAGATATTTTCCTTCTCTCCTCAGACTCTTTAATGCCCCTTCCTCTCCATCCTTACTGCATTCTTCCTCTGCATGCCTGAGCTGAAACTCAGGGTCACTTACCCCCATGTCCCACATTGAGCACTACTTATAGGTGGTGCCCAGATAATACTCAATGTGCAAATCAAAGGATCAAGAGACTCCATTAAGGGACTGAGCTTCTTGAGAGCATGGGCCTTCTATTAACCACTCTGGCACAGTGTGTCATACACAGCGGGTACTCAACTGTGAGTTGGCTGGAATGCCATTCTCCCATGGAGATGAGGTAGGGAGAGGGAGCCATGTGGAGGAAACTGGACGAGCTTTGAAATCTTCAAACATCCCTTCTGTGTGACCTTGAGAACTTGGCTTAACTTAATTGAGCTTCATATTTCCCATCTGAGGACAATACCACTGCCTATGACCATTAGGAGGGAATGTTGATGAGTCTGGCATTTGCCTGGCACACAGGAAGTGCTCAGGCCCCACCAGCTCCTCTTTCTCCTTTCCTTCCTAAGAGTCACAAAGACTGGTCAGCCTTGCTCCTTCATTTGCCTCCTGGGAACAAAATGGTGGTAAAGGGATGGAAACCCAGGGTCTAGGACACTTTCCCTGGTTCCTATCTGGCCAGCAGATGGCAATGCCTATGCCCAGGGGCTCCTGCCCAAACTCTTTCCACAGTGATGGAGGGAAAGGCAACAGGAATAGGCTCAAAGGATGACTCAGTTCCAATGACTAAGGCGAGGAGGTGGTGGTGGTGGGAAGGGGGTGGGAGCTAAAGAGGAAATGAGTGAGCTCTTTATCTGATGAAGGATGGCTCCAAGATTAAAAAGATTTGGCCCTGATGGGTTCTTGGTGCTGACATGATGAAGACAAACAGGGGCCCAGTACTTCCCCATGCCTCCTTCAAAGTCACCTCACAGTGACCTGCCAGGGAGGCCCTTCAAAGAAAATGTTGAAATGGTGGGGAGCCTCCATCCTCTGGAGACTTGGGACCAGGTACTGAGACAGATGAACACTACTTTTTTGATGAACTGGCTTAAAAAAAAAAATGTACTGAATTAGCCAAATCTCTTTACAAGGGGTTCTAATCCTGACCTGATTCTCAACCTTGGCTTCTCTCCTGGGCTCCAGACTATCTTCTCCAGCCTCAGCACCAGCTTGATATCCCCACTCATCACACAGGCAGCTAGTTTGCAACCGAACACAGGATTCTCACCCCCAACCACCCCACTCACCTCCCATCTTGATTGATGGCACCACTGTCCACCAATCATCCAACCTGCATTCCTAATCACTTCAATAGCCATATGAATAGTCTTTGAATATCTCACATTTGTTTTCTCCTCTTCTCTATGGCAGCTGGCTCTGACCAGGGCTTCTGCATCACTCATGGAGACTAATTCTAGAATCTTCTAACTGGTCTCCCTGCCTCAGTCTCTCTCCTGCCCATTTTTTAGCCTGTGCATGGAATAATATATTCAAAACCCATTTCTAATCTGGTTATGACTCTGTTTATCATCCTTCAAGTTTTTTCCAGTTTCCACAGGATGGTCCAGACTCTCCGGTCTGGTGTACTAAACCCTTTGTGATCCAGCACCTCCCCACCTTCTGGTTCTGCCTGCTGACCCCACCCCACAAACTCATACATACAGAGACACTCCCTAGATTCCAGCCAGCCCTCAGAGTCCTGTATCACATTGCACTCTTCCCACCTGTGAGTTTTTAACCTGCCACTCCTTCTCCCAGGTATGCACTTCTTTGCCAAAACTGTATATCTTCCCAGATTTGACTCAAAGGTTATCTGTGCTGTGACCTCTCAGATGCACATTGACCCTCCTATTGGCATTGAGATCGTCTGTGTCAGTCTCTCTTCCCTGGGACTTGAGATCCTTAAAAGCAGGACCTTCTTCAGAATATCTACTCAGCAAATGTCAGTTGAACAAATGATATATCAAAGACAGGCATGATATAATAAATAAAGCTATTTTTTGTCATCAGGCCTCTAGTGTTTCCATCCATAAAATAGTTATCTGACCTAGGTTTTTTTTACACCTCTAGTATCCTAAGATTTTATATGACATTATTCTTCAAATATACAGGTCATACTCCTGACCCACTAATTAGCAGGAGATATTGCTGAGTTATTTCTCCTAAGGAAGGAGCAAAACTGTGGGTCCACCCACATATCAAAACAGCTGATCTCAGAAGCCACAAAACTGTTCAAAACCAGTGCACTCTCTACATAGGGACCCCCAAAAACCAAGATGCAGGTCACCTCTGGCCATGTCACCAGCATATGCATGGGTATCCTCTACCACATGAGTACTCTTTTGGGGCACTCATACAAGCACTGTTACCAACCTCAGGCAGGCACAGAGGGTGACACATCTGTGCAAAGGAAGCCACCCACACAGTATCACCTCTTCTAGGTCACCTTTTCACGATCCCTTCACCTTTTATCACCACCCACACACTCTCTGCTGCCACCCACACACTCACACACCCACAGAGTGTCAGGTTGTCTGTCTACAAGTCTCAAGTTCTTTCTTTCAGCAGGGAGGCAAGCACCTGTACTTCCAGGGTTCTCCTCTGCCAGTCTCCACGATCAACAAGGTCCTGGATGGATAGCTTCTGCCATTGTACAGAGTTGTTTCTCCTTCACCTTCCTCTGGGAAAACTTTAACTTCTCATCTATAAGATGGGACTAATGTCCTTGTTCACTACCTTCCTTACACAGATATTGTTAAAGTGCCTTGAACCCATGTTTATGAATGTGCCTCACAGACACAAATGTACAGATTTACAGAATTAATATTAGTCATAGACACTGGGTTCTATATCTAAGGAAGAGCATGCTTTTCAAATAAAAAGGAATATAGTCATTGAGAACATCCCTGTATGCATGCAAATATTGTTTCTATTCCCATCACCAATCATAACTAACAATTTCATAGCTGTATTCAATAGCACTGTTGTAGTTTAATATATATATGTCTGAAGTCAAGTGTTTTATGTTTCAAGGTTTTAATATATACATGTTAATGCATTTTACATATATGGGAATAGAAACAATATTTGCATGCATACAGGGATGTGTGTGTGTGTGTGTGTGTGTGTGTGTGTGTGTGTGTGTGTGAGAGAGAGAGAGAGAGAGAGAGAGAGAGAGAGAGAAGGAGAAAGAAAATTACTTGCCTAGGAGTCAGGAATAAAATAAAATGAAAATGATAATTTTTAGAATAAAGTATGAATCTCTAAACTCAAATCCTGACTATTACTTATTATCTTTTTGACTTGGGACAATGTGTGTGTGTGTTTGGTATAGGAAATTGATCCCAGGGCTTTGTACAAGCTAGCAAGCATTCTACCTATGAGCTACATCCCCAGCCCTTTTTAATTTTATTTTTGAGACAGCAGCTGGATAAGTTGCTCAGGCTGGCCTCAAACTAGAGATCCTCCTGCCTCAGGTAGCTGGAATTACAGGCATAGGCACTGCAGCCAGCAACTTGAAGCAATTTTTAAATTCGCTGAAGTCTCAATTTCCCTGAATTAAAAATGGAAGTAATGAAACCTACCTCATAGGTTTGCTATGTGAATTGCACAAAACCATATGAACAAAATATTGAGCAGGGTCTAGAACAGAGAGGGCTCAATAAATATTGCTGCCTCCCATTTTATGTTCTCTGTCTTACTAACATGCTATGTGACCTGGACCAAGTCACTAAACTCCTTGGAGCATGTTCTCTTATCCATAGAATGAGACGGATGGACTTGATGATTCCATGGATTCCTTCCAGCCCCAGGCTGCCGTACATAGTATCATGTATCAAATATCTAATTTATGCATGTACGTGGGTTTTAATAATGAACGCAGCCAAGGGGAAGCCCCTTCAGCCTGGTGTTTGCTCCATTTCCAAAGCGTTTCCTTTCTCTGAATGTGCCAGTTGCTCGCTCTCATATTTTCAATACAGGGCCCATTGATGACCACAAAAAGGAATGTCCAGTGCAGCTGCGGGTCCACTTGAGCCCTCCAAGCAACACGCTCAAGCCCTCTCTGTCTGTGAGCCCTGTGTTTCCAGAGCCTGTTGTTGCAGTGATGACTGGAATCCTCAACACCTGCACGCCAGCTTCCTGGGCATTTCCACCACCCTCCTTCCCCTCCCTCTTCTCCCATTTGCATCTGAAATGCAGCTGCTCTGGGCCCAAGAGAGGGGGAGCCAAGTGGACAGGACATCTCCTTGTTTGGTCTTCCTCCCTGAGTCAAACCAAATCTGAAGCTCCTCTGTACGGGGCCTTTTGTTGCCTTCTCATTATGTTTAAATGAGCCTCATCTGCAAGAGAAATTTTTTTAATAAAATAAAATAAAACCACCACAAAAGACCAATGCAGATGACATCTGTTCGTTCTTTCGATGAAAGCTCCCCACCCCCTTTGGTCCTGAATTAGATTAAAAAGAGGAAAAAGAATGGGGCGAGGCTTCATTTGTACTGAAACAAAACAAGCAGGATAAGTGTATGTTGGGGGCAAAGGGGTATGAAACCCATCCGAAGAAAAAGAAGAGAGGAGAGGAGAAATACAGGGAATTCTTCCCATATCGCCAGCTCTGCATCATTCCTGGCCCAGAAAATCCAGACACCATTATTTAAATGGCCATTTGTTTCACAAGGATGAACAAATGTATATTCTCTATGCCCATTTCATAGATAAAGTATTCAACCACTCTTCAGCCATTATTCCAGTCTTCCCTGGTAACCTCTGTTTATAGACTACCACAGGTGCATTGGATGCAGGTGGTACCTGGAAAAATAGTTGGAGAAACAATCATCTACATGTTGAAAACCACCAAATCTTTATCTCCGCACTGTACTCACCACTTGTCTGAGAACACATGCTTCTTGCCCTGGGTTCCCTTCTCACTGAAAGGCACCCAGCACCTGTGCCAAATTCCTGGGTATCATCCTCAACAGCTCCTTCCACCTTAATCACCCCACATCCAACCCATTGCCAAGTCTTGTTAATGTTCCACCTAAACATCTCTTGATCCCTCCTTGTCTCTTCTTCTCCATCACCAGAGGCTGAAACCAGGCCCCTTTCCTCTCTTGTTGGACAAGTGTCTAGACAAGCCCACCCAGCAGCCAGCATTACCCATTATGATCAACACTTGATCAAAATGCTTAATGGTTCTAGGATAGAGCCTAATCCTTCAACTTGGCTTCCTGAAAGCTCATGGCCTGACTCCTCCCTACCTCTTTGACTAATCCCCACCCACTACCCTCTCTTCCAGTCCAACCAAACTTCCTTCAGTCCTTTCCCTGTCTTTGTGTGCTTTCTCCTGGGGCCTTTGGCCATCCTGGCTTCTCTATCAGGAACACTGTTTGACTCTGTCTGGATTGCCTACGCTTCAAATCCTCCTTCAGATGCTATTCCCCTGGAAGCCTTCCTTGACTATAACTGCTACTTGGTTTGGGCACCCATGTAAAGGGTTCTCTGGGTAGTATGTACCACCTCTCTGAGTATTTGTTCAATTTATTATTATTGCTTATTTAATATTTCATTTTCCCCACTGCAGACTAATTAACAATAGTTTGGCCCTCTCTCTCTAATTTATCTAATTTACTGAAAATACCATGTTCAACAATAAGCAAAAAAATACATAATTTTAAAAGAAAAAATTTCCTTAGATATTAAAAAATCATCTTCAAGTAGCTCATACATCCAGTCTAGAAAATTCTTCTGTAGTTATAAATTCATATCCAGTCAAACTTGCATTAAAATTTCAAAGATGAAACTCCCTTCATGTACAAAATTTCCCTGACAAGCTCCTCCCCTACCTTTTCAACTCCTGAGATCATTCCCACTTAAAATTGTCTTCCTCTGTCTCTCAATGTCCCTGATGTTTGGAAGGCTACTTGCTCAGCAAAGAACATGGTGGAGGGTGGAAGATGAGCCAAGGAAAGGAGGCATCGAGTACAAGTTGTTGACCTTACACCAGGCACTCTGGATATCTTAGATCATCTCTTCTAATAACTCTGTGACGCAGACATGATTTTTCTCCATTTATCAATGAGGAAACTGTGGAACGGGCTGGTGAAGCGATGGGTGTGCTCATGCTCTGTAAATGGCAAAGCTGGCACTTGAACTCAGATCCCCTAACTTCAATTGGCCAACTCTTCTTTTCTAGGATGACACCTTTCAAGGGGCAAAAAAACTCAGAAGAGGGGCCTAGCAGAGAGCTGGAAGTGCTCTCCAGCCTGAAAAATCTCAGCAGAATTCTAAACAAACAAAAAACAAAGGCAGCAAAACCAAATCCTGGTTTGAAGGAAGACAGTGAAGAAAAAACATCTGGAAACTAGGAGGTTCTCTTACCCCTTTTCAGTGGATCATCATAGTCATGTGACCCTGCAGGCATTGTATTGTCTGACAAGACCTCTGATCTTCTGTGAGTATCCTTCCAGATCTCCCCTCTACATTCTTGAACACAAGGGATACTACTATTGTTTTAAGGAAATTGACTTGAAAAACAACAATGCCAATTAAAAAAAAAAAAAAAAAAGTCTCTCTGGTTGAGAATCTAACCAGTTTTCTCTGGGTCAACATAAAAATGCTTACAATGCTATTTTGATGGTACAATTTGCCAGCAGTTGAATGACATCTTCTTTGTTTCTCTTCTGATCAGCTCACATCCTTCTTTTTTTTTTATTGGTTGTTCAAAACATTACAAAGCTCTTGACATATTATATTTCATACATTAGATTCAAGTGGGTTATGAACTCCCATTTTTACCCCAAATACAGATTGCAGAATCACATCGGTTACACATCCACATTTTTACATAATGCCATATTAGTGACTGTTGTATTCTGCTACCTTTCCTATCCTCTACTATCCCCCCTCTCCTCCCCTCCCATCTTCTCTCTCTACCCCATCTACTGTAATTCACATCCTTCTAAGAGTTCATTTCCTTGGGAAGTGGAGATGGAGCAGGTTTGAAAAACCAGACAGTGGGGTGTTTCTAACAAAAAGTTCTCTGCCCACTAGATTGCTAGTTTTGAGCATAGGGGAGAGTGCGTTTGCGTTCCATGAAAACTCCTGTGCATATTGGCATTTTAAAAGCATATCTACAGAGCTGAGGTAGAAAATCCAATGTGAGGTCAATCTTCTAACCAATTCACTTTCTAAACTCAACCGACTTCCTGACAACTTGATAAACTGTCTTAATTGATTCTTTCCTCCCATCCTGGGATGAATCATGTGGATTCTGGAGTGACCAAAGAGCAGGGACAAGTGAAAGTGGTAGATTAATAATATTTGTTGACATCAAGTATCACATATAGTAAGAATACTATTTTACATGTAATTTAATTTAGTCATAAGTGCTCTGTGAGCTTGATATTTTTAATCCTCATTTTACAGATAAATTGAAGTCTACTTATAATCATCAGCTTTCCTGAAAACATATAGCTCCTTTTGTCACTTTCACTCTTTATTCTCAACTTCTCTCAGATTTCTGAATCTACCCTGGAAGAAATTCTCGGCCTAGAAAGAAATCACAGCCGTGGGTTTTGAGAGAATACACCTAGAGAAGCTCTAGGCTTCGAATCTCAGGGCCAGGAGGGATGGAGTAAAAGGTAAGGGGAGAGACAGAAGGCCTGGGCTTTGCACCTTTTGAGAAAGGATTGGGAAAACAGTGGCATTTTGTGCTTAGTGTCATCTTTAATAATTTTTGAACCTCTTTTAACCTCTCCAAGTTTACTTGGGCAAGAAGCTTTTAGAGAAGGGTATATTGAGGATGCCAACCATTGACTTGAGGATTCTCAGAAACTTGCCTGGCTGGTTAAAGACACTGACTATTGAGCCTAAAGAAGAGCAGATGCAACAATGGTGTAGCTACTCTTGCCTGGCATAGTTTGAAAACCAGAGGCTGTGTCTAATCCCCACTGCACGAGCCAATGGACTTTGAACAGAGGAGAAAAACAAGAAAACTCTGTCTCACATCCTTCCATGTCCAGCTGATATCCCAACGTCTCAAAGTTCAGTGAAAAGTAAATATCAAAATGTACTCCGTAGCTAGCCTTAGAATAAGCGTGACATGACTATTCTCGTTTTATGGCTAAGGAATTTTAAGTGTTATGAAAGTCAATGCATTGCCCATTTTTTTTCATTAAATAAATATTAATTAAGTTCCTACTATACACCCAGGACTGGAAAAAGAAGCAAACAAAGCAGACATAAAATTTATTGACTAGAGAAAATAACAGACATTAAATTAAAATTAAGTACAGAAATGTACATAAAATTAGAAATTATGACAAGAGAATGTACAGGGTGGTGTGAGGAAATGTGGCAGAAGGAATGGTAGAGTTCATACGGTGGTGTCCAAGAAATGCCATCTGCCGGGTAACCCTTGTGCTCTGAGCCAGGAGTGGAGCAGAGGGCCAGCAGGCCGCAGGGACAGCCCATGTCAAGGCCCACAGGCTGCAAAGCAGGTAGCCTGAGCGGGGCAGCAGTTGGTGAAAGACTGAGTGGATGGGAAAGGCAGGGACCAGATTATACAGGCCCTTCTGAGCCATGGCAAGAACTTTGAATCTTATCTAAGTGCTAAGAACAGTGGGAAATCATTAAAGGTTTTCAAACAGGGAAGCAATGTGATCTGATGAACTTTTTTTTTTTCACTTACTACATAAATGACATAAAATAAATTGGACGAATATGGGAAATTGTTACCAAATTTCTTTCAAAAAAGTAGATGACCCAAACCCACAAGGGACTGTTTATAAAAATTCATTAACGTATGATTTGTAATCTTAAAAAATGGAGGGTTGCTTTTAGGGTAGTACAATTTCTGGATAGTGTTCCTGGCCATCTTTTCCTACTTCCTTGGTTCTCCCAGAATGATGGTCTAAAATTGGGGAGTAAATATGTAGGTCGTTTGCATCCGACTCTCCTGCACAGCCTTAACCTCATTACACAGCAGCAGCAACAAATGTCAGTGGCAGGAAGTGCACAACAAGAAGAATCAACCACAGTATATATTTTTTTTCACCCAAACTTACACACAGAGTCACACACACATACAGTTGGTTTGAAGTGGGTGAGGGGAGATAGCTGGTCTGTTCACATTTTTAACCCATGAGATCTCATGGTCTTCATCAAAACAACATGCTTTCAACAGTTGACCTTTCACAATAGAGGGTTTTGAGGGGAGAAGAGAGAGAAAGAAAAGAAAGAGAACTTGGGCTTTGCATCATTTGTCATTCTAATAGTGGAACGCAAAATCAGTCTTATGTTGCAGACACATTAATTTGATTAAGATACAATCCATGGGTCATTCAGGCATATAAAGTACTCTTGCTTAATTGCGGAATTAACAATAGAACAGGATAAATTATTACAACTGGAGGTTATTCTGGGACTCATTCCCTACTCAATTCATTTTTTTTCTATCTAAAGTTGTTTTTCACACTTAAAAGAAAATGTCTGGGCTAACACAACAGCGCAGGAAGGCCAGTGCTCAACTCTCCAGGTGTGAGTTAAAGGAGCTCACACTCACTCAGAACAGGAAATGCTGGGTGACCCATCTGACAAACAGGTTCCTAGAGCCCCTGTGCCCCCAAAGCATTTGTGATCACCATGTGATTCACGGTGCTCAGGAAACTTTCCATAGCCTCAAGAAATCTACACTGAAATCTGAAGACTGAAAACCTAGTTTCCATTTTTATTACATTACTCCTTGCCTACCACCTTATTTCTTTTTAGGAATAGCCTAATTTTCAGGTTCTGGGCATCTTTTAGTCAAATATCTATGAAATATGTACTGTGTGCCAGGCACTGTGTTAAATGATGAACGTATAAAAACAAAGGCCACTGTGGATCTCAACAAGCTTGCATTCAAATTGGTCATTGGGTTCCCTCCATCTGTGGCCCCCATGAGAACCACCTAGGTATGGGCTAGTGCCTCTGATGTGCTGTAGCAGAGGCATACAAAACACTGTGGAGACATATGGAAAAGAAAATCAATCAATTTGAGAGCAAATGTGATTTGAGTTGGCCTTCAACTAGAGAAGGAGCAGCTGGCCATTTGGAGAAACCATGGATAGGTACAAAGTATGTGGTCATTACTGTGGTGTGGCAAGTAGCAGCCAGGTGTTTTTCTTACCTTGAAAAGATGTATCAGTGACCAAATACATATACTCAAAATCAGGAGAGTTAAGAACTTATGCAATTTAAAAAGGAAAGAATTCTAGATTGAAATTAAGGAAACCTATTGTTCCTCTACCTGGCACACCATGTTATCTTGTGCTGGCCGCTTCACCTGCCTGTGCCTCAGATTCCTCCTCTGCATGAGTAGAATAAATGTCCCTTTGCCATCTACTTCATAGGTTCTTTGAGGTTCAAGCGGAATAATATACTTGATAATTATCACTCAAATTATTCAGAAAATGCCCACCCTCAAATCTTTTTTTTTTTTTGTAAGTGTAAAGCCCTGGTATCACATTGAAAAAGTTATTAATATTAAGTGGGAATTGGTATGATCGATCCAGGGACTTACAAGCCATCCAGTGGCAGAAGAGGGGAACCCTAAGACCTGCTTCAGTGTACGTGACTTTCACATTTCATTCGATTTAAAACACAGGCCAACAATAGAGCCATTATTTAATTCACTTAATACATAAATAAACCTGGTTCACAAAGAGTACTAAAGGTGAAAAACAGACCTAAGCGTCTAAACCACCTACTCTGTGCCCTTGCAAAGGATCTTGATCATCACTACATCAGGAGGCTTACCACTTGAGAATTTCTCTGGACCAATGGTCAAATGAAAAGCAGTTAATGTTTCATTCAAAAAATAGGAGTTTGAAGTAGTTTCCACCATCCCTTTCAGCCCTAATGTCTCTTCACCATCCTATGCAAGGTTCTGCGGGGGTTCTGCGGTCAGAACATAGAGCCATTTCTGGTTTCTAATATGCCAGAGTCAAACCAATCCTGCATGTGGCTTAAAGAGACTGCTGTTTATGTCATGGCTGTGAATTTAGACTATACACTCCCAAGAAAGTTGTCAAATAAGATACAACTGTTTCTAGAGGAGCTTTCCCCTGGAACCCCAAACAGTTTAGAGAAAATCAAGAAATGAGACAGGTGACTTCCATTATTTCGAGGAGAAGATTTAGCACTGTCTGACACCTAAGATCACAAGATGATGAAATTCAAAACATTTCACTCTCCTCCTGCACCTTTCTTCTGCGGGCCTTAAGACATGTCACAGACATAGATGTCCATTTTTATCACTGGCAATTTATCTACAGAAGTTCAAAGCTTCCCCTTCCCTCATTTTTTAAGGGATGTTGGACAGACCAAATGAGAAGTCCTTTGAAAACTTCTATGTCTGTAGTAATCTGCTTCCAGCCAGAGCCCGAGCAGACCGTGACATTTGTTCCATCCACCCCAGATGGCAATTTCATCTCTTTGTTCTCCTGCTGCTACATGGAGAGGAAAAAGCTGGTTCACATGGAAGGAAAAGCCCAGAGGCCTGGGTGGGTGTGTCAGCTCCTCTGTGGGTCCCTGAGCAAATTAATTTACATTTCCAACTTTGAATATCTTTTTACCATTATCCTCAAAAGGTAGAGATGACCTCTAGTATCCCTTCCAGTTCTGATTAGTCTGCAAATTTCGATTTCCTTCTACTGCACATCAGCTTCACTAGGGCCAGAGTGGTGAAGAAGATGATGGCTGGAGCCTCTGCTTTGCCACCTTTAAAATAAGACTGCCACCTACATTGCAGGGTCCTTAGAATTACATATGTGCCAAGCTGCCAGCACAGTTCTTGGCATCACAATGAGCCTTATAAAGGATTTTCAATCAAAAGTCAAGGATTCCAGTCTAAGCCTCTGCTGACCTGATTTTTGTGTGTGTGTGTGTTACCAATTCTTGGCATCTTCATGACTTGAACATATGGCCCCTGACTTACCCCTGGCCACCGTCAACTCCAAGTTCAAAAAACATTAGAATATTTTAGGATTTTTATTCCATCCAGAGGCTACGTGGGAAGTCTGTGAAATTTTGTTTCTTTTGACCTGGAACCTTGTGGCCATGAGTTCCAGTTCACTCCAAGTGCCTGTGAAGGAGTCCACAGGAAGTCCTTCCTAAGAACAACCCCTTGCTCCACGTTCTGTGACTGCAGAGGAGGGGGTGTGGAAGATGGGGCATCTGAAATTGCGAGTCAACAGTATGGTGTCCTTCTGTAGTGTGGTGCAGTGTTGCCAGTCTCCCAGGGTGATGAGCATTCAAGAAGGGTGAATCTTCACTGGCAACCACCATGTCATTGCAGGCTGTTTGGGCTGGGAGCCCTAGAAACATGTCTCACTCTCTCGAAGTCCCCATCCCCAGCAGAAACTGAAAAAAAAAAAAAATCCAAAAATTCCACTTGTTTTTTCCTATTTAATGAGGTCGAACATTCTTAAGGAATGAAAAGTGCAGCTCTAGCCTAGCTTTTAATTAGCTTCAGGAACCCTTGTTTCAAACTAGCCTCGTTCCCAAAGCTATTCTCTCTCTGCTCTGAATGAAATGGAAATTCAATGCATTTGCCTTGTCAAGTCACAATAAGATGCTCTCCCCACCCCCAAGGTCACATGGGAAAGACAATCAGTAGCTAGACAAGCAGTGCACTTTTTGACCCTAGCAGAACACCAGAACCTAAGAAGGGTCATTAAAAGAACTCTAATTTAGAACAAATTTGGTACAGGTTTTTCCATCACCCCTGCCCCCACTGCCTCTACAAGAACTCCAATCCAAGTACTGAGGATTGAACCAGTGGTGCTCTACCACTGAGCTATATCCTCAGATTTTTTTTTTTTTTCAACTGAGACAGGGCTTTGCTAAGCAGGCCAGGCTGGTCTTAAATATACCATCCTCCTGCCTCAGCCTCCTAAGAAGTTGGGATTATAGGCAGTTGTTATTGTTTTGATAACCCACTTTGTGAACCTGGGCCAGGTTTTCTACATGGCTGTAGAAAAAATATGGACTTTAGAGTCAAACAGACCAGAAATCGAATTCTGCTTTCTCATCTGAGTGCATGTACAAGTTAAAAAAGCACCCACAGCTCCTGTTCCCTCATTTGTAATAGAGATATCCATGTCTACCTTGGATGACATGGTGACTGGAGACCAGGTATGTTATGAGTAAAGAATAAAGAAAGTACTGGGCATCCTATGTACTCACTAAACACTGTTCCTCCACTTGCCTCTCATCTGTAGGACAGAGCTAATCTTTTTCACTTTGCTTGTTTTACTGGGTTGAACTAATGGTACAAAAGGATAAAGTGATCCTAGATTAGAGCATTGGTTTTATAGTTCAAGGCCAAGGCTTAAATCCCAGTGCTACTCCCTCGTGCTGTGTGATCATGGGCAGGTTCCAGAACCTCTACGTTTCTTTGCATCAAAAGTGGGAGTAATATCAGTAGCTCCTCCATTGGATTACTGTAAGACTCAGTAAGACAGAGTACGTACAAAGAGCCCTTGCCTAGAGCCTGGCACATGGTAAGTACACAATAAATTATTAGCTAATAACAGCAGCAATGGCATCTGAGAGTACGCTGTAAAATTTAAAGATCCTCTATGATGTCCATCTTAAATCCTTTTTCAAAAGAATGGGCCAATATTACTGGTGCTTATGTAAATGTAAGTGGTTATTATTTATGTAGGAGAACATTATTCGGAGTATTATGCAGGAAGAGGGGAAGAACGATGTAGAGGAAGAAAAAAATTTATGATAGGCTTCAAAGGGGAAAGAGGAGAAATAACTTCTCACCCAGCAATATAGAAGCAGTCCCATATAACAACTCTAAGCTGCTAAGACTGCAGAAGGATTCTATCAATACAGCCTTTTCTTTAAAAAAAGGGAGTGGGGAAGGGGAGGGGGGAGGAAAGGAGAGTGTTGGAAAAGAAAGGGAAAGAAAAACTTTATTCTGTTTCCTCTAAAACTGATCCTAAGGTTGTATTTATCCAACAGAATTTTACTAAACACCCAACCCATGGGAGATGCAGGGACATATCGAGCCCAGCGCTGCCCTAAGGGAATTTGCAGTCTAACAAATAGATAAATAACTAATTAAAAGTCGAAAGTGAAGTGTCAGGAATCGTTATCATCGCCATTATTAGAAGTCATTTTTATGGAATTCCCTTTCCATGTTTTTCCAAAAAGTATTTTAGACAATTTTTAATATGAAACAAATTACACACTGAGTTAAAAAAAATAGAACTAGAAATTTAGATTAAAGCCAAAAGAAATGTCAAAAGCTAATATCGTTGTTGGAGGGAGCATCAGATTCAACTCTGAGCCTCCTGGAATTTCAGGGAAAAATGGGAAACATACTATTACAGTTTAATACTTTCTAAATGTTGATAATCTCTTAAGCAACATACAAAAAAAAAAAAAAAAAAAACAGATGAGGCCAAATCTAGCAATCTTGCATTTTCTGTTCCACTAACAAACGAAGAAGGCATGCATGTCTGTGGAATTTTGAGACAGTCAGGTAGGCTGGATGATTGTCAAAATTTAAGACCATATTTTACAAGAATCATCCGTATGAATTGCTGCACTTTTGTTGTTATTGTTGCTTTTCTTTTCTGTTGGGGCTGTTTCTTATGTGGCAGTTTTGCAGAACACAAGCTGTTTCACTTCTTGTGTCTATAAGAAAAAAAATATAATTTAAAACTTGAACAATCTTCATATCATTATGCTGGATCTGCTACTTTTATTTTCAATGAGACTTCAATGCTCCAGAGGGCTTTGATCTGTCACAGGGCTCTCTTGGGTTAATTGCTGCTATTCTCAACTCATCCCCACTTAGACAGGTAGGTGGGAGTGAGTAGAATTAGCCAATTGTACAGAAAATCAAAGATGCTTGCTTGCAAGTGTACCTGCTTCTGAGAATTACCATGAATTTTGCATGCCACTAAGAAAGGAAGGAAGTGACATGGTTAAGATCCTGGGCTTGGGCAGACTGTGGTGAAGAAGACCAGCTGTTTTTATTCTTCTGGCTCGTTTCTGGCCTATTGTGATGGTTTTTTTTTTTTTTTTTTTTTTTTTTTTACAAACCTGGAAGAATTTGATTTTTAAAGCCCATATTTTAAAGAATAATTTTTGCCTTTTTAAAATGTAATCCTTAAAATGCTCATGAGTTGCATTAATGAAAAAGAGTTACACATAAATAAAAATTAGAGAGTAGCTACCAAAGTCAAAGAAGAGGTGCTGAACTAAAAGAGTTCAAGAAAACTGCAAGCTAAGGAGGAAGGAGACTGTCAAGCCATGGCACCTGACAGTGCCCCTGAAAGGGAGTTCCCAGCCTTTGGTCAGTTGAGAGAGAGAGCCCTCCTCCGGCAGGGGCTACACGGGGAACCTGAGAGCAAGTGCCGGCCAGTATTGCCCACATCTGTTTGATTTGGCATTACTCACTGGCCAGCTGTTGGCATAGAACCAGAAGGGGCAGGTGGGAGTGTTGGGGAAGGGCGAAGGAAGGGGAGAGGGGATTAGGCACAGTTGTTCCAAAAAGGAGAAAGAAGAGGAGGCCAGGAGGGAAGAGGGGAGAGAGGCCCCAAGGGTAGGCAGAGCAGGAAGCTCACAGGTTGCGGGCCTTGGTGCAAGCGCCCTCTGCAGCAGGTGAAGGTCCCGAGTCAGTGCAGAGACAGCGGGAGGCCGTTTCAGAGACACAGGGACTGGGCCAGGTTGGACAAAGTGTCAAGGGGCTTCCTTTCCCTTTGGACCCACCTATCATCCCCCCACAGAGAGCCTCTGAAGAACTCCCAACTAGCCACAGTGTTGCTTCCCTCTTATTCCTACAAGATTAAACATCTTATTTCCTACCTCCAGAAATGGCTTTGCTTTGGTTTTTCTCTTTCTAAGCTCATGAAGATCTCTAAGCTCTTAGGATTCTCCCAGCTTTCTAGAGAGAATGTTGGAAAGAATACTCCTGCCCACCTCACAGAGGCCCTAGGGGGAATAAACAATATTCCTAAAGTCACCTGGCTCAGCCAGTGGAAGAACAATTTGAGCAAGTGCTGACTCTTCCACCCAGCACCATTTGCTCTGCCAAAATTTGCTCTGGTCCAACATTTCCACCATGGGCCAAGACATTGTGAGTATGCTCACTAAGGAGAGCAGGATTTTGATGTCTCCTGAATATGAAGCCTTACACAGCTCCGTGTTCCCCTTACTCAACAGAAACCACGCTTGATCTTCTGGTAGCCCACTATCTGGGTGGGCCGTCACTTTCTAGGTCTCTGTCCTATCGTTGATTCCCAGAAGGAATTTATTCAAATCACCTCTGCTTGTTTGACAGTCTCACAAGTGTGTGGTCTTCTGAAAAGAGCTCTTTTCCTACTGCTGGCATCACATGTACATGTGACAGAAGACTCCACCTTGAAGCTGAGATTGGTTTTAGTTCTGCCCAGGCAACTACAAGATCTGTTTTCTAGGACTTTCAATAACCATAGGGTCAATATGGAATGAGGATCATATGGCATGATCAACATTTTATCTCAAAAAAAAAAAAAAAGACAATTACATATTGTGTGCCCTGATGATATATAGGCTCAGCCTCTGAAGAGAGTCCGAGGTTTAAATGTTACCTCTGCCATGCACCAGCAGGGCAATCTTCCACCTCTAAGTTGAGGATACTAACCGAACCTACATCATAATGCTGTAGCCAATGAAATCCCCATGTGATGTAATTGGCACTGATTTTGATGCCTAGCACCAAATGAAAAGGGAGATTCGTCTTTCATAGACCAGGCATCTATAATCACAGCATCTGGGCTTCAACTTTCCTCTAGTTTTTCTTTTAATAATGTCCCAACTTTTCCCTTTGTGCCACTGCAATTCAAACCCAAAATATTAAAAATTAAGAAACATAATTAACTTCTTATGTTTAGGAAGAGAACTACAGAACATGAACTACCTCCAGAGAAGAAAAACCAGAGAGGTTAAGCCTGATGTCTTAGCAACTTGTTACCATCCAGCTTCCCTCTCCAGCCAGCTTCACACTAAGTCCCCGAGGGCTTCCTGTTTCTTCACGGTGCTGGATCTGCTTGATCAACCTCCACCTGGAAAGTAGCCTTCCTCTGATTTTCTTTAACGTGATCTCCAGCCTTCCCTCCTCCCCTTCTTGTTCTCATTCTTTGGTTTTTAGCTCTCTCCAATTTCTGAGCACTTGGGTGCATCTCTCTTCCAATACCTAAGGCAGCTTGGTCTTCTACCCAGCTCCGCCTTCATTCAGCCTGCATACCTTACAAGGTACACAGCTGCCACCAGCCTCAGTTCTGACTCAGAATGATGTTTGGTCATAAGCAATGTATTAATTAGGTACACGCATGTATTTTCCCAAAGTAGCTTTCATGGACTGTGTGTTTAAAATCACTATAGATACCATATTCATATAAAGCACAGAGAACCGGGCTCAGTGGAGCACCCCTATAATCCCAGTGGCTCAGGAGGCTGAGGCAGGAGGATCTCAAGTTCGAACTCAGCAACTCAGCGAGATCCTGTCTCTAAATAAAATACAAGAAAGGGCTGAGGATGCTGCTCAGTGGTTAAGCACCCCTGGTTTCAGTCCCCGTTACCAAAAATATATATTAATGATAACAAACAAACAAACAAAAAAAGGCACAGATCACCATAGTCATCCAGACAGTCATCCTACCTAGGTCTTTCCTAAGAAGTCCCAACAAGGATATCATTGATATCCTGACTGACTGACATCTAAGAAAATCCCAACTTGATACTCCACTCCAGGCATGGTATCTGTGACTCTGTCTTTAGTTGGAGGGCAAAGAGTCAGGGGAACTAACATCAAGTTCATCATTTTCTGACTTAAACTCTGCATTCAGTACCTTGTCTCATTCCTGATCCAGAATCCCTGATTTCATAATCTACCCAATGACCTCATTCCTACAAAGCTGTGGGTCCTCCCAGGAATGAAAATCTACTACCAGTCTGGCCCATCTAGGAAAATGACTCACACCAGGCTCCCCTTGACCTGATCGTAGAATGGATCAGACTCCGGGTCTGTATTCTCACTGTGATTTCTTATATGACCAATCACTTTTTCTTTCTTAATTTCATCTGTAAAACTGGAATAAAAAAATGCCAGCGTAGAGATGCTCTGAGAGTCACTGGTAACACAGTGTTTGTCACATCAGTGAACAATAGCTGCTATCTTAGGATGACCATTAATTATAGCCAGGTTGATGCTGGTTTCCGCCTGCCCTGTCCCGGTTTGCTGTTGACACTTCCCACACCCACACACACACTTACCTATCTCCTCATCTGAGTTCCAACTCCTTCTGCTCCTCTAAGTGAGTTCCAGTGTGTGTGCCTATTTTGACTGCTGGCTGGTGGTGTGCTGTAGCCTTTGTGTCCTCACCAGAGCTGATCCTGGGCACCTTCTCCCAGTTCATTCAGTGCCATTATGTTGGTAGCTTGCAAACAGCCACAGTGGGAGTATTTTTACCACAGAACTCGGCAAACACTAAGAATTAGGGTTCTCTGTCCAGAGAATGGTTTGTTCAGCATTTCCAGGCACACAATCAAGGACTCTTCATTTTTGTTCTGTACTTCCTCTGGGCCTGATCATCTGACCCAAACTCTGAACAAAACTCTTTCCAGGGGAGAACTCAGAATTTGGTACATAAACTGGCCCTGCTTTTCAATGGGAATACAGCTAAATCCATGCCCAATCTACAGAGCAGCACTCAGTTTAAGAATGAAAAGAAGGGTTGGGGATGAAGTTCAGTGGTAGAGCAAGTGCTTGGCATGCATAAGTCCCTGTGTTCAATCCCCAGCAATGGAGAAGGAAAAAAGAAAAAAAAAAAAAAAAAAAAAAAAAAAAAAAAAACAGGAAGAAGAAGCCAGGAAACAAAAAAGTCTCACGAATATATATTAACCTCAGGATTAACCTAGCACTAATGAGATCAGCTCAGCCCAGCCCAGGGTTCCCTCCCTGCCAGCTCCCTCTTGGTAATGCAATCTCCAAGGCCAAGGCCCTCACCTGAGCTTTTGGATGGAAATCTCCTAGGCCCTCAAGGACATGCCCCCCCTTTCACTCCCAGAATGCCTCTGCTCTGGCTTGGAAACATCCTGAAGCAGAGTACACAAGAATGAAATCTTTACAGGCGGAAAAAGACGCCCTGGTTTTCCTTCTTGGTTGGGAAGGTTCTGAGCTCCACACCTTTGCTGAGGTGGAAGCATTGTGACAGTTTGCATCCTGTATGTGATCCCAGGTGACCAGCACCAGACTTTGCTGTGCTGAGGATACACGGAGTGTGTAATGCTTACCGGCCATGCTTGCCTTTCTAATCCCCTTGAAGAAAGACTTTGGTAAGCAAATAAATAGGTGTGCATGGTGGGGTGGGAGGAGGGGTGTTCTTCCTCTGGAGGAAACTTATTCTCCAGGATTTTAGAGAACAAACCATCATCTGCTGTCACAGAAACCTGTCTGCAGTGTCTCGAGTATCCTTTTACCAGTCCTATGCATGAAAGGACTCCCCACAGATCAATCCAGGGATATGCCCCATCTTTCTGCCTGTTAAGCCTTAAATCCTGCCCCCCTGCTCCACAGGACCCACAAGTTCTATTCATTTTTCTCTTTTCATAACTGCAGACCACCTCAGAATGCAAAGCCCTTCTCTCTGTCCCGATCCTCCCACATGCCCACCCCTTGACAGGCCTCCCCTAAAATTGGCACATGGGAAAAGTTTCCCCTTTAATTCTTTTTTTTTTTTTTTGCTAATCTCCACAGGGGTAAAAATAGAAGATGATGGATGTGGGGAAGGGACAAAAGTTCCAGGAGTCTCCCCAGCTTTCTCCTTACCCAGGTCTCTGGACATAAAATGTGAATTGCAAACCCCTCGTGTTAACAATCCTTTGCCTCCTATCTTATTCTCCCCTCCTATCATCGGGTTCCCCTAGTGTGCTCCTAATAATAAGGACAGAGGTAAAGCAATCTGGATTTAAGGAGGCACTTCACAGGCTGCAAATCACTCTCCCGTCCATCCCTTTGGTGAAGCTCAGACCCTCCCTGTGACTCGGGTGTTGAGTGGCCACCAATCTGTAAATGAGATGAGGAACAGGGGCTGGCAGAGTGCCTGGCAGAGACCTGCTCACAGCCCACTCCTTTTTTTTTTTTTTTTGAAATTGTGTTTTCACTCCAATTTAAGAGGAAAAGCCACATAAACCTTCCATCCTCCCCACCCCCACTTCACACTGGTAACAGCTTTAGTTCTTGGCTGATGACCAGACCCTCCCTCCCACAGTGATATGGTAAGATCAAGGCACCTCAGACTACCTCCAGATGACCCTGGCTGTGCCTCAAAGGTCTAGGGTTGAGCTGAGTCTGGATGGAGATGAAACACTGCCATTCTCCCAGGACAAGCTTTTTATTTCTTGCTTTGTCTTCCGACCTCCTCCTCTACTTTCCCTCTTCCCAAGCCATCCAATGCACAGTCACTTCCAGACACAGGACTTCAGACTCCCTTAATTTCCCTTCTCACCTTCTAGTAAAATTTAACTCCAGAGCATTTAGATCCGTCAATGTAGAATACCTACCCTCTACTCTTTATTAGTGTCAACAACAGGAATTGTTTGAGAATGTTTATCCATTGAAACTTTTTATGATGATCTTTGTAATGAGATGTGATCACATTACAAAGATCTCATACTGATGTTTGTAATGAGATGACTTTTTTCTCCATATAAATCAGATGTCTTCTTCTTCAGCATGTGGATGTCAGATGAGACCGCATACAAGACCAGCAGACTGCTCAGTGCCAAACTAAAGGAGTCCTCTTACTAACCAATTGGATAGAAGATTAATTTATCCATTCAACACCACTTCCTAACCATTTAACCTGAACTCCTGGAGTACCTGACATCCAGCATCCCATTCCTGTTACGTGTATATTATCTACCCCTTCTCATCCGACTGGGAGGCCTTTCAGAAAAATGGGACCTCAGTTTGCCACTGCCCTGTGAATGCTCACTGCACTTCTTGAGCCTCAGAGAGGAGGATAGAGAGAGCACCCTATCTCCACTGATTACATTCTTCTCATCAAATTCAGCCAAAATGGCTTAAGCACCGAACATGCGTGTTAGCAGAGGAGCTCAGAGAAGGAGGGATCGAGGATTATTTAAGGATCATTGTTGAAGCTGGATGAGGATCCATGGAAGTTTATCAGATAATTTGGTCTACTTCTATAAATACTGGAAAATGCCCCGACTAAGAAGAATATGAAGAAATAGAAGGAAACTGAGCAGGCTTCACATAGCAAGTAGCAGCTGCGCAAAACCAAAGCCCGGGTAGGATTTCAACGAGCCGACACTGGGTCGGGGGCCAGGCCAGGCAGGGAACATCACTAGCCAAGGCACAGAGACTGGAAAATACAAAGTGTTCATGAAGAATTGGGAGTAGTCAAGTGTCGCTGTAGTAGAGGGGGCAAGAGGGGGACAGGGGGAGATGGGCTAGAAAGGTATCCTGGGGTCAGAGCTGGGCCCTAGAGAGGCCCCATGAGGAGCTGAACTTATTCAGTTCATGGGGGAAAGTGACCTCACTGGTTAAGCTTGAGTTGGCCCTACCCCTTCAGTCAGTCTGGGTGCAGGCCCAGAAGCAGGGCATGTGGCAGAACCTGGCAGAGGAGGATGCTGGCAGTACTGGCAGGCTTGTTTCTTCACCAGGAAACAAGGTTTCCTGTAACTCAGACCCATGAATCAGCATTTCCTCTGTCAATAATACACAGCAAGAAATGCACCAGAGCCTGGGCAAATGGAAGAAAGGAAGGAATATTCCATGACATAGCTGGCCTCTGCTCTCCTTTCCCCTCATGAAACACTCCTGATAAGCTCCAAAGAGCACTCAGGTTTCATAAGATAAGTTTCTCAGAGGACCTCCCAGTATCTCGCAGGGATTAAGGCCTACAGAATGCTGGCCTCTCTTGTATATTGTGTATTTCTGTCGCCATGAGGAAAGTAGAATCTCTTTCTGCATTCTTTCACCTTGTGAGAATCAGACATTAATAACAGTGTTCCTTCCTGACAGAGATTTGAGTGATTTGCCTTTGAGTTTTCACACTTACATATCCAATGTCTTATTTAATTCTCATGATAATCCTGTGAGGAACACGGGGAACATTATATCCATTTAATAAACACAGGTTTCAAAACAGGAAGACGAAATGCTTCTTCCCTGTCAGAGGTATTTCGAAGAAGCCAGAACTGACCCCAGCTCTTCAAACTGCAGTCCAGAAATCTTTTCAAAGCTATAGACTTTGAAAAGCATAGATATTTAATATATTTATCTTCAAATATATTGAACAATACTAATGAATCAGTAAAACAAGATATTTAATTTATAGGACTCTGATATGTATTATACGTGCATATACCTTATCTAGCCCCAGAAAGAATTTTATTCACTGTCCTAGTTCATTCATTCATTTATCAAAAATGTATTAACTGCCTACCATACACCAGGCTCTGTTCTAGACACATTCAGTGGTGAATGAAACAGATGAAAAGTCCTGCCTTCATATTCTCGTTGAGGAGCTCAGACAATAAATAGGGGGAAAGAGTAAAATAGAGATTGTGTTAGAGAGTTGCATGTGCTTTGAAAAATAGAGAAACGGATAAGAGTATTGAAGGGGTGCAATTTACATAGGATGTTCCAGGACAACTTGATTTAAAATGTGACATATGGAGAGAGAAACTATGTGGCTAAAAGGGATGGGGGTAGTCAGCAGAAGAAACAGCATGGGCAAAGGCCTTGAAGTGGAACTTTCTGGCAAGTTCAAGGAACAGTAGTCAGGTATGGTTGAAAGATAAAAAAAATGAAGTCACCATATTCTCTATTCTCCCCCCACACACTTCCTCTCTCTCTGCCTCTTCCCCGTCTCTCCCTCTTTCTCTTGTCTAGGTTTTCAATAATGGTCCAGGATTAAAAGCTGCAAGCCAATTCCCATGGCCCCTGGTTGCAGAAGCTATGCAGGGCAAGGTCAGGCAGAGGAGCAACTTAGTTCCTGGGCTTGGGCCCTGGCCCCACACCTCCATCAAATTCTTATTTAATGGGACCACAAGAACACATTGACCTCCTCTTGCCTGGGCAATAGGCTGAAAGCAGAACCAATCCTTCTTGATTCCCCCTATTCTAGGCCTTCCCAGGGATGCTCATCTTCCAATACAGCCTGCTCCTAAGCATCAGGGTAAGAAACCCCAGGAGAAGGAGGAAAAGGATGACATCAAAGCTATCATCTCTGCAAAACCTCACTCCTCAATTCAGGGGACTGAGGGAGTGTGGGTGTGGGCATGCACATGGACATGAAGGAAGAGAAAAGAAAAAGAGCCAACCTGCCTTCCCTCCGGAATCCTGGCATCGCCTCCCTTCTTATTCCTTCTCTTATTAATCCTATAGGCTTAACGGGAAAGCTCATATCTAATTCATGCCCCTTCTGCCTCCACTTTGCCTCCTTCACATCTTGGAGGGTTTTTGAAAATTCCTTTGTGTAGCTTCAGCAAACTTTGACACTACCACCAATGAGAAGGCCGTTCAGTCCCTCCAGGTCTTTGATGAATGTCTCTTTGCTTTGCCTGCAGAAGTCACTAAAATAGATAAGAACAGCACAGTACTCCAGGTCGACAGTGGACACTAGGTGGAGAAGTCCCTCACCTCATTTATCAGAGCAAATGAGCAAAGAAGAGAGATACTGTCATCCAGAGCCTATTAACAACTCCGATGAGCCACAGGTATCCGGACCCAAGTGGAGGAGTAAAAGTCACTCAAACAGCTCTTGCACTTCTTTCTCTCCTCGGGGCCTTTCTCCATCGCTGCCTCCTTGGGAGCACTTGCCCAGATCTGTCGTCACCATCCTCATTTGAGTCTCTTCGGAACTACTATTTAAATCAAAACTTCTCATTTTGAGGTCATTTTCATAGATTTATATGTGGTTGCAAGAAATAATACAAAGAGATCCCTTGTAGCCTTTACCAAATTTCTCCCGATGTTAACATCTTACAAAACTGTAAACAATATATTGTCAATAATGTAATCAGGATGAGAAGATCTCCATCACCAGGAGCCTCCAGTGGGACCCCCTTGTGGCCACAACCACTTATCTCCTGTCCCTTACCCTCCTTTATCCTGGCAACCACTATTCTGCACTTCCTATAATTTTAACGATTCAAAAATATAAGTGGAATTATATCAGAAAAAAATTGGGGAATTGGCTTTTTCCCATCAGGATAAAGTTTCATCTAGGATATGTATCAATAGGTGGTTCCTTTTTATTGCTGAGTACTATTTCATGAATGAAAGTACCACAGTTTATTCACCCCTTGAAGACACCTGAGTTGTTTTCAGTTTTGGGCTACTGTGAATTTCCTGACACCATATGAGGCTGCTATGAACATTCATGTTCTCTGGAATAAATGCTCAGGGGTACATGCTTGCATGTAAGGTAGGTGCATATTTCCTTCTTCTACTTTTGCTTTTAAAGATACTGTCACACTGTGTTCCAGGGAGGCTGTACTATTTACATCTCAACAGCAATGTAAGACTGATTCAGTTTCTCTGCATATATGGCAGCACATGGGGTTGCCACTTTTTTTCAGCCATTCTGATAGGTATGTATAGAGTGATATCTCACATTTTTAACTTACATTTCTCTAACCATTGATGATGTTGAACATTTTTCCCATGTGTTTATTTGCCATCCACACATAACTTTTTGTGGAATTTCTGTTCCATGTCTTTTGTTGATTTCAAATTGGATTATTTGCTTTTTAAGTGTTGAGTTTTAAATGTTCTCCATATATTATAGACATGAGTTCCTTGTTAGATATGTGATTTGCAAATGTTTTCTTCCCATTCATTTCAGTTTTGTCTTTTAATCTTGCCTTTCACCAAGAACTTTTTTTTTTAATTTTAAAATCATGATACAGTTCTTATTTATCATTTTTCAGTGGATTATGCTTTGGGTGGCAAATGGAAGAACTATTTGCTTAACCTTAGTTCCAAATAGAAGTTCCTCCCTATAATTTTTTCTGGAAGTGTTTTCATTTTTTATTTTGCATTTAAGTTCTTTGTCCATTTTGAGTCAATTTTTGTATAATGTATAAAACTTAGATGGAGGTTGTGGTACTTATGTGTTTGGGTTTTGCCTATGAACGTCCAGTTACTCCAGAACCAAAGGCTATCTTTATCCCATTGAATTGTGTTTGCTACTTTGTAAAGAATAGATAGGCTTATATGTTTGAGTTTCTGTGCCTTCTATTCTGTTCTGTTAATTTATATGTGTATCTCTCTACAAATACTACACAGTCTAGATTATTATGGCTATATTGTGGACTCAGGTGGACAGGTTCCTCCTACTTTATTCTTCTTTTTCAAAATTCTAGCTCTTCAAGTTTCATTGTGTTCCCATATGAATTTTAGAATTATTTTGTTTGATACTTACTAAAAATAATTGCATGTAATTGGATCTTGAGAGAATATATGATAAATTTAGATATCAGTTTGGGGAAAATTAATATCTTCAACATAGTGGTGGGCAGAATAATGGCACTTCAAAAATTTCCACAGCCTTTTCCCTGGAACCAGAGACTATGGATTTATAGGGTAAAAGAGACTATAGACAGGGAATATTATTCTCTTCTCACAGCAATCAGAAAAAAATCCTGACCTGCCAATACCTTGATTTGAGCCCTGTCATACTCAATACCAGACTCAATACCAAAAATTAAATTGATTTGTGTGTGTTTATTTTGAATACTTAAAACTTGCTGCACTCAATTATTAGTTCTAAGAGGTTATTTGGTAGATTACTGGTAATTTTCTGTATAGCAAGCATATTGTCTACAATCAAGGCAATTTTATTTGCCACTTTTTGATCTTTTTGCCTTACATTCCCTTTTCTTCCCTAATTGCACTGGCTAGAACTCCTAATTCTGTGTCAATTAGAATAGCGACAGTGAACATTCTTGCAACCTTCCTGATCTTAGGAAGAAAGGACTCAGTCTTTCATGATTAAACATAATCTTAGCTGCAGGGTTTTTGTAAAAATACTGTTTATCAAGTTGAGAGTTCTCTTAAAGTCTTAGGTTTCCTGAGAATTTTTATCATGAATGAATGTTGAATTTTGTCCAATGCTTTTTCTACATTCACCCATGTGAGTATGTGTTTTTCTTCTTTATACTGTTACTATAGTGGATTAACACTGATTTTTTAAAATCAGCACACGAATATTAAACTAGCCTTGCATCCTTAAAATAAAATCCATTTGGTCATTGTGCAGAATTTCATTTATAATTGCTGAATTCTATTTGATAATTTCTTCTATTTGGTTACATTCTGGTTTTTAAGTGTTTTGCATCTATCTGCATGAGGAATATTTACAGTTTTCTTTACTTGTACTCTCTTTATCTGATTTTAGAATCAGGGCAGTATTACTTTCATAAAATGAACTGGGTATTGTTCCCACCTCTTCTATTTTCTAGGGGATATATAGTCTTGATGTTAATTCTTCTTTAAATGTTTGGTAGAATTCTTTAGTGAATTCTTTCAGGGGAGCTTTTAAATTATTAATTCAATTTTCTTAATGATTATAGGGCTCTTCAAATTACCTATTTTACTTTGAGTAAGTTGCTGTAGTTTATGTTTTTTGAGGGGTTGATAAATTTCATCCAAGCTGACAAATTTTTGTGTTTACAGTTATACAGTGTCCCTTTATTATCCTTTAAATAATGGAGGGTCTGTAGTGATATTGTTGGCTTCATTTTTTTATATTGATCAGTTGTTTGTCCTTCTCCTTTTATCATCTTGATAGAAATTGGTTAATTATTTTGACCTTTTTAAAGAAGCATTTCCTTGTTGCATTGATTTTTTTTCTATTGTGTTTTGGTTTTCTTTGTAACCAGTTTCTGTTATCTTTTTTGTTTCTTTCCTTTAGCTTACTTTGAATTTGTTTTTACTTTTCTGTGTTTTATTTGTTTTTTGATGTAGGAACTTACAAGATTAACAGGAGATTTTTTACTAATGTAAGCATTTAGTACTGTAAATCACCCCCTGCATCTTGCTATGTCCCACAAGATTGAAATGTTTACTCAATTTCATGCAGTTCACTGCATTTCACTCACTTCAATGAATTTATTCATTCACTTCAGTTTGATCTCCCTTTAGACTTATTCCTTGACCCATGGATTATTTAAATTATATCGTTTGGTTTCTTAATGTTTGAAGATTTTCCTGTTGTCCTTCTGTTATTAATTTCTAGTTTAATTTCATTGTGGTCAGAGAATACAACCTATATAATTTCAACTATTTAATTTTTTTTTTGTACTAGGGATTGAACCAGGGGAATTTAACCACTGAGCCATATCTTCACCTCTTTTTATTTTTTATTTCAAGACAGGGTCTCACTAAATTTCTTAGAGCCTCACCAAGTTGCTGATGCTGGCCTTGAACTTGTGATCTTCCTGTTTCAGCCTTTGAAACTTGTGGGATTACCATGCATCACTGCATCTGGCCAACTATGTTAATTTTTGAGGTTAGCTTTATGGCCCAGGATATGGTCAATCTTGACTTATATTCTGTGGTGCTTGAAGAGAATATGTATGTAGTTTTTGTTGGGTATAGTATTCAATAAATGTGAATTGTATTCTGTTGATTGGTGATGAGATTGAGTCCCTCTATACTTTATTTTCTGTCTAGTTTAAATTGTATGTAAAAAATACATCTACAAATATAAATATAGATTTGTCTATTCTATCAGTTCTATCAGTTCTTATTCAGCATAATTTGCATCATTGTTTTGTAGTAAATTCACACTTTGAATTGCTTTATTTTCTTGATAGTTACCCCTTGTTATGGTTTGGATGTGAGGTGTCACCCAAAAGTCATGTGTGAGACAATGCAAAAGGGTTTAGGGGAGAAGTGATCAGGTTATGAGAGCCTTAAGAAAATCAGTGAATTAATCCCCTTATGGGATTAGCTGAGTGGGATTGAAAACAGGTAGGGTGTGTGGCTGGAGCCTTTGGGGTATATATTTTATATTAGAGAGAGAGTAAAGTCTGCTTCCTTCTGCCACACTCTTCCCCATGATGTCCTGCCTCACCTCGAGACCCAGGGAATAGAGCTGGCTATCTATGGACTGAGACCTCTGAAGCTGTGAGTCCCCCAAATAAACTTTTCCTCCTCTAAAATTGTTCTTGTCAAGACTTTCAGTCACAGCAAAAAAAAAAAAAAAAAAAAAAAAGGCTGACTAATAAAATATTCCTTTATCATGATATAATGTCCTTCACTGTTTTGGTAATTTTCTTTGCTCTGAAATCTATTTTATTGGATATTAAGATAGCCATTTGTGCTTTCTTTATATGCATCTGCAAGATGAGCCTTTTTCTATTCCTTTACTTTCAAGTCCTTATATTTGAGGTGAATTTCTTTCAGACAGCATATGTAGAGTCATATTTTTAAATCTATTTTGTCAATCTCTTTTAATTGGTATATTTAGATTATTAATATTTAATGTAATTTTGATATGCTAGGATTTGTCTGACATTTTCTTATTTCTTGATTTCCTTTTTCTTTTTGGTTTGTTTGTGCTTGGGTTGGTTTTTTTTTGTTTTTTGTTTTGTTTTGTTTTGTTTTTTTACTATTTTTTTTCCTTTCAAAAATACTACTTGAACATTTTGAAGAATTTCATTTAAATTTATCTATAGTGTTCTTGAATGTATCACTTTGAAAGTTTTTTAGTTGGTTGTTGTAGGAATTATATTACACATACCTGTCACAATCGACTGGTATCATCATATTACCAATTTGTGTGAAATACAGAAAACTTACCTACCTTTTCTTTTCTTTATCCTCCCCCATTTTAATATAATTGCCTTAGATGTATTCTCTACATATGTTCAGGATCAAATTAGAAAGTGTTGTGCTTTGTTACAACCATCAAGCACAATCTAGAAGACACAAAAGTAAAAGGAAAGATATTTTTGTTTTTTCCTATTTTTGCTTAATGTGTTTTTTTTTCTTCCATCTCCATTTTGCAATTTCTTCATTTATCCTTCCTTTCTATTTACAGAATATCTCTTGGAAATTCTTGTAAGGGTAGCCTGGCCTGTTGGTGACAACCCCTCTTGGTTTCCTACATCTGAGAATGTCCCAATCTCCCTTCACTTCTGAGGATAGTTAACTGGATATAGGATTCTCGATTGATTCTTAGTTATTTGCTGTCAGAACTTGAAAAACATTGTGCCACTTTCTTCTGGCCTACATGGTTTCTGGTGAGAAATCTGCTGTAATTTATACTATTCTTCTTCTATAGGAAGGATATCATTTCTTTCTGGTGGCTTTCAAATGATTTTGTCTCTAGTTGTTAGGAATTTGGCTATGATATGTCATGTCATGAATTTCTTTGAGTTTATCCTGTGTGAGGTTTACTCAGGTTTGTGGCTCTGTCTTACCAAGTTTGGAAAGTTTTCAGCTAAAAGTTTTTGACACTGTTCTGTTAGAAAAAAAAAAAAGGTGAACCTCATTATTTCCAGATAGAAGTAAGAAATCCAGGTTCTACACTCAGTTTTTGTTGACAGTTGAAGGGTGACTCCTCAGTATTACTGGGCAGGAGTGGGAGTTCTTGCTCGCCAGTAGGCCTACACAAATATCTCCTGTCTAGTAGGATGGGAACATTTCATTGCTTGCCCCCATTGCTAATAGGAAAATATGGCCTTATTACTACATAGTGATAAAATTCTGACTCTCTTGTGGAGTGAGGTATAAGTGCTTCATTACTTCAAGGTAGAAATGGAATTCCATGCTGTCCACATGGTCTTCACTTATCATAGCTGCTGGGAAGCATGCTTCATTACAACCCTGCAGAAATGAAAATACCAGCCCCCTCCTCAACTTTCTCTGACACCATGCCAAATGGAAAGATCTGGGGGCACATAATGACACCATGCAGAGAGTAGAAGTCTAGACTTTGTAGTTGACTTTTGCTGGCATGTGCAGGGAAAGGTTTGTGTATTTTGTAGTGTTTAGCTGAGATAGAATGGTTGCAACCTAAAAGTTTTCTGTTTGTACTTGCTACTCATTTCCTGACCTTCTGATAAGATTTTTGTTGTTGTTGTTTTGTTTGCTTGTTTGTCCATCTGTACACACACACATTTCTAGTTGTTACCATTCTTCTAAGGGAGGTCTACTGAGAAAAAAATTGAGAGAATTCTTAATTAATTAAGTTGTTACTTGTGTCGTGAGGTTAGGGACCTAGCTAGTCTTCCCCCTTCCCTTGACCTGTCAAAATATCCTTATATTTGTCTTATACCTGATATCCAGGGGTTTTAGTTATACTTGGCAGGAAGAATAGAGAAAACTGTGTATATTTCATCTTTATAGAAGCATAAGTTTCCACTGAACTTTTGAAATGGTATTATGACCAAACTTCTTACCCCAGGTGTCCTCTCCTTGCAGATAAAATAGTATTCCACTTTAAAATACTGAAAGACCACATTATTTTCTTTTCTGTAGAATTCTTGTGAGGTTTGACCGATGCTAGAATAATATGAAATACATCTGCCTGGTATTTAATGTCTCCACTATCTAACTATAACTCTCCTCTTCATTTTCTTTCTCCTCCTTTCCACAGAACCCTGGAGCCTCAGTGAACTGCACTTGTTCCTTTCTAAAATGCTCTGGAAACTCTCTGGGCTTTCCTGCTACCTCATTTTGCTTTTGTCATTTTTATACCTGGAATATCCCATAATTTCAATTTTTTTTTCTTTCCATCCAAGAACCACTCAAATACTGCAACCTATCTTTTCTACTTCTCCTTGAACTCTCCTGACCTCTATTATCTGTAGCACTTCTGTGGTATGGGCTGCATACTGTGTGTGTGTGGAAGTTATTTATTAACAGAAATTTAGCTACACAACTAGGGTATGAGCTCCTTGATGAATAAAGCCCAGGATGATTCTTCTCGGCCTCCTCAATAGACCCTGGTGCAGGAAATGATACACAATATGTGCATAAAAAAAAACATGTAAAGAATTAATTCACATGATTCCTACATGGTAGTCCATCCAAAAAAGTCTCTTTGACTTCCCATCTTTAGGTATTTCAGGAGCCATTTTTCAGGACTTTCCATTTGAAGTCAAATTCTGCGAGTGGAATTTGACTTAGCATCTAAAGAGATCTGGATCCTTGAGTAGTTGAAGGGAAACACTACTCTCAGCACTAAGCCAGATCTCAAGGGAAAGTCTTTCTTTGGCTTTCAAAGTCATGAAGATTGTCTCGGAAAACTACGGATTAATTATGCAGAGATGGGACACAGCCAGAGAAACAAAAATCCACTGATTTACAGAAATAACACCTTTTCTCACCATCTAAATTAGTAGTTCAGAGTCTCCTAAATGGAGATATATTAAGGAAGCAGAATGCAAATGTGATCTCTATCTATTCCCAGCTCAGCAGGCATCGGTATCTAACAACATCATTAAGGTTGTCTTTGCATAGACAGGTCCAGGCAGGGAATGGCTACTCTCCAGGGACTCTTTCCACCATCACAGAACAGGAAAAAGTAAAGTGGCAAGCAAAGGGAGCAGAGGTGAAGACAAGAAATAGTGAGGAGGAAGGGGCAGGCTTTCCATTCTGACCGTCAAGAGCCACTTCCTGGTGATTCCAATGTCCTCTCTTTAGCTGATTCTCTTTTCTTCCTACCATTACTGCTTCTGTATTCTTTTATATGGTTTTCCAGCCTGCTTGCTTCCCTGAATCAACTCACCTTAAACACACACACCAAAGTGATTTCCCCTAAAACTCGATTATGATTATACCATCTTCACTTTCAAATAAACTTCATCATTTCAGTCTTACAACTGTCGTGTCCACATCTCTACACCAGGTGTTCAAGAGTCTCTGTGTGCTATAACTTTACCTTACACCAATCCAGTTACACCCAAGCAGGCAAAAGCAGAGTAGAAAGAATGCAGAATATAAATCAGACGAGGTCAAATCTAGCTCACTCTCATAATAGCTGCATGATTTCAGGTAACTTACTCAACTTTGATATAGTCTCAGTTTCCTTTTTTTTAAAAAAAAAAGTTGAAAAATAATAATAACTCAAAGGGTTGATGTGAGGAATAAATGATGTAGTAAGTAAATCATGTAGCACATAATAGGTGCTCAATAAATGGTAGCTATTTTTACTATGCTGAATCACACTGAACAATTTTCTCTATTCCCAAAGCACCACCAAGTCTTTTCTCAGGCTCAGTGGCCCTGGCAAGGTTGCAATGTGGCCTTGAAAAAGGAACAGATTATGCCAAGAGGAGAGGGGACTACCTAAGGATGAAGGGTGGTAGTGAGGAGCACCCACATAAGGATGAAGTAAATAGAACTCTGAGAGGCGCAGTTGTGAGAGGAGTGCTACAAACTCAGAGTGGCCAGGCAGGGTTTGGTAGTTTCAGTGTCTGATATTCTTTCCTGAGCCTCAGAGCAATCCCAGGCCTGTCCTTCCACAACTAAGAAGAACATTCTCCCACCTCTTCATGCAGATGAACTGTCTGCTTCTCTAGTAGACAGATGTATTCAAATGCCACAGGCAGCATAGAGGAGAGGTTGGCAAGTAGTCAACTCAGTTTGGGGTTTACATCTGAAGTGTATTCACTACGGTTTTCACAGCTATCATACCTGGTGTGCATGTGTGTTGTTAAAAGGGGCTCAGAGAAATTGTGTCGGGAGACCCACTTCAAAAGTACATTTATTATTATCTCCGCTGTTCAAGCCACACAAAATAAATGTCTGGCATTTCCAGAAATTGCTATCGATTCAGCAGCAGATTTTACAAGGCCAATCAATAACAGTTTCCTCCTTCCCCTTCTCCCCAAGTGTATATTTATTTGTGATCAAGCTTTCTGTTCCTCCTGTGCTTTCTAGTGCTTATAATTGGTCCAAAATAAATGGATGATTTCATCTTTTTCCAGGAAAAAAGAGAGAGTAGAAAACCTGCTATTAAAAATATCTCCCTCCCCCATGAAAAAGCAAAGCTGTGTGTGTGTGTGTGTGTGTGTGTGTGTGTGTGTGTGTGTGTGTAAGAGAATGAGATAGATGATAGGTAGGTAGGTAGGTAGGTAGGTAGATAGATAGATAGAGAATATAGAGAGAGAGACTGAAGTCAAGCTGTTTTCCAGGGTCAGAGCCTCAGTTCATACAGGGCCATATCTGTGCCCTTGTTTCCCTACACCAACATCATTCTGCAATAGATTAAGAACCCAAAAAGTCATATAGATTAACTGTCTAACAGAGGCTCAAACCAGAATAGAATTTCAAATTTCACCAGTCCAACCCCCTGAGAAGCTCAAAAAGTAAATGCAGATCTAAACCCAGGTCTCTTGCCTCTCTGACCAAGATATCCCCTTGATGTCCCATACACCCACCAACGTGTCTAACTACATTCCTGTCACCAGAGAAAACAGATCCTCATAAGCAATTGTCATGAGGAAATCCACTGTGGCAGGCAAAGGGGATGTGGGACTTTTCCCCATGGCAACTCACCATGCAAACAACTACTCACTTGTTCCCTGGCCTTTGGAGTCAGAACAGGAGCTGGACTTGTCTCTTAGGGTCTATTGACTGCCTGCCTCATCACCTCTGCCTCCTTCTCACTGACTAGACATGGCCCTGATCCATATTCAAAGCAGAATGTCACTGGTTAGCAAATAATGTGGGAGCATTGGGGAGCTAAGCCCAGCCTGAGCTGCTGGTCATTGTAGGTTGAATTGTGTTCTCCTAAAAAAATACACTAAAATCTAACCCTTAGTGCCTCAGAATGTGGCCTTATTTGGGGATAGGATCAATACTGAGTTATCAAGTTAATTAGAGTGGCCTCTCATCTGATACATGGTATCTTTATAAAAAGGATGGGTTTGAACACTGAGAGAGAAACATACAGAAAATACTTCATGTGAACATAAAGGCAGAGATCAGAGAGATCTTTCAAGCTGAGGGACATCAAAGATTGTCATCAAACCACTACAAGCTAGGGAAAAAGCCTGGAACCAATTATCCCCTTCAGAGCTCTTTGAAGGACCCAACCCTGCTAACACTTCAATTTCATGGTTCTGGCCTCCAGAACTATGAGATGACACATTTATGGTACTTAGTAGCAACATCCCTAGTTGACCAATGTTAAGGGGGCCTGGACTAAAGAATCTAGAGCTGAAAGTCAGAAAAACGATATTAACTAGACTTGAGGCTTAGAAATCACTTTTTTTTTTTTTTTTTACCACTGAGCCACATCCACAGCCCTGAAATCACCTTTCTTAAACCTGTCCCCCGACAAAAAAAATGTAGCATCCAGAGACAGAGTATAGAGGAACAAGGAGACATATACCCTGACTTTCCAGACAAAACAAACTTTTTGCAACTGATGGTCCAATTTACTCTGTGATAGGGTAGAAAACGTATGAGCCCTTGGACAAAAATAATCTTCTGGGTTTGTAGATAAATAGGAAGACTACATTTCCCACTGTCCTTTGCGATCAGAGTGGAGCATATGACTAATTCTAGCCAATAGGCATAGATTGAAGTGGCATAAGTGGAAGCATAGAAAAGTGGATGTAAATTTTCCAAATTCTGTCTTCTCCAGTCATGGAGACCCTAGAAGTCAAGTTATAACAGTGAGGTGCAAATTAAAGTACACTGGATCTTTACGTCACTGATTGAAAGGAAGCTGACCTGAGGGAACTATCTGGCTCCCAATGAACTTTTTAGAAGAAAGAAATAGATATCTACAAGACTTGGGGAGAACAATCTAACCTGACATTTTATCCTAACTCAACTGATGAGGGTCCCTCACTCCTATGATCCATATTTGGCAATTTTAATATCCAGAAGCAACTAACCCATTTGGAAAACAATAACTTGGGATTTTCTCTGGCTCTTGATTGCTTCACTCCATTGGTGGCACATCCTACCACAACTCTGTCCATGTGATCTCCCATGAAATCACAGACTCTGGACCTCAAGATAAAAAAAAAATGTCTCCTCAAAATTCCTAACAGGGTCTCCAGGGATAGCTTGAACCCTTATTAGAAAAGCAGTTCTTTCTACCACAACTATGATTATTAGAAATGTGTTCCTTTAGACTATCTAAAACCAGACTTTTTGCTCTTTCTACCCACTGACCTTCACAATTCTACCCTCCAAAGTTCTGGAATAATAAAGACAAGTCCATACTTATTGTAAACTTCTTTCCTCCTGGCTAATGTTTTAATCAAAGAAGATTTCTTTCTGGTAGCTTTGTGAATCAAGCTACCACAAATAAGTCAAATCTCAACAGTATGTAGGCCAAAGCTTTGTACCAATTATTTTGTTTTGTTAGGATTTTATAAAAATCTTTGTACCAATTATTTTGTTTTGTTAGGATTTTATAATTTAAAAAAAATGTTTTTTTCAAATAAATGTAAGTCCACCAGGGTCCTGCTATTCTTTCAGTCACAGAAAGATTTGCATGATAGCAATATTTGTTTTATTGAGATTTAACCTCTCCATTGAGCTGCTAAGTGCCTGAGCATGAATGTGGGAAATGGCTTTCTATCACCATAACCTCAGGAAAAAAAAAAATGTCAGAGAAATGCAGGCAAATAGATTATGATTGCATCGGACAACCCTTTTCATAAGCTAATGGGCTGCCTAACCTTTTCATGATGGCTGTCCCCCATAGGGTCTCGTAAGTAGATTGCCAAGGAGTTGGTTGAATTGGGCAAATTGATACACGAGCTTGTTTGACTTTCCATCTCTTTATGAATGATTGTTAGGTACTTTAACAATACACGAATGTGCTTAGAACACCTAATGGGGCATTAGTTAAGGAAAATAAGTAATTCCATTGAGAACTGTAGTGTTAACACAGAGAAAATCTATTTTCTTCCCTTTGAATAGTGGATTTTCCTTCATGTTTTAAGTGAAAATTTTTAAACATGTGCACACAAGTGAGACTTCTACACCCTCCAACTCATGTTTGAATCATGGAGATTCCTGGAGGAGAGATAATACACAATTTTACTTGAAGAATGAAAGGACTTTTACTTGAAGGACTAAAGGTTAAAATAAAAAAAAATCTTTAATATTTTATATTTAAATTAGAATATCTCATATTAGCATGGCTGGGGAAACACATAAATTGAGAAAATCTCTGAAAGACAATTTGACAGATATTATCAAGCCTTTCCAGTTTACATACCCTTTGACACAGATCCAATGATTTGGCTTCTAGGAATTTATTCAAAGGAGAAAATAATGGGTGTACATAGAGATTAATTTACAAAGATGTTTATAACAGCAGCATACAGGAAAAAGAAAAACTGCCAACAAAAGGAAATTGGCTTAAAAATGATACATTCTCTATACCATGTTATATGTACTTTATAAATTGTGTTATGAAGAATTAATGTTAAGTTTAAAAAGTAAGTTTCAAAATAGCATTTTCAGAATGTCGATTTTGTAAACACCCATACAAACAGATTAAAGGCATCAAAATGTTACAGTGCTTATACTTTAAGGTTAGAAAATGGGTGATTTTATTTCTGTAACTCTTTGAAATTTTTTAAAATGTTTCACAGTGAACACAATATATTTGTTATACAAAAATATTACAATGGAATTTCATCCTCTATCTAAAAGATTCTAATTTCTCAAGGTGTTTTTGTTGCTAGAAAATCAGGGACATCTTTCCCAGTGGCTTAAATGACAATACTAAGTAAATCCAGCCTTTTTTAAAACTATTACAGAGCCATTTTTAATCAAGCTTAAAAATTAACAGACAGTTCCATAATTAGCAAAGATAACCAATTCAGTTCCACTTGAAATAAAGACATGCATGCAGGTTTTAAAGCTGAGAAAGAAATATTGGTATCACTACTCAAGAGCTTTTGATATGGAGTCAGAAAAGTTACAGTCAAGTTCTGACATTAACTTTCAGATGCATTGAGTAATTTTCTCAGTTTTTTCAGACTGGAATTGTATAGGTACATAGATCTCTTTAAACATAAATGATATGAAAATCAATGCATAATTACCTAAAATACCATCAAGGAAGTCACACATTATATATTGCATAGCTCTGAGTCATCTCTACCCTAGAATTGTAATAACTAATAACCAATACTGGTTGTAATAACATAAAGTAACTTAATTCCTTTTCTTTTCTTGGCTCTTTGTTGTGTGTGTGAAAAAAAAAACATGTACTCATGTACAAAATTATCATAAATGTACAGCTTATTGCAAATGAAACCCATGTAAGCCCCACTGACACTAAGAAATGGAAAACAGCCAGACCCCAGAAGGCCTGCATGTGCTCTTTCCCAATGAGACCTCCTTTCTCTCTTACCATCTTTCTTTTTTTCCAAGTTTTTTTATTGGTGAATTATAGTTGTACATAAACAGTGGAATTTGTTGTTACATATTTATGCATGCACATAATATAACAATAGAATTTGGCCAGGATCACTCCCCCACCCCAGTCTCCTCTCCTCTCGCCCACTGGTTCTTTTCCTCTAGGCATCACCATTCTCTTGACACTATTGTGATTATTTCCTTGACTTGTTTTATAGTCTACCACCCAAATATGCATTTCTGAACAATACAGCTTACTTGTATTTATGTTTGAATCTCATATAAACGGAATCATATAGAAAAAACTGTCATGATTATGGATTTTAAAAAAACCACTTTGTAATTCCAAACAACACCACAATCCCAATGACTCAGGAGACTGAGGCAGGAGATCACCAGTTTCAGGCCAGTCTGGACAATTTAGCGAGATCCCATATCAAAATAAAAAATAACAAAGCTCTGAGGGTAGTGTTCAGTGGCAGTGTGCCCCAGTATTGCCATGCCTACTACCACAAAACAAAACAAAAAATTTTTTTCGTAAACACAAGTAAATACCATTATTCATATTATAATCCTATTATATGGTTATGTAGCTTCTGAATTTCAATCCTTCAAAGCAAGTAGCTGATTTCACAATTTTGATGTTGAGTTAATTTCCACTCAGGTCTGGACCATCTCATGCTTCTAGGTGGTCAGCACAATTTTATGTTCAGGGGTCCTCTGGAGATCTGTGTTTGAGACTCCTTGTGTCACCTGGATGGAAAAATACTTGCCTGAGGCCAAAGGGGTCCAGAAATACCTGCTTTGTTCAACAACTAGCAGGCTTCTCTCTGTTGAGTGAGTTCCCCAGCTATGATCAAGGCTCTAAAGTCATATCTGGTTAATCATTGGCTAGAAATCAATACACAGAGAGTGATGGTTTCTGATAAGAAATTATAATAAGCAAATTCAAGTTCAAAAGACTGGCTGTCATTTTGATCATTTTTGTTAAAAAAAAAAAAGGTGTTAAGCCCCCATTTGTTGGAAAATAATATGACCCCACTCATGCTGCTAACTAAATACAGAACTACTTTTTTCTTTTTTTTTTTAAATAGGTCTCTTTCCCCTCTCTGGTCAATTCACTGTGTTCCTAGGTTCTGCTTTACAAATGCCACCTAAAATTTTTTTCAATTCTAAGAAAATGCATCAATTTTATTCTGGTTTCACAAGGCCTCAGGGTTCAGATACCCTTTGTCCCAGTTCTGGAATAATTCTGCTGGTCTTTGATGTTTGCGGCTACCATGTGAACCGATCCATGGGGCTCCCAGTGCCCAAGGCACAGTGTCACTGTGGGTTTCCCAGCTGGCATGTGGCCAGGGCTTACCATTCCTCCAGTGCAACCAACCATGCTTGTGCACATGAGCACATGCGTGTGTGAATGGGTGGGTGTGTTCAAGCGTGTGTCAGCATACTCCCTGGCTCATTTGGGGACTATAGCAATAATAGGAATAATGTCTTTCATGTGTAAATGTTGGGTAAATAAATGAACAAATGAGCAATACTTCACCTGGCTCCTACCCCAACATTCCTTCTCTTCTCAAAACTGAGGCCATTTGAATTCCACCTTCAGGCTCATTACTGTGCCATTCCTAGGACCAATACAGGACTTAGTTAAGTAGAATTTTAGAGGTTTAGATCTAGAGTCTCCAAAAAAAAAAAAAAACAGAATTTAGTGTACCTCCTTGCTATCTGTACTACCTAAGAGATTGGCTGTATCCCTCTAGGTTAGTTAGCTTTTCATTGCTGTGACCAAAAAACCTAACCAGAACAATGTAAAGGAGGAAAAAAATATTTTGGCCAACAGTTTCAGAGGTTCATTCCATAGTCAGTCAACTCTATCATTCTGGGTCCAAGGTGAGGCAGAATATCATGGTGGAAGGGCATGGCTAAGGAGTGCTGCTCACCTCATGGTAGCCAGGTAGCAGAGAGAGAGAGATCAAGGTGCCAGGGATAAAATATAAATCCCAAGGTATGCCTGCAGTGATCCAGTTCCTCTAGCCATGCCCCATCTTCCCATAGTTACCACCCAGTAATCCATGCAAATTGCTGAGAGCCATAACTAAGTAAGAATGATGCATGGCAATTTCCTTGTGAGCCTACCTCATGTTGCTTAGAGGGAGGACTCTCCATTGTGGAAATGGGCTTGCCTTGGACCCAGGTCATTTGCAGTGACATTGCATGAAAGGTGACCTTACTCAAGGACCACAGTAGATCCGGGTTTAGGGCGGATCAGGGTTTAGGGCAGATGGGGTTTAGGGCGGTTTAAGATGGACCCTGCTGGGAATAGGGCATATCCTGCAGCCTCAGGCGCCCTCCTGCTCCTTGAGTTCTCCTTGAGTTCCCCTTGAGTTCTCACGGGATTCAGAGAGTTTTTTGGGATGCAGAGCCCAGTGGAAGTGTGGATTTTCCCCAGAACGTGCGTGTAGAGTGCCGGTGAAAGTTGGGAATAAAGAGTTGCTGTTGGAATCTACAAGTTTTTGTGGTGGCTCGTGATTTTGTGCCCAGCCAGACTGCGGCAGCAAATTATTATTTCATCAAGTGGATTAATCCACTGATAGGGCACAGCTCTCATAATCTAGTCATTTTTACTTCGGCATTAACACAGGAGCTTTTAAGAAATAACTCATATTCATACATAATGTTTAATCCAAGTAGTTAGGATCCTGCTTATTGCCCAAATCAACATGTGACATTATCTCATCATTGAAAGATTTTCCACTGGAACCACTATCTTTCCCTGGTCCTTCCTGATCTTGACCATCTGTCATTGATTACCATACTCTTCACATGCATCATCTAGAATTCTTCACCCCACTTGCAGCTGGGTCTGCCCCTAGATCACCAGGATGGGTATCTTAATCTCTAGTTCAATTCTTCAACTCTACTCTTCCCACACCATTGTCTACTTTAACTTTTAAAGTAAAGACAGAAATATGTTTTAAAAATAGAAAACATTCAAAATGAGTAAATAACTTAAAAAAATTTTTGTTAAAGTATAAATGGATAGACATACCATATTTATGGATTAGAAGACTTGGGCTAGTTAAGATGGCATTCTTTACAAATTGACACATAGAATTAATGAGATTCTAATCAAAATCCTCAAACTATATGAAGTTGATTATGAAGTTTTTATGGAAAGGCAAAGAAACTAAAATAGTCAAAACAAATTTGTAGAAGAATAAAGGTTAAAGATTCATCCTACCTGGTTCAAGACCTACTCTAAAGTATGAAGACTGTGTAGTATTGGCAAATAGATAAACACTGAAATCACTGGAACTGAATAGAGAGCTCAGAAGTAGATTCACATATGCCGGGTCAATTGATTTTTTTTTTTTTAACAGAGATACAAAAGCAACTCTTTATTTTCAAAGAAATGTAGTGGGGCCATTGGATAGCTATATGAAAATATATGAGTCACTTCAACCTAAGCCTCACATTAAAAAATTAACTCAAAATAGGTCATTGAGCCAGGTACAATGATGCATACCTGTAATCCCAGCAGCTTGAGAGGCTGAGCCAGGATGTGAGTTCAAAGCCAGCCTCAGCAACTTAGCTGGATCCTAAGCAACCTAGCAAGACCCTGACTCTAATATATATATATATAAAAATATATATATATTTTTTTTTCATTGATTTAAATGTAATATGAAAAGATTTAAAACCTTTGGATGAAGAAATAAGATAAATTTTTATAACCTAGGTTTAGGCAAAGATTTCTTAGATATAAGACTAAAGACACAATGCATAAAAGACAAAAATAATCAAATTTCATCAAAATTAAAATTATTTTCTTTATGAAAGATACTATTAAGAGAATGAAACTATAAGTTAAAGATCAGGAGAATATAGTGGCAAATGAGATATCAGACAACTTTCTTATGTGTAGAACATATAAAGAACTCTCAAAACTTAACAGTTAGGAAAAAAAACTAATTTTTTTTAAATGTACAAAGACATGGGCTGAGGATATAGCTCAGTTGGTAGAGTGCTTGCCTCACATGCACAAGGCCCTGGGTTCAATCCCCAGCACCATGTGCCCACGTGCGCATGCGCGCGCCCACACACTCTCACGCGTGCGTGCACACACACACAAAAAATGTACAAAGACATGAATGAACACTTGATTATAGAGGATCTACAGATGGAAAAAAAAGTATAACAATAGATGTTCAATATCATTAATCTCTAGGAAATGAAATTGAAAAACACAATGAGATCCCACTACATACATATTTGATTGGTTAAAATAAAATTATTTTAAAATATTGACAATATCGAATGCTGGCAAGAATACAGAGCAACTGGCACTCTCTCCTGCATTGCTGGTAGGAAAACAAGAAGGAAAAATATTCTGTAAAATAGTCTGATAGATTCTTATATAGTGAAACATACACTTTCCATTCGACCCACATATCTATTATAAATGTTGATAATAGTTCTGTATATAGTACCCCCAAAGTGAAACATCTCAAATTTTCTCCTACAGAGAATGATTGAACAGCCACGGTGCAGCCATATGATGGGATATATCTATTGGACCTGTTACTGGACCTTTCTCAAAGACACAAAGCTGCGTGAAAGAAGTTAGCTTTTAAAAGTTACATATTGTATGTTCCCTCTTATATGACATTCTAGAAAGGGCAAAACAATAGCAACAGAGAGCTTATCAGGACTGATTTGGACTAGGAGTAGAAAGACAATTCCATCACCTCTGTTTTTTTAGTTTTTTGGTGATGGAACTGTCTCAGTGTTGTGGTGGTTGCAGGAATACATGCATTTCTAAAATTACTGTACAGTATAGCAATTTTAAAAAAAGAGAGTGAGAGAGAAAGAGAGAGAGAATTTTTTAAAATATTTATTTTTTAGTTTTAGGTGGACACAACATCTTTGTTTGTATGTGGTGCTGAGGATGGAACCCGGGCCACACGCATGCCCGGCAAGCACGCTACCACTTGAGCCACATCCCCAGCCCCAGTATAGCAATTTAAAAACTGAAAAGTAAAAAAAAAAAAAAAATCTTAGCATACAGTACCCCAATATTTTTCCATATGGATAAATGTAAATAGAATCATTCTATATTATTACATAATATATAACCCATTTTAATTTAACATGTTTTAAATATCTTTCAATGTAACTAAACATATATCTACATATCAAGTTTTAATGTTTGGCTTGTTATAATACATAGATGTAACACATTATATAAGGACTCCCATGTTATTGGGTATTTGGTTGTTTCAGATTTTTCAATATTAATAATGATGTGATAATCATTCTTATAGTTAATTATCTGCACAAATCTTTAATTAACCTTTTAAAATGTTTAGAAGTAGACTTGCTAGATCAAAGATATAAATAGTTTTAAAGGTCTTTGACATGTTTGTCTAAATGTCCCTCAGAAAAGTGGTACCCAAATTTCATTCCCAGAAGACACAAAGAATAGCCATTTCATGCAAATTATAACTACACTGAGAGTTCATCTTACTCTAGCCAGAATGGCAATTAACAAAAATACAAGAAACAGTAAATATTGGTGAGGATGACAGGGAAAGGTACAATCATTCCTTGTTGATAAGACTGCAAATTAGTACAATCACTCTGGAAAGCAATATGGAGATTTCTCAAAAACTAAGAAAAGAACCACCATTTGACCCAGTTATCCTACTCCTCAGTATATATCCAAAGGAGTTAAAATCAGCACACTACAGTGACACAGCCACATCAATGTTTATAGCAGTACAATTCACAATTGCTAAGCTATGGAACCTAGCTAGATGCCCATCAACAGATGATTGTGGTATGTATACACAATGGAATATTAATTACTCAGCCATAAAGAAGAATGATTTATGATATTCACAGATAAATGGATGGATCTGGGAACTATTACGTTAAGTGAAATAAACCAATCCCCAAAAAACAATGGTCAAATGTTTTCTCTGATATATTGGATGCTAACACACAATAAGATGGAAGGTAGGAGAAATAGAAATTCAGTGGATTAAACAAAGGAGAATAAAGAGGAAGGGATGGGGAGATAAGAATAGGAAAGACAGTGGAATGCATCTGAGCTAACCTTCTTATGTACATAAATGGAGACACCACAGTGAATCTCACCATCATATATGTCCATGATGGGATCCTAATTAGAATAAGATATATTCCATGCTCATATAAATATATCAAAAGAGATTCTGCTGTCATGTATAACTAAGAAGAGCAAATTTTTAAAATTTGCATATTAAGGGCTGGGGTTGTGGCTCTGTGGTAGAGTGCTTGCTTCACACATGTGAGGCCATGGGTTAGATCCTCAGCACCACATAAAAATAAATAAATGAAATAGAGGTATTGTGCCCAACTACAACTAAAAATTAAATATTAAAAAAGAAAAAAATTGCATAATAAAGAAAAGAGTATCCACTTTACCATATGCTCCTTGCTCAAATTCTGCTGTTGTATCATGTGATCATGTGGGGTTAAAACTTCTTAAGAGTCCTATATCAATATATGTGGAATCATCTTTGACCAAGAAAACAACCCACAGAGCCTCACACACAGCCTTGCACACAGAAGTCAATGCTGGTATTTGTATATATATATTTTTTTAGTAAGAATAAACAAACAAACAAAAACCCTAAATTTTTCTCAGGCAACTAATTCTTTTTAAAGCTAAACTCTTTAGAGCTATTTAGCTTTTTAATCAATGATCACTAATACAACTGTAAAGCAGTGGTCCCCAAATATTTTCTTATCAAATCCCACCAATAAAAGAATTTGGAGCATTCACTCAGTATACTTATTTTTTAATACTTTCTAAGTATATATATACCTGTTAATCAACACTTGAAAGAATAACAAAGCTTATTTTTTTTTAATATTTGGGGTTCAAAGTAAGCATAAATTGAAGTTCCAATATTTTCTTCACACTCTCAAACCATTGCTCTTTCCATCCTCCCAGGCTGGGCACATCTTTCGGATGACTGCCCTGAGGAACTAGACACCCAAGGTTCTGTGCTGTGCACCATGAAAAGAACCATAAAAGAGCGCAGCCTCTGCCCTGGGGATTTCACAGGCCGCCTGGAGAAGACGATGAGCAATTCATAGATATTTGAGCTGTGAACACAAGGGAGAGAGCAATGGAAAGAGGGGTCCCTGGAACAGGTCATGAAGTACAGAAGGAATTTTGAATTTTATACCCTGAGGAAACCCCTCACTATATGTTCTAGTCCAGCTTCAGCAACGTTCCAGGAAGTGGGGCTGGGGAGGCCTTTGGAGTGGGAACAAGCTGTACACCTGCCATACGACTGTTGGTGGGTTTTACTTTGTGTTGTGTGTGTGTGTGTGTGTGTGTGTGGTGTGTGGTGTGTGTTTTTCCTGTTTGTTTAATGTATTTTTTTTTCCTTCTGTTTCAAGACATTGTGACATACATTTCAGTTTTAGCAAAGGACAGTGCCAGAGGGTATGGAGACTCCTCTGTTGAGATGGCTGAACTCTGGCAGGTTAGTGCCCAGTGTGGCTTCATAGTTTTCTTATTTTTAAGCATAAGAATCATATCTTCCAGACACGCGATCTCCTAAGGACAGCTATTGGCATGCAGGCACTAGGCACACAGGACTCCTGGAGTGTTCTTAAAATTCGGCTTTGCACCCTGTCAGTACCCTGATTTACTGCCCCACAGAGTTTTACCTGTCTACAAAATAAATCTCAAATTCCCCCTTATGACATTTAAGATACTTCAAATTCTGGCCTCCACCTCAACACCTGTTATTTTCCTCATCTCCCACCAGACATGCCAAACCATGTGCTCCTCCCTACACACTGGCTCTATCTCCCATAACAGTTCAGCCAACTCTCTGACACCCTACCCCACTTTTCTAAGTCCCACTCACCTTTCTGCAGCAGTTCTGAGGTCAAGATCTCTGTGAAGTATCCACACTCCCATTTGCTTCCTTCCCTGACAGAATCAAGCTTATCTTCCCTTGGATTTTAATGTGCCCCTCCTCCCCCTCCCCTCCTCCTGCCCTCCCCCTCCCTTTCCCCTCCTCCTCCCCTCCCCTCCCCCTCCCCCACTCTTCCTCCTGCCCTCCCCCTCCCTTCCCCTTCCCCTCCTCCTTCTCCTTCTTCCTCTTCCTCCTCTTCTTCTTTTTCTCTCTCTCCACCCACTTCTTTCTCTCTTTCTTTTGTTGTACTTTCCTTAACCTGCCTTGGAATATATTCAGCTATGTCCAGTCTTATCTCTTCCTGAAGAATAAAATCTCTCTGCCCATGAGGTAAAATGAGTTATCGTTTTCTGCTACCCTGCATCTTATTTCAATGAAAATACAGAACTGCCAAACTTTCTTAATAAGGTGAGGCAATTCTCACCTCATCTAGGAAGCTGTTTACGTTTTTCTAATTTTCAAAGATTTGCATCAAGCTGGAGGAAGAACCAACTTGCAGGATAAGGAACTTCAAAGTTTTGTTTTGACATCTTGTATTTGAGAAGCCTATGGGATTTTCAAGTAGTGAGGGCCAGGAGGCGGCTGGATATACCTGGTTGGATATGATGAAAGGCAACAGATTAGTACTCCTCAGCATACAGGGGGTAGTAAAAACTATCAGAGACCATGACATTTCCCAGACAGCATAGAATAAGAGAAGTACAGCATAGAATAAGAGAAGTACACCAAAGATAGAATCTTACAAGGACACCAGTATTTAACAGTAAGGGAAAAAATATCCTTAAAGGAGAATAGTAAACTATAATTAAAAAAGACATAAAGAAAACTAGAGATTTGGGTGTTTCAAAGAGGAAGGAAGTGGTAAACTAGAATGCTACAAAAAGCCAATAAAGAAAGGGCTAAAAAGTGTCCATGGACTTTGACAGTTGGAAAATCCTTCAGATATCAGCCAAAGCAGCTTCCATTTGTTAAGTGATTAATTGATATTAGGGTAAAAAGAGGGCAAACCTTTCCATAGCTTAAATACAAATGGAAGAAGAAAGAGAAGTTGCTTAGTCCAAGTTGTTTCTCTGGGACTATGAAAGAAAGCATGTTTACAAGCTAAAGAAAATAAATTAGCCAAGAAAGTGGGGGCTTAAAAAACATACAGAAAAGATCATACATAATCCTGGTGCGGTAGCACACGCCTGTAATCCCTTGGGAGGCTAAGCCAGCCTTAGCAAAAGCAAGGTTCTAAGCAACTCAGTGAGACCCTGTCTCTAAATGAAATACAAAATAGGGCTGGGGCACGTGGCTCAGTGGCGGAATGCCCCTGAGTTCAATTCTCAGCATCCCACCCCCCAAAAAGATTATACATCAAGACCAAGTGGAATTTGTTCCAGGGATGCAGAGTGGTTTCAACATTTGAAAATCATGTTAATAGAATAAAGGGAAAGTGATTGTTTTAATATAGACAGAAAAGATTTTTACAAAATTCAATTATATTCCATGATTTTAAAAATCCAAAAATAAAAACATTCAAAAAGCCATGAATAGAAGAGAAACTCCTCACCCTAATAAAAGGCATGAAAAGATCATGTCATCTGTAAGTGTCTCTGCTCATAGATGACATGATCTTGTATATAGAAACTATCCTAAATAATTCACCAAAAACCTATTAGGATTAATAATAAATTCAGCAAGTTTGCAAGGCTAAAAAATCAACATAAAAATTGTATTTCTATATACCAATAATGAACAATCCAAAATATAATTAAGAAAAGAATTTAATTTATGATAACATCAAGAAGAGTAAAATACTTAGGAATATTTAAATAGAATTAAATATTAATATTTAAAAAGAATTTAAAAATTATTTTTAAAAAGAAGTACAAGACTTGTACACAGAAATCTACAAACATTGTAAAAGAAATCAAAGAAATGGACAGAGATTCCACGAGCATAGGTTGAAAGACTAAGTATGAAAATGGTAATATTCCCCAGACTGATGAATAGGTCCCTTACAATCTCCAAATCTCAGCTTTTTCACAGAAATTGGCATTTGATCATAAAATTCATATGAAATTCAAGGGGCCTGTAATAAGCAAAACTATCTTTTTTTTTTTTTTTTTTTTTATTGGTCGTTCATAACATTACATAGTTCTTAATACATCATATTACACGGTTTGATTCAAGTGGATTATGAACTCCCGCTTTTACCCCGTATACAGATTGCTGAATCACATTAGTTACCCTTCCATTGATTGACATATTGCCTTTCTAGTGTCTGATGTATTCTGCTGTCTGTCCTATTGTCTACTATCCCCCCTCCCCTCCCCTCCCTTCCCCTCCCCTTTTCTCTCTCTACCCCTTCTACTGTAAATCATGTCTTCCATTTGTATTCTCTTGACTTACCCCTCCTTACCTCTTATATGACATTTTGTATAACCCTGAGGATCGCCTTCCATTTCCATGCAATTTCCCTTCTCACTCCCTTTCCCTCCCACCTCTCATCCCTGTTTACTGTAAATATTCTTCTCAAGCTCTTCGTCCCTACCCTGTCCTTGTTTACACCCCTTATATCAAAGGAGTCATTTGGTATTTGTTTTTTAAAGATTGACTAGCTTCACTTAGCATAATCTGCTCTAATGCCATCCATTTCCCTCCAAATTCTATAATTTTGTCATTTTTTAATGCAGAGTAATACTCCATAGTGTATAAATGCCACATTTTTTTTATCCATTCATCTATTGAAGGGCATCTAGGCTGGTTCCACAGTCTTGCTATCGTGAGTTGAGCTGCTATGAACATCGATGTAGCAGTGTCCCTGTAGCATGCTCTTGTTAGGGCTTTAGGGAATAGACCGAGAAGGGGAATAGCTGGGTCAAATGGTGGTTCCATTCCCAGCTTTCCGAGAAATCTCCATACTGCTTTCCAAATTGGCTGCACCAATTTGCAGTCCCACCAGCAATGAACAAGAGTGCCCTTTTCCCCGCATCCTCTCCAGTACTTATTGTTGTTTGACTTCCTAATGGCTGCCAGTCTTACTGGAGTGAGATGGTATCTTAGGGTAGTTTTGATTTGCATTTCTCTGACTGCTAGCGATGGTGAGCATTTTTTCATGTACTTGTTGATTGATTGTATGTCCTCCTCTGAGAAGTGTCTGTTCAGGTCATTGGCCCATTTATTGATTGGGTTATTTGTTATCTTATTGTCTAATTTTTTGAGTTCTTTGTATATTCTGGTTATTAGGGCTCTATCTGAAGTGTGTGGAGTAAAGATTTGTTCCCAGGATGTAGGCTCCCTATTTATCTCTCTTATTGTTTCTTTTGCTGAGAAAAAACTTTTTAGTTTGAGTAAGTCCCATTTGTTGATTCTATTTGTTAACTCTAGCGCTATGGGTGTCTTATTGAGGAATTTGGAGCCCGATCCCACAGCGTGTAGATCATAACCAACTTTTTCTTCTATCAGATGCCGTGTCTCTGATTTAATATCAAGCTCCTTGATCCATTTTGAGTTAACTTTTGTGCACGGCGAGAGATAGGGATTCAGATTCATTTTGGTGCAAATGGATTTCCAGTTTTCCCAGCACCATTTGTTGAAGATGCTATCCTTCCTCCATTGCATGCTTTTAGCTCCTTTATCAAATATAAGAAAGTTGTAGTTTTGTGGATTGGTCTCTGCGTCCTCTATTCTGTACCATTGGTCCACCCGCCTGTTTTGGTACCAGTACCATGCTGTTTTTGTTACTATTGCTCTGTAGTATAGTTTGAAGTCTGGTATCGCTATACCGCCTGATTCACACTTCCTGCTTAGTATTGTTTTTGCTATTCTGGGTCTTTTATTATTCCATATGAATTTCATGATTCTTTTATCTATTTCTACAAGATATGCTGTTGGGATTTTGATTGGCATTGCATTGAACTTATAGAGAACTTTTGGTAATATCGCCATTTTGATGATGTTAGTTCTGCCTATCCATGAGCAGGGTATGTTTTTCCATCTTCTAAGGTCTTCTTCTATGTCTTTCTTTAGGGTTCTGTAATTTTCATTGTATAAATCTTTCACCTCTTTTGTTAGGTTGATTCCCAAGTATTTTATTTTTTGGGGGGATATTGTGAATGGAGTAGTTGTCCTCATTTCCGTTTCAGAGGATTTGTCGCTCATATACAGGAACGCCTTTGATTTATGCGTGTTGATCTTATATCCTGCCACTTTGCTGAATTCATTTATTAGCTCTAATAGCTTCTTTGTAGACCCTTTTGGGTCTGCTAGGTATAGAATCATATCATCTACAAATAGTGATAATTTAAGTTCTTCTTTTCCTATTTTTATGCCTTTAATTTCTTTTGACTGTCTAATTGCTCTGGCCAGTGTTTCGAGGACTATGTTGAACAGAAGTGGTGAGAGAGGGCATCCCTGTCTTGTACCAGATCTTAGAGGGAATGCCTTCAATTTTTCTCCATTCAGAATGATGCTGGCCTGTGGCTTATCATAGATTGCTTTTACAATGTTGAGGTATGATCCTGTTATCCCTAATTTTTCTAGCGTTTTGAACATAAAGGGATGCTGTACTTTGTCGAATGCTTTTTCTGCATCTATTGAGATGATCATATGGTTCTTATTTTTAAGTCTATTGATGTGGTGAATAACATTTATTGATTTCCGTATATTAAACCAGCCTTGCATCCCAGGGATGAATCCTACTTGATCATGATGTATAATTTTTTTGATATGTATTTGAATCCGATTCGCCAGAATTTTATTGAGGATTTTTGCGTCAAGGTTCATTAGAGATATTGGTCTGTAGTTTTCCTTCTTTGATGTGTCTTTGTCTGGTTTCGGAATCAGGGAGATGTTGGCCTCGTAGAATGAATTTGGAAGTTCTCCCTCTTTTTCTATTTCCTGAAATAGCTTGAAAAGTATTGGTGTTAGTTCCTCTTTAAAGGTTTTGTAAAACTCTGCTGTATACCCATCCGGTCCTGGGCTTTTCTTAGTTGGTAGTCTTTTGATGGTTTCTTCTATTTCCTCTATTGTTATTGGTCTGTTTAGGTTGTCTATATCCTCCTGGCTCAATCTGGGCAGATCATAGGACTCAAGGAATTTATCTATGCCTTCACTATCTTCTATTTTATTGGAGTATAAGGATTCAAAGTAATTTCTGATTATCTTCTGTATTTCTGAAGTGTCTGTTGTGATATTGCCTTTTTCATCCCGTATGCTAGTAATTTGGGTTCTCTCTCTTCTTCTCTTCGTTAGCATGGCTAAGGGTCTGTCAATTTTATTTATTTTTTCAAAGAACCAGCTTTTAGTTTTGTCAATTTTTTCAATTGTTTCTTTTGTTTCAATTTCATTAATTTCAGCTCTGATTTTAATTATTTCTTGCTTTCTACTTCTTTTGCTGTTGTTTTGCTCTTCTTTTTCTAGGATTTTGAGATGAAGTATGAGATCATTTATTTGTTGGTTTTTTCTTTTTTTGAGGAATGAACTCCAAGCAATGAATTTTCCTCTTAGAACTGCTTTCAATGTGTCCCATAGATTCCGATATGTTGTGTCTGTGTTTTCATTTAACTCTAGGAATTTTTTAATTTCCTCCTTGATGTCTTCTAAAACCCATTGATCACTCAGCAACCTATTGTTCATTCTCCAGGTGATGCTTGCTTTTTCCTTTCTTCTTTTATCATTGATTTTCAGTTTCATTCCATTATGATCAGATAAGATGCATGGTATTATCTCTACCCCTTTGTATTGTCCAAGAGTTGCCCTGTGACATAGTATATGGTCTATTTTTGAGAAGGTTCCATGTGCTGCTGAGAAAAAAGTGTAGCTACTTGATGTTGGGTGGTATAGTCTATATATGTCAATTAAGTCTAGGTTGTTAATTGTGTTATTGAGTTCTATAGTTTCCTTATTTAACTTTTGTTTGGAAGATCTGTCCAGTGGTGAGAGAGGTGTGTTGAAGTCTCCCATGATTATTGTATGTTGGTCTATTAGACTCTTGAACTTGAGAAGAGTTTGCTTGATGAATACAGCTGCACCATTATTTGGGGCATATATATTTATGATTGTTATGTCTTGTTGGTGTATGGTTCCCTTGAGCAGTATGAAGTGTCCTTCTATATCCCTTTTGATTAGCTTTGGCTTGAAATCTATTTTATTAGATATGAGTATGGACACTCCTGCTTGTTTCCGCGGTCCATATGAGTGATATGATTTTTCCCAACCTTTCACCTTCAGTCTATGTATATCTTTTCCTATCAAATGCGTCTCCTGTAGACAGCATATTGTTGGGTCTTGTTTTTTGATCCATTCTACTAGCCTGTGTCTCTTAATTGGTGAGTTTAAGCCATTAACATTTAGGGTTATTATTGAGATATGGTTTGTTCTTCTATCCATATTTGTTTATTGATGTTACTAAACCTGATTTGTTATCCTCTTTGACTACTTTCCCCCCTTTACTGTCCTACCTCCCATTGTTGGTTTTCAATGTTGTTTTCCATTTCCTCTTCCTGTAATGTTTTGCCAAGGATTTTTTGAAGAGATGGTTTTCTAGCTGCGAATTCTTTTAACTTTTGTTTATTGTGGAAGGTTTTAATTTCATCTTCTAACCTGAAGCTTAATTTCGCCGGATACACGATTCTTGGTTGGAGCCCATTGTCTTTCAGTGTTTGAAATACGTTATTCCAGGATCTTCTAGCTTTCAGAGTCTGTGTTGAGAGATCAGCTGTTATCCTGATTGGTTTACCCCTAAATGTAATCTGCTTTCTTTCTCTTGCAGCTTTTAAAATTCTCTCCTTATTCTGTATGTTGGACATCTTCATTATAATGTGTCTAGGTGTGGATCTCTTATGATTTTGCACATTCGGCGTCCTGTAGGCTTCTAGGATTTGGGATTCTGTCTCAATCTTCAATTCTGGGAAGTTTTCTCGTATTATTTCACTGAATAGACTGTTTATTCCTTTGGAATGGAGCTCTGTGCCTTCCTGTATCCCAATGACTCTTAAATTTGGTCTTTTGATATTGTCCCATAATTCTTGGATGTTCTGCTCATGGTTTCTTAGCAGACTTGCTGAGCTGTCTATGTTCTTTTCCAGTTGAAATACTTTGTCTTCATTGTCTGATGTTCTCTCTTCTAAGTGATCTACTCTGCTGGTAGTATTCTCAATTGAGTTTTTAAGTTGGTTTATTGTTTCCTGCATTTCTAGAATTTCAATTTGTTTGTTTTTTATTACCTCTATCTCCCTGTGAAATTGATCTTTGACTTCCTGGATTTGTTTGTCAATGTGATCTTTCATTGTCTGATTTTGCTGTCTCATGTCTTCCTTGAGACTCCAGATCATCTGAAGCATATATATCCTGAACTCTTTATCTGATATTCCATCTGTTGCAGCTATTACCTCTTCTAAAGTTGAGTTGACCTGCATTGCTTGTGGTCCTTTCTTTCCTTGTCTTTTCATACTGCTCGCGTTTCTTTCTGCTTGGTGCAATTGTTGTGTTTTGAAATTTACCCCCTATTTATTTATGTTGCTCTTCTATACTTGAGAAGTCTCCCTTGCAGGTGCGGGCGGCGGCTGTGCCCCTACTCCAATTGGGGTGACGTGTCTACCACGCTGGCAGCTCTCTGGGCCTGTTCCGGGAGTGGAAGGCGGCTCTGCTCTGTCCCTATTCCAATTGGGGTGTCGTGACTACAATGCTGGCAGATCGCTGGGCCTGTTCCGGGCGTGGGCGGTGGGCTTGGCTGGCGGGATTCCACCTAATGGCAGTCCCTAACCTCCCTGCTTGCTAATTAATGGCTTCTCTGAGGCGCCACGCCTTCTGTAGCTGCGGGGCAGGCCGCGCGAATCAGGTGGCCTGGATCTCCGGGGTCCTGCTGCTGGCTGTTTTGATGTTGCAAGCTGTTGGAGAGTGGTGGTGTATTCTTCAGCTTTCCCGGATGGTGGCCACTGACTGCCTGGATGGAGTGTCCGCTGTTTTGATGTTGCACTCTGAAGGAGAGTGGCGGTGTATCCTTCAGCTTTCCCGGATGGTGGCCGCTGACTGCCTCGGTGGAGTGTCCGCTGTGGGGGATGGGACTGTAGCGCTTCCTTCCCCTTCTGAGAACCCGTGCTCGGCCCAAGGGTCCGTGCGGGCTTGGCTGGTGGGATTCCACCTAATGGCCTTCCCTAACCTCCCTGCTTGCCAATTAATGGCTTCACTGAGGCGCCACGCCTTCTGTAGCCGCAGGGCAGGCCACGCGAATCAGTTGGCCTGGCTCTCCGGGCCCTGCTGCAGGCTGCTGGGATCCCTGGCACTCTATCACTTTGATTTTTTCTGCTTCTGCTTGCCCCTCCCCCAGCGCTGGCTAGCCAGGTTTCCTTTTGGCTGCTACTGGGAGGAGGGGTTGGAGGTCAGGTGTCTCTGGTTTCCCCCTAGCCTGTATGGAGGCTCAGCTTGATACTCCCTCTCCCGGCAAGCCTAGGAGAGATTTTATGCGAATTCCCGCTGTCTGGGGGGTGAGCTGAATGACACCGACCTGTTTTGATGTCGCACTCTGAAGGAGAGTGGCGGTGTATCCTTCAGCTTTCCCGGATGGTGGCCGCTGACTGCCTCGGCGGAGTGTCCGCTGTGGGGGATGGGACTGTAGCGCTTCCTTCCCCTTCTGAGAACCCGTGCTCGGCCCAAGGGTCCGTGCGGGCTTGGCTGGTGGGATTCCACCTAATGGCCTTCCCTAACCTCCCTGCTTGCCAATTAATGGCTTCACTGAGGCGCCACGCCTTCTGTAGCCGCAGGGCAGGCCACGCGAATCAGTTGGCCTGGCTCTCCGGGCCCTGCTGCAGGCTGCTGGGATCCCTGGCACTCTATCACTTTGATTTTTTCTGCTTCTGCTTGCCCCTCCCCCAGCGCTGGCTAGCCAGGTTTCCTTTTGGCTGCTACTGGGAGGAGGGGTTGGAGGTCAGGTGTCTCTGGTTTCCCCCTAGCCTGTATGGAGGCTCAGCTTGATACTCCCTCTCCCGGCAAGCCTAGGAGAGATTTTATGCGAATTCCCGCTGTCTGGGGGGTGAGCTGAATGACACCGACCTGTTTTGATGTCGCACTCTGAAGGAGAGTGGCGGTGTATCCTTCAGCTTTCCCGGATGGTGGCCGCTGACTGCCTCGGCGGAGTGTCCGCTGTGGGGGATGGGACTGTAGCGCTTCCTTCCCCTTCTGAGAACCCGTGCTCGGCCCAAGGGTCCGTACGGGCTTGGCTGGTGGGATTCCACCTAATGGCCTTCCCTAACCTCCCTGCTTGCCAATTAATGGCTTCACTGAGGCGCCACGCCTTCTGTAGCCGCAGGGCAGGCCACGCGAATCAGTTGGCCTGGCTCTCCGGGCCCTGCTGCAGGCTGCTGGGATCCCTGGCACTCTATCACTTTGATTTTTTCTGCTTCTGCTTGCCCCTCCCCCAGCGCTGGCTAGCCAGGTTTCCTTTTGGCTGCTACTGGGAGGAGGGGTTGGAGGTCAGGTGTCTCTGGTTTCCCCCTAGCCTGTATGGAGGCTCAGGTTGATACTCCCTCTTCCGGCAAGCCTAGGAGAGATTTTATGCGAATTCCCGCTGTCTGGGGGGTGAGCTGAATGACACCGACCTGTTTTGATGTCGCACTCTGAAGGAGAGTGGCGGTGTATCCTTCAGCTTTCCCGGATGGTGGCCGCTGACTGCCTCGGTGGAGTGTCCGCTGTGGGGGATGGGACTGTAGCGCTTCCTTCCCCTTCTGAGAACCCGTGCTCGGCCCAAGGGTCCGTGTGGGCTTGGCTGGTGGGATTCCACCTAATGGCCTAAGCAAAACTATCTTGAAAAAAACAAAGTTGGAGGACTCGCAATGTACTGACCTCAAAACTTGCTTCAAAGTCACAGTGATCAAGACTGTATGTACTGGCATAAATAGACAAATAGATCAATGGAGTAAAATTGAAAATCCAGAAATAAATCTCTGCACTTATGGCCAGTGGACTTTTCACCAGGATGTCAGGACAACAAAACAGGGAAAAAAATAGATTTTTCAACAGTTGACACAGGGACAACTTGATATCCACATATGAAGAAATGAATTTGAACTCCTTATTGATATCATATACAAAAATCATCTCAAAATGGATTGCAAGCCTAAATTTAAGAGCAATACCCTAGGAAGAAAACAGAGTGATCTTCATGATCTCAGATTAGGCATTGATTTTCTTGACAGGATCCCAAAATCATAAGCAACAAGAAAGCAAATAAGTAAATTGAACTTTATCAAAACTGAAACACCTCTGTGCTTTCAGAAGCACAAGAAAATTGAAGTGAAAATAAAGTAAACTAAAATAATAATTGTGAAAGTGAAAAAGACAATCCATAGATTAGGAAAAAAAAAATTTGCAAATTATAAATCTGGTAAGGCACTAGTATCCAGAATATAGAAAATATATTTTTTAAAATACAACTCAATAATAAAAAAAGACAAATGAACCAATTTTTAAATGGGCAAAGCATCTGAATAGGTATTTCTCTAAAAAAGACATACAGATAGCTAATAACCATATGAAAAGATGTTCAGCATCATTGGTCATTAGGAAAATGCAAATCAGAAACACAGTGTTATATCATCTCAAACCCACTAGAATGGGTACAATGAAAAAATTCAGGTAATAACAAATATTGGTGAGAATATAGAGAAATTAGGACCCCCCCATGTATTGCCAGTAGGTCCATAAAATGAAAACACTTGGGGAAACAGTTTGATGGTTTTTCAAAATGGTAAATATAATTTCCATATAACCCAGCAATTCCAATCCTACATCTATATCCATATATATCCAAGAAAATAGAAGATATGCTACAATACAAATAAACCTTGAAAACATCATGTTAAGTGAAAGAAGCCAGCCACAAAGACCTCTTATTATATGAGTCTTTTTGTAAGAAATGTTCAGAATAGGAAAAACCACAGAGATAGAGGCAGGTAAATGGTTCTTGTAAAGCAGGTGGTGGAGGTGGGAAAGGAGAAGGAAAGAGTGTTGGGGCTTCTTTTTGTTATGATGAAAATACTCCATTCTATAGTGGTAATCAAGGCAAACATTACTGATATATTAAAAATCCTATTTTACATCTCAAGGGATGAGTTTTATGCCGGTCAATGATATCTCAATAGAACTACTATGAAAAGTGGGGGAGGTGAATGACTGATAAGGACATGAGAAAGACTAACCTCCAAGCCAACAACTTCTTAGCTCTGAATAAGCCAAGAAGGAGGGAAAAGGGTGGTGGGTATTCAGGAAGGGAGCAGGACTGGGGTGAGGCCTGGACTGAGTGGATTTTCTAAAGGGCCTCAATGGTCGAGAAATTAGAAGTGATATTAACTGCTGGAATCAAGAGGTTGGGAATTGGGTGGGGAATTTGAGGGAAAGATGCTAATTAATATAAATAAGTGTAGCCCCTGAGGAAATGCAGAAGGAGCAGCCTAAGAATAAATAAAAGAAGGAAGCTGGTATTTGCTAAGACTTTCTTTGCATGGCGTCTGGCCCTCAGGCACATCTTGTTCTCTTTTCTCTTTCAGCACCTCAGTAATCTCCACAAGAGGCCTAGGAGACAGTATTGCCAGTGAACTGTTCAAACAGGCCTGACAACAGGGGACCTCAGTGCTGCACGTGACTGTTTTCAACATCATTGGCCAAAGTGCAACCAGGTCAAGTACTGCAAATATTTGTGATTAGGAGGATTCTTTCCTCTAAAACTTGCCATGAGATAGTTTTGCAAAATATAAATCCTGGATCAGGGTTATTGTCAAGAGCAGACAGCCTGGGATCCCCTGTGGCCCCAGAAGTAGGGGAATCATGTCACCGGCTAAGACAACAATCAGAGAGACCCTCTCTCTGCCTAGGGCTGGAGGATAAGGCAGGGTCAGTTCTGCTCAGGTGCCCTGTTAGCTCATGGCTGCTTAAGCAGAAAGTTGGCTTCAACTGCCTCAGCAAGCAGGCTGCTCCTCCTCTTCACCAGGGAGTAAGACAAATGATCTAACATCAAGAAACACTCTTAAGCATGCTGAAGGACACAATTACATCTCTAGGCATGGCCCTTATTATAGTGTAGTAGATTGAATAATAGCCACCCAAATATACCCAGTCTCAGTGCCTGGAATTTTTATGTTACCTTTTTGGAAAAAGGACTTGTGTAGCTGTAATTAAGCTATGCAACTTGATATAATAGAGGCCTCCCTAAATGAAATGAGGAGGCCCTAACGCCATTACAAGTATTCCTACGGGAGAAAAGCAAGGAGAGATAATGCCCCCAGAGAAGGAGGCCATGCAAAGTCTTCACATACAAAGGCGGCCAGTCAATCAAGGGTGGCCCACAACCACCAAAAGCTGGGAAAAGCAAGGAAGAGAGCCTCCCCTAGAGCCTCTGGGGGAAGCATGGCTACCCACACCTGATTTAAGACTTCTAGCCTCCAGAACTATGAGAAAACATATCTTTGTTGTCTTAAGCCACCCTGTTTGTCGTGATTTGTTATGGCTGACCTTGGAAACCACGGCATATGATGGCATTCCCTTTACTTTCACCAATACTCAAAGCACATGTTTGTGAATGTATGGAAAGTGAATTGGGGGAAAAGAGGGCTCCAGAAGAGTCAATGGCGCTGTCATCTCAATTCCTCTTCCTCTTTTCAGGAGCTTTTTCAGTTTCCTTTCTAGTAATTACTGTGCGCCACCCTCACCCCCAAATGCTACCTTTACAGGGAAAGAGTTAACTAGTTCTTGCTGTTCCCTCTCTATGGACACATACATTGAAGGGTAAGGAAAATAGACAATGTAGAGCAGAACACACCGACTGAGGCCCGATCTATCACTTAACTATGCAGCTTTGGCCTTGGGTAGTTTATTTTTCCTCTGGTTGAATTAATTACAAAATGACAGTAATAATTATTGCTTCCACCCCCCCCCCCCACACACACACTCACCCAGTAATATGATGTTTTGTCAATACCAATCAAATAAGTTAATGTCTGTGTCCTCACCTGGGTTATTTAGGGGACATTTCTTGAAGAAAAGCTTCCATGCCAATGTTTTCTTTCTGGAGTCATAAGCCAGGACAGCAGGAAAGAGAGTAAAAGGGGAAAAAAAATGTAAAAGGTAAATGCCATACTGTCCCCAGCACCACTAGAAACTGTGACTGGTTGCAGAGGTCTGAGGGAGCCTCTGCTGTGTAGAACAGCCTATTGTTGGGAACAGAAGGGGCCAGAGAGAAACTGAGGCTAAAATATGACCTCCCTTCCATCCCGTGTCTCCCACTGTTTAGACTTCACCCTGGAAAGAATTCACTTGACTAAATTTCTAGGTGGCATCACCTGGCTCCTCAGGGCAACTACTGGGGAAGGAGGATTTGAGTCATCACCTGGTGATAGGAGAAAAGCTGACATGTCTTACCAATCAGTCCCAGGCCTGGGAGCTGCTCCAGTACAGCTTCCCAGCAGTGGGTATGGTGGCTGCCAATACCACAACCTTGCCCTTTTGTGATCGGGAGGGGGTTTCTGAGAAAGCCAGAAGTAGTAGGAGCTACCTAAATGTAGCATCTGCCAGCGATCTGTCCTGAGCAAGCTGAAGGTCAATGGGACAGGAGCAAATGAAGCCACATGTGCACAGGGTCCAATGCTTTATATGGAACAGAATGGGGAGATATCAACCACTTTCCAAATATTACTTTACTTTAGCTAGTTGTATTGCCTTTTTTAAATTTTAACCTTAATTTTTCGGAGTAGTTTTGGTTTTGGTTTTGGTTTAATAGGGTCTACATTGCCTTGAACTCCTGGTCTCAAGCAATCTTCCTGCCTCAGCCTCCTGAATAGCTGGGACTACAGGCACATGCCACTGTGCACAGCTATCCATCTTGAGTAGTTTTCAGGAAACGATCCACCATACTTTCATGAGCACCAGCAATCATTTATATGAATATGATTTGTCTCAACTTCAAGTTCAAGAATCAAATCTAGGAAAATGCTTTGGTGAGATATTGACTCTCTCTTAGGCAATATGGCAATGGGTTTAACACATTGGGATTTAACACATATTGTCTTAGGACCTCCTGGGAAATAGACTCTGGGATGGTGCTCTGTAAGCATGGAGTCTGGGGAATCATGAAGAAAGCAGGTTTGGGCAGCAGGAGTGATTGACACAATGTAGGTGGTCTGGAGCTGGTTTAGCCCTTCAGAATTGTTCTGGATTGAGGTAGAAGGATCAAGCCTTTGCACCCCCATCCTTTAGTCATCTAATGTGAACTGTCTCCAGAGTGAGTATGGCAGCCTAGGACAATTTCTGGGAAGAATCTAACTTAGTTATGAGTGGCAGGAATGAATTCCCTGGTTCTGAAGGAGGTCAGGAGGTTTATCACAGAATCCATGACAAACATGTTTCTGGAGAGAGGGGTTTAGGGGATGTTGGCTTCATCTATCACCTTAAATTTCTTTTGTGGACAGATATTTATAAAAGAAAAATCTATGTCTACCCATCTTCATAGTTCCATAAGTAAGAGGACTTCCAACTTCCTTCTTATTTCCCATTTTCAGCTGTGGATTGGATTTTCAATACCTTTTAATTTTATCCCATCCCAAAGAGGAAGAAAAGGAGCCAATCTGACTGGTGGAAGTGGATGGCCTCTAGACCTCATGCTCCCTTTAGGTGAGCTCTTTGGGCTTCTGAGGCTGCTTGTGGCCCCATGCTGATTGAGTGGGTCCTTGGCCTCTCTGCTCCTTCCCTGTTACTTCTTTGCTGTATGTGGCCCCAATGTCTGTTCCACAGGTAGATCTGGCCTGTCATTTTATCTTGTCCAACTATTCCCTCTATGGCTGGGTATGTAAGTCAGGAAACCTGTGCATTGCAGGACAAGAGGCTAATAATTCAGGGGTGGAGTTGAGACCCCAGAGTGGTCTCACCTCCAGGTTGCCTTCTCCAACAATTTATCAAATGCATATTAAGAAATACCAAGCAGCTAATAAAATTTTATTTTAATCCTTGTTTGAGTAATATCCTATGTGTCTTTTTAAAACTTTATCTATTTATTTTAATTATATTCACTTAGTATATATTTATGGAGGTTGGATTCTGTGCCAGGCCCTGGGCTAATCACTAGGTCAATGGATAGGATAGGTAAGATCTCTGCTTTTAGGAAATTTATGGTTTACTAAAGGTAAGAGGAACAATGGATAAATCAGTAGATAAACCATGTTAAATCTTATAAAGTACTTAAAGAGGCTGAAACAAGGAGGGACTCAGGAGAGCAGGGTGGAGTGGGGTGTGACTGATTGGTTCCCTTAGGAGGAAATATCTAAGACTTTAATGTCCAGAAAGATAGGAGAGAAGACTGGGAGAAAGTGTTCCTGGCAGAGGTGACATCCAGAGCAAAGGCCTTGATGTAAGAAAGAGATTGGCAGGTTTGAAAACAAAACAAACAAAAAAAATCAATGATTAATGAACCTGGAAAATCTTATTCCAGGGGCAGAACAGGAGTTCAGAGCAAAGGCAGGGGCAGAAGCATAGAGGGACTGCTCTACTCCATCAGTATTTCCCCCAATATGCAGTGTATGATGGCATACAAATATTTGGGGTGGCAAGTGTGCAAATATTTTTATTGAAATAGCTATATGTTTATTTTAGAGTACATTAGGAAAAATATAATTATCATATCAAAACCATGATTTCCCAGATACTATTATTCAGGTAAAACTAAATTAAAAAGGGAATCAATTTAAAGAGAATATTAAGTCAATTACAGTCCAGGTGTTATGCAGATCCAGCAAAGATCTCAAAAGTGGTGTTTGCAGCACTGAAATGTAGGGAAACATTGCTCAAATGATGCTAAAAACAAGAAGGGAGAAAGGTGGCCATCTGCCCCTAAGGCACCTGGCCCACTCGCCTGGGAGATGCCCCAAGAGCTCAGGCCAGCTGAGCTGGCTCATGCTGAAAACCCTGGCTTCACAGGTCATAGGTTATGGGTCCTGAAGCTGTTTCTTCCTAAAAGAGCATGATCAGAGCATGCGGTAGCCCAGCAGACACTGGAGCCCCGGATTTATCCCTGAAAACCCAGCTTTAGTGTCACCTTCCTTGATCCTTCCTGACTTCTCTGTTCACTCCCAGAGTCAGTGGTTCTCCACTTACTGCCCATTTTCCTACCTTATCCTTTCATTTTACTGCCTTGTAATACTCTCAAGGTCATGACCTCCCAGTGCCCTCATGCCAGGGAGTGGGTTTCAAGAGATGAATTTTGAAGGACAAAAATATCCAAATCACAGCACCTTCCAACTAACTACCTGTTAGGGCTCCTAGAGACCCGAATAAAATATTACCTCTGAAAGTACCATGTAAACAGCTCTTCATCCTAAGAACTTCATCTCGTTAAAAAAAAAAAAAAGAAAAATTAACCCTTTCAAGGTACAGAGTTTAGTGAGGCCCCCAGAGCTGGCCTAGCAGGGTCAACTGCTTGCTTACGTACCTGTACATGGTTATTGATAGAGAAGGACAAGAACAAGAGAGAGGGAAGAAAGAGAAAGGGGGTAGAAATACGGAATGAGTTAAACAGTAGCCGGTTATACACATATTTAAATTTACCCAAAATAATTTCACCTGTATGTATACCTAAAAATTACTAATCAAAAATAAATAGTCAGGGAAAGTAGCACACACCTGTAATCCCAGTGACTTGGGAGACTGAGGCAAGAGGATTGCAAGTTTAAGGCCAGCCTCAGAAACTTAGCAAGGCCCTAAACAACTTAGCAAGATCCTGTCTCAAAATAAAAAATAAAATAAAAAAAGGTAAAAAGGGGCTGGGGATATGGCTCAGTGGTTAATCTCTCCAGTAGGAAGAAGACAGAGAGAGAGAGAGAGAGAAGGAAGGGAGGGAGGGAGGGAGGGAGGGAGGAAGAAAGAAAAGAAAGAGAGAGAGAGAGAAAGGGGGACTGGGATTGTGGTTTCATGGTGGAGTGCTCGCCTAGCACATGTGAGGCACTGGGTTGGATCCTCAGTCCCACCAAATAAATAAATAAAATGTTATTGTGTCCACCTACAACTAAAAACAATTTTTTAAAAAAGAAATAAAGAAAGGAGGAAGGAAGTGAAAGGAAGATCAATAGAAAAAAGGAGAATAGGGAGAGAGGGGAGGCAAGGGAAAGGGGGATGGGAATTGAAATAAAATTCCTTGCATGTGTTATTACATGTCAAAATGTAATACTGTGCATAATTATAATGCTCTAGTAAAAAATTACTAATAAAAAGGGAAATGAAAAAAGTGCCAACTTCTCATTGTATCCTCATGTGGCAGAAAGAGGGTGAGAGAGTCTCTGGGGCCAAATACTGTGCATAGTTATAATGCTCTAGTAAAAAATTACTAATAAAAAGGGAAATGAAAAAAGATTATCCATTAAAATTCTTTTTAGGGGGTGATTTGTATTCCCCCCGAAGAAATACGTGGATGGGCCCAGAAAAGGCCTGGAGTTGGGAGAACTGTTCTGAGGAGGGCAGGGGACATTGGTTACCTGTTGCTAAGGGAACAGATGGAGAGATGAGAAAAGAGAGAAAAGGCTGCCCGGTCTATGGTGAGACTCCTGCTTGTGGCCCCCAGTTTTTGGCAAAGTTACCAAACTCACAAAGGTCTGAGTACATGGGGATTTGGGGAAAGATCAGGGAAGCAACTGGGCTTTGTCCTTCAAATGGGTGTGGGACAGAAGAGTGAGACTCTGATGACATGTGGTTCATGGTAATTGTGCTGTGGATTCAAGGCTCTCACAAGTCTTGGCACTGGATTGGGTCAAGTTTAATCAGATCTCCAAGGGCCTCGCTGACATCTGTGCTGCACATAATTAGACATCTGCACAAAGGCTGTGCCCATGTGTAGTGTCACTGAGGAAGGCCATGGCACTCCACACTGAGTTCAGTGACTCACACCATTCCACCCCATGCAAGCTTCACCCCTACAGCCACAACACAAAAACTGGGACCTCAACCTGGGTCTGCTTTTGCTCCCGGTTTTTGGTTCAGAAGCCCTTACATGTAGTCACAAATTAAATAATCTCTGCAAACTGGGCAGATCCCTGGAATGCCCCACCGCACCCCGTGTACATTCTGCTGTCACCAGCAGAGAACTTGTACAAGAACAGCTTCCATCAAAACCTAGAAAACCTCTGCTTTTCTGCTCAGTTGCCAGGTGACATTCTAGTTACTGGCTTAGAGTCACCAAGCCAATAAGATCAGTATGAGGCTTGGTCTCTGCCCAACACAGTTGGCTTTATACCAGAGAAAATGTTGCTCCCCATAAAGAGGTCCCTACTCTTTGGCCAAGTCAGGTCCCTCCTTGAATTTGACCCTAAAAAAAAAAAATCAACAAATGCATGAAGTTAAATATCCTAAGATGTTCTTTACAAAATTATCCATAATGCTAAGCAGCTGGAGACATAAAATTCCAGCAATAGGTAGAAGGCAAAAAACTTATTGTGAATCACCACAATGGTATTTCTGCAGTCGTAAAATAAAGATTGGAGCAATATGGCAAATGCATATAATATTAAGTGAAAACACAGAACCCTAAATAATATTTGTGATATGATCACAGCTATGTAAAAATGTGCATTGTCTATAGACAAATGTGTATGGATAAGAAAATAAAAGGAACCATGGAGAATTTTTACAAATGTTAAAGATACATGATCCATTGGTAACTTTTTCTTATTATAATTTTTTTGGTACTAAGGATTAAACTCAGGGTTGTGCTATCCCTGAGTTATATCCCCAGCCTTTTTTTATTTTTTTGAGACATGGTCTTGCTAAGTTGCTGAGGGTCTTGCTAAGTTATCCAGACTGGCCTCCCCCTTGCAATCCTCCTGCCTCAGCCTCTGGAGTCACTGGGATTACAGGCGTGGCACCACCATGTCCAGATACTATAATCTTTTATATCATCCTTCTGTATTTTGGTAGGTTCTATCCTATTTTCTCATCCAGCTGTTTATCTGCATTTGTCTTCTCTACCCAACTACATTTTATATATTTGTTACTATTGAGATGTTTCTGGTTCTGTTTATACTGAGTTGTTCCTCTCTCACTTACCATGTAGATTCTTCTGTAAGTAAAACCTACCTAATATTGGGGAAGGGGTGACTAAACAATAATGTTCCAAGCTGCTGTTACTTGTGAGATATTTGATAATGACACCATGCTAGATCTGTCATGGTACTCACAAATGGAAGATAGCTTTTCAGTTTGGACTCTAATCAGAAAGAGACTCTTCCCACTAAAGAAGTTTTCAAATACTTCCCAGCAACCAGCATGTGGAGACCAGAACTGCCAGAACTGATAAATTCTGATCCTCACTGAGAAAATGCAGCTTCAACATGATCAGTGGGCAGGAGTGCACCAGCACCATCCGTGAGCAAGGCTGAGGTCCAGCATTATCAGTGAGGGAGGAGGGCATGGTGAGAAGTGGCTGCAGTAGTCATGGGACTGCCCATCACAGATGAGCAAGCACAGACTAAATATCTCCCTGGTCAGTAAGTTAGAGTCTAGAAGAACTAATGGACAGTACAGTCCAAATCAGTCCGTGAGCAATCAAAGAAATCTGATTGGAAGGACAGGATGCAAATACTTCTGGGACTTTCCCTCTAGCTACCTACATGCAAACCTCCCCACCCAAGAAAAAAAAAAATTCTTCATAACTGTCACTGGAACTCACAGTACAGTACCTGTTTGATTCATTTTCTATGAGATTATACAAGGTATAGTGTTCAGGTCTCATTCTAAAGAATGAGCTCAGGCCTCCTCAGGCAATATTCATAAAGGGTCAGGCTAAAGAGGTCATGTATTGTTTTATGGACACCTGGACCAAGTGAGGTCTTTCTGACATCTAGAGTAGGTAAGCTGGGAGAGCAACCACCTCTAGACAATTCTGCTTGGACAGCTCTGCTTCTTTCTGTGTGAGCTCTGTCTGCTAAATGAGGAAAGTCCATAATAATTGTTTTCCATAAAATCATCACAGAGAAGGGTACACGAGGAAACGGCAACATGGGCTACTTTTGGGAGAACATCAAGATGGTTAGGAAAGGGGTAAGACACATTGGATTCTCTTTATGCTTTTTGAGTTTTTAAGCGACTCAATACCAAAAGAATAATAAATGAAAGGTGAAATTAATAAAATTAAAAACTGTAGAAGACATTTATTGATGACATTTTCCTGAATGGAAGACTGTGGCTAGCTAGCTGACAGTCTAGGTAGCGGTGATAAAATTAAAAGAGTATCACAAAGACATTAGCTCCACATAATGGGATCCTAGCCATCGTATAAGTGGTTGTTTAAAATTCACTCTTTAGAATTAAGATAACATCTCATTGTAAAATGCTCACATATTCCTTTAAAATAAATTCATTGCTATATAACAGAAATTCAAAATGAACTATAATCATAACCTAATGGAGGGACAGGCACCAGTTCCTCCAGGACTGGAACTGTATCTCTGTGGCCCAAAAGTCCATATCTGCATTGTGGAGGAAGAAAAGGTTGGTGGCAAGCAATGTTTGCCACTAAGATTCACAGTATTGCCTCCTCAAGTGCACCCTCTGTGGCCTTGAAGCAGGGGGAAGACATGAGGATCAAGCTCAGGTCCTTCACAATCCTGCTGCCAAGCTGACTGGCTGGGAGATGGGAGAGGTCCAGAACACTGAGGGGACTTCACTGTTATACTCTGGAACATCTTGGATTTTCCTTAAGGGCAAGAAGTTAACCTGCCAAAGGGTATCCAAAAGGTATCCAAAGGGAAGTGCAGGAAGTCTATTGCTCTGTTATCAGTGGGCGTGAGACAAGTGCAGTTGTCTGATCAGAGGACATTTCACAAAGCTCAGGCTCTCTTAGATGAGATGGCATCGAAGGGTCTTTACTTTCAATCCTGAGTGCTGTTTGGTAACCTCCCATCAAAAAGAGACAAAAGGTTCAGTTTCTTAATCGCATCTGAACAAAATAACTTAATAACTTGTGTTAAAAAAAAAAAAAGCCTCAAAGTGAAAAGAGAAATGAACCAAAGTGGTTAGTCCTTGTCCTCTCCAGTAGTGCCACTAGTTGTTCCAACAGCACCTTAAAGACCCAGCAAGTGTTTGAACACCCAGGTTCTTAGGGACCAGCTGGAGAGCCAGATCTCCGGACCTGGAGCTTTCTTGACTTCACAGAAATGAAGAAGAGGATCTCACTCCTTATAATTCTTCCTGTACCTGCCACCAGATCACACTGCCCCAATCCCAACACTGGTCAGACGTCTCTCATACTCAAAAGCTTGTAGTGGTTCCCAGCTACCTATCTCTTGAAACTTCTCTTCCCTTGGGTATTCAGCACCCTAAAATATAGACTCACCCATTTTCCAACCCTGATTTCCTCACCTCCTCCCACAATTGCACAAACCCAGCCATGCCCATCTCCCTGTAGGCACCAAGCAAGCTCCCCCCATTTTTTTTTTTACCAGCACAACTTGCTCATGCTACTCTTTCCCCTTAAAACTCATCTCCCACTTCTCCCCCACCCCTCTCTCTTTTCTTCACCCTCAAAGTCATCTCTTCTACGAAAACCTTTACTCACCTATTGCACTGGACACCTAGTCAAGAGGAATTTCTGCCTCCTCTCAGCTCAGAGAGTATTTCCTCTGTGTTTTTCTTAGGGCTCATAACCTTCTTTGCATTTCAATCTCTGTGTGCTGCTCATATCTTTGCTTTGGATGGTGAACTTCTTTGCCAACAGGAGTTTCCTCCTGTTCCCATGACAACCTCCTTTCTGTACCCTCAGGGTGCTCCATATTGACTGACACACTGGGGTGACCTGTTGATATGGGATGAACTGGCTTAAGGGACGAAGATTTCAGTCACCGGAGTTGCACAGGCTGGCTGAAGTTCTACCAAGCTCATTGGAAGATTTTGGCTTTAAGTGAAGAGCTACACAGGTTGTTCTGTTTCCTTGCAGCTCCAAGGGTTTCATGTGTCTTTGAGTCTATGAACAATCAAAGCAAAAGGACACACTAAGTATCTTTTCTGCTTCTTCCCCATCTCAAGTTCAGGGAGCTAGGTGTCAATACTTGAAATCACCCCTCATTGCACACTGCCGAAAGGCCCTCCTTCCAGGAGCTGACTAATGCTTACTGTTCTTTCCCAAGGAGCTTGCTCTGTCGCTTTCTGGGCAGGCAGTGTTTTTCCTCTGCATGCTTCTCAGTCTCACAGACCCTCTGGCCTTCCTGGCACAGGTGAGGAATCTGAGGAGCGTTACCCTTCTCCTGTGAGTGTTCCAATGGCTCATGCTCTCCCCCTGGGAGGTGGAAAAAGCTACAGGCACGAGTCCTCTCCTTCCCACTGTTGTCTCAGCATCCTGCCTTTGTACACTAGTCAGGCCAGGGGCTGTGAGTTCTGTGGTGCCAAGGAGGGCAGATGAGCGTACAGCATAGGGAAAAAGGCCAGAGGAATCCCCTTACTCATGCATCCTCCAGAGAGAAGAGAAAGAATTTGATTGAATCTGTTTTCTGGGCAATTCGGCATCAGACAGCAATGAGGCCTGGGACATGGCCAAGTCTTTGTTTTGTTTTGTTTTTTTTATTTTCCTCCAATCACCCCAGGGCACTGGGGAGTGGGCAGGCATGGAGGGGTAGGGGCTGCATGCACAAGGGCTGAGAAGGAATGCTGAGCCTGCAGAAGTGGCCCATTGAGAGCTCCTGCTCACAGTGGAGGGGCGGGTGGCACCCCCAAGCCTACCGCCACAAGGGCAGCTCTGTCCTGTGGGCACAAGGCTCCATCCCAGCCCCACTGGCTGGGAGAGAACAACATTTCCTTATAAGGCTCCGGATGACTTGCCAAGGCTGGACGGCTCCAACAGACTGTAGCTTTCCATTCTCCTCGCCCGGCTCCAGTGCAGGCCTTGAATGTAGCCCTTGTTGTCAGGCCCCTCCTCCCCTCCGCAGCCCCCACCCCACCCACTTCCACTCCCTGCCAGAGCCAGCCCCACAGGAGCAGGATAAACAGCCCAGAGGCCTTTCCCACGCAAGGCCTGCTGTAGCTCAGGCCTGCTGGAGGCAGCACAGGGTAGCAAAAAGAGCACCACCCATCTCTGGATTCGGGCTGGCCCTGCGGTTATCTTATCCCTGTGTGTGGCTTCAGCAAAGGTCCGGACTTCTCTGAGCCTGTTTCCTCATCTGGAAGATGGAGATCTAATTGCCTGGAGTCCAGATTCTTTTCATTGTATTCAAAGCCTTTCCCAGTTAGGCAGTAGCCTAACTTCTCAGCTGAGCCCTATTCAGTACCTCCCAAGACCAGATTCTCACAAGTTCTTCCCCTCTCTCCCAAATGCACCAAGCCCACTTAGGCATCTACTTTTTCCGTAGTACAGTTCCTCCTCCTAGATAGTTCCTTTCCTGTGAAGAGAACTCATCCTGCAGGGCCCCACCCTAAGTAGGCTTTCCTCCCCTCCTTAAGGGGAAAAATGAATCACCATTTCTTCCTCCTCTCCTCAACATTTGTATGCGCCTCTCTTACAGCCTCCCTATTTTGCAATTTCAATGATTTGTTTACCTGCCTGTTTCCTCGAGCAGATGATGAGCTCCTTGAGATGCACAAGGTCCTCCCTTTCTCTTTATATCCTCCTGAGTTCTACCATAGTATAATCAGTGCTTCCTGAAAGATCCTTGTGTAAATGCCTGAATGTACAATGTTGAGTGAGCTCAAAAGAGACAACTGTCCTGCAAATATTTTGTAAACTGTAAAGTGCTATGCATCTATGAAGGGTCCAGCTGTATCACGATGCCCTCTGCCCCCAAATTCCATTCTTTGTTATGCCATCAAATCCCGTTTTCCTTGTCTGTACATCTTGAGTTCCAGGCTCTCTGCAACTCCACCAATAAGTCCTTGCTGGTCCTTGGAATCCCAGAGTTTGGGGTTGAGAGGAATCTATCCAATCCTTTCCTCACTGCAGAGCACATAGTGGCCTTTTTGGCCACACAGTGGATAAATACAGGGGCTGAGTCTCCAGCCCTATTTATTTCAATGTGTATACATGTTAGATTCCCATCACCTTCTCAGAAAGGAAAAAAAATCAACCATTTTAGAAGTTTAAAGCACAATAATCAATGTCACTTGAACATTTGACAATTTAAAAAGCCAAACCCCCTAAAAAAGAAAAGTGACTTTTCTATGATCATGGGAGTAGGTTACAGACTTGGGACCCTACCCAGGGTCCCCTGCCTCTTGCCCACTAAAGCCTTTGCCCTGCATAGTTGCAGAGCTGAGCGCAGACCAATGATGGATGGAATTGTGTATCTTGTTGAACTGAGTTCTTATGAGTCTGGGATGCCTCGAATTCCAAATGAAGAATTTCGATCTCGGACAATGCAGATCTTTCTGAAATGGCAATTCTGCAAATGATCAGGCCAGCACAGCACAGTCAAATACTGTAGTGAAACTGCCCCTTGTTCCCCAAGACCCCAGCAACTATTTTAAAGAAAAAAACTCTTATTTCCTGATAAGATACCCTATTCTCTATCCACATACTCCTTCATTCATTCAAGGATGATGTTCGTAGAACAAAGCCCACAGTTGATCATGAACTGTGTTCTAACACTACTTACCACAGAGCCAAATTCAGGATATTAAGGTAGACCAGCTTTGGGTTCTATCCAAGAGGATTTAGTTACTTGAATACCAAAAATACCTTATTATAATGAGGTTTCTGCCCTGAGGATGCCTAAGGGCAGATCCTGTAGGAAGCAAGAAGTATAAGGAGGCTGGGGAAGAAGCCCTGAGATGAAGCTCTAACCCCACCCTGGACACTAGGAGAGAAGCTTAAAGCAGGTGAGCTGCCCAGACAGCTCAGTCCTCTCATCTCTGAAATGGAAATGACCCGGCTTCCACAGCCACTTCCAAAAGCAGGGAGAGTTCATGGCTGTGAAGGCGCTTTATGAACAGCAACAACAAACTGTCTCTAAATAAGGGCTAGTTATTAATAGGCAGTATTTCTCCCTCTGGGCTTATTCTTCTGGGTAAAGAAGGGAAAAAACACTTCCTTTTCCAGGTTCCTGTAATGCTTGCCATCCCCAGATCTCTTGAGGTCACTGGCATCCACATGATTACTGATCATTTTCTGGGAAATGTGGACGGAGCTGGGTAGGGGGGCTCCTTCAAGAAGCTGGACAGCAAACAAAGGCACCCATTCGCTCTCCCTGACCCTCCATAATTCCCTCTCCTTCCTTCCCAGATACAAAGAGAAGGGGCTTGCCAGTCCAGACTCTGGGCAGACTGAGAGGATTTGGAAAGTCATTTCTCTTCAATTCCCAATATGTAAAATGAAAAGTTTGGACAGAATGATCATTAAGCTTAGAGTAGCAATATAATTTATTGCCAAACAGAGATACTTTAAAGAACAAAAACATGTATTATTAATAATCACACCAAGATGGCAAAGGAATACACCTGAACATCTGATTAGGCTCCCTTTAAACCTGGATTATTACTAGGAAAACCAAATAATCTTGCAAAAAAATAAATTTCTGTTCCCTCAGTGTCATCTTAGTCACTTTTGAAGGATCCCATAGATTGTTTTGACATTGATCTTGATCACTAAGGACAAACTCAATATTAAGTTACATATAGAAGAGTCTCCATATCACAAAGCCTTTCCATGCCTCTAGACTTCTGCAACAGCCCTATAGGCAAACATGGGCAAGTGTTAATCTCATTTTAGGTATGGTTTTTAAAAGACTTGTGCAAAATCAGACTTGCCAATGTCATAGTGCAAAAGGAAACACAAGAACATCTTGACTCTTAGGCCTGTTCTTGTTCCTTGGACCACATAAGTAAGGGAAGTACTTAATTTGCAAAAGCATGTAGGCTTTAAACAGGCCACCTTCCATGCAGAAATTTCTTTCTCCTTACATAAAAATAATACTCTAAGTATAGATACTTTTTAAAGACCACCCCTAAAATGTAAGACTACCAGAGCCTCAAGTATCAACTAAACTTATAAATGAAGAGATCAGCCCAGAGAGAGTATCTTGTCTAAGATTATTCATCAAGACCCAGATCCAAGTAGAATCTAGATCCTTTAGCACTCATTTAGTGTTGCCTAAACATAAGTACTCTCCGGAGAGTGAACACAATTTATATTTTCTCATCCCTTTTAAGGACTCATAAATTAACTTTTGATTTTCTAATGCTAAGGAACCTCGGGTTATTTCTCCTTTCCCTTAGCTTGGAGAAATGAGAGTTGCAGGGTATTTAAGTCTAAGGTATTGCAACAGCCACGTCTTATTTTTCTGCTCTACTCTTCCCCCCAAAGATTAAATTAAATGCAGTTTCTTAATGGGAAAAGCTTCCATAATTCAAAACATTTACTAGAGTTGGGGAAAACCAATGGGGGCTTGCCACACAGGGATGAGAACTTGGAAAGTGAGGAAGGAGCAACCTTGGGTTTGAGTTCTGGTTCAATGACTTTTTTGCAGCACAAACTTAACCAAGTTCTTTGCCCTCTCTGGGTCTCAGTTTCTTCATCTGTGAACTAAAAGAACTGGATTCGGTAATGTCTAAAAATCCCTTCATCTGTAACAATCTGTGCATATCCAAACTGTAAATATAGATACTTTTGAGTGTGGGTGGTCTTTAAAAAGTGTCTATACTTAGAGTATTATTGTCATGTAAGGAGAAAGAACTTTCCAGTTCTTTAATTCCATAGGGGTCACAGCCCAAGACAGGTCTCCACATTGCAACTTGCTGGTGGATATTTCATGGCCCTTTGCCTTCTGTTCCTTTTCCTACTGCTGATTAGCACACTTTACTTCCTTTGTCAGCTAAAGGGTCTAGTCACCCTCTCCAATACAAGCCAGAGATGTTGAGTTCAATCAAAAGTTTTAACCAACTTGTTTAATTGGTTGGTTCCTCATAAATCAACACAGCTCTGGCAAACTTTTCTCAAATCCTGCTCATTTGTTATTTTATTTATTACCTGTGCTGCAATCCCCGCTGTAAAGAACTGTAATTAGAAGGCAAAATAATGACTCCATGACATTCAGCAATGCCATTGCTGGCGTCCAAATGTCCCTGAAGGTGAAACAAAACTTTATGTAAACATGACTTGCTTGTAATACTGAAGTCCAACAACCCAGCTTGTGATTCTGAGCTACAGATTCACACCTTAGGCGCTCCTTCTGCCAGTCTCTCTTCCAAGTAAAAGGTAAAGCTGGTTGGAGTTGGCTTCCATTGTCTGGCCTCATCTCTTTTTCTGTCATCCAGAAAGCTGCTATTCTGTGGAAAACCCATTCCTGGGTTTTGCACAAGACAAACCCTTCCCTCATTGCCAAAGAGGCACACAGATCGGCCCCTCATTATACCCTTGGCTTAAAGAAGGGCTCGGGGGTAAATGTTACCAAAGTTGAACCAATTCAGTTTTTTTCCCAGGGATTTTCTGCTTTCAAGAAAGATGATTCTTTTTCCCCATCTAGTTTGCTTGTTTGGTGGAATGTGAGCCACATAGGTAACTGTGCAGTTGACACAGAAGGAAACCTGATGATATTAGATGAGCCCCAGAATATAGTCAAGCCTAAAGGAAGACTCTTAGACTTTTCTTTTTCACTGAGCTACAAAGTCTGCTCTTTCATTTGGGCTACTTTGAGTTAGGTTGCTATCATTTGCAACCAAAAGGACTCCTGAAGTATGTTAGATTGTTAAATGTTCCTCAGAACATTGGAACATCAGAACAGAACACTTGGGAGGTGTTCCCACTTATTGTATATGTGGAAAGCCTGCAAGGATCTGCTCAAGCCTATCCAAAGAGGTTACAGGATCAGGAGCTAGGTCTCTGAATTAATCTATAAGGCCCCTCAGATGTCACTTAATCTAACCCTCAAATAGATTATAATGTTAATTCTATGTTATGAGACACAGAAAAAAAAAAAAAACGGCTTAACTCAGAGCATTATTGTTTTCAAGAGTCCTAGGAATGGCACACCCCTGAGCCTCCCAAAAGTATCCTAATAATATGATAGATTTATTCAACCTTTTATGTTTTTCAAAGGATTTACATTACTGTTATAATTTCAGAGTAAAATGCCTACGATTCAAATTCTGTCTATTATTTACTTACAAGTTGGGTGAAGTTGGACAAGCAAGTTACATTATTGAACGTGAGTTTCTTCATCTTTGAAATGGAGGTGATACAAATGCTGACAACTATTGTAAGCATTAATCACAAAATCCATGTAATGCATTTAGCCCAATGCCTGATACACGGCACTCAATAATTTTGTCTCTTGCCATAGTTTACATTATCTGAAACTCCACCAAGAGACAAGATGTTTATAGATAAGAAAGCCAAGGACCAGAGTGGATAAGGCACACACTTAAGGAAACATGGCAGTGAGCAGAAGGAACCTCTTTATGGGGTACAAATGCAGTAATTTGATACATGCCTAGAATATGTAATGATCAAATCAGGGTAATAAACACATCCATCTCCTCAATCATTACTTACTTTTATGTGTTGGGAACCTTCATACTCTTCTAATTATTTTGGAATATATCATAGATTGCCATGACTAATAGTTACCCTGTTGTTCTATGGAAAACCAGAACTAATTCTTTCTATCTAACTATGCTTTGTTGCCCCTTATCAGGCTTCTTTCTGTGCATTTTCCCTCCCATCCCACACTCCAGTGACCACTGTTCCATTCCATTCTTCTATGGGATTGGCTTTTTAGTTTCCACAAATGAGGGAGAATATGCCATCTCATAAGATTCTTGCTTTAACATGTACTCTGTAAACCAAGTGGTCATTTCAGTTATGCGTTCATTAATTTGGCAAATATTTCCTGAGCAGCAGACATCTCCTCCAGCCCTCAGATCAATCAGTTCCCATCCCAACTCTGCACTAAGTCACCCATGGAGGCCAAGGGAAAATGATTTCTCTTTTAGCATCAGCTTCTCAAGAGACTGGACAACGTCTCTAAGGCTCCTTTCATACTAGGTCCTATTTTACGTCCATCCTCTTTACTACATGCCAGGAGGACACCTAGATGCCTAGGGATGGTTCTTGCCTTAGCAAAGCCCATAGTCAAGTGAGGAAAACACAATAACTGGTGTGTATGACTCCCCCATGCTGGACTACAGCATATGTCACCTAAAAAAGTTTTATTTATCAAATAAATTTGATGTGGCTCCCATGTGCCAGGATTGGCAGGAAAGAAGTTTTTCACCACATTCTGTGGGCTCAACCCCTCTCCCAAATGGTCAATCATGCACAAGAACCTTTCAATAGAGTTGGAAAGTGGTGGCCCTTGAGCCCAATGAAGCCTGTATAAATGTTTTGTTTGGCCCATGATGCTTTTTCAATTTTTTTTTAAGTCAACATTTAAGAGCTGGGAATTTTCTCATTAAAATTCAATTTTCTGGCTTCTCTTGGAAGAGCATAAGAACTAGCAACACTGGGCTAGAATCCGGACGATGGCAGCTAACATCTTAGAGTTCTGCTTTTCTAGAGGGGAGGTGATACTTCCCTAATTAGATGTGAAAGTCTGGCTTATCTTGAGGCAGACTATCTGAATTCAGGGAAAATCTCCCTCATGGCTTCCCTGCCCCCCAGTACTGGGTATTAAACCCAGGGGGCACTTTTCTTTGGAACTATATCTCCAATCCTTTTTTATGTTTTTATTTTGAGACAGGGTTCTCCAGGATGGCTTCCAACTTGTGATCCCCCTGCCTCAGCCTCCCAAGTAGCTGGAATTACACATATACACCATTGTACTGACTCCATAGTCACTTTCCAATAAAAAAAAAAAAAAAACTTCTCAATTTTGTTGGGGGAACTGAAGATTTTGTCATATATCACATTATAAAATATAGACTATATGTAATATATATACACACACATATATATTACATATATATGTTATTGAGAAATCTGAAATGCAAATTTAAGTACTTACTTTAACTTAGCTAGGAAACAGCATGCTTTGATATTTCTGGACATGGGCAAATCACTTATAAATGCTGTTTTCATTTCCCCAAAGGGCATTTGAGTCAGTGACTCTAGGCCATCCTACAAGTATTCTGGTAACCTGGCTCTCTGAAGGAAAAAAAAAAAATAAGCTCTGATTTTCATAGTTTGCTAAATGCTGCAGATAAGTAAGTACTTCGAATTCTAGGATGATTTAACAATCAGCTCACGACCTTTCTGAAAGTTTAACCCTTAGGTCTTGTGAGCCAATACAGCACTTTCAACACTCCAGACCTATGTAATTCCTGAACGTGAGAATATAGAAACTGTGTTACGTGCCTCCCACCCAGAGCCCTAGAAAAGAGACCAGACATGAAACAGGCCACACCTGCCTTCTAATTCTGCTCTAGTTCAGGAGATAAAGCTAATACCTCTGCAACCACCAGGGATCTTTCAAGAAGAATCAGTGTCCCACCCCGAATCTCTACTTGAAGACATAATAAGATGAAACTTACTACTTATCCAAGTTTCTTAGATTTCCTCCCAAAGCTGTACTATATTCCCCCCATCGTCCCCTCTGAAAAAGTAACCTTCCACCCAGTTACTGAGCAGAAACAGAAAGAACTGCCCTTGATTCCTTCCTATATCTCAACCTCTTCGTCCAATCCACAAACAAGTATTGTATGTCCCTTTTATAAAATTTATCATGAACTGCTTCCCTGCATCACACCACAATAACCCTGCATAAAATAGTCCCTTTAACTGTCACCTAGAGCACTGTTTGATTTGGGGTGTTTGTTTTCTTGCTTTTCTGCTTCTTTGCTCATCTTCATTTTCCCAAAAAATCAGTCAAGGGTTCTTCTTAAAGATCATTTACTCCTGTTTTCTACCATTCGGTGACTTCCTTCTGAATTCAGAATGAAATCCCCATTCTGTGTTGTCTTACACCTGCACCTCCTAGGCCCTTCCTTTATCCCTCTCCCTTCCTGACATCTTTAAAGTATCCCAACTCTTCTACACCACGGAATCTCCACCAGTTATTTGTTCTCTTCACCCCTAACCAATTGCCATGACGAGTTCCTTCTCATTCTTGAGATACTATTTTTATATTTCATCTCCTCGTGGAAACCTTCTCAATTCACCCTTCTTGACTGGCATTTCCACATTCTGTCAGCCTAATAAATTATCACATAAAATGTTTGCTCCTTTATGGTCTGCCACGTAAAGTGGAAATTCCATGAGAGCAGGAACATTTTATGCCTTGTTTTTGCTATAAGTCTGTGTCCAGTGCAATGCTTAACGTGTCGCCCTAACTGAGCAGTTATTAAATGAATGGATTAGCAATCAAATGAATGAATGACAAAATTAAAGGTGACATGAAGAGCTTTCGACATTCAAAGTTCTCTTCTGATCTTAACATTTTGCAAGTCTGTGGATTTGAATATATTTTTAAACTAACTGATACAATTTGGACTCTTAAAGTAGAGTGCAATTCAAAAGGGAAAGAGATGAACAAAGGTGACAGAGCCCAGCAGCAGTCATGGGAGGCTTCCTGGAAGAAGGGAAAGTTTTACACTGGAATTTGTCATCCCTCAAAAATTACTTAGCAACTTTGTAATGTTGTGAACAACCAATAAAAAAAAATAAAATAAATAAATAAATAAATAATTTTTTAAAAAAATTACTTAGCAAAAAGGCACTTGTCATCTTAATAGAATCTAATCATCATTACCATTTGCAACTACTCTGCTGTGTTTAAATGTTATTGTGTTTATGAAAACTTGGTGGGCACACTTTTCAGAAAACATCTAAGCCTGTAAATGACCCTAGTCCTTAAATGACCTCTGTGTGTGTGTGTGTGTACACACACACACATGCGTGTGCATGAGCATTTATTACCGGGTTTAATTGAAGGAGGGGGTCCTGGGGATTGAACCCAGGGGCACCTTATCACTGAGCCACATCCCAGTCCTTTTAATTTTTTTTTTTAAGTCAGGACTCACTAAGTTGCTAAGGACTTCATTAAGTCACCAAGACAGGCCTCGAACTTGCAATCCTCCTGCCTCAGCCTCCTAAGTTGCTGGGATTACAGGTGTGCACCACTGCACCCAGTTTATCATGTTTAATTTGACACAGATAAAAGAACATGAAGTATTTGCCCAGAGGCCCATTGACTCGACCCCCTTTGTTGGCTCCATATCTGAAGGAAGGATCTGTTCCACACCTCAGAGAAGACACACTTAGGACAGGAAATGAGTCATCTGCGTTCCACGGAGGACCTATCACAGGTTGGACTATACTAAATATGAAACAGATTAAACTGGAACGAAATCATGACATATCTGTTCCCTCCTACACTGTGGGACATTTCGTAACCCATTGGTGCTATACCTGGAAACTTTCAGAGATGGAGAGGTCTACAACCATCACCTGTCTTACCCTCTTATTGTACAGAGAGAGAAACTGAGGCCCAGAAGAGGTAGATGTCTTGTTCAAGTCACACAACATGTGGACAACAGAGCCAGCATTGGCTCTCTGTCCTGAACCTCATCAAATGTCCTATATATATACATACCTATATATGCAATCTGATTGTTAAAAAATCTATTGCATTCATTTATTTAATCTTTATAAGTAATTTGGAAAAGTATGTACCATTTATAAATCAAAAATAAAGTTTTAGAAAATAATCTCTGGTGATAATGGGATGTCCTAGAATATCTCAAAGGAATCAATTTAAAATGCTAAAAGAAGTCACCACAGAATGAAATATGACAATACATGCCAACTTGAATTGAGATAAATGTTATCTGAACTATCAGTAAGGCGCTATCTTATTTTAAAAACAAGCAGAAGAACTGATTCTTCTCATTTTAATATCAGTAGTAGGGATCACTGTGGTTCTTAGCAACCTACAGTTTATTTGAGATGAGAGAACTATAGAAGAAAGCTTACAATCTGTTCATCAGTTACATGAAGTTCTGGAGACTAGAGGAGAGAGGAGTTGATGGAAGCGTTCTTAACCGTCCAGTGATCAGGGAGTTGAGAGAGTAACACTGTTTCAAGACAGATTCATTCAAATATTATGGTGCTTGACAGGCCAGCAAGAATCATTTGCCTAGTTCCTTTACATCCAGTCCCCAAAGAGGCAACTGGGGCGGGGGGAGGGGGACTGGGTCAGTCAGTGGTAGAGCGCTTGTCTAGCATGTGGGTTTGATCCTCAGCACCACATACAAATAAATAAATAGTAAAGGTACAGCAACAACTAAAAAATATTGTAAAAAATAAATACATAAAAGAGGCAACAGGGCCCCTCAAATTGCAGGAAGAACTGAAAACAAACCCTCTCTCCTTGTAAAAAAAAAAACTCCCCAACTCACCCTCCTGAATCTCCTGGAACATCAGAAGCTCTTGTAGCTCCTGGTGTCAGAGAGAGTGCTGGGCCTACAGTCAGGGCCTCTTCTGCAGAGCCGATCATGATGCAGTTTTGGAACCTTTGATCAGTGAGCCTCAAACTTGGGAGTATCTAGGAATCACCTGAGGGCATTTGCTAAAAGGCAGATTCCTGGGCCCACTTCCAGAGCATCTAATTGCCTAAGAGAGAACTTCGAAGAATTAGCTTTTTAACAAGCTCTCCCAGCTCATCCTGACACAACTAGATAGTGGAGTAAAGGTACCCAACCCTGCAGTCCTTAGGTGGCACCTCCCAACCCACCATCTGTCCCCAGGCAGGTATAACTAGGGAGTGGCCTTGGTTTCTGGACCCCTGTTCTTACCTTAGATACAGAGTCTTTCACACAGGATGATGTTTGAGATTAATCAGAATGAACAGAAGAAACAAAACTTGAAAAGACAGTGAGTTCCTTAAAAGTTAGGGACCCAAGACAAAGGAGCTATTCATTTTTCCCTCCTTAAGGCATTTTAATGATTACATAAAGCAGTTACAAAATTTCTCTTTGACATTTACAAATCCTCAAAATTCGAAAGTCAACTGTGATAGCTCAGCCTAACAAGGAGTTATTCCCAGACTCTGGTTCTTCTGGGCAATGGACTTTCTGGATCCTTCCAAAGCCCTAAAACTATTAGTTGCCTTGACCATGGCTTCTCCTACCTGTAATTACCCATTTACCCAGCTGGCTCAGGTGTGCTGACCTAGACCTTCCTAAGGTCCAGGACTTTTACAAATGCCTAATTTCTACATCTTGACTTTGGACTCTTTCTTTGAAGGCATAGTTTTTTGCTTGAAGTTCCAGGAAGTTACTCAACTTTCTTTTTTTTATCTTCCTCCAATACTTATAATTATATGCCTTTTGCAAGGTACAGAGGGCAAAGCTGTTGACCAGAGCATAAACTATGTGCAAGAAAGAGAGGACTCACAGAGGAAAAAACACAAGTTGCCAAAGACTCTCAGTTGTCCAACGTCAGTGGAGAACTCATTGGCTGGGAGCCCTTTGCCACGAGGGCAGTCATGATCATTGGCTGACAGAAGAATAGTCAAGTTTATTCAGTTTTCATTGGCTAGAACATATACTGGCATTTTAATCCCAGGAGAACTATTTAGGATATAATGATACAGTAGATGATGTAACATATGTTGCAAGAAACATTCCTAGAAATTAAAATTATAATGAATCAGTAGAGTTAAATGAGGTATGCTGGAAATTATTTTTCCCTTTCTATCCTTTAGGATGCAAATATCTCCTGGTCAGCTGGTCAGCAAGAGATATTCAATGTTCCCAAACTGAGCTAACACAATTTCAGACAAAAGCAAAGGAACTTGGCATATTCATTAGCCATAAGAGATTTCACATTAGTAAATGGGCTATTTCCGTTAAGTTTTGTTTTTGTTTTTGGTTTGGCTTGGTACGGGAAATTGAAGAGGGATTTAACCCCTAAGCCACATCCCTAGCCCTTTTTATTTTTTATGTTGACAAGGTTCTCACTAAATTGCTGAGGCTGGCTTTGAACTTGAGATCTTCCTGCCTCATCCTCCTGAGTCACTAGGATTTCAGGCATGTGCCCCACTCCCAGCCTTCTTTCTGTTAAGCTTTTAGAAACACTGAAAATATTTGAAGACATGTCCTGTTGGGTTTGCCATGAGCACACTCCCCTTTCCCTGATGGCAGTGCCTCCTTGTCCTGTTAGGAACCTCACCCCTCCCTCTAATTCCTTGACCTTACCCAGCTTTGGAAAAGAGCCTGAGACCAAGGTCAATTGGAGCAGACTTCCCTTTTGGCTACAAGGACTGTTAACTAATAATGACCTTTCAGAGATAAGCCTAGCACTCTTTTGAAAAGGTACAGAAGATTTTTTTTTCTTTCCTTGGGGTTGTGGCCAGCCATGCTGCCACTGTGACAGGTAAGTTCAAGAGGGGAACCCACTCAGAAGGAAGCAAAACTGAGAACTGGAGGGCAGAGACTGACAAGAGCCCCAGACCCTAGACTGTCCATCCCCAAACCCAATTCTGCCCCAATAATACCCTCCTCTTGTTTCTTTTCTCCTATTCCAGTTGGGCTTTTGCCACTTAGGACCAAAGTCATTAGAGCTAATCCCTCCTTCACCCATTACTACCTAAACAGATTCCTAAACTCCAGGGATCCCTGGTTGGGCATCATTAACCAAGCACAAGGAGATCAAAGAAATGTATTTTTGAGATCTGTACAGTCTTAATCCATATCTACTTTAAATCTCAATCTCAAATTCCTCAGGTCACTGATTCATATTTGTTGAGTGGCTGCCATGTGAAAACCCCTTCCCAGCATCTGTGAGAAGCCAGAATCTTTGTCCTGCCCCACCCCCATCAAAGCCCAGTAAAGAAGTGAAAAGAGGATATGGTGAATTGCAAGAGAGTTAAGGGCCATTAGACAGTGACAGGAAGGTGCCAGGAGAGTCCAGGGGAAAGATAGGATCTTCTGGAAGGGATTCTGGGAAGGCTTCATAAAAGAGGGTTCATTGGAGTTGGCATTGAAAGATCAGTGAGTCATGGCTGAGCTGCACGAGGACGTTCTGGTCTGGTATTCAGCAGCCTAAACCCAGCAAGGGCGGAAGCCAACACAGGGCAGGAGAAGGAGGGTAGAGTAGGTTGGCTGCTGCTGACTCCCCAGGCAACTGCAAATACACAGGTAGAGCCCCATGTGAAGACAGGGCTCAGGTCATCCAGAGATACACTAGGAGCATCATGAGACAAGGGCTACCTGTTTCTAAATGAACCTTAGTGCTTCCAAAGGACATAAAACAGCAGGATACAATAGAATAAAAAAAAAAAGTCAAAGTTGGCAAGAACCTTGGTAATTAATCGCCCCGCTCATTTGACAGACCAGTGCCTGAAAACCTGAAGAGGTCAATGACTTGTGCAAAGTCACATCTACAGAGTCATTCCAGGGTCCCAGGTTACAGGGCCCTGACCCACAACAGCTGAAATAAGACACCATCATTACTTCAATTTCATCCCAGCAGGAGTAAGAAGATTCTGGAATTGTGTTTTGACAGTGCTGTCTTCTCTCTGAATAGCTTCCTATACTTGCTTAAGTCTATCTCTTGATTTTAAAATGGGAATGAACTTCTCCTGGGGCTGAGTCTAACAGGCCTGGAGGACTTTCATTGACTATCAATAGTCATCAAATCACCCCCAAGGAAGCCTACACTGGGGTGCATACTTTCTTGGGCTACTCATGGGTCCTTAGTGAACTGTAGATGCTATGTTATGATAACAGTTTAGGGAGCAGGTCCCTGCGCTTTCCAATCTATCCTCCATAGTCTCTGCAACATAAAAACTACAGAATTATTCCTCATACAGAGGAAAGCAGGGCATACCTGGGTTGGAAGCCTTTTCTCAAAGTACATGAGGGGGACTGGGTGGGATGAAGAGGGAGACTTCCTATTTCCTAATGCTATTCTTCTCTTTTCTTTGGGCAGTTGTTACCATCCACACCCATTTTTATATAATTATCTCCACAACCTTGTGAGATAAGAGTTTTATTAGGCCCATTTCCCAGAGGAAGTAACTGAGGCTCAGAGATAGGAAGTAACCCTGTAGACATGGGGCATTCAGAGCCTGTCTCACTGGGGGTCAGCACTCACTTCACCACATCAAAGGGGTTTCTCTTGGCCCAAAGCCAGTCCTGAGGCACCACTAGTGTGGATGAAGGACACAAGAAGCCGGTGGCCTTTGTGTGAGTGACAAGAGAGCAGAGGCAGAAGCTTCCTTTGTCCTGTTTCATGATGCGTGCGCGACCCTCACAGCAAACCTCCGAAATCAGCAGCAGGCCTGATTAGAGGTAGCGTTCCACAGCAAAAATGCCACAGACATGGGGTGACAAATGAGCGAAGGAAAGAATTTACTTGCACATTAATGTAGTTCACAAATATTGATTATGTTTCAACTGTAGTGAAGACAGATGTGAGGCCACATCTAAGGCCTCATCTCTGCCTAAGGGGCCAGCATGCTAATAAGGGGGACAGTTTCACAGACAGATAAATGACCACCCGCTGTGACAAGATACAGGCCAGGGTACAGATAGGCACAATGTACTCTGGAAGCCCAAAGGAGGAGGATGTGACTAAGCCTCCTTCCCTTGTGATCAAGCCTGCAACCCTCTGGGCTGTGAGCTTCCCAAGGGCAGCAGGGACTGGGGTGACTCATCTTTCCCTCCCTATCAAACACCACCCGAGGAACATCAAGATCACCAGCTAGTGCTTGCCAAATAAAAAACTTTCCTGGAGTCCTGGGGAAAGGTTCTGCAGTGCAGGTGACCTGGGCCATGTGACTGAGTCTGCAAAGCTCCCCAGGCTACCTACCTGTCCTGAGACCAGGACCCCAGCCATCAAACTCTTTGTTTGCATCTGTGCTCAGGATCAGCTGGCCCTGGAGGCCTCTCTCACCAGCCTCGGTTGGTTATCTTGAAGGGTGGAGTAAGATCAAGGCTCAAGGAACATCACAGTCCCGGTAGCCCAGCTCATCCCTCAGGGCTCCAACACCTAACCTTGAACAAGAAAGATAAGGGAATAAAATAACGCCTGACAAGGCCTTATCACCTGATAATAGGACTTCAGTTTTTCCATTAAAATAACTGAGAGCCTAGCCCTGTACTTTGGCTGATAAAGAGATCACAGGAAACAAAGCTATTAATTTTTATCTCTACTGTGCAATAGCACATTTGAGTGAATACAATATATCCAAGGGGGGAAAATACTTTGGCTAACAGTGAAAGTCAGATATAATTTTTTTTCTCCTCACTTTCATTTCTCACACCTTGTTCATCACTAACCTCTAGGAATTTCTGACTAAAGATGTATTAAACCCAGTGGATCCGACTACACCATCAGGTTGTAAATCTGTCTCTTCTTATTCTAACCCCATCCTTGGAGGTTTTTTTCAGAGTACAATGTAAGGGACTCAGACAAGTTAATTGCCTCTCTAGTCCTTGATATTTCCATCTTTAAAACAAGAAGTTGAACGGGTGGTCTGTATGACCATCTCCAGCTTCTATACTGCAGGGTAGTCTATGGCAGAAGGGGACAGAGGTCAGGATAGTTCTGATAACAAGGGCAGTCTTTCTAGGCACAAGTGTTGCCAGATAACAGTAAAATCCAGGCAACTATCTCCTTCTCTGCTCTAGGCCCTGTGCCTAAGGGAGCCTAGCTCTGGCCTCTCTGCATCCATGGGGACACATGAACATGCACACCTTGCAAACTAAAATCTGCATACCTGAGACATTAAAATTCCCTGTGCAAATGGCACAGTGCCTGCTTCTAGACCTGGTTCATCTCCCCCGGTTCTTGATCTTCAGAACAGATCACAGCCCCTTAGCTCTCAGGGATGGTGTCAGGGTGGGAGAAGCCACAGATGCTTGTTATGGTTTGGATCTCAAAAGTGCTTCAAAGGCCATGTGTTAGAGACTTGGTACCTATGGTGGTTGTTAGGGTTTGACATGAGGTGTCCCAAAAGGTCACGTGGAAGACAATACAAGAATGCTTAGATTGAAATGATTAGATTATGAGATCTGTAACCTAATCAATGGGTTAGTCCACTAATGTGAATTAACTGGGTAGAAACCGTGGGTAGGTAGAGTGTGGCTGGAGATTGCTGGGGGAACATGCCTTTGGGGTTTATATTTTGTCTCTGGTGAACAGATCACACACACACACACACACACACACACACACACACACACACACCTCCCTGCCCCCCCCCTTTTTCCTTCCTGTCACTTCCTGAGCTGTTTTTCTCTGCCATGAAGTTCTGCCTCATCTCAGGCCCAGGGCAATGGAGTTGGTTGGCCAAGGACTGAACCTCTGAAACTATGAGCCAAAATAAACTTTTGGTCAGCAACAAAACAAAGCTAACTAAAACAGTGGCGCTATTGGGAGGTGGTGAAAATTTTAGGAGGTGAGGTCTAGCAGAAAGAAATTAGATCACTAGAGGTGTGCCCTTTAAGGGTAACTGAAATCCCCACCCCTTCCTCCTTCTTTTTGCTCACCCCCTGCCAACCAACATGAGGTGAGTGAGGGGTTGTAGTTCACCATGCACTCTCTACCATGATGTTCTGCCTCTCCACAGGCCCAAAACAACAGGGTCAAGTGACCATAGATTTAAACCTCCAAAACTATAAGCCAAAATAAATGTTTCCTCCTTATAAGTTGATTAACTCAGGTATTTCCTCACAGCAGCAGAGAGCTAACTAATACAATGCTCTCGCTACCTCCAAATCCTATACTTCCCTGGTATCATGAATATTTGAGCAAAAATATTTGACAAGTATTTGACTTCAGGAAGTGCCCACATCCATCAGTGTCAGGTTACCAATAGTGTATAGCAGAGGTGGTGATGGGAATAGAGTGGGAATATGACCAGTGTATTCTTACCAGGCCTGGAGTAGAGGGATGGATGCCTGTAGAATGACAGACTGGGAAAGATATTCGTTGGAGGATGTGGTGGGAAGAACAGAGGATCCCTGAGTGGCTATAATCTTCTTAAGCAGAAGATATCTAATATGTAGCTCAAAAGCCCAAGGCAAACCCAGGATCCTTTTCAAGCTTGCCTCAGGCCTCACCTTGGAAGGAGCTTAATTTTTTATTTAGTTTTATTACTTTTTATTTGTTCAATTTAAATTGTGGTGCTAGAGCTTGAACCCAGAACCTCTCACATACTACCCAAGTACTTTGTCACTGAACTTCATACCTAGCCATTTTTATTTTATTTTGACACGGGGTCTTGCTAAATTGCCCAGGCTGGGTTCAAACTTGCTTCCTGAGTAGCTGGGATTACAGGTGTGTCCCGCCACACCCCACTCAGAATTTGTTTCCTTATAATTTATATTCTATTTATTTCTAAAAATAAACAAGCAAACAAATCTGGAGATGATTGATAGTAAAAGCACTCGAGTATTTAATATACAAATCTGCCATGGTATACATAAAGGTCCAGATTTTCAGCAGTAGTTTTTCTGGTGATGCAGAATCATTCTCCACATAAACATTTATTATATAGACACAATTATTTATAGACACTCTATAACCTGAAGATATGAAAATCTAAAAAAAAAATAATGAAGCCATTGCTACAGGAATATGAGCTAATACTATGTAAATGACCAAAATTTATGCAGGATTATAACTGAAAAAAAAATCAAAGGAATGGAATTTGTGTGTGTGTGTGGGGGGTGTGTTAGTGGTGATTAAACCTGAGGGTGCTCTGCCACTGATCTACTCCCTAGTCTTTTTTAATTTGGAGACAGGATCTTTCCTAATTACCCAGGATGGCCTCAAACTTGCAATCCTCCTGCCTCAGCCTCCTAAGTGGCTGAGATCCCAGATGTGCACCACCATGCCCCACAAGAAATGGAATAATTAGGCAAACACTTCTCACTCGTCTCCACCTAACACTTCTAATGGTACCCAAAGGTAGGAAAATGTGAAATTCTACCCGGTAGAATTTGGAAGCAGAGGATGAATCAAGTCCCCTCCCCGCCGGGGTAAGGTGAAACTTCTCTTTAAAAGTTATTCAATTTTAGCATGCTAGTTTATAATAAATCTGTGTTTATTTTAATATAAAGTTAATTTTTGCAAAACCTTTGCTAAAGTTGATCTCCCCAAAATATTATGGCTTTGGGTATGCCCCAGCTCTATCAAGAGTCCCAAATATTCATAAACACATGGTTTAAATAGTCTCTTATTTGTTCTACATAACAAAGTGATGAGGCTAGAATTGCCCATTTTCATGAATGGGAAAATTGAAGAAAAGAGATTAGGTAATTTTTCTAATAGCACATGGGACCAGAATACGTAATGCTTGAATGAAACCCAGGTTTTCTAACTGCAAGTCCAGTCATTGTCCTGGCTTTCATAATGTTAATTTTTTCATTTAGGAAATAATCAAGGAGTGAATTGAATGGCCCAAATAAAGTCTCAGATGTTGCATTAGTGAGGCACAAAACCCACTGAGCCCATGACAGACCAGATTAATTAAGGCCACTACACTAGGCTTCCAGTGCCCCCAACACATTTCGCCCTGACATCCATAAATGTCCCTTGATTCATTGCCCGATTCCTCTATAGGATGAGTCATGCTCAAAATTTTCTCTCTAATCAGTTCATACATCAGCAACTTCTCGAGCCTGGAATAAGAGAGAGTCTCCTTTCCCAGGGCTCCCCAGCAAATGGTCTCCAGCCATTATAACAATGACAGTAAATCTTCTCATCCTCATGTGACAGATAATCGATCCTGAAAGCTGCATGAGGCAATGAGCAGGCTGGAAGGCCAGAAGTCTGGGGGCCTCGGTCCTGGTCCTGACTCTGCCACCAGATGGTTGTGGGAAAACCACTTAACCCATTGTTGTGGGGTGTGCCAGGGAATAATGAGAGCTGTCCTCAGCCACCCTCCAAAGAAGATGGTGAGAAACAGTGAGATAATGTCTGGGAAGTCCTTTGAGCTCCTCAGAAGCAAGAGGCTACACAAGCACAAGGTGTTATTACTTCCAAGCCCACATCAGCCAAGGATATCATAGTCAAGGTTCCTACAAAAACCTCTTCATTCTCCCCACATGAAAGGACTGGCTGATCCCAGCATCTCATCCAGTTTCCCAAGCTTTGCTGGATTAGGGGGAGTAGCTCCTTTGGTTAGAGATGATGAGTGCTGTTGAAGCGAAGACTTAGATCTTAAAATCACAGCAATCAAATTTGTGTTCTTTACCTAAAGAAGGGTCAGTAGAGGCCAGGAAGTTTCATACATAGCTCACATCCCCTGAAGGCCTGATATATTTATGCAGAACTGGGTGGAAGACAGCTAGGGTCTGGCCTCTGTCCACAGAATGCTGCCTACCAGGGAAAATGGACAAGTTCACAATTTGTAAACCATGAAATATGGGCCTTATTGCAAAGTGCTGCCATGACTAGTCTCACCTATGATGTCTTGCGGCTGTTTGTCCTTGAGCAAATCACTTCAGCATTGCAAGGCTCAGAAAAAGAGAAACAAGAGCAATGACATCACCCTAGCATTTTTATCATGTTTGATAGCTCCCTGGTAATTTTATAATCACTGGCAAATTTGATTCTCATAAGAAAGCAGGAAAGGAAATATCAGGACTATGTCCCCACATAACAGACACAAAATCTGGGCACTGAGAGATGAAGTCCCAGGTATGAAGTCCTGACCTGACTCTCCACAGATTTTCTGGAAAAGAATCAGGATGTAACTAGACCCTGGTCCTCTATGGCTTCTCCGTGGGTGGATATTAATGACATCTAGATTCCTTCTGGCATTAAAGTTCTAAGGATCTACAAATTTATCAAAGTGTCAAAGGCTATCTGGCTCTGAGTAGCATTTGGTCGATATTTGCTATAATTAGAAAATTCTGAAAGGAGTCAGAATTATTTCCCCTAAACTCAGCTTCCAATAAAAAAAGTCTTTTTTTTTTTTTTTATACCAGGGCTTGAACCCAGTGGGGCTTAACCAATTAGCCCCATCCCGGCTCCAATAAAAAGTTCCTAATTTTTAAAAAGGTTTTAGTAAAAACATTGTGTTATTTTATACTCTAATATCTAAATTACATAAATAGGACATAAATACATTCTTAAAAATTCAAATGTCTAAAAGCAAACATTTGCCAGATGTGTATATAATTACATACCTGTAATCCCAGCAATTTGGAAGGCTGAAGCAGGAGGATCTCAAGTTCAAGTTCAGATTCAACAATTTACCAAGATCCTCAGCAAGTTTTTGAAACCCTATCTCAAATAAATAAATAAATAAATAAATAAATAGCTAAAAGGATATAGCTTAAGAGTAAAGCATCACTGGTTTCAATCCCCCATACCAAAAAAAAAAAAAAAAAAAAAAAAAGCAAACAAGCAAATGTTCCTTTGACTGTCCCATTCTTTACCCTATTCCTTATTAACTCCTCCCTACTAACTCCCAACCCTCTTAATCTTCTCTCACTCACCTTCATATTATTAGTTTGCAGGGTCATTACATACATTTACACAATTAACTCACATTCATATAGAAATATTGCAGTTTGCAGTTTGGAATATTAATCTGAATGACATTCTGTCATTTGCAGCAAAATGGATAGAACTAATAGACTTTGTTATTATTACTTTAATTGCTCCACCATCTGAGCTGTGCTTTTCTATCTATGGAATGGCAATACTCTGCCTTCATCCAAACTGTAAAAAAGCTGTCATGAAAGTGCTTTAGAAATGGTTAGTTCTGTTCAAGTACTATAGATATTTCCTAATTTTTAGAAGATGATAAACTGATGCTCCTGGGAGTCAACTATTCCCAAATACCAAGGCATCTCCCCATATCGCTACATGTCATGTGCTTAGTCAGACTTAGCAATCTGAAAGATTAGGCTGTTATGTTTTGCTTGTTTGTTTGAGTTTTTTAAAAAATAGAAGCACATACAGAACAAGGCCTGCGTGAGCTGAGTTGCAGTGGCAGGGTTACGATACCTAAACCCAGGATCTCTACTTTGCCCACGGAAGTGCTCCACTCTCTTCTCGGTCACTTCTCAGTGCTGGGTACAGTCACAATTGCACAAGTAGTACTCACTAATTTTGGGAGATGGAAGATGTGACACAAAGAACTTTAGTATCAAATATAGAAGTACTGGGGAAGTACAGAGGACATTTTTAAAGTTTTGCCCACAAAACTTCATTTTCCCTACCTAGAAACACCCACATTCAGTCCACAGAGTGTGAAAGGGCCCCAGCCCCAGGCCTGAGATGGAGCACGGGGCCCAGGCCTACATCTTTCAGCACGGTGCCATCTCCAGCCTGTGATTGGCTCACAAGAGGGCACATGACACCAGATGCCTAATCAGAGTGGACGTTGGGTGTTTACAGAGAAGATTGGAAGAGAGAAAACTTCCCTACTGCCCCATTGGACATAATCCTGAAAGGGCTTAGCTCTAGAAACTTCTGGAGGCCATTGTGGGAGGAAAAAAAGTCTTAGAATGAGGAGATAATATTAAGGAAGAAGAACTAAAGAAGTCAGAAGGAACAAAACTAAATTCCAAGAACACTGCCAAAGTCAGGTGTCCTCCAGAGGACTCCGTTACACTGCTAGTATATCACACTACCCCACGTATGCACTCACTTTTTCTGGCTTAATTTGATATTCTATCACTTGCCATAATGCACACTCGTGGAAACACACACACACACACACACACACACACACATTCATGCTGAATGTCTCTTTCCATACACAAAAGGCAAGATGGTGTCAGGGCAGAAGCCACCAAAGGCAGAAGATCCAGATCCCTACCAGCTTTGTCTCATGGAGTTATCTGCAGTGTTAACATGAGTCAGTTGGACAAATAAGCTCCCCATGCCTTCCTGCTCTGAAGCTCTCAGAATCTGTAAATCTGCCACTCTTGGTATTCCTCTGATGGATGAGACTGCCTAATGCCTACTCTTTGAAGCATTTCACTCATTATGACAAGGAAGGATTTAAGTGGCCACCAACAGGAGGGACCTGAAGAACATGAAACAATTAGGTTCTCTGTATCTGTAGCAAAATTGGCTCCAGAAGACGGTCAGGCTCTGCAAAGACACAGATTATTCTCCCCACAGGCTCTTTGGGAAAAGGTCTCAGCATTATGGAGGGTGTCTCTTGCTATTCATGGCTTGCCAGTGGGAACAGCCAAGAGGGAGATGAGGTCACATAGCCAGGCCTGCTGTCAGCACAGAACATTCTGTACAGCTGATGGCCGGGCAGGGACGAGGACTGCCCCGTTCCCTACTCACACTTCCTATGAAAGGTGGACCAAAGCTTTCTGCAATAGTCCCTACAGAAGCCCCTATAAAGCAAGATTCAGGTTCAACATCAATTGGTCGTGTCTTCTAAATGAAGCATTATGCTAAGCACGTTCCTCATGACAATTTTGTTGCCCCCTAACATCACCTCCAGTCTACAGTTGTAGAAGCTGAGATCCAAAGAGGTGAAGTTGCAGTGATTTGCCAAGAGTCATACAGAACCAGGGTCATAGTTAATTTCACGAGGGAGGACCAGCTGAGGGCTTACATGGCCCATTTTGCCTCACCTTCTCCCGTTTCTCCTCTGTGCCATGAACATGAGCCACAGACATGGGAGTCAGAGCACGTGCTGCAATCCCGTCTCACAGCTGCTTTGTAAACTCCCCGGGACAGAGTATTCTGGCCATTTCTGTACATGTCATTTCATTGGCTGCACTGTGAGTTCTTGCACAGTAGGGCCTTGTAGGACCCAACCATGGGATTCCCACAATTCCCTGAACAGAACATAAATTTAAAAAGCAGTCCCTATCTCTGGCCAGCTACTGACTCCAGGGGAGGACTGGACACAATCCAGGGTCAGAAACTGGATGCACTTAGGGGCCAGGCAGGCAGTGGAAACACAAGAAATTCCAAACCAGGTATGAGACAGTAGGGAGTGGCAGGAGACTGAGGGAACAAACTGTACGGGAGCTGCCTAAGCCTTCAGACCAAGACGTTTCAGAATGACCACAAAAACAAAACAGAAAACAAGAACTGGCAAGCTGGATTGGGCCCTGAGCCAACAGTTTATAGCCCCTACTGTGACTCTACCCCTGGCCATTCAGCTTTGGTGTGAAATAGATAAGCAGCCTTCCCACACTGCAATGCCTGCCTTCCAGGGTGGAGCCTATGGCCGAGGTTCTCATTGAGCACAATGTGTGGCACACCATAGACGTTGAATAGATGTTTGCTAAAAAAACTTTTAAAATTAAATTAGTGGGGGCTGGGGTTGTGGCTTAGCGGTAGAGCGCTCACCTAGCACCCGTAAGGCACTGGGTTCAATCCTCAGCACCATATAAAAATAAATAAAACAAAATAAAAGTATTGTGTTCAATATATATATGTGTGTGTGTGTGTGTGTGTGTGTGTGTGTGTGTGTGTGTGTGTATGTGTGTATGTGTGTGTGTGTGCATACATATATACTCTGGAAATGGAGTCTGTGGCTTCCTTTATAGAATCCTGTCTTAGTGAGGCTTATAGCAGTACTGCTTAGTAGTGAATCTAGACACAGATCGCAGCTGCACCTACTCCCAAAAAATCAACTCAAAATGGGCCACAAACCTAAACATATAACAGAAAACTAAAACTCCTAGAAGATAACATAGGAGAACATCTTGAAGACTGTGGATTTGATGATGACTTCTTAGAAACAATGCCCAAAGCACAATCCATGAATTGATAAGTTGGATTTCATTAAAATTTGAAAACACTGTTAAAAGAATGAAAAGGCAGACCCACAGATTGGAAGAAATGCTCACAACACACACATTTAATAAAGGTTTGAAATCTAATATATAAAAAAGCTCTTAAAACTCAACAATAAAAAAACCCACCAATTTTAAAATGGGGGGACCATCTGAACAGACACCTCACAAAAGAAGACACTGGTTGCAAATAAGCATAGGAAAGAAACCAGGATAACATGTCACTGGGGAATAGCAAATTAAAAGAACAATGTGACATCACTACCCACTTATTAAGAGAGAAAAAACTCAAAATACTGACAACAGCAAATGTTGATGAAAGTGTAAACCAACAGGAATTCTTGTTGGTGGGAATGCAAAGTGGAACAGACACTTTGGAAGACAGTTTAGCAAATTCTTACAACAAGAACAACTCTTACCATACTGTCCAGCGGAGATATCCCTTGGTATTTACTCAAATAACTTGAAAACTTGGATCCACACAAAACCTGCATATAGATGTTTATAGCAGCCTTGTTCGTAATGGCTTAAACTTGAACAAGATGTCCTTCAATAGGAGAATGGACTTAAAAAATATGCCACATCCATACAATAAAATACTATGCAACAACAAAAAGAAATGGACTACCAATCCATATAGGAACACAGGGTACATTAAATACATATTGCTAAATGAAAAAAAAAAGCTAACCTGAAAATGCTACATACTGCTTGATTCTGATTATATGGCATTCTGGAAAAGACAAACTATGGGTACAGTAAAAATATAAGTAATTCAGGAGAAAAGAGGGACCAATGAATTAGTGGAGCACACATTTTTAGGTCAGTGCAGGTGAGCAAAGAGGTTCACAACCTATAAACCCAGTGACTGTGGAGGCTGAGGCAGGAAGATCTCAAGCTTGAGTTTAGGCTTAGAAACTTAGTGAGACCCTGACTTCAAAAATAAAGGGGCTGTAGCTCAGTGGTAGAGAGACCCTGGTCTTAGTACCTAGTACTGGAAAAAAAGTAAGACCGTGAAATTATTCTGAATGACACTGTAATTGTGGATGTAAGTCATCCCACATTTGTGAAAACACAAAGAGTAAACCGTAATGTGGACCATAGGCTCTAGTGGATAATCACTTATCAATATGGACTCTTAATCTATAGCACGTACATCACACCAGAGCAAGAAGTCAATAGTGGGGTAATCAAAACAGGGAGGACAGGAAGGTACAGGGGAACTCTCTACACTTCCTGCCCACTTTTCTCTAAACCTAAAACTATTCAAAAAGTAAAGTATAGAAATTAAAAATTCCAATGATTAATAAAATATTTGGTGACAAGAAACACCATGGTTTTAGAGCATAGTTTTTAAAATTATATTGAATTAATCACAATAGCATCCACATACACCTGAGAAATAAAAGTACAAAGGAATAAAATGTGCCCATTTTGTCTATCCCCAGACACTCCTGAGTACACAGATTGTTACAGAAATCTCCTGCAATAACTCCACAGATTTAGAGGAATGAGTTTAGGGTTCATGGATGAGAGTTTCATAGGCATTAAGGAATCAACCATGACTCCTTAGTTGGGTAGCATACGCCTTTAATCTCAGCAATTTTGGAGGCTGAAACAGAAGAATCGCAAGTTCAAAGCCAGCCTCAGCAAAAACCAGATTCTAAGCAAATAAGTCAGGCCCTGTCTCTAAATAAAATACAAAATAAAGCTGGGGATGTGGCTCAGTGGTCAAGTGCCCCCGAGTTCAATCCTCGGTACCCGCCCCCTGGCCAAAAAAAAAAAAGTGACTCCTTGAAAGATGAGGAGAACATTAATTATTCATCAGTTTTGTGGATGTCGAGTCTCTCTCCCTTGACTCTGGGGAACTGTCATACCTTTCCCACTGTGTGGAAGAGAGTAGTATGTGAGAGTCTATGTAAAATCATCTAGTAAGTGCCTGGCACATTGCAGCTTCCCAGAAATAGTAACCAAATCAGAATATGGTGTTGAAAATATTAGTTATCAGGTGCTGGGCCAGACTGGATGACATCCCAGGTCTCTTCCACTTGGATCTGTGACTCACTCTCATTTTTTAGTTCTTTGGGACTTCGCTTTTGTTTCAGGCCAGAAGTTTGTCACCAGGAGACTGGGTATGAGACAGTGTTGCAAATAGCAGTGGGAGAGACCTTAGGTGACACTATCTCACCCACATTCCAGTCTACCCTCATCTTCTACTTTGTCATGTCCACCTAAAATGAGGCAGAACCTCAGTGGAATTCAGCACATCTCAGGGTTGGAAAATAAACTAAAGACTCTCCTGACCCTCCAGAGTGATAGCTGCTGAAAAAAAAAAAAAGTTAAAAGATATTTTTCAAAACTACAATGTACTGGAGGAATAAAAAGTATATATCTACTATGTATCTATTATAGATAGCAAAGCTTTTTCCGCACTATTCATTCACAATATTTATTTAACATTTAGTTCCAACTGTGTGGAGGCATAAATAGTGCTAGGCATTGGGCTGACTGGCCTGTCTGTCAAAAATGACCTTTCTATGCTGTGCTTTGTAACCTCGAGTACACAGGGATCCAATCTCTTCTGCTTGCTCTCCTGCTGGACCTAAAGCCTTTGCCTCCCCCATTAGTTAGACAAATCACTGGTTCTACTTCTGGAATCATAAAAGATCTGGAAACAGAGTGCATGAGAACCTAGGAAAGACATAATTCATGATTTCACAAATGCAAAGAAGCATTATAGGGGAAGAGAATTTGATAGTTTTTTGGTGGGGAGCCAGGAACAAAAATTGCAGACTGATTCTGGAAGCTACAGAGGGACTGATACCATCTCAGCAATAGGAAGGATTTTTTTTTTTTTTTTTAACACTGAGAAGCTTCCCAACATGAAACAGACTGCATTGATGGTAGTGAGTTCCCCTCTGCTGCAGGTGTTCAGAGGCCAGATGATGGACAGACAAGAAGTTTGCAAATGAGATCCTTTCAACAACCTTGGAAATGGGGGTGGAGGCTGATGTTATGATGCAACCTCTAACACTCCAAATCTATCTATAAGCATAGAGTAGATTCATTGATTTTTTGCATCATAGATCAAATAATCTTATACTTCACATCTGTGTCTACATCATTTAGAGTTTACAAAGTGTTTTCATTAACATGACCTCATTAACTCCTCAGGACAACTTTTTGAGAAAATTAATTCAAGGATTACTACCCCTGTTTTATAGTTTGAGGAATCCAAAGAAAGGAAAAGTTAAGGAATCCTAATCAATGATAGGGCTAAAGGAAACAATCAGATATGATGGTGTTCCACACTTCCCAGTAGAGAACCTTCATCTCACTTTCAGAATGAATTGCTGAAGAATGTCAGATTCCAGGCAAGGGAGATATGTTTTCTAAGAAGCTGAGAAGCTACTGATATCCAAGGTAGCCATGATGTTTCCTTCATAGTTCAAAGAATAAGAAGTCAAGAGACCTCTTACTAAAGGATCTGCTTCTTATCTCTCACAACATGGTCCAGGGTCAATCAGGATGGACACTAATCAGGTGTGAAAAAGACAAGTCCATTTCCTTAAAACTGGGGAAAAAAAAAAAAAAAAACAAAGAGAGAGGAGGGTATAGGGATGATGTTGAACTGAGAAAGTTCCGGAAGGTGGCTAGGAAAACAAGAACCACTTGTTTCTTCCTGTGAGAATACTTTGCACCTGGAAATGCAGTCAAGTGACCCCCAAAGAGGGTACAGGTTGAACAAACAGAGAGCCTCCCAAGGCTGATGAAGGCCTTAACTTCTAATAACCGTGTTGTGTTCTCCTCCAAGGTCTTTCATCTGTAGATCTCAGAAGGTTTTTGCAAACATCAATTAAATGTTACAAAATTCCTTTGAAGTAAGTATTATTGCATCCATTTTCCAGATGAGAAAAGGGAGAATCTAAAGGGACTGCCTAGGGGCTACCCAATAAGATTCTAGGAGGCCAAAGAGTTCAAACTTCCCCTTGCAAGGCGAAGACTGAGGCCATCCAGCAGCGTTCAAAGGCACCGAGAGGAGAGATTGCTGAAGAAACATTCTCTGCTCTGGCCCATAAGATCTGGAAGACTTGGGAGGCCTGTTTCCTTATCAAAGGGACTGAGTCCGAAAACCACAAGACCCAGAGATAGACTTCAAGAGTCTTTCCTCAGCCTCCTAGGGAGATGTCATCTCTCCTCTCGCACACTGTCAAAGACTACAGTTGTCACTTCTTTATGGTCTGCCTTGGCTTATAATTATTTGTGTTGACTCCTGATTTTTCCCACAAGTCCAGCCACTTCAGTGCCCTTTGTGCCTGGTATGTAGCATGAGGGAGGTCAGGAATTTAAAGTTAGTTTGGTGGGGAAAAGTTAGAGCAGTAGAAAACTTCTAAAAGAGGCAAAGACCAGTATTGATAACCCCTGCCCCCTAGAGACAGCAATAAGGCCCTCCTATAACCCATATGTTCGGGTCAATGAAAGTACTTCTGGAGTTCTTGATTGACAAATCCTCTATTTTTACCGGAGGTATCAATATTCTATTGGGAGGTTTGAGCTTGACCAAAACTCAGTGGACAAGTTTCGTGGAAAGTCAGGTATGTGATAAATACATGTAGTAATAACAGACTTCTATGTGAGGATCATATGTTACAATTTTACAAAGCACTTTTGTAAGTGCTTTCAAATTTGATCCTATTAAGAAACCATGAGATGGGCAATAGAGATATCATTACCTTATGATGCATGAGTTTCATTGAGGTTAACTTACCTTCCCTGGATTGCACCATTGCATAACAGAAATGAGGCAGAAACTTGAAAGAAGAAAATGACCTCTTTCTCTATTCCATAACCTCCTTTCCCTTTCTGGTTTTCTCAAGCTGTGATTTCCTTTGTACCTTCTTCTTCCCTCATTTCTGCTGCTTGCAATCTATGCGCCAGTGGTCACTTCAGAGGTAAATTTCTTTTGGTCTTGTTGAGCCCTCACCACCCTGTGGGCAGTACCTGTTCAGCTGGAAACTCAGAGCTCACCTGAACCTAGTTAGATTCTCAAGGAAGACTTGAGCAGCAGTGTAATTTTGTTGGTCTATAAACCCCTTTCAAGAGAAAAAGAAAAGAAGATCCCTATTAGACTATTAGTTGAAAACCCATTTTTATACCTTGGTGGACTTGTTTAAATCCAAGATGGAAAGAGAGAGGAGACTCTGATTTCATACCCAGCATTACCAACAAACTCTGGGCCTTTATTTTTATTCTACAGGTATTTAGTGAGCACCTACTATATGATGAATAGTATATGATGCTAGGTGCCAGAAACATAGAAATGATTCAGATTTGCTACTAGTTTAAGGAGCTAAGAATGCATTAGAGAAAAGAGACAAATACTCCCATGTAATATTACAGTGTAATGTGTGCTTTTGTGGAGGCATAACACGTGTCAGTTTCAGTGAGGACAGTATGTAGACTGAGAAGTTTTCCCAGAAGAAAAGAATAAACCAAGTGCAGAGCACTTCTGAGCAAAGGGTTCTGTTTGACTGCAGTCTACTTGGTCCTGAAACTGGTCCTGCCCCAGACACCCCTGTGTCGCATAGCTTCTTTTTGAACACAAGTGGGAGGAACAATATGGTAGAGACACTCAGGCCTGTGGTTGAGCTGAAGCCACCAGACAGGAGAAGCCACAGTTGGAGAGAAGCAGAGCAAGGATGGGCATAGCCACTTTAGGAAGAAGTGCTAGGGACAGTACACGCTGAGGCTCAGGGATGCCAGAGTGACCAGAAGAGCAGCAGCGGAGCTTCATGTGAGCGCATGGCCAGAGGTCATGACATCTGTTTCCAGAACAGCAGCAAATTTCCCTGATAGCCTGGGGCCCAGCTGCACAGCAAAAGGAGGCTTTGCCTACTCCCGATTTCTCCATTATTCTCACATTCCCTACTTCGAGGTTAGCAGCATTTCTCTCTCTTACAAACTGATCAAAATCCGAATACATCAAGGTGTTTTACATACTTATGAAACATAAAGTTTTATGCCAGTGTGGCTTTCAGCCAAATGATGCCAATAACGGCAAAAACAGATAAACCAGTCCCACAGTGGATGAGGCTGTGGGCATGGGCCACTCCTGAAGGTGCTGTAAGTGACTCCTCCAATCATTGCACCCTCAGACCTCTGCCTGCCTGCTCCTCAGACATTGCCTCTACTGAAACAGGAAGCAATGGCTACTTGAAAATTGTGTAGCAGTGACTTGGGGGCTGGCCCATCCACTGCCTATTATTGTACAATGAGATTTGCATGCTAAACCTTTGGGCCAATCAACCTCATTTTCCTCAACTGATTAGCATGCCATCAATAATCACAGACTAAACATTGCAGTCTCTCTTTCCCCCCAAAAAATCTAACATTCTAGCTGTCTCTATAAATCAATAACCTTCTCAAAGAAAAGTACCCCCAGGAAGCTTTCCTTGACATAACAGATAATCATCTTTGCTTAATCACTCTTTTTTTATTTGCAGAGTGTTCATGTTCAGGTTCAGTCATCCTGGATAAGACAATGATGGCTGCTCCCTATGACACTCTCTCCAACCTCAAATCTCATATGATAGTCATTATTATCCCTGCATGATTTCAGGAAGTTGTTTTATTTTTGTGACTTGGCAGTCAATTCCAGAGACCTCCCAGGTGGCAGGCTGCTCATAAGCCTCTAAGCTAGATCATATTTGACTGATCAGTGTAGTGACAAGGAAAGAAGGCAAATGACCTGGCCACGGTCTTAGAGAAGGTGGACACCCTCTAGAGTCTGATCCAGCCAACCATACTTGGAAACAAACCATTACTTTGCTTAATTAGTTCCCTCCAGGACACTAGCTCAGCACTGACCTTTTGCTGATCCTCTGCTTAACCCTGACCTCCATATCTGAAGAAGGAAGTCACAGCCAAGGGCCTGATTCGGCCAACCATGCTACTGAAGGCGGTTCTTCTATCCATTCATCCAAGACATACCTCAGAGACACTAGTATCTGACTCTTAAGGACCTGCTTAAATCCCACATTTCCTAAGAGCATCCCTCTGGCCCCTCTGAAATGGGAATTAATCTCCCCAACAAAAAAGCCTCTTTGAGGGCTGGGGACATAGCTCAGTTGGTAGAATGCTTACCTTTCGTGCACAAGGCCCTGGTTCAATCCCCAACACTATTTAAAAAAAAAAAAAAGCCTCTTTGCATTCTGCCCTTCATCAAAACTACTTGTGTGCTCTAAGAACACTTATTATCTAATTTCCTATCCTATGTAACAGTGCATGGTGCAAAGTTGGTGCTCAGCACTTGTCAAATTAAATATATACAAGATATGTGAGGCACCTAATAGAGGCTAACTATTAACTGCAGTCATAGATAGGACATAATGACAATGACTAAAAGAGTGACAGTACAATTAACTTTTCCCACTAGCTCTTAGTGTCTATGCCTCTCCTAGGACACAAAGCAGATGTACCTCCTTGTTCTCCTGGACTCTGAAACATAGTCATCTTCATACCTTCATGTTTGAAAAGTCTCATCTATTCCATCATCTAAGACCCTCTGCAAACTAGTAAGCCAGGCCCAGAAAGGATGCATATCCCAATTTTACCAAGGCCAACAAGAGTGGTCTCTGCTCCAGATCCGAGAGCAAATCAGAGGTAGAGCTGGATTCAAATTCTGCATTCTGAGTTTGGAGATCTTGACATTGAACACACCAACAAATGGTTACAAAGCATAATAATTATAGAAATATTAAATTACCAGAACTACAATTAAAGATGGCCTTGTTTTCAACCTTCAAAAAATTTTCATAACTCCCCAAATGTAGTTGATTTGTATAAATCTAAACTGGGCTGCGTATTTGTTAATAGTCTTTTATAAACAGATGCAGTTGTACAAGCATGCAAAGGACACAGGTGAGAAGGTTTTACTGAGTCTCATTTGCATTCAGTTATCAAAATAAAATATGAAAAGTACCTCACAGGAGAAATCAGAACTTTTGAATACTGATATTTTATAGTTTAATGATTCTTAATAATTCTAGAGACATCAATGCCTTTCCATATCCAAAACTGTTTTTCACACATGCTTATATTTAGTTGGAGAGGATGCTGATGGATAAATAAAAGAAAATTGCAACTGACACACAATATCGGTTCAGGTTTATGCTCTAACAATTTGAGGACAATTTGTGGTCAAGTTTCTTTTATTGATCATGCCAAGGCTGCAATCTATTTCAGTTTAGAGGAACTTTGTTGCTTGGTTTTACAATATGAAAAAAAAAAAAAGAAGAACTGGCCATGCAGAGATAATTTATTATATTTTAAATAAAATTAATAAATATGTTTTATATTTTTATAAGCTGAAACCAGATATACACCAGAACAATTTTTTTAATTAGTATTTGATCATTCCTTTCTCAGTAGAATATACCGAGACTGAGAAGCACGCTTCACTAACTCTGACTTTAGAGGAATGTTGTCCCAGTGGAACTGGGAAAGCAATTGTGAGACAGAATCAATTTCCTTACCATATGTCTATTAGGAGGTGAGGACCTCTTCCTTACTCTCCTTTCTGACAATTCCCTCCCTGTAAGATACTCCAAAGGTAGGACACCCCTGACCTTTCCCCTCCTGAGTACAGCAAACTGGGATGAGATCTTTAATGGGCCATCTGGAAGTTAGCCCATGGCCTGTGCACCTTCCAATTTCCTTTCCTTTTCTTTCCTGAGCTAGTATGCCCTCAAAGAATATGCATCAATTGGTCCAGTGTAAAATTAGCAGACAGGACCCTGGAAATAGTGTGGTGACATAACTCAGTGTTAGGGTATCTGTTTAGTATGTGTGGGACTCTGGTCTTTTGGATCCCCCAAATCAGAAGGAAAAACAGAAGAAAGGAAGGAAAGAAAAGAAGGAAGAGGCCTGGAACATGTGGGAAGCCTTTATGGTCCAGCATGGCTGGTGACAGGGTGAATAAGTCAACCTAATCCTGGCTTCAGTATTAGGAAACCCATTTACCATGAGACACTGTGCTCTTTAGACAGGATAAACAAAACAACCATGGGACACAGTAGGTCGACCTAAAGGCTAGATTAGATCTAAAAATTCATAAGCACCTGAAATGTAGCAGACACTGATTATACAGTCAACTGAAGGAAAAAAATCAGAACAAGGACATAAGATGGCTCCACTTCCGGCCTCTAACACCATGCTGCTGCTGTGGCTACCAAAAAACAAAGGTATGCTCTCATACCTTTGGCACACAAGACTTCTGGTTCACCCTCTGATAGAGACCAAAATGGCAGGCCCCGGGGCCATCTATCACCAGAACCTTCGTTCCCCTTAGGGATCTTGCAATAACCAAAACCTTCCTCTTTCCCCTTTCTTTCACCACCTACCAATAGGTAACTCCCCTTCAGCAATTTCTCTTTTCCAAATACAAACACATTCTCTTCCCTACCTCTTTTCCATTCCCTACAGGAAAATCTCTCATCTCCTCTTCTCTCTCATCAATTCTGACATGAGACCTCAACCACTCTCTCAGACTGACAACCCTAAGAGTGGTGCTAATGATACCTCAAGTGAAAAGCAAAGGAAGACTTTCATTTTCTAATGAAATTAGACTTTACAAAGAACTCATTTCATCAGCCACCCAAAGTCCTTGAAAACACCCAGAGGTTACTGTGAGAAGTTCTACAGAGGTCTCTTCCAATCTCTTCCATTTTCTTCAAGCACCGATATGCCATCTAAACACTGAAACAAAAGTACCACACTGTATTTTAATTATTAGAGTGTTTTGTTATTTTTAAAACACATATACCATGCTTCAGTTATATTATGGGGAAAGTTTTATTGCTGGATAAAACATTATCCAGCAAGTGTCCCCTAAACCTCAGAGAACCCACTCAAAAACCCCTGGACCCAACTTACAGGTAAGCTGTATATGCCCTGTGAGCCGTAGAGAAATCTTTAAGGGTCTCAGTAGCTAGAGTTGAATAATGGAAATGTGCAGAGAACTCATTTTGAAAAAAAGTGTGATCGTATTATCAATTTTTTAAGATGGTGTTTTATTGAATTCAATCCGTTTCTTTAAGGGTGGAATGCCTCTCCTAGAGGATGGTAGGTTCTCAGGTTAGGCACTGGTTTTACTCTGATTCTGGGTATTCTCTGCCTTCCTGTTGACCCTCGGTCCAGAGTTCACCTGTCTGGTTTTCTGCATGCCTGTTCTTCAATCTCAGTAGTCTGAACAGGGAACAACAATTCTGCACCCATGGTGGTTGTGCATGATCCGTCCTCTTGTTGTGACATGCTTCACGCAGGAAGCAACAAGGCTTAGGACACAGCATAGGTTACAGAACAGGATTTTGAAGGAAAAGTTAAAGAGTAAAGCTTAGCAGTAAGAGACACATGGACCAATCTCTAACTTTGCCATGAAAAGTCATACTAAAGCCAGAGCATCCTGTTGTATGCCTGTGCTCACTTTTAATTTTTTTTTATTCTATTTATTTATTTTTTTAAGGTACTGAGTCTTGAACCCAGGGTCTTGGCTTGCTAGGTAATGCTCTATCACTGAGCTACAACTCAGTCCTTTTTATTTTATTTGGAGGCGACTTCTTGCTAAGTTGCTAAGGCTAGCCTCAAATTTGCAATCTTCTTGCCTCAGCCTCCTGAGTAGGTGTGTACCATTGTGCCCAGCTCCCTTTTTCAAAGTCATGCATCAGAACTTATTTATGTATGCGACGGTATGCCCTACATGTGCTAGTGGGTTCAAATGTTTGAAAGAACTATATAGGAAAAGCAATTACATGATATGTGCAAACTTTGAGGATCATAGAAAGCTGTATCAAGGAATAACCCTCCTATCTAAGAAAGAAAGCCTCCTACCAGATCCCATCAGAAGCTAAATGTGGAGCCAGGAGAGTGGCATGTGCTTGAAGTTCCTGTACTCAGAACTGATGCAGGAGAATCATTTGAGCCAGGAGTTCAAGGCCAACCTATACAACATAGAAAGACTCTGTCTCAAAATTATAAAATGAAATAAAAAGAAAGAAAGAAGCTGAATTGGGTTGCAACTCCTCCTGCTGAGAAAAGAGGCAGTCTTTGGTCCCAAAAAGGTAATTGTCCCAGTGTCCTGACAACCAGGAATGAATTCCCAGAGATATTTTCAGGTAATCGTGTCTGTTGCACCATAGTGAGACACTGAATGAAAGTAGTCAAAAGTGTGTCTGCAGATCAATCTAATTGTTTTCCAGTCCTATATTGCCTCCTTTTCTGAAGTTCCTTTGGAAGTCAGTGCATTTGTATCTCCAGCTCTATCTTCCTGGTCACTGCCCTATCTCATTTACTCATTGTCTCTTGGGTTTCCTTTTTCTAACTGTTCTTCCTGCCTCTAATTTTTCCTAAAGAAACCTTTCTTTGCAAACCAATACAACCTTAACAACCCTAAAGTAGAACCCTAACCCTGTTTTTTGAATCAGTTAGAACAGGTTAAGTTATGCTGCTATAACACACAAACCCAATGTTACAGTACCTTAAAATAACAGAGGCTTACTCCTAACTCATTACACATATACTGTTTGGCAGTTGGGAATTCAGCTTCACATCATGATGGCCATCAATTTGAGACTTGATTTGATGGATCAGCCCACAAGATGAAACACTGATGAGAACGAGAAGAGAGAAGAGAGAGCTCCAGAGGATTTTACAATGATAATAAAATGTTAGCCTAGAAATGGCAGATGTCACTCTGCTCACAGTTCATTGGCCCCATCCACAGGTGGCCAGGAAATGAATTCCTATCATGTGTCCAGGATATGCAGGCCCAGAATATTCAATGAACTGTATTAATGCCTATTATGTAACACTTTTGTTTAAAAAGTACAGAAGCATGCTAGCAAGCAAACAGATACTTCCCATGTTTTCCAAGTAAAGATTCAAGTGTCATTTCTCCCATGAAGCTCCATATAATCCCCCTACCAGAAGCAACTTCTTCTCTACTTCATTCCTTTAGCATGGCCCAACCACACAACCTATCTTCTCAACACATTTGTCTTCTTTTTCAGGGAAGAATATTTATAATTTAGTCACAAGGCTAAAATGTACTTAAGAGATCATCTAATTCTTAAATCTTCCATATATTCTGCCAAGTCTTTCGTCATCTGTTTAAAATCCACAGTTTGGGGGAGCTCGCTATATCCCAGGTAACACATTCTACCCTTCCAAACTTGAACAACTGTCATTATTTAAAAAGCATTAATAATAACACACTTAAAAAGCCTTCATCAGATGAAGCTATTACCTCATGCCGTTTTTCCAAACAAGGAAACCAAGGCCCAATTTAGAGAGTAAGAAACCTTAGCAAGGAAATTAACAAAGAAGAGTTCTGGCTTAATTTATCTCACTGTGTTGCTTGGAGGCTTCTCAGCTCTGGACTGTGATAATCTCCTAAGAGACTGAGAGGGATGGAAAGACACCAAGGCAACCATCCTGCCTTGTTTACTGGAGAACTCAAGGGTGCCTTTCGCACAGCTGTGCCGAGTGGAAGTGTTTAGACAGAAGGTTGTGTGGTCCCGGACAGATGTGGCTGTGCTGTGACTCACTGTCAGATTGTCAACCTGCACCGCAGTGAATACCATACGACGTGTTCTGGGTGGCCCTTGAGCAGAGCAGTGGAAGAAACCTGCAGAAAACTCTCCGTGTTACCAGGAAACAGGAGAAGAAAAGCCTACCACTGCGTGTGCTACGTGGCTTGACGGACTGCCAAGGGCAAGTAGCACCACCTCTGGGCAGAAGCATCCTTGGCATTTTCTGGTGCTTTCCCAGTTGTCCTGAAGAAGAACAGCTTTTGCAAAGACTACAAACTTTAGAATCACTACCACTTACTCACGGTGACAGGTCACTTCAATTTCATGAATCTTACCTGTAATATGGGGCAAGTAATACTTTCTCAGACCGTAATCAGGATTAGATGGTAAACAGTGCCCTGAAATGGCCTCGTACAATAAATCACTGCCCCTTCTAGTTTTTTATTTTTATTTTTTCAGACTATAATAGCTCAGGCCCTTGTACACTGGAGGCCCCACAGTCTCCTCCAGGTGTTCCCTTCCCACAGGGCAAGGAATCCACTAGGCCTAGGGGGAACACACCCCATGCAGAGCCAAGTTCAGCTTCAAGGTCACATCACCCAGGATTCCAGAATGATCTGCCCACAGGAGTACTAGATCCACTCCTAGGACCTTGCTTTACCGAGTCTGGCCTGTAGAAGACAAAATATGATGCCAGTGTGTGAATAACTGGGTCAAGGGGCAGCTATGTCCAGGAAGCAGGGAGGGGTGGCAGAGGACTGGGCTGTGGTTGGATCACGGTCATGAGGCTGGTGCCCACAGGTGTTCTGGTGAGGCCCTTACAAGACAGGAGCAACCAGAAGTGGGAAGAATGGGTAAGCTCCAGGTCAAGCACCTCATTTTATACACTTGCCCTGAACTTTACCTATATTATGGGCAGAACTTGTACCCTGTCTCTTCCTTATTTGTAATTCCAGTCACTAATTTAAAACGTGATTCTGAAGTGACTACTTCTTTTCATTTTTAATAGCTGAATAATTTTCTGTTGTATGTATATACCACAATTTGCCTACTCATTCATTGATGGACATTTGGTTTCTTCCATCTTTTGACTTGTGAATAACATTGCCATGAACATTGGTGTCCAATTATCTATTTGGTTCCTCGTTTTCAGTTCTTTGGGGTACCCATTTAGGGGTGGAATTGCTGGGTCATACAGTAATTCTATATTTAACTTTTTGAGGAACTACAAAAAGTTTTCTGCGTGGCTGAATAATTTTACATTCCTACTACCAATATATGAAGTTCCATTTTCTCCACATCTTTGCCCACACTTGGTATTTTCTGGTGTTTGTTTATTTGTTGTTTTTCATTATAGCCATTCTAGTGAGTGGAATGTTGTATCACATTATGGTTTTGATTTGCATTTCCTTAGTGACTAGTAAGCATCTTTTCATGTGCTTTTCGGCCATTTGTGTATCTTCCTTAGAGCAATGTCAGGGACAACTTTCAATGAGGTATGTTGAGAAAATGAAAGGGAAATAAAGCAAAAATAGCTTAAAACTATCACTAACACTCAAGTTATTCTAGGATCCCTAACAGAGTCAGGCCCTCATCTTTCTTCTACCTTGCCTCCATGAGGTCGCTATAGCACAGTCACTCCAGCATCCCCCTGGCCTGAAGCTCAGGCCCATTACACACCATTCAACACATACAACCCCCTGCACACCCCTCCTCCCACACCCACATAAACATACCCACCCATTCTCATTTTCAGCCCCAGGATTACATAGCAGTTGGAACTTGGATTTCTCTATGGAAACAGAGAAATATCCCCAACTTTGGGTATTTATTCTGGCCAAGACTCTCAACAAAACTATCACTTAAGGGTGCCCAGTGCTTGCTCCCCAAAGGCTGAAATGAGGGTAGCCAACTCCACTCAGCTGGGCTGCTCTGGGATCAGCCCTGCTCCTTTCAATCTTGTCACCCATCACTTCCAGTACAGAGAAAGGAGCTGTAGAGAGAAAATGACCAGCACCCCTCCTCTATATAGTTACCATGTGGGGAAACTGAGTCTCAGAGGATGAAGCATTTACCCAAGAGTGCAGTCTGACGCAAGTCTAGAGCTTCTGTTCTCAACTTCCAAGGTCTTGCTCCTGAAGCAAAATTTAGTGCAAAAACTTAATGCCAAAGCCACTGACTGGGGCCATGAGTTGAGTCAGAATGAGTTTATTCTGTGTCTTGATTTTCTCATATAAAATGAGTCCACCTAAGAGGACTAATAAAATTATATACAAATACACACACACACACACACACACACATATATATATATATATATATATATATATACACACATATATATATGCGTGCTTTGAGCTCACTGGAAGGCAGGAAGCTGTATATATACCTGTGTATGTTTTTACTTACACTTTTCTTCATGACCTAGTTGAGGTGGAGAACTGTTTTGGGATTAGGTGAAAATGGCACATACTATTTCTACTCAATTCTCTCTGCCTTGCCTGGTCTAGTCAAATGTTTCCAGATAATATGAGTCTCCCACCTCTAAAAAGGAAAGACTACTCTGTCTTATCAGGTGTATTACAGCCCCCCTCCCAGCATGAGCCCATGGCTGTGCATCTGCCTTTGGGACTTACATTTTTAAAGTGACATCTAAGAGAAAATCAACCCAGTGGTTGCTGAGAGCCCTGGACTGGCACCTGGAGTCTACAGTTCAAGGAGAGATGGGACACCCCAAAGCAGGTGCATATAAATAATAAAGATCCATTGATAACTAAAAATATATATATATTTAAAAATATATATATATATATATATGTGTGTGTGTGTGTGTGTGTGTGTATTCATTCTGTGATTCTATATCATGAGACTAACCAGTTATATCTATAAAAAATAAGAAGCTAAGGAGGGTAGCAGGAAAACAGTGGCAGGAATGGGGGTGGGAGGACCAACAGAGATGCTACCTACATTGTCTTCTGACACTGATTCCCCAAAAGGAAACTGAGGCCAGACTGTTAAGATCTAAACTTTGTAACTTTTTGACCCAGGAAGTTTTGAGAATCATAATAAGGAATTGATTATAGAGTGCTTTGAGCTCTTCAAAGACAAGCAGTATTTAAAATACAAGGTATTATTACCTCCATAGAGCTCTCTTTTGATTACCACTGTGCTTGAAAATGTGGGCAGACCACTTTTATTTTTCAAAAATCAGGTGTTTAAAAAAATATTCACATGTACAATACCTACACTCAACCCTTATAAGCTAATTCTCAGCTTCCTTGTCACTGGATAAATTAAATGTTCAAAGAGATATTATATTAGCTTTATCAGCTAACTTGGCAGAGCTCCCATTAAAGACATCTATTCCCTCCAGCTCACTCTCAGCTCCCGTTATTTGAAGGACTGATAGGTTAACAGTGAAACAATATTATATTGAGGGTTTTAAGTGCAAGTACCAAATATTATTCTATAGAGGTACAAGGTGAGAACTTGTCTCTAAAAGACCCTGAATAAACCAGAGTAGTTCTGGGGCTAGTTGGTTCCTTGATTCAGGGTCTGCTGTTGAATCCCAGAAATCAATTTAAAAAAAGAAAACAATCAGCATGTTCTTTCACAGCTCAATTGTCTGAGCCCTCAGCTTATCCTGGAAGAGCACAGAACCAAAAGTCAGAAGACCCAGTTCAAGTCCATTTCTGGTGTTTGTGGTCTAGTTGAACTTGGAGAATCATTGCAGTTTTCTGATTCTCTGTTTTCTCATCTATAAACTGGGGTAGCCTCCCTACCTGGTAGCCTTCACTGAATCACTCTGAGGGTCAGAATTATGCAGAAAACTCTGTGTGATCTTGCAATGAATGGAGGCTAAGGAAACAGGCTCTCCTGGGAATCAGACAGACCTTGGTTCAAATCCCTAGGCTGCTACTTACTAGCTATGTGACAACAAAGAAGTTGTTTATCTGCTCTGACTCTTTGGTTCCTCGCCAGAGATATAAGGTTATTAATAGTATTTTTCTCATAGGGTTGTTTTGAGAATTTAAAGCACAGGGGTTGGGCCATAGTAAAGGCTCATGGTGTTAGCATTTATTGAAGAGCTGTAACACTCCACGTGCCCAAGGGGTTACTGATGTTTCCTCCAAGTTCCGCTTTCAGGGCACAACAGAACTAAAGATAACTGAATATCTATTGTCTCTGAAGCGCCTGGGTGATCTTGCTAGAATGAAGGGAAAAAGGAAATACATTGTGCCCCAGAATGGGGCTCCAGAGAAATCCAAAATGAGCTGCGGTCTAAAAGCGACTTCTCTCCAAGCCTATTTTTAACTGGCTGTGAACTTCTCTAATACGCAAAGAGTGATGCTGGGCTCCCTGAATAGCTCCACTGACGAGCGCCTGCCCGCGTCTGCTACTATGTGAATTTATGGAGCTCTGGTCTCACACTTCATTAAAGAAATATATGATGGTGCTGAGACAGGGGGCCAGACACCTATAACTCTTGTCCCAGTCTCCCAGTTATAAATCTTAGTGCCTCATTCATTGAGTGAAGAGGAGTAACTGAAGAGATTTTTATCACCTGTCCCTTTGTAGTGAGTTTTTCTTTTTTAAATTATTTGCAACAGACAACTTTATTAAGAGATCACTAAACAAAAGCCCCGGCCAAAAGCACACTTCCAAATTTGTTCTTTCAGTTGCAAGTCATAGAAACCTGCACTAGAGTGGCTTCATAAATGGGAGTTTTTATTTTTTCACATAAAATATTCAAAAGTGGACAGTTGATGGTACCAGTTCAGAGACTCCATACAACCACTGAAAATCTATTAAGTCAAAATTATTGGGGCTTTTTCTTCCTGGGTACATTCGGGCTGCTCCAGCTCCAACCATCCTATGCACAATCTAGTGAAAAGGAACAAGGAAGGAAAATGGTGGCATCTCTGGCAGAAAAATCAAAATGTTTTTGAGGCTCCCCAGATCCGTTTTACCCTTTTATCTTCTCAGCTAGGTTTAGTTCAGATGGCCACCCGTGTTTTGAAGGAATAAGGAATAAGAAGAGTTAGTATAAAAGTTGGATCAACCAAAAATGTCTATTGCAGTTCTTAGCAAAAATCTGCTACATGAAGAAACAACGGTGAGTGGTTCAATAATGGGTCAAGAGACAGATGCATGAATATTTGGCATGAGAATTCTCTTTGGCTCAGCCCACTTGTCAGTCTTTCCTAAGCCCCGTCCAGGTGTCACTCCCCATCCCTTTGCTCACCCACTTAGTCCTGTGGTACATGTTGCCCTCTTGCACTTGACTTCTACTCATGCATCTGTTTTCCTGGCCAGTGTGAGCTCACTGGCGACAATCCATGCACCTTATGCATCATTCTCTGTGCTACACAATGTCTGCAGTACACTGGTCAATCTGTATAATCATTGAAGCTGTTCCCAAGAAAACGTCCAGAAAATATAAGTCACTTATTTCCCAGGATGTAAAGCCTTTCAAATCTATCTTTTGAGCTGGTCTATTGAGAAAACTAGAACCACAGTCAGTTAGATGGCAAAGCCTACTGAATACAAAAACTTTGTAATGTGGTTTCCTTAATGTAAATTACAATATTCACAAGAATTATTTTTATTAGGTTTAGTCTGAAATAGTACACATTAATTTCTAGCATATTAACTCTGTTCTTGGTTCTGTGTCTTTGACCTAAACAAAGAATGAGGAACAAGACCGAGAAGTGTGCTTAAAAAAAAACGAGGGGGAAGATAAGAAGCTGGGTTGGGTAGGAAGCATGCTACTAGGTGACAAGGTAAGAGGGTCTTGAAGTAGCTATTGAGTAAACTCTCTGTCTGCCTTGGGATGGCCCCAGCACTCTCTCTTTTGGATTTCCTACTGACTCTACCCTTCAAGCTCCAGTTGAATGTGGTCATTGTGTTGGGCCTTGGAAGATGAACAAGGTTTTGATATGCACACCTATGTGCCGCAGTCTGGCTGGGCACAAAATCACGAGCCACTCACAGCCTTGTAGATTCAAACAGCAAATCTTTATTCCCGAACTCTCACCGGCACTCTACACGCACGTTCTGGGAAAATCCACAGTCTCCACCGGGCTCTACATCCCAAAATACTCTCTGAATCCCATGAGAACTCAACGGGAACTCAAGGAGCGGGTGGACGCCTGAGGCAGCAGGATACGCCCTATTCCCAGCAGGATACACCCTAAACCTGGACCCACCCTAATCCAGCAGGATCCTCCCTAAACCCGGATCCGCCCTGGTCCTTGAGCAGGGTCACCTTTCTCAAACATTCATGCAATGTCACTGCAAATGACCTGGGTCCAAGGCAAGCCCATTTCCACAATGGAGAGTCTTTCCTCTAAGCAACATGGGGTAGGCTGACAAGGAAATTGCCATGCGTCATTCCTACTTGGCTATGGCTCTCAGCACCTATGACAGGCATAAAACAAGTTCCAATGTCAGGAATGCCTAGGATACTAAGTGCTCACTGGGATCCAAATGCATGAGGATTGCAGGAGTGTGCCAGAGGGTGTCATGCTGGTAAAGCAAGTAAGGATTCCATCATAGCTAACAAGGGCCTTGAACTTGAGGCTAAGCAGTTTGGAGGTCATTGCACCAGTGATGGATGGCCATTATTGGGTGGAGAATCACAGACACCACTCTGTTGTCTTACAAACTCCCTCTGGTAACAGCCACAAGGATGGAATGGAAAGAGGAAGGCATGGGAACTTGGGCATCTGTAAGGCTATTATAATCATCCAGGCCAGAAACAAGATAGACCTGTGTGAAGGTGATGGTAGCATGTGGCAGAGGCCACTGGTGAAGGGCACTTTGTGACACTGAAGCCAGATACTGGAAATCAGTTTCACTTAACAAGGACCAACTTACTAACAAGTTTTAGACTGACATTCCCTCCTTCAATGCTTTGTTTACTCCTATTGCCTGAAATGGGATTCTCTAGTAAAATACGATAATAAATTCCTGCACCTCAGCTCTGACCTCTGAGAAGCTGAGGCTAGGCTAATGGACAACAGTAAAACCACCATTTGCACCGGAGACACAGGCAGGGAAGTTTGCCATGGGACTAGTTGTAGCAGAAGATAAAAGGGAGGAAAAGAAGATTATCGAAAGTGACCAGCAATGATTTCAATAACTGCACATCCATGCAAAGGAATACCATTCAACTATTAAAAACAACTAAGCGTGTCTGTAGCTGTAAGGTAGTTTGGCAAGAATGCAGAGGATCTAGCAGGTGATCTCATTTATTTCAATGAAATGAGGACCTACACTTTAAATAAATATGGCACTAGTTATGTATTTCTTGTGATTTTGGCTGACTACACAATATATTTGGCCAGAAGAGTATAAGCAGAAGTGTGTGCAGCAGCTCCTGGTAAAACCCTGCTGAAAGATAAGGCATGTTGTTGAGCACAGTGGCACATGCCTGTAATCCCAGGGACTCCAAAGGCCAAGGCAGGAGAATCCCAAGTTTGAGGCCAACCTGGGCAACTTGGTAAGATTGCATCTCAAAATGAAAAAATAAAAATAAAAAGGGCCAGGGACGTAGTTCAGTGTAATATACCCAAGGGATCAATCCCCAGTACAAAAGGGGAAAAAAAATTAATGAATGTAATCTTTTGTCTCTTCTATTACCATCTTCTCTGGAATGCTCTCATGATGGTGAGAAGTTTAGTTACCATCTTGGACAAGGGAATAAGGTCCATACACCAGGGATAGCAGAGAAACAAGATTTACAGGAATCTGTTTCTTGAGCATTTTGTAGAATAGGACACCACATTAACTCTGGACTATGTTCCTTAGGACATTTTCAAAAAATAGAAAGATGCTTCTATCTTTATTCAAACATGTTTTATTTGGGGTCTCTGATTAGCAATCTTATACTAACTGATATAGTATTATGTGCTTTTGAGAAAAAGGTCTAGGAGGAAAGAAAAATTCCTTTTTTCCTTTCCCTTTTATACTGCTTAAATTATTTTAAACTTCACACAATTATTACTTTTATTTATTTCTTGTCATTTTTATTTTGTCTTGTTTCTTCCCATGGGGAATTGAACCCAGGGAAGCTTTTACCACTGAGCTGCATTACCAGTGTGTTTGTTTGTTGTTTTGAGATGGGGGTCTCTCTGTAAGTTGATGAGGCTGGCTTTAAACTTGTCATCTTCCTTCTGCAATCTCCCATATTGCTGGGATTACAGGTGTGTACCACCATGCCCAGCTATTCTTTATTTAATAGGACTTTGCTCTTGGCTGAAATTAAATAAAGATTGAGAAGGCAGAGGGAAAAGGTTTGAAGATGACATTAAGTTAAGGTGTGGCAAAGGCTACACAGTGACAATCACAGTAGCCGTATTCTGAGGATGAAAAGGCTTGAGAGAAAGCAGAAGGACACCTTTATGATTAGGTTTTCCTATGCTTTCCCCCTCTGTGGTAAGCAAAATAATGGTGCCCATAGCTGCCTGTGTTCCCATCTCCAAAATCTGTATCTGTGTTACTTTACAAAAGAGGCTGCAGATATGACTCAGCTAAAAATTCTGAGATTGGGAGGTCATCCTAAATTGGGTCCAGTGCAGCCAATGTGTTCTTACAAAAAGGAGAAAAGCAGAAAAGTAAAAAAAGTTGGTGTGACTATAGCAGTAGAAGTCTGAGTGAGGTGGGGCCAGAAGCCAAGGAATGGGAACAGCCTTTGGAAGTTCTAGGCAAGCAGACTCTTCCTTTGCACTCCAGAAGAAACGTAGCCCTGCAAACCTACTTTAGACTTCTGACCTTCTGACAATTGAGAAAATAATTTTTGAATTGTTTTAAGCCACAAACTTTGTGGTAATTTTATTACCACAGCAATGGGATACAGATAGACCTTCCTGACATAAGGAGGCCAAGGATATCCATTGAGCTTGGTGGGTTCTGGCAAAAAGGAGCACCTGTAGGTACAATTCAGTTCCTTCTGCAGCAGGGTCTGAGTGTCCTTCCCTTTCTTTTCTTAAAGTCTAGGCAGCTCATGGAGCTCTCCTCTAGGCACCTCATTGGTTGCTGAGCAGACAGAGTCCACAGAGCCTTCTTCATATCCCAAAATGACATCACCAGGGCTCCAGGTACGCTTGAAACCATGCACACATACATGCACAATACAACTTCCTTCATGTTACCAAACCACTGTATTGGTTAAAAAATATCCTGGGTATAATTTCAATGAAAGAAATGACTAACTTCTTGAAAATAAAATTACACATTTAAATGAAAAAAGCATCCCCTTAGAACAACACCTAAGTGAGAGGTGGAATGTACACTTTGTGTTTGTGTGCAAGTGTGTGTATGTGTGTGTGTGTATGTATGTGTGTGTGTGTGTGTGTATGTGTGTATCCACCATCCACTGATCTATAAAGACCATATGAAGCTGTCAACATGAAACTCACATAACACAGAATTAAATGCTGCTTTACCATGAACAACCTAGTGGCGTCTAGGTGCATTCATGACATTGCACAAGAATTAGCTCTGCCTAGTTCCAAAACATTTGAAGTTTCCCAAAGGAAACCCCATACCTACTAAGTTTTACTCCCCATGAACCCACCCTGCAGCCCCTGGTAATCACCAATCTGCTACCCATCTCTGTGATTTACCTCAGCTATTTCCTTCGTATGGAATCATTCAACATGCGACCTTTTGTGTCTGGCTTCTTAGCATAGACTTTTCAAAATTTCATCATGTTCTAGTACATATCAGCACTCCATTCCCTTTTATAGCTGAAAAACATCCAATTGGATGCACAATTTGTTTAAACAATGTCCAGTGATGGACATTCAGGTTGTTTTCCACCTTTTAGCTATTATGAAAAGTGTGTGAATGTAGTTTTAAGGTGTGTTTGGGGGGGGGGCGGGGGAATAGACTAGTGACTCTAGTGATGATCAGAAATATCCAGAAAGCTTTCAAAAGCATGTAGATTCTGGAGCCCTCTGTAGACATCCTGACTCAAATCTCCACAGTAGCACCTGGGATTCAGGCTCCCTCTTCAGGGGCGCACACCAAAATCTGATGACAACAGTTATAAAACTGTTGAACAAAGGGATCATTCTTTCATGTGATATTATCTGAGTGGGCAACTACGTCATATGGTGTAATGCTCAAGTTAGCATAAGCAACCCTCCTCCTTAGTGATGGATGCCCTAATTCCTTTTACTCCAACCGAATGCTGAGTCTGAGTGGGTTAATCCTTTGGAAAAGGGTCAACAATGAAAATTAACTTGGTTTTAAATAACTGATATCAGTGGGAGTGAACTTAAAACAGAGGCTAGGGCAGCCAAGTTGAGATGGGAAGGACATTTGCTCCTGACAAACACTGAGGGGAAATGGTTGGCGAGTTACATGGTACTCAGCTCCTTGTATTTGAAATGTCTCGCACCTGAGCACTTGAATCTATCCCGCTGGGTGAAGGTCAAGTGCTCAGAGAGCCAGCTTTTGTTTGGTGAAAGCAGCCTGCATCCCACTGTACCTGAGGTCATTTACCTGTGCAGGAGGTGGCTCTAGGTGCCATAGCTATATGCAAAATAACTCAATACCATGAGTGCCTGCAGACCTGGGCGCACCAATAAGCCTTTTCCAAGAATTTGCCTTCTCTGCATCTTGAATGCAGTGTATTCTCTCTTCTACTTGACAAAAAAAATTTTTTTTTAAGTCCATGCCTAGCTCTTTTCTCTTTTCCTTATCTACATGGATATCCACAGATGAGGTAGAGGATCATCCTAAGTTCTTCTGGGGGTCCTTTGTTTCCCTTAGAGCTCCTCTGTCTTCCTCAGCTGGAGGGGTGCTCCTTCCGGGTGGTACACACATGTGTGATGTATACATTTCTCCCTGACCCAACATCTGCTATTAGAAGTCATTTCAGTGACTGGGTGGGGTTGAGGAGGGACCATGGTTTACTGAGACAGGAACTCATGCTCCTGTCCCTTAGGCATCTCTCTTCAAGGAGGAGATATCTGTTGTTAATATGACGTGATCTGTACTTCTCCACTGGCTGGAGTTTAAGCCACAGTTTTAAACAAGATGTATCTTGTCAGTGACTCAAAAGAGGAAGGTCCAGGTGGCCAGTAATTCATGGAGTCCAGTGCCAGTGCCATTGATATCAGTGCACCAACTGCCAAGCAACTCAGAATGGTGTTCTTTCAATAGTAAGAAGCAGAAAGATTACCATTATGCATGGTCCAAGTGCATGGGATAAATTCTCACTCATCCATTTTGAGGAAAAATCAGTACCAGTGTTTCTTCCCAAACCCCAAGTTGGCACAGCACCATGTCTTCCAGAAATGCCTCTCTATGTGGATTTGGGAAGATCTACTCTTTGTTGCACTTTTTACAGTTTTCTCACCCTCTCTCCACCATCTCTCTGAGTGTAAAATGGTAGTTTAACTACAATGTGATTTCTACCTCTTTCCTGCACCCCCACAACACCAGCTCCAGACTGCCACTGAGAGCCAGAACCAGACTCTGATGCCAGAAGGCAAGGCTCAGAACTCTCTCTGTGATGCTAATTTGGGCAAAGCACTTCCCCACTCCTGCTGTAAGGCAGGTCACCTGCCCCGTTCCTCCTCAGAGCAGCAGGAGGGAAGGGAGGTCACTGCCCTGCTCAGCTAGTCCTAACTAAAGAGATCAAAATGCCTTTGGAAGCTTAGGGGAGAAAAAAAAAAAAAAAAGAGCAAGTTCCTTTCTTTGGAAGGATCCTAATAGGAAATGAAGCTTGATGCTTGACATTGGAGCATGGAGTAGTAATAAAGAGATGAAAGGTGATACGGATCAGTCCAGTCTCCAACTACATTCATCTTTAGACACAGCTTCCCTCCTAGCAGCTGTCTTTTTTTTTTTTTCTCACCCCCTCATTTCTCTTTCTTCTTTCCCTGAAACACATCTTAGAAAGAGAAAGACTTTCTAATGAGGCAAGACAAGCAAGACATTAGCCCCTAGCACCAATTTTAGCTCGGGCACTTGAAAGCATCCTAGTTAGTCAGTGAATGCTACCTGCAGGGCCCATCTGCTTGCCTTTTGAAATGTTTGGCCCTTACTTTGAAACTTTTTTTTTTTTTTTAATAACTAAGCATTCTCTTTACTAAAAGAACTTTTTCTAACAGGCAAAGGGTGGGACTGCCTAAATATTCCAAAGCCAAGTTTGCTCTAAGGCAAAGGAAGACAGCAACGTTTCCTAAATTTACAGAGTATAATTCTCCATATCATTTAGTTCATTTGTTGTGTACTTCCTGAAAGGACAGGGGTGTGAGTAGCATGCAGAGATGAATTTTATGAAGTCCAGACCTTTAAGAGTTGAGCCTGGATGGGCAGAGAAATATTTACCCACTAATAACTTTAATACAAGACAGAAAGTGAATGTCGAGTTCCTCATCAGGGACAGAGACAGAAGTAGTGGGATAAGAAGGCATTACTATTGGAATCCCTTAAGCAGCTTTTTCAAAACATATAGAGCATCTCTCCACACGAACTTCTTAATCAGAATGACTTTGCTTATTTATTTGTTGATTGGTTAGCTTGGGAGTTGGGGTAAGGAGATGGGAAATGAGGAACCTCAATCTCATTTTATTTCTCCATATGTTATGTATTAAAATTAGATAAACAGATAGATATAAATATATTTCACTAGATGTATTTCTGGCTAGAGTTTGATACCCTGGGCATATCATGCATTCAGGAAATTAACAACAAGTGAACTAAATGTTATGGGGAATTACACATTATACATTTAGGAAACATTTGTCTTCCTTTGCCTAGAGCAAACTTGGCTTTGGAATATTTAGGTAGTCCAACATCTTGCCTCTGCTAGAGTAAGTGCTTTGATAAAGAGAATGCTTAGTTGTTTAAACAAATTTTTTTAAAAAAATCAACTAAAATATTTAAGTGAAATTGAAATAATGAAGCAACCAAGAAAAGTAATCCAATTGATAATTCATTCATTTATTCAGCAAATATTTACTAAATACCTATAATTGCACCAGGCACTCTGACCTGTTCATGCAATAGTGAGCAAAAAAAGACAGTCAATGTCTTTGTGGAACTTACACCAAGAATTGGTGGAAGCAGATTTTAGCTGTAATTATGCAAACAACATTCAATTACAACAAGAATAGTAAAATTCTAGGAGGTCTTGGGGATGAGGGGGATTTTTTCCAGCTTAGGTACATCGGGGAAGGCTATCAAAGAAACATTGGTGGATAAGAACCATTGTGCTCAATACTGAAGGTTGTGGATGATTGGGATCTTGAATGGTGATAGGAGAAGGGAACTGCATCTAAAGGGCAGCGTGTACACATGGGCAGCAGGCAGGAAACGGCAGGGCATGGGCTGTGTTCCCAAGTAGTAAAGCTTTCTGGGTGGTGGGACATCAGCTACATTTTAGAGAGATGAGTTAGGCAACAAGATAGGAATAAGGAAGGAAGGATAGACAGAAGGAGGGTAGACCCTTGGACAACTATAAAAATGAAAACCAGAAAATCTATCACTGGCAGTGGGAATAGCAAGAATGAAATGGGAGAAGAGGCATTGCTGATCCATAAACCATAGGATTTGGCAATACCTAGATTGTGAGAGAACAAATTTTAAAAATGGTGAGAGAGGGAAGAATAAAAGACAATTCTGACTTTTCTACCCTGGGGACATAGAAATGGAAAACTTGGTGATGGCATTAAGCCAGATACTGAGGTGAGGACAATCTCTTTTTTTTTTTTTTTTTTTTTTTTTGAGGACAATCTCTTTATAGGCAGCCTTATCCTTGTTTTCTGTCTCTTCTTCTCCACCCCATCCTCTGTGCTTAGCACTCTAGATTACAGATTGTAAATAACCTCAGTTTTTTGATAAATTAGAAAACAAATCCCAGAATATGATACAAAAATTCATTTTACATCCAAAGGCCTGGCTAACAATGGACAAGGACTCTAGTGAAATTGTGCCAATACTCGGCCAAGAACCTTTTGCTACCTTGCTATTTCCCATCTGTGACCTTGAACAAGTCATCTCACTACCCTAAACTTCATTTTCCTCATCTGAAGGAAACAGGATAATTGCGCCTACTCTGTCTACCTCAACAGAGCACCAAATGCCTCAGAAAGAATCCAGACAAGAGGTGATGCGCTTCTGCCTGAGCAAGGACAGTGCAATAAAGCTAGAGAACATGAGCTCCAGAAGGTAGATAAATGGAGAGGGGGCCAGAGTGTGTGAGAGGCCATGAAGAATGGGCTGGCTGATGAGCAAATGACACTGGGACTTTACTTACTTTTTCACTGCATCTAGAGCAAACTTGAAGATGACAACTCAGATCCTTAAAAATCTTTTTGAGAGAAAGGAAAAGAGGAGTTTGTCCTTATTGTACCAGAGTATGCTGGTATCTATCCATTATCCAGTCTCCCCTCTTCTGTAACTGCCCTGATTTTTGGGTGTGCCCAAATCAGTCAATAACACATAAACTTCCGATTCTTCCTCGCAGCTTGATATGCCCACACACATAAGTCCTGGCAGTCTGAAGTCAGCAGGAATTTGTGGGACTTCCAGAACTCTCTTCAGAAAGAAAGCTTCTCTTTTTCCTTTCTTTGACTCACACTGCAGAGGTAATGTCTGAAGTTCCAACAGTCTTGGTCCTTGAGGTGACCTTGTGAATGGTAACCACCCAGTAGATCAACAAAGGAGGAAAAGTCTGGTCCCCTGATCTGCAGATCTACCTCAGGCTGCCTGCCTCCCATGTCTTTCATGTGATTATATTAGTTTCTTATTGCTGCTCTGACAAATTACCACAAACGTAGAGGCTTAACACAACCCAGTGTGTTTTTAACCTTGCAGTTGTGTACAACACAGTCTGACTGGGGATCTCACTGGGCTAAGATCAAAATTTCAGCAGGGTGCATTCTTTTCTGGAGGATGTTGAGGAAAATCTGTTTTCTTGTTTTTTCCCAGTTTCTAGAAGCTGGCTGCCCACATTCCTTGAATCTTGGCCTTCTTCTGCCATCTTCAAAGCCAATAGTGTCAAGCCAATCCTCCTGATGCTGCCACCACTCTGGTTCTCTCTTCTGATTATTTTTCACTTTTAAGGACCCTTGGGATTATATTAAGCCTACTCAATAATTTAGGATAATCTCTCTATTTTTAAAGCCAGTTTATTAGTCATTTTAAATCCATCTTCCTCCTTAATTTCACTTTTCCATATATACATATCTTTCCCATATATTACATATCTTGGGGTTTAAGACAAAGACATCTTTTTGAGACCACAGTAGTAAAGAAAGAAATTTCTGTCTTATCCAAGCCATTATTTTTAGATCTTTGTTGCTTACAGCTGAGCCTAATCTTAGCTGGTACAAGAATGCATTTCTGTAACAGACGTCTGCAGAATACCCAGGGCTGTGCCATGGTTGTCCTGATCATGGCCTAATTATTCTGAAGATACAAATACCTGCAATCCTTCAGAAGCTATGAGACTCACCTGTACAGCATCTGCTCATGTGTTCACATGTCTACCATTGCCTGACGTCATTCTCTGACACACAGTAGAAAGAGGCTGTCCACCCACAAATGGTTCTCAGTCCCTTCTCCCCAACACCTTCAGACTTGTCTCAGAAGAGAAAAGGAAACCCAGTCCCTGAGCCAGGAAGGATTCTGCCCAAGGTCCTATAGAAAGCTTGTGTTATTGCCAGGACTAGAACCTAGTTCTCTGAATACTACTTCAAGTCATTCTAGATTTTTCAAGGAAGGATGTGATAGACATATTCCTACAGCTTCATTACACCAAGTACCCAGTTCATGAACCTTGACAGAGGTTACAGGCCATGTTGACTTCTATCACAATTATTCAAATGATCTCAAATGTTTCAAGCATCCCCTGGACTTTCTACGTTCTTTTTCTATCCCTGGAGTATGCACAGTAAAATTCTCAAGAGTGTACACTACTGTTTTCCCTGCCTCTTACACCCTCATGCACACCCATTTCTCATTAAGTGAAGGTGCTTGAAGACTGGATACCACTTATTTGGTAACATGGAATAAGGAAGGTACAATTCCATCTCTGACTTTGCTTTTATCTGTCTAGTGTCAGCATTTCCATCTTAGAAATGGAGCAACAGAAAATATCCTCAAAATAATTGCAAGGAACAGTTAATAAAATGCATTTTAAAGTCCATTATCATGCAAAGCGTCATCTAACTACTAATAGTAAAACACTGAGCAACTAGGAATCTTGCTCGCCCATTTGGCTCTGAGTCACACTCCTTCGTCATATTGAGCAAAAGTAAGAGGAAGTAGAAGCAGGCCAACATATGGAGTCAGAAAGTGCCTAAAGCCCACCATAAAGATTGTGCTGGAGAGCCAACAGGCTGGGAAGACCTTCACCAAGACATCTCCCAAGCTCTTACTCTGTTCTTAAAGATCTGATTTCCCAAGCTCTCTTTAGTAACTGTTTACACAATATACATTTAGCCTTTGAAAAGATCTTCTTATGTAATTAAAGTCAGTTTGCTTTGGCTGTGCTTTCAGTAGAAGTGGTAAAAAGCTATTCACACACCCCCATACACCATACGGTAATATCCTTCCTTAGGCCGGATGGCCAGTTTTGAGACAGATTTCCCATGTCACTTTCCAATGCTCATTGAATTTCTTCATAAGTATAGTGGGTTTTGCTGTTGCTTTGATGCAAGAGTATTTTATGGAGGGGGTTTTACAGTGAAACCATGTGAAGCTGACTAAAACACCAAAGTTACAACCCTCTGCTTAACTGCTCATCATCAAGATTTCCATGGTTTTTGTTAATGTCCCTAGGCTTGAACTCACTTCTTTTTTTTTTTTTTTGCCACAATAAAGTCAAACTATAGATCATACTGAGTACAGTGGTTCACACCTGTAATTCTAATTACTCAGGAGGCTGAGGCAGGAGAATTGTAAATTCCAGACCAGCCTCAGCAACTTAGTGAGCCTGTCTTAGAATAGAATTTAAACAAACAAACAAACAAAAAGCTGTGACTATAGATCAGAATTTTATAGCTGGATGGGATCTTTGAGATCACATCTTCCAAATTTCTATATTTTGTACACAAGATACCTGGACTCCAATACATACTTTTGCTAATGTTACACAGTTACGGTGTGGAGACAAAGAACTGTGTTATGTTGGATGTGAGGTGTCCCCCAAAAACTCATGTGTGAGACAATGCAAGAAGGTTCAGAGGACAAGTGAGTAGGCTGTGGAGTTTTAACCCATCAGTGAATTAATCCCCTGATAGGGATTTGTAGTAACTGAAATGGTAGGATGTGGCTGGAGGAGGTGAGGATTGGGGATGTGGCTTTGGGGTATATATCTGTTACTGACAAGTAGAGTCTCTTTGCTTCTGGATCCTCAGGTGAGCTGTTTCTCTCTGCCTTGTTGTTCAGCCTCACTTTGAGCCCCAAGGAATGGAGTCATGCTGTCCAAGGACTGAGACTTCGAAACCGCAAGCCCTTAAATAAACTTTTCCTCCTCTACAGTTGTTCTGGTTGGGTCTTTCAGTCACAGCAGTGAAAAAGCTGACTGAAACAAACTGTGAACAAGGCCTGAGGAATTTTGATAATAATGTATCACTGAATATTATTGAACTTACAGTAATTTTTAATTTTTGCATTCTCCACCTAATACCTTCTGATGTTTATATGGCACTCTGATATTTATTTTGAGCATAAGTAGTCATCCCCTATCTTGTATAATAGTTATTTACTGGTCTTCTGTCAGATAACTCATTTTTTCCTCAATTAAGCATAATCCCACGCATTCATGTCAACTACTCTAATTTTAGGGGTCATGCTGAATTCTAATTCCACTTTACTTGGCTTTCTCTCACAGTTATAGAGCAGCTCCTGTGAGCCAGGCACTGACACATCCAGTGTTTCATCTGACCCTCAAAAACAACCCTGTTTGGAGAACATTATTATTCTCATTTAAGAAGTAAAGCAAAATAAGGAGCAGAGAAGTTAAACAAGATTCAAAATGGTCAATCTGCTGAGCTCAAAGTCTTCTTATTTGTGCTCATGACAAGCAAATGACCTCTCATATATAACATCTGCCATCCGGCCTAATTTTCTTGTAGTGGTAAGTCAGGGAATGATGTTTCTTTTCCAATATCCCAATCATGGATATAAATATTAAGTAGAATAATTAGCCATGGCTGGAACATTGAGAATGTCATAAATTCTCCAAATTGAAAGTGAGTGATAATTTCAACATACCTCCAAATGAGAAGAAAATGTGACTTTTTCTTTGATATATGGGCACAGAGACATAGGCAAGGCAGAAAAATCCTGAGGATAGAGAATGGAGGCAAATCCAGTCTTGAGTAAAGAAGGACTGATGATTCTAAGTGGGGTCAGGAAAGTGTCTTGGAGAAGGGACATGTCATCCAGGTGTCCATGAACGGTAGATTCAAGTAGGAAAATGTCAGGAGAGAGGCATTTTAGCTAGATGTTATGAGAAGGGCCCCATGGGGGGGAAGATCAGGAAAAAGGATTGAACTGAGGAATGTCTGAAAAAACTGGAAATAATTAGCTGAGAAAAAGAGATAAATTTTCATTTCTGTATATCCAAAGGGTGAATAAATCAAAGGTAAGTGAGACTTGCTTGGAAAAACTAAGATTCCCTTGGGCTGGGGCTATGGCTCAGTGGTAGAGCACTTGCCTAGCATACATGAGGCACTGGGTCTAATTCCCAGCACCACATAAAAATCAATAAAGGCCTTATGGAGCCAGAAGCACAGAACTAGGACACAGTAAAGAAAGAGACACTAGGCAACAAGACCTCCTCAATAATGGCACAGGCTTTCCCTTGGAGTGCTGGCAAATCCATGAGGACATATTAAGGAAAAGGACAGGAGGCTCATGTCCTTCACTGGATTGTGGGAGGTACTTCAGCACTCTCTGCGCTGGGCTCAGATGGACTCCAAGGACCCTTCTATTTCTGAATTTCTAAGGGAAAAGACTGTGAGCAAACTTTCAAACTTGTGATCTGCCTCAAGGGAGATTGGATCTCCTTGGGGGACTGACTGGCCTGGCCAATGATATTTGCTTCTACAAAGAAGGGAAAATTTCAAGACATCTTTCAACATGAGATTTCAGTGATTTGTGTTAAACTAGACCTGTACCCAGTGCCCACAGTGCCCCAGCTTGTGTTTTATAGTTTTTATTCTCTAAAAAAATCCTTGGAGAATTGTCTAACCTTTCTTCCAATCTTCCATTAGTGTTCATTTTCCTACATTTTTTTTTCTGATTGTTACCCTGTAAGTAAATTTTTGTGCTAAATATATGTGATTGGACTATATAACTTGTATTTTGACTGAATACCTTCCATCAGTATGTTTAGTAAATGTTGCAAGCAGTGCTAATTTTTCAACAATTACACATAATCACTTACATTTTTGTAGCCTTGTGAAAAGCTTTATGACATTGTTTACTTCTTGTGCAAGCCCATGATGTAGATGGCGCTATCATAAGTTTAAGAATGAGGAGGGCAGGCCTACAGGAAGACAGTCTGAGGTTTGCTCCAGTGGGCCTCACATTCCGACTGTGACACCTCCACCCCCAGTGATTCAGGGCGCTGTAGGATTGCCACGCTTTTTCTGCGGAAGCTGGGACATCAGAAGGTCAACCGATTGGTCCAAAGATCACAGAGTCCTGTTTGTAAGAGAGCATGGTTAGCTTTGAATAAGTGACCACAGAATTGTGTGTATGTATGTGTGTTGGGGATTAAACCCAGGCCTCTGTACTTGCTAGAGAAGTGTTCTACACACTCACATACCGAGCTCCAACCCCAGCCTAGAATCTTTGTTTTTGAAAATCACCTGTCAGCCACTCCAGGTCACCCACTATGTGACCCAGAAGACATCAAATAATTTGTCTGAGAATGTCCCCACACTCTGTGAGTTCCCAGTTGATTATCCTGGCAGCTATAATAGATTTCTTACAGTTAATAAGCAAAAGAATGAAAATGAAGATCCACTTCTTGGAAATATTATTATTCCCATCTGACTTTCCCGACCAGCAAATCACACCTTGCCAGACTATTAAATACTGGTGTCATCTTCTCCAGAGTCTTATCTATGGTTCTTTGTCCCTCTAATTAATATTGGGTTAAATTCTCTCATAAGAATGATATGGAAATTTAATTATTATTAAAATGCCTGAAGAACAAACAAATTCTACTCCTATGGTAACTTCTCCGAGCTTTCCCATGTTTCTGTGTTTCAGTTCCATGGCTTGCCCTTGTCCCCTGAAAATACCCTGGCTTTCCCACTTATAACCCTTTATTCATCTCATTATCTCAGCCTGGAATGCCCCCTTTCCCCATTCTCCATCTATCAAATCCTTACTCATCTTTTAAGGGCATCTCACATCACTCTGTGTGAAATCCTACCTAATTTGCCCAGTTGGGATGAACCTGTCCTTTCTCCAGTTCTTATTTCATTAAGTCTTGCAAAACAGGGTATTTTTTAATCATATGCCTTTCTCCTACACTAGACTGACTTTTTGAGGGCCCAAATCAAGTAGAATTCACATGGGCCAGGTGCACAGAGTGCTTACAATATGCACTTGACATATATTTACTGAATGAATAAAATTAGCTTCAAATGCCATTTCCCTTTTTTCCTTTTCTTATCAGACATTCAAAGATTTTCAACATCTTCCTGACAGATATTTCTGTCAGGGAGACAGGAAGATTGTGTCTTCCTGCTTACAATCTGTACCCCTTTTCTGCAAATATTCCATAAAGGGTAAGCAAGCTGCTTCTGCAAGAAAACATTTGCCAGGAATTACTAGAAATGCTGTGCATAGCTCACCAGTTCTACTAAATCATAAGGCTTCCCTTTTTTTCTCTCTCTCTCTCTCTCTTTAAATACTTATTTTTTTTTAGGTGTAGATGGACACAACACAATACCTTTATTTTTATGTGGTGCTGAGGATCGAACCCGGGTCCTGCCCGTGCTAGGCAAGCGCTCTACCGCTGAGCCACAATCCCAGCACCCCCCCCTCTAAATTGAAATTCAGCATAATCTTTTCTTTCCTGTTAAACATTAAGGAGAATGCTCACAAATCAGAAATCACTGAACATTTCCAGAGAAGGAAACCTAGCAATCTAGCCCCACTTCTTTTGTTAAGCAAAGGACAAATGAACTTTAGAGAAAGTAAATCACTCATCCACAAACGAGATCACCTATCTTTCAGACTGATGTTCTTTCTAGTCCTGGTATTTGTTATTTGGTTTCATTTCTGAACCAATGTTGGACACCCCTCCACACTTCCAGCTGTGAATTCCTTGTCTTCATTTGACATCTGAAAATCCCAACTTCATGATAATCTCCAGGTAGCCTGATGTTCCTCAATTTCTTAGTGAGCAGGTCAGGCCAGCCTTGGCCCCTTGCTGCCCTCTTGCTCTCTGCCGTAGCCACATCCAGATCAGATGCCCCATCCTCTAACTGTCCTGACACCCACACTGTCACCTAGTTCCAGCCTCCAGATCTATGTTTCAGCTCCTCTGTTCCCAGGGAAGCCATCCTACCATGCTTCAGATCCAGCAACTAATTTATTCCTTACAACCAACGTAAGGGGTATATAGCAACATCTCCCTGAGTAAGGCCACTTGCCTGTAAATGGTAGGTCCAAGAACCTATGCAGTAAGGAAAGGAAATAGGAAATGCCAGGCCTTTAGCCCAAAGAGGACCCTGATTTTACATTCATTCTTTTTTTCTTAGAAAGTGACATTACTAGTTTCCAAACTCTTTTTTTCCCCCTTGAGTACATTTGGAAAAAAAAAAAAAAGGTTTTTAATCCCTAGAAATTCATATCCTAGGGCAAATAAATGTGAAAAGTTGGGTCTTTTAGTTTGGGAAGTTTTTCCTACTAAAAATGGCACACAGAATCATTATATATAATCACACACACACACACACACACACACACACACACACACACATATATATGTACAAATACATATATCTTTAAATCTATAAATGGGTTATTTGTATTTTCTCACTAGGAAAATTCACCTTTTAGGTACTCTGTGGAAAATTCCAGTGGAGAAAGGAAAATTTTTCAAAGAGTGGTGAGCAATCACAAAGAAGAATTTTGAAACCGTCAGGACAGACCTTTGGTAACCTCTGGTGTTTGTTACTGCAAACGCTAGGCCTTGCAGAGATAATAACTCAGAATAAATGAATGTGTTAGTCACACTTAAGGAGGGTTTTGCGCTGGCTTTGAGTGTTGACTTTCACAAAGAAACAGTGTCTGAGGGCCCAGTTGTGTTCTGAGACAGGCAAAGAGGCTGAAAGGCGGAATAGAGCGCCCTTGAAGTAGAGCTATATATCCTAGCGCCTAAACCGAAGACATTCATTCTTCAGTTGATGGACACGTGCAGCCTTGAGTTGGAAAATTCATGAGAAAAGGAAATAATTTAAGAAGGGAAGGACTGGGGAAGAAAAAGAGAGAAAGAAGAGAAAAGGGAGAAAGGAGAAGAAAATCACCAAATGCCATTTGTCTTCATCGCATTAGTTTTTTTTCCCACTACTATATGGATGAATCTTATTCTACTCTAAATTATATTTTTCACCCATAAAACTAACTCTGGTCTCAAGCACACAATTCATACATGAAAATAACTCAGAGTGGGATTAACATGCAGAACCACCCCCAAATAATCTTTATTGTCTTCACTTGAAAACCCCAGTGATCTTAAGTCACAGCTTATCAGACACCTACACTGTGCTTGAGCCCACACAATTCTTTACACAGAGCCACAGAGAGCCCGGCTGCTCCCCCCGCCCCACACACACACACTAAAGGCCCTGCTCTTGGAGAAGATGGCACTGCGCCTGACAGCTGGCCCTCTGTGAGCTCCCAAGGCAAAGGGTACTTTCCCTAGGGAACAGAAGACAAACAGATCCTCAGTGGAAAACAGGAGATGAAAGGTGTAACCCCTGGAACACAACACGGAGAGACCAGAGGCAGCCCCATCCCTTGCTCTGTGATTTTAACCAATTACTCCTCAGGAAAATGAAGGGGAGTGAACAGATGGACTAAGGCTTCAGATTCCCTCCCAACTTCAATATTTAATGACATGATGTTTGTCATTAAAGTCACATAGTTCATTCTCTCTCAATCTGTAATGAAGCCAGTTGGACCAAATGGCCTTTAAGTGCCCTAAAGTCTGGGAATCTGTGGTTCTACGACTAAATCAGGCTCACAAAATAAACGTAAAAGGAGCGAGGCTGTGGTTCCCAAAAGCATAAAGGACATCAGGTTGCTCTCCATGTGCTAGCTCAGCTAGGGCATCAGGTTCTCCAGCACAGTCAGCGGGCAAAACGGTGAGACTCTTGGTTACTTGGAAACAGAGATGGAGCTTCCCCATGCCTGAGATTACCATGTTCCTCCACACTCCCTGCCTCCAGACCTGCAGTTCCAACAACGCTGACCATCAGAATATAACTTTGGTGATGTTTCACAACTCAATCCCTTCTAGGACCTTTGAGGTAACCTATCCAAAATTTCTCTGTTATGCATTCCTGGTAAATAGTTTTCCAGACTCTGCCTGAAGGCAGCTTACTTTATAGAGAACTTTGTTAAGAAATATCTTGGACTGAGGTTGTGGCTCAATGGTAGAGCGCTTGCCTAGCACTTGTAAGGCACTGGGTTCAATCCTCAGCACCACATAAATTAAATATGTAAATAAATAAAAAGTTAAAAAGAAATATCTTGGGTCAAGGTGTGGGCCAAGGACTTTCACCATTGGTCACGTTCTGCCCTCTGAGACCTCCCGAAACAAATCTGTTCTCTCTTCCCACAGAAAAACCACTAGGCCTTTGGAGACAATAGTTAAGGCCTTATGAAGTCTGCTTTAGGGTAAGTGACTCTAGTTCTTCTGATGACACAGATTTCAACTATCTTACTCTGCTAGCCTATGAATTAATTCTCCAAACTGCCAGACAGGACACTGGATGTGGGAAAACAGACGACCTAGGTTTGAGTTGTGGTACCTCAACAGTCTATAGCTCATCAACACAGCTGAATTGAAGTTTTTATTTAGGGAAAATAAATGTTGACTATAAAGAATTTATAAATGATAAAGTGCTACATAAAAAACGATTGCTACTACCACAGCTACTAGATATTACTACTAAAAATAATAATTGCTACTATTAAATCAAGAACAAAAACCAGTTGTCTCCTGAGTGTACAGATTAGGACAGGCAGTTCTCTCTTGCTCTAGAAATTACATCCGTATGCATTCAACCTAATACTGCTATAGCTGTTTTGGGAGGCTGTGTCTGTGTCAGGGTTGGTACATCATGAGTTTATAGTTCACTACATACTGAAGTTTTATTACACATGCTTCTGTCAGCCTAGGTTTTCCCAATTCTTGTTCTTGTAAAGTTAAGGAATTTACATTTGTTTCTGGCATTTGATATTGTTTGTTTCACCCTTTTCAGACACTTTTGGACTATGAATCAGCCATCAAAAACAGTGCTTTCCAATCCTGGCTTCATGTCAGAATCATCTTGGAAAATTTTTGAGCATAAGTATTTCTCCCAAGCTCCAGTCTCAAGATTATGAATCATCTATTTCAGGGTAGGACTCAGAAATCAGTATCTAAAACAAACAGCTTAGGTCATTCTTATCAATCAGTGCATCAGGTTCCAAGAGCCTGCCTTTGAATGTCCAGGCACACAGCAACCTCCTCTGCTTGGCTCCACCTGCACACTTGATAAACATGCCTTTTCCAGGGAACTACCTGGAGGCTAAGTCTATATCTACAAGCAAGGTCAGGCAATGACTCACACCTTTTGCTTTCTGTTAATGTTGTTCTTTCAAAAGTCCCTTATCCTTCATTCTATGAAGCAGTATAGATACAGCAATCTATAGGTGAGTAGGGCATATGGATTTTTCATATGCTCAGAAACTTCAAAATGCCTAATTTATTTTCTACCAGGCAGGATCCTTTCTCTCCATACCTGAAGTGTACAATCTGGCCAAAGAGAGAATCTACATAAAGAGCCCAGAAAAGTCAACCAAGTAGGTATGTAAACTGAAACCTAGTTAGCACCCCTAGATAGCCAATGCCCTTCCCTTCATCTTACAAGGAAGCCCCAGAAAAACAAATTTATTTGCCAAGTTTATACAGCCTTGTTTAAAGCAACCTGGAAAAAATATTCCTGGACTAGAAGAGGCCCTATGTCTTCCTTATTCTGTTTCACAATTCATTCATCCAGTAAGCACACAGTGAAAATATTCTATACTAGGGTTCTAGGTGAGCATTATAGGATGTGCAGGGAAAGGGGCATGAAGCACAGTCCTTTCTCTCATGCCTGAAGTCCAATAAGATAAGACCTCCGTACAAGTAACTACTCCATGTGGGTGGAGATGGATACCAAAGATGGTCAAGGAATGGATCACATAATCCTCATTCTAAGGAAAAAATGTTCTTTTCATCTTTCAGATAAGAAAATAATAATGTCAAAATAGAAATAAGTTATGTTCTATTATTAAATTTGTGCCTGCACCCATGTGATCCCTTCAAATGTTATCTCCTACTGGATAGGAACCCTTCTTTACCATGTCCATAATACTTACTGTAATACCATAATACTTAGTGTAATACCATGCATAGTAGGAAATCTGCCTCTGTTCTCAGCCCAAATCTTCTGGGCAACTAAGAGCATAATTGTGTTATTGAAGACCTTTTTAAAAAGTCTTATCTCTGTGACTACTGGATTTCTTCATATGTATCTATGTTACAGTGCTTTTTCCCACATATCCAAGACTGTGGTTCTTGGATATGAACACTTAAACAAGATTCTTCTTGTTACCTAACTTCAGAGATCACTTCTCTGTTCTGCTCAGACTCTCAGAGCCCTGTTCTCAGTCCCTGGTTTCATTGTTCTCAGAACTAGGCTTTTTTTTTTTTTGAAACAAGATGTAATACCATCTTGTTTTTGGGGTCAGAGATCAAATCTTCATTGCCTCTGGTGAGATGATAGTTTGTTCACTTTCTTCCATGTAAATACGGAATATGCCCTAAAGTATGTGCTAACTAATACATCTGTTTGTCTTATGGAGCAAATGAAAAGCATCTATTTAAACTGTGATTCACATTTCCCTTCCAGCCTGTCTGGAGATTTTTGTGCGTGAATCAAATGAGGAGGCTGATTGCACTACTATTTTAAAGAGCCAATTAAAAAGTTCATTAAGTGATCCTGATATGTTTTAATGCAGGTTATAGGAGCAAAAAGCCATACATGGCATTAATAGACTGGAAGATACAACTGGATTTGATAGTAGAATTTATTTGTTCACCTTTACAAAACAGTCTTCTGGCGGATAATGGTTTGTTCTGCAAGCAGGGAATGGACACAGTCTGAGCAAGGCATTATTAGAGTATAAAACTGCAAGCTACAGGTCTGTACTCGAGGTGTTCATTGACAAAGTCTTTATGGTCATCCCTTTAGAAAAAGAAGGGACTTGTATTGTGAGTTCACTTAGCCTAGAGCTCACAGCTCCTTGAGCTTGCCCATTCCCATACTTGCCCCCAGGACTCTGAATCTTTAGTAGATGAGGCACAGATGGAGAAAACATTTGCAGCTCAGAGCACAGGCCAGAGTGTTGCCGACACGGGACCTTGAATGTAGATCTTATATCTTGTCTAAACTCATCCTTTCGTTCTTCTCCGTGAGCTCCAATATCACTTTGATATAGTCTCCATTCACATGAAATAACCAGTCTGTTTTTGTTGCTTGTGCCAGCAATCCTGAAGAGAGATGCTTTCTCCCTTAGAAAGCTTGACACAAGAGAATGATCAAAAGACATTCTTTGCTCAGTTATGGAGGACAACAATCATGGTATAACTTTCTAACTAATTGCTGTCCGAGAATGAGGTCGCTGCATCAAAGCAGTAAATTTCTAGTTGCTGGAAAAGTTGAAACAAAGAGGGAGCAATCATTTGTCAGGGTTGTTGTGGAAGGGATTCCTGGCCCTGGCAAGGAGTTGAATGAAAATGCTTTCCAAGTCCTGGAGACCAGTGGTCTTATCTGGCTCTTTCTTTTTCTTTCTGCTGACTTTGACTCATCAAAGTCTCAGGTTGGGAGTCTCAGGTTGCAACCAGTGGGATGTTTGAGCCTAGCATTTCCTCAGTTCTCCTTGAGACTGAGTTCTAAAATCTAAATCTATTTTAGATTGTGAGGAACAATAAATCCCATTCTTGGTGATGAGCAGATAATCTCCCCATAGCCTTTTTTTGTTTTCCCGATTCAGATATTTTTCCAATTTAGAATATTCTCAAGAAATAAACTTTTGCAAAAAGCAAAATATGTTCCTTTTCTGGGACTGCTCAACTAGGATCTTCTACAAGGTAGTTAATTCATAAGTGCATAGCTCAAAATGGATGAAACTAGTCCAAGATGATCTATAGGCAGAAAAAAGGTCCAAGTTCACACCAACTAGTGAATGCAGTTATATGATCATACGCAGGCCACCTTATGAGGTTCCTTAGTCATTGTCAACCCAAGAGCTTCTTTCTAGAGTGGAGATACCAGAGGCTGGGGAGAACCAAGTCAGCCTGCCATTACACCCTGAGCTGGGATTTGAGCTAGAAAGGCATCTCAGGATATCTAACCCTGGGCCGCTCCCAGCTGTCTCCCATCACCTTTCTTGTCACCTGCAGCCCCACCTTGCAGGCTGCTATCTTCTCAGTAAAGGCTGAGTGGGTCTCTGCTCGCACCCTGGAGAGGTGTCTGTGACGCTCATGTGTGAGGGAAGCTCTCACAGCAGTTCCTGCTTATGCCCCAAACACCCTAGGAATAAATAAAGGTCTACATCCTAACACCTTGTACTCCTACCAAGCATGCATGTGAAAAGAAAAGAAAAACTTCAAAAATACAACTCACAGAGATAGGGATTCTCTGCTATTGAAAGAAATTCCTTAACACACATTAACCTGGCACTTAGATACTAATTTTTTGATTCCATGGAAATGGGGCCAGAGAAAGCAAGTAGTCCTAATCCCTTTATTGGCAAGTGGGAAATGGAATCTGATCCAAATGGAGAAGTACATTTGTGAGCCTGGTGAGTTTTGTGAGTTAGATACCATCTTCCTTTCCTAGAGGACTTCTTCAGGGATGAGAGTTTGCATGGATGACACAGACTAAGTAGTTAAAGGGTACTAAGTCATCGTCCTTTTGAACTCCAGTGAAGAAACTGAACTCTTTTCTCTCAAATCTTCTTCTGGGGAATTATACAAGAATATCAAAATATAGGCCATTTTCACTCTAAAAATCTCAGTTAATGGTGATAATGACAATAAATGAGCAATTGTGTATACGGTGTGTAATCTACCTGTGGCCAAACCTTAACAAAGTTACAAGTTCCCAAACATTTTTGGCAAGGAGGAAAGATCTAGGATCAGTAAGCCTGTGTGAGAGCTTTTCTAGGCTGAGTGATCCCAAGCAACTGAGCCCAGGTTCCTCATATATGAGAAATGGAGATTATAATGGAGCTGTACAACCAGTTTTGTGTGGATCGGGTGGTACATTAATTTACTTGAGTTTCTGTCTGTGTCATTTCACACATTTGTAGTCACTGAACCTTTTCTTCAAATGAACTCCTAATTGAGTCTTCAATATTTTAAAATAGATAACATAGAAGATTGGGGGTGACAGATCTCTGGTCGTTTTAATTCTATGATGCTGAGTTTGAAAACCTCTGAATTCATGGCCCTGGTCAACTCTAACATTTTTTTTATTCCAAACCATAAGAGATATTATAGTTTAAAGTATTTGGTAAAGTATAAACGGGATCTAAATGTAAAGATTGAAATGAATTATATTGAAAAGCAGATTCATTACAAGTCTTGAGTATATAGTTGCCTCGTCTCCACAAAAAGTCCGTGTCTGTTCAGTGGAAACTGTCCCTTAGAATCACCTGTTACATATTTTCTCCAGATGAGCTTGTGCTCACAAACTTGTGGTGTTCACTTTCATTTCAAACTCTCTTTAAAAAGGCCATAAAGCTTGTTAATAGTTCAAATACCTTCACTGAACTAAAGGACTTTCAATGACATGTACTATGTGTTTCAATCAGCCTTGACTATGTAACAAACTGGACCAAAATTCAGGGGCCCGAAATAATCATTTTTAGCTCACAATCCTCTAGTTTAACAATTTGGGCTGGGCTCAGCTGGGTGGTCATTCTGATAAACTTAATTTGCCTTGGAGCACTCATGCGGTTACAGTCAATAGACAGGTCAGACCAGTTTAGACTGGTCTGATTGGTGATGTCATGTGACTTCAGCAAACAGCAAGCTAGCTCAGTTTTTTTCCCATGGTAGTTGGGTTACTTACAAAACAAGATGCCTTAAGAGTAGAAGCTGCAAGTTTTCTTAAAATCTACACTCAGAAGTTGGGAAAATGTCAGTTCTGCCATATTCTTCTGTTGTTCAAAGCAAGTCACGAGGATGGCTCAGATTCAAAAGGTGGCTAAGCAGATTCCACATCTTTATGAAAAGAAGAGCAGAATCACATTGCAAAGGTGTGTGCATTCTGTAATAGGCGAGTTTATTGTGACCATCTTTGCAAATGCATTAATGCACTCACTAATGCCACTTTTTGTTTAAAGATAACATTTGCCTTTTTTAGTCCCTCATATTTAAACAGGTTGTAGAATGTGAAAAATGCATGTTGGAAATAAAAATACATGTAAGTCATAAAGAAAGAGAAGATAAATCCAAGTCCTTCCCTCAACTTTGCCCCCATAAAGCCTAATCTCCTGCTCATTGGATCCTCATCTGTTGCCTAAGCACTTGCTTGGCTGCTTGGCCTCAGTCTCTGAGGATTCCAGTTGTCCATTTCACTAGGATCTATGACAGTTCTTTTTTTAGGGGTTATTCAACTCATGCAATGACATAATTGGGACAATGAAGTCTTTAGAAATGTACTGGCCTTGCTGGGCACAGTGGCACAGGCCTGTAATTTCAGTGGCTCTGAAGGCTGAGGCAGGAGTCCAAGAGTTTAAGGCCATCCTGGGCAATATAGCAAGGCCCAGTCTCAAAAAACAAAGCAAACAAACAAACAAAAATACTTTGAAAAGTTTGCCACTGAGGAAAGAAAGTGGCCAGTTTTTATAAATACATAATAATGATATAATTCATGTACTAGTACAAATACTTTGTAAAGACCACAGAGGACTTGGATTTATTAACTTAAATCATATACTAAGTGCCAGGCACTCCTAGCACTTATATATGTTGTCTCATTTAAGGTCACAATGATCCTATAAGGCAGGTACTGTTATATCCCCATTTACACATTAAGTTCACAGTGGTTAAGTGACTTGCCAAGGCCTAACTTATGAGGGCAGAGCTGAGGTGTGACCAGAACCTAAGCTTAACCTCTATGTTTTACTCTCTCTCTCAAGGGACATGCGACGTAAGCATGTCATTCTTTCCCTTGGCATAGATGTCCCTCGTTTTACATATGAACTATGAGCCTTTTTAATAATTCTAGTCTTCCCTTGAGATCCACAGAGGATTGGTTTGAAAATTCCCCCAGATATCAGAATTCATGGATGCTTAAGTCTGTTATTTAGATGTCATGAGCATATTACCTACCTATGCCTCCTACATACTGTAAATCATCTCTAAATTATTTATAATACTAATATGATGTAAATTCTTTTTACTGCATTGTTTAGGAACTAATGACAAGAAAAAGTCTGTACATGTTCAGCATAGACACAATTTTTTGTTATTCAATCTGCATTTGGTTGAAGCTGCAGTCGACCAACTTCATGGATGCTCCTTAGGTTCAGATTCAGTCTGCCTGGGATCGAGATGCAAGAAACAGAAGAAATAAAACATGAACAAGAAAAAAAATCTAATAAGATTTTAAAGATAAAATCATATAAAATCTAATAAAATAGGCATAGGAAAAGTGCTATGGTCAGTTTTCAGGGGGAGGGCAGAGCAGGGAGACATTTCTGACCAAAGAGGTGGAGATTCAAAAAGGCATCACAGAGAAAGAAAACTTAGATTTGTCCTTGGGCAGTTGAAAAAATACATGAATACACAAAGTGATTGCCTAAAGTTAAATGAAAAATGTAGAATGACTATGCATTAGTGCTAGTTATTGACTTCAGTGGTTGCTGTGGTCAGATCTGGAATGTCCCCCGAAAGGCTCATGGGTCAAAGATTGGTCCCCAAAGCAAAAGTGGGGCTTTTGGGAAGTGATTGGGTCATGACAGTACTAACCTCATCAGTGGATTAAACCATTGATAGATTCATAGTTTGGTGGCATTATTGTGAGGTGGTAGAAACTGTTGAAAGTGGGACCTGCTTGGAGGAAGTAGGTCACTGGGGGTGAGCCCCATCCTCTCTCTCTTACTCTCTACTTTCCAGCTGTCATGAGCTGAGCTTCTTTTCTCCATCACACCCTTCTGCTGTAATATTCTGCCTCACCTCCGGCCCAAAACAATGGAGCTGGCAGACCATGAACTGAAACCTGAAACCATGAGCCCAAATAAATCTTTCCACCTCAAAATGGTTGTGCACAGGTTTTTTTTTGTCCCAGCAACTGAAAACTGACTAACAAAGTGTCAGGAGTAAGTCTCTTTTGAGATTTTTTAAAATATAACACATTAGAAAATCAACTCAACAATCATTGATATGAATTCCATATATATATGGAAATCATCCATAAACCATAAAATTGGATATAAATGTTAGTCCTCTATGCTATGGTAGATTATATGATAGGCATTATAAACAGTTTATAAGTACAATATCATATAACAATTAGATTATCAATAAAATTTCCACTGAATAGATGTCTTAAAAGTTGGTGGTTTAGCTGGGTATGGTGGTGCACGCCTGTAACCACAGCAGCTCAGGAGGCTGAGGCAGGAGGAACATGAATTCAAGGTGAGCCTCAGCAACTTAGCATGTCCCTAAGCAACTCATCGAGACACTGTCTCTAAATAAAATATATAAAAATGACTAGAGATGTGGCTCAGCGGTTCAGCACCCGTGGGTTCAATCTCCAGTACCAAAAACCAAAAAAGTTGGTTGTTTGATTGGAGCTGGAGATATGCATTGTTAAGAAAGTGGTACCTGCCTAATTTAGAACTAGTGCATGAGGTACTGTAGCTAAGAGAAAGGTTAATTGGGGACAGCTGTGGCTGTAGAAAGCCGCCCTCAACTTGAGAAGGCAAACAGATCACAGTGGAAGCCCTTGGTTTGAAGTTGTTCTAGGAAGAAAAAAAAAATAACATGATAGGAGATGGATGATGTGAGAGCCAAGAATCAGATTGAACACTCTGTAAATAGCTAAGCTTTGACAATAATTATGGTTTTTTTGACATAATATTTGAAACACAACAACTCAAGTCCCTGAAACCCAAAGTCCCTTGGCTTTATCATCATTTTAGAATTAGAGAGGGTTAGTTTTGGAAGGGGCTTTAGAGAGTTCTTAATCCAAACTCATTTCTTCTAATTTTAGAGCACACAGTTCTCTGGAGCTGAGAAAGCAAGTTGCCCAAGGTAGGATAGTAAGCTGGTTCCAATAAAGACTACATGCCCTTTGGTGTTTTGTTTATTAAAAGAACGCTTAAGTGTTTTCTCAAGATATCTATTTTCTACAAAGCTATTGATACTTAAATCACAAACTTGTCATTCTAACCAAATGCATAGCAATACTTCCCAGATGGCAAGAGAAAAAAGAAGAAATGACATGAGGTTCCATTCTCTTTTGGATCTACCTCAAACCCTAGGGAAAATTACTAATCATCCACTTATCCATCCTTTATTGATGCTTACTATAACCGCGGTGTTTTCAAAATGCCAAAAAGCCTTGAGGTGCTTGGGATACAGTAAAGACATTAAAATAGTGAAGTATCACTGCTGCTACTACTGCTATTGTTCCTACTATTAGTAATAGTACTAGTGCAAATTAAAGACTTGAAGAGACCTACAGGGAGTTGGACAGGGTTAGAATAGCAATAGTCCTAGATTTCAGGGAAGTCCTCATGGAGAATTGAGAATGTATCAGCGGAGCTGGGTTTGCATCCACATTCATTTCCAGTGGCCCGGGAGGCGGATATTCTTGTAAGTAAAAACCCTGAGTGGGAAAGCAAGAGGCAGATTTCGCAGCACACAGGGTGCAGGAAGGGGGACAGTGAGGGACAACGCTAGAAGGAAGGCTTGTTTAGGTTCTCATCATGACAGAAGCTTTTGTAAAATTTAAGTTTATCTTGATAATCTACAATAATCCACTCATTCTAGAAAACTTGAAAAACAGAGATGTCAAAAGAAATAACTTTTTTCCCTCAATAATTTTTTTAAAAAATTTCTTTGCAGTATTTTTCTCCATAGACACAGATATCTTGGTTTTTCTTAAAAGCATTGTTCCAATCACACCTAATTGTTTTTTTTTTAAACCTATGTTAACCCTTTGTTTGTGACGAATCCTTCAGGAGAACTTGATGTCCAGTTATAAGATTATTCTCGTAAGTGACAAAAAGGCACAATGGAAGAAATTAAAGGGAGACTTTTCCCAGCTGTTGTTGTAAGGGGACCAGCCTCTTCTGTTCTTCCAGAGGCATCTCCTGCCTGTGTTCTTATGAGAGATCTTGCCTAGTGAACATGTTTTTTTTTACAGACCTCCTGACAAGTAGAGTCTTTGACAGTTCACAGAGCTATTTGCCAATCACGGATACCATCACTTCCCCTTTCCCGAGTTCTTAATTTTGATTCCAATCTTGGTTCATAAAGCATGTCTTAAACCAGGAGTCCTCATACTACAAGGCATACAAGAATCATCCGGGATTCTGGCTAACGGGTAGTTCTGATCCAGAGATCTAAGGTGGGTTGGAGGTTCTGCCTAACAAACTCGTAGGTGGTGCTGATACTGCTAGTCCACAGAACACAAAAAGAAGAAAGGCTTTGGGATACTTTTTTTTTTTTTCCATCGTAAATGATACTTTTGTGGCTTTCACATGTGTAGAACAAATTAGCTTGTTCACAACCTTTCTCCCCAAAATGTATATAGATATTGCTTTATTTACTTTTGCTGCTTTTTCATTGCTGAAAAAACTGAGGCCATAGACACAGATATCTTGATTTCTTTTGGGGTCAACTACTTTTGCCACCTGGATGCTGAAAGGATTTGTTGTGTTTTCGTTTTGCTTCATTAGTCTGCTTCAAACATTCCAACCTGAGGTGTCTAAGAGCGAATCACTCGTCTGATTTTGCCTTGAATGCAGCAGAGCTTTCTGCTTGTGCACTCAGGTAAACTCTGCAGCTCTGGAAAGTTTTCCCACAACATCTTCAAACATCACATTTATGAGCAATTATCCTGTTTTCTTACCATAGTCCTTCGGTAATTCTGAGGTTGAACCTCTGGCCCCTGTCTTACATAAATCATTTTCTCTTTTTGTTTAATCTCTCTGGACTTTACAATCTAGAAGAGATTCTAAATTTTATCTTTGATATTATAGATAAAACTTTTCCAGGTCTTTTCTGCTTTTGGTTCTTGCCACCAAAGTGGATATTAATTCTGTGATTGCACATTTCATTTCCTAAAATACTTTTCCATTTAATCCATTTCCCATGTTAGAGATCCTATTGTTTTTTTTTTTCATGACAGACTTTTTTTTTATTATTTATATTCTTATTTCTAAAAGGTAGTGCCTTTCAGCTTATTGAGAACACCAAAAAGTGCTTTATCATTTTCTTCTGGGTCCTCCAAAAAAATCCTTTAGAAGGTTTCTCTCCCTTGTTATCTCTAGGATAACATTCTCTTTTCCCTTACTCTGTAGTGTAATGGACACTTATCATTCTTTTTTATCTCAACATCTGAATTTCCTGCCCCCTCCCCATTACTGTGTTTGGAAAATCTCCCATTTTATGAGGCAAAGGTTGCCTGATATTTATAGGCAACCTTTCTCTGTGACTGCCAGAGACTTAATTTCTCAGCCTTCCTTGCAATTAGGGCACATGGAGCAGGCACTGCCAGTCAGATGTTGCTGCTTCAGGCATTAACAAAAACAAGTAGTTCGGGGAAGCCATGCAGAACTGGCCACCTCCAGCTTCCAGAGGCATCATGGTGGCAGTTTCAGAGGCAACACCCACTGTTGGGGATGTTGGAAGAACAACACTGTCACCAATGGACCAGTTAAATAGCTTCATTCCTAGTGTACAGTCCCTGAACCCGTCTTTAGTCTCCAAGTAGACTTTAATAGCTACTCAACATTGTTTTAATATATTTGTTTCTGGCTTATCAAATTTGTTCTCTGTTCATGTTGTCAGAGTCCAATTAACTTCTCATAACTAAGAACCCTGCCTGGTACACTAGTATATTTTAAATAGACCTCAGAGTGGTCATTTTCTCTGCTTACTTTTCCTCAAATAAGTGATCATCTGCTATCTTGATGTGGTGAACCTTTGATTCCACCCTGTCCACTTGGACCCTGCTCAAATCCATTCCCAGAGGCATATTCCATTTCTAGTTTAATTCGTGGTTTCTTTAGGCTTCCATCCTGTGCAGGTCTGTTGGCTAAAACTGGAATTTTCTAGCTCTGAGAAAGCAGAAATAGAAGTCTATGGGGAAAGAGAGGATTACACAGTGTTCTGTTGGGCATAAGCCTTGTCCAGAGACCCAGAGTTTCTTCCATCAAATCAGAGAATCTGATTCCGTAGATTTCTAAAAGTTACCAACGTGTATATACATGCAGGTTGACCATCAGGTAATGAGACAGATTAGGATAAACCAGTTGTAGGACACACTGCCAACACCATTGCTTAGAACAAATATCCTGAAAACAGGTCTCTAGGAAGACCATCCCTTGCTTGAGAGTCCTTTGTGGGCTTTGGATAAGGTCCAGTCAGGACAGATACCTGCCATACCCTAATGCTTTTCTTTGTTCCTTTCTCTAAATAATCTTCTCCTTACTACCTTGAACCAAATTTCGTCAGTTCTATTGCCTCCTCCCTACTAAGCTCATTTTATTTTCTACACATTCTGTGCTGAAGCCACAATGAACTATTTTTAATTTCCTCATCCTACCAGTACATCACAATTCTGTCTTTGCATGTGATGCATCCTTTGCCTGGAGCACTCCTCATCGCCCTACATTTCTTTACCTAACACACACCTACTCTTCCTTTAGGTCTCATTTTACCTATTGCTTCTTTCAGCAAATCTTGTCTGCCCTCCCACTCCCTAAGACCTGGGTGCACCTCCCATAGGCTCCCAGAATGCTCTGACTCATCCTTATCTTAACAGATACCACTCTCTATAGTATTGAGTATACACTTGTCTATATCCTCAACTTGTGTGTCACAAACTCCTTAGCCCTGTCTTATTCCCTGATCCATCGCTGGTCTTTAGTCAATGACCTGCTTTATGGTAGGTACTTGAAATATTGGAGAAAGAATAAAAGAATATTTAAATGTAAATTCTTCCTCACTCTAAACACTCATAGGACTTTCTAACACAATAAATTTATACTCTGTAAATTATATGAGGTTGAATGGACCCTTTATTCTTTTAGAGCAGGATTCATGACTACTTCAAGTATCCTGTTTGGGAGGCGTCCGCATTAATAGGAACACAAATGGTCCACTTTGAGGAAGTCTTGTGCCATCAGACTTCCTAAACAAAAATGTGACCACTTAAATTGAGCCACTTTTGAGGGTGGAAGGCAAGGTTATTCATAATAAGCCTGAGGCAAAAGGCAGAAGTGGAGATCTCCAAGGAGATTTGAATGTACAGTCACCCTATTTAACACATAAAAACTCTATCACCAGATTATCAATAGTGACTTTGATTTAAGATTGAAAGTACTGGGCCCTGGAGGGTGGGGGGAGGATTCCTGACTTCATACTCATTTTCTAGAAGGACAAACTGATTTTGAAAGTTTCTCACCTCATAGTCAACTCTGAAGCCATAAGTTAGTGTCAACAACAAAAAAATACTAACTGCCCAAAGGTCTTGATTTTCTTTATTATTTTCCCCAGTGAGTGTTACTTGCCTTTTGATTAAGCGGGACACATATAATGGGAGACGTTGCAATTTAGATAATTTTTTGAACTGTAATAATTAGTCATCATAAAATAGAAGGAAACAAAATCAAATCTGTTTCTTCTTACATCTGCCACAGTGATCAAGCGTAATCCTTTAAATGTAATCAGAGGTAGAAATGAAATGTCAAAGCCATGTGCTTTAAAGAATTTAATTGGGGTTTCAGTCATCATCCCAATGCAGCAACCACTTTTCTTCCTTAAGGAAAAGCACTCAGGCATTTAGACAGTTTAGCAATTTTAAGAGCATGACACTGGAAATGGATCCACAATCGAACTTAAGGCTCATAATATTAAATTTGGGTCACTTTGTGATTTAGTAGGTCCATTTTTTTTTTTTTTGAGGGGAGAATGGGGGTTGAACCCAGGAGCATTTTACCACTGATTTTTGTATTTTATTTTGAGACAGGGTCTCACTACATTGCCCAGGCTGGTCTCAAACTTGTAATCCTCTTGCTTCAGCCAACAACAGAATCACTGAGATTACAGGTGTGCACAACCATGGCTGATAGTAGTTGCATTCTTATCAATAGATTGACAGATTAAGGGTCAGGTAGACCCAAGAGAGAATACTAGGGGTTGACTCTGAGATGAGTGGATGGTTGAATAGAAATTGGAAAAGCAACATTATAATCATTAACTTCAATACTGGTTGTTCCATGCATGTGCATGTTACAGTATTCAATATATTTTTACATACATCATGATCACCACCACCACCACCACCACCACCACCACCATCATCGTCATAATTTTATGCCATACTAGGGATTGAACTAGGGCCTTGTGCCTTTTAGGCAAGAACTCTACCACTGAGCTACATCCCCAGCCCTCCATTCATCATTTGATCCCATCCATGCTCTAAAGAGAGAGAGGAAGATGGGATAGGGATTAGGATTTCCTAGTAGAAGAATGGATGAATGCAAGGTGACAGAGTAACTAATGCTCAGGAAAAAGAGATGACTTATCCAGGATCACACTTTTACCAGCAGAATCATGTTGTCCTCTGCCTCCTAGCTTGAGCATCCTCCCTATATCATCATATGGTTGAATGGCACATCTCCATCGGAAACCTAAAGAAATGTGGCCAGTCCTTCTTGGAATGTACGAATGCCACCATGCTGCTTATATTTCTGCTTAAGAAATCCTGAAGGTTTCCAGCTCTTCCCCTGCTTTGTTGCTGCCCTCACTGTGTGTCGCAGGCAAAGAAGCGCTTAATAAACTCGTTTGCTGAGAGGAAGCTAGATCTTGTACCCAGACTCTCCTCAGTCCTCAAGTTATAGGATGCAGCCACTTGGGGATCTGGTGTGAGAGGGCATCCAGATGGAAAGGTGAGACATTAAGGTGATATAATGCTCCAGGAGTCAACGTGACAAATGAAGTAGTACATACACCTGACTGCTACTTTGCAGGGTTCAAATGGAAGGTGAAAATACTCGCCCTTTTGGTTCACAAAGCCATTTTAAGGATGCAAACATGAGTTGCTGTCCTACTTTTCATGATGTATCATATTTTAATTAAAGTTTGTTATTTTAGCTTTGTGCTTGTATTGTATACATGAACCCCACTGGCATTTTCCTGGTGAATATACATTGCAGTGTGCAATTGAAATGAAAGCCTACAGTAGAGCTTTGTGCATGGAATCATCCTGGAAAAACACTTTGAAGGCATTATTTTGGAGGCTATTGTGGTTTGGATTTGAAATGTCCCCCAAAGGCTCACTTATGTGTTAAAGGCTTGGTCCCCTATGTAACAGTGTTCAGAGGTAGGTTTTTGGGAAGGGATTGGATCATGAGGACTCAGACCCTATCAACAGATCCACCTATTGATGGGTTTATAGCTGATGGTATTAGTGGGACTTGGGGAAACTTTAGGAAGTGTGGCCTAGTTGAAGGAAGTGGGTCACTAGGAGCAAGCCCTGGAAGGGTATATCTTGATTCTGCCACCTCATCCCCTGCTTCCCGTTTGCCATGAACTGAGCCTCAGGCCAAAGTTGCCATAGACTGAAACCTCTGAAACCATAATCCAAAAGAAATCCTTCTTCCTTTAAATTAATTTTCTCAGGCATTTTGTCATAGAAATTAAAAATTGACTAACACAGAGAGCAACATAACCCCATTTTCCTTCACTTTTGAGACTAATTGTTGTTCTTTGGATGAGGAATGGAAGCTGGCTTTTTAAAAAATATTCTTTAAAAATATTTTTTAGATGTTGATGAATCTTTATTTTATTCATTTATTTATATATGGTACTGAGAATCAAACCCAGTGCCTCACACATGCTAGGTAAGCGCTCTGCCACTGAGCCACAGCTCCAGCCCATCAGGTGTCTTTTAACTGGTGGCATATCAAATAAAATGTGAGTGCCCTTAAACATCAGCTATGTGAGAAAATACACTGTGAACAGATTGTGAAAACTAAAGCAGATCTCTACTCACAACAGCCTTGGTGGAAACCGTGTGGTGGTAAATCCAGCTACTCAGAAGGTTGACATAGGAGGATTGCAAGTTCAAGGTCAACCTGGGCAAAGGAGCTTAGTGGTAGAATGCCCCTGAATTCAATACCCAGTATTGCAAAAATAAATACACAAATAAATAAATGAACCTTGGTAGAGAGGACCACCAGTTGCATTTAAATTATTACTTCTTTCTTCTCACAATTTAATTTGTGAATGTTAAATACAAAAATGTTGGGACTCCATTGTACTGAGAACCTACCCTCAAAGCAGCAGACAGAGGGGAGAGAGGTTTTTAGGGTGGAATTGGGAAGACTGGATTACAGATTAGAGAGAGGAGATAGGAAGATAGAGAAGTCAAAGAGTAGCCCTAGGTGGTGACTGCATAGACTAGTGTCCCACAAGTAGAAACAGAGGTGTGGACAAAGGACTTCAGTGAATTCAACTTTGAGCCACACTCAGATCGATGATTCTTAACTAAAGGCTGCTCTGCAGACCCAAAAGAAATGAATGAAAAATTTAGAAATTACCCTCAATTGGGAACTTGTAAGGAAATTAAGTGTGTTCTGCAAAGTAAAAGAAAGCTAATATCATTCAATTTGAGGTCTGCCCCATCACTTCTGGGAATGCATTAACAAAGACTGTCTTAGCTAACTAGGTGAGTGAAGGGTCAGAGTTAGAAAGAAGGGTAAAAATCTCATTAAATACTTAAAGATAATATCCCACTCCAAACCATCTGTCATGGATTACTGAGAAGATTCAAGTAGCAAGTGAGGGATTATATCTTCCAAATACTTGGGGGTTATTTTGGTTTAATTTATTGTCTTTGTCTTATTAGAGATAAAAAGGAAACAAAAATGATGCATTAAATTTTTTTTAAATTAGATAAACAAAAATAAATAAATAATCTTACCACTTAAAGACAACTCCTTTTATGCCTTAGAACTCCCTAATTCAACTGCAATTTTTTTTGGTACCAGGAATTGAACCTAGGGGTACTTAATCACCGAGCCACATCCCCACCCCTTTTTATTTTTTATTTTGAGATAGGGTCTCACTAAATTGCTTAGGGCCTTGCTAAATTGCTGAAGCTGACTTTGAACTTGTGACTGTCTTGCCTTAGGTTCAAAGACACTGGAATTGCAACCATGAGCCACAGAACCTGGCTTTAGCTTCATTTTTTTTTTTTTTTTTTTTTTTTTTTTTTTGGTACCGGGTATTGAACTAAGGGGGCACTGGAGCACTGAGCCACACCCCCAGCCCTATTTTGTATATTATTTAGAAATTTATATATTCTTCTCACAATTTAATTTGTGAATGTTAAATACAAAAATGTTGGGACTCCACTGAGTTGCTTAGTGCCTCACCATTGCTAAGGCTGGCTTTGAACTCTCGATCCTCTTGCTTCAATCTCCCAAGCCACTGGGATTACAGGCTTGTGCCACTGCACCCAGCTCAGCTTCATTTTATACAGCTATTTTTCTGCTTTTAAATATCATAAAATATCATATAATAAGAAAATAATATATGAGTGTTCATAGCAGCAACATCCATAATAGCCCCCAAATGAAAATAATCCAAATATCCAGTAGCTGATGAATGAACAGAATATGGCATATTGACACAATGGAATATTATTTGATCAAAAAAATTTTTTAAAAGTATGAATATATCATGCTCCAACATAGATGAACCCTGAAAACTTGCTAAGTAAAAGAAACCAGACATGTAAATCCACACATTGAATGCTTTATTTGTATGAAATGTCAAGGATAGACATATCTACAGGTAGGACTTTTTAGGTGGAGATGGGAATGACTATAAGTGGTTGCAAGGTTTCTTTTTGGGTTGATAGGACTGCACTAGTATTAGAATGCAGTGGTGATTACACAATTTAATAATTATACTACTAAAACTATGTGTGTGATTAAAATGAATGAATTTTATGTTATGTAAATTATACTTAACTGGGTGTGGTGGCACCCATTTGCAATCCCAGAGAACTAGGAGGCTGAGGCAACAGGATTGCAAGTTCAAGGCCAGCCTTTGTCTCATAGTGAAGCCCTGAACAACTCAGCAAGACCCTGTTTCAAAATAAAAATTAAAAAGGGCTGGGGATTTGACTCAGTGGTGAAGCACCTCTGTTTTTTTTATACCTTCCCCCCAAAACCACAAATAATTATACTGCAGTTAAACTCTATTTGTGTGTGTAGTGTGTAGAATATATATCTACAGTTTAGTTGTACTTTAATTTATATGTATATAAATGTTAAAAGAGAAAGAGATCTATCTATCTATCTATCTATCTATCTATCTATCTATCTATCTATCTATTATGAACTTCTCTCCATATATCTAAAACTGCCCTGAGATCTGCTGTGATGTCTAATGAGTAGATGACACTGGATTCCAGCCACGAATGAGGCAGAGTACATCCAAAGCCTATTCATAGATCCCCAAGAACTAGCAGACACTCTTTAGCAACAATACAGTTTTGTGCAGTTCCTAGAGGGAACAGTGGGGCCAGTAAGTGAGGCTTGGCTGCATCCATCAAATCCTTGGACATCATCCTGCTGATGTTGTGCGAAAATAAAACTGTAAGCTCCAGGTCTGTGTTCTCCAATGGGCCTTAGGTTGCTCATCACCATCAAAGGAGGCTTGTAGCCGAAGCAGTGGATTCAGTCCACCCACAGTTGATTGGGAAGTCTCAGCTAACTTAGCTCAACAGACCTCACCCTCCCAAGCTGGTATTATGTATCTTTGTGTTAGCATGTAAAATGAGGACTACTTCTATTTTCTCAACACTATACACAAGCCTAGTATAGTTAATAGGTTCATGGTAGATACTTGTGAGAACAAAAAGGTGATATGGACTGTCAGTCTTCACAGTGATCATGAAACAAGTAAGATTAAAGTTCTTCTAGTATCCTTGCTTCCACAGACTGGACTCCACTGTCACCCTGCACTGTGTGACCTATGAAGGTTCATTAATTCCCAGGTTGTATTTCTTCTAGGTCCTCGGTTTACTTGAACTCACAAGTCAGCAGACTGGAAGCACGAGCTGTGTCGGAATGGGCAAAAATATATGTGGATAACTGATCCTGCAAAATTTGCAAAATGTAAATAGTGATATCTCTGTAGCCAGTCAGTGGAAATTAGGTAAAACTGTGCAGAAACCCATGGGGCAGATAAAAGTAATCATTTGTGCACATTGGCTTGAATCTGCTATGCCAATGATAAAAGTAGGTTGTGATAATTTTTTTTTCCCTTTAGAAAAGATCTAGTACCAATAAAGGAAGAAAAAATTTACTTAGGAAGTCTGATGATGAATTCTGTTTTTACATTGAGATTATTCCCCCCCCCCATTGTATTGTGAGGTATGAAGAATGGAGAGTAAACAAACTTTTTGTAAACTTCTTCATTATCTTTAATGCTGCATTTACACAAAGCCTACCATTGCTGTTTACCATATCAAGTTTTTACCTCTTTTTGAAGGGCTGATGCTTATCCAGCTGGGCTAGAGTCAGCATCATCCATGGCCTTGGTGCTATTATCTTGAAAAGAGAACTACACTTGACTACACAACTGGACATAAAATATTAAAACTGTCTTGTGTGCTTAGTTATTCCTAGAAAAATATGACTGTATTAGTCAGCTTTTTGACACTATAATGAAATACCTAACGTATGCTACCTGTAAAGAGAAGAGGTTTATTTAGCTCCTAGGTTTGGAAGTTCAAATTTGGGGGGTGGGGAGCCCACTGGTTCAGCTTCTGGTGTGGGTGGGAGTTACTGTCTAATTATGGATAAAGCATATGTGGGAGCAATGGGTAAGTGAGGAACCAGGCTACCTGGGCTCAGGGTGGACCCCCAGCTTACCCAAGTATTAGCTTTGTATTAACAGTAAGTTACTTAGCCTCCCCAGGCTTTAGTTTCATCATGGATTTAATGGATAAATAATGCCAATTTATGAAGTGAATTGCATATGAAAAATTCCTAGAATAGTCTGGCATATTATATGCACTCCAAAAAAAAAAAAAAAGAGGAACTACATTATTAGGTAGGTTAGGACAGACGACAGACATTAGGCTTACGCACCAAGAAAAATCCAGGAGTTATAAAACTGAAACAGTAGAGAATCTTATCTAAACTGGCAAGCATTTGGGAATGAGAGCTAGAACGTCCAATCCTCCCCAATCTGTAGATAAATTTATAATCCCTTGAGGGAACAGTTACCTAAAATCCTGGGGACCCCTATCTGAAACAGATGAGCATCAGAAAAGTGAGGTCTGGTATGTCAAGACCTCCCCCAGCTCTAGTTGGTCATAACCCCTCAAGGGACACTACTGTTTTCAGACCAGATCCTCATTATCTCTTGCAACTAAGACACCAGAACCCTCCCTTATCACCACAACTATGCCACAGCCACCAAATAACTCTATCAACCAGAACATTGAGATCCTCAAAAAGGAAGTTTACTGATAGGTAGCCAAAGGATAAGAAACAATCAAGGGTTCAGGAAAATCGAGGCAAGAACAGGGGACTTCATTTCCTTAAAAACTTCAACTCTATGAGCACCATACCATCCTCTCTTCCAGGGGGTCCTTGCACTTCCTATGCTATACGTTACTCTTTCCTTTCACTCTCTTAAACTTTTCACTTACTACTGTGTTTCCCTCAAATTCTTTTGGGTGGATTCACAAGAACCAGTACCTCAGGTCTACAGTGGCTGCCCTGGATCAGGCTGGCAGGTCCCCAGCCCTGTAACTGCATGAACTGCACAAAGATCCTTGTGTGCAGAATTGTTAGTAGCTACAACAGAATGGTAGAAACACAGCCCAGCCTGCCTAAAAATCTTTTGTGCCATCAACACACTAATGAGATTGCTACTTTTGGTCTTGAAAAGAGCAGTGTTTCATCCTTGGACCATGGGACCCCACCCCACTTGAGACGGTGCATTTTTTATTCTCTGAACAGATAAACCAGCAGTACTAGAGAGTACTGAGTCTGAAAATTTACAGTCTTCCCTTCTGGTCCAAACCCCTGCATACAGCAAGTGTTAATAGGATGTTGAAAAAAAGTGACAGTGCAAAAGAAACCAGAATAGCAAACAAGAATGAGACGTTGGTTTGGGTTAGTACTACATGCGGTTCACCAAGCATCCAACTGATGATGTTGTCACTTATACGCCTGTGAAGGCCTCATAAATGGAAATTATCTTTTGTGACTAACATTATGTAATGCTCATGCTAACACCATGCCTACCTAAGAAATTCATAAATATTTCAGGAGGAGAAACACAGTGATGTTCCCCAACACACCCATGCAACAGTTTCAACATAATTAGTAGCATTTCTGGGTCCAAAACAGCACTCTTATAATGTGCATGATAGAGGAAATGAATGACTAATTATACCTTATTAAATTTTATTAATCCTCATTAGAACTCTATTATTCTTTATAAGTGGGAGAAAGAGGGGTGGGTGGATGGGGAAATGCAGGTCAAGTCCCGTTATAGCTGATGAGAATTGGGTGAATCCATTCTTACCTCCTGTGATACTGGGATTTTTTTCATACTAAATAGTAGTACTCAGGATGTGGGTTTGCTGAAATGTTTGATAGAATAAGTGAATTGTGTTGTGATAGGATTTGGTATTTTTAAAATCTCAGAACAAAATCTCTTTAAGAGCTCATCTTTCCCATTTTTAAAAATCGTGTTAGAAGTAAAAAGAAAAATAGTTCATTATCATGTGGAAGGGGTGGGTATCTCTACTCCCAGCCTCCTGCCATAGAAAGAGGTTTATTTAGGAAAGTAGATACTCATTTAAGGAAGAAATAGGGCAATCTCAAGAGAGACCCTTTGGGGATAAAGCAGGAAATACCCATTCAAGTGAGGATGTGGGCCATCTCAGGAGTGAGAGGCTCTGGGTGGGTATTCTCAGTCATCTTTCTCTGCTTCCAGATTCACATTTTTGTATGTATAGATGAGAAAATTAAGAGGAACAAAGAGGTTAAATAATTTAAACCCAGAAATATCTGAATTCAAAGACTTCACAAAAGAAATGCTCAATAAATGAGTCCAACAGCCTATGGTTTTTACATTTATTTCCTTAATTCTTGGTTAAAAGAATTCCATCAAAACCTAACCTCAAAAAAACCATGTTTAGGAGTTTTTGTGCATTATTAACTCAAAGTGTACTCTCATCATGTATGAGTGGAATCAGGTCCTGCTGGAGGTAAAGGCCAGGAAGATGGCATGGAAAGAGCACAGATCAGGTGACCTGTATGATGGGGGGGGCAGTTGAGTTCAGGTCTTGCTTAGTTATTTTGTGCTTGGCAAATCCTTTACCTGAGTTTTTGCCTTAAAGGTAGAAGATGGACTACAATTAATCCTATCCAACTCACTTGAAGATGTAATAATTCAGATGAAAGAGTGTTTTTATGATATATTGCAGTGAGGGATTATTCATTTAGATATGAATAGGATAGAAACACAAAGAAAGGAAGTCACAGGTTTGGAGTGCTTTCCAGGAAATAACCCCTGGATACAGTAAATGGTAGTTCTCACCTTTGTTCACATTTTCAAACGTCAGAGAAAAAAAAATCCGACTTGAACCTTCCAAGAAGAGGCTTGTCTTTATTCAAACCAGTCCACCCAGTTCGCATACTTTTTTTCGAAGCTGTAAGTACAGAGCAAGCTGTAGTTGTTTTAACTCCTGGGGTTCACCTCTTTCAGCACAGTACAGGGGAAGTTACCCTGAAGCAACTGAATGTCTCTGTTCCTCAGGGCTCACTGTCAACCAGAACCTTCCCAGAACTAGCTCTGGAAGGGAAATACAAAGTCACTTCACTGGGTGGTCCTCCTGCCTAGTCTGATATCTAACCTGGTTCTCAGCTCAGGGGTTAGGAGGCAGTCAGGACCCTGCCTGCGGGCTGGAATCAATCCTGAGGGGAGACAGGGACTCGGGTCCCGCTCCTGGATCTGTTGAGCGTAGGCTCTGTGGAAATCATTTCTTTTCTTCAAGTTTCAGCATTCTCACGGGTGAAGTGAATGGGTTGAAAGTTTTGTCTCTGCCAGTTTGAATATCCTGTAAATTTTGAGTCTTGCTGGGAATCCGGGGTGGGGCTCAGGAGGAGGTCTGTGGAAGGGAATACTTTAGCTCAAGCTCAGTCCCCTAATTTGGCACCGACATAGGAGACTCAAGTTGCCCCACTTCTCTAGCAGCCCCTCAACTCCGCCGCTTCCTCCTACGTCTCCTTCCTCTTCCTCCAGTGGAGGCAAGCCTCCACACCTCCCTCTTTCCCTTCCTCCTTTGCAAGTTCCCTACATTCCCACGTCTCCTCCTTTTCCTCCCAGGAAATGCAATGCCCTCTGTGCGCCCACCTTTTGGCAAAGTCACTGCCCACTGCGTGCGACCCCTCCCCCGCCGGGCGAGCGCTGCGCTGCGGCCCGCGGGCACACGCCTTCCCATACCTTACATGGACAAATGCGTGCAGGCAAAGTCAGGAATTCAGGCCCCTGACGTCAGCCTCCAGCGCTCAGGGCACCGCACGGGAGACCGAGGGGAGGGGGTGGGGACGGTGGGGAGGAAGGAGGGGGAAAGGCACCAACCAGCAGCCGCTCCAGCCCTGCCGAAGTTTCACTTTTTGTCTGTGGGTTCGCTCCCGGGCCCCGCGCGAGCTTTCCCGGGATAAGTAGCTTAGCGATCGGGGAGAGCCGAGCGCTGCAAGGTAAGGGCTGGCTGCACGACCCGGGACGCGGGGCGCTGGGCGCGGGCGGCGCGCTCGCCCGGACCGGTGCGGGGCGTGGGGCCGGGCCTGTCCGGGGCTGGGGACAATGGGAGGGGGAGTGCCGGGGCACCTCCTCCTCCGCCTCTGCCTCCGCCTCCAGCCGCCGCTGCTGCCGCTGCCCCGTCTGCCTCCTCCCTGAGGTATTGTTGCAAATCCTCCTTCCTTCCCCCTCACCCTCCGCCCGCGGGCGCTTCAAGAACCCCCAGCCCGCTCCGGGCGAGAGCGCCTCTAGGGTGGCAGGAGCGAGGGGTGCAGAGCGCCCTTCCCCGGCCGCCAGGCCCGCGGTGCGGAAGTGCCGACCGCGGCCCAATCACCGGGTGCACGCCGTGGGGGAGGGGGACCCAGAGTTTTTGGGGAAGCCTCGATCGGGGGTTGGGCGGGGTTGGAGTCTTGGCGCGCCCCCTGCCCGGGCTTTCTGGGCGCCCAGGGGGCGGGGCCACGCCTAGCCGCTTAGAGCTTTCGCGGAATCTCAGTTGTCACAGTGGAAAGGGCCTAGAGACCCAGTCATTCAAGTCCTCCCATTTCAGAGTTAGAGCAATCGAGGCCAAGACTGGAGGGTCTTCCCCGAAGTCATTCTTTAGAGATCGAGCCATAAATAAAGTAGGTGGCTCAGGACTCCTACTTCCCGTTCTGTAAGCATTTCTAGAGTCCCCACTGTGTGTCAGGCACTTTGCTGGTGTGTTGGGCCCAGATCTTACCCTCAGGGAGCACTCAACTGAGTGGAGAAGCCAAACCTGACCCAATAGGAAATGTTAAGTGCTGAGGGGAAATATAAGGATAAGAGTTTTAAGGAAATGGCCTTTGGAAGGGGCTGTGCTTGATTGTTGCTTTTGAAGGATGGGGAATTTTCTGAAGTCAATCAGCCATGGAGGAAGGGCATTTCAACGAGGCAAGTGCAGATCAGAGAAGACTGAATAAAGGGTGGGAAATAAAGATGAACTGTAAATGGGGGCATAAAGTTTGGAATAGGGACGGGTATGACCTGAGATGAACTCGTCCGTGGAATGGTACCTGGATTCTTGGGCAGAGTGGAGTCTTTGGGATTCAGGGTCCCAAGAAAACTCTACTTTCCTTTCCTTAGGAGGGTTCCACCACTTTCCCTCCAACAGGAAAGGATTAGCAAGAACTCAGGGTTATCTCTGAGCTACTTTCCTCAGCCAAACTCACTTAACATTGTTTCAATCACCTTATTCTTTTGATCCCCCATCCCCTTTTCTGGATGTCTTGCCTCTCCAATAAAATGAATTGTCACAAATGTGTTAGTGACTTACTGCTTTTCCTCTTCCTGCACGTGTGCATTTTAAGAGAATCTCTAGAGGAAGGAAGGGAAGTGGATGGGGGTGTCTTTAGAAAGAGCTAACCTTCTCTCCCATTCTCACTTTGCCTCACTCTTACAGGTAGGGAAACATGTAGAGTTGAGTGTCAGCCCTAGAGCAGAGTAAAGGTGGACCGCGGTGGGGGTACAGAACACCGAGTAGAGTTCTCTCTATTCCATCAAGATCCTCTTCCTTGCAGAACTTCTGCCAGCACCAGGGCCAGTTAAAGAGGAGATTATGTATCTTGCTTCTGATGCTTGCAAGGCAGCCCTTAACCCCAGGGCTCAAGTTTAGAATGTAGAGTCTGTAGTCAGTAGTAGCTATTGAAATGGTAGGGGTACAAATTTGGGGCCTCTGGGTCAGACAGTCCCTCAGGGTCAGGCACCCTGTAAATAGCATAGGCTTAGCCTTGGCCTTGGCGATAGGGAGGAAGGAGAAGCTGAGCCTCTGAGCTGATTGTTATGGTGGGAATGAGTGGGATCCCTCTTGAAGTCACATTCTGGTGGAGAGGTGATGCCTCCAAGAGAGGGAGACAATTTCAGGAAATGATGGGTGGGAGAGGAGACTTGATTATGAAGGACTTTAAAAATGCCAAGCTATTGAGTTTGGATATGACGCGAAGCCATCATTTGAGGGTTTCCAGCAGGCTGGAACATGAATGAGAGGGGATTTCTCACATTGGGAAGCCTCCTGCTGCCCAGTTTCAGTGAGAGGTGATAATTTGGTTAAGAATATTATCATTGGGTGTTTGTTCATTTAATTGACATGTTACTGAGTACCTATTATATGCCACTGACAATAGCAGGATCCTGTTTTTATTAAGATAAATTGTGTTAAATTAATTCTAAGACACTTTTTCAACATTTTAATATCACTAAATCTGGTTGTCTTATAATCACGGATGTGTCATAGTTCAACAGGTTTTTTTTTTCACTTTAGGTTGATAATGACACATCTTACAGTCAATGATTGAAATTTGATAAAATTTGTTAATCATGTCCTTTATGGATGTATATTACTTTGCACTTTACAAAACACTTTAACATCATCTATTCCATTTGAATCTCCAAGATTCTCTGAGAATTAAGCCTGGTGACACAGCCACCTCCATTTTAACTCTTCTCCAGGGTTACCTAGCCAATTAGGAATGTGCTCAAAATTGCGATCTCAAACTTGTGATTCTTGTTGGTAATATGTGGCTTCATTCTGCTGCGTAATTAACATGGGTTAATTGGGAACAGGGAAAGAATGTGATTAGATTTGATTTCAGAATGAAGGCTCAGGGTGCTGGAATGTTGAGGGGGTTTTGGCCAAGGACAATGTATAACTTATAAGGGTTGGGAAGCCCTCTTCACCCAGAGATCTGCTGTATTAAATAGAACAAGGACAGTGAAACGGAAACTGGTAGGTAACATGGTAAGAACGAAGGCTGGAGATGCACAGATTTTACCTAGAAAGAAGAGCAGTGCACAGAGCACACACTTCCTGACTTTGCTTACTGTATACCAGAACTGGGTAGGCCCTGGGTATAGAGATGAGGAGGGCATGGTCCTTGACCTTGAGGAGCATAGGGGGAGGGCGTATGTGGTGGAGTGGGGGATCTCAGTGTATCAGGTGCTGTCAGTATGTTTTGGCTGCTCTGAACCAAACTCAGGGAAGCCTTCATAGAGGGGGAACTGTCTGAACCAAATCTCTAGGACTCAGTGGGAACCGTCAAAGTGGAAGAATGGCAGGTGAGATTCCTGCCAGGCAAAGGTAGCATGGTTGATTTTCTAGGCTATGTTTTAATGGCCAGCATGAAGAGCTGTGGGAAACGGAGAAAAGGGAGGACTCTTAATTTTTGCTAAAAAGAAATGTTTACATTTATCTCATAGGCTGTAGGAGCCATTAGCTGATTCTCTAAAGGCTTGTGATTCACAGAATAAGGCTAGACAGGGCCTCTGGAACTATGGATGTGGGATTAAGTATTTGATGGTAATGTAGGAGGCATAGTAACACTTGCTGGATCCAGTAACATTGCTGGATGAATGAACTTGAGACTTTGACCCAGGGTATAATTAGGCCCTCATTCAGGTATGTGCATTGGTGGGTGGGGACTTTTCCTGGAATATAGTTTTGGAATGCTACGCTTTGGTGGAAGAAACTTTCTCGAAGAAACTTGCCAGAGGTGAGGAAGCGGAAGGTAAAATCGTGGTGCAGTAAGCTAGGACCTGGGTAGAAACCCATTGACGTGAAGGTGCCTATGAGGCAGAGAATGTGAGGGCATGGGAGGGTAGAGGAATGGAAGTGTGTAGTGGGAATTGCCCTGCCTGCCCGGTGGCCCAGAGGACATGACTGGTGCATTACTAATGCAGGTCACTGAGATGAGATTGGAGGGTGGACAGGTGGCTGGGGCATTAATGTGTTGAAGCAGGTAAACTGTAAAATTAAAGTTGGAAAATGTTTATCTTCTTATCATGTTTAATGATAGTATATAATTTTAGACATTTTGAGTGCTTGCTGTGTGATTATTAGTTACCATATTGATTCATTGAGGTAGGTTTTATGAGTGTTATGCTTTGGATGTGGTTTGTCCCCCTAGAGTTCATGTGATGGAGGTGGGAGGTCCTCAGGTCATTAAAGGTGCACCTTGGGGAAGATTAAGGTGGTCCTTTGGAATCCTGTTAGTTTTCCTAAGAACATGTGGAAGAGCCAGCCTGATTTGAATCACTCTTTGGTTTCCTGTTTGCTGATGTCATCTCTGTCCCCCCATATGTTCTCACTATTTCGGTATCATTTTCCATGAGACCTTTACCAGAGCTGAGCTGATGCTTGTACTATGGTCCTTGAGCCTCCAGAACTGTGAGCTAAGTAAACCTGTTTTCTTTATCAACTGTACCAGCTTCAGGTATTAAGTTATAGTAACAAAAAATGGACTTCTATGATGATTATCAATCTCATTTTGCTGGTGAGAAAATGAATTTGGTAAGATAAGGTTGCTAGCTTCTTCGCCACTCCTTTCTGTGCCCACAGCAGGAAAAGTTCAAATTGATAATGTTTTTCAGTGTTTTCCGGGACTTAATTCAGCACACACTCCTTGGGGCTTGGTGGGATCACAGTTGAGGATTTCTCTGGATGAGTGGCTTCTTTGCCCCACCTCCTTCTCTCTTAAGCTGCCACCATGCCCTCTTTCTTTGGGTCTTCTCTCTTCAAACCTAATTGGGAGGACTGAGCCTCTGCAGCAAATCATCTGCTCCTCTCAAAAGTGCCTACTTTCCCACCCAGTCCAATGTGGGGATAAGGATTTGATGTATCCAATAGAGAGACAGTTGGGGCTATAAAAAAAGTGGTGGGGAGTCTCCATCTATGTCATTACCTTTGGTTTATGGCTCCTGCAACAACTCTGGAGTTGAACCAAATCCCTCCTTTTGGATCCCTTCCTCCAAGAAAGCTTTCTGGCTCTGGACTCAAGGAATCAGCTCTAGTTCTTCTTTTTACCTACCTGCCTCAGGTGGGTCATTTACATTTTGGTGACTCATTGATAAATGGATGAATGAGTTGCTTATTCTCTGGGGGAGAGGAGGTAGATCCTAGGAATGGCAACTGGTGATATGAATAATACTTTGTCTTTCTTATCTTTGAATCCCTCTCATCTCTGATGCCTTGAAGATGTTTAGTAGCTATTTGTTAATGAATGAACAATGTCTGTTGATATTATATAAACATGAATCACCACTTCACCTTAAATATTTGCTTTTCTATCTCCCCTCTACTTTTAGATAAGTTTCTTGAGGATTGCAAAGATGTCTGCTTTATTACTGGTGATATCCCAGTGCCCAGAAGAGTGCCTGGCATGTGATAAGTGCTCTGGAAGTATTTGCTATGGAAAGAGAGGGAGTGGCCTAATGGTTCACTGCCACCACAGGATAGCAATCATGGCAAAGGGGACCATGATTTTACTGCCTCGAACCCTGAGCCTACAGAGATCCAGGACTGGATGGAGAATCACCGGTGCTGTAGCTGCCACAGGTGGCATTGGGCAGTGCTACCAGTGGGATGAAAACTGGGGGACTGGGAGTGTGGTGTTGAGGGTGTGAGGTCAGCTATGTTAAGAAAAACTGAATGTGCAACTGGCTTTTTGCTTTTCCTTCCTTCAGCCAGGCAGTTTTATTATTCTGTTTTCATAATCCAGGTCTTTGCTTGTGCTGTTCTCCCTTCCTGGATCTTCAGCCTGTTGTAAACCTATGATCCTTTGATATCAAGATCAAAATCCTCTCTGTGCCATGAAGCGATTTCCAGAGTCCTTGCCTCTTTTACTCCACCTATGAGTGTGATCACACACAGCTCCATCTCTTGTATGAAATTCATTACATGTGTACTGAGTGACTACCGTATATCAGGCAGAAGTGCTGGTTCCTGGCTTATAAGGAAAACAAAGACAGGCTTTGTCTTCAAGGATCTTTCTTCTAACATAGGAGAGAGACTGAAATAGACTGTGCTAAGGCCTTAGTAATGAGCAAAGGGCGAATGGGCACATTGGGAAAGGAGTGACTGACCATCTGGAAGATTTGGTGAATACTTATGGAAAAGAAGACATTTGGTTTGGATTTTGAGGAGTGGGTATGGGTTCTCATGATAGATAGGGTTGGAAGAACTTTCCAGGCAGGGGAAAACTTGATATATATGCATAGGCTTGAGGACTAGAATTTTTTAGGGAATGAAAAACTGTTTGGAGATCATGTGAAGGGTGTGGCTGGCTAGGGAAGGTTAGATGGTCAAGGGCTTGTAGGCTGAAGTAAAGATCATGACAGAGGTGGGGTGGGGAAGAGCTTTTATTACTTTTTGAGCAAAGGAAGACTTTGTTGGATCTGTGTTTCAGGGAGCTCTGGGAACAGAATGATAGCAGGTCAAGGCAAGAGGCAGTTTAGAGATTGCTAAAATCTCCAGGACAGGGAGCTAGTCCTGTACCACATCAGCAGAGTAGAGAGAAGGAAAAACAGATTCCAGAAACTGTTTGTTATTATAATAATAGGAACTAGCTTAGTTCTACTATTATCTTTTTTTTTTCTCCAGTTTATCAGACCTGGCTACAAAAAAAACTATTTTATGGACATCAAAGCTTATAGTCAGTAGGAGGAGCCCCAAATAGGTAACCAGTTCCTGCTTTACAAGTATGGCCTGGTTCCTTGGTGGTTACAGTGACCCAATCCCTTAGTATACAGAGAAGGAAACTGAGACCTAAAGAAAGGAACAGATTTAGTTAGTCACATTTGGTCCTCATTCCCAGACCAGCCCTGTTTCCAAGGTGCTTTTCATTCTCAGTTTCTGTTGGACTTGACATATCCCCTACCTTCCAAGGGCTTTGCTTTGGAGAATTCAGGGAGGGGGTATAACTGGGAGATCATTGTGTCTCAGGCTTGGGCCTTTCACTTTACACTTTGAAAGCAATGTGATTAAGATGGTTCTGGCTATTTGTGTTATTGCCTGGTTATTATCTGTGTTATCTGGTTATTGTGTCATTGACATTGATGTCTGCCACTTGCTTGCAGGAACCAAGGTACTGGATCTGTGCTAGCTCCATCGTTTCTTATAGGTGATGCTCCCTGCCCACTTCCCACCATTCTCTCTTTATTTTTGCTGGCCTGAAAATTTTCAGGATGACAGTCTTAGATGCATTACAGGCAGAGGCTCCTATCTTTTTCTTCCCTCTTAAACCTGCTCATCACAACCCATCTTGCAGAGCCCATTAGTATTTCATAGCCTTCATAGCACTTTTTATGTGGCAAATGCATTTTACGATCATTTTTATTACTTAATTCCCAATTGCAACTCATTGTGTTGGCAAGATCAGTCTTGCTTCACAGAGAGTGGGCAAGTATTCAGGGCTGAAGAAACCTTCCCACGAAGCCTTCAGTGGCAGAATGAGACTCGGACTCCTGTCTTTAAAACTCCTGTCCTGCTTCTTAACTTCTGCAAATGAGCAAGAAATAATTGATATGTACATCTTCAGTAAGCCCTATGCAGAGGTGTGAGAATTTTTTTTTTTTTTTTTTTTTTTTTAGTACTGGGGATTGAACCCAGGTGTTCTTCACCACTGAGCTATATCCTCAGCCCTTTTTAGTTTTTATTTTGAGGCAGGGTCTCTCTAAGTTTCTGAGACTGGCTTTGAATTCGTGATTCTCCTGCCTCAGCCTCCTAAGTGGTGAGACCACAGGTGTATGCCACCACACCCTGCAAGAAAGAGTTATTATTTCATTAGCACTAATTAGTAGAACTAGCTGCCTGTGAACAAGGCTTTTGAAAGTGTTTTAGTCAACTTTTTTTGTTGTTGTTGCTGTGAATAAAATAACTGACCAGAACAATTGTAGACAAGGAAAAGATTATTTTGGGGCTCACAGTTTCAGAGGTCTCAATCCATAGAAGGTCGGCTCCATTCCTTGTGGCTCAAGGTGAGGTAGAACATCATGGTGGAAGAGTGTAGTGGAAGGAAGCTGTTCACATGATGATCAGAAAGCAAAGAGAGAGGCTCCACTTGCCAGATACAAAATATATACCCCTAAGGCACACCCCCCAAAGACCCATCTCCTCTAGCCACACCCACCCACCCTCAGCCGCCACCCAGTTAATCCCATCAGAGGATTAATCCAATGATTGGGTTAAGGCCTCTCATAACCCAATCATTTGTCCTCTAAATCTTTTTGCATAGTCTCACATATGAGCTTTTGGGGGACACCTAATATCCAAACCATAACAGAAGGCAAAACTGAGAACCAGGTGTTGACGCAGAGTCTGAAGGTGTGGGTTTCACCTTACTGTCATTTTTGCAGTACCAGATAGTTTTTGGTCTATGGAAAACCAAGTCCTGTGTTTGAGTCACTCATGAGCTCTGTGATCTTAAGTTCTGGAACATCCCTAAGCCTTAGTTGCCTTCAAAGAGAGATCGTATGATCTCTCTTTGAGATCACAACACTCTTGTGAAAACCAGAGAAATTCCCCTTGATGGAGCTTTATAAATGGTAGTGTAGTGTGTACTTGTGGCCCCTCCTGGGTGTTCGGTATGACATCTGGCACACAATGATGACTCCTTTTTCTACTGATGGAGGTCATGGGATTTAGATCCGGACAACTCCAAGTTTAAATCTTAGCTATGCCATGTAGCAGAGGGGTCACTATTTGGTTTTCTGATTTACTCCTTTTAATGCCTCATTAAGGAGGGCACTGTGGTTGAAAATAGTTTGCTCCAGAACATGGGATGAGAGCCACACACATTCACAGGCATTTCCAGGCTGTGCAAGAGTTCGTTTGTCACCAGTGAATGGCTGTGCAGTGTCCCTCTTTCTACCATGACCATCCCAATCTCTCTTAAGTTTATTTGTGTTGTATTTGCATTTTTTGGTCCTGTGGGATGTCCTTCTATTCTCCTCTGCTGCAGGAGTTGGTTGTGCAGTAGACTCACATGATGGCAGTAAAACCCCCAGTAGCTCAAATGGAAAGCTAGTGCTGAAGGATGAGCCAGGTCTTCCACAGATGTGTGTGTGGGAACTTTTCTTGAGGCAGGTAAGCAAGGGGATTGGGACAAGCCCGGGTCACTGACCTCATAGAAATGTGCTTTGGCCTCTACTACTCTTGCTGTGGACACTTGCTATAGCTATTGTCAGTGCTGCTGGGGATTGAATCCAGGGGCACTCTATCACTGAGGTACATCCCCAGCCCCTTTTATTTTTAATGTTGAGACAGGGTGTTGCTAAGATGCTGAGGCTGGCTTTGAAGTTGCGATCCTCCTACCTCAGTCGCTTGAGTTGGGATTACAGGCCAGCACCAGTATACATGCCATTCCTTGGCATTTTTAAGAGAACATTTAGTATGTTAAAGGATTTTTATCCTCAATTTCCTTACGTATAAAAATGTCTGAAGCAACAATACTTGCTTCATGGCTAGAGTGGCCTTACTTTCTGGTTGGCGCAGTGGAACCTCTGTTTATGTCTGTATTCTAGCTTATTTAACTAGTATCCATACTGTCCCCTTCCTTTTTCAGAGGTGTTTTGATTTGGAGGATAAACTGTATGGCCACCCTATTCATTTGTGAATATTGAGTGAGACATTTTAAGAGAGCCTAAGGCTATGCCTAAATTAAGGACTTCAAAAGTGACCTCAAGAAATGTCTATTGAATGAACTACATTTATAAAAGTAAAAGTTCTAGGATGTTTGAAGGCAGTGCAAGATTGTAGGCATTTACTAGGGCAGGTAAAACATGTTAATATGTATGCAGAATGTAATGAAATACCATGGGAGAGGTGCACATGAAGCCCTGGTGGCCTGTGTGTACCTGCCAGATCCTGTGCAGAGGAAGATCATTGGAATTGCTTAGTCTCAGCTGAGACCTCAAAGGATGGGAGGCTTAGACCAAGGAGCCATAGGGCAGCCCTGTCTACTAATAGATAAAAAATGAGATTGATTCTCTGTCCTTGTGTGTACAGTAGCTGTGTTTCTGTATTATTTTCCATGCAGTGGTCCATCTTGATAACAACTTCTTAACAATAACTGTGGAAGTCCAGTGCTATTCTATATTCAGTGCCAGCATGTCCCCAGAGTCACCTACACTTATTCTTTCTAATGAATTTCCACTGAAGACAGGTTTTGTTTAGTTCCCAGGAAGAACAACTCAGTTGCCATTTGGAGCTTCTGTTTTGTTTGGTATGAAAACTAATCATTTTCAGGAACTATGGTAAGGAGTTGCCACCCAGAGGGTGGGTATTCCGTCACTTATGGGAAAGGTAAACTTTGCAGTGACCAGGCAGGTAAGTGGCACCTTTTCATAGACTAAGGTGAAAGGTAGGTCAGCATTCCAATAGCTGCTCATTTCCACCCTGGAAATCTTTCTCCTTGGCCATAGCTTAGCAGCCTCACTTGGAGAATTATTAGTATTGACAGTTGGACAGAACCCTAAGGACACATTTGTCTATCACTGTGCACACTTTTGTATTCATTCATTGGATAGCATATCTCAGGTGCACCTGTGAATGAACGAGTGCAGACTCCAGCATGAATCTTGGGAATAGAAATTTGAATGCAGTGTCGTTCCTGCCTCTGGGAGGTCAGATAAGTAATCAAGCCAGTATGTACAAGTATGTGCAAAAACATCTGTTGGCTCTGAATGGATGGTGACTAACTCAGGGATCTGGAGAAACTGCAGAGATAAAGCCATTGTTATTTGATTGGGCATTGAAGGATGAGTGGGCATTTGGTGGGCTAGAGGAGGAGAGGGTATTTATGTTGGGGAAATGACTTGAACAGAGACATGGAAGTAAGAAGTGCATGGTGCCTTGGAAAAATGGAATTATGGGGGATGCATTGCAGAGCAGAGAGGCTCTGGAGATGGGTGGAAAAAGGCCTTGATTGAGGCTTCACACCGAAAGTAGCATCACTAGGGCAGTGAGAGGACTGAACCTATGTTTCAGGAGAACATCTGAGTAGTGTGGTGTGCTGGGTGGATTGACCCCACCAATATAGTATGGCACTTTTTTCCCAGTCCCCACTTTTTTTGAGGGACTGTAATAAACCCAGGCCAAAAGATAAAGCAAAGCTGAATTAGGGCTGAGGCAATGGATCTGAGAGATAATTCATAGATAGAATAGAAGTCACTCAATATTCTCATTTTACATAAGAGGAAACTCAGGCCTCTAGAAGGTGACACATGCAGAGTCTGCAGCCTGGTCCTGGCATAACCCTGAGGTGATCCCATTCTCTGCTCGGAGTCTTAGAGGGGTGACAGAAGGCATGGCTTTTGAGAGAACTCAACACCCTTTTGATCCTACACAGATTTCACGAAACCTCCTATTCTGCATGGGATGGACTCTTATTGGAGATACGGAACCTCTGATCACTAGGGATAGTCAAGCAGTGACTGATTGGAATGTTGCAGTGAAAATTCAGGCTTTTGTTGAAGACTGATCTAGAAGGTCTTTGAGGCCTATTAACCCTGACCTTTTATTTCAAATTTATTTTTAATTCCTGTGAAAATATATTTATAGCGGTCTTATCTGGGGCCACCTGTTCTTTTGGCTTATCAAGGTTATTTGAGCCAAATTGGACTACAGGCAAAGTGGATGATTGGGTTCTGGGAAAGGTGGGTTGTGTCAACAGGGAACAACTGTTTGGTGACAGGTAGATCTCACCAGGGAGATCTCTGACCTAGAATAGCTTCCATGATCCTGATCAAAATGGAACCTACCGTTACATTATGGCCCTTTCTTCCAGTCACCATTTTTTTATAGTTAACCTTGTGTTTTCCCCACATTGGTGCTGTGAGCTATATTTTGTTATCTAAGTACGACTTGTCCGGACCTTGAGGCTGAGAGATGGTGAAAGCCTTGCCCAGGACCCAAGGTAAACACTGAGCCAGGACTTAAGTTTTCTGTTGGTGCAATGCCAGATTCTTCCTGTTCCTGGCCTGTGCAGGTCTCCAAGTCACTCTAGCCTTTTGTTCATATTCATATCTTCAGCCTCCATTGCAGTTCCTGACATGTGGTAAGAATTTCATTAATGTTTATTGAGTGGACATGTGAATGAATGAATAATAAAAAATGTAAAAATGACTACTCGGGTTTGAAGAACATATTTAGTAATAAAAAGATCGAACACTTCCAAACATTAATTAGACTGTTACCAAAAGACAATGAAAAAGAATTAATTTAGAATACACTTATTCAACTTCATTAAAAAGAAAGATCAAAACCCTTTTACCCAAATACCTCTTCTGATATTTTATATGACCATAACTCTAGTCTTTTTTCCACATTTTGTATTGGTGCATTATTATTGTACATAATGGTGGGATTTGTTATATATTCTTGCACGCACATAGTATAACAATATAATTTGGCCATTATCATTGCCCAGTATTTTCCCGCTCCATCCCCTCCTCTCTTCCCCTCCTTCTCCTGGTCTATTTAATCTCCCTTCAATTTTCATGAGATCCCCACACCTTTCTTTTCCTTTTTCCTCTCTAGCTTCCACGTATGAGAGAAAACCCATGACCCTTGACCTTCTGAATTTGGCTTATTTTTGCTTAATATGGTGTTCTCAAGTTCCATCTCTTTTCCTACCAATGACATAATTTTATTTTTTTAATGACTGGATAAAACTATTATGTACATATACCACATTTTCTTCATTTCTTTGTCCCTTGATGAACACTTAAGGCATCACTCTGATCTTAACTCCCTAAAAATGTATGTCCATTTTTTTTGACATGTGAATGATGTTTGTGTATACTTAATGTTATTACAAAAAATTCTTCCCTGTTTTTGTCTTATGTTTTTATTTTATGTGACTAAAGATTTGTTAAAATCAATAGCCCTAGTGTAGGCATTATCCTTATAGGCACTAGGATAGTTCCACTTTTAAAAAGTTCAAATGCAATTCAATATGTTTAAAAATGCAGTAACAAACATCCGTGGGCCATAACTTTTATTCCCTTCTAAATTATTTCCTACAGGCAGTTATTTCTTTGGCACTTCACTTTCCCCCAACCATTTTGTCTCATGTATTATGTGTTTATCTCCCAGGGATGTAGTAGAACTGCACGGATGCTTTGGGAGTCAGGTTTAGATTCAAACCATAGCTTTTCCACACATCAGCTCTATAACCTTGTACCGGTGATTAACCCTTGTGAACTTCTGGTTCCTCATCTGTAAAAGGGGAGAAGTGTGCCTTTCAGGTGACATGACCATGGGAGGAATTCTGCGGTCAGTGTAGTAAAACACCAGAGCCTGCCATGTGGGGCCACCGAAATACGTTATTCCTGTTCTCTTTGAGGGGTTCTCTGTCTCAACCCACCATTTAGTCAGATGCCTGAGCTCTTTTAACTTTCATTTCTCTATTGAGTGTGATCCATAGTAGACCTTAAATAAGTGCTGATAGACTGGTTATGTTTTCAGATTTTTTTCTTTTTAAGAGGAGAATTACAGGCACAGAAGCCCCACATATTTCTGTTGCTTTTCATGTCAGTTGCCATTCAGCCTCGAGAAACTAGACTACTAATTTGCAGAGTCATTTGCAGTGTATGAATCAACTTGTTTCTCTGTATCTTCACCACGATTTAATTTTATAACTTGCATTTGTCTTAGCAATTAAATTAATATGTAAGAAGTGATATTTCATTATTGCTTTAATCTGCATTTCTTTAGAAAATGAAAAAAAAAATCCCAAGTAGTGGCTTAGGGCTTGTATTTCTTCTTGTGTCATTTGTTAAATGACAATATTTAGAAATGTTCTAGGCTGGAGAAGCTTGGTAAGAAAGGTCTAAAAATGGTGAGTGTTTTGAGTTGCCTGCATGTTATTCATGGCATTCATCAGTTCACTCAGTGGTTATTGAGCACCTACTGTATGCAGGCAGTACTCTAGGGGCTGTACATATATGATGAAGAACAATATAATGAATGGAGTCAGGATCTCTAATCCAATCTCATTTTACACCTGAGGCCTAGAAAAGTCAGGTTAATTACCTGGGGTCATACAGCCTATTTAGCAGCTGAGCTGTTTATTCCAACAGTAATGATTTCATGGAGACATCCTGGAAGTTTCAGTTTTGTGATGTTAAACAAATCCTCAAACTGCGACCACGCTGAGTTCTGATTTTTGGTTTAGAAAATATGGTCATGGGTCTTCTGAAGTGTATTCCTTCCTAGGTCTCTCTGGTGCTTTAATGTTCATTCATTCTTCAATAAACAAAGAATACTAAAACAGGACCAGAAAACAAAAGAACCCCAATCCAAGTAGCTTGGACCAATTATGAACTTTTTTGAATATGTTTTGGTAGATGGGGGACAGATGACATACTTCCCTACAACATAAAATAGTCAATTTAGATTTAATAAGGCAGTTATCTTCAGGTAATAAAAATTCAACTAACTTGCCATAACTATCTTATTTAAAGTCAATTAAGAGCCTCATATTCCTCACTTGCTGGGTAAAATTTAATAGAACTTCAGTTAAGCATTTATTGCTTATTTAATTCAAAATTAAGTTAATCACCACAGTTAGTAACAACCACTGAGTATTTAATTAACATTCAGCTAACTATCTTATTAAGTCTAAATTAGATACAGACAGGTCTTGTTTATCCCCATTCATTTGCGCACACACTTCCCCCATCTTACCCCAAAGGGCCTTTGGTTTTCCCATGACTTTCCTTTTCTGACTTGTTTCATTTTCTTCTTGTTGACATCCAACTTGGATGAAAGAAGAGGAGAAGAGGCAGGAGTTGTCATGCTATGGGAACTTTAGGCTTGAGGCAGAGCTGAGGCACTTCTCCATTCGGTTCTGTTTCATTCCATTCCATTCCATTCCATTCCATTCCATTCCATTCCATTCCATTCCATTCCATTCCATTCCATTCCATTCTATCCCATTCCATTCCATTCCATTCCATTCCATTCTGTTCCATTCTGTTCCATTTCATTCCATTCCGTTTCATTCCATTCCATTCCATTTTTCAAGATAAATGAGCACTTTCTCTGTGTGAGGCATTCTTTTAAGCACTGAGGAAGAAGTACAGGTCATCTTGACATGTTTGGTTTCATTGTCTTGTCTAAATGAGATGATTGGTTTTATTTTCTTCATACAACACCTATGGCCCACGGTGTGCAGGGCCGAGGGCTGGATGTGGTGGATGCCAGTGATTCTGACAAGGTCTATGCTCTTAAGTAAACTCAGGGTCTCCCATGGGAAGTGCTGTCTGGAAGCATGATGTTCCTTTAGAATACTGTGATTCCATGAGACAGTGTTTCCCAGAGTTTAAGGCTTTCCTTTAGTGATCAAACATGCTTTGGGAAAAGTCACTGTGGCCCATGGATTCTGCATATCAGCCTCACAGCTGAGGAAGGGTGTGTGGACATTAACCCTTGTAATAGTGACACAGAGTCAAAAGTTCTTTTTTGCTTGAAAGGCAGGCAAAGTGGGAGACTTGAGATATAAGGACACATGGCTGGTGCAGCTACGAAGTCTGGGCAGGCCTTCCTCCTGGAGAAGAGGTGACCTTGTGTGACAGAGCAGCATGGAGGGTGGCCACAGAGTCACCGGGAGTGAACAACAGTAAAATTCTGACAAGGCTGATTGGGTGGACACACCCTGACACATTGCTGTAACTTAAACCTGTTTTGTTACAGCTTGAATCTGAAGAGGTGGGAGGCAGATGACTTTTTGTTGTGGAACTCTAGGTTTTAGGTTTTGTTCCACCTGAGCGACTGCCCATCTAGAGAAGCCATCGCTGATATTCTTCCAGAGGGCCTTTTGATTCCTCTGTTTGTGAACCACAAAATCTTTTAGGAGTCTTGGCTCCTTCGTGGACAGCTTCTTCTGTGTACCCTGCCATTCACCATGTACTCTGCCCTTTCTTCCTCCCTAGCTTCCCGTATTGTCTTAAATCCCCCGGTGTCTCTATTTTTTATTCTTATCCATCTGTATCATCATTTTCACCCAAGCCAGGCTACTCTTTTATATTTTTCATTTTTATGCTTCATTTAAAATAATGTGGCTAGTATTCTCTCCAGTTGCAAAAAGATGGGATGTGTTAGACAAGACAGAGGATAATGTATAAATTTGGCCCACCATACCCTGGGGACTGGGCATCAAGCTGTGTTCTTTCAGAGTCTCAGCCATACGTGCCTGTTTCCTGTGTCTGAAAAGGGGCACAGGCAAAGGAGTAAAGAGACCTGGTTTTATTTCTGATTCCATTTTGGTTATGAGTTTTCCCGTCTGAGTAGCAGTTTATCCATCAAAATGTTAGTATTAGGCTGGGTGTACTCTCAGGGCCTTTCAACTAGAAATTGTTGAGTTTAAATATTTACTAAGTCAACAGACGCTGAAGAGAGCCTGGCTTGTTGAACAGACATACATTTTAGTACCTAACAACATGAGGACACTCGTACAATGAGCTTAGCTCCATGCCCACACGAGGTAGGCAGGCATTCTCCGACAGCGTGACTCCTTCTGGGTTCATGTTCTTCATATTGCCTCTTGCTTTGTAGTCACATCTTCTCTTCGGCCACCCAAGCTTACCTCTCTTTTATCTCTACTGTTATTGCTGTGAGTTTTCCTGTCCCATTTCCCATCTGGATAGCTCATTATGCCTTATCTCATGTCCCTTTCTGGCTCTGCCCATGGATGGTGTCCACTTGGGCACCTTCTGAAAACAAAAGACTCCAATGGTGGGCAGATGGTGGGGGTTGTTGATCTGTGCAGCAGTAGATCTTTCCAAGGGACCATCTGTACTTCAGAACACTTTTTTTTAATTGAATAAATATTCAAAAAAATATTATTTACTGGGTGAGACCAAATCTTGCCCTCAGTGTGCCCCATGGTGGAGGCAAAAAGCTTACTGAAATGCTTTCTTTTTGACACTTGGTGAAACCATAGTTCATGAGGTACTTTATAGTTCAGAGAGGAACATTTTTTTCCCCCCAAATAAGACAAGACACTGTTGGGTTGTTGGTATGGATGCTTGAGTGTCTGGCACAACAGGTCCAGTGCAAAGCATAAGCTTATTTCACGGGCCTTGAAAAAAATCAGCCTCCATGCTTAATTTCACCATCCACCTGAACTATGCTTTAGGGATGAAGAGCTGACTGGACAGTTGTCAAGGGGCAGACCGGGGCCATGAGTTAGGCTAGTAGTGCATGTCTTGAGGATTGGTGTGCTGGAGACATGCGGAGGACAAGTTCAGCGTTGCTCAGTTGCAGATGGGCTATTGGCAATGGCAGTGAGGTTTGGTTTCTGCAGTAGAGATTTTCAGAATTTAGGAATTTGCCTTAGAATCTTTTTGCTTCCTCTTTTTATTAAAGTAATATTTGTCTTTCAGTCTTTCTGGTTAACTTTCAAGGTATCTCCATAGACAGGCCTACTTAGAAATTTCCAGAAACATTTTGAAAGCTTTGGTCTGAATATGCAGTGCTTAAGGTCATGGACTCTGGATCTACAGTGCCTGGATTTATTTGTACCCTAATTCTGCATTAATATTTAACGCAGGGCTGGGGCTTGGGCTCAGTGGAAGAGTACTTGCCTAGCATGTGTGAGGCACTGGGTTCTATTCTCTCACCACATACAAATAAAATAAATAAAGGTCTATGACAACTAAAAAAATTTCAAAAAAATTTAATGCAGATATTACTTGCACTTGTTACTAAGTCTCTTTAGGCCTCTGTTAACCTCATCCACAAAATGTGGATAAGAAAATTATGTATCTCATTGTGAGGAATATGTGAATTCATATGTGCAAAGCCTCACGCATGATACGTGTTCATAAAATATTAGTGACTGTTGTCGTGTGTTATCCTCATTGAGCCATAAAGTGGTGGGTTTTTGGTTATTTTTGTCTTTTCTAATAAACTTTTATTTTTGGAATAATTTTAGGTGTACAGAAAAGTTGTAAAGATTACCCAGAGAATTTCCATAAACCCCTCACCCAGTGTCCCTCATTTTGGATGTCTTATGTCATCATGGCACATTTATCAAAATTAAGAAACTAACATTGGAACATTCCTGTGAATTCCCTCCAGTGTCTGTTTAGATGCCACCAGTTTTTCCATCAACTTCCTCATTCTGTTCCAGGATCCAGTACAGGGTACCACATTGCATTTAGTTCCCATAGCTCCCCACTGAAGAGTGGTTCTAGGACTTTCATTTTTCTTACTGTTCAGAGAAGGATTCTTTGTAGGAAAGTCTATCACCACCTGTAATGCAGAATGATTAAACGAGAGACTGCAATGTGGAGTGGAATGAATGGGACCCACTTTTCTTTCTGTCCTTGTTTTTCTTCCCCAAAGGATCTTTTGCAAAGCAGGACTTAAAAATTGCTACAGTCCACCCTCCTTGTTTTCAAGGGAGGAAACTGACTGTCTCCCCTGCCCCTTGCAAAGTGTAATGACAATGCTCGAGAAAGCCGAAGTCCTAGAGAAGGCCAGCAACAGATCTTGGAGATCCTTGATATTGTCTCTGTTGAATGAGCAAGTAATAGTCAAGAACTTTCAGAAATCGGGGTTTGGATCCAAGGTCTTTCACAATTTCCCTCAGTTTTCGTTATCTATAAAGTGGGCTCATTGATCAGCAATATCTTAGAGGATTAACTCTCAACACAGTGCACAGTTTTACCTCCTGAACTTTAAGTGAGCTGATATGTTCATGTTTAACACAGTCGGGAACATAGTAGGTTCTCAATAAATATTTAAGAGAGAAGCCTTGAAAGTTAGGAAAATTTCCTTAGGGCTTACTTTAGGAAGTCTAGGACATGTCAATGCAAAACTAAAATGAGACATTGATGAGAAAATGTTTGATCTTTAGAAGGGGAACCAGTGTCTGAGTTTCTGATAAGCAGGATATATACTGTTTATATTCTTGGACGCTTTTATCATACAATACAACATTATGTTGTATTCTGATTTTCACACAAATTGGATCCTGAAACTTCTTACAGGAATTAAAAATACAAACTCGTGGGCAGCATGTGTTTTATAAATTACAGAAAACAGAAGTGTAAAGACATGGCACAGCAAGTACAAAGAAGCCTGAGATAGGCACTGGTACCCAGAGGGATGTGTGGATGAAGGAGCCAGGATGGCACGGGAGCCAGGAGCAGATGAGCCACAGGTGCCCAGCTCCATTCTCAGTATGTGGAGGGAGCAAGACAGATGGGATGTCCCCAGCAGGGAGCCTGCCTCAAGGAGCTGAGGGCCAGGCAGAGGCTGAAAGTTCTGTGCATGGCTTTCTTTCTTTTCTTTTTTTTAAAGTTTATTTAATTTTTATCTTAATTTGTTATATATGACAGTAAAATACATTACAATACATAATACACATGTAGAGCACAATTTTTCACTTCTCTGGTTGTATATGAAGTAGAGTTACATCACTCGTGTTCATACATGTGCTTAGGGTAATGATGTCCATCTCATTCCACCATTTTTTTTACCCCCTTATCCCCTCCCTTTTCCTCCCTCCCTTTTGTCCTATCTAGAGTTCATCTATTACTCCCATGCTTCCCCTTCCAACCCTGCTATGAATCAACCTCCTTAAATCAGAGAAAACATCGGCATTTGGTGTTTTTGGGATTGGCTAACTTCACTTAGCATTATCTTCTCTAGGTCTATCCATTTACCTGCTGTGCATGGTTTTCTTATCCTGCACTTCTGGTCCTGTCCAGCAGGGCCAGCTGACTTTTGGAAGCTCATCTCCATCACTTTCCTTCACTCTCACCATTGTCCCAGCATTTCATCCATTTGGATTCCTCATCACCTGTTTGAATCCAAGCCGACCTTCAAGGTTCAGCGTTATAATACATCTCCTCCATGAAGCAAGCTTGGCTTTCTGTCCACCCACGTTAAGCAGGGAGCCGTGGCTTCCTCTTTAAGTGCCTCCCTGCCCTTTATCTGTACTGCATGCTTGACCCTGAGCGCTGTACTTCTTCTTTTGTACTTACCAATTTGCCTGTCTTAGTTTTGGCTTTTGATTTTTTTAGAACATTTATTCCTCCCTGGAATTTGGCAGACATGTAGCATACAGTGGTTGACTGGATGGATGGACAGGTTGGATGTGCCTCTCTTCAACCTTCATTCTTTTAGAGTAGGAATTTAACTTGTTCAGCTCTGCATCTCCCAGCCCCAGTCCTGCATGCAGTCACTCGTCCATTCATTCCACAATGGAGTTTCAGACTCCATGTCAGAGTAGCAGCAGTGAACCGTCCTTTTGTTGATACTCTGCACAAAGAAAATAGTACCTTTGGGATGTATTTTTATACTTACTAGGTTTAACTTTTTTTTTTTTTTTAAACAGATGAGGACCAAGCAAGGAATGTTTGTTTTGTTTACAAGTTTCTCTGCCTGGCATACAAAGCAAATGTTCTCTTATTCATTCAGATGGGTTTGTACTATAAAGAGATCACTGTGCTTAGAAAGACCCTGTTCTCAGATGTTAGGGCAGTTCCTCACTGACTTGCCTTAGCAATAAACCACCTTTCCAACTTTTTAAAAAATGGTGCTAGAATGTTAAACAACTACCCTCTCTGGTACCAGGAACTCCATAGTCCCTCCTATCTGGTTTAGAACAGAATATGTGTTTTCTATCTGGAAAGTAAGAAAGTCTAACGAAAAGGTAGTTAATGTTTATTTGAGATTTGTAAAACATTAGCTAATAAAATTAATTTGTTTTAAAAAAAGGTAGTGCCAGGATGCCAATGTGTTCATGTTTGATCATCCTTGCTAATGTTTTAACTTTTTTTTTTTTTTTAATACAGTGACAAAATGTGTACTGCAGAGATGGTAGATGGAGAAAAGAAGTGCAGGGCCGGAAACTGCCTATGTCTAGGGCCCCCTGTATTAGTCACAGGAAGAAGCGTCAGACATGACCACATGAGCTGGCCAGCTGACTTAGGTTCATGGCAGATCCAAGTCAGAGTGCCAAGACAGGGAGGGGTTCCTGGATGGTGAATTACAGAAGCTTAAGGTGCTCAGAGTGGTAGAGCCAGAAAGATCACAGAAGTGGTCCAGCCGAGTGGTTCTCAAACTTGAAGGAGCATCAGGCTCATTCTGGCGGGGTTGCTGGGCTCTGTCCTGAAGGCTCTAGTACAGTAGATCAGGTGGGGACCATGGACTTGAATTTCTAACCACTCACAGGCACTGCCATTGCTGAGACCCACTGATAATGTCCAGCTGTTTTCCCCGCCCCTCTTTTCTTTTCCTTTTTTAAAAAGAAAGAAATGGGAAGATGAGATGCAGCAGATTGGTGGAGAGGACTTGCCTAGTGTCACACAGCCTGTCAGATTAGCCAGAGTCCAAAGTTCTGACTTGCAGACTGCAAGTCAATTGCCACCATTCAGTACAGTACTTTTAGTTCTACCTGAGAGTGTAACTAGGTGGTACCAGCTTGGCCCGATCTGGTTGAAGTCTTATTTTTCAGGGTCAATTATATTGTTTTGCCCAACTAACCCACATTTATTGACCAGTGCTTTGCACTCAGGTCTTGTTTGGACCAGAGGTGGCCTTCTGTTGTAGTGGTCTCAGAGTATGGGCTTCAACTGGTCAGATTGCCAGTTGTTACTTTTTTAGTTTCTCATCTGGCAGCAAAGACAGTCTTACCTCCTAGGGCTACAGGTAAAAGGCTGGGAAGGCACCTGCCCTCAGTGTGCATTCTGTGAGAGGGGCTCTTCTCACAATCACTATAAAAGAAGTGGTTCCACCCTCTTATGCATGAGCAGCTTCCAAGGTGATAGAACAGAAGGAGAAGGCTAGAGTTTATTGGAACAAATAGAAGGCTTGGGAAATTTGTGTGGAAAACAAACAAACAAACAAACAAAAAAGAACTTGGACTTGAAGGGCACTGGATATGATTGCTATGTTTTCCATGATGGGTTTAGGAGCTGGAGAAGGCCTGGCTAGAAGTTGGAGGCTCTGTGGAAAATAAACATGAGATCTTACTTGAGCCTGTGCTTCTTCATCTATAAAATGGGGTGATGATGTATGATTAAATGATGTTATCTACTCTGTCTGGATTGAGGATTAAAGAATTTGGCTGTGGGAAGGTACTTCATGGTATAAAGTACTAGAGAAGTTCACAGTGTTCATACGACAGGAATGCACTGAAGAACTGGAGAGGAATGAGGGATGGAGAGATGGAGCTGCCCAGAGAATTGTGGAAGGCCTTCCTTGGGGAGGACTTTGATGGCTGCTGCCACCATTAGGACAGGGACACTGGTAGTATGTGACTACCAGTGTGTGGTGTGCTTTCCCAAGGTCTTGGAATCCTCCTCTCTTCAGATCATACCTCAAGAAAATACCATCTCATTCCCCCGGTATCTGTCTTCTGCCCACTGTATCCAATCCTTCTTCCTCAGTTGGAATTAAACCCCTAGCAATCATTTTCCTCTGGTTCCCCTAACCTTGGGTCACATTGGTGGTTAGTCAGAGTGAGATTCTAAGAGATGTTCTGCTTTTTACAAAAGCAGATCCACAGCCACCTTGTGGAGCAGCGGAGGGTACTTGTGACTCCATACTTGTTCTCTGCCATTCCAGGGAATGGAGACAAATGAAGAAAGCATGGTTCGGGCTGTCTAGGAGGTTGTGGTCAGCACCAGAAACTGACAAGCAAACCAAATGAGGCAATAGGAGGAGGTGAAGTATGGTAGGATGGTATCTGTGGACGATGTGTGGAGAGAAGTGTCCCATAGCAGAGCAGTATAGAGAGCCCATCAACGTTGCAGATTGATGGTGCTGTAGACATGCAGGCATGCTGGGGGGGGGAGGGGAGGGAGGGAGGGAGAGAGAGAGAGAGAGAGAGAGAGAGAGAGAGAGAGAGAGAGAGAGAGATTGATTTTGAAAGCATAGAAGTAGCATTGACATAGCCACCATCCTCCCCATTCTCTATTAGTCATAGAAGCATGCCACCCCAAGGGGTTTTGAATTTGCCACCCCTGAAGACCAAGCACTGAATCTTGCCTGATGGTCTCTTTTTGTGTTGAATCCTGACTTTTTGATGGAGCATCTCTGACTGCCTCATGTGCACACCTCTGGGGCAGACTCCATCATAGCTCTGTGGCCTCCTCCCAGACCCCTGTGCTCAGCCGTGCAGTTCATTTCCTGCCTTGGACCCACCCAGGGGACTTGGGAGGCTGGCCAGACCTTCTCTCCCTTGGTTTCCTGTGATTCTGGAGCCCCTCCCCTTCAGGGTGTCTGTATCTGGGACACACTTTTTTGGCCAGTACATTTTCTGCACTTAGAGTTTCTTCTCTTGCTCTCATATTTCCATTTAAAGCCCTCTTGAGAGATCTGAATGTCTCCTGCCAACAGCATTCCTTATAGTTTACTGGAACCCCTTTTCTTGTCCTGTTAGGAATCCAGCCACGAGTGGACTTTAGTACAGTCTCTCTGTTGCCTCTTGTCTCCTCCAAGATTGTGACCGCTGGCTGTGAGAAGTGACAGCGTGGTCCCTTCTTAACTCATAGCTAGTGAGACCACACTAGTTTTCAGCATCTTGCTTCTGCTCCCTTGGGTGACACTTTCTTCTTCCTCCTCCTCCTCTTCTACTCAGGGTCATCCTGCCTGGGGTCCATGAGTGACAATGGCATCTTCCGTCTCATCTTTGCGTGACATCTGGGCTTCACAATCAGAAGTTACTTGTGAAGTAACCCAGAGGGTTGGTTGAGTCTGCTTTTAGGAGGAAGTCAGATTGGTTTGTTAGTGATCCTCGGACGATAAGAATATGTTGGTTTGATTTATCAACTAATTTTATTTCCAGACACAAAATATACATACAGCCTTGTCAGAAGAAAATAACAGAGAACCATTTTATGAATGGACATGGGTGGAAGACTCTTAATTACCAGTTATTTTCTGGCTCTGCCCCACAAGGGTTCTGTGCCTGTGCTCCCATTTACATCTGGGGAAGCTCTTCTTCGCTTCTCAGCTGGTCTCCTGCCTTCTCACTCCATCTCCTGCGGGCTGTGGATCAGGTGCTTCATGGTGTACACCTTAGCCCCACCATTGTCTGACCTTGACCTTGCCTTGGTTTTCAGGATTTTCTCCTCTTCCCCTGCCAGTCACATCCCTGCTTCAGCTCCCCAGAGTGAGTTGCTGGTCCCGCTGTCCTGCATGACTTTATGTCTTAGCACATACTCCTTTGCTGGTCCCAGGGCCCTTCTTCTTCGTTCTTGTCAAAGTACAACATAGACGTCTTCCCTGACTTGAGTCTCCTCTGACTTCCTCAGGAAGAACTGCAGGCCAAAAACAAACCCTAGTTTTATGATGTGTGGTGTTTTCTGAAATAAGAGTAAGCACATGCTTATAATAGAAAATTTCAAAAATACAGAGCCATATAAAGAAGAAAATGAGAGTCACTCATAAGTTCACTTTTTAGAGACAAGCACTGTTATGTTTTTAATACTCTAGTGAGTAGTTCCTCTTTATTTTTTATGCATTTACATTGTGCTGTCTTGAAATCTTACTGTTAGTATAGTTTTATATCTTCTCATGGTACTAAGAAGTCTTCGTACATGTAATTTTTGATGATTAGTATATTATTCCTTCTTAAGAATACACCATGATTCTATTTTTCACCACTTTAAAGAGCACTGTGTTGAACACCCATTTTATACATTTCTTTTTCAGTGACTCATTATTTTCTAAGATAGAGTATGAGGATTTAAATTGCTTGCACAAAGGTCAAGAACTATTTTTACTTTTAATTTCAAGAGTAACTTGTGGTCATTGGAGAAAGTTGGGAACATCTGGAAATGCACAAGGAAGAAAATAAAAACCACCTGTAGCCACTTGCAATAACCAATGTGAAATTTAGTGTTAATTGTATGTGTATCTCTGTCTTTCCACCCCAGGGGTTGGCAAACATATTCTGTAAAGGACCAATTAGTAAATATTTTAGGCATATAAGGTTTCAAGACCTCTGTTTCTTCTTATTCTTCCTTCTTTTTCTTCTTCTGCCTTAAAATAAAAAAAAAAATAAAATAAAAAGATTCCTTTTGGCTAGGAGATTGTACAAATAGAGTTTTGCTGACCTGGTTCTAGCCTCTTGCACATACTATTTTGTAATTGTTCTCTGTAATTTATCTACCTCACTACAGTTCCTCATGGTTTTCTCTTTTAGGCTACTGAATTATAATTAATAGCTTCCTGGGATGGCCATGGCACCTTGGCTAAGATATTGACTCTAAACATGTTTTATTGTGAATATTTGCCGAGACATCTCTTTTCTCTCTCTTTCTTCCTTCCTTCCTTCCTTCCTTCCTTCCTTCCTTCCTTCCTTCCTTCCTTCCTTCCTTCCTTCCTTCCTTCCTTTCTTTCTTTCTTTCTTTCTTTTTCTCTTTTCTTTTTTCTTTTTTTTTTTTGCTCCTCCTCCTCCTCCCTCATCTCTTTCTAGCCCAATACATTTCCCTGAGTGATGCTTAGTAGGTTCTCAGCTTTTGTTCTCAGGCTCCAAGTTGACTCCTACAAAATGCCTATAGTATTCAGAATTTAGGCACTTTAGGTTTGTCTCTTGGACCAGCAACATTAGTATCACCTGGGACTTATAAAAATGCAGAATTATAGCCCCACACCAAAATCTGCATCTTGGTTTCTTTTTCTTTTTTGGTACTGGGGATTGCACTCAGGGGTACTTGACCACTGAGCCCCATCCCCAGCCCTTTTTTTGTATTTTATTTAGAGACAGGGTCTCACTGAATTGCTTAGCACCTTGCTTTTGCTGAGGCTGGCTGCCTTTGAACTCATAATCCTTCTGCCTCAGTCTCCTGAGCTGCTGGGAGTACAGGTGTGCGCCACTGTGCCTGGCTTAAAATCTGCATCTCAACACATTCTTCAGGTGGTTTTCCTGCACATTATATTTTGGGGAAGCAGTACTCTACAGTTCATCTCTCTATTGCACATACACTTATTTATGGGTATCACGACTCTGTCTTTCCATTGCTGGGAGCTTCCTGTGAATGGACTGGGTATTCGTTTAGGAATCGATCTGAGAAGCCGGCCCAATATGTTTCAAGCTGCCATCTTGCCTAGTGGAACCTGTTTGGCTACCATTGCTTTTGTCTGGGGGTGGATGTGATGGTGGAAGGAGCAAACATTTAATTAGCACCTGCTGTGTGTTAGGCCCTGTGCCAAGCTCTTGGCACACGTTCTCCCATATGAGGCATGATAATATTGACTGAAAGGGACATAGGGATGTATAAGGCCAGCAATTGTTAACCACCAGAATTTGAGAAATTAAAAAAAAAGTATATATATATATATATATATATATATATATGTATATATATATATATATTTATATATATATGTTATGGTTTGGATGTGAAGTGTCCCCCAAAAGCTCACGTGTGAGACAGTGCAAGAAGGTTCAGAGGAGAAATGATTGGGTTGTGAGAATCTTAACCCAATCGGTGATTTAATTTCCTGATAAGGATTAGCTGAGTGGTAACTGAAGTGGTAGGGTGTGGCTGGAGGCGGTGGGAGCTGGGGGCGTGGCTTTGGGGTATATATTTGTATCTGGTAAGTGGAGACCACCCTCTTTGCTTTCTGATCACCATGTGAGTGTTCTCCGTATACTTTTCCACCATGATGGTATGCCTGACCTGAGGAATGGAGCCAGTCTTTTATGGACTGAGACCCCTGAAACTGTGAGCCCTCAAATAAACTTTTCCTCCTAAAATTGTTCTGGTCAGATCTTTTAGTCACAGCAGTGAAAAAGCTGACTAAAACTATATATACTGGCTCAGTCCCAACCCTTGTTTTGAGTTGGAATCTCTGAGAAATAGGGTTTGTCATGAATTTAGAAAAATATCCCTCAGCGTTTCTATTGGGCCATGACTGGTTAAAGAACCAACAGTCTAGGGTGATATCCTGTTGTACAGATTTTTTTTTTTTTAAAAAAAATGAGGACCAAAGAGGTCAGTGAGCCACCCAAGATCACACTGATTTAAATAGCAAAGTCAGGACTAGGTCGTATGCCATCTGCCCGAGTATACAGTTCACACCTGAGCTGCTCTCAGCCTGCATGGTCAGATTAGAAGTAGAACTGTGATGATGTGGCATCCTTGTCCTTGGTACTTTGAGCCTGACATATCAAAATGCTTCCAGTGACCTGGTAGCTAGGGTTTTAGAGGACAGACACCAAATCCAAGGTGTCATGGCATTTGGTATCTTCCTTCACCTTTGCAGAGTGGTAAACAGCACCCTTAGAGACAGTGGAAAAAGCTGTGTTCTCCCTATTACTTTCTTACTGTCTCCTCAGTGTTAGGATTATAACTGGGAACCTTCTTGCTTTCAGCTGTGCCCAGTCAGTGGCAAGAGAATGAGATGTTGACTGAGGCTTTTCAAAGACAACCTATGGATGGGCTTACAGAGGGGCCAAGGACGTGATTAGCACTCTAGTTACGTGGCAGACTGGGATGGGAAACAGGAATTGAACTCATTACCATGATGTCTGCCATTTCTTGAGTGCTTACTGTGCCAGGCATTCTGCCTGCGTGATTTCCCTTTATCCTGAAATGCTGAGGGACATTTCTCTAAATATCCAAGGCTGTGTGGCCATGAGGCAGGAAGTTGGGGAGGTTTAGTGACTTCTCCAATTGGAGAGCCGGGATGTGAACTCAGTTTTGCTTGATTCCAATAGTCAGGAGACCATGCTTCTCTGGCTGGTTTTGTGCTTATCCCTCTCACCTGCTTCACCCGCCACTTCTAGGTATTTAACCAAAAAGCCCATGGAGACAAATCGAACCCAATACATAAGGACATGTGGTGAGAGATGCCAAAATGTGGAGTAACTGCACCAAGTGGTGAAAGATTGGTTGCCAGTGCCAATCATTGGCAGGATTGTGGCACCTCTTGATAGGAAACTCAGGTGGCACATGTGATTGGCCATTATAGTTTCTCTGGGATTCTAATATATCAGGGATTCCAGGATGTTGTGAATCTAATTGGATGATCCAGGAATGGAGCAATAAAATGTATGTTAGGTAAAAATGTATAGAAGGGCATTCATAAGGCAATGAAATATTTTATTTTTTATGACTTCCCCATCCCCTTCTCCCAGAGCTGAGCTGTTGTGACTTCTTTAGTGCCTGCCATGCACTGTGCTGTTTTCTGTGGGGTGTCCCAAACATGAGAAGTTTCCCACAGGGAAAGTCCAGTAGGGGACATGCTCCTGATGAAAGAGAATAAACTATCCAGTGCCAGAGCGTATCAGGGAAAGGGGAACCATATGTGCCTCGGAAGCTTGTACGAGGTCTCTGTTCTATGAGACCTTTTTAATATTAGGTTTGAACTGGGCTTTGAAGACTGTGTGGCACTTCTTTAAGTTGTTGGAGGGTGTCATCAGACCATACACTGAATGGGCCTCCAGGTGCAGACCCTTAAATGATAAGGAGTTGAAGAGTGAGTCTCTTGGCTTCTTCAAGTTAATAGTGGGTCTGTTATACCACTTTTCTTTTTTTTTTTTCCTGATGGTAAGAGAAGGAGCAGCAGTGCCTTTTCTAATTCAATAAGCATTTGCAGTGTTGTCACTGTGTGGAAGGAGAGTCGACCTCCAAGGATGAGGAGGAGTTAGCCTGAAGGAGAGGCTGGATAGGGCTAACTTGAATGTGGATCCACCTAGATAAAGGGGAACACAGTGTCAGCACTGGGGTCTTAAAAGGCTTCAGATATTAACATGGTGACAACTAGGGTGTTGGGGGTTATGAGAGAGAGCTATTAAACATAGCTGCACATGTAGTGGGAAATTATGGAAATCCCTAAAAATGAAGTCCTTGAGTGCTGCTCTCAGCTTTGAGAAATGCTCACACATGGCCTTTGACTCATCATTTTAGCTCTGTTTGCAAAGACGCCTGCCTTTCCCACTCCTTCTGGTGCAAAGGAGTAAAATGACTTCCGTTTTAGAGCCAAAGGGGCCTGGTTTTACACTTGTGCTCTGTTCTTTTATAGTTCTTGACCTCCAGGAAGTCAAGTTTCTTCTCCCTTAGTTGTAGATTTTTCATCTGTAAAATGGAGGGGAAATATTCTTACCCTGTAGAACAAGGGTTATAGGATGGGAGAATCCATTTCAGGGGCTGGGCATGGTGGTGCATGACTGAAGTCCCAGGGACTCCAGAGGCTGAGCCAGGAGATCACAAATTCAAGGTCAGCCTGCGCAACTTAGATTCTGCCTCAAAGTAAAAGGCTGGGAATAGAGCTCAATGGTAAAGCACCCCTGAGTTCAATCCCCAGTACAAAAAAAAAAAAAAAAAAAAAAAAAATCCATACTTTGGCTTGGAAGACACCCAGTGAGAGAGAGTTGTAATCTGGGTTTTCTCTGCCTGTCTCTATTTCATCTACAGTGGATACTCTTCTCTTCTGTTGGCTGACTTTGTGGCTTTGCTCATGTAATTTCTACCTTTGAGAAAGCCACCTTCCTTCACATCCCAGGTACTCCAGCAGGCAGCAATTCCCTGCCCCTGCCTATGATGCACATCACGTTTTATATCGTGCTATGTGTTAGTTTACACCCATCTCCACCGTGGGCTTCCTGAGGTCAGGTTCAGGTTACCTCTACCCTTGCAATAACACTGAGCACAGTGCCTGGCACATTGTGGGTGTCCTATATATGGATCTTAAGTGACTGAAAAAAAAAGGGATCAGGCTGATAACTGGCATTTGTCTGGCTTTAGAAACCTGAGAGGAGAAGGAAGGGTGGCTTAGGAATAGATGCCAGGCTGTGGCTGCTTGTCTCCTCATTCAGGTGCAGGTTGGGATTATTGGAGCCACAGATCATGGAGACTTCACTACCTCAGGCCTGAATCTGCCTCCTGTAATTACCTCCTTTCTGGGGAACTGGAGTCCTTGTTGTCTGCTAAATATAGCTCTAACCCTTAGGCCTTGGTGCTTCTGGGCCACAGCCCTGTGCCAACTATGCTGTCTGTTGATTTTGGGCTTTCCTCTGGGAGTCTTTGCATTTTCAAGTTTTTATTAGGGACTGCTGGTTGTTTTGCAGCCAGCAAATAGAGTTGAAGGGCAGTGTGTTCAAAATTTTATAGGAGGATGTATGGAGAGAGTTAAAGAGCTTGGGAAGAGGGGAAGGGGAAGTTCTTAAACCAGGGCCAAGTGACTTAAAAGGGGACTTTGATGTCATTTGGTTATCTCCAAGAGAGTGACATTTTGTAATGGTTTTCCCAAGAAAACCCCTTCACATTTGACTTTTCTGGGTCATGCTATTTGTAGTTATTCCTAAAGCTTGAAATAATTACTCCTTTTAAAATTTTAGACTATGCTACGATACTGCTCATAGTAGAAAATAAAATAATATGATAAAGTGTTTATAATAAAATAAGGATTTCTTGTTCCCTCTCTTCCCATTGTGCTCCCATTCTCAACAATCAATCCTTTGTACCATTTTTGTTTTTTTTTTTTTTTGTTCTTCTGGTGGTTACTGTCACATCTCTAAATAATATGCTCCTATCTTTACTTCTTGAGTTATTAGTTTTAGATGTATGTGTTGACTTAGTTTTATGATAGGCAAGGAGTAGTTTGTTTGTATTCCATTTGTCTTTGAGTGTTAAATCACTGTATTTATGCTCTTTGTCTGTTTCCTTTTTAAGTTTATTATTTGCATAGATTTCAGTTTCATGCCATATCAGCTTTTGACAGTATTTTCATCCTCCCCTCCCTGTTTGGTGTTTGCTTCCACTTTTTCCCCCCCCTCCACCTTACCCTTCAACTTGTCAGCAATGTTTTAGGTTCCCTTTCGCATCTCCAGGACTTAAATGGACACATGCATTTATGTATATGTAGATAGTTTTATAATTCTAGCTCAATCATCTCTGTGGTTTGATTGTAAAAGTTGGAAACAATCAATAGCATTTACACTATGATTTCTAGGTAACTATTGCTCAATAAAAGGCCCAGAGCAGGGCTAAGTCATGTGCTGTGGTTTCATTTCCTTTTCTAGGGTTCTGAGGTCACCACCTTTAAGCCACTCACAGGGGACAAAACTTTCCCTTCCCATCGAGATCTAATTTTCCTTTAGAGCTTCAGGATGATTGCAGATTTTCATTTGTTTTATTTCTTCGATGAGCTTCTTGTTGACTGCTATTTATTTTCATTTTTGGTAGGGGAGTTTGAGGTTCTATTTCTTTTTTTGGGAGAAGAAGATAAAGCCTTTTCTATCATATTCCTCTGTCTTTTATTTTCTTGTCTGCTAGGAGTTGATTGTGTTTCTTCAAGTGCCATCCACCTTTTCTATTGTTTTGGACTAGTTTTTTTTTTTTTTTTTTGTACTTGGGCCATGATTTCTTGTGCAGGCTTTCCCCCATGGAGTTTTGGATTATTTTCTTTTATTTAACCCTCTGTCTCCATATTTTCAGGCTGTTATGGAAGAGAACTTCTGGAGCTGTTGAGTGATGATGCCATTATTATTATTCCAAGAAAGACAATAATATATTATTAAAATATTATCCACCAATTTCCTTTTACACTTGTCCTCATAGGCTATTTTGTTTGCTTTTTTTTCTTCCACTGAATATTCATGAACATTTCTAGATTATTTTATTTAAAAATTTTTTTTATTGGTTTTATTTTTTAAATACATGAGAGTGGGACGCATCACAGTTCTTATTACACATATAGAATAATTTTTCATATGTTTGTATATAAAGTATGTTCACATCAATTCATGTCTTCATTTATGTACTTTGGAAAATGTCCATCACATTCCTCCATCATTGCTAATCCCTTGCCCCCTCCCTTGCCCTCCCTATTCTACGGAGTATATGTACTATATTTAAAAGTTTAGCCATTTATATATTGTTGGTAAGGGTTGTTGTGAATTGTCTCCTCTTATAAATAACATTGCTTTGAATGTCTTCATGCCTAAAGCCTTTGTCATTACAGTATTTCATGTGAGTACTTTGTAGGGGAACAAAACTTGGATGCCTGTGTCATCATCTTTGAGATGTATTTCACTGAATACACTTGTGTTGGGTTTTAGTAAGAATCATCTGGCATTTCTCATTTAAAAACATTTTCTCAGAGACTCGGGGGTACCTTAGTGATAGAGCACTTGCCCAGCATGAGCAAGGCTCTGGGTTCCATCTCTAGGACCATAAAAGGAAAAAAAAATATTTTTTTCTTTTTGAAAGGAACAGCAGGAGTGGGGAGGAGAGTCCCACCTCTGAATCAGTACAATGAGTTTTCTTGGCAGCAGAGACATTGTGACTTATTGCAAACCTGGGTCTGCCTAGAAATCCACCTCTGACTTAGGCCCACGATGCTCTTATCACCACAAACTTTATGTAATGATTTTTTTTTTGGCTGAGAATTATTCAGCTTGATTGCCTCCACCTGAATCACCATCTTTATTCACTGGAATTGTTTTCAATGACTTTTGGAAAAATCAAATTCATCTTTAAAAAGCAAAAAGGTATTCCCATTTGCAATATTCCACAAGATCTACAACTGCTCCTACACAGGATATATCAGGAGTGGATTTAAGGAATGGCAGGCTATTAGAATAAATGGACTGCTCTGAAGAAATCTATAGTCATGAGAAGCATAAGTTTTGATACATTGAAGAGGCTGTTGTAGTGGTTTATTGACACCCTACAGCATTGCATTATGAAACTTTACCAGTTTAGCAACTCTTAATATGTGGCTACTTATGAGATCTACATGACATAATTATGGGAAAATGGGATCCTTGTCTTTGAAAAGGTTAACCATTCATTGATGAACACTGGTCACACTAAGGTGTGTGTGTGTGTGTGTGTGTGTGTGTGAGCCCTCAACACACACCTGGTTTTCCCTCTCTCCACCAGTTGCACACACCCACCCAGTTGCACTATGGAAATATCCTGAGCTTATTCATTCACTGTCTAATTTTTATTTTGGATAATGTGTTATAATATTGCATTGAAGTGATGGTGAGATACACAGATCCAGAATATAAAGCTCTGAGGTGATGTGGTCTAATAGTCCAATTTTAACCTGAGAAGTAGGGGTCCTGAATGGGAGAAGGGCTCACTCAAGGTCATAGAATCAGTTAATAGCAGAATTAAGTCTAGAATCCATACCTCCCTGCTTGTCCATTATTCTCTGCTTATATGGTTTCTTATAATTCAGAGTGTTTGCAATTTTATTTCACTGTGTGTAAACTGAATCTCATGAGGATGGAAACAGAGACAATTTTCATCATATGAGAGATGTGTGGTACATTTAATGATGGAGAGAAAATGTTTGCCTGAAATGGGGTCAGGAAGAGTTTAGATTCTGAACATAAGGAACAATTTCTGAGATGAGGGAGAGTGGTTGGAAGGGTATAATTGGGGCCATGCTGTTGTTTCTGATGTTTGGGGAGTTTGGGAGTTAATTTTGGCCTAGGATGTTTCCATTATCTGGAACACAGATTCCATATCTATAAAATCAAAGGGTTACATCTGATGGGCTGGGCTTTGTGGACACTTTTGCTCTGAGTTTCACAACTCCAAGATTAGGTGTTATGTCCTATGTCCAAGATGACTTCAGAATAAAAAAATAATAAAAAAAAGGACCTGCTGAATCAGTACCAGCATCACCTGCTTCAGTCTGCTGGGAAGTAGGTCAGAGCTTGGCAGACATGAGAATGTGGTTGGCTCCAGCTGTGAGCTCTGCTCTTTGTAGACATCTGCCTCTGAAATGTGTGTGTGTGTTGGGGGGGGACTGATACTCAGAGGTGAAGAAGGGCATATTTGTGGCCTTAGGAGCTGCAGACAAGGAGAGATGATTGATAGGAGAAGGAGCTATCTGGGGTGGTAGGAGATAAAGGAAACCCAGCTGGGGACTGGTGGAGAGAGGGAAAACCAGGTGTGTGTTGAGGGCTCATTGTGTAGACCACTGGTTTATACTGTTACTGCTCCAGAATGCATTAGGAGGTGGGTATCATCCTTTGGGTTTTAAGGATGGGAGATTGAAGCTTAGAGAGGTTTAATTACTTGTCTGTGGTTAGGCTGCTGGGAACTGAGAGTGGAGGGGGTTAGTGTTGGCTTGGGTCAGTGGTACCATGCTCTTTTCTAGGTGCTGGGAATAGTGAGGAAGGAGACAGGCAAGGTCTGTGACCTCATGCTTTTTCAAGTCTAGGAGGCAAGATAAGAAACAAGTTAACATATACATAGTTCAAAGTGAATCATGTTAAGCAAGAGAACACAATAGCTTTGGAGGTGGAGAGTGACAGTGTTGCACACTTTCTTTACAACCTTGTCCTTAAGAATGTGCATTGAACTGAGCTGAAACTAAACAGCTCCAGATTGAATTCTTGGGGTTAGAATTTAGCTAGGGCCATAATATGAACTAAGCAGTGGCTTGAGCAAGTCACCTCCCTGTCATTATTAACATGGAAGAAAGTAATCCCTGTTCTTCCCATTTCACTAGCTGATGAAGGAAGATAAAGCAGATCAATTTGATGTTCAACCATTTTTAAACCCCAGTTAGTTATAAAGATACTGTTTTCTTCAGCTTTGATTAACTTTTGAAGAAGAAAATTTTTATATATATCTGCTCTTTTGTGCTTTGAGCAAACAGTTGTTTGCTTTGGTTATTTCCTTATTCTTTGAATGAGGTCAAGAATGAAGACCCCTGATGCCAGTCTAGAGAGAGCTTGGCTTTGATTGTGTGCATAAGAGGATCTTTGGAATTGTGGAGCAGAGAGCTAGCCATTAGGTTGTGTCTTCAGGGTTGAGGGCAGCAGCCAGGAGTCGGGGAGATCAACAGAGTGACTGGGAGACATGGGAATCAAACTGGGTCTGATGCAGTTTTACACAATGGGGCAGCCAGGTCAGTGGTGAGTAAACGCTTTTGCAGGCCCGTGGTGTGTCAGGCTGTGACTGCGGAGGATTAGGCAGAGGTGGCACCCAATCCATTTAGCATTTTCTAGCACCTTCTGTGTGCTGAGTGGTCTGGAACTGGAGAGTCACATGCTTCTGGATCTCAAGGAGCATCCTGCCCAGTAATTAACATTTAGTTTAATCAATGAGTTGTCTCTCTAGGCAGAGATGATATTTAAATGTTTATAACATCCTGGACAGAAAGGGCACCAGCTCTGCCAGGGAGAACCTTTTCATTCCTGGATTGTGGGGAGGCTCAAGGGGTCCTAAGGGAAGGGCTGAGAAAGTTGGGATGGTTTTTAGGACACTTGGGTGTCCCAAAACAGAAACATTTACAATGGGCAAGGAAAAACGGACAGGTCTTGCTGACCAGCGTTGCCATATCTTTGTGTTCTGGCGAGTGTCATTCTTGCCTGTGGTTATTCAACTGTCTTATAATGTCATCGTTGCGATAATTATTGTGCACATAAAGCACAAAAGGACATGTTTGAAAAGGTTTCATGGGGTTGATGATGTTGGAGTTAGGTTTTGTAATATGAATAAGAGGTTGGTGGCAAAAAAAAAAAAGGACTTCTAGAAAGCAGGGGAGTTGCAGGCAAGAGCATCAATGTGTGAAATAGCACAGGACATATGGCTGAGAGGTTGGGGCTTTTAGGATTTTGTCCTCAAGTGATTGTAAGCTCAGTCGTAACCCCTACCAGAGCAGGGAGAAGGAGGAAGAGCGGTGCATCCATTTATACCTTCCCTCAGGGTAGGGAAAAGATCCAAGGAGGAGGGTGAGGCCGTTTTTATTTTTATTTTAAATAATGGTTACCATGCACCCGTGTTTGGCAATTTGTAAAATTTTTCTCTAATCTTCCAGCAACTGCATGAAGTAGGAATTTTTATCCTTCGTTCATTTTATGGATTAGAAAAGCAGAACTGTGCATGTTTAAGTGACACAAGTGATCACAAAGTCACACAAGTGGCAGGAATAGGATTTGAGCTCAGGTATCAGACTCTAAAGATTGAATGTTCCACACCTAAAACCACTTTGCCTTTTCATCCTATCCATTTACAAGGTATCTGTGAGGAACAAAGTCTTTTTCCTGCATAGCAATCCAACTGGTAACATACACCGGAGGTGTCAGTAGCCATTTCTGCAAAGTGGGATCAGAAGTTTATGTTCCAAGCATTGCCAGTGCTTAGGGAAGAGGGAACCTCGCTTAGTTCCAGGGCTTTCCAACACTTCGTGCAAGACGGTTCTTGGGAAGATGGATGTTTCAGTCTCCTCTCTGTCCCTGAGACTTGACTTTCACTCTCTTGATACAGCCTCATAGTGATGGTGGAGACAATCTGCTGATCACATGGATCTGCATCTTGCCAGTCTTGTGACAGGGCTTTCTTGGAGTAAATCAGTAACACGGTTCCTAGTTAAGATTTGGCCTCTCCTGTGACTATTTTAGGGAAAGAATGTGCTGATTGTGCTGGGGATAGTTGTTGGTCTGTGTGCCCTTCATATTTCTTACTGTACATTAATACTTTGGTGTTCTGCTCATCCTGCCTCCCCACAAATAAAACCCAGGAAAACAATACCAGCTGAGAGGCAGCAGAGCATGGCGATGAACACAGATCTTGAGAATGAATCCTGGAGTCAATTCCTGGTGATGCACTATCTATCTGAAACCAGAGTTTTGAGATGATCCAGGGCTTCTGCTGGCAGTGGGGTCTGCATAAGCTGCCAGTCTCTGCAGCCAAGAAGTGTTACAGCTCTTAATGATGGTCTGTGCCCTCCAGGGTTGCTGCAGACCTCAGCAGCTCACCACTGATTTCTTCTTTCTGGTTGTTTTTTTTGGTACTGGGGATTGAACCCAAGGGCACTTAACCACTGAGCCACATTCCCAGCCCCTTTTTGTATTTTATTTAGGGGCAGGGTCTTTCTGAGGTACTTAGGGTCTTGCTAAGTTGCTGAGGCTGGCTTTGAACTCACGATCCTCCTCCCTCAGCCTCCCATGCTGCTGGGATTACAGGTGTGCGCCACAGTACCCGGCATTCTTTCTGGGTTCTTGTGAGTTCAAAGAATGAAATCCAGAGACCAGGATTGACTATAAGAGTAGGATTTATTCAAATGAATTGAGAAAGAACTCCCCCAGGGCAAGAGGAAAACTAATGGATTGTGCTAGTCTAGGGAATTTATATAGCACTTGGGTCAAAGCTATTGGTCCAAACTTATGCTCATTAGGGTTTGGAAAAGTACTAATGCTGTTGGTCCAAACTTATGCTCATTAGGGTTTGGAAAAGTACTAATGCTGTTGGTCCAAACTTATGTAAATTAGGGTTTGGAAAAATAATAATGTAATTGGTTAGCGCCAATCCCTTTCAAGTTTGGTTTACTTCCATTTCCTCCCCATTTCTGGGGAAGCAAGAGTTTGAAGTTGGTGAATGGAGCATGCTCACTGGGGGTTCTGGAGCTACACCTTGGGCAAGCCCATACAACCTCAGGCCTGCCATGCCTCAGGTCCGTGCCAGCACCTGTACTCCATTCAATCTGCTGTTCTGTTGTGGCTTCTTAGCAGAGCCCAAGAGGCCAGCTGCACAGCTTGGCAGCTGGGGAGCTATGTCACAGCTGTGTCTACCTGTGCCTCGGGTTCCTCATCTATAAAATGGAAACGGTGATAATGGTAGCTGCTTCACAGGGTTGTTGGGAAGGTGAAATGAATTACTATTTATAAAGTGTGTAGAATATTGCCTTTTAGGGGCTGGGGTTGTGGCTCAGTGGTAGAGTGCTCGCCTAGCATGCACAAGGCACTGGGTTCGATCTTTGGCACCACATAAATGTAAAATAAAGATATTGTGTCCACCTAATTGCTAGAGGTGTTGAACATTTAAAAAAAAATTGCCTGTATAGAAAATGTAATGTTTGTTAAACAACAGCAAATTTTTGTAAACTGGCCCTGTCTGCCGTTGCCCTTACATGACATATGTCAGTGCATTGTTTTTCTTATAGACCTGGCAGGTTAGAGCTCTGACCTCTCTCCTATGTAAGCAGGTACAGAGGGTGACATGAGCATATGAGCAGCCTGGTAGAGACTGAATGTGAATGACTGCTCTGCCACAAGCCTCACCAACTGTGGAAAATATGCGGCTGAGGAATACCAAGTGGAACAATAACCTTTCTTTTGCTAGTAGAATAGAACTTGGGTTAAATGACACTTGCAGCTGAGTTTATTTTTAAGGTTTTCCTGGCATTATATTCCACAACCTTTGCATTCATAGTTTTATCTGGCTGGATTGGTCAGTGGGTAGTTTTTAAAAACGGCTGGAGTCACAAACAAGGGAACAGGAAAAGATTTGGATTCTGATCAATGGGGTTCGAAACTTAGCTCTGCAGACCTGATTAAAGTTTATAATATCATAAGCTGTATGGTGTATATTTATTGTAAGGGAATATGTCTGGGTCCTTATTTCTGCAAAGTGCTTTTGTGTTTTCACTATTTTAGTTTTGCAGTGAGCCTATGAGACATGCAGAGTTGGAGTTGTATACCATTTTATGGATGGAGAACTGAGGCTCAGAAGTAAAACATCCTGTTTGAGATCTGTTTGAGTGGTAGTTCTTCTGATTAGTGTTTGACAGAATTATTTTGCCCTAAAAAAATTTAGAAATTGACATTTTGTGATTTTTGAAGGGGAAGAATCGAAGTTATACTATTAATATTGAGCTACATTAATATTTTGCTTATAACTCAACATTAGAAGCTTAAAATATAGTTGGTAGAAGGAAAGAAGCTACAGAGAATTCACCAAGTTTCTTGATGAAGTGACAGTGTATCCATCCAGTCTTGCACTCATTCTTTATTGCACAATTTCATCAGTCATTTTATCACATTAAAAATATATATAGCATGCTACGCACCATGATGAGCCCTGAGTCATCAATGTTAAATCAGAACAATACGGGACAGTTGAATTTAAACTGTGGCTAGTTCAAGTTGATGTGTACTTTCAGTGTAAAATTCTCACAACCTTTCAAAAAGGCATAGTGCAAAAAAAGATCATTAATTTTCTTATGTTAATAACTTATTGACATGATATTTTGGATATATTGGGTTAAAATAAAACATGATATTAAAAAGAATTTCTTCCCTTTCTTCCTTTTTTTAAAAATGTGACTTCTAGGAAATTAACAGTTATGGGCATGGCTTGTGTTGTACCTCTCGTGGACAGACTGGTGGAGAAGCTCTCTGAGTGGTAGAGGAAGTAAGAGCCATGTGGATTTGCCCTGCTCTGATGAGGCGTCATCCCTCTTTGCTCCTATGCTTTGCTTTAGATCTTGGGTCCTCATTTTCTTTTTTAATTTTTTCTTTTTTTTTGGCAGTGGGGTTTGAACCCAGGGGTGCTTAACCGCTGAGCCACATCCCCAACCCTTTTAATTTTATTTAGAGACAGGGTCTTGTTGCATTGCTTAGTGCCTTGATAAGTTGCTGAGGTTGGCTTTGAACTCACGATCCTGCTGCCTCAGCCTCTGGTGACACTGGGATCATAGGTGTGCACCACCACTCCGGCTCTTTTGGCTTCTTAACCCCTTTCAGTGGGAGGGAACCTGCTCTCAGCAGGTCTATGAGGCCACAGCTTTTCTCCCTAGCCCTGCCCCTTTCGGCCTGTGTGATACTATCGCTCTTCACCACCCTGGCTTCTTGGGCATCCTTCATTTGTCCCTTTCCTTTCTGGCCTCTCCTCGAGATCTCTTTGCTGGCTCTTGCTCATCATGGATGAAGGAAGGCAGAGCTGTATCTTCAGTCATCTTTATGTGTTTGAGCTCTTCTCATGGTTTCTGACTACCTGGTTTGGAGCTCCTGACTCATATTTGTGTAACTGCATTTTGGATACTCCTGCTTACCTGAGATCAGCATGCCTTTGGGCATTGTCACATGCCTAGTCACCAAAGCCTGAAAATGGAGTCTTTTTCCCTCACCTTTGCATCTCTCAGAAACTCCTGAGACAACCATGGCAATGGCTCTTGCTCATCCTTCCTTGACCATTACCACCCCTCCTCAGTTCAGGCCCTCTGCATCTCTTTCCTGAAAGGTCCCCACAATTCTCAGCCACCCTTTCCCCTTAGTCTTTCCCTATCTTTTGCATTCTCTATTCTTCCAAACTGAGATTCCAAATATGCAAATCTGTTTGTCACGTGCATATCTTTGAAACCCTTCAGTGATTTCTTTGTTAAGGGTAAAATCCAAAATCTTTTGTATGAACTAAAAGACAGAGATGGGACGAGGCAGGGGGTGATCTGGCCTCTGCATTGTCCCATTCTCATCTCACTAATCCATGTGCCCCTGGAATGTATCTGGATTCTCCATAGCCTCCACGACTTAATACTTTTTCCTCATCTGGAGCACCGCCCCCTGCCCTCCCAGTCAGGGTCCCATGTACCTTTCAGGACTTTGTTCTCATACCCCCTCTAACCTCTGTTACCTCCACTTCTTCCATGTTAGGCTGTTTGTTGAACTTGGCTGCCTTTCCTAGAGGGCAGGAATTATTCTTTTTATTTCTATGTCCTCAAGCGCAAAATAGGCATTTGGGAGTTATTTGTTGAACAAATAAATGCGAAACAATAAAGAGTAAAGAGAAAGCATTGTGAGAGCTGTGATAGAAATTCCAGCCTGGCGGGGTGGGAACAGGGAGGGTCCTGGAGAGGTGGCCCTTGAGCCTGGCCTTCTAGACTGGTGGTATTGAGGTGGGAGGGAACAGAGGAGTCTTTAGTGGCCATCCTTAGTGTGCTGGGTTCTACGGGACACCAGGATATCAAGTAGGCCTGTCTCTCTGCTCAACGCCATTACCAGAGTAAAATGAGGGTGATGTCACATGTCCCTTTGGGCTAGTGTCTGTCGTTTGTCCCTAAGCTGGGTTATATAACTCAGGAAAGTCTCGTTCCCCCAGCATACAGCTGGCACAGCAGGCAGGCACCCCAGTCCCTGCCTGAGCCACCTTGGAGGAGAGGAATGCAGAATGGTTGCTTGTGATTGCTTCTTTCCCTCTCCTTCGGAGCTGGTGCAGCCTTTGTGGATAACAGAGAGGTGACCTCAGTAGCCTGAGAAGGAAGAAGCTCAATGAGTCATCTCAGGTCCTAATGAGGTGCATGGGGGACCCTTCCTGAGAATGAGGGTCAAGTGAGGTCGTGCTTTGCCCGGGGTGAGTTTTGCCTTGGGGCTTCAGGCAGCACTGGAGCAGAGCTGAGCTAATTTTACCCACAGGAGCTGACTGTGCTGAAAGGCAGGGCTTATGACATTGGCCTTATCATCCTGTGATGCCCAGAAATCTCCCAAGGTACAACCCCGTTATGTCTGGGCTGCTTTTTTTCCCCCTTCCAGTTAAATACATTTTTCCATTAGATGTGCATATGGGGAAGAAGAATGCTGAAGTGCAGAGAGTTCCAGATTTGGGGAGAAGGCCGTGGAGTTGCATTTTGGCTCTGCCTCTTCCCCTTCCTTAAGAGACATCTGACTATGGGCCAGTTTTCTAATCTCTCTACATTTCCTCATTTGCAAAATAGGACCTAAACCTATGTCCTAAGATTGCTCCCAGCTTGACGCACTTGGTGATGCTTAGCTATTACTGCATGTATTCACTGTCTCAGCTGCCTATTTCTAGTGTTTCCTAGGAGGAAGGTGTTATTGCTGTCCCTATCCTACATGTAAGGAAACATGCACAAGGAGATTAGGTAACTTGCCTCAGGCCACCAGTGAGCACTGACGGAGTTGGGGAAATGGACCCAGGCCAGAGATTCCAGGGACCACACTCTTAACCACAGTACTTTGTACCCTGAGATGATAAAGCTTTTGGCCTCTGCTTAGTATTTTCTAACTACCTCCTGTGTATGAGGCCTTGGGCTCCACGTTGAGTAGGAAAGCAGAGAAACTGTTCTTTACAGAATTGAGCTTGCAGTTGTAAGCCTCCAGGTCAGCCCCGGAGTTCAATGGTGGATATAGTTTAGTATCTGATATTGCAGGCACCAGATGTAGTGACCCTTGGCCATTCTCTCATCTCATCTTCACAAGCCCTTCAACAATCAGTCTTATCATACCTATCTTACAGATGAGCAAACAAAGACCTATAACATTCCTCCTCACACTTTCTGAGTAGACACAGACCAAGGCTGTTTGGTCTGTTTATATTTATCTCTTTGTTTTCTCCATTAACTGTGCTGCCTCCCAAGTTGTTATTGTCACAGAATCCGTAATGCCTTTCTGCCTGCCCCTGGCAGCCTGGAGGAACTAGTGTCCATGAAGAACATGGTCATCAGTTAAGGAAGGTAGTGATAACAGAAATGTAGAAACAAAGGGATGGACTTGTTCCAGTTTCTCCTTGCTGTGTAACAAATTACCCCCAACCTCCCTAGCATATAACAACCATTTATTATGGTCACACATTTTCTGGGTCAGAAGTTTGAACAGAGCTAAGCAGGATGGCTTCTCTCTATAAGGCTGGAAGACTTGAAAATGAGTGCTAGAGGCATCTGAATGTTCACTTGCATGTCAGCTGAGATGTTATCCATGTCAGAACATCTCTGTGTGGTCTCTCCAAGTGGCTTAGAGTTCAACATAACTTTCTCATAGCATGGTGACTGGTTTCCAAGAGCAAACCTTAAAAGGGTGGGAGAGAGGAAGAGAGATAGACAGAGGCAGACAGGAAAGAAAGTGGAAGAGTGAGTGCTAGCAGATGTCAGGTAGAAGCTGGATCTCTGCATTGTACTTCATTGTTTCCAGGGAAGGGGAAATAGAGTCCACATCTCACTGCAGTGGCAGAGTTCCATAAGAGCATGTCAGGCTGGACATACTGTTGGGAGTATGTTTAAAATCCACAGTGTGCCAAGGCCCCTTTTGGCTAAGGAGAACAGAGAGGAACAGGCTTTTTCTGGAGTCCTATGTTGTGGGCTATGCAGAGTGAGATGGGTCAAACATGAAGCAAGCAATGCCTTCGAGGTGTAAATCTGGAAAACAAAGACGCCAAGCTAGGAATTCTCAGGAAAATGTCAGTCCTTAGGCTATACGGTGCTTCATTATATGTGGATTAGAGTTTCCGCTGACTATAAAATCTAGTTTGTGCAATTAGGATTAGCTTAGTAACCTATTAATTATTTCACTTTGAGAGTTCTAGGTCCGTTTGTCTCATTATAGTCAAGTGAGTTTTTTTTTTTTTTTTTTTTCTCACAGAAGCAGGAGAGAAGGTCTTAAATAGGTATAGACAGACATGGGTTTGGGGCAGATGAAAAATAGAGGAATGGATGGATGATTATTAATGGGTTCATTTTTTTTTCTCCTCCTGTATCAGGATTAAGTCTAGGAAAGGCAGTCCATGTAATTTAAGTGGAAAGGGAATGATTCAGGGAAAGAGGTGCTAACAAAATAGGCTGGAGCAGTGGGAGTCGGGATTTAGTCCATAGCCTTGATCCAGGCAGAAGGAAGATAGGATTAGGCAGCCCCTGCTGAAACCTCTGCCGCTTGCCACATCAACCCGAGTTGGGGACTGGACACTGGACTGCCACATGGAGTGGCTTTTTGACTCTCACCACTCCATGCTGTAGATTGCTAGTAGAAATAGTAGCAGGACAATTTAGCTTCATCTCCACCTTCTTCTAACCAGGCTGAGAATCGGGGCATTTCATGTAGGTGTCTGTGTTCTAGTGAATCTCCATTAGAGGTAACCATCTTTTTAAGGGCATTTGAAAGTGTGACAGATAATTTTTTGTTGTCTTAGTCCCTGGAAGCCAGGCCACCACCACATTGGCATTTAGAGGTTGTGGCCAGGGATACATGAGACATACAGAAAAATAACTGCTTTTCTCCAAAGGGCAATTTCTCTCCTGCTAAGAACTACTAATAGGCCTTGGAATATGTTTGCAATATGGATATTTGTTTTTGGGGGTGGAGAAGTAGCAGGTTAAACAAAGGGGACAGGTTAAACTAAGAGTTCAGTCTGAAAAAAGCAGACAATGTGTGCTGAGTGGTAGGGGGAGGGGTTTATGATGGGAATAAGTTGGGTGTGGGTTGTGAAGAAACCTGAACTATTAGATATAGTCCCTGGATTTACTTTGTTGCCATTGGTAAGCCACTTCAGAACTGGAGCAGGGTCCTGGAGATACAAACCTAGCCTTATGTAATCGCCATGTACCATCAATTATGAGTTCTCCTTCTCCCTTCAATTATGTTTTTGAATGAGTGAATGCTCCAGTTAATCTGTGGTTTATAGGAGTTGGACTGCTTGATACCTGGGTTTTGTAAGATCTAGGATCCTGTGGTCTTGAAAGTCCTGGCAGTCAGCTTTTGGACTTTTGAAGAATACACAGAGAGGGCATGGTGGCAGATACTGTCTGCATATCCCATTAAGATTATTGTAGTTAGGTGTCAGCTGTAGAGAAGCAATGTCCTAAGAATCTTGAAGGACAGAGGATTCTTCCATGGACCTTCCTTGTGGAGCTCCTAGACCAGGAAGCATGCAGGGGAAAACTGTGTTCACATTAGTGCTCCTGCATCTTGAGCTTATTATTAATTGCCAATCAAACCAGCAATTTGCTGACAAGGTTCATGCGCTGTCACCATGACTGCCGTTGTTCTTGGGAGCGGCTTGCTGGTGTGCATGGAGATGGCTGCTGCACAGTGTTCCTGGTGCTGTCCTGTAGGGTCGTGGTGGCCTTTTGACATCAGGGTCAGTTCTTCTTCCTTCTTTTTACATGGGCTTTGGAGGTTGGAAGGGGAAGCTCAGTGATGAACTGGGCAATCATATATAGCATGTGAGACATTTCCTTGTTAGTTTCTCTCTAGGGTGGCATTTCTCAAGTCTTTGAGGTGGGAGAGAAAGGGTATATGAATGTGCAGAGTGACTTGAGAACTTACTTTCTGTGGATGGAGAAACTGGTTCAGAGAAGGAAAGTGATTTGCCCAGGGTCATGTGGTGAGCTTGCCTCTGGCCAGCACGGCACCTTTAGAGCAGGCTTAAATTACACCCTGCTAAGGGGGAGAGCGTGCAGAGGCTCTGGAGCCAAAGGCTGGCATGTGGCTTCCAGCTCAGCCACTTACTATAAAATTTGTAAAATGAGTACCTTGATTATATCTGATAATAAACGTTCAAATAGGTGAGGCATAGGAAAAGCATCGTTAACCACAAAGAAATGTACAAATATTCTTATGGTGATCTGGATGTTTATGGCTGATAAATGGTGGGACCATCTTCAGAGAAAGGATAGGTCAGTGAGAACACCGCTGACCACACCCCAATCACAGAGCATCCTCAAGGGGTGCAGAGCTCATTGTACCAGCAAGAGATTTTGTACCTGTGAAATCTGTTCTGTACAATATCTTGGTGAGATGGAAGATGGGATTGTTCTCATCCTGATTTTACAGATAAGGAAATTGAAGGTCAGAGAACAGAAGGGATTTCTGAAGCCACGCAGCTAGCTGCGTGGAAGCTGGGAGTGGGGATGCTGATGACCTCGAGCAGTGATTTTTTTTTTTTTTTCTCAAACTCCTTTTTCACCTTCCTCTGTTCCTCCATTTGTTGTTATTCCAGAGATTTCAGACACAAACTGTAGGACTTTGGGATGCAAAATGTGTTGCTCTCAGTAATTCTTTGTGGCTGGACGTGCTGTTTGTTCAGGTTGAACATGTCCAGAAGAGCAAGGGAACAAAGAAATGGGCCCCTGTTGCTAGCTGAGCATCTTTGCCCTACCTGCCTTTCCATATGCAAGCTAAAATATATTTATAGATGGGTGATCATAATGTAGCATTTATTGTAGCAATCTGCTAACCAGTTTACTAAACTGGTTAATTCCCATAGAAGCCTTTTGGGGTAGATAACCAATAATATTTTCTCTTTTACAAGTGAGAAAACGGGTTTAGAGAGATGAAATAAATTGCTTGAGAGAACCTAGGTCATAAATAGACTGTAATCTAGATTTTCTAATTGGAGACCTCCCTCTTCTCTGCTACAACCTATCCACATTGCCTGTCTCACAGGTAACAGTGTAGAGCGGCTGTTAAGCAGGTACATTGCAGACCTTGGAGTTACTGGAATTGGAGCCCAAGGTACTTTGCAGAGCATAGAAGGCTGATGGTTTTCAAGTCACGCTACCCTGAGCCTGAGACTCCAGGAGTAGCCTTGTGGTTGGGGTGCCAAAAGAGGTGAGAAGTGGAGGGGAGAGGGGAATGCTAAACAGCTGAGAAGGAAAAATTTTGCTGGTAGGAAAAAAAAAATTCAAAACCATTGTGGTAGCCCATACCTCTTTTTATTAAGGTAGAGTCGCTTGGCACAAGCCAAAGGCTGTGCCTGGTCCTCGGGCTGAGATTCCCCAGCCTAGAATTCCTCCTTTAACTCTGTGGCATTTTGTTAGAAGCATCTCCTTTATCTCAAGTTTCCATCTTTTTTCTTTTCTAAGGAAAAGTTTGTTCTGTCAGAGTTCCATCTGAGACCATTGGTGGACCAGTGGGAGGTTCAGGTTCTGAGTAGCTGCACAACCTGCAGGCTACCCCATGTGCAAGGTCATTGACCTGCATCTGTCAACCTGGCTGTGTCTTCCATTTGGACCCTGGGAACCTTGCTGAGATTGGTTCAATTTCTGTGCAAAGATGTGTTGAGATTATAGCCGGTATTTTGTTATTTTACTGCCCTAATTTCCAAAGACATTGTCCATGTAAATATGTGCAACTATTACGTGTCCCCTGTGTGCATGTTGCTGAGAACCAAGTCAGAGTTCCTGATGACGAGGACCTGGAGGGAAGACATCAGCAAATAAGTTTTGTCAATTATTTTTGGAGACAGTTATGTTTGTTATATATGTTTATTATGCATGTTATGGGAAGAGGATTTCATCTCATACAAATAAAATGGGCAGAATCTGATCAAGGGGAAGCAGACAGATGATAGTCTAGAATTGTAAGGGTTTGAGTTTGTACTGAGGGTTGGTTCTGGGCTCTCGCACTTACTGTTTTTGGAACTTATATGCTTTTCCTTTTCTTTAAGCTTCATCCTTATCTGTGATATGGTTATCAGACTGCACAGCTCAGAGGGGATTAAATGAGATAGTATATGTTGAGTAAACATTCATTAAATTGTAGTTATTACTGCTATTAGTTGGCAGTGAGTAGTTCATTATTTTTTAACTTCATCAGTGGTGTGATCAGAGTTTTGATTCTCAATACTCTGCTTTTAGAGATAGAGTACAGTCACCTCAGCCCACAATATTAAACTTCAGTTCATGTTTCTAGCATCCTCTGTTTCGGCACCCATCTGCACCTCTCTCACTAGTGGCCCACCATCCTCAGAACTTGGCTCGAGCCTTTTTTTTTTTTTTTTTTTTTTTAATTCATGGACATAGCTTCTCACTGCCTGGATTCCCTCTGATCCTTTCCCTCTGTCCCTGCCCTGCCCTCTTTTAATACCTATCCCCATAGTAACCGGCCACTGGGAGGAAAGTCACAGAGCTCAAGGGGTTCTCCACATCTTGTCCTCCATCACAGTCAGTCTCCATCTTGCAGGAGGTCTGTGAGCTCTTTGAAGTTATGTGCATCTCACAGCCCTTTTTGCTGTAGTATCCCTGGGGATCCAAGTGCATACACATAGTAGGCACATGTCTCTGCAATAAATTAATGTAGTGCCTTTCTTGGATGTTCAGCACATGGAAGCAAATGATAAAATGCAAACCAGAAAACAGTCATCATTGAGCTGTGTGCTCCTCAGCCTTGGGAATGAATTTCTGGGGAAGATCCGGCCTTCCATAAATGACAGCAGTAACTTGGCTCTTTGCAGGGATTGAAGAGATTCTTGACAACTAGCTCTTTAGGAGAGGCCTGAAGGAATCCAGAACAGCCTTTTTGTACTCTCAGGTCTCCTAGGGAACCCCTGGCCCAGGTGATCTCCCGCAAGACCTCTGGTATGTAAATGAGTCTCATCTGCCGCCCAGCCTGCTGCCTGGGATGCCAAAATTCCAGATTGAACCTCCATGAACTGGGCTGGGAAGCTTAATGGATTGGAGATTACTATCATTTTGGTATCTGCAGCTTGAAATATCTTGTGCCCTTGATTAATTCATGCTTGGGCGCTTCCTCATGTTCTCTGGTAAATAGCTATTTACTGTACATTTATTTCCCCATGGGCTTATTTCAGCGAGACTGGAGCCTGTGTTTCTAACAGCTTCTCCAAGGAAAACATGGAAGGCCACGTTTCCGGAATTGAGAATCTCAGGGGGTCTTCCAAATGTCCATCTCTATTACCTCTTTTTGGCCCAGCGTTTGCTTTTAGCTGAAAGGGGAGATTTTTGTCTTGAGCTGTCCTGTAGCCATATGTGACTTGGAGTTTGAAAATCTGACAGCTGCTGCTGAGCTTTGAAGTGCAAGAGTGAGCATCGTGTAGACATAACCCTGCCGAACTTCAGATCATTCTCCTGTGATTCCCAGAGCCTTCATGTTTCTTTGTCTTGTGAATGACCTCACTGTTTTTTGTATTTGTAATGGAATGCACAGTCATTTACAAGTAATCACACAATAATCCCTTACACTTTTATAATGCCTTACCCTTTTCCACAGGGCTTTCTCTCTCATTATCTCATTTGATCCTTATAACCACTCTGAGGGGGAGGAAGAGTCGCTCTTTTAATCTCTAATTTTCAGGTGTACAAACTGAGGTTGAGAAAAGTTAAACAGTTAGCCAGAGGTCAAATGGTGTGGAGCAGATTTGGAACTTGAATCTCAAGTAGTCCAGCTGGTAAACCCAAGCTCTTTTTTTGTGTGTGTTGTTTTCACCTCTTCCTGTTGGTGTGACCTTGAGAGTATACTTAACTTCTCTGATCCTCAGTGTTCCTGATACTATCCCTAAAGGGAGTTGTCAGTGAGAATTAAATGAGACTGTGTGGGAAAGCATTTAATGCAAGGGAAAGCATACTATTAGTGTCAGGCATTGTTTTTACTACAGGAACGTTGAATTCAAATACTGTGTTAGAATAGTGGATGAAAGGAACGTTTCCCCCCTTTTGTTTAAAAAAAAAAAAAAATACTGAGGTCCAGAATTGTGCTAGAGTCATCAGAGATCACAGGCTTCCAACCCTGTGATTAGCAAATTGACTGACCCTACTGCTTTACTTTCGGATTGTGAGAATCATGTTGGCAAGACCTCTTTTCCTACAGGTCTCTCATTTCTCTTACTGTTTTGTCTTTGGAACACCTTTGTATCCCGTGGACAGTTTTAGGTCTGGCAGCTCTGGAGTGCAGTAGTGGGGAGGTGGGAATGGGATCTGCATCCCTGAGCTGCATCCACTAAAGGCAAGATCATGGCACTGTAGATGCCATGGTAGAGGTAGATAAACGACTGTTCTCGAAGGTCAATCTTATTTAGCTTTCTCACTAGTACATGTGACTGGATTTTACAGAATATATCTCACGAGTGCACGTGGCTAGCAGGAAGAATGCTGAATGGGTTGCTTAGCAGTAACACATTGGAAAACCCCAAAAAGACTGTATTTCAAGTTGGCAGCAAATGCAAGAGGAGTCAGCAGTGTGGTGTGGTCAGGAGAACAGCAGGAGTGATTGAGGGCTAAAATCTGGGAGAGCTTTGTTTCTGTATATGTATTCACCTACGAAAATTCCAAACCAATGAGATAAGCATTGGTTGACATATGGTCCTAAGAGGCAGAATGAGGAGCAGGAGGTTGAAGGCCAGGGAACCAGATTTTGACTCCATATAAGGAAGAACGTTCTGGTGGAAAGATGGAATTAGCAGCTGTAGGAGATAATGATCTCTGCCTCACAGAGACCTCAGGGATACCATGGGGGGATTCATAAACAGGCATTGGGCCAGAAGCATTGGGCCAGGAGGAAGAGAGGCACACATATCTGAAGGAAAGTGAAGAGTCCCTTTGTAGATGTGGAAACCGAACTCCAAATGTTTGCAAAATGGAGGGTAAATGTAGAGTCTTTCATTCTGGTTTTTATATCCATCCCTGTGACTCACCCCTTGGATCTTGGGTTTTAGAGCTTCCAGGTGCTATGCTACTATTTTCTGTAGAATATGCTCTTTATATTGAGAGAAACTCAGGATTCCTGGGAGAACGAAGACCATTCCTTTACTGTCTTCCACCTACCTCCTAGGCCCCCTGGGAGGGTTGCAGTGTCTAGTATTTTTTCTGTACTAGGATTTGTGTACTTTTGGCGTGTGGTGGAAGGTTCTTTGACCCGGTTTCCTTACCTATCTTAATGGTCACTTGTATTTGTTAATTTGTTAAACATGCAATAAGTGAGATATATTTGTGTGTGATGACCTACTTGTTAAAATATAAAACAAGTAATCAAATTAGTGTGTGATGACAATTTAGATAGAACAACTAGAAACTGCTTTCAGAGCACATAGTTGGATAATTTGGGGATATCTACCCAATTTGTGGATGAATACCTGTAAGCCACAAGGGAAGAACTGACTGGGACAATGTCAGGATGAGTGACTTTCTGGGGTTTAGGGCTTGAGTCCCCTCACTCCCTGCCAAGTGCTGTTTGTTGATTGAAGACTCCCTGGGGTGAGAACCCCTGTAGGTCTAAGAGCCAGGAAAAGGGAAAGGATGCTGAAAAATGGTCCATCTGAGCCCGAGAAAACCTTTACAACCAAGAGTAGAGCAGGATCACCCCAAGGCATAGAGCCACGGGGAAGCCAAGAAATGGTAGTTGGGTTCCCCTCTCTGGGTAGACCCCTGCTTCCTCACACGTCTGTTTCTCCTCACCCCCACTCCCCCCACACCAAAAAAAAATCTCTCTCTCCTCCCTCCCTTCTCCCTCCTTCCCTCTTTCTCATTCTTTCTCTTCACTGGAGTCATTTTTAGATGAGATTCATTCCTGACTGGCTTCACTGGTTCAACTTACTCCTAGAACACTTCATGGGACCTCAAGGTCAGAATTAATTTTACGAATTAAACTGGGCAACTCGCAGTCCTCTGTCCAACAACAACAAAGTTCTGTTGATGGTCTGGTTTTATTCTGCAACCTCAAGCCTGCTGTCTGCTCCGTGAAGAACTCATACTCTTCTAAATTCCCAAGAGAGTCAGGGATAGGTCCTGTAACAACTCCTTTCAGTGCCCTATGTACCGTGGACTAGGTTCCTGGCAACCAGCTCGGGGGCATCACTGAAAATGCTGCCTCCTTCCCTGGAGGAGTAAATTTATTTCATATTGTTGCATTTTGGATGGTCCCATTCCTAAGGTGAATTTAAAGCCCTCAAACCAGTCACTTCCTTGGAGGCTTTCTCCTGTGGCAGGACGGTGTATGGAACTGAGACTCCCCTTCTGTGGGGGTTAATAATTTACTCTAAGTAAGGAATTCTGTCTTCAGTGGGGCATGTTCTTCAAATGCCAGAGGAGAGAAGGGTGGTTTTTCTGACATCCTCTAGCCTGCTTCTCCATATTTGGAAATGTTTACCCACCACACTGATCTATTGGAAGAGAAGGTGGTGACTCAGGGTTTAGGAGAAGCAGGATTTGAATTCTTGTTTCCAGAAACAAAGTCGCCCCCCTCCCCCTGTCCTGCCCTGCCCCCTCCATTCCTCTGCCCCTTGTTCTGGAGGTTGAGGAGAGAATGTCTCAGTTCTGCTCCCCTCAGGCTTCGGGACCACCTCCTGGCTGTGTCCTGTTCTGGGACTGAGGGCCTGGGAGAGGGAGTGAGGGACAGCAGAAGGCAGCAGCTTGTGGGGCCTGACCTCCTCGCGTGAGTACATCATCGTTGCCAGAGAGCATGGTGTTTCTGCCTGGGACTCAGGGCTTGCTTGCATGGTGATGGGAGATATTGCTGGGAATGCCGGCTGTTTTAATTTGGGGTGTGGACAGCTGCTTTCCCAGGAGAGTACTTCTCACAGTGGGACTAAGAAAAGGGATCTGCCTGAGGAAAAATTTGATTTATATTTAAAAAAAAAAAAAACAAAACAAAACATGAGACGGATATTTCCTCCTACCTGAGGCCTGGCTTAAGTTGGGTAGAAAGGTAACTTGGAAGTATTGTGTGTCTGATCACCAGGGCTAGAGCATCCAGACAAGAGATGTTTGTAGACACAACCAGAAGGGGTGGTTTTATGTTGAAAAAGAGTTATGGTTGGAATTAAGAGAATTCACAATGTGTGTAGCCTTTGTGTGGTACCCAGGGTCTGGAATGAACACCTTGCATGTGAGACATTGTGTAGATTTGATGGGTTGTCAGAGTTGGAAGGAGGCTGAGAGGTTATTGGTCCATCTGTCTTATTTTACAATGTGATAAGGGGCGGAGCAGCCCAGGGAGCCTGGCGAACTTTCCCCAGAGACCCATGGCTAATTAGGTGGGACTGGAACCCAGACCTCCCAATTCATTGTTCTTCCACCAGACTCAGCTGTTGTCCAGACAAGGCAGAGGAGGATGCCCATTTACAGATGAGGAAATTGAGAGATGCTAGACTTATCCACACTTACTGATCTAGTTGGTGAGAAATTGAGGACTAGAGCCTACTTCTCTTAGTTCAAACCTCTTTTCATTGGTGATATGGGCTTAGATGTCTGAATTTGTTTCTGCCTCTGCTTTTTATTTTTTTAGTTATTATTTTTAATTTATACATGACAGCAGAATGCATTACAATTCTTATTACACATACAGAGCACAATTTTTCATATCTCTGGTTGTATACAAAGTATATTCACACCAATTCATGTCTTCATTACATGTACTTTGGATAATAATGTCCATCACATTCCACCATTAAATTTTACTCTTTTTTCTTCTTTGGTTTCTGTTTAACTTTTTCTTCTTTTGTCAGTGTTGTTTAAGGTGACTTTTCATCTCCCTTGCTGCCTATGTCTTTTCTTTCCCCAAAGGAGATGACAGCTTGTCCAAAAGGCAGAACTGAATAGTGTAGACTTTTATTTCTGTTTCATCTGTGGCAGTGAAAATTATGCATAGGCCTTGAAAGAAATCGAGCAGGGTTTTCCAGCTAAGTCCCTACTGCTAATAAAACTTCAGATTTTGAGAATTCTGGAGTATTATTCCCTTTCAAAGATGACCCCTGATTTGGACTAGATTTTAAACACACTTGTGCAACATACACACACAGACCACATGTGCACTAATTTAGCCTGTTCTGATGTGAACAAAGGAGGACCAAGACTAAGAAGGCACTGCCCTATGATGTCCTCTCCCACTCTGATTTTACACGATGAGCAGCTCTTTGTGGTGAGCTCAGTTTCTGATCAACTTGGTTCCTTTTTCTCCAAGGCTGAACCCAAGCAGTTTGACTTCCAAATTCATGTGCTCAGGAGCAAGCAGATATTAGATATTAGCTGTGTTGGTGGAAGCACTTTGATGCCAGTGGCTTTCTGTGGCACCAGTCATAGAACAGTGGAAGTGTGCTGAGTCCTGGATTAGTTCTGGCCAATGTTGAAAGGAGGGGAAGCTGCTCTCTAGGCTGCTTTGCATCTGGAAAGAACTTGCATGGGATTCCTAAGGCCCTGTGCACAACCTGTCTCCTCCTCTGCCCATCTGAGGCTGGCATAGATATAAGCTCTGCTTATGAGGTGGAACAAAACTGCCTTGAACAATGGAGGTTTGGGGGCACTTTGTGCTGTGGTGCTGAGGACAGGGCCACTAGGAGGTCAGCTCTGGTAATACCAATGTGTATACTAATGCAGGTAATAGGGACAACTGGCACAATTGCTTGCTTGCTGGGTGCCCATCACTGGGCTATATACTAAATGCTTATTAAATCACCTCCATAGCTGCCTAAGAGTGGGTTCTATTATTATTTTAGTTTAGATTTTGATGAAATACACTTAAAGTAGAATTGAACATCCTATTTCTAATATACTGTTGTGTGGTGTTAGGCACATTCACTTTGCTTATGTAATCAATTTCCAGAACTTTTCATCCTGTAAAACTGAACCTCTGTACACACAATCAACAAGCCCCATATCCCCGTGCCCCTAGCAACCAGAACTCTGTATTCTGTCTATGTGACTTTTCTAAGGACCTCATCTAAGTGGAATCATACAATATTGTGTGTGTGTGTGTGTGTGTGTGTGTGTGTGTGCATGCCTGGTTTACTTCACTAACCGTAATGTCCTCAAAGTCCATCCTGTTATAGCATGTGTCAGAATTTCTCCTTTTAATAAGGAGAAATTGAATAATTTTCACTGTACGTATATGCCATACTTTGTCCATTTATATATTATTATTATTTTTAACCTGCATCTTATAGGAGGTAAGACGTATGCATTTTATAGGAAGATAACTATGGCTTTGAGTAGCTAAGTTGCCCACAGTCACAGTCACTAGTGACTTGGCATTTGAGCCCAAGCAGTTTGACTTCCAAATGCATGTGCTCAGGAGTAAGCAGCTATTAGACCCTTGCTAGTGAGCGAGTGTCAAAACAGGGTGCTGCTCAACCGGATAGTGACAACTCCTCACACATTGCTGTGACATTTCAATAAACTCAGTGTTCCTAAGAGCTATATACAGGTATTTTGCTTGGTTTTGTATTGGCCTCTGGGTCACTCAGAGCCAGATTTGAATCCTTCCTTTCACAAATGGTATGAGATTTATGTTCGTTCTTCTTGTAGTCCTCTTACTTTACCTTACTTAACTCTCTCTCTTCCCCACTTTTTTACATTAAGAAAAATTATGAACTAGATGCACCATTTGTCAGGTACTTAGTCTGCCTTCTTCCAAAAAAGGATTCAATGTAAATAAATGGCGTGGCATGCAGTTGTGTGTCCTATCCCGTCTGCAGCATGGTAGGCAGAGGCAGGCTAGGACGTGTTTCGTTTGGGCAGTGCCCTGCTCTTTTCTGAGGCTCACTGATCTCACTCGGAGGATGAGGTTGCTGCTGATGACAGTGAACACTCAGACTGCTCAGAGCCCTCCATTAAACACCCCTCAGGTTGACCTCTGATTCTGCTGACACTCCTGCAAGACAGGCGCTGTTCCCCTCATTTCATTTGTGAGAAAACCAAATCCTGGAGAAATGAGAGAACTTTCCAAGATTGTGTTCCTGCTTAATGATCCTGGTCAAGATGTCATCCCAAGATGTCAGCCACAGCATGGGCTACTTTCCTTGAGGTCGTCTGTCATGTTTTTCCTGTCTGTGCCATGCATTCATCTAATTTCATTAAATCTTTATTGTGTCCCACTTCTGTGCCTCAAACCATTCTAGGCAGTGTCCCAGAACAGGCTTTAGAGTGAAAAGTTAAATGCACAAACCGATGATCCCTTGGAACTTACACTTTAGAAAGGTGGTGGTGTGGGGAGGGCAGATAAGAAATGAAGAGAGAATTAAGAGGTTATGATCGGCAATCCAGAGGAGAATTCACAAAGGGCATAGGATGGTAAGTGTGGAATGCTGTAGGTGGTGTTTAAGCTGAGATCTGAGTGACAAGGAGTCTGCCCTGCAAACACAGGGGGAAGACATTCCGATGGTGGACAGTCCATCAGTGCAGATCTGTGAACTGGGAGTCAGTGTGTGGCTGTGGCAGCAGGTCAAGGGCTGCAGGGGGAGAATCCGGAGAGCAGAGCCAATAGGAGCTACTGGATGTTAATCAGGTAGAGACCTGAGTCCAGGGGGACCATCTGTATTGTGTTTTATAGGGGCAGTTGCATTGTAAGGAAAGGGCAAGAGCAGAAGTAAGAAGGCTAGCAGGGGGCTGGTTCAAAACCTAGTGAGAGGTGGTTTACTCTGAGGAGGGCTCTAGCAACCAGGCAGGAGAGAAGCAGACAGGTTCACGACATGTTTTGGAGTGATTGTCAATTGTGATTTTCTTCAGAGAAATGGTAAGCTGAATTGACCCAGATGGAAGTGGAAGCACGTGCAGTTGGGGTTGCTCAGATGCACGGCTGGAATTCTGGGACCCAGGAGTGTGTGTGAGCTCCCTGCTTTGGTTTCTAACCCTGAGCTTCTGGCCTAGGAATAGAGGGCAGTGGCCTCCTACTTGACTTTTTGGCTAAGAGCTGTTGGAATGCCCCCAAATGAGCCCTGCAGAATGTGCTGCTTCCTTTGCTCTCCCTGGGTATTTTTATAAAGCATTCTTTCCCACCAAGAATGTGGAACTTTTTGAGTGATGTTGACTTTATGGGACTTATTTAACATATTCCTCTTTTTTTTTTTGTGCACGGCTGGGGATTGAACACAGGGACTAGTGTGTGCTAAGTACATATTCCATCCTGAGCTACATCCCCAGCTCTTATTTGTTTCTTGGCCTGTCCTCTTTTCTACAGCCCCACTCAGTCTCTGTAGAAATTTCTATCTCCACCCCTTGCCTCCTGGGATGGGCCAGGGAGGCTTGGTGGGAGCTCCTCAGGGCTTCAACACACTACCAAGGCTAGAGGACTGTGGTTGGGTAGGGCACCTCCCACCTCCCAGCCTTCATTTACATTTGAATTTCTACTTGCTGGCCCTTCTCAGCTCCCTTAATTCCTTCTCTTTTGCAGTACTGGAGATTGAACCCAGGGAGGGCTCTATCAGAAGCCACTCTCAGCTCTTTAAAAAATTTGATTTTGAGGGCTGGGGATGTGGCTCAAGCGGTAGCGCGCTCGCCTGGCATGCGTGCGGCCCGGGTTCGATCCTCAGCACCACATACCAACAAAGATGTTGTGTTTGCCGAGAACTAAAAAAAAAAATTAAATAAATATTAAAAATTAAAAAAAAAATTTGATTTTGAAAGAGTTTTGCCAAGTTGTCCAAGCTGGCCTCCAATTTGTGTCTCAGCCTTAGAAGTTGCTGGGATTAAAGGCATGTGTCCCCATACCTGGCTTGTGATTCCTTTTAATGGGATGGGCTTTCCTGAAAATATTCCATTTTTTAATGTAGAAACTGGTCTCAGAGAAGTTTGGCAAATTAGTCACTGTAGTGGCTGAGTCAGGGTAGAATCCAGGACTTCTAAGGAGCCCTGCACTTCAGCCACCAGGACAAAGCCACCCTGCATGTGACCTCATGCCCTTGGTTGTCCCTTGGTCATCTTGTACTACAATTGGCTTAAGCCTAGAGATCCTCAGAGATCATAAACAAGATAATCTAAAAATCAATCCCAAGGCTTCTTCCACACAGTCTTCAAATCGTTTACAGTGTTAAGTTACAAGGGTTTCTCAAAAAAAAAAAAAAAAAAAAATCAATTTAACTTCATCTCTTTTGTTTTTGTTCACTTGAGTTTCTTTTTAAAACTTCCTTCATGTTATCCATTCAGTCAACAAACATTTATTGAGTTCTTACTGTATGCCAGGCATTGTGCTAGGTGCTGGGGATTGATTCAAAGATAATTTGGAGGCGTATGGAAGGGGAGTGGATAATTACAGCACAGTGAGATAAGTGCTATAATAGAGGGATATATAAAGAGCTAGAAATAGCACTATGAATAACATCTCTGAACAAATTGCCTTCTTTTTTCCTTTTGGATTATTCCCTTATGTATATTGCCCAAAGTGGGATTACTGGGTCATTTAAAAGATGAAAACAATTTGGCACAAAAAGATGTAATGACTTGTCTGGGGAATACAGCTCAATTTTCAACAGGGGAAAAAATTGTTGACAACTCCAGATTTAGACCACTTCTCTGGGAGAATTGGACAGTTGTTATAGTACCTCTATCAACACGGCAGCTTTCAGGAGGAGGGGCACCTATTCTAAACATGCCGGCTCACATGTAGAAATCCACGTCCCCGTATTCAATCTCGCAGCTGAGCCGTTCTCACAAGAACCTAGCGCTCTGAGTATTATTGTCTCCATTTTACAAACGAGCAGACAGTGCCCATGTTAAAAGGAAGCACTCTGCTCGAGATTCCATAGCTAATAAGTGGAAAAGCCAAGAGTGGAGTGCAGTTCCTTTGATTCTGGGATTTCCATCCCATTTTCCATGCTGTGTTCACCAACTGGAGGAATTTGGGCCCCGATGGAGGCCTGGAATTTACTTAAGGAGCCCCAACAACTTTTTTCATGAAATAGGTGTTGACTTTCTTATTCAAAAAGTCAAAGCCAAGGAACAGTTTCCCTTTGTCCCTTGACCCCCTCCCACTCCCCCCCAAAAAACCAAAAACCCAGGGCCCATTATTCCTGATCCTTACCTGGGTCCTTTGAGGCTATTTTCTTAGCCCTAGCACTGGAGCAGAGATCCCAAGTAGAACTGACCATTGCCACAGATCTACTTTGAAATGTATTTTTTTTTCCCTAGTATTTAATGACCTTCAGCAAAGATTCCCTGTTCCTAGTATCAAGAACCTCTCATAACGGAACACTAATACCTGTCCACCATGGACTTCATTGATAGCCCTGCTCACTCACCCTTACATCAGATACATTCCCTGCCTCTCTTAAGAGAATACCCTACATTTTCTTACCTCCACTCTTTGACTCAAGATGTTCTGTTAGACTGAGATGACCTCTCCCATCTCAACCTGCAGAACTTTGGCTCTTCCTATAGACTTCTGCATAGATGCCATCTTCTGAAGAAAGTCAGCCCCATCCCCATCTGCTCCCACACCATCCAATCCCTTGCACTAAATGTGATTTCCCTTTCTGCTAACTCACACCACAGTTGTGAGGCAATAGAGTATAAATGTCTGGTGCATATGGACATGGGATCTAGATTTAGATCTTGTGGTGATGTTTTCTAGCTGTCAGTTAACTTATGTGAACCTGAATTTCTTCAGTCATCAAATGTGTATAAAGGATTACCCCATGTTATAGTGTGTTTTGAGAATTTGCTTTTTTATCTGTTCTTCCTTGGCATTTGTCCTCTCCAACTTTGTCTCCTCTCTCTAAAATGGGGACTTGCTTAAGGGAAGGAGAGTGTCGCATCTTCCTAGGGCCTTGGACATATGGGAACTGCTATCAGGCACCTTTAAAGAACAGAGATTCCATAAATCTAACTGTTGGCATTGCGATAGGCTCACTGCTGGGTGGGGGTTCTAGTCATGTGCTAGGCTTACTAGGAGCTCTCTAATTTGGATCTTGAGACACATACAGGACAAGTTGTACAGATGCTGGCCCCTACTTCTTGGGAGATAGAGGGAGACGGGCCCTAGACTTTTTCCTGAGTTGAGCTGGCTAGAGCTGGCAGATCCCTGAAAGCACAATTGTGTCTTAGTTGAAACAAAATTTGATTTCTTTCTAGAGTCTTCCACTTGTCTGTTCTGTGGGTGAGAGTTCCAGACTTAGAGGACAGGGTCAGTGGCAGAGTGGGTTAGGGGCAGCTCTGGGAGCCACCTTCTCTTCTGGGGAGGTGGTCCCTTCAGAAGCTCTCTCCAGACACCCCACCCTTGCTTTGCTTAGAGGCTGGCTAGGAAAGGGGGTTTATTTCTTAAGGTGATGACTCTACCATTTAACCTTCTCTTACATCATTTCCCAAAATGTGGCTCCTGAGGAGTCTCGCAGTCCAAATGCTTTATCCCAGGACACGGAGTCCTCCATGTCCTGGCTACAGCATCCTTTCCAGCCTCACGCCCCGCCACATCCCTTCAGTCCTCTTCCACTGGCCTCCCCAGATTAGTCACTGTCCCTGAGAACACCCTGAACTCCTCCTCCTCAAGGCTCTTGCACATTGTGTCCCCTAAGCCCATTTTCTTCCTCTTCATATATGAAGATCCTCTTGAGTGTTCAGGCTCAGTTTAGAAGTCACATCGTCTGCCAAGAACTTCTAGACCCTGAATAAGACATGGGGTGGACTTGTACCTTTGTTGTCTTTTCATCCTGTCTCGTGGGCCAGCAATTCCCAGTGATGCTGACTCTAGCCTGTCAAGCTCAACAGCTCTACAAGCAGTCTACACACTGCTTAATCAAGGACCGGAGGTGTTAGCACACATCTGCTGATGAGGGCAGGGAACTTGCCATCATGTCGGCTAGCAGTTACTCCAGAGGGGTTTTGGGGCCCACTCTAGGCTTACTAACCATGATGTATTTGATCATGAGCCCAGCCATTTGAATTCTGCTTTTGAATTGGACTGATATTAGCTCATTCCTAACCTTTCCCAAGTCTGTTTCCCACATACTAGAAGTCTGCTTAATGCCAAGTCTCTGAGCTTTTAAATTCGCTTAAGAACATAACAGCAAGGTGGAATTCAGGGTGGATTTGCATGCTTCTAAGGTGAAACCTTTTACTTATTTGGAAACTGTGGCCAATATTTTTATCCCAAAGATCTTGAAATGTGAAAATGTTTTTTTTTTTTGCATATGTTTTTGTCTTCAGAATAACTGTCCATATCATAACTGTAACTGCAATTAATAAAACCTGTGTCATGGAGCTTGATTTTTTTTTTTTTTGAAGACCTGTGTTCAGATTCCAGCTTTATTACCAACTAGCCCCCAAACCTTGAACAGGTGCTTATCTCCCTGATCTTCACTTTGATCAGTGTGCAATTTGGGGGAAGTTTTCTCAAAGGGTTGATTGAAAGTTTAAATGAAATATTGATCGAGAAATTGAAATTTTTAGAGTGTGTGTTTCAAAAACTGGATTGGAAGCCATTTCTAAATAATGTTTTCAATAAGTTTGCATTTGAAGGAAAATACCAAGATAGAAGTTTGTCTTTGTGTATTATATTATGTTTTAAATGACAACATAAATGAATTTACTTTCAGGGGACACATGGTATCTAATAGAACATAAATGGCTTGTAATACTCAGTTTGAGAATAAATAAATCAGAAGCATAAGCTTTGAGAAATTGTGGAAATCTTTGAAGGAGGCGAGCATGAATCAGTGTCTTGTGTGCAGCCTCTGTGTTGGACATGCGGAGTATGAAATTGTAGGAAATGGGCACTGCCCTCAGACTAGCAGGCGTTACGAGCCCTGTGCTGCAAGTGCAGAGGCTTGGGCTCTGAGAGGTTAAAAATCATTTATGCAAGTCCAGCATTAAAGTCTTGAACTTCAAAGTGTGTTCTTGATGGCTTCTAGAAACCCCTTATATTTACAGATGTGACAAGTCCTGTCTTTACTTCGTTGATCCTTTTTCCTCTTCCTCCAGGGCAGCCACTAATTCAGGGCAGATAAGGCAGTGGAAACCTACAGTCTCATGACCCATCACTTGCTTAATAAATCTGGATAAACATCTTGACTTTTCCTGCCCAGTCTCTCTGCTTATGACATGTCTACTCTGTGTTCCTTTAGCTCTACTCATTCATCAGTCTTTACTCCTTTTTCAGAGAGAGATTTGCCATTGCCCATCACTACCTTAGTGGTCAAGAGTATATTTAAAAAGGGTTTCTACTTTCTTAAAAAAAATGGTGGAAAAAGAAATTCACTGACTATTTCTTGCCATTTTCTGTGATTTATGGGCCACCATGTGGAAGAGGTAGCAGGGGGCTGGAAGTTAGTAGCCATGGGTTGCATCTTGGATCTGACACTGACAAGAGAGAGGACTTGAGGCCAGCTCTTCCTTTCGCTCTCAGGACCTCAGTGTCTTCATTCGTAAAGAGTGAGGGCCCTGCTAGGTGATTCCTAAGATTTTAAAATTCTGCATGTTTTCTGGTGTCAAAACCATCAATTTCTGCGGAGCTGCGTAATCCTGCAGCTGTTTCTCTGATACTTTTCAATCTTTAGATTTAATCTATTCAACAATGTATAATTTTTTAAAGGGAAGCTTTTATAGACACTTCTGAAATGTAAGGGTGGGGGGGATAAATGGATGTTAAAAAATAGAAAACAACCAATTAAATAGTATATAGCATGTAATTCTCCTTGGAAACTTACCGCGAAATTGAGGAGCACTTTAACAACTGGTAATTTAAATTGCATTTGAACTCTGCTAATGGTTTGTTTGCATGGGAACTTCAATCATTTCACAGCGGTTCTTTAGCAAAGCTGCTTGTTCTCTTTATGGAAAAGAAGAAAAAAAATATTAAAAGAAGTTGACTATGGAAAAGGGAGACTGCTTTTGTTGGTACATGGAGGGAAGGTGTAGAGTATGTGAATGGGACTTCCCGAGGGCCAAGGGTGGAGTGCTATTCCATTCTGTGAAGTTTAGAAATCTGGGAAGTCGGGTGTCTTTTGCTGCTATTGTAGAAACTGTTCTGATTTTATTCCTTCTCTGCAAGAAACTTTGGTTTCACGGGGCTTGGGAGAAGGGGGATTGTCTTTTTGTTTTCTATGAGATTGTACTGTCTAAGTTTGGCCTCCTAAGAATCCATTCCCCAGCAAATTCGAAATTGTGCCTCTCAGTGGAAATAATCTTGAGACTTCTGATGTTCTTGAAGACCACCAGTGTTGAGGAAAATCAACAGGGCAGATAAGGCAGTGAAAATTGATTAAACTCATCTTGATTAAACTTCATTTTCCTTATTTTATTTCTTTCTGCTCCTGGTGTGTACTGGGAGAACATTGATGCAGATGTTCAGAGGCCTGGGTATATAAGTCTTGGTTTTGCTCCAAGACTTATTTGATCATCATATGGTCAAAGACCTAATTAATTCATGTCGTCTGTCAAAGTAAGAGGGCAGTAACCAGATCCAGTGGATCCAGCCCTAGACAGCCTGCCATCCATGGTGGGCTCTGAATGGCCACCCTATCCTAGCTCCTAGGTTCTCTTCCTGGTAGTTGGAAGAGTTGAGGTGTACCATTTTTAAGCTCTTTCCCAACTTTGAATATATAACAGGGATTTGAAGACTGAATGAGATGATATACATGAAGCAATTGTAGGAGGGGGTAAATGTTTCCAATCACAGCAATAAGAATGGGGGTGATAGATTTTCTAGTATTTGAATTTCCCTTTTGAACACAAAGGAGAAGTTTTACAGCAGGTCCCTGCCCTGGAGTACTTGTGTGCTGGAATATACACTGCATAGTTCTTAGAAAAGAAGTAATAGTTCTTAATGAAATAAAACCTGTAATGAGAACTTACCAAGAGGTGTTGAGATTTTCCAGCTCTCTTTGGCTCACTAGCTCTCATTTTTCAGGCAAGAAGACTAAAGTTTAGAGATGTCATGAGGTTGCAGAGTTAGAAATTTGTTTCCAACTTATATTTCTTTCTTTTTATTTGGCATACTTAAGTTATTTTTTTTCTTGTCTAATATGTGTCTATTCTGATTTTATTCTTTCTCTGCAAGAAACTTTGGTTTCACGGGGCTTGGGAGAAGGGGGATTGTCTTTTTGTTTTTTATGAGATTGTCTCTTTCATTGCCATTATGGGGATGAAACCCTTTTTCCAAGAGATTTGAGATGTGAACGCTGAAGAACCACCCTTCTTTTTCCTCAACATTCTGAGAGAAAATAGTAAAATGGAAAGTGCTAGCAACTGATCTGGGTTTAGGAGGCGTAGAGGTAGGCCACTAGAGTTGTGCACTTCAAGCCTGGTGTTGTCGCTATGGTCAATCAGTCTTCATACACCTGGGGAATTCAGAAGCAGTAACACCCTGAGGATATGTAAACACTCCTCTCATTTTCCACAGGTGGGACACGGAGACTCGGAGTTGGAAGTGAAGCCAGAATCCAGTCCTCCAATTCCCAGTCCAGTGCTTTTTCAACTGTGCACTCATTGGAGAGAAGATATTTTTCCTCAGTTGGTAAGTCCTACACAGAAAACAAGACATTTCTCTTTCAATGTGCATGATTTAATGAATTTTAAAATTCAGTGGTTTTCATGTAAAGCTTGGGTACCAGTAACTCTGATTCAGAAGCAGAGAAGACCAAAATGTCCTTCTGTTAAAAAATTGATTTTGTTGGCAACAGACAAGATATAATAATGCTAATAAAATGTGTGGCAAAGCAAAGGCAAGACTCAGCTCTTGGAAGGTGGCATGCGGAGAATTTGGAGGAAAATTTGGAGTAGTGGCGATTTTAGGTTGCCAGTAATTGTATTGCTTTTTTCTTTCTCTTTTGGCATGAAAAGAAGTGTTCTTGAAATTGAGAGACCAAAATGAAAATGTCAGGCAACAGCGATATGAGCATATGTGAGGAAAGAGAGCAATATTACTGTCTCTGTTTATTCCTTTATTCCTTTGTAAGGTGTGCTCTCTTTTGGGACCTCACTTTACTTTCGCAACTTTTTGAGGTAGGGGAGGCTAGCTTTGCTTAGCAGAGGGGAATGAGCCTTTATGTTAATGAGCTTGGTGGAGTTCCATTGCCATGGCCCTGACTGTGACTTTTGTTGCTCACTAAGGAAGGAAAAGGGCCACCAGGTAAGGTTATCTTTCCCTTGCAACTTGGAACATCTCTGTTTAGTGGGTAGAGTAGAACATCGCATTCTTAAAAAAAAAAAAAAAATGAACATGGCAAAGACGATCAATCACCTGAGCTGTGGTGAAAGCTGAGGGAAATAGTTGGGGAATTCTGGTTAAGGCTTCCGCTTAGGATTCTAGTTCTGTGGTTTCCATGTTGAGGGCCAAACCCTCTGTGCCCAAGCATTGGCATTATAGTGCGTAAATAATATGCTTCACCATGTTTGTGGTGTAGTTTTTCAAAACAGAGCAGATGCTGTTGTGATTGATAAAATGTAACTTCATTTAAAAGTGTGGCTGAATTTGTAGTTGGCATTTTGTCACTCTGTCTTTTTAATGAATGTGCAGCTGACTTTCCGTGGGCCTGCTGATCTACATAACATAAAAGGCTGGAGCTCTTTGACGTTGACTCTTTAACATTGTAGTCTGTTAAAATCTCAAACATGGTCCCGCTAGCATCGGTTTAAGCATGAAATGGGAATCTGTGTTAGCTGCTCCACCTGTTAAGTTTTCTCAGTGTTTAAAATTAAATTGTGATGTATATGAAGCCTGGCCCTTAGATTTAAAGAACTCAAGTGTGTAATGACAGACTAGGAGAGAGTGCTTTAACAGAAGCAAGCCAGAAAACACCCAGAGGGGTTTTTTTCTTTTTTTTTTCTTTTGGTGGTGTTTGTTTTTTCAGTTGGTAAGCTAGTTTTGGGCTTTTTGTCTTCTAAAATGCCAGTGCAGCTTCAGACTATATTAAGGGGAATATGGTATCTAGAACATGGTAGATGGATGATCCTGCAAACTTAGAACACCTGGAAATGGCTAATCCAGAGCTAAGGTAGACTTCATGCTCAGCTTGAGCAGGGCTGCTGTTTCTCTGCATTCTGGTTCTGCTGGCTTTTTTGTGTGTCGGCTTCATCCTCAGGATGTTGTACTTCATGGTCACGAGTTATTTGCCTGTTTTAGCCCAGGTTATCGGCATCCTCCTTCCTACCTGAAGGAAAGAGAGCCTTCTTTACCGTATTCTCACAGGATTACTGTAGAGTGCTGAACCAGTAACAGGCCAAGCTGATGGGACTGTTTTAATTGGCATGTATGAAGTAGAGTATGAAATGAATTTTGAGACAATCCTACCTGAACCTCGTGGCCATGAAATAATGGAGAACAAGCAGCTCCTCAAGGAATATCCAGGTACTATTAGGAAGAGGAGAGGTTGTATGTGGACAACCATGGGCATTCTGTTTACCCCCCCCCCCCCTCAGGGCCCTCCAAAGCGTATCAGGTTGTAGTTCATGCTCACCTTCTGAAAAGGACATTAGCCTGCTGAGCTCTACATGAGGATGCTGAGAGGACCAGAAATGGTATCCCACCAAATGCACGAATGATCCCATGAAAAGGCAAGACACCGGGGTACACATGACCATGGGCTTGAAGAACCCAGGCAGTAGAGGGACGGAATTTCTTGTTCACGTGTGTATCCTTGTAATTGAGTGGGGTGCTTGGTACATAACAGGTGCACATGCATCTTCATGGATAGAAGGAATAAATCCACAGGTAGAGTGTCCCTTTTCCTGAGGGTGTTCTACCAGGCATTGGCTGAGTCTCTGTTGATCATTCATAGGAATGCTTGCACTAGTGAGGCTGGACTGCTTGGTTTTTTGAGAGTGAAATGAATGACTGAACAGGAAGAGACTTTGGGGACCGTTATGGCTTAGGAAGTCTGTGAGTGCCTATAAGGGCAGACACTGGTGGGATGGGGTAAAGAACAATCTCTCTTCTCTCATTTTCCCTGTCTCAGAATCAGAGGTGGTAATCATTGCCTTGCCTGCTTCTCATGTTTAGAGCAAGTGTGTTCATAGATGCCCAACTGTCTACTAAATGAAGAAGTGTGGTCTGGATGTGATATGTTATCACAGTTTTTTCTTTAAAGATTCATTTTAAATGTAAAGAAAAATAAGATGATAAGTCAACTACCCACCATTGCTTCTGGTGCATAGCCACATGCTCCTTGTACCCTGTCTTCCCATCCCAATACCCTGTCTTCCCCAAGATTGGATGGGCAGTCTTGGGGAAGACAGAGTATTGGGCAGGAAGATGGGCAACTCATCCTCAGTCTTGAAAAGCAGCTAGATCTGGAACCTTGTTTGATAATGATAATTAAAGTTGAAGTATAATTATGTATTGTAAAGACTTTCACATTTGTTTTTGCCTGAGGGCAGTGGGAGCTTGAAGGAGGTGGATCTAGAGACCAAGGATGCACAGTGCTTGAGACCCCAGAGAAGCTATGTCTAGTTGTTTGGCTCTTGCTTCGTTTGGTTAGGTAATCACACCTTCTGCTCCGGGCATGACTGGCCCAGTGGGAGTCAGGAAGGGAATTATTTCCCTCTGTTGATCCCTAGGTACAATTGTTGACTGTTGCCAAGGGCTTTCAGTTTTAATATTTTCTCTTTGGTCCTGAGAAGTATCAGGTATTAGTTTCTGCCGGAAGCAAAACATTGGTCACTTCCGACAGAGGTGAATGTCTTGGCTGTCTACAAATACTTGGTCAGGTGTTTCTGGGTATTTGTGACCATCTGTTTAGCCAGATTTTATTGCCTTTTTTCTATTTGCTTCCAAATTTGTATAAGAAGACTCGCTGGGTTTGAGCAGTGACCCACCTAGTCTCCAAGAATCTGTGGCTCTTCACTAACTTTTTGCAGGAAGTGTATTCACCATTCATGAAAGTAAATAGTAAAGCTAGTTCTTTTTTTGTCCTTCTTTTTACTTCCATATTCTTATATTTCAGTGCAGATACCTCTATTCTACTTTGGGAATGGCCCTTGGAGATTAGAAGGGTTCTCAAGTTCTCCCGCATTGGGTTACTATGTGGCAGAAGGGCTCTGATACCTAAGTAGTTGGAGGGTCCTTCGTAGTTTCTGCCACATATCTACCCGTGGTTCATAAAGTATGTGCTTGTTTTCTGCCCTGATTCCAGGGTTTGTCTGGAGGGTAGGAACCTCAAAATCTTTTGGACACCATGGTGAATTAGGTATAGTCCCTGATCCTAAGACTCTTGTAGTTGGGGAGAAAGGAACACACACAAGAAAGTAATATACATGAGGAGGATATTGGTCACAACACACATTTATTAATCACTAGCTGTGTTTTAGGCCATATGCTAGGTACTTGGAAAGATCTAGGGAAGTAGGTCATAGGTGTTGTTGGACCTGTAGTCTCATTTTAAGACTCAAATGTGGGAACATTCACTACTAAGCTTATTTATATGATTGTTGGCAAGATTAGTTCCCTGGAGATAGTTGGATTAAGGGCTTCAGTTCCTTGTCATGACTGTAGGGTAACTCCCATGATAGTTGGCTTCCCTTACATTAATGAGCAAGAATAGTCTGAAGTTGCAAGCCACAGACCTTTTATAACCTAATCTCGGCTACATTTTTCTCTGCCTTGTTCTCTTGGCTACAAGTGTTTCACTACATCCAGTGCATAGCCAAGGGGAGAGGTTGCAGAAGGGCATGACGACCTGGAGTTAGCGTTACAGGGGTCTATCTTAGGGGCTGCCTGACAGATAATCCATTCTGCATGGGATGTGGTAAGGTGAAAGTAGAAGTTACCTGGAGCTACTGAATAAACTTAGCATACCTCTGTGGGTCAATGTTACTTGAACATTTTTTGTGGGGGAAAATTCCATTTAAAAATGATAATATAAATATATTTATACAATACAAAATGGGCATGACTTTTCAGAGAGAAAACACAAGTTTTCAATTAATGCTGTGCTCCCCTACCTAATATGTTTTTACTTTCCTTGGCAGTTAGAGTTGTTTGGTGGAGATACTTGAAAGTTTTTGCTTGAGCCCTTTGCTGTATAGGTGAGACACTAAGAGTTGGAGAGGCAAGGACTCTCCAGGGCCACAGAGCCAGTAGGTAGCAAAGGGAGTATTCCTCAGATCCCTCTGTGTTTCCCCTTCCATCCCACCACATTGCTTTGGAATGAATCTGCCCAACCTTTAGGCATGAGTTTGCTTCCTTTCTCATTCCCTTTCCTGTCCCAGAAACAGATTAGGGAAAAATAGGTCAAAATATGCCATCTTGAGCCTCGATGTCCCTTTCATTATACTTCAGGGATCTGCTTCTCCTGTTGGGTCATGCTGTGTCCTGAAAAGTTGCATAAATCAGTGTTACTTGGCTCAGACAGTGTGTCTGCACGACTATGAATAACATTTGTATTAGGAACAGACAACTGATATACAGCATTGCTGTGAGGCTGACGGGATCAGACATAAAACCTCCGCCAATACCTTCTGTCTGCAGAAAGTTTCTTTTCCAGGGCATCCGTCTCTTCCCCCCACCAAAATAGTCTTTTTATAAAACCAGGCTCAGGAATTCATTTTATGGAAGATGACAGGTTCCCTAAGAGTCCACCTTCATATTCTTAAAAAAAATATAATGGAAATGGGAAACTTAAAAATCATGGTCAAGCTATTAGTAGCCCTACAGCCAAAATGAAGAAAACACAACTTTGGTCATTAAAAATCTCACTGTCCAGATACGATACTACTCACTACTCCATGACACCTTTCAGCTCTAAATACTTTTTATATTTTTGGTACATTCAAAGTGTTTTCTTTCTTTTCTTTTCTTTTCTTTTTTTTTTTTTGGTACTGGGGATTTAACCCAGGGATGCTTAACAACTGAGCCATATCCATAGCCCTTTTTATATTTTATTTTGAGACAGGGTCTTGCTAAGTTGCTTAGGGCCTTGCTAAGTTGCTGAAGCCAACTTTGAACTTTTGATACTCCTGCCTCAGCATCCTGAGCTTACAGGCATGTGTCACTGTGCCTAGCTCCATTATTTCATTTTCACTGAAAGTTTAGTAAGAAATGGAATCTTTGAATGAAGGCAACATGACAAACTGCACTTAGAGCAGGAATTTCGGCATATTAGCTACACAATCTTAAGTCACTTAATCAGTTTTTGAACCTGTTTTTATATCTTAAAAAAAAAAAAAAAACAAAACCACAGGGCAAAAAGTGGCTAGCTCAGTCTTTTTTTTTTTTTTTTTTTTTTTTTTTTTTATTATTAGTTGTTCAAAACATTACAAAGCCTAGCTCAGTCTTTTGTGCTCACAAAGCAGCAAAACATAGAGAGAGTGCCTGTTGAGCATGGGACTTCATGTGAAGAAGGTGCGTGTCCCTGGTTTCCATCTTTTTGGTCGTCTGTCACTAACTTTGCTGAAAATCACCCTTCGTTCTTTTCTGTGTCAGGTTGTTGTCTCGGTATCTCCACTTTGCACTGTCCCCTTGGCTGAGTAGAGACTCGAATCATTTGCATATCACCCACCCCAGATTTCATGTTTCCTTGAATAACTAAAAGCCTTAACATTTGTAATTCAGCTCGATGACTCCCAAGGCATAAATTCAAACATCATAAGATGTTCATGTTTTCTGATATTTGGAAATAAAGTAGCTCTGGGTAAAAGAAAAAAAAATATTCACAAACTGTTTCATGGAGGTCTTTTGGGCATCCCACTAAAAGAGTGTGTTGGTTTCTGTGGTCAGAGAGTCTTGTCCAGGGGTCCAGCCCTACACAGGTGCTGCCAGTGACTTTTCCATCTGTAGTGGCATGTTGCCGAATCTGCCGGGCTCTGACCCTCCTTGGTTTCTCCTTGGACTTCTTGAGGATGACATCACCTCGTCCTGCTTCAGTGGAGACTGGCTTGAATTATATCAGTTATTAAAAATGATCTAATATTTTCCTTTTAAATCTGGGGCCTTGGCTCGTTCTATGATGAAGCTAGTGATTTATTTATAATAAGGTATGAGACAGCTATAGCCACTCTATGATGTCATCTAAGAATGACATGAAAACAAAATAGGCTTTTACATAATGAAAGTGTTCCTGTAATCCGTTTATAGCCAAGGCTTTTTTCCACATGGAGAATGGAGATGTATTCTCTACTTTTCCTTCCACTCCTTTCTTACCTCCCCGCCCCCCCCCCATTTTGAGTCTTAAGTTCTTTAAGTTAACTTTTAAAATATTACCACTTAAAACTTCATAAAGTCCTGGGTTACCCCTTGGATCTTGTCTTTCCCATTCCTCCTCCCCCACCGCTACCTTTCATGGTCTCTTTGCAGCTATTGCACTATTTCTACTCCGCACATGATTCTTTCTTGTCCTTGGAATGCACCCCTGACTTGGCTCCTCCAGGTATTCTCCTTCTCCAGGCCCTCTTGGATGCACCTCTTCCTCACTGCCTTCTGTGAAGCTCTGCCCCTTGTTGGAAACCTTTTATTTGTCCCTCACCCAATTTAAAATGATAGCAAGCCACCACTTTATACTCCAAGGAATATTCACTCCAAGGAATGGGAGTTAGAGGAGGGAAAGTGATTTAGGGGAACAGGGGAAGGAGCCTATGTACTTTTACATTTGCTCCTAAAGCTATAAAGTATGGACAGGTCAAGGTTTATCCTTGGGTTTCAGTTTTCTTCATCTGAGAAATACATGCTTTGAATTTCATTTCATATGGCTCAGAGGTGTACTGGCAATAGCTCCTTGTGGTACTCTATTGAGAAGGATTCTGAGGCTGCATGCTAATTGAGTCAGGATCACTTAGAGTTGATGTCTGCTAAGTTTGTGGGTGAAGGAGTGAAATAAAGGCCCTCAAGAGGTCTTTTTAGACCAGATGATCAAAAGTTCTGTTTTCCTTCTGGGACATTTGACTTACTGACTGTCAGTGTCTTGACCATGGTTACATGGCAAGTCAGAGTCCAAAACACAATTCTTAGATACAGAGACTGGTTAAAATCTACATATTCTAATCGCACATTTACCCAAATAGGCTGGCTGTGGGAGGCGAGAAGCTGGGTAAGAAGGATAAGAAGGTTTATGATTTACTGTATTTCCTCAAATCTATGTCTTTGAGGTACAGTGGGGTCAGGGGATGATTGTCAGCTCTTTGCCATCCAAGGAACTATCTGCCCTGTTCTAATTTATGTCAATGATGGCAGTTGAAGGTCAAGGTCAAAAAGATAGATAACCTTGTAAGAGTTTTGCTTAGGTCAGTCTTATCCCATGAATCCATCAGACTCCTTGCACCCTTCCTTACAACCTCAGACGGAATTCCTGGCTCTCAGTAAAGAGTCAGATTGCCTATTAGGTCATGGGAAAGTGGGAGAAGGGGAGGGAAGGGGAGGCAAGAAATAATTCAGGAGGAGTATAGGCACTAGAACCCAGAGCCCTGGAGGGGTGAAGAAGGAACAAGAAGCCATTGGTATGGAAAATAGAAAGGGCTGGAGGAGGGAGGAGAGGTGGTCTTGTGGACATGGAAGGGACATAACTCAGTTCTTTGTGACCTCAGAATGAATTCTGGGAGGCGTGGGTGGAAGCAACAGAAAGACAGTATGAGAAACAATTTTTAAAATGAAGCAAGTCACAGATGGAATGTGCTTTTTAGGGAATCAAAGTTCTCCATCATTGCTGGTATTTAGGTAGAAGGAATATGAAGTTGGACTCCAAAGTCAGCTTTTTGCTGCTGTGGACAAAATACCCAACAACAACAACAAAAAACTCGGAGGAGGGAAAATTTAATTTGGGGTTCACTGTTTTAGAGGTTTAGTCCATGGTTGGCTGATTCTGTTGCTCTGGGCTGAGCAGAGGAAGAGCATCATTGGTGGAAGGGCGTGGTGAGGGAAAACTACTTATCTCATGGCAGTTTGCAGCAGAGGGAGAGAGGGAGGAGCCAGGGAGACAAGGCATGCCCACAGTGATGTGCTTTCTTCAGCCATTCCCCACCTTCCCGTGTTACCACCCAGCACAGTAGTCCTTGCAAATTACTGTCCAGCAAATGGATTAATTCACTAATTAGGTCACAGATCTCCTAATCTCATCATGAGCTTCTGGGGGATGCCTCATATCTAAACTATAACAGAAACCTGTATGATGTGTTCCCTGTCTTGAGGGTCTAAAATTTTCTGAAGAGAATTTTCGTATGCATTTAAATAATTTCCCTTTTAAAATGAAGACTTCATGGAGGAAAATGATTCTTCCTTTTTCCATAGACTTGGTACATAGACATGCTGACTTATCTGAGGTGATCTTCTATTGCTGTTAGCATTATTGATGCAAGAAAGAAAGGAGCTTAACTTAGAATGTCTTAGTACTTTTTTTGTATGAATATATTTTTGAAGATGATTTCTGTGTTTCTTTTCAAGAAAGTTTCATAGAATTATGTTCTTGTTCTTTTTTTGGGGGGTGGGGTACAGGAGATTAACCAGGGGCACTTAACCACTGAGCCACATCCCCAAGCCCCTTTTATTTTGAGACAAGGTCTCACTAAATTGCTTCAGGCCTCCCTAAATTGTTGAGGCTAGCCCTGAACTTGCGATCCTTCTGACTTGGCCTCCTGAGACACTGGGATTACAGATGTTATCACTGTGCTTGGCTAGAATTCTGTTATTTAGGCCATCTCTAACCCCTACCCCCATTGATTTGCTTTTTTCTGTTCTATTAGTGTGCTTTACTTATGCATCCCCTAGAGCATTCAGGCCCCTTCCCCTCTACCATATAAACAGATTTTCAGTCTTCCTTCTTTACAGGATCATAGAAGCTCATCAAGGGTATGAATACTGCCCTATTCCATAAGAGATCCCTGGTATAGTGGTTTGCAAATAAAAATAATGACAACTCATTAATTTATCAACTCTTTATTGAGTACCTGCTATATAGTAGACACTATTTTAGGAATAGAAGCAACTGTAAACAAGATCTGACAAATTGATGATTAAATATAAGAGCTTTATTAAAAGAAGAAAAATAAAGGAAGTTAAAGGTACAAAGGTTTAAGAGGACACAGATTTTGATTCGCTAGTCTGAGAAGGTCTTGCTGATAAGAGTATATGTGAGCTAAGACCTGAATGAAGCAAGGCAGCAACCAGAGACCTGGAGTGGGGTGGGAGGAAGAGTGCTTCAGGCTGAGTAAAAGTGGTTGCAAAGACCTTGAACCTGAAGTGTGCCTGACTCATGCATGTCAGGAAGAGGAGTCTAGTGGAGCTGTAGTGAAGACTGTAGGAGAGGTCACACATGCCAATAAAACAGTTGAAACAACAAATATTGGTTAAGCATGCATTGAGGATTGAGCATGCATCAAGGATGCCTTTATGATTTAAAGAATTCACAGAAACCTAATGAACAAGATGCTAAAAAGTATTCCTGTTTTTCAGCTTTAAGATGCAAAGGGTGGTGGATCGGGAGCTGAGACCATAGCTCTAGGTGGTGCAGAACAAGTCCAGGGGCTAAGGATTTTGGCTTCCTCCCACCTGTAGCCCTCTGTGGTGGAGGCATGGAGGGCTGCTGTGCGGATGCTCTGATCCTGCGCAGCGCGCACCTGCAGGGACACTCGGCCCGTGCAGATGGGCAATTGCATGCCTAATCACCCATTCAGGCACCCACTTATTTGTTTTCCACATGCAAATGTGGGTTTTTTGCAGACGAATTTAATATATTTGTTGCTTCCCCATTTTATTTAAAACAAAACAAACGGCCAACCATGTCAGTTGAGGGTAGCAAATAGAAACATGAATATTATGGGTCTTTGCCGTCTGTGTCGATTACACGGCTGAAAGGGATTCCAGGCAAATGAGTCTTTTTCTGGGCTTAATTTTACTTTTGCTTTATATTACCCTTTCTTACTATCATTATTGGCTTTAAAGAAAGGTTTATTGGGAGATATGGTATTACTGTCCCTAAATCATTTTCTCAATACTTCAGGCTCCATATTTTTATTGTGTGGTTTCTATTTTTACCTTTTTAGTTTCTGAACTTGGGGCCTATTGTTAAAAAAAGGGCAATGGGATTTCCAAAGGCCATTGGCAGGTGATACCTGCAACTTCCTTAGCCTGAAAATAAACAAATAAACAAAACAAATTAGAAGTATTAGCCCCTATTGATGTGCTATTATTATTGATTATGCAACATCATGCAAAAAGTCACTTTTGTTTGTCAGTAGGCAAACGCCAATATCAGCTAGAGGTCTTGGGTTAGGGTTTGCATTTACATTTAATGCAATTCCAGAGCTCATGGGTGGCATGTCAAAACTGGTAGGTATTTTGGATTCATTGCATCTCAATCACCTCACCTTACAGTTAGGGAAAGTGAGGCCCAGAGAAACAAAATGAGGTATTTGAGGTCCAAGAGAGTAAGCAGTAGAGCCTGGACTTGAAAAGCAGGAACTCTGGTTGACCTTCCCCCGGGACCATGGAGATGGCAGATGGTTGCTTCTGTGGCCTGGGACTATGAAGAGACTGCTGGACCTCACAGATCTCATCTCAAGGTGGGGCTTGTTTGTCAGTGGTGTATGTCTGTGTCGTTTTTCTTTTATTTAAAAATCTTTTGGGTATCAAATTTAAAGCAAAGACATAGTAAGGTGAAATGTGGGTAGGAATTACTTGCAAATTGCCTAGCAAGATTGTTGAATGGATAATAGGGGAGAGAGAAAGAGAGGAAAAAGAATGTGTGTGTGTGTGTGTGTGTGTGTGTGTGTGTGTGTGTGTGTGTGTTGGTGCATAAGAGATAGAGGGTGGGATGGAGGAAAATAAACTCTATGGGAGATGTCAGACCATTTGGCAGTAGCAACTTCATGTTGGGCACAGCATTTCTGAGCCAGAGGGAATCTAGTGATTACTTGGTTGGACTGCTTTATTTTGTAGAAAAGGAAACTGATGTCCACAATGATAGAGCCTTGCCCAAGATCATCCAACTTTAATTATGTGGTTAGCATATTTAGAACAACATTCTTTGATGGAACTCATTTGGTAAAGTACAGTCTTAACTATCAAATTGTATTGAGTAGCCAGTGAGTAGGGCTGCTCAGGTTAGATGAAACATCTGCATTCTTTGGGCTTCTTCCCTCAGACATAGTTTTGGCAGGAGGAGAATGGCAAGGACTGAGAACTCCGTGTGCAGGCCACCTCGCCTTTGCAGACATGAGCAGCCACATAATCTGAGATCACATAAATACTTAGTGAATGAACCTCCCCAGTGGCTGTATGAAAGAGAATCCTTTGAAAGAGATTTGGAGATTGAGGTCAGTTAGGTAACATTGAATGGCTCTTTTCTATGTTCTTAAGTATAAGACCCTTTTTGTTTTTTTTTTTTGTAAAATGTTAGGATGTTAGATTATGAGGCATATTTGCAAAGTTCAAATTGATATTTTTGGAAATCTCATGACAGCAAGAATGTCCATATGTATGAAAAGGGCCAAGTTTCATCCAGGAGGTGTTGAGAAAAGGTGAATGTTCCTTGTAGTTCCTGCAGAAACAACATAGGGTAGTGAGAAGCCTGTTGCTCTGAGAGGGTGGTGGTGTAGAGGGACTACTGATCTAGTGAGAATCCAGCCTGCTGTGTCTGTTCTCTATGCAGGCTTCTTTGCAGCTGACTGCCCTGATGTACATACTGTACATTTTTCCAGCTGATACTGCATGGCCTGGTATAAATGCTCTGTGGAGTGCTGGACCATCCCATGCACCAATAGCAGTCTCCTGTGACCACATCTGAATGCTGTCTTAGGGACTTAAGCCCTAAAGCACTTGCTTTTCTCTTCTCTCACTGTCTCCACCTACCTCTCCCCTTGGGGAAAAAAAAGTTATCAGAATTGTTTGAAGGTTTATTTATGTTGATTTATTTGTATTTTGAAACTCATTTCTTTCCATCTCATGTATGTAACTGATCTACTTAATGTGACACGATACTATAACATGCTTGTAATATTTTTGTGTTTTCTTTTACTTAAAGTTATCTTGGTTTTGGGGAAGTGTAGCTCAATGGTATTAATATGCACGAGGTCCTGGATTTGATCCCATGTACCCAAACTAATAATAAAAAAGTGATCTTTCACTCCTAGCACCTTCAGCTTTTTATCTACATGGACAGCTTATTTTTGAAGAATCTTTAGAGATTTATTGACTTTGTTAGAATTACTACTAAAGAAGCAATTCAGATGTCAGACTCTCAAATTTAACTTGCTTTTCTAGAACCATTAATTTTCCCGACAACTTCAAGGATTAGCAGTAGGGAATAGGACATTCTGAAATGTCCTTTTGCCGAATGAGCTGCTAATTTCTAGCTAGGCACATGGAAAAAAGGTCTCCATTCCAGTGACCTCTCTGCTCACTGGAAAACTTTGGGCTGGTGGATTTCATGATCCTGACAAGGCCTCTCAAGTTACAGTGAGTGATGAGGTTAAATGGCAGGGTAGAAGATGCACTCTTATTGGGCTAATGGGTGTTATAGAGACATGCTGTCCTTTGGCATTTAGACAGATCATTTTTTCCAGCAGGATAATGTTTAAGGAATAGCTCCGCCAAATCCCCCAGTAGATGGAGCACATGAAGAATGCCAAGCATTTGGAGAGTCTGCCTTCACAGGGGTTAAGTTTTAGCATTGCCAATGGCCTAACTTGAGGATTCCTATTGGATTTCATCACCAAATTTTTTATTTCTAGTTGGACTTGCTTCTCATTCCCTCCCCCCCAACCCCCCCTTTTTTATGGTGTCTCTAGTTGATTCTTTTTACATTCAGGTTAACATGATATTAGAAAAATAATAAAATAAAACAAAATGCCAACACACTGAATAGGAAGGCAGAAGAACTGAGCTCTGATCCTGGCGTGGCCACAGCCACCTGTGTAATTATCTGTGCACAAGCATTTTTGTTCATTCAACAAACATTTAATTGAGCACTTTTACACATGAGGTACCAGAGGTTTTTATATATGCAAGATGCAGTTTGTACCCTCCTGCTTACAGTCAGGAATAGAGAGCCAAGTACACAAAGAACATAAAATCACTTCTCCTTTCTGAGTCTCTTGCTTATGTAGGAGCCAGACTTGGGGTAGGAGGCCGCCAAGGTCCCATCCGAGGCTAACATGCAATCATTCATACCAAATTCATTAAATATCCAGTGATTATTTATTAAACTGAAAATTGGCAAATAGTTTCTCTTTCTCCCCAGTTTATAGTGGATAATGTTGAAGATGAATGAGGTACTGTCTACAAAATCCTTTAATAAGCAAGTTGGAGAATGATATTATATAAGTTTGAGGCATTATTATTAATGGAAAAATGAAAACAAGGGCTGGTGTTTTTAGAGACAGAACAGATGGTTCCTTTGTTTAGAATTTGAGTATAAAGGAGAGAGGGAAGAAAGATACTTGCCATATTGTTTAGGCCCCGAATGTGAGTGACTTTAAAATGCCAAAACAATCTGGTTAGGAAAGTCCCATAGATTCAAAATAGCTCCTACACTGATCAAACTATAATTAATGTAACAAAAAAATGACAGTAAGAAAAATCCTAACAAGAAATGCCACAGCGACAATTGACACAGCCTAACAAAAAATCCTCCCCGTTTTTTTTTTTTTTTTTTGCATCAACTCTAAAAACTTAATTTTTTTCTGTCTTCATGAGTTATGCCACATTATAGAACAACTCGGTGGAAACTGGTTTAAAACTGAGGCTTTTTCCTAAAACCACACTGCTCCTCGACCCCTGCATTATTTCAGTTTCTCATGACTCATAAAGGGAATCTTCGGGACTCGAAAGAAATCGGCCGTCTCCCAACTTTGCTGTTGGGTACCAATAGGAAAATAACGTGATGAGGGCAGTTTAATTAGAGAGTGAACCTACAGAGTTCTGGGGGTGGTGTGGCAGAAAGTCAGATCTGAGAAGGACCTTTACAAAGTTGTAGGAAGAGTTCCTTTATGTCTGGATTTCTTATGAGCTGTCTCTGCGATACACATGATCGTCGCTTGCTGTCTTGGGGTCTATCACTGTTGAGTTTGCAAATAATGTGGGCTGTGCTAAATGAGACCACAGGCACCAGGCTGGCAGCACTGAGGCGGAGGAACTAGACCTTGAGTTCAGGTGCTGTTGAATGTGACTATGGGTATGACCCAATGGGGGTACTTCAGCTTCCCCACTATAGAAAGGGGCAAGGGTCAAGCAGAGTGCTTATGCTGATGCTTAGGCCCACATCTTTTTGTGTACAGCCATTGGAAGGCTGAGACTGGCTTTTGACTTGGGAGTGTTTAAAAGCAAACCTGCTGCCTCACCCAGTAATGAAAAGCCCCCTCACTGTGTGGAGGTGGGAACTTCTTCCACCTTCTCTGAGCCTTCTGCTGAACTGGCTCTAGGCAGCGTGGTTTAGCTGGGGGGTGTTCAGCACATGGATGGGCTGGGGAGAGGCAGAGGTTTTGGGTTCCAGTCCAACTTCTGCTAACTAACCACATGTGCGACCCTCGAGTACCCATCTCTAAGGTTTCTCTCAAATCCCATTGACTGGTTGGTCTGTGATTCATCACAGCAATTAGAGGATATTGTAGAATTCTCTCAGGGCCCCAGGCTTTGCTCAGAATCCTCCCGAGGGACTCTCTTCCTGTGTAGCACGTCTCTATTAAACACCAGTTCATTCTCCTTGGGTCAGAAGCGTGGTTATTAGTTGTGCAGGTGCCCCGACCATGCCACCCTTGCTGACCACCCCTGTCTCCTCTGAGGAAACCACTCTTTGGAAGCACCTCTCCTTTGACTTAACCACACTATGTGGTGTGCCCACCGTTTCGTATTTATCTTATGGCCTGGGCTGTGAACTTGGCCGTGTCCTGTTCTGTTCTGAAGTCAGCGTGTGCATCAGTACCAGGAACGAAGGAAATTCTCAGTATGTGCCAGCTGAGTGAATGCAAGGTGGATGAATGACTGTACTTCCTCACTGGGCCCTGAGTGCTTTCAGGGCCTGGAACCTGCCTAATGAGTTTCTTTCTTCCTCAGAAGTTCTCACATAGGGCTTTTTTTTTTTTCTTAATTTTTTTAAATTGGTTCTTTTTAGTTATATGTAACAGCAGAATCCATTCTAATATAATTATACAAGCATGGAATATGTCTTATTGTAGTTACGGTCCCATTCTTAGGGATGTACATGGCGGTGGGATTCCCTGTTTTTTTTTCATATATGCACTAGGAAAATTATGTCAGATTTGTTCCACTGTCTTTCGTTTGCTTATCCCTGCTCCCTTCCCTCCATTGTCTCACCTACAGAACCTGTCTGTTCTTCCCCTCACCCACCTTGGCCAGGGCTTTGAATGCAGTATGTAATCAACTGCTGTTTTCCGACTTGCACTGGAGAAAGGTGGAGATGGATCCGAGCAGGGAAAGCATGTTTGGATGTATGGTGCTCAGCTTGTTCAGGAAACTCAGCTGACAGAGATCAGACAGCCTTTGTGGGCCCCTGGCTGAGCGCCCTGGGGAGGGAGGTTAATTGCTACCCCTGATTTCCTCACTGTCAGTCTGGGCTCCACTGGAAGACTGTGCTAGGGACAACTTGATCTCTCATCTTTGGGCTGTGGCTAATGATGATATTTGTCCTCTTCTTTGTACCCAGCACTTAAGGCTTGAATTACCGTAAATTGTTAGAATGATTCTGCCTCATTTGACTTTAAACATTTTGTGGGCAAGAGGGAGTTCTCTTATCATTCTGTTCATCAGAGGTTTTGGCCCAGAGCCATTCAGAGAGCAAGTGCCATGAATGCCACTCTTTCTTTAGCCACCTGTGGTCTACTGCTACCTTTTACCTTCCTCCAGGAGCTGGCTTGCAACATTGTGCCACCCATGGAATAAAACCTGCAAAACACACTTGATAATAGAATAACAGTGTGGTACCTTCTCCTACTCTCACATTTTTATTTCGATCAAAAACAACTTTGCTTTTGGGTGTAGCCTGCTTTAAAAAAAAACAATAGAAAATATATTTGCTAACTTTATTGTTATTTGTCCTTTTTTTTTCCTTTATTGCAGTGCTGGGAATTGAGCTCAGGACCTCCAGCATGCTAGACAAGCACTCTACCACTGAGCCAAAGCCCTAGCCCATGACATCTTATTTTATTAGGAAAATGAAAAGGTTTCTGTTTCTTGACTGTAATTGTAGAGATATATTTTTAATGTTTTTCATTTTTATTTATCGGGTGTTACCATAAAATAGTGTGAAATGATGTGACGGATTTCTAGTGGAGAAATGACTTAGAATGTCCCTTGGAAGTTCTACCTGCTCGTAATTGTTTGTTGTCATGGGCAGTTTCTTTATCCCTGTCTCTTCCTTTATCTATGAAATAAGATTATTGAACAAGATGATCTCTACCATTTCTTTTTCATTAACTCTAAATCCATGGTCCCTGAGGGCTTTAGGAGCAGACAGATATTTCTAGGTGTCTTTTTCATTTTTCTGACCTTTAAGTAGGAATGGTGACCCATCAACCCTTGTAATCATCAGCCTCAATAACTTTCAGAAGCCTTTAGGAAGCAGACAGCCTGCAATTTATTTCACTAATTTGTTTGTGATTAACATCCTCTGCCCTTTCTCCTATCCCAAGCTCAGTGTTTTGAAATTTAATTATAGGGATTCTTTTCCTCTTCATAGATTATATACCAATTGTAAGCCATTTCTCTTGCCAGAACTCTCTGCTGATTTCCCACATATTCTTCATTTAAGTAGTCTCTAAATGAGGCATGAAATCTTAAAAATTCTTTTCACTTCTGACATTTGCTACTTAGGATCTAAGTTTTCCCAGGAAGTGGTTAAAGCCTGGGAGTCCCAGGGAGCAAGAGCCTTGAATCTACTTGCTGTGTCAGTAGCATCTGATGTAGACAAGACATAAAGTAGGGGCACATACTTATTTAAATGAATCAATTGAATTCCTCAATTGGCATAAAATTAGTCTTTATAGATGGGGAAGTGGAAGCTTGGTCATACTAAATATCTTGCTCCAAGTTACTAATCAATTAAGTGACTTAATGAATTACTGATGTCTAAAGCTTTTCTTTTATTCTACAGCCTCTGACTAGAAGTTATAGGAACTCAGCCTCCTTTGCTAGAGATTGGTGAACTCAGGCCTGGAGAGAGGACTCTGGTTGTCTCAAGGCACCCAGAGAAACCAGAACCAGAAATCTACTCAGTGTAGCCTTAAAGCCTGATATATTGAGTGTGGAGGTCTGAGTATGACTGAGCACAAATACTTGACTTTTCTGAGCCTCCTTGGCTCATCTGTGAAATGGGGAAAGGTGCTCTTTGTGCCTGAAGATTTCGAGCTTGCAGGTGGACTCTGGAGAAGTCTTCCTTGTCTGAGATCTGTGATGCTGTAAATAATACCAACCAATACTCAAGATACTAGTTACCACATCCATTGGTGGAAAAAAAAGGTTGAAACTATTTTTAGAGCTTTAACCTATTGCAGGTTAGTTTGAAGAAGAGGAATACCTTTGAAAAGCCAAGGAATGGTTTTATATACTATATAGAAGATGATGTAACTAATATGCACATATGCAGAGTATTTTACAATGTATTAATGTAATACATTAATGTAATGTAATCTATTTTTCCCCATAGATTAGTTTGTTATTTTTGCTATTGTATTATTTTGCAAATTGAACAATGGCAACAAATAGGATGATGTCATCCTAAGGACACTAAATCAGCAGAGGATAGAAGCTTTTCCTAGAACTTAGGGACTGCAAAGGAATTTAGAGTCTTTTTAATCCAATGTTTTGCAAGCTTGGTCACCTATTAAAATCTCCAGAAGATTATTTTAAAAATGCTGTCCCTAAATTGCTCATTTGAATCACAAATTAAGTGGCTGGGATCTGTGCTTTAGTCTTACATTAATACTCCTCAGAGTGGAGAACATTGATCTAGTCTTGATTTTTGATGTATTTCTTTGAGAGTATCTGAGTATCTTGCTTGATGGGCTGTAGTTTTGGGTTATCCCTCCCTGACACCCAAGTGGAAACTTCTGGATGATGACCCAGAAATTTACCCAAACAATATGAATGCCATGGAAACTATTGAAAAGGCTTTTGAGCCTTGAAATAAATGTTGAGCCAAGGGATATTATGGGTTAACATTTTTTTACATGGGGCTCTGCCTTCTTTTTTTGTGCTTCTAAGAATGTTTAAAAATGATAGCAGGGAATATATTTCATTGCTTTAATTGTTCAAGGTCTTTTAAAAGTATGTGCAATAAAATACCATTTAAGCTAACTGACCTTTATATTTTAATGCTTTTTGGAAGGGAACAATACCTAGTATTCAGCTGCAGTATAACTTTTAATTATATATGTATTCAGTCAGCACAGCCTGTTATGGAATCAGAAGACTGAGGGCTTTACTGCCTTCCCTGATATTTTACCTGTTTCTGTTTAAACTTCAGGTTCCATTCATTTGATGGTTCTTGACCTCATAATGTCTAACCTTCATATTTTTCTTTTTCTTTTTTTTTTTTCCTCTCCAAACTTATCCAAGAAGGACACTTAGAGGTCTGATTCATTAGGTGTTTTTCTTCTGCAGGAAGTTCAGATGTGTAGTGGGAGGCAGCACATGTGACCTGATCCATATTTTGACAAGGGAGAGAGCTCCCTTTTCCCTTCAATCGGTTTGGTAATACAGTATTTAACCCCAAAGGCCACTGCTAATAGATTTTTAAAAATTTATGCTAGCTATTATATTGTTAGATGTAGCTCATCTTCCAACTCTAAACTTGCTCTTTCTAGACGGGGAACAGTACTCGGGTTACAAACATAGTGAACTGAAATTTCAGAGGCTAGAATTGACCTACAAATCTTGTAAAGGTAGCTTTAGTTACAAATCCACTGTGATCTTGGACATGTTGTCTACCCCCAGAGTTTAGAAGAAGAAAGTAGAAAATCTTTCTCCATGCTAAGAAATTATAATGTACGAAATTCTTTAGTTCTGAAAAATGTGTGTGTGTGTGTGTGTGTGTGTGTGTGTGTGTGTGTGTACATACACACCTACATAGTATATATAATAAAATAGCCTGGGCTAAATTTACTGTCTTCAAATCCTGCTAGAAAATCAACTAATTCCCAATTGCTACGTTTTTCTTCTCTTTCTTGGTGGTCATTTTTTTCTAACCTTAATTATAAGTGATTTTTAGACTTCTAAGAAAGTTTTGAAGTAAGCATAGTCAAATAACACCCATATCTTTTATTCAGATTCATCTGTTAACATTTTATCTCATTAACTTTATAATCATCTACCTGCCCTGCAACCCCCGTGATTTCATGAGTATGTATGTGATTTTTTATTTTTAGATTTGGAAGTAGGTTGTGTTGGTCACGGCACTCTACCCCTCAGTGCATTGTGTATTTCCTAAGAATGAGGAAAATAGGCATGGTCACTTTATATCCTCAGTTCTTTCATTTTCTGTGTGTGCTCTGCAGTCCCAGGTATGATCTTGATGGCATTTCCCCCTCTTCAGTACATAATCCAGCCTAGGATCAGGTTGGCACGTAGTTGCGACGTCTCTTTTGTCTCCTTTAACCTGGAGTAATTCCACAACATTCTATATCTCCTGTGGCATTGACATTTTGCAAAATATAGTATTTCCCCTTTTAAACAATGTGATCGTCCTCATTTTGTATTTCTGTTGTTTTTTCATGTTTAGATTCAATTATGCATTCCCCAAGGGAACACTACATAGATAATGTGTGTCCTCCTCTAGTGTCACATCAGGAAGCTCACTATGTCCATCTGCTCCTTATTGGTGATGTTAGTTTTGAGCACCCTGTCAAGATGTCCAATTTCTCCACTGTAAAGTTATTATTCTTTCCTTTGCAATTATTTATTATTTATCTCTGGGGAGATACTTTATTCTTGCTTCTCATCAAAATTTTCCTCTAAATTCTTGCTTGAAGCAATCTATATCATGATGCTTGCAAAATTAGAATTTTCCATCATTACGACTCTTTTCATATTTATCATTCGGGATTCTACTCCAGGAAGGACTTCCCTTCTCTTCCCCCCCCCCCCCCCCCGCCCCGATATGATATGGGCTTTCAGATTTCTATTTCAAACTTTCATAATTTATTACTGCATTGTAATAGTTTGAATGGCTTAAAATGTTCCTGATTTGGCCAGTGGGAGTCCCTTTAAGTGGCTTGGGACATGCCCCATGATTTTTGTTGTTATTTTTAGAGCTTATTGAACTGCTTGGATAAATGTTTGTTCTAGTTTCATCCTTTTTTTTTTTTTTTATTTTGATACCAGGGATTGAACCCAGGGGCACTCACTCAGCCACATTCCCAGCCCTTTTTATTTCTTTTTGAGACAGGGTCTCACTATGTTGCTTAGGGACTCCTTAAGTTGCTGAGGCTGGCTGTGAACTTTTGTTCCCCCTGCCTAAGCTTCTTGAGCTGCTGGGATTACAGGTGTGTGCCACTGCGCCCAGTTTAGTTTCATCTTTTTTTGTTTAAAAAATCTTTGTCTCTCTTGTGAAAGCAATCATTTTTCACTATATCTTCATATTTGTTAGTAGAGAAGGGTATAAAAGACCAGTGTCTGCATGCTAGCTGCGCTCATTGCTATAGTGTGGCCATCACTAATGGGCTTTTTCAATGGGAAGAGCCAGGAAATTTTCTATATATATATATATATGAAACCAAGGGGAAATAGTCAGTTTTTCTTTCCAGTCAATTACTCTCCATGGGAATGTCCTACCAGCATCTTCACTCATGGTGTCTATTAAGTTTTTAAGTTGTTACCAATCTGATGGGGGAGACATGAAATTTCAGAGTAATTTGAATTTGTCTTTCATATCCTATGATGAATAAAATCAAACACTTCTGTGTGTTGAAAGATCATATTTATTAATTTTATTATCTTTTGTGAATTGTTTGTCTTTTATCCATTTTGTTTTTCCTATTGGATTTTTCCTCTCAAAGTGTCCAGAAATTAGGCATATTAGTCTTTAATTGATGGAATATGTAAAAAAATGTTTCCTTTAATTCGTTATGTCTTTTGATTTTGATTAGTGATTTTTTTCCTATTTTCTTGACGTGAAAATTTTGTATTTATATGGACAAATTTAAGATTCATTTTATTGGTTTTGGATTATGGTCGTGGTTTCCCAATATCTTTGCTCACTCCTTTGTTTTCCAGTGCCTGTATAGGTTCATCTTTCACATTTAGATCTGATTCATTTGCAGTCTCTTTGGTATATGAGGAGACAAATGGTCTCATTTTGTATTTTTCCAAATGACCCTCTCAGGTTTCAGTGCTGTGGAACCATCATTGCCCCTATTCTCAGAGATCCAGGTTAGTTTTCTATCTGCACCATGACTAGTGTGAAGGAGGTTGAATAATGGTGCACTGGGGTACAGGAGGTGAGAGGAAAATGAGATCCTGGCTAGAGAATGACGGACAGCAGATTAAAACAGAAAAGGTGTTTACAGAAGATCCCTTTTTCTCAGACCTGTAGTCATCCTCCTCTCCATGTGGAACTTGGCCACACTCTCTTCAGTGATCACCAGTGACCCTGTTGTTGTCTAACTGCTGGTCACTTACTGCGGCCTCCCTGGACCCTCTTCTGCATGCTGCCCATTTCAGGGAGTGTGCCACTCAAAAGTGGGTGAGACTCAGCCTTAGGAAGTTTTGGGGTTTGGTAGCAGATTGCTAGGTGGGTGTTGGCTTTACACATCCGCCATTCTCCGGCAAGTTGGAAAACAGACCAAAGTCTCTTTCTCCCAGATAATGGAGAATGCAAAATCCCAAAATAAATAACCGTTCAACTTTCAGAGTCAAAGTTGAAAGTTCAGGTTTTTATAGAAGCGTAATAAACTTTCCTGATGATAATTTAATATTAATGACACATCCATATTAATCCCTCTGAGTTTTTTTGGTAAGAATTCCTTGAAAAGGGAGATTTTTAAAAATTTTTTTAAATTTTATTTTTCTTGTGGTTAAACATTTGGAGAATGCCCACTTAAGCAAATTTAGGTCTGTTTCTTTGCAGAAGCACTCCTCAGAGCTCTTGGTGTGAATTTCTCCAATGTATTTGATCAGGAATAAAGTCTCTCACCCACCCCTAACACCCATTGGCAGCTTTCATACATTGATCTGCTGAGTCAAGTTTGTTAGGGCTACATTACTGCAACCTCTCGTACTAAAATCCACATCTACTTTTATTATATATTTATATATAATAATATATAAATATTATATATTATATATATGTACTTTTATTATATATTTATATATATAATATTTAGTTATAGATGGACACAATACTTTAATTAATGAATTAATTAATGTGGTCCTGAGAATCAAAGCCAGTACCTCCCTCACACATGCTAGGCAAGTGCTCTACCACTGAGCTACAACCTCAGCACATCTACTTTTTGATTTTATTTTTTACTTGTAAATTCTTCCAAAGTTAAGCTCTATGAAGGCAGAGACTGTGCCTGTTTTTCTCATTAATGTGGTCCAAATACCCACCACAGTGCCTGACCTGTAGTAGGTGTTTATGTAGTATTTCTAAGATCGAAGTTGCCAGCTCTCATTTAGTTTATTGCAGTGTTTGTTGTTTGGTTCCCACCCCCAAATGGAGATGTTTTTAACAGATTCTTCCTTTTAGTCTAAAAAATTAGATAAACATGTTTGCAAAGAATTGCATATGTAACTTCCTGGCATTCTTAGAGTTGTAAGGCTTAATTGTGAATCATTATTAAAAAGATGATTTAATCTTTGCTGCTTGTCACCCAGGAATGGGTACAAAGAATTGTCCTTGGGAGAAGCAGTTCATTCCAGAGCTGATGCCTGCTATTGGGAATGCTGCTTTCTGCTTTTGTGGTTTAGAACTTCTGTTGGATCCCACTTGTGGTTTTCTCCCTCCTCTAACTCTTTTAGGCTAGGAGAGTTTTCCTGACCAGCATCCATTCTGATGTTCTCCATTTTTAGCTGCTCTTAGAGATGACAGCCGAATTGCTAGAAATTATCTGGTCATCCCTGCATAAACTCCCATCCCAACTAGGAGTCTGTGAAGGATCCTATGTTTTAGAATAGTGTCTCTCACTGTGTATATGTGCTCAGGCACACACATGTAGTCACACGAGCACCCCCTCCTTCTAGTGAAGGACTGGAATGTCAAGTGTCTTGGTTGAATACAGGAGCTCTTTGGGAGCTCAAAATTCTGAAGCAGTTTTTTCCTCTTTCTTTTACTCGGAATTTCCAAGCCTGGAATATTACTGTGCTTTATATTCAAATTAATTTTATTGATGTAATTTTGAAATACACATGCAATTAATTTTTGTTGTAGAAAAAATTGGCAAATCACAAATACAAAAGGAATAAAATCAAGATTGCCTGTAATCCTATTATCCAAAACCACATGAGAGTTAATATTATTATTCTGTGTGTGTACTCTAGGGACTGCTCTTTTGTGCTTCTGGTGATTTTTGAAGATGGAGTCTCCCCTTACTCAGACTGGTCTAGAATTTGTGATCCTTCTGCCCCTGTCGCTCAAATAGCAGAGATTATAGGCACATGCCACCGCACCCAAATTCCCAGCTGGGATTTGCTTTTTAAACCAGTTCCCTGTTTTAAGGACTTCTTGTCCTTTTAACAACAAAACTAATATTTATAGTATTTATGTAAAGCAACACTTGATAGTTAATCGTTACTTAATGCTACATTGTGTTATGTAAAAGTTGAGTTAGGCCAGTCAATGATTCTGTCTCAACTCACCTTTGTACTTTCAGGGTCTTGCTAAGGGTCATCCATGAACATGGTGTCTTCTGAAATGCCTGATAAATTTCAGTGACTAGACATTGAACTAGAAAGGGATCTGCCCACTTTTTCTCAAGAAATTCAGCTGTACTTATGATGTGTTCCAAAACTACAAAAGAAAGGTGAGAGCCAAAACAGATGAAGCTGCCCTTATATGGGCAGAAAGAATTCAGTAAGATTTTACCAGTTCAGTAGGGGTTACCTATGGTGATTTGGAACTGTCTGTGATTTGCTTCCACTTTATTGTGTGATCAGCATAGTTTGCATCTGGTCTTCATTACTTTGGGCCTGGAAACCCCTACCCCCTTTATAAAACAGCAATTCCGGGTTTCAATGGGGAGCTGGGGAGGAAGCTGACTTGCATTAGTCTGACACATCAGGCAGCCCATGATTAACTCAGTGCCGCTCTCATGTACATCTTCGAGCAAGAGGTTTTCATTAATTGCCTTGCTGGTGTCATTGCTCTGCTGCAGATGCTGTCAAAATGGCACTGATTGTCCGAGACATTGCACAGTAAAGGAAGAAACACGTGAAGAATTCGAAGGATCTGAAGAACATTCCCTATTCTACAGGCATCTTCCTCTTTAGGCACCTATAACTCTATGCTCACCAGACACAGAGGAAAGAGTGCCTTCAGGGAATGCTCTCAGGTCCTCCAGTGAAAGATAGGGCATGTGTAACTCCTCCAGAACAGCTGTTCCCAGAATATGGCCATGAAACTGATATCTAGATACTCAGACCCCTGGAAGCCTTCTATCTTGTGCTTGTTGTTACCACAGTGTCCCTCCCCTCTGTATAAACACAGATGAATCCTCATATCCAGACTTCTCCTACCCTTATGCCAAGGGAGTACTTAAATGGTAGTGTAGCTTGTCTCGGTACTATTCCTGTCATGGCTTATTGACATGCCTCCATGGTGATGAAGAAGGCATCTTGGTTGCTTCGCCACAAGGCTGTAAACCTTTCATACAGCAGGTACTACTATAGTTGGCTGAGCTTATCTTCTGTGTGGATTCATCCAGGGAAGGAGCAGAGAGGATACCAAATACCACTCTGCTGAAGATTCTGTGGAGTACTTCTGCTTACTGCCTGGAATAATGTATAGGTGCTGCTACAGATAGGAGACTTAGGCCCAGACTTCTGTTACCCTCGAGGTCACAGAACTGAGACTCAAAGCTAGGACCAGATATCCTTGACATCTGTATGTTCCCTTTACCTCCTGGCACCTGCCATATCATGTCAGAACATTACCCTTTCTCTAATCTCTTCATAGATTCTGGGCAGGTCACTCCATGTTGGGCTTCAGTGTCCTGTGAAGATTTTCTGGTCTCCCTGCACCCCGGCTACAACTTCTGTACAAACCTTTCTGAACACTGTGAAGGTTAGCTGTGTACATATTTGTCTTCATGCTAGACTAAATTTTTTAGATGTCTTACTTAGTATGGTATCGAATTCATAGGAGGCTTTGTTACATATGTGTTGAAATTTCTAGTTTTTGCCCCATTTTGTATTTTCCATGCTGACATTAAAAATCTAGATGTGTCTTCTTAAAATTAGGAACCCACATTGAAGGATGCATAGATTTTGTTATTTTGATTTAATATTTGACCTAAAGACTTAGACCTTGGCTTTAGCTTTTGGAAGCGTAAAGTAGCCAGTACCTTCTTCATTAATATTTTGGGCTTCTTTGAATTTGTATACAGTAATCATTGTGTTTACATGATCAATGATTTAATTATCACATTGGCTACTGTCATGTTTCAGGCTTATTGTTAATATCAAGATATATACTTGTAAATATAGTTAAGCATTTGACACGTGACTTGGAGTGTATAGTCTTCATAAAGTGCTTTTTGCTCTGATTCCACCAGTCAGTTAAAATATTAAGGCAAATATTATAAATAAAATGTTACAGCATTTAATGGTGACTGTGAAATCTATTAATTTTATGGATAAAAGAATTTGTTAGTAACTTTCAGTAGCTAAACAATTAGAGAAATAGTTAAATAATTAGAAATTAATCGAGTTCATATTAGAAATTGAGAGTTTATGTAACTATTAGATTAGTTAAATCTTAGGCAGTAGAATACATTAGGTGACTTTGTGAAGAACATCATATCCTTTCTTAGCTAACAAATGTTGATAAAAATATAAATTAAAATTAGAACATTATTATAAGATTAGATTATAACATAATTATTATAGGATTCTTCAATGAATGCATTTATAACATTAAATAGGATGATAATTTGGAACTGTTTTTAATTTTTAGTTGTTTGAATTTACCGAAGGCCATGAATCTTTCAAGAAAAGACTTACTTAAGAATGGTACATTTTCTGCCAGGCACAGTGGTGAACACTTGTAATCCCAGCTATCTAGGAGGCTGAGGTAGGAGGATTAAAAGTTTGAGGCCAGTCTTGGCAATTTAGTAAGACTTTATCTCAAAATCAAATTAAATAAGGGTTGGGGATGTAGCTAAAGTGGCAGGGCACTTGTCTAACAGGTGTGAGGCCTTGGATTTTAATTCTCAGTACTGTGAAAGATAAAGGAGAAAAGAATTCCACATGTTCTGAAGATAAATTAAAAAAAGGAATGTATTGCATTGTCCTCTTCATATTTCTTGATCAGAAAACTACCAAAATCACGTATAGCAACATCAATGATAAGTTATCTTCATCACAAAGAAATTTCATATTATTTTCTCAGAGAAGTTCAGATGATGGTAGATTCTTGCCACAGCTTTGGCTTAATATTGATTTTTTTTTTAAAGAGAGAGTGAGAGAGGAGAGAGAGAGAGAGAGAGAGAGAGAGAGAGAGAGAATTTTTTTTTTTTTAATATTTTATTTTTTAGTTCTCGGCGGACACAACATCTTTGTTGGTATGTGGTGCTGAGGATCGAACCCGGGCCACACGCATGCCAGGCGAGCGCGCTACCGCTTGAGCCACATCCCCAGCCCTTAATATTGATTTTAACATTCAGGATTTGGCACTTGGCCTACATAGAGGAATTTACCCATTGCCTATCTATGCGTCTTTATATCTTTGTGTAGGTAGATACAAGTGCATAAATGGTGTTGCAGGGACACACTGGAACAGTCTCTCACACTTACCTACCATGAACTTGTTTAAAAATTGTTTCCATGCTCCCCACTCACTAATTCTCTTGTAATTTTTGATGAAGTCAGGGAGTATCGACCCCTTAGACGAAGGAAACAGGTGGCTTACAGACAGGATGAGCATTCGTTATCCATGGTTATGAGGTAGGGGTGGAGACCGACCATCTGACCCCTTTTCTAAATTCCCTGCTAGCGCTCCAAATCACACAGACCTGGCTTGTAATCCTGGCTCTATAACTGCCCCTGATACTCATAGAGCAAGGCATTTTATTTCCATCCCGCCTGTCTTGTGAGAAGAAGAGGTGTTAAAACTCACTAATTAGCATTGTGGGCCTAGTTTTATTCTGACAGCTAATGACTTGTAGGTTTAATTAATATTGATTGCCTTCTCGAACTGGGCAAGTCTTTGTGTTCTCTCTCACCTGCACAGTGAGGGGATGACCACATCATCTCCTGAGATTTCTTATTCAGCCTTGCTTGATAATCTGCTGCTTGATAATCAGGACTGAAGAAAGGAAAGGCAACACTCCCATGACTTGAGAAGGCCAAGCCAGTTTGAATTTGCAAAGAGACACGACTGAGGGAAACATATCAACATATAGGTTTAAAGAGGCTGGCTACTAGTTGACATTGGAAGTGTCATTAATACTTCTTCCAGGTTTATGGGCAATGAAATTGGTTTTCAAACACCATTTTTGTTTTTTGTTCATGGTTTGGTCATGGAATGCAATTTAAAAGACCTTTGAATTGGTTTATTTGCTCAAAAATTGTAGTATTCATTGTTGTTTATTGAGCACCTAGACTATACACACAATTCTTCCTAATCTTAGAAGAAAAAATAGAATATACTAATTCCTACCTTGTAAATAAGGAAATGGGCTCAGAGAGGTTAAAGGACCTGCTTAGGTTCACTTAGAAAGTAGCAGAGCCATGATTTCAGTGGCTGGTTTGCCTCCTTGTAAAGCTTGTGTCCTGGTGACCCTCACACTCCCACAACACTGAAATGGAGTTATGTGTGCTCCTCCTGCCCCCTGTCCCATTACAATGGTGAGTAGAACATGGTGCAGGCCAAGGCCAGCCCTTATCACCAATGGGTCCTCGACTTGTGTCTGACATTCATGAGGCTCCTGTGTCATCTGCCGACAGGCCTCTGGGACCCAGATGTCCTCATTACAAAAATCCCACCCTGCCCTCCTCAACCAGGCAAAGAGACCTTGAAAAGGAGCTGGTTTGTGATTCGGGTCACTGTGATGTTTTAACTGAATAGTTAGTTCTTTGATAGCTTCTTGCTTCCCTGTGCAGCATCCAAACTTCCAACAGTGACTCCCAACACTGACTGCACATTAAAACCACCTGGGAGCTTTTCATTCATAACCATGCCTAGGCTGTCCAACTACAAATTCTGATTTGAATGGACTGGAGTAGGGCCCTGGGTATCAGCATTTAAAAAAAAATCTACAGGAATGCCACTGTCCTTCTAGGGAGAAGGCCACCTACTTTAGGGTCAGAAAGCTTTCTTTTTACTCTTTAGTTCTTTTGCTGTGGTATAGTTTTCTTTGACTCCTTTGGGCCTTCAATTGTATCATGTCATTTTGTTGAAGGATAAGATGTACTTATGAAGAGCATGCATGGTGTTTTTGAGATGGCTAAGCTTGTGGAAAGGGTGTTAAAGGAATGGACATAGTTGTTGAATTTAGTGGCCCCAGAGGAAGGAAATGAGCCACCTTGTATTGGGTCACCGAAGGCCAAGAGATTCGTGGCTTTTGTCATCTTCCCTATTAATCCATTCCCTCCCTCCCTCCACCAAATTTTTGACTCTGAAGGGGTTTATTTTCCAACAGTCACTACCACTAATTTTACTCTAGAACATACCCTGGCTTGGTTATTTGTTTATAATTTCTTTACTTTTTGTTTATTGCTTTAATTTACTCATATGTATAAAAGAATGCCTTACCCAGAGACCATCACTGAGGTGCACGGCGTGCAGACACAGGCTTTCGGCCTGCTCTTTGGAAACACCCCTGGGTCTCCTGTCTGTTCCCGGTAGTCCTCTGTACACCGGACACTAGTCTTACTCTCCAGAATTAAGGCGACTCTTTGCTGTTTCTGGGCTCCAGCCAGGTGAACTGCCCCATCCTTCCTTTGTTCTGTGATCTCATTCTACCACAGCATTAACTCTGTCCTGAAGCCCTCCATCAATCCAACAGCCGGAAATAATCTTCCCCTTCCTAGAACTGCCACCGTGCTTTGAGCGGGAACACTTTTAGAACTCATCACATTGTACCTCTAGCTATTCTTATTTATGCATGTGTCTGATTCCTCCCCTTCTACTACTGTAAGCTTCTGGAGGGTGCGGCTGCCTCCTTTTAATTTTGGCAGCTCTTGCTGTGCCAAGAATATGGGAAACATTCCATAAATATTTTTTTTTTGAATAAATGTGTTACTTTTAGTTCATCTCAGCAGGGTTGTGCAGAGTTAACCTCCTGAGCTCCTGGTGGCTTTGGTGAACATTTGGAAAGGTCCACTGTGAGGGAGTGAAATCCGGTGACCTAGTTACAGCACAACCCCTGCAGGCTCACCGGTGATGGAGGCTCAGGTCTAAACTTCTGCCAAGGGAGAGCCTGCCTTATTTATGGTGCTGGTCATGTCTTTTTAAAAATGACCCTCTTTTTCTTTTTTAAGTAAAAAAGCAATAAATTCAAACACAGAAACTTTGGAAAATGAAAATGAAAATCGTCTCCAGTATGTCTACCTATTATTACTCAAACCTGTCCCAGTTTAGCAATACATGATAATGTGGGGTGTCCTGTGCTTAGAGAAAGGAATTCACTTCTTTGTAATAACTGTGGAAAGGCCATTGTGTCCTGTAGAGGGGTTGTTTTAAGTATTATTTTATGATTATTATTACTATCACTGAAGCCGAACCAAAATAGATACTGTCATCGTTGCTCCAGCTCCAGGAAGGACCTCGTGGCTGCACTAGGATTAAGCGCTTAATATTTACAAGGTGCTTCATTGTCTTTTTTTAGTGACTAGTGCCTCTACAACAGCTGTGTCAGGGCAATGACATTGCTGTCAAACTTTGTGGAACCAAAGACCAAAAAGGCAGTGTTGATGGAGTAGTGTTCTGGTGCTGGGCTGGGAGGGACCAGGCCACAGGCCTTGGGATGGGTGTGGGAAGGTAGGGAACACTCACTCTGTTTCTGGTGAGATTTGTTCTCCCAAGAGTGTCCCAGGGCTCCTTTTTATGGGAACTCCCCAAAGCCTGTATGGTCTTCAGACCCTAGTGTCTATGGACCTTAAATGTAATGAAGATGTCAGCTAAATTAGGAAAAAAGGAGATGGGGTGATTTTAAGGAACAGGGGATTTTCCTCCCACAGTGCATTCCATTTAAACCAGCCATGGCCAGGGTGAGTGAGCAGTAAAACGTTGTACCTATAAAACATGTTTGGCCAAGTGCATGGGACTGGTGGGTACTCCATATTTCCTGCAACCATGATTCAGAGTATTAAAAAAATAAATTAACAATCAAATCGATGTTTATATTATTTTTTAATAGTAAAAGTAATATATGCTCATGTATAAGATTAGAACCCGTGGGCATGTATAAAAAGAAAATGAACTTCACCTGTAATCCTACCACTTCCAGGTAGGACATTTCATTTGCGGAAGTTGATTTTCCTATATGACCCTGGGTTTTTAAGTCTTAACTCACCCTCTGTAACCTAGTTCTCAGCTCTACTTTATATAAATAACATTGTTAACGGATTCCAGATTAAAAATAAATTATATCTCAATCAAAATGCACTTGCATGTTTTTTTATTACTGCTTTATGGTTAAATATACTATTTGGGTTCATCCCGACAAAATCAAACATGCATGGAAAGCTTTTTCATTTCCCTTGTACATTGTTAAATACCTTCCCATCTCACACAGATATACACACACTGCAAAACTCACTCTACGTAAGAATCAGCCTCTCATTTTACAGATAGGAAAACTGAGGTCTAGAACTTGCAAAGATCACATTAAAATAAAGTGACAGTCTCCACGGAGCCCATGTCTCTCGAAGCCCTTCAGTGCCGCTCACCTTCCCCAGTGATAGCTCCTTACTAGGTCATGGAAGCAGAGGCAAAGGGAGAAAGGGAAAAACACGTCAGTTCTAAAGAGTGCAGGTTTTTTCTGTGTCCTTTAGCTGAGCTATTTTTGTGACTATTCAGTACGTGTACAATGCTGCCTCTTGGAGCGTTCCAGCCAGACTAAGAGGCCATTCACTGCTGACTGCAGCCGTGCTGCCCCCCCCCCCCCCCCCCCCCGTGGCAGATTCCATGGAATCCTTGGCCCGGAAACCAGATGGGAACAAACTATTCCAATAAAAAATTCAAATTTTAGAGTCTGAATATACACAGAAAAAAAATGACTGCATATCCTGTTGGACTACGTACATAACAATGAAGCAGTGACTTATAAACGTGTGACAAGGCCGAGGGTAGGGGTGACGTTGGAGTTGATTCATCACCTAGTCTGTAATCCATTCACCAGCCACAACTGGTTTTAAACACAAATGCCAAATTATTCATTCTCCTTCAGTCTGACCCTGTGATTCTCTCAGCACCTTGAGTTGCTTTCTTTGCATGTAGGACAAAGCATGGACTCCTCCATCTGGTGTTTAAAGTTATCTGAGCTGTCTTTCCAGACAGCTACAAACTATGGGGATATACTAAGGTAACAGATAAGAGCCACATTGCAGCCAGACTGCTCCACTACTGACTAGCACCTCACCTGTGTGCCTCGCAGCAGCACACTTCCCTGTGCTCTGGTTACCTTATTTGTGCAATGGAAATAGTTTTTTTTTAAACTTGGGATTGAACCCAGGGGCACTCTACCACTGACCTACATCTTCAGTCTTTTTTTATTTTGAGACAGGGTCTTGCTAAGTCACCCAGGCTGGACTCTAAATTGAGATCCTCCTGCCTCAGCATCCTGTTGCTGAAATTAGAGGCAAGGGTCACTATATCCAACTTGAAATAGGGTTACAGAGATTAAACAAGTTAATATTTGTAAAGGGCAATGATTAGCTCACAATCCTTCACATAGAAAGTGTTCTATTCATTTTCTTAAATATTTTTTCTAACCCATCTCTGATAGTTTCCTTCTTGTACTAGACATCTGGTCAGTCCTGAGAAGTTTCTCTCATTTGCCTGCCTTCCTACAGCTTTGGCCCTCACCTCTCTGAGCCGTTGTTGACCTCACATTTCTGCCTGCCCAAATCTTATTCGTCCTTTAATTGTGCTCAAAAGCATCTTTGTCCTCATTCTTGATGTATCCAAATATTCATTCCTTTAGTAGAAGGGCTTATGGACGGGGCTCTGTGTGCCAGGTGCCTTAATGGGCAAACCTTTTCCAAGCCAGGTGAGGCCTAGCTGTAGCCTGTCTTGTGCTTATCACCATGACATTGCTGTAAGGTTTGTGATGGGGTTCTTGCATCTCTCTTCCTAGAATATAAGCTAATAGAGAGTAGGTTGACAATTAATAGTTGCTTATTGTGCCTAATTTTTAAAAGTTTAAGTGAATGAACAAATGAAGGAGGTACTCCTTCATTTAAGGCATTAATTACCTTCCAAGTAAGGCAAGGATAAAGGGAACAAGCATTGTTTGTATGTGTGAGAGAAAGATGGAGACAGAGAACAAACGTTAGGGTGTGTGTGTGTGTGTGTGTGTGTGTGTGTGTGTAAGTGAGGGGTGAGGTTTGGGAGGAAGGCTGTGTCTGAGGGCAGAGGACCATTTCCAAGTTGAAGAAGGGCAGAGAGAAGACGGGGAGAAGAGAGCTGCAGAAGTTGAGGGAAACAGAATTTCCTTAAGTGGTATAAAATGCCAAGTGAATTGGGCCTCAGTTTTCCTTTTCCTCTTTAGGAGGTTGGAGCTGATTTTTAAATGAGGTGGGGGAGGGAGGTGGGGTTTGGAAAAAGAAAGTGAAAATTGTTTTCTGAAACTGTCTTTGCCAAGTAACCCTGGACAGAAAGTTCAGAGGGGAGGGCTGCCACAGCCTACCAGCAGCAGCAGGCCCACTCACTGTCCCTACAGTCCTGGTCACTCCTGCCCCTGCCTCTCTCCTTCCTCCCTTCCCTCCCTTTCTCTCTCCCTCCCTTCCTCCCTTCCCTCCCTTTCTCTCTTCCTTCCTTCCTTCCCTCCCTTTCTCTCTTCCTTCCTTCCTTCCTCTACTCCCTCCCTCCCTCCCTCCCTCCCTCCCTCCCTCCTTCCTTCCCTTCCTTCCTCCCTCCTTTTCTCCTTCTCTCTCTCTCTCTCTCTCTCTCTCTCTCTCTCTCACACACACACACACACACACACACACACACACACAGACACACGTGCACGCACACAAGTAATTGACTGGGGAGAAATAAAAAAGTAAAATGGAACACAAAGTAAGCAGATGATTTCAACCTGCAATTATTTGCCAGATGATAAGCATGACGTATGGACCTGACCACCTCATCCGTTTCCCAGTGGTGGCCTTCTGCTCCTGCCACCCTCCTGGTTAGTTCCCCCGCCTTCCACTTGCTTTCTGACTCAAAGCAGGAGAAGAGAATTGAACAGCCTAACTAGATTTGGAGAAGAGACCAGGGCAAGTTTTGGGAGCTGACTCCAGAGGCTTAGCATGAATCTGATTTCTGGCCTTTTCATTCTGCAGATTTTCCAGCTTTTTAAGTAGTTCTTGTTTTTACTGCTAATCATGCTTTGCTGTGGAGGGCACACACGTTCAGTTGGGGGCATGCTTTTTCGAGTCCCCATGTGTGCAGGCCTCAGAGTAGCTTTAGGGGAAGCCGAGATTGTGAAGAGCTCCAGTTTGTGTGTGTGCTCACCCTGTGGGTGCCAAGGGGAAACTGGATTCTGTGGAGGTGAGAGAGAGCAGACAGAGATGGGTAAATAAGTGTGCTGAGAGCTGACAGGACCTGCACACAGGTTGTGAAGTGATCAGTGCTTCAGTTAGAACTCTGTGGGAGGGTGCAGTGTTCTGTTTGTCCCACCAGTGAGGGCTTTGCTGGGTGTGTGTGTGGGGGGTGTTCTAGGCTTGCAAGGGAGCTAGGACTTTCCTAAACAAGGCAGAGAGAGATGCCTCTTCAAGCCAAAGGGAACAGCAGAGGCATGAAAATATGTACAGAAATTGGGAGCGGCAGGCTGAGTTTGGAAGGTGCGAGGAGGTGAGACATCTGTCTCCAATCTTAAAAGTCTCCAGGGCCCTCCTGTAACATTTGGGCTTTTTTTTTTTTTTTTTTCCCCTTACAGGCAGTGGGGAGCTGTTACATACAGTAGGATTTTGGAGAAGGGCTGTGATAGGATCACTCTGGGGTGTGTATTTTGTTTTGCTTTTACTTCTTACATTTCAGAGTCTTTTTAGGAACTGTTAGGCAACCTTAACTCTGGGGAGCAGCGTGCACTGCCTATCTTTATAGTCTTTTCTTCTCCATTCTTTCCTGGCTTGGCTCCTTCTCAAGCTTCTGATAATGAAGCGTGGCAGCAAGGTTCCTAGGAGCGACCATGTGCATGTTCTTCCTGTCCTTTCTCCCTTCCCTTTCTCTTCCTCCTCCTCCTCTTTCTCTATCACCACCCCCACCACCAGCAGCAGCACTCCCCTCCCTAAAATAAATAAACCAGTCTCTCCAAAAGGTTCCAAGCACATTAGTCACATATCCCAGAAGTTTAATACAGAATTATTTTGACAGCGAGAACAAGAAGTGTTTTCTAGTTGAACGCACAGAACTTGCTTATTCCAACTGGGCTTTCTGCCGCACAGACAGATGATATGTTTTTTAGATGGATCGGCTGTGCAGTGCGGAGACTGCGACGCTTCCCTTGGATACATAACAAACTGCTCACTACCAAAAGCGGCTGGGGAGAAGATGTGAACCGGCAGAGAGAGAGAGAGAGAGAGAGAGAAGGAGAGGGGGAGAGGGAGAGGGAGAATGAAATCAAGTTCTTATTGAGAATGTAACTTTCTCACTAATAGCTTCCATGATTCACAGAGAGATTTCTGTGTGTTTATTTATTTATTTGGCTGCCTCTGGAGCCATGGAGTCCTTTTTTTAAAACCCCCACTTATGCGTGTTCTAGAAGACCCGGGCAGATTGAGTTGCTGCCACGCGGGTGGCTGTCCAAGCATTCTGGCTCTTCCAGAAATATTTCTTGACTCACTTATTTAGCACTTTCTATTGTTGTTACTGGGCAGATTAAAGAATACCCCCCCCACTGCCCCGCCCTTTGGCCATGCTAGTTCTGAGCTGATACGGTCCACTTGTCCCTGTTTGGCAGATAGGAAGAATGAGGAATAAAACTGAAGCACATTGTTGCTCAAGAGAGATCGTTGCCTGAGGTGCCACCCGGGCAACAGAGGTGCCAGAGAATTGGTGCATGCTCTCCTCCTTTCTGCTTTGCCTCTCTCCTTCAGGGTCCAGCCTCTGAGTAGGAGGGCCTTTCCTCAGCAGTAGTGTGTCTGGGTGGAGACCCAGAGGTGAGTGTGCTGGAGAGGAGTCAAGGACCTAGTTCCTATCCTGCAGTATCTCCTCCTTCTAGGGATTCCCAGCCTCTGAGGCCTGGGGTGACTCTCTGTCACAGGTGCTCTCTCCTGTTTTCTTACCCTCTTCTGCCTGTTTCTCCAAGGCCCTTATTTTCGGGCTTTTATTCCTGCAGGCACTTACTGGCTGTGTGATCTTGGATGGCAAATACTTTGGGCCTCGATATTTTTAGATGCTTTTCTTTTGTGAAATCTTTTTTTAAATCCCTCACGAAGATTGAGTAGGCTTCCATCCAGGGCCAAGTTGTCCCTTGGGAATGCTGTCTCCATGGAACCCACTTTGAAAACCACAGTATTGTAGGTGCTTCAAGGTCTTGTGGAAACCCTGATGATATGCATCTGTTTTCTTTAAGCCTTGGGCCTCTCCCTTTGTCTTTGAAGGCTAAGAAAGTGGCACGTGTACAGATCAAGGAGACTTGACCTTTGATGGTGGCAGGGCATGGGCTCTTCTTTATGCTTGCTCACTTTGGGTGATTCTTCTCAGCAGGGTGCCTTCTGGTCATCCTCTGGGCAGCTGGATGTAGCCCATCATTACTATGCATCACATTGCGCTGAGCAGGGGAGCTGCAGTCTTAGGAAAGTCTTGTCCCATATTGGGGCTCTGGGATAAGGGCGCGTGTTTAGGAACCTCTATGAGAAGAAGAACCTGCCATTCAAACTATCTTTAAGAAAAGTTTTTTAAGTGCCAAGTTTGCTCCGTAAGAGGAAGGTGGAGCATGGGCTTTCCTTCCTCCTCTGGAATTCATTCAGTATATCATTCATCTGTCACTCTGCTACTCCCTCAAAAGGTTCTGACCTTTGTAATCATACTTTATATGTTCACATTGCAGGACAGTTTCTGAAGATGTTTTTTCCCAAGGGAGATTTCATTTGTGCCTCACAATAATTCTGAAGCTAAAGAGACTCAATGAGATTTTATGTGTTTGCCCAAGTTCATAGTTAGGTTGAAGAAAACTGGGAATGGGAAGCTTAGGCTCACTGGCTCATGCCATTGCACCAACCATTCATTCTCCTTCAGGAATTATGAATGCTATTAACACGTACAATTTATCAAGTGCTTGCTTATATATCAAACACTGCTAGGTGGATACTTTACAAAAAGCCAATTTAATCATTTCAACTTCTTTATAAGGTAGAAACGATTATGCCCACTATGCAGAAGAATGACTAAAGATGTATAGTAGATAAATAACTTGCTAAGGATTCTACTTCACAGAATTGATGGATCTAAGATTCTAATTTGGGTCCCCTGCCTCCAGGGGTTTTTCAAACATAGGATGTGATCCTTGTCCATTCTCAGTCCCCATAAGAAGACAAAAAGTATGTTCTTGGAACATTAAAGCTAGCCTGTGGGTGACCATGTGCTGCGGTGAGTACTGTACACTGTTAGGGTTAGCAGGTAGCTGTTTTCCTTTTTTGTTGTGGATACCACAATGTATCTATGCTATTCCTTCTGCCTCCTTTTTAGATTTTATATGTTCCTTGTTGAAACCATGAGTCCTCCACTTTCCTTGTGAGTTATATGCTGTTGGGCAAGTTATTTCTATTCTTGGGGCCTAATAGCAAAATAGCTAACCCTTTCTGCTCAGATCATTCTAAGTCACACATCTGGGGAGTGTGAACAATGAATTCTCTAAGATTCCTTTAAAATAATGTCATTTACAATTATAGATACAGAATAAATTTTTGTTTTAACTTGGGATGACAATTGCAGGGATATTTCAAAGAGATTTTCTGCTTCTGAAACGCAATTTCCAAAAGTTTTAAAGTCAGACACCACATGAAGAAATAATTATATCATATCAAAAAAGACAAATGCCCATTCTGTGTTCTGATAGGCTTACTGCTTACTTCTTGTGTTTTTTTTGTCTCAGTTTTTTTCTTTCTTATTCTTATGTTAGAAAAAGCTTTGTCCCCAAATACGTGCGTGCGCGCGCGCGCACACACACACACACACACACACACACACACACATAGATAATTCTAGAGAAAGAAAGCCGCCTACGTTCATTAAACTTGCCATCGTCTCAGAATCTGGTTCACATACCTTTGGGTGAGCAACAGAAATTTGTCTTTTCCTTTCCAAGTTCAGGGTGTGAATCAATTTCTCCCTGCCTTTTGCATTTTAGTAAATGTTTCCTAGATGGATTCAGTGGGTTTCCAGTAAAGACAAACAGCTCAGAAAGCAGATTGCATTCATACCGAGGCCTGAATTCTGTGACCCAGACTTTGGAGCTCAGTGCCATATATGGCAAAAAGAGGAACAGGAGAGGCAGTTGAGGGAGAATGCCAAACATACAATGCATTCCTCAGAAATGTGCATACGCAACTGACAAAACAGGACCCTCATTGATTTCCATGTTATGCAGAACATGAACTGTGAAGTTTCCAGAAAGAAGCCAATGTTCCAAGCGTCTGCCACAAGGAACAGTTTATTTTCTTTTTTTCTTTTTAGTCACATGTCGGTTTAATTTGGAGTAAGTGTTCAAGTCCATGCTAGCATGGGTGTGGACTAAAAAATTATTCTTACAGTCAGCAGAAATGAGTTTTCTGCCCATTCGACTGCTATCCAACTGTGAAACTCTTTCTCTCTCTCTCTCTCTCTCTCTCTCTCTCTCTCTCTCTCTCTCTCTCTCTCTCTCTCTTTCTCTCTCTCTTCCTGGCTTGTATTTTTCAATGGCAAAGTAGTGGGTTGGATTTGATGATCTCCAAGATCTCTACTGTTTCTGTTTTCTTTGGTTCTAATTTTGCTCGAGATTTTCCAGTTCCTGTGGAGTTCCCTGCAGAAAGTATTTTCTGATTCTTCCCAATGCATTCTGTGGTTTGAACTTTTAAAGACATATCCTGATCTTGAATTTTTCTTTGTGATTTCCTTAAGTATGTTTTGGATGCATTATTACCCTTTACTAGGCAGGTGCTTTCTTGTTCAGGGTAGTGATGAATGCATTTCCTGTATCTTCATGCTCTGCCTCCTCCACTTGTCCTTGTTCCTGGAGAAACAGTGGGGATATGTCCAATACATAGTTGCGGGAACAGGTGTCCAGTTAGCAAATGCAGCTTTTTAATGGCCTTGTTAGTTGTCTGCTTCCATGACACATTCAGCCTTCTCTGTGGGAGAAGTGGGACCAGCAGGAGGCAGATCCCACGGCTTCCTCACACCTGTAGATACAGAACTAGGGATGTAAAACTGAGGTGTTGGTTTCCCAGTCAGTAATTGGATGAGTCACTCGGCTGTCACAGATGTTAAAAAGAAATAGAATTGCAAAACTCTGGCCCTGGAGTGGACTGCTGTCCTTTATACTCTAGGAGACAAGGCATGATTTTAAACGCTCCTCTTTGTCTGGGTTCTGCAGACTATTGTCAACAGACTACAACAGTCTTGTTACAGAAGTTTGTAATTTTCCACTCCTTTTGAAGAAAGTTCTAGCCAAAGTCCACCTCTCCCATTTCCCTTCTCTGCTGAGATAAAGGGAGGTTCCTTATTCCTTGACAAAGTATCCTGGTCCTTGGGCTTGCATGTATTGATGGCAGCTTGTGTCCCTAGCTTGTGCACAGTGAGTGACTGGAAAGTCACTTCTCTGAGGAAGCCATGGTAGTGTAGCAGCACCCATGAGTCCCCTTCCTGCATGCTGAGGATGAAGAGCCAGCTAGTCTCTCAGGCTCTGCCTTAACTTGCTTCAGATTCCCCTTTGCTGGAAGCTGACCACAGCACAGCCATGAGTCTTGCGAAGAGAAGGAGGGAGATGAGTTCTTGTAAGCAGAGGGGTTCCTCCAGAGAGAGGGGGGCTAGGAGATCTGTGTTCCGATGGCAGCTGTGCCACATACTTGCCCTAGACTGATGGAAAAGGCTTTGTGGTTGGGGTCCTTGATTTCTGTATCTGGCCAGTGGAGGTGCTAGTGGTTCTTCAAGTCCTCTTCTAGCTCATAAAGCCTGAATTTAATGTACTTCCGGCTTGTTTTGATATCCTGAGTGATACTGAGCTAGTCAGCTTGTACAAAATTCTGATCACACAATTACCCTCTGTATAACACAAGATCTCCCCTGGTGGGTACCTGCTTACCATAATTAGAAGTAGATTTTTGAGTGTGGCATTCTGCCCCATTCCCAGCCTAGTTCTAACTTTGCCCAGTATGTGCTTCTATGTGTGGCATTCATCTTCACTTTGAATTCTCTGTGAGCCCTTTGTACTACAGAGGTACATGTGTGTGTAAGAATAGGAAACTGCACACTATGACATGGTGGAGTCTATGGGTCAGGAGTGGAACTGAAAATAAATCAGGATTCTAAACCAGGATTCGGGGGTTGTGTAGCAGACTCTACAAGTGGTTCTGGGGAGATTTAGGGACACTGAAAGCAATGTATCTTCTGCTTCAGTGAAAAACATAAATTTTAATGGTTACAAATGCTTCTTGCTATTATAAGAAAAACCACAGGAAAGACCAATCGTGTAAACAGTAATAATTTATTGACCATGACTAATCCTTTGGGGAGTAAGATAGGTGACGTAGGCTTCTGAAGGCTTTGCAGTGGACTAACCCCTTTCACACTCATTAACTCATCAGATCCTTATAACAGGCCCATGAGGGTGGCAGGCTAAGGCACATTACCCTCATTTTACTAATGAGTGGAGTGATGCTCAAATAAAGTGAAGAGACCATCCAGTGTCACATGGTGAAGAGGTGGCACAACAGAGATTGTCCAGTACTTTTATGCTTGCGTCCTGATTTTTGAAGCTACAGCTTAGCTGGTAAAGCAGGATCAAGACACACTCAGCCCTCACCCCATACACACAGCCAGAGCATGGTAGAGGGTGGTGTTTTAATGAGTTGGGAGTCATGTGGGTCATAGTATTTGATGAATCACTCCTGGTGATTAGTGGGGTGATGTTAGTTAACTTTCACAGCTGAGTTATCAACTCGTGTACCCTGATAGGTAACAGGATTGAAGATTTTTGCTTGCTGACTGCTCACACATGCATGTGTACTTTCACTTATTGAAGGCAACAAACAACTAATATGCCTTGAACATTTAATATTTGATCTGTAGAAGTGAACCATGAACTGAGGGCTGGAAAGAACTTCAAAACTTAAATAAATCCCCATCTCCCCTCTCGACCTTCAGTCTCTTTTCTGATATTCATGCAGTTAGTAAGTTCTCATCTATCACACGAGATATATTTTAGTGAAGAGTCATTGGTCCAGAGGCTGTAACGTTCAGTATTTAGAGATATTTATAGATAATTTGTGACTTCCATCAATAGTTGTTTGTAAAATCATTAAATGGCATTATGAAAACTAAACCTCTGAAATGTATATTTTCTTCTTAGAGCAAGTTTCGTGGGTTGGCACTCTGTGCATTCTTTCTCTCTCAATTATTGACTCTCATTTGCCTTAAAATTTCTCCTTCTGTGATTTAGGGCTTCGTAACTTAATTCTGGAAATTATAAATTGGGGAAGTAAGCTCATTCTGTATTCTTTCCCTTTGATTCCATTTTTGGTCCCGGAATTGTATCTACATAATTCCTTAAGTTTTGAGTCATATAGGAACATGTTCTGTGTTCCTGCACATGATTCTTAAAATCTATTTATACTTTCTTAGAACCACAAAGGGGACCACAAAGGTCTTCTCAGATAGCCCAAGACTATAAGTTTTGTGAGGTCAGGAGCTGTGTATCCTCCTCCTGTAACTCCAAACACCCAGCCCAGTGCCAGGTGGCCTCAGAAAAAGAGAGTTCAGTTGAATTGGATTTTTCATCTTGCTGCTCTTTCTGTTCCTATTCAACTCGTCCAGTCATTGGAGGAAGAATGTGGACCCATCAAGTGTGATGAGTAAGTGAATCATGGGCTTTGCTGCCCTCCACTAGGGCTTTAGCTGTGTTTAGGTTTAAGAATGCTGAGTAACTAATAAAAACCGATTCCAAAGCACTCTGCAGATAGAAAGTGCTTCATATGTAATAAATAATAACGGCCTTTCAAGATTAGGCACAGCCACAGAAAGAAGTGCCGACCTTGCAGGCTATAGGAACTTCTGAGAGAGCTTATGGTAGAGGAGTGAATATCATCACTTTGTAAAGAATACTTTTACCTCCAAGTCACCGTATTTTTCTCATTATGGGGAAATATTTACTTTCTGAATTCTCTAGGAATTAATCCTTGCATTGGTATTAGGAGTCTGACTGCAGGATCACCATGGAAAGTGACAGGCAAGCCTAGAAGAGCTTAAATTCAGTCCTTCCCAGATTCTGATGGCTTTCCCGACTACTGTGTCCTTAAAGAAATCAGTAGTGACCTCTTTTAGTTCCAGGGCACATGTTAGTTTAAGAGGTAGATGTTAGCACCTTTTCCCAAAGGACATAGTGGACTGGCCAGGGCCCTTCTGGCTTCGTATTATTGGTTTTGGAGTAGAACCTTATTTAGCTGTACAGGGTGCTTCTCCGCAGATTCTCTCTGTTTCCAGAGAGGCCTTGATTTTTTCTTCTTGGAACTTTATCAAGCAAATTGCCTGCCTTTCCTTTGTCCTGGGTTTCAGGTCATTTTGATTCAAATTTGATGAATAAATGACAGCCGGCCACCAGGAGTCACCCACTATGTTTTCACCTGCGTTATCTGCCTCGTTAAAGCAAGTAGAAGTGTACACAGAATCTTGCTATTCTCCTTGGTGACTTTAAAAGCCTTTTTCTTCTTAGTCATGAGATGCCACTCTAACTGGCCATTATTCATTCAATCAGTAAATATTTATTGGACACCTATTGTATTTCAGGTACTTTTATAGGTGCTGGTCAGTGAACAGAACAAAGTCTGCTAGAGTTAATGTTTGAAGGATTTAACAGAAGTATGGTTTTAAAAAATGATATGACAGAAGTATCTTTAAAGAGATAAACAGAACACAATAGCTTTTTCATTCAGACCTTTCTTCCTTCTCTTTTTTCCCTCTGATTAACCTGACTCAACACTGCTTTCTCTCTTGCTTTTACCAAGACACCCGTGATTTCCTCTTGTTTTCTTCTTTACTCCTATTGTGTCTGCCTGTGCTTCTTGCATGTTAATGGTGCAGATGAAGCTGCCCCTGGCCAGACCCACCTTCATACCTATGCCCTCCCTGCTCTTTTGCTCCGGGCTAGGGGTGGTACGCAGGTGCCTATGCTGTGAATCAGAGAACCCGAAGGGAAGAGTGGCTAATGGCCTGAATCCAGCACTACTGCATTATCAGGATCCATCTGAAGAAATGGATGTGACCTAAAGGCCAGGCCTGGTGACCCAAATGCCTCAGCATATTGAACTCAACGGGACTTCTGTCTTTTCTCTGAAGTCTCGTGTCTCTTTATTTGGACTGGACTTAATAGAATTTCCTTAACACTAATTAATAATAAATAAATGAATTTGATAATAGGCTTAATAGAACTTTTTCTTTACTGAGTTATTTTACCCATTTCTTAGTTTTCCTAGGTGACATGGACCATGTTAGTGCGGTTGAAATTTGTTAAATGAATGGGGGACTGGGAGAACATTTTCCTCCTCTGAAAACTAGTTTCTTATTTTGAAAAGAGGAACGAGCCACATTTGACACTGAGTCCTAGATTTCAGCGGCTCAAATGCAGAGACCTGACCTCTCTATTGACCAAGTGGTTGGATGATACTCTCCTCGGATTTCTACTAAAGCTTGAGGTTTGCAGGTGCCTGACCATCCATGGGCTATTGTGATCCACCCTAAATTAGGGCCAGTGATTACGCCTTAGCAAAAAGCAAGGCAGTGCTTGTGGCAGAAAATATTTTCTTTTTCATTCTCAGGACATAGATCTCTAACTTCGCACTTTACCTAGTGCCTTTGTTTCATGCTGGTTTCTAGCCCTTTGCCCCTCTTTAGAGCCATGCATCATTAGCATGATAATTTGCATTTATTTTCACACACATTCTGTGTCAGGCTCTACACCTGTACTTTCAATATCTCATTTCATATAATCCTTAAAGCCAGCCCATCTAGTAGCTACTAGTTATTCATATTGAATAGGTGAGTTATGGATGGATTAGAGAGGTTTAAGTAACTTCTCCAAAGTCACATAGCCTGTAAAGGCAGGATCAGGTTAGAAATGAGATCTCTCTGACAGCAGCCTTTGATTTTGTTTATGCTCTCTTCACTCCTGGTTTCTTCTCCTGCCCATCTCTGTTTACCTTATGCATGGCTGAGAACTGAGGTCCGTGTGCAGGGCTGGAGGGAGAGCTCTGTCCTCACTTCTTCCTGTGGTGGTACCTGTAGTCAGCAACCTTCCATGTGTGTCATATGCTTCTGACTCTCAGTTTCTGAAATGATTCTCAAGACCGAATTCACTGACAGGTCCCTTCTAATAGGTTCATCGTTTTTCCAGGTTTACTTGTCTAGGGACAGCTTGACATTGCTTTCATGTGCATGGTCTGGGGATGTACAGAGAGCTGTTGGATTCAAATCTCTTCTCGGTGTCTTTTTAAAATTTTTTTGCATGTCCATCATAATACAATATGTTATAACAAGATCTTAAGACTTTAGACTTTTTTGAGAATTTGGGAGCAACTTGAGAAAGGAGAGTGAGGTTGGAGAGGGGCATGGCCTTTGCTGCGTCTTCTCAGTGGACCATGGCGGAGGCCTTGTGATATATCCTGGCCCCTGTGAGCGCCTCATACTCTCCAGGGAACTGCCTCAGCCTGGAACACTTATAGTATTGGTGCTTAGCATTTTTGTATTACTTTACATTTGCAAAGTGCTTTCCAGTGATTTATGAGCTGTTCTTGTTTTTAATAGCCCCTGGAGATAAGTTGATATTCAGTCTTCCGAGAATGTAAATGCATAGAGAAGGCTCATCTCACTAGATATTATTGGATCTGGGTTCAGGGCTCTGACCTCCTGGGATAAGGTCATTTGAGGCGATTGTCTCATGTGGGTTAGAAGGAAATCAAGTGGACTTAACTTCAGTTCTCAGTCTCTAAGGCAGAGGTGAAATGATGATGGCTATTTAAGAAAATGACATAGAAGCTGTTATTTACAGAGCTGAATTCCAGTCCTGACTCTGAGGCTGCCCAGTTTTACTGACCTTGAGCAGTTGCTCACCTATGTCTCAGATTTGCCTCTGGTTAAAAAAGAGTTTTCTCCAAGGTCACTTTAGAGCCAACATCGTGTTAAATAAAATTGAATGACTTTGGACTTCTCCGGAACCCTGTGTAGCCAGTGAATTATATGACAGAGAACATGGGTATAGATCTAAACCATTAGGGAACTTGTATTAAAAGATGCTCACCTTCCTTTTTCTCTGGCTCAAGGACTAACTGACAATGATGTGCCTTCAGCTTCGTTTTAGGAAGCATACAATCTCATTCACTATAAAACTGAGATGGTGAGTAGAGTTGCTAGAGGAAAATCAGACTGGAGCCAAGACCATCAATTCTATATCTTATGGGTGTTGTAGAAAGTAATTAGCAGGCTTGATTATCTCACTGGTTCAACACACGTTTTAGGGATGTGATGTAATGCGAAGCAACATTTAGTTGTCAGATTTTAGGGCTGTATCAAATTTATTCTTGCAGGAAAAGTCTAGTTGTCCTGGCAACCTGAAATTGATTTTCTTCTTGCTCTTGTCAGCTGAAACTGGTCCCCTTTGAATCATTCCTCTAATTTAATACAGAGAACTGTATGTCCCCACCTGGTGACTGGATCGTACTTAATGACAGGTAACTCCAGCAAATGGTTTTTCTCTTCTACCTGAGCCAGAAGCTATGTTTTCTTACTACATTCACCCTGTGTTGTTTCTCTTTGTGGTTATTTTTCTGTGGAGTTAGGTGTAGAACTAAAGAGTCATTTAATTAATTAAGAGTTTAATCAGGCCTATAGAGCCGTGACGTCATTGGCAGCCAATCATGGCCTTCCATTTTCAGTTACCTCCTGGGCATGGGTGGGATTAGAATGCTCTCCAGAAGAGGGAGTCCTTTTGTGGGAATGCCTACCAGTTTTGTAACCTGGGAAGGGTGATGCAATGGCCCAGAAAACAGAGAAAGCAGAGCTGCCTGGCTGCTTTTTTTGCCTGTCAGTCATCTCTGTCCAGTGGAGCGGGTTGGTCCACAAAAGGTGGAATGGACATCACTGAGAAGTAACCGATGCATGCCCTTGACGTGTGAGGAGGTGGTGGGGGAGCCCTTCACTTTGCTGAGATGATTGCAGAGCTTGTGTGCACTGCAATGCCACGCGCACTGCATCTCAGGATTCAGAACTTCTGACGGGGAACTGCTGCCAGTAATTTTGAGGAAACCTGGAAATCAGCAGAAATGCCAGAAGTGAGGAGATGAGGAAATAGATATCAGTTATCAAAAAAACAGGTATCCGGAGTCTAGAATCTGCTGACTTCATTGTGATTCCTGGTATGGTTCTAGGATGGCTTAGTAGACAGATGATTTATGATTGGATGAAAGGAAGTAGTGTTCACCAGGAGCCAGGACAGGGTCACTTAGCCATTTCCCTTTTTGTTTGGGTTAACGAGCTGTTGGATTGAAATATCACAGACATAGTGTAGAGGGTGCAGGCTTTGGAGATGGATCATCTGGATTGAAATCCAAGGTTGTCAGTTTTGTAGCCACATGACCTTTGCTAAGTTGTTTAATTTTTGTGACTCAGCTTCCTTCTCTGGCTAATCATGGGACTCACAAAGGATTACTCCGTGGAGCCTAAATGAAATAACGTATGGGAAATGCTCAAAGCAAAAACCTGCGTATAATAAATATTTAATAAATGTTGCCATAATTATTATTAGTAGGAAGAAATTTAGTAAAGCATTTAAAAATCTTTTGCATGGTTTTGGATCAGGTGAAAACATGTAAACTGGATGGATTTATGGGCACATGAATAAACATGCACTTATTAGTAATGTGGATGAAGAAAGAGTGTGCATCTTGGTGGCAAAAAGCTCCAAAGCTGTGTTGCAAAGAGGAAGTTGCAGGGAGGGGGGAGAATTTTTGAGCATTTTGCAACTTGTTGATCCCTACCCAGTCCCCCATTATTTTTTCTCCTACGAATTAGTAGTCATCATTAATAATTTTGGTATTTGTCTACTTTTCCCCCAATACTTACATATCTATAATAGATATTTTTTGGTTAAAAAACCCTCAAAATTTATTTATTCATTTTTTTTCTTTTGTTCTTTCATAAAATATCACAACTACCAATGTTGGAACAGTTTCTCGGAGCTTCAGTACCCTGTTGACCTACATATCATTGTCCTTAGAGCCACAGACAGAGGGGTGCCTGTACTGCTTTACCCTCTTCTTACCATAGACTTAAGACTTCTCTTTCTTTTCCTTCCTTTGTTTCTTTTTATTGTTCCTCCTTCCCCTTCTTATTTATCTGCCTCCTTCACCATTGCCTCCTTTACCTTTGTCTTCTGTTCCCTTCCCATCTGGTCCCTTCCCTCCCCCTTCCTCCCTTACTGTCTACCTTTCCCCCTTTCTTCTTTTTCTTCTTCCTTCTCTTCTTCCTCCCTCCTCCTTTTTCTTCTATTCTCCTTCTCTTTTTTTTTTCCTTCATGTTTTATCTCTTGCCTTAGCTTAGTCTCAGTAACCAGGCATTTACCTGATGCTAGAGACCCTTGGAGAAGCAGGTTCTGGCCACCGACTCTTGTCTAGGAATTGTCAGGACCCCATCAAAAAACATTTATTGGGCCCCTGCTTCCTAATCTGTAACACTGGAGGTTGTGATATCATTGTTCAGCCTCACAAGGTTGTGGTGGCCTACGAGTGACCCGTGTCTTGTGTAGTTTCTTGTCCTATATGCAGGGGTGATATAGGAAGTTGGCTTGCATTTGCGTTTATCTGTCTGGACTGATGGAAGTGTAGGAGGTGCCCCTGAGAGCAGTGAGCTTAGAATTTCTGTCGTGTGACCTCTAGTGTGTTTTCTGTACTTCCAGGTGTCCCTGACCCAGGTGATGTGCTTGCTCAGAGGCCTTTGCACCTCTGACTTCAGGCAGCCTTCACACCTCCTCCCTGACTCCTTCCTGTTACCCCATGTTCATACTTCTCACCCTACGGGAGGGCCATCCTTCCTGAACAGCCCTCTCTGATAGGCAGCTTCCTTCATGCCCAGTTCAAATTCCACCTTCTCAGAAACATCAGCTTTTCCATTTGGAATGAGCTTCTCTCTCCTGTCTTGTCCCTACCATGCAGTTTGTACTTTGAGAAGCACTTTCACACACACACACACACACACACACACACACACACACACAGTGTGTGTGTTTTGATGGCTGGTGTCTGTTTCTGGGCTCTGATCAGAGGATACCTCTGAGTTTTCACAGCCTGGCTCAGTGGCTGGCCTTTCAGGCACTCTGTAACTGTTAAATTGAATTACTGAGAAGGCCTGTGCTATGGAAGGTTAAGTGCAACTAACCCAGGGAACCAGAAGGGCCTCTGGGAACTGGGCTCAAGGAGCCCAGCTTGTATGAGTAGCTCCTCTTTAATCCTATTTTTCTCTAGGCAGAAGGAGAGGGGGTGACTGCTTAAGATGCTGGTGACATTCCCAGAGAAGTTGGGTCAGAATGTGCCATCTCTTTTCCAACTCTCAAGTTCTTAGAGAATCAACCCTTGCCCTATCTGAAAAGGTTAGCGTTACAGGAAGTGGTTACGTGACGACCTCCGAATTTCTGGCTTTGATTATTGATCTTGAAGAAGACTTTGCAGTTGCCCCTGTTACAAGGAAGGCAGAGATGTTAAGGTGCTGCACTTGTGAGACTAAGTGAAGATTCAGCTTTGTTTATGATTCTGACCTTTGGGAACAGTCCAGGGTCAGCCTGTTCATATGATGTACTCCATAAATCCACTGCCCACCAGCGTTGTTGGGTTCTTAACTTGATGGCTGCTTGTGAAACACCTTTTCCTGACTTGCAGATGAATGTTGCATCCAGTGACTCATACAGATAAAAATCCTTTATATTTAAATTGTTTCAGAGAACTTAGGTAAAAAGAGGATGTGCGCAGCAGAGGAAAGAGAAAAAGCAATCCAAGGGTGCTTGGTTCCCAGTTCTAAATCTAAGAGACATGTATGACATGGAACTTTAATTTCCAGATTTGTAAAATGTAAATGCTGATAATTATTAGGGAGGGTTGTTAGGCAAATCAATTTAGCTTATTTAGGAGAAACATCTGGTAGAGGACCTGGTACTTTTCAACAACGGAGTATTCCAGCAAAGTTACAGGTACTTGCTGTGAACCCAGCTTCTATAGCGAGCTGCTTGAATTCGAATGATTTATATTACTTCAGTAAGAATGAGTTATTAAACCTCACTGAGCCCCAGTTTAAATGGCTTTAATTTGGAGTTAAGTATACTTTGCATGCCAAGGTATAAAGATTAGAGCATGTAAAGGCCCCAATGCACACCAGCACTGCTCCAAAGAGATGGCTGCTCTGAAGTCATGGGTCTGCTTACTGGGGAAGTGGACCTCGGAGGTGTTGACTGAAGTTATCCTCTATGGCCAAATTGCTTTCTTGGATCCTGGTTTCTCTTTAGAAACCAGACCCAGGGAGTAGACCCTGGTATGGAAACACTGATTTTATGAAGGTATGAGCCACAGCATGTGTAGAAAAGTGGTTGAGAGTGTTCTCACGGCCCTCAGATGAGGAAGTGTTGGAGAGAAGGCAGTGTTGTACCCAGAAATGATATGGTAGGAAAAGAAAGGCTGAGGCTGGTGATGAATTGATGAGTTAATGCTTGCCTTTGGTGGTAGTGACCAGGCCTAATCTAGGGCAGTGGTAAGTGGAGCTTGGGACAAGAAGCTGCCAGGAAGAATAGGCAAAAGAAACAGAATGAGATCCAGGAGGACCAAGGCAGAGGTGGGTGGGTTGAGTCAAAGCGTGGGATACAGTGTGTTAAATATTCTGCAAGGGGAGAAGGGTAGATGCTCTCTGTAGAAACCATCCCATTAAGTAGAATGAAGGGACGGTTGGAAGTGCATGTGTAAATGTGCATCTGTATATGTATCTGTGCATGTGTGCATGAGTGTATTGGTGACAGGGCCAAGGAGTCTGAGGACTTACCCAAGACCATATAGCTGGGAAACATCTTTCATTTGATCACATTGCTAAGTTTGGTAATGACTACAAGTGACAGAAATGGTCAGGGGGAACATGTAGAGAAAGGGCCTCAGCCCCATTTCCTGCCCTCCCAAGCAGGTAGTGAGTAGGAGTTTTGAGTTTCTCTGTTTGATAGCATCACCTCCTCTGCTTTCCCAGAAATTATTCCTCGAAGTATGACTCGAATCGTTCCTGTGTTGGGAGATGTCTCAGTTCAGAGCTGACTTTCAGCTCTGGTTGTTGACTAAAAAATGGTAATACTGGCAATTCAGAAGTGGCCCAATCAGGTGAGAAAACAAGTCTGGAAGGTCAGGGGGCCTGAGTGTGGGTTCTGGCCTTGTTTCTAGAGACCTGTGTGGAATGGGCAAGTGAGTCTACTTCTTAGTGCCTCAGTTTATTCCCTCTAACTGGAGGATCATGATTTTTATGTGATAAATTTGTTTTGACAGTGCTTTGCAAATTGCAGTGTTGGTCGTAGTATAATAAAGATAAAGGGTTTGGATTCCATTTCTACATTTGCAAAGCAGTAGGCGGGGTGGTGAATTGGTCAGCTTGTGTGAGTTGTGCACATGTTTAACATTACAGCAAGGCCAGCATCTTCTCCTTTTGTGGGTGTGTGTGTGGGTGTGTGGGTCTTAGAATGTTGTGGTTAGTGATTCTAGAATCTACTGACTGCTTGATTCTGTCCTGCCTTGTGCAAAGCACCAGAACTCCTGCCCTTGTCAGCTCTGGAAGATGCGTCACTTTAATAAGACAGATTTCCTAGTTCACTGTGTTGTCCCGGGAGGATTTTTTAATTTCTAGGGCTTTATTTTTCCATGATGATAAGAAACTCTGACTGTGTGAGCCTAGGGTTAATGGGACCAAGGCTTGTAAAGTCCCTCTGTAAGTTGTCCCGAGCTCTATGTATTTTTGGAGCATTTTTTTCCTCCCTATTGCTAGTGGCACGAGGGAACTTCTTAGGTTTTGAAAAGACCCACCAGTTCAAAAGAGGAAATGGAGTGAGGGAAGCCCATAGAGGGAAGTGACATTCCAGGGGCCTTGGAGTGAGTTGGAATCCTGAGATCTGAGCCTGTGAGAGCTGTGTCACAATATGTCCAGTTCAATGTGAGCCTGATTTCCCCGAGCCTAGAACTTTGACAGAGGAAGACAAAAATCTCCTCAGAAGGTTATCAGCTCTCTGAATCCTTGAAGGGGTGGGAGAAGTCCTTTTGGTGAGTGTGGCTGCAAGTGCAGAGGCACCACTACCTCCTGTCCTTGTTCAGTTGTAACTTGTTTCTTGGAGATATATCTATATCTATATCTATATCTATCTATCTATCTATCTATCTATCTATCTATCTATATATATATAAATATATTTGTGGTGCTAGAGATTGAACCCAGGGCTTTGTGCATGCAGGGCAAGCACTCTACTAACTGAGCTATATCCCAACCCATTATTTGGGTTTTGAATGAGTCAACATACTTGTGACCCAGAGGACCCTGTGATGTGCTGGGCCACATGCTGGAATTAGTCAGAAGGCAAAACTGCTTCTCCTGACCCTGGAATCCACTTATTCTGCCTCGATGAAAAGAATCCTCTCTGATCCTCAGTTTCCTTATTCATGGCAATTATTTTCTCTCTTACTGCTTTATGGTGTTGGTACAGAAATAAATAGAGGGAACATTTTTATTTTTGTAAGTAATATTACAGTATTTAGATTTCATGACTTCCTGTCATTTAAAATGGGCAACTGATTTTTTTGTCCCTCCCAAGTAAATGTATTGATATTTAAAAAAAAAAGCCATTTTAAGTTCCAAGGATAGTTAGCAGGTAGGTTTTGCCTGCTGTCAGAGTTCCCTAATTTCAGCCTGTACCATTTCAAATAAATATTGAAGATAATCAGTGATAGGGTGCTCGTGCAAATCAAAGCACAGGTTGAAATATCTCAGGTTCCCACCAGCCTCTCACATCTACCTTAGTTTCTAGTATTCAGTTCTTCATAGACCCTGGGGCTTAAGCCCTCCTTTTGAAATGCAACTCATGAAGACACACTTCTCTTAGCACTTAATCATTGGGCTCCAGAAGGTCACTATTTAAGAAACTGAGGTCTGGCAAGGTCATACATTGAGGAAATGGCAGAAATCAAGACTAGAAGCCAACTCTTTGGATTCTCAATTCTCTGCTCTTTCTGACACATCACTCTTCCCTCCTGTCAGGTGAAGAGAGAAGCCAGATGGTTTGACAAATGGTTCTTGTTGCTGTCAAATCTGCCTTCTCTTTCTGCTCTGACAGACAGTTCTTACCTTCCCCCAACCCCCCTCTTTTTTTAGCGGGGAGGAAAGGGTGGTGGATACTGAGGGAGAGAGGGAGGTGGATGAAGGCAAAAAAAAAAAAAAAAAAGTCATCTTAGTGCCTGATTCTTTATGTGGTAGAGATGGCCAATAAGCTCTTGTTTCTCTGGCAAGAAGCAAAGTGAAGGCAATGAGTAATCGTCATCTTGAATTTAAAGCACATAGGGGCCTAGAAATGGCAGGCTGTATTAGGAGACAACATTGATTTCATATATATTCATCTTTAAAAAAACATGTTTAAGATGCCATATCCATAAATACTAATAAGGCTGTCTGATTCCAATTTTCAGGTGAGATTAGCATTTTATTGAGTATTTTATCTGTCAGATTCAATACTCGATGTACCATCCTCCCAGGCTTATTAGCATAATTGCTGTGCTTAAGCAACAATAAAAAATTCAGCAGTAAAATAGCAGTTAGTACAGGCAATTTGTTATCAAAAGCTTTTACTTAAGGACAGCTCCAGCCTGCATTTATTAGCAAGTTAGGGTTATAATTTATTTTTATTTGGAAAAACAAAAGGAGGGAAAAAGATTTTGCTTTTTTGTTTTGGAAATAATAGAGAAATTAGAAAGCATTGCCTCTTTGGAAAATCGTCCGCATCCCTTCTTCCCCCTGCTGAAAGCGGGCTGTGATGGGAATAGATTCCACTTGAGGCACGTTGGCTCAGACAAAAAGTCGCTTTCCTAGGCATTAGAATAAATGAGTGGTAATGTCCCTTTGTGTTTGTACAGACATTTCCAAAACAATTTCAGATCTCTGCTGTTGCTTAAATCTCACATCAGTTCTGAGTTCTCCATTCTTAGAAAACTGAGTTGAAATGACTCGTTGAAATGACTCTTTCATGTAGGCAGTTTAATGGTAGAGCTGGGCTACAAGAACTAGTCTTCCAGCCTCCAGTCCCATGGCTGCATGGGGACCCTTCACATCCTTCTCCTCAACTCCTGGTTTGGGTACTTTCTCCGGCCCTGTAGTAGAGGGGTTTTATCCTGGGCTTTTTCCATCAGCTTGTATATATACACCCACACCCACACATCTGCACACACGTATATGCTTTATACACACACACACACATTTATGTTTATGCATATATATATGTATACACACACATATGCATTTATGTTTATGCATATACACACACATACATCATCACCCCCCCCCCAAAAAAAAACAACACTTAATTATGTACTCTTGTGTTTGTTTTTTCCTTTAGTGTATGAGTTGAAGTAGTTCTGCCACTGGATTTTCTCTTGACACCAAATGTCCTCCATCCTTTGTCTTTAAAACCTCTCTTCTCCCTAGTGACTGACTCAGAAAGTACTTGTGATTACCATCTGGACCTGGTGCACTATAAATGATTTTATAAGTAATGTGTCAGTCTTTATAGAGAAAATAAAAATAAGATTTAAAAGTGTGGATATTGGGAAATCATTTTTATTCTTCTTGAGAAATGTATCAGAAATAAATAAGAACATTAAATGGAGCCTTTTTTAGTATGTTTGAGACTTCAATTATGGGTAATAATTTTCAAATTGAAGATAAAAATTTGTGTGAAAATGGACAATTGAAGCTCCTGAAGTTTGAGAGAAGTTATTTTAGAATCAAATTTTCATTCTAAGGTATGTTCAGTGAAAGCTCTTGTAATCATTGACTCTGAACATCTCCAATATGCAAGAGTCTGTTCTGGCCTCTGAGGGGTTTATAGGTTAAACTGGATTGGGTCCTAAGACTCAATTTACTTTTAGACTGTTGGAGAGGATATTAATAATAAATTAATCATGTTTTTCTTTTTGAGTGGCTATTATAGGATAGGAATTTTTCTTATGTAATTTAATTTCCATGTTTCACTCAATTATTCATTGAATAAACATTTGCGCACCATTTGTTATATGCCAGTCACTGTTTGTTGTGTCTTAGATGCATCATCTCATTTAATTTTTATAAAACTCCTATGAATTAGCTGCAGTACTGTTCTCATTGTTTAGATGAGGAACCTCAGGCACAGAGTAACTTGCCCAAGTCACAAAACTGGTAAATAGTACAACTGCTCTGATACCCCCACTACCTGGCAACATAAATGAAGGAATGGCTGGGTAAGAAGACAGTGTAATGATGGCTGGAGGATAGCAGAACCCCTATGTTAAAGAGCATTGAGCTTGCAACTGGATGAATTTTCAGACCCTGGAATGCTCTTCTTGGTGTTCATAAAAGCCTCAGTTAAATCCCCTCTTAGAATTCCAGTGTCTTCCCTTGAATTGGGGATAATAAAATTTTCCTCTCAATTCTCATTGTGAGAATAAATTTGAAAATGTGTGTGAGATCCTCCCAAAGTGCCTGGTTTTGTGGATGTCTAGCCCATCTTTGGAAGGGTTTTGTGCCTAGGCAGTTTTACGTGTAGCTTAGGTTCAGCCACCAAAGCACATTGCCTGTGTTTAAATCCATGATGCCAAATAATATCATAGGACCTGGCCAAACAATCTTTTCTCTTTGTGCCTCAATTTCCTCATCTGTAAACTGGACCTACCTCAGAGGATTATTGAGGCTTTAATAGGTTAAAATGTGGCAAGCTCTGGCCGATGTTGGCTGTTACTGTTCTATTCTACTTTGATGATGAGGAAGGACAGGTGCAAAGTGAAGTTTAGGACCATGTAGGATCCCTGTCCATTCACTCAAGGACAGAGAACAAGAAGGGCTTTTTGCCTTTGACCTGTCTGTCTCTGAAAGGTGGTTGGGAAAGTAAACTTCAACTGCTATAGAGTATGCAAGGAGAAGAGAACATACCTGCATCCTTGATAAACTCCCTAGGGAAAGTTGCTAGGTGGTTATCAAGGGTCTTTGCTGGCCTTAGAGTGGTATTTTTTCTGTATCTTCCAAGCATGTTCTGTCTTTCCTCAGTCTACACATACATGGTGCCTATCCTCAAAGCCATCTCCTGTTTTTCTTCTTTCAAGAAAGCATTTCTCTATTGAGATTACTTCTTCTTTGGACCCTTTCTGTAGATTTTGGTATTTTACTTCTTCAAAGGTAATATGCTTTAGCTTATGTATTTCACTCACTTTCAAAGAGTAGGAATGCACAGAAGATAACTTAATTTTTGTTTACTGAGGTGAGTTCTAAAATGGAGGGATTCTTTAGGATCTTATGCTTTATAGGCCCTATTGTCCTAAAACAGCAATTATCTTTTTTTTTTTTTTTTTTTTTTTGTGTGTGTGTGTGTGAGAGAGAGAGAGAGAGAATGAATATGTGTATGTGTACATGCATATATTCCTGTATTTTATAGTGTTGATTTTGGGGCATTTCTTCAGTCTATTCAAAATAGAAACAGAAAGACAATGATAAGCATTCATGTCATTAAAAAGTGTCTTTATAGGGAAGGACATTAAGATGATTCCTTACATTGTGTATGGGGCTTTGTGGTTTTCAAAGCACTTCAATATACATTTTCTTCTGGGTGTCTTAGAGCATCCCTATGAAGTGAGCAAGGCAGGGCTGATCATTATTTCTCTTCCAGGGTTGTAAGTGTAGCAGGTTCAGAGAGGTTCATTTCCATAAAGCAATGATGGATGCAAGCCTGTACATTTGAGTCTGAGGTATTTTCTGCTTCACCACCCTGATTTGAGTGTTATGAGGTCATTCTTAGCAACTGCTACCCAGGTTATACAGAATTGCAATTTATTTTTAAAAATGCTTCCTTATATTTCCTTCTTCAAATAGATTGGTTAAAAACAGCTATAATTTTATGTTAACTTGTTTCTCCCTAAGTATAAACAGCAGCAAATCTCTAGGACTTTCTGTTAAATCAGCATGTGTTTTTCAAAAATCAAATGTCAAAGTATTTCCTGAAACTTGCTTTAATGAACAAGAGAGGTGAAGGCAAAATTCCTTTTTTTTTTTTTTGCATGAGGTAATTAGGAAACAGGATATGCAAACTTGCTATATGAATTTAAAGAGGAACACTTGTATTGATGTAAAAACTGGATGGGTACATTACAGAGGGTTTCATGCTGGTAGAAATTTTAAGTGAAAGAAGTTCTCATTAAGCGTATTAATTATTTTTGGTTTGCATGAAAGGCTAATCTGTTTCATGAGTTGGATCCAAGGAGGTCTCTGTCTCTACACACCAAAAAACTGAATCATGACTCAAATGTCTAGTTCTGATTGCAAAGTGCCTTTATCTGAGAGCCAGGGTGTGTCCTCTGAGTACAGAACAGAAGATGGAAGATGGTCTTGAGCTTCTTAATGATGTGGAGTCTGCACTATGCTTGCTTGGGAGGCAGAAAGGATTGCATTTTCTTTGGCAAGTGACTTTGAGTCCCTTGGACACATGGCACCAAATAAGCCCAGTGCTGTGTTGTTAGTGTCGTATGCCCGGGTGTGAGTTAGATGACACGTGTTTTAAGAAACCAATTTCCTTCCTTCAGCTGTACATGGGTTCTTTGTTGGCAATGTCATGAAAAGCCTGCTTTAGAAGGAGGCAGTTTCTGTAGTTGACCATAGATGGCCCTCTTGACCCCTTGACTTTCCATCTTTGATGGTTTCCTTTAAGTTCTACATCATCTGGTAATGATATTTGTGTGATTAATGCTGCAGATATTGATCAATTTGTATTTTTTTTGCAGGATGTTTAGCTGTAGATTCTCATAAGAGTGTATGCAGCATCTACCTTTGCCATGTAATATTTAGCTTCACATTTACAAATATGGTTTAGAAATTGTTTTAGTCAGATTTTTTTTTTTTTTGTCATTGTGAACAAAAGAACTGACAAGAACAGTTAGAGGAGGAAAAGTTTATTTGGCTTATGGTTTCAGAGGTCTCAGTTCATAGATGGCTAATTCTATTGCTCTGGATCTATGAGCAGCTTAGAACATAACAATCAGGAAGCAGAGGGATCTCTGGTGAGCAGTGACCTATCTCTTCCCCTCACACCCTGCCTGTCTGGAGTTACTGTCTACTTAAGCCATGCCAATGGATTAATGCACTGATTAAGTTAAGGCTCTTAGAACCCAACCATTTCACCTCTAAACTTTCTTGCATTGTTTCACAAATGAGCTTTTGGGGAGCATCTAATATCTAAATCATACAAAAATGAAATAACCAACATGGCAGCAAATGGGCCATTCCTTTCTGAGTTTCTTACACCCTCAATTATGTTTAATTATCATTAACTTGCTCCTTGTGTCTCTTGTGCTAGATTTTGAGGTCCTAGAGGGCAGATATCATGTATTATTCGCCAAGGTGGTGCATGGCACTAGTAGATGCTTATTGCTAAGTAGTTGGGTTTCATGGTCTTAAGAAGCTGAGAAGGAGGAAAAGTTTCCCTATGCAGAAAGATGGCTGTGAATGCTGCTGCTTCAGTGCATTGTCAGACTTGCCCACTTAGAGCTCTGTGTTCACAGCTTCTCCCTTAGAGAACCCACAATCCATCCATATCACATCAGTGAGAGAGATCTTTGTAAGCTGAAACGATGTCCTCATGAACCATCCTAATGAGCTTCATGTGTAGAACAGTTCTGCCATCTCCCACATTTGAGAGGTCCCCAGCACAGCCCTTCCTTCCCTCACATGTAGTGGGATAATTTCATGAATGGATTCTGGAAAGGATAAACAAAAGAAAGAGCTAACTAAGTAACTTACTGTGTTTTGGGTAGATGGGAAGTTGTTTTATTTTTAAAAAGTAGATTGCTTAATGGATGGGCAAAATGATGTATATCCTTAAAATGGAATATTGTTCAGTAATAGGAAGGAGGAAAGTACTGATACATGCTACAATATAGACAAACCTTGAAAACATTATGCTAAGTGAAAGAAGCTGGTCACAAAAGACCACATATTATGTGATACCATTTATATGAAAAATCCACAATAGGCCATTCTATGAAGTCTATCGAGACAGAAAGTAGATTGGTGGTTTCTGGCAGGGTTGGTTGGGGGAGGATAGGGAGTGATTGTTAATGGGTATGGGTTTCTTTTTGGGATGCTGAAAATGGTCTTAAATTAGATTGTGGTGATAGTTGTATAGCTTTGTGAATACATGAAAAAAATGAACTTCGATTTTAAATGGGTGAATTGTATTGCATATCAATTATATCTTAATAAAACTGTTAGAAAAAAGTAGATTGTCCTTCAATCTACAGTTTTCGAAGGTTGCTTTAGGGAATCAAAATAGTATATATTGCCAAGTTTTTAACTCCTCTTGATTTGTTTTCAGCAAAGAAATCATGCATAGGTAACAATGATGAGCATGATTAAGGAAAAATTGATAATACAACCTGAACCACCAAACTTGAAATATATTTCCCCCCTCACTTTATGCACAACCTTTTTAAGGAGCTTTAAAAATTTATACTTCCTGAAATGTTGATTAGTGAGATATCCGATAAGAAATAACAGGGTACTGACAGGCCTGATTGTATAAATAGGCGTTTGGGATTGTGTTCATGGTTTGCTTGTCAGCACAAGAGAAATGTGTGATTATGTTGAATGATGGTTAATTTCCTTATCCACCCATTTTAAAAATAAAGATATACGGCTGCAAGACAGGTGCCCAGGGAAAAAAGGAGATCTGCTTTGATAATGAACTCCAGAGAGGAACTAGAAGGAACAAGCTCCTGTTTAGGAGGTGGCATTTGTGCCCTGGCCCAGTGGCTGGTGCCTCACAAAAGATTTGTCACTTACTCTTGTTTTGGGTTTTAATGTGGATAGGCCTAGACTCCCTTCCTTCAAGGTCATTGTTCCACCCTCTCTGACTAACTTATTGTGTCAACAGTGTTAAAAGACCAGCCAGTGGTTGTGCATTGAGGCAGGAGGGGAGCTGTGCTTTCTAGCTTTGCATGTGAACAGTTCATATACAAACAGTTCTCTTTGATTAAGTATCCGGTGAAACCAATTCACATGAACTCCAATTAAACTTTAATGAACAAGTGGGTGTATTAATATCAGCTGAGTAATGTAGGCAGCACAGATTCCAGTAAGTGACTCACTTCTCTGAGCAGCTCATTCCCCATGCACGGTTAGAGTTACTAGAAAGCTTCCAGCTATATTTGAGTGGATCTGGTCTGGGCCTTGTAATTCTAGCAATCCTCGGGGCTTGTTATTCATCTGGTGACAAAACCACAGTCATCCAGACCTCTGTTTTCAGAGCAAGGATTGAGGATGGGGAGACTTGTTCACATTGAACAATTGGGCCCTTTGTGGAACAATGACCATTTGGATGTGTATTCTCTCCATCTTCCTGTTTTTATGATTATTATTTTTTAAGTGAGAATTCTTTTTCTCTTGAAACTTACAAGCAGTGCAGGTGAAGATGGAACACTGTTTTGAACTGAACTCGGCCTCCCTGAGCCTCCTTTCCATCTTCCTCTGCTCACTGCCTCAAGTGTGTAAGTCTCCATAGCTACACTCCAAAACGGCAAGGTGTGCTCAGAATGATGAGCCATTTTGGGCCTGGACCCTGTTCTGTCTAGAGATTGATGTCTGTACCTACTTCCTAGGAAAACATTTAATAAGATGATAAATGTAATAGTCTTAGTTTCAGGCCTGGTACATAATAAGTTCTCATGTTATCTTGGACCAGTGTGGGACGGATGGGAAGGAGGATTTGGAGATGAATGGGGCTCACAGTTCTTGATAGTTCAGGAGCTCAGAGTCTCATAGACATTGACTTAAAAAGATCTGTGTAATTATAGTGATAAAGGCCAAAACTTGAGAGAGAGAATGAGCAGTGAGGATTTCAGGAATGGAGAGATCCCAGAGGTTGGCTGCATATGAGAAGGCAGGGATTAAGGTAGGGATGGGTAAGGGTTTGGAAATGTAGTTGCAGACCCATCTGTGGGCATGAGTGAAAGTAGAAGCATGGATGTACCAGGGTAAGGGAGTGAACATGCAGTGTAGTTAGAGCACAGGATATGTCGGGGCTTGAAAGCCTAATTTAAATTGAATTGAGCCTCTGCCTTGGCTACCAAACCTCAATACCAGTTCCATTTGCTGTTCTGATGCCTTTTCTTTTGCACTCATTTAGAAACCAGTTGAAACAAATGCAGGAGCCAGTCAGATGGAGATAATGTCTAGGTCGTTAATGGGCCAATTTGGGTCTCTTAGCTCAGTGGGCTTGCTAACAGAGAATCCTGAATCAGTTTACCCTCTTCATCTCTGGTAACTCCTCTCCCACAAGGGATTGTAAAATTCCCAGCCCTGAGGATCAGGTAGTAAGCCTGGGAAGAAGGGATTGAATTGCACATGCCTAGTTCCTTCTCTAAACTCAGTAATTGGATAACTCACTACTGCCTCTTCTGTGGACAAGAGAGTTGAGGGAGGCCAGCAGAAAGGGAAATTGCAAGGGATGAAGGAGATGTTCTGCTAGTGCCAGGCCCCTCCCCAACTCTCTCCAAATCGCAACATAGTTTCTTTAGGGGGAAAAATGGGAGGCTGGAAGGGTAAAATAGGGCCAATTTGTAAAAGTGAGGACAATTTTCCAGCAGGGAATGATGTAATTTAGTCTGCAATTCAGTCTGGTTAATATACTTATGCAACTCCAATTGAAGGATGCACTTAGATGACTTAGACTTGAGTAAACAGATCTTGTATAATGCCATCAAGGCCCATGGTGTAAGAATCAGCTGCTCGCAGAAGTAACAGCCACCCACCCCTCAGCGCCAAACTCTGGACACAACTTGTGAATATCTTCCTCCCAAATATCTTTTTAGACAATGTCACAAGATAAAGAAATCCAAGGGGAAAAGGCATAATTTCCACAATGGTACCATAGGTAGGAGGATCTAACTGAATAGATAAATAGATTTTGGGATTTTGGAGAAAGCAGAAGGGACTTTTGCAAATCGAAAGTTGAATGGATTAATGGTGCAAATTATGAACTCTATGTTGTTTGTGGAAAACAAAGGAATGCCTGTTAGATTTTGAAAAATGAGCCAATGGTTTAATTAGCAATTAGAGATAAGCATCTCATTATTGAAGTTAACTTTATTGAACATCTGCCTCAGTCACCAATTAAAATATGTTGTTCCATTTTACAGATGAGAAAACAGTAAACAAAGTTGAAGATCATTATCCAATGAAGCTTGAGTTAGGTTTCATTGGCCAGCTTAATCCTTAGTTCCATGTTGGGGATTTCATCTCCAAGTGAAACAGTAGAATTTATTTATAGAGATCCACAGGGCCAACTGAGTTGGATTTGGTTTTGCATTCGAAGAAATCAAGTAGATGTACTTAGTTAAGCTCTCTACTTTATTTTGGCTTCAAAGATTAGTAATTTAGTAGCCTAACTGATGGATTATACAGCGTTGACAAATTTCCTCTCATTCACGATTTCTTTGGAGCCTCATGTTGTTTGAACAATATTGAAGATAATTTATAGAGGATAGGTCATCTGCTTTGACCTGCCTATTATCTTTCCTTTCAAGATAATATATCATATGGATTAATTGACTGATTAGCCTTCCTGAGGTGAATACCCTTGCAGATCCTTCCTTTCAAACCCCAATCCTGCCTAAATTTTCCAGTGTGCCTCACCCCGGGCTCTTTTGTGGATCCTCTTTTCTAAAGATCTTTAATTGATCATACTGTTCTTCTCTTGAGGGCAGCTTTCAGTTTTCTTGTCCAGGGTAGACACCACTCTGCCATGCTGGCCACTGTGAATCCTATGAATGTAGGCCACCAACCACTTGATCCTCTTGGGGACGCTAGCCTGGTCTTTCATGACTTTCTTTACCTTTGGTTGTCTAAGTATCAATGCTGATGATCACACCATCAATCACTACTTCTCATTGAAGTTTGGGGATACAATTCAGTTAGGGAGGGGTTATTGGAATTCAGACCGATAAAAGTTACATATTGAAATTCTTCTCAGGATTTTGATGGGCACTCTTTCTCAAAATCTATTGCTATCAGTTTAGTTATAGTGTATAATGCTTAGAGTGAAAACTTTTTAAAAAGATTTTGTAATGCATTGGTATCAGAAAGAGAAAGACACTCAGGACCTAGAAAGAGTGAGAAGGTCAAAAAAAGGGTGTGGTCTCAGCTGGAGAGGAAGCTAGATGAGGTTGTCCTGGCCATTTTCTTCTTTTATAACCCAGGCTCATTCCCATAATCACTATTTATCCCACCCAGCAGCACTTTCATTGTTCTTCTAGGTATGTACCTTGGGTTTTGTTCTAGAAGTTTCCATGGGAGGAGGAGGCCAATGGCAGGAGTTCTTAGCTCAACACACTGAAGGTGAGGATCATGAAAGCCTTATTCTATAAGCTTCAATGTTTCCATCAAGACCCAACTTCTCTTTTTGACCCTAGGCCCTACGCGTGCATAGCCCTGTTCTGTAAAAATTCTCTGTACAATTAATCTGACTCCCACCTTTATTGATGCAATAGAGTTTGTCAGAATCAGTTAACTCTTTAGTAAAAATTCCAGAATAGATAGGTGGGTGAGTTTGCTCACTGTCTGAAGAGGAAGGGGGCCAATTTTCTTTCACCCAGTGTTGGGCTCACCCTGGGCTTTTTTTTTTTTTTTTTTGCTTTCTGTGTAGAGACCTTGTTATAACTTTGCAGTCATATCTTCCATATTTTAAAACTAGAGAATTGATCTTACTGTCTTGCTGGTGAGCACAGTCTCAGTAAGTTCTAATGGAAAAACCTGTCTGGTGAAGGGGACAGGAAAGCATCACAGCAGTCCTGGTGAGTCATCTCGAGAGCTGCTCGATCTGAGCAGCCTGGCTTCCTCGATGCTGACTCTAACTCTCCCTCAGTGTGCTGTTGTCTCAAGCAGGTTTTGAATCTTGGTCTCTGATTCCCTTTCTAGGTCAGACTATGTCTGTTTTAAACACTGAGCTTGGACGTCCTCTGGGTAGTTTGGACAGGTCCTATTAGGATAATAGGACTTAGGAATTCATGAAAATAGCAACAGTAAGAAAATTTGAAGTTCTTGAGCAGAGGTGAGGTGCTAAGGGGCCCAGGGAGCTCCATGTGCAGGTTTGGGTTTTGAAACAGGGTGTTGGAACTTGGGGGTGGGAGGGAAGTGAAACAGTTTTGGTGCCCTTTGAGGAAAAAAAAAACAAAGAACGAAACTCTTTCTCTGAGCAAAGTGAATGGACATTGTAAACAAGGTAATAGGGAACCTGGAAACCTTGAGTTAGGCCTGCGTCTGTCACACTTTGTCTATGAGCTTGACTGCTCAGCCATCGATGGTGATCATCATCAAACCTGTCACTGTAGACTATTGAGTGGATCAATGAATTTATGCACGTGGAAAACACTTAGCAAACAGGAAAGTATCTATTTGTTATCTTGGCCAGGGACTTATCTTTTCCCCTTAAAAAAAATTCTGTCTTTTTCAACTATGAGCTATGTAGACTCATTAGAAAATTAAAATGCACAAAAGTATGAAGAAAATTAAAACATTCTTGAGTTTATCATTCAGAGACACTACTGTTCAAGTTGAAATGTACAACTATCTTTTTAAAGGAGAGTCAGTCATGTTTCATATATATATAATATATATTTGGTTTTATTGTTTTCCTTATACATCGTCCTATTTTAAACATCTTTTCATGTCATTGGACACTTCAAAATATAAATAGTAGTCATTGTGTAACATTGCATTATAATATATCTGACTTCTTTTCCATTATTGATAGCTGCTTAGAAGAAGGGAACTTGCTTTTTTTTTTTAATCTAGAAGAATTTATTTGAACTATTTTATTTCATCCTAATAAAGTAAAGTTACATGTATAGAGTTGTTAACTTAGAGACAATTTTGACCATAGAAAAGCATTAGCTCCAGTTATCTTGATTAATATAATATTACTTAGAGAAGTACTGAAAAATTTAGTCTCATGAGCATGCTATATTAGGTAAGTTGCCTTATGCTTTCTGGAAGAATTTTTATTTTCTCTTTTTAGAAGGATGACTAGATTTGTTTTGCCCAATGGGTTTATTTTATGTTGCTGGGCATATATGTAATTCTATAGTTACACATTTTTTGAATATGATGATATAATGATGAAGAGAGACCTTCAAGTAGTTTTTAAAAATGAAAATGTAAGGGGAAGTAGGGAGGATTTTCTAGTATTTTAGCCTGTGGATTGTTCTGTCCTACCTTTTTGCATTTCTGTATACCTGCTTAGCATATTGTCTTCTACATCTGCCTGAATTCCATCCTTCTGTCCATACCTGCCTGTCTGTACAGCTGTCCATTCTCTGGCTTGTTCATTCAGACAGGCGTCTAACCATCTCTGGCCATCCTTACTTACCTCTGTCATCTCTGGCTGTCGTTACCTACCCCTCTCATTCGTATCGCTCTACCTTCATTTGTCACCTGCATGTGTTCATTCACCTGTCCAAATCTACGCAAGCCTGTGTTAATCATCTATCTTTAGAGTGAATGGAGATGATTTTGTTGGGAGCTTATGAATTTCTTTGTTGCATTTTACTTAGAGGATAACAGGGGCCTAAGGTCATGGGAACTGAAAGGTGAAGATGAATGAAACTTAGCCATTTATATTCTACTTCAAAATCAGGAGGGATATTCAAAACTGACCTGATTATCCTATTTATGATGCTCACCAGCGTGTTCTTAATGTAATGCATTTTGGCAAAGATTATTTCAGCTAATAATTTGCCTGGCACTAGTCACCAGAACACAGATAAAGAAAATAATTTTCTTGAGCTCAAACTAAGAAAAAGTCAAAGATGTACAAATGCCATGTCCCCAATTTGTTAAGAAAAAACATTGTGACATTTCAGAGAGGTTAGATACATGAGAGCGAAGGTATTTTGTGGTGCAGGGGAGCTGTGTAGAATTTGGTGTTGGACACAATAGAAGGAAAGGAACCAATCATTCTGAAAGCCAATTTACTCCTAACTCTGAGAAAAATGCTTTGCACTTTATCTATTTTAATTCTCTCGTCAACCTTGCAATTCGATTCATATTCCCCTTTCATAGTTAAGAAGCCGATGCCCAGAGAGGGTAAATGCTTTGCCCAGCTTTACATGGAAGTTGGCTAGTGAGTGGCACAGCTTTTGTGGAAAAAGGATTTGTTTGACTTTAAAACAGTTACTCTCTGTAGTAAACCTCCCAGAAATCATTCAGACTTGTAAAACCTCAGCTGTGTATTAGCTCTCCACTTGAAACTTTATAGAAACGCACCTTACAAAGAGGAACCTACAAATAGCATAGTTTTCATCCTTTTCTTGGGAGATGAGAGAGTTTTCATATGGATGTGATAAAGAAGAGAACTTTCTGGATACCTAGAGAAGTTTGGATTGACGAACATCACTTTGGCATTTGGTGGAATGGGACTTTCCTCCTATGCTGCTGTGTGTTTATCTTTAACGAGAGTCTCATGAGTCAACCTGACCCAAGACACAAAGGTCTCCTCTACAAGATACATTATAGGAAGGTAAACAATTCAGCGGAATACAGTCATCCTCCCCAATCATTAATACTCTCCAAAAAGCCAGGAAAGAAAGCTATTGTAATATATTGTGCCAGGCCAGCTGTTACAATCACAACTGAGCCTGAAATAGTAATGACTTTTGAAATCACAGCAAAATTCTTTAGTTCTTAAATTTTCCAAAGGTTTAAAAGCTTGCTCCCTCCTTTTTTATCATGCTAAACTGTAGCTTTGTTAACAATGTTCTATTCTGGGTGGGAATTCATTCTGGCATAATTAAGAATGAAGAGGGAAAGCGGTAAAAGAGGCTCTGTCTTAGGACTTATGTGATTTTATTCTTACTTTCAATCTTTATTTTGTTCTGTAAAGGATCTAACTACCTACTGTGTACCCTGAACTTTGCTATGTGGGAGGGGCATACTACAGCAGGGATCAGCAAACTTTTTCTATAAAGGACCATATGCTTAAGTATTTTAGCTTTTATTGTCCTTATGATCTCTGTCGCAGCTTCTTGCTGTGCTCTCAGACAATACATAAAAGGCCCAAATTTGCCTGAGTGTGGATATGTTCCAATAAAATTTCATTTACAAAAACATGCAGTGAGTTGGATTTGGCTGGTGTGCAGCAGTTGTACAGGAATGTCCGTGATAATAGTGGACTTCGTCTTGTTCTTTGAAGCACTTAGCATGTGATAAGTATCCGATAAATATATGTTGAATGAATGAACTAAAAACTGAACAAAGAAGACCCCTTCTCCTAGAGCTTGTAGTCTACTAGGGGATGTAGAAAATACATGCATATAATTTATATATTTTAAGAAAGTATAAAGAAGTGTGGGTTGTTTTGTAGCAAGAGTAGGGTATGGAGGATAGGGGAATCCAGTGGTACTTGAGTTGGATCCTGAAAGATAGATAAGTATATGTTACCAGCAAGAGATAGAAGAAGCACATTTTAGGCAGAAAAAATCCACAAAAGGGACCAAAGTCATGACATTTGTGGTGAATAATGAATAGATCAGATATTCTCTAATAGGAGTTCCCTTGTTCGCCTAATCTTCAGAATCACCAGCTATTAAAAATACATTCCCAGTGTTCTCCCTGGAGATTGAGATTTTGTAAGGTAACTTTGGCCAATAATAAAAATCAAAACTGCATTCCCACAATGCCTCGCTCTGAAATATTGTTAGAAGATGGTCATTCTTACCTTGAACTCATCCTTATTCTGCAGCCCTCCACTCAACAATCCTTTCACTGAGTATCTGAGTTTATGCCATTCTTGTGCTCAGTATGGCAGGTGGGGGTGGCCAATAATAATTTACATGATAAATATTTGAAAAGGAGCATGACTTCAGGAGGATATATTGGAACCATTTGAAATGGAAAATAGGGTTCTTGCTTTTCTCAGGAATAGGACCAGTATCAACTAATGGTAGCAGGACCTGTTACCCTGGTAATGGTAGTTACCCTGTTCCTTCAGTAACAGAATGGAAGGAGAGCCCTGGTAGAAATCTACCCTTACCTGATAGCCTTCATATGTCCCCTGTTGATATTGTAGCACTAATACAACCTTTATGATGAATTGGCATGTAATTTAGTCCATAAATTATAGTTGTGCAGATCATAATGAAAATATCCAGTTCTTAGTTGCTACTAGATTTATTGCTTTTGAATCTCTTTGTTGGCAAACATCTAAGAAGGCAAATGGATTCAGATGACACAACAGAAAATCCGCATTCTTTTGATATAACTCCAGTTCAGAGGGTAGTTTAATGCCTACTTGAGTACACAGTGACCATTGGAAGGGCTCTATAGTCTAAGTCTCCTTTTTAGTGATGGGGAAAGATTAAAGCCTAGAAGATAGACTGTTAGTTACTTGGGTTCTGTCACCAAATTATTGGCAGAACTAGGAGTATAATGCAAATGCTGAATTATTCAATTCAGTGTTTTTTTTTTAGAGTACTATGCCACATTTATTAATAAGGTCCCTAATTTACATAATCTGTCTCTCCTTTAACTCTTTTAGCCATTTGACCATGCCTCCTCTAACTGCATGTCATAAAGTTGTATCTTAATGTCTTCTCCAGGACCAGTAACCCACTGTTACCCCAAATAAAGGCTGAGTTCTGTTTCCCTGGAGAGCTTCACATATTTCCTGGCACTTAGCATGTGTTCAGCAAATAATTGTAGACTTGAAATCTCTTGAACATCTTTTCTTTTCTCATGTGTTTTGACTCAAGTTCCTTTGCAGTTATATTGTCAAAAAAGTCAAGCTCTTCCAAATTGCCGAAATACAAAGATGCTTTCTCTTAAACTTCCTTTAAAGAAAAAAATAGTTGAATTCCCCATTTTGACTGAGACCTTTCTTAATAGCTCTTCTGATAGTTAAATGTCAGCAACTTCAAAAGAAGAAACGTCAGTAAATTATCCAAGAAAGAAATGGTGTATTTATTTGAGGAGAAATATTTTAATTGACCACTTAAAGATTATAGCACAATACCAAGAATTTCATAGTTTGCACATTTCTCTCCGTTTCCAGAACTTTTTTTTTTTTGTTTTTTGGTTTTTCTCCCTCAGGAAACTTAGCTTTTATTTTTCTTCCATTAGGATTATTTATGTGCCTTTGTCTCTCCCAGTAGATCTAGAGTTCTTTGAAGTTCAAGTAGTTAAAAAAAAAAAAAAGAAAAAAAAATCAAAACTGTATTCCCACAATGCCTCGCTCTGAAATTACTGCATACTAGCTATATATACATTTATGTAAAGAAATATTATTAGAAGATGGTCATTCTTACCTTGAACTCATTCTTATTCTGCAGCCCTCCACTCAACAATCCTTTCACTGAGTATCTGAGTTTATGCCATTCTTGTGCTCAGCATGGCAGGTGGGGGTGGCTTGGAGTGGGAACATAAAGGTGACCATCAGAATGTGTGTTTCTCTCAATGAATGTTGCATTTTGGTGGACACAGTGACACACAACACATAAAAATAATCTGATATAGAAATCTGAACAAGGTACCAACAACCTGTATTAGAATTTGGAGGCAGTTCATTCTGGCAGAAAGAGAGGGAGGCTTCAGTAAGGAGTGAATATTTGAGATGAGCCATATTGGGCCCTGTCTTCCATTTCAGCCACTGGTTTTGTTCTTTCCCAACATAATACACACAATCACTGGCACCGCGCGTGCACGCGCGCGCATATACACACACACATACACACACACACACACATTGATGCTTTTTCTTTCTGTAATCAGTTCATCTGTCAATGTAAGAGTAGAGCTGGCATTATGCAGGATAAAAGAAACAAGGAGCAGGTTTTACGGTGTAATCTGAAGGTTTCTCAAAGTCTGAAAGGCACAGCTGCTTGATATTATTGGGATAGAGGTCTTGCATGAACAGAGTATCTTGGCCAGCGAGAGGCATATGGTATTTAAAATGGATATCGGTCTTTACGAAGCATTTTCCCATCTCCCTGTTGTTCTCCACTGTGGTGCAATTACATTACATAGCTCTCTGGGTGGCGGGAGTGTGGCATTGTGGAAGGAGTTTCAGCTTTGGAGTCAGGCAGTTCTGTTTCTGCTTGTGACTTTATTGTTCATTGTGTGTGTGACTGAAGGCTGTTGCTTATCCATTTCAAGCTTCAGTTTCCTCATCCTTGAGAATAGTGATAATGGCAAGTGCCTCACAGAATTGTGGGATTGAAAGAGCTGGTGTTTGCAAAGCTCCTCATTCACTATCCAGGACGAGTTCAGTCATTCGCCTACAGAGCCAGGAAAGTCTTCTTGAAACACAAAGCCCTTTATCCAGTTTAACCTTTTCTCATTTAAGAACCTTGGGTACAGGAAACATTTTGTTTTTCTCTCTACTCTTTTCTCTTTAGGTAATAGTGCAAGCGTTCAGATAAAATTCAGCTGGTCCTTGGCCACAGTATGAGCTCATGTTTGGGGAAAGAGCTGCAGGGCATGGTGAGGAACCTGGGAAACTGGAGAGGGCATCCTCTCCAAGAGAGGCAGATGCCACCCGGGCACGCCAGTTATAGATAGCCACGTGGGGTGCATTGTTGCCAGATTTTGTGTAAAATCTTTGGTTTTTAAAATTTTGGCAGACACGTATTTAAAAAAAATGTTATGAGAGATACTTATGCATGAAAGGGAAAAATGCCACTTATAGTTTCATTTAGAAACATTACCTTTGGTCCAGACATATAGTTAAAAGTCCACCCTGCATGGCAAACAGAATGCACCTGAAGATCAGATTTGGCTTGCAGCTCTTCCCGTTACATCTTCTGTACATATTTTTAAACTGTGAACTTTAGCTGTGGCATGGCACTATGAAAAGAACACTAAATTGAATGACCAAGCATTGACGTTATACTCTTGGTTTGCCATGAATGACGGCAAACTCTGAGCCCTTTCTGTGTGCTAGGCATTCTTCTGTACTTTACATATGTCATTTGATTTTCACAGTAACCCAAACAGGTATCCGTTATTATTATTACCCCATTTTACAGATGAGGATACTGAAGCTCAGAGTATCTGGAGAATATTTAGTTTGGACCCAAGCATGAGTATTTTTTGAAAGTTCCAAATATATGGTTAGAGCTGGAATCATGTAGAAAACATCTGTTTCCCTCCTACCCACTCCCTATCACCTATACTGAGTTTTATTTTCTTTAAAGCATTTATTGTTTCCTGCAAACTCTGCATGCACTTCCTTGTTTGTGAATTTTCTACATTCATCCCTGGGAAAGAAGCTCCTGGGTATAGGAGCTTCATCTTTTTTAGTTCTTTTCTGTATCTTCACCTTCTAAATCAGTACCTGGTACATAAAGTTCTCAGTAAACATTCATTTGAATGAATAATAAGTTCTTCACCACTGGGACCTTACCATCTAATGAGGGAGACACAATACGTACTCGGTCCCATGAGATAGCTGGTAACTGTGACATTTGACATGACTATTAACTGTGGAGTGCTACTGATTATCTACTGGATGTTATAAATTGTCTGGATATGCATTGAATGGATTGTGGGCTATTTTGGTCACCTGAAGTATTAGACTGGATTCATTCTGTTCCTGTGTGTGTGTGTTGGTGTTTAAGATTTTGGTAATGGGTACCATACTCATTCCCTCTGTAGTCATAGGTATCTGTCATAGGACACTCCTGGGGATGACAACTTCGGCATTTTAAGTTTTTTTTTTTTTTTCAATCTACAGAACAAATTCAGGACTGAGGTAGAGGTTTAGCCAGTCTACACAGAAATCAGATATTCTCTTTTCTTTCTAGGAAAGCTACCTTGTCTGTCACTTTGTCCTCACCATCTATAGAAGGTAGTACTCCACCTTTATTCAACCAAGACACTATGGATCACTTTCCTGTGACAGTGTACTGTGGGCTATGAGAGGGGAAAGGCAGGCTGTGATCAGGTGGAAGAATTACCTGGGACTCTGCCTCTTGCTCCCATTCTTGAGAAACACGGGAGCATGTGACAGTGACATAGCAGTAGCTTTGAAAGAGCACTAGTTTCTTAAGAAAAGCAAATCGTTTGGTGCTTGAGGACTTCAACTATTACTGGTAACAAATGGCTTGTGACACATCTGATAATTGATGGGCCTTGGTGATCATGAAAATACTTCACCACCAATATGGCCCTGTCACCAAACAACTGAAAACCAACCTCAATACAAACAGTGGTGCCACAGTGTGTGTGCCGACTGTCACCATTGCTGATGGAGTCACAGGGTGTCATGGTGAAGCAGCTAAGAGCCACTGGTGTAGGAGACCAACAGGAATCCAGGCTGCTCTCTATAGGCAGAGTGGAGGGTGCAAGGAGCAGCCCTCCCTGAGGAATGATAAAACTTGGATTGAGGACTGCCCACATGCTTATTGCTGAGGGCGCCTGAGCAAATCACTTGCGCTCTCTGAGCCTACACTTAGTGGAGTCAATTTTGCCACATCTACTTCAAAAGCTTGATAGGATCATTAAGTACCTACGAAAAAGCTTTCAAGATGAGCCCCATAACCAAGGTAAAGATCATGGTGAAGGCGATGCTGACGGTGATGATTTTCTCTTGTGGACTGATCACTGATTTTTCTGTTTAAATTTAGCCAAAAAGGAAAATTGAGGGAGTCAGTGGCAGAAAGGGATGATAGGCAAACACAGGACTTGGCTTGCTTCTGTGCTTGTCCAGAAAAATTATGTCCTATGGATTCTGAAGATGACATTTGTGCAATCTCTTTCATGGTTGGGAATTGTGTAACCCTATAAATTGGGTCTAACTAGCCCCATGCCCATATGATTTTTGTGAAACGTACCATGTGATGGTAGCCGGGTTGTTTTGAAAATGGACTGATTTTGACAAAGGGGAAAAATTGGGATTCTTTTACTGTAAATTGCAAGTAAGAAACAACAGAAAGTTAAATATTAGAAGAACTTGGCTATTGCAAAACCACACACTTTCACATCAGTAAGACATGCAGTTCTGATCTGAGTGAAATGTGAAACTTCTTGCAGACCACAGAGAGTAAAAAGGAGTACTTTTGTTTCATTATTAATACCATTGTCCTTATTTCTTTAAATGAGAATTGATAGCAACCATAACAGAATCTTTCTCGGGTAGCAAAAACAGAAAGAAAGAAAAAAACAAAACAAAACAAACAAACACACAAAATCCTCACCACACCACCAGCCAGCGCTCTGAGGATGGGTTTTGCCTTTAACCTCTCTTATAAGCCACCAGATTCTAGAGGAAGGGGCTTCATGTGTTTGGTAGCGGAGAGTTTTCATTAAAGTTTTCTTCTCTCCTCTCTGGAAGATGGCAGATGTGGCCTTTTTGTATACTGCAAGAAGGATCATTTTGTCCTCTGATGTCTGTGGAAATGTACAGCAGGTGATGTATATTCTGTGATTCTCTGTAATCACAAGGAGAGACCAGCTGGGCGCCATGGTGCTTGCCCGTAATTCCAGCAGTTTAGGAGGTTGAGGTAGGAGGATCACAAGTTCAAAGCCAGCCTCAGCAATTTAGTGAGGTCTTAAGCAATTCAGTGAAACCCTCTCTCTAAATAAAATACAAAAAAAAAAAAAAAAAGGCTGAGGATGTGGCTCAGTGGTTGAGTGCCTCTGGGTTCAATCCCTGGTACCAAAAAAAAAAAAAAAAAAAAGCAAAGAGAGACAGAAATGGGTGTGCTGCATATAGTTGCTTTGGAGGTAAAAGAAGGTAAATTTAAAATAACGAGTAGCCAGCTGGGCACCATGGTGCACAGCTATAATCCTATCAACTCAGGAGGCAGAGGTATGAGGTTGCTAAAATGGAGGCCAGCCTCACCAATTTCATGTGACTCATTAGTTAGGTGCCCCTGGGTTCAATACCTGTCTCAGAATTTTTAAAAAGGGGTTGGGATGTTGCTCTGTGGTAGAATACCCTATCTGTAGTACCACAAAATCAATCAATCAGTCAATAAAGAGTAGTCAATGAAATTGAGGAAAAGGTGTCCATTCCTTGCTGACACATGAAATGTTGTGAAAAATTGTTGGGGAGTCAGTGGATTTGAATATCCACCCCTTCATCCAGCCACTTGGCTGCATAGGGCTTCCATTCACTTCTGTAGCGTAAATGCTTGCCAATCATCTTTGGCCTGAATTTAGAAAGTGTGATTATTTAGCCAGCTTTTGCTTCATGGGGACCTGGGGTGTTGTGGCAATGGGATGGGAAGCTGAGGCTGGAGTGGGTATGGCTGAGCGCAGCGTCATCTTATCATCACTGTCCTCCTTGTCCTGGGAGTCCTTGAGGTAGAGGGAGTAACATTCACTGAACACTGATTCCTTGCTGGACAGGGGCTAGGGGCTCTCCTTTCTGCTTTCTTAGCAAATTTTCCCAGCAACTTCTTAAGTTTTAGCTTTCTATAGAAACTGATGTGTGGAAGGAATAAAGAAGTTCCAAAAAGTCAGCCCAAGGAACTAGAGGGGCACCCCTGGCATCTTGGTTCTGCCCATTCTGATAACATGTTTGATGGTAGAGGTGGAAGGACAGGCCATGGCCTGGCTGCCCTCCTCTGAGTCTCTCAATCTCATGGATCTGTTATTTACCCAGCCTTTCTTTTTCTTTTTTCTTTTAGTAGCAGGGATTGAACCCAGGAGCACCTCCCTATTGAGTCATGTCTCCAACCCAATCCACCCCTCTTTAATTTTTAAAAATTTGAGACAGGGTCTCATTAAGTTGCCTAGGGCCTCGCTAAACCGCTGAGGTTGGACTCAAACTTGCAATCCTCTTGCCTCAGCCTCCCGAGTCCTGGGATTATAGGTGTGTGGCACCACAGTCAGCTTGTCTAGTGTTTCTTTAAAGAAAACCAAAATTTAATTTGAATAAGTTCCACAAAATCATTATACAAAATTCAAAAGGATACAAAGACCATGAATCTCTCTCTTAGGCTCTCTGCTTCTTTCTCTTAGTGGCAAACACCATTATCAGTTTCTAACATACCCTTTCAGAAATAAGTAGGGTATAATATATATTTGTGTATGCTAATATAATATATTCCTTTAAATTTAGTATATGTGGAATATTTATACAGAGAGAATATTACACACATCACTTGGCATCTTTTTCATGTAATCGAATCTAGATGATCATTTCAGTGTCAGTCTATCCCATGTCTGATGTCTTGTGGTCTTGTTGTCCCCTCTCTCCATATCCTCAGCCTTATTTATTTATTTCTTCTTTTTTTTTTTTTTTAATTTGAGACAGATCTCACTATGTTGCTGAGAGTGGGCTTGAACTTGCAATCCTCGTACCTCAGCCTTCTGAATCTCTGTGGGATTACAAGTCCCACAAGGTTTGTCTTGTTAGTTTTAATTTGTATTTCTGTTACTATAAGTGATTTATAAAGTTATTGTAATTCCATTTGCAAATTGCCTTTTACTTCTTTTTCTACTGCATTGTTGGAATTTTGCCTATCAACTTATTACAGTTAAGAAATTCAGGGGTCTAGCATGCATAAGGCTCTGTATTTGATCCCCAGTACCACCGAAAAAATAAAAAGTTCAATTAACTATAGTCAGTGATAACGGTTGCAATATCTCAGCATTTTGCATTTCTTTTTTTTCCTTGCTGACTAAAAGTTTTTTTCTATTCATTTCAATTGAATAGAACCAATTCTATTGAATGGAACCACCATTTGACCCTGTTTTCCCACTCCTCAGTTTATATCCGAAGAACTTAAAATTAGCATACTAAAATGATGTAGCTACTTCAATGTTTATAGTACCTCAATTCATAATAGCCAAACTATGGAAACAACCTAGGTGCTGAACAATAAACAGATGACTGGATAAAGAAAATGCGGTGTATATATGCAATGGAATATTACTGAGTTATAAAGAAGAATGAAATTATGACATTTGGCAGTAAATGGATGGAACTAGAGTCTATCATGCTAAGTGAAATAAGCCAGTCCCACAAAAACAAAGGCAGAATGTTCTCTGTGATATGATGATGCTAACCTACAACAAGGGAGATGAAGATTAGAAGTTCATTGGACTGGGAGAGGGAGTACGGAGGAAGAAATGATAGTAGAGTTAGACATTATTACTGTATGTACATATAGGCTTACATGACCTGTGTAACTCTACGTCATGTATAACCAGAAGAATGAGATGTTATACTTCATTTATGGACTCTGTGTCAAAGAGCATTGTACTATCATGTATAACTAATTAGAACAAATTTTAAAAATTAAAAAAAAGAAATTCATTGGACGAGACAAATATTATACATACATAGAATAAGTATAACTTGATCCTAATTGGAACAAGTTATATTTAGTCTATGTATGTATAATATTTCAAAATATACTCTATAGCCATATAAATAAAAATATATGAAAAACAATTATATTTTTCATTTTGATGGAATCTAGAGGTCAATAATTTATTAATGATTTTCCCATTAAGTCATAAATGAATGGATGTGAAAATTTTCTCTCTGGGTAGTATGTATTTATTAGCATTTTCAAGTTTAGCATCATTGTGATGCTTAAATCATACATGTAATAATGAGGGAGCTCTTCTGTTATTTAACTTTGGAAATAGTTTGACTAGCATTTATATAACCTATTCCTTAAAAATATGGTAGGATTTCTCTGTGAAACTGCCTTGACCGTGTGCCTATTTTTTTTTTTTTTTGAGAGGTAGCAATCTTTGCTCTTTGAAAAATTTCTACATTTCTTCAGATTTCTTTCATGTCTCCTCTTTGGCCACCTTTGGTAAAATTTTTTAATAAAGTCACCCATTTCAAATTAATTTGTACAGAACTAAACACTTTTTTTGATTACTTTAGTTTCCTCCACATTTATGGTTGTTTTCACCTTATACAATTTTTGTGGTTTTGTGCTGTATTTCTGTATCCTCTCCTCTTTTTGATTGGTTTAGCAAAAGTTTATTAAATAAAGCAGATATTGAATTTGTTGGCTCTTTCATTTTGTACTTCTCTATTTTCTGTTTAAATCTTTAGTAATACCGTTTGCTTTGCTTACATGTGTTTTATTATGTTTCTTATTGTTTGAACTTGACTCCCAATGCATATATTTCTACTTTTAATTAATATAAATAGGCTCCTATGGGGTGGCACCCTGGAGAGGGCCTGGGAATTTTTTGCCCTTTTCCCTACTTCATCCTGTGCATTTCTTCACCTGTACCTCTTGTAATAGCCTATGTAAGAAACTGGTAAACATTAAAAAAAAAAGAAAATATTTTTGTATGAATAAATAAAACCCATAATAGAATATTATGGAACCCGAGGCTGATTCCCTCCTTTCACTCTTCTTTGGATGTTTTCTCCCTCTATGAATGTGGAAGCATAAGATAATATTAGACAAGCTGCACATTACACTTTCAGGGCATGGTATTAACAGATATATTTTTAAATCCCACTAATTTTTGTTAAATAAACCTGGCTGGGCTTTCCGAAAGAATAACCCACTAGAAAACAATATTTCAGTAGAATCAGAATGTTAGAACTGACAGCATAGCAGAGATCATCTAATGCTCATGATTTCCAAGACCTTGAACACTTTGTTTAACTCAATCTTGAAGAGAGTCCCAAATCCAGCATGGAAAACGATCAAGACAGATCTGTGGATGCAGAGACAGGAGAAGCCTAAAATTCTGCAGTTGGCCATTTTTCCTCTTGACTTCCTCCTGTGTCTCACTGGAAAACAGTTTTAGTTCAAAAACTCAATTTTCAGACGAGAGCAAAAACAAAAATGCAAAGAAGGCAAATGATTCATTCAAAGACACTGATGAGTTAGAGATGTAATGTGGGACTGCCATTCCAACTTTCTCTGTCTGCAGCCAGTGCTATTTCCGGGTTCCCAGGGAGCCTCCTGTACCTTGCTCTAGCATGCATTTTTAGATGGACTTGATATTTGATTACCTCCCTTGGCAGGCCCAACAATCCTTGCAAAGGCACAGACTGTGTATTTGCTGATCCCTGAGGAGAAAGCTGTGATTTAGGCTCTGAGGTCTAAGAATTGCAGACTTCCTTCCTAGTCTCCCGATGAAATTGCTAATCTGGGTGCCAATGGTGTTTCTTCCACACGGACACCTGCCCACACAGCATGATTAGAAATTATAATGATGACGACGATGAGTCTTCCAGGACACCCACGTTCTTTGCAAGATATTTCTGCTAATCGTCTCTACCAGAATCAGTTGGAGAAGTGTCTTTCTGAATGTTTCTCTCCCTCCCTAAGTCTACTAAAAATGCAGGTATAATATCAGGTGTCAATTAAAGATTTGTCTTGCCATTATGAATGTGTCGTTTGAGCTTTGGATAGGTGGTGTAATGAAAGGCAAGTTGTTCCAGGTATGAGGAGATGTGGTTCCAGCAGTGCCAAAAGTTTCCTGTGAGGCTTTGACAAAGGTTACTTCCCATCGCTGCAACTTGGCTTCTCTTTCTGTTAAATGGGCATCATTTCTGTGGGTCCTAATTTAAACTCCTCTTCTGAGCATCAAAATGAGGTAATGCGTAAGGAATGCTTCATTAACTCTACACTGAAAATTAAAAGGATTGTTATTAAAGTTATTTTTGCATTAGTGTTAGCTCATTAAAGTGATATTTAGTGTGTTATACAGTCCAGCAGTCAGTAGGGGTGAGGGTTAGGGAAGCATATTGTTGTGTGAATCCAATGTGAGGGAAGGTCAGGGCAGGTCAAGTACCAAAGTCATACCCAAAATGCTATCTTCATGTGTTCTTCATGGGATCGCCACCTTAAACTGGGAAAACAGAGAAGCCACAAGGGGCTTGGTGCACAGGGAGTAAAGAGGGCCTCAGGGACTGAAAGTCTCAATGGAGAAGTGAAGGAGGTAGGAGGACAGTGAGGGCATGTGCTAGTGGAGTAATGATCTGTAGGCATCAAGCGGCAATTAGAAAAATGCCAGCACTGTCTTTGGACTTGCATATCTGGAGTGTGGGAGGACAGGCAGACACACACAGGGAGGCTGTAGGGAAAACAGCATCCTCAGGGTAGAGTCTTCTCCAAGAAAACTCTCCCATTGCCCTCCAAGGAGGGCGGAGCTGGTTCCTAAGCTGCTTCTGGCCAGGAAGATCCTTCTCATTTATCTATCTTTGCATCCCTGCTATTTACATAGTACTTTGCTCACAGTACTATTTTTTTGAAATTATTTTGGGCCTGACTTTTTAATTTAAGGTCTGAGTACCTCAAGGAATGCTCAGGAGGGTTTCTGATAGGAAGGAGCTAACTTGGATGATTCCATGTCTTTTTTTGGTTCACCATTTCCTCATCTGAAAAGTTGGGCTCCATGACATGGTTTCTATGACACTCAGTACCTTCACTGAAGGGAAAACATTTTTCTAAAACTAGTATTAACCAAAAAAAAAATGTGGTGAATATGTAGATATTTTTGTTAGAGTGCTGTGGGTTCGGAAATGAAGTGGAACGTACCCTAATGTTTGGTAGAAGACTTCAGCTTGAAGACTCAGCTGGGCTGGTTTTAGCTCTTATTCTACCTACCCACCTCGCTATGTTCGGAAAATGGTTGGAATTTGCTTTTATTTATTCTGTGGTCTTTGGTTGATTTGGGGAGTCCGATAAACTGAGATGAGGAAAAACTGAATTCTGATGGAAAAATCTGAAATAAATAAAATTATCACAGTTCTTTGAAAAGGATTTCCCCCAGGTTAGGTTACACAGCTTCCCAAACACTCAAGGTGGATACTAAGAAGTCCAGGCACACTGCATCTCCAGAAACCCATCATTGTGTCTTTCCTTCTCAGGAGCACAGGTAGAGGCTCCCTTTTGTTCAGTAAAACAGGGCCAGTGTCATCTTTGAAACCTTAAAATGAGGTTTGGGAAGATGATTCTTTATATAATGTCCATCCAAATGTAAAATTAAAAATTTCAACAATTAATGGAATTTTTTTTGTTGTTTTTTTAGTCACCAATTTCTTTTTTGGCAAGTTTGGCCTTTTGCATGATTTTCTTTTATTTTATCTTATTAAAAAAGACTGTTTAATTCAGCTAATTTCTTGTTGCCAGTGAGCTTTAAAAAAAAAACCTGATCAAGTGCATTTGAAATGCTTTCAATTTATTATAAGAGCCTCAAAACTTGCCATGTCACTTTATATAATGTCTTCTATTGTAGTTCAGTGTCATCAGCTCTTTTCGTGATGGAGTTTTGGTTTGTCTGGAAGTAGCGTGAGGCTGTTCATCCCCCAGGAATGTTCACCTGTTGATGCTGGGAGTTATAAACTAGTTGGAGATTTCCTATATACTCTCCCCTAGCTTCCACTAATGTTACCCAACCAAAGTATGCTTATTAAAACTAAGAAAATGTCACGGTATCACTTGACTAGTGAAATTATTCAAATTTCCCCCATTTTTCACTCTATCATTTTTCCGTTCCAGGATGCTGTTGAGGATACTACTTTGCATTTAGTAATCACATCTTCATAGTCTCCTCTTGACTGTGACTTGCCTCTTGTTTTTCATGACTTTGACACTTCTGAAATGTCATGATGAGGTATTTTGCAGCATGTTTCTCAGTTCCAGTGTCCGTATGCTTTCTCATGATTATGGTGGGGTCATAGCTTTCCGGGCACACTACTACAGAGGTGAATTGAAGTGTCTTTCTTGAGCATTCATATCAGAAAGTGCATGAGTTCAATATGAATTATGGTATGCTAAACTTGATGGTGGCCAGTTTTGTTTTATGTTTTCGAGGAAGACCAGTTATCTGGGACTCTGACACCATTGCAACTTACTGATTAGTCTTCAAATCTCTAACTTTATTATGAGGGAAAGCTCAAACTCCCAAAGTGCGTGGGTCCCATATCTCAATTAGGACCTATGGACAACATCTGAGGAGTGTGCTGGGGCTTGCTAGACCCTGCCCTCCATTCTCAGTCCTGGCCCACCTGAGGGATGAGTCATGTCGCAGTTCTGGGTTTGTGCATGCTTATCAGCACACAGCACAGGGATTGGTACCTGTGTCAGAAACTAAATTTCCAAAGAAAAGAAAGACATTAGAAAAAGCAGGGAGGATTGAGGGGTGGACCCTACCTATCCTCCATACTGACTTCTGACAATGATACTAATAAAGGCCAACCATTTACCCATCAGGTAAAATTCTTTAGACAGGACAAAGTGATGAAATGTGGTAGAAGGAGTGGTGTGTGTGTGTGTGTGTGTGCGTGCGTGTGTGTGTGTGTGTAGAAAATCTGATAAGCGCACAGAAGTTTCCTTACCTCTGCACCCAAACCAGAAGGTTGGAAAAGAGAGGAGGGTTTCTCGGCTCTTTTTATTCCCCTCAGTAGCTTCATGCATTTGATGCATTGTGCATTTGTTTTGAGTTTTTCCTATTCTGTGCTATTCTCAGAGGATGCACAGAAGGGTTGGCAAGAGGAAGTTTTGGTGACTAGAGCTAGAAAAGGAACCTGTTTCAAGCCACAAAAGGTTTGAGGGTAGAATCTCAAGTCCTAAATGAGATGGTATTAGTGAAAGGGTATTCCGGTGGGTACAGTGGGCAGGCTGCAACTGTTTTGAGGGTAATTCTTGGTTTGCTCATTCTTACCTAAGGGATGGAGCCATTTCTCCCTCTGGCATTTGCCTTCATGGTGTCCTATAATTTTTGGTTCCAAGGTGTAGCATTAGGAATAATGCTACATTATTGGGAGCAGTGTGTCTGCCTGAGGGAATACCTACATTTTGTTAACTATTATAAAATTTGTCTCAAACAAATGTTTTGCCCTGTTCACAGCCTAGGTGAAGGTGGAAGAGTGGTTGGTGATGTGCTGTTTGGTATGATAGTACCAGCCATAAATAGCTATTGAGCTCTTGAAATGGCTAGTGCCACGTGTTGAAAGGATAATATTTTGGATATATTTATCAAATAAATTTCTTTTTACTATCTTTTAAAGTGTGGCTACTAGAAAATTTTAAATTGCATATGTGGTTTGCATTGTATTTCTATTGGATGGTGTTGGGTTAGAGTCTGGGAAGAATATGGAACATAGTAAATTGACCTTGTGTTCTCCTCTGAGTTCTAATAATATTGGCATTAAAAGGAAAAGCTTCAACAGTCATAATTTTCATTAAAAAATAGCCTGATTCAGAAGAATTGGCTCATTTCATATTATTGCTTGGACTGGAGACGAATCTGACATTTGGTATTTTCATAATTGAGAACATAACTTGCTGACTTAAAAAAAATCACAACATTTTGTGCTTGGCCTTAGGTACTAAACTTTGAGCTCTTTGATAATAGGGATTGTGTTTTCCTTTTTGTACCATCCATTTTCTCCCAGACCACACACATACGTATAGAAGGTGGTTAACTAGCAAGCACTTGTTGAAAAGCAAGAAACTTTTAAAAAAGAAAAAAAAATTTTTTTGAGAAGCTACCCTTTATTGTTTATTGTTGGAAGAGAGAAATCCACCCTTATAAGGCAACTCATTTTCTAAAGACAGCCACCAAAAATAGAGAACATTGAGCTAAGTGTTTATTTACTCGTTGATTTAATTACCATTCTCATCAGGTGTGCCTGTCAGCTCAGCTTATGATAAAGAATCTTTGGAAATGCTTAACCTCACACCCCTCTGGGTAAGGGAGACAGGGAGGGATGCTGCTTACATATATTAATCTTCCCCTTGGCTCAGATATTATATCTTAAAGCCTCAAAACTGGATTCTTCTTCTCTTTCTTATTATTTGATTCTTTTCAACATCTACCTATATGAGGATGTGGGAATAATAATGAAAGGGCAAGTTTAATCTTGGATTAAATTAATTTTCCTTTAATTATTTTATTTTATTAAACTTTATAATGAGCCAGGCACTTTGTGAACACATGGTTGATAGGCTCTCAGTCTGCCATTAGGGTGTGCTTTCTTGGTTTGTCTTCCTTCAATTGCCTGACCTGGGGCTGGGCGTGAGCGCAGACTTTGTGTGATGTTATTTTGTCAGAGCAAATTGAAGAGCCTCTGTGATTCCAGAATTGTCATGGCAGACTCACAGTGATCTCTGAGACCACTTACGTCTCATGTCATCTTGGTCAGGGGCAACCATCAGAGACTCTACCATGACATTATTGCTATTTGTTCCTGCTCATATACAGCCTCACTTCCAGGTAATATTTGAAGCTTTGGTTCTCCTGTAGAACTGAAAGGAAGATTGTGGGTGCTCCCAGAAGTATACAGGGTACCTGTGCAATGGCAAAAGACAGCGTTGGCCTTGGAGTCAGAAGACCTAGGTGTTCATTTCCTGGCTCTGCTGTTTTCTAGTTGTATGACTCTAGACAAGTACTTCCTCTTCTCTGAGCATTTATCTCTTCATCTGTCCAATGTGGACAATATCTGCCTTATAGAGTTGTCATCTGTTAATGCATGTAGGGTACCTACCTTAGGGCCCAGTACTTAGTCTTTATAAATACTAAATGAATAGGTTTTTTCACATGTCTGATTTTTCTGGTGACAGGCCCATAATCCTCTCCTGTCTTCAATTCAGAGATACGGGAGAAGGGCATGGAGTGATTGTGTGGTAAAATCCACTTTAATTCTAGCTGTGAGAAAAAGAGCAGTGAAAATGTGGTAAGCAATTGCTTCTAAAAAGCTTGGGCTAAAAGCGCTTGATGGATTTGTACTGGCTTCCCGGTAGACTCATCTCTGTACTGCCCACATAGCACAATTAATAGTTATTACTCGAGAAGGAACAAATAAAAAAAAAAGAAGAAGAAAAAGAGAGCAGGCATAAAAACATCCTTTCATCTTCCTGAGATGGTCCTCTCTGTCGGGTCTGTGGAGCCATACCTGTGAATCATCTTGGGAAAACACATTGTGGGTGACTAGAAGGAAGATCTTGTGGCTCATTTCTTACCCACTTCCTGGGTTGGGGAAATGTCTAAGCTCATCTTTCTTATCTGCTGATACCTTGTCAATATCTATTACCGTTCCCCATGCATCTTCACAATGAGGGCCTCTTTCTCTCATTCTCACGCCAAACACATTGCTAGTGTAGAGAGCCAGTTACTTTCTGGGTTGAAACTTGCAAAGGAAAACCAGAATAAAATCAAAGGTAAACATGGTGCTATGGCAAAGCACTGTACTAGGAGTACAGAGATGGGAGTCTGAGTGTGAGCTCAGTGAACGTCCGTGAAGCTCTTAAGCCACGTTTGTTTTCTGTGGATACAAGTGAACCATGTCTCTGCTGTAGACTAGCCTTCTCACTTAGACTGCTTCATTCCCATGTTCCTAGACTATGTGGATAAAGCTTTCACAGTTGTAGACTTGAGGCCTACATTAGAAGGGGACCCTGACATTAAGAATGAGTGCCTCAAGTATACATCTTATTCTCCTACAACTTCTTAAACAGAATGTAAGAGAAGATCATGGAATTTGGGGTCCATCCCTGGGTTTGAATCCAATAGAAGCAGAAGTGCTTTTGGGTGAGCTATATAATGTCTCTGAACATTCAGCTTGTCGTTTGTTAAATGAAATAAAGTATGTTATTGTCAAACTTGAAGATGGCACGTGTTGTAATGTGCCCAGCAGAGAACAAGTTCTCCAATAAATGGCTACTGTGATTCTTGTTATTATTATCTGTAACCATAATTATTTTCCCTGGCCCTACGGGTAGGCAGTGACTACATGAAATATTGGTTAATATTAGATAGAACTATATAGATAGAACTTCATAGTTTCTATCTATCTATATAATGTCATTAAAAAGAGCTCAAAATCAATACCATCGTCTTTTTTTTTTTTTAAATTTCCACTTATAGATTATTTGTCTTCAAGTATTGGGTTGTTTCTTTTTGCTACATCTTTTGAATTTTTTCCTTTTTTTCCTGTATTCTACTTATTACCCTTAGCCAAACTCTCCCCTCTGGCTCTAGTTGTGTTTCTTTCTCCATACTTCCCTGGAGACCTGGTTCTCAAGGTGTGATTCACAGAGCAGCAGCATCACCTGGGTGCTTGCTAGAAACAGCATATCCTACACCCTGCCCAGACCTGCTGAGTCATGGGTCTGTTCTTGGCAGTGTTATGGAGCCTCAGTCCATTGATTTTTGCCACCTTTATGCTCAAGAGTACATGCTTTTGCTCCCCTCTTTTACATCTACCTCAATCCAAATTGCAGTTCATTACCTTGACCCTGGTCTCCACACTTTTTCTCTTTCCCCTTGTGACCCTTCTCTACACCACAAGGTAAGATCTAAAATTGTTCATTGGATCATATCCAACATACACTCCCCCATCCCCAATCACACAAAGGCTTCTGTGGTGTCTAGAAACATCAAAAAGATCTTTCTGTGGCCTGCAAAGCCCTATGAGATGGGTTATCTCACACCCTCATCACTTTACTTACTCAGTAAGCTATAGACACACTGGTCTACCTTTGGCCCAGGTTGTAAACCACGCTTGTCCCCACCTGACCTACCTCTGTCTTTATACTATATTGTCTTGGAGTTGTGATGTAAGCATTAGCTCGAATGTCATATTGTTAGATGTCTTTCTAATCTTTGACTAAAGTGGCACACCCTCCTGCATTCCATTCCCTGCCCATGATCTTGTTTTATATTCTGTCTAGTAATAAAGTTTCTCTGGATGCATGATTTATATACATTGCAAACTGTTTTGGTGAGAGATAGTTTAGTTTTAATAATGAAGATTTCCTGAGTGCCTGCTACATGCTGGGTATTGTGTATAATAAATAAAATGATTTACTGGATCATTTCATTTTGATTATTTCTTTTTCCTTAATGGGTTATTTGTTTATCTTTTTGTTTTCCTCTTGTCTTATCCCTCAAGGAGCTAGACAAGGAGCTAACTTTTGCATCTCTGTCACTAAACTGGAAGATTTTTGAGCAGGAAGTGTTGGTTAAGGAAATGATTGGCTCCTAGTAGGTTATCATTTGGAAGTGTGACTATATGAAAAGGAAGAACAAAGAGTTCTCTGTCATGTTCTATTTCAGATACGTTTCTGAAGAAAATACCCTCGAATTTTTCTTATCTTTCACCCAGGAGAAGGAATCAGGTACTGGAGCTGATTTAGGATTTGTTCTAGTGGCCCTGAATGTAGATGTAGAGCCTGGGATTCATCCGACCATGCTGGGAGAGAGGTTTTTGAGTGGCAACTTAATGAGAACAAATCTTTTCTAAAGCCTTAAGTTTGGCGTTTGGCATGGTTAGAAATATCAGGCCTTCCGACTTTTACGTTCTTTGTGCGCACGTCGGTAATGTGCGTATGTGAACCTTTTTATTATTATGGACTCAGCCGGCAGTAACCATGGTGAGTAGACCTATCACACAGCATTTTTCTGAGTCAGTTTAAAATGCTGACAATTAAATATACCGTACTCTTTTAAGCAATCCATCAGTCTCCCTTGTTGTCATGGTGACCGGAGTATATTTAGAAATGTGACAAGTACACTGAGTTCAATTGCACTTTTGCCAAAACATAGTTTTGCAGCTAAAATTGAATTTCCTGATTGAAGATCCAAGTGCTGTTAAGGGGGCATGATGGTTTCTATACATTATGCTGGAAGTATAACTTACATCATTCTATTAAATCATCCATTAAAGTCTTATCATGCTTTGAAGGTATTGCCGCTTTGAAGTGGTTATACTTAAAGTTGATGAAATGGAGTGAAATAAAGGGGCATTCTGCTTTTTCCATTAAAAGTGAAATTGGGCCTTGCCACTGTAATTAATGATTAACTCAATATATTTATAAAGAAATTGTACGTAAGTGTGCATATGTCTGTTCCTCAGGATAGATTTCTAATTTAAAGGAATTTTTCAAGGGGCTTCTTCCCTCTGTCCTGCTTGTAATCTATTCTTAGTAATATGAGAACATCCTTTTTTCTTTGGCTCTGACCTCAGATTGACAAGCATCCTATTTTTCCCCCAACCACATTCCTTTTAGATCTTTTTGTTGTTGTTGTTGTTATTTTTGTTTAAGACAGGGCCTTGCTTAGTTACTGAAATAACTAAGGGCCTTGAACTTGAGATCCTCCTGCCTCAACCTCCTGAGTAGCTGGGATTGTAGGTGTGCACCAGCACACTCAACTTTTTCTCCTTCTAGAGTTTCAGTGAGGTAAAAAGATAAAATAAATTATGACTTTTTGCCCAAAGGGGGAAAAAACCTTATCTAATCAGGAAATTCGTTTGAATCCTCACTTCCTTGTCATCCTCTATCTTGTCAACACAGTGCTAAGAACCATGTTGGGTCTGCACTACTTGCCCTTTTGGTCACCTAAAGTTTAGGAACTTGTATAGTTGCTGGGTCATGCTTATAACTGTGATTTTATTCCTGGCCATAGACTGATTGTTCTGCTCTTGAGGTGAGAAGCCAACAACACTCTTGGGTAATTTTCCTTCCCTTTTGTCATCTCACTAAATGAATTGGCAACTGAGATTGATTTTGAGCTTCTGAGAATATTCAGTTAGACTGCCTTTGTTTTGCCTTGAACATATACTTTTTGGCAGGTAAGAAACATCATAGTTACAATAACAATGGTTAAAAGATTTACTGAGGGCTTAATATATGCTAGTGAGTGTGCATAGTAAACTCTTTAATAAATTATTTCATCAGGTCTACACAATTTTTTACGAAGTAGTCTCACTGTCATTCTCATTTTATATTAAGCAAGCTCAGAGAGATTTTGCATCTTCATCAAGAGTAGTAATCCTAAGTAGTAATTCTGATCCAGGTGCCCTGTTAACCACTGCTTACCCTGTGGAAGGCGCCGGTGAATTTTTTTTTTTTTTTTTAACTAACCTGTGATCTACTCTTGGTGAAGTCATACAGGTGTTTCAGTGTTTCCAGAGGCTCCCTGGAGTGATGGTTCCATAATGATGAACAGGTAGCAGGATGTGAAAGTAGAGCTGAGCCACTCCATCTTCCTATGGGTTTTAGAAATGAAAGTTAGTGATGGGCAGAGAGGGGGCATAAATCCTGTGTAGCTCAATGGTTACATCTCTAGATTAGTTTCTTAAAAATGGGTTTTATTTATTTATGACTATTGGTATATGCCATATTGGAACTTAGTAGAAATTAAAGATATCTTAATAAAAAATACCCATATATGAAAATATATATGTACATTTTTGAAAACAAAGTCAGTGAGAAAAGTCTTATCTGGATTCTGTATTTAATGAGTTAGGATACATATTTTTGATTCAAGTTCATAAAGAAATCCAGCCTCGCCTAACTATCTGGTTAGGAAAAAAGGAAAAAGGGAGGTAATTGTGGATTTTCTTTTTAGATATTATACCAAAATTTGACAGTTTTTACAATGACAAAAAAAAAATGTGTAGCTTATAAAGGTTAATTACAGTGTGGAATTTGAAGTCACATTGAATCTCTGTTGTATTCAATCCATTGGTCTAATTTTCACTTTGATTGGCTCTCTTCTTTTGATTTTGTAACATTGTGGATTGGTCATCTGGAAGATAAAGGTTCACTGAGTTCTGCAGATCTTCCATACATTGACATATTTTATTCTATAATGAGAAGAAAAGATAATTTGCATTAATTTTACCTCCAATTTCGTCAAGAAAATATTTGATGTATTAGGAAGATGTTAAGTACACCTTAATATATGTGAGGTTTTCAAAATTATAATTTTCACTTTAAAACTTGAATCTTATTATTGGCAACAAATCCTGTTAGTTGTTTTCCTCTAAATGATAGGCTTTTATGGTTTATTTGTAAGAAAATGTCTGGCAAAACCCAAGTTTAAACAACTGTAATTTGTCAGTCATTGTTTCAAGTAAAATGACCTTCCCTGGAAGGATTGGTTAGTTAGCAGCTGTCAAATCCAGCATTTCTTGGAAATAACTATTGTAGTTTGATAGTTAGCCGAGGTACTTCATGGATACTTTCCATTTACTCATATAGAATTTTAAGAAAATTTTTATTCAAAGATAGAGATTTAATACTGTTGTTTTTTTTAATTTTGTGTTTTTTCTTTTTTAGTTATACATGACAGTAGAATATATTTTGACATATATACATAGAGTATAACTATTAATATTTTTTCAATGCATTGGGACGGTTTAAGTGAAACTGGCTCTCTGTCCAGCTTAACTGTATGTGTTCTGTTGTGAGAAATACAATGACTACCACTTCAGTTTGGTGTTGCTGCCTTGATTCATATCAAAACTCCAACAGTTTTACCCACAATTGTCTTTGTATCATTAGCAGAAATGTCAGTCAATACAGTGTGAAAACCTCATTGCGTCTTAGCATTATGATAAAAATAGTTTTGAACTGGTAGATTTCTGGAAAGGTTTTGAGGACCCTGACATATGTATGGATCACACATTAGAAGCCACTGATAGAACCCAGGACCTTTTGGGTTTGTTTTATTTTTTTAAATTGACACATAAGGATTGTACAAATTTAGGGGGCACGTTGTGGTATTTTGACAGGTGTATAATGTGTAATGATCAAATCAGGATAATTAGCATTTCTATCATCTCAAACACTTATCTTCACTTTGGGGTGAAGAATTCAAAATCCTCTCTTCTAGCTACTTCAAAATATATAACAAACACATCATTATCGACTTGACTCACCCTGTTGTAGAGAGCATACCAGCACTTATTTCTCCTCACTATAACTTTGTGCCTATTGACCAAACTCTCCCCAGCTTCTATCCTCTCTGCTGTCTCCAGTCTCTGGCAACTGCTGCTCCACTGTGTTTATGAGATCTACTTTTAAAAATTCCACCTAAGAGTGAGTGAGATAATGCAGTCTTTGTCTTTCTGTGCCTGACTTATTTCACTTAGCGTAAGTAAGCTTTAGGTTCAGGTTGAAATCAATGACAAGATTTTATGGCTGAATACTATTCCATTGTGTATATAAACTATATGTTCTTTATCTATTCACATGTTGTAGTGGTATGTGCACATACACACACTCACCTACAAAACACACTTTGGGATATTGTTCAACTTTAAAAAAGATGAAAATTCTGACACTTGCAACAACATGGTTGTTAATAGGACATTATGTTAAGTGAAATAAGCATGGAAGAGAAAAATACTACACTATCTTTCTTTCACATGGAGTCTAAATAGTCAATCCTAGAAACAGAGTATAGGATATTGGCCTTCAGGGGCTGGATGGAAGGGCATTGGGGAGATGTACAGCATAGAATAAATGATAGTTAAACTATTGAATATGTGAAGTTTGATAACAGATCTTAAATCTACCCACTGCATGCCTGCACACCATGAGATTATTGATGTGCATGTATGAGTAAGGTATAATGAATCCTATTTATGTATAATTATGATGCATCAATAAAAAACAAACCAAAAATTGGCAATTATATAGAAGTGATCAATCCACGTGTAGTTATATCCAAACATCAGGTCATATAAAGTAAATATCTGTAACTTTTGTATGCTAATGATATCTCAACAAAGATGTTAAAATTGATTAAAAACAATCCAGTCCTTTTATTATACATGAGAGGAGAGTGGAAGGAGACCTGCTTAGGGTGGTGGCATGAATAGTGACAAAGCTGGGCAAGAACCCAGTTACTAGTGAATTCCTCTTTTTATTTATTTATTTAATCATTTTGATTCCTGGTTCAGTTTCAGGAATTTCAAGGTAAATATTTCCAAATTTCTTTACTTTCCCTTCTCTTCTCTTCTCACTTTTCTTTCTTTCTTTTGTACTGGGGACTGAGCCCAAGGATGCTTAACCACTGAGCAATATCTTTAACCTCTTTTTACATTTTATTTTGAGACAGGGTCTCGCTGAGTTGCTGGGGGCCTCACTGCATTGCTGAGGCTGGCTTTGAACTTGCAATCCTCCTGCCTCAGCCTCCCGAGCTGCTGGGCTTACAGGTATACGCCACTGCGCCTGGCCTCCAAACTTCTTTCTTGAAGATGATGATGACAGATGTACATATGTATTGACTGATTTAGGATTGATTCTATTTTTTTTCCAAACTATCACTTTTTACAGTTTCCCTGCTCTTCATTTACTCTGCTCTCTTCTGCTTTGCAGTGGCAACTAGGGTAGTTCTAAACAGAACAGCTGTTTTCTTTGCCAAGCCTGAGGAAAGTGACAGGATCCAGTGACTCCTTGTTCATTTTTATGGATAAAACTCAGATTTTATCTGTAGGGGGAAAAAAGAGTCCATGAATTTGGGTTGAAGGGACCATTTTTTTTCTAGATTAAATTAGGTAAAATTGTAGGAAAGAAAGTTCTACATACTGCTATCATTTTCATATTCCTACATGTTGTTTCCCTGGACACCCCCTCCATTATTCTCTTCCCCCTTCCTCTTTCTCACCCCCTCTTTCCCTATCCTTCAGGAGGGAGTTTGCCCAATAAATATGTCTCTTACCTTTGCTTTTGGTTATGGGTAATATTTGAGGGGGAACCTGTTTTCTTTAGTAAAACTAGTCACACTCTGAAATTGTAATGAAGAAGGCTGAGAAAAGCAATAGAATTGGACCCAGATGTCATATGTTCCCTTTAACACCTCTCTTCCATTTTAGAGTGGTATTCTGGGGGAGCTAGGGTTGTGGGGGGCCTCTGTGTGTGAACATTTGTGAGCAAATCTGGTAACGTGAAAGGCTTGCAGAACCTCGACTGTATTGTTCTCTTATTTTCAAACAAGTTGGATATTGTTATGCAAGACCCGGTCTTTTCTTTCTTCTCACCCAGCTTTCACTTGCCTTCTCCACCTGTGATCTTTTTGAGTCAGGTTTTATTAGCTTCTTCCTGATCCTTCATTCATGTCTTTCTTGGCTCCCTGGAGGAACAATCCCATTTAACCTTTAGTTTACCCTTGTGCATTAGCAGTGCTAGTCCTGGAACTCCAATGACTTTTTCTTTCCACAAAATTGATGTTTCCTGCCCTTGTTGGTTCCTGCAAACCATTTTGTCCTCTTCTTCGTTCTCTGTTAAGTGTGGTCTTTTCTAGCAGTGTGTAAGTCTAGTGGTAGCTGACTGAACCCTTCAAATGTGTTTCCTGTCTTGTTTAGGCTTCCGAAGGTTGGGACTGTCTCACGCTTAGTGAATCATAGAAGCCCCGAGGAGGTGTTGAATGGATTTTACCCAGCGTTCTTTTCTTTGGAGGGCATCCTTCAGATTTTTATCTAGAGATCTGAGCTGTTGTCTCTCTCCCACTACTGTGCTGCTAAACTCTGAAACACAGAATACCAATGCCCATCTTTTTCTGCACACTCCCTCCCACTGCCAGATATCACATGTGCCTTGTCTGACAGATGGCTGTTTGGCCTCAACTTGAACACCTCCAGCTCTCTGTGAGGCAGTTGGTGGACAGCTTCATTTAAATTTTTTTTCTTTGTATGGCCCTGAAACTGAACTTTCCATCATTTCAACCTCATTATTTCTAATATTGCATATTTTGGAAGAGTACAGTATGGCTCACACATGAGATGTCCTCAAATCCTTGAAGAGAGCATGAATTCCCCCATCTGCTTTCTCTCCTCCTTCAGACTTGGCCTTGCTACTTACATCGAAGGAAAAGCTATGGATGGTCATAACCTTTGTGTGTTCACCATTTCTACATCATTTTCTGGATTTTTACCATGTCATCCAATTATCTGGGCTTCTTTCAAGCCCGTAGTGGAAACAGTAAGAAGGTCTGGTCTGCAGGCTGGGTTATGATTTTTAGTACCACACTTATTAGACATATGTGAACCGGATGAGTTCAATTCATCTTTCTAAGCCTCGGTTTCCCCAGATTCAAAGTGGACATCATAATGACTTCCAAGAATATTTTTCAGGATAAATGTATGTAGATTGCTTTACCCAGTTGCTGAAACATAATATGGTTAGTAAAATTACTTTTAAAAATTTATTTTTAATTTTTTTGAATGCAGTTTTCTTTTTTTATATTTTTTTGGTATATATTTGAAGTATACAACAGGATGAGATGCATGTATAGTAAGATGGTTGCTATAGAGGGACAAATTAACATATCCATCATCTCACAGTCATCTATTTTTCCCTCTTGGGACAAAAACAATTACAGTCTACCTATTTAACAAAAATCCCAAACATAGTGTATCATTATTAATGATAGTCCAGGTTTTTTTACATTACATTTCAACTTGTTCATCCTATGATTTGCAACGTTGTAACTTTTGAGCTGTATGTGCCCATTTTCCTACCCACACGCCTTCCTTTCCAAGCCTGGTAACTACTGTAAATGTTACTTATCTGGACAACGGATTTTTGTTTGGTGTATCTAGTGATTCCAGTGATTCCCTTCCTTCCTTCCTTCTTTACCTTACCTTTTCTTTCTTTTCCTTCTTCCCTTCTTTTTTCTTTTTCTTTTTATTTGTAGATAGGCACAATATCTTTATTCATCTATTTTTATACGGTGCTGAACATCGAACCCAGTGACTCATATATGTGAGGCAAGTGCTCTACCACTAAGGTACAGCCACAGCACCCCATCCCCCACCTTTTTTAATATACATGTAGTTGGTGCTTAAAATTCGTATTTCAAGAGTCCCTCCCCGTCTTTCTCCCTCTTTCTCTCCCTCTTTCCCTCCCTTTCTGGATTTTATCAATACCTGTACTCCTGTAAAAATCCTCTTCATCTCTAAATTTGTTTTCTTTCTATTTTTATGTAGAACTTTATTTTTTATTCTTATGTAAAACATTATTTTCTTGGTAGATACCGTTTTCCTCTACATGAAATTTCTAAACTGTTCAGGTCTTTCTGATGCTTCTGAAAGGGTTAATGGTTGGCTCAGCTTGCTTTGCTCTTCACTGAATATCTCACCTAATAAATTTTGAATAATTTAGTTGTATATTTTTTAAAAATTGTTCGATTAGTTTCAGTTCAACAAACAATCGACTAAGCACATCTCATCAGGTATTCGTTGGTCTAGGTGTTATAGAGGGTACAGGGAATGCCTTGTTCATATGTCTCATTCAATCACCTTTTTTTTTTTAAGTATCTACTAAAGGACTAAATTTTGAACTTGAGATTATAATTCAAGAATCTATTAGTCAAGGTACCTCTCTTAAAGATGCACAATCAACTAAAAGTGATAAATCAATGCAGTAATTTTAGTGGTCTGTATGTATAACTGTATATTATGGTGGTCTTAAGAAAATTGCTTCATCAAACATTTTTGGATCTGGAAAAACTTCACATCAGAGGAGACTATTAAGGTTGAGTAGGGGCTCCAAGTCTATGAGAAAGACAGGAAACTCACTGGGGTTTGGTTATGTTTTGTTACAGGCTATTTTTGTGAGAAACAACCTCTAAATTGTGTTTGTTACTCTCAGCCAACCCCACCCATTGTGTGCATCCCAAATCTCCCATTCTTCTGCTCAATTTAGGAGCCTTAGGATCAGCAGAATAACTTCTCAAGATAGATGTGGTGGTAGTATGGGCTCACTGCGGGGACCCAGTTATTACATTAATGAATATTCTACATTTCCAAGTAGGACTACAAACGTAAATGCATAAAAATAATCTCATGATGCTAGGACTCACATAATTCTTGTAAAAATGTGTAGTGCTTGAGGGTTTCCTGAGTATCTTAAGTGCTGTTTCTGATAGATATTAGCACAAGAATTAACACTGAATAATTTTATGTGGGAGGTTTGCAGTTAATTTTTTCAAAGTGATCATGCTGTATTATCTGGCTTTACTTTTTTTTATAAGACCAGGTCTATGCTTAACCAGGTGTCTAGGAAAAAGTCCTTTTGCTTCTCTGTGCCTCGGCATTGTTTTTCATTAAACAAGAAGATTCTTATTACTACTAGTAATAACACTAATTGTACCTCACGGGTTGCAGTGAAGAATTACATCATTTTTCTGTGAGAAAGGACATGTATATAGCTGGTAACTATTGTTGATGTAAGATGTAACTTTTGAGTGACCAGATTGGCAGCTACTTTGTCAAGGTGATTTCAACTTAATTAATTCTTACCTGGTTGTCCAAGCTTTTTGAGTTTGAAACCTTTTTATTTATTTATTTTTTTATTTAATTTTTTTTTGAGAGAGAGAGAATTTTTAATATTTTTTAGTTTTCGGTGGACACAACATCTTTATTTTATTTTTATGTGGTGCTGAGGATCCAACCCAGTGCCCCGTGCATGCCAGGTGAGCACTTTACCACTTGAGCCACAACCCCAGCCCTGAAACGTTTTTAGTTTCATGTCTTATTCTTCTCTGATTACCCCAAAGTACATGTTAGAAGGCACTGTAATATTGCTCAGTGAGTACTTGTTGATGGAGCATAAATACATATATGTATTTCTCTCTCTCTCTCTCTCTCTCTCTCTCTCTCTCTCTCTCACACACACACACACACACACATACACACACACACACACACACACCTTTTAAGGTTCAGTGTTGAAAGTTGGACCATGAACTTATCTTTCCATTTGGGATTCCTGAAGTTTCTCATTTAATTTCTAGATTATAAGTTCCATTGATAGAACCCTTATAAATATCACATTAAGAAGTTGAACATTACCTTTAGGCCAAAGCAATTTACGTGTTAAAAATCTGATTAATTTTAACACAATCAGCCAGTGTGTCAGATGATTTTAGTGCCTCTGATCGATGCTGACAGGTGAGGAAATTAAAATCAGGGAGGGAAGCAATTAAATACTGACAAACATTACTTTAATGAGACAACCAAATCATTCATAAGCTATGGAATATGTTGTATTCTTGATAAGTATCTTAGGGAGGCAGGTGAGAGAGTGCATTTAAAAATGTTCTTCCTTTGGGATTTGAGGACTAGAGTGGAGGACATTCCATATTTTCTTATAATGCCTGTGTATTAACCTAATATTTGCCTGTTTATTAACCTAAAATTTCGATTGCTTCTGTGGGGTCAGACTTCCAGGTTTAAAATTATGGCACTATCTAATTTAAACAAATCTTAGACCAAGTAATTCTCCTGCTACTACTTCCATGGGAAACATAGGAAAATGCACAAAAGCTAGAAAAAATAATTCTTGGTCTTTCCACTGTGGTTTAATCATAACATGGTCAAGACCTACGATGAGAGAAACACAAAAATGTACATTTCATACAACTTAGATTCAAAATATTTGGGAATTTTAGGGCTAAAACCAGAACACAGGTCCTTCATTTTCCACCCCGCTATTGTATTCATATTAATACCCCATCAAGGAAGAACATCTGAGATAGCAGAGTTAGAAGGTTGCCAGTTTATTGGCTGTAATGGAAGTTTTTACAGGGCTCTGTCTTATTGCTCAGCTATGTTACAGCACTTAAATATATCACACATCATGAGTTATCTTTATGCTGATGTAATGCCACTTAGACCTTTTGTTCATTATATTAGGATCATCAGGCTAAAGGTTATGCTGCAGAAAACTTGTCTTTCATGGGGTGTGGTGATCGATTCAAGATACCATGGTTTGTGAAAAACAGGTCTCTTTGCTTTCTACACTTACCATGTTCTTCATTTCCTTTCTCCTTTTTCTTTACTCCCTGTCATTGTTCTTGCTTCTCTTTCTCTCTCTTGTCTGAGCTTCATGTATTATTCCCTTTGTTTTATAAAATACAATAGATATTATTAATAATCCCCTAGCAGTCTCAACTAAGGTTTCATGAGTTTTGCTTTGCATGGATTCCAATTAATAGGTTGAACTTTTGCAAGTTTGATTATTTTTGGCTGAAATCACTTCTGGAGGTGAGAATATTTTCCTTGGATTGGAAGGTGATTTGACAAGGGCTGCAGCCATGCCAGGTCTGGTCAGCAGTCCTATAGCAGAGGCAGCTGAGGATATCTGACTTTATTTCTGAAAGGATAGGTTGGGATTTGCCAATTGTCCCAGATGTTTTTATGGGTTATGGAGAATTTTATCACATTATGAAATGCCCAGGAGCTACTGAGGACACATGAGGCTGAAACCGTGTGAAGAGGGCTGGAGAAGTTCATTGTTGGGAGACTTGAGCATTTCCCCTATGTGATTTATTGATGGAGGCCTTCATAAAACTCACTGGTGAGACTCTTGTTGTTTTATGACTTGTGTTTCGACACTTTGCCTGAGATGTTGCATCTGTGAAACTTCACTGGGGAGATCTGAGAAAGTGGTTATGGTAACCCTGCTTCGATCCCTCCTTCTGTCCAGCTTAGTAATGTGTCACCTTCTGGCTGGACCACAGATGTACAATTGGGGTAATAAGGTCTCACTGGTGTTACATAGTAAGGATGATTTGATTCATAAGGACCTTATGCAATATTGACCAAACTATAAAAAAACTTTAAAGATGATTACTGTTTAGCTTCTGGTAGCAGATTATGAGTTTTTTACAGGACATCTTATCAAACATATTCTTTTCTTAATCATGAATACTTTAGGAAAATTGGACATTTCAATAAAACTTCCCAGAGGTCTTATGCTTTTCAATAAATTGATCTGTTCAACTTTGTTCTTGACATTCTGTTGGAGTCTCCATCACTGAACCTAAGGCAAAGTTATAGGCACAAATATTAATATGATGTGTGATTCATCAATGGGTCTTTCATCTGAAGCTGTGACTCTTGCTTTTTAGGGGTTGAGGGGACATTTGATTTGATTTGATTTGTTTGTTTGTTTTGGATGTTTTGTCTTTCAGAACAAAAAAAAATTTGTGCTTTTTGTTGTTAGGTGAGGTCATGTGAAATTGATAGAAATATGATATGTTTAAAAACATTAGGTGCGCTTGAATTCAAGAAATACCCAACCCAGAGACAATTTCCATCATCGTGTGTTTATAACATTATATTTTAATCATATAAACATTGGAAAAATGTTATCATTTTGTATACTACCTTTATAGATAAGGAATAATGGAGGAAAACTTTCCAGAAAAAGTTTAACACAGGACAATTTCCTCTGTGAATTACATATTATAAACCTAATTTACATGGGAGGACATTGATGCTCATTGCTATACCAAGCCTTATGGACCAAATCAATGAGTTGTTTGGATTTTTCCCATCCACATAACATAGTAGAAGCTAAGATTTTTGGAAAAGATAGATCACTGAACCAGCAAGCAGAACCCCTGGTTTCAAATTCCCACTCTGCCATGTTCTAAGTACTGTGCAGTGGTGGGTAAGTTAATGCACTTTTTCTGAACTTAAGTTTCCATATCTGTAAATGTTGTGCAGTAATGGTCATTTCACACACTATTTGTGAAGTTAATTATGTGAGAGATGTTAGTTTCCTCTCCTCCTTTCTATCCCTTCTTTTCCCTCATTTAGAATAGAATAATCCCTTTGTGTTTCTTCATCAGTTGCTGTGGTGTGAAATGAGAAAATGAATGTGGAAATGTTTTGCACAACAAGAAACTGCTGTGCAGATATGAGAGGTTATGTTTATTGATGAAGAGAAATATACTTAGAGCTCAAGAGTAACTTCTACCTACTTCATTGACAGGCACTAGCACTTCGGTTGGCTGAACCTCTTGTCTGCTGTCTGCTCCAAGAGTCACCTGCTTGAGGTAAGAGAGGCATGGTGACTTCTTGCTCAGAAAACAAAGGCTCAGAGGCATCAGGGCCAATAATGCACAAGGTTGATGTCCAAGACAGTGACCTGCCTTCCATTTATGTCTTCCTAATTAATTTTCTTTTAAAATTCCTACATCTTAAGGTTCAATACTAAAAGCACGATTATCTGGACAGTATAAAAGATTCAGATTTAATGAGTATTTAATTATGTGTAATATGTTGTGTACTAGAATGTTCTTATTGTTTTATGGCATCTGCAGTTAGTATGTGTCAGGAGAACTTTTCACTTAGTCTCCTCGCCCTTCATCAAATGTATTTTTCACAATATTACGATGCCATAATTACCTGTCTCTGATGGGACCAAAGAATATTCTATCTGCCCAACTAATCATCTCAAAAAATATAATCCAATGTTGCAATAACAACAGCAACAAAATCCCAAGCACACAGATTATGAGTTAATCTTTTGAAGCCCAGCACCCATTAAATTGCATACCACTTTACTGGGGACCCATGCAAGGGAGGTAGGCCTTTGGCAGATGAATACATTGATCCGGAGTCTGCCCAGAAATGGAAATAAGTGTCAGGAAATCATTTTTAAAGAAGTGTCATAGTTGTATGATTTGTAGTGTGATTTTTTTTTTTTCTCTTGCAGCTAACCTGCTGATAGCTGCACCTCCTAGTGAGCTCTCCTGTGCAATTTTTTTAGAAGTCTTAGCTAAAGAAAAGGAGAAGTAGTCAACAGGATGTTCCATGTAGTTGTGTTAGAATGAACTTGGTGGAAGATGTGATATCATCATTTCATGTTCTGTAAAGATTAGTTCTCCTTAATATGTTGTTCATATCTTGGATATATATCATTCCATGACCTTGAACTACAAATATATGAGTTTAGTTGCATAGGCCTTTGGAAAATCTGAGGTTGGTTGGTTTTTCCCCAATTGTAGGACTTAGCAATTTGGAATTGAGTGGAAATTATGGTGTTAAGTTAATGCAATTTTCAAAGCTAACATTCATTATGTATTTTAAAAAAAGAACATACCATATACAAACAGGTGGATGGTGTACGGACTGGGAAACTTCTATAATTAAATCGGAGACAGCACCCACTTGTGGTTTTAGATTTTTTATTCCCTCATGCCTACCAAAGAGAGTGTTATTAAGGAAAAGATATAGAAAAAAATTAAAGAATATTTTTGCCCAATCTTTTAGTCTCAGTGTAATCCACAAAATGTCCCTGCAAAAACTCCTTTTCAATGTATTATTTTCACAGACAAATATATCAGAAAAGAATGTCCTGTAGGCATCTCTGTTCACAGTTTTGATAACTCTCACAGGCAGAGCTTGTTCATTTAGAAACTACAGAACCTTCCTCCAGATGCTAGCTGTTAAATGTGAATAGGATAAACTTTGAAAAATGGTTAACTCTGTCCCCTTTCTCCACTGAAATCCATCTTGAAACTACACAAGGTGTCTTAAGCCATGAATTATTCCAAAATCTGCTTGAAAGAGAGGAATTTTGTCTGTCTGGTCAACCCCCAACTCACCCATTTATCTGTCTACCCATGAATCTCAAATGTATCTTTTGGAGGTAGGAGCTGGTCAGGAAGGAAGGATGGAAACTTCTCAAATAGGCTGAGAAAGGTGGGGAGGTAAATGTTCTGGTGGTAATTAATGTTATCGGTGGCAGTCGGGAAGAAACAATAACGGCTTAAATAAATCATTAGATCTGACAGTAGAGGTGTCAACAGGTATAATCATTGTTTTTCTCTGTTTTCAGCGTTGATCTACTAACTTCGTCGTTTGTGTTCCCTGTCCCATTTCCAAACCAAATCTATTTAAAGCTGTACTCCATGGAATCTGAAATGGTATACCCTGTTTACTATTTAGAGTTGATACCTCATGTTCTTTAATAGGCAAGATCTGTTCTAGAACAAGGACAGGCTTCTGGACTCCTCTAGACTGATGATTTTCCCCTTATCTCCACAGGGTGATTCATTAACAAGGATGAATAATAGCTAATTAATTCTCATGTGCCTCTCTAGATTGCCAGAGTGAATTGTTTATTATAGTTTTGGGGAAACAGCCCTAGTCTGCCTTAAAAGACAATTATTTATTTCATAATTTATTTTGAAGGGAAGGCAGGGGCAGTAGTTAGAAATGAACTTACCTCTTTCGTTACTTTGGATAGAATCTCATTGTCGTTGAGATTGAATCAATGTTTTATGTGTCAGAAACCCTGAGAAGCTGCTTCTAATCTAAGCCCTGTTGTCAGTGATGGTCTCCTTGGGCAGGTCATCCTCCCCGTCTGAGGTCTGTTTCAGCATCTAACAATATACAGAGCTGATCCACTTGACCATGGCATTTCTTCTAGTTACATGTTCTATTCTCTATTATTTTATTTCCTTGTCGGTCCCTTCTCCCTTCTGCTGCCACGTTTCCAAAATCCAATGACTATTCCTGGGCTCTGTGTGAAAACATGCTTCTGTTTAAGTTTTATTTCTTTGATGAAGTGTATATGTCCCTTCATTTGTTGTTCATACCCTGGTTGTCCTCTAGTTCCAGTGTCAGCTAATTTCAAGCTAGAAAGGAGAATAAAACTCACCTTTCCCTCTCTGATAGTACTCTAGGCCTTGTTTTTAGAGGACCTGGTACCAACACTGCTGTTAACACTATTAGGAGGAGGGGGTTCCTCTTCTGTTGTTTCACTATTCTAGGGTGAATAGTTGCACCTATAAGGAAGTGTCAAAACATTAAAGCCAGAGAGGACTTCAAGACTCAATCTAACCAATTTTTCCATTTCAGAAGAGGAGATTTTGGGGTCAGGGCGGGAATCCAATTTCTCTAAGGGGTGGTTGCCAGTCCTGGGCTGTGGTTTCTTCTTTTCACTTCATAATTGTATCTTTGCTTTAGTTGAGAAATCTCTTCCTTTAAGTTGCTCTTTCTCTTCCCAATACTTAAGGGGTCATGTCTTTCAGACAAAACCAATCTCAAGGTTAATGTGAGATGTCCTTTGAAGCATAAATGGACTTGAAGCATCTTCATTCATTCCATACAGCTGAGGCACAGAGATTTGGGGCTGGCTTTTGCACTCTGTGTTGATTAGTACAATGTGGGTCCCCTTGTAGACCTTCCTCTACGAGGTTATTTGGCTCTGACCTCACAAACATCTCCGCCACTTTCCTCCTGTCCTTTTCTGATCCAATGTATTATACGAAAGCTGAGGATGAACTGTCAGATGGCTATGGACTGCACGTCTTTGGAAATATTAATAAAAAGAAGACAGATGAGAGATTGATATACAAGAAGACAGGAGAGTAAGACCTACACACTGATACGGAATTCAATGCCAGTACTGCCAATTGTTGGGGCCACCCAGGATTTATAGTAGTGTATCACACTTTTCACACCTTCTTGTTGCCTTAGGCTGAGAAGCAGCTGGTAAATTGTTATCAAAACTAAACCCTTATTTTCATGGGACTTCAAGGTCCAGAGAAAAGAATAGTAATTATTCATAAGGTAAAGATTACGGATCTGAACACATATATGAACCACATGGTACAGAGTCTAAGGTTCAAAACCTGGCTTTAATTAATTTGCTGTGACTTCAGTGAAGGTCTGGCCTTTCTCTGAGCCTCACTTTCTCCATCTGTGGTTTGGGTGTTGGTGGGTGGAGGAGAGGATGTCAAAGGTCATCCAAGCTCTGATTGTCATGAGTCTCAGATGCCTTTAAGCCCTCATAGCAAGGTTGCAACCATGCCATGTCTTGAATTGGAAGAGTGTGTGAATTAGACGTGGTGTGGCTCTCATTAGAGTTTCTATTGCCCATTTTTGCATCCATCAGACTTTTTAGTAAATAAACTTTTGCCTTCCAGTTGATAGTCTCCTTCCTGCTTGCCTAAGGCAGTAGTTTCTGATTTCTGTGTGTGTGTACACATGCCTACACACACTTGTGTTTGGGGTAGGGGGAACATTATGGAAGTTTGGGATACTCAGATGAACCTATGAACTATCTTAAAAAAAAAAAAAAACAACAAAAACCCCAGTGTATCTGCAAAGAATATTAGCTACAATTCCAGGAGTTTTATAGCTAACTCTGAAGGCCATACTTGAGATCTAGGGTAGGCAAAAAATGTTTTCTCCGTGGGAAGTCTGAGATGACATGTGGTTGGCACTCATTTCCTTTAGCTGTTGGATTTTTCCCACAGTTCACCTATTGTTCTGCTCTGGTTCTCAGTCTGGCTTAGAATGACTCTGGACATTTACACATTGTCAACTGTTAATTGATACTTTCATACAGAAATCTTACTGATTCATTAATTAATTCATTCTTTCACTCAAATGCACTTTGAACCCAGAATCTGCTAAGTGTTAGTTACTTTTAATACCTTACATTATTTTATTTAAGTTTATAAAATGGAAAGTTATTTCCTCCCCTTTTTTTTGTGTGTGTGCAAGGAAACCAAACTCAGGTTGAATAATTGTTCAGAGTTGTACAGTTAATAAAGTGCAAAGTTTGAGTTTAAATCTACATCTGCTCCAAAATACGTGACTGTCTTCAGAGATAACACTGAATATGAATAAGGACGATGAAGCAAGTTCATAAACCATGGAAATCTCTGGTAGAAAATGGTAAATGGGCCCCAGAGGAATACAGTGATTGTGTGCTGTGGGAGTTTGGTGAGGGACAAGATCACACTTTCTGAATCACTTATATGATAATTCAGTAATTAAATTCTTCTCCAAACCTTAAGGCCAAATAATAATAAAAAGAAAGACGTCGAACAGTTATATAAATGCACTATAAACAACTCATAGTTTCTCCTTATTTTTCAAACTTCCATCAGGTTAGTTGCCTCAGTAAGTGGGATGAGTAGACAAAGGATAATTGGGATCTTAGTGCCCTGATCATACTTGGAGTTATTGACGGAATTGGAATTTCAGGGCTCTGGGGAATCTGTTGTTGTTTTTTCCCTGTTATATTGAGCGTGGGACTTTAACAGAGATAGATTTCTGACCATGCCTACATCAGCACAAATGCAGATGTGAGCAGCTAGAATGTGGATTCTGCCAAATTGTAATGACTGCCACATGTGGAAAGCTAAAACTTGGTGCTGGTGACCCTCTTCGAGCACACGCGGGAGCCAGGAGAGTGAAAATCAGTGTTGGGGATGGCAGAGGCCTCAGAGCTTGTCAGGGGCAACACCTCACCTTACAGATGGGGAAGTGGAGTCTGATGGGGGGTATAACCAAAATTCAGGAAGCAGTTTAATGACTCCCTGGGAGTAATGATAGAACAAGAACCAGACTTCATGTCAGCACTACAATAATATTGACTGACAGTTTCTGACTTCCATTGTGACATACTGTCACTGATAGGCTGATATACCTGGATTTGGAACCCACCGTTATTGCCAACATGGCCTAACACAATGTTTATGATAACTTGGGGGGTCTCAGCTTTGTTGTTTGTAAAATGAAAATCATACCCTATCGATAAAATGATTGTGAGGATAAATGAAATACCTTTGTGCTGTTCAGTATACAGAGGTATTATTGCCTGTCATGGTGAGGTTCTAGAATGCTTCCAAAGTCTTACGTGTTTTCTGGTGGCGTTTTTGGGAAATGGAAATGATGGGTTTATGAGGACTTTAAGTGGTTTGATCTATTGATGGCTGAATGAATTACTGGGAGTTGGAGCCTAGTTAGAGGAAGGAAACTGGGGTGTGAATCTTAGAAGGGTTTATCTTCTCCCCCAACCCCAGTCCTCTCTCTGCTTCCTGGCGGACGCCTTGCCAGGAGGTAATCAGCTTTGCTCTTCCATGCCTTCCCCCATGATGTGCTGTCTCACCTCAGGTCCAGATCAATGTAACTGGCTGACCCTGGACTGAATCTGAAACCCTGAGCCAAAATAAACCTTTCCTCTTCTAAATTGTTCCTCTCAGGTACATTGGTCACAGAGACAGAAAAGAGACAACACATTGTCCATGTTATTAGTAGTCCTTATCAAAGCCCAATGAGACAGAAGCAATTATCTTATTTTTACAGAATTTGTTTCCTAACCTCATCATGACAGTTCTTAGGCTTTTGCTTCTCACAGTTCTGCCTTAGGACCATAGACATCAATAGCATTTTGGAGCTTGTTAGAAATGCAGATCTCGGGCCATACTCCAGACATCCTGAGTTAGAATCTGTGTTTTAACAAGATCCCCAGGTAGTTCACATGCTCATTAGAGTCTAAGAAGCATTCCTATAGGCCTGAGACCAATTTCAAGGATCTTGGCCATGACCTGCTGACAATGACTGGCACTCTGCCTGCATTCTTGGGGCATGCAGTACCCAGACCTTCAGATAGCAGCAGGGAACCCTGGGAATCACTCCCAGGGAATAACCGAGGACCAGCTTGAAGGGATCCAGCAGGCTTTATCTTTTCAACGCCCTTCATTTCCTCAGAAGTACTATTCACAAGGGGTCAAACCTGATTGGATTCCAAGTCTTTCCTATCCCAAAGTCCATGTTCTTTTTATTAAATCACAGTGTCTCAGGCAAGAGGAATGCTGGGCTGTGTGTATGATAACTCTGCCTTCCCCATAGTGTGAATGTTTCAACACTGGCTGTTTTACTCTATTACTCAATTCCTAGAGGGGAAGAATTAATAAAAAAAAAAAAATTAAAAGGAGCTTGAGCTGAAAGCCAGGATCCTGCAGCTTAATCAGTTATTTTCGTTTTTTAATGAGGGTGACTATTGTGAAATAAGTAATTATTAATTACTCAAAACTAATGAAATATTTTAGTTTCCTTGCTCAAAAAGCATATGGAAGCTAAAAGAAAGCATATGGGTGTTTTTTTGGGAAGCATATTGGTGGATGGACAAATTACAGTGGTGCCAATATGCCTTTGCTTTCTGGCTGGGGCCATCGCTACGTGTGCTGGCATCTCAGTCTTCATGTGTTTGGAGAGATTTTTTTTTTTTTTTACAAAATTCCTATCTGATGTGTTCCTTGGGTTGCCTCTAGAGTTCCACAGCTCTGCCTCATAAATCTTTCTACCGTGCTTGTGCTCAGACATTCCCACGTGAGTGTCTACTCAGTATAAAACCTTTGCTATTAGTAACTATTGTGGGTCTTCCCTCCAGATGTCTTTTTACTTCTGTAGTGGACAGAATGGGCCTGTCCAGCTGAAGTTAGAGTCCATCTATGCAGTGGTAAAAGCAGAATCCTAAGAGAAAGAAGAACTAGGACCTCCTTGCTTCATCAGGAACTCGGTGCAGCCCACCACTGAAGCTCCATGTGCAGATATCTTTCTTGTAAAATTGGAATGATGATGCCAGGGCTCCTTAGTTCACGGGCATGGCTGTTTATCCAATTTGTAGTGCATCCCCTTTGTTCATCTTCTTCTTTCCTTTACATCCCTTATCTTTTTCTGTGTATTTGGTCAGTCTGATGAAAAGCTTGATGGATTTGAAGGTGATTGAAATGACTTGAAATGATTTGTGTGTGTGTGTGTGTGTGTGTGTGTGTGTGTGTTTTGTAATGATCAGAGGCAAAATGATTTTTTTTTTTTTTTGGTGGGGGTTACCGGGGGTTGAACTACAGAGCACTCAGCCACTGAGCCACGTCCTCAGCCCTATTTTGTATTTTATTTAGAGGCAGGGTCTCACTGAGTTGCTTAGTTCCTCACTTTTGCTGAGGCTGGGTTTGAACTCGTGATCCTCTTGCCTCAGCCTCCCGAGTTACTGGGATTATAGGAGTGTGCCACCGCACCCAGTGCAACATGATATGTTTGAGAAGGTTCCTGGCTGAGTGTCAGAAAACCAAGGTTCTGTACCAAGCTGACTTCATAAGCTTTTACTTAGGGCCTACAATCAATTTAGCTTGCTGAGAAGTTGAAGGAGGGAGCTGGCAGGTATGTGGCTGTGAGTTTGATCCAGGGTCAGTCAGGACCCAGTATAATGTGTGAGCTAATAATGCACTTGGGGAGCAAGAAAATTTGGAGAACTCTTTCTTCATGGAGGTTTCTTATAGAACCAGTGACTGGAATTGGCTTTGAAACATATTTACATAGGTTTTGATAAGACATTACCTGGAGCTGAAGAATAAATCTGCAGAAGGTAAGAGAGAATCTATTTGAGGCAGGACCCAGAAACAGGAGAATATCAGGCATGACTAGAGAACTAGGCATAGTTCACTGAATTGTGTACTTGAGAAAAATCACTTCATTTCTGGTGGACTTTCAGTCTTTTCATCTGTAGCATGTGAGCTGTGGACAGATGGTTCTCAAGAAGTCTCAAGATCTCTGGCTAGAGTTCTACAAGATCTCTTGTCCTCGGGCAGATAAGTCACTTAGCTGAACCTGGCAATTGAATAGCAGTGACAAAGCAAGGCCCAGAACCCTACTGCCTATTCCTATGTCAGTGCTCCTCTTACTACCCACAGGGTATGCCAATGTGGGTGGGTGGGGTAGACATTGCTCTAATCTTTACTGTATGAAACATGGAGTGTTAAAGTTTTTCGAGAGATGGGATTTGTAAGAGACTCATCTATCCCACGATTGAGGACCCTTCTGCTACAGAAAGCCAACTTATATGTTATGCATTTCCCTCCTTGATGTTTTTATGGTCCTTGATTCCTTATCTGAAAGACCAGCATTACCTTCCTCCAAGGGAAATCTTCTCTGCCAAGCTTGTTTCTGAATCCAGTCTTGGCTTTCTTTCTTTTTCGTTTCCTTTTCCTTTTTCTTTTTTACATTTGTTCTTACTATGTTGCCCAGACTGTCTTCCAATTTCTGGGCACAAATGATTCTTCTATTTTAATGTCCCCAATACCAAGACTATAGGTGTTTCCTGTGCACCTGGCTTGAATTTTATTTTGTATTGCCACCTTTTCATTTTCTGCTGCTCTGATTTCTCTGGCACAATGCTCTGGGCACAGTGTTCAATGAAGGAGCACATGTCCATGTTCTTCAACAGTTTTTTCCTCTGTTTATTGCTTATTCTGAAATAGACGTGACATATAGGCTTGTAGACCTTCAGAACTGGAAAGGGACTTAAAAACACTGTGTAGTCCAGCCTCCCTCCCAGAGAAGAAATGACTTACCCTACTTACCTAATTAGTGGCAGGTCTGAGAATGGTGCTCATATCTGATCAAACATTAGAGAGAAGATTGGTGCTTGAGTCTCTCCCTACCAGCGGATCTTGGCTGTACTCTGTCATGAAGACCATTAGTAATAATGTGGTCCAGGTGGCACTGGTGCTGTATTAAGCAGATGGAAGTCAGCAGACACTCACTGGCTGTCTATTACGTGACAGGGCCTGTGCTGGGTACTTTGCCAGAGTTCAGCTTGGTCAACTGTCAAAATCTAGGACTCCCATTCCTGTATGAGAGAGACCAGTCTTTGTAAAGAGGACATTTAACAAAACTCTTACCTGTAAGCTTGGTAAAACTCAATATAGTGGATAGATCCTTCTCTCCTAGAATCTTGGTTCAGAGCTCTGCAGAATGGCATGTAGGAATATTTTGAGAGGCTTGGATGGTGGAGACTAGTGAAAAGAGGCAGAGATTATGATCTATACTGAGACCTGTGGTCACCTGGGTAAACAGGGGATTCAACTCCCCAACCCTCTTCTCCATACACGCATTTCTGAATCTCTAGAGATCTGGGACTTGAGTCCCTATTATTAGTATTGGATCTCACTTATATCTTATATATATTGGATATTATATATTGGATCTCACTTATATCTTCTTATATCTTACTCTCTCCCCTTTCCTAGCGAGGCTTGACCCCAATGAGAATCTATTTTCTTCCCCCTCCTATTAATTTTTTTTTCTATTTCTTTTGCTGCTCCCCCTTCTTCCATCTCCTGAGTTAAACCTGGTGGCCTAAGTCTTAAAGGCTCTCCCATGTCACAGTTCTCTGGACTGGGCCATAAAAGAGTTGGCAGGGAAGATGATCCACAAATCTGTTAAATACATAGTAAAAATAGCTTATGATCTATGGGACTCGGTATTAAGCAAGTTGATATTAACGAGGTTTGAGTGCTTCTCTGAAATGTGGCAGCTGCACACACGTACTGGCTGCTTCTCCTCCCTACCTCTGGCAGCTTGCGAGCAGTGTTGCCATGACACTCTCTGGGCTCTGTTTAGATCAGCTATTTTCTGAAGGAGTCCCTGACCTTCCCCACAATAGAAACCATTGATGTGGTCATGTCAGAGTCTCCTCGGGATCTGTGTGACTGGTGAGCCCTCAGTGGTTACTTGAAAACTGTAGGATGCAGACATGGAACATTTAGGAGCAAGAAGGGCTGTTAAATGTTCTTACTCTCACTGGATGTGTGAGGATGGTGTGGTCCATTGAGTGGAAGTGATTTGCTCAAGGTCATAGACTGAAATAGAAACAAGGCAGGGACAGGAACCCAGATCTCCTGATTCTTAGCCTGGTGCTATTCCTACTGTATTACACTGACCCATGCCTAAGTGCCCTCTTAGCCATGAAGGCTGTGACTGGATCAGGCCCAAGGATTATGCTGTTCCCAGGAATAGAAGATGAGAAAAGGAAGAGTAACCCAGCGCAGAATAAGGATATGAGGGGAATGGTATGTGTCTGTGTCCCCCAAAGTTCATGCTTCGGAATCTTAACCCCCAATGCAAAAGTTGGGAAGTAGAGCCTGATCAGAGGGGACTGGGTTGAGAAGGTTCTGCCCTCACGATTGTACAATGCTGTTGTTGGGGAGGTGCATGAGTTATCTCAAGAACAGACTTATTATAAAGATGAGTTTGGCCTCCTCTTGCTTTCTTCCTCTCTTACCTTTCACTTTCTACCATGGGATGTTGCGGCACTGGGACCCTGGCCAGATGCCAGTACTGTGCTGGAGTTCATGGACATTTTATAAATGACCTGGTCTCATGAATTCTGTTAGAGCAACACAAAACGGCTAACACAAGGAGTAGGACACCCAGTAAGTGCCTGAGGTGCCAGTCAGCTCTCAGTGCCCATTTGCAATGCCTTTCTAGGCAGAACTCTTCCATCAGATCCCACAGGACCAGTGGATGCTTGCAGGGCAGGGAAGATAATGTCATGCTCTCTGTTGCTCTGAACCCTTTCTTTCCGTCACATAAGAGCTCACTTAAAACTCCCAGTATAGCCATTCATTGTCAGTACCATACTTTATTACTATTATTTTTATATTTTTTATATATGGTAAGTATTATTCTAAAAATTCATATGTGAAATGCTGTTTTCTCCATAAAGTCCTAGAAGACAGAAGAATTTTCCTCCTTCCTTTTTTTCCCTTCCTTTTTGTCTATCAATCATGGCACATGGCAGGGACCTAAACACAAAGATTGAGCATCTAGTAAATTTTAGCTGAGTTGAATTTATTTGGATTACAGATGACCTCTAAAAAATTGTTATTAATTGCTGGTAAAAGTTGTCTAAGTGTTCTCACCAATGTAGATTAAGATTTTGTATGTTCTTATTTAATTTCCATAAAACTCAATATGCTTTTATTATCCTCATTTTGCAGTGAAAATATGGAAGTCAGGTGACCTGTTCAAAATCACCTCCAGTAATATGTGCTAGAGAATTGATTTGGGTCTAGATGTTCTGTCTACAAATATTATAATTTTACTTTTGCTCCACCCCAGGATGTACCAATGAGGCCTTATTCCTTGCAAGTGGTTCAGGCTCCAAGCAAGAAGTCTCCAGCCTTTTTGGGTTGTAACATATCCCCTTAAGTGTTTGGGGAAATAATTATAAGGCCTAGGGTTCAAACAGTAATTTATTATGCTTTGGGCAACACTTTAGCTGATTTAGTTTTCTAGTAAGCCAGGGGGGAAAATACTGCCTTTCTTTCTTTTTAAATTTGAAATAAGCTTTGAAATAGTTTGCAAGAGTCCTTTAACATTTAACAAATTGGGGTACTGACAGAATATGGAGGAAAGGGGTGTCTGTCCTAGATGACTTGACTGAGTGAAGAACAAATTCACCATTTTTTTTTATTATGAAAAAGGATGCAGAATTTTTTTCTGTGTTTTTTTATTGATGCATTCTAGTTGTTCATAATAGTGGGATTTGTTACCTATTCATACATGTATACAATATAATGTATAATTTGGCCAACATCATCCCCAGTGTTTCCCCTTGCAGATGAAGGAATTTTTGAATGTTACCACTAAAATCCAGAGTTTTGAATATTTCTGTTTTTGTAAGTTTTTCTCAATATTTTCCATATTGATTAGAGAATGCCCATGATGCTTTCCTAAATTCTATAGGATTCAGTGACTTTGATAACATTTGTATGTTTTCTGAAAGAAAATCACAAGTGTGGACCAGTCTTCTTTCTCGCTGTATGTACTCAGAACACCATTGCCTCATTTAAATTTCAGTGCAGAGGCAAAGCTGATCTGTAGTAAGTATTATATCTTGTTATTTATAGATCTCATGTTTCCTTTTTGTGTCTTTCCAGGTGTTTAAGAAGGAGGATGAGTTGAATAATAATGGTATGGTGTCCAGATAGAAAGTTGAATACCAAAGACAAATATGCATGTAGATCTATTTTTATATATATTTTTTTGTGTGTGTGTGCACGTGTAAGTGCGTGTGCGCTCATGTGTGCGTGTATGTGTTCAGATGATGGTTTATTCATAGTTTTCACAATTTGGAAGTACATAATAACTTTGGAATTAACAAAGAGAAAAATTATTTGAGGAAGAAAAATTATTATTATGTTTTATTTAAGAGTTTCAGGTAAAGCAAAAAGTTAGAAAATTGTATCAGTTGGTAGTAGATGAGAGTCAAACACTATGTACTTCCTTTGAGAAGAAAGTTTGTCTTGGGAATCTTAGCATCTCATACACTTCCTAAATTTCTTCAGCCTTGATTGATACCCATGGTTTGCTTAATTCAATTGAATCAGTTTGCTGTGCAGCAGTGGTTCTGGGAACATGTTATTTACTATAAATAGTTCAAAAGAAAGAAAGAGAAGCAAAAGGAAACAAAGAAGTAAAAAGCAAAAAAATCCCCCCTTGGCACCTTTCTTGCTTGGAACATACCTGCTTTTCTTTAGAATTTCTTACATGTGTGTCTGTTTCCCAGGTAGATTTGGAGCACCTGGAAGACAAAAGGGGCATTTTATGTCTGTTTGGGACAATGGTTTTGGGAGCTCAAGTGTAGTTAGTTAAAATGATTTTTATAAAATCTCTTGCTTCGAGTTTACAAACTTATTCAGAATCTCTTTAGAATTCATCCCATTATTCTTCAAATCCTTCTGCATCATAGACTTTCTGTGGAATGAGGTCCATCTGCCTTCTTTCAAAAGAAAGGGGTACTTCAGGAGTGAAATAGCCTGTTTACATACTGGCCCAAACTGTTAATGCTAGAAAAGGTTTCATATATTATAAAATGTTACGGAGCTAGAAAAAAATATACACACATAATATATAGAGTGCATATATATGTACATATATATATATGATCTGTTCCTTGTCACAATATTTAACCCAAAGTACTATTTACAGTAATGAATCAAAATGTCAGTTTTAAAAATATGAAGTGTCAAAGTGTTCCCACGTTGCAGAAAAGTTTGATGTGACAGTTTGTTAATCATATGACTATTATATCAAACGTGTCTCACAATGTTTTTTTGATCAACGCTCTCTCTGGTAGGCTCCTCACACTTTTTTGTTGAATTCTTAGTTCAAGTTACTAACCCAAGGAGCACATTTAGGTTACGTGTCTCCCACACCTCACACAAATGCTGCTATGTTTTTCTGTGCTTAAAGCTGAATGGATTTCACATCATTTTAGAGTGGTTTGATTTTGTGCCTGACACATTTATGTATAGTAGCTTAAAAAAAAATCTCTACTGTAATTTTGCTGTTTTCATTGCAGAACCATCATATGAAACTTTGACTTATAGAATGGACGTTTTGTGTTTCTCTGAGCTGGGTTTCCCAGGGTATCATTTAGCTGTCTGTATTTGTTAGTGCCCACTCTGACCTTGGATGTGCTTTTTGAGTTTGGCTTGGCACATTCATTATATCAACTCCTTCATCCTTCTCAAAGGACTGAATTTTAGGACACAGATATTATATATTTGGGAAAAGGCAACACAGTTTCTTTTAAGAAAATTTATGGTTGTGTTATTTACTAGCTGTCTGTCCATGGACCGCACTTAATCTCTGTGCCTCAGTTTCTTCTGAAGAGTTATTAAGTGTGAAATTAGATTAGGTCAGAGAATTTGTAAACTTGCCCTTTAAGAAGCCTCAGAGAAGCCTCCAATGATGGGGTGTGTGCAGGGGGGCAGTGAGGGCTCTGGGCAAGCCCAGTAATTCTGCTATTGATTTGATAAAAGTTAGAGTATTTTGTACTATTTCATTTAAACAAAAGGTTCCACTGCCTGGCCTGATGGTAGTTGGTCACCACCTTCCTTGTTGATCCAGAGCCTGCCTTCTCACTCTGTGGATGATTTCCTGCAACTTTTCTGTGGGTGGCAGTACTGATGGTCATGGCTATCCTGGCTTCTGTGGGAGTTCTTCTAGTGCTCAGGATTCTCCATAATGAAATTTGAGCCAGGGGTTACTGGGACCTCATCTGAATTTGATTTTCATCTGTCCTTCCTACCATTTTAGCTTTCATAGACTTTACAAGTTAGTAGATTTTCAGTTCGTTAAAGACCATTATTTAGAACAAGTAGAGACAAGAAAGTACAGAAGCTTTGGCAGGTCTTTCATCTGGTTCTGGTCCAGTATATGCACTTTAGTATTATATGCAAATAAGTTTCAACCAGTTTGAAGAGGAGGGTGGACACCTGCAATTTGAAATCTTAATTCATTCGTGAACTTCCACTCTCTGGTGTCTCCCTTCTTCCCCATAAGCACACTGTCCTGAGATCCACTTTACGTGGTATATCCCTGTGTATATTCCCAGTAATGGTGGATACTCGAAAAGGAAAAAGGCAGAAATTGTAAGAATGACAAATGGTCCAAGGGAAAGAAGTAGTAATACTCCCCCAAAGTCTGTAAGTATCAATATAACAAAATAAAATTGCAGAAAATGTTTTATAATGGATAAAAAATGGGATAGAGACTCTGGCTATTTTGCCAGATGCCAAAGTATCATATCTAAAGTTCCTCAGCAATCAAACTGAGGGATCAGTTTGATTTAACTCTTTCAATAGCTGAAATCCATAAAGAAGAGAATGCCGTACTTCTGTGAATGACACCGAACACTTTCTTGGAGTGAAATTCTCTAGTAACAAATCTCATAAAAACTGATTTCAGATATAGCAGCTGAGTGCCAAGTCAGCAGTATTCTTTCCCTAAGTCATATATCAGTCACTAGGGATGCACCTGAGTTTATGGGAGAGGGCTAAACCAAAATCCATGTATTGCATATTTATACAAAATCCAGGAGTGATTCCTTGTTTGCTGCTTGAAGAAATTGATGAAATGAGGCAAAATATTGTAAACAAATGTTGAACTCTAAAAACACAGTTACAAATGAAACAGAAAATGTTCTGTGTATAGTTTTGTTCAAAGTAGAACAGTATAATGGATTATTTGGCTAGAGGTACGACAGAACAAACCAAAACTCAGCATGTTAGCTCAATTGTTTGTTTTGATTTCTTTTTGCCTTTCCCCCCTTCCTTGTTAATGTTTAAAGTCCTTGAATTTAGGAGCTTGTCTGTCCTTTTGCCTGTTTCCTGGGGCCTGGAGTCACATTTGAATTTGATAAATATTCAGAGAATGGATAAAATAATTTATGAAAGATAGCATATTGAGGAAAAAAATGACATCATTCTGGAAAAATTCTCATATGGCCACTTCTAAACTTCCTGGTACTTTTACTACATGGTTACTGAGTTTGACACTTTTCTGAGTATTTGCATCATTCGCTCAATTCTGACAACTGAACTTTGAGGAAGTTACTGTAATTATCACCATGTCACAGGTGAGAAATTGAGAACCAGTAATGTTATATAGTTTACCCAAGGTTGCATGGTTTATGACAGATAATCCAGGATTTGAACGCGGTTACTTTTTCTCCAGCAACTACTCTCTGAACTACTACTAAGCAGTATTGTCTCTGCATAGTCATCATAATTAATGGCACCTTTTGTTCTGCCTTCTTGTGTGTTGGGAGACTAAAACAAGATGGTATGAAAAGATGGTGTGAAAGCTTTAGAGAGAGTGAATCAACTGGTGAAATAGAGTTAGCGTACAAATTACTTCTAACTGGGATGGAAAACAGGGACTTAAGAAGGAAAACTTCACCAGGGGGGTGGCAGTGACAGTTGGGTTGGCCTTAACATTATGAGATTTTGATGAATGGAGACTCTTTCTAAGGGAAGGGAGTAAACAGTGGGAGAAGTACCCATCTAGTGCTGTTTCATTTAGCAAATCTTATCCCAAACAGTGCGTAATGATGAATGGGGAAGGGAAGGTGCTTGTGGTGCAAGGAGAGGAAACCGCGAGGAAGGTCCTGAATGGGAAGGTGAAAGCATAGCAGAAGCCTTTTCATATCTTGCAGGAGTTCAACTCTGGGCAAACTGAAGAGACCTCCTTACCCTTACATGCTTTAGCTCATCTGTTTTTAATGCATCATCCATAAATATTAGTCCATGAGGGTTCCACTCTAGACAGAGCAGCCACATAAGCTGGAAAATGCTATATCCTTTGGCGCCCTCTTAGTGCTGACAGCAAGCATTAGCACGCTCAGTCTTTTAGGAAGTCCTGTGGGAAAGCAGTCATCTTGTTTACTCTGACTCTGACCTTGAGAGTTTTTTTTTTCCTTTGCGCAACTCTGGTCAACATCCCTTAGAAAACACTCTAGGAGTCTGGCACCACTGTCCATGACTGTAATCCCAGCGGCTCTGGAGGTTGAGGCAGGAGGATTGCAAGTTCAAAGCCAGCCTCAACAATTTAGCAAAACCCTGTCTCAAAATTTAAAAAAAGAAAAAAAAATTAAAAAGGGCTAGAGATGTTGCTCAGTGATTGAGTGCTCCTGGGTTCAATCTCTAGTATCAAAACAAAACAAAAAGAAAGAAGGACTGAAGGAAGGAAGGAAGGAAAGAAAGTAAGAAAAACATTCTAGAAGACCCACTTCAGCTAACCAGCTGGGCAGATTTTGTGTTCACTTTCCAACAAGTTGTGCTTCTTCTGAACACAGGTCACCTTAGGGCAGAATTAGATCCATTCTCAGGGCAGCCAAAAGTCCCATTCTGAAAGAAGTTAGAGCACATTTGCCTACTGAAATTGTTATGTGTCATTTAGAAAGAAAGCTGTGCCTAAGATTACAAACCCGAGGACCTGCAGCCCCTCTGACAAAGTAAAAGCGAGAAGCAGGAAGTGAAGGAGCCTGGGGTTTTGAAATGGAATGTGCCTAAGAATGATAGTTACCAACCACAAGAAGTCCCCTAGCCTGCAGCCCTGAGAACATATTAGAAGAAATACGTTTAAGAGCAATAATTTATCTGTAGGCCCCAGAGAGGACTCCGTGTCCTTGGCATTCTTTCACCCTGTGTTGGACTGTATGGAGTGCCTCCTTCAGGCAGGGTAGGGTGTGAGGAACTGCCATCTGGGATTACCCCACTTAGTCCCTCAACAATCCACCTGCATCAGGATTATTCATCTCTTATGGATAAGGATAGTGAATCCCAGGTGTCTCACTCATGTTGTTTGACATCTTGGACGTTTGCTTTGTACCTTTCTTTATGTATCTGTCTGCTGCACTTGTGATCCCCTAGGAAGGAAATGAAGTACTCACGAAAGCCTGTGAAGGTGTCTGCAATGCTAGGCCTGAATCTATGATGATACTCTTGCTCCTTCTGTCTCCTCCTCCTCCTGCTCTACAGACTCACGCTGGGTGCAGGTAGCTTCCGTGTCCATCTATGTGCTTACGTTGCTGGACTGTCTCCCCTGTGTGACCTCACTGAACTGTTTAGATGCAGTCCCTCACAGGACACCTCTTCTTGAGCACATCTTCTATCCCTTCTCTGCTGATATGGGTTCAGTGTTAATGTCACTTTCTCCCTCTTTGGTATACAAATGTTACCTTCTTGCTAGTTGCCTAGGTTTTGTTTTAACTTTCCACCCACACTTTTTGAACTTGGCATGCATTGGAACCACCTGGGGAATCCCACCCTCAGAGGTTATGGTTCAGTAGGTCTGAGGCAGCGTGGGAGGATTCGCATTTCTGTTGCGCTCCCAGATGATGCAGAAACTCTCAATTTGTGGGCTCACTGTGATTAGTGCTCTTGTAAAATACAGGTCAAGACCCCTGTTTTCCAGGAAATTTAACTAGCTGTTTTAACCCAAAGTGAAGCTTCCTTCCTTCCCCTTCTTCCTTCTTTCCTTGATTCCCTCCCTTGTTTCTCTCTCTCTTCCTCTCTCTCTCTTGTCCAGCTAGCTGGATGGCCTATTCTTTCCTTTCCCCTTTTACTGCCCCCCTTCCTTCTTGTGTCTGGTAATCACTTAGATAAGAAAATCAGCTTTGTAAAAATGAGCCAAAATCTGGTTAAGAAATCTCAAACTCTTCATCACATCCTGTCCTAGCCTCTTTCTAGCTTTGTGTTCTTGAGCAAACCCTATCTTAGGGACTTTGGGTGATCTCATCTCTGAAATACTTATTCTATTTTTTCTACTGCCAAGACTCATGGAAAAAAAAAATCAAATGAATTAGCAGATATATCAAGCCCTATACAGATGCAATGGTGTTCCTAGTAAATTATTGTTGGTGTTTTGTTTGTTTTTATGCAGTTTGACTCACTTTATCATTAATGATGAGGCATCAAAGTTTTCACTGACAGGTGGAGAGGTAGGTAGGGATGTGGAGATTTCAGGAAATCTCTTTTAGGTTCCTGGAAGTGATTCTCACACCAGTGCTTGTGAGCTCAGGTCAGAACAATATTACATTTACAGTGTAAATTTTCTCCTGCAGACTATGATAATGATTTTGAGTATTACAACCATATTCTGAACTTCTCATGTGAACTTGAGGAAAGCAATGAGACCTCAAGAGAGGTTACGATTTACAAGGGCTTGTAGGGTGATTGTTATGGGTAAATTTATAAATCATTAAAATTTAGTTTTCTCCAGCAAGAATATCATACAAAGAAAGTATCTTCCAGATTTTAAGAAAGTGCATTCATTCCTCAAGTACCTATTCTACAAAGCCCAGTCCTAACACCAATACATAAAATAGGGCTATGGGTACTTCCTTTCCCATTGGAGGCCAAGATTCAATGGGAGACACATGAAACGAATTATCAGTGATATAAAGCAAAAGTACTAGGCGACAAAGGAGAGGTAAGGGTAGCAGGCTGGGGGAACCTGCAGGTGAATGTGGGTATGGGAGGGGCTTACTGAAGGAGCTGGTATTTGAACACACTTTTAAGACTGACAGGTTTCAGCAGATGAACTTCTGGGTAGGAACTTGCCAATGAAGGAAGCGTATGTCAGTATTTGAGAATTTCCTACTGTTTTAGAACTGAGGTTCTAGGGAACGTGATACATACAAATATGAGAATATCTCTTTTGAAGACTCTCTGCTAATATTCAGGTCCATGTGACCATGCTTATTTTATTTCCTTTGCACTTTACTCAATTCTTTGAAGGATGCTCCTTTGGCTACTTTTTTTTTTTTTTAAATAGTAGATGGACACAATACTTTTATTTTTATGTGGTGCTGAGGATCGAACTCAGTGCCTTACACATGCTAGGCAAGCTTTTACCAACTGAGCTATAACCCCAGCCCCTTTGGCTACTTCTTGTCTGGAGTTTGCTTCGGTGGTCCTTAGACCTCTCTCTTCTGCCCAGTAGGCTCCTCAACACTACCAGCCTCCTTTGGACTTCCCTCTTTTCTTGGCCTCCAAATGTTTTAAAATCTCTCACTTTATTTCTCAGCTCTTGTTTTGATTTGGGGTATCAGCAATAGCCACCCCCCCCCCCTTTAAAAAAATTCCACTGTATTGATTAATGTGTGTGCAGCATCAGCCCTGGGTTTCCCCAGTGTTGAAAGGGTCTGTGTCATCAGCCTCTTAGGACCATGTGCAGCAGTGCTTCTATATGTATAGTGCCTTTTGTGGCTGAGGGCAGAGAGGGTCACAGTGAACGAAAGAAGCTGTTAAAATCTGTTGGAGTGAAACATCAGGTGCTAGGCTTGTCTGAGATTGCAATGTGGACTATATTCTGTGGCCAGCTCATCAGAAGCTTTTGATGTTCAGAGACTTACATTTTGATACTTATAATAATGTAAGATAAGTTTACATCAACTGAATACAGGCAATTTCACCATCTACTACATTATTAATTCCAGATGGGAAAATTCATTAGGGCTCAAATTTTGTTTGAGGCCCAACTGTTTCTGAAATTATTATTACAATTATTATCTATTTATTTTTTTATAACTGATGGGAAGAGAAATCTAACAGCTGTGTGATTAGCAGGGCATGAAATTAAAAATGTTTTGCACAGAATCAAGAGGTTGTTTACTACAGAATTCCTCATCTGAGAATTAAGTGTCATTAAGATTGGCCACAAGATGCTCTTTCACCATTCAAGTTCGATTTTTGTACCCAGTCCTTTGCTAAAAGGTCTTTAACCTTTTCTGGAAGGAAAATGCCTGTGGGTCCTTCAAGGAGCAGGATCAGCATTTCTAATGCCAACAGTCAAGGTACCAACCACATTTCTGTCACTCACAAATTAGCAGTACAACCAGAAGTTCAACTTCGCTGCTTTGGTGAAGAATATGTAAGATCCAATTTGAAGAAGGGAGGTAAGTTAGAAACAGTGCAGCCTGATCAGTACATTGTGTCTGTCTCTCCCCTACTCCAGAACTTTAATGTTTCTATGGGGGTAGGCTCAGATCCCAGGCTGTGAGGTTCATTCTTACTGGTATAGATGCTTTACTTTTGGGGCCCTTTTACAAATGCCCTCCGTTTCTTCTTGGGCAAGAAGAGTCTTCCACAGAAGCAGTAGAACATGATGGTCAAGCAGACTAGCCAGAGTAGCTCTGATTCAGTTTGAAACCAGTTCTATTTGCTTGGGCAAGTTACATGAACTCTATGCAGTTCATTTTCCTGTTATCCATTGGAGGGAACAACCAGGAACAACCTCTGACAATTCAGAGTTAGTCCTGGAAAATGTGCAATACCCTGCTATATAGTTTATAGCTACTTAATGTTACCCATCTCCATTCTTCCCTATATTAAATATATTTTTCTGCATTTGAAGATCTTTATTTCACATTTGACCTCGACTTGCATTATTTCCTGCCTGGAATCCTTCTCCTATCTCTGTCTTATCATCTTTACTAGAGTCTGTGTGATCCTTATTTATATAATTGTCTTAACTTTGATCTTGTACCTGAACCAAGGGATAGACTTTGACAGAAATTTGGCAGTAAAGGGGAAAAGACATCCCTTGGCTGTGAAGTGTTTGAGTTGCTCTGGCTTTCTTCATGTTTCCCTTTGGAGAGCTGCTGTTGTAGTTGAGCCCAGGTTCTAACACCAGTGAAGAGTGATCAAGACCTTATTGCCTCCATGTCCTATATATCAAGTGAACCAAGGAGCATGCTCCCTGGCACGTTTCAAAATCTCTCTTAACAGGGGCTTACTGTTCTGTCCAGGTCAGAGGGAGGAAGAATAGGAGAACAAAGGCAGGAAATGCTGGATGATTGTAGGATTAGAATCCCAGGGACTCAGGAGGCTGAGGCGGGAGGATCATAAGTTTGAGATCAGCCTCATCAACTTAGTGAGACCCTGTCTTAAAATAAAAAATAAAAGGGGCTAGGGCTGTAGCTCAGTGGTTAGGTGCCCCTGGATTCAATATGCAGCACTGCCCCCCCCCCAAAAAAAAAATTCCTCGTTAGAAGATTACATGGAAGGGCTGGGGTTGCGGCTCAGTAGCAGAGCACTTGCCTCGCACATGTGAGGCACTGGGTTCGATCCTCAGCACCACATAAAAATAAAATAAATATATTGTGTCCACCTAAGACTAAAAAATAAATATTAAAACAATTACATGGAAGGCTAAGAGAGAGCTTTTATTTACTTATTTTCTTTCTCTCTTGTAAGTTTTCAAGGTAATATGAGTACGTTTAGTATTTAAAATATATCTGAATCTCACTTTTCTCTCCTTATCTCTTCATTTTCCAAGGAGCCAATATTAAAGCACTCTTATTCTCTGCCTTTAAAAATAAATCTGGGCGGGTGTAGTCAGGAATTTCCTGGAATAAATTATATGCTGGGCAGTATATCGGGAAATGTTGAAGGTCATTATGACAAGGAGGGATGCCACCAGCAGCCCAGTGGTGCCTGGTAAGTGTGTTTCAAACCCTGGCTGTCCCACTTAAGCTCTCTGCTGTGTTTAGGTGGTTTGAAATTTACTGTCACTTTTAGCAAGTGACCTGATGAAGCACTGTAATGTACATGTTGCTGGCCAAATATTACATGCCATGGTTGCAAAACAGCAAGACTGGAGAGTTAGCCAATACCCTAGAACGTGTACGTGCAAGTGGTGGAGGTATTCAGGCTGCAGGCTGCAGGGGCAGGGAATAAACAGAGGCAGTGCTTGCTCTGAAGTTGCTGCCATTGCTCAAAACATTGAAAATGGCTTTTTTTTTTTTTTTGGTCTGCAAAAAGTTATTTAAACAATTTTTTAATTTAAATTTTACTTTTAAAGTTTTCTAGCTTTATTATGTCATATCTGGAAAATAAAAGTTGTGTGTATCTAAGTGCAACATATTTTGATATACATTTGCAGTGTGAAATGATTATGATGATCAAGCTAATTACCATATCCATCATCTTACAGAGTTACTTTCTTTGTGTGTTTGAGATCTACTCTCGGCAAAATTTCAAGTGTACCGTCAGTATTAACTGTGGTTAACATACTGTTCATCAGTTCTCCAGAACTAAATCATTTTGCCTTAATGAATCTTTTACCCTTTGATCAGTGTCTCTTGTTCTTGTACCTCCAGCCCCTGGTAACCTCCATTCTCCTCTCTGCTTCCATAAGTTCAACTCTTGTAGACCCCACATATAAATGAGGTAGATCACATGGCATTTGTCTGTCTGTGCCTGGCTTATTTCACTGAACATAATACCTTCCAAGTTTCTTCATGGTGTCCAAAGTGAGCTTCTTTTTTAAGATCAAACAATATTCCATTGAATATACACTGCATTTCCTTAATCTAGTCATTGGTTGGGTTGACTCTGTATCTTGGCTATTGTGAATAGTGCTTCAGTGAACGTGGCAGTGCTGATGTTTCTTCCAGATACTGATTTTGCTTTAGGGTGGATCTGGTGCTGGGATACACAGAAGTGGATGCTCAGCTTCTTCTTTTCCTCATCTGGAGGTTACCTTTCTCGGTACTGTGCTGCCTGCGTTGTGGAGAGGGGTGACCCAGGTTAAGTGAAATGTCCTTCCTACCCTCTTCAAAGCATCTTGTCTTATTTTGTGATCTTTCACCTGGAATCTTTAGCTCTTGCACATGTAGTTTCACAACTATGTGGCTAGTTGTTCAAATGGATGTTATTGTGAGGGCATGAGCATTGGAAACTCCTGTTTTGTCATTTTTCTGGTAACTCTATCTTGGAATTGTCTTTGGAGATAATGGTGAGCCACCCCCAGAAGTCATCGAATCACAACATGTAAAAGCATGAAATCTAATTATCTTATTATGTATTTGAGAAAACTGAGGCCTCAAGACAAACACGAACCTGTACTGCAGAGTCTTTCAGTTATGTAGGGGCGGCATCATTTCTCCTTCCTTTCCTAGCTCTCTGCCTGGTATTGTCTTGTTGTCCTTTGCCATAAAGAAAAATTGATTCTGTGTGAATCTGAAAAATAATTAGAGGGAGGGGGAGAAAGAGAGAGAGAGAGAGGGAGAAGAAATACTCCTTGGCATTGCCTAATATCACAGGGTACATTAGTAGCAGAGGGAGAGCCCAGTCCTTCTGGAGTGAGGTCCCTTTTACATCCCAGAAAATCTCAAGAAATAGAAATCCCTTTGAGTGTCAAAGCTTTTAGTTGGTTATTGTCACATCTATTAAAAGACAGATCTGGTGTAGATAAAAATAGTGTTAAACATACTAGTTAATATATAAATCTGGTGTAGATAAAAATAGTCAAACATGCAAGCTCCTAATTGGATTGTAGAACTTAACTTTTATGGGGAGGGATGGTGTCAGGTATAAAGCGATTGTCTTTTTCGTAATCAGTTGTCATATTCCTGGCAGCATCTGCAGAGACGTGCTTTGTGGAACACTAGCTCTACAGATGATCAAATCACTTTGGGAATCCCTTGGTATTGTGTCCACCCATTTTCTGGAGTCTCCATGCATGCTCAGAAAGTTTAACTCTGAGAAGTCTTATAGGTAAAAACAACCACCATAACTTTCATTTCTGTTATGTTAAATTCTGGTTTTGTCAAATTTATCTTATAATGGAACCATTTTGTGGATGATTTCCCAGATTCCTGCTCTGTGGAACATTCTTTGGATAGCACGATTTTATTGTTAAAATTCGTAAGATTCACATCTGTCATCTTGTAATGATCTTGTGTGAAATATGCTGTTATTTGGACTAAATCGTAGACCTCCATCTGCCCTCTGTTCTCCACAGGAGAAATTACAGGTTTACTTAAGGATCAGGCAATTTTCAGATGAAATGTTGTTGTTGTGTGTGTGTGTGTGTGTGGGGGGGCTTTTAGAGCCTAATCATTGAAGGAAAAATAAATAAAGATAGCATTATATCAGCCCAACCGATTTTGTGAATTGGAGCTTAAATTTAGGGAGTCGTTCCTGAAAACAGCTTGTTTTAAAGCAAGTCTTGTTGCTTTTGGTGGTAGGCTTTTTCACCATTGAAGGTCCAAGGATGGGTGTTTTTAAAACTTTGACATTTTCTTGCATTTGAAACCAGGACTTGTGGAGGAAACAACCTTTTAACTATTGGGAAACAGTTGGCTTGACCATCACAGCATTTTTTCCCTGTTTATTTGGAATTTTACCTTTTTATTAAGCTGGGAGAGTCCTTGGAGATCTTTCTCAGGATGTCACTTGGCAGATGAGGAAACTGAGCATCCGCAGGCTTTAGTAACCTTTCCAAATATCTCTCCTAGTTAGTGAGAAGACCAGAGCTAAAACCAAGGCCTTCACTTATGGTCCTTTGCCTGTTAGGCACAGTGATGAAGAAAGGAGTTAACTCTTTTGTTTAGATAGTAGATACATGGATGGATAGTTGGATAGATTTTATCTATTATCCAATAGATAAAAGCCTGTGATTGGGAGCTCTTTATCCTCAAGGTAAGAAGATCCTTTGTAGCAACTTGATGGTCCCTGGCCTTATGTACCTCAGGCCAGTCCTTCCAAAGGGATCGCTTGAGAAATAATTTACTTTAAAGGAAAAGATGTGTGAAGTAGAGGATCATGTTCCACATTTTATCTCTGTCTTATCACAGATTCTGTCACTTTATCAAAGTAGTATCTAAAATTTTTCACCAGAAGGAGGACTGGCTTATCACCAACCAATTGTGGGATGTTGCTTAGTTATCTGTCATCCTATGATTACTCCCCACCCTAGTGTCAGTCTATTTTTTTTCTCCATTGCCACTGTCTAAGCAAGAGGGGTCTGTCTCTCTGCATAGACAGAAAGGTTAGGTCCAAGGAAGCTATCCTTTCTGCTAGATTAATCCAGTTGTGCAAGAACAAAATTATCATGCCTCTGAGTTTCTTGCCACAGGTAGAAGGGTTGCATAGATCCATCATAGGAGAGACCCCTTATTTAAGTTCCCCATGAACAGGTTAGTCTGGTGCTAGGCATATCTGTGGTGTAGAATCACATGAATGGAGGTACACTGAATTCAGTGATAGATGACATGGGTTTGGGGCTGCAATTCTTTGAAATAGCAGTAGAATTCTGGAAATGTTGAGGAATTTCGTGGAACTACCCTTGCCCCAGTTTCTTCATTTGGGCTTGGAGGGTTATGATACCTGTCTTGTTAGCCCCTGGTGGTGGTATACTAAATGTGAAGATGGATATGAAAAGGCTTTGTGAACCACAAGGCACCCTATGCATAAGGTTTTTATTGTCAGTAATGGCAAACATACACTGCTGCTTTTGACCAGGTATTATTTTAAGCCCTTTATATCTGTTAATTCTCTGAATTCTGACAGCAGCTCTGGTGTGTCAATTCACAGCTCCAAGCGTGGTGAATCAGCAGTTCTGGAGGTCACCTGGATCCACAGGTGATTTACTATAGTTTGTAGGCATATCCCCTTCCTTACCTAAGCCTGAGTATTACTCTTTGTAAAAGAATCAGATGCAGGTGGAGTGTAAGGTCCTTCTATTGTGGCATTTATGATTTTTGTCAGGCAGTTTTGGTCCTTACAGGCTCAGTCACTGATTATTATTATCAGTAACCTTCATTTCACAGACATGGACACAGAGACACACAGGGAACTCTTGTCAGTTTCCCAAGGCTATAGAACCAGAAGTGGTGGGGCTGGAATTCATACCTTGCTCTTGTGCCCCAGTGATAGCAGCTAGATAGATGTGGGTAAGTCTCTAGCAATCCAGTTGTGTCATGTTACTAACAACATAAAGCCAGCATCATGATAATCAATTTGCTCTTTAGGCTTTCAGTTGGTGCTGTTATTTTTCTCCACTATTACATTCCCAGAATTTTAATTGCAGATTTTCTATAGTGGAATGTGTACACCAGTGTCTGGCTCAGGGTGTGGCAGGCAGTCGTGTCTTGCTTTATGTGCAGTTTGTATTCTACCCATCTTTCTAATTCTTTGAACTCCTCAGGTAGGCCTGCCATTGGCTCTACCAAAACCCAGTTTGGCAGGATGGCTTTTCACATTGCCCCATGCAGGCAGGGCTGGGAAGGGCATTTTAGGAGGCTGCTCTGGCATGAATCTGGACAAGTCTCTCCTCAGGAGAAACATGTTTCAAGTTGTGGCCTGTTTGTTTTCTACATAATATGAGGACCCTGATTTTTTCTCATGGCTGGATAACTCTGCTGATGTCACCTGACTGCTTCTGCCTCATTTTGCTCTGCTTTTTTTAAATTGCATTTCTAAATACTTGGTTTTCTTGGGCTCTGAAGGAACAGCAGAAGATTTGCAGATCAGTTGCATCTGGGAAAGAATCACACCTGTTGAAATTAGGAGAAAATTAACTCTTGGCACCCTGGGAAACTGACATAAATCAGGCTACAGATGTTTTAGAAATCTGACACATGACTTCCTTCTCTGCATGGTGCTATCTTGAGGATTCATTTGGGGACTGATTTTCTCAGAGGGCGGCCTTTAACTGTTAACTCATTTAGTGTCTTTATTTTGCCATGAATGTGCCATAAATAGTCTTTCTAATCCCCATTAAATAACCTTGCAATTTATTCAGTCTTGGAATTTATTAAATCATCTCTATGTGAATTATATGGTATGTGTACCTGTTAGATACTGAACCAGGTACCATAGAGAATACCAAAATGGATTAGGCTCAATCCCTGCTTTCAGGGTCCAAATTTTGTGGAGGGGGGTATTCATTATTAATCAAGAGCTGCCCCATCACCTGATATCGGGCACTTCCTTGGAAGTGTGGATAGTATAATTATGAAAGCTGGAACATGTTCAGGTGCTCCCCTAGACTTTTGCAAATAGTTACGTAGTTCTGGTTGTGATTGGTACCACAAAGGAAGGGCACAAAGTATTGCAGGAATTTTAGACACTGTTTCTATTTGCCATCACTTGTGGGGGAAGATATGATTCTCCAGAGAAGTAGAGGTAGCCAGGTGAAGGTATGCACAGGAGAGCAGGCTTAGATATAGGTACTCTCACCTAAGCAGAAAGTGAGCAGGGCCAGCTCATGTGTTGTGGATGTTGAGAGGAGGAAGCACTTTTTAAAAACTGACTAGATGACAAAATTTCTTTCTGTATATTTCCCCACCCCCCATAAATGGTGAGCATTAGTGGCACCATGATCTTTTTTGCTTATTGTAAGTCGATATAAGAAAAATGTCTCGTTTTTCCTTGTTACCTAAATATATTAAAATAATTCACTGTATTTCATATGTACACACAAGCTCGCTTCTTGAATCCAATTAGTAAGAAAAACACTTTATGTCATTGTTAACTAGGATGAAAATAAATAACTGGTTAAAAAAATTTGTGTGTGTGTGTGTGTGTGTGTGTGTGTGTGTGTGTGTATGCCTTGAATTTCCTGCTAGAATTTGAGAGTGTCTTATAAGAAATGATTTCAGTTCTATCATCTTACTTATGGCGTGCATTCCATGTAACACTTCATTGGACCGTTGGGGTTGAGAAGGGAATGGGTAAAGGCAGGGATGCTGCTTACAGCTTTTTAAGTTTTGTCTTGGCTTGAGGGAAAGTAGGCAAAAATTCTGCTTTCCATGTGCCAGGCCAAAATTAGGTCTATTTTTTTTTTCTAACTTGCACAAAGGCACTTAATGGTTGTGGGAGGCCTGAGTATGGAAATGTATGACAAGCTTGTTTTTTTCTTAAAAACACAACATAGTTGGGGAGGTGGACAAGGGAAGAAGCAAAAGTAATTATACTGCCAATCATTTTAACCATAGGTACAAATACCATTTTAGGGGGACTTGGTTGAAGTATTTTATTTTGACAGGATGAGAGAATTGATTTATATGACATATAAAGAGCCTCGTTGGTGGGACAAACTTTTTTTCTCAATGACAGCTTTACTGAGAGAGAATTTAATTAATTAACTCAATTTGAGCATACAATTCAGTGGTTTTATATTCACAGAGTTGTATGGTCACCACCAACATCACTTTAGAATTATAAATTTATTACCTCAAAGTAAACCCCACACTCACGGGCAGCTCTCTTTACTTTCCCCAATCCTCTTTTCATTTGTCCTAAGTAGCTACTAATCTGCTTTTTATTTTGTATAGTTGCCTATTCTGGACAATTTTATATAAGTGGAATTATATGATATGTGGTCACTGGCTACTGGATTCTTCTATTTAGCATAATGTTTTTAAGGTGCATTCATGTTGTTGCACAATGATCAGGTTTTTGATTGGTGGTAAATGGAAAGAAGTTGTATTAATAAGCTTTTTGTTGCTATAATGAAATACCCAAGGCAGGGTATCTTAAAGAAAAAAGTTTATGTAGCTCACAGTTTGGGGGAGTTCAGGGAGTACATCTGCTGACCTTATTGCTGGCAGAATCCCAAGGCTGCACAAGACATCATATGGCAGGAGACAGAAAACACATTTGTCTGTTTCTGTCTCTTACCTTTATGGTCTTTCTCCTTCTTCTTTTAAAGCCATCAGGATTCAAATATGAGGGTCCCACTCTGAGACTTCTTCTAATTCTTATCACTTCCTGGAGTCCCTGCCTCTAATGCACCATCATTGGGTTAAATTTCCACCCCTTAATACCTCACAATGGAGATTAAATTTTGCTGAGGGCCATTACCAAGTAGGTATTGACGCATCGTAATCCTTGCCAGTGTACCCCATGTTAAATGGACTTGCCTTGGAAATTTGCTGCGACCTTGCTTGTGTGTTTGAGAAAGATGACCCTGCTCAAGGTGATCGAGGGTGGATCCAGGTTTGAGGAAGTATCCTGCAGGTTTGAGGAAGTATCCCGGTCCTTGGGCTTAGGGTGTTCCCGGTTTAAGGCGTTTCCCGGTTTAAGAATATGGGTTTTAGGGAAGTTGAGGTTGAAGATTATTGCTGCTGGGATTAGGGTGTTCCTGTTGCTTGTTCCCGTTGAGTTCTCGTGAGATTCAAATGGGATTTTGGAAAAAGCCTCGTGGAGTAGGTGAAGTGTGCGGCAGAACGAGACTGCCCCTGAACGTGTGTGGAGGCTGGTGTGAGATCCGGAATAAAGAATTGCTGTTTGAACCTACAGAGCTGTGTGGTGGCTCGTGATTCTGTGCCAAGCCGAGTCATTGGCACTTGGCTTCGGCAAAATTTCAGCACATGAAGTCTTGGGGGACATTCGAGATATGTCCAAATCATAGCAGGGGTTCATCCCTGAAATAAATGATATACTACGTAAGCTTAGAGAATGAGCTTAGCTTCATTGCAAGAAGCCATGACTGTGTTTGAAAAGTTGAAGTAGAATATCAGGTCTCTAGGGGTTATTCTGGGAGATAATATTTAGAAATACAATAGGGAGCAGATTATGGAGATCATGAATTTATTTGGACTTTTTCAGAGATGCTGCTGTTTTTGAAAGGTGAGTGAAATGACTTGAAGAAAAATCGATAATTAATGCTATGAGGTCACCCAGGTTGGGAATGCAGGGGCAGGTATACAGTCAAAAACACCTAACTCCCAAAAACTTTCTCCTCGTACTGCTCTGCCTGTTGCTCTTTGTTAACTGAAGTTTGTAGGAAAAGCATAGATGTTTTTTGTTTTGTTTTCTTTTTTCCCCTGCTATAGTTTTTTAAATTATTAGAAGCATGAAAAAAATAAGCCTTTCTAGGTTGTAATTACACATGCTATTCCTTGGGCACTTGGTATGAGATGGCATTTTCATGGCAAAGCCCACTCTGTGTCTTATCACATTAGGAGGAAACAGGCCCTGTTCTGGACCATTTGTTTGCCTCTGCAGGACCCTGTGTACTGCTGTTTTGGAGACCATTTTTCTTTGTTTTGTTTCTTTTGGTCTTGTGGACTTCGTATGTTGCTTGTATTCTATTGACAAATTCCTGCCAATCCAAAGGAAGCCACAGGTATCCTGAGGGTAGTTGGCCTGTGTTTACATCTTTTGTAGCCAAGAGAAATTCCTCATTGCTCTTTCGATGCCCCTCACGTCATAGGCTTTTGCAAGAGGAAGGATTTTAGAGATTACATGGTTTAAGGGTTATTAAGTTAAGGGTTAGTGGTCCATGAGTCTCCTGAAATTGTTTGCACAATTCTCTATATTTAGGTTCAGATATTTTTTTCTTCCCCATAAGATTGTGTTCCTCCATGGGGGAAAGAATCGTTTATCTACTGATAATATGGATGACTTATTGAGTGATTACATGATGCCATGTACAGGACTCTTGTAAGCACCTTACTTATGTCATTTCATTTAATATTTCCACCTTAGCCTCAATATTAGGAAACGGAGTCATAACTGCAGCAATTGAATTGCCCGAGGTCAGCGAGTTCAGGGACTCAGCTCTGCACTCTGACGTGAAGCTTTGTTTTAACCGGCGTACCCTTTGAACTACTCCAGTCTGCCTTTGTCAGACTCTGTGGTACAATGATTGTCCTTTCATAAATGGGTAGTAGAGGCCCAGAGAGAAGTGACATAAGTCCCAGATGGTCCTGTGATTAAAGACATGTAGCTGAGATCACGTGACAGCAATGCAAATAAACCCCAAATCAGGCACAAAGCTCTAGCACAAAATTTCTAAATTAAATTTAAAAATGCCCCTTTCTGGCCTTTGCTTCTGTTACTGACTCTCATTTTTTCTCTTCCTTCCTATCTTCATGTCTCCTTTTTTTTCCCCCTTCTCCCACTCCACTTTCATTCCTTCTTCCCCTTTCTCTACTCAAGAAGCATTATGGAACACTCATCTCCTTCATATCTAAGATGGAATTATTAGCAATACAGTGTTTTAATGTTACAAAAATAGCTTTATGGTCAGGGAGCATGGGAGTATTCCACTTCTCTGTGGCCAGCACCTCTTTGTCTTAGAAGGTTCTCAATGGAGATGTCAGACGAGGCTCAATTCTAATAGAGGGAGAGAAAGGACCACCGCCTATACCTCACCCTGGCACATAGGAGCCAGCAGCCACCTTTGTGATTTGGGGGTAATTTTTGACAGGGGCTATTTATTGAAATAGGTTAATACTGACTAAATGACTTTTATGTGGGTAGAGGGTAGATTGAGAGTTTGGAGTTTTTCAGTTTTTAGAGTATTGCAAATGAGTTGCAGAACCTGAGATGTTCGAGGCTGGAGTTTGGAGGAAAGGTCAAGTTGGGAACTTGACCAGAGTATATAAAAAGTATAGCAGTAGAAAGATGGCTCAGGGCACTTCTGAAGAGAGAGAGAAAAATGCCCTTCTTACTCTGTTCCTTCAAGAGTCTGTCATTTATGGCAAGTTCCATTTTCCCAGATAGCCTTTTTAATTGTTCCAATCATGTGCTCATCTAGGTCACCTGGATGAAAGGGAGGGGGTCACAGTAGAGTGCAAATCCTATTTGTGTAGCAATCAGTATATCTATGTGCTTTGAGACCAGGCTTTGTTACTTGCTATTTGTGTGATTGATTGATTGATTGAGTGATTTTCTCTTAGCATCAAATTCCAAGTCTATACAATGAGATTAATAATAATGTCTGTCCTGTCTATCTCACAAAATTGGTGTTCGCTCTTTAACTATGAATAATGGATGAGAAACCTCTTTAAAAGGAGTCTTTGTTTGGTTCTTCTCTCAGTATAAACTCTAAGCTCCTTTGGATTTATATACACTCTTTTTTTTATCCTCCTTAGTACCCAAAACACTACTGTGTGTTTTAGGTGTTCACATGTATGATTCTAATTACAGCCTCATTGCTTTTCTTTGTCTTCTTATTTTTATTTTTTATTTTTGTTATAGCATTTTGGGGAGAGTTTTTCCTGGAGCTCATTAGGAATGTTAACTCCTCCTTAGAGAGTGCGGGCTTTGGCCTTCCTGGGCCCTCCCTGTTTCTCTCCTTCTTTAAGCTGTGTGTTCTGCCAACCTCTGAGATGGATGCCTCTTGGACTCTCAGTCTGCCAATAGTGATGACCTTGTTGTGTCTACTGACACTTAAAACCCTCTAGGGACATAGGGTCCCACTGCCTCTCAGAGAATGAAGGTCAGAGAGGGTCCTCTCTGTCCAAGTCTGCATAAGTCCCAGTTTATAGATGGCACCTGCATAGTGCTTTCAATGAGGCATAGTGGCATTTAGTTTCTTCCTTTTGCATTATTTTTTTCTGTTCAGTTTTTGGGATGAAATTACTGATTTTTTGGTCACTCATCAAAATTTTATGAGAATTCTATTTTTGAAATCCAGTTCCATTCTATTCTAGCTTGAATTACACTCTTTTTACCCTGTTGTGGTAAGTTTGTTCCTAGACATAACCAAAGATGACACTAGTCACAGAAGACATTCTGCTGTGTACTGTGGAAAATTTAGTAAGTGCATTTTATCCTATTGAATGTAGGTCCTAGTCATACACAAAATCCTTTTAAATGGGTTTTATTTTCTTAATATCGTCTTCAGTGTTCTCTGCTTTCTACTTCCTGAGTATGATGTGACACAAATATGGTCACAATTCCTGTGAAACTTTTGATTATATGGTATTAATTCATTAGTCAGGTAAAATTTCAAAAAAGAGTGGGGAACATTGTCACCTAGAATCTCAGTTTCTGGGCTCAACACATCATCTGATACTTCCTTTTTCCCTTTTAGCTAGTTCTTGCTCAAATATGGATATATTTTTACATTGTTTCAATCATAAAGTTGTAGAACTTGTGCTTTACAACTTACACTTAACTCCATCTTTAAATTTCAATGGTGAACCAGAAAAATAATTCAGTTAATAAATGGGCAAATGAATTAAATACACACTAAAAAAGAAGAAATATAAATGGCCAACAAATATATGAAAAAAAAATTCAACATTGTTAGCCAATAGGGAAATGCAGATCAAAACTGCTCTGAGATTTTGTCTCATGCCACTGAGAATGGCTTTCATCAAGAATACAAATAATAAGAGAAGATGTGGAGAAAAAGGAACACTTTTCCACTGTTAATGGGATTATATATTAGTTACAACCACTAATGGAAATTGGTGTGGAGGTTCCTCCAAAGACTAGGCATGGAATCACCATATGATCCAAATATACCATTCCTCATTCTTATCCTAAAGAAATATCATACTACAGTGATGCATTCATACCCATTTTTTATAGCAGCACAATTCATAATAGCCAAACTATAGAACCAACCTACATGTCCATCAACAGTTGAATGCATAAAGAAAATGTGGTATTTACACACAATAGAGTTTTCTTCAGTTATAAAGAAAAATAAAATTATGTCATCTACAGGAAAATAGATGGAACTTGAGACCATTATATTAAATGAAATAAGTCAAACTCAAAATGTCAAGATTCACATGTTTTCTCTCATATGTGGAAGCTAGACAGGATAAAGGGAAAGAAAGGTGTGGAAATCTCATGAAAATTGTAGGGAGATCAGTAGAGGAAAGGGACTGGGGTAGGGAGGAGGGGAAGGAAAGAGGAATATAGGCCAAATTATATTGTTATATTTTGTGCATATACCAATAGGTAGCAACAGATCCTGCCATTAGGTACAACTATAATGCACCCATAAAAATATGGAAAAAAATTTCAGTGTTGCTTTATATTCTAACTTTAGAATTTGTTGTACAATACTGTTTTTGAAATTTTATTTCCATTAGATTTATATTTAAGATAAATTCTCAGGAGCCGGATGTTTGGGTCAAATGAAATTTACATTTGAGTCTTGAAATAATTACTAGCATTGCATTTCCAAAGAGTCATTAGTCATTTACACCATCAACTAGCAAAGTGTTCTTAGCAGAGCTTTTTGCTTCTATCTCCCAACCCACAGAAAGAAATAACTATTATTATTCAATGTTTAATTTTTGCTAATATGATATTCAACATGTTCAAAGTGGTATGCTGTTGTTTTAATTCTTATTTCTCTTTAGGAAGGTTCTTTTATCCAGTTTTTTTTCCCCATGAAGTATAAGTTCATAGCCTTGTCCATATAATCTATTTGGTTTATGACTTCTGTCTTATTTGGGATTATATACATATAATCCCTCTGACATATTTGTTGTAAATGTATTTTCAAAGTCTGTTCACTGTCTTCATGTGCATGTGCATGTATAACACATAGAAACACAGGCATTATAGGAATTGTATCACTTAAAAAATAAAATTGCTTCAATGACTCAGATACATACTAAGAGACTCAAACTATCTTAAGTTGTTAAGATATTGAGAAGACAAAGTTTCAGAAATCCCAGCAGCTTTTCCAGAGATCGAAGCATGCCCTTCATGGCACACCATGCTGCTCTCCCCTTGGAAAGGTTTACCCTATAGGTCAAGGTAGATGGTTTTGGAGTAACTGAAAGATATCTTCAGACCATTCCCAAGTCTTTCTGGCCAAGACTTTGACTCTCCTTGGGGTGGCCACACATACCTACTCCTGTTTACTTTGAGAATCTAGCTGCTTGCTTATTTTGGACAGTACAATCTCCTATGGCTTTATTTAATTGTGATTCCTTCTTGGAACCTTCTCTCATTTCTTCCTATCCATCCATCTCAAGTGAGAAAGAATTATTTCCCTGTGATCCCCTCACTTTCCCACAGAGAATTAGATGTATCCCTTCTATGGAACCTTTCTGTTTATCTTCTCCTAGAGTTATTTATGAATTCTAAAAGTCTATTTTCAGACAGAAACTTTGTAGTAACACAGGACTTGTGGGATGATTGCGTCAGCAAGGGAAAGGGTGTGGGAGGAAGATGTGGTGTAGTCACACCCTCCCTGTGACAGAACTGAGAGGGAAAGGGCCAGCAGCACTGGCAGTGTAAGGACCCCAAGGGCTAGAGTGCTGAGTGTGGCCACACAGTTGAAAGGCTTGCTGTGCTTTCCAAACTTACATAAGAAACAGACACTAATAAATTCCACAAAGAGGATAAGGATGGTTCTTAGCTTTCCATACCACAAATATGGCAACCTATCTGAGATAAAAATAAGCAGCCTATCTCTGCAGAATCAATCTCTCTCTCTCTCTCTCTCTCTCTCTCTCTCTCTCTCTCTCTCTCCCTCCCTCCCTCCCTCCCCCCCTCCCTCCCTTGCTCCCTCCTTCAGCCCTCCCTCTCTCACTCCCTCTATCACTCCAAAGAGCATATGTTTAATTCAACAAATATATGAGTCTCTCTCTCTCTCCTCTTTAGCCAGGCACTGTTTAAGAAGCTTTGTGCCTGGAAAAGATGATTAATGTGGTCTTCCTGGTCTTGAGGAGCTGTGCATCTTGTGCAGGAGACCCACACTTTTACAGGAACATGAGACACTTCCAGCGTTATAGGCACAAAGTGTGTATTAGGAACAGAGGAGAAGGAAAGATTAGCCCCGGGGGGAGATTCATGAGGTTGCCAGTGTACCTATCTTTCATTATGTGTTTAACCGCAAATTCTTTCTGTCTGCTGAGGTGATTCTTTTGTATCTCAAAGTTTACTTGCTTTATGCCTCATTCCATCTCCCAGTCTTCCAACTATTACTTTATCATGATTTGAAAAATATTTTAGGGGAATACAAGATTTATTCTTGTTTTCAAACGGTGAACCAAAAATAAATAAATAAAAGATATAGGGGATGTTTGGTATTTCAGTATTGACAAAACCCTAGGAATCAGGAAGCAAAATTTATAGCCTATTAGGTAGTGGGAAGCTATCTCACCAGTTGTTGGAGGTGAATGCTCAGACACTTGAAAAAGTGTACCTTTGATACAAAATCCTTAAATCTTACATGTGCACGTGCACATGCACACATACAATCTTTCTGCCTTACTAGCCATTTTTTCTTGACTATCTTTTATTTGATGATTTCTTTTAGCTCGTTCCTTTCTAAATATTACCTCCTCTGGGACCTAATTACAACTGCTCAGAATTCGAAGAACATCAGAATAGATGTGGGCTCCCAAGTTATCTTTAGGTATCACAGAACATTAGACACTAATTATAGTCATCCATTGCGTATACAGGTACATACCCCTTTTGTGCTACTTTTATTGTCAAATTGCAGTGAAAAAGTCAAGGAACTATTTCTCATTAGCTTCTGCCTTTCATACAGATTTTCCCTTAAGAGTGATAATACTACATGTTGAGACTTTTTCAAGTTTTAAAGTAAACACCCAAGCTGAAGTTTACTTTTATTTTACGTTAATGTTCAACTTAATACTGAAATTATGAGGAAAGAACTGTTTCTTAAAAAAATAAGTAAATAAATAAACCAAAACAAAAGACTTTTGTAGAGAAGCCCATCCCTCTGCTGAGCAGAGCAGCCATATTTAAAGAACAGTGAAATTCAGACTCTTAACATATCAAAGCATTTGTGAGATTTTAAAAGTGGTTGCTATCTTAGATAATGGAGCATTGTTATTTTTAATTACTTGTTTATCATATATGAAAACATTTTAATGACCCCACAGTTAATTTGCCCTTAGAAAAATGAGGATATGAAATGCTCTATAGGAGAGAATAAATACACTGTCTCAAGTCTGGAGACCTGGTTTGTAGTCACAGTTCTGTCTGTGACCTGTTCTGCAGATCTTATAAAAGACCTTTCACATCTCTTCATTTCATTTTCCCACCCTTGTTAACAAAGACATTACAAATTTTCGATCTGGTAGGCACCTAAGAATAGATGCCCTCTTATTTCTGATTGTATAAATAAACTTGCAACATTGTATCACATTCAGAACATTTACATGAAAAAATGTCACCCATAAATCTACCACCCATATGCATCTATAATCTGTCATTTTTTATATGCCTTTCCAGTTTTTAGCTGTTAGCATCAATTACCCATAGTACTATGTATCAATATTATGCAGTAAGCATTTTCTGTATCCCTGCCTTTTCTTGAATGCTCAGTTTTAATCTGTGATACTTCATTTAGTGGTTTTGCATTTTTTTGTTATTCAGATATTCTATTATTTGAAAATTCAAAAGTGATAAAAATTTTTGTTCCTAAATATTCCTTAGTTTTTCAGAAACTAATTAAAGATGATGGCTGAGGGTGGTGGTGAGAATTCTGGGTGAGAGGTTAACATTTTTTTGTTGTTGTTGTTATTTGTATTTACTTTTTCTTTCCTTGTCTTTTGTTGTTGTTGTTGTTCTCATCTTTGTTGCTGCTGGGATTGAACCCAAGGGCTTGTGCATGCTTTGCAAGTACCCTACTAGTGACCTACCTCCCAAGCCCTCATGATTTTATTTTAAAAATTTTTTTTTATAGTTGTAGATAGAAAACATGTCTTTATTTGTTTAGTTTTTTTTATGTGATGCTAAGGATCAAACCCAGTGCCTCACATATGCCAGGCAAGTGCTCTGTAACTGAGCTATTGCCTCAACCCATGATTTGTTTTCTGTATGGGATATTTCTATAACTTTCTCTAACTTTGTGTCCACGTGTCTAGTTATATTGTTTAATATCTCATTTGAAAGTGAATATTTTGCAATTTTCAGGATTCTGTTCACAGTCAAACAAACAGTAAGCATTTTAATGCAAATTCTGGAGGGATTGGAACAGTGATTCTTATACTTTTTTGACTCATATGAAGGACCCTTTGAATAAATTAAGAGACACACATTATTCCTAAATGGAAACATAGAGATTGTAAAGTGGCCATTTACTCCTACATTTTACATAATCTTGGCACAACTCTCAAGTCAATTGCTCTTGAATTTTAGCAACAACAAAATTTCAAAAATTTTCTTGATAATAAACAGGCAAACTAGCTAAGAAAAATTCAAACAAGAATAATGAGGAACAGGGAACAGAGTGGCCAGATGTTAAAGCATGTTGTAAGATGACTCTAATAAAAGAGGGAAAGTCTCGATGATGGGACAGATGGAGATCATTGCACTAACAGATCTCACCCTGAAACAAAACTGTACACAGAATGTAATGTGCAATAAAGGAACCAGCTGGCCAGGAGTGGTGGTGCATGTCTGTAATCCCAGTGGCTCAGGAGGCTGAGGCAGGAGCATGCCAAGTTTGTGGCCAGCCTCAGCAATTTAGTGAGGCCTAAGCACCTTAGTGAGACCCTGTTTCAAAATAAAAATTAAAAAGGGCTGGGGATGTGGCTTGGTGCTTAAGCATCTCTGGGTCGATCCCTGGTTTAAAAAACAAAACAAAACAAAAAAAAGAAGGGATTATTCTCCTGGCATTGGGATAATTCATAAGTATTAATGAAATGGTTATATCGTGAATATATATACTAAAATAAATTCTGATAAAAATTGGTTAAAAAGTGGCAAAGGCTTAAGGAGGAGAGATTCGTTATACTTCCAGTAACTGGAACAGTAATTTTTACTGGCAGTTTAGACTTGGAGTCCTGAAGCTTTTTCTGTAAGGGCCAAGCAATGAGTGTTTTAGTCTTTGTGGTCCAGATGGCTTCTGTCACAGGTTCTCGGCTCCAGTGCTGTAGACAAAAACATCAGTAGATGGTATGTGACGTATCCAATAAATAGAGGAGAATTACGTCATTGTGTCAGTTTCCCTGCATAGCCATTCCCAAAGAGAGTTTTATAAATCTTTTAAATTTTATGGTAAATTGTGAAAAAGTAGTATCTTGTGGTGGTTTTAAGTTGCATTTTACTAACTACAATTGAAGTTGTTTTTGGTACATGCGTGGGTTTGGTTCATGTGCTTGTTACTGAGGTCTCCTTTTGTATGAATTAAAGGCAGGGTTAACTTATCCCTCTTATTTGACCTCCCTGTCCCTGGCATCTTAGTGCCCTATGATATCTCTAGCCTGATACAGACCAAGAAGTTGCCATTTTGATTCATAAATCCTAGGTTTTCATTCACCTTTGTGTCCAAGGCCCTGGGACTTGACATTCAGTTTCTTTTGTTTCAGTTTGTACCTGTCTCCCTGACTGGCTGCTTGCTGGGGACTCCTTTGACTTTGTCAACCTGAGCAGTTTTGTTTGTGCTCAAGTACCTCTCTCCTTCCTCTTGGAAATTTTTAAGGTAGTGATTGTGTGAATATTATGTGAACCTGCCTGGGCCCTTTGGATCCTGAAATGTAGCTGTGGGTGACATCTGCCTTACATTTCTGTCCATCCAGAAGAGCAAACCCAGAGCTAGCCTGTATCAAAGAACTGGCTATATTGTTTCCTCCCTAAATTATGATGGCTATTTCTATGTTCCAAGAGATAGAACTGAGAAACTTGCATAAGCCACATAAAAATTCTTAGAGGACACGTGCTGTGAAGTTGTTATTATGAGGTAGAAGTGCAATTCTCTTGGGGTTGTGTCCCCAGGTTCTTGGTGTGCCACAGTTGAAATGTCTGCCCCTGCCCCTCCCTACAATCTTTCCATTCTTGTGTGTGCTACAGGAACTGATACGGTTACGACATAGCCAAGCTGGTTTCTCTTCTCTTTTGGACATCATTGTTTGTCACAATTCTGATCATCATTTCTTTCCCCAGGTTACAAAATTGTAAAATAACTTGTTATATTTCTTGTTGTCTTCCAGGCTTAAGAGGTACCATTTATAGTGAGCCTTTGAAATTTCTTTATTAATAATTTTTGTCCTTTGCATTTGTACACCTTGATATTTACAGGATACTCTCATATCTATCAATTCCCTTGGTTGTGATATCCCTGGGTGGCAAACAGGGCAGGGATTATTATCCCCATTATGCAGATGAGGAAATCAAGGTCCCTGAGAACCAACAGGCCCTGACCTCTGGATGCTGTTAGAGCTGGTGTCAGAGTTGTGATTAGAAACATTACTAGGTCTATTGTTTGAGTTTCAGGATTTTTTTTTTTAATCTGAGACATCAATAAATTAGTGAATTTTTTCTTGTGAGATCTCAGCATGACTGCATTTTCCAAATATTTTTTTTTCCTCCATCAATTGGTCTGAGAGGACAGTATCGTATATGTCACACTTCATTCAGATACCAAGGCAAACATTTTCAAAGAAGACAGAAACCCTGAAAAAATTACTCCTTCTCTGGTCTTTTTAACCTCTACAGCCATCATATTAGAGTTTCTTTCCTGAGATTTTCTAGATGTAGGCTGCAAGAAAGCATGGCATTTATGGGTTACTGAGTCCTATTCCTTTTTTAACTATCACAGGTCTCAGTGTTGTGTGACCTTTGTGTCTTGACCTTCAGTTTTAGGGAACAGAAGAATTTAGGAAGTTTTGTTAGGACTTGAATCCAAGTAAATTCCCTCATGAGCACCAAGACTCAGAGTTGTGGAATGTCAGAGATAAAGGGACTTTCATGCATAGACCTCTTCTTGATTGGAAGTCATGGCCAGGGAATGATAGAGCTGGGGGCAGAATGCTGAGATTAGATTTCTCAGGCTGCCACTGTCTTCCTCTGCACCAGGGAGTCCTTTCAGAGTTGAGCCTACCTCTTCATTCTGTGCTGGCCCTGGCATGGCTCTTCTCCAAAGTGACGGCTAGAGAACTCAGGCAGTCCTGATGGCACAGTCAGTCAGGATTCATTTGCACAATGAATGATTTGAATATATTTTTTGTTGATAAAACATCACATAATTGCCCACTGGAAAACTAAATTATAAGAATTTTGAGTAGTTTTTAAAAAATTTTAAAATTTGTTTTAATTGGTTATACATGACAGTAGAATACACTTTGAGACACCATATATAATGGAGTATAATTTCTCATTCTTCTGGTTGTACATGATGTAGATTCAGACTGGCCAAATAGTTACATATGTACATGGAATAATGTCTGATTCATTCTATTATTATTCCTATCCCCATAACCCACCCCTCCCTTTACTCCCCTCTCCATAAAGTAACTTTATCTTCCTTAGGACTTCCCCCACCACCAACCATTGTGATTTAATATCCAAATATCATAGAAAACATTTGGCTTTTAGTTTTTTGGGATTGGCTTATTTCACTTAGCATGATATTCTCCAGCTCCATCCATTAACCGGCAGATGCCATAATTTCATTGTTCTTGAAGGCTGAGTAATAGTCCATCATATATATATCACATTTAAAAAAAAATCCATTTATCCGTTGAGGGGCATCTAGGTTGGTTCCACAGTTTAGCTATTGTGAATTGAGCTGCTATAAACATTGATGTAGCTGTATCACTGTAATATGCTGATTTTTTAAGTCCTTTGGGTATAAACCAAGAAGTGAGATAGCTGGGTCAAATGGTGGTTCCATTCCAACTTTTCTCAGGAATCTCCATACTCCTTCCCATACTGATTGCACCAATTTGCACTCCCACCAGCAATGTATGAGTGAACCTTTTTCCCAACATCGTTGTCAACATTTATTGTTGATAATTGCCATTCTGACTATGGTGAGATGAAATCTTAGAGTATTTGTGACTTGCATATTTCTTTAATTGCTAAAGATGTTGAACATTTTTTCCTATATTTGTTGATTAATTGTATTTCTTCTGTGAATTGTCTATTCAGTTCCTTAGCCCATTTATTGATTGGGTTATTTGTTTCTTGGTGTTAAGAGTCTTGAGTTCTTTATATATCCTGGAGATTATTACTCTATCTGAGGTGCATGTGGCCAACATTGAGTAGTTTTTTAAATAGGGTTTACTATGGAAAACAAATAACTAGAGATTTCAAGCAGAAGATATTTAATATAGGGTATCAGTTGCTTTGAAATTATTGGAAAGACTATATAAAGCAGACTATAGGCTGAGTGGCTAGTAACCCATAAATGCTATGCTTAATGACAGCCTACATCTGGATTCATTCCAGAACTACAGAGAATTACTCCATTTTATTTACTTAGGAAAGAGAAAGCCTTGAGGCCTCTTTCAAGAATGTACTGCTGTGCTTGTGAACCAGAAATCAAGAAGCCATGATTAGGAAGGTGGTAACTGGACTGACCCTGAGACATGGAGTCCAACTTCTCTCTCTATCACAGCTGCTGCTGAATAACCACAAAGCTGAAGACTGAATATGAGAACATGGATGCAGAAACCCCAGCTGTCCTCTCCCACCCAGCCATGCTTCCAAACAGACCAGAGCAGCGGAAAGATGGTCTCTATCTTATGATTGCCTCCCAAATCTCAAGACACTGCATGTGTTTTGAAGGATGTCTTTTGCAATCAAACCCCATGTGCAAGGCAGCCTCCTAGTTGACAGGGCAAATTTGAGTACTGATTCATCATTCCCAGCACAGTAAATGTTATGACCTTCACACGTGGGAGTGTCCTCTGTACAGCTAAGTATGTAATAGAAACTCCCATGAGGCTGGAGTAACAATTGTCTTCTATTAGATCTTCACTAGTTAGTATAATTAATTATATAACAGAACAATTTCCCCTATGGGGAATTCCTATTTATCAGAAAAATGCCATAAGGAGGGAAGACCCTGAGCTGACCTGGGAGTGTATTCTAAGCTGTTTTGGTTTCAAATATCTTGGAAAGTACTAGAGGGATATGTGGAATATTATAACAATGCTTCCCATCTCTGGGGGGAGTTCTCTAGTTAACTTTCCATCCCATGTCTCCTCCCTACACTTCCCCTCCCTATCCTTTAATGCACATGTAGAATTTACAATGGAAATCAATGTAAACTACTTTATTTAAAATATATTAAATGGAGATGTGACCAATGAGCCTGTATTGATTTTTTTTCTGACTTCTTTAACTCTTACATAATCCTTATTTAGAAATGTGAAATAATTGTTAGTAATCCCCTTGAGCTTTACCCTTTCCTTCTAGTGGACAAATTTGCACACATTTCTTTTTCTTCTTCCAAATTAAGAATCAGGTTAACTTATCGTTCTTTGTAATAAAATAGATATTGTGAAGTTACCGGTACTATTCATTTGGGTGGGGACAGGGGAGCACAGAGGTGGTAGAGATGTAATTGAAGTATATAATCTGATTTTATCATCAAAGGTGACATTCCTTTCTTCAGGAGAACGTTGATGCGTAGGTGAGTTGATAACAGCTTCTGTTAGATTTCTGCCATATCTTGCTTTCTTTTGTTTCAGCACAATCTTTTTTTTTTTTTAAATCCATTCTTTCCTCCTTACTGGGGGCACATTCTTCTACAGCAGGGAAGCCCCCAGAACTTCCTCTGCTCTTTTGTGTTGTGTGCTCTGACCTCTGAGCAACTGCTGTCACAGATTCAAAGTCTGGAACCTTTGGGGGAGGGACTGACTCTTTAAGGATTCACTAGCACCAAGTGACCAGAACTTCATTACCAAGGTGTTGTAAATGGGTGACTATGGACACTATCATCCAAACTGATGCACTTGTGGACAAGGGCATTGGTAATAATTATACCAAAGCAGCAGGGATATTGGATGTATGGTTACCCTAGTTATAAGGAACCATGGAAAGCAGTGATTGAAATGTTACTAAAATTATTCCCTTTACTCCTTATTCAGAAATGTGAAATAATTACCAGTAATCCCTTTCACCTTTATTCTTGCACCCTAATAGGTCCATTTGGACACTTCCCCCCTGCCATTTTAACTTTGGAATTGCCAGAGTTTGTCTCCGTTTGAGCTGTTTAAAACTTTCACCAAACATTAAGCTTGCTTTCTTTTTTTAATATAATAATCACTTGCTGAGCGCTGAGTATGGGTTAGACCCTGTATTAAGGGACTAAGGAAAATAAAGCTGAGAAAAAAAATGTCATCTTTGTCCTTTGTTCATGATCAGGGCTGTGATATTATTTCAGGACACTGGGTTTTCTACCTGGCTCAAAGTCTAGGGGAATTCATCTTATGCTTCTCCCCCACTGAAGTGTAGTCTGCCAATGTAAAAAGATTGAAATGCCCAAATAATGGGTTTTATCAATTTGTTTATTTTATACTTAGGATATTGTTTTGGATTTGACATGAAGAAACTTTTTTTTAATCAAAGAAAACTTTGAAAGCTACTGGTTTGGGATTTAAAATGTCATTGTTCTACAGCTAAAAGAATAGTGGGGAAAATACAAAGTGAAGAACAGAACTGATGAAACTCAAAACACAGAAGGACATAAATTGAATAGGAAACAAATAAATTGCATTAAATATCTGAAGGATGATTGTGTATTGAGGTTTGTGATTGCTTGAACGCAAAGACAGGGCAGATAGGTGGACTCTGTGGGAAAACATGTTTTGGCTATATTGAACTCTCCAGCAGTAATAACTTTCCTGCTATGAAAGGGGCTGCCTTAGGAGGGCTGCCTTATGTCCTTGTCATTGGACTTGTGCAAGTGAACTCTCAGGTGGTGGGTGAACATCAGCCTGAACATCACATTAGAAGAAATACCTTCAATAACAATTTCGCAACTCGATTTCAAGAATGTCAAATTTCTGTTTTGGTGAATGTTGAGTAACTAGCTTAAAAATTTCTAAAGTTTGTGCGTACGTGCGAGCGTGTTTGTGTGTGTGTGTGTGTGTGTGTGTGTGTGTATTTCCTCCAGAATATTAGCTAATTGAAAATATACTTTATGCATTTTGGGTTTTTCTTTAATTGCATAGTGGCCAGTGGTTGATAAAAATGCAGAAGTCACAACATTATACTCTCATCAAGAGAAATTTAAAAGGGAATAGACATCCTCTGGTATGATTCTGAAAGCCATCTGAAACAGCCTGGTTCATTTTTACTCATCTGCCATTGGTTAGTACCTCACCAAAGTTTGTCTCTGTTTCAAAATCTTGAAATAAAAGTGGAACAGTTTCCAACATGATTTAACAAAAAGGTCACCAGTTGAAAATGGTTCCTATTATTTTTTTTCTATTAAATGTGAAATTGCAAAAATAGCCTTTCTTACTTAATTCAAATTTATAATACATTCTAATGAGAAATTTGTCTTTTTTCATGCCATTTCAAACACTGAGAAATAATTTCTTTAGGCTTTTGGATTGGTGTTAAACAGTTATTATTTCAAAGCACATAATGCATGAATTTGATGGTCTTCATTTTCTAGAACTAACTTGTGGTTCTTGAAGGTTGAGAATTTGTATTTCCCTCTTCCTTGCTTTATTTTTCCATAATCTGAGCACTTAAAAATTTAACTTAGCAATATTCTTATATTTTGACAATAGGATGAAGTTGATTTCACTTTTTAACAGGTGACAAATTTACTAGCACTTGCTAGTAATTAAAGGTGACAAGTAATTAGAGACACAGATTAAACTGGAAATTTTAATTTATAATAATAATATCTGAATTCAATAATATCAACTCAAATTATGATGTTCAAACTCAATGCAAAAGCTCTGAGATGATTTACACACAATGGTTGTGACATAGGTTATGAACAGCACAGTTGACAGGTGACAGTTTTGTGAGCACTATAATGTTCAAAAGGCTCACGTGTAGTGGTTTAGGCCATATCTTGTATCTGTGAACACTCTTAGTTGACTCCATATAATGGTATGGGCTGAATAAACACAACATCACAGAAACACACATTATGGCCAGGAGTAAACTTGGCCTGAGATTCATCGGCAGTGGCTTCATCTTCATTGAAAAACAAATTGTCTACTTTTTCCAGTTAAATGTAAGATAGAAAATTTTCTGCTATCCTCTTTATTTTTACTGTTGTATCAACGTGAATTTGCAATAAAGGAAAAATACAAACAAAATTATTAAAAAATTAAGAGTAATTAAAACATCCCTCAAGTGCTAGTAAACTTCCATGGTTTGTCTAATGGGCACAGCAGACATGTAAACAGATAACTAAAACAGTGTTTATGTGGTTAATACGAGTTTGAACAAGCTGTCAGGGGAACCAGACAAGTGAGCAGCAATTAACTTGCAGACCTCCCCACTTATTGGTAGGGTTAGGAAGAGAAGATTCCAGATAACCACTACGGCTTCCTCAGAGATTAGATTGTTGATTTTTCCCATCATCACTTTCTCATTCTTTTGGAGGGGTAAAACCTTTATGTGTTAGGCAGCCAGCATGCCATCTTTATAAATCCAGATTTCCACTTTCAGAAGTAGATTTACTGAGCTCAGAAGAGCTTATGCCATTGTTTGCCCCTCTCTCCTGGCCTTGTACAGAAAAGCAGTCTGTTGCTAGAATTGGAGAATCGAGAAACGTCCTTAAGAGTGATTTTTTTTTTTTAATTTTAGTTGTAGATGGACACAATACCTTTATTTTTTAATTTTTTTTTTAATGTGGTGCTGGAGATCAAACCCAGTGCCTCACATGTGCTAGGTAAGTGCTTTACCACTGAGCCACAATCTCAGCCCAAGAGCTTCTCCCCCCGCCATTCAGGGCACTCAGAGAAGTCATACCATTACAGAACATAAATCATAGTCATGGGAGGAGATTTTGGAGATCATCTTGCTAATTGTTTATTATTTTAGAGTTGGGGAAATTGAGATCCAGAGAGAGTGAATGTTTTCTTGCTCACTTGGCCAGTAGAACAGTTGCCATAAGATATAACCCATCTTCCATTCTGATTTTCAGTGGCAAGGGTGCTGACTCTTTTGACAGATTCTTTACTCCTCTGTCCATTTCAATGCCTTCCATCTACTTCATCCTGTCCATCCAGCCACAAGGAGTGTTTTTACTTGCTTAGGAAAACTCGCCCACTGCAAAAGCTACTGGTAGGCAGAAAAACTGAGTTTGAACGCAGTCTCTGATGTGTTTTCACTGCTCTGATACATTCGGTAAACTTCTCTGCATGTTATTTTGAACATGGCGCTCAAAGTACAAGAAATGTATCAGTTCCTAAGGTTTCTCCTCACTCGGACTTTCAGTGACCTTTTGCCTCCTGAATAACCTATCTGGGCGCTTGTCAACCATGTCTGTTTTTTTCCATGACTAATAGAAATTGTGGCAAACAAAAGGCCAGTTAGTGAGTATTCATTCCACTCTCTCCTTAGCCTTCTCTGGAGAGTCCTGGTCTTCCAGTGCTATTGTTTCCCTGTCAGGGTTGATTGTTTCCTTCTGCAGTGACATTGTGAATCTGAAGTGAAAGTGCAGTGTAGGGGCATGTCTCCATTCTGTCGCACTTTTTTATCGAAGACAACTACTTGTCTGGACTGGAACTTCTCTTTGCTGCTTTTTGGTTCTTTAGGGATCATCCAATGTATTTGGTCTGTTCTTGTCACCCACAGTGTTGCCAGGAACAGGGAGTACACTGTTAGAATTCGTTTCTGTGGGTACTAACTGTGCAAGACAGGTCAAATGTGTCAATTCCTGCTCTCCCTTCTTTCCACACTCCTCTCCTAGGAGCTAAAAACATTGCTTGATAAGGAACCTCAACCTACTTAGTTTATGGATTAGTAGGAGAATTATGGAACACGGGAGTTGTAAGGAATGGTAGCAGGTATCTAATCTTTAGTTTACAGATGGGGAAAGGCACTGAGGTTCAAGGAGGTCAGGGAACTAAAGTCATTGAGCCCATAAGTGATTGATCAAGAAATTACACCCAAGCCCTCTGTATCTAAGTCTAGTGCTGTTTCCAGTTTTCCAAGTGTCTCTCAGAGCCTATATAAAGGTTTGGCATTTCTTAGAGTTGTTCTCTCATTACCCCTTCTGAGCAATGCCAGCTGTCCATGCAGAGAGTGGGGCATTTAGCCAGTGTTGGGCCAAAGCTGTCTGTAAAGAGAAGTTGAGTGAATACATTGACATTTTCAGCCCATGGCAGGTCCTGCTTTGCCCTTCCAGCTCTATCTGACCCAATGCTTCAGAGGAAGGGTGATTACATTTGCTGTTCAACTAACAATTGTGTGTAATTTTCAGCTTGCCTTATTCTTCAGCACTGTCTTCCCACGCTTCCATCACATGCCACAGCATATCTGCTTCGTAATTATACTGGTAGGGACTTACCTGCGCTGTTTGGAAAAAGGTTTGCCTAAAGTGCTTATTTACTTGTGAATAATAAATCTTGATTGATACCTTGGTAATCTCTGAGATCCATCCAAGACTCCCTCCCACAGTGGGGAGGGTTGAAGAGTCAGGGGAAACGGGTGACACAAAAAGAAAAAAGAAAAAGAAAAAAGAGTCCTTCTTCCTCACTGAGCTAAAAGAATTATTCATGATTAGAAATCTCCAGGCCGGACTTTTGCTTGATATTATTAGCTAGTTCTAAAGTCAGAATCTTTCATACAGTTGTAAAAGCTTGTGAGCAGGTTTGTCATTAGTGCTCATCTAACCTAATCACCACATTTCTAGAGAAGGATACACCATATCTCAGAGCAGGAGTTGCATTGTATGCTCATGGCTAGCTAAGACTGGAAGATGGGTCTGAATTCTGAAGCTGCTGCATCCTCCAGCCAATACCAGTAGGTAGAAAAGGATGTACCCCAGAGAAGAATGCACATTGTCCTATTTTAATAGATGATTAAGAAAGCAGTTTTGAAAGTCCAGGAAGGTATTGACTTTTATATACAGAGAAAAGTTAAAGAGAAACTTTCAAAGATTTAGAAAAGTGTTATTTAAAATATAACTACTGCTTGTTTAAATGAAGAAAATGTGGCTGAGGGACATGATTGTTACATCTGCCCTCAGCTGCTCCTGTGTTTAAGTCACAGCTCTTCACCCTTCCAGTTCTTCTGCTGCCAAAATGGTGGTGTTAATTTCAGCTTCTTCCCTCAATACCATTGATTTGTTCAGCCAATACTGACCAAGAGCCAGGCCTTGAGTTGGTCACCAAGGAAGATCTAGAGACTAATGTATTTCATTTAGAGATTAATATAAATGCTTTAAGTCAATCATTCTGTATCCTTGAATCGGAATGTATTCATAAAGAATCTGGGGATGTAGCTCAGTGGTAACAGTGCTTGCCTACCATGCACAAGGCCTTGGGTTCATTCCTTGGCACATACATTAATAAATAATATATGTATACAGATCTTATATGAGTTTAGTGTGCAGCTTTTAAAAATGACTATTTGCAGCTTATAGGACTGATGTTACACCATATAATGGTTTGTGCTTTCTAAATTTTGGTGGCCTATATAAATGCTTACAGAGTAGAATATTGACTTGGGAGGGAAAAGAGAAAAAACAATATGACCAAACACTAGTTAGTTCTGCTTTTGTGAATGACAGATAACAAGCTGGCATCATATGTCATCTTTAGAGAGGCATAATGGCTTTGCTAGTATTAACTGTCATTTTACCCGTGGCCCTAAGTTTTCCTGCCCATAGAGAAGGGCATGGTCATCCTATGGCATTTTTTAGTCATTCTCATTCTGTGGTGCCTTGATGAATTTGGTCTATTGACTATTGGCTTCATCAGTTTGTTAAAGTGTGGCTCACTGTGGTTAGGTTTGAGGAAACAGAACAGGGAACACATCACAGCTAGTAGAATCCAAGCAGTAGGAGTGGAGATAATAAAGCAAAGCTGCTGCTGCTAGAGACCGTGGATTTGGGGTAAAAAAAAAAATCTGTGTTTAAATGTTAGTTGCAATTTATTAATTGTTTCCTTGATCAAGTCATTTAACCACTTACAGCCTTCCAACCTTATTTTGTGTGTATGTGTGTGCATGTGTGCGTGTGTGTTTGTGTGTGTGTGTATGTGTATATACGTGTGCCCATGCACATGCATGTGGTACTGGGGATTAAACCCAAGGCCTTCTGCATGCTAGGCAAGTATTACTACTTAGCAACATCCCCAGCCCCCAGCTTTGCTTTCTTGCCTTGCTAAATGTGGATAATCATAATGCTACCTCATATGGTGGTGGGATGACTGAGTGGCCATTAGACGATCACGTCACAAAAAGCAAATCTTAAATGCATAGTTACTGTTTGTTGTCAATGTGTGGCTTTTGTGTGCCTCCTGGATAATTAGAAGGCCATGACAGAGGAGCAACAGAGAAAAGGTAATAAGCAAAAATTATTAATTGCCTTTCATTAGCACATTACCTGGAAAATTGGTGCTCAGGGTGCCACAGCTCTGAGCCTCCCTTCACAGTAGGCATCTTGATTGGAGGAGGGCCATTGCTCTTGTTTTCCTCTCTTATGATGGGGTTGTATATATTTAGATCCTCTATGGGGATCTTCCCTTTCACTTCTTGCTTTCGTGATGATTATAAGCCTAGAGTGAAACCCATCTAGAACCAGAGGAAGTAAGAGCAGGGTAAGTTTTGGTCTATCAAAACCAGCTCTTACCTCTGTTTTTTGTTGTGTTCACCTTGGGTCTCTCTGAGTTGCCGAGTAGCCCCAATTGACGTGCTTGTTCATCCATTCGTTAAACTTTTCAGATTTCTCTAAATCCATTTATCAAATGGAAGGGCCGCATAAAGACTTCAGAGAAGAAAAATACTGTAGAATATCAGTTGTTTGGAACTTTATAGATGACCAATTTGCTCATGAGTGTCTTCCCTTATTAAATATCACTCTGGAATAGCTGAGACTAGAACTGGGGCCAGAGGAACTCTGCATCTATATGACTGTATTTAATAACTTCTGTGAGTCCATCCCACATGGACTAATTTTTTTTTTTACATGCGGTTTTCACTCTCATTAGATTCCTGTTCAAAGTTAAAAGTTCTAGCTGCATATGTATTTACATGAGACCTTTAAAAAGAAACTAATTTTCTCTTTCAGACCATTCCCTAACTATTCTTTCCCTACCTTCTTCTTTTCAGGACAGCTGATCTGTCCCTGACCCTCAGACATGCCTTGCTTTGTTCCTGTATAGTTATTGCCTGTCATTGTTCTTGTTGCTCCAGTTACCTTTCAGATCCTCTGTTTTAGAAGTTCTGGCTAAGGATTACCTCTGCCATGCCTGTTCTAGCTCCTGTAACAAACACCAGCATTTCCCATATGTTTTCTATGATACTCTCTTTCTCATTCCTTACACACATACAAATATATCTTCCTCAGACAGACGTTAAGTCACTCAAGTAAAGGGTGAAATTCTGATTTCATCTGGAGCTCCACTGATAAACATATAAACTCATTCCTTTAGCAAATTAGTAGATTATTTTTATTGAGTACCTATCATGTATTAGACTCTAGGATTGCAAACAATAATTACCTTTGCTGTCAAGGATTCTAGAATTCACTTGGGGATGCAGGCACACAATCAGGCAGAGTACCATATGATGAATGTGTAACAGAAGGGTGCCAGGCACTGTCCACCTGTAGAAACATGGCACACATATGAAATGAAGGACACAGTGGGTGGCTTATGTCTTTAAGGACATGGAGGAAGTAATTCTTTGCAGCTAAGTGATGTGTGGTCAAGGAGAAATCATTTTTAACTGAGAGGTAGCTTGTTTCAGGAAATGGATGAATTTCCTGAAAACTAATACTGAAAAATCACCTTAGAAGAAGTAAAAGACTGCTGCCATTGTAGAAGTTATTAGAAACATGATTATTATTTGTTATTAAAAAGATGTCATATTCTCAAATTTAAATGACTGTACACTGAATCTTGATGAACCTTTAAAGATCAGGTAATTCCAAGGCCATTATTATCCTATTCCATTGTCTAGAATAGTTTATTGAACCCCCATATCAAAACCTAATAAAAAGTAAAATGAACAGAGATAAAAATACTACAAAATGATCTTCTTATAAGTATATGTACAACAATTCTAAACACATAGTTAATTCATTAGTGTTTCAAAACACCAAAAATGTGACTTTGAAGGATTTATTCTAGGAATGCAAAGATGGTTCAATAGCTGGAAATCTAACAACATGGTCCATTACACCACCAAATCTAGAGATACAGAAGTGAGATGATTGTATCCCCTATGGCAGAGAGCTAGAAATTCTAGACAGGTAGATGTGACTGAGGGAGAACTGTATTCATTCGTTCAGTCACTTCTGCATAAGATATTCTTATAATGGCTTGTTGGCCAAGCATTGTGCTGGTATAGTGCAACTATGCAAGAGTTTCCAGCTAATTGGGGAAGATAGGCTGGTAAATAAATTGCTTCCTTGTGGACTATTATAAGTTAAAAAAACAAAACAAACAAACAAAACCCCCAAAGTACTAGAAGAGCATAGAAAAGGGATTAAGCTATTCCTATTGGGGCAAGTTAGGGAAATAATCACCGAGTCAGAGATATTTGAACTGGAGCAAAGAGAGGGAGACAACATTGCTAATATTCTGCTTAAGGGCTGGAACAAGTGTTCAGAGTCATGAAAGTTTATTACAACATTTGGGACTTGTGTCTCTGGCTCACTGTTGATGTGGAGGAGAATGGCAAGAGAAGATGCTGTAAAGGGCATCTGTAAACATCTGAGGCAGAGGTGGAGCCTCAAGTGCCTCCTCAAAGAAGGCAGTGCCAGTGTAATTCTTGGTGCTGGGCCAATTGAAGCAACTATGGAGGTAATGGTTTGCATACTGATTCGTAAGGTTTACCTTCTTTTTAAAAATATATTCTCTTGGATGCTGCTGTTTCTTTTTGTCTGTAGTATATCTGTAAAGGACAGTGTGACACATTCAATAGGTAACATAGGATTGCTCTGGGTATGTGCATCTTTTTTTTACAGAGAAGTTATAAGTATGATATTAACCTATTTTTAAAAGCGTATAATTAAAATATATACTACAGAATTATATGGTGGATTAAAACTTGAACATTTTTTGATCCCATTTACTCTTCACTTACATTCTCATTAGAGATGTTGCAAGCAAAATAGTTACTTTTGTCCCCATTTGGTAGAAGACTGACACTTGGTTAAAAATAAACAAAAAATACCCCTGGTATTCCTTGGGGTGGGGGATATACAGTGGTAGAGCACTTGCCTAGCATGTACAAGGCCCTGGGCTCAATCCCTAATGCATGAATACGCAGGCGTGTGCATACACACACACACACACACACACACACACACACACACACACACAGTGTTTCTCAACCTTGACACATGGGCTTGATTTAGTACTTAATTTTGCTTTGCTCAAATGATTCCAAATGTGCAGATTTCTAGAGTGTAACTGACATTTATTGGTCGTTTCTTTATATTGGTTTTGTATTACACCTTAGTGGTGATTTAGTAATTGTATAAAATATATGGTTCCTGGCTTTCAAGGAACTTGCAGTTTTTTAAGTATGCATATATACATGCACATAACGAAGTATAGAAAAAGAAAGGCTCTGTACCAGAGGGAAAGACCAGTGTGGTCACTGGCTTCAATGACATGTGTCATGATTCCCAATCAGAGTATTCCTTATTGGATCATGTTATCCTACTCTCCTGGCAAAATTCTACCTCCAGGTGTTTTCCTCCTGGTAAGATGGTCATACAATTTTCAGTGACCTTCTACGGGAACAGAAGCATTCCTTTCCCCCCATTTTGAATAGCAGTTAACAGCATACAATACTTTAATATTGTTTCACTGGTTGACAGAGAAGATCTTTTAAATCTTAGTTTTTCAGTAATGGAGGTGCCTTGGAGAGGGTTCAGAGTCATGCCGGTCATCCTCCGTGTGCACTGATGTCAATTCTAGGGCTTCACTGTGTCCCAACTCCCCTCCTCTACCCTATTTCTCTACTGTTATGTCATGTGCTGAGGCCTTTTTTTCTTCCTGCATTTTCTTTGCTCTTTCTCTTTACAGACATCTGGAGGTAATCATGTAGTCCTCTTAATTAATTCAGTTCAATTAATAAATTACTAGGTGGGTTAGGGCTGGGAGTGGGTACATGTTACCTTCCGGGCCTCCCATGCTAGAGAGCTCTTGTAATCAGCCTTGGAGAGCCCTCCTTGGCAGGCTGCATGGAGGAGTGGTTGGCTTATCCTGGCAGAGGAGACTTCCCTTTCCCTTTTTCATATAGTGTATATAATATGGTCAGAGCAACATCCAGGCTGGGCTGGTTGTTCCCCACATAAAGTTAGGTTTTTTCCTTAATTTCCAACATAGTGTCTGCTGAGCGTAGCTCTTAATGGACATCTCTTTGTTGTTCAGGGCTCACCTATGCATTACAGATGGGGAATATTCTATTTGTTTGCTGCTAAATGCCAGTAATTGTTCCAGGCATTATGGCAACCAGTGTCCCCGGCCTCGCCATCTCCAAGTAGTTCTTGGTAGGAAGCAGAACTGCTCTTGGAGGGGACTTATTTTATACGGTTCTGTCAGACATCTGTCATGCCCCTCTTCCCAAAATCAGCTTTTATTGTTTCCTTAATGCCTGAAGGATAAACGTAATCTCTTCTCACTTTGGTTCTATCATATGTTTTGGTTCTGCTAGTTACTTTCTTTTCTTTCCCCTCCAGTCACATGAAACCAAGTGCTGGTATTTTTCTGCCTGTGTGACTTTCCTGCCATTGTTCAGGCTCAGCCTCTGGTCAGCATTCAGGGCCCAGCTGGGTGGCTGTCCTCGGTGAGGTCTTGGCTGGCTGTGCTCCAGGCAAGAAGGATCTTATCTTTTTCTGCCTCCCAGCCACACATTTTAAAACCACACTTAGGTAACATTGCCTCATTTAGGTATCACAATTTAATTGGTATAATAATTGTTTTAATAAATTATTTATAAAATTTGAAACTCCCCCCCCCCCCAATTTCCTACAAAGAAACTTCTTCGTGTTAGGAACCTTTTTTTTTTTTTTCATATCTACTTTTCCAAGAGTGTGGGTTACTGAAATAAATAATTACTGGAGAGGAGATATTCAAGCATGAGGGACTGTCTTTTTCTTGTTCTCCTTTTCTCCCAACCTTTCTCCCCCTTCTACTCTCCTTCTCCTCTTTCTGATGATATCTCTTCCTCCCATGTTTTTCCTTTTTTCCATATTCCTTCTCCTTTCTTATTTCTTTCTTTCTTCTTTTTTTTTTTTTTCCAGAGAGCTTTATTTGAAGTCCTTAGGCATGGATTAAGATGAAATAACCGTGAAGTGAGGTATGCCACCTTCACTTTCATGCTTCTTTAAAAACTGTGTTTATTTCTTTTTTATTACAGATTCCAATAATGTCTCATCCATCTTGGCTGCCACCCAAAAGCACTGGTGAGCCCCTTGGCCATGTGCCTGCACGGATGGAGACCACCCATTCTTTTGGGACCCCCAGTATTTCAGTGTCTACACAACAGCCACCCAAGAAGTTTGCACCGGTAGTGGCTCCAAAACCCAAGTACAACCCATACAAGCAACCTGGAGGTGAGGGTAAGTGCTGGCATTTCAGATTTCAGTGTCCACCATGGGAAAATTCAGTATAATGGAAGTGATTTATAGTATATTGTTGAGTGGCCAAAAGGTGGCTTGTAAATTAATTCACAATGTATTTAGCATAGTTTTTGGACTATCAAAGGTTAATGAGCCTCCAGTAATTTCCTGGCTCAATTCCTTTTTTAGAAACAAAGAGAAAAAGCCCTCACAAGGGTTATATGTCTATGGATATGGCTTCTTTATTCAAATATGGCTTCTTTATTCAAAGCTTAGTGTCCTTGTGCTACCTTATCCTCTATCTCAGCCCACTGTCTCTTGGGGATGTGTCCACCATCTAATGGTTCCCATCACCATTGATCATTTGCTCCAAATTGTTGCTAAGCAATAGTCTGATGAGAAACCCATATGAAGTGAATCTAATTTGAGTGCTTGGAATTATTTTCCCTTTTTCGTCTCTTTCTGCTGCCTTAAGCTGCTGGAGGATGAGGTTGTCTTCAGAGCTCTGGGAGGTTTTCAATTGCTAAAGCTCACAGGCAATTCTGACTGAAGCCTTAGATTCACGGGTTTTTAATAATCATACCTTCAGTTTACACTGAGTGGGGTGTGAAGGTCTGCCTGAAGTGAGCACCACATGTGTGGGTACACACACTCTTGTGTTAAACTGTACAGGCAGTGTAAATGCTGCTGTACTTCTTGGTTGAAGTAGTACCATATTTTTGCCAGTCAATATCAGCAGCTCATTTAAACCTATGAAACCATTTATAACTAATACACAGAAGGATGCTGTGTTTCTAGAAACTGAGAAAGAAGAGGTGGTGGAAGGAGAGTCAGCTGCTCTGTCCCTATTTTCTACCCCATCTCACCTTTTAAAAAGATTATCTTAGCCTTTCCATGATTTTTTCCATTACTTCTTGGATAACATTTTGGCATGTTTGGTTTAGAAATATTTCCCAAGACTTTTCCATGTTCTGCGTTAATGTTTAGTCTTTCTCTTTTCTTCCTATTTCTCTCTGACTCCCAGTAAATACTTTGCTAGTCTGTTAGTGTTTTAGGACTGATGTCAGAAGCCGGGTTGAGATGTCTAGACGTCTAGCTTCTGTGAGGTGGCCAAATGCCTAGGAAGAGTGTAGGGAGGTTCATACATCAGCTTGGCTGAAGCTGTGGCTATGGATCTTTGGATGTCCTTTCCCCAGAAAAGGTGACCAGACCTTTAGAGACTTGCTCTGGAAAAACAGCAAATGTAGCCCACAGCACTCTTCTGTTCTCCACACCAGTGCTTGAAGTTTTATTGCCCTTGAAGGAGACTGCATTTTTTTTTTTTTTTGCAACTAATCAGGGTCTTAGTGGAATTGGTTTTCTTTGACTCATCATTCTTGAGTGATTGTGGGGCTTGGAAATGGGATGTGGAAGAGGATTGCTTTCACGGGGACAGGAGGAGCCATGTGTTGGCTTCCTCATTTGTTTTCTCAACATTTTCCTATTCTAATTACTCCTTGACATTGCTACTTTGTCTCCTAACTTTGGAGATAACTCAAAAGGACTTCCTTCTAATAGGAATACAGAATGGTCAGTTAAAGAGTAAGTTGGAGGCAATGTGAAGAAGTCTTAGCAGGTATGATAGTTGATGTCATGCCTGAGAGTTAGGCTGTGCACTGCAGGTTCTGTATTAAGTAGGCCAATACATACACATATATGAGATAAGAAGACGAGAGACACATACCATGCTCCTTTAGACTTTATTCTGAATACCATGTCTTGCAGTGACTGTCACATTTCTTTGACTTTTGTTATCGCACCAACTTTTATTCTGTCACCTTTATAACATGTAGTATATACCAGGCACTAGGCTCTTCCATGATTATGTTATTGCCTTTTCATCCTAACCCTACGAAGCCTGTTTTTCCCATAAAGAAATGGAAGCTTAACGAAGGGAGATGATGTCTCTGTCATTCGCGGCTGGTAAATTTTTGAAATGGAGCTGTGATCTGTGTCTTCCTGTGAGCAGCTTCAACCTACGACTTGCATTTCCATTTATCTTACTCTGTCCTTTCTTGGAGCTTTGCAGTCCAGCAGTTGATTAAGCACTGCTCCCTTCACAGTACCAATTACATTTCTCGCCTTGATATTATGCCTGTAACCTCTGGGGTCTGCTTTCTCCTTCTTAAATTCTAACTGTGAAAGTATAAAAGTACCCACATTTTCCACATCAACTTATATTTATGTGATACCTATATGTTGTAATTTTCTTTTATAAGATATTGTGCTAATAACCTTTTTCTAAAGGGCTTTGGTACACTTAAAAGTGGGGTATGCTTTTTCCCAGTTAGTAGCTCTTTACACCTTAGGTTCTTTTATTTTATTTCCATTGTTCTCCTACTTTTCATTAATTTTTGTAAAGATTTGTGTTTCCTCAGCTGTCTTCAAATGCTTCAACATTTCCAAATGCCTTTCTGTGTCTAATACTATGAGCTTGTCCACTTACTTGTCTGTCTGTATCTGTGGCTATTTTTGTTTTATCTTCTTACAGATTTTATAGTGTCAGTTGTCAGTATCATTTTCTGTGAAATTATTTTGGTTTGTATTTATGATTTTGTTCCATCAATTCCTCTATTCTGTACTGATGAGGAAAACATGCATATTCTTTAAAGAGCAATATTCTTCTGCACCACCATTTAATATGATTTATCCTGAAATCTGGGTTCTTTCTTTGCTTTTAAAGAACAGCAACATAAAAGCAACAAGACAAAACAAAACCAAAGTCTTATTAAACTTTTGGTGGTATAACAGTATATATTTCTTCTTTTGTTCTTGGTAGATAGTAAAGTTTGTGAGTTTTCCTATACTTCAATCACTCTAGGAATTAGAATCTCAATTACTCTCTTTCTTCCCACTCTTTTTTACTGTTTCTTTTAATAGTTTGGTTGATTGAATTTTGGAGATTTTTAAAAACTACATCATTATAATAGATACTAATCTAGAGTGATTTGTAATCTTTGCAAGTTTGTAAACTTGGAGTTGTCTTATGGCCTAGGATGGACAATTTTCTTTATTCTTTTCTTTTTTGTAAAAAACCCAGGACACTTTACCATTGAGCTACATTCTTTAGTCTTTTTATTTTTTATTTTAAGACAGGGTCTCACTAAGTTGCTGAGGTCCTTGCTAAGCTTCCAAGGTTGGCCTTGAGTTTGCAATCCTCCTGTCTTAGCCTTCTGAGTCTCTGGGAGTATAGACTGTGTCACCACACCTAGCTAGAATTGAATTTTTTTTTTAAATCTCTGAAATACCTTTTAAAAAATATTGTTAGATTTTTGAAAAGTTAATTTATCAGTTCCCAGGTGAAGATGATGCTTTCAGTTGAATCCCTTTATATTGATACAATCCTGTCTAATTTCATTCTTTTCATTTTCAGAAGAGAATTTTCCTATAGCTCTCTGAGGTACATAGAACAGGTATTGGCGCCATTTCACTGACTGGTGGAATATCCAAAATAAAGTAGCTTATTAAAGTATGATGGAGGTAGTAACAGAGTATCTAGAACTCTGAGCTGATTTTCAAGGACTCTCCTTGGTTGGGCCATGTCCTTTTTAATTCCATTGTTTCATTATTCTATGATTCCTCCTTGAAATTAATTTCAAAATGGTGATCCTTTTCATAAACTATTCCTACAAATTACCTTGTACACTTCTATATGATAAAAATTAGGCCTCTGTTTCCAGCTTTGCTCACCTTATTCTGTCTAAGCTTTTAAAGATAGACCAGAAGAGGCAAGAGAAATTTTATTAAAAAGGAGTCCAAGGCTAGATTTAGTTTACCAGAACTTGCTATGCTTTCTGCTACCCTGAGGTTATTAATCCATTCCATGGAGAAGAAATAGTTATAGATCACTGCTAATACGGGATTGGCACAGTACTTATAACAAAATGTTGATACAACATAAATGATGGGAGTCCCCATGATGGAGCTGACAGCTGCACTTATTTTCTTTACACTTTCATGCTTGGGCCATTGTTCCTGTGCTAATTGTGAAGTCTTTGAGTAGTTGAACCAGAAAAAGAGCGTGAAAGTTGTCCAGTTTAGTTCTTCCCTTTGCCAGATGTGAAGACATACTCTGAGATGGCAGGGAGAGGCTTTCCTGAGGTTACCCAAGAGGTTGGAGCTGAACTGGGTCCAGAACCCAGGTTTCCTAAGTGTACTCTTTTCACTGAATCACTACCACTGGCTAAGGCAAGATTGACATTTGGGTCCTCAGATTGACAATTACTAGGTTACTGATACTTGGTGGAGAGTTAGCCAATAGTGATGTAAAGTCATGTGTTCTGATTTGGCAGTACACATTTGTTTTGTTTAGCAGAGGAGTAGCATGTAAAAGAGAGGGATGGTCACTGTGGCAATATGTTTAAATCAATCACTTCAGAATGGAGTTTACTCACTATTTCTGTCTCAAATGCATAGGCCAGTTTGGTGCTGTTTTGTTTTCTTGTTAAGGAAACCTCTTTCCATTTACACCTGAAGTCATCAGTGGGAGAACATGGCAATATCTAAATATTTAGACTCACCGTGTGCTCTCTGGAGTCTTATAGTCCTTGTTCCCATGCAAGGTGACAATTGTCTATGACTTTGGAGATACAAATGGGATCCATCTTATTTTTGTAGTCCTGACAGTCTTGTTAAATTGTGAGCAGTCACAAATGAGAGGTCGCGGTGTCTCTGATGGTAGTTATAATTATGCATAGTGTACCAGGAGGACAGTCACAATGAGTCTCTAATGAGACTCGGGTTTGACTGGCATGCCTGTTTTTTTGGATCAGAGTAACATCTTGGGCCTAATCTATCACTATGGAGTGCAATATATGGGTTTTAATTTTCAGGTCCTCGGGGGTAAAAGGAGAAGCTGTTCATTTATTAAAGGATCAGATATTAATTGTATTAATTTGATCCTTACATTGCATCTTCTGCAGAGAAAATAACTTCTAGTTCTTGGGATGCTGTTAAATCATGCCAGAATGTCATAGGCCTTATCAGATTCAGAAGCTCCATGGTGCAGCACTGGCTTGGTGGTCTGGGCATTTACATTATCAGTTTTAGCATTTGACCTTGGGTATGATACTCTTCTATTCCACAACTGTCTCCTTAATTTATAAATTAATTGGCAGTATTAATTACCTTTATGATTGTTTTATGAATCAAATATAATGATATGTTTGAAAATGTCTTTGAAACATAACATACTTTACAGCCCTAAGGAATTTACTATTGTATGCTTATTCAATAGTCATTTATGTAAAATAGATTTGGTGCCCTCTTCTAGGGCTGAAGTAATGGCAGTTAGCAAAACAGAAACTAATTCTTGACCTCATGGACTGTATTTCTTTGTATAATAAACAATGGCTTATATTGTTATTAATAATAAGTAATATTGATCAAATGATAAAATATTGTTTGTTCAATAAAAGCATTTTATAAACTTTTACATACTCTTTTTTCCTTTGCATGTAACTTTATTTATTTTCATTTATATATGAACAGCGGAATACATTACAATTCTTATTACACATCTAGAGCACAATTTTTCATATCTATGGTTGTATACAAATTATATTCACACCAATTTGTGTCTTTATACATGTACTTTGGATAATAATGATCATCACATTCCACTTCATTTATAACCCCATTTTCCCTCTCTTCCCCTCCAACCCCTCTGCCCTATCTAGGGTTGTCTATTCCTCCCATGCTCCCTCTCCCTATCCCACTATGAGTCAGCTTCCTTATATCAAAGAAAACATTCAACATTTGTTTTTTTGGGACTGGCTACCTTCACTTAGCATTATCTTATCTAACTATCCATTTACCTGCAAATTCTATGATTTTATTCACTTTTATTGCTGAGTAATATTCCATTGTGTATATATACCACATTTTTTAAATACATTAATCTATTGAAGGGCATCTAGGTTGGTTCCACAGTTGAATTGTGAATTGTGCTGCTATAAACATTGATGTGGCTGTGTCCCTGTAGTATGCTGTTTTTAAATCCTTTGGGTCTAGACTGAGAAGAGGGATAGCTGGGTCAAATTTGGTTCCATTCCCAATTTTCCAAGAAGTATCCATACTGCTTTACACATTGGCTACACCAATTTGCAGTCCCACTAGCAGTGTATGAGTGAGTGTACCTTTTCCCTGACATCCTGGCCATCACTTATTGTTGTTTCTCTTCATAATAGTTGCCATTCTGAGTGGAGTGAGATGAAATCTTAGAGTGGTTTTAATTTGCATTTCTCTAATTGCTAGTGATGATGAACATTTTTTCATATATCTGTTAATTGATTATATATCATCTGAGAAGTGTCTGTTCAGGTCCGTGGCCCATTTATTGTGTTATTTGTTTTTTTGATGCTCAGCTTTTTGAGTTCTTTATATACCCTAGAGATTAGTGCTCTATCTGATATGTGAGGAGTAAAGATTTGCTCCCAAGATGTAGGCTCTCTATTCACCTCACAGATTGTTTCTTTTGTTGAGAAGAAACTTTTTAGTTTGAATCCATCCCATTTATTGATTTTTGATTTTAATTCTTGTGCCACAGGAGTCTAGTAAGGAATTTGGGGCCTAATCCCACATGATGGAGATTAGGGCCTACTCTTTCTTCTATTAGATGCAGGGTCTCTGGTTTTATTCCTAAGTCCTTGATCCATTTTGAGTTGAGTTTTATGCATGGTGAGAGATAGGGGTTCAACATACGGAAATCAATAATTCATCACATTGATAGACTTAAAGATAAGAATCATATGTTCATCTGAATAGACGCAGATAAAGCATTTGACAAAATACAGCACACCTTTATGTTCAAAACACTGGAAAAATTAGGGATAATAGGAACATATCTCAACATCATAAAAGCTATCTATGTTAAGCCCTAGGCCAACATCATTCTAAATGGAAAAAAGAAATTAAAGGCATTCCCTCTAAAAACTAGAACAAGACAGGATGTCCTCTTTTACCACTTCTATTTAACATAGTTCTTGAAACACTGGCCAGAGCAATTAGACAGATGAAAGAAATTAAAGGGATACACATAGGAAAAGAAGAACTCAAATTGGCTCTATTTGCTGATGATATGATTATATGCCTAGAAGACCGTAAGTTTCACCAGAAAACTTCTAGAGTAGTAAATGAATTTAGCAAAGTAGCAGGTTATAAAATCAATACTCATAAATGAAAGGCATTTCTTTTTATCAGTGACAAATCCTCTGAAAGGGAAAAGAGGGAAACTACCCCATTTACAATAGCCTCAAAAAAAACCAAAACTTGGGAATCAACGAAAGAGGTAAAAGATCTATATAATGAAAATTACAGAACCCTAAAGAAAGAAGTCAAAGAAGACCTTAGAAGATGGAAAGATCTACCTTGCTCTTGGATAGGCAGAATTAACATTATCAAAATGACCATACTTCCAAAACCTCTATAAAGATTTAATGCAATTCCAATCAAAATTCAAATGGCATTCCTCATAGAAATATAAAAAGCAACCATGATATTCATCTGGAAAAATAAGAGACCCTGAATAGCAAGCAATCTGTAGCAGGAAGAGTGAAACAGGTGGCATCACTATACCAGACTTTAAACTATACTACAGAGCAATAGTAACAAAAACAGCTTGTTATTGCCACCAAAACAGACTGGTAGACCAGTGGTATAGAATAGAGGACACAGAGACTAACCCACAAAATTTCATATTTTAGTTCTGGTCAGAGCGTAGTTTCATTTGTTCTTTATTAGAATATAGAAAGCCACAGTGAAATACTGCCACAGTGAAATTCCACCACAGCTATTAGGACAGCTAAAATAAAAAAAGGTATGCCATATCAATTATCTTGTATTAGACAAAGGTTCCAAAAACATGCATTGGAGAAAAGATAGCCTCTTCAACAAATGGTGCTGGGAAAACTGGAAATCCATGTGCAAACTCATACACACTTTTGCTAATAATTATTCTGAGTTATAAAACAAATTCTACAATACTAACAAACATGTGCTAATATATATATATTATTATTGATACTGGTTTCTATAAATAATGATAAATATTATGAAGTCCTAATAATAGTGATAGAATCATAATGCCTCAGTATCATAAACTATAGAATTCTGAAACTGGTATGTTAAATCTTTGTTTCCTAAATGAGGATAGTTAATTCACCGATTATATTTCTAAGAGGTGCTAGAACTTTGTCTAGGAATGCTGTTTTAAAACAGAGAATCCTTGTGTGCAGGGAGGGGTTATTGTTCCAGTTTAGAGACTCAGTAAGGCCAAGTGGCTTGTTTGGTATATCTGAACAATAAGTTGTAAAGCCGAGCCTTGAACCTGTGGATTTCTTCCATGATGGCCACTGTCCTGTCACAGATGCATTTTGGGTAACTTATTTGGAGGCTACAGTGATAGAAGAAATATACCTACACAGAGTGGATGAGATGTGTTAGAAAAAGAAATTAATGTACTTTTGACAGAAATCTCATTCATTTAGTAGCCTGTGAGTTTATGAATTCTTAATAAGATGATGGATTCTTAACCCCTACATGGTTTCAAAAGCCGTGAGTGATTTATGCCGATTTGTGTGATGAGATCTTCTTTATTTGTCTTTATGTTAAAGTATATAAATGTATATTGTAGTAGTTAACTGCATATTTTAGTTCTGGTCAGAGCTTAGTTTCATTTGTTTTTTATTAGAATATGGAAAGCCACAATGAAATACCGCCACAGTGAAATTCCACCACAGCTATTAGGACAGCTAAAATAAAAAAAGTTATACCATATGCTGGATAGGTGAAAGGAACCATCTCTTACACTGCTGATAGGAACGTGTAATTGGTATTGCCACTTTGGAAAATTTTGCCATTTTTAACAAAAGTAAACATGTACTATCCATATGACTCAGCAGTTGTACTCATTAGCATTTAACCCAGAGAAATGAAAAAAATTATGTTTCCATGAAAACCTTTACGTGAATGTTTATGGCAACTATTTTTCTATAATGACAAAACACTGGAAACAACTTAAATGTCTTTCGGTGGGCAAGTGTTTAAATCTGGTGGTGTGGTCTCAGAATGGAATGATAGTATTCACCAATAAAGAAGGAAAGAACTGTTGTTACATATGCAAACCTGCAATGATCTTGATAGCATTCAGCTGAACAGGAGACAATCCATCTCGAATGGTTGTTATGTTGTATAATCTCATGTAGGGGACATTCTTGAGATGACAGAACTTTAAAGTTAGAGAACAGATGAGTGATTTTTAAAGAACAGAGATGGAGGAGTGGGATAGCAAGTGAGCATTCATATCAAGAGAAAGCAACAGGAGACTTTGGTGGTGGAACAGGTCTGTATCTTGACGGGGGTGATAATTACATGAACCTATACATGGGATCAAATTGTTTAGAGCTATATACACAACCATGTCAATGCCAGAAGTCCAGTTCACAGTAATGTAACAGGGTCAGTTTTCTGGTTTTGATGATGCACTATAGCTATATAGAACCAGAGTAAACTATACATGGGGTTCTGTACTATTTTGGGAACTTTCTATGAGTCTACGTTTCAAAATAAAAATTTTAATAGCAGCAAGATAATGAAATATATGCAGATTTCTTAAAGTACCATCTTTTGTGCAATTTCAATTGCTTGTATGTTTTAAGATCACTGCTATACTGTACAGCTTCTCTCAGTGGTTCTCCAAGCTAACCAGACTTCAGAAAAACTTGGGAATGTTAAGAAAACAAAATATAGGTCCTAAATATCATCTCAGTCCTTCAGAATCAGAATCTCAGTGCGTGGACTTAACAAATATGCATCAAAACAAAACAGAACAAAATAACACTCCCAGGTCCTCTGATTGATGCTAACCCAAATTTTGTCACTACTATTTTACTTTACTTCATTCACTCCAAGGACCAGTGCTCAGTGCTCTGTGAACCTTCTCTAGGTCCTCTGGGTGTTTTCTCAGTTTTCTTTTGATAGTTCTACATGTGTACAATGTAGAGATTCAGGGACTCAAAACAGTCTCACATTGTTATACTTTTCTCTCTGAGCTTTAATCTCAGACATCATTTGTTTACGTATATTATCCAAAAGACTTTTATTTAGGATCCAAAAAAAAAAAAAACACAGGAGAAAGAATATTTAAAACAAGAACAATAAAAGATCAATTCTTCTAGAGTGTCCCACAAGATGTTCAGGTTTCTGTGTTATAGAGCACTTGCTTTTGTGTTACTTCAGGTATCGATGCCTGAAATCCCAGTCAATTTGGGTCATGGCAGGTCTAAGTAAATCATCTATAAATGAATGTATTGTGGATATTATAAAATAAATCTGACACCTGAGCCTGTGGGCAAATATACCATTTAAAGAAATTATAGCCTAAAACAGTGATTGACCTAAGGAGAGAAGTGTTAATAAAAAACACCATACTCTTGACTTTTTTTTTTTTATCCTTCCTTAAAATTACTTCAGTCAGAGACTAGACAGCCAAGGATAGCACCTAGGATGGATGAGTGCAGATCCCTGGGATTTGGTGCCCCGGGGCTCCCAGCACTTTGCCCTTTCATCATTCTCTCTTATGACTTGTTCTCTGCATTGTTTTATATGTTGTTGTCTTCAAACAGAATAGCTGGTCTGCTGGTCAAGATAGACACATAACAGGCACTGCTCATGCATCATGAAAATTTAGCACCGTAATAGATAATGAAGGATGTTTTATGAGAGGAACTGGGGAGAATTTTGTTGAGAAGGGATGTCTGATTTGAGTCTTGGAGAATGAGTTGTTTGTCAGAAAAGGGCAGTGGACAGCTTGACATGCCAAGCAATAGGAACAGCATGCACAGAAGCCAAGAACGGAGTCCATTGTGACCCTTGTGATTTCAGCAGCTCTTTGCTAATGTCCTCAAGGAGTGCTTGTGTTCTCCTGGGAGTAGCTCTGCAGGGGGAGTAGGATGACTTCACTCTGGGTAGATCCAAACATTCTCATGGGCACCTCTAGGAATAGCTACAGGAAGTGGGGTAGCTAGAGAGGAAGGACCCACAAACAAGGGAATACTTATCTTGGAGTATGGGCAAGAGGCACCGTCCTTGTAGTCCTGGCTCTAAGTATCATTGCCATCTCTCCTCAGTCATCTCTTGTGCTTTAGAATGAAATGTTTCTGTACATTATAAATGCTAAGGCAAATGAAGAGGAATAAAGTATTCTCTTGAAACGATCTCAGGTCATCCTTTTTACCTAGTCAAACACAACACCCTGAAGAATTTGAGATGGAGCCAACTTAAACATTTTTTTTTCGTTGTTGTTCTGTTTCTTACTTCTCCACACTTTGGGGTGGCCCTGAGAAAACAGGAAACAAAGAAATAAGGATTTTATTATGAAGTATTTATCACAGCTTGTAACTTTAAATATGTATGTGTACATGTGCATACATGTGAGTAATTTCAGAGCACTTTCTCACATATCTAGTTCAATCACCAATGTGTCCTGTAATTTCATTATAGTTCCTACATTATCATGGTTCCAAAACACAAATAAAAATCTGAGATTCAGAGGATCCACCATGAGGCTAATAAACAGAGAAGCCACTTTTAACTAAGCCTTAATATTTTCCCTTATGTTTCGGTAATGTAAACTAAATACTATGTAATAAAAAAGCATTATTTTTATTATTATTATTATTATTTTGCAGCACCGAGGATCAAACCCACACAGGCTCACACATGCTAGGCAAGTGTTCTACCCCTGAGCTACAACCTCAGCCCCTAATCATTGATTTTGAGTTTTAACTAAACAATTTTTCTAGTGCAACAGTGTTTGAAGGATTTGAAAAATGTTTTCATGGATTTATTAGTCTCTCTTGCATCTGAAGTCCATTTTGCTTTACTGTTTACCTAATCTTTCCAGTCACACTGTAAAAGATGTCATCACCCTTCCATCTGTAGAGGGTTTAATGTACACAGTGTGAAAATCTAGCACAGAGCAAAGCTGTAATTTGAGCCTATCTCCTGATCCAAGTCTGTAGCTTTATCTCAACATTACACTGAATCTCAATTTTTTTTAATAAAAGAAAGAAAAATTTCTCTGTAGTATTTCCCCCAGTGGTTGCCATTCAGAGCTGTTTGAAAATTAGCAATCTAAGTAATGTTTGAAAATTATTTAGGATTCATCTGTTCATGGATGCACATGATATATGAAAATATGTCAGCCATTGTGATCTCAAGAAGTCACTACCAAGGAAACATTTCAGAAAACATATGGAATAAGCACTTGATATCTCTATTAATGCAAGTCTGTTATATCTTATTGCTTAAACTTTTTTAGTTATCACTGACAAGTTTATTGACCTTAAAATGATATTTAATTTGGAGTTATTTTTTGTTATTGATCTGCTCATATATGTTACAATTATTTCAGTTTTATTTAGTGCTTTCTCTATAATAGTTAGTTGCTGGAAAAGAAACATTTAAGTAATATTATGTGTACCTAGAAATGTCACCATTGAAAAGGAGGATGAAGTGTCATTCATGCCCAGCTGATAGGGTCCCTGGTAGGCAGATATTGCTTTTCCATATCTCAACCTCTACACTTTGGTGACTTTATTGGGGCCAATTCAGATGCATCTCATGATATTTTATTGAACAAGGTTATATATAATAGTTAACAAATTTAGAAGCAAATTTTAGTCCTGAAGAAGTTTACATTTTCATTAGGAACTTTGCATATGAAGATGATCGTCTAACTCACACTATAGAGCTTTAATTAAAGCCTCTATTTGTGAAGTAATTCTAGATTAACTCCATCAGAGGAGTCAGAAGGAAGTGTTTACTTGGGGCCAAGATAACACTGGAAGATTGCAAAGAGGAGAGAATCGGGGGAGGCAGCAGTTGAGCATGTAGACTCTGGCACCAGAGAGTTCTGTGTTCAAATTTTGATTGATTTCACCCTTTAATTTCTCTGGGAACCATGCCCCACCAGGTTGAGTGCCTACCTAAGCTCTTTCCATTTTTACTCACTTTTAAAGTAAGAGATGTATATCTCAAAGAATTGTTTTGAATGTTAAATGAAGTGATAAGATTGGCATAGCACCTGGCCCAAAATAATGAATAGATCAATGGATACTGCTATCTTTGTTGTTGTTGTGATTAAAATTGAAACACCAACTTTGCCTCTGAAGTCATAATTCATAGTTTTTTTTAATCCACAGATTTTAAAATCATAGGTGCCAATTTAAAAGATTATCTTTGTTTTATGCTTCTATTGTACTATGATAATGTATTTGTTGCTTGACTTTTCAGGATTGGTTTGCCTGATGTTTGTTCTTGCTAGAATTATGACATATCAATCTGTCTAGTTTTTGAATTTTCATAACATCTTTCTTGCAAAGAGCTCTATTTTACTTCAGCTGTGTCAAGGTGGAAATAGGAAGGATTTGAGTTTATAGTATCTTTTTGAGAAGTAATATTTTTATTATTGAATTTTATTTGCAGTTAACAATGTAGATGGACATTATATGAAATAGGCTAATAACTAGTCATTTATTTTTTAAATCTTTAATTTTCCTAAATATCAAATGACAAAGTGAGGGATATTATTAACTACATAATAGCAGAAACAATAGTTTATTTAGGGGTTTTATCATGGGTCTTCTTCATTTCTGGGATTTATACTTGAAATTTAGCCCATCTCCTGAAATTGTATTCAGACTTGGCCCATGTGTATGTCTTTTCCAGGAAAAGGATTCATATGTCATCAAACCCTCAAAGAGATTCTTAAGTCACTCATTAAGAAAGATAACAACCCTTGCCTAAGGGGACACCAGTCTCCCAAGCCAGTTATATTGGTGCTGCTTAAATAAAGAACAGGTTTCCATTCTCTTTTTACTAAATTTAGTAGACAGAATTGGAAGAGAGAACTGAATATTTGGTTGTGGCAATGGGGATGGTTCTAATAATTACATCAGAAAATACCTTGTACTTACAATATAATGTATGTGTCTACACACAGTTCTATCATGATATGTCATATCATTATATGTCTTCTAAAGACATGCATATATTTTCCCTCCCTTTTCAACAACAAATATTTGCACATCTCTGGGCTGCACATGTGCAAGGTAGGACATGGAGATAAATAGGGCATGGGTTCTTCCTGCTGCAAGGGAGGCCAGGTGGAGATACTAATCCCCATTTTACAGTTGAGGGGATTAAGCCTTGGCAAGGAAGTTACTTGCACCTAGTCCTATAGGAAGAAAGTAGTCAGGAGGAGATCCAAGCATAACTCTTCTGAATCAAAATTGAGTTTTTGAGACTGCAGCATTTTTCTGTTGCTTAGCATATAACTATTACCTGTACATTTTAATTTATTTCTCTTATATGTGAATTTAAAATGTCATATTTGTTCTGCTTCCATTATTGCCATTTTGAATGATGATTCATCAGTGCAGTGGCCTATTTTAGTGAACCACAATAGCTTGGGTAGAAAGAAAAAAAAGATCCAACATACTCAGGAATGGAAAGCAGCCATCTTTTTATAGCTAAAATTGCAAACATCTGGCAATTACTCTGTTCTACCTCCCTTGAAAAAAAGAATTGTCCCTTCAACTGGAGCCTGCTGCTGTGTTTAATCAAGGCAGCTATGCAAGCTTTAAGGAGCAATAGGTTTTGATTCAAGGAGGCCATTGCCTCACCCAATTGGCCAGAAACTCTTTGGAAAATACACCATCTAATGCTCCCCGCATGCTACTGTGTTATATAATGATAATATTGATAATATGGCAATTAATAACTCTAATAAATCTCCTTTTGCTTTTCTGCCCAGCTCATTTGTTGGCTCTTATAGCAGGTTATATATTTTGAAAGTTAACTCTTCAGGTCAAGTTTATTTCTCTCCATCTTAAGCTTTTTGTATTTCTGAATCAGAGATTCAACTACATTGATGCAACCAATAATTGCTGACTTGATTTTAGTATGAACTGGTCTGGTAGAATGCTGAAGGGACAAATCCATTGATCATTTAGTTGAAAAGCAATCCACCATGGTTTTGGTCCCCTAGCACTCCACCCTTATTTCTTATTCTGATAATTGTTTATGAAACCAGTTCTTCCCTCACTGGCAAAAGTCACCTCTGTTGTCAGGGGAAGTGAGAATGGCTGGTGGTTTACAATAAGTGCTGAGAGTTACAACTTCTGCATTTTTCTCTTGGGGCTGATACCAGTTTTTACTCTGGCCTTGACCAATGCATTTACCTTTTTATTCCCCATTTATCTTTCTCTTCCTCTGTCTGCCTAAAGGGTAGAGGTGGACCTTTCCCCAAACAGGTTGTCACAACCTTACTACCTACCAATGTTCCCTTTAGTTGAGCATATTTTGGCCAATCATTATCAGTAATTGCTGAGGAATGGAAAAAACCATAATAGGAAAACATTGGTTCAATGGCATGATGATTCTCAAAAACAACCTCGCACACTAAAAATAGGTTGTTTTCTGGTGTTAGCATATCCTAGTACTTGGAAATCTTTGACATTCACTGGGGTCTTTGAGTATTTTGTATACTTACCTTTTGCTTCTGTGTCTTTGGTGGAACTGTTTAACACCCTAAGCCACAAGTTTTTCTTTGATGAAATGATTTTGTTAGGTTCTTCCTCCTGCTAGTTTTCCCAACATTCCCAAACTTTGCAAAATTTTTTCATTGAACTAAATGTACTGGGGGAGAGGTAAGACTGTGACTACTGAGTTTTCTGGTAAAGAAGAAAGAAAAAGTGCAAGAAGTACTAACAACCCTAAATGTGTGCCTTTTCCAATACAGCTATTTCTTACAGAGCTAGATAGAATCATGATCTCTGTGAAGCTCAAAAATGAGGGTGCTCCATTTTCTCTGTCTTCCTCCAGCAGTTAGTTCTGTGCTTTCTCCCTCATGTGTACATCTGAGAACTTGAACTCTTCCTATAGCCAGCGTTGTAACCCATAGACTTTTTTCCTTGAGGACCCAGCTAACATGGAAAAGGTTGTACAGTCCCTTACTATAATTTCCTTCTACTCCAGGGCTGACAATCTATAAGCTTCCTGGAATACAGCCAGTGTTATGTTGCTGGGGCCTTAACTGTCAATGGTGATCCTGTGCCCTCCCTCTGTAAAGAATCATCTGGTGATCTACAGAAATTATCCACAATAGAGGTGTTTCTGAGTGGCACAGTTCTAAAAAATGACATTTAGGTAGGCCCACCCCATTACTGATGTATGAGTCCCACCGTCTCTAAGAAGTTGTTTTTCAGGCTTACTCGGTATTTCTAGTGTAACCAATAGAAATGGTACTTTTTGTCTCTGGACAGTTGTGATTTTTGGAGTTTATCTTTAATCTGATTTGAATTCTACCTTTTTAGTCTTATCAATATATAATTTCTACGTGTAATTTAATTAGTACTTAAAATTGCAAGCACCTGCTCTCTAAAAAAGAAATAAAGCAAAACCAAAGCCCTTAACAATCTGATCACATCTTGGTGATTGTCACCCAGTCCTCATCAAATGGGCCCTTCCTGTCTCCACTTCTGAGTTATAAATCTCTGGGAAAGGAACAACGAAAAGCAAACAGACAAACATAAGGCAGGTACTCATTTCAGTGAGGCAACACTGGAGTTACCTTGTCAACTACACTGTTTGACTTTGAGAGCTTGTGGCTCTGTGCTTTTCACCATTAAGTTCACCACATGGTCAAGACACAGGAAATTTTCGTTGATTATTGGGTGGGTAAGTCATGATTAGGAGTTTTATTAAGGTGGCACAGTTCAAATTAAATTTGTGAAAACTGATATTCATAAATGTAACAACACTTCAAAAAAATACAGTGGACGAAAGTCCCTTTTGCCGAGAGAATAAACCTTAAGATGTCTAGGCATAAATTTAATAAGACGTGTGGGCATTATATTCTAACAGTAACAATTAAAGCAAAATAATGACTCTCAATCTGACTTAAAGGACAAAAGACCAAATAGCAGTAGTTCCCTGAGTACAGATATATCCTCTTCAACAATCTTAGATTTACTTTGACTTGACTTTGTGGTAGAGGTGAGGCATGTGTTATTTATAGCTTTACCCGTGTTTCGTTTAGACTCAAATTATTTCCTCACATTTAAGTGAAATATGCTGTTCTCCAGATCTACCTTTGGTCCAGTTCTGCCATTGCAGGTGGCTAAGAACATGTCTAATTTCTCTTACCCCCTAAGCCTTTCAGAATTGTTATATCCCCGCCTGGACTCCTCTTCCCTTTAAACTGGATGGTTCCATTGTAGGATCTCCAAAACTTCAATGTTTTACTCTCCCTTGTCCTGGAAGCCCTCAATTTGAGGACCCAGAATGACACAGAATGCTCTGGAATGCAGATGGAGAATGACAGACTCAGAAAATTTCTTTGTGAATTTGCAGGTGCCAAGAATCACCTCTGCATCCTCCATGTGGCTTGTTGGGCTTACCCAGAGGACTGCTCAGTGTGGTATCATCGTGGTTGACTATTTAAAATTTTTTAATATGTATAGTTTTAGTTGTAGTTAGACACAATACCTTTATTTTATTCATTTATTTTTTTATGTGGTGCTTTGGATCAAACCTAGTGCCTCGTACATGCTAGTTAAGTGCTCTACCGATTAGCCACAATCCCAGCCCAGTGATTGACTATTTTTATGATGTATCTTTTTTTTAAAAAATACAATTTCCTTTACTATTTATGGAAAATAATACTGGATCTCTTAGGGCAAGAAGGTAAAAAAAAATGAGTTTAAAGAGTTCCTGTGATTAGATTAGGTAGCTCCATTAGGATAAATAGGGTTTATAGCTGAATAAATAAGTTGTAGTTCTTAGAACCCTGATCCAAATTTTAAGGAAACAATTGGGAAATCTGGAGTTCAGAATGAGTAATAGGGGAAATAAGATTATTAAGAACACTATCAGAATTACCTATGTGATTATTTTTTGTTGTTATTTGAACAACTTGCTCTGGCTTATCTTGTTCATGAGCTTCAATTGTCTTCCAGCTCTTCAATTTTTATTCTTTGTTTTCAAGTAAGTAGAATAATGTTACATTCCCTTGAAATAGGACAGAAGAGGCTGGACACCCAAGGAATTTTCAGGAAGCAGATTTATTCAAAGGCTGATGTCTTATCCATTAGGCATCAGCCTCTTCTGTCCTACCTCACTCTGTGACTATACCAGTGACTTGTTATCTTGGTTTCCCAGTTTCATGCCACAACTGTCTGGTTGTAGCATGCCTGAAGGATAGGATAATTGAAAAAGTAAGCAAAGATCTTAAAACTCAAGCTACACCATTGAGGTGATGAAGTGGCAGGCAGCAGTCATTGCACTCTTAAACTTATCTTCCTGGTTTATTATATGATGTGTTCCACTCAGAATGTAAAGAACGTGCAGTTAGAGTAATGGATGCTAGTGACTCAATATCTATAGACATCTGGAGCACTGGTGAGATCATCACCCTAAACTTCTGAAAATCTTTCTATGGCACCCTGAGAAGGCAGAGGCGTAACTCAAATTCTGGTAGATAAGGCTAACTGCAAAGTAATCAGAAACACTTCTATACCTTCATTGATGACTTTGAGCACCCCCTCTCTTACCCTGGATTCAGACTTTTTAAAAATATAGATTTTTATTTATTTCAGAATTTTCCTTTCAATTCATTGAACCATTTCATAATTAAGAGTTTATTTTTCTCTCCCTCAGGTTCCTTGACTTTTTTTTTTCATATTTTTTTCAGAGAGCTAAGCCATAGTGTCCTTAATTACCTATATTTCATATTTTTTTGAGACTTTTTGGACTTTTTGAGACATCATATTTTACTAGAGGTGAATTTCAAGTTTCCTGAGCAGTTTAATCACATGTCATTTTCTTTATGTTGAATATAACCCAGATGAAATTAACCTGCGTGGGAATGATGTCAGTTTTAGACTGAATTTCCATCGGTAATTATTGCCTCTCACCAGCAATAGAATGAGCTCAAGATTGAAGACATCTTAGACCGAACCTGTGCCCATTTTGGGGACACCCAGAAATTTTCATTCCTGGAACAGCTACCAGGATGTATGGTTGTTGATAACAGACCAGTGTGTTAGTTGGGCATTTTGTTGGTAGTGGAGGAAGAACAAGGCTGGAATCAGGCAAGAAGGGCTAGAGGCTTGCAATTAGAAGCTGGGTACCTTGTGAGCTGGAAGCATAAACCCCACTCAAGTGTCACCTGCTGTTTGTTTCTCAGGCAGAGTATAAAGAGCTATGATTCCTGGTTAATAGCTAGCATCTGATCCTACAGTTTGACTTTGTTCTGCACATAATCTCAGACTGCTCATTGGTAGGCCTTTTCTCACTCCCCTTTAAAATGACTATCAGGATAAAGGTAATTTTACCTTAACTGCACTAGGAACGAGGTGGCATCCAATCACAAAGGCACCAAGAACCTGACAAGAGCTACCAGAGGGACGTGTGGCTGAATGGAAAGGCTACTTCTCTGCACACTTGGGGCCTATGTAAGTCATGGAACTAATGGGGTTAGTTTCCCCAAGTGTAAAACAATTTGATGGAACAGAATCTCTTTACTTCCTTCCTCTAAAATTGTATGAAATGATGATTCAGCTACAGAAATTGCGTAAAATTGGTCACTCCTGGAAGGCATGGAGTCAACTTGTTCCCATGAACGATGGTGAATTGTGGTTGTGAAATGGGTCATAGGCTCCCCATTTTGTGCACCCTCAGTTGTTCCCCTGCTGACCCTGTGCTGTTTCAACTATCCCATCTTAGGCTGATATTCTCACACATTTTTTCCCCCTACACCCAAGCTAAGTATATGTTCATGTTCTGAAGTGCACAAAGTTCATGAGGGAACTAGTACCCAATTTGTTCTGAATATCATTGTACCCTACTATCTTTTATATAGGCACCTTGAATTTCATTTTTGTAGCAGTATTTGAAATATGGTACTAACATTTCTCCTTTTCAAATAATGAAGTTGGGCTCAGACAAATAATGAGTAAGTTACCCAAGATATTGTGGCTAATAAATAATGAATCTTTGATTTGACTATCACCATCTTTGTATCCAGATTGGATGATTGTTCTACTATGTTTATGGGCTGACTTCCAAAGTCTATACAAGAAATATTTTTAAATGTGCACATACTGAAATACAGATATCTGTCAATATCTGTATGTATCTATCTAGCCATCAGAAGGAGGGAGGTCTAAATCTTTGATAAAAATATGTCAAAGTGAAACATTGCCAGGAGGACATTATTTTTAATAGAAACCAGAGCTTAAGCTGAAAGAATGAAATTCTAATAATAAGAGGGTAGATAACCATCAGGAGTGGAATCACAGAAGCCTGATGTCTTTGTATATGATAGTATGTGAACCTGCCTTGTGGTCAGAAGAGTTTGAAAAGTTCTTCCAAGCTGACCTTGCAATGGAGCAAATGGTAGAATAAATAAATGAATGTCTGACTGTTCTTCCAAGTAATATGAGTGAAATATCAACCATGATGATACCAGAAATTCAGATCCAGAATCTTTGTTACTGTCTTGCACATTTACTTTTGTTGTTTTGCTGATTAAATTTCTATTGTCTTTTGAGGCTATTAGATCCTTTACAAAGGAACCTGTAACCTTTTCTATTTGCTTTTCCAAAAGTGTGAGTGGGAGGGTTGCCTAGGAGCCATAAGGGATGGAGAGCTGACATGAAGGACCCATTTATATCTTCCTTCAGTAAGCACCTCTGGGCACCCAGGATGTTTAAGGTGCTCTGTCCAGAGCTACATAGGGTTAGAGAAAGACAGGATGGGATCTGTATGGCAGGGAAAAGATAGCAGTTGGGATCTGTGGCCACAAAGGAATTTAAGTGTTCCTTTACTAATCTGTCCTTTTCCAGGATGGAGATGAATTTGGAATAAGCTTAGGTCTGCTTAGTTATCTGTGTTACATTTAAAAAAATATTAAGAATAAGGAGGAGACATATAGCTCTTATTAAAATGACTTCAGCATGCACATCAGCTATTATAATGATACAGTTGATCCATCAGAGCCACCATTTTAAAGAAAGATGTGGAAATCCTTTGACTCTGTGTGAACAACAGCTTAGGAAATCTTGGTCTGATGGTTTTGAGAGGGTTAAGAAAGTCCATCATTTTGTAACTGGGCCCAGCGATCTCGTCTGAGCCATGTCAGGATGTTGTCTGCATGCCGTCTTTGCTGATCACAGTAATCGGGTCATAAGAGAAAGAGAAGTAATAGAGTGTCTCTTAGCAACCAACCCCAGGAAGAAGAAAATTACTCCAACCCAGCCATTCAGCCAGGGAAGTAGAAAGAAAAATATTCTGAAAGTCTGCTGAAAGTGCTCAGGAACAGGACTGTCATATATGTCAGCTCCTCTAGGTTGGTCTCAGTCTCAACCTTTAGGAGCAAGAAAAAAAGAAAGAACAACAACAAAAAAAAATCTCTAAAAATGTGCAGCCTTTCTTTTGACTGCCTTCCTCCCTTTGTCTCTTCCTTTTTTTTTTTTTTTCTCTTTTTAAACTTATCTCAGAGGAGAAAAGAGGCAAAGTGTAAGAGGCTAAGCGAGGACAAAAGAAATTTTGTTTCCTAAATCATGGAAGTGTAACTGATGTGATTCTGCAATCTGTATACGGGGTAAAAATGGGAGTTCATAACCCACTTGAATCAAAGTGTGAAATATGATATATCAAGAACTATGTAATGTTTTGAACAACCAACAATAAAAATAAATAAAAAAAGAAAAGAAAAAAAAAACAGGAACTGGGAATCTACAGCATGGGAGGAGGGGGCGGGGCGATGGCTATGGTGCCTCTTTGTGCCTGGACTTTCCAGTGGGGATCTGGATTGCTCCTTGGAGGAACAGGACTGTATAGTCCAGAGCTGATATTGCTAGTGCTAGCAGCCTACTTTGCCTTCCATGCTTGTTAATCTGCTTGTGAAGTGTGTAACCATCAGTTCTGTAGCTGTTAATATTTATCACTGTGTCTTTCAAACTTTTTTTTATAAAAAATGACAGAAATTTTACTTTGACATTTGCATATATTTATACACATATGCACATTTACATGAAGTACAAAAGAAACTCTTCCTTTCCCACACTGGTATTTTTCTAATGTATTTTATTTATAAAAATTATTTTGAAGATCAACCAAGTTGATTTTATGACCCATTAATGAATTGCTTTCTACCAGTAGAGAAACACAGTCAGCACTCGCCTTAGATGATTTTCATGGAGAAGAGTCCTTGGACAGTGCCATGGTATCAAAGTAGTAGTTATTGTAGCTAAATGTTTTATTGTCATCTGTCAAGTACATGTATCCCAGTGTCCTGTTCTGGCTTAGAATTTAGGGGAAATAAGCTGGACTGTCAGTTTACATAGGTGTCATAGGGTGGCCAGAACGCTTGGACTGGATTCTTGAGGCTTGGTGGTATCCTTTTTTAGTTAGTGGCGGGATTGAATTAGATAATGTCACAAATTCCTCCTGGTTCTCCACTCTTGGATTTTATAGCTGTAAGGGCCTCTGAAAATCATCTAATCTCTATTACTAATATTTAGTTCTAGAAAAAGAACAGTGATGAAGTTCTTCCTTCCTTCAGGGGCTGTGTCAGGAACAAATATTCTCAAAAGAATGAAGAAAAGGTAGTTAATTCCTAACTTCAGATACCTCCATTTGATAGAGGAAATTACCAAGTATATATATATATATATATATATATAAGACTACTTTCAAGAAAAGACAGAATTTGTGAAACACTACAGTTAGGGTTGCATTAAATTTTTTAAAATCTCGGGAAAGGATAATTTAATCTGACTGAGAGACTTGGGGCTCAAGTCCATTCTGATTTAGCAGGAGGAAGCATTTTCGCTAGGCTTTGAGGGATGGAAAAATTCAAATATGGGATGCTACAGGCAGATGATCTGTTTTAAGTAGTAGAAGAATGTAGTCTTAATTGTCTCCTTTAAGTATGTGTTTGACCCTGTTGAGTTTATCAGATTGGACTTTTTTCCTCCCAAGTTTTCCTATATTTTATAGTTTTTTTTCTAACTAACCTAACTCCTCAATAATGACTCATTGCTTGCTGCCCAGTGGTAAGGTGAGGTTTCATTAAATAATATCATAGAGTGTGACTTGCAGCCGGGAGACACATGCTTGTATCAATATAAAGTGTTATTACAACTTTTTCCTTGCCTGGGATAAGGGGAAAAGGGCATTATATAACTTGATCTCACTTGTAAAACATGAAAATTCTGTATATTATTGAGGATGTTGGAGATGTTCTTTGAGATGTGACTTTCTGAACCTGAATGAGTTTTGAATGAGAAGTCCAAGAAGGTAAATCAGCACAACAATCAGAATCAATCTAAGGACACCATGTCTATAATTTTTCTTCCATTTTGCACCTTTGCTTCTGGAGGCTCCAGGCATTCACACAGCCCACTCAAACATCCAGTTATCTACAGTTTTCTTGTTGTATTGAGACAGAAAGTTCATTCCCTGACCTGCTCCTTGCCACAGGTCTCCTTTAGAGCGACATTCCCACAGATTGAACTCTCTTACTTCCCCTGTGTCAAACCTGTTTAACGTCCCTGACATTAACAGGGACAGGAGCCAATAAAATCCTTTAATAGTACATGGTATGTTATATTCACAGCAAACATCTACAGCCATTTTTTATTGGATCTTTAGGACTCTTTGATATGTAAATGGCAGGAGTTATTCTCACCATTTTACAGGTGATTAAGCTGAAATATCCAGAGGTGACATCACTAGCATCATTGACTTTAAAGTGGTTGTACCAGGACTGGAATAATAGGGCTCCTGCTGCTGGCTCAAGGGAGGATAGGTGCTTCATTGAAGGTCATGGCTGATGTACCAGTCCATCTTCTGTTTTAATATGTTTCACTCCAGATAAAGAAACTGAGGCTTAGAGAAAAGTTGTTACTAGTGATTGGGAGGTCAGTATGCAGAACCAGGTCCTTGCTTCCCAGTCTCAACACTCCTTATATCCTCCTATCTCCTCCCAGCAATGGACCAAAGAGATATTACTTGAGAAATGTGCTCACGTTTATTTCATAAATAACTTGTTTAATTTTGATATCTTCTATGTATAATTAATTTTCCTTCAAGCATGTGTTTATTTAGGATACAATATTTTTCCAGTACTGCTAATTGTCTTAGGGAAAAAACAAAACAAAACAGTACCTTAAAATCTGGAATTGCTGTTTTGAAAAGCTCAAAATATTTCTGTTGAGATTTTAAAAATAAAGAACCAATCAAAAGTACTTTCTGGAAGGAACATCTTTTAGTTTAGAAGGGATTTTGAGAAAGAATATGTATTATAGACCTGAATAGGCAAAAATAGGTGAGTTTTGTAGGTAGGTATAGACTGGCTGGGGATGAGGATGAGGAGGGTCTTGTGTGGTGAGCAGCAGAGTGGGGCGGGTTATGGGGTGGGTAGGTGAACTTGAAGGTTTTCTGTACATTTAAGTATGTGCAGAGATAACTGTCTGAGATAACACACACACACACACACACACAAATACATTTAAAAAATAAAAAACCACTAGGGTTGTGACTCAGTGGTAGAGTGCTTGCCTAGCACCTGTGAAGCTTGGGGTTTGATCTTCAGCACCACATAAGAATAAATAAATAAAATAAAGGTATTGTATACATCTACAACAAAAATATTTTAAAAAATAAGACCATATCCTATCTCTCATCAACCTCCATTTTCTCTATATCCTTTCAGTCTTTATGTGTCTATACTTTTTATGATATGTAATCAGGGATTAACATAATTTTATTTTTTTTTCACTTAATTTTTAAAATAATTTACCCATCATTAAGTTCTTTTTTTTTAAAGATGGGTAGTGTTTATGTGGTTTTTAAAATTAATTAATTTATTTTTCTTTAATTTTTATTGTTGGTTGTTCAAAACATTACATAGTTCTTGACATATCATATTTCACACTTTGATTCAAGTGGGTTATGAACTCCCATTTTTACCCCGTATACAGAATGCAGCATCACATCGGTTACACATCCACTGTTTTACATATTGCTATACTAGTGTCTGTTGTATTCTGCTGCCTTTCCTATATCATTAAGTTCTTGAAGTGGACTTAACAGAATTTATTCAACTCTTGCCATATCACTGGTCCCAGTGATTTTCTGTTAGAGAACATAGCGTAGGTCTTCTGGCTATAGCTTTGTGTGACAGACATATTGAAGAAGATTGACAGCATGCTTATTATCAGATTCCATGAACTGGTACTTGCCACAGTTTTGTTCTAATTAGATTCCATTCTGCAGTGAATGTGATAGTTGAGGTGCAGAACCTGGGTGCCAAGAAGCATGTTTGGAACTGGTTAGGTTAGAAGATTTTTTTGTAGGTAGTTTGGTGGAGGAGGGATGCACAGGCTGTATCATTGAATTCAAGTAGGCAATGGAGGCAGATCTCCAAGGATCCAGCTGGATTGCTCAGATAAATATTCTTTTAGGTGGATTATGTAGTGTCCCTGTGGTCAGGGCAGCAGAGCATGATAATGGATTTTAAGTGAGCAAACAGGCAGAGATCAGTTGGCATTCTTGTCTAGAGTCACAGCGGTACAACTGGGGGAACTGCTTCTATTCCTGTGACTAATTAAAAAAACCTCAATCTTGGATTAACTGAGGTAATGATAATGAGAATAATAGTAATGATTTTTAAAATGGGCACTGTTTCAGACACTATTCCAAACATTTTATACACTATATACACAATCTCATTTTATCTTCATGATAATCATAGGAAATAGTACTATTATTGATTTTCACTTGGCAATTGGGGAAACTGAGACACAAGGAGTGAAATAACTTTCTCTATTAAGTAACAAAAGTAGGTTTTGGACCCAGGCAACTTGGTCCATGAGCGTGCACACATTGCAACTTCTCTGTTTTCCATCTGTGAAGTGGTTTAGCTGTGGTGGCAGACATGGGATACCTTTAAAGTAGGAATAAAATCTCTGAAGTTTTTAGATTTATTGGACCTAAGGTTGTCGTACTTCCTGAGTTCCTATTCCTACACAACAGAATGAATATCTAGGCCCTAATATCCCATAATCTACAAACTAGGGGAAGAGAATTAGCTACAACAGTGAGCACAGAGCTGACATTTATTGTAGTTGTTACTTTCTTATCTGGTTCCTCATTTCTTAGGGAATATGAATCTTGCATGTAGTAGGTACCCACTAAATTACCTATTAATTTATGCTTTGAAGTAATGAATAAAGGAATCAATCATGTAGTGATTATGCTATTTCTATGAGGACTCATTGTATCATTAAAACTCTGGGTCAATTATAATTAGCCCAGAGTATGTATGGTCATTCAGTTACAAAAAAAGATATTTCTGCAAACTCTTCAAGGATACTGTTAACTCCCTTCTAACTGTATCAGTTTGATTTATTGTTTTCTTTTTCTGATGAAGATAGGGGAGTAGCCCTCCCTGTTTGGCGATTAAGTCACCAGCCAACTTTTCTATTTTGGTAGTTGTGGTAATTGATGTTTCCTGGAAATTTTCCCCCTGCTCTATTAATATAGTCAAAGGGGGTTACAGCCATGACTCACTCCAGGAAGTCAACCATCATTTGCTTCCTCAATCTCACAAAACAGTCCCCATGTACAAAATCAACGACTTCTGCAAATGAGTTATTTTATAATTCTTCAGAAAGTTCTAGAGAATACAGTGTTTGTGGTTTACTCTGCGTTTCCTGCCATGGTGGGGAATAAAACAAAAGTTCATGTTTTGCCTGTTGGTATTCTTGAAATCATTGCCCAGCTAGGTCCCCAGTGTGGTCTCGGTTAACAGAACTTCCACCTGCTATCTAGCAAAAGTCCCTTGGCACCCGTGTTTGCAAAGTTACACCTGAGGGCAAGGGCTTCAGCAGTAGGAATGGCAGCATAGTCTATGTTTCTTAATGATTTATGCCTGGTTTAATGTTTCTGTATTCATTTTTTTTGCTTACTTTTCAATTAATGAGCATATTCACTCATTCAATTCCAAACTCTTGAAGTCTTGCCACCTCCATATACCAGACCCCATTCAAGGTACTAAGGATACAGCACAGATATAGTACCTGTCCTTGGAAGCTTCGTGTCAAGTTAGTTTGGGCTTTGTTACTGGCTTAACCAGAGGGAAAAGAAATTCAAGAGAATGCATAGGCTGACGACTTCTCCTAAAGGACTAAAGTCCCAACTAGCTTGTGGTCAAGTTCGCAGAATGGAATTATTCATCTTAATTCTGTAATTTATTCTTCCCAGAATTCATCTTATCTGCACTCTCCCACTTCCACTGCCATACACAGAGATGAAAACTAATTGTGCATTTTTGGTGGCACTTAAAAAATTTCTGCCTTGAATTATAGTAATTTATGTTCATGTCTTAGCATCTCTTCAAGTTCTTTAGGTCAAACCTGTGTAAGGTTCATCTCTGGCTCAGGGATGTCTTTCCTTTGGACATTCCCCCTTCTCCACCTCTCCTTATCTCATAGCAGAAGGCTGGATAAAAGGCAGCTATTCAGTGTGCTTGGAAAATGCTATCTGTGTAATATTAAATAAGTTAGTAAACGAATCTGACCCTCAGTCTGCTTCTGTCAACAAGTGGATAATAGCAGTTTCTGCTTCCTTCGTTGTTGTGAAGGTTAGGTATTATATTTAAAATTCTTTTAATAGTGCCTGGTACTTAGTAAGCACTTACTAAATGTTATCATTAATAAATGATCTTACAGCTACTTATAAAGTAGCAGCATTTCCTTCTAGGATTTTCTTATAGTCCTCTGTGATTGACAGAGAAGAGACTCGCAGTCTAGGATTTTGCATCAACTTTCTTTATATAGGAAACATGATGTAAATATGCTGTTTCAGTTGCATAAGTCTCATTCTTGTATGACTGCTGACAAAACATTAAGTAAAAATTATGCTGCCATTTCCCTTAGATGTCAATTCATGGTCTCATTAGAAGCATGGAATTTTTCCTGGTACTCACTGCTGACACTAGTTTTACCAGAGGTTGTGTTAGTCAGTGTCCTCATCTAGTGGGCCCACTTGACCTCTGGGTTGAATTTCAGTCCTGTGTTTATTACAGATGTGAGAAAGAGTCCAGTAGAACAGCTTCTGTATTTCCTTACCTCCCTGGCCTGTCATCTTCTACTAGCACAGAAAATTTTGTCTAATGAAGGGTAACAGACTGACAACTTGCTGTGATTCAGAAATGAAATTGTAAGGAGAAACTCACCTAACTCAACTCTCTCTTTTTATTTGTGTGAGTGCGCGTGCATGTACGTGAATGCCTTTATGTCTATATATATGATCTATAAATGTTAGACATTTGAGTTGATGCTGTTTTGTGTACAAATGATATTCACTTTTCAGAGTCCATTTACACTTTGCTGTCATTGAATTCTTACATGCTGACCCTGTGTGGTTGACACTGCAGAGGTCATGGTCAGTCTTTCACACATGGGTGAGTTCAGAGTTAACTCCAGACGAGGTGTTGAATTCAGATGGAGGATGGCTCCAATCTTTCATCATCGTATGTGGGAGTGTATCAGAATATAACAGAAGATAATTAGGAAGCCTGAATGGAGGTTAGAATTGAATATCTACTCCTTTTGTAATATTCCTTGAATTTCTAATAAAAATGAAGCTACAGTGGATTGGCACTTATCATCATTTAGCAGCCTTTATGCTCCTGTAAATCACAGTTGTCTGTGATCTGATGTTTGGTCCCTGGAAGGTGCCATGTTATAGTTGGGTGGAGTGTCCTCACATCCCCAAAGCTTCCCGCTATAGTTCTCATTGTGGTTTCTAACTGCAGTTGTGTGTAATTGTTTGATCACTTGCCTAAATCCCAACCCAGCTATAAACTTCCTGGGGGATCATTGTATGTCAGGGGTCTAGCACAATGCTCGGCAGGCACTAGGTGCTTAGTAATAGCTGTTTACTGAATGAATGAACAAATGACTAAGTGAGTTGAACACAAAAAAATCTCCAATGGTCTGTACTAGAAGGAGCCTTTTAAGTATTTGAATTCAACTTAAAGGAATGTTACTGAAAATTTTTTATTCCAGCCACGGATACAGATGATTTGAAGTTTTTAAGAGACAAACAAGACATGATACGATATCCATTATCAAAAAAACTACTAATTCTATGTGGGAATTTAAAATATGGGAAATGACTTAAAATAGAGCTCTAGGTAGTGCCTTTTGGGAATAGTTGAGAAAGAGAAAGAGAGAGATTACTTTTCTGACCAGGGACATTAGGCAAGGCTTCCTGAAGATGCATTCTATCTGGATCTTCAGTGAATTTGATGGTAACAATGTTAGGGAAGATATAGTTTACAGTTTACGTGGTGAATGGGTAGATGGGGATGAATCACTGGGTCCTAATCTAAGGACAGTGGAATTTGTGAGGGCTGATGTCAGGGCTCAGAGACACTCTGCGAAGTTATGTTCACTACTCTTTCTCCTTGTCATCCATGATTGGGCATCTCAATCGCTACTTGCAACTGTCCACACTACAATTCTCTCTTGGTCTTTTCTCACTTATCTCTCTTGCTAGAATCAGATATTTAGATAGCAGTACTTAGCTACCAGATGGCTTATTGCAAAAACCAACATTGTATACATATTAACAGGACAGATGCATAGCCTGGACTCAACTATGTTTTTCCCAGGCAAAAACATACTTTCTTAAGTCTGTTGTTTGAGGCCAAGTGAGGTGTGACCGCTGTATTTCCTGAAGTAGGTTTTTTTGGCTTTTCTTGTTAGATAGTTATGTGGCCGTAAATTCAACCTTCATTGTGAAGAATTTCTAAACCTAAGAAGAAAACTATCTATCTATTTTTTTTATATAACCCCATCATTGTGGTAATCTGTCAACTTGTGTAATGCCTTGCCTGAGAATGTCACCTGGCTTTGTAAAGAAGGAGAATAGTGTGGATAAGTCAGAGCAGCTAATTGGGTTCAGTATCTGTTTGCTTAAGAAGTTTATGTATTTATTTGTAAAAGCATTTTTACAAGTGATACAAAGAACTCTATGCAATACAAATTTTTCTTCTGTTCCAAAAGAGACAGGATCGAGGCGACAGACAAGCCATATTAGTGAAGACATATTTGTGATCTTTCCTCTCAGAACTTGATTTTTATTACTTAAATGTCGTTCTTGTAGTTTTATGACTAACACCTTTACACAACTGAACACATAATGCTTGCAAAAATAAGAAGAAACCACTTGCGAAGGTCAGCTTCGTGTAATGGTTCATTCATTTGCCACTCTCCACCACAGCAAAATGACTATTCTTGTTCATGATTGAAAATAATGCAGGACATTTGAACTTGCCTGCATGGTGAAACTGCAAAGTAATGCCACATTGTGTAGTGAAAAATGACTGTGCTGGCTTGTTTTTGAGGCCTGACTTCATCCTTTGCAAGTTCCATGACATGAGAGAGGTCATGTATCTTATTGAACCTCAGTTTCTCTATTTATCAAATGGGGATGGAAAATGTTGACCTGCAGGTATATCATTTCAAATGGCATATTAGGTAAAAGAATATTGGAAATTTAAAGTGCTGAACAAGTACAAAGGGCTGTGATGATCTCACCCTCTGGCTAAGAGAAAATGGGAGGATGAGTCGCATGTACCTTTCTTGCTATTTTGACTCCAGAAGCTTCAGAACTTCTTTGCTGACATTCCTAATTAGCAATGCCAGATCTCCGTGTTGTATCAATCCTTACAAATCCTTAAGATGGAGACAAGTGTTCCTGTTATAGCTCTACCATGTGCATGACAGGAAAGAACTCTGTTGCCACCCGAACCTGAATTTATCAATCTTCCTGACTTAAAATTTTAAATTTGCAGGCTTAATATGATCCATTAACAAAGTATTTTTTCATGCCTTAGCTTTTCTCCAGGGAACAAAAGGAAATGGCTCACACTAGCACTTTTAATAAGCTCTCATTCAGCAAAGGATGGTGTGCCCTTAATTTTGTCAGCATGTGTATAAAGAATGTACTTTAAGTAGAGATGCTTCACTCTGCAAATACAGTGCATAATTTTCAAATACGCCTTTGAGTCTGCCTCAAACCTGCTCAGAATCTGTGTTTTTCCTTCCTTCATTAAAATGTTCCAACCTGGAAATTTCTTCTTTGGAATTCAGTCATTTTTTACTTCTTTTGAATAGAATAACTAATTTCAATGCATCAAACCACAAGGATGATATATTTTGTTCTGCAAAGCATTCTTATGGTTGAGCTGTATTTTTTTTCTGAAAATACAAATAATCTGAGTGTATGGCCTTGTATCTATTCATGTATGCATTGAAAGGATTAAGAAATATGTTGATAAAGTTTGAGAAATTAAAACTTATGCACTTATGGACTCAACAGTCTTATAACTTGAGCTATGCACTGAAATTCTAAATTGGAAAACAAAAATTTATTTATGTCCCTTTGATTATAGATTAATTAGGAAGATATATCTGGACTAAAGTGTCATCAGGATCTTATGAAAGGAAGATACTTGCATACAGTGAGGAAATGTAATATTTATTTATTCATCTGTCCATTCATTGATTCAGGCAATGTTTGAGAAGCCATTATGCATAATGCACTATTTTTAAAAAAATATTTTTAACAGTAGATGGACGTAAAAACTTTATTTTTATGTGGTGTTGAGGATCAGACCCAGTGCCTCACATGTGCTAGGCAAGTGCTCTACTGCTGAGCCACAACCCCAGCCCATAATGCACTATGTAAGGGCTGAAAATAAGGAAGAATCAAAGTTTTTGACCTCCTGGATTTGGCCCTATGCACAGAAAGGAAGGTAGCCTATGAGAAAATAAATGGATATAAGCTTAAGTGATGTAAAACCACACACACATACACACTACACGATCAGGTAAGGAGATAAGAATTCCTTGTCCTTTGAACATGTTTTGATTTGCTATCAGTTTTGTCATCCTTAAAGGCTTCTCTCATGATGAATTATTTAATTTACTTCTCCCATGTCCCATGTGGCAAGGAGGGGGTGTTGTCTGCCACTTTTGTACCTCATGCTCTTATTTTTCAGGAAGAATAGCTTTCTCATCTGCTCCAAGGCAGTGGTCTTACACATGTGCTTTGAACTTAAAAATTTCTGAAAAGTCCTATCCCCAATGCTTAGCTCAAGGCTCATGAGGCTTCACTAAAATGACTAGAAGTAGTTCCCCTTAGTATGTATGCTGGTGTTTCCCATCATTCGAATGGAGCATGCAGGTTTGGCCACATTTCGTAGCTCACATTTCACATGGCTTTTATGATATGGTGAAAGTAGCAGGTGACTTTCAGTTTTTCTTATGTTTGTCTCTTTCTGTTGCTCTCCAGACTCTGTTTCAGGGGGCCTTTTGGGGTCAGACCATCAACCAAAGTTCATCTCGGCATTATGCATTGAAAAGCATCCTGAGGCCTGTTGGTGACAGTGTGTGATATTTAACTTCTCTATCCTCTGAATTGATAGGTTTTTTTAATGCCATCTAAAAGCTTTCATGGGTTTTCATCTTTGTTGTTGATTCTTGTTTTTACTTGTCTTCATTTATTTTTAGAAAAACTTTAGCCCCCCTCTGCTCTTCTGACTTCATTTCCTGAGTGTCCTGAATTTCTCACTGACTGATTGAAATGTTGTACTCATTCCAAGACTTGTCATCTACTCATTGGTGTACTGTCTTCCTTCCCATTCTCCAAGCCCCACCTCGGCTTCTGCCTTCTTCAAAAGCCCCTTGTTTGCTGGTTGTCAATCTGGCAGTAGAGCAAAGTTGTTTAGAGTATAATGGGACAGTTACTGTTTTTTTGTGGCTACATTTTTTTCCATGTCCTACTTAGCTCCAATTCTTCTAAGCTTTCTAGAAATGTTGCTATTACTATAGAACTGCTATTATTTCTCATGTTCACAGCTGTTTTCTTAAAAGCAGGTGCTGGTGACCACAGGAACAGTGGAAGAGCAGATGGTATCTCTCCATTGATGACTGTTTTAATTAAAGATGTTTTCTGAAGCATTGGGGATTTTGGAAGTCTGACGTCTGTCTATAGCCATACCAACCTGAACGTAGTACCTGACTTTGTCAAAAAGTCTAATATGGGAATTATGGCCTGAGTAGCCTAATTCATTTATTCTTTCAGGAAGAGAGAACCTTACGTTTTCTTGAGAAAAATCTCAGAGTTCATATATGCCATCAACTCTGGCTATATTTTGGCAAAGATTTTATAAAATATAAATGCTAAGCTTCATCCTTTGGAGACTCTAATTTAATTGTTCTGCAGTGGGTTTGCCCATCACTACTTTATAATGTTTTTCATATGTTTCTGTGAAACCAGAGTTGAGAACCACTAGGTTTTACAGAGAGGAAATAAATTCCAAAGCAAAAGTGACCTTCCCAGGCCCCCATAGCAGTATGGCCATAGAGAAGGGATAACAACATGGTCTCCTGGTTTGGAATCAAGACTTGTCTCTATTGCATTTACTCCCATTGACTCTCATTTGTTTGTGTCAAATTTTCATGGCTGGTACTATGTTGTAAAGAAGAATTCCTGAACCCGGACCACATAGGAGAGTAGACTAGAGATGGTTCATCCTCAAATCATTCAATGTCATAAACAGGTTGAGTTTGTAGGTGGTTGACTCAAGATTTAAAAGGAGTCTAGATATCTGAGACTATATTATATTGAGTCCCAAGAAGAGTGTCATAGGATGTGGTTTAGCATTATTCCTTTACAATGTGAAGTGGTTGTGAATAGATTGTAACATTTGTTAGCAGGTGTCTTGAGTTCAAGTTGTGATCTTGTATTTATGAAGTTTGGAAATTTGGACAGACTCTTCTCTCTTTGAGCTTTTTTAATCTTGGCTTTATAATGGAGGTCACATTGTCATTTCCTTATAGTGGAAGGAGGATTACTAGAGATGGCTTATGTGAAAGCTGGATGTATGATAGATACTCTGTAAATATTAATGAAGTTTTGAAGTAAGGCAGATACATTAACATTTGCTAAGGCAACTGGCATAGCCCTGAATATGTGGTGACATCAGAAGGGTGATTTCTGTTAATTTTGCCTGAGACTTTCAGTAGACTTTGGTGGTAGACTGTGGAGAAATCTTACCTCCTGAAATTTCTGTTGCATGTGTTACAACTGGGACGAGGCAAGGGTCTGTGTGGCAATGCTGGTGTTCCCCTCCAACACTGGTATCAAAAATGCATTTTTCACTATTTCCTGGACTTTTAATGTTCATAAAAATCTTAGTGAATCCTGGCAGCATGCATTCTTGAAAAACCTCGGATCTTGACTTGTTCAGCCTCCCAGCTAGAGCTTGCTTTCTGGATACATGGTTGTATAAACCCAGCTTTGCATTCACAGTGATGAGTGACTCATGACTCCTGAAGCCTATTTGTTTACTGGGCAGAACCAAGTGTTGAAAACGTGTCTCTTTACATTGCATTCTGTCTTCTTAAATATTTTGCCTTCTGAGGCAACACAGAGCAAGTCTGAATTTTTGTTTTTCCACACTTGAGGGATTTTCTTAGTCAAAGATGATAAGATAGTTTTTTTTTTAATTTTTTTAATTTTTTTTTTTTTTGCGCTAACACCAGTCAAATGAAAGTTCATTTAGTGCATATTGGCAATTCTGAAAGAGGTTGAAAGCATAGGAAGTGGTAGTCACCGTAGTTCTGGGATCTTCAGAATCAGGAGCATGAGTGTTTTACTCTACTGCACTTATGGACTCCATGAGCATCTCTATTCTTTCCTCTTTCATACCTCAGATCCACTGGGCTGAGTTAACTATCAGACCTAAATCATTGTGCATTCTTATTATTGCTTCTTGAGGATCTTCTTTCTTATTTTGGATTTTATTTTCTTTCAATATTTTTTTTTGCCTCTTACTCCTTATTCCAATTTCTCTTCTACCCTGTTGGTTCCTACTAAAATGTATTTAGAATAATCTGTAGATATACAGGAATCTTTAGAAATATATAATATTGTTTTAATTTACATAATAGTCATACCTAACATTTATCAGCCACATCCCACATGCTACTCTGTTCCAAGTTCTTTAAATGTATTCGGATACAGTAATCTTCACAGTAAACTCTATGAGGCAGGGGCTAGAATATTCTGTGTTTTATAGATTGGAAAATTGAAGCACAAAGAATCTAAGATGGTGAGCGAGAAGCTGGGGCAGAATTCAAAATCAGAATGTTTGTCTACATCTCACTGTTGGCCTCCTTGTTCTTTTGCTTAAAGATCTTGATAATGTGCAGTAGATCTGGTCCTATGACCCCTTTTCCCCTCTTATTTCCTTTTTTCCCCCTAGAATAGTCTTGTTGTCTCAAGTAAATAAAATTTGTATTATATAATTGTAATAGATCACATTTACAGGGGATTTATGTGATATCAGATATCATGTGTGTTTTTGTCTAATTTGAAATTTCAAAGCCATTAGTATTAACCTTTTTATAAAAAATACAGATCAGAAAACAATTATATACCCTTACATATTGGTCAAATATCAAGAAGGTATATTTAATTGCACCCATAAATAATACTCAGTGAGGGGTCAGGGCTTCTGGAGTATCTCCAATACACTCCCTGTCCACAGAATGGGAACCCCTGCTCTGCCATGACTAATGAGATTAAACAGTTTAATACTAACTTCCACTTGTCTGTATGGTCAGCACAGAGCACAGTCCCTTAAACATCCATTCACCTTGCAGCCCTTCTGGATGTTACTGTGTCTAGCACAGCAGAGTGTTCCAGTGTGCCCATTGGATTTTTTAATATGCATTATTTTTTTAGTTGTAGTTGGACACATTATCTTTCTTTCATTCTTATGTGGTGCTGAGGATCTAACCCAGGGCCTCACATGTGCTAGGCGAGCACTCTACTGCTGAACCACAATCCCAGCCCCTCCATTGGATCTTACTGATTTATGTGCTTAGGGATATACCTCAAAACAAAGTAGCCATGTACCTCCAAATCCTAGCTCTTGTGAACACAGCTATGTTGAACATCTTCCTGGGAGTGTTGTGAAGGACTGGCAGGGTTGGTGGCCAGGAGTTGTGTGCTTTGTCACGGCACATTTCATTCTCAACTTCACTAGGTTTTGGAAAATTATTTCTATAAAGACTGCATATTGCAGTAAAGCTTTAGGGACCTGGTTTTGTGCAGGCCATCCCAGCATACAGTGTCATGTGACTTCATTGTTGCTAAGGTGGCGGTAGTGATGTAGCTCCTGGTTTTTGCTTCTGTTTCCTACATGGTTAGTTGACTGTTTCTCAAAATGACTAGGAATAAAGTCTCATAAGAGAAAAAAGGTCCTTTTCTGGCCAAATGGTGCATGGGATCAGAGTTATAGAGCCTCAGTCCTATAACCTGATCAGCAGATTTTGTGCGTTAATACAAGGCTGGTGACTTAGTGATCTTACTTTCTTTTATTTGTTAATATTCCCTGTATTTATTGTGTGACAGCCATATCCTAGGAACCTTTCCAGGCTCTGGGAATACAATTGTGAGCAAAATAAGCAAGGCCTTTGGTTTCTTGGAGCCTCCAATTTTGTTGGGAACATAGGCTTTATTCAAATGCTCAAACAAATATTTAGTTATAAACCTTGTCAAGTGCTGTGAAGGCAGAGCAGAGGAGCTATTATGGTATTTAATAATGACAGCTAGCTGATCTGTCTGTTTTTTGATACAGGTGTGTATTGAGGATGCTATAGGTGAGAAAGGTTAATGGAGAAGGTAAAAGGGTAGGAATATTCGGAGAAAAATCTATGCAGGAACCAGAGGCAAGAGGGAAACATGACATGGTCAAGGAATGGAAAGTCTGGAGTTGTTTTGAGGACTGTCATTTTTAAATGTAATTTTTTAAATTTATTTTTTGTTTGTTCTAATCAGTTACACATGACAGCAAAACATTCTTCGATTCATTGTACAGAAATGGAGCACAATTTTTCACTTCTCTGATTGTACATGAGATAGGGTCATACCATTCATGCAATCATCATGTACCTAGGGTAATGATTTCCATCTCACTCCACCATCTTCCCTGCTCCCATATCCCTCTCATCTCCTCTCTCCTCTTTGCCCTAATCATTCCATGCCTGCTCCTACCCTCCATTATGGATTAGCATCCGCTTATCAGAGAAAACTTTCAGCCTTTGTTTTTTGGGGTTTGGCTTACTTCACTTAGCATGATATTCTCCAACTTCATCCATTTATCAGCAAATGCCATAATTTTATTCTCTTTTAATGCTGAGTAATATTCCATTGTGTATATATACTACAGTTTCTTTATCCATTCATCTATATAAGAGCATCTAGGTTGGTTCCACAGTTTGGCAATTGTAAATTGTGCTGCTATAAATATTGATGTGGCTGCATCACTGTAGTATGCTGTTTTTAAGTCCTTTGGGTATAGACCAAGGAGTGGGATAGCTGGGTGTTTCCATTTCAGGTTTTTAAAGGAATCTCCATAATACTATCCAGGTTGGTTGTGCCAATTTGCAGTCCCATCAGCAATGTATGAGTGTGCCTTTTCCCCCACATCCTTACCAACGCTTATGTAATGTAGTTTTGTTGGGTATTTGGCATGGTTCAGAATGTGACAGTGAAGAAGGTGGAGCACTGAGCAAGTGAGGTGAGATGAGACTTCAAGGAACAGGAAGGAGCTGGATCACACCATCATCACCCTTAAGCTTTTTCTTTGACAAGCAACATGTGTTCCAGGATTATTCTTATCATCTGGTTTCAGATCTCTCTGAGCCTTCCATCTACCTTTCTCTAAAGCCAATACCACTTGTCTGTGACCCTCTTCAAGAGGGACCAGGAGCACTCAGTGTAATATTTTTAAGTCTTGACATCAAGAAGAGATGCTTTTTTAGCATTAGTTAAGTTTCCTTACTGTTATCAGTGACTATCACTCCCTATTCTTCTGCTGCTGTAAGCCAAGCATATATTATGTGTTGTTCAGGGGCAGATCGTCTGATTGTGTAGAATGGCTTTAAAAATAGATAGCATTTGGGATCTGTGCTGCCTGTTTGGCTGAAGGATCCCTACCACCTTCTGGTTCTTCTCTTCCCCAAAAAGACCTCACTTGCTTACATGATAAATCAGGCTATTGCCTGCTCCTTGAACATTGTCAGCTAACATGCTTGACATTTCTTTAAGAGTTTATTATTCATTTTTGATGTTGTTGAGGGGTGATAGAGCCCTTTCCTTTCCCAAATGACATGTTTTGGAAAGGAAAAACAAATAAGAAAAGGATCTTGGACAATGTACACCCCCTCCTTATTTCTGGATATTGTAAGTAAATATCGTCTCTGCTTTTTTTTGCCCCCACCTTCAGAGTCTTGAGTGGATAATGGCTGATGTTGAAGGGTTTGTTTATTGATCCTGTTTTGCTCCCTGAAGGATGGAGTGACCATATTATATAATGCAAATGGTTCATGTTGTTGGATGGAGACCACAGCCTGGACTTTCCTTGTCTTATTCAGATGGAGGCGTTCTGTGTCCTAGGATGCACACCTGTTTTGTATTCCCTATTCATTCTTTAAATCTCTTAGGAAAGGGACCAGAGGGTGATTAGAGGGGAGGGGAGGGGTTGTATTGGGGAGTGATGTGGGGCAAATTACATTGTTCTATTTTATGAATAGGTAACAACAAATCCCATCATTATAACAAGTATAATGTACCAATAAACAATATGGAAAGAGAAAAAAAAGTCTTACAGCTCTCTTTAGTACTCCCCCCCCCCCACACACACACCCAATTCTGGTCCTTCTTAATCCAAAATTCCACATTCACTTCTGAGGTCAAGTCATCCCACACAGCCACACATAAGCATGGCTCTCTTGTGTGAAGTAACCTGCAAGAAGTAGGTTGGGGTTGGTTGTGTAAAGATTCCTCCTTAGGTAGATCCACCTTTTTGTGGTCTTTAGGTTTCTTTGTTCTACCTCCTTCTGCACTTGTTTCTTTTATAATAATTGTAATTTTTTTTGTGGTTGGAGGTGTAACTCAGTGGTAGAGGGCTTGACCAGCATGCACAAGGCTGTGGGTTTGATTCGCACTCTCCCTTCTCACACTCACATACACACACACACACACATATTTATTACAGTCAACACATAGAAATTACATATAGGATGCATTGTGACATTTCAGTATTTTAATTATATGATTATAATGATCATATCAGGATGATTGGCATATTTCTCATCCCAGGCATGAGTTATTTCTTTGTGTTGTGAATATTTAAAATCCTACTAGCTATTTAGAAGTTTTCCGGTAATTGTTAACCATCATTATCCAACTTTACACCTGTTCTCTTAGACATTCCCTCTCCAGATCATTCCCCTCCCCAACCTTTTCAGGCTCTAGTAACCACCGTTCTACTCTCAACTTCTGTGAGATCAACTTTTGAGCTTCTACATGTAAGTGGGAATATGTGTGTTTGTCTTTCTGTGCATATCAATTAACACAGTGTCTTCCAGTTCTTTCCATGTGGCTGTAATGACAGAATTTTTTCCTTTTCTTATGGTTGAAAATTATTCCATTGTGTACAGGTACCACATTTTCTTTATCCATTCATCCTTTGATGGACACTTAGGTGGATTCCATATTTTGTCTATTGTGAACAGGGCTATAATAAACATGTGAGTGCAGATGTCTCTTTTAAACATATGATTTCAGTGCCTTTGGGTGTACGCCCAGTAGTAGAATTACTAGATGATTTGGTGCTTCTATTTTTGGTTTTCTAGGTACCTCTGTACTGTTTTTCATGATGACTGTATTAGTTTATATATCCACCAATAATGCAGGAGAATTCCTCCGTCTCCACATCCTCACCAGAATAGTTCATTTTTTTATCTTTTTGATAATAGCTATTCTGAGGAGAGATAATAACTCATTGTGGTTTTGATTTTCATTTTTCTGATAATAAGTGCTAATGAGCATTTTTTCATATACTTGTTGGCCATTTATATATACTCTTCTGAGAAATGTCTACTCAGGTCCATTTTTTTTTAATTAGATTTTTTTTTCTGTTGAATTCAGTTTCTTATACATTCTGGAAATTAATGCCTTGTGAGATGAAGAGTTTGCAAATATTTTCCCCTATTTCCTATGTTGTCTCTTTACTCTGTTCATTGTTAATGTTTCTGTATAGAAGATTTTTAGTTTGGTATAATTCTATTTCTCATTTATTTGTCCTGTGTTTTAGGGGGTCATAACTTCAGCATCTTTGTCTAAACCCATATTCTGAAGCAATTTCCCCTATTTTTTTTCTGGTGGCTTCATAATTTCTAGTTTTATATTTAATAAGTTTTTTTTTAATCTGTTGGTGATGGTTTTTTATTTTTTTTAATGAGAAAAAAAAGGTCTAGTTTCTTTTGGGTGTAGAACAGGGCTACAATCTGATTTATCCAGCAGCACTTACTGAGGAGATGTTTCTTTCTCTAATGTAGTTCTTATACTGTCCAGTCAAGTTGTTCGTCTTTGACTCTCCCTTCTTCCTCAGATGTTGACATCCAACCTCTTCTACATTATTTCTGTTTTTCATGGCTTATGCCTCCTCTATCCCTTTGGCTTTTACCTAGTTGAGATTCTTACTGGACTCTGAAACTTGTTCTCTCCAAGCCATGGCTCTTCAAATACTCTCCTCTGTGTTTCCTCTGTAGTATTTACCTGATCCTGATAATGCTCTACTGTAATCTTGAAAGTATCCATAATGCCTATGGGAAGAAGACTCCGTGTAGTCAGGAAACTGTGACCTTTTGTTGATTGGATATGCTGGAGTTCATTGGCTTCACTTTACACCCTTTATGCTGCCCAGATTAGACTGTGTTGCTTTCTGAAGACACACCATCTTTTCCTTTCTTGTATTTTCACTGAAATGGTGACCTCCATCTAGAAGAAAATTTCAACATTTCTAATTCTACGTATCCATTCTAGTATTTATCAAAATAGTAACTTCTCTCCTAAGCCTTCCATGATTCCTTTGCTGAAAGTTGTTTTGATATCCCTCTGCATTTCTGCCACAATTTAGAGGTACTTCTGTTATGTTTCTTCATATTCTATAGATGAGGAGATGGGACTGTTTAACTATGGGTCACAAATAGAAAATAGTACTGCAGAGATTATACTCACATCTTACCTGAAATACCATCTTTGTTCCACCATAACAGGTTCTTTTCATTCCACGTATTTCTGTCTTGGGTAGTATGAATTCAGGTTTTGGAATAAGGTCTCCCCTTTTCTAATGCTTAATATACTCCAGGCATTGTTTTGCATAATTTGCATTCATTTAATTTGGATGTATAAAAGTTTTGTAAGGCAGGTGATCTTACTATCCCCACTTCATGTATGAGGGAGTGAGCCACAGAAATGTTGCCTAACTTGTCCAAGGTGATGTAGCTAGCAGGTGACCATCAGGATATAAGCCCATTTAGTCTCTGCTGTCAGCTGCTCAGCAATGCTGTAGGTAAGCATGAGCTACCAATGTAAACCCAAAGTCACTGACATTCTCCTTGGTAGATGGCATCGTAGGCTATTATATTCCTCAGTAACTTTTCTCAATTGGATTCCGATGCATCTTTTTGATATATGTTTTTAGGACTTAATTTTTAAGGATTTATCTGTTGTGGACTTTTGAAATGTACAATTTGACATAAACTAATTACTAAAACTTTTCTGCTCAGTCATAAAATCTTTCTCTGTGTTATTTGAAAACAATTTCAGTTTTATGTATCATATACAAGGATTAGCTAACTGCTTGTCCTGTGTTTTAGAAAATATTAATGATAGGTTATCAGAAAATCAGCTTCCCTTAGTTGTGAGCATTTAGATAAACATTGTTTTTACAAGTGAGATGACAGAAATTGCTAATACCTGTTTTTATGTTTGTCTTTCCAAGTTCTAAGCAAGAATAGAATCAAGGTTTTAGGGATAGAGTGAAATACATTTAATATATGGCATAAGTGCTACTTTGTCAACGTAGATAGTTTCATGGCAGTTTATGGAGGTAAACTTTTTAGTTGGGAAACTGATGGTACCTTATTAATAACATTTAGGGAGTAGCAAAGTTTGAACATGACAAGCACAAAGAGGGCAAAAAAAGAATGTGCTGAGCAGATATATTGTCCTCTGTTCCTAAAAATGCCTCTTAAAAGTTTCATGTAAAATGGAATCTACACATACCCCAGAGAATGATTTTCTTGAAACTGAAGACTAGACTTTACATACATCCCTGGTAATAGAACGTAATCGATGTTTAGAATGAATAAAACACACTCAGAAGAAAAGTGGCCAAATCCTTGCTTTCCTTCATTGGTGAAGTAATTGATATATGAGACTTGATTCAATGGAATTTTATTATCACTTGCTGTATGCAAAATATAGAATATGGCAGAAACAGTAATAGTGGGTCTTTGTTTTAAATTAACTCTTTCCTAATAATATTGATTGGAGAATGGGAGGGGCAAATATTTAGGGAAAAAAATAAATATGACCTACTGTGGACCTGAAGATTATCTCTTCTGATTAACCTGTAAAGGGAATAATGATATTTTCCAAGATATATTTTTACTCAAGGAACAAAGAAGACTGTATCTGGCAACAGTGGTTGTGAAAAAGTAAATGCAAATCTGTTTTTATTGAATGGCTCCCTCATTCATTCATTCATTCATTCATTTGTTTGGCATTTATTCACACCATGTAAGAGACCCTTTGCTATGTACTTCAGCAATGTTACCAAGGTGAATCACAGCCAATGAATATGTTATGCATCAAATTAGTGGGCTGTGATATGACACAAAAATGAACACTGCTCATGTAGTTAAGATAAGTATTATTTGGAGAAACTTTTCAGCTTGTGTGTTTGTGTTCATGCACACATGATTGTGTTTGTTAATGTGTTTGATCTTGGCGTAAAATGCATTTCTTATTGTAGACATGGTCAAAAATGTCTGAATAACTGTTATAGGGTCATAAGGGAGCTTACATTTAAGTAGGTATGATTATAAGTTATAAAGTGACTCTGCTTTAAGAGAGACAGATATGTTACATTGTGAGAGCAATAAAATAAAAGGAAATAATTTGAAGAAGTTGGCAAAAGATTATTAGAAGAGATGGCTTGTGTTGACTTGAGAGATTGGTTAATTCTGAGGGGCATTTGGGTAAGGGAGTCAGGATGAGGATTGATATCTGTAGACTTGCCTAAAAGCATAAAGCACTTAATGATTTTTCAAAGAAACATTGCATTTCTTTTGGACATGGATGGTTGAACCAATTTTGTTTTATAAGTTGGCATGTGGGTGCACTGAGTAATAAGTAAGCTCACCAGAGGGAGCTGGGGCATTAGGAAGTCCTTGTTGAATTCTGAGAGAAGGAGGAAACCTCTAAAGAGTCCAAGGATGACAGGTATATGGTAAGACATGATAATAGTCTGCCGTTACCATTAATATTGCTGTAGAGAGGATGTAGCTTTAAATTACATCCTCAATCTTTTTGAGGAAAGGGCTAGAGGTAATTAATCAATGTTGGAGTTAGTCCTTTCAATAGACTAGGTGGCCTTGGTAATCATATTAACTCCTCTAAAACTATGGGATTACTGTTTGGTATCCACAGTGGGATTTTATTTAAGAATCACAGAATTTTGCATCTAGAAGGCAATCTTTTGAAAACCATTAGAATTTGACTTTCTCAGGGAATATTCAGAGTGCACATGGGTGGGACACCTGGAGTAGTGGAATCATCTCAGAATTTGGTTCTGATAAAAAAAAAATGCAGCAGGCCTCCTCAGAGTGTGCTGAAGTCTTCTCTTGGAGCCAGGACAATACTGCCCCTGGGATTTCTGGCAAAAGACATATTTGAATAATGCCCTGTGTTAATCCTATGGCATTAATATCTTTTCCTACCCCACATCCTCCCCTTTCTAAACTTGCCATCTTGGTGTACATTTAGCCAAGGTAATTTTCTAGAGTTTCTTGTACATAGACAAATATCACACTGAGATACAGGGACATTTGAGTGCAAATCTCATTCTATCTTGCCTTATAAGGAGTGGAAAAGCCATTTAAAAATACTAGAATTTGTCTAGGTGTGGCTTCCCTACTGAAAATCGAATACTGTGTGTTCACACTATGATGGATCCAAACCTGTGACATGCTCCCATGTTGGAAATCACATTGCTTAAGTATCAATTCTCCCAACACTTGTACTCCTCAGGGGTATGAGTTGAGAATTAAAATCTGGGCAGTATTATCCTTTATCCTTTGAATTCCCTGAATCGATGCTATACAAATAGTGATGGTCTTATTGATAGTAATATTTTAGCATACTGATATTAAACCATGGCCTGATATGTGGATCAGCAGATAAAGTATTTTTGGTTTGTTTCCTTAGGCAAATGTCAGTATTGTACTTGCACAGTTACTTCAGCCTTCACAAGCTATATCTCCAATGCAAACAGTTTCCAGTGTGAACCACAATGGAACTATTAGTTATGTATCCACTAGGCACTTTTTAAACTTCTGAAGAGATAATTGAAAGAGAACTTGGATATGGGTTGAGTTATATATGTGTATAAAAGAATCAGCAGGGATTTAAGGTGATTCCAACCTACATGAAACATTAAACATATTGGCTGAAACTAGTGTGAAGGTGGACTTTTTCTTCTTTCTGAAATTGTCTACTTTTTAATTTTATGAAGCAAGATAAGGGCACTACATTTTAACTGAGAAATGAGATGAACACAGTGAAGCTGTTTTACCTTTCTCAGCCCCAGGGTAGAAAGGGTTGCTATCAAAACTTAAAATATATACACATAGGGGCTGGGGTTGTGGCTCAGTGGTAGAGCACTCGCCTTGTACATGTGAGAACCTGGGTTCAATTCTCAGCACCACATAAAAATAAATAAGTGAAATAAAAGTATTGTTTAAATATATATATATATATTCACACACATATATGTAAATATATAAAATACATATATGACATATTTGTATAATTTTTTTCAACTTTTTAAGTTTTTAAAGTTTGCTATAGAAATTTTCAAACACATACAAAAGTAACAAAGACTCTTTAATGCACTTCCATGAATTTATTACCAGCTTCAGCAATGATTGACTTATGGCCAGTTTTGTTCCTATAGTTCCTATACACTTGTTCCGTTCCTTTATCTTAAATTATTTTGAAGATAATCTCAGATATCATATTATTTAATTCCTACTGTAAATTTAAATCTTTGAGATGTGAATATAAAACATTTTTCTTGACAACAAATACCATGTTAGGAAATTTATGTTTTAAGGAAGAATGCAATCTTAGGTGTTTTTTTTTTTTTTTTTGTCTCTTTATTTCTGGAATTATGCTTGGCTTTGGAGTGTGGTATGAGATTTCATTGGATAAAAGTTTAAGCTATAAGTGGCTTTTTTGGTTGAGAGAGACCCCAGGTTAGTTTTGCAGATGAGACTGATGGCTTTGGTATCACAGCACATCTTCACAACACCTTCCCTAAATATTGTGTCTCAAAAGAGTCTGCTAATGGATGGAGAGAGGGAGAAGAATTCATGTGCTGGTTCCAATTCCCAGTGCTCAGTACATGTTTCCTCTTCAGTGTTGACTTTCCAGGAAGCCTGCTTTGTTAGCACTACCATTTCTCAAAACAATTATTTTATACATGCTTCCACTTTTTAAAATTAAAACCATGGAAAATAAATTTCTCGAAACCATTATCGTGAGGGCTTATCTAGTCTAACGGGACTCGAAAGAAGAGCTTGGGTTTCATATTATTTCAGAGCTAACTTAGTTCTGGTCCTTAATATCTGGTTCTGATGAATAGAACTTATTTTCCTCTTAGTAATAATATATTGGCTAATGCATTAGAGATTGCTCATTTTGAGATCAAGATAATGTCCTGGTTATAGGTCTATGTTTTATCTCAGTAAATAGTGTCTCATGTTTCTTAAGTTTGTGCAAATTTGGCTTGAAATTGGAATGTCTACTTCAAGGAAATGGTACTGAAGAGATGATTGACAGTTTCGTTCCCTGCACATTGAGTAAACTTGACTTTAGTTTTGTTTACCATTATGACAAAATTTTTTTAGAAAATGAACAATTGCCTCTTTAATTTACAGACATCTTTCTATTCATCAAAAACAACACCAACTTTTGGATATGTCAGGCTTTCTTGTTGTTTTTAGTCTGGATAAAATCCATAAGAAAAGGATTTTAAAATCTTAGGCTTGCTGAGGCTGGAGTGCACATATCAAGACCATTCAGAGGTCTTCTTACAATGAACGCTTGACAGTGGCGTGTCCACTTTAAATTCAGCTTTATTCATGCTATATGGAAATATTGAATAATATACTCCTTAAATATTCTTTCTGCTTTGCCCTTTGAAGATTTATTTATTAATTTAGCAGTCCTGGAGATTCAGCCTCACACATGCTAGCCAAATACTTAATCACTGAGCTATACTTTCAGTCCCTGATAACTTTAAATGACTGATCATGTGATTAAATATTTCTTCCTGGAGAGGATAGAACTTGAAAACTAAAACTAAATTTTGTTTCTTTTTTTTTTATTGTTGGTCGTTCAAAACATTACATAGTTCTTAATACATCATATTTCACAGTTTGATTCAAGTGGGTTATGAACTCCCAATTTTACCCCGTATACAGATTGCTGTATCACATCAGTTACCCTTCCATTGATTGACATATTGCCTTTCTAGTGTCTGATGTATTCTGCTGTCTGTCCTATTCTCTACTATCCCCCTCCCCTCCCCTCCCCTCCCCTTTTCTCTCTCTACCCCTTCTACTGTAAATCATTTCTTCCATTTGCATTATCTTGTCTTACCCCTCCTTTCCTCTTATGTCATTTTGTATAACCCTGAGGATCACCTTCCATTTCCATGCGATTTCCCTTCTCCCTCCCTTTCCCTCCCACCTCTCATCCCTGTTTAATGTAAATCTTCTTCTCAAGCTCTTCATTCCCTAAAGACCTAATAAGAGCATGCTACAGGGACACTGCTACATCAATGTTCATAGCAGCACAATTCACGATAGCAAGATTGTGGAATCAGCCTAGATGCCCTTCAATAGATGAATGGATAAAAAAAATGTGGCATTTATACACAATGGAGTATTACTCTGCATTAAAGAATGACAAAATCATAGAATTTGGAGGGAAATGGATGGCATTAGAGCAGATTATGCTAAGTGAAGCTAGTCAATCTTTAAAAAACAAATACCAAATGACTCCTTTGATATAAGGGGAGTAAACAAGGACAGGGTAGGGACGAAGAGCTTGAGAAGAAGATTTACATTAAATTTTGTTTCTTGCAAAAACCTTGACATATTCCAGGTCTGGTTAGTGTTGGAGCAGCATTTTCCTTAGTCCTTTGTCCTCATGATCAACATTGATTTTATTTCTAGGGCAAGAGAGTAGAGTTTCAGCTTCTTCATTTAGGACTTATAAAACAGGGTAACAGTTCAGGAAATGTGTACTTAATTTCTGAAGCCACACATATAGGTTTATTTCTTCGCATCTATACTTTGAAGGAACATTGGTGAAGTGTTGTATATAAGTAACATTATTAAGATGATAAAAAGCCAGTCGGTGGTATTGAAATTGCTTAGTTATATTTTCTTTGGGTGAACTTGATATGAGCAATATAGAGCTAGGAGTGTCCATTTATGGAATGGAGTTTAGCCTCATGTCTAAGTTTCCTTTCTCCTAGTTGCACTTCAACTAGGATACGTGGTGGTCAGTTCTGGCCACTTCACTGTAAAAGAGATGTGGTTAATGGGGAAGGCCAGGAAAGATGGAGAGAGATACATCTTACAAAGATCTCTTATGATGTGACATTAGGAAGATGCTAACCAGGGGTCCCAGAGTAAGCTTTGCAGGACTCCAAAGAACAGAAGTAAACCAGAACTCAAGAAGAGACCAGCTTCCATTCAAGGTATGAAAGCAGTTCATGACAAAGTGACAGGAGGACAGAATGAGTTACCTTAGGAAATGTGAGCTTGTTCCCATTAGAGTGTTTTTAAAAATTTTTATTAGTGCATTATAGTTGTAGATGATACTCACCTAGTTTTTTCATCTCAATGTCCACCACTTCCTTTTTCCCTCTCCTCCTTCCTTCCCCTGATTGCCTTCCTCTATTCTACTGGTCTTCCTTGTATTTATTTATTGATTTTTTTTAAATTGGTGCATTATAGTTATATATAAAATTGGAATGAACTGTGGTCGATTCATACATGCCCGTAGCAAAATGTGGATAACCTCATTCCCCAGTTTTCCCATTTTCCTCCCCTCCTCTCTCCCACTTGATCCTCACTTCCATTAGAGGATTTTTTAGCCTTAGCCTAGTGACTTCTGAGAATGCCAAGATGTCCAAAGGTCAGTTTGTGGTTTTACTAGATGACCTTCCTTGCAACCCAAGTCATTTTGATGAGCTGCCTCTCATTCCTTACTTCTCATACTCCTTTTAAAACAATTATAAAAGGGGAAGTACTGGGATTGAAGTGGAGCAGATTATGTTCTCTGTGTTTGTGAACCTCACTATTATGTTCAACAATAATACACTAATAAAAACACAAAAAATATAGAAGTATAAAGGAAAAACAGGACATTGGATTAAAGAAAATATAAGATATAGTCTCATCATTTGATAATTGTTACAATTTTAGTATTTTCTAAAAACCTTTTATGAAATAAACATAGAAATATGCATGTTATAACTGTACAGTTAATTCATTTTTTTTCATGTTTAACACTTAAGTGTAAAACACACTCATCTCATAGAAAAGAAACATAAATTTATCAGTCATCCAGCGTCTTCCCTTTCCCCTGCAAAAGCCATGAATTCTGAGAGCTTAGATTAGTTTTGTCTGTTTTGTACTTTATATAAAAGGATCCATATAATATTATTATTATTTGGGGGGGGGGAGTACTGGGGGTTGAATGCAGGGGAACTTTACCACTAAGTTACATCCCTCAGTTTGTACATTTTTTAAATTTTGAGGCAGGATCTTCTGAAGTTGCTGCAGCTGGCCTCGAACTTGTGATGCTTCCGCCTCGGCCTCCCAAGTTAATGGGATTACAGGTGTGCACCAACAAACGTTGCAGTTTATCAGATATATTTAATTTATAGCTTTCATTTTTTGAGCCAGACTTAAATAGCTATGTTCTTTATTGAACATATTATATTTTCATATATGTATCATAATGAATTTTTTTTTTTTTTTTTTTTTTGCGTTGTGGGGGCAGTGTTCAACCACTGAGTCACATCTCCACCACTTTTAAATTTGTTCCTTAAGGACAGGGTCTTGCTAAATTACTGAGACTGGCTTCAAACTTGTGATCCTCCTTCCTCAGCCTTCTGAGCCACTGGGATTATAAGCTTGCACCAAAGCACCTGGAAAATAAGTGCTAATTTTATAAGAATCTATTTTTCTTGAACCTTTAATGTGGCAACATTTTTTTTTCATATATTCACAAAACAGTTATATATTTGGTACATACAGTCAGTCACTGTGCTAAATTCTCTTTAAATATTTCATTTTTAACTTTTTAAAACTGACTTTAAAAATGTATTGTTTTATTGGAATTTTATTTAATTATAATTGTAATTGTCATCATTATGTTTCAGATGAGGAAACTGATGAACAGAAACAAAGTAACATAATTAGGTGCAATGTACTAGAGCTGTTTACTGTCATCTTTGGCTTTTCTTCCATTTCCACACCCTTCAATCTGACCCTCTCTTGCTTCTCACAGGCATATTATTTTTTGGTTCAATCTTTTCTTTTTAATTCTTTGTATATTGTTGTGTTAGCATGTTTGGCCAATTTATATATGCTTCATATATCGTGTGTGTGAGAGTATTATTTTCAGGGGTATTTATTTTTAAGTTTGTTTTAATTTAAACACATATACAAGTTAGTTTCAATTCGTTTTCAAATTATTCAACTTTTAATCAAACTGGAACTCATTTTGTCAAAGGTGAAGATCTAAATTGATTTTTAAATGAGTAATCAGTTTTTCCAATTCCACTTAATGAATATGCTTACATTTACTCATTAATTTGTGCTATCTCTGTTGCTGTGTGTTTAGTATGTGTGTGTGTATGTTTTGTTCCATTAATGTCTGATACTTCCTCTGCGAGTCTCTTTTAATATTTTCTTGGCCATCTTTGCAATAACTTTAAAAAAGAAAGAGGATGCATAGGGGTCCAATATGCCTTATTTAATTGTATTAAATGTTGTTATGCTGTCTAGTCGTGGCAACGCCAGGACTTGAGAAGAACTGTTGCCACCTCTACAGCCCCTTTGGGTGTTCTCCCTTTGGGTGGCATTGAGAATGGAAATTTAGCGAGCTTTGTTCATCCCCTGTTCTGTACCAGGCTCTCCTGAGCTTCCTTTGCAGCTTTCACGTGTTTTGGTCCTTAGGACACCCATACAGGGCCAATGCTGGCACTTGGGGCTTTTTAATGTGTTACTTTTTTCCTTACATTATTACACTTTATACCAAGAAAATTGTCGTAATTACTGTCCCTTGTATTAAATGGGTTCTACAACTGTATTTGATTTGGGGCTTCGAGAGTAAGTAGGCCTGGTTCTTTGCCCCAGAGACATTATTCTATTTAAGTGAAAGACATTATTCTATTTAAGCAAAAGGAAATATATTTATATAAGTATGTTTGCAGTTTTTTCATGTATTTTTAAGTTGTTGATAGATTTTTATTTATTTAATTTTTTTTAAATATGTGGTGCTGAGAATTGAACCCAGTGCCTCATGCATGCCAGGAAGTGCACTTCTGATGAGCTACAGCCCCAGTCCTGCAGCTTTTAATCTAAAATCTTTATCAAGTTTTTTTTTTATTGAATTCTTTAAAAAGAGATGAAGTTGGATCTCTGGCTTTTATAGCAGAATTATTTTTGGGGAATGGGGTGGAATGTATTATCATATGTATGTAACATGACTAAATCTGTGAGATCTTATATGGTAGTCGCCATGTAAGACTACTTGAATTTGTATCTAAATCAATTAAAATTTAATAAAACAATAAAAGTTAGCCTGTCATTCACTGGCTACATTTCAATTGATCAATAGTCATACATTGCAAATATTGGGACAGTACAGAACATTTTCAAAATTGCAGATTTTCTACTGTACATTGTTGATCTAAATAATTCTAAAAGTGATTTAGAAAAAAAAAAGATGAAGAAATTGTGGATGTGTAACCGACGTGATTCTGCAATCTGCATTTGGGGGAAAATTGGGAGTTCATAACCCACTTCAATCTAATGTATGAAATATGACATGTCAAGAGCTTTGTAATGTTGTGAACAACCAATAAAAAAAATAAAATTAAAAAAAAAGTAAAACCATCAAAAAAAAAAGATGAAGTATTGAAGTGTGCCTCATTGGTTTCTATAAGTTTGAGTGCAAAGAATCTTTCCTTTAAAACATTGACAATTGATGAAACATTGAGGTACCAAGGTTTTAAATGCTTATGTGGGCATTAATCAACATACGCTTATTGACTAAAAGGATATATCAATACTTATTGTACCTGTTTCATTAATGATAGGATTAAGAGGCATTCTATAGTTCCATACCTTAAATATCAGTAAAACAAGGGCTGTTAAGTACTTGGATGAGTTGTTGGGGAGTTCTTTCTAAAAATGTGTGGTCTTTCCATATTTATACCCATATTGGTTTGGTATAAATTGAGATACAGAGTCTTTAAAAATTAGGAAAGCTTAAGGTGAGACTGAGTTACACAGACTGGTCTAATTTCAGAGGAAATAAAAGACAAAACAGAAAACTAGTACCCAAGTGGATGTGGTAAGCTTCTACTGAATTAGTATAATATGGAATCATGGTATGATAAGCTCTGGGAACATTATTTTAAGAATGTCCCTAACCGGGGCTGGGGATGTGGCTCAAGCGGTAGCGCGCTTGCCTGACATGCGTGCGGCCCGGGTTCGATCCTCAGCACCACATACAAACAAAGATGTTGTGTCCGCCGAGAACTAAAAAAAAATAAATATTAAAAAATTCAAAAAAAAAAAAAAAGAATGTCCCTAACCAAGATTTAAATGGAAATAAAGCCAGGAGAATGTTCAGACAGAAGTGAAACCCAGTTGAATTCCATTTCTAGAGTACCCAATTTCATTTTCATCCATTGGCACCCAGGATCTGGTATTTGGCATGTGACTAAGATGAGTGGGTGGGGGGTTAATATGAGAAATCCCACAATGAATAAGTTGGGGCCATTTGGTATGTGCAAAAAAGCTCACATGTCCTAGCTCAGTCTGTGTGAAATAAACCGGACCCTCTTAATGAGGTGGCCCCAAAGATTGGGTTTAATCCTCCTGTGTGGCTGCTTTCACAAGCCTTTTCAAGAGCCTAAGTACCATAAAATACTATCACAAAAGCCTTCATTCCAAAGAATGTGTGTGTCGGCTCATGTCAAGAGCTCTTAGTTTAGAACAATGTGCCTAAAGCCATAAGCTAATAAACAAACAGATAATCTAGTTCAGTTTTGTCTAAGTAATATAATGTCTCTATCAAACTATTTCCTGCACCTTTAGCTCTATTCAGAAGGAAAGGGTTCTGCGTGGGAATGTGTGTATATTTTCTTTTAATAGGAGGGCTTGGAGCTCCTGTGACTAGATGTCTTGTTTTTCTCTTCTGCATAGCTCTGGTTGTTTACAGTGGGAATTTTCCGTCTTGGTAATTTGGTATTCTACTTGGTTTTTATTGTAAAGGGTGGAAATGTGTACACCTTTCATTTCAGAAATATCATTGCATCATGTCCATCTGAGTTAACAATGGTGGGGTCAGACAATTCTCACTTGTTTTCAGACCTTCCAACAAGGCCTTTGCACACCCTGTAAGTCAACTTCCATGCCGCAAGTTTAGGGATTCCTGGGGGAATTTGCAAGGGTTCAAATTCTAGGTACTCCCCTTTAGACTGCTGTGTGAACATTCATTTGACCTGGGGAGAATTATGGCCATAGCAGTTAGAATGTCATTCTTTTGGAATTTCTGAATATTAAAAGCTCAGTTTTCAATGTGGCAGCAAGATGTGGGAGTCAGGGTCAGTTATCGATACTGTCTACATTTCAGGTTGCCCTTTGCCTGATCTTGCCTAGAGAATTATTTTTTTATGTTAAAATCCAGTAAGTGCCTGTTGCAGTTAGGGTAACTGCCCTGTCATGGCATCTGGGGGTATTTTCTGACTATTCGCATTAAAAATAATTCTGAGTCTCCTATAGCCATTAATTGTCTCTTGCACTTTGAGTCATAGAATCATAAACCATTGGTGTTGAAAGGGCCTTTTAAGGCCATTAAATGGGTTCTTTGCATATATAAAGCTTGAATCTCTTTTATAATATTCATGTGAAGTAATCTTCTTGCCTCTACTTGAATACTTCCAGTTACTTGGCACTCTCAGATTTTCAAATCAGGTAATTTTTATTGTGTTTTCACTGTTAAGCCTGAGGATTTGTAAATGAAGTTATACTCTAGTGATATGCCTCTGTTAATATGTCTCTGTGAAACTTTTACAGTTTTCCAAACAATATTTAATTTTCTTTGTGTATCATAACTGTAGAGGCTCATAACTTTCTGTCTTTTAACATCAGTTATATTTTTGTCTGAAGAGCTAAATAAATTTCAAATGATTTCTGTCATCTCAGGCATATGCTGTGTAGAGCACTACCCTTTTTTGCTAAAGCCTGACGTTCATGTTTTTCAATATAATAGATTATATCACCTTTCTTTTTAAGGTCTTGCTATGTAAATCATCACACAAGCCCTGGACTAGCATTTGTAGTTCTCTTTATAAGGTTCAAAGACATGCACTTTCTCCAGGCCTTAGCTCTGGTGTAGGCCATCATGGACAGCCTCCTAATCTTTTTGAGTCTTATTTTCCTTATCCATAAAGTGGAGCTAAGAAAAGCAATCCCATGGGGAGAGTTCGTAACTAGCTTAGTTAAAATACCAAGTCAAACTTGCTTGCTGAAATTCCTCAACCTAATATCTAATAGAGACTTTTCCCCCCTGATTGTGATAGGAAGATGATAGTTATAAAAAGAAAAGAACAATATGTTTAGTACAAAATGAAACTATTTTAAGGAATAGGCTTAAATTTAGATAAATTTGCTGAAGTATGAAGAGTTTCTTAGAAAATTATGGGGCGCTCCAGACACAACAGACATGAATAGAGAGCTTTTTGCACTTGTCTGCACTTGCCCCACACTGATGAATTCTTCCTCCTCTGAACCTTCTAGCACTTTGTGAAGACTTCCTTCCTTTATGGCACTTTGTAGCAGGCATAATAATGGCCTGCAAAGATGCTGTGCCCTAATCTCTGCAGCCTGTAAACATGTTAGGTACATGGGAGGGAGAGATTTATTGAACAGGTGGAATTAAGGCTGTGAGTCAGCCAACCAAGGGTAGGGAGATTATCCTGGAGTATAGCAGGTGGGCAGAGTTATCACAAGCATCTTAAAAGTAGAAGTGGGAGAAAGCGAGGGAGTCTGGAGAGATGAGAAACAAACTCAGTGAAGCTTTGTCTTGCTTTGAAAATGGGGGATGGGGCCACAAGCCAAGGAATGAGGACTACCTTAAGAAGCTGAGTATAGCAAGGAAAGAGATTCTTGTAGAAACACCAGAAAAGAAGTCATCCCTGCAGATGTGATTTTATTCCACTGATACCCATGACAGACTTCTAAATTATAGAATTGTAAGATAATAAATTGGCATTGTTTTTAAACAACGATGTTTGTGGTAATTTGCTTCAATAACAGTAGAAAACTAACACACATGATGTTATGTTGAAAGTATTTGTTTATATATCTGTTCTCCCTTTTAGAAAATGAATTCCTCAAGGATGACAATGTTGTCTTTGGGAAAAAAAAATCATTTCAGCAGTTACAAATGACAGGAATGTAAGATTTCCTGTCAAATACTAGAGAGAACTAGTACTTACTGTGTATAGCACTGAATGCTCAACATTACTCAAGGCACTTTTCTTCAAAAAATTTTCTTACTCCCTAAGAATAATGTACAGACTTACTGAAGCTTAATTTTCTTATCTGTGTAATGATTTTGTGGACTATATCAAGTTCAGCAAACTTTTCTGTAAGTCCCAAAAGTAATAATCTTTGGCTTTGAAGGTCACGTGTTTGTCACAACCACTCCATTTGGTCATTGGAACATGAAAATAGACATAGACATAAGTAAATGAATGACCACGGCTGTGTTCTAATTAAACTTCAGTTACAAGAGAAGGTGAATGCATTTGGTCCATTGGTCAGCATTTGCTGCCCTTTGGACTGGTGAACCCTCCTCTTCTGTTCTAGTTTCCTTCTGAGCTGATTATTCTGTGAATTTAGGAAGTTGTACCATTAGTGTCACCTAAGCCAAGGAAGTGCCAGTAGGACTTGGAGAGGTAGCTCCACTGATAGGATGGGTCTCTTTATAGCAATCAGCATGATATTACAGACTCAAGTGCCAGGAAGGAAACTGCCACCATGTCCTTGGCAAATGGGCCCAGGACAAATGCTCTTAAGGATGAGACATAAGGAAATCCTTGAATGCCAAGGCTGAGCTCACTGAACTTGAAACTCAGAGGACTGGAACTACCATTGGAGGAGTACAAGGGGGCAATAAATCTATTGCACTCAGAAATGAAAGACCTTCAGAGGCAGCTGGCCAAATGAAGCAGGAGGAGGGAATGGGTTCTTCACTCAGCTAAATTATGACTCCGGGCAGGCAAATCAGGTCTACTAAAATAGCAAGGTGCCTGAACTTCTGCCCAGAACATGTCACCAGTCTGTGCAATTTGGGATTGTCTTCCATCACAGCCTCCTAATCTGAGAAAATGAAGGAAGCAAAGTGAATGAAATACAAGGAATGACATTTTTCTTGGAGAGCCTCCTTAGGGACAAAACCTGATTTTTCAAGAGAACTCTTACTTTTTGAACTTTTTAATTTTAACTTGAATTCTTTGTTGACAGAGCATCCAGTGGATTTTTTAGGCCTCTTAAGCCTTCCAATTAATGTGGGACTTAACTCTTTTAGATGTGGGGGTATGGGGCAAAGAAAAACCCTTGCAAACTAAGCAAAGGGCACTGGGGTATGTTTGCTCATCTGATTGCCTGGTTGTGATTGTTTGCTTTTGCTTGGCTATGTCACTGGATTTTGAGGACAAAACTAGTCTCTTTAATTTGTATGTCACAATAGCTTGTTTATGTCTTATAAATTGTTCAAGAACAGTTTGTCCATTAAGAAAAAAAAAAAAAAGTGACCTAGCCATCCTTCTGACCCAGGACAAGGCTGGGTGAATCAGTCGCAGAAGCTTGATGTGGCAAGTTAGAACCGCTTCAGGGCTCTGTACATGGTTGCTCTCCAAGATCTCTAAACATTCCGGGAGAACACACTGTTTGTTTATTTGGCTGCTAGGACTTCGTTTGGCTATTTTGTTAGTTATGCTCTTTTGCTTTTTCTCTCGTTTTGCCTTGACCCTCAACTCTTTGCAATCATGGTGGTGTAAGAACTATATTGAGTAGCCAAACTCAGAAATTCAAAGGATGAATGTTTCTCTCATATGCAGGAGCTAGAATAAAATAAAGGAAAGGGGGACGGAAAGGTAGAAAAACATAAAGAACAAATCAAATACAAATTAATTGATGAGCAAAAGGAAATATAGTAGAGTAGAGGAAGGAGAAGGGGAGAGGGGAGAGGGGAGAGGTGAGGGAGGATAGGAGGGAAAGGCTGGGATCATGAACTGAAATCAGTTTCCAAGCATCTATGAGTTTGTTGGGATGAGTCCAACTACTGCGTGTAGCTTTAAAGCTTCAACAAAATAAATAAATGAATAAGAAAAAAACCCATATTGAGTATATCACATACTCAGTAAATATCTACTACATTTTATATTTGCATTTCTAAATGTTTATGAAGGAGTTACAATTAAGTTACATAGAGGATCAACTCACAATAGAAAATAATTTATATTCATGCAGGACATTATTATCTTGGTCTGTGCAACCCTGGGTGGGTAAAAGATCAGTGCTATTATTCTCATTTTACAAAGAAATTGAAACTCAGAAATTCCATGATTTGCCCAAGTTCATAAAGCTAGTAAATGGTTCATGTGTGACTAGAAGTGATATCTTTTAAAATCGTTAGGCTGTTTGTTTTAACAAATATATATACACAAAATATATGTCATCTGACTGTGACTTGGATATATAAAGCGGTACTCCTTTGGTAGAGATCATCTCCTGGGGTCTCTATTTTTAGTCTTTCACTCTCTCTCCTCCGCGACATACTCACATTTTGAAGTTGTTTATCAAGTTCTTCCTTTAAAGACTTATTTATTTGGTTAGGATTCAGCGTGTTATATTATCAAGAACCCATGTGTCCATTTACTTAGCAAATATTTTTCTCAACTCGTCTTCATCTCAATTCTTGACATTGATTGGAAGAGGTGCTGTAGGGTTTGAGTGAGAGTCATACATGATGTGTGCCCTCGAGGAGCATAGTGCAGCGAAGTCAATGGCTCACGCATTTTCCACAGGATACACCATGATAGATACTTTCAAAACACTATATAGGGCTAGAAGTAGCCTTGGGGAAAACCAAGTACACATGTGTGGAGTGGCAGATGACTGGACCCCTCCAAAAAAACTTGGGTTTAGATATGGAAAATCAGTGGGGAATGAAGTCCAGATGGAGAGAAAGGCAAGAGAACATTCTTGGGGCCTAAGAAATCAGGGTAAGTAGCCTGGCAGATTACTGGGTTTATGGCTTAGCAAAAGTGAGCTTTCTTGAAAAAGAAACCAAGAAAGCAATCCTATTCATTCAACTACAAAAACATTATATATCTAGGAATAAATTTAAATAAGGAAATGGAAGACCTCTACAATGAAAATTATAAACCTCCAATGAAATAATAGTCAAAAGGACACACAAAAAGGGGAAGATAGTCATATCCGAAGATTGGAAGAACTTATATTAGTAAAATACCACACCATCCTAAGCAATCTACAGATTCAATACAACCTCCTTCCAAATTCCAAACTCATTCTTCATGGAAATAAAAAGCAAAAATCTCAAACATTCACATGGACCCACAAAAGTCCCAGAATATCCAAAGCATCCTGAGGAAAAACAATGACTGGAGGCATGAAAGCATACCTCAGAGCCATAGTAACCAAAGCAGCAAGTAAAGTCTTAAAAACCACCGTGTAGACCAATGAAATAGAATACAGAGCTCAGAAATCACTCCATGCACGCACAGCAAAATGATTTTTTATTAAGATGTAAAGAACATATATTGGAGAAAAGACAGGCTCTTCAGTAAGTGGTGCTAGGAAAACTGGATACACAGACTAGATTCTTAACCTTTTATCACAAGAAAAAATCAATACAAAATGGATTAATAACCAGCATGTAAGACATGAAATATTGAAACTACTAGAGAAAACATATGGATAACACTAGATTACATATATACAAAGATTATTTTTTTTTTTTTTTGGTCAAGATCCTAAAAGCTCAGGCAACAAAAGCAAAAATAGACAAAAGGGATTATATCAAAGTAAGAAGCTTCTGCACAGCAAAGGAAGCAATAGAGTGAAGAGACAACCAGTAGAATAAGAAAATATTTGCAAACTACTTACCTGGAAGTGATTAATATCCAGAATATACAAGGCACTTGAATAACAAAAATGTAAATAATCCAATTTAAATGGGGAAAATGATCTGAATATACATTTTTTGAAAGAATGCGCACAATGGCCAACAAGTACATGAAAAAATACACAATATCACTAATCATCAGGGAAATGCAAAATCAAAACCACAATGAAATAAATATCAACTTGCCCCCATTAAAATAACTATCAAAAAACAAAAATGAAAGAATGAATGAAATGGCAATAAAGATTTAGAAAAAAATGTAAATTTTTACATATTGCCATTAGGAATGTAAATTAATACAGCCACTATGGAAATAACAGTATAGAGATTCCTCAAAAAACTAAACATAGAATTACTATTTGATTTATCTATCACTACTGAGTATATATCCACCGGGGAAAAAAAAGCAAACATATCAAAGAGATACCTGTATTTCCATGTTTAATACAGCTTTGTTCACAATTGCTGAGATAGAATCAACCAAGGTGTTCATTAATGGATGAATAGATAAAGAAAACACATATATTATTCTATTATATATATAATAGAATAATACTCTGTTGTAGAAAAGAATAAATGCTACCATTTGCAGCAAGATGGATAGAACTCTAAGTCATCACATTAAGTAAAATAAATGAGTCACAGAATGATAAATACCACATTTTCACTCACTTGGGGAAGCCAAAAAAAAAAAGAGTAAGTCAGTCTCATAGAAGAGTAGAATGAAATGGTAGTTACTAGAGATTGAAGGATCATGAAGCCAGGCTGGGAAGAGGGTCAATAAGGAACACCAAACCACAGCTAGAAAGGAGAAATTAGTCCCTAGAGTTTCATAGAATGGTAGGGTAACTATAGTTTACAACCATCCATGATATATTTCAAAATGAAGTTTCTGAGCACATAGAAATTATTAATGTTTGAGAAGATGGAAAGCCTAACTAACCTGATTTGGTCATTGTACACTGCATATATTTATCAAATTGTTTAAATACAATCCATAAATATGTACTAATGTTATGTGTCAAGAAAAGGTAAATATTATGAAATTTAAAACTTTGAGAGCTACTGTTTACAGCAGTTATTTTGAAAGATGCATACTAGTCAGATCAGTAATGGGGAAAAGAATTTATTAGGTTTCTACTTCCTCATAGGAAGCTCATTCAGTTATCGGTTTCCTTCCATCCAAAATAAGATCCTGTCAAATCTCAAAAGTACCAAGCAGGTCCTTTATGGGCCTCCAGTATTCCTCAAAAATAATTCTCTAAAACTTCAGTATAATTGCATATGGGAGGGTTTATTTTTGCTATTCCAGTGGTCTGGGTAGCTGTCCTTATTCCAGTACCACATTGTTTTGATTACTGTAGTTTTGTGATAAGTTGTGAAATCAGGAAACAGGAGTCCTCCAATTCTGTTCTTTTTCAAGATTATTTTGACTATTTAGAAGGCGGTGGGTGGAGAGTCATTGAAATTTTTAATTTGGCAACAGTGTATAAGGGGCTTGGAAAAGGACTAGGAAGCATTTTGGAAAGGTTAGAAATAACAGAGACACACTTCAGCTATTTCTTTAGATATAAGGAATGTATGTATAAAGTATTTTAGTGGCAGTGGAGATGAAGAACAGGTAAAAGAATTGGAAAAATGGTGTAATTTATTATGGCCTTTTTGTATTCAGTGTAGATGATTGGGACAAAAAGAAAGGCATTTTCAGTCTTTTTGATTGTGAGAATTGTGAGAAGATACATAGAAAAACAGAGGGTGCAAGAGGTCATCAGATCTGTGGTGGGTTAGCATATCTGAATTCAGTTTTGAGCAGAGAGTATGGTATATAGTTCACTTGGAGATGCTCAGCCAACAATCAGTAAATACAGACATGCAATCAATGAGCTCCACGATAACTCTGGGTCTTATGTTGCTTATAGATGGTATATCCATTTAGAATTGCTTTTTTGATGTAACACATTTACAGTTACCATGGTGGCAGGAGCCAAATAGAGGAAAGTGGCTGGGGACAGCAGCAAAAATGAAGATCTGGTTAAAGACAGTAAAATCCAGAAGCTTCTGTGACTTGCCTTAGCTAAGAGTAAACAGAGTGTTAGATGGCTGTTGACATGTGTTTTATTTTGAAGTGACTATTATCACTAGGGTCTGAAGTCCTTAGCCTTGATCTCTTGGAGCCTAATGTTCCTGTTCTCCAGCTGAGAGAGACTAATTCACCATCTTGTGTTGTAAACACTCACTCATTTTAACTGATTACACCTCCAATGATTCTCAAATCACTAAAATTACTAATTGCTATTCCTTACACATCAAAGAGTGAATCCTGAATAATTAACCCCAAATAAAATTAGATGAATTGGCCCTTTTAATTAGAGTCCCTGCTGCTGTTTGTTCTGAGCTTCCTTTTCTTACTGTTAAGAGACTTTTAGAATGATTAAAACTGTTTAAGACTTAAACAGCCAGTGACCTTTTAATACAATATAAATCCATGAAAGCAATATTTCAGCTAGCAGGTGGTGAAGTAAATTTTTAGAGCAAGTACCTGTCAGCTCCACTATTCCTGTGGGGGAAAAAATACATGCCAAAAAACAACCACCTTGAAATGAAATGAGTGTCTCTATTTGATTATTTTTAAAGCATTTATGCATTTGCTAAGCTTCAGACTTGATGAAATAAATGGCAGGGTTGAAGGAGAGTGAGTAATGGTTGGCATCATTTTATATAAATAGTAACAAGCATTTCACAGCAAGAAGAATTCAAAGTGCATAAAAGATGAAGACTGGAGAAATCACAGAAGGTCCCTAGCCTCAGGTAGCTATTCTAGCCCTGGGGAATTTTCTGGAAGCAGGGGAATAGGCCTCAAAACTAAGGGATTAGGAAGTTTTGTGGGATCTTATTGCTGCCAATCATTGAGCTGTGATTTCTGGCCTACCCATGCTGCATTCACCTTAGATTTTGTTGAAGATATTTTGTGAGTTACTGCTCATAGGTGGCAAATCTCCTAAAGAGTAAGAATCTCTTCTCCTCTTCTCAGCCTTCTGAAGTTATAGAGGTAGAGCAGGTTTCCTCCTCATTCCCAAGAGGTCTAGGTGTCTCATACTAAAAGTGCCACATACTGAGATAAATGTGTCTTCAGCTATAAGTGAGGAGATTTGGGGTCATAATAGGTTTCTATTTTCCGGTTTATGTCACTGGTGAAGAATTTCCCCATCTATAAAATGAAGTAACTGGACTAGTTCAATGACTTATTTTTCTTTAACATTTTGAAATAATTTCAAAACAAAAAGTTGAAATTTATTTCAGATTTTACAGAAACATTGAATTTTCATTTAATGTTTGCCCAGTTTCCCTAAGTGTTGACCTCTTATATAACCACAGTAGAGTTACCAACTCTACTAATTAACACTGATGCAATATTACTTACTAACATATAAAACTAATTCACATTTTATCAATTGTCCTACTAATATCTCTCTTCTCTTCTGGAATCCTGTCCAGAATTACAGGGTGCATATAGTTGTCATACCTCCTTAGTTATTGGTTATCTTGGGTAATTGTTCAGTCTTTATTTATCACAGTAGTCAATGATGCTTAATCAGACTGCACATCAGAAGCATCCGGGGAGTTTTATAAGTCACTGTATCTAATTTCCAATTGCAAAGCCTCTGACTGAGGAATTTTAGAGTGAGGCCTGGGTGTATGTGGTAGAAGACAATGCCCTAGAAAGTTCTGCTGTATACTTTCTGTTCAATGTCAGATGGTTTCAACACCTCAACCTCAATATTTTGAGATTGTGTTCATGTATCTCACCTTCCCCTCCCTTGTGTTCCGGTACCATCTTCATTCCCATCTCTACTTGAGAAGTTGAGAGCTAACTCAAAAATTCCTGTAGAATTTGGAGTAGTTTGTAGATATCTTATGGGATGTAGATACTATTAAATCTATCAGGTCCTCCATTGCTAAAGAAAGATCCAGGACATTGGAAGTGGATACCATGTTTCTGGAGACTGGGGTCCCCCCTGCCTCACCACACGGTAACTTGGGGATGAGGACTTAGTTACTGTACTTTGAAACCATGCTCTCTGTAAGATAATTTGCAAACTCACAAACAACAACAAAAGTCAACTAGACAGACACTTTAAGACTGATATTATTATCTGTCCAGCTAATAGCTTCATAAAACACCTATAAACCAAATTAGCTTCATGGAATATGTATGATCCACCAGTAATATAGTTCTGATGGGTCTTCAGTACTATTCTGTGTCAATAACAGGAAAGGGGACCAATTAACTATAGAAAAAGTGCATGTTTTCATTCTATCAGAGTTTAATTCATATATATATATATATATTCATATTTCTATATATTTTTGTTACTAATAATTTATAATGATAATGTTGTTACTATATGCTGAACACCTCCTATGTATTCTATGTGCTCCAGGTAGGGATCATCACAATAAGAAGCCAAATCTCAAAGATGATAGTCTAGCAGGAGAAAACAAGAGCAACACAATTAAACTAAGAGCAGAATATCTGCTATACTAGAGCTAAAGCAGGGAGGAGCAATGTGTTGTCATTGGACAACATCCATCATTGGATAAGGATGGCTCACTCTACAGCCTTCTACAGCAGGGATTGAAATAAGTTAAATTACCCATTTACAGTGTTTCATTGTGAAACCACACAACCTCTAGCTCCAGGCCATCTTTGAAGGGAAGTAAGCTTCTATCCTCAATGGACCCCACCAGGTGATATCCTGTCTCTAAATCAAAGGGATATTTTCAGAAGATTCTGTCAGGACACTGGTATTTCTTTGGCAGCTTCTTTTTTGAGTGGTAAATTATGTTTTGTTTGAGTTTGTGTCTCTGGGATCTCGCCTTTTGTTCTGTCCGCAACATGAATTTTTAAATTTTAAATTCATTGTTTTTAAATGAGGAGAATTTCACTTTTTTTACGGGGGCTGATGATATCTCAGTAGCTGTTACAGGATTGATGCATCAGGCTCAACACATTGCCTTATCCATTTTGAATGCTCATTTTGGGAAGTCCAAAAATATAAAGTGATTTGTTGTTTGAATAGCAGTTACTATGTTTTGCTACTTGGTTCTAGTCCATTTTCAGAACCAGACTTGTCTCCTTTTTTTCCCCCTCCCTTTGTGTTTTTTGAAATACATTCAATGTTTTTGACTGAGACATTGAATCTGTTATCCAATAAATGGAAAGCACTGTGTGATAGAGAAATACAGTATACATAGATGTGGTACACTAAGGTGTTTCCCCTTTGTACATTTAATACCCTTCTGCATTGAAGAGGACTGTTGAACTCAGTGAAGTCTCAGAGATTTTGTGTGAACTAAAAATGGAGTGAAATTGTCCGATTTAAAATCAGAGACGTCATCCACTTTAAAGATAATAATTCTTGCTTTTAATTTGAGAATCTCAAAGAGCATTTCAAGCTAAGTTATTTAGAAAGATGACAGCACATTAAATTTTGGCTTGGGTAAATATAGTGATGCATTAAAATTAAACACTGGGTTTGCCTAGATTCTGCAATTCATTTCAAAGTATCTTCCTTTTGATTCTTAAAAAATAATGCCTGGCTGTAATTCACATTTATTGTATAGTAATTAAGTCAAAGGAGAAGCAATTCAAAACAACACTTATTATACCATAAGTGATAGACAATCTCTGTTAATATAAAGGTTTATAGAAATTTGAGTCCATGTTATAAGCTATTCAGTAGACCACTTTTTCCTCACTTGATAATACATCAGTTTTTCATGTTCTTCCCCCAGATACTCCATGACTCACTCCCTCACTAGATTTAAGTCTTTTCCCAAATACCACCTTAGTGAGGCATTTCTCAACACTTTTCTTTAAAATTGCAACATCCTACTACCACCCTAGCAGTTCTGTCTCCCTTCCTTGTTTTGAATTCTTTATGGTGCTCATCACCATTTGATATTCAGTATGTTTTATTTATTTATTTTTAATCATCCTTTTCCTCCTGCTATGGTGTAATTGTGGGCAACACTTTCTGTTTTATTGATTGATTAATTAATTTTTATTTGTTCTTTTCTCCTCCAGTGTCTTGAATTATACCTGTCACATAAAAGGTACTCAATGAATAAACAGGTGACAGATGTAGATGAACTTCATTCTTTGGATGACTACATAATTATCCACTGTGTAATCAGATGCGATATATTTTATAACAAATACCATATTGATGAGCATTCTGATTTTTCTATTATATTGTGTTGTGATGAAGCTTCCATAACATGCTTCTGTGCAAAATTTTCAGTTATTTCTTTGTACGATAATTTATTTAAAGTGGTATTGTTGAGTTAAATCCATAAACATTTTTGAGGATTTGATACCCTCTGGCAAGTTTTCTTGAAGAAAGTTCTATCTAATATTACTTGGGCTCTAGCTAGGAATATGAGTTCTGATTTCCCTGTACCATCATCAATTCTGTGTTTCATCACTATTTTAAAAATTATTTATTATATTTAATTGACATAATAGTACAAATTTATAGTAATGTACAATGTGACATTTTGTACATGTCCATGTGTAGGAAATAGCAAAAATAGGATAATTAGCTTATCACCTCATTTCTTTGTTATCATTATTTTTAATCTTGGTCCTTTTTAAATGTCATTGTCTATTAGAAATTAAGTACTATCAGAATCAACAATTTATTTTTTAGATAAACAGTAGGAAATAAAAATGGAAGAATGATAGAAAGGTTAGTTCTCCTAGTACATAGTCATGTATAATAAAAGTTTGGAATTTCTAAAGATGTATGCATGAAAACTAAATGTAAAGGTCACAAAGCTTCTAGTTCATCGGAGGGTACATTGCTTAAGGGGTGTGAGCTGCTGTTTTGGTGGCAGTGAGGACAGGTAACCATGAATGCCCAGCCTTTCCCTGATAATGAGCACTTCTCCTAGAGAACACTCACAGGAACTGCACACTCAAAGAACAGGGTAAAAGGGGAATCTAGGCACTGCTTTATTAATAGCTCTGTGAGTGTTGATCTCCCTCTGGGACAGAGATCTGTGGTTGTACTGAGATGGTATGCAGGTTTTGGCTTTAGGAACAGAGAGATGTTTTATCCCATCTCTTCTTCTCACCACTGTGTCTTGGAAGCCTCTATGCTCAGTGAGCTGCATCCCTAAAGGATCTGGCTCGAGGCCCCTATCTACCTATTTGGGGTCAACAAAAATATTCCCAACAATAGCTGGCTTGGTTTTCCTGGGAACCGGATGCTGCATAGGTCTGAAGAAGTATAAGAAAGAGCCCTTTCTGGGTACTTCTTAAACGGATCTGCAGGGCACACTGTTGCATGCCTTTAATCAAAACTACTAAGGAGGCTGAGGCACGAGGATCATAAGTTCAAGGCCAAGGTGGGCAACATAGCAGGGCTCTGTCTCAAAAGATAAAAGTGAAATACAACTGAGGTTCTTACAGTAGTGTCTGGATCAGTTGGATTAGCAAACCTTTACCTTGTCAGGGAAACCAACAGAAGTGGGATGGGAAAAGAGCATTGAAAGGACTTTGTCTCTTAATAGATACAACAAACTGGATAAATCAGAGCAATTTTTTTCATATTTTTAGTTACAACCATTGGAGTCGATGGGTTGAGAAGGCTGAGAAGTGATGGATAAAATGGCACTTATCCTCACTTATTCTCTTAGCCTTTGTCATATTACAGCATTTCCTGGTGGGTTTTAAAACTTTATCAACTGAACATTTAGAAATAACACATTTCTAGGTACTGAAAATCTCTGTTTTGTGTGTTTGTGTTATTTGAAAACTACAAAGGAGAGTTGAACTGCTGTACCAACGAACTCAGGGCTGTCTCTTAACCCCCTGAGAATGCTGGGCACCAAGCTTGAAATGCAAGTTTTAGATCCCTTCAAGGGCAAAAGACAAGGTACTGCGCTCCCCTTTGGCTCAGTAGGAGGGGAAAAAAGTACAAATGAATAAAATAATTGACAAGTTAAAAGTTTGTATTTTCCTTCCACTGTTATTCCTCAGTTGCAAAATTCAGCTTCTTAGAGGCAAGTTGCCATTGTCAGTTGCTTTGGAATCCATTCCAAAGTTTCTTCCTGATAGTACATACATATATCTATACACATCATTACACAAATAACACTTGTCTATTAAAATCGTGAGCTATAAGTTAGAATTCGCATAACAGTTTGATTTAAGATAGTTAAGAGTTTTTCACACACATACATGTGTGTGTGAAAGATCAAAATAGGATAATTAGCATTTCTATCACCTCAAACATTTTTCATTTCTTTGTCATCACTAATCTTAATTTTAGCCCCTCTTTTAAATGGCATTGTCTGTTAGGAAATTAGTACTATCAAAATCAACAATTTATTTTATAGTTAGCAGGAAATAAAAATGGAGATAAAAATAGAAAAGCATCATTGATAGAAAGGCCCGAGCTATCTGCAGTAGTTCACGCTTTCTTCCAAAGAACCCATTTTCTCTCCCTCTTTCATTTTGTATTAGTTTCCTAGTTATTTACCCTTTCTTCCATGTCTTTTAAAAATATAAGTTTTTAAAAGCTATGATAAGAAGTCTTTGGCAGTTGAGCTTGAAGAGCAGAAAACTTCTGTCTGACTCAATAACTGATCCAATTAAAGAAGAAAATTATAATGAGGTTATCATTAGGGATTTAAAAAATTTATCTATGTTGCCTAGAATTATGATCACTGTTGTTTTCAACTTATTTCTTTTTGAAAAGTACATTCTCTTTTCCTTTTCACCCTCCCAAGACTATCATCAATCTGTGCTTCACAATATTTATGTCCTATTACAAAAATAGGGCAAAGAAGAATACAGTTGGAAGGGACCTCAGAGACGGGCAGTTGTACTTTTCATTCCAACACGTAATTTGCTATTGCATTTTGGACTATTCATGTGACTTTTATTGACCTTTGTTTCTCTTTTTATAATACCATCTCCAGGATTTTTTTTTTTTTAGTTTTGATATTATCTGATGGTGTGATGATTCTGTATAACGTAGCAGAACCTGATGAATTATAAGAGGGCATTCAACAATCTGTATTTTAACAAGACCTTTCATAGATCCTGATGAGTTCTGAACTTTGGGAACCATTCCTGTAGTGGGGGGTGTCCTGTGAATGAGAGATAGTGTAAGAAAGTTATCTTAGTACGTTGCCTGGGTGCATGGTCAGATTCGGAGATGACCGAATTTCACTGGGTGTTAGACTTGGCAGCTGTTAGCTACTCTTCAAATTCTAACTGTGTTGTTTGTAAAGCTAATGAAGGCCTAGTGAACAATTTCAAAGGGGTGTCAGAACAACCAAACTCACTGTCTTTCCATGGTGTCCCTTTTACCATTCTTAGACTCTTTCTCCAAATGCCTAAGTTGAGATACTTTGCTACTATACAAAAACAACTCATTTTAATGATGGAGACTGCTGCCCTACAGCTAAATGTTGAAAAGCTGAAATGCAAGGATATGCTACTGATCTATAAATAGAGGAGAATACTTCCCCAACACATCAAAAACATTATTTTTAAAAGGAAGAGAAAAAATAGAAAGACTGTTTAAAAAGGAAATTTCTGTTTTCCCAGTAAAATTTTTTTTTCAAAATCTATTTTAAGAGATTCTATACTATGAGCCATACAGCTCTTAGATATATGTTTGTACCTCAAATTTTACAGATGAGATCTGGTGTTTCAACCACCATTCTTGTTGGTCAGAGATGGATTTCTTGGTCTCTTGAGCCTCATTACTTCCTTCTTGGATTGTATTTTCTAAATCAGATGTTTCTTATTCCAATTTCTCCTCATCTGTTCTGCATATACTTAAACTTTAGTAAATCATATTGTAACCAAGTGTTTCTGCCTCAGAATTCCTTGGGTGCATGATAAAATTGACACTCTGCTCCATCTGTATCCCACTTAGTTATTCATCACTTTTCTAATTTTTATCACCCAGTAACACTATTTTATATTCTTGTGGTTTTGGTAGGTTATACCTTGCTTTTTAATTCTCTGTGCCCTGATTTTTTTTTCCTTGTATGTCTATATCCCCCTTTCTGCCTAGAGTGGACTTGCTATCTACATCCACAATGTGCAGGGCTATTATAGGATCCAGTCAGCCTCCTTTGTTCCTCCACTTGGATATAAGTTTTATTTTATGTTATTTTCCAGAAGTTTATTTATACTCTTCGTAAATTGTATCTTGTATCATTCTTACTTGTATACATGTTTTTTTTTTTCCCTCTTGTACTTGATTAAAAATTTACTGAGGTCAAGCTCCATGTCTTATATAATTTAGTCACCTCATCCCCCAAACAAAGCACATCCCCTGCTCTTGCTAAATGTACTTGACCCCTCTAGACTAGCTTTTATGCCACTTCTAAATATCAAATCTTGTCCTCCCTCTGAAAGTTAAGGCTATTAATTAAAGTGAGGAGAGCTAAGATAGGGAATAATTGCTATATAAGGCAAAAAATTATGTGTCAAAGCCAATTATGAAAGAGTAAAATGTCAGCAAATATATATTTTTAAAGAGTATTATGAAATTGCATCCCTTTTAACTTTGTGTGTGTGTTTCTTTTCTGCAGGCGACTTTCTCCCACCACCACCTCCACCTCTAGATGATCCTGGTGCCCTTCCATCTGGCTCTGGAAACTTTCCTCCTCCACCACCCCTTGATGATGGTGCTTTCAAAGTGCAGGTAGGAGCTGTGGTTGCACTCATGAACTAGAAGGAAGCTCATGAATTCAGTAATTGTTTCTGTGGTAGATAAACATTTATCCAGAGCCTATAGAGGGCTTTGCAACTTATAAGGAACCAAGGCACTTTAATGCAAAATGCCCAACTCAAGCTTCTCAGATTTCTGCTGGCTTACACTTTGAAGCCCTGGAAATCCTTTTAACTACTAATTTTGTCTCAAAACCCAAAGCAATTTTTTAGGAATGCTGTTTGAGAAGTCTACATTTTCTTGTTATCCCAGGAACACATAGCTGGGCCTTCTTTATTGCCTTCCCGACTCCCTCTATCCACAAACATTGCATTTCAATGAGTAAGTCTGATATTTTAAGGATCTTTTTGGTCACTGTGGATCCAAGTTGGTCAGCAACATCCTTCTAACAAAAGTAACAACAAAAATCCTTAGGTTTTGTCTTGTGGGTAATTTTAGGGATGCATATATAGATAGGTGTTGTACTCTAGAGCTTGTAAATTGCAAAGAAACTCAGGGCTGGACATAGAAATGACACTAAAAGTAGGTTGCAGACTGTGATCATAGGGGACAGGTGAGTGACATGTCATTTAATCCAAATATATTATTTACATAAGGACAGATAATTAATAAAATTATAGAATTACTATTTTGTTCTTAGGTATGGTGATATTAGTATAGACATATTGAGGAAAAAATTAAGAGCCCTTGTCTTTTAGAGAAATATCTGAAGTATTGGGAGATGTAATGTAACAGTGTCTGATATTTGCTTCAAAATAATAAGAGTAGAAAATTTCTGAATGACAACATGGGTGAGAATAAGATTAGCTGTGATTTGATAACTGTTGGGTGCATGGTCATTTCTGTTATTTAGTCTACATGTCCATATGTCTGAATTTTCCTGTAAGAAGTGTAAAGGAGAAAAAGCCATAGAAAAGAACTGTTTATATGGTTTCATCTGTGGTCTTGTTTTCTTTCTCCCAAATTTCTGGTTGGAGGAGATAAAGGAAGAAATGATTCATTCATTCCAGAAATATTTTGTGTTCCTATTTGGGCATTATTTAAGTACTAGAAAATCTATAATTGAAAATAAAGACAGCTTGCCTTCTGTAACTTACAAGTTGGTAGACTAGTGAACATGAACAAATTATATGCATTGTGATATAAGTTGAGCGAACTACCTGCCAAGGGAAAGAGTGAAGGGGATGTGACTTTCTATAGTGTGTATATGGTCAATAATGTCCTAGAGCTTTGAAGGAGAAGAGCAGGGAATAGATCATAGGGATTTCTTAGGGAGTATATTTTCATGTAATCAATGTTAATAGAAGAAACTTTAAATAGCATCGATCCATTGAAATTAGTACGTTCCAGTTGTAATCAGTAAGTTCCAATTCAGTTTTAATTCTAGATCTTTTCAATGCTATTATATTTTTTTGCATGTGTGTATATACACACATGTATACATGTGTCATTTATATGTCACTCTATATATTAGTATATATATCTCCTGTATTTATTTTGTTGTAAGCTACCACAAAGATCAGATACCAGTGATGACAAGAGTTCTACAGAGTTCATATGTATTTTATGCAGCAGAACCTTTGTAAATAAAAATAATGTTTGAGTTTTCTTACACAGCTATCTTTAATAAAAAAATCATAAAACCTGAGTTTGCTTTTTATGTATCTTTGCTCTTATTTTGTTGGTGATGATTCTTTGAATGTTATTAAATATGCATGATTTAAAAATTGACTTATTCATTTTTCTCTTCTGAATTGTTATGAAAACTATTCTGTTGCATTTTAAATTTTTACTTCTAAAGGTTGACTTAATGAGAGAGACTTGCTTTTGAAAATTAGTTGAGCATCTTATTTCTAGTTGAGTGATTTTGAGCAGGTCACATGTAGACCCAGTTTCCTCATAATTACAAAAAGGTAGATATACATATAAATATACCTACTTTTCACAATGAAAAGACACAAATAAATTTGAAATTGTTAAGTTGAAATGGATAAACAGATATTTTGATGTTCTAGTAAATATTACCATGTGAAACTAATAATACCAAGAAATATATTAAGGCTTTGCTAGTGGGTTCCACAAAAAAAAAAAAAAATCATTCAATTCATGAATACAGGATGTCTTCCTATTTATTTGTATAGTCTTCTTTAATTTCTTACATCAATATGTCATTGTTTTCATTGTAGAACTCTTTTACCTCCTTGGTTAAAATTTGTTCCTAGGTATTTTATTTTATTTTTTGACTTTTAAAGGTGGGATATCTTTTTCAGATAGTTTGCTTTTGCCATATTAAGAAAATTACTGTTTTTGTATGTTGATTTTTGCTTCTTGTGATGTTACTGAATTTTTAAGTAAATTCTAATAGTTTTTGTGGAGTATTTAGGATTTTCTCTATATATGATCATACAGTCTGCAAACAGGGGCAATTTGACTTCCTTTTTTCCCAATTAGGATGTTTTTAAATTCTTTCTCTTGCCTAATTGCTCTGGCTAGGACTTCCAGTTCTGTGTTGAATAGAAGTGGTGAAAGTGGGCATCCTTGTCCTGTTCATGGGGCTTTCATAAAATGACAAAAAGACAAAAAGTCTCTTTCTGTGTGGACTTTGTTTGGAGGAATGTACTCAAGCCATGGCTTTGTTTTTGAAGAGGAAGGAAATAAACAAAAAGCCTGTTGCCATGTTGGCTTATGTTCTGTGTAAAACAGAAGGGAGAAAGATAAAAAAATAGCGTAGGGTTTGCCAAATGGAAAGGACAAATCTGGTAGGGAGAGTGTTATTTTTGAGACTCTTCATATGGAAAATTGTTGGCAAGTTAAAAAAGAAAATGGACATGCCCTTCCCTTGTGTAGTGGTGACTTGGGTGTGCCAGTGGCTCTGGGCATGCTCACCCCACCTTTGGATATGAGCTGTGATATAGTCTGGAGTGATGTATCATGGGAGAAAACTTTGCACCTTTTTCTCTCAGTTCTGGTGAAACCTCCTGTTGCCAAGTCCAGATTATAGCTGGTGGATGTGTGTTTTTATGTGCAACACTGTTTATGTTTCCAACCATATTTTCAGCTCAGAGCCAAAAGTATGTCTACTAAGTGTGACTGTGAGAATTATAAGAGATTCAGGGCTGAAAGGGACCTTCAGATCATGTAGTCCAACCCTGGCTCCAAGCATCTAGATATGGCCCTTTTAAGTACTAACTGAATGAATTAACTCTCTCCCCCCCCTTTTTTTGGCCATGGGGAAACTAAGAACCAAGGAAGAGAAGACCCTCTAGTTTCAGTTTTTACTGGATTTGGCCTTGACCTTTGTACCAGATGGTCCCTATGCTTGGTTTTGCTTTAGTTCTCTTTCAAGCTGTTAGGCTCTGAGATTCAGAGTAGGAGGGATACATGCTTTTATCTGGAAAGAATAGGTGCTACTGGAGTTTTGCTTGACACTCTTGATTTGTTTTTCAAAATTTAACCCAGAGGTGCTTTACCCCTTAGCTTCATCCCCGCCACACTCCTCCCACTTTTAAATTTTGAGACAGGATCTCATGAAGTTGCTTAGGGCCTTGCTAAAATTCCTGAGGCTGGCCTTGAATTTGTGATCCTCTCACTTCAGTCTCCTGAGCCTGTGGGATTACAGATTTGCGCCACCATGTCTGGCAACACATTATTTTCTATATGCTGTACACATTTTTTTTTTCCTTTTGCAAAGGCCAAGTAAGTGTTTATTTTTGTTTTGAGGGTTCTTATTTTTTTGGGGGAAGAGATGAATCTTGAAAAACAAGATTTTTTTTGGTTTGCTTTTTTGTCAGGAGCAATTTTGGCCTCTATGTCTATGAGGTTTGAGTGATCCATTAGCAGTCACTTTATTCATTCATTTGTTCTTAATTCTTTCAGTGTAAATTCAATACCTTCTAGATGTAAATGCCAATGCTAGGGCTCCTAGCCTTTGAATTTGACCTCAAAAGTTTGGGACCTCAACTCTTCAATTTTAGGGACTGAGTTAGCCTCTGTTGGTTTCGATGCCAAAGTTGACAATTTTTTTGTTATTTTCAGCCAGACCTTGGACAGGTATTACTTAGGAGAGTTGCACAGCAGGAGAATGTCTCAGAGAATTTCAGGTTTGTAAGAAATTCAGAGATCCCACATTCAAGTCCCTTTCTATTGTTACAATATTTTCTTTCTATTTTACAAAATGTTTATGAATGACTCTTACAGGATTGATAATGCTGAGGAATAGGAGATGGATAGTACCTAGAATCAAGGCTTAAAGAACACACACACACACACACACACACACACACATTTTTAAATAAAGACATGACAAATTGTGCCTCAGTTATGATGCTTTGATTAGAAGCACAATTTAAGTTCTGTATTAGTGGTAGGGAAATAAATTAACTATGATTGGAGAAATGAAAGTAGGTTCTTGGAAACAATTTCAGTTCAGCTGAACTTTGATGGTTAGATAGGGCCATAATTTTCAGATGAGGGGAGTGGTTCCCTCCCTCCCTCCCTCCATCCCTCCCTCCCTCCCTCTCTTTCTTTCTCTCTTTCTTTCTCTCTTTCTTTCTTTCTTTCTTTCTTTCTTTCTTTCTTTCTTTCTTTCTTTCTTTCTTTCTTTCTTTCTTTCTTTCTTTCCTTCCTTCTTTATTTCTTTATTTCTTTCTTAGTAAGAAGAATAAAAACACAGAGAAAGGAAATCACAAAGTCAGTGTGAGAGGCCTTGAACATTCAGCTGTGGAATTTACTTTTGTTCTGAAAGTACTTACAATTTAATGCAGGTGTTTGTTATTATTTTAAATATAAGGGTGACATCTCCAGTCTGTTGTTAGGTGCCAAGTGATGCTATTAACATACCATAAAACAAAATGTATCATACTGGCAGGAAGCCCCATGCAAACAATTCTGAGTTGCCTGATTGACTTCGTGAGATCCTTGGGGACTTACCTGAGATCCTTGGGGACACAGGATGGCTTCACTTTCAGGTGACAGTTTTGCAGCGCTTTCTCCATGGTGTCCAGTTAATGACTCACAACTCTTCCTCTCCTGTTTTGACCTGCCCTGAAGCTTGTTTCAATCATCTGCTCTCCACTGTTACATAATTTTGGTTTTCATTTTTCCTCGTCCAGCCTTTGAGACAGGATGGTTGCTTCTGCTCGTGGAACCCGTCTGTCTACCTCAGAAAACCAGATATTTTTGTCCCTCAGTGGTTATTCAAAATATTAAATTTCTCTTCTTATGAGACTGAAATTTGTCCTTTTAAGATTTCCTGATACTGATCTTCTTCCCGTCTTCCTAAATAATGATGCAAATGCAGTCAAAGGAAAGGTCCAACCAGGAGGGAGAGAGGTGGGTACTATGTACCTCAAGGAATTAATCAATAAAGGTTCAGAAAGAAGGTGATTTTTCTAAGAACAAGGTGAGAACAGAGTAACATAAGCTATGACCAGAATTAGTGGAAAAAAGAAAAGAAAGAAAAAGGAAGGGAATCCTCTGACATAATTTATTTTAAAGGCAGCCTCCCAAAGTTTTAAAGCCAATTCAGTCCTGTTTTTGTGGAACCCATTTGAAGTTCATGTATGTGTATGGTGAATGGTGGCTTATGATCATTGCTAATATATTTCAATCAATTTCAGAATACATTTCTACTTACCTATTTTACACATTTCTGAACAATTAAGAACTTGGCCCACAGCCATGGCCACTTGTATTCAGAAGTGCACAGAAAGAGGCAAGCTGGATTGGCTTTGTATGATTTGGACAATTCTTTTCATAGACAGCATGTCTTCTACTGACTGGCAATGTGATGAGGAAGGACAAGGCTGGGTATAAAAGGAGATCCAGGTGACTACAGCTAGAATTCAAGGCAGAGACCTGTTGCCCTAGCAAGAACAAAAAGTGGTCAACAAAAGATTGAATGCTCTCTGAGGTGCTGCTTCTTTCTTGAATTGAGAATGCAAGGATATCTTGACCCACAAGAACATACCAAAAGAATGATTAAGTCGCATATTTCTCCATGGCCCTTCACCTGGTTCCTTTTGGATGAGCAAGCACTAGTTGATTTGTAGTTTGTAATCCTGGCAGCAACAGTAGCAGCAACAGCAGCGATAGCAACAGCTTGCATTTGTGATGATCTTCTACTTTTATGGTTCGTGTATGTAGGTCACCGTGTGTTTAGCAAGGCCTGACGGGTTTGCTGGTATGCTCCTGGCTCTGCCCAGTGTGACTTCCTAGAAGTGAATGTCAAAGTTTCCTGTTTGCTTTTTACACTGAATCATCTGGGTATTCAGATGAGAAGAGAGGGAAATTTTGGTGTCTGTACTTGTCAAAATGTCTTTCTCTCTGACAATAGTAGGTCTAGAGTCAATCAGGGGGTGTTCCAGTGTTTCATTTAGAATTTTGAACTTATTTCTTCTTCTTCTCTTTCATCTTCCCATTGCCCCACTGTTTCCTCCACTCTTCTTCCTCCTTTTTCCTTCTTCTGCAGTGTTGGGGATTGAACCCAGGGCCTTAGGTATGCTAGGCATGCCCCTAGCCCCTTTTCCTTATTTTTCAAAAATGATTTATTGAACATGGTAGAGCATTCTGTGATTGATAGTGGATTATGTGTATACATACATGCCCAACTTTATCAACCCCATTACCTTAAAGTAATCTAGGACGCATTGCTTTCTGTGGTGAAAGATTAATCATTATACAAAGAATGTCTCATGGGGAAATCCTGTTGTACACTGGGATAACAGTGAGGTTAGCTCTGCTTTAGCTTCTCAGTTTCTGGGTAGGAAGTAATTTTCTGCACTTGTGTATTACAGAAACTTTCCTTTGCCCAACTAAAGTGAAACTGCAGATGACTCTGAATCCTTGGAAGTTTTTAGTGGTTACATCAAGATTGACATATGTTTATTTTATTTTTTTTTTTACTCATGAAAAAGTAATGCATATTTTTAACTTATAAAAAGTAATGCAAGATAAATAAATAAATAAATAAATGTTTTTACATGTTACTTTATCAAGGAAAGGTGATGATCTGCATATATACCCCCATTCCCAATACCCAATACTTGACACTGAGTGGTGGTGTTCTCCCTTCCTCACCTCAAATATTATTAAAACAATAGAGTAGAATGAGAGAAGGGAGGGAAAAGAGGGAATCATGAACTGAAATCGATTTCCATGCATGTATGAGTTTGTGGGGATGAACTCAACTGCTATGTTAAACGATAAAGATTCAATAAAAAAATATTTGTTGAGTATGTTATAATATTTTCAACTTTGTAGTAACTTTTTTGGGGGATATAGGGTTGGAGATTGAACCTTGGGCACTTTTCCCTTGAGCACTTGTTATTTTTTTTAAAATTCTGAGATAGGATCTCACTAAGTTGCAGAGGCTTGCCTCAGATGTATGATCTTTCTGTGTCCGCCTCCTGAGAAGCTGGGATTACAGTTGTGTGCCATCATGTCTGCCTTGAACACCTTTCTTTTAAGAAAGTTCTCATGCTAAATTGTACAACCACATTAGTAATAGCTCAGTCATAGCTTTTACTTCATTATACTTTTTTGTTTTCTTTTTCCAGTATTATCATCCAGATTTTTCCCTTTTATGTTCATTTTTTTTTTTTTTACCGCAGGACTTCATTAAGTAATTTTATTGATGGCTATGTGAGTAATAGAAATGACTTATATTTTCTTAAATATTGTTTGGCTACAAGTAGAATTGTAGAACCAAATTTCACTTGCCTTAATATTCTACAATTATTTTGAACTATCTTTTATTATAATTTACCAGTAAGTATTTGGAGGTGAGAAATCTGATTCCATTCTCATTTTTTTTTTTTTGCACTTAGTAATCTTTTCCTTTGGGTTTTTAAGCTGTATTTATAGGAGTCCGCAGTTCTATACTGTGTCTACCCCTCTATTCCTCTCAACATTCAGTGACTGGTTCATGTGAGAGTCAGGATTAACTATATTTAGCTAAAGGAGGATGTTCTTGTGTTATTTGGGGAAAGAAATTCCTTCATTTGCCACAATAATTAGCTTTCAGACTACTTATTTATTTTCTCTTTTCATATTTTTTATTGGTGCATTATAGTTGTACATAACGATGGAATTTATTACATATTTGTACAAGAACACAATATTAATTTTAAAAATATTTTAATCTTTTAAGTAGTATAGAAAACAAAAAACTACACATAATTGTTATGGTAATACTTTTATAATTGTCCACATGTGTACCCTTAGTGAGATGTACCTTTCCCTCCAGCTTGCTTGCTTTCCCTCCCTCCCTCCCTCCCTCCCTCTCTCTCTCTCTCTTCCTTCCTTCCTTTTTCTTTCTTGCTTTGTAGTACTAGGATTGAGGGTTTCACACATGCTAGACAAGCACTCTACTCCTGAGCTACATTCCTTTTTAAAGTTTTCTTTAGAGAGAGGGTATTGCTAGTTGCCCAGGCTGGCCTTGAACTTGCCATCGTCCTGCCTTGGCCTTTTGAGTACCTAGGATAGGTGTGCACCACCACAAGCAGTCTGACAAGTTTATTTCTTTGTAAGTCTTTCAGTTACTATCTGGTGACCTTTCATTTCATCTTTCAGAGATCTTATTAGCATTTCTTACAGGAAAGGTCTAGTTGGAACAATCTCTCTGATCTTTTTTCTGTTTGGGGGGAAATGTCATAATTTCTTCCTGACATTTAAAGGACTTTTTATTTATTTATTTGGTCCCAGGGATTAAAACCAGGGGTCCTTAACCACTGAGCAACATCCCTAGCCCCCCAGTTTTTAAATTTTTTTTTTTTATTTTGAGGCAGGGTTTCGCCATGTTGCTCAGGGTCTTGCTGAGTTGCTAAGGCTAGCCTCGAATTTGCCATCCTCAGCCTCCTGAGTCCCTGGGTTTACAGGTGTTCCTCTGCAACCAGCTGAAGGACATTTTTTTAAAAATCTGGTATAGGATTCTTTGTTGACAGATTTTTTGGGGGGAGGGGGTACCAGGGATTGAACTCAGAAGCACTTGACCACTGAGCCAAATCCCCAGCCCTATTTTTGTTTTATTTAGAGACAGGGTCTCACTGAGTTGCTTAGTATCTCACTTTTGCTGAGGCTGGCTTTGAACTCAAGATCCTCCTGTCTCAGCCTCCTGAGTTGCTGGAATTACAGGTGTGCACCACAGCTCCCAGTGACAGGTTTTTCTTTTTCTTTTTTTTTCACTTTGAATATATCAACCCACTTTCTTCTAACCTCTTAAATTTCTGATGAGAAATCTGAAGATAATCTGATTGAAGCTCCCCTATATGTGATGAGTAAGTATACTCTCTTACTGCTTTCAAATTTCTTTGCCTTCACGGGGGCAGGAATGATGGTGGAATGAGATGAACACCATTACTCCACGTACGTGTATGACTGCACGTGTGGTGCCACTCTACAGTGTGTACAACCAGAGAAATGAAAAGTTGTGCTCCATTTGTTTACAATGAATTGAAATGCATTCTGCTGATTAGAATAAACAAACAAAAATACAAAAAATATTCTTTGCCTTTGTCATTCTTTCAACAGTTTTTGAGGTATCTCAGTAATTGTCTCTTATTATATCAACTTCAAGCTTCCTGGGATGGCTTTGTCCATTTTTCCCCCCAAATATTCTTTCTACTCTTCTTTTTCTCATCTTTCTGAAATCCCACAGTACATATGTTGGTCTGCTTCCTGTACTTCCACTGTCCCATGGGTACCTTTGGTACCATTTGGTTGTCCTCAGTCTTTTCTTCCTATTTCTTTCTTTTTTTGGGGGGGGGGCGGTGAGCCTTTTGTGTTTTGGGAGAATTTTTTTTCTTTTTTGTTTTTGCTTTTTTATCGTTTTAAACACATTTATTTAATTATTATATGTGGTGCTGTGGATTGAACCCAGAACTTTTTGTATGCAAGGCCAGTGCTCTGCCAACTGAGTTACCTTCTAATCCCTTTTCTTTATATTTCTGAGACTTGATATTTTGCATTGACTTATTTTCAAGTACCCTGACTCTTCTATGTGCTCAAATCTATTTTGAATTCCTCTAGTGAAATTGTTTATCATTAACTGTGCTGTTCACTCCCAGAATTTTGGGGATTTCTTTTTAAGTTTTCTTTCTCTTTGTTAATATTTTCCTTTTATTAATACTTTAAAAAGTCCCTTTCTTTAGATTTTTTTTTTAGCATCTTTAGGATAGTAGTTTTAAAGTCTTTGTCAAGTAGACTACCATAAAATCTTTTTTGGGGGACAGGTTCTATCCATTTTAATTTTTTGCTCTGAATTGGCCATACTCTCTCTTATTTTTTGTATGTTTAGTGATTATTGTTGTTTTCATTGAAAAAAAAAAGTACATTTATAACTAATCAGGAGGTAAATCTGGAAATCAGATTTTTCCCTTTTTGTAGGCTTTGCTGCTTTTTGTTTTTCTCGATCCCACCCCCATCCCCCCACCCCCATGTCAAGAATCAACCGTAGGTGGAAATTTAATGTTTTAGGTATTTTTTGAGCCTCTGCCTTTCCCTGGATATGTGTGGTAACTGTCATTTCTTCCATATATGCAATTCGTTTTGAATGTCTTAGTCATCAGTGTTTGGTTCCCAAACAGGAAAAAGTGAAAGATGCCGGGGAAAAAAGAAAGGGGGTGACTGATTAAGTCCCCTGGAAATCATGTCAGTTAGAGTGAGATGGGCAAAATATTGACAACTGCCTCTTTTTCTTCACATCTTTGATGAGAAGCAATGGCCAATGATCAGAGCATAAATCCCTGATATTTGGAAGACAAGGTTCTTTTTTGCGCACCCTGACTCCTGTGGGATATATGCTGGCTGCTCCAGGAACACAGGAACAGTTGCCTGCCAAGGGACTGAGGGATAGGGGATAGATAGCTGCTACAGTTCCAAGAGCTGAAATTGACCTAAATGAACCAGTTTACCATCTAAGACTTTCCCCTGGAAGGTGGAAGCTTTCAATTAACTCCAGCGTTCCAAAATAGTCACATCACAGAGGCTATGGCAGTGCAATGGAATGCAGTGGTTGTCTGGGTGGGGAGACAGACTTCTGTTCCATCCTTTGCTGCCATATTCTCAGAATCTCTTCTTCCTCTTTTGATATTCACTGTATTGAGCTTCCTGGATTCCTCTCCTGCATCTGATTATGTCTCTCCACCCCCACCCCACCCCCCCTTTAACCAGATCTCCTTTTTTTTTCTTCCTGTCCCTACATATAGGTATCCACTTTAGTTCTCCCTGTGCCCTTCTGGCTTCTCTCAGGAGAATTCAGAATTCTAACCTTTGTTGATCTGATAACTGGAATTAGCTATGACTCTTGGCACGGTTTTGTTCTTTGATAGGAACCATAATCCCTATCCATAGGCTAGTTCCACAGGGAAAGCCAGTTCAGTGTGTCCCAAATGCTACTCATCTTCATTTAGAAGTAGCAGCATATTTTCTGGTGTCACAAAGTGTAAAATCTGTGCTCAGTGTTGATATGACTTTCTTTTTGAGTATATTCACCAAAAGGACTTTTTGGCTTAAAAATCCCTCTCAGGATTGCTCCAGTCTGTTTTCTTGCCCATCATCTGAGCTTCTTCCTTCTCCAGATCACGGATGACTCATGGCCTTAATTCTATCATTTTTTACATTCCGGCTGCATATCCCTAACCAATTAATAATTCAAAATTGTTATTTTTTCCTTGTGGATGTTTATTGCCTACCACATTAAATTTCTTCTCTTGGTCGAGTTTTCAGACCTCCATGACCTATCTCACCCTGCACAACATAACTTATCTCCCAATCTGTTCCCTATATAATCTTTTTGCTCTTTGGAGGATGTCTCCTTGTCAGTTCTATATGTAGAGTTAATTTTCCTGTTTCTTCCTTGCTGTCTGAAGCATCCTTATCTCTTAACTGATAAGTACTCATTCATTTTTAAACAGCCCTAAGTCAGTTGCCACGTTCTTCCTCATGTGAGCCAGCCTTCCACTGGCTCTTCCTTGTCCTTGTCTGCATCCTTACTCTTTTGACTGAGTCATGTGGTACAGCAACGTGACCAAGGTTTAGTTCTAAGAAGTCCTGTTCTGTTCCTTACCAATGCATTTCCTAACTCTGCATTCTAAATGAGAATATTAATAACAGTTTCATAGAAATTTATTTTGAGAATTAATTAAGATAATGAATATAGTACATCCAGCAATATCTAGTTCATAGTGAAGTCTACTATGAATCAGTTGATAAATCATTTAATGCTCTTTGATTTTTCCTGCCACTTAATATATGCCTCAATGTGGAATGATGAAATTATTTCATGTACATCAATCTTGTCACCAGACTGATTTTCATAAAATAAGAATCACAAAATAGCATATTGGAGACCTCTGAAAAATCATTTAATTTCATTAATCATAGAGGCTTAGATTTGAGTACTCCTTATCCAGGCAATCATTCTTGTGGTTAAGAAACTGGGGCCCAAATTTCTTGAGTAAACAATTCAGAGTGACATAGTTACTAGGAGAGCTGTACCCCAACCACAATTAGAGGTTTCTGGATTTCTTAACCTGTACTCTTTCCATTATCTTCTTGTTAGATTCCCTTTTAGCCATTGCCTAAAGTTTGGATCACTACTCAATATTCCTGTGTCACCCATAGTCCTTATTCCATTGTAAGAAGGTAGAGTAGCTATTTGGTTGATATTTGTGCATTGATTGATTGACTGAATCATTCTTTGTCTCTGCTATAGGAATTCTCTGGGAGTAGACCATGCTAAGTGTATCATATGTATAACCTTTTGGGATGCTTTTGACATTGCTGTAAGCATGCAAAGGGTTCAACATGTACCACTTCTGTTCTCTGTGTCAGGGTGTTGGGAAGGAAATGGGAGAGGAAGTTATATACATCTTGAGCAAATCAGGCTTTTCTATTTTTAGTCCTTGCTACTGTTTGGAAAGTACAGTCCCTGTTCGTGGCAGTCTGGCATGTGTTTCCTTAGTGCCATTTCAGAAAAGAGGAAAAATAAATATGGGAATTTTTTTTTGTAGTGAAAATAGTTACTCAGTGAAATCACATAAGTTTCCCCTTTTTCTCTTGATGAAACCTCAAACCAACTAAGCACAGATTCCTCAACCTCAGCTATGCATGTCACGGCCTCATGTAGAACAGGAGACTGGAGTCAGCAAAATGTAGTTTAGCAAGATATGTTCTGGTGCTTCAGCGAGACAGTGGGTGGGGAAAGCAGGGGTGGGAGTGGCAATGTGGCTTTGACCAGCACCAGACTGATGCCCTATGGAGAAACTGAAGCCAGAGTTAGGTAGACAGACATGCATCACTGGAACCCTTTCCTTTAGCTGTTCCTTCTGCCTGACTGTCTCTCCTTGGCGAAATTCTCCCTGTCTAACATCCAGTCCATCAATTCCAATCAATGAATGACTTCTCTTCTGGACTTATGATGACTTTTGGGGGGATTTTCCTGGTCCAGAGATGTATTAGTTATCATCAGCAAACAACAGAGGGACTTATCCTGGTGAACACGATGTGATCTGCACTTAGGGTTGTTTTACTAGAGTGGGACATGACCAAACAAAAGAGGCAGTGGTAGCAGGGATTGGGGTCAACCTCAGGAGTCCATGGGGGCAGACAAAGCCTGAACTGAAGTTCTTCCCATGAATGTGGGGAAGGGCTACTTGGAAAGGAAGGGTCCTGGAAAAGGGAAGGATTCAGGATGCTTTGCAGGATTCTGACTTTCTTCAGGGGAGATGAGTTTGCTTCCTGACTTAGTGTTTATCACACAGGAAAATCCTCCAAAAAATCAGAAACTCTGAGGCAAGCATGATGTGAACATTACTAGAGGAAATGTTGATAACAGCAATATTGTTCCTCTTTCAGGAGAGAGGGTATACATACAGTCAACATACATAAGCAACTCTTCTTTGATAAAATTGTGGGAGTAGGGTGAGAATAATGCATTGGTATAATTAATGCTAATTTGTGGATACTGCTGTATTGTTGTCATTGTTTTTTAATTGAATATGTATTAAGCTCCAACAGGGTGCTATGAATAATACCAACTTATAGTTGATTTATTAGAACACTCAGTAGACTTATAAACACCAATAAATGGAAACTCACAGCACCCCTTGGAGGTGGTAAACATCTTTGCCATTTCTACAAATGAGGAGAAGTGAAGTAGATTGTGTTTGCTTTTCTGGCACTGTGGGTGAGAACGCAGAACTGTCGAATGAGAGAGAAGTATTTTCCCTGTCCCTGGGAACTGGGTTAGAACACATTACTAAAGAATTCTTAAATGTGTTCAGAGTTGTGGGATTTTAATTAAATTGTTCCAATTGTTGTTAGCACTTGAATTAACAACAGGCAGCCAAATTTTAGGCCAGCAGATTTTAAATTTATTATGGAAAAGAATTGAGAAAGGCACAGAAGGTTTATTAAATGCAGATGACTAGACCCTGCCTTCATGTGTTTAAACTGTTAAATCAGAGGGTAAAAGCTAAGACTGCGCCCCTTTAATGGGCATCTGAGATGCTTCTATCTTCAGAGGATGCTCAGCTTCCCTTTGCTACCCCAGCTTTGCCTTATTATAAGAACTTCCTTTGGCTACTGAAATCTAGAGCAACCCTGAGACAAACTTTGCATTTCATATTATGAGGGTCTCCTCAAAAATCACCTGGTATGATCTTATAATCCTCTATTTCAGGGAACATATCACCAGTGAACATTTACAGAAGGGCTGCTGCCTGCTTAGCATTCTAATGGACATTTAAATACCAGTTCTTGATTTCACCTGGTCTTAAAGATGCCGCTTTGGAGCTGGTTTTACATTCCCCTGTTTCATAAGCAGAATCTGAAAGTAACATTATATGACTTGGTCAAACCTCATGCTTGTTTAAATCCTTTCTGTTTAAATCTAGTAGGGCCTACATTTCACTTTTGAGTTTGAAACACAGGTGGAAAGCTTTGCAGCACTGAAAACATTTGAATATGGCTGTAGAGCCTCCCGACCTGGTTTAAGTATGACATATTTTAAATAAAGCATTCATGTAAAAATGGTGGAGAGGTGGGGAAGGAAATGTGGAAGGGATAATTTAGCATTTTGTTATTCCTTTATTTTGCATCTTGTTTCTTTTATATAGACTGGGGACTGAACTGACCCTAGGTGAATAGCAGACCTTTGATTGTCACTTGACTCTCCACAGCCAGTGCAAAAGAAAATATTTGTCAGGAAAGATTGCAGTTGGGCATGAGCAGCATTTTGGAGGAGAGAGAGGATTTTTAAGTTGGGACAAAAACAGTGAGGTTGAGACAACATCATTCCTTGCACTCTTTAGACTTTTTTCAGCCTCCATCTAGTGAAGTGACAGACTAGTCACTGCAGTCTGTTAATCTGTAATTTTGTGTTCAAAGGTGGAGATGTTTGTGTGATCTAGCCATGCTTGTTCCTCGTGTTGTGGAAATCACACGTATTCCTGATCATGGTGGGATCAATAGTTTCCCGATATGTTTCTATACTCACTTTTTATCAATGGCAACCTTTGTCATAAAAATAGGAATTCCTGCTGAGAGTGTTAATGTAAATTGTCTGTGCACTGCTTAAAATATATGTGATTCATACCCTGTGTTTGTTCCCACATCAACACTAAGTCCCAAGATACAATTACCCCTGCCCACTCTCTCCTTCGTCACGGTGACTGTGTTTATTCTTTAGAGATCTGTACCTTGGACCAGAGCCAACCTCCTTCTATGCCTAGGGTCTGCACACCTGAATGGTCTGATCATAGCTGACCCTCTGAGTCTGCGCTTACTCTTATTTGTACCTCAGAGAACACTTGTATTTGCCAAGTACTCCCAGGTGTTGTAGAAATCCTCTCATGTCTTTATGCTCATATAGTAAATTTCTTAAGTATTTTTTTTCTCCATCCAAGGTCTTCTCAACCGCCACTGCACCCATGCAGCTCACTCTCCCCAATTTCTCTATTTAGCCGCTCTTTCTTCTTCCTCTCTTTTTTTCTCTAACATCGTGTGCTTCATATATTTACCCACACGTATCCTGTCTTTTAATGTGGCCATATGTGGATAAACTAGCGCCTCTAATGCAGCTGTATGCACTTGGACGGCAGAGAATTACTGATTTTCCTTTCTCTCAGTCCCTTCTTCCTTCCCTTCTCTTTCCTCCCTCCCTCCCTTCCTTCCTCCCTTTCTCCCTTCCTTCCTTCCTTCCCTGAACTTCTGGTTCCTGTACTCTTAATATTTGATAAATATTTATGGAAAAGTGAATAAAACTATCCCAAATGGGGAAGTAGAAGATGAAAGAAAATGTTGGATCTTGCCTTTTTAATTATAGTTACAGCCATGACCTAATTCTTGGTGACCTAATGCGCTCTTATAATCTCCGTTTGGGCTTACAGGCAGGACTGTTCCCCTTCTTCATTTTCAGCTGGATGTCAAGCAAAGTGCAAGAGCTTTGGAACACAATGTTTGGGTCCCAAATTGTCATTATTTTATTTCCTACATGAGTGACCCTAGAAGGGTCTCTCTTTCTTTCTGATCTTTGTTTTCCTCTTTTGTTAAACAAGAAGAATAAAAATCTTACCAATCTCTAGGAATGCTGGGCAAATGCAGTGAGGTGCTTGTGAAAGTGCTTTCCTAAAGTTAAGCATTCCTTTACTAACAGTGGCCCTGCAGAAGGAGCTAAGGGCCCCGCCCAGGTCCCCAAGGTGACTGTCCCAGGCCCAGTGTGGTAGACTGTTTAGCTGGCTAGAAATGCTGCTAGCTTGTAGGATCTTTACAGAACTGCCTTGAAACAGGACATTTTGCCAAGAGAAAATGATGCTCAAATTGAGGATGCTCATAATGGATCTGATGCACCTTTTCATACCAAAAAATATGATTACTGGGGTTTTAGATAATTCCTCCCATCTCTCCCCCATTCTAAGCCTTCATGATAAGGCATAGCTTATATTTTGAGGATTCCTCTCCTGACTTCTTGCTCAAATGCTGTCACTCTCACCTCTATTTCCATATCCACTAAACAGCTAGTGGCTTTCGAAACAATATACGTTTCCTCTACACAATTGTTACCAATAGCCCTGTTTTTGAAATGAGTATGTCAGATTCTATCCTATTAGTTTCTGTTGTATGGGTTCTGTCTTTTCAATGATCAAAATAATGTTTAAACTAAACAGAAATAGAGTAATTTGGTTCTAGTAAGGGGTTAGAAGTAGGAAAAAGAAAAACCCAAAACCAAAACTATAAATACTTCAAGTTCTTTGTTAATATCAGATAGGTTGCATTTATATGAATGTGTTAGAATAACAGTACTTCTTATATGGGATGAAAATGAAGAGATCAAGTCCAAACCTCTTATTTTGCTGTATAGAGGCTCAGAGAGGGAGAGTAATGTACCCAGGGTTACCCTGGTCACCTATGGCAAAGCTGGGGCAAAACACTGAGGAAACTGCTTGTCTATTCCCTCTACTTACATACCCTCCTCCCTGTCTACCACAGAGGATTCTGGGGATTACACTGGCAGGTAACAAGCATCACATTTCTGGGTCAGCACTCCTAAATATTCTGACTTTGACCCATGTTTAAGTTTCTTAGGAAAATTACTACACTATGTTCTTACACTGACAGCACATTTTGAGTAGGAGGACTGGGGCTAGGAAGCATTGATACAGAACTCAGTGTCCCATGGTCATCACTTGGCTGTTTAATCATTAGTAAATCACTTAAGCTTTCTGGTCCTTTGTTTCCTTTTGGCACAGATGGGAGCAGAGGCCCTTCTTGTCTCCAGTGTCTTTGTATCTAAGGCATTCTGATTTCCCCCTTCCTGGAATTTCTGTACTACTTATCTATATTGCATTCTGGAAAGGCTTTAAGATGGGCTCTTCTCCTTCTGTAGTTTTTTTGGTTTAGTCTCACCAGTGAGACTGGAAGTCAGTGGACAGTGTCCTGTTTCCTCTCTTCCATAGGTTTTCTCATCTGGAAGAAGGAGTGAGAGTAACTTTTTATTTCATGGGTTCTTAAAGCAGCCAGTTAAAGTAGTCTACAAGATATTACTTTGAAGAAGATGTTTTAGAGCACAAGGTGTCAAGGTTTTACACCTCTTTCTGAACCTTCAGTGAACTATTATCTCGGACAAGGTAAATCATGTTTTTAGTTCTATTACCTCATGAGCCTGATTTCCTTTCTCTGTGCTAATCATTTATAATCACTTTCCCAGCATACTTTATCTGCACATCCTGATCAATGGTGCTTGATACACAGAAGCAGAGCCATAGATGTTTACAGGAATTTCTCACCCATCATCCACTTGGATGGCATCTCTTTAGTGTTACAGCTCTGGCTATACAACATGGACTGCTTGGTATAGGAACTCAACACTTGTTCTTGTTTTACTACTTGGGTAATAACATTTTGAAAGGTCATTGAAAGGGTTCAAAGGAGAAAAGCTTTGAGAATGATGAGCTAATATATAAAGTTAATGCCAAACTACTAAGATTCCAAATGTTGGGAAATGTGTAAAGTGGCTTTTAAAATAATGTATCATACTCCAACTCATTAGACCTGTGTTATCAAAATGCAAAACAAGAAAACGATCTTCCTTGAAGTTTTAAAATAAAGTCAATAGCAAAATTACCTGTCATGTTTTATTTTCTACTGCACAGTGCAGTAAGGATGAAAAATATTTTAGTAACTGTTTAATTTATATGTTCAATTATTGTGCATATTCTTGACTGCCCCCGATATGAAATTTCCTTAATGAAAAAACCAAGGTATCTTATCTTTTCTCTATCTTTTAAAACTCGTATCTGCTAATTGTATTTTTTCTTGGTAATTGCGTTATATAAAGGATTCCTAGGGAAACACTAATGACTCCTGGTGATTTTATGGGGATGTCTCTCTCTCTCTCTCTCTCTCTCTCTCTCTCTCTCTCTATATATATATATATATATATATATATATATATATATATATATATAGTGTGTGTGTATGTGTGTGTATGTACATACACACGTATATATTTCCTATGTGTGGACTGATTGGCCGGGTGGCTCTCAGACACCAATTTCGTCCTCTAAACTTGATGTAGATCATTCACAGCAGTTGTCCTCAAGCTCTCTTTTACAGGCATGCTTCAAGGTACATTACTGGGGAAGGTAGGGAGGACCCTGTGGGTAGAAGCCTAGGCTTGCTCTACTGCTACTTGACTCAAAGCAGCTTTTTACCTATTTCAAATAATGAAGTTCTGGATATCACATGTCTCTGCTGCTTAAAATGGGGTGCTAATTACATATCCTACTGTCAAACAATGTCTGGGGTGGTTATGTTTATGGTTCTTATTTTATTGATGGAGAGATTAATAAATATGTATTGTTATGTATTATTATATAGCCATTCTCATTCAACTTGACCTGTGTTTTAATTGCAAGAGGCTTTTAAGAGTATAGTTTAATATTTTTTTATAAAGGTTGCAATTTGTTAGAAATAATTCATAAGTAGGTAAATAAAATTAAAAAGTGAAGTTTTTTTGTTTGTTTGTTTGTTTTTGCCTCTGTAGGGTAGTTTTTGCTTTCTTTTCTGAATAGAGCAGTGAACAAAGAGACCGCTTGTGTCCACATACTCAATACAAACCACTTTAACCCATTTGGCTTAAATGCTGACTTGACCTCACTCTGGTGGGTTTGGTCCTATTGATGGTGGGCGGCAAGGATAGTGGCAGACAAGTTATGGAATGTCATTATAGATTTGAGCATTATTGGTGGTTAAAAAATAAAAGATGATCTTTAAGGTTACTACCCCTCATTTTACAGGGGTAACAGCTGAGTTTCCCGAAGGGAAGGTGACAGAAAATTTGTTGTTGGTAGACCTGGCTTCCTCCTGTCCTCCCTGTGAAGGAGTGGCCACGTGCTGGTGGCTCCAGTAGGCTGATTTTGTAAAAGAATGGCCCCTGGAGTATCTCTGAATATTGGAGTGAACCTTAAGGATCCCATGATTGAAATCTGGCATCAAGGTCAGAGGCACATCTGTGACTGAATGCTTGTCATCTTTCTTTCCTTCCATTCAGTTTTTCTCTCTCCCTTCCTCTTCATCCTCATTGTCAATTCTTTAAAAAAAAAATATTTGCACATCCATTATTCTCCACTCTCTAATGACAGGGTCTCTATTTCCTTGTATGTTTTGATTTTTTTTTTTTTTAGTTTCAATGTTAATGATTTATTTAAAATTGTTGAATTCTTTTTTCCCCTTTTTTATTGTTGTTTGTTCAAAATATTACATAGTTCTTGATATATCATATTTCACACTTTGATTCAAGTGGGTTATGAACTCCTATTTTTACCCCGTATACAGATTGCAGAATCACATCAGTTACACTTCCATTGATTTACATATTGCCATACTAGTGTCTGTTGTATTCTGCTGCCTTTCCTATCCTCTACTATCCCCCCTCCCCTCCCCTCCCCTCCCCTCTTCTCTCTCTACCCCCTCTACTGTAATTCATTTCTCCCCCTTGATTGTTAATAATTAGCCATACACATCCTCTGTTCAGTTGGTCATGGCCATAGCTCATCCCTGGGGCAGTTTTGTTACGCGTTTCTCATTTCAGATTTATTAGAGGAGGAGGATTATTTGCCTATCTTATCTTCTTGTCACAGACCAAAGGCTAGGTTTACTAACATGCTATGGACCTTTGCTCAGGTGCCCAGCCTTGGTTCTGTGAGCCTCAGTGTTCTGAAGTGCAGTCTCATGATCCAAAATATGGATCTTTGAGCAATAAGGGCAGGATATAAGGCTATTTCCTTTAATGAAGATGTGAGTGGGCCACATATTATCAATTTTATGAGTGTTCAGACTGAGAAGGATGAGGTGATAGGGAATACAAAGGAAAAAGAGAAATTAAAGCTTTCCCAAGCCTGGGGTGCAGGTTCTGTCTTGATGATTTTTGCTGTAAGTATACCAGACCTACGAACAATTCTACCCTCTGATGTTTCCTTCTTCATTTATATAAAAAATATTTATTTATTTATTTATTTATTTATTTATTTCAGTGCTATATTCCCAGTTGTCAAGCTATGAATTCACATCAAATCTTGAAGATGCTTCCTCTATTATGAATGCTACCATGTTTGCTCCACAGTTGGCTTTTTGAGGCACCTTTTCCCACTGCCCTTAACTTGTGTAGTTGATGACCTTGGACAATCAGAAGACTTGAGTTTGATGTTGTTTGCACATTAAAAATGTTGAATTGTATTGAGGTTAGCCTCTTAGGAAAGGGAATTATTTTTATTTTTAAATTTCTGTCTCTTCAACATGTAATGACAACAAATCTCAAAGAATATAGTATATTAGATATTACTAGTCACAAAGGGCCAATAATGTCAACCACTACTCTGTTAATTCTACGAAGTTGGGGAGCAGGCATTCTTTAGACTGCATACTACTTAGACAAAAAAACAGTGTGAGAGAAGCCAGTCACACAAATGAATGATGAGAGTCGCGCTATGATCACTGGTATTGCAGAGGGATAGGCAAAGAAGGGTTAGGTTATGGGCTGGGGTTGTGGATCAGTGGTGGAACACTCACCTAGCATGTGTGAGGCACTGGGTTTGATCCTCAGCACCACATAGAAGTAAAATCGAGGTATTCTGTCCACCTACAACTAAAAAACATATTTTTTTAAAAAAAGGAAGGGTTAGGTTATCAAATCAGTAGGATTATCAGTAATGTCCTGAAAGAGAGGGTACATTTGATGAGATATAGTACACAGGTTTTTGGAAAGGTGAGCATTTCATCTAAATCAATGGGGAAAGGATACACATCTTAACATGAATTAAGGTATTTTGTCCCCAATTTTCAACATGTTGAGTGTCATTCAATAAAGTGGCATTTCTACTAGGTAAGTAGATCATATTTGTTATAATCCTCATTGATACATGCCACCTGTCTCAACAGTATCAGAAATAATGTGAAAAGGCTGGTCATATTATATATCATGGGAATTATAATAAATACTAATCATACTGTCTCCATTATTATTTTTGTTCAGATCTTGCTTACCCATTATTTGGATGTATCTATTGGTATTTTCATGACATCATTAATAATATGACATAACACGATTGGTTTTAAGACAAAATTATATGTTCAATTATTTTCTCTCCCCCTCCCTCCCTCCCTCCCTCCCTCCCTCTCTCTCTCCCTCTCTGTCCCTGCCCTCTTTCTCTCTCAAAGGTTCATTTTATTAGAAATCCACTTAGAACAGTTGTTCACAAAGCATCGTCCCCAGACCAGCATCATCAGTATCATCTGAGAATTTGATGGAAATGAAAGTTTGGGGGCCTCACCCCAGACTCACAGAATCGGGATAAATCAAGCCTTGTAGATTCTTCAGTATACACTACTGCTTGAGAGCACTCATCAAGGCTTAATGATATTCAAAGTTGATTCCTGGCATCACTGTATATGTTAAGATGTATAGGAACCCCGTTTACTGAAGCCCCTCAGCAGATGACTTTTACTTTTGACCAAAAGAGTTATAATAAAACTATATTCTTGATTGATATCAAAGCATTAATTTTGAGACTGTGGTCAAAGTAATGACTCTGTAGCTAACATTTATTCAATACTTATTTTGTGGAAAACAAAAAGTAAGCTAAGAGACTGTGCTAAATTAGACTACAAAGATGTGTCATTTCAGTGTGTGATCTTTGGTTCTATTTTGAATGGAAGTTAATGTTCATAGATGAAAAAGATTACCAGGACCACTGGTGAAATTTGACAATGCATATGTATTAGATATTACTGTACCTACATTAAATTTCTTGGATGGAATAATGGAATGAAAAAATTAGGAATTTTTAGGATTTTTTAAGCTAAGATGTGCACAGGCAGAGGGGGAGGTTTCTAGAACATTTTACAAATGATTTAATTGTAACAACAAATAGAATTTATGTAGATCCACAGCAACTATAGCAAAGTATGGCAAGTATTGTTGGCTGTTGGTGAATCTGAGTGAAGGGTATGTGTGTGAAACTTACTTCCTGCTCATTCAACTTTTCTGTGAGATTATTTTGTTAACATGTTTGAATATGAAGAATGAATAATAAATACAAATATTCTTTCATGCCTTATTTCTGGTAATCAATGTATATTACCTTTATACCATTGTATACCAGAATGGCCACATCTTTCAGTTGTCTTTTTCCTTCCTCTGTTTATTTCTGAATTCCCTTACTACTACTTGGAACTGAATACATGTCCTACGTACTAACTTTTGATACAGGCATTTTGTTTGTTTGTTGATAGAATCCCGACTTAGACAATGGGCTATTTCTAGTTATGTTTGAAGAGCACGAGAATTGTTAGGATTATGTCGATCACCTTATTAGAGTCTGTGTGATTACCTAGAAGAAAGAGTAGACAGTAGCACAGTCTTCTTTGTTCTTACTTTGCCTCCTTCAGGTAATTTACCCATCAGGTGACTGGCAGAGCTGCAGAAACAGTGAGTTAAGAGGAAGATGTTGGTACATCTGTAGAATTCTGGTAGTTGGTTATAAGACTATGGCTGCTGGGAACAAGTATAAAATGCTGAGAACAGCAAGACAGCCCATAAATCTAAAGGTACATAGACGGTAGATGAGAATACGAAGAGAAGGGTTGGGGCTGGAACTTGGGTAGGACTTCAGTTATTTGAACTATGACATGAAGTAGAGTCTTGAATGTGAGAAAGAGTCCTATTCTTATTCATAATGGTGATTAAAATGTAGAAGCAAAGCTATTTTCATAAAGTCAGATGGAGCAGCTGGGGGTGGGGGGGTTGCTCAAAATTCCAGAGCACTAGGCTGGAACTTGTTAATAAATTGCATCAACCTAATATGAGAAACTGAAAATGGGCAGCGAGTCCAGTTTAGAGGAAAAGGAGGAGAAGGAGGCTGGAAATCAGTTGAAATCTTACAAGCATGGACTGGTTGCATGCCATAATTACTTGTTTCATTGTATAGCTCAGGGTAATTCTGTGACTTTTGAATCTCTGTGGTTAGATATCCCATGGACTTAGGGCATGGGCAGTTGATATACTTTCTACTACAGTCAAGTACAGATGTTGAAGTCCTGATTATATCTTGTCTCTTTGCTGATACCCCTAGGGAACACTTAATGGATGATGCTTCCCTTAAGAAGAAGAATAATTAACAATAGCTATATTATTCCTATTAATTTATAGTCACTAGTTGCTACAATTAATGCCATTTATGAAAATCATCATAATTATGGCACATTACAATTTATAGAGTATTTTCCCATCCATTTTCTTATCTGAATCTTGTAACATCCCTCTGGTGTGGGCAGGGCAGGTAATGTTCTCTTCATTTTGCAGATGAAGAAACTGTGGTCCAGGGAAAACCGTAGCAGACTCTAGTCCACTGTCTTGGCCAACATAGTGTGCTATCTGTGTGTACTCAGAAATTTATTTTTTGAATTCATATTTATGATAATATTTTACATCCACAACCAAGAAAATCAAATTCAACTGCTTCTAATTTGTCTTCCTAGTGTCTTGCTTTTCTGGGACTCATTGATCAGTGTGTTTACTTGCATTTTAAATGTTAAAGGGGCTTTATTTTTATAATTCCATGGTGTTTCATAGTTATTAATGCCCTTTGGGATAAAGATGGAATAACCTTGAGTAGAGGAATTAGCTCCTTGAAAACATCTAGGACAAAGAGCCACTGGCCTTAAAACTTAATTAGACTGAAAACTCAAGACTCTGAGAAAAACACAGCCATACTATAAAAGTGCCATTTTTTTAACATTTTTTACATTTTTTGCTGAGGAAAGGGTGCTGAGGAAAATCTTTTTATTTCACAAACCCAATATGAACTTTGGGTTATCCAGGCTGACATACACATACACACTGGCATGCACACACACACGTGTACATACACACTGAGACTTTTTGGCTCCCTTTTTATATAAGGGAGTCTCACTGCTTCTTATTATATCTCAAGCTGCATTTAATCCAAAGATGTTGATAAGATAAAGGTTTATTGGGCTGGGGATGCGGCTCAAGCTGTAGCATGCTCACCTGGCATACGTGCGGCCCAGGTTCGATCCTCAGCACCACATACAAACAAAGATGTTGTGTCCGCCGAGAACTAAGAAAAAATAAATAAATATTAAAATTCTCTCTCTCCCCCCCCCCTCTCTTTCTCCTCTCTCTCTCTCTCTCTCAAAAAAAAAAAAAGATAGTTTTATGGCTGGACCCATGGCAAAATCATTATTTGTTAAAGTATTGACCCCCAAATACTCATTGAACACTTACTTGGGTCAGGTCCTTGAGCAAGATTCGAGGGAAGCAATGAGGACCAAACCAGACAAAGTCCTTGCCCTCAGGAAACTTCCTTTACCTCCTAGGGAGAGATTAATCATCAATAGACAAGTGCCCAAGAAGCTTAGTGCTTAGATGATGCCACATATTATTGAGGTGATAGAAGAATGTAGCAGCTCATAACGATATATTCAGAGAGTTAGAAAAATCACAAGATGGCTACTTAGGCCATATGATAAGAGATACTCATATTTCAAGAAGTCTTAGAAACAGGGACACCCAATTACCTTAGGAGGCAAGTGGCAATCCAGGTCTTGTTCCACGGCTAAAACTTCATAGAGAGCTGATATTATCAGGTCCAGGAGGGACTCATTCCTGGCTGAATTCATAACAGGTTTACAGATGCATCAGATCCCATTAAGTTGCTTTTACACAGACAAATAAATTAATAAATTCCAGGACTCAGGGAAGCTGGCTTGGTAAGCAGTATACTAGTAAAAAAGGAACTAGTGTTCTTAATAGGCAGTGCTATTATGCATTATGCCTGATGTCACATATTCTCTCAAACAACCTATTTACTTCAAGCATTGTGAGGTTTAATGGTAGCCTGCCAGGGCACCAGATTTTTGTTGTTGGTCCTGAGGATATTCTATATGCTTGGCTAATGCCTTTTCTAGGCTCTTGCTGGCATTAAACACTATCCTGACATTTGTCGTCCTTCAGTAAGTCCTTTTAGATTCATTAGATGATAATAACTGCCTATTGTTTTATTTCTCCCGGGATTCTAAAGATGCACTTTGAGTGATGGACTGACTGTTAGGTGTGCATCAGGCATAGATGATCATTATTACATTGTCAACTTATAAGATTTTTTTATCTTGTCCTGCTTCCAAATCATGGGTTCACCTCTTTTCATATATCCTTGCCTTAAAGTTTATGCATACTCTTTACTTGTTTTTCCCAAACCAGATCACAGTTCTTAGCAATGTCCTGTGGCAGTGTTATTGCCCCAACTCTGATCCTGTTGATACTGAGTGCAGCTATCTGGGAGTACTGATGCATAAAATAAAGAGATCCCCAACCATCCTTAGTGTTCACTGTGACTTCTTCCTCAGCAGCCCATCACCAGAGCCTGTATGGTCTCTTTTAGTTCATGTTTTAGGTGCATTCCTGGGCCTTGCTGACCCCAGATACCCAAACTCTTTTGTGCCCTCATGTCTTCAAGTGCTGATTTTTTTTTTTCTTCTGGACAGTGATTCTCCCTTTCTTGCCCATTGCTACTCCAATAAAATATCATTCTACACCCTAGTTTCTGAGTGCAGAGAGCCTGAGATAGCCCCTCAATTGGTCTGTCTCTTGGGTGCAAGGATGATATTATGTCTAAAATAATCATATGGTCTTAGGAAAAAAGAAACTTTTTTTTTTTTAGTTTTTCTTTTCTGTCAAAAGGGATAATTCTATTTTAGCTCAATGAGATTTAATGAAAATCTTTAAAAAAATAAGAATTAAAAAATGCATGATGTTGTCAGGAAAAAAAAAAACTTGGAAAAACAGAGCGCAAGCTTGATTGATTTGAACTCATAAGGCTATCCATGGAAAATTATTTATTTTTAATGTGCATGTTTTTTCTAGCAGGGAAATCCTGGAGGCAAGACCCTTGAGGAGAGGCGCTCCAGCCTGGATGCAGAGATAGACTCTTTGACCAGCATCCTAGCTGACCTCGAGTGCAGTTCCCCTTACAAGCCTCGGCCTCCACAGGTGAGTGCTGCCCTTGTGGTCACTCCACATGGTTACCTGCAGGTGTTCTTCTCCCTCTCATAGATCAAGCTACTTCCTTCGGCTCTGTCATTCTTCTTCGATCTTCTTAGAGTCAGTAGTCTAAGCTGGGTTTTTACTTCATGCCAATATGTGCTGATGAACGGGCAGAAACTTCTTAAGGTGATTTTTATTAGTAATTTCCTTTAAAATAACACGATAATGTTATCCAAAAATATTGTTGAAAAGTGAGACTCTTTTTCTGACATGGCTCTGTTTTCTGGCTTTCAGTATGGATATTATATTATATGTTATATACTCTCTATAAATCTGACTTATCATGAGGAGCTCTTTTATAAGGAATTCCTTGTGTGGGACATTGAGGTGATTTCCATTTTTGTTATGAGCAAAGCTACAAGGGACTTGTTCATGTGTATTTTTATTTATTTTTTATTTTTTTGGAGCTATTTCTCTGCCTCAGAGTTCTAACACTGGGATTCCCACATGGAGGAGAATGACTAGATTCTTTAGTTTCCTTCTGAAGGTTGGGACTAGTTTATACTGGCACCAGCCATTTGAATATATCACTTTCTTCTCAAATTCACCAGAATTAGGTGATAGTAATTTTTCTGTTTATTTTTTTAAGTGCAAATGGTGCCTTGTTAATATTTTTTTTCTTTGCTATTTTTGCTTACTTTGGAATTGGGTTATCTTCCCTACATCTTGGTTTATTATTTGCATTTTGAAAGCTGCTCTTCCAAACCTAGTTATCATTCTCTTCTTCTCTGAGGGTCATCACAGATCTGTTTTGTGGCTTCTAAGTCCTTAGAAGACAGCCATCAAAACTCTAGATGATATGATTGGATAAGTATTTTTGTCACTGAGTTGTTGGACTCTTTTGTGAGGTGTGCTTGACTAAGTGACAGTGTGTATACCACTCTGAGTCCCACTCCAATTCTTGAGCGGCAGCTGCTGTATTAACAATGATTCCTTTCATGAATTAAAAAGCAGTCCTGCGTCTCTGCTGTCAGTCATGCTAACACTTAACTGCACATAAGGTTGCAGTTCTGTTCTCTTTAGACACATTCCCATTACCTTTTCTACACAGATAATGGAATTGTCAGGTATGTGGGGGCACAAGGCAAAACATACTGGAGATTAGCTTTTCCTTACCTATATTTGCTTGTGGCTCTTCCAGTCCTGTTAGTAGTAAAAATGTCCTTCATTTCTACGAACATAGACTGAGCTGTTGGTATATAGCAGGCGTTGTGGTCTTTTGCGGGAACTCACAGGAACAGGAAAATTGATGATTGAAAGAGAGAGACATATAAGACTCGGTTGTCAACTTCTAGTAGCCCCTAGTATTATGTAAGGTAAACTATGGTTCATACTCAAAAGCACGAGAGTAGTTTATGCTTTCAAAGGTGGAAAATCTGAAAATTCTCATCAGAAGCTTTCCATGTTATTGGAAGGATGAATGGCATTGGTTTTTGAAACAAGAAGGAAGAAGAACCTTAGAAAATAGATTTTTACTGACCCAGGATGGGGTGGCCAAGGCCACATAAGGACAAGCATTCGGAGTTGTGAAATAAACCATTGGAGGATTGAAGTGTTGTGGGGGCTGGATGGTTCCTACAGCAGACTACAGGATAGTTTGGAAGACAGATTCTTTTGTAGGTGACAGAGAATACTTGAAGGTGATCAACTAGGCGAAAGCTCAAATTCACTAAGTGACATAAAAGGAACATAGCAAACAAGGCTAATTCTGCAGAAAGATGAACCCAGGTCTGAGAAATTTTTTTTCTGGTAGGCCCATGCTTTATGATTTGATGATATTCATCAACTCTCCATTTCCACCTGATGAAATACCTTTAGTCTAGTTTCTTATGGCAGCAAGACTGTCTTTGCCACTGATCTCAGTCACATTATGCCCAAATGCTTCTATGCATTCCCGTCTTATTATTTTAGCGGGATTTTGCTTTCATCTTCTCACTCTAAAGTCTTAAAACCTAGAGGGTTATATATGGATAAGATCATGCCGTGAGGTTTTCACTTAGTGTAGCTTTCATTCTTTAAGGTGATGTCTACACATGCCTCCCATAAACCATTACATTTTAATGGGTTTATTCAGCAGTGATGTTATTGTTTGAGCAATCTTACTGTGCACACAAACTCAGAATCACTGTTATTATTTGGACAGTAGTTGACTGATTGTGAAGCACTTTCACATAGACTCTCACTTGTGTGAGGTATAGATAACTCTTGAGATATAGATAACTCTGATATATAAATGATGTGCTTATTTCATGGATGAGGAAATGAAGGCCCAAAAGATAAGTGGCTTGTTTTTGACTACATTGTATGAACCAAATTGGACCTTGAATTTAGGCCTGTATTTGGCTTTCAGTTTTAAAAACAGATTGAAGATATCAGGCATATTTATATCTTTCATATTTTACCATTGAAATTAGTCATGTAAGTTTCAGTGTCCCTTGAGTATGGCTTTCCCATAAAGAGAAAAAACATTCAGAAGGTTTAACAAAATAATTATGATTAACATTAAGTTGACTATATCCATAATTGGGGCAAAACCTACTTATAATGTGCCTGTTCCATTCAGAATTTAAAGGATGATCCATCCTATTATTTTTAATTATTCCAATATAGGAAAGAATGAGTTAATTAGAAGATCGATCTCATCCTTCTGAATTATATTCACTCTGGTGGAACTGAATTAGATGTGTTAGTATTTATTGGTGAATATAATTATACACTGTGAGAACAATAATCACATGCTTAAAATATTAAAAGTACGTGACAAAGGGAGATTATGTCTACAGTAGACTGTGCTGTTGTAATTAAAAGGTATTTGAAAAATCCTAGAAACATAGACTGTTAACCGACAACTTTGAAGTTTCTGTTTTTGAGCCAAAGCAAATTTCAAATTCAAAACCTAGTGAGTCACCTGACCACCTCAAGTAGGCTAGTAAGTCTCTGATTTCTCGTGAGTCAAGCATGTGTTGTATGTTTTCCCAAATCTGCCTCTGAATCACCTTTGTAAAGCTGCTTTGACTCATGGATCTGGGGGGGGGGCGATGGTGTATATGTGGAATATTTGTTCAGTAAGAGGTTTCAGGGAACTCTACTCACATAGTAATTTGTGAAGAAGTGCCTGAGCTTTTGAAAATAGATTTTTACTGAAGCCTTTCCCTCCATTTTCTAAAGGGACCGTTCTCACCCTCAGATTTTCCATATTTAGTTCTGTTCACTTATTCATCCATTTGTTTATTTAGGCAATATAGCCTAATTCTACATATTCATCTGTCTATCCAGTAATTTGCTTAATGAACATAGAGATACCTACCATGAATTAGGTATTGGAGACAGAAGAGTTAGTCCTTAGTCTAGAGTAATTCGTAATCTTATAGAATAGAGAAATACACAAATAATCCAGAGTGACACAAAAGGGCCTCACTGTACACTTATCATGTGACTCAGTACAAAACTGTTCAGAGATAAAAAATGGGAATGTCAACACTGTACCTTCTACATTTTTAGTTTCTGGAAGGGTTGCATAGAGAAGGAAGCCTTTGCATTCATATAGCTGTATGTGTTACAGGAAGCACATTGGAATCAAGGTACCAGAGTAATAGGAATAAGAAAGTACAGGAATGTTGAATAATGTTTCTTTGCTATTGTACTAACTGAATTATTCAATGTGGAGTATAAGAAGTATAAAGGAAAAACATCATATGAAAAAAAAAGTTAAGTATACTTAGTAGCTTTTGATTTGTTTTTTTTTGTTTGTTTTTTATTTCATACATCAGCCAATTCTCGATGACACCAAGTGAATGTCTACAACTCAATCCAATTCTGACATTATGTACCTGTAGTTACTAATGTCACATTAAGGAGGAGAAATTTATTGGGGATAGCAAATGTGTTTCTGGACACAGTGAATTTGGGGATAAAACCTTCATCAAAGTTTGCATGATTTCTATAAATATATATTCATGATGCATATATGAACAAAGTTATACAATTAATGTACCTTAGTGGTAGTAGAAACTAAACTCTTTCAGCATTTAAAAATGTGCATATTAGCTAGTAGTTTTAGAAGAACAGATTTGAGACATTTGGATGTGGTTGTTTTTGACCCTATTTTGTAACCTAGAGCTCCTAACCCTCTTGGAATTTCCTGGATGATAGACACATCCCTTGTCATAATGAGGTGAATCTTGAGGGGTCCTAGATGGGAAGAAAAAGCTTTGAGTAGAAGCCTGGTATTTTGAGCTCCCACCCTTTATCCTGTGGGAAGGAGACCCTGGGAGGTTGATTAATGATTGATCATGTCTCTGTGAAGAAAATTCTGTAAAAATTCCATAAGAGAGAGTTCAGATAGGTCTCCTGTCAGTGAACATATGCATATGGCAGGAGGGTGGCATCCTTCAACTCACTCCACCAAGACAGAAGCGTCTGCACTCAGGACCTTCCAGGCCTACCTCTGTGCACTCTTCATCCACCCATTCATATGGACCTTTTATCTTTTTTAATACACAGGTAAGTATAAAGGAGTATTTTCCTGAGCCATTGAAGCAAATTATCAAACCTGATTTTGAATACCTCCATTTTGTTGCTAAGTTCAATAGAAATGTGGGTAGTAACTTGGTGGATCATTGTTTTGGTTGATGTGTAAAGTGGGGGCAGTGTGTGAGGTGAGCCTTTAACCCATAGGGTGTGCAGTAACTGCAGGTACATAGTGTCAGAATTGGATTGAGTTGTAGGACATCCACTTGATGTCAGAATATTGGTTGTTGTATGACAAAAACCCCAAATGTATGCTATCAAATGTGAAGGCTTTAACTGGGCACATGGTACATGCCTCCAATCCCAGCAGTTCAGGAGGCTGAGGTAGAGGGATTATGAGATCAAAGCCAGCCTCATCAACTGAGAAGGTCCTAAGCAATTTAGTGAGGCCCTGTCTCTAAATAAAATATAAAAAAGAACTGAAGGATGTGGCTCAGTGGTTAAGCACCCCTGGGTTCAATCCTCAGTACCCAACCCCGCCGCCCCCCCCAAAAAAAATGAAGGCTCTCTGAGTTGTATAGAGAAAACAACTGAGTTTTCCCTCTTCAACTAATTTGAAAAAAAAAAAAATGGAGACACAATGATAAGGACAGGAGCTTTGACTGAAAATGTGCCAACACAAGTACACTGTCTTTTCAATTCTCTGGAATCACCTCTCTAGAAAGAGCTCCATATGAACTTGGCCACACAACCAGTCTGAGATTCTTTTTCATTACTGTATTTCTACAGTGGGCATGATTAGTACCATCCATCTCCCTTTCACAGAGATACAATATTTTTTCTGGTGCTGCAAGAAGTTGTTGGCTCATAGGAACAGTCTATGCAACCCTTCCCATTTCATTTTGGGGTTATTTGCATGTGTCTGGAGTTTGCTTTCAAGATTCAGGTCTTTGAAGTTTTGAGCTGATCATTTCAGAGGCTGTTTATCCTGTAAGTGATATATTTAACTTCATCACTTAAAGCATGTAAAAATGATTGTAACTTCTTGGTCTGTTTGGAAACTGAGTATTTAAAATGCTGTGTGGTCACGTGGATACATATGCAATTGTAATCCCAGTGCTCCCACAGGAGGTGCCTTCCACAGAGCAGTAATCTATTAGGCAGCCTGAGAAACTTCTTCAGGGGTTATGTGTCCTATTGAAAGCTTTTTATTAGGAATCATGTGGCCTGCGGGCTTGGATGCAGTGTAATCAGGGTGGAGACTTGTGGTGCCATGGATCTTCTCCTTCTCTTGTGCTCTGTGTTTTAGCTTGCAAAAATCATGAACAGCTCCAGGGCAGATTAGTTAGTAATTAAAAATTTTAAATTCACATTAAGACCATTCAGGCTACTGAGGAATGAAAACTGTAACATGCGGGTGCTGTGTGACAAGACACAGGCTGTCCTTGTAGACAGGGGACCTCACTGATGTTTAATCAGCCTTTTTGAGAATTGAGAGAGGAACTAGATATTTCTGTGTGGAAGAAGAGAATAGAATAAAAGAATTTACATGGTTTGTAGAGAAATGGGTTTGTCTGTATATCTGTTTACTACAATTTTGTCTGTATACATGTTTACTATAACATTGTTTGTATACCTGTTTACTATAACTTTGAGTGCTATATTAAAAGTTGAAAAATGCCAGAAACCTCATTTTTAAGATGTCAATATATAAGATGTTAACTGGAATACAGTAAAATAACATGTGAAGAATACCACTTTAAGAGAAAAAGGGATCTAATTCTTTGCAATGCCCAAGTTTATAGCATCTGCATTATTTTGAGTTAGTCTCTACCTGCCAGGAGACCTCCACAGTTAAATAACCATAAGATAGGGGTGGAGGAGTGGTTGGCTGACTCACAGTTGCGTGCTATAGGCTTGATGATGGACAGTTAATTTTTAGACTACAAATAATTGCATCTCAATACTGTTTATTCCTCTTTTTTTCTTTTTAAAAGGATGATGTTTGTGTTCATGTCTTATGTGACCAGCATAATCCAAGTTAGCTTTTAAACTTTTTTGGTTGTTGTTTGTTTTTTCCTGGTGCTGGGAATTGAACCCAGGGCCTCATTCATGCTAGGCAAATGCTTCCCCACTGAGCTACATCCCCAGCCCCTAAATTTTATTTTGAGTACCATGAAATATAATATTTTTAGTGGAAATTTAGCCTCCCAAAATTTACCCATTGCATTGCATACCAACAAAACAATTGCACAAAAATGTCTTTTTTTTCACATGTTCCTGTTTTGAGGAGATATTAGCTCCCAGCAGTGACTGGAGAGGCAACTGAGCACATAGTTGCTGAAAAGTGCCATGGAGCCCTTGCTCTGCTAAAGCCAAGGAAGAGGGTGCCTTCTGTGGTACCTCAGCCGTGGTCCCCGTGGTAGCCTTTCACTGTGGTTTGTTTACTGGACCTTGATGAGTCCTTGGCTCAGAGATGATTCTGTTATATTACACTGAATCACTCAATCCAGGCATTGGTTTACAAAGAAATGCACAAAGCTGCCTCTTGAGTGTTTCTATTTTATAGCAGCATCTTAGTGGAAATAATTAGCCCTATGTCCAAGCAAAAGCACACATCACATTTGCAAAATTAAAGAGCGTTCTTGTCAAGACTGGCTTTCCTATTTCTTTTTTCCTCTCCCACTGTTTAAATGTCTATTTTGGTAGTAACCTTAGCCCTGAAAACCCCATGGTCCTTTTTTCTTTTTCTTTTCTTTTCTAATTTAAAAAGCAAATAAGCAACAGAATACAAATACAGCTACATTTCTTTTTCTCAAGATTATTTGACTCAGCTATGGAAAATGCACAAGATTATTATGTTTTAATAGAAAAAGCCATGTCTCTGATAATCTATAGTAATTGTGTTGTCCATTTTGATACATGTTTCTTTATATGCTTTATAACCAAACTGAAGCTTAATTTTGAAAATGATGATCTTCAGACTTAAGATTGGAGGTATTTAATAACTAATTCTATTTATCAGCATTTGTCACGGGGAGTAACTGGTCAGCCCTTCATGCAAAACATCATATTGGGGTTTAACTGTTCAAGTTCTATTCAAAGCAGGAAAAAAATTACCAGGAAAACCAAACATTGTCTTTCAGTGGATATATTAATTATAAAACTGAAAATTCAGTTAGCTATATTTCATAATTGGAAAATAGCTATTTTCTTTTGAAACCATAGCCTGGACTGTGTTGAAATAAAAGATATAAGTTGGGCATGTACTGCTGTTGATCCAATGGAAATGCAACTGAGTCACTTGTGCATTTTGGAATTTATAGTCTAATGTACCTAAGCCATGTTGACTTTATGAGGGCCGGTGTCACAGAGGGGATTGATTTGTGTTTCATCATACTGAATCACAAATCAGTCCAATGTAAAACAAAATCTCTCGACAATTTATCTCACTGAATATACCCAGTAGAGACAAAATAAATTGTAAAATCGCTTAAGTCTGAATACCAAAGAAATAATTGTAATAAATACCAGACTATGAGATCCCTGAGGCAAGATTATCATTTGTTTCCTGGCACATAAGAGGCACGCAAATTTATGTTTGCTGAATAAATAAATTAAAGTTGTCATAAATTCTGAACATTTCTGCTTTAGAAATATGCTAGAAATTAAATCTGGAATTGACATGCAGTTAAAGCACATGACAAAAAGTTTCTGGCATTTCTTTAATAAACATGTATTTCCACTAATAAAAAAAGTTAACTACAGTTGAGGTGGATGATTTTTTGCAAGGGCGAACTAATAGCACCTGATTCATCTAAAATGTCTAGCTTTAACCCCTAGATCGCTTTTTATCACTTGAAGCCAATGTACTTTGTTGATGAGATGATGTTGACGTTGTCCTAATTCAATACTATCCTTTTTCTCTATTATTAGGATAACATAGATATAAACATCAAGTTTTTTCTCCTATATTTCTAAAGAGGACCATTATGATCAATATGATAAATTTAAATGATCAATATGATAAATTTCTTGGATTCAATGATAGGAGACAAAAAAAAAACCTGGCAGATATGTTGACATATTCTTACTTTAAAAAATAAAATAAACAGTGTGTAGAATCATTTATTTATTTATTTTATATATAACAGTATAATGCATTATAATTCTTATTGCACATATAGCGCACTAATATTATGTGCTTCTTTTGCTTTGACTACAAGGAAGCTCTGCTTGGTTAAAGGAAGTCTCCAAGATCTTTCTTTCTTTACAGAGCTTTTTCTAATACTTCCTGACCCAGTGTTTGAAATAAAACCAGTATATATCAATTATAAGCCATTTCAAAACTTACTAATTTCCAAAGTCTAAACCATGCTTTTTTTTTAAAGAGAGAGAGAGAGAGAGAGAGAGAGAGAGAGAGAGAGAGAATTTTTTTTTTAATATTTATTTCTTAGTTCTCGGCGGACACAACATCTTTGTTGGTATGTGGTGCTGAGGATCGAACCCGGGCCGCACGCATGCCAGTCGAGCGCGCTACTGCCTGAGCCACATTCCCAGCCCAAAACCATGCTTTTTGAATGAAAATTAACTTTATATACATTTATGTACCTGAGGACATCTTTAAAGATATGTAAACTGATTTTTTGTAAGAGATAGAATAGAATTCTAAATGGATTCCTTGTGTATATTGATGGTAAACACCAGATCCTTTAAAGAGACATATTCTGCTGGTATGAATAAATTATAAGATTTAAAGTGAACTAAAGAATAGGATATTCTGATCCTTTGAAGAAGTAGGTTATTTTATAGAGCTTGAATTGCTTATGGTCAGACGTGTGAGCCCATAATCCAAAACATTTTTGAAGTGTCTTGAACTCTAATTCCATATTGATGATGTACCGCTCTGCAAAGATATTGATACATCTTGCATCCTGCAAGGGGTGCTAAGCTTCTTAGTAATACCCAGTATGTTCTGTGTTCGATCTGTTCTACCACCCAGCTGACAAAGGGTGACATTTTATTTCCCAAATGGCCACTTTATGCTAACTTGATCCTTAGAAGGCAATCAAAGCCAGGAAACAGTTTTTAAACAGCATCCCAGATGACTTAATATTCTATGTAATACTAATGTTAAAGCTTCTTTTCTCATCAACTGGTCTAATTGTTAAAATTATGTTGTTTAACTTTTGATTGTGGGAAAACCTATTTTACAGTCACTGGTGGATCAGATCTCAGAAATAGTAGGAGGTGGGGGCAGATTGGGAATCAGGGTGGGGTGTGTGGAGCTCTGCTAAAACAACTTTCCTGAAGTATCTTCTGAAGGAATAACGTGTATAGAAAAGTATCATTCATGGTCATCACCTTTCTACCACTGTTGGTCATGGGAAAAGGGTAAAGAAAAAAGAGAATTTGTGGGTGATGACAAGAGTCTGAGCTCTATCTTAAAAACTGTGATTTGTAAAAGGTGGCTTGTTGAGAAGGGAAGTGGGATTCAAGAAGGTGAACATTGTATAAGTAATTTCAATAGTAGTTGGATTCCCACTCTTATTTACTGGTTATCCGCTCATTTTTTCTTTTTCCCATTGACTATTAAAGCATAAAACCTCTGTTGATTTGAGAGCTATATTAAGGTAGCCTTGACTGCATCAAAGTACATCCTGTGTTCATTGCTTGGAAGACATACTATATTAATTGGCATGAATCCTATTTAGATAAATAGATTCTAAACAATCCCTATCGGAATCCCAGCTGACTTTTGGTAGAAATTGACAAATAGATCTTAAATTCAGATGGACATTCAAGAGACTCAAAATAAATCTGAAAAAAGATGAGGAAAACTACAAAAATCACACTGCCTGATTTTGAAATGTAATCACTTGTTACAGGAATCAAGGAATGTGCTGTTGGAATGAGATACACATAATGATTGATGGAATAAACTTGGGAGGCCAGAAAAAAACATTATGTTTGTGGTCAACTGATTTTCAATAGGATGTCAAGGCACCGAAAATAGGAAATGTTGGTGGAACAACTGGGTATCTATATGCAAAATAGTGAAGTTGGACCCCTTCTGCATGTCACATTTGAAAATTAATTTACAATGGGTCAATGACACAAATACAAAAGTTACAACTACAAAACTATTAGTAGAAATCATAGGGCTAATAATGTTCATGACCTTGTATTAATCAGTGGTTTCATAGACATGGGAAACACAAAGGAAAAAAAAATATATAAATTGGACTTCATCAAATTTAAACAGTTCTATACTGACCATCAAGAAAGTAAATAAGAAACCTATGGGGTGTGAGAATATATTTTTAAGCCATATATTTGATACAGGAATTGTATCTACAATATATTAAGATGGTTGTGATAAAGAGCAATTAACCCAATTAAAAATGGACAACAGATCTGAATAGATATTTCTCAAAAAAAAATTCAAGTAGTTAATAGCCTAGGAAAATATTCATCCACTAAAATAGCTATAATAATAACAAAAAACCCATACAATAACAGGTTGGCAATGAGGTAGAGAAACTAAAATGATCATACACTGCTGGTAGATTATAAAATGGTGTAACATTTTGACTACAGTTTGGCAGCTCTACAGAACATTAAATATAGTTCATACATGATCAAATAATTCTATTGCTATGTATCTATCCAAAAAAATTAAAACATGGCCACAAAAACTTCATTACATGATTGTGCATAGCAAAGTTATTCATAATAGCCAAAAAGTTGTAACTAAATATCCACCAAATGATTAATGGATGAACAAATTGTATATTTATAAAATTTAATATTATCAAGCCTTAAAAGGAAATGAAACACTGATGTGTGCTTTAACATGGACAAAACCTCAAAACATATTCTGTGAAAGAAACCAGACACGAAGGGCCACATGTTTTATTTCCTCATTTATTTGAATAGGCAAATCCATAGACAGAAAGATTATTATTTAACATTGGCTGTGTAGAGGGGAGAATGGAGCCACTAATTTTGGTTACCAGATTTCTTTTGGGAATGATGAAAATATTCTGTAATTAGGTAGTGATATTGGTTGCACAATTATTGAACATATTATAAATCACTGAAATGCACATTTATAATGCATAGAATTTATGGTATATGAATCATATCTGAACTAAAATATTAATGAAATCAATAGAAAAGCTATGTGTTGAACACTGTCTGTGTAATACACAGATGACATTGGGGATGACCCCTACCTGAAAGAAGTCTATAGTCTATTGGGGGAAAATGCAAACTAGCAATTATAATACTGAGTGTAGATCCCAGTAAGGATGTCTGTATAGGATGCTACTTAAACAGGAAGAGGAAGAAACCTGCTTGGATAGTAGGAGGAGCTGGTGGTCCCTCTTTGCCTTCCTTACTTGGGAGGAGTCATTTGCTGAAAGTATGAACTCAACAGAGCAGAACCAAGACCAATATTAGATGTTGCTGAGGAAGACAACAGTGATAGAAAATTAATATTTTTCTAACAGTAATGGCAGTTGGAGTTCAGTGAGGTTGTCTTGGGATATGGCAAGTTTTCTTTCATTGGGGGGCACTTTAAATGACATTCTGGCATTAACCAAGTGAGTTATTTAAATTCTTTAAACCTCAGTATTCTGAGTTAATAACACACTACAGAGTTGACATAAACCACACATGGAATAATGGATATGCGTTTAATGTATGAATACACACTATCTTGTACATAATAAACTCTATTAATACTGTTGTTGTCACCCCCATCATCTTGATCAAATGAATTTTGGTAATAATGCTAGAAAGGAATTCAGGCAACAGATGGTAGAATCAGTGTAAATGTTGCTAGGAATTTCATAATATCCTCATTGTTGGTTACAGAATTCTAAGATCTCTTGTTCTTGGAATTTTCTATTCCCTGCTGTAAAACTTAGAAGGAAGAATGGAATACCTCCATCTTTTCAAGACCCCCAGTTGACTATTTCTATCTTAAGGCAAACTACTTTGTCTCAATCATGGCTTTACACTCTACCTTGATGGCTGGTATAGATGCTTCATTAAAGGACCCTCAATTACCTTGGAACATGGTCCTTATGAATATCAATAAAACTCTGATGAACACTGGGAAGGGCTATGGATCAAATACTGAGGCTCAACAGAAGGAGATTTGACTTCCTCAGCCTTTCAAAGAAAATGACATTGTTTAAAAACAAACAAGAGTAGCAGCTTAAATAGATTTATATGCAGTTTGTTCAGAAGTCTTAAGAGGTCGAGCACATCCATGGTTGGCCAAAATATCTAGAGGTGGTTCTAATGTTATAAATTAGACTTACATAATTAAATGATTTTTCATGCTCATGGTAGCTTTGAGTTGGTATTACTTTTGCCTTATGTTAAAGACAGACTGTATTGATATTCTTTTTGTCCTTTTGCTATTTCCCTAGAGGTGTTTTATTTTTATTTTTTTTAAAGAGAGAGAGAGAGAGAGAGAGAGAATCTTTTTTAATATTTATTTTTTAGTTTTCGGCGAACACAACATCTTTGTTTGTATGTGGTGCTGAGGATCGAACCCGGGCTGCACGCATGTAAGGTGAGAGCGCTACTGCTTGAGCCACATCCCCAGCCCTAGGAGTTTTAGACTGTTTGAAGTTGCTAGGAGTTCTTATAAACAACCAGATGGAAATAGCTGCAAATTGAAGGGCCAAGTTTGTGATGTTCGAAATACTTTAAACTCAGATTCATCATGTTCAGGATGTTCTGCAGCTAACTTCAGAGTTTAAGATTTTGAAGAGTCACTGAATTGTAGTAATTGAAATAATGGATTCTAGGACCAGACTACTTTGGATTCAAATGTCACGTGGGTTAAGTCTCAAAAAGTCTTTGTGCCTCAGCTTTCTTGCTTCTATGATGAAGATACTTATAGTTTCTATCTCCTAGTATTGGAATGAGGACACTAATAGTTTAAATCATCATTCATAATGAGATACCATGTGTAAAACACTTAAAACAGTGTTTGGCATATAGTTAGCACTATAAGCATGAGCAGATCTTATTGGGAGCAGGTTGCTTATTTTTAAATTGTCTGAGTTATTGCTTTTATGTTAAAAGATCAATTTATAAATTTGGTGTGTGGTATTTCATCTCCTGTCTGAAATGGCTTATCTCATTTAGCTGGGTATGACTTATAATTTCCAAGAGCAATCTAGCTGTCGTTGGCCTTTTACCAGTTCATTTGCTTATATCAGTGGTTTCTTATTTATGAACTCAAAAGCCAGAGGAAGAGCCATAACCAATCTCATCCTATCATAGGACAGATCCACAAATTGTCATCATCTATTTCTGTGGATTACACGGTAATCCTGACAAGTGAACACACAGTTCCATGAAAAACAAAACTTGTGACTCATAGATTATGAGTTTGTCATAATTTAATAAGCCTATCATTGGCTTTTTGATATAAATTGTTCTGATTCCTCACCTGCACAGAGAGTAAAGCAGTAAAGCAATAGTTACTATTCATTGGAATGCCCTGGAAGCATGCTAAGCTAGATTCCTGGGCTCCACCCCATTGCTGATTCAGTAGGTCTGGAGTGGAGTTCAGTAATTTCTATTTCAAAGAAATTACCAAATGGTGCTATTATGTAGACCACACTTTGAGAATCCTTCAAAACTTCTTGTCAATCAAGCAATCCCTTCCTCCATTCTCTCACACTAAGACTTGCTCTAGAGTTAACAGCAGACACTAGGTTTATGTCCTCATTTTCTAGAGGAAATTAACTCAGAGAAGTGTCTTTCCCTGACTACATGGAACACAGACAAATCTGGAAGATGCCTTTATTTATTTTTTTAAATACGGAATAATTTTCTCTTGCACTTCTTTTTTTATAGTTTTAATTTTTTAATATTTGTTAATTGACCAAGAAACATTATATAGATTTATGGTATGATCATTTTTGTATGGGAGGAGGAAAACTCCAAATCTTTCTTAGCAATTATATAGTATATTATCATTTACAATTCCTGTCTCAGCATTTAGATTTAGAGAGCTAGAACTCCAATTTCAGGCTCTATTCTATTTGGAAATATGAATGTCAGTTATTTTATCTCTCTGAACCTTATTTTCTTTTTCCATGAAATTAATGTCTCCTTTGATTACCATATATGGTGTTGCAAGAAATAAATGACATACTTTGCATCAAAGTGCTTTGTAAATGATGAAGTGCTATACAAATATTATTTTTCATACTCATCCCAGTTATCAGATGAAAATATCATGTTAAACATAATCTATTTTATGATAGGCACATCTTTCCCCTGCTCAGCTACAGTAAATATTGTCTTTTCTGTTTTCAGTGAGGAAATAGTACATTATAAACTACTCTCCTGTTGCACAGAATCCTTTCATTGCTTTCCAAAGTTGCTTTATCTCCTAATCTCCTGCTTTTCAAAGTAAACAGTCAGAAGCTTATCATTTAGTCATTTATGCATCTAAGCTCTTTCATACAGTGAGATGTGTTCAGACACATATACATGTATTATTAATTTTTCTCCTAAAATCCTTTTATGTAAGATACCTTATAAATCACATTTTATGAAGAATGAAATAAGTGAGTTGTTATTTTGTCTGAAATGCCTCCCTCATGTTTTTGGCATTTGACATTGGAAAGAGGATTGAATTGATCCAAGAACAATGGATTCTCTTCCGAGCTGTGCCACCAATAGGGTGTAAGTCAGTCAGGTCTCCTCTCTAAGCCTCAAGTCCCCATATGCAAATGGTGCTAGTTCTTTCTCATTCCTTTCGCCCTAAGGGTCTGTGATCTTAGAATTTTAAAGCAATTTTTGCACACTGTTCCTCATCTTGTGGAGGAGGTCTGCATCAAGTATTGACAATGACCTTATTCTATTTGGTAAGTTTTTCCCTTTCTTGCCTCATGTCTTACTGCTGTTTGCATTTCATCCTGATGCAGGAAATTTTCTCTTTGCCATTCCTATAGGACATGGGTGCTCTTCACTGGACCTTTGGCTTTTCTCTGGGCTTGTGTTTCTGTTTATATGGATACTATCCTTTCATTATCCCCTAGAGTGGATTCATTGAGAGTTTCAGGGATTTCGAGTTGGAGAGGCTTTCATATTTTGGGTGAGTTACTCTCCAGTGATTTTCAGAGACTCTCCCTTATAAATCATATGAAGAAATGCTAGTTCTCTTTTTTAATACAAAAAGTTCCTTTAAAACTTTGCAGCTTAAGAGGACATTTCCTCATAGTTGGTTGTGGGTCAGGAATCTGGACACAGCTTAGCATCACCATCCATTTCATAATCCACAAGACTGTCAGGATATTGGTCCAGAGTCTGTGCTGTCATCTAGAGGCTTGACTTGAGAAGAATCTGCTTCCATGTTCAGGTGGCTGTTATCAGGTTTTGGGGTTTTTTTCAGGCTATTGTATTAAGGGCTGTAATTTTTAACTGCTGTTGGCCAGAGACTGCTCTCTCTCCCTTGTCATATGGACCTCTCGAACCCAGTAGTTCATTACATCAAAGCACGGAAGAGGAGAAGGCAATAGGTAGATCTGTTCACAGGACTGAAGCCCTAATCATTTGTAACCTAAACACTGAAATGACATCCCATTCTATTTAGCATATTATTTTAGTTAGTAGTAAGTAACCAGGATTATTAGCACAGGCTTGGGGAAAGAGTATTATGCAAGGGTGGGCAGGCCAGAAGAGGGCATCTTAGGAATCTACCTACCACAGAAGGGGTTGAGGTTAGACTCACTGTCTACAGTGATGTGGTGTAAATATCAGTCTTCTTGTAGTTCCAGGTAGTTGTATTAAATCAAGGCACCAACAAGAGGCAGATGGTATATTCTGAGAAGAATAGAATCTAAAGGGAATGAGCAGTAAACCAGTTCACATAAATATAATTTTAAATATAATTGCATATGTTTCTACATCTTTATCAGTCATCTATTATTACATGATAAGCTACCCAAACTTCCTATTGTTTACTTCACTTACAAATCTGCAATTTTTTTAATGTGCTTCATGAGGCCAGCTTATTTCTAGTCTGTGAAATCAGCTCAGGTGGCTTACTTGGTTGCAGAAGATTCATTTTCAAAAGCATGACTCATCATTGACAGGTCCCACCTTTAAGGACCTTGGTTTCTCTCCATGTGAGTCTCTCCACAGACCACTAGGGTACCCAATTATATGGAGGCTTAACTCCAAGACCAAGGATCAAATGAGAGCAAGGTGTTCATGTGTACATTTTTATGACCTAGTTTTAGATGTCATATATAAAGTCATTTCACCTTAAATTGTTGGTTGAGATAGTAACAAAGGCCAACCCAAGTTTAAGATCAAAAGATTAGACTCTACCTTTTGATGGTGATAATAGCAAGATTCTACATGCAAGATTCAAGCAAGTATTCCAGAAATACTGTTGTGACCTTTGTTGGAAAGTATGACCTGACATTGTGTTGTATTATCTTATATTGTGTCAGTTTTTCATATTATAATAATTTGTATTTGTTTCCTTTTGTTGAATACATATTATATGCTAAACATGTAATTTCTAAATTAAAGTTCACTCAATTCTCTTAATGACACTGTGAGATAGTCATTCACATTTTGGCAGATGACAAAATCGAGGCACAGATATGTTCAATAACTTGCCCAAGGTCAAACTAGCTCAGTGTCAAAATTAAGATTAAATTCAGGTGTTTTATTTCTGGAATCTAGCTTTTAACCCTTCTGCCAGCTTGTTTCTATGTCACATCCATTTTCTCTCAAGTCTCATCCAGGCCATTCTCTTAGCCATCAATATTCTCATCCTCATTTCTGTATCTCTCCTAGAGAACATGGATAGGCCTGCACTAGACAGCAACCTGAACAGAGAAGAATCATATGTAGGTTTAGTGTTGCCTTTTAGAGTGCTGGATCTGTTCTGTGGGTGCCCCAGGACCAATTCTAGGAAGCCCTGAGAAAACCAATAACTTAACATTTCATTGGTTCCCTGTAGAATTTATGGTGATCATAATGATTTTGCCTTTAATTTAATAAAACTTATGGGAATCTGGAGAAATTCAGGGAAAGCGGCTGAGTAAGAAAAGATAAGTTAAAAAAAGAAAAAGAAAATAGGAGATAAGAGCAGATATTTAAAAACTAATGAAATCAAGAGGGTATTTATTCTTGTTTTGCCGTTTAGGTATCTGGTATTCCTTCTGGTAGTCTCTACAATAAACTAATTAATTTGTGTTGGGATTTTTTTTAAAGAACCAACTTTTTAAAAAATATTTTAGTTGTGGGTGGACACAATACCTTTATTTTATTTATTTATTCATTTATTTTTATGTGGTGCTGAGGATTGAACCCTTGTGCCTCACATGTGCTAGGCAAGCGCTCTACCACTGAGCTACAACCCCAGCCCCTGTACTGGGATTTTTACCAGTCAAAGAAACCCAGTATACTGTGTGTATGCTTGTATCAATTATGAAGCTTATTTATTCATTTAATGATATACTTCTTATTGGAGCAGTAATTGTTAACTCCTTACTATATGCAGGACAATGCAGATTCAAATCAAGAAGTTCACAGTTTCTACTTTTTCTGACCCCATAATGTAATTCTGTTATAGGAAGCAGATGTATAGACCCATGATATATTATAAATGTGTGATAAGAATATATGAACAAGGCTCTAAAGATTCACAGAATAAGATACCCAGTGCCCCCAGGGAGAGATCAGAGGAGGCTTTTCCAAGATGGCATTTAAGCAGATATATTAGGAACTGGAAGTGTTCAGCTGGTTGAAACTCAGGAAATGTAGGGCAAGTGTCATGAGATAAGCCTGGAAAGGAAGGCAGGTAGTTATGTTTCTGCAAATTCATTCCCTCCTCTGCCTTCCTGTCTGCTTTATATACACAGTGATGACTCAGTACCAGGAATCTCAGGCAACAAACAGCAAACGCACAATATTAAATTTCTCTGTAATCCCTCTATCTATCTGTCCTCAGTGCAAATACCTCAGTGCCAGTAACTCATCTGAAACCCATGGAGATGGGGACTACAAAGTCCTGAGTACCCTCAAGATAAAATCATACCAGTCACAAGTGACTAGGCCCTGCAGGGTCATTCATTTTTGGTCTTTCATTGCTTCTTCTTCTTCTTTTTTTTTTTTTTTTTTTTTTTAGATATTCGATGGGCCTCTTTATTTATTTATTTATCTATTTATTTATATGCATTGCTGAGAATCGAACCCAGTGCCTCACACATGCTAGGCAAGCACTCTACCACTAAGCCACAACTGCATCCCTGGCATTGCTTTTTAATAAAGCTGCTGGACATGTCCACAGCAGTATCGTGGGCTAATATTCATGATTTGTAAGTGTTTTACTGTATGCAAAGCTCACTCTTTCTTTTATTACTTAGTATGTATGAATTCATTGTCAATTCATTGTTAATTCATCTGATATATGATAAAATTGTGGCTCAGACATGTGAAATGACTTGCCTTAATTCTCACTAAATGAGTACCACAGAATTCATTCCGTTTTCCAAACCTCAACATATTTCAGACATTTTAAGTGATCTTCCGTAGCTAGGAACTCTGTTCAAATGAACTTTCAGTGGGAAGTTTGTTGTATAAAATGGCTAAGGTGGAGCAGTTCTGGTTAAAATATGGAGTTATGCCTCTGAAGCAAAGCTGAGCATCTTCTTGTTCAGCCCAGAGTCAACCTTAATGCCTCTCCTTCTCTAGGTTATGAGGACTACTCTATTGTACTGTGCTAAATCCCCATGCTTTATGTTGGGGCACTCAGGAAAGGTCTACTGATCATTTTACCATCTACCATGGGAAGGAAACCACTGTTGTGTGAGATCAGCCACAGTACTCTCCCATTAATCCTATGCTCTATTTCTATGGGTCAAAGCACAGTCTAAAAGAAAATAAAAGAGAGACTAAAAGAACCAGAAGATTATAAAGACAATGTGGTAGAAAGCAGGCAAATTCTGATTCTGCTTTTAACTTGCTACTTGGTTTTAAGTGGGCATTCTACTAATATGTATTGTTCCAGTATTTCCCTTTCTAAACCAAGTTTTTGGATTCCAGAGACCCTCAAACTCTTACAGAAAACATTCCATGAAAATTCCATTCCTTGAGGAAGACACATAGCTTAGTCCACCTCACACCTTAAAAGTTGAATCAACTCTAGTGTGTTCCACTCCCTTTCACAATCTCTTGAGGTATATGTTTTGAGGAGATCACAATTCACGGATTCAGGGAGTTGAGCAAATGATCATTATGTAGGAATTGAAGTGCTTACTCTCTTTTTATCCATGAATTGGTTAAAACTTTTAATTATACTCCTGCTTTATTTTTCTGCATTGAATATAAGGATAATAAATTTAGAAATGCTTGGAATGAAGAAGAGGAAAGGCAAGACAGAAAAGGAAGAGGGCCATGAGTATAAAAATTGTCAGCCACTGTGTCTGCTGTTCCAGAAGGATCAGGGTAGATTTGATTTGGATCTAAAATGTAGGAAGGAGACCAAGGCAGAAACTGGGAGAGGGCTTAGATGGTAGTCATGAAAGAGGCCTTTTTGGAAAGCTATACATTTCAACTTTCCTCTGTTCCAGCACTCCAAAGTGAGTGTCTTTGGAGGTCATCTGGATTCAGTTCCCCAGTCTTACAGAGGACAGCAGTGCCTGGGTGGGAAACTGACTTGGCCTTCACATTGCTACAGCACGCCACTCTCGTTACATAGTTCATGAATAGTGAATCCCATCAGGAAGCAGCGGGTGTAGGCACCAGGCAGCTCTAAGGAGCTCTAGTATTAGGTTGGCCTCTTTCCATGATCCAGTTGAACAATTACCAACAGTTGCTCGGCACAAGGGTTCAAACCCAATTGAGAAGAAACCAAGTCTCCCACAGTAATGACAAGAAAAGAAATTCTTTGACCCAGTGATTTGGTAACAATAGGTACCACTGTTAGTCTGGAATTATATTTGATATTTGTAGAGGTTTCAAATTTATGAGAATAATTGTGAGATCTGCCAATAAAAAGCAGTTTGCCATGTAAGCCAAAAGTTGGTGGATAGTTGAAGAGAAGCTTGTTCTTCTTTCTTTTTTTGTTTTATTTTACTTATTATCAACTCCTTTTTTTTTCTTTTTTGATTTAACTTCTGGAATACATCATCTTCCTTGTATATTAAAGCTCCATAATATATATATTTTTAGAAGCTCTAAGAAAAAAAAAATGGATGGATGGGACCTAACACTGTGGGGCTTCTGTCTATATATATCTTTTCTCCTTGTGCCAAAGAGCCTCTGTCTGATGGGATAAATAGATATTGGCTTGACTGATAACTCAGAGATCAGCAAACACTATTCTATAAAAAAAAATAATTTTTTCAGGGCTGAGGTTGTGGCTCAGCTGTAGAGCACTCGCCTAGCGCGTGTGAGGCAGTGGGTCCGATCCTCAGCACCACAAAAAAATAAATAAATAAAAATATTGTGTCCAACTACAGCTAAAAATAATAATGATAATAATATTTTTATCTATTTTGGGCAACTCAGAGTCTGACTACCAGTTAATTCTGGCTTTAGTCTAAAAGTTGTACCATGGTACTTTGTTGCATTTCAGATGCAGAAAAAGAGTGATAAACCTGGTAAATGCAAACTCAATTTACCTTAGACTGAGTAACACTGAGTCCTTCAATGTTACCTGTTTCCCTCTCTTCACAAGTTAATGGGGTTTTTCATTACAAACAAAGATTTCAATCTTATGCATGCCTCATAGTTCTTTTTCAAAGTGGGTAATAAATAATAAATGGCTGCAGGTTCACACATCTATTCTTTGTCCTTATTCTTCAATTTATGTCAATAAAAAGATTTTATTTGGTATGTATTAAAACATTTAGTGCCTGTGTAAGCTTCTCATTGCTGTGACAAAATATCTGAGAAAATAACATGTAAAGGAGGAAAGATTTATTTTGGCTCATGGTCTCAGAGGTTTCAGCCCATAATCAGCTGAGTCCATTGTTTATGGGAATGTGGTGAGAGAGAACATGGTGGAAGGGCATGAGGAACAAAACTGTTAAACTCATGGTGGCAAGGAAACTGAGGATGGGGCATGGGGAAAAGAAATAACCTTCCCAGAGCACAACCCTAGTGATGTGCTTCCTAAAACTACATTTCATCACTCTCTTCCAAATGTTCATTCAGCTATGAATTCCTCATGGATAATCCATCAATGAGGTTAACTCTCTCATAATCCCATCACTTTTCAAATTCTCCACTTATGAACATTGCTGCATTAGGGATTCAATCTTCAAAATATCAATCTTTTGGGAGACATTTCAGATCCAAACCACCAGAGTGCTGAACACTAATTTCTACTTTTTTTAGAAAATAGAGTATGTGATTTCCTAGTAACATATTAATACCACTGATTTGATCACTGGTCATGAAGATATCCATTCCTGTAGTTCTCAGATGATGCAGTAATTTCATGGTAAGAAAAAAAAAATGCTCTTTGCTTTGCAACAGCAAATTTTAGTGGAAAACTTTATCAGAATCTTATCAGAAACCCCATTTGACCTGCTCCATGATTTTTGTAAACAAAATCCCTCTTACAAACAGCCATTTGTGATAACTTAAAAAAAAGTGTAATTTGTGATAGAACAGAATAATAAATAATGCAGTTGATAGCCATGTAACACTATTTGGAAAAACAAACAAGTCTTTGGATACTACAAATAGTTGTCATGGCCTTAATACTCATTCATTTTTTTGTAATTGAAATTTTAGTAAAGCAAGTATTAACTGGTCTGTACTTACAGGCTTCAGTTTACTGATATATTGACTAGACAGGCTGTTGGTTGGAGGTGGTGAGGCATACAAGATCATTATAAGAAATGACTATCTCATTTCCAGAATGGAGACAGGGTTTCTCTGTTTCCCAATTCATAATGTTGTGTTTTATATTAGATGTTATAAATGAAAGTGCTTTTTTATATTTCCAAACATTAGTAGGTGTTGAAGTATCTCTTGGCCAAGTGTCCCCTTATGAGCCTTGGGAATCTTGTTGCTTTACAGAAGAAAATCGGGTTTTTCATTACAAAGACTTCAATCTTATGCATGCCTCATAGTTCTTTTTCAAAGTGTACATTTTTTTCAAAATGTACATAGTAAATTTTCACTAAAAACTGTATATATTTCTACAAAGAGAAGTAATGCCTGAAATATGAACCCATAAAGAGTGGTCAAATGATCTTTTTTTAAATGACATTTAATAATAAAATAAGCTGCTTATGCATTATCCAATGTGTACAAATACTTTTTTAAAAAATATTTTAGCCTTTCTCCAACTAACAGGCATATATGGAATGTATGCTATGTTAGTCTTAAGGTTATAAAAATGAACCTTCTCTTAGGGACCTTATGTTTTAGTCAGGAAAATATGATATACACTAATAGAAAATATAAAGGAGAAGGATTCATGTGTAAGAAGAGAGTGGAGTTGTACTGGCTGGTGTGCATTGGTATGAGGGGACAATGTGGTGGATGTTTGTGTTAACAACTTTTTATCATTGTAAAAAATACATGAAAAAATTAATATAGGGGAGTAAAGATTTATTTTGTTGATCAGTTCTAGATGTTTCAGAATGAGATTGGCTGGTTCCAAGGCAGAAACATGATGGTGTAGCAAAGGAAAGCTGCTCAGCCCATATCTTCATGAAATCAAGAAAGACAGAGAAGGAGCCAGGGACAAGATAAAGTCCCCAGGGGTATACCTCCATTAGCCCACTCCTTCAACTAGATTCCATATCCTACAGTTTATGCCACTTCCCTATAGTTCACTGAGATTATGAATTCATCAATGGACTAATCCAGTATCAGGCCGGTACCCTCATGGTACAATTACCTCCCAAAAAGCCCCACTTCTGAACATTGCTACATTGGTAAATAAGCCTTTAACATATAAGCCTTTGGGGGACATTTTAGATTGGAAGCATAATACTACAAAGAATCATTTTTGGCCAAAGACAAAATTTTCCATTTGGACTGTCCTTTATTTACCAGTCAACTTTAGGCATGCAATAGTATGGGTCATAGTGATCTGGGGACAGAGATGGCTAGCATAAACCACTTCAGGAAACCATTAGCAGTTACATTTGTCTTAGAAATAGGTTATGAGAAGTGAGGAATTGTAAAAGTCTGAGCTACAAAGATCTGATACCATCTTGGAGGTCCTTGCAAATCTGGAGAAGCTAGAGCAAATAGTTTGAATATCAACCAAATGAAAGATTATTACATTGCGTCCATGGGTCCTTCATATCTCTGGGCTTCTGTTTCCCTGTCCCTCAAATGAAGGGTTTTACTTGAAAATTTTTAAAGCTGTTTCTAGTGCTAATATTTAATATTTTTCTAAATTATTATATTTTAATATTTTCTGAGAATCATTTACTGAACATATATTTATAAAAGTACTGCATTGATTTCTGCAGAAGGTCTATTGCACCATTGATATGGAGCTAACAACCCAGAATTGACTAAATTCAAAGTGTGAGCATTATGGTGGAAACTGGGGTTGTGAGGGCAGTCACTTATTGATGATTTAAATATCATCTGGAAAGCTTTATGGCAGGTACGTAAAGGATTTTACCAGGAACATTAGATGGTTACAAAACATGAGTAAAGCCCAGAGGCAGGGAGTGGACTTGGTCAAAAGATTAGTGGTGTATTATAGCTTTAACCAAGTACCACAAACTTAGTCATTTAAAACAAGACTATTTTTTTTTTAACCTTAGAGTTCTGTAGGTCAGAAGTTTAGTCCAGGTGTCAACTGGGTCAAAACAAAGGTGTCAGCAGAGCTGCTCTGTTTTCGGGAAGATCTAGAGCAGAATCACTATCCTTACCTTTTGCAGCTTCCCATGTTTCTTGGCTCATGGACTCTTCTTTAAAGCCAGCAACATTGTATCTGGCTTACCTTTGTTTCCTAGTCATGTCTCCATCTGACTACAGCTAGGAAGAGTTCTTTGATTTTAAGGACTTGTATGACGAGATTAGGTCCATCCGGAAAATTCAGATATGGAGGGGGCATTTACAAAGAGAACGCATGTGGCGAGATAAAATGCTCAAGCATATCTGGAATCCTAGGAAACCTATCTTAATCCCCTCCAGGGGCATTTCCTCAATAACCTAATGATATTATACTTAAGTTCCCATCACCTTTTAACATTACTGTATTGGGGACCAAGCTTCCACTAGGTGAAACCTTGGGGTATACACAAACATATCTAAACCATACAGTCTTCATATGGAAGAGTTGTCTCAGATTTTGAAAACTGGACCCTGGCAACAGTTGTGGGAGGACAAAGAGATACTTATTCCTTAGAATGATAGCACATTGAGTTTTTGTTTCTTGAAGCTAATATAACACAAATGAACATGTGGACGAACTCATATATTCAGCACAAAAGCGACACCCAGTTTTCTTTGGGGGTCCCTAAGAAATAGATTTATGAAGTCTAATGAAAGGATTGGCTTGCTTCCTGTGCCTTTAATGTAAGAGTGGGCCATTAACTTGTGTGCCTGTTCAAGAATGACTTGTAATGCAGAGGAGCTGACGAATAGATGGAACCTAGTAAATTGAAAGATTCTTCTGATGGAACAGGGAAATAGAGATTTATTGTTCAGTCAGTTCCAATTACACAGTTGTGTTGCAGAGGAAAGCAGCTAAACAGGATGTTCGTTTATAACACTACTGAGGTGGAATCAACCCAGAGGAGATGGTGTCAGGGTGGTGTTCAGTGCCTGAGCTTCTACCTAGTGAGTCATTTGTGTGAAATGTCTTGACACAGATAGAATCATGGAGCCCACACTGTATCTGATCACAGAAATGTTAATGCAGAATAGCAAGCTGGCTTTGATCTTCATGGGATTACAGGCTGGAGAATAAAACAAGGGGGTGTATTTTTAAAGGTCATCTCTACTACTTATGAGAAAACAGAATTTCGCATCTCATGCATCTGTGAGACTGTATATCAAAAAATGGAGAATGATTACATTCTGAGGAAAACTACAAGTTGTTTTTCATGTGTGAATTTGATGCTTTTTTTAAAAAATGGTTTTTCTCAAAGAGTTTAACATCCTGAATACTTGTTCCTTCTATGTTGTAGTTGATAATATCTAACACCCACTGTGGTACATGAAGAGGAAGAACCTTCTTCTGCTCCCTACTTTATGTGTTAATGATGTGACACAATTTTTCAGAAATGCCACAGAATTTCAAATGTGATTTCTTTCTTAACTTGCAAATAGAGTTGACAACAGTGAAATATGTCCTGTAAACAAACCCAGGAAGAGTATCTTTTGAATGAATGGTCATAGACTTTATAGCAGATCACAGAAGTAGGAGAACCCACTGGCAAGAGGCTGGTCCTCTGAAGTCACACAGCAGTTGGTGGCACTGCCAGGGCTACAGCCATCGTCACCTGACTCCAGTTACTCTCTTTCTAGTCCAGCACAGCTGCCTCCCAAGTTTAATAGCCTATGACTCACAATCCAAATCTATGGTGACATATAATATTTTACTTTGATTCTAAATCAACAAACCACTTTTAGAAGTGCTTACACTGCTATATTACTTTTTATGCTATTAAATTCTTAAAGTAGAGTCTTATTTCTAGAACTTCAATAAGAGTAACCAGAGGAATCATTTGTTTGTTATTATGACATATTTATTGGACCCTTTTTGAGTGGCAAGCTGTTTTCTAGAGAATGAGGGTGCAGCTATTAATAAAATAGAATATTTCCTTAAGAGCTCATATTCCTGTAGGGGAGTGATAACAAGTAAACAAACAGGTAAACAAGTTTAACAGGTAATTTAAATCCAATTAAATTTTACAGAGAAAAATGAGGCAAGATAGAAGGTGGAGAGAAACAGAGGGCTGGTTGGAGTCAAGTGGAGGTTGCTGTTTTATATCCAATAGTTTGTGAAAGTCTTATGAGACAATGGTATTTGATCAAAGACACCAAGAGTGGGAGGGAATGAGGGAATGAGCTGCATGTGGTGGCACAGGCCTTTCATTCCAGCTACATGGGAGTTTGATGCAGGAGGATCACAAATACAAGGCCAGTCTCTGCAACTTAGCCAGACCTGTCTCAAAATAAAAAATAAATAAATAAATAAAAAGGGTTGAGCATATAGTTGAGGGAGGAAGAGAGGGAGGGAGGGAGTGACACTAAGTTCAATCTCCAATACCACCAAAAATAAATAAATAAATAAATAAGTAAAAATTTAGGGAGTTAGCCATGTAGCTATGTGAGCATTTCAGATGGAGGGAAACACAAACGTGTTAGCATCCACGAGAGAAAACCATGCCTGGCAACTAGTATTTTTAAGAAAGAGTAATGTAGCCAAGGTAGGCTACAGTCAGGTGATTGATCCTAAGGAAAATGAGAAAAGGAAATGGCACTGAAATGAAAGGGACCCTATTCGTCACATGGAACTCAGACACATACTTGGAAGGAGACAGAAAGCACAGAGTCATATAATCAGATTTACAGTAAGGGTCCTTAAGGCAGCTTGGTGCAGAATAGACCATGTGGTGATAATCTTTTTTTAAAATATATTTTTAGTTGTATATGGGCACAAGACTTTTTTTTTTTTTTTAATGTGGTGCTGAGGATCAAACCCAGTGCCTCCCACACATGAGGCAAGCACTCTACCACTGAGCTACAGCTGCAACCCCTGTGGTGATAATCTTGACTAACTGAACATAAGAATTGATTGGACTCAGTAGGTATAGTAGGTATTGAAGAAAGTAATAGGAAGTATGGGGTTCTACATGTATTTTTGTGGTAAAATCATTAAGTTGTGTAAATAGATTAGATGAAGAATAGGAGGGGAAAAAAAAAGGAGTCACAGATGACTCAGATTTTTAGCCCTGTGCAATGAGAAGAATGGAGACACCATTTACTGAGATATCAGGAGATAGTGAGAGAAATAGTTACCTTTCCATTTTTGTTATTTTGAGGGAAAGGGAAAAAAGATCATCAAAAATTTGTTTTTGGATCTGTTATAGTTGAGTTATCTGTTAAGAGTTCCAGGAAGTTAACTTAGTAAATAATTGTATATTTGAGTCTGGGTTCAAGAGCAATGTCTAGACTTGATATAGATTTAAGAGTCAGCAGATACTTTAAAACATTGAGATGATATAACATTACCTAAGGTAATGGATTAAACCTAGGGCCAATATTTCTGTGTCATGGACAGAAACAGGAACTCTTTTTTAAAAATATTTTTTAGTTGTAGGTAGACACAATGCCTTTATTTTTATTGATTTATTTTTGTGTGGTGCTGAGAATCGAACCCAGTGCCCCATGCATGCTAGGTGAGCACTCTATTGCTGAGCCACAACCCCAGCCCAAATTATTAAAAGATTTCTTGCCCAAGGTAGAGAGAGGGGGATCTATAGGAGGAGAACCAAAGGAGAATTCTTGAGGTAGAAAGAGAACCAAAGAAGAATAATGCCTGGAATCAAAGTGGAAAATGTACTTCAAGAGAGAGTGAGTGATCCTGTTATCTGTACTGTTGGGTCAACTGTCATGAGAATTTAAAATTGAACCATCAGATTTAGTGTTTGGTAGAGGTGGCCTTGACAGAAACTGTTCTCATCAATCTTCTGAGCTGTTTGTTCCCAATTGCTTTGCTTTGCTTTTGTCAAGGTGTGGAGGTCACAAATGTAACAACTAGGAACTCTGGAGTTACACTGTCTGCAGTTAAATATTAGTTCCATATTGGCTAGTTTTTGTTTTCTTCTTTTGAAAGGAAGGAAGTGATGTTTTCTGCCTCACAGGGTTTGGGAAAGATTGGATGAGTTAAGCACTTAGCACAGTGTCTGTCACATAGTGAATGACCAATAATTATTTAATGATTAAAAATAAAAGAGCCACTAAAATTATCAAAAATGTTCTAGTCTTACATGTTTTTATCCAGAAAATATTACATCATTATCAAGATGAATTTGAGCCTAATGTATTATCTTCTCACCTCTGTATTGTTTTTCTTCTATTTTTTTAATGTTTTGGTCCAGTTTTCATTCTTACACAAATTGACCACACTGATTAAGTTGCTTCCACATAGTTTTTGCCAAGATCACAGGTTTCTGAGAAACCTATGCAAAGTTAGGCACTTCTGGCATCTGGGGCTTGAGATTTCTGTATTCCCATGTTTATTGCAGCACTATTCACAGTAACTAAAATATAGATTCATTCTGAATGCCCACAGTTAGAAGAATGGAAAAAGAAAATATGGCATATATACAATGAAATACTATTCAGCTATAAAACGAATGAAATCTTGTAATTTGTGAAAACATGGATGCACCTGGAGGACATTATTTTATATGAAATAAACCAAGTACAGAAAGACAAATATTCATGCTATGTGTGATCTCACTCATGTGGAATATAAAGAACTGATATCATAGACACAGAGAGTAGAACAGGTGCTGCCCAAGGCTGGGGAGGGCATGGTGCCTGGGGATGGGATGGGGACAGATTTGTTTAACAGGTACAAAATTATAGTTACATAGAAAAAATACATTCTGGTATTCCATCACACAGTCAGGTGAATATTGTTAACAATATTGTATGGATAATTTCTAAATAGCTGGAAGTAAGGATCATCATTGTTCTTACCACAAAGAAATGATACGTGTGTGTTGTTATAGATATGCTAAATACCACAATTTGGTTAGTATACAATGTATACATGTCTCAATATAGCACACTGTGCCTAACAAGTGTGTACAATTATTATGTCTCAGTTAAAAAATAAAAATGATAAAAATATGAATAAATAAGAAAGTAAGTAAAAATAGTTTCTGAATACTCTGGTGGGTGAGTGATTGGCATGGCACCTACAGAGTCATTCTAATTATGTAGTGAAGATTAGACAGAATCTTAATTATTGGATTTTCCTATAAATGTATTTTAGTCTCCTAATGTCCTTTAACCTATCCTACCCTCCTTTGTGGAATTTTTTGTGCAGGTATAACTCCTTGTAATTTTCATGCTGGACATGATGGGTTTAAGGTTGATGGGCTTGCTTAGAATGGCATTTCTTTGGACATTACCTCCCTTTGTGTTTCTGGGACCAAGAACTTAAAATGAACTCTTATATTCATTCTTTTCCATAAAGTTCATAAAGTTCAAATAAAGGTGCCTTTAACACTTTCAGCTGTGCCTTCATGAATTAGGGGGAAAATGATCAGATATATTTTTTCTTTATCTTTGTTGAAATATATGAATAAAAGTAACCATGTTCAAACAAGAAATAGAGCAAAACTATGTTTGTCAGATTTGCAATCCTGATTTTAAGAACCTGAATCCAGCACTGGGCTGAGAGGACTCTATTAAGCACCAACTCCAGTCCCAAGCAGTGTATTGCAAAAGCTATGCCCATGGGCAGAATGGGATCTGAGCAAATATTGGTTCCAGTTCCTGTCCTCATTCATAAACAGCAGCACCTGAGTCTAGCCTTTCTCATGTGGTTGTTGTCTAGGTGGTAAAGGAATACTTTCATCCCCTTAGTGACCTTCATGGGGTTTAACAGGTTTCTAGTGAAGAGACTATATCCAGACTTCACCGCACTTCTCTTCTTGGAACTCTCTGTGTAGCCTGGGCCACACCATAGTACATTGGTAACACATTTTCCTGAGTGAGGGTAAAAGACAGGATGAACACAATGGAAACCAGATGTTGCAAAGTCCAATCCTATTGTTGCCATGCAATAATTTATTCAGATATTACCAAGTCCCTAGAATGTGCGCCATCAGTGTTCTGGTGCTCTGTTCTCTGTGATTGTAATTATACAATAAACAAGATGCCAAAGGACAGAGAGTTGAGAGGTCTGGCTTTGAGTACTTCATGTTATAAATCCTCAAACAGGTACAGAAAAGCGAACTGACTTTTCAGGACCCCACAAAAGAAAGAATGGATATTACCAATATTCTAGAGCAGAAAGCATGCAAGTTTGTCTATGCACATGAGTATTTATCCTACTACACACTCAGACAAAATATTATCTCTAGCCCTGACCAGTAAGGTCCTTGTCTGTCTCTGAACTCTTTGGCCCTTCTACAAACCCAAGAGCCTTTCCCTTAATTTGACTCCTTAATTCTAGTTAAACGGATGCATAACAGAATTATCAAGACTAATTCTCATGTATTTATATGTAATCCTCTGACTTCTGACATCTAGCACTGAGCTTCACCCTAATAGGTGAGGGTTTACTTCCCTTCCTATATATGTCCAGGGTCACTGAAGCACTGGTTTTTACCATTCTTTTTGCAGACCTCTACAGTGGGCACTAGAACTTCCCACCTTCCCAGTCTTTTCTCTCCTTTCTTTTCTCTCTCCCTCTCTCTTTTTGGTACCAATGATTGAACCCAGGGGTATTCAAACACTGAGTCATGTCCCCAGCCCTATTTTTTATTTTATTTAGAGCCAAGGTCTCACTGAGTTGCTTAGTGCCTCACTTTTCCTGAGGCTGGCTTTGAACTCGAGATCCTCCTGCCTCAGCCTCCTGAGCCTCTGGGATTTCAGGTGTATGCTACCGTGCTTGGCTCTTTTCCCTCTTTATATCATCTACTTCTTATTCCTCTCACTGTCTACTTGCAGCATCTCCCTTCCCCTTTTACCTTGGAATCTGCCTCTCATCTCATTTGAGTTGATGCACACATTTTTTTTTTTTTCCTGGCACTTATCACATTCTATACTCTATTGCAATTATGGTGAACTGTGTGAATTCTGTTTCCTATGCTAGACTAGAAACTTGTTAATTGTAGAGAGCATGTTTGTGTATACTTCCATTTCTGGATTTCCCGTTGCATCAAACACTTGGTACTTGATATAGGTTATGCACTCAGCAGATGATTGCTGAACAAATGAGGACAAATGAGGAAAAAATCAAACCTTCAACATTCTTATTGAAAAATTTAGTGAATAGAGTTACCAGGACTACCAGACTATAGTTATTTTTTACCCCTCACTTTCTATTCTAAATAAAATCAGAACCAAAGTGCCTATTTTCTAAAGATCAAAGGATGAGTACAAAGGATAATGGGTTACATTAATTATGTTTGATTATATTTTTGACTACTGTGTGCATGACTCTGCTGTGGTCTGAGCAGCAAAACTTTTGTTCTTTTATGAATACAAAGGGATAACTGAGTTTTTCATAATACAAAGATCTTGAATTTTTGTCTCAAATGAAGGACAGGAAGGTATTGTAGAGATTCAGAAACAAAAATATCTGGATTCTAATGCCTTTCTGTGCCCCTCTCTACTTCTGTGACTTTGAACATGTTCTTGCCTCAGTTTGTGCCCTGGGTTCTCTGGCTATGGCATGTAGGAGTTTAACTAGTTTATTTCCAGTGCCTCTTTCCACCAAGCACACTGGACTGGGATCTTAGGTAGAAGGGGGATAATCCCTTTTGATGACATATGGCTCAGCGTTCAGCTCATCATTGGCCCACTGTCATGATCTCAAGCACCTGATTATTCATACATTTTTGAGTATATGAATTGCATAAAGCTGTTCAATGATGGTGAAAATTGAGTCCTAAATACTCTATCAGATGTATATGTAATGTAACCTGTTCAGGATCTCATTAGAGTGTCAAATGATATGTGAAATATGCACTAAGTGAGAAAGACTTGGGACGTTATCATGATAAGTCAGTAATATAATTTGATATTTATGGGTTAAAGATGATGGTGTCGTAAGATCTGCAGGTACAGGAGACCTGGAGCTAGAGTATATAGCACTGTGTCTAGGAAAGAAAGCCACTGAGGCCGTGTTGTTGCTCACTTCCACGGGAGTGAGTGGAATCAACTGTTCATTCACCCCTGGAAACAAGGCCTCACTTTAGCCCTTCTGTCCAAGTCATCCTGACTCCTCACCCACTCTGCTATATTTATATTGATGCAAATTTTATTATTCTTTTACCACAAGAGAAATATGTTTACTTTAGAAAAGGTAACCAGAATCCTCCGATTTCTCATTTGAGAAAATAAAAAAAAACACTTACCTCACATAAACTCACTTCAGAAAATGTGAATGTCACACTGTTCCCCAAACCACTTTCTTCTTTGAATGCCAGCTGACCACAGCAGCTTTCCTTACCTTCTAATTCCAAGGCCCCAGACCCTTCCATCTGCTGGGCTGCCACATGGAATGGGGCTGACCATCAGCAAACAGAAAGAGCCCTTGTTCTTATGCTGGTGTCTGGACCTAGATTCTGGTTCTACCACTTAGAAGCCTTGGGACTGCTGGAGGATATTTCATTTCTCTAGACTCTAATCTTCCCTTGGGTAAGACAGAAATAAGCATATTTAATTTTTAACAAGACTAGAATTATAAGAAATAACGCATCGAGGACATCTAGCACCTAGCTGCATCCTAATAGGTGCGGGTATACTTCCCTTCTTATATGTGTCCAGGGTCACTGAAGGAAGCACTGTTTTATCTCTGCTATGCAACCACTAAGGGGTCTTTCACTGTGACATTTTAAATAATGACTGAGCATCCACAGGTTTTGGTAACTTTAGGGGTCCTGGACTTATCCCCTGTTGGTATCAAGGTATGACTATTTATAACTTTAAGTTGCTTATAAAGCTCAAAGTACATTTCATTTTGGTATAAGAATTTACTGTATCCATTGGCTTTTACAGAGCTTTGGAGCAAATATTTTCTTCAGTGTAAACAGCAAAAGAGATCCACTGGACATCTAGGTATACATTCTTTTGAGCTTTGTCTTGGTAGGCAGTCAGTGGCAAAGAAATACATTCATTTTAATAAACAGCCTTGATATTTTTTTACCACTCTCTTTAATGAAATTCCATCCCATGCTTACTAATCTACTGAGCTTGTCAGTGCACGTCCCAGCCGTTACTCAAAAATGTAAGGAAACAGCATGGTGTAGAAAGAACACTGGACTAAATGTCAGAAGAGCATTCCTCACCCTCCTCTCCCAACAATTATTTGACTTTGGCAAATCACTCACTTCACTTCCATGAACATCTGGTTCACCTTCTATATGGTGTTACACTAGATCATGTCTAAGATTCTTTTCCAACCTGGCAAATTCTCCAGCATGTTATACTTACAAATATGTTATACTACTGTCCTTAATTTTTTAAAAAAAATAGGGAAATACCTATACTGCAGATAAGGTTAGGAGGCTTTACTTATTCCACAGATTTTTATGTGAAATGTAATAAAAACATGATAAACTTTAGAAGGGAAACATTCCAGAAGTGAAAACTGTGAAGACATGGAAATTTGAAAGTGCAGGTTCTAATGAGAAAGGGAAGCCACAGAATCTATTGTGCATGGAAATGATAGCAATAGAAATTAAATTGAGAGAAGGGTGATTTGGGCTGAGTGTGGAGGTCTCCGCAGTATGTACACAGACCTATGCACAGATATAATGTGCACTCAGCCCTCTGCAGGGTAGCCTGACGAACTGTTGCTCTTTATACTTCAGCCAATGAGATAAAAACACAAAAATTAAGAAGACTTGTACATTTGAGATATTGTTGATTCTTATGAGTATCATTTAGGGTAATAGCTTCTCTCTCCTATTGTACAGGATTTGGGATACATTCATTCTTGAATTTCTACCAAGCAGAATTCCGCCATAGTTGGAGCTCAGTTGTTGATGCTTCAACTAGGTTGCCACATCCTTACCTAAGACCTAACAAGGAAGAAAGTTGGTTTTCTTATACAGAATAACTAGCAGATTTTTTTTAATGAGCTACCAATGACAAAATAAAACCTCCAGGAAAGAATTGACAGCCTGGATCTGTAATTTGCCTGACCTAACAATTAAAAAAAACTCATTGCTGTGTCAGCCTGCCAGATGGATCTTCTCCTCAAAATGTAATGTGTAGCTCTTCTGAATGCAATTCAAGTGCAAGCTTCCTTTCCCCCACTTTATGTTTGTTGAGTTTGGGAAAGAAGCAGTTTTATTTGAACTAAACCCACTCATTTCAAGTGTGTTTAATGACAGCAGTATGTGACAGATAAAATAAAATCCTACGGCCTCAATTTGATGTTTGTTTTAATTTCAGACCTTAGTAAAAGGAGACAGAGAAGATATAATAGCATAACTCAAAAGGAGGAATTGAAAACAAATGATTGATTGTCATAAACTTAGCATTTTTTCTCCAGACAAGTTTGGGAAGTCAAGTAACATGAGCAATAGTTTTAGTAAGAGTTGATATTACCATAGGGTCATCAGTTTGCAGAGTCACTTTATGTTCATTGTCCCATCAAGTCTGTGAGTTTTCCTGGCCAGAAATTATCAACCTAGGGTTATACATAGGTTGAGTGAGTTGTACCAAGTCCTGCCTTTGAAGTGGTAGAGCTGGGCCTCATGCCTGATCCTGTTGATTTGGAATTCAATTGTTATCTCACTGCTCTGTGCAGGCTCACCAATCAAACCTGGGTGGTACCCTGGAGCACATCAAAGGCACTCTGTTCTTTCACTTCAGTAACGCACTTTATTATGCATGGAGAATGTGAATAAATTATCTTCACAACTGATTCCAGCAGTCAGAAGTATATGGAGTGAACTGGGCACAAATTATGCACCCCTGTAATTCCAGTGGCTCTAGAGGCTGAGGCAGAAGGATTGTGAATTCAAAGCCAGCCTAAGCAACATAGTGAGACCTTGTCTAAAAATGAAAAAAATAAGGGCTGGTGATGTAGATTGGTGGTTAAGTGTCCCTGGGTTCAATCCCTGGCACACATGTGCATGCATTGCATGTAAGCACACGCACGCGCACGTGCACACACACACACAAGTATATGGAGTGAAACTTAAAAGTCTTCCTCAACAGCACCTAGGTCCCTCCAACTCAAAATGACCATCTTATTCTCTGTTGTACATCTTCTCAATCACTTGTCAATGTGTTTATCTATAGATATGATAAATATATATTATATACTGGGTATATATAATATATATAAAGGGTATCACATATTTTTCTTATTTACTCTTTTCCTCTGTTTTTGTGTTAGTAAAAAGGAATTTTCCATATATATATTTTTTTAACATTTATATAGCATTCCTTTAAAAAGTGTACCATTACTTATTCTTTTGTATTGGTGGGATTCAGCTTTTCCCTATTATAAACAATATTAAGATGAGCTTCTTCACTTGTCTTTGTGTACACATGTAACTGGAATTACTCAGTCTCAAATGCTGGAATCTTCACATTAGCTCATGGTATCAACCTGGACTTAAAGGCTTCCCCTTAGCTAGTTGGGGATGTGTTGTTTAGACCAATCAAGACTCTTCTCTAAACAGACACTTGTGGCCAGGAAAGTAAATGTTGGGGAGGTTATTTTCCATGGTACTGTGGTTTGGATAGAGGCACTTACTGTGAAAGAAGGTAGGGTATTCTTGTAATAGTTTTGTTTATTTAAAACAAAGGCACCACTCTTCACTGAGATAGAACAAGGTACTTAATGCAATAAAAACATCTACCATGATTAAAAATGCAAATGTAGAAATGCACTAAAAAAAGATCTTTTGCTTATTCTTTGTGAAGACACAAGTGTTCTACATAATTGGGCTTTAAAATATATAACTGAATTCTCAGTAGTGATTATATGGTATGAAAGTCCAGAGAGTAAAGTCCACTTTCAAGCCATCCTGACTCTTTCTGCCTTTTCCAGATGGTCACATTGAATGTAATTAAGAGGAACCACTGAAAATCTGAGTACATGAGAGAATAGAGGTAGTCTGAATAGCTTTTTATGAATTAGACATTACAGGAGACCATCGTCACAATAGTTCTAAAATCACAGACAATATGTTGTACATTGCAAGCAAGAGACACGAGCTCTCACCCGTATCCTCCTATTTTTTATTTGTCCCAGTAATAGGTGTAGTCATTTTTAAAACCATAATATACCAGTGTGGTTCAGAATCATGTTTTTCTTCCTTCGTTCGTTTAGAATAAAGAAATTGTTTCTCAGGTCGCTTTTAGTTAGGTCCTTTCAGGTTGCAAAGCCAAGTCAGGCTTAAAGTTACCTTAGATGACTTTGGATGATGAGAATTTATGGGAAGCAGACAAAGAGGGAAAAAAGAAGTACAGAAACCATGTCAGCATCTGGACAGCCTGGCTTCATAAAGACTTGGAATATTGTTGAAGACACAACAGTAGCTTATTTTGTCAAAACTTAATAAATAAACGTACAGTGTTTCCTGGTCTGGTGCTAGACAAGGACATAGCTTCCCCTCAGTTTTTCCTTCTGTTTACTATTGCTGCTCCTTGGAGATTCTTTCTCTTTCTTCTTCTTCTGGACATCAGGATGTTCATGATCCTGTATCCTACGCTGCCTCAAGGCTTCATCCTACTTCTCTGAACTTTGCTCCAATCCCTCCTTCTCCCAGTTCTTTCTCTTGAACTCAAATGCCCGAAGCAGTAGACCTGTATTTTAGCTGGTTCTTCTCCAGTACAAATTGGGAAGGAATTCTTCCCCCAGCACAACTCATGGGTATCTGGTCAGGTTTTGGTTTAATCTCCGATCCAATTAGTTGTGGCCAAAGTTCAGAAATACCTGCTACAGCACTGTGGCAATGTATTTATTAGAACAAGTTTTTGAGGCTCTTTGCCTAAACAGAGCTGTGGGTGTGGGAGAGACTCAACATTTTATGTGCTCCTCTATCATTATGGATTTCCTAAACTCAGCTAAGCAGAAGAGTTTGAAGATGTAGTCTTCAAATCAACACGCTCAAGATGCCTTCAGGAGAATTAGATACAGTTTTTGACATCACTTTAACCAGCAATGGAATTTCGTATAAGTTTAGTTTTTATCTCTAAGTTCAGGTTTTCCATCTTTTCAATACTTTTTTTTTTCCCTAAACAAGAGAGGAAAATAGATTAAGATAAGAGGAGGACCAAAGTTAATTTCTCACTACATTTGTCCCTAGGGAAAAGTGAGACGTGCTCAGGAGAAGGTATTTGTGGAGTGGGAGATTCTAGTGAGTAAGGAGAAGGATGTGGCTCAGAGTGCAAAGCTCTGGAGAAGGTAGCTGGGACTGCAGGCAAGAACATGAGTGGAACTGTTTGCTTAGCATAGAGATTAGACATGTCTCCCTGGATTCCTGGAGAAAGGATGAGTGCATCTGTATTCCCTTGATTCCTAGAGAAAGGATGAATACATCTGTACACATCTATAGAAACAGAAGGGAGTAACCAGAGGAAAGCAATCATTCTGCATAGCTTAACTCCCCTCAAAAGTAGAGAAGAGTATCATGTGTCAATAAAGGCATGGATGATGAGGAGCCAGCAGCATTCAGGTGGGCCCCTGGTATGTGATACAATGATGTAGGAAAAGATTGTGGTGAAGCTCTGAGACTCAACCTGAAACCAGATGATCAGTTCTGCCTAGCATTTTTCCACTTTATGTAAATCTGTATAAATCCAGTCCTACAAACAAACAAACAAAAATCAAAAAGCAAGAACATCACAAGTCACTTCAAGGTAAAGGTTAGCAGAGTCTGTCTATGTGTAAAACAAGGCAAGTTTTAACTGCTGTGACTTCAGAGGAAGCAATAAGTAGAACCCCTCTTCTCTACTAACATGCAGAAGCCAGTAAGAAATGCAGGATGCATCAGACAGATGAGGCCAGAGTATCAGCCCTGTGACTGACAAAAAGCACACTAAATGACAGATGGCAGCTTTGGGCCAAGGGAAAGCAGGACTGCTATACCTGTAATGGAGAGGCTTGCCCTACTGATAGAGGCCATCAATGTCACTTGCAGTCCTCTACTAGTAAGAGGCTGCCCTATGTCAGTTTGGAGTTTGAAGAAGCAGAGAAGAGCATGATCTTGCGGGCAACAGGTTTAAAAGGCGAAGGGGTCTAAGGCAGATCTGCCTGCCATGTGGTTTTCCCTAGCTTCTTTAATGTATTAAATCACCGCTTCTCCTTTGAGGAATGAGGGGGAGGCACAGACAGGTGTCACAACTGTTTCTCCAGGGATCATCCTTCCATATGGAACAACTGAGAAGTAGGAAATGAACTTCCTGTCTTCATTTTATGATGGCAATTCAAGGTCTAATTTAAGGGTCTAGCCTCCTTTCTGGAATAGTTGTTTGGTTTTATGGATGGGATGATGATGGAATGACTAGATTTCTCCTAAAGGCAAGGAGACTCCAGAAGGCTAAGCACATATAATTAAAATAGGACTGTAGTGTGCAGGGTATATGACAATATATGTAGAAGTGGGGCAAGTAGTGCAGGTAGGTGGTGGTTGTTGCTGAGCAGATGTGAATAGTCACAGTGGTAGGGAGCAGGGAGAGTTTATTATGTCAGGGTGAACCAGATATTTCAGGCTTTGACTTCTCCCCAAATATTTGCAAGTTAACAAGTGCCTTAGCTTAGAGAGCTCTTCCTCTCAGTGCCCTCTAGATCCACGTTCTACTGGTTTGCATTCTGGCTTTAAAACTGTTTATCTATAAAACCATTCAGTAGCTGTCTTGTATTTTTTATTTATGGAAGGGAGTGTGTACCTAATCTTCAGATTTATACAAAGTTTATTCAGGCCTGTTTGGGTGACAGTAGAACGCCACAGCTTTGCTCCCCGGCCTGCAGTGTTTTGTGTCTACTTAACAAAATGTAAAGTGAATTGTAACATAGTTGTTTTGGCTGATCCCAACATTGAAAAGGATGCTTTAATCTCTTGGCAAGTTAGTTAGCATTTTAAAATGAGCATCTTCCCATAGGACCATGATTAATAAAGGTCATTATGAAAGGTTTGCATTTCAAGCAATATTTATTTTTGAATGACTCTTTAAGGAGTATCACAACAAGGTTTTTTGTTTTCCCTTTATGGATGATAAAACCATTATCTAGAGTGGTTTATTGGAAGCTTGTGTACCATAGTCTTAGCACAGGAATCTGGCTCTCTTGACACTGTGGGTACACATGGATGAACATCATCCTTCATACACACCTATGAGGATGTGAACACACCTCTTCATACATAAACACATCTATAAGGACAAGATGAGCAAACTCCTGTTCAAACACAAACATTCTTTCAAAGTGCCAATATATATATTAAAAGGTATGAATTAGCAGAATATATTCTGCCAACACATTCTCTGCAAGTTTCTGATATGTAGGATTAACACAGCAATGAGCACATTACAAAACATTTGTGAGGTATTATTAGGGCTTTGATTACTTGTCATTCTGTTTCTGTCCATTCCAAACTGATATTGCTAGCAGTTTTTAAAAATCCCAAATAGGATTTCTGCTGGTTCATAAATATATTGTCAAATGCATATTGTATCTTATTATGCTAAACCAAATAGAATAAAACATATTTGATACCGAAATAATGAAAAAAAAAAACATTGACTATTTTTGACTGAACTGGAACTTCTACTAGGCCTCATGGTTGTTTTTACAAACATTTACCATTAGAAAATGTATGAAAGTTCTTTCATTGCAAAGGTTTCAAACTCTTGTAGGTGGTGCCAGGACAGGCATATGATCTCTATCTACCTCAAAGAGATGGTGTGGTTGACTGTGGAGCATCACCCAGACCTCGGAGCAGAGGGATTTGGGAACAGTGTTTAGTTCTTAACACGTATGTGGGGAAGCATGGTTTTCTCCTGTAATTACTAGGAATTTTCATTTGATGAGAACATGGATTAACAAGGTTTAAATTTATATTCTCAGTAGCTCTCTATTATCTAACATCTTTGATGGGGAAAAATTAGAAAATTACATGATTGTGTTTCTTTTCACTCCTCCCTGGCAAGATTATAAGAAAATATAACAAGGCTTATGCCATGATTGCTAAGTATGTGAGAATTTCCCAGGTGATTCGATATGTCACAGGCCTTGATTTTGACATGTGAGAGCAGGACTTGGCAAACAACTCTTCTGAGATTAGAGGTGATTTTACACACAAAATTATGTTTTTTGAAAATGAGCATGAGTAGAGACTGTGCTATCTTTTCAGGTGTGTCATCCTCTAGCTTTATTAGCTATTTCACCTCACCTTATTATACAACGCAGATTTTTAAATAAAATATCTGATCGGATCAGTCCAAGCTCTCTGTTGGATGATCATATGAAATCATAGTCACATCTCCAAAATGTGCTGTGCACATTGCTTTTGATCCCTATCACCTCCCTACCTCCACTGGATGTTTCTGCTCAGTGGAAGAAACCATACTCTGTCACTACACAAATTACACCAAGATTGCTAGTAACCCTACTGAAAAACTCACAATAATGGTATGTCTGAGTCATGTCTTTTTATATATGGTGTTGTGGGGTATGATTAGTCAGCAACATTTATTTAATGCCCATAAGCTCAGAGCAAGTCTGAGACAGTAGAAAAGGAGAGAAAGGAGATCAAAAAACAAATAGACTGTCATCTCCAGAAGAGCTTATCGTATCTTTATGAGTACAGAGAACAGATAAAAAAGGATTAGGAAAACTTAAAAGCAAAATCCCAATGAGTGCAAATTGGCCTGGTACAAACTGAGTTATATAAATGCAAAGAGGATGCAAATTATAAAAACTTGAAGTTCATTGTTTAAAACTGCTATCTTTGATTTTCGTAATACTTATGCTGTAAGAATTGTTAGAGCTCAGAACACCATACACTTCAATGAGGAAAATTTCCTGGTTGAATTGTATCATTTAGAGACACAAACCTAACTCTTAGCATTTATGGGTTTTTGAGAATTGATGCTGTAAGGCTTTATGAGTCCCTGTTAACATTTTTTTCATCATCCTTAAAGCTTATTGTATAACCTTGAACAAGCTAACCTCACTGTATCTCAATTTCTACCTCTTTAAAGTGGGCTTGGTGATAATATTTATCTCATGAGATTATTAGGAGCATAAATGTATCATATTGTAGTATTTCTATTCTGTGAAGCATCTATGTTTTTACAGTTCAATTTCTTTGAGATTGGAGTGCATCTTGTAATTGAAAAACAAACCACTGTGTCATAGATTAACTAGCACCAGTTATTTCTTAAGTGGTAAACAAAACAAAAAGCAGTTATGCATTTCCTCTTCAGAGACATCACATAAGATGTATGAAGTCCTTAGGAAAGCATTGGTGACATAGTAGGTCTTACAAAGTTACTGTTGACTGAATGCTAGGTTTATAGTTTGTAAAGCATCTGTCTCTAATGTCATTGACTTCTGCATTATGAAGCAGAATATACTTAGGATTTCTGGTCTTTGAGAAAATAGAGACTGAATGAGTTGCCAGAGATCTGGGACATCTAAGTTGTTTTTTTTTTTTTTTTTTTTTTTTTTTGTACCAGGGATTGAAATTGGGGTGCTAACCACTTAGCTACATCTCTATCCCTTTTTATTTTTTTATTGTGAGTTAGGGGTCTCACCAAATTGCTTAGTGCCTCACTAAATTTCTGAGGCTAGCCTTGAACTTGAGATCCTCCTGCCTTAGCCTCCCGAGTTGCTGGAATTATAGGCATGCACCAACAAGCCCAGCTCAACTTGTTTTCTCTCTTCATTTTTCACACCAGTAATTGAGTCCTACTATGTGTTGTGAACTGTGGGTCCTAGGAATGAGGCATGAATTCAGGCACACAAGGCTCTTTATCTGACTTACCTTTAATGGATGGAGGTTGAGGAAATGGGAAGATGTAATCTAGCAAATAAACTCAGAGTGAAACAGGACAGAATGAGCTTCAGGAGGTGTCTGGCATGATGTTTGCTAAGAAGGTCATGCCAGGTTCCTCTGAGGAGTTGACTGCTGAAGTGAATACCTCAAGGTCAAGTTGAGAACTTGCACTTGCAGTATAATAGTGCAAGTCTTGCAATGAAGAAAGGAGCTCTGGTCTTTCAAGGAACTGGAATGAGTTGAGATAAGCCATGGGAATACCTATCTTGGGTCCTCTGGAGAGGGAGTAGATACCTGTGACTTTGGATTCAGAGAGCAGATGCTAGATTTTTTTTCCTCAGGAGCAAAGTATTTGAACTCCTGCCCTCCCATCAGGTATAGAACCCAGGGATGCTTAATGACTAAGCAACATCCCCAATCTTTTTTTATTTTGAGACAGGGTCTCCCTAAGTTGATTAGGGTTTCCCTAAATTACTGATGCTGGCCTTGAACTTGCAATCCTCTGCCTTAGCCTCCTGAGCCACTGGGATTACAGGCTATGCATCATTGCACCCAGTAATTTGAGCATTCTTTACCACAATGGCCCCGAACTAATTTTTGCTGTTTTTTAGGTGCTATAGAGAAATTCATACATCTAGGAGGGAGATGGTCAACCCATAGATTGTTTCTATCCTCCTTTTCAGAGGAGTACACTGAAGACTGAGGATATGAAAAGATTTCCCCCTAGTTTTCTAATGTCATATAGTGCTAATAATATCTAGTTGAGCCACATACCTACTCCTAGGTATCAGTTTTAGACGGTTTTTTAAATCTTAAAACCTTCTAAGTGGAAATTTCCAATATTAGTAAGTGGTAACTCTTCATACTGGATGGAATTGTTCCAGAAAACAAATCACTAGTGATTTATTTCCACTTCTGTGGTTCTTTGGTATTGGCTCTCTTGACATCAGCTGCTTAGAAATATCAATTCTGTCTTGAAATAGCCCATCAAATAGTGATGCATAAAAAGGCAAGAATTTATGTATTCTTCTTGTCATACATATCAACACCTATTTAATCTGATCATGTAAAAAGTTGGTGATCTATTTATTTCCAATGAGGGCTTTCTGCAGCAAAAATTAGTTCGGGGCCTTGTCCTTACTTATAAACACACACCTGACTGCATCAATGACAAGAATCTATATGATGCCATTAAATGATATTAATTAGGGAGAGGGCATGCTTTTGGCATGCTGGCTAATTCACATCTTAATTCACATCTTTTACTGGACCCCATTTCTTATTTGTAAAATGGGAATTTTAAAATAGATTATTTTCTAAACTATAAACTGTGATATCTTTATCAATTTACCTACTGAAGAGCTTCCTGTTAATTGGTTCAACTTGCAGTAAGTAGTTCAAGTTCACTCCGAATTTTGAATAATATTTCATTTTCACTAAATTTTCGCAAACAGAATTGAGCATCTTGTAGTTACAAGTTTCCACAACAGACCCATAAGCATCTGAGAGGTTAAGGTACAGTGAAAAAGGTAGTCGGGTAACTTGGGTTTTTTAAAATAACTTTTTTGAGTATAATTAGCTTACCTTTTAATGCACCATCTCAAATTATTTTTAAAAGTGATTTCAATATATTCACTTAACAGATATTTATTCAGCATTTGCCATGTGCCAGAAACATTCTAGGTCCTATGTTTATAGAAATTGATAGCAGTTTTACAAATCCTAACCTGTCAGAAGAGGTTCATTAACAGACAGTTTTCCATATGGTATTATAAGCCAGTATTCAGGGTCATAAGATACCCTGGGAACACATGGGTAGGACAAAGCACACCTAGTCTTGGGAAACTTGGGAGGTTTTTGAAAAGTGTTCATCTCTAAATGGGTTTTGGAGACAACTGTAGGTATTTGAAAGGTTGATGGAATGTAGAAAATAGAGAGGGGAAAGTTTTTCTGGTGAGATACAAGCTATGCACAGCCACTCATTGTTCTCTTACCACAAGACATAGCATGGAAAGAATGGTTGCTGTGGAGCCTGCAGGGAGGAGTCTATCCAAGCATGCTTCAGCCGAGATGGATATATCCTGCTATGAGGTCACAAAGAAGGATGAGACCAGCGGGCAGATGTGACATTTACTGTTAGGTCACACAAGGAGCCACATTTAGTCAAAGAAGAATTGCAATTTTAAGAGTAAGATGTGCATGAAAGAGTGGTAATTTCAGCTGCATGAGGGATTTGAAATCCTTGAAGAAGGAGTAAGTAGAACAGAGAAAGAATGTATTTGAGCAAATACATTGGCAACAGTGGAGGGGCAGTGTATACATGGATTCAGAACAGTAGACTTACTTTGTTGTATACCTAGTCCTGTAGGCATCTGGGGGAAGAAGGTAGTCTGAAGGATGAAAACTGGTGCATTCATGAGGTTTGTGAGAGGAAATTAGAGGTGTGTTTTACAGAGATAACTCTTGATATTTTTTGAGGGGAGAGGCCCTGGATTCTGAAAGAAAGCTTGGGAGGATGTTATCACTATTGTCCCAGATAGTAATGTTCTAGCCAGGATTTTACGTCAAATTCTGTTTCCTACTTAAAAAAATATAATAAACAAACGTACGAAATGATAACTTACCCTTCTTGAGAAACTTACTATCTCAATTCTCTGTATTAATTCATTTGATTCTCACAACAACTCAGGGACAAGGCTGTCATTTTACCGATGTGTAACTTATGGCCCAGAGAGGTGTAACTCACCAAGGTAGTCAGTGTGCATATCTAGTCTTTGAACCAAGGCAGTGTGGCTCTAAAGGCTAAATATAGGAATTAATAACTCAAATCATAATTGAAAATATTGATGGTGTGTTACTGAAGAGGGATATTTGGCAAACAAATTTTGCTTTTTTCCAATTCAGTGATTTGTAATGTATTTATAGAGTAGTACAACCATTAGCTTCATCTAACTTTAAAATGTTTAGAAATCTCATGTTCTTTTCCTCCTGATTTTTTATTCCAACCCTAGGTAACTTTGAATTAACCTTAGTGGTAATTAGTTTTCAAATGAATGGTGACTTCTGTTTCCTAGGAGTTGTTTTTGAGTGGTAGCAATCTGACATCCTCACTAATTCAGGAATATAACATAGTTTGTTTGAACTTGTAATTTCTAGCTTCTGTGTGAAGTTAGTAGAATGCTTTGTTTATAATTTGGGGCAGAAAAGAGTGAGAGTTCCAGGGTTCCAGGCATTGTGTCAATCTTTGGTCCCCCACATGAGATTGCCCTGACCCACCCTGAAGTTCTCTATTTTTGTATGAGGAAGACACATAGACTATTGAACAACTTTGGAGAGGAGAATTCCTGATGTATTGGTTAAGGCTTGTGTTAAACTTTCTGCTGAAAGTCATTGAATTTTTTTTTCTCTCTAAAGTTAGTATATATGAAGAAGCGTTTGGAGTGCATGGCATTTAAAGAATAAAATCCACATCAATTTAAATAAAGCTCCCCATCCAGAATAGATTAGTAATCATCAAGCACAAAATACTGAGCTGTAGAGTGGCTTAACGGACAGCTGCTGATAGGCATAATAGAGTACCAGGTAGAACACTGAAGCACAGATAACTGCCATAAGTAGTGGTAGCACATGTATCTGAGATGCCTTAAAATAAAAATTGCAAGTACAACGGATTTGATCAGTCCTAGTATTTCTTTCTCCTATTCTCTCAGTCCCAAGTTAAAAATAAAATCTGCCTGCCTCATTCTCCTGTGTGCTAGTTAGTAGGATTAGCTGGAGTTCTCAACAGGAAAGCAATAGATACAGTAGACGCCATTGTATGGTGGGTGAAAGCCCGGTTGAGATAATTATACAGTCACTCCCACTATATTACCCTTCAAAGAAATTGAGCCTAATATTCTCCTCCTAAGCAATTTAAACAACTTCTAAAAAAAAGTGCAAGATATTATTTAGGGAATGAAATAGCTACTGTATATAATCAGGAGGGAGAATTATAGCAAATTATTATACTCATTTGATAAGTGAATAAAGAGCTATGCTCAAAGCTTTGTATTGTACCTCCTAAGTAATTGTTCAGTTGTGCTAACTGTCCTTTAAAGAAGAGAAGAGATAAAGAATTGCTAAAAAAAAAAATCAATTGTTATACTTGTTCAGTGAGGTTTCTCCCTCTGGGCACAGATTACATCTAATTTCATGCTCCATGAGGATCAAGCACACTTTGGCCTTCAAATGTTTAATAGTGGTTATTTTTTTTTCTTTCCAAAGATAATGTCCATGTATAAACATAGGCACTAATATGGGTAAAAAAAAAAAAAGCAATAAAGCCTTTTTAAAAAATATTTGTTTTATTTGCAGTCGGAAACAGTACCTTTATTTTATTTATTTATCCCAACACCTCGCACATGCTAGGCAAGTGCTCTACTGTTGAGCCACAACCCCAGCCACAATAAAGACTTTTTTACTACATGTATGTGTTGGTGGGTATAGCTGTTATAGACTTATGCTCCCAGCACATATCTTCCAGTACTTTCAAAAGTAAGAACTGTATTCCAATCTTTCCAATACTTCTTTCTAGGCACACACACACACATACACACACACACACACACACACACACACACAATCTACTAACTCGTTTATGTATATGAAAAATGGGCTGGCAATAGTATTGGAGTCAACCTTCTCTTTGGTTTGCTCTAAACAAAGTAAACATGCCAGTGTGAAAAACTGGAGACTTAAATGATGATGCACTTTCTTTGGTTTGCAATTCTTTTGTCCTCACTCTCCCCTGCTTATAAATAAATAAATAAATAAATAAATAAATAAATAAATAGCTGAACTAATTGCTCTTAGGAGAAGGCTTGCTGCCTAGTTGCTAAGAGCAGCTACATTAAAGATGCCAGACTCTTTAGCAGGGATCCTCTATATCCTCTACTTGCTAACTGCATAACATCCAAAGAGTGTCTTAATCTCCCCATGCTTCAGTTCCTTACTTCAAAGAAGTCATGAGAATGCTGATCATAACAACACAGTGCCTACCTCATACAGTTGTGAGGAGTATGAGAGCTACACATGGATCAGTAGAGTACACTCTCTCTCCTTTAGTTATAGTTCATGAATTCTAAAATCCATATTGATTTACAGATGTTAACATTTCTGATTAACTATTGTCAGTCAGGTGGCAGTCATGGTGTAGTTGTGCTTGTCTGCTCACGCTCATCAAAACTTGCTGACTATGGGTATCAGTAGCATGGGAGAAAATCCCATTGACAATAACAGACCTCACTTTTGTCATTATTCTTGCTGGTGCAGAGGACAGTATATTTTGGATAGATGTCATGATTTTCCGGGGAAAAAAATGATTCAACGGGATGAAGTCTAAATGTGACAAAATTTTAGCAATGCTAGGAATCCTTCAATTTACTTTGCTTATAAATTTGTCAGCCCTGCAGGAGGGTAAAGTATGCTATGGGTAAATAATTTTAAGCCATTTCTTTCAACAAGTATATAATAAAAAAATTAATAAAAAGCACTATGTCATGATTTAAAAGGCAGTAATTTTTGTTTTCAATGGTATAATAGCTAATGGTACATTTTATAATCAGTGGCATCTTGGATTGGATGAGATATTTAGTGAGCACTCAGAAAATGTTAGTGTTTTCATTAATATTTAGGTAGATGTAACTGTTGGTCAGTACATTACCAGAATTAAGGGACTGTCTCTAAGGTTTTGAATATGAGTAGAATACACTGAAAAAATAATTTGGCTTTAACAAAAATCTGAAGAACTTAACTTGAAACTATATCAATATGACCTGCCCTAAGTTTATTCAATAAATGTTGCACTCAGTTGGACTGGAATTCACGTTTACTAAATACACATGCCCTATCCTTTTATCTGAATTGTGAAGATGAAATTGAATAATAGAAGAGCAAGCATGTCATAAACGTAAATAGGAAGTATCCATCCACATAGTACTGGTAACACTGCAGTAACAAGTAATCCCCAAATCTCAGTGCTTAAAGCAAACTTTTTTTTTTCCTTGTTTGTGCTGCTTGTCCATCATAGATTCAAAAGAGGCCTTTGCAGGTTGATGGAAAAGTCACCCTTTCAAACACTGTTGTTCCCCATCCCAGAGTGAAAGAGCACTGAGGATCTGGAACTGGCAGTTGTTTGCATTGGTCTGAATGTAATGCTCATCACTTGGGCTCACAGCCCATTAGACACCATTATTCACATGACTCCCCTTAGCCATAATGGTGTCAGAAAGCAGAGAGCTGAAATATTTGGAGAATAGCATCAATGACTGCAGCAACATTTGTAATACTACTAATAATGGTTAGCAGTCATGGAATATTTACTGTGTACCAGGCACTGGTATTCGAGCTTTTCAGGGACAGTATCCTTTAGTCCTTATGAAGTGTATGATCAAGATCATCATTACAAAGCTGAGAACCAAGGCCAAAGGGGTAGGCTATCCTGAATAAAGAAGGCAGAACAGGGACTCTGCTTCTCTTGCATTCATGTGTTTCTCAAACTGTATGGACTGAATGGGTTTTTCCTCCTTGGAGTCAAACCCAGTGCCTTGTTGATTCTAGGCAGTAATCTACAATTGTGCTCTATCCCATGCCCTGGAATGCTCTTTTTCTTTTTTTAATTGTAAAAGGAGGAAACAAATATAGTTGTGAATCTGTTCTCCAAAACAGAAGAATGGTTTTGGTGATTCTTAAAGCTTCCTAAAGTTCCACCTGAAACAGCCTAGAATGATCTGCAGAAAAGGTGACTGCTGTGCTTCTATTGCTGCCTCATCTGCAGTACATAGGGGTCCTCTCTGAGCTAAGACAATGACTTACCCAATAGCTCAGTAGATAGGGATTGTCCCAGTAGAGGGGGCTGCCAAGGCTACCAGGGTTTCCATGGATCTGGCTCCTCTTGACTTGTTTAAATTTTCAAAGTTGGAAAATTTCTGATATTTATACAAGTAGAAGAACACAGTGACCACAGTCATCAATGACTAATATTCAATGATCAATGCATGCTCAGTCTTATTTGATTGTACTTTTTGAGTTAACCTGACTGCTTGTGAAGCAGAGCCTTGAACATTGTCTGTATTCCTTGGGTTTGTAGGACACAGGAGTAACAAGGTAGGAGGACAATAATCAGCTGGTGGCGTTCTGCTGAGGAGGGTTCGAGAGGACAGGTGGAGGACAAAATTGAAGATCTTCTTCTGAAAAGAGGGCAACACTAATAATATGTTAGACAAGTTATCGACCTGGGGTTAAATGCTGTGACAGTATTCAGTCTTTCATGGGACACTTTTGCAACATAGGAGGGGAAAGGAGACATGTGTTCTTAATGTGTCTCAACATCATGGCCCTTCTTCCCAGGGAAACCCATAGCCTTGCCTGCCACTGTGGTACTTAATGAACAGAGATGTCTGAGGTCTGTTATGTGGCAGCACAGGAGTTGTCTCTAGGCCCTACAGTCAGGCAGAGAAACTGCCAGAACTAGCTAGAAAGCACATCTTCAGTACCCTGGGCGTCCTCAGCATCATCCAGAGGACCCTGAATTCCTTAACCTCCCTGTCTCTTTTTGAAAAACGCATATAATAACTGTCTGGGTCCCTCACAAATCTATTATAGCATTTAATTAACAAATGTTCCTCAAGTGCTTTGAACTCCCTGTCTGGATAGATGTGACTGAAATGTAAAATACCTTTCACTGCCTTATTTATTGCTCCAGCGAACACGCTATATGCTGGCAGCATTTATCTTCATTTTAATTTTATCTCCCACAAATATAGGCATTAATTTAAATCACATACAGAACATAACAGTTTTTATAGAGGCAAACTTATTCCAGTGTGCTGCATTTTAATATCGCACTTTACCATCTTTTCTCACTTGATTCAAGAATAGTATCTCTTCCTGCCTCAGCATTTAATCTTAGGACAACAGAAACTTTTTTTGTGCGTGTATGTTCTTGCTCTCAAACTTTTATCTTTCTTGCTGCTTTGCTCTTTGGTACCTAAAAGTTGTTTTTTTGAGTGTGAGCACAGGTCTGTATTCATCGTCCTTCCCCTTTGCCAGCTTAATTGCTGGTGTGGTGGGGGCAGATCTTGCAGTGGAAAGGAATGCTTATTCGACTTCAGATAATTTTTCTAATAGTAACAGATATTCCAAAAGACATCCGCCTTCCTAAAATTCATAAACTACATGATCTTTTAAGGACATCATTTTTGTCCTCTGATCCTCTTTTTATTCAAAGGGAGCATTCCCCTTTTTCTTCATAAAGGCTACTTTTTCAGCAGATGAGTCTTTCCCTAAGGGAAAATGTGCTAAATGGGCCTGCTGTATTTATGGCTATGAAACATTCCAGTTAGCTGTTACACCCTAAGCAAGGACAATTTCCCCATCCTTAATTTGTGGCCTGAAAAGCCGTGGCCCTCCTCAATTAGGACTTGCTGAATTGCCTCTGACATGACAGCGTGTTCCCAGAAGTCAGGACTGTGGAGTCAGTAATAACAAGAGCACCGCTGTAAGACAACATGGTTTTAAAAGCCATTTTAGGTTTTTTTTTTTTTTTCCAAAAGCTTTCAGGATTGTAAATTAAAAAGAAACAAACTTATTTTTCTAGTTTTGCAGGCTTCTGAATATCTCGATTTAAGGACATCTGTCATAATTGGACTTGTGTTGTTGTCGTTGTTCTTAACATTTCGTCGGAGTTTAAAATGTACCAATTACTGTTAAGTTCCCTGTTTTATTCTTGTAACGACCCTGGGAGACAGGTACCTTATTATGTTCATTTTATAGATGAAGAAGCAAAGTCTGGAGAAGTTAAATGGTTTTTCTGAAATCACGCAGCTTCTGCGTGTCAGGGCTGTGATTTTGAATCCTGTCCACTGGAACTAATATGCTTTTGGAATAGCTCTCCTCAGCCTAAATTCTTGACCTCTCCTTTGATGCTGACTCTTCCCAAACCCTTAGTCTTTTTGCTACTAGGTGGATTTTATTTGTGGTGAGAACACGGTTACCCTGGAAACCCACTAGCTAGAATGGCAGTCCAATTATAGCACTGTCACTCAGTTTTATTAAATTAGTATTGCTGATGATGTGGACTTCTTGATTGAAAGATGCTGAGAAATGGGTTCTCACCAGTTGTTGTTGCCTTAAGACCATTCAGGATCATTCTCATCTATTTCAATCCCCACTCCCCAGAAAAAAAAGAAGAAAAAGAAAACAAAACAGCAAAATCCCTGAGGCTCAGGTTACTTGGCTGATTCATATTTCACTTTAGGCCATTGATTTTCAGTCCATTCTTGGTTCAGGGAGGGTCTCAGGTCTTTGACAGACTTTGGTTCATCACAGGCTTCTGATAGGTCAAGAATTTGCTTTGTTTCAACCTGATTTGTGAGGTTTTTAAAATAATACATAGAAGTTAGACAGAACTGAAATGGTATAGCCAGGGCTCAGCCTGGTGGCACCAGCTTGAGGGGAAGGACTCTGGGAATGGTTCTCAGCTTCCTCCTGTGAAGGCAAATGGCCGGCTGGTAGAGTGTTGGAGTCACTTCCTTCTGTGTAAGGCAAGTGCCAGGCACGTCAAACATCACCTTTCTTCACCTTCCTTATTATCCATTTTATGGAAGTGGTAAAGGGAAAGCTAGAAGAAATGGTTGGTTAATTTGTAGGACTATTATGTGATGATGAGTTTTGGTGACAGAATTCCACATTTGCAGGTCAGTGCTTATTTTTTTGATATGACAGTGTCTCAAGGTCTGACTTCTGTATCACAGAAAACAAAAACAAAAATAATGAATCTGAACTTGAAGTTCTAACATCATTATTATTGTCATTTTCAGGGAAAAAAATAGTCCTGTCTGAAATGATTGGGGTGAAGGAAAAGATGGGGGCTGCACTTATCTGGTGGATGATGATTCCATGACTGTCCCCATCACCCTTGAGCAGATTTCCAGAAGCATCCGTTCAAAATGGGGAAGAGTGACGCGTCTTCAGAAAATATTACACATTCTATGTTAGGTTTTCCACCTGTAAAATAATTTATTTTAAGATATTCATTCAGGGGCTAGAGGTATGGTTTAGTAGAGGCTCTAAGTTAAATCCCCAGAAATGAATAAAATGAATAAACATAAGATATTCATTCAAGTACTGGCTCTAACATATACTGGGTTGGAGTCCTTAATCAGTGTAGTTATCTTGGAGCTTCATTTCTCTTTGGTAAAGATGAAACAACAGTAATATTGGCTATAATGCTGAGTTGTGAAGTAATAAAGTAATCTCACGTAAGACAGCACTGTTATTCTTGTGATCAGCTATCTCATTTTCCTTCTCTCTGATTCTAGCTATGTAAGACTTAATCTGGGTCTATCTTTGCTATTCCATATATATAGTTTTAGGGTCTTGAATTTTAAAATCCTAATTCTGTTTTTATTTCCCTGAGAGTTCCAAATTCTTCTCATCTGATTTTCTCTTAAATGAAATGAGAAATAACACCCTAGTTTCTTCACATCTAATATATTTTCTCTTAGCTATAAATCTATATATTATCTGAATTGTGTATATATTTTCATACCCACATAAGAACTCATGCATATTTTTGAAAATCTAAAGGGAAATACACATTGATAGTAGTTATTTCTGAGATTTGAGGAGATGGGCTTCTTTCTACACTTCTCTGTAACGTTTCCATAATGTGCCTACTTTGCTTTTGCAAATATGCATTATAATTTGTGTATTTTTATAAATGTATATATGATATTCTATGTATTGTTTTAGCTGTCACTGTGACAAAAATCCCCCAAATAATCAACTTTGTAAGGAGGAAAGACTTATTTTGGCTCCAGTTTTGGTAGTTTCAGTCCATAGTCAGTTGGCCTTGAGCTTTGGACCTGTGGCAAGGAGACCACGTGATGTAGGGAGCACAGTGGTGGAGAAAGCTGATCATCCCTTAGCAGCTGGGAAGCAGAAGAGATGGAAAGGGATCGAGGTCCCAATACCTCCTTCCAGGGCACTCCCTGACCCCCCAATGACCTAACTTCCTCCCACTAGGCCTCAGCTCCTAAGGGTGTTGCCACCTCCTAATAGCACCGCAGGTGGGCGGCCAAGCTTTTAACACATGGGCATTTGGGGGACTTTCCAGATCAAAACTACTAAGGCACATATATTTTAATTCATTTATATAATTATATGAGTATAGTGAAACACTCGTGCAATATATTCAACAAAGGAAAAAACACCCTCTAGCAATAAATACTTACAAAGGCAGATTAAAAATTGTGATCAACTTTCTTCCTGTCTCCCTTCACCCTCTGTACTCTTTCTCCTTCCTCCCTACATCTCTTGTTTCCTTTCTCCTTCCCCCTCTTTCCTTCTCCCTTTCCTCCTCCTTTCTTTCTGTCTTGTTATTACCCACCATCTATCACAGCAGAAATTGTTAAAGCTAGATCTTAAATAGAGTTTGCTAGAAAAATGAGATTTTCTTAAAGGATTTGATTTCTCCTTGCATCATATATCATTGATCCAGTGCTTGAAATTATCTCAAAACAAAGATATAACTATGCTCTTTAACATGAATTTCAGTGTTTAACAAATGGTGGCCTCTCCTTTTCCACTACCCTGCAGAGAGAATGTTTGGGCACCAGACTGGTTCAAGTTGAGCAGCTGTTAAGGTTCCCTTCCCTCCCCTCCCTTCCCCTGTCACTTTCCTCCTCTTCCCTTCCCTTCCTTTAACTTACTTGGAAGATCTTCACTGATTGGAATTCTCCAGCCAGGGCTCATGTAATTTATTTCCCCATCTCTCTGAATGTCTGCTGTGGGTATGGGTTTTCTTCCCCCTTTATAGGACCATCCCTGCTCTACTTGTACTTCTTTTCTTTGAATATTTTCCCCATCAGTTCATGTAATGCTGTTGTTTTAAAATATTGATTTAATCCAGAGAAAAAGGGGCAGATTTTTGAATTAAGAATATCTCAAGGGGAAGTATTATTTCTCAATTTAAAGAGAGTAACTTTACCAGTTCACCCTCTGACCTTTTCCTTTTTTTTCAATTTGATAGGCCCAAGTGAGACCACAATTAGGACGTATGCTACGAAGGCCTACATTCTAGTTTGGTTCCTCTTCTGGCCCTTGGCCCTCTGTAGTGCACCAAATCAGGACTTGATCACCAGCTGCCCCTGCTGTAATTGCAGGCAGCACCCTGGCCTGCAAAGTAGCCAAGATTCAGCCTTGGAAGTATTTTCAGGAAAAGGTGGAGGTCTTTTCCCTACTCTGAGCATCTTTCAGTGGCTTAGTATAGCTGGTATTAATGTTATAAATGATCATCCCTAAACCTGTCTCTGTTCCAGCCCAGATGGAGTTTTGATTTTAGAAAATCATTCAGTGAAATGTATTTCCTGTGCTTGGTAGTCAGTGATCACTTACCAAAAAAGGGGGTGATCAAGAGTAAAAATAAACTTATGATAATTCACATACACTTAACCTTTAAGGAGTGAGTAATACCGAAAAGGGAATGAAGCAGGCTCTGCTGACCAGCATTTGCACATGGATTCCAGGAATGTGCTTAGGGTTGCCAAAACAGCCTCTGAATCCTGCCAAAAGCATCCCTGGGGCTTTTGCTAAGGGTGGGGAGAGCTAGGAATATGGAGGTGTGTGTGTTTAAAAACTTTGTTACCCAGCACTGTGTAGTAGAAAAAATACTGGGAAAAACATGGTAAACCTGCATTCTAGAACCATCCCTATCCAATCTCTGTGACTCTATAAAAGTTACGAGGCCACCTTGGAACTTAAGTTATTATGTGTAGAATAAGGATGTCATGCTGGGATGTTAAATCCTTTATTTTGTCCTAAGTATCTTAGCACAGAAAGATCATACAGGCTCATCATATCTCTGGGTCAATGAGGGAAGATTAAACTCAAAAAACAAATTATCACATTAAAAATGGAAAAACAGTAATTTGGTGTTTACATATATATGTATGTAAACACCATATTTATATATATATATATATATATATATATACGCATACACACACATGTATACATACGTACATACATATATATAAATAAATTTTAGTATATTTGGAGATATATATAAAACTTTATTAATATTTCTTAATCTCATGATATTTTAAAAACCACAGTGAGTTAAGAGCTCAGGTTAAACCCTAGTTTATGTAAACCATAGTACTATTGTGCCACAACTGAATTAGCCAGGCCTCAACAGTCATTTTACCAAAGGTACTACCCTCTTGTCATACTTTCCATGAGGATGATGCTATTGAAATTAAGCATTTTTCTCAATAGATCGCTTGTTTCCAAATTTTACGAAGGATAACCCAAAACAACTTGTCTTTAATTACCTCATTGTCTATACAGATATTTTTAGTAGCTTTCTATGTTGTATAACTGCTTCCCTTCTCCTTGTGGAATGGCTGAAACCTTGAAGGGGTGGAAGAAATCCCCATTCTGTTGAAAGCCTGGAAGGGACATGTAGTTCTAGTGTCCTCTGCTCATAGTAGAAGGCATGTCTCTTTACAAGCAACCTTCCATTCTTGTTAGGGTGGAAATCATTATGCAGCAAGAGTGATCCACATGTTAGTCTTACAACAACATGGAAAAGCCTTATGAATGGTTTGTTTTCTACCCTAAGTTAAAAATCAGCCTGTTTGATAATGCCTATGGAAGGTTTTGCCAGAGAATCAGAACCCGCAGAAGATATATTTTAAGAGAGTAGTTGCAATATTTAAAGAGACTAATTGCAAGGAAGTAGCTCACATGGTTGTGTGGACTGATTAGGTGATATGACTTTTACTGGGAAGGGCAGGCAGGGGCTGAGGCTGCTATCCACAGACAGAATTTCTTCCCTTTTAAAGAATCCTCAGCTCCTTTCTGAAGGCCTTTGAACTGAATCAAGCCCACCCCAGGAATCTAGAATAATCTGCCTTCCCTAAAGTCAACTGATTTGTTTTGGGCTTTAATCACATCTACAGAATGGCTTTGCAGCCACACCTAGATTAGTGTTTGCAGGGCCAGTAACTGTGGACAAAGAGGCGCTCTACCTCTGGCATGCTGGGACCCCAGAGGCTTGGCCCACCTGCCCTGGGCATAGAACTGTTGTTTGTCAAATAAATGTTTTGTGTTCCTGCTAAGATGCAAACTGCAGAGTTGACTGTCATCCCTCCTGTGCTCTCAACCCCAGTTGCGATCTCGTGTTATGTTTACATTCTGCTTGGAGGTTAAAGGCATTTAACTAAAATGCTGTTCTTTCCACATTGTTGATCTTCTGGTTCTGGCCTTCAGTTATTAACCACAGGGCAAAGGCCTCCCTCTCTGCTGCAAATTCTGGACTTTAGGTCTTGGTGGGAGAGTTCATGGTCCAACTCACTGGCCTCTCAATCCTTTGCCCTCTCAATTTTTGTGACTCTCATTTTCACGAGATATCCCTGACCCCGTGCAGACCTGTGGCTCCCTCAGGCCATCTTGCCAAAGCTTCAGGATTATTGCACACCATGCTCTCTTGGTTTTCTGACCCCCTTTCTGAACATTTCCATTTTAGGGATCTCCTTAGTTCTTCATTGCCTCTCCTTACATATTATTTTTCTTGGGTGAAGGTATTGGGGTACCTTTCCTAGAGCCTGTTCTTGTTCCACTTCTCTCATTTGGTTTGTAGCTGTGGCACTAACTCCCAGTATTGCCATATCATTATATAGGTTATTCCACCAAGCTTTCCTGCCCTTTAGATTTTTTAACTACTTATTGGCTGGGTGCATTTCGATATGCCATAGAAAGCACAGCCTCAATATGTCTAAATTAAATTCATCAGATTTTCCCCAGAATTTGTTGTTCTGTGTTTTCCTCATTAAATGGTGCCACTATCTAACCAGTTTCCCATGCCAGAAGTTCGGACAGGATTTGTATAGACTCTTCTATCCCTTGTTATCAATCTTATCTCCTAAATGTTTGACAAATCTTTCTACTTCTTTCCCTCTCCACTGATAGTAGACGATTCAGATCACCATCACTCTCATGTACAATGGGTGATAACTCTTCTAATCAGATTCCTCTTAGCCATTCACTCATCCACTACCCCAATCTGTCCATCAAGCTGTACCTAAAATGCAAATCTGACTGTATTACTCCCCTGTTTAACACCTTATCTCTTTAGCCCATCCCTCTAACAGTGATTAACGAAACAGGAAATAGAAATGAGTTTGAATCTCACTTGCATGCTCTGTGAGCTTGGACAAATAACTCTTTTTCTGTTTATTTCCACATGTGATATAGAAAGTCATAGTGCTTCCCTTCAGATGTGAGCCTCTTTGGCTTTTTCTCTTACCCCGCTTCTTTGGTGCTCCATGCTAAGGCCAAAGAATGTCACTTCTCAGCTTCCCAAAGGCACACAGCTGCCCCAAGTCATATATTAGTCTCTGCCTGGGACATTGTTCATGCCCCCAGCCCTTTATTGCCATGTCTCAATATAGATGTCATTTTCCTTAAGAATGTTCAGCAGCCTCTTCTGGTCTAATTTAGTTTAGATGTCCTTGCTGTGTTCTCCTGTGTCTTTGTCCTTGCATGTCCTAAGTTCCACACTTTGCACCCTATAAATGCTCCCTCACTATCTGCTTCTCCCAAATGATCATACTTACTCTACCCATTATAAGTATCATGAGGGACATTGATTGACCTTGAACATCTTGTGAAGCTACCAGTCCCTGCTGCCTCAAAGACTGAGCTTAGTAAATATGTTTATAATGTGACTGTCTCACTGGTGCACATACATTTTTCCAGCAGAGTGACCACAACTTTCCTTCTGTAGAAGAAAACAAAATATAATTCTCCTCCTCTGAAATGCCTCCCTAGGAAGATGACTACCTCTAGATAGCTGTTTACACAATCAAATCAAGTGGTATTTTACAAGGAGGGAAAGCCCCAGGACAAGTCCCTTCTCTTGACCACAAAGTTGAATGTTTTGTATCTTTCCCTCCTAACACTTGGTTTCAGCAAAGCAGTAGTTCTATCCCTTCTCCCTCCTCCCCTAGTCCTGCAAATGTAAAATAGAAATGTTTGTACTAAATCCCTAGATGATTACAGTGTTAGGCCTTGAGTTTGGGGGGCAGACAACAATCCTACTTTTAGCATTGCTTAGAAGAAATTTCTAGGTATATAAGTAATGAGCATTCATTCATTTTATTTCACTTTTCTGTCAAGCATTTGGGGGAATATTTTTTTCTAACAGTTCTGCACACTAAAAGAAAAGTTCACAAATTTTTAAAAGGAAACGTGGCCCTTTTCATTAGCTCCTTTTACCTCATGCTGAGTCATGGATGAGAGAGAATTTGTAGGCGGCTGAGCTGCAGGAAAAGTAATACTGTCATTTACACTTGCCTGCTGCTATGCTTTCCAGAAAACTTCTCCCGTGGGTTGCGAAAGTGATTAATCTGCTGTTAAAACTGACAAAGAGGTTCTCTGATAAGAAAAAAAAAAATTAGAGGGTTTTTCTTTAAAAAGTAAGCTAGTCTTTCCAGTTTAAAATTAGGGAAAAAAAGTTAAGTCTGGGTATCATTTTAAAATGTGTGTGTGTGTGAGAAAAAGAGAGAGAGAGAGAGAGAGAAAGAAAGAAGAAGAAGAAGAAGAAGAAGAAGGAAGAAGAAGGAGGAGGAGGAGGAGGAGGAGGGAAACTGGCCATGACTTTACACAATCAAAGGACATTTTCTGTTTAAATTATGCTTTTTTATTTATTGGTATGGCTCATTCCCCATGTTATAACTAAATTATTCATTTCTACATGAATAATCTTCCCTTGCTTTTTAAAATATTTTTCTATATTTGGGTCTTGATTTTTCAACACTTTCCGTACTAATTCTCAGCCCCAGATGAGAAGAAGTAAAGTAGTACGGAAACCTCCTTTTTAATATTTGAACCAATGAAGATGTTCTCGGTACCTTCTATCATATAAGTTTCCCTCTCCCTGAAAAATTTCATTTGTGTGACCTTTTTACAACACTTTCAAAAACTTGGACTAAAGTTGTTCATATAGTTGAAATGAAGCATCAGTTCTTCAAGAATCTAGAACTTTTTTTTTCTTTTTCTCCCTTTCTTTCTTTTTTTTTCTTAATCCCTTTTCCACTGAGGACTACCAAATAACATGGAGTTTGATCTTCTCTAAGAACCTCCATTTCACTGGGCAACTGAAAGGAACAAATGAAGAAATCAATTACATGCCATAATCTGTTTTATAATTGTGCAGCGAACCCTCAGTCAGAGTTTAGAACCCTCGATTAGAATGGTAGAGCTTATTAAACTACTTCCCTTTAAGTTTATTTATTTATTTACTTACTTACTTATTGTTTGAGATGGAATTCTTTCTCACTCTGCTCTTCAGGCTGGCCTCAAACTCCTGTGTTCCAGCAATCCTCCTGCCTCAGCCTTCAGAGTTTTTAAAAGCATGTCCCACCTGGCCTGACTTTTGCCTTTAGTATTTTAAGGCCTTTTTTTTTTTTTCTTTTTTATGACAGGTTTTTTCAGGTTGTTAAAATTCATTATCTTAACCTGTTTTCTTTTACATTTTTTTTCCACTCCTAAGCCTAATCATTTTATTTTTGGTGTTGTCAGGTTATTTTACTTGGTTTTCTCCTCCTGCCTCCTTTGGAAGCTGACCTGTGAGTTGAACCACTTCCTTGGCAACTGAAAGAGACTCTCTGGGCTCTGACAGCACTGCCCCCCAGTGAGGAAGGGAAGAGTCAGAAAGTTCCTTTCTCTCACTGACTGGAGTCATATGGGAGGCTTGGGGGTTGTTCTTTTAGTCCTCAAGTGTAGATATACATACCACTTCGCCCCTAGGCTACAAATCCAGGTTTTAAAATTCTGAAGTTGGAAATGTCAAAACCGTTTATAATTGAAATCCTGCCTAGAGGTCAGCCTTTATTTCTAAGGGTATTTCATGGGGAAGGAGGGAATGGAAAACACATAAATGTACTCATTTTATATCAGAATTGCCAATATTCTTTGTTTTATTAAAGTAAATAAAAGGTATGTGAATGCAAGTATGCATGTATGTATGTTTATATACATATATATGTGAAGAGAGTGAGCAGCACTTTAGATAACACCATGTTCATCCATCTTCAAGGTATTTTAAAGTATAGTCTTTCGCGGCATCTTGAGATGAAAGATTAGTGTTATTTTGGAGAGGGTCTCTTTGGGACAGAATGAAGAGTAAAGATTTCTGCAGTCTACTTTTAAGTGGAGCAAGGTAATCGCTACCTAACCAAGTGGCTGTATGCAAGTCTGTATCAGTTTTCATAGAAGCATGAGATCACTTCCATCACAGAGAGGAGCAAAACCTTCTCTGGTATTGTTTTTATTGTTGTTTTTGAGTTTAGCTATCTAAATTTAAGTCACCTGCAGTGTTTTTACTTTGTAGACATTCTGATTTGATATATTTGAGAGGGAGAGGTTCTATACATATTATGAAGAGCATTTTTCTTAACTAAATGCCAAAGACAAAATTTAAACCAAAACATAGTCATGAAGCAATGGTAATGAGATATGATTATGGTTTAGTGGGAGAAAAAAAAAGCCCTGCAGGGAACAGTAGGAGTGCAGTAAATTATGAATTGCTCCTAAATAGGTCTCATTAGTCCACAGTGACTATGTTTAATTGACATTAGAAAGGAATCTGGAAAGTTTGGGGAAGTATACAGAAGACAGCTTGGTGTTGAGCTAATAAAAGTCATTAGAGTGTTTTGGAAATTACCAACAGTTGATTGTGTGTGAAGGGTCCACAAAACAGCACACATTTCACTATGCACACTTATGGAAAAGTCTGTTAAAGAGAAATGGACCTGCAGAACCCTGGGAAATACAGCATGTGATAGTTATCTCTAAGTTTCTCCTTTCACCCTAGACATTTCCAACAAAATAGAGTGGACTTTGATGTTGTTGAAAGGAAAGACAACTCTCCTGAAGCCTGGAGCGCAAAAGGGCATTTATCCTGATAGTTTATTTCCATGTTGATACCCTATATGGTCTGCAAAACCAGAGTGCCAGATGCTAAATTCTATCAACATAATGCATCTTTAATTAAATATTATAGTTGCAATACAATTAATAATGTGGTCTGTTTCCATAACTTTATTAAGAAATTACCATAATTTTTGTATAATAGGCTAATTAAAAGGCAGTGTGTTTTGAAACAGCCTCTCCTAAAGTGGTTATGTGCTTTGTGTCTGTGGAATTTTGAATTTAGATTAAGAGATCATGGGCCAGATGCAGCATACTCATAGCTTTGTATCAGTAAGGAGTCTTGTAGGATCTAGTATTATTTATTTTTCCTTTAAAATGAAAATAGGTTTCTTGTTTTTCTCAGAGAGCTCAATCTTTAAGAGGTTTAGGGAATAATGAACCCACTTTCTTTGGGCTTCTACCCTCCTCTAACTCTTAAAAAAAAACCTGAAACAACACAAACAATGATAATTCCAAGCATGCAGTACACTGGGCTGGGTTGGTTCTTAATGAATGGAAGGTCATGCTTCTGTTTCTGTGGCATCCTTGATGTTGTTTTAATTTTCACAATGTGTTAACATGATAATTAAATTCCCATAGCTGTCCTGTGAGGAAAGAATTTTAAATTGCACTACAAAAACGAGAAAAAAAAACTTTGATGTTTAAAAATATTCTCTCTTAAACTGAGATCATCTATGGGTACAGAATAGTGTATACAACTATGACAACAGGGCTTTGGGAAAATAACATTTTGCAAACTGCCTTTTAAGACTCTTTGAAAATGTTACCCACTCGCCCCACCCCCAGCTAAACAGAAGTAATTTGCATATGAGGTGTGTGTGCCCTTACTCTTAATGAAATAGAGGTTCCCTCTCTTCAGAAAGTAATTGCTCTCCCCATAATGTATTTTTATTTTCAGCTCTGTGTGTCCCTCCCCTGCCCTTCTTTTGCTCTAATATTTGTCCCTTAATTGTATCAGATTAATTGTCAACTAAAATTAAAGGCAGATGTTACCCTTCACAGTTTGTCCTAGCCTAATTTTGCAGTCTTATTTCAGGTATGTAGTGTAGAGAAATGTCACTCACAAAAACTTGGGAGCCAGAGTCTAGATTCAGACATCAGTTTAAATGTCTGCCTTAATAAGTCCAAATTAATTGTTCTCTTCTCAAATCCCCAGTTTTAGATAAACTAAACAAAATCGAATCAGTATATGTACTAAAATATGTTATCATTTTAGGTATTTGTAGTGTTCTCTGAGATAGCTCCTTCCCACTCAGGGTTAATATGGGGATTTCCTCAGCTAGATGATAGCTTTCAGAATAGGAGTCAAAGTTATCTTTGATGCCAGAAGTAAAAATTACTCAGGTCACATGAAAACACGTGTTAATGCTTCTCCACAAAATTGTCTAGACCCTTTGTCCAGATATATGCATGAACACTGTGGTAATTGTGTTTCCTTAAATGAAAGAAACAAGTCACCCTCTGAAACGATCTATAGACCACTAAATGTGAAGAACATCATCCAATTTGATTGACAGATTCTAGACTTTTAGTTTTAAAAAACCTGAAACAACACAAACAATGATAATTCCAAGCATGCAGTACACTGGGCTGGGTTGGAATTATCCCATGATTTCTACTTGTCACTTTTGTTTAGGATATTTCTTTTTCTTTTTAAATTTTTTATTCGTGAGTTAGAATTACATGGAATAGTAGGCTTCATTGTCACACATTCATACATGCACATAATTTGATCAATTTCATTTCCCAGCATATCCCCTTTCTTTTCTTCTGTTCTCCCCTTGATCCCCCTGCTCTGTTTAACTGGTATCCCTATTTTCGTGATTATTTGGAATCTTTTTAGTTTATTCTAATTTGTTATACATGATGGCAGAATGCAGTTTATTTCATATTACACATTTAGAGCACAATTTTTCAAGACACTTATTGTACACAAAATATTTCGTTCCATTTGTGTTTTCATACATGTACTTAGGGTAATGATCTCTAATTCATCTCACCATTATTCCTACCCACTTCTCCCCTCCTTTCCCCTCCCTCCCCTTTGCCCTGTCTAAAGTTCTCCATTCCTCCCATGCTCCCCTCTCCCCAATCTCGATTATGAGTCAAGATCCTCATATCAAAGAAAACATTTGCCCTTTGTTTTTTGGGGATTGGCTTACTTTGCTTAGCATGATATTTCTCCAACTCCATCCATTTACCTACAAATGTCATGATTTTATTCTCTTCTAATGCTGAGTAATGTTCCATTGGGTATATATTCCAAAGTTTCCCTATCCATACATCTACTGAAGGGCAACTAGGTTGGTTCTATAATTTAGTTACTGTGAATTGCGCTGCTATAAATATTGATACAGCTGTGTCCCTGTAGTATGCTGTTTCTAATTTAAACTGAGGAGTGGGATAGCTGGGTTCAAATGGTGGTTCCATTCCAAGTTTTCCAAGGAATCTCCATTCTGCTTTCCAGAGGATATTTCTAATAAAGACCATTTCACAAATATTTTCTTGGTTTCCATCAGTTTAGCCACACTAGTGGAATTTATTTGCTCCATACCATTCATGTGCGGAAATACTGTACAAAGTAAAATATTTTAGAAAAGACTTGCTGAAACATTTCTACAACTGTGAGCTCTATGGTTCACTCTCCTGGAGTGTCTTCCTTTCAAGCTCTGTGTCCTATTAAGGCCTCCTCATTTCCTGCCTGAACGACAGCACTAACTTCTACACTGAATCTTACACTCTAAATAAGCGTTCAGTTACACAATATTTCCATAATACAACCTGATCTTCCCTTCTACCATTAGCTTCCTCCAATGTACTGTTATACAGATATACAAGAAATGTGATGATAATAATAATAATGGTAATAACTACAATGACTGACTACTCTTCAATGCTCTGTCTCAAATATTAACTTTCCTGAGACAACAAGGCTGTTGGTATTCAATATCCGAGCATTTGACAGTGGGGTATGTGGTATGGCTCTGATATAATGTATTTTATGTGGCTGATTGAAAAAAGATTACCTGCTGTGCATGAGAAGTGAGTAGGTGGGAGTTTGCATTTTGAGAGAAGTGCATGTGTGGCATTTTCATATGCTGTTTTATCTCCTCAAATTCTTCTCATCAGAAACAAACTTTTTGTAAAGAGATTATAGCATAATCTCTTCACATGGGCCAGTACAAAAATCTACATGTGTTGCATTCTGGTCTTGGTTTTTAAATTAAATATGTATGATAAGTAAGACATTGTTGCACTGGAGTGTTCATGTTTATTAAAGCAAATTGACTTCTTGGGTACCACACTCTACTATTTTTAGCAGATTTTTAAATTTTTTGGATCTGTGATATAATGTTAAATTAAAAATAAGATATAAAACTGTATGTAAAGACAGTGCACATTTAAACACTGATACCCATTCCAACCACACACATACATATGGTGCCCAAATACTCCATACACACAAATATACATGTAAGTAAATAGAAAAAAATAGATCACAAATAAAGTTATTAAAATTTAAAATTGCTATCAATAAAGTTTTGAATTAAGGGTTTTACTTAAAAATTAGTATTTCCCATATTTTCTATAACGAAATGTTTTTATTTTAATGAAGAAAATGTATCTGACATGAAAGCTTGCTTAGCTCTCATTCACAGCTTTTTTTTTTTTTTTTTTTTTTAACCCAGGGGTGCTTAACCACTGAATCACAGTCCCAGCCCTTTTTAATTTTTGTTGTTGTTGTTGTTGTTTTGAGCTAGGGTCTCACTAAGTTGCTTTGGACCTCACTCAATTGCTGAAGATGGCCTCGAGCTTGCAATCCTCCTGCCTCAGCCTCTTGAGCCAATGAGAGTGCACCACCATGTCTGGGCTGTTTATTTTATTTGGAGGCAGGGTCTCCTTAAGTTGCTGTGATGGCCTCGAACTTGCCATCCTCCTGCCTCAGTCTCCACAGTAGTTGAGATTATGATTGCGCTTCTCCACACCTGACCTCAGCCACAGTTCTTAACAGTGACTGATATTATTAAAATGTCATGAGTCACAGGAATAAAACAGTCAAAATTAAAATATCTTTTTATTATAAAAATATTTTGAATAGTTTAGCTCCTACTGTCTGAGGATGGGACTCATGGGAAATTGTATGTTTTGCTGCTATTATTATAATTATTATTATTATTATTATTTATTGGAGGGTACTGGGGATTGAACTCAGGGGCACTCAACCACTGAGCCACACCCCCAACCCTATTTTGTATTTTATTCAGAGACAAGGTCTCACTACGTTGTTTAGTGCCTTGCTTTTGCTGAGGCTGGCTTTTAACTTACAATCCTCCTGACTCAGCCTCCAGAGCCACTGGGATTATAGGTGTGCACCACTGTGCTTGTCTTGCTTGCTTGTTTGTTTGTTTATGCTGGGGATTGAATCCAGGGCCTTGTGCATGTGAGGCAAACATTATAGCAACTGAGCTATATCCCCAGCCCAGGCTTATTTTTATGATGATGATGAGGAGGAGGAGGAGGATTTTTATTGCTAAGATATTGAACAAGGAAATTTAGAATGAATAACTAAGATACAGTTCTAAGGTCTAGGATCATTTATACTGATTGTTTCATCTTTTTCTTCTTTCCACTTTTCTCACCAAATAAGGCTGCGGCTGAGGCCATGTATCATGTTCTTGTATTTATATAATGCTAGTAACCACAGAGAATCATACACAATAGACACTTAACTCATACACACACCCACACACACACACACACACACACACAAAATATAAAGTAAATCAAGAAAATGGTACATGTATAAAGACTTGAATTGATATGAAAATACTTTATATACAAAGATATGAGAAATTGTGCTCTATATGTGTAATAAGAATTGTAATGCATTCTGCTGTTGTGTATTTAAAAAAATAAAATCAATTTAAAAAAAAAGAAAATTGGGAATAACTTCATACTTGAATATAGTCATTCATTGAATTATTCATTTATTCATTGCTCAGTGATGTTTTGATGCCCTACTTTGGTTTAGTTTATGTGCTATCCGCTTCTAAAGCTGAAAAAGCAGAATATCAGAACATGGTCCCTAATTTTGAGTTATGTAGTTTAGAACAATATTGTTCAGACTTGAAAATGTGTAAGAATATCCTAGGTGATTACATTTATCTGAGATTCATGGAAGGGCAGGCTAGGGGAAGATGCCTGAACTCAGCTGTCCAGGTGAAGTATGAAAAGCATCTTTAGCCAACATCTTGAAGGGGAAGTTTCTAAGTCACAAACATAGGAAGATGCCTAAAATTCTTCACTAATTCAGAATGGAGTGAAACACTCTGGTCTCCTACCTCCTAGGCTAGTGTTGTTTGATTGGTTGGAACTCAGCTCAGTGTTTACAAAAATAAATGAATACAGGGAATCACTGTGTTCCAAGTAAGGATTGTCAGACTTCTGGGAATCTGAGTAGTTTCCACTGGTTCCCTGCCTTTTTCCCTGACTACAATTTATTAAGTCACTGAGGCCAGAAATGGTAACTTTTCACCCTATAACTGGCAAAATTCCTGGTATTTAGGAGATGGTCATTAAATTGTAGATGACTATATGAATGACACCATTTTCAAAAATAAATTCTAAACTCATACATTTAGAGCCAATTAACTAACACATTTCTTTTTTGGGGGGTCGTTGGGGGAAATACAGTGAGCTGACTGAAAGGGAAAGACATTTGAAGATGTGATTGGTTTTCTTTGTAAAACAAGCTATTTTGTTTTCAATGTAAGAATATGTGCTCATTTTATAAAATAAAATGACAGAAGACAAAAGAAAAATACCAACGTTCCTTGTACTCATGTCACCACCCACAGTTTTGGTTTTGTTCTTCATGTGGACATATTGGCTTCAATCGTGCCCTAAGTGCAAGTTTAGATCATTTGATTTTCTTGCGACATTATAGCATTAGGATTAAGCATACTATAACATATATAGATCATGAGAATTGTAAAAATAAATCTTAAAAACAGTGTCAGAATGACAAGGGTCTCATTTCATGCCATTCCAAAGAATCTTGAGTATCAGAGCTTATCTGAGATCAAAGGCACCCTTAGATACCTTCAGTTACCAGGAATCTTTGAATTAGTTCAGTCAAATCCTTTCATTTTATAAAGAGGAAATCGAGACCCAAACAATAATAAAAGTGAATTTATTCAAGCCAAATATTTTCAGGCCTTGTTCCAATTTGAAATAACGTCCCAAAGAGTATCTGTGTTTGAATTTGCTGTTGTTTGCTAGGGAAAAGGATAAGCTAGGTGTTCATTTTGCTTCTTCCATGTTCAGTGATTGGACTTCACCTGCTGTGTGTCCCTGAAGATAAAGACTTCTGCAGTGATGCTGGTCCCCTGCTCCTGGCCAAGCCCTGAGTCCCTTGCTCTCCCATGGAGTCTGATCACTCCGACCATGGTCAGGACTCAAACTTCCAGCTGACACTGGCTACCTAGCAAAGAGAAAGTATTAGATCCCATAACACCCCCAAGTTCTAGGACTTTTGCTCCCCTGCATGATCAAAAATATCAAACAGGCTCTCATCAGAAAAGTTTCAAAAATATAAATAGCAAGGGGTGTTTGGGGGAGCATTCAAACGGTCATTGATCCTGCCTCTGCTGTTTTTAAGAAGACTGTTCTTATACCACAAAACATGTAGCAATCACCCTTCCCTTCTCTGAGGCTACAAATACAATCCTGTTTTTCAAATAGTTACCCAGAAAATAGAGAAAGGAGCTACTACCTTAACTATAGACTCATACCGAGTGAGAAAGACAGGCCTGAGAACAACCCTGGCTTCCAGATCACTCCTCCTTCCCCTCACCCTTTCAGGCCACAGCTACTAGAGAAATGAAATCTACCCCCATGTGGTCACTGTGGGATTTATCCGGGCATTTACTGAACCTGCTCGCAATTTATTTTTATTTCTTCCGATAGACGTGGATTTGGCACAGGAGAGTGAATTCTTTCTGGAACAGCAGATGTGCCTGGTACACTCGTTTGCTATAACCATTTGTGCTGTGGTTGAAAAAAAAAAAATTTAAGAGTGCAGAATTGTTGAAGGGGGAGGGCTAAAAAACCAGAACCATTTTAGTGATTATGCAAAGTTAGAATGTGAGTAATTTTGCCGCAGTTAGTCATTATGTGCTTTCATAGCTTGTTTTACAAGGATAAAGGGATGTGTACAGGTTTGGTGAATAGAGCTCTTATTTGTCCCTAATAGTCACTCTTTATGAAAACATTTTCTACCCTTCCTCCCACTCTGTGGCAAAGTGCTCTCTCCTTAGAAATTATACCCTTCTCTGATTCAGCCCTTTTATCCATCTACAATAAGTGGACAAACAGCCTCCATTTCTGAGAACAAATATGTTAGGAGAAAAACTTTTTCCCCTTATATATAATGCGGTTGACATGTATTCAAATCATAATAATACAGTGATCATTTTAAAATGAGCATGTTTCTGCAAAGGGAAAAAAAACTGAGCAAGCATCCAGTGACTCTGCTATGAGCCCAATGAGCTGTAAACATGGTGTCCTTTCAGTATTTTATATAGGTTTTAGCAAGCTTTGTACGTGGAATTCTCTGAGGACTGTAATATATCACCTATTCCTCTTTTATTTGCTTTCCATCACCCAAATTCCTTTGGAAATATGTGAACGGGGGTCTGTTTGTTTCCACTGAAGCAAATATAGCCACTTACTCACACAAGTGGCTTCCCTTACTGAATTCGACTACTATTTTGGAAACTCCTGTATGAAAACACAGCCCAACCTGTCCCTTCAAACCTGGCTAGTGATGTCCATCTTGACCTCCCAATATCTACGCACTAAGGTCCATTTTGGTTGAAAAACAAAACAGGGTCTGTTGCCTTTTTGTGACTTGTTAGTAAACCTGGTCATTCTTGTGGAATGGTAGGAAGAAATTCTAGAAAGGTGGCTCTAGTCCTCACTTTCAAAGCCTTACTGCTTTGGGCAAATCTTATCTGAGCCTGTTTCCTTGAGAAGATGGAAATGTACGACCTTCATGTTTCTTTCAGCTCTAGTACTCCATGATTCTGTAAAGAATGTTATATGTTTTAATTATGCACAAATCAGTCATCTTTTTTTTCTTTAAAATTCCTTTGAATATAACTAACTCTCACACTCTTGTCTCCAAGATGTTCACATTTTAATTCTCACCACTGATATACATTTCCAAAGGAGAGACCCCTACAGGACACAGAGATTTCCAGGAGGAAAAAATTGTGCGGTTTTATTCATCTGTCTTTTAATGGCTTTGGAGTAGCAATGAGAGACTGGAAGGATCTGTTCTACAAGAACAGTTGATTATAAACCAAAATTGCTCACCAGACTTACCACATTTCCTGTTACCTACAGCTAAGAAACCCAAAATGCAAAAACTCAATCTAATATTTTAATATTAGATTGACTATTCATCCCAAACCTTTCTTAAATGCATGGGTTTAGGGTTCAACTTCACAAAACTTATAAAGAAGAGTATGAGACATTTTTAACTTAGTCAACTCCTGCCATTATTATTATTTATTCTCTCATGGAATTTGACCATAACATGCTATTGAAATAACTTTCATCTTTTAAAGAATAGGTTAAGGAAAATCTGTGTGCTAGGCCTAGAAAAGTTAGAATGTTGAACTAGAAAGACAAAGCTCTTAACCTATCGAACATAATGGGGAAGATAATGAATGCTAAAGGAATAAATGCAAAAGAATGGATGAGGGCTATCATAAAAGGGGGTACCAACTATTAGTGCAGGGACCTTACCTGTCTTGGAGGATCAAGGCTGGCTTCCCTGAAGAGGTGTCATTTCATTTGAAATCTGAAGGATGAATTCTCGGTAGGAGGTGGGAGACAGAAGCAGGTTGGAAAGGATTCAAGTCAGGGTAAGCACAGAAGGGCTGGGACTATGAATTCCACATGGAGGGGAGGTAAGAGAGGAGACTGGTGAGAATGAACAGAAGTTTTGTTATGAAGGAATCTGAACTTCATCCTAACAGCAATGAGGACCTTGAGAAATTTTAATGAAAGAATGCTAGATTCAGAGTTCAGTTTTAGAAACATTCTGGTTGCAGTCTACAGTATGTACTGGAGAACAATAAGAGATCAGTTTGTTTAACAAATGTTTATATAAATGTGTTTTTTTTATTTGTTTATTTCAGTAAATTAGGTCAGCAATGATAGTGGACTGGACTAGAGTACCAATAAGCTAAGAGTAAGAACTGGAACTACTGATTAGTAATTAGTAGATGGAATCACAAATCAAGTAGAAACACTATAGTATAAGCATATTTGTATCATCCAATCACATTGCTAAATCTTAGAGGTATCTACCAATCTTAAAACATAAATGGTTTACAATTTTTGACCATGTACATAGGCACTCCTATTTTATTTTTCTTCATAGACCATTATTTGGAATACATGCTCCCTTCCTTTTCAACTGCATGTCATTTCACTAGATAATATGTCATGATTTTCTCAACCATCTTCTAATTTTTTTTCCTTAAGGTAAATAACCTTATTTGAGAGCATTTTAATAGCCCATCATTGAAAGCTTACCCACCAAAAGAATTATCTAGTGTCCACTGCTACTGGTCATGTCCAAGTGCATCTGTACTGTTCTCACAGGGATTGGGTTTTGTTATTTCTCAGCTAAGGGGATCAGCACTCGGAATTTTTCTCTAAACCCTTGGTCTGATTGGAGAAAAGTGCTGGGCCCTTTAGGGAATGATTCAGGGAAGCAGATTGCTTGCCATGGAAATAGGTCCTTTCTCACTACATTCCTAGGTTACAGAATAAGCTCAGATTGAATTAACCCTCATCACAATGGCATTTTATCCAGTTCCAGACACATGCATGCTAGGAACTCAGTGTACTATACTATATGTGTATTTATATAAACAAAAACCTTGGAGACCTCTCAAGTTCAAAACTGATGACATATCATCTCATTTGAAAGTTATCTGGGGGCGGGGGAGGCACTCCTTAAATTGCTAGCTCTCTTGACTCAGCAAGATGACAGGCTAGTTTTATGAACCTGGAAGTGCAGGGCCTCACCTGGATTATTGCTTCTGGGTTTAATAGTTGAGGGATAGGAAGGGAAGAATTTCAAGGTAGCATCTAAGTGCTCCCACTTGATTTGATTTTTATTTCTGAGAAAACAACTTGACATACTGGCATTGGTGTCTTCAGTTGTCCAGGGAACGGCTTGTCTTCACAGTATTTTATACCCCTTCAGAAGTGTTGTGAGAATTAATTAAACGGAAAGGCTTCTAAGACAAAACCCGCTCTGGAGTGCCACATCAGACCATACTGTTTCTGCTATTTCTGCCTCAGAAGTTATTAAGAATAGCCCATCACTAGCAGTGGTGTGTGTTTGCAGAGCACAGCACTGTGAAATGAGCAAGTGCTGATGCGATGCACAGAAGATGTTGAGGCTTGTGGCTGTCTGAGGAGAGCCCCATGGAAGGCTCGTGTGTGTGTGTGTGTGTATGTATGTGTATAAGAGGGGGGTTCACGTGCCCATCAAGCATGTGATGTTTTAAGCTCAGTGGCACCCATGAAAATTGTGTGTTTTTATTTTGAGAGTAATATTTGAGACTCATCACCAGTTCCCAATTACCATTTATGATTGGACTTCTATCTTTAATGTGAAAAATATAAAAAAAAAGAAGAGGAGAAGGATGATGAAAACAATTTTTTTTCTTAAATGTATCACCCAGTGCAAAATTTTAACCTTTTAACAATACTTTTAAACCACTTTTAATTTTTGGCTGTTTCTTCCTTTTTTTTTCTATGGATGTAGCCATGGAAATTAGAATACTATAATTATTTTTTTTTGGTGTTTGGTTTGTAAAATAATGTAAATGTTTCTTAAACTTTATTTTAAATATGTATTAATTTATATATTTATAAGAAATATGTGTGAGGTAGGATATATAATTATGCATTTATATATATTTATATTGTACATAAAAAATGTATACATATGACATGTTATTTACTTCTCCCTTTGATTTCAAAAGGAATATGTGGTTATGGTAGGAAGTTTGGGAAATGGGGAAGTATACAGAATACCCCAAAAATACCCCACTTAAAAAAAAACACTGTGACCAGTCCAGGAATAAATCCTTCTAGCTACATATGTATGCATATGTTGTGTGAGAGACAGATGGTGCATTTGTTGATGAACAGACATGAAACAGTTTCCTAACCTGATTTTAATACATGAGATGGTTGACATGTTATTTATTGTTGTTTATTTTTATTTTCCAGGGATAAAATTTGCATAACGTAAAATTTCCCATTGCAATTGCTCTTAATATACAGTTCAGTATTGTTGAGTACATTTACACTGTTGTGCATTGATCACCAGGATCCATGTCCACAGATGTATCTTCCCAAATAGAAATGCCACCCCATTACATTACTCCCTGTTCTTCCTCTTCAGTCCTGGCAGCTGTATTCTTCTTTCTGTCTTTACCAATTTGACAACTCTAGGTACCTTATGTAATTGCATTCATACAATTTTGTACCTTTGTTACTGGGTCATTTCATTTTGCATGTCTTCTAGATTCCTCCTTGTTATAACTGGGTCAGAATTCACTTCTTTTTTGATGCTGAATAGTATTTTGTTGCATGTATGCCTGGCTCCCATTTTATTTATCCACTTATTCATCAGTGAATGCTGTAGCATCTTCCTTTGGGCTATTACAAATAATGCGATCATGTGAACATGACTTTACAAATATTTATGTCCTTGCTTTCAGTTCCTTAGCAGTATGCCCAGACATGGAATTTCTGGTATTTGTGGTAAGGAAAGGAGTTATTGATGTTTTTAAAATATCTTCACAGAATGGTTTTTAATGGCTCCATAGCTTTTCATCATGTGATTATACCAGAATAATTTATTTAAATAACCCTCCTTTACTGAACTATGTAAATTCCCCATAATCCTTCACTTCTACAGGATTACAATGAATGATCCTTGAAACTAAACATTTATGCCATCTGTGGTCAATTCCTTAGTTTAAATTCTTAGAAATGAGATTATTAGTTTAAAAGTATAGAATCTCTTAGTCTTCTGAATACATATCAGTAAATCAACCTATAGACAGATTTACCATAAATATTTTAAAGAAAGAAAGAATAAATTAGTTTCTAAATTTTATGAAATTCTCCTTTGAATTCCACTCCTATCACTCAAAGCCCACTGCTCCAAGTAAGATTCCCTCTTCTGCTTTAACATCAGAACCAAAATCTGGTTGTGAACTCTTGCTTTTGATGGGAATCATTTTCTTCTCTTTTTCAGATTTCCAGATTTTAGTCTCTTGAGTGGGTGTGTCTATAATAATCTGTATTTTAAAAGCTTAACCTATGCTGTCATGAAGTTAGATTTGAAAAGGGTGCAGACTGTACTCTATATCTAATAGGTTGTTTTCCAACTCATGGGGTCATCTATGGAATAGATAGCATGAATGGCCAAAGTGGGTAAGGAAAGGAGTTGTGGTACTGAACTCAAAGCATTGGAGATGATTATCAAGGATGTTCAAGAAAGCAAAATTAAGTCATTTTCCTGTTCAGTGCTAGAAAGAAATTATGAATTAAATAGCCAATGAGGTGTTGCATTATAACTGAAACAGGTAATCTGTGCTTGCATTTGTCTTTATTGTACAGATTCAGAAATTTTATTTTTATTATCTATTGAAAGGCATCTAGTTTGGTTTATATCTCCAGTATTATGAATTATGCTGCTTAACTGTTGATGTGGCTGCTGATTTGGTGGTTCTATTTATAGTTTTTTTGGGGAATCTCCATACCTCTCTCCAAATTGCTTGTACCAATTTATAGTTTCATCAACAATGTGTGAGTGTACCTTTTTCTCCACATTCTCACCAACACTTATTACTTGTATTATTGATAACTGCCTTCAGGAGTGAAGTGTAATAGAAAAGGAGGGAACACCACCCAATTCATTCTATGAAGCTAGTATCACTCTGTGGATAAAACCAGACAAAGATCAATCAAGAAAAGAAAACTTCAAGCCAGTATCCTTGCTGAATATAGGTGCAGGTATTCTTAATAAAATATTGGCAAACTGCATACAAAAACATTTTTAAAAGATAGTGCAGCATGATCGAATGGATTTCATCCAGGGAAGAAAGATTGGTTCAACATATGGAAACCGATAAATGTAATTAACCACATATATAGAATTAAGGACAAGAATCACATGATTATATCAATAGATATCCAAAAAGCATTTGGCCAAGTATAGCACCCATTCATATTTAAAACACTAGAAAAACTAGAGATAGATGGAACTTACCTCAATATTGTAAAGGCCATATAGGACAAATCCAAGGCCATCATCATAATGAACAGAGAAAAACTGAAAGCATTTCCTCTAAAGACAGGAAGGAGCAAGGCAAGGCTGTGTACTCTCACCACTCCTACTCAGCATAGTCCTTGAAACTCTAGACAGAGTAGTCGGGCAAGAGAAGGAAATTAAAGGAATACAAATTGCCAATGACATGATTCTATATTTAGAAGACCCCAAAACTCCAACTGAAGACTTCTAGAGCTGATAAACAAATTTAGTCAAGTAGCAGGATACAAGATCAAAATACCTAAATCTGTTGAGTTCCTATACTCTTTGGGTCTCTGGAATTCTAGTGCGCAGCAGTTTTTTATTACACTGATTAGCCTCACTGGTGACTGATATAGCATTTACTTTATGTAAACACTTTATGTTGAATGTATTTTATTCTCACAACTACTTTTTAGATAGCAAATATTATTGTCCCTATTTTCCAGAGGAAGATGGTGAAGCCCAGAGAGATGAATTGTCTATGGTTGCAAATCCAGGATTCAAGCCCAGGTAGTCTGGCCCCGTGTCAGGGTTTTACAAATATTTGTCAGTGTTGGTAACTTAGAGAAGAAGTGGTAAAGTACATCTCCTGCCTTACATTTGACCTGCAGAAATGCTTTGGATTTCTAGTGTTCTCACAAAACAAAAATATTCAGCAAAACCTTGAAGTCAGAATAGGAATATTGGATCTGTGTTCCATGAATAGCATTCAGCTGACACACTACAGCAGCTGCCATTGGGCAGAGTATGAGCTCCTCAGGTTTCACAGTCAATGCCACTCCATTGTTTCTCAGATATTGACCCTGAGTATTATTTGCTGTGTGTAGCCCCATTTATTTGGTTGGTATTTTTTTTCTAGGAAGTAAATGTTTTTTTCTATATCCATATCTTGATCAATAGGAAAATTATAGATAGACCGAAAAGGCCTTTTATGCTTTTATACATTTGCTCTGACTCCTTTATTACCTGAGAGAGGTAGAATGATCTTTAAAACCATGACATGGGGCCAGACTACTTGGGTTTGAATCCTGAATTTGCAACCTGCTAGTTGGTAACCATAGGCAATTCATCTCTCTGGGCTTCACCATCTTTCTCTGGAAAATAGGGGCAATAATATTTCCTGTCTCAGAGTAGTTATGAGGATAAAATACATTCAACACAAAGTGTTTACATAAAGAAAATGCTATATAAATGTTTGTTGCTATTAATATATACTTTTATAATTAACCAATATAGGTGTTTTACTTTGTTTCCTGCTATAGCAATAACCAAAATGAATAACTCCAATTCATATATTCATCAAGTTTCTTCAAATAACCTGAAATTATTGTTATGAAAAAAGAATCGAAACTGAAATACTTTTAACCTTCTAACAAGTCAACCATATTTTGCCTACTTCTCATTCACTGGATGTATTGCTCTAGGTAGCTTTGATTGTATTATATAACCAGTTGAACCTTCATTCTGTGTTTTTTCCTTTAATATTTACATTATGATTTAACATCTTCCAGGTGTCATTAGATACCTGGAATCAATATATGATGTAGGAGTTTTGAGCTTTTGTGTATTCTCATCTGCTGTTACTTTAGAAAATTTCCTAAGTTGAAATAATTTTTGCTCATCTTATGGAATTTTTCATAAAATATTAAATAATAACTTTCTAAATGCATTAACTTTGATTTCCTTTGTCGTCTTGTTGCTCTAGTAACTAGTTCAGTACCTGAACAGGGCTGACTTTCAATAAATTTTTACTTAATAAATAGTTTGGATTGTGTTTCTGGAGTTTGAGGTACTTTGATTACTTGTATGTTAATTCAATTACTTACTTGTTTGTTATTTCAGTCACTACCTGTGGTTTTAAAAAAAAAGTATTTTAAAATACATTAGTTTCTTTGCTATCTTTTAAGTGTATTTAAAATATGTCCCCATAGCTCTTGCCTGAGGGGACTTGAATAATCATCAAGGAGAACTTTTCAGTTGACCATTAAAATGAAAATAAACATCTCAAATGCTTCTTGGAAAGAGAATAGTATTAATAAATTCCAGAAATAAAATCATTAAACTATTTAGAGAAAGGAGGAAACTAATGACATTACTGTAATTAAGCTTGCATCAAGTTTATCAGTTTCTTAATTATCAAGTCAATAAGGGAAATTAGGTAGTTCAAATTTTGTATGGTTGGTTATAATCTGTCAAGAGGAATGCATTTCTTCTTGGAAGACTATCTTTCATTCATTCATCAAACATTTCTGAAATGCCTACTATGTGCTATGATATTTCAAAGCCATTGGGAAAGTATATTGAATAAAAGAGACCAGTTCCTAGTTATCTGAGAAGTGAGAGAGTATGGCAAGCTGAATTGGAATGAAGATCCTATTTAGATAACTTGACATTCTCAAGGAGAGGCAGCAGAGGTAGATTTGAGTCTATCATGCCACCCAAAGGTTGAAGACTTTTAAATGGGAAAATAATGTGATTAGATGTACATTCCAGAGAAATCACTCTGGCTATAGAAGGAAGGTTTCATTGATGGGAAACAAGAGGAAACACTCAGAGACCAGTTTGGATGCTATTGGAAAATTTCCCATGAAAAATTGTGTTATCTTGGAGTTGGTATCATCCGACTTGCAGTAGTGGGAAAGGTGAAATATGGACATATTTAAGAGTTATGATTTAGTGCTAGAATGGGAAGGGCAGGAGAGGCACAGGAATGACTTCCTTTGTTATCATTTGAGTAGCAACTGGGTGGATAAGAGCATCGGACAAAAGCAGAATTCAGGGAAGATGATCATAATTTAATTTCTGAAGTCTGAAAAGCATATGAGACATCCAACGAGACACATGAAGTAGACAATTAAATATTTCTGCCTATGATTCACAATACAGATGAAGTCTAGAGATAGAAAATTGAGAACTTCATAATATAGCAAGTGCTTCAGATTGTGAACTTGATCCTTGAGAAGGGGTCCTGAGTCAGATGAAAGGGATTGTTAGTCACAGGATACAGGATGACATGTTGACTGTTGTCATTAGCAGCAATTTCACAGAAAAACTAGAAAATTGTCTTGTCATTATATCCACTTCAATTTGATATAGATATATAGCTTTCTGGTGATTTAGGTTGGTCCAGAGATAGTGTTGAAAAAAAAAAATCTCAGGGTCACTTAGTGAACATTTCATTTCCAGTGGTTCTAGACTGGAGAGGAAAGTACCTACTAATCACAGGGAGTTTGGAAACCAATGGGGACTTTTTATTATCTTGATGATTAAAGAGGCATTATCCACATTGAATTATTAGGGGACAAACACATTTTTACCAAACCCAAGATGAAAATAGGGCCCCTTGAAAGATACCAGAAGCCTCTTGTGCCACATATCTTCCTGTGGCTGGCTGATTATAACCTTTCAACCTGCCTGCCAAGGAGGGCCTCTAGTCCTCTCTTGAGTGCTCTCCTCTTCAGAATTCTGTTCTTTGGTTGAATAACTGCTCTTTCCCTTGTATTCTTGAACCTAGAGGAGATGACGGCTCTCGCTCTGTCATCCATTGATAAGTGCCCTGTCCCTCCTGGCTATTCTGCACCTAAATAAGCATGAATAAGTAAATTACTTGAGAATACATAGTTTGAGTGCATCATTATTGGGGTGGGGGGTCCTGAGTCTTAACAGCTATCTTTTCCACAAATCATGTGTCTCATCTGTAGTTCCCTGGTGATCTTGTAATTCTAGATTTAGTTGTCTGTTAAGTTCTAGGCTACTGAATAGTTTTCATCCTTTTTATTTTTTATATTATCCTTTTATGGTGCAAACTTGTCATTTACTTATAATTCAAGCAGCCTGGATAATGCTAGCTTGGTGGATTATTCTCTCCCTTCTGCCTGAAGGTGGTCTCAATAGAACCCAATAGAAATGTATGTAGTTTTCCCTTAGTAAGCAGTTTTCTCTGTGTGTGTATTATATATATATATATATATATATATATATATATATATATATGTATGTATGTATATGTGTGTACACACACACACACACACACACACACACACACATGCATATGCTAAAGACATTCCTAAAGAAGTACCAGATAAGAATCTGACCTTCTATAACAAAGGGCATGAAAAAATCAATTTGAACCTAGAAATAAAATTAAGGTAGATTTTTCTATTCAGCCACATAAGATATATAAATTTTTTTTCAGAGATAAAATTGAATGAAAGAGGGAAAACTTTGCTTTCTTTGACTCAAGATCATCAAAAACCCAGAGTTCATATTTCCCAGCTATAAATGGAGACAGTGACTGAGTAACTGCACTGAGACAGACATCCTAACTGCTGCAGCTCTAAAGTCTGTCCCACAATGGATATTCAGAGCCACAGTTTGGAAAGTAAAGCCAGTCGTGTTTGCAAGTACACATAAAAGAATTAATGTAGACCTTACTCCTCAGAAGCAACTCTTTGGACAAATTTCTCTCTTTTCTGTTGAACGCAGCACGCGCATGCATACAAACATACACACACACGTGCACACACACATACTCACACATACTCAAACTCCATTCTTAAAGGCTTTGAGTGAAGGCATCAGACCACTGTTTCAGGAGCCATTGCCTGCTTCTAGGAATATCTGCTTACTAAAGTTCTTTGGGGGGATGAGAAGATTTTCCTTAACTCTGCTATAAATTCTGTTGTATCTATTCTGGCATGTTTTTGAATATTTTACAGATCATAACTATGTGTTTAAAAATTGTGTATTTATATATATATATATATAAATACCTATATTTATACATATTTTTTCTCTTGAGGTTTTACATATATTTTACCTCATTGGATGTGGAAGGGGTGAAGACCAGGAATTGTTTATTTATATTTCTTAAGGTCAAAGAAACTTAGCAACACTTATGGGTCCACATATTCAGTTAATTGAATTGAAGATTCACATAGTGAACCTTTTTTACTTGGATTATTTGGTGTTTCCAAGCATATATTTTTGACATTTAATTTTTATTTTTGTGAGAATTCTTGAATTTCTATCACGATTTAACATTTTCATTTTGAAAATCAAGCACATTTAAATATTATGCTCATCTATAAATACACATGTATGTAATTTTTTGAGACTCAGAACTTTTTAATATGGCATTTTTTTTTCCTATTAGTCATTTTCCAAGCATCTTCAATATGTCGAACTCTGTGAGGTTAGGGGAGGTGGCTAGTATCCCTGGATGAATAGTAGATGTCTCCCTGTCCCAGAGGACTTGATGATGTGGTAGAGGAGCTGACGCATAGTGACTGTTGAATGTGTGTCTGAACGAGGGTCGGTGCAGCCAGGACACAGGAACAGGCCAGATGCACCTCTTGTGGCTCATCTTTCTCCTGGTGCAGGCATTCAGATTTACTTTTGCCCAAGTCAGGATAATAGCATTCATTCTTGTCTTGCTACTTGAACAAAATTTGAACTGTATGATGTATCATTGTTGACCAGAGGCAAAAATCAAACATCAGACCTCTAGAGCTAATTCATCTTTCTTGACTAAAATTTCTTGACTAAAACTCCTCTTTCAATCTCTCCCTAACACATGGCAACTACCATCCACCCCTTGATTCTATGGGTTTGACTGTCTTTGATACTTCATATAGAGGAATCATACAGGATTTCTCTCTCTGTGTGAATGAGGCATTTTTCTTATTCTAATGCTCTCAAAGTAAACCTATGTTCTTGCGTATTGTAGAGTTTCCATCTTTTTAAAGGCTGAATAGTATGCCATTGTATATGTATGACACATTTTATCTATTTAACTATTGATGGCCATTACGACTAGTGCTTCCGTGAACAAGGAGTGCTGATATCTCTTAGAGATCTTGATTTCAACTGTATTGAGTACATATTTCTAAGGGAAATTTCTATTTTAATTTTCTGAGGAACCTCCAAACTATTTTCTATTAGTGTCTGCATAAGTTTGCATTCCCACCAGTAGTGTGCAAGAGTTCCAACTTCCTGTTCAATATTACTTTTGTTTTATTTTTATTAATAGGTATCCTGGCTGCTATGGGGAGATATTTCATTGGTTCCTTATAGTTATGCATGATAGTAGAATCCATTTAGATATAAAAGCATGGATATATCTTGTTCTAATTCAGTCTCCAGTACCTTTCCCTCCCTTCCCCTCTTCCCACACCCCCTACTCCCTTTCCTCTACTGATCTTTCTGCCATTTAACCATAGTTGTGTTTTCTAACTAATGTCTTGTGAATGAACTCATGATGAATGTAGTTTGACTATTAACCCCTTATTGGATATGTGATTTGCCCTGTTCTCTACCATTTTGTAGTTTGCCTTTTCTCTCTGTTGATTGTTTCCTTTGCTGTGTCAGAGAACTTTTTTAGTTTATATAGCCCTATTGGTTTATTTCTGTTTCCATTGTCTGTGCTGCCATGTTTATTGACGTTATATCCATGAAATTGTTGCAACAACCAATGACGCTTTACACCTCTGTGTTTTCCTTTAGATATTTTTAGTTTCAGGTCTTAAGTCTTTTGCATCTTTAAGCCTTTAATCCATTTCTAGTTGATGGTGTAAGGGTCCACTTTCATTTCTTTGCTCATGGATATCCAGTTTCCTCGATTCCTGTTTAAGAGATTGCACTTTCCCCAGTGTGTATTCCTGGTTTGTCTGTCTTTGAACCAGTATCACAATGTTTAGATTCCTGTAGTTTTGTGGTATATTTGAATTGTAGTTCATCCAGCCTCATTCTTGATTCTCAATATTGATTTGGCAATTCATGATCTTTTATAGCTCCATTTGAATTTTAGAATTTTTTTCTATTTCTATAAAAATGTTATTGGGATTTTGATAGTGATTATAATGAATCTATATATAATTGTAGTTAGTAAGGACATTTTGGCACATTAAGTCTCTCAGTTTATGAACACATAATTTCAACAATGTTTTATAGTTTATAGTGTATATATATGTAATTTACCATATTAAGTTTATTCCTGGGTGTTTTCTTAATTTTTATGCTATTATAAATGGACTTATCCCCTTGATTTCCTTTTTTAATTGTTTACCGGTAGTGCAGAGAATCACAACTGATCTTTGCATTAATCTCTTTGAGGGTAGGACCATGCCTTATTTGTATTACATATCTTAAATCATAAATAACAATAAGTTATTAATATTTATTAATTTATAGATTTTTATTCTGTTTCATTGGTTATAATCTTTGCCATTTTTTCTTCTCTCTCTCTCTGTCTCTCTCTCCCCCCCCACTCCCTCCCTCCCTCCCTCCCTCCCTCTCTTTCTTTAGGGCTCTACTAGTACAACAGCCTCTCCTCCAGTCTCTACTCCTGTCACAGGACACAAGAGAATGGTCATCCCAAACCAACCTCCTCTTACTGCAACCAAAAAGTCTGCAACGAAGCCACAGCCTGCACCCCAGGCTGGCCCCATCCCTGTGACTCCAATTGGAACACTCAAACCCCAGCCTCAGCCAGTCCCAGCCTCCTACACCACGGCATCGACCCCTTCAAGGCCTACCTTCAATGTGCAAGTGAAGTCAGCCCAGCCTAGCCCTCATTACATGGGTGGCCTTTCATCTGGACAGATTTATGGCCCAGGGTCCCATGGCTATAACACTCAGCCAGTCCCTGCCTCTGGGCAGTGTCCACCTCCTTCAAGCCGGGGAGGCACAGATTATGCATACGTTCCACCACCAGGACCTCAACCCGAGCCTGGGTATGGCTATGCCCCCAACCAAGGACGCTATTATGAACCCTATTATGGAGGAGGGTCTGCCTATGGGGGCAGAAATGACTCCGATCCTGCCTATGGTCTGCAAGGTCACCCAAATACCTGGAAGCGAGAACAAGGGTACACTCCTCCTGTGATGGGGAACCAGAACCCTGCTGGGATGTATCCAGTCCCTGGTTCCAAGAAGACCTATATCACAGATCCTGTGTCAGCCCCCTCGCCACCACTGCAGCCAAAGGTAAGAAATTCATGAACACAGTGATGGGGAAAAGGTGGGCCTCACGTAGTACACCTTCACCAGAAGGCAAAGCTGATGACCAAAGTGCACAGGCTACTCTGTTGTTTCATTAGCAAATACAATCCCAGGGATGAGAGTAAAGTAGGAAGGAGAGAGATTTTATTTGCAAATATGTCATCAGTGGGGCTACTGTATAGTAGCAGGTACAACTAATTGCTCCTTCTTAAAGGATATCATCTCCCAAAAAGCCACATCAACCATAGTATCTCAGGAAAATCTGTTTTTGCAAAGAGAGAAAATTATCTTCCTGTACATCAAAACATGCCTCTTTGGAGCAGGAATTTCCTCAGACAAGTTTTATTTGCTTATATATTAAATAAGCATGCATCATCTTACACTTTAGCAGATAGAGAACATTCCCAGATCTATAAGTGGGAAGTGTGCAGGGTAGACTTGAGGTGAGCTGCTATTGGGCTATGCCCATGTGTTGGCTCCACAGTGGCTGCAGGAGTAGAACAAGTGGCCAAGGACTCAGGAGATGGCCGAGGCCAAAAGGATTTCAGCAAGGCAGACACCTCAGAGTTTACTCAGAGAAGCTGCAGCACAGCAGGACTGGTCTGTTGCCCCTTGTTTATTCCCATGACTGGTCCTCCAAGAAAAATCTCACTTTTTTCCCTTTAACCCAAGAATGCTTAAAAATCCTTTATGAATACCAGTTATCTTCTGCTCCTTGACCTTTTTAGTCAGTGCATTCAATTTCTTCCTCTTTCTACATAAGGCATAATACTCAACATCACACTGACAACAACTGGGATTTTCTATTAGTACTAAACCAACACCATATTTTTTACTCCCACCACGACAGAGGAACCAATGAGAATTACTGGAAATGGTGAGGCGAAGAAACTGAGCTGGCTTCCAGCCATTATGTTGGAACAGAGCCCTCCTTTCCTTTCAGTTAGAACTGTGAGGTATCAGGAATTTGAAAACCTTCCATTAGCCTACAGCTGAATCGTAACTGGGGGGATGTATTGGATGGAAGGTTGGACTATGTATCTATATTTCATTCCTTTTCATAATTTTGACAAGATTGTCAATTTCCAGACAGATCCATTCTCATACTCAACCTCATAACAAAAATTTCCCTCAGGGTGTCTACTAAACCGTTCTTCTCACATGTAAGTTTATGCTCTATTAATGGTGTTCTAAGCGAATATCAGGTTCCTTAGAGAACTAGAGACCTTCCTAGATGGGGCCTGTGAAGGGCTTGGAGGAATCTGTCAACATCATGCATAACCATTATACAAAGTGGGACAGCCATGATCATTGTCCAGTATCAAGATTCCAAGTTAAAATCTTACATGATTTTAAAGCATTGTCTCTTTATGATGATAAATGTTACTAAATGCGTTTTGCATTTGTTTTTTAAAGCAGGCTTATCTAAAATAGGCAATCTGTACAACTTGCGTTTGTTAACATGACAGTAGATTTACATTAGTCCCCCCTGCCCCAGAAAGAAACCAGTTTAGATAAATTAAGATTATTGAACTTTACCTTGCTTTTTTTTTTTTTGCAACTGCAATAAGTCAAGATTACAATAAAATAAAATAGTAAGTTGTAACAGTGGGTAGCAACATTTAAGTTCTAATAGGTAAGCAATTTTGCCTTGGCCAAGACAACCTGACTCAAATGATGATAATCAAAAGGAAAAGAGACAATCTCTAAGGGTGCTGTTATCCCACTTGGGGACCCTTACATTGAAGATAATAAAAGCTTCCCATCTACTTGGAGGGAATCCTTTGATGAGAAATACTGAGCCAATCTTCAAGTGCTCTGTTTACCAGTTACCACATTGAATCCTCAGGCCAGTCCCTGTTCAACATTCAGAAACAACAGAGGAAAAAGAATCAGAGTTCATTGTAAAGCCTGAATCTAAGAGCTTGAGTCCAGCCACATCCTTAACATTGGATCTGTTTCATCATCCCGCTTTGGGTGATGGAATGAATTTTTATTAACTACTCACCAGAAATCATGCAACTTCATTTTGTTTACTATGTGAGTAAAGTGATGATCTATTACACTATTACAGATTTTGGGAATCGGCAGATTTCATATCACTTGTTAAATTTTTTAAATATTTGTTTTTCAACAGGGTCGTGTTTTCACATCATATTCAATTGAGCATTTTAAAAATGAGAATCAGATTATGTACTTTTCGCTGTGATTATTAAGGGGAGTGGCTAGAGGTTGACATTTAGCCATCTGTCTGTGCTTTGGGAAAGGGAGAAAGGGACTGATACAGCTACAAGATATATATTCTGTGTGTGTTGTGGGTGCCTGGGCTGATGGAGGAGTGGGCTTTTTCACAGTTGGTTTTGAGGAGAACATTCCTTTGTTCAACTGCACCTGGACACAGTTGACCTTATTTTCTACATATTGACTCTATTTGGCTTAATGATGTAACTACTTGCGTGAGAAATGAGCTCCTAATTCTTATCCTAGTTCTTCCTTGATATTCCACTTTCAATTTGAGGAAAACTTTTAGACCTCTTTATTTGCTTTCAACCTCAGTAAAGTGGAACGTCATCTTCACTAATTAATTAATAATTGCAAAAGGGCTTGGAAATTTCCGAGGGCTAAATAATTGCCAAGTTAGGGCTATTAGCTTTTCCACTGGCTTTTATTTATTTCTATTTTTGGGGGGGTCACTGATGGAAAAGTTACCTTTATATCTGGAAACAGTGATACTTTATAAAATTGCAAATTTCTGGGGAAGTTGGCATTAAACCCACTGAAGAAAAATTAAAAATGATATATTGGAGATAAGCTGCTTTACTATTCTTACATTGTAGTGCATACAAAAGAAGAGAAAGAAGAAGGGAATGGGGAGAGAGAAAAAGGAAGAAAGATAAAATCAGAACCTACAAGGCTTAGGGGACCAGGATTATATCTGTGTTCCCATAATGTGCTGAGCAGTGAATTTGCATGGCGCAGTAGGCCATAATGTGTTTCCTGTACCATCTGAACTGAGTTCCTTGAAAAATGTTGTTATAAGCAAGTCTTTATAAGGGAAAAATGTTGCCTTCTGGCTGGAAATCCTCTTAAAGATACAGTGGAATCTTTTCTCTCTGCTGAGTTAGAAAAGCTAATATATTAACTCTATGCTTCTGTATTATTCACCGGGTTTTTGTCCCATGCATCATTTTCACATCTCTGTGAGGTAAGTTATGTAGTTTCTTCAATATTCAGAGAAGGTGGCTTAGGTTAAAAGTGCCAGAGCCAGAACCTATTGACCAGTCATGATTCCAAGCCCACAGTAGCAAAGCACCTTTAGACCCTTTTTCTTATCTTAAAACGGAATCTAGGTCGACCTCAGCTGTGTTACAGGAGCAGATATTTGCCACATAGTACATGAAAGCAGTGTTCTGCTCACACTACAGAAGTTGGTGAATTTATCCCACCTATGGAGGTTATGTTAAATTCTAAATCATCTATTATTGAAATTTCCTTGAAGGCATCCTTCAGGATACTGAGACCTTAAAGGTCCTCAAACCATCTCTCTGTCTAGCATAAAATGTTTCTCCTCAAAAGTGAGAATAGATCATTTCTTTTCATTTAGATTTGAGGTTTGAGGAATATTTAATGGTTCAGAGAAGAGGAACTGTGAGGGTCAGTATTGAAGAGACACCTATATTTGGGAGTGTTGATATAGTACCATTTCAGACATTCCAGTAACACCAGGGTGCTTCAGTTTCTTATAATGACATGTATATTGGGTGCACTGAAAAGACATTCCTGGCATTTTAAAGAGAACCTTCTTGATAGCATTCCCTGTGCTAAATATTTTGCAATAGGGATGGAGATACACACAGACACACACACACGTGTGTGTGTGGATATACATATAAATGTACCCACACCTCATGTCAGTTGCCAATATCTGATCATGTGTGAAGATGAGAATGGAAGACATGGCTCAAAGAGGTCGGTGACAATATTTTGTAATTCCTCTTTGGACAGAACTTTTCAGTTAGTGTACCTTCTAAGTGTCTGTGAATATTAAACATAGGCAGAAGATTTTATTTCTATTATTGATGAAGATTCAAAAGCTCAGGAATGAGATTATCCACTTAAGGTCACATGTTAAATTCCTGGGAGAGCCACAATTCCAATTCAGGACTTCCAAAGATGGTCCTTATGCTTTTTCCTTTGCAATCCCCTGGATCTTAGTATCTTTGAGTATTTGGGTGGCAGGAGCTCCATAACAGCACCATTGGACGTGGCTCTGGTATGGTCATGACACAAGTAGACATGGAAGTAAGCTTAATGAAGATGAGATTTAGGTTGGAGGGGAGGATGAGTTTTAGATCTGGATCTCCTCTTCACTGTTATACACATGAGATTAATCCCCAAATTCTTTTAGTTTCCACCATGTCTAAAATATAATTCTCTTGTCCACTTCCTATTGAATTCATTTCTCACCCATGCTTTTGGGATGGCTTCTTATCAAGTGTCTCTTCCTCTAGCCACTTTTCACCCCCATTTATCTTATACCTACTGTCAGATTAATTAGTTGTATTACTGGTGCTGTCCTTAGCATTAATTGCCCTTTTCAGAAACCTCAAGAAGCTGTCTCCAGTTACATTGACATACAAGGAAGACATTGAAACCCCTACTGGCTTTCCAGTTTTATCTCCCCCTTTGAGCATCTAGGCTTCCAGTTGATAAGTTATGTTTTTTGTTAGTTCTCTCTATAGCTTTGCACACTAAGCTCTTTCTTGGTATGCTTTCTCTGTCCTCCCCCAAGTGAAGAAAATATTTGCACATTCAAATGTGACCCATGAAGTCCCAGGTAATGTGTTAATCTTTCTCATGAAGACTTCTCATCTTCTTAAAATCAAGTTGCACATTATTTCTTGTTCTTTTTTTGGAAGTTTTTATACTCTTACTATACTACCATCATTTATGTAACCATTTTCCATCAATGTATGCCCCAAAGTCAGTTTAACTCCAAGTTTCAGATAGTATCTGAAACCTTTGTGTCCCTCAGAGTAACTAATACAGAGAATTATCATTAATTTTTATTATTTTAGCTCAAATACTACTACTACTACTATTACTTATTATTATTATTATTATTTGATGCTTAAATTCCTTTAAGTATATTCACTAAACAAGAATATTACTATTAAGACATTATTAACATGTTAATACATTCTTTTTTAATATGTATTTTTTTTAGTTTTAGATGGACACAATATATTTATTTTATTTTTTTTAATGTGGTGCTGAGCATCAAATCCAGTGCCTCATGAATGTGAGGTGAACACTGTCCCTCTGAGCCACAATCCCAGCCCCAGTACATCCTTAATGAATATGCTGAGAGAAATTTCCTTTGCCATCCTAAAATAAGTAATACTAGGTTGTTCACCAAAAACGTAAATCTGCTCAATACTCAAAGTAGCTAGATTAATTTTCATACATACACAGAATCTTTTTCACTTTCTATCCCTTCCCCTTCTATGTTCATAGAATTAGTTGATTCATATTATTGAGATTTGATTTCATGTAATAAAAGGTGCCCATTTTAATGGAATAACTTGGGGCAAAGGCATGTATCTGTGTAACTCTCATTATAATTAAGACATGGAAGATTTAAACTACCACACAGAACTCTCTTCTGCCTTATGGTAAATTCCTTCTACCTTTAACCCCAGGCAACCATTCTTGTTTTCCAACAATGCAGATTCTTTTTTTTTTTTTTTTTTTTTTTGGCTATTCTAGAATTTCATTTAAGTGGAATCCTATAACATACATCTTCTTTCTGTTTTGTTTTTTTTTTTCAACTCACTGTACTTGAGATGTGTTCACATCATGTGTATCAAGAGTTCATTTTTATTTCTAAGCAGTGTTCCATTGTATGGATACACTACCCTTTCTTGACAGTTCACCTGTATGAGGGGATTATTTTTTCCCACTTTGAGTCATAAGTAAAATTTTTCTGAACATTTATGTACAAGTCTTTGTATATACATACTTTCATTTTTCCTGAATTAAATAGTTTTAGTCAACTTTTTCTCCACTGTGACCAAAAAACCTGACAATAAACATTTAAAGGACGAAAAGGTTATTTGAGGGTTCACAATTACAGAAGTCTCAGTCCATAGATGACCAATCCCATTGCTCTGGGTCTGAGGTGAGGCAGAACACCATGGTGAAAGAATGTGGTAGAGGAAAGTAGCTCAGGACATAGCACCAGGAAGCAATAAGAAAGAGAAAAAGACTGCAGACCAGGAACAAAATATATACCTACCTACTTACAGTTACCACCAAGTTAATCTCTATTTGTGAATTAATGAACTGATCAAGTTAAGTCTCTCATAACACAATGAAATTTCCTGCATTGTCTCACACATGAGGTTTTGGGAACATCACCTATCCAAACTATAGCATAAATATAAGGATGGAGGGCTAGGGATATATGAATTACTTAGCTGCTGAGTAAGTAACACAGCTCAGGTCCCTGTGTTCAATCCACAGCACCACAAAAACAAACAAAGGAAAAAGAAACAAAAACAAAACAAAACAAAAAAACATACAAGAAAAGCCACAACTCACCATTTTACATCTTATCAGTATGTATGAGAGGAGACTGGGATCAGGTTCAGTTAGTTTTTCCCTGATTCTAATAGTACCTGGTATTATCAGTCTTTTAGCCATTTTCATGGTATATGATTGCATCTCATTGTGGTGCACATTTACATTTACCTTTTGAATAATTATGTGGAACAACTTTCATACATGTATTGGCCATTCATATTCTCCCCATTTTTAAAATATTTTTTTCTTATGATATTTATAGGAGTGCTATCTATATTCTGAATAAGAGTCTTTAGACAAATGCATTAGCAATATTTTTTCTTCACCTGTAACTCAACTTTTCATTGTCATTATTTTGGTTTTGAAGGAGCAGGTAATTTTAATTTTGGTTAAGGTCAATTTAACACTTTGTCTTCAAAAGTTTGTACTTTGGTACCTCACACAGGCAAATATCTTAAGAAATACAAAGTTTTGGGCTGGGGATGTGGCTCAAGCGGTAGCGCGCTGGCCTGGCATGCGTGCGGCCCGGGTTCGATCCTCAGCACCACATACCAACAAAGATGTTGTGTCCACCGAGAACTAAAAAAATAAATATTAAAAATTCTCTCTCTCTCTCTCTCTCTCTCTCTCTCTCTCTCTCTCTCTCTCCTCTCTCACTCTCTTTAAAAAAAAAAAGAAATACAAAGTTTTATTCTCTTCTTATATGTTTTAAAATGTAAATTTACGTTTGTGATTCACTTCAAGTTAATTGAGTGCCTGATTTGAAATAAGTGTCAAAATACATTTTTTCCCAATGGTTCTTTTTTTTTCCCTAATGTAATTGGATGGAATACCTGTATTCTCTCTTTGATCACCTAGATACCTTTGAGAAAAGTTAATTGTGTGTGTCTGTGTGGACTTTCCCATTTCATCACTTTTATATATATATATATATATATATATATATATATATATATATATATATATGTATGTGTGTGTGTGTATGTATGTGTATATATATATATATATATATATCTCCATAAGTCAATGTCACACTATCTCGATCACTCACTTTTCTGTACATTTTGAAATCAGGCAACAAAAGTACATTATCTTTATTCTCTTTCAGAAGAGAACTTTGTTCTAAGTCCTTTTCATTTCCACAAAAATTTTATCATTAGCTTATCTTTTTCTGTAAAATAGCCTGTGGTGATTTTGATCGAGTTTGTGTTGAATCTAGATCAAATTGAAAACAGCTTATAACTTAACAACATTGTTTGCCAACTCACACATATGGTATATCTCTAGTTTACTTATGTCTTCACTAATTTCTTTCAATGATGTATTAAAATTTTGTAATTTTTAAAATTACCTTAAGCATTTAATATTTTTGTATGCTCTTAGAAATGGTACCTTAAAATTTTGCTTTGCAAAAAAATGTTATTATTATTATGGAGAAATACAGATGAATTTTTGCATATTGATCTGCATCATGTGCCCTTGTTGAACTTAATACTTCTATTAGCTTCTTTATGATTTCTTAGTCTCCTCTTCTACCTGATCATTTCATCTGCAAACAATTTATCTTTATTTTCTTTATGGATAACTGTCTCTCCATTAATTAACTTCCTATATTTAAAATATTTACTTCCTAACAGAGGAAATGGTATTTTTTAAATTTGTAAACTAGAAAAAATAAGATCCTCTATTCTCTATATCCATAGACTAACCTATAGAAATTGTCAGATATATAAACAACGTGCAGTATCACTAGGTAATATACCCTTAGATGAAAAAACAAATTGAGGCCTGAATAGCTGTGAAAAGTAAAAAGATATATAATTGGTAAGTGGAACATTTGAGTAGGAAACAAACTCTTCTTTCTATACCACACAGTTCTTCTCAGCATTGCTTAAGAATAGTCTGACAAGTGAAATGAATAGTAAATGGCCTTTAAAAAGTAGAATATTAATATTGCCAAAATGATCTTTGTGTGTGTGTGTGGGGGGGAGGGTGTAACTAGGGATTGAACTCAGAGGCACTTAGACTTCTGAGCCACATCCCCAGCCTTATTTTGTATTTTATTTAGAGACAGGGTCTCACTCGTTTAGTGCCTGGCTTTTGCTGAGGCTGGCTTTGAATTAACTATCCTCCTACCTCAGCCCCCCAAGCTGCTGGGATTACAGGTGTGGCCCACCACGCCCAGCTGCCAAAATGATCTTTTCTCCTAGCTTTGTACATAACTCCATATTCATTTTTGTAAGGACTCTTGATAGTAGAAAATGGCTCCTATTCTAATGTTCCTTGTTCTATCTCACAGTTACTCCTATGAAAAATATTTTCTTAGGTTCTCTTAAGATTTTCACTTATTCCATAATCTCTCCCTACTGATTTTAAATGTTATCGGGATAGATATCCCAGGACACTAAGAAATGTCTGTAAATATTATTTGTCTGATATTTTTCATATTTGGAGGTTAAGAAACATCCCAGTTTCCCCTTGTATTTGAAATTTTAAATAAATAATTTTAACAAAAGATTCTGGTAATTTTTAAAATTTTTGGAGGTTAAGAAACATCCCAGTTTCCCCTTGTATTTGAAATTTTAAATAAATAATTCTAACAGAAGATTCTGGTAATTTTTAAAATTTTTACAGAGTGAGAGAACTCACTTCAACTTATCAGTTTGGTCTTTGTTTTATTCCATTTTCATCGTAAAGCAACTACCTTACTTACTGATCGTTTTCTTGAGGAGTCTTATTTCCTTGTTGCCCAGCTGCAGATATTCATACTGTCCTATTTCAGATGAGAGGATATAGTTGTTCTCATCTCCAGTAAACAGAAATTTGACCATTATTAGTATATAGTGTCAGTGATGAAGAGAAAATCTTTGACATACTTTGCATGCAGAATCTTAGAAAGTTTCCTGTAGCAGACATCAAAATATTTTTGACTAGTACAAGTCCAAAAATGTCATTGTCCCAGAAACAAAGATTTGATTGTGATTTGAGCTCTTTGGTTTTGTGAAAGATGGAAAATCCAACTTTTACAAAGAGTCTTAGCAAATAATATTGTATTTATTCTAGTTCATCTTGGAATTCAAGGAATGTTCTTTAGAAAATACAGATCGGTTTGTTTCAGAAGGTTGCTTACTTAAAATAACATTTTGAAATGTATAATAACAACATAGAACATTTTTATAATTGTATACAAAATTCACCAAGTACTTTGATATATGATGAAAACTCTACCATATGTTCAAGAGGCAGCTTTTTTAGGATCTCACCACCACCAAATGCCCAAGGGAGGATGAGAACTTAGGTTCTCACTAAGACCACCCCGGTGTTCCTCTGCTCTGCAACTTGCCTCTATTCCTGTCTCTGTTTATATGTGTTCACTCACTGTACAGTTGTCCAGACATACACTACCCCTTTTGCCCAGCCAAGTTTAGAAAATAAAAAAATTAGAGTTATGTTTCTGGAACAAAATATTTATTTTAATATTATTCAAAATCAAAGATTTAGTAAATGTTACATTAAGAAATAAGGACGTGAAACTATAAATCCAAATTCAAGTTCATAGGCACCATTTTATTCAATCTTTATGAATATTTGGCATATTTATAAGTCCTCAAAAACAGATACTGTCTATTTTTTAGTGTACATATAGGAATTATTATGAAATGAAAGAACAAGATGTAAGTGCACTGGTTGTACTTGTTATGAATCTATTAGCTATTCTTTGTTTTACATAGTGTTTAAGCTGAATTTGGATATAAGTACTGTCAATAGTGTGTTCGTTAGTGTTCTAATAACAAATACCTAAGGTAATCAACTTATGAGGAAAGGCTCACTTCTTTTGAACTTGTGGTGAGGAAGTACATTGTGGCGGGGAGCCTATGGAGAAACAAAGTTGATCACCTCAGGACTGAACTATGAAATGGAGAGTAGGAAGAGACTGAGGTACCTCAGTCCCCTTTGAGGGCAGGCCCTCTGTCCAGGACCTAATGACCTCTCACTAGGCCCTTCTTAAAGTTTCCACCACTTCCCAATAGTACTGGAGAACTAGCATTTACTACATGGGCCTTTGTGAACATGTCAGACAAAAAGTAGAGCAGAGGGTATTTGGAAACCCTATTTTTAATCCTGCAACCCATCCCAACCAGAGGACACAAATATTAATAAAGTAGTTTATCCAGACAGCAACTGATACTAGTGGTGTCTGCAAGGACAGGAAAGTGAGAATTGGAGAGGATTTCAGGAAGGCATCCTGGACATATGGAACTGAACCAGGCAAATTATGGTTCTGCTAAATCTCACCTCTACTACTTAGTCTTATAATGGTACTTGGTAGGAGACAGCCATAGTCAGTGATCTAGGCATTATCTTTAGCTACTGTCACAGTGTAGCAGTGAGCTGAGAAGGTGCCACAGAAACCATGTGACATACAAAGCTCAAAACACAACCTACATACCCTTCCCCAGAAAACGTTTTCTGACCCCATATCAAAAATATGGAAAGAACTTTTGCAAAACTTAAATTTTCTTTAAAATTATTTGGACATCCTTCAACTATTCTTTCTTATCTAGTAGAGCTTGGGCTGAAATGTATAGCAACAGTTAGTGCAGTTTTCAGAAAGAAAAGAAGTAACGATCAAAATTAAAAACTAGCCTGCTTCTTGAAGAATATTTTCTCCCTCCTGTTTCTCCAAGCCTGGTAAACTCCTATTTAATTCTGGTATGAACCTCTTAGAGAAGCTTAGCTGTTTATCTTTTCTCTGGATTTCTTGTGTACATTTTTATTCTTTTATGATAATATATACAATATTAGATACTTTTAATGAGTAATATTTTTATTGAGATCATTGAACATCATAGGATTTATCCTTTTAAAAGTATACAGTCAAATTTTATTTTAGGATATTAGAAGAGTTGTGTAACCATCATCACAATTTCCTCACTCCAGAAAAAGACCACATATCCATTATCAATCACTTTCCATTTTCTTCAAACCCTCTAAGTGTAGGTAACCACTAATCAACTACGTTTTTAATCTATATATTTACGAATTTGGGGCATTTCAAATCAGACAATATATTGTCATATGTGATTGGATTCTTCACTGCCTAATGTTTTCCAAGTTTCATCCATCTTGTAGTATGTGTGAGTACTTCATTTCTTTTTCTTTTTCTTTTTGAATAATACTTTATTGCATAGAACTTAGGCTGCTTTCCAAAGGAGCAACATAGTTTATAACACTACATTATCTATCTGCACTTGTATGAGAGTCCTAATTCTGCTACATATTTCCCACCCCAGTTAATTTTAATCATGTTGTATGTGTACCCAAGTGAAAATATGTGTTCTTCGAGAGTAGAAACCAAATTTATTTTCATTTCAATGTTTGTATGCCTAACATAATGTCTTTTGTGTATTAAGCATTCCAGAATGAATCAGTCAGTCAGTCAATCAGTCATTATGTGAAATAGCATTTATTAAATTGACATGAATCCACAAGTTCTGTGGGACTTTAAATAGATATATTTAATAGATTTTTTTCCAGGTATGTTCTTGATCTCTTCTACCATTCAGATCCTTCTTCCCTTTATCAATAAGTTCATCTTCATTTAGATGCAATCTGTTTCCGGAACTGAAATTAATTTTCCAGCCTGCATTATTGTAGTCCTTTTTCTTTTGCTGTGGTCAGTTTGAGAGGCTTTGCCTTTGCTTCATCCAGCCCAGTGAAGCTTGTTTCATCATCTGTGGTCAGTAATGGAGAGGTTACCTCCCAGTCTCCCCGCACTTTTTCTCTTACATACAGTTATTGTTCTTTCCAAAAATGGTGATTCTGTTCTTCCTGGAGCTCAGTCCCAATCCCTGAACTCATTCTTGACTCTGGTATTTCACACAGCAAATGCTTCCATCTTTCCTTTAAAGTGTATCTAAAACTCTCTTTCCTTCTACCAATTCTGCCACTCATGCTCTGAGCAAACCCCACCCCATTTTGCTCTGCTGTTGCTACCCTAGTCTCTCTTCATCTTGTTCCCGTTACAGAGCAGTCCTGTATAGGTCATATAATTTCATGATTCCACTCGAACTCTTCCCCTTGAGAAAATGTCGGCGCTGGGCTTCCAGAGCCTGGCTCCCTGTATACACATCTACTTTCTGACCTCACTTTCCCGTCTCCCTTTACTCTGCTCCAGCCAGTCTGCATTCAGGCATCCCCCTATTTCAGGGACTTTGCTTTCATGTACCTCCTGCTTGGAACAACCAGATATGCACATGGCTCATTTCCTCCCTTTTTGTAAGACTTCACCTAAATATTATTTAGGTGGAGAAGGCTTCCTGACGGCTCAGCCTCACGTGCTTTTGTACCTTGAAGTCTCCTTTCTCCTATACTCTTTTATTTTCCTCCAAAATTTTTGACCACCTAACATGTTATATATTTGAACCATTTGTTCTTTGTTCATTTCCCCTAGAATATGTCAGAAGAGCTGGAATGTGCCTGGATTGTTAGCTGCTGTGCAAGTGCTTAGTAAAGGTGTGATAATGCATAAATGAGCAGGTTCTGCTCTCACAATCACCCTCTGAACACACCTTATTCATGTAGCTTGGCACTGCTGTGGCAGTGGCTTTGGCTGTGAGGGAAAGGATACGTAGTCCTGGTGTGCTTCATATGTAACACTCATTTCATGTATGATTTCCTCAAGTTTTATATTCCATTCCTCACCCATCTGCTGCCACCCAAGCTTCCCAGCCTTACCTTTAACTCATGTGGTATCTACTTGAGTTTGAGTTCTAGACTATAAGAAAAACTGTGGCCTCAAGTGTGATGACAGGTGTGGAGGTCATTTTTGATGATAAAATTCCACATCTACATGAAGGGTTATCCTTATACTTTGAAGGGTTTAAGCCAGAGACTAGGACTAAAAATTTAAATGATAAAGGGTCTTGTTAAATGCTTTAGAGTTCTGTTGGTTAATAGCCTGACAATACTGGTTATTTTTGTTAGTATTATTCTAGGCACTTTCCATGGTTCAGTTCTCTTTTCCCATTACCACTTTCAACTAGATATTATTATAATTTTCATTTATCAGATAAACTGACACATGGAGAGATGAGAGATCAGTCTGACACAGACTGATCCAGAAATTCTTTGTATTCTGAGCTTTTATAAATATAAGCAAAGTCAAGTATTAAAAGAAGTCAAGTGTGAATCTTACAGAACACCTACGATATGTTATGATTTCTCTATGTGATAACTTCACAAGAATTGCCTCATGTAGTCCCCCTAACCAAAAAAAAAAAAAAATATATATATATATATATATATATATATATATGCAGGTTCTATCTCAATCATGATTGTTCACATTGGTAGGAAACAGAGAAATATCAGGGTACTCACCAAAGACTACTTGCCCCCCGGTTTTTACCTATGACAGTGCCTCTTCATAAAAGAATGTTAGCAAAAATCGTCACTGATTTGCAACAAACCACCTTTAAACCTTAAGTCTAGTTTTCTGCTGATCTTGACCAGGTCCTGGATGCTAAGCTGCTCATATTCTATAGTAACATGAGGCTATTGTATTACTGTGTCTGCCATGAAATCTTCCTAGATAGACATGTTCTAGGAAGATTTCATGGCAGACACAGTAATACAATAGCCTCATGTTAGAACACTTCAGACCCTCTCTCATTTTTCATCTGCCAGTGTGTCCTTGCCAGGCAGATATGAATCAACTGGCAGACTAAGTGTATGATTGGTGGTCTGTGAAATGGAATGAAGAATGAGGGAGAGAATGGTCCCTAATGCTGAACCTCAGAGAGGAAAGCACCACTGACATCTGAGACACAGGACAAGGTATAGTCCTCCTAAGTCCCAGTGTACTGCATAAGCACAAGATCTCCAAGATCTGAGAAGGGAAGACTTGAAGCAAAACCAACAATGATCGGGTTTTTGAGAGCAATATGATTTTACTCAATCATGTGAACTTCTTGCCAAATATCAGGAGTATAACACTATTTTGTACATAAGTGTGAAAATTTTATGTCATCACAGAAGAGATTGTAAAAGGGTAAGGGAAATGGAAATGTTAAAATATGCTGTAACATCCAGGCCATTTACATCTGAATTTTAGAATGAGTCGAACAAAATGAATGTTCCATTTACTAATCACATTTCCCATTGATGCAAAACAGATCTGGCCTGAGAGAGAATTAAATAAATGAATAAATATCCCAAAACTGTCATTTCTGAAACCTTTGGAAAGAACATGGAGTTTCATTACTGGAGGGAAAATGCCCAGTGAGTGAGCCTGGACCATGTTTGTTTGGAGAGCCTTATTTGGGGGAAACCAAGGAAGTGTAAACCTGGTCATATGAATAGTCCTGGACTGGTGAGCCTTCTGTGACAGTTCTGGGGCTCTAGGACCAGGTTCTTCAGAGATGCAGGCATAAGCATGCTGACATTTGTTCATTTGCTTCCTTTCTTCCCCTTTCTTCTCCTTCCCCAAGTTGGTTTCTATTGCAAGGGCCTCTCTGTTAGCAAGAGGCTGTTACATGAACAGGAAGTCATTGATTTCTATGTCCCCTTATTCTTGCTGTTAGCATTGTCTATTAACAAAAGTCTAGCATTCTATTCTCAGTATTAACTGATAACAAAGCCCTACTGACCCATAACTTTCTTAATTAACCCAAAATACTTGATCAGTGATAAGAAATTCTTTGGTTTATATACCATCAGAGATGAAATAAATATGTTGCTTCCACTTCTCTAACAAGCCATCCTTCCCATTCACATGAAATTTAAAGCTAAGACAATGTCTATCCCAAGTCTCATAGTCTATGCTGGACTTTAAAACAACTCTGAAACCTCGAATTTGGGAAGATTGAAAATAATTATATGCCCATGTTGATGGGTATTGCCTTTAATCAAATAACAGGGGACATTTTAAAGTAACATATTTTTGTATCCAGCATTTCATCCGATCCTCAAAAAGAGCACATGGAAATGATTAGAGAAAGAACAATTGTCCCATATTCAGATGATGACACATTTCAGAGAAGGCAAATTACTGCGTGATTTCACACACACATTGTTGATCAAGGCATCCTCACCCCTTGACCATAAAACAAAACAATATATGGGATATACGGAACGTGGGAGAAATCACAGTTCCCAACATTTTTGCTTATGGAACACCTCCTTGGAGTTGCTGCACATGTAAGCTGAATGATAGGAAAATCATTAAACAGGAAACTGAATGAAAGGCTCAAGCTGATATGGAATTCTTTAATATTCCATCTGAAAGGAATCTGCAGACAGTGACTCTATGATTCGGTTTCACGTAACTCAGAAGCCAAGTAAGTATTTGTATTAAGTGATTCAATTCTGTGAAGCACTTGGTAGTTACTAATGTATAAAGCAGAAGACCATTTACAAAGAAGGACATGTAAAATTAACCCAAAATACTTGCTCAGTGATAAAGTATGTAAAAAGTAAGGATTTCTGATGAAGCCACACTGACTTTAGCTACTATAATTGATACACTAAGTATAGAACTGTGTGATTAATTTATAAGTGTGTGTGTATGTATGTTTTTATGTGTACCTATAACTATGAAGTTTATAACGTTGAGAACTTGTTTTTAAAATGCCAGATTATGAACAATTATTGCAATAATTTGCTAGAGATTCTATAGCAAAGCTTCACAGATCCTGTGACTTAAGAAACAGCCACTTATTTTCTCATGGTTCTGGAGGCTGGGAAGTTTTGAGATTAAGTTGCTGGCATAGCTGGTTTCTGCTAAGGCCCTCCTCTCTCTCCTCTCTCTCCTTGGCTCATAGGTGGCTGCTTTCTTGCTGTATCTTCCCATGGTCTTCCCTCTGTGCTTATCCAGGTCCTGATCTATTTTTATAAGCATGCCCATCATATTGAATTAGGGTCTTCCCTAGTGATTTCCTTTTAATTTAATTACCTATTAAAGTAGGGGGTGCATAATTTAGCCCACAGCAATTATAAAAGAAAATGAATACTCATTTCTAATGAGAAAAGCAAATGGACCACCCTCTAATAATAAAGTCATAAAAGGCCTCAAAAAATCACAAAATCAAAGAAAATAGAATTTTTATTAATTCAATGCCTGATTTGGGGGGGTAAATTTTGTGACTGTGTATTTGTTTATCACCTCTCCATACAACCTAATTTTTAATATTTTCTATAAAGAAAATAGAAAGTCTCTAGCATGGTTGATGGGAATTTATTAGTACTGATATTAAAAGTTTGGAATACTTCCTTCATTTTGTATAACTTTTTATTTGTAATGAAACATAAAATATGATTGTCAGACTTGGGAAAATATCCATCAAGTTCCTTTTATTTGTGAACTGTTAAAAAAAACTTGTACTATTATTGCAGGTTCTTAAGCTGATAAATTCTCCTCCATGCAATTCACATAAAAAAAAAATAGAAATTAAATCAGTGGTGCATTTGTAATTATTTCCAGTATGTTTTCAAGCACACTCCTGATACGAGGTAATGTCTCCTTCCTTGTGCACCAAGTAGTTCTGCAGGTGTATACTTTTACACATCTAACTGTTGGTAGAATTTTCAGCAGATTGTATTTGTGTTTCCATACCCTTTGTGCCTGCTTTTCTCCTCCACCAGCATCATCCCCCTGCTGAATGTTGTAGGATGTGTTCATGTCATGACTTCTGGCTCCTACATCATTGAGCTAGGAGGGTAGTGGGCACAGTGCCTTTAGAGGTATTCAAGGAGCTCCTTCCTATGCAGTGACCACTGGCAATGACAGAAGTATGCACCATGGTGACTGCAAACCTTGTAAAAATATTCCACTGAACTCAACTTCTCCTAAGCAAGTTTCTAACTTCCCTTGACATTCCCACATAAACATGTGACAAAGGGGGAGTTAGAGTGGAAAATGAAAAGTGACACACTGTTTGGGCCCCTCAATGAACCTTCCTTAGAAGGAGCAGATGTACATGAGGGCCTCTGAGCTTCTTTTCTTTCTTTCTCAACCGACATTTAAAAGTATTTCTTCTACTCTTCTCAAGGTGTTTGTTTAGAAATAATCATTCCTTCACTTATTCCCTCCTTCCCTCCTTGCACCTCTCTCTTACTCAAATATTTATTTAGTATGTACTGTATTCTGGACCACATGTGAGAATGACATGTGGGGATAATATTGACAATACTAGGTAGAACAGATGGGTAGCCAAAGTGGCCAATGACGAAATCTACTGGATGACTTGATGATTTAGGATTCACATTCAACTGAATGTTCAGGGAATACTTTATAAGGAAGTGGCATTTAATATGGCCTAAAGGCTGACTGGGATGGGACTGGGGAAACTGGGTAGAGGGAAAGTCATTCCAGGGGACTGGTGCTGCTGCCTATGGTGGCACTTCTACTGGAAGTATTCTACATTGGTAACATGTATTGTTCTATTTGGTTACTTGACCAAGGTGGTGGCAAAGCAAACAAAATACCTTTTAAATTCAGGGTTTGGTAATCACTTCAGTGTTGTAGCAGTATGCCCTACAGAGTTTTCTGCCCTTTTTATTTTTCAAGATAATGTCTCAGAACATCCAATCATACTGCTGTTCTAGGCAGCCACAATTAGTTTCTGTGACAACATCTAAATGAAATTATCTTTTCCCCTTCACCAGAAATGGGCTCCAGGTAACTTTTCCACTGAGACCTCACACTTCAGTGATATCCACTCATGGATGAATGGGTGGATAGTTGAAGTTCCTTTGCAACTCTGCTTTGACTTGTTCCTTCTCTCTCCCTCAACCTCAATTCCCCTCCACAGTAGTTCCTGCTGACTTTGAATCACATTTGCTTCTGTATTTTGTCTGCTTATTTTTATGACTTTTCTTCTCTACAAGTCCGTCTCTGCCTGACCTTCTGAGCTCTCCTTAGCCCATAGAAAGTGTCTAACAAAGTGTGTCACTTACATGCAATGTGAGGCAGGTGGTTGAGCCAGCATCATCTACTGTGACCTGGCAGCAGAACTAATAAGGACATTTAAATGCTGTTGTTGCATAATTTTTCCTAGTCCTGAAGATCTGTTGGTTCTTTTACTCTTTGCAAATAAAATGTGTCGTCACCAACATACTGGATTGTGAGCACCAGAGGGCAGGGAACTGCATTAGTGAAATACCCAAGATTGCTGATACGTAGGCACCAACCACTCTAAACAGAACCCAGTAGGTCACCTCCCACTGCACTGCTAAATACAATTCTTTGCTCATAACATGAAAATTCTCTTGTATTGATTTTGTTGTGGCTTCCATGACTGTTCTTACTGTAATTTGAGGAGAAAAGGTAATGGTGACGTAACTGTCATCGTCAGGTTTAATGGTGGCAGATAACAGTCCTGTGAGCAGTATTAGCACAACTCTCCATTAGGATTGGCTATCTGTATACTGAGTTTTTAGAAGTAATAATAGGCAAGACTATACAAAAGCTGTTCCTCTATTTAGAGTGAATGAATACTCTCATTTGAAACACATTAGATTTCACATAATTTTGCTCCCCATGGTGATGTTCTCCAGATAGCTTATTCTAATGGCATGGATACATTAAAATAAAATCAGATGGGGTGAAGAGTAGCATGCCAACAAAAAGAATCCATCATTCTTGACAAATACAGGTAATACAGTCATACAATTTACAAGTAAAATAGCAGGGATATAATTGAAAAATGCGTTGGTATATCATTCATATAGTTATTTGTTGAGTTATTTTTCCCAGGTCCATCTCTGATGGTTAGTTCTTCCATATGTTACATAACGTAGAGCTCTTCCTTTTATTCTTTTGAGCTGGGTCATGGAAGTTAATTTAATGGCTTTTAACTTTCTGATCTCATTTTTGTTGTCTTGTTTCTGACGTGGCCTATTCTGTCTTCCATTGAACTATCAGGTTTACTGTGTACTTTGCTTAGACCATAACTGAACTATTCACTTCAGTCAGTCTAGTTCAGCACAAGACATGTATTTTAAGGGGATCTGTACAGAAGACTGAATGAAAATATTTTCTACAATGTGCAATTCCATAAACCTTAATAAAAAGGAAGGACTAGTGTCTCAGACTCAGGAATCAAAGCTTTCTCTCTTTCATTCCTTTTCTCAGCCACTCAAGTGACCAATCTAAATTTTAGCATTGGAGGGGAGTTATAGAATATGGGCCAAAGCCCTGTTTTTCTCATTGGTTCCACAGACACCTATTGAGCACATGCTGTGTACCTAGCCCTATCTCAGGTGCTGTTCATGCAGAGATGGGGAAGACAATACCTGCCCTCAAAGGTTTCAGTGGGAGAAGAAACATGTGAGGAAACTAAGACCTGGAAGCATTTCCTCCAGGTCTGCTTGGTGTGAAGGATAGAATAGGGACGAGACCAGAAGACATCTCCCAGCCCACCATCTGGTTCTTGTTGTCAGTCACTCCATCGTCCTACTCCAAGACACATCCGAAAAGTTGTGGGATTGAAATCATTCTTATTGCTAGTTGCAAACATCATGGATTCCCATATTTAAAGTATATATATTGTGTTAAATAACATCTGGAAGGAGAAGTAGCTTTGTAACTTCTTTAAGCTGTCCAAAGCCTCTAATCTCATATTCAGGTTTTGAGGAAGGTTCTGTTTGGTGGTATGCTTTTTTTGGGTATCAGTGAAAGCTGTTGAGAAAGCTTGTGTTCTATCTAGACAAATACTAAAAATTTGGATGCATTTCTAAACCCCCTTTTTTTGACTTGTACAACATAACTCTCATAACACAGCTTGTTCTCAAGAGGGGTTACCAGTACGTTTGGTTCTTCTTTCCCCACAAACAAGTTGAGAACAGGCTTTGTCAGATTATTTTGACATGCTCAGACAGGGCATTCTGAACCAGACAAGACCTGCATATTCATATATAAGGGAAATATAGATGATGCTACTTGAGTCTATAAGGGGCTATGCTCCATATGTTGAGAGGAGGATTGCCTTAACCAATCAGCACTCCATATACCATTCCCGAAACATTGAAATCCAGAAGTTCTGTAATTTGTAATTTGGTACAGTGAGAAATGAGATGTCCTAGGGTGTGGGGGAATGATGTGTTCTTCAGTTGAAATAGTGAACATTTATTTCTTAACTTAGCATCTACCAAATGGCACAATAAGCATTCAGTAAACATTTGTCAAAGTAAATTCTAATTGCTGATTTGGGTTCAGTGTTGGAGGGATGTCATTTAGCAGGGTGACAAAAAAATCAAATTTTGTGACATACAGAAAAGAGACCTAGGCTGGATCAAGAATTCTGTGTTGAAAAGTTACCTGTGAATAAAGCCAGGTGGCTTCTTTGTTGGTACAATATGCCTACAGCCTCACCTGCTCTACCCAGTGCTTGGCCTACACTTAGAAGTGAAAGTAGAATAATTTTATAGATTGAGGACTAAAGCCCCAGTGACTTCCCAGGAAAGTCACCTTAAAGGATGAAAATCTAACCTATACAATATGGATATGTTGCTTGTAACAGAAATTTATTTGCATGGAACACACTTCTCATTGATTATCACCTTTTTTTTTTTGATGATTCCAGTTTTTTCTTTAATGAATTTCTTAATAAGATAGTAGCTGGCAGCAGATGGTAGTAAAAGTTTGACCTCAAGATCTTCTTTTTCATACCATGACAAATATTATTGACAACTCATGTTTTCTTCCCCATCACAGCTTCCCGGATAGGAATAGTTACTATTCACTTGTATTATTTCTGAGAAAATAAAATCTAATGCCATAATGTGCTCTTTTAGAAATAGTAGAACATCCTGTTAAAATGGTATGAACACACACTTGTTCTCATGGCAATTCATTCTAAATGAATAATCTAGGATGAGTTTCCCAAATCACCACAATCTTCAGGGATAAGGGCACATTTGCAGTGGATTTTTCTCAGCAGGTTAAATCTAAAGAAGTAATTAAGATTCCACATTTCTGATTTGTGGGAAACAGTACTATGCATTTTCTTTGGATGAGAATAAGTAAGAGGATAAAGGAAGACTCTCAAATTGCAGTCGGTGTGACCTGTTTTTGAATAAACATCATCATATTCCACAGTCAATTATCTCCAAAGTACAGTGTGTTCTCCAGCCAGAGAGAGTAAAAAAGGGGGGTGGGGGATGTTCTGCTAGAAGTGGTTAGAGGAAAAAAGATGCATGCATTGGAGTGTACATTATTCTATTGTCCTCTAAATAATTTTATACAATTTGGGAAGGGGTAATGGGGAGGATTATACAGTATTTTTATGTGATTTCATAAATATCAAATTGCATTCATCAGAGAGAGACAGGCAAGCATAGTTAGGAAAACAAAATTAGGTATGTTATGCTCAGCACAGTAATAGGGCTCCTAATATCAAAGGAAAAACAAGTCATTAGTTACCACTATTGAATGGAAGTGGTCTAATCACAGCAACAGGATAAGTATCCCATTTTATTATGGCTTCGTTGTGTGTTTTGCAAGACTCTTTGGCTCACCATTAAAATTATTTTCTGTAGCAGCACCATGAGGGTTCAGAATCTGGGAGCATAACTATTATTTTTGTTTACACCATGCTGCTCTGCTGGGAGAGTAAATAGTGTTTTGGGTTTCATTTCTTTTATCCTTTCCTTTCGCTTCACCTATGAAAAGACCAAAATTGTAGAGAAATGTTTGTTGGAGAATGATCTTTAAAGAAGCTTAGGTTCAATCAAAACAGTGTTGGCCACAATGAAGACAGGTATATTACCATTGCCTTTGTAAACATTTTGCATGTTTTGTTTTAATTTTCTTCTCCACCCCCCCCACCCCCCCGCCCAGGTAAAGTTGGCAGCAAAGGAAGGTCTTCAGATGGAGGAAGTGCAGACACAAGAGTTCTGTTAATTCACATGGGGACCAGGCAGCCTCCCCTAATAGCAGTGACATTGGGCCTGTTTTGATAGAAACCCCTTTCTTTCTGTGTGGCCTGGGATTTGAATTCAGAGGGCTTTGGTTCTCAGCCTCTTTCCTAGCTGGTGGAGTGACTCTGATCATTCTTCCTCCAAAGTGGGCCTGTTCCCATCAGAAGCAAACCGCATTCTTGCCTCTTACAGCAGTTCGGCTTGATAATTATTGGCGATACTGGCATCTGCCCATTCTTACTTCCTTATTCATAAGCCTAAAATAGTATTTAAAATAAAGCTAACTTCTCCACTTTCTTAGGGAATCGAGCATTTTCCCCCGGGTTAAACCCTGAGGGTTACTACCGAACACCCATAGTAGAGCGCCCTCCTTCTCATTATGCCAACAAATCCTCACAAACTATTTATTTCCCATTTTAGACATTTTAGAGTGACTCACTGTGCCCTGGAAATATTATCACTGTAGTAATTTTCTTGTGTGGCTCAGCTTAATGTTAGAGAAATGGCTAGTTACAAGTCCAGACACTATAAAGATGGAGCTAAATATTCTTCTAAAAATAGGATGTTTGGTTAACGTTTAGTAGTCAACAACTTTCCTGCAGCCACACACAGTGCCGGACTAAGAAATGGAATAAATGTCCTCATGTGGTGTTTGGTAAAGTCGCTCTTCAGCAGACTGACCTTTCAGTGTTAAGGATTCAAAGTGTGCTGGCTTCATCCTTCAGGCCTGCAGTGAGGTGTTAACAGCAGCTTCAGCTCAAGGGTCAACAGCGGGAAGGAAATGCTGAGCTTGGGGTGCTAGATGGCATAAAACCTACCTTCAAATCTATAAGCCTGCGTATGATAAGAAGGAAGTTGGAAAATTGAGAATGGATAGAAGTGACATTTTGAAGACAAATGCCCTGTTTCCTTTAGAATTTTCAGTGAATAGCCAAGACATTTTACAGAAGAGCAAATAAAGTTTCAGAGCTTGAAGGTGGACCTAGGACCAATGCAGCAAGGTTGTGGCAAATATTAGACAATTGACTTTACTGGAGTCAGTTTATTTTTTACTCTTCTGTTTATCCTGACACTGGACCATTTTAGGCTCCAAGACTGACATTTCTTGACCTTTTTTATGCTATGAGATTCAAATATGTACTGAACCTAGGGTTCACCAATTGGGAACAACATCCCAGGATGACGGAGACAGATAATATTACATTGTTTAATATATACTGTAAAAAAAATTCTGAGAATGAACCTCTGTGAAGCTCTCTGATATCCTTATATATAAAAAAAGATGTATCAAAAACCCTAACTCGAGAACTTTAAAACGAATAAGAACCCCCCCCTTTAAAAAAAAATGATGTATCTCTTAATTGTGGATTTGTCCAAAAGAAAATCAAACGTCCTCAAATATATTTTGGGATGGAATATATAAGCAGCCTGGGAATATAGATGTGATGCTGCCTGCCCTATACTATATAATTTGGGATTCTGGCAGACCATGAGATGCTTTGAAGCCATCTCTTTAAAGTACTTCATGCTTTTGCAGGAAATGGATGCAATACTTTCTTACGAAATGACTTCTATGTGCCGAGCATTGTGTTGGAACATATAGAAAACAATCGGATTCTTTGCCTTTAGTAACACACAGTCTATTGGGAAGAAACCAGTGATTATCTAAAAACAGAAAATAATACCAATGTAGAAAGAGATAAAGTCCTTACTATTTAAAGGAAGACAGAATACCTAGCTGGTTATGATAGAGGGATTTTAATGAAAATATAAACATCATCATGCAATAGCCATGAAATACTTAACTTTTAGGCAATATTAGTACTGGGAAAGAGAAATTAGATCATATCTTCAAGCTCTCATCGTCTTGATATTTTATGAAAGGATAAAGAAATAAGCTTATTCTGTGTTTCAAAGGAATTCTGAAAGGAGGAAGAATCCAAGCTAGACTTTAATAAGAAGAATTCAGGTAGAAGAAAAGTTTCAACATTATTGTTTGGAGGAATGAAAAGAGCCAAGGCAGGAGAAGTGAAAATATACTTTACAAGATTGGAATCCAGACATAACAGGGACAGCTGGAACGAAGGGTTCTAGTGGAGGAACTAAAGAAACTTTGATTAGTAGGTACCATCTTATGGGAAGCAATATAGCCATATTAGGATTTTGAGCACCTCAGTAGAGCTCAGGAGAACTCTAGACTCTGAGAACAGACTGAAATAACTCGAGCTGAGAAGTGTTGCTCTCTTCAGATTAGAAGAACCCCTGGATTTGGAGATTCTTCAGTGTCACAAAGAAAAGTATTCTCAACATTGCTGATATGTACCCTAGCAATAGATCTCTTCCTGCAATGATTTTACTTTTCATTCACATTTTTTTTTTAAAGTGTAGGTATTCTAAAATAGGGTTTGTAACTGAACACTGCAAGATGATGTTGGTTAATATGGAATCAAAGAGAAGTGTTTTGTTATAAGAGAGGAAGATCAGAAAAAGGAATCTCCACTAAGAGGAAAGGACCAACTATTGAACAGGTTCATTAACTCAACAAAAGGACAACCAGTTCTTCTGAACCTTGTATTTGTTGGAAGCGTCCACTATAAGGTAGGTACAGCTTGGTGCAAGTTTCGGAGAAAAAAGGGAACAGGGGGAAAAAAAAAAGGATTTCTCTTTGCATACAGTTTAAAATCAGGTAGGAATGAGCTTGACTTTGCTTTGTTATCTGTGTGACATTGAGTTTACCAAGTCTCTCAAAAATTCAGCCATCTTGTTTGCAAAATGGTATACGGTTAATGAGCAAAGAATGGTAAAGAGTAAACAAAAAAATATATATATGCAAACACTTAGCCCAGTTCTGGCAGATAGTATGTACTCAGTCACAAGCTTCACTTGTTCCCAGCAGTGTGACATTTACTACCTTCCAAAGCAAGTCATCCCATTTACGAACAGCTGAAACTCTTTGCCATTACCTCTGAACCCTGGTTCTGCTTCCAAGTTCTAGAACTATTTTTCTACCTAAAATACAATGAAGAAAAGAATGAAAGGAGGGCAGCAGGCAGGCAGAAGGAAGCGGGCAGCCTTTCTTATATGGCTTTCTTTAGGTACCTAGAAATCATACCTACAAATCCCTTCCATCTCTTCTTCATTTATGTGCCCATCGCCAGTCCTTTTTAACAATTCTTCACTAATACAGTTTTGAGAGATATGTGTTCAGAGTATTGTCCTCATCCCTAGTAGGACATATAAGGCTCAACATCAGATGTGGTTTCATCAGTCACTCTTCATTAGGGGACAGGTGCTTAATAGGAGCTGTAACATGGAACTTGGATCCTTTCTAATACCAGTTTTGCCTATGGTTCTGTGTGTTCACAAATAAGTCCAGAGAAATATACTTAGCCCTTCATTTCTTATTTAGAGGAAAATATTTATAAAAGTATAGTGCATTTAGAAGAAAATTTTGTGTATGCTTCAGTTACTCTGAAAGAATTATAAAATTCACCTTGTCCTGTTTGCCATATATCAATCCTAAAAAAAAAAAAAAGAAAAAGAAAAGTTTAAATGGTGATTTAAGTAATTTGTATCAGAGGAATGAACGTAAAATTTAGTAAAATTTGCAGGAAAATGCAAGTTTCTAACTATTATATAACAAGTCAAGTACCGAACTTACCTTTACATCTTAGACTCCTGTGCCCATATCTCCGAAGAGTTGTTTATAAAGAAGAATCACTTTATGACATTTGCCAGTAAATGGAGGGATCTGGAGACTATCATACTAAGTGAAATAAGTCAGTCCCAAAACACCAAAGGTCAAATGTTTTTGTTGATATGTGGAAGCTAAACCACAATAAAGGGGGAGAAGAGAAGAAGAAAAGTTCAGTAGATTAGACAAAGATGAATGAAAGGAAGGGAGAGGGATAGGAATAGGAAAGACAGTTGAATAAATCTAACATAATTTTACAGTGTGCACATATGAAAATACCTGAGTGAATCCCACCATTGTGCCACCTACAAGAATGGTATCCTAATTAGAATAAGATATATACTAAGCAGATATAATTTATCAAAATGCATTCTACTATTATGTATTATTAAAAAGAACCAATAAAAAAATTCCCCCCCCAAAAAAAGAACAATCATACAAAACTATAAATACAAAGAATCAATGTACATTGATCTATGATAAGAAATAACAAATTAAAAATTTATCAAATTTCAAAAGACTTTGTTTAGTTATTCGAAATTTAAACAAAGAAGTAAAACTAAATCATGTCCAAGATATTCTTTTGATTTTGATATTGTGTACGTGCAATCACCTATAAATTAGAGAAAAATCCTTTCCCTATATGAAAAGTTTGTTGGCAGGAATGAATATCATATGGTGTTATGAATATTATGTGGTATTATGCTGGGAAAGACTCTCATAGCCTTAGTTATTCATCCAATTTTTATCCAAGGAAAAAGCCAAGGATAATTGGTCCTAACCTTGGTTGGTCACCTGAAGCAGTTATACCATATACAGAATCATACCTAAAGTTCATTTATTGAGACAATTCTGGCTGCCAGTGAATGATCAGGAATACTTTAAGACAGCCCTTGGGGGAACAAGAACACTAATAACATTTGCAAAATAATTCTTTGTTTAAAATGTACTATAAACTCATGTGATACTACTGGAAAATTTGTGAATATATTTAGACAGAGTTTTTAATATCTCCTTTTTATGAATGAGGCAACTGAATCCTATGGAAGTAAGATTACCTGGGAAGTTATGTTCATATAGGTTTACCCTGGGTATCTGTTACCTTGCTGAATTTAGATAGAAGAAGGTCCTAGAGTTCTGCAGAACTGGAATATTAACCAGATCTGTTGTCTTGCTTAGAAAGCCTGACCCAGTGGTATACACCTATAATCCCAGCTATTCAAGAGGCTGAGGCAGGAGGATCACAAGTTCAAGGCCAGCCTCAGCGACTTATTGAGACACTATCGCAAAATAAAATATTTATTTATTTATTTTATTATTAGTAGTAGTAGTTGTTCAAAACATTACAAAGCTCTTGACTCAAAATAAAATATTTAAATGGTTGTGAACGTAGCTCTGTGTAAAGCATTCCTAGGTAGTTAACCCCAATATAATGAATAAATAAATAAAATCTTATTTATCTTATTCAGCCAAATGCCCCCATTTGACAGAATACCAAAAAGTTTCTGAACTGAAATTAAAATATAGTTCTCTTTATATCACATTGTACTCAGGGTTATATGCATAAACCCAACAAATCATTAGGAAGCCATAAAAGACTCAGCACTCTTTTTGAAATCGGTGCAAATCTCTTTGGCCCTTCCTGCACATTTGTATCTAGTGGGGTCACTTGAGCCTCACTGTGCATAGTATGTGCCAAGCAAAATGCTGGCATTTATTACACGAGATAACATTGTTAGTGTCTGACCTGATGCCAGGCTCATAACAGATGTTCAACCAATATTTACTTTCTTCCGTTCACTCACCTTTTCTCTTACGCAATTGGAACTCCTGTTTCAGACTGTTCAACTTCTATTCTGAATCACCCTCACTGTCAGAAGAGAGCAGAGGTGAGCACAGTGGATTCCCCATGCTCCTACCCCCACTGCAATATGCTGGGGGCCGACCTGTGCAGGACATTGCCTACCTGCAGATGCCAGCCGTGGTCCTCACACAGTCCTTACTGTATCAGGGGGACCTGGCTGGATCTGCCAAGGGCTTCTGTCGTGCTCTGTGGTGGAAAGGGCTTGTTAATTGGGAGATAGGACTTCATGAATGGATCTTTCATCGGTAACAAAATATTTGCCAGGAACAACGGTAAACAGGAATCTTGATTCACTTGCTCCTTTCTCTTGCTCTCTCTTGGGTTTTGTTTGATTTAGGATGTTTACACCTCAGGACACAGCTGGTACTGATGCCCTTCCAAGGTTAGGAGAAACTTTTCCCTGCCATCCCCCACTGTCTCCCCTTGGGTACCCTTAAATGACAACCAAAAGGGTGGGGCTCTGAGACAGGGAGGGCATTCACATTAGTGCTGGTTATTATGGGGACCTCGGAACAGACATCACACCCACCCTGGCCACATGAGCTTAACAAAGACCATCTGAGCACCCGAGCTTTCCTCAAGCACATTCCTTTAAGAAAACGGTCACTACCGGTTATTCCCCTGGTATGTCCTGTTGTCCTGGCCTCGTCTTTCTCTTCTTTGCCTTCAATACCTGAGCATATTTGTTCCCTCCTCAAGAAAACATGACTCTTTCATAATTAAAGATGAGGCCGCACTAGGTGAAGGCAGCTGTATAATGTGGCCTCACAATAGAGCTCGAGGTCAAAGATAGGACTTCAGTTAAGTCATTTGGCATTGCTGAACCTCACTGTTTTGATTGTTATGTCTGAAATAATTATAGTAGACCCTCTTCACTCTGCTATTGTGAGGGCAAAGGTTGTACTCAATGAGAGAGGGCTTTTTTTCAAGGGTGGGGAGTGTGGGTACCAGGGATTCAACTCAGAGGCACTCAGACCACTGAGCCACATCCCCAGCCCTATTTTGTATTTTATTTAGAGACAGGGTCTGACCGAGTTGCTTAGTGCCTCACTTTTGCTGAGGGTGGCTATTAACTAGTGATCCTCCTGCCTCAGCCTCCCAAGCCCCTGGAATTACAGGCATGCACCACCATGCCTGGCAGAGAAAGGGCTTTCTTTGTATACAATAATACTATATATATATGAAATTGTTCTCCTCATATTTTATTAATAAATTGGTGCTCTGCATTATAATAGTAATTGATCTAAGTACATGATGTAACTGACTTGAGGTTAGACTTCACCTGAAAAAACTGAGTTCTCCATGTGTCTCTTCAGGCTTTGCAGGCTACAGAAAGGATGGTGAGCATTTTTGACCATCAGCATGGGTCACCGAAGCCCATGCCTTCCTACCACACTGGCGTTGAAGAACCCAGGCTCCTGAGCATCCAGTGTAGCTCACGGGGGTTTACCTGATGCCAAATCATGCTGGGAAGTTAGATCCCACTTACTGCTCCTGACCAGTTTATAAGGCTCTTCTTTTAGATAATGAATAATCACCAAGGGGAATCAGGAGCTCTTCAGTTGTAGGCCTGGACTCTGCTCCCATTGAGACTCTGGCCATTGCTGCCCTTCCCCTCCTTCCTTCCTTCTCTTGTTCTCCCCAGTCCTCTCACCTCTTGAATCTTTTTTTTTTTTAACATGGTACCATTATTTTAACTATATTATAGTCTCATTTGGTATTTTTCTCCCAGTATTCTTGAGGCTGGGGAATTTCTCCAGAGTTTTGTGTTGACTCTAGTGCTCAAGCATCAAGAAAATTTCCACTTGAGGTGGATCTGGCACTGAGGGTTTATTTTTTCCCCTTTCTATTTTATTGTTGGCCAGTTTGGGCCAGCATGTTGCTAGGTTGTGTTGGTTTCTTAGCTCTTGTAACCAAGCTAAGATGCACATGTCAAAAATATTTTTTTTCTTTCTCTCTGAAAAGGTCTTCCCTCTTTTCTTTAATGCTTCAGAAAGGGAAAAGAGTGTTTTCTTGGTTCTAATTCTTTATATGAAGTGTTTGCTACAAAATGTTTTTATCACTGCGGATTCTGGTCAAAATATTACTTTCATTGTTATTTTCAGTTTAATGGCACAAATGTCCTATTTGTACCAAGGTTATTCCATATCATAAGTCAAGACAACAAAGGAAATTTCAGATACAAAAAAATCAATAGCAAGAGACTAATTAATTTTACATTTCTAAAAAACCCTAAAGTTAAAATAGCTTTAAGTTTCTAGTGTATCATGCACTGATCGTGCCATTTATAGGTAAAGGATGATGCTTAACCCAGATTGTTATTACAGTGTAAATACATACATACACACACACACACACACACACATATAAATTTTTTTCCCTTGGAGGAAGAGTCTTGGACTGTTTGCCAGAGTAGAGAGTCTAGAATTCTAGCATTTGGGTTACAACCATGGCCCTGTGAGATCTAATGCTTCTTTAGTTTCAGTCCTCATCTCAGCCTCTCCAAAGGAGTCTAAGCAGACCATAATAGAACTTATAGCTCCTGCAGTAAAACCCAGTGCCCTGTGCGAAGTGATAAGCACAGCAGAAATTGTGACCTAGATAAAACCCTCTTTGTAATCCTGAAGTGATAGCAAAGTATATACATTCCTTTGTCTAGCATCCCAAATCCTTTCATCCTCAAATAGTTACGGAGGTCTTTACTATATCAAGACTTGCAATTAGCCACAGAAGAAATGAAGTGGAGTCCGAGAGACAGAGAGAAGAATCAACTATAATCCCTGAGTCGACTCATTCCTGTCTTTGAGAGGTTCATAATCAAGGAATAGAGATAAATGTGTACTGAAGGAATTCTCTTTCTTAAATTAAGTAGCATAATAAATGAGGAACCATTGAAACACACAGGAAGCTTTGATGAAGTCCTTCGGAGGGAATTCGCCTTAGCCATAGGGCACATTTGTTAACCAGGCTTTCACCCAGTTCATTTTTGATAGCACTGAAGCTATTTAATATTCATATCTGCATATATCTCTCTGGAATTCCCTTCTCCTGATACGATTCAGATTAGGATAGATTTCTCACTCAGTGGCATACTCTGTCTGGTGCTTGGCACCCCTCTGTCCATTCATCCTATAAACATTTATGCTCTGTACATTGCAGACATTCTGCTACATCCTCAGTACGGAATAATTTAGACATTAACAGTTTAATATTGGAGAGAAAACAACAGAGAAAATGTTGTGGGTCCATAATAGAGTTAAAAAGCCTGTAGAGCTGCTTGATGGGGCGTCATTATCAAAAACTCTGTCCACAGTGAGAAAGACCTCATGAACTGGAATCACATCCACTCATCGGCTCTTCCAGGCATGTTTACTGTGTATTCATTCTGTGTCAGATAGTACAAGCATGAAGCAGGAACATCATCTCTTGATAACATGAGACGCTGCTGCTAATGTTGAATGCTTCTCTCTGTGTAAGACCAAGGCTTCTGTCTCTCACAGCTAAAGGAAGTATGCATTAGTACTACTGCTTGCCTTTTCTATTACGTTCTGTCCTTGTCATTGGCTTTTAATGGATGAATACCAAGTGCTATTGGAAATAAGGAGGAATAAGCATTTTCACAGGTGTTGAAATGTTTGACTACATTTTAAAACTGGTCATCAAGCTATAGGGTATTTGACACTTAATATTTCACGTGATCTGAGCGACTTAGAATTATTAGAAATGGGAGAAAGGGGGCTTCATGTTATATATCTAGAACAAGATCAGCATATGGTGGCCCTGGGCCAAATTTAATCCACTAATGTATTTGTAAATAATGTTTATTAGAACTCATTTATGCTCATTTGTTTGGGTGTTATCTGTAGATGATCTCTATGCAGCAGAGTTGAATACTTTCAGGGAGATGGAATGGTCCACAAACTCTACAACACTTCCTATTTGTCTCTTTATGGCAAGTGATTGCTTGTCTATGAAAACTTATTAATCCCTAAAGGAGAATAATAAAAAATTATATTGTCCCCAATCATATTTTCATTTTATACCACATGTTGTTCTGGAACTCATAGTAAAATTCAGAACAATTCAAAAGAAACACACACATGCAATTACAATGGCTAAAAGATGTTGGATAAAATATTCACATAATTACCCCTCTTCCTCAATCAGCTCATTCCTAGGATATAATGTACTTTAGTAATTTCTGTCAGATGCCAGGATATTGAGACAATGATGGCACAGCCTATGTTCCTGTAGTTCCTAGTGTGTTATTGGAGGTGGACGTGAGGTGGACATGCACATCAGCAAATCCTGCTCCTGGTGACAGAGGCTATAGAGGGTAGGCCTTGAAGAGGGGTTGTCTGTCTTCTTTGAATTCTGCATAGTGTAGAGTTGAAATGGCTAATTCTTTTAGACAATTCTGAGATATGTTCAAGTTTACAAACAATTTTCTAAAAGATTCGACTGTATCAGAAAATAAAATTTGGCAGCTAATATGGTATCATAGTTTATGAGATACCGTTAAATCCTTTGTATCTTTGACCTTTACGGTAGAGATTGGTTGTAACCATTTCCCCCATTTAATTAAGGAAAAAAGTCTTGTTCAGGGTTCCACTGTTTGTAAACAGTAAAACTGACCTGACCCTACAGCTCACTCTAAAGCTACAGAACTGTTCCCTGGAGTCAAACCTCCCTGGCCTAAGTCTACACATACTCCTTGCAATTTGTAATTGGTCAGAAATACAGGAGAAAAGGGCCTTTGACTTTGTCTGTACTATAGGAACCTGTCTTCTTTCATACATTGCCAAGACATTTGCTTTTGCACCTGACGTTATTGAACGTGCTATTAGCTAAAGCAACAGTGGGCTGCACTTTCCCCTAACAGACATATGGCTGCCTTCGCTAGGCTGTTGGAAGATTTTCCATGGAGATTTCTCTACTTTGTCTTATTTTTCCCCTTCTCCATTGCCCATATCCCCCTCTACAACTGATTGTTCTCCAGAAGGAGAACCTGTTTAAATGTCCCCTGCTATTGAGGGAAGACAGTGGGATCCAAATATTCACAGTGCTGGTAACCATTGGCCTCCATCTTGCGTCGCCTATAGAGCACTGTCCAGATGCTTCTTCTACATATGCATGCTCAGTCTTCTTTCCAAATTTTTAGTCCCAAATATTCAAGATTTGTGACCCTCAAAGCCTTAATTTTGGCCTCAGTTCTTAGGCCATAGAAATCTCTAACACTGGTGTAAAAATGTCCCCTTTTCCTTCTGCCCTTTCAGCAGAGGGATTGATTTTGCCACCTACTCTTGCCTGAGCAAGTGAGAAGGTGAGCTTTCAGTATATTTTTTCTTAGCAAGAAGAAATAAAGCACAGAGGTTAGGAGATAGGCTTTGAAATCCACTGTCATGGTTGTGATCTTGCGGCTTCATTTATTAGCTCTGGACCTCTTCTAACCTCTCTGGGCATCATCTATGAAAAGGAATATAAATCAGGCTTTTGTCATAAGGATTAAATGAGCACATGTGAAGTTCTCTTAGAGCAGTTTCTGTCTCTGTAATTTTTAGTTATTATTTTTATTATCATCACTTTTCTCTTGAACTTGTCATACCATGTCTTTATTTTGTTTGACATAATTATGGATTTAATAGAATATTTGGATTAGCCTGTGAACCTAACATCCAGTTATAGCACTGTTTTTATGAGAGGGATGAATTCCTGAGTTCCAAACAGATGGATTACAAAGAAACTCTTGAACTAAAGTCATTCCTCCCTAAGAGATAGTCCAAATTAAAGCAGAAAACTCATGGTAAAAGGCAAGTGAAAGTTTGCAAATACACACACACACACACACACACACACACACACACACATTGTTCTTATTTATTTTTTGTTTGGTTGCATTTTTTGCTGTGTGAGGGATCTCACCTAGGGGGTCCTGCAAGCTAGATGAGTGCTCTGCCACTGAGCTATACTCCCAGCCAAATGCATACAAACTTTTACTAAATTCACTTTACTTTTAAGTGTGCATTCGTGGGCATTTCTCATACACCTTCTCTAATATACCCAATGAAGGTTATGTGTACAATGCTCAGTCACTAGGTTTGTGAGGTAAATTTATTTGCCTTGTTAGTTTTTGCTTCTTTGCATTTTGACCTTCCATTTCCTTTTTCATTAAATAAAAAATGACAGACTTGGATCAGTAGATTAGATAATATCTGTTCATGGGTCTTAGAGGTAAAATCAACCAGTGTTTAACTGATTATGCTCTAACATCTGTGCTTAACCCTGGTAACTAGAACTCACAGAGTGATCTGCCATAGCTGCCATTGCTTGGTGAGAGCATGGAGTGAGGGTTTATCATGCCAGTATCGCCTGACCTCTGTGAGCTGTTTGCTATATACAATGTCCGTGATCTTAGTTTTAAACTTTGCAAATAAAAAAACCACAAAAGAGTTCCTGAGGACCCCTTTATACCCGGAACTTGGAAAAAAAAATGATTCATGCAAAAATTGATTTGTGCTAGTACACAAATGGGTATAGAAGGCCAAGTGTATTAAGTACCACGAGGAGGAATGACGTCCTTTAGGAGTTGTAAGGAGGTTCCAAAAGAAAATAGTGCTGATTAGGTCTTGCCAGCTGAGCTTGGGCAGTCAATGCCCTAATAGGGAGTATAAAGAAAAGGACATTTCTGATAGTGGAAAATGAGCAAACAGGGAGGTAAAAAGTGCTGGAGATTGTTTGTTTATGTTTGTTAGCATGCCTTAAAAAATGCTATATCTTGCTAATTTAACCACATTTTACTTCAAGATCCCACATTTTTTGTGAAAAAATCAACAACATCCTTAAAATGCAGATGATGAAACTCTTTCTGGCTGAGTTGTGTGTGTACTAACATACACTCCACAGTCTTCACAAATCAATGGCGATACCAAATGGAACAATTTTCCACAATTTTCTCCAAATAATGTGTGCTTAGGCATTGCACTCAGAAAAAATGATGAGTCCATCAATATTTCTCAGCCCTGCTGAGTTTCTGCACAGTCCTCAGTAGCTTGTAAGTCTCCTCCTGGATGTGCCGTTGAAGATTACAGAGTCTGCATCTTCAAGTATAAGAATCCCTTCACAAATAAATCCTCAATCACTCCAACCTGCTCTACATCAGTGAGTCAGGAATGAGGAACGTAGATTCAGCAGAGAGAGAAGAAACAATTCCAATCATACTCAGATGATGAACCAAAAGAATATGTAGTCCAGGAATGTCCTAAGGTTGGGCCAGTATCCTGTAAAAGGGTAATTATATAAATTACAGAATTTATATGAAAAAAGTATATACATGTAAAAGAAAATGGCATAAATTATTTCTCATCCACAGGCATGCATATTATTGGGGAGTCAGCTAACAATAGAAGATGCACAGTGAACTACTCTTAGGCTCATGATTTCTTTGCAGTAAAGGCCATGATGCACTTCTTTAGCGCTAACTGACCCTTTGCACGTTCGTTCTTCTATCAGTTGAATATCAATGTGGGTCTAAAATACACCCCTGTCTTGTTTTGCTTTGTTTTTAACTACAAAATAAGAAGATGCCTAGAAAAAAAGGTCTCTTTCCTAGCAGCACCTAGAAAAGAGCTCTGAATTTGGCAGGTAACGTCCTATCAGGAAGAAACATAAGAGAAGGATAGAATGATCCTGGTCCACTTTGAGAAAGAAATGAAGCATAAAATGGGTTTTATAGAATGAATAAGACAAAAGTCACAGGCACAGTTAATAAGATTATTTAATAATTGTCACAATGGAATAATGATGTGGATAAGGAACATGGAAGAAGCATAGATTCACTCAATGATGAGAAATCCAAACTCTGGCTCTCCAAAACAAAATGCCATTGCTTTTGAAAACAGTGTGGTTATCATCCACGGAGAGGCTGGGACATCTCAGTGAGGATCTTTCCTTAAACGGAATAGAGCTGTGGTTGAATAGATCACCATGGAGGTTGCTTTTAACCTTGAGATTCTAAAATTCTAGTAGTTCTAATGAGTCCTTCTCAAAAAATAGGAGATGATATCTACTAGGCATTAAGGAAAACTAATCCATCTACAAGTTTATATAAATTGGATTATTCCAACTTTGTTTTAAAATTTTCAGATGAAATCTCTTTCATTCAGTTTTTTCTTTACCCCTTGTGATAATTGGAATTGAACCCAGGGCCTTATATATGCTAGGCAAGCACTCTACCATTAAGCTACATTTGTAGCCACTTAAAATTTTTGTCACTTTGACACAGGGTCTTGCCAAGTTTCCAAGGTTGACCTTGAACTTGCAATCCTCCTGCCTCAGCCTCCCCAGTAGCTGGGATTACAGGCATTTGCTACCATGCCCAGCCTGTATTCAACTTTTAACAATGACTTTAAAGTTCCCTGGTGCAAATTGCAAGCAATAAAAAAATCTTACATTTAGTAAGCACTTTGAATTTTAAGAGAAAGACCCCTGCCCAGGAGCACACAACCTCTGCCAGGCCTCAAAGTAAGGGTCCTGAAGACAGGCTGGAAGACCTCCCTCCACTTGCTATGCCTGCAAATATTGGCTGCCATGGAGCTCACAGTCTGTGACAGCAAGTTGGTTTCATTTTTTAAAAACCGATCTTCAAAACCGTGAAGCAATAGCAAACTGTTTGAGATCCCAAATCAAAGAACAGATTGTGTGGACTCAAAAAAGGCAAACAAACAATTACATTTAAAAACAAAGTGTTGGAAAAAACAGCAACAACCTTTTTGCTCACCTGCCAAGGCCTTGAGACGAAGCTTCAGTTTTTCCCAAATTATAGCAAATGACATCAGACAGTGTCCTTGTTGTACTAGTGACAGGTGAACCATTTCTGGTGCTTAAATCTGGAGGGGTCCTGGAGCTCTTAGTCTTAACCTCCCTACTGTCTAGACGTGTGATCATGAGCAGTCACACTCATTTTCTCCATGTGGAATGAAGATCCTGTGAAATCTCCCCACTTGACAAAATAATAGTGTAGAATACTTAACTTTGGCATTGCTCATTCACCTGAAGTCGCCCCTGGAGGTTTACAACACTCGGTGGGATAGATGAGGAGACAGTGTCACCTGACCAATCAGTTGGGAAGTGAGAATTCCAACCCAAGCTTTCCAGTATCACTTGTCTTTCTAATACATAATCCTGCTGCTAGCCAACCACTCTTTCTATAGCTCTCAAAAGGGAGATTCTGTTACCTCCTTTGAAAATAACACTGGATCCCTACTTTCTCACAGGGCTTTTCGATTACAGTCCACGTTGGACTGTGTCCATGAATATTTTGCAAGTCTTCAGGTATTTTATTAATTGCTGAATTGTTTGGAGGTTTAAAGTTGTCTGAGGATATCGTATCTAAATCCAATTATATCTTCCTCTTCCTCCTCCAGTGTGCACTTTCTCCCTAATACCATAGGGATTGGTAAGTGCCCAAGAACTGTCAAGGTGTGGATATTCCAAAGCAGAGAGTAAAAGGAATTTATTACAGTTGTTTTACTTTGATCTGGTTGAGAAATAATATTAGAATGGTAAGGGATTGTGTGACTATCATTACAACTTTAATTTTTTTTTTTTTGCCTTTACATTATTTGCTGTACTTGGCTCTCCTCGATATTATAAATCATTGATCACAGGCTGGTGTAAATTTAGCTTTACCACTAGTTTTCTTACATTTTATATGCTCTTTTCATTTTGGGTTTGTCACTTTGTTACTCATTAATTTATCTTTGAACAGCTTCCTACAACTATGGAAACAGGTCTGTACTCCAGAGCCTGATACTCAAATTTTTTTTTTTTTAACCTTACCAGTCTTTGCTCCCAGTTTCCTTCATGGTCCCTACTGTTTACTGAATCCAACTGAAGAGCTGATCCCCACATATAATGACCCATTGCATTCATTCCTCTGCTTCTAATAAAGTTGTCGTCTGTTAAAAAATGCCTTACAAACAAATCCAAGTTGGCTAAACCAAAGAATACCACATGTTCACTACCTTCATAGATTCCTCCAAATAGAGGTACAAGTTCTTTTTTCCATACCAATAGCAATTTATTGGCCCACTCTTAACATCCTTGTGAGACTGGCTTCTGCAACCTGAAAAGTGCCACATAAAAAATGTATAACAGTCCAGCTTCGACGTGTGCAATCCTGGTGTCCCCATTAACCTACAAACTCCTTGACTGCCCCAGGGTTATCTGAAGTATTTGTTTATTAATCAACACAGTGACAGTGGTGATAAATGAGAAACCAATGTTCTTGTCATTTAAACATGGATAAATGTTTCATACTTCTCCACCTTATTTTCTAATTAAAGTAATACATGCCACCAGCTTAACAAGCTAATAGAACTAATCAGCGTAAAACAAACATTCTCCCTTCTGTGCCCCTCCTGTCTCCACTCAGTCCCGCTTCATACAGCACACTCTTAGCTGTATTTTCCTGGCATTCGCATAGCTTTATGTTTTGGGAAAAGAAAAATGCGTGTTTTCTGTCCTTGTATTTAGGAACCTTAGACATTATCTATGGACTAATAATAAAGATATGGTTATGACATATGTATTTTTAAACATACTTTTTTAACATATATATTTTTTTAGTTGTAGGTGGACGCAATATCTTTACTTATTTTATTTTTTATGTGGTGCTGAGGATCAAACCCAGTGCCTCACACTTGCACACAAGGCAGGCACTCTACCACTGAGCTACAACCCCAGCCTCATCCATACGTATTTTTGCCTTTTTAGTGACTCCTATTTGGGGCAGTATTTGCCCATTTCCCTCCAGAGTCGGGAAACTGGGCATTCATTGGGGATTATCTTAACATCCCCCAGGACTTCAGGTGCCACAGCCTGGTTCTTTCTGTTGGCTTCATTACTGGCCCAGCAGCCTGGTGTTTTAGGTTAATTATGTTTGTCTTGAAGGCAGAAGAGTTGTTTGATGATCTTCTGGGGCCCCATTTCCATACAATATTTAGGTTTGAAAGTTGCAGAGTGGATTTAGTGAAATAATGATGGAGTGACTTAGAGATTTTTAATGTCCTTTCAGGAAAAATAAGGTGCTCTTAGCAACCACAGACCTGGCATCCTACCCTGCATCTGAACTTTGTTTCCAAATAGATTCTAGATTCATAGTAAATGTTACCAAATAGTATTGTATCTTGATGGGTCCGTTAATGGTATAAGAAAACCTCATTTGTAGTGGTTGTACTTTTTTCTTTAGCATTAGATTCTGTTATGTATGATGTATTTCTCTGTCTCATAGGGACTTCATGATCACTGAACATGAGTGATTAGAACATGACACAGTGGGTACAGCATTAGAATCAAAGTCAGGAGTTCTGGACTGAGTAGATTCCGAGTAGTGCAATCTTTACAGGTTACATCTTCTTTCAGAACCTCAGTTTGTCATCTGTAAAACAAGATTACAAATCTTTGCCCCTGAATCTGTGTAATCATCAAGTAAGCTATCATGTGTGGTTATTTGTGTTGCTCACAGGTTGCTAACAGAGGACTTCAAGTGCCTTTGATATGTTCATTTGCCATTCATTTGTTTAAAAAAATAAAAAGGTTTCTACAGCTGTTTTCCCATGTTAGATGGATACAAATAGGAGTCTGGCAGGCAAGTAGGCAGGTTGGTAGCCTGGGCTAAAGCCCTAGTGAAGCACAGAAGTTCTTCATTTCCTATGGATTGCTACAAGTTTCTGCTCCATCTCACAGCCTGGAAAGAATTCTTGCCACCAGGCTTCTTTATATTGTTGGTCTGTTTGTAGACTGAGTCCTGTACCACACAATCTCTTACCCCGCACATACACACAGAACACAGTTTGAGAACTAGAAAAGATTTTGCAATTCATTTGCCTCTGACTTTTAATCCTTATTGTTTCAATCCATTTCCCCTTTATTCTTCACTGCTTATCCATAGGTTTTCACTTTACATATAATAGGATCGAGTGTCTTCTGGCCAACATTGTTTGCATCTTTTAAAACAGTCACATGAGGGCTGGGGACATCGATGAGTGGCAGAGCACTTGAGTACCATGTGCAAGGTCCTGGGTTCAATCAACAGCACAAAAACAAAATATTAGGATGTAAGAACAATTGAAATGGAATGGTATATAGCTCAGTCATGTGTGTGCATTTGTCTGCATGTTTTTTTGTTGTTGTTTTGTTTGTTTGATTACATTCTCAAACTTCTTACCTGCCTCTGTTCTCAGGAATCGTGAGATGCTTCTAAGGCTACTAATCACAGGATTATTACCTCTTCCCGCAATTTTATTTCTCCTCAGTGAATACATGATATCTTTCCTGTCCTGAAATAGGTCTAAAAGACTAATTTGAGGAGAGCTCATTTTTCTTAAAGAACTCTTCCTTTTTCATTCACATTTTAGACAGCAGTTTTGGGGGGATAAAAAGAATATTCTAATGCTAAGTGAGAGCTTAAACTTTTTTTTTTACAAATCCTAAGTAAAAGTTTTGACTATTTTTGCAATGTACATGCACACACACTGACATTTCAACACCTGTTATTAGTGTAGCTAGAAAGAGAGAAGGGAGAGAAAGGGAAATTGTTCACTCCATTCTCAATGGAGACAATAAAAATATTTGAATCATTTCTCTCAGTTACGCAGACATCTTGCTTGTTTATTTCTTCCTAAGCCATAAGCTTCTTAAGAGAAAAGGAGACATTTCATCAATGTTTCTGGAATTAAACTTGCTAGCCCTTTTATTCCTGGAAGCCAGGTAGTTCTGTAGCATCATTGAGCTGGTTGTTATCTGAATGGATTCAATTGACACAAACCATTATTGAAATTCAAGGAGCCAGAGGGGTCCAAGGCATCACGCACTTCTTTTTCAGTTCTTTCATCCTGTACACTTGAAAATCCTTCCTGCTGGCCAGGCTATGTGAGCAATGGAAGCCAGGTAGATAGTATTTGTTTAATTTGTGTTTGTTTTCATTCCTCAGAAAAGCACTGGAGAAAAACCCAGCTTAATGAGATAACAAACGGAGGGACATGCTTTGAAAATTGCACTTACTATTTAAATGTAAAGGTTAATATTATTGTCTTGGTTAATAATCTCAAACATGGTATTCAATACCCAAAGCTTAATTACATAAAGATCTTTTGGTTGCCTCTCCTCTATCCCTTTTCTTCTTCATCCCCTCATAATGCAGGCATAAAAATTAAAGCTATTTAGGGATGAGTGAATCAGCACATTGCTTATATGTGATTTATCTTTGTGCAGTGCACACATTCCTGAATTTCTCAAAGGCATGTGACTTTCAAGAAATCTTTAAATATGTAAATAATATTATAAGCCCCTGATGAATTGCAGATGAACTGTATTATTCTAGATGCCTGAGTGATGCAAAGGAAAGCTCAGATTCCCTGCTGTATTATTTGTGTCGCATGTTACATTAATAAACATCAGTCAGCTTACAAGAATGGTGTGTTATCTGAATTTAATGAACTTCTGAACTGAATGGAATGTATCTCATTGACAAAGTGTCACCAAACAGAACAGAGCCAGTACAAATCCCCTGGGAAAAAATGGGGGGGAAAAAGCCCGAGAGTCGGGGAGAAACACTGCAAACTGTAGGGGGAATGAAAATCAGTGTGAACTTGCCTTGTGCCTCAGCTGTCTGTGGCTGGGTGTCCCAGGATCACTTGCTGTGCAGGTGTCTTGGATCTCATTAAAGGGCTCTGGTACCCCTGGCATTTAGGCTTTAAGTTTTCTTTACTTTCAGAACATAAACTCAAGAAGGGGGTGGGGGGAGTTATATAACAGATAATCTATAGTAAATATTTCAAGGTGTTAGGTAAATGAAATGTCTCATAGACGGCTTCATTTTCTACCCTCAAAATCTCTTTGTACCCCATCAATGAAATATAAACTCTTTCAAACATGGTGTTATTCTTCTCCTCCTCGTTTTTGTATCAATCACATTGCTACTTAAACCTGCAGCATGATCTATGTCCTGTGTGTGTGTGTGTGTGTTTAGAACACAAGGCAGAACAAGGAGCCACAGTAAGGGTAGAGCAGGAACATGTTGGTTTCAGGTGTTACCTGTGAGCCTTTTCAGATCCTTGAAATGAAATGATTACCTCCCTCTGACTTGTTTGTCATACACCTTTAACAGAAGTTTTAATCTTTTCCATAGTAAATTTACTTAATGTATGTCATAGCACCCCTGTTAGAGAGGAAGCTCTATGAAGATTTATCTGTGACTCATGGTGGTGTGCTGTTCATGCATAAAAACTAGAAACTGTCCCATAGCCTTGTTTGAATGAAGGAAGAAACAAAATCACACATGATATTTCAATTGACCTATTTCTCTATCAAAGGATCTTTGCCTCTACTCAAACAATTCTGAACTTATGTCTTGTGTATTCTAACACTGTCACTCAGTGGCCTGCTAAAAATAATTTGTAAAATTTATACTCACCTTAACCGTGATTGTTTAACCATTAGAGAGGTGGGTGAGTGTGTGTGTGTGAGTGAGAGAGAGAGAGAGACAGAGAGAGACACAGATGCGGAGAGATAGAGGAGCTACATTGGCTCCTTGTCTCAAACTTCAAGTGAAACAATAAAGATACCTAAATCATTTTGAAAATTCTAGTATCTTCTGTTTTGTGTTCTATAGTAGTTATCTTTGTGACCATTATTTTTTCATGTGATAGGTAAAGTAATGTTGCCAGGGATAAAAAAGTAGAGAAAACTGGGGAGTAAGTGTGCAGTCTGTTTTTGTTTTGTTTTGTTTTTGTTTTGTTGATGGGTATTGCTGGCATTCAGGGCAAGAAACTGTGTGGCAGTGGCTCACTGGGTGGCAGTGTCCCCTGCATGGCAGGACATGACCTCACCTGGCATCTACCACCCATCATTAAAGTGTGTGACACCCCCGACACACACACCCAGTGCATTAAGCCCCAGAGAGGCTTGTATGCCCTCCCTCCCCACATCTGCAATGAACCACTATCTAGATTTTTAGGATACTAAGGTGATTATGATTAAGGATTGTTGTGTACTGATGCTTATCTTTCCTAAATGCATCCTTCTCAAATTTGGATTTTACTGCCATGTCCCTTTTGACCTCTGTTTCAGTTTATTGGAATTCAGTGTAGAAACGTATTGTATGTATGTATATATAGTACCTGCCCCATTTCTGTTCATGCTACTACAGACATTCATTGCAACATAGTATGTAAAACATGGTCAACTTCTAGAAAGCGTAAAACTTTCATACAATCTAAAAGGTAGAATTTCAGCATAAAGGAAAACATGGGTTCTGACAAATGACTTTTCAATTTTTTACATAATTCTCTCTTAAGTAGTTATTGCTTTATTATAATATTAGAAATTTCATCTCTAAACATAGCTAACATATTCCTTTTTTCCTAAATATGTTTAAATATATCTTTTCCTCTGTAACATGGATCATTTTTGTTGAACCTGTGGGGAATTATAAATTTGCATTGTAGTAAATTTTGCCTTTAGGACATGGTTTTATCTTAGCCTCTGCCTTTATTTGTCAGGATCTGACCCATCCTGTCTATAATTAATGTTCTAGAAAAAATGTAGTCATTTCCATTTATCCCTTTTAAGATTTCATAATTTTATTCATCTGTCCAGCCATTCAATCTCAGAAAGCCAACTATGCCAGACACTATTATCAAGTACTGGCCAATTCATTCATAATTAGATGAATAAGTTAATTGTGTGCTGACTCAAGAAGCCTATAACTCAATAAATTATGATGTTAGTGACTATTAATATTTTTGTAGTATTTTATAACTTAGCAAGCCAATCACATATTCATATTTGTAGTCAAGAGACCTAAGAACAAGTTCTTACTTCTCTGTATCCTAAGTTATAACGTGATCTCATTTGAATCCAGTGACTCTCCAAAGTATTGTTTTATCATTCCACTCTTAAAAGTGGAACTTGAAGGACCAGAAATGTTCACACAGCATTGCCCTTGTTCAAATAAGAGACCTGGGCCTCTGGATTTGTAGGTTTGATTGGGACAGAGTGGCTTAATGGAGAGAAAAGGGGACTGTGAGTCTGGATGGCATACTCTTAGGCACTCTGCCTCAATCAAACTTAAAAAAGTCCTGTCTAAACTTAGATGATACCTAATTCTGTACATGGTATATCCTTATAGAGGAAACAGAGCATATTCTCTTTAGAATAATGATTTTGTTTTTAAGCAGGGAAGAGGGAAAGGGGTGTGTTTAAATGGACTTGTCATTTGCTAGTCATTCAGCAAATATTTTTTGAGTACCTACTATGTGCCACTCACTCTTCTAGACACTGGGATTCAGTATTGAACAAAATAATAAAATCCCTGACCTCTGCATGCTCACATTCTGTTTGCATTAGATTGGAAGAGGACAGAGGAGATTCACAAAGGAAACAGTACCCAATATCATGCTGGAATCTCAAAACCTCCACCTGCTCTCTTCCAATACATCGCTCCCCATGGGAGATACCTGGAGAAGCCACTGTTTCTAGAGTTTGGGGCTCTGCCTCTGGAGGATGCCTGCACAGAAAAGGCATTGATAGGAGTGATCACACTCTGAAGGCTTCCACAATATTTTCTTAAGATGATATGTATTCTTCTTTGTGAATGAACTAAAAGGAAATTGTGCTGATTACAACCCATGCAGTCTTTTGAAGCTGGAGTTAGAGGTTATCAAAACCTGTCCATTTTAGCAACAGGTAAAATAGGCTGTACCACAAGAGGGGAAGGACAAGAACCCTCAAAGCCTTGATCAGTGTTTTACAGGAGTTCCCTTTTGACATTTTCCAGATGTGGAAACAGCAGCTCAGAGATACTCTGGAGTCACTTAGAAGAGCTGAGATTAGGATAAAAGATTCCCATCCTCACCACCTAGCACTTTTATTTTCCTCCCTTCTTGGAATACATACCATTTGTAACCCATGGGCAGACAGTGTTCATGAAAGTAGTTTTGATATTTATTTTCTTCCCTGTTTTTTTTAATGTCTGCGTAAAATGTGTGCAAGAATCTGAAAAGAGAAGATCATAGAAATTTGTGCGGCTCCTATTTCAAAGAAAAGATAGACTTCTCTTGACGAAGCCTTGACGGCAACAAATTGAGACTGAGAACCGAAAGCAAAACAGCCTACTCAAGGTTAGACAGTGACTCGAGTCATTTCATGCACTGAAACAATATTTAGGATGACCCTATGTAAACTCACATTATCACTTAAAGCCGGTATAAAAATACGCCCCATCTGCTGTGCTAGTCCTGCTGTTGCTTGCCACATTTCTCTGACAAGCTGTTACCTCAGTATAGAGAAAGAGTATACATTTTGGAATCCGGAGTTTAAGTTTGAAAAAAAAAATGGTATCTGGTACATATGGACTAGATTCTGTTCTTCCAAATGTAGATTTGTAACCTCATTTATTCTTAAAGATGATGTGTTAAATTAGATTTTTTTTCTATTTCCTGGTGGGGTTGGGTTGGGGTTGTTTTTTTTTTTTTCCCTGAAGATTGAAGCACTTATAATTTTATGCCTCTAACATGAACAATGTACAATAGTAATTCATTTAGTTCACACCCACCATATGACATGCAGAATGGGTGTTGGTAGGTGTGTAAAGCAAATTCCATAACCAAGTGCTAAGCCACCTCTGCAATGGGGTTTCTCCAGGAACTCTCTTAACTTTTCAGGTAGTAAAGATTTGTAAGCCTTAAGAACTGCAGTATGTATAATTGCTTCCAATCAAGTAAGTTTTAGTGCTAAAGGGCTCTAAATTCAAGACTTTGCAGTAGCATTCAAACAGCCAAAATGCTGTCTGTTTCTTAATAGGTATTTGAGCATAAAGGCAAGATTGGACGTTAGGTCCTCAGGCTTCATACTTCTCTCTCTGATGCATGTGAATCTGTGAATAAAGCCTTTAGCTAGAAATTACAATCTGGCACCGTTCAAGATTACTGAATGATTTGCAGTTTTTTTCCATTGGACAATCATGTCTTTTTCTTTTTCCCTCCTGCAAATATCCTTGGAAATATCCAAATGTAAAAATAACAGGAGCAGCAATGTTCTTCCTTGATATTTATTGTTACTACTTCCTCCAAGATTTTTCTGGATTTTTTTTTTTTTTTTTGGTGAATAAAACGTAGACCTCAGTCAAAAACTGGCATTTTATTCATTCTTTCATTCCACAAATATTTATTGAGTGACCACTGTTCATAAGATTTGGGCTAGGAGCTCTGTAGAGTACAAACATGAGTCCAGCAGAATCTTAAAGAAGTTTATAGACCTGTGGAGAAGGAGAACATGGAAGTTTACTTTTAGGAAAATTGTAAAGGGAAGCAGTAGGAAATGGGAGCCATTTGACACCGAGCAGAAACAACAGGATTGTGACACGGAAGAGGACATTTCGAATGGTATGTCCACCGTGAGACTGGTAATGAGAATCTTACCTACTCAAGAGCATGTAACACTTAAAGACAGATTATTAAAGTTGAAAAACATGCCCTGAATCTTCAAAATCCTTGTTTACAAATTGGAAAAGGAAGGCTCTGAGTAAGGAAAGGCTGTGCCAACGGTCACAGAGATGGGAAATGTTAATAAGATATTCAGGATGCGAACCTAGGTGTTTATCCCTGAAGCCAACAGACTGCCTACCCTTTTGGTTCTGTGTGTTCCCAGTTACTCAAGGCTACTTCAGGCCAGTGGTTGGGGTTTGAACTGATTCCAGATGGGGGCATTTTTGAGACGGGATCTCATGTTGAACTAAACTCACCTCCTTATTGGCACACACATTACTTCCTCTTCCCCTTTATAATTTTGCTATTGGATTCAACACATGTGGTTGGTGCTAAGCTTTGACCACAAGCATATTTGAAGTTTATATTTATTTTTAGACGTAGCCTTCTTTGCCTGCAAACTGGATAGCTGGTAGGGGTGGCGGTGTGACAAAATGAAGTCAAGAGATTCTGAACTGTCACATTGCATTGGCCACAGACTTTTTGTTTTGCTCAGTACCAGGATTAATGCTGTCCCCATTGCCACCCTAAGGTTTCCGTCCTTTTCTTCCATTGCCTTATTGGCCTTGATTCTCATTGCTGCTTCATGTTAGTTGCAGGTTTCTAACCTAATAGGCCAATTTCAGTTCCTCCCACATATTCCACATAAATTGTACCTTCTCCACATATTTGTTTATGAAGTTTAGCTCTTTCTGGCTTGTTCTCTCTGCCTCTTAAAGTCATTCCAATTTTTACCTCTTCAGTCAAGTGCCACACATTCTAAGATGGCTCTGTCTCCTTTAGAGCAATTATCAAAATCCACCTTGAATAATAGTTATTTTCCCAACACTGTGCATTGAAAACCTAAGAGAAATAGTTTGTAGACATGCAAACTACCTCCATTGGACTGAGTTGACTCTTTCACTTAATAAATTGACAAGGAATAAATTATTTTGTCCTAGTACCCCTTATCCCTTGTTTCATGAGTCCCTTTGCAATCAAGTTAAAATGTATAAAGAGTTGACATATAGATATTTCAGCAAAATCATCAGCATTTCCCTTTAGCTTATTGTATTTCAGTATTTAATGAAATTTTTAAAATCAGCCATGTTCTTTGTGAAGACCACAAGTCTAGTTGGCTAAGTCATTTCAATCCCCTTTTCCTCTCTGTGGTAATAGGAAGAGCGTGTCTTGATATAATAAAAAGAGACCCATTTTTGTTAGTATTAAGTGTCTGTCCCATTGCTCCCCGCTTTGCTCCCAAAATCATGATTTATAAGAATCGAGAGAGGCAATTGCATACCTTTTTGGGGAAGGAGTTCTGTTTAATTGTCTGCTGTTTTTACTTGCATTTTGGAAGGTAACGGGTATAGAGAGGTTGACCCATTCTGTCCTGAACGCAGCAAGTCTGCTTTAGATAAATTATTGATAGGCCGCTGACTTTATGAAAGTATAGAAGCAAGCCATCAGGCCCCAAATGGCTGTAACACCAGGTCTCACTCGAATGCGTTGTTGACTAAGTGTTTATCTGAAAATGACAGCTCTGAACATTGTGCTCTTTTTTGCATCATTTACTGCATTTTTAGGATACCTAATTATGAAGAAAATAAGTATTTTTCAGTGCTCTCCAGTAATGCTGTTACTGAAGAGTGAGAAGATATTCTGTACCAATCACTGTTTAGATACAGGTGCTTGAAAATCCTCCATTGATCTTGATTTTTGCATTTGGAATGCTTTTCTACTCTCAGTTGATGTATCTAGGGACTGAGTGAGTCTGCACTGACCTTACAAGAATCTTAAAAACTGGGTGGTGCAGAAATAAGGAAGCTATTTGCTTTCTTGGAATGCAGGACTCAGGTTTATAATCTTTCGTAGTACTAACAAACGGTAGGCGTTGTCCAAATGCTATTGATGATGAGCATTAATGTCTTTGACTTTTTGATTGTTAAAAAGGGTTGTTTTAGAAAACCACCAAATGCAGACTGATGTGGAAAAAAAGTCGAAGATGCACGCAGCCCATCATTCCCTGGGACTCACCCATTTAAGTTCCGTGCATTGTCTTCTAGGCTCTAGTTTTCTTTTGCTTATGGCACATTTTTTTATTAGTTTATAATTTGTTATTGGGTGGAGATAGGAAGGGTTAAAGGGACCTGAATAAGAATACTCTTTATGTTTATCCCTTCTTCACAGCTGGGGTAGGAGAAGGTGATTTTACTGCACCAGTTTATGTCCACTTGTTGCTGACCTTGTTCCCTGTGCCTGGGTGGAGGGGCCCCTGCAGGCAGGAATGGAATGGCCATCCTTGCCCTTCCCAGCCACTCCTCTAAAGACTGGCACCTTCGCTGAGTTTGACTTGCCTGTTTCCACAGTTTGTTGTCTTCTCTCCACTGCTTTGACAACACTTTCTAGAGTTGCTCCTGAAGCAGCTGCTAAAACAATAGTGTATTTTTTCTTCTAAAGATCTGGACCCTGTAGGAGAGGAACTGGAGGAATGGAGTCAACAAAATATATGAATCACTTTCTACTTCACTATGTAAAATTGAACTTCAAATTTCTATATCTGTGGAATGAAACTAATGTTTTTAAAAATATTTTGTTTTGTTTTGCTCTGCTTCCCCTCTGTACTTATATACCGAGAATCCCCAAGTTGTCTGAAGTCCCATTTGGCACACTAATGTGGATGCAATGTGGCCTATCTGTTCAAGTAAAGGAAATAACTTATAAATAACTTCCTTGGATATGATGAATATGCTTCCAAGGGATACAAATTAAAACAAAAAAAGTTGTGGAAGTTCAAGTATAAGAAAGTTTCTTTCTAGCTAGGAGAAGTTCAATGTGAGCCAGGCAAATTTATGATAAAGAATTGCTCTCTCAAGCTCTTCGTCCCTACCCTGTCCTTGTTTACACCCCTTATATCAAAGGAGTCATTTGGTATTTGTTTTTTAAAGATTGACTAGCTTCACTTAGCATAATCTGCTCTAATGCCATCCATTTCCCTCCAAATTCTATAATTTTGTCATTTTTTAATGCAGAGTAATACTCCATAGTGTATAAATGCCACATTTTTTTTATCCATTCATCTATTGAAGGGCATCTAGGCTGGTTCCACAGTCTTGCTATCGTGAATTGAGCTGCTATGAACATCGATGTAGCAGTACAGTAAACAGGGATGAGAGGTGGGAGGGAAAGGGAGTGAGAAGGGAAATTGCATGGAAATGGAAGGCGATCCTCAGGGTTATACAAAATGTCATATAAGAGGAAAGGAGGGGTAAGTCAAGAGAATACAAATGGAAGAAATGATTTACAGTAGAAGGGGTAGAGAGAGAAAAGGGGAGGGGAGGGGAGGGGAGGGGAGGGGGGATAGTAGACAATAGGACAGACAGCAGAATACATCAGACACTAGAAAGGCAATATGTCAATCAATGGAAGGGTAACTGATGTGATACAGCAATTTGTATACGGGGTAAAAGCGGGAGTTCATAATCCACTTGAATCAAACCATGTAATATGATGTATTAAGAACTATGTAATGTTATGAACGACCAATAAAAAAAAAAAAAAAAACAATTGCTCTCTCTTCACTCCAAGGGTCCCTGTGAGTTTGGCAACTTACATGATCCTGTGAGTGCTTTCCATGGGGGAAAACAAACAAACAAACAAGAAACCTGTAAAAAATAGTGTCAAAAGAAGATAGATACTGTTCACCCACTTCGACGTTAGTGTACATTACTAAATATAATGTTTTTGCCATTTGAAGGCTGTAATTACTGGACAGAACACTTTCTCTATACTAGCTTATTTAGAATTAGTATCAACTACATCAATAATACTTAGACTCATATTTTTTTTTTTTGGTCTGGGGCTTTGAAAACATCAAGGATTTGGGGGACACTTGGCAGGATTCATAGATAAGGAACCCATGGATCACGGCCATTCTTTTTCTCCTTAGCAGAGATTCTGGATGCTGTGGACCTTCCTGAGCCTCGTGACATAGAGAATATGGACCAAGTTGTCCTTGCTTAATTTTAAAGACAGGAAGTGAAAACTTAGCATGCCTTGCTAAAACCGGAAGAGGGTGGGTTCTTGGTAGAATGACTGAAAAGCAGCCATTGGGAATGTAAACAGGACCAACATAGTCTCTTGAGGAAAGTTTGAAACTTCGTTATTTAACTTTTGTGTTAACCAGTTCTATATATTTTTTTCTCTTGCCTTCAAAGAAGATTGACTAATATTCAGTGTCTTTAGAAGATGTCTGATAAAATGTACCCCTTGGCTCTTCTGCATCTCATTCTGAACACTGTAGGGAAAAACATTCCCAATTGGTGGTTGGCGTGTGGCTCAGTGGTAAAGCGCTTGGCTCCCATGTGTGAGAAACTGGGTTGGATCCTCCGCACCACATAATAGTAAATAAACAAAATAAAGATACTGCGTCCATGTACAACTAAAAAATATTAAAAAAAAAAAAAACATTCTCTATCCAGTGGGCATGCCAAAACACAACAATTACCTGGAATGTATTATTGAGCTCTTGGTTTGCTGAAATCCTCTAACAGCCCTCCCACATATTGAATGGCCCCTTTTTATAACCAGTGATACCTGGTTACTGGTCATATATAACCCCTGTATTATGGTTTGGATCTTTAATGTCCCTCAAGCTCATGTAGAGGAATATTCAGAGGTGAAATAACTAGATTATGAATAGCAAATTAATCCTCTTAATGCATGAACAATTTGAATGGACTACCTTAGGCAGGAGGAAGTAGGTTACTGAGGACACACCCTTACAGATTATGTCTTGTCCCTGGTGTGTTTGCGCGCGCTCTCTCTCTCTCTCTCTCTCTCTCTCTCTCTCTCTCTCTCTCTCTCTCCTTCCTAGCTGTCATGAGATCAGCTTTATCACACCCTTCTACCATAAAGTTCTGCATCATCTCATGTCCAGAGCAATAAACCAGCCAGCCATGTCTGAACCTCTGAAACTGTGAGGCCAAAAGAAAATTTTCTTCCTTAAAGTTGTTTTTGTCAGATATTTTGATCACAGGAATGCAAAGCTGACTAACAGAGCCTGGTACCCTAGGAGTGTAGCAGTTTTACAAAGAGTATGGCTAGAAACTTTATAACTCAGTTTTGGAACAAAGAACTATGAAGTTTCTATTAATATTTCCTCTTCCTATTCTTCAACTCAATGTTGTCAACTTCATTTTTGTAAAAACATAGGGTAAATTTTCACCTTTGTGTTTTGTGGTTTGTTTTTTGTTGCAGTGCTGGGGATTAAAGCCAGAGCTTCACACTGTACAGCTGAACCCAGAGCAAACCTAGAGCAGATTTTCACCATTTCATGCTCAATTCCTTTTCCCTTCTCTCCTCTTACTTTTCATTCATAGCAAGAATGACTTGGCTTTCCTCCCTTCTCCAGCCTGCCTTGGGTACACAATCATGCATTTAAATCTTTGAACATACCACAGTATAATTTAGATTAGGAAAGTTTTCATTTGTAAACCTCAGTTGGTTTTGTTAACACTATTGTGCCCTAACTAGCTAAATTAACTAAATGCTATGCTATTATTGAAAGTAAGGAAGGAAAAGTACCATATAATAAGTACTTACTTGCAAAAAATACCAGGCCAGGCTTCTTCTTACACAATTTCTAATTTTCTCTTCATAACAACCCTGCTAGGTGAAGAGTACCATTTCATTTCATAATGTTGAATTTGAAACTTAGAAGTATCCCATACCTTGCATGGGGATGGGTAGCAAAGCTAGGTTTTGAACCTCGGGCATCTCTGACTTCAAAGTCTGTGCTCTTTCTACTTCATGGAAAGACCATACAGAAGAACAAGTGATGGAGCCTTCAGAGACTGTGATGCATTTATTACTTCAAAGTTTGTAATCCCTGACCATGCAGGCTGACTTTGAAATTAGAAGCATGCAAATGAAGTATTAATATTGTATTCGTTGTCCAAGTCATTGGCAAAATGGTGCCATTCAGATTCTGGGCTATTTAGAATAATCACAGTATGAGACCATAGGAATAATCTAGAAATATTTTAAAGCGATTTCTATATACCAGCTTTAGGCTTGGTTATTTATATTATATAAAAGAAGAAGAGGAGTTCTGTTCTATGGTAGATGGAAAGATGGAATAATTGAACAATGAAAAAAATAATTTCAGACTTATTGGACTGATTGAACTCATTTGTAGAGATTTGGTAATGTGTCAAGACTTTGTGGTCTGTGATGTACTAAGAAGGCTTTGCTGAGGCAGTGGGGTTGGGTGGCTGTGGCAAGATCTGGACAGGTGCTAGGATCTCCATTCTCATTAACTGACCTCCTTATCTGTTCAAAATGTAATAAAAAGTAAGCACAAAAAAGAAAGGAAAGAAGGAAGAAGAGAAGGAAAGAAAAGAAAGGGACAGAAACAGAAACAAATGACTATGAATAGGGCCTAGAAAATTGGAGAAACAGCTTCAATTTTCTTCCTTCTGAGTGATTTATATCCTCTGTGTATAAATGACAAAATATAAACTTGTGGTGATAGCCACCAGTTCAACTTCCACCATTAAGTGTACGTGTCCTACTGGAATTGTAAGGATAGGGCTAGGTGATAATCGAGCACTATTTCAAGTACGATATTTAATGAATCCGAAGTTCTCAGCAAGCCCTGATTGCCTCTTTGCACTACGGAGGCACATATTAACCACTTTCATATGCATCAGAAGAGGCATATGCACTCTCCTCGAAAGTGTTGAAGCCTGACCTTGTTATAGAAAACATCCTGGAATTCTGTATTCTGAATTCTTCACTTTCAGTTTTTCTCTTTTAAAAAATATGTTTATTGCTACGATCTTTTATTCCTTATTTTGAAAGCCAGTTTTAAGTTTGGCTCATTGGAACCTCCTTTTTGATTAAAGAATACGAGTGTTAGACGTAAGATTACTAGGCTCCAAATTAGAGTTTTTCTGTGGCTATAGTAGAGAAAAATATAATATTTTAAAGAGGAATTCAATCCTTGAAGAATTACATGTTCATGGAATGATCTGAACAGAACCTTCCTTTGCCTTATTGCAACGAAACACCAACTTATCAAAACAGCTAGCTAAGTACACCTAAAAAATGAACAGCTTGTACCAACTTTCACGCATTTTCAGTTGTCTACTCTGGGTGTCTCCACCTCTTAGGCAGGCAGATAGGTAGGTATGTAGGTGAATCAAGGACACACAGGGACATTAACACTGAAGTTGAGGACAGGGTTCAACTTCAGAATAGGATGAATTCATCTCAAAAAGAAAAAAAAACTAAAACAAAAACCTGTTTTCTAACCCTGTTGCAGGGGTTATATTTTTAAGGATTTTGGAGAAAAAAAAAAAGGAAACAAAAGTGTTTTCTCTATTCTTTATCATATGTCTTTGTCCTTGACAAATGTAAAAAATTCACACTGTTTTAAACAAACCAAGAAGGTAAAGTCTGTATCAACACTTGAAGTTCCTTATCCTTCAGAAAATGAAATCTCCTCTGCTCTTCTTTAAGCCCAGTGTGTCCTCATAAACGTTTAAGCAGAAGGCAGAAAATGATATTAAAGCCAGCAGACTCCTAGGTGTCCCCCCACTTAGGCCCATGTTATCCAGGATGTGTGAGCCCTCTCCTGGAGTGCAGAAAGGGCCTGTGACTTGCTCTGACACGAAGAAACAGCAAGGGTCACCAGTGTACTTTATTACTTGTATGCAATTGCGTTATATAAGATGTAACATTTATCCTGTGAAGGGATTCGCCTCCTCATTGCCTTTCAAGAAACAGGCTGCTTGTTGTGAGCTGACCTGTAGAGACAACCATGGGCTAAGTTGCTGAGGATAGCTAGTAGCAAGCGAGAGACCAAAGCCCTCAGTCTTGCAGCCTGCAAGAACTGAAAGTTGGAACAGATTTGTAAACAACAAAACAGATCCTTCCCCATGTAAAACTCAGGTTATCTGAGACTGCAGCCCTGATCAACCCACCTCTTATAGCCCATGAAGCCCTGATGCAGAGACCCTGGCCAATTTTATTGACAATATGATGCTGTTTTTAGAATCTATCATTTTCTTCATCTTTTTATGCTCTATATAATGATACTAAGTGAAAGTGGCTTGATACCCTTATCTTCAAAATCATTAAGGGTCTTTTCATTTAAGATCTGATTCATCTGTAGCTTTGTGTACATCATAAATCTGATCCTCAATTTCTGATTATCTGTCAAGAGAGACACTCCCTTATTCTACAAAGGAGTTAAATAAGGTGGAAAGCTGTTGATAAAAACTTGTTGAATCCAGTTGAGTTGCATGAAGATGAGTTGCCTGAAAAGCTATTTTTAAATCTTCCTGTGGCTATGCTATAGATGGCTTATCAGAGCTTCTGCTGGGAAATGGGAGATGGGGAAGAGGTCATTCTGTGAGCTGCTCTGCCATTTGCGTGTTAGTCAAATTCAGTTTAAAGTCACATAAAAAGAAGTTTTTGTATAAGCAGCTTTCATACAGGGCCATTCTTCAGCCTGAAGAATGTCATGGGAGTACAGCAGGAGCTACTGGATGTGTCCAAATGTGTGCCTCTTCCCTCTCACACACATTTAGGTGATACGTTTCACTTGAGGACAGACAATCTGGAAATCAGGTGTGACATTTTGTGGAGGTAGCAGAGGACTCTGAAATGCTGAAACAAGTTGTAACACTGGAATATTCTAAATATGGCCAGAGTGATTTGATTTTGCCAACCTTTCATCTGCATTCCCACCCAAACAAATGGAAGATTAATTGCTCCTTGAAATGATCCAAGAAACAGAGCTTTTAGTACTTTTTTTCTTTATAACTCTTAACACATAGGCTTTTTAAAAATATTTTTTTTAGTTATAAAAGGACACAATATCTTTATTTTGTTTACCTACTTTTACGTGATGCTGAGGATCGAACCCACTGCCTCACATGTGTGAGGCAAGTGCTCTGCCATTGAGCCAAAACCCCAGCCCTTAACACAGAGTTTTATAGTTCTGTTCTAATATCAACAAAAGGCCTCTTCTCTGAAACCTCAGTTTCCATCACTTGCAATTGGCCTTCTTCAATGCCAAGTGAATGAATGAAGGAGTGGTTAGGAATGCTCAAATGTTACTGTGACATAGTGTGACAAACTAATCTCTTCTTCCCTTGAGGGGACATTACATTTGGTATAAAGATATATATGTTTATATGAGTCTATATATAAATGTGTATATATATGTATGTATATAAAACTCAGATTTATTTTTATAGGATAAGCATCTTGTTAAACTCTTTCTAAAGCATTTCTGAATGGATCACCAAAAGAATGTGGAAAAATCAATTGGATTGTAACCTAACCAGGGAAGTATCGATTATTTTCTAGGCCTAGAATACGTTGTATACTTCTGCCTTCCTAGTAAGCAGAAAAATCGTGAAGGTTATGAGGAATTGCTCAAAGATTCATAGCTGAGAAATGGCAGGAAAGAGACATGATCCTAGTCTTTCTCATTCTAAACTTTATGCTCTTTACATTTGATGTGTATGTGTGTGCACATATATATATATGACACACACACACACACACACACACACACACACACATACATACACTTCATCCTTAATCAGAAGCTTCTCTTTTTTTGGTGGTGCTGGGGATTGAACCCAGGGCCTTGTGCAAGCAAGGCAAGCACTCTACCAATTGAGCTATAGCCCTAGTCCATTTAATCAGAAGCTTCTCATATATGCACACACATGTACATATATATATATATATATATATATATATATATATATATATATATACATACACACACACACCTATACATACATATATTTAGCTGTGAATATTTTCTGTGCACCCACTATGTCCCATGCACTATTTTAGATATGATGAGGGATATGCCGATGAATAAGACCTAGAATTTGCACTCACAGGTAAAAAGAGAAATAAGTAGGTTAGACTGAGTCTTTGGGGGAAAAAAAGAAAAAGATACCCAAAAAGGAGTCTAGACATAAATGTGAGAAATTGGGTTTTAAATCTGCTGATATAGACAGATAACTTAACATTTCTAAAAACTTATTTTTTCATGGGAAGAATAGGGAGTAGTGATCTCTTGGTTTTGCAGATTGGTTGGAAGGATTGAATGAGAAAATATGGAAAGTTGCTGGCAAACTTGTGGATATCGTGAGGCCTTGGTAGAAAAGCTTCTGAGTAAATGGGCTGGGGTTATAGCTCAGTTGGTAAAGTGCTTGCCTTGCTTGCATAAGGCCCTGGGTTTAATCCCCAGCACCACCAAAAAAGAGATCCTTCTGATTAAGGATGAAGTAACCAGGCAGAAGAAGGAATGTGGTCTCAGAACTCAGTGGACCTGGACTCCCTTCACCAACAGGCCTTGTGACTGTGGGCCAACTACTAACCTTGGAGGCACCTTGGAGAGCCCACCTTACAGGATGTTCACTCATTTTTTTTGCGGTCAAGAATATGATAGGAGTCACCTTGTCACCTTCTTTGTGTCCTTTCATCTATTTTAAAAATCATGACATTGGCATTTCTTTTGTCTCTAACTTTTAACCCTACAAATGAGCATTTTAATTTTGGTCTTTGTCATGATTTTGCTTTAATTAGCCAACACTTTGAATATTGTCTGTTTCTCTGTGTACAAGCTGTGCATGTGTGTGTGTGTATGTGTGTGTGTATGTGTGTGTGATTATTGTTGAAAACACACTTAGTCACCTGGGCCATTTGCATGTACTCATGAATGTGTTCCCTGGATGCTCTATATAGTCACTTTGCCCCTTACACCTGACTTTCCCATAAAACTCAAAGTTCCTTTCTCCATCAGAGACAAAATTAATAATAATAAACAATTGTAATGGCTTTGAGTATGAATCTTAATCAAATGCATTGCCCCTTTCTGTTCTTTTTAAGGAGAACTTTGTGTGCACTTGAAACCTCAGGATGACTCAAGGTCATTGCTATGACCATCTATTATTATGCTTTGCTTAAATTCAGTAATTTTTCTCTCATTTCCCCTCAGGCTGTCAGCTGTCATCTCTGCTGTCACTGAGCTGCCTCTCACAACAGTCTTCCCACCACCTTCTAATGTTTATTGGTTCCAGTCTCCTCTTTGAGGAAGAAATAATTAATGGTCATTAGCATTATTGGTGAATAGGAGTCAATAAGCATTAAAAGGGGCCCAAAGAACACCCATCAGAGGAAAAACATGCTTTATTCTTGCTTTTGTTTTCAATTACTATTTTGCATACAAAGAGCTCTGCTAAGATTGTGGCTGCAGAGCCCTCCCCTTCTCTTCCTCCTCCTCCTTCATCATCTTCCTTTTCTTTTTTAACTCAGGAAATCTGGAAATGTAGGCTTTGACTGTAGGCTCTTACTTACCCCTCACCCTCTGCTAGGATTTTGTTCTTAAATTGTAACAATTAGAGAAATGCTTCTAAATTGGATTGCTTCAGATTGTCTCAGTTCTCTGTGACTTTAAGAACAAGCTGATTTGAAGCCACATACGGTTGGCAGCTTTCATCCATTTATTTGGACTATCAAGCAAGAATGCTCACAATCTTTCAAATGAAAGAAGACATCTTTATTTCCAGTTCACACCCTTCATAATAAGAAGGGTATTTGAAAGAAAGCCAAAAAGCATAACTTACTTCTCTAACTTCATATTTCAGATGCCTGCCGTTGTGGGAGAACATTTCCTGACTTACCCTACCTTACCCCCAGGTCAGCAGCAGAAAATGACAATGAAGTATTCAGACTCTTAACAGCAAAAAGAAAAGTAATAATAATTTGCTAAAGTTTGTTAGAAAGGCCTCAGCTTCTCTAAACTTCTGTTATTTACCAAGAGACAAGCTGTACATGTAATAGATGAAGTGCTTTTACTTGCTTTACTTAGTATCTTTGAAAGGACCAGCATACATTGTTACCCAATAGCAGCTTCTATGAGAGTTACCAAAATCTTCAAAATTGGGGAAAGTCTCATTAAGGATGCGCAAATCTTGTTGGACTGTGGTTAAGACCAGAACTGGAGGGCAAGATCACTGAGTATCCTCCCTAGGGAGGATGTCCTGTTGCAATCTGTGTAGCTAAGACACAAGTAAAAATGTAGCTCCACCTTGGGGCATCTGGCAGATCCCCTGTTCCGTCTCCCCAGGTGCATTTCCCTTTTGTACCCTGGGAACCATTCAGTGTCACCAGTCCTACTTAGGGTATGCTGTCTTTGCTTTCTTCTTCCTTTCTGCCTGGGACAGCCTCCTCTACCCCAGGTTCTGCATTTCCACCCCCCCATAAGCTTTCCCCTCTCAAATGGAAAATGATGTCTTTGTCCAAGAATGTACATGGTATCTTTTGTCACATTGTACATGGGCAATAGTAGTGTATTTAATGCCTTATCTTTATGCCATCTTGTACGACCCCATGAAGGATCTAAGCTCCCTAAGCAGGATCTATTTCCAATTTATCTTATTCCATTATGGAACTGCACACCCATGCAATTTTCAAAGCATGCTCTTAACTAACATTCAAGGAAGGAAAGAAGGAAGGGAGGGAGGAAGGAAGCAGACATTAAAACTATAAAAATTTTATGTCTTGAACATTAATATGATAACATTAACAAATACTTTCAACTTATATGTTCTTTTGCTATTTACAAAGTTCTTTTGCATATATTTTTGTATTACTCATCGCTATCCTGATGCTGTGTGCAGGGGAATCTTATATGTGTGGGCACCTGTGTAGTATGTGTATTGTGCTTGTTTCAAACACACACACACACATATATACACACATGCCCTCTTGCACTCATACAGAAATTTAATTTCTATGAGGGGTGAGACTTCATTGTGTTCATTGCTTTATGCTCAGTTCCTTGAACAGTGCCTGGCAAGGAGGATAAACTCAATAAAAATGTGTTCAATGACTGAGAATAGTCTGACTTAGTCTTTGCCATACTCACCCAAAGTTAATAAAATAAGTGAGTATTATATCTTCCTTTTTTATTTTTTTTTTTTTGCAGATAGCAAAACTGAGGCCTGGAGACCTACTCAATGTTACATAGCTAGTTACTAGAGCCAGGCCAAGACGTGAATTCAGGTTTTCTATTTCTATCTTCTTTCTTTTCTGTCTTCTGGGAATTTGCTGTATTAATAGCAAAGCAAGAAATGTCACGCAAGGAAAAAATTGTTTCCAAATTTAAATTCATGATGCATACTCAAGAAATCACTGACTTCTGAATCCAATGGTAATGCAGATTGTGTGATTTTTAGGAGAAGCCTTGCTGTTCCATCTTCTTGCCTTTATTAGCATTATGTGTCAGTGCACGCACTCGCGCACCATGCAGCTCTCCCTTCGTACTTTTCCAGTCTCTTAATTCCTGTGTAGGCTGTTCCTGTCTTGATTGTCCAGGTGCCTGTCAGGGTTGCTGCTTGGCCAGGCAAGCAACATGCAGTGACATTTGTTATGGGTACTTTGGCAATGCACAGGGCTTGAGGGAAGAAAGAGCAGGCACTTCAGGAGTTAGATTAGGCTGGGTGGTTGAAAAAAAAAAAGTTTATATTTTCCCTTATTGTAGCTCACTTTGCAAGCAGAATAAACACCCATGCAAATTAGTAAGTTGTACTAAATACTCGAGGAAGTCAATAATCACTTTGAAATCCAAATGAAATGCCGTGTATTTTACTGAAACAGGAGCCCGATCACCACATGCAGTCTTTGTCCATCTTGGGAGACAGATTTGGCACATACACATCAGCCAGGAAAGGGCAGCCCTTAAGGCCCTAATGCCTAAAAGAAATGAGGGCCCTGTATGTCAAACTTGGCAGCAGAATACAGGTGTGGCTGGCAATAGTCTCTTTCTATTCTCAGGCCCCTCTGTATTTTCCTTTATTTTAAAACAGAATGGCTACTAATGTGAATAAGGTATATAGTGACATGGGATCATAAAGTACAAAGGAAAGCTAGCATTCGTTTTTTAATCTAAAGCCCATGTGAGTAGGAGTGAGTCAGTGAGAAGCTGTACAAAGGGGATCTTAAGTCATCATGATGTTACAGACTCTGTAGCCCAGGAACCCTCCAAGGCCTATTTTCATATTACTTAGACATACGGTAATGAAATAAAGGGATGTCTAGTCTACACAAATGCAAAGCCGGGTTCTCCATTTGACCATGAGTCAGACTGCAGGCCTCGGACTTGGCTTCTCGCTGTTGTGAGTCTCGTTTCTTTCCCTTTCCCTTTCTCATAAATGACTCAGGAGACTCACAGAAATACTGTGTGTACTTCTTTTCCTGGAATTATCATTGAGAAAATGCATGTCCTCTAAGGCTTACTGGATTCACCCTCTGAATCGTGCCCAAACTCTGATTTCGCCTCCTGTATGTGGTTTGCAGGGATGGACTATTGGGGTGTCCCACCCATCCACAACTCAAAGTTTCTATTTCTACATTTTGACTGCCAGTTCTATATTTGGGTAAGATCCTGCTTTTTTGCCTGGTTTCCTAGGGAAACAGTTTGTATGAGCCTCTGTGTCCATCTGCCTCGCCTGCCTGGGTTTTTGACTGTAAACCCTTATTATTTCCTATTCTGACAGAAAGGCACAGGGCCTCAACTGTGGGAAACCCCTTGAAATTTGTTTCAAATGAGTAGTAAATTAAAAAAAAAAAAAACCAGAGTTGTGTTGGGGGTGGGGAGATTGTATGCATGACTGTGGGTTTCTAGGTGTCCATATATTTGCAGCTTATGTTAACAGAAAAGCCAGTGTCAGTGCACAGTGGGAGGGGCCCAAAGTCTCACTCCTCAGATACAAAGCCATTGCAACTACATCAGCCTTACACAAAAACATCCTTGCGCTGACCTTCCAGTTAGCTATAGTAGAATTGAAGGGACACTAGACTTGAAGTCAGGGAACCTGAGTTGTGCCATTTCAATCTCAGGCTGGGTCTTTTCATCAATTAAAGAACCTCATATAATTTTTGGAATTGGAACCCCTGGTGCCAAAGTTTCTGTAGCCAAGCTGGATTTATTAAGTAAATGTGCATTTCTTTTTTCAAGTTCGTTATTGGCCAATCAGGTCTATGGAGAGTGACATAATCCATCCTGCTGTACTGATTTGACATTCTATCAATGAACAGTTGAATTTCAGGTGAATTCTTGTATATTTTTAGCCTTTTGAAAGTTTAAAAACAACTCCTAAAATTTCACTGGGTAGATATCATGGGCACCCCAGGGTCCATGAGCAGCATGTTGAGAAACACTAACTTAACATACATGATTTCTAAAATTTTCTCCAGGTCCTTTCTTGATAAATTCTCTACAGAATATTTGGGGCAGGAGGGCGGGTAGAAAGCTGGCAAAGAAGGATGTCTAGTTTCTCACATTATAAAACACCTTTGCTCACCCTGCCCTTGGGGTTCTGTCAGGGTGTCTAATGCGGAATGGGTTCTTCTGTGTTCTGAGGATGTCTCTATACCCCAGAAGCTGGAGGAGAGCCAGGGCTCTCACTGATGACTCATGATGAAGACTGTCCAGGTCTCACATCAGGACGTTGTCACACACCTAGTGTTATAAACAGAGCCCTCAGCAAATGGAATCTGTTTCATTTAATTGCTTTTCAAGATGCCATTACCAGAAATTTTTATGTAAATACATATTTTATTCCCTGAGGCATGTTAATATGAAATCAAAATTATACAACACTGAAATGAAAACAAAATTTCCGTTTTACTAGTTCTCTCTTATGTGTTACTGGGAGCATGATATAGGATATCAAAGGTGCTCAAACTTAGCCAAAGGCACTTTCTTTGGTGCTCCCTCTGAGAAATCACAGGAATGTTATCCTATTGATAGTTCAGCACAGTTCAGTTCGGTGAGTATTTGCAGGTTGCCTTCTCTGGTTAGGTGTTGGGTGCATGCTATGGGAAGTATGGAAGCCATTAATGAAACAAATCCCTAAGTGCCCCTATAAAGTACAAAACAATGTAACTACTCTGCTGGCTAGTCAGTAACTGATGCCTTGGAGATAAGTATCTACTTATTTATAAAGTACTTGTAAGTCAAGCACTGTTCCATATGCTGTGCTAATCCACATCATCCTCATAGCCCTTGGAATTGTGAGTCCTAAAATTATCTCCATTTTGTAATAAGAATGCTGAAGCACAAAGAGGGTAAGTTATCTGCCCAAGGTAACACAGTAATAGTAGTGGGACCAGGCTTTGGGCCCTTGTGTATGTGCTCTTAACCACTCTGCCATGATTTGAGGGAGCAAAAGAAAAAAAGAAGTTTGAATGAGCTCAAAGTATTAAGGAACAGGACATTCAGAATAGGATTTGAAGACTTGCAGGACTGACACTACCAAGGATGATTGGGAATGTCTGTCTCGATGTTCAGAGCATAGGGCACAGTATGAGCAATGACATTGAAGTGAGAAATGGTCTCCAAGTTAGTGCTGAGGCTAATGAGTAGATTGGTTTGGAAGAGTAAGGTTGTGCAAGTGAAAGATAAGATTGACAACAAAGTTTAGTGTCCGAGTCTGATCAAAGAAGGAGTCCAGCCACCTCATCTTGATTATCTAAGTGGGGTCATTAGGCAATTTTAGGTCTGAGAACAGCATGGCCAGTTAATGCCTTGTGTCCACACAACACTCCATTTGAGGTCAGGAAACTAATGCTTACACTTACCAGACTGAAAGAACACCCTTGAATGCATAAATGCAACTGAGCAGGCCACACCATGCCCCCACCCCGGGGCTGTCAAGCCGTCTGCTTCAATACAACCTTGGGGTTCATTGCCTGCATTCTTTATCTTCAGGCAGACTACTTCTCTACTTGAGGAAAATAATGTCTGGCTTATCCCTTTCTAGACAGTAACATCTATCCACATATGGAGAGCTTTGTGTTCCCTGCACATGATGAAGCCTAGGAGCGCTGTGTCTAGTGTGTCGGAGTGAAGACTTGGGGTTAGGTAGCCTTGGGCCAGAATGTTGTCACACATGGTTCCCCTTCCTAATCCTAAATTTTCTCATCTGGATAATGGAGACATATTTGCCTCACCTCACAGGGATTTCGTATTATTAAATGTAATAATCTACATGAAATATTTAGCCTTTTGCCCTACACGTAAGTGACCCATAAATGTAACTTTATTATTATTGATAATAGCATGCAACACAAAGATAAATCCTGCCAAATGCCGGCAAGTTCCCTTGGCTTGTTTTGTTCAATGTAGCCACAGGTTTATCAAGACAGTGATGACAAATAGAAGGCACAGAAAATCTAGGCTCTGTTACACACAGGTTGGTTCCTCCAACTCATCCCTATACTTTCTCTTGAAAATAATATGCTTATGTTTCTGGGGAGAAATCTAATGGGTAGCATGGACACTGGGTAGAAGAACCATTCTCCAAATAAATGCCAGAGAATAAAAAATAAAGTGAACACACCATATGACTTCCCATGTTTAACTAGCAGTTGTTCTTGTCCCCATTTGCCCTTCAGACTTATCTGAGGAGCCTTCTAACCAACTCATTTCCTGGGCCTCACCTCAAAGACGCTGAGCTAATTAATTGGTCTTATTGGGGAGGCACTCTGATGTGTTCAGTGTCCCAAGTGATTCTGATGGGCAGCCCGGATTTAAAATCTGTGGTATCGACAGAAGGTGGGCAAACCGAGAAAGAACCTGGAAAAAAAATCATCCTAAAGCAAGGACTCAACAAGCGTACAGCCGCTTAAAGCTTCACCTCCACTATTTCTTATCTGTGTGGCACTTGCAGGAAGTACCAAAAAATTGAAAAAGAAAAAAAAAGAAAAAGAAAAGGGGGAGGCACAACCTCAACACTAAGTATGTGAGAGCTGTTTTTATATTCTTCAAACAGATATTAGGCAGAGGTTAAGAGAGACTTGGGGAAAAGTGAGGGAACCTGGCATATATGTAGTTAGCAGAAATACAGGTATTGATTGAGAACTTGAGCCAGGCTCCGAGTTTTCAAACTCCTGTACTTAGTTACAACTCATCTTTTCTCTTCATGCTCTCTCATTTCCCATTTCCCAGTTATGGGAAATTATCTAGTTCATTTTACACGTGAGCAAACTGAGCGATGCCTGAGTTCTCACAGTTCAAAAGATCTCCTGCCACCTCCTCCCATATACCGTGGTCTAGTCTGTTGCTGGGTTCAAGGGTAAGAGAGCTAGCTTTGGGGTATCCTAACATTCTTACTGACCCTTTCTGATTTCTCCACCAAAACTCTAAATACTCCCATGCCATCTAGGCCAAGCACTGCTCTCTTATCTTCAAGGATGGCTGAAGTGTCTTACCTTAACTGCCCCAGGCACCACTGCAGAAGAACCCATGACCTTGCTGAGAGCCACTGCATGCCAAAGAAGACTTAATTTCCCTAAGTACTTGGGAGAAGAAAAACAATAATCTATATGATGGACTTTTGGCTGGAACCCATATCCTTTATGAGCAGATAGAATTTGGCATAGCTTATATTCTGATTTAAAGAACAATGTTTTGTCCTGATGTCATTTGTCTAATTAATGTAAAAGAGGATTGGATTTTTTTCTACACAATGTCATCTAGTCTTTGAGATTTTAGAGTTAAACAGCTCAAATCAATCGCCTTGTCTTCTGTGAAGCCTTCTAGATGCTTACAGCTATAGATCTACCCTTAATGTTCACAGGCCTTATGTTCATACCTCAGACATAGTGGAAGTAGTTCCCTCCTGGGATTTGTTGGTTCACTCAATAAACATTTGTTGAACACCCCAAGGTATTCAGCAAGGTGTGTTGGAGGATGCCACTGTATTTGGAAGATTGAGGTAGTGCACAGAGGATGTGGAGGGGGATCATGGCACACGAGAGTGTGAAGGCAGGATTCAAAGTGGTTTCTAAGTTCTGCTCTGGGTATTATAAAGAGGAACCAGAAAAGGTCTGTGAGGACAGAGAAGCAATATTTGTATTTTATAGAGAAATCCATCTTATCATGGCTCCTCTATCCGCAAACACTCAATGAGCGCCTTTTGCATGGCTGATATCATGCTTGGTGAAGATGCAAGACATAATAACAAATGGTCCTTGCCCTCAAGGAGCTCACAGTCTATTGAGTTGCCTTTCTGCCTTTCCCACTAGATTGTGAGCTCCTGGAGGGCAGGCACTTGTGTTCATCTGAGAAAAAAACAAACAAACATGCATTTCAGAGCTAAACCTAGATTACAATCCTAGCTCTATTACTTTCACTATTGCACATCAGTTAACTGATCTCTAAACTGAGGCTAAGATTGCTGGCCTCACCAGGGATGTGCACAGACCTAACTGGAGGAAGAGATGTGGTTACCACAGCAGGCGGTCTGTATCACTCTTTCTCTATCACAATGCCTGGCTCATGGTTTGCACATAGAGCACTTCTGCTGCCTGCCTCGCTGAAGGGCTTGCTTGTCTGTACTGTTGGGAAGATTTCAACAGTAGGTCTGCCTGACACCTAGTTTTGGTGGCCAGCAGATCCATTCTCAGCTTAGACTGTGCTCAAGTCACTACTCCCGGCTGTGAACTGGCAGTCAAGATCAAGAGTTCTGTTCTGAATCGCAGGCATACATCTTGCAAAAGTCAGAACCAAAGTCAAAAGAAAATGACGAAATTTCCTCTCTGGCCAAAATGCTTTTATTTCACCAAGGGCAACAAATCTTGGCAGGAAAAGTTGATTAGCTTGTCCTTATGTAATCAATTGTATTTGCAAATGACAGAGTCCTTTTCACAGTGGCTTAAAGGGGAGGTCTTGGCTATCTGTGGTCTTTGTTTGACACTTTATTGTTTTCAGAGCATTTTTGCAATTCATTATTCACTCCTTTCCTACAAAGTCTCTCTGAAGTCCTCAGGGTGGCAATTAATACCCTTCACTGGGGGGATATTGAGACTTGGAAAAGTGAAGTGGCTTCTCAAAGTCATATAGCTCACTGTAGTGGCTGTTGGTGAGAGGTCCGCTATTTTTTCCAAGGAAACATGAGAGAAATATTAGGACTGTTGATCTGGTTAACACATGATGGTGCATCAAGAGTTGAGCTCATTTTTTTTGGCTCAGAGAGTTACCTTAGAAAGAAATGGAGCCTCTATTTCTTCTTTGTAGAATGCTGAATGGGGTTTTAAAGTCTGATATGCTTTCCTGACCTGTGAAATCACTGTGTCTGTTCCCTCGGCTTTGATCACAAGGTAAACATATTCCATCATGGGAAGAGTCTTCCATTAAAGTTATTGTCAATATGTACATTTAGCAAACTCTTAAAGATTTGCATGATGATCCCAAGGGCTAGTCACCTTCAAACCTACTGTGGTCCAAAATAGGCCAGTGAGATAGAGATTGGGTGACATGTGCTAGGGCATATGACTAGAATAGCGGACATTGGGGGCTCCAATCCCAGTCCATTGGTTTCTGAGTCCAGTGCTTTGCTAAAATGCATGACATCTTAATTCATCACTTGATCTTCTTGCTGTTTTTTCTTCAAAAATTAAAATTGGTAAACTTAAGTCTATAAACTTCTAAGTTTGCCATAATAATGCTAGCATGAAGTGTCTGTTGAAATGAAAAACAATATGCAGTTTCATTTGTTTGAGAAGTTTGCTTTTATTTCCCAGTTTTACCTGTAATTTTTCTAATGTTCCAAAAAAAATGTTCAATGTTTCTTTAATCTACAAGTTGGAATGGAGAGGTTGGCCTAATTTCTGTTTCCCTTCAAGCACAAGCAATAACACATTATAAAGGATGATAAATAGCTGTGTAAAATTTAGATACATTCTATAAATACTTACCCAAACCCTTGTAGTCAGAATCAGGTAGAATGAAAGAACAGTGGAGGTGTTCTCCCCTTCTACACCATTCTCCCTCTTCTAGAGGTAGTTGCTAAGTATGAATACAAAGGTAAATGTCAGGCAGACCTGGATTTGAATCTTGCTCTACCTGCATTACCTGTTATGACTGTAGCTAACTACTTAACTTCCAGAGCCTCCACTTCTTCTTTGTAGAAGGTAGCTAACAAAATGTAGTTCTTAGAACATTTATTTGGTACCAAGCCTGTATGTTTTAAATAGGCTATTATAGTTACCTTGTATCACTGTTTGTGTCTTCATCTAAACCCTTGGTATCCACCTTTGAGACACTTGAATACATTTTTTTTTTTCCTGGAGAGAAACAACTTCAGCTGCACCTGATGTCATTTTAAAATATGTGTCATGCGGTATTTTGCATTTCTAAGTTTGTCCTTACCTTTATAATCAAAGTGCTGACTAATGCAGTATCTGCCACCCTGGTGCCTTGTGCCTTCTTGGCAAATACAATTTGGATTAACAGATTTTCATTTTTAGTTATGAGTGAAATATAACATAACCCAAAGTTTGGAAGGTAGAAAAGGGAAAACAGATAAAGGCAATGTCACACTTGTCATACTCCATGTGGCACAGGGGTTAAGACCATGGACTATGGGAGTCATGGGAATCTGGCCCATGCCCTGAGTGTTCTGCTTACACTTTTGTTCTTTGATTTACTCTTTGTGAAGAAGGGAGATAAGGGTAACCACCTCATCCAGTTGCAGGGCAATGAGGTCCATCTGAATTATATGGAATAGGACCTGTCTCAATAAATTTTAACTGTAATGATGATAAATAAAGATGATGAAGATGAGGATGTCAATTAATTTGTGAATCCCCTTTATGCATATTTGCTATCCCCCAATACTTGAGTCCTATTACTTCTCCTGCTTCTGAGCTTTTTGCAAGAAGTATGTACATGAGGAGGTTAGAGATGATTAAACACATTTCAGGAAGCTGGGCCCAGAGAGGTGATATGATTGTCTATATAGCATTCAGCAAACTGGCAAAGAGGAACCTAGAACTCAATAATGGCCAGACAGCTCTGTCCTCAGGTTCTATGTATTTTTCTTGTTGGGAAAAAAAAAAGAAAAATAAATTCTTGACTTCTAATTGCTACCTATAATTATTAAATCACAGAGTCAGTAAAGCACATTGATTTCTTTCAGTCTGGCTTTTATGATAATGTTGATGCTGCATAATGGTGCCTTGTCCCCCCTGACATGGGTGCCTAAGGAGTGGACGGGGAATACTCCTGGAAGCTCACAGCTAAGCTCTTATGTAAAGACAGCACATGAAAAATACTTTTCATCACTCTCTGGAACACTCAGAAGACTAGAAACCCAGCTTCCATTGTTCTTGTTACCCCTCATACAGCAGAATAACCCATGCAGCAAAATCCCAGGACACCCTATATTCTCCACCCTGGCCTTCCTCTGAGCATTGAGTTGTTGCTATCAGAAACCACTGTAATCACTTGAAGCCTCATTTTCTTCAGCCTCTCATTAAAGTAATCACTTATTGAGATTAGCAACAAGAAGCATTCATTCCAGCCAGTAACGTCTGCCTGAGTCTAGAGCAGCTGACCTGCTGTGCCAGGCTCCTGGAATGATCTGCTGACCATGGCCCTGGGCCCCCTCATGTCTGCATTGACTATAGCAGCAGACAGTTCCCTCACCTACACGAAATATTACAGACATCTTCATTCAAAGCATGATGAGTCAAACAAAAAGGAACGTGGAGGCAGCTAAGAGCTGTGGGCCTGAAAGGAAAGTTGCTGCCACCTTGATTGTGCATGCCTCTTCAAGTCTTCACCAAGGATGCTATTTTTGTTCCTTTTCTATATGTCCAAATTCTACCTTTGTCCAAGATCTAGTTCAAAGACACCTTCTCCTGTGTTCGTCCTTTTCAGTACACAACTGTAATATCTCCCCTCTGTGTTCTGAGAGCACACGATTATTTTGCATTGTTCTATCTATGTCTAGTTTTTCCTACTGTATCTCCTAGAGATCATACATCTCATTAGTTTCTTCACCATAGCACTTAGTGAAAGCACTTGGGATGAATGTGTTCTTGACAACCATCACCTTGGTTATATTTAGTTTAGTGTCGATTAGAGGCTTGCTGAGTTGCATCGTATAAGTGAAACAATGTGATCCTTCACATGCTTGTTGTACTATATCATCAGTTACTTGCTTTTCTCCAAAAGCCTCTCTTTATAGTCAAGAAACATTAGCATCTGAGTCCCTGACATTAAGCATTGTCAGGAGGGTTAAAGTGCTGCCGAATGACCCGGGTCACTGCATTATATTTCTTGATTAGAAAAAGGATAAAACCAGTAATAACTTGCTTTCCAGTTGTTACTAAGCCAGGTAGAATTATGGAGATGGTGAAACATATAAAGTTTTTGATGATCTTTATGGTGGTATTATAATAATAATTCTGCATATTTACAATACTTAATTACATCAGATGCATTTAATTCTGATTGCAGTGACACCTTGGATTCTGTCCTTCCTAGTCTCCATGAAGTTGGGAAGCAGTTTCTAGAATCAGTGTGGTTGGGGATAAATCCTAGCTCCTTCTCATACCAGCTCCGTGACCTTGAGCATGTTATTTAGTTTCTGTGATCACAACGTCCTCATCTACAAAGTGCAGTAGCAAAAGTTCTCATCCTTTTGACTTACTTCAAAGGTTAAAGGAGATTAGTGCATGAAGAGAGTAGTAGCTCCATAAATATAATTATTGCAACCCCCAGGCATTGTATAAGGCCTCTGATGAAGAAAATTCTCTCCATATATGAGGTATTTTTCTTTCAAAGTCATGTTACTAGGCAATAGTCACTGAAACAAAAGGGCAGAGGACATATTGAGGCCCGTCTGATTCTTAGAGCTTTGAACTCACCTGTGTAACAACAAGAAAGCCATGGGGGCTTCATAGAATGAAGAGAAACACCCATTGTTAGTCGAGGAAAAGGAAACTTAAACAGAGATGGCCTCAGCACTGCCTGAAGAATTCTCTGTGGGCCACATCTGTTTGTGCCAGCTGTTGTCAGTCTGTGCAGGCTCGCCGAGAATAACAGCAGTGATTTTCACTTTATAGCAACTTCCATCTCAGGATCTCAGAAGGCTGCATAAATGTAGATTTGGGCTCCCAACATTTTTTGCCAAGAATGAGCATACTTTACAGAACATCCAGAATGTGTCACTGTTCTGAGTGAAGCTTCCACGGTGGAAACAGGATTAAACTAGTTTTGAATTAGATTTGCTTTCTTGATCTGAGCTTTCTTGATTTTACCCATCATTTTCTAGATGACCTTGAATAACTCAGTTCCTCTTCTTGCCTCTGTTTTCTCACTCCACTGGTTTCTGTTTCTGATAATCCACATAGTGAAAGGGGTCTAGAGCTGCCTCCACATTTTAAAGAGACCTTAGTTCTTATAGAATATGGTCTTAGTCTTTGATTCCTGGTTAGCCCAGAACCCAGAAGAAAAATGTATCCCTTGAGTCCCTGGTAAACTGCACCATCTTTTAGTGTTTCTGTATGAAAGAATATGAAAGCCTGTTACTTGTTTTTCCCTTTGCCCACCTCCAGGGAAAGTACTCTTCATTATTTTATTCTACCATTTCAGGAATTAACCTTAACCCTCCAGTTTGTGTCTGATATTGATAAAGGAAATAATCTTTTGAAGAACATTCTACCATTTGGCTGAGTCATCAGTGGAGACATCAAAAATGGACACATGTTTCAATGTTTTGTCTCATACCATCTGCATCAGGGTGACCTGGGGTGCTCCTTCCATCCTTGGTTGCCATCTTTGAGCACAGAGGAAATAGATCATGAAAGTTGTACTTGTTTTTAAGAAAATTTCCTTTGATGGTTCAAGATTTGGTAGAATATGATTAAATTCTCTAAAAATAAGTAGGTAAGCTATAAAATATCACTGGAAAAAAATGCAGATGAGTTGTGGTCAAACATGATGTTTTGGATTGAAATTGCAGATTCTCCACTTTATCAAGATGATCTTCATACATCTGTTTTCTCATTTGTAAAATCGGTACAGTAACTACCTGATAAGGCTGCTCAGGTGATTAAATGAGTTGATTAATGTAAAATGTTTTGAACATTGCTTGGCACCTAATAAACACTCAGTGTACCTTTATTATTTTCATTTTCATAAAGTATAAATCAATAAATATATAAATGAAACACTAATGCATTTCCCCCTGTCAGAATTTGTGAAAAACCATAAGAAAGTCCTTTAATAGGAATAGTATTATTTTAATTGTGTTTATGATTCATTCGAAATAATAAATGTTGCTAGTCATTAGATTCAATTTTGGAGAACGGTCTTTCTTCCCCTCTGCTTCAGTGCTGATGAATGATACTAAGTCATTTATGTTCTCTCATCCACTTTCCTACCACATTTGAAAGAAAACCACAGCTCAAACCTGACAGGCTGCTTGTGAGCATTTAATACAAATAATCATGAGCCACTGTTAAATCTAGCATGGGTCATGTACCATCTCAGGTGTTGCTCACAATGGCTCTGAAACAAAGCCATCCATCCTCTCTCACCTGCCTGACCGCCCCCACCCCACCCCTTTATGTGAAGACTCTAATGCTAAGGTAAGTTTTTTAAAACTTGTAAAATGTTGAACCAAGTTATTCTGTCTCCAAAGCCCACACTTTCTCCATTACACCACAATCAGTGTTTGTGAAAGTAAAAGGGCCACGTTAGTCTCCAACCTCTGATATAATTAGCATCACGCTTTAATCAGTGAGGTTGACTGCCTTGATTAACCTTTATGATAGATCATGTAAGTTTCATATTTCTAAATGAATATATAGAGGCATCTGTAAATTAGTAGAAAAACACTGAGCTTGGATCAGAAGACTCGTGTTTAACTCCTGGCTCTGCCACTTGGATTTTGGCTAAGTCATTTGACACATAGTTGCTTAACAAGCCACTAGCTTGGTTTGTTTCTTTGTACCAAAAAAAGGAGAGAGAAGAAAGAAAAATAAACAATAATATCATGCTTTGGAGTTTATTATACTGTAAATAATCTAGTATTTGTGAGTATTGCATTGAGCTCCTTGTAGACTCTAAAGGAGCAAAGAAATGTGAAAGATTTTAAATTCTGTGATGGACTAGAAAGCTGTTTTAGCGCCTCTGATTTTTTTTTTTTTTTTTTTTTTTGCAGGAGAGAGTTAAACCCAATGTACTTAACAACTCTGAGCCACATCCCCAGACATTTTACTTTATTTAATTTTTTTTTTTTTTGAGACAGGTCTTGCTAAGTTGTTTAGGGCTTCACTAAGTTCCTGAGGCTGGTGTTGAACTTGCAATGTTCCTGCCTTAGCCTCCTGAGCAACAGAGATACAGGCACATACCACCAAGCCCAGTAGCTCCTCTGTAAATTCTACCCCTCCTCCAAGTCCTGATTCAAGCCCCTTATCATTTTGACATGTTTTTGGTATAGTCCAGCCCATCAGGACTTCTCTCTCCTCTGAATCCATATCATTTGGTGATATATTTGCATAAGATTCATACAGCAGGATGTATCTCTAAGGATAAAATTAATTTCTAAATCAGCATAGAAATAAATAGGGTTCATGGACCATCCCATTTAACTCATGAGATAAAACCTACTGATCCCATTTTATGATTGAAGCAACTAACACTTAGTGAAATAAAATCTTTCCCTGAGCCACACGATTTGTGAGTAGTGGACATGGGATTTGAACATTAGCAAGGAGAATCCAGAACATGGACACAAGCATCTTAGTCGTTCTGATTATTATTCACATTTGTTTTTTCACTTTGTTCCTTTACTTCTCCCTCGTATGCCTTGATTTCCTGACTGGATTACAAATTTCTTAAACTAGATGCATCTCATTCATTTTGATGAGAGCCTTAACACCCAATTAATTACTAGTATTTGTGGATAATTTAATCTAGATCTAACCAAAGGCTGCAGTTTGCTGCACTGCTTGAATGAATAAGGACTTTGGACTGTTTCCTCTTTGCCTGTAGCTGGATACTGAACTTCCCACCATGTTGAGCTACTTTGATTTGATTTTCACAGGTTAAACAAAAAGTCCCTTTTCTGTTATTCTCACTTAGTCACCTTGCCTGCCTCCCTGCCCAGGTCTAGAAATCCAGTGTGGTCAGTGTGTCTGTCAGAGGGTAGACTTGTTAGCTGAGGGTGGCATTATTATTGAACAAAACACATGCCCTTTCTTTGCATTTCAGGTGTCTTGAGTCTCTGAGCAAGAACCCCTTTGACTCAAATGAAAACCACCTTGTGTTAGGTGATTTATGGGGAGTTAACCATTTGTTTGCTGGTGTGCATTTCCCACGAAAATCTCAAAAACAGAAATTTACCTCAGCCATGGAAAGTGATGTGCCAAGCATCATATTTGCATATTAAAACTGAAAATTGATTTGCATGTTATTTCAGTGTCTTGTGTCACGTTCAGGCATCTGTCAATCCCACTAGATAGAAACAGCTTGTACAGTAGGAAAGTATTTCTGTGCATATAGACTGAAAATCTAGGTGCCTTCATTTTTTTCAATTCATTTGCACTTTGGGTTCTCCATTCTCTCCTGGCATCATGCTAGAAATACTAAGAACCTTGTGTTTTCAAAAGTGTGCTTGTTATTTTCTGTGAGAATCCACTTTTTACTATGTTCTATTTAAATCATTTAAAAATCTTATAAAGAAAAAATAAATTACTCATAATCCCACCATCCTGACATAAGCTTCATTAACATTTTGGTATATTTCCTTCTAGTATCTGATTTTTTATACTCACATATAGGCACTCTTACAGATAAATTTTTCTACATTTGAAATTATCGGATGTACTATTTTAATATGCTCCTGTTTTCTTAACGTCCTAATAGCAAGAATTATGAGACAATAAATAATTTGTAATAAGGGACTGGGAAACCAACTTTTTTACCAGACCAGGGGTATTGAACCATGGTCCAGGCTGGAAACACTATGGGAAGCACTACATTTTTTTCTGAAAAGTCTTTTTCAGAGCCCTTTGTTAATGGTGTAGCTTTGGGATGCAGAGCTTTTCTATGGAACAATGAGTGGTGACATCTTTCTTCCTAGCATTGGCACAGCTAGCCCTTGCATTGTTCCAGACAAGCAAATAAAGATGGAGCATCTTCCCAGGGAAAGTCACTGCCAGATACCAGTGGAGAGCAGCAAACACTAAAACATGGTTTAGTTTGAAAGCAACCAAGTTCATTGCATTTGTCAAACATTTATATCATTGCTCTGGTTGAGATGAAGCCAACCAATGGGAGCAGCATCTTGTAACTCACCTACCTTTGTTAACATCAAATCCCTTTTACATAACATGCATAAAGCCTAATTAATGAGTTTAGCCACAGTATTCTTAAAACAGCTTCTTTTAGCCTCCCATAGAGCTAGTTGAGAAAGATCTTCTTACTCTACAGAAGCAACCTGCTTTCTCTTTAAGGAGAACCCCTTGGAGGTTCAGAGCAGGAAGCAGGGAAGTAAATACTGTGAATCAGGTCAGCAAGAGGATTATCTCTGACCTTGAAGATCTGGGGATCCTGCTTCTCCCCTTTCCTGCTTCTTGTCTACCAGGACAGGTAACATCAGTCCTTGTGCCTTGTCTGCCTGGAGCTCATCCAGACAAGGAAGCACGAGGGAGGCTGCTCTGCTCTGAATGGCCATGGGGCTTACGTCATTACTTTATGTTTTGGTGCCAAAGGCTAGGATGTAGAAAGGTGAACAATTTGAAGGGCCAGCAAAGCATACATTCACCAAATGTCATGTATTTCAAGATTTATCGTTGAAAGTACTCAGTGATTACATCACTTGCTAGAGCATGGATTAATGTGAAACTCGGGCATGCTACACTGAAGTACTTTATTAGCAGATAGGAAATTGGAGAGTTGCTGGAGACAACCTATTCTGCAAATATTCCACTTTCAAAAAGAAAATCACCTTTGTTAGTGGTTTCTACCAGTCTCTCCTGGTAATTACAATTGCCATTTATTTGATGTTTAATATTTTACAATGCTTCTGAATATGAATTAGATATTATTATCCTTTAGCTTAAAAATGAGAAAATCAATAATAGAAAAGCAGATCCTTAGTAATAACATAAAGGGTATCTAGACAGGAGGACTAAGAGCTGGCATACTCCAAGCCCCAGCACTCTTGAAGCTACCTTGAATATAGAGGTGGAGGGGTAGGTGTGAAGAGAGTCTGGCTCCCTTCAGCCCAGCCTAGAGCACCATAAGGCCTTGTTGTGCAAATACAAAGCCCCCTCAGTCAAAAGTTAGTAACTTCTTAGCAACTCCATCTTGCTGAAATTCAGAATCCTCAGTCCTTGCCCATTACTGCAAATTTGGCTTAAGAAAGAAGATTTCGAACCATCAAGCATGACATGAGAAAAGGAAGATGAGACCCTTAGAGGTTATAAGAAAAACAAGCTTTTGAAAGTGGAAGGCTGACTGGGAATGGGTTTCACATCTAGACTCAAACTTTTTAATTTCTGAGTCTTCCTCTTCGTGTGCATACCATTCATCTTTCAGGAAAATAGAATTTCTGAACAGAAGAACCAAAAGCATGCTTTCCTGCCCCTATAAGGCTGTGACGGATATGAATTTATGTGCTGTTAGCAAACAGGCAGTTTTCTCTTTTTCCTACCTGCTGACTGACTTCTCTGAGGCTCATGCCTTTTAACCTGAAACAGAACAGGTGTCCATCAAATCATCTGTGTTGGCCAGAAGGGGTGCTTTTCCCATTTACACAGTGAGACGTTGAGATTAGAGTATGATATTCAGTGAGAGAAAGTAGAAGCAGCCACAGAAAATTGCAAACTGCAAACTTGACACAGCTAAATGGGCGGTGGGGAGAACGAAAATATCAGAAATATATATTTTTTTTCTGGCAGGCTTTCAGCTCTAAAATGGGGCTAATTCTACCTTTTGAAAAGAAGATAATTTCAATGCTTCTTTTTTCAAGAACATGTAATTGAAGTCATTTTGCCTCTGAGAGAAGGAACCTCTTGTACATCATTACAAATGGACAAGAAAAATGAGCATCTCTGGTACCCAGAGTGGTAGAGTATTCATTATCATGTAATCTTCCTGAATATTTTGGCTGCCTTTTCTTCATGTTATCTGTTTAGGCGGTATTTTTCTGGTAAGGTTCAGATTTGCAGTAAGTTCAAGTTATCTAGCACTATGGAACTAAGAAATCAACAGTAAGAAAAAGTGACCCCCAACAAGGCCACTGTCAGAGTAACTGGGCTGGCTGCAGGTGTGGGGTAGCCATTTTATAATGGATCCTTTAGTACATATGTTGAAAGAGTTGAATTGTGACAGATTCAAGGTAGTGAGGTATTCTGGGAGTCTTGGCTGTTTACCAGGCTTCCTTTTTTCTTTAGAAAGTTTAATGGGATTTTTGCTTCTCCACCAAAGGAAGAACATGGTAGCATCAGGTGGCTAACCTTTATATGTTCTTGATTTCATAAGACAAGTGTAGCGAAAGTTCAGTAGGCTGCAGAAACCTCATGATCTGCCCGCGGCTTACTCAGATTCAGAATGCTGAATGAAGTTCTGGGTGTTTCAGAAGATGCTGACAAGTGACTTACGTCCCCTTATAAATGGAAATCTCTGTAATAATGAGGTTTCCACTTACTCAGTGTGTCTGTTTTTATAGACTACAAAGTATCCATGAATATAAATATCTGTGATTTCACTCTAAAGTTCAGTAATGATATGTGCTCTGCAGATTATGGGCATACAAATATGATAGAGTAGAATCAAAGGACTCTTTGAAAATATCATTTTACACAGTGAAGAAACTGAGGCCCAGGAAATGGAAGTGATTTGATCAAAGTCACTGGGCAAGTTAAAGGCAAAAGTAAGATGAAAGTGATTCTCAATAGTCAGGTCTTCTGTAACCATGTAGAAATACACAAATCACTTACATCCTATGTAAGAATGCATAAAACACTTCAAACACCACAAAGTGTTGTAGAAATATGATGGGTATTGCTATTCACGTTATTTTTAATCTGGTGGAATTTCTTTGTTCACCAAGGATTCCATTCATGTATATATTTTTATTTTTGTAGAAATTATTTCCCATTAACACAGTCCCACATGTGACTGCAAATTGGGCATTATATTAAGTATTTCTTTGAATGACAATCTCCTAGGTTTGTAACAAGGAAGAAGGAATGGCAAAGAATTGCTTGCAGATACTTGGATGTTTTGTATCTAAGAAAAAAAAATTGTAGAAAAAAGAAAATATAGAAACATATATAGAAAATAAAAATCACTTTTCCATGTCTTTCACTCATTAGCTTCTGAGCATGTTTATTTTCAATCTCCCTCATGAAATAGTTTAAGGCAGGTCACCTGGTGAGTGGATGGCTTTCCTCCTTGTGGTAACTTGGGGCCCAAGCTCCCTCCTTCTTGTGCCTCACATGGCCACCTCTAACTGCAATAGGGAAGGAAAGCTGTAGTCTAGCTGCGTGCCCAGAAAGGAGAGGAAAGAAGTTGTGTTTAGTTCAGAAGTATCTGCCATACGAAGTAAATATTCAGAGACCTTTTTAAGTCTGTTAGCCATTCAATTGCTGAGTAATACCACAATGTCTGGTTGCATTTTTAAATGGCCTTGGTGTTGGAAGATATTTGCCAGTCTACTTCTTTACTAAAGGCAACCACCATTTCAAAATCTTCTGATGATCTTCTATTACCTAAAACACAGTCTTGACATTGATCAAAGTCCACATTCCATACTCTATCCTGGTTCTGCTTCTCCTCTGTTTTCCTAACAGCTTTGCTGATATGTATGATCCTTTATAATAACTGTTTTGGACATCACTTTCTATCTTTTCTCCTTCCTTTCCCCTCCCTTTGCTTTTCCCATCTCATAGCACACAGGAATCTATTCCTGTGTCTTAGTGCTTGCAAATGTTTTTGTAATTCTCTTTTTTCACATCCTTTTCTTCTTAAACTGTGTTTTGTTAGAGGTAGAAACTCTTAATATTTTTTTTTTTTATTACCAGTTCCTGGCAATCTCTTAGGAAGAAAACGTTAAGAAAATTTTGAAGGAGTCCTCAGAAATCTATTACTTCATAACTCACCTGTGGATTATATAATGTTACTTTGTTTTTACTAAGGGGTCCAGATATTTCAAAGAACATACATATTAGTGATTAATATCAGTACTTGAATGTCTTTTTCTTAGAAGAAAAGACGAAAGGTTTTGTTTATATTTTTTCACAAGATCTGTCGAGCAGTGGCCCTCCAAGAGCAAGATGCAAATAATGGCATCTGAACCCTAAGGCCTTGCAGTGCCACAGAAATATGCCCCACTTGGCAAACCCCAATTTCATTCAGGGTTCTGCCACTTCTCAGCAGTGGTACCTCACACAGGGTCACTTACTTATCTTTTTGAGCCTCAATTTCCTCATCCTTAAAACAGGATCTCATACCATACATGGCTGCCATTTGTGCATTTGAGAGTGTATGCATTTGAAAGTAGGAACCTTGAAAAGGGACATGAACATGTGAGGAAGTATCATGCCACAGAGAATATTTTGCTGCTACTACTCACACTTTGGCTCTTGACGGAATATAGAAGAAAATAATGCACATCATCCCTTTCCAGTGCCCCACCACAATTTTCAAGTGTGCTTTATTGCTTATCCACGACACTAAAAGTTGTTTACTAATCGATAAGCTGGCAGAGTTGTTCATTTTCTTAGGATACGATAGTCCTGAGCACAACTAGAGGAGAGAAATTGGAGGGGAGTCTGTTTATCCAAATGAGGCAAAGACTAGATTACTCCTGTCAGGATTGAATACTGAAAGGCCTAGGCCATCTTTCTTGCTGTGAGAAACAACTCTTGTACAAGACAAGACCTTGTATTTTTCCCAGTATTTATCCCCAGGTGGTAAGGATTAAGCACTAGGTAATGGAGGAAGGGAGTCCAATAGACACATAAAGTTCAAAAGCACTAAGAAATGATCTTTTGAGGCCTTTCCTCACAGAAATATCAGTAATCCATGATTAATATTACAGGTGGTCTCTAGCCTCCCCTGGGTCTACTTAGAATTTCTCTACTTTTTGTGGTGTAAAGGTGGTATGTGTTCAGTAGAAACCAAATTCATATTTGGAATTTTGATCTTTTTCTGGGCTGCTGATAAGCAGTGGGATGCTCTCTGAAGATGCCAGGCAAAGGTGACAAGCTACAGCTCCCACTCAGCCACTGGTCACGGGGTTAAATGCCGGCACTCTGCAGCTCCCTGTGAGGCTGAGCTGTGAGACTGAGCTGTGAGGCTCAGTTAGCTACATTAAAGGCATCTTTGACTTTCGGTGTTTTCAACTTACAGCGGATTTTTCAGCACATTCCCCCATCATAATTCAGAATGGCATCTGTATACCAAAGTAGAATCTAAAAAATAAAAAGTCTTTTCAAGTTTATTATTTCAGAAAACGTACAGCAAAGAAATAAGGAGAGATATTCCAAGAATCAAAGGAATGGCGCATTTTTCTTTTTAATCTGTAAAACACTGACAAAGAAAATACTTTAAATTTGACTTCCACTTGAAATGTATGTACTAAGGGGTACAGTCTGAATTTCTGGCTTAGATTTATAGATGACATGTTCACTTTCCTGTTACTATTGAAAGACAATGACATATGTCTTTGACAATAATATATTGTGTCCATTCCTTGTGGGTCTCCCCTATGTCTGGAAGCAGAAATTATGAGGTGCTCTGTAATAATTGTTGACTTAATTAAAATAGTCAGCACCATTGTTATTAGAGGTAAGATTTTGTACTTTGCTAGAATTGTTCTATAGGAAGCAGTGTTTGATTAGGGGTGGGGGAGGGGGGAGCCATGGCATTTTGAAAAGTTTATTAATACTGGAAAGTCACTCATCCAATGTTCATGGGGTTGCAGTTCTCCCTTTATTGCAAGCCTGGTCACTGGTCACTTTCATGTCCAAGTTTTCAGTTTTGCTTCCTGAACTGGGATAATGCCCTCTCAGAGACAGGTTGGAAGATTCAAGGAGTGCCTCTTCATTGCAACAATCTAAAAGTAGCTAAGCCCTCTATTGCATGAGATGCAGGCTATCCCAGTCTATTTCTCACAAACACTGTGGGGTGCATTGGCAAACTCTTTGCACAGAAGGGAACCTGAAGTTATATGAGATTCATAAGACTACCTAAGGACTCCAAGTTGTGTTATAGCCAAGTCTCTCTCCAGCTATAATAAGCCATGTAATATACCCTTTACTCTGTCTGACTGCAAATTCCCGTCTGGATGTGGTCTCAGAGCCCTACTATTCACTCTACACCCAGGACAGAACTTTCTATATTTGATTATATCATCCCTCTAATAAAAACCCTTATCAGAGTTTCTTCTGTTCTGGATGTTCCTGAGAACATCCAGATACATTCCTTGTAGTTTGTGAACTACTTAAAGTCTTAAGCAAATTCTCTGTGTTTTCATAAATACCATGTTTTTTTTTTTTTTTTTGCCAAAAGAGGAATAGCTCAGCAGATTTTGAGAGTTGTACCTGGTGTCACCTGTGGGCTCACAGTCCTTGAGAAGCTCTAAACACCTCAAGTGTGCCAAGGCAGCAGTGAGCCCCCACTTCCTCTCTTCCCGCCCTTCAGACTGAAACACTGAACCACTTGTACTTCTTTGTACTCACAGGTTGCTTGTAACTCTGACCCTTTGCTAGTCAGAATTCCCCACTTGACCTGGGTTGGGAGCATTTTGCATGATTTTGGTGGTATCCGGCAAATCTTATCACTTCAAGCCATCATGGTAATAAAACAAAAGTTCTACTTCATGAAATGCAAAAGTAGAACTACATACTGTAAAATAAATAAATATAGAAATTAAAACTCCCCTAGAATTTCACACCGGGGGTTGGGGGAACCTTTAACAATATGCCCTTTCCGATTTTTTTCATGTCTTTGTATAGATCTGTAATTAGACAAATTATACTCACTTTACAAAAATGGCGTTTCACTTAGCCATCCTATTATGCAATTGAATTTGCTAAGACTCATGCTGTTGTCATCTTCATAGGTTTGTACATAGAAATTTGTATCTAAAATGATCCTTTATGTGATCCATTTAATGGTTAGTTACATTGTTACTTTTTGTTCCTCTCAAATATAGCTCCTGTCATCAGTCTTGGTCATATAATTTTATATACTTATCTGAGTATTTCTAAATAATTTTCCTAGAAGTAGATAGCACATGCAGAATTTAAAGTTTATTAATACTGGAAAGTCACTCATCCAATGTTCATATCTATGTATATGCCCAACAATGTACTCTGCTTCTTATAATTAGTCATGTGTGCTGTTTCTCCCTCCCTCTTGAGTCCAATCATCTCCAGGCAAGCACTGTGCCTACTCTATCTTGGAAATTCCCTACTGCTTGCAGATGTTACACAAAATAGACATTGTAAGAATAAGTGATTAAACAAATAAGCAAAAGAATAAATGTGCGGGTTAAAGAAGTCAGTAGCCCAAATACTAACTGTATTGGGCAGGTAATATTTGCATTTCAGAGGAGCCTAGATCTGCCAAAGAATCAAGATCAAGCCTAGATCAAGTCAAAGAATGAGTCTGGGGAATGGTCCCTTGTGCTGATGTTACCATAAATAGCTCTGTCTTGTTCTTTTGGGGACTCAATTTCCTATCTCACTATGAGGAAATTGATATGATTCTTCAGATCACCTAGTTGTATTTTTTTTGTTACCTGATGCAGGCCAGAGTTTCTTTACATTTTTCCAGTCTCCAATCCAAATTTTCCAATAGTAAAATAAAATTCCAGGGCAATGTTGGGCCCAGCATTCTCTATACATTTCAAGAAATGGAAAATTATTATAGCGAAAAGGCCATAAACAGTGAACATTCTCACATATGTTGAATAAGAATGTCTTACTTAGACATCACACAAATAATTAATACCCTAAGTCTCCAAACAAGCAAAGCTAATTACCTTGGTTGATTCTAGACTTCACCTAAAGGGGCTGTATCCTTTCTGCCTTTCAGGGTGGACACACAGGGTCTATGGGGCCTCCATCTATGCCTCCTTCATTCCGCCCAGAAGATGAGCTCGAGCACCTAACCAAAAAGATGCTATATGACATGGAAAATCCACCTTCGGATGAATACTTTGGTGAGTGGGGTTTAGCGCTGACTTCTAAAGTAAATGTCCTATTCTACTTTTCTTACTAAATAGTGTCATCATCTCTGCTGATAAAGTATTTGAGTCTGGATGCATGAGAGTTGATGTGCACGCACACATCACTGAGTAATTGTGAGGATTGTGTTAGATACTATCATAAATGGGAAACTACTTAATTTGAACTATAATTGCCTTGGTTCTCAGTTTCTTGAGACACACTTTATTTCTTTATTGATGCCAGTGCTAGGAATCTAACTCAGGGTCTTGTGCCTGCTAGACAAGCACTCTACCATTGAGCTACATCCATAGCCCATAAATATGATTTTAAGATTTAACTTTTGACCATTTGTTAGCTATCCATTAGGGAAAACAAATCAGATTTCTGTGTACATTCAAGTTTCTCACTGTTCTAAGAGTCATGTATAGAATATGGAACTGAATGTGATCTCAACTCCATACTCTCAAATCTTTTCCTTGTCCAAATTTAGGTGACGATGTTCCCTTTGTATTTTTAACTTCCTCCTTCCTTAAAACTGCAAATAACTAAGAATAGTTAATTCTTCCAGTCCATTAGTAGAATACAAAATTATGAATTATATGCCAATTACAAGGTACCATGAACACATAATTTGTCAGAGTGGTTGTAATGGTTCAAAAGCATTAAGACAAACACGCAGATAATTACTAGTCTAGTTAAGAAGTGGTAATAGCCATAAGAAGGCCAAGGTCAGATGTTACAAATTTTAAAAGCTCAATCAGGAACATCAGGAATGTTTTAAAAAAGAATTGGTGGCACTTGAACCTGGACCTTTCAAACCAATGTCTCTCAAATTTTCTATGGTAAAGACTATTTTCATTCTCATCTATTGAGACCAATGTTTTTGCAGCATATAATTAAAATTAATTACTAGGAAAATAAATTAAAAATATAAAATACCAAAAAATACAGTGTGAAAAACCAAATTTTATTAAATTTGAGAGATTAAAAAAAATTACGCAAGCTGTTATAGGAGGTTTTAGACACTCATTCTCTGTTTCTTCGCTTGTCTCACCCCAGGATGACAAACATTTCTTAGTCAAACACCCATCTGAGGACCACTTTTTGAGTAGTTGCTTTAAGGACATGTGGAGAAAGACCATTTAGGGTGCAATTTGAGTAAAGGCTCAAAGGTGGGAAAATTGCACAGGGCTTTTGCTTCTTCAAATATTTCCTATTTTCCTGTCTTCCCCCTTGCTTCCTATTTGGGAATATGTAATGAAAGGTAAACTAAGGGCACTGACCCAAAGCCGCATAGTGAATGGAGTGGGAGGAACTGGGATGTGAAAAACATGGCCTTTATATGTATGCAGGTGGCAGTGTAGCTTAGCCAAAGAGCACATGAGTGGGAATACAGAAGTCTGCTTCTAGTCCCTCTGTGCCCATGGCTGGCTAAGCACTATGAGCCTTCCCCTCATCTGCTGGAACCCCATTTCCCACCTTGGTAAGTCAAACATGTACAGCAAATATTCTCTAGCTTTTCTTTCAAAACTAGTAAATTCACTAGAGAATCAGTTATGAATCCAAAGAAGCATAGCAATAAAGATGAACATTAGTTGATGGAGATTGGCACAAATGCATGGATAAGAGTAAAGCACAACAAAAAGCCAAAGGAGGTCTCCAGTTATATGAAAATATACTAAAAGTCTATCATGCTCTTGTCATTACAGTGGGAGGAAGGTATATAAACTTTAAAAAAAGCAAAGCATGTTAAAAATGAAAAATAAGGTCTCTGAATTTGAATAGATTAAGAATGAAAAACTGACTTCCACGTGTATATGCTTCAAATATCATAGCAACAAAATAAATAGCAATGAAGAAAACTGAACATGGACAGTGACTGTATTAATGAAGACTTGTTGAACATTCTGGGTAACAGATAAAAATTACTACCTCTGTGTTCAGGAACTGTCATAGCTCTACTATGTACTATCTTAGAAAACTTGAGCAAATTATTTACTCTCTAAACATTTATTTTTGTTTTATCTATAATATGGAAATAATGTCTATCTTATACTGTTATTGTGAGTAATGAATGAAATATTTATAGAAAGCACTTAGCCAACTTCTTGGCATGTAGAATATGCTCAGTAGTCAAAGTTCTCCAATGCTCTTGAGGCTTGCAGTTTATTTAAGAAAATAAGATATGCCCATTAAAAACCCATCAATAATACTTGATTTAAATTTAAGTTCTTAGCAATAGTAGAACATGTGTCACTAACTGGTAAATAATCATTGCCAAGTGGAGATTACTAACCATGAGGGAAATTTTTTAAAAAAGAAAGATGGCTAACTTTTATTGAGTATTTATGATATAGCAGCACTATTTTATGTACTTCACAGAAATTAACTTTATTTCATCCTTACAGAAAAACAACCCTGAGAAGTAGATGCTGTTATCATTTCCAGATTAGAAAATTAAGGTGCAGAAATATTAAGTATTTTGCAGCTAATAGTTGAAGCAGGACTCTATTAGATTCCAGGCTCAAGGCCTACATCTTTAAAATAGACAGTATAGGAGAAGGGGAGAGTTAGCCAAGCTGCACATTTAAAAAAGAGTTTATGAAGCCAGATGCCATGGCACATGTGACTCAGGAAGCTGAGGCAGGAGGATCACAAGTTCAGAGCCTGCCTCAGCAATTTATGGAGGCCCTAGCAGCTTAGTGATACCCTGTCTCAAAATAAAAAATAAAAAAGGGGTGGAGATGTGGCTCAGTGGTTAAGCACCCATGGGTTCAGTCCCCAGTACCAAAAAAGAAAAAGGTTTATGAGGAGCCTAGCTTCAGATAGATGGAAAGAAAATAAGGGGTAGATACTCTCTTCTAAGAACACAAAATAAACAAAATATAATTTGAGTCAGGTTTGATGAAGGAGAATGTACTTTTGTGGAAAACATCCAAAGACATACACCCTCCAGGGTAATGCTGGGAGCAGACATCAGTCTTAACCTTTAAAATGTGTTTAGATAATTCACAATAGCCAAACTATGGAGCCAGCCTAGGTGTCCATCAACAGATGAATGGATAAAGGAAAGGTGGTATATATATACAATAGAATTTCTCTCAGCCATGAAGAAAAATGAAATTATGTCAGTTGCAGGAAAATGAGTAGAACCTAGAGATCATCATGTTAAGTGAAGTAAGTCGGACTTACTGACCAAGGGTAATATGTTTTCTCTCACATTTAGAAACTAAAGAGAAAAAAAGGAAAAGAAAGGCAGGTCTTGATCTCATAAAAACCAAAGGGAGATCAGTAGCTGAAAGGGACCAAGAGGTGGGAGGTGGGAAGGAAAGGGGAAGTACTGAGAGTGATATTGGCCAAATTATATTGTTCTATTGTACACATGTATGAACAACAACAAATTCGATCATTATAAACAAGTATAGTGCATCAACAACAACAAAAAAGTGGAAAAAATTTTAAAATAAAATAAAAAGTACTTAGAGCCTAATAGGATCTGTGCAGAGTTGTGGTGTTTTATTATAACACAAGACAGAAAATGACAGGTGATTCAATTAAAATGCAGCCAATGTTGTTGGAGGATTCAGAAAAAGAAGAGGAAACATCCAGAAGCAGGAGTGGAAAGGTGTTTATGAAGTTGTTAGCCTCTGAGTCTAACAACTCAGTCTTTAAAATCAAGCAAGTCTTTAGAATTAAGCTAGAAAGTAGGAGGATAGGAGAGAAGTAAACTCATTTTTGATGAGAGGAATTTTGAATACCAAGGAAGAAAACCACTGGAGTGAAATGCCCATGTGGGAAGTAGCAAATTTTGAGGGAAAACATTGGTGAAATAGATCAGGACCGATCTGTAAAAGGCTTTCAAACCCTGGCTGAAGGCTAAGGACTTTATAGTCTATAACAAGTCGTTGCATATTGCTGAGATGCATACCAGGGGGTCTGTCCCATCCATAGTGGTTAAGACCATGGACTCCCAGCCAGAGTGCCTGAGTGGAATACCCACTGTACTTTTACTGGCAACTTAAAGTCTGGAGGCAAAGGACATTTTAGCAGAACCATTATTTACTGTTCCACTCTTTAAATGCTTCCCATAAAATGTCTCTGTGCCTACCACTTTGCTAGGCCATAGTGCAACACACACGCAGAAGCCGTTCCCTCAGGGGCCTCACAGGCTCCTGGGACAGGTGGGAAAGACTCACAAAGATGGGACTTCAGTGTGGATGTCAGCTCTGTGTTGAGTGTGACTTAGGGTGCCACATAGGGATGGAAGAGATGTTCTCTATGTCTGATACATCTGTCTGAAGACAAGAGAAAGAAGATTACTTAGCATTGTGTTGGGTCAGGAGGACTTGACCCAACAGACATGGATAAACTCCTCCTTTGCTCTCTATCTGAATTTCACATTAGGCCTATTTTGGGCTGAAAATAGCATTGCCAACCAAATACCACCCTTTAAAAAAAAAAAAAAAAAAAGCTTCTCCCTCATCTCCCTCACAATACCATCCCAACCCCAACCAAGTCCCATTGCCTATTTTTTTAATCCATCATTTTTATTTAATACTGGAGTTTTCATTGAAACAGGAGCTGATTTGTTGAAGCTTGTTGGGTGCTTTCAGGTCAAAGATCTCTAGCTAGACTACTATATAGTAGCTAGATCTATCTATCTCTACACTAGCTGCTTCAGGGAGTCAGTGGGAATTACTTATAAGTGGTGTCAGTAGAGTAGGCTCCCTCTGGTCATGTCCGTTACTTTCTGTGGCACTGTTTTTTTCCCCCGTAAGTGGAATGATTCATAAATATATTGCTATTTTTTTCCTTAGGGAGCCTCTTATTACTTGTAATCATTTTTACTTGTATTTGAAGAATATTATAATTATGGTATGATTAATAGAATTGGGAGGGGTTTCAAAAAAATCACCTCACAGATGATTTCAGTACATAAGAGAAAAGTACCTTTACAGTGGAGAGGGCTACTGGAAACTATCTAAATCCAAGTGATGAAAGTTAGCATCACCCATATAGGGCAGAATGCCATATGCCATACACATCACCTGTGTAGTTATCTTGCTGAAGTATGAAACTGCCATCCAGCCATTAGGACATGTTAAAAACTCAGACAATGGGACATTGTTTAAGAAAACTGTCATGAGTTTTTCAAAGTTGTCTGTATGGGCTGGGGCTGTAGCTCAGCAGTGCAGTGCTTGCCTAACATGTATGAGGCACTGGGTTTGATCCTCAGTACCACATAGAATAAATACAATAAAACTACTATCATGTCCATCTACAATGAAAAAAATAAATAAAGTTGTCAATGTAGACAAAGACTGTTCTAGATAAAAAGAGACCAAAGAAACATGCCACTGAAATGCAAGCATGAGTCTTGATGGATTCTGTATGAACAACAACAACAAAAACCTATAAAGGATTTGGGGCAAAGTTAGAGGATTTTTAATATAAATTGTATTTTGGAAAACACATCAATTTTTATTTCTTGAGTGCGTAATGAAAAGTGTATTGCAGTTATGTAAGAAAATATCCTTGTTTTTAGGAGTTTTGTGTTATAGTATAGGGTAGACTGTCAGTCATTATGTCTACAACCAACTTTGAAATAGAGATAGAGAGGGACATGTAAAGAGAGGTAGAGATAAATGTGAAGAAAGTGGATTCACCTCAAGATAAAACCCAAGATGCTGTAAGCATGGACTTACAAGGACACTCATCTTCCCCCAAAATGTATTGAAACCTGTCACATATTAATTATCTTAAGAATTAATCCTTGTGTGGATAGAGTGACATTCCTACAATCTTCTAAACTTGCTTTCTTAATGACTACAGTGAGTCTTTAAAATCCCCTTTTCCATATATCTATTTCCTTACCAGACACAAGTGTTCCTGTTCTTGGTGAGATGAGGATCATGGCAGGGTGATGACACTGGCTGGTATTTACCTAAAACTCCACAGTTTAAAAGAAGTGGGTCACATTAGATTGTGTAAAGAGAAGTGATGGGAGGGGAGGGGAGGGGAAGGGGGGAAATAAAATAGATATTATTATTGCTGTGTTTATATAAGTGACTACATGACCAATGTGATTCTGCAACCTGTATACTCAGAAAAATGAGAAATTATATCCCATCTGATTCAAATGTATGATATGTCAAGGTCATTGTACTGTCATATGTAACTAATTAAAACAAATTAAAAATTTTTTAAAAAGCCCAGTCCCAGCTGCTGTATGACTAACAGATCTAGCAATTTTGTCTTCATTTTACTGATGAGGAAACAGAAATTCAGAGAGGTTCAAAGAATTGTTCAAGGTTAGGTAGCTGATGTTTTCAGGATTTGAACTCACTTATGATTTCTTTTTCATTCTGATTCTTTATCATTATAGGAAGGCTAAAGCTGTCAGCTCAAACCATCAACAATTGACTCTTTGGATATCATATCCTCCTTTTCCTTCTTCAAGGGAGAGTCAAAAGGACCACTTATACCCTAGGCTATGTTTTATATTCTGGACTTCAATGGCTCCGATGATTATTTCACCTGTCTTTAACATCCCAAATTAACTCAGAACACACTTAACAAGCTTTTTGCCATAGCTCTGATATGTACCTTAGGGAGATAGCACCCACAAAGCTACCTCATCAACCTTGTTAGCTCACTGTAGTTGACTGGGGAAAGACAAATCACTGAGAATCATAAGTCATCCTTTTTTGTCAAATCAGTGCTTATTAAAATATCACAAGCAAGAACCCTCAAGTGCATCTCAGCAGGGTCTATATTTAAGTGATTTCTTTTGAAACAGTGCTAGTTTTAGTGTTTCCATGTCATTCCCTGTACATCTTCATTATAAATTGGGAACATTATCTACTACATCATTAGGTAAATACGACAGAGGGTGAACCATGGTAGAGCAATAGGTTGAGCCCTGTCTTCCAAGGAAAGATAAAGTCTCTATGTTGCTCACATTTACTGTCTACTCAGATATCTGTTTTGGTTTTCTAGATTTCTTTACATTGACAAGGGTGTCACTAAGGGGGGCTCTAAACTCTGCCCTATGGTGGGCAGGGAGGAAACACAGAAGGAAGTTAGAGGTAGGGGAAAACTCTTCTCTAATTGTGTGAACCAGGCACTGGGCCTTTAGTCCAGCTGATTTGTAGCAAGGCCTCAGGACTTGGCTCAAGTGTTTACATCTTGGTTCAATCTGTTTTCTTGGAAAACTAGAAAACTATGTTTATACTTGAAGAGATTCTCAGTTCTAGTGATAGATGCTTAGAATGAACGATGGTAATGAACTATAACTTATTATAATTTAGGGCAAGTTTAGAATTTAAAAGAGGAGAGGGAGAATTTTTAATTAGCTATTAAAATGAATGGGTATCACTGCTAGAAAATGGGGAAGCCTACATTGCTAGTTGCCAGTTCTGAAGTTTATCTTTTCCAGGCAGTTTTGAGGGGAAAATATAAAGAAAGCTGTGATCGTCTCTCACTAACCTTGAGACATCTCTTTAAAATTACCCGAGTTTTCCCTGTTGACACAGAGCTTCTAACTTCTGTGCTTTCATTCATCTTTAAGGAGAAGCATGTTTGTATGTAAAAGCTCCCATATGAATATGCCCGTGACCATGGCATGATTTTCATTAGCAGTATTCTGGCTGAGACTAAACTAGGTTTGTGTAACCCAAAGCTGAAAACAACACTGTTGGAATACAGTGTCTCTGGAAGTGGATGTTATAATAATCTGAGGATAGACTGAAAATATCTGACAGCATATTTTTTAAGCATGAAGCCATAATTATCTTGGCATTGTTTATATGGTGTTGTCTTGTTCCTTCTTGTAAAAAAAAAATGAAGTGTGTGAGTCTTAAAATTGTTTAGTGAGCTATTTGAAGAATCACTATGCTTTCAGAGCAGCACTAGGTAAATTCTCTTCACAGAACTTGGCATTTATCTAAGAGAATTGTTTATCTCTGAGCATTGTTAGTGGGGAATGTTGAGATTTTTTTTTTTTTTTGCATAAAGCCAGGAGATTGTTCTAGTAGAGCTAGGTTTTACTCTTCCAGAGGGCAGCTGGATGGAAGAAGAAGACAGGAGGCATCAGGGACACTGACACATGCAAAAGGCTCAAGAGAAGAAAGGAGTGAATAGGAATGTGCTATCATTACTTTAATGGAAATCCCAACTCACCGTACTTGGTGCAAGTTATTTTCTTAATGGAAATGAAAATGGAAGCTCAAAGGACATTCATGAATAGAAACAGACTTTCCATAACCAAAAGGACAATAGTACATTTCCTCCCTATACTAGTTGGACTAGTTGACAAGTGTGCATGTCTAGAACACTTTGACAAAGATACTGAAATGAGGAGCTATCGTTTGAGGTACAGTTGAAGATATTAAAAAAAGGAGGAAGCTTCAAGCCCTGCTTGATTATTATTGGAAGACTGCCATAGGTAAAAGGAATTTGACTTAATATTTGTGGTTCCAAAATTAGCAACGTAGGCATGGGAGAGGGAGTTGGCAAATTTCCATTCAGAATAGTTAAAGGACTGTTTTTTTTTTTTTTTTTTTTTTTTAATAGACAAAACAAAGTCCTTGGAAAAATCTGGGCCAAAACCCAATAACCCTTTCTTGGTGAAGATAGTGAAAGGTACTGAAACAACCAATGGATGATAAGATTATATTTCATAGCTACTGTGTAACTCTGATATTCTGTGACTTAGGCATCTAAGTGGCTTAGGAGTCAGCCTCTGTATCTAATTTTCAGTCCTATCCCCCATACCCCAGTTGTCATTGTTAGAGCTAACATATGATGCTTTCAAAGTTCTTTTGTGTTTTTCATGTCATTTGAGCTAGATGGCAGCCCTTCAAAACAAGCAGACAGTGTATTTATCCCCATTTGGCATATGAAGAGACCCAAGGTCTGAGTGATTAAGAGGCTCTCTACTCCCCAGGAACCCCCACTTCCCCAACATGTCATAGAGCTAGTAAGTAGCAGAATTGTACTGCAGCCCAGGCCTACTGACTTCAAATTCTGTTCTCTCTCCATCATGTTGCCAGATTGATCATAGACCTTAAGATAGATCAGTTAACATACTCTGTATTTTAGTGTTTTATTTTGTATAAGGAACAATGTGATTGCTTTGAAAAGTGCTTGGAGGGTCTTAACTGAGAGGTGCTAAGTAATTTGTACTTCATTGTTTTTATTGTTATGTGACAAGAAAATGATTTCCAACGTGTTTCTGTCAATTACAAACTGGGAAATGACTCCAGGTGGGGAGCTGTCTTCAGTACAGATTGAATCTGAGGCCTTAAGAATCGTGTTTTCACAGATAAATGACCTAATTAATTAAAACCCCCAAAGCCACAATGGAAGAAAAATTAGAAAATGAGTGGTTTAAAGAAAAGGTTGTATTGATTTTTGGGGGAAAAAAGTAGGTTTCCTGGTTTTGTTTCTCTCCAGCTTTTTAAGGTATCTGTCAGTCATAGGAATAGAATGTTTTGTAGTTAATGAGATATATTAGGTATATTTCCTTTTGCGGTGGTCACTTCTGGTAAAATGTTTGCTTAGAGTAGTATATGTTTACAGCACTAAATAAATAATAATCCTTACCATTTTATGTACTCCATCCTAGCACACGTAAATTTTTAATTAATTTGGCTAGTATGTTTTTAAGCATTGACGGGATCCTAGAATTTAGTAGTAAAGAAGAATTTAAAAGTTATCTCAGATAACTTTATGTTTTCCAGAAAATTAAAGCCCAAATGAGTCATTCAAGTCATATACCTGTGGGAGTATTTTGAAAACTACAGCTATAATTTTCTTTCTGAATAAAGAATAGAAATTAGTCTGATGGTAGAAAGAGGATGAGAGGGCTATTTACAAAGGTGAAGAAGTAGGCTGGGTCTGTTATTTTTGTAGATTCAGACCTGAATACAGTTTATTCAAACTTGGGTAAGAACACATTGCCCTTAAAAGTAATAAAAGAATATCAATAACTTGTTAGTGCCTATGTATATCTATTTCCCCAAACTCCATAATTTTCAAATACAAATAAAACAAAGAGATTCCAATATCATTTTTCTCACAGTCTCCATCAAGTGTATATACTTTTAATATTTACCATCTTCTCTACTAGAGTGCAAGCCTGAAGAAGAGAAGCAATTATTTTAGTTCTCTGTAGTATACCCATCCCTGTTCCTTGAACAATACCTGGCCACACAGGATATTTCATAGGGCTAATGGATTCATGAACTACTACATGAAAATCGTGAGCAGACATTCCCATTCCTTGTGACAGGACGTGGTATATACTAAAATGCAGAGAGGAAGTACTTCATTTATTTAACAGGAATTTATGTATCACTTTATAGATCATAAACTGTTGGAGCTGGTAAGGATCTTAGAGACTAGGAAAAAACCCTGAGAAGATGAAAATAAGTTTTAAAGGATCACAAGTCACTAGTTAGTGACAGACTCATGAATTTAACCCTGGGACACTCACACTCACACACACACACACACACACACACACACACACACTCTCTCTCTCTCTCTCTCTCTCTCTCTCTCTCTCTCTCTCTCTCTCTCTCTCTCTCGATGAGGATTGAACCCAGAGCTTTGTACATGCTAGGCAATCTTCCTCCTAGTTTTTAATCACTTAAGGGAGCATTGGAGAATCTATATACAGCAAAATAGAATATGATTGCTACATTCGTTGAACTTAAGTTAAAATTAGATTAACACCCTTGGATAGCTCTTTTTTTGCATGTGTCTTCAAAAAAATTTAGGGATTGATTTGGTAGATGGAATGGTTACATGATTGAGACTTTATTTTTTAAGTACTAGATCACATTTTTCCCTACTCTGAATTTGGTTTGTAAATCTTGATTCCCAAGACAGTCTCTTAATACTGCAGTTTTCTCCCATTCTAATAGAATGAGGTCAAATGAACAGGGTATCACACTAAAAGAAAACACTTTCTCCCCCATGTTTATGTGAGTTGTCCATAGCAACCGGTCCTGAAAGGTCACCCACTTGAATTTGACCCCTTCTAGGCCATGAACCACCACCCACAATTCCCACATATGGTGTTTTATACAGTCTTGATACAAACAGTAGCTATCTACTCATCCAGTTACATTTGATCACCATGTCTTAATCAGAAGAATGGAAAGTTGAAATGAGGGCTGGGGTTATGGCTCAGTGGTAGAGTGCTCGCCTCTCATATGAAAGTCACTGGGGTCGATCCTTAGCACCACATCAAAGTAAAATAAAAGTCCATCTACAACTAAAACAATCAGAGAAGAGTGTTTTGAGTTTTTTTTTTTTTTTAAAGAAAACAAAAGAAGAAATGAGACTCCTAGTGCATAATTGAACATTCATTGATTGTTAACTGTGGAAACAAATTTGAAATTCTGGGAGAGAAAGCACTGGTGGTGCATGCATTGTATATGGTAAAAAGGTTTCAGTTAGTGTGTTGTGTAGGATTATGTACTGAGATGTGGACAGAGCTGAGACCTGAGCCTACAAGTGCTAATTATGCATTTTCTGATCTTAACGCACTTAACCGAGAACTTAACTCTTTTCCCCTCCAAACCACCCTTCCTTCCCACAACCTGCACTTTCCCCTCCAAACCACCCTTCCTTCCCACAACCTGCACTTTCTCTAAAGCACACAGATGATTATCTCCTTCCAGACTTTGAAGTGACATTAGAATTGTCAGAGGCATAATTAATTGACTGTCAGCAAAGCCATTGTTTGAACATCTGTGGAGTTCTACTTGGTAGGCATCTGTTGTACTTTTAATTGAGCAGATTCATTCATCTACAAATATTTACTGAGTGCCTACTATACACCAATCATTGTAGTGTGTACTTTGGGAGATGATGGACATGAAGTAGCGCAGTGGCCAAGGAGCAAAGCCATTTTTTAAGTCCTTTAGTGCCAAGGGCTTTGATGCGGAACAAATTTCACAATTGGTGCTAGAAAAATTCATTCCTCTCCATCCAGGTTTAGGGGATTCTGCTACAGCACTGGCTGACCTGTGCAGTGGGAAATGCTAAAGGGTTCCCATCTGAATCCTACAACATAAAGACAAGAGTAGTTGCACACTGCCTATAGTTCTGTTCCCAAAAAGATAGTTCAATGCTTTGAAAGAAAAACAAGCAAACCAGTAGCCAAAGCCCCTAAAACAGGAATTCCCAGAAGCTGCTCCCAGTTAATGATTGTATCCCAATTCTCCCCCTGATCCTGATTCCGATGTTTGTCATGCTGCATTAAATTTCAGATTCACTGCAGTACTGCATGGCTCTGTTCTCAGTCCTCATTTGATTCTCTGTCATCCTTCACTTTGTATGAGTTCTGGACCTGACCCCACTCCTACATGGCAATAAACATCATTTGTTAAAATTCAGTAAGAGATTACAGCAACACTGCACAGGGGTAACTTGCTGAAGAAGAAGATGCCTTGGGCATGAGTGATGGAAATGAGCTTTTAACCGCTATTGAGTTTCCCTTACTCTCCTGTCCAGCCTTATAATCATGACAAAGTTAGAGGCACCTAGAAGTCATTTAGCTTGAGAGCTCCCCATTCTTCAGTCCTCCAAGGCACTTTCATAATTCTTACAATGTATAAAAACTACCCATACTATTATTTGCTAGATATTTTTTTAAATCAATTAATTTTTAAATCTACTTTAGTCTTCATACATGTCAATAATATACATAATTTGGTTTTGTGACTTAAATAGTAATTTCTTTATTCCCTGAAAGATATTGGATTACATACTTTTTAAATTTAAAGTGTTCATTCATGAACCAGCTAAAATTTAAAATATTGAGAAATGTGTGTATCATTTAGCAAGACAGAATGATGGGAACCCATGGTAGGAATGAGGTCCCCGATATTACCTGTTGAGAATGTTGTACAAAATAGACATTTTTTGGATACATGGAGTCTTCAGATCATCATTCTAGGCAGTGAGATAGTACAAAGATCCTGTGTCGGCCTTCAAAGGCCCTCAGGGCCTCACAGGTCCCACTGATTCACTATGACGTCTTACGGCAACTCCTTTTTCCTGGGTCTTATCTCTCATATTAGGACATTAAACTATATAATCTTTTATTATCCTTTTACCCCTAAATTTTTTTTTGCCTCAAACACTTTCAGTGTTTTGTCCTCTATATATACTATAATGTATATGGATTGGAAAAACAGCTCCTCCATGTAAAATTACAATACTGCTTGCTTCAGAGTCTCAAAAAAGAATTGGCAGAAAAAAAAAAGAATTATATTTCCTGGACCTTTTTATGTTCTGCTTGGTACTGTTCCCTGCTTCCTGAGGTTTATGAGGAAGTTCACTGCATTGAAAGCAGCTTTGAGTGCCAGTTAATAAAAATAAAATAGGACTGTAGAATATGATAAAGAATGCCAGGCTCTAGTGTTGGATGTATAGCAATACTCTATTTAAGGATTTCCTGGGTCAATAATGTTGTTCACTAATGGTACTTGGCATAGGTACGTGATATTAATATTGGTACCCATTAATGTGGCAATGGTATTTAGTGTAGATGTTACAACCCTATCATAAAAATGAATAATTCATCTGTTGGTAGATGGCATAGTGAAATGAGCACTGGACTTGGAATCAAGAAACCCAAGTGTATATCCTTGTGTCTTCTCTCTGTGACATTGGTGACATTTGATCTTTGTGGTATTCTTGGAACTTTTTTTTTGACATATTATTGAAAACCATTCTTTTAGCAGTCTTCAGATTAGGATTCTTTTGCCAGAAAAACTAACTTATCCAAAGAGAGGTTAAGAGATAAATCCAGGGCTGGGGATGTAGCTCAGTGGAAGAGCACTTGATCAGCAAATGTGAACACCTGACTTTGATCCCTAGTATATGAGGGAGAGAAAGAGAAATATGTGTAAGTCTTTTCTAAATTATATACAGAAGACCAAAACTGTAAGAGATGTTAGTATTTCCTCCCCAGGCAACATCTGGTTTGATTTATGCCATATATGATTAGTATATAATAAACATTTCTCTGAATCCTTAATGATTGTGTTTGTCTCTATTTGAATTAACACTTTGTGTGTTCTATGATGTTCTTTTGTTATTGCAATATCATTAGAGAATATAAAAAGTGTTTTTCAGTCATTGTGTGTGAGAAAGCAGCACACCAAGATATGCCACAATGTTCTCATTTGCTGAGCAAAGTACTCTTGCTTTTTAATGTGGAATGCAAAAGAACTAATTGAAAGAAGACAAAATGAATTTTGACTCAGATTGTACTGGATGAATCATAACCTACTTTCTCATCAGAGATATAAAGAAAAAATTAAAGAAAATAAGCCACCACAAAGCTTTACTGTCAGCGTCAGCATAATCAATATGGAGTGTTTTTCAATAGAACAAAGAGTCCATTTCTACTAAGCTGAGAATTGTAGGTAGTACAAAAACCTAGTTAATTTTTTGTTTGTGAATAGTCATCCGAAATTGTCTTTTTTCTGCCTAGGTTAAAACATTCCAATCTTAGAGTTTGGGGCCCATCAGTCATCATTGCCCCAATCATTCAGAAACCTACCTTGATCTCCATTGAACAATTAAAGGGCAGTCAGAAATTAACCTCTCTATTGAACATTTGCTCTCAGTGTTAGTTTGCCAGGTGATACGGATCAGCGGAACAGCAAACCAACAGAAACCTGGGGTCAGGGTGGAATTGCTGCTTTCTTGAACCTCAATGACCTGGGGGTACTGATGTGATTAATGAAAACAAAGTGAAGACTTTGCCCTTCTGTATTCTAGGACCAGATATATGATCTATTTGGCTTGTGAATGTTGCTTTACAAAAATATTTTGAACTAATAAAAAGACACTATAACCTACCCTTTGGAGAACAATTTCCAAGACACTGTAAACTGCCCTTTAAAGAACAGTCTCAATTTTTTTCTCACTCGTATCACTATTTTATTTTTAAAAAAATATTTTTTAGTTATAAATGGACACAAAACCTTTATTTATTTTTTTATGTGGTTCTGAGACTTGAACCCAATACCTCACACATGCCAGACAAGCACTCTACCACTGAGCCACAACCCCAGCCCTCCATAGCTGTTAAGGCCTTTATTACTCTCATACATGTTTCCGTGTCTATCTTTTACACTGTAAGATCACTGGAAAAAAAATTTAAAAGACCACTTCTTTCTTCCATTGCATTTTCCTGCCTCTCTAACATTCAAAATGAGGAACTAAGATTTGTGGATTTTAAAACTTCCCTCAATGCCATTCCATCAAGATATTTATTTTACAATAAATTTCTCCATTATGATTTTATGTTAAAAACTGACACTATTCTATTTAAAATAAGAGTAGCATGTATTGAACATTTACAAAATATCATGAATTTCACTTGCCTTACTCATGAGTCTTGACCATAACCCTATGAAGTAGGTACAGGTGAAAAAACTAATGCAAAGAGAAATTAAGTAATTTTCCAAGGGTATAGCAATTGGAATTACAATTTGAACCCAGAACTGAGCCTGGCCCTTAACCCCTACATACAGAATATCCATAACTATAGTTTATAGAAAGTTAGATAACAGAGGCTCAGCAAAAAATTAGATTTATAAGATCTATGCTTATTGCATGACTTTTCTGCCAAATCCTATTCCATTGCTCCCTCTACTTCTCTTAGGGAATTTTTTTTAAAGGAATGATTTGATTTCTACTGATTGAATGGTCACACCATTGACCAGTCAGCAGATAAAAATCCAGATATGCCATTGCTGTGTTTATACTATGTTGGATATCTACAGGGCCAGGGTCTTCAAGGCTTTTCTACAAGGGTAATAGTGCCTACCTTGTCCACTTACTCCAATTGCTGAAGGCAATACTCTTTTTGTTAATAGCACTTGACATGTATATTTCCATTCCTGTGTTCCTTCTTGAGCTTTATTGGACCTGGTCATTGTAATTTTAGCAATGTTTTTGCTCAGAAACTCCCTTCTCCCCATAGTTTGTCCCAATCCAGTGATGCCTTCTTTAACACATGGAAATAGTTACTTTTGATTTTTAACAATCTATTATAGTGCTGTCTTCTAATCTGGTGAAGCTTAGAAAAATCAGGTCTAGTCTCACTGCCAAGATGGAAATGAAAGAGAACAAGGAGAAAGGAACTCATCTTGAAAATAAGGTCAGCCCATTGACATCTCATCAGGCAAAAGAGTTCAAGGCAATAGCTAGCAATTGGCTCGCTCAGTCGGAAGTTGATGCTATTTTAGGCCATCAGCAGGAGTGTCAATGTATCTGTGAATTCTGGCATTTTATTTCATTAAGGTGGTTCAGGAAGCCAGACACTGATTAACTGATTCTTCGACTTAGTTCCCACTCCTAATTTTGGATGTGTGGTGTCTTCAGGCAGCTGTTGTGACACCCTACTTCTAAAGAAAACTTTCCTTGTGCCTCTGAAGCAATCCTGGGAACAGTTTATCCCACATCCTACTGTTCTGGATCCTCTAGTGCTCAGCATCTCTGGTAATAGGTGACATGGGGGTGCCTTTGCTTCTGGATCTTCTCTGGCATATCAAGGAAATACAGTTCAAGTGTGTGCATCCAATTGTGATCCAAATTTGGTGCAATGGCCATATTCTCACTGATGACCTAGGCTTAAGATGGACTTTCATTTGGAAATCCCATAAGAAGATACCAGTAGAAGGAATGAGCTCAGCTTTGCATTCGCTTTGGAGATCAAGAGAAACCCTAGACAGGTCACAAGATCTATTTAGGTAAGACTAGAAGAATTCTGGGTTTGGGGTCATTGGTAAGGATTTGGGATCTGGTTTTATGTGTAAATGTTCTTTAAATGAGAAGAGTGAGGATTTATAGATGGGAACTCTCTGGTGTACTTTATTCCTTCATTCATTTATGTATCCAATAGTTATTGAAGGCCTACAATGTGCCAAGCACTGTGTCAGGTTCTTCCATTAAACATTAGACTACAAAATAGAGAAGTGATTACAAATTATTCAATTATAGTATGTAAATGTATTATTGGAATTTGCTGATACCATGGAAGGAAAAAAAACTTACAATGACCTACTAGGATTGGAAAAGTAGAGAAGCATTTTTTCATATAGATGATGTTGGGGCTGAATGTTAATAGAATTTTCTAGGTAAACCATGAACTCAAGAGCATCGCAGACAGTTCAGTTGAAATAGAGCACAACTGAAGAATAGGGTATGGGAAGGAGAAAGGAGAATCAAAGGAAGATCATGGCCAGATCAACATCACTTTGTATTTTCTACTATGAGTCTAGGGCCTTTCTGAAGACCCTGAACATCCATGAAGGGTTTAAACAGAAAAAGGACAAGATACTGACTAAAGATGATTCTGGGTCCCGAAGGGAGAAGGTGTGGAGGGAACAGAGAGGATGTGGGAGACTGGAGATCAAGCTAGGTCTCCTGGGCACTAATCTAAAAGGACCATGGCCTGATGAAAGGCAGTCATGTTGTTTGGAGGGACTGTAGAGGGGGCACCAGGGAAGAGTGGGAGGGATGGGTTAAGGCTTATCCTTGGGCTTCTATCTTGGGTGAATAACCATCATTAAGTGAGATGAAAAAAACAGAAGTTCAGTAGTGATGATGCCATCAGTCTAAGATCCGTCCTGTTGGAAAGCAGTTTAGTTTTATTCATCAGTACTTATTGAGCACCTGCTGTGTGCATGTGCTATTCTAGGCATGAGTGCAAACCTCCATTATGGACCTTTCTCTCATTCTAGAAATGAGAGAAAGATAACATGTAAATAAGTAAAATATTGAGTGTGTCAGATAGTGGTGTGTCACAGGAAAATATTAAGCAGCAAAAGAGGATAGTAAATGATACAGCAGGGGTAGGGAGAAGTAGCCTGGTGAATAGCTGTGATTGTGATGTCCCTCTTGGCAAAACCTGGTCTGCCTGATTTTGTTTCCATTGCATTCTTTTGTTTTATAAATTATTTCTTTTTTAAGAAAGGAAATAAGTAGAGCAACATAAACATTTATAAACACATGGATCTATACACAATAGTTTGTGTTGCCAACATAACACATGCCAGGAAAAAAAAAACAAAAGAAAACAGCAGCTAAAACAGTAAAAATCAAGAGAGAGATGGGGGTGGGGGCTCTCCCACAGACTCCCATCCTTGTCATTTGAAAAGCTAGTTTGAATTAGAAATTCACAGAAGAGGACCTTAGATTTAATCCCAACTCCTTAGTTTTGGACATGAAAACTTCCTCCAACAAGGAAATTATATTTTCAGAGACCCCCAGGTCTAGCATTAAGATTTCCTATCAGCTTGTCTAGGGATCCTTTTCTTATGCACCATTCATGAGAAGCCCTAAGCTTGAGATCTGGGCCTTCGCTACTTGGAACTGAGTTTCCACTCTGCTCCAGGGAGCAAATTTTACCTCCCTTTGTACAGGTTTACACATTGTGTCGTAGCTATGATTACAGCAGTGTTTCTGGTATGTTACTTACTTACAACAGTGCTTTGCACACAGTGTTCGATAATTGTTCATCACATTGTTGCAGTATCAAGAGTATCAGAACATCATGATGTAAGTTAATTGGACTTTGTAAGGGTATAAACTTGAAACCAATCTCAAATGTTGACCATAGGTTAGGTTAGTTCTTCTGGAACTTCTAGTTAAGGTGTTAAAATATAAACTAATTCTTCTTGGGTCCTTGAGTAACTATAAAAACATATTATAATTTGCTATTCACTTCATTCACAGAAGTTCTTAGACAGTCCAGTCTGGGGTGGAGTTAACTGACATTCTATATCATAAATGGAACCCTAAGCCTTAAGCACGGATTTTCTCATTCATCTTTATACATGTGGTACAAGTTCACCTTCTGAATGCTGACAGCCTTTTGCTGAATGCTGACTCTGAGCTGAGCCTCAAGTTGAACACTTTGACCGCTGACCATGCTTCATCCTCCCAGCAGGCAGTTATTCTTATCTGGATTTTACAGATGAATTAAGTCTTTGGACAGTTGAGACTTTGTCCAAGGTCACACAGATTTTTAAGAGGCACAACCTCCATCTTTTTAAATCAAGTCTCTGTTTCTCTTTACTGAACAATTAAATATTTGCATTGAGGACACTTCTCTCAAGTAGCTACTTTATTTTGCACTCGGTCTCCATCTTAGACTACTATCCTTTCTGTGCCATTGTCTCTACTGATACGTGGAATTATGACATCATAGACTGTTGGGTCTGAAGGGACCCTGAGTTTCTTGGTTCTCAGCCTGAAGATTGAATCACCCACGGGAACTTTATCACTAGACAAACCCACACACCCACACACACCTACCTTGTGCATACACTGGGATTCTGAATACTGATACCATTTTAAACCCACCACCACTGAAAAAATACCATCACTATGAGAAAATTTAGCTGAGTATGGCATATTTCCCTGTTGTGATGGAAAGGAAAAATAGGTTGAGAATTACTCATCAAGTTCCATCTTCTCATGGCACAGATAAGAAAATAAAACCATGGAGTGGCAACAATGTACACAAGATCACAGCTCCTTTATGACATATCTTCATGTAGAACTCGTATCTTCTAACTTTTGATGTTAGGCAGTTTTCTTGTTTATTCCACAAACACAGTAGAATGTACTGTGTTTTATTGAATGGTTGTAGAGGAATAGAAGATAAAGGGAAGAGAGTGATTAATTTGCCTGGGATCCCATAGCACATCCTTTGGTCAAGAGAGTACAAGTTCATTATATTTTTCCAGTTTTCACCTATTCATTTTGGTCTAGTTAAGTAGCAACTCATCATTTTCATAATAGTAGTTTTGTGGGTTACATAGCTTTTTGTATGTCTGTTTTCAATTTCTATTCCTTTGATAATAGAACAAATAGCAGAGATGGTGAAAACCAGCAAAAGAATTATCTCCTAGATTTTGTGTTCTCTTTCTTCCATAGTGAGTCAGTATGTCTAGTAATGACACAGTAGATTGGAGTATTATTTGGTGTGTTTGTTAAGTGAGTATTATGGAGAACCTTTACTCTCTGTCCATCATAAACATACGTGAGGTGAATCAGAGTTGTTATAATCTTTTCTGGGAAAAAATAAAGGGGCCATAAAGGAATTTGAAGGTCTTTACCCCAAAGAAATTCACAAACTAATAGAGAATTGAGAATTAAAATACACACACACACACACACAATAATTTCTAAGTTATAAATATAATAAAGGAACTGTGTACATATGACTATAAGAATGAATGTCTGGGGCCCATTGAGGAAAATGGGTAGATTAAATGTTGATATCTGAGCCAAGTCTTCAAGAAGGAATGCAATTTTCCCCTAGTAAAGAGAGAGATTTAAAAAAAAAAAAAAAGATGTTGCATTTAGAACAATCAATATTTGCAAATGACGGAAGGTAAGAAAGCTTGGTGTGTCCGGCACAGTTAAACACTGTTGCAGACTTCATAACAAATCTTCTGTGAGACCAAAAGTGATGGTGAGTGGAGGGAAAAGTGATGGGGGTTATGCATGGAGATAGAATCTGAGACCCAGCGATGCACAATTATATGTGATAGAAATTTTATGTACAATTTTGTGTCATAGAAAGGGTCTTTGGGATGTTTTCTTATTCAAAATGGAAAATTCTTGACTGCTGTTAAATAATTTCTATTGTAGTGGGCAAAGATATATTAGTGGCTTATAAAAAACAAGGGGTAATTACTTCTGTTGCCATTTAACTCTTCTAATAGCCTGAATAATTTTATAAAGTCACTTCACTGAGTATAAACCTGGCTAGAAATTTCATGATAGCAGATGTAGAGGGATTTGTGGGGTGAGAAAGATGGTATTGCTATCTTTTTCTCATGGTTCAAAACAGGAAGTGTCTAGGTATGCAGAAATTCAAATCAAGTCAACTGTGTTTTTGGTGTGTTGTGTATGCATTTAGATTTTTGCATATCAGCAATTCTATGGGAATACTACTATGCAAAGAATCCACAAGATTCAACTGAAGGAGAACCATCAGATTTAAAAGTGCAGATATATGTGCATATAGATTTAAAGATTACTTTTCACTTGCAAAATATAAGCAGATTCTCAGAAAATCTTTGGGTGCACATGCATACACCTGTTGTTTCTGCTGCTTGCACCTTCAAGCAGAAAATGATTGAAGGTCCTGATGCCTACTTAAGAATTCATATGTGTTTAGAGTGGAAAGTACCTTGGAAGTCATCTCATGCTTTTTGTCATTTTTTTCTGATGAAGAAAATGATATCCTGAGACAAACCGGAATTTAAGCCGCAGCCACTATGTGGCAGTGCACAGGCTAACACTGGTTCTTTCCATTAACCTTAAACATCTTGTTTCCTTTTTTGCATTGCTTATTTACCAAGTGTTTGGTAGTTATGAATTGAGTAAATTATCCCAAGATAAAATATCTTAGTATAGTAGTCTCTTCTTATCCACTATGTTGTTTAACACAGTTTCAGTTACTTTCAGTCAACTGTGACTCAGAAGTATTACATGGAAAATTCTAGAAATATGCAATATATAAATATCAAATTACACATTGTTAGTGTGATGAAATCTCACAATGTCATGCCCCCCACTAGAATATGAGTCTCCCCTTTGTCCAGTATACTCACTGTTATGACCACATTGGTACTTGCTGGTTAGTCACTTGGCAGCAGTCTTAATTACCAGATCTATTGTTGCACTAATAAAGTGTTTGAGTTTGGTTAACCCTATTTTTCTTAATGGTCCCCAAACAGAAAAGTAATGATATTGGAAATTCAGACATGAATAAATGGGAAGTTGTAAAGTGCTTCCTTTAAGTTAAAAGGTAGAAATTCTTGACTTATGGAAATAAAAAAAAAAATTATGTGCTAACATTGCTAAAAAATCTGTAGTAAGAACAAATCTAATATCGATGAAAAATGTGAATAAATAAAGAACTCATTCTTGATGATTGCTATTCTGACAGGAATGAGATAAATCTTATCCCATCTATGTATGATATATCAAAATGCATAAATACATTCTGCTATCATATATAACTAATTAAAACAAATTTTAAAATTTCAAAAAAGGAATTCATTCTTAAACTGAAAAAAATTATGCCACCATGGGTAATAAGTGCTTAGTTTAGATGGAAAAAGCATTATATGATAAGACTTGGTAATATCAGTGGGTTCAGGCATCCACTGGAATTCTTAGAATGTGTTTCCCACAAAAACAGGGATGGGGAGTGCTGTGCCTTTTAACTGGGGAACCACCAAAGGAGAATATCTGGAAATTAGTAAGGAACCATGGTTGAATTTATCATCTGTAACCTTAGTTTAAATCATCTTTAAATCATCTTTCAAATGGGGACAGAACAGGTTGTGTGGGCAAAAAAGGAATACCTTAGGCCTCCTCCCACCTTCTTGATGCTCAAATTGGTTTAATATGATTTGCATCATGGAATTTTATCACTGTAAAGTATTGTATTAATATTGGTTTATAATATTTCTATTAGTTTCCTATTGCCGCTATACCAGATGACCACAAACCTGGGACTTAAAGCTGTACACATTTGTTATCTTGCTGTGTTGTAAATCGAAGTCCATCATCCGTCTTCTTGGGCTAAAAGCAAGATGTTAGCAATTGCATTCCTTTCTACAGGTTCTAGGATGGGATCCTCCTTGCCTTTATTTTATTTTATTTTTGAGAGAGAGAGAGAGAGAATTTTTTAATATTTATTTTTTAGTTTTCGGCGGACACAACATCTTTGTTTGTATGTGGTGGTGAGGATAGAACCCCTGCCGCACACATGCCAGGCAAGCGCACTACTGCTTGAGCCACATCCCCCGCTCGCCTTTTCTTTTTTATGATGGAGGCTTCCTACATTCCTTGACTTTATTCTCTTTCTTTCTACAGAGCCCCCCAACATAGCATCTCTGATTATTTTTTCATAGTAACAATTTCCTCTGACCAATGCTGGGAAAATTCTCTAGTTTTTAAGGAGAATTAAAGTGATTGGATTAGCCTACTTGGATCATTTCAGATAATCTCCCCATCTCAAGATCTTTAATTATATCTATCAAGTCTCTGTTGTCTTGTACAGTAACTTATTCATAGGAATCAAATATTAGGACATGGTCATCTTTTGGATGCCTGCTACAGTGCTGTTCTGGAAAAATTTTCAGTGATCTGTGAGAGATCACAATGGTATACATGTGTGGGAGCCCCAATCATTTTCTTTGTTAAAAGACCAAACTTTTGCTGTGAATTCTGATCTTTGACTAAAGGTAAATTTCAGATTTGACTGCAGGTTTTTTTAAAAAATAATATTTTCTTTTTTAATTGTAGTCAGACACAATACCTTTATTTTCTTTATTTTTATGTGGTACTAAGGATTCAACCCAGCACCTCACACGTGCTAGGCAAGTACTCTACTGCTGAACCACAACCCCAGTCCCCTTGCCTATAGGTTTTTAATGTTACTAATACTTCCACTATGCTGGTATTTCACTGTAGGTCATTTTGACTTGACTACCATTGAGGGTTCTAGATTAGCTAGAACAAATTGGCTAATTCCCAAGTAACCTAATCTTTTTGATAGTGCATCGAAGGCCATGAATTATTAGAAGCCCAGCCATAATCTTTCTTGACATTGGTCACTCCCATTCAATACAAACCATGCTTCTTCCTTCTTTCCTCTGTTCCTGTATTCTTTTCTCCTTCCCTCCCCTTTTTCCTTTCTTTCCTCCATTTAATTCACAGAGAATTGCTGGAAGAAAAAAAAAAAGGAGCAAGGGAAAGAAGATGAGGGGAAAAGTAAATGTGTTAAAGCATATTTGGGTAAAGAAAAGAGATCAGCAGAAAAAATGGTCCACCTGCTTCCTCACCCCCTCACGTTAGTCTTATGAAACAGGTTTGTTTTGGGAGACTATTTAAATCAGGAGTCCCAGAATTGAGCAGGAGAAAGCAACACAGAAGACTAAAAGAAATTAAGAAATCTTATGACTGATACTATCTACAGGAAAGGATAGGTTCATCACAGCATAGGATCTTTCTGAATTGGAAAACAAACATGGTCCACAAATGGAAATGTTTATCTCCAACAATGAGAACCAGGTCAGATGCAATTCAAAAATGAATAATTATTTTAAGATCTAACTAAGAAGAATATGAAGGCATGTGTTTTGATAGTCTTAAAGGTACACTTGCATTTGCAATGCAGAGTTCCCTCTTCTGTGAACTGCTTTGCATTGCTATATTAATGCTCTGGCAATTAGATTGACTAATAGTGGTTATAAAGGAAAATCCTATTAAAGAGAAAAAAAGTAAATTTTTCTTAAGTTTCCTGTTCATATTTTTTCATCAAATGAAGCTAAAAGAGCCCCCTATAGTGTTGAGGTTTTGATCAAGATGAATAATAGCTGTGAAATGCTCTTTAAACTGTAAACTGCTAGAGTTAGAAGAGTCCTTTCTTATCTTCTTCATTCTATTATCTCACCATAGAGGTAATTAATTTTCTCTTTCTTGGGCCAGAAAGAAAAGCTGGACCAGCACTACTTTGGTAATGAGTATCAAAGTAAGAGAATCACACAAGGAAGTTCAACAGTTAGAAGGTTCTGGAACTGTTTTTTGAGCTTTTCCTGTGGAGGTCATGTCCACAGAGGGCTTGACTTTTGTTTCTGTAGGGAAAATATTTGAACAGTAGTCTAAATTTTCATCAACTCTCATTTATGACTGTATATGGGTACAGACTAAAAGCAGTTTCTTGACTTTCTGTCTTATGGAGTGACTGTGTTTAGAATTAAGAATTCTCTGTCTGAGGAATTTTGCTTTTCTTCATTGAAACTGTGTACATGCATGTTCATATGTACATACACATGATAGCATGCTTCAGTAAAGACACAAAAGCTTGTGTAAAAATACAATTTACTATCTTATGTTGTCTTATATATCTGTGCTAAAATCCATTTTAAAAATTAAGCTTCTCTTCAGGCATGGTGGCACATGCCTGTAATCCCAGTGGCTTGAGATGAAAAAGGAGAATTGTGAGTTCAAAGCCAGCCTCAGCAACTTAACGGGGCACTAAGCAACTCGGTGAGACCCTGTCTCTAAATACAATACAAAATAGAGCTGGGGATGTGGCTCAGTGGTTGAGTGTCCCTGAGTTCAATCCCCAGTACTCCCCCACCAAAAATTAAGCTGTTCCTCTTTAACATAATATTCTCTCCACTTACTCAAATTATTTCATAACCTTTAACAGTTGTGATTTTTTCTTCCTTGATAACTTTATTCCAATTTAATTCCACTTTTTCTTGCTATTGTTTAGTGTTTTAGTTTGTTTTTATTTCTCACTGGTTATATTTTTCAGCAATTATTAGATTGCTTTTGCTTTTTTTTTAGGAGGTTTACTTATATTGGAATCCATTAGTTTACATTTTGCTGGAATAAAATCATACATTTTATCAACACTTTCAGCTATTAGCATGTTGTAGGCATATTGCTCACTTATAATTTTTAAAATATCTCTTGTGTCTTTGCATCTCCCTTTTTACTTTAACTTTTTTCCCCTTTTTTTCTTAAAATTTCTTGTGTGTGTGTGTGCATATATATATATAAACTTGAAGTTTTATCTCATAATTTTTAATGTCTAACCTTATTAATCTGTATTACCTACTTTGAGTTAGACTACTCATTCATTTTTACAGGATCTTAATCTGAAGGTTCACTTATTTATTCCATTTTGTTAAAGCATTTTAGTTTGTGCATACTCCTTTGTGAATTTATCTGTATCACAAAGGTTCTGATGATATTTTTTATTCATTAAAATGTTTAATGATTCATTTGTTCTTCCATCTAAGAATTATCTGGAAACTTATTTCCAAAGCATTTTTGTCTTTCTGTTGTTTTTAATTTTTTTAAATCAAATGAATGGGCTTAGGCCTTGAAATTTATTACCTAAATACAAATTCTTGACTAAGCATTATGAAACTTGTCCAGTTTATTGCTGAATTTGGTATTTTGTCAGCTGGGAACACTAAATACCCTCACTTAACTTGATATTTGTAAAGCTCAGAGCAGCATTGGGGTTCCTGTACACTTTGGCAATTGCCCCATGGCTAATTTGGCCAACTTCCAATTCCTCAGGGAGAGACAAAGAGTTGTCTCATTGCCACCTGCTATTAACTAAATGCTTAGGATTCAGTGTCCTAGGGGTGACTGGGAGACATAGGAATGAATTATTGTAGAAGCCTGTGGAAGCTTCTTCCCTGGGGAATTTTGAGAACAGCAAAGAACCATCTGTCTGGGTGGTTTTAAGAGCAGGCCTGCCTAAAGGCAGGTGCATGGATTAGATGACCTGTGAAGATTGTCATCTATCCCAGAGACTTCAATGGAAAGGATACATTTGCTAAGTTTATAAAGAGTCCAGGAGGAACACTGATAAGTTTGGGGAGCATATGGTCAAGAGCCTGAGGGTATTGAGCCCTTCTTGAAATTGGAGCCACTCAGTGTCGCCCCATGCCCTGAATTCCAGAGCCATTCTCTACATGTGAACCTAGCAGTCAGTTATTTCACCCTTGAAAATTATACATGTGTGGTTCAGTTCGGAATAGTTCAAATCTTTATGGATCATGAATAGAATTATTTTTAAACAGATAGTTTACCTGATTCATCTCCACATGTTAAAACATACTATTAAGTCTGATTCTTCTAGTTATGCCTTATCTGTCTATATCATTGCATCCTGCACTGACCCAATAGCCTTGAGTTTTCCTGTCCTTGTTCCTCAAAGGTTGCTCTGTATTTATTTCAGGCAATTAATTAGCTTGATTAATCTTTCAGAAGAGCAGTCCTAATTATATCAACATTAGCTCTTTTATAAGTATAAATGACAAAATACTTAAATGAATTAGCCAGATCAAGTCACCTTTATTATGATCCAGTTTTCAGAATGTGAAATGCAATAATACATTTAAAGATATGAAGAAAAGGCACTGCCAAATTTTCCACAACAATATGCCATAGAATTACAAACCAATGGCATGAAGTGGTTGTGTGTTTAAGCAAGTGTTAAAGTCTCCACGCAGCAAAAGTAGACATGGGAGTGGCCAGATGACTCATCAAACAATCACAACAAAGATAAAAGTATTATGAGGGAGGGAAAGTCCACTTGGAAGAGGTAGCTCATATAGGCAGAATGGAGAGAGTGGATTCTCACCTGCAGCCTGCACAGGAGATGGAATGGAGGTCCTTCTGGGTGGAATGGGCTGGCAGTAGAATAAAAGCTAAGAAAGAGAAAATGAAAAAAAAAAAAAAAAACACAGGACACAGAAAGTAATTTTAAAAACCCGGGGCAGGATGGACTACCCTATCTTAAGGATTGAGCTTCCATGCTGAAAAGAGAGAGCAATGGAGCTCACACTTGCTTTATTTATATGGGAAAACATCAAAGGTTTTCCATGGAATGTTCTTTGCCAAATAAAGTAGGAGGTGGGCTGTCCAGTTTCCAATGGGTATGCCTAATTCCAGAGCTACAAGAACAGTCTTCCTAAAAGAGCAAAGATAGAGGTAACGTGCACTGGACAATCCATTGAATGGGAGGAGCTACAAAATAGTTCCCAATGCCAAATCTAAATCTCCCTGGCTCCATACAAAGTGAAGACCCTCAACTAATTCACGGGTGGTTCCCCCAGTGGATCAATTAGGAGGGGGTAAAGAAGACCAGCCACAAACTTCTCCTGAACGTTTAAACTATTTTAAAAATGATGCCTGTGGATCATCAAAAAAGGAATACATTAAACATGAGCAATATGCAAAACCCAAGCAGATTAAAGAATGCAGTATTTAAAAACTTAACAACCTTACAAAACAAGGTGAAATATAAATAATAATGTAATATTGAGAAAAGATTCTCTTTATGCTTTACATTTATAAAGCAATAAGGAAAAAAATCACAAAGATATTGTCAATAAATTTGACAACAAAAATTCACCATATGTGATTATCTGAGACAAAATTAAGAAACCAATAAATGGGAATTATATTTGCAATAAACATGATATGCAAAGGATTAATATTCATATGAACCTTTTCAGACAAAAATGCAAAAAAAGATAAGAAATATAAGCTATTTCTAAAGACAGAAATACAAATGCATAATTAAAGTAAATTTTATACTAGTATGAAATGAAAATTAAAACAACTGAGATCTACTTTTTACTTATAAATTAGCACAGATTTAATGAAAGAAACTACTGTCATTTGTAGCTGCTCAAAGTGCAAATTAGCCCAGCATTTGTAGAAAACTATATGGGAATATTTCTTAACATTAAGTGATACCTTTCAAACCAGAGAAATGGGTAAATGAATAGATGGATGAATGGATGAATGGATAGATAGATAGATAGAGAAGTATTTAAATATAAATTTTCAGGAATAGTAAGACTCTCCCTATCAATAATTATCTTAATTATAAATCAGTTAAATTCTTTACTTCAAAGTAACTGAATGGATAATTGGACCCAACTATATGCTGCTTTTAAGAAACTCACTTCACCTCCAAGAACATATATAGACTGAAAGTGAAGGGATATAGTAAGAGACTCCATGAAAATTGAGTCCAAAAGAAAGCAGGAGTAGATATACTTATATCAGATATAATAGACTTTAAATCAAAAGCAGTAAAAAGAAACAAAGAAGGTCATTTTATTACACAGGTCATACTAATAAAGGGGTCAATTCAGCAAAAAGAAAATCTAAATACATATATAAGTATTGGAGGTATGGCTCAGTGGTACAGCACTTGATTAGCGTACATAAGGCCCTGAGTTTGAGTGTATAGTATATAATATCTACACTCAGTATTGGAGTATTTAAATATGAAATGTGAGTATTGATAGAACTAATAGGAAAGACAGATTCCACTACAGTAATTGTAGAGGACTTTAACACTCACTTTCAGCTATGGACAGATCATCCAAATAATAAAATCAACAAAGAAACAGCAGAGTTAAATTGTACTGTACACCAAATGGACCTAACAAACGTCTGCAGAACATTCCATCCAACAGCTGCAGAATATGCATTCTTCTTAACAGCACATGGAGCATTCTCCAGGATGGATCATATGGGTAGGCCACAAAACTAGTCTTCAAATATTTCTAAAATATTGAAATGATACCAATTTTCCTTTATGACCACAATGCAATACAACTAGAAGTCAATAACAAGAAAAACTTTGGAAACTATACAAACACGTGGAAATTAAACAACTTACTTCTGAACAATCAATGGATCAAGGAAGAAGTTAAGAAGGAAATTTAACCCTTCCATGAAGACAATGGAAATGTATACAGTATAGCCAAACCTATGGAATACAGAAAAAGTAGCACTAAGAGGGACATTTGCAGCAATCAGTACCACGTCAAGAAAATAGAAAGTTCTCAGATAAACAAGGCATCACCATTGAAGAACTAGAAAAACAAGAACAAACCAAACCAAAATTAGTACAAGGGAAGAATTAATATAGATTTAGAAATGAAGTAAATAAACTAGACACTATAAACAAGCATTACAAAGATCAATGAATTGAAGACTGGTTCATGAAAAACAAATGAAATAGACAAAACAGTTGAAAATGAGAGACTACCCAAATAAATAAACTCAGAAATGAAAATAAGATGGTAAAACTGACACCACAGACAGACAAATGATCATTAAAGATTATAATACTAACCTAAAAGAAATGGACAAACTCCTGGACACCCACATCCTATCAAGTTTAAATCATGATGTAATAGAAAAACCTTAACAGACTCATAACTAATAATGAGAATTAATAGTTACAAAAATTTCCATTCAAAAAAAATCCCAGAAGCAGATGAGATTGCTGTAAAATTCTACCAAACACTTAAAGAAGAACTAATACCAATTCTTCTTAAATTGTTCCAAAATATTCAAGAACAGAAAATTCTTCCAAACTGGTTGTACAAGGCAAGCATTACTGAAATCACAAAAGCAGATAAGGACACAACTACAGTCCAGTATCCTTGGTAAATCCTTAGCAAAATTCTAGCGACTAAATCCAACAGCATATTGAAAAGACTATTCACCCTGATCACGTATGATTCCTTATAGGTGTGCAAGGACATTTCATCATACATAAACCACCAAATTTGATTCACTACGTCTGCAGAATGAAGGAAAAAATCCTTATCATATCAACAAGTACAGAAAAAAAAATTGTTAAAATTCAACATCTCTTAATGATAAAAAAAAATCCGAACAAATTTGGTATAGAAGGAATATATCAGAGCATAATAAAATCCTCATATAACTAAACAATAGCTAACATCATGCTGAAGGAGGAAACACTGAAGGCTTTTTCTCTCTGATCTGGAACAAGATAAAGCTGTCCACTTTTGACACGTTTATTCAACATAGTACTGAAAGTCCTAGCCAGATCAATTAGGCAAGAGAAGGAAGCAAACGTTATCCAAATTGAAGAGGAGGAAGCCAAATTGTCACTCTTTGAAGATGATGTGATCTTCCATAGAACCCAAAGATATCAAAAACCTATTAAAATAATAAATTCAGCAAAGTTGCAGAATACCAAATCAGCATATAAAAACCAGTATCATTTCTATATGCCTATAATGAAGTATCCAGAAAAAGGAAATCAAGAAAGCCATGCTTTTCTAATAAATCATCAATTAATCAATTAATTAGCTCTAAATAAATTTAAATAAAGAAGTAAAAGATATCTACAACTAAAAACTATGAAACATTGATGAAAAAGAAATCAAAGAGATGCTAAAAAATGGAAAAACATCCCATGTTCATGAATTGGAAGAATTGTATCATATGTACTTCTTTGAGAAATGTCTTTTTAGATCTAGTGCTCATGTTTACAAATTTGGTTGTTTGTACTTTACTATTGATCTGAGTTCCTAACACATTCAGAATATTAACCCCTTGTCAGATGTATTGTTTGAAAATATTTTCTCTAGATCTTGTTTTTACTCTATTGGTTATTTCCTTTGCTGTGATGACACTTTTTTATTTGATGTAAAGCTGACTGGTTTTGCTTTTTCTTCCTGTACTTTGGAGTCATATCTAAAAAAAAAAAAAAAAATCCTTGTCCATTTCAATATGCTGAAGTGTTTCCCTAATGTTTTCTTCTAGAAGCTTCATATTTTCTGATTTTACATTTAAGTCTTTAATAAATTTTTTAGTGGATTTTGTAATTGATGAGAGTTTGGGATTTAGTTGCCTCTGCATGTGAATATCCAATTTTACCAGGAGCACTTATTGAAAAGATAGTCATTTTTTTCCAATGTATGTTCTTAGCATTTTCATCAAAGATCAGTTAGCTGTAGATGTGTAGTTATACTTCTAGTATCTCTATTCTTTTTGATTGGTCCATGTGTTCATTTTTATGCCAATAATAGGTTGTTTGATTGTTACAGTTTTGTAGTATATTTTGTAGTCAGACATTATGTGTAATGCTTTGTTCCCCTCAAAGGAGTATACACAAATGGCCAACAGTACATGAAAAAAATGCTCAATATTACTCATCATTAGGGAAATACTCATCATTAGGGAAAAACATATCAAAACCACAATGAGATATCACATTGCTACAGTGAGAATGTCTATTGTAAAAAAAGACAAAAGGTTAAAAATGATGATGAGGATGTGAAGGAAAGGATTGAACACTTTGTTGAGAATGTAAACTAATATAGCTATTATGGAAAATATTATGAAGTTTTCTCTCCAAAAAACATAACTACCAAATGTTCCAGCACTCCCACTACTGGGTAGATACCCCCCCAAAAAATGCAATCAATATGTATAAGAGACAGCTATGGTCCTAGGTTAATTGAGCACTATTCACAATAGCCAAGAAATGGAAACAAGCTAAGTGTCTGTCAGCTAGTGAATAAAGAATGAAAATGTGTTACATACTCCACTATATGTATATATATGGAATATATATATATTCCATATATATATGGAATATATATATATGGAATATATATATGGAATATATATATATGGAATATATATATATGGAATATATATATATATGGAATATATATATATATGGAATATATATATATGGAATATATATATATATGGAATATATATATATGGAATATATATATATATGGAATATATATATATATGGAATATATATATGGAATATATATATGGAATATATATATATATGGAATATATATATGGAATATATATATGGAATATATATATATATGGAATATATATATATATATATCTGGAATATATACAAGATACCACATATATATATGGTGGATAGATAGATGGAGTTGGTACTTGTATGTATGTAAGTGGAATACTATTTGGACATATTGCTACAACATGGATGGACCTAGATGTTATTATTTTAAGTAAAGTATTTCCCAGAAATGTGAGTGCCACCTGATCTCATACAGGTGAAACCTATAAAAGTTGACCTCATAGAAATTGAGAGTAGAATGGTGATTGCCAAAATCTAGGGAAAGTAAAGGGGAGGAAAGTTTGCAGAAAGATTGGTTATGGGTACTAAGTCATAGCTAGATAGGAAAAAGACATTCTGGTATTCTATCACAAAGTGACTACAAGTAATGATGATGTACTATATATTTCAGAAATGTCAGATGAAATTGTTTTGATTGATTTCATCTAAAGGAAAGACTTATGGTTTATGAGATAAAATTTACCCTGATTTCAACATTGCACATTGTGTACATCTATCCAAATATCACATGGTGCCCCATAAAGATGTACAAGTTTTATGTGTCATTTGAAAGTACTGTGTGTGTATGAATTCTAAATAAATATAAATTTGAAAAAATTCTGTTTATGAAAATGTTCACTCAAGTCTCACCTACATTCCATACAGGCAGTGGAAATGGAGTTCCCCTCAGTGGAATGGGCTGGCTGAGAAATAAAAGTTAAGAAAAATAGCACAACGAAAAAAACCACAGGACACAGAAAGTATTTTCAAAAAGTGGCAGTGGGACAGGTTAGCCAATCACAGAGATCGAGCTTCTATACTATGGCAAAATGGAGTCTGCACCTACTTTATTTATATTGGGGGACATCAAAGAACTTCCATAGAATATTCCTTTCCAAAAAAGGTTACAGGTGGACTGTCCAGTTCCCAATGGGTTATACCCATCTCTGGAGCGACCATGAGAGATCTTGCAGAAGATAAAGGTCATGTGCCCTGGGCAATCTATTTCACGGGAGAGCTACAGATAGTTCCCAAGTTTCAACCTAAAATCTCCCTAGCTACATGCCAAGAAAAGATCCTCATGTGTTTTTCACAGGTGGCTCCCCACACTCACAAACAAAAAAGTCTAAATGACTAAAATTAGAAGATGTGTTGTATAAAATATTATAGACCCCAAATAATGAGATTGCATTAAAAGACAATATTTGATGAATTTAAGTTTTGGGGGGGGAATATTCTATTATGGGGGAAATAAATTTGTGTTTTTAAATGTGATCAAACTTCTGTAAGGGCTAGGGCTATAGCTCAGTGGCAGACTATTTGTCTAGCATATGTGAGGCACTGGGTTTGATCCTTAGCACCTCATAAAAATGAATAAAATAAATGCATTCTGTCCATCTGCCCATCTACAATCAATTAATCAATTTAAAAAGTATGTAAAAATATTTCCAGAAATTCTAAGAAAATGTAAAGAGATCAATGATCAGATGGTATGTGATTTATGTTTTCTTAGTTTCTTCATTGTGAAATATTTTTTTTAAACAAATGATAGAAATAAGAAAAAGAAATGTATGAGGGAACAGGGAGGGGAGTTGCAAGTGGGAGAGTGAAGAGGTTCCTGCATCCCATGAGAGCCGGGAGATGGATTCCAGTCCTGGCTCATCACTAAGAAACAAGTCTTGTTGATGTTGCCTCTTCTGGCCCAAGGATTCTACAAGCCTGTATTTTACCCAAGAGCCCTTCTGGGTATACCCATGGGCCTGCCAACATATGGTGCCCAGTTTAACAGACCAGATTGTATTTCTTGTGGGTTCATTTCAGAATTCCTCCTTTCTGATCACTCTTTTGCCCTCTTCTGAAGAGATCCTAGGAATTGCTGAGGCTGTGTCCCTTCCTCACTTGGCCTCAGCTGTGATGTGGAGGAGGTGGCTATTCAGGTCTTAAGCAGTTTTAATCTCAGACATCATTTCTTCATCAGATGCAGTTTGGGATGACTTAGGCTAGGGTTGATTGATGAATGTATCAGGGATAGACTTCTGATATGTTTAGTAGACTTAGGAAATGCGACATTGTCCCCAGGTAGGGAACCATGTAGGCCTTAGACCACCTTTTCCAATTACCCAGACTGTAATTCTAATCATCATATTTGAAAGCCCTTCATTGACAAAAATCTATGTTGCTTAAATGAGCTACACTATAGCCTTTCTTTTTACCTTCTTCTCAGCTTTGTTCTACCTTATTCAAGGATATGGCATATTCCACCTAAACACCTTGCTCTCCTCTGCTTCCTGTATTACAGACATATATTGAAATACCTTGGTTTTTATAACCTCCTTCTCCCTCATATGTTTTCTATTTTTCTGTTATATGCTTTTTATCATTCTTTGTTGTATTTGCTATATGTTTAGTTTACCTCCCCCCAGCATAGTTCTAGAATGCATTTGTGTTTAGTTCAGTATCTTAATCCAGAAGGCTGACTGTCATCATTAGGAAATAAAATGTTACAGCAAATGAATTCCCAGAAGTGTTATTTGCAGATGATGAGAACTGGCCATGTAGCGAATCCATAGGTTCCTTAGCAATAACAATAACAGTAAAGACAGCACTTATGGATGTGCTAGTTCTTAGCCCATCCACAAATATGTGCATTGTATGTGTTGATCTATATGCTTTGTATGCAAATTTATGTATGAACTTATATAATTCCCACAGTACATGGTAATATTTTACACATATTAATTTGGATAATTTCCACAGTGACTCTAATTAAGCAGATACTATTATACCCTTACTATACTGGTGAAGCAACTTATGGGCAGATAGGTTAGGTGACTTGCACAAGGTCAAACACTGGTAAGTGACAAAAAGCCAAGCTATAAAAGCATACAAGATGATTTCGGAAACCTTACTCCCAGTTCTTTAAACAGAGTAATATGATTTAGAAGACTATATGGAGAATTGTATTCTACCCCAGTGGCAAAGTAAAAACTCTTTAATTTACTATGATACTTATATATTTGCAGTGGATCCCTATTTTCAGATATAGTCACTTGATAGAACATAGGCTGCTTTTCATCACGAGTGTAAATAGTCTCTTGCTTGCTACTGCCAAACTTTTGGTATCCCCTAATTCTAAATTTTGAACATTTAATTGGGTCCCTGGTGCTATATATATATTTGACTTTTGTTGTGAAAGTTACATTTATTTTATTCCTTCATTTGACATCCACAAGACATAATTCTCATAAACCAATTAACAATGTACCTTTCAACTAGTGCTAAGAGCACATTCGGTGAAATAATTATCCAGCTTCTTTCTTGAAAAATCTTCTGTCTTGATGTTTTTTTAAAAAATTCCTTTCAAAATCGATGGCCTGATAGCATGTATACTGATTTGGGATATTAGGCATTGATTGGGATCCCCATAAAATATGTAAATGAACATTTTCTGTTATAAATGTTCCTCAAAATCTTACAGGTGGGATTAGAGAATTTTATAAATGTCTTTAATATAAACTGAATTAATATAAATGCCTGAGTAGAGTGAAAATCTCTACAATAACTTGAAGAGATGAGAAATTACATATGCTTTGGGGATATAAAGAAAGGCTTCACATGTTTTGGATAATAAGATGTGACTGGCAAAAATGAATTGCAGAGCATTAAAAATGTAGGATAACTAGTCTGGGGATGTGGCTCAAGCGGTAGCATGCTCGCCTGGCATGCATGCGGCCCGGGTTCCATCCTCAGCACCACATATGTTGTGTCCGCCGAAAACTACAAAATAAATATTAAAATTCCCTCTCCCTGTCTCTGTCTCTGTCTCTCTCTCTCTCTACAAAATAAATATTAAAATTCCATCTCCCTCCCTCTCCCTGTCTCTCTCTCTCTCTTTCTCTCTCTCTCTCTCTCTCTCTCTCTCTCTCTCTCTCTCTCTCTCTCTCTCTCTCTCTCTTAAAAAAAAAAAGGAGGATAACTAAGAGAGGGTAGAAACCATGAGGCAGGTGGGAAACCAATCCATAGTCTCTACTGGTTCTTAGAAGTTGTAGAGGATCACATTCTATAGTTCTTAAACAGGAGACTTTTGATTTCTTGGGTGACAAAATTCTGGGGAAACCAAAGAGAGGTGGTAAGAAGTTCTTAAAAGTTGGTTTATTCAGGGAGAAACTGTAAAACTGAAAATGGGATTTTTTACCTTACAAAGATCCTTGATAAGCCAGCTCTATGTGGATGTAGCCGTTGTTACCTGTGAACCTGCTAAACACCAGAATCCAATGGCTCTTTTGGTTATAGTCAGCCTACACTTAAAGCCCAGATTTGGAATGAGCCCTTATGCTTGCATGAAAATAACACAGTTTGACTGTCAGCAGCACCATTTTACAATAATCTCTGAATGTTATTTCTTAGGTATTATGAGTACTACATTTCTTAAGGGGAAATGTCCTCTTGACTATTTTTCATTGGTCATCATTGTCTTGAGTTCGTTGATACTAAAGAGTTATTTTCTTAAAAAAAAGCTTTTTTCTTCTCAATCTACAGTACTGTTATCCATGTTTATCCAAGGCAAAATGTATCCTACATGTACTAACAGACTCATTATGTCAGCAAGAGTCCAGGTTCTCAATATGAGAGCTAATGTAGGTAGTAAGGCAGACATCATCAAGTCAATTATTCTGGGGTTCTAGTTTGCTAAATGTTACTTTTGCAGTAGAGACTATGCTGCCTAATGGGTTCTGAGCTTTAATTTGCTCATAATAACACCAATGAGTAAATTGCATCCACCTGTGGACTTCAGATTGAACTCTTTCCTACCTTTTAGGCCTGCAAGAAAGCAATATGTTTTATGCTCTGCTACATTCATATTTTCTATTAGAGCATGCCTAGCCAAGCCCAATATCCTACATCAATTTTAATAAAGAGAAATTACATTTAATTGTGTCTCTATCCTTTCACATTAACCCATTATGAATATTTTATTCAGCAGTGCTAGAAAAATTACATTCACTTGTTAGTGAAGAACACTGTTTTATAAGAAGTACATATAATTTAGGGCCTCATAACTTACTTTAAATATTTTAAGCACAGTAAATGGTAAGAAATGAAAAATAAGCCTGAAATCATAAGGAAAGGACCATTTAGAAGTCTTTTGTCTTCAGATTATGATGGCACAGTTAAACTTATTGGATGTGCTCAGCAGGTTGTAAAATCCATGTCTTTCTGGAGTGATCCAAGAGAGGTGACTTCATCATAATGAAGTACTTTTCAATTTAATTTTTGTAAGATGTAGAAATGATTGTCATGTTTACTCCAAGAAAAATAATGTGGAGTTTTTTTGGTGTGTGTCTGCTTAAAACTGATTTCTTGATAAAAACTGTCTGTTGATCCTCTGCCTATTTCCCAGTTTTCATGACCATGCACAATTATTTCCCTTAGCAAAGAAACAAACTTGAGGCAAAACAGTCATTTCCTAAAATATACACAAATGCTCTTCTGGGGAAAATAAATTAAAAGGCATAAGGATATTTCACCCTAAAAAGAAAATCAAAGCACTGGTTTTTAATATCTTCAGAGAGAAAATAATTAAAGGAAGCATGATGTTTTCTCAAACATGTTATTTAATTTAAAACCATGTAGTTTATGAAATATAGAATCTTATTCATTGTACTTGAGTCCACTGAACTAATCGAGGTATTTTGAATTTGGGAATCTTTGAGAGAAATCTATTACATAATTTAATTTTAAAACTATCTTTTTATTACATACTTATAGCAACCAATACCCCATTCTTAAAAAAGATTTATTTATTTTTTTTTGTTAGACAGAATACCTTTATTTTATTTATTTATTTTTATGTGATGCTGAGGATCGAACCCAGAGCCTTGAGCATGCCAGGCAGAGTGCTCTACCGCTGAGCCACAATCCCAGTTCCCCACTTTTTTGATTACTGTTATTTTAGAGCAAATCTTGACATCCCTTAGATTAACTCCTCAAAATTTGTTGTTCTTTTTTCAAAATTATTGGAGTATGCTACATCTTTTTGCATGTCCATATAGATTTTAGAATAAGCTTATCAATCTTTGCCCATAAAACCCACCAAGATGATGTTGCTCAAATAAATCAACTTGAGGAGAATTGACACTTTAACAATATTGTCTTCCAACATATGAACATGGTACATCTCTTTTTTGATTATATTTTCTTTAACTTCTCTCAGCAAAGTTTTGTAGTTTTCATTGTAAGGCCTTGTTTATATTTTGGATCAAAAAAGCTAAATGTAAAATCTAAAGCTGAAAAACGTACACGAGAAAATGGAAAATGCTTATGACTTCAGATTACGCAAAGGCTTCTTAAAGGATATACAAGAAAATCCATAAAGGAAAAAGTGATAGATTTCATAAATATTCTAAAACTTGTTTTTCAAAAGACACAATTATAAATGAAATATCAAGCCACATATGGGGAGAAAGTTTGGATAACAGTATGTATCTGACAAAAATCCAGAATACAGAAATAATTCTTATGACTTAATAAGAGTAGAAAGAAGACAAATTAAATATAGGCAAAAGATTCAAACAGACCCTTCTCTAAAGAATATATACAAATAATCAATAAGCAAATAAAAAGCACTCAATATCTTTAGTTCTTCAGAGAACCCCATGAGGTACCTCCACATCAATTACAATGGCTGAGAATAAGACCCTGATAATGCCAACTATTAACTAGAAGGTGGAGCACCTGGAATTCTCCTACATTGCTGGTAAGGATGTAAAATGGTACAGCCACTCTAGGAAACAGCATCATCAAAAATTAATCACACCTGCAACATAAAAGCCAGAAATTCCCTTCCTAAGTTGACCCAAATCAAGTGAATTTTTTTCTCATACAGATTTATACATAGAAATTCACAACAGCTTTATTTGTAATGGTCAAAAGCTGGCAACTACCCCAATATCCATCAATATTGATGAATTGTTCCCTATTTATACAATAAAAATGTGAGTCATCGGTGATAAGGTAATGGACCAGTAATATGAACAACAACATGGGAAGACATTTAGGACATAAGGCTCAGCCAAAAGAACTAGAGGCATCCTCTCCCCCCAAAATAGTATAGTAGGAAATTCCATTTTTATAAAATCCTAGGGAAGAAAAAAAAAACTAATCTATACTGATAGAAAACAGGCAGTGGTTTTCTTAGGCTAAGGTTTGGGGAGGAATGACTATACTGGAACGCAGGGAAACATTTTAGGGTACCAGAAATATTCTAGAATTTGATCATAGTGGTAGTTACAAGAAAAACCTACACATTTATTAAAATTGTTCTTATTTATTGCATGTAGATTATACCTCAGTAAAGTTAGTTTTACTAAATAACAAAAAGTGTATTTTACCAATTGTTTTGAGGTATCACCACTGCATACTTGGGTGGGGGCTTTTAACCTCATGTTTGGTGTGCAAATTCTGGATCCTCTACACGTATCAGTTGGGTTTCTTTAATTCTTTTTTTTTTTTTTTTGAGTTGTAGTTGGACATAATATCTTTATTTATTTATTTATTTATATGTAGTTCTGAGGATCGAACCCAGCACCTCACATGTGCCAGGCGAGCACTCTACCACTGAGCCACAGCCCCAGCCCCTCAGTTGGGTTTCTTTAAAGGAAAATAAGCTTAAAGACATTTCTGAAACAAAGTGAGAACAGAACACTTTGGAAATTTATGCTTTTTTGTGTCTGCTAATATTTTATAGTTTGCTTATAACTCATTAAACAATTTACATTTTTTTCCATAGGTGAAAAATCTTTATGGAACTCTTTCAAAGCATTCTGTTTAGAATTTATTTTAAGAAAATAACATCTTCACTCTTTTTTGTTTTGAGGTGTTGGGGCCTTAACATGTTAGGTTCTCTGTTTTTAATTAATCTGTGTAATTAATGGTGAAATAGCAAGTTCAAATGGCATGAGCAGGTTTGGAATCAACTACAGCTGACTCTGTTAGCAGGTGAGACAGAAGATGGGATCTGGGTGTTGACTGGTTGTGTCAACACACCCAAGAGGCATTTGGGATGAAATGGAGGCCGTATTTAATGGTACATTCTGTCAGGGTTGGGTTGAGGAGGTGGACAGACATACTTGAGAGTAGCAGAAGGGTCAGGAAAAGCAGTCAGGCCATCAAACAGTCAAGCTCCAGTCGGTGTGTATTACAGATGAGCTGGAGAGGTGATCCAGGGACCCCATTGCTAAATGCAGAGCATATTAACTCTCAACTGCATCACTATGACCAGTCAGCCAACCTGCCCCTAGGTTTTCAGGAGGCATGCAATTCCACTTCTCCTTGTTTTCACTCTTCCCTTAACTTGGAGAGCTTTTCCCTTCCTGCTTCTCTCCTTGGGTAAAATGTTTTTGGTTTTCATGGTTTGATTCCACCATCTCTCTTCTAAAGTTTGATCTGATGAGCAGCCTTCCCCAACCCAAACCCATTTCTAGAAAGAATTCATTTTTTATATGACTCCAATGACATCTTTTGTATGACTCTGTCCATAGCCTTCTTTATGTTATATATAATTATATGTGTCTGTGTGTTCAGGGGAGGCAGATGCCAGGTCTCACTCATCTTCACATCCTAGTTGAACTCACAGTGCCTGATGCATTGTAGGCATTTGATTTTTGTTTAGTATGAATATTGGCCCTCTTATTATCATGAGTCTTTTAAGATTGATAGGTACTCAATAAATGTTAAATTGAAGTAATTATGTTCAATCTTACTAGGAGTGACATGAGTTATTTCTCTAGTCATTTGTGAATTTGGGGCAATCCTGCAGTAGAGTTGCATTTAGGATGTGATTTCTGGGAGGGCAACAGGCACTTCCCTCTCACTGCCGTGTCTTCTTTGTTGGCACATAGTAGCTACTCAGTAAATATTTTATGAACACATATCTTTAGTGATTGTTCTGTCTTGTCAGGATTTTTTTGAATAGAAAGGATTTAAAACCAATCTCTAATATATGTTTTCAAATTTTTAAATCGGTAAATTTCTTTGAGTTGGTAAATTCCTCAGAAGTTATTCTGAGGGAACTAATAATATAGAGATGAGACTGGTGAAGGGGTTTTCTGCTCTTCTCTACTCTTCTTCCTATTCCCTAACAATTTAGCAGGATTTTCAAAGTCCTTAGGGTGCATCGTAGCACACTGCAAAAAATCTACATATCTCCTTTGGTCCACACATTAATTTATGAAAAAGGGAACTATGGCCCATGGAAGTAAAGTGACCTTCCCAAGGTTACCTAGAGAAAACGTTACCTAGAAAATCTTCTAGCTCTCGTTCTATTGCTCTTGATATTGCCCTTCAGTTCCATTTTGCTCTAACCTATACGTAGGATCTTAAGCATTTCCATTTTTCTTTAGTAAAGATCTTCCCTTTTCTTTAAGATACACCATCACTCCCAGTTGTACCACCTGCACTGAGCTAAATTATTCCTCAGTGTTTACACCTTTCAAATATTTATAGGCCGTCATCATGACACTCCTTAGTCATCCTTCAGCCTTGTTATATGCACATAGATAGCTCCTTTCATCTTTCTGTACAAGTCAGTTTCTCCAATCCCTTAATCATTTGTACCATTCTCTCTCTCGTGCCTATAAGAGAACAGTTTGAGTATATTCCAGATGGCAAAAAAATAACCCCAACATGTTGTAACCAGAGGGAGAAAAACATACTGAATAGATGAAAGGAACAATCTACAGGTTAATTAGTAGTATGGCCACAAATATGTGCACAGTTTTGTTTCAGAATAAAGCAAGCTGTATTTGTTGTAACTATCTCTTCTTTGAACTTAACAGAATGCTGATAATGCCAAGCTGTGTTTACAGTCCAAATCGCTGCTAAAGACCTTCAACTTTGCACTCCCCCTGTGTGATATCTTTTGCCTAAGAAAATCAAATAAAATCACATAGCAGGAGCTGATGCAAAAGCCCATTACTAGCTTCTCTGTTTTTGTGCACTTTCTGGAGGTTTACTTGGTTTCTGGGAGCTCCCTATAAGCCATAATAAGGGAGGGCCCATGACTTATCTCACTAGTTATCAGGCCCCAAGTGCCTGATAAACCCAATCATCTTGTAAAAATTACATATGTTTACTGAACATGATTATCTAAATATGAAAACTACTTTAGTATAAGGGGAATTGCCCAGAAATTTTCCAGTGACATAAATAAAATATGTCCATTTCCATAAGTTTTATAACCTTTCAACGAATTTGGGGTCTTGAAGAACTGCCCAAAAATTCCCCTTGAATAGGTTCCCTTGACTCTTAGCCTGACTCTATATGTAGTCCATGTGTTTGTCTTATAAAAATCTATCTTATAATGAAGAACTGAATTCTGGTCTTTGGAAATACTCCTGATTCCAGGCATTCACTTTATGGAAGGGAGCTACAGAGGGAATGCATGGCCAGCCCAGGTGCATGGCTCCCTAGGCAATGTTCTGATTTTTTCAGAGTCTCATATGGTCCAGAAATTGTCCCTGTAGTCCCAGTCAAATTATTCCTTTGGCACTCCCTGTGCCTTTCCTCTGCCACTGTCTCTGATGATCTTTCAGGACTCTGCATAGAAAGGAGATTTCTTACTATATTCTATGGCAAAGCATCGCTCTGTATCTCAAAATTATGGAGTTCATTAGAACGGAATTCATACTTTTCTCCTTAAAAACTCAGTGATTCTGCTAATCTGGAGGTGGCAAAGAAGGGTAACTATTTTCTCTCTCACACAAAGCAAGATTGTGAAGGGACTTATTCTCTGAATGAAAGAGGAGAGGGGGAAAAGTAGAAACCTCATGTTTTATTCAAATGTTAACAAAGAAAATTGAGACGTGTGTTTCCTTAAAATTGACACCATTTTTATCCCAAACATTCTGGTAAGTGATAGCAGATGACTCTGCAAGCTTCTGTAGAGGGAGAGGAATTTTTCCAGGAGCATAGTCCCGGTGGGAAGTATTACCTAAAAGTAATACACTAATCGCTTTCAATCTTGCATATTTTCACATACTGTGTGCACACATACGTATATTAATAACTGTTCCCTAGACGTCACTTCGGCACTCAGAAAGCTCAGTGTTGCTATGCAAGTGCTGGAAATGGAATGAGATGCAGACAGCAGTTTAGCGAGGAGGACTCCACTGAGCTGCACAGTGGAATGGCCTGACATCCTAAGACTCCACACCCGTGGGTAGCCCTCTGGGCTCCGTTGTCCCACTTTGTGTGACATGGCATTCATCTACCAACTGAATAATGACACTGCCAGTATTTCTAAGACACTCATCTCCTCAAAGTCTGTCTACTCATATCAGCCCTGCATTCCACTTTGTAGATGTGGAATAGAAATTCCTTAGAATGTGGTCACTGTATGGTAGTTCCAGATATATAAGTACATTTTGCTATACATTGCATGTGACTTATATTGATATTTATAACAAAACATGCATCTTAGAGGAATGTCTTATATTTTGTAGTAACATGTATATGTGTGTGTATTATTTATATAATTATATTCTTCCCAACAATACTTGGAAGTACCTAGGACTGAGCTTACAATGCCCATTCCACATATGGCTCCAACAGATGAAATAGCTTATCCAAAGTCACAGATCATTTATATTGTGCAGATAGGACCAAAACCAAATTCTTTTGTCCACATATTTATCATTTATCCCACTTAAGTGATTTGTACTTATTTAAACAAATAAATAATCAAGTGAAAGTGGAACCTTCCCATCAAATGAGTATAATAACAACACCGAAGTGTAAAACAATTGTTTTTTGTTTTGTTTTGTTTTGTTTTGTTTTACCAGATAGGGTCACACAGGGATTAGAGTCAGGTCTTTTTTGTCCAAGGTATTCCTCTGCAGAACCTATTACCTCACCTCTTTCTGTCATTCCTGAGATTTTCAGAATACAACAGATGTACAAATCCAGAACACAACAAAGGATTTCAGAGAGAAATAAGATGATTGTCCTAGTTCAGATGGTAATGGATTTAACCTTGTTCTGAAATCATGTAGGAGCATCTTCTCAGACTTGACAATGTCCCACAAATACTTCCATTTACAATAAAATTTTACCATTATTTGGAGGAAGAAAATCCATATCCTCAGGCAACAGCACCTACTAGTGGAAAGAAACTAATATTTAAGGTAACACACCTGGAAGATAGTTTTATGCAGATTGAAAGGTCTCTCTACTAAGCCCCCCCAAATCCTGCATTCAGATGTTGTCTCTGCTGTTGGCTTCCTATTGGGTCTTAGTCAAGGCATAATCTCTCTCTTAGCCTTGGTTTTCGAATCTGTGAATAAGGAGGTGGGACTAGATCTTTTCTAAATTTTCTACACATTCTAAGATGATTTAAATTCTCTTCGAAGTGCATTATGAGCATTTTGGCACTAAATGCAGAAGGAAAAGCCCAAGAGAGACTAATTGGCTTCCCAAGGAAGTTGTGTCAATTGAGGCTATTTCCTATCTCTGGGTCCAGGACCATGTGTGCAAGTAATATGATCTAGTTCAAAGATCACTCACCAGATCAGGCTTGAATTATAAGATCTGCTACCTACTTCTCAAGTCTTACATAATGTTATTGTCTTATTTATTTATTAGTTATTGTAAGATTCAAATGAGAATATAAGAATTATGAAGTTCTATTTGAATGTTATGGATTACTCTCAATCTTTATATAGCTGAAAATAATGTTACTTATAAATTGTATGTTCTCCTTTTTAGTCTATGTTGTAAATTTGTGTCCCCCATGGAGGCAAGTACTATAAGGTAGACTTCTTTAAGTAGTCATACATTGCCTTATTTTTTCCATGACACTGTTAAAGAATACCCAAGTCTGTGTAGTTTATAAAGAAAAAAAATTTATTTTCTTGCATTCCTTAAGCGTAGGGATTTTGAAAACAGGGCATCAGCAGGGTTCTGATGTCTAGTGAAGGTGCTGTCTGCTTCCAGGAATGGCACCTTGTCACTGGATCCTCACATGGCAGATGGCAGAAAGGCAAGCTAGCATGTTGTAGCATGGAGCCTCTGTGTAAGGGATTGATCCCTTCAGGAGGGAAAAGCCACTCACTTCTTCAAGGTCCTACCTCCTAATACCATTACATTGGATACCTGAACCTTAGAGAGGACACATTCCATCCATAGCACATTTCTTGTCTAAGACAGAAAGATAATATGATTATTAGAGGAAACTGCCAGAGAAATACTGACTCCTTTACATAAAAGGGTATGTGTGCATGTGCATGTGTGTGTGTGTGCGTGCAATATTGCGGTTTCCCAAAGGATCAGTTTAGTTTCTGCATTCTTCTTTTTTGACACAAGAAGATAAGAGGGACCCTTGAGAAAACCTAAAGCCCTTTTATAAAATGAGTCATATTCTTTCATCTGTAAAGCATTTTCGTACAGTCCTTGAGACTGAGAAGTTATGTCTTCGTGTTGCCATGCTTATTACACATTATGTACATGGATTCCACCTCAGTTTGAGCATATTCTTTTTTCTGAGTTGTTTGGATAAAAATCTTTTATTATATATTGAACTCCTCACTGGTTCTATTGGCCATTAAATCTTTTTATCTTAGCAGTTTTTTCATTGCTAAAATGAAGATGAACATAATGCTTGCTTTTCTGTCTCCAAGGATCATTGAAGTGTCACATCAATGGATGAGTAAGAATGTATGTTTAAATGGTATAAGGAACTCTTGTTAACATCATGGTGAATATCATGCTGCCACTGGGTGCTAAAAACAGTTACTTTAGAAAAACCACCCTGGGTCACCTCATTGTTCGGTTTACTTTAAAATAACCAGAATAAATGTGGAGATTTTCTAACGTAAGAGCTAAAAGTAAGTGGGCACATTTAACCTTCAAGTGGAACTGAGGGTAATACAAATTTCCATGAGACATACCATGGAGCAAATTCAAATAATAACTCAAAAATAATTGTTCCACAGCTGTTATAACTCTACTAGTAAGTACTGCTTTTTTCTTATGGGTCATTCATGGAATAGATGTTAAACATAGAAGAGATTAAGTATTAAGAGTGGGACTATGAGAAGCCAGGATCAGGAGTGCACACCTATGATTCCAGTGAGTTGGGAGGCTAAGGCAGGAGGATAGCAAATTCTAGGCTGGCATCAGCAACTTAGTGAAGCCCTGTCTCAAAAAAAATAAGAAGTGCTGAAGATGTAACTTAGTGGTACAGTGTCTCTGGGTTCAATCCCCAGTATGCACCCCCACCAAAAGAGTGGGAATATGAGAATATGTGTGTGTGTGTGTGTGTGTGTGTGTGTAAATCAACTTGAAAAAAAAATCTTGCTTTGTCAAAAAGAGATATTAATGTTCCTATCAGGGATGTTCTAAGCTTTTTTCAAGCTTCCTGCCAGGCCAGATGTTTTTGGAATTTTGGATTTCTAAAGTTAATAAGCAGACCTTTCAGGAAGTAGGCTCCAAAATCAACACTACCTAGGCCCTAATTACAGCTTCAGTAGTCACCTCTGAGGCCTTGGGCAAGATTCTAATCCCTCTATACCACCTTTTCTTCAACTATAATGAACTAATAATAGGACCTAGTCAGAGGGTCTTAGAAGGATTATGTGAGGGAATACATTTAAGTACTTAAACCAACACACAACAATAGCTGAGTAGATGTTGACTATCATTGTCACTGTAGGGTCCACAAATTTTGGTTGAATTGGAACTGGATTCCTACCACTGAATTTAACTAATAATAAATTGATAAATATAAGTCTTACCTAATGGTCTCAAGAGACGTGGCTCCCTATATAACTGGCACATTGACTGTTGTGAAAGGGAGTAATCTAGGACAAGTATCTTTCTGGTCCTGTGTATTATGGGCTCTTAGTTTTGAAGATTATCCTCTTCCTCCTATAGCTGGAAGGCAATATTGAGCTTCTACCAAGCACTTTGTACATGTGAGCTTCACAGCTGGAGTTAAAGTATCTGTTTTCATCTCCTTTCTACAGAGACTTTAAAAGGTGACCACTGTATTTGGCATAGAATGGAGACTCGGTCAGTGCATTCATAGAGGGGTTGACAGGTAGTTGGATGGATGACTCAACATAGCATACAGCCTCCAGTCTAGAGAAAGAACCTACTCAGCTGCTTGATTTGGAGACAAGGAACTCCAGTCTTTTAAATTCAGGAAACTTATTTAGGCTGCTCATGGTCAGTAGGCAGTAACAGCAAGTCTTATAGTTATGATTTCTCTCCACTGTGACATATCTGACTTTGTTTAAAAAGAGCACAACATAATATCCCAAACTGAAAAGCAGTATTTCTTTCTGCTTTGTTTATTGGTGGTGCCTGTGGTGTTTTTATTTTGTTTTGTTTCTGATTCTTTTCCTGAGAATGGAAGGTCCTCCAAAAGTTATGGTCATGACTACTGTCAGTGTGTGATTAGTTTAGTGAAGGTCAGGACCAGGGTCAATGGTGCCTAAATCTCTGCCTCTGTCAACCTAATATTAAGTTAGTTCTCTGTTAGGGCTTTTGGCACTAGCCGCCACTGCCTTCTGACACTGCAGGAAAGACTACTCCTTGTGGAACATACAAGCACAGAGTCCCCTGGTACAATAGTGGTTCTCTAATTCACTGCATGAGATTGACCCAAGAACCTCCAAAAAGCATTATCTCAGGGTTTCAGCTAGGAACCATTAAATCAGTTTCTGGAAGCAGTGTGTGAGCATCAGTATTTTTTTCCAAAGCTTTCCTGATGGAAAGCCAGAATTTAAATAATCTTCACACTTAATACCATTATGAAGGCCCTTCACAGATAGTGATGTTCACTAAAATCTCTGAGATTGGGGGCTTGGGGATGCTGAACTGATCCTTCTTCTTTCCCAGGGGGTGGAAATGGGCCCTGTTCCTAAGCAATGCTGATAATAGAGTTATGACTGAATAATAAAATGTGTTTATAGTAAAATATGCGCTGCTTAAGAAAATGGGCTTTAGAGGTCAGACCTATATCCTATCATAGCCACACTGCATTCCTCCCTAGACCTTGGCCAGGTAACTTAGACTTGGTTTCTTATCTACCAGATAAGAATAATGGTAAATAAGCATTAATAGGACTGAGAGAGTATTAGCTTAGGGTAGAGTCTGGCCCAGAGAAAAACATAGCAACTTTCTGGGTTGTTTTTTGTTTTTGTTTTTGTTGTTGTTGTTGTTGTTTTGTTTTGTTTTCTTGTTTGCTTCTTCACAATGTAGATATTTAAATCAAATAAAATGTGCTTGCTTTGGCCACCCTATGTGGGATTCCCCCTTTTAGTGTATGTCCTCACCTGAAAATCTAACCTAAGCAAATATAAGTCTATAAATGAATCATGTTGTGGTCAGATTTCATAATCACTTCCCTTATTCAGGAGATCGCTCAGCCTTCACTTCATTTCTTCTAGTTTCTCACCCAGGCCTTTACCACCCATTCCAGAACTTCTCTTCCTGACAGCTTCTTGGGTTTGGTTTTCATGTGCATGTGTGGGGTTTGTTTGTTTGTTTGTTTGACCTTAGCTTAGTATCTTTTTTCTGAATTAAAGTGTTTTATAACCTGTCTCTAAAAGTCTCTTATCTACCACTAGTCCTAGGAATATAGCAGTCTTATAGTCTTTGCTCCTTCTCTCTCTCTCTCCTCAGTGTGTGTGTGTATGTGTGTGTGTGTGTGTGAGTGTGTGTGTGTGTGTGTGAGAGAGAGAGAGAGAGAGAGAGAGAGAGGAACAGCCATTCACAGCCTCCTCTTTCCTCCTCTCCATGTATGAGTTGAATCTGTAGGTATCTCTAAGAGGACCATCTAAGCAGTAACTTAATGAAGTGGATGTGTCCTAAAGTCTAACTTTTAAGAAATGATCAGGACTTCAGCATCCACAGATCCAAATGGAACTTACCATGGGAGTCTGGATATTGCTACATTATTTAAAGACAGGGTCCAAGAAAATGGTAAAAACTCAGTTTACTCTATGATACAATATGTGATATCCTACGTTAAATGACTATCAGTGGACATTCTTTGTGGAGTCTGTGTTGTTTAAAGTCATGCAGTACTGATTGATCATATTGATAAATATATTGAAAACACATAAGAAGCATGTTCTGTAGGAATGTTCTAATTAATACAAAGGAGCTACTTTCTCTGACTAAATGCTAGCAAAATATCTTAAAAGAAAATTTAGCTCATTCTGTTCATGTATTTTGGATGGATGGAGACCCATTGAAAAGTTTAAATTAACAAATAACAACAGTCTTAAGGAGTTTACTCTTGTTGAAAAAAAAAAACCTGTATATATTATAATGCCATAGAAACTTCCATTTTTTCAACTTATGGTTGAACAGTCTGTTTTGCATGCAGAAGAAACCTGTTTGGGCAATCTTGTCAATATTTATTCTGACAAGTAGTATAGAAATAGGTACCCCTTAGACCAGTGGCTCAATTTGGCCAAACATTAGAATCATTTGAAATGCTTATACTATTTTCACTCCTGAACCATCTTAGACCTGGGAAATCAGAATCTCTGGACCCAGGACACTGGATTTAGTAATTTTTTTAAGGTTTCCCAGATGATTGCAATATACAAACAAGGTTTAGGATCCATGTCCTAGAAAATAGCAGTTTAATTATTGCATTCATTAATGTTACAGGGACCCATGAAATAAAAACTTAGGTGATTAGAAAATGCCATCATATTAAAACCCTCAGAGAATGTCATATGGGACTGTCACATAAAGAATGCAAATTTGTTCTAATGTCTTCTCATATCATCAGTGGAAGATAATTTCTGAATCAGCTTAATTGAGGCTGCGCTCCAAGAAGATAACTCCTCGGCCATAAGTACAGCTAATTGAAGCCCATCTTATTTCTAGGAATACTTTTCCATCTTTTCAAACTACCTTTATATAGTCTTGTTGATTAAAATTTTTATAAAGGACTTTTTTTTCAGAATGAATTAAAGAAGATGGTTACTGAGAAAATAGATATATCATATACATTGGCATATAGAGCTTCAATTCATTATAATATTTAGAGGTAGAGTATTAGTTTTCCTTATAACCAAATTTTCTATAAGTCTAATAGTAAGGAGAATATGAAAACAAAAGTGACCAGGCTTGATATTGGCATAAATTTACTACTTTATTTTAATGTTGAATTATGGGCACATTTGGAAGTATCTCATCCCCATATCATGGCACCAATTCTAAAAATGGATACTTTGATCCCATCTCAAAAGAAGCACGTGGTGATCGTTGGGAAAACATTTTTAAATAATAACGTTTATTTGCACAAGTGAAGAAAGTGAATGCAAACTACAAAAAAAATGAAAATAATCATGAAAACTCATATTCCCCTACTCCAGCTCCCTTGCTCAATCTGATGATTTTCCTAGAATGTTATTCTCCACTTGCCTAAAAATGACTTGTTTGAATTCAATCTTACCCCCCGTATTCAGCTCACTTATTAAAACTTTCATAAAGCTTTTCCATTTGTAACAGAAAGTAAATCACAGACATCAGAACAAGGAGGAAGTCACTGCAATGGTCCATGAAAAAAAAAAACTGATTATATAGTAGGCACAGTGATAGAAAGTAGGTGCTAAAGAGACAGTGATGGGTTGTTACAGAATGGTAGAGAGGAAAAGAGGGGTAGGAAGAATCCCTGGCTGGCACCCCAGACCAGACCATAAAAGTCATACACACACCTGCACACACACACACACACACACACACACACTTTCAGTGTGCATGGCTTGTGGGACTTTATTCATGAACAGAATTTTCAGGCTATCTGTCCTCTACCATTGGTTCTTTTGATTCGTTGTACTACATGTTCACAGGAAGCTCCCCACAGAAGGCTCGAGTCTGAGTTGTAGCCTCTTTCTGTCTCCTGATCAACTATGTTTCTTTCATGTTCTGATGCCTTGAAGTTTGGTACCATTTCTCTGCTTTTCCTTGTTTAAAAGTGCAAAGGTACTTGTCTAAGGTGGGCATTTAAGTCATGGTGTGCTTTTAATAATGTGTAGTGTAAGTCCCTCTAGAGGCAAGAATACATTTTGTTTGAGTGTCTTTTCATTCTGAATGCTTCTCTGAAAGGCATAGTTTGTAAATTCTTGTTAATGTGAAAAGGGAACGTTTTGGGCACCTTCTCTGTGTTGCTGATGTGTAGAGCTATTTTTAATTTTTGTTCTTCACTCTTTTTTCTGTGCTTGTGAATTTTGAGGTGCCAGACTGACTGCCCTCTAGGCTAGTGTCCCCAATTTATCCTCAAAATAGGAAAAATATGAGAGGCAGAAAAATCCAGAGTCATGTCTGGGTTCAGCATATTACCCTGACCCACTCAGGAAAAATCTCAACATACCCTAAAAGAAAAGTTTTTTGTTGTTGTTCTTTTTCTTTTCTATTCTTTTTTTTTTCTTTATTTTTTTTAATGAAATAGTCCATCTGCTCACAGAGCTGAGAAGACTAAAGCCTCTTTTGCTATCACTGCAGCAATTTTGCCTCTTGTAAACCAACACTCAGGATCTCTTTGGAAAATCTAGAATATTTTTTTCTCTTTCATTTCCACCTGTCAAAATTCCATCCTTTAAGATTGAATTCAAATGCTTGTTGTTACTGAGCCCTCTCAATGTGATTTTCCTTCCATATTTTCATAATACTTTCTTCTACAACATACATCCAACAGGCATATTTTGTCATGTGCATGTTGGATGTAGGTAAGTCTCAAAGTGACTCTAAAAGGTGCTGACAGCGCCAATTCCATTTCTGCATGTCACACAGAATCTGACTGTGGTCCTGGACAAAGAGTAGACATTTGATGTCTGTTGAATTCATGGAAAATTTCAAAGCTTACCTGTTCAGCTGGACCTTTCCTTCTAAATCAGAGATTGACACTGACCACCCAGTCCTCATGGATAGCTATCAAACTCTCTACAAATCATACAGGTGGAAGCTCTTGGATTCCAGGTATTATACTTTAGAAATGTATAGTCTAGACCAAAACTGCCAGCTTTAACAGCTTAGCAGACCGCTATGACCAAAAGTCATTACTAATCCACCCAAACTGTTATTACAAAGTGTGGTCCACAAGATCCCTGGTGGTCCCTGATATCTTATTACATGATCCTTTTACTTTTATAAAGAGAAATAATAAGGTAGAAAAAATAATTTTACCAACCAGCATTTAACAAATGTGTAATACAACATTTGAGTTTTCATAGGAATCCAATGTTTTTAATAGTCATATGGATTGGTCATCCCACTGGCCCTTAAAAGTACCCAGTATGTTTTCTGGAAAGAAATGTTGTCAGTTGGTGGCATGAAGCTCTTAGAATTTCAGTCTCATTTGCAAACATAGCATGCTTAACTTTTAGTAAACCAATTAAGTTTTTGGTTTTTCTGTTTTCACAATAACCATGAACGTAGTGACACATAAAATAATGTGATTTTCTTACTGTTAACAGGAAATGTAGAAAAATTTAAAGATATCTTTCTAAGTTACACCTTATAATAAAAACAGGTACAAGTTAATTCTTAGAAAGAGGTTTGTAAAACCATACACATTGATTATTACAAAATTTTTTATCAAATGTCAGGAATATAATATTGAGACTTCATAAAAATATCAACTGTAGTAGAGATAGCTCAGATTCTAAGAGCTTAACTCTTGCCAGCATTTGATAGTTCTTATTGCTTAGATAGTTTGAGCTTTATGTCAGAGACATTCTGATCCTACAACAGAATATAAAGAAATGCTTTCTAGGGCCAAATACAACCAGAGAGAACTAGAAATATATTTACTTTTTTTCTCCCAAGTTGAAACATTTAGCTCTCCCACTTTTGAGTGTGAAATGATTGTCAATCCAAAATGATGTAGTGTTGAGAGCAGTTTTCTCTGACAAATCTCCCCATAATGCTCCATAGTGTTGGATCTGTGTTAAACTTGGTGCACAGAACTGGGAGGGGGCAATTTACCAGAGCGGTGAAGAGCATAGGCACTAAAGCTAGACTGCTTGGACTTGATGTTAAACATTCTCCATGCCTTAGTTTTCTAAGGCATGGAGAATAATAACAGTATCTACACATGGATTGTGAATATGAGTTAATACATAGATGCCCCAAGAAGAAATGTCTGGCATGAGAAGCACTAGGTTTGCTACAAGTTATGTTGAAAAGACTGAAAATTCTTGCTGACATTCCCAGTGTTCTCAGTACCTGTTAGGATTGTTTTTAATTTAGTAAAGACAAAAAATAAAGATGCCTACTAGATGCAGACCCAACCTCTTGCTTCAAATTCCCATGACAAAGCCAGATAGAGATGAACATACAACCAGCACAGTGCCTCTTGCTGACAAAATTATGTTTCAAAATTATATTTTGTTGTTATTATTTAAAACTTAAACCTAACTCTGTGTCCATATATGGACCAGATGCCCCTTTAATCAATTTAAGAATGCAATAGCTTTGGAGACCACTGGATGGACAATGACAACCATGGCCACATGGGACTCAAAACCCCACAGTATGTGGAACCACTGCAGAGTTAGGGATATGCAAACTAAGAGCAGACACTGAGGCCATGCTCTGAATTGTACGTGCTTACGTGGTCAGGTCCAATAGATGAGACTAGAAGACATAGAGCTAGAACAACTGGGTAGCAGTATCTGATTCAGTGTGAAAGAGAACTTTTTTGCAGTTAGAGTAGTGTGCCCATCACTGGGGGCTGACTGCAGAGGCTTGACAACCAGTGATTTTGTGAAAAGAATTGAAGTTCAAGTGTGGATCCAGATCTCTCCCATTCCACCTGTATATACAGACTCTCCAAGGAGAAGCTTTCCTGGACTGTTTTGTAGATTGTGCCTTTCAGTCCAAACATCCTGACACATATCCCTCTTATATCTGCAAGTGTGAATGGAGTCCGATGATGGCCTCAAAATCAGAGACCTGAGTTCTAGTCCATCACTTTCTCTGGGACCTTCGGTCAATTTTGTTCAATTAACTCCTGTAAAATCCACATCCATTCAAAGGATGGAAGTGACTTTACTGGTGGTGGTGGTGGTGGTGGTTCTTTTGCTGCTGCTGACAATACAAATCTGCTGTCTCCTGGACAATGACTTCTTCAGAAGGATCAATCCTTAATAATTCTTCCCCTTTTTCTTTCAGGCCGCTGTGCTCGCTGTGGGGAAAATGTAGTTGGGGAAGGTACAGGATGTACTGCCATGGATCAGGTCTTCCATGTGGATTGTTTCACCTGCATCATCTGCAACAACAAGCTCCGAGGGCAGCCCTTCTATGCTGTTGAAAAGAAAGCATACTGTGAGCCCTGCTACATTGTAAGTGCTTTTATTTTTTCTCTTCAGGTGATTTGGCCTAATGCCAATCACTCCAGACAGAATGTAGCCATCTAAGCTTTATTTCTCACCCAATGTTATAATATGTGTGTGTGTATATGTGTGTGTGTGTGTGTGTGTGTGTGTGTGTGTGTGTAAGTAAATAGGCATATTGTAGATTTCTCCCTGTATTCCCCATTCATATGAGGTCAGAAATGTGCATTGAGGTGGGGCTGCTTTTCATTTAGTGATTCAGCTGAGAAGTGCACCAACTTGTGGATTTTAGGCATGTATGTCCAAACTAGCAGGTATCCTCCTCAAAACATCAGAAGGCTTCCCAGTAGCAGAGTCTACCTTTTGCTAGTAAATCTCAGCCTGTGTTTGAAAGCCACTATTTTTAGGGAATCTTTGCAGACTTCTGGACTTGTCAGGCTCTTCTAAACTTCTGGACTACTTTTCTACCCAGAATGTTTCTTACCAGCCTTATCCAGCAGATTTTCAATGATGCAGAGAAACCCTGAATTATAGAGCACCTTAAAGAGAAATGAATAGTAATACCGACTGAGCTAATAATTGTTTTCTTTTTTAAAAGAAAAAACCCTGTATTTTAATAACATAGCTGAGAGACTGAAAAATAGTCATATTATCTTAGATTTTTTGCAAGGCTACTTAATCTATTATGTTATTCTCTAATAGAACAATTGGATGACTAAATACAAACTTTTTAAATAATCTAAAGTACCTTATTTTGCTATCTTTCTGCATGATTTTAATCTGCCTAACATGTGTTTGTGAATAAAAGTATTACTTTTTTTGCAACTCACAAAAGAGTAATGATTTGGCCCTTCATGCCGAGGTATTGCAGCATCAAAAAAGCCTTGGTACAAGGTGTTGGGAGTCACAGCTTTGCAAAATTTCCAAAATTCAAGGTTTATTGGAGTTTGTGGCCTGGATGGTATTTTGCCATAACCTGGTAACTTTAACTCATTGTAATGCTGGTGTTTGTAGCACAGTTCCAAAAGTTCAAGATGAAGACTATGAAGGATTACCTATCATTTTGCATCTGTTAGGCTCAATTTTATTTCATTTTTCTCCCAGAGGCAATTTAAATACATGTAGCATCATTAAAAAGCCATACATTTTTAGAGGTGAAAGAAAAAATCTTCAGACCATTTGCCTAATTTATCTCTTTAGAAGTGAGAACACAGAAACAGGGAGAGGGAGAGTAGCTTCTTATGTTCTGTCATAGTGTCAGAGCCAGGGCTATATTCAGTTATCCACAGCCTCATATCTTGTGCAAATACCACATGGTTTTAGTTTGTCCAAAACATAAAGATGGACACAGTAATGTCCTGTTGATCTGGAAAGAGCAATGACATCTAAAAGAAAGTCTGGCCAATGAAAGCTTACCACTATAGGACATTCAAATATTTCAGATATCACCTTTTGGGATCTTCATTGAAAAGAGAAAAGCATTGCATAGTTCCCAGCCTTTTCGTGTGGACTACATGAACTATCATTGACAATAACTTAAAACCACCACTATGAAATTATTGGTTGCTACAAGAGCTTTGACAGTGATGTCAGCAGAGCCTGCAGAGGCACCCCAGGCCCATTTGTTCCTAATCTAAGAAATTACAAATGGTTGTGTGTGGTTTTTTGTTTGTTTTGTTTTGTTTTTATAGCTTTTCTGCTTCATCCTTTTTTGACTACATTGTTGACTGTTGGCCACTTTAATGACTTTCTTGTGACAGCCCTCTTCACCCATTCTTTTCATCCTTCATAAACCAAAACTCTTAAATACATTATCAGGAAACAACGTAACAGTACGAGGAGCTCCTGAGTTTGAATTCAAATCCATCACTTAATACTTTGTCTCCCTGTGTAAATTACTTCATCTTTCTAAGGCTTCAATTTGCTCAGTATTTCCCCCAAAGACTACAGAAGATGAAATGAAGCAATCATTCTGCCTTCTCCAGAAACAGTAGTGGAATACATGGTATTCCAAGATTAATTTTACCAAGATGTTTGATCCTCATCACTGTTTCTGAACCTGAGAACCTTACCTATGCAGTGAGATTCACCAGGAAGTTGTTTTAGCTCTCAGACATAACACTTCTTCCCACTTTTTAATGCTTTGCTTGCTTTCCTGAGTGTGTAATAAGACCAAAGAAAGGCCAATATGACAAAATGAGGAGAGTTTCTACAGTGTGTGGGCTCAGGTTTTAACCTCTCTTCGAGGCATAGGGTCTTCAGCATACTACCCCCCCTGCTTTGGTTGTATGTTAATGTACTGTGCTTATAGCAAGGAAAACTGTCTGGGAGATATTTAATCACAGACATGGAAGAACTGGGTGAATTCAAATAATGGAAATCCTTACCATCTTTTTAATATCCTCCTTCATAAGAACATTTAATCAAGTTTTTTTTTAAAATGAAATCTATACATAGTGACTCTAAAATGTAATTTAATTTGTACCAGAATTCAGTTAAGCTTTACCCAGGGACCTTTGTTCAGCATTGATTGCGGAGTTCAACACAGCTCTCACACCCTCAGATGGGTATACTAGCACTTTAATTTCTTCTAAATTTGCATAAGTCCAATAAGCTGCACACTAGAACTAAAAAGATGTTGGGGAAACAGAATTAAACAGAACAATATTTTTTTTAAGGACAATCCTAGACATGTGTGTTTTAAAGAACCAAAGGACTTAGAACAGGAAGAACTTTCTGTGTGACCCAGAAAAATTGCCTCTTTTACAACTGCAGGAAACCAGTAGTTAAAAGACATTCTTTATGAAGCAGAGAAAACCCAGTCCCTGGATTTCAGTCAGGATTCCTTTCTTTTGTTTATTTTTTTCAATGATGGAATAAGTATATTATTTACATTAGGTTAACAAATAGGAAATAGAAAATCAAATATGTGTAGGGAATTACAATGCCATATTCAGTAGCTTAGTGAATTATTTCTGTGTAATGACCACCCAAGCATGTGTGACACTGAATCCAGGAATGAGACCCATCTACTATAAACTAAATTTATTTCTGCCAAAATTGGTTTTTGATAAAGATCAATATAACTAATGTCATATAAATATAACTAAACCTCTCCAATAGGGAATAGGATACATTTAATAAGTGGTCTCATTACTGCTGAGGATCCTGTAAACTGGAAAAAAAACTGGATTAAATCTAAGATCATAGTTAAATGAAACATTTAAATTATTTTAAGGTAAAATGCACAAGTAATGTCTTCAGATTTGGTTTATTAATTGCAGATATGTTTCTAAGGTCTCTTGAATTCTTCATCCTTGTGTACAAATAGCTGTACTTAAATAAATTTTACTCAATATGGCATTGTAATTCCCTACACACATTTGATTTTCTATTCCCTATTTGTTAACCTAATATAAATATGTACATAGCTTTTTATTGGTAATCATCTTCATTTTTAGCTTTTTATCTCTTTAGGTTTATATAATGTTTATATGCTATATTTTAAAACCATTTCTCACTCAAAAGATATTAGGTGTTTTCCAATCTTTTAGCATTGTAAATAATAGGCTTACAGGAAACAGAGTAAAATTTTTATATTTTTTAAATTACTTCCATAGATTAATTTTAAATTTATCTTACCAATCAAGAGCAGAGTAATTCAGAAGACTTTGCTTTACTTTGCTACATTTCTTTAGAAAGATTTTTCCAGTTTATAGGACCATCAGCAGTAATGAGACCCTCTCCAATAGGGAATAGGATACTTATTAAATGTATCCTATTCCCTATTGGAGAGGTTTAGTTATATTTATTTTGAACCAATTTAAAAAGTGCATTATGTCACAGTTATTTAATTTACATTCTTATAATTATTATCAAAATTGATGAGATGTTTTTCGAGTTTGGTGTCACTGAGATGCTTTTCTTCTTTGACATCTTTTTAAAAGCTTAGTTTTAAGCATTAATAAAGTTTTGAAAAAATTAACAATTTAAAATTAAGCACTCAAACTTCCTTGGGAAGTAAAGTGTTATAAACAGCATCTACTTAAGTAATGGTGACTCTCTTGGTATGACCTTGGGTAAATCATTCATCTTCTGAGTACTAGTGCTCACATTTATTAAAGGAAGATATTAATTTCTTTTCTATCCTCAAAGAGAGGGAGAGAACAAGTATGATATTTTGTATGTCATTAAACCATTTACCAATATGAGGGCCTAATCTGATTAATAATATGACTATCATCACCTTTTGCCCTTAGTATTATGTGATCCAATTTAGAAACCCTTTTTAAGTTTGGAGAAGTATCCTGGCTGTAGTTACGATAGAAATCCCAAAATAAATTGATGTAGTAGGAGGAACATGAGAACAAGTAAGAGAAGAAGAGCTTCACGCTTTGCTTACGCCAGTTTCTGTACTGCCATCAGTGAGGCGGTAGTCATGTCTCCCCCCTTGTATGTCCTCTGCCCTCCCTGAGACCAGCTTACTCATGAGCAGAGATTTAGCACAATCAGTGTCGTTTTCCTCTTAGCACTGACAGGGAGCCTTGGCCTAGAACAAAGCACATAAAAAGTTTTCACCAAAGTGTTTACCAAATGGCAGCCAAGGAGTCTCCCCTAAACCAGGGCTCCAACACAGAGTGGTAGGAGTCCAACTCCTGACACTGAAGGTAGAAGTTGTTAAGACATTTTTATTAGAGCTGAAATCCTAGTGACTAACAGGCCTCAGGAAACAGGAGGCCAGCTCCAAAGGAGACTAAGCTCTGAGGTACATGAACTTGGCACATTAGTGGCGAGCCCACCAGCAGACTTTTACTCTCTTGTGTCACTAAATGGCTGCAGTTAAAACAGTCTAACTTTTCAACCTCCAGTAAAAGGTTGGGTTTTGTATCTCTGCAGGAAAGCTGTCCTTTATAAATTCAAGTTCTCCTAATAAAATGTTTTAAAAGCACTTGTAGCCAGTGCCTTATATGGGTGTTGGAACAGGAACTGGGAGTTTGGACTAAATCTTTTAAATCCACATGAACTTCCCTTCTCTTTTCTTAACTGCTTGCCTTTGGTCTCTCATCTCTAAGATGAGATGTGTTTTTCTCTGTCTTGTCATCTCTCTCACACTACACACACATCAATACACAAACCACACACTGCACACACACACACCACACATCACACACACACACACACCACATGCATACCACATATCACACACATCACACACTACACACTATACACACACCACATGTGCACCACATACATCACACACATCACTCGCTTTACACATACCACATGTGCACCACATATATCACACACACCACTCGCTTTACACATACCACACACACATGCCTCTCACACAGTACACACATTACACATACCTCACACACACACTATATACACACCACATGCATGCCACACACCACAAACATGCATAGAACATATGCATGCATCATACACAGCACACACATATGCATACACACCACATATCACACACACTTTCTTCTTGATATTTTATCCTCATCTCACCATTACTCTCCCAGGAAGAAGGAAAATGGCTCAAAAAAGAAAAAAAAAAAGTCAAAACCCTCCTTTGCAGGGTGTAACCACACTAACTTCTGAAACATCATCTCTCCCGTTCATTAGAATCTAGCATTTTACAGTGCTTGCTCCTTAGCATCTTTTATTACATGTTATCGTAGATATTAGAGCCATGTGAAATAGATGAGGGGAGATTGTTAGTCTCATTTTACAAATGCACCTTTGATGGTTTTATAGTAAAAGACAAAATGAAGACTAGGAAGAGTGCTTACTCTTTATTGCCTGGTCATGCTCCCAGCCTGCAGCTAATGTTCAACTTCCTGAGTACATGAAGATCCTGCCATCCCCCCTCCCAACACACACACACACACACACACACACACACACACACATCTACAGTCAGCTCTCATCAGCACCTACCGTTTCCAGGATTTTAACTGATAATCACTTGCATCATGCCTTCCAGTATTGCAGAATGGCAGGTGAAAAATGGTCTTTGTTAGTGTTTACAGATTACTCTTCCTGAAACACCTCAAATTATGAAGCAAAAACTGCCTTTAGAGATAAAAATAATAACAACAATGAACATTTGTTTAACGCTTTAACTTTTACAAAGCACTTTTTAAAAAAATACGTTAATTATTTTAGTCAGTTCTTTTGCTTCTGTGATTAAAAGACCTGACAAGAACAATTATAGAGGAGGAAGAGTTTATTTGGATGCTCAGGGTTTCAGTGGTCTCAGTCCACAGACAGCAGGCTCCATTCCTCGGGGCTCAGGGTGAGGCCACATATCATTGCAGAAGAGTATGGTAGAGGAAAGCAGCTCAAGATATCACACCAGGAAACAGACTCCACTCAAAATATATCCCCCTGAGGCATGCCCCCAATGATCCACCTCCTCCAGCCACACCCTACCTGCCTTCAGTTACCACTCAGTTATGTTTATCAGGGAATTAGTCCTATGATTAAGTCTATTATAACCCAATCATTTCACCTCTAAGTAGTCTCCTCCTCACACAGGAGCTTTTGGGGATACCACATACCTAAACCACAACAGTTATTCCCAAGTGATCCTAAAAAGTAGTTACAATTATTTTTGCTTTCATTTCCCATGTCAAGAAACGAAGTCTCAAAAAAATCTCAGTTTGTGCAATTCCAGAGAGCATGTGTATCAGATCGAGGACTTGACCCTGGCCTGCCTTGATTTCCAAGTACGGCCCTTTCTATTTGCCTAATAAAAATCACTGGAAATATCATTTGTTGTTTCTAAGTTTCCTTTTTACTGATTATTTCCTCATAATTTCTTTAAAAGGTTAATCCAAAATTTGAATTTTAGTGATGTACCTTCACCTTCATTTTAGAGAAAGTTTTAAAATTACAATGAATTTTTGTGGTAGTAATTATTTAAAAGAAATGTTTTAGTAGTATATGCTCATTAGAAAATAGAAGAAAAAAGGTATGTTATCTTTTCATCTGAATAGAATAGTTCACTGCATATTCCTTTTCTATTTTTATATACCTGTATGTATGAAGCTAGATAGAGATATAGTATAGATAGATACAGGTAGATATAGATACAGATGCAGATACAGATATATCTCCACATGTTTATTTTCACATCCTATGAATCATACCACACATACTAGTTAGTAATTTGTTTTGTTACAGGATATTTCATCAAACATTGCTCAAAAATAGTCTCTTAAATATTCCATGGACATCCAAAAAGAACATGTATTACCTACATACCCTTTCTGAAGAGTCACTCAAAGAAATATTTCATCAAATGAACAAGTCAATCAAAATATGCTGTGCAGGAGATCCAGATCAAATAAGAACCCTTATTTGACAAGCATTGAGCCAATAAAACTACTCATAAAAAACATAGAAAATTAAAAAAAGATATATTAGAATTCAACATTATTAATATTACCCTTAAAAGAATAGTTTTCAAAACAAAATATCAAATATCTATAATATGAAAAACAGATACCATATCGTTTAGGACAAAATTATCAAAATTACCAGCTAGACCAAAGAACTGTATTTTATTAATGACTATATTGTTCCCAATGAGGACAAGACCAACATTAAAAATTAGTACCTTGAAATTTATACTAGAAAACATTGATAAAATATGAGATGAAAATGGTAAAGGCATATCTTATAAAACTTTGACATACTTCTTTCAGGCTTTGACCAATCAATTCTAGGGGCTGAATAAAATTAATAAGATTGATGTAATCAAGGTCAGTTGATCTCTGCAGCTAAAGAAATTATATCTTCTTTACAAAAGGACCACAGAAGAATTAGAAAAACATTTATCATATAAAAGCCTAAGAAAAAATTGTAGATAGCTCCTACATTGGCTAACAGAGTTACAGATCAATGCAGTAAAACAACAAGATATATAAAGGGACAAATATATAAACCCCCTTTCAGGTTAAGGAGTTGTCGAGAAGTAGGGATGAGGATAACCCTGCCTGGCAAAAAGGGAGATGTAGCCAAGTTGAATTCCAGGCAATGCCATGATCACTAGTTGGAACAAGAAGGAGTACATATAAATTAACCTAAGAAAATTACACAAAAAGCAACCTAAAGAAAGAAGGAATTTGCTAAGTGAAAAATTATCCATAAATGAAAAAATCACTAGAATTTTTAGGTCTAAAAGATGATTTTTTGAAAAGAGTAATAAAATAAATGTGGTAAAAATAAAAGAGGGAAAAGCAAAAGTTACAGAAAATTACAATTAAAAAGAAGCTCTTAGTAAAAGTCTAGAGAATATTTTAAAATTATTACATTTAAATTCTTATAGAAGAGACTCTTTTCTCTGCAAATCTGAAATATGCAGGGATAAAAACTCATCTAACCTCATAAACATGGATGAAAGTCAGAACTGCTACCTGAGAAAGACCCAGGAAATTTCACTAACAGGATTTTTCATATCTTCAAAGAACAAATGATTCCTGTGCTATTTCAGCTTTCAGAGCCTAGCAAGAGAGAAGGTTCCCAAATCATTTTATAAAACCAGCCTGATCCTGGTGGTAATACCTAACTTAGGTCACCCCCAAAAGAAAACACTATATTAATCTCGCTTTCACAAATGCAGAGATCCCAGATGAAACATTAGTCGATTGGATACCACATAATAAAGCATTCCAAGGTCTTCCATAATTACAATGTTAGGACAATAGTAGGAAACTTTAACATAGTTATATTGGTATATCAAATTGGAAAACAAAAACTGTTCATTTCCATATATGCTTTTCATTGAAAGTACATTTTATAAAATTTATTACACATTTTTATTTTAAAAAAGAAAACAACTATGATGACACAAAACAAGCTCTATGTAAAATAGAAGGAAAAAGAGATATATATTTGGCAGGAGAAGACAAAAAAATTAAGTCATGGCTAGCCTTCTCCCTAGGTCTAGTTATGAACAGGCTCTCCTGTTTATTAATGTTCTTCATGTTCTAACCTTTAATGTAAATTGGGAAACAAGGAAAAAGTTAAATATGTGTGTGTGTATTTCTGCTTATTAGTTATATTTCTAACATACAAAACTACAGAGAATAATATGATAAAGGTCATATTGTACCTGTCATCCAATTTAAGAAATAAAACATAAGGAACTCAGTTGAAGTCCTCTGGGTTCTGTTTTATGATCACATTTCCAAAATTCCTATACAGATATAACCACTATTCTAAATTTATTTTTATTTTAAAAGTTATTATCCATGCATTTCTTTATATTTTTGATACATATATATAGAGTGTTCACATATAGTGTTCCTTAATTTTAAACAAATGGCACTGTATCTCATTCATATTTTTCTGATACTTTTCATTCAATATTTTAACAGTAGGATGTATAAATATTTATGTGTGATATGATTATTTTTCTAGAAAACCTGAAAAATCTAAAGAGTAAATAAGGAAAGTTTAACAACCTGATAAAATAAAAATTACAAGTTTAGGTTTAGAAAATATAACAGGAAAAATATCCTTATATAGAAGCAACAAAAATTACAAAATACCTAGCTAAAACTTTAAAGATATAAATAATTAAAGTGAAGAATGTTATAGAACTTTGCAAAAGTAATTAACTCATGTACAGAATGATCTGGGGATTGAACATCCTTTGGAAACTATCTTATTTTTAGTCATTTATATATCACCCTGTTATTCTACAAGAGCAACAATAATTTTAGTGGGGGGATGAATATTTACTGCACTGTCCTTTGCAATGGGTATAATTTAGTCCCTTTCCCTAAATAACCCCCAGCCCTTGGCTGATCTTGGTGACTGCTCACTACATCCCTGCAGGCTCCAAGGCAGCACTTACTGGTAAGGAAAGGAAGCACAGACCTGAAAGTAGATTGCCCAGAACAACCAAGAGACCTAGCTGAACATAGCATTTTCCTCCTCGTTCCTATCCCAAACTATATTCACTTCTGTTGCCATAGAATTAGAATGCTTTCTAAAGACCAGAAGGAACCTTAGAAATTCAATAACGTCATTTTATAGCTGAGAAAGCTAAAGCCCAAGAAAGCTGACTGATTTGCCTGAGGTTATATGGTTTATTAATGGCAGAGACAGGAATAGAAACCATGAGCCTTGATGATGTCTTCAAAGAGCTGCTTTCTTTGGGACCAACACAAAGAATTTTAACCATATGTGGCTCCAGGTCCTGAGAGACATCCCTAGAAAATGTTGGATTTAGTGGATTTGGGTTGGAGAGTGTAGAAGTAGGACAGTGTTTGCCTCAGTCCTAGCCAGAATGAAGGGTCTCAGATTTCCAGGTTAAATGCCTCTGAAACTTTATGCTAGAACCTTCCCACTGCCCCAGTTTGTTTATTTTTAAATCAAGCATGAACTCACCACTTGATGTTTGCAGAGTTTGGATGAATGTCAGCATCAAGCCACTGTAATAATGGTTTAAGATTATTTAATCCCATTACTTATACACTTCATTAGGCTGAGTGAATTGTTGGCAGTGGTTCAGTAAACTTCCTACTTTAGAGATAAAAGGATGGAAAGAAAATAGGGAAGGAGCCTATTCCTTATTTTCTTTCATATTTATCTTATGTCTCTTAATGGATAAAGGAATTATAATTAGCCAACTATAGTTTAGAAGCTGTGTTAGGGGGATCTTCTGACTCCCCCATACCCTCAGAAATGTCTGTAGCTTTATATGTCCTTTCGATGGCAGAGGGTGTGTGTGTGTGTGTGTGTGTGTGTGTGTGTGTGTGTGTATGTATGTGTATGTGTTTATGCTATAAAATCAATCTTACAAATAACTTGAAAGTAAGCTCAAGGATTCTAGGTAAGATATTCAGGGGGGGGTTGGTATAAGGCAATAGATAATTTTATTTTATTTTATTTTATTATTTTTTTAGGTAAACTTTTATCTTTTTTTTTCTTTTTTTATTGTTGGTCGTTCAAAACATTACATATTTCTTGATATATCATATTTCACAGTTTGATTCAAGAGGGTTATGAATCCCATTTTTACCCCGTATACAGATTGCTGAATCACATCAGTTACACTTCCATTGATTTACATATTGCCATTATAGTGTCTGATGGCAATAGATAATTTTAAAAATAGATTATGGAAATTAAAACCACACCCAGCTTGATCAGTTACTATTCTGTTTCCACCCATTTCTCTTAGCTTCAGTTTCCCCATGCATAAAATGTAAATACTGTTTCTCATGATTATATAGTTACATGAAGATTCAGAGAGAACAGGGATGAGCAACAGTCATGGTAAGGGCTTTGAGCAGTAAGTAAGTGCACTGGGACCTATCCTGAAAGGACACATGTGCAAAAATCTGCAAAGGAGAATTTTCCCTGACTTGAATCACCAAAGAACATGCTGCTGGTTTCAGAACTCATGGAGTCTGGGGGATGACAAATGATGAGACTCTGGAAGCTTGGTTTTCTTAAAACGTGTCAGAGGTCACCTGCTTTGGAATCACCCTGAAGTCCTCGTTAAAATAATAAAATTGGCTGCACAAGAGGATAGAAACGCTGTGCCTTTCACAGTTCTGGGGTAGGGTTGGAGTGGGAGTCTTATTCACATTCAGATTTAAATACCTATATATCTATACTTCCAGCTCAGCTCATTCAAGAAGTAACCCCAAAACACTTTTTTCCCCTTATCTCCCATCTCTTTCCTCTATGTTCCTTTTATACTGCTTGCCCACCATGGATTCTCTTCTCCTGAACATGGATGTGTCTAAGGCTTCTCTGTCCATGTCTAGACTGTTATCTGCCTCATGTCTTCTCCCATCTCCAACCTTTAAAAATCTTGAACAATTCCAGCTTTCAAAAGCTTTCTGGAACTTACCCAACTAGAAGGAGGCTTCCTTGAATCTGCAAGGCTTTAATTTCCACTTCTTTCCTAATTTTTAACCTCATTATAACTGGTTTTAGAGAGTCTTTGGAGTCCTCAACACATTCCTTTACTGTTCTGAACCCCTCAAAGAGTGTGTGTGTGGGGGGGGTCACATTTGATTCTTCTTTGTCTTTTCTGTAGTGCTTATCATGGTAGGCGAGCCTGTCATTGCTTTCACAGTTAGGAGAGTGTGAAGGTGACCTGGTTCTACTGTCCATGCCAGTGTCTCCTCTCAGTGTTTGGTTAGTGTGCCCTTTACTTGCCCTTTGGTGTACTTGGACTTGAAATTCTATGTGAGAGTTAGAAGGGAAGAGAAAAACTTGGCTCCAGGAATCTATGAGCAAAGTCATTGCTGAAATGTAAATATAAAGATTGAGGGGAAAGATGTGAGAATGAAGCCAGCTGTCTAGCTTCCAGCCATAGAATTATCATAAGAGCTGCTGTACTCAAGGTCAAAACCACACTCTCCTTGCACACGAAAGTTCCCAAGGAGTTTGAGTGAAAGTTTTCTGATTTCCTGATGACTTTGAACATGACGGGCTGATTCCCTCCCACTACTGCTTAAATAAACAAATAAGTAAATAAATAAATGAAGTCTACTTCCCAGATCTGTTCTTCAGTCCACTCCGCTGCAGAATAGGGTATGCCAGCATAGGCTGACGTCACCATTACAGTAAGGCAGGTTCCCTTTTAGAACACCTCACAGGGACCAAGGGCCTGTTATTTTGAATATCTTCAAAGAATATTTTTTGTTAAGTTAGATATTATTTAGTAATTCAGCCTCCTACTTTTACAGGAGAGAAAATGAGATGCCAAAGAAGGGGGACTCTTGCTTAGAATGTCACAATTAGATGGATACATTGAGGACTTTTTAAGCAACCTAAAAATCACAAACACCCAAATGTGATGAGATTTTAAACTATATCAGCTACTTTTGAAAGATAAGAAACCTCTTCCAGAGAAGTTATTTTTACTTTATGAGCTTTTGGATAATGCTAAAAGACATTTGAGGCAATTTAAATTAATATGGCTCATGAGACATAAACCTTCTAAAATGTATTCCTTTAAAAAGTGAGCTTTTATTATTTTTACTCCAGTTAAGGAAAACATTCTAAATAAATTCTATTATAAAGCATAACACATATACAAATAGTTTTTCCAAAAAGTTTAAAGTACTACATGTGTTGGGCCTCAAAGAAAAATACTATGGGAAGGGAATTCAGGATCTTCAGCCAGGAAGTCCTCATGCAGGGAGAGGCCAATGCCATGACCCATCTTACTTTCTCCTAATGCCACATATTCATTTTTTAACCACCCCCCAGAGACAAATGGGAACATTATCATCATTCTTTATAAATTAACAAAATCAAGGTTTAGAAAGTTGCAGACTTTGGACAATAAAGATTAAAGCAGAACTTTGGACTTCTGGACTCCAATCCTTAGCTTTTACCTTGCTTTTAAATGAATTCTTGCTAAAAGAGGGGCTGTGCTAGGCTGAGGTTGTAGCTCAGTGGTAGAGCATTTGCCTCACATGTGTGAGGCACTGGGTTCGATCCTCAGCACCGCATAAAAATAAATACATAAAAATGTATTGTGTCCATTTACAACAAAAAGAAAAAAGAGGGCCTGTGCTTGGGGAGGGCTTTTTGTTGTGTTTTAATCAGCAAAGCGCCTCTTCACAGCTTCAAGGTTCAGCTTGGTTACCTTGGTTTTGAGAGTACTTCTGTAGTTCCTTCTAGCTGACTGCATGTACTTCCTTCTTTGTGTTTCTAGGACTTCTGTCTATCCATTTTGTTTTCATATTTCCTCTCTTCTTCAATCTCATACTAACTCCTATTGATAGATAATCTCACCCTTGTATGGACTATGAGCTCCTTAGGGAAAACAGCTCATTTTTTTTTTTTCTGTTGTTCTTCATTTCTCTTTTCCCTGTCTATCCCCAAACGTTACTCTGCATTTCCCCAAATAATACCCAAAGTAATACTGCTCAGCATAGGGAGTAGTTAGGACATTTGTTGTTGTTTTTCTTTTTAATAAATATATTTGTCCGTTAAACAAAATACCATAGACTGGAAGACTTCAACAAAACATTTATTCTCTAATAGTGCCAGAGGCTGGAAATCTAAGAGCAGGGAGCCAGCATGATAGAGTTCTGGTGTGAGTGCTGGTTCTGTTTTGTAGAAGGCCACCTTATCACTGTGTCCTCTCATGGCAGGGTGGGTGAGATGGATGATGTGTAGCGTACTCTTTAGATCTCTTCTTATAAGGACACCAATAACTACCAACCTCATCTAAACCTAATTATCTCCCAAAGACTGCATTTCCAAATACTATCAGATGGAGGGTTAGGGTTTCTACGTATGGATTTAGGAAACATACCTAACGATTAATTAAATCTTTTAACCATAGGTCTGTGAGTGCATTATGATTAGTTGATGGAGTATTGTTTAGAATATCCCCTTTTTCTAGGTATAGAAGCCAAACACTTAGTTACTTAACAAGTATGTATTGAATATCCTATTGCCTTTAAGGAATTTTGCTGAACACTCAGTAAGGCCCTATCAGTGTTTAAGACATTGTATATTCTCCTTTAAGGATACATTTTACCTGCTAGGTCTCATCTTGTTTTTTTAAGAAAGAGACTTTGTTTTTACAGAAAGTTATTGCACATTCCTATTAAATCATTAGGAAATTGGCACAAGTGGCAGGGAGCCAAACTGGCCTAAGTCTGGCTGGGCAGCATCTGGGGGTCATTCCAGCAAAGCTGCTGGAATAACGATGTGTTCTCCCAGAAAGTGCTTTCTGTCAAGTCTCTTTTGGAATTAACTCCTCATGCATGGATCAATAAACCTCACCAACTTGCCAATGTAATTAAGACGTGGCAGGTTAAGCATTACTATTAATTGAGTTCAAAGTAAAATAAGATGAAGAAGGTTGTTTTTGTGAAATTGTGCTGTCAGATTTCCCTCCAGGGCAACTCAGTTCTTATGGAGGAGGATCCGGGAAAAGGTAGGGATTGCTATCTGTGGCACCTTGGGGAAAGTGAGCAGCTAGGCATATGCCTTTTGCATATTTTTAACTGAAGAATGAACTATCTGCCAATTGTAAGAGATATTGAATGAGCACATTCCAGTTGCACAGGACTGTGCTCAGTACTGTGGGGTTACAGAACAGCATGGAACTTGGTCCATGCTCTCACAGAGCCCTTGCATGGCTGGGAAGGGGCCAACATGCAGACAAATACAGTACAAGCCAAAATCACCTGACTTTTTTGTCAGAGAGACTTAGGCAGTGGTCAGGGCTCAGAGAATAGGACATGTTCTGTACTGCAAACCAGCCTCAAGAAAGACCTCCCAGAGAAGGTAGTATTTGAACAAGACTCCCAAGGTGGAGTTGGATTTGAGAGGGTGAAAAGAAAGAATGAGAATGATTTCAATTTCTAAATGATTGTTTTCCAGGTTAAATTGCATTAAAATTCCCAGGACGAAAGGAAAATAAATCAGCCTGGCCATTAGGGATTTATCAAGCATTCAATATATGTGTATTATTCTGCAGGAAAGAGGAGGGTAGAAGAGGTAAAAGATATGTTCTGGTTTACACAATTTTAACCATAGGTCTGTGAGTGCATTAAGAAAGACCTCCCAGAGAAGGTAGTATTTGAACAAGACTCCCAAGGTGGAGTTGGATTTGAGAGGGTGAAAAGAAAGAATGAGAATGATTTCAATTTCTAAATGATTGTTTTCCAGGTTAAATTGCATTAAAACTCCCAGGACGAAAGGAAAATAAATCAGCCTGGCCATTAGGGTTTTATCAAGCATTCAATATATGTGTATTATTCTGCAGGAAAGAGGAGGGTAGAAGAGGTAAAAGATATGTTCTGGTTTACACAATTTTTGCTTCAATGAGAGTCTTCCTTAGATGATAATGGAATTTAATATAGAGACCAAATTTCTTTGTCTTAAAACCTCAAGAAAACAAGAGCCACATTGATCTTGTCATTCCTTTGCTGATAAGGTGGATACTTTAAACCTTACAGGGGCTTAAAAATGCGCGTGCACGCGCGCGCGCACACACACACACACACAGCATCCCTAGACAGTTCAAGATCATTTGTTGGTAGAATTCAGCAGAAGCCAAACTTCATGCCATCAAAGCTAGAAAGAAACCTTGAAGTCCTCAAATTCAAGGTCCTCTTTTACAGATTAGTAATCCAGACCCAGTGAGGGTACAGTTTTTCCAAGTAAAAGAACCTTGTAAATTTCCTAAATCCTATAACAACCAGTTAAATTATTTGATATTTTTGGGAAAGAATAACTTAGCTCCCAATTGCTGTTGAATAATATTAAGTGTAGAGGAGAAAAACAATGGCTCTCTACCCTCTGAAGGATTGCTAATTGAGTCTATGAAATAAACTGACAGTAGACAGATTAACAGGAGAAAAGGTATACAAATTTATTAAGCACATGGGGGCATCACAAGAAAGAAAAGTGAGTATCCAAAAGCTCCGATCTAGAAGGATACATAACTTTTTTAAGGGAGAACAGAGAGGGATGTAGGCCATTTATGGGAGAGTAAGTGATTTGAGGGAAAGTGAATGGGCCTTTAGAAGAAAAGGGAGTAGAGTCTGTGATAAAGTCTATGGGGACCATTGTTGACTTTCAGTCTTCTCTCCTGCAATACTATTAATATTTCCTTGTTGATGAGATTCTCTGGGAAGGGACTCCTGACAATTGTTTTCCTTCTGTGTTTAGTCAGATAAGGAAAGCAGAGAAAGCCTTTCCCTGTGGGGAGAAGAAACAGGAAGGCAGGAGAAGGTCAGACAGATGTTGGTTTTGAGCCTTCCAGTCTTGAGTTCAGAGTGCCAAAGCACCTGATTGCGGGGTATCATTTTCTGAGCCCCGGTGTTGGCAACTTTATTTAATAATCTACCTGTTTCTTAGCTATATTAATTATACATCCTTTAGCAGTTAACACCTGTACCAATCGCTTAACATAATAATATCTTACATGCATGTGCCCAAAGTACTTTTTTTTTCATTTGATGTTCGCAATTCTACAAGGCAGGTCTTATTTCTAGGTTAGATGTGAAAGAAGTCTCAGTAAAACACTGAAACAGAGTGCTGACATGCATTTTTCTGACTATGAGTCTAGTTTTCTGAACTCTCCACTTCAATTGCCTGCCTAAATGGTACAGTCCAATGAACAACATCTAATGAGTATTTACTAAGCATGTTGCTTCTCATATTAATGGGCACTGGGAGGGGCAATTTTTTTTTTTTTAAAGAATCATCAATCACTCAAAGATGGAATGAGATCAACAGCCAAACGGATAGATGGAAATCTAGAATAAATGACATAAAGGGAATTTTCTATTTGGGGAAAGTTTGGATTAGGGTATGAAAGATGGGGACTAATTTTTTTGCAGCTTATCTAAGCCTGCCGGGGTCCCATCTTCCCAAACAGATTATGTCTTACTATGTCCTGTGCCCCCATGCATTCTCTGGGGCTCCTTGCAGAGGCTTCAAACTCCACTAGTATTAAGTTAATATTTGTTGATGATGTTGGTCATTTTCCCCTCTGGCTTTTAGAGCACTGGAGAGGTTTTATATTGGTCCATAGGCATAACAGACTTTAAGTATAGATTTGAATTAGCTCTTTAAAATTATTTTCAAGGAAAGTAAATAACTTCATGCTGCAACAATTGTTAAATACTAAGTTACTCAACACAATGACAGTCTCTTTTAACCAACTGTGTCCAACCAGGTTTTGCAGTTTAGAAGATTATCTTTGGAGGAACTCATAAGTCAGTGAATTGTAACATTCAGTAGGAGCTGTTAATACATCAAAAAAGTCTTTAATCAGTCTCAAAGATTCTAATTATTTCCAAGTATCTTATCTTTACTGTTTCATTGATGTTCTAAGTGGAATCAAACATGCAGCAGTTTTCTAGCAGAGAGGGATGGGTGTCAGTACAATTCAAAGGCAAAGAATGTCCCTATTGTCAAGTTCATGGAGGAATTTTTCCTTGATAAAGTTGTGATTAGGCTTGTGAGTAGCAGAGGCTTGGAATTCTACTGCAGGAAGCCTTCATTTTATATTACCTTTTGGGGGGTCACATATTATAATTGGAATACTTCATAGCTCATTTATGTACATTTCCCCACTTCTAAAATCTTCCTGGTAAGCTTGGTGAACAAATACTGTTTCTGAAAGATACAAGATATAAAGTGTAAATGGGATCTTTTATGTCCAAGAGGATTTTCATTCCTTTAATCATTAAATTCCTGAGTTGTAATCAATCCAATTCTGCTGTGGATTAGAGCTCATCATAAAGACTCTAGGGAGTAGTCTCGCCAGTAGGAGTCAACTTTTGATTCAGCTCCTATTATTTCCTAAAAGAGCTAGTGTATACAGTGAATTGAAAGGTAAGTGAGTAAATCAGGTTTGAACATCAAGACACACATTTGTAAGTACACATTCATTCCCAAGCCAGAAACCCTACCACAAAGGAGAGTTCCATTTACTCTGAAAGGATATAAAACTGTATGTCTGCCAAAAAAGTTATTTTTTTAGAAAAATTAGACAGAAATTTATAAACAGACACTATAGCCTAATATACCAACCAAGTGAAAATTTAAGTGAGACAAGAAACTATAATTTAAAGATTTTTGAATATGGTACTTGCAACAGAGTGTGAGTGTGAGTGTGTGTGTGTGTGTGTGTGTGTGTGTGTGTGTGTGTCTAGGGATGTATTGAATTTGAGAGTAATTTATGGAAAGTGCTGCCAGTATGGTATTTCAAATGCTACACAATTTGAATTTAAACTACTCAATGGGATCATTAAGATTATTATGCATGTTTTCCAAAGAGTTTGAATTCAAATGACAACTTTAAAAAAAAGGATGCCCTTTAAAAACTGAGGGATGTTACTGCACTTATAGAAATTCATCCAGTTTGAAATAGTTTACCACCTCCCCTTCTTAAAAAGTGCATGATGATAATGTGATCAAGAGATAGGGATGTTGGAAAAACTGCATGTTGCAAATTCTTTTGATAAGTAGAAATAAACTGCAAAGCAGACTTTAAGGGCAATGAGTTATTTCATTAAGCACAGTTGACAACAGAAAACCAGGAAGGGACCAGGCACAGTGGCACATGCCTGTAAATCCAGTGATTTGGGAGGCCCAGGCAAGAAGATAGCAAGTTCAAGGCCAGACTCAGCAACTTAGTGAGATGCCGTGTTTCAAAGTAAAAAATGAAAAGGTCTGGGAGGTAGCTCAGTCATGTAGTGCCCATGGGTTCATTTCCCAGTGCCAAAAAAACAAAAAAATTGAAAGAAAAAAGAAAAAGATAATCAGGAAGAGATGAGAGAAACAGGATGATCACGGATCAATGTGGGACTGTTGGCATGGATTAGACAATGCAGACTAGAATGTGAAAAGTTCCTTTAAGCTCATTACTTTTGCCATTTGGTTGACTTTCTATGGGTGGATCTTGGAATATGCAGTTCTCTTTCATTTTGTACCATGTAACCAAGTGAACAATGTACAATAGAAACAGAGGGGTGCTTACTCATTTTTCAAGGGTCTTTTTGCAACAGATTTTGCAAAGTGATTTTGCAATGGATTTATCATTATAGTTGTTTTAAAAAAAAATCATGTAGTTCCAGTGACGGGAAATTTGCTAGCTCTCAAAGCAAATTTTCCTTTGTTGGATTCTCTAAAAGTTATAAAGTTATTTCTTGTTTTGGCAGAAGTTTATTTCCTTACAATATCCACTCATGATCCTGAGAAGACTGCTAATACATCTTCCACTTGACAACATTAAGTTCTCAAGTCATCTGAATCTTCTCATGTTCAGACTAAGTTCTAGATCATTCATCTTTTTTGTATGTCCTTATCCTGACTACTTCTGGATTGATCTAGCATGTCTATATAATTCTAGTGTGGACAGTAGAATTTCCATTCACTTAAATGAAGAAATGGACTTAATGGGACATATGGAACTTCATTTTAAAAACAAACAGGTGTAGCAAAAAAACAAGAAGAGTCTTGAGATATCTGATGTGCTTTAAAGTTGAAGGATAATTGTATAACACATCTAATTGAAGTGGAGTAAGATGAGGTGGTGTTGTACTAGGCCTTATTCTCTCCAGTCAATTTTAAGTAGAAGTGAAAGAAAATGTATGATGTTCATCATTTTCTATTGTTTTTAAACAATGTGTTTTATCTCATTCCAGAAGTAACTTACTCGCTCATTACATCTTTAGCATTCTTGGTGTAAGTGGAGTTCATCAATTGTTGAGTTAAAGAATGATAATAGCTATTTGGTGCTTTTCAGTTTATTAAACATTTCCAACCTAAATTTGAGTGTGTGTGTGTGTGTGTGTGTGTGTGTGTGTGTGTGAACATAAACATATATATAAAATTCAGAGGAGTCAGAGGATCTAAATGCAAGGTATTATGGCTAAAAACCTTAGACCAGAGCATCTGTAAGTCAGTTTCTGTCACTTCTTAGGTTTTTTTGCCTGGATAAGATATATTTGTAAATGGTTTGGGAGGACAGAAAGTTCTGATTTATGTACCCATATCAGAGGTGTTGACCATATTCAAGGACTTTTTTGGTAGATTTGAAATCAAACCTGTGAGTTTCTAGAAGCTCTGGGCAGTGTTTCTTTAGAGCATTGAAGTCTCTCTGTTAAGCAGAGTGAATCTGCAATAATGTGAGGACAAGCAGCCTGGGGAGGGTCAGAACTGAAGCAGCAAATGGAACCCCTGGAAGCACTTTCAACAGAAGGCTCACTTTGTGTCCAAATCCATCCTCAGGACTGAGAGCAATGGGACTTCAGAAGAGGGTGACATTCCCAAGTGAATGGCATTGTAGTGAGGGAACAAACTCAATCTCAGGCTACTAGGTTCCACCAGGCCGTACAGCCAGTGGCATGGTCCTGCAGAAGTCCAAGCTCACACTCAGTCTGGACTTTAATAAAAATCTACTCATCCTCCTTATTCCTCCCTTCTAACCGGAAAAAAAAAAAAAACACAACTTCCTCCCCACCTTCCTAATCTCACCAGTATCACTCCTGTTATGATTTAGATATGACGCATCCCCGGAAAGCTAATGTGTGAGACGATGCAAGAAGATCCTGAGGTGAAATGATTAGATAATCACATCTATAATCCAGTCAGTGAGTTAATCTACTGGTAGAGATTAAATGGGTGGTAACTAAAGGAAGGTAGGATGTAACTAGAGGAGGTGGGTCACTAGGGGCATGCCTCTGGAGTTTAGATATTGTCCCTGGTGAGCAGAACTCTCTCTGCTTCTTGGTGCCATGTCCTGAGCTTTTTCCTCCACCAGGCCCTTCTGCTATGTTGTTCTGCCTCACCTCAGGCCAAGAGCAATGGGACTCTGTACTGAGATTGTGACTGAGACTTCTGATACCATGAGTCACGATAAACTTTTCCTCTTCTAATTGTTCTTGTCAGATCTTTTGGTCACAGCAACAAAAAAGCTGACTCCCCAGCCATCCCACCTCAAAACCACCTTCTACCTTCCCTATTACACATTGTTTCTGATTCATGTCTTTATCAGATGGAGCCTAAGTCCCTTTCAGAGGACTCCAGGAAACTCACATATTTAATCAAGAGTCCCATCGCAACAGCTCTTTCCAGTAACCCCAGTACTGGGCAGCTGATTCCAGTAATGGAGGAGATGCATTCTTCTGTTAGGCAATGGATCACACTCTCAGAGGGGATTGAGCAATCTCCTTGTCCAGTTGCATTTAGATCATAGATTTAGATTCTGAAAGGCCCTCTGGACCCAGACTGCAAGCACTGGACAGTTTGTGGGCAAGAGGGAGGTTAGAGGGGTCTTGTGTGTATCTGTTGAACAGAACCTGGGGGGAGAATAGAACGGGTTTTCAGTTTTTCCCTTATATAAAACAGGAAGGTGGGCAGGTGAAGGATACCCAGCATCCTGTCACTGAAAGGAAGGGAGCAGAAACTGGACAGGTACTCCTCAGAGACACTATGCAGAGCTCTTTTGTCATTGACTGTGGGGTGGAGAAAGTGACCTGGAAAGACAGCATGAAAGTAAAACACAGGGAAAGGACCTCTTTGTACATGCATCCATGACATACTGCGCACCAACCCCCCTCAATATCTTACCTTCTTGGAAAAGGATCATAGTTATTCATTTGTGCTGGATAGAAATTATCTAGTGATGCCAGTCGATCCCTTTTGCAGTTAAAGGGAACTTGACATTATTGGCAATCACAAATATGTATCAGAAACATCAAAATCCAAAAATCCAAACTCAATATCTCTTGACATTCAGGACCATCCTTGCCATTTGGCTCAGGCTCCACATACAGAAAGCCACAAAATGTTATATAAAGCTCAACATTTAAATTGAAGAGACATCTGTTTGAATCTAGACCCTGCCACTTTCTACTTTATAAAATGAAATGGCAGGGATCAAGATTCTTTGGATCTTTAAAGCAAGGATTTCTTGTCCATTAAAGGAGGCTGATAAAAGGAGGTACTTATCATGTTGGATTATCAGAAAGACTGACTGAGTTCATTTGGGTTTAAGTGCCTAACACAGTTCTTGCCTCCTAATGGATCTCTGAGATCATACCTTCTCTGACAAATAGATATAAATATTCCATCAGAATTTTTATTATAATGTCTTTCCTCAATCTTTGTCCCCTCTGTCCTGTGACACTTCTCTGGCAATATTTCAGTCTCAGTGAACCCAACCACTTCTTTTGGTTGCCAAAGCAGTTGAATGTTGCTAGAGAAAACACATAGCCAAGCACAAGGATATCATTAAAAGTTGTGACTAAACCAGATCTAGGCCTTGATTCCACTTTGCACGCCTATATTCTGCTCTCAAGTGTTTTATGCATATGTGATCTACCCTGATTTCTAATTACCCCCGTCCCCACTGCCTCCTTCTCGAGAGATATTCTTGCCTCGTTCTTCATAGTAGAATGGAAGCTACCAGAAGAAACTCCCTCAGATTCTGCTATCAAATATGATCTGTTAGATTATCAAATGCCATTTGGTCAAAATACATGCTGTGATCTCATTCTCTCATCATCATCTCAGGACCATTACTTCATGGATTATCCATCCTTTATCTTACACCTTCTGCCTTTCCCTCTGAATTGGATTCTTCTCAACAGCATCTGGTTATATTTTAGCAGTGGTCCTTTTTTTTTTTTTCCTCTATTGGTTCCACAGCTGCCTGTAGCTATTGATTTCTTTACATAAAAAGTCTAAAAAAATCAGTTATTAGAAATGCTGCCTCATTTTCTCATCTGCATTCTGCCTTTCCTTTTGCCTGGCCCCTGTCTCCTCCACTCCTATATTGACCACATTGGCATCAATGACTTCCATATTACAGGAACCATGGTTCTAGATCAGTGTTCATTCAATGTGATATCTCAGTGAGGGATGGTCATTGCATCCTTAAAAGCTTTCATCCCAACTTTCTTACCACCCCCAGACTCCTGATTTTATATTTTATCTAATTTTCAGTTTCCTTTGCTATCTTGTTCTTTTTTCATGACCCCTAAAGGGTCCAGTTTTTCTGGGTTCCTTATAAATTCCTTCATTTTCTTTTAGTCACTCTCATTTCCTTCCATCCTTTTTGAGTATGCTGATATATCTCAAATAGGAACCTTGCTGGCATTGTTACTATTTTTTATCTTAGCCATTTGGTTGGTATGTAGTGGTATCTCATCACAGTTTTAATTTGCATTTCCCTAATAGATAATCATGCTAAACATCAGTGCTGGAGAGGATGTGGAGATACTAGATCACTCATACTTTGCTGGAGGAATACAAAATAATACAACCACTCTGGATAGGAATTTGGGAGTCTCCTTTACAGCTAGACTTACAAGTAGCATATAATTCATCTATTGCACTCCTAGGTTTTTATCCCAGAGAGATGGAAGCTTGTCTTCACTCAGATATCTGTTCATAGTGGCTGTATTTATAATAGCCCCAACCTGGAAACAACTCAGATATCCTTCAGCAAGTGAATGATTAAACTGTGGTACATTCTTACCCTGGAATACTGTTCAGCAATAAAAAGGAGGGGTTATTGATATATGCAACAACTTCTCCAAAGAGTACTATAGTGAGGGGAAAGGTTACATACTATGTGACTCTCTATATATTGTTCTTGAAATGACATTATAGAAATGGTGAACAGATTAGTGAATGTCCAGAGATAGGGATGGGAAACAGGGAACTCTATGCTACAGGCATTAGGGGTGAGAAGTAGATGCAGTTACAAAATAGAAATCGAGGGATCATTGTGTGCTACACCTGCTCTGTATCTTAGTTGTGGTAGCAGACACATCCATCAATATAGGTGATAAAATTGCCATAAAATTAAATGCACACATGTACATGTGCATACACATAGACACATGGACTAATGAGTAGAAGTATAACTGGAAGATCTGAGTAAGATTATATTGATATAATATTCTTTGTCATAATTTCGTACTATACATATATAGTTTCATCCTTGGGGGAAAATGGATAAAAAGTTCATGGATCTTTGCATGATTTCTTGCAAATTCAGGTGAATCTACAGTTATCAGAAAATTTAATGTTTAATTCATTAAAGAATGACATTTTTGTATTTAAAATAAAAATTCTTGTTTTAGTTGCTAAAAGTCAATTAATCATTAATATATAGAGAAATGAAAATGAAAGGCCCTTGCACAACTCCATAACTCTGTCTGTGTCCCTCTCTCTCTCTCTCTCTCTCTCTCTCTCTCTCTCTCTCTCTCTCTCTCACACACACACACACACACACACACACACACACACACACAGCTTTGTTCTCTCTGCTCTCTCACCTCCAAACCACAGTTCAGCTCCATGTGATCTGGTTTCTGTCCCATGACTGCATTTACACCCCGCTCCTCATTTCCAGTGACCTCTTTGGGTTCTGAACACACTGAAGCCTTTTCATTCCTTTCTATTCTTCATCCCTCTAAAGCCTTTAAAGATGTTGACACTATCTTGACACATTTTCTTCATTTGGCTTCTGTAATACCATATACTCGGGGTCTTCTTCCTACCACCACATTCACAACTTCCCACTCTTTTTAATAGATTTCCCTTCCTTTCTTCATTCCTTGAACTTGGTGTTTTACTGTTTTGCCCTAATCCCTCATCTGGTCTCATTCTGCACTGCTGAGTGATTTCATCTGCTCCCATGACTACAAATATCATCTGTGTGCTGAAAACTCTGTGGCCAAGATCTGCAGCCCAGATCTCTCTCTGGGCTCCAGACTATGAATATCAGCTTCCCAGACAGTCTTCCTAAATAAGCTTGTAGGTTCACGGTGTGACGCTGCACTTGGAAGCCAGGATTTTCCCCTTTTAAACCTTTCTGCTCTGTGTTCCTGTTCGGTAAATGGCACTTCCTAGGTGCTCTAATTAGAGGCATGGGAGCTGTCCTGGACTCCTGCCCTTTTTCCATCTCTCCTCTCATCCACTTGTTAATCAACTTCAGATGTTATACTTCTGCTTCCTTCATTTATGTGGCACATTCCTTCAGAGTTCTTTGATGACTTCATCACCTTGAAGAAAAATTTCATACTCCTCCAACTAGCATGTAAAAAGGCTATAACCACACACACACACACACACACACACACACGTGCACATGTGTGTACTCACACACTTCTGAAGTGGGGAACACTGTCTCTTCCCTCTGGCACTGGGCAAGTAAATACATTCCCTTCATGGAATATGTAGCTTCCTTACTTTCATCCCCATCACTAGCCAAGAATTATGCTCCTTTCAGCCTCAGATATCAGTTTTTCCTCAAGAATGAAAGTGATTCTTTACCATACCCAGCATTCTGTGATAGAATCTCCTGCTTGACCCCATCACAGCATTTAGAAGTTTGTATTTAAATTATCTATTTCTCCTGCAGCCCATTAAACACCGGTTCTCTCTAAGGTCAGGGATGGGATCTTGTTCCCCCTTGTATTCTACATAGTAATCACTCAATGTGTTTCTTGACAGAGGGGTTGAAGTGAACAAAGATGACATCATTAACTCTAAAGCCCTACACTTAAGCTAAAGGGGTGTCTGTGGGGTAAAGGGTCTTAAACTGGCTAAATGGTTCCAGTTTCTACAACCCTTATTTCTGCACAGCCCCTCACTTCTAAAACTTTTAGTCATTTCCTCTGAATCTTGCCAGCAATCTTCTATTTTCTTGTAGGTTCTCTCCGTCTCTCCTGTGTCATATAGACTGGAATGAATCAGGGTCTGCTGACTTTTAAGTGTTGTGTCATCAGCCCTCTGAGCCCCTTCTCAGTTTCTGTGGCTGCTGTCCTCCTTGCTATCTCCACCCCAGCAGACTTTCTTTTTTTTTAAAGAGAGAGTGAGAGAGGAGAGAGAGAGAATTTTTTTAATATTTATTTTTTAGTTCTCGGCGGACACAACATCTTTGTTGGTATGTGGTGCTGAGGATCGAACCCGGGCCGCACGCATGGCAGGCGAACGTGCTACCGCTTGAGCCACATCCCCAGCCCCACCCCAGCAGACTTTGATGATCCTCCACATCCCTGGCTACTTCAACCCCAGTTGCTTTATTCACCTAATATGTTACTTCATCCATAATGAGTAGTGTTTTTTGTTTTGTAACAGTTACTATAACATGTCTGATATGTTATGTATGAAAGTATCTCCCACTAGGAATCAGGAAAGCTGGGCCCACCTGGCTGAGCTGTTGCCTAGGAGACTGGCCTTAAGCAGGGGACCACACCTTCATAGCACCTGCCATTTTTAAGTATGGATTTTGGTTTCGCTTGACTGCATCCCACTCCTTGAGAACAGGGGAAATTTATAACCTCCTGTAGTACTGAGAAGGCTACTAATCCCCTGCCATAATCTGACACTGAGATGCTTTTTAGTGTATACTGAATGGATCAGCTCTAGTGATGTTGGCACGAAGACAAGACAAAACCCTATGGTCTTCTAAACCAATCAAGTACCCTATTTTTGCTCCTATCCCAGGCTCTCTTTCCACTGCCTTCTTCCCCACTGTGTTTCCTCACCCCAGTTCTGTATGCAGCCTAATCACGCATATCCTATTATCAAAGTTTTTGGACAGCCTAAGGGATAAAAATGTTATGCCCTTCAAAAATAACAATCTTATGCCCTTTCCTTATTCAGGAAAAGGTAGAACGCTTGAAGTGATTTCCCCTTTGAGAATTGTTTTCCATCTTCCCTAGTTTCAGACAAAATCAGATGGATTCAGCATGAGCAGGCAGCGCTGTAATGTGTCCTCTTCCTCCCACCTGATGAAACTTACTTTCTTTACTTCACATTGCACTAAGCATTGCCAATTTGGCTGCTGGTGAGAAGTGTGGACCTGAATCCTACCTTTCTATTCAAGGTTCCCACGAACCACTTGTTAAAGTTTGGGGGCAAGAAGTCAAGCCTGCACTGACTGAATTTTAGAATCATTCCTTCCCTCTGCTTTCCAAGAGCTGCTGTTAGCTGGCAGAACTACCTTATCCACGCGATACATCAAAAAGCCCAGTGATTTCTTTGAGGAGTAAATAAACCTGGCTGACTGTGAGGCAAAGCAGAAACGGCAAAAAAGCAAGGAAGAATAGCTGAGGTCAACTGGTTCCTTTTCGTCCCCACTCATAATACATATTGAACTCTGGAGGAAAAAAAGTAAAATTGAAGTGGGTTTCTGTGCTTAGCCACCCACCCTGATAATTAGACCTTTGGGATTTCCTGAGGCACTGCATCCGAGTATCATCTGTATGGATAGTGTAGGGCAAAGATGATGCTAAGTGTAGTCTTAAACATCCTCTCCATTTGGTGTGATGAAAGATTCTTACAAAGAAAAACAGAAGTGGCAGAGTCTTGAAACTTCCACAGAGAAGAAGTCAGGACTGGGGACTGCAAGTGAGTGTGCCTCTAGTCCCTCTGGTGGGCACTGGTCCACATCACAGGAAGCCCAGCTGTGGTGTCTGTTAGCATTAAGCAACTCTGAGCAGCTGGCAGACATCATTAGAGGCAGAGAGAAGTTTCTTTTGATAGAACAAAGAGATTTTAAAGATACCCAAGTTGAACCTTCCTTTCTCATTGTGCTAGTGGAGAAATTGCAGCCCAATCATGGATCTAACCAATCGTTTCACTAATGTTCTGAAGCAAGAGTAGCTGCCAGTCTACCCTTGATGTGAAGCCTACATGTATGGGGCATATGCACCTTATTAATTAAGCAAAGGGGTATTCAAGTCTTCTTGAGGGGTGTCCCCTTCACATATAGGTATGTGAGCAGTTTTTTTAGCCTCTCATTCGGTTGTGTTTACTATCTCTTGTAGTCAGCTTTTTCACTACTGCAATCAAAAGACCTGACGAACAATTTTAGAGGAGGAAAAGTTTATTTTGGTTCTCATGGTTTCAGAGGTCTCAGTCCATAGATGGCTAACTCCATTGCTCTGGGCCAAAGGTGAGGCAGAACATCATGGCACAAGAGTGTGGAGGAGGAAAGCAGCTCAGGACATGGCAATCAGGAAGCAGAGAGAGAGAGAGACATTGCAGACCAGGGACAAAATATATATTCCAAAGGCACACCCCTAATGACTCACCTTTTCCAGCCACACCCTACCTGCTTGCAGTTAACAACTAAGTTAATCCCTATCAATGGATCAACACACCGATTAGGTTAAGGCACTCCTAACCCAATCATTTCACCTCCAAACTTTCTTGCATTGTCTCACACATGAGCTTTTGGGGGACACCTCATATCTAAACCATAACATTGTCAGTGAGAGAATCTTTAGGAAGTTATAGCCTAAGGTCCTGGGGCCAGTATTGTCAGTGTTGGGACAGAGCTGGTATGGTCACCTCAGCCCTCATGTAACTCACATCTCTGTACCTGCAAGGGGCTTGGGTCTTGTGTAATAAAGTGACTTGTTTATGTATGACCTCCAGCCAGCCCTTTCTCACTGAGACTCTTCATGAGCCTCCAACTTTATAGACTTGAACGGGCAGAAATCACGGCAAGAAAAGATAGTTTTCTTCAGGCAATGAATTCAGCTTGATTTTAGGAGCTATCTTTTTAAGCATATTACAGTTTATTCTCTGAGGTATATTATTTATACATGGACAATTTATATTAATATTGATAGTTACATAGAGGTGTGTCTCACTGTTTCTATTCTGAATGCATCTACACCAAATTTTTTTTTTTAATTCTGATGGCCAGATCCCAGCCCATAACAATAAAATCAGAATCTCTAAAAGTGAGGCACAGACACTGACATTTATTATTACTTCAAATAATTTAGTAATCAAATATGACATAAAAGGCTAACTTTCAATGGCTCATTTAGGAAGAAAATAACTCCCCAGTCCCCAATTACGACTAGCATAAAAGGTGAATTCTCTCAAATTTTCTGGCATTTTCCACAGCTGCAGATTAAGTAACTTTGTCATCATGTCCTACCACTCTCTTGCTCCCAATTTATTTTTAGCTGAACTCATATTAGAGGACAAGGAGGGGCGATAAAAGAAAGTGACCTTTTTCAAAACAACTTTTTTGTGTTAGAAAAATGATTCATTGAAAAAGCCATGGCTTTGGGATTCTACTCAAGAAAGCGCTTGATAACCGTTAATATATGCTCAGAAGCATACCTAAAGGGATCCTCCTTTATTTTCACTAAAGAAGGTCTTAGGTCAAGGCTGTTGACAACCTGGCCATGACAAGAATTGCCTTCCACATTGGAAAAGAGCTAGACAAATCAGAAATGAGATCCAGTCCCAACCTGGAGTTCTAAGACCACAGCAGCAATGGAGTAGCAGAACTGGGTAAACAGCTGTGCTGGAAGTAGATTTAATTCATCAGACCTACCCTTATACTTACATATCCTTTTGCTTACTGAAAGTGTTAAGAGGAAAGGTAGCTCAATTATGAATCTACATAAGTATGCGTGCCTGTGTGTGTGTGTGTGTGTGTGTGTGTGTGTGATTTCCTTAATGTCTTACATATTATTTGGGCAAATAATGTTAATTGCTATAGCAAACAAACCTCCAAAGCTCAGTGCTTTAACACAATAGAAGTTGATTCGTTCTGATAATATGCCATTGAGTCGAGCAGCTGCTTTCTACTTGGGAATGCAGGGACATGGGCTTGCTTCACCACTGACTCCACCATTCTCCAGAGCCCAGGTGTCCTGGGCTACATTCTCTGCATCTGGCAGATGAGGGAAGAGAGAGCATCCAAGAGCTAGTGAGGTGATAGTGGTAATGACTGCTGGCCAGACTTGGAAGCGTAACACAGTGTTCCTTTAGTGATACTTCATTGGCTGGGACTAGTCACTTGGCTGTAGTTCCAAGGCAGACTTGGAAATATGTCCACACTATGTGCCCAAAAAGAAGAGGAAGTGGTTAGATGCACATGTAACTGATGTTCCCCTTCCTCCTCTTCTTTCTCCTCCTCTTCTCCTTTTCTTCTTCCTCTCCCTCTCTCCTTCTCCTTCACCATCACCATCATCAGAGCTCAATTTGAATGGGTATACCTTCCTGGAATTTTCCAAATCAGATTTCATGGCTTATTTATCTTTCTCTATATAATTCTTTTTGTCTCTTTTTATATATTTTCTATAATAATCTGATTTGAATTCATGACCAATAAATAGATCTAGTTTCCCCCAGCTGGATAATTTAACATCTAATTCTTCCACACTGACTATTGGGTATTACCTTTTATTATAGAGGGAGGAAAAAAAAATATTTGTTCAGTTATTCAACAAAGCTCAGATGAAAGCTGGGAGTTCAGTGGTCAGCAAAAGCAGACTAGTGCCTGATCCCTGGAAGTTTCTCTTCTAATAAGGAAATTGACAGAATCTTTTAAAAGAAAAGGGCATTGTCCCAGGAGAAGTAGAACAAAGGAACTTGACCTAGACTGGAGGGGTCAGGGCAGACTCTGCTGAGGAAGTAGGACTCTACTGAGCTGTGGGGAGCCTGTAGGAGTTTAGACATCTCAGACAGGGTGGCCTGCTGACCGAGGAACTGAAAGAAGGCTCGTGCGGTTAGAGCTGAGATTGAGGGAGAAGCGTGATGCCAGATGTGTGTGAGAGGTGGGCCATGAAGAACGCCGGCCTTGCTGGGCTTGTTGGCCTTTCTCCCAAAAGTAAAAGAAAGTTCAGCCATTTTATTACTCCTTACACCACTCATCCATCACAGGCTTTTCCTGAAAGATCTTTGGCAGTAGAGGGGATAGGGAAGCAGCTTCATGAGTAAGTGGATGGCAGAACCTTTTCCCTAAGCGTTGTGGTTTTTAGCCACACACCATGTGTTCCACATCTCTCCAGCTCTCCTCATTGTTTCCTAGAGCTAAATTGTAAGATGAGCCTGAGCTAAACACAGCTGAGCTAAAAACACAACCTGAGAAGGGAAAGGTTTTTCCTGTCCTAGATGTGAGCCCAGCTGTGTATGTCCCCCCACATGACTTAGTGAAAGACACTTTGGATTTGGAGCTCCATTTCCAGTCCTTTCTTCTACTAACTGATTCCATCTTAACAGATTTCTGACAAAGTTTTCAAAAAAAAAAAAAAAAAAAAGGTCTAGATTAGATCCTTCATGTTCCCAGGTCAGGGTACTTTCCACTTTTCTACACGAATCTCATTATAGTTCTCCCTTCTTTATAATGTTGAAAATATCCCTTCCGATTGAACCAGATCTCTTAGACTTCCTCTTCTTTTCTCCTCACTGAAATGGCCTTTTTCATCTTCTAAAATGAACTAATTTTAAAATTGGAGCTCAAAACTCCCACCTCTAACAATGAATTGGGTAATTTATTTTTCCCCAAGGAACAGAATAACTGTTAGATGGATTGTCTTTAACTAGTTGTCATGGAAACACAAACAACCCAGAACTCCAGACTAGTGACTGAGAGCTTTGGTGACTTGACAAGGCAGGGGGTGCAAAACCAACAGGATATGAAGTCTGTCTTGGTCCTGGGTTTGCCAGAAAGCCAAGGTCAAGCCATCAGAATGTTCTTCCTCAGTGTAATTTACAGGTCAAGGATAACGGTGCATCCTGTAGAAAAGAGTGTAATTGATAATTGAAGGTGGTGGTAAAGCATTTTGAAGTTATTCCAGTCCAGTCTGTCTCTGAGGCTTAAACAGTGAGTGTTCCTATAGATTAACTGTTGCCCACAGATTAACATTATGAAATCTTCTAGATATAGACATATTGGAGAGATCAAAGCCTTGCCTCTGACCCAAATCATTCAGTCTCACCTCATTTCACACATCCTATACTCCAACCATCCTGACCTGCTTTGTGTTCCCTGAGAAGTCCCATCTCTTCCTGACCTCTGCTTTTCCTTATTCTGTGCCAGGCATTAAAATGCCCATCCACATCTTTTTGTCTGAATTTTATACAACCAGTTCCATTGCCATCTTATCCCTAAAGTTCCCCTTTATCTCCTAAGTTGGAAGTCATCTCTTTCTCTTCGTATTTTATGACACAGGTTATCTTAATTTATATGCTTATGCATTTATGTGTGTGTATCTTATATTCTCTATAACAGCAGCTTTTGAGAGAAAGACCTGTAACATATCTTGATTTCTATTTCCTAGAGCTCCTTCTAGTGGGAAAAAATGCTTTGAGGTCAAGAAGCATTAAGCTCAAGCTGAACTCTATGGTGAAAACATCTGTGAACTTGGACAAGTTTATTAACTTCCTCAAACCATCTACCTTCTTCATGAGGAGAATGAGAATATCTCATTCTTGAGGAATAAACTTTCAAGAGAACTCCAGGGTAGGGCCTGACACAGGTACTCAGAAAGAGCATTTTATATCGTTCATACATTGTGTTTCTGTGGTTAGCATTTAATGTTTGCATTACACATAAACTACAAGTAACAGTGATCATTTTAAGTAGTCATTGGATACTTATGAGGTGCATTTCATCCCTTGGGATAGGTACTCTGATGCATCCTATTCAGTAAAGGAGAAAACAGACCTAGAGAGCTTGGGCAGCCTGTCCATTTAGAATAGGTATTAGAGAGAACTCCAACTTGAGTTTAATCAGTCTCTGGGACCAGCTCTCTTGATGCTGCATAACATGCTTTCTCATACAGTAGCCAGTGGAACTCATAAATCTTGCTCCCTCCAGGAACAAAATAATGTCTGCTCCCTGTCCTGGACATTTGAAGATAAATCTCAGTTCTCCCATCAACAGCTTTCTCTCCAGGCTAAACATCCAAGTTCATTTTCTCTTCCCTCACAGGTCAGCTTTGCAGCTCTCTCCCTGTGTTCATCTTCATTGCTTTGCCCTGGACAGGATCCAGTTCTTTTATGTACATCTAAAGTGTACATAAAACACTTGGCTGTTTGGTTGCTTTGAGATACTATTCAAAATGTGGTTGCTTTGCAATACTACTCAGGGAGGTGGGAGAAATTGATGATATGTAATACCTCGTGTCAGGCAACACTTCAGTGAGACCTTAATGTGACCACATGTTGACATGGTCAGGCACTCATGACAAATTGGGGAGCCTGAGCTGCGAAGATGTTGACTAGAATTAAGGGAATGAATGCCTAAGAGAAGGGAGGTTTTGAATTCTATGGAGCTTCTGTCTAGATTTTATGTTTAGATTTTATGAACTCTGTCACTTGCGAGTGAATTTTCATGCTCAGTATCTTAAAATACAGCTGCAGTTTGGGTTCCACCCTCTTCACTTAACAGGGTGATTAACTATTTGTGATGAATAATTATTTAATTGCCAGTTCAGCTACATGTGTGTGGGGTTGTTTTGCTTCTTTCCTCTTCAGTGTAAGCCAAGTCTTTGCAATAATAAAAATAATCCAGAATTAGTCAACTGCCTTTTAACAGGTTTTCACTCAGTCTGCCTCAGCAATAAGGTTCCAATTTTACAACAACACCTTTTGCTTTAAATAAATAAATAAATAAATAAATAAATAAATAAATAAATAAATGCCCCTGCTCAGTCAGTTCGATTTTAACTCTCACAGCATCTCCAGTAACTGTTGACAGAGTCTGTACTTCCCTTTGAACATTTTACTCCATCTTTGGATAAAAATTTAATCAGAAAGAATTATTGCTCTTATAATACCCATTTAACCTTTATATTCACAGTAGATACAAAACCACTTAAAATTTAAAGCTCTCTTTTTATGGACTTGTATGCTGATCCACTTTTTCACAGAGATATTTTTTGCTTGAGTCGTTGAGGCAAGACATGCGGGCCACTGCAAACCTCCAGTCTTCTCCCTTGACTGATTTCCCTTTCCATGTACTCTTTGCTCAATTAATTATTTTAACAGTGACTTGCTGTTTTAAGGGAAGTTCTTTATTAATGCCACTAAATCCTTTTTTATAGTTGTAATCCTTCTGTCCATTATTAGAACTATTTCATGTTTTCTGTCTTCAGAATGTATAAGTGCTTAACTTCCCATAAAGTGTGCCTGGCTCTCTTAATTTTATAGGCTTTACTAGCAAAGAGGTGTATATGTATCAGTGGGGAGCAGACCCAGGGTCTTGAGCTTAATGTGTAACAGAGGCTTAAGTTTCCTTATTTGAACAACTTATGTGTCGAAAGACAGATGATACACTACAGTGTTCTTCTCTTTTAATTTTCTTATCACAAAAGTAATTCATCTTCCAACTCAAACCAAATTTTATAGAAATTTCTAAAATAAAGAGTGAAATATTCTTCTCAAGACCTCTTCCTAGACGAAGGCACTGTTAAAGGTCTGTGTGTCTACTTCTGGAACTTTTTATACACCATGAAAATAAATATATGCAGAGTATGTGCGCACAGTGAGACACATATCATTCTGCATCTTCTTTTTACATTTTCCCCCAACAATGTATAGGTCTGGTATCTTTCTCAGAATGATAGTGCATATGGGTCTTAGTCTTTTTAATGGTGTCACAGAATTCTGTAGGATATACAATCCATAACTCCTTCAGTCATTTTCCTATTGATAATAATTTATATGTGTTCATTTTTTTCTATTTTTTGCCATTAAAGGCAAATATCTTTGTGCAATTATCTTCATGAAGTTTTGACACTTTCTACAAAGTGTTTTATAGATATCTGGGATACACTCACAGCATCAAAAATGCATGTATTTCCATTTGATACCTACCAAAACAGCCCTCTCAAAAGAGAGCCTTGATTCATTCTTGTATAAGATCATCTGAGTCTCCATACTTTCACTAACCTTGAGCATGTTCCATCTTTTAAATGTTTACCAAAAAGGTTGTCTAAAAACAGGATTTCATGTTTTAATTTGCATTTTAAAGGATTTTTAGTGAGTTTAACATCATTTCCTATGTTAAGTAACCACCTTCCTTATTCCCATTATTTGTCCATTTGGGGGATTGGGTTATTCATGTTTTTCTAATCAGTGAATTGGAAGTTATATGAGTTTTAACCCATTTTGAAACTGCTCCACAGTGACCTATGAGTTCCTTGGAGAATAACGTGGGTGGGGAGAAGCAGCCTGGCGGGCAGGGCTCCCTGGTATCCTAAGTCTCCTTCCTCTGTGCCAATCACAAATGTTGATCAGGCAGAGTAGCTCAGTTTTTACCTGCATTTCATCTGAGGCTTTGAGCTTGAGATGAAGCAGTGGCTCCTGAGGCTAAAAAAACATATTCAAAAACTCCTAGGGGAGACAGAACTCAGATTTGTCATAAAGAGATCTGTCCCAGGCTCTGCAGCTTAGAATTTTCAAATTGGAAGAGCCTTTAGAGATTAAGTAAGTTCTTATTTTATTGCAAACACCCATGTAATACAAACTATATGGTTCATATTCGTTGATATGCATAAGATACTAACAGTATTGCCATGAATTCCATCATATATTCCTAGCAATATGAATTGTATTCCCGATAATAACTTGAACATATATTTGGAAACTTGTGGTACTCATCTATAAGCAATGCTCAGAGCTTGTTTATTATTATGGTGCAGAATTACTTATTTATTATCTGCTACTTTATTGAATACATAGATGATGTGTTCATATGAAGACTTTGCTAACTCAAGGGCCAGCAAGAATATGCTGTCCACAGTCGTGAGGAGCTGATTTGATACAAACTTTCAGTTCTGTTAGTGGAGAGAGCATCTATGTAGACATTCAGCCAGCTAATACCGGATCCTTAGTGTCTTGACGCCTACTGTGAATACTTTTACCCACTTTGCCATTCCCTACTGGGCAACCTTGGTTGGCTCCTTTTAACTTCTAACCTTCAGTTCTTTCTTCTCTTTTTCAATGAGAGTAATAATGCACACATTGACATCCTGACTAGGATGGAAATGGATGGAAAATGACTGTTTTTACCTTTTGAGAATAGAATCATGTTGTACAAAAATGTAAAGAATTATCTGAGTATCTAGTGCCCTTTGTTATAATGTTAAAAGATTGCTAATTTCAGCAGTAGCTGCAGTAATTAAATATGTTTTTATTTTAGCATATTACTTTATCATGTAGAAGAATATTGATATTTTATTTCCAGGCTCTTCTGAAATGAGCTTGCTTTTCCCCAGTTTCATATTTTGGATCTGAAAGGGGGAAAAAGAAAAGATATAGCTGTGGCACTCATTCTTTCATTCTCTCTGAAATAAGAGCAAAATAATGACTCTAAATAGTCAAAGTAGTAGCCTGAGGGCTTTCTTTTCAATGTTTCTTTCTGTGTACCTTTTAAGAAGGACCTAGTTTCTGCACTTATCTACAGAATTCTTTTATACCAGTTTAATCATTAAATAAGACTTAATAAGATAGATTTTTCAAAGACTTATTCAAAACAGATTTTTAAATGGGAAAACAGTGGATATTTCTATAAGATAATATCTGACCTTCCTTTGTATACTCAGAAATCTTTATTTTCTTTAAAATTTTTATTTGTATTGTTTATAATAAAATGTCATGTCACAATTATTCATTCAGTTCAATCAGCAGCTACTCTGGAGTCTTTGGATATAACAGAGAACAGTACAAGCAGAAACCCCTGCCTTTAAGATCCTCTCATTTCTAGCGGGGAGAAGACATAAAATAATAACAAAAATCAACATAATACAAAAGCAAACAGTATAACATATTAGATGGTGATAGAAACACTATAGAAACAATATAAGCATAGCAGAGATGAAGGTTGCACTTTGCAACAGAACCATCAGGGTAGACTTTCTTTGGGAAGACCATCTTTATGCAATGACTTAAAAGCCATAAGGGAATGTTCCTTCAATGTTGGAGGATCTTAAAGAGTAGTAGTAGTAGTAGTAGTAGCTGAAGAGAAGGGAACAAACTAGAGAGTAGTAGGAGATGAGGTCAGAGATAACCTAGGGAGAACAGTGCTTCTCGATTAGAACTTTGTAGTCCCTTTTAGGGGCCTATTTAGGGAGCATATTACTTTTATGAAGAATTTTAATTCTTCATTCTAACTTACAAAATCAGTGATAGAAATGCAAACTATTCTATCAATTCCAGGCTCATAACAATAGACCAACAAAATTACATACTAAGAAGTATTCAATAGGCTCCCAACTTTTCTCAAAGCAAGGAACTAGGATGGTCTAGTTGAATCTCCTTTTATGTGAAGAACCAGGACTCAAAAATGGGATGACACCCATTGTGTGTCTGTTAAAATAATGGTCTTATGTGTAATATATTAAATATAGGCACATTCACATATTGATGAAACTTGCTAGATTATCACAAAGTGAGTGCTTTTGGACCACCACCCTGAGAAGAGAAGTTAATACTAGCAGTAACTCAGGAGGAAGCCTCCTTCACCCCAACCCTGTCTCTTCTGTCCCCAACAAGGCCACCATTCCTGCTTTTAACACAACGTATTCATTTATCTACTTTTGTTGTACATGTTTTTTAGGCAGATTTCTTTTTTCCTGTTATGTTTTTGAGGCTCTTGTAAGATTTTAGATATAGTCATAGTTCACTAATTTTCTTCTAGAAGTTTTCTGTTTTGGTCTTTGCTCATTTCAAGTTAATCTTTATATAAGGTGAACAATGTATGGATCAGTGTTTCACTTTTTTCTTTCTTTTTTAATGTGGATGCCCAATTGCTTCAACACCATTTTATTGTAAATTAATTAAATTTATGTGGGTTATCATTCTTTCATTCTCTCAACCATATAAATGATCTAGATCATGATACAAAGGTCTATTTCGGGATTCCCTGTCCTATTCCTTCAATCTGTATGTATGTCTGTTCTCCAGTTCGCTCCCTGTGTGGATGATAACAGTTTTATAGTAAATCTGAAAAACAGGCTGTATAATGTGTTCCTTTTTCAAGATTATTTTGACTGTTCTAGTTACTTTGTTTTTCATATGAATTTTTTAATCAGTTTTTGCAAAAAATCCTGCTGGGATTTTGATTGGAATTGTGCTGAAATCTATGGATCACTCTGAGGAGAAGTGACATATTAATAATAACAAGTCTTCAAATGATTTCCCAGTCCTCCAAAAAAGTAATAATATTGAGTCTTCCAATTCATTAATATATTATTTGTTTCCATTTACTTAGATTTTTAATTTCTGTAATCATTGTTTCACAGTTGTCCACAAAGAAATCTTGTATATATTTACAAGGTACTTAATGAGTTATTTCATAGTTGGGGTGCTTTTTTATAAATGCTACTTTTATATGTTTTTTTCAACTTCCTAACTGTTCATTGTTACCATATAGAGAAAAGCTTGATCTTTATACATTGATCCTGTATCCTATGACTTTAATAATGCTGTTTATGGAGTTGAGGAAGCTCCCTTATATTTCATTTTTTTTCTGAGAGTTTTAATCCTAAAAGGAGATTGAATTTTGTCAAATGCTTTCTGGCATCAATTGATACACTAATGATATTTTCTTCAACAGATTATTAATATGGTAGAAGGTATTCACTACTCTTTAATATTATATCATTATATCTTTACCAAAATAAGCCCTAATTGTGTTGTTGTACTAATTGTTTTCAATATTGTTGGATTTAATTTGCTGGTCATTTGTTACAGAGTTTTGCATCTATGATAGGGCTACTGGTCCATAGGTTTCTTTTTTGGCAATTTGTTTGGCTAGATTTGATATCAGGGAAATGCTGATCTCCCAACAAAAGGGGATGTGTATTCTCTCTTCTTTCATTGTTCTGGAAGAATTGATGTGGAATCGGCATTATTCTTTCAATGTTTGTAGAATTTGCCTGTGAAGTCCTCTGGACCTAGAGTTTTCTTTATCAGAAGACTTTTATGTACAAATTTGATTTATTCTTAAGAACATTTTGACAGTTCACATTCCTCAAGAAATTGATCCATTTCATCCCAAAGACTGAAATTTACAGGAATGGTGGTGGTATTTCCTTATTATCATTTTAAGTCTGTAAGTACTATGACAGTGTTTCTTCTCTCATTCATAATATTTGCCACATCTGTCTGATTTGTCTTTCCCCCTGGGTCAGTCTGGATGGAGTATTTCCATTTTGTGGATGTTTTGCCTCAAGAATCAGCTTTCAGTTCCATTGATTTTTCTCTCCTGTTTTCAGCTCTCAACTACAGATTTCTGTGTTTTATTATTTCATTCCTTTTGCTTGCAGAAGGTTTAGTTGTTTTTTCTCCTTCTCCTTCTCCTTCTCAGGTTAAAGTTTCAATTGTTGATTTAAGATCTTTTGTTTTTCTAATATAAACACTCAATCAATAAGCTCTGATTAAGCTACATCCTAGACATTTTTCATTTTATATTTACATTGTTTCATTCTATATTTTCATTTTATTCAAAATATTTCCCTTTAGATCCCTGAGTTATTTAGAAATATATTGCCTAGTTTCCAAATATGTGGATATTTTTCTATAACCTTTCTGATAGTGACTTTAGAATATTTCTTTGTGGCCAGTGAACATACTTTGTATAACTTCAGTTTGTTTAAACTTGTTATGATTTGTCTTATGTCCCAGAATGTCATTTATGTTGGTGAATACTCTGTGCCTTTCTCCTGTTGTTGGATAGAGTGTTCTCTAACCAGCTATGGACATTAAGATCATGAAGCTAATATCTGTTCAATTCTAATATCTGTTCAGGTGAGGGCCCAATGGCATCATGGTGGGAAATGGTAAAATAGGGAATCAGGAAGATGTCAGGATTACTTTTTTTATTGGTTCTTTTTAGTCATACCTAACATTAGGATTCATTTTTACAAAATTATAAAAGCATGAAATGTAATTTGTTCTAATTCAGTGTCCAGTAATTTCCCTTTCCCTCCCCTTCTCTCTCCCCCTGTTCCCTTGCCTCTACTTTACTGATCTATTTAGTTATAGTTTTAATTTGTCTTTTAATTAGTGTCTTATACATGATGCTTGATATTGTTCCACTGTTCTTGGGTGTTCTGTTATAGTCTTTAACTCCCTCTTCACATATTTTTTTCTTTTCTGTTTTTACCTTTTGTGTGTGTGTGTGTGTGTGTGTGTGTGTGTATGCATGCACACACTCTTATGTTCAAGTTTACTTGATATCTATGGACCCACCTTCAGGTTTACTAATGTTCATGAGGTATCTTCTTCTCTATTACTATGTTTTTCATCTCTAGCACTTCCATTTTAGTCTTCTCACAGAGAATTAGACATAACTCTCACATGACAGTCTCTGTGTCTCTGCTGATCACATGTTTTCTTCCTTTTCCACTAGAATCTTTAACATTAATCACAGTATTTAAAATTTCCTATTCAATACTTCCAGCATCTGTCTTTTGGAATCTGTTTCTGTTGGTTGTTTTGACTGTTGTTTTCACTAATATGCTGACTTTAATTCTTTAGGATAAATACTGAGTTCCATGTCTAGTCTTCTGAGGAACTACCATACTGATTTTCACAGTGATTGTGCTAATTTACAATCCCACCAATGGTATAAAAGTGTTGCCTTTCCCTCACATCCTCACTAGAATTTATTATTGTTTGCAATTTTTCATGGATGTCATTCTTAATGGAGTGAAATAAAATCTCAGCTTTGATTTGTATTTCCTTGATTGATAAAGATTGTGAGCATTTTTTTCAAATATTTGTTTGTTACCTATATTCTGTTGAGAAGTATCTATTTAGTTCATTTAACCATTTCTTGATTGGATTATTTGATTTTTTCTTTTTGGTAGTAAGTTTTTTCAGTTATTTATATCCTGGATATTGATATTCTGTTGGAAAAGTAGCTTTCAAAGATTGTCTTCATGCTCTTTTTTTTTTTTTGCTATGGAGAAACTTTTAAATTTGATGCCATCCTATTTATTAATCATTATTATTTTCTGAGCTTTAGGAATCCTATTGAAAAAGTTGTCTGTGAATCTGTGTTGGAGTATTGACTTTCCATTTTCTTCTAACAGTTGCAAAGTTTCTGGCCTAATACCTAAGCCAGAAATTTTGATCCATTTTGAGTTGACTTTTGGGCAAGGTGAGAGATAAGAGTCTCATTTCATTCTTCTGCAGTTAGATATTCAGTTTTGCCAGGACCATTTGTTCAAAAGCTGATTTTCTCCAACATGTTTTTAGTGCCTTTGTCAAGGATCAGATGACTGTACCTGTGTGGGTTTACCCATACAACATCTTTCAGGTTGTGTCATGATAGAGCTAAGGATATTCATATCTCAAAACATCAGCTGAGAACCTGTTATAATAATAGATACTTAGGAACTGAAAGGCAAAGGAGAAATCACTTATATTAAGGAGCTTGAAAGACAGACTATGACCAAGTGCTGTACTAAAAAAAGAGAAAGAGAAAGAAATCATAATTGGAAAAATCAATAAAAGCATATTGAAGAAGATATCATTTGATATGGACCTTTAAATATCACAGTGTAGGGCTGGGTTGTGGGTCAACAATAGAGCGCTCACCTAGCATGTGTGAGGCATTGGGTTCAATCTTCAGCATCATACAGAATAAATAAATAAAATAAAGATATTGTGTCTAACTACAACTAAAAAAAATTAAAAATAACTAAATAAGTATCCACAGTGTACATAGTAACTAAGAACCAGAATCTGGAGATTTGGGCTTCAGTCATGGCTCTATACTTCCTAGTTGGATAAATGCTTTTTCTTTATGTATAATAATAACCCCAACATAAGTGAAATAATGCAGCATCCTGTACCATTTAAGTGCTCAGTAAATATTACTTACCATCATCATTCACACTGTTTTTATTATCTAACATCAATGTAGTCTTAAGCCTTGTTCAATGAGAACTCTTTGTATTAGGAAGAAACCCATGACCTTGATTTATATCAGTTGCTGGTGATATCTGGTTCTTTCACCCTAGAAGAATTAGTCTTAGCGCCATTCATGATGCTAATCCCCTAGGGGTTCCTGGATCCAAAATCCCACTCGTGGATGAGAAAACTGAAGCCCAGAGAAGGGACATGTTGAACTCTGGTAATATATGAGATTTGATTTTGTTCAAAATCAAATGTAATTTATATTTTAATATGATCTAGGCAGAGAATAAAATACAATCTAGAGAATCCTGGCTACTCTGTTTTTTCCTCTGTGTGGTGCTTACAGTGCCAGTGGGCAAATAGCAGTCTTCATGCAACCAGAGACTTCTGAAAGCATACTTTGTGCAACTAGCATAAACCTCCAATTCCACAATGGTAGCTGTGGTAGATTTTACCCAATGTTTTAATGATGAATGTAATCAGAACATAAAAAGATCTAAATGCATACTTTGAAGGCATTTGCAAAAATGACTAGGAGGACCCAAAAAAAGCACAATTGAGTTTGTTTCTTTCGCATCTGTGTTTATTTTTCCCCTCCTCTTGTGCATATTGAGGATTTTCTAAAGATTATGTTTTAAAAACCAAATAAATACTTTCCAAAATCTTCACTGATGAGGTAGATTACTGTGCTTTTTGTAGATGTGATTATTAAATAATTCAAAGGACTAACCCTAGAGTGACACTTTTACCCTTTTCATGGGTAATTTTTTAGTTTCTCCCCCATACACAAAAATTAATTATATTTTCTCTACTGTTTTGGTATATTGCATCCAATATATTTTACTCATATATTTAACATTCTAGATACAGGTTTGATTAGAGAAAAAAATGTTTACATTTTCTGTGTGCACATATGATACTAGGGATTAACTCCAGCCACTGCCGCCCCCGCCACCCAGGGCCTTGCACTTACTAGGCAAGCAGTCTATCACTGAGCTTCATCCCCAGCTTTTTTTTTTTTTTTTTTTTTTTTTTTTAGTTTGAGACAGCATCCCACTAAGTTCTTGTGGCTAGCCTTGAACTTGCAGTCCTCCTGCCTTAATCTCCCAAGTAGCTGGGATTACATGTGTGCACCACTGTGTCTAGTTTCTGTCCTCATTTTTGTGTCCTTTATCCTCTGTCTTTAAAAAGTGTCAATTAATGAAAATAGGGAAAGGGGAGGAGAGTAAACCCAAAGTAGTAAGGGTAATTATGTAGATAGGTAATTATGAACAGAACATAGCTTCTGAAGCACTCAGTTATTTAGTGTGAAGTTTTCTACAATTTGTAAGACAGTCCTAGCAATAGCTGTAGCACTTAGAGCTTAAAGACACATACAGAATTCACAAACTGAGTTAGAAAATGATCTTTTTATGCTGAGGTGTATAGCTCAGTGGTTGAATTTTTGCCTAGCATGCACTAAAGGTCTGGGTTCAACCCCCAGCACTGCATAAAAAAATAAAGATATTTGAATAATCAAAATTATGCCCTACACATATTCTTATATGAATGAACATACTAGCCTCCAGTGTGAGGCATACATGGGTAGATGTTCCTGGAATTAAATAGCCAAACCAAATGATTGGCTATTTAATTCCAGGAACATCCATCCATGTATTCAATCTCACAAGCCCATCTAGGTTTCTCAATACTATCATTTCATTCTTTGCTGTGATTGTGCTAAGCATTTTGCATGTATGATCTTATTTAATCATGATAAATCAGTACATTTGCCATTCTTTCTTATGAAAAGATATTGAATGTCATAATAATCAAAGAAATAATGACATGCTTCTCACATTGGGGGAGTTGAATATAATGAATAGAGAATATGATTTTTTTGATCTCAAATGTATTTTCTATCTGAATCTTCCAAGTGTACTCTCTGCATTAATCAAATTAAAGCTGGCCACAATTGCATAAGTAATGGTCACCCATGTTCTTTTTTTCTTCCTTTTCTTTTTTTAATTGGTGCATAATATTTATACAAAGTAGTGGGTTTCATTGAGGTACATTAATACATGCACATAGCATAATTTAATCAATTTGAATATCCAGGACAATTATTCTCCTTGTCTAATTAATATCAGAATTGAAAAGTTGGTTACCATAAATCGAAAAGCTAGTAAGTGATAATAAAATTTCATTCTAGGTTGTGTCTCCAGAGTACAAATTCTTAATCAATACTCATGTGTTCGTTCATTCATGCTGAGTGACTCTTCAAATGAATGTCCACTATTTGGCGGGCAGAGTTCTAGGCCCTTTTCTATGTGCATTATTAAATTCTTGCCTTGATAACTCTAGACACCACACAAAGCCTTGCTCTGGTCTTTCAGCATTGCCAGACTTTACAAGGTTAATGCTGTTGCATTAAGACCTACTTGAACAAATACACCTTGTTTTAAAGGAAATTCTTCTCTATAGGGATTTGGTTAACAAAGCATTCATTTAATTTGTCCTGGGCAGTGCATCCCAGTGTCCTGTTAGGAGATGCTCAAGGGCCTTTGGCTAAGGGATCATCTGGTTCACCTTTCTCATTTTAATAGGTGAGAGTGTTGCCCTCAAATCTACATTAAGATAGTGTCAGAGTCAAAACAGCTACAATATGTTGGGAAAAATTTTACTTCACTTCACCATTATCATTTCCTAGCACTAGCTCAATTCAGAAGTAGAGGTGAGGGGCTGGGGCTGTAGCTCAGTGGTAGAGTGCTTTCCTAGCATGTGTGAGGCACTGGGTTCGATCCTCAGCACCACATTAAATAAAATGAATGAATGAATAAATAAATAAATAAATAAAATAGAGGTATTGTGTCCATCTACAACATCAAAAAAAAACCAATTTGAAAAATAAAAAACAAGTAGAGGTGAAGATTATTAGAATCCCGGGAGTAAATAAATCTCTCCTCTCCTTTTTTACATCCTTGAAGATGCTGTAGCCCACCCTCCTCTGGAAATTGATCTGGATTAGAGCATTAAGCCTTTCTGTTTATTTCTAATAATTGAAGTTCTATCCAACTGCCACCTCACTTAGATTCCATATATTCCTTCCCAAGTAAACTAAATGACTTCCTCCAGGTCAAGTAGGATTAGAATTTTTCTGTTGTTCCCCACAGCATTCTTCCCTCTCGTGTGGTAGCAGATCCATTCTGGCTTGGGTGAGTTATCTGTCTATTCTTCAATTCACACACATACACACACACACACACACACACACACACACACACAGAGAGAGAGAGAGAGAGAGAGAGAGAGAGAGAGAGAGAGAGATTTTTAAATGCAGGCTACTGCATCATCTCCAACAAGACAGAAACCAATGTGCTTCATCTGTTACTTAGTGTGGGAAGTGAAACCCTGCATTGTTTCTTTCTCAGCCTTGAGAGACAATATCTCAGAGTAGTTGAAAGCAGGGCCCAAAAGATGTCTCTGCCCATGAGCTGGGGGACATTGGGCAAGTTCCCCTCTCCAAGACTCAGTATTCTGTCTGTAAAATGGGGATGTTGACAACATGTCCTCCTTCCTGAGCTAATTGATGAATAAGTGAGGAAACACATGACAAGCAGTCAACGTAGTTCCTCACACAGAATAACACCTTAATAAGTTCTCATTATTCTCTTCAGCTAACATGCATTGAACATCTGTTAGGATCCAAGCACTAAATAAGTACTTACGGATTGATGAGAATTTAGTGCCCCTCACACTTCACTCTGATATTTACCATATGGATCACAAAGCCTTATTATGCTGTTTGGATTTAGTTCCAAAGCCAGCCCTGTCTCCTATGTCAAAGCCAGCTCCTCGACCACCTGGATAATTTTCTGCTACTGCAGTGAACACAGTGATACAATACAGGCTCAATTAGTTGTTCCAGATTTTGTATCTATCCCCCAGAGTATTCTGTGAAGACAGCAAGATGATTAAGGACTGGAGAACCAGGTAGACATTGGCTTTTAAAGCACTTCAACTTAGACTCATTTCCTATCTGGCTGATGTTGGTTAAAATAAGTCTGGACTTGAGATTATATATCCAAATGAGACAAAATAACAGGGGAATCTTACTATTAAAAAAAAACAGCAGTAATTGATTTTTATGCCTAGGCCAGAACTGCACAGTAGGCATGTTACAAAAAAAAAAATTATTTTCATGGTCATATATGTTCATTTGGATTTTCTGTTGTTGTGTGTGTGTGTTTTGAAAGAAGTCTTTGGATAATCATTGTGATTTTCCAAGCAGCTGGCTTCTCCTGGCATTGTTACAGGGTCAGTCTGCTTCCCCCTCATTTGACCATAATGTCATAAAGCACTGGCTGTTCCCTTGGCAACTATTCAGAGTAGACTAGCTGCTTTCTCTACCTCAAGCAGTGTTGGGCTGCAGGCAGGATCCTGTAGGACACAGGGAAGCAGATTTCATTACTGAGGGTGTTTGCATCAACAAATCTCTTGTTTTGTTTTCATTCTATTCAGAGAAAATCCAAGGTAAATTTTATACGGAGGAAAATGAAAGTACATCATGTTTATGTCATTTTTTTCCTCTGGTTTAGGTTTGTGCATGTGTTTGTGTGTGTACACGCATGCACATGTAGGTTGTTTTTCTAGTGCTCTGGATTAAATGTACACGTGCTAGGCAAGCAGACTACTGGAGAGCTACATCCCAAACCCTTTTTAAAGTTTAGTTTAGCTCTTTTCAACTGAGTAAATTTTCCTGCCATTTTGAACCTTTTTTTCAAATGAAATAAGTCAGAAACTGTAATAAAGTATAAAATGCTCTATAGGTACTTTTCTATCTCGTGATCATTTATTTATTTTATTCTCATTATCTACCGCCCTCAGATCTTCTGGGAAGTTTTTCTGACCTTTTCCCATTTCCACTTCTTAAGTAGGGCAGAGTTAATACCTTCCTCTAAATATAATACATTCGAATCCATTCTCTTAATGAAATATATCTTGAGATCATCTCTTAGTTGCTGTCCCTGTTTTCTGAAATCCTCTGTCATTTAGATTCAGTGTAAAAAATAATGTTTTTATTTACTTGCCAGGAAGTAAACAGAACTTGAAAGTATTTGGGAAGCCAAGACCAAGTTGCATGAAATAACTAACCTTGTCTTCCTAAATGCTGTAAAAATCTCAATAATCCCGACATTTATCATAGAACTAAGTACCTAATAGACATATTGCAACCTGAATTACTTATAAAACACTGATAAGAATTGGTAAAGGAAAACTTTTTTTTTATTCTTTTCTCTCTTTTCTTCTCAAGACTAAGCAGTGTACCCTGTCGTTCCTTTGTCTTTTTTGATTGTTGCATGGAAACCATTATTGTAAATAATGAAGAGGAGGAACTTGAAAAGAGAGGACTGTTTTCAAATAGGTTTAAAATGAACTTACATAGAAGCCAATGCAAAATTTTCAGGCCAAATGGGTCCATTTCCCATCTTTTTTTTTTTTTTCCTGATAGCTTATATATGAATGCCCTGTATTTTAGGCACTGGCAGCCAGAGCAGTGGGTTGGAGTAGGATGTGAAGCAGTTATACAGATCTTCAGCAGCAGTTGCTGACTCCCATGTACAATGGGCAACGACCTGCTGGATGACCTCTCTGAACAAGAGCTAGTTTGAGCCAATGCATAGTTCTGGATGAATGGAAAATCCATTTTCAGATTTCAAAAGGGCTGTGAAAGCACTTAGCTCTGTAGTATAGAGATGTACAAATTAATACAACACACTGGATGCCTCTTCTGCAGCTGTTTCCGATAAGCTGCCAAGTCTTCTCATCCTTCTTGCTCCTGGCAGTCCATCCCTTTTCTAAAGAATATCACACCTTCTTCCATTTTACAAGTATTTTTGCTGCTACTGCTCCTCTCCACCCCAAAATAAAACCCAGCCCTGGCAGAATTCTTGTGGTCTGTGGTATGGGGAGCAGTTCTGCTTGAATTTAAAAGGGTTGCAACTTCACTTGGTATACAAAACAGAAATGGAAAACCAGACCCTATGTTTGTCTCAGAGCCCGAAATTCCAAAATCTGTTCTGAAGAGAAGAAACTTACTACAGCATAAGGTGATGTCTGAACTCAACGCAAAGGAAAACAGGGAGGGAATTACCTTAAACACCTATGGAATAGTTTTTAGTTTTGTTCTTTTGGAGTTTTAACTGAGCATCTCCAAAAGATTGCCGCTGTTTTGTTTTGTTTTTAGGAAAAAAAAACTTTGGGAAGATGGTATGAATTATCATTTGATGCACATCAAATAATGTCCAGAGTGCAGGCACGAGCAGAATCTTTCTTCATAACTAGTGAGAGGCTTATTGTAGGTCAACCAATTAGCCTTGGACTTAAAGAACTTTAGAACTAAAGAGGGCATTGGAAATCCTATATAATCAACCCCTATTTGAAGCAAACAAGCTCAAACAACCACCCAGGGAGAGAAATGACTTGCTCAAGACACGAGAGCAAGTTCATGGTTTTCCAAACTGTATTGCAACCTCTAATCAATGATTTTTTCATTCTTCTCATATAGCTACTAATGTTTGTTTGTAACTTGTATACGGTATATGTGATTAGTCTATGAGAGTAATGTCTCCTCATTGTAATAATTTCAAGCTCTTATGTATGCTGTAATGGTTTCTACTGGTATTTTCTCTCAAGTTATATCCTCCCTGGAGTCTCCTAGCAATTGCCAGGGTTTCATGTTTGCAGGTCAACTGAACAGGGGTTCCTCTAAAGCCCTGCAAAAGTATACAGTACTATGAGAATCAAGCTTTCATTAATCTCCAGCTAAATTCTTAACTATGTATATATGAGAGGAAGATTAGGAGAGTGGAAGAGTCTTGGTTTTATAGTTCTGTAGCCCAGGATTTAAATCCCACTTTATTGTTTTGAGCAATGTGGTCTTGTACAAATAAAATTGTTTAACCTCCTTGAGGCTCAGTTTCTTCAAATAAAAAAAGTAGGGTAGTTCTTTCCCTTGCAGAATTGTTCCTATTGGATTATACCTGAAGCACCTGACTCTCTATAAACACATAATATTGCTTCAGCTTTCCTCCCAGCCTTTTATGGTTCAATCTGTTTTCAGTTCAGCTGGGGTTGTCAGAAGTGGAAAGAATAACTAGTCTCAAAGATAAAGGGTCTGATACTTGTCCTGAGATTCAGTTTGAGGGTTATTTTCTTCCTCCTTATCTTTGAACAGTGGTAATGTGAATGTGTTTGTGTGTGTGTGTGTGTTGCACCTGTGTAAGTGTGTATATATAACTTAAGAAGTTTTGCCATCTGTTATTCCTGTATGACTCCATTTGATTAATTGGGCCTTAAATTTCCAAGGACTTTTAAATAATAACCTGAATACCTTCTGTGCCTTGCTGTAGGAACTACAGCAACCACACAACATGAACTTGCCCTCTGGAAGTTCACAAAGGGAAGGAAAAAAATTAAGTACATTACAAATAAAAGAAAAGTTGACTTCAAAGGGAGTTACAATAGAAATATAAATTGGATGAGGAAGAAATTTCCTCCAACTAGGTAATCAGGGAATACTTTGTGGAAGAAGTAGGAGCCAGCTCTTTAAAACTGAGTAGGTTCTTTAATAGGTGTTAGATGGGAAGGAACAGGGAGAATGAAGAGTCAATCAAGAGTTAAGAGGTAGGGAAGATCGATACGTGGGTGGTAGTCATTCAACCAGTGGGGTGGACATGCAAAGGACAGAAGTAAGCAATTGAGGCAGAAAGGTCATTCAGGACTGGTTCCTGGAGGATCTTGAATGGCAGACCCATGTCTGCTAGTCAACGGAAAGGTATGTGAGCATGATCTTGGTGTGATATGACCACATCTGTGCATGAAGCAGCTTCTATGCCTGACAGTCATCAATTTGCAAGCCTAGAGATATCATCCTGGGGGAAACAGTTTCGGGTCTGTCATCTGAAAGAGAAGCTTAGTGTTCCACTTGACACAGGTCAGGGGTTTCAGAATTTACACAGCATTTGTGATTTCAGCTACACATTAATGGTCCACACAGCTCTGGAGCTATTTTCACTGTTGTGTAATAGGGTTAGTTTTGTTTTGACCAGATTCTTCCAAGGAAGTGTGGTAATCACATTTCTAAATTCATCACATTAAGTGCTGTTGGCAATAAATCATTACTTTTATGTGTTAAAAGTAAAAAAAAAAAAAAAAATTCCCCCTTGTAAATGTTTTACTATACTTGCTGGTTGTGTGTTTGTGTCTGTTAACACGCATGTGGGTGTTGGATTGAGCAAAGACCAGAGGAGACACAACCTAAAAATTTCACGACAAATATTTATAAATAGTTTTCAAAAGTCATCACTGAAAAGTTAAGCATGCGTATCTTTTTTTTTTTTGTCTGTGAGCATCCTTTGTTATAACAGGAGGAAAACACATTCCCAAAAGTCCACATCAAGTATTCTTTCCCCAAAACCTACTTTCATATTTGCAGATGTGAATTATCACATTTCTGTTTGTGTTTGCTGCTCCTCACTCCTCCCCACCCCAACATATCCTTGACTTAATTTCCTAAATCTGTCCTATCTGTATATCAGAAAGTGACAAACTAAGAATTTAAATTCTGTGTTGCAGATACATGGATGTTCAATGGGAAAAAAAAAAGTGTAAGCTTTTGTTTTCAGGGTTCTTGAATAATCCTTTTTGTTGTAATTAAACATATTATCATCTAGAGTAAGTCCACTTAGCTGAATTCACCCCGAAATACTTTCACAAAATCAAAATTTAATATTTCCTTTGACTTTTATAAGTAGTGAGCATAAGAAACTTATGCACGAAGTGTGTCTCTAGGGGTTGGGGCTGTAGCTTAGTGGTTCAATGCATGCCTAGGGTTCAATCCTTAGCCCCCAAAAGAAAAGAAACAAAGGGGGAAGAGGGAGAAGAGAGAAAAGTTTCTATGAAACTGAAAATGTTTTTCACCAAGTCAATGTAATCTTTTAAACATACAAGATAATCTCCTACTAGAATTTAGTTCTAGGCTTTCTTAGCAGACATTATCTTTTTTTTTTCTTTTTAAATTTCACATTATTTTCATCTTTGTCCTGACTACCAGAAACCACAAGCCTAAATTTAATGTTCGGTTGTAATAACCATCTTTTTCTTCCATTCTTCTCTGTAGACTTATTTTTTTCTTTCAGATTTTAGTTGCAAGAATTCTAATGAATGTGACTTTCAGTTACAATGCAAGTCACATTCTCTTGAAAGTATACATTTAAGTTAAAGAAGGAACTTAGTTGAAAAGAAATACGTTTTAAAAGCAGCAGTTCTTAGTTATAGCTAGATAGAATTAGAATTATCTGGGTGGCTTTTAAAACTCTGTTACTCTGCTAGCATCCCCTGACCACTGAAATCAGACTATCTGGAGTGGGACCAGTCATTAGTATTTTGAAAATTCCCCAGGTGATTCCAACACTGAAGTTCATTGTTTTAAATATTTTTTAAAATTATTTTTGCAGAAAACATACCCCTGAAAGGATAAAGAAATTTCAGATCACTTTTAATTTATTCATCATTCACAATAAAATAACTAACATTCATTATAAAAAAACTAATCTGCTAATCTACTTCTTAGACATGTATTTACACACTTATGCACAAGTTGATTATTCTATGAGTCTGTTTTTATTCCAAATTTATTTTATTCCCAGAGACAATTTCCCATGTGCTCTTCGAAATATTCTCTCAGAACCTGGCTTTTTATATTTATATAACATTTCTACTCATGGTAACTCCATTATTTACCCTTTTCTCTATTTTTAACCATTGAGGTTGCAGAAAACATCTTTAAGCAACTTTAGGGCATTAATACATTTTTTATCTTGTGAATAAGTTGTGATCTATGGGATCTTTTTAATGTAGGATTAATTTTATCTGTAAGAAGGACAGTATCAGCCCCCTACAATGCTGTCTGCTCCCTGGTGTCTCATTTATCTCTGATATGTAGAGAAATGACTATTTTCTACTCTTCCTAAAGTCTCAGAATGTAATAAAGAACTCTCATAAATTTTATAAGCATTGACTTTGTTATTGAAAGGGTCATTAATAGTTGACCAATTTATCTTGGAAATTATTGAGTTCACTTCCTTTTCTGAAACAGAAGGAACACACAGGCCATTTGAGATGAAGTAGAAAAATACTGGGGAATGTGGCATATGAACTCTGTCTTCTCAGGTCCAAAAAACTGAGGCCATCTACTTGGGATAGGAGAAGGAAGCCTAGATTTGGAGACTGGAGGCCTCACAAAGTTCTGAGATAAACTCCAACAGAAAAGGATGAAGAGAGAGAGTGGGAGCAGTATATTGATGAGAGCACTGAAATTCTGTGGGGATAATGGGTTGCCAAGTGGTACATTGCACATGTTGACAGGATGCTTGGAGTCTGCTTGGGAAGTATATTAGTCAGCTTTCCCTCACAATAACAAAATGCTTGAAATGTTCATTTATAAAGAGAAAAGGTTTATTCTGGTTCACAGTTTTGGATGTTCCAGTCCATGATGGCTTGGCTCTGTTTCTTTGGGGTCTTTGGCAAGGCAGCATTTCATGGTGAGAGCATAACTAGCTCATCTTGTAACTAGGAAGCAAGAGAGGAAGTGGAAAGGCCAGAGACCCACACTTCCTCTTTGGGGCACACCTCCAATGACCTGTAAGCCTCCCACTAGACCCCACCTCTGAAAAATTCCACCACTTCCAAATAGCACCACCAAGACTTTAACACAGGGGTCTTTTAGAGGCTTTCAAGATTCAACCTTAGCAGAAAGTAAGGCAGAAATAAGACATCTCTGTCACCATTTGGGGTGTAGGATTCTACTCTTGTTTGTTGTGCTGGGCTGCTCATTCAACACAGACTTGTAAGCTCTGATTTCTGTTCTTGTGACTTTAACAGTTCAGGTGCATGGATCATTTTTTAGGCCCTTTTATAGGAACTGGGCAGAACTTGTCATTGTGCCTGGGATACAGTGGGCATTCAGTAGATGTTTGTTGAATGAAAGAAGCAGGCAAAATCACAGCTTTCCCTTCTGGTGATCTGCTTTATGATACAATTTCCAGGAATGCATTGTGTCTAAAATTGGGGACCATATGTACAGGAAATTCTTTCTTATGTCAGCATGAAATCCCTCCAAAGTAAATCCCCCTTCATAGATTTTTGTTTTGTTTTTGTTTGTCTTTTTTATATATATATACAGAAAACTGTAAACTTGATACTAGGGTAGCTTTCTGGGGAGGGGAACAGTCCCTTACAAAAGGCTGGTCATGGGATGCATGACTTTGCTTTTTCTTTGGAGATAGACTTGCACATTTCCTGATTCAATTACTTCCTTCCAAGAACCCTATTTAGAATTCCTGCCAATATGTGAGCCACAGAGGAAGAAGCCAAGATAGCAATCAAGGTAATAGGGCAAAGAGGTGTGAAACTTCCCAGCCTTCCTTTTTCTTTTTTTAATCTTTTCTTTTTTTTATCTTTCCTTTTTTCTTTGTTTCTGATGCTGGGGGGGTTCAAGCCCAGGGCCTCAAACATGCTAGTCAAGTGCTTTACCACTGAGCCTTATCCTCAGCCCCCATCTCGGCCCTTCTCAAAGGAATAAATGAAAATAAATGTTTTCAGGATCAGAAAGCAACTTCTGATCCCTCGTGCCAGAGACAGAGAGGCCACTGACTGTGCAGAACCGGGCCTTTGTCCTCTGAAGGATCCCTTCCTAATGCTGTGTAGGGTTGGGGGCTCAGAGGGCTGCAGTGGGTTTATCTTGCTGTTTGAAAAAGCAAGTACATCCAAGCTTAAGTGCAAATCGTTGTTTTAGGGAGGGTTCACCCAGGGATATTAAACAAAATGGTATTTGGATGGAAACTTGGCATCCCAGTTTGGAAACATTTTTTATTGGGTACAGATTTGGGGGGGTAGGAAAAAACAAACACAACTTCTATGTTGTAAATGTTAATAAAAAAAGAACAAGTAAAACAAATTAAAATGTTTTGTTTTGCTGAGGTTTTTTTTACATTCCCATGACTCTAGAATACTTTTGGATTTTTATGATAATCTATAACTGCTTTAGAATAGAAAGACGAAGGACAACTGAAGTTAAAATAAATTCAGAGAATAACAGAAGGAAGATGTAGAATTCTAGTGGTCTGTTGTTGTTAAAGATTCTAGTGGGATGTTTTAACATGATTTTTATTAGTCCAAAAAGATTATGCTATTAATAGTTATTTTTAACATGTGATCCTCAAATTATGTCTTCAGCTTGCCAATCCTGTTATTTGTCAGTCTTAAACTTTTATATTCTTGCCTGTGTATATCTGTCTGATCTCTGTGGCTGACTTTTCTTGTTGCTACTGTTGCCAGCTTGCAGACCCATTTGATCTTAAGCATACTCTACTACCAAAGTCATTAATTTTAAGAGGGAAATAGGAGGTTAATGGTCATGATTTGACTCACAGCAATCTATTTGTGTCACACTTTCATCTCAGAAATGTGTTTTTAAGTGGAAGGAGGGCCAGAATAACAATCACAAGGGTCATATTATAATTGTGACTACTGTGAGACTGGATGTAAGACTTCTCAGCCGTAAGTAGCCCTGTGTTTTGCTCTGAAAGTACATTCACTCCTTTGCTGACAGGTTTGAAGGAGGTGGTACCTGGTGGGAATAAAATGAGGATACTGGTCTAGATGATCTAGAAATATCTGCCCAATATGGTAGTCACTAGCCACTAATTAAAGGTAAATAAAATTTGAAATTCAGCCTTCACACTCAAGACTCTTTTCAATCCACATTTCACTCACATGTTGCTTGTGACTACTACACCGGACAGTGAAGAAGTATTCCATTATTGCAGAGAATCATAGTGGATGGTGCTGACCTAGAATGATACCCCCTTCCAGGGGTCTGGGAATTGCAGTTGGAGTTCAGAAGATGTCTCTTTGAATTAGGCTCTGAGCTGCTAGGCTTAGTGCAGGCCTCAAAAACCTCTGGCTTTCCTTGAGCCACATGCAAGACTATGAACCTGGCATAGAGGAGAGAGTGGCTATTTCCTGCTGAATAGCATGTCAGCTGTATCACCACAGATGTGGAATCAGTGGACGTGCTTATTCTGAATTCTGTCAGAATCATTTCTAAGGATCTTATGTCCAGTGTTATCTTTAACACATTTATCTAGCTTCGTCTGAGTTCCAAAGTGAAACCTCCCAGTCTCCATAAATTTAGCCTTCAAAGGCAAAGGTGATGATGACGTACTAGGCTTTAGAAGCCTAATGTGGGGGAAAGTAGTGGTATTGGGAATGAGGGGACAGGGGACATCTGAGAATTGAGTTGCTATTGTGGATTGGCAGAAATTCATCCTAAGTCACCAGGAGCAGAAAACATTAATCACTTCTGCTTCTGGTTTGCTACCCCATAAACAGAATTCTCTGTGCACATTCTATGTGCATGTCTGATTTTAGAAGTTCTTTATGAACTACACACACGTAACAAAGCCAGTGGTAATTAGTAATATCTTGGTGTTTGTCTTATGGTGAAGTCATAAGTGGTGTCCATTTATGCCACCTTTGTGTTCTCAGTCTCATCTCTGTATAGATGCAGTAGCCCAGCCTTTCTCTGAGTGTGTGCATGTGTGTGCACTCATGCACATATATGCATGCTCATACTGGAGTTCACATGTATGTGAGAGTACATTTTTTCTTCATGCATGGCAATTTGGCCTCCTTGTTTCCAGCCTAAACAGGATTATTTCAAATTGCAGTTCTGCCACAGCGTAGATGGCAGGTCTTGGCAAACTGCTGCCTTTTTTGTGTGTTTTAGTATTCTTATCTACAACAAGGATACTAAGAGTTCCTATAACAGAGTCAGTGTAAGAATTAAATTAAAATTCTAGTATGTGTGTATACAAATACATATTCATGTATACTCATTAACACATGCATATATATATATATATATATATATATATACATCTGCAAATATATACATATGTATATACATAGATCTCACTTAGAATGGTTCCTGGTTCATTATAAGTTCCATTCAAGTATTAGCTGTAAATTATTTGTAACTGCTTGGCCACTGGCATGCTTAGTAGTGGACATCCGAACATGATCGTTGTTAATTGGGCTTCCCAAATTCCTCAGCAGTGTAAGGAAGCCTTGCTTGTATTTTTCTGGGTATCTATGGCAAAGGCAGCCAGGGAGGCTGTCAACTAAAGCTATTCTGGATCCCAGGCTGGACAGGCAAGTTTTCCAGATGTCTCTTTCATCTTTTGGAGCAAGGACACATAAACTTCATTGCTTTTTATCTCCCAGAATCCTGTGGCCTGACAAGCTGAGTATGTAGCAAGATGTGTTCATTAGATTCACACTTCAAACACATGTGTCCTGACTCTACAAAGTGTGAGTTACTTGAGTTGAGCCTTTTCCTTGCAAGATGTCCACCCAACTCTTGAGTTGATTGGGTGCTACCTTTAGAACTAGTTAACCTCAAAGCCTCACAATACCTCCTTCTGAACTTCTGTACCGTGGAAGCTTCTTTTACCACCACACTGCGGTATCCCTCCTCATAAACATAAACACACATGCCTACACACACACACCCAAACCCACACACAGATTCACACTCACTCTCTCTCTCTCTCTCTCCAACTTATATGTGTCTTATTTATTTATTTATTTTTGCCAAATGCTTAAGATTTAGGGACCTTGGAAATCTCGGCTCCTGCCTTGACTAAGGCTTAGAGATGTCCTGTTCTCATGCTTTTGAGGTTGATAGAAAGAAGTAGGGCACGTTTTCCTTCCATGTGCTGCTGAACTCTCAAGCAGAATGTACAAGATGTTTTCTGGTTGCCAAGGATACCTGGTGACATAATCATACCTAGCCTTTCTTTCCTCTCTCCGCCCCCTCAGCCTCTCCTCTCACCCTCCCCTCCCCTGGGTCTTTATGTGCAGCTCTATGTAGAGTACAGCTTGTACTCTATAGCCTCTCACTTATTTTGGATCAGGAGCAGCTGCCAGAGGACTGCCTGGTGAGAACGGTACACTTGCAAGCACTCTTGCAGACTCTCCAATAGACAGGTTACCTCTGGAGAGAGAACAGCTCATGTTTTCTTATACACTGAAAGTTTTTACCTTTTTGCAAATGGATCCAATTTAGGTTTGGTTTGGATAGGGGAGCTAACAAAATATGCTTTGGTTTCTGCAAGTTTACTTACAAGCAACCATGCCATCCTCGTGTGGATTCTTGTTCCATTATCTTCCAGCAGTAATTAATCCAAGGTTTCATCTGGAAAGTTCTACCCTATGATTAGTACTGCATGGTCAGTATGTCTTGGGGTAGACATTTTACTCGGCAGAAGACTGTAGACAAAATGGAATGTGACTTAGTGTTCAAAACACATAGTCTTATGTATCAAGAAGTATCTAGATAGGGTAGAGTACACTCTAGCCCCACTGTGGCCTGACTACAGACTCTGTTTCCCACACTCCCTACTCCCTTAGCAATAAGTCTTTCATCATCCTGTCTTGACTCACCTTCTCTGGAATTCCCAGAATTCCATCCTCTTTACCACCCACCACCAGCTGTGTCCTATTCTTTAAGACCTACTTCAAATCTCCCTTCCTGGGAAAAGGCTTTGCCCTAATAATCCTGTAGGAAAGAGTCTTCTCCTGTGGACTCCCTTTCTCATTGCCATCCCTTTCTTATGTCTTCCTCAATCCCTTTAGTTTTCCCTCCATTAATGAGGATCAAACCCAGATATGAGTTCTTCTACAGAGTTACATCCCCTTCCCTTTAAAAAAAATTTTTTTTTTTTTTTGGAGTCAAGAGTCTTGCTAAGTTGCCCAGGGTAGCCTCAAACTTGTACTCCTCCCTCCACAGACCCCCAGGCAGCTAGGATCGCAGGTGTGTGCCACCACACACAGCCTGGATCGCTTTCTGACTTATATTGTTATTTTGTTGTTATTTTGAATTCTTTAATACCAGATACTAAATTGCTTGATAATGGTAGGGTTTTGTCATATCTCATATTGTCTCTTCCAGATCAGATTTAGGGCAATTCCTCAGGCAATGTAGCTGTTCAAAGAATACTTACTGAGTAGTTGAATGAATAAATAGCAGAAACTGGATGTCGAAAGCTGGTGCAAGCAGTTCCCTTGACTGAGCCTGTTGAAAGGAAATGGATTGTTCAGGAGATCTGAAGAATTTAAATATTAACAAAATAGAATATTAAAATTGACATGACTACTAGCCCATCCATATCATCTTTATTTTCAAATGAGTAAACCAAAATTTAGATGCAACTCTCCTAAATCATAGGAGTGAGTGAGAAATAGTGGTATAGCTGAATCAGATGGTGGGTCTATACTTAGTTTCTTGAGAAACCTCCATACTGTTTTCCATAGTGAAAAAACTTATACACTAGATCTGGAATCCAGCCCAGAATTGTTTTTTTCCCCCCACTTATATTGCATTTTGTTCACTTAACATTTTTAGATAGCTTCAGTTATACTTATTCATGAATGTATAATAGTCCAATGATACTATAAATGGAATTTTTGCAACTTGATTTTTATTATAAATATTAACTCATGTTAACTGTATAAATTAGTGGATTCTACTGTGACATTTCCATGCGTGCATGGATCATATTTTAATCATACCCACCTTGACTACTACCCTCTTTTTTCTTATCCTCCCTCTCTCCTCCTCCCAGTTCCCTTCTTCTTCCCTAGGAGTTCTACTGCTTTCTGGTTATTTTTATTTACTTATTTTTATTCCCACATAAGAGAGAAAACATATAATACTTACCTTTCTGTGTCTTGCTTATTTAGCTTAACTTGATGACCTCTAATTCTATTTTCCAGCAAATGACATTGTTTCACTCTTTCTTATAGTATTGATAAGTACTATATAAGTATTGGTTGAATAGTATTCCAATATGTATATGTGTATATGTATACACACATATACACGTCTATACACATACATACGCACACATATATATTAACCTCATTTTCTCTATACATTCATCTGTTGGCAGGCACCTAGGCTGATTCATAACTTCACTATAGTGAATCATGCCATAATAAAGACAAGTTTGCAGGTATATCTTTTGTATGCTGACGTCTTTTCCTTTGGCTGTTCACCCAGCAATGGTAGAGCTGAATCAGATGGTGGGTCTATACTTAGTTTCTTGAGGAACCTCCATACTGCTTTCCATAGTGGACATGCTGGTTTACACCCCCCACCCACCTGGTGTCCCTGACCCTCTCTCCCTTTATCCTCTCCAACAGTTGTTATTTTTGTATTTTTTTGATAATAGTCTTCTACTGGAGCGAGACAGAATCTCAATGAAGTTTTCCCTGATGAATAAAGATGTTGAGCATTTTTTTTTTTTTGGAAGTGTCTGTTCAGATCATTTGCCCATTTATTTAATGCATTTCTTCTTCCTTTTGATGTCCCATTTTTTGGTCCTTTATATATTCTGGATATTAATCTCTGCCAGATGAAGAGTTAGAAAAGATTCTCTCCCATTCTGTGGACTGTCGATTGTTTCCTTTGCTGTGCAGAAGCTTTTTAGTTGATTCCATCCCATTTGTTGATTCTTACTATTTTTTTTTCCTGAGCTATTGGAGTTCTGTTCAGGAAATCATTGCCTATACCTCTATCATGTAGTGTTTTCCACTAATAGTTTGGAAATTTCAGGTGGTTTATGAAGGTCTTTGATCCATTTTGAGTTGGTTTTTGTGCAGGGTGAGCGATAGGCTATGGATATCCAGTTTGCCTAGCACCATTTGTTTCAGACTGTCGGTTCTTTTGAAGCAAGGCTAGAAGAGTTGTGGCACTCACATTACCATTACCCAGACACGTTTCAGGAAGACAGTTTCCCATTGCACAGCCTATGACCCCAGACATTTGCATGTCTGCTAATATAAATAGTTCAGACAAAATAATAGCAACTTAGAAAAGACTTCCATCATATGGTTATTCTGCATAGCAAAGTAGAAACCTAGGAAGGAAGTCTACTCAGTACTATTCTGGGTAAAAGACTTAATGACTTATGTTCAGACTGGCAAGCCATTTGCAGTACAAAAGGAAGTAGTATTTGAAGCTGGCCAACATTCCCACAGCTCACCAAGGAGAGGGGGGGTGCTGGGAATCCTGCAATCCAGCAATAGGAGACCATGTCAGGAGCCAAGTGGTGGGTGAGAGAGATTCCTTTCCTCTACTATGTAATAGAGCATCACATGAGTGAATTCAGAGCTTTCTGAGCTGAGTGCCTAGTGGAATGTGGACTGTAAATCTCTCATCATCCCCTTCACTGACCCACGTACAACCCCTGTTCTTCTCATCTGCTACCCAACCACCTGCTTTTTCATCTTTCTTTATCTGGTTAACTTTTTCCATTCTCCTACCTTCCTTTCTATCTACCTTTTTATAGTGCATCTCATCCCTCTCCTAAATATTTCCACCTGACCTAATTTTTTCCTCTAACGATGAGACAACAGGAAAAAATGATCTCTTAGCATTTATTCATTTATCCGGCCAACAGATATTATCAAGCACATACTATGTTCCAGGCACCACTCTAGTTGTTGAGGATGCTGCAGTGAACAAAACAAATGCCCATGCTCTAGCAGAGCTTGCACTTTAGCCAGCAAATGATAAACAAAATACTTCCTGTCATAGCATATTGGAAGGTCATAAGTGCTATAGAAAAATATGATTGTAATGCATTCCACTATCATCATGTATGTAAGAAATAAAAAGAAATTTAAAAAAAGAAAAAAAAGAATAGAAAAAAAAAAAGTAAAAGAAAGTGCTGGATGATAAAGGGATGAGGATCTCAGCTCCAGAGCCAAACAGCCTGGGCTGGAATTAGAATCTCAGCCCCATCCTTTCCAGTCATGTGACCTGTACAGGTTCTCAGAACACACTGGTCCTCAGGAAATAAGGGAAATTGGTATCTCCTTGGGTTGTTGTAGGGATTAAATGCAATGGTACATGTAACACACTCAACACAGGGCTTGTCCCTTGTTAACACTTGATGATTTTCAGTTCTGCTTATTATTAAAGTTGTTTTTAGTATATTATGTGTGTGTGTATATATATATATATATATGTGTGTGTGTGTATGTGTGTGTGTGTGTTGTATATATGATATTATTATCTAATATTCCTTTTTTCTCAAAGTAGAAACAAATGGGATTCCCCTTTTCTAGGCACAATAATCATGTGTTAATGCCAGTGTGTAGAACCCTCCCAGAATTCCCTCATTGTTGTGTCAATGGGAACAGGGCTGCATTCTCTTCACCTTCTCTCCCTACCTCCTAATCACCTTACCTTTCAGTCTTTGACAGAGCACCAAAATCATGGTCCTTTTCTCACTGACTCATCCACAGAAGCTTTTCATATATCCACTTAGTGTAGATCCAGTTAACCCCTGTAGCTTTGTTCCACTTGCACACTCTCTTCACCCTTTCTTTCTGGTAGGAGTCACCCATTTCCGTCCCAAAACCTCTATGCATGCCCCAAGAACACCAGTGATAACTGTTCGACAAGTTAGCAATTTCTAGTTGAATACCTAACATCATGCCTTTTCCCTGTTGATCTCTGGAACTACCATGTTAGTTACAAACCTCCAGTATTCCCATTTGCTTGTTACTACTAAGAAAACAGAAGCTCAAAGCGGTGAAATGAAAAATTCAAGTACATGTGACTAAAAGTGGTAGCATTGACACCTGGATCTGCTATCTGAACCCGTATCGTGGCTTGAGAAAGTTCATGCTTGGCAGTTGGGTGACCTGAATTCTCACCCTAGCTGTGTTAGTTACTCACCATGTGACTCACCATGAGAAGTGCCTTAAAGCTTGTCACTTCTATAAATTAAAGTAACTCTTGCCTGCCCTGACTTCTGGGTATAGTTTGATGATTAAAAGACAAGTAAGGGATTGCATTGATTATAAAGAATATAGGAATGAGGAACTCACTTTTAATGATTTAAACTTATAAAATTAGAGTTTATACAACTCCTGGTATCTAGATATTATTTTTCAAAGTACCCCTCTTCCTGATAAACATGCTTGGTAAATAGGGGAGAAGGGTATGTTTCTGGGCAAATTCTAATACACTGAGCAAACTCCAGAGGTCTGTACATCTACATCTACTTATCAAAATCAGTGATGCTAAAACTAACATGTAGATCTGTCTTATTATATAAGAAGCCCAGTATTATGGGCCAAGTTCTTTGCAGACTCCAGGAATCTATTCTGTAGTTATCCTGGACTGTTGTCAAACTGACAGTTACTTCACAAATCATTCATTGGGAATTGGTAATATTATGAAAATTTTGTGGAATGTCAAAATTATAGGTACTTAATAGACTCTAAGGTATTCAATAGACTCGTGGAAAAATAAGCTGAGTAATATTTGCAACAAATATCTGTGCCCTGAATTATAAAAGTAATCTGTAGGTAGACACTAAGATTTCTCTATTGTTATGCTCTCCAGAATCTACCAGGAGATTTTGTCAGGCAAGAGCTCCATATTTTAATGGATTATGATCCAAATCATCAGAGTTGGAAGACAATGCAACACCACTGTAGCTATGAGGCGAGAAATCTGCAAAGACTCAAAGGATCACAGACATAGTTAAACACCTGTCTGAGGGCAAAATCAAGGATTAGTGCTCAAAACATTTCGGATCCAGCCATCAATAGACAAGGGAGTTCCTTACTAAAAAAAAAACTCAACAATTGCTGAGATTCCTGAATCTTTTCAGTCTGAGCAACCAGGTCTTATTCCAGTCCCACCTGCCTGGATTTAAAGCAACATTTTTGGTATCTATATGGGTACATGGGTACATCCCCTCTCTTCACCATCTGACCCCCCAGGGCACACTTTCCAAATAGGGAATTCCACAGAAGATAACCCTGAGAGCCCGGTTGCCCACCTTTTTAGTGTTATATATATACTAATTGATAGAATAGAGACCCAGGTCAGATAGATCTCTCAATATTCATAGTTTTTCCTTCAACTTAATTTGAGAACTGGAAATTCTGGATGTACCTTGCTTAAGATCACACAGCTAATCCAGATGAGAACCCATGTCTAATGACTCTCAATCGAAACTCTCCCTCCATGATAAATTAGCCACACTTTCTTTAAGCATGAGATAAATAAAGCTTCATGGACCTTGACATGTATTTTAAAGAAGACTACTTCAGGGCTGGGGTTGTAGCTCAGTGGTAGAGTGCTTGCCTCACACATATGAGGCCCTGGGTTCGATCCTCAGCACCACATAAAAATAAACATATAAAAATAAAGATAAAAAAAGAAGACTACTGCAGGTCATCTATTCTAATAAGCCCTCACTACCCAGATATGCATTACTACCACTTCCCCTCAGAGAAATAAAGGAGGATCTCATAAATATGGTACTAAATATGTGTCTCCTGATGGATGGCATAATATATTTTTAATATTTATTTTTAGTTGTCAGTGGACTTTATTTATTTATATGTGGTGCCTCACACATATAAATGCCTCACACATGCTAGGCAAGTGCTCTATCACTGAGCCACAACCCCAGCCCAAAGGTATAATATTTATTCTAAAACACTGGAAAGGCAAGGGGAAAAGGACCTTGAGTTTTCTACACTGACAGTTATGGAGGCTCTTGGGCAACCCCAAATAATTCTACCTCCTGGTGTTTATACCTTTGTGTAATCCCCCCCTCTCTGAGTACCAGGTGAGCCTGTCATTTGCTTCAAATCAATAGAAGAAGGCAAAGGTATCAGGATATGACCTAATTGTGGTTACGTTACATTACATAAGGGTCCATCTCTACAAACCAGAAGAGAGACTACCTGGGAGTCTGGTGGGAGAAGCCCATGAGGTGAGAAACTGTGACTGGCCTTTAGGATCAAAAATGCCTGTAGCTGACAGCCAGCCAAAAGTCTGCACCCTGAATTATATGCACGTAAGGAAATGAGTTCTGCCAACAATCTGAATTAGCTTGGAAACAGAGTCTTCCCCAGTTAATCCTCAGACAGCAGTGCCTCTCAGTCATCACCTTGAATGCTGCCTGTGAGACTGATCATAGGACCCAATGAAGCCATGCCCAGACCCTCAGGAATGCAGAATAGTAGATGTGTGTTATGTTAAGCCACTAAGATTGTTAAACAGCAAACAAAAGTTAATGCAGTATACCCTTTACTATTTTCTGAACCAATAGTATTTTGAAAAAAATCCCACCCAACAAAGGAGCTCCCTTTGTTATGTATTCCAATTATGTGGGTGGTCATTCAGGGTCTGGGGACTACCATTTTACAGAATAGTCATTTCTGTATTAAACAGGTTTGCGAATTGTCAAGTTCAGCTCCACTGTGGGTAATGCACTCTTCAGAGGCAGCCCAGGGAATACCCTGAATTCCTAGGAAGACTTGAGGAGGGACTCCTTATTCTTTTGTCTCTGAACTACCCCACATGGCTTTCTAACAGTTGTGAGCCTGCCTTCTTTGTGGCCGACTGGAAGAGAATGCATGTGACAGGTTAATAACACTCGATCTCTTGCTCCCAGTTTTACCACTTGCCAGCAATATAAACTTTTACCCCATTTAAATCAGTTAATGAGCCTTGCTCTATGTGCTTTCCCTACAGAGTTGTGGCCATCAAGTGAGATAGCGTCTATGAACATGTTCGTTGGCTGTAAATCAGCAAATGATGGCAAATGATTATAATTATTAAAATAATAGTCATTTGTCAGTAAATATTTGTCAAAGCTGGTCCACAATGGAGACAGGCTCTTCAAGGAAGCTGCTGATGCAGAGATAAGTAGGAGACCAGCCCCGGTTTGGGATTGCATCACTGGTTCTGTATTCCCAGTGGCACATTTCAGGTCTTGCTTCAGGAATTTGTTTTTTTGTTTTGTTTGGTAGGAACAAGCAACCCCTGGAGCCAGTTATGTTGTCATCAAACTTAGTTGGTAATTAGGCTCCAAAGCAAACCTGTGGCAATGAGACAGCGTTGAAACATGAATCCTTTCCCACAGGTGGAGGGTTGGATCCTAGAGGCCGTGTACACAGCTTGGCTATTTTTATGCTGCTACATGCAAGAAGGTTCAAGAGAATCTGGGTAAAGCAATTAGCATCCCTCTGTCTGCAGGCAAAACGGGTTTGGACATGTTTCTCGGTTCTTGAAGGGCTGCTGGAGCTTGGCAGTTTATCTGATGAAAGATTTCACTCAGCAAAATGTCTTCACTTCCAAATCCAGCCACTTTGCCCCTTTAGTCAGCCCCAAAGTTGTTTATTTTCTCTAGAGTCCTTCCTATGACCACGAACCACCAAGAATTAAATGAATCCCCAAGAGCCCAAGAAAGTGTAAGCCTGTTTAATCTATCCATTCAAGGATGTCCCAGCAAGCACTGTTAATTCTTGTAGCATAGACTATTTACAGGTCTTCATTCTCTTCTTTTAGAAGAGAGAAATGTGTTTTTTTACATGTATCTTATAAGGCATATTTCATAGATCTGTTGATGTAACTGGTCGCATTAGTATTAAAAGTATACTTATTTTGTTGGAAGTTTCTTTGCCCTCCTTCAGGAAGAGCAAGACCAAGTTTCCATTATTAAAACCAAAATCCTGCACAAAACCCTCCTTTTAAAAACTTAGAATTTTTTTCAGCATCAGTCAAATGCTGTAACCTTTTCTATTTGATCCCTACAGTAGGTCTCTGTTGTTATCTTTCTCAAGGCATGTTTCATTCTCTTGCCAGACTGACAATGCATGCTTTTGTGATATCACATGGCAGGAACATATAATAAAGAAAGGTGCTGTCAGTGTTACAATTTGTATCTTCACTCTTCATCAAACCTAGGTTTTGTCCATGATTTCAGGAATTTGATTTTTGCTTTTTTTTTTTTGGAATATTTTGGTTTTGTTTGGTTTTGGGTTTTGATTTTGATTTTCCAATCTAGGCCTGAGATCTGATGCCAACTTGAACGTTAGCGTGAAGTATTTGAGCCTGGTTCCTTGGGGTCCAACTTGGATAATTTTCTGAGTGATTCAGATATGGTTCTATTAACCTTTACCAATCAAGGGATCTACTTGGTTTCTTGTCTGTAATCCTAGGAGACCTTTCACCAACTAACCATAACACACCACTGAAAATTTTTATTTACTTATTTAGTCTCTTAGTTTCCTACAACTGGGTGGTGAGCTTTTGCAGTGGAGGATACCAGTTTGTCTTGGTTGTTATAAACCCAGTGCCTAGCACAGGATTCACAGAATCCCTATGTTCCACCCCAGTGAATGAATGTTCTTAGGTTTCATTTTTCCCTAAACTGGATTATGATATTCTAGATCTTGCCATAGCATCCAGGACACCCAGTAAGTGTATTTGGGTGATCAGTGAAAATCCATGCTAACAGCTCCCAAATTACAGATGGGAATGTGTCACCACAAATCAGAGATGAATGAGTGTTACAGTTCAAAGAGAATGACGACTCATTTCAGGTTTCCCTGAAAACGGATGAGGCAACCAAGCCTTAAGAGAAGAATTGCCTTGCCAAGAGTCCTGGGAAGAATGTATGAGGAAGCTTACTCCTACCTATTTCATTGTATTTGTCTCACTGCCCATTCTCATTTGATTACGAACACATATCCATTATTCTCATTCTTAAACTAGCCCACAAAAAGGCGAATTTAATCCAGTGTTAGATGTAATAATTCACAGGATCCTGACCCTATTAGAGAATAAGGTATTAGGCTAGTGATAAATACGACAAGAAGCATCCAGTGGCTACCGGCAGTAGCCACAGCAAAGGACCCCTGTTAAGGTGATCAAATGTGCCAGGTTGGTATGAATAGAGGTGCATCCTGTGGACAGGATGGCTGCACTCATACTCACCTGTGAGTGTCAGAATGTGTCCACCAGCAATGTAGCAATTCTGTAATGAAACACAAACCTTCTGCCCCGTGTTCACATGAAAGGAACAATAGTTTATGCTGAAGGGAAACCATTATAAATTTTCTCACATGTGTACCTTGTTACTATGAATTTCTTTGTGTTTTCCATGAGTAGGCAAGGGCTTTATTACAGATCTTGTGAACATCTGTCTTCCAGGATTTATGACAAGTACTTACAAGCAGTATTGCCTTTTATTTCACATAAATTTCATATACTACTTATGTTCAGAACTGTAGGGTCATGTTAGATTTTTCAAAACTCCAGCAAATGTTTATTTTCATTTTCTTTAAAGGAGAAGAAGGTAAAGAAAGATGTATCTACTGCCAACCTACTGTTTTGATTTTTTTTGGTAAGCTTTGGCTTCCTCACATCTTGAGCCTTAAAATTATTTGATGTTGTCTCTTTAAGCATAAAATAAAAGATTATTATCTTTAGTCTATAGGCTTGTAAGAGGGCAAACAGGGAACATTCCTGTGTGTTTTTATCTCTGTGGCAATAATTGATGCCAGTCTTAAAGGTGTCCTATTTGCCCAAGACTTATATAATAAGTGTTTGGTGTCACATGAGTTTTCAGTGTTGTCAACTTTCCAATCCTGTATGGAGTTCTCTCTCATTGTTTCTATGTGAGCAACTTGACAAGGGCGGTATCCATGATCTTGATCTTCGCTCTGTCCCTGCAGGGCTTATAATTATGCTTTGCACACAATAGGGGCTCAATGCATGAATGAACTCATGTAGGAATTTTCTAGTTTGATTTCCATGAGCTGCTTAATTCTATTAGATGCACCTCCTAGGTTTTCATAAGACATTTAATTCGTCCCTCTTCCTTATTGCTTTCTAATATTCCATAAATGTTTTGTGTTACTTTCGGTAAAGCCCGAATGAATAGAAATTAAAATATTTCTAATTACACAGTTAGAATTTCAATATCTTCCCACAAATGAGACTCAATCCTGGGTTTCATAGCTATGCTTGATTGCCTAACTTTTTTGTTCCTGTGACATAAAATCATAAACCCTCATAGCTGAACAGGCTACTCAGGATCCTATCTAAATCCTTATTATTTACATGAAGAGGCCAACATTTGCCTTATTTATGTTCAGTGAATGAATTAAGGGTGTGAAGTGTTCTTAATGAAGGTACTGTGAGTATCGTCACCATTTTTTTTCGTAAAAACATGATATTACTCCGTTTTGTGATACTGAACTATCTGGCTCAAGGGATACCCGCTTCATTTCCAGTGTTGCTGCTTTCACTGCCAATCAAGAGCTCCTGGCCTTGTGTTCATAGCTGAATAGGGATTGCTTTGGGTTCAGAGAAAGAACAACAGTCATCCTCACAACCAACAGAAGAACTCCGAATATCTGTGTCTACATCTTTTGTTATAAATCCTGAAATGGCCCCTATTTCAAGTTCAGTGGCTGGTGAATAGGTTTGCTTTTTCTTAGCCTGCAGCCCTGCTTTCCAAAGTATTTTCCCCCTTTGAGGTCTTTCTAAATATCATCATTACTATGAGAAAGAGAAACTTAACAAAGATACGTTGGGAAATGGAAAGGGATCATTGCCTAAGAGTCAGAAAACAGGAGGCAAAGTGCTAATGAAATGAAGAGAAGCCCGCGCCTTGGTTTTATAAGATCTGGATCTGAATCCTGGCAGTGTGTCCTTTTAGCCTTAGGCAATTCAGGAACCTTGGGAGGCGGTCTCCCTCCCTCAGCATCTGGTGTGGGAAAGTGTGGAAGAGCTTGGGGTCATAGGTTGCCCTATGCAAACTCCACATATGCAGACTGATGTTATTAAAAACACTGTCCCTAGTGGTTCATATTCCGAGTCTTGTTTTGTCAACCAACTTCCAATTAATAATAATCTCAAATGATGGCCAGTATTTGCCTGGCATTTTATGGCTTACAAAATACTTTATTATATTGCAATTCTATTATTGAAAACATCATTTAATATTGTTCTAGTACAACAATAAGTGTTTAATTTTTCACTTTAGTGTTCTAACTCTACTAACAGTTCTCAGATGTATTCTGATCTACATTTTACAGATGAAAGAAGGCTCCTAGGAGGATAAAGGACTTGGTGACATGAATTATCTTCTGAATAATGGAGAGATTCATGATATGCACTTTATGAAACTCCTCAATGCATGTTCTTTCCCCTAAGGCCATGGTGGTCCTACCATTTGACGTAGCTGGCATTGTATAAAAAAGCTTGGTTTATCTAGCCTCTGGTCCCTCACTGTCTTTTTCTCTCAAAATAATCTAGAAAGAACTTTGGTCCCTGAAAATGTACAGCCTTAGGATGGAAGTGGTTCCATTTCATACAGTGGTTCTCATTTCCCATTTGCAAATTTGAAATACAAATTCTGAGACCCTGGAAGTGGAAGTCAGGAGAGGAGTCACAATTTACCATGATAACTTTCACACTCTTGTCTCCTTGTGAGATTCACCAAAGGGCATTTCCTCTTTTGCCTTAAAATTCTTTTGGAAAAAAAGAGAACATGACTGTACCTACCAATGGGGAAAAGCATTTGGGCTACTCAACACCTCTTTAAACTCTGAAACTGGCTGATACTCTGGTATATGAACAGGGACTAATGCTTTTATGGATGCTTTAATAGAGTCTTATCTAAATATCTAAAAGCTCACTGCAAGCCTCAATTGTTACTCTAGGTTAGATTTCAAGACCCACAGCTCCCTTATGATGCAAACAAGAATAACTGGTGTTTATTCTATTTAGAGCCCACAAGCACTTGCACATTACTTCTAGTACTAGCAGAAAATGTGGTAATCATTGCAAGACTGAGCTAACACATCTGCTGAAGGGGTTATTAATTTGAGTAAACAGCAAGGCAGAGTAGGGAGAGGGTGTGGACCATAGTGTTGAGTCAGACAGGCCTGAGTACAAAAAGCAGCTTCATCATTTAAATGTCACACAACCCATCAAAAGTTACTTAATTTTTCTGAACTTTAGTTTTACTACCCACATAAAGAAAATTATAAATTGCTACTTTACTTATAAGATATAAAAATGTGCCCATCAAATTAATGTAGGGTAAATGGTGTTACTCTAGTCCTACTTCCTAGAATACCCAAGGCAGATTTATTATTAGAATGAAGTGGATTTTTCCCTCCGAAACCGCTGATTTTTTATTCACTTGTATTCTAAAAACTCCAAGATTAAGCTGTGGGTGTGGTGGTGCACTTCTGTTATCCCAGCAACTCAGAGAGCTGAAGCAGGAGGATCCCAAATTCAAAACCAGCCTCAGTAACTTAGTGCGACCCTGTCTCAAAAAATAATGAATAAATAAAAGGACTGGAGATGTAGTTCAGTGGTTAAGCACCTCTGGGTTCAATCCCCAGCACCAAAACAAAAAAACTGCAAGGTCAATTGTTTGGTGAGATTTTCAGTGAGATTTCTTGTCATACTCCTTATCTATTCAGAAACTAGTCTTTGTGATTTCAAAGGACAGTTAGGAAGGCTGGAAGCTGTGTTTACCTACATGCAACAGCATCTTCTTAGGCCTAGAGGACCAGACATTGAAAATACAAAATAAAGTCCTGGAGTGATTTCCAAAGCTTCAGCAATATGTGATGCCATCTCTTGTCACAGTGAATCCTTGCACTTGTAGAGGGCTGAACCTCAGCTTAGACCCTCCCCTTTGTTTGTCTCAACCACATATAGGCCATTACTATTCTCACTTTATAGATGAAGAAGTTGCCAGTGAAGCAGTTTGTATTGCTATGAAATTGGGCAGGCCAATGGTTGTATCCCAGCCTGCTCTGAAATCCAGTAGCATTCTTCTCCACCTCCAGCCTTGTTTCTGGCTCCCTCCAGTCTCCAGAGCAAGCTCAGGCTTGTTCTGCACTAACGGTGGAGTGACCTGCTGTTGCAGGCATCTTAACCACTTAGGAAAATGGTGCTGTCTTTGGGACTTGCCCTTCTTCCTTTCTGGTCCCAATACAAGGGTTGCTAGGAGCTGTGTGGGCCATCAGAGTGTCCCTGGCATGGCCAGAGAGTTGGGAAAGCATCAGGCCTGGGGTCATGCTGTAAGCCTGTCGTAAAAGTCCCAGTCTTTGTGAAGTCTTTTTGTCAGCCACATGTAAGACACCTTAGAAAAACACTCCACATTACTTATACCTTTATGCCTTTGATATTTTCAGCTGGATGTCTAAAGGACTAGGTAGACAGCATCTCCCAAGCCATGGGGCAGGGTGGTGCAGTAAGAAGATCTGATACTGAAAACTTGGACAGCCATATTCTACTCCTGTCTCTTTTAATGATAAACCTGAACCCTCTGAATCTGTTTTCCTAACTATCCAGTGTAAATCATTGAATGAAAGGCAATAATTCCCTTATGTTTTTTTTTTAAAAAAGGTTGTTATGATTAGTAGTTTTTTAAAGTTGCAAGGAGAATATGGGACGTAGGTCAGTGTGGTAAAGACTCATTTAGCATGTGTGAGTACTCGGGTTCCATCCACAGTACTCAAAGAAACAAAACTGAAGTATTTAAAGTGGCAAGGAAAGAGATCAGGCCCTTTCTAATGATGTCCCTTTTTTTTCTTTAAAAAAAAAAATAAAAAGCAAAATTTTCATTTCTTTGTCTGCAAAGTCTTAAACCCTTTCCTAGCGAACACATTTCTATTAGTTAAATGAGTTATATTATTAATGCTTTTTAAATATTGTTTTGTTTTCTTCTTAGATCATGAGTAGTCAGTTTGATGAGATTGGACAATTGTATATATCCTTCCAGAAAGTTCCTTTATAACACTTTCCAATCCAGTCCACCTGCCACCCTCATAGGCAATTACTTCCTGACTTCTTTTACCATAGTTCTTTTAATGCAGATCAGGGTGGAATTATGCCATATTTATATTTTATATCTGGCTTGTTTTAATGTGCAGATTTTGAGATTCATCCACTTCTCCATGTTTTTGTATCAGCCATCTGTTTCTTTTTGTTGTCGAGTATTCCATGAATATACCACATTTTACAAATATACTATAATTAGTTTATCCATTCTTCTCTTTTTTATTTTGTCATGAATTTATGTAAGTGAGAAACGTGGGAATACAAGTACTGAATATTTGGGTCAAATCCAAATATTGCTACTTGTCAGTAACAAGGACTTCAGACTATTGGCCACACAGGTCCCTAACACCACCCTAGTGCATTGAGTATGCCCCTTTGCTTCTTTAATAGTCATTTATTCCTCTACCATTTCTAATAGTGTTGTGTGGAAGTGGGAAGAGCCTTGGACTGAGAATCAAGAGATTTGGGTTCAAATGAAAGCTCACTTTTCTGTCTTAATAGTGTAACTTGCCACTTTGAAACCAGTCTCAGCTTCTTTCATCAGTACCATTACTTGGTTGGACTAGATGGTCCTCCCAGGTTTTTCTACTATAAGAAGGACTTCCATAAAAAGTGTTGGGTCTTAAAATTTCCTGTATTTTTCAAGTTTGCGGAATACAAATAATCTGCAAAGCTAGCCATTGATAGCATACTTTTTCATACTTTTTATCATGCTTCAAAACTACATTATGAATTTACTATTTCTCTCTCCATCCCTTATTTAACTGTTATCTTTGGTGATATTTTCCAAATGATCAACTTTTTGTATTCCCTTCTAACTTGTGATGGAAGTTCCATAATCTTAATTTAGGTACCAGGTAGTCAAAGGTTCTATCCTACCTATATTTTAACTAGCCCTTAGCTAATACTATTTACTTGTCAAATTCTATTTTTAATGTTAGAACTTGATTCATTTAATCAAGAATAGAGAAACAATTCATAGAGAAAAGACCTGAAAACATAATTCCTCATCCTATGGGAAATGCTTTCTACAAATTTTTTATTTTTAAGGAAAACTTAATGTCCCTTTAAGAAGTAGTATCTGTCATTTATTCATTTAAAAAGACTGGAGAGAATTCAACAATGAAGAATATTTTTGTAGCTTCTCTTAAGCTGATAATATTATCATTTTAGATAACAAGGAAATTTAGAGATTAGCATATTTGCCCAGAGATAGTGGTAAATTCAAAATTCCAACTCTAAGCAAAATTGAATTAGAGAACTATCAACCATATTTACTGTCCATCTCTTTGGACATTTTCTTTGCAGTACAGTGAGTGGAAGGCACATGGACCTAAAAAGGACAAAGACTAGTTATTTAATATTCACTCAGCTACATACCAATTTGGGCAACTCTGAGCAAATCATTTAACCCCTGTGTAATTGGGTATAGTCATGTTATTTTTAACATGACTTTTTAACATAACATATTTTTAACATAACATGTTTTGAAGATATTGGATAATGCATGTAAACTTCATGGCACATAAGTATGAACCCAATAAAGGTAATTCCATGGCATTTTCATTGTTACTACTTCCCCTTATAACATCAAAATTAGTTCCTATAATGTTTACTGAAGTGCAAAACTTTAAACATGAACTTGAGCACTTCTGAAATAAAGTGTGAACTTCATTTTCACATTCACAGGGTCTAAGACTTTTTACTATGACCTTATATCTTAACAAGATGTGATTAGATCCAGAAAATTATATTTTAAAGGCCTGGCACATATTATTTTCCAGTAAAGAATCAAGGTGGTCATACTAAGAATGTTTATTGAGTGACCACATTCTGTACTGCATTGTGAGAAAGAACCTCTGTATGGAGAAATGTCTCTTGATACAGCGGTCAGGGTCCAGATAGCCCCAAATTTGAAAATCATAGGGCAGTCATATCCCTGTCAGTAGAAGCAGGTGGAAAAACTTGAAAGAGATTAAAAATTCAGTGGACTGGAAGGAGTATTACTGAGTTACAAAAATAAACAAACAAACAAAACCAGTAACTTTTCATGTGTAAGGGACATTTGTCTAGAAATTTAGAATGGGGCCCTCTTCAGATACTGTTTGGTATCTGTGATTTGCTGTCCTTGATCAAATCTGACTATGTGAGAAGCATTTCAAAACAGCCAATTTCTTTCACAATTCTTCTCCAGTGTATACCTCTTGTGTCCTTGACAAGGAGAACACTATTAACAGAGACAGTGTGCTCTGGAACTTCGGGCACTTACATGAGAATTGGGAGCTCTTGAGTCTGTTGCTTCTGCCAAAGACAGACTCTGACCTTGGGACAAGCTGATTCACACACAAGGTGAAGGAGATTGTATCTGTGATGAACTGAGAGCTCACCTGAGAGAGATGCTAACTGACTACAAAGTACTTATTATTGTTGCTTGTTTGGTTCAGATAAGAAAATGGCTATAATTACTGCCCCTAACTTCCAGACTATCCCTTTGTCTTCTAAACCTATTTTTCTCCATGAAGTCCAGCCTCACCTATACCAGATGAGGATCCACATTGTTAACCTCATCAAAGTCAATTTTTTTGCATTTGTAGTTTCATTGTATCACTCATTAGTCAAAGAACACTTACTGAATGTCTACTGCTCCTGCCAGATACTGTGCGGGGTAGGGGATTCAGAAGAGGGACTAAGTCTTGGTCCCATTCCAAGGAACTCAAAATATGGTGGAGATAACATGGTGTAATGAAGGCCACAAGACTAGACCTGCAAAAGTTTCGTGGATGTAGAGGGAATGCAGTTGTGTTTGTGGCAGCCTTACTGGGGAAAGGCTTCAAAGAGGGCACATCTGACTGGAGTGCTCAGTCAGAGATCTAAGTGAGACAAGTAACGTGGAGAGAAGCTCCCGGAGGAAAAAGTATAGGATATGTTCAGAGAACGGCAAGTAATCTGATTTGGCTAGAACATAGATAGATGGGAAAATGGCTAACTGTCTAGCAGCCTTAAATTGTGAAAGTTGTTCCCACTTCAGAGAGCTGGCTTCCTCATGTAGACAGAGGGAGATCCGTTTGTAGGTTCTAGGCAAGGAAGGAGATATATTGTGCCTGTTTTATTGGCAGCAGGTCATTCAGTCATAGGGAATGTGAGATCTCAAATGGATCTTAGGTACCACTTTGTCCAAACTATTACACAAGTAAGAAAAGCAAGGCACAGAGAATAATTTGACTCGGATCATAAAGTGAATAAGGTAATTGGGATTAGGATAAAGTGAATAAGGAAATTGGGATCAGCTAGAGGGATAGAAAACAGACAGTAAACAAGACAATGTCACAATGTCCATTTCTTTCTCACTGAAGGAAATGGGTGATCCAGGACACTAGGGGGAAGGGACCAGCCCCCTGCTGGGCTTCTCTGCCACTCAGCATGTGGCTTCCATTGAGTGGAAATAGCTGCTTGCTTCTGCATTCCAGAGGGCTGAGGTCCTTCTCCTTGCCTCTGAGGACACTTCATTCCACCCTCATTAAAGTCCCATAGCTGCAAGGAAGGCTGAGAAATCTATATCATTCCATTCAACCATATCCTTAGCTATATTTCAGAGGTTCCTCAGAAAGAAGAGAGACAATTGTCAAGGTATACTACTCTAGGAAATTGGTGAGGTTTCAAGGATTAGTATCTCGTTTCCTGGCACCAATTCCAATGTTCTTTTTAGTACACCATAGCTTTTTAATTCTTAGCAATGTGATCCTTAATTAAGAAGCCTGTAAGAACACTTAAAATACGTATGAAATTTATCATTCTATATATTCATATTGGGTGCAGTATTTTCCTTTTGCTTAAAAAAAATGCTTATTTTGTTAACCCCTTGGTCCTAGGAGTCAGGCAGACCTTTGCTTAATTCCTCTCTACCAACTTGTGAATCTGCATACATATGAATTATTTTTAAAATTTCATGCTTCAGGTTTATCTTTTTTTAAAAGTAGCAATATTATCATTCTGGGATGTGTTTTAAGAAATAAATGGGTTCATTTCATGAAGGAGCTAAGCCTAGCTTAGTACACTGAATAGGTATCTAGTGCTGCAAATATCAGTTCCCTTCTTCCTTTCTCCTCCCTTCTTCCTTTCTCCAGCAGAAGACAATGTAAGTTTCCCAGAAGGAATAAAAAGGCATCTGACTTCTTGAAAAAACAGTCTTTCCAATATCCATGGTGGATTTGTCAAGCTGCGTAGTCTGTCAGCCAATCTTGAGTTTTCTGGGGCTCTGGCACAATCAGAGAACTTTTTTAAAGTTACAGGTGTCTGAGCTTCAACCCCAGAGCTACTGACTGAACAGGTCTAGGAATCATTAATTCTTAAACTAAATCTTTGATTCTTGTAGATGTTTCAGTGTATCTAATGTGCTGCTGTGTTAAGACAGGCCAATATGAAGTCCAGAGAAATGGAGAGGCTGGGAGACCAATTGGGGATGTTTGTGATTATCTTAGTGAGAAGTGATGGACTAAAATGGCAAAGACAGGCAATAACAAATGGAATTAAAATATTTAGTGAGCAAAATTAATAGGACTTGGTACTTGATGGGATCTAGGAGAAAGAAAGTTGGTGCTACTTCTGACATAAGACATATTTTAACAGTGGCAGAACTCTAGTTGTGAAGTTATTCTGACCCAAACCTACTGGTTTGAGGTAAAGGACAAAAGAGATTTTATAGTATGTAAAATATCATTGTTTAATTATATGGAACAGTGAGCCAAATCCATTAAGATAATCTAAGAGGGACAAGTCAAATCTTATTATATTTTTAATAATTATTTGAACATGATACCTGTTCTAATTTGATAGCTACTTAGTCCTTTTTTAAAGGACTTTTAGATCTCATGATCAATCAAAACAATAATAATATCAGGGACCATAGAAAAGTAAATGCAGGCTTTTCCTGCACTCCCATAGGAAGGAGTGCACCAGATACACACTGGGCCCCACATGTTGAAGAGAACCTGGACAAATTAGAACATGCACAGAGAAGAGTGGTTGTAGGGCAAAAGGACAGAAATATCCCATGAGGAATGATGGAAAGAGTCCAGGTGGCTACCCAGTAAAGAAAAAGCTAAAAGCTTCAACAGTCACTAGGAATGTTACATAGAAGAAGCAACTGACTTGTCTGGAAAGGGCAGAAACTTGGGCTAGTTATAGTGCACTAACATTTACCAGTGGAATTGATACCTTCCAAGAGAGTCCACTGTTCCTGGACCTGTTACAAGCAGTTTCAATGGCTAGACAAAGCTCTAAGTGGCTAAGGATATTCAAGAGAATTCGTGGATCAGATAACCGGGACAGAAGCACCTAAGATCCTACCCACTGTGACATTTCTCCATGATTCTGTGTGACACTTGAGCTCCTTCACAATTTCTTTGGCTATACAATTAAAGAAATAATTTTTCCTCATTGCCAGCCACACAAAAGAAAGCTACTGTCTTTTCACATCTACAGATGGGAATAATAGTGGTGGATACTCTTGAAGAAAATTGTATATATACATATATTCCTGTACCATTGTATTCTCATGGAATAAACAATAGTTTGCATTATTTAGAAGCTCACTGCCCCTGTATTAAAGAGGAACCTCTAGTTTTAGTTTCTCCTCTAGAATTTGGTCATTATTGTTGTACAATATGTCCTAGCATTTTGAATAAACCTAACTAGCTTCATGAAGTTGCATTAATTTCATGTGTCTGTGTTCAAACTTTAATAGTCATTCAAGCATTCATTCAAACATTATTCAGTAGACAACTTCTACTCTATGTAAGTGGTATCTACATTTTTATTACTATAGGCATATAATCACTTCAAAACTTAGCGGCTGAAGGAACAATCATCATTTATTATCTTTCATGTTTCAGGAACCTGATAGCATCCCAACTAGGCAACTCTAGCATGGTGTCTCTCAGGATGTTTCTGGACTGAGGTCTCTCAAAGGCTTGTTCACCTACACATAGCCAGAAATACTTAAATAGCTGGTGTGGAGCAAGTGGGACTTTTCAGTTATCGCCCTCTATTTGCATGTGATCTGTGTAACATGGTAGCTCAGGGATAGCCCAGATAGTCACATGGCAACTCAGGGCTCCAAAGTTATGTTTTTCAAGAGAAAACCAGATATTTTGTGAGTCATAGAACATCACTATGACAGCATCCCATTGCTCAGGCAGTGGTCTTAGAACCCAGCTCTTGCTGATGGACTGCTTTTAACCCATTGTAGAATAAGGATACATTTTGGTGTGGTCATCTTTGGACTTTGCAATTTGTCATGGCATATAAATGATTAGCAATCTGTGCAGGACCCTGCCATAAAGAAGGTCGAACAGTGCTATGGAAAACCAGAGTGGGATGATGATCAATAAAGGAGGTAACGTTCACAAACATTATGCCCTAAAAGTTGAGGCATTTTACTAATCAAGAAGAAAAATATTAATCCCAGTGGCTCAGGAGGCTGAGGCAGGAGAATCACAAGTTCAAAGCCAGCCTCAGAAAAAGCAAGATATTAAGCAACTCATTGAGACCCTGTCTCTAAATAAAAATACAAAATAGGGCTGGGGATGTGGCCCAGTGGTCCAGTGCCTCTGAGTTCAATCCCTGGTATCAAAAAATAAAAAAAAAAAAAATACAAAAGTGCTTAAGTAGCCAAAGAGTGGATGGAAAGTCTTGCAAGAAAAGGAACATGGAGTGTTACAAAGTTTGGATCCACTGAGTTGGATCCAAATGAAGACTGAGTTGGGCGTGGGATGGTGGGGGAAGTGCCTGGAAAGAGAAGGTGAGAGGATATCCTGAAGGGCCGTGAATGTCAAGCTAAAATGTTTGGCATTGGGAGACAGTCACTGACTTTGGAGCACAGGCAATAGAATGATCCTCTCGAGTAATCTGTGCCATGCACATCCTTTCCTGCCTTTGATAGTAAACATATCATCTCTGTGAAAGTTTTCTTCCTCGCTTAAACTGAACACAGACTCCAAATCATCAAATCATGCTGGTTTTTTTTTTTTTTCTTTTTTCCTCACCACAAACAACTCTAGCATGGCATGCATTTGAACAAACCAAAAGTGATTTCACTCTTCTAATTTTCAGAGCTTTTTGGCTGAATGCAGAGTGAGAAAATCATACCTTTTTCAAGCAGTGTGGGTTCTTTTTCCCAATTCCTCTCATCCATCTGGTTCTCTGGAGGTCTTGGAATCCAGGAAAGTGTTAGTTCACTGTGCTGAAATCCAAAAAAGACTGCTAAACTGTGAAAGAAAATTTGCATTCCAGAGACACTGAGTTAGTCCACCACACGTCTGCAGCAGTAAGGCACAAACATCTGTATTTTCTGTCTCCTTTGTTCTCAGCAGTTATAGAATAGAAAAGACTATCCATGGTCTGTACCTTCCTTACCTAGTTTTTCTAAACCATTCTTGGTGTGGTGGAGGGTGTGGAAAGAGGAATGAAAACATGGAATTACTTTATTTCTAGTGTCAGAAAATATTGCAACCAAGATTCAATTTAAGGGAAGAAGCAAATCACTTCTCCAGATCCCTGTTGAGCTCTTTATGAGATTCCTTTCTCATGAATGGGCTCCAGGATGGGTATGTGACAAATGAATCAACAGCACCCTACTCAGAAGGATACTACAAGGCCACAGCCATGATATTAGCATGTCATCATGACCTTTCTGAGCCGTGCTGTCTTTTGTCTTTATTGGCAGAGGTATAATTAGAAGGCCTTGTTTTCAACAGAAGCCAAATGATTGCCAAATCTGTTCAACTGATCTCTAGAGAATTGAAGTTAGCTCATGGCCCTCTGGCTGTTCTCTTTGCCACTCCCAGGAGTTACAGGCTTCAAGTTTTCCTTTTCTTTTGAAAGAAGATCAAGTTTGATTCAAAGAGCTTTTCTGTCATGCCCAGGAATACAAGGAGAAACCTTCTGTGACCCTCGTTGTTTGGCTCAGACCACTTGTGGCTTGCTATAATTTAGGAAGTAATTGCAATTCATAAACCAGGTAGAAAATAAACATCTTGGCAGGGCTGAGTTTCAGACAACTCTGAAGCAAACTGACGTGTGAGCAGAATGGTATTGGGAACATTTCTAGTCTCTGCTTGCAGATCTTGAATCTAATGGATGATTCATAATGGTTTAATTCTGATCTGAAATGTGCAGGCAGGCAGTCATTACTATGTATACACAGAGCTGAAAGCACCATCACTTAAGCTCAGCTTTTCAATTTTCTCCTGGATAGGTCTGGCACATGGGGTAGACAAATGCTGTAAGTAAAAGGAGCATTGTCCTTCCTGCTGTGTGGTATGAGATCTCAGATCACATACTCTTTAAGAAAATCTGTAGCACTAATTTTTTTGAAAAATGTACTAATGCTGATGTGAAGTCAAAGAACCCTAGAATTGGAAGACACCTATTGTGTTAGTTTATTTAATGCCACTTGATTTGTTTTGTTTTGTTTTGTTTTCCTGCAACAAACACTTATTGAGTGTATATTCTGAGTACTATTTCAAAGGCAGGGAATGGGGTGGTGTATTGAGCAGACTGGTGAGAGAGAAACAGAATCAAGGCAGCAGCTAAGTGCTATGAAGTGATAATACGTAGTGTTAAGGACTCTGAGCAACAGACAAGGTAGAGTCTGGCTCAAAAGATGAGACTCTTAAATAGGGCAGTGATAGAAGGCTGAAGATGGTGATGAAATATGGGGTTTATCTACAGGAATAATTCCTACAGGTCAGATGAATCTCTGGAGGATTCCCAAATGATCATCCATTCATTGACTTAATAGAGATTCTTCTGTGTGGCAGGCATTGTTCTGCAAACTGGGGATGAAGTTGTGAATGAGACAAGGAACAAGGAACGTTGTGCCATTGAGGCTTTTGTTCAGACTTCAATCTGTGTCAAGAGATCTATGAACTTAAGTTCCTTCTTTTAAAGGCAAAAAAACATAGGCCCAGAGGGATGCACTGTGCATGGCCTCACAGCTGGTGGCTAGCCTTGGCAAGACCAGAGTAGAGACTTTGGCGTCTGGTTCCTCTCTCTTTGTCACTGAACCAGGCAGGGTCTCCATAAACATCTATTTCAGCAATGTTAGTTACAAATAGTTTTGGGTAGCACTGTGATCCAAAGAGAGGCCTTTCTCCCATCAAGGCCTCCCGTCCACTCTACACTTAAGATGACCTGACTGAGGGCTGTCAGGATGATGTTTCATAGGCACAGGAAGGATCACAGTTTTTTTTTTAAAAAAAAAAAAAAGCGAGGGGGGACCTGCCAAGTGCATCTGCCACAAAATGCCACAAACTACACATTCTGTGACTCCCTGTATGCACTCTAAATGGATAATATGTAATTGTCTACCACTTATTAGGTGATACAGGTACATAAAACAAGAATAATATAACAAGAAAAAAAATCTGTTGAAAACAAAATGACAAAATTAAAATTTAAAACTCTATCTTTTCCCAAACTCAATAGGAGAAGGATTATGTGTACCTATGTGTGTATCTGATAATTGCTTCTTTTTAGGACTGAAAGTATTAGAAAGTAGGTTCAGTTGATTATTCACAAGGCTTGTGATTCAAGCAGTCCTCATTTCCAACAGCAAATTCTTCCCAGAGAAAGAAGCTTTATAACAATGTTTAAGTCTCTTTGCCTTCTTAAAAAGTGCTTCTTATATTCCTTATCTTATGTAATTCCCACAGTCTGGGAGGTAGATAAGGAAGAATGCCTAGTATCCCATTCTATAGATGAGAACATAGGTACTCAAGTAGTTGATGTGTTTTTTTCAGCTTCTCTGGAAAGGGACTGCCTCAGTGGAACTGGTCTGAATGCCTATTAATAAATTCTATTTACAGGTTGCCAATAGAAAGAATTAAGAGACCTAGACCCAAGCATCATCCTATGCAGCTTGAGGGTAGGATTATCTCCTCTGAGTTCTGCCCAGAGGGCCTGCATATTTTCAGTGTGCAAGAGTCTTATTTCGATGGTAGCAAAGTCCACGTGATGCAGTATACTCACTCAAGCTTTATGATTTTTGATTAGTGATATAAATAATTATGTTAATTTTGTCATATTCTTGTTGTTAACAAAGGCCAGATATCAAAGAGAAGCTTTGGTACTACAAGAAGAATGCAGTCAGGAGGTTGGGAAAAGACTACTGAATAAACTGTGACTTCCCAGTCCTGGGCTCAAATTTTTACCAAATTGGATGCATTGGGCAAATCCACTTCCCTGAAGTCAGTGTCCTAGTATAGAAGGTTGGAGTCTATAAAAGATGGTTGAAGCAAATTTTCAAGCCAAATCAACTATGTATTATGAAAAGCTATAGATCAGCAGCATACTAAAGATTAATAACTGTATTCAGTGTTATCGCCATTATATGCACCTAGATACAAAGATGGGGGAAAACTTATTAATTGAAAAGACAGTGTGAAGCAAAAAATTAAAACACACACACACTCTGTTTTTAGACTTAGAGAATATAGGCTCAAATCCTGACCATGATTATAGATATGTGGCATATACCAAGGTAAAAATTCTGCCATTCTACACATACACCAGATGGATGTGGAGATTCAGGTCCTGTTTGAGTATACTTGGTGAACTTTGACTCTATCCAGTCAAGGTATCAGTTTTTGTTTTGGGCATATAAAGGATTACAAATTACTTTTCCAAAGAAATATATGATTTCCGGGCATAATAATGTTTACATGGAACAGCCTTTCCACAAAACTCGTAAGGAACCAAGGAGAAAGTGTCTTCAGAAAGAAGCAGCCCATTTCCTGCTACATTGCCTGGTTATCCCAGAGCATCCCATACAAAATTCCTTAGATAATCTATTTTTTTTAAGAAGAGAGAGATATAAAACAAAAGAGAATTAATTGTAAAGGAGAAAGTGGAAGAATATGCTTAGATGTGATTAGGTCATTACACTAAATGACAAAAAAAATTCCAGTTAATTAAATATATTTCCTAGCCCTTAGAATTTGTAAGACATTACAGAAAAAATAACATTATATAGCCAAGCACTGGGAACTCACTTCAATATATGTGAATATCATTTAATTCTTACAACACTGCAATGTAGATGTTTCCCATCTTGGTCAGGAGATGAGAAAACCAAAGACCAGAAAGTCAAGACTTTCAAACCCAGATCTCCTGAATTCATCACTAAGTCACTTATTGTTTATGACAGATCTTCTGCTCTAGTCTCAAGTGAATAAGTCCTAACAAGACTATACTTGGAAGATGTTGTAAAGGCATTTCTCTGACTTGACTTGGCTTGGAAGGAAAGGAATTCTCTCTCTCTCTTTTTTTTTTTCTGCTCCTCTCACAATAGTCTCAATGGAATTCTGTGATCTTTTAATTTGCCCCTGGCATGAAGGTCTGGTGCATAATCATCAAGTCTCACCTCCCTTTATTTCTCAAGGATTATGAGACATTCAAAAAAAAAAAAAAAGTGCTTTGGAAGACCTAGCATGCCACCTGGCTTACATGTTTTTAAGTTAAAATGTCACCTCTTCAAACATTAAGAATAGATAAACTGAATGTCATTCATTTGAGACCTTTTTTTCTAAATTTCTGAAGCTCAGATTGCAATTCCAACCCTAGGGTTTAAGAAAACAATGGGGCAAAATTTACTTTGTGAAGAATGTGATTTGTGGTTTTTGGCAAATTTAAATAAAATGGCCTAATGGTTCTATTTGTCCTTTCCTTTGTCCCCCACCCCTTATGATTTTAGGGTATATGTCTTATTTTTGAAGCTAGTTTATGTATTCATTTAATCATGTAAATTTTTTTTCTAAACTCTATGTTAATATTTTTACTTTCATCTTGTCTGTGTTAGTTGTCACTTGAATGCTCGATGTTGAGTTCCCCTTCACTGATGCTGCCCTAACACAGATTTCTTACAATATCCTACCTGAGAAAGGAATTTAGTTTCAGTCCAGGACTATCTGTGACTTTGCTGAAAGAAGTTTAGATAAAAAAGGTCTTGTGATAGCCACATTAATTCCAAAGAATGTTAAAATAAGTTTGTTTCAAGCGCCAACTCAAATCCCACCTAGAAAGATTCCTAGAGTCATAAACCACTACCACACTGCCCACTGTCTCACCATTCATAAGTAATTACTCTCTTCTCTGGGTTACCATCACATGTAACTCATCCCTCTCTAATAGCCATTTCTTATGTCCTTTGCCTGGAATCAGTTCTTCATATATGTGTTTACCTCTCCCATTACATTGGCAACCTCTGAGGTCGGGAATGGTGGGTTGTCTTCTCTTCCTCCAAACCTACCAGGATCTTCAACACTTTGCTGAACTCTCCAGGTTTTCTGCAATGTTAGAATAAATGGGGAGTCAGATCTGCTCTCAGAGAAGCTTATGAAAAGTTTGTTGAAAAAGAATTTAGGCATTGGATACAAAAAGTTATGCTTGGAAAGAAAAGTACAAGTTGAAATTCTTTTTTTAAATTTATTTTTTTATTTTTTATTTGATTTTATTTTTTAAATAAATGCAGCAAAATGCATTAAAATTCTTATTATGCATGCAGAGTATAATTTTTCAGGTGTTTCATAGCTGTCATTTTTGTGAGGAAGGGGAATCATAATGCCAAAAGAACATAAATTTTAAGTACTTGATGCTATCTGACAGATGGTTTTTTGTCTTTTTTTTTTTTTTACAATTTTCCTATCTAGTAAGATTAGAATTTTCATCTGTAAATGAGGAATTTTGATTCTGATTAGAAAATTACAGTCATAGAGATAGGAAAACATTAAATTTGCTTCTATTTTTTTCAGTCTATTTTGAAACACTATTAGACACAGATACCATACCAATATAGATTTTGATTAAGATATAGATATAGGTGGAGGGCATTTCCAAAGAGCAGAAAAACTTGTTTCAAGAAATGCATGCTTCATAGGGAGGCAGAGGTGTGGAGGGTGTTGTACTCCAGGCTACTAGGAGAACCACCAAGCTAAAATGATGTCTTCATCTGCAATGGAAACTCAAAATTACTGCCATCATTTGAGAGGTCTTCTTGATTTTCAGAATCAAAATATAGAATCAGTTTATATTACATAATGAAGTTAGGTAATATAATTATCTGAATTTAAGTAATTACCGTGGCATTTCAAGAGAAAGTTGCTGAGTCATAGTTCTATTCTTTCTTTACAAAACCCCATTGCCATTCTGAGGGGAATACCAGCACTCGATCTGCACCTCCCAGGTTTTTTCATATCATGGTTCCTGTGGAAAATGATGGTATTCATTCAGCACACAGGAGTAAATGAATGAAGCTTCTCCTGATCAAAGGTGACCACACAGGGGTTCTGGAAACCTCTGGCCCCTCCTAACCCTTCCAGATATGGTACCCCTGGAACTCACTTGAAGCATACTGTGTCTTAGCTTGCCAGATGAGAATCTTTGAACTGGAGAATTGTTTTTTATGGTTACTCAGAATAAATATATTGTATGTAAAGTACTCATCCAGAGTTTATTACTTTATCATTTAACCAAAATGTAGGGAGCATCAGTTTTATGCAAGCACACTGTTGTAGATGCTGGGGATCCCATAATGAGTTATATTTTATACTATAGGCATCTGGGAGACAAACTCAAGATCTTGACATGCCTTCTGTCTTTACTTTGTATGTAACTCGCAAGTGGTAAGCCAGGGTGCCTTCTATTTGCAATGTGGAGTTATGTCTACTGAAATATAGAACAGATATAGTGTGATCTAACAGAAGTGTTCTCTACTGGACAGGGAATTAGGAGGCATGTATTCTAACCCTCAATCTACACCAGTTGTATTTGCTATCTTTGTCTCATTTTCTTGAGTCTGGAATTAAAACTCACGTTTTTCAAACTGTGCAATGCAAATCCTCCAGGCTGCACCCTTTCACATTCTCCAGCCCCAAATGAGTTTGACCTCCTTTAGATGCGCTTCCTTGACAAACTATTTCTTTAAGCAAAAGCTTCAGAGGGAGTCATGAGGAGAGTTATAAACTCCTGGACTACATCAATCTTAAAGAACACTTTTTAAGATCTAATATTTTCTAACTCTCCCTCTTTTTTTCTCTGATTCTTTTTATCCAAAGACCAAAACTATATCTAAAACATGAGATGTTACCCCTTGTTATTCCAAGATACTATTTCACAATACTACTTTTTTACCTTAAAAAAAGAAAACCCTGAATATAGGATCACCTTTTAGTTTTATGAAATAAGAATTTAACATATCTAAATGACAACAATTACTTTAGAGTCTTCTGAATTTCAGATACTATGTTTCCTCATTGAAAATATTCAACATTGGTCACATATATACTTCTGTAATATATTAATTATAGTAATAGTCCTATCTTCTTTATCATCTCACTAGTAGTTTATGTTTATGTTGCCTATATGCTTCATTTATATTCATATGATTCTTCCAGTTCTTCTGCCTGTGAATTAGGAAAGTTATTTATACAACATCCAAGGATAGAAAAGCTACAACCAGATTGTATCTCTAATTTAAAAACAGTTGCATTTGCGAGTTTTGTGTTCAAGGTTTGTTTGTGATCTTCTTTTTATTTTTTCCTTAAATTTTTGTGTTTTTCTTGCAAACGCATCGCCATCATTTCAGAAAAGTTGTGCCTTTTAATGACTAATTTCTTGCTTCTTCTCTGCTACTCTTAAATCATTTCACTTTAACCATACCTTCACTGGAATAACTGCCTAAAACATTTTCTGTAAAAAAAAAAAAAAATTCAAACAGTGCCTGTTACAAAAAGAATGAAATCCAGATTCTTTATTTAGCTTAGGCAATAGGACCTCACACAGCTGATTACCAATTCCTTACTATGTAGGCTCTGGGCAAGGATGGTTACTGTTGTGGATGATGTGATGACATAGTATGCTGCCCAGATACTACTTTTTTTTTTTTTTAGGGGGGTTACCGGATTTTGAACTCAGGGCACTCAACCACTGAGCAACATCCCCAGCCCTTTTTTATATTTTATTTAGAGACAGGGTCTCACTGAGTTGCTTAGTACCTCGATTTTGCTGAGGCTGGCTTTGAACTTGCAATCATCCTGCCTCAGCCCCTTGAGCTGCTGGATTACAAGAATTTGCCACTATACCCAGCTCCAGATGCTTCTTTATGAGACTGTCATTCTCCCAGCTGCTGGCAGCATTGACAGGTTTCATTCATAGCTGGGTCCCTCCATGAGAATTATCCCCAATTGAAGGGAACCACATCACCCAACATCACACTTCCTTATTGGAAATAACCTGTATGTTCTGATTGGTAGATGCAGGGATATAAAGGCCCTAACCTCTAGCTCCATTGAATGACATTTCTTCCTGGTAATCCCAGCTGTCAAGTTCTTCCCTCTCCACCCAGGTTCTTCTGTACTTTCCCACAGATAGTGATTACAAGGACACTCCTCAATAACTTCTGTACAGAAATTTCTGCTTCAGAATCTACACAACTTCAGAATGTGGTTTCATGGGGAAGGGAACCTAGAGGTGCCATAGGAGAAGCACCATAAAATCAGAGGAGAAAGTGACTTGTTTTATTTGTAATATAACAGAAGGAGAAATAGGAAAGTTTTGTTTTTGGTTTTGGTTTTTTTTTTTTTTTTTTTTTTTAAGAAGAGATGACATTTGAGCTTCATGTTTGAGGAATGAGAAGACATTCTCTAGGCAAAGGAAATGAGCTAGTCTTAGCTTATAGAAGAATTTTGTTTATTAAAAATGTGCCAAACAGCTCAGTGTGGCAGCTGGAAAGTGGAGTCCATAAGGGAAGGGCTCAATGAAGGTCAGAAAGCCCTCTGCTGATTTTGAAGGTCCTTAAGCTGGAGTGTGTGCAGTTTCATCTCAACTTCCCATCTATCAAACATGGCACCCTGTTCCACATACAAGATTGATTTGAATAGACATATGTAAGAGATATCTCCTTTCTAATTATTCTATTAAAGTTTTTCCATTTTCTTCAAAGCTGTTTTTATTAACCATTCCAACTTAGAAAAGTAAAATATAAGAGTGTAACTTTTTGTCTGTCTAAAAAACAACCATGTATAAGAAGGTGTTCTTTGTGGTGCTACAAATTCTATGATTAGCAATTTCTGAAATTATTAGTAGAAAAACATTGTCAAGATAACATAGCCCAGGTTTCTGACAGATAACCCCCATCCCCCAACCTCTGTTAAGGAATTACGTAGTTGTTTCTAGTACATCTCTGATAATGGAAACGTTTACTGTTTTCCTGTGTTGTTAATACTAATAAATAACAGCAATAAAATTGTAGAGTTGGAATTGATCATCATTTTACCATTGAGAAAACTAAGCTCTAGAGAAAAGAATTTTATACCCAAGAGATCATACCAATGTATGTGGACAAAGTCAGGACAATTCATGTTTTTCATCCACCAGCTCTCTTCCTTTGTGTGGGAACCTCATGAATTTGTCAGACCCCTCTCTGAATTATTGGAAGTCAGGGTACCACTGACGTATTGGAATTATTGGACACTAGGATACCACTTCCCCCTACAGTTCATGAGCTCCATGACTCAGATCCAGCTGATCGGTTCTCCAGGCGTGTTTGCTCACCTGTGAGATGGCAGCATGGACTGTAGGAACTCTTGCCTTCCTGACACCATGAGAGATTCTACCTTTTCTCTCAGAAAAGTTGCCTAAGGGTACTTACTAATGGGTAGCTGGAGACTGAAAAAGAGAAACAGAGTAGAGGTAGGTGGCTAATGAAGGTTAGAGTATGATCATTCACTAGCCCCATTATTTACTAGCCCAATCTGTGTGATTACTGTTTTCCTAGAACTTTCATTTTCTGATATGGGGGAATTGTGATAGGCAGATTTTAGGCATATTTTGCACTTATTTTCCTATGTAGCATAAATGTTCAGATTACCTGTGCTTTGAGCAGAGCTTCTATAAGCCATAAAGTTTTTCCTTAGAAACCATTAAGCCTTATATATTGCCACTGGTTTTGGGTAAATGAGCTGAATCTTGCAGCCAAGCCTCAATGTAAACAAAAACATATTCTGATCAAGCATTTTCTGGTTTGTTCAACTCCATTATAGAGCTAGATTTAAAAAAAAAAAAAACCCACAGAGAAGCAAAACAAACACAAGCCCTGGGAAGACAATTTCTAGCCACATTAGCTCAGATATCCAGTACAGAAAAGAAACAGAACCCTCCTTCTCCAGACCATCATCAGCTCCAGACTCTCATCCTATGCTCTTCTGCTATTTTAATTTCACCACTTCAAAATGGGGAAAAAAATAGGTTAATAGTTTCCATGAGTTTAGACTGTGGCCAGAGGCGTACCAAGCAATTTCAGAAGCTCGGGCAACCGCAGCTCTGACGGGAGGATGATGATGGATTTACCAATTCATCTTGGGATAGATCCCAGAGCTGGGAGAGTGGGGGCAGCACTGTGCTGCCAGGGTGGAGTGAAACAATATTCCTCCATTCATTCTTTCTGCACATGTTCATCCTTATCTTAATTCCAGGCCGTGATACTCTGTGTGCAATATGGGACAGATAAATATTTTTAAGACATAGTCCCTTTCCTTTCATGAAATTGCAGTCTAGTAGAAGATGTAGATATGTGCACAAATGTGTTTTAAAAGTTCACACAGTAAGTATGGAAGCAAAATGGATAAAGTATTCAGGAAAGGAAGAGAAAGAATCAGTTCATTCCAAGTAGGGCCTTCGAGGAAGCCCTCTGACCTATAGGTATCAGGACACTAATGACCTTCATACAGTCATGTCTTGCCTCACAGTCATTTAAAGATTCTTATGGTAAGAGGGCAGTTCCTCAATTTCCACATCCCATCCGGTTCTTTTCATGTTTCTAATGGTATCCACACCCTATGTGTATTCCAGATTCCATTGATTCAGTCCAGATAGTTCCATTGGAATAAAAAATATTACACGTGAAACGACTATTTGTTGAAAGCACAGGATTCTGGGGGAAGATGGAAAGTTAACAGTTGATCTTCTGAGTGCTGACTCACTAAATGGGATGTTTTAAAGGTGGTGTGTATTTTTAAACCTCAGCATATTTTTAAAGCCGGATTAATTGAATTTGTTAATTCCCACCCACTACTTTCAACATTTCTATCTTGAGTTCATGAACCTTAAACTTGGAGATGGTGTTTGAATTAAAGTCTTAAGTGACTGGAAGCCTCATTGCTCTGATTTGGGTTTTGTAGCCAGTGTGACTGTCTCATTCATCAGACAGACCACTCTCTAAAACGTAAGGAGCCTTGATATACCCCTTGCAAGTCTTTGATAATGAACCACATTTTAGAAGTAACAGTAAAGCATTTTGCAGGTGGAGTGCCTGTGTATTATGGTTCCATGATCTAGCTACAACCTCTAGCCCATCACCTGTTTTTGTAAATAAAGTTTTACTGGAACATAACCATGCTCCCTTGTTTAGGTGCTGTCTCTAGTTGCTTTTGAACTACAAAATTCTGTTGTTATGACAAAACCAGAAATATTTAGTTCACAAAAAAGTTTGCTATCCCCCTTGCTGTAATGGAATAAGGTAAGATTCAGAAAGCCTGTGGTCTAAATGTGGATCTGCTGCCCACTACCTGGATGACCTTAGAAAAGTCACTGATCCATCTGATTGTGTTTTCTTCTCTCTGTAATAAAGATGCACTCTGCCTTTCTCCAAATATAATGATAAGCAAGTGAGCCAGTATGTTTTTTAAAACACTCATATAGAGCTCTCTCAGCCCCACCCTAACATCCGTATCTTTGCCTCCTCAGAATACTCTGGAGCAGTGCAACGTGTGTTCCAAGCCCATCATGGAGAGGATTCTCCGTGCTACCGGGAAGGCCTATCATCCTCACTGCTTCACCTGTGTGATGTGCCACCGCAGCTTGGATGGCATCCCATTCACCGTGGATGCTGGTGGACTCATTCACTGCATTGAGGACTTCCACAAGTAGGCACTCCACTCCCCCCACCCCCACCCCCGGAACCTGCCAGTCCTCTGTTCCTACTTCCCGACATCTGGGCTGCACATTCTTCTCTCTCAGAGCTGTAGACTCTCAGGATTTAGTGAGACCTGTAAGGAGCCTATTTCCTCACCCCCTCATCTAATGAAAGAATGAATATCAGGTCATCTGTGTGGCCAGCCATTCAGGCCTCTGTTTCAAGGCTTCTCTGGGGCCTGTCCATGGTGTCTTTATGTGGCTCTAGTTGTGGAAAAGGTAGACTCTACCACAAAGTGTGCATATTAGAAAGAGGCAAGATCCTGGCCTAAACAAGAACAAGTGGTGTGACGTTGGGCAAATTACTTCTTTGAGATCTTCCATTTGGTCTGTAGATGAAACCTTAGAAAATCCTCTCAACTGTGAGAGCATCTACACCCCGACCACTGTACAGATGGGAGGTGATTGTGGCCAGACACAGAGGACAGGCATCCCCCTCATTAATGCAAGCCTCTCACATATGATACCCAGAGGCAACTTCATGCCACTGCCAGCATGTTGGTGGCTTTTCCTAACCTCTTCCCCAACCAAGATCTTCTCTTCCTAGGATGTTTTCATGATGAAATTGATCAGTGCCATCTTGTGTGGCCTTTTGAGGAGGGTTAGAAAGTGGAACCTCAAGATCACAGCTGCTAAGTTATGGGCCTGGAAAAAATAAGTCCCCCTTCCTCGTTTGTCTCATTTATAGGTCGCTCTTTCCTCTACGATAGCTGGGGTTTCTGAGAAAATCATACCAATTTGTATTTTACTGACATTTATTTGGCCAGTTTGTTAAGGGGTTAATTGACTGTTCACATGTGTTCCATGTCTTTGAGGTCCTTATGAAAGCTCTTGCTGCCTCTTGCTGATGGAAGATATGGACTTTTTTCATACTTGGCTCTGAAGATCTGGGCATGGCATTGCAGAGGACTGGTGAGGCTGTCCGAGAGACAGGCTCGCACTACTCACCACTGGGTGTCTGTCTTATGGCCTTCAAATATTCAGTCTTGTGGGTTCATTTTCACCACTGTTGATTGTCAACAGCCAGGAGGTACTTTCCACAAGAAGTTTGGGGACCTTTGCCTCATATTTTAAAAATGAGTTTCCTGACTACTTTCCAAGTAGCAGAGAAAGTGAAAACCTCACGAAAAGATATAAGGCTGAATGAATTAAAAAAAAAAAGAAGAAGAAGAAGAACCCAGAGGCAGAAATTCTCAACCTGAATTAGACAAGGAAGGGCTTGCTTTTAAAGGGCAGTCACAGCATAAATTGTACTTCACGTTATTGATATTTTTAGCTCGTAATTACACACGGAAAAAAAAAAAACCTGCATCTATTTAAGGGAAGTGAAAAGATACCAATGGGGAGTGTATTTCTGTCACTGTTTCGTTCCTTTCTTAGACTTACCCTAATCCAAGAAAGACTGATAGATATAATCAGAGCACACATGTTTCTGTTGCTGGAAAAGACTGATGTATTACACCCCTCAATTAAAACAGGAAATCAATTCTGACAAATGTTAAGTTTATATCTATGCCATTTATCTTTCATTTCCAGTGGTGGGGAGCATAATTAGAGACTTGCGACTGGTGGCGTAAGTGGGTGGGTCCGAAAGCTTCAGAAAAGCAGACTTGATCAGCTAAAGAAAAACTGAAACCCCAGCTATTCCCCCTCTGCACGAGTTCAGTATATTAAAATATAAATTCTTTCTTTATATAATATTGTCTGAATAATTGCAGGTTTGTATGGGGGGAGTGGAGTCTTTTTGATATTTTCCCCATTTACAAGAGGAAAAACTAGAGAACATTTTCCAAAACACTTTCTTCTGAGCCTTGAAAATACTAGAGCATAAAGCAGCTAGAAGTCTCCAGCACCAGGTTGGCACTGCGAGGCCAAGGAGAGGTGGACCAGGGACATAGTTGCTTCCTTCAGAGAGATTTGGGCCGGGGGAGGGGGGAGTATTTTTGATCCTTCTAATGGATCTCCCTTTGTGGACTTTTAGAAAACATTTCAATTCAGTTCAACCTGTACTTGCAGAGAACCCTCTGTGTGCCAAGTACTGTGCTAAGTGCTGAAGGAAAGAGTTACGAGGGAGAAATTGCACAGACATACACAGAGAGAAGTCCCTGTGGGCCAGGAGCTTGCCAAGAGGAGGGCAGAGTGTGCAGACATAACAGTACTGCAGGGCAGAAAGGCAGCGCCATGAGACAAACACAGGGAGACAGAAGACAGGGAGTGGCTCTGGGACCAGCAGGCTTCAGGGAAGCAGAATTTGAAGAGTGAATTCAGCAGGAAGCAAGGAAATTCCTGACAGGGAATGCAGGGGATGTCTACTGGCAAGGCCTCAAAAGTGGTATCTCAGAAGCTTGTCATTCAAAGTGCAGAATCTTGAAGCCTTGCTAATGGGCACTCTCTATATAACCATCTCTGGTCAAAGTTGGCTTATGTCCCCATCCCTTTGGGCATGAACTCTTTCACAGGTGTCAATTCAGATACAACTGTGAACTCAGTTCCCTGGCAGACCAACTTAACTCACACCAACACACACACACACACACACACACACACACTTTCCCATTTCACCTACATGGCCATCATTACAGCCCAAATCCAATTACCATTAATTCTAAGAAGAGTTCTCTGATCTCACCCCTCCTATCCCCACGTTGGAATTCATACCTTCCTCTCTGTATTTGGATAAGTTTCCGAAGTCTGCACAAGATAGTACCTACCACTGCCTGATTTGTAGTGAAACATACATACATATATATATATCAAGTTTTACAGCACCCACCTTAAATTATTTTTGAAATGAGTTAGATTATACACACACACACAGTTATGGTTTGGATGTGAGGTATCCCCCAGAAATTCACATGTGAGACAATGCAAGAAAGTTTGAAGAAGAAATGATTGGGTTATATCCCTGAATTGGTAGAGTGTGGCTGGAAGAGGTGGGAATTGGGGCATGGCTTTGGGTATATATTTGTATCTGGAGAGTGGACTTTGTCTCTCTGCTTATTGATCACCATGATGTGAGCTGCTTCCGTCTACCACAAACTCCACCATGATGTTCAGCCTCACCTTGAGCCCTGAGGCATGGAGCCAGCCTTCTGTGGACTAAGACCTCTGAACCATAAGCTCTCAAATAAACTCTTCCTCTGCCACTGTCGTTCTGGACAGATCCTTTTAGGCACAGCAGCAAAAAAAACTAAGACACACACACATACATATACATACACATGCACCCATATTAATAGAACAAATATAGGAATATATAGGACTCCCTCTCAGGGTGCTAGGATCCTCCCTCCTTTTTTTTCTATATTTCCAGCATCCGTGCAGTGAGGAAACCCAGAAAACAGACTCAAGTGCATTGAGGCTTTGTTCCACTCTGTTTGCTCTCTTAGTAGGGATATCACACTGACCCATTTGTTTGTTTAATCAGCATCCACTTGTTGATAGCCAGAAATATGTTGAATATGAGAAATGATCGTTGCTGTCTTGACTGTAGAGTAGAAATGATAAAAGGACTATCTCATAATGTTACTGTCAATAGAAAGTAATATTAAGTAGATGAAGTACGTAACAGAATGTGGCATGTGATGAGCACTCGATGAATGGCAGCTACAATCATCAAAAGGGTTCTCATCAAGTTCATTTTTATTATTATGGTTATTGTTCACTCAGTGAACTTAGCCTTGAGAGACACCACCAGGAATTTTGAGCTCTTCTAAAATTGCCAGCCCAGGAACTTTGTGGAGTATCTCCTCTCTCTTCACTTTGTTATTGCCCATCATGGAAATGAGGCCAAATGGTAGAAAAGAATCATTACTGAGCACAACAAAGAGTACAGTTTATGTCTTTTCAAAGAAGATTGAACATAAAAGCCAAAACAACATCTTTCTTATAGAGAAATATGGCCGATACTTCATTAAATAGTGTTCAGATTTCATCTTTCTGGACCAGTCTTGGTAGTCAGAGACAGAGCAAAGTCACATCCTTTGGAACTCACAGATTAGTGATGACCCCCAAAGGGGTGTACATAATTACTACAAAAATAAGATAAATTGGATTTAAAAAATATATCCTGGAAGAGTAAGTAATTCTGCTTATGAAGTTGGGGGACGCTAATAGATAAAATAATAAGCAAAAAAACATTTCTGCGCTTACAGGGTTTATAGTCCCAATGGGTTTGGGGAAAAGAAATTCTGCAGTGGATATCAGAAGTCTGCTTTTTTCACTACTGATGACCCAGATTCAAAAATAATCAGGTAGTCCAAAGCAATTTTTTGCCACGGTATAAGCTTCTTACATAAAATACCAATTATAATAACTCTGATTACTACTGCAGTTCTACCATGATCCTTTTAATTTTTCTTTCATAGCAATCAATTGATCTCCTGCTTAATTCATATTTATTTAGATTGCAGCCATACAGATGCCTTTTGGGTGCTGCCAGGAAAATTAATATGTACATATAGAGTATAATGTATGTAAAAATGCCTTGACAACCATAAAGTGCTCTGCAAAGTATTAGATTACTATCATTATTTCCTTTTAAGTCTCATTACAAATAGATAAATTTTAACATCATTAATCTTGAAACGATTACCATGAAAAAATTGAGTTGCCCAGTTTCTTTTTCTTTTTAAAAAATCTCTTTAAGTTCTTATACAGGTCCATTTCAAATAATATCTCATTTCACACCTTATAAATGCCACCTCAAATTTCCAGAAATACAGATGGGTGAGTGACCTATATTTGCAGCCTATAGTCTGTTATGAGGGGGAAAAAGTGTTAGGGACAAGAGGTCATATTAAGAAATTAAGAAATATTGAAATTATTTCACCAAAAGTCTCAAAAATATATGCAAATGTACATGTATGTATATGTTTATTAAATATATATGTATATATGTGTGTGTGTGTGTTTATATATGCATAGCCTTTAATTATGCTAAAATCCTTTTAAGTGCAATGAACTTGACAGCTCTTCAACTTTTCAAACAAAATTTTCACAAAACCAGAATGTAGAGAATGCAGATTTGGCCATTTTATGTTTGATACAATGTGTATTTCAATTCATTAGCCTCTGCTATTTTGAAGGGCTGTCTATAAGGTTTCTTGTGTTGGTTCTTGGAATTTAAGACTCCTTTCCAAGAAAGAGGTTCTAATGATTGGAAAGGAGGCAAAGATACCAACTTTAGAATATTTGTCCAGGGCTTGACGAATACATTAAAAAATATCTAGAAGCCAAAGTCAAAGCCAAGATTGGGCCTGTTGGGACCTGTTTCCCTCTGTTTAGCCTAGGGCTTATGTCAGGAGTCTGCATGCAGTTGTATTACATGCCACATGCTTTGTGGAAAAGTGATGCCCTTCTTGCAAAGTAATCCCACACTCACTCTTCTACCTCATCAACTATCACAGTATGTACCCTCCAGTGGGACCTCAACAGTCCAACTTTCTCATTTTACAGTGGAGAAAGCAGACCCAGAGAAGTAGAGTGACTCGCTGTGGTCACACAGGAAATGCAGAGCAGGCATCCCAAATCCAGACTTTCATCTTTTCTTTTTCCTTCTGTGTCTCACTTTTGATCAGGATCTATGCTTAGTATCTAATAAGAATGATCTCTCCATTTTCAGGAAGTTTGCCCCTCGATGTTCCGTGTGCAAGGAGCCTATCATGCCAGCCCCTGGCCAGGAGGAGACCGTCCGTATTGTGGCTCTGGATCGTGACTTCCACGTGCACTGCTACCGCTGTGAGGTCTGTGGTGGGCGCCACACACCCTGCAGTGGTGTGACAGGCTTTAAAAGGCCTATCAGAGCTGAATGTTCATAAATGTAGCAATTATTAAATCTGGAAATACTTTGATGCCTGTATTATCAGACTTGGGTTTTAGATCTTGTCCAAGGGCTCAAATTCATAACTACCCCAGATATGACTGTGAGACTGAAATACAAAACTGTATATTAAAGGACATTGTAAATTGTTAATTATTTAATTAGTGAGAAGTGGAGTCATTATTATTATATGACTGTTCAACATTGACTCTGATGGCTTTGGTTAACTACTTCTATAGGGTAGAGATGCCATTGTTACCCATTGAAAAGGATAAGAAGTCATTTATTTCAGAAGGGTTGGAGCTTCTTGTTCGAGGTCATGGAGATTCATTTATTTATCAGCAAGCATTGACTAGGCACTTAAAAACAAGAGGTCAGACAACTGCTAAAGATGACAGGTAGTGTGGTAATACATAAAGCTAACCTGCAATCCAGGCTGAAGTAACAAGAGAATCTTCTCAGAGGAAGTAGGTTGAGGCCTAAGGGTCAGGTAGCTATTAATACAGCAAAATGCAGCAAGTCCTATAATTTGAATATTGAAAGCCTACCACATTCAGATAGCAGTTTTAAAACATTTTCTTATCTTAGTTCTACCTGGATCCACTTCTTTGCCTCTTTGCCACAGTTTTTTTTTTTTTTTTAATTATTAGTATTATTATTTACTAGTAGCTCTGCAGAGCTTGGCACTTAGTCCCTTCTTCTATCTGGGATAGATAATAATGGGCTTCCTTATTCCCACATCCACATGAGATTGGTTGTCTAGTCTGGCTACGAGATCTCCCCAGGACACCAGCTGGCAGGGCTCTGAGGACCACCCTGGCTCTTGGGGACTGCATTCATTCCACTCACTGCCCTGGCAGAAACTGACCATCTGTTTTATGCAGTGTGCTTTGTTTTGCCCTAAAGCCCAAGTTTCATGCCTCTCTCCATCCTTAACATGAGAAGAGATAATAAAAAGGTAACAGCTTTCAAACAAGGTTTTATGACTGGGGAAGTAAAGAGAACAACAACAGCCATCCGTTATCTTTAACATGGCCTGAATTATGACTGCTAAAAACTGATACCTTAGAATCACTTTACAGAGGAGAAACTGAGGCTCAGAGAAGAGCTTCCCGACATTCCTCACATTCTTTTTTTTTAAAAGAGGGAGGGAGGGAGGGAGGTAGGGAGAGAGAGAGAGAGAGAGAGAGAGAGAGAGAGAGAGAGAGAATTTTAATATTTATTTTTTTAGTTTTCGGCAGACACAACGTCTTTGTTGGTATGTGGTGCTGAGGATCGAACCCTGGCCGCACGCATGCCAGGCGAGCGCGCCACCGCTTGAGCCACATCCCCAACCCTTCCTCACATTCTTGATTACACACCAGTAGGCTTTGCCTTTTAGATGTTCTTGGCTTTTGCACAAAGAGTTGCATCAAATGTACCTTCCTCTTCAGAATAAATGGTAGCTGTACAAATTAGGTTTGCTTTAAAATGCTGAGAAATTTTTAGAAACAAAACCATAAAACAGAAAGAACACTGAATTAGAAGAGAGCCAGCCATTGTCCTAGTCCTGCCAGGAACTCTGTGTCACACTGGACAGACCACTTCCCTCTGCTCCTCCCATTTCCCATGTGCAGAGTGCAGCTCTGCCAGTCTCCATTGGCTTTAAGATTCCAGGCATTGATGGTTCCGATGCTGTGGTTGACTCTGGGTGCTTTAAGGTATCCCGATGATTATAGACCCTATAGCTCATTAAAGGCTTCAAACCATGCCATCCATGAAAAATCCTTCTTCTTTTTACTGTGATAAAGAAGCTCTATTTCCTTTACCCAGTTTCCTAAAAGCCTGTAGAATGGCAGTATGTCCATCCACTTTTGTTCTTTTTGGTAAAGCCCCACTTCCTGTGGAACATAACTGTGGCTGCTGTTGTGTTCTGGGCCATGCCCTATTTAAACTATAATTTCATTATTCATCTCTTGTAGACATGAGCCCTATTAGCCTCCTTGCCACTGTGGTGGACAGCAGAGGCAAGGTGTGCAGCTGCTGTGTCTTCTCCTTAAGTTTGCAAGGGCACACACCACTATGTGAACTTTTCTAAATTTACTTTCCAAAGAAATTTCCATATCCTCCAGAGTTAAGGGCTAGCATTTAACTGCTACATAACACTTTCCAAAGTAAACTCTCAGAGGGGCTGTCAACAGTAACATAATAGTTTGTAGCTCTTTAAATTTTTTCAAAATACATACACAACCATTACTCACTTTGACCCTCTCGGCACCTTGGTAATGTAGAAAATGCAGGAATTATTTTCAGAGTGGAGTGGGCCTTGTGTGCAGGGAGCAGGCAGTGATAGAACTGTATCCCAGTCTAACATTCATTCCTCTATACCCTGTTCTCTGCTTTAGAAAGGACAACAAACTATTGCTCCAATATTTTATTTTCTTATACAATTAAATATAATTGAAGTGTTGGTGGCTCTTATGCTTGGCAGGAATCTCTCACTTTGCTTTTGCTCAGAATTAGCCAAAAATATTCACACCTGCAGCTATGTATTCCTTTTGAGATTCTTAAACTGATGACAAAAGGGTATAGATGAATTAAGGCTCTAATTTTATTTACTCTTCTTGTTGTTTGGGGAGCAAACTTCTACCCTGGGTGTTTTTTTATACTTGGATTTCATAGTCAGTGACTTCAAGAAGGTCATTTCACTTCATCTGTACTCATGTCCCCCACCTCTTATCCAATTTAATTTAAGGTACACTGTGTTATAAACTGAGGGAAGTGACAGAGTGGGTCAGTATTACATGAAGCCGTAGAGGTTGTGAGAGGTCAGGTCTTGGAGGTCTTGAATAGAACACTTAAGGAATTGGGTTTCATGAATGTCCTTACATTTTCACTTATGTGATGTCCATGTGTCTTGCTTTTCTTAGGATTGTGGTGGTCTCTTATCTGAAGGAGACAACCAAGGCTGCTACCCCTTGGATGGACACATCCTCTGTAAGACCTGCAATTCTACGCGCATCAGAGTGTTAACCGCCAAGGCGAGCACCGACCTGTAGATTCAGTGGTCTATTAACAGCTTAGTGCACAGCGTTGCGAAGAATGAAACACAGAAAGAGATAAGAAAAAAATTTAGGAAAATGGGGGCAAGGCAATCAAATTATGGGATGGTCTCCGTGATTCATTTGCTGTTAAACTTTCTGTAGAAACACATAGATGATGAGTTGTTTGTTGTTTTTTTTTTTTAAATGTTCTTACCAAATACACATTTCACATTTAATCATGTAGGGCCTCGATGGGCCTTTGTTCCAAGTACTTCCACATTTTTGCACAGATTATACTCCATCCCATTCACTTCTGCATTCCTGTAACTTTTAATCCCTATGTTTGTCTCACTTTTCATCTGGTTGAATGGCTTTTTTTAGAGTGGTATTTGCTGTCACACAGTTTTTCCTGGGTCACTCTGCCAACTCACAGGTGCTTTCAGAAGTCTTCATCCTGCTACTTCCACATTGCGTGTGACTCTAAAGTTTAGCCATGATTTTGGTATGTCTTGGAAAGTGTATTTTTTCTGTTTTCCACACTATTCATGTCCCTTGGAGAAAAAATACACAATTTCTATGTTAGGCTGTAAACAATTTAAATTGTAAAATATGTCAGTTAAAACAAATTTAATTTTCAACCATCCAAATTTAAAATCTGTAGTGACCATTGGTCAAGGCTCATTTAAAAACAGTTATCGGCCAATAGCTAATGAGTGGGGAAACAGAACCAAGCTTCAGTGGTTTTCTGAAGAAAGTACAGGAGGGACATGCCATGCACAGCATTTGCGGGGTATGTTTGAAAAGTCCATTATTATCCCACAGTACTGTCTTAAGATTTTTCTTTTTTACCCTACCTAGACCCAATACAGAAAAACTTGCATTTGTAATATTTCCAATACCATTCTGCTTTTCACCTAAGAAATAGTATTTTTTTTCCAATAACTGAACACAGCCACCAAAATTGACATTTTCTCTAGAGGAAGATACCCATAAAAAACTGTTCAAATGCTTTTTTTTCTCTTTCTCTCTTCTTTTTTTTTTTTTGTAACCTCCTAGACCCAGGTCTGTTTTTGTGCCACCAATTGCAAATCGCACACAAAAATGAAGTTGTGTGGCTTTGTTTAGTTTACATTAAAAAAAATAGAGGAAATCTTGAAAAGAATTGTGAAAGCACAGTTTTATTATTCTCAAAATCCTTCTGCAACTCAAATTACATGCTGCAGGAGACATTTTCATATCATCAATGTGACATTTATACCACACTTGCAAAGACAATCACTGAAAAAAATTGTCTTTCTGAGCTAAAAATATGCAGAATCTCTGCCTAGAATCTTTATTCAAACTCTTATTAGCCAGTGAAACATTTGCTTGCCAACTGCAGAACCATATTTATTAAGTTCTAGCATGTTTCATTTAAGGAAAGACACCTAGCTTAGCAATGGCAAGTTGCCATCTTGTAAACTAACTAAGTATTTTGGGATGAGATTTCTTAAACCTTTCTTTGTATCTCCCCATGAATATATACTTTTAAATTATGGAGTATTTTAAATATACAAGAAGGTATAAATAATAATAATATAATGAATCCCTATGTAGCCTTCCTTTATTCCACAAATATCTTTTTCATAACCATGAAAGTGAGGGTTGTATACCTTGAATTTTAAAAAAATAATAGTTTTTAACATGCAGAACACAAATGAGAAATTATTTTATTCATGTTTTAAACTACAACCCATGCCTCAGGAATTCTTGTCAAATTTGTTTTACTTGAATACGAATCATCATAAAAGTGATTTTTTTAAAAATAAGATATTGTTCAACTTGTGGTCACTACAGCTCATGTAAATTAATCTGTGGCTTATTTGCTTTTATCAGCAAATGGTTTTGTGTTAGAACCATCAAAGTTATAAATTGCAAGAGCTTCCTTTGACCACTGTCCTGTTCTTACCTTCCTTCTCTTATCTGGGATCTTATATTTCTCAGAATGTGAAATATAATGAGATCCACTTAGGGCTGACATGTGAATTTACGATAAAATTATACCATGTCTCAAGAATTCCCGTGCTCTAAATTAAAGGCCAGACTGTACTGATGCCTTTAGCATTGACTATTAGACAATTGGGGTGCTAATATAGCCCACTTAAGGTGATTCATTCACGTTTACTCTGAAATACTTCGGGGAAATTGTCTTTAGGCCAAAAGCAAAGAGTCCAATGTATTGAGGGAAAGTTTTTATCTCTGGAAATGTAGTCATATTATTAGAAATTTTGCCAAAAGGGGAAGAAATTATGAAATATTTATACTCTCAAAATGCAATAACATCCTACTTGTTAAATTTAAGTTCTTATTTAACCAAATGTTTACATGCCAAAAGAAAGTTTGAAGATAATACTGTCACAGGCCCACCACTGTGGCACTGCCAGCAGAAATTTGCTTGCTTATGATCTTTATAGTGCATTCTTATCACATAACCTCAGAGTGTCTTTACCAAAGATTTTTAAAGTAAATCTCTTTTTAATATAGACTTATACTTTTATAAAAATGAATGTGCACACAGACATATACAAAAGTATTTAGATTTAGATTTTTTCTTTCACAATGTCTAATAAGGAAAGGATCCTATCATATTTTATTTTAGGACTTCTTAAATATATTATTTCTATTACTTTCTTGTCTTTCTATTAATCATTTGATTTAAACAATGTCAAGTCACTCTTTACTGTTTTAGTTACATGAAATTTTGCCTATAAGAGAGTTAAAAAATCATATTATCTTAAGTATACTTATTGTCTTTTGATGTATTGTCTTGATATCATTTAAATACATAAGTAATAGAAAAAATCATAGCCTATAGGAAAAAGTTTGTAAAATTATACCAGTTTTAAAAAATATCAAAAGCACTAATGTTTGGTATTTCTGTATAAAATGGACACATGGAAAAGGAAAGAAATCCCACTACTCCTTGGCCTCTATAGACCATTTCAAAATAAGACTTTTTTTTTTTCTTTTTTTGCAGTTCTGAGGATTGAACCCAGGGCTTTGTGCATGCTGGTCAGGCACTCTGCCACTGATCTTTACCCCAAGACCAAAGTAAGATTCTTAATTTTTTTTTTTTTTTGGATTCCCAGCTCAAACTGACTCAATGTGGAGTCTGTTTGCAAGCAGATCACCTTTAAAATACAAAAATAAGTCATGTGTCTCAACATAAGGTCAAGGTTGTGAGATGCTGACATCTTTGCAACTTAAAGATGTGGGGTTTTTTTCCTTATCATTAACATATTGTTTTTGTGGATGCAACTGCTGTGATCAAAATTACTTCATGGAGAATATGCTGATTAGTAAGGTAGACTTGTCAACACTAACTGTTTTCTGTGAAAGATTCTACAAAGATGTTTATGGTGGTGTTTAAAGAACCTGAAACTTTACATTAAACAACTATTTTGTATTTGGGTCCAGAGGAAGAAAGAGAGTGCTTTTTCAATGAGGATACACTAGAGAGTTGATAGAATATAGACAGGGCTCTGAAAACATAACTTCCCACCATTTTCCTAGTTAGTAAAAATCCTATTAATGTGAACCAGCCAGGAATAACAGTGTTATTTCTATTTGATATGGTTTGGGCTTCTCTTGTCAAATCTGTGTCGGCTGCCCCCTGATCCTTTCATTTTCAAGTTTTGAAGGGTGTTGGGGAAATTATGGCAGCTGCTAGGGAGATCAGGGAAACACTGATGTAACCTCACAGCCTCTCACCATTCCTCTTGGCTTGGAAAGGCATTTTTTTCCATATACATTTCTAGAAATATTGCTATTCTACCTTAGTATTTCACATTTGTAGTTTAAACAAGCGATTGTCCATCTGTTGCCTAGAGCTACAGTACATGTGTGTTATGAATGAAATATGACAGCATATCCCATACCCCTGCTTTAGCCATCTGTAGGAAACCAGCAAACTGAAAAAGATACCTCTGCAAAATGTGCCTTAAGTCCATTTCCTGGGATGGCTCTTTTGGTGCACTTTCATGGGAGACAATCCAAAAGCAACCTATGATTGTGCCTTACTTTTAAATAATCTATTTACACTACTGTAGATAATTCACCAGAGTCAATAACAAATAATAATCCCCAAATCTCGAAGATCTATACTTATCAAAAAAATTTTTTTAAATTAAAAATTCTAAAAATTTAAAGAAGTCTGAACTTTTATCTTAATGTAGTCTAATAGTACTTCTTCCCTCCTTTTGAAAGAACCTCATGGGTCCCTAAATTTTGAAAATATTCTTACACCAGAAGGTGACATATTGGATGCTGTTAGTGTTCATGATTTGACTTATTCTGGTTGTAGTTGAATAATCAAGACAAGGGATTTGAAATTGAGCCTTCCCATCCATTCAGCATATCCGTTTATAAAAATTGCCTTAACTTTGTCTGTTGTTTTACTTACTAGTGAACAGAACAATTTGAGAATCCTGGTTCTGAGAAAATCACAAAAGTGGTGCAACCATGAACATTTCAGGTCAAGTTAGTTACTAGACAGATATGGTCAGAAGGGAACTCTTCTCATGAGGGTTATCAGAGCTTTGCCAAAACCTTTAAAAGATAATCTGACCAAAGCTGCTGTGATTGGTGAGAATTCTTAATCTCTCCTTCCTACCTTAACCTTTTCCCTACATTCCTCACTCCTTCCTTCCTTTTGCCTCCTAATGCTGCCCTATTTGAGCTTTTCATAAATTAAGTCAATGCATTCTGATCCTTATGGAATCATGTTTAGATTAATGGAGGAAGGGTACCAGAAAATATATGTCATCCAGAAATCTTTCTTTACAGGGACATACATTTCAGGATTTGTTTTTTTGTAGAGTGAGATGAGGTAATAGAGGCTTTCAGCTGTATTTTAAGGAATTTTATAAGACTCTTGATAAAAGAATCTCGGTGAATTCATTTATGACTGGTCTAATTTTCTACACTTTATGCCAAGTAACCTTTGTAAGTCTAGGTTAATATTTTGTTTTTAAATCCAAAAACATTTTGACCACAAAATAATTATGGTCTTACTGGTAGCATATGATTGTATTGTATTCTATTGAAACTTCATAATTTTCCTTATGGGAAGGATGAACTAACATCTTTCCAAAATTTTAACACTTATCAGCACTTAGCCTATAACTGTACTATTAAACCTTAATAATTGAATCACAATATTTTCAGGGGATGGGTCAGCATCAGATTTTTTCTTGGAACATGAATCAGAGGCATGTTTCTTCACTACAGGAAAAAAAAAAAATCCTAATTCCTTTCTCTATTTAACTTTCCTATTCCATTTGCAGTAAGTTGTAGCCAGCATGCATATGGCTTATTTTGTGAAGAGCTCTGTGAAAAATAGATTTTTATTCACCTGATTGAAGTTATAAAGAAATTTCTAAAACTTTTGCTCTTTATTTTCTGATTGTTGTCTAATTTATAGCAGTTTCCAACCACAGTAATAAATAACTCTACTTCTACCCTTTCTTAAGAGCAAAAGTCAATATTCTCCAATACTTATATATACTAGAGAAAGAACACCCTGCAGCTAATTCCTTTGTAATACTTTACTTGCAGTAAGCCTTTCCTACTGTATGGCTTAGTTAAATTTTCCAAGATAATCATCCATTTGAAGAGTGACAAGAGAAAACCTCATTCATCTAGCTCTAATAGGCATTCCCTAGCCATCTTGTAGAAGAGCCACAAGTGCATGTAATCATCTTATCACCAAATGTAGCTTTGAAATTCAGTTCTCAACCCTAAGAGTAGAATGCTCTACTAAGAATGAGGCAAGGGTCACCATGTTATCTCATGTTATACACTAGTATGGAGAGTTCCAGTCAACCCCAGACACCAATGTTGTACCTAAATAAAGAGAATCATGGACTTTGTGAATATCTGACTCTCCTCTGCTATTTTCCTAATTCCCATCCCAAATCTTCTTAGACTGTCCAGTATGGAGTACTACTTACAGCAGTCCATTCTACCTCTGGAGCTACACAAAACCAATCTACAGACCAAAATCTAATGGCTAAATCTTTGCCTCTTTAGGTCTAATATCACCAATTCTCAACTATTCCTCATTTATTAATACAACATCAACTCCCACTACTCTTCTGCTCCTCCTTTGATCAGCAGAACTCCAAAATATTTCCTAATTCTCTTTCAATCTATTTGGTGAAACTTAGCAATCACCCTGGGTCAGGTTATATGAAAACACTCTGTTTAGGGTTAAAAGCAAATGGAATTGGAATCACCCAGAGGGTACAATTTTTGATGCTGACAAAATCAAAGTCGTTCTGAAAGTAGGAAATAATCTAATGCATGTGCCATCCCTGAGAATCCCACGTGGTCAATTCATAGTCTCTTCAGCCTTTTCCCTTCAGCCCTGTCTTCTCAAGACCAGGACATTTCTTGTGTATGCTCTCATAGTGAATGAGAGGAGTTTGGGGCACTTTTAAATTATACATAAATATTTCCTGGATTTTTTTTTTCATTGAGATTCACTTCCCTTTGTTCCATGCTCAAATGTTTATGCTTAGGGATGTTGCCCTTCAGACCAAGACAATCCCTTCTCCTATCTTTAGGGGTCCATAATTCCTCTCAAGTTTAGTCTTTATCCCTCATTCATCTTCTCATTTTAATAATCGTTGCCTAATCCCTGTAAAAGAATCAGCCGCTGAGTGACTTCAATTCAGGTCACCCACAATAAGATCAAACAGGTTCAATCTGAACCCACCCATAGAAGAGGGTGTGGCAGGAGAGTCAGTCCTTCCAGTGGCATCTGGAAAGCTTCATGGAGGACATGAAATCTGATGAGAATTGTGATTTGATTAGAAATCTTGAGTTGATTCACCAATTTGATTTGAAGTTGAAGGAAGAGTATTTAAGGCACAATAGGAGAGTCCTGGTGCTAATCCTATCTCTGCTTAAACAGCACCTCTGTCAAGGAATTCATTACCCCTGGGGTCTTCCATTTCCTCCTTCCTTCTAGGCACCCCCTGACTTTAAGCAGAACCAAACTTTGCATCTTATGTTCTTGGTGCCACAAAATAAACCTACATTATTATTTAGTAAAGTGTTGCTGCTTCCTCCACTTTCCTTGCATTGTATTTGTTTTGTTTTTAAACGAAGCATTACTTTTTAGTTGAAGATTATAAAGATCTTTAAATATCTCTAAAATAGTTCAGAATATTGTCTGAGGGTCAGGTGTTAGCATCTATGAGATTTTTGTTGGTTTTACTTTCTTATTCAAATGACAGACTGTTCTGAGAGCTGTTATATAGCTTCATGCCCTTTCCCAGTAACTAACCTATGAACAATACATTCCGTTTATCTGATCTGCTGCTGATGACCTTAAAAATATTGGGAAATGTCAGTGTGCAATCTTAAACTCTAACAAGGAAAAAAGTCACATGCAAAAGGTAATGGAACTATAGAAAATTCATTACTTCTGATCAGTTCTGTGCAAAAGGATATTCTGGGGAGATGGGGTTATGTTTTGCTATAGTTTTATGTAGAAACATATATTCTTTCTTATTGCCCTGGATTACTATTTAGTTGAATTAATATTCTTTAGACTCTAGGAGGACAAGGACTATGACTTCCTCTATCCCAACTTTGCATTAGAGATCCCTATAAGAGGAATCTGCCCTCAGCCTTCCTGGGCAGCTCCTGGGAGTGGCTTTCTGAGGTTTAAAATATTAATTCTTGATAATTAGTATTTAAGTTATTTACTAACTGCCTTCACCCATGAAACAACCCTAAGCGGAAGGTTATTAATAACCTTGTGTTAGAGGAGAAATCTGAGGTTCAAAATCTTTATGTGGCTTGCCAAAAACTAGGTAGCTGTTACGTGGCAGATATATTGGTCTTGCAAGGCCAGTACTCTGTCAGGGGACAGTGTTCATACTGCTCATAGACTGCTGCTCTCCCTTTTAGAAATCATTCAGGGATGTTCACAGAGGCCATGTAGCTATCAGTGGCAAATCCAATGTGTGCCATGCTGTTTGGGGTCATTTAGAACACACACACCCACACACCCCTTCTGTGTCATCTTGTGTTCTCTGATTGACACTGTGATGAAGATGGGAATGAGGGAAAGGCCACTGGCAGAGAAGCACATGGCCACAGATTTCCCCAGAGAGTTTATATCGTATGAAGTGAAAACCTCTCTAGAACTGCCAGGTTCAGAACATCAGCTGAGACAATATCATTTACAACTCAGTGACATGCAGAGGTGATTTCATCCTTAAGACAAGCCTGTCTGCTGTGGATCATGATGTATGACCTGCCTAGGCAGAAACTGCTATAGATAAACAATGTGTATTCACTTTTAAATCCACACTTATTGAGAACCCGTCAGGTATATGTTGTCATAACAGACATTTGTGATCCCACCAATCCATGGCCTTGAAATGTCTGAACAAATGTTATGGGACCAATGGCATTTCTGAGACTTGGGCTTTGCCATTTGATACCCTGGACTTCCCAGGCTGTTGTAGTTTTATGATTGATATGTCTTCATCACAAGGAGCTTGGTACTATGTTCTTTCTGAATAACCTTCTTGGAGGCCTCCGTGTACATTCCAGAAGTTGCCCTTATAGCAGGTCAACAAATGGGCCTTCTTCCTCTTGAGCTGCATCCCTTAGGAAGATGATGTGCCTTGTGGGGTGTACTCTTTGGCTTTTTATTTCTTCTCTTTTCTTTCTTCCAGCTGCTTGCCCTAAATTGTAACCTGTGAATTGATTGATAGAAAAATATTCTTTCTCCACATTAGATCTCCTGTATTAAATCTAGGAAATTTTGATCTTTTCCTTGGCATTTCCCTCCTAGAGTCTAGCTCCATCTGTTAAAGCAGTCTCACCGTTGTTACTCTCTGGGATCAAGGAGAGCCAAGTGAAGCAACAAATGGCCTCTCACCCCTGCCCAGTCTTTCTACCCGAAAAGTACAGGAGACACCAGCAGCCCCAAGTAGAGTCGGGGGGGGGGGGGCCTGGGCTGGGAAGTCACATTCAAAGGCACCTGTCTTCCTGTGAGGTGTAATGAATGTCATGGCTGATGGAGTAGAAGTGTTGGGGCATAGATGAAGTGCTCTGCCCTAGGGATAGATTAACAGGAGCAGCATTTGAGCACCCTTCAGAATTATCTAGGTGAGTACACCTGAGTAAAGACTCAGGCAGAACTGTGACATCTTAGTAGAGGGAATGAAAGACAACAAAGAAGCAAATATGAAAAAGCAGCTCTTTATTTAAAAAAAAGAAAAAAAAGAAAAGCCACTTTTTTTCAAATTTCTTTACAAATCAGCTACAAACCCTGACTTATCTTTACATAATGTAAAGAAAAAAAAACTAATGAAAAAAAATTTTCTTATATCCTCTATAGTGCTCCCCAATTTAGGAAGTACACAATCATCTTGTCTTTAAAATACACACACACACACACACACACATCTTCCAAGAAAGCTGATTCCCCCAAAAGAGAAATCTTATTTTAAAACACTTGGGCTTTTCAGGCCAGGAAATTAATAATTCCAAGTCCTGACCCATTTTTGTAGCTGACAAAAAAAGAAAAGAAAAACCTATTTAAATTTTGTATGGATCCATTTATCTCTTAAAATATGCCAAAGCAATTTGAGGTGGGGGTGGAAACTAAGGTATTTATCTCTCTTGCTTGATTCCCTCTTTATATATTTCTATCTGTCAAGAAAAGGGTAAAGAACTATTCTTGGGCCATTATTTATGCATTGTGTAGCCATTTTGTATGGTGCCTGCTTTGCTTCATACTGAGGCACAGGAAGAATGGTTGCTTTCCTAAATCCATTTCCTCCATCATAAGGGAGTAAATATTCAGCCTGAATATCTTTCCTCACCCAATTATTTAACTCCATTTCTGAACTACTTTAGAAAATGCAAAATGGGAAAAGCTAGCTTTTCCTAGACATATTTCTCCTTTTTTTTTTTTTTTTTTTTTTTTTGGTCTGTCTTGGGGGAGACTTAAATATAAAGGGAAAGGAAAATCCAGTCCTGTCTCATCTGTCTCATCTCTGTTTTCTGTTTGGGTGATTGCGATGCTCCCTTAGTAATTGCAAAACAGAAATTGGAGGCTAACATAGTCAGGATATGATGTATCTACCTAACATGTTCCATTCCCTCAGACACAGCCTCAGAGAAGAAAGGGGATTTTCATAATTTAAATGCGAACAAGAGGAATGACTTCATATTTTCACCACCAAATAATAAAAGGGAGTTGATATTTGGGCAGCATGTGCACTTCACTAACCCTGTGTACTTTCTGCTGAGTTTCTAGAAGGATGTCAGCTGCATGAACAAATCAGGGTTACTGTGCCTAAAAAGCTTCAGTAGCTCAGACCTCCCACTATGTAGCCAATTGAGCCAGCATGGATCGTGCCATCCGTCTCACTCAAGTAAAAAGACTGAACTGCAATGAATCCATGATGAAAGATATGTAGGACCCCAGAAACTAAATTTTATCAATATTTTACAGTGAAGTAGTAGCAAAATCATTTTTAAATGACTTTCTTCCTTTTACTACCCATTTATTCCCTTGGGAAAGCTGATGAGCAAATTATCCAAGAATTATTTCCTCATTAAACACAGTTAGAATATTTCCCCTCTAAAAACCTGAATTATGTCTTCATTCTTTTTCAGGAAACACATCAAAGAGCAAATAGAATTAAAGATGACACATGATTGTCTGATTCTTTAGCATGAATAAGATGATCATGTGGTATAATGTGCCTTAAGTGAAAATTTAGACTCAGATGTAAAATTTGACAGCTGGATATAGCATTGAATATTTGCATGTTCTTGATGCAGGGAATTATTTTGGTTTTTATTTTGCCTTTTCTTTTAACCTACACCTTTATCATTACTCCAACAGATTTGGGGCCTCTCTTTCTCTACTGCTAATCATGGGAATATGTGCAATTATGAGATTATTTAAAAAACAAAAGGAAAGGAAAGGGAAAAGTTAGATGTGTCAGGGAGATGCTTAGCCAGAAGATAGTAGTTTTCTCCATGCCACACAACCAAGCCTTTATTTCATGGCTTCGTCACAGGCTCTTCTCTTTCTGTGCCATCACCTTTGAGAAAATGACGGCACCTTCTCCAAATCTGCATCTTAACAGCTAGAGTAGAGTTGGCAAGACTTCCCCAGCTCTGAATATAGCCACTTGCCGACTCCGGCCTCTTTGCGAGACTAACTCAAATCTGTGATCTTCTGTTCAGCATACACATCAGCAAAGTGAGAAGATGAGCACTAAATATAGGCTCTATTAACTTTACTTTTAGATTTACTGCCTTCAAAAAGTGCCTATTCTGAGACACATAAACGTTATTCCTACATATGTATGTACACACGGTACCCAGAGTCATACTGCTCAGCCTTCAAAAGCATACCATCAGAAGGAGTAGGTGCTGAGAAGGGAAACCACGCCAAACGGGAAAAAGTCACTTACATCCAATATCCCCTTGAGTGGCTACCATAGAATGGGCTGCAAGCGCATTCCCAGAGTGTTCCTTGCTGATATAGCCACTTTTTATTTATATCCCAAGAATGGTGGCATATTGCTGAGGTTTCCTGTACTTGCTCTGTGGAGTTGGAAGATTCGGTCAGGAAAAAAGACATTTAAATGAATTAATGGATCCAGGTTTGCATTAGGATATGTGTCATCTGTGTGTTTTATAAACTAAGCATTGGTGGATTTAGAGTGTCAGCATCTTTCTTCTTCTTTTATCTCTCAGGCTACCGGAGAAAACTAAAGAAAAGTCTTGGCTGTGGGAATTGGAGGCTCAGGGGTCCAAATGTCTCCGCCAGATTCTTAGAGCATTTTTACTCTGACTCCTAAAGATAGTAGTACATGCTATTTGATGGCTTTTGTTTCCATAGTTCTGTCAGCGTCAGAAGAACTATTGATAATTGTTACTAAAACAACACCATATCCTAGAAGAATGGATTCTAACCAGTGTTGGCAGCAGGAGAGGGTCCAGGTAGACAGGATGAGGCAGACAGACAGTACACGACTGTAGAAGGGTTGAAGGGAGGACATGATTCCAAAAAAGATTGTTCTCAATGTGTCGTCTGACTCAACCAGCTGGCAGATTACACTTGCCAAGCCGCTCCCTTTCCTTCTAAGTCAGTTGGCTCCATAGACACTTTGAATATGCCTCTGTTTGAGGGAAGTGTGATATGTCCACTTAGTCTTTCTCCAAGGAGGCTATTGATGTCCTGATGGTCCCAAAGTTTTCTCCCACTCCATCCAGTTTCATCAAATGGAATTAAAGGGGGACAAGCTCTGGAAGACAGATCCAGTGTACCATTGCTGTCAGCCACCCTTCTGTTTTCCACATAAGGAGCCCCTTACATAACCAGGTGTGCAAAACAGAGCAGTGTTTTAATAATTTCAGGAGTATGACAACCTTTTTTAGTAACCATTGTGTCAGGTGACTGGTCAATTCTTTGGAGAAAGGTGATACTCTTCACTAAAAATGTCAACCTTCCTGTTGATGTTCCTTTTCTGTTTTTACCTGATCCAGTTTCAACCCTAGTCATTTTTAATTTGGGGGACAATCACATTTGAGTCCTAGAAGAGTTCAGAAATCTCTCTGTAATGTCATAAAGGCATTGGGTTGCAGATGTCTTTCTCCTTGGAAAGAAACAAATGATCTGGAAAAGACCACAGCATGGCCTTGCTTTAGATCTCAATCTGATGATCCTGCACTCACCCCCTAGTTATGCAAGGGGCTTCTTCTGTGGAATACAGAATCGTGTCTGACCGCAGTGGCATGGGATCTGTCTTCCATAGCTTGACCCCTTTCCTTCCATTTGGTAAAACTGAGTTGGGGGAGAAGGAGAGAGAGTTTTATTTAAAGGTTAAAAGATGTTTGTAAGTGAATAGATCAAGTACAAGGAGGAGTCAGGAAGAAGCCAGGCTTTCTGTATGCTGAATGTATCTACCAAGAGCAGGTGCTGAGCAGACATTGAATAGCCTCCCTGGCTTCAGAGAAAGACACATAGAAAATATGATTTTATTTTCACATACTTGATTTTGACAGAGCCATGGTATTCCTAAAATGCAGGTGTCTGTTTGTTACTTTATTTTGAGAAAGTTGCATTTATTCACTACGTCATAAACCATCACTAACACATCCAGAATAGCACATGTGATTCCTTATGAAAATAAAAGAATAAAGCCTATTATAAGCAAGTGATTTGGGTATTTTCTTTTGTATTTATACATTATTCAACTATATTAAAACATGATTTTATTTACTTTCTATCAGTTTTTTCTACCAATTAAGTTTTTCCAGTGCTCTATAAGAATAAATTTGAAATCGTATTTTTTTTTTCTGTAAAAGAACTGCAATGACTTGATTATATTTAGAAATCCAATAAACTTCTTATTACATTCACTTGCCTATGTGTGGAATTCTTTTTGAGTCAGATAATCTCTGTTTCTTTTTCTTGTAACCCCTTACTGTGATTCATTTTTTACATCATTTGCTTTCCATATGGTCCTCAGAGAACCAGAATGTCTCTTGAAGCAAGCATGAAGCCACAGAGTGTGAAAGCCCCACTCTTCCCTGGGAGCACAGCTGAGCTGAGGTCTGACGTGTTCTCAGATCACTTCACCACTCTCAGTCTGAACCCTGCAAATAAATAACTTCTCCCTTTTAAAGCTAGATCCAAGTGAGTGGTTGCTGGGGGTGGGGGTTTCCATCCTCATCAGCAATTGGCTGACTTCTTACACTTGAATTACATCTGTACCTGGCATACTTGTTAAACATTGAGAACCTACTATGCACTGGGCATCTTGAGGGATATAGCTATAAAATAGTTTCTACTTTCAAGGAGTCTAGATTCTGGGTGGGCTGATAGATATGAGTATAAATCCTTACCTGGAAAGGAAAGTAATCAGACCAGAGGAGAGTAACTCACCTTTATCAAAACTTTGCCCTTACAACATTTTCAATTGTTCTCTGAAGATTTTACCTTTGTTTTGTAGATGAAGATTATGCTAGTAAGATAACATTAATAACCCAAGAATTCCATTCATTTAATAAATACTTTTTTCACTTTTCAAGTAGCAGGTCTTTAAGAGAATCAAGACACTCCATGCATTAAACCCTAGAAAGAACTAGAACAAAAGCATATGTGAATCTCCTTTTGTGAATATCAGAAAAAAGTACCCCTTCTCTTTCCCACCTAGGTCTCAAGCTTTATCTTTTTAGCAAATGCTAGAACATCTGAGAACTACAGATGGGAGGACTCTGCAAAATGCAGCCAGATACAAGATGTATTTTTGAACAAACAAGCAGCAGGTAAATCACTGAGACTCAGGATATTCATAATTTATTGCCAGAAAGTTGTAAACAAAAAGGACATTGAAGATGTAATTTTGTCTTCCCTTCCCCTATTTTTCTCCATCACTCTTTTATGTTTTTTGCCATCTCCCCTTCAGCTCTCTGCAGTCTAACACTACACATGCATTCATTTGTTCTTATTTATGGAATATGAGAAATAGAAGGGTCTTTATAGACAATCTACTCAGTCTTATGAAGGAGTATCAAGTCTCAGAGATAAGAAGATACTTTCCCAAGGACACAAATTAATGACAAGACTGGATCTTGAGTCCTGGCCACCTGACTCAGTTCTGCCCAGTTCTAGCATAAACTATGAAGTAACTGAACATTAGGAAGTCTATGTAAGTCACAGGACAAAACAGAAAATTCTTAGGCTGGGGATATAACTCAGTAGTGGAACACATGCTTATCATGCATGAAGTCCTGGGTTTGATCCTCAGCACCAGGGAGGTTGAGGAGGACAGAAAAGTCTTATGATGGTAGTATCTCAGTAGGTTCATAAAAAATTAATGTTAAAATAAGGCATATATAACTTAACAAACTAGGACTAGAAAGAAAAGAAAAAAGATTTTCTATATAAATCATCCCAAATAGTCACATATTAGAAATAATTACTGCAAATCATAAACAAGATGTTTTCTACACTCATCATAAATAACTGGATGACTTTATACTTTTAATTACATTTTAACTACTTCTATTTAACTTTTTAATGAAGACTCTAGTTGGTCTTCGCTATAGCTATAATAGATAACATGAGTAAAACAAAAAGTGGAATGCAAGAAGACAAATATCCATTAATTATAGATGATACAACTATAGAAAATTTTACACAAACTCAAAATAATAGACAACACACTATCAAAGAGTTCAGCAAGTTTGCTAGACATAACACTATACCCCACACAATCCATTTGGGTATGTTATTGTGTAGTACAACAGTCACAGTTTGAAACTGTGTTAATAAACCATATATAATAGCAACAAAAAATGTAGATTGCCTAAAACATTTTTTTAAAAGGACAAGACCTTAATGGAGAAAATAATAAAACTTTACTGAAAGATATTAAAGAAGATCTGAATAAATGGAAATATATATCATGTTCAAAGAAAGGAAAATAGTATCACAATAATGTAAATTTTCCCTAAATTGAGTCAGAGATTTAATGGAATTCCCATATGACTCACCAGAATTTTTCATAAACAAGCTCATTGTAAAAGGGACATAGAAAAGCAAATATAAAAATACTCAAGATGTTTCTGAAAAACAAAGAATAATAATTATCTCTATTAAATAAGATTTTCTATGAAGTTAAGGTCATTAAAACGGTATATTATCTGCATTTTTAAAAGATAAAAATATACATGGACCATGACAGAGAATCCTTAAACAAAATCATTCATTTATGGTAATTTGATAAATGATATTGTGGAAAGAATAGATTTTGAGATAATTTTTTTAATATAGAAAAGTAATATCTAATGCTTACCTCATGTTAACAAATCTTTAAGGCCTATTTTTAAAATGTTTATGACTTTAAGATTACAAAATATTTCTTGAAGAAAATACAAACCGCAAAAGCTATAACTAAAAGAATGGACAAGTTAAGCTCCATTAAAATTAATAAATTTAGTTAATGAAAAGACTCATAATAGCTTCAATCTGGGAAAAGCTATATACCAGACATAATAATGACAAAGGATTACTATCCAGAATATTAAAAAATAAATTCCTAAGGAAAAGAAAATTCAATAGAAAAATGGGCACAAGAGCAGGCATTTCATGGAAAAAGTAATATACATGGTCAATTGACAATGAAAGAATTAAGTTGGTTATTATGATAATGATAATTAAAATTAACATGAGTTAGCATTTGATACCAACCATATCAGCATATTCGAAAAGTCTGATAATGCCAAGTATTGGAGATGATATAGAGCAATAGGTATTTATATACAGAAAGAGAGTGTAAATTGTAAAAAATCACTTTGAAAAATAATTTAATATTATCTAATGAAGATAATGATGTACTAGTCTTATTAGCATAGTGTATTAGCTTTCTTTTAATAAAAAAATACCTGAGATAATCAACTTATAAAGAGAAAATATTTATTTGGGCTAGCAGGTTGGGAGGGTCCAATCTATAACTAATTGGCCCTGCTACTTTGGGCCTGTAGCAAGGCAGCATATCATAATGAGGAGCACATGGTGGGCAAGCTCTTCACTTAATGAAGTCCAGGAAACAAGGAAAGAGAAAATAAGAGACCAGGATCACACAATCTCCTTTGAGGGTATGCCTCTGTTGACCTGAAACCTCCACTAGGTCCCACCTCTTAAGAGATTTCACCATTTCCCAGTAGTGCCACTCAGGGAGCAAGTCCTTAGGGAAACTTTAGGAGACATTCCGAATCCAAACTATAAGAACTAGTGAGTCTGCTCTTGTCCACATGTAGGGATATGTACTAAGATGTACATAGCTCCATTGTCTATAAAAGTGCAAAACTGAAGTATACACACAGAGGACTGATGAATAAACTGTCTTTCTGTCTCTACCATACTCTCTGCCTCTGGAATCTTTTATAAGGATCTTTCTTTGTGAAGTTTTCACTTTTTTTCTTTCTTGAAATTGATCACTCCTTCTTGCAGTGATCAATTTCAAGTGCGAATGATCACCTCACCATTCCTTGGCTGTGTACATCTGCCTACCCAAACTTTTACCAAGATTCCTCCAGAAAGGAAATTATTTCTATGATTTAGGCCCCCTCTACCCAGAGTATCTAGTGCAGACAGGCACAATATCAACCCTAAATGAGTGATTATCCAATGGAATTAAATTTATTCTCCTTCAACTTCTCCCAAGTTCGTCTCTTTCTGTCTGGCTATTTTGCTCAGGAAGTCAATAAAATTCTCACTCCTTCCTTATGATGATGTAACACCAACAATGGTAGAGAATTTTGCATGAATTCCCACAAGCAAAATCCTTAAATTCAGATCAAAGAGCCTCCCTCCATACCAATTCTCTAATAAAGGCAATCACCCCAGTAAATATGAAGGAAGAAGCAGAACTAAGATGGTCATGTCAAATAAGTCTATGTATTTATTGTGTCACCCAGCACCAAAGCCTTGATTTTACCCCAGATCCCCCTCTCTCATCCCTGCATCCTGTCCTTTTTTCTCCTTCATATCCATCTCCCTCACTTGATCCACCCTGCCCTTCTTCATTCTTCTACTCCTCTAGGAAAACATTCCACAGAGTTCTCACTCATCTTCCTGTCTCAGTCTTTCTGAACTCACCCATCACCACCACCTCTAAACCATTCTCCACAGTAACCAGCCTGGCATTCCCAGCCACAAGTTGGCCTCACTATCCTCCTGAACTGAACCTTTGCCTTGTCTCTGTTATCCCTAGGACGCAGTAAAAAATTCCTTAGCATGACTTTGCTGTCTTCAGGTTACCTTTCTGGCTTTTTTTATTCCCACTTCTCCCCAACGCACCCGCCATGAAACCACATTCCACTCTCAAACAGAGTGTGCCATTGTACTTAACTTCTCTGTGTTTAGTCTGCTCCTTTCCCTTCTTGATTGGCACTTCTTGAGAACTCTGCAAGAACTATTGCCACACAATGACTGTCTGAACCCTTCACTGAAGACTTGACTAACCCTCATGTGACTTCTAGTAGCCTAAGGCAGCAACCCTGGGACAATGTAGCTCACATTTGAGCTCCTGACTAGAAAAGCCCCTGGCTAAACAAAGAATTTACCATTGGTTCTAGCCAAGACCTGACAATAGATCCCTGACTCCCTCTTCAAGCATTTACATAAATCCGTTCTCTGTCATCTATTATCTATTATCTATTTTTTCTAAAACTTAGGCATATTTCTCAGAGTCCCAAAAGCCATTTCTTCTAAATGTAATCATTAGGAAGGAGGAAGAATAGGGCCTTGGTCTCCAGTCTCTATGAAAAAAGAGTATCCCAAATTTGATTTTAGCAGTTAGCAGACACAGTCAGCCACTTATTGTAATTTTTCACTTTTCTGACCATGCCTGAGCCCTTACTCACTTCCCATCTCTACTCCCTCAATATGGCTCTAAAATGCCCAGTCATCTCTGCACAAATGGGAAAAAAGCTCAGCTCTTTTCCCCTGCCATCAGCAGTTACTGGGGAAAATAATCTGTTCCTGTGCTGTCTGCTTTGTTCATCTTTGACACTACATATTCAAAGACCCAGCCCACAAGTTACCCCTTCCAGGAAATCTCTGATGTATGTCACTCTGTTGTATTCCTATGCAACTTTGAACAGCATATATTCTAGAATAGTTATATGAAACTAAAACTAAAATTCTACTCAGCTTCCATTTAGGTGAGTTGGTATACTCTCCCCTGTATGCATGTACCAGGCATAGAACCGGCCTGAATAAATATGAGCTAAATGGACAATTGGATAAATGAGGGCTTCTGTATGGGATGATAAGGGGTAGAAGTCCTCTCCTTCTGGAGTTCTCCCTAAATAAAATAGAGACAGAGGTATTGTTGTAGAGCAAAGGGAAGTCAATGACAACTCTCCAGGAGGAGAGGAAGAGTGGCCAGTTTGGACTTGTTCTTTGTGGTCTCTGAGATATTTTCCACTTTATTGTTTTCTTGTTTTATTTAGTTTGTATGCAAAATCTTTTTTCCCTTGTGGACTGTGAAGAAGGATTTTATATTCTTGAACTGTAATGGGGAAAGCTAGAAGGAGGTCTTCAATCCCTTCAAACACAGGATGAAATTTCCCAACTGAAAAGGCTTCATCTTGGCCATAATGAGATGAAAATGTGTGATGTCAAGCCAACCTAAACTATCCCATTGTTCTCAAGTGTGACTAAATACTGACTAATATTACTTCCTCTGGCTTTTTTTTTTTTTTTCCTCGCCTCAGTACAGTGGAAAAGTTCCAAGCTGTTGTTACACTTCACATTCTGGACAGAATGACTTCCTCACATCATAACCACTTAAGACAAAGAAAAATGGAAGGGGGGGGGAAACAAACTCCCAAGAGTGCCCTTAAGTTTAACAAAAGGTTTTTTTTTTTTTTTTGGATTGTGTTGTTCTGAGTTATTCTCAAGAATGGTAAATAATACTGCAATCCAAGTCAGAAAGGATCTTTCCCAGGTCTATGAGTGAGGAGCCAACACTTTCCCTGTCTATGCTGATATCTGCAGCATCACCAGGACGCCCCCAACCACAGGGTCTAGGCTGGACATGAATGCACCACTTCTTCAGGAGCTCTGTTTCTTCAAAAACAAGTCTTCACACCTGTGAGCTAGCAACAGTTTCTTCTGCCTCCCTGGAGACTATTCTTCTTAGTTCTGTCCTTGGGGAAATGAGTAGTGTTTGCATAGAGTAGAGGGATTCAGAGCCTTGTACCATGTACACTAGATCACTGGAGACATGACTTGGAATGGCTTCCTTTAGAAAGAAAAATGAGCAGAACCAAATCTCTAGGACTGACTTCCAGGATTGGAAATGGAGGGCACAGGCAAAAAAACAAACAACAACAAAAAAACCCAGAGCCATCAAATGCGGAGGCTCTGCTAAATCATCAACAGTACCTCTGGGAGACAAGATGGGGCCCTTCTCACACCATCCATGGCAGATGATGGATAACAAAAGTTGTCTTGATTCAAGTCTTTTGGACTGAGTGGAGTCTCGATATTTTCTCCACTGTCTCTTTCTAGAACTTTGGGAGGTGTGACTGTCTTACCTGACTCCTTCTAGCTTTAATCTCTTTAAGTTTCTACCATTAGGCGTTGTTTTGAACAGTAAGCAATGTCAGCTTCTCTTTCCCCCAGTCAATCTGGTGGCATCAGGAGTCAATTGTCTCCTGTTATTTTCAGAGAAAGTCTACTATCCCTGGACAAAGGGGAACAATTTCCTTCTCTGAGAGCAATAGCTCCTTTAGTTGTTGGAAGCTAGAGTATTCATAAGGAGGCACACACAGAGATCCCCTTGGAAAATCAACCAAAGTGCCTACCAACTGTGGGATTCATTTTTCTATTGCTGTGAGTCATTTCTCTAACCTCTGAGTTTCCAGCAGTTTTAGGGTCAAAGGAAAAGCCATCCTCCACAAGACCTTTCAGCTCCCTGGGAATCAGGAAGAATCCATTACATGGCAGAAATGGTCTCCTTTTCTTTTCAACTGTGATTGGTGGCCCAAAAACCACAGCCATCAAATGCAGAGGCTCTGCTAAATCATCACTATTTTCAGCTACTAATTAGGGCTAATGTTCACAGCTGATGAGTCTGTGGGGGCTATAAACTACTTCTTCAAGTGATTAAGCTTCCTAGCAAACACATTTTGATGACCACAAGAACCATTCTCTAGCAAAGGTTTTTCGAAACAATGAACAAGATCTCTATGAATGGAGGCTCAGTAGCCTGGAACTCTAGCTGTGCCAGGCAACCTGTCTCCTCTAGCTAGACACCTGTTCTACCTCTTTGGTTCTGAAAAGATGCTTCAGGGGACCACATATGTGACAAAATCAAAGATATTCTGTTAACATCAGATTCACTGAGTTTACGACAGGACAACAATGCCCAAAAGGCTTGGACCATGTTAGGCAGCATAACTAGTAGCATAGTCAGTGAGAGTGTCATATGCCACGTCTGGGGTATTGGATCCTCAATTAAAAGGACAGTGTTTAGAGAAAGGGAATGTTGTGGCAAGGGACCTAAGGCACTGTGCTAAAGTACTTTTTCATGAGTTATTTCGTGGCAAATATATAGGCATTTTCTCTAGCTCTTTTTCAGAAGAGCTCTCTTAATGTGTTTTTAAAAAAGATTACACAAAATCTATATGCTCATTGTGGAAAAAAATACAAAGTACAAACAAGCACAAAGAAAGTTTTAGTATTCCATGAACCCATCATCAAGAGCAGGATTTCTCAACCTTGACAGTATTGAATTTGGAGTTGGATAATGCTTTGTTTTCAGGCTATACTATGTATTATCTGATGGTTAGAAGCATCCTGGCCTCTACTCACTAGATGCCATTAGTACATCTGCCCTCATTTGGAGCAATCAAACATGGGAAACTAGACATTGCCAAATGCCCCCTAGGGGGAAAGTATTACTTTCATTGACAGCCATTGCTTTAGACATAGCCAGCAATACCATTTTTTTTCTGGTGTTTTTCCTGCATGTACGTAAGTGAATATACATTTTTAAATGGTTAAAATGGTGAGTGTGCTAGAGATGTAGCTCAGTGGTAAAGCATTTGGCTTAGCCTGTGTGAGAACATGGGTTTCATCCCTAGTACTGCTACTGCAGCAAAATTTTTAAAAAAAAACTTAAATTACATGTGGTATATTATTTTCTGTTTTCACTTTCCACGTAATCATATATGCTGAACATTCTCCTTTAACCATATCTTGAACATATCAGTACTTGTTCTATAACATCTTCTTATTTGCTTCATTATGCCTGTTGCATAGCTGTACATGGTTTATATTGTGCCCAATTTATGGACTTTGAGATTATTTCCAAGGGGAGTACCCGCATTATCATTCTTCTTTTGCTTTTGAAAATGGGAGGAGGTTGGCATGTCACATGAATAAGGAAATAAAGTCTGGTACTGTTTCCTTCCAATTACTGAGACCACTTGGGGAGCAAGGGAAGCAGTGGAATCTTAAAACCTGTTGACATTTTTGTGCAGTTAATGCTGTTAACAGGTAAGACCCTGAGTGGAACCTGTTCATGAGTCTTTCGTTAGGCTTGAGTGGGGACTGAGAAGAAGTGAACCACATAAATTTGTGAAAATATGAAGAAAAGTAAATAGCTTAGGGATGGGTAGCCAAAGAGAAGACTATGAATGAGAAATCCTGGGGGCTAGGAGTATATCTCAGTGGTAGAGTGCTTGCCCAGCATGCATGAGGTGCTGGGTTCAATCCCTAGAACCTCAAAGGGAAAAAAGAAGAAGAATTAGAAGAAGAAAGGAAGAAACCCTGAAAAATAAGAGCAAATTAGACAGAAAGAGAGGAGCAAGGAGGCACAAAGCAAGATGTTTGTCTGCTAGGATGTCAACCCTGCCATTGCCCAAACTCTCAGGAAAAGCTGACCATATTCCCTGCCTGTGTCCCAGGTACCTGGGGGACTGAAGGGTATTTGGGCTGGGCAGTATTAAGTAGGAAGGCTTATTGCAAAAAAGGGATGGCCAGAGAAGGGCCAGAATATGGATGGAGAATTAAAAAGAATTTGCAGGCAGAGGCAACTAGGAGAATTGGGATTTGGGCCATAAGGTTTTCACTGTACATAAGCTGTGGGGCTGACTCAATCTTACTTAAATAGTATAGGTCAAAATGACCTCAGCGGTTCTGACAAGCAGATGTTGATCCATAAGTGGGGGTGGCATAGGGAATAAAGGAACTTAAGATTGGGCAGAGGGGAGTGAAGGGAAGGGAGAGGATATGGAGATGGGAAGGATGGTGGAATGAGATGGACATTATTACCCTATAAACATGTATGATTACACTATTGGTGTGACTCGGCACCATGTACAGCCAGAGGAAAGAGAAGTTTTGCTTCATTTGTGTTGAAATGGATTCTACTGTCATGTATAATTAATTAGAACAATTTTTTTTTTAAATTAGTAAACAGCAAAAAAAAAAAAAAATGACCTTAGCAGGATTAAAACAACAACAACAACAACAACAACAAAAAAAAACTGAGTATATCTGCTGGCCAAGACTTAAATCCTGCCCCCACATTTTTTGACTCATAAACAACACTACATTGAGCACTGTTGTAGCTAAATATTAGCATACATCCTTCACTTTTTCCTTAGGCTAAATATTATAAATGTAATTGCAATGTCCAAGAGAATGTGTGTTCTTAAGAATTCTGATACATGGTGTCAAAAACCCTGACAAGAAGGTTTAAATAACAATTGACTGTTTTCCCAGACCATCAGCAGGAATGACAGTTCCCCTTCCCCCAGCAGTTCACGAATGCCCATATACATTTTTACCATTTTATAGGCAAATGAAGACTGCCCGTGTTCACAGAGCTGTGGGGCTAGAGCCAGAGCCTATGGCTGTCTGACTTCAAGTCCTGCAAGCTTCCTTATCTACCATGCTGCTTCCTGCATCAGCACTGTCTTATGTTACCTTTAGAGAATGCTTCTAGCATCAGTCCTGACCTTGTCACTCCTCTGCTTAACCTCATTGCTCTGAGTTTAAAGTTCAAATGCTTTCAGTGGCTTAGAAAACCCTACTGGGCCTAGTCTTGCTTACCTCTCCATCCTTTCCCTACCCTGAATTCTAAGTTCCTTCCATCAAAATTTCCTTAACTTCTCAAATGACTTTGTTCTCTCTTGCCCTCAGAGCCTTTGTCCTGGCTCTTCCCTTTTTTCTTCACCCTTCCTTCTCTGAGTAAACCACTGCTTGTCCTTCAGGTTGAACTGATACCTCAGTTCCTTTGTGCTTCTTAGATGCTGGGTTATATGCCTCTATTACTTCCATGTGCTTCTACAGTGCTTTTTACTTCCCCATGATGGCATTTACAAACTGTGTTGTCAGCCTTGTTTAATGTCTGTCTGCCTCATTAATCTTCAAGAAACTTAGGACATGATCCATATTTATAAAACCTGAGCTCAGTTCTTGCTGAGTAGGGGTTACTCTTTTGGACTAGACAGGTACCTTCCAGGTTACTCCAATCCCAGCAACTTCTGAGGGTTTTATAAATAGCCACTTCACTCATGCATGTTCCCTGCTTGGCATCTGTAGGCATGTGACTGACTGCACAATTCGCTTAAGACAAACGGGTTTCTGTTTGCATGAGGGAGAGTCTTTCAATGGTAAGAGTTGTCTGACCTTGACTCTTCATATTGTAGCATGATCTTCTGCACATGCTTCTTAGGAACACCTGGTCCTGCCAACATGCCTGGGAGGTGCCAGAGGGCAGGAATTAGCCATACTCCCAACCAGGGCACCACGTGCCAGGTGGTCTCTGAGTGTGCGTGGAGCCAAATTGAACTAAACGACTGTCTTGGCAACAGCTAACTTTCCAAGACTCAACAACTTGCTTCTAGCCCAGCCAAAGGCTTGCCGCTCTGAGGCAAATGTCACTGTGGTGGAGCTGTCTTAATGAGAAGGCATGCTTGCTTCTCTTCTGGGGGAGTTTCCTAGAGCGATGCTCTTAGAAACTCCTTGGCAGGAATCCTGAGCCAGGCTTGGCATTGACAGCGTCCTCCTGCTGGCATTAACAAGCCTCTTATTTAAATGTAAATGAGCTCTCAGTGCCAGTTTGTGAGTGAAACACATCGCTTGTGTTAAACCAGAGCTGGGAATGCTACAACACACCAAATGTCGGCTTGGTTTCCACTTCCCCACCACATCCGTAGTTCTCAGTGTAGCTCTCTTTGCCTGCCTTCTCTATCTGCAGCATTGGGAGTCCTCAGACAACAGGGAGAATTGGTGGAGTCCAGGGATCTGCTCATAATTGCTTTCAATAAATTACTTAGATATGCCATAAAACCAAATAAATCGGGCATTATAAAACTAGCACCACATCAAACTCAAGGCAGCAAAGTGGTCTTCAAGGCCCATCACAGGTCTGAGCTGCTTCCACTGGTTTGCTGACTATGCCAGCCCAACTGTCTCTGGGAGTCCACTTGTGCTATACATGTTCCAATCTTCATGCACACTCTTTCCTTTCTCCTGGATTGCTTCTATTTAAAACCAAATATACATGGGTGGTTTTGCCCAATGTCTGGTCCTGCTAAGCCATCTTTTTGCCCACTCCCAATTTCCAGGCCTCTATTATCCATTTTTTATCTTGCTTTGGCATTTCCCTCTTAATTTCAGATCTTCTTAGAGTTTACTTGTGTTCCCCCAACATGTGGGTTCTACCTGCTTCTCTGTCTGATACCCTAAAGGCCAGTTTGCAGCTTGTACTATACTAGATGCTAGATGCTATCTGTTGTCATATGTTCAATATAACTGGGCTATGTGTATATCTTGAGGCCAAGGTTGGACTTTTGTATCTCAAATCCTAGCCAAAATCCTCATGAATGAGTAAATAAAAGGGTAAATTAAAAGGTGGAGAAAAGAGTAGAAAAACTCCATTTAGCCACCAGGATCTTACTACAAGAGACCAAGTAGGGCTTTGTTCTATTTCACCATCCTTCAGTCTGGCATGATTTCTAGCCAAGCATAAATTACTCAGGGTTCTCCAGAGAACAGAACCAATACACACACACACACACACACACACACACACACACACACACACACATTAGTTCACATGATTGTGGAGGCCGAGAAGTCCTACCATCTGCTGTCTGAAAGTTAGAGAACCAGAAAATCCTGTAGTGTAATTGAATTTGTGTCTAAAGGCCCAAGAATCAGAAGCTCTTGTGTCTAAGGACAGAACATAGGTGTTCCAGTTCAAGAAGATAGAAAAATTTCCCTTATTCTTCCTTTTCATTTTATTTCTATTCAAGCCCTCAACAAACTGGACGATGCCCAACCACAATGGGGAAGGTGGATACTCCCTAGTTAGTCTACCGATTCAAATACTGCTCTCTCCCAGAAATATCCTGAATTCATTTTGTGCTTCCGTAACAAAATGCCATAGTCTTGGTAAATTATAAAGACAGAAATTTGTTTCTCACTGTTCCAGAGGCAGGAAAGCTGAGGATGAAGTTTCAGAATCTGACTGCTCTCTGCTTTCAAAATGGCACCTTGAACGCTGTGCCTTCCAGAGCGTAGGAATGCTGTGTACTCACACGGAAGAAGGTAGAAGGGTACAAAGGGGATGAATCCCTTCGATTAAGCCCTTTTTTGAGGGCACCTAATCATTCATTTCTTAAAGGCCCCACCTCTTAATACTACTACATTGGCCATAACTGAACTTTGGAGGGGATGCACCCAAACGATTGCATGCACTCACAGACACACCCAGGAATAATTTTTTAGCAACTATCTGGGCACTCATTAGCCCAGTCAACTTGACATATAAAACTAACCAACCCTCCAAGTGTTCATTTTGATGTCAAGGCGACGTCAATTTGAGTTAATCCACAGAATGTGCTATAAACATTAGACATGAGTTGTGGAAGCCTCCATGACAAGCCTAATGGACTGCACTCAGTGCAAAATGCAAAACGATAAAAAGGAAGCCCTGCAAGATAAGAGGTAACTTCCCCTGGGACACTTTGAATCCAGTAAAAAATGTCTTTGTTATAAGGCAGAACACTGGTGTCAGCTTTATTGTCGGTGAATCTGAATTTTCTAGCTGCCTCAGCCCAGTGACTCATAAAAAAGATGTTCCTGATGGCTGAGTCTAGCCTGAAACAATGTAGACAACACTTCTTTCTCCCCAAGCCCCATCCCCACCAATGCTCATTTATAGACTTTGGTTGGTGCTTTGTCCTGGGAAAGATGATTCGGGTTATCAGGGGTGCTGGTTTGGGGCTTATGTGGAAAGAAGGGTTTGAGGCCGATAAGATCTGCTTGTTCTGCACAAGCCTCTGTGAGACTAAGCACAGATTACAGAGGACATAAAACATGGAGGAAGGAGGAGAGGCTTCCTATCCTTCTTCAGGAAACCAGTGACAGCATTGTGCAGACAGGAAACTTTGAAGACAGAAACCTTGACTCCATCCTGATGTTCTCACAATGTTGAGAGGAAGCAGGGAGATTCCTGGAATTGCATTTTCAGGAATCACTCATGGATGGAGGAGTAGAGAAAGAAACAAAAGAACAAGGCAGATAGTTGTGGCTTTTACTGACCCTCTGCTTTGTAAGTCCACCTCAATTTCTTCTTCGGCACTCCCAACTATGAGTGGGAGACATCTGGAGGGAAAGCTATCTCTGGAAACCAAGATAGTAGAGAGTTATTTTATCAAAATTTTGTTAAAAAAAAAAACAAACTCTCCTGCCCCCCACCCCCCGCTTTGTTGTTGTTGTTTCACACATGGCTATTGCCTGAGGTATTTCAACTATATTTCAATGACACCCCAAATGGGAAAAGAATGGCATGAAACAGCCTGGAGATAGGTACCGTGGTGTTTAGTTAGTTATTCTTCAGCATCTAACATAGAATATATTCCTGAATAAATTTTTTTTTTCCTTTGGGAGCTAAGTTTTCCCATCTATGAAGAAAGGCAAGTGAGCTAAATAATTCCTAGGAAAAAATACACTGGAAAAGAGCAGAGTACAAACCTAATATTTATCAATTCACTCACATGACAAATGTTAATTGCCTACTGTATATCAGGCAGCATACTAGATTCTGCAGATAGATTACAGAGAGAGCAGACATGAGCTTTGCCCATGTGGAAGTTTTCGTCAAGCAGGAGAGATGGTCGTTAACGAAAGGACAAAAATAAAAGTAAAATGGTAAATGTGATAGCTCTATGAAGTGAGTTGAATGATTCTATTGGGATTTAAATGAAAAAAAAATGTCAGGGACTGTAAGCAGGATGATGTGTACTTTGTGATTCTGTAAATGAGAATATAGAAGGTGACATGCGAAGCTGAGGGTTTGAGTATGCTTTTTGTGTATAAAACAAAGATGAAACTGGGGATGGGGCTATGCAGGACCTGGTCACAAGAAAGAAAATGATACCATATAAGCTAAGAGATAGAAGCCAAGTGAGAAGAGTTTTAAGAATTAAGTAGTCTACTAAGAACTTGATGGAAAAAACTGTGTTTTGTTTATCTTTGTTTCTTTCTCCTTTCCCTCATCCCTAAGGCAGCTAGCACAGAGCCTGCTCTGAGTGGGTGCTCTATGTGTCTTTGTGGAATAAATACTCTACAAGAAAGGGAGACTTAGATGTGTTTGACGGATTGGGCAAGGTCACTTAGCCTGTTGGTGGCTAGAAACAAGATTGAAATCCAACATTAAAATGAACAGCATTCTAAAATAATGTTGTTTTTAGAACTGATTCCTAAGCCACAATTTGTGATGGTAGAGGCACCAAGAAGAAATTATCACTATATACCAAGAGCTCCAGGAGGTATGCACATCCACACCTGTGCACACACACAACCATACCCTTCCTTCCTCCATCACTTCAATTTCCCAACAATCCACACTACTACCATTGCTTTATTCAGAGACAGAGAAGCTATCTTGGAAGCTGACGGCTGGGTAGTCATCAGATTTACAGTTAACAGTAGGTCAGAGGCTAAGTGGAAACTGTGTAGATGTAAAACATCTACTTCCTTGAAATATTGCCTTTCCCTGTGAAATGGACACAGGAAGTGATCTATTGCTCCTTGGTTCTCTTTATTCAAGGAGTTTCTACATTATTTTCCAAGAGCACAACCTCTACACAGTTCAGTGCAGTCATTTTGCTGGGCACAGCTGGGCTGATAGCAGTGGGTCTGATGAGGGACCTGTAAGTGCTTCTGCAAATGAGAGCAAAAGGAGGCTAGAGTCTCCCTTCTGAGAGGTTCGAGTTCAGCTAGGACTCAGGCTGCCTCCTTAGCTTTTGTCCTGAGCATTATGAATTATGGAAATGGATCCTATGTCCATGGCATTCACACATTTTATACTTGAAAAATGCAATACAGCCTGATGCTTGTTCCGTGTCCTTGGAACAGTTCTGTTGTCCTGTATTTTTCAAGATCAGAAAGGGAGCAACCTTGACCTGACAGCCTAAAATTCTGCTCCACAGTTCATTCATATTTCATTTGTATTCTCCAGTTTCCTGGACAGCATGATTTAATAATTTTACAATTTATTACTTGTATAGTAGATTTGTTTTATTCTCTCTCTCTCTCTCTCTCTCTCTCTCTCTCTCTCTCTCTCTCTGTGTGTGTGTGTGTGTGTGTGTGTGTGTGTGTGTAGGTTTATGTAACTCACAGGTTTGGTGGTTCCAAGTGCATTATTTTGGCCTGTGGTGAGTGCCCAATGGTAGATGGTATCAAACCCAGGCAGGAGTGCATGCAGAGGTCAGGTGCTACACTTTGAACTAGGGCATGGAGAGAGAAGAGAAGGGGCAAAACTTGCTCCTTTTATAACCACCTTCTTACAAGAACTACCAAGTGGTCACAGGAGAACTACCTTAATCCTTCAAGGGCATGCTATCAATGGTCCAAGGAACTCCTACTAAGCCTCACCTCTTGAAAGTGCTACCATGACCCAGTACCACCACTCCAGGGACCAAGCTCCCAATACATGGACCCTGGAGGGACCCCCCAAGCATATCCAAATGATAGCACTTCCTCAGGTTTCTCCACTGCAAATTTCTGGCCTTCCACTCACATGCATCAGAGCACATCTGTGTTATACAGAGGGTTGGCTTTACATCAAACTTAGAAGTTACAGTACTATCAGACACTAGAAAGGCAATATGTCAATCAATGGAAGGGTAACTGATGTGATACAGCAATTTGTATACGGGGTAAAAGCGGGAGTTCATAATCCACTTGAATCAAACCGTGTAATATGATGTATTAAGAACTATGTAATGTTATGAACGACCAATAAAAAAAAAAAAAAAAAAAAAGAAGTTACAGTACTTATTTCCTTAAACCATTGGGTTAGATCTTTTCCCTTAAAACATAGACAATATCTAATGCTCTTATTTCTTTCATGTGGATTCCTTGATTCCTTCCTGAGGCAGTCATGTAACCAACTACAAAATTGCACATTATACATTTTTAATTAGCAAAATTATAAAACAATGCCTAAGTACCCATGAGATCCTTTTGTCAATGATTTTCATGTCATGTGCTTAGAGTGACTTTAGTCTGACTGAACCTTGCCAAGATTTCATAGGAAAACCTCTGCTTTCCTTGCAAATATTAAGATACATCAACCTCAAAGGGTTGGCCGAGCTTTACATTTTAAAGTCTGGCATCAAAACCATTTAATTTTGTGGTGCTTACCCATTAAAGACAGTTGGCAGATTCTACTAGCCCGTATGGCAAAGGCATAGTCCATCCACAATATGCAGAATCTGGGAGAAGCAATGACCTCCTACTAGTGCCCACACTGAAGAAATGTCTTATCTTCCAAAGGACAACCCAGAAAATCAAACACTGGCAAAAATGTTATCCCATTGTGAAGAGTTTCACAACCCTTTAAGATTTTTAATTTGCATGAGAAGATCTAGGGGACCATGAGACCCACTCTTTTTCATTCAATCTAAACTCGACCTACGATTTTCTCTAACAATTCCCTAGAACTCACATCCTAGGGGTAGAATACAATGCTATTTGTGTTTATGTAATGCATAATATCTCTGCTGGAGGAAGGTCAGGATCTTAAAAGTTAGGACATCTTGGCTTATTTCCCTTTGGTCAGAGACAATTCTTTGCAAATAAAGTAATATTTGTTGGGCTTTCCTTCTTGCTGCCAAAGAAAAGGGAGAACAGTCAGAAGTGTAAAATTTCACCTCAGGAAAAGACCTAAGAGATTTAATTGCTTTACTTTTATGGACATTTGGAATTCCCACTAAAGATTGTCTTCCAAAGAGTTGTTTAGTCATTGCTTGATTATCTCAAGTGACAAGGAACTCACATTCTGTTGAGCTCTACAGTTACTGCTCCCCACACCCCCTCTGTTTTTGTGGAGCTACAATAAGCTTATCATTTCTACCCACTGATTCTAGTTACATCCTCTGATGCCACACAGAAGAGGTTAAGTTTTGTAAATCTGCCCACTACTCTTTATGGCAACTCTTTCTCAATTAGACACCAAAAACATTCCTTCTTATATAGAGAAATTCATCTTTCATTTACCTCCTACAACATCCTAAACAATTCAAGCCATTACCTCCTCTCATGCACTATTATTCCATGGGGTGAGATTACTCAACATTCCCTAACCCACTAAGGATCAGAGAGGGATATTCTGCAATGTTACCCACCTTGGAGGTGCTGTGTCAGGTATTCAGGAGCAGTCCTGGAAACCCTATTTATTTTCCATCATTTTCTGCTGCTTCCCAGCACAGAGGAGCCTGGGAAAAAACCTCTTTAGGTGATACCTATCAGGTGCTGTGAACTTTATCCAAATTTGGAACAGAGTCAGAGGATCTTCATGGGTCCAGCTGGCCCTATGACTTTAGTCTTCTAAGCTGTCACTCTAACTGCTATATCCAGATACAATATTACACTCCCTTCCCATTATACTGCAAGAGATCCAGTACTTTGAAAGATTTTAGAGAAAGATGACCTTTTCTGCTTTCCAGTTGGCATTTAACTCTCTAGAGATCTATTCTAACTTCTCTCCAGTCACCCTTGTTTTCCTTGTCCCCAGTTCTGGCAAAGGACATCATCTTTGCACACTTCTTCATTAGGGTCACAGAATCAACACCTTCTCCTGATCGGCTCACTTTCTCTTGCTTCACTGACATGGGCTGTTGTGCAAGACTCTAAGATTTGGATAATGAAGAGACATATAGAATAGGAAATGACTTAAAAGATATACCTCAGACTTCACTGATATTGTAGCTTATGGACATCCACCCTCCAAGGGAGTACCTTACTGGAGGCTTCTTCCCCCAAATGCCTCCCTCTCTAAAAATAGTTCTGTCTCCAATCCTATCACCAAAGCACTTACCCTTTCAACCTTCCCAGGACACCAGAAATCTCTTCAAGTGCAAATAGAAATCTCAGTGTGAGGAAGAGACCAGTGCACGTTATTATGTAAAGTAATTTATCTTTTCACTGGCTTAATTCACACTTCTAGAATGAGCCTTGGCCCCGTCCTTGTATAGTAGCCAAAATGCTGATTAAAGCATTTTCCTAATAAAAGAGCAGCCCGTTCTCTCAAGGAATTCTACCTATGTACCCAGGAAGAAAAAAAATATTTGCACCTAGCATGAAGGAGAAAGAGAAGTAGAAGGGGAAAGGGGGAGAAGGGGAAGAAGAAGAGGAGAAAAAGAGAAAGGAGGAAAGAAAAGAGGGGAGGGAGGAAAGGAGAGAAGGAAGAAGAAAGCAAGAGAGAAAGAGGAAGGAAAGAAAGAGGGACAGAGGGAGGGAAGGAAAGAAAGAAGGAAGGAAGAGAAGGAGGAGAAAAGGAAACAAGCATAACATTGAGGAAATTCTAGGACTGCGTACCTTCAGAACAGCAAACCCTACAATTGTAATCAAAGGCCCTTTCTGAAATGGGTTGAGTACAGTTCATTTGACTTTTAAAATGCAGAGGACTTGAGCCCAGTTTTAAAAAAAAAAAAATCACACTCTGTTTTGTCACATTTCCTATCTTAAAATAAACAAAAAAACTAGAGAAGGTACCTGGGAATAAAGCAGTTGTCTTTGCTGCCCACCACCTTGCTGATAGAGATCCTACTGTGGGAGGCTGCTTTTGAAATCTAAAGGACTCTGTAGGAGAAAAGTATAATAATAAGTGAGTTTAATCAAAGTTTTACATGTCATAGAAGCCTTCAGAAATGGAAACCCAAATACCCCAGGGAAAACTGTCTACTTCTGGGATTACGAAGAAGGGCCACCTGTGTAGAAAAATGATTGAACAAAAGGATATGGCCTAATGGTAGCTGGCACGCAGAAACAGAAAGGCCTGTCTGTCCAACTTTTGGTCTCTGTGTGGCATTACTTCCTCCTGGATATGGGGCAGGATACTAGCCATGTGAGGGTCTTCAAAGGAGAAGGGAGACCAGAGAGCATTTCTAGGATTCATGGCTGACTTTAGAGGAGAGGGGTTCCAGATTCTATGATCCACTGGGAGAGAAATTACAGTTTCCATGAATCGCTTCAGTGGAAGAAGGAAGGATAAGAAACAGAAGGACAAGAGAAGATCTGAACGACTTTGCTCCTGAGACCCTTCCAGCCTCTTTCAGTTCAAAATACTCAGCATAACAATGTGCCATATTTCGGGGCATCAGGTTCTGAACCTTGCCATTTAAAACTAGGCAGAAAACTAAGATGCAGAATAGCATTTCAGGACCTGTCCAGAGTTCCAGGTCCGAGCTGTGTTGCTTCTCTCCTAGGCCACAATTATTTCATGGCAATATATTCAAGAGACAGTTAAAAAAAAAAATCTCTTCCCCATTTACTGCTTTAGAAACAGAATCCACTGCCTAATTGAGAATCCTTTCTGCCTAATTACTCCATTCCCAAATTTTTTTTAAGCAGCAGAGTTGCTGTGGAATTATGTACTGTATAATTTCATCATTTAGCAATATGTAAATCAGGAGAAGAAAAGAAGAGAGAGAGGGAGGCAGGAGAGAAGGGAGAGAAGGGTGTTGAGGCATGGGTGTATGAGCGAAGAGCCCAAAGCCACATGGCAGAGCTAGGTTTGAGTTCCAATTTCCCCACTTAAGAACTTCCTGCTTCTTGGCAAATCATGTCCTAGTCCTGAGTCTCCATCTTTCCCTTCTGTCCAAAATTTTCACATTTCCAGCACCTAGCACAGCTCCTAGCTTCAAGTTAGGTCTTGATCATTAGCTGGTGAATGAATGAATAAAGGAGTCCCTGTTTTTTTTTCCCTTAAGAATTGTCTGCAAGTTGGAGTGATTGGGTGACATAAAAACATTAAAGAAAGCATAACATGTGGTTATATGCACAGTATCTTAATTCCTACTTCAGAAAGTACTGTTTAATGTCAAATTCTCAGAAAACACCCTTTCCTTGATTTTTGATAAAGCAGTCTGCTTCTATAGAAGTAGAGATAAACAATAGGCTTCCAAAGTACAAGTGTCTGTCACACAGGAAATCACTTTTAATTTCCCTGGTTGTCCTGAATATTCTGCAATTGAAAAAAAATTATGGATAAGAGTTAATGTCTACCATTTTTTTTTTTTTTAGTGAGTCCAGGGAAAACCTTCTGTACCTTGTGTCCCCTAGAGGCTATTCAGATCTGGGGCTGTTGAGATGATTTTCCCCCAAGGGTGCACCTCTCAGGTTTACCTGTGGGTGCTCTTCAGACTCTTCCTGAATGTACAGGTGACAAAGGTCAGGCCTACCTCTGGCCCACCTGATCACAATTAGGAGCAGACACCCTCAGGTATCACACTCACTCTTCAAGGGATGGCAGTTTTAGTTTCCCAGGCTCCTGAGAGCATCTTTGCCATGTAGTTTGCTCTAAGGAACACAGAATCTCACTCTACCTACTCCACAAGCAAGGGTGCTGCTCTTCTTTCTATTGCCTCTCAATTCAGGCTTTACCTCCTGGGTTGTAGGAAATGCAGTCCTGGCTCACTCCTTTCAAAGAAGACTGACTTCTGATTGCCCCTTGTCTTCAAGAGATGTTGAGTAGGCCCGAATGACCTAGAGTCAGGAGAATTGGGAAGTTACTTCCTCTTCTGGACCTTGGTGTTCTCTCTCTTGGGATTAAAACAAAAATGTTCGTGATATCTGGTTTCTCTGCAATCTTAATCTCTAACATTCCCTCTTTCTGAGATCAAAGTCCCTTGATCTCATTGCCCAATATTTTGACAGAGTTGGCCTAATCTTGCATTATCAGAGAACAAAATTAAATGACCCAATGAACCCATCTGTTTATGCCAGTATGAAAGACTTAACAACTATAAACTGGAAAACTGGCTTCTCAAACAGTGTCTCTCATACAATACAGAGATTTGCCTTTCTAATGGCTAGGGAGCAATGTATAAATCATAATGGGAAAGCATAGGACTTGGGATCCCTAGACCTGGAGCTGAACACTGCCTCTCTCAAGTCCAGTTGTAAAGTTCTGGGCAAACCCCTTAACCCACTAAGCTTACAAATTTCCTCCCTTATGAAAAAAGAATACTACTACTTTCCCCCATAAGTAGTTGTGGGGTTAAGCTAGAAAATAAACTGTTAATTTCAGGCTTTGACAAAAACAAGGGATATGATTGATACTATTTTAAAAAGCATGAGAACTGATTAGGTCAACCACTACAGTGTACTAAAGAGTAATCCATTACATTCACAATGGGGCCTTAAATTTATATTTTATCTCAGACTTTCCAAGGACATCAGAGGTATACAGAATGAAATGTTGTACAATTAGAAGACACAGAACTTTCTTAGAGACCATTTCTTCTTATTATCCAATCTCAACAATATTGAGTACCAACAATATGGCAAGCACAAATTATGGGGCGCCTGATAGGAACCAGAAAGGCAGAGTTCTTGCCCCAAATCTATCTGTACTCTAGAAGAAGAATCAGGAAGTAACAACCAAACATGGAAATGACTTCATGTACTACACTGGTGTCATAACAAATAAAATATGGAATGACAGTGTACTTTCGTTGTTTGGGTGGTCACTGAAGGCCGCTCTGAGCAGGTGACATCTGGACTGAAACTAGAAGGATAAAAACAAGGAAGTAAGGGGAAAATTTGGTAACAGAGCTAATTAGACATCAACCCAGGCCCTGCATCCAGGTCTGGAGACTTCCTCTGCTGTACCCACTGGCCTATGTCGGTTTTCTCCTTAATCAGAATTCACATCTGCTCAGTTAACCAAGATTTTCCTGCTATGGCCTAGATTCTCTTCTCTCCAGGGTCCAAGGAGCATCTCTTCTCTCACCTCTGAGCCAAGGTTGAGTGGTCCTTAAGCTCCTGTGGCACATCTGTCCAACATAAGCATAACCCAAACCTCATTATTCTAAGTCTCTCTGCTCTAAGTCATAAGTCACATGACTGAGTCCAACAACAGTTGAGTTTTTCGTTATTCAGAAAGTAACTATGGGAGTTTTCTAAGAGCTAACTCTTAGAAAACTAAGAGTTTTACTATGGGAGTTTTCTAAGAGCTAACTCTGCTTTAAAACACACAGACACACACAAAAAAATATCTATTAAAGGGTAGGAGAGAAAGAAGAGAACTGCACCCTGAAGATTTGTACCCATTCATTCTGAATCTGTGGAACACTGACAGTGTAGTAGTCATTTTGTAAGGTGCTACCAGGCTCACAGAAATAAATTATGCAGTCAGGGTCCTCAAGAAAACCGAGTTTGGTGAGGAAAGAACCTTAAATATATAGATGATTAGAATGCAAAGTAATAAGTAATAAATACTACTGCAGAGAATTACAAAAGAAATATAAACAATAGTAAGGGAAAGAGTTATTTCCTTGGAGGTGAACCACAGAACGCTTTTCAGAGGAGGTAACATTTGAGCTGAGCCCCGATGGAAAGGAGGAAAGAACAATCTAAGTAGAAGACAAGACCATAAATCATGGAGGCAGGAAAGTCCAAGGAGAGTTTGGCTGTACATACACATAAAAAGAAGAGCAAGGTCAGCTCCTGTTAAGGTTTATTTTCTTCCTAACTCTTCTGGACTCTGTTCATAGGCCTGAGCCCCACACAGGCTATCTTTGATCTCAGGGGTTCTACTCTTGCTTCTCTGAAGGCAGCACCTGCACAGGCTCCGTCATTTAACATGTAGCAATGTCATGTCTGAAAGGGCGGGGATAGTAGCAGGTCCTCTTACAATACTTCTTTTCAGTCCTAAGGAAAAAAGAAAGAAAGAAAGAAAGAAAGAAAGAAAGAAAGAAAGAAAGAAAGAAAGAAAGAAAGAAAGAAAGAAAGGAAGGAAGGAAGGAAGGAAGGAAGGAAGGAAGGAAGGAAGGAAGGAAGGAAGGAAGGAAGGAAGGAAGGAAGGAGAAAGAAAGAAAGAAAGAAAGAAAGAAAGAAAGAAAGAAAGAAAGAAAGAAAGAAAGAAAGAAAGAAAGAAAGAAAGACAAAACAGGTGACCATCAGATAAAAAGAGTTCTGATCTCTCTGCTAAGTTACATCTGAAAGTTGGTCCTCTGAGGCTCTAAAATTCTATCTATGTGTTGGCATCTCCACTTGGGTGCCCCAGGGATAGCTTAGATCCAACCAATATTCTAAAGTAAACTTATTCACTCTCTTTCCAAACTGTCCTTTCCCCACACACATTTTGGCTAATTGTTTATCAAATTAGCAATTGATGTTAGAACATCAATTCAAGTTATTGCATTTATATCTCTAGTTTCTCATTTCTTTTTCAGACTTCTCACCTATATAAAATTATCTACCAAAGCCGGACAAATTTACATCTTCAGTTTCTAAGTCTTTCCTTCTTCTCAGTCTCATTGCCAGTGGTTTGGATCCTTATCTACTGGTCTGGCTTCTGTAACAATTTCAAACTGGCCATCTTGCACTCATCTTCTCTCTTGTACATCAGGTGTCCTGTTGGTAAAATAATTTTTAAGAAGGTGCAATAGTCCTCAATATGTTTGGATTCTCTCTCTGTGTAGGAAACTCAGTTTCACCTGACATTTATGGTCTTCTCCAGTGCAGACAATATCATTTGCCTCTTCTCCTGATGCCTCCCTCTCACACACTCACAAATATCTTATATTACTCTCACATTATATTATCTGTTCCTGAGCCCTCTGCCTTCTTGTCAGTAAAAAATCTGACCTATTATTCAAGATCAGTCCAAATGCTGCTTTTTTGTGACACCGTTCTTAGTCCCCAGGCCTCTTGCTGGAATTCACTCTGACTTTTTTAGTGTTCCCAAAGCTCCTAATTGGTCCCTTGTGTGGTAATCAAATGACATCCAATATTACCCATATCCTAATACCCTGAACCTGCAAATATGTTACCTTACATAGCAAAAGGTTAGTTCTGCAGATGCAATTAGGTTAAGGACCTTGAAATGAGGAAATAACCTTGCATTACCCAGATGGGCCCATGCAATCAGGAATGTCCTTAACAGAGGGAGGCAGAAGGTCAGAGAGGGAGAGAAGATGCTACACTGCTGGTTTTGAAGACAAAGGAAGGAGCTGGAGGTCAAGGACTATCTTGAGGAGCTGAGAAAGACAAGGAAAGAGATTCTGAGAGGCTCTGGAAGGAACATATCCCTGCAGACCCTGCTGTAGACTCCTCTCCTCCAGAATAGTGTGGTGATCATTTTGTGTTATTTTAAGGCACTAACTTTGTAGTAATTTGTTAAAACTGCAATAGCAAATGAATACCTGCTAATTAGCATTGATTCATTTATTTGCCTGATATGGGGGACTGGGGATAGAGCTTAGTGGTAGAGTGCTTACCTAGCAAATGTGATTCTCTGGGTTCCATCCCCAGCACCACAAAAAAAAAAAAAAAATAGAGCCTGTTTTTATTTGTCCGATACTATAGTATCCTTAATATTATAAGGTCCTTGACAACAAGGACCAATCAAACTAATTGTCTTACTCCCTTGATGTCTAACATTAGGCTCTGCACATGTAGATGCCTAGTGTGCCTTTGAATTTAAAACAAATGCTATCTTTTGGGTATTTGAATTAAATCAAATGGTCTTTTGAGTGAGGTCCCAGAACTAGAAGGAAGTTGTAGTGTATATGAATCCAGGTGGGCTGGAACAGGTGTGTGGGCATCATTTCAGGTGGCTGGTTTTCATCAGGTTAGTAGTGCTTCCAGCCTAATGGGAGCTTTGGCAGTGGCGGGGGGGTGGGGTGTGGATTTATTAAGTATGTCTTTGGGGCTTATACTATTATCTAACCTCTTATCATCCACACTCCATATTCTTAAGGGTCTCACTAAACTTTCCAAGACAGTAAACATGAGTGCCCTAGTAAAGAAAGATACATGGAAGTCAATTTCTCAGCATGGAGAAGCAGGTTACTTCAGTTAGAAGTGATGCTCAATGAATTGCCAGTCAATGGCCTCCCACTGCACTCGCCTATTCATTTACTCAGACATTCATTCCACAAATATGGAGCAACTACTGTGTGGCTGGGATCAAGGATACAAGGAAGGAAAAGACATAGTGTTGGACATCAAGGAGCTCACATCAGAGGAAGAGCAGGGGAGAGACATGGGAAAGATGCAAGCATCGCCTTAAGAGCTATGCTAGAGGTGTGTGTGTACACGCCACTAATTAATTCTTTATCAGTTCTGTAGCTTCTGGCATGTAGCCGTGACCGAGGCAACTATGAATTTTGTCTACCTCATACTCACAGCCCAGAAGCTTTCATTCTTCAGAGTGTCCCTTTTAAGTTATATTACACATCCACACCTGGATCTTGTGGTTTCTGACTCCCAATCAAGTAGGGTAGCCTTTCAATTTTATAGTCCAGAAGGATAAACTATCATTCATATTTTTTTTGAGAGAGAGAGAGAGAGAGAGAATTTTTTAATATTTATCTTTTAGTTTTTGGTGGACACAACATCTTTATTTTATTTTTATGTGGTGCTGAGGATCAAACCCAGCACCCTGTGCATGCCAGGTGAGCGCGCTACCGCTTGAACCACATCCCCAGCCCCTATCATTCATATTTTCCAAAGAAAACTCAGCATCCTTCCTCATTGGGACTTAGCAGGTCTAAATTATTAAATTTTCCTCCTTCACTCTCCCTCTCCAAATCCTAGCTGCTCAACCAGTATCATCATGCAATTTAGACAATCCACTTGTAGTGTCTTGGTCTCAGTTTCTTCTGGAAATTGGGTGTAACCATCATTCCTGCCCCTCCTATCTCTTTTGAATTTTCTGAAAAGCAGTTATGATAATAATCAGTAAGGGATGTTGCAGAACAAAAGCTGTTTTTATGTGTTACCTGTCTTTAAAGTCATAATGGTGATTTTAGTATAATATTGATGCTAATAAACATTGCTGCCATGCTTATTATTTTCATCACTATCATTGTCATAGGAAAGTTGTTCATTGCTTCCAAGAATCAGGCAGCTGTCATTGTCAAGTGACTCGATCCACATAATAAAAAACAGGCTACATTAGAATGCCTTCGGAACCTTGCTCCATGAAAAGCCATGCTTACCACATCTTCAAGGGCCTCTCTCTCCCTCTCTCCTCTAGGTAGAAGATATGCCTCTAGCCTACAGATGACCAGGTTTCTTTTAGAATGTGCTGCCTGGTTTCCTGGTATCTCATCGTAAAACCTTGCTGACTTTCTTGCCTGCATCCTTTGGCATGGCTGGCCCAAACACATCTACCTTCTAAGAATCTGGGGAAGTAGAGGAAAACAAGATGAGGCTGTCTGGGGTTGTCAGAAGGATGGTTCTCCTCTTTAGCTGCTAGTTCTTCATGGTGCTTTTGCTCTTAGTTAATTAGAGTCCCAGACTGGTCTCTTTAATGACTTCTATCTCCCTTGTTGATGCACTACAATCAAGGAAGTTTCCATGTTGTTTTTTAATGCTGCAGCTTAGCAACAAGGGGTTTCATGTTATTATTCATCACTGGAATTTAGTCCTCAGAGGGAGCTGACCCTGCATTAAGACTTCCAGGATGCACAATTCTTATAAGATCCAGTGATCTTCGGTCCAAGATGTGCATCCAAACATTGATTGAGACAGCTGCCTCTGGGCCCTGATACTCATTGACTGCAAAGGACTTTATTTCTCTTTTCTCTATTTCTTCTGTAAAATAGGCACACAAGACCATATTCAAAGTAAACATGGGATTTTGTAGGTGGTGCATTAATAATTATCTCATACCAAGAGCAGGTAATTTTAAGAGTCTACTGAAAGATTTTAGGGCTTGAAATGAGAAAGATATATATATCCATTGCTTATTTGTTATGGATCTCTGAGCTAGCCTCTGCTCACCTCTGACCCTACCAATTAGAGCCAGGGAGTAGGTAGCAATGGGGTTTATTGTGAAGAACATGATAAAATATGCATGTGGGGGTTAGAGAGTTTTGTTCTAGTCACACTTTGGTATTTACTCATTATGCCATGAGTGTCCAAATGCTCCCTTTTCTAAGACTCAGTTTCATCAACTGATTAAGGCTTTCTCTTACTTAAAGCAAAACAAAACAAGTAACAAAATACCAATGAGAAAACTACTGGACCAGATGATTTCCAAAGTCCCTTCTGCTAGATAATGAGGCAGGAGAAATGGTTAAAACGGATGGGCAGGAAACTTGGACTCCTTTGAGGTCAGGTTTCTCTGTGTAGCAGGGCTGAGAAACTACAGACACGAGCCAGACCTCATCAAGGTCAGGCCAACTTCTGTGTAAGCAGAGAGGGGGGAAAAAAAGAACTGCTAGTGAGACTAGTGAGACATCTACTGTCTGGTACCCAGGTCCCCACTAAAAAAAAAAAAAGTCACTGTAACCTGATTGGACCACATGAAGAGCTGTGCACACAGACTGCCTTACCCAGCATTAGGTAAGGGGCTATCTCCCTTAACGGTGTAGATCTATATAACCCCCTAGACAACAGCCACTCTTGGTATCCCTCTCTTGAGCCCTTCCCTTTGGGAGCTCTGCTTTCTTTCTATTACTCTAATTCATTCTGATACCTTGCTCTCACCTTTGTGTCTATGGATTTCATTCTTCAAATTTGCGACACAAAGAACTCAGCCCCATGCTCCAGGCTACAATAATACAATAAACTGAATTAAAAATTTCCAAGAAATTGATAGGCTCAATGAAGAATGTTGTCCTAAAGTCAAGTCACAGCCACTTAGTAGTTAGCAGGAAGTTTGAGAAAAATTCTGTGTAGGAAACTATATTGGTGTCCTCCCAGCTTTACATCTAATCAACCTGCCAAGGGCAGAGGACCAGGTCAGGAGGCCTGGCCATGCTCTCTGAATCTTGGGCGAGACTTGGCCTTATTTTCCTCCTCATCAAACCAGAGGGTGTGGACTCAGTGTTCTCTGAGGCAGTTTTCCATTTAAAAGCCTAGGAATCTAACTTCTTGGAGTCTAACTTCTAACAAGTCCTGGGCACAAGGAATCAGGCCGGGCTCGTGTGTGCTGAAAGGCGCCTGGTTGGAGCAGATGGAGTGTGTCTATCATGGCGGCAGCGTAACCAGTCTGGTCACTTCAGATGTCTCTCCAATTAACACTCATGGCGGCGGCCAACTGCTCAGGCAGCAGAACGTGCTGGTGGAGAAGATGGCGGGAATGCCTGGGCCTGCTGCCACACCTATTATCTAAGCCTCACAGGAGCAGCGGAGGAGTGGGAGGGGCCAGCCAGACTTCACAGTGTGTGGGAGGAGGGTGGGTAAAAATGGGAGGTGAGATGCGTGCTGAAGATTTCTTTAGCTGCAGAGTCCTAGAAAGTTAGAAATGGAAAATGCTCATTCAGTAACAGTCCTTACTATATCCTTTGATTTCAATTCCTTCTTCTTCATTGTGCTTGACACAGTTTGGGCCACTGTCACCTCTTGCTTCTTGCTTACTGAGTGTTCTCTCTGCTTTCTTTCTTTCTTTTTTTTTTTTCCCTCATGACACCATGCCCTGCAAGACAGCCAGAGTGAAGCTTCTTAAAACATAAATGATTTATGTGATTATGTTATTCCCCTGCATTTCAGTGGTTCCTCATTTTGTTCAGGAAAGAATAAATCTAAACCCCATAGCCTGACATACACAGGCCCCTAGAGGCATCATTTACTTAATCTCTCACTTCCCCTACCCGTCTCATCCCACAACCTCTTGTCATTGGGGAATTTCTTGAAATTCCTCCGACTCTCACCTCTCCACATTCTTCCTTCCCCATTTTGTCTGTCAAAGAAGTGCTCAGCCTTTAAAATTGAACTTAGATATCACCTCTCCTGGGATTCACTCCAGGAGACCCCTCTCTGTGTCCCCCACGGGGCTGGGTATAACCATGGTCAGAACACCTCATAAGGGGGCCGCCCTTGGCCTCACTCTCCTTCGTGTTGCTGAGATTTCAGAGGGTCGAGGATGTGTCTGGTTTCTTTCTTCAGACAGGGCCACCAGAGGTAAAACTAATGTTGACATAAGGTACCATAGTGATCTCCAGAGTAATTTGTGCAATGCCAACTTCCTGTGTTGCTTTGAGCTCTGACCTTGGTTCTGGAAGAGCCATGTCACCAGAGAGTGGCCCTGTGACAAATGTAGATTCATTGAATGGAAGAAAGTGCTCATTTTTACAGAAGAGAAACAAACCTGGAAAGAGGAAGTGACTCCTTCAAGCCTACGTGGAGGGGGCGGGCCTAGGGAATTCTCTCCTGACTCCTTGCCCAGTGCTCTTCTGCTACCCTAGACTGTTAGGTAGTTTCAACAAACCTGCCTCTTCTGTGAGGGGCGAGCACTCTCCCTGGATTGAGTGTGTGTACAAAGGAAATACTCAGTTCCTCTGGATTCCTAGTGTCCCTGAGCTCTTGTGGAATTCCTGGACTTGAAAGCTGGGTATTGAGAGATGTACCACACAGGGAGGGTCATGGTAGAGCAAGACTGTCTAAAATATGTCAGAAAGCCCAGAGTTTGGCAAGGGTGGGAGGCATTTCGAACAAAAAGAGAATTATGAACCACGTGTACTATTTCAGGTATGGATGTTATCTGTGGGTCTCTCTGGCCTGGGAATGGCAAAAGGCCTCTCAAAGCCTTCATTCCCCCAAGCACGTAGAAAATCCCTGCCTGTGTTGTTCTTGGGAGGGACACTTTGGCTAGGAACAGTGTTTCCTGAAAAATCAAAACAGCTCCTCCGAGTGGGCCCGGCTTCCAGGGGCAGCCTGGAAGCTGGGCATGTTTCCCTAGGCCTGGGAGTGTGTGTGAAGGTTTCTGGAGGCTAGGGGGCATCTGAAGGTCAAGCTGCAGGGAATCCAAACCTCTGAACCTGATTTACAGCTCAGGGCTTCAGGTCTCCTCCTGCTCAGCCCACAAAACCCTCCCCAATTACCTTCTCTGCAAGCCAGCACTCCTCAGAGCTGGGAAATGAGATCTAAGCGGTGGCTTTTCCTGGGCTTATGTATGGATTCTTCCCTGAGAGGATGACAGCGAGGAATTGAAGTGGCTCTTGAGAATGTGGCAAGATAGTGTCAGGGTGAATGAGGAAGCAGCAGCCTGGAACAGAGTGCAGAGGTATGTAGCTCGACACTCCTGTCTTTTATTCTTCCTTTCCTTTACTCTGTTTTCTCCTCATTTCTTTCCTTTTCTTGTTGTGCTTCCAAATAAAATCTTATATAGAAACCCAACATACTTAACCTAAAATAGAACTGCTCCAGGCTGCTGTGGGTTGGGGTTCTGCTCTCCCTTTCTTGGCTTCTCTCCCATCTGCCCCCAGTAGGGCCTGTGAGGCCCCTTCTTGGAACCCTGGGCTTCACACACTGCAGGGTGGATGACTGCTGGGATCCAACACCCCTACTCCACACACAAGAGACTGAGGCTCATGGAGATGGTAGGTTTTATTAAAAGTCAAACAGGGAAGTAGAGAAGGAGTTGGGGCTCTACAGGGACCCTCCTGGCTTGCTATGCTTCCTTTTGGAAACTCGTGTTAGATTCTCTCTGAGCCCTGAAAAGGTTTGGCCTTGCCTTTGGCTCTGCAGTGGGTACATCTTATTTTTATTAAAGAAACTGTTAGTTAGAATTTAAGAAGTTTTAGGTCAGTAGCTCCAGGTAATTAGCACCAAGTCAGCCTAGCTGCTGACTTGCTTTTTGGTCCGGGTACTGTGGCCAAGATGCGTTGCTGGGTCGCTTTGATCCAGGGCCCAATTTTATCTCTCTGCACTTAGAACCAGGGCCCCATCCCATTCCTGCTTTGCTTGGGGACCTGCCTTTACAAATTCTCTTGGAATGGTGTCCTGCCTTCTTGCTAGTACAAAGTCAACCAAGAAGTGCCTTTCTTTTTTCTCTGGGCCTGATCACTGCCTGAATCTACCTACTTGCTCCTCAACATGCTGACCATACCCCCCTTTCTGCCCAGGGCCAGACTAGGAGGTTTCTGACAGCACCTGGCTGTCAGCCTTCTCCCTTTGCCTAGACTTGCATTCTCCTGACCAGTCCAGCCACAAGACTTCAGGGAAAGTGGCACGGAGGTAGAAAGAGTTTATGAGAGTTGAATGTTTTAGGCCTCCTAATCTGGGCAGTCTAGGGGCTCTAAACCACACTCCACAACCTGGCCCTTTTACCTGTGAATTCCTAGATTTTATGAGAAGAATTTATCAGGACTCTGCTCAGAAGTGGCTCTTCAACTGACTCAGTGAAGCTCAGAACAAGAGACTCATGGGCTTCTTTCTAAACAATGTGGCCATCCAAGCCCAGTTATGTTGCAGGGGTTACCCAATCTTTTCCCTCTCCCTGAGTACTACAAGATCTACAATTTTTTTTTTTTCTGAGCCATCTCCAAGCCAGGTTGTGCCCCAAACTCTCTATCTAGGGCACCTTGGATCCTGAGATCTGAAATTCTCTAACTGTTCCTTATTATGCTACAACCCTCTGGCCCTCAGCCTGCTGAGGGGCTGGTAGAGCAGATTATAGACCCAGAGAGCTCTTCCATGGTCTGCGTGTACAGGCCCAGTGAGGGTCCCTGCCTGTCCTGGCTGTACCCAGTTACCCTTTCAGAATACAGATCTAGATCCTCCCAGCCTGCTGTCAGAGACCAGGAGAAGATAACCCGTTCCTTATTATCTCAAAGAGACCACCACAAAAGGGGTCTCAGCAGTATGGTTCTGCCTATGTTCCTTATGCAGCCCTGATATGGCCACCCATTACTTCCAGGCTCCTCGAGACTCTCCCCAACAGTGCCTGGCTGGAGAAAATGGGCCTAGACTTGGTGTTTCCTTACAGGATCGGCCTGGCCTGTGGCTCTGAGGCTTATAGAGCCACAGTGCCTGACTTGCCAGAACCCAGACCTCGAAGCCCCAGGTTGTGGTCAGAGTCCAGAGGAGGCTATGAGCAGCTATGAGGAACCCTGAACCCCAGAGTGGGAGCTGAAAAGCCTATGGGTTGTCCTCATGCACAGCTATCTGTGAGAGGTAGAGATACCTGAGGAACATTCTCAACATCCCAGTGAGAAAAGCATGTCCCACTTGGAATCCTAGTCTTGGCTCCAGGTCCAGAGATAACAGCGAAATTCCTGGAGAAAGGAGCCCCTACAGAAAGTGTCATCTGTTCTGAACTACCATGTCTCAGAGAATGCAGAGCTGCCCAATTCCTAGTATGCCAGCCCTTTCTTCTGAGTCCAACCTGACCAAAGATCAAGAGGTGATCCCTTTTGGAACCACTTATGTCCCTGGATGTCTGTAGGGAGTCCCGATGCCTTTGGATGATCCTTGGTTGGTTGGGAACCTGCTCAGGTGTGCCTACTGAGCCTGAGAGAGGCTGAAGTGGGTGTGCCACCTGGAGAGGGTTCTTTGCATGGAGAGGTCTTAAGATTTGTCATGGGTATAACAGTCCCATGTAAGAGCACCTGCGGTGGAGAAGCCAGGAAACTATCTGAGAAGGTAAAAATCTGTCAAATCTACCTTCTGAGCTTCCAGCACCATTGTTACTGGGTTATGAATGCCCCTCCCAGAAGCCTCTGGAATGTCCCCGGAGAGTAAGTGCTTTATGGAGAGTGGGGATTTTGGTCTGTTGATCCCAACTGGCCCAGCCCAGTGTGGCACTTTGTAGGTGGGTTTCCTTACCCCATGTCCAGTGGCCATGGGGCCCAGGAGCTCAGGCCTTGGAATCCTGTAGACTTGAGTAACTCACTCATCTCTCCCAACCTTAGGCCTCATCTTGAAAATGGGGTGACAGCACCTGTCACACAGGGCTGTTGGGATTCAGCTAAATGCCATGGAACCTCCCAGACACTGTGGGTCTTGAAAGTCTATTTTCTGTCTGACTCTGAAGCTCAGACCTGAGAGATGTCCTGGGTTTCATAGTCAGCACTCTCATCTTCCATGTCCAGGAGCAGGGAGGAGGCAGCAGAGTGGCAACGGGTCCCTCTGGGTTTGAATCTACAGTTGACATGTATATGATGCATTCTATTCTAGAGCAACGTGCTGGATTGTAACAACTGGGACAAGAGGCAGGAGGCCAGGATTTCTCCCCAAAGCTGCAGGGTTAGCTGTTTTACGACTCGAAGTTCTAGACCAGGTAGAAAAGCCAATTTCTCCTTCTCTTTCTAACCCAACATATGACATTAAAAATCTTTTAAGATGTACAGAACTTTTGAGTTTTTAAAACTTGTCACACTGAAGATCTCCTTCAATCCTCATGACAACACTGTGGAGTTGGCGAGGCAGGGTTTTATCTTCCACTCATGGGGGATCAGCCTGTGGTACAAACAAACGGTTCCTTCAGGGACTCACAGCCAGCTGGCAGCAGGACACAGAGCACAGTCCTCCTCACTTCCACCCACTGTCCTTTGACTTCTTTTTCTTTCACTTCACACTCAGACATTGACGTTGAACTTTTGCTGGAATCCTCTCATTTCCAGTATGACATGTCTTCCATATCGGCATTAGTGGTCAGGCCAGTCAATGTCACAAGTAATGTCCTGTTTGGCCAGCCTGGAGGGACTTTCCCCGCACTCTTTGTAGAGGATAGTGCTGCCTTCTAGGGCTCAGGATACGCAAAACTCAACTTGGACAGGAGGACATGGGCAGTTGTCTGGGGCTGCTGTGTACTCTGGGAACAGGTCAGGGAGTGGGTCCAGGTAATCACCTGAAGGAAACAGTGTTGACTGTGTGAAAAGGGAATGTATCCTTCTGCTAGCATTTGTTTGATTATTTCTTCCATTTTTGCCACCATCATTCTAGGATACAGGAAGAATGGAAGGAAGGGCTCTTGCCAGAAGCATCTGGTCCTTTGCTATTGCAATCCAGATTCCATAAGTTACAAAGAACATAAACTGATTAACAAAACATCAAGTGCTTGAACTTTTATTCAAGTGATACATACGTGGTTAAAACAGGTGTAGATATGGTGCCTTTGTGCTTCCCATAGGGTGGTTTTCAGGTGTGGTGGGGGACAATATTCATGTAGGAAGGCTGAGCAAAGCCTTCAGTTAGGTGAGGCTGACTCCACCAAAAGCCAGATACTGCAGAAGGAAGCAACAGAGGCAGCAGCATTCTAATTTCTGCCCTTCCCACCCACTTTAGGGCAACAACTCTCAATAATTCTTGCCCTGGTTTTTATTGGTTTTGTTTCTTATTATTTCTGGTTTTATTACTTATCTCAATGGCAACTGTATACTGAGCAAATTTCCTGTGCCAAGCTCTGTTCTAGGCACTGGGGAGCTTAGAGTACTAGTTAATGCTCTCCTACAGTAGATGAGATTCAGCTCACTTACAACAGTCCCATCTCTGAGTCTAGTTATAGGCCTAATTTCATTTTATAAAAATAAGGAAGTTTATTGAGCAGTAATAAGGAAAAGAAGAAGGAGAGGTTTAGAGAGTTGGGATATAGGTTATTTCTTGAAAGCAGGGATACGGATAAAATAATCGAAAGCAAGTCTCTGAAGGTTCATGAGAGGTCTAGAGGCTCCTGAAAAATGAATCGAATTGGTGAGATGATTCCTTGGCACTGAGACATATAAAGAACACTCAAATATGTTGGGGCAGCACAGATATGCATGCAGGACTTACCTTCAGAAGGCTCCAGAAACCTTTGACAATGCTGGGAGAGGAGAACCCAGGACACAGTCAGGGATCCTAGTTTGAGATTCATCTCTAGTATTTAATAGTTTGTTGTGTCTTTGCTTGCCTAAACCTCAGTTCTTTTATCTGTAAATTGGCAATGAGCTTCTCTGTGTTGATATAAAGATGAAATTACAAATTGATTTACCAACTATAAAGTGCCATAAAGTTAATTACTATTAGGGAGTATGAGTAAAGAATGCCTGAGTGACATACTATAAATAACATTTCATTGTGCCTTATTAATTGTCTTTTCTAAAAATAAATGACTCCTGACACTAATTTATCATTATGATAATTCTTATTCATACTCTGGATAATAGGAGAAATCACAGTCATGCTTTCTGGTGGAATGACTCTTTCCTTTAGTTAAATACATCTTCAAATATACTTAAGGTTGAGTTCTCCCTCTGGCTCTCAGAGATTGATGTGTGTACTTTCCTAAGGTTGCTATGAGAAGAGTTCATTGGCTGCTTTAGTTGTTAGGAGTAGACTTGCAGGTGGAAGCAAAGTCACAAATAATTTAATTCTGCTGTTTAAGAAGCTCAATCCACATAAACCAAAATTTATTGAAAGCTTTCTCTTGCCAGGAATTGTGTTAATGAAGGACTGCACAGAGATGAATGTGACCTTCACCATGCCAGTTGAGAGTGCACTCTGGTGGAACAATAGGCACTTATATAAATTTAATGCAAGATGACCAGGGATCAGCTTTAAAGTAGAAGTTATAGTTTGTGTAATGGGGAACATAGGGAAGAAAAATATCAAATTTGAACTGGTGGGACCTAGGACATACATATAGGGAAGGTGTAGTTTAAATAGAAGCCTCAAAATTCACTAGACCTGAGGTAGAATTACAGGGGGAGGGGCCAGTCTGAGCAATGAAGAGCTCAAAGTTTTGGGGGATGAGCAAGAAGGTGTGTTGGGTAGAAGAGAGTAATGGGAGAATGGTTTGGAGCCAGACAAAGGTGGAGGACTCCTAGGCCCAGCCAAAGTTGATTTAATTCTGTGGACAATAGCGTCTTTTGAAGTGCCAGGGTAGATCAGATCAGAACTTTTGTCATAAGCAAATGTAGACCTGGTGCTTTCCTTTCCTGCTCCATAGTGGGGTGGTTTGGGGGGAGAGAAAAGACTGAATAAAGGCTTCTGGAACGGACCCGACTGAGCCCTCCCAGAAATTGCACCTGACCTTCTGTTGTAAATACCGTTTCCCCCATTACCTAGTCACTTAAATCCATTCAATCATTGTTATTCTAACCTCAGTTTACACAGATGATACTATCCCTCAAATCATAAATAACTGCCTGATGTGTGGGAACATTCCAAGGGACATTTAAGTGGAGGTTAAAAAAAAAAAAAAAAAAAAAAGAACCCTAACATTTAATTAACAAGTTTGTCAGAAGTTGAATCATCGCAAATGACAGGAAAAGTACTTTTGTGATATTAAAAACTGAATTAGAGTATATATGTACTAGGAAGTCATTTCGTATTAATAAGGGGAGAAAAACCTCTGTGCTAAACCTTTGAATATAAAGCCGGAAGGCCCACATGGATTAGGATCCATAGTCACAGGCCACACTGCAGCCTGGTGGGTGAGCACTCTGCTTCTGAGTCAGACTGCCTGGGCTGTCCTGGTGGGTCCTCAATCTCACTGAGCTTCAGCTCACCTACCTGTCATGTGGGATTGGCAACATTATTCTTCCTCATAGAGTTGTTGTGAAGACTAAATGAGTCAATGTAATTAAAGTTCTTAGAACAGTGACTATATTATAAATGCTACCTAAGCCTTAGATATTATTTCATTTCTCTGCCCCTGGAGGAAGGAGGAAACCTAAATATACTTGGGGACGCACCAAGTGACAATTCTATAGTTACTACCTCATTCACTTAATAAGTCTTTTCATAGGTTGTTATTGTTGATTTAGTTACAAATTGTTAGGACATTGTGGAAAGTGAGGTGACCTAGTGGGTGTCACCTAACTGGGAAGTGGATTAAGCCCCAAAACATCTGGTCTCAAGTTCCTCTGCAGCCTAATGACCTCTCTTAATATGGAGAACATTCTGGGCAAGGGTGGTTGATCCAACTGTCTGCATCTGTTTGGCTGTGCTTTGTCAGGAACTATTAATGGTGTAAATAAATCTACTTTCCTTTCTTGTTTATTTGTTCTAATATGAATAGCAGAAGCAGCTTTTACATACTGAAGGCATTGACTATCCTGTGCTCCACAGATGTATTTCTTTGTTAGTTCCATGGTAGACTGAGACAGAGACTAATGGAAAGCAGCCCGTAAGGGAAGTAACAGCCTCTTGCTGATACTTCATGACCGTAAAGGAAAACGGAGCACATTGGAGGTTGAAGAAAATTACCCAACAGGTTTAATCACCTACTCCTCAGAACAACTTGAGATTTCTCAGCCAAGAATCACCCCCTGGTTTTGACACTTACAACCAAGGCCCTGAGAAACTTTATCAGTGGCAGAGCAAGTTTTGAACTCAGGCCTTTTCTCAGCACATTTTGCTGCCTCCCATGGAAGAGAGAAGACTATCAACATCAAAGACAAGGAAAGTAACTTTGCAATGGAGAAGAGAACCGTGAGCATCTTCTAGAGGTCTAGTCGAGTGCCTGGTCTTAGCCTAGAACCGACTGCCTTACAGTAACATGTACTCAAGATAAACCCTTTGGGGTATTTAAAGAACAAAAGATTTGTCCTGATCATTAGCCATTAGGGCAGGATCCGCCTTCACCTCCTGAAGTTGTCAAGTACTGCAAAGGAATTAAGTGTGTGGGTCAGGGCTAAAAATCACTTTGCATTTCACATCAGACACTGTGCTGCCCGTGTGCTTCTTGGACTCAAGGAGGAAGTAATTCTAGGAACTTCTGACCCTTTGTTCTTGTTGGTAGTAATTTAAAAGCGCCATTCTTGGCCTATCTGAGAGGGGCCATTCTGCTGCAGCAGGGTTCCTAAAGGAAACAGCTGGTTTTGTTGTTATCCTGCCTTTGTTTTTCTCTTTCAAGGAAAAACTGAGAGCTGAGCATGGCTATTTCACTCTGGACTCAGCCATTCCCACTCCTGACTCTAAATGGCAGGTGAGAAACAATGGTCTATGGATCACCATGACCCACTAACTCTGGGGTACCCTGCACATTGAGAAATCTTTCATACCTGTCTGGCACTTGTGGTTCCCTCGTTAATTAAGTTCAGTGCAATTTTTCTATCAGTCAAAGCTGAGTTTTCTACATTTAGGAGAATTCTTTTCTAGCTCTGCATGGGATATGTTTTCCCTCATTTCCTTAATGGTGACTTGAGATTCAGTACATCCAGGAGGACATACCTTTGGCCACTTTGGGTGTGAGTGGGATATAGTTAAAGGGGGAAAGCCTGAAATTCATGTATGGTTGGGAGCGCAGCTGGTGGAGACATAGTTAAGAAAGTCTTCAAAGTGGAGAGGTGATTTTTCCAGGAGCCAAGAGTAAATGCTTATGTGTGTGACAGATATCCAATGATAGGCAGAGCATGCCTCTACCACCCACATCTGGCACAGGAGTCAGGTAGAGGGTTCCAGAAGTTGGATCATTCTGAAATCCTTCTCTGGCACCATTGTTTGAGTTACTGCATAGGGAAAAAAGGAAGGTGTTGGTCCAAAGGCATTCTTGGTACTCTGAGTTGGCTCACTAACTCCAGATGCTTTCTCTGGGCAGATGCTACCTAAATCTATGTCATCGTCCTGATCTCTTTCTGATGAATCTTTCCATTAGTGTCACTTCAGCAATCTCAAACACCAGATGTCCTCACCAACCTCTCCTATTTCCATGTCAAGTTCTTCCTCCTTTGGCTGTGCTTGTAGTCTCTGCTCACTGCTCCACCCTTCCAGGTACAAATCGGAGGTTTATTGCCTTCTCCCATAACTCTTGGTCAAAATCCTGTTCAAGTTTCTTTGTTAAAATGTTGAGTTGAGATTCTGCTCAGTTCACCCTTCTTGTGTAAAGACTTATTCATTTATTTGCTAAACAACTTTAAAATACTTACTACACATCCCAGGTATCACACCCAGATCCTAGTCATCTTAGAAACATGATTTCCAGAATAGCCTTCCCTAACTCTATAGATGTAAATCATATCCTTTCCTCCCCACCCTTGCATCCTTCTACTTTAGAGCATATTCTTTTCCCCCAATATTCATAGCACAACTCACTATTAGTAATTATGTGTTTTTTTAAAGTCTACTCTTGCAATGGACTATAAGCCACCATGTCAGTCTGATTCATGGCTATTTTTGCCAGTACCAACCACTAACGGGATTTAGGCAGTGAGCAAGAATGGAGAAATGCATGTGCAGAGGCTCTGCAGCAGAAGGAAAGACGCTTGCCAATCCCTACGGTCAGAATTAACTAACTCTGTCCCCTCTGTGCTCACAGAGCCCTTGGTACATCAGAGATAGTGCATAATGAAGCCTTCTCTATACTAGAATAAATTTAGCAGTTTTAAATCATCCTTTAGGCCAAGGATTCTATTTTGTTGAGGGCTGTTTGTTATTCACTTAATTCAATAATTCATTGGCCCAACAAATATTTTTGAGCACTTCATTGTAGCTATCAAAGGCAGAGGCAGTGTCAAGATGTACCAGTGGATATGGTAGGCCCATGTACCTTACAGTGATTCAGTCTCTGTCGCCAAAGCAAGACATAGTATTGACAACACAGCGGAGATCCAGAATAAATGCAGAATTGGTGTTCAGCAGTCTTTGCTTGTGTGATAACAAGGTGAGCTGGAATTCCTATTGAAACCTTGATTACAAATGCTCCTGAATTGTCTCTACTTCTTTTAGTAGGTTCTTTTGAGGACCAAGGTACCACCCAACAAACATGGAGTAGAGACTGTAGGAAAACACATCCAAGACTTCATTCCATTCCCCAGATGCCTGGACACAAAACATTCCCCTGGGGTAGCAGACTTTCCGCCAGTTTCAAGTTGTTTGACCATGTTCTAGTCTGAGCTAATTTTGCAAGTCAAATTGCTTAAGAGTGAATATGAAATCTTTGACTGAAGCCCAAATATATAAATACCCATCACATTTCCTTCCTCCCCAATTTTGCAATCATCCAAAAAAGCTGTTCATGTTGTCCAGCATAATTAGTTATTTATACACCCTCATGTGGTCTATTGTTCAGAATTAAATTGTCTGGTATACAGAATTTCTCTTGCAAGGCTTATTTTGCTATTTGACTGCTTTTTGGAAGCTATTTGTAAATATGTCCTTGTGGAACCCTTCGGGATATGTCTGAGCATATCCAGCATTGTGGGGAAAATATTCCAGTCCATGTAAGCAAATATGCCCTCTGAGGTCCCATACCATCTCCTGCCTTTTGACGAAGATTACCAAGAATTAATCCTTTCCTTGAAGACCCAGGGGAATTAGAGTATACATAAAAATAGTGTCAGAAAGGTAGAAGTAGAAATCAGTTTGATGATCTAGTCACTACAGTCCAAGAGGAAGTTAGTCCCCAGAAAGGGGAAATGAAAGGGACTGGTCCACAACCCCTTGTGGGTTAGTGGCAGAGACAAGCCAAACCCTTTTTAGCTGACTCTTTGCTCTTTCTACTAAGTCACTGCAAATATGAGTACAAGACACCCCTGGGCATTTCTAGACTTGTTAGCTATTTACCTCTGAACTAGATGGTTCCAGACTGCTGTGTCTTGGGCCCTTGTAACTTTATAGCTTTTCTGCCTCTTCCCAAATGGTTTGTCCTCAGTTATTATTAATGGATGTTGCCCATCATGTGACAATTCTGCCTTCTCTCCTGTCATGTTGTGGCCAGAGTCTCAAGATAGTGTCCAAATATTATGTAAAATGAAACTTGTTTCTGAGTGAGGTTCTGAAGGACTCTGTTTGATGGGAGACCAGGGAGACATCCATAACTTTTATGGCCCAGAATATGGTTTATCTTCGTGAATGTTCTCTATGCACTTGAAAAAAAATGAGTATCCTGCTATCACTGGACAGTGTACTATAAATGTCAATGACATCCAGCGGCTGATGGTGATGCTCAGTTCTATATCCTTGCTGGTCTTCCATCCACAGATTTTAGACTGAGGAACTAGTAACTTAGCTTGGATTGTTCAGAAGTCTTTTTAGGCTTTCTTTTCCATACAAGAATTCCAGACCCTGATTCATCTTTTAAAATGTGAATTTCTGAACAGCCAGGTCATCATTTGAAATGGTTTGGCTAAATGACGTGATGTGATGACTCCATAAATTCTCCCAACACACACATATGGGCTGCCAGCGTGCAAACCTACTGGAAACATCCTTTATAAATTCTCATGGGAGTAAAACCTGTTGCTATAATTAGGAACTATCACATCAGCTAGCCAACATCACACAATTTAAAAATCATTATCCTCTTATGTTGTGATTCATAAAATGCCCAGATTTTCCATACCAATATATATTAACAAAATTTATTAGCTTTTAAATCTATTTACCACTTTGTTTTTATTTTAAATTATTAAATATGTAATCATACAGAGAGGATATAACAGATGTCATGTACTCACCATCAGAATTAACAGATGCTGACATTTTTCCTTATTTGCCTTAGATCTCTGTTTTCTTAAAAGAAATTAAACATGACACACATAGTTAAGCCCCCACCTTGCATTTCCTCTTCCTCTCCCTTTTGTTTCCTTCCATCTTCTACATTGAAACCCACTGTCCTGAAATTGGTGGGATCATTTCCATGAATGTATTTTTGTATTTTCACTCCAAGTGAATATATCCATACTTTTCATGGTATTATTGGCTTTTATAATCATAGTAGGAGAAGAGACTCATTTGTCACGTTCAGAAGTCCTAGATCCAGTGTAAATCTCTACTCCTTCCAACTGGATTTTATGGTTTTTATGTTCTTTTTCTGGTAATGTACCTACCCAGCCTTGTTTCTTCCTAGCTAAAGCCTGGTCTTTCTTTTGCCAGACATGGTAGCCTGGAATCTGCTCCTATGAATTGGTCTTTCAGAAGTTGTAGCCTGCCCGACATAGGCATTGCCAACCCCAAATCTCTGTACTCTGGCCCCAAGTTAGGACGACCCATCAGGCTCCTATACCTGGATTTGTGAGTGGACAGAGCTGCTCTTGTCAGATCTGACCTGTCTGGGTCAGCTTTCCAGCACTAGTGAGCATGTTGGGTCCTCATCCTGCCTTGCAGAATTGTTCTGCTTGGATATTCCATGTTTGGAATACAACCCCTTGAGCCTGGGTGGGAGGGCTAATGAGTGTGATGATGATAACAGCTAATATTTGTGAGTAACATAATCAAAATGGTAAGATATAACACAATGCATTCAAAGTAATATTAGCTACTGTTTATAGAACATCTACTGTAAGTCTAGTGTTATGTTCGATGCTTTATGCCTCATTCTTAAAAATAACCCTGTATTTTTATAGACAAGAAAGCTAAGGCATACAGAAACAGTGTGCTACACTGGAAATTTTAGGGAATTTTATTTAGAATAAGACAAACTTGGGTTCAAACTCTGGCTCTGCCACTTGTAACTTGTACTGCCTTGGGCAAATTTCTTAACTTTTCTGAGCTTGGCACAAAATAGGTGCTCGGTAATACTGGCTATAGTTATGATTTCTATAGTTATAGAAGATCTGGGTTCTGATTCAAAGTTAAAAAGGTAGTGTATAGTAGAACTGGGATTCAAACCCAGGTCTACTTCTCTCAAAGCTACTTCATTTTCAGGAAAATATGAATTTTCCATTAAAGTTAAGTATCGTGGAATATGAAAAGAGCACTAAACTTGAAATTAAGTCTTGGGTCCTGTCCTTCATCACTTATGAGCCGGGTGACCTCGGACAGTCATTTCTTTTTTCTTTCTCTTTTCTTTCTTAATTAATAACACTAAAGAGTTGAGCTCAATCACCGTGGGTTCTATTTCTCTCCCTCCCTATGTTTTTTGCCTCTGTTTCACAAGCAGCCCCAAATTGCCTTCCCAAGTGAAGAAGAAAAGCAACGACTCTGATCTTTTTAAAAGGTCAGGACAGGACAGTGGGCAGCGCTTCTATCAGCTGCTTGCCCTAAATCCTCAACAACTGAAACCAGTTGGATTTCTTTTCTGCTTCCCAACTGGAGCTGGGAAGGGTTCCAGGTCATAGAGGCCTTTAGAAGACAATAAAACCAGTTGCCTAAACTCACAGCTCTCTTGAGCAGGTTTCTTTTCTTCCCTTCCTTCCTTCTTTTACATTTTTTTTTTCCTAGAAGAGGAAGACTAAAACCAGAAAATGGCTAATTCAAATAACTAAGAGATGAAGAATTATAGGAGGAGTTTTATTTTGGCTCTAGGTTTCTTTTTTATTCCCCTCCCCAGGGTCTTTCTAATTTTCAAAAAATAAGTACAGTTGAGGAGTCATGAAACAAGTCCTGATCTCCTGTTTAGTGAAATTTAAACTCTTTATTACTCTAGAACCATCTGTTTGCTGAAGTTAAAAGTAGAAGAAACCCCTTGGAGAATTCTATGGTGGTCCTTTTGGCCTTGGGGTCAAGAGAGTGTCCATTTGCTCTCTGCAGCTACGCCAGGCTCCTACTATGTGCCAGTCACTGTGGTATGCTATGGATGTAAAAGGAGGGAGGAACTTCCATTTCCACCTCACATGGAGCTTATAAACCTATGTAAAGGATGATACATGAAAGTAAATAACAATTACTAATGTGGAGGGGTGCTGTTGGGCCACCTAGTTCCCGTGGCTTCACTTCTGGCTTCAGGGAGCCTTTCTTCCAGTCTCTCCACCTCAAATACGTGAGATTCTGCAGTTTGAGCGTGAATCATCATCCCAAGGCTGTCAGCACAGCTGCCCTCCTTGTTATCAGAGGGAATCAAGTGGCCCTCCTGGGCTGGCCCTGGCTCCTGGGGTACCTGGGCTCTTTGCCCATCTCCCTGGTCTGTAGTCGTACTCTACTTCTGCCCCTCTCTGTTGTTATCAGAGGGAATCAAGTGGCCCTCCTGGGCTGGCCCTGGCTCCTGGGGTACCTGGGCTCTTTGCCCATCTCCCTGGTCTGTAGTCGTACTCTACTTCTGCCCCTCTCTGTTGGGGCTGTTCTCTGAATGCTGGAAACTTGCACTTTTCTGAATATTCCCTTTCTGTTCATAGGCGTGCTCTTGTTGATCTCTTTACAGGAATTTCTCTCACCTCTGTTTCCACATGTCTAAATCCTGCTACTTCTTCCAGGCTCTGTTCATGCTCCTTTACCCTCAGTCACTCCTGAATATTTTCCCCACCCCCAGCTGGGAGTATCTGCTAACTCTTGTCTGATGCTTGTGGCTTTTTCTGTATTGTACTAACCAGTGTTCATCACCCTTTGCCTGGTGTTACATAGGTGTTTTTTTTTTTTTTTTTTGTGTGTGTGTGTGTGTGTGTGTGTATTTATCATACACCCTTACCTACTTAACCCCACCTTGAAGGTGTGGATATTTTTTTTTACCTCTATTTCAAATAGGACCAGTCAGGCACTGTGAACACAGAGTAATATTCATTGAATCAGTGGCTTAATACTAAAGTTCATAGCAGAATTTTGAACAGATAGTATATAGATCCATAAAGTGTTCATATATAGTTTCTAATTTAATCCTAGAACAATCCTGTGTGAGGGGAATTATTATAAATCTATCCTACAAATAAGAAAACAATACAAAGATTATTTGACCAAGCACTGACTCTGTTAGGCATTATGCTAGGAAATTTCTACATATTACATTGTTCACTTTTCATTCACTTCTAAAAGAAATGATGGCTACTTAAAATCTGTGCATTTTTAGCCCTTTGTATTTATTAACTCACTGAATTCACACAACAATACTATAGAATATTAGTAATATTATCCTGACTTTATACATGAAGAAACTGAGGAATATAGAGTTTTAACAGCATATGTGAATCAAAAGGTTGAATTCATATCCCAAGCTAGTTAGTCTGACTTTAGAGACAGACATTCATTCACATGTGAGCATTCTTCTCTTTTCCTTACTCAGCACTGCTCTGAACTATCCTGATGAGGTATAATCATGCCCATTTTGCAGATGAGAGATTAAGTAACTTGTCACTATTTTACAACCATCAGCTCTGAGGCTGGACTGGCAGAGGCAAGCTGGTATTCTTAATTACTCATCTTTATTATCAGAGAGACTTACAAGTGCCAGCCAAGGTATGTACACCTTTCTGCAGCACGTGAGAGTTTTGATTTTTGAATACTTTTCCTGTGTCTTTTATGTTTAGTGGATTGGGATGAACCTTGTGTATACAGGAAGAGTGAGACACAGTCCTTGCTTCAAAGAAGCAAGAAAAAGAAAAAAAAATTAAAATATCCTTCACAATTATTTCCTTTCCACTTCTCTTTTATCATGGTATTCGATGCTGCTTCTTTATCCATCTGCACAGGTAGAAATCTTGATGTTACAGTGATAGCCACTGGGGACACAGGCAAAGCACAGAGTCCAGAGTGATCAGCAAAGGAGAGGTGATGATTGGCCCAGGTGTGAGTAGGACTGGCTTTGTTATCTAAAATCTGACTCAATGACTGAGTTTGGAGCCTTCTGTACAGATAAGAAGGAAGCTGTCTAGGCTCAGTTTAACCTATTGTCTAGGAAACCTGCAGCCAGAGTGTAGATATCTGGATCCTTACAAAGATCCATCTTTATGACTAAGCAGATTCATGATTTGCAAACCAAAGTATGAGTGCTGAACTCTGCTCAGGATGAGGTAGGAGCCCTGGTTTTGGTTCCCAACTTCAATACTCATCAGCAAATGATTGTAAACAAGCACCTCCCTCCCTCCAAGACTCCATGTCTAGAGGGACTCAGTAAAATGGGCATATGGCTTTTTCACTGTGCATTTACAGACCGGATTAGGCCATCATGTTCATGAAAACTTTTAGCTAACTGTGAGCACAAGGTGCATGAAGATGCTAACAGGGAAGAAAAGTTTGGGTTTTGCTCACGCTATAGTTCCTCATAGAAGGGTATTGCTGACAAAATGGCACAGCAGATTATTCACACATAACTGAAGGGGAAAATGGGCGTAGTCTTTAGCCTTACCCAGTTTCTAGACTTGGAAATATAAAACTTATCAATGAGAATCTGCCAAGCCTTAGCAAGTTCTCTGTGTGGGAGTGGTAGGGAGGAAGCATGAGCAGGCAGGTACTGAACCATGAAAGAAAGGGGATCTTTATATGCCAAAGGTCCATGCTTAGAAGTTCATGGTGTTGAAACCTAGTCTTGCTTCAGAATCCAATATCATAATATTAATGGAGAGGCAAAGACTGGTGCTTCATTTTAGCTCTGCACTGCCTCATAGAAATGTCCCAGGACATTTTTCAGCCTTAGTTTCTCCACTTGTATAACAAGCTATTACTTTCGAACAGCAAGAAAAGGCCTGGGGCTCTTCTCATCCAGTAGGAGATTTCTAAGGACGGAGGTGAAAGAGGTGGACATAGTCATCTTGTCTCTGTCCTGAGTTCTCAGGCTCAAGACCTCTTAAGCCAATTCTAGAATCCATCGCGGGTGGTAGGACAGAGCAAGAAGGATTCGTGTCTATCAGCAAGAGTGCGTTCGTGACAGAGGGCTTTTAAATGAATCACTCTGTATGTAGCGGGGTAGCGCACCTGCTCCTCAGACTCCTAAGGCAGCACGAGCACGCGATCATTCAAAAGCCGCTGCTTTCCATTCACGTCTATAATTAGCGCGCAGGCAGCAGCGCGGTTGGAGCTGGAGCAGGGGGTGGGGGAAGGCTCGGGGGGCGGGGCTGAAACCTAACCCCGCCCCTTTCGAATTCCACCTCCCTGCCCTTCCCGCCAGGAGTCTCCAGCGATCTCCTCCCCACCCCCATCCATCCCCGCCCGGGTCCCGGGCACCGCTCTCAGCACCGCAGGATTCCTGGAGAGGGCCCGCCATACCTTCACTTTGGGCTCACTCTTGTGCAGTAAATAAGCACCTTGAGGGATGCGTTCCCAAGAGGGCAGCTAAATTTAGAGTGGCATCCCCTTCCCCGCCCGAAGGCTCCTGCGTCCCGCCCTCTCCCCTCCCGCTCTCTGCTCACCCCGCCCCGCTCTCTGCTGCCCCTCCCAGCCACCTCTCCCTCTTTGTCGCATTACATAGTAATCTGAGATGCATTGGATGAGCTCCAGGGAACAGAATGTACTTGGCAGAGACGCGGGGCTTGATGTCTGCAAAATGTCGGAAACGCAGCCAAGAGCTGCTAACTGGGTCATTAACCTCCAAAAGCAAAGCGAGGACTGTAGGCCCGCTCTGCCTCCCTTCATCTCACCAATAAAAGTGCCTCAGTGTGAAGAGAAGAAAAAGCCCAAGGTTGGCTGCTTTGATTTCTAGTCACCAAAGGCAGGCCATCCCCTCCTCCTGGCCCGGGCCCCAGCTCCTCCCGGCCGCCTCTGCGCCGCATCAGAGTTTACAAGTGGCCTTTGAAAGGCCCAGCAACCCCGCAGGGCCACGCTCGCGCCTCTGTAAAGACGTTACCCGGCAGCCCTTCCCTACCGCACAGCCTCAGACCCGTTTTCTTGGGTCAGGGAGGAAATAAGGGAGTGGGGCGAAGGGAAAAATTCTCTTGGTCTGGTCCTTCACCCAGAGTGAAGGTTTTCGCCTTTCCTCCTAATCCACCCCTCCCTCTCTTCTCCTTGCTAGCTCCACCTCCTCCCCCTCCTCTTCCCTTCCTCTTTGCCTCCTACTCCTTTCTGAAGGCAAGCTGGGAGGCTGGTGTATGACTCCAGGCCTGTCTTAGGCAGATTTGAGTTCAAGTCACAGCTGTCACTTGTTATGTGACCTTGCGTGAGTCACTTATTTCTTTGCTCTTTAGTTCCATTATCCCTTAATTGTTCACCATAATAACACCTTCCTGACCTACCTAAAAAATAATGCGGCCCTCCCTAAATAGAAAGTCTTTCCCTGGCCACCTTGACCTTCATTTCTGAAAGTCCCAAGGTCCAAAGTGACTCTGGACTTGTGTGCAGTCCTAAACCCAGGTATAGGAGTGGTCTCACCAGGGAGCTTCAAAGGATGACTGTTCACCAAGGGGAGAGCCCCTACAATCCACCCCCCTCAAGTTTGCTAGCCCTGTTGGATTGCCCAAAAGACACTTCCCCTCATGTCCAAACCCACTTCTCCAGTGGTCAGAGAAAGTGCTGGGTCTTGAAACCAGAAGCTGTAGGTGGTGCAGTTCCTCAAATGGGACTCCCTTGCTCCAGGGAGGGAAGGCGGTGGCCTGGTGGGACTAGCAAAGCCTCTGAGATGTGGGTTCCAGGACAGGGAAAACCCAAGGTGCAACCATGGTTACGAATGGAGGGCAACTTGCCCCTGGTGCCTTCTAGCCAATTAAAACCAAGCCCAGCCTGGCTTGAGCTCCCTTCTTGCCCACCTCTCCTTGGTCCACCAAGCCTTCAGTTGTAGCCATTAACAGACCAACCCCCAAACCTCTCTGCCCCACAGAGGTCTTTACTGACACAAAATGGGCCTCGGTTGAGCTGTCTTTAAAAGAATCTTTAAATGATCTGGATCCAATGGTCTCTGCTTGGCTTCTTGTCACACATTTAAATCCTTTGTATCCTTTAAAGCTCAGCTCAAATACCAGCTCCTCTTTCTCACCGTGATCTCTTTTTCCTTCAACTCTCCCTAGGGACTTTTTCATAACCATCCAGTCTTGGGCTGTGCCGTTTCTGTGCCTGTTTTGGCCCTTCTATATAATGGATACTTCTCTGTGGATAGAGAATCTTTGATGACCTCAACTTTTATGGCAAAGGCCACTGTCATCACCTATCTTGACTGGCCTTCCCAGTTTATGCCTTTTATCCTGTTGTAACAATTAATCTCCCCCTCTTTCATTCTGAAGTGTCTGGTCTTGATGATGTAGAATATGGTTACCTTACTGAGGATCTTTATCCAGGGACATGGCACCTTAGTAGGAGCTTGGTAAATGTAGTGAACTCCCTTGAAGAGCATTTAAGAACTTTTTTACCCAAAAGTTCCCTGGGGCAGGCCCTACCCCTCTCAGCACCCTTCTGGAGGCAGTCTCCCATTTGTTCCTCTTCCTCTTCTGTGGGGAAGGACTGTAGAAAGACCTATTGCCACTTTCTTTTTGACAAGTCTTTCCAGGATTTCAAAATGCCCTGACTCAACAAGAAGTAGTTTATGACAGCCCCTCCCATTCTTCCAGCTCCCAACTAGTAGGATTGCCTCTAGACATCGGAAATGGGCTTCCAACACCAAAAGAGGTCAGAACCTGGCCTATGGGATAAAGTCCTCACTTTCAGCCTTGGTCAATTGTTTTGGCAGTTCAACTTTCCAGGATTACCTGTGTTTACATAGTTGCCTAAGGAGGAGGCCACAACTTGGAAAGCTCACATTTCCTTAATTATAAAATATGTAGTTAACAGTCTACGTTCTGATCAGAAGTTAGGAAAGACAAGGACCCTTTCTCTTTTACAAAAGTCAGCCTGTTGCTGTGAGTACAGGGTTTTGAAGGAAGATGTCCAGCATTTGGAAATAACAGTAGGCAAGATGCCTGGCCTTGTGAATGGGGCACCAACTCCAGGGTCAGGAAGCCTGGGTCATCTTCCCCTCTGACTCACTGCTTGCTTGGGATGAATCATGTGCCCTTTCTTGGCATTGGTTCTCACTTCCTTCATCTCCCCTATAAAATGGGTTTATTTGCCATTCCTATCATTCAGGAGGGGGCTGAGAGGCTTCAAGACTTGCTAATTGCACAAAAATATTATTAAGAGTAAAAATAAGCGGTGAGTCTGTTTTTGACTTTGCGGATAAGCACATGTGGATGGTATAGGAGACTAGTTTACATGCTGTTTCTGGTCACTCCAGTTTTCTGGGAACATCATCATAGAAACTATGATATAGAAACTATATGGGCAGGGGAATCTGTCTCCAGGAGGTGGGAATGAGTCTGGTCTGTCTGAATGGAAGCCAGAGTACCTGAGAAAGTCAGTGGCTAGCAGTCAAGAGGGGGAACATGGAGGTAGAGATGCGATCGAGGGCTGTGATACCAGGCTGGGCTATTGGGATTCCCTTGAGGGCCATGATAGACCAGTGGAACTCGTGGTACAGGCTGAGGCAGGATACACAGTGTGTTCTAGTGAGACATGTCTGATTGAGGGACAGAAATGAGCTGGGGTCTGTCACCCCCTAAGCAAATAGCTGTCTGCTGAGGTTTGGTTTCCATCTCTGTTAAGTACCTAGGTTAATCCAGGAACAGCTCTAACATGTTCTAATACTGCAGTAAAAAGCACACGAAAATGATGTGTGTGTGTGTGTTTGTGCACATGTACACGCACATGGTTGGTGGGGGGAAGAGGTGGGAATGAGGTTACTGCTTTGTTAGAACAGAAAGACATCCAACAAACTTGGATCTTCAGGGAAGAAGCCTGACCTATCTCAAGATCTCAGGCAGGTCTGAAAGTCTCCTTGGGTATTCAGAGCGCAAAGATTTTTATTTAGGCCACAGCACAGCACATCTGCATCTCAGGGCCTGGCCAGCAACCTCTGTCTAGACTTGTCTGCTCTTCACTTCCTAGTCCAACTGAGACAGCTTGTATTTGAAAAGACTGTTGGAGGTTCACGCTCATCCAGGGTTCCTCAGATCTTCAGATCCCCCCTTATCTTACATTGGATCTCCAGGAGGCCTTATACCAACCAGGCTAGTGGCTTGGATGCCTCAGAATTATGCCTTGGAAGTACAACTGGGAAGTACGGTTTCAGTATGTAGTAAAGTTGCTGTAAGATTGTCATTGAGAAGTTTCTTTGACATAATAGTGTTGTCAGGATAGCATCTACTAAGTTACTTAATGACCTTTAGGTAAAAACTCACATAGGCTCACATAGATAATTTCTCAGTGAATTCACATAGTAAAAAGAAAATATCAAGATTTTTTTTAAAAAAAATTTGTTACCTTCTGGTTTGTACTGATTTCTTGAAGTTTGAGAATATTTGTATGTATGCTCCTGTTTTATAGTTGGGTTTAAAAACCCAATGTGTGATTTTTTTATGTGTGATTTTTGTTATAAACTTCAAATATTGGTAAAGTGGGTTTACATATATAAGTAAATGAGTAAACAAAGAATCAGCTGGACCTAAATCAGAGCAGGAAGTGTAGCAATGAATCTACTTAAGAATAGTGAACAAACTGACAGAAGCCCTCCCAAAATCTCAGCAGAAACAAAAGATCCAGGTTTCAGGGCAGCACAGGTGAAAGTAGCTTCCTTTGAAACTACTGGCTTAATGCTCCTATATTTGAGGTGCAGTTTTGCGTGAATAGGTTTGAAGGGATTGTGATTATCTCTAAGCAGCATAAGGACCCAAAGATAATTGGGAGAAGAAAATTTAAATACTCCTGTTAAGGTTATGGGGATTAGTGAATCAGGAGGTTATTGGGTAGGAGTTACATTTAGCCTATAAAGACACCAGAATCCAAGTTTATTCTACCAATTACTATGTGGTCTTGAGATCTGTGTCTCAGCATTTACTAAATAATAGGGGAAAGTAGTTGAGTTTTGAAGTTTATCCTTAGTGCTTTTCTTCTATTTGCAGAAAAGGCAAAGTCTATATCGATTGGCTGATTAAGCTCCATCATTCCATCTTGGAAGCATAAACCAGCTGAAAAATGGACACCACCCCTGCATGCTGCTGATGGCTGAATGGCACATAGAGATTGGAAGAGGATGTGGCTAGAAGTCTCTTAAGCATGCTCTTCTCCCCTCTGAAGTTCACATCTATTCACTGAATAGTGACTAAAGGATCAGCTATCCTCTATCTGCCTTACATGGATCCCCTAAGGAAACATTAATTTATAATTTCTACAATGCCAGAAACTCATAACTCTGTATATGAAATATGAAATGAATCTGACAGATCCTAAGTTCAGCTCTGTCACCCAATAGATACAGAAACTGAGGCTAAAAGAGACTCGACTAAAGGACTTGACCAAAGACAGTGCAAGAAGTCTTGGAGCTCAGGGTTGGAGCTCAGATCTCCATTGCTCTTTGGTGCTCATTTAAAAAATTTCTTTTATTTTCCTACAAGTCAGTGCTTGGTCCCTGAGTTGCAATGGATAAATCTTGCTAGGCAACCCAGTTGCTAAGCTTTGATTACATCATTCTTGGGCTCAGACTTTTGTGGATCTGCGCTACCCATTCCTAGCACAATGTCCATTTTGTGTCTGTATCTGTGCTCTGTCCATAATATCAGCCACCACATTAAAAAAAAAAAAAGAAAGAAAATTATGAATTCTCTTGTGGATGAGAAGGTAAGGAGAGGTTGAGAGTGACCTTGCTTAAGCAGATTTGGCTCATTCTGGCACACTACTTTGGCTAACCTTCTCCTGATTTGTTAGTCTTCATTAGCTTTACTTGCAATTGCCTGGATATCATATATCTTATTTCATTTATATTTTTTGAGGATCAGTTAGTCCTTTTCTTCCTCAATAGGAGACACAGTAGGTAGAACTGAAAAACAGGGTTTGCATCAGAGTTTAACCGAACCATTAGCAAGATTTTGGAAGATGATGCAAGAAGGACCAACTAGCTGTCTTTTAGGTCAGCCTAGGATTCAGATAACATTCAGGCAGCCCTCTGGTGAAGGAGGCAGAGGTTGTCCTCCCAGAGTTTACCACAATCATCACCAAATCTGCTCCAAGAGCGCCCTCTGCTGGATTGGAGCAGGACCCAACATCCTCAGCCATCTTGGAAAAGGGGCCAACTGGAACTCCCAGAGAAAGAAGAGTGGGGTTTTCTTAAAAGAAATGTCCTCACTCTGGGAAATTCTTTCTAAATAGCATCCCCAAATAAGGTGGACTCAGACCATGAGGTCTTCTTGCCTGTATATTTCTCATTCCCCTTATATTAATTTATTTCATAACTTCAACCTAAAACATCATATAGTAAAGAAACAGGAGTTAAAGAAATGCAGCCCAGGGAACAGACATAAAGTTAAGAATCTTACCTTATTCTTGAGGCCTACTTAATGATTTACAAAGAGTAACTTCTTGAACTAACTCAATTTCTAATGTCATTCATTGCCTACCAAACTGAGTCAACATTCTTTATTATTCAAGGTATATTTGTAAATTCATGATACATTATTTTGTTTGCATTTTACTTATCAAGGATAATAGTATATTTATTTCAAACAAGACCTGTATTTACGCTGGAACCACTTTTTTTTTGAAATGAAAGTAAATTTTAAAAATTAAGGTATATTTGCATATCAAAGTCAAATGCTTCACATTAAAAATTTGGCTCATCAAACAACTAGATTTCTGTATAACTTTGAGTAAGGAAAAGACTTTGCTTCATTAATTAGCTATTTGAACAGAAGCAATAGTGGATAGATTGAATTCTGTCTTTAACAACAATGTTAGTCCTAACATGTTCCTTAGGAGAGAGACGAATGTGAAATTTATTTGACATAAAATATTTGGAGGGACTGAAATCTTTGAAGTATCATGTGAACAAAGGAAGAGGCAGTGGCTAGGAATATCATATCAATATCAGTATTATTGTTGAATAAACATAGTAATGTGGAAAGTATTAGAATTATGCCCCAAAACTGAAGAGTTAAGATTGATAAAACCTTAGAGAAGAATCAGCCATCTTACAACCCAAAAGATGAAATAAGACCTAGAAAGAATAGTTTTCCCAAAGTTTCCTGATCAGTTATTGATAGAGCCCTGATTGGCATCTGACTCATCCAATCCTCAATCCAGAAGTCTTATTATGACCTAACTTACTTTTGGTTCACTGCCTTATGTACAATGGCATGGAGACTCATAGGTAAATCTAAGGTCTAGATGTTTGCTGCCTCTAAAATCCATATTGAAATAATCCCTAAAGTCATGTGTTAATGGTATTTGGAGGTGGGACACTTGGGAGATAATTAGGGTAGATGAAGTTGGAGGATGAGACCCACACGATTGCACTTGTAGATTCATAAGAAGAGGAAGAGAGACCCAAACTAGCAGCCTGATTTGTCTCATTGTGTAATGGCCTGTGCTACTTTGGAACTCTGCAGTGTCCTCACCAGCAAAAGGGCTCTCACCACGTGTGGACCCCTGACCTTGGACTTTGTAAGAAAGAAGATTCTTTTCTTTATAAATTAACCAGCCTGTAACATTCAGTTAAAGCAACAGAAAACAGACCGACATTGGAAACTGCTGCCTAAATCTCCATGAAATTAAAAAGAATCTCCTAACCCAGACTCTGTCGCAGTTCACTGTATCCTTAAGAGACTGAGAAGTGGGCCATTCGGAGCCTTTTCCCCATGCTGAGTCTTCATTCTGTTTACACAGGGACTGGCCAGATGTTAGAGAAATAAAATAAACATTTGCAGCTGTTATCGGGTTAGGGTGGAGCTCATGAGGTTCCCAAGTTCTGATCCAATACGGCACAACACGTGTGACTTGCTACTTTGGAGTTCACTGCCTCCTGCTTCCTCTACAAAGCCTCGACTTTTGCCACTTCATATTGAAGCCTGCATTGAGAGATGCCAAGGGCTTCTTGAGGTGACTTTAACCCATTACTAACAGTGGTCCAGGTGCCCAAGGCAGCTATCGATCCATTGCATCTCAGCAGCCCTACAGTTCTCTTCTCCAGCTCCCATTCCTTGACTGGTTCTCCCTCTTGGGCAGACACTGGGAGGGGCACCACTCCAGAGACAGTGTTCCTTTGTGGTGAGTGCATGGCTTTGGGATTTTATGTAAGATCTAGTTTTGATCCTGGCCTAGCCTTTCACTGGTTATGTGATTTTCAGTTAGTAAGTTGGAGACTTATTACCCTCACTTGTTCCTGGAACCCTAGTTAACAGATATAGACACTAGACGTCAGGGGCTGGGGAGAATGTTCTGTGGTTAAGCACTTGCCTAGCATGCATGAGGCCCTGGGTTCAACCCCTAGCACTACATTTAAAAAAAAAAGAAAAAAAGAAACTAAGACATTAGCTGATTCTTGCTCAGAAGAATGCATATCTTACCAGAGGATAATAGTGATTAACAGCTTCTGCAGAGACACTGCGGAAAGAGACAGATTGAAATTACTTTGGAGGAATCTAGGTTAGGAACCTCCTGGAAAAGAGGGTTATGAAACCTCTGTTTCTTAGAAATCTTTAAGAATATAACAGAATCTCACATGTTGAAAGAGTTTAGATGTGGCACTACTTGCCTGGCTGGAAGACCTGGCCTGTTTCCTCCCAGTTAAAAAAAAAAAATTCCAAGACTTGAGTTCCTAAGAGGAGTAATGTAAAAAGCCTGACCCCTAGTGGTCAACCCCTGTGGTGGACGGAAGGGGAAAAGGCCAAGAAAATGAGGACAACAGACTCTGTTTTTGAAACTGTAAACAAACCTTAGACATTTCCTAGTCAAATTGTCTCATTTTACAAACAAGGAACCTAAGCCAAGTGAATAGAAGTGTTTCCCTAACATCAGTGAGTTTGAAGTAAAGCTTGGAGTAAAACTCAGGACCTTTTGCTGGTGCTCTCAGTTCAAGATCCTCTCGAATCTTCCAGCGTGTTTCACCTGGAATGAACCCCTTATTGACGTAGAGACAACAGATAAATACTGAGTGCATTTCAGAGTACAAGGATTTAGCTCTCAGTTTCTCCTTTTCCATTTTGAGGAGTGCCCAATTTGTTCAGTAGATTTAACTTCACTTAACCAACTGAAGTCCTTCGTTCTCTTTGTAAAACGTTCTATTGATGCCCATCAGTAATGAGTTCTCATGGGTGGCAGGCTGCTCTCTGTGTTCTGCTGCTTGTTTCTCCCATGAGTTGAATTGTGTTCCTGCGAAGGAGGACAAGTTAAGTTCTCCCGAAACCTAATCATGCCACTTATATTAGTTAATGTAATTATATATTTAAATACTGTGAGCATTTGAAATATTAATGTGAAAATAAAAAGTGCTATTTCCATAAAACTCAGTTCATTTCTTCAGAAAGGCTCAATGGGGGATGAGTTGATGAAAAGATGCACTAAAATTAGTTTGTGGATTAGACGACTGCAAAGGAGTAATACAAAGATTGAACTCTAGACAAATTCTGCAAGTTTAAAAAAATTTCTTCCCTAATACAAACACAAGGAAAGCAAGCAAGCAAGCAAACAAAAAAACCCAACCACCTGAAAGTAGAAATAATAGAAGATGCACTATGGAGTATTTTATTCAAGAAAAATTAGATGAAATACTGGAAAGAGAAAATCCATACTTAAAGAAAGGCATTGGCCCTACTGATGGAGTAAAACTCAGGACCTTTTGCTGCGGTAATGAATGTCTTAAGTTAAAATATATGTGTTTATATGATTCTCAGCTTTTATCAAATTTTCTGATTAGCTGACATTGAAGTGTAATTAGATTAATATATCAAAGAGAGATCCAAGAGAACTATTTTATTTAATACCTCCTGAGTTCTAATCTGAGGGTTTAGTCTTTTTAATATTCTTGTATGGTCTTTCCTTATTCCTGTAGTCTGTTTCGCAGGCATTTCTCACAGACCCTTTCCCCCTTGCCAGTAGATAACCTTTGCCTAAGAGCCAGGCACCCACAATTCAGTTTCCAAGCCCTCTTGAAATTAATGTTTGTTCACCTTGGCAAACCAGACATATCCACTCAAAATCTAGAACCCAACACTGTATTCAATATCCTGAGATTTTAACAGTGTATACTCTTTAGAAAGTGCAAGAGCCACAAGCATAGAGATATCCTTTGACTTGGCCTTGTCTTCTGTAAAAGGCACACAGTGGAAGTATCTCTCTTTAAGTAAGCATTCCAAGGAGAACCTACATATAGGTGTGGGAATATTTATCTTTTGACCATTTGAAGAGATAAGCTATACAATGCACCTTGCACAGTGTCTGGCATATAATTAGTGCACATGAGATAGTGAATATTATCCTAAGTTTATATGGTCTGGCCATGTCTCATGGCAGAGATGTTCATTGCCCCATTGAATACAGTAGAAAACGACTAAGAACTCCTTAATTACTTAGCAACCAGGTACTCATTTTATTGTGATGTTTTGGCCCAATATAATTTGTTAGTTATTACTGGTTGTTTATACGGTCAAGAAGGATGGTAATTATGAATGATAGCAGTAAGGAATAATGTTCATGATAGTATATTAAGTGAAGAAGAAAAAAATACAAAATGGAATGAGCCTCCTAATTGTAAACATAGCAAATGAATACAACAAATTGATGAACTGGGGAGGATTGGGGTGTTTTATCTTTTGCCAACTTTTCATTTGTTTCATTCTTTTAATGATTATAAGTCCCACATTGTGCAACAACTTATGAGGTTTTCAACTCTGGTGTTCTAGGAGACCGTGAAATGGCTGGGGTTTGACTTAGTGTTGCCTGGAGCTGCAGAATCACCCTTCAGAGTAGTGAGGATTTGGAAAGAGCTCTTTGGACTCTAGATGTATGAAGTTAGACAGTATCTTTGAGGTCAGTAGGATGTATTACAAGACCTGCCAGCAGTCTGACCCTGAATAAGCCACTTACTCATACCATGCCTCAGTTTCCTGAAAAAATATAATAAAGAATTTATGCCTAAGGTTTGTTTTGAGGTTGAAATGATACAAATACAACAGACGACACAGAGTAAGCTCTCAATAAAATTTACTTACAATCTACTGTTGTTTTGGTACAGGGAATTGAACCCAGGGGTATTTTACCACTGATCTACATCTCCAGTTCTTTTTATTTTGACACAGGGTCTTTCTAAGTTGCTGAGGGTTTCATTAAGTTGCTGAGGCTGCCCCGGAACTTGCCGTCTTCCTGCCTTGACCCCTTGAGTTGCTGAGATTAAAGTCATACTTAAATATTCATTGCTACTACCATAAATGTTAGAGTGTGAGCCAGGGCCAGAATTCAGGCTTTGTACCTTCCCTACTCAGGTGAATTTGATCGTAACACCTCACAGATCTTTCAACTTAATCCAGGCCGGAGTCCTTTTCTTTGGTGAGTCGTGGGTAAGAACAAGCTATTCCAATAATACCAAGTACACTCCGACTTCACTTCACTCCTGCTGCACAACAGCCAACAGCATACAGTGTCTCCAGACCATATATTAAAACCTCCCGTGATATCATAAGGAAAAGGCACCCTAAGCCGAAACATGCTTTGAAAAGACAAAACTCAGCCCAAGTCTTACAACCACGTAAGTCCACATATGCTTGTTCTTGTTCTTCATTTGTTTTTATGATCCTGTTTTCTTATTGAATAAATGGGTCTAGTCCTTGGGCAGATGTGATCTGAGTTGTCACATATAAAGAGCAAACGATACAAAGGGATCACTTTAATCCTCAAATATTACTTTAGAAACACTTATGTAGTATGTTCTTTGTGCCAGGCACTATTTCAGTGGGCTGTATAAAGTGAATACACTGAAAGTACTCTTCCGAGCAATCCTACACGGTGGGTGCTGCATTCTCCTTGCTTTACTCAGGGAGGCACAGGAAGCTCGAGCAGTGTACCCGAATCGCAGAGCTGGAGGTGGTAAAGCAGAGGTTTGAAGCTGGGCAGTCTGGATACAGGATCCATGAACAGTGAACTGCTTTGCTATCACTGAAAATATGTTGGCCTAAAAGCAAAGAAATGTAAGTTCTAACATGTTTTCTTCCTCCTTATAAAGTCCAGTTCAATCTGGTTCTGTCCAATTCAATCCCGTAGGACTTAATCCAGTCCAATTCAACTTAATTCAGTTTGGCTGAAGAAATAAGTTTTAAAATGGTTTTTTTTTTTTTTTTTTTTTTTTTTTTTGTGCCAGCAGCTGTGGTACTCAGCACTGTGAGAACCAGCAGAGAGGAACGGGACCTAAGAAACCTGGATTTTGTTGAAGAAGAGTAAGTCATATAAAAATGATCATAGAATGTGTGGAATGGATAAGGCGGTCTCCAGAAAAAGTGTCAAATCTGGAACTGTTCCTCCTTTCTACTGTTTACTGGATGAAAATTGGCCCAACCTAGAAGACAGGTAGGGAATCTTGTGGACCTACATAGTCTGGTGGGTGAAAAGTTCTAAGGTACACTGGACCCCTAGAAAGCAGAGATGGCATCTCTCTGTCTTGTTATAGCCAGTGTGGCCAGCAGCTGTCAACTACCTTTCTAAGCTCTGATGAAGTACCTCAGTGGCCCGTTATGTGCGATTTCTTGTTCTCTCTCTTTAGGTAAGCATTCCAAGGAGAACCTGCATATAGGTGTGGGATTATTTATCTTTTGACGATTTGAAGAGATAAGCTATACAATGCACCTTGCACAGTGTCTGGCCTGTAATTAGTGCACATGAGATAGTGAATATTATCCTAAGCTTATATGGTATGGTCATGTCTCATGGTTCCCTTTGAAAAAGGGGAAAGTCAAATAGTCCACAATCCCGAATCACTTGTCTTGTTATTGGAGCTCCATCTTCCTGTTTCACTATGAAAAGTGGGACAAACTAGGCTAAGATCATGCTCCTGCTTGTCCAGTGGTCACACTGTATGGAGCCTGAATATTCCCCATGGGTAAACTGTTCCCTTACACAACGCCTTTGACGCTTCACTCTTAAAAAGACTTGCATATTAAAATTTGAGGCATGTGTAAGTACCTCATAATTAACTGCTGTCTATTTAACCAGACAGCTCTAGCAAGTTAATTTGATGTCTGTTACGAGACTTAATAATTGTCAGTGATTTTTTAAAACAATTTACTGGTATAATCATTAACTACTCCTAGATTATCTTGTCAAATTGATAATTAAATGCCTCAAAAATTCATTACAGAGTCAGTATATTAATAGGAATGTAATTAAGTAATGTTTGCTTATATAATCTAGAGTTTATTACCTGTACACTTATTTATCTTTTCTACACTTATTAAATCTTCCTAGGGGCCTCTTCAGAATCAATAGAAAACCAAGAGTCAATAAATGTATTATTAGATCCAAATAAGTAACTTAATTGAGAGACTGTGAAATAAATATGGATTCTCCATACATGTGGAGGGGGAGGAGAGATATTCCTGTTTCATATGGGGTGGTCATTTGGAAAAATCTCCTTCCCTTTCTTCCATTACCTTCTTAATCAGTTCCTTCTTTCCTTCCTTTTCTCCCTCTCTCCCTCCCATATTCTTTTTATCCCTCCCTTCTTTTCCTCCTTTCTTTCCCTTCTCTCTCTCTCTCTCTCTCTCTCTCTCTTTCTCTCTCTCTCTCTTTTGTTGTTCAGTCAAATGTTTAACTGCCTGCTCTCTGCCAGTCATTGGGTCAGACTTTGAGGCTGTATCAGCATGATTCCAGTCTAATTAGTGAAAGAGAAGCCATTAATCAGCTCTCTATTACAGTAACAAATACCTGAGATAAATCAACTTGAAAAAGGAAAGATTTATTGACTCAAGGTTTCAGCTCACGGTCAGTTGGGCTGTAACTTTTAGGCCTATGGCAAGGCATTGTGTCATAGTGAGAGTGCATGACAAGAAAGTGGCTCACCTCTTGGTGGCTGGGAAGCAGAGACAGAAAGAGAGGAAGACTGGCTTCCCATAGTCTTATTCAAGGATACTCCCAGAGTGACCTGAGACCTCCCACCAGACTTCACCCCCCTCTTAATGGTTCCGGTGCTTTGCAGCAGTGTCAGGCTGAGAACCAAGCCTTTAATACACAGGCCTTTGGGAGAAATTCCAGATTTGAACTATAGCAGAGAAAGTCCTGGAAAAACATTGTAATGCAGCACACTTCATGCTACCCTAGAGGTTTGTACAAATTGCTAAGGGAACACAGGAAGGAACAATGAACCAAACCTGCAGTCAGGGAAGATTTCTCAGAGGAGGTAATATTTGTACTTGTCGGAGAATAGGAGGTAGGAGTTCACCAGGGAAAAAGAAACCAGAGAGGAACATTCCAGGTAGATGGCCTAGCATGGACAATAGCCTGGAGACAGAGAAGAACGTGGGCTATGAGGGAGTAAGGTAGGAAGGTGAATTTCAAGCTGTGGAGTGTCATGATCAGAGCTGTATTTTTGAAAGGATAACCTGGAGGATGGTGGAGGGATTTAGTGGCTTGCACAGTAGGGATGTCCAGTGACTTGCCTGATACCCTTGAATTCTCAAGATCTGTATTCTCACTGTGGTCCTGGTTCAACCTGCCCTACTCCTAGTGATCACCACATGCCCCGGGCTTCCTAGGTTGAACTGGATTTCTGCTCTGCTGCTACGGAAAAGATATTCACACTTGTCAGATCACATAGTCAAATGTTGAGGTTGACAAAATAGATCACAATGCATTTCAAGAAGAGGTATGTATAGTTCAGTTTAGGTATTTCTAGAAATCCTCCAGTATACGTAAGAGTGACAGAAATCAAACTTGAAGATGTTTGGTTGTATGAACAACCCTTGATAACAGTTAGAAGGAATGGGCCATAAAATAATAGCTTTGTGAGTTCTTGAGCCTTTGTATAAAATCCAGTCATTCATCACCTTCTTATCACTCATGACTACTGAGACAAACACATGTCTGTTATAATTTTTGTCCCTTCTCAAGTGCCAATTACCATAAAAGTCACTGCTTGCCTAGTTTCCCCTGGATAGACAGCTGAGTGTCTTCTGGTGAAGAAGGGAAAGAAGGAGAGAAGGTAGAAATAAAAACACCTTCTAATACTTAAAACCATATTGGTTACAGTCTGCAAGTAAAATGTGTTCAAAGTCTCTGAGGACTCTTTTTCAAGATGCTTGAAAATCAATTTCATATCCTAATGCTAGTCTTAAGCTTAGACCCACAGAAGAATCTGCTTGGAGGGCTCTCTTTGCCCCGGGAAATAAATATGGTATGCTTCTGATACTGAAGGGCATTGCCTGCGCCAGGCCTCCAGAAGTGATATGAACTGTGACCAGAAATGTTTAAAAGGACCAAAATGATCACATTAGATGATCACATTAGACAAGGTCAGGGGCGATCAAAGTCAATGGCTAAGAAATCCTGAGGATACAAAATTCTCAAAACTCTGAGCCTGAAAATGCTTGGATAGAAATCACAAAAGCCACGACTATATATGCAAAGTTCTTGTATTTGAAAGAAAAAAAAAAGTATACATTTGTTGAAATCAGAACATCAAACCCTACTTTGAGGTGTTTTATAAAACATCGGTATTTTTGACCAGACAAGTAATTCAATTTCTCAGAGCTTTTGACTAAGAAACTAGATGACATGTTTTGAACTTAGACATTAGCAAAGCTTGGGCATCAGTCTGATATGCCTTTCACCAAGTGGGTTCATTAGGGCCAGTAGTCCTCTCTGTCAGGGCTTCAGTTTCCTCCTGTGTAAAATGGGAATGTCTTGGACCCATCCATCTCAGATCACTGCTGGGAGGATCAAATGAGACCATGGATATTAAATATCTTGCACATAGGTCATCAAGTCTTATATAAATGTGAGGGAGTAGTATTATGATTAGATCTGAACAACTGTAAATATTTCAGAGGTAAATATTTAAGTATTTAAGGCATATAGTTAGAAGTACAGATTGTCTTGTACACCAGTTCCTGGCTCCCAGGTGAGGATCAACGTGTTTCCAAGTTTCTGTTCTCTGGCGGAGTTGCTATTTCCAGGGCCTTCCCATGACAGTGGTTATTCTGGTGATATGTTGCTCTGTCTGCATCCTTGGTTAGTCTATAAACTCTGCTAGAGCAATGACCATGCCTGTTGTGGCAGGAGAGCACAGTGGTCACATGTGCAGGATTTAGGGACAGGCAATATGGCCAGTCCTAGTCTCTGCTTTTACTACTAAGCTGTTGTGTGATTTTGGAGCAAGTTTTCAAAACTTTTAAAGTCCTGGTGTTCTCATCTGTGACATGAGGTAACATGTCTCATTGTGATGTTAAAAAGAGTAAATGAGCAAATAAAACTTTTTAAAAAGATTAAATGAGTTAGTTCATGTCAAACATAGGACATAGGAATGTAAGGTCATTGTTATTATTATTGCTGCTGTTGTTGTCCCCTTTATATCTCTAGTACCTAGAATAGCATTTAATATATCATAGTTCTTCAATAAATAGGTAATGAAAGAATACAAAATAAAGTCCCTATATTAGGAGATACTTATACTGAAATCGTGAGTCCTAAGACTCAGAAAAAAAGTAAAGAAGAGTTAGATATATGGGCTGGGGTTGCAAACGTGGGAACTATGCTGATGATTTGTCTTTACTGGTAACGAGAGGATGTCTGTTGCACAAGTAATTTGCAGTGTTGGCATAGCACTTTAGAATTTACAAATAAATTTTCAAGCCAATAGCTTATTAAATTCCCCACACCAACCTGTGGGGAAGGTATTATTATACTACCCACTTCGCAGATAAGGAAAATGAATCTCCCAGAGGGGAAAATATCTTGTCCAACCAATACACATCTGGTAAACAGAGGTGCTGAAGTGAGAACTTTGGTCTTCTAATTGATGCTCCTCCCTCCCTCTGGGGACAGAACCCAGGCCAATCTACCCAGGTCTGGGTCTCTGATAGTGGCATTAGGATGCATTCTATAAAATGGCTTGGTTTGTCTCCCGGACTGCAAGAACCAAAATTAGGGATATAGTTCCTGATTAATTAGATGTTTTAAAGTATTCCATTAAGAAGCTCTTACCTCTGAGTTTAAGTGCTTGTGAACCTTCTTTATCCATTCAGTCTGTGCTTTGATTTTGGTTCCTAATGTCCTTGACATATAAAATGTGCTTCATCATCACTGTGCTGGTTTTTCCCCAATGACCGCTAAATTGCGAAAACCGGTTCGTGCTCTGAAGATGGAAACTAGAAGCTATGAGGGTCTTTCAACCTAGATCATTTAGGCAAACTAGACACAGAAGTATAATTGTACCATTGCTCAACTTCATAGAGCCTCCAGATTGATTGCAGAGAAAAGCATTTCTCTCAATAATTCTGAATCCTCTGAGAATTTCTTCTGAGAATTTCCAGCAGATTGCGAAACCAGTATGTTTATCCATTACAAACTTTTCTCCAGTGCCATTCTCTTGCACCCCTCTGCAGCATTGCCTATCTTTCTTCTGACTCAAGATTGCTCTCATTCTCCTACACTTCCAGCCTGGCCTTCTGTTCTTTCAGAGCCTATTCTTTCTCTGCCTTATAACTTTGGATATTTCCCTAAGTCTAAGTCTGTGGTCCTCCATATTTTCTTCTCTTTCTCTCTCTCCTCTCATCTTCTTTGGTGTCATTTTTTTTCTTAGGCACTGGGTACACAAAGGCAAATAAAACACAGTATCTAATCTCCAGGAACCCACAGTCTGAGAGGTGGGGAAGGATGTGGAAATAAGGACTTGGACTTCTGTGTTTCGATAGGGGTAGCTGGACTTGAGTGGAGGGAGAGAGAGAGAGAGAAGGGTAAAGGGCAAACAAGTCTATGAAAGAGGTAATCAGGGTTGTTTTATGGATGAGTAGGTGCTCCTCATTTGTATAAGTAAAGAAAGGACAATTGAAATAAGAACCTGGCTTATACAAAGGAACCAAGGGAAGAAACTTTGAGTTTTATTTTCCAAATCTTAAAATTAGAGATAATAATATTTATCTTGCAATGTGGCTGTGAGCATTGGCAATTTTGGTTGTACATAAACAGAGCCTGGCACTTAATAGATAACCAATGAGTGGTCAATAATTATAACAAGCCCCTTTCTCTTACAGTCTTGTTTCCTTTCCTTACAAAAAGATGGGATTGGACTAGAAAAATTTTAAAAGACTTTCCAGCTCTAACATGCCAAGATGCCTTAAAATCCTCTAGGAAACTGAACAACACATGCTTTCCTAATGCTGGCCAAGCCTCAGCATGCTTTTACCTCTGAATGCACAAATCATTTACTCTAAAGGGCCATCAATTTCACTGGCAAACTAATGCTGCCTCATTAGGTATATCTCACCATCGTACGAACTGCCTGGTTTTGTATTGTTTAACTTTATACTTGGACTCAGCTTGTCCCCTGTATTTGATTGTAAAATCCCCCAAATAAGGATGAATGATACTGAACTGAGAGCAGGATTGCAGGATTTGACTTCTGTCTCAGGGACCTACTCACTACCAGAGCTTGGGTAAATTAGTTTACCTCCACTGTCTCATATAGTAAAAAGGGAGCATGATAATGGCCACTTTTTGATGTTTAAAAGAGATGATGCATATGATAGTGTTAGCAACCTATAAAACAGTATAAAAGCAGGAATTTAAAATTGCATTTATTTTCTGTATCTGTATTACTTGGGACTCTGGTTTGCAATTCTGAGAAAGCCAACTCAAATAGGTAAAAAACAAAACAAAACAAAACAAAACAAACAAAAACAACAACACATTTAAGGCACATGATTGAACAATTGCAACAGGTATCAAGTAAAAAAATCAGAACAATACTTCTCTTCATCAGCTATGATTTCTCCCAATTGATTTCTTTATTAGGCATTTCTTTTCATTGTTGCCTCTCAGCAGCTTCAGGTTTATCCTATCAGTTCAGTAAATTTCATCCAAAGTTTTGTTTTGTGTCTCCAAGTAATTTTGGCAAAAACCTCAGGATTGACTCTGGACTGAAATAGGCATGTGCCTGTCTATTACTCAATCATGGTGGCAACTGAGACTATTTATGGCCACAGGCCCAGCCTGGGTAACTGCACTGCCGATGCTTAGAAGAGCCAGGGCAGTTCTTCATAAGTGGTATGGATTGAGAAAGGGCAGGCAGTTCCCTAAAGGAAAAAGTGACATGTTGTTGCCTGAATATGAGAAAATAGGTCCTGGAAAGGCCAAAACTACAGCACCCACCCTGGCAGCCTTGTATCAATGGAAACCTTAAGAGCTTAATGGGGATTAATTGGCAAGCAGGGAGGTTAGGGAAGGCCATTAGGTGGAATCCCACCAGCCAAGCCCACACGGACCCTTGGGCCGAGCACGGGTTCTCAGAAGGGGAAGGAAGCGGTACAGTCCCATCCCCCACAGCGGACACTCCGCCGAGCCAGTCAGCGGCCACCATCCGGGAAAGCTGAAGGATACACCGCCACTCTCCTTCAGAGTGCGACATCAAAACAGGTCGGTGTCATTCAGCTCACCCCCCAGACAGCGGGAATTCTCATAAAATCTCTCCTAGGCTTGCCGGGAGAGGGAGTATCAAGCTGAGCCTCCATACAGGCTAGGGGGAAACCAGAGACACCTGACCTCCAACCCCTCCTCCCAGTAGCAGCCAAAAGGAAACCTGGCTAGCCAGCGCTGGGGGAGGGGCAAGCAGAAAAAATCAAAGTGATAGAGTGCCAGGGATCCCAGCAGCCTGCAGCAGGGCCCGGAGAGCCAGGCCAACTGATTCGCGTGGCCTGCCCTGCGGCTACAGAAGGCGTGGCGCCTCAGTGAAGCCATTAATTGGCAAGCAGGGAGGTTAGGGAAGGCCATTAGGTGGAATCCCACCAGCCAAGCCCACACGGACCCTTGGGCCGAGCACGGGTTCTCAGAAGGGGAAGGAAGCGGTACAGTCCCATCCCCCACAGCGGACACTCCGCCGAGCCAGTCAGCGGCCACCATCCGGGAAAGCTGAAGGATACACCGCCACTCTCCTTCAGAGTGCGACATCAAAACAGGTCGGTGTCATTCAGCTCACCCCCCAGACAGCGGGAATTCGCATAAAATCTCTCCTAGGCTTGCCGGGAGAGGGAGTATCAAGCTGAGCCTCCATACAGGCTAGGGGGAAACCAGAGACACCTGACCTCCAACCCCTCCTCCCAGTAGCAGCCAAAAGGAAACCTGGCTAGCCAGCGCTGGGGGAGGGGCAAGCAGAAAAAATCAAAGTGATAGAGTGCCAGGGATCCCAGCAGCCTGCAGCAGGGCCCGGAGAGCCAGGCCAACTGATTCGCGTGGCCTGCCCTGCGGCTACAGAAGGCGTGGCGCCTCAGTGAAGCCATTAATTGGCAAGCAGGGAGGTTAGGGAAGGCCATTAGGTGGAATCCCACCAGCCAAGCCCACACGGACCCTTGGGCCGAGCACGGGTTCTCAGAAGGGGAAGGAAGCGGTACAGTCCCATCCCCCACAGCGGACACTCCGCCGAGCCAGTCAGCGGCCACCATCCGGGAAAGCTGAAGGATACACCGCCACTCTCCTTCAGAGTGCGACATCAAAACAGGTCGGTGTCATTCAGCTCACCCCCCAGACAGCGGGAATTCGCATAAAATCTCTCCTAGGCTTGCCGGGAGAGGGAGTATCAAGCTGAGCCTCCATACAGGCTAGGGGGAAACCAGAGACACCTGACCTCCAACCCCTCCTCCCAGTAGCAGCCAAAAGGAAACCTGGCTAGCCAGCGCTGGGGGAGGGGCAAGCAGAAAAAATCAAAGTGATAGAGTGCCAGGGATCCCAGCAGCCTGCAGCAGGGCCCGGAGAGCCAGGCCAACTGATTCGCGTGGCCTGCCCTGCGGCTACAGAAGGCGTGGCGCCTCAGTGAAGCCATTAATTGGCAAGCAGGGAGGTTAGGGAAGGCCATTAGGTGGAATCCCACCAGCCAAGCCCACACGGACCCTTGGGCCGAGCACGGGTTCTCAGAAGGGGAAGGAAGCGGTACAGTCCCATCCCCCACAGCGGACACTCCGCCGAGCCAGTCAGCGGCCACCATCCGGGAAAGCTGAAGGATACACCGCCACTCTCCTTCAGAGTGCGACATCAAAACAGGTCGGTGTCATTCAGCTCACCCCCCAGACAGCGGGAATTCGCATAAAATCTCTCCTAGGCTTGCCGGGAGAGGGAGTATCAAGCTGAGCCTCCATACAGGCTAGGGGGAAACCAGAGACACCTGACCTCCAACCCCTCCTCCCAGTAGCAGCCAAAAGGAAACCTGGCTAGCCAGCGCTGGGGGAGGGGCAAGCAGAAAAAATCAAAGTGATAGAGTGCCAGGGATCCCAGCAGCCTGCAGCAGGGCCCGGAGAGCCAGGCCAACTGATTCGCGTGGCCTGCCCTGCGGCTACAGAAGGCGTGGCGCCTCAGTGAAGCCATTAATTGGCAAGCAGGGAGGTTAGGGAAGGCCATTAGGTGGAATCCCACCAGCCAAGCCCACACGGACCCTTGGGCCGAGCACGGGTTCTCAGAAGGGGAAGGAAGCGGTACAGTCCCATCCCCCACAGCGGACACTCCGCCGAGCCAGTCAGCGGCCACCATCCGGGAAAGCTGAAGGATACACCGCCACTCTCCTTCAGAGTGCAACATCAAAACAGCGGACACTCCATCCAGGCAGTCAGTGGCCACCATCCGGGAAAGCTGAAGAATACACCACCACTCTCCAACAGCTTGTAACATCAAAACAGCCAGCAGCAGGACCCCGGAGATCCAGGCCAACTGATTCGCGCGGCCTGCCCCGCAGCTACAGAAGGCGTGGCGCCTCAGAGAAGCCATTAATTAGCAAGCAGGGAGGTTAGGGATTGCCATTAGGTGGAATCCCACCAGCCAAGCCCACCGCCCACGCCCGGAAGAGGCCCAGCGATCTGCCAGCATTGTAGTCACGACACCCCAATTGGAATAGGGACAGAGCAGAGCCGCCTTCCACTCCCGGAACAGGCCCAGAGAGCCGCCAGCGTGATAGACACGTCACCCCAATTGGAGTAGGGGCACAGCCGCCGCCCGCACCTGCAAGGGAGACTTTTCAAGTATACAAGAGCAACATAAATAAATAGGGGGTAAATTTCAAAACACAACAGTTGCACCAAGCAGAAAGAAACGCGGGCAGTATGAAAAGACAAGGAAAGAAAGGACCACAAGCAATGCAGGTCAACTCAACTTTAGAAGAGGTAATAGCTGCAACAGATGGAATATCAGATAAAGAGTTCAGGATATATATGCTTCAGATGATCTGGAGTCTCAAGGAAGACATGAGACAGCAAAATCAGACAATGAAAGATCACATTGACAAACAAATCCAGGAAGTCAAAGATCAATTTCACAGGGAGATAGAGGTAATAAAAAACAAACAAATTGAAATTCTAGAAATGCAGGAAACAATAAACCAACTTAAAAACTCAATTGAGAATACTACCAGCAGAGTAGATCACTTAGAAGAGAGAACATCAGACAATGAAGACAAAGTATTTCAACTGGAAAAGAACATAGACAGCTCAGCAAGTCTGCTAAGAAACCATGAGCAGAACATCCAAGAATTATGGGACAATATCAAAAGACCAAATTTAAGAGTCATTGGGATACAGGAAGGCACAGAGCTCCATTCCAAAGGAATAAACAGTCTATTCAGTGAAATAATACGAGAAAACTTCCCAGAATTGAAGATTGAGACAGAATCCCAAATCCTAGAAGCCTACAGGACGCCGAATGTGCAAAATCATAAGAGATCCACACCTAGACACATTATAATGAAGATGTCCAACATACAGAATAAGGAGAGAATTTTAAAAGCTGCAAGAGAAAGAAAGCAGATTACATTTAGGGGTAAACCAATCAGGATAACAGCTGATCTCTCAACACAGACTCTGAAAGCTAGAAGATCCTGGAATAACATATTTCAAACACTGAAAGACAATGGGCTCCAACCAAGAATCGTGTATCCGGCGAAATTAAGCTTCAGGTTAGAAGATGAAATTAAAACCTTCCACAATAAACAAAAGTTAAAAGAATTCGCAGCTAGAAAACCATCTCTTCAAAAAATCCTTGGCAAAACATTACAGGAAGAGGAAATGGAAAACAACATTGAAAACCAACAATGGGAGGTAGGACAGTAAAGGGGGGAAAGTAGTCATAGAGGATAACAAATCAGGTTTAGTAACATCAATAAACAAATATGGATAGAAGAACAAACCATATCTCAATAATAACCCTAAATGTTAATGGCTTAAACTCACCAATTAAGAGACACAGGCTAGTAGAATGGATCAAAAAACAAGACCCAACAATATGCTGTCTACAGGAGACGCATTTGATAGGAAAAGATATACATAGACTGAAGGTGAAAGGTTGGGAAAAATCATATCACTCATATGGACCGCGGAAACAAGCAGGAGTGTCCATACTCATATCTAATAAAATAGATTTCAAGCCAAAGCTAATCAAAAGGGATATAGAAGGACACTTCATACTGCTCAAGGGAACCATACACCAACAAGACATAACAATCATAAATATATATGCCCCAAATAATGGTGCAGCTGTATTCATCAAGCAAACTCTTCTCAAGTTCAAGAGTCTAATAGACCAACATACAATAATCATGGGAGACTTCAACACACCTCTCTCACCACTGGACAGATCTTCCAAACAAAAGTTAAATAAGGAAACTATAGAACTCAATAACACAATTAACAACCTAGACTTAATTGACATATATAGACTATACCACCCAACATCAAGTAGCTACACTTTTTTCTCAGCAGCACATGGAACCTTCTCAAAAATAGACCATATACTATGTCACAGGGCAACTCTTAGACAATACAAAGGGGTAGAGATAATACCATGCATCTTATCTGATCATAATGGAATGAAACTGAAAATCAATGATAAAAGAAGAAAGGAAAAAGCAAGCATCACCTGGAGAATGAACAATAGGTTGCTGAGTGATCAATGGGTTTTAGAAGACATCAAGGAGGAAATTAAAAAATTCCTAGAGTTAAATGAAAACACAGACACAACATATCGGAATCTATGGGACACATTGAAAGCAGTTCTAAGAGGAAAATTCATTGCTTGGAGTTCATTCCTCAAAAAAAGAAAAAACCAACAAATAAATGATCTCATACTTCATCTCAAAATCCTAGAAAAAGAAGAGCAAAACAACAGCAAAAGAAGTAGAAGGCAAGAAATAATTAAAATCAGAGCTGAAATTAATGAAATTGAAACAAAAGAAACAATTGAAAAAATTGACAAAACTAAAAGCTGGTTCTTTGAAAAAATAAATAAAATTGACAGACCCTTAGCCATGCTAACGAAGAGAAGAAGAGAGAGAACCCAAATTACTAGCATACGGGATGAAAAAGGCAATATCACAACAGACACTTCAGAAATACAGAAGATAATCAGAAATTACTTTGAATCCTTATACTCCAATAAAATAGAAGATAGTGAAGGCATAGATAAATTCCTTGAGTCCTATGATCTGCCCAGATTGAGCCAGGAGGATATAGACAACCTAAACAGACCAATAACAATAGAGGAAATAGAAGAAACCATCAAAAGACTACCAACTAAGAAAAGCCCAGGACCGGATGGGTATACAGCAGAGTTTTACAAAACCTTTAAAGAGGAACTAACACCAATACTTTTCAAGCTATTTCAGGAAATAGAAAAAGAGGGAGAACTTCCAAATTCATTCTACGAGGCCAACATCACCCTGATTCCGAAACCAGACAAAGACACATCAAAGAAGGAAAACTACAGACCAATATCTCTAATGAACCTTGACGCAAAAATCCTCAATAAAATTCTGGCGAATCGGATTCAAATACATATCAAAAAAATTATACATCATGATCAAGTAGGATTCATCCCTGGGATGCAAGGCTGGTTTAATATACGGAAATCAATAAATGTTATTCACCACATCAATAGACTTAAAAATAAGAACCATATGATCATCTCAATAGATGCAGAAAAAGCATTCGACAAAGTACAGCATCCCTTTATGTTCAAAACGCTAGAAAAATTAGGGATAACAGGATCATACCTCAACATTGTAAAAGCAATCTATGATAAGCCACAGGCCAGCATCATTCTGAATGGAGAAAAATTGAAGGCATTCCCTCTAAGATCTGGTACAAGACAGGGATGCCCTCTCTCACCACTTCTGTTCAACATAGTCCTCGAAACACTGGCCAGAGCAATTAGACAGTCAAAAGAAATTAAAGGCATAAAAATAGGAAAAGAAGAACTTAAATTATCACTATTTGCAGATGATATGATTCTATACCTAGCAGACCCAAAAGGGTCTACAAAGAAGCTATTAGAGCTAATAAATGAATTCAGCAAAGTGGCAGGATATAAGATCAACACGCATAAATCAAAGGCGTTCCTGTATATGAGCGACAAATCCTCTGAAACGGAAATGAGGACAACTACTCCATTCACAATATCCCCCCAAAAAATAAAATACTTGGGAATCAACCTAACAAAAGAGGTGAAAGATTTATACAATGAAAATTACAGAACCCTAAAGAAAGACATAGAAGAAGACCTTAGAAGATGGAAAAACATACCCTGCTCATGGATAGGCAGAACTAACATCATCAAAATGGCGATATTACCAAAAGTTCTCTATAAGTTCAATGCAATGCCAATCAAAATCCCAACAGCATATCTTGTAGAAATAGATAAAAGAATCATGAAATTCATATGGAATAATAAAAGACCCAGAATAGCAAAAACAATACTAAGCAGGAAGTGTGAATCAGGCGGTATAGCGATACCAGACTTCAAGCTATACTACAGAGCAATAGTAACAAAAACAGCATGGTACTGGTACCAAAACAGGCGGGTGGACCAATGGTACAGAATAGAGGACACAGTAACTAATCCACAAAACTACAACTATCTTATTTTTGATAAAGGGGCTAAAAGCATGCAATGGAGGAAGGATAGCATCTTCAACAAATGGTGCTGGGAAAACTGGAAATCCATTTGCACCAAAATGAATCTGAATCCCTATCTCTCGCCGTGCACAAAAGTTAACTCAAAATGGATCAAGGAGCTTGATATTAAATCAGAGACACGGCATCTGATAGAAGAAAAAGTTGGTTATGATCTACACGCTGTGGGATCGGGCTCCAAATTCCTCAATAGGACACCCATAGCGCTAGAGTTAACAAATAGAATCAACAAATGGGACTTACTCAAACTAAAAAGTTTTTTCTCAGCAAAAGAAACAATAAGAGAGATAAATAGGGAGCCTACATCCTGGGAACAAATCTTTACTCCACACACTTCAGATAGAGCCCTAATAACCAGAATATACAAAGAACTCAAAAAATTAGACAATAAGATAACAAATAACCCAATCAATAAATGGGCCAAGGACCTGAACAGACACTTCTCAGAGGAGGACATACAATCAATCAACAAGTACATGAAAAAATGCTCACCATCGCTAGCAGTCAGAGAAATGCAAATCAAAACTACCCTAAGATACCACCTCACTCCAGTAAGACTGGCAGCCATTAGGAAGTCAAACAACAATAAGTGCTGGAGAGGATGCGGGGAAAAGGGCACTCTTGTTCATTGCTGGTGGGACTGCAAATTGGTGCAGCCAATTTGGAAAGCAGTATGGAGATTTCTTGGAAAGCTGGGAATGGAACCACCATTTGACCCAGCTATTCCCCTTCTCGGTCTATTCCCTAAAGCCCTAACAAGAGCATGCTACAGGGACACTGCTACATCGATGTTCATAGCAGCTCAATTCACGATAGCAAGACTGTGGAACCAGCCTAGATGCCCTTCAATAGATGAATGGATAAAAAAATTGTGGCATTTATACACTATGGAGTATTACTCTGCATTAAAAAATGACAAAATTATAGAATTTGGAGGGAAATGGATGGCATTAGAGCAGATTATGCTAAGTGAAGCTAGTCAATCTTTAAAAAACAAATACCAAATGACTCCTTTGATATAAGGGGTGTAAACAAGGACAGGGTAGGGACGAAGAGCTTGAGAAGAATATTTACAGTAAACAGGGATGAGAGGTGGGAGGGAAAGGGAGTGAGAAGGGAAATTGCATGGAAATGGAAGGCGATCCTCAGGGTTATACAAAATGTCATATAAGAGGTAAGGAGGGGTAAGTCAAGAGAATACAAATGGAAGACATGATTTACAGTAGAAGGGGTAGAGAGAGAAAAGGGGAGGGGAGGGGAGGGGAGGGGAGGGGAGGGGGGATAGTAGACAATAGGACAGACAGCAGAATACATCAGACACTAGAAAGGCAATATGTCAATCAATGGAAGGGTAACTGATGTGATACAGCAATTTGTATACGGGGTAAAAGCGGGAGTTCATAATCCACTTGAATCAAACCGTGTAATATGATGTATTAAGAACTATGTAATGTTATGAACGACCAATAAAAAAAAAAAAAAAAAAAAAAAAAAAAAAAAAAAAAAAAAAAAAAAAAAAAAAAAAAAGAGCTTAATGGGGCAGACACTCCATGTGCCAGTGCCATCCTGCACACATTGACACGATACTCTGATGTATCACAATCCAAGTCCTGCGGAGCATTTCGAGGTACTCAACAACAAGTTTAAAAGAAGACAAATTGTGGAAAGTTCCAAAACAGGGATATTCATGGGGCATATATTGGGAGTCCAACCAACGTTTAATTGCTTTGATGGTGTTGATTTCGAACTGGCCTACAGTCTTCTCATACTGGCATTGGTGAGCATGAGAGGGAGAGAAACAGAGAATGTTCTGAGACCATATTTTTAAACAAAGTCTTTTACAATAAAACATTCATTCATTTGAATACCTGTCTAAAAGCGGGAGGGCCTTGGAAGGGTTCACCCCAGGACAAGCTCAGCGCCATGGAGCCGAGCTGCCTGGAGCAGGAAAGGGCAGAGCCCGCAACCACAGGAGAGCATTGTCTCCTGCCAGCTGGGCTGCTCCCTCCTCCCTGCAGATTCCAGGCAGTGGCCTCTTGCCTCTTGGTGTCTTTTCTGGTGGTCATGGCGCGGGGTCGGGGAGGGCAGTTCACCCGTGTGCCCTGTTCGGTCTGGTCCCTCTCTCCTGGTCTGGTCCCCCTGTCCTAATTCTGATGGCAGCTGTTACAGTAGTTAGATTCTGGACAGAATCTAGCAAAAGGCTCAGGAATTCCCGGAAATGGACTTTGACTTTGTGCTGCTGCTACTTTGGGAAAATGGACGAGGCTAAGGGACAATGTGTCTTCTCTTCTTTCTTCGTTCCCCCTTTCCCCACCTTCTTATCTAACTTTATTTCCCACCAACTTTTTCTCCTTTCTCTTTCTACCATTTGCTCCTTCTCCTAGGGTGAATTTCATTTGAGGATAACATTTATATGGATATTATTGACAAAGCCCTGGTTGGGGAACAGATATCAAGACAAATGATTTACATCCGTCTTTAAAGTTTCATTGCAATAAACCCAACGAAGACAGTTCCCTCTCTGCCCCCAGTATCTGCTGGGAGTTCATAGGTGCTTCTCCAGAGAGGTTTTATTTGAGTTAGATCTTAAAGGTCACCCACAAAAAAAGCCCAAGTCAACTTGGCGAATGAGCCAAGGATATAAGAAGGGCTCCAGCTTCACACACCGAAGTTCACATCATTTGCCAATGGACTGTGGCCCTATACTCAACTTGATTAATTTTAGTTTACACAAACTGCCAATAAAAGAGTCTCCCTATTGGTGAATATGAGACCCACAATAGCATTTTAAGAGTGGGAAAAGGGGCTACTATAGGCAGGCTTACTGAAAATGGAGAAAAAAACCAAATTGGTATCTCGATAAGAAGAGAGGAGGTAGAAAAGAAAACAAAACTCTACCATAGCCCCCCAACCCCAACTAAAAAATCACAGCAATCTGAGTTGAGTGTGGAGTCAACTGGTTCTTTAAATTTAGAGTCCTCTAGAATGGCATCATAAAGTAGAATTTAGTGAAGAAAGTGTCAGCCTCTAGTTCTCCCACCAAAGGGCTAAATTGTCTTCTTTATACTTTGTTTTAGAAGATAGACAAATGCATAATTGCTTTTAGAAAGAGTCCCAAGCTAATTGAATTAGATAAAATTTGTATTAAAGCCATAGACCTTTAGCATTTGGAATGCTGTTTCTTGGAGAAGGAATAACTTGGTTTGTCTTTCAATAAAGTTGTGTGCATGACTCTTCCATTCTCCTCATCATCTCTACAGCTCACATTTCTCATGTTTCTTTTCCTTCTCCCTTGACTGTGGCTTTCCACTGCTCCCTCTCATATCTGGCACTTGGAAGCTCTGCACAGAGGCCTCTTCTACAGCATTTCCTGCGTGGCAGTCAGTGGCAGGGGCTGAGCTCTGAGGTGGAAGTGAGGAACTTGGGCATTGGTCTTGGCTTCTATATAAAAGAGCAGGAGATTTTAGAAAAGCCAAGTCCTTTCTCTAAGCCTCTGTCTCCCCATTTGGAAAATAGGGATAGTGACCTTACTCAACCCAGCCAATGAAAATGGGGATAGTGACCTTACTCAACCCAAGCAAGCAAAGACATAAACAAATCTGAGCAGTGGTTTTATTGTGATCCATGCATAGCACTTACAACTACCCAGTCATCCTTTGCCTGTGCATCTGTCCCTCTCACTTGGTTGGTAAATTGAGGCCGTTTTGTTTTGTTTTTCTTGTTTGTTTATTATCTTGTACTTTCCTGAAGAGAGGCTGTCTGTCCTGAGGGTTCTGCAGTTTATGTATAGTATACTATGCAATCCTGGGGAAAGAGCACTATCTAGACAGACAATGTAGTGAATACGGTCCTCTAGGGCTATGTGACACGGGGCACTGTCCAAAGGGCCTATTATGTTGCTGGTTCTGTACATTTTAAACATTAGTGGCTTTTTCAATTTTTAATGTTTTAGCCCTATCCTGGGGTGTAAAATATTGCTGAGTACTGGCCCTGAATTGAAAAATTTGCATTTTATTATTCAGCTCCATGCCCAGCTTTCAATTTCTCATTTTGTCTTGGATTGGCCTGTACTAGCTGTACCCTTGGGAAAATTCTACCAGCTACAGCAGTCTTCTGGTGAAGAGAAGTGTGGGACCATTAGGATTTTAAAGAATAATAAGTAAAACAACCGGCAAATTTGGCATTTAGGCTTTGGTGTTTTAATTCCCAAAACTTAAGAAATGGGAACATCTTAACAGCCAGGCTTAAAAGTAGCAGCCCGGGAAGGGGAATCACAGTGTCTCTCTCCCGCTCCAATCATTATGGAGATTTCATAGTATCTGGAAATTGCTGTAGTCCTTCTGCTGTTTTTTTTTTTTTGATGGGCTTCAGTTTCTTCATCTTCAAACTGGGACTAATCATGCCCACTTCTCAGGGTTGCCAAAGAGGAAAATGAGATGGCCCATGTATGCAATGCAGGCTCAGGGGCTGCCTCTGTTAGGTGCTCACAAACCACAGAAGACTCTGAAACCAAGGTGAAAGAGGTAGATGCCTACCTCTCCCACGACACTATTTGGCAATACTTCTCATTGTTCAATAGCTCCCACACAGAACTTTCTGCCTCACAATGAGAGAAAGATCGATCTCTTTGTAAATCTCACCTGTGAGTTCCCTGGGCAAGGAAGAGGTATCTTCCTGCTTCCTGGGCCTCCTCACTCACTCCCTTGTGAGGATAGACAGCGGAGGGCTGCTGTGGTCAGAGAGCTGAGGAGCCAGACAAGGCTCTGTGGTTACACACTTATTTATTTCCTTATTTATTACTGTTGCAGTTAACATTTTTACAATCATGTTATTTTGTGGTTTATTTGCAAAATGCATTGGAAGCCAAGTTCGCTTCCAATGTGCTCTGAGTGGGTAAAGGTTTGCATAGGGGAGCCAGTGAGAGGGGAAGGGAGGGCAGGAGAGGAGTTGGAAAACATTATATAATAGACATATTTGTTAAAACTCCTTTATTTGTCATTATTCTACTCAAGGCAGATGAAGAAATGGAAACCGCTCACATAGGCTCTTGTGTGGCAATATAAACTCTGCAACCTCAGAAATGAAACTTGAAGGACCAGCCACAGAGGCTGGGGAAGACAACCCAGAGGTGACTTCTTTATCTCTAAATGACTCCCAAGTTCCTAAACTGCATCTTTTGAAAGACTTTGGAAAAGAGAAAAGATTGTTATTGGTGGAGGGATGATGGATAATGAATCAACTCATAAATATTATTAGGGAGTTAATTGAAAACTGGTTTTTAAAGATTTAACAAAAATAAAAACCCAGTTTTTAGAGATTAGCTGAAATGAATTCCCCAGAAAAGCTTGGCTAGAAGCCGCTGGTCTTTTAACTTCATATTCTTTCTTTCTCACCCCCAGGCACTGGGAGATTCTTCTTTGCCTGTTGTTGGAGAAGCCCATTTTGACTGTGTTCAAGTTTGTTCTTGTATTATTCCATCTGGTCGCTCCCCAAACCACTTTCCTTTTTTACTCTCCTTGTAAATATTTATATAAGAAGGTTCTTGCAACGGCAGGATCCTATATAGGTGGATTGGCGCAAAGCAGTCTTGATGTGTTTTCTTCCTTTTATGAACAATTTGGTTAAGTGGATTCCCTCCCAGCTCATTAAAAAAAATCCTTTCATTTTAATAACATCATCAGAAACTAAATGGCATCAGTGGGAAAAATAAGTTTGCAATATGCAGCCTCAAGTGGCAATCTCCAAGCCACTCAGAAGCTGTTAGTGGTTGATGCAAGAACTGGTGATTGTAGTTAGTGGCTGGCATGTGGCATGCATTTAAAGGACTCATGTCCCTAGGCAGGACAAGGATCTGCATTGTTTTTTGGGTCAGCTGGATGCATGAGAGATCAGATAACTGGATCAGGGGATCAAGAATTGGTTCCCAAGCACACTTTCTTAATGCCCTGCCTTGTTTGATTTTTCTTCTTTACCCTCCCTCCTGGACAAGCTCAACCTTGCCCAGTGCTTTAACGACACCTTTCTACAGGTAAAAACTTCTCTCTTTAACTTCTTCCTGTTTTCTGAATCTCAGCTCTGTATTTTCACATCTTCTGTACTTCTTATTTATTTTTTTTTAAAGTATTTTCTTCTGGACCATTTGAACAGGATTCCCATCCCAGTCCTAACTTAATAGAACCAACTCCTCAACTCCTTCTGAACCTGAACCTATTCTTGCTCCTGTGAATGTGGTCTCCCATCCCAACCCAAACCTGCATCATTCTCCTAGACACATTAATTACTAAAGCTGGGACCTTTGCACCCCGATCCATGCTCCAAGTCTAAAGTGTTTCCAAATGATGTTGATTTTAACACCTCAAAGTGACTGGTGTGGGTACACCTCTGATATCCCTACTACTATTGCTCTAGGCTTCTTTACGGGCTACACATTCATTATTAATATGCCCATCCATTCAATGCCTGTATTGCACTGACTGGATATCTATAACATGTCAAACATCCAGGTACTGGGGATACTGAAGTAGTCAAGACAGACTTTGTACCTGTTCTCATGGGGGAAGATGTCCATCAATCAATCAATCAATCAATCAATCAATAAAAATAAAACAATAATCTTAGTGTGACCATAGGGCAAAAACCAGGGGAAGTCACAGTTCTGTCTGTCTTCTGGTCATCGCCATATTCATTTATCTGACTGTCACTTTGCTTCCCAAATTCCTCATTATTCCCTGTCCATTTCATGCCATCTATTTTCAGTCATGTGCTGCATGATGACATATGGTCAATGATGGGCTGTATATGTAATCATGGCCTACACAATTATGTCACCTACTTAATCATCACAAGATTCTGTATCTTATGATACATACGATCATATCAGAGCCTTGTTAGTTCATGAAAGTGTGCTCTCTGATGTCCATAGAGTGACAAAATCACCTAAGGATGCGTTTCTCAGAGTGTTTCTCTGTCATTAAGTAAAGTTTGACTGCATTCACTCATCCGTCATTCACATAGTTTTGAGCTTGTCCCTCACACCAGGCTGTGGAGGGGATCTGCAGTGAGGTTTCTCTCTTGACCTCACTACATCCAGCCATCCTTCACTTGACTGATTGAAGAGACATCTAGATTAATGCAGATGTTAACACATCTAGGGAGACCCCTGCCCCTGAAACTTTTCACAGCAGGCTTATTCTCTGCCCCCTTATCACTGCCATCAGGTGGCCTTTCTCTGGGAGAATATAGCATTCCATTCTGATTCATCTGGCTGTGACATGGGTTACATGACACTAGCCTTGACCTAAACCTCATGATTACAGCAATCTTCCTTGAGGTAAAGTCCTGTTTTCCCTAATATTCAGTCCTTGTTGCTCTTGCCTCCTTAAAGCCACAGTCCTCAGAAGCCTATATTAACCTGGAATCCTGTGTCCTTACTGGATTATGCTGGATTTAGAATACGCAGAAGAGAGATTTTTCCATATGGGTATTTATTGTGTGATCTAGAATAAAAAGCAATGCATTATAAAGTTGGGCAACAGCCGTCTTCAGAGCATTACTCTTTGCTATTCCTTCCTTCTTTTGCCCAATTTTCAGATGGGAAAAGCAAGTTCTAAGAATGATTCAGTTCTAAGGAACTGAATCTTGTTCATGTTATAGTAAGGAAAGAATATAAGGAAATCATTTTATAAGTGCAAATTTCAATATCTGATGTCTAGTATTTGCAAGCCTGTAATCAGACTTCCCTAGTTGTGCAATGTTTTGTTCTGTTAGGCCGCTGTGCTTTGATTCCTTCATATGTCCTCTTACCTGACCCTTTTTAGAAGAAAATCCCCAGCCTTCCTGAGAATGCAGTGTGCTTGCTGTAGAGATACTGTGCCGCTCCAGAGAGCAGCCCGAACTATTGAGCAACACCTGAGTGCATTTGGACCCAAGATGGGTCTGAGTTCTGAGAAAGACTGCACATTCTCCCTCTGGAAAGACAGACATCATTTCGGGAAATATTCAATAAAAAGTTTTTGAGACACAGAGTCCCATTCATGGCAGGAGGGATGGAAGGGAGCTGTTTTCCCTCTTAAGGCTTGGCTCAGTCTGGAAGGATGCTATTTAATGTAATCCAGAACTGATTATTTTGTTGATCATGTTTCAAAACCCCTGCCCTTTAAACAAGTTCCCAGAGTAAATTGAGTGCAATTGTGGGAAGGCTGACTTTCTAAAGAAAAGTCTTGTTATATTTTGAGATTTGAGGGAGAAGATGACAGGAGAGAGTGAATGGAAACCTGCCTGAGGACAGAAAAATCAAAGGGGATGGGGGTAGGGTGGTATGAATAGAGCAAAGAAAGGCTAGAATTCTGGGTTGGAAACTCTTGCTGAATGAGTCATCCCCCAGGACAAATAAAACCTCACTCATCACTCTGTCTTCCTTCTCTGTAGCAAGAGAAGCAAACAGTGGGGCCCGGGATAAACATCAGCAGCTTCTTGTAGCATCTGTAGTTGAGGAAGGTTTCCAAGCCACAGAGAGGGCTGTGAACGCTGTTAGTTATTGGGGCTCCAGTTTTTCTCAGCCAAATAGGAAGAACCTCTAAATTGACATTGGAAAAACATACCTATTGAAGGAAAAAAATATTGTGAGCTCCCCCTGTGTATTTGTATTAACAGGTTTTTTTTTTTTTTTTTTTTTTTTTTTTTTTTTTTTTTTTTTTTTTAAGAAACAAATACATTGCTCTCCAGTTTTCCATGAAAAGAGTTTGAATGCTCTCAGAAGCACCATGGTAGAAACCTTGGAGTGGGGTTTGCAAGGTTGTGAGAGGACTTAACGTTGTCCCTTTTTAGTGAATACAAGGTTATCTACACAGTACAACCATATTCACATTAAAAAGCCGAAGAGGGAAAGCATTCTTGCCACTCCTTTCAGCAAAGATTGCAATTAGCATTTTTATGAAGGACATAAACTCTGTGTATCAAAGATGCACTTTTATTACTTTGAAACTGGCTCGAATAAACATCCCACAAACGTTTGGCTCTTTCGCTTCCAGGAGGAGGCCAATTAAAACAGGGTCTAACTGCCAGTCCCTATCCACCCTTCGGTGAGGCAACAACAATACTGAGATGGCAGTGTTGGTGCTCTCAAAAGTGGCTTTTCAGTTATTGGGCACCTGGAAGGAAAATAATAATTTCTTGGCTCTCTTCACAAAAAAAAGAATATAAAAGACAAAAAAAAAAGGTCTTATTTTCCTTGTCCTACCTCACTCCCCTTATGAATTGCATGGTTCAGAGAGATGACTTAACTTGCCACCCATTGTGTCAGCTGTTGTTCCTGTTCTCCCACCTCTGGAGCTACAAGACTAAGGGAGAGGGGCAAGTGACTGTGCCTCACTGGTACCAGCTGTGATTACCCTCCAGAGGGTGGCCTGTGACAGTGGGCTGCTCTCTGGAGCAGCATCTCCCAATGGCACAGAACCTCTGTGGCTACAAGTGGCCATGATATTTGATGTTTTTTTCAGGCATTGTCAGATATTATAAGAGCAGGACTCTCTACCTGGTGTGGGGGCAGAAGATGGAAGGGAAAGTGCGTGGTTGCTCTTGGAGCCCCCCAAACAGGGCAGGATTGTGTCTCTACTCCTCAGTGGATTGAGCCTTGCTAAAATATTGACTCCCTGTGGACACAATAAATGGTCTCAAACTGGATTCAGTTCAAGGCTCGATTTCCCTTTCAGTGGAAATGGAAGTAGTGCCAGGTGCATAGGTGATGCTCATAAATGTCTCTTGAATGAAGGAATTGACATGCCCAGATGTGGCAGGGGGATGACTACCAGATGACTTTAGATACCTTGCAATAATTTTTTTCCTAGTGTAATTCAGTCCATTTCCCTCCACCATTTTGATGGAATGAAATTCATTTTTTTATTGCTATACTAATATTGTGTCTTAAAGTGAGTCTTCCAGATTCTAGGCAAACAAGTGGACTGACTTCATGTGAAAACTGAATGCTTGGAGATGTAACATTTTTTGGTGCTTTTGGCTGCAGATGAGAATCTACCTGTGAGACTCAACTCCAACAATTGAGATTTATTATTTATTATTGAGATTTATTAAAAAGTAAGATATCTAGAGATTAGCAGTTTGGGGATTGGATCCATAAACCGTCAATTGCAAAGATTAAGATCAATGACTCTGAACTTTTGTTCTTTCCTTTGTGTTTTCAAGATGGTTGCTGCAGTTCCAAAGGTCATGTCTTTATAGAATAACATTTAAGGAAAAACAGAAGACTTTTTAAAGTCTAGAAAGACTTTCCCTTATATCCAATTTTCCTTAACTGGGTCATATGCAAAGAAAAGACACATTTCCATGGTTGACTGGACCCGTTGGTTGTATTAATTTACAAGGATTACCATAAGGAAGTATCACAAATTAGTTTTAAGAACAAAAAGTTTTTCCTCAGAATCCCAGGGTCTAGGGGGAAGTTGGCAAGGTTGGCTTCTTCTGAGATCTCTTCTTGGCTTGTAAATGGCTGTCTTCTTTCTCTCTCCTCACATGGTATTTCCTTTATGTGTGTCTGTTTCCACATCTCGTTTTATAAGGATTTTAGTTACACTGGATAAAAGCCCACCCAAATGGATTTATCCTAACTTGACGACTTTTTAAAGATTTTGTCTCCAAATACAGTCACATTCTGAATAGTGAGGCTTAAGACTGATGTGTGCATTCTGGGTGAGACGATATTCAGGCCATAACCGCCATCATGATCAGTCCTTGGAGATTTGGCCTAATACTGCTAAGCAATGCTGGGGCTTGGTTAACTAGAGAAAAGGAGGAATTATAGTCACATATATCCCTACCTATTATATTTTTCATATAATGATTGCTGAGATGCCCTCTTTTCCCCAAATGAGACCAGTTTCAAAGAGACCAATATTGGAAATGTTTCAGAAAAAAACAAAGATCAGGATAATTAATTACTTCTGTCTTTAGATATGTCTCCATGACACAGGACCAGCCTTATCTACTGAGAGCATGTACTTCTAGTAGAAAGTGTATAGTATGAGAAACAAATTGACTTTATTAACAGATGGCATAATAACTTCTTTTAAGGAAGAGAATGTCTTGGTTTAGAAAAATTCTTGACACCTTTTAGTGGAAAGGTGTTGCTTAGAGATCATGGGCTACTAGGAGCCAAGATAACAACAACAACAACAAAAGGGCAACACTTCTTTGAATAAATTATGATCATAAATTTGGTTGTGTGGGGAGGTATGTTAGGGGAGGGATAGAAAAGCATGAGAAATTAAAGGACTGAAGAACTTGGGAGAAAAGCAGATAGTGACAATACCTAGTTGTGGAAGAATCCAAGGGGTGCCAAGAAAGAAAGAAGTCTGGTGTTCAATCTGAATGTATTTTTGCTGGTGTGATACAGTGCTCTCCTCAGCCACTTTCCATTGATCATTTGTAAAACATACATATACACGTACATCTCAAGAAAATAGAGTGTTGGGGAAGGGGAGGAGTGCCATGTCACTGGATTTGCTGTGAGCAGAACTGGTAAATGATCCATTAATGGAGCTGATGCAACTACTGCAGGATTTCAGAAACAGAGGGATCGTGGCTCCTACCTCCAGGTGTGAAAAGAGAGCTGGAGGAGACTGAATTTTCATAGCACATTGAAAGGAGGATGGAAGCAAGAGTATGTTTGACTCAACCTTACCTACATTTTAAGGTGATCTCAGATATTACTTATGTCACATATTTATTGTAAATTCATTGCTGTTTAGAATTAATAGCCCAACTTTATGTTAGAATAAAAATAATTTTTAAATATTTCTCCCTGTATTATACTATTTGCTAAGTCTTCTGCTTTTATCATATATAACTATTAAATCTGGGAAAAACAGCATGAACTTTTTTTTGAAACATTTTATTTATTTAAATTTTTATATTCAGATAATTTAAAGTTGACATGCAGTTGTAAGAAATAATATGGAGAGATCTTGGGGGTTTTTATACAGTTTTTTACTTATTTTACTATATTATAATATACTTATTTTACTATAGTATAATATTACAATCAAGTTATTGAGTTTGATCCCATGAAGGTACAGAGCACTTCACCACCACTGGGACCCCCTGCCCTTTTAACTATATCCAATTTCCCTCATATCCCCCTCCTCCTCAGCCCTGTGACCACTATCTATGTTCTATTTCTACAAGTATGTCTTGTCAGGAATGTTTATATAAATGGAATCATGTAGCATATAACATTTTGGAATTGAAGTTTTACAATTAGTGTGACTTCCTGAAAATCCATCCACGTATTTGCATATATCAATAATTTCCCCTTCTTATTGTGACTAATATTCCATGATATTGATGTACATAGTCTGCTTAAACATTAACCTATTGAGAGACATCTGGGTTGTTTCCAGTTATGGGCTATTACAAATAAAAATGTTTTTAATGGGTTAAATCATGTTCCATAAACTTCATATGTTGAAGTCTGAACCTCCAGTTACCTTATTTGGTCTTTACAAGTGAAGTTGAGTTCATTGGGATGGACCCTAATGCAACCTGACTAGTGTTCTTATTAAAAAAAGGTCAAATTTGAAGACAGACATAAACACATAGAGTACACCACGTGAAAATGAAGCTAGAGGTAGGGGCAGTGCTTCTATAAGCCACAGAGTACTAAGGTTTGCTAATAAACCAACAGCTGTGAAGTGAGAGACATGGAGCAGACTTTCTCTCATAACCCTCAGAAGGAAGCAACCTACTGGAACCTTGATCTTAGATTTACAGCTTCCAAAACCAAGGCGATAAATTTCCATTGTTTAAACCACCCAGCTGTGGTCCTTTGTGAATCGGCAGCACCAGCAAAATAATACAGTGCCACAAACATTGGTGTACAGGTTTTTGTATGGATACAAGCCTTCATCTCTTTGGGAAAAATGCCCAGGAGTGCAATTAATTATTGGGATGTAGAGTAGTTGCATGCTTAGATTTTTTTTTAATTGCCAAAATGGTTTTTCAGAATGGCCGTACTGTTTTACATTACCAGAGCAATATATGAATGATTCAGTCTCTCAGCATCATCATTAACATTTGATGTTGCCACTATTCTTTATTTTAGCCATTCTGATAGGTGCGTAGTAATAACTCATTATGACATCAATTTCGATTTCTCTGTGGCCAATGATGTTGGACATATTTTCATGGGTTTATTTTTATACTTGAGTTGTAAGAGTTTTTATTTATAGATACTACTCCTTTGTTGTATATACAGTTGCAATTTTTTCTTAGTTTGTGGCTTATTCTGTCCTTCCCTTCATAGGGTCTTTTGTGGAGCAAAAGTTTGTGATTTTGATTTTCACTTGTATCATTTTTATAGATTATACCTTTAGCTTCAGTTCTAAGAACTCTTACCTAGCCCAAGATATTCAAGGCTTACTCTTATTACATTTATTGGTAAAAGTTTCATAGTTTTAAACTTTGTACTAAGTCCATTATTTATTTTGAGTTCATTTTTATAGGAGATGTAAAAATGAAGTTGAGGTTTGTTTGTTGTCTAGGAATGTCCAATTACTCCAGCAATACTTGTTGAAAAGGATACCTTTCCTTCATTTGATTGCTTTTGAATTTTTGTAAAAAATCACTTAGGTATGTTTGTGAGTCTGTTTAATGTTCTCTAACCATTGATCATTGTGTCATTTATCTAATATCAGAGTCTTGATTAATGTACACAGATGGTAAGACAATATTAGGTAGAGCTGTTCCTTTCAGTGTCTTCTCTGTCAATTTCTGCTTTTTTTTTAAAAAAAAAATCAATGTATTTAGAGTACTTATATTTAATGTAACTATTAATCTCAAGATTAAATTTTCCATTTTTGCATTTTAGTTTATTCTATTTTTTGTTTATTTTTTTATTCCTGCCATTCTATGGATTTCTTAAATTTTGTTTAGAATTCCATTTTGACTTTTCCTAAGCTTTTTTTTTTTTTTTTAGTGCTAACTCTTTATTTAGCTGTTTTGGTGGTTGGTATATGTTTTATACTATATAGGCATAATTTATCACTGTTTACTGGTATCATCATTTTACCATTTCATTTACCTTCCTTTACATTTAGTCACCCTCCCTATTTGTGATACATTTTTAAAAAATATGTTCTTTTACATATATTTAGATCTACATTAGATAGTATTGCAACATTTTCTTCAACCATCTAACATGGTTTAGAAAACTCTAGGTGAAAAATCTATTCTATTTACCCATAGTTTTGCTTACCATGTGTTTTCATCATTTCTGATGTTCCAAGATTCCCTTTTAAATCATTTCTTTTATGTTAAGAGAACTTATTTACTCATTCTGCTATGATTGGTTTTTTTGGTGACAAATTCTTTTAATTTTCCTGCATCTGAGAATGTCTTATTTCCTTTCATTCCTGAAAAATATTTTCATTTATGTTAAATTCTGAACTGGAAACTCTTCTCTTTAAGCATTTGAAAATGTTGTGCCACTTCCTTATGACCTTCATGATTTCTGATAAGAAGCCCACTGTTATTTGAATTTTTCCCTCTTATGTAGGTAGGGCTTTATTGATTTTATTGATTGTTTCCAAGATTTTTTTCTGTATATTTAGTTTACAAAACTTTACTATTATGTGTCTTTGTGTGATATGAATAAATTTTATTGAAATTTATTCAGTTTCTTGAATACATTTATATATTTTTCCATATTGGGGGATTTTCAGGTAGTATTTCTTCAAGTATTTTTTTGTCCAACTCTTTTATTCCTTTTATTCTAGTGGTCCAGTTGCAATGATTTTAGATCTTTTGTGCATATCCTCAGTCTATTCTTTGTTGTTCAGCATGAGTAATTTCTATTGTCCTTAAAGTTCAACAATTCATATGTACCGTCGATCATACTATTGAACCCATCATTGTTTTTCTTTCTTTTTTTTAGTTTCAGTTATTATATTTTTAAGTTCTAATAGTTTAATTTGGTTCTTTTAAAATACTTTCTATTTCTTGCCAAGAACTTTTTATTTCTATGCTGGGACTTTTTCTTTTTTCATTTGCTTCAACTCTGTTCGTAATTGTTCATTGAAACACATTATACATCACAATATTTATCAGATGATTCTAATACTACTATCATTTTCATGTTGTATTTATTGATTGTCTTTTTAATTAGTTTGATACCATCTGATACTTGCTGTTGACTGTATATTTTTGTTTGTTTTTACTATTCAAATCTGGACTTTTTGGGAGTGAAGGTTATGAAAAACTGGATCATACACAAATTTCCTGTTTTAACTTGCTTTTTCTGACACCACTTTTGAGGGTGGGGAATGGAAGGGCACTACTTTGTTACCTGGTCAGTCTCCATTGACACACAAGATGGTTGATTTCTCCCTCTTGCTGGGTTGACTCAAGAGATCCATGTCCACCTCTCTTTTGGGTAGCCTTGGTAAATATCTGTTTGACTGGGAGAGTCAAGAGTGCATTGGTACTGATTGAGATGTGTCCACTACTCACTCAGTTGAGCAGTGGTGATAAAGATGGTGTCTCTAAACTAATGGGCAGTGGTAAAAATCCTCTCAGGTTTTCCTCTAGCAATCTAACTTCTGAGAAAAGTGAGAGTGGTGCTTCATTTACTTTTAGGTGGTGTGGAAGACCAGGTTCCCCTGTAGTTTTGGCTGACACTAAGGGCATGGAAGACATGTTCTAGCTCCTGAGTTGGCCTTTTCAGCAACTACTCATGCAGGGAGTTGAGGTACCTTATTTAGCCAGATGAGGTTGGAAATCTAGGTTCCACACTTGGTCTCATGTGGGAGAAATGGGGCAGTAGAGTTTTTATTTATTTATTTGTTTTGTAATATGAAGATTAGGTGGCTTAGATTGGTTATTGTAAAAGTATTCTGTCTTACTAAGATCCCCTGTTCCAGACCCTGTGGCTAGTTATAGGAAGCTTTAGTGGGGCTTTATTTATTTATTTTTGTCTGTGTCCTTTGGCATTTCTGGGTTTTCAACTTCTACACTGTTATAGCTGAATTATAGCAGACAAAAAGAAAACCTAGAGAACTTACCACTGCATTGTCTCTTGGGTCCTAAGTTCTTTCTACCATCTTCTGTCAGAGAAGATGTTTGTTTAATGCATAGTGTCTAGAGGTCTTAGTTGCACTTGGCAGGCAGAATAAGAAAAAGAACACTGATTCTATCTTCTGGAAATGGAAGTTTCTATCATTTTACTTTGAAATACTATTAAACTTATTACTTGCAAAAATAGTACAGTTTATTTCTGATTATTCTTTATTCATATTTCTCCAAGTAGTTAACATTAACTTCTTGTCTTTTACTTCCTTTCCTTCTTCTCTCTCTCCCTTTCTGCTTCTTTTTTTGCATTCCACCCCTCTCTCCTTCCTTCTTTCTTCTTGCCTTTTTCTTTCTTTTTTATCCATTCAGTCTCTTTGAATCATCTCATGATAAGTTGCAAATCCTAACAACTTCAGTGTGTGCATTCTAAAAACAAGAATATTCTTTTATATAACCAAGATAAAATGATCAAAATCAGGTACATAACTTGGATGTAATATTATTTAATCTGAAAAATATTACCCAAATTTCACCAATTGTCCTACTTATATTATTTATAACAAAGGGAAACAAATCTCAAACATTTTATAGGAAAATATGCCTTTTCTTGTAGGACTTGGGACTTGCTACATTACTTCTTAGGGGATTCAGTCAATAATTCCCCTCCTCCTCCTCCTCCTCCTCCTCTTTCTTCTCCCTCTCTCTCTTTTTCCCTGCCCCACCTGTATTCATGTCTTTTGAAAGTGCTTTGTTGTCACCCAGGCTAGTATCTCTGTACCTGCATCTAACTGAATATCTACTACATCAGTATATGTTAGAAGAGGAATAATGAAATTTAATTTAGATGATAGCGATTACCTGGGAAAGGAAAGATCAGGAATGATATATCAAAATATCAGAAAGACAGCCTGAGACCTTGTAATGAGCACAAAATTCACCAGGAAATTGCTACTATGTGTCTCAGAGATATTTCCTAACTAACTCTCTTGGTATGTCATGTAACTTGCCTCTGGCCACTTATGTGGCTGCCTGATCATTAAATCACTTTTGCCTTCTGAAATCTCATGTGATTTCTTATTGGCAGATAGAAACCTGGATATATATAACAAAGGGGATTCTGAGAAATATAGTTTGAAGGCTTATAGTTTATGGAAGTGTCCCTATAATTGAGTTAAATGAGTGGTGCCCCATAATGGGAGAGATAATGGACAAGAAAACATCTCTTTGGTTCAGGCAGTCTGCCTTTTTGGAAAATCATTCAAAGAATTAAAAATACTGGGGCTATGGTTTAGCACTTACCTAGCAAGTGTGAGGCCCTGGGGTCAAGCCTCAGCACCACATAAAAATAAATAAATAATGGTTTTGGTTGTTAAGGTCCGCAGTGCTGTGACTAGGGGAGTTCCCATCGCCAGACCACCCAGCTCGCATCTCAAGCGTCCGGTGCCGCCGCGCCCCATCCTCTGAAGGTAAAAGCCAACGGAGCCTTCATAGGCAGTGGCCACAGGATTGAAGTGGGGCTTGGGAGAGACAGTCAGGACGCACCCATTGCATTGGTCACCCAGCAAAGGGAACGAACGGTCACCATTTGCATGGGATACCACCACGGCAGAGAACTGACATCACGGGCGGAGGAGATAACTTCATTGAAACCAGCGGCGACAGCATCAAATAAATTTATAAGAGTAAACAGTAACTCAGAAGTCAAACAGAACAAGAAGTAACATGAGTAGCATAAAAAAGCAAGGAAGAAAAGGAGTACAAACAATGAAGGACAGCCTAAATATTCAGGAGGACCTAGAGTCACCAGAAAAATGGTCATATAAAGAACTCAAGGAATACCTTAGACAGATGGAATGGAACCTTAAAGAGGATACGAGACAGCAAATCCAAACAGTGAAAGAACACATTGAAAATGAATTACATAAACAGATAAAAGAAGAAGTTAAGCATCTTTATTAGGAGATAGAGATTATAAAAAAAATCAAACAATAATTCTAGAAATGAAGGAAACGATAAACCAAATTAAAAACTCAATTGAGAGTATCACTAACAGAGTGGAGCAAGTAGAAGCCAGAACGTCAGATAATGAAGACAAAATAAATATATCATCTTGAAAAGAGTCTAGCCAACTCAGAAAGGCTGGTAAAAAATCACGAGAAAAACATCCAAGAGATATGGGATAACATAAAAAAACCAAACTTATGAGTCATTGGGATAGAGGAAGGTACAGAGATTCAAACCAAGGGAATGAGTAACCTGCTGAATGAAATAATTACAGAAAACTTTCAGAAATAAAAAAGGAAATGGATATACAAATTGTAGATGCATACAGGACACCGAGCACACAAAATCACAGTTGACCAACGCCAAGACACATTGTTATGAAGATAGCCAATATACAGAACAAAGAGAAAATATTAAAAGCTACAAGAGAAAGGAGGCAGATCATATTCAGGGGTAAACCAATAAGGTTAACAACGGATTTTTCATCACAGACGCTGAAAGCGAGAAGATCCTGGAACAACGTATTTCAAACACTGAAAGACAATGGATGCCAACCAAGAATTCTGTATCCAGCAAAATAAAGCTTCAGGTACAACAACGAAATAAAAATCTTTCATGATGAACAAAAGCTAAAATAATTTGCATCCAGAAAACCAGCATTGCAAAGCGTCTTGAGCAAAACACTACATGAGGAAGAAATGAAAAACAATAACCAAATCCATCAGTGGGAAGTACCTCGGTAATGACAGAGGGCGGCGGGGGGGGGGGAAGCTAATCATGGAGAAACAAACTAAATTAAAAAAAGATAAATAATCAAACATGGCTGGCAGTACAAAACATATATAAATAGTAACTCTAAACGTTAATGGCTTAAACTCTCCAATAAAGTGACATAGGCTGGTAACATGGATTAAAAAAACATATCCAACAATATGTTGCCTCCAGGAGACACATCTGATTGGAAAAGACATACACAGGCTGAAGGTGAAAGGTTGGGAAAAAATATACCACGCACACGGTCCTCGTAAGCAAGCAGTGGTGGCCATCCTCATATCGAATAAAATTGACTTCAATACTAAGTTAATCAAAAGGGATAAGAAAGGACATTATATACTGTTAAAAGGAACCATTCACCAACAAGACATAAAAATTATCAATATTTATGCACCAAATAATGGTGCTACGACATTCATAAAACAAATTCTCCTCAAGTTCAAGAATCAAATAGACCACAACACAGTAATTATGGGTGACTTAAACACACCTCTCTCACCATTGGACAGATCCTCCAAACAAAAGTTGATTAAAGAAACTATTGACCTCAATATCACAATCAATAACCTAGACTTAACTGACATATATAGAATATATCAACCATCATCAAGTGGATATACTTTTTTCTCAGCAGCACATGTATCCTTCTCAAAAATAGACCATATATTATGCCATAGGGCAACCCTCAGTAAATATAAAGGGGTGGAGATAATACCATGCATTTTATCTGATCATAATGGAAAGAAACTGGAAATCAATGATAAAAGAAGGAAGGAAATATCCTACATCACATGGAAAATGAACAATATGTTACTGAATGATCAATGGGTTACAGAAGACATGAAGGAGGAAATCAAAAAATTCTTAGAGATAAATGAAAATACAGACACAACATATAGGAATCTATGGGACACAATGAAAGCAGTTTTAAGAGGGAAATTCATCGCCTGGAGGTCATTCCTCAAAAAAAGGAAAAACTAACAAATAAATGAGCTCACAGTTCATCTCAAAGCCCTAGAAAAGGAAGAGCAAAACAACAGCAAATGTAGCAGAAGGCAAGAAATAATTAAAATCAGAGCGGAAATCAACGAAATTGAAACAAAAGAAATTATTGAAAAAATTAACAAAACTAAAAGTTGGTTCTTTGAAAAAATAAATAAGATCCACAGACCCTTAGCCATGCTAATGAAGAGAAGAAGAGAGAGAACTCAAATTACTAACAAACGGGATGAAAAAGGTAATATCACAACAGATGCTACAGAAATACAGAAGACAATTAGAAATTATTTTGAAAACCTATATTCCAATAAAATAGAAGATAGTGAAGACATCGATAAGTTTCTAAAGTCATGTGATTTGCCCAGACGGAGTCAGGAGGATACACGCAATTTAAACAGACCAATTTCAATGGATGAAATAGAAGAAGCAATCAAAAGACTACCAACCAAGAAAAGCCCAGGACCGGGTGGGTATACAGCAGAGTTTTACAAAACCTTTAAAGAAGAATTAATACCAATACTTTTCAAGTTATTTCAGGAAATAGAAAAGAGGGAGCTCTGCCAAATTCATTCCATGAGGCCAACATCACCCTGATTCCAAAACCAGACAAAGACACCTCAAAGAAAGAAAACTACAGACCAATATCTCTGATGAACCTAGATGCAAAAATCTTCAATGAAATTCTGGCGAATCGGATACAAAGGCACATCAAAAAAATTGTGCACAATGATCAAGTAGGATTCATCCCTGGGATGCAAGGATGGTTCAATATATGGAAATCAATAAATGTTATTCACCACATCAATAGACATAAAGAAAAGAACCATATGATCATCTCGATAGACGCAGAAAAAGCATTCGATAAAGTACAGCATCCCTTTATGTTCAAAACATTAGAAAAACTAGGGATAACAGGAACTTTCCTCGACATTGTAAAAGCTATCTATGCTAAGCCTCAGGCTAGCATCATTCTGAATGGAGAAAAATTGAAGGCATTCCCTCTAAAATCTGGAAAAAGACATGGATGCCCTCTATCACCACTTCTATTCAATATAGTTCTCGAAACACTGGCAGAGCAATTAGACAGACGAAAGAAATTAAAGGCATAAAAATAGGAAAAGAAGAACTTAAATTATCACTATTTGTGGATGACATGATAATATATTTAACAGACCCAAAAGGGTCTACAAAAAAACTACTAGAACTAATAAATGAATTCAGCAAAGTGGCAGGATATAAAATCAACACGCATAAATCGAAGGCATTTCTGTATATCAGCGACAAAACTTCTGAAACGGAAATGAGGAAAAACACTCCATTCACAATATCCTCAAAAAAAAAAATAAAATACTTGGGAATCAACCTAACAAAAGAGGTGAAAGATTTATACAATGAAAACTACAGAACCCTAAAAAGAGAAGTAGAAGAAGATCTTAGAAGATGGAAAAATATACCCTGTTCAGAACTAACATCATCAAAATGGCGATATTACCAAAAGCTCTCTATAGGTTTAATGCAATGCCAATCAAAATCCCAATGGCATTTCTTGTAGAAATAGATAAAGCAATCATGAAATTCATATGGAAAAATAAAAGACCCAGAATAGCAAAAGCAATTCTAAGCAGGAAGTGTGAATCAGGCGGTAGAGCGATACCAGATTTCAAACTATTTTACAGAGCAATAGTAACAAAAACAGCATGGTACTGGTACCAAAACAGGCGGGTGGACCAATGGTATTGAATAGAGGACACAGAGACTAATCCACAAAGCTACAACTATCTTATGTTTGATAAAGGAGCTAAAAGCATGCAATGGAGGAAGGATAGCATCTTCAACAAATGGTGTTGGGAAAACTGGAAATCCATATGCAACAAAATGAAGCTGAATCCCCTTCTCTCGCCATGCACAAAAGTTAACTCAAAGTGGATCAAGGAGCTAGATATCAAATCAGAGACTCTGTGTCTGATAGAAGAAAAAGTTGGCTCCGATCTACATATTGTGGGGTTGGGCTCCAAATTCCTTAATAGGACACCCATAGCACAAGAGTTAATAACAAGAATCAACAAATGGGACTTACTTAAACTGAAAAGTTTTTTCCCAGCAAGAGAAACAATAAGAGAGGTAAATAGGGAGCCTACATCATGGGAACAAATTTTTACTCTTCACACTTCAGATAGAGCCCTAATATCCAGAGTATACAAAGAACTCAAAAAATTAAACAATAAGATAACAAATAACCCAATCAACAAATGGGCCAAGGACCTGAACAGACACTTCTCAGAGGAGGACATACAATCAATCAACAAGTACATGAAAAAATGCTCACCATCTCTAGCAGTCAGAGAAATGCAAATCAAAACCACCCTAAGATAACATGTCACTCCAGTAAGATTGGCAGCCATTATGAAGTCAAACAACAACAAGTGCTGGCGAGGATGTGGGGAAAAGGGTACTCTTGTACATTGCTGGTGGGACTGCAAACTGGTGCAGCCAATTTGGAAAGCAGTATGGAGATTCCTGGGAAAGCTGGGAATGGTACCACCATTTGACCCAGCTATTGCCCTTCTCGGACTATTCCCTGAAGACCTTAAAAGAGCGTACTACAGGGATACTGCCACATCGATGTTCATAGCAGCACAATTCACTATTGCTAGACTGTGGAATCAACCCAGATGCTCTTCAATAGATAAATGGATAAAAAAATGTGGAATTTATACACAATGGAATATTACTCAGCACTAAAAAATAACAAAATCATGGCATTTGCAGGAAAATGGATGGCACTAGAGCAGATTATGCTTAGTGAAGCTAGCCAATCCCTAAAAAACAAATACCAAATGTCTTCTTTGATATAATGAGAGCAACTAAGAATAGAGCAGGGAGGAAGAGCAGGAAGAAAAGATTAACATTAAACAGAGACATGAGGTGGAAGGGAAAGGAAGAGAAAAGGGGAAATTGCATGGAAATGGAGGGAGACCCTCATTGTTATACAAAATTACATATACGAGGTTGTGAGGGGAATGAGAAAATAAACAAGGAGAGAAATGAATTACAGTAGATGGGGTAGAGAGAGAAGATGGGAGGGGAGGGGAGGGAGGATAGTAGAGGATAGGAAAGGTAGCAGAATACAACAGTCACTAATAGGGCATTATGTAAAAATGTGGATGTGTAACCGATGTGATTCTGCAATCTGTATTTGGGGTAAAAATGGGAGTTCTTAACCCACTTGAATTTAATGTATGAAATATGATATGTCAAGAGCTTTGTAATGTTTTGAACAACCAATAAAAAATAAATAAATAAATAAAATAAGGATATTGTTTCCATCTACAACTAAAAAAAATTATAAAAAAAAAAAATTAGAAAAAAAAACAATACATGGCTAAATTTTGCCATTGAACATGTGATAAAAATAACATGTACTCCCTCTCCTACCAGAGTGTGAAGTTTGTTTTCATTATTAATGTTTTTCTCAGTGGTTTCACTGTAAGGTACTACCTGATGAAGACATCTCTCTATTTTCTACACTTTACACTTCTTTTCGTTTCTTCTGTCACTATGACCAGTTGGTTTTAATTAGACTACTATGATTTTTCTTATGATGTGAATCCCACCTTGGCCACAGTTTATTGTTCCATTCATGGAACATATTATAGGTAGGCCAATCAGAATGTTTTTCTTGCCTTTGGAAAAACAGTTTATTGGTCTAGAGGTACGTTCCTGAATGGTCATTCAGAATCACTCAGAACTCTTCTTAGCACTCCTTGAAATTTAATTGAAAAAGAGTGTCTTTATCTTTTGACGGAAATATTTAAGAATTATTGGCAGCAATCTTTCTCATTATTGGGAAAAGGCTAATTTGCAGTAGGCGGAAAGGAAAGTGATATATACAGAACAAAACAGCATAAAAGAAAAAGGTATGGGTAGAGAGAGGTGTGTGCTCATGTTCTAGTCCCTGATTCTAGTTGTTTCAGTCTAGCCTCCTCCCTCTTCTCTCAGGGTTCACCAGCTCAACTCCTGTTTTGTTTGGGAGAACCAATTACCATTATATTTTAATCTCTGCCTCAGTTTCTTTCAAACTAGTTCAAATCAAATTTATGTTGCTTGAAAATAAAAATTATATATATATATACACACACACACACACATATATAGTTTATTACTCTGGAACATGTATAACTCACCTTTGTGAATCTTCCCAAACCCACTTATTTTGTAAAGAGGTCATTTGTGCTGCTCTCAAGCATGACATGCATACTTCCTGGTGGGATCGGTCAACTGTCAAGTTGGATTCTTCATGTTTGAATGCTTTTAGTCTCTGTGGTGAGTACTGTATGTGTACTTCTAAGTATTTTATAAAAATAGATCTCTTAATGGCCAATGCAGCCAAGAATTTTCTTTTACATTTTAAAGATTAAAAAAATGTTTAGAGAAGTGATGTCACAGATCATCAAAAAGTGAGATTTGAATTCAAGGGATTTAGCTTTCTCATAAAGTACTTTGGTGTAAATTAAGAAGAAGTAGCCTGATATTGGGCACAACATTGAACCAGGATGCATGAATTGATGAGCAAAGCATAAATTATATTTCAAAATATACTGTCTTCACCAGATGGTTTTCTTTGTGTAGTGACAAATCTTGGCAACAACTACATGGCATCTGACAGAACTCATGTCCTTGAGTGGACTTGAACTTTTGACTTTAAGTTCAGGGATTTCTTTTTTATCCAGTCAGCCTGCATCTACATTTCTTTTCTGCATCTGCAGTTAAAGCTTCCACTTAAGACTCCCAAAGCACAAGAAATAAAATCAAGAATCAATAAATAGGATGGATTCAAACTGAAAAGCTTCTTCTCAGAAAAAGAAACAACAAGTGAGGTGAATAGAGAGCCTACATCTTGGGAGCAAATTTTTACCACATGTACACCAGATAGACCACCAATCTTCAGGATTTATAAAAAAACTAAAAAACCTTAACATCCCCAAAATAAATAACTAATCAATAAATGGGCTGAACAACACTTCTCAGAAGATAAACAATTGATCAACAAATATTTGAAAAAAATGTTCAACATCTCTAGCATTTAGAGAAATGCAAGTCAAAAGTACTCTAAGATTTCATCTCACTCCAGTCAGAATGGCAGCTATGAAGAATACAAAAAATAGTGTTGTTGAGGATGTGGAGAAGAAGGCTCACTCATACATTGCTGGTGGGTCTGCAAATTGATGCAACCATTATGGAAAGCAGTATGGAGATTCCTTAAAAAACTTGAAATGGAACCACCATTTGACCCAGCTATCCCACTCCTTGGTTTATACCCAAAGGATTTAAAAACAGCATACTACAGTGACACAGCCACATAAATGCTTATAGCAGTTCAATTCTCAACAGCTAAACTGTGGAGCCAACATAGGTGCCCTTCAATAGATGAATGATAAAGAAATTGTAGTATATATACACAATGAAATATTACTCAGCATTAAAGAGAATAAAATCATGGCATTTGCAGGTAAGTGGATGGAGTTGGAGAATATAATGCTAAGTGAAGTAAGCCAATCTTAAAAATCCAAAGGCTGATCCATAATGGATGGGGAGCTTGGGAGAAATAGAGGAACTTTGGATAAGGCAAAGGGGAGGGAGTGGAAGGGAGGTGGAATGGGGGCAGGAAAGATGGTGGAATGAGATGAACATCATTACCCTAGATGCATGTATGAAGACATGAATGGTGTGACTCTACTTTGTGTACAACCAAAGAAATGAAAAATTGTGCTCCATTTGTGTACTATCAATTGAAATGCATTCTGCTGTCTTATATAAGAAATTGTAACACATAAATAAAATTTAAAAAGAGCTTCCACTCATATTTCATGGTCAAATCAAGCCACGGCTATGCACAACTTTGACAGGTGGATAAGTGCAATCGTCCATGTACTCAGAAGCAAAGGGTATCTACATATTGGTGAACAACTTTAATCATTACCATAAGAACTTCAAAGTGTCAGGACTTAAGATTTTGTAGTTAGAGGTAATGATCAATGCAGCTCAGGCAGCTAAGTCCATTGCATACCTCTGCAGCCTTAGATCAGATATGAGTCAGTACTAAGGAAAAGGTTGACTGTCTTTCTCTGTCTCTTTCTCTCTATCTCTGTATGTCTGTCCGTCTCTCTCTGTTTTTGCTACTACTTCAGTCACTAAGTTTGAGAACTCCAAACAGAAATAATTCTATTACTTTATATTTTGCTGAGCATTGTAGATAAGCTCCTCTGAAGTATGATTTAATGTTAAAGCCAAGAGTAGAGTACTATTTATGCAACCTTCCATACAGGGTTACTGTGAACCTCAAATGAAATAATGGTTATATCTGGCAAATATTTCAAGGTGTTATTTTTATTGTTTTCCTCTTTGAACTTCCAAGAGTAATTCTGAATGACTTTTCAGATGATTGGCTGATTGACTGATTCGTGTGAGACCATAAATCCCCATTTTTAGATAATGTAAAGGCTGCTCTTGGAACAGATTTTCATAAGCATTTATCAAATGAAATACTTGATAAGGGTGGTAGGAGGGAATCGGTCTGGGGTCGAAAGTAAGGGTGCTTAGGACGAGTCAGCAATAAGAACGTGGCTCTGATGGAAAAATAAAGCAGCCTATAGTATAGATGTGAGCTGCTGAGGTCTGCTCTGTGATTCTCTTTAATAACGGAGTCGAGATGTGTTAATGAGCATGACACAGGGCACACAGCCATCAAGTGAATTAGTCATAGCTTGATTCTTTTATGTGCCTTGTCTAATGGCAAACATTACCCAGCAATCACAGCAGCAGCACTCTCAGATGGAGCAGAAGGTGTGGAAGGAAGTAATGAGGCTGCCTAAAAACTGTTTTACAGAGCCCTGCACCAATTCACAACAGATAATAGAACTCAGAGCCAGACAGATAATAGAAGCGACAGCCATTTATTGCTAAGAGACTGTCTGAATATTTGTGCATAAAATAGCCCACTCCAAGTTCTTTAATCACATTTCCTGAGCAAGAGTGGCAAAAAGGAAAGCCACGTGGCAGGCTACTTCCATTAGTGTGTTCTAAATGAGTACAAAGAACAGAAATGAGTAGACACGAAGGAAAAGAACACTCACAGAAACTGCAGATCAGAAACAGCTCCTGGCTGTTTGAATCCAGCAAATTGGGATATCTTCTCCTTGGGACTAGGATGGGGTATGGGAAAGTGATTTCATCCTGGAGTCATTTGATATTCAGGATTGTTGTAAAGTATCTTAGTTTATAATTAGTTTTGACTCCTAAAAAAGAAGATGGTGCACTCAGATCTTGTTCTTTCCAACTTTAAGTCTACACTTTTGCATTTTTTAAGTATTACTGTGAGTGGATGGGGAAATGTACTTGGTGAAGGCTTATAGGGTGGAATGCACAGTTTCTATAAAAGTCAACGATCTTATCTCTTGTCAGAGAGTTCCACCAAGGGACCCATAAGGAAGCATTCATGTCACAGGGCGGCTCCTAATGTAATGTGAAACCTTGGCTTTTCATATTTTCTTCTCATTCTGTCTGAAATGTATTGGTACCATATTTTTTTTATTAGTTGCTCAAAACATTACAATGATCTTGACATATCATACATTTGATTCAAGTGGGGTATGAATTTCTTTTTTTTTCATGTGTACAAATTGCAGTATCACATTGGTTTTACAGCCACGTTTATACATACAGCCATAATAGTGTCTATTGTATTCTGCTACCCTTCCTATTCCCCCCTCCCCTCCCTTCCCCTCACATCACCTCTCTCTACCCACTCTATGACACTTTTCTCTCTCTCTCTTTTTTCTTTCTCACACCATCTTATATGTAATTTTGCATAACAGTGGGGGGTCTCCTTCCATCTTCCCCTTCTCTCTCCCATTCCCATGCATCTCTCATCCCTATTTAATGGTAATCTTCTTCTCATGCTCTTCCTCCCTGCTCTGTTTTGAGTCGCCCCCCTTATATCAAAGAAGACATTTGGCACTTGCTCTTTAGGGATTTGCTAGCTTCACTCAGCATAATCTGCTCTAGTGCCATCCATTTTCCTGCAAATGCCATGATTTTGTTATTTTTTAGTGCTAAGTAATATTCCATTGTGTATAAATTCCACATTTTTTTATCCATTCATCTATTGAAGGGCATCTGGGTTGGTTCCACAGTCTAGCTATTGTGAATTGTGCTGCTATGAACATTGATGTAGCTTTGTCCCTGTAATATGCTCTTTTAAGGTCTTTTGGGAATAGTCTGAGAAGGGGAATAGCTGGCTCAAATGGTGGTTCCATTCCCAGCTTTCCAAGGAATCTCCATACTGCTTTCCAAGTTGGCTGCACCAATTTGCAGTCCCACCAGCAATGCACAAGTGTAGCCTTTTCCCCACATCCTCACCAGCACTTTTTTTATATCTTTATTTATTTTATTTTATTTTTTATGTGGTGCTGAGGATCAAACCCAGTGCCTCAGCCATGCTAAGCAAATACTGTACCACTGAGCCACAACCCTAACCCCTGGTACCATATTTTAAGAGGGACATTAACCAGATGAAGTTCATTCAAAATAAGATGTCCAAACTATCACTGGAGTATAAAATTATCTCATTGGAAAATGGTCAGAGTATCTGAAGATTTAAATAAGGAGGAGAGTAAGTTGGTAGGTTAACAAGAGTATCAGATAATTGATTACTATTCCTTAATAGGAATGCGGTGTGTTCTATAGAACTTAAGGAAGTAGAAAGGAATGAATAAATCAAAGTAGGTCAACTTTAAACCTGATTCTAAGAATCATTTTGCAGTGATTAGAGAGGTCCAGGAATTGAATGAACTGTCAGCATCAAGTGTGGTGAGCCCCCTCTCTGTCAGTGAATATGTTCAAAGAAGCAAAAAAGCCACTTGCCCAGGATACTATAGGGAAAAGTTAGGCTTGAGATTCATCCTAATTAATGTGATGTCCACTTAAATACAGAGTGTCAATACTCTTCTTTCTAGTCTTCTCAGTGAAGTTCTTGATGGATTGTAGCCTGTATCCCAGAAGATGACCAAGAATGGAAAAGTGAAACCTTTAAAAGCTGCATTTGAAATTGTGATTTTTATCTCATAAGTTCAGAAAGATTTCATTTTTTTACATTATAACTATAAAAGCAAGACAGCATTATTATTGTTATTATTGAGACAAAATACACATTTTTGTACATTCCTTTGTTTTCCCTGGAGTTGGTAGTTACCTTGTTTGTTGATTTTTTCTTCCTTTTTAAGTACAATTAACTCTCACATGCTCTCCCAGTTTTATAAAATATTCTGAAGTACTAATTCATGCATAATTGAATGCAGTAGGCATCCATCACACATACTTGTAACAATTTAAACCCATCTGTAAGCTACGTGTCTAAAAATCTATTCTTTCTCTTTTATTAATTGAATGCTGATGTTTGTTCGGGTTAGCAATATGTGCAACTTTAAAGATTTTTTTTTGTAGTAAATATAGTCCATAAAATACAAATTTCCACAAAGATATAAGTAGCTGTCTCCTGGGGATTTGGGAATAATATTTCTTTGTTTTAAAGGTGCTGAATGTCCATCCTTGTTACCACTGACACCATCTTTTTCCACTACAATTTTCTTCTTTCTCTTCTTTTTTCTCTCCAACATCTTCTTGTCTGAATAGGAGGTTTTAGGTGAGGGGTCAAGCAGACTTTATACAACATGAGGAAATCATAAGAATAAAGACATAAGGAGCAGAGGTTGGAAAGAGACTGGGATGTTAATGGTATCACAAAACCTAGTCCAGGAATTTAGTTTTCCAATCCTGTTTAAATGTAGAGCACAGTCTATTTGATTCACCAACTTTGACCAGGTTTCTAAGATATCCAACCCAATGAAACCCTAACTGATACCAGTGACATTACACATGTGAATTTTTCAAGAAATTATATTAGGGCATGTGCCTAGCCATTTAAGAAATAAATGAAGTAGAATATTTACCTCACTTTTTACACCAAAATTAATTCAAGATACACTAATAATATAAATGAGAGAGAGAGAGAGAGAGAGAGAGAGAGAGAGAAGAAACCATTAAAGTTTTAAAAAACATAAATTTTATAAAATGCAATTACATATTATGGAAGATTGTCCTAAGTCTTACCAAAATCTCCAAAATAAAATGATTACTATATTAAACATATGTTAATTAGAAAATGTCTGGATATTCAAATTAAAAAAAATATTATTTACTTGGAAAATGATTGCCTAAAGCAGAGAGATAATCTCCTTAATATATAAGGAACTGTTAAATAGTAACAGGAAAAAAAGCCTTAGACTAATAGAAAAATTGGAAAAGGAAAGAAATGGACAATTTCAAGTAAAAAGGAAAGCAGCAAAAGCTTGTCACAAAGCACACTAAAAAAATAAAATAAATGACAAATACAACTTGAAGAAAATAATGAAAGAAGTCACTTTAAATGTTATAAGTAATATCTTCACAGAGATAAGAGAAAATAGATCCTCTCAGTAACAAGAATATGGTGTTTCATCTATTTAAAAACAAAACAATTATAGGACAGAAGAGCTTTTGAAAAATTGATAATATGGTAAAAAATGACTAAAGAATAGTTGGTGTATTAAATTAAGGAATTAACCAGGAAATTAGAATTAAAACATAATAAGGTAATCAATAAGAGAGAAAAGAGAAGAAAATGGAAAAGGTCAAATGATAAGCTCCAACAACTAGGAGTTCCAGAAAGAAAGACCACACTAAACAGGGAGAAACAAATTAACAGCAATATATATATATATATATATATATATATATATATATATATATACATACATTAGTTCATCACTAATGTATAGAAATGCATTTGATTTATTGGCATTGATTATATATCCTGTTACTTTTCTGAATTCATTTATTAATTCTAGAAGTTTTCTAGTGGAGTTCTTTGAATCTTCTAAGTATAGAATCATGTCGTTGGCAAATAGTGATAGTTTGAGTTCTTCTTTTCCTATTCTTATCCCTTTAACTTCTTTTGTCGTGTCTAATTGCTCTGGCTAGAGTTTCAAGGACTATGTTGAATAGTAGTGGAGAGAGAGGGCATTTTTGTCTTGTTCCAGTTCTTAGAGGAAATGCTTCTAATTTTTCTCTATTTAGAATAACATTGGCCTTGGGCACATCCATCTATAGATAGCTTTTACAATGTTGAGGTATTTTCCTACTGTCCCTAGTTTTTCTAGTGTTCTGGATATGAAGTGGTGTTGTATTTTATCAAATGCTTTTTCTGCATCTATTGAGATCATCATATGATTTTTATGTTTAAATCTATTGATGTGATGACCGACATTTATTGATTTCCAGATATTGAACCAACCTTGCAACCCTGGGATGAACTCCACTTGATCATGGTGCACTATCTTTTTAAAAATATGTTTTAGTTGTCAATGGACCTTTATTTTTTTTAAAAAAATTATTTATATGCAGTGCTGAGTATCGAATCTTGTACCTCACACATGCTAGGCAAGTGCTCTATCACTGAGCCACAACCCCAGCCCCTGCACTCTCTTTTTAACATGTTTCTGTATGCAATTTGCCAGAATTTTATTGAGAATTTTTGTATCTATTTTCATCAGGGATATTGGTGTGAAGTTTTTTTGTTGTTGTTGTTGTGTCTTTGTCTGGCTTAGGTATAAGTGTGATACTAGCTTCATAGAATAAGTTTGGAAGGGTTTCCTCCTTTTCTGTTTAATGCAATAATGTGAGGAGTATTGGTTTTAATTCTTCTTTGAAAGTCTTGTAGAACTCGGCTAATAATCCATCTGGTCCTGGGATTTTCTTGGTTGGTAGGCTTTTGATGGTGTCTTCTATTGCATTGCTTAAAATTGATCTGTTTAAATTGTGTATGTTCTCCTGGTTCAGTTTGGGCAGATCATATTTTCTAGAAATTTGTTGGTGTCATTGAGATTTTCTGTTTTATTAAAGTGTAAATTTTCACAATAGTTTCTAATTATCTTCTATACTTCAGTAGTATCTGTCATGATATTCCGTTTTTCATTATAGATTTTAGTAATTTGAGTTTTCCACAGAGTACATTTTAAATTGGGTGTTAAGGAAAGTTCTTTGTAAGGAAATAGAATGTAAACTTCAGCTAGAAATACCAGAAGGAACCAGTTTTGAGGAGGCTAGGGCAAGGAAAAGTGATAGTCATATAAAGGCCCCACGTGGTAAGGAGGTTGGGTTGTTTGGAAAACATAAAGTAGGCCATTATGGCTGGAACATAGAAAACAAGTATAATAAGTATTTCATGATTTAGAAAAGTAGGAAGAGTCTAGAGCATTCTAGGGTTTTATAAGTCATGGTAAAGAACTTGCGTGAAGACACTAGATGGTTTTGGGAAAGAGGGTGATATAGTCTAAATTACATTAAAATACAAATCTGTTTTACTGCTGCATGGAAAAAATCATTGAAGCCAAGAAAAAGGTAGTGAAACTAGTTAGGGAGGTGTTGTGGTTGTTCAGGTGAGTGTAAGAGGTGGCTTGTTCTGGGGAGGGAGCAGGGGAAGAAGAAAGATTTGGTACATACTTTGAAGGTGGAGATCACTGATGGGCTGTTGAATTGGACAGGGTGTAGGTGAGGGAAAGCTAAGGATCCTGGACTTCTGTGAGTGAAGGGCAGCTGCTGGAATCTGAGCACTATTCATTTATTGGAGTGTTTATACCCTATCTAGGATAAGTGGCACAGAAAAGATGCCATTCTGAAGTGAGCAAAGCACTTCCTTACAGCACTTCCTTCTCCACTACAATGTGGACTTGCATAGTAGTTAGGAACATGTATGGGAGCCATATTGCTTGACTATGTACTTCATCCATCCTGCCACATGTAAGAACACAAGTCAAATTCACTTCATTGCCCTGATTTCCTCATGGAGGATGGTAAGTGATATATACTTCATAGAATTTTCTGAGATAGCACATGAAAAGCAGTTAGAAAAATGTCTGGCAAGAAACAATAGCATTTACATTCACTAAACACTTTAAATGCCTATAAAATTCCATTTTATGGATGTATTAGAAATAGATTGAGGGCTTACATATTATTCCTCCAGATTTTTCTTTACTTTCTTGGATATATAGATTATTTCTAATTCCACTAGTTATCCTTCTGTAATGAACAATCTTTCACATATGTGTTTCCTGCTGTCATGCTTATCCATTTAGGATAAATTTCTACCGGTTGGATTTACAACTCAAACAACCTAGAAGATACAAGTTAAGGCTTTGGTTATACCAAAGTATTCTCCCAACAGCTGAATATTTCCTGTTACCCAAGCCAAATTCACATATTACAATGGAAAAAGAAAAAAAAACTACACACTTATCTGTTCAATAAAAAAAATGTGTCCTTAGGTTAGGCCCAGCCCAGATTCACCCACATGGACCTGCATGAGACCCAGGCTCACAGTAGGTCTGGGTCCATCTCTCCATCTGCCGACACCCACAGGAGCTCAGCCTCTGTCCCAGGACTGCCCCTGCTGACTAGCAGACTACTGCAGGAAGTCAGGCCCAGCCCAGAACCACCCACTTGAACCTGCGTGGGACCCAGTTTCACAGTAGGCCAGAGTCCATCCCTTCACAGGCAGGCACCCGCCAGAGCCCAGCTTCCAGCACAGAACACCCCTACCAATCTGCATCTCAGAGCAGGCATCCCAAAGAGAGTGTGAGGTCCACCCTTTCAGCCCCATCTCTGTGAGACATTGCTTCCATCTTGGGGCACCTTAACTACTATCTCTGGTTACCTGGGCTATTGCCGCCACCACCTTTAGATGCAATAGCATACATTGAGGGACACTGACTGGGGCTGGAGGCCTATCAAGGTGAGATACAGACAATCTGCATGGGTACTACAAAAATATAGGGAAGAAACTGTAATATCTCAGATCCACACTGCAAGAAAGAAAGACACATAAACAACGTGAAAAAACAAGGGAGGAAAGTGCCCCAAACAAACCAGGATACTACAATAACAGAACCCATGGATAGAGAAGTTGAGGAAATGTCAGAGAACGAGTTCAGAGGTTCATAATTAAAATAATCTGTGAATTTAAAAATGACCAAAATGGCAAAAATTGATCACTCCAACAAAGAGATAAAAGAGCAAATACAGGTGGCAAAAGATTACTTCAAGAAAGAGATAGAGACTCTGAAAAAAAGTCAGAAATCCTTGAAATGAAGGATACAATAAACCAAATAAAAAACTCAATAGAATACATAACCAACACATTAGATCATTTGGAAGAAAGAACATCAGATAATGAAGACAAAGTATACAATCTGGGAAATAAAGTTGATCACACAGTGAAAATAGTAAGAAACCATGAACAGAACATCTAAGAATTATGGGACAGCATCAAAAGACCAAATCTAAGAGTTACAGGAATAGAGGAAGGCACAGAGTTTCAAACCAAAGGAATGCAAAATCTCTTCAATGAGATAATATCAGAAAATTTACCAAGCATGAAAAATAAATTGGAAAACCAAAAGCAAGAGGCTTATAGGACACCAAATGTGCAAAAGTTCAACAAATCTATACCAAGGCACTTTATAATGAAAAAGCCTAGCATACAGAATAAAGGTAGAATCTTAAAAGCCACAAGAGAGAGGAATCAGATCACATATAGGGGGAAACCAATTTGTATCTCAGCAGATTTTTCAACCCAGACCCTCAAAGCCAGGGTATCATGGAACAACATATACCAAGCTCTGAAAGAAAATGGATGTCAACCAAGAATCTTATATCTAGCAAAATTAAGCTTTAGATTTGATGATGAAATAGAAACCTTCCATGATAAACAAACGACAAAATAATTTACAACTAGAAAGTCTGTACTACAGAACATTCTCAGCAAAATATTCCATGAAGAGGAAATAAAAACCAATGATGAAAATAAGCAGAGGGAGGGATTACACTAAAGGAAAGTCTAATCAGAGGAGAAACCAAGTCACATTAAATACCAAAATAAACAAAATGGCTGAGAATACAAATCATGTCTCAATAATAACCCTGAATATTAATGGCTTAAAATCACCAATCAAAAGACATAGACCAGTAGATTGGATTAAAAACCCAATAATATGCTGCCCCTAAGAGACTCATAGAAAAAGAAATCCATAGACTGATTGTGAAGTGTTGGGAAAAATCATATCACTCACATGGACTGTGCAAGCAAGCAGGGGTTTCCATCCTCATATCAAATAAAGTAGACTTCAAGGTAAAGTCAATCTTTAGAAGGACACTACATACTGCTCAATGGAACCATACACCAACAAGACTTAACAACTATAAATATATATGCCCCAAACAAGGGAGCATCTACGTTCATCAAATAAACTCTTCTCAAGTTCAAGAGTAAAATAGACCAAAACACAATAATTTTGGGTGACTTTAACACATCTCTTTCACTATTAGATAGATCTTCCAAGCAAAGGCTGAACAAAGAAACTATAGAATATATATATATATATATATATATATATATATATATATATAATATTTCATCCTTTAACAAGAGAATGTACTTTCTTCTCAGCAGCACATGGATCCTTCTCTAAAATAGACCATATATTATGCCACAAAGCAATTCTTAGCAAATATAAAAAGGTAGAGATACTACCCTGCATTCTATCAGATCCTAATAGAATGAAAATAGAAATCAACGATAAAATAAGATATAAAAGCTACTCCAACACCAGGAGACTAAATAGTGCTACTGAATGAGCAATGGGTTGAAGAATACCTTAAGGAGGAGATTAAAAAATCTTTAGAGATGAATGAGAATGAAGATACAATACATTGAAATCTCTGGGACACTATGAAAGCAGTTCTAAGAGGAAAGTTTATTGCATGGAGTTCATTCCTTAAAAGAAGAAAAAGTCAACAAATACATGACTTAAAATTACATCTGAAAGCCCTAGAAAAAGAACAAATCTACACCAAAAGCAGTAGAGGAAAGGAATAACTAAAATCAGAGATGAAAGCAATGAAATTGAAACAAAAGAAACAACTGAAAATATTGACAGAACAAAAAGTTGGTTCTTTGAAAAAATAAATAAAATTGACAAACCCTTAGCCATGCTAATAAAGAGATGGAGAGAGAAAACTCATATTACTAACATACATGATGAAAAAGAAAAATTATAACAGACACTGCAGAAATAAAGAAGATAATTATAAATTATTTTGAAAATTTGTTACTCCAATAAAAATAGAAAATATTGAAGGCATCAGCAAATTTCTAGAGTCATATAATTTGCCCAAATTGAATCAGCATTATAAACACAATTTAAACAGATAAATTTCAAGTGATGAAATAGAAGATGCCATCAAAAAGTCTACCAACCAAGAAAGGCCCAGGACTGAATGGATACACAGGCGAGTTCTACAAGACCTTTAAAGACAAACTAACACTAACACTCTTCAATTTATTTCAGAAAATAGAAAAGAGGGAGCACTTGCAAACTCATTCTATGAGGCCAATATCACCCTGATTCAAAACCAGGCACAGAAATATCAAAAAAAGAAAACTTCAGACTAATATCTCTAATGAACATAGATACAAAAATTCTCAATAAAATTCTGGCAAATCAAATACAAAAACATATCAAAAAGATCATGCACCACAATCAAGTGGGATTCATCCCAGGGATGGAAAGTTGGTTCAACATACGGAAATCAATAATTGTAATTCATCACATCAATAGAGTTACAGATGAGAATCCGATGATCATCTCAATAGATGCAGAAAAAACATTTGACAAAATATAGCACCCCTTCATGTTCAAAACACTAGAAAAACTAGGGATAACAGGAACATATCTCAACATCATAAAGGCTATCTATGCTAAGCCCCAGGCAAACATCATTCTAAATGGAGAAAAATTGAAGGCATTCCCTCTAAAAACTGGAACAAGACAGAGATGCCCTCTTTCACCACTTCTATTTAACATAGTTCTGGAAACACTGGCCAGAGCAATTAGACAGACAAAAGAAATTAAAGAGATACACATAGGAAAAGAAGAACTCAAATTGACACTATTTGCTGATATGTTTATATACCTAGAAGACCTAAAATGTTCCACCAGAAAACTTCTAGAACTAGTAAATGAATTCAGAAATATAGCAGGTTATAAAATCAACACCCATAAATCAAAATTTCTGTATATCAGTGACAAATCCTGAAAAAGGGAAATGAGGAAAACTACTCCATTTATAATAGCCCCCCAAAATTGGTAATCAACTTAATGAAAGAGGTGAAAGTTCTATATAATGAAAATTACAGAACCCTAAAGAAAGAAATCAAAGAAGACCTCAGAAGATGGAAAGATCTAACTTGCTTTTGGATAGGCAGAATTAATATTATCAAAATGACCATACTACCAAAAGCACTGTACAGATTTAATGCAATTCTGATCAAAATCCAAATGGCATTTCTCATAGAAACAGAAAAAGCAGTCATGAAATTTATTTGGAAAAATGAGAGACCCAGAATAGTTAAAACAATTCTTAGCAGGAAGAGTGAAGCAGGTGGTATCACTATACTAGAACTTAAACTATACTACAGAGCAATACTAACAAAAACTGTATGGTATTGGCACCAAAACAGACTGGTAGACCCATGGTACAGAACAGAGGACACAGAGACTAACCCACAAAATTACAGTTCTCTTATATTAGACAAAGGTGCCAAAAACATGCATTGGAGAAAAAACATAGCCTCTTCAACAAATGGTGCTGGGAAACCTGAAAATCCACATGCAACAAAATGAAATTACACTCCTATCTCTCACCATCAAAAACTCAACTCAAAATGTATCAAGGACTTAGGACTAAAACAAGAGAACTTGTGTCTAATAGAAAAAAAAAAGTAGGTCCTAATCTCCATTATGCGGAATTAGGCCATAACTTCCTTAATATAACTCCTATGGCACAAGAATTAACATCAAAAATTAATAAATGGGATGGACTCAAACTAAAAAGTTTCTTCTCATCAAAAGAAACAATCTCTGAGGTGAATAGAGAGCCTACATCTTGGGAAGAAATCTTTAACCCTCCCACATCAAATAGACACTAATCTCTAGGGTATATAAAGAACACAAAAAGCTAAGCACCAAACAAACAAACAAACAAACAAAACAAATAACTCAGTCAATAAATAGGCCAAAGACCTGAACAGACACTTCTCAGAAGATGATACAAAATCAATGAAAAAATATATGAAAAATGTTCATCATCGCTAGCAATTAGAAAAATGCAAATCAAAACTACTCTAAGGTTTCATCTCACTCCAGTCAGAATGGCAGCTATAAAGAATACAAACAACAATAAGTGTTGGTGAGGATGTAGGGAAGAAGGTACACTCATACACTGCTGGTGGGACTGCAAATTGAAGTATGAAGATTATTAAAAGCAGTATGAAGATTTTTTGGAAATCTGGGAATGGAACCACCATTTGATCCAGCTATCCTTCTCCTCAGTCTATACCCCAAGGGACTTAAAAACAGCATACTATATAGGGACACAGCCACATAAATGTTTATTAGCAGCACAATTCCCAATAACTAAACTCTGGAACCAACCTAGATGCCCTTCAATAGATGAATGGATAAAAAATGTGGCATATATACACAAAAATGGAACATTACTCAGCAATAAAAGAGAATAACATCATGGCATTTGCAGATAAATGGATGGAGTTAGAGAAGGTAATGTTAAGTGAAGTTAGCCAATCCCCCCCAAAACAACAACAACAACAACAACAACAAATGCTGCATGTTTTCTCTGATGTAAGGATGCTGGTTCTTAGTGGGGTAGGGAGGGGGAGTATGGGAGGAATTGATGAACTCTAGATAGGGTAGAGGGGTGGGAAAGAAGGGAGGGGGCATGGGGTTAGAAATGATGGTGGAATGTGATGGACATTGTTATCCAAAGTATATGTATGAAGACACAAATTGGTGTGAATATATACAACCAGAGATATGAAAAAATGTGCTCTATATGTGTACCATGAATTGTAATGCATTCTGCTGTCATATATAAATAATAAATTAATAAAAAATGAATCCTGGTCAGGCCCAGCAACCAGCCAAGTGACAGCAGCTACACGCGCCTGCGGGGAACGCGGACCGGACCCACTAGGACAGGTCCGGCGGACGGCTGAGGGCTAGGCCCGTCCCCTCCCCCAGTGTCTGCAGGTAGGCGGGACTGTGAACACCAGCAGAGCGGGCCCAAAGCCTGCTGAGGGGTGGAACTGGCCCCTCCCCCAGTGCCTGCAAGCTAGGAGAACCTGCAACCCATCCGGAGGTCAGGCCCAGCAACCTACGGAGTGACACAGGTGCCCCTGGCGCCTGCTGGGTAGGTGGACCTTTGACCGACCAGCAAAGCAGACCTAGGGCCTGCCAGCATGGTAGACGGATCACACTAATTGGAGGAGAATCACAGCCACTACCTGCCCTGCAAGGGTGATTTTTCAACTATACAAGAGCAATATAAATAAATAGAGGGAAAATATCAAAGACACAACAATTTCACCAAGCAGAAAGAAACGCCACCAGTATGAAACGACAAGGAAAGAAAGGACCACAGGCAATGCAGGTCAACTCAACTTTAGAAGAGGTAATAGCTGCAACAGATGGAATGTCAGATAGAGAGCTCAGGACATACATGCTTCAGATGATCTGGAGTCTCAAGGAAGACATGAGATAGCAAAATCAGACAATGAAAGATCACATTGACAAACAAATCCAGGAAGTAAAAGATCAATTTCACAGGGAGATAGAGGTAATAAAAAACAAACAAATAGAAATGCTAGAAATGCAGGAAACAATAAACCAACTTAGAAATTCAACTGAGAATACTACCAGCAGAGTGGATCACTTAGAAGATAGAACATCAGACAATGAAGACAGAGTATTTCAACTTGAAAAGAACATAGATAGCTCAGCAAGTCTACTAAGAAACCATGAGCAGAACATGCAAGAGCTATGGGATAATATCAAAAGACCAAACTTAAGAGTCATTGGGATACAGGAAGGCACAGAGCTCCAAACCAAAGGATTAAGCAATCTATTCAGTGAAATAATACAAGAAAACTTCCCAGACTTGAAGAATGAGACAGAATCCCAAATCCTAGAAGCCTACAGGACGCCGATTGTGCAAAATCATAAGAGGGATCCACACCTAGACACATTATAATGAAGATGTCCAACATACAGAATAAGGAGAGAATTTTAAAAACTACAAGGGAAAGGAAGCAGATTACATTTAGGGGTAAACCAATCAGGATAACAGCTGATCTCTCAACACAGACTCTAAAAGCTAGAAGATCCTGGAATAACATATTTCAAACGCTAAAAGAAAATGGATTCCAACCAAGAATCGGGTATCCTGTGAAATTAAGCTTCAGGATGGAAGATGAAATTAAAACATTCCACGACAAACAAAAGTTAAAAGAATTTGCAGCTAGAAAACCATCTCTTCAAAAAATCCTTGGCAAAACACTACAGGAAGAGGAAATGGAAAACAACAATGAAAACCAACAGTGGGAGGTAGGACAGTAAAGGGGGGGAAATAATCAAAGAGGAAAACAAATCAGGTTTAATAGCATTAATAAACAAACTATGGCTGGAAGAACAAACCATATCTCAATAATAACCCTAAATGTTAATGGCTTAAACTCACCAATTAAGAGACACAGGCTAGTTGAATGGATCAGAAAACAAGACCCAACAATATGCTGCCTGCAGGAGACGCATTTGATAGGAAAAGATATACATAGACTGAAGGTGAAAGGTTGGGAAAAATCATATCACTCATATGGACTGCGGAAACAAGCAGGAGTGTCCATACTCATATCAAATAAAATAGATTTCAAGCCAAAGTTAATCAAAAGGGATAAAGAGGGACACTACATACTGCTCAAGGGAACCATACACCAACAAGACATAACAATCATAAATATATATGCCCCAAACAACGGGGCTGCTATGTTCATCAAGCAAACTCTTCTCAAGTTCAAGAATCTAATAGACCACCATACAATAATCATGGGAGACTTTAACACACCTCTCTCACCACTGGACAGATCTTCCAAACAAAAGCTGAATAAGGAAACTATAGAACTCAATAATACAATTAACAACCTAGACTTAATTGACACATATAGAATATACCACCCAACATCAAGCAGCTACACTTTTTTCTCAGCAGCACATGGATCCTTCTCAAAAAATAGATCATATATTATGTCACAGGGAAACTCTTAGTCAATATAAAGGAGTAGAGATAATACCATGCATCTTATCTGATCACAATGGAATGAAACTGAAAGGAAGGAAAAATCATGCATCACTTGGAGAATGAACAATAGGTTACTGAATGATCAATGGGTTTTAGAAGACATCAAGGAGGAAATTAAAAAATTCTTAGAGTTAAATGAAAACACAGACACAACATATCGGAATCTATGGGACACATTGAAAGCAGTTCTAAGAGGAAAATTCATTGCTTGGAGTGCATTCCTTAAAAAAAGAAAAAACCAACAAATAAATGATCTCATACTTCATCTCAAAATCCTAGAAAAAGAAGAGCAAAACAATAGCAAAAGAAGTAGAAGACAAGAAATAGTTAAAATCAGAGCTGAAATTAATGAAATCGAAACAAAAGAAACAATTGAAAAAATTGACAAAACTAAAAGTTGGTTCTTTGAAAAAATAAATAAAATTGACAGACCCTTAGCCATGCTAACGAAGAGAAGAAGAGAGAGAACTCAAATTACCAGCATACGGGATGAAAGAGGCAATATCACAACAGACACTTCAGAAATACAGAAGATAATCAGAAATTATTTTGAATCCTTATACTCCAATAAAATAGAGGATAGTGAAGGCATCGATAAATTTCTTAAGTCATATAATCTGCCCAGATTGAGTCAGGAGGATATAGACAACCTAAACAGACCAATATCAATTGAGGAAATAGAAGAAACCATCAAAAGATTACCATCTAAGAAAAGCCCAGGACCGGATGGGTATACAGCAGAGTTTTACAAAACCTTTAAAGAGGAACTAATACAAGCTATTTCAGGAAATAGAAAAAGAGTGAGAACTACCAAATTCATTCTACGAGGCTAACATCACCCTGATTCCGAAACCAGACAAAGACACTTCAAAGAAAGAAAACTACAGACCAATATCTCTAATGAACCTAGATGCAAAAATCCTCAATAAAATTCTGGCGAATTGGATACAAAAACATATCAAAAAAATTGTGCACCATGATCAAGTAGGATTCATCCCTGGTATGCAAGGTTGGTTCAATATACGGAAATCAATAAATGTTATTCACCACATCAATAGACTTAAAAATAAGAACCATATGATCATCTCGATAGATGCGGAAAAAGCATTCGACAAAGTACAGCATCCCTTTATGTTCAAAACTCTTGAAAAATTAGGGATAACAGGAACATACCTCAACATTGTAAAAGCAATTTATGCTAAGCCTCAGGCTAGCATCATTCTGAATGGAGAAAAATTGAAGGCATTCCCTCTAAGATCTGGTACAAGACAGGGATGCCCTCTTTCACCACTTCTGTTCAACATAGTTCTCGAAACACTGGCCAGAGCAATTAGACAGACGAAAGAAATTAAAGGCATAAAAATAGGAAAAGAAGAACTTAAATTATCACTATTTGCAGATGACATGATTCTATACCTAGCAGACCCAAAAGGGTCTACAAAGAAACTGCTAGAGTTAATAAATGAATTCAGCAAAGTGGCAGGTTATAAAATCAACACGCATAAATCAAAGGCATTCCTGTATATTAGCGACAAATCCTCTGAAATGGAAATGAGGACAACCACGCCGTTCACAATATCCTCAAAAAGAATAAAATACTTGGGAATCAACCTAACAAAAGAGGTGAAAGACTTATACAATGAAAACTACAGAACCCTAAAAAGAGAAATTGAAGAAGACCTTAGAAGATGGAAAAACATACCCTGTTCATGGATAGGCAGAACTAACATCATCAAAATGGCGATATTACCAAAAGTTCTCTATAGGTTTAATGCAATGCCAATCAAAATCCCAACGGCATTTCTTGTAGAAATGGAGAAAGCAATCAAGAAATTCATATGGAAGAATAAAAGACCCAGAATAGCAAAAACAATACTAAGCAGGAAGTGTGAATCAGGTGGTATAGCGATTCCAGATCTCAAACTATACTACAGAGCAATAGTAACAAAAACAGCATGGTACTGGTACCAAAACAGGCGGGTGGACCAATGGTACAGAATAGAGGACACAGAAACCAACCCACAAAACTACAACTTCCTTATATTTGATAAAGGGGCTAAAAGCATGCAATGGAGGAAGGATAGCATCTTCAACAAATGGTGCTGGGAAAACTGGAAATCCATATGCAACAAAATGAATCTGAATCCCTTTCTCTCGCCAAGCACAAAAGTTAACTCAAAATGGATCAAGGAGCTTGATATCAAATCAGAGACATGGCATCTGATAGAAGAAAAAGTTGGCTACGACCTACATGCTGTGGGGTCGGGCTCCAAATTCCTCAATAGGACACCCATAGCACAAGAGTTAACATTTAGAATCAACAAATGGGACTTACTTAAACTGAAAAGTTTTTTCCCAGCAAGAGAAACAATAAGAGAGGTAAATAGGGAGCCTACATCATGGGAACAAATCTTTACTCCTCACACTTCAGATAGAGCCCTAATATCCAGAATATATAAAGAACTCAGAAAATTAGACAATAAGATAACAAATAACCCAATCAACAAATGGGCCAAGGACTTGAACAGACACTTCTCAGAGGAGGACATACAATCAATCAACAAGTACATGAAAAAATGCTCACCATCGCTAGCAGTCAGAGAAATGCAAATCAAAACCACCCTAAGATACCGTCTCACTCCAGTAAGATTGGCAGCCATTAGGAAGTCAAACAACAATAAGTGCTGGCGAGGTTGTGGGGAAAAGGGTACACTTGTACATTGTTGGTGGGACTGCAAATTGGTGCAGCCAATTTGGAAAGCGGTATGGAGATTTCTTGGAAAGCTGGGAATGGAACCATCATTTGACCCAGCCATTCCCCTTCTCGGTCTATTCCCTAAAGACCTAAAAAGAGCATGCTACAGGGACACTGCTACATCGATGTTCATAGCAGCACAATTCACAATAGCAAGACTGTGGAATCAACGTAGATGCCCTTCAATAGACGAATGGATAAAAAAAATGTGGCATTTATACACAATGGAGTATTACTCTGCATTTAAAAATGACAAAATCATAGAATTTGGTGGGAAATGGATGGCATTAGAGCAGATTATGCTAAGCGAAGCTAGCCAAGCCCTAAAAAACAAATGCCAAATGTCTCCTTTGATATAAGGAGAGTAACTAAGAACAGACTAGGGAAGAAGAGCACGAGAAGAAGACCAACATTAAACAAGGATGAGAGGTGGGAGGGAAAGGGAGAGAGAAGGGAAATTGCATGGAAATGGAAGGAGACCCTCAGGGTTATACAAAATTACATACAAGAGGAAGTGAGGGGAAAGGGAAAAACAGTACAAGGGGGAGGAATGAATTACAGTAGTAGGGGTAGAGAGAGAAGAGGGGAGGGGAGGGGAGGGGAGGGGGGATATTAGAGGATAGGAAAGGCAGCAGAATACAACAGACATGAGTTTATCAATATGTAAAGCAATGAAGTGTAACTGATGTGATTCTGCAAGCAGTACACGGGGTAAAATGGGAGTTCATAACCCGCTTGAATCAAAATGTGAAATATGATATATCAAGAACTATGTAATGTTTTGAACAACCAACATTAAAAAAAAGTGAAATCCCTTGTGGTCTATTTATATATGTATGTCACATGATTTTTGAAAATAGTTCATTCCACATTTCCTCCCTTTCTTATCCCACTAACTATCCAACTAAAGTATTGGTCCTTCAATATGTGCGATTCTGTATATGGACTCTACAAGGTGGGGTAAAACCACATTTAATTTAGCAGGTCAATTTCAAAGGCTATGTATTCTAGTTTGAACTATTCCACTTTCCTGTAGATTCTAACACCCAGTGGTTGCTTATTTGAATCTAAACTATTTATTTCATCTCTGATAATAATAAAGATGGTTCAACTGCTCTTGTTAAAAAAAATGAATCCTTATTAATTAAAATGACTTTAAAAATTGTTGAATAAAATGAATGTGATATGTAAAAGTTAGCCATAGGCCATTTTTCTGTTGAAATATTTGTCTTTCTTCTTTTGATTATTAGTAGTAAATACCTGCTACAACTTATGCTTCAATCTGATTTAGTTTATCAATTGGTTTTGTTGTTGGATTCAATATTTACATATTTTACTAGATAGTATCTGTCTTCCTCATCCAAATATCATATAGATATAAACCATTTCATTTATTTATTTATTTTTGGTGCTGGGGATTGAACCCAGGGCCTTGTGCTTGCGAGACAAGCACTTTACCAACTGAGCTATACCCCCAGCCCAATATCAACCACATTTTTAAAGGGTTAATTAAACATAATTTATTTCACTGTTTGGGAGAAGTGTAATATCCAAAATAGTTAAATAATTGCTCTATACTATTTATTTAACTCTGCAATCCTTTGTTTCTCCTTTACATTAAAACGTCTATCCTAAAATTATTGAGGTATATCTATAGAAATTCATATATAAGTGTAGAGATGGATGCATTTTAAAAATGAAACCTGCCTCATTTTTAGTGTACAAAATTGTTACATGTACTTAGTTTGTCTTTGAACTTTCTTATCTGTTTTATTTATCCATATCTATATTTCTCTCCCAGTACCATGTATTTAAATAATTGTACCTCTCTAATCTGAACATATAAGTCCCCCAAATTATTTCACATTGTAAAATGAAATTGGAATTTTAACTGAAATCACATTAAAATAAAAAATTAATTTGGGGGAATATTAATAATATAATACACCAAATCTTCCCAAGAAGGGACATGCATTCCTTCCTTCAGGTATTCTTCAAGTACAGTGAGTGACATATGAGCTGTACAAATTGCAACGAATATAAAATACCCACCTTCCATGCCCCCAAAAGAACTTTTTCCTATGGAAATTTGACCCTCAATCTGTTTGAGCTGCTATCACAAAATACAATAAGTTAGCTAATAAATAATAAACATTTATATTTGGAGGCTGGGAATTTCCAGATGAAGGCAATGGCAGACTCACTGCGGAGGCCCCATTCTTCATAGACTGTACCTTCAGTCACTGTCTTGGTGGAAGGGGATAATTCCCCTGGGAATTTTAGATAAGGTTTTTAATCCTATTCACAAGGACCCCATCCTCAGGATCTGATCACTTCTCAAAGGCCTCACCTAGTTTTACCATCACTTAGAGTGCTAGGTCTTAGCATTTGAATTTTGGGGCCAGAGGTGGGGGAAAAGACAAAGACCATAGCACCTTTGTTTTAAGCAATACTTAAAATGAGCTCGTACACTAGGAATCTTCTGACTATGAAGACTGGAAATATAGAAGTGACCCATTGCATTATAGGTATGTGCTGCTGTTTTTCTTATCAAAGTATTTTTGTATTTGCTTAATCTTCCCAATATTCCTTGGAGCAAAACAGGCAAATTGCTAAAATATCCATTTTTTTTTTTCCTGAAGATGAATTTAGCTAGTTCAGCTTGCTGTGCACAAGTTGCCTCAGGTGGCACAGCTGGTTGTTGAAGCCATTGGGTTAGGATTAGGTCTTCTAAGTTCTAGAACTGGCTCCACAGCACTCCTCAGCTCACAGGGTTCTGGTTTAAGAAAAGGAAGGTTTAGATTGAAGAGTACTAAGTATGCAGCACCTTTCCTCATGTACCCAGGCTGCCCTGATACAGATACCTAACTCAGAGATATTTGTTTTCCACATTTCCAGCACTTCTACAGATGTCAGGATAGTATGTTTTTCTTTTTTACTCCAAAGACTGTTTTTGTGAATGGAAGTAATATGTCTGTAAATTTCACAGGACTTTATTATATACTTGCTGTGAAGATGTGAAGTTTAATCATGGAGCAGAAGTAGGATGCTGTAGGGACCAGAGAGCTGAGCTTGAATGGTAATATAATAATAAGGGTGAATTTTCCAGTTTCTAGATTCACACTAAGTGAGAAATGGGTACCTGTTCTGCCAGGCCACTGGACACATTCTATATAGATAGCATATAGATTTACAGAGATGAAGAGCACTTGTCTGCAGTGTCCCTATTTTTTAGATGGGGAACTGAGATCTATAGGTAAATTACTTTGTTTGAGGTCCCTCTGTACATACCTAAACTTGTTTTATTGAAAGTTGGTGCACGGGGCTGGAGTTGGGGCTCAGTGGCAGAGCGCTCGCCTAGCATGTGTGCGGCCTTGAGTTGGAGCCTCAGCACCACATATAAATAAAGGTATTGTGTGCAACTAAAAACAAAAAATAAATAAACATTAAAAAAAAAAGAAAGTTGGTGCAGGTAAGCCCTAGCTCAGTGATTCATGACCTATGAAAGGCTGGTTTATCTAGAAGAGAAGCTGATACGGAGATCACCTTACAGGATGACTACTAGGGAGGGATTTTACAATCAGGGCCATGCCTATGGGAAGCAGGAGACAGGCAAAGAAGAGCGCATAGAGAGATGTGGAATTGCAATATGGGAATTCTGTTTGCTGGTAGCTTTGGCCAACAACACAGGAGCTCTGGAGATAGAGGGGTCCATTAGAATCTTCCCATTTTGTAGTAGCCAGGTCTGTACAGCCCTGCAGCCCTGCCTCCATCAGTTCTTGGACATGTGTCACACAAGGAAGAAAGTTACCTTAGACCAGGCAGTTCTGCATCTGAGGCCACCCCTGAAAGGCTGACAGCTGGAGGCTGCTTGTGACAGCAATCCCAGTGGCTGGGGCCTCAAGACCTTTCTTGAAGAGGGATAAAGGCTGTGCCTCTCCACATTGGTCCCAACAGCCTTGCTGAGTGTGAGGACTGGGGGTTGTGTCCAAAAGCCGTCAACCCACATGTAGCAAAACTTGGACATAAATCCAAGATGCCCTGTCTTCTATCCTCTGTCTTTATCTTCTTTGCTGTTAGTATCTAAACTCTTCCTTAGAAGTTTGCGATGTGAAGTTATTTGCAATTCTTAGTTATGAATTCTTGAACTGTGAAGAGTTTTGCCAAACTGATTGGCTCAGTCAATTTATCTTTATGCTCAACAACCACAAGAAAAGTTTTTAAGTTTATCCCCGAAGGTTTAACAACTGTAGCTATAGGACAGAATACTTAATACGAAGCTCTCCCAAGGCCTCTGTAAACTCCACAACTTTAAAGAAAATCTGCTCACTCCACTCCCCCGGGGAGCTGCATGGTGATAAATGACTACCCCAAGGAGTTTTATGAAACATGACTCTTCATTTGAGGAATATTTCTACCAGATTTCTCCACAACAATAGAAGATTTGAGGGTATTATTAGGACCTTACTCTGAGCCAGTGCTGGCTTCACCCAGAACCTGAAATCAGGCACTATTTTCTACCTGCTCACTTTATTGAACTGCCAGTGTCTTTTTTTACTTTTGAAGGAATTGCTCAAAGCCTACCTCTTTCAAGAGAATTGAATGACTCAATACATAAAAAACACTTCACTCCACCTGGCAATATATGGAAAGAACTCAATAAATATTAGCTATTAATATTTGTTATGGTTTTGATCTGAAATATCTCCCAAAGTCTCATGTGTTCAGAGGTAGGGATTTTAAGCACTGATTGGATCGTGAGGGTTCTGACCTCATTCATATATTACTCCATTTGATGGATTAACGGATTGATGGCTACGTGGACTACTGGGAGGTGTGACCTAATTGGAGGAAGTACGTCACTGGGAGCATGCCCTGAAAGGTTTTGACTTCTCTCCAGTCCTTTCCTCTCATTATCTCAGCTTCACAGCTTCACAGCTTCGAGCTGCTTAAGAGATGAGCAGTTTTCTCTGTGGTGCCTTTCTGCCATGATATTCTGTCTCAACTCAGTCCCAGAGCATGGAGTTCACTGGCCATGGACTAAGACCTCTGAAACTATAAGCCCAAATAACCTTTTCCTATTCTAATTTGTTCTTGTCAGGTATTTTGTTTACAGCAACTCAGAGCTGACTAACACAATATTTCTTATGGCTTTTGAATCTTCAAAATGAAGAACGAAATATGGGCCTTTAGTCTGTCCCCTTAGGTATGTTAAAAGCAAAACAAAATTTCTTTCCTCCACATGCCACTGTCCCCTGCAGTTGTGGTTTTAGAGATAATGCTTGTGTTTATGTACCACTTACCATCTGGACCACACCATGTCCTGTGGACTGGTATTCAAGTAGAGGCACAGAAAGGACGGGAAGAGGGGAAAGAGAGCCAGCGTCATCTACAAGGCATGAGTCATAGGGCCTCAAGGTTGGAATGGACTTAGTGATCATGTAGTCACAATGGCTCTAACAGCACCTCCAACTAGTGGACCTTCATGCCTCTATGTCATTCCCTCCTCAAAATGGAAAAGCAGTCCATCACATCCAGGGTAAATTATGTTAAAAACCTTAGCTTGGGACAAAATTTATCTTTGGAACTTTCACCTAAAATTTCAGCTCTGTTCTCTGGAACCATTTAGAACAAGGAGAGACTGTCTTTTTAAGACTGTGCTTTGAAATTCTTGGAGTTCTACTATAGATGATTAGTCTAAAGTCTAATTTTAGATTCTACCTTATACTGATGAAATTAAAAGGAAAAATTGTGTTATGTAGTTTCTTGCTGCACCTCTGGTGGCCAAATATGAACTAAAGATTTAGTCTGACCTTTGACTGGGTTGGAATCACAATGACATAGTGATCTAATAAGTCCTTCCCTGTTTCTTCTACTTACTCAGATGCTACTTTTACCCCCCCCCCCCTTTTTTGTATGCCAAGGGATATCATAACCCACTCTTTATATTCAGTTCTTTCTCAAAGTTGTCTCTGCTGTAATAACCTTTTCAGGTACCATGGCTCGACGATTAGTTACTGCCAACCCTCCCCTGGGAGCAGAGAAGGGTTACACTATAGGCCTGAGGATCCAGGAATGAATTTTTCCATATGACTCTTGACCGTGGTTAAATCTGCCAACATCTTCACCTGGGTAAAATTTGGTGAAAATAGACATTGAATGTGAAGCCTACGAAAAATGGATGCTGCGAAAAGCCAAAGGAAGATAGGATAGTTGAATACATGTGAGTACCAGGTTTTCATTTTATTGGCTCTTAATTTTTGGAAATAGTAATACATTTATTTGGTCCAAATATTCAGACATTATTAATAGGCATTCATCGAAAATCTGGCTGTCACCTCTGTCTCTACTCACTCTATTTTCCCTTGTTCTCTGTATTTATGTTTCTTACTGATCACTTTTAAATGCAAATATATGTCTATATTTATATGCAAATATAAACATATATTTATGTTACTTCTCCCCACTTTTATGCTCACTGATGCTCATGTGTATTTTCATTTAGGAAGACTTTGAGTGTTGAGTAGTTGCTTGAGGAACTGATAAGAACAAATTGGTCACAAATATACCAAATTTTCTAGTGCATTTTATTGTTAAGGAAATAATGATCAAGTATTGAAATGACTTTCTATTTCTTTTGGGCCTTCATATTGCATTACAGGAACTTGGCAGGAAATTTGGACTGCACTAAAAGAATACAAACATTCATTTGCGATGTGGCCACAGAGCAGAGTGGACAAAGAAGACCCTCCAGGCGCTATAGAATCAAATGGGCAAGAGCAGTACCAGCATCCAGTCAATTGGTACACACACACACACACACACACACACATACACACACATTCCTTTAGTAGATGACATTCAAAATACCTTCTTAGAGGAACTTAGGAATTGAAATGGACCACATACTTCAGTGTGTCTCTCGTTCTTCCCTTTTCTGAGTAGGTATTTCTATTTTGGTAATTCTTATCCCACCATCATTCATTACATGTAGCTCATAGGTCACTGGACCATAGGAAGATACTTCCAGATGGGACAAAGAAGATTAAATTACATAGCCTGTACTTTGAGTTTGGTGCAGTCACTGGATAGAACTTTGTGTTTTGCCTTTATCAATATATTAAAAAAAAAGAGCCACCCAAAGTTTGTCAATAATCAAAATGGTTCCCTGTAGTAAAGGTTGCTATTGTTTTTTCAATACTGAGTCATTTTCTCTTTCTTAAGTGTATAGATAAACTAAATTTTAAGGCTTCCTTGTAGTTAAAGGTGACAGCATGAATAAGTTATGACCAATGAAACAAGAATAGAAGTGATGTGCCAGCTTCCTGGCAGAGCCCATAAAACCCTTCCTCCTGTGATCCTTTCTCTCTTAGCACTCATCCTCTGGCTATATTCTGAGGATGGTAATAAGTTAGAGGAGAGGAGAGTTACAAGACAGGGTGAATCTCTGCATGACTTCATGGAGCAGAACCCTTCACAAATTTGTACTTCAGACCTCCTTTTGAGCTATTTGGTAAAGCTTCATCTTCTTTTACCTATTACCAGCCTCCCCTCCCAATGCCTGCTCAGCCTCTTGTTCTCAGTATAAGTACATTGGCCACTAGAAATCTGCATCTGGCGATTTACCCTCCAGAGCTTTTTCTGCCTATCCCCTACATGGCTCCCTTTTAATGACAACATATTTTAAAGTCTGTTTCAGAATTTTCCATTTGTTTTTATTCATTAGACCACAAACTGCTGTGACCCATGGACCATGTTTTTTGCTTTTTTCATGACCTCAGTGCCCAATAAAGCATGATACATACTCAGTATGTTTTAATTATTCAATTAATTGATTTCCTAGTGGAGCAGATGAGAGGTGTATGGGAACTTGAATGAGATAAATCACTCTAAGGCTGAATTCTTGACCACTCCAAAGCTCTTCAGGGGTGTTTTGGGGTGTCTCCCAGGAAAAATTTTAGTTCAGGAGAAAGTTATCATTTTTATTGATTATGCAACCAAAGTTGAACATCTACCAATCTGTAAAATCCTGCCGGCAAGTTTGATTACATTGATTTTTAGTTGATAATAATACTATTAGGAATAGAAATCACCCAGAGGTTTTTCCTTTTTCTATTATTATTATTATTTTTAGATGGACTTTGTTGTGATTGTTCTCAAACTCCTGAATCCAAGAAATTCTCCTGCCTCAACCTCTGGAGTAGCTGTGACTGCAGGTATGTAGTACTATTCCCGGCTGTTCTTTTCTTTAAGGTAGTTTATAGAAGTGTTTCTGGGCAAGTCCACTTGCCTAAGGAAAATCACTTTGGGTTGGGAAACAAATTCTTATTAGGAGTTATCTCTTTAAGAAGGAACCATCAATTTTTCTTTTTTTACCTTTGGCATATTTTCATTATTTTTTGAAGGCCTAGGGTAGAAGGACCTTTCAGATACAGACCTATATGACCATCTCATTAGCTAACTAATTAAATTTACTCAGCATTAATGGGGCAATTACTTACTGAATTAACAGTATTATGCCAAGTACAATGAAGCATATAGTAGTGAATGGAAGAAGTGCAAAACAGAAAGTTCATAAACAGCAACAGCAGTTTTAATTGTAGTGGTGGGGGCAGCTGCCACTGTTGAGCACTTACTAGTGCCTGGAACACTATTCATATTTTATCTGTAGCTCTCAAAATAATCCCCACATTAAGTATTTGCTGTTAGTCATATTTTAGTAGTTAAGGGAATAAAAATTCTGAGAGGTTGAATAACTTGATCAAGATTAAAAAAAAAAAAAAACTACCAAGTGAATTTGAATATAGCACTCTCTGAATTCACATGCAGTTTTCCCTGCAGCAACACACTTTTGTGATGTCACAGGATCCAGGTTCAAGTTTATTTTCTACCTTATGATATGTGTTGAGTCTTAGCTTTTTAACTTAACATCTGAACAGTGATCATCACAGCTCTAGTGGATGTAAAAGAGTTTGAATGGAGCATGTAATACAACAACGTGGAAAGTGCCAGGTGATTCAATATTGCTACAGAGAAGGAGCTCAAGGTGTCTACAGGGACAGATTCCCACCTGTTGAAATAGCAGGGCACTACTAAACATTTGTGGATATAAGCTCTTGGAAAACAACCGTGACTTCTGACCTGAGGGAGCCGCTTTATTCAATAGCAGCAGCAGCAGCAGGCAGGGGAAGTCCATTCTGCAGCAACAGTTTTTCCTTCTCTCAGTAAATACATGTAGGCAACTGTAATGGAATTCTAAAGAACACTGCCATTAGAAACACTGTAGCTCCAATTTAAAAGATGTAGTAACTGCCTTATATTCTTTAGAACTCTGCATTGGTGGTGAGCAAACCTGAGTCTATAAGGAAAGTGCCTATACTTAGAAATAATGTTTTATTGGAATACAACCAGGCATGTTGATCACATATTTTTATGTTTTTTTTTTTTTAATTCTTTAATGGCAGAGTTGAGTAGTTGCTATAGACCACTCATCTCTCTTTAGGACTCTGACTCTGTATTGAGTCTATATCGCATGAAAAATCCAAAATATTTACTATCTGTCCTTTTGAGAAAATGTTTAAGGAAACTTGCTTTACATGGAGACAGCAGCCATTGGTTAAATAACAGTTATGTTATGTGTATCTGCATGCATATGAGTCAGGGGAAAAAAGGCTGGGGTGAACACTGTGGGCATCCTCTATTCTTCTGTTCATTGTCAATGAAACCTTGCCTGTCGACAGTTGGTCACTAGGAAAAGGGAGCACACTATGAGCAGTGGTTTTCAACTTTAACTGCATATTGGAAATACCTGAGGATCTTTTAAAACACTTTATGTTCAGGCCACATTCCAGACCAATTAAATCAAAATCTTTTAAGGCATTAGTAATAGTTGAAGCTTTACAGGTGATTCCATTGTGCAGCCAAGATTGAGAATCATTAATTGAGACATAACCCTGGCCTGGGTTTCTGAAATACAGATCAGAACTCAAATTGTTAACTCAATGGTGGAAGATCTCAATGAGAAATTAATAGGTATTCTATGTCCTTTTAAGACAAGAATTTTAACTTTTACTCTGTTGTGGGTGTGAGGATTCCTTGGGAGGCTCTAAAATAATGGAGTTCTCTCAATTTTTTCTTTTGGTGGTGTTGGGGATAGAACCCATGTCTATGCAGGGCCAGTGCTTTTACCACTGAGCTACGTCCTCAGCCCAGTAATTCTTAATTTGGATATACTCTTTGCTGTAAGAGACTATAGTTGCTACAATAACAATGGATTTCAGTATTTGTGAACTCTGGATTAAACAAACTCTGCATTAAACAAACAAATAACCAAACTGAAATGGGTATGAAAAAGGGATTTGGCATGGGGAAAGTCCATCTGAAACTTAAGTTGTACTAAATAAAACAAAACAAATAAAAACATCAGGTCGGTTTGAATAGAGTCCTTTGGCATTACTGTACATTACCTCCCAGCAAAATGAGACATGGACATCACAATACTTTATCAATCTCTTTAAGACCTCTTTCCTCATCCTGGATAGAATGAGTGGGTGAGTAAATGTGGTTAAGAGAGGGACATAGGGGTAAACTAGGACTTTGTAATTCAGCTGTAACTTTCCATTTGATACCTTAAGACTAATTATTTGCTCCAGGACAGAGTAAGGTCATTAATTCACAAAAAGCATTCAGGAAAGTGACTTGAGGTCTTCTCTGGTCTCACTTGTCCCTTCATGGCTTACTGGTAGTCACCAGGACTAGAATCCTGTTGTAGGATTGAGGAACACTTAAACCTTTTAACTTATTAACTCTTATTGATAGTGTTAATTTATTTCACTTGTCTGAGGGAAAGGAAATTGACCTAGTGAGTGTAAATGATGCTTAAGAGGATGTGGGTATTAGATAAGGGAGCAAAGCAAAAATGGTGCTCACTGGTGGAGGCAAACCTGTAGAGATCCTAAAAGAAAGAGTTTGGGAAACAGGGTAACTAGGAATTCCATTCAGTGAAAATTCTTTTTCTTTTTTTTCCCCGTTTCTAAAAGTAGTACTGGATCATCAAAGAAAATTTAGGAGCCCAAACAAGCATTAAACAAACAATAACCAAACTAAAATCACCCTGTAATCTTTCCTACTAACTATTAACACTTTATGGTCCTTTGCTTCTGTTCATTTATTAATGCCAAGTTATTTGTCAACAGGAATAAATGTCTTACTTATTTCTAACATTTTCCCATAGTATTATTCTGTGACTCACAGATGGCGTTATGGTTTGAATATGAGGTATTCCCCAAAACTCCTGTGTTAAGGTAGGTATGTTCAGGGATGGAGCAATTAGATTACCAGAGCAACTAGGATCTAAGTTTAGCTGGAACAGAAGATTTGTGGAGAGAGAGATTTAGGAAATTAGGTAGAAAGGAGAGATTGGGGCAGAGTCGTGGAATGTTGGAGAAGCAGGAAGAGGCTGCATCACTTGATATGGGAGGATGGATAAGAGATACTGATGAATCAGGAGCTGTGGAATGACATGGCAAAATTTTCACTATTGAGAGATCATGCTGTCAAAGAATGGGTTGGATTATGGGGATTGCAAGATGCAGGGCAAAGAGGTCCACAAGGAAACCACCAAATACTAACAACCAGCATTCCAGAGGCAATATGCTATGGTAGGGGGTCTGTGTTCAAACTGATTTAGTCCACTTTGGTGGCTGAAAAACTTTAAAAAAAGGACTTTACTTCACTAGGCTTTTGATTCTTTGTAAGTAATAAGAACTGATGAAAGTGTTATGATGAATTAAAAATATGTAAGGTGTTTAGAAAACTACTTGGCATGAATTGTTATATAACTCTTTAATTATACAATGAAGGTGGGAAAGCACTAGGAAAAAAATCCCCAATCAACACTTTCCTTTTGCTTTGACCAACCTGAAATAAAAGTATATTTTACTGATGACTCCTGTGATTTCCACTACATTTATATCTCAAGAAGACTGTTGTAAATAATTAGATTTCCACTCACCTTGACCTACTCGGCCTACTGGGACCCTGCCAAAAGAAATCAAAATACCCCACCAGTATTCAGAATGCCTATAAGCAACGAATAAAACGTTTTTGTCTTGAGGATGCAGCTGTTCTAAAAATTTACATCTGGAATACTAAGGTATATAAATAGAAAATCAGAACTATGCAAAAAAAAATCTCATTTTTCTACATTCACTTGAACAACCAGACTATAATGAATCAAAACACTATAAAGTCTGTGTAGAAATAGATACACATGCATGGTGCATGCAAGACAAGCCATCAGGGGCAATATTATTGTGATTAAAAATATTGTTGAGTTGAAGTTCCTCACTAGGTTTTCAAAGGCTTACAGAATCATATATCCAACGCAATCTTCCATGCTTCTTGGTGGATGGTATTTGGACTCAATTTGAGTTTAGTCTGTGTTTTGGATGAATTATGTAAAATCCCCAAATCATATGTTTTGTAAACATAAGAAAGGAAGTGATTCCAATGGATGGGAAAAGTTGTTCCAAATTGGGAAAATGGAAAATCAGGGCCAGATGGAAGTGTTGGAAGCCTTAAAAGTGCTAACATTGTGAGCAGTGAGCTTGCATCCCTCATGCCTCCAAGTAAAGGAACACCTTATTTCTGATTCCTGAGAACTGACAGAGAGGTAATTTTTCTCGTTTATTTATTATTTCATTAAGCATTTATTGTCTAGGGCTTAATATATGCCACATCCTGGGTTTTCTCAGGAAACTTGTATTCTAGTGAATCAGAGGGAGATACAGCTGGAAGGAGACTTTGATTACATAATTCAATCCCATGACTTTACAGATGGGGAAATTAAAGTGTGGTTGCCAGGAGAACAGCATCAGGGCTGCAAATTTTGTGACTCCCAAATCCAATGCTCTATTGGCCACATAATCCTGGTGCATGAGGTAGACAGTTAGGCATTCCTTACATTGTTTACAAGTTTGGAAGAAAAGCAAAAGGCCAGATAATCAAGTCATCAGAGATGTCTTTTAACTCTCTCTCCTCTAGGTTGAAAGGATCATTTTCCACTCCTTGGTATAGCATGCTTTCCTTATGTGTTCCTTGGAAATATCTAGGGGACAAAAAAGGATAATGTGAGCTTCACTATTATACCCAACTGTTAAGAAAGCAATAGACAATGAAGAGACAATAGACAATGAAGAGTCCCATGTCCCTCTAGCAATTTCGAGCTGTTTGTATTTTATCTGTCCCCTCCCCCTCTAAATTGGGTGTGGTGATATTTCTCATCATAGCATCATTGTGGTGATATACTGGGATAGGTGTTTAGCATATTGCCTGAAGTACAAGCCCAATAAATGGTAGTTAGCATGATCATTTGTCTTGGTAAACAGTGAAGTGCTCAATGAGTGGTAGTTCTTTATGAATTCTGTATGTGCTAGGGTAAAAGATGACCCCTGCCCTCAAGGCACACTCAATCCAGCAGGTGAAGCAGACAGTTGCATAAATAGCTTTCCTGCATAGAAGATTATGATAAGCATTTTAATGAAAACACCAAGTGTCTTGGAATAGAAGAGCAAGGGAGACTAATTTAGCATTCTCCCTATCCCCAGTCATGGTCTATTTCCTATTGAAGGTGAAATTGAATAAGTGTTTTCAATAAAAAAGAAAAAAGTGATTTAGTGGGTTGGAAGGGAAAATTTATTTTAGGTTAAGTGAACACTTTGGGAAGAGGTTCAATGAAAATTGAGCTTCTTTGTCTACTCTGAAATTGTTAATATGATAATGTTTGCTATCCTGCTCTAAGGGAGCCAGAAAAAAATGATACCTTGTTATTGAAATTTAAATTGGTTGAAGGGGGTTAAAAAAAAATCAGTGGGTGAGATGTGACTTCCACAGCCAAAAACAGGCACCTGGAAATGTGGTTCATTTAAAGGTGCAATGTTTTATGATGCTGCTGCTTCTGATAAAAAGAGCAGGGAATAAACAGTATAGAATGTCAATGTTATAAAACTTTCCATGTGAACTAACATCAATACAGAGGAATAGGGCTTTAACATAATTAATGCCAACCTGTCTTCTGTGCTGTCATTTATTGTGGAACAGACAAAGGCAACTCAATAGGCTTTTCCTGAGCCAGGTCCATGCAATCTTAATTAATGGGTTAATGAGTTTAGGAAGAACAGCAGAAAGGCAATGCAGTACAGGGCTTCACAAATGACTTGGAAGCTGGGTTCTAAATTTGAGGAAGATATTTTTACATAATTAGGTCAAGGAGTAGTAGTCAGAAGAGTTTCCTTTCCTCTGCTCTTTTACCTGAATACTCCCGACATTCTCTGGCTTCACCTAAGAAAAGGAGTCAGAAGATCTGCGTTCAAGGCTTGGGTTTCATTCTCTAGATATGAGAGATATTATTTCATCATCTATTTCACTTTCCTCATCATAAAATGAAGGAACTGGATGAGATGACAATTCGGGTTTCTGAATAGCTTTTTTTTTTTTTTTTTTTTTGCCAGATTTTGCAGAAGACGAATTCAAAACCAAGCAAAAACCAAACTAAAAGAACACGCACGTAAATTTATATTCAAATTTAACGGGGGTCCTTTATTTTATCTGGCAACACCATCATAGAGATATCAATTGCACTTCTTCCTCATATAAAATTTTAATAGTGTCTTGAATCAGAAATCTTAATTTCCTAATTAATCTGGATTAGATAATTTGACTTTGGGGTAAAGCCAAATTCACTTCCACATTCCTCCAATCATTATTCCCAATTAAATTTACTAAAAATAAAATGCAGGCCATCTGCCCAAATGAGAAGAAGAGAAGGGAGGGATTGGCTTCAATCCTTCCTGCGCCAATGGAGTGGACAACTTCTCCTACAAGCATGAGGAAGAGGCAACAGATGACCACCACTGTGATCATCTCTAGGAATGGGATAGATTTCATTTTGCTGCTGCTCATACAGACTTCACAAAAACATATAAGGAGAAGAAGATTGAATTCATTTACTTGATCCACTACAATTCAGGTCTAGCTATGTATAAGATGCAAAATAACAGTGTTTTAAACTAGGTGTGATTGGTAGACTGCATCACCCACAGCCTAAATTCTGGAACCTTGGAATGTGTTAGCTTACATGGCAGGTGTGATGAAGTTGCACATTTTAAGATGGGAAAATTACAATACCATGGACTCTCTAAGTGAGCCCAATGTAATCACAAGGATCCTTTGAGAGGGAAGGAAGAGAGTCTTAATCAGAAAAGGAGGCAGAAAGAGGGAAGTGGAGACTCAAAGGATGCAAGAAAGGGGTCCTGACCCAAGGAATGCAGGCAACTTCTTTCTGAGAAAGGCAGGAAGGCAGCTGCTTCACCAGGGCCACCAGCAGGAATACAGTCCTGCCTACACCCAGTCTTCATGAATTCTGACCTCCCAAACTGTGAAAATAAATGTAAGTTCCTTTGAACCACTAGGATTATGGTGATTTTTTTATAGAAGCAGTAGAAAATACATATCCATGGGACGAGATGTTTCTCTCTCACATGCGAATTAATTGGTAGGTGGTCTAGGGATAGTGTGGTCACGAGTTGCCAAGAATCCTGAACACTTGTATTTTGGAATTCTTCCATCTTAAAAGTGTTGCTTTCATTTATGGTCTAGCATGTCTCCTAACCACACATGCTTCAGCAGTTGGATGGAAGAGGAAAAGAAAGGTCATGCCTCTTCTCTTTAGGAAATTTTCCAGTAATTGAACACATCTTTCCTCCCATATCTTTGACCAGAATTTGGTCATGCTGCAGTGGAGGTTGGAAATTTAGTCTTTGGGTGGTTGTGAGCTAAACTTAAATCCAGGAGCTCTGGTGCTATAGGAAGGAGGGAGAATGGATATTGGAGACAACTAAGCAAATAGCAAAGTTATTGTTATTATATGAAAAAAAGGTGTAGAATATTCTGTTCTATAGAAATTAATGATCCCAAGGCTTGCTGAACTACAGGGGGAGATACAAGGTACATGAGAGCACTTCTCTGATTTAGAAAAAGGCTCAGATATTGATTAGCTTTTTAAACACTGATGATTTAAATGTAGGTATGTGTCTTAATAATTAAGAATAACCCTAAGATATTAATAATAGAATGAATAATCTCCAAGAAACCAGAAGAAAATTTGTTCTATCCAATGAAATGTATACTGGGATGAAAAGGAGGAAACAAATACAAGTCTTGAACACAGGTAGAAATAAGTTCTAGCAAAGAAGTTTTACAGTAAATTTAAATGGATTATACTCACGAATCAAAAGCAATTCCTTTCAGACTGGATTAAAAATACAATCCACTCCTATGCTATCATATAAGATACTTAACTGAAAAGTATGCAGGAATATCAAAAATAAAGATATAAAAGATGCTAGACTAAGATGATTGAACAGTAAGTCAGAACATGAATTTCAAAGTGAAATAAATTAGAAAGAGATAAATCATCATTAAGAAAAGACAGATATAATATATTGGTAACATAAACAGTATACCAACAATATGTAATAGTCATAAGCATTTATTTTCAGTAAGTATATCAAATACATAAAACAATAACTCACAGAACTCTTATAGAATAAAATAAAATAATAGACAAAGCTTGAAATGTTTTCTTCTTCTTCCTTGAAAACTATTCATTCTGGCAAGACATAAAAGGTTAAAACAACAGAATTTAGAAGAAAATTTGGTGCTTTAAGTGTATCTATAAGAATATAAAGAAAATGATATTTCCACTGAAGAATGTAAAAAACAGCAACAGTATAACACTATTCCAGACAAATGAGGAAGAAGATCATAATGAGAAAATAAAATTAATGAAATAAGGAACAATGACTATCTATGAGAACAAGCAAATAAATGTGAATTCTTTGGAAAGATGAATAAAATATAAAGATATCTGATATTACTGGTAGTATTGATCAAAGAATAAAAGAGAAAAAGATGAAAATAAGCAAAATACAGAATGAAAAAGGGTAATCTAAAGTAGATGTAATATAGAATTTTCTAGCATAACTATGTGTATAATGGAGATTATAGAGACAGCAAATGCTCTTCATAGAATCTATAAAATGATAAACCTAGATAGAATAGATCGGTTTTTAAACAATATCCCCAAATCAGAAGAAATATAAAGATTGAAATGTCTAAAATTATAAAAGAAACTGAAATAGTTATTAGTAAACTCCTCAACTTTACACCTACCACCACCCTTCCAAATTCTGGGCCTGGATGTTTTACAAGTGACTTCTAAGAAACGCAGTGAAAGAAAACAAATATTTTAAGAGCTGAACAATTCTTTTCTTATAAAAATTGTTCTAGACAATGAAATTATAAAAGAGTTCAAGGTACCCAATAATTTTCTGAGGTTAGTGCAACATTTATTTTAGACTGAATGAAAATGATAGGAAAATTTTTATTTATGAATGTACATGTGAAAATCTTAAGGGAATCATTAGATTACAATTTGCAACAATTTTTATCTGTAAAACCATACACATTACACTCATATATAGCTAATCTAGGTAATAAAGGGAGGTTTTCATATCAGAAAATCGACCAATATTGTTTTTCATTTCCTCTTTGTGAAATATTTTTCTGAAGATGTTCTGTAGTGCAGGTTTTCTAGTTGTAAATTCTTTTAACTTTTGTTTATCATGGAAAGCTTTTATTTCATCATCAAACCTAAAGCTTGGTTTTGCTGGATATAAGATTCTTGGTTGGTATCCATTTTCTTTCAGAGCTTGGTATATGTTGTTCCATGATCTCCTGGCTTTGAGGGTCTTGGTTGAAAAATCTGCTAAGATATTAATTGGTCTCCTCCTATATGTGATCGGATTCCTCTCTTTTGTTGCTTGAGATTCTATCTTTATTCTGTATGCTAGGCACTTTCATTATAATGTGCCTTGGTGTAGACTGCTGTAATTTTGTACATTTGGTGTTCTATAAGACTCTTGTATTTGGTTTTCCAATTCATTTTTCATGCTTAGGAAATTTTCTGCTATTATCTCCTTGAAGAGATTGTGCATTCCTTTGGTTTGAAACTCTGTGCCTTCCTCTATCCCTATAACTCTTAGATTTGGTCTTTTGATGCTGTCCCATAATTCTTGGAAGTTCTGTTCATGGTTTCTTACTATTTTCACTGTGTGACCAACTTTATTTCCCAGATTGTATACTTTGTCTTCATTATCTGATGTTCTTTCTTCCAAGTGATCTAGTCTGTTGGTTATGTTTTCTATTCAGTTTTTTATTTGGTTTATTCTATCCTTCATTTCAAGGATTTCTGACTTTTTTTTCAGAATCTATCTCTTTCTTGAAGTAATCTTTTGCTACCTGTATTTGCTCTCTTATCTCTTTGTTGGAGTGATCAATTTTTGTCTGTATTTGCTCATTTAGGCCATTCTTTAAATTCACAGATCATTTTAATTATGGACCTTCTGAACTCCTTCTCTGACATTTCCTCAACTTTGCTGTACATGAGTTCTGTTATTGTAGAATCCTGTTTTGTTTGGGGGCACTTTCCTCCCTTCCTTTTTCATGTTGTCTATGTGTCTTTTTTTCTTGCAGTGGGGATCTTGTAGTACCCATGCAGATTATCTGTACCTCACCCTGATATTGGGCTTCCAGACCCTGTTGGTGTCTCTAAATGTATGTTACTACAACTAAAGGTGTTGGCAGCAATAGTCGAGGTAACTTGAGAGAATAGTGGAGGTGCCCTGAGATGGGTCTGAAAGGGTGGGCCTTACACTCTCTTTGTCATACCTGCTCTGAGTTGCACTTGCTTGTAGGCCCTATCTGTTGTCAAAAAGGCAGGGGCTACTGTGTGGGGAAGGCTATGGCAATGACTACAGTGTCCCAAGATGAAGTGAGTTAGGCCTCCCAGGTGGGGAGGGCGAACTTGGACCTACACCTGCACAAGTAGGTGAGGGCAGATCTGGGCGGGGCCTGACCTCCACAGTAGTCTGCTGGTTGGAAGGGGGTATTCCTGTGCCAGAGGCTGGGCTCCAGCGGATGTCTGCTGGGAGCGGGATGGACCTGGGCCTCTTGTCAGAAAAATCTATCAAATTAACAGTATTAATTCACTAACTAAACAAATCATATGCTTAATTTAATAGGGGTAGAAAAATTATTAAATAATATTGAATTTCTTTTTTAAATATAATTTTCCACAAAATCAAGTAGAGAATCTTATTTATTAGTTGAAGGCCATTATGAGAAACTTTTAGCAAGCATCTTTTTAAAAGAAGAAACTTTAGATATATTTCAGATAAGAAAAGAAAGCTTATGTCACTACTACTAGTTAGCCTAATAATGGAGAACATAACCTATACAACAATAAAACAATAGTGAAGTATCAATATCAGGGGATAGTTTCAAATAACAATAATTTAATAGTATAGAAAACCATTGTTTTCTATACTATTTTCTATATTATTTGATGCAGAACTCTGTATAAAAAAATCATCTTACAACATACAACAGTGTCCTTTTCACCCGTGATGTATAAGTAGACTATATTCATCATTCATAATATACCAATATCAATCCTAAGATATAAATAAATTAACATCTCTCTCAAAAGATCTGAGTTAAGGTAGAGATAAAAGATGTTTTGCCAAGTCTGGTGGTGTGCACCTGTAATCCCAGTTAGTCAGGAGGTCGAGGTGGAAGGGTCATAGGTTTAAGGACAGCCTGAGCAACACAGTAACCCCTCATCTAAAGAAAAAAAAAGGAGGAAGAAGAAGAAAGAAAGAGGAGCTAAACTATGTTCATTGATATAACAACTGACAATTTTCCATTTTATAAATGTCAAATTTTCCCAAATTGAATAAATAAAGAGCTCAGGAAATTCCAGTAAAATATTTTACAGTGAAACTTATAACATGAGATCTGAAATATATTTTGAGAAACAAAGTTCAAGGAAAAGGAAATATTTTCCCTACCTTATAATATTACCCATAAGAAAAAGTGACATGCCACACACACACAAACAGAACAATGGATAGATTGACGAGCCATACACAGTCCCATGTAAAATAATATGCAAAATTGAGGTGATTTTTTTTTCAGTTTGTCTGAGAAACTTCTACTTGATGCCTATTGACTTTGTGAAATTACAAATAATGTACTTTTGTACTCCCAAATCTCTCCCAGTTTGGGTTATAAGTTATATAATGTTCTTTGATATAACATTCATTGATATAACAGATCAGGAAAGAAACATTTTTTAGCCTATAGTATTGGCATAACTGGCTTAATAAATGCAGAAAATGAAATTTGATAATTTTTCTAAAGGATTAACATTCATACGTAAGATGTAATAATAATATAAATGTAAAGATAGATTATAAACTAATGAGAACACCTTGGTGACTTCTGGGTGGGAAAAATATTTCTTGAACAGAATATACAAAATTAAAACTATTGTAGGAAAAATACATGGATCTGACTGTGTAAAAATTAAGAATTTTTGTTCAATGAAGGGCACTGTAGATAAAAGGTAACAGATGGGTGACAGACTGGGAGAAGATAATTACAACATTTAAAACTGACAAGGGATTAATATCTAGAGTAATTAAGCAATTCCTGCAAATAAACAAGAGAAAGAGAGAAACTGGCAAAGAATCTGAACAGGCAATTCATGCGGGGTGGGGGGAAAAATCCAGATGACTTATATATCCACCAAGGGATCCCCAACATTGAAAGTAATCAGAGAGATATAAATTAAAACCACAATGAGATTCATTTTACACCCATCAGGTTTGTAAAAACTAGAAAGTCAGATGGTACCATTGTTGGCACAGATGTGGGGAAATGAGGATCTTTGTGCCCTGCTGGGAGTGTGAGCTGGTGAGCCATTCTGGAGAACTGTCTGTGGGGAGGTTAAGTATATATACACCCTGTGACCGAGAAACTCCTCTCCTATGTCTATTTCCCAGGGTTACTTACACGGGGTTGTATATGCTATCAGGCATAGTCATTTGGGCAGAAATATTCAGAAAGAAACAGCATAGTGAAGCCAGAATTGGCTGGATGGGTCCTCAGGTTTGTATTCTTTGTTGCATCTTCTGAAGAAGGAAGCCACCATCACCCATTCTACCACAGTCCTGCGGCAATGTCAAGGCTCAGATATACCTTGTCCCTGGCACTGTCCAAAATTTTCAGTACCTTGTTGTGAAACTATCCGGGAAGGTAAATATATGAGAGGGTATTAGACATTCAGTGGATTCCTAATGTTTAGGAAAGTGGCTGTTACCTCAGTGTGAAGACAATACTTAACCCAAAGGATAGAACGATAGAACATAGGCTTTAGTGACAACTGCATGAAAGAAACTCACGACATCGTTCAGAGATGTGGAGGCTGCAGAGAAATCTGGAGACCTCTTTGGTGCTTTCCCTTTGTGCAGTGAAAAGGATGCAATTTGGTAAGATTTTTCAGTTGGAGCAAAACTGTTGTTTTGAACACTAAGTTATTAAGAGGGAATGCACAATTGTTTTGTTGTCATTTCCTGAAAGCCAGGGAAGTAGGTAAAGCTTATCCTGATCCAGATGGCTCCTCAGAAAGGAGATCATTCTGTTATTTCCTTTCCATTCCAGGCTTTTCTTTCTTTTTCTTTTCCGTTTTTTTTCCCCCTTGTACTTTTCAACAAACTACAAAATATTAGAGCTGGTATGGTATCAAAAGTTGAAGTTCACTAATGCAGTGCTAGGTTGCTTTGGAATTTTCTTTGCAAACAGCCATTCCCTAATAAGTTCACCTCAAGAATCTACTGGAACCAGGCCATGAATCCACTACTTTAAGACACAGCATTCCATTCTCAAGAGAGCCAGGCAAGCTCTTCCACTGGGGACTGTGGCTTGAAATCTATCATTACGGCTCCTGGGGACATACTCTCTCTGTATGAAACTCAGGAACTGAAGAGCATGTTCCTTATTAATATTGTCTTCTTCTGTATGTTTTCACTGTGATGAAGAAAAGAAATGGATTCTAATGAAAATGGATTAATTTTCATGAAAATTAAATGCAATTTTCTCTCTCCCTAGGAATGAAAGAAATTAGTGAAAGATGTTACCTCTACTCCTCTCTCAATCCCTTTCCCCTGCCAACAGGAACATCTCATGGATCAGTAAGTAAGCCTCTTCAGTCTTGGTTGCCCAAGTACCTGTCTTACTGACAATTTGATCGCTGTTCCTGCTACCGGTGTCCCTTGTGGATGGTGCCCTGAGGGCTATACCAAGGACACTGTCTTCTCTTACTCTCAGTATATTACCTGAGGCCTTGGATTCACTCCCTGTGGCAGCACAGTCTCCTGGCATCTATCAGTGGGAACACAACGACATTCTTCTCACTAGTAAGAGAACTTTTCTGTTGGCAGCTACAGCTGGTGCCACCCTAGTCCCGGTGCTAACCCTGCGGATGTCTTCTGAAATGGGGACAATCTTTTCTCCTACACTTGTACCTGGTATGATACACTGATCCCATAGTGTTAGGACCCCTGACTCCCAAAGCCTTAAAAGAGACCTTGGGTAAAGACACCCCATTCTGGGTGTTTTCTTTCCTCATCATTTGGGCACCAGTCCCTGGGGACTGAATTGGGTGATGAGCCTACAAAGACACTGTGTAGTCCTCAGTATAATTCCTCCTCTCAACCTCTGGGGAAGCTTTTCAGGCAATTCTGCCTAGGGTTTGGCAACTATTCCTTATTTCCTAGGAGGCTTCTAAGACCTGTTTGGCCCTGGGCACTCCCTCCATGGGTCTTCTGTTCTTCCTGTGACTTGTCTCAATTATTGAATTGAGAGAGGTTGTAGCTTGAACCCACTGCCACTTGATCTGGATCACATCACAGCTCTAGATATGATTCACAGAATCAGGGAATAACTGAAGTGCAAGCCAGCCAGAGCAGTTTTGGGATGTAACTGGGCTCCTCTGCTCCCTCTCTCTTATCCTCTCCCACATCTTTCCTCTCTTCTCACTTATGTCCCCAGACACAGGATTTCACAAGATGGATTCTCACGTAGCACAGTTATTGCATTCCTTAGACCCACCCCCAAGCCCATGACAATAAGTGAAAAGCTGCTTGAGTTATGCAGTTAACAAGGAAGCTAAGAATTTTAACCTTAAGACAAAAGTTCTTTTCTAGTTGCATGATATGAGCCAATTGTTTAACTACGCTTAGCCTCAGTTTCCATATTTGTAACACAAGAATAGCAGTATTAGCTACTTCCCAGGATTTGGGGAGGCTTAAACCAGTAACATGTAATGTAGCACCCAATGCGTGGGAGACACCATTGTTACCGATGAGGGAGAAAACTGAAAACACACAGGAGGCACGGACAAGGTGCTCACAGCTTCTGTTTCCATCTCCAAGTGGGGAAGTGGCAGCAGGTTTCCTATCTTACCCTTTTCCTGGGATATCATCAATTCTCTGCCCTGTTACCTGGTGATGGGGCCCTCTAGTGGTAGAAGGGAGTATAGTTTCTTCTGGGTGCTCTTGGCTCAGGTTTTCAAACACAGTGAAGTGTTGGTGCAAAACCCAGCAGACTGTGAAACTGTCCTGCACAGTGGGCTCAGCTTCACACACGGAGCCATCCCTATCGCTGCAGGTCTGTTTAATTCCTCAGGATGCTGAATTTCAAATATAAAACCAGACATAAAACCTAAGCATCTCTTACTAATTTTGATTCTGATGAAAGAATTAACTTTCTTTCCTCTAACCTGGGCATCTTTCTGGGTTGTTGCCACCAATTTGAGAGGTATGTTTCTGAACCAATAGGTGCTCCATAAACCGGTGTTGAAGTGAATTCAGCTTTCTGATGATTAAATCCTTAAGAGGCCATACACATTGAAAAGTAAAAATGTCTTAATCTTTGTGAATTGAGAAAGTATCCTACATCATAAAATTCATATCAGAAAGTCAAAGGTGGACTTTCACCCATGATGAAAAGTTCAATATATTTTTTCAATGTGTGGGAGACACCATTGTTACCCATGAGAAATGTTCCCATCAATTCTCCCTTTTGGCTATAGTTATTTTTCTAGTATCTCAGTATGTGTTTTATCTCCTTTTGAGTCATTTAGTTCTGCTAGACATATAAAAAGTTTTAATTCTGAGGTAGATAAAAGTCTTGATACTATTTTCCATCTGTACAATGTTGCATAATTTATAGATAGCTTAGAAAACCTCATCTTGAAAACCTCACACCAACCCTATTTCATTATAGGTTTTCAATAAGTATCTTTTGAATGAAGGGAAAAGAGGAAGATGTTTTGTCTACAAATGAGCAAACAGTCCAGGAGCAGTCATATAAATTCTAGGCTAGCAGGCATCAGCATTGATGCTCACATCCAGGACTTCTGACTGTTTATTCACCCTGTGTGTCAGTTGCCTGGGGGATACTTCATAATCCCTAGTGAAAAGGAATCCAATGATGCTTGAAGAAAAGTGTGCTACAAAACAGAAAATAGTCCCCTCAGGAATTTTGATAAAGTACCATATCACAACAGGTGATCTGCTAAGGCTGGGGGAAACTTATTTTACAGATGAAGAAACTAAGGTCCAGAGAGCTACATGTCTGAGCTGCATGGTGACTCATGAGCTGAGCTGGTGCTAAAACTCTGGTCTTAGCCCAAAGCCCTGCTAAAGGAGATGGCTAAAACAAGCAGAGGAGGCCTGGTTCCTGTCACTACCTTTTTTTTTTTTTTTTTCCTACTGGGGATTGAACCCAGGAGTACTTTAAAACTAAACCACATTCTCAGCACTTTTACATTTTAATTTTGAGGCAGGGTCTTGCTAAGTTGCTAAGATTGTCCTCAAATGTGTAATCCTCCTGTCTTAGCCTCCCAAATTTTTGGAATTACAGATATGCACCACTTCCCCCAGCTCTTGTCATCATTTATAACCAGACACTGACCTTGCTGTTCACCTACTGTTTATTCTCCAAATATTTTTGTAAAGCAAAAGTGAATACTTTGACACCACCAATCTCTTTCATTGACTTCTTACATCACAATTACATGAGTCCTGTTCAGAAGAGGGAGAAGGATAAGGAAAAAAAAAAAAGAAAGAAAGCATAAGTACAGTGTATAAAGCTTAAATCCAAGCAAAGAACAAGGCCAATCTGAATCAGAAAATAATGACTTGAGCCTAGGGCTTAATTGTATCTGAGATTTATGAAAATAAAACCTTCGTTACGGGAACGATATAGAGGAAGTACTGACATGTGCAAGCCGACGGACAGTGAGAAATCCCTGAGACTGAGAACGAGGGTATCGGTTGTAGGGAGGCTTCTGACACTGACACTAACTTTCTTTGTGACCTTGTTCCAAAACGTTTCTTACTGTTGGTTATTCTGCCTGTAAAAAAAAAGTCAAGGTTGGACTAAATATCATGCAGACTCTTTATAAGATCTGGCTTTCTATGACATTAAATATTCTCTTTACTTTTCATATTTTCACCCCAGGTGGAAGAACAATTTGTTGACTTACTAAGAAGCAGACTGTCACCAAAGCCAAACTCTGCTGAATTTGGGGGTGACAGCTGCCTCCAGGGACTGGCTTATGTATATTGAGAATATGTTTTTCACCAGCTCCATCTAGGCACTGCAGTGGCACAGGAATCCCCTGATACCTACTCTTTCAAATTGAGGAAGGGCACTGTGACACTGACATTTCTGCCTGGGGCTACTGGTTGAATCACCCTTTGAAACCAGTAGCTGGGTTGTGATTCAAAGATGGTTACCGACTGGAGCCAAAGTTTCCACAAGGATGTCATTACAAGAAGTGACTTTCATTTAGAGGAGAAAGCTGGGTTTGTTGAAATGACGTGGTCTTTAAGAGATGAGTGCCATTTACAGCATTTGAACTATACCCAGTAGTGGGACTTTGACAGGAACTTGACTATTTTCATGTCTCATTTTTATATCTAACGATCAGATATAAATATTTTAGTGGTATCTGTGTTTCCTATAGAGATGCAAGCACAGGATAGATATATAGAAAATATTTTATAAGTAAACAAATAAATAAATATTGACCTCTCAAATCAGTTCATCTCCTCAAGGAATTAATAGAGGAGGGAGAGGAAAGAGGAGAAAGATGATGTGAACTTAAATTAATAAATACACAGTAGACTCTAATCTGTGCTATAAGAAAGAGATAAGCCAAGTGTTACAGCAAATTCAGAGCTGCAGAGATTAGATGGGGCATCATGGGCAAGAAGGAATTTGAGCTGAACCTTGAAGGACAGGTATATTTTAATTATGTAACTATGGCAAAGAAGAAGAGGTTATCCAGGTGAAGAGGGTATGAGTAAAGACAGAGTGGAACTCTTGTGTTTAGAAGAGAGCAATGGTCTTAAGATGCAGGCAGTGGGGAAGAAATTTGGAAAAGCTAGTTAGTAAGACTGGGAAGAAACTTAAATGACAGAATATTTGGATTTCTATAGGAACAGAGAGCCACTAGATGGTTTTGAGAAGGGGCATGATATGCTCAGAGCAATATAATAATGGTACAATATGAAAGGACTGTAGTATTGTATTCTGTGTTTAAGTGTGATTGGCCTTTTGAGAGTAATGCTTATTCTGGGTGAAGAAAACTATCTCTTTCAGGTGATTGGAATATTTATTATTATTTTTGGAAAATGACCAGATGAAACTCTGCTACCCTGGAAGATCTTATCTATATAAGCAAAAAATATACTCATAGAGAGTTTATTTAACTGTGTAACTTCATTGGTTGAAGTCTATTTTTAATCAGTGCTTGTGTATTTTTTTAAAGCATTATACTAAGAAAAACATCCTGAATGGTAAACATGATGTTTCAGTTTTAAGAACACCAAAGGACTGTCCCCCCCCAAAAAATATTTTATTTTTAGTACTAATGCAATCAAATTGTTAACCACATAGCACTCTATTACAAGAATTGCAGTATATTTATCTCTTCCAGATCCAATTTTTCCATCTCATCTACATGGGAGAGTGACTTGTGTATTTGCTCTTCAACACTAGTGGAAAAGAAGGACTGTAAGTCTAAGAACATATTCTTCTAAATAATAAGATTAGGATTTATATATTTTGTGGTCCAGTGTAAGAGGAAAAGATGACATATATTGGAAATTGATGTTTGGATTCAGTTTTGATTGTGTCACTTATTTAGCATGTGCAACAGTTTACTTGAACTCTCTAAATTTCAGTTTCTTAATCTCTAAAGTGGGAAAATATTTGAACACTGCATGGAACAACTAGTATCTTTGTTATTGATATTAAACATTTTCCTAGATTATATATCCAAGCAATAAAACTCATTTTTGTTATAATTGAAACAATATAAAGTTCTTGCATCTAGTTGGATCCCAGCAACATGGACTGCCGTGGCAGGGGACAAGTTTGGGTTTGAGGATCTGTTGGTGAGCCTTGGCGTTTTTGCTGGATATGGTCTAAATTCAGTGGTCCAGTATCTTCACCAAGCTCAGGCAGGGCCTGGAGTCAGAAAGGGAAAGCTAAATCAGAGGTGGGGGAAGGGAAGGGAAGGGAATATCCAGCAGCTGGAAGGTACTGCCCTAAATTAAGAGAAAGGCAAAACCAGAGTGCAGGGCCTCAGTGAGGGGAAACAACTCCTGGAAATGAGATTGTAAAGAAAGAGCTCAGTGGACTTTTGAGATCTTAGATAAAGCGGCATGGCATGGGGCCAAGAAGTTGGGGAAACTAAGAAAAAGTCCTGCTATAGCTTAGATCTTAAATATTTTCTAAAGGCCCATGTGTTAAAGGTTGGGTCCCAGGCTGACATTATTGGGAACTTACGGAACTTTGAAAAAGTGACATAACCTTAAAGGGGATTGTGGGACACTGGTCCCTTCCTCTTTTCTCATTTCCTGGCAATGAGAAATTTTGTTCCACTGCATGCTTTCACCATGATGTGAGGACTTTCCCAAAAGCCATGAGGCCAAATGATCATTGACCGAAACCTCTAGAACTGTGAGCCAAAGCGAACCTTTTCTCATTATAAGTTGACTTCTTCAGGTATTTGTTATAATTACGGAAAACGGACTAAGCCTCAATAAGTCTGGGTTGGAGGTCAGGGGTTCTTTTTATGCACACTGAATTTCTAGATCAACGACAGTAGAATTTAATTTCATGGCCCACTGGTTGGTAGAAAGAAGTTATTGCAGACCCCTTGTTTCTGTGAGATGCCGAGGTACATCTATCCTGTGTGAACTCAACGAATGAAAAGGCAACTCATTAATTCAGTAAATCTGATAATCAGATATGTTTTGTGGAACAGTTACAAGGATATTGGGATTAAATATGTGAGGCAGAGCTAATGTTATTTCTCTGGGAGGTATCTAAAAAAATTTCTTTTTTTCCTGATCTGAGTTGTAGGGAACAGTTAATGACTGCGGGAATTCTTAAAGTCAAGAACCTAGCAAGAAAATGAAGTGATAGGAAAAAGATTCATTTGACAAATTAGGGGAACATTAAAAGATTATGTAACAGAAACATCATAACAGGATTTCTAAGGCTTCCCTAACAGATTTGCTGGTTTATTTTTTTTTAAAAAAAAGTTTTGGAATTAAATATATTTTCCATTAGGCCTCTCCTGAAGTGGCATTTGCCCAGGGAAGACAGTTTTTATGTCTATTAGTCAACTCTGTCAACTGTTCTCCACCAAACCACCACCAAAATTGACATAAAATCACTTAGGTCTTCATTAAACTTAGAAAGGAGGGGGAAAAATACAAAGAGTGAGAAAAGCCCCTGGTGGAGGCAGAAAATGATCTTGGAATACAGGCAGCTTTACTTTTTTTCCTGAAAATAAAGGTATGGCTCTTTCTGTCAAGGCCAAGTCATACAGAAGGATACTAAAAAAAAAAAAAAATCGGATACCAAAGTGAGAGATTTAACATGTGTATTATCCCTCATCCATCTATCTAATTTTAAATATAGATTTGACCTAACTAAATTATCTTTCAAATGAAATTGTGCCTGGGAGTTCGTTATATTGTTCCTTGATACTAAATTAAAAGTTTAAAAATTAAGTGTACCCTTAGGCCAGAATTTCTCTTTCAATGCGACCAATTGGCTAGAGGAAGAGATCTCTCAGTGCTTAGTATATTTTTGCCTTCTTCTAGTTTAGCTCCCATTTTTTCTTCTTTCTAAGACTGTAATGCTCCCTGCTGAGGTCGGGGTCCCTTGTGAAATGGAGTCTTAGGGCCTTGTGTTCCAAGGAAGGGAAGTAAGGAGGTGTGACTCAGAAGAGGAGGCCCAGAGAGAGCACACTATCAAGACCGGGACTGACTGGAGGGCAGTTCAGGTTCCTCTTCACAGGAGAGCCTTGGGGACTCTTGATGGGCTCACAGAGAGGTTCCCCCTTGGGTGCGGAGGACCTAGAGCATTCATGCTCCTCACCCATCACTCCCAAATTCCCCAGCAGGGGCAAGGGTGGGGATGGGAGGATGGGAAGTACCAGGCAGGCTCTTATTTTTCTGCAGAAAAACAGATTCTGACCATGTGAGGATGGTCCTTCCAATAGGGTTGGTGGGTGCTAGCTATGAGGAGTAAAATTCCCCCTGAAGCTGGTGTTCATGAAATTGGTAATGATATGCAAGTAGATATGAATGATATTTCTGATACCATCCAGGATTTGGCTCTAAGGACTCTCTCACCGCTCTGCTTTACCCTGGCCTTTCAGCCTCCTGCCTCTGTACGTGCTGTTTCTTCTGTTTGCAGTGGTGTTCCCTCCCCATCTCACCCCCACCCACTTTCCCTCTTGGGTGAGGACATACCTACTGTCACTTTTTCTTATTTATCCTAGACATTGCTACTGCCACTTTTAGTTGGTTCACTCATTTTTAGAGTACTTCATGTCTACTCTCATTATAGTATTATCAAAGGTATTTTCCCATTTGTTCTCTTTCTTCCTCATCTGTATCTAGCTCCTTTCAGGTAAAGTACCAGGCCCAAGAAACAGACACAGGCCTCAGTAAATCCTGAGTAAATGAATGAAAAGCATTTCCAGGCTCTCCTAGTTGAAGTAATCTCTCTCTCTCTCTCTCTCTCTCTCTCTCTCTCTCTCTCTCTCTCTCTGATTGCATCATTTCCCTTTGCCTCATAATTATTTATATACATGTGCTAATTCTCCTGCTTGTTTATAAGCTCCTGGAGGTCAAGAATCACATGGGATTCCCATGACAAGGCCTGTGTGGGTTTTGAACATGATAAGGTCACACACGATGCTAATTGGAGTGCTTGAGACAATCCCTCACTGCTGACAGATGAACAGTTTGCATAAGTTGTCCTGCAGCAAGGCAGGTTTCCAGTTTTTCTTCTTGTTCACACCTATTCCTATGGGGCTATATGTCTCAGACTACTAATCAAAATGATGGCCAAATTTTGGAAAGCGTCAATGCTATGTGAATATTGAAGATGACATATAATCCCCAGTGTCTGAGATTTTTTTTTTCTCCTCTTCCAACTGCATCTTGAGGTTCCCCCGCCCCCACCTTCTGGGATAATAATTTCTGAAGTGTAAGAATTAATCACTCTTGCTTCCCCCTTGAAGCATTACTAAATTAATGGCTTGACATCACATCTATCATGTTTTCTCTAAGCTCTCTAAGGCCCATTAGGATTGGGGAGTTGCTGGGAACATGTCATAGGCTGAGTAAGAAAATCTTCCTTGGGAATCAGTGAGTGAATCCAAAATGTTTCATACAGAGTGGCATTTGAGGCCCTGGGCTCATTCCTGTTTATGCTGCCAGTATATGATATATGTTTCAGTCATGAAATGCTTGCTTGCATTCACATTGGTACCCAGTCTCTTCAGGTCTAAATCATTAAAGAGGAAAATATCCCCTCTGGGCTGTAACATGAAAAAGAAGATTTTTGGATTGGAAATCATTTTGTAAACCTCTAGCAATTTTATTTTGTCTAGACACAAGGCAATAAAAAGAACAGAAATCATCAGAGATTATAATAAGAAGGCTTGTACAAAAGGATGTGCTTTCTATAGAGCCATGATTGCTTTTTTTCTTTTACACAATCTGTGGCCTTGTTTTTCTAACCCCATCACCTCCTGCAAGTTCTTCAAACAGGCTGTTTCACTACTGGACCAGGATAGAAAGTGTTTACAGTCCTGAGCATGGTTGTGCATGCCTGTAATCTCAGAAACTTAGGAGACTGAGGCAGAATGATTGGAAGTTCAAGGTCAGCCTTGGCAACTTAATTTAGAAAGACTCTGTCTTAAAATAAATAAATAAATAAAAGTCTGGGGATGTAGCTCAATGGTGAACTGCTCCAGAGTTCAGTTCCCAATATCAAAAGAAAAAAAAAAGGTGTTAACAACTGTGGATAAACTTCTCACTGAAACACAAAATTAAATAGAACATCAAGAGAAAATGATCTATTGATAGATAACAATAGGGAAGAATTTTCATTTCTGAAACACAATTCGTATTTTTACATGTTTGTTAACATAAGAATATATGCATTTCAAGACTTTTTTCTGGACTTCTGCATTCTTCCTCTGCACTTTGTGTTACCCTATGTTTTGCATTCCTTGAAGCCATTCTTGACAAATTTGTCAATGCATTCCCTTCTGTGTGATTAAGGGGTGGAATGGGGACTTAGGGAATCTCTACACTGTAGTTTGGCCTCAACCTACAAAATAATCATCAGGTAGAAATTTTAAAAAATTAGTTGGCTTTTATAAGATGGCACCAAACACTAAACCAGGCATCTTTTATATTTATAACTGCAACTAACCCTTTATGGGGCCCACTAAAAATACCATCAGGAGAAAAAGTTTATTTGGGGTTCACAATTTCAGAGGTTCTGTCCATAGTAGGCCTACTTCAGAGTTCTGGCCAGAGATGAGGCAGAACATTATGGCAAATGGGAGTACTAGAGAAAAGCAGCTCAGAATACGGAAACCAGGAAGGGGAGAGAGAGAGAGAGAGAGAGAGAGAGAGAGAGAGAGAACACAAACAAGTGCGAGAGCAAGAGAGCAAGAGTGCTCCATTCACCAGGGGCAAAGTATAATTCCCAAAGTCAAGCTCCCAGTTACCTACTTCCTCCAGCTATACCTTACCTGCCTATACTTACCACTCAGTGGATTAGGCCACATCCTTCATAATTTAAAAAAAATATATATCCTTTGAACATTCTTGCATTGTCTCACACTTGAGCTTTTGGGGGATACTTGAGAATGGTAAGTTGTCTATGGAGATGATTTACCCAGGATGTGACTAACTTACAATAACTGTATTTAAATACACACTTCAGGTAAGGAATAGAAGGACAATTTTACTTACCCTGTTCAGGATGAATTGATGGAATGGGCCTCCAATATTTTAACTAGAAGGCATGCTAAGAAGCATTGAGAAAGTCCCAAATGCAGAGAGGTACATTTTCAAGCGTGATCTAGCAGATTCAGATTCAAAAAATATCTTTCAGACTATGTTCTTTTTAGAAACATCTCTAGTTTTGCATTTCTAAATATGAGCATTGGGACTCCAATAATCAGTATGGGTCCTAGGGCAGATAAGGACCATTTCTGGTGCCATCACTTATTAACTCTGTGATTTTGTTACCTAATACCCTCATATTTAAGTTTCCTAATGTCTAGAATATGGACAATAATATATCTCATTCACAGGATTGTTGTGAGGATTATGGGATAGTCCTGACTGTAATTTATAAGGAGGTCTCAATGACAGTTAGCACTTCTATGTACTAGCACAGTTCTGAGTTCTTGATACTGGCTCAGTTAAAGCCTTAGTAAAAAAAATTCTGTGAGATAGGTAATATTTTTATTTCAATTTTATGGATAAAGAAATTGAGGCACAGGGAGGTTAAAGAATTTGACATAGCCAGAGTTATGTAGCTGGGATTCAAACCTTGATGAGTTGGCTCCAGATGTCATATTCTTACACATTAGCTGTTACTGATATGGTGTTCTTAGAACAATATCTAAGTGCAAATGAAGACATTTTTATAAATTGCATGCAGAATAAATAATAATTTCAGCAATATTCACTGAAGAAGGGGAAACTGTTCCAGCTTTAGGAAGAGGAAGGTGTCAGAGGAATTAGGAGTCCAAGAGGGTTGGGTGAGCAACATGCTCCAGTGAAGCACGTTTGGAAGATATCAGAAGTGTAATTTGTTAGGCTCTGAAGTAACACAGGAGATGGAGCTTTGGAAGTACAAGGTCATAAAGAATCTTGTGATAAGAAGTATGGTAAGGAGCCAACTATTATATATGACAGATTAAAGATCAATCAGGGAGAGGTGAGAGATAGGGAAGAGAGGCTGAGTTCCAATCACATTTGAACCTGTAGATCTTCCTCTGAGGTTTTGCTTTGTAATTCTTTGTTACATAAAGTTAATGCTTCTATCTGTATGCTTGAACTAGCTTGAATTTCTATCATGTACAATATAAAGAATTTTTACAACTATTCAGTTAAAAGAATACATTATTTTGGGTATGAAAATTTGAAGGCATGATTTAGAGTACTGGTGGTATAGACAAAATGGAAAAACTAGTGCAGATGAGGAATTAAAAGAGCACTGGGAAGGTATTTGGGGACATTATTTCTTCTCCATTCTGTGCAGTCTCGAAAACCATATGAATCAATGAGCTCTGCCTTATTTTTTTTTATTGTTTCTTTTTAGTTATACATGACAGTAGAATCCATTTTGACATATTTGTAAAAGCATGTAATATAACACTTTCTAGTTCAGAATCCAGTACCTCTCCTTCTGCTTCCCTTTCCTTACCTCCTTCTCCCTTCCCTCTATTGATCTTTCTTCCATTTACCTATAATTATTTTTAAAAATTAATTTCTTGTGGATGTACCCAATGGTGAGATTCACTGTGGTATATTCCTATATATACCACAGATTCATTCTGCGGTCTTTCCTTTTCTCATCCCCCTTCCCTTTCCTTCAATCCCCTTTGTCTGCTCTATTGAGCTCTGTTTTCTTTTGGCTAAAAAATGGGTCCCTGGTAAATAAAGGCAAAGAAGCCCTTTCTTCTGGTAATTTGAGTCTTGACTAAGTGACCTAAGATGGAAAAACAAAAAGTTTCTCTTCCTTCATTTCAAGGGTGAGGTTGATGAGGCTCTTGGGCTAATTTTGGGACTTCTAGTGAAGCCAGAATTAGAAAGGCAGTCAGTGTAGATAGGTAAATAGAGTCAGGTTGGATCTCAGAGGCCAATTTGAGTGAGCCTGGGAAGTTGGAGACTGTCCCCTGAGGGATCTTATCAAGAACCTGCCCCTGCTCCAACCTGTTGCCAAGGTAACCTGTCCCAGGAATTTCCCCTCCCTACAGGGAGCTACAAGGTTGTTAAGGTGTCCTTGGCTGTTCCACCCAGCCCTTCCCCCTTCAGCCCACCTGTTTCCCACCTTTTGGCCACCCCACTGAGCATTCCTGGACCTAATCACATATGCAGGAAGGAGAAAGATAAGGGGGAAAATACAGGAGAACAAAGGAATCCTAGGACATATAAAAAGGGCAGAACACCTCATCTCTTAGGATACCAGGATACCAGCTATGGTCCCCTTCTCCCTCACTGGAGAAGTCTATGTTACCCCTTTTAAAATAAACCCTGCTTCATATGCTTGCCTCGGCATGCTTCTCTAATGTTCAAACTTCAACATGTGGGAAAGCAGGACTAGTCACCAGTAACTGGCGGTATCACTAGGATCACCTATTCAACCTACTCCACTTCAAGTTTGTGGTTGGCCCTCTCATTAACATAAGAACTATTTTTATTTTAGTTAACTTGTTTTGATTATAGTTCATAATCTAATGGGTATTGAAATGCTCCAGGAAGTGAGATGTTACAAGTTATCAGTTACAAAATGTACAACTAGCTGAGTTGGGTGAAAGACAAAGAGAGCTTTCCACCCTTTTGAGATGTATGCAATACTTATCATGATGTTAGAGTCTACTGCTACTTCCTATGACCTTCAGCAAGGCTCTGTAAGACAGAAAACAACTGAGGTTAAACCTGGCCCATTGGTGAAAAGAGAATAATATCTGGACAAGATATTATTTTATATATATATATATATATATATAATATTATATATATGTAAGATATTATTTTATATATATAATTTGATCAACCTTATATATATAAAATAATATCATATATAATAAATATTATTATATATTATTATATATACATATATAATTATATATATATAATTTGACCAACTTTATTCCTCATCAACTTTCTTTTTCCTCTCCTTCTCCTTTTCCTCCATAGTAATAGTCCCCTTCTAGATTCATGATGTCCTTTTCTTCCTCCCTCTAGCTCGAACATATGAAAGAAAGCATGATATTTGTCTTTATGAATTTGACTTATTTCTTTTAACATGATCTTGAGTTTCATCCATTTTCCTGCAAATGAAATAATGTCAGTTTTCTTTATGGTTTAATAAAGGAGTATATTGTGTATATATACCACATTTTCTTTATCCATCCATCTATTGGTGGGCACCTAGAGTGATTCCATAACTTGGTTATTGTGAACTGCATTGTAATATAAATGGGAGTGCATGTATCTCTATAGTATTGCTGACTATAATCCTTTCAGATAAATACTGAAAAGTGGTTTAATTGGATCATATCATGATTCTCTTTTTAGTTCTTTTTTTTTTTTAAGAAATATTCATATTGATTTCCATAGAGGCTGTACCAATTTACCCTGCCATTAATAGTGTTTAAGAGTTCCTTTTTGGGGCTGGGGTGGTGGCTCAGTGGTAGAGTGCTTGCCTAACATGCATGAGGCACTGGGTTCGATCCTTGGCACCACATAAAAACAAACTAATGTATCCACCTAAAACTAAAGATACATACATAAATAAATATTTTAAAAAAGAGTTTCTTTTTGCTCACATCCACGTCAGCATTTATTATTATTTGTATTGATGATTACAATTCTGGTGGGAGATGGAGTCTCAAAATAGTTTTAATTAGTATTTCCTTGCTGTTGCCCAGCTTTTAAAGCACTTTCTATTACTCCAGCAATGTTGGACCCTACCTCAATAAGACCAATAAGTCAATAAGCCTCTCTGTGCCCATAGCTCTGACTCCCTTCTCCAGCTAGCAGCTCCTCTGTGGTCCACCATTTCAGGTAAAGCCATCAGGGACAAGTGGAAGTCCTAGAAGTGTCACATAAACCAAACTGACAAATATAACACTGCACAGTCCCTGAGCATTAAGCTATCATTAGGATCACAGTCCCAAATAGAAGACCAGGACTTATCAGCATGCTAAATCTAAACAGAGTAATAATGAAAAGATGAAAATAAGACATAGATTCTTTTAACATAATAGGTAAAACATCCAAGATTCAATAATATTTCACTTGTCATACCTAGAATTAATAAAATTACAACTTGAATGAGAAAAGATAATCAACTCATAATGACAATGAGTTGAATCAGATATTGGAATTATCTGTCAAGAATTTTAAAGAATCCACATAAAAATGACTCAACAATCAGTCACAAATTCTTTTAAAATAAATGAAAAAAAAAATAGAACACCTCGGCAAAGAAATAAATTTCTTCTTCTTCTTCTTCTTCTTCTTCTTCTTTTTCTTCTTCTTCTTCTTCTTTTTTTTTTTTTCAAAAAAGACCAAGTAGAAAATACACAACTAAAAAGTAGAATATTAGACATTAGAGACTTTTTGGGTGGGCTTTATAGTAACAGGATAGTTGAGGACAATAGAATTATTGGAGTTACCATGGAAATTGAAATATTTGAAGAAATGACAGCTGAACAATATCCAAATTTGGCAAGAAACATGAACTTAAGACTCCAGAAGCTAATAAAGTCCAAACAGGATAAAGGCTTTGGTGTAGTTTGGGCGTGACTTGGTTGCTCTTCTAAGAGTACCTTGTTGGAGATTTGGTCCTCAGGTGGTATTAAGAGGTGCTGAGGAATATTAAAAGTACTTTTGTCCATGAAGCACAGAAAAACAGAAAGGGTGCTGGTCTTGGAGTCAGAAAACCAGGTCTTCATCCTCAGGTGAGACATTAAATCCCTTTGGGTCTGACTTTCCTAATTTGTAAAATGGTATGATTTTTCTTTCTTTGAGAGGATGTTGTAAGAATCAAGTGCAAATTAGATGATGCGGTGATAGAGAAGATGGCTGCAAATAGAGTGCATCACACCCCGTGTACCACATCACTGCTCAGGTGAATAACGAGTTATAACGACAAAAAACTATCTTGTTAGGAATTTACAGCAAATTTGGGGTGTACCGAAACCTAGTGGAAGGATTTCCAGCAACAAGGTCTGGTAATTGAGTCTCAAACACGAGCCACCATCTTGGAGGGCTGACATAATCACTGCTAGTCTCTGACAGATTGCAACAGTAAAACAGGTGTGCATACTCAGCTCATCTCCCATACAGCGGGGAATTCGCTTAAAATCTCTCCTAGGGTTTCCGGGGGAGGGATTATCAGAACAAGCCTGCATAAAGACGTGAGGAAAGGGAGAGACACCGGACCTCTAACTCCCTATCCCATCAGCGACGAAAACGAAACCTGTCTTGCCAGCGCTGGGGGAGGGGCAAGCGGAAAAATCAAAACAATAGAGTGTCGGGGTTCCCAATAGCCACCCTCCACACCCAGCAAACTGCAGGCCCAGAGTACAGTTTGAACTGCCAAGAGGCATCACTCAGGGGAAGACTGGGCTAGCAGGAGAAACCAGGACTAGCAGGAGAAACCAGGGGACTAGAGGCTAGGCACTCACGACTGGACGGCTGGCGACAGCCCACCTGCTGCCTGCAGGACTGGGCGGCTAGAGATCGCCCACCTGCCGGCGACAGCTGGCCCGCTGCCCATGCGACTGGGCACCCGGCAACCAATCGCCCACTGGCTGCCCCCACAACTGGGCGGCTGGAGACTGACCGCCCGCCCGCCGGCAACCACATGGCTAGACCCCAAGGTGCGGCCCAGCAGGTACGGCACAGAGACTCTAGGAAGAGGTCTATAGCCAGGCATTCATTAAGTAGCCAACCGGGAGCTGAAACCAACCAGAGACAGTCCAGTCCCACCCCCCCCCCCTTCAGACACCACGGCAAGGAGCCTGGGGCCCACCATAGCATAGAGGTGAGGTCACTGGAGCTTGGCAGTCGGAAGTCCTTCCCAGCCGAATCCACTTTAGCAGGCATAGTCTACCAACACAAAGGAGAGACAACAGAGATATACAAAACCAAAACAAATCTATAGGAGAGAGCAGAAACACAGCAATCAAATAGAGCTGGAAAGTAACGTGAACAACATGAAAAAACAAGGGAAAAAAGGATTACAAACAATGCAGGACAACTTAAATCTACAGGAGGACCTAGAAGCATCAGAAACATGGATAGGGAAAGAACTCAAGGCATCCTTAACTCAGATGGAAAGGAATATTAGAGAAGACATGAGACAGCAAGTACAAGCAATGAAAGTATATTTTGAAAACGAATTAAACAAATAAATTCAAATGGCAAAGAACGAGCTTTACCAGGAGATAGAGATCTTAAAAAAAATCAAACAGTAATCCTAGAAATTCAGGAATCTATAAACCAAATTAAAAACTCAAACGAGAATATTACAAATAGACTAGATCAAGTAGAAGTCAGAACATCAGATAATGAAGACAAAGTTTATCAACTTGAAAAGAATATAGTCAACACAGAAAAGATGCTTAAATCTCACAACCAATCTATTCAAGAGATATGGGATGTCATAAAAAAACAAATTTGAGAGTCATCAGGATAGAAGAAGGCATAGAGATTCAAACCAAAGGAATGGACAACATATTAAATGAAATAATCCTAGAAAACTTCCCAGAGATGAAAGATGGAATGGATTGCCAAATCCTGGAAGCCTACAGTACCCCCAACATTCAAAACCGTAATAGACCAACTCCAAGACATATAATCATGAAGATAGCCAACATAGAGAACAAGGAGAGAATATTAAAAGCTACGAGAGAAAGGAGGCAGATTATATTCAGGGGTAAACCAATTAGGTTAACGACTGATTTTTCCTCACAGACTTTGAAAGTGAGAAGCTCCTGGAACAATGTATTTCAAATGCTGAAAAAAAATGGATTCCAACAAAGAATACTGTATCCAGCAAAATTAAGCTTCAGATTTGACAATGAAATTAAAATCTTTCATGATAAACAAAAGCTAAAAGAATTCCCAGCCAGAAAACCAGCACTGCAAAGCATTTTGAGCAAAATACTACAAGAAGAGGAATTTAAAAATAGTGCCCAAAACTAACAGCGGGAGGTATCTCAATAAGGGGGAAGGAAAATAACCAAAAAGTAAAAACTAGCCAAACTGAAATAAATAAATAAATAAACATGACTGGAAGTACAAACCATATTTCAATTGTAACCTTAAATGTTAATGGCCTAAACTCACCAATCAAGAGACATAGGCTAGTAACCTGGATCAAAAAAACAAATCCAACAATATGCTGCCTTCAGGAGACTCATATGATAGGAAAAGACATACACAGGCTAAAGGTGAAAGGTTGGGAAAAATCATACCACTCACATGGCCCTCGGAAGCAAACAGGAGTGGCCATACTTATATCAAATAAAATCAACTTGAAACCTAAGTTAATCAAAAGGGATAAAGAAGGACACTATATACTGTTAAAAGGAACCATCCACCAACAAGACATAACAATTATCAATTTGTATGCACCAAACAATGGTGCTGCAATGTTCACAAAACAAATTCTCCTCAAGTTCAAGAGTCAAATAGACTACAACACAATAATTATGGGTGACTACAACATACCGCTCTCGCCATTAGACAGATCCTCTAGCCAAAAGCTGAATAAAGAAACTATAGAACTCAATAACACAATCAATAACCTAGACTTAACCAACATATATAGAATATATCAACCATCATCAAGTGGATACACGTTCTTCTCAGTACCACAAGGATCCTACTCAAAGATAGACCATATATTATGCCATAGGGCAACTCTTAGTAAATATAAAGGTGTGGAGATAATACCATGCACCATATCTGATCATAATGGAAAGAAACTGGAAATCAATGATAAAAGAAGGAAGGAAAAATCCTACATCACATGGAAAATGAACAATATGTTACTGAATGATCAGTGGGTTACAGAAGACATAAAGGAGGAGATAAAAAAATTCTTAGAGACAAATGACAATACAGACACAACATAACAGAATCTATGGGACATAATGAAAGCAATTTTAAGAGGGAAATTCATTTCCTGGAGTTCTTTCCTCAAAAAAAGAAAAAACCAACAAATAAATGAACTCACACTACACCTCAAAAACCTAGAAAAGGAAGAGCAAAACAACAGCAAATGTAGTAGAAGACAAGAAACAATTAAAATCAGAGCAGAAATCAACGAAATTGAAACGAAAAAAACAATTGAAAAAATTGATAAAACTAAAAGTTGGTTCTTTGAAAAAATAAATAAGATCAACAGGCCCTTAGCCATGTTAATGAAGAGAAGAAGAGAGAGAACTCAAATTACTAACATACGGGATGAAAAAGGCAATGTCACAACAGACACTACAGAAATACAGAAGATAATTAGAAAGTATTTTGAAACCATATATTACAATAAAATAGAAGATAATGAAGATATTGGTAAATTTTTTATGTCATACGATCTGCCCAGATTGAGTCAGGAAGACACACACAATTTAAACAGACCAATAACAAAGGAAGAAATATAAGAAGCCATCAAAAGACTACCAACCAAGAAAAGCCCTGGACCGGATGGGTATACAGTGGAGTTTTACAAAACCTTCAAAGAAGAATTAATACCAATACTTTTCAAGCTATTTCAAGAAATAGAAAAAGAAGGAGCTCTTCCAAATTCATTCTATGAGGCCAACATCACCCTGATCCCGAAACCAGACAAAGACACTTCAAAGAAAGAAAACTACAGACCAATATCTGTAATGAACTTGGATGCAAAAATTCGCAATAAAATCCTGGCAAATCGAATACAAATCATATCAAAAAAAATTGTGCACAATGATCAAGTAGGATTCATCCCTGGGATGCAAGGCTGGTTCAATATACGGAAATCAATAAATGCTATTCACCACATCAATAGACTTAAAGATAAGAACCATATGATCATCTCGATAGACGCAGAAAAAGCATTCGACAAAGTACAGCATCCCTTTATGTTCAAAACACTAGAAAAACTAGGGATAACAGGAACTTACCTCAACATTGTAAAAGCTATCTATGCTAAACCTCAGGCTAGCATCATCCTAAATGGAGAAAAACTGAAGGTATTCCCTCTAAAATCTGGAACTAGACAGAGATGCCCTCTATCACCACTTCTATTCAATTTAGTTCTTGAAATACTAGCCAGAGCAATTAGACAGACGAAAGAAATTAAAGGCATAAAAATAGGAAAAGAAGAACTTAAATTATCGCTATTTGTGGATGACATGATAATATATTTAACAGACCCAAAAGGGTCTACAAAGAAACTGCTAGAGTTAATAAATGAATTCAGCAATGTGGCAGGATATAAAATCAACACGCATAAATCAAAGGCATTCCTGTATATCAGCAACAAAACTTCTGAAATGGAAATGAGGAAAACCACTCCATTTACAATATCCTCAAAGAAAATAAGATACTTGGGAATCAACCTAACAAAAGAGGTGAAAGATTTACACAATGAAAACTACAGAACCCTAAAGAGACAGATAGAAGAATATCTTAGAAGATGGAAAAATGTACCCTGTTCATGGATAGGCAGAACTAACATCAAAATGGCAATATTACCCAAAGTTCTCTACAGGTTTAATGCAATGCCAATCAAAATCCCAATGGCATATCTTGTAGAAATAGATAAAGCAATCATGAAATTCATATGGAAAAATAAAAGACCCAGAATAGCAAAAGCAATTCTAAGCAGGAAGTGTGAATCTGGAGGTATAGCGATACCAGATTTCAAACTGTACTACAGAGCAATAGTAACAAAAACAGCATGGTACTAGTACCAAAACAGGCAGGTGGACCAATGGTACAGAATAGAGGACACAGAGACCAATCCACAAAATTACAACTTTCTTATATTTGATAAAGGGGCTAAAAGCATGCAATGGAGGAAGGATAGCATCTTCAACAAATGGTGCTGGGAAAATTGGAAATCCATATGCAACAAAATGAAACTGAATCACTAATATGCCATTATGAAAAAATGTGAGCGTGTAACCGATGTTATCCTGCAATTTGTATTTGGGGTAAAAATGGGAGTTCATAACCCACTTGAATCAAATGTATGAAAGACGATATATCATGAGCTTTGTAATGTTTTGAACAACCAATTTAAAAAAAAAACAACAAAAAAAGAGGTGCTGAGATCTTTCAAAGGTAGAGCCTATGGGAAAGGATCTTTGTTTGTTTCGTCATTAGGACCACTGTCCTCAAAAGAAAATAGAACATTTATTCTGCAATTCTTGATTTCTTGCATGAGTGTTGTTATAAAAGGAGCAAGGCTGGCCCCTCTTTCTTCATTTGATCAAAATATGAACACTTTCCAGTACACAATGCTGACGTCTGCCATAGAACCTTCTGCCAGAGCCTACACTATACCATTTTGATTTTTAATCTCAAAATTATTAGCTAAATAAACCCTTTTACTTCATCTGTAACCTGTCAGGCATTTCATTACAATGATAAAAAGCTTATAATTATATCTCCCAAATTCACAACAAAAAATCATCATAATTAAAGATAAAGAAACATTGTGTGTGTGTGTGTGTGTGTGTGTGTGTGTGTGTGTGTGTGTGTGTGTTGCAGTGCTGGAATCAGACCCAAGGCATGCTAGGCAAGGACTCTATCATTGATCTAAACTCCAGCTCAAAGAAGAATCTTGAAAGCAGCCAGAGACTAATTTGGATTAGTTTAAACTAATGGGGAACACTAATTTGGATGATAATAGATTTCTCATGTATTAGATAATAGATTTCTCACCATGGAGGTCTGAGGGTTGAGGCAATGAATTTTTCAAGTGTTGAAAGAAAACCGTTAAATGCATGTTTTCTAATTTGGTGAAGATACACTTTATTAATGAATAAGAATTTAGGATATTCTCTGATGAAGGAATGGTAAGATAATTTGTTGATGAGAGACTTATTCTTAAATATTGGTTAAAGACTATTGTGGACAGAGAAAAAAAATGATAACAAATAGTGGGGTATTAGGAAGAAAGAAGGAGAAACAGAAAGAGCAGAAATGTAAATACACCCAATGCTATCTTTTTCATGATTTTCCTAAGTCATAATTCAGATGGTCAGAACAAAATGTCTTAAACTGTCTGACACTTAGAACTATGATAGTTAAAAGTGGAGAAGATAAAAGGATCTAAGTGGAAGGGAGCTTTCCAAATTTCAAATGTTGATGCCAGTAGAAATTGATAAACCAATATATCTTTCCTAATACTCCAAGAAAACACTCAAAAATGTATATGAAGAAATACTCTTAAACACACTATATGGAAATCAGAATGAAATAATAGGAAATGCTTGTGTAGCCCATAATAAGGCAAGAAAAGAGAAACAAAGGAACAAATATGAGAGGAAACTAATGGAAAACAAATAATAAGACATCAGGGTTAAGTACTATCCTATCAATAATTACCCTAAATGTAACTGGTCTTGTTATACCAAAGGCAGAGATTGGCAGAATGGACAAAACAAAATAACACAAGTATGTACAATTTATAAGAAATTCACTTCACATTCAATGACTTAGGTGTATTAAAAATATAAGAATGGAAAAGATATACTATGTTAACATTAAGCAAAAATAAAAAAAGTATTTACAAGATGTAAAATGCACAATCATAGTACATAATTGACATATACAAGAACTTACATACATCAGCAGGATAAACTTTTTTTCAAGTGACTATGGAATATTCAACTAGATTTGCCATATTTTGGGGTATAAACTAGACCCTCCAGGACCAGCAGACTACTATAGGAGCCGAGACCCAGCCCAGAATGCCCACACCAACCTGCATAGGACTCAGGGTCACAGTAGACCCAGGTCTGCCCCTTCACCAACAGGGCAGACACCCACCAGAGCCTAGCCTCTGGCACAGGACCGCCCCTTCCAACCAGCAGACTACCACGGGAGGTCACGCTGGTGACCCAGATGTACCCACACTGGCCTGCGTGGGGCCCAGGCTCACAATAAGGCCTGGGTCTATCCCTTCACTGGCAGCACCTGCCAGAGCCCAGCCTCTAGCACAAGGTCGCCTCTTCCGACCAGCAGACAACTGCAGGAGTCCCAGCCTAGACCAAATCTGTCCACATCTACTTGTGAAGGACCCAAGTTCAGGTAGGTCTGAATTCGCACCCCCCCCCCCCAGGAGCCTAAGCCTTAACACACTTCCAACTTGGATCACTGCAGTCATTGCCATAGCCTTCCCCACACAGGAGCCTCTACCCTTTTGACAACAGACAGGGCCTACAAGCAGCTTCATCTCAGAGAAGGCATCACAAAGAGAATGTAAGGCCCACCCTTTAAGCTCCATCTCAATAAAGCATTATATCCATCTTGGGGCACCTCCACTATTATCTCGAGTTACCTTGGTTATGGCTGCCACCACCTTTAGTTGCAGTAGCATACATTGAGGGACACCAGCAGGGTCTGGAAGCCCAAAATCAAGATCCACACTGCAAGAAAGATAGACAACATGAAAAAACAAGGGAGGAAAGTGCTCCAAACAAACCAGGATACTACAATAACAAAACTCATGGACAGCAAAGTTGAGGAAATGTCAGAGAAGGAGTTCAGAAGGTTCATAATTAAAATGACCTGTGAATTTTAAACAATTACCTAAATAAGCAAATACAGGCAAAAATTGATCACTCCAACAAAGAGATAAGAGAGCAAATACAGATAGCAAAAGACAAATTATGCAATCTGGAAAATGAAGATGATCACACGGTGAAGATAGTAAGAAACCATGAACAGAACATCCAAGAATTATGGGACAGCATCAAAAGACCAAATATAAGAGTTATAGGGATAGAGGAAGACACAGAGTTTCAAACCAAAGGAATGCACAATCTCTTCAATGAGATAATATAAGAAAATTTCCCAAGCATGAAGAATGAATTGGAAAACTGAATACAAGAGGCTTACAGGACACCAAATGTACAAAATTACAACAGGGCTATACTAAGGCATATTATAATGAAAATGCCTAGCATTCAGAATAAGGATAGACTCTTAAAAGCTGCAAGAGAGAGGAATCAGATCACATACAGGGGGAAACTAATTTGTATCTCAGCAGATTTTTCAACCCAGACCCTCAAAGTCAGGAAATCATGGAACAACATATACCAAGCTCTGAAAGAAAATGGGTGCCAACCAAGAATCTCATATCTAGCAAAATTAAGCTTTAAATTTGAATGTGAAATAAAAACCTTACATGATAAACAAAAGTTAAAAAAATTACAACTAGAGAGCCTGCACTACAAAATATCCTCAGAAAAATATTCCATAGAGAAGAAATGAAAAACAATGATGAAAATCAGCAGAGGGAGGGATTACACTAAAGGAAAACCTAATCAGAGGAGAAATCAAGTCATGTTAAATACCAAAAATAAACAAAAATGACTGAGAATACAAATCATGTCTCAATAATAACCCTGAATGTTAGTGGCCTAAACTCACCAATCAAAATTCATAAACCAGCAGATTATATTTTAAAAAAAGACTAAACAATATGCTGACTCCAAGAGACTCATCTCATAGGAAAAGACATCCATAGACTGAAGGTGAAGGGTTGGGAAAAATCATACCACTCTCATGGATTGTGGAAGGAACAGGGGTTTCCATTATCATATCAAATAAAGTAGACTTCAAACTAAAGTCAGTCAAAAGGGTTAAAGAAGGACACTTCATACTGCTCAAGGGAATTATGCACCAACAAGACTTAACAATGGAGCATTTACATTCATCAAACAACTCTTCTCAAGTTTAAGAGTTAATAGACCACAACACAATAATTTTGGCTTACTTTAACATACCTCTTTCATCACTGGATAGATCTTCCAAACAAAAGCTGAACAAAAAATATATAGAACTCAATAATACAATCAATAACTTAGACTTTTAACTGACATATATAGAATATTTCATCCTTTAATGAGAGAATACACTTCTTCTCAGCAGAACATGGATTGTTCTCTAAAATAGACCATATACTAAGTCACAAAGCAATTCTTAGCAAATATAAAAAAAGTAGAGATACTACCCTGCATTCTATCAGATCATAATAGAATGAAATTAGAAATCAATGATAAAATAAGAAATAAAAGCTACTCCAACACCTGAGACTAAATAATATGCTACTGAATGAACAAGGGGTTACAGAAAACATCAAGGAAGAGATCAAAAAACTTTTAGAGGTAAATGAGAATACAGATACAACATATTGAAATCTCTGGGACACTATGGACGCAGTTCTAAGAAGAAATTTTATTGCATGGAGTTCAATTGTTAAAAGAAGAAAAACTCAACATCATTCTCTGCCTGACACTTCTGGGCATGTAATAATAGCCTGAGAGTATTCAAAGGTAGAGATGATGCACTTATTGTAATAAATTAATGAACAGAGTTATATATTTTTTGAGCTTCAGAAGATGAAGTGGTATTATAATATAATGAAGGTTTCTAAGGTTCCAAATCTACTAATTAGCCTGTGTGTTCAATCCAATGCTGTTTTGGTTCCCACAAACACAATCAGGGCCTAACTCTCCATAAAGGAGTCTCCATGGAGCTGGATTTGGGCAGATGGCAGACTGTTAGATCCTGGTATCATCTCACTCCTCCTTGGATCATTGGCATATGTCTGGATGATGAAGTTAAGTCTAAGTTAGTTGAGTTGTGATGAGGAAATGTGAAATGTTGACGCTACCAGGCAGACTGAATAGGGATGAAGGTGGGAAAAGAGGGACATTTAACATTCTGACTGCACTTGATTCTAAAATGTTATGAAGAAAGAGGCATAATAAATGGACCCCATCACTTAAGCCTTCCATACTTTCATCAATGTCTTGAGAAATTTAACACTGATACAACACAGGTCCTATTCCAGAGTAATCGATTGCTCTAACTGACTCACTTCAGGACACAAATCAAGCCACGAATTGCATTTAGTTGTCATGTCTCTTTATTACCCTTTAACACTCATCTGTTCTTTGTTTCTATGTCATTAATAATTTTGAAAAATAAAACCCAGCCGTTTTAAATATTGATTATCACTGAGTGTTTTCCTGAGGTTTCCTTGTGATAAAAATGCAGATTATTCCTTTTTGGTTTATATACTCCATAAAAGAAAAAGTATCTTTCTTAGGGTAGCACATCCAAAGGCTCATGATGCCTGTTGACCCTTCATTAGTAATATTTGCTTTGATCACGTGGCTGCAAGCATTTAGTTTTTCAATTTCTTTCTTTTTTATATTTTAAATCATTTGCAATGCTGTACTTTAGATTTTGCATCTTGTCCCTCACAAAACCCCTCCCTCCACCTAAGTTCCATTGTTGTTTGTTGCTATCAGCCATCAACCTACCTATCTGTAGTTTCTATTAGTTGGAATCTCGTGTTTAATTGGTTGTAATCCACAACATTTTTAAAATTAATTTTGATATTCAAATGGGTCCAGATCTTAAAATGGGTACCCTTTTCAGCATGTTTCTCTGTATTTTCTCAGTATTGTTAATGCTTCCAAGTCTCAAAAGGCATTTTTTTTCCCTCTCTGGCATAAGATCCATGCTCTAGTTCTCAAATTAGCTATTTTTTAAAAGGAGTACTGGTGTCTTTATTGGGAATAGTATTTAAAACTGAGATCTGAGAAATAGGCTTGTTCATTGCTATAGGAGTGTCATTATTTTATAATCTTTCAGTGGACAGACCTAGGAAATGGACATCTATTTGGAATCATGAGTTTATACCGGTTTTTCCAATTGCATTGTAGCCTTATGGGTTTTTTCCTTGCCTCCCTGCTATTCTGCATTTGTATTTATTCTTCCAAGAAGAGCCCTGGCTCCCAACCATTTTTATATATTATTCTTTTCTTCAGTCCAATAACCCATATTCACACACTCACATAATTCCTTGAGTATTATCACACTCAAAACACTATGAAAACAAAACAGTAAGTATTTAAGGTGCTATTGCAGCTCTTACCTTTCTCCTTGGATGGAAAGTATATAAACAAAGGACAGAACTGTTACTTGAATAGTGCTCCCCACCCCTCAGTTACAGTGGTTATGTTTTCCAGAAGAGGCAGGTTTATTTGCAGTTGTTTTTGTTTGGTTTTGGTTTTCGTATTTCTGTTCTCATTTTCCTGATTTAATTTTATGTTCTGAATATTTAAATCATTCACATGAGTACATATGCCAAAATAATTTTCAAAGAAGTATGCTCATAAAGTATTATGTTCCCCCATCCTACTCACCCAGCATAAGTGAGCGATTGTATTATTATTTTTTTCCCTTACAATGTTTGTTTTAGGGAAAATAAGTACAAATGTGCTCTTTTTCCTGATTTCTAGGGCAAAATATACACAAAAGTAATATATATGCTGCTATATATACTAAAAAGTAGTGCATATGACATGGATATTTTCCCTTTTAGTGTGTGTGTGTGTGTGTGTGTGTGTGTGTGTGTGTGTGTGTCTGTGTGTGGTACTGGGGATCAAATTCAGGGTCTTGTGCATGCTAGGTGAATACTCTACCACTGAGCTACATCCCTAGCCCCTGTAGCTCACTTTTTGTAGTTATCAATATATGTTGGAGTTTTCTCCATATTATTTCACTTATTTTAACTTCTTCTTTTGGGGGGTTCTGTTTTTTTTAAAAAAAATTGTTTTTTGGTTTTGCCATGCTGGAGGTCAAACCTAGGGCCCTGGGTGTGTTAGGCAAATGAGCTACCACTCAGCTATATACATCCCCAATCTTTTACTCTCACTTTAAGTGATAATGATAGTTTAATGGGGAATTCAAATTGTGAATCAAGTTTCCTTTAGAACTTTAAATTGACTATATTATTTTTGGAAACTTGTTGGTACTATAAGAAGTGATAAAATCATATGACATGTTAATATATTAACAGCATTCCTGAAAAACATGCATAATTGTTTCGGGTCTTCTCTGATTCCCTATATGTTTTTGGAATGAGTTGTTTTAATTTTTCTCAGGGATTGTATAGCTTTTAACATAGCTGATATAAATTCTAAATTCAAATAAGAACTGGGTGGCATGGAATGTCTATAATTTTTAAAAATGTCTTGTATATAAAATCTTTTTTTAAAAAATTTTTAATTGGCTTTTAAAAAATATTGTATATAAAATCTAAGGGTAGATTTTTGGAATTGTTTTTGACTACTCAGAAGTTTCGATTTTTAAATAAAGAAATTAAATGCTTCTGAACGAACTAAAAAAATAAAAAGAAGTCGGTGTAATTTTTGCTATTTGTTGAATTTCACCTTTTTATCCTTGAAGCTTTGCAAAGTTGTTAAAATGAGACATGGTATAGATTTGTCTTTATTAATTTGTGTTAGCATTTTTTTATTATAAGGATTTATTTTGTGCTTTAAGTTTGAAAAACTCTCTGACATTTTATTTGAGTTTTCTCTCTTCTTCTGGAACTCTCATTAAGTATATGTATATACTTTTATGAAAGTTCTTTCATATTTACAATTTACCCATATGCTGCTCTCTCTTTAAGTTCATTTATTAATGTATCTTTTATATCCAGCTATTCTTGTATATTCTTTTTTTTCATATATTTGTACCATTTTACTTATTCCTTTTTTCTCCTTGAATACCCTAACCTTCTTATCTTAAAGTTTTCCTCATATTGTCTCTTAAGCTTAATTTCACAATTAGTGAATTCACTGTTCTGATTGTTGATTTCATTGGCTGCATTCTTCACTTTGGATTTTTTTCTTGAGTTTTAAAAGTCGGGCAGAGGGGCCCATTCTGAGTTCCAGGAGTGCTTCTGTCTCTCTTCCTCCTGTAGTTATGTAGGCATTACATCCCTGTGTACCTGGTCCTGAGCCTGATCTTTTAATAGCACTTTGGGGATTTAGTTCTTCGGTGACTTTAGAGACAGTGGATGGCCTGGCTTAGATCCACATCAGTCTGCATTTCTGTGGTCCTCCTTCCTTGGGATCACACCTTCCAGGGGTAATGTTGGAAGCAGTTTTATTTCCTGTCATACTTTGCACACGCAATTACCCCATGCAGTGAAAATCTCTAGCCTCTAACAATCATCTGGTTTTGCTTCCATTGCCTTGTTAATTCTACTTTGGGCTTTCAGCTCTGGAAACCAGCAGGTCCTCTGTTTCAATTGCTCTCCTGATTTACACTTTAGTTTTGTTTCTGAATATAACAGTGTGTTTATTTTAACTCCAATTTTCAGGTGAGGATATTAAAATAGTAAGATGGAATGATTTATTTAAAGCCACATGGTTAATGAGGTGAAGGGAATTTGGCTTCCATAATTTTTCAGTGAGTCGAAGGAGCCTTTCTGTTGGTTTTTATTTGTCCATTTCACATTTTTTTCTAAATATCTACTGAGTTTAGACTTTCTCTTCTAATTTTGACTATAAACTGGAACAATTTTTCTAAATGCATGACGATATACGAAAGAGAACACTGTACTGTAAGTAAAATTATCTGTGTTCTGTTCTTGACTTGGAAAGTAGTTAAGCTTATGGGCCCCAGTCTTCTCTTCTAAAACATTAAGTATGTTCACTTGGATGAGCTCAAAGTTTCATTTCAATTGTAGTGGCCTACGAGTGCAAGTTTAGTTTGCTCCATTCTCAGCAAGTGTAGGCTGCTGATTGAATATCATATTTTAACACATGTGTATTATCTGTCTCTGAGACTGTTCCTTTTTTAATATAAAAAAAATATACCATATAAAACCAGAATGGGCTCATTGCCATGAGCAGATGGTTAGTAAGTGGTTTAATGGTTTCATATGGAACACTGCTGTTAAGCCCTGGGCTTTATGGTCGTTTCTTCCCCTTTTTTAAAATGTACAGATCATTACTGAAAGTGATAAGGTAATGTAAGAAAACATGCCCAGTGATTTGTAGGAAGACATGAACGGGCCATCTAGACAAACTCATCACTACTTTTACTGGGAATGATAGATGAATAAATGTAGCTAAACATTGTCACTTAGAATCCAGTTGGAAAACAAATTAAATTGTCATATACAGAAAAATGAGCAACACGTCTCAAAAGACTATATATGGATAGCCAATAAGCGTATGAGAAAGTTAATGTTTAAAATAAAAATTACAAGGAGATAAACTATAAATATTAAAAAATCATCAAGAAGACTGACAACACTAAATGCCAGTGATGAGGCGGAGCAACTGGAACTTTCCTACATTGCTGATGGGAGTCTGAAGTGATGCACAATTATGAAGTGTTCTGCAATTTCTTATAAAGTTAAACATTGATGTGCCCCATGACTATGCAATGCTGCCCTAATTTTTTTTTTTTACTCCAAACATGTGAAAAGTCCACAGAAGACTTCAATAATGTTTCTTGGAGTCTTTTTAATAAAACTTAAAATCCAGAAATATTACAAATGTCCACTGCATTGGATCATAAAACAATAATAGGAAAGTGATCTACTGTTTCAATAGAATACTAATAAAAATAATGAACTATTCTTACATATAACAATGTGAGCGAATCTTAAAAATATCATATTAACTGAAAGAAGCTAGATGCAAATCTATATCTCATCGATTGTATTGTTTTAAAGTCCAAGAACAGGCAAAACGAATCAGCAGTGATGGGAGTCAGAAAATCCCTGTCTCTCTGGAGAACCCTGGAAAGATTATAAGGAACCTTTGGGGGGTGATGAAAATGTTGTATATTTTGTTTGGCAGAGTGAGTAAAACAGATGTGTAAGATCGTCAAGACTCATGAGATTGAACAAGTACAATGTGTGCGTCTTACTGTATGTTAATTATAATTCAATTAAAAAGTGACTACATGTCAGGTCCAGGGATGCACACCTGTAATCCCAGCAACTTGGGAGACCCAGACAGGAGGATTGCAAACTCAAGGTCAGTTTCAGCAACTTAATGAGATTCTGTCTCACATTCTCAAAAAAAAAAAAAAAAAAAAAAAAGGGCTGGGAATGTATCTCAGTGGCAAAACTCCTTTGGGTTTAAATTCCAGAGACTAAACCCATCATAGATTGTTTCTCTTGCTAGAAACATTTGCATCTCATGTTTTTCACATACTTATTACGGCTGGGATAATTATCAGTCAACTTTAAAATACTAGGTATCTGACTTACCAGATACTTTCTTTTAGTTGGAGAACTGTTAGCTTTGCACCTAAACAGAACCCAAAGTATGGTGGCTCAAATTTACTATAGTGTACCTGAAGCAAAGTCAGTGTCTCTTCCCCAAAAATGATAGTCATGGAGGCATGCACCAATTCTTTTGCTCTGAAGAGCTTTACTGGTCTCAATATATTTCCTAAAACACCTTTTCCTATAAGTAAGCCTCTGTAGTTAGCATGACCTGGAGATGCATTCTGGATTTATATACTTCCTACTGAATGAAGGGAGGAGGGAAAACCTGTAATTGGCAATGAAAACTTTTGCTCCTAGCTAGATTGCAATCTAACCTCTGTCTTATTATCATCTGTATTTTTTTTTTTTGTATCAGGAATTGAACTCAGGGTCACTTGACCACTGAGCCACATCCCCAGCCCTAGTTTGTATTTTATTTAGAGACAGGGTCTCACTGAGTTGCTTAGTACCTCACTTTTGCTAAGGCTGACTGGCTTTGAATTTGTGATCCTCCTGCCACAGCCTCCTGAAATGCTGGGAATATAAGCATGTGACACCATGTCTGCCTCTAAATTCTTCTGCTGTATAAATTCAGGTTTGTATGAAAGACAAGGATCTGATGGTGACAGATATATTATGATGTATTATGTAGCCAGGAACTCATGTCTTTGAATTCAGGCAGATTAGGTTTAAATATCTTGGTGTCACCCAACACCAGGTGTCATAAGTGTCTCTGAGTCTATTTTATTAATTTGTTTTTTGTATAATAATAATAGTATGTGGTAATATGTGATCATACTATCTACTTAAAACATTTTGTTTATAACTCAAGTAAAGCATTAGCCAGGTATCTGCTACATACTAGGTAGCCATAATTATTATCATGAGACTCTACTGTAATTGCTTTCTTACTTATTTGTGTTCCACACTATATTGTAAAATCAATTGATTTAAGATTAACTTATATTGCTTTTTATCAATATCCAGCACAGTTTAGAAATAAGTACAAACTAAATGTTTTTCATTTTCATGATCTCTTCTCATTGCTAATATTGCTAATGCAATATCTACCCTATACTAATATTAATTTAAAACAAAATTCTTTGGTGTTTGTTTGATTCTTGGTTTCTAAAATATTTTTCTTTTTTTTCTTTTGGTTTTGATTGGCATTCTGCATTCCACATATCCTGGTATTAAAATATGCAATCACTAGAGTGAAAAAATAAACAAGTAGATCTTTATTAACCTCTGGGACATGAACTCCATCCTTTAATTATATTTCAAGATCTCATCTATGAGGTCAAAAGTTTAAATATGAAATGGCAAGAATTTTCTGTGGCACCCATCTGGCCCTTGACCAAGAACCTCCTCGAGTTGGTGTCTGGCTTGCTTAGGGATTCACATTTTACCACCAAGGTTATAAACATTTTGTACCTGGCATATTTTTTGTGCTCTCCCTCCAAACTCCAGCTCTTTTGCTGGCCTCTTCTGAGTGGAACAAGTGGACCATATATCTCTCCACGGAAGAACCCATTAATGGAAAGAGACAAGAGGGGACACATAGGTTAAGAACACGATGGCAGTGCATTCTCATATATGGAAAGTGGCTTGGAGGTAAGTATGTACCTGGGGTGGCATGCTGTTTGAAGTGTGAAGACCTGGTCCTTGCCTGACTTTGCCTCCCTGGGCTGCATGACTTTGGACAGAGCATTAAGTAACCTCTCTGGGCTTTGGGGAAGATTACAAAGGAGACGATGAAAAGTGTGGAACATGGTGCTTGACTCATTGTAGAACTTCTTGACTTTTTTTTTTCTTCTTAAAGGTGGATTTATCCAGCAAGATGAAAACCTAGAAGAATGTTAGGTGTCTTGTCAGGAGGCCAGACAACATTTGGTAGATTTTGTCACCCAACTCTTCAAGGTTGAAGGCAGTCTTCTGGCTTTATCCACACACATCCTGTTAAGGGAGTCACTTAAAATTGATCCCAAATCCAAGTTAAGACTTGTAACATCTCACACTGAGCAACAGAGACGGGCCTGCTCAGGTGGCCTGCCACTCACTGCAATTTGGTCAGACTGATTCTGTTTCAAACTTTATAATTTACCTTGAGATTCTTAAGCTTCGGTAAATTCCAGTGGTTAGAACTTTTATAGGTGCAGCTGGAACAGTCATAAACTGTGACTGACAGTTCAAAAGGCCAGCAAATTTATTTCCAGAACAGCAGAGTATTCGTTTACTGTTTCCCTGCTGCTCATACACATTCGAGCAAACACACACACACACACACACACACACACACACACACACAGGCGCACAGAGCAGGTGTTTGTGTTTGTGGCCAGTCACACGCACAAAAGTTTTTTGTCTTACATCTGAGAGGAGAGAAAGGAGGTCTGGGCAGGACAGAGTGTGACAAAAAGAAGGAAAAGAAAAAAAAAAGAAGACAAGCTGGAGCCTCATATTTTCCATCGACTGGGTTTCAGCCTATAATTAGTGGGGGTGGGGCAGCGCAAAAGCTGGCAGACCTGTTTAAAAATATTTTGTGAGATTCTTGGCACAAACATAACCACTGGGGCCTTTGCGACCAAAGGTGACACTGTCAGGGAGGAGGTGCTTCTCACTGGTACTGTCACAGAAGCCAGCACAGCCTTGCAGCCAGAGGCCTGGAAACTCTGACGGCTCTGGCATGGATGTTGGGCTTCTAACCAGGGGTGGAGCAGAAGCGGTGAACCTCCTCTTAGGGTCTTGGGAACAGGAGAGGAGATCTAGCAGAGCCCAAGAAAGAAAGGGGAGGTCCAGGCAGATGTCTCATGGTCACTGCAGCTGACTCGTGGTCAGACAGTGGTCCCTCAGGAACCATTACAGCAGGGTTTAGGTGACCTAAATTTTTATATTAGCTTTTTTTTTTTTTTAAATTTTGTTGCCTTGAATAAGTTATCTTCCATCTCTAGATCCAAATTTTCCAATCTGAGAAACAAGGACTTTGAATTTGATCTCTAAGATTCTCCTGGGTCCAACAGGATTAAACTCCCAGCTCAGTATTGTCAGTGAATTCAATATTTTCCAAGTGCTCATATGAAGTTTCTATGCTACATTCTAGACATGAACTATAAGCCCATTCCATGTTACTCGTGATGCTTGGCAGGTCCAGCTTCAAAAGTTACTTTTGTCCTTTACTGCGTGTGTGTGTGTGTCTTTGGACCAGTCTCTTCACCAAGATGACCCCCGGCTTCCTCATGTGCACAATGAGCCTCCTATACCTCATGTCCTGTTGTTCAAAGCAAAGCTGACAGTGCTCCAGGGACATAGTAGGTGCTCAGTGAACAGCACTGACCGTCATTGTGTTATCAATCGTATTTATGCTAATAACGAACACTATCAACCCCAATAGAAAAGTGTGACTTTATAAAGTCACATGAATAGAAATACCCATAGATATGAGCTTGTGAAGAGGACTTACAAAATCAAAAACTTTTCAAGACATATGCTACATAAAAATGAGGAGACATCCTTGTAAACACATTGTTCAGTAATGGTTTCATGGGTCTTTTGCCTAAGAACTCCTCTCTGTCATTTCTCTTATTTCCTTTCTTCTGACATGAATCTGAAGGAAGTCCAAGGGTCTTTTCTACCCTTTAAAATCAAAATTGTCAACCTAATTTAAAGAAAGTTTTGTTTAATTGGTCTAAATATAGCTTTTTTTAAAAATTCGTAGTCAGCCTCTAGAGAGAACTATGTCTTAAATAAAGTCTCTTTCAGTACTGCTGTCCCTCCCATCCCTACCCCCTTTAGAACATTGTGATATGGCCAAATTGATGCTGGTCTGTAAAGCTATTTAAGTATGTCACATTATCTGATGCCAGGTAGGGCAGAGAACATAGATACACACAGTACAAACTGTTATCACGCTTGATCATCCTACCCAAATATTTCAGGAGACACCTTGTGTGATGGTTAATCTGAATGTTCAACTTGGTTGGATTAAGAGATGCCTAAGATTACGAGGCTTCTGAAAGCCTCAGTGAGGGTGTCTAGGAATGATTTGCACATGAGACAGCAAACTGAAGCAGAGACCCTCTCTAAGTGTGGGCAGCACAGTCTGATAAGTTGGGGCTTGGTTGCAATAAAATGTTGGAAGAACAGGAAGCAGCAGCAAATGCGAGCTGGATTCTTCTTTTTTTTTATTGGTTGTTCAAAACATTACAAAGCTCTTGACATATCATATTTCATACATTAGAATCAAGTGGGTTATGAACTCCCATTTTTACCCCAAATACAGATTACGGAATCACATCGGTTACACATCCACATTTTTACATAATGCCATATTAGTAACTGTTGTATTCTGCTACCTTTCCTATCACCTGAGGACATCAGATTCCAAAGCAGACTGGGATCAATGACTCTCTAGGGAGTTTCCAGGCCTTTGGTCCAAGACTGGGGTGGCATCATTGATCCTTCTTGTTCTGAGGCTCCAGCTTCTTGGACTGAGCAGCTAGTGCTTCCTTCATCCAGATGGCTGTTGTGGAACCATTCAGCTTCTGATCATGTAAACCAATCTAATAAATACCCTTTTTTATAATCACACATGTGTACACACACACACACATACCGCCCTCCTGTTAGTTCTATTCCTCTACAGAACCCTTACTAATATACCTTGTATCCTTTGTCATTTCTATCACCTCATGAGTACCTGCTTAATAAAATATGTTAAATAACAGTGATTGACCATACGGGCACATACTTTACCAAGCACAGTGGCAAGCTTATTCTCATGTAATCCTTACCACAATTACGTAACAAAGACGCAATTATTATCATGCTCTTAGTAAGGACTGAGTGGTGTGTGTAAGTTCACATAAAGCTTAAGGTCATACAGGCTAGATTCAAAAAACAAAACAAGCCAAAATAAAACAACACATGCCAGGCTGTGTTGCTAAGTTGGGCTTTTGCATCAAGGTCCTATAGGTGGGGTGGAGAAGGCTCACTGCCCGAAGGTGTGTAAACTGTCAATGAGCTTTTTTTGGCTGTAAGCTAATTGCTCCATTTAAAGCCATGGAACTTGTGGATCCATAGTAGTTATGAATATCTGGTGGTTAGGGGACATAGCTTTATTTAATGTCTGGACCTGTTTTGTGTCGTGAATGTTGAATGTTGGTGCATGATGAAATTCCAGGAGACTCATGCTGTTGCCCGAGTAGTTCTGTTCCCTGATTACAGATGGTGTTTGCTGCAGATATGGATCATTCTTTTCTGAGAAATTCCTAGCATGTAGTTTTCTCTCACCAGGGACCAGACAGCAGCTTCCTCTGCCCAGTCAAGAGGCACATGGGCCTTGGGCACATAGAAGATCAATAAAACCAAAAATTTGTGTCAAGATTGCAGCCTTCTTTCCAGGCTGTGGATAGAATCAGCAGCTTTATAGTTGCTGGCACTGCCCAAGATAAAGGACCTGGCCCAGAATGAAAAATTTAGAGGTATAACTATTGTTGCTTTTAGAAAACTGATTGAAGAAAAAAATTTCACCCGTATATGAGGATAAGCATTTATTTCATTCATTTTGATTTTAATAAAACAACCTTAAAATTGAGTAGTCAATCACTTCACAAGTGATTTGTACCTTGGCTTGAGTTGAGGTAAAAATGGGTTTGGACAGTAGTGTTGCTCCATCAGCTTGGTGTTCAGGGTCTACCACTGTCTAGTTCCAAATTATATTTTTTATCTGATCTCCTTATAACTTTCAAGTGGAGAAAATGGCCCTTCAAATATGTGCCCTGTCTTTTTCTATTCCTTTCTTTCTTTTTTAAAATACTGTTCCATCTTTAATCACTTCCTTCATCTCCATTTATGCAAATCCTACACATTTTTTGAGGCCAACTTTAATCTCTTGAAGGAAGTCTTCATCTCTCCAGCTACAAATATCCTCCTGTTCTGGACAGCTCTACAACTTGAGGCATTCTCGTCCTTTCTTGTGTGTGTGTGTGTGTGTGTGTGTGTGTGTGTGTGTGTGTCTTCCCCTCATCAAATAGTAGGCTTTTTTTGGAGAGGGGTCATATCTGATTCAATTCTATTTCAGTTATTACTGGAGTAAGACCAAATTCTGCTATAGGAAAACCAGGTGCTGAACACATCTACTTTGGCACATACGAATCATTTATATTCTGTTTTATGTATTTTGCCGAGTAGAGAGCAAATTTTAAAGAACGGGACCACTGGTAATTGTTATATATTTTAGCACTTATCATAGAAATTATCTCATAGGAGATAAGCATTTGCTCAATGAATTAATGAATGAAAAAAACAATGGTGTTGAACTACATATTTTTTAATCTTAATGCTAGGAAGGATTACTCTGCTTCTACAGAATGTGTGTCTTAACTTTTTTTGTTTTTGTTTTTAACTTCTTTCTACTTTTAAGTCATTAGAGGTTATAATAAGATGTGAATCTCATAGTTTTTCAGTATATCACATCTTCTGAAGATCTCTTGATGTAGAAAATTCTTTTTCCCTCTATTGGTTACCAGAATAGGAAACAAATTGAGACAGGTAATACACACTGAGAAGTTTTGGGAGATTTCATAAGACATCTATAAGAATATTTTAGTGCTTTCAAAATTCAGAACCATGGTTTAATCATGGTATTTTTCACTAACAAAGAAAGATTATGACTCTTCTCCTTAACTTTGTTCCGAAATGTTGGGTTGCTTCCAAATAACCTAAGTTTCTTTCAATTATCACAAGTTTACATATTTAAACTATGCTTAAAGCACCTCTGTCTACATTCTATCATCTCATTCTCTATATCCAGGCTAAATTCGGAGAGTATTTGTTATCTGTGTATTAGGTGAGGGGAAGGAAGGAATAAAAGACTTTCTTTAAAGAACATCTCAAGTAACAAATAAAGGTTTGTATTTTAGTTAGAGGGTAAATTATTGTCTCTTACTTGTAGTAACAATTGAGTAAAAAAAATACTAATTTTTGAACATCAATTTCTTTAAAGTGGGTTATTAGAGTAAATTACTACTGAGATCTCTCCAACTGTTAATGCACACACATATAGTCTCTCAGATATATCCATTTATGTATGTTATTCATGCTGATCTCTATCCACCTATTATATATTTACCTAACACTTTTAAAAGTTAAAGGTACAATTAAGAAATTTGGTTTTGTATTTTAAAAATTTGTGTTTATAAGTTAATTGAGTGATTTGGGAACTAACATTCTATGATTTGATATCAGAATTTTCTACTATTATAGAATCAAATGGGAAGCTGTCCATTCAAAAGTACTTTGGAATATTTCCTTGAAGATTTGGGGAAGTAATCCATAAAATCAACTGGGATTAGTTTGAAGGAAAGATCTGTGATTGTTATTTTTTATAATATCTCAGGATATTATGTTAGAAATTTTGTCAAGAAATCCAAATTTACCGGCTTAACACAAATAGCATTCTCTTAACATTTTGAAAATCTCCATATTGGTAACGATTTTTTTTTGTTGTTGTTACGGGGGATTGAAGCCAGGGATGCTTTATCACTGAGTTACATCCCAAATCCATTTTATTTTTTTTTATTTTGAAACACGGTCTCACTAAGTTGCTGAGGCTGGTCTCCAACTTGCAATCCTCCTGCCTCAGTCTCCTGTGTAGCTGGAATTATAGGCTTGTACCACTGCACCAAGATTTTCGTATGGTTTTGTTTAGATTTCCAAATTTACTGGCATAACTTATAATGTTCTCTTAACATTTTGAAAATCTCCTTATTGGCAACAAATTTTTGTTTTGGTACTGGGGACTCCTTTGCTTTTTGTTTTTTCAGGTAATGACTTTATGTTTTTAATTAACATAACCAGCTCAGGATACAGCATGTTAACTCATAAAGTACAAATCCAAGGTAGGTAATGTCTTTACTAAGGTATAAAACTTGGGCAAATCAATACAGTACTCTTTAATACAATAAAATATTATTTATATTGAAGTCATATATTAGACTTTAGAGATAATTTACACTACAAAAATGTCATTTAAGTACTAAATCAAAACACTGTGGGTTTTAGCAGAGAAAGTTATTTTATACAATTTAATGTCTTTTAAAACAATACAGTTTTTCCTTTTACAGTTCGCTCATGCATGCTGTTCTAGTCTATATTAGCAAGGTGATATATGTGTATGCATAATTGGTGGCTCTTCTTGGTTTTGCGATTGGTCCAAAGAATCAGGTATGGTTCCAATGTTTAAAAGGTGTTAAAATTATATTTAAAGAAACTCATTGTCGATACCAATTTCTCCCAAATACTTTTTAAAAAGTTGTTAAATTTCACATAAATAGTCCCCATACAATATAATAAGGTTAGTATAGCTTGAAATGACTAATTTCCAGGACTCTAGTATTTATGTGAAAATTTAACAACTTTTTAAAAAGTATTTGGGAGAAATTATCCTTATTAGTTTTGGTCTACCTAAAACATCAATTACTAAGAAAGTAAGTAAAAAAAATCTTTTACTAACTAAATCATAATTTTTCTTTATATATTTAGAATCTGTGATGACTATGTACAAACTTAATGGTAGCTTTATTTTCCTTTGTGGAGTTGTATCTTTTGTCAATTTAAACTATTCATCTTTGAATTTTAAAATACTCATCACCTTCAATTCTTTTTTATATTAATATTAACATTAATAATACCCACTATTTTTTTAAACATTTCCTTGGTAGATCTTTTACATGTTTTCATTTTCAACTTCTTTGTACTTTTTGTTTTAAGCTTCTCTTTTGTAAACAACATAGCTAAGCTTTATTTTTCCTTAATAAATCTTAGTTTCTGACTTATAATAGGAAAATTTACTACAAACTCTTGCTTTTAATAAGTGACATTTTTGCAATTTTTTTCTCCACTTTATTCTATGTTTTTATTTGTGAGGAGGAGTGGTAAGACAGAGTGTGGATGTGACCTGGCTTGTAACCCCCGCTGTGCCATACTAGATGTTTGATATTGGTGAAGTTACATAAATTTTCGGGTTTTAGCTTCTTCATCCACAAAATGAAAAAAAATTATATTTGTACTTAATTCACTGACTTCCTTAGGGATTAAGGGCTTTATTATATATAAAATATCTAAAAAGATACCTGACAAAGAGTGAGTGCAGAATAAATATTGGTTATTATCCTGAGTTGTTTTTATTCTCTTTACTTGTATTTTGTTGAGTTACTCAAGATTCCCCATCTCCTTTCTTCTTCTAGTGCTTTGAAAATGGTGCATCTAATTTTTATTATTCTGGTAATTACTTTATATATAGGACATGCATTTTTAAACACACCTTTATTGAAATTTTGTTTGTGTATAATACATGTTTGTATTTAATATAATGTTTGTACATAATTTTGTTTGTACATAATAACATGTATTGGTTTGATAACATAAATTGATAAATTTTGATAAATTTATAAAACCATTTAATCACCACAAACAATTAAGGTAGAGAACATTTTCACCACCTCAAAAATACCTAATGCTAGTCCCCATACAATATCCTCCTTTCTCCTCACTTCTCTATCTTCTCAGGTAACCATTGATATGTATCTGTCAATAGGGGTTGAATTTTTTCCAAATTTAATTTTAATATTACATAGTATTATTATTACTTTCTAGAGTAGGTACTATTGCTCATGATACTATAATTAGACTCACTAATTCTGTTTTCTTCTAAACAAGATTAGAATCTTAGTAATTCTTTCCTTTTCTCTTCCCTCTCAGCACTCTACACCTTTCATTTAGAAGTGATCTGGGATTAAGGCTGTGAAACAAGAGTGACTTAAACCTAACCTAGATTTCCTACTTTATTTATTCACTTCCATTTCTTGTCTATGTTATTTTACTTTTTGATTTATTTTCTTTCTGCTTCACACAATTCTTTAAGATATCTTCAAGTACATAAGTAGATGTTTTCTTTTTAATTTTTTTATTTGTTCTTTCAGATATACATGGCAGTAGAGTGCATTGAGACAAATTGTACATACCTGGAGTGTAACTTCCCATGCTTGTGGTTGTACACGATGTGGAGTTACACTGGTAGTGAATTCATACATGAATATAGGAAAGTTATGTCTGATTCATTCTACTGTCTTTCCAATTTCCATTTCCCCTACCTTACCTTTATTTCCCTTTGTCTAATCCAATGAACTTCTCTTCTTTCCTCCCTTCCCCCTACTCTGTGTCAGCATCCACATATCAGAGAGAACAACTTTGGTTTTGGGGACTGGCTTATTTCACTTAGCATGATAGTCTCCTGATCCAGCCATTTACCCACAAATGCCATAGTTTTGTTCTTTATGGCTGAATAATATTCCACTGTGTATATATACCACATTTTCTTTATCCACTCAGTACCTGTTGCTTTCTAGAGGGCATGAGGTGGCATGTTTTCTGAATCCTTGCAGTATAAAACTACTTATTTCTCTCTCTTGTTTGACTGGTAGTTTAGATGCTAAGAAAAATGTTTTTTCCTTTCTTTTCTCCAATACTTAGTTTTGTCATCAACTCTCATGCAGCACTCAGGGAGACTGTGCCAACTAGGTCTTTTGACTCTGTAATTACTAATTCAGCAGTATCTATTTCTGATTGTTAACTATAGTTTTTTTTTTTAATCTACACTTCAAATGCTGAGCCTGCTCCTTAGTGCCCTCTAATCAAAATGGGCATGCTAATTACATATGAGTCTTGTTTCAGTCAAGGGTATGGCCTGAGAGTATGTGCTGCTAACATCACCTGGAAAGGTGACTGGGAGGCTGATGGTCTGCAAACCCCCTGTAAGCAGCAAGGCCCTAGCCAAAGCTTCTTCATGGATGTAAAATCCTCTTCAACCATCCTGAAGATATTAATCTTTATCTTAAACGTCCTTGTCTGTGTCCTTGATTAACTCAGTTTCCAATCCTTGTATTTGTTATGTCAGTGGCTTCTCACTTGTATTGATTTTCTTCAAATGCTTTTCTTCTCTTTTAAAAGTTTTGATTACCTGTTGCTTCTTTGGTCCTGTGACTTTGGGTAAGGGGCACATATGCTGCTCAGAGTGCAGGTGTGAGGATTCTACATCCGGCCCGTCTCACTTCAGTGCTGACACTGCTTTTGGCTGGGGATTGTGCTTATCTCCAGGGGGACAGCTGACCAGCCTAGTGTTAAGAATGAGGACCACAAAATTAATGTCATTGATGACTCAGTTCATGCAAGGCACCCTTCTAAGCGCAACACATGTATTAACCTATTTAATGGATGCAACCTGGCAAAGACTTTTTTTTGAACATCCAAACCACATCAGATTTTCGTCTTCATTTTTTCAGTGCTCTCTAATTTTCTTAAATTGATGAACACATTTCTAAATTCCGACAATCCCTGTCTCTTCACTCTTCTATAAATAAAAGAAAGGATGCTAAAGATACAGGCAATAGATACAACACAATTGGATACTACCCCAAAGTCAAAATCTGTATAAGAGAAAAAGAATGGAGATAGAATAAAGAGGAAAGGAGAGAGGGGGAGAAAGAGGAAGAGAAGAAAGAAGAAACAAAAGAAAGAGAATATAGGGACAAAAAGTAAGTAAAGAAACAAGGGACGGGGAAGAGAAAATGAATGTAGGTAGGACTCACAGGACAGTGGGGAATTCAGCTGTGTTTTGCTTGGTTTTATTTTTCTGACCTTCCTTAAATGCTCTCAAATCTCTGTAAACAAGAAGATTAATTGAGTAGCCTTCAACATTCAGAGAGAGCTCTGGCTGGAGTGACCTTACAGATCTGACCCAGGAGAACAGGAGGAATATTAATTTTGGCTTCCAAAGAGGCAGATTTTCATAACTTTATTGGGGAAACATTGTGTTCTGTGTGGTATGGATTGTTTCTGTGATCTGAATAAAATCATCTCTTCTTTTGTGAGCTTACAGGAATTTAATTAGTAATATTTATTTGGATGCCAAAGAAGCCATTTAAATATTGGAACCTTACTGATTTGAATTCGCAGTTTTAGGTGATCTTTCATCTCAAGGATTTTTTCCTTTCATTTTCAAGACGTGGACAGATAATGGAAAGACAGGTGAAGCCATCTGTATTCTGGTCGAGGCCACCACTAATTTCCAACATGTTGTGTTCTGGGGAATTGGAAACTCACACACACACACACACAAAAAAAAAAGTTTCCTCCTGCTTTTAAAGGTAGTTACTTTGAAAAGGAAATGTGATCCTTATTTCCTGTACTTACCAAAGTCTTTTCTCAGTGTTTACCATGTCTCCATGGGCCTTTGTCTTTTATTAACATCAGGTGGTATTATTCTGGGAAAAGTCAGCAGCCTAGCAGGACACAGCCAGAACAGCCCCTGGGACATCAGCTTTGTTTGAGGCTACCTCTATTTTCCATCAGTCATTCATTTTTCTATTTGTGACTTGAATCTTGCTGAAAATACAGATCCTAAAAACACTTAGCTCCTACCATGAACCTTGCCCTAGGCTTAAACCCCAGAAAACAAAAAATAATTCCACAAAATCCCTGAGTTTAGGGACCACTGAAGTCCAATGGGGAGATACTTTTGGAAATAGAGTACTACAATGTGTTCTATGTATTATCATAGGGTTATGTAAGGGGTATCGTATGATAGGGGTCTCAGCCTGAGTCAGGGCAGTATGGGCAGCTTCTATGAAGGAGGCCACAGTCTACCTGAGTCTCACAGGAGTTTTCCAGTAACATTCCTCCTTTCTTATGTTTCTCTTAACATTGCATAACTATCTGCTACGTTTTCTCTTTTACTACCATGATGCCTGCCCACAATTAACGCTTTGTATACAAATAAAAGATATCAGTTCAACATGCTCTTTGACTCCCTATTGAATGGTGCTTTAGGAAGTCCCAGTTTGACAGGATTTTTTTCAAGTCTTTGAATGTGGAGTTTAACTTGCTACTTGATCTGGTGAAATTCCTCCACCTCCTCATTGATTCCTGCTTGCGTCTTAAGTTTGCATTATTTGTTCTGATTAGTGTTGCTCTGAGAGTTATAGCACTAAAGTTAAATGAGGCACAATTAATTCTCTTCTGACATCACTTGTATTGGCATCCAACTCCCCAAAGAGGAAATGTCTTAAATTTGGGTGATTTTAGAGAAGATAGATAGTGCTCATTATCTGGATATTAGGGGAGGTGAGAGAACCACATGATATCCCTTTTTTAGGGGTAACAATCCCCTTGCTGTCATCTATTAATGAAGCCCTCCTCCTTGCTCTGGTTGAGGCAGGGAGGGAGGCAAGGAACAGTTCCATCCATCCTGGAGCAGAAGGATGCATGACCTTGGGAAATGATTGGCATCAGTTTTGTGGATACTCCCCCAGTTCCAGAGCATGGTACCAGACTTGTGTCATATGTATTGATTGTAGCCTTCCTCACAGAGTCTGGCTTATGAGTCAGGTCGCAGTGCAGTTCCTATGGCCCTTGTTTGCTGAGACAGAGGGATGACACAGAGGCTGTGTGAAGGTGAAACAGATTTGATCTTCAGTGCCAGCCATCTCATGTATCCTGGATACCTGCAAGATTTTGTCTGCAATAAAATTAGACACCTTTTCCCTTTTGTTTGCAGGTCCAGGAGAAGTTGCCTTCTGGAGGCAGATTTTTTATGCTAAAAACTGTCAAGATTTCTAAGGGTGGACAAAGAAAGAGTGGGGAGTCACAGACCAGAGCATAGAAAATTGTGTTTTTGCAGCCCCTCTCTTCCTTATCCTTGCATTCAGAGCAACTCCTCAGACATTTATGGGAAGTCTTTCCTGTGACAGACACTGTGATGAATGATCTAGAGGCAAATAAGACAGGGTCAATGCCCTTCAAGAGCCTTGAATTCATGAATTAGTGCTCTGAATTTAATCAGTGCCCATTCTTTGAACATCTCTTGCATCACTCGAAAACCTTTTGTCCCTCTGGGAAGCTTCACCGGCTTTGGGTGGGGCCCATCTCTGTGCTCTGTACTTAAAGAGGAACTGAGCTCCCTAAGGCTTGGTCAGATGGGTTTCTCCCCCATGAAGGTCTTGTTCATGAGGCTCTGAGGATGAGAACAGAATCTTTCCATCTCTGAATCTTCATTGCTCTTACCAGGGAATGAGTATTCACATGTGTCTCAAAGCTTGTGTCCGACTTCTCCTTATTTACTCAGTGTCCTTCTCAAGTTGGGACAGAGGAATCTTGGCCAGGGCTCGACTTCAGAAGAAAATGTTCTACGAAGCGGACTTTGGAGCCAGGCAAGAGCAGTTTGATCAGGACCCAAGTCTGTCTCTGATTTGCACTTTGGCATCCATCATCTCATTTCTCTTGGCCTCTATTAGTTGTATTTACAAAATATTCTCATATATATTGTAGAATATGTAGATAAGTAGATAAGACAGAGCTAAATCCATCCATGGCTTGGTGAATCATTGCTTTCACATAGAGTTTCACCTGGCAAATATTTATTGAGCACCAACCTTAAAAGGGGCTTCTCTCATGACGCTCTGCATATTGTAGCTCAGCAGTGCCTAATGGAATGCTTGCTCTTGGCTCCATATATAACCTCTGCTTAGCAGGCACCAACCACCAACCACAGTCCCCAATCCCTCTTCTTGGGGTTTGTTTTTTGAAGGTTGTTTTTGTTTGGGCTTCTCTCCTGTTAACGTCCTCTGTGAAGACTTTGCTGGTCCCTCTTCCCTTGGCTGGAGTGGATCTCTAGGAGTTCTTCATCTGTCTCTGATTTATCTTTGCCTTCTTTTTACAAAATAGTCTGCAGCAGTGATGCTCAAACGTTTTGGCCTTACATCCTTTTTATGTGCATTAAAAGTATTAAGGACTCTGAAGGGCTTTTCCATACATGAATTAGATCTATTCATATTTAGTGTGTTAGAAGTCAAAGCTGAGAAATTAAAATATTCATTAGTTCACAAAATTTCCAAAAGAAAAAGTGGTATTATTTTACATTTTTGCAAGTCTGTTTAAAGCCTGGCTTAATTGAATACATAGATTTTCTTATCTTCTGTTATATTAAATCTGCAACAGTATGTTGTTAAGTTGAAGTAGATGAAGGAACTTTTGCTTTATACAAATGTGTTAGAAAGGGTGGAATATTTTAATAGTGTTTTGAGATAATAGTGGAAACTTTGCTACATCAAAACTTGACATGTGGTTGCTGTTTTAAGGATTAGTTGTATTTAGAACCTGGAACCATATTAATGATCATTTTTTATTCAGTTATATCAAAGTCCACTAGTCCATCATATATTTTAAGTGGATATTTTCCCTATGGGTGGTGTTACTACACTAGGTACTGATCATTTGGAACATATTGGTTCACTGACTTTTGTCAATCTTTCAAATGTTGGCATATTTCATTCCAAAATTCAAATTGTCACAAATTTCAGTATCAGCCCTAATATAATCTGCATTTTTTTTCCCACTGGAGATTTAACCATGGACATTTTACCATTGAGCTACATTTTTTTTTCATTTTTTATTTTTTTACTTTTTCGTTTTGAGACAGGATTTCACTAAGTTGCTGAGGGCCTTGCTAAACTTGTGAGGCTTGCCTCAAACTTGTGATCCTCCTGCCTCAGCCTCCTGAGTCTCTGGAACTGGCTAATCAGAAAAATCTTAAGTTCTTAAGTATTTGGAAACTGCCAAGTTGATGATGGTATATATAACTTTTCTAACAGTAATTTTTATTTTGATATTGAATTCGTGATAGGAAAAAGGTATTATTGGTTTGCCTTTGAAGAGGCAGCCTTACTTGGTTCACTACTAAGAAAATCTCTGCAAATATCTAGATTTAAATAACAATAGTTTATCAGTTCTTCCACATAAAGATGACGTTTCATGAAAAAGTCATAGAATGTTTGAATGTCAATTCTATAACTTCTTTGTCTTGACACAACGTGTATCCTTCAGTATATAGATGTGTTTTATGCCCATTTTGTATTTGTCATAGAATGTAAGAAGCTATTTAATAAAGTCTCTAAATTTCATGAAATAAATAACTGCTTCATGTAAGACATTGAAGAAAATGATCCTCACTGATGTCACAGCCTCTGTATATCCTAAGGCTCCAGTGATTTTATCGGTCATTGTTTTTGTACCTAAGTGCAAATGGTAACTCAGTGAAAATGGTAGATAACATCTTAGTATTATTTTTAAAATAATTTTGACCTTATGGACCTCCTGAAGCATTCTCAGAAATCTCGGGGGTCTTTGGATCGTGCTTTTGAGAGCCACTCATCTACAGAATTGTTTTCTGTGTTTTGATCCCTTTCTGTAGTCATTTTTTTCTTAACCTGTCTAGTGCAAAATGATCCATTTGCTCTGAACTGACTACTTGAGGACAGGGCCAGGATTTTCTTTTTGATTTATTTCTGCAACTGTATCTTCTCCTTGCTTTAGGCAGGATATGCTTTAGGGCTGGTGACCTGTTCAGAGGGTCCCAGGGCTCAGCCTGATGGATGGAGTGGGTGCCTGAGGCACAGGGCAGAAAGAAAGAGGAAAGAAGAGTGGGATGAGGAAAGCAAAAAAAGGAAACAGGCTATGAAGAATTACAACATGAGAATTAAAGAGAGAGGAACTAAGGAGGAGATCATAGGGAGGCAAAATAAAGAAAAGAGAGGACAATAAGACAACGAAAGAGGAACAAGAATGGAAGGGCATAATGTGTTGTTACAAAGGCTATGAATCGGGACATCTGGTGCATCAGGACCCCACCTAGCTTTGGTCTTCATAAGAGTCAGCCTCCTCTCTGGATCTCATGGTTCCCCTTCTACAAAATGAAAAAGTTCAGAAATAAAGGAATGGAACTGGATGCAGACAAGAACATCCACAGATGCATTTCTGACAGTCCCCTTCACTCCCCAAATTGTGAATAAAGTAGAAAAAGCTGGGATTTTTTTTTTCCAATTGCTGAAAGTTCTCTTTACCAAACTAGATGAAGAACCACTGGCTTGAATGGTTTATAATATTTTGTAGCCCTAAAACTTTTTTAAGATTCTTGCATTGAAGGGAACTCTGAAAACTGATACAAAAATTGTTTCCCAGACTTAAGAGTTTCATATTCATTGCCTTTGGCCCTGAGCAAAATTCAACATGAAGTCTTTGGCCTCTATAACATTTTATTTTCTATGTAGAAAAAAACAAAAAAAAAACAAAACAAAACAAACAAACAAAAAAACAACTGGAACAACAATCCATCCCTTGTCAAGTTGCAGTGCCCAGCAGATAGGACAGGTGGGAAATTAGATTCTTGGGATCACTGAACATAGCTTCTGCCCATGGTGTGCTTGCAAAAAAAACAGAAATGGCTTTACCCTGCATGCCAGAGCGGCTGCTCCTCTGGTCTCAGTTTGTTGACTTGGTCCTGGGGAAGGCACAAAGCTGGCCAAGTCCAATGAATGGCCAGCAGTGGAAAACCATTGCTACTGTCTGCTGGCAAGCAGGACAGCTGCCAACACCACACTTGGTCAGCTTCCCCTGCCCCCAAGTGGCGCTCTCCATTCCCCGCCATGGCTGGCTTTGGCAGGCACGGGCCAGCCTGAGAATGCAGGAAGTTTTGGGTCACAGTGACCTCTAGATGTTGGTGCCAGATGAAATGTGCTCTGGAGGTTCTCCAGGGTCACATGGTGTGTGGAGCAAGAGAAGGCAGGGCTGCTCTTGTGCTGACAAAGTGGATTTTGGCTTCAAAATGGCACCCCTCGGGGAGTAGGAGGGGTTGTGGGTAGAAAGGGGGGCATGGGAATGGGCAATAGGGACAGTCAGTCTTGCTTTTTTCATCCCCCCCAGCCTTCCAGGAAGTTGCTTGCTACTGAAGGTGGAGGCACACCCTTAAATCAGTGACACAGAAATTTGGGAGAAAGTCTCTGTTTTTTTTTTTTTTTTTTTTTTTTGTGTGTGTGTGTGTGTGTGGCAGGAGGGGTGGGTTGGTAGCTGTATACAGGCTGAGCCTCATGGCTGGATCAAAGCTATGTATTAAGTGAGGTTTAATAGATCCCCTTAGTGACTCAACCACACCAGATAGAAAGAAAGACCTTGGGTGCTAAGGGGAGGGGCTGCTGCTGTCAGACCTGGATTGCCCTCCAGGGCAACTGCAGACTTGGAAAAGAGGTCAGTGCTATTTGGAAAAACAATACTCTTCTTTTCCATCTTTCTGAAGTCTCTCTTCACCTTGTTGCTGCACATTGGATTATGTAGTCCTGTTCTTCTGAATCCTGAGCCCTTTTGGGAAGCTATGTTGTTTCCAAGTGAAGCCTCCAACAGAAGGGCAATGATGGACACCTGTATTTTGTTTCACCTAGGTCCATGATGCCTAAACACAATCCCTATACCTTGGCTCAGGCAGTGGGAAGGGGCTTGGCTACATTCACTCTCAGAATCAGGAACAGAGGTCTGAAATGAAATAGCTGAGAAGAAGGAGCCAAGTCCAAAACAAGATCCAGCTGGAGGAGGAGGTCAGGACCAATCAGCAGGCTGACTGCAGACTTGGAAAAGAGGTCAGGCCCCAGGAGCCCGGACTGGAGATGGGCATTTTGGCCAAAGTAAGACAACTGTATGTTAAGTAGTTGGATCTTTGTCTGCCATCCCAAACCTGGCTTCAGCTGGCATGGTAAGTCCTGGCCACCTTTCCTCTACTCTCTACTCAAGGCCAGATTACTTCAGCTTTGTTGAAATGAAGATACTAAGGGTATGTCTGAGAATCTGGAGGAACAGTGTCTTTCAGGAAAATGAAACACATTGTTCAAGGGTCAGCTTTAATCTTACCTCCTCTAAGGGCCCTTGCCAAATCACTGTGTGTGGGTCTTGGCTCTCACTGTCCACAACACTTCATATTTTGGTTCTAGTTTAGGTCTCAAACTCTCACATAATGAATTATTTAGTAACATTAGTGAGTCTCTGCTTGCAAAGTTTATTGCTTTTGCAAATATTAATTCATTTTCTTATTATAACGGGCCCAGAAATAGCTAGAATATTTACTGATAGTTCACTTTATATAGAAGCAGAATGGAGCAGAGAGCTCAGAACTCTGGCTTCATCAGATTAGGATTTGAATGGAAGCTTTATCCTTGACTGAGTGTGTGACCTTGAACTTGTACAGTCTGCTTGACCACTTTGGGCCGCATTTGGCTCTACCTAGAGAAATATGGGCCTTTTCCTCCATCAGTGGAGTCACTGTGGCTTTCACCACGAGTTAAGTTTTTGGTAAAAGAAAAATCTGGCCCAGCACATTCAGAAAAAAGATTATTTTGGAGGCATCATATTTTCACAACATGCTGTTTGGAGCTCTGAGCAAATATCATGGTTTTCTAGCATCCAAACAAATTTATTCCAAAGTTTCTTTTGGAAATTTGAAGACCATGTTCTCTTCCAGGTTTCACATCCTAGCTTTCCTTGGTCATTACTGTTCTTTTGGGCGCATCCCCGGCTCCCTCTTGCGTTTGACCACTTCTCCCTTCCCCCTGAATCCTATCCCTATGTTTTGCATCCTGCTTTAGGATCTTGACCATCAATGCCAACAAACTCCCATATTTTTCTTCTCTTTATCAATTTATTTCCCTATCTTCTGCCCTAACTGTAAGCCCATTTCTCCAGGGGGTACTCCTTGTTTTGTCTGGAGGTCTTCTTATGCAGACTTCTGATGTATTTTTTTTTTTTTTTTTTACTCCCCTGGTACCAGGGATTGAACACAAAGGTGCTTTTCCACTGAGCCACATCCCTAGCCCTTTTTATTTTTTTAAATTTTGAGACATGGTCTTGCCAAGTTGCTGAAGGCCTCGCTAAATGGCAGAGACTGGCTTTGAAATTGCGATCATCCTGCCTCAGCCTCTTGAGCCACTGGGATTACAGGAATGGGCCACTGTGCCTTCCCTAATGTGTTTCTTAAATCTTACCTTAAAGTAAGATTAATGTTACTTTTTTCCTCTGTCTCACATTGCTGTTCACAAAATATTTTTCTTCCCAGGATTCCCTGCTTCTCTGAAAAACATGAGATTTGGTTAAACTGCTAATTCTTCCATATGCCAAACCTCCCACTGTCAGTCAGGAAACCCTTGTCTTTCTCCATATCTGTGGAGGATTTATGCATATGTCTTGTAGTTCTCCCTCCTTCCTGAAGCCCTACCATTGTTCTGGTTTGTCATTATCTGGAGGGCTTTTCTTTGACTTCCACAAACAACCGGATCTCAGTTTTTGACTACAAACCATTCCATCTCTCATCTCCACCACAGGTTCTCTGATGTCTTTTATACTTCTTGGGCCATCTATGCTCACCTTCCTCCACTTAAGAGCCCTTCTCTTTCTTCCTATTCATCTCCGTTCTGCCTAGGTTATCACTGTCTTGCCTATACTCTCAGTCCTTTTCTTTGGTCATTGCATTTTCTGAGTCACTTTCGTTGTCCATTTTCTCCTGCTCTTGCATGTAGACCACTGAGGGAGCTGCGTGTCCTGAAGGTTTCAGCCTCAGTCTGAACTTCAGTGGCACCTGTACAGTCTTTTATCCAGAGTTCTCCTTCTTCTATTCCTTATAGTAGGCTGTTTAGAATTTTCTAAAGGCTCAACTGCACGATCAGCTTTTTTACATATCTTTTCTTAGTTGTTACATATCACCCCAGGAAATAGGTGTGATGATTATTTGCAAGGAACTCTATTTCATGACTTTATCACCCTCCATAAGGGACCATATGTATTGCTTATGGTGATGTGGATGTGATCAGAATTATTACTGCAACCATTCCTTATCTCTTTTGCATCTCATGAGCAGAAAAGATATCTCTGCCTTTCAGACTGATTTCTTCATGCATTCTCAACCTTTTTCCCTCTTCCTTAGGAGTTGTCCTTTCCCCTTCATCTTCAGCCTCCCGATCTCTACTTGCTTTTCCCCTTCAGCACAAAAAATTGTCCATCCCTTTTACCTCAGCACTCCACAGTTATCAGGAAACCATGTCCCATAACTTTCCTATTTTCATGTACAAATACTTGACCAGTGAAACTCCACATCATGTACAACCACTGGAATGGGCAGTTATGCTCCATGTATGTATAATATGTCAAAATGCATGTTACTAGCATGTATTATTACAAAGAACAAGCTAAATTTTTTTTTAAAGTTAATTATGTTCTACGTTTTAAATATGTATATATAAAACATGCTTCACTTATGATATATGTGACTCCAAATGATAATAAAATTGCATTGCATTAAAAAAAGAAACCACATCCCCCTGATATCTCCTTTAGCCTCCATCCTGCTCCCTTCATATTCCAACCTTTAAGGAGAAACTTTGTGTCCATGGACTGCATTTCTTCACCCCTCATTCTTTCCTCACCCAGACACAGTCTGGTTGCTCCTTGCCCATGCCACATATGACCTGGAAGTGGGTAAGCCAGATGGAACTCTGTGGGTCCCATTTTTATTGACCTCACTAAAAGAAAGAGGTGTTTTGTTTTGTTTGAATCTGGGAATACTGTGTTGCCCAGGCTGGTCTTGAACTCATGTGCTCCAGTGATCCTCCTACCTCAGCCTCCAGAGGAATTGGGACTCTTGGCCTGGACCACCATACCTAGAAAGAAAGGTGTATTTCCTGCCTTGTAAAGTTTTATCTTTCTTTAGCTTCTAGGACAGTACCATTTCCCACTTTTCCTATTTTACCATTAACTTTTTTTTCTGTTTCTTTTTCAAGTTTATAATAATAGCATATATTTATTGAATATTCAGTATTTGCCATACTGCACGATCAGCTTTTTACATATCTTCTTAGTTGCTACATATCACCCTAGGAAATAGGTGTTATAATTATTAGCAATGAGCAGATGAGGATATTGAAGAAAAAGGGTATCTAAGACTTGTTCAGAGCAAGTAGCTGCTACTAGGTTAAAATTTGAACTTGGATATTTTGGCTCCAGAGCAGGGATGTAACTACAACACTCTCTCTGTCCCTTTGAAGTCTTTGTTGCTAGTGTTTCAGCTTGACTCTTCTTTCTTTTCTTCCCACCCATTCTTTTGAAATGCCCTTGTCACCTGCTCCTAAATTCACTTACTGTCCAATTCTGTAATTCAGGCTAGAAGATTAAAAAAAAAAACCTAGCCAGTTTATTATAAAACAAAGCAAAACAAAACAAAACTGCTTCCCCTGATCTCCCTTTGTCTCAGTTTTCTCATCTGTGAAATGGGAGCGGTGATGGTGCTATTTCCTAGGGTTGTCTATAGTAAGCAGATGGATGTAAAAGGCAATCTGCCTTCCTGACCATCTGCCTGTCCTCTACATTTCCACTTGGATGTCCTGCAGGTATCTTCCACTCTGCAGGCACTAAGAAAACTCACCATTCCACAAGCATTATCATCCCCACTTATCTATCCATCCAGTTTCCCTGGAGGTGAAGACTCTCTCTCTCTCTCTCTCTCTCTCTCTCTCTCTCTGCCCCCCCCCCCCCCAAGGGTAATCTGCTGATCTTAGTTCATAAAGTGACTTCGTCACTTAAAGTCACATCCTCTTCATTTCACATCTGAACAATTGTTTTGTCTTTCTACCTGGAATTCCTGTCCATTCTTGTAATTGCCCTGAGAGAATATAAAAAAACAACAAGAAAAGAAAAAGGAATAAGATGATATCTATTCTTCTCTGATTAGAATTTTATCATAGATCCCCAGACCTCTTAAGAGTCGATTTTTGAAGGATACTGAGGTATACTTACGGAGCATAATGAAGAGGTGAACATCCTGTCCTTGGGAAAGCAGCAGAGAGATTCCTGCCATGTGGATTCAGTCTGTTTTGTGTCTCAGCTCTTATCCACTGTGTCAACTTCACGTTTTCCTTTCACGATGGAATTCCACCTGCTGGCAAAGATAGTCCATCATAGTTCCTAGTTTTTCATGGTACAATTTTCAGCCATTTTGATAAGACCTTATCCTGAACTTTCTCTTAGTCCCAAATTCTGTTTAGTTGGCAAGTTTACCATTGCTATGGTCAAAGAATAGATATTAGGTGAGAAAAGGGAAGTTTTGGTGATACCTATAGGTAGGCTAGAGATAGGGACAGATTCAAGTAGAAAAGGAGTACTGTTTCCAGAAAAAGACTTAGTGAAAGTAATAGGAGTATTATATAGTAGCTTCTGATAGATATCCTCCATAGTACCATCTAGGAGATGATTAACTGATGTATATTGACACAGTAAAGTAAATGAGTGAGTGAAATGAAGAAATCAACCTCCTTGAGTTTGTTCTTCCTTTGTGAGGTGAGAATGGCATCTATCTCACGGGCTTATGTTAAGGATAAATTACTTAGCACAGTGATTGTCAGATGATAGAGGCTTAGCAAGTGCTATCTAAATTTTCAGTCTCCCATCTGGGTTGGAATTGGGGAGGAAAATTAAGGGAGAAGTCACCATAGCATATTATCTTTGAAAATTCTATCAACATGATTATCTCATAAAACCTGTATCAAACTCCATGTTTCATCTTGACACTAGCCTGTACATGCACAGAACAGGCTCTATCATTGACCTACATCTCCAGTACCCCATCTTAATTCTTACTCATACTTAAGTCAACAAAATAATAATCCTGTACTCTCACCTGGCTCAGGCTGAGTTGTCACATTCTCGAAGGGAAAATCCAGGGCATCACAGAACAAAGCCCTCATTTGTACCTCTAAGAGACTATATATTTGTACACTCAGAAGACTATCCTGAGGTTAAGAACACCTGGACTTCTGGTTTAATGTTTTACAATTTCGTGAGTAAAACTTTAGCTTACCTGTATGCGAAGAGAGCTCACACAACATACAACCAATGTATCGATTCTTTCATTTTCTTGAGTGTGCTTTTTCCCTATGGACACTCTGTAGAATACATTCCTTTGCCCTATTATCATTTGTGGGCATAACTCCTTAATCATCTAGATCTATAACTTTTGTGGCCCATCCCCAACTGCTTTCAAAATTTACGGGTCAACTTTTCCCCAAATCTAATGCAGAGCATTTCAGCTCAAGCCAGCAACCTGGGATTCTTATTTCCTACCCTCATCCCTTTATTAAGTGCTGTCTTCTAGACCCATAGAGGATATGCTAATGAAGATTTCTCATGATTTGTTCTCCATGGATAACTGGCATGTAGGAACAATCTGTAGTTTTCAAACTCTACTACTCTCTGATGCAAATGCTAGTGTTATTAAAGATACCCACTCCTGGTCATAATTTCAGTATCCTAAATGTCTAACACTTGGGAAATGAAACTTCCCTTTTACTGAGAATAGTGTTTTCAATCTTTCTGTTAAGAAGGCATTTTTCAATGGTGTGTCCCAGGGCTGGAAGAGACCTCAAAGGTGACCTATTGCATAGGCCCTGAAAAGCACCTGAATCCTCTCCAGGTGTCCTTAAAGGGAAATCTATTATGTACTTAAATATATGGCTTATTTGTAACTTCTAGTGAAATACTATTTCTTTACCCTGCCAAATTAGATATCTCCTACTCTTACCCAGTTCTTTCTTACACATTGTGGAACATGTTGCCCTCCTTTAAACTTTAACCACAATAAGCCCCTCTTGTGGTCATTAGAGAGACTATAATCTCTGTTCTCCATTTGACATCTTGAGTAGGGGCCAATAGTGTCACCTTCATTTTCTCTTTCCAGCCCCTACAACCTTAGTAACAGTAACTGTTAGTTTTTTTTTTAATATATGACAGCGGAATGCTTTACAATTCTTATTACATATATAGAGCACAATTTTTTCATATCTCTGGTTGTATACATAGTATATTCACACCAATTTGTGTCTTCATACCTGTACTTGGATAATAATGATCATCACATTCCACCATCATTAATTGCCCCATGTTCCCTCCCTTTCCCTCCCACCCCTCTGCCCTATCTACAGTTCGTCTCTTCCTCTCATGCTCCCGCTCCCTATTCCACTATGAATCAGCCTTCTTATATCAAAGAAAATATTTGGCATTTGGTCTTTTGGATTGGCAACTGTTAGTTTTGAGTCCACTTTACCTTTCTCAAAAATAGACTGTGGTCTATCGATTTTCTTTTTAATATGTTTAATTTAACAAACTGACTTTCTCTTTGAGTCTAAAAAAACAAATGTTGCTCAAATGTTCCTTAGGCATAATGATTACCAAAAAAATATAGGGATCAGGAACTTGCTTTGGATTTAGAGACTGTCTAAATTGGAAATTGTTTTAGTCAGCTTTTCTACTGCTGTGACTAAAAGTCCCAACCAGAAGAATTGTAGAGAAGGAATAGTTTATTTGGGGGTCTCAGGGTTTCAGAGGTCTTGGTTCCATAGACAGCTGGTTCCATTTCAGGGCTTGAGATGGGGCTGAACATCACAACTGAAGAGTGTGGTAGAAGGAAGTGGCTCACATGATAATCAGTGAGCAGAGACTCCACTAGCCAGATACCAAGTCATGCCCCCAGTGATCTATCTCCTCCAGCCATTCTCTACCTGCCTTCAGTTACCACCCAGTTAATCCCATCAGAGGATTAAATCATTAAGATTCTCATAACCCAATCATTTCTGCTCTAAACATCTTGCATTGTCTCACACATGAGCTTTTCCATACCATAACAGATACGTTTATTTATGATAGAAAGTTAAACCCAGTAAAAATTAGTATTTTAATATTCACTATTGTTCTGGTCTATCCTCAAAAGTAGTATAAGATCATGATGATGGCAGCAACAGCCACCCTGACCTTCTATTGCCTTGAAGATGCCAAGCTTTTTCACCTCCAGCCCTTCTCATGAGCTGTTCTAATACACTCTGTGACTCCTTCCTTTCAAGTTTTGTACTCACCAGCTCCTCATACTTCAAATCTTTGAGAATCTTTTCTTTAATTCTTTCCCCCCTCCCTGCAACCCAGTCCTAATCTAAATTGGGTCACCCATCATAATTATTCAACCTGCCTTTCATTTTTCCTTATGTCAAATAACACATTTTAAAGGATGTGTTAAATGATATGTTTATTCAGTCCCTGTCATCTTCAGTAAACTGTAATATCTAGGAAGATTGTAGTTCTGACTATGTTGTTTCCTGTGGAATTTCTTGTGCCTAGCAGAGAGTCTGGTTTGTGATGGGTGTTCAGATACTATTTCTTGAATGAATAATGGAATGAGTGAATAATTAGTACAGTACATGGTTTTCTTTCTTCCCAGCTAAAATTTTTATGTGGCCTTATGGTATTCAGAGTTTGCATGTCCCTGTTATTTTAAGGAGGGAAAGTTTATCTGTTAGCTTTTCATTTCTGTAACAAATTATATAAGAGATTCAACTTAAAAGAGTAAAGTTTTGTTTCGGCTAACTGTTTTGGAATTTCCACTCGCAGTTGGTTAGCTTGTTGCTTTTAGGCCTGTGGGAAGGCCTCTACCTCATGGCCAAAAGCCAGGAAGAGAAAGAGCCAGGGTCCCATAATCCCCTAGAGAGAGCAGTCCAGTAACCTAAAACTCATCACTGGACTCCATCTCTTAAAGTCTTCACCACCTTCTAATAGTGCCAACCTGAGGACCAAGCACATCACACATGGGCCTTGTGGGATATGACAGATCCAAACTGTGGCAGAACGGTAATTACTCCTGTCCCAATTTCCCCCTGGTGAATCTAAGGCCCAGAGAAGGGAGGAGATGAAGCTGGCAATGTGTGAAGTTGCAGTCAGAGCAGGGATTGGTTACAAATCTTAGTCTAATGCTCACTAAGTAATAATTTTTTTTTTAAATAAAGATGAGGATTCTCTTTTAGAAATAATTTAAGTGCGTATAATGTGATATGTTTTAATTTCCAACAATAGTAATTTCTGTTTTCTGGAAGGATCTAAGTAAAATATAATCTCCTGACTTTTTAAAAATTATAGACTTTAATTTTTAGAGCAGTTCTGGGCTTACAGAAAAATTGAGCAGAAGTTACAGAGATTTCATATTTCCCTCCTTCGGTCCCCTGACCCTTGTAACTTGATTTCTTCATGTGGTTTTTGTGTAGAGAGACGTGAAGGGAAGATCTAAGTGATTCAATACTATTTGAGTTCCTCAGGACTTCAGAAAGGCTCTATGTAATGTATATTGCTTAAAAGTAGAAAAAATTTTCTTTATCTAAATAATTAATTTATTTTATTATGTAATAAATTGGTCAAAATGAAAATACTAATTTTTGTCACACCAATGGCTTAGAAAAATAAAAATTCTTGTGCACAGTGGTGCATGCCTATAATTCCAGTGGCTTGAGAGGCTGAGGCAGGACGATCATGAGTTCAAAGCCAGCCTCAGCAAAAGTGAGATACTAAGCAACTCAGTGAGACCCTGTCTCTAAATAAAATACAAAATAGGGCTGGGGATGTGGCCCAGTGGTTGAGTGTCCCTGAGTTTAATCCCTGCTACACCCTCCCCCAAAATAAATAACATAAAATAAAAATACAAATTTTTTAAAACATACCTTTTGCTTTATAACATGTCCATTACAAATTGTAGCTTTTTTTCCCTATTGATTCATCTCTTTTATTCACCATCACCTTTGCAATAACATATAGACCTGAAAGCAAGGCAGCTATCATTCTCCTGTAGAAATTCCATATATTAGCTTTTATTTTTCCACAGAATCACACTGACCTTTTAGTATTTCAAGTTGGTAAGGTCAGTGTTGATTCACCTGCGTGCAGAAAATAATCAAATTTCAATACAATCATACAGCACAAACCAGCATTAAAGGAAATGTCGTATATTTCACTACAAGCATTTAACTGAATTGATATATAACTCTTAAAACATTCCCCACTTCGTGGCATATCTACACTTTATCTCTCAGGATATATATTTCCTGAATATTTCATGATTTGTTTTCATATCTCTATGGTATCGGCCAGGTTTTGATTTGCTTTGGAATATAAATTTCTCATAATGGAGTATATGTTTTCACTTCCTTGGAAAAGGGTAATCTCTTAGAATCCTAATGTCAAGTGGGTAGTACGTGACTATATAGGATATTTATAGGATATTTAGAGTTCCCTTGAGTCCCCTCTGCAATATACCCTTCAAGGTCACATATTTGCTGCTTGAATACTTGTGTCATGGGGAAGCTATCACCTCACTACTACTATGTGACCCCAGGGGTAAACCAGGCTGGTTCCTTGTCCCACTGGGTGTGGTTCCATTAATAGGCCAGTAGGATGCTGGCTAGTGGAATACAGAGCTTCATTTGTGTCTGAAGAGTGTGCCCAAGCTTTCCGGAACCATGGACATCTGGAGACTGTGCTCTGCACTGGGAACCAATCTGCCATTGTTTAGCCTGTCTGGTGGGAAGGCAGGCCGGCTCCATTTGGGGCTGGAGGCAGGAACAAGCAGCTTGTAGAACATGGAGATTCCTGGCTAGCTGCTTGCTAGAAAGACAATGTTTTAAGCCACTTTGGTTTCCAGATGTCCCTCTCAAAAGTACATGATTGCCATTGGCGAGGATTAAAAAGGGAGAACATGTAATGTGTGAATTAATTACTCTTTTCTACTGATTATTCTTTTACAACGTTTGGCAGCAAAGTTTCCATAAATTTTATTTTTTAGAATCTGTTTTGCTTTTTCTTTGCTTCCGAACAACTGTACAGAATGCTGATAGGCCCATAACCTTTCTGAGTATGATTTTTTATGCACATTCTTTTTCACTTGGTTCACACACCATTTCTTACCCTAAGAATTCTTTCTGTTTCTGCTTTCTGGAGAATATCATAATTTCATAACATAATAACAAAATTTTAACAACATCAAATAAAAAAAACCCAACATTTATGGTAACTCATGAAATGGGAGAGTTTGCTCACAGGTTTTCATCTACCTGTAAAGGAAACAGCAATAAATGTGGTATGATTAAACTATTTTATCCAGGTGAGGTGGAGTTATATTTTAAGATATTAACCTGTTCTTTTCTCTCGTGTTTCCACCTTGCTTTATTTTCTCTGCACCCCTGTAGTTAACTCTGTACTCAAGTGCCGCAGGGAGGCAGCGAGAGGGCTGAAATTAGAAGTAGCATGCTTGTTTCTGACATTCGTCATGAAGAAACCTAAGCCCTTAGGGGATCTTAGAGAGTTTTATGGAGAGGGTACAAAGTTGGTATTTAAGGATATAGACAAAGTATTTTGGCCAGAAGCAAGGAAAGGAGAGAGCAGAGAACTCCTCTGGGCTGTGTGGGAAACCAAGGAGAGAGAGCAGGGAAGAGGGAGAGACAGGCAGGAGGTAGAATAAATGAATTAGATGAACGAGAGAGCTCAGTGGTCCAGAAAGAATTCTGCCTCTGCTTTCAGCTGTGCTCATGGATCAGCATCAAAATCCTCAAGAGGAAATGATTGCCTGGTACCAGGATTTTCACAATGTGAAGATCGATATGTAACGTTTTCGTAAGAAAAATTTCCCTTTCCTTAGAGTAACCTGAAAACAAAAAAAAACTGTGCAGGTATAATGCAGCCTAGGGCAATGAATGCAGCCATTGGTGTGGGCTTCTGATTATAGCTCCCGATTTGCATAGTATAATGGCATAAATGGAAGAAGAGGTGGAGAGAATTCTCAGAAGGGGTTGAAGATAAGTTTGTCTACCAACCCAGCAGAATAGGAACATTGGGGAAAAAAAGTTACATCTAATTATAGAAAATAAATGAGCAAAATACATATAAGGTGTGGACTGAGAAGCGTGGCTGCTTACAATCAAGAAAGATTTTTCTTACTTATATATTAGTATAAAATTTATGTACAGTAAAATCCAATGCACAATTCTGTGGTGTTGGCCAACATTTAGTCTTAAAATTACCACCACTATAGTTAAGATAAAGAATAGTTCTCTCACTTCCTCCAGATCCCCAGTATTACTGTGTGGTTAATCTCTCTCCCCTGGCAACCATTGATCTGTTTTTGTTCCAATAGTTTTGGCTTTGAAAAAATGTCTTGCAAATCATACTTAGAAAGTTTTTTGAGTCTGGCTTCTTGCTCTTAGAAAAATGCATCTGAGATCTATCCATGTTGTTGCATGTATCAACAGTTTGTTCCTTCTTATTCCTGAGCAGTATTTGATTGCATGTACCACAGTTGTTTTCAGCTTTTGGGGGTTGCAAATAAAGCTGCTATAAATGTTAACATGCAGGATTTTGTGCGAAGACAGGTTTTCATTTCACTTGGGAAAACACCTAGGAGTGGGATTGCTGCATTGTGTGGCGCGTGTTTAACTTCCTTAGATACTGCCAAACAGATTTCCAAGTCTGCTGTAACAGTTTGTATTTGCATCAGCAATACAAGAGGAGTTCTAGTTGCTCCACTTTGTACTGTCATTTAAAAAATATTAGTTATTCTTTGGGTATAGTGAAGGGAGCCTGTACTCCCAGTACAGTACGTGGGTGGCTAAGGCATGAATTTGAGACAAGCTTGAGCAACAAAGCAAGATCCTGCTTCAAATATAAAAATAATTGTTCTAAGTATGGAATTATATAACATTGTGGGTTTAATTAATCTGAATTATTTACCATTCCAATGTTTACAATGAATTATCAATTCAAATATTTTGCCAACTTTAAATTTTTTATTGTAATTATTGCAGTTTTAGAATTCCTTAAGTAATCTGGCTCTGAGTCTCTAATGAGATGTATCATCTGAAAACATTGCCTTTCAGGCTCTGCCTTGTATTATTCCTATCAGTGTTTTTTGAAGAGCAAAAGTTCATCTATTTGATAAAGTGTAAGATATAGGATTTTCTTTTTGGCTCAGACTTTTAGTATCATAGCTAAGAACTCTTTGTTCCAAAATTAAAAAGCTCCCCCGCCTCTTTTTCCTAGGAGTTTTATAGTTTGTACATAGAAATTTTGGGTCTTTGATTCATATTGAGCTAAATTTTGTGAAGGTACAAGGTAAGGCTTTAGCTTCTTCTTCTTCTTCTTCTTCTTCTTCTTCTTCTTCTTCTTCTTCTTCTTCTTCTTCTTCTTCTTCTTCTTCTTCTTCTTCTTCTTCTTCTTCTTCTTCTTCTTCTTCTTCTTCTTCTTCTTCTTCTTCTTCTTCTTCTTCTTCTTCTTCTTCTTCTTCTTCTTCTTCTTCTTCTTCTTCTTCTTCTTCTTCTTCTTCTTCTCCTCCTCCTCCTCCTTCTTCTTCTCCTTCTTCTTTTTCTTCTTCTTCTTCTTCTTCTTCTTCTTCTTCTTCTTCTTCTTCTTCTTCTTCTTCTTCTTCTTCTTCTCCTTCTTCTCCTTCTCCTCCTCCTCCTCCTCCTCCTCCTCCTCCTCCTCCTCCTCCTCCTCCTCCTCCTCTTCCTCCCCCTCCTCCCCCTCCTCCTCCTCCTCTTTCTTTTTTTCCAAACAGAAACCCAAGTGTTTCAATATTTGTGAAACAGTCTGCCTTTTCTTTATTGAATTGCCTTTGAACCTGTTCTGAAACTCCATTGACCAAGTGTGGGTCTGTTTCTGGACTCTCCCTTATTTTCCATTGACCTGTATATCTAACCTGCCTCTCGTATCAATGGTTTTGACTATTATAACTTCATGGTAAGTCTGGAAATTGGGTAGTATAAATCTTCCAACTTTGTCTTCTCTTTCTGATTTTTGACGCAGCTCATAAATTTCTTAAAAGAAGAAATTCTACTGCGATTTTTCCTGAAATTGCCTTGAATCTGTAGGTGAATTTGGGGGTAAGTCATATAAACAGTGTTGAATCATTAGCTCCAAAAACACAACATGTATCTTCATTATTTAGGTATTTTTTAAATTCCTTCATTGGTATTTTGTAGTTTTCAACATAAAAGTCTTATAGATACTTTGTAGGATTTCTATATAAGTATTACAGGCTTTTGCTGCTATTGCAAATAATACTTTTAAATTTTTAATTTCTAAGTTATTGTTAATATACAGAAATGTGATTGACCATATAGCCTCTGCCCTTGCTAAACTCACTTATTAGACCTACTAGTTTTTCTATGGTATATATATTTGAGATTTTTCTCTGTTGCCTATCATGGTACATGTCAATAGAAATGATTTATTTATCCTTTTCCATTTTAAATGCCTTTTGTTTGTTTGTTGCAATGGTTTAAATTTTCTGTTTAACACTGAAAAATACTGGGGACAGACATCCTTGTGTTGTTCCTGATCTTAGAAGAAAAGTCTTCAGTCTTTATCCATTAAATATGATGTGACCCTTGCTCTTTTGGGGTGGCCTTTATCAGGTCATGTAAGTTCCCATTTAGTCCTAGTTTTCTGGAGGTTTTAATCAGGAATGAATGTCCTATTTTTTTTGTCAAAGACTTTTCTGTGTCTACTGAGATTATCACTTGATTTTTTCTCTTTGTGCTGATGATATGATAAATCATATTAACTTATATTTTAAGTGTTGTACTGGCCTTAAATTTTGGGGATCAATTCTACTTGGTTATAATATACTATACTTTTTATATGCTATTGGATTCTATGCTAGTACTTTGGAAATTTTTCCATCTGTGTTCATGAGCAGCATTGGTCCATAACTTTCTGTCTCTTATCTCTCTGTCTTCTTCCTTCCTTCCTTCCTTCCTTCCTTCCTTCCTTCCTTCCTTCCTTCCTTCCTTCCTTCTTTCCATTGGGCTTTGATATCAGGGTTAAACTGGCCTTATAAATTTAGTTGGAAAGCAATCCCTCTTGTAATTCTTGAGGAATTTGTGTAGAATTGGTAGTTCTTGTTAAAAATTACTTTTCATCATGAAAAGAAAATCCACACATTTAATTTTCTGTTAAAAATATTCACCCTATCTGGCAGGCAGCTTAAGTACCAAAAAAGCTTTACTTGCATAGGGAAGCTTCTACATAGATAATTTTACTGTGGAGAGTTTTGAGGATAAGTAGTTCTCCAATGGCACCAGCTCTAGGGCAGACTTTATTGAATATGGAGTGAAAAAAAATAATTTGCTGGGCAAGATTTAGTGTCAGGCACCTACATCGTATATGGTCAGGGTATCTTTAATACCCTCAAAAACTTTAAGCAGTATGATCAATTTTAGAGGTGAAGATACAATGCCTCATGAAATCTAGGTAATTTCTTTTTATTAACAACCTGATTAAGAGATAGCACTACATTTTATTTTAAACAATACTTCAGTATGTGTTGATTTTAAAGATAGTGCATAACTTTTAAAATGTTTAATAAAAATTTCACGAATGTTATTTAGAGATTTCTCGTCTTATTTCTACATGCATCAAAATAGTGTTTGGAGAGACTACAGTGAAAGAGGTGTGTGTGTGTGTGTGTGTGTGTGTGTGTGTGTGTCTGTCTGTCTGTCTGTCTTCATTATGCTTCCCAGAGCTTTTTGCCAATTATTCAGGCACTAGGGAGAAATTTTTATAGATGGCACTTCAGGTAAAGATGATATAGAGAGAACAAAAAGTACAAATTCCAAATAAGCTGAAGCTCTTGAAAGCCAAAGGCAAAGACAATGGTTTGAGAAAATAATATCCTGGTTTGTTTTAATTCTGAATTTCTTCTCTAAGTAACCATAACCAAAATCTGGAGAATTCAGAAAATTGATTTTATTCCATGAATGACACATAAGGTAAGAACTTCCCCACCACCTGAGTTTTTCCAAGTTAGAATTTGATCAGTAGTTGGAAAGAAAAGGAAAATGGTGATGATACTAGATGTAGTCTGGGCCAATGCCGTTGAGAAGGAGCCCAGTGTTTCATTTTCCACTTTGTATAAGCCTTGATTTCTGTCACCCACAGAATTGAAAACAAAATCCATGGATGATCGGAAGTCCAGATAGATGAGAGGTAGATGAGAGTCAATTAGATGGATAGTTGGCTTCTTTGGTTACAGCCCTGAGGAACTACAAGACTCCTAGAAAATCTCAACTACTGCAGGACCCAGGTACACTGTAGCTGTGACAGAGTAAGATGCATGGCAAATTCTGTCTTTCTTTCATATATAAAGTAGAACTTTCTATTTTTGTATAAGTAGAGAAAAGAGCAACTATCGTGTTTCTATTTCTCCCACTCTTGGAGAGGTGTGATCCCAGGACACACCTGTGCTCTGCCAGGGAGGAGTCTGTGGTTGTATTGACCCTCCCTGCATAAGGCAGGGTGTCTATTTAATTCAGGGACTGGAGCATGAAACTGAGAAGAGGATAGAATCCATTTTCTATGTAGTAAAACTGCTTTTTTGACCTTCACTGATTCCTGTGTTATCCCCAAATGGATTTTAACTTGAGAGGAGGGAAAAGTGCTATTTACTACCTTCTACATAAACACGAACTTATTGATGCATGGACTAGGGTCCTTGAAACACAGTCCCAATTCTTATATTTGGAGGCTGAACTCCAGGAGAAAATGTGCCTTCCACAGTGGCTAGGGCAATAGGTATAGGCTTTGATACTTGTGTAGGGCTGGCCTCATTTTGATATTGTACCTTGATGATAGCCAATGCATTCTGTTTCGTCCATGCAGATGAATTTTTTACTGGAATGGACCTCTGTAACTCATCTTGGCCCAGATTGGTCCTATGCAGTTGTGCCTTTAAAGTATTAGTGATTGAAAGACAACTCCAGTGTAGTTTGTCTTCCACTAGGATCATAGCTTGGGCTCTAAAACTAAGTTCCATGAACTTGCAGTGAATGAGACCTGGCCTCTGAATTGCATTAGGTGTTAGCAGTTAACTTTAGTTCAGCTTGTCTAAATTAGGTTTCTCTCTGGCTTATTTGGAATTATATTTAGCTCTAGGGCCAAGGAGAAGCCAAGGAGAAAGTCTGAATCTTATCATCTCTTTTCCTTTATGAGACTTCCTTGGGCTTGTTACCACTTTTAATCTACTAACAACTGGAAAATTCCTTTAAAAACTCCTTCAAAAATTCCTTCAGATATTTTTTCAGGAAAAATAAATCAAAGCCATGGTATGATACCATATTATCCGTGTATTAGAATGACTCCTGTCCAAAAAAACAGAAAATAACAAGTGCTGGCAAGAATTTGGAGAAATTGGAATGCTTGTAAACTATTGGTATAAATGTAAAATGTTGTAACTTCTATGGAAAATTGTATGGCAATTCCTCAAAAATTTGAATATATTATTACTATATGACTCAGCAATTCCTCTTTAGGACATATACCCCAAATAATTGAAAGTAAGTCTCACAGAGATATTTATATATCCATGTAAATAGCAGCATTATTCACAACAGCCCAAAGGTGGAAACAACCATTATGTCCATTGATAGGTGACTCAATAAATGCTATATGATATATATGTATAATATAGTAGCATTCAGCACAAAAGGAAGAAAATTCTGACATGCACTACAACATGAACAGTTTTTGAGGGCTTTATGGTAAGTGAAATAAGCCAGTCAAAGAAACGAATACTGAATGATTGCTCTGTGTGAGGTACTTAGAATAGAACAAAATACATGTACATAGGCATGAATTGGCGTGAACATGCTCTATATACAAAGATTTGAAAATTGTACTGTATATGTGTAATAAGAACTGTAATGCGTTCTGCTGTTGTGTATTAAAAAAATAAAGTCAATAAAACTAAAAAAGAACCCCCCCCCAAAAAAACAACAGAATGGTGGTTGATAGGGGAGGGGGGGATCATGGAAGCTGTTTAATGAGGGGGGGAGTTTCCGTTTTCAAGAAGAAAACAATTATAGGGATGGGATATACAACAATATGAATGTCCTTCACATCACTGGAATGTGCATTTAAGAAGTAATAAAAATGATAAATTTTATGTCAGGTATATTTTACCTCAATTAAAAATGAAAATAACAAAAATACAAAAAAAAAATAACCTCTCCAAGACAAGTTAGATTTATCTGCATCCTCCCTGCCTTTCATCTTTATTTGTTCTTTGTCCAAAATCTCAAACTTTGCCTTCAGGAAATCTCTTTTTCTAGTTTAAATGGTCTTGCTACCTTTACCTGAGGTAAAATTTATTACAAATAATTTCTTGGGAAGTACAATTTCAGGGTAGTGAGAGTAAGGACCAAGAGGGCAAATAGGAAAAGAGAGCAAACAGATGTAAGGTGCTGGGCAACATGTCAATTAAGAAATCAGTCCTGTGGGTCATATCTGGAAGGAGAAGAGGAATTTACTTCCCAGCTCCTTCCCACCACCTGTCACTCCATAGTCAATTTCTTATTGTGGGGAGTTGGTACCATTATGCTTCTGGGTGACATCATCTGGCCCCTTAAAAGGAATGCCATTAGGGAAGCCAGGTCTCATGTACTGTGGCATAGCACATCGTCCACTTGAGGGAGGCCACGCTAACAGATGAGCAGGCACTGGAGATGGAATCTACAGCTCTCCATGAGTAAGTGGACAAGGGCCTGAGGGATGAGTGGGAACCCTTGACACCTGTGGGAAATCATCAACTGTGCCTCAAACAGAGGTGTACAAAAGTGAAATACAGTAAGTTAAAAAATAAGAAAAGGTGCCCAGGTTGGTGTATATGTATATTGTTCTATTGGAGCAACATGTTTAAAATGTAAATATCCAGCACCAAGATTTGTGGACAGATAAAATTTGATTGCTAATAAATACAACTGGAAAACACAACTGGAAAACACTTTGGAGGATTTCCTGAATTAGTGGAAAGCTGCTGTGAAGCTGTCACAAACTGCAAATATCATTGACTGCTAAAGGTAGTAGCAATAACTACTCTGCTAAGAATCCCTAACTAAAAGCGGGCACGAAGACGGTGCTATTCTTAATGCTCACTGTGGGGCAGGAAATGCTTAGAAGTTTAATATGTGGTGTGGAAAAAAAACCCCACCAAGAATGGTCTGATGACTGGGGCTGCCACTATTGAAATCTCTTAACTGTTAAAAAGGTTAGAAAGTTGCTCTTTGAAGAGACATTGAGATGATGCCCATGTGAATTTTCCCCACCTGCAATTATGGTAAACCTCCTTGTTTAAAATAATCTAATGACAAAGTATTTCACTCTCCCAAGTTTAAGTTCCAAGTTGTCGATTCTGGACAAAGACACTGGCACACAAGGCTCAAGGATGTGGATACTGTTTCTTTCTCTCCACTGTCCTTCCCTCAGATATCCTGGCCATCTGCCTGGGTCTTGGTAACAGCTGTGTGTGTCCCTTGTATTTCAGACCTTGAGATCTAGGAGCATACTTTTGAGTGGAAGAACTGATCTAGAGACAGAATTTGTGGGTTTTTTTTTTTTCTTTCTGTAATATTTTGAGGGCATGAAGCAGGCATTGCCACATCTTTTATTTACTGACTTCCTGGTTCCTTTTACTAGTAGGGCATAAGAGAGAGGCTTGATTGGATTGATGTAATTGGGAAGGTATTTTTAGGATTTGCTCCTATTCCACTGAGGGAGAGCTCAGGCTGGGGTGATACAGGAAACAGGTCCTGCATGTGATACTTTGGCCCCCCATGAAAGAGAAAATTATTAGGGAAGATTTTGTTTCTTGGAACATAACAAAATGGGAAAGAACATTTATGTTTGGATCTTAATTTGTTATAGAGAATTTGGTTGTGAGATGAAGTTCTGATTGTTTAAAACTGCAATATTTAATGTGGCAGTTTTTAGAATTCCTTTTAATCTAACATTTGATCTCATTATCCTCATATATTGGATGAGGTGAATGGAAATAATTTAGAATAACAAGAGGATTTTGTTTTTCTAGAGCATAGTATGAACTACTGTTCTTTTGCAAATCTTATAGGCAAAGGCCGAAATGGTTAACTGGTTCCTAGGAGGATACACAGATCGATGGGTTGGTTTATTGCAACAACCTATGTCCTGAAAGCGGGAGTTATATCACCCTGAAGAGGCAGTTGGTCTCTTCCTCCAAGAGAAACTGCCAATCTGCCTCCAGGTGGCACGCATTAGAGATCATACAAATATTTTAAAATCTTTCCCATATTGCAAGTGTGATAATAAACAATATTAAGTTTTGTTTTCATTCCACCTTGAGATTTAGCCAAGAGAGGAGTTGTTATCTTCAGTTTCTAAAGGAGAAAAATAAAGACACAAGGAGTAAGGATTTCCCCAAAGTCATGTATCTACTTTTTGCTCTATAAGCTATTTGTCTTTGGTATTCCTAAACAATACGATGAAATGGAGATAGAAAAAAACCATAGAACTTCAAAAAGGATTTGAATCAACCTGGACACACAAGGTATATTTTAAAGACATAAAAATTCTGTTTATTTCAGATATAAAATTGTGCAGTATATTCTATCTATACTTTTAATCAAGCATATTTATAGGGTACAACAAGTGCATTACATATTAAATAGTCCTACTGAATTTATAGCATTGAACTAAACATGGGAAAGTCTATTGAGAGAGAGGCAGGTTTGATCTGTAAGATCTCACCTTGTAGGAAAAGCCATAAAAATGAAGGCAACTGTGACCCACGATTATGTATGTTCAGCGCTGTAAGAACTGAATGAAGCACTTATACGTGTTCTGAGTATTGAGCATGTGCATGTAAGTTGAGTGACCAGAACAAGTTCTTTTCTGGAAGAAACAAAGGGACATTCAAGTCTGACTTAAAAGTTACCTCTCTTTCCAAACTAATTATTCTGAAGCTTTCTTCTTATCTTTTCTTTTCTTTTTTTTTTTTTTTGGTGGTGGGGATGGTGTACTGGGGATTGAACTCAGAGGCACTCAACCACTGAGCCACACCCCCAGCTGTATTTTGTATTTTATTTAGAGACAGAGTCTCACTGAGTTGCTTAGTGCCTCACATTTTGCTGAGACTGATTTCAAACTCACGATCCTCCTACCTCAGCTTTCAGAGCCTCTGAGAATACAGGTGGGCACCACTTCACCCAGTGTGAAGTTTTCTTATTTTCATGCAATTGAAATTCTTCAGTGTGGTTACTATCAGTTGTGCATATTCTTTGGTTTCCCTGTTTTAATTACTCCAAAGATTTATCTGCTATTTTCTATCATTTATTCATTCATTAAACAAATATGGTTTGGGGGATTTAAAGGGCTTTAGATGGTGAGGGTATGACCATAATTACAGCAAGTAGGTGCTTGTGTCCAGGAGTTTATAGTTAGAGAAACATCAGTTAAAAAAAAAAATTGTTCTTTTCAGACTGTGTGGCAAGTGCTATGAGAAAGGTAGATGGGGCAGTATAGGTTTGCATTCACATGAAAGTGACATCCCACCAGACTTTGGAGGACCGGAAGTTCTCCAGAGAAACATGGTACCTAGGTTTAGCCCTGTGAGGAGCATGAGAGCTGGTCGGCTAAATAGGGTTGAAGAGGAAACACTCTTAAGAGGGCTCAGGAAATTTTGTCTAAATTATCCCTGAGAGGGAAAGCTGGTCAGCCTCAATGATGTGGATCCCATGATTTTAATGCTTTAAGAACTTCTAAATTTCTCAGTTTGGTCACACATCTGTGTGAGCCCAAGTCTCCTCTGTATCTCTACAGTTCCAAAGGAATGGATGATGGTGGCGGGTATGGTAATATTTAGATGGAAAATAAAGCATTGTAGTAAATAATAAGGAAAGGGGGAATGGTGTGGGAAAAATAAAGTTCTAGATTTCCCAGTACTGTGTTAAGCAAAAAGCTTTTGTTCCAAATGAGGCAAGTGACAATAAAGACTCAGCTCGATGCATTTTAATTTTCTTGGAGGATAAAACCAAAACAGTTGTTAGAAGAGTTTAATTATGACTACATTTCATTAGTTAGGTAGATAAACCTGAGAATTTGTAGATATTAGTGGCTAAAAATCCTCTTTATTAGTTTAGTCCCTGTGGCAGAGACAATACTGCTTTTTCAGCCTGGATGCTCCGGAAGACTGCATTTCTCAGACCCCTGAGGTTAGGTTAAGGATGAAGTTTTATGTGACTGAGTTTTAGCCAATAGAATGAGTAGAAGACATGTAAGCCACATCAAAGCTTGGCCTTTAAAAATGTCTCACCTATTCTTTACTTTTATTAGCTAAAAAGCAGAAGCAAAACTGAGTTCTTGATTTCATGGCTTAGAAGAACCACTGAGTAGAACCAATCTATACAGGACTATAATATGAACAAGAAATAAATATCTATTGTGCTAAATAAATATCTATTTCGCAGTATTTCCAGAGATGTTTGTTCTTGAAGCGGAGCCTCATTCACCCCAACAAGTACACTCTTCCTTCTGGAGGGCTTGATAATTCACTGGACAAAGGAAGTGTGGAAGCTGGAATCAAGGTGACATTTTTTTTTTTTTTTTAAAGTACGGAACCAGCCTAGATGTCCATCAGTGGTTGAAGAGACAAAGAAAATGTGGTATATACACACAATGGAGTTTTATTTAGCCATTAAGAAAAATGAAATTATGTTATTCATAGGAAAATGGATGGAACTTGAGAACATTATGACTAGAGAAATAAACCAAACTCAGAAGGGAAAGGGTCATATGTTTTCTCTCATATGTGAAAGTTAAAGAGGAAAAGAGAAAATAAAGTTGCGGGGTGTCTCAGGAAAATCAAAGGGAGATTAGTAGAGTAGAGGAAAGGGGCCAAGCAGAGGGATACAGGTAGGCAAAGGAGAAACACTGGCAGATGATATTGGCCAAATTTTCTTGTTATTTTGTGTGTATATGTAATATGTAATAACAAATTCCACCATTATGTAAGATGAGATGATGATGATGATGATGATGATGATGATGTTGTGGTACCAGGGATTGAACTCAGGGGCACTTAACCACTGAGTCACATCCCCAGCCCTATTTTGTATTTTTTATTTAGAGGCAGGATCTCACTGAGTTGCTTAGTGCCTCACTGTGGCTGAAGCTGGCTTTGAACTCTTGATCCTCCTGTCTCAGCCTCCTGAGCTGCTGGGAGTACAGGCATGTGCCATTGCACCTGGCTCTAATATAACGCGCTAATAAAAATATGGGGAAAGGTGGTAAATTGAGATGGGGTTTTTCAAAATGAGCCTAATGAAGAAGAGCAGGTATAAGGATCAACAGTTATGAGGTGAAATTTCAATGTGTTATGTTGGAAGATGATTTAGTCTTCTATTTGAGTGATTTTATAAATATACACATATGGTCAAGGATAAGAATAGTTGTCTTACATGTTTAATTCCCTGAAGTATCTACTACCTACATACCATTTAAAATTGTTAATGGATTGGTTCCTTCACTGAATTCTGGAGAAAATCTTCTGGCTTTTTGAGTCAATGAATTCCCAGAGCTGTAAAGTTTATTCTATTTGTGCCTGAAATTGCCTTGAATTGTCCGCATTTTCACATGAAGTACTTTGTTTAAATCACAGTAGTATATTTATGCTGCTTGCAACATCTACATTTTCCTGAAAAAAATTTTTTTAATGCAGCATGCTCTCACTCTTCTTAAAAACTTTTCTCATTAGGTAAATTGTAAAAGCCAGCACCAGATGTCAAATCCAAGTTTGTTACACAAGCAGTTCGGAAGGTCAGAATGATCTCCGCAAGACGCATACCAAAAACTAACTCAATTTTTTTATTTTCCCGAAAGACTTTTCTTGTGAAATCTGGTTTTCACATCTTCCTATGCTTTTTCTTAATGACTTGCTTTTAAATTTCAAAATATGATCAGGACAAAGTGTTTTAGAAAGTTTATTGTGTTTTATTTATCTTTGAAATCTCTTGGATGATTCTTCACAGAGTTTCTTCCTAGAAAAGTCTTTTACATAGAGGGGGTACTAAATGAGTATGTGTTGGCCAGTTTAAAGATTTGAGTCTGAGCTGGAAAGCAGATTAGAGGTCATCTAGTCCAATTCAGCCCTTCTGTGTTTGAAAAAAGGAACCACCCAGAGAATTAAAACCCTCCAGCCAAGGTCACACAAGTTCAGTGCTGCTATTACTGATGGTGCTGTTTCTTTAATTTTGTGAGCGACTGGGTAATTTCTCAAAGCCATCATTTCTCTCTTTTGATCCTAACATTAATGATGTGAGGCAGAAACACATATTATCAATCCTTTTTGTTTTTCAACAAACGAAGAAATCAAGGCCCAGAAAAACCCAGTCAAGTAGCTGGATCATCGTATACATTGATTGTACAAAAATTGATTGAACTTTTATATGTACTGGGCACTGTTCTAGTTTTGTTTGAAAAAAAGACAAAGGTGCTCTCCTCTTTTATCAGGAATAAGGAGAGAGAAAAAGAAAACACTGTAAGAAATAATGGCTGAGATGAGCAAGTTTGCCTCCTGACTTCAGTCCGGTGTGTTTCTCTCTGCATTTTCGTTAATTGATGAAAACAAATGAAATTTCTGGTGGATTGATTAATTTTCCCTTCCTGAAAAGAAACAACCCCTTGAAAGAATTTATCCTGCAAAGAATGCAGAGCATTTTAGATGCGGCAATAAAAAGAAGGCTTCAGAGAGTTATATAATTTTATGTGCTCAAGAGAATATGGGGAAACATCAGTACATGTTCCCTTTCTCTCCGGCTTTGAGATTTATGATTGGTCTGTTACAATAATAATAACTGAATATTGGCACAAGAAATATATTTGATTCAGTGGATAACATTTGACAGCCCTAACTTGTGAAATGTAGAAAAGTTCTTGCAGGAAGCTCCAGCAGAATATGTAATATACAAGAAGGTATTCAGGGAACAGAGAAATAAAATCAAAGGAACCTGCTACCCAATCTGTTTCATTAAATATGAAAATTAAAATGCCTTAACAAAATGCTTGCTCTTCCTCTCTCCTCCCAACAAACAAAAGCTTTGGTAGGCAGCCCGAAATTGCTCATCAAGGAAAAAGACCAGACTTAGATTTTAAATGGCTTCTTCTGAATGAAGCAATTAATGCTAAAAGGAACATGTTGTCTCCTCAGCATCTGTAAGGTGAAACATTCATTGTGCTTGCTGGCACTCTGTCAAGCCTCACCTTGGCCTAAGCAAGTACAGGAAGGGTTTGCTGCCTGTGCCCTTGACCTCTGGTAGTCGGGAAGATTTGGCTGATCAAGTTGACAGGAGCAGTTCTCCCTAGACTGGGAATGTGTCTGGGAAATATACTTCCGGGTCCCTCTCAGACTCTTGCTTACAGGCATTGGCAGGTCTGGCAGGATTGGCATCTCCTTCATTTGCAGAATAGAAATTTCACCTTATGATGTTTAGATTTTGAAATGCAATTCAAATAATGCAAAAGAGGATTGTCTTTACTTAGTTGTGTTTGTTCTGATTATTTAGCTTTTTCAAAAATATTCCCATCTTAAAATACTTATTGTGCATTTACTCACACACTGGCACATTTACTTAGGCCACATGAACAAACATGGTCTAGTTCATCAAAGTGTACCACCTTGGGAAAGCTGTGGAGCTCGTACATAGAGCAAGACATGGTGCCGTCTTCAAGGATCCTTAGATTGGGGCTGGGGCAGGAAGAGAAATTTTTAATGACAGTAGAACATGATGGCTTAGAGAGAAGCAGGGCAAAAAAATGCAATTGAGCCCAGAGGGGTGGCAAGAGCTCTTTCCAATAGAATGAATTATGACAGTCACTCCATACTTTGCTGTCATTGCCCTGCAAATGGCTGTGGGCAGGGATGACCAAGAGGGTTTGGATTACTCTTTGTTCTCCTGGACCCTTGCAAGCAAAGGGCTTCATTTATTTGTTTCATGTATATATGCTTCTTATAAGGTTTTTTTTTTTTTTGGTAGAACAAAGGGATATATACCTATAGGCTCTAGCTCTCTTTATTAATTAATTAATGCATTAGTAATCTTGACAACAGGAATCAAACTTCTTCCCATTATACATATGAGGAAACTATAAACATTATTTTATGGTCAGTGCTATAATTAGTGATCCATATTTATTCCTCCGTGAAACCAAACTACTGAAACATTTTTTACATTTAAATTGGGAAGGTCAGCAATCAGCACAGAGTCAAATAAATATTTTTTTGAATGGATGAATGATGTCAGAGACTAGACCCATCTTTGTTAACAATAACCTATGTTGAAAAAATCCTAACATTGAATTCACTGGCCTCAAAATTAAAGGAAATTTCTACCAAAGCAACAGTAGATCTTGCAAGGAGACCTTAAGTGGTTCAGTTTAACCTTTCCTACATTCTGTTTAGTGATTAATCTTTCTAGCTTTTGCTTACTGTCAATGTTTACTTCTCATTTCCCAATCTTGGGGAATCATAGTAGCTTTTATTCATTTGATTAATTTCTAGGCAACTACATAAAGAAATACACTTATTTTCAAACAACTGGTTTTCTTATGGCTTTCAAATTTCCTTTATGATAATAATGTGGGATGAGGAAGGAAATCCTGTATTCTAGAGTCACAAACTACAACTACAAACTAGCTTATAACCTTGGGAAAGTTTTCTTCTTTCTTTTGGGGTCAATTTTCTCAGATGTAAAATGGGGAGACTATTCCAAGCTGACCTCTCTTATTGTTTTGGAGGGATCAAAGAACATGAACTAATTGGAATTGTACGGTGAACTATAAAGTGCTACATAAACCAAGGTGCTTATTATTCACTGAGCCTTGGGCCTGTCAGACCATATGATCTTCTTCCAGGGTTGTTTGTTTATAGTTGATTAATTCCCCTTTACCCCCTCCCCACTCCTTTTGAGGTCCACAAAGATGGGGATTTGGCAAAGAAATAAAAAGATGTAGGTTTCATGTAAACAACTCCTCCCCTACTTAATCTTATTTTGGTCTCTCTATTCATATGTCTTCTTAATCATAAGGACCAAAGGAGGCAGAACTTTATACACCCAGTTAGGATTCTGACTGCTTGAAGGCCCTAGATCTCAGGGAAAGACCATTCTCCTCCTCCTTTGCAAAATATTTTTTATGTCAGTTATTTTTCATTGAGAGATTTTATTACCTACTCAGAAGATAGAGCTGCAGGGCTTTTCTTTCTTTCTTTTTTCGGGTCTACTTGTTTGACTTTTAAAATGCCTTTAATAATGAGAAAAATGCTTCTGCAAGAACACCACCCTCATGGCATTCCATCTTTATGATCTCATATCAGGTTCACTTTCCTGACAAAGTGCAAGGTAGGTCTCTTTCTGCCAGCGCTATCAGCTCTGCTGAAGCCTGGATCAGAGATGGGCTTTCCCTTAGTCCATAGTATCATTATCCATAATAAAAATTCTTGAAGCAGGACTATGCTGGCAATTTTGGTTTCAGGGATGATGTATGAGATAGAGAACAGTCCATTTTGGGCTATGAGTTGCTGACATCAGGAATACTCCTTGTTCAGATAAAATAAGTCAATTTGACTCAGAAGACAGAGAGGTTAGAGCTACACTCTTGTAAGGTAGCATGACCTTCTAGTATTAAAACAGCAATCTGCCTTCAGGCAGAGCTTGAAAGTTAAGCTTCTTTCTTTAGCTGAAGGAATCTGGTCAGAGGTGATGACAGGTGAAACTCTTAGTTTCATCATTTATTAGCTGGGTGACAGTAAAACTGACCATTGGTTGTTTATAAAGCAGGATAAAATATCTGCTTTATCACCCTCTACTGTGTTGTAAAGATTGAATGAGAATTCCCTCATGTGCATTGATGATTCTGATTTTAAAGTGGTTTCTTATGGGAAATGGTGAGTGTATGATTAAGAATCTGGGTTTGGGATGCATTCTTACATATCTGAATTTGATTCCCATTATTTTCTAGCTCTGTGACCTTGTATCATTTGGTTAAGCTGATTGATCTTAAGATTCCTCACCTTCTGAATGGAAAATGGAATATCAAATTTATAGGGATACAAGAATGATTAGTTGATACATTATAATTATTTTAGCTTGGTACTTGGTGTGTGGTATGCACTCTGTAAGCTGCTACTGATTGTATCTTATTTCATTCCTGACAAACCATGTAAGAAAGAAAGGCAGCTCTAATAAGAGCTTCCATGGTGACATGATGTTCATCAGAATCACAGGAAGCCAAAGTATGTTACTCCACTGTAAAGGGTAAAGATAGAGTCTGAATCCAGTTTTCGGACTTAAATCCAGCAGAAATATCCTACAAACTCTGAGCACGTGAGTGCTGTTAGTGTAAAACTGTATCCTCCTTTGGGTTCTTTCCTGAAAATGACCTGGGGGAAAAGATTCCTTAAGATTTGATGCTGTTGATTTATAGGAAGCCTATTATTGCTGACTCTACAAAATCTTCAGAACTTGGAACACCCTCTACATAAATCTATGATAATATTTGTGATGCATCTCCAAAGTGGGGAAAAGGAAATGTGGGAATCTCAACAAGGACTGAGAATTATGCTACCCATGAGAAGTCATAGTCAGTAGCCAAGGAGGCACTTGTACTACAAAACCCTTACTTAAATTTCTGCTTCAATTGAAACCAGGCTCCTAGAGGGCAGGTGTCAGAACTGGGAGGATTTTAGAGATGATCTAGGTGAAGACATGTGAATAATCAAAGCGAATGAATAATGGCACCTGCGTCGGTTCGTCCTATCAGTAATAAGCCACATTATTGGTCCGTCTGAATGAGGACTGGGCCTCTCACCTCCCAGTTTAGAAAGTATCACCTTTATTTATCAGTAGGCCCTTCAGGAACTTGACTTGAACACCACAGTCTTCCCTCAAGGCCTGAAAGGAGATCAAATGTGGATGAATGTGGCTATAATTCCCAGGTAAAAGGCTTAGGTCTTTTCAAAGTAATGTGGAGATTCAGAGACAAATAAACCAAGCTTGGTTTGAAGAATCACAGGGGAGAACTAGGAAGAGGCAGCCTTTGATTGGAGCCTTGTAAACCAGATGCTATGGAAAAGAAAGAAGAAGTACATGCATTAAATGGCCCAGAAGGAAAAGTTGATCATTTCCTCTTGGGATAAGGATAATCTATTTGTCTTTCATTAGCTTCAGTATCTCATCTGTCCACGAGGACAGGCATAGTCCTCTATATAGTTAGCTGATACGTGTGGAACATCCTGTATAGCACTGATATCATTGGGTTGTTTGAGAGATGAATAATAGAATATCCTAAATTTTTAAAAATAAATTTTGCAAAATTGCAAGACGAGAGAGAATTCGTATGAGTCACACACCCTCATGAACTCATTTATTGGGGTCTTGTAATTGAGTAACCTTTGTGCATTTCTCTTGGAGTGTGGGTGGAATCACTGTCCCAGTGCCACCAGCACTGTGTAAAGAGAGGATGAAGTGGAGGAGGAGGAGGGTGTCTTGAAGAAATGGACAGAGCTTTGGAAGCTCAGGTGATTTACTTGAGGAGATGCCCCTGAGAGGTGGCGGTGTTGGATTCCTAGGAGAAGTGGCAGTGTTGGCTCTTAGGCTCAGTTACTTTATAGACTTCTTATTTTGAAGTTTTCATAATTTTAGACTTACAAAATAATTGTGGAGAGTGCCTGTTATATCCTTCCCCAGTGTCTCTAATGTTAGTACCTTATACACTCAGAGAGCAATGATAATAACTAAGACATTAACCTTGGTACACTATAATTTGCTAAAGTTCACACGTTATTTATATTTTATCAATTTTTCCACAAATATCCTTTCATCCCCAGGATCCAATTGAGAGTCCCACACTGCTTGTAGTTATCAGATCTCTCTGCCATCTAGAGTGGTTTCTTATTATTTTCCCTTCTCTCTCATAATCATGACCCCTTTGTAAAGGTTTGATGATGCTGGGTGCAGTGGCACAAACCCATAATCCCAGCAACTTGGGGAGCTGAGGTGGGTGGTTTGCAAGCTTGAAGCCAGCCTCAGTGACTTAGAAAGACACTGTCTCAAATTTAAAAAACAGAAATGACTGGGGATTAAAAAGTAGAAAGAACAGAATAAAAAAAAATCAAAAGATAACTCAGTGGTAAAGTAACCCTGGATTCAATCCCCAGTATCAAAAAGAAAAAGGACTGATTAATGAGTCATTTTGCAGAATGTCCTTCAATTTTGTTTCTTTTCCTTTGCTTCATGTTTATGTTGATGGTATTGGGAAGGACACTGAAGAGCTGGAGAGGGGACACTTTCTTCTCAGGGCATAATGTCAGGTATATTATGTTGACATGTACTATTGGTGACATTAACTTTGATCACTTGGTTAAGATGGCATCTGTTGGGTTTCTCCAGTGTAAATGTACTTGTTTACCCTTTGTAATGAGTAATTATTTTGAGAAAAGATGCTTTGAGACTACAAGCATGTCTGTTTCTACTTAAACTTTTAGTAATAAACTAATTTTAGCATATACTGGTAGATCTCATTTGCTGCCATTATTACTGTGCTCTTCTAAGGGTCATTTACTTACTTCCTCAATATTTATTATCTGAAATTCATTTTCAGTAAAGAATGTTGCTTTGCTGCTTATTTAGGCTCAGTTATTTTAATTCCACGCTTATTGCTCTTTTCAATAAAGCACAGATGGAGGAAAAAATAAAAAGAGTTTGGGCTATTGAAAAGTATAATTTTTTCTTGGAAAGGGGATGAAGATGGTTTTACTGATTTCATTAATATTGACCAAAGGCTTATTCCTATATAGGACATTCTATAAGATGCCATAGAAAAAAGAGAAATGCAAAAAAAAAAAAGTATTCTAAAGTGACTGGCAAATTAGAAATAAATGCTTAAGCTACTTTTTGTGAAAGGGATAATAAAACTTCTCAAATAAGCATTGAACTGAAAAATAAGTACATCTATGATTATTGTAATGGTAAAGCTATCATAACACCCTTGATGATCATGACATATGTGCAGATCTCCTTAGTTTGTAGGGTTTCATGCATCATGGCATCTTTCTCAAAGCATATAGAAAGATAAGCCATTTGGGCTGCCTTTGGGACCTATGATTCCTTCTTGCCTGGAAGAGATTATGAGGCTTCAGAGAATACAAACATTGCTCCCCATTAGAAAATGGGAAATTAACACACACACACACACACACACATACACACACACACACACACACAGTATTCTCCAAATTAAACCTCTACTCTTGTGTGTGCTTTGTTTGTTTGTTTGTTTGGTTTGGTTGTTTCTTTTTTTTTTTTTTTTTTTTTGGTACTGGGGATTGAACTCAGTGGCAATTGTCCCCAGCCCTATTTTGTGTTTAACTCAGAGACAGGGTCTCACTGAATTGCTTTGCACCTTGCTTTTGCTGAGGCTGGCTTTGAACTCATGATCCTCCTGCCTGAGCCTCCCAAGCCACTGGGATTATGCTTTACTAATTGGTTTGGTATAATCTCAGTAATTGAATATTATCAGAGGGAAATGGGCTGGTATGGTCAAAATCACTGCCTTTTATTTTAACTTGTAGTCAATAAAACTAAACAACAATATTAAGGAGAACACCCAAAATCCTTCAGTGGGAGTGGAATGGGATGCAACTAGGGACAAACAGATTCTCTTTCTTTAGGTGAATGATATACTATAAAGGAAACATTTACAGATTCAAGCAGAACACAAATTGCTTAGGACAGTCTCCTGATGGCATAAAAACATATCTTCTTAACAGCAGAGTTTATTCATCTGTAACAGATTTTCAGGTACAATCTTTAGGGCTTTTTTTTTTTTTTTTTTTTTTTTTTTTTTTTTTTTTTTTGGTGCTGGGGATTGAACCCAGGGACTAGCACATGCTAAGTACAAGCACTACCACTAAGCTGAACTGACAACCCTCATTTATATTCTTATACAAATACAGGTAATAACCTGAGTTTGAAAAACAAGTCAAATACAGATAATGACCTGTGTTTGAAGACACAGGGAATAATCTGAATTTTAGAGATGAGAAAACTTAATACCATATGCCAATTTTGCTAGCAATGGTGGATCTTGAGATGGAACACTTTATGCCATTACCTCTGATCAGTGAAATTTCTGAAAATTCTTCACATCTGTAAATAGATAATGATTAGTATCATGTTTTCATGCTCAGAAAGGCCTTCAGCTGGACCGGTGATGGTAGAGTAGCTCTCTCTATATAAAGGCCCAGATAAACTCCAATCTGGGCTTTAGTTTTCAAATGATATTTTAAAAATTACTGATAAGGGATATATAAAGAACTCAAAAAAACTCAACACACACACACACACATACACAATACACACACACACACACATACACACACAAAAAAAAACAACAACCAAATAACCCCATCAATAAGTGGCCAAAGGTACGGAATAGACGCCTCACAGAAGAAGAAATACTAAAGGCCAACAAATATATGAAAAAGTGTTCAACATCTTTAGCAATTAGATAAATACAAATTAAAAGTACACTGAGATTTTATCTTGCTTCAGTCAGAATGGAAATTATCAAGAATACAAGCAACAATAAATGTTGGCAAGGATTTGGAGAAAAAGGTACATTCATACATTTTGGTGGGGCTACAAATTGGTGCAACCAATCTGGAAAGCAGTATGGAAATTATTCAGAAAACATGGAATGGAACCACCATTTGACCCAGTTACCCCACTCCTCAGTTTATAACCAGGACTTAAAATCAGTATATTATAGTGACTCAGCCACATCAATGTTCATAGCAGCTCGATCACAATAGCTAAGCTATGGAACCAACCTAGGTGCCCTTCAACAGATGAATGGATATCTAAAATGTTGTGCATATACATAATGTTATATTACTCAGCTATAAAGAAGAATGAAATTATGACATTTGCTGGTAAATGTATGGAGCTGGAGACTATCATGCTAAGTGAAATAAGCCAATCCCAAAAAATCAAAGGCTGAATGTTCTCTCTGATATGTGGGTGCTGACTCATAATAGGTGTGTGGGGAGATGGAGGTTCACTAGATTGGACAAGGGGCAATGGGGAGAGAGCAAGGGGATAGAATGGTAAAGACAGTACAATGAATCAGATATGACTTTCCTATTTCATGTATGAATACAGGATGTTCAACCACAAGAATGGAAAATTATACTCCATATACTTATGATATGTCCAAATACATTCTACTGTCATGTATAACTAAAAAGAACAAATTAAAAAAATTTTAAAAATCTTCTCAGAGCAGACAAAGGAAAATGAAAAAGAAAGAAATCACTTATAAGTTACCTACATATTAAAAAGACAACATTTAAAACTATTGATGCATTCTAATGTTTGTGATGTGTGTGTGTGTGTGTGTGTGTTTGTATTTATTTTTGAGGACCTGAAAAATAATATAAAAAACTATTAGGAAAAATGATTATAATTTGATCCTGACTGAGTATATGTTTGTTATATCTAGGGAATAAATTTACATATTATTTTCTTTCCATTTTAAAAATATTTATTTGTGGATTTCCAAGTGATCCACATTAGTGTTTACAAAATTTATTGCTAGGAATGATCTTTCATGTCTGTCACTTAGAGTCAAGGGGTCCATTTCAACCCCAGAGTCTGAAACTTTGATCTTGAAGGAAACAAGTTTGCATAGATAGGGCATGTTAATGATAATTCTCATGAATAGAACAGAACTTGATTATCATGAAGTTTTTGGCCATATTTTCTCATTTAAACCTCATAAAAATGCTAAACTAATCCCCCATACTGTGAGGAAAGCTGTAGTATAGTAATAGAGTGAACTTGCTTGATCTTGGACCTCTGAGATTGTCCTTGTTCAGATCTTTCAGCACTGACCCTTGTACTGAGCCAACATTGGCTTTCAGGACTGTGAGACTCTCTAACCAGAGGCCAGAGGCTGATGATTTATTTATTTTGCTTGAGCTGTTCATGGCCCCTTTTCTCCCTACCTGCTTTATGTCATATTGCCTCTGCCTCTGGTTAGTGACACTTCTGACCAGAAAGGAAAGGAGAACAGAACAGCACCACAGTAGGGCACAGGAGAACCCCAGGGAAGTTTCTCTTATGTAAAGCAAAACATTTAGCCAGTTGTTACTTTCCACCCCAAGCTGGCTAGGATTTGTTGTGACTGTGCTAGGTAATCTATGATGACTTGCTTTCCCCCTCTCGTCCTCAGTTTCTCCATCTGCAAAGTGAACTCTTCCAAGTCTTGCATCCCCGTGGTTCTCTGGTGCTGGTGATATGTGATTTTATGATTCTGAGCTTCTAGGGAAAAGAGTCAGTTGCAAAGCTGTATTCCAAAACCACCCTGACTGACTCGGGCCCTCCTCTCTGCTTTTGGAGTGGGCCCAAAGGAAAGGTCATTTTTATAGACATCTTGAGGTTGTGTTCCAATGTCCTCATTAAAAAACAGGAGTCCAGACTGGCAGTCCCAGGGGAATATTCAATCAAGGAGAAAAAAGGCCAAGTCATTACCGGAACCCTGCCATCAGAGGTGTAAATGCAGCGTTCATTCGTGGACTTTAGCTGAAAGTGTGTTCTATTGTGTGCTCTCTAGTTATGTAGGTTCCATTTGTCAAATGGGTTTGACCCTTTGGATAAGTCACCAGAGGTGGGAAGAGAGACAGAGAGAGAAGGAGAGAGAAAGAAAATTACAACAGTAAATTGTCTCTGAACAGTGAAAGATCAAAACAGCCTCTGGCTTTACTGCATGAGTCACCCTTGCAGTCAGACCACAAAAACAAGCGTGGCTTCTCTACTTAGCAGTCGTCTTCCTGTCTGGAAAGGAAACACTGCTCTGATTGGAGATATTGGCCATTTTTCAGGCTTCAAAGCAACTTAGGCAACTGAATAGACAAGAGAGAGTACAGGTAAAACAATTTTCTGAGTGCTTGTTTGGAGAACCAGCTACTTTATTCTGATTTGAAGTTACACTAAAATGCTTTCATCTTTAGCCAAAGCTGTTTTTATTTTCCTTTTTTTTTCTTACAATTTATAAAAATTGTGTTGGACTACAGGTCTAGTACATGCATCTATTTTACCTCAAATAACATAAATTGTTTTTCTGGCTGAAACTTGGGTTCTAGGCACTAAGCTGAGCACTACAGGAGAAGGAGAGATGACTAAGGACCATCTAATGAGGAAGTAAGACAAATACTTACATCATGATTCAATGAAAGGAAATACAAACTAAAAATAGGAAAAACATGAGACCATGAGGGTGTGAAGAAACCAGAGGTGGATCCTGATGGATGGTCTACCAGAATAAGAGGGCAGTGTGCAAAAAAGACATTTTGTGTATCTGGGATGTAGCAATGAATCCAAATTCAGCTTGAAATATAGTGTACATGTAAAGGAGTAGAAGAAATAAAACTGAAAGGAAAGATTGGGATCAGATCTAGAAGGAGTTTAAATGCCTGGGTGAAGAGTTTGTCTCTTATGCTATATATATTATGCTGTAGATTCAGGAAGGAAAGAAGCAGAAACAATATGGAAAGATAAGCTAACCCTAGCGAGGGAGAGATACAAAATCCAGGAAGATCAGTTAGCAGACTCTGTTCCAGAGTTCAGAGAAGACACTGATTATGGTTCCTCACTGAGCTCATTCCCTTTGGAGCCAGGAGAGGGTTTATAGGAGTGGGTGATATTGCTGTATCTGAACTTCTACTAAGCGAGGATATCAGTATAAAAGTGTTCATCACAGAATGGCTCAGTGTATGTAAAGTTTTTGAGCTGAGGTGTCTGGGACCTGAGACTGGTCAGTTCAAATTAGCACAGATGAAGGAAGATTCCCCATTTCTCAGACATCCAGGCAAACCATGTTAGCTGTAGTGCTTCCACAGCATGCGCCATTTGTTTCTTTGGGTTTTGAATGATGGAGTTGATTAGTCAACCCGTATTTTCTTTTCTGTTTGTGATTTCTTTCTAGCCAAAGTTCCATATCTAAGTCTTTCAAAGATAGTGATACCTGGAAGGGAGAGCTCCTATTCTGCCTTTGCTTCTTGTTGGACCTTGGGTAAGATACTTGCCCTCTCTGGGTCCTGGTTTCCTATTCTGTAAAGTGAGCCTGTTATGTCATTCAGTGTCCAGGCCTTTCCTGGATCCAACAGTTTAGATGTATACCCAGAACAAGCAGTGTCCTTTACTAAAGTTATCTTAGAAAACAAACCCATTTCCTTAAGCCCAGGACTAAGCACTTATGTATCATTCTTTTCAACACATTTTGGGTTGTGTTAATAGAGTCACACAGAAGGTAAGCAGTGGTCGCAAGGACATGCAATGATTTACTACCTATTGAGGACTAGGATCTCAGCTGCCTGACTCCCAGCCCAATGTCCTCGCTACTCTCCCAGGCTGTACTGATATCAAGGTAGGGTCAATGAAATATTTCACAAGAAATGTGCTGATGGTTCTTGAGTATACTGCATTTCCATTGTTTAATCTGAGTGAGGCTAGGCTATTAGAAAGGGAATCGTTTTACTGGGGTCACTGCAAAGTTATAGTAGTTAAATACATTTCCTTCAAGCTACTTCCTTTCATTGGAATGTGTGCAGCTACTGAGGTCCCTTTATAATCAGAGCTTCCATGAGCAGCTGTAGGAGATGATGCACTTGGATGTGGTCAGCCAGAAGAAACTGGATCATCTATGCTTTTCAATGTGGATCTCTCTGACCATGTAATCATATAAGTTCTGGGTCAAAAAGGATATTGGGGCTTATTCAGTCCATGGCCCTCTCCACTTTACTAGAGTGGCTTTAGTGGTTGTTTAGCATGGCCTTATATTGTCAACTGTCTCTTGACACTACCATATACTTGCCCCATAGTTATCTCAAACCCACCATATCTGAAGCAAAATCTGTGTTACCTTCCCCAGATACTTATCTTTTCTTCTCAGATTCCACTGCCATCTATTCAGTCCAACAAGCTAAAACCTGGTCCTTTTACACACATTTTTCTTTTGGATGTAATAAGTCCTGATTATGCTTCCTCTGAAGTCTCTCCACAGCCATTCTCTTTTGAACCCACTTCCATTGTCCCCATTCAGGCCCTCCACCATACTTCTTGGACTACACAGCCTCCCAAATGATTTCTCAGAGTCTTTGGTAGGCAAGTGTACATTTTAAAATTATAAATAGTATGTATTTTCCAAACTGATCTACCATGGAAGATTTTTTTTTTTTTTTTTTTTTTTTACCCAGAGCATCTTTTGGGGAATACTGGTTTAGGTTTTCCAGATGAATTGTAGTACCCATCATTGTCACATCTGTCCACCCCTCTTTGTCACTAAACTTGTTATTTCCTCTGCTTAGAATGCCCTTCTTCCAGACTCTCGCCATCTGTGGACATCCTACGCATGTTTCACGGCTCAATTCAAATGTCTTCTACTTTCTGAAACCTTCTTTGATCTCATGTCCTAGCATCACCCCCTGAGTGCTCTGAGGGCTGTGTACTCAAGTCTATTATAATATTTGAATCATATTCTACTTGTGTGAGTTTGTGTCTATCAGTCAACAATTTCTAAGCTCTTTAAGGGCTGCGAACTCTATGTTCTTCCTCTCTGTTACACCAGTGCCTAGCATGTTGATTTTGTCTTCATTCATTTCCTCCAACACTGATTGAGTAACTTGGTTGATTCTTGATGGACTTCATGTAATAAATGAACTTAGAAATTCTAGAAAAGTGTAACCAGTCTCTTTACCTCTGCTTCTTCTACCTGGGTCTGGGTGGGAAATGAGGATGGGCTGGGACGTGGCAGTATTGGCTTAGAAGAGAAGAGAGAACAAAGTTATGGATCATGATAGTACAAAGTCTTTATGGGAGAGGAATTCTGGGAGAGGGGAACTCCTTCTAAAGTGAAGTTGTTAGGGAAGTCCCCTGAAGCTACAGGATGACATCTTAAATTTACTGAATACTTGTTCTGTGCAGAACATTGCACTAGGAGCTGTGTAGATACGTGAATCTTCAAGGAGCCTCTTATGAGAAGTTAGACTTCCTGAAAATTCCTGGATCCTATTAACAGAAACAGTTCAGCTAGCTGGAAAAAACATAGGGAAATGTGCTTTAATAATGTGAGCATGCCAGAATCCAAGGGTAAGGAAGCAGGGAGGTCTTGAGGTGGGAAGGAGCCAGAAGAAGTAGAACCATAAGGACCCCAGGATGTGGCACTACTTTGAAATGGTTCTTTCTGAGTGTCTGTTTTGCTTTTCTTTCTGGCTATAGGCCAATATTCTTAGTGTTTCCAGTGATTTGGAAATCTGTATCAGTATCATGGTAGCAGTGAATACCACATCTTGCCGAATTGCTTTGGACACGTCATTTTCCCAACAACGAGATGAGAGCTCGGATTGGCTCAACTGTCAACTGGATGTCCTACTTTGATAATTTCTGCCTTAAATATTTTTTCAAACTTGGTAGGATTATATATAAATATGAAATATCTTAAGAAATAGTGACTTCTTGGGAAAATTATTTTCCAACTTCAGATTTCAATGGCCTTTTTCAGATAAAATGTGTTTTGTTATAACAAGTAAACATACATTTCTTTTTTAATGTGTAACTGTTTCCTACCTAAGAGTATTCTGGGCCTCTCTAATGCTTTCTGCCATCTTTCCTCTTCACTTCTGTTGATAGTGCACAATTTCTAAGTCAAGTCTCCCATTTTCTTGCAACTCTGGGTCAAACCAAGGATACTATGGATACTACTGCAAATTTCAAATATAGTTGCCAAAATATCTTCCAGTATCCTAAAATAGCTAAGAAACTCTTCATTTTGGGGACAGTCCATGCATTCCCCATCTGTGCATAATAACACTTCTATTTGTACACCACTACAGAATTTATAGTATGTTTCTGTGTCTATTACCTTATTTGGTATCCACAACAACCATCAGTCACTGAAGAATCTTTGTTGAGGACCTAGGGTGTAACAGTACTGGGGTAGATGTAGTATTACAATTTTGAACAAGATAGGTATGATATCAACCTATGGAACTGACAGTTTAGAGGAGTTTATATTTTTATTAACTCTTTTAGAGGCAAAGATATTAAGGTGAAATAATTTGTCCCATTCAGTGACAAATCCAGGACTCACCCTGGCTTCCCATTCCCAACCTAGGATTCTGTTTTACCATTGTCTCAAGAACCATTGAAAAATTCCTAAGCACCTCCTAGGAGTCCACTGATAAAACTATCTAAATGCCAATGAGCTTGTCAAAGTGGCAAACAGAGAAACCAAGCATCAAAATTAAGCAAGCAATAAAAGAAACCAATTTCTAAAAGCTCCCAAGTTGGGATGAGGGAGCTCCCAAACCAAAACAACTAATAAAAACAACAGCCACTTGAAAATAATACAAAAATTAAAAGACACAGAGAAATGTTTTCTTCCAAACCTAGCAGCTAGCATACTGTCCCCAAGTTGTAGAAAGCAAGATGTGATGTGAGCATTCAGATCCAGCTGAGAATAGAACTCTGCATCTTTGTCTTCCACACAGCCCTATTGACAGCTGCACAGGGCTCAAATGTGAGGAGGCTGTAGCTTTGGTTTGAACGTACGATCAGTAGGAGTCCCATAGGAGTTTCCAAAGAGAGGCAGGAGATCTGATAGAATAGGGGCCTCCTTCATGCCTACCATACCTTATGCTGCTGTTCTCAAGCTAGCTGCCTCCTGCCTCCAATGACTCTGTATATCTAATGCAGGCCTTGGTTGGTGCATGAGTAGAAAGGAAGATATGGTATTTCTTTCCTGAACTGTACTAATAGATCTCCCAAGTTAAATCATTGTACTTTTATATTTATCTCTGTTCCACTTCATTTTTAAGCTAAAAGATATAGCTCTTGGATACTTAATCCCATGGATGGTGGACAAAAACTGAGGGAAAGAGAAGATTTTTTTCTTTGAATTCATAAGGGCTCAAATAAGACCATAGCACCTGTCTCAAGAGGAAGAGGATGTATATGTAAACTATGATTGCATTATAATATAATAAGGGACATGTATAAATTTTGCAAAATCCCAGAGGATAACGTGAGAATCCATGTGGGTGGGTGCTTCAGAGCTGGACCCTAAAGATGGAAGTCTCCTCTTTAGAAAAATATAGTTGGGGCTGAGAGGAGGAAGGCAAGGGAAAATCATGCCATGTAAGCAAAGGCTTGGGGCTATAAAAGGACGGTATGCTCAGGGAGTGTTTGATGAAATACTGACTGCATTTCTGGTAGCAAAACACTGGTGTAGAGAAATAAAGTTGATGGATTCTCAGGTTTTCAGGTAGACTAGCCACTTTAACAACCAATGAATTTATCTCAGAATCTTAAGGAGTAGACTTATTTCTCACTCCCTTCACAGTGCAGGGTGGCAAGGAGTTATGCTCCAGACAGCCACTCAAAGTCCCAGGTTCCTTCCATCTTGTAGCTCAGCCCTCCCATTCGTCCCATATCTTTATCACTCAGCTGGTGGGTAGGGAAAAATTATAGAAAGGAAGATCCTGAACATATAGAAAGTTTAAAGAGGAAACCTGGAAGTTTCTTACTTTATTCCAACTCAGATTCCTTTGACTGAACCTAACCAACTAGGTACATTTAACTGCAAGGGGTCCTGGGAATAAGAAGCTAAGGGGAGAATCCACTGCTCAGTAGAACACTCTCCACCACATTTTGGAGTCTGGAGATCAGAGGATGAAGATAATAAGGGCATTTTGCACACTTGCTGAAGCCTTCTAGAAGGTCTGGGGAAGACCATGTGATCAAGGAATCACAGAGGGTTGTGTGTGAGAGGTACCTCATAGCCAGATTCTCAGAAGAAAGGAGACGGATGATTCTAATTGAAAGATGCTTGTACACAGTTGAAAACAATCTGTTGCAGCCATGAGAAAATGGACAAGAAATCTTTCTAGCTCACTCTTAAAATGGTAGCACAAGGAAACTCAGCCAAGTAGACAACTCACAGTCGCAACATTTATAGATCACCGTGTGCTTTGCTGTATGCTCACACACAAAGTTCTCAGTTGGTCCTCACAATAGCCTTAGGAGGAGGACACGGTTGAAAATTATTGTTCCCTTTTTTAGAAATGGAGAAACCTTTGCCCAGAGAGATTAAGTGACTTGTGGAGATGCTGACCAACTTTGGGGCATTGACCCAGATCCAACTCTGTGCATGAGGCCAGGATCTTGTAGAAGTTTTCCTTAATCCCCCACCTTCTGTCTGCCTGACTTTTGGAATCAGTGAATCAACTCCTCATTCAGAGAGCATGTACACGTTAGCTGTCAAACAGCGCACGCAGCATCTGACAACCCTAATATCACTGTTTGTATTATCAGACAATTACCAGCCGAGCTCGTATTCATAATTTGACTAACAACCCGCGACAATGGTTATTTTTCCTTTTCTGGCAAAACAAATATAGCAGCATTTTCTTTTCAGCATCAGCGCTGATGCTCCTTGGCATTCTATCAGCTAAAGGATTTTTTTTTTCAAAAAAAAAAATGTTAGTCGTACTCCCCCACATCTCGCTAACTTTACAGTCCCCCATGGCATCTGTGTGCAGTGAACTGAGCTGTTGAGACTAAATGTAATTTGCAATCAAGCTTCTGTTAACATGGAAATGTACCGGCTGGTCTGCTGCAATATGGGTTCTCATTCTGTCTAGCATATGGTTGCATTAAATCCAGTCTCCAGAATGTCTCTTGTTACCACATTGTCAATCCGTGCAGAGCAGAGAACCCTAAAAAATCACTAAAGGAACATATTTTTGGAATTGGCGCTTCTATTGGATCTTGACAAGAGCTGTCCAAAGACATACTTGGTTACTTGAAATGAACTAGCCCTGTCAAATCCATGCACACATACACACATAGACACACAGCAAACTTGAAAAATGGGTTCAATGGTCTGTAGTTGCAAGCCTAGGATTTACACTGGAGGACAAAGAATAAGATGTGGAACTCAGTTTACTAGTCACATTTAAGACTGGTTTATTTATTCATTTTTCCTTGCTTTCTCAATCTTCAAGGAATCCCAGAATATTTGAGTTAGATGGGACTTTAGCAATCTTTGCAGCTCAAAGAACAGGCTCCAGGATCAGATCAACCTGGGCCTGAATCCTGACCCTCAGCCTGCTTACCCTGGTCACAGTGGGTACATTCTGATGTTTTGTGTGCCTCAGTTTCTTCTTCTGTGAAATAGAGAGAAATGAGGGTTACTTCACAAGTTAGAGCCTTCTGGAGGACTAAATGCCCGAGCACCACACCTGCCTCAATAAATGATGGCCATTTGTATTAGTAACCTCTTTGCCACCAACTCCATTCTGAAAATGAATGCTTAAATCCATCCCAAAACATTACCTGCTGTTTTTCTTTTCTTTTCTTGCACCCCTCTGTTGTCCACAGTGCCAGTCCCTTCTAAAGAAGCCCATTTTCTTCTGTATGACTATGTTCAATACTTCTTCCTTACATGAAGCACAGATCTGTCTTCCACCTTCACCCTTTCTTTCAGGATACCCAGTCTAATTTGGTGCGCTCCTTTGAGTACCCGAGGAGGGTAATCCTACTCTATAAGCACTCTGCTTTTGTTTAGCCCCTATAAGTCCTTCTGACAACTCAAAGAGGAGCCCCTTCATCAGGCTGGGGTGTGCTCAGTTTTGACTGTGTTGCTCTAGATCTCAGAAGTGTGGACTGAGCACAGTATTGGAGTTGTTACACCAAACTGGTCCTACCTGCTGATGTGTGAGGATTAGCCTGATTTCTTCAACACATCTGGAAAGCGGACCATTTTGCACACAGGATCCTCGGGTTTTATAAATATACCACTCCACGGAAAATTTACAAATAGCAGTTTTAAACTATTCTTTCATACTTTAAATTCAATAGTGGGAGGAACTTTAGACTTATAGGTCTCTGCATCATGTTGTGGAGAAAAATCATTTTCCCAGAGAGTAACTGCCCCTCCTTGTGAACTTGCAAATATCCTGAGTGCTCAATCTGCAAATCTGAAGTTTTGTGGATTTCATTAGATGTGCTTCAAGCAGGAAACCACGCACAGAAAGTGTATGAGACACCCATGTGCTGGGATGCAATATTCCTCCAATATTTGAAAAGTGATTGGGAGGTCAAAACAAAATGAGGGAAACCATTCTAGTCACTTGTTCATTAATTTGCTTAAAAACTCTTTGTGAGCCAGACATCAGGGATGTCTAACAAGCTGTTCCTGCCATTGAAATGCTGGCAGACAGGTTAAATTCAATTAAGATAGAGGGTGACAGGATCTATAATAGGTCACGTGCAGGGTGCTCCGAGGGCCACCTCATCTCATCTTGAGGGGCTCAACATCCAGAGATAGGGACAAATGTAAGCACTTTGAAGAAGGAAATTATTCAACTGATGTTTTCTGAGCACTCAGGATATGGTTAATCTACAGTGAAAACTAAGATACTGCTTGAAATTTATCAAATTTAACAACCTCAGGTATTTTTACTTGTGGGCTTTAATCAAGTACAAGTACACACACACACACATATAATTTGAACAAGCTGCAGTAAGTCTTATGGAGGAAAAGGATTCCAGAGAATTCTAGTAGAAAAATTAGGTGGGCCTCTGATTTAGAGAGGATGCTTCTCCAAGTGCATCCATGTAGAGGTCTGAGAGAGGAGAAGCAATAAGAATGAGAGAGATAAGGAGGGTGTGTTTGTGCCAAGACTGGAAAGAAGGACCATGCTTGGGGAGTTAGAGGACCTGGAGGAAGCAGTGGCAGAAAGAGGACCAGGGAAGGTTTTGCAGAACATGTGGCCTCACTGGGGAGGTTTACCATGTACAGGGGAAAGATAAGGCATTCAGACAGCAGGGGCTATATGCACAGAGGTGTGGAGGCCCAAGAGGACACATGTAGTTCTGACAGAGAGAAGTTCAAGGAGTGGCCAGAAGTGGAGAGGATGACTGTTGCAGATCATAAATGGCATTGTAAACTATGTCAAGGGATTAATTATATCTGGAGACTCCACAAGCAATGATGATATACTAAATTTGTCTTGTTGTTAAATAATTAAATTCAATAAATTAAATTGTATCTCCACTTTGTCACTTTGGTCTCAGCTGTGATTTGGGATCTGCGGTGCCTTACATGTTGTCAATCTGTGGACCTCCATGTGGTGACATGATGCTGCAATCCCTTGATGCAGGGAGCCAGCAGCTTCCGAGGTCCACGGAGACTCTAGCTTCTGCCCCTGAGGGATGTGTGCAAACTGCTCCTGAATTCCTACAGGAAGGTTTCACCCAAAAGTGTGAAGGATGAGTCACCCCATGACACAGATTATTTTCGGCTGCCAGTTGGTCATCTCTTATTGAGATCACAGAAATGAGAGGCCTGTTAGACTATTCAGCCCAGCACTCAGTCTCGGTGGAGAAACTCATTAGCTCCATTTAATTAGAGAAACCAAACCCTTTCAAACCTACTTTAATGTCAGCTACTTCCTACCACCTCATTAATATATTTTTTAGAAATTTTACACCTTTAATGTGGGAATGATTTTCTTAATTCTTTCAACACCAGAACTCCATAGATTCCAGCTACTTAGCTAGAGAACAAGTAGCACAATTATATAAGTGGCAGTCATGATGCTTTGAACCAATATCTCTTGGTATTATTATATATGAGATTTTTGGACTGAGTTTTCTGTGTACATTCTTGACAAAGACATCTCACCCTATAAAATTGCAATTATTAAGACTATCATTTTTCTTCATAGCATTTTACAATTCTTGAAAAGCTTTACATCAATCAGTGGATTCTCATAAAATGCTAACACAGATTAGGGGCAGGCAGTATTATCTCCATTTTAAAGATGAGAGTAGTTAAAGGATTTCTCAGAATGACAGTAATGTGCTTCAAGGGTTGACAACGAGGACACAGATTTCAGGCCCAAGTGTCTCGTGATACTATTCTGTTAATAACAAATAGGATGTTGGAAGGAGATGCTGGTTCTGTGGAGAAGATTATAAATTTGGTTTAAGAGATGTGAACTTCAGCTGAGTAGAGGACCTGGCACTGTATGAATATTTGCATAGTGTCTCTCAGCTGCTCCAGGGCTGCATAAGCATAGGCTTTTCAGCCTAGCAGAGGTCAGCATTTTTATTAAGTCAAGATCTTTTTGAATTAGCCTGAGAGTCTATGGTTAGGAAGTAACCTCTCAATCCACCCTAAATGTAAGATAACTGATCTATTCTGGCTGACCACAGGACAGGTAAAGGTGCAGGTGGTACTTACATGTTTTCTTACCCTTTATCTTATTTGATACTCACAGCACTGCTGTGAGATTTGCATTCTTGTCTCTCACACACCAATCAGGAAATGGAACTCTGTTAAGGTGCAAACATTATCCAATGGCCAACAGCTAATAGTGGAACCCTGGGGACTTGGATCTTGAGCCTCTGCCTCCAGGGCAGGAACTTATTCTACTGTTTCCAGTGCAATTAGCTTAAGCTTCTGCTTTCCTCTTTCTGCAAAAGGTAGGAAACCTTCCCGTAGGAATCTTCAGATTCTCTTCCCAGTCTTCTGATCAGAAAAGCTTCTTAGAATGGTTCTTGTATCTGTCACCTATATTTTAGCAGGAATTTGAAACTTTGGGTTTTTTTTTTCTCTTAAGGTATACATATTCTCATTATTACAATCACCCTGTGTGCTATAATAAATAACTTTTTGAGCCCTTGCTGTGCTTTTGGCACTGGAATACAATAACAGACAAGCAGGTATTCCATGCCTGTCCAGACTTCACATGCTTGTGGCAGGAAAGCTCTCTTTCCTGTAAACGCTCCTCAGGACCCACATATTTCACAGGTAACCATTGACTCCTGCAAGTTTAAGGCATTTTTAACCTTAATTTTGGGGCTAGGAATATTTAGCCAAATATTTTGCTGGGAAGAATATAGGCAACAAAGAGGGAAAAAAAAACACACATGAAACAGTGAGGATACTATATACTTGAAAGAGGCAGGTGGTTCTGCTGTCAAACTGACATTAAAATATAGCTGGGGGTGTGGTTGTGGTGTTTCTCAATAACCCTGGGAAGAAACGTTTTTGGTAGCTTCACAAGGGTTTCTCTTTTTAATAAAGGGGGTGTTCTTGCATTTGATCATAGGACTAAATCCTGAAACCAGGAAGTAGTTGGAGCTTTATCTTGGTTCTTGCTGAGGTTTTGGAACAGATTGTAACACAACTGACTCATGAGCACCTTAAAGAAAAGGGACTGATCACTAGGAATTAATGTGAGTTTACTATAAACAGGTGGTGCAGGACACATCCTATTTCTTATCACATTACTAAAAAGGAAAATCAGCGTATTGGGGGAAGTTTTGCCAATGGACTTAACATGTCCTCTCTGATGTGATTGGACATAATGTGGTGAACTAGGAGCAAGGTCCTATCATATTCATGGGTCTCGTGGTTGGCTGAGCAAAAAATGGCTCCTAAGTGTTGCTACAGTTCCATGTAGATGAGGAGATCTCAAGTGATGACTCACAAGTTATTTGGAATATTATCTAGAAGAAATAATATTCAAATTTTCAGATTATACCATCCTAGAATAAAAATCTGGGGAGAATAAGAGGAAGGGGGAGTATAATCAATGGGTACAATGTTGTTGTGTGATAAGTGGAATAAGTTCTGGGATTCTATGGCACAGAAGGGTAAATACAATTAACAATAATGTATTATACATATCCAAAGAGTTAAAAAAAAGAGGAGTTTGAGTATATTTACCATGAGGAAATAGTAAAATTTAAGGTAATAGATATGCTATTACTCAGGTTGGTCACTACACAATTTTATGCATGAATTAAACCATTACATCATACCTCTTGAAAAAGAATTATGTGTCAATCAAAAGTTTTTAAAAAACTGAAAAAGCAAATACCTCAGACTTGCAAAGAGGTGGCATGAGCTCTTGCTCTGCCAGAGCTGAAAAAGCTCTGGCTATGAAGGAAGAAAGTGCTGACCTTGAGGCTAGGGATATATTTCAGTTGGTAGAGTGGTGGCCTCACATGCACAAGGCCCTGGGTTCATTCCCTGGCAAAAAACCAACAACAACAACAAAAAAAAAACCCTGACCTCGCCTCTTGTCTCTGGCGCTACTTCACAGCAAGGTAACAACGAGCAGGGGATCCATCTCTCTGAGAGTTCAAGCTTACCACCTGTGAAGTAGCCATGTATTGTTTTAATTTTTTAAATCAACATGAAAATTTAAAAGGAAGCACACTAAGGCTTGGTGTCATGCCTGGCACATATTTTCAATACATTAATTGCTATAGTAATAGTTAAGATTTATTTCTAAAATGATCTATAAACCAGTCATGGTGCCACATACCTGTAATCCCAGTGCCACAGGAGGCTGAGGCAGAATCACAACTTTGAGGTTAGTCTCAGAATCTGAATGAGACCCTGTCTCAAAATAGAAAATAAAAAGGGCTAGGGTTGTAGCTTCGAGGTAAAGTGCCCCTGGTTTCTGTCCCTAGTACTGCTAGATAGATAGATAGATAGATAGATAGATAGATAGATAGACAGACAATCTATATCTTCTAGAACACAGAGCTAAAATCAGCACAAGGAAGCAAAGCAGATGTACACTGTATACATGGGGATGGTATTGGAATCATCAGGATTAAATTCATGACATAAGGCTTTGAAGAAATGCTTAGCTCATGAAAGCCTCTTTTAATATATGTTAATGATGAAATAATTAGCCAAGCAGATTTTAAAATAAAATACAAAACACCAAAGAGGATCTTATTGATATTATATCTGTCAAATGTTTTAATATATGAAGGGATTTCGTTGGAGAGTGTATGGATATATTTATTATGCATTATTCTCAAGAGCATAACTAGGCTAAAATTGGAAGGAGTTTAAAGGAAAAGAAATTTAGATGATACTAGAAAACTTCGTGTTGTCGTCAGAGCTTCCCTATCATGGATCTGTGAGGCTGAGGGCAGGGGGAACACAGGAGACCCTCTACCTGATAGCTGATTTCTCTGGTATCGACTGACAAGGAGGCTGCGCTGGTGGCATGACGGAGACCTGGGCATCTTGAGTGTATCTCCATTACTGAATATTGGTTTTGTTTTGGGCAGTGAGTTAAGTGCTGGTGCCAAAATATAAGAATCTGTCTCAAATCTTCAATGAGGTCATAGCTGGGGAGAAAAGGAGCCCTGAAGTCTCCTTGAGAGAAAGAGGAAGACTTGGAAGAGTAGTAGGAGTTTTCCAGGCAGGAGAGAGTTCCACTCAGAGAGAATCGCCAGTGTCAAGGTTAGAGGTCTGAGACATCATAATAAATTCCCCAAAAGACAAATGTTGCTGGGAGCAGACATTGCCAGGAAGGAAAGGATTAGATCATGAAGGCCCTCCAATGCCCTGCAAAAAGTATTGGGGCCTTGGGCTCTTTCCCTGTGCATCTTTTGTATCTTGGGCATAATTTGAGCACTGATCCTACTGTGTAATTGCTTTAGAACTGGTCTGTTCCGTATACTATGAGCTCCTTGAGGGCAGAGACCATGTCTTATACATCCTTTTATCATCACAACCTACCCTGAGATTGCCACAGCTTATGAACTGAATAAATCCCACTGAATGAAAGAATAAATAAATGAAAGCAATATGGATTTCGTTTACAGAATGGGTCCTGGTGTGATTTATAAAGAGGTTTTGGCTTTTCAGAGTTTTCTGATGCTGTGTTGAAAGTAGCATCAAGAGTTACTTCTAGGGAGCTGTATCTTCTGCAGAGCATGTCTGCAGATGCTAAAGCCAACGGCAATTGCTAACATTCATTTAACACACTGTACACATGCCCTCTGCTGAATACTTTACATGTCTTGTCATTTAATCTACACACCCTCTAGGGCATGTGTGTATCCCCCTCCCCACCTCTGTAGATGAGGAAGTTAAGATTTGCAGAAGCAAAGTAACTCAACCAAAGTCACAGAGTAAGGATGTGATGAAGCCAGAATTGGAACCCAGGTCTGCTTGACTCCAGAGACTGTGATTTAACTACTATACTCTCCATGAAATGAGGTATTTTACTCAGAAGAGGGCTGGGCTATCCAGGATGTCACATCTACAGGGTCTACCCCTAGAGCCTCTTTAGAACTAAAAAAGCTTTGATTTTTTTTTAAAGGAGACTTCTGGCTGCATTCTAACATAACCTCTCTTCTGACAGTGGTGAGAGAGAGAGTCTATAGGAGTGGTACAAGTTTGGAGGAAGGAACTGGAGCAATAAGGATGTTAGGCCACAGCGCCCTGCTTTCCACACATTACTGGGCCAGAGGTGGCAACGCTTGGTCAGAGAACAGAGATTACAAAGTAGCAAGAGCAGGAGGCAGTGAAAAAGTGGAAACTTCAGGCCCTTCTTGCCTTTACACTTCTAGTCTTAAAAGATCTTTGGGATGTTTCTTTGTCTTCCACTTGGGTTGGGATGTCTCCTGCATGGGAGCTGCTTTGCTTCTGAGATGCTCCAGAGAACAGCATGGGTTCCATATAAAAGGGTCAGGAACTCCCTGCTTAGTGCTACCTCTAAGTTCAAGCCTGGAAGAGATATAAGGTCAGCCTGAGGTGCTTCAGACCTGACCAGCTTTCAGTAGGAAAGGAGACCAGAACTCAGGGAAGATGCTGGCTTCAAAGTACTGAATACATATAAAAAAAATGAAATCAGTATGCTGATGAGACATCAACATATTTCTTGCAACACTATTCACAATAGAAAAGAATCAACCTAGTTGTCCATCCAAGGAGGAATGGATGAAATAACTAGAAGAAAATGTGCTATATTTACATAATGGAATACTATTTAGCCATTTAAAAAATCACTGAAAACCTGAGTGAATTGGAAGATGTTATGTGAAATACAATAAGCCAGGCACAGAAATTCCAAGTATCACCGTAATGATCTCACTCATTTGTGTAATCTAAGAAAGCTAATCTCACAGAAATACTGAGTGGAATCATGCTTACCAAAAGCAGAGGCGGGCAGGGGGCCGAGGTGATAGAGAAAGCTTGGTCACTACACACAAAATTATAGATAGGAGGAATACACTGTATCGCACAATAGAGTGATGTTAAGTAACAGCAGTGTAGCACGGGATTTCCAAATAACTAGAAGAGAGGATTCTGAATGTTCTCACCAAAAGAAATGACAAATCTTTGAAGTGATAGAGATGTTAAACACAATGAATTGATTATTACACAGTGTATATATGTATCTAAACCACCACACTGTACCCCATAAATATGTACAATTATTATATATCAATTAAATATAGAGTAAAACTTAGAAAAATGTAAGTCCTGAATGTTTGGCTGACTTTTGCTTGCTGCTTGGGTCTGGCAGATGGGGGTGGGCAGGAGGTTAAGGAACCTCAACAGACGGAGACAATCAGTGGGTGTTGGTAGCCATTCTTCCTAAATGCTAAAAAGATGGTCACCTCGTGTGTGCAAAGATCAAGCTCAAATCCAAGTTTTTCTTCTCTGGAACTCAGAAGAGTATAATTCTTTTATAAACCAAAGGAGGAATGTTTTCAGACAATGGTAGCATATATGGAATACAATGGCTGCCGTGGCTCTGATTCTGGGGTGTGAATTCTACTGACCAGTCATAAGATCTCTGTCTGCAGAGATCTGTTTGTCTGTCTGCAAGGACAGAGATGAAAGGCAACTTGTTATAAAACCCAAAACCCTCCCCTCCCTTGTGACTGGTTAACGGAAAGATGTCCACATACTGCCATCTGGTGGTTGCTACTGGTCACTGCAGCATGAATGAGACCATTCAAAGGTACAAATTCCTGGCCTTGAGGGACTCTAACAGGGTGTGGGGTGGGGGACCTGACATGTTAACAAATAATGATAACTTGATGAGCATTATTTTAAGAAAAGAAGGTGCAAAGTGTTATGAAAACACAGGGCCTCTCCCTGGGGGTGTGGGGAAGAACTTTTGGTCTGGGTCTTGAAGCATAGGTATGCCTGTGGCAAAGAGCAAGAGGTTCATTCCAAATAGAGAGCATCACTGTCAAGTACTTGGTGTTAGGTGTTGGTTTAATCTGGCTGGTAAGTAAGGAGACTGGGAAGAAGCTATAGAGAAAAAGGTGACCAGGAAAAGCCTTGAATGCCTATCTAAAGCAATGAGGCTACTCAAAAGTAACCAATAGGAGGATAATGGGATCATATTTCAGTGGTAAAGAAGTATGGACAATAAGTACATATGCTTTTCAAACATTCCGAACTCTCTCATTGCTTGGAATTGTCTATGAGAACCCATTTAGTGAAATAGGCCTAACCATAGCAGCTGGGATTAAAGCAGAAGTGAGTATTCAGAGCCTGAAGAATGATCTCCTGTCTCACCAGTGGTGCAGGTGGATGCCTTTGTGCAATGTGAAAGCCTCTGTAGAAACTCATCTGATAACAACTGCCATGGAGGATTCCTAAGGTGACCTTCTTTGCTCTGGTTTTAGAATCTACTAAATCCTGTCCATCCTAGGAGTAGGATGTTCATCAATTGAGTTCAAGATCTTTTCCTATCCCTTTTGCTACCGTTGTTCTGGAGATACAATTTTATGGTAATGCCATTTAACAAATTAACTTTTCCAAACACATGACCTAGATCACCCAGTCCCTGGCTCCCAGCTTTATTTCTCTAGAGGACATAGGTAGTAGGAGGACACATGAAGCCATCTCTGCAGTATCAACTAAGCATCACTAGTCTGCTGCCCAATGTATTAATTCACATTCAGTATCTACAGCATATGTGTTATCCTCAACCCACAGATCATCTATGATGAGTTATAGGAAGAAATGCTTTGGCTCTTAGTAAGAGCAAGAAAACTGCTGCTTTCATTCCAAGAACTGCACTTTGTAAGTACTCAAGAGCCGTCTGGTGAGTGGATGAATTATCAAGCTCCGCAGGAGTTTCTGTTCTGTGAAGACATGTAGCTGCTGGATGGCATTTGCCATATGACAAGAGATCTCAGTCCCAGAATTGACAGAGAGTGTCTGGTCCCCTGATGGACAAAGGCTGCTTTGTTCCAGCCAATGAGGTTATCTTCTGCTCTCTTCAGAGCCACACTTTCAGATGCAAAACACGAATTCCACCCACCAAACAGTATTTCCTCTTATTCCTTCTCATGCTCCTTGTCTTTACTAACGCCTTGCCCACTCTCTCTGCATGATGGGGTCAGTTTGCTCTCACTTTCCCACACTAACTTCTCTGTTTCGAGGCTGTGTCCGGAACTGCCTCCTTCTTGCCATCTGGTAGCTCTCTGTCACATCTCCCCACCCCGCGCCCCCACCTTTTCTTGGAGGCCTTCACAAAAAGATGTTAACTTTCACTCAGTGACTTTTCCCAGTACATGATTATGTACATAGTGTTTTCCGCTTGGTTGAATAACAACTTTAGCATCGACTCTTGCTTGCATTACTTAGGTTAATTGTTATTTTCCTGAGGGCCCACTGACCAGTGTCATTTTATGTACAAAGTGCCAAGTTCAATAAACATTAACTGAGTGAATATCACACTTTAGAACTAATGGGTCGGGGCTTGTTCTCTGTTTTATTAGAGGAAATGGAAATGGAACCTAGTCTCCGGCCTTTGATGAAGAGCAGCAAGGATTTTGCACATTTGTAGGCTTTGTGAGAATCCTTACTGTTCACTTAACCTTGTTAAGTTGTTTCTGTTCATTTCTATGCCTGTGTCCCTTCACTCAATTGCTCTCCTTGAAGGGAGAAGCTGCTGTGCTTGTTTTGGGTCCTGTCTCATAGCACATGATCAGTCACCACTTTTTTTGATGGAGTTTTAATATCCTTTTAAAGACCCATCTGGATACTGAAAATATTTGGGACTTTGTTTCCCCTCCCCCCCCTGGAATTACTCTGAGTAAAACTAGTGAGGTGGTGAATGCAGGGCAGGTGACTCAGGTACCATCTCGTGTTGCTCAATAGATTTATGGCTCCTTGAGGACGTGGATGAACAGCTGTCATGCAGGGAGCTGGGATGGATGATGTTAGTACATCTCTACTTGAGCCCTGGCTCTCCTAGTTACCTGAGTCCTGGGTAAGTCCCTTGTTTCAGGGCCTCAGTCTTTTTATCTGTGATAAGTGGGACCAGATGCCCCAGGGTCTTCTATTGCTGAAAATGGCTTGAATTTTTAGGGAGGTTTGGATCAAGTAACCCCCTCCCCTCAAAAGTCTGAAATTGGAATGACAACTAAAACTACTGAGTAATTTTCAACCAATAAAAATCCAATAGTGAATCTCATTCTTTTCAAGAGATGCCTGTACAAAGACCTGTGTAAATAATGCAGATAGGAAGCACACCTCCAAAGTGAGTCTCTTCATGCTGCATGTACTTGGAGTTTCAATAAGCTCAGGAATTCGAAACAGAAAGTATATTTTTCAGACACTCAGGACACTAGATTATTAGCTCACCAATAGGGAAAAGCTGATGGAGTGGGGACAGGGAATTGACACCCCTAAAACAGTCTCACTTCATAACCTAAGATTTTGAAGACACAGGTTAGACCCTACATGGAGCTAAAACCATGGCATTGAAAAGGGCTTTGGAATAGGATATTATTTGTACTTAGTTACCAATGGTGTTTAGCACCTTTGGTTGTGAGAAAGAGAAACCCACTCAAATTGAGCAATGGAGAATTTATTTTAAGAACACACACATGTGAAAACAGACACATGTAGCTTTCCTGGGAGCTGGGCAAACCTTAGCCACAGGCCTCACAGCACCTCAGGGGGAAATGTGCTCTGGCTCCAACTGATGTGCTTGGGCTGCTCTGACCCGGGGATGGGGAGACAGGGCACAGGCTCTGGTGGTGTTTCACCTTCAGTGTGACTCAACGACTCTGTCAGTTTCTGCTTCACTTAGCATCTACTCTTTTCTCTCATGTCACCACGCTGCACAATTGACCTTTCCTCTAAAAACTGGAACAAAACAGGAATGCCCTCTTTCACCACTTCTATTTAACACAGTTCTTAAAATTCTAGCCAGAGCAATTAAACAGATGAAAAAAATTAAAGGGATATGGATAGTAAAAGAAGAACTCAAACTATCACTGTTTGCCAATGACATGATTCTATACCTAGCCGATCCAAAAGTTCCACCAGAAAAATTCTAGAACTAATAAATGAATTCAGCAAAGTAGCAGGATATAAAATCAACACCCATAAATCAAAGGCATTTCTGTAGATCAGTGATAAATCCTCTGAAGGGGAAATGAGAAAAACTACCCCATTTACAATAGCCTAAAAAAAAAAAATACTTGGGAATCAACTTAATGAAAGAGGTGAAAGACCTCTACAATGAAAACGAAAGAAAGAAATTAAAGAAGACCTTAGAAGACAGAAAGATCTACTTTTTTCTTGGATAGGCAGAATTAATATTGTCAAAATGGCCATACTACCAAAGCACTATACAGATTTAATGCAATTCCAATCAAAATCTCAATGACACTCTTCATAGAAATAGAAAAAGAAATCATAAAATTCATCTGGAAAAATAAGAGACCTAGAATAGCCAAACAATCCTTAGAAAGAAGACTGAAGCTGGTGGCATTACTATACCACACCTTAAACTATACTACCGAGCAATAGTAACAAAAATGGCATGGTATTGGCATCAAAATAGACTTGTAGACCAATGGTACAGAATAGAGGACACAGAGACAAACCCACATAAATATAGTTATCTCATTCACAGTAGACAAAGGCACCAAAAACATATATTGGAGAAAATATAGCCTCTTCAATAAATGGTGTTGGGAAAATTGGAAATCCATATGAAATGAATTTAAGCTCTACTCATGATGCACAAAACTCAACTCAAAGTGGATCAAGGATCTAGGAATTAGACTAGAGACCCTGTGCTTAATAGAAGAAAAATTAGACCCCAAATTTCATCATGTCAGATTAGGCCCCAACATCCTTAATAAGATTTCTATAGTGCAAGAAATAAAATCAAGAATCAATAAATGGGATGAATTCAAACTGACAAGCTTCTCCTCAGTAAAAGAAACAATCAGTGAGGTGAAGAGAGAGCCTACAGAATGGGAGCAAATTTTTACCACACACACATCAGATAGAGCACTAATCTCTAGGATATATAAAGAACTCAAAAAACTTGACACCAAAAAAACAAAACAAATAGCCCAATCAATAAATGGGTCAAGGAACTGAACAGACACTTCTCAGAAGATGATATACAATCAATCAACAAATATATGAAAAAATGCTCAACATCTCCAGCAGTTAGAGAAATGCAAATCAAAACTAAGATTTCATCTCAATCCAGTCAGAATGGCAACTATTAAGAATACAAACAACAATAAATGTTGGCGAAAATGTCGGGGAAAAGGCATACTTATACATGCTGGTGGGACTGCAAATTGGTGCCACAAATCTGGAAAGCAGTATAGAGATTCCTTGGAAAACTTTGAATGGAACCACCATTTGACCCAGCTATCCCTCTCCTCGGTCTATACCTAAAGGACTTAAAAACAGCATACTGCGGTAAAGCAGCTACATCAATGTTTATAGCAGCACAATTCACAACAGCTAAATTGTGGAACCAACCTAGATGCCCTTCAATAGATGAATAGATAAAGAAACTGTGGTATATATACACAATGAAACATTACTCAGCATTAAAAGAGATTAAAATCATGGCATTTGCAGGTGAATGGATGGAGTTGGAGAATATCATGCTAAGTGAAGTGAGCTAATCCCCCCAAACCAAAGGCCAAATGTTTTCTCTGATAAATGGATACTGATCCATAATGGCAGGGGTTGAGGGGGAGCATGAGAGGAATGCAGGAACTTTAGATATGACAAAAGGGAGGGAGGTGAAGGGAGGGGGTTTGGGGGTAGGAGAAATGGTGGAATGAGATGGGCATCATTACCCTAAGTACATGTATGAAGACATGAATGGTGGGACTCTACTTTGTGTACAACCAGAGACATAAAAAATGTTGCTCTATATGTATGCTATGAATTGAAATACATCCTGCTGTCATGTATAACAAATCAGAATAAATAAATAATATTAAAAAAAAAGTCTGGAGAGACACAGTCTGATTGGTGTGATTAATTACCTTGCCCCTGGTGGGCTGATTAGCAGTTCTGTCCAAACACCTTTGGCCAGAAACACATACTAGCATATGAACATAGTGTTTCTAAGCCGGAGGGAACTTCTACTCCATGTGAGGACAATGCGCGGACAGTTTCCTTGTCAGAGGGGTGTGTCAAGAGGGAGAATCCTGGCTGCTCCACTAAGAATATCTGGATTGGTGAAGTGAAAACCTAGGAATGAGCAGGACAGCTCCTCTCTACTCTTTTTACATCTATCTTCCATTCCTTCTTTTGTCCCCTATTGGAATCATTTCAATTGGTGCAAAATAATGCATAAGAGTGGGGTTCATTATTACATATTTATTAATGAGCAAAATCTAACTATATAATTTTCCCCTTTCCTTTCCCTCCTCCCTCCTCCTGGTCTCCTTTCTTCTAGTCGACTGGTGTCCCTTCTATTTTCATGTAATTCCTCACACAAACCTTTTTCCCTTTTATATTTCTATATTTTACATGTGAGAGAAAACATATGACACTTGACTTTCTGATGATGGTTTATTACACTTACTCCTTATTTTCAAATTATAATTATTAATGCATATTAATTGTACAAATTAATGATTTTCTTTGTGATGTTTCCAACTATGCCTATGTTGTACTCACAGTTATCTTATGAAAGGGGATCAGATGTGTCTTGGATCACTAAGAGGAGAGAATATAATATATAGGAAACAAACTTTTGGGTTAAAAAATATTTTTTTTCTGATATAATACAACAGAGATGATGTGGGAGGTTATGTCAGAGAGTGAGGTTGCCATTCTTATACTTTTACAAACATCATCATTATTACTTATTGAGTATTGCTACAACTTGCCAGGTACTCATTAGTATTTTTTAATAAATATTTTAGTTCTAACAATCTGGTTGTCATTCAAGATCTGACTCATTTCAGTTTCCCTAAAAGCAGAACCTGAGAAGGGATTCTGTGCATGTGGTTGACTGAGGGCATGTTCTTCAGAAACATCTCCTAACAGAATAGAGACGGTAAGATCAATACTGCTGTCCAGGTAGGTTATAGACGTACTATGACTCATGGGAAGACTAGAGTATATTTCACACTGGAGAGTTGTCACAAGCTGCTGCAAGGGTCTGAGTTTTTTGATTCTGTATCAGTCAGTCATTGGATATGAGGTGAGGGTTGTTGTAACCCCCAAGTGTTTGTTGTTGATGAGCCAGCTCTTATAAACTCAAGGCAGCTCTTCCAGGGTTAAAAGCCTAAACGGTTAGTTGCAGCACCTGCAGTGGCTGGGAGATGGGCATCCCAGCTGGCAAATGGGATCCGTGAGGAGCACAAGTAACATCTCCTACATGGCTTCCCCTGAGACCACTATGGGGCTCTTCACTATAGACAAAAGTATGAGCAATAGGAGGAACTGACTGGAGGGTGTAACATGCTAATTTTGATCTGATGACAGGCAGTAGGACCAGATTTAGACCACAGGCAACAGCCAAAGCCGTCTCAAGGAAGTCTTAGAGGACTCTCAGAACAATGAAGGTCTTTCAGCCATAATTGAATGGCTTGGGTAGCTTCATACCTGGATAACCCCATATCCCTATAGCCACTCTAAATAAATCCTCATCATTCAATTACAGCCAGCCCTCTGGGTAGAAGTACTTTGCTGACCCAAGCTACATCATGTACCCATCATCCTCAGGCCCAGAAGTGGACAAGGTAGGGCAACTTTTATTGTTTTATTATTATTTTTTATCCATGTGTTTGTTTTGTTTTGAATGGCAAGAATGTGCTACATATACCTAGGTACATAATACCTAATGGTCTCTCTTCAAGAATGGGCAAAAGGATTGGATGCTGGACAGCAAAACCTGAGGGATGGCTAGAACACCTCCTGACAAACTTGGAGAGTGGGTAATAATACTTAATTTTATAGTTATGAAAACTGAAGCCAAGAGAAGCAACTTCATTCATTGGTTCAGAGAGGTAAAGTACTGTGCTAGTCAGATTTTTGACACTGTTTTTGATACCCAACAAGAACAACTTCCTCCAAGAGGAAGAGTTTATTTCAGCTCATGGTTTCCAAGTTTTAGCCCTTGGTGGGCCGACTCCATTGCTCTGGGCCCAAGGAGAAGCAGAACTTCATGGCAGAAGGATGTGGTAGAGGAGTGCTACTCTACTCACGGTAGCCAGGAGGGAGAGAGAGCAAGGGAAAGGACTTCAGGGAAGATGAACTCTCCCAGGGTTTGCCCCAGTGATTCACCTCTTCCATCCATACCCTACCTACCTATGGTTACCACCCAGTTGGTCCATTCCAAACTAGGATGGACTGATTAGGTTATGGTCCTCATAATCCAGACATTTTACCATTGAATATTTTAGCATTAACACAGGAGCTTTGGAGGGACCCCTTGTTATGGGTTTATATGTGAGATGTCTTCCAAAAGCCCAAGTGTGAGACAATGCATGAGGGTTTAAAGGTAAAATGATTGGGTTATGAGAGCCTTAACCTAATCAGTGTTAATCCCCTGATAAGGATTAACTGAATGGTGAGTAAGCAGGTAGAATGTGGCTGGAGGAGGTGGGTTACTGGGGCATGTCTTTGGGATATATATTTTGCCCTTGGTAAGGAGATCTCTCTCTCTTTCTCTCTCTCTCTCTCTCTCTCTCTCTCTCTCTCTCTCTCTCTGTCTTTCCATGTTCCATGTCCTGGGTTATTTTCATCTACCACACTCTTCCACCATGATGTTCTTTCTCATCTTGAGCCCCAAGAAACAGAGCATACCTTTTAAGGACCAAAACCTCTGAAACTGTGAGTCCTCAAATAAACTTTCCTCCTCTAATTGTTCTTGACAGGTCTTTTTGGTCACATCAGCAAAACAAACAACAACAACAAAACAAAACAAAACAAAACAAAAAAAAAAACCAAAAACAAAAAACCCTGACTAAAACACATCTCATATCTAAACCATAACAAGTACCTTCAATTTTTTATTCACTGAATATTTGTAGAGTAATTATCGACACTCTTCTAGGAGCTGAGGTTTTCATCAGAGAGAAAAACTGGCAAAAGCACCTGCCCTTATGCAAGGTGTATTTCTGTGTGTTTGGTATAGAGTAAGGCAGAAAAGAACAGGTGAGTACAACATGCAGTATATTAGATGGTGACAAACACTAAAAGGGAGAATAAATCAGGGAAGGAGAGTAGGGAGATGACTGTGTGATGAAGATGTTGCAATGTTAAGTTGGGCAGTCAACTAAGACAGTGACATTTCAGCACAGACCTGAAAGAGGAAAGGGAAGGGGTGATGTGACCATCTGGGAGGAGTGTCCCAGGCAGAGGAAGAGCAGGTACAGAATGCTCTGGGGCATAAATAAATATACCTGGTGTGCACAAGGACTCATGTGATGGGGGCCAGTTGGATAGGCTGGGGTGGAGTGAGCAAGTAGGAGAGCTGCAGGAGAAGGTAGGAGCCAGGTGAGAGGGGCTGGGGAGTTGGGCAGGTTGGGAGGTTACAAGGACTTTGGAGGCCATAAAATGCTTTAAGCATTTTTTTGTATTATCCATTTGTTTGTTTTGTTTTGAATGGCAGGAAGGATGTGGTAGAGGAGTCTGCTCTACTCATGGTATCCAGGAGGGAGAGAAAGTAAGGGAAAGAATTGATACTACTATTGGACTTACATAGGGTAGAAGAATGGACAGATGCAGAAGCCAGGAAGCTGGTTAGGAGGTGATACACTAAACCTGGTGAGTAATAATGGAGCCTAGGATTAGGGAAGTGGCTGTGGAGAAGTTGAAAAACGTCAAAATTTTGGCTATCTAGGCTGGGTCTGGTACTAATTGCCGGTAATCCCAGTGACTCAGGAGGCTCATGAAGGAGGCTCCCAATTTGAGGCCAGCCTCAGCAAATCCATGAAACCATCTCAAAATGAAACAAATAAATAAATAGTAAAAAGGGCTGAGGATGGGTTTAATCCCCAGTACCAAAAAGAAAGAAAAAGGTTTTAGCTATGTAGAAAGTGACTAACAGCCCCCAAACATGCCCATGCCCTAATACCTGTAATCTTATAAAGTAAAGGAGACTTTGTAGATGTGGTTAAATTAAAGGTATTGAGATGGGAAGATTATTCTGGGTAATCTGGGTGATTACAGTGTAATTCTGAGAGTCTACTGGGGGATGGTAGGTACCAGGGATTGAACTCAGGGGCACTTGACCTCAAAGTCACATCCCCAGCCCTATTTTGTATTTTATTTAGATAACAGGGTCTCATTGAGTTGCTTAGTGCCTTACTTATGCTGAGGCTGGCTACAGACTCCTGATCCTCCTTTCTCAGCCTCCCTAGCTGATGGGATTGCACCTGACATAATCCTGAGAGTCTTTATAGAGCAAAGCAGCAAAGTTAGAAAAAGAAACGATGAGTTTTCATAGTAGCCAAGATATCCACCAATGGATGAATGGATAAAGAAAATGTTACACACACACACAAACACACACAAAATGGAATATCATTGAAGCTTAAAAATGAAGTGATTTTTGTTATTTGAAATAACATGGATGTACCTATAGCACATGCCAAACAAAACAAGCCTGGCATAGCAAGACAAATAGTGCATGATCTCACTTATATGTAAAAGATAAAACAATTGAACTCATAGAAGCAGAGATTAGAATTAGTTAGCAGAGTTTGGCAGATAAGAGAGAGAGATGCTGCCTAAAGTGTACAAAGTTTTATCTGTGCAAAATGAATACATTCCTGAAGGTCTAAGGTCCCCTGTGCTGATTTTTGACAGTGCTATATTGTATACTTGACATTTGCTAAGAAAGTAGATCTTCAATGTACTTACTATAAGAAAAGTAACTATGTGAGGTGATGAGCATTTTAATTAGTTTATGTTAATCATTCATAATTCATACCTATAATCAAACATTACACTGCACTTCTTAAGTGTATTCAAATTTTATTTGTCAATTATACCTCAACTGGAAATAATGAGGTAGGAGATGTGAGGGTAGCAGAAGCAGAGAGAATATGTCATGTGACTGACTTTGATGATGGAGGAAGGGCCAATAAAGCAAGGAATGAAGTTGTCTCCTAGAAGCTGGAAAATTAAAGAGAAAGTTTCTTAGCTTTTCTAGAAGGAATTCAGCCTTGCCGACTTCTGACCTCCAGAGCTCTGAGAAAATAATCTTTATTATTTTAAGCCATTACCTTTGTGGTAATTTGTTGCAGCAGAAAGAAGAAACAGATACATGTGGCATTATGGAGTTGGAGCCAACAATGTTTACAGGTGGATTGGATGCAGAGTAGGAAAGAGTCAGAGATAGTTTCAAGTTTGCAAGGAAGCAGCTCGAAGGATGGTGTGCCTTTTATTGCAACTGGAAGGGCCTGCTCAGAATGACACTGAATCTAAGTCCATCTGGCTATGCCCTTTGCACTTGGACCATGTCTAAAGGCTGAGCCAGGACAGCACTCATGGAAGAAGCACCCAGCTTGGTGTCAGACAGTTTTCTTCCATGCCATTGTCTTGCCTCTGATATCTGACAGAGTGTATACCCTCTCTGTAGCCTCTCTCTATCAGTACTTTCTTGCTATTCTCTGATGGCAACAGGCAGCACAGTGCCAGATGAGATTAGATACATATATTTTATTTTAAGGCTCAGCTAAGGAAACACTCAGGACAAAGAAGTTTTTGTTATAAACTGTGTTATCTGGAAGCCTGCTGATGGGCTGCTGATGGGGTTTTAGGTGAAGGGATGGATTTCTTATACTGAAATCACTGAGCCAGTCTCTTAGGTGCCCCAACTTCTCAGCCAGTGATGGGCCAGCCTAGTGTGGCTAAAGGAACTGGGCCAGGGAGCTGGACCAACCCAGCTGATCTGGCTCTGCTCCTCTCTTAAGGCTGCTCCCTCTTTTTGAGCCTCAGTTTCCCTAGCTATATATTGAAGGTGCTGGACCCAGGGTTCCCAGAGCCCCCATGAACCTGATTCTTGTTGGTACCTGTTGTGTGACTTAGAGAGCAGCTCCAATGAGAGTTCTGCCTCAGATCCTGAGGAGCAGGTACTGACCTCCTTTTCTCTTTCCTGTCATCTTATTGGGCTTCATTTTGACCATAGATTTGTCAATGCCTGGGCTGCAGTTAGAGACCTTGTTTTAATTCCAACTGGTCCATGACTCACATGCCCATAGAATTGAGCAGTGAGGACAGACTCCCCCCATAAAGTCCAAGGCAGATGGCCGTGCTTCCTTTCCAGACTGATCACCAAATGCCAGGACCTTGGTGAGGGGCACCTTCCTTCTGACTTGGAGCTCAAAAGACAGACATGCAGGCCAGGTTCCGGGCTACCTTCTGTTCTGATTTGCTTAATGATAATTTTGGCAAAAGACAAGGAAGAACAGAAAAAGCAATGATTCTTTCAGACGTTAAGGGAGTATAACAGGAGGAAGTTTCCATGAAAATAAAACACAAAACAAAACACAGTGCTGTTGCACCCCAGGGAGATGGCAAACTGGCTGTGTAATGCTCTCTCCATCTCCCTCCCTGGGCCACAATGAAGATGAGGCACCTGTGTGACACGAGTTCTCATGAGTTGTGTCATTCCTCCTCCTTTATGACTATAGTAAACCTGAACTATCTAGTAGCATCAAAGACTGAATTACTAGTTTTGAGAATTATGCAATACATGTTATAGAGACTAACACCTGCTTGAATAGCTGAACAAATGGACTAAAGAACATTATTTCCTGTGGTACTTTACAAATGTTTTTATCATTCTTTGGGCTCTCAAAAGGACCACCTTGATGAAACAAAGACTCTGGTCAGATCATTTATAATTAAAAATCTATTGAATGTCAATATCATAGTCATTTACTGACACCCATGGAGAGTCCCTCAAGCTATCTCAAACAGAGAAGAGTAGCCCTCATTATCTCTTGCCTTTTAAACTGTTCTTATCCCATTTTTCTCCTAGTCTTCCCAAATAGCCCAGTGAGCGAAGTTTTGTTTTTGCTCTCTTTGGGCAGCTAGAGGAGGAGAAGAACTGACAGCCTGTTCCTGAAAAGCAGCCTTCATGTCCTTAGAATGCCCTTCAGCATTCCCATGACCTTGGCCTTTCACCACCCTCAAGCCACTTACTTCAATTTATCTCTCTCTTGTTGAGTCCTGCCTCTTTCTCTTCACAGCTTGGTTGCCTTCTTTCCACACTCTCTTTTTTTGAGAAGTAAAACCAAATTACTCTCATTTTCACCATAGATATTTTGCCTACTTCTTTGGAGTTGTCCTCAAAAGCACACTTTCTATCCCAAGAACTTATCAAGGTACTTTTTTTCTTTTTGCCCCAGACAAAAGCAATTTTCTTCTTAAAAGGAATTATTGTGAAAGCGGTTGAGATAATAGTTTATTGTCTCTAGAATTTTCTTCCAAGGAGCTGGCAGTTATTCCTATAATGATAAAAATGTGCTATTCTCACTCCAGGTTTACACCCTGCTGCCCTGGGTCTGTGCCATTCTCTACTCACAATGTTTTGTTTCAAGGCTAAATCATAGTGTAGTTTAAAAAAAATATATTCAAAATGGTAATTAATCTGAGCTATGTACCTTAAAAAAGATAAAGTTTCTTTCCACCTTTTAAAAATAGATTTGCATGGGCAGATCCAATTCTGGGAGTTACAAAGGTTTAACAAGGAAGGGTCTCTGGAGGATGGCCTAATGCACCAGGTGAGAGAAGAACAGACAGGCACGATATGGCAAGTAATGGAGAGCAGAAAGTGAAATGATTCTGGAGGAGTAGGTTGAGGAGAGGGAAGAGTCATGACCCCTGTCCTGGTGATCTCATGGAGTTGGCAGGAGACCCAGCAGAGATAGGACATGTGAAGCTTCTGAAAACTGTAGATATTGCACTAATGTAAGGCAGCATTGGTGTTCATATGGCTGTTGTAATCTTTGTTTTCTTGTTATACCAACAACCTGCTGTCAGCCATAAGCCCCAAACAGGAATGTTCTGATTCGACGGCTGATGTGGTTTAATTATTTGGAATGCTGATCTTGGTATAAGGAATGCATTGTGGTATGAGAAATGAGAAATTGGACATTGGTTTTACTTGTGTACTGCAGATTCTTACCCAAAGACCTAGTGTCAAGTCTCCTATTGAAGATGATATTTTGATGGAGTAATTTTGTTGGGGATTCATTAACTTCCAAGATCCAGGGGGCATTTCAAAGGAGAAAGTGGGGGAGGGGTGGCCTTCTCAGAGATTGACACTCTGGATAGCATAATACATTCTAAAATTCAAATTCCCAAGGAATACCTCTACGGTGGATAGGAAGGTGGGTGGTGAAAGCATCTACTAAAGGCTGAGGAGGAAGTGGGCAGAGTTGTCAGCCTGAACCAAGATGGCCTCCAGACTTCACTGGGGCTGGATGTCACTTCCTACCTCTTGAAAAATGGGAGTTGAATCTTCTGAAAGAGCAAAGAACTGAGTGGAAGGATCCCAGTCAGTCTGTGGTTTAACTTGATTTGGTGAGTTCTTCTTCATGATGAGAAGATGGTCCTATGTGAGAATCAAGAGGAGGGGACCCCATACAGGTGCTTATGAATTATTGATCAGTCTCTTGTTGGGAGAAATATGATACAATTTGGTGCTCAGTAAAGCCTGGCTCTAATTAGAAATCTTTGACTCAGTCATCTATTTTGTGCTGCTGTTATTTTATTTATTTCCCCTTAGGTTTTTCCTCAGTGTTTGATAAATTTTATTGTGAATCTCTCAGCTGTCTCACTTGTGCTAAGGAAAATAAGGGGAAAGAGTATGTTTACCTTGAGCTGAGAAGAAAAGAGGGAAAGTATTTCTCATCTTCCCTCCCTCACCAACCCTGGGAGAAGGAGACTAGGTCTGATGGTGGCAACAGGAATCAAAATAAAAGAACTCTGGGGAAAGGCAAAAGCTCAGAGGGAAGTGTTTGGACACGGATGTGCCCCGCCCTCTTCACCTGCCAGACCTGTTTCCAAGAATATCCTTCTCCAGAGGATAAAGTTTAGATCATCAAATGAAAAATCCTCATTGTGTTCTTCATATTAAAAGTAGTAATTCCTTCCTTCTAGGATGGTGATTTAAAGGATTAAAATTGTTTTAATATGCCACTCATAGCCAGGATCTATGGAAAAGAGACAATGAGATGTAATTGAAGGAGTGTCTCATTGAGATCTGGGTTGGATTTTTGGCTTTGCATTATAGCATGACTTAGACACGTCATTACACTTCATATTCTTTTCCTGTAATGCAATAAGTATAAGAAATAGCATCTAATGGGCTGGTTGGAATAATTTGGAACAATATGTATAAAGTGTTTGTTAGTTGACTGGTCTATGAATAATTCTTAAGAATTATTAGCTTTTATTTTTTGTTGTTAATTTAAATAGCTTTTAACCGATGCATAAAAACCATACATACTTATGGGGTGCCATGTGATGCTTTGGTGCACATATTCATAGTGTAATATTTAAATTAGGCAAAAGTGTTTTCTCAAACATAGATCATTTTTTATGATGAAAATATTAAAAATCTCTTCTACTAGTTTTTTTTAAACACATAGTACATTACCATTATCTGTAGTCACCTTGCTGTGCAATAACACACCCAGAGCTTCTTACTGCTAACTACAATTTAGTCTTTCTGATTCATCTTCCCCCACCTCTTCATTCCTCTGCTATCCTTAGTCTCTGGTAACTACCATTCTACTCTCAACTCCTGTGAGATCAACTTGTTTTTAGATTCACCTATCAGTGAAATCATGTGGTCCTTGTCTTTCTATGGCTAATAGAATGTCATACATTTTCATGGTTAAATAGTATTTTATCATGAATAAGGACCTCATTTTCATTATGTATTCATCAGCTGATGGACACATGGGTTGTTTTAGATTCTTGGGTGTTGTGAATAGTGCTGCAATGAACATAGAGTCCCTGGCTTCTCAACAGACTTGATTTCATTTCCTTTAGAGATATACCCAATAGTGGGATCACCGGGTTATTTAGTAGTTCTATTGTTAATTTCTGATGAAACTCCATTCTATGATGCTTATAGTAATTTACATTCCTACCAAGAATATGCAAAGTTTCCTTTTTCTCCACATTCTTGCCAACACTTTTTTGATAACAGCCATTCTTACTGGAGTAAGTGATATCTCATTGTTGTTTTGATTTGTACTTCCCTGATGATTATTGATATTGAATATTTTTTTTCATATACCTGTTGCCCATATGTATGTCTTCTTTTGAGAAATGTCTCTTTATGTATATTTCCCACTTTTAAACTGGGTTATTTGTTTTTTGATATTGAGTTTCTTGAGTTCCATATATAATTTAGATATTAACTCTCTATCAAATGAATAGTTTGAAAATATTTTCTCCTCTACATTGTCTCTTCACTCAACTGTGTCCTTTGCTATACAGAAAGGTTTTAGTTTGATGCACCCCATTTGTCTATTTCTACTTTTGTTTCTCGTGTTTTTGGAGTCTTGTTCAAAAAATCCTTGCCCATTCCCAAGTCCCAGAGAATTTCTGTAAGTTTTTCTTGTGGTAAATTCATTGTTTCAGGTCTTTTCTATATATATACTTGCTAACGTAATGTAGAGTGAGATTGCAATGGGGATAGGGCTAGGGGAATGGGCAGGCTCTCTCATTTTCCTTTTGTTGTGAGAAGCAGCGTGCCATAGTGAAACAGCTGTAAAATCAGATCACCTGTGATCTTGGGCAAGTTATTCACTTGTTCATCCTCAGTTACTTTGGCCATCCAATGAAGCAAATATAAGTGCCTAATAGAGTTAGCGCTTGCCCCCTAGCTTAATAAACAGTAGGTTCTTCCTTTTGTTTTCTTCTACATCTCCCACCACTAACTACATTTTTAGGGTGATAAAGCTATTTATTTAGGCCTCAAAACTTGGAAGTTGACTTTTAAGCCAATGATTGTGTCTACAACTGTATCCATTTTTTTACCCTTAATCTGCTCCATTTTATACCATCCAATACCATGAGATGTTTATTGAACACTTATCATATGCCACAGATGAGGGATCAAATGTACTGTGACAGTTCTCAGAAAACTCTCACTTTAGTCAGAGGATTACATAGTTTAGAAATAATTATAAGACAGATATTGTACGTGCTGCAAGAAAGGAAGGGTGTGGAGGGTCAGGGTGAAGGCAGGTAGGGCATAAAAGTGGGGTTGTGGAGGAAAATACAGACAGCCACTTTGAAGAGATAACTTTGGAAGAGGGCTGTGAAGACTTTCTCTAAGTTGAGGTAACCAGAGAGAATCAGGAGGAGGAAGCATCCTGAGTGAAGGCATGGGTATAGAAACCTGTGGAACATATTTGGGGAATGGTGACAGTTTAGTTTGGCTGGAATATTTGATATACAAAAAGAAATTATGGGGAATAAGTGAGAGTCATTGTTGTTCAGAGTTTTTAACAACAGGATAATAATTTTGTACTCAGGTTGATTTTAAATGAGGAAACATCAAGAATTCTTTTGAGCAGGAGGATAAGTGATATGACAATGAAGATGCAATGTGTAGCTATCAGAATTTGGAAGTAGTGGGGTTTACCTCTGGATATAGCTGGGTCTGATGGCTGGTGTGGGAGATAGGAAGACAGAACTCCAAGTTCCAAATTCATAGGGCAGTAAAGCTAAGGACAGAGAAGTGGAAAACCTTGGGAATCACTGATAATAGTTTTGTCTAGGATGCTCTGAACATAAGATAGAAGTAGGGGCATTTGAAAAGAGGACCAAATATCTCTTTGTGTCCAGTTTCCCTACCAGTAAAATGGCAATAATATATAGTACCTTCCTGCCAGGGTTATTCCAGAGACTAAATGATTAATACTTATAATAGTTGCTGGCACGTAGTACTTGCTACATAAATATTTGTTCAATAATTAGAGGTAGAGTTAAATGGATATAGGTCATAGGTTGATTCAACATAAGATACATATTAGTGACTTTTCCTCTCAGTGACTACTTATCACTGAGGCTTTGATTTATCTTGTTTATCACCTTGCTTTAGCTGATATTTTATGTAAAATTTGGTATGTGCTAGCTCAAGTTATCTAGGTTACAGTTCAAGACAGAGTGTGATCAACACTGATATCTTCAGCAAATCTGGATACCAGGAGGATGTCAGGTTGGTTGAGAAGAAAACACTTTTGTGTCTAACCTTCAGTTTATGGTTATTTCATAGCCAGTTAATTTGATAATGATGGTGATTTAACAGTTTTAGGCTAAAACTCTAACATTTCTAGGAGATAAGTTTCTTTAATGAAATCATAAGAGTTCTATGGGACACCAAAACACAATGAAAAAGAAAGTATTGGGTAAGTTAAAACTCAGTTTTGGGCTTTGAGACAGTCACTTTTTTCTGTGTCTTATTTTCCCAAAATATAAAGTTAAGAAATTAAACTTCTGTGAATACTACTTGGACTTTCCCACACTTCTTAAAAATTCAACTTTTTCTTTTTTAGCTGGGGTACTGAGGATTGAAACAGGGGCACTCAACCACTGAGCCACACCCCCAGCCTTATTTAGTATTTAATTTAGAGACAAGGTCTTAATAACTTGCTTAGCACCTTACTTTTCCTGAGGCTGGCTTTGAACTTGCAATCCTCCTGCCTCAACCTCCCAAGCTGCTGGGATTACAGGTGTGCACCACCGTGCCTGGTGTAAAAATTTAATATTATGGATATCTCCAATATATACCCAAGTAGTGAAGTGGCTTTGTTTGAATTTGGATGGGTACCTGTTTGCTCCATCTTCTTGGGCTCTGCTTTTCTCAGCCCAGGTGTGCCTTGGTTGAAACCCCCACTGAGACTCATTCTGTAAACAACCGAATGCAATGATATTATTTGCTATTAATTCTAAAAAAATGCTATATGTCAAAATATGGGAACATTTTTATATAATAAACAAACACATATTCTTTTGTAATGTGGACAATTGCTCCTTTATGTCTTTGTTGTCTAAACTCTGTGGCTTTACCTTTTCTCTGAAATGAGACAGTTTCGTTTCAAAATACAATTGTGAAAACTTAATATGCTAGCTTTTTGTTTTGTTTTGTTTCTGCTTTTTGAGACACTGGCACTTGTCATTCTTTTTAACCTCTCTTCAAAACTGAGATACACTAAAGAGGAAAAAAAAACCTTCCATTTTTAAAAAGGTATCTGAAATTTCACAAAGTATGTTGGCATCACAGCATTCTATGAATATTTAATCTTCATCATCAAGACAGGAGGTTGGAGGAAAAAATCAGGTTGTGATATTTGGGAACAGCAGGTGTGGGAAGGAGGGTGTTGAAACCCTCTGCAAATGCATATGAAATGTTGTATGGCAGGTTCCCTCTGCAGCACCCATGTCACCTGGGGTCCCAAACATGCTTTAAGCAAACTCTGGGGAGCTGGAACTTGTCCTCAAGGTTCCCATGCCCTTGGAGAGACAGAGTTCATCCCTGCAAGCAAGGATGGCATTCAGTGAACTCCTTCCCCTCAGGATTTCTCTTTCTTAGGCATTTGTATAATACAGCTAGTTCTGGTCCCTATCCCGGTGGTTTTTTTTGTTTTTTTTTTTCCTGCTACTATTGTTAAGCAAGTACCTCTCTTATGTGTGCTAAGTCTATGAGAATATAGCTATCTAGCTATGAGAATTTGCCATGGAGACTGAAACTTAAGAGTTCATCTATCAACTCTTTTTTATCTCCAAACAATGAGGAGCAATGTAATCATAAAAGGGTGGCAAGTCACCTATGTACAAATCACTTGGCTTCCAACCTCATCACATTCTGCCTCCTACCTCCCGCCCCATGCTCCAGACACAGGTATTGCTGCTGCCTCCCCACGGTAGGACTGTTCCACCCAAGCTCTTGCCTCTGGGTTTTTGTTTAGGTTTTTCTGGATTAGAGATCTCTGAGTGACTATCACCGAACATTGAAAAGGTGTAACCCTCTGGTTCTCAAACTTTTTTACTTTTTTAAAATAAAAGTCTTCTGGCAGGCCTTCTTAAGAAAATTTCTGACCCCACTTCCAGAGATTTTAATCTAGTAAATCAAGAATGAGAACTGGGAATATGCATTTTAGCATGGGGTTCTCATACAAGTGGTCCAGGAATTGACTGTACATCAAATGCCATCTTCAGGGAGAAATTTTTTTTTTCCTGTATCTTACACTGGTATAAAGGTCCAGGCTCAGACTGGAGTCATAGGTCACCATCTGTGGGCCTGTATTTGGTTCAGATGGTCATAGAGTGTTATTGATGTGCAAAACTCTTAATGCTGGGGAGGTAGAAGCAGGGATATGGCTGGTCAGGGGCTAAATCAGACAAAAGGATCACCTCCTTTTTTTTCCCTCTGTGATGTGGGCTGTTTGCAAACAAACCTGGTCATATCAGGAAGTTGAAAATTAAGTATAAATGTCTTGGTCTTAAATTAATGTGGCCTTGGCCTTGGAGTCTACCACATCCTTTCATTTTTCAGACATCTCAATAGAACAGAACATAATGATGTCTTCAAGTGTAAATTTAGATGACTTGGCTTATAGGATCAGTGTAGTCTAAATTATTAAGTCTCTTGAGGTTGGGATCTTTGTTGCCCCAGAGCTACTCCTGGGAGCCAGAATACTACCCACCAGAGAGCTCCCTCTCTCCATACCCATAAACAGATGCTTAATACCTGGGATCCTAACCAATGCCCCTACTACGGCCCTTGGAGCCTGTGTTTCAAGAGCTTACCTGCATTGTAGTTTATTTCATACAGTTTATTTACATGTTTAAAACTTGTCAATTTAACTTCTCTCTTTCAACTTCTTTCCTGCTGTGACATGTGACTTAGGCCTATGAGGAGAACTTTGCATAGTGGTAATCTTTTCATCTTGCTGTGGTTTTAAAATATCAGGGTCATTTTCAGCTTAATTTGACTGTGTATAGTGAGCATCAGGATCTTCTTGTCACTATACTGGACATGGATCCATGTTATTGGTATGACAGGGAAATCATTTCTTCCCTATTGATCCCAGAGATGTAGAAAGGAGGAAGTAATTCAAAAGAGAATTCATACTGAGAGGGGCACAGGAGCTGTCATGTTTAGTGTGTGAACTTGGCTCTGTCTGTTCTCCAGTCTGTAGTGCAGTTTTTGTTAATTAAGATGAGCTGTGAGGGCAGCCCAAGGTGGGCTCTAAGATCCTGTCTAGCTCTGTAATGATGAATAGTGACAGTCACTCTGGGATAACCCTCTTTTTCTCCTGAGCCTTAGGAATAGGGAGGAGCCCAGGTGCTTAGCAGGAAAAGTGAGCCACACCCTGGCCATGAGTCAGATTTCTAATCTACTCAAGTTGGGGAAGGTTGATTTTGGCGGAGCCCATGGCACATGCTCTGCCTCTGTGTGTTTTGTTCGGAATTATATTTATACGAAGGGCATTCCAAAGCAAGGCTCTGCCTTGTGGGGAGCCCTTCTCTGCCATTAATGACTGGCAAAGTTATGACATTGTTCTCTTCATCCTGCTCCTTAATTTTCTGTTACCTTGGGGACATAGAGGTGTAAGAGCAGGGTTAGGACCTGTGACATAGTTTGCAAGGCTCAGAACAACAACAAAAAATGCATTTAAGAACTTCAAGAGGGTGACAGCAGAGAAAAGCAAACACAGAGTGCTTCTCTAGGCAGGTCCTGTGTCACTGAACAAGCAGATGCCCATGGAGTCACTCTGGATGAAAGTGGGTCAGGGAATGAGATTGGGACCTGCAGATGCAAGTAAGGCATGGCCTCACCAGGCCAAAAGATGCCTTCTCATACCAAAGCCCCGAATGGAACATCTGCACTGTGTGTGAACAATGGTGCAACTATTACTGAAGTTTGGTGCCCAGATCATCTCAAGATATTAGGCTTAGCTTCTGTGGGAGTCAAGAACAGACCCTGCTTTGCAAAGGAGAAACAGAGGTCAAGATAGTAGAAGTGATTTGCTGAAGGTCACTGTGCTTGTCAGTGGTAGAATGAGGACTCTATCTGAGGCTGCTTAACTACCATGCCTGTGCCCTTTCTAATCCTCAGTGAAGCTGAGTAACAATGAAATTATTCTTTTTCATTGTGAATTCAATTGGAGCTTGGGAATAAGAGTGAGATGTGGGAAGGGAAATGAGATAAATGCTGACTGAATGGAGAAAACAAAACAATTTAGAAAGCCAAAGCAGTTTGTCTGAGTCCTATCTGATGCACAACATACAGCAAAGCAGACAAATGTCTGCAGCAAAACAAAAGCAGATATTTTCAAATAAAATATGCATATTTCCCACCAGCCCTGAGCTCATCTGATAAGGGACAGATTGTCCACAGTAAATAGAGAGGGAAAAAGATGCCTCGGGCTGAATTTAGTCCCCTGTCAAAATCCGAGAGGGGCTTATTGTTTCTCCCTTTGTGACATGTCGCCTCTTTATCTGCAAGGCCTCTTAAGGCTTTGAAGGAAAACAGAATAAGTTAGCTATTTATTTGCTTATTCATTTGCCCATCCATCAAATATTTCTTGAGTACCTACTTAGCATTTTACTGTGCTAGTCCTAAAAGGATGTTTAAGATGAGTCCCCTCTTTTTGAAGAGGGTAGACAGATGTGTATCGGGACAGAAAACTAACCATAATTGTTGTTATGCTGGTGGCATATGCCGTGTACTGTTGGAAATCAAGAGAAGAAGAAATTCATGCTAATTAAATTGCTCATTTGGTGACCTGCTTGTGTGTTCCTATTTGCCTCAAAAAAAAAAAAAGTCACTAATATCTATGCATTGTCATTGAGCTCTTCTTTCCCAAAGGCTCCTAGGAAGAAGATGTAGCTTGGGGTAGGAGGTGATGTTCTTATAGAAAGTACTCAGATACCCTTGCTGATACATACTGATCCTTCTCTGCAAGATCAACCAGGGGGAGGACCTGGGATGAGGTGGATCTGGCTTCTACCTGATCAGTATCTACATACTTGTGCTCCTCCCTCCCTGTCTGCCAGCCCCAGCAGTAAGTAAGAGAAGAGCCCTGCTGAGGCCAGAGAGAAAACTAGCTGTGTGATCGCCCACATGTCACTCTGACCCCCTCTGGAAAATGGCAGGAGTGGAAGATGTCTAATCATCTAGGACTTCCTATATTCTTTCTCACTGACACTAGGATTGAAGGAGAAGAACAAGGAGAAAAATTTATAAAGACTATCATAGAGGAGAGGAAAGAGAGAAAACACCAAGAGAAATGATCTTTAAATGCATACCTAGAGAACTTATTCTGTGATCCTCTGTTCCTTGGCAGTTGAGCATCCACCAGGAAGTCTGTGCATAGGCTTTGACATTGCCAGAAATAGTAGGCATAAGGTGAATTCTCATGTGGATCATAGGAATAGTGCTTCATACCCACCTCAATGCTTGGAACTTATGGAGCTCTGCTCACCTCCAGGATCTCACTTCTTATTCTCTCAACTGCCCCGGGTGGTAGGTGCAATCTGTAATTTTAATTCTCATTGTGCCGAAGAAGCAACTGAGACTTGGGGAAACTGAGCTACTTGCCCCGATGCCAGTGATGGCAGAACTGGAACCAAAGGCTAGGTTTTCCCTATGATGTTCTTTCTCCTGGATGTGTTGTGCTTCCTGCCCCACTTTACCACAGCTGGACTATGATGGCAGCACAGCACCAGCTGGGGAAGCATCCAGTGGCTCCTGAAGAAGGAACATTTATTAGACAGCTGCCATGTGAACAAGTGAGCATAGAGTCTTTTGCTCCTTAGAATAGCATGCTTCATTATGCTTTTATGTATATATAAATGCGCCACCATGTAATATACCCTTTGGTATAACTAATTTGCACCCATAAAAAATAACATACTGGAGACAGAAGTGCATCATTTGGTTCTACTCTTCAAAGACCAGGCTGGATTTCAGTTCTCTTTGTCCCCCCAACCCCATCTTTTTTTGTCCCCACCCTAAACCATCATAAAGACAATTAGAGCTGAGTGGGGACAGTATTTGTCTTGCAATTACTCTTAAGTGCTCTATAGTTTTGTGGGATCTAAGTGGTATGACCTAGATACCAGTTCTGAGAAACTGAATTCAGCCAGGCTCTGTGTAGAGAGGGGAATGAATCAGTTAGATCAGGCAATATGGCTCAGTCCAGCGTGTGGATGACATATAGATCTACTTTTATCCTCTCTGCTTGTTGAAACCCTAGCTCTTTTTAGAGCTCAGATCCATTGCTACCTCCCCTTCTGGGAAGCCTCCCTGGAATTTCTCCCTTTTAGAGTATTACAGCATTTGTTCTGCTTTGTTACTTGCCAACTGCAAGAAATTGTGGAGAATGTATTGACAAAGAAGATGTAGTTATTACCTTCGAGGGCTCACAATTGTGTGAGGAGAAAACACACACACACACACACACACACACACACACACACCCCTATAAAGCAATGTCACATGACAAATTCTCCAATAGGAAGCCTGACAAGTCATTCCATGTGTACATGTGTCTGTTCTCACATACTGATCTACATGTCTCCTACATATATGATATAAAAGTGATGGTGATGTTTAAAAATCACCAATATCCAATAAATCAAATCATCATGAAGAATATTATTAATAGGAATGTAGGCCTGAGACTTGAGCTCTGTTACTGTCCTTGGGAACACATAGATGCCATGCAAGAAGGGACGGAAGACTGCTCCTGCTCACCATGGTCAGATGTCAAAGAGGAAGTTGGCAAGAAAACCCAGGACTTCCTGAGGGAGAAGACAGGAGAGGTGTGTCATTGCAGAACCAGAAAGTTCCCACCCACAAACCCAATTCCTTGCCTCTGACAGGTTAAGTTCCACCCTGTAAACATTTTCTTTCCTTTTATTTGACCTTTTGTTTGAGAGTGAGTCCTTAACTCTCAGCCAACTTGGTACGTGAGTTTCCGATCAGATTGGATTGTTAGCACTGGGGACTCTCCTGTTTGGCTTCATCTGAACCAGCCATACCTCCAGTGGCCACTATATTTGTGGTCTACCTGCCTTTGTCCAGGTAAAGAAAGAAGAGCCTTGAGGACTGGCCACAGCCTAGCCAGGTAAGAATAGGTGGCTTGCTGCTGATTTTACAGAGACAGGGTGTCTCTCTATGAGCTGATAGCTCCTATTGCTTAGGCTGAGTCTCTGAGTCTCCACCATGGACTTACAATTTGATCTAGGCTCATAGTTTTGTATGACCATGTGAAATTCCTTTATTATTCCTCACTGGCCAGGGTGGATAAGGTTTGTAGACCAGTATTTTCCAACCTTATCTATATATCAACTTTGATCTTGACTGCCTTGTGAACAGGGTGGGATGGGTATAGTTTTCTCTATTCAGTGATTCAGTGAACTGAGGCATAGTCAGTTGATATGATCTGTTCAAGTCTGAGCAGCAGGTTATGGCCAGCAAGAGGTCTGTATCCCTCTTCTCTCTTCCTCTGCTGTACTACCCAGCAGGGTCACACCTTAATCCGAAAAGCCCAAAGTGAAAGGGCTCCCTGAACTTTCAAGTGGTGAACAAAAGGTGATTACTTCTTGGCATGCAGGTTGAGAAGGTTATGTTTTTAATTCACCTGAGAGTGACTTTATAATAATATATAGGCTCTGTCACACAGGGCTGTTTTCAGAAACAACAAATGAGAGCATGTATGTAAAAGGATCTTATAAACTGAAAAATGATATGCAAATGGGAGAGACATGACTATGTGGAGCCTGATAAATGCTTTAAATCTCCGTATAAGCAGATTTTAATTTGGGGCTGAATGACATTCTTCTAATGTCAGCAGCAGCATTGTAAAGCACAGATCACAAGGCCCTTGGGAAACATTTGAGCTTTTCAGTCTTTCTGTGGTATGTGTAAAAGCAAACCTTAATGGTGGGGGGACACCCCCAAATCCTTTCAAACTGACTCTTGCAATTTCCTCTCTTATGACAGTTATCATCTTATCTCATTGTTCTACAGTTTTAAGAAAATCTCATCTTCAGTGATTATGTAGTTTATATTTTAAGATGCTAATTTTAGAACTATCATTTTCCTCTTTGTGCTCAAAAGGTTATCTCATTTTTAGTTGTGAAATGAAATGTTTCCTGTGTGTGTGTGTGTGTGTGTGTAAGAGAGAAAGAAAGAGAGACAGAGAGAGAGACAGAGAGAGAAAGAGTCTTTGGCATTCTTCTGTATATTCTTCTTGTCTTCCCAGCTGGAAGCATACTAAAGAAATTGTTCAATCAATGACCTCAGATAAAATAGAGAAACTTGTTCTAGAAAGATGAAGTGATATGAACAAAACGTGATTGTTGGAATCACAAGTTAAATGCATGTTTCTTACTCTTCCACTGACCATGACAAGTAGTGAATGGTGCTGGGAATCCCAAAGCCACAGCATTACCTATGTCATTATGGAGATTGTACTCAGGTGTCCTATAACATTCCTTTCACTTCAAAGTTTTCGGCCCTTTGACTTTGCTTAGCATCTCTAGTGGTAATGTCATTATACCTTGTAGAGTAGGGCAATTTGACTTTGTTCCTGTGAAATATTTGTTTCAGCCAAATTTTGGAACCACTCATTAGGTGTAGGATAGGAAGTGGGCAAAAGGTGGTGGTGTCCTCATTTAATTCAGCTAATTTGGAGTTTGATATCTTGGAGATCAAACTCAGTTATTTGCAAACTGAAGTATTAAGCAGGCTGATACTGTGTCAGGATTCTTTTAAACAGATATCATTCAGTTCAATAGTTTCAGAACTTTCATGCTAGTTAACTTTTTATTCAACATTAGAGAATCTATTGGCAGGGTCAAGTGTAAGGGTTCATTTAATCCAGAGGTTACAGTCCAGCAGCTACAGGTGAATACAGCATGCAAATGTGTTTGTTTTCTATGTGCTTGAGTGTTAAATAAAATCATCAAGTGTTAAATAAAAATCAAACTAGTTGCAAGTATTCAATGTCCTGGAATTTCTTGTAAAAATCCAAATATCTCATTGTTTAGGAGGACCAGAGGGTCTGTTAATAATGGAGCCATATCAAACAAGATACAGATCCACACACCAGCCGTGTCTGGGGAGCATCTGCTTCCTGTGGAGGGAGCATGTGCTCCCCAGGCGTTTTCAGCCCCTATGGCAACTAATTTAAGCTACCAGGTATTTTAGTTTGTCCCACTGATTTTGTCTAACCTCTTAGGTGTTGGAATTCCCCTAAATAATTCTCTTTCAAAGGAAATTTAGCTCTACACATCAATAGCCTAACTTATAGGTCATTGTCACAAGGAAGGAAGTGAAATTAATTCCTTGGCCCCAACCTCTCATTATGTAAGAGGTAGGAGTAGATAGGATGGCTTCAACCGAACAAACCTTGAGTTCTGATACCTACCCACAATATTTACTTGAGATGGATATCAAACTCAGTTATTTGCAAACTGAAGTATTAAACAGGTTGATACTGTGTCAGCATAATCTCCAGAGAGTAGGAAGGAAATCTGACACTTGCTGAATAAGGCCCTTTACTCAAGACAACAATTGCATAGAAATAAGGAAAGAAGTTTTGATGCACAATAGCATATGCATAGCAACATGGTGCTCTATCCAAAGAATATAAAATAAATGACTGAAGTCCTGGAAACTTGGCCAATGATATCTTTTCTATCATATCTCCATTAATAAATAGTCACCCCTTGACCACTTGATATATGTCCTTAAGTTTAAGGATATAGGAATAAAGTATAGTGACTCTTCCCCAAAGGGTCTTCCATTCAGTAATGAAAACATATATACAAATGAACAAAACAAAACAGAATGAAAAATAAGTAAGTACATAAATAAATGATGCAAGAAGAAAGCAAACAGTGTGGTTAGAAAGTGGCATTTGAGCTAGACTTTGTACATAAAGGTGAGAAGACTTTCCAGCAAAAGAAGAGTTAAAGCAAACTCAATTCCATACCACTTGAAATACACTTAAGAAAGCATTCACTGTGGCTATGCCTAGGGCCAGTGGACTGAAGTAGAATGAGGCTAGATATCTGATTCTGCACCAGATGGTGGATGCTGATTTGCAGGGATAAGGGTTTCCTTCAGGTACAACATGGTGGATCCAATGTGCACTATGACTATTAGCCAAACACTGGTCTGTGCTCATATCTATGCAGCTTCATAATTTGTTAGTGACAGAGCACCTTTAACATGTAGTTTAACTCTTCTCCAAGTTTTTCAGGAGAATTAATGGGAAAAAAAGGAGAATTTAGCACTGGCAATATAGTGGACAATATTAGATGCTAAGTGCAGGAAGCAAGGTGGTAATCTACACTGGAATCAGAAAAGTTGATGAAAATATTTTAAAAATACATTGAGAAATATTTTTTAAAGTGATAGAGATTCCCTTTTGTCTCCCCCCCCCCCACCTTTCTATCAAAGAAAGTCTATTCTGGGTTATCTGAAAATGAGAAAAGTGAAGTTGCATAGGTTCTTCTAACTTATGTTACGGGGAGAGTTATTTTTGCTTGATGAACTTCATTCTTTGGTCTGGAGAGCACATTCTACCTGTAGAATAATTATAGAAGGTTCTTGGGATCTCCTGATCCTGTATTCTTCCATAATATATAACTAATATGTGAGTGCTTCACTGTGGTTCACAATATTCCTGGGTTGAATTCGTGAAGGGAAGGTTCTTATCTTGCAAAGCGTTTCTCTGGTCACCACAGCAATTGCTCATACAACCCCAGTGTCAAGATACTTTGTAAATAACCAAAAGTTTCTCATTTTCAAGCACACGGTCTTGTAGTATGACTTGGAATTATCCCTGTATCTCAAAGGTCTGTGCTTCTACAACACCATAAATAGTTCTGATAAGAGCAGTAGTGAACATAAAGAATAATTCCTGCTTTCAAGGAAAATACATTTTGGTGAGACAGATGGAAAATAAAATCAATTGGTAAAATATATATGAAATATGAAATACTATAGAGGAGAGAAAATTATGAATAGGAAGTTGGGGGTAACTGAGATCTTGGAAAGGGTACTTAGGGAAGGAATAAGACTCTACTTGAATAACCCTTACAGTATGAGGGAATCTGTCATACCAGCATCAGGGAACAAGCATTCTCTGCAGCTGGAACAGCGACTCTGAGGCAGGAGCATTCCTACTGGCACCTTTGAAAAATAAAACATGAATATTATGTTAGAAAGAAGATCCTGGCATGGTGGTAGGAGGCAGTGATAAGGCATGCACCTGTCAGGCACGGTACGGACATTCACTCTGAATGAATGGAAAACATTTGCAGATTTGGGCAGTGGAGCAAATAGTTTGACTTACATTTCAAAAGAACCTTCTATCTGTGGTTTGAGGACAGATCAGGGTAGAATGGGAAGAGGGTAGACAGAAGCAGGAAGGTTCTTTATGGAGTTAGTGCTTTGATCTGGATAAGTAATGTGGAAGTGTGGACAAACTATGTAGTCATGGGAATGAGAAGAACATTTAGATTCTGGTGATTGATTGACTAACTGGGAAATCATGATACAGGAGTAGGTCAAGGACAATCCTATGATTTTTCTGGAGCAGACGGTAGAAAGGAACAGCCTTTATTGGAGTAAAGAGTATAAGAGAAACATGTTTTTGAAGGCATGTCAGGAGCTTACATTTGGATAGGTAAGGTTTGGGATTTTGAGTTGTGAATTCATATATGAATTCAGTGAAGATATCTGAGCTAAAGATAAAAATTGGCAGTCATTAATACATTCATGATATTTACAACAATGAAATTAAATACAATCATCAAAGGAGTGGGTATAGACAGAAAAAAAAAACATTTATGACTGTCTTCTGAGATGCTGCAATGTTTGGGGTTCAAAAGTGAGAATAACTCATTGTAACAAATAGGAAAGGACATGGTGGGAAGGTTCCCAAGCAGCAGAGTGGGGTGTCTTATCATTTAATTCACTTAGGATCTACAGCACATGGTGATAATGACATCTGCCCAGGACAATGAGCCCCCTTGTCATCTACACTCTGATGCACACCACTCTTACAACCTCTGACCTGCGCTCCCCTCTGGTTTCACTAGAATCAAGAGAGGAAATGGAGGAGGAACAGGCTGAGAGGTAGTCAACACTGGGTGGGCATGGTGTGTCCTGGAACAAATGAGGGAAATCATCCAAGAAAGAGAAAGTAATTGGGTGGGACAGATGCTGCTTAAAGGGGGAGCTGGAAATTTTCTGAAAACAGAACATATAACACTGAGGCTTGAGGGGGCTTGAGAGAGAATAGGAGAAGAGGTCTTGGAGATGGTGGATATAGATGTTTTTCCAAGGAGCTTATTTGTAAGTGGAAAATAGGAAATATCTGGAAGAGAGAGTGAAAGGCTTCTTTTTTTTTAAAGTGGGAGAATGAATCTAGAATATATTTTGATGGAGATTGTAATTTGATTAATGCCTATAGAGCATTTTATTTAATTTTTCTACAACTGTGAAGTAGTTCTGGTAAGGGTCATTATCTTATATTTTAACAGGCAAGGAAAATAAAGTTTAAGGGCTAAGATCATCTGCCCAAAATCACATAGTAAATTAATAGTAGATGGGATTTAAACCTGAGTTCTGAAAGTCAAGATCATGGTTCTCTTCTCTGCTTGTCTCTACCCAGCTAATGTTGGAGATCACTTCAAACACTACAATTCTCTATGAAATCTTCACTTCATTGCCGTATAATGTCCTTTAGCAAGTCTCAGGGAATTCACACTTCCCAGCAATGTCTCTTGAACTGAAGGAGATTTCACATCAACTGTAGAATGTTTGGAGTCTTGGGGAGAAAAGAATTTACTATCTAACTTGCAGTATTTGAAAATATTCTTCCAAGCACAGGCTTCAGGTTGAAGCACCTACATTCTGGCAAATGGGAATGTAGCTATTCATGCCTTTATTGTAGGGCTGATCTCACATCAATTTTTTTTCATAAGTAATGAATTTGTGTCTACCTACCAACATCCATGATGCCTCTTTATATTGTCTTCTTTCTGTCCATTTGAAGCTCATACTCACTTAATGAAGCACAGAAAAGTGCTTCCACCTACTTTATTCCCAGTTGGGATATTGCGAGTCTTTCTGAGAAGGGATACACAGCTATTTTGACAGAACCCAGCCTGTATAGAATATAAAACTTTGCACATCATTTGTCTCTTCCTCTAATGGTGGCTTTCCTCCCCCATCAAATATATAATCCTTGTCTTCTAGCAGCTGGTTGTACTGGGTCCTTGGTGTCTCTCCAGAGGCTTGCCTTGTGAAAGACCTCCTGTATCCATAGGCATCCAGACAATGTGTGACTCTGTGGTATATCTAGAATGCTCCAATTGCACCTTTTTCAGATGACTGTCTAGTCCTTTAATCCAGTCATCTTGTGATTATCTATTTGCCAAACTGATTCTTTTACAGACTTTGTGCTTCTCAAGGTCAAAAATTGTATTTGTATGTTTCATTCTAGTCTTCACTTCTCTCTTTTCTGTAACACGGAGATTAGCCCAGAGAACTTTTCCCCAAAATATATTTTAATTAATAAATTAGGTTAGACACTCTTTTAATTCGTTTGTCATAGCACTTGAGAGGCTGATCTTCATTACACAGAGAAAAAATTGGAGAACTCAACTTCTAACCATTCCTACATGAAGAGTTAATTAAGCAAATCAGATGTAAAATTTCAGAAACCAGCTACTGTGGTTCATTTTTCTCTTGAATGTGGGATACATAAATGTATCTAACTGATGTGTACATCTTGAAAATCTGACATTATCATTACTCATGCTTACTCTTATAGTATCAGACTTATCATTAACATCTGCTGATATCATAAGCATTTAATTGATAACACATTTAATAAATGAAGAACTCTTGCTGATCAGTAAGTCAAAGAAGATGAAACTAATAAAAAAGTTCAACCATACCTATACATTCCAACCTTTAAAATCTCATAACTAAAAAAAAAAAAAAACAGGGCAAAGTAAAACGAACATTGGTCTTACTTTTTTAAGCCATTAGTTTTAAAAATTATGAAACTTTATGCTGACCTTCAGAAAAATAGATCTTTAGGCATGTAAAATCTGATCCTTTAATAGTTTTCAAGTATAAAGACATTATTAATTAATTAATTAGTGTAGCTGTAGGGAAAACAGGCTTGGGTCAGAAAAGCTTTTGATCAACTAAGAGCACTTAGTACCTGTGTGACTGAGAAGTTCATCAGCTTTCTAAATTTCAATCTCCTAATCTAGAAATTAGGATACTTGTAGTATCTAAGGCACAGGGAGAGAATGACTTAAAAATGAGGTAAAGTCAAGTGCTTAGTGCATGGTACCTACTTAGTAAGTGTTGCTACCTTTGTCAATATTGATATCCTTTTACATATTGAGTATAAAAGACAGTTTGTAAACAATTTTTTTTGTAGCATAACTCCATTTTTGAAGTAGAAAATGTTGATGTTGTGAATAGATAAAAGTAGAAAAATCATAAAGACTATAGACTGGAATTATTTATTTCCATTTTCTTTCATAGTGAGTTTAAGATTTTTTTCCTTCTTTGCTTTTATGTGTAGTCTAGAACATAGTAAGAAAAATTGAATGGATACAAATTATTGTTACTATTAATCCCTATGAGTAAACATATATCAATGCAGTAGTAGCTTTTGCCTGTTATCTTGGTTATCCTTGTCATCAAATCATGAATGTGACCTCTGACCTAGATGTAGCCTTCTAAGCTCCTTGAATCACTATTACCTTAAATGAGACTTCTATGATTCCTTGTTTACTTATCAACTTCTATACCCATAGCTTTACATCTTTTGGTTCACCTCTTTGAATCAATATTTTTTTAAAATTCCTCTCCTCAGTTGTAAGAAAAATGTGTGCTTAGTGTGAAAAACACCAGAAGATTTGGAAAAGTATAAAGAAGAAAATAAAAATCATCCTTCACCCTGTTATGCAGAAATAATCATTCATAACATTTTAGTGTGTGTACTTCTGATCATAAATGGGTCATTTTTAATATAATATTTTGTAGTATGCATTTTGTTTCACAATAATATATGTCTTAGTGTCAATACATATTTACAAGATTATTCTACATTTTTTTATTACCTCCCTCTCCCAGGATAAGCTCCCTTGGACACTTCAGTTTGTCAGTTCTAATATTTTTCTTTGCTTATTTATTTATTCTTCAGGTTCTCACAATAAAACCATGGGGTATGTGTAGTTTAAGACTCTACTTTTTTCATTTAACATTATTCTGTGAGTCTTTATCAACATTTAATTGACTTAAAATATGATTTCTAAGTGTTGCATTATATTATACTATGGTTATGGATAATACATACTGTGAAACTTTAAGTTTCTCTGATTTGAGTTGAGAGATGCTTAATTAATTCTCCCTTCTACTGGGTTCTACACTCCATACAAGAAGATCTATTTTTTATTTATCATTGAACTACAGTAGCATAATGAAGGGACAAAGATCAAAATCCTTGTGCTGGATGACATGATTTCCCTATGGCAGCTTTTACTATGTAAAGGGATTCAGGAGGCTGTGGCTGTTTTGTTCAGAGAGTGGAGAAAAGGAAATGGCCTACAGTGCTGTGTTTAGTTGTGCTGGGAAGGAAATTCCACTTCAGTTGACTAGGACTATCTGGACAAACCCTTAGGCTAGAAAGCTTGGTCCTCGAAAGATCCCCATTGGTTGGCTGGAACAGCCAATGAAACCAGACAGGTTGTTCTTACCTTGCAGCGTTTCTTGCTTGTTGAATTAAAAAATCAACACCCCCCCCCAAAAAAAAGTCTAGTAATTTGGTTTTATTGATTTCCTCTTCCTGTTGCAGTTAAAGATATAAATTTCTACAAACATATAACCAAGGACTAGAAAATGTGACTTTTCGTGAGTTAAAGAAAATGCAGATATATTTCAGCCCTTTTAGTCTTGTTATTTTCACTTGTAAATGACCTTTTAGTTCCTCAAGTTGGTTTGAAATAGAGGCTCTATCCCGGCCCATGTAAAGTCCTAGGCTAACAGAGTTGGAGGGAAACTGATGTCCAAGTAGTTCAATATATTCCCAGTTCACAGGGAAATAACAACAACAACAACAACAACAACAACAACAAAACCAGGAAAAATGATGATCAGAGAAGAGACGTGGCTTAATTTTGAACCAAGAATTCCCGACTCTTGCTACTTCAGGCTTTTCCCATCTTTATTAAATTTCATGTACTCTGCTCTCAATTGTTTACAAGTTCTTCTCACATAAACTCAGTTGATTATACTCCTTCTAGCCTTCCTTTCCCTGCTTAACTTTAAAACTATGCTTTGAATCCATACTGTATTTTAGGAACATTGCTAGGTCTTTAGATCTATTAGCCCACCTGATTCTTGCAGTATTCTGCAAGGTATATATTGGGTCTATTTCAAATTTGAGAAAACTGAATCTAAGGAGTTTTAATTGCTGTCTAACCCCAGGAAGCTGTAAGCTGTACAACCTAGATTCATACCCAGGTCTGATCCCAAAGCTTTTTCAGTTATGCCAGTCTATTTCCTGATAAAGATATCGATTGCATGAAATGAATCAATTTATGTCTTACTGCTCTGTCCATTATCTTGTGAAAGGATTGGCTTAATTAATTTTCCTGACACTTGTGTCTTTGAGTTGTAGGTGAGTGAACTTAATACATCACCAACACAGTGTGTTTAAATCGGAAGAAAAGTCATCTTTCAAGCTCCAGTGGAGGAAGCTGAATTGTATAGTTTAGCCTCTTGTACTAAGCAGCTCATGGAGGGGCCACAGTAGGAAACAGACAAAAACTGAAGTTTTGCAAAAGGCAAGGAAATAAAAACAAACAATGAAAGAAAGAACTATGTTCAAAACGATATAAATAATGTCATCTCTACTACAGTGAGGATGCATTTCAGAGAGAAACCCTGAAGTCAGAAGACTCACTAAAGTGTTAGAAGGCACGAAGGACGTTTAGTGATACGTGTTGGGACACTGGCCAGACATCTTACTCTGACTTCTTAGAGAAAGCTGGGCTATGATATGACTTCTAACTCTTTAGCACAATAAAGGAGGAAAGAAGCAGGTATTGCCTGCTAATCTCTTTTATCCCCGTGTTTTTTGATCCTGGCTTCTGTTGAGGCCTAAGTTCGAAGAAAGGTCTCTGTGAAATCTCTCCCTTCAATAATCCTCCTTTACGACCTTTTCTCCCAGGCCTCTGTTTAAAATAAAATCACCCCTCTCTCCTCTTTCTCTTTCACATCACTTGCTGGATATGACTTTTTCTGTGAAGACAAGAACTTCTGCCAAATCGTGATGTCTAGTCCTTCTGTGACTAAAAGACTTCATTCTCAGAGGATGTGTTCATTGGAAGTACATTGGACTTACCTAAGACAAACATTCCCCCTCCCTTTTCCCTCATGCATTTACATAACAGGTTTGTAACTTCTTGGCCTCCCTAGCTGTTTCATAACTTGTTGTGAGAAAAGTCTTGCCCAAGAGACACCATATTTCTCCATCTCTCCGAACTTCTTTGATTTTATTTCCTGAATGTAGCTTTTACATATCAGTGGGCAGAAGAGATCCACTGCCTGATAATCCTTTAGCTAAGACATCCATTCATGCATAAGAAATTGTCTGTCTGTGGGTATTAATTTTAGTCTTCTTATGACTTGGAGTTTTGGAGATTTTCTGATAGCCAAATTTTGATGTATTTTCTGTATGAAACAGAATTCTTTTCCCTTAATGTCAGGGGCTGGAAAGGATGTCTGCAATAAAAATGTGGGTGCTTAAAAAATAACCTTTCATTTTTTTCAAATACTTTTACTAATTTTTACTAGAATAATCTTTTTGCTCTTTTAATATTCTGTAGGACATTTTCTTTGTAGAAAATTAGAAAAATAATAATTAAGGGACAAATAATTTCTTATCTCACTACTCAGAGAAAACCAGTATTAACATTTTGATGTGTGTCCTCCTAAACTTTCTTTCACATACATCTGTATTTTATTTTATAAAATTTAGAGCCATACTATGTGCTGTGTCCTATTTTATTTCTGGGTTTAAAAATATTTTCCACAGATTTTGTTCTACTACATTTGTATATTAGTTACTATGACTATATAACATTTGACTTAAACTACAGCTTGTTTTAAATTTTCTGGTATTATACATTAATTATAAATAAGACATTATTGCTACTTTTACAAACCATAATACTGTGGACCAGCCCATTTTTGGTTATACCTATGTAAAAAGAGAAGGCTAGGGAGTGGTCAACCTTATTCAGTCACTTGATGTCTCCATTCACAAACAGGCCATGTTACGTGAGCACAGATGTTTTGTTGCTGCTCTCCTGTGCTCTAGAGGAAGCAATTAATAGAGTGCACTTGAGTCTGGGTATCACCTTCTCTCTAGGACCCTGGACTAGGAGGAGCATTGCCTTTTGGAAAGACTTGGCACAACCCTGGTATAAACACGCTGCCTCTCCTTCCTATCGTCACCTCACCAGCTTGCTAATAGTTTTAACCTCATCAGGATAGTAATTCGCCTTCCATAAATGCAGGGGAAGCCTCGCTTTACCCTTGGCATTTTTCAGGGACTGCCAGGAGCCTCTGCTCAGAGGTTATTTTATTGCCTCCTACTTCTATGGTAATGCAAAGGGTTCTTCAAAACATGCAAGATCAAGACATTTTATTCCTTACCAAGTGCTTTCACATTTTCCATTTGACCTTCACAAAAATCATGTAAAGAGGGTCAGCACCAATGTGTACATTTTCGTGGATAAAGGAGAGGTTATCATGGAGTAGTTAATGATGGTGGAATGTGATGATCATTATTATCCAAAGTATAGGTGTGAAGACATTAATTGGTGTGAATACACCATGTATACAAGCAGAGATATGAAAAATTGTGCTCTACATATGTAATAAGAATTGTAATGCATTCTTCTGTCCTATATAAATAAAATGAAAAAAGAGAGGTTATTACAAGCATATACATGTGACACATGAAGATGGCAGTACTGACCATTCTGTGTAAGGAGTACTTCCATTGATCTTTCCATGGTTCCTACTCCTACATCCCTCTTAGTCACTTTGTGATCAAAATCATATATTTACAAAAGAACTGATCAAATCCAAGTGTCTTCTCTCCCCACTAAGCAGCCTAGAGATAGATAGACACTCACAAAAGTAAGGGTCTGTGAATATCTTGAGCATACATTCTTTTCATAAACACATATTGGTTGTACAAACTGGCCAGTTTCACTGTGACATTTCCATCCATGTGTGTATTGTGTTTGGATTGTGTCCACTCTCAGGCAGGTGTTGTAATTTTCTCAGGACACTCATTCTATGTGTATGCTAGTTATTGTGGCTTGTTGCTTTAACAGTAGTTGTGGCAGGACACACAAAAACATACATCTTTGTTACTTCCTAATATTCTGGCCATATTTATGCATATATGTGCATATATAATTATATCATATGCATTGTGTTTTGTTGTTTTCACTTTTTCGTGAAACAATGAAATGAAAAAGGCCATTTTTGAAAGTCATTGTTGTGTATCTGTGCTTCTTACTTACTGTCTTCAGCAAACAAATATAAAGCTATTTTTTAGCTTTTACTTTTTAGTATTCTGAACTGTCCACCTTTTAAAATTCATCTTAGAATGAATCTAAATGCCACTCTTAGAGCAGAACTACCATCCTCCTCCATCTTTGTGCTCTGCACATCGTTATTTTACCAAGAGCTGTGTATGTTGCTCTGGCTCTCCTGCCTTTTTTCTCTCTGGGTGGAGCTCTTTGGATCCATTTAAACCTTTCTGGCATCTTGTAGAACAGGCTGGCTTCCAAGTGTTAACCTCCTCCCCAAAGTGGTGTGGAAATGGGTCAAAGTAGCCTCAGAATGATATTATTTTAACACATTCTTACAGCTAATTATTTCGTCTGATTTGCTGTCTTGTTGAGCATTCAGTGTTTCAGAAGCTTAATGTATGGTTCACTATTACAACCCAAATTATCCCTCAGTTATAATGTCAAACAAAATGAGAAGTTAGCAGTACCTATTTTTAAGACCCTAGGCTCACTCCCTTTTCTGGTTTCTTTCTACCCTTTTAATGCCTTCTTCTGAACTTTGCCCATTGATTCCAAGGTAAGCCTCCTTTCTCTTTCCTCCATTCCTAGATGTGCTCTGAGAAAAGGCTCTGAGATTCATATTTACCCCTTAAGGTTGTTTTAGGTGATGTGAATGTTTGCTTGGTGCTTCTGTCTCTGGAGTATATGCCTTCTATAACATCCTCTGTGGACAGGTGCACTGTGCTGAGCTGTACAAAAGGTTATGCATTCACAAATGAGGGTGTGGTTTCTTCCCATGCTCAGTTTTTCTGTACTCATTCAGCCCAATCTCAGGCAGTAAATGGAGAACTAGTTGATAGAAGATCATTGTTCCAGAGAGCATAGTACAATCATATTTCTAAACTTCCATTCATGCTAAGCTTCTGGGAACTGGTATATTTTGAGCTGGGTCTAGATGAAAGAACTTCAAATTTATCTTTTTTCTCTTTTTTTGAGATAGGGTCTCACTAAGTTGCCCAGGTTAGCCTCAAAGTCAGGGTGACCCTCTCACATAAGCCTCTGGGATTACAGGTACCTACCACTTCACCTGGCTGTCCCTTTGTATTTTCTATCATGGATGCTCCACAGAGTGAAGATATTTATTATAGACTTGTTTGTTCCACTAATACATAATGAATACATTCTGTATGTTCTAGCTGATGCTAAGGATACCACAGTATATGGAATCCTGTTGCTATCATCTAAGACCTCATGGCCTAGTGGGAGAGTGAGAAAGTTCAGACAAGCTAACCTTCATGTGTAATGCAGTATAAGAACTCTGCAGGGTAGGCATAATCTATAAGGCTACATGGTGGAGGATACTTGACTGATGAGATGAGATTAATGAAGGAAGCCTCTAGCTGCTGTCTAAGCTGAGATGAGAAGAGCAGAGGGAGCTATGGGGTAAAGGAAATGAGAAAGAGCTTGGTAAATTTGTGTACCTACTAATAGAAGAGTATGTCTGAAGCTAAGAGTATGAGTGCTGAGGCAGGGCAGGAGAGATAGGAGAAAGAAAGGGAGGGGAGACACTTGGTGAGACATGAGCCTGTGCTGTTAGGTAGAGGTGCAGATCATGAACTGACCCTGCCTAGCAACTCAGGTTTTATTCAGAGTATAGTAAAGACCATTGGGCGTTAAGATAGCACAATCGGTTTGTATTTTTGGAAGGCTTACTTTCTGCTGTGTGCTATATAAATCAGAGTGAGTAAAATTGTTGGGGTGCCGGTTAGAATGCCTTTATAATAATCCTCAAGAGATGAAGTAGAGGCTGTGGGCAATAGAAATGGAGCAAAGTAGAGAGTTTAGTAGTTATTGAGGAATTCAAAGGTAATGAACTAACAGGTTGGTTAGGATTGAAAAAAAAGAGCATCAGAGAATTTTCTGGTCTTTGGAGGTGTACAGCTGTGGTCTCCCTCACTGAGATTGGAATAAAGAGGAAAAAGTTTATAGAGGCAATAATAAATCTTAAAGATAAGTTCATTTTTGAATATGATTAATTGGAAGTTCCTATTGGTCAGCCAAAGTGATATGACTAAACTGAGTTTTGTAGAGATGATTTGTAGTTTGGAAGAGAGAGCTGACTGGAGACACAGGTGCAGGAGTCAGAGATTTAGAGATTGTAGTTAAACAAGGAGAAGATGAGGGCATCAGTAGTGTGCTCTGAAAAACATTGGCCTATGAGCAGTAGGTTGCCATGATGGAAGCTATAAGCCATGAACACAGAAGTAGAAAGAAAACAACTGGGAACTGGCAGTCCCAAGGAACAGAAGGATATGAGAATTTCAGGGTGGATACAACCATCAGCAGCATTGAGGGGGACAAAGAAAGAAGACATAGCATGGAGGGTAGCCACTAGTTTCAGTCACAAGAACTTTGTTGAGAAAGGTCTTCTGAGGCTGAGAAGCAGACTGCTGTTGATTACAGTGTGAATGGAAACCATGGATGAAAACAGAGTGGGGATGAATAATTTTTTTGAGAAACTAGGTCATGAGATGCTAGAGGTCCATTCATCCTTCTTGTGCGTTCGAAGCTCAGATGGAACAAATATGGTTTTTCTTTATGGCAAGCCTTTTTACACTTGGAAGGGAGTCATCAGTGTCCTGTACATTTTCTGTCTTCTCAATTGAATTTCTGTAGTACCTCTATTATTCCTCATGTAACAATGTTAGTGGTCCCTCACATCTGTGTGTCCACCTCCTTAGAGAAAAGGAAGGTCGTCTTACAGGTTATGAGTCAAAATCTTCTCCTGGAAATGGAAGAGGGGGAATTAAAAAAGTACCTGCTGAAGTTAATGAAGCATGTTTTCATTCATTTACTTAAGTATTATCTGTATATATGCCAGGTGCCCTAATAGAATAAATGATGGTTTGACTCAGTTTTGAGTGGTGCCTTCAAGGCAACTGCTCAGAGCCTGACTTTATGGTCACAGGAGAGAGCTAACCTTAGACTCATGGAAAAAAGGAGTCCTCATGGAGAACAAACTAGTTTCTCTCGCTCTGAAGGCCAGCTAAACCTTCCTAGGAATTTGTAGCAGTCAGAAGAGGAGAGAGGATCCTAAAGGCTTGGTACTTCCTTTAATTTGCTTTGTGACCTAAGGTAAGTCACTTCCCTGATCCCTTCTTAGGAACTGGTTTCTTATTTGTAAATGGGATGATGTTGATTGAGGTGACATCTAAAATGCCTAGCAGCACTCTTGGGTTCTACCATGTAAAATTGTGCAAGTATTCACTTTACAAAAAACAATACTGGGCTAGAGTTGTAGCTTAGTGGTGGAGTGCTGGGTTTGATTTTCAGCACCCCAAATATATAAATAAACAAACAAATAAATGTCTACGAACAAATAAAAATATATTTAAAAAAACAGCAACAACAATTCCGTCAATGTGCAATGACTGTGGTATCTATCCCTTGACCTGTGTGGTGGTTGCATGCTTATCTCATGAGGATTCAGTGATCTGCTCATCTATCATTATTTGAGTACATGGCATACTTGACTAAAATGTTCATTAATAAAATAATATTTTATTATTAAAATAATTAAGACTGTAGTTTTATTGGGGGAATGCTGTATCATTAGCATTTGGATTAATATTTTTCCTTTAATTTTATTAAATGTGAGAAGTGACAGTTGGCTTAACAGGAAACTCAGGTTCTGGAACAAATTCCTTAAAGCTCCCAACCAGGAGCATCTTGTTGTGGAATGTTTTTCCTGTTCCTGCGTGACACAGAATTAATGCTAAAGATAGTAATCCTAGTTAGGCAATGATCCATTCACTCTCTGAGATGTCCTAATAGTAGGGAAAGAACCTTGGTCTAATTTCTAAGCATTGTCATCATCTAGATTTGGAATCAGTAGATACAAAATCAGGGGTCTTATTGACTTTGGAAAGAGAAGAAAAGAACTGCTGCAGGTCTCATGGTTGGCCTTGGCAGGTTTGGCCAAGGTTGGCCTTGGTTTGCTTTCATTTTTTTCTGGGCTCCTTTTTGCACTTGTATATGGAGAAAATTTGAGACTTCACAGGTACTCTAAAGTATATCAACAAGACAAGTGTTTAATCCTGGTTAGGTCCTTGCATATTGCTTTTATGTTTTATTCTTTCCGTCTCTTTTGTGTGTGTATGGGAGACAGAATCTGGTGATTTAGTCATTATTCTCTTCCCAGAAAGGCTATTGCTTTACAAATGGTCAGACCAATTGCAAAGTGGGACAATTTTGTTGCCTAATATAAGTCACTCCACCCTATGTTGGTTTATAGGGTGGCTTTTTTTCTACCTTATCAGACATATCTTCTGATGAATCACCTCTAACTCAATAATCCTTGTGCAGTTTTGTGTTAATGGCAACCTCCAGAATTTATCATTGTGGGGATATGAAAGGGAGAATCTGAGAAAAATGGGTTATAAGAGTGAGACAGATATTTTAAATAACAAACACACAAATTAGAAAGAATGTATTACTCTGGAGAGAGAGAAGTGAAAAATAGATGATGTAATGTTGGAGTATACACAAATATGACTCACCTCTCCATAACCTCTCCAAATCTGCAATGAAGTGCTTAACCCCCTGAAATTATGAAGGCAAGCGTCTGTGTATGTGTGTGTGTGGGTGGGTGTGGGTGTGGGTGTGTGTGTGTATGTGTTGCTGGTATCAAACTCAGGGCTTCGTGCATGATAGGCAAGTGCTCTACCACTGAGCTATCTATGACCCCTGCCTGCAAGTGTATTCCTTACCCCACTGAGCCAGATCCTGCCTTTGGGTTTTACTGTGGGTGAACTATCCCAACAGGCAGAGAGGAGTAACAGCAGGAATATGGAGGAGGTATTAGGAGGATTTCAGGTTCATGTCCTACCAGAGTATGGTATTTTTCACCAAGTGTAACCAGCTCTTCAGGGAGTAGGGATTGGATGTGGGAAACGGACATATTGGTTACACAAACCATATTATCTGCCATCCTGGAACACACCTTCCTCTCCTTCTCACACCTTTACCTGGAATGTGTGTCCACCCATCGTCTAAGACGCTGACAGTTCCTAGGTGCCTTTCTCACACCTCTCAACCCCCTCTCTCCTCCCACCACTGTTACTCCCATCTTCTGTTTTCACTGTTTTCCTATCATAGTTGTACCAGGAAAGGCTGAAAAAATGCTTATGTTCTCTCTCCCCCACTAGATTATGGCCTTCTACAGATTAGAGTCTCTGTCTTGAGTTTCTTTGTGTGTCTGCATCAGAGGAAGTGCATATAGAAGATGCTCCTGGGAGCTTTCACACAGGACTTTGTTTGTCAGTCCATAGACATTTACAGCACCACTGTGCCCTTCAGATCTCAGACACAGCAGAAAAACAGGCAGGACATCTATTTGAGAAGCTTATACTTGGTGCCCACTCTGAACATTGCCCACACTAAATGCTGGGCTATGAAAATGGTGTGGCATAGTGTCTGCAGTTGCTGGAAGTGAAGATAGAACAGGAGTGAAGACAGGAGAGGAAATGGTGAAAACAAGCAATGTGATCGATATCACAGGAGCCAGGAGCTCAGATGTTGTCAAAATCCATAAAGGGTGGAAGGTAGAAGTGTTCGTGGAAATGTGTAGGAACATTCATCTCAGGGATCAATATTATATTTATTAATTCTTTTCCTCTCACTTTTTTTTTTTTAAGGAAACCACTCTAAAAGTTAACCTAGTGTGAGGATCTCAGCAGACTTCTAAATTCTTTCCTTCCCCAAAGCAAGGCTCATTATCTAGGCTTTTGTCTGTCTCTGGCCTTGGCTGGTTACACATTCTACTCATCACTCTCAGTGTCTGTAGCAGCTCTGATAATGTGGATTTCCAACTGAGCTAGAAGATATTCAGAGGGCAACACCCCACAATCTGCACAATGGGGATCCAAATTCATGATGATCATCATGATCCCCTTCCTCTGACCCCAAAATATTTGAAGGTCAAGAAAATTGCTCTGTTGAAGTCACATCATGAAGATGAGACAGGAAGACCAAATTTGAGCAATCCTTGTGGGCTTGTAATATTTGGAGTAAATCTTGAGGAGTCATTTGTTGAGCCAAAAGAAAATTTAGGGATAATTTAGTTCAACAGCTTTCAAACTTGACTACCCCCCCCAAACCCATACGAAAGCAGCAGAAATTATGTAACAGATAAAAAATAGATCCTCTTTGACCAAAATGGGTTTGGTGACTGAAAAGCCCATCTATTCACTCCTCAGGTTGTCCTCAGGAGCAGTTTTCAGAAGCAAAATTTGAAAATCCATCAAGTCTGGCCCCACAAGCCTGTAGTACAGAGAGGAGAATCAAGGAAGCAACCTGTCCAGGGTCACCCTGAGTGAGGGACTCCTGGTTCTCAGCCTGGCCCTGTGTGCTCTCTCCTCTTCTCCCCAGCTGCTGAATTCCAGCACTGGCGGCAGAGCAGAGGGCCCTGCCTGACCCAGGAGGAGCTGGAAGGGAAAAGCCTCCCTCCACTTAGCTTCCCCTCAGGACACAGAGCATCCCTGCTGGCATATTATCACTAATACACAAGATGTGAAATTGGGAAGACTTGTTTGCCAGTTTCCTTATCTCAGCTGGCACAGAGTGGGCTTGCTGGAGAGTTACAAGGTGTTAGAGTATTGTTTATCCACCACACATGCCTTGGCTGTTCTCACAGAGAAAGGCTGCACACATAAATTCACATATTTTACCTTTATAAAATGTCAAAATTAAAAGTAGATTCTTATTCTGGGGATGTGCCTTAAGAACGGTTAACCCCTTCATGTCTGTAGAGATGTCATCATTCAAAAACACAGTTGATATCTTTGAAAGCAACCCAGGTCACAAGAATTAACTTCCATCCCTCCACCACACAGTCGACCTGCAAAAGGGGAATAATTCTTGTTAATAAACCATAGAATTTTCTAAGTTTCTAGTCTTTCCACAAATATACCTGTGGGTACAAGGTTTTCAGCCCAATGATGTCTGAAATTTCATTATTTTTTTAACTTATTTTTAGGGAGCTCAGGAGAGAGACATACCCCTTTGGGGCCTCAGTTTTCTTATTTTTAAAGGGCAGATGTGATGGTCTAAATGTCTGTGTACTTCCAATATTATGTTGAAACTCAATCCCCCAAGCAACAGTGTTAGGAAGTAAGACCTTTGAGCCCTGTCTTTGAGTTCATGTGTGGTGACCTTGCCTTATAACAGGGCTGGAGGGAACTAGATAGGCTCTTTTGTCCTTTCCAGGGAAACACTAGGAAGGCCAAATTGGCAAGGATCCAAGAAGGATTCCTGAAAACTAGATGTCAGGTAGTGCTGAGGAAATGGAGACTGGCAAACCGCAGAGCCATTATATAGTTCACTGGGAAACAGCCCTGAGTTTTACCAGCATCTCTGTTTAATGTCAATCTTGTTTTCTTAAATCTGAACTATGATACTTTCTGTTATATCCAAACCATTCCTTTTTGGAATTCCAGGGAGAGGGAGGAAAAATTCCCAAACCTCATTTACTTTGCCTCTGACTCAAGTCCTGGCTAGTGAGTGTGGCTGGCTACTCCTTTCAATCTAATTAGTTGTTCTCAGAACTTTTTATTCATCTACTTCCCTGGGAAGCAAGTATTTACTGGGGGACAAGTATGCTGGATCTGTCTTTGATTTTAAAAGAGAAAAAAGAATCATCTGATGATGGTGTAGCTTGTCTACAGGACAGAAATCTTTTAGTATATAATGGAGCAGCAGCTTTGGGGGAGATTGGAAAGCTGCAGATGAGAGGGGTGGGGAGGGTTCTTCTTCAGAAGATCTGAGGTGGAGATCCAGAATGGGAAATTAAGTGGGAAATCTGAGGAGTGGTATAGATTCGAGTCAGGGCCTCATTATTGTCTCCATGGGCCTTTTGCCTTCTTGAGCCTTTTCCTTGTAATAATATCAACATTAAAAATTGTGTTTTTGTGGCTTTAGTCTAATATTTTGTATTTGTTCTCTCTTAGTCAAAATGTATTAGGTTTGTAGTACCTTACAAATTTTACTTTTTTTTTAATGTGAGAAAAAAAATATTTTTTGATCCTAAAAGTTATTTTTTCCCTTCTGATTTTAAAATAAGGTCAAACATTTGGTGGACTCCCAAAACCTTTGTGAGCCCCAGGCTCTGGGCTTCCTGGGCCTAATTGATGTGCCATCTTGGTTCTGGGGAAGGAGAAAGGCTTCATCTTGCCACATGGGTTTGGGGGCTAGTGATGCGGAAGAAGCTGCAAAGGGGCCCTGCTCCCTGACTGGCCTCAGACCTGCCAAAGTGCCTCTGGTTTGCCAAGACATGCATTTGATGGTCACGCCTCTGCTGTTCTTCTAAAGTTGCAACTAGACAAATAGGAAAGAACAGTGAACTAGAGTCCTGAAAACTAGCAGTCTGCTTTCATGGTTTGATTCTAAGTTGCTGTGTGACCTTGGGTAAGTCCTATGTCTCAATGGGTCTGTTCCAATATTTGAGAAGTGAAGGAGTTGTACTAGACAAGAATGCTTTCTGTATAATTTATGCCCTACATGCTCCTGAAATGCTATTAGAAAAAGTCACAGTGAGATAAATGAAGTCATATATAAAAGAAGATGATTATACTTAGACCAGAACCTGGAAATAAGCTATTTACTGAAATACTACATTAAACTTAGCTCTGAATTTTCTGGCAACTGAAAAATACTGAGTTTTTTTGTCTGATTGAAATGAAGGTGGCTTTTCTTTCTGGATTTATTTGGCCTTTATTTATACTTTTTTTTAAATTATGAAATCGGCACTATTGTTGTTTAATTTCTTTTTTTAAAGAAAAATTCACTCACAGTTCCATAACCTCAATAAATCTAAATATTACCCTTCTAGACTTTATTCCGATGATCATTACCAGATAACATTTTTATTTTGGTTTTTACTTTTTTTAACTCAAGAAGATATGGTCTTTATTGTCATGCTGGTGCAGATTTGATGCCTGTTATCCTTTTAATGTATACACAATATCAGTTGGATATATTAAGCCAGCCCTGATCATTAGGCAGTTAGTTGATTTCCAATTTTTTATCACCATCCAGAATGAGCTATCGATATTGTAGTATTTAATTTCTTTAGGATACTTTATACTACACAAATTTCCAGGAATAAAAAGGTTCAGAAAAAAAGTATGAACCTCATTTGTGTTTTCTAAACTGTGACCTTTTAATTTTCCATGAGGTTGTGCTGTTTTTGCTCTGGGGCACTAAATGCTAAGATAAATGAATAGGGAATCTCATGAAGCAATGTCTTTTTCAATTTGAAATGGCTCTCCATGGGTTTGTTGCAAAAGCAGAGGAATATTTGATGTGAGCTAGATTTGTTACTGGTATCAATATGCTTTTAGTATTTCAGTTCATATAGTCTATTTGTGCAGGGAGAGAGGACAGCTTATTGAACTGGGAATAAACAAATTGTCTGGAGAGTGAGCTGAGGAATGGAGAGGGACGCTTAGAGGGTCAGCCCTGCTCTCCCATCAGGAAAGTTGTTGAAGAATTTTATTCCTTGTCCATCCAAGACTTCCCCCTGATTGTTGTAGAGCTGGAATCCTTCTGGATTGGGTGGCTGTGCTTAACTTTCCCACTATTTATGGCTGTAAGAATGTAAATGGAGCTAAGTGTTTCCTTCTTTCCTGGATCTCAAACAGCTTGGTCTCAGAGTGCTGAGCTTCCCGGAGTGTTTCCAGAGAAGACAGCCTGAGGGAGAGGAAGTGGTGCTAATTAAATCCGCCCTCTGTTTTCCAGGCACAGGAGCCTTTCACAGATGTCTGTTGTTAGGCGTGTGTTCACAGAGTGCGCAAATACAGAAGCAGGCTTTCCTTCCCGAGTGACACAAACCTTCTTCCTTCACAGGTTATAGGGAACTTTAGAAAGGCATTTCCTTCCAACACCCACTGTAGCGGAGGTGGAGGTGGCAGACCTGCATAAACAGGGTGCTCAGCTGCCCGCAAGGCCAAGGTGCCTCACCAGCCCCGCCTCTCTCACCCTCATCCACACTCCCACTATATTTCCCTACTTCTCCATCCCTTGTATTCTTATAGGCCAATCTCTTCCTTTTGCACATCTAACTTTTAAAAATTACCTGAAACTAAGGAAGGCCCTCCTGTTAGGGGACAGCATGACATCATGATGGACATGTTGGGCTCACAGTGTGGTTGGAAGTCCAGGTGCTGCCACAGCTCTCCAAGTGTGCTCTGGGTAGGACCCCTCTACCCTGTGTCCTCAGAAACACAAGGATAGAGTAGAAAACTCTTCCAGGGTTGCTGGAAGGATCAGAAGAAGCAGAATAAATTGCAAACTGCAGAAGACTTTCCCCTTGTGGGTTCCCCTAACTGACTGTGTTCTCCTACACTCAACCGCATAAGGTGACTGTCTACGGCCGCATTTGTCTGAGGCAGTCCTATTTGTATCTATCATCCAGGCATAACTGCTAATAGTTCCCTTAAAAAAAAATTAAAAAAAAAAATATATATATATATGTGTGTGTGTGTGTGTAATTTTAATTTTTATTTTAAAATATAGTTTAATGTATTTTATATTGTCTAGATGGACACAATACCTTTGTTTTCTTTCTTTATTTTTTGATGTGGTGCTGAGGATTGAACCCAGGGCTTCACATGAGCTAGGTAAGCGCTCTACCACTGAGCCATTACCCCAACACAGCAGTATCCTTTCAATGCCAAAGTATCCAGGTTTAGGTAATAAACTGGATGATCATGCTATTTTGACTTCTGTTGAATGCTGTAGTTAGGCCCAAGTTCAAGAGAGGAAACTTTTGGGGGGATGGGCTTTTTCTTACTTTTGGGTGTTTCATGGGAATTAAGGAAATTGAATTAAAACTACCTTTGATTAAGAACAGGGAGGCAGCACTGAGAAAGTGATACATTCCCAGTTACATGGGGAAATGAGACACAAAACCTTCCATGTAGAGTTGGTATCAGGGATGATTGGCCTCCTGCCTCAGCTTGAAAATGCAGCTTCAGATACGCATTTCATGAGGCTTACGTGTGCCTTCTATTTTGGTTTGTTTTATATTTACAAAATAAAAATAAATTTATGATTTTTATTTTAAATGATGTATGATCACTACTAATATCCAGAGACATAAAAATGAAAAGCACCTCTAATACTTTCATCTGGAGATAACTATTTTTAATATTCTGTTTTACTTTTTTTCCCAGATGTTTTCAGCCACATCATGCAGGTATATACATATACAAGACCATTTATAATATTTCTTTCTTTCTAAACGATTTTAATAGGCTGAATAACATTACCCATATAACTTATTTTTTCCCATAATTTGGACATCTTTACATGATACCAATATATACTCATTTTTTAATTATTGTATTGTATTTGATCATATGGCATAACATTTTATTTGGTCAATTCTGTATTGATTGATACTCAAGTCTCACTATAAATTTTTGGTATTATACATAATATTATATGTTTAATTTTGCTACTATATGCCATATTTATCTATTATACATAATGTGATGAACAAATAAATGCATTTGTGTGTGTGTGTGTGTGTGTATGTGTGTGTGTGTGTGTGTGTCTTTGGGCAGTTGTCTAGATTATTTCCTTAGAATACATTTTTAGTATTGGAAGAAAATTCGCAAATTTAAAAAACTTTACTCAATTTTAAGTAATCTTTTGCCCTCTTACTACCCACAAAACAGATAAATTGCTAAATTTTAAATAAGCTTACAATCTGGTGAGTTTTCAAGCAACAATCCTATGAAATCTTGAAGAGAAATTGGTAATTATTTCATACTACTCTTCCTTAAGATCAACTTCTGGTCTCCTTGTATTAAAGAGGAGAAAGTGGATAATGATGTTCATCACATTGTAATGCAAACAAACAAACAAAAACAAAGTACATGTATAAAGGCATGAATTGGCCTTTATGAACGTACTTTATATATAAAGATATGAAAAATTGTGCTGTATATGTGTAATAAGAATTGTAATCATTCCACTTCATATATTTAAAAAAATTAAAATAAATTTTTTAAAAGAAGAGAAAATGGAAGACTTGCAGTTTCCTTTTTTTCTATGCAGAAGCTCTCTGCTTCTGGGCTGTGCTTAAAGGTCCTGTGGGATCATGGATTGTAGTTAGAAGTGTGGGTTATTGAGCTTACCCACTAGTGCCCCTGTTTATTTAACCTTTGGGGTGTTGACAGTTTCCAGAATGTCTTTTTTCCATCATAGCCTATTTTGCTGCAGCTAGGATGCAGATGATTTATTTTTCTAACCAGAGGACTTCTCTTCCCTCGTTTTAGGCTGAAGAATGTCAACAATTGGAAGTTTTGAAGGATTCCAGCCAGTGTCTCTGAAGCAAGAGGGAGATGACCAGCCCTCTGAAACTGATCACCTGTCCATGGAGGAGGGAGATCAAGATAAGACCCCTGTGCGGAGGGAAATCTCAAGACAGTCAAGTGTAACTAAATCAACACTTTGCCCCAATCCTTATCACCAGCCTTATATCTCACGGAAGTACTTCGTTACAAGGGTAAAAGCTTTTAAATATTATGTAAAATTGTTTTTAAAAAATCTTAATGCCCTTCTGTGTGCCACAAGTCTTGCCACGTGGTTGCACTATTTTTTATTCTCATGTAATAATAGCAATGATCATGATGGAGATATCTTTATTCCCATTGTACAGATGACGGGCCTAAACTTCAGAAAAGTTAAATGTCTGTTCTTGACATCCCAGATAGTATCAAGGAGAAACAGTTGCTCTAGGATTTGGATCTTTGGTTCCTTAGTCTTGTGTTCATGCTAAATTTGGCTTCAGAAAACTAATGTTTTATGCAGAGTGAATCTATAATATAGCAGCTAGAATGTAAAGCTGGGAACCTGGTGTTTGTTTGGAAAAAGACATAGATTGTGAAATGGAAAAGGGTTTCTGGGAATAGGCTGAATCTCCAGGATTGAGGGTGGGTACTGTTGTTCTGTTGTGGGGGTATGCACTTTAAAATCTCAAGTAGCTGCAGTCTGGAGCTGAGCTGTCTCACCTGTGAAGTGCAGTACAGCTGGGGAGTAAATGGGTGAGGATGAGGCTCTTTTAACTGGATGTAAAAATGTGTCTTAAATTTATTGCATCTGGATCAGGTACTTTCTGGGTTTCTAATATCTTCCCTCTTGAGCTTTTTTTTTTTTTTTAAATCTTCTTTCTCAGTTCTTCAATGTTCTTGTCAATAAAGGTAGTGGTTACCTATTATCAATTAGGGGTAAAATTAGGGAATTGCACTGTGACCTCAGAGGTGTAATTTTCGTGTGCAAGGAATATTCGTTGGTTGAAAAAAAATGTTTTTCAACTTAATATCATAAATATTTGGGGCCAAGAATTTGTGACTATTTACAAAGATTTTACTAATGAATTTTGATTTAGTATCCTTACAAATATATTTTAAGATAAATTTTTAACTAAAGCAACTGAATGTGTGTGAGTCTCTGTGTGTGTGTGTGTGGTGTATGTGTGTGTGTGTGTGTGTGTGTGTCTGATTGTGTGTGCTTAAACATTATGTAGACTCTTATGTGCAAGGTGCTTTGGTAGGTTCTATATTATGTGTGTGTTTATGTGTTTTTGCATATGTCAAACATATGGTTTGCTTTCCAAAATATGTGAACTTTATTGAATCTGCGAAGTTGTGAGATAGAGCTGCAAATGAAATCAAAGCATCCTTTAGAGGTTTATAATCTTTGATATTGATGAAATTGGGGTTTAATGAAAAGGAGCAACACAGTGATATAGAGTAAGGTATTTATCACTGGGAGCCAAGGCAATCGTGAAACCTGACTAAAACTCCATGTAGAGATGTTGTCTTTGCATCTGGTGATGGGCCTAATTTGGTATAGGTCAACCAGTAAGCAGTTGTAAAGAGAGAATAGAGAATAGTGAAGAGGGAAAAAATACATGGCAAAACTGAAATTTCTCAGGACGAAGTAAAACTTTGTCTATCTGCCACCATCTAACTTTGATGATATGCATCTTATGTATGTATGTTTGTATGTATTTATTTATAACCCAGGGCATGCCAGGAAAGTACTCTACTACCGAGCCACATCCCCAGCACAGGGATTCATTTTTAGTAGCTGGCAACTATTACCACTGCACTGCTCACTTAGCCAACCCAGGGTTAGGAGAATCTCAGGGAGGAAATCAGACTAATACGGATATACTGGTACAGGTTCCACTCCTTATCATCAAGGGGACCAGGTAATAGTTGTCTTGAACATGAGCTGCCCCAGTGTATAAATGACCTATACTGATTTTCAGCAAGGAAAAGGACAGAAATTTCATTTTTGCCTTTTGAATCTTGCACAGATGTCTCTTTCAGCCAACTCCACTTTGAAAATAAAGCAAACACAATTCTAGAAAATGTAGTTCCAGCTTAGATAAATTGACACAGTCCAAAGCCACTACATATGTTATTATATATTTCCATAATGCTTTTATTATTGTGTCTCTGTGTGACTTATATAATAAATTCACATCCTTTATCTGTTTGGTTCCCTGCAGTGAAACTGTGTGGTAGGCAGGGGAGGGCTTACCATATTTTTCTTAAAAGTGAACATATTGAAATTTCAGAGGAGTGAATTAACCTCTGAAAGCCACACACTATTAATGGAAAATCTGCAGCTAGATTCTGAATCTGCCTACCCAGTCAAATGCACTGCTCTTCTTATCATGCACAATTGAATTTATGGCCCTTGTATAAGAGTTTTCAGTGAATCAATCTAATCAGCGTGAAGAACATCTTCATCAGGTGTGTAGAAAACAACCCTAAGTTCTCAAAAGCTTATTCTCATTTTATTGGGGAGTCTATTGTGTATCTGAGAACTCTTTATTGGCCATGAGGGCAAAATTCCCAGGGCACTCAACATTTGCTCTCCTTCAGACTAAAAGGCATGAGTTCTTTCTAGCCTGTGAGCATAACCAATGTGTGTTAGCACATGTGAGGATAATGAAAGGACAACTGTTGATTCAACTGAAATTTATAATGACAGGCTTTTTAAAAAATAAATAAAGGATTAACTCAGTTTTACTAGCTTATAAACAACAGATCTCCTGATGTGGTGGTAGTTGAGAAAATGGAAAGGTGTGTGTGTGTGTGTGTGTGTGTGTGTGTGTGTGTATGAATTTCTTCATCTGAAAAGTGTGGATAAAAACCCCAGTCTTATGTCAGGTTTAAATATGCTAATTTTGTAAAAGTTCTCAGAGTATATGACACATTTATCAACATTTCATAAATTATTTCAAAATTGTTATTATGGATGCCTTTTCTCTGTTAACATTCACATTTCTATATGTAGTTATAAGAATGGCATTGAGATACCCAGGATGTCACAGGAATTCCAGGATGAGATAGAAATGGAGATGTTAGGGTCTATAGGAGTAAATAAGAGCCAGTTTATTTTCTGAAGAGATAATTAAATAAAACCAAGATTCATAAAGTTTCAAATCTATGAACCTCTTCAGAAAGTATCACTCCTTAGAACTGAAGTGAAATCTGAGATGCTGTCATACAGGGCTTCTTAATCGCTACTGTGCAAACAAATTAGATTCTGCACTTCTACAAACCTTCTGGCAACACTGAAGCTTTTTGTCCACAGATCACACTTTGTACCCCAAGGAGCTTGTCAATCCATTCATTTGCAGAGGGAAATAAAGGCCAGAAAGGGGGAGCTGCTGACTGAATGTCATATTATTAGTGAGCTTTGACTTGCCCATGAGGCTAGAAAGAGCAAAGCTGGGGCTAGAACCAGTTTCCAGCTGCCATTTCATAATTCTGGGGCCAGTGCTTCAATGAAAAACAAAAACATTTATTACAGATCAAGAATTTGAGGGATAGATGTTGCAAATTCAGAAGAGCAGTGAGTGAATGAAAAGATTTCTTGGTCAGCATTTTATTTTACTAAAAGATTTAAAAATCATTGCACATAAAATGGTTTATCAATACAAAATTAGGAAATATGGATAAACCAAATAGAAGTCACCATAATCCCACTACTGAAAACTAACCAAACAGTATTGACTATTCACTTACACCTTTGGGTATATATCTTTTTAAACTTCTTACATGTATAATTTTTATGTAAAGTGAGATTGTATGCTCAATATATTTTATATGTCAATAATATCCTTCTATATCATTTGTGTGTGTGTGTGTGTGTGTGTGTGTGTGAATGAGAATTAAACCCAGGGCTTTGCATATGCTAGGCATGTACTCTACGACTGAGTTACACCTCCAGCCTTGTAACATTATTTTTAACAGTTCTATAATATCCCCCTGTGGGGATATACTGAAATTTATTTAACATTTGTTGGATATTTAGGTTATTTTTATGTGTATAATTTAAACTAGAAAGGAAAGCCATTTCTTGGCTTTCTGTGGCAGGATAAACTAACTCAGGTACCAGATAGACCTGTCAGTGCTATAATAAAAAGACTCAACTAAATGAATTTCAAGTTGGCTTTGTAAAAGGATGACTGAAATGAAAATTCAGATTAATTCTTGGCCAACAAGAGATAATGTTAACATCTTACTCTCAGATATTAAATACAGGACTGAGTATCAGACCATGAAAGAAATCAGTCTGGTCCTTAAAACCACATTGTTCTTTACTAATCAGTCAAAGGAGGTTATTTCCTTCTATCAGGCTTTCATACTATTATTTCCCCAATTGATACCCCTCTGACTTAGTTTAGGAGAATTCTGTTCAGTGGTAGAAGGTCTTAGAGAATGTCTAAAATACCCCATAAAGCACACAAAGGAGGTGTAACTTGTCCAATCAAGTTCAGGCAGCAACCTAGAGACCATGAAGGACTGGGAAGTAGGTCCAGAATTCAGGACTCTTGACACTTTCCCACATACTGCACTACCTCTGACTTAGAAGAGTGAGTTAGAGGTCACAAAAGTGAAGGTCTAAACCCCTTGTCATCTACACGCTTGATAACTTTTTCTTCCAGTTTGAGCTCATCTGCTATTATTGCTTAGACATATCTAAATTCAGCCTAGTGCCTTCTCTGAACAAAAGTATCCCTCAAGGCTAATAACTTGAGGTACATTATGATAATCATCTTAGTTGTGGAGACTGTATTCAAAAGCAACTTCTTATGAAAGAAATAATACTTAATCCACATGGGGAAAGATATTTTTAAACTCCCTGTAGGACTCTATATTTGCAGATACCTTATCAGAAAGTTGAAAGCGATTTGGGATGGGGAATTATCTCTAAATTTGTACTTGAGAATGTAAATTACATACAAACTAATGGGACTAAAACTATTTGATCTTTTAATATTTAATTAATGGTTCCCCATGGCCTTTTTATAGCCTGTGTTCTATTGTGAGCAACGAGACTTTAATAAGCAGGTTCAGGACTTCCCATTGTGTAAAGAGATGTCATTGCTTCCATGACACTAATTTGGCTTTCATAGTCTCTCTCTTTCCCTCTTCGTTTGCTATAGGGTTCCCTGTGTCTTGCTCTCACATGGGGGATAAATACATCTATTAATTTTATTGTTATTGCCTGTGTGAACTTCTTTTTGGTCTAGAAAATAGATATCTCACTGAGCAAGAGGTTTCTCAACTCCCTGCTGTATACCCGTATTCCTTGAAGATTGCAATAAAGATGATTTTTCTTTTTGAGGGCAGACCCTTAATAGCAATGTGACAAAATAGATTGTCTTCATTTTCAGGGAAAGACATATTTACTTTGCCTTTATAAGTCACATCTGATTTATAGCTGATTTTATTACCATATGTTATCCTTGCAAAGTGATTTCTATCTTACCATGATGGCGCTCACAGGAGAAACCTGAGTGCCTGAGTCTCTAGGAACATTCTTTCCTGTACCATCCCTTCCCCTTACTGTCCAACTGAGGAGCTCCTTACATGGAAAAGAGTATGGGTATGGATATAGTTTTTGTGACTAGTGACCCTTGGCTAGCATAGTTAAGGAAATGCAGGAAAACATACATTTTGGGGGATTCCCTGAGTAATTTGCCTTGACGGAAACTATTCAGGGACAGACTGTAAGAGATGGTATTACTCATTATGCTTCTAATTTAAGTCTCAGAGCTAACTGTTGGATGGTATTATCCATTTGCTCCCCCAATTCTGGTATGATTATTTCCCTTCTATTTTATATTAGCAATAATGGGAAAGATGATAGATAGAACATTTGTTAGTCAGTGTTTGTCACTATTTTCATATGTGATGTTTCGTGACATCTCCCAATATGTTATTATCTTATCCATGTAACATGTATGGATGTACAGAATATTGAGGTGACTTATCACACATCCCAAGAAAGGCTGAAATTTAAATACTGACATTCCAGGAAAAATTCAAAATGTTTGAACATTTTATTTTATTATTTCACTCAATATTTTTCACACTAGATGATAAATCTTAATTTATTATAGTGACCAACAATAATAAAATAAAGAAGAGTGAAATTCTTTATGGAGGTCCCTTTCTATGTTTTATAAGGGCTTGACCATTATTCTCACTGAAGGTAAGAATAGCACACAGAGAGTTGGAGGGAGCTCCAGAGGCTACCAACCGGTTTGGTAAAGAAAAAACTTCATTTTTAGTATTGAACTTTTGAAAAGGTGTGCAGTAAAACATCACCTTTGTCCATTTCCATCAATTCTTCCCTCTGTAGGAATCCACTCTTAATAGTTCTTATAGACCCTGCTAGAGCTTCTTCAGGCCAGTGCAAGTAAGTGGGAATACTAGTTCTTATTTCCACTTCTTTTTACGCAGAAAGTGGCCTATTTTATTCTCTCTTCTGATAACTTTTGCCTTTCATTTGATAACATATTTGGAAATCTTTCTATATTAACACAAATTCCTTCATTATATTTATTCCTTTGTCATGTTACCTTGTATAAATTTACATCAAAATATATCTCACTAGTACCCTATTCATAGGTACTTATGGTTTCCCCCCCCCAAATGCTGCTACCCCAAAACAAGACTGCAAAGAATACACACTTGTCATTTGCACATATGCAGAAATTTCTGAATTTCAGAAGTGGAATATCTGGATTAAAGGTTAGATCATTTTTTATTATTTATTTATTCTAATTTGTTATATACGATGGCATATATCATTTAATATCATATATCATTTAATATCATACAGATAGAGCTCAAATTTTCAAGTCACTGATTATACACAAAGTATTTTCACACCATTTGTGTTTTCATACATGTACTTAGGGTAATGATGTCTAACTAATTCCACCATCATTCCTACCTCCTTGACCCCTCCCTTTCCCTCCCTTCCATTTGCGCTATCTAAAGTTCCTCCATTCTTCCCATGCCCCCCCTTCATTACCATTATGAATCAGCATCCTCATATCAAAGAAAACATTCAGCCTTTGGTTTTGGGGATTGACTTACTTCACTTAGCATTATATTCTCCAACTCCATTCATTACCTGCAAATGCCATGATTTTATTCTCTTTCAATGCTGAGTAATGTCCCATTGTGTATATATACCAAAGTTTCCCTATCCATTCATCTACTGAAGGGCATCTAGGTTGGTTCCACAATTTAGCTATTGTGAATTGTGCTACTATAAACATTGATATGGCTGAGTCCCTGTAGTATGCTGTTTTAAAGTCCTTTGGATATAGACTAAGGAGTTAGATAGCTGGGTCAAATTGTGGTTCCATTCCAAGTTTTCCAAGAAATCTCCATGCTGCTTTCCATATTGGCTGCACCAATTTGCAGTCCCACCAACAATGTATGAGTGTGCCTTTTTCTCCACATCCTCGCCAACACTTATTGTTGTTTGTATTCTTGACAGCTGCCATTCTGACTGTGAGATGAAATCTTAAAGTAGTTTTGATTTTCATTTCTCTAATTGCTAGAGATGTTGAACAATTCTTAGCAAGAAGAGTGAAGCTAGTGGCATTACTATTCCTGACCTTAAACTATACTACAGAGCAATAGTAACAAAGACAGTATGGTATAGGCACCAAAACAGACCTATAGACCAATGGTACAGAATAAAGAACACAGAGACTAACTCACATAACTACAGTTATCTTATATTAGACAAAGATGCCAAAAACGTACATTGGAGAAAAGATTCAACAAATGGTGTTGGAAAAACTGGAAATCCACTTGTAACAAAATGAAATTAAACCTCTATCTCTTGCCATGCACAAAACTCACCTCAAAATGGATCAAGAACCTAGGAAAAAACCAGAGACCTTGCATCTAATGAAAGAAAAAGTAGACCCTAATCTTCATCATGTTAGATTAGGCCCCAATTTCCTTAATGAGACTCCTATAGCGCAAGAATTAAAATCAAGAATCAATAAATGGGATGGATTCAAACTGAAAAGCTTCTTCTCAGCAAAAACCAAAAAACAAAAAACAATCAGTGAGATGAATAGAGTGCCTACATTTTGGGAGCAAATCTTTACCAAAAGCACATCAGATAGATCACTAATCTCAAGGATATTTAAATCACTCAAAAACCTTAACACCAAAACAAACAAACAAACAAAAACCCAAATAATCCAATCAACAAATGGGCCAAGGAACTGATCAGACACTTCTCAGAAGAGGCTATACAATCAATTAACAAACATATGAAAAAATGTTCAATATCTCTGGCAATTAGAGAAATGCAAATCATTTTTCTTTTTCATTGATTTTGCCTATTACTTTACATAGGGAAGATAAGTAAGGTTTAGAAAATGTTCTACATTATTATATTTATCTTCACATATTTTGGCAAAATACCTGGCATAAAAGCATTCAATAAAATGCTTATTTGGGTATTATTTCATTATTCTCCAACTTCACTTTTTTCTGGAAATTATTAGTCTCACTACTGAATTATATTCGTGAGAGGCCGAAATTCTGTGATACAAAAAGAGAGAAAAGTACCCATGCTGACTCATCAAAGAAGCATTATTTTTTTTTTTTTTTTAAGAAAACTTTGAACAGTGTACTTGGAAAAGTCAGACTGCAGAACGGGTGCCCAGGTTCGGTGAAGGGAGGACGGTCAGGAGATCATGGGAATTTCCCTTCAGGGCAGTTTAACCTTGCCGGCAGAATCTCAGGAAATGAGTGATGTTGGCACCAACTTCTCAGTTAGCAGAAGTTCAAGGTGCATTGGACGAATGTTCCAGAAGTTACTGATTTCATGACAGGCTTCAGCAAGCCTGGGAGGCCATGTTAGCTCTCTGACAACTCTCTAGCCAGCAGCAGACAGTGATAGAGTTAGAAATCACTCAGTCCACAGGCTGACTATCCAACTCAGTGAGAAACTTGTTAAAATGATGGAATCAGAGTCTCTCACTCTAAGGGCTCTGATCATATTTCCCTGAAGGTTTATAGGATGTTTTGCTCATCAGCTTGTCTCATAAAATTTTGGCTTAGTCCAGTCTCTCATCTCACTGGCAAAGAAATGGAGGTCCAGGAAAATCAAATAATTAGATATCATCACAGAGTTAATCAGTGACAGATCTGGAATATGAACCCAGGTCACTCAATGCTGTTCATTCCTGGATGATGGGCTTGGGGAGGAGCTAAGTAAGTAACACTGTATCATTTACCCTCGTTTCAGCTGAAGCAGCTCAATTCCTTTCTTGTTTTTCATAGATAGATTCCCATAATCTTTTCCTTAACAAATGGACATTATGTTCTAAGTGTTTCAGAGCCTTTTATCAAAGGTAGAAAAAAACAAGCAAATGATAATCATACAACCAGCAGGTATTTGAATCAGTCCTGGCCAGGCTAGGGTCCCTGTTTCCTTTTGTGAGAGGAGGGTCTTATACTAAGAGGATTAGGAATGTTAATATTTACAGCAGTTTAGATATTTGGTATTAAAGTCCTATTATACAGAGAATACATATGAGATATTACAACTGAATTGTCATTACTGCAGCCCAGTGCTGGGAACAAAGTCAGCACCATGTTAGATACCCAAAAATGAAGGGTCAATTTTCTTGTAATCTCTTCTTATCAATAAAATAAAACAGCTTAGATTTTATAAGTCTCAGGCTATAGTGGTTCTCCACCTTGACTGGGTATAGGGATAATCTGGGATGCTTTAAATTTCCTGGTATACTTAGACATGGGCCCCATCCACTGAATTTCTGGTATACTCGTTCTAGTCTGCATCCTTGGTGTTAGGATTTTTCAAACCTCCCTGGCAATTCTGGTGTGCAACCAAGGACTGAGAATAGTTGCCTTGAAGGCATTGATTCTTATAAGTACAAACTTCACACTGACAACATCACCTGGGAACTTGTTGGAAATACAAATTATCTTTTTCCTGACCCAGACTGACAGAATAAGAAATTCTGGGATGATCCCATAAATATGTATTCCAACACATACTCCAGGTGATTTCCATGTGCACCAAAGTTTATGATCTTTGAGCTAGAAAGTATGAACTTATCAGTGATACTCTTAGTTACCAGTGATGAATTCTGCTCCCTCACCTGTTGAAGTACAACATTAGGGAAGCATGCTGAGGCAAGAATATAAAGCAGGGTTTGTTTAAAAAGGGTAACATAGACTTCTCCCTGGAGGGAGAAGGGGGCCATAGCTAGTATCCTGGTATCCCAAGAAGTGAGGGGTTTTGCCTTTTTTTATATGTCTTAGGATTCCTTTGTTCTCCTGGTCTCTTCCCCTTATCTTTTTCTTCCTGAGCAGGGACTAGGCCCAGGAGATCCTCGGTAGGATGGCCAAAAGGTGGGAAACAGGTGGGCTGGAGGGGTTGGGGAGAAATGATCTGGACAGGAAGAGGGCCTAATTAACAACTCCCTTAGGGAGGGACAATCCCTGGGACAGGTTACCTTAGCAGCAGGTTGGAGCAGGGGCAGGTTATCTTGGTGAGGGTGAATGAAGGTCTCTGAAGGCATTATCATTTCAATCCTTCTCCAACTTTCTGGACTCAAATTGGCCTCCCTGATCAGATCTGACTTGATTTACCTATCTAGACTCACTGCCAGTCTAGTTCAGGCTTCATTAGGATAGGTATCGATCAATAAGTAGAACTAGGCCAGTAAGCAGAAACACTTATTTGGGAAAGAGCCAAGAAAGTGAGGCAAAAAGGTAAAAAAAAAAAAAAGCTCATCTCTCAGAATGAGCTAAAATTTATGATCAAAGCATTGGAAGAAAAATGCTATTCTGTTTTATTGAAGTACTCTCCTAAGAGAAAGGTTTGATTTAAAAATGTATACAGTTCTAAATACTTGAAATTTCCTGATTAACATACTTGGTAAAATTGGTCCTCTGAAAATGGCTGTCTGCATTTGCATGAGAAAGTAGGAGGAAAACTTGGATTACTTTTGCTTCACCAATGCTCAGCAAATTGGTAAAAACTAGAGTTCAAGGCTAAGATCTCAGGCTGGCAGTGTGTAGAATAAATGTGCAACTGCAAGAATGGTACCTTCCCTGAATTGCTTTGTGGAGGAACGGCTGGGTTAATCTAACAAATCTGGGATATTCTAACAAAGTGGCCTAATCTTCTCTAAACTAGGTATTTTCTCCTTCCCTGCAGCCAGGGGCCATTGAGACTGCCCTGGAGGACTTGAAAGGCCACATAGCTGAGACTTATGGAGAGACCATTCAAGGCTTCTGGCTCCTGACAGAGTGAGTAGCTATGGCCAAAGGAACTAGAGTGGAAATGTTTTCCTTGACATCACTATAGCAGAAAAAGAAATGAACCTCTGATAGATTGTCTTCTGGTTGCTATATAAGAATTGATTGGCTTTTCCATCTAGGAACACAAGTTCCTTCTGTCTCATGGCTGATCAAATGGCCAGTTTGGACTTTTCCTGCTGTTATCTGGGCTGGTCCTCTTGTTTGGCCATTACTAAGACTACTTCAGGGCAGGCCTGTGGCATGGCTCTCAATGACTGATGCATTAACTTCCTAAATCTCTAGTTCTAGTCTCATTTCCTATAACCATGTTGGGCTATTAATCATTCCATTCCAGTGTAATGGCAAGAAAGTAGAGTTCAAGGTTAAGATCTCAGGCTGGCAGTGTGTAGAATAAATGTGCAACTTCAAGAATGGTACCTTCCCTGAATTGCTTTGAGTAGGAAAGGGAATTAATGGATCAACTTGTATAGTTTAAATTGTATTTTATGTACAGTCAGCCATATAAGAAGGCATACCAGGCCACCTGTGGAAATTAGGATAAAAAACAAGTCTAACACATAAGTCCTTATATTATTACCCTCCCGCATTTACCCCTCAAGGCTTATCTTAGTGATGAGAGTTCTCATTGCAAATTTTCAGCATGCAGATGTTTACTTTTTTGTTGTGCCTAGAAACTATTGTGTGAGTGACCCTTTCTTTACCCACCCAGTGAATATTAGTGATTTCATGTTTTTTACAATAAAAAGCAAAATATCCACATGATAAGGGAAAGAGGCGACTCTTTTATTTAATTAATTAATTTATTTATTTACGACAGAACACATAATATTAAATGGAAAATGTGAATATCCTTCTATGACACTTAATGTTTTCAATAACTTCTGTTTTCTGACCTGGTAACCTGATTGCCAAAGAATCCCACAGAGAGGCTCAGTGATTCCTATGCTATGAGGGAAGAATAATTTAGTTAAGTCAGACATATTTAACTCAGTTGAAAGAGGGCAACACTTGAAAGTTTAACATCCCAGGCCAGCAGAACACATGCCTCAACTAACGGGAAATAGAGCCAAACTACCTGTGAGTCTGTCTGATTAATCTCTATTTTATACTATTCTTTCAAATGGGTTCCCAGAATTGGATGAATAGAACTTTTGAAATACAACTTGCCTGTCCAATTTGAGTCTTTGTTTCTTCATCTATAAAATGGTTCTTTAGAAGACTAAATAAGATAATATCTGCAAAGTGTCTATAACATAGAGGATTTTCTTTTCTTTTTAAATATATTTTCATTATACATAAGATTAGGATTCATTTTTACATAATTATAAAAGCATCGAATGTAATGTGCTCTAATTCAGCCCCCAGTAATTTTCTTTTCTTTACCCTCCTCCCTCCTGTTCCCTTCTCTCTACTGAACTCTTTCTGTTATTTACTTATAGTATTTTTTTTTAATTAGTGTCTTTTGGATATACACGATAGTGAGATTTACTTTAGTGTCCTCCTCTATTCCCAAGCATGAACTATCAATTAAAGACTGCTTCTCCATCCTCCTCCTCTCCATCTTCCTTTCCATCTTCTCCTTCCCTTTCCCCTTCTTCATCTTTTGTTGTCTCTACCTTCATTTGCATCCTATTCCACCTCTATCATTTCTGAGTTGACTTTAATGAAAAGGGAAGCCTATAATTCAGGCTTTTCAATAATTTACTTTTAACAGTCTCCATTTTATTCCTACCCCCCATTCTCCTTACACAGAGTAAAATTTGACTTAAGCAAATATAAACCCTACTTTAATTAGGACGATGTCCACATAGATTCTAGAGGTACAATCAAAAGTAAATTCTTAACCTAATTTGTTTTGGTAATGCATCTCTCTTATAAGGAAGAATACACAAATATAGCCTTTCAAAATCTAGTTGTAACCCTTTTTGAGTTCTCAAATGATGGACCATTAACTTAATTAATATTGTATATTTTAAAAGTTTGGTTTTATTTGTATAAAAATGTGCCTTTTTGTTTGTTTGATGTTTGTTTAGTGATTATAAAGACTTGCAGATATAAGTAGTCCAAAGATAAATCAGATTGTTCAATCTGCATGCAAGCTTAGCACCATAATTCTAGGTGCTTGACTTAATATGAACTACAATCATTAGTTTTCAGATAAATATGAACAGCTATGTCCCAAAGACCCAAACTTTAAACCCAGTTTTGAATCTAATAAGAAGTTCTGAAATGGGTAAAGCCTATCTATAGACTCATTTTCCATTTCTCCTTTATTTTTTGGTACTCATCTAAATTAAGGACAAAAATGAGTGATCTATCTTGTGTACATGGGGTTCCATGCAATCATGTTTGCTTTCACATTTCTTTCCTACAGTTTGGAACCGATCTCACTTTATATGAGATGGGTTTGGTATTCTTTTCAGTCTGCCTCTCTGCCATAATTCTTTAATTTCTCCTTCCAATTAAAAGATGGTTTCAAGAAAGGTTCTGATTTTAGTCATTTCCACCATGGTGAGAATTGCTACTTTCTTCTCTTTGCTACTTAAACCTTAAAGCTTGTCCTTTGGGGTCTTGTGCAATGGGAAGGGCTGTCTTCTGAACTAAATGAATGAGGCTCAGTCACTGTGACTGTTCAGACACAGGAGGGAGGCCCCATTGTCAGAAAGAGGAGGGTTGACAGAAGCTTCCAAAGGTCTTGAATAGTTAAGTCTTTTTGTTTGTTTGATTAGAGATTGTGGGACATCAATATGGGGAAAGGGAAAAGAAACAGTAGCAATAAAAACAAACAAAACGGACTGCTAAAACAGCAACAGCAAAACAATAAAAACCAAATCAAACAAACAAACATACAAGCTCAGAAAGAGAGAGCCTGGGACTACCCTGCCCCTTGCTTCTTTATTTTATAGAGAAGAGAGACTCATTCATTCAGGTCCCATGAATTATAAAATCCTCAATGTTGACCAACTTCTTTAATCCCACCAACCACACAAGACCCTCTCATAACACTTCTGTGTATGATGGGGCTTCATGCATATTGACTCTCAGCTCCTGCATGGAGATGAGATTTCTCTGGTTGCTCTTCCAGTAATTCGAAGTATATCTGCTTTTAAATAAGAATTCCAGTTTCAGAATGATGAATGTAAAAGGCCTTTTAATATACATGGCACATTAAAGCATATGTTTACATTTGTAAATTTGCTTCAACTTCCTGCACCTTGTTGCTTTTATGATCACCATTTTACAAATGAGAAATGGAGGTTGGGGTGCATGAAATGGCTAGATGGAGAGGTAGATGTGATAGAGCAGGGAAGATGGACAACACCCCTCTAGTAGTCATGAGGCTGACTGGGTTCTGATTCTTTCCAAAATGTGTAAGATGCAGGTGTGCAGTGATTGATGAGCTCAATTCAGTCATTAGTCATGGTTGGTCAGACTCCTAGAAATAGTTTGATGGAGGAGGACAACGTGGGAATCTCAGGAGGAGAAATTGGAGAAGTAAATGCTTATGGGCCTTTTGCATTATGCTAAAAAAACTGAGATTCTATCCCATTAATGATGTGAAGACACTGAAGGGTTGGCAAAAAGCAAATGTATTGACATTTTATGAAGATCAGTATAAGCCCATAATCAGTTATTTAAAATCTTTGGAAACTGATGTGAATTCAAACTGAGAATTTTTCAGATTTTAGAATGGTAAAACAAGCTGGGCGTATTGGTGCATACCTATTTTCCCAATGACTAGGAGGCTGAGGCTGGAAGATTGTAAGTTCAAAGCCAACCTCAGCAACTGAGTGAGACCCTGTCTCAAAAAAAAAAAAAAATGTGGATGTGGCTCAGTGGCTAAACACTCCCTTGGTTTAATCCCTGGCACCTCCCCCGAAAAAGTAAAACAATGCATATTATTTATTATTTTATGTCCCAAGTAGAAATGTAAGAATCTAAGATAACCTCCCCCTTAATTAAATATAGTAATTATTTTGAAGGGAAATGTGTGATTCAAAGTAAGATAAATAAAACTATAGATGGCAGGTCCAGGTCTAAAATATGGTAAAGATCTGCTATCTTCAGAGCTTTGCTGTCATGAAATAGTAGATTAGGATATTTGACCTTCATGTGTTTGAAATGTCAAGGACAAACCAATGTGTAGAAGGTTGGGTGACAGATATTTACTTGTACAGTATCAGTCAGGGTCTTACCAAATGGTGTATTAAAGTTGATTTACACTAGCTCATAAGAGGTGATTGGTGAGCTTCAGGAATTTTAAGAACCAGTTATTATTAAAACTAATTTGTATAAAATTTTCATAAAAATATAATGTAAAATAAAAATAAATATATAGTCAAAACTCACCACTTTATGATTATTTTATTTCATTTTCTTGTTATTCATGCTCCTGGGGTAACTTTGACCATTATATTTGCTTAATGAAATATCAATTATGTTGTGCTATGACATATTTCTTCCTAACTCCCCATTCACTGCTATTATGTTGGCAACTTAAATTCAGCCACAGTGACAACATTACACTGTGGAAATTGGTAAACACCACGGGTCAGAGCTTTATTTCTTGATTTATTATTTGTTGATTTTCAAAACTTAAGAAAGTAATGGAAAATGTTAAAAATGATGGTGAAATTTAAAAGCATATCCTGTCTGCAGGTCTAACATCACAATACTATTTTAAAAATTGAGGAAATACTATTCTTACATTAAGAAGTTATTATATAATTCATCAAAAGTTACCTTTTTCATTGATGAATGGATGCATAAAGTATGCACAGAGGCAATAAGAGAAATGTTATTGCAGTATGTCCAAGGCTACATGGTTGCAAAGAGATTGTTTTCTGGACCTGAGGTAGAGACAGACTTTGCTGGCTCTTATCCATCTTGCTGACCCCAGCTGGAAATGACAACAGGCTCCTCTTCCTGAAATATCACTCTGGTGCCCTCTACTGCAAAAGATTAACATGGTCCCCTCTTTAAATGAGAAACACTAAAAGGAATTTCATCATTTAACACGGAGCATATAACATATAGCATAGCTGGGCTTTGTGGATCTTTGTGTTTCATATGAGGAAAATTCATGGCAACTCTTGGGTTTTGGCCTGGAAACCCGATGGATTGCCGGCTACTATTCCAAGTTTTGAAGAAAATGATAATTCAACTTCTTTGAGAAGCCATCATAAGACAAACATGATAGAAATTACTTTATGCACACAGTCTCACCTAGTCTTCCCAACAATCTTACCATTCACCTGTTATAGTACCTGTTGATTACAATTTTGGAAAATATGATTTTGAGGTATCCATAGAGCACCCATGTGGAGAGGTTGAATAGGCAGTTTTACATATGGATCCAGATCCTGTCTTCAAAAGTATTTTTTTAAATGGATTTTGGAATGCTTGTTTATTAAAACAGTGCCTTATGTAGAAGCTTAGGACATAAAAAGAAATTAAGTAAAGCAATTTTCCAAGGATGGCATTCAAATGAATTCAGTTGAAGTATTTTATGGTATTCTAAATTGTATGGGTATATTACTCAGTAAATTAGAAAAATACTTTGAAGGCATTTGGAAAAAGGACACAAAGCCTGGATAGAGAAGCCAGGAGGAGAACTGGAGTGCTATATCCAATGAACCCAGATCCAAGCTAGATCCCAGTTTAGCTGAAACCATAATGAATATCCCAAGAAGTGTCCTAAAAGGAGCCAGGTCTTCTGCCTGGTGTATCAAGGAGATTTATATGCCTCTAGAGCAATAAAGATAAGATAGTGTTTGTTTAGCTCTGACCTCATCTTCTCAATCTCTTTCTTGGCCCTATGGAAAAGCACACTTTAAGAAATTGTGTATGTGTCTTGAGAAGTGATCCATTAAGCCAATGCCGAGAAGACCATCTTGACACTTTCTGGTGTCTCTGAGAGGATGATATGATAGCAGTGAAGTGGCTCTTCAGCACCATATACTCTGAGATATCTTAGCTACAGTGGTTCAGGAGGCAGGAGGAGATGGAATCTTCCCCTGCACACATTAGGCTGAAGTGGTGGGGGTGGGGATTCATCATCATTATTTTTATTATTGCTAAATGAGAAGACTTGCCTATGGTGGCTGGGATCAAGTAATTCTTACTCTTCATCTTTGTGAAAAATACTTAGAATGTGTTTAATTATCTACTTTTCTCCAACCTGCCCGGTTTCTATCCTAGGACTTTGTTATAATAGGAATGTGAAATCCAATTCATTGTCTATATTAAACATACAGATATAGAATTAAAGTAGGAAAATGATGTCATAGAAAGTGGGTAGATTTGTAATTAGGAGACTTGGGATCCTCTAGTTCCTACCAGTGTAGCTTCATGAACTTGGGTAGGGGTTATTTTTTCTCTATTAATTTGGGAGTTTGTTTTAATATGTTCTTTGGATCATAAAAAATTCACGGCTTATGAAAAACATCCACTGTTAATTTTTGGTGTTATGTTATTCCACCTTTTTTCATGCATTTTTGCTAAGGGTTGTTATATTTTAATAATAACATTTATTGAGCTTTTGAAATGTGCCCAGCACTGTGATAAGTTGGTCTGACCATGCATTTGCCATTACATGGAGATAATGCATATAATTTTGATTATCTCTAAATGGTACTTCTTTTTTTTCCTTGTATTTTTCTTAGTTACAATATAGTTTTTGTAAAGCTACTCAATTGTTTACCTGTTATTCAGTACTTTTCAAACTGTCAATAGCTACCCACATTAACCAGATTTAAGGGCTTATTGTTATTCTTCTAAAATTGAAGCATTGAGTAGGGATGTCTATTATTGGGGCGGAGTAAGACTTTGTAGTTGGAAAGAGAAATGAAAATATATGGTGAGTGGGGCACAGTGGAGCATACCCGTAATCCTAGAGGTTTGGGAGGCTGAGATAGGAGGACTGTGAGTTCAAAGCCAGCCTCAGCAATTTGGCAAGGGCCTGAGCAACTCTAAGTAAAACAACCCTGTCTCTAAGTAAAACATTTTTAAAAAGGGCTAGGGATGTGGTTCAGTGGTTAAGTGCTCCTGGTTTCAATCCCTGGTACCAAGATGAATCTGAATATGTTTTTTGATAAAATAGTAACATTTCTGTAGCACTTTGTAGTTTAAAAGCACTTTGTCTTAGTTGAACTTCCTGGCAATGGTCTGAGGCAGGAAGTGTTACCTCCAGTTTGTAGAAAAGGGAATCAAGGCTAGGAAGAGCATCATAGCTCTAAAGTGGCAGTGATAAAGCTGTAACCCTTTATGCTGCCCTGACTTTTGCTAAAAATAATCCTTTCCTATTGAGCAACGATCCCATGTGTGCCTTGTTATTACATCACAGCCCCGTGATGGGCAAGGGCTGCCTCTTTCATAGTGGGCATCCCCTGCCGAGCCCACTGTAGCTCCTCTGGCAGAAACATGTTTGAAAAATTAGAATTCTGTTTCTTGGACTTGGACTTGGTGATGTAAGCGGAAGTGTTTAGAAAGATGTTTCCAGAAGAAAGAGCTCTCCCAAATCTTTAATTAAAAACAAAGAGAGCCTGGGAGTCAAAGGAATGTTGAGGAACAGGTGACTAAGAAGCATCTTCAAGGCCTGGGCTGCCTCTGATCCTCCCAGCACTGCTTTGGGATCACTTTCACGCTTGCTCTCCTCAAACAGACCCAGGGGACAAGGCCAGGAGGAACTATTGGCTTTATTTTATGGATGAAGAAATCCAGAGATTAAATGACCTGTCCAGGGGCAACCACTTATTAAGGGTCACAGGAGAGCTTGACTGCATGACACCTCCCTCCCAGCCTCGCTGTCTTCTTATTACACTGCTCTCGCTGCCTTTTGTGATTTTTCATCTTCTGACACAGCGATCACTGCAGTTTAAATTGGTTAAATGATCTTTGTGCCTGTGTCTAGTTTCTCTGTTGATTGTCTTTTGTTTGCAGGGACAAGGGTCAGAGGTTCATTGGAGACCTTTTCCTCTTTTCCTCTCCAGATCTTTCTCTGACTTGTGCTGTTGATTTGACTTTATTTAGTCTTTGCCCAGAAATCACTAAAAGACTCAGACACCTGTGGGGAATGGTGAATGATACTGATGGACTAAAGGCAATCACACTTTGATCCTGTCAGTCTACTAATGTTATAAGGGTTGCTGAATTAACTGTAATGGAAAATACTACTAATAATAATTAAAAGGGTAAAAGACCCAAAACCTGGAAAGCAGAGATTTATAGTCACAACGGATTGAAGGATAAATCTACTATGCAACTTAAGTTAATATTCTGAACTGTTCTACCTAACACCATTTTTTGCACACTTCCTGGTATTCCAGATTCCCGATATTCTAATTGTGGTCCTGGGATCAGCAGCACCATGGTCCCTGGGAGCTTGTTAGCAATGCTGACCCTCAAGTCCCATCCCTCAGGCCCTCCTACACCTGAACCTGCATTGTCACAGGATTCCTGTGCACCTTATAATTTAAAAAGCACTTATCCAGATCACTCTCATGCTCACGGCCCATGCACTTGCATGGGTCCTCACTATCTCCATACAATTTCATTGCATTTTTAAGACCCTGTATGTAAGACTGAATTACTCACTCCAGCCCTATTTACCTTTAGAAATAATCACTTAAAATAAAGAGTCTGGTGTTTCCCCAAATTTCTGATGCTATGTCTTGGCCTCATGGTTTTACTCATCACCTGATTTCCTTTAACATGAATGCGTTTCCCTGCTTGTTTACTGGCCTAGATCTCTCCTGTCCAGCAGGAATACCAAGTCCAAAGAACCATTCCATATGACCTCAACAGGAATAATCTCACCTCCCTTCCTTGGACTCCTTTTGTAACGAGTATAGTCATCATGCACATTGAGAAAGCATTTAGATTCACTTAATTCTAGCCTATCTCGCCTCACCTTCCGGTACTCCACACAGTGTATGGCACATGTTATGGCTTTGAACCTAATTATGAGCTTGACTCAAATTTAATTTGATAGAGTTTCTGACACTAGCAGAGTCCATGTGTAGTCCTGTCTCTGCACCCCTCAGCCTCCAAGCAATGCAAAGCAAAGCCCAGTAAGCCTTGCATCTGTCCTTGGGTGAAAGTATTCAGGCTTAAAAGAGCCTCAAATCTATCAAGATGTTAATGACCTGTGGCAGGACTCTGGCAGCAACAAAAGCACCTCTGTTGCCAGAATCTATTTATGCAGGGTGGGTGTTTTCAACAACCACTTAATTAAACACTTTGCTTTTCTCTATAAATTCTCCATGGCTGCAGCCTCATGCAGATAGCTAATGGTCCCTCAGTGACCTGCATTATAGGTCAGTGAGGGCATTTAGTTACTGCAGTCAAAAATGTACTTGGAAGTGTTTGTTTTCCCATGACTGCCACCAGTAAGGGAGGACACAGAAAGAGCACAGATGATAAATGTCTGGTGCTGCTAAATGCCTGGCTCCATCACTTATCAGCTATTGGACCTTGCAAATCTTGTAAATTGTGTAATCTCATATCCTCTTGGTCTTAGTTTTATCATCTATAAAATGGGGATATGAAGAAACTTATTTTTATGGATGAAATTACTGAATATATGTATAATGCTTACAACAATATTTGTTGTGCCATGAAATGTTGGACTTTTATTGATTTTTTAAAATTCTAATTTGTTATGTATGACAGCAGAATGCATTATAATTCATATTACACATATACAGCACATTTTTCATCTCTCTGGTTGTACACAAAGAAGAGTCACACCATTTGTGTCTTCATACACGTACTGTCTTTCCTACCCCATGACTCCTTTCTTCCCTTCCCTCCCCTTTGCTCTATCTAGAGTTCCCCTAATTCACCATGCTCCCCACCCCTCAACTTCATTATGAATCGACATCTTTTTATCAGAGAAAACATTCAGCATTTGTTTTGGGGGGATTGGCTAACTTTATTTAGCATTATATTCTCCATCTCCATCCATGGCAAATGCCATGATTTTATTCTCTTTTAATGCTGAATAGTATTCCATTGTGTATATATACTGCATTTTCGTAATCCATTTATCAACTGAAGGGCATCTAGGTTGGTTCCACAGTTTAACTATTGTGAATTGTTCTGCTGTAAACATTGATGTGAAAACTCAACTCAAAGTGGATCAAGAACCTAGGAATTAAACCAGAGACACTGTGCTTATTGGAAGAAAAAGTAGGCCCAAATCTTCTTTATGTCAGATTAGGCCCCAGTTTCCTTAATAAGACTCCTATAGCACAAGAATTGAAATCAAGAATCAATAAATGGGATAAATCCAAACTCAAAAGCTTTTTCTCAGCAAAAGAAATAATCAGTGAGGTGAAGAGAGAGCCTACCTTTTGGGAACAAATTTTTACCACATACATATCAGATATAGCACTAATCTCTAGGATATATAAAAGAACTCAAAAAATTTAACACCAAAATAAAATAAAGAAATAACCCAATCAATAAATGGGCCAAGAAACTGAACAGACACTTCTCAGAAGGTGATATATAATCAATCAACAAATATATGAAAAAATGTTCAACATTTCAATTAGAAAAACGCAAATCAAAACTACTCTAAGATTTCATCTCATTCCAGTCAGTATAGCAGCTATTAAGAATACAAACAACAAATAAATGTTGGTGAGGATGTGGGGAAAAGGCACACTTATACATTGCTGGTGGGACGGCAAATTGGTGCAGCCAATCTGGAAAGCAGTATAGAGATTCCTTGGAAAACTGGGAATGGAACCACTATTTGACCCAGCTATCCCACTCCTTGGTCTATACTCAAAGGCACAGACAATCCAGTGCAGCTGGATTATGGTGAGCAAGTGTGAGAGAGCTAGAAACTAGCTAAAGAGTAAGAAGGAACAAGAAAATACATGTATTTTGATTACCAGACTAAAGAGTTTGAGCCACATTCTTTATGTAACTATTAATTGGAGATCGTAGGCCACTTCTACCCTGCTCAGTGGTTTAGATAGGAAATGTGGTCCCAGTTTGCCAGTGCCTTGCCATTCCTCTCTGTCTTGACTAGCCCCTCTCTACTCCCTTGATACAGTGTTGTGTGGAAACCAGCCCATACCCTCTCATATGAGAGGCAGCTGTGTGTGTCTCTTCCAAAAACATTTCATGAACTCGCCTTGGAATCTTGATATAGTTTTATGTATGGTAACCATTTATATCAATAAGATAAGAATCAAAGCATTGTTGCTATTTTTGAAATTGTTTAACATTTACAATACACCACTGTTTTATGTGTTTTTCATGATCACAGTGGACACTTCTCTCTTGATTTACTGAATAATATCAAATATGGTGTTGATTTATTAGAAAGGCAGTAGACTCTGGAAATAAATACCCAATAATAAAAAAATTAATCTTAATGAACAGGAGGCTGCCAAATATGTTTCATTAAAAAATGAGACTTAAATCTTAACAATCATAACCTCAACACATGTGAGCTATCACAGTTGTTAGATAGATAAATCCCATAGTTTCCTATGTGTAAGCATGCTGCCTCATTTGAACAGGGCTCTATGAAGAGTTGTCTAATTCTATGGAGTCCATAGTTGTCCCCAGATGTCTTACTGTAGGAAGGCCAGGGTGGGTTTAGAAGAGCAACCACTTTAAAGAGAAGGAAGCCTCTGCCCCTACTGGTCTATCTAACAGACATAGCTGGATAGTCCAAGTGTTGCTGTGATTCCTCAAATGCTATCCTATATAAATTAATAAAAGTGTGAAATTCTGAGTAAAGAAAATGGTCAGGGAAAGAGAAGGACATTGATAAATATTCAGTCTACCAGGAAGATATAGCAGTCTAAAGGTGAATGCACCAAGCAACAGAGCTAAAAAATACTTTCAATAAAAACTGACAGAATTGAAAGCGGAAGTGGACAAATCTGTAAGTTTAGTCAGAGATTCCACATCATTCTTTCAATAATAGACAGAATAAGTAGACAGAATAAAGCAGGAAAGATCTAGAAGAATGCAACATCATCATCAATAAACAGAACATAGACAACATTTATAGTACACTCTATCTAATAACAGCAAAATACATGTTCTTTTAGGTACTGATCTCTCCAATACTCTGAGCCACAAAACCAACCTCATCAAATCTAAAGGAGTTGAAATCATAGAATATATTCTCTGACTACGATAGCATCAAAGTAGCAATCAATAGTAAAAAGATTATATAAAAAAATCTCTAAACACTTGGAAACTAAATAATATACTTCTAAATAAATCATGGATCAAAGAGGGAGTCTCAAAGAAATTAAAAAGCACATTGAACTGAACATAAAGAAAAGCATAGCATATACAAATGTGTGGGGTTTATCTAAAACAGTGCTGAAAGGGAAATGTATAGCACTAAAATAAAAGTGATCATATATATTGAGGGAAAGTCTCAAATCAATAATCTAAGTTTCTGCTTCAAAAAACTAAGGAAAAAAGACCTAACATGAGCAGATGAAAGGAAAAATTGTAGGTAATAGTTGAAATCAATTTTTATAAATGGATAAAATTAATAAAACAAAAGCCTGATTCTCTGAAAGGGTCAATTAAATAGATAAACCTCTAGCAAGACTGACAAAGAGAATAAAATTATCAATGTCAAGAGTGAAACAAGAATATCAAAGAGATAATAAGGGGTTATAACTAGCAACTCTGCATACAGAAATTTGATAGCTTAGACAAAATGGTCAATTTCTCAAAACACACAAACTACCACAACTAATTCAACATGAAATAGGACATTTGAATAACCCTATAACAATTAAGAGATTTAATTTGTAATTAAAAATCTCCCTCAAGAGAAATTTCCAGGCCCAGATTGTTTCACTGGAGAATTCTATTAAATGTTTGCAGAAAAAAAAGAACATCAATTTATACAATCTTTTCCAGAAAATAAAAGAAACACTTTCCTACTTATTCTATGAGGCTCATATAACCTATTATCAAAACCTGACAAAAGTAAGGCTACAGGGTAACATTCCTCAAGAATATATAGGCAAAAATTCTTAAAACAAGAGAGAATAAAATTTGGCAATATATAAAAAGAGATGTAAACCACGACTAAGTGAATTTATTCCCGGGATGGAAGACTGGTTTAGTATTAAAAAAAAAAATCGACCAAGTTAATCCACTATATGAACTGTCTAAAAAAGAAAGATCACATGATAATGTTAATTGATACTGAAAAAGTATTGTGATAAAAACTCTCCAATTAATAAAGGGAACTATTTCTCTGTGTAATAAAGATCATCTGCATAAAACATATAGGTACCATCATGCTGTTGAAAAATATGTTGTGCTTTCTGCTTAAGACTAGTAACAAGAAAAGGTGTTCATTCTCACTACTGCATTCAAGATAGTATTAGAAGATTTAGCCAGCACAATAAGACAAGAAAAGTAAATTTAAAAAGATCAAATCAGAAAGGAAAAAAACATTGCAAATGAAATGATAGTTTTTAAAGAGAATTCCAAGAAATAACAATAAGAACTCAGAGAACTAATAAATGAGTTTAGCATAGTTGCAGGATACAAGATCAACATACGTAAATTAGATACAGTATTCCTACACATCGGAAATAATGAAGTGAAAACCAAAACTAAAACACAATAACATTTATAATCATGAAAAGAAGAAGAAATAGGCATAAATTTAGAAAAACACACATAGAACTTGCATTCTTAAAGCTATAAAATGCAGATGAAAGAAATAACAGAAAACCTAATGGACTGATATACTGTGCTGTCAATTAGAAAACACAGTAAAAATGTCAATTATTTCCAAATTTGATGTGTGTATTTAGCACAATTTCTATCAAACTTGCAGCAAGATTTTGGTAGGTGTACACAAGTTTATTGTAAAATAATTATGGAAGACAAAGTAGAATAGCTAAAACTATTCTTTAAAAACAAACTAAAGTGTTCTTCACTGAAAAATTTCACTTTTTATCATGGAATTTCAGTTTTTGACCATAAGTCAGCCCATGAACCAAAAGATAGTTTACTTGGATTATTTGAACTAACAGAATTCCTTATCTTGAACTGGAAGATACAGAGATACACCAACATTAATAGGGTGGATCTGAAAATACTTGAAGGGTCGGGCATAGTCAAGGTCATAATCAAGGTTGAACTGAACAGGAATAAAACATAAACAGAAGGAGCACCCTAGTCAAGAGGAAACAGATGAGATGTATACAGAGATACTGAAATCCTGTTAGAGGCAGTTTTTGAGAGAGTAGCTTTCATTCCTTGTGATTTCCCAGGTTACATGGAGCCAAGCTGTGCTGTGGTTTCTGCTCTTGGATTTCTGTGGAACTCCTCTGAGGATTTTTATAGCATATCTCCCCCTCTTGGGTTTGGATGATCTGGGCTGTGTCTCCTGTATTCAAACAGCTGTAACTAGCACAGTGGAGGAATATCCCTTCCAAAAAAAATTGAACAATGTAGGTGGCAAGATGTGTACATTTTTTCTATCTTGTCCCTCTGTGCCATCTTCTCGGCTGCCTCCTTAACACTGGGCTTTGCTTCCTGCCGGCTCTATCGGCTTCTAATCAAGTGAGTCCCTTAAAGTGGATTCGAAAAGAGAGCCTCTCAGGGACAGGTCTCTTGTGAACTCTTGGCCTGCTATAGAGGACTTGAGCTATTCAACATCTATTCAGTAGTTTTGTGGAAAAGGATGAAGGCTGGGATGTAACCAGATTCTTTTCTTTGTGTGCCTTTTCAAATATCCTCTTGCTGATGGTACTGGGGTAGGGAGAGCAAAATGGGCTGGTAGCATAGGAACTGTAAGTGGGAAGTGCAGCATCATGGAATGTATATGGACTGAGAAAGGAGTCAGAAGAGCTGGCTCCTGGCCTTGGCTCTGTCACTTTGTGCTAGACCCATGTCAATTTATTGAGGCTTGCTTTCTCCCTCTGTAAAGTGAGGGAAAATAAATGGGTAATGTTGAAAACGTATTCATAAGTTGCAAAGGAGCAGTGGTTGTTCTTGCATGTGATCTGGCTTCTGGTTGCGTCTTCCTTCCTCCACTCTCCTCCTCCTTCCTTTGCTTCTGTGGTGCTGGCCTCTTGCTGGGTCATAGCCTGGCTGAATCCCATCCCAGAGCCTTTGCAGTATGTCCTCTCTTGACCCAGAATACCATTCCCACAATTATCCCCTGAAGCCTTTTTATCCAGGTCTCTGTATTTATCTGTTTATTTCATTTTGTCTGTGTTCCTTCCTAGAATGCAAGTGTTAGAGGAATAGGGGTTTATTTGATTCACCACTATACCACTAAAGCCTATAATGTAATAGTTTTTCAATAAATATTTGTTAGATCAGTAAGGGGAATTACTTCTGGCCTGGTTTCCTGGTATTGTTTCTCTAAAGAAATACCTTCTTTATACCCTATAATGAGAAGTTCAACTGCAAATCAATAAAAATCAAATTTGCTTTGGAGCTATAATCCTAAGCTGCTGCCCTTGTGACTTCTGACTTGAGTGAATATCTGAATCCACTGCTGGTTTCTGAGCTCAGGGTATCTAAATAAATGTGGCACGATTGCTTCAACTGGTGCTCATGGAGTGCCTGTGGGGTGTTCCAGATGCTCCAGGTTCTTATTGTCTAAGGTGTCCCATAGCACCCACCTGCAAGGGGAACTTGATAAGTGATGCGTAGTATATATTTTAAGCCAGAGTAACTCAAATATAATATCCCATATAATGAATGGATGCACCCAGCTGTGTCAGACAAACAGGCAAACTGGAAAATGGAGAAATTTGTCTTATATGTATACAATGAATATATATATAATGCTCTTTTAGTATTTGAGGGAAATTAACACAAAAATATTTTGTATATCTGAACACTGTAATAGACTTGAGGAGTTCTCTCTAAGTAGACTTATTGCATGTATCCATTCATTAATTCAATAAATGTTGCAGAAGTATTTAAAGAATTTAGAATAATCATTTCCTTTTTCATTATCATTACATCAATGACCAATAGCAATGAAATATTTTATGCATAATTTGTTTTACACTAAGTTCTTTCTACATGCAGTATTTCTTGTCCTCACAAAAGCCATTATCTTCATTTTGGAGATGTGTAAATTGGGTCTCAGAAAGGGTGAGTAACTTTTTGCATGAAGTCAGAGCTGGTAAGTGACAGAGATGCATCTCAATCCCAGGCCTGTATGATAGGAAGCCTGCCACTGCTCAGGAATCTAGCACTTGGAAATATGAGAAGAAGATAAAGACTTATTTGTGGTCACAATGCAAGTTCTTAAGAATCGTGACGAAATTTCTGGTCAAGTATAGTGTGTCTTCAGGAAAGGGACGTGAAAAAAGAAACGGGTGTTTGCAAGGCAGTTTCTCTGCACCAGACCAGGTTGGGAGTATGTCATGATATGATTATGTGCTCCAGTCTTAGTTATCCTGGCATGTGAAGTCAGACACAGGTGTTTATTCCTACAGTTTAAGAACTTTTGATAAAGTGAGTGGGGAAATTAGGATTCATGGTTTGGAGTGAACAAGAACTACTTAGAAGTATTCTGAGGCATTCTAATCCTGAAGGCTGTGTAAATCCACAATCTTTCAGTGACAGCTAAAAGTTCCTCAGGACTAAGGCCAAAGAGGGTCTATATGGGTAGCTAGAAGTTTCTAAGAATGACTCAAATTCCTCAGAAACCCTGAAAATGTGTGGTCTTTCAAAACCTTGTCATGAACCTAGGTAACTTTCCAAAGGTTATAGATAGCTAGGTCCCGTTGCCACACTCCTGAGTCAGAAATTTTGTGAGTGCTTTCTGACATTGTTAGGTGATTCTGTTTCCATGATTTTCATCTACATACTATGTGAAGACATTTCATCTAACATGTCATCATGTACATGTCCCTGTATTTTGGCATGTTTTACCTTCTGTCTAAAATTGATTACCCTATACTAAGTTGTCTCCTCTTCATTTTTCAAAATCCTCTCCAAGCACACTTCATACAGAACCTTGATGTCCTGGGTACCTTTTAGCACCTTTTTGCAGAACAACATAGTGAATTCCAAACATTCCCTTAGTTTAAATTCCAATCCCAAAACTTCTGGCTATGCAACTTTGGGCAAATTACTTAACCTCTTTATGCCTTAGTTCTTCATCTGTAAAATAATGTCACTACGTTCCTCAGAGATTGATGAAAACCTCAATGAGACAATCAGATAAAGTACACAGAGCAAAACTTACACGAAACTAACAGTAAGTAAATGTTAGCCATTCATAGGGATTTCCAAAGCACATTGTACCCGTATCCATCTTTTTACTTACCACTGTATCCCATAATGGTTGATTTACTTATCTTCCTCCCTAATTATATTATAAACTTCTTAGGGACAGTCTGATAGACATTTTATAGACCTACACAGGCACCTGGCAGTATTATTGATTGAAACAAAGGTCTTAATTACCTTCCTGATGGTTGGTGGTTTGGTCAAGTGGAGAGTTCAGGGCCTGAAGTCAAAACATATCTTGGATGAATCTGGGGCTGTTACTTAGAACAAGTTAACCTCCTGAATTAGTTTTGAGTGCCATAACTTAATGCCATAGACTAGATGACTTAAACAGACATTTGTTTATCACAGTTCTTTGGCTGAGAGTCTAAGACCTGCGTACCAGTTGGTCGGTGAATTTGGTTCTTAGTGAGGACCTTCCCTTTGGACTCCAGAGAGCTGCCTTCCCCAGTCTCCTTAATTGGCAGAGAGGAAACCCCTATGTCTCTTCTCCTGATTGGGCACTGATACTCTCATGGGGCTCTGTACTTGTTATCTCATCTAAGCCTCTTCTTCTCCCAAGGACTCCATTTCTTAATACTACCATGTTAAGGGGTAGGGCTTCAACAAAGGAATTTTAGAGAGTCACAAACAATCAGTCCATATCACCTTGCTGGGACTCAGCTTCCTTATCTGTGTTCAACAGGATTGTTTGGTAATGATTAAAAGAGCTAATGTATACATAGCATCTGGCACAGTACTTGATCCCAGACAGACCCTTTGATACTTGGGGACTTCTGTTATTATAATCACAGTAGAATTATTTGTATGTATGTGCAAATCTCAAATGCACCAGACCCGATTTATACACACACAAACACACATATTTTTTTCTTCTCAACTCAAAATCTCTCTTGTAGTTCTTACTATATTTTCAGAACTCACAAACTCCTTTGTTTCCTAAAGTAAAAATGACTATTTTTGCCCCCTACAGTCAACTGAATCTAATGAAACCTTTGATAATACTTCCCATACTCAGGAGAAAAATGGCTTTTGGAACATTCATAAATGGATATTTTTAGGTCTTCTCTATATTTTATGAAGAGACTCTATCTGCCCTATTATAAGTGCATATTAAAAGTGTTGAAAAAAAACGAATAAACACTCTTGAGTTCTATCCTTGTTCCCATTACAAAGAATAATCTGTATTTGTGCTTTTCCAACACTGAGAGCTTCACTGACACCAAGAAATGAAGTGGTAATAAAAGAACCTTCTCTAAAGGTGTCAAATGGATGCCTGGGACTCCTTTTGCTCACCCTGTGGGCAGGGGACTGCCAATTCCAAGGCCTGGTTCTTCCCCCATGGACTCAAGTCACCTGTATCAAGTCTCACTGTGACTTTGGGTGCCACACTGTTATTCCCTATGTATTTTTCCTTACATAGGAGAGTCTTGTGGAATCCTTAAGAGTAGTAAAATCTCAGTATTCCCCGTAAAGAGCACAAAGCCTGGCCCATGACTGGAGCACAGAGGAGCAGGGAGAAAATAACACATCATAGGGAGCCAGCCTAGGAGAACTGTGAACAAGGAAGGTTTGTGGCATAAAATTTTTATTGGAATACAGAATTTACTTTGAGGGTCTCCTATTTTAAACAAATTGGAGAGGCCCTAGGAAAGAATAACCAAACAAGTGAAAGAAATGTATGTGGATTATTTAGCTAAAGGTTTTACAAGACTCCACTTAACTCAGGGGCAGGGAAATTGCTTTGCTCTAATGCCATGCATTTTTCATCTGTTTGTGTTTGAAGAGCAAACCCGAATTGGATTCTCTTCAGGGTCTGGAACGCAATGGATGCTCAGGGGAAATGTGTGTAATGAATGAGTCAGTGTTTTCCTCCTGGGATGCTGATTCCTGGCTAGCCAACACACTGTCTTATACTCCAAGACCTGGACATCCTAAGAGGCTTGGGGTGTGCTCAAAGATTGATAATGCAAATCACAGATAGTCACTGCATTCAGTATCAGGAAAGATATCATTGCTGAGTGGTGTGTGTGTGTGTGTGTGTGTGTGTGTGTATGTGTGTGTGTGTGTGTATGTGTGTGTGTGTGTGTGTGTGTGTGAGAGAGAGAGAGAGAGAGACAGAGACAGAGACAGAGAGACAGAGAGAGAGATGAGGTGGGGGAGAGAGAAAAATAGGAGAAGGAAGATATTGAGAGAATATTATTAGAAGAAAATCTTTCAGGGAAGGAAATCATTTCAAAACCACAAACTGATTTGGTACAGTCTTTTTAAAAAGCAACTGAAAGTATTCTTGGTGTGAGGCTGGGGCTTCTAGGGAGGCATCTGGGATAATCTGAACAACTGGGTGGTGGTCCCTGGAAACTTACAGGATGGGTCCAGCTTGTCATTGCTAGTTCGCTGTTGCCCTCTGCTGGTGAATCTGTTATCATCCTAGGAAACTGCAGGCACTGAACTCCTCAGGTACCCTCTTCTTACCTGAGATCTAGGCTCCTTCCCATCATGTATGGCAGGGGTGCTTGTGCTGAGGAACAGCAATGACAAACAAGAAGTGGTGAAAAATCCTTTGCAGGAAACATTGGCTCTCAGAACAGAGGGGATAGATCTCATGGTTCTATTTTTCACTCCATTCCCTACCTATGTGCTGAGTCCCTGTTCTCTTTTTGGCTCTGGTTAGGCACAGGGAAGAGACCCAGATATGAAAATAAATGGATTCTACGCTGGATGGATTCCCATTTAATGTGTGTAAAGGGAATAGGTAGAATAGATACAGAAATCACTATAATATGGGGAACGTTCTGACTAGGGCCACAGTGGAGGCACTGATACAGGCTTGTGTGTATTTAAAGGAAGAGAGAGGACATATACTTGGGGATAAGAAAGGTAAGACTCTATAAGATAGGAAATACTTGTGCTGGGAACCTGAATGATGGTAGTATTTTTATTTTCAAAAATCTCTTTTCTTGTAGAGGTAAAATATATTTCTTATAGAATGGATTCAACTCTGGTAAATTAAAGCATGAAAAGCATTAAAATAAACATTTGACATCCTTCCACTCAAAAATAATCAACCTTAAAATTGGCTGTGTACATTATTTTGCTGCCATTGTTACAAAATTCCATCTATACAGTATGTAGCTTGTGTATCCTACTCTTTCTCATTATTATGTCATCAACATTACTGATTCTTTAAAAAAATTTTTTCTTAGTTGTAGTTGGACACAATACCTTCATTTTATTTATTTATTTTTATGTGGTATCTTTCATGTGCTAGGCAAGGGCTCTATCACTGAGCCACAACTCCAGCCCCCTGATTATTTTTTTAATTGTGCCACTTTATGGGGGAGTATTTCAGTGTATAAAACCAAGCATTGAATTCCCCAGGCAGCATGAGCCAAGCCAAGGTTGCACAGAGCAACCTAGTTCATTTCACAAATATTTTTTTTGAAACCTACAACCTTGGAGACACAATAGGAAGATCTGACTCTGTCTTTGCAGGGTTTACAGCATAGAAGAGGAGACATGAATTATATAATCATAGACATCACTGTAAAGTTTCAGCTGGGACAAGTACCATAAAAGGGAAATGTAGGGGCTATGTAAGTGTATATTGGAAAGAAGAGAAATGGACACAGAGGTTTGGGAAGGTGTGCTGGAGTAAGTGGTGGTGGAGGTCAGTTCTGTAGGAGTTAATTAGTTGATGAAGATAAGCAAGAACATTGTATGCAAAGGGAAAAGCAGGTGCAAAGGCCCCTTAGTTGAAGGGTGCATGTTGAAAACCAAGAAATTGAAATGAGCTGAAGGAGGAGAGAGCAGAGCGACTTGGCCAGAGATGAGATTGAAGTAGTGGTGAGGCTTAACACTGCAAAGCATTTTAGTTAACATTTTTTTTTGTATTTATATATGACAGCGGAATGCATTACAATTCTTATTACATATATAGAGCACAATTTTCCGTATCTCTGGTTGTGTACATAGCAGGTTAACAATTTTTTGTCATTTCTCATAAGAGCCACAGAGAGCTGAGGTGAGCAAAGCCAAGGTGGGGAGGTAGAGAGGAGATTTATTTTATCTGAAGAGTCACCTCCCTGCAGTAGCATGTGGGAAGGGTGCAAGAGCAGATATAGGTGATCCAGGTCCAGGTGGTGAGCATCCCAGACACAGTGAGAGCATGAGGGCAGTGGTGTAGGCAGGAAGTAATGGAATACAAGCCAGGGTGATGGGGATGGAGAGGGAGGGTAGTGGGTGGGTTTGAGAGACATTCTGGGAATAAAATAGGAACTGGCACAGGAGGTAAGGAAGTGTGAGAAGCAATGGACAACCCCAAAGTCTCTAGTTTGCCCACCTGGATGGAGAGAGAGTTCTTCCTCAAGACAGGGAACACCAAAGAAGGACAAGGTTGGAATAGGACAGTCATGAGTGATGTTTTGAGGAAGGAGTTGCTGGAGGGAACAGTTCCTGGAGTGGTACCTGTTATCACATCTGCTCCTCCCAGGGTTTAATGACACTTGCACAGCACACCAAAGGGGCCTCTTTTTGGAGGTGATGACACTAGGGAGAAAGCAAGCCCCTTGTCTCAGTATCTGAGTCAGATCCCCATGCTCTTATATCCTATTCGTAAAACCCTGGGCAAGTCATTTGTAAGTTCTACGGGATTCAGTTTCCTTGTCTTTACAATGAGTGGTAACATTCAGTTAGTTCTAAAGGGTTATTATGGGGACTCAATGAAAGCTTGGTTATTTAAGGACTTTGTAAACCTTTGGGCTGCCCAAACTCAATGTATCATTGTTATTTGTATTTCTTTATTTATTGTTATTCTTGCCATCCAAACTTCAAGGGTATTAATATCAGGAATATGTAATTCAGTGTTTTCTGCATGAGTGCTTTAGGGAAAAAAGGTGTGATTGAAGTCTAAATAAATAAATATACCACCCAAGAGCTAGAGATGGTGGCCCTAAACTATTTATAAGCCCGTGTGTTTACTTGAATTCAGACATTCCGGCATGTAAATTATGCAGAGTCTATGTCACAGCAGAGCACTCTGTGTTCCTAAAAAGAATTCTCCTTTTTTTTTCCCCCCCGGAATCCTTTACCTTTTAAAATAAATCTCATTATGGAGTGCTGACATTTTCAGTAAAACCATTTAACCAAAAGCAGCAGTTATTTTAGACTAAAAACAAGTCTGGTTTATTAGGCAGCAGCTTATAACGTACTGCTAAGTAGATACGATCTATTTAGAGAAGCTTATGTAGATCTCTGAGAAGACATTTCAGAATTCTCGTCTCTTCCTGACTAAGATTGAGAGTGCTAAACAGACTATCAAGATTTCTCTTTCTCTCTGTAGAGTAGGAGTTGAATACCACTGCGTGTTAGAGGGGGTGGAATCCAAAGAACCAAGATTTTAACAGATCTATGGGGTTCTATTCTGTTTCTTTCCACTGGGTGCCAAGTCTATCACCATAGTTTAGCAGAGGGACTTTGGATATAACCTTCCTCAAAGGGTCAGGATGGATGTAGAGAGAATTTTATAAATATTCAATGACTGCCATCCACCAGGACTTCAATTAGTGATCTCATCCTTCTTTTCCTCCATCTGTGGCTTTTCCCTCTTTCTGTATTCTACATCTCCTTTGCTCTTTCATGTTTCTTCCCGTTCGTCTTCCCGTTGAGCCAACACACCTTTTTGGCCTTTTAGTATGAAATGTGCTGAAACAATTCTAAGAGGTCACAAAGTATGCTACCCTAAAGACTAACAGCAGCAAAAAGTGCTGTGGGTCAGGGGAATTACAGAAATGTTCACTTTTTCTAACCAGAAACCACTGTTCTGATTCCTTCTTGTTCTTTCATGGAGGAATTCTTAACTCTCAGAATTTCTCGTGTGTGCCCTGAAGGACTCTCAATTCTGAAGCAAATAAAATCAATGAATATTTATCTAGTGTTGATTTTGAAGAATCCCACTTCACTTGTTCAGCTATATTTCTACCAGAAGGATATGAGCTTTCTATATAATTTTGGCCTCTGTTTAAGTCTCCAGATAGTGATGTGGCCGTTGGAGATCAGCATAAACTAGTGAGTAAATTTTGTGAGTTAGAATAAAGAGCTATTTGGGGTTAAGTCTCCAGATAGTGATGTGGCCGTTGGAGATCAGCATAAACTAGTGAGTAAATTTTGTGAGTTAGAATAAAGAGCTGTTTGGGGTGTCCTTGGAGGAAGATGTGCTCCATGAAGGCTTCCTAGAGAAGATGTGGAGATGTATACATCAGTCCAATGCCACAGGATGCAGACTTGGTATTCCTCTAATGGATTCTGCCGTGGGTAATCAACTTTGAGTTCTGTGATGATAAAACATTTTCCTGTCATTGCCTACCTTCCCTCCACAATTAGTCATGGGTTCAGAGAGAGAGAGAGGAGGTGACCTTAGATACTGTTCAGTCCCTCTTCCCTCAGATATGATCCAACCTCATTGTCTTCTGTGCTAGGTGTTTCAGCAAATGCCATTGTCTTAAACTTGGGAAGGCCATGTCATCAACTTTTATGCCCTGTGATGACCCCTGCAGGATAGACCACTGGAACAACGAGAAGGAGAAGATTCTGCTGGTCACAGACAAGACACTCTTGATCTGCAAATATGACTTCATCATGCTCAGCTGTGTGCAGGTGCAGCGGGTTCCCCTGAGTGCTGTGTATCGTATCTGCCTGGGCAAGTTTGTCTTCCCTGCCATTTCACTGGACAAGTGAGTATGGTGTCTGAGACTTGGAGAAGGGGTGCAGTAGGGAGAGGCAGGCAGGGAAATCAGTAACAAAGTCAACTCAGTAGTGTATGCTTGGAGAACTGAGGGAAATAGTGAAATTCTGCAATTGAATGCATCAAATTATTGAGTTCCTACTCTATGTCAGGCACCAAAGGTCTCCTTGTCCCAGCCCCTTTAAGCAAATGTGCACTTTAACAGGAGAACCTGACAAGTAATTAGCCAACTGTAAAGTAGGAAGAGCAGTGAGAACAAGGAAGAAAGGTTTTTAACCCAATCCATGGGGCCCATAGTTAGGATTACTTTTCTGGGGGAGCACTTGAGCCAAAATTTGTTTTTAGCTAGGATTTAGCCAGGGAAAAATAATCTCACCCTTATCAGAATGACAATTATCAAGAATACAAGCAACAACAAATGTTGGCGAGGATGGGGGGGAAAACTTCATTCATACATTGCTGGTGGGACTGCAAATTGGTGCAACCAGTATGGAAAGCAATATGGAGATTCCTCAGAAAACTAGGAATGTGAACACCATTTGACCCAGTTATACCCACTCCTAGGTATATATCCAAGGGAGTTAAAATCAGCATACTGCAGCAATGCAGCCACATCAGTGTTTATAGCAACTCAATTCACGATAACTAAGCTGTGGAACTAACCTAGGTGCCCTTCAACAGATGAATTGGATAAATAAAATATGGTATATATAGACAATGTAATATTAATCAGCCATAAAAATTACTTTATGACATTTTCTGGTAAATATATGGATCTGGAGACTATCATGCTAAGTGAAATAAGCCTATCCCCCAAAACCAAAGGTCAAATGTTCTCTCTGATATGTGGATGCTAATACATAACAAGCTGGGAGTGGAAGAGAATAGAAATTCACTGGATTTGACAAAGGGGGATGAAGGGAAGGGATGGGGATAGGAATAGAAAAGACAGTGGAATGACTCTAACAGGACTCTTATAGGTACATAGGAATATACTACAGTGAATCTCCACATCATGCACACCCATAAGACGGGGATCCTAATTAGAATATGATATCATGCTTGTATAAGTATGTTAAAATATACTCTACTGCCCTATATAACTAAAAAGAACAAATAAAATTTTAAAAATCTAAGAACCAGCATTAACATTCTAAGTAAAGGGAAGAACTTAGTCAAAAGATTGGAAGTAAGAAAATGTGTAACACCTTTGGGAATTCAGATTATTTTGAAAAGCCCAGCGGATAGAACTCAAGATGGCTGATAGCTCTTTCTTTTGGGAGTCTCCCCTGGAAGCTCAGTACCGGGAGATCAACTGTCTCAGAGATGTTGATAGTTATGGAGGGAATGAGTGAGCTCTATAAAGAAGGATTATTGAACTAAGTTCGTTCCTGTATGATCTTGGAAAGAAGCACATTTGCTAAACATTTTAGATTTAAGCCCTAGGACAACAGTCTTCGTCTAAGATAGAATGTGAGTTCTTCCTACTGAACTGTGAGCTCCGCAAGGACAAGTGTCATTTTTTTTTAAGGTATTGGTGAAAAAACACAGTTTTATCAAGTGATTGGTTTTTCTTATGCAAAGCTTACCATATTGAAAATCTACTTTTTATTTATTCTTTTCACAAGTCAAAGAAGTGGTTAATTCCTTTAGTTTATAAACTTTTAAAAAACTGGTAGATTTTTCAATAATATATACATTGGAAAAATATATTTGAACATCACAAAAGATGTTTAATTAAGACTTTTCATTTCTACCCCAGACCCTCAGTCCAATATTCTCGCCACAAATGATAATAGTTTCTTGTCTATTTTTAAAGGAATGGTCTATAAACATAAAAGAACAAAACCCTTTCTGTGCATATACATGGGTATTTATACATATATCAAAGTATTTATCCGTATGTGCTTATTTATTGTGTGTTATTTTACCCAGGGGGAGCACATGTCATAAACTGTCCTGTCTCATGCTCTGTGTCCAATGACATACCTTGAAGACAAATTGTCTAATCTTATGTAGATCAATCTCAGTGTTTAATAGTGCAGCATATTATGTTTTAAGTCTAACCTATTTATCCAGCACCACATCGACAAATAAATATTTATTTTTACCTCAAGTACTACCAACAATGCTGCTATAAATATTCTTGCCTGTAGGACATATTTTACACACATATGCAAAGGATTTGTAATGTGGATTTCCAAAAGTGGAATTATTAGGTCAAAGTCATGTGAATATTAACTGACATAGATTGCCAAATTGCCTTCCAAACAGGTGATATCAATTCATGCTCCCACAAAGCCTTGAAATATTCTTGGATACACATTCTAACCAATATTGTGTATGATGAAAATTATCTTATTTTTAAAATTTGTGTCAGTAGAATTTGAAGGGAGTCTAACATGTTTTTCTTTAGTTAGAAAGTAATTTTATTTATTTTTCTGTGACTTTTTTTATACCACAACCCATTATTTTTTCTCTATTAAGATACTGATTTTTTTCCTTAATGACTTGTCAGTGCTATTTATGTATCAAAAAACTTCATTTGTTTTCTGAAGATACATTGCAAATATTTTTTCCCAGTTTTTCATGTCTCTTTTAACTTTATGATATTATTTTTGTGACCTTTAAGTGTCAAATTTGTCAGTATTTTAATGCTTCTAACTTTGTATCTTTTAAAGAATGACTTTCTCCATAATAAAATCGTAAAATAAATTTCCAAGGTTTTTTCTAGTGGTTACATAATTTTATTTTTAGACACATTTAAACATATTTAATCTAAATTTCCTGTTTCAAGGAAAAGATGTAATCACCTTTTCAGCTGGTATGCTAGATTTTTCAGCATCATTTATTCAGATTTCACCTTTCCCCCAATGATTTGAAATGAAGCTATGTCATATATTACTCTACTTTGTGTATTTGTGACTATAGGTTTTCAATTCTATTCCATTTACCTATTTTTTTAAATAAAAAAAGGCTTTATTTTAATCTTTATTATGTTTTGGTATCTGATGGAGTTACTCTCCATTTATTCTTCTTCCTAGAACTTATATATTTATGAATATTTATTTTACATCAGTTTGCCTAATTTTTAAAAAAAATTTTTGTTTTGAGACTGAGGATGTAACTCAGTGGTACAGAGTTTGCCTAGCCTGTATGAGGCCTTGGGTTTGATTACTAGCATGTAAAATGAAAATCACATTTATAAATATTTTCAAATATAAGATCAGTCTTTCATTCCTGATATAAGCTCATTGCTGGATTCAGTTTGCTAATATTTTATTGGGTACTTTTGTGTTTGTGTTCATGAGTGGAATTAGTCTGTTATTTTTATTCTTTTGTAATGCCTTTACTAGGTCTTAGTATTTAGAATATGTTGCCCACATAAAACAAGTTAGGAAGTATTCTCTCCTTTATTTTCTAAAAGATTTTCATCTTTTATTTTCTTGAATTTTATCTTTTACTTTCTTAAATTTTATCTTTCCTTAAAAGTATGATGGAGTTTATGAAGGGATTCATGTGGGACAGGTTATCTATTTCTAGGTGGGAAAGTTCTTTAAATTATTTGTTTTATAAGTATTGATTTAGTTATATTTTTTATTTGGTTTAATTTAATTGGTAAGTTATATTTTTAAAGAGATGTGAAGTTTATTTAAGTTGTATCTGAAGGTATAAAGTTGCTACTGATATTCCCTATTGCCCTTTAATAATGGTAAGACAGTTTCCTCTTTTTTTTTCCTAATAATGGTGATCTGTGTCCTTATTTTTTGTTGTTGTTGATGATGATCTCATCAATTTTGTCAGTTTTGATGAGAACATGTGTTCTTTTAATTTGACTAATTTTCTGATTACTGTTTAGTTGATTTCTACTCTTTTCTATGTTATTTCTTCCTCTACTTACTTTGAGTTTTATTTTCTTCTTTTTTGACTGCTTAAAGTGGAACCCAAGGTTTTGATTATAGTTTTTTCCATAATTTCCAAATAGAAGCATTTAGAGTTATGTATTTTCTTATGAGAACTCATTTTGCCACGTCACATAGACATTGATATGTTATATTTCTATTTTCACCCAGAGATACTTTCTAATTTTTCTTGTTGAAAATCCCATGAATACGTTAGAGGTTACATTGGCTCATTTTCAAATATTTTGTGCTTTTCTAAATATATAACTTAATTTTAATTAAAAGAAACTACTGTCTTTAATTTGAATTCTTATAAATATATAGAGATTTATTTTATGGGCTAAACTCTGACTTATCTTTGTGAATGTACCATGTGCAATTGAAAAGAATTCTATTTGTATTTTCTATAAATATAATATCCTAATTTATTAGCATAGTATGTCTTTACTGACTATTATCTAGTTTTATAATAGTTACTGAGGCAGTTGTTAAAATATATTATTATGAGATTTTCTAGTACACACTTTAATTTTGTTGATTTTTATTTGATGCATTTTGAGAGTCTTCTGTTAGATTTAGGCACATTGACAATCAGAATTTCTTCTATAAAAATGAGCCTATTTTCATTGTAAAATGTTTCTCATTATCTTTGGCAATACTAAGTGTCTTAAAGACTGTTTTAAAATCAGATATTATTGTAGCCACTTCTTCATTTTTATACTTACTCTTTGCATAGCAGATCTTCTTTATCCATTTACTGTCTGCTTATCTATGATCTTGCAGTTATTTATTTTTGTTACATAGTCAAATATTTATTTATATTTACATATTCACTTTTCCTGTAACTCTTCATGCATTTTGGTTATTACCTCTGGGTTCCTTTTCTCTACCTTATTTTAGACTAGGATTACTAGTGAGAAAGTCTGTATTTAAAGTGTGTTTCTTGTAGAGATCACGTAATTAGATCTTGCTTTTAATCTGTTCTGATGATATCTGCCTTTTGAGTGTTTTCCCATTTTGATAGTTTTTTATGTGATTGGAGTGAAGCCATTTATTATCTGTTCTCTGTGTTCCTTTTTTGTTTTTTGTTTGATTGTTGTTGTCTCTTTACTCCTCTTTGGATTAAATATTTTCCATCATTGAATTTCAACCAATCTATTGACTTCTAGCTATAGCATATACAAATGTGTTATGGTTGCTTTAGGGCACAGTTTCACAGTTTCTCATTGATGTTTTGGACATGACAGTTCTTCCGTTGGGAAACTTATCTGTACATTGCAGGCTGTTCAACATCATCTCTGATTGACTCCTACCTATAACCAATCCCTGAAAACTACTGATATTTTACCTGACTCCATAGTTTGCCTGTTCTAGAATGTTGGGTAGTTGAAATCATATAATACACAGACTTTTCAGATTGGCTTCTTTCACTTAGTAATATGCACTTGAGGTTACGCCATGGCTTTTCAGGACTTGATAGATCTTTGAAAATTATTTTCCTCCTCAGATCTAATTTAAATGGTGAGCTATGCCACATATTTCTTATTATTGAAAGATTTCTGCACATTCAGTATAAGAATTCCACTTGGAATTAATACATCTTTATTAATATTTCATTTTTGTATTAATATTCCTAAGTTTGATTACATATAGTTTTATTTGTCCATACTTGCAGGCTTGTGTCACTATTAGCTAATTTTCTTTATTAATCAAGTTTTTTTCTGTTGACTTTATCAGCTAAAGAAATGGCTTCATCTGGTAGTAGAAGTTTGTTTTGATTCACCTGTGAAAATTCCTGTAGCTGGTAATTTTAGAGGCAACTCACTACAGCATTCTTACTTTTATCTATAGTATTGGCTTATTTAGATTTTTATGATAAAGTTTTGTTCTCTATATCTTACTAGAAAATACTGTTTTTTAGATTTATATGTATTCATTAAATTGAGAAAGCAATAAAAGAAGTTATTAAAAATAACAAAAAAGATTATTTTGTACATAGTACTTTTAATCCTTATATAAAGAGTCAATTAGCAAATGAACAGTTGATTGGCTGATTATTTTCAAAGTACCACCTTGTTGAGTTTACTTGTTCATAATAGAATTCTTTTACTTTCTCATTCATTATTTGGGACACTTATGCACATTATTCCTTAATTCATTCATTCATTCATTCTTTATTTTAATTTTTATTTATTTATTTTTGTGTGTGTGTTGCAATTTTCAGCATGTTCTCCTGGAATTTTGATTCATTTATAGTCATTTTATTAGATATGTAAGCTTTATACATTAAATTCCCTCAATGTCAATTTTCCATGTATGTAATAGTATTTCATTATTACAGTTCATACACCCTGCTATTTTTCTTTGTTCACTTCCTCTTTGACCTGAGAATAGGTTGAAATAACTTTTTTACTTGAAGCTTTTACCCCTTTCAATTTTATTATTAATTTCATTTTATTACGTTGTATTCACAAGATAAACTTCTCTTACTTTTTCTTCTTTCTATAATTTTCTGGGTACTTTTACACTTAAGTAGTTTTTTTTATTGATTTCATAAATACTTTAATGTTATGTCACTGCTTTCCCTGTTTTGAGTTTGATAAATAGTGTTCAGATCCAGAGTCCTCGTGCTATTTATCTTTCCTCTATTTGTGCCTATTTATTTAGTAGTAACTTTTTTTCACTACTTGATCTGTCATTCAGTAGAATAATTTAGTTTCCTCTTAGGATGGCAGATTATTTTACATCAATTTACATTATGAATGTGGATCTTGTGTTGTTCTATGGACAACCCTTTGTAGATGGTGAATTCATTTTCCATTATAAAGTTAATCTCTTCTAATGCCTTGTCTGTTGAGAATTGCAACATTTATGTTCTTTTTCTTTGAATTTTCTCGTTATATCTTTGTCTAATTTTACTTTAAGCTTTCTGAATCTTTTTTTTTATGTGTACTTGCATGCATATAGAATATAACTAAATTTTACTTGTAATCCAAATTGGCATCTTTTTCTTTCAATTAGTAAGATTTTAACTTCTTTACAGATGTTCATATGATAGTGTCTTAATTCTGCCATCTCAATTTTTGTATTATTATATTTTTAATATATATTGCTATTTTATCTACTTACTTAGCTTTCTATTGAGTGAATTTTTCTTCTAACATAGTTTTTGTAAATTTTATTTTTGAATTGTAGTTGGACACAATACCTTTATTTTATTTTTATGTGGTGCTGAGGATCGAACCTAGGGCCTTGCATGTGCTAGGCGAGCACTCTGCTGCTGAGCCACAACCCCAACCCCTAATATAGTTTTGTAATCTGTTTATTTTTAATTGTAACAACACAAAATCTTTGGTCCTATCTTTTCTGAATATTATCTAGTACCTTCCTAATAGAAACTTATTTAGCCAAGTTTGGTGGTGCATACCTATAATCCCAGTTTTTTGAGAGGCTGAGGCAGGAGGATTGCAAGTTTGAGGACAGCCTTAGAAATTCAGCAAGACCCTGTCTCAAAATAAAATAAAAAAAGGGCTGAGAGTGTATCTCATTGGTAGAGCACCCTGGATTCAATCCATAGTCATGCAAAAAAAGGAAAAAAAAAAAGAAATTGGTTTACATAAAACCACTTTATTTTTATTTTTTCAGCTTCTACATCATACTTTTTTTTTACAATTGTTAATAATGATCATTATTAGTTACTTTAATGTTTGTTTACTTGAAAAATAGGTTTCCATTTGACATGCTGAAGTAATAAGCATAAAACCTGCACTTTGAAAGATGAGAAATCTGCATATTTCTACTATTCCCCAATGTTCCCATCCTTTGCTTTTCTTCTTTCATTAGTTTAATCAGACAAATTTCATTTTTATGGAATATTTTATTTAATTTCCTATGAAGCATCCAATTATTACCACTGGGAATTGATGTAATTCCAGGCCTCCTAATTAACCAATGCAGCCTTGTCCAGATCCACATTCTGTGTTTAGAGTGGGAAGGCCCGTGCCAGCAGCTGGCATGCTGTCAGGTGTCGCAGGGCTTGCTGGGCATGGGGGGGTCTGGGGGGTGGTGGTGTTGGGGAGAAGCATGGGTGACGTAAGGTGGTTGCTTCAGGACTGCTAAGGGACTTCTAGCAATCCTCCATATCAGAGTACTACACTAGGAGTAGAGTCCTGGGTTCCAGTCTTAATTTTACAGCCATTAACCTCATTTCCTTCTACATTAAAAGGTGACATTAATGGCATTCTGCTTAGTTAACAGTCTCAGTGTTAGGCTCTAATGTCACAACATGAAAGCACTTTGTAGTATGCCTTCTAGACACCAGGTATTAACAAATTCGGATTTTCTCCCAGATTAAAGCTTTTGTTAACATGGAACTAAGCAGATTAATTTGATTGCTATCTTTACTTCCAGCTGAGTTGGCCCTCCTCAGGCATTAAGTCACCATTATAAGGTCTGGGGTGAGGCAGCAGTAGGCAGAGGACAGAGTGGGAGGTAAGGGAAAATCAGCCACAGAACAATAAGAAACTGATTCCTAAGAAAAACCAGGACAGAGTCTGAGCAAGTTCCCTTGTTAAAAGAAACTGCCTTGGTTTCACATTGGTACCCACGGGCTGTAGGTAGTAATACTGATGCTGTTTCTCAAGTGCCTTTCCGGTGCAATTTGACCTTTCGCACCCAGGAACAAGCTGGACTGATCACTGGCATTTTACATATGAGAAAGGTGAGACTGAAAGAGATTCCAGGATCCAGGCACCATCGGCTGTTGAGCTGGGTCTCAAAACCTATTCTTCCAATTCCCTGTCCATTGCTCTTTAATGTGGATCAATAACATTCTCTCCCTTTCTCTCTTCTTTACTTTCCTCTTCCTGACCTTTCATCCTTCTCAGTTTCCCTCCCTTCCTTCCTTCCTTCCTTCCTTCCTTCCTTCCTTCCTTCCTTCCTTCCTTCCTTCCTTCCTTCCTTCCTTCCTTCCTTCCCTCCCTCCCTCCCTCCTCTTTCTTTCTTTCTTTCTTTCTTTCTTTCTTTCTTTCTTTCTTTCTTTCTTTCTTTCTTTCTTCCTTCCTTCCTTCCTTCCTTCCTTCCTTCCTTCCTTCCTTCCTTCCTTTCTTTCTTTCTTTCTTTCTTTCTCTTCCCTTACCTCTTTCTTTTCCTTGGCCCCCCTCCCTTCTCCTTTCCCTCTGAACCTCTGGATCAAGATAACCTCTCGGGTTAGAGTCACTGGGCTTCTATGAAGAAGGCACTATGAAGACTGTTGGAACTTAGCAGAAGAGGTGCCAGTGTCTCCCATGCACCATTGCTTACAGAACAGTGGCTTTGCATTTTTTCTGCTTGCCTTTGGCTTCATGTGGAGGGAAAGGGCAGTGGCAAGAGACAACCAACAGCTGTGTGTCATTTATTTGTGAGATGAAGCCAGACTCTTTTCAGAGGACTCACCAGAGATAAAACCAGGAAATAGGGGGAAAGCCCTGGCTTACCCTCCAGGGTGGCTAGTTGCTAGTACATACCTTCTGCTATCTTCCCTTATCTGAAATGATAAGGAAATCTAAATCTCATTTCTATCCTAAGTGAATGCATTTCCAGATTTTAATTAAAAACAAATTTCCATACCTAACAGTACCAAAAAAGTAGAGGCAGAAGGGGAAGACTAGACTATGATTCTATGTGAATTAATCATAAAGTTAGAGATGTGACTGATCTTAGTCACACTATTTTCTTGTCACTTAAATTTGTAAAATAAAAATAACTTTAATTCTTGTGGGTGTAAATTTCCAATTTAAAAAAATATCAATAAATAAAAATCTCTGCCAGGCCTAATTCGCACAGTCGTTGTAGACTTAAATGATGAATGTGAAAATTCTTTGTCAATCGTATAATGGTAAAATAAAAGTACATTTTATTCATTAAATTCATTTAAGGGTTTCTAATAAATCCATATTTATTTGTCACCTCTCCCGCTTTTTCAAAAGTACCACAAGAGAGAACAATGAGGAAAATGAGATTCTAAGTGGTTCAATGACTGGTCCTGAAAACAGATGGTGGTAGAATCTGAAGCATGAGATCCTTTGATTTCATAGCCTCCTCATTCTGTCATACACCCAATTCATACTTGTACTCCAATGCATTGAAGTTTTTGAGTGTAAGAAGGCCCCCTTTCTTTATCTGTGTTCCCATCAGAACTCTGTAGAATGTGGAGAGCAGGTTCTGATGTCAGACTGGCTGGGAGCCAGCCCCAGATCTGCTTCTGGCCACCTGGAACAGTTACTTAACAATTCAGGCCTCAGTCTCCTCATTTCTACTGAGGACTGGGGACAGGATTGGGGTACTACCTATCTCTTTGGTCTGTGTTGAAGATTTAATGAGATCACACATATAAAGTGCTTAGAAGAATACCTGGTATGTACTAAGAATTTAAGTGATGCAATGTATGTAATAACTTTGACAGAACTACAGAGATTTAGGATTCAGGGACTGGGCCCTATTTACTTTCCTGTTAAAAGGTTCTTCTTGCTAAATCTTCTCTTGCCAAATTTATTAAGTCTCTAAGGTGTTTTTATTTTTTTTTTGTATTGAAATGCAGTACTCTTAACAGTGTAGCAATTTTTCAAAAGTCATTCATCTTAGAGAACTAAATAATTTTACCTAAGCAATTCCTTCTGTGAAAGATCTCTCTTAAGAGGGTTTCTGTTGGAAAATATTGTTGCTGTCACACTGATATGCCAACAAAGCTGAAGGAGGAGGTCAGGCCAAGAAATGTCTTCCTGTAAGAGCAAGCATTGTGAGTATCTCTCTGTGCTGTTTACATTTGAGTTCTGCAAAATAAAAAGGATACACCATGCTGCAGAAGTGAGGTCCTGGAAACTGCTTACTGTGACCTTCAAGCATCTCATTTTGGAGATGCTGGTGAAAGCTGCAAACTTCATCCTGCCTGGGTGATTTAGGGTCAGCATGTGGAGGACATGGGGAGGGCAGCTAGACATTATTCTATCCGCTCAGCCTTGCTCTCACAGATCTAAAGGCCAGGGAGCTGCTCCCTGTCCTCAGAGTTCTAATTTGGCATCTCTTCCTCAGATGAGAGCTTCAAAGGGCCTCTGCTTTAGGATGAAATCGGCTCGTGGCCCAGGCTGATTTTGCTGGCTTTGCGTCTTCAGTGTGTTCTAATCACTGTTATAAGTGTGGTTCTGTGGAGCACCTTGTAAAATATTTTCCTATTGCTCCAGCAACATCTCCTGTCTAGACAATCTAATTATGAGCACAGAGCAAATAGTTGAAGAGTATGCCACCCTCAAGGGTTGCATAACTCCAGGAGAAGGGCTAGGAAGGCAGGGAAGGGAGGGTAGGATAGTGTTGGTTACTGTTTGTTGACCTGACCAGAAATTGTGTGCTTCAAAAGAATCAGGATAACTTTTAATTAAGAAGAAATAATCTAGTGGAAGCCAGCATTTTATTGTTCTTCCAAACTCAGAGAATTAAAGGTATTAAAGTGTTTCCCTCTAATCATATCTTTTTCTTGGCTTCAGAGGTGGTTTGTGGTCTTTGCTTTAAAAGAACCAAAAGCCACGGATTAATAATCCTCTCTCCCAGCAGCATGTTGAAAATAAAAAAGCAGCTCCTTAAATGTATGGTGTTTCCAAACAGCAGTTTGATGGCATTCAGTGAGTCCTTCCTGAGGCCAGCTATATGGCAGGCACTGTGCAGGACAAAGAGACAAGACATAAAGATGTTCACTGTCTGTTGGGGACATAGATGCAAAGCATGGTTTATCCCAAATCAGGCTTGGGTTAGGGCTCTGGCATAAAGCCAACAGTGCCATGGGCACAGGAGAGGGAGACAGAATTTGTAGTGGGAGAGATGAGAAGTTTTTGTGGAGAAGGTGGAATTAGAACAGTTTGCTACATGGTGAGTAGAATCTGGGGACAGAGATAAGGAGGAACAGGACAGTTGAGCGTCAGTAGGCAAATGCACAACTAATATGATTATTTTGAGGCTCACATGCACTGGGATTCAACTGTTGGGAAGGTCAAACTTCAGGAATAGTCTCAAATGAAAGTATGAAGAGTTTAGGTTTTAGTCTTACTAAGATATGAGATATAGACGGTGTTTGCAGGGAAGGACCTGAAAAAAAAATTTTGCTACAGAAAAAGTAAGGGTGGTAATAATATGACAGATGGCTTGGAGAAAACAGAAACTGGAGCAAGGGACCAGCTAGGGAAGATATTGTGTGATAGGGAATTATAAAGATTTCAACTGGGCCAGCAGGTGAGAAAAAGAGGGCTTTAAGGTGTGGGAAGACTTGGCAGAAGCAGAATCTCTGGCCTGAAATGACTGGATTGAACTTTCCTGGTATGGGAGAGGGGGGCAGAAGGGTCAGCTGTGAGCCCACAAGTGGAAGATGCATATTTATCATCTGGGGTGCCTGAAAGGCTGCAGGAGAAGACGAAGGTTGAGATAAACTATTCACTCGTCTGACATTTACTGAGCACTTGTCATATGCAAGGTGCTGTGCTGGGCTCTGTGACACCATTGTTATGATAGACTCAGAGTTTCTGCTCTCATCGAACTGACAATTAAGAGGACAAGCAGATAATAATCTAAAATCATACTGATGGGCATAAAGTCACAACTGATCAGGGCTTTGAAAGGGAGAGTATGTGAAACCTATATTGATACATTAAACGTACCTGAAAACAGCTGTGTAAAAACAGCAAACATATTAACCCTTTGTTTGAAGATCAGAAACATTGATAATATTAGCTATTTTCTCTCTCAAAGCTTCTGTCAATGTATTGGTGGGGCTGTGGCACCCCACTACCAGGGAAGCTCACTTGCAAGCTCACTCATGTGGTTGTTGACAGACTCAGTTTCTTGCTGGCAGTTGCCAGATCTATCAGTAATCCTTGCCACGTGCCTGACAATATGGCTCCTGGCTTCCTTCGGAGGAAACAAGGGAGAGAAAGAGAAAGAAAGAAAGATTGAGCAATTGAGAAACCAGGCTTTGGATAACCTAATCCTGGAGGGGACGCCTCATCACTCTGTCACATTCTGTTTTCTAGAGGCAAGTCACTAAATCCAGCCCACACTCAAGGGGAAGCTATTATACAAAGGCATGAAAATCAAGAAGTAGGCACCCTCTGATAAGTGGATGCGGATCCATAATGGGGGAGGGGCATGGGAAGAATGGAGGAACTTTGGGCAAAGAGAAGGGAGGGAGGAGGAGGGGGCATGGTTCAGGAAAGATGGTGGAATGAGATGAGCATCATTACCCTAGGCACATGTATGACTGCACATATGGCGTGACGCTACATTGTGTACAACCAGAGAAATGAAACATTGTGCTCCATTTGTGTAGAAGGAATTGAAATGCATTTTGCTGCCATGTATAACTATTTAGAACAAATAAAGAAAATAAAAGTGTTTAAATAAAATTAAAAAACAACCCAACAAAAAGGAAGTAGGCATCATAGGAGGGAGCGCACCACAGGCAGGGGACCAGATTTAAAATACAGGATTTTCACCCAGATTGGGGTGGAAGAAGATAAGGAAAGACTTCTCCTCGGAGAAGGAATCCTGGTGCTGGAAGCAGAAGAAGGATCAGAAAGTTAAGGTGAAGAGCATTACGGAGTGTGTTCCTGGTAGAAAGGATAATGTGTGCAAAGGATTGAGGGAACTGTCAATAGGCCAATGTAACATGAGCCTGCTAAATATAAAGGGTGCAGAGGACCAGAAGTAGAGACGAGTTTTGCATTTAGGAGTAGATAAATGAAGGGCATGTTGCAGGAGCTAGAATAGTTCTGCTTTATGAGTTTCTTGCACTGGCATTCATAGCAAATTAAGAGATTCCCAATGGAAATCTCTTGCTACAAACTATGGGGCCACTTCTGGAACTGCTGGGAAATGGGTCTGATTCAGTGTATAAAATGAATAAAATTGCCCACTTATCTGTTTGGATAATTACTTGTTCTGTAATGGGATAATGTCCATAAATCACCTTGGTTTCTTGAGGGAGAGGTATTATATAAACAGAAGGCTTTATCAGTGATGATGAAGAGATTTGAAGGATAAAAATCAGAAATTCATCTTGGTGCTGTGGCATTTTGCTAAACTAAGGGATTCATAAAGTTTGCAACGAGTTCTTGAGAAGTGTTTTAGATTAAGTGGAGGCTGCAGGGCATTAGGGGTGGTTGCAACTGGTATAGGTAAGTAGAGGCTAGTGGCAGGTGAAAATGCCTCTTTTTAGCTCATAAATTCTGATAAAGGGCATCTGCCCTTGTCAAGCCTAGTTGAGGGCAATTACTTGGAAATGTACTATGGAGGCTCCGTCTTTGTTTTGAAAATAAGAAAATCTGAATTCCTGTCCCAATTATTCCTCCAATTTGTTTTGACGTTTCTTCTTGTAGAGCCTTGGTTTAGTCCCTTGTAAAATGAAAGGAATTACATTAGATGATTTTAAAGTCTTCGCCATATCTTAAGCCAATAATTAATCAATATTTTAGAAACTTCTTTCTAGTTTTGGTTTTATAAAATGTGATAAAATAACCCCTTGTCAGGAAACAAGGAGTATAGTAACCAATGACAGTTTTTACTTTGGGAAAGTTTGACATTTGTAGCAAAATTTGAGCATTTTTGCCTTTAACTTTTTAGCTGCAAGGGAAGGATGAAATGGGAACAAAGAAGATGAGCTAGAATTAGTACTTGATCTACTTTTCCATGTTCAACTGACACTCTTCTCCTTTCTCCTCTTTTGTCTTTCTTTGTTTTTCTTCTACTCTTCTCCTTAGTTCAAATTCCTGGACCCACTCCTATAGTTTATTTTTAAAAATATGATTCCTATTTCCAGTCCTTATTAAAAATATCCATCAAGGTATGAAGTTGATTGATTTTTTTCTTTATTTAGATGTGTCTAACTATTAGACTCATCAAAACAATGGACTATGACCTCATTAGTGAAGACATAATTTTTAGGCACAAATCAAAGCAATTCCACTGAGAAGAAAGTGGGATAAAAGACTATTGAACAAGGGTCCAGGTTCTTGCTTTTCCTAAGGAGTAACTCAGATCTCTTACCTCTTCTCTTTCCAAATACTAATTTGCTAAATAATATAAAGCAACACAAAAATGATATAACTTTATAAATTTACCAAAAATGATATAACTTTATCCTTAAAGTATTTTTTTTTTAATTTTTGAAATCTGTGAATCTAGAAAGAAGATCTTTTATCTTTTCACACTCATGAAAAGATTCAGCTTGGTGACTAACTATGGTTTGTGTTTCGATGTGTACTTGAGGAGAGAGGTTGGCCATGATCTTTGTAGGACTTGGGGTCTTAAAGTCTTAGTGTAGCTGCAGAGTGAGAGAGTAGTGCAGCTAATAATGACGTGAGTCTCTTCTTCCCAGAATGGCTTCGAGCTGAAGAGTCATGGCATGTTGGCACATCTTCTATTTCCACTTAGGCAATGAGCAGCAGCTTATACCTTCTCTGTGGAATATCTTTAGGCATGAATAAGAAGGAAAAAAAAACAGGTTTATTTCACTACCTTTTCTAAATTAAAATAATGAAAATTCTGACTTTATAACTTGAAATTCACTATCAGAGTCAGAAAACCATCTGCAAATACTAATGGCCTGGTATTGGTTCCCAGTAACATTCTCTCATCCTCTCTTCTGGCAGGATTTCGAAGTTACTGGGGAAGCCTGGGCACAGTTGAAACACTAACCACCCCACTCAGGCTGTCTTCAGGCCAGGTCTGTCCATTTGACTAAGTTCCATACAGTAGAATGTGAGCAGGAAAAATGGGAGGGCGTTGTGGGAAGACTCCTCAAAAGCCAAGGAAGTATTCTTCAGGGACTTTTCCTACTTCCTCCCCACTCCCCCATCCCATATGGATGTAACATTCCAGCCACTGTGGATTCTGGATCCTAGGACCACAAGTAGGGATGGCAGGGTGGGGTATTTAAAGGAGCCTCGCTTCTTCATGATTCAGTGGAGCTGCCCTTCTGGTCCTATACCGCCCACCTTTTTTTCTTTTACCAAGAGAAGATTTGTACAGTTGGTCATTAGATGGGATTTTTCTTTTATACTGCAGCCAAACCTAATCCTAAGTAACTGATTCACAGAATAAGATGCTGCCAGGTCCTGAGGGTCGAAGGTGGTGAGGATTGTGGTTTTTAAATGTAAAATAACAGTATTGTGGAGGATTCTACATATCATGATTCCATGCTTAGATCGTCACTTATTGGCAATGTGTACTCATTGAGCTGTGAGGACTAAATAAGAATGCATGGGTAGTGCCCACCTGGTGACTGCTCTAAGTGCTCCTTTTCTTTTCCATTTAGCTTCCTTTTCTTTTATTTTCCTTTAACTAACTCTTTTTTTTTTATCCAATTTGCTTTGCTTTTTGTTGGAAGACAGAAGTTACTCTACATGGATCCTTTAAAGTATTTCAAAGTGCTATTCCCTGAGAAGCTGCTGAGGACAGTCAGGACTACAGGTCTATTTTATAAATTTAGCAAGAAAGGAGTTTTAATCATTCAGTCAACTCAAGGACTGTTATGCAGTGACTAGCAGAGAGCTGGAGCCAGTTTTCTGATTGGAATAAAAACTTGATGTGTTGGTTTGAGACAGTGAAACCCCACTGATGGGAGATAAGGGATTTTTTTTTTCTGTGACTAGGAAAGCATATGTAAAAATTTCCATAAGAACAAGATGGAATCATCCAACTCAAACCAGGCAGGAAATGCATATAAGGGATGAGTCCATACATGTACATGGTGAAGTGATCTTAAATCCAGTATATGGTCACCTAAAACACCTTTGGTTATACCTTATATCATTTGACCACCAGAGGAAGCTGGTTATAACACAAAACATGACTTATAAGTGGGAACAACAGGACAGCAGATAATTTATCATCCTTTTTTTTTTAGTTAAAAGACTATTTCAATTATTTTATATAGTTGCCACCATTATGTGTTTACCTCATTTTTAAAAAATTTATGATAACTTGTATTTTGCTGCATCTAGATACCAGAAACAGAATTAGTTGTGATAGTTTCAGTATGATTATTCAACAAACAGAAGGCAGTGGCCTAGTAGTCTCTGCTAGGAAAAACATCATGTATATGCATATGTATATGTATGAGATAAAACACCCATTGGCCCTGTCTTCAAATAAGCTTGAGATCTAATTGCGGATGAGGAAACTATATATAAAATTAATTTTCATATAAGGCATAACATTACAAACCCTCAATGGAATATGAAAGCAATATATTATGAGAGCATACACTGGGCACACATTTCTTAGTGGTGCAAATTTTGCTAAAGAAATGAATATGTTGATGGATTTTGATAGAGAAGAATATGGTGCCTCATAGACTGATAAAAAATGTGACAAAAAGATGTGAAGATGCAAAGTATGAGAAGCAGCTTAGTACGAGTATGAGTAGTCTCCTGAGTATCTGGAACATAGGGAAAGTGGACAGAGAGAAAGCATGTCCATGGACAGTGTTGAAAGGCCAGGTAGAAGGTTTTATTTACTTTGGACGTTGGGAATGATAAAGCCTGGATTCTTCATGTATCTCCGTGCTTCAACAAATCTGTAGAGCAGCTTCAGTGTGATAGGCACATTGCCATGTGCTTAATAAATGCTGAGTGATTGATATAGGGAGTGGAGTATGGGATAGAGTGGACCACTGAGAAAAGTGTAATCAGGTCTTTGAGCCAGTTCTGGGGAGAGGTGTCAGATGCATAATGTTGGTGTGGAAAGTTGAGGTTAAAGGTAAGATTCTGAAAGTCACCTTCATACCAGCAGCACTAATGATTTCAGAACCCAATAGAGCAAAGGCATTTGAGACTTGCTTGAATGGAGTTAAAGGCTGAAAACAGAATTGCCTTGGAGCTTATGGACCTACTGTCCTCAGCACAGATCAAGTTATATCACATGCTGTGATGAACTGGGCAATAAGCGAGGATTGTGTCATGCACACCCTGACTTTGCCTCTGGGGATCTGTGCCAAGAATGCCCTGGATTTGATCTTGGGTGTGGTACTGTCCACTCACTATTAATGCCAAGGGAGGCATGTTGACAAGGATGGGTGGATGGTGGGGGATTGCTGAGCTATTTCTTGGCAAATCTCTCTGGGGAGGTGTTCCCCAAATGCCACAATCCTGTTATTTTTGAATAATGGATTGAACCCAGGTGCCTTATTGGACAGGGCCACTCCCAATTTCTTCCAGATAAATATTTGGTTGCCAAGAAGTTATATTTAAATGAGAAATACCTCCTTAGGAAGTTGTTGCCCAGGAATTCCTGCAGAAGGCAGGATCCCATCCCTGCTGGGGAATGCCTGACACCCACCCCCAAAGGTATGCTGCATTCACTATGTGCTTCCTGAGAGTACCTGACTTGAGGTTCTGTAAGAGTCTGTTTCTCTGAATAACAAGGTGACCCATCAATGTTAGAGATACGGCATTTATTTAATGGCAGGATTCTGAAGCATAAATGGAATGTAAATCAGGGATTTGGCTTCAAAGAAAGAAATTGGTTCTCTGAAAAAGCTGAATCTTTCCTGGGATAATCCCAGAGTCTATGCAGCCAGGGAATTTGGATCTTTAAGGCATGGCGTATTCTTGAGTTTACTCTTGCTGCTCGTAATCATTGTTTAATTGTTGATTTTGCAAGCCCCATCGATTTAGCTTTTCTATTCTCATTATGGGAAGAATCATCTTATGTATTTTCCTTCACTGAATGGGACTATTGAAACTTAGCAATTAAATCTTAGAACTGCTTTTGGATCAACTATCCTTAAAAGTACCCCAGTTAATAGCCTTGGTATTCTTTTTATAAAGCACACAGAAGAAAATAAGAATAAAAACACACAAGAAAAAAAAAAACAGAGGTGGAGGGTGGGGCTTAGACAAAAAACACAGTAAAAATCCTATTACTCTAACTTTCTGAGTGAGAGTTTTAAGTTTTGGGTCTTTCTTTTAAAATCTAGTCTACACATCCATCCTCTATTACAATATACCACCTCTCCCCATGATTTTCCAAAGTATTTCTTAGTAATCACCCATGTGCTATTTTGGTTTTGTTTCTAATGCTGCCCCCCACCCTGCTTAAAAAAAAAACCCAGAAGTTGTAGTGATTTTCACTGACAAAGATCCCTTCAGAAAGGAGAGACTGCACTGATGTGTTGTGTACCAGCTAGGATGTAAGTGAGAAGAAGCACATTCAACAGATGGGACAAGCCCTGGGGCTTCATTGGAAATGTTTTCATAAGAACCCATCCTAAGGAATGGCATGGGGCTGAGGGATGCTTGCCAGAGCATCAGCGTTCAGGATTTGTTTCTTCTGATTTATTGCAAAAGAACTGTTAGTGATATGTTTAAATTTTTCCAAGGTGCTATTATTTTCATTCAATAAATGAGAATGAATGATAAGAAATATGAGCTTTTGGAGCTGAAAGGGAGTTTCAGTGATTGGTTCAATCCCCTTACTTTAAAAAAAAAATATGTTTTAGCTATAGATGGGCATAATAAATATCTTTATTTTATTTCTTTATTTGATGTGCTGCTGAGAATAGAACCATGCTTCACATATGGTAGGCAAGAGCTCTACCACTGAGCCATAATTCCAGCCCCTCAACCCCCTTACTTTATAGCTATAGAAGACTGTGACCAAGAACCTTGATGGCAAAACTGAGAGTAGAACTGAAAGCTGGGTAAACCACTAAGCAGCTTGTTCATTGACCCAAATCTACAAGTTCTAGCAATTTTTTACATTCCTCAGGGAACCTGCTATTTAGAAACAGCTATGGAGAGGAGCATTGGTTGAGTAGATAGTAGAGTGGAATTAGAGTTTTTACTTTTCCTTAATGAACTCTCTGACATGGGTTTTCTTCTCTCTTCTCTGTATTTTTTTAACATCTCTATCTGCAATGAAAGAATAGCCTAGCAATGATCTCTTCTAGGTATCCTTTGGATCTAAAATTCTGTAATTTGAAATTGTTATCTGGGTCTTCTTAAAAAATAATAATATGATGATGATGATGAAGAGAAAAGGAAAGCCCAGGTGGTTTAACAGCAATCATACCTTATGGAAAGGAACAGGTCTGGACAGTGTTGGAGCTTTGAGTTTAACCCCATCTCAGCATTTAACTCCTTGTGAACTTCACTGCTAGGGAGAAGGCTTTCAATAAAGGTCTTTCCTCTTGCTTCTTGGAATTTTCAAATAACTATCCCTTTAAATTGGACTTGTCTGAAATCCATGTAGTTCCCCTGGGTAGTTGCTGGGTGGCAGTAGAAGTGCTCAAGTGGTAGCCTGTGAAAAGTGCAGAAGGGCAGAGCCACAGTATTCTAGGTTCACTTAGCACTAACTGTGTATGGGCTCCTGTCCCACAGCAAGTCAATGACAGCTGGAAAGGCCAAGAGACCTGGAGTTGGTGGGCAGGGGTCTGGGAAGGGGTGACTTTTCCTTTCCTACTGTTCATCATTGGTCGTTTGAATGGAGTGGTGAATAATTACAGTGACTACTACAATTTTATCACACAGCTACTGTGAACCAGATGTATTAGGCTTTCTTAGATATGTCATTATGAATTCAATTACACTATCCAGGCAAAATTCTCTCCATTTTACAGATGAGGATACTGAAGCAGACAGAGTATCAGACATACTCAAGACCACAAAGCCAGGCTGTGATTTACCTGGGATGAAACACCTATCTGCATGATACCAAACTCATGCTTTTTCTACCATGGTCACACACACACACACACACACACACACACACACACGATAAAGACAGTAGTAAAAGCCTATCTCTGATGTGAATAAATCAATGAGAGTGAAAGAATTAGCTAAAATTTTGACTACAGAGAGAGTGATCATCTCAGCTCTTAGTACCTTTGGGTCATAGCATAGAATCTGCAAGACCCCAGTACACTCAGTATTTGACTGGATACACACACACACACACACATACATATTCTCTCTCTCTCCTCACCCCCCATTCAGTGAAGCCAAGGTGATGGTTAATTTTGAATTTATAAATAAAGAATTTAGGCCCAATTGAATGTGAAGTCATCTTACAATATTCATTGGGAAATAAGGACAGAGTTGGGCCTCTTTGATTCACAGGCCTGGTGAGATATTTCCCATTGCTCTAAAATGTCTTGAAGATGGGTTGCTCTCTCTGCATGGGAAGTCCTCCAAGGCCGATGGACTCAAAGAGATCCTACTGCACTGAGTTGAGATGGTCAATGATCTCGTCTTTCAGCACCAGCTGACTCCTGAGGATGTTGCCTGTTTAAGCTGCAGCTGTTTATAGAGTCCTGAGCATAGTAGATGCCTACCTTAAGCTTGCCCACGTGCATATAAAGAAACTGTGAATGTGTCGCTTCATTACTGAAGGCCCTCAGTTGGTGTCAACATTCAAACTCACCTTGATAAGTATGCCCTATCAGAAAAAATTAAAATAAATAAGTCTAGACAGTCTAGGTAGTATGCATGCTTTTGTTTTATATTATTAATTTATTTTTGATAGAATATATATAAGGATTTTCAATCCTAATATGTGTATCAGAAGAGCTTCCAGAACTGGAAGGAGCCTTAGAGATTGACTACGGCAGAGAGGGAAAGTGAAGTAGGTGAAATTAAACTTATTTACTGAGCTTTGGACAACTGAAGTGTCCTGATTCCTTAGGGAAAACATGGGTTTGAGAAGTAAACCAATGTGGATTTTAATCCTCACTGCCATTTACTGGTGTATGACAATAGATGAGCACTTTTTGTTTTTGAACCCTAGTTTCATCTGTAAAAGTGGAGATGAAAATACCTACTTTGCAGGGTAGTTGGTCAGTTTAAATAAGTTGCTCTAAATCAAAGCCTAGTAGGGTACTTGTGTATTTTGCATTTTCTCTACACTCTGATGCCCCAATGTCTCTCATCTGGTTTGGATTCCAATGAGATCACATTATATAGTTTACAGCACAATGACCCACATGATCTGGGAATACAACTCAGTTCTTGATGGGAAAAATACAGTGCAATCAATCCCTTTATAATTTATTTACGTCATAGATTAACCATGTTATAGCATGCTTTTCCCATATGTAGTTTTAAGCAGCTATTATTACACTTGGGATCTGCTTTGACTTGTATCCCCGAACCTGTATAATTAAGTGTTATATTATAGTGGGCTTCACAGCATTGGGTAATGAAAAGAATTCTGGCCTTGTAATCAGCGGAATGTTGTGCCAACTCTACCAGGCCCTGGCTGTGTGATTCTAAATGAGTCTCCTTTTGAAACCACATGTGTTGGTTCAGGTAAACTGAAAGGATCTTATTAGTTTTCAGATTTGATTTGTCTGTATTTTCTTGTACTGATCTATGTTGAAACTCCTGTATATTTTATCTGTATCATTTTTCTCACAGGATGGTGGTGTCATTCTTCAAATATAAATAAGCTCCATATTATAATATTAAGCTTATTTCCCAACCATATACTACTTCTGTTAAGTTCTTCTCTGTTTAAATTTACTGCAGAGGCTCAATGTTAATTAGGATTAGTAAATCCACTAACCAGTTTAGACAAGGAGAGAACTTTACAAAATACCCCATCTAACAGGAAGGTGGCGCTAGAGACTCTTCTCAATGATAAGATGTGGGGTCCGGAGTAGAATAGTCATAGCTTGAGTAAATTGGAGACCACCCAAGGCAGGCATTTTCTCTCCGGTAACCCTAACATATTATTATACAGCCTCTGTTTGAAGGCTTCTGGTAAAATAGAATTCACAACTTTTTCCTTTGCCTGTCTAACTCAGGAAGACTGGTTAGAATGGTTTTTAACGTGTTGAGTGGAAATCAGCTCCTCTTAAAACCCTTTGATCCTAGAATTTTCCTCTGTCGTTACACAGAATCAGGAGTCAATCCATTAATTCAATAACTATTCAGTTTGTATTGTATGTCAAGCACTCGAGAGCAAAGTGGAGAGGTAAAATATGTCATCTTTCTTTTCAAGGGCTTTCGGTGTGATTGGAGAGGTAGAGAAGTGTGTTGGTGGCAGTTTGAGGTGGCAAGTGCTGCTACGTGATGAGAGGGCAGAAACGATGCCTCAGAGTCTGAAAAATCAAAAGTCTTTTATGTCCTTCAGTCTGTTTTCTCTAGGCTAGCTGCACTTGTAGGATGAGAAGGGAAGTATATTTTTGAATATCATAGAAGATTCAGGAGACTTGAGATCTAAACCCAGTTTCGCTACCATTGTCCCTATATGACTCAGACAAATTTATTTGTCATAGAGGATGTAAACAGTGGGATGTCATTTAATCCTTGGAATTTTTAAATCAGCAGTAGGTACATTCATTTGATGGCTGTGGCCTGATGTTTCCTTCTTCTTTACTTCTCCTCCTTACTGGTTAGCCTAGAGTAGAAAGTCAGTACTTCATCCTTCCTGGGTCTGGACCTTCCCAAGTCCTACATATCCCCTTTTTCATCATGGAAGAGTGATGCCCCTTATTTTGTGTCTGAAATACTCTCAACAGTCACTAAATAAAGAATACTTTTAGAGAAACCCACACAAATTGTGAACGTGCCCAGGCACATAGGAAGTTGCCCCCGGGATCTTTCCATTGACCAGCACAAAAAAAGATGACTAAGGCAGTGTCTTCCCACTCCTATGTGGAAATAATGTTGTATTTGTCTGGAAGCCAGAGGGGAAAAAAATGTATGTTGAAAATGGCCCGATGACAGCCTATTTTGTCAATGCCTCAATACTTCGAATCCTTTATTCTAAAATTCTTACACTCCAAGTTTTTCACTGAATCATGTGAAGAATTTTAGAAAAAGAGCTAATGATTCTGAGCCAGGGATCTGTGGAACCTGTTAGAAATGGGCAAGGCTGGGGTAGGCATTACTCCCACCTGCCTCAGCCAAGCTCTGACAATTTTCTTGTAGCTTGACATGAAGTAAAAATATTGGGTGAGTGTGATACCTAACAATCACTGGGGAGAAATCCCTTCCTGAAGGGATATAAAAGTCAGTCTCTAAGTCCAGTTAACATAAAATAGAGCTTTCTTTAAATTGTCAAAAAATGCAGTAACCATTTGTTCAAACTCTCTGGATAAATTTCAAGGCTAAGTCACTTTTTCTTGCTTTTATATCATACAAAACTTAAAAAGAATATGAACTCAAAGGACACTAATCTCACTGATTTCTTGATTTAATGGCTCTCATATGTGTAGTGGGAGTGTAGTAGTTGAGGCATGGAACCCAGGTAATTGCATTGAGAATTCTCTAAGACTATGATATCGGGGTGTATTAGTCAGTTTTCCATTGCTGTGACAACATACCTGACACAATAAGTGTAAAAGAAGGAAGATTTATTTTGACTCCTGATTTCAGTCTTTGGTGGCTGCACTCTGTTGCATTTCGCCCTGTGGCAAGGCAGCATATTATGGCAAGAACACATTGTGGAGGAAATCTGCTCACTCCATGGTTGCCACAAAGGAAGAGAGAGAGAGAGAGAGAGAGAGAGAGAGAGAGAGAGAGAGAGAGAGAGAGAGAATATGATTCAATATCTTCTTCAATGGCATGAACTCAGTGACTTAACTTCCTCCAACTAAATCCACCCCACTTTTTTTTTTCTTTTTGCACCAAGGATTGAACCCAGGGGTGTTTAACCTCCAAGCCACATCCCAAGCCTATTTGAGACAGGGTCTAAAGGTCTTGCTAAGTTACTAATGGCCTTGCTAAATTGCTCAGGCAAGCTTTAAACTTGTCATCATCCTGCCTTAGCCTCCCAAATTGTTGGGATTACAGGTGTGCAGAACTGCACCTAGCTAGACCACACCTCCTAATGGTTCTACTAGCTACCAGTAGCATAACAAGCTAGATAGAACCTAGAACCCATGAGCCTTGGGGAACATTTAAGATCCAAACTATAATTCAGGGCATACATTTTCTAATGGGCTTACAGTAAACTTTCAGCACTAATTAAAATTTTTGCATAAGAATCCCCAGGATTCACTATCCTCTCTCTTTCCCTGAAGGATGAGACTTTTCCTTCAACTTGGCAATACGTATTTATTGCCAATTTAAAAATATTTGGAGAGAGTTTAATGATGTTGATCACATTTGAAAGGATGTGAATAATTAATTCCTTCCTTAAGTTTAATTTTGATCTACACTTCTTTTCCTAAGGGAAAAAGAGCACTAAGTTTTCACAACACACCTTGAAAATTTAATGAATATTTATAAATATCTAAAAGTGAAATCACTGTTGACTATAACAATTGCAACCCACAAAACCACTAATTTATCAAATATTTGTTGAGGTGAAGGTACTAAGTGTATTCATGCCTTTTGATGGCTCCAGGAAGAAGGGAATGGAAAAATGCATCCCCTGTAGGGAGTTCTGGGCCCTTTTCTTTTTTGACTAAACTTCTCCAAATCAATCTTTACTTGACATGTTGGCTTAGACACCAAGCAGTATACATAAAAATAATATTTCAAGCCAGGTTCAAACAAGCTGTTCAAATAGAACAAGCATGCATTGATCATGAATATATACAAATCTCTATTTTAGCTGTGGTAGTGATATGGAGCTAAGTAACACAGTTCCTGCTGTAAATAATGCCTGTTCTAATAGCAGAAGTATTTTAAGTTTATAGATATCTATGTAGAAGGTGCAACAAAGTCATACCAGTAAAGAGGAGTTGACACTGAGTAGAGAATCTGTGTGGTTGTGGCTGCATCTGAGCAAACCAAAGGAAGTAGAATATGACATGACCTTGGGAGGGAGAATACCAGGTGAGTAATTGGGATGTGAAGAAGAGATTGAAGCAAAAGGCTATTCCAGGTGGAATGTTTAGCAAGAATAAAGCCACAAGGACGGAAAGAGAAACTCAGAACATTGAGTGGGTGTAGTTTTTGTTTGAGTGTAATGAGTGCAAGTTGGATGATGAAGATAGAGATGGGGGCAGATGATGGAGAGAGGCTTTGGTCGCTAGTGTAGAATGTGTGTACTACACTGAGTATCTTAACTTGCTCAAATTACTAGAGGATAGCATCTGAAAGGGCGTAGACCTTAGATATTGGATAAGGATTTTCTAGGTGGAAAATTGGAAATAATACTACATTAAGACCCTCGAAAGTTTGTGTGATTGATAAGAAGGAACTGAGAAATTGATTTGAGTGGGGCAGCAGAGTAAGGAGGGAGGGAGACAGGGAGGCCTGTTGGGATGGCACAGTGGAGTAGCGGTGAGGAGATGAGTACTCATACTACTGGACTGATTGAACTTGAAGGTGAGGTGACCCTATAGAAGAGGCACATCAGGAGATCTTCAATTGACTTTGGAAGTGGGGGGTTAGGTAAATAGCAGAAATGGAAGAGCATGAGAAAAAAAAATGTCAAAATGGTGAAGATTAGAATTCTTGGAGGCAAGGAAGACCCTGCTGGTAGGAACACATCAGCTGGGAGAAGTGGATTTCAAGGGAACTGTGCAGATTTCCATGTTGGTGACAAGTAGAAAACAAAATAAGCAAATTCCTTTAAAATTGGGCCATGAGAAAAATTTCTTGGGATGTCATATCAGTTTTTCACTTTTCTCTTCTGGAAAAATTGAGGTCATAAAGACAAGTACCCAAATATTGCTTCAAGCCTACTTTAAAGTATTGATGTATAAATGATTTCAATTTAGGAAAAACTTAGTAGAACGTGCGTTTTAACCATGAAGTGTAAAGACCAGACATTGTTAGCAATCCCTAGTCTCTTCCTTTACTTGGCCGTGGCTGTTCTAAATAATACCTTGGGATTACTTATGATGACAGGTTTGGCACTGTGCTTAGAACACATACACGTCCCCTTAAGCAAGCTGCTTCCTCTGGAAGAGACCAAGAGAGAGGCAGGGTTTTCTCAAAACACCTAATTTTCATTTCTTCCTCCTTCTTTTAGTTAGTGGGTAAAATTAGTGATTACCGGACCATGTATATATTTTTAATGACCCTGCATGCTTTAGGGATGAATCATGGTAGCCTCCACTCTCTGCCTCCTTATTACTTCATTTCCAACTCCATTTCTGTCTCCACTATAATTGCAGCGCTGGGTGAGACGCTGCTGGGGGAGGAATTAGCTGAACTGTGGTGGTTTGGCAACAGAAGGAGAGAGAGGAAGTAACATGGAACGGGAGGTCTGTGTAAAACGTGTAGTGTGTGGCTTTCTGCCCAATCAAGGCACTTCCCTTACTGTTTCCAGCTCTGTGGGGCTTCGATGGCATTGGGTGTGAGAGGGTGGCAAGTCTACATGCCACACTCAACCAAAATGTAGTTATCAGGCTACAAAGGAGACGCTGTAATCACTTGTGTCACACATATCTCATATTCGAAGGTCCCGGGGAAATTTCTAAGCCACATGTGTATTTCATAAAACAGTAAATTCAAACTTAAGAAAGAGATGGATTTGAATGGTCTGATAGTTTGATGAAGAAAAACAACACAGACAATTACAATGAAATTAAGAATGGGAACAAATGCAGTATTGTTGTGTTAGAAGTTTTCATTTTTTAATGTGTTATATTAACAGGGATTCAAACCTTTCCAAATTAAAATGTGTCACTGACTAGGCTTTTGCAGTGGGTACATGTTTGGCCAGGGTAGATTGCAAGAAGACTAACTGTAACTATGTGGTCTCCTAGTGTGCTAAGTCCCTTAATCAATTAGAGAGATATGTTGTTGGAAAAAAAATATGTACAGCCAGCTTCAAAACCACAGCAACAATACAAATATATTGAGTAGTAACATCAATATCATAGATTGGGTAGTATCAATACATGAACTAGAATGTATTTTACAGCATCACTACTCTAATTTCACACTGTGTGTTGGAATCACCCTTATTGTAGCTGGCAAGGAGGAAACTAGCATCTGCTTTGACATGCCCAGAAATTAGGGAACTCACTACCTCCTCAGGCAGACTGTTCCATTTTAAAAAATCAGCTTTAACATTTGAAAGCCTCTGTTTTTCTAAATCTGCCTCATTGGTCCTTATTTTACTTCTGTAGCCCCATGAAAGCCTGGTCTCTTGCAGAAACGGCAAGCATGGCATATTTATGAACATCAGATCTTGTCATTTATCAGGCTTCATGTCACCAGGCCAATCAAATCTCTTCATGGTGACATTTTCTCATATTAAAGACCCTTCTCACCATGCCCCTTCCTTGAACCCTTGGTTATTTGACTTAGTCTTCTTTTTCATGGTAGGCTTTGTGGAGTTAAACGATTATTGAGACCCTTAGCCTCTGAATTACTCTAAGCAACCTATCACTTGAAATCATCAGATGAAGTCTTCCCAGGAGAGAACTTGGTTAGTGGTTGAAGGTTTCCTGGGTGCAGAGAGAGCAGCAGGGTCCAGGGTTCAGGAGGAGTCAGGGCCCTGCAGACTTGTGTCTTCTCTCCCAGTGTGGGGTGCTGGGAGCTGGTGCTGGGAAGCAGATTACTTTACAGATGGAACAGATTGCTCAACTCAGATCCATAATGTCCTTTTTCAGCAATGGGGTAAGTGGTGCTTTGAGCAGTTGCTGTTTCTATTCATCTCATTATAGTTCAAATGCTTAGTAAATAAAGTTGGATGTGACATCATGCAGCAAGATAGTGCTTGCAACTCGGGGAACCGAGATTCTCATTCTTGCAAACATCAGGACCTAACAGCCTGGTTTCTTCCATATGAAAAATAACTTCTATTTTCCATGTGCCAGGCATTGTGCTCAGCACTTTATATACTGGGCCTCATGTTCACAGGAATATAACCTGAGTGTAATTATCCCCACTTGATCGCTGTGTTCCAAAACTGGAACCCAGGTCTATTTGTCTTCAAAATTTGGGCTTTTCTTTTTCTCTTCTATTATCCCCTTCCTAAAATGAGAGGGATGCACAAGAAACCATATCCAGAATGCTATTTTCAGTCTCCAGCACTTCTGATCAGTATTCTTAGAAAGTCTGTACGTCCAATAAAATAAAAAGTTCTACAAATTTTAACAAATCAAATCTGTTAGGATATATTTGAGGTCAGGGATGTTATATCCTGGGAGGTCAGCAAACTTTTTCTCCAAAGGACTAGATAATAAATATAGAAACTTTATAGACAATACAGTATCTGTAACATCTACCTAATACTGCTGTTATAGAGTAAAAAAAAAAAACTACAATTTTATTAATAAATATATGTGCCTGTGTTACAATGCAGATTTACTTACAATAACAAACAGTGGACTAGATTTGACCAACAGAACCTAGTTGGTCAACCTCTACTTCAGCAAGTAGATAGTTAGCATAGTGAAGGGTGATTCTTAGTCTTTTTATTTTTTAAATCTTTGATACTTGGGATTGAACCCAGGAGTGCTCTACCACTGAGCCACACCCTACAGCCCTTTTTATTTTTTATTTTGAGTCAGGATCTTACTAAGATGCTGAGGCCCACCTCAAATTTGCAATCCTCCTGCTTCAGCCTTCTGAGCCTCTGGGATTATAAACACGGGGATTACCTAGTATGAGGGGAAATCCTTTTGAGAAAGGTCTTGTCATTTCCTGTTGAACACTCTATGCATGAGTCAGTTGAAGTTCAATCACAACCACTGATTCTGAAGATTTCAGATAAAGAATTGTTCTCTAATATATCTGAGACGCAAATAGGATACAGAAACAGACAAGTATGGCCCCATAGTTAATATTATTGACTTTCACACTCAGCAAATTGGTGCAACCAATCTGGAAAGCAGTATGGAGATTCCTTAGAAAACTTGGAATGGAACCACAATTTGATACAGCTGAACTACTCCTCTATCAATATCCAAAGGACTTAATCAGCAGACTATAGTAACACAGCTGCAACAATTTTCATAGCAGCTCAATTCACAATGCTAAACTGTGGAACCAACGTAGATGCCCTTCAACAGATAATGGATAAAGAAATTATGGTATATATACACAATGGAATATTACTCAGCATTAAAATATAATAAAGTTATGGCATTTGCAGGTGAATGGATGGAATTGGAGAAAATCAGCCTAAGCGAAGTAAGCCAACCCCAAAAAACAAAGGCCAAATATTTTCTGATAAGTGTATGCTGATCCATAATGGAGAGGGGGATAGGAAAAATGGAGAAACTGTGATTGGGCAAAGGGGAGGGAGCGGGGGAGGAGGTATGGTGGCAGGAAAGATGGTTGAATGAGATGTATATCATTACCCTAGGTACATGTATGACTGCACATATGTGCCATGCTACATCATGTACAACCAGAGAAATGAAAAGTTGTGGTGCAATTGTGTACAATCAATCAAAATATATTCTGCTGTCGTATATACCTAATTAGAATAAATAAATTAATTAATTTTAAAAAGAGTATTGCCTTTGAGTCAGATAGGCCTACATTAAAGTTGTAGCTCTACAATTTTCTAGTTGTGTGATTTCTTACCAATCAGTGTATATTAGTCAACTTCTCTGAGCCTCATTTTCTGTATCTTTCTCAAGGACCATCAGAAAGCTTAAATTAGATAATGCATATAAAATACTTAGCACATAAATTATGGAATCAACCTACATGCCCTTCAGTAGATGAATGGATAAAGAAACTGTGATATATATATATACATATATATATATATATATATATATATATATATATATATATATATACACACAATGGAATATTACCCAGAATTAAAAGAGAATAATATCATGGCATTTTCAGGTAAATGGATGAAGTTGGAGATTATTATGCTAAGTGAAGTAAGCCAGTCCCCCCAAAAACAAAGGTGGAATGTTTTCTCTGATATACGGATGCTGATCCATAATGGGGATTGGGGGGAGTATAGGAGGAATGGAGAGACTTTAGATAGGGCAAAGGGGAGGGAGGAAAAGGGGGGGGCATAGGAATAGGAAAGATGGTGGAATGAGATGGACATTATTACCCTAAGTACATTTATGAAGACACAAATGGTGTGACTCTACTTTGTGAACAACCAGTTCAAGTTGAACAGGGAAGTTTTGTCCTCAATGAATTTACCTTTCTGGTTTGACACTTCTTCCGCTTAGATACCTATTTTGATTCATATTTACTTATTCTATCTCAGGGTCTAATCCATCACCCAAGAAAGACCTTGAAAAGCACCCACAAGATTTTTAAATAGTTGCAAACAGGCTGAAAGAGTTTTGTAACCCAGGGCCATACCAATAAGCATCAAAGCCCTTTCCAAAAACTGTGAAGCACGAGCGGTGGAATGTTAGGTACCGGCCAGTGGATGAAGTGGTGTTATTCTGGGCAGAGGGTCATCTGGGTGCTCCTGAAGTCATATCTGGTAGGCATTTGTTCTTTCAGCAAGCCTGGCCAACACTGGTTGCTGCTTCTGCACACTCTTCAAACACCTGTATCTGCCTGGACACGCAGTTCAAAAGACAGAGAGTGGGGGAGAGGGCGTTCAACACATGTTTGTGTGCTTCATTTTTGTTTTGGCTCCTTCCTTCTCCATATCTCTCCTCTCTTCCCTCTGGTCTTCTTTCATTATTTCCTCTCTCCTGGCTACTCCCTTTCTCTCTTCCTTCCTGTCTCTCTCTGCCTCTCCTTTCTTTCCTCCTCCTTCACCATCTTTCTTTTGTATCTACTTCAGTGAAATGATATTTTGGGGATTTTCTACAAATTTGCCTTGAGGCCCTTCAAGGAATACCTTTCCCATCGACCTGTTTTGATTACTTCGCAGAGGTACACACAGCTGGCCCCCTGTTCTTTTTTTGAGTAAAACCGCAATCTACTCAGCAAATCACTGCTTTTTATTGTGTTGGCTGGAGGGAGAAAGGATCAGATGGGTGAGGTGAGGATGGGGAGTGGGGGATGGGGGAATAATGACAGATTTGATGATAATTAATATTTTCTGTTTCTGAATAGTGAAAGTCTCGTCCAAGTCCCCCAGCCAAGCTCAAGTTAAACTCTTGGTGTGTGGGTTTAAATGTGGTGGAACCTGACATGCCGGGGCCGGTTCAGAGGGAGTGATGCTGTGTAGGTGGAATTTTGTGGTTCTCTTTTGTTATTATTACTGAGTAAACCATGCATATCTAAAAAGGAAACTTTAAATCAACCTACTCACAAGGTGAATTAATGTATTGGATCTGAGTTACCTAGCCCATAATTTCAATTACCAGAAAGTTTATGTATTAATTGTTCAAGGCTTTCGAGTTCCTTGACCACTCACTTTCATCTTTATATAAATGCTAGTTACTAATGCCTCATATTTGTGCCAGATTTTTAAAGCAGTAGGACCTCTCAGAACTGATTGGTAATAATTTTTTGATTCACCATTTTCAGCTTTGCCAGCATTCATAAATGGAAATGCCTCTTTTGTGACTCTCAGAATTTATTCACTTTTTTTCTTTCATAAAAGCCAATGAACCATTCTTTTGTATCAATAATAAATACAAATAAGCAAAAGATATTTCTGCAATATTATTGGTTGGAAATTTTTGACGCTGTGAAATTTGACTTTTTTTTTTTTCTGGTGCTGGGGATTGAACCCAGGGCCTTGTACATGCAAGGCAAGCACTCTACCAACTGAGCCATATCCCCAGCTCCTAAATTAGAGTATTTTTTTTTTTGAGAGAGAGAGAGAGAGAGAGAGAGAGAGAGAGAGAGAATTTTAATATTTATTTTTTAGTTATCGGTGGACACAACATCTTTGTTGGTATGTGGTGCTGAGGATCGAACCTGGGCCGCACGCATGCCAGGTGGGCGCACTACCACTTGAGCCACATCCCCAGCCCCAAATTAGAGTATTTTTAATGAATATATTTTAATAGCTGGGTGCCAGAAACAGAAGAGCCCTTTGAGGATATCTGTCCTGACTGTTCCATGTACACATAAAAAGGTACTTTAAGTAAATGAAGAAATATCAGATTGCATAATGCTAAGAATGTTTCTTACTGATGCACTTCCATATATTATACTAATATGAGTGTCTAAAAGAGAAAAATGTTTTCTGATCACAGAGTTCTTTTCTCATAGGGCTTTTTTTGCATAAATAACTGCATAACTTATCTCCTTTTCACAACAATTCTTTAAGGTAGGTACTAACTCTGTTTTATGATAATCAAAGAGGCTAATTCATTTGTTTAAGATCCTATGTTTGATCCATGTGGAATTGAACTCAGGTCTTTCTAGCTGTGAAGCTCCTTATGCAATGTTGCCTTAATTTTTTTTTTCCATAAAGTCTTTTCTTATTTTTTCACATAGGATCATTTCTCCTTTCAGAATCCTATAGTCACCCTTTTATATTCATTTGTACTAGGCATTGTGAAGAATGTTTTCCAGTCCATGTGAATCTTGCCTGAGTAGGGTCACTGCTCACAAAGATGGAGCCCATTAGTTACAGGCTTCTCTTGGCTTACCTGTTAGTTTACCTCCTCGATCACTCTGCTTCAGATGTGCTGGCTTCTTTGGTGTTTCTTAAAACCTACCAAGCAAAAGCTCTGGTTTTAGGCCTTTGCATTTGTTGTTTGTACTTTGAATGCTGTCTCTGGATTCCACAAGGATGTCACCCTCATTTTCTTTAGACTTCAGTTTAAGTTGGCACCATATCAGAACCCTGGCCATCCTGTTAAAAAAATAGCCACATCAACCTTTTTGCTTTACTCTGCTTTATTTTTTTTTCTATCACATATTCCTACCACATTTTGTTTATTTGTTTGTTTCTTTCCTGTTTCCATGAACCAGAAGATGAGAGCTGAAACTGGGTTTGGTTCACTGCTGCATCCCAAGTGTCAAGAACAGTGCCAATCCAGAGAAGGAGCTGAACAAATTAGTCTTTGAATGAAGCTGAATGAATACATGTTTACTCTTTTCTATTCCCCACTCCCAACCAAGTGCTCCTGTCTCAATATTTGGAATTGGGACTTAGAGACACTAGGGAAAAATGGGAACTTATATTAGTATGTTAGGAAAAGACATAACCTCAGGTTTGTAGGCTAGCCAGGTGAATGTGGAATAGAAGAATGTCTCTGATTGCCCGCCAAAAAATATCTTTCTGCCACACAGAGAATGGATTAGTCATAAGAAACTGTGTGGCCCGGGATAGAAAGACATGGAATGGCTGGCTGGCTGGCTCCTAGGCAATTTTCTACTTTCTCTTCTGTCTCTGTTATGAGGCCTGGTCTTTGAGGGAGCATGGCCCTGCTAAGTGGATCTATGGACCTTTGCTGCCATATGTTTGGTGGGTACTCTCGTCAGCCCAGCTGGTTGTCCTAATTATGGGCTATGTTTCCCTATCAAGTATTGGGAAAGACCTCTCCTTATAATGAAGTTGTTTTCTTAGGTCAGTTTCAGTGGTTTAGTTGCAAGAATTATACATAATTAAAATGAATAGTAACTCTAACACCTATTTATAAAGTTCAGGTCTGATGTCCAGTGTTGGCACACTGGGAACTTCAGGGACTCAATCTTTCTTCAACTTTTCATTCTGCTCTCATTTCACCTAAAGACCACAATATTCATGCATCCTGCCTCATGTTGCAAGAAGGTACTGCTGCCCTTTCTAGCCTCACTTCTGTACTACAGAAAAGGGGAAAGAGGAAGAGGCAAAGAGCTTTCCTTCTCTGCAGCTTTGCCTTTGTCATTTTGGAGAGGAAGTCTTCCTCAGGGATTTATACCTGTACTGTCATACAGACAGTGTCACATGGCTGGCCTTAGGTAGAATAATCAAGATGGCTTTTTAGGGTTTCTATATGAGGATGGCAAAGGAGACAGAAGCTATGAACATGGTTATCTGTTATTTCAGTTGAAGCTAATATTGCCCAGAAGAATCATATGACTGCTTTAAATATCAGTTTTTCAAAAGGGTTTGGATCCCGAGCCTCACACTTCCTAGGCAAACGCTCTACATCTCTATCCCCAAAATATCAACTCTGGAAGCAGAACTCAAATGTATTTTTTTTCAACTGTTCCCCAATTTAAGATATGGGGAAAAGACTGAAAACTGAGTCCATAATGATAAAATGTGACTTTATCACCCAACACCAGAATCATAAAAATTAGCGTTTTGATTATAAATAGAGACATAGAAAAGAGAGAGAATATTCTCATGCATGCGTGCGCACGCGCGCGCATGTGTGTGTGTGTGTGTGTGTGTGTGTGTGCATGTATTATGATTTCAGCTAAATAATAAAACTGATTTTCACAATGTTTAGATTTGGATCAATAACGTAGTTGCTTCATTTTTTTTAAATGAGTAACATATTGCATGTAAGAAGCAGATGCTATTTAAGATAAACTAAGATAGCAAAGTCTATATATTTTGTTTAGCTATTTCTGGAATCTGTAGTAAGCCTGTAGTAGGAAGTACAGGCATAACTCCAAAGGTCAACATACATTCAAGGAGGTAAGGACTGTGTAGTACAGTATACAGCATGACTAAGGAAATCATATACTATTTGTCATATAATTTGGGGGCGATTTACTATGTTTTTAGAAGGGACAAACCTAATCTACTTTATGATTAAAAATTCCTAGTAAATGAAACAGATTCAGCTTTGAGGAGGACCCAGGGAGTTTGTATTTCCTCTCTACTCTCTGCTCCTTTGTCCCTTTCTTTTCTGTTCCCACCTCAGCTGAACCAAGGGTCCTCTTAGGCTTCGCCCTGAACAAATGATATTATTTTGAGCCAACTTGCAGTTTCAAAAACCCTAATAGACTTCATTATCATGCAGGAGCAAATTAACCTTCACAAGGGCAGCTTGCTGCAGGGTAAAAGGAATTACTCAGCTATTATTGAATCTATCCTCAAGCCACTGATTTGTACCTAATACTATGAGTTTTGAAAATAAGCAGCTTAAGATGGTTTTGCAGAAAAATTTCAGCTTGTTACTAGGTGGCTGAGTTTGTGGATGTCTGTATCCAAGTGTGAGCCTTTTGTTTTTCCCCAAAATTTCATGGAAATTTTTATGGAACATTTATCCTATGTCACTCACAAATATGCTGTACCTGTACCGGGTATGTGTTAAAGACTGAAAACCCAGGTTGACAAACGCTGATTGGACCTTTAGTGAGTTTGGGGGCCCAATGATTGGAAACACATTGCAGCTGCATTTTTTCCCAAAGGCCATCTCCACCTGTATGCCCCACAGGCATCTCAAACTCAACACATCATCTTCTCCTAACTCTTCTTTCCCAAAATATCTGCTTCTTTTCTGTAAGTCTTTCTTTATGAGAATGGCCTTGTTATCATCCCAATTATCCAGGCTGGAAAAATCAGTCATCTTTAATTTCTTCCTCTTCTTTCCCCTCAATCTCATCAGACTGTCAAATTCGGTCAAGTCTATCTTTATAACATTTCTCAAACCTAACCCTTTCCATTCCTACTGTCCTGCTCTTAATTTGAGTTTGCTACTTCACACTTCAGTGGCTATCATGGCTTCCTGGTGGTGTTTCTACACAGTTGCGAAGAGTTTGAACTCTGAAATTCTGCAGCATAGGTAAAAGTTGAGGGTCAGCTCCTTATCAACCACATAGACTCTGGAATGTTGCTTAAATTCTCTCTCTTTTCGCTGCTGCTTCTACAAAATGAAAGTGATGATAGCTTTTATTTCATAGCATTCAGAGGATTGAGGCTATATATTGATTAAAGATGTCTAATATAGCACTAAATAAATAGTAAGTACTATGGATTTTTTAGATCCTCCTGACTCCAGTTTCCACTAGTCCTCAAATCCATTCAATTTAACATGATCAAATTATCTTCTTAACATACCACTCTGATCAACTCATCTCTGCTCAAAACTTTCCAGTGAGGCCCCATTATCTACTTAGGCTTCACAAACTGGATTATAGAAAATCTCAAGTAACAGAGTTGTGGTAATGGCTGTGAGAAGTCATAGGGTAAATATGCCATATCTACTTGAAGCCTAAATTTTGATCAGTTAAGTGGTTTATTATTTTAGAATATTACTTTTATGTTAAATCATCCAGAATAAAGGGAATGCAATAGGGAACACATTATTTTAATGATAAACCTAGAGATGGTAAGTAAGTTTTGTGTTTATGGCAAGTGGCCTTGATACAATGGCAGTGGAAGTATCTACTGATCAAGAGTGAGCAGCAGTGATGGCTTTAGAGCAATGCACATGTCTTGGCAACATGGTTGCAACCTACTCTTCTAATTTGTCCATTTCTGGATTCCATTTATGTCCTCATAGCCACATCAAATCAGATGTCGATGCTTCCCATATATGTCTCATCCTTCCTCTTCCACTGAACAGACTCATGTGGCCTTCCTTTTCCCTATCCTAAACCACTTGTCCACCTCTGCCCAACACTCATACATACTTGCTGTCTACATTCATCCAAGTTGTAAACCCTAATTCTTGGTGATGAATCAATAAAGTGTGTGATAAAGTGAAGAGGCATGTGGATGTTCACTTGAAGGTTGCTTTATTGAGCACTTTAACTTTGCATAAATTTTACTGAAGCCCTGTTAGGGATAAATAAAACAAACAAATATCCTTGCTATTAACCAAACCAGTAATTACATGGGAACTTTTATTAAAAGGCTGTTGGTTTTCTTCTGGAGGAATAATGGCTTCTGAAATGTTCTAAGGCAAAGAAGCATGGCCATATTTAACTGTGGATTATTATCTCTGTAGAGGAGGCTTGGGATGAGGCCATTTTAGAGAACAGTTTGCAAGTGTCCTTTGAATTATATAAGCTGGCTGAGACTAAATCAGAAAGATCCCTATCAAAATAGTAAGAAGCTGACATTGGGGTATTTAAGATTAACTGGACGGGAAGATTCCTAAGATTATATGAAAGATGTAGTTTAGTTGAAAAAAAAATTCAAGGTAGACTAAATGATGAACCCAGATAAGACTTCTGTAAATTGTGTGAACTGAAGGAAATTGTCTTTCTGGGTCATAGTTCCATTATCCAACATAACATAAATAGTAATGGGGACAAGAGGATCAAACAAGGTGATCTAGTTATTCACAAATATGTCTTATAAATTGTAAGGAGTTTCCTTATGTGTGAGATGGTGATAAGAACATATGTCTTCATGGTGTCATGCTGAGGACTAAATGAGAAATCTAGGCAAAGCATTTACATGGTGTTTAGCAATATGACGCCCAAGAGGATAAGTATCAGTCACATCATTAATATCATTACTACTCTTCATGCTCTACACCAATGAAAGTTTGTAGTATTATTATGCTAGCAGTTTGATTTTTGTCCTTTCACTAATTTATGATTTTGGGCTATAAAGGGATAGTATCCCAACTCCTCTTTAGAAAATTCTCAAAAGAAGCTGAGTCGTGAATTATTAGAGATTTCAACCATCCTCTTTCTCATTTGCATACTGTTTTGTTTATCTCATTAGCTCCTGAAAGCAACCCTGACAATTAAGCAGGTAAGATTGATAATCACTAGTTGGGACAGGGACAGACTGAAGCTAGGGACACTGTGTTTTTAGCTATGACTGTACAGAAAGTTTATGAAGGCTACAGAGGGCCCCTTTGGCCCTAGTGCAGACTTTCCAGAGCTCTAGAGAAGCCCCTGAAGCTGCCATTTCAGCTGAGCTCTGGGAAGACAGGTACTGAAGGCACACAAATGCCTTCTGATTCTTCAGATGCCAAGCTACATTCAAGCATTTGGTGGGACTTGTGACTACTTCTTGAGACACTTTTTAGAAACATGGGAACATCTTCCACGTTCTTCCTTGATGATTCCAAATACAAAAAAAAAAAAAAAGATATAATCTGCTTAAAAACTTTTGCAGCATCAGTGTAGGAACTCGAAAAAAGCAGTCAGTTAAAACTTTTACAATTGCAGGATTTATACAGAATAGTAACAGTGATTATCCCTGGGTGGTGGGATTAGATGTAATTTTCCTTATTTTTTGCTTTTTCTTTTTGCTTATCTGTGCTCTCTGCTTGTTTTTCCCTCTCATTAAATTTTATGCAAAAATAGCAATTATATTAGGTTAGCTAGTACCACACTTTAAAACTAGTATGTTTTTCAGTTACTACTTTGGTATCTTGAAAATTTTCTTTTACTTCTTTGATTCTGAATTTCTTTTATCTATGAAGTATAAATAATAACAACAACAGTAATAATAATGCATAGCTCATAGGGTTGTGGGGGAAATTAAAAGAAATAATGCAATGTAGAAATCTTGGCCTATGATATTCAATTAATAGATTTCTAACACTACCCATAAAATGGCAGAACCACAAAAAAATTTCAGTAGTGGATCTAAATTCTATATAGAATGAATAGATAGATTTTCAAATATATCAAAGGTGACAAGTCATCCCAAATCTCAGTTCTTTTCCACGTATTATTTAATGAATGGCTCTCACCAGCTTTTGCAATTAAATGCTACATGACAACAAGCAGAAAAGCCTGGGAAGGTTAACTTGGATGGAAGGTTGGGGAGCCTTGCTTTAAAAATGTCCTTGTAGGGGAGGAGACAGCTGAGAGGGGTCTCTGCAGTGTGTGCCTGGCTGCCTTCCAAGGCAGAATAGGATTCAGGCATCTCAGGGTCCCATGTCTGCTTGTTTTGGACCTTGTTCAGATCACTCCCCTTAATAAAAACTTGCAGCCTGTGTTTCAGAGCTCAGGCTTAGTTTAGGCAGCTTTCTAATTGGTTTATGTCATTCATTAGGAATCTCATTTTTTTTTTTTTAAAGTTGGCGACTTGATGCCAGATTGTGGGAAGTGATTCCCTGCCACCCATATCTGCTTTGTTGTTCCCCAGGTTATAAAGGAGCTGGTAGGTAGGCTCCCCTGGCAGTGGCCTTAGCTTGGCTTCCAGTTCAGCAGAGTTGGAGGCCTGATCTGATGGGATGGGTGGCCCTCACCTCCCACCTCCACCTTCACAAATGGCACCCACTGGTGGTGACTTGCCTGGAGGGACTAACCACTTTCTTCTTTTCTGCTGAAGTTACAATTGAGGAGTTCCTTATCTGAATCTTAGAGAACTGAACAGCTCTTTCACTCATGGAGAGGGTTGGGCTCAGAGAACATGGGGAAAGAAACATCAGAAAAGAAAGTATAAGTGTCAAGGATGGGTTAGCTACCCTACAGATTATCAAACTCAGCCAGTCTGGGAATAAACCTTCTCCTCTCCCAAACTTGTCCTGATGCTCTGGTTAAGGTCATCACTGTCTTCTCACTCAGAAGGTTAAAACTTAGAATCATAGAATAGATGGGTACATGATTTGAATTTTCAAGGATATTTCTAACCAATCATTATGATCCTTTGATCTTTGAAGTCTTTCTCCTTTTATTTATTTATTTAAATTTTTACTGTGGCAGTCCAGGTCCTACAATCCCTTTACACGCAGGTTCTAACGTTTCTGCCTTACTTTATGCTCTGCAAAATCCATCCTTCCTGTCAAGTTTTGGCCATTTATTCTTTATAAATCAAAACCAGGGTCAGGTCCATAACTCTTCCCTTGTTAAAATCCTCTTTTAATCTCTAGTTGTTTATAGGACAGTACATTAGAGTACAAGGACAAACTCCTTAGATTGAATGTAAAGCCTTCTATTTCTTGACTCCAGTCTTTAAGTCCAAACTTTTGGTTGACTACTTCCCTGATACAGACAAAATTGAAATCACACTGGAATGTTCAAATTTCTGTATAATACTTTATAGTTTCTTTCAGTTACACTCTGTGAAGTGCTAAGAAAAAGGGGCAGTTGGATTTGGGAAACATGTGAATGTCTCCTCATCAGGTTATCACCAGATGGCCGGGGACTGACTGGTGATATTCAGGACTGAAGCTGAAGTTTCTAGAGAATGAAAACTGTGAAGAAGATATGGAATCAAGTCGTCAGACACTATATTACTCTGCAATGATATATAAGATTGTATGAAAGAAGAGAAAAAACTCAAGCTCTTTCTTGAAACCAATTCTGAATTATATAACCACCAGGTGCAAAGTATAATATCACCACAGAAAATATATAAAAGAGTAAAATTAGTGCTTGGGTCTCACTTTGGTTCTTGGATGGAAAAGAATTAGCAAAGTTTGAACTGGAACTATAAATTAACACTATTGAAACATTTGGCATCCTACAAGATTTTTGTAATAGGACAGTGTGTATGAGTTCTATTACAATAACATACGCATCGTCCCCTTCAGAGAGAGAGTAAGTGGACTGGGTTTCAAGGAAGGAAACCTAAGCCTTGAGGTTAATTAAACAATTGGCCTTCAGCAATTTTAGTAGACTATTTGAATTTCACTTTCTTCATAAACATAGAAAATAAAATCTGATTCATAAATTGCTATAAAATAAGTGTCTGATGAAGGTAAAGTTCCTAATTCATAAATAGAAGCTGTGTGGCCATCCAGTGTGGCCATCATCCAGGCCAGAGATAAACACAGAGAGTTTGCTGTGTGTAAAAAAAAGTCTTTCCATGCAGAACATGAATGTCCCCATTTCTAACCACCCTCAGTAGCTCAAACACACACACACACACACACACACACACACACACGAATGAGAGAGAGAGACAGAGAGAACTGTGGAAAAAATGGGTTATTAAAGACTTTGAGCTTAAGAATAATGCATATTATTCATTCCACCTAGATAGAAAAACCTCAACCCTATCCTGTATCCATGACTTTTATTATGTCCTCCTATTTGCAATAGAACCTTCTCCTAATCTTTGAGTGACTACTTTGCATTCTATCACATTCTAATTAAATTGCAACTTAAGTCCTTAAGGACTGACTGATGTGAAGTCAGATGTGGAGTGTTCCCATCTGTTGATATGATGCCAGTTTCTCTTCTCATGGTTTTTCCCTCCTCCTGTATTTCTTAGAACTCATATCATTCCTAATAGGCTGTGAATAAACCAAAGGCAAAGAAATTTCCTTGCGCATCTTGATGAATGCTGCCCAGGGCAGTGTTTCTCACATAGTTTCATTTAGCCTGCAATTGTTGAATGAATAATATTGTTAATAAGAAAGTTTTAAATCTTAACCTTTTAAACTATGTCCTGTGACTTTAAATAAGAATTCACTTTGTTTAGTTTTCGATAATTACTTGCATAAAGTCTTTTGGGTGCAACTCAGATTATAAAAAAAGGTCTTGGTCTCTTTGACCTTTAAATTATTATAAAGATGCTGCTTTGATATTCTGAGATTCATTTCTTCTCTTCTCTCTCTAGAAACATGTGGGGATATGGTAGAAGAAGTCTTTTTTGGTACTCATATTTGTACCTTGAGGGGATTGTGTGCATTGTGCAAATTTTAATTTGAATGATCAAAAGTTCCCAAGGGCACACACTGATGCATTAGGCATGATGCAGGATTAATTAAAGACTTTGTTCAAACTTTGCCTTCTTGTCTCTTACAGTCTTGGATAATGCTTACAATGCAAATAGAATTAATTTGCCAGACACAGAATTGTTCTGCCATCCCCTAATTATGTTGTAGAAAGATAATTTCTTTGGTTTCATGTTTAAATGATATATTTTGCTGTTTTTTTTTTTTTTTGAACACATAAGATGTTTTTAAGCTTTGACCAGGATAGATTTTTTTAAACCTTTTTTGAGACTCTACCTGCTTTAACTTAGGGACAATTTCTATGATGGTAGTACATTTTATGATGAGCAGGTAACTCAATGCCTGTCTTACCAAGACATCCCACATTCAGTTCTTTTGCTTTTGCCTTAAGCATTTAGCCTAAATAAGTCATCAAGAGGGTTTGTTTGTTCTGCCTTATAGTTTCTGATCAAAAGCTTCTTTATGAAAGATCAGATGCCAAAGGTGGAATTTAACTGTGAGCTATATTTTCCATGCCTAATTTCTCCCAAAGTCACTTTGAAAACTCAACCCTTTACGATGGAGTTTAGCAGTGGCAGGTGTGACAAAGACTTAGAAAAGTTTCTTTCCGTTTGTATACTCAATCCTTTGCTGTAATAAATCCTACTTATAATTATAAAAATAACTAGAAATAGAAGATGTATTTGATGGTGAACTCTAGGCAAGAGGGCAGCATGGTATGTCACTAGCACAGACTATGTTGTTGGCAGCTTGTTGGCTAAGTTAGCAGGTGTGCCCCTCCAGGAGGAAGAAGGAGTTATTATGGCCTATCACACAGTATGGGGATAACTGTTGGAGTAGTTTTCCTTGCTTAGCCATACAGCTGGAAACTAGAAGATGTTCAGAAGAGGGGACGTGGCTGGCAAAGGAATTTTGACCTTGTCAATTGAGGAATGGTTGAAGAAACTAGGTATTCATTGCACTTGTTGCTTTTAAAATTATATAAATAAATAAATTATATATATGTATATATATATATATATATGCATGAGTTTATATATGTACACATACATACATACATACATACATATATATATAGAGAGAGAGAGAAAGGCAGAGAGAAATTCATCTAAAAAGTTGTATCACTATAAACCTTTGAATAATCTTCACATGTAATTTTGTAATGTCTGTTTTCTTAATGCAAACTAATTTGTTTCAGAACTTTTATGTGTGATAATTCTGTTATGGTAAGAAAATGTGGATTGCAGCTTTTGGATTTTGCCTTGAAAAACAGTTGACTGTTAGTATCCTCTCCTTCTTAGACTCCTGACTCACCATCAGGTAAAAACCATGGTGTAATGCACTGTTTAATCCAAACCCATACTGTGGGCCCATACCTTATGCAGCCTTTTGATTCTTGTCTAGCTGTGTGCATGCCCATAACATGAGGAGCTCTCAGGTCCAAAGGGATTGGATGACCTTGTGTCCGTGCTCTGTCTCTCAGAAACTTGTTCCTAGGTATCCAGTGGCATCAGCATGACCCAGGAACTCAGAAGGATAGAGTCCAGAACATCAGGCCTCACTCTCAAACAACTGAATCAGAATCTGTGTTTCAATAAGGTCTCCAATAATTCAAATTCACCCTGAAATTTACCATGTATTTTTTTAGACCATGTTCTATTTGCCTGATACCTAAAATTCCCTGTCCAAATGGCTGTACATCTGCTTTTAAGGCTTGTGTGGGCTCTTCAATGGTTCTGTCCTTCCAAGAAAATATCTTGCTGCCAAAGGACAAATACTTGGGCCTGAGGGGCGACCAAGAGTTGATCATTTGGGTAATGAACTTGTCGATGGAATGTGGAAACATGGACTGATTGTTTTTTACCCATGTATGTAAAACCTGACACAAGGAGGGACAGATGCTAGAGTTGGGGGAACAAAGGGAGAATCCCTGCTCTCCATCTGTACTGTTGTACTGAACCTGGGCGGAAATGCAAAGTCTGTGGTCAATGGTTAAATAATAACAAAATCATTCATACAAGCCTATATGTATGCAAAGCAATGCCACAGCAATGTGAAGATAAGTGGAAAGCCTTGAGTAAAACTTTGCTCATTTACTCAAAGCAAATGTACACAGTGAAATGTAGGTGAATTATGTCTACTTCAAGAAATGTCTCCTCGAATTCATTGATTTTGTACAGAGCTTAGTATTTCTTGCCATTTTTCTTCCTCTTCACCCCACAGGTTTCTGAATTGATGGGTTTTAGGACAAAGCTAGCAGGAGAACAAGAAAAAATTATTAAATTCCTTTTTTTTTCTCATTTACCTTTCCAAGTTTTGCTAAGGGAGTACTTTAACCTCATGAAGAGAGGTACCAGACACTTTACATGGTCCTACATGGGACTATAAATAGGCAAATGAGAAAACAGGAACAGGGTGGGATCTCCTAGGTCATGTATTAATGTAAGTACTGGCACTTAATTCAAATCTGCATCTTCTAAACTCTATGACTTCTTTGATTACACCGAAGTACATCCTAATTAACAGATTTCTTTGTCGCCAGAGTTTTACCTGGCGTAGGTGGACGTAACCATTCTGGTCAGGGATAGAGGAGGCCATTGGACATCAATTTATACTAAACAATTAGAATAGCTGAGCATATGGCTTTTGTTGACCATGACCAAGTGGGAAAATGTTAATTGTAGACTACATCTGTGTGTGAAAGTTAGAGATAGGCATTTTTGCTTTGTCCACATAGCTCATTGTGTGAAATACCATGAACAAACTGAAAAGGAAAAATAAATAGGCATGTTACATGTAATTTCTTGAAACTTGTTCCATTTCAAATTCCTCCAATGTAGAAAAAGCAAAAATGTTCTCAGTCTCAGGAGAATGACCCACAGGGACCTGTGAGGAGAGACCTGGGTTCCTGATTGGTCAGCCAGAGAGCCCTCTGCATCTTCTCCAGGCCTAAGAAGCCCCAGCCCTTTCTCCAGGGGTATGCAGAGTTGGACCAGAAGCCTGCAGCATCCTGTCTCTCCAGTTACCCCTGTATGTATTCTAGACCATCTACTTTCAATATCCCTTGAGAAGAAATGGAAAAGATAAAATTCAGAAAAATGTTTCTCTCAGAACAGACAAATAGCAACAACCAAAAACACCTAGATACTCTGTACATGTTGAAACTTGGATATTTGGGGTGCTTAAAAGTAACTTCCTTTTAAGAGGGGAGCTGAAGACTTACACAAACCCATGTGATTCACCAAATGTCCCAATTTATAATAGAGGGAGTTGCCTCAAAATATTTCCTTTATTATGTGGCATTTTTCTGTAAACCTTGCAAGAGTTGTCCTCTCCCCTCTTCACCTGGCAAATTCTTGGCACAGAATTCAGTACAGACATGGTGTGATAGAAATGGTGGCAAAATGCACTCAAAGCAGGGACACAGACCGCTTGTTCTGTAAAGGTACAGCCTTTTCTGTCCTGGGTGTTTCTCTACAAACTGACTTTATGTACACAGCACCCTTGATGATGGCTTTCTCCCATCCTCCTTAAACAAACAGAAAACATCTTACAAGACCCTTTTAAAACATGAAATTCACAAATATAAACTAATGAAAGACAAAAGCACCATCCACCGGATTTCTCTGGTCTGAGGAAGGAGCACTGTTTTTGGTTTTTGTTTTAAGAGTGAAAAGCATGGTTCTACTCATTTCAAAGTTATTTTGAGCACATATTACAAGATGGATGGTTGTGGGGACAATGGACATGATTTTGACACAGACTCTATTCCTAAATAGTTCATAGTTTATTTGGTGATAGAACAGGTAGACAGCGTAATTGAATGAAATTTTCACATTAGTTGTAATAAAGGTTGTAAGACAGCAAGTTGGATTGTTTGGTTGGATTTCTGAGGTGTTGTTGGATATTGGGAATGTGTGGTAGAACTGTACTGAAAAGGTCTTAAAAATTAGGCTGACCGAATATTCCTAAATCTTATGCACAACTGGAAGCCTCTGAATTGGTTGAATTGGTTCTGTGGAAAAAAGGCAGAGGGTAGATTGGTTCGGGTGGAGAGAGATGACAAATGAATACGGGAGCTCCCCACCCACCAACTTTACATGAGGGAATGAAGGACTGTGTGGTACAGATGCTTCTTTTCTTCATTGTCTTGTACAGCCATAGGATACATTATTAGGAGATGCAGAATCAGAGAAGCCAAAATTCGAGTGCCACGTCTGCCAGTTTCTACTTGATGGCTTTGGACCTCAGTTTCCTCATCTGTAAAATAAATTTTTCCTCATCTGTAAAATATAAGTTTATGGTAAAAACTAGAGATGAATGTAGAACTCTTATTATATTGATTGGCCCTTATTGGCCTTTGCTCTTATGTTCATCTCTTGTGTCTTAAGTATGCAGATACTTATTTCCATGTGAAAACAATACCTGCCCCTTACAAAAGATTTTTAAAAGGAAAAAAGTCCCACTATTGTCATATATGTAAGAAACAAAAGTAAATAAAAAAAGAAAAAGAAAAAAGAAAAAAATCCCATTGTCGTCTCAATAGTGCTGATTTTCTAGTATGTTTATTTCAATCTTTTTATATGATTCCTCCTCAGGTTCAGTGCCAAGGTAATGAACCATAAGGGAGGCAGCTTTAATGCTGTGCTTCTTAAGATTTTACTTTTGATATTGCCAGATTTGCTCTGTTGTTTTTAAGAAGAAGAACTGGAGCTGGATGAGATAAGTTCTGTGTCTTTGCATCTGACCTTTCTCTTCTATCACTGCAAAAACAGTCCTAATCCAGACCTGTACTCTGAGCATTGTTGAGAGGAGGCAACCTCTGCCAGCAAAGCCACTAAATATCCCTTTTGTTAACCCACCCTCAGTTCTCCCTAGCACTTAGTCACACCTTGCAAATCAACCTCAGGACTCAGGAGTAGGAGGCTAGGTAGGAGTTTTACCTTCAAATCAGATATATCTAGGTGTACATCTCAACCTTCACTAGCTCTGTGTCTTTACACATTTTATACATCTTTTCTGATTTTTCAGGTAATAATTTTATAAAGAATAATACAATAATGGGTGATGAAATATTTTGTGTGCTGTAAGTTATAGTCTAACTAGCAAATATTGAATATCTACCATTTACAAGGTGCTGTTAGAAAACTTTACATTTTCAATTATATTAAGCCCTCATAGTATATTTTTGAGAAAGTTAGCACTATTTCCTCTTAACAGATTTGGAAACCCACTAATTTACTTCAGTGAGCCACCACACCAAATCTGTCAAAGATGAAGTTTACACTTAATGTTTTCTGTTCCTCCCATGACCACAACTACCGGTCAAGCTCTGATTTTTTTCTCTCTCTCCTTTTTAAAAATTGTTTTGGTTTACATTTTCACTTCCACAATGGTATGCATCAGGAAGATAACAGCTAGCAAGATTCACTCCACTCTTGACTTTGGACCCAGGTAAGGCACATGGCGTAGCCTTGGGTGCCACTCACCTCTGTGCCAAGTGGTTCTCCATTCTGTAGTTTTGAGTCTGGTAGTCAGACAAATTTCTAATTAAACCACTCCACACTTATTCCCCAGAGGCTCCTCACCAGTGTCTCTATTAGGATTAAGTTGCTTTAGAACCCTCCCTGACATGTTCAATCACCCTCTGCCCCAGCCTCCACCATTCTGTATAGCCTTTTTCTGAACTGTCTCCCTCTACCCTGCTTGTTCAAAAGTAGTCCAGCTGGAAGTCAATATAATCATCATAAAAATAAAAATACAAATCATAGCACATAATTGTATAAAATTCTTCTTATATGGATCTTTGTTCTCATTACTTCCTATGTCCTCATTTTACTTCCTGCTATGTTTTCAATCACCTTTTTTCAATTATCCAATTCTTCCTATCCATCAACCCCCAGAAGAGAACATCGATTTTATAGAGCCTGTTCTGAACTTCTTGAAGACTTATTATCTTTCAAGATTCTTTCAGGATAGTTGGCACAAAGCAGAAGACCAGAAAACACATTAAATGAATGAAGACTCTATCACAGAGTCAATGATCAGAGGTTGTTCCTGTTTCCAAGTTCTCATCACATTATTTTCCAGAGCAATTTCTCTGAGTTGCTTAAAACACATTAAATGAATGAAGACTCTATCACAGAGTCAATGATCAGAGGTTGTTCCTGTTTCCAAGTTCTCATCACATTATTTTCCAGAGCAATTTCTCTGAGTTGCTTAAAATGTTGCCATTTGGAGTAACTATGAAATATTGTAGGAGTTATGCCCACACTTTGTATGGAATCTGACAATGCCAGTGCCTGAGGAGTATAACTCTAATAATGACAAAATTTCATGTCAAGTGGAAAGAAGGTTATCATTTTTGTTTCATTCTGACAAGCATAGATGCTAACTGGGCCATTTAGGTGCTTGAGTAAAAGGGCATGGAGTTTTGTTTTTTTTTTTTTCCCCTTAGTCCAAAAGTTATCATAAACTTCATTGAATTTGCTTTCCATTTAAATTACATCAGAGAAATTCAATATTTTCCTAGAAAATGGATGCATTTCCCTAGAAGATGAGCTGAAAAGAGGATATTTTAAATTATCTTACCATGACCCTAATAATAATGCATTCCCAGGTTCCCTGTCAATAGAAGTGTAGAAAACAGAAATTAGAAGTGCAGCTGGAGTCGGGAATGTTGATAGCAGCAAGAAATAGCAACCTGATGTCGAAGAGATAGCTGACATATAAGGTTATTAACTTGGCACTCAAGGATCTTTTAGAGTGTTGGGCAAATCATCATATGTAACAGTTCTTTCTTATATAGAAAGAACCACTGGAGCACAAGAAGATATTATAAAGGTGTTAAATAGTGACCAAGATAACTCTCTAGGTTTTAGTCTCTGTCTTGATGAAATTAAGGGGTCAAGAACATACAACATAAATGCTGAATAATAATTTTTTTCTGGGTCTGAACATCTGAGGTTTGGAATGTCTTTTATTAAATAATAAAAAAAACTAGCTATTTTTAGTATAATCTATTTAAGGAAATAATTATATAAATTTTAGAATGATGTCCTTTCAAATAATCCATTCATTCCAGCTCTGGGCTGGGAACAAACAAACTTCTGGGTGTTATTTCAAGTGAAACCCAAAGATTACCAATCTTATGACCTGACAGATTTGAATTATTAAATATTAGATTTTTGTTGAGTTACAGTGTCCTGTAGAGACTATCTAATCCGTTGCTTCCACTATTTTATAAAAAGGCAAATGGGATCCAGAAATGTACCTAGGTCTAAGTCAAAATAAAGTTATTATAGTTAAATACAAGTACTACAGAGTTTACTCTAAGTTAGGATATGTGCTAGGATTAGACCAGTTTATATTGACTGCCAAACTAAAGATCTTACTATCATAATATGTAACATTCCAAAAATGTGGAATATGGAAGTCAAATTCATATATGCATCCTACTACTGTGAGCCCCGAAATCTTGGGTTTAAACTTTGGTGTGGGCCTCCATCTTTCCCTCAGCTATGAAGATGACCTGCCTCTAGGACAAGCTCATCTCAAGTTTCCGAAGCAGATAAACATTTCTGTTGAGGACTTTGTTCCTGGTAGATAGCCCTTATTTAGTCACTGCCCTTTTTGTAAGCATTCACCCTCATTTTCTCTGACATCTGCTTTTGATTTTAACCCCTTTAGGACTTTTCCCCCCAATAGCTTAAGATTATTTCTTCAGCTCAATAGCCCTCTGAAGATTTCTCATATTCATTAAGTTGTACTTTGGGTTTTTGTTTAACTGGTCTAACACAGATTATCCTAGAAATTATTCTGATCTGTCTGCATAGATTTACTGGGGTCAGATAAAGGAACTTGGAGATGCTCTGGTTTTACCTACCTGATTTCACAGACTCCTGGAGAGAAATAAAGGGTTCAAATCACCCAGCAAGTTAGTGCAGACCCAGCCTTTGAACTCCCACTGATGGTTTTTAGCACAACACCAGAGTGCCCTGAAATCTCTCCTGTGGACACAGCTGATCCATTTTGCTTTCTCACTTACTTCCTCCTCAAGTAATATAACCCACAGAATTTCTTGGTTACCTGTGCCAGTAAATGGTTAATCTCAAGAGCCCAAGGCTCTGGAAACTTCTGGGAGGGAGCCAGGTGAGCAAAGAGAGTAGATAAAGGCAGCACCTGCCCATAGGTTTGGAACCGCCTGGGGACACTGAGAGAATGTAAACACATTCTGCAAATCTTATTGTCTGACTCTGTGCCAGCGTCTTTTGGGTTCTTGTCATGGAAAATATTTCCTCTGAGGTCATTCAATGAGCCAAGGAGCACTGAATACCCTCCAGGGTGCCAACTCTGTCCCAGCTTTTGTCCAGATTAAACAAGCAAGGGACTAACATTTCAGGGGGGCCCTGAAGACTCACCTTTCAACAATACAGGCTGTGAGGTAGGGAAAAAGGAGACCTTAAGAAAATACCTCCTGCTGCTCGGAACTGCTCTCCCCTCCTGGCCCACCCTCCTCCTCCCCACCCAAAGGCCTCCCTCTGTTTGCTCACCCAGACTTACAAGCACACGCCCTGCGTTTAGAGTAAGAGTTAATGTCTGTGCTTCCTCATAAATCTCAGTTTGGTGCCTCCAGCTATGTTTTTAATTCTGTGGTGCAGCTTTGAGATTTGAGATGAGTAGAAAGGAGGGTCCGCTGACGAAGGTAATAATGGAAACTGCCGTTTCTCATTCTGGGGAGCAAGGCCTCCTCATTCTGTTCTGCTACCTGGTACTTTAATGGCCTAGCAGAGAATCTTTGAAGGCCAGGATAGAAGAAGAGTGGGGAGTCAAAGGAAAAAGCTGGCTGGCTATGTCATCCTACTCAAATGGATTCCTGGCTTCTCTCTCAAGGAAGAAGAATGCAAGGAATGAGCAAATTAACCCGGACTGGTAACTGGCTGGCATATTTTCTAGGTCAGCTAAAAATGACTCCAAGGAGAGGAGTCCTTCCTGACAGAAATAATTTCTTGTCTAACAAAGCTTGTTATCAAATAAACTTTTCCCTCCATTCAACTTGGAGCTACTTTTTGCGGTGTTCAACTACATTTATTCTTCATGCTTGGGTCCTTTGCCACTTGTGTGACTCGTCCCTTTGGTGTAAACCTCAGGTTCTCAGTATGCCGTTGTGTTTTTGGTGTGGAAGACAAACCTTCTACGGGTTTGTTGGGGCAATTTAAAGTCATAGTTGCTTAGGCCTTCTACCTCCCAACAGCTGTGCTTTAGAATTCTGAGTCTGAGTCACTGAGAGGAACATGTAATTAGCATGATTTAAGGAAGAGCTGTGATCTTTGAAAACTCTGCCCCTTGGAGTGTGTATATATATGAACATAGAAGAATTGGAAACTGGCCTCTGAGGGAACTTCCAACTCAGTCTAGGATTCTAATAATCTCTGATTATTACAAGCCTTCTTCTACCAAGTCTTTATGGATGGTTCTCTTACCTCTATCTCTTTCAGCATTGAAGTTTACCAGAAATGAAGACTGCATTGCCCTCCTTACTTCCACCAGTATGGGAATGCAGACCAGATACAGCTGGTTCCCTTGAGGATACAAAGTGGTGGAAATAAAACTAAATTGTAAGGGGTGATCTTTTACTTCTGTAATGAGGTTGGCAGGTTTCTATCTATACCTGTTTGAGTCTTGGAAGGAAATGATAGCCATAGGATTATGGCTTCTATGATTTAGATGTTGAGCCTCTTCATTTTTTTACCCAGAATAATTCCATGAACAGAGAATGTTCTGTGTAAAGGGTGGATTGAAGACAGAGAATTTGGGAATGTTTTAGGGAGCCCCTTCTGGGATAGTTTAAAAATGATTTTTAGCCCATTAGAAAGCTATTTAAGAAACCATATTCATCTGGTCTGAAGAAGGCAACTGCAGGGCTGGGGATGTGGCTCAAGCAGTAGCGCGCTCGCCTGGCATGCGTGTGGCCCGGGTTCGATCCTCAGCACCACATACAAACAAAGATGTTGTGTCCGCCGAAAACTAAATAAATAAATATTAAAAAATTCTCTCTCTCTCTCTCTCAAAAAAAAAAAAAAAAAAAAGAAGGCAACTGCAGGACTGGCTTAAGTTATCCAAATGAGAGTCAATCAGAACGATTTAAGTTTAGGAAATCATATACATCAAAATGTTACTGGGAAACAGAGGTTGAATGCAAAAGAAATATCCTGGGACCCAGAGTTAGATGGAAGCAGCAGGGTCAATAGCTCTGTTCAACATAAAACACCCCAATACTCCCTCTGTGCTATACACTAGATGCACTCTTCTGACTTTAGCAGTGTTGGGTGGTTGTGGTGTTTCCTTTTCCCCCTTTTTATTCTGTTTCACTAGCAGTTCTTCATTTGATGATCTGATTAAGTCTTGTCATATTCTTTATTTTATTTCCTTTTTATCTTATTTCTTTTTCTTATTTTATGTCTTCCAACTTTGCTCAAGAAAATTGTGATCTGGGTGAAATAAAATTAAAAAATGCAAATTTTAAAATAGTTCATAGTAGATATTTAAGTACACAGTGAGCATTTAATACTTGTTAGTTGGATAGTGCCCTGTAGCATATGACATTTTTATCATTTATCATCCTCTTGTTCCAAAATTGTTGTTACATAAAGATCAGAAAGGTGGTATAAAAATGCCCAAACATATAGAGCTGTTGGAAAACCCAGTTGACTCCCATAGTAAGATTTTAGGAAGAGTGCACCAATTCTTTCATTGCTTAATAATTGGGTGTTGGCATTCTTGTCTTGGGACTGTACCCCCACTTCAATTAACCCCTTGTAGCAGTTCAGTGAGAAAAGCCCACTCTTCTTACAATCATGGCAGAAATTGTTATTCTCCCCTTCACTGCCAGTCCTACCTTATTTTCCTATAATCTCATAATTGCTAATATTGAGTGTCTATAGAAATCTATGCCTTGAGACAAAGACTTTCTGATATCTAGCTAGGATCCCTAGACAAGGTTTTTGCCCATAAACAATGGCAGGCTCCTTTTTAATTTTAACTTTTGTCTACTGGAAAGAAGGTGGTTTTGTGTAGTAGCATGATCTTAACTCTGAATGTACTTTGTGTGTCCCAGAATGATGTCAGGAGCCCTGAACGTTGCCTCAGGAGACCAGGGCTCTCTCCTGCTCATCCCTTTTCTGTCATGATGCTTTGGGAAAGTCCTGGAACTGAGTCTCAGTTTTCCCATCTTCAGAGAGAAGGCATGGAGCTATGAATTCTAAGAGCTCTTTTAGCTGTGACCTTTTAGTTTACAAACCTTAAACTGTTATCCCATCCCTGCTGTTCATGGTTGATTAATGCCTTTACGTGTTTATAAAATATTGTGGTAAGTCTTAAAATTCCCTAGGAGTGATACAACAATACTCAGTGTGACTTCTGTAGCACGGGACTATTCTGCTATGGAGGGTTTATTTCTCTAAACTAAAAAGACCATGACCCAGAGGCCCCTTCTGGATGCTACATGTCCTTGGCTAGGTGAATGCTGGTAGCATTGTAACTATAGCTATTGACATCACTTACACAGTTACTGAGGTCATGGAATGTGACATTCTAAAGACTCTCTAAAGAAGAGAACTGACAGCCATATTACTTCTCCATATAAGAAAATATGTTCCAAAGTTTCAGAAAAAGAAGTGATTTAAATTCAAAGTCAGAAAGGGAAATGTGATTTACCCATGATCACATGGAACTTCAAAACCAGGGCTGTAACACAGAACTATTAGAGATCCTGCTCATTGCACTTTTTAACTTCATTTTACCAGCTTACATGACATATCATGTAAACACAAAGTTACTATTTCATGAAGCATTTCTGGTCATAAAAACACCTCTAGTCTCCACAATTCCCGTAGGTCATATGACAGGAGAGAAGATGATAATAGACTTTAAATAGGCCTCTGATACTATAGGGCTTGGTATGCCCCATACCTTTTGCATTTGGAGAGAATACTTAGTTTTAGGTTTATCTTTTCAACTTTTTTCTCTGTAGTTCAGGAAAGAAGTTTACTTGAACTTCTACATTTAAGAGTATACTACATCTCTGAAAAAGCTCACTACCATGATCAAATTGATTGGTTATTCAGAAGTAACCAAAGCTCAAACTTCATTTAGTATTTCCCTAAGGTAAAGGAAAATCATGGGTACTTATTAGAGAAGCTATCTTGGCAGGTTTTCATCCCCTTTGGATAAGAGAAAAATTGCACCCAATACATAAATTGACATATGAAGCAGTAAATAATTCCATTGTGCAAGTTGTTTTAATGGACTCAAGCCAGAAAGTTCCATTAACCAGCATGATTAGAATATTCATGGAGGGCCAGGAGAGGGTGGTGCCTGCCTGTAATCCCTGCAGCTCCAGGGGTGGGAGGTTGGGGGGTAGGGGGGTTGGGGTGGGCTGAGACAGGAGGATCAAGAGTTCAAAGCCAGCCTCTCCGCAAAGGTGAGGCACAAAGCAATTCAGTGAGACCCTGTCTCTAAATAAAATACAAAATAGGGCTGGGATGTGGCTCAGTGGTTGAGTGCCCCTGAGTTCAATCTCTGGTACCCAAAAAAGAAAAAAAAGAATATTCATGGAGGTCAGTGTTTATTGCCAAGCCAGGAAAAGAAAAGAGTGAAGGAAAGTGCCAGGCTGGGGGAAATGATAAATGCCAGTACAGTCTCTGAGAAAGTGAGGGCTTAGAAAGGGAACTTTAGAGGCATGCACAATATTTTTTGCTTTTTTCCCTTTTTCTTATTTTTTTTCCTTCTTTGGCAAAACGTTAACTACATAAAACGATACATGTTGGTTTTCAAATTCAATTACCAAAACTGTGAGAATGGGCGGTAGATTGTGCTGGGCTCTTTTCTTTCTTTCCTTTTGTAGGAAGCAGCTCAGGGATCCACCACCTGGGAAGGCTGAGGTGATAGGCATTTGTGTGAGGTTGTGTTTGTGCACACCTCTACAGGGATAAACATTCAGAAACTACAAGAGCATTCCCAAAGGAATCCTTCCTTAATACAGGAAGTGACAGCTTTGTGAAGGCATAACAATTAAGCTCCAGGTTTTCATCTAGAAATCCCAAGGCTTTAATTTCTAGAAGAAACCAGACCTCTGTAATGTTTCATAGGGCTGCTTAGAGTTACCGGCAACTTAGTTGAAGTTGGTTGAATGCAAGGCACCTGAGCTTGGCTTAACCTCCAGGCATTTCTTTGCATTCAGAGATGTTTAAACCCACAACCATTAAATTCTTATGGGCACATCCAAAAGAACAGGCCATAGAAATGACAGTTTTGTTAACCAACATGGGCACACTCTTCTGCCATGATTTTACTATTCCAAAGCTGACTTTCTCTTGGTCTGCACTTGGATTTATCCAATGACTAGAACTAGTCTATGCCAGACAGTGGCTTCTTCCCACATACTATTGACCAGGGCTGTTAATTTACTGAGAGGGGCAGGCACGATCTCCCTACAAACATTAACATGTCCTTTGCGACAGATTCACTGGATGGAATGTGTGCAGAAAACGAAGGGCCAGGAGAAACAGAAGCTGAAACCACTGAATTGAGAAACTGGACATTTTCAACTGCTCATCCCTTATGTCCTACCAACTGTCTATGTCCCATGTCTTTCCCACTTTTTAATTATGTTTACTGCTTTAAGGAAACCACCACATTGTTGTAATGTCACCTTGACTGTTCTTGTCCCTGTCCCATTTACTTGATACCCTTTCTCTCTCTCCTTCTTAATTCTTGCTATCAGAATGTTAGTGTGAGTTTAACTCCCATACTACCAGCTCTGGTCACTGTCATGAGCACCAGACTTCCATTTTCATGCTGAATTCTCAACAACAAACTCACCATGTTTGAAAATAATTTTATTATTTTCTTCTTACCTTCTAAATTACTTAGAATAATTGAACTAGATGGGAAGTAAGCCACTAATCTCAGCAGCGGTAGAAAAGCCAAGTGAAATATTACTTTGCCTTCCCAAACTTGTTTTTGGTTGTTTTAATCTGGTAGAAATGACTAACCTAATGGAAAACTCTTTCTTTTAGGAGACCTGGAGAGGGTCTTAGGATCTACTGGGGGAGTCCACAGGAGCAGTCCCTGTTGTCTCGCTGGAACCCATGGTCTACTGAAGTTCCTTATGCTACGTTCACTGAACACCCTATGAAATACACCAGTGAGAAGTTCCTCGAAATTTGCAAGGTAGGTGGTAGCTGGGCCATCACTCTTAGATTAGTTGTGTTGTTGGCAAAGCAATGCGTTTCTATGATATGTACCATTTTTTTCTTCTGTACCAGAAGAAAAAAAGATAGGATACAAACTTGGATCTATAGAAACAAAACCTTTAATAGATTTATAGAACAGCTGTATATCTATAGCACAGCTATTTTACTTATGTAAACATATTATATTAACCATACTTGATACTTCTCCCTTGCTAATTTCTTTTAGTGTAACATCATTTAAAAATTGCAAAATGATTGCATTTATTGTCAGCAGGATCCATACAGCTTTCTCTATATAACCAAATCTTAATTATTTTATTCTGGGAAGAAGTCTGGACTAGTGTAAAGTGTGGTTAGTCAGAGTTGGCTCTCTGGTCATGTTTAACTAAATCACTTATCTCTTAGGAGTTTGGTAGCCTCCTCTCCAAAATGGATATGATAAATGCTTCTCTATCACTCAATATCACTGGACCATTGTAAGTTTAGTTGGGGGTAATTTGTGTATCGATGTTCCATAAAGTACAAAGCAATTATGATTTTTAAAAAATTCATCAGTAGTAGGGACAGTCCCTTATACTTCTCTCATTTTCCCCAGGTATTTTAAGTGCTGGGACACTAAGTAATCAGAAAGAACAGATGGAGCTGAAAATTCAGTGAAAAGACCAAACAATTTATTTTCAACAAATCAAACATATATATTCCTATGCTTGTGGGCCTAGAAATTCTTATTTTTTCTGTCCTTTTCACATTTACCTTTATATTCACTTCAGAATATTAAACTTATTTGATATAAATTCAGAAGTTGGCAATCTGCATGTAAATTTCTTCTGTGGTTAGATGCCATATATTACATTTTTTTGCATTATTAAAGCAAGTGTGTATACACACACACACACACACACGTAAATACATAATTTTGTATTAGTGAATCCCCCATTTTAAAAAGAGTTTGCAGTACAATGTATGTGATTAAAGGCTAGTTAGGGCCTTCATTCCCCCAATTATGGAGGTACAGTTGGCTTAGATCCATCCTACTCACAGAAAAAGTCAATGGTTCTCTCAAGATTTATGCGGAAGTCTTGAGAGGTTGTGGTATCGTGGTTTACCTCTGGCTCCACAATATTGCAGGCACTAAATTATTTCAGTGTATGGATCATGTTGCCACAGTTCATGTGATATGCTTATTTCACAATCCCTCAACCAAAGCATCAACATCAGCTCCTAGCCTGACCCTTTAACTACCAAAGCCAACAAAACAAAATGAAAACCATGAAGAACAACATAGTACACAGAGGTATTTATGAGAGTAGATGTGCCGAGAGCATTAGGGACATAGAGTGGGAGTTCATATCCTAACTTCAAATGCAAAATAAGATCTCCCTGTTTTGAAAAGTCATTACTAATAACAATATTCTGATGCCTGTTCCATCAATCTCTCATCTTCTGTTTCTCCCTAAGCTCCTATTATTTTCTTATTATCATTGTTAATGGTGCAGAGAACTTTGTTTCTTCCTTCCAAGCAAATTGGGTTCTAAACATTAAAATAATATATATTTGTGGATTCATAGTTGTATGTTTTTATAAGTCAAAATAAATACTAACTGCCTTGATTATTACAATCCCCACTTCCTAGGCCATATCTTCTTTTATTCCTCATACTTGGTGCCTTAGGTAATCATCGCATCAGTTTCCTTAGCTGTAAGAAGTTAAGGGTAAAAGATTGAAGAATAAGTTCTATACACTGTAGAGACATTTCACTCTCTTATTATAATATCTGATAGTGCTTTGTTTTGTTCTGCTACATATAGATACAGTCAAGTATTTTTAAAAAGAAAATGAAAAGTAAGATATTGAAAGGAGTATGGACTAATTATTCCCCAAATAGCCATCAATGTAGTTAGTATCCTGGAGCATTGTGTTTTGCCCTAGCCCTCCCACCAGCAAAGGCTAAGAGAGAAACAATACTCACATTATCTTGTACTAGATGGAAGTAAGGACAATAGGTGTGTGTGTGTGTGTGTGTGTGTGTGTACGCACGCACATGTGTGTGCAATTGAAGTTGCACACACATCCACACATGATGACTAGTTGATTAATGATTGGTTGTTTTTTTGTCAATTAAACTACATTGTGGATCTGTAAAAATTTTTTTTAAGGCTATTTCTTTTAAATTGTTAATCTGAAGTCTTTTTTTTCCACCTTCCTGGCATAAATCTGGTACTTCCTTTTGCCAAGCCATTTCTTGTTCAAGGGCCACCCCAAGTCCCAGCTCTCTAGGGAAACAAATGATCTCTATCTGGGATGTGAGAGGATGAGTACTTTGATCCTGTTCTTTAAGTCTTAGTTTGTCTTTTGTTGTTGGTTTTTATGTCGCAGTATTCTTTTTGTTTAGGATATTTTCCAAGGTTGGCTTTGATTAAGACTCAGTTACATTATTGCAAAAGAATAAATAAGAAGAAAGATAATTTGGGGGATCTAGAATCCCTTTTATGTGAATATTTTCACATAAGATCTTAACAGGGTGTTATAAACTACTTTTTCTACTTCTTTTTGAAGCAAGTAGGGAAAATAAGAGAGGAATATGGAGGAAATGCAGCACTAAATCACATTTCTGCAGAAATTTAATTCAGTTTAGCACAGGGGAGGAAATAATGTGGACTTGAGTAATACACAGTCAAAAATTCAAATTATTTATAATCTAATGAATAATATTGCTAAAATATATTTAAAATGTTCTAACTTAATGCCGAGAGTCTTTTTTTCTATAGCACCTGGAATTTCTTTATTCAAAAACATTTTCCAACACCTATAAAGTGCAGGCATTATTAATGTTGCTAATGATATGAACGTAAATGAGATAAGAGTCTTGCATTTGTGCAAGACACTGTTTAACAGAGGAGGCAGAAAAAACATAATGATTTTAAAATAAATATTAATTGACTAAAACAGAAGTTTGGATCAAGTGAGAAGTGGAGGTACATGAAAGGATATATAATATTCATAAATAAGGAGATACTAACTTTAGATGAAATTTATTTTTATACATTCCTCCATTACAATTATAATGATTTGGATAGCAGATATAGGAGTCTAAATCAAGTTGGGGATAGTAGGAGGGACAGAAGATGAGGAAATTTTAAATTATTCAGATAAAATTAATGAAAAGTAACTGACAGGATATAAAAGATGATGGAGAAGAAGTCAATGAAAATATAATTTCTGGCCTGAGTAAATGGTGACTCCATTAATTCGAGTTGGGAAAACAAGAATAAGAGTTGGTTTAGGGGTTTAATTTTGTTTAGGACATGTTAAGTTTGACACATCCATAGGCTGTGAGCTGAAGTTGATTGTCAGGCAGTTAGAAATTTGTGTCTGAAACTTGAGCTGTTGATATTAGTTTCATAGCATGTAACCTTGGGTGGAAGCTGATTGGTACTGAAGGAAGATACTGAAGGAATGAGCACTAATGCACAAAAATGCATTCAAGTTCAAATTTCTACTCTATCTAAGTCTCTTAACTTTGATCTACAACATTGCTATGGAGTTTATATAATACTACGTCAAAATACATTATTCTTTTATTCACCTCATTAACTGTTCCATTTCCACATCTGGCTAACATGGTGGTCAAAAGGCCCCTTTCCAGACAGTCTTGCTAACTGTCCACCTAACCAGCCTTTTCCAATCTTTGCATACATACTTGGTGTTACGCATCTCATATAAAACAATTGTGAAAATGTGAAATACTAGATTTTTTGGCATGGATTTCACTAGGATAAGACATAAAAATAATCTGATAATGTAACTGTATTTTTGTTCATTATAATATGAATGATATATCCATGTAATTAAATTAGCAAAAAACCCATACATAGGGATTCGGACAATAATCTTCTTTTTAAAAATAAGACACTTAAGGGCTGGGGATATAGCTCAGTGGTAATGCACTTGTCTAACATGCTCTAGGCTCTGGGCTCAATCCCCAGTACAAACAAACAAAGAAACAAATAAATAAAAACTTAATCAAAGAAATTAACTGTCATTGGCTAAGGTCATGCAATGATAGCTCTACATCCACACCTAAAAACTTTGCTTATATTCAGGGAAATGGGTATAAACCTGAAGGAATTGTCTCTCTCTGTGTGTGATTCTCTTGGTGTGCATGTATGTGTGTGCAAGGGGATGAGAGAGACTGTGTGAATATTCATATTTATTAATACAATTATATAATATTGTGTATTGCAATCTGGTTCAGTTACTCTCAGTTGATTTATTCACATTGTATTTGCAACTTGTAGTCTTATCTTCACCTTTTTTTTTTTTTAATAATTTCTTGGTCAGGTTCCTTTAACTATCATGTTGTTAGGATTGGAGTGTACTTCTGGAAATAAGAATAGGACCCAAAGCTGGTGGATAATAGTGAATGGATCAGGGATGCTTTACAGCAAATCAAAAGTTATCTGCACAATAACCCTTTCCACTCTTTCCTAGCATTTTTATCCCTCTTGTGAAGGAGCTCGTGAAAGTAAGCCAATGTTTTAGCAATCAAATTTAGTTCTATATTTTAGCCCCTTGGTTTCCCTTCACATCAATTCAACAAATATTCATTGATCTGGCATTGTGTACCATCTAATAAGCATTGTGCTAGTTACCTGGGATCCTAAGACTATAAAGTAGATTTTGCCTCCAGACACTTGTGGTATAAAGGGAGGAGGCAAAAAGGTAATTAACAAATTATTATTTAATGTGCTAAGACTGATAATAGAGGGATTCTTAAGGTGTTATGGGAGCCTAAAAGAGGGAACAGATAAGTCCAATAGTTAACAGGTATGATGACATTTGATGTGAAACTCAAGGTATGAGTGCTTTAAGTATCAAAGAAGGTGAGAAAAGACCTTTTTTAAGTAAAGGAAACATGAGTAAAAGCTACAAACAAATTACAAAGCTATATGAAATGTTCTTGGCTAATGACTAATTCAGCTTAACTGGAGTTTGAAGTCTCTCTCTCTCTCTCTCTCTCTCTCTCTCTCTGTATTTTTGTTCAATATAGTATGAATGATATATCCATGGATGTGTGTGTGTGTGTGTGTGTGTGTGTGTGTGTGTGTGGTGTGTGTGTATGTTCAGAAAGGAAGAAAGGAGGGTTGGGGAAGTAGAATAAAACAAGAATGGAATTTAGGATGCATGGAAACCTCTTACCTAAAGAAGAAACTTCTGCCTTATCCTCTTATTTCTCTCTATACAACTGAACTTACCCACAGTTGTGATGTATATATTTTGATCAGCAATGCAACTTCCCAAGTGCTTTTAAGTATTCAGTGTTGGATAAGCTTGGTCTGTAAGGCAGTGTGCTTCCCTCTCTACATAGGGAGGTTGAAACCTGTAGCCTGAAGGCTTGGAAAACCTGCTCAGGCTGAGGAATGTGGGCCTGCAGGCATGAAACCTGGTCTCTTTGCCCAGTGTAAACAGGAAGCAAGTAATGGTTGTAATAAGGAAAACTGAGACTCTAGGCAGTGAACGGCTGGCAGACAGCACCTGAAGCCACCAGAGGCCCAGGCACTCAGCTGGTAAATAATTGCTGTAAAGTCAAGAATATTTCACTCCCTCCTTTCAAGGGTGCTGATTTACTTTACTCTACCCATCGCAGAGCCCCTGTGTAACTGGAGTTGTTAAAACTTGACCCTCTGTTTTTGAGACTGGAATAAAGGAGGGAGCCAGAGGTGGGTGTATAAAAGCTTTTAGAGGAAAGTATGTGGCTGGTGGCATTCATATCAGATGACACAGCGTTCCTGTCACACAGATTGAATTCAGGTGCTTGAAATGTTCAAGAGCCAGCTTGGGGACTTGGCCTTTTGTCTGCCTCTCCTTTAAAGCTCTTCTTGTCTCTCTATAAGCAAGTCTCTCCATAAACCGGCTTGGAGAGGGCTCCCAGAAATGACTGGAAATGAAGTGCATCTGACTCTAATGAAATGCCAGCTTCGTTGAGTTTGAAATACTGTCAACCTTTTCTTTCCAGCGCTTAGATTCTAAAGCCACAGAGGAGTCTCATGAAGTGAAGCTTATGATAAGGACTGAGGGAACATTCAATAATCCAGTTTGACACACATTGATTTAGGAAAAGATACCCTAATGATCCAAAGGGTATTGACAATGAAAATGTTGAGATAATTGCATGTTGGCTTAAAAGCCATCATGTTTTGATGACGATGTCACTACTGATAATAACAGTTAATATTTATTGATTATTGAGATGCCCTTTCTTTATGACGTTTGCAATGTGACTCCAAACTTCAGCCTCACTCTTTTTTACTTCTCTAGTCCTTCCTGCAACAAGTAAGGATGTGGGTACACCTGCATGTACACATGTGCACACTGCTAATTCATAAATCCTTTATTTCATTTTATCGTTATAACTTATGAATTTGATACTATTATTATCTTTATTTTATGGAAAGAAAATTATAAAATTCAGGATGATTGGATAACTTGCTCAAGGTCACATAACTAGCCAGTGCCATAGTGAGAGTAATACCAGATCTGTCTGATCCTAATACTTCTGTCCCATCATTCTATATGTCCTTCAGTTCAGTGATTCTTAAGGGGAAATGATTTTTGCCCCTGGGGGGGGGGGACATTGACAATGTCAGGAAATATTTTGGGTTGTCACAGTTGGAGTGGAAGTGCTACTGGTGTCTGATGGGTAGACACTAAGGATTCTGCTTAACATCTTAAGCAGTACATTCTCCACCATAGTAAAAACTGACTTGCCTCTAAGTGCCATTGAAAGTAGTCTTGATTTAGTTGTATAGAAAGCCATACTTGTGATTATGTTTAGAAAACTAGATGATTTATTTGAATGGAGATATAAGTAAAATGCAATAGAAGAAAATTTTGTTTGGTTTTTATGTACTTATTTTCTTTCTTCTTTCTTTTTTTTAAGTTTGATTTTAAAAAATGGATAGGATACTGGGTCCTACAGACATTTATGGGTTGAATCATGGACTACCTAAGCTGGAAGTTCTTAGGCAATCTTAGTCCAGTGATTTTCATTTTAAAAAGTACCTTACAAATATAATTACTCAGAACTCAAATATATAAAACAGATAAAAATAGTTCAGCTCTTATAGATGTGATTGAAGATATGGAAACTGCCTGTTTTTTTTTTTTTTGCCCTTTCTTCCACATCCTGTCCCCAAGCCCTCAGATACTTGCTGTACCAACATTATTAACAAAAGTAACTTTTTTCTTTTTAAGAGAATATGAGTTTGAATGATAAATTATATGTGGTCATTCAACTATAAAGAAATGCATTTACTGGGCACAGTGAGGTATGCCTATAATCCCAGCTACTCAGGAGGCTGAGGATCCTGTGTTCAAAGCCAAACTGGGCAAAACCAGACCCTCATCTTTAAAAAAGAAGAAAGAAGGAAAGAGGGAAAGAAAGAAGGAAATAGAGTGAGTGTGTGTCCTAAGTACGTGATTTGAAAACATTTAATTCAATACTTTCTCTGCACTATTTCCAAGTGAGAAGCAGGAATCTTTCTAAATATTAAAATTTTAATACTAAATTTCTATATGTTAGAAAGAACATATAGAAATTTAGTATTTCTCATAACAGCAGTATTATGTAGTAGAAAGGAATTTAGAAGCTAAGTTAGGGGAGCTGGGTCCATGCTTTTGTTGAGGTGCTCACTGGTTATTTGGTGTTGAACAACACTCTGTAACATTTGAATGAACACTCAGGTTACCAGTTAGATCCCCTCTGCATTTCCCAAGTGCCTACCACCTTGTTCAAGAGGAATTCTCAGAATTTGTTGATTTCTACCCTGTGTTCTACATCTTTTCTTGCTTAGGTTGTTAACTCCATAAATGTCATTCTTAACTTCTGGTTCTATGGTTATTATTATTATGGACATTTGAAGTGTAGATATGGGCTTTTAATCTGTATGTTTTCTTCATGTTCAGACCCAGGTGCACATCTATCTGAAATCCTGGATCCCATTATCTCACCATCTCCAGCCTCTAGCCCTCCTAGGCTTCCTCAACTCATAATGATATCACTCTCCACCCAGTTGCTCAGGTCAAGATTCTGGGTTATCACATTTGATTCCTTTCTTCTCTTCAGCCCTGTATTCAAGTGCACCAGCAAAGTCTATTGTCCTACCGCCCCTCCACCCCCAAACAACAAGGACAACAACAAAATCCCTGGTTGAACTGAAGCTGTCTTGCTCCAAGCCACTAACTTCTTTTGCCTGGTTGCACTCTCCACACTCACCCATCTTGCCGCTTTTATCCTTGACCTTCAAAGCAGCAAGGATTATTTTTAAAAATACAAATCATACAGCATTGAAATTCTCCTTAAAAATCAGTTCCATTCAAAGCCCTTGATAAGACCCCAAAGACTCCCTCTGCCATTGCTCCAGTCTCTTGTGATCCCATCTTACAGTCCTTTTCTGTGTTCCTTGAATATATAGTCTTTGCAAGTGCTATTTTTTTTCTTCCTGAAATACCTTCTTCACCTGACTATCTCCTTTTTATCATTTGGGACTCAGCTTAATTTTTACTTCCTAAGAAAGACTTTCCTTGAATATGATAAATGAAGGAATTCTCACTCCCTTTACTACTTTTGTTTTCCTCCTAGAGTCTATCACCATCAAAATCACTTGTATTTGCTGTTTTTACCTTTTGTCTCCTATCACTGAAAGCTCAATAAGAGCAAATTCTTGCCTGTCTATTCATAGCACTTACATACCCAGGATATAGTGTAGGTGTTTTGTGAATATTTCTTGAATGACTGTAAGGGTCCTTTCCTGTTAATGACATGGAGAGTTATAGTACCAATACTACTGGAAATAATTTGTAGACACACAAAAATCAAAGCAACTAAAATCAAAGTGGCATTTAGTAAATGTAGATGATAAACAAACTGAAAATTCACGTATTATTTCTGAAATTAACAAAATTTGGCCATAGGAAATTTAGCCTTCATAGAGCTAAATATTATTACAAACTTAATAGTGTTAAATTTAATATAATACCATTAAAACTATCAACTAAAACCATAAGAAAGTAATATTATTAAAAGTAATACTCTTAGAAAATAACATATAATGGCTAAATTTAAAATAACAAAAAAAAATAAAATTTTACTATCAAAGTTGCATAAAAAAGAATATATCTAGTGGAAAATATTCAGACAAAATTAAAATGGAAAACATAAAATATTATACAACTGTTTGGGATAGATTCATTCTTCAATGAATTGTTTCAATGTATAGAAAACACATTTTTAATGTTTTACTAATGTTTGTATAATTTTTATGTAGGTTTATATTAAAGTATAAAGATAAGAGAAACAGATAACAATGTCTTGTAAACTTTTTCTTTAATCTATCTCCTTGATCAGTTAGAAAACTTCAACAATCTTAGAATTGTTAGTAATTAAGATTTTCTTTTAATTAAGATTTTACAAAACTTCTTACTTTGAAATAACTTTAATTTCCAGAAAACTTACAAAAGTAGTAGAGTTTCCATGTCCCCGATTACCCAGCCTCTGTTGACAACTTATATGGCCATTATGTAGTTACAATATCTGGTAATGAAATACGAGAATAATACTATTAAATTAACTGAAAACTTTATTTAAACGTTTTCCCCCTAATGGCCTCCTATTATTCCAGAATCTAATCCAGGACCTCCCACTGCATTTAGTTGTGTGTCTCTTTATTCTTCTCCAGTCTATTATAGTTACTCAGTCTTGGTCTTTCTTTCATGACCTTCCCATTTGTGACAAATTCTGGAAGCTTATTTTATAGAATGCGTCTGAATTGTCGTTTTCCTGGTGCTTTCTGATGATTACATGAAAGTCTGCTTTTTTCCCAAAGATACCCTATTGATGATGCCATCTTCTCATGGGCATCATACTGTGGGTTTGTGATGACTCTTCATCTCAGTATTAGTGATTCCCACCAAGTTCTTAAGAAGATGGTGGTTCTGGAGACTAGTAGCAAGAGGAACCACTTGCCTGTCTACACTGTGGACAGAGAGTCATGAAGAACATGCAAAACCCTGCTTGCCTGTTACTTTCTTTATTTTTTGTATTTTTGGTACTACTAAGCACACCCTCTGAGCTACATTCCTAGCCCATTTAAACATTTTATTTAGAGAAAGGGTCTCACTAAATTGCTTAGGGCCTAGCTTAATTGCTGAGATTGGCTTTGAACTCACTTGATCTTCATGCCTTGACCTCTAGGATTATAGCTTCTGGGTTACAGGTGCACACCACCATGCCTGGCTCTGTTAAATTCTTTACCCTCAGTAAAATGAGTCTATTTTTAAATTGTTTAATATTATCCATTTAGGTGAATATTACTTTAATGAAAAATAGACAGGGACAAATACTTTGGATTGTTTTGGAGAACCCCAGACATTGAAGTACTTTAATAAACTCTAGTTTTATCAATAAACTTGATTTTTATCATCAAAATCATTACTTTTTCTTTCTTTCTTTCTTTTTATCTCCAATATTATCTTAATAGCTGAAGATATCAATGCTTCTTTTCAGAAAGACTCAGAAAGGGGAAGTGAATATAAAATGCTACATTACTCATCTATTTTAGATCTTACTTCTTTCTATCATTCCTTCCTTCCTTCCTTCCTTCCTTCCTTATGGGTTAGGTCAAATAATAGTGATGGATACATTTTCAATTTCATATTTTTTCTTATCATTTGGTGTAAAATAGAAATATAGGATATAATGAATATGGACAATTGAATTATGGTGAAAAACTGACCACAGTTTTCTCCTACTGGGATTCCTCACAAGGACACACTTGTGGGTTGATCTCTTAAAGTAAACACTGGCCTTCTCATGGAGAAATGGAAAAAAAAACCCAACAATCCCCTTGTAGAGGATGATTAATAATTTTCTTTTAACTTGAAATGAATTCAAGGAGTTTTAGTTCAGGTTAGGCAGCCAGTTGCCTAAAAAATAGGCTTGAACCTGGCTTTGAGTAGGCCTGTATTCCTAATGTTCTTTTTACCATGATGCAGAAAGTAGAGTTACTGTGGGTAGCTCATTTACTCTCAGCATGTTTAACATGGAAATGATGATACATTTTTCACCTGTTAGGTTTTTGTCAGAATGAAATAGTGAGGACTTTCTGGGAATACAAAGATAAGAGATTGCCTTATCTATAGCTCTGTCATGCTCCCTGAATTGCCCTCTTCTTTTGATGGCAAATGAAGAAGTTCAATACCACCTGGCTTGATCAAAAGAGGCAAAAAAAAAAAAAAAATTTTTTTTTGGCTCATTTAACTTAAAAGTTCAGGAGTTGGCTTATCTAGTAATTTAAATAACTCTTTCAAGGATTTCTCTCTCTGCCCAAGTCTTAGTTCTCTCATCCTTGGATATGTGTTCAGTCAGGTTTGCTGCTTGCCACAAAATGACTTTTTGGCTCATATTCTATAATTTTGGCAAGCACACTGATTTTGTGCCCATGTCTGAACCAGAGGAAAAGATCCCCTGACTGGTGTGGCCTGAGGTGAATGCTAATGCCAGTTCCACTTAAACTGTATACTTAGGAACCAAGTGGAAGAGAGTGGTTGTCCAATGGAGAGTTGAGGTACTATTAGAAGGAGAACTCTAAAGGATGGAAAGTCTGCTGGGATGGAAAAAAAATAGCTCCTGTCCACCAGGCCCTCCTTAACCTGCTGAACCTCCTTTCCACCTATTGAAATTCTATCAATCCTCTAAGGATTGTCTTAAGAGTCTCCCTTTGATGTCACTCCTGATCCTCTAGCCAAGAATCATGTCTTCTTCCCCTTTTGTGTTCTTTAGCACTTTGTGTCTTTTTTTGGTGCTTATTTTAGTAAACTCTATGTTATTGATACAAGTTCACTTTTCAGATTCTTTATTGACAATTTTTGAGGGCAGATACAGTATCTTACTTCTCTTTAAATCTTCAACAGGGCCCAACAAATGCCTGATTCATAATAGACTATCAGCAAATATTTATTAAATTGACTTCTTAATGTTGTACAAGTTATGAATAATGGAAAATAAACAAGACGAGATAATTTTATTATGTACATAATTTATTAACTGATTAATTTATGAAAAGACAAACAGAAGCGATGTTAACTATTCTAAGAAGCCATTTATGTTTAAGAAATAAGAACTGCGGCCCCAGGAGAGGACTTACTGGGAGTGGGTGCTACGGGATCTATTCTGCATTTACTAACTCTTTGCCTTCCCCTTTTATTCTTCAGTTGTCTGGGTTCACGTCGAAGCTTGTTTCAGCTATCCAGAATGCCCGTAAGAATTCTGCTGGATCTGGAAGAGAAAAAGAACTGATGGTGTTAACCCAACCCATTTTGATTGAGACCTACACAGGGCTGATGTCATTTATTGGAAATCGCAACAAACTTGGCTATTCTCTTGCCCGTGGGAGTGTTGGTTTTTGAGACTCTTTTTGGTACATTATCCATAGATATGCCATTATTGAAGATTTTGCTTCAGTCCACTGTATTTTTGGACAGAAACAGTATTTTTAGATAGTACTATATGACTTTGAATATTTAATATTTCAGGAAAACTGAAAGCTTGATTGACTGGATAGATACACATTTCAGGTGTATCTATTTTACTAAATTTCATTAAAATTGGAAAATAAATATTGCTGAACTCAAGTAATGTTATCAAATAAGTGCCTGATCGTAAACTCTGAGCAGACTCTGGTTTCTTTTTTCTCCTGCTTATTATATGTAGGCATTTGCCAGGTTCTGATCTTCACCCTTCTGATCCATATGTATTCCCTGGTAGTTCTCCGTAGCTCTATTATTGTAGCTATCACTTTTATGAAGATGACTTCCAAATCCTTATCCATACCCCTAGTATTTACTCTAAGATTCAGTTTCACATTTCTGTTTGCCAGTTGTGTACATATCAGTGTTCCAATGGCCTTTCAAATTTAGCATGTTTATGGTCCCATTTCTCAATCACTGAAATCCATCAGTTTTCACTTGTATAAATGCATTCCATATCATACCACATCTGTATGTGGTTTGGCCTTGTATCCCGATATCCAGACATTGAACTTAAACCTCATTCTCCTTTCACAACTGTTCAAATATTCCTTCTCCTTTCCATTCTCATAGTGATAGGACTAGATCAAGATTTTAATTATGCTCACTTGATTGTTTCAATATCCTTTAATTGGGATCCCTATTCCAAGGTTGTTTCTATCCTTTATGTGCTTGGTTGCCAGATTCTGAAAGCACAATTTGATTGTATCACTCCCTGGATCAGGAATTTTCAATGACTCATCTCCCTTTGCATATTTTTTGTTGAAATGTTTTTATTCAGTAATGGATCCTTTCTTCAAATAAAATCTCCTATGGGAGCCCCTGAATGCCTCAAAAAAAAAAAAGTAGGAACTCTGTAATTGAAGTGAAGATGGGAATGTCATTGGTCTCTCACTGTTTAAGTCTCAGATTGCTCCATTTGGGATTGATTACCATAAAATTATTACAATAAACTTTTTACCTTTCCCAGGACCCAATAGTTATTGCTAATGATCAGTTAATTACACCCCCCCCACACACACACACTTTGGGAAAAAGCTGAAGCAATCATATGAAACCATGTCCATGGATCTCAGAGCATTTTGAGAACCACATTTTCAAAAACATTATCCTAACTCACTTTGTTCCCATTACTCTTATTTTTGATTTCTTCTTTGTGTCTCCATAAGTTAGATCTAATTTTGAACAATCCAGGAGAGAGTTTTTTTGTTTTTGTAATTTTAAATCTTACTTTATTTAAATACATTTAGAAAAGCATCTTTTTGAATATTGATTACCATAAAATTATTACAATGGACTTTTTGCCTTTCTCAAGACCCAAAGTTGAGATATCTTGGTTGACATTCAAATTGAAAATTCCAGCTAAGTTTTTTGTTTTGTTTGTTGTTTGATTTGGGCTTGTATCACTTATTTCTAAGTCTTAAAATATCTTATTTTCTCAATTTCAAATATTTATTCTCTGATACATTTACAAACAACAATTTGGTGTAAGTGTTTAAAACCTCAACTTTGAATATCCCTTATTTTATTTTGTCTCTGTTTTCTTCCATTAATATTTCTCTCCTTTCCTCTTGTCCCCCTTTACATTACTCACACCCTCCCCAATATTAACAAATATTGTTATAGTCCCCAAGGCAAGGAACTTCTATTCAGACTGTGAAAGGAAATGTTGAAATCCTTAGCTGTCCTGTCAACAGTAGTGGGATGAAAAGTCGTTAGATTATTTTGGCAGTGGTTCTGAAGCAGGCATTATTGGCAAATTATTGTAATATTGCTCCCTGAAAATCCCCATATGGTTCAAGATAGTGGCATTTGCTGGCAGAAGCCTTTGAAACGTCCAGCACATTCTTCTGAGGATTGCTCTGACAATTGACTTCTCTCTGCACATTTGTCCCTCTTGTAACTGAGGCCAGCCTGTTCCCTGATGTCCTCCTAAAGGACACAGTGCAGCAGCATCAACAGGAACTGCTTAGAAAGGATGAAAGGAGAGAGCTATTTCTTATTCTTGAGACCTAGTCTGTGACAATAGGATAAGCGCTTAGTAGAACCAAAGTTGTTTCATGTGAAGAAGTGAACTCAGAGTTGACATGAGAACTCTTTACCCTTCATGGGCACTGCCTGCCAGATAAGATATTCCATTAACTGATAAATGGGACCTAGAAGGCAGGATTATGACCAGAGTGTGAGAGGATTCAGGAATTAGGATAGCAGTTCAAGATAAGAAGAACTTCTTTATAGTTACAAATGTCCACTGATGGAAAGGGTCGCTTTGTGAAATACTGAGCCCCCCTTCACTCAAATGTACCAGAAAAAATAGATAAAGTGGATATTATAAAAGGCATTGCTGTATTGTAACATTTGGAGAGAAGAAACAATCATTTAAGGCTAGTGATCTTATAATTCCCCAAATAATTATTGCGAATTATCAGCTAATTACACCCCACACACACACTTTGGGAAAAAGCTGAATCTATCGTATGAAACCATGAAAGATTAACTTTTCTAATGTTTAATTGTGTCTTCCCCAAATTGGAGAGAATGATACTATTTCTGCCTGCTTCATAAAGATCTTTTGAGGGTTCAATAAAAGGAAGTCAAATTCTTTTATTAAATATAAAACACTGAATACCTTTCTATAGAGTGTTGTGACTTCAGTAGCATCAAATGGGACAAATCCAAGGCAACTCAATTCACTTCCCTCCAAGAGTTGTTTCTTGGTCACCATGGACCTTTCTCATTTGATGCTTGGTGTTTTCACTTAGCTTCTTTTTCCTTATGCACAATTGGCAGCCAGAATCCTGGGGACCTTCTTGTATATCTGAGTTTCTTCAGACTGATATCTGAAATGTTCACTTATATTTACCAAAGGAATGCCATAAGTTTAACAGTGAATAGATTAGAAAGGAGGCATTAAGTACTATCACCACAAAAGTGTCTAGGTGAATGGTCCTCATTATTGGATCTTTATTTCGTTCAGTAATTCTCACAAGAAAATTTTTAATAAGCCTCCTTTCAGAAATGGCATAAGTATATCCACTGACTATTTCCCCACAGTCTTTTGATACATCTTGGTCTGTTTTGATGGTTAGGAAATTCTCCTTGTGTTGACTTGGAATCAATAATGTCTGTCTGCCATCTTTTCACTTAAAAGACAAAACTGTTATGGATTAGAGTAAGGTAAACTTGGGTTTTCATGTCAAGATGTGGAGCATTAGGTTACAGAGGCAAGACTGATGAATTCTCTAGAGTTTATAAGAGGGAAGGTCAAAAGTCAGAATGCCTCACCTTCCAGAGGCCAATCAAGCTTCTTCTTCTGCATGACTTTTGGCTGTCTTTTAAGTGGAAAAGAGTGGGTGATTTGTGAGTTGGCTGTTTTTGCATCATTTGCCTGAAGGCTCACTTTCCTTGTCCCTTTGCTGTGCTGTTCTAAGGAAGCCAATTCTCAAAACCCTGGGGCTAAGATAGCATGGAAACCACCTATACAAATGCCTTCACTTCACAGACTATGAAGCAAAGGCCTCTTAGAAACTAGGAAGAAATTGGTCCAAAAAAAAAGATGTCAAATTCTTGGCAATGCTGATATTAGAGCAAATCTCCCAATTCCTATTTTTGGCACACTTCGATTTTCAATATAATATCTCCATTTGCAGACGCCTGTCATCCGAATCAGTGTATCATGTTTGCTGGGTTAATTCTAAAGTGAGAAAACAATAGATCATAGTTGTTAGGGGGAATTTCCAGAATTTATCTTTCTTTTCTTAAAGGCTAAGGTCACTCATAGACCTCTCTGATTTCCCATCTGATCAAAACGCGAAAACAAAGCGGCGGAAGCCAGCAGTGCCAACAGATATTTTGTAAGGCTGCTTTACCTCTGCCTGGCATTTTGTGGGGCAGGAGAGGGAGGGCAAAAGTATTAAATTTAGGCTTAAAAGCTCCTCAGAAATTCTTTACACACAGGAGACCAAGTTGGAGAAAAGAAGATGACTTGTGCCAAGGGGAAGAAAAAGAGAGGCTAATGCCTGTGGTTTTCAAAGGTTAATAACAGCAAAAAAAAAAAAAAAAAAAAAAAAAAAAAGTCCAAGTATTTGCTCAGGGATGAATGCTCGTTGGCTCTCAGCCAACAATTATACAAGGGCTTTTGCCCACATCCTGTAGCTGTGGTTTAGGGACGCTGCTCATGAGTGACTTCTTATGCTTAGTGGCAGGAAACTTTAGTCACTGATGTGTAAACTCTCCTTTGGTCTGCACCTCCCACAACGTGCTCTGAAGGCAGTCAGGGGGCCAGGCCTCCCGATTTCCTTGCAGATACCATTCCCCAGAAGCTAATGAAGAACTTGATTTGGGATTTTGGTAATGACCAAGCATCAATCAATATTTATTCCACCTAATTTTGGCAACCCCTTAGAATAACTCTGCAGCCATTGATCCCAGATGTGGTTTTGTTGCTTGAGCAAAGCACCTGGTATGCAGTTATTGATCTGTTGTATTTTTGTACCCTCTCCTTTCCTTTCCTTCCTTTTCCTTCCGTCCCCTTCCCCTCTTCCCTCTTTCCTTCCTTTCCTCTCTCTCCTTATTATTAAGACCATCAGAAGCAGTTAGCTTTCAGCTGAAAGTATCAAAAAACATAATCAGGGTTACATCAACCTTTCAACTGTATGCTATATTCTAGTTAGCAGGAAACATGTTGACCTCTCCAGTATCCCACTGGTTCATTTTATTGCTCATATCATGTTGACTGATCCAGGTGAACAGGAAGTAATAGCTACTAATAGCAATTGTGTAAAACACACACACACACACACACACACACACACACACACACACACATTATCTCTTTAAAATTCTTGGGATTTTGTCTCCAAAAGTCACATTGGGTATTTCTCAGGGAGATCAGTGGTCTGGGATGTGTTAATATGATCCCCATAAGACAAGTGATAAATTGTTGTACTAATTGACTAAGAAAGAGCCACACCATGCTTAATGGAGTTCTTTTGGAAATAACATGTACCTCATTTGGATCTGCTGCTTGAAACTATTGAGCAATTTATCCAGAGAACTTCGAATTTTGAGTGGAGCCCAGAATGGAGGAAGGATCTGGAGTAAGTCTAGGTTACTATGTATGCTGCTTTGCCATTTGGACTATATACTATAGTAGAACTAATGGTACTTGAAGTAACTGTGGGAAATAGAGATTTTAGTATAGAACCCTTGGTCAGTTCCTCTATGTGAATCACTTAGGATTTTAAGCACATATAAGCTACCCTTTCAGGTAACTACCTTCCTTTTAAGAAAGAGCTTTGGGCTTGCCACTGGACTCTAGTATAGAGTAAGCAACTAACATAGTATGGCAATCAATTGCCATGCAGCCTAAGCTGCTCACCATGTACTGGATGTTGTTTGACCTGTTAAAAGTATCAGGTTCGGCAGGTGCAACAGCACTCTATCATCAGTGGGAAGAAATTAACACAAGATAAAGGTCAAGCAGGTCCTGAAAGCACATGTGAGTTGCACTAGCAAGTGCCCAGAGGACCACAATTCTTATTTTGCTATATTTTCTTCTCTCCAGCAACCCACGCTTATGACCTCATGGGGAGTTCCCAGTGACCAATGAACTGAAGAAAAAACAAAAAAGAGTTGAGCCTGTTTTACAGATTGTTTTGCTGTATCACCTGAAAGTGCACAGTTGTGGCCCCTACTCCATGGTAGACCTGGAAACACAATGGTGAAGGAAATTTCTCTTAGTGCTTAGAACAAATAGAATGCCATTTCCCTATTTTGCCTCAGAACCACTGTCCATTTCATCCGTGAAGATATTGAGAGCTGTGATAAAACCCAGTTATTTTTAGGGAGCTTGCCAGTGCACAGACATGATGCTAGGTCTTCCATTTTGCTTATAACAAGTTGAGTTTCACATAGCATAAACCATGTCACTATTTTAAACACAGTGTTTTAGTGAGTAGAATTAATTACTTACAACTTCATTAGAAAAGCTGAGGTAAACCTGGGATTTCAGAAGTAACTCCAGAGCAACATTGCAAAACTGGCCCACCCACCCAGGAATTAGTCATGTCTTCCATGCAGAAAGCTGGCTATTCAGGAAGTTGCTATCCCAACAGCAGGCACCAAAGTCACATGACCTTAGCTGCAATTGATCAGGAGCTTCTGTTGGAACTACTGGCTTTAGAATGGCCTTGTGTCTGCCATATATACACCAGAAAAATGGATGTGACACATTCTACCCTCTTCCTTCTAAGGCATCCTGAAGCAGGACTTGCAAAGAGGTTTCCATTTCTTCCTCTTAATAGTGATTCTGAGAATTTATGGAGTAATTAGTATATACCAGGAAATGTGCTAAGATCTTTGCATTAAGTATATCAGTGAGACCTCAAATAACTTTCTCAGGAATATAATTATAATGTCACCTCTTCAATTTTGAGATGAGAAGAAGTGAAGTGTAAAGAGGTTGAGAAACTTGGCCAAGATTGTATAGTCCTAGGTGAAAGAGCTTGGTTAAATTAGAAATTAATCAGGTCTAAAAATCTAGCTGCAAATAAATCTGCAAAATATATTATTTAGGGTTGTATACTCTGCAATGCAAAGGATCTACTAGAAGAAAGTTGAAATGGATTTTGAGATTGCCATTCCATGGGATACACAACTGTTATCTGTTTCTCCTTTGATTGACTGTGAACTACTTGACGGTATCCCAATTTCTCCCCTAGCACAGCCATTTACTTATGTTAGGCATCCAGGAGATGTGCTCTTTGATACTGATGCCATAAATATTTTGGTTTTAACCCATTTCAGTAGCACATGCTTCAGCTGCTGTGAAGCCACTGACTTTTTGTGGTCTAGTTTTATAGCAGCAGATAGACTTAAGTCTTCTCTCTGACTATGGAAAGAAATAGTATTCTGAGTTCACCAAAGGCCTTTTTATTCCCCAAGGACTTTATTGTGGTTACATAAAAAATCTATGTAGCAACACTCAGAATGCATCATAGCTACAGAAAGTGAGAAATTCATTTGACTAGAGAAAAAAGTCATATGGATAATTATCTGAGTGAGGTCCAGGGGGCCAGTCAGGAATGTGTTAGTTTCAGAGTGGAGTTCAGTTAGCTGAAGCACAGGTCACACCTAAAGTAAGCAAAACATGATGGCCTGGTAGATACTCTGGCCAGAAGAGGTGTGTCAGGAGGAGGCGATAAGCTGAGTCTCTTCTGGCCAACTGTGGACTTCATGGGTAGTGAGCTGTAAGCAAGTAGTGGAGACCAATCAATTGACATTAGCGGCTTTCCAGAGAGAAGTTCAGTAGAAGAGGCAGGGAAAGTGGGAAGAAAGCAATGGCTTCCATGGGAAATGCAATGTATGCATATCTAAATAAGTCGAATTGAAAGGGCTGGTGAAAATGACCAGTCCAATTAGGAGGTACAATTAAAGGCATATTTTTCCAGATACAGGGACTTTGCCTAGAAATAAAGGTCAGGGAGTCATCCAGAAATGAGTAGTAATTAAAACTTGAAAAGTGGATCAGATTGCTTAGAGTAAGGATATAGAACAGTCCTATCCAATAGAACTTTCTGCAATGATGGAAAATTCTCTAATTCTTAGTTCTTTGTTACCCATTACTTTAGCCACCAGCCATGAAATATGTCAAGTGAGGCTTAAGACTAAAATCACTTTATTTTTATTAATTTATATTTATATGGCCGCATGTGTCTAGAGGCTGTCCTACTACACAGCATAGATAAAGCATGGAGAACAGAATGTCTGAGAACTAAATCCTTAATAATAGCAATATTGAATATCTGAGGTTATCTTGGTGCTTCCTGCCAATGATATGAAAGAACTTTCAAGTCTTCATTAATTACACTTTTCTTCTATATTTTATCAAGTGTTTAAGAAAATCAAATAATACATATGACTTTGTGTTAGAAACCAACATCTTCTCAACTCCCTTTCCTACTTCCAGCTTAGTACAATTATTTTAAGAGCCATTCTTTATGGTTCTGCTGGGGATCACTTCTAAAAAGTTTCTGCAAACCTGAATGGTTAGGAAATCTTATTGAAAGCAGATTTTTAAGATGATTTGTCATCAGAAAATCAAACTGGCTCAACTTTCCAACTTTCAGATCATATGACCTTGCTCAAGTCATTCTACTTTAAACTCTAAAAAGATGTTTATATTTCTATTTATTGTTTTATTGACATCAGTTGTTATTGACCTTCTTCCTAAAAGAATAATACATTTTTTTATCTGCACTGGACTTCATACTTATTTCCCTTTCCTTTTAAAATGTTTATTATTTTCACTTGTCTTTTGATTGCATTTATTACTTATGTAATATGTTTTTGCTTCTATTTCTTTATCAACTTTAGTTTCTTTTTTATCTTTATGTAATTTTATTATTTTCAATTATAATAGTGTGCAAATGGTTCAGAACGTAGAAAAATAAAAAAAAATACTCTTATACTTCAATTCTACTCCTCAGAGGCCATCACTAATAATAGAAGTTTTCTCCTTCCAGACCTAAACACATGAGTACATCTAAGTGTGTGTAAAGTTTTGAGTTTCTAAAAATTGCAAGTTATATATTAGGATTTCCAGGATGCTTCTTTTTTTTTTCTTTTATTCTGCAACATTTCCCTTCTCAAGGGAAATATATTCCTCACATCTTCCACATCATCATAGGCAAAGTCACTTCTAAGTACGTTACACAATTTATTTAAATATTCCTCTGCTGAAGGACATTTAAGACTTTCCCAGATTTTGTCAAGTATTAAGAATGCTGCAATGAGTACCCATGCTGACATATCCTTAGTTAGATGAGTATGTATTTCTATAAGATAGTTTCATAAAAAGCTCTTCAAATAATATGCCCATTTTAAGATATGATAAATATTGCCAAGTTATTTCTGATAGGTGGTATGAATTTATACTCCTGCCAAGCATTTGATAAACTTTAATTTTATAAACTAGGTATCACTAGTTTATAAAATGTCAGCCAAAATTAGGTAAAATGTTTTTTTTACTCTTTTATTTTGCATCTTTAATGATTTAGTGGTAAGATTAAAGATTGGTTTAATAATAAAAGCTATAAAAGACGACAATGGAATGTGGAAAGATCTCCCATGTTCACAGTTTGGGAGAATTAACATTGTTAAAACAGCCATATTACCTAAAGTGATCTACAGATTTAATGCAATCCCTCTCAAAACACCAATGATATTTTTCACAGAACTAGAAGAAATTATCCTCAAATTTATAGGAAGGCACAAAAGACCCCAAATGACCCAAGCAAATCTGAGCACAAGGAATAATACTGGAGGCATCACAATACCTGATTTCAAAATATATTGCAGAGCTACAGTACCAAACCAGGACAGTATGGGTGTAAAAACAGACCCACAGACCAATGAGAGAGAGTAGAGAGCCCAGAAGAAATAAATCCACACATCATCAGCAAAGTGATTCTCAGCAAAGGTTCCAGAAGGATACACTGGAGAAAGACCCTCCTCCTTGACAAATGGTGCCAGGAGAACTGGGTATCCACGTATGAAAGACTGAAACTAGATCCTTGCCTCTCGTCCTATAGAAAATCAACTCAAAATGGACCAAAGATCCCAATGTAAGACCTGGAACTTTAAAACTACTAAATGAAAACACACGGGAAATACTTCAAGATACTGGCACAGGCATTGATTTCCTGGATTAGATTCCAACAATTCAGGAAACAAAAGCAAGATTGAGAAATGGAATGGCATCAAATTTAAAAGTTTCTGCATAGCAAAGGAACAATCAACAGAGTGAAGGGACAACCTACAGAGTAGGAGAAAATTGCTGCTAACTATTCATCTCACAGAGGCCTAGTATTCAGAATATACAAAGAACTCAAAAAATTAAACAACAGAAACTAAGTGATCCAATGCAAATTATTTGAATAGACACTTTACAAAAGTAGTAGCATGAATGGCCAATAAATATATTTAAAATGCCCAAATTTTTAGCCATCAGGGAAATAATATTCCTTCTCACAATCAGAATGGCTGTAAGTAAAAACAAAAAAATTGTTGGCAAGGATATGGAGAAATGGGAGGGTATCTAACTAAAAGCTTCTTCACAGCAAAGAAAATAATCAAGAATGTGAAGAGAGAGCCTATAGAAAGGAAGAAAATCTTTGCCCCCTGCACCTCAGATAGGGCATTAATCTCCAGGATATAAAAAGAACTCAAAAAATTTAACACCCCCCCCCCAAAAAAAAACCCAACCAAATAACCCAATCAATAAATGGCCTAAGGAACTGAACAGACATTTCACAGAAGAAATACAATCTCACAGAATGAACTTTAGTTTCTATCTCTTCTTTTCCTCTATGAAAATAAAGATACTGGTGATATTGCCCTATTTTTTTTTTCTCTAGCAACTATTATTTTGGACATTGATTCTAAAAAAAGATAGTGTGGTTGAGTCTGAAGAAGGCACATGAGGCTTAAATTGTTGGCTGATGTGCTTGAGTTTTTCATCTTATTTTGCTAGCAAACACACAAAAATAATATCATTGTTTACATGCGATCAGACTACAAAGTGTATCATATGCTTTATTTTATTTTGGGGGTATCGGGATTGAACTCAGGGTCATTTGGCCACTGAGACACATCCCCAGCCCTATTTTGTATTTTATGTAGAGACAGGCTCTCACTACTTAGCACCACTATTTTGCTGAGGCTGGCTTTGAACTTGTGATCCTCCTGCCTTAGCCTCCCCAGTCACTGGGATTATAAGCATGTGCCCCGGCTTTATCATGTTTTGTTTTACTGTGATTCTCTTATAGACCCCTATGCTATAAATATCTTTGTATTGCAGATAAAACAATACAAAAAAGAAGTAGAATGACTTGAGCAAGATCATATGATCTGAAAGTTGGAAAGTTGAGTCAGTTTGATTTTCTGATGACAAATCACCTCAAAAATTTGCTTTCAATAAGATTTCCTAACTATTCAGGTTTGCAAAAACTATGGGTTGGGCTACATATTTACAATCCACAATGCGTGTTGGAGCAAAGAAATTTGAAGCTTGTGTGCTGTGACCACATTTTCTTTCAAGGAACTCTAGAAATGCCTCCAGGCATTAGGGTACTTCATGAACCCAAGTTGAAAAATGCTTACCTATGGGTAAAGAATCATCCAACATTAAACTAACATTTACCAAGCACTTATTTGCTGGCATCTGAGATAGGATATTTCATATGTATTGTCTTATTTTGTCTTTTAGCAGCTCTCTAAGTAAAGAATACATCAGAGAAGAAATAAGTAGTTCAAATGTCAATAATTTATCGCTGTGATGGTATCCTTTTTTTTCATAAAATGGGGAAGAATAATTTGTGACTCAGAGACATAACAAACAGAAACAATAAATTTGGTACAATTAAATAAGGTAGGTGGTTTAGTTGCTTGGGAGACGGGCAATATGAGAACATACCACCGATGAGTAATAGTGAAGTATTATACAACTTTGGTCCTGTAACTAGCAATGAAATTGACCCAAATGCATGGACATCAGGGAACTCTTTCTGTGCATAAAGCAAAAGACTTTGAACTTTCTTCTAAATTACTAAATTCCAATGACAATCGTGCTAGAAAGATTGAATAAGGTTGGGTCCCTTACACGCCAAACCCACCCAGGAAGTTTCCAGTCATTCTCAGTAATCCTGTGATTAATGTAAACTCATTAAAGCGGTATTTCAGGCAAAGGGTGGATCTACGTTTCAGGTTTCCTGAACTTTATTTGATTGAGGGAGAAGGGGGTGGATTTCTTTAACCAAAAAGAATACAACATTATAAATACAAAATTAGGCACAAACATGAATCTTTTGGATGATAAAATTAATCTCTAACAGTTACAGATATTACAGGCCTGAAAAAATTAGAAAAATTAAGAATCCAGAAAAAAGCATAAGGCATTTATTATTTAATATATCACTATTAATTAACATATCACTATTATTAATTAACATATAATACTTATTGTTACTACATATTGGTTGATCACCTCTTTATATGACAAAATCTTCATATGACAAAATCTTTTCTCAGTTGACTGAAATATGTTTTTGTAAAAGAATTGATAGTTTAGATAGTTTTCACTGTTTATGATTGGTAATATTATCATAAAATTTAAAAAATGTTTTCAAACATGGGGAAACATTTTATCAAGTTTCTTTGACACATGATATATAAATATTGGAAGAATTTTCACAGACAACCTGACTTTATGTATTTTCAATCTTCTTTTTCTCCATAACCCTCAAGCTTCCTGTGCCCCCATGCTTCATTCATTCTTCTGTATGAACTGAACTTTGGCCCCGCCCTTTGAATCATAGTTGGTTGTAGCAGTGTTCTTGGGGGCCAGCCTTATAGTCTTATAACAGAGTAAGTAAACACTCAACTCTTCATGAAAGCAACAGGGAACCATATAATTTTATTCTACTAAACCCCAGATAAATGGAAGCCTACCTCAACAGAACCTAAACCAGATCACGCCATCTTAACACCTAACAGGAGGGTGTGAGTGATGGAGGGGAAGACAGATTGAAGAAGAACAGTGCTCTTAACAAATAGTTAAAATAGTTTACTTTTAAAAATTAAAAGAAAGCAAGCAAGAAATAAAATAAAAGACCACTTAAACACATTTCTAAGGTCTTTCCCAGAGCCTTGGGAGCCATTAAACAGAAGTATTCTGAAAACTTCACTAAGTTCAAAGTAAAATCCACTCTGGCTGCAGAACTGTTGAAGGTCTGGCACATTTAGAGTGCAAGACATTGATTCCAGAACCAGCATAACATAGACAAATTCACTATGTGGACCTTGGGAAAGTCATTCACCTTGTGAGCCTCAGTTATTTCTTGAAGAAGAAGAAGAAGAAGGAGGAGGAGGAGGAGGAGGAGGAGGAGGAGGAGGAGGAGGAGGAGGAGGAGGAGGAGGAAGAAGAAGAAGAAGTGTTTTGAATAGGTAACACCATCTCTGACATTGAGATGTATTTTAGTCAGTTTTTTTTTTTTCTGACTAAAAGACCCGACAATGACAACTTTAGAGGAGGAAAAGTTTATGTGAGGGCTCATAGTTTTAGAGGTCTTGGTCCATAGACAGCTGGTTCCATTCCTTGGGGCTTGAGGTGAGGGAGAACATCATGGTGGATGAATGTGCAGAGGGAAGTGATGATGATCAGAAGCAGAGACTCCACTGGCCAGATACCAAACATATACCCCAAAGGTATGCCCCCAATGACCCACCTCCTCCAGCCACACCTTACCCACCTGCAGTTAATCCCATTAGGGGGATTAGTTCACTGAGTGGGCTAAAGGTCTCCCAGCCCAATAATTTCACCTCTGAATGTTCTTGCATTGTCTCATGCAGGAGCTGTTGAGGAACACCTCACATCTAAACCATAACAAGATGCATCAGAGAGAACTGACTGTGACGGTAAGGTGCCCTCATATGGGGGCACATATGAGTGCCTTTATTGTTCAGGTCACAGAGGTAACTCCAGTGAGGAAGTGGTTACCTCGTCTTTCAAGAAGTCAGACAACTCTTTTTAAGGAATAAAAGAACAGTCTTTCTAGGGACTTTAGTCCACTTTGCATCCCAGTGATTTCCATGTGCATCACTAAATGACTGACAAGGGGCTTGTTTCCGTGGTAGCCATATCTGTAGTGCCTAGCAGCTGGAGGGCTTAACCCAACCCTGACACAGCTTCCTCAGTTGGGCTGGGCATCCACTTAACTAAAGCATTCAGGGCAGGACTTGACAACTCTGCACTTTGGGCCCTGGAAAGGATTCCAGAATCAAGAAGAGAGTAGCTCAGCAAAACCACTCATCTTGGCTCTGAAGTTTTACATGAGTTAAGGTCTCAAGGGGTACGTCCTAGCTAGAATGGAATGTTTATAGCATTGGAGTCTTGAGGAGCTCTTGGATGCTGAATGAAGCATTTCTTAGTGGGTGGAGCTCTCCAGTGTTATTTCTTAACACTGCTTGGTGCTGACTTTGTCAGGACAGTCTCCTATCCCACTGGTCCACTGGGCTAAATTTGCTTCAACTCAATCACAATAACTGCTACCTCTCTGGCCACAATCATTTCTGACTGTTTCTTACTGTTCTCTTCTAGCTGCCTGTACCCTAGGTTTGTCAACGTTTGACCACAATCCCTTTGCTTGAATGGAGGTCCATGCCTAAAAGTTAACAGACAGTCACAGCTGTGTGAGACGATCCAGGCGTAGAGCACATTCTAAAATAGAACCAGGCCACAGAGGGCATGGAAACATGCCTTGCTCAGGGTTGCCAGAGAATGCAGCCCTGAAGCTTGAGTTTTTCACGCCTCAAACTCATTAAGCCCCCAGCCTGCATTTCACACATCACATCCCTCCAGAATCTCTGGCTTCCTTCCTTCAAACAGAATACCCTTTTCTTCCTCAAGTGGCTTAATTGTTTTTTTACCAATTTGTTATTGATATTACTATTCATTCAGAATTTTCCAAATGCCAAAGCTATACCAATGGGGAACAGAATGTCCCTGCGGAGAAAAGCATTGCTCTGATTACCAAAATTACTGGATTATAGGCACACAGAGCTGGAGGGTATCCTGCAAATCATATCATTCTAATAACATGGTCCTACAGTGTGAGCAAAAAGAGGAACAAAGATCTCACAGTGAGTTGGGTCATAGCCAACAAAGTGGAAACTGACTCCTGGATTTGGATTTGTTTCTATTAAATCATTTTAAATTTATGATTCTTAACACCAAATTATTTGTGAAGATACTTAGGTGTTGTAAAAGTAAGCACCTGCTACAATCATAGCTAATTCTTTATCTTTTGCTTTCATTTTAGAGTAGAGCCTGACCTAAAGAGGTGCCAAAAAAATTATCTCCTGACAGATACAAACATCCTGGATATTTGTTTTCATTATCCAGGTCTCCATATAGAAATATCAAGGTCATAACTAAATATGATTCAAGTACATAAGCATAGGTGCTACCACTGGTATAATGATGAATCAGGGAAAGAAATGGAACAAATACTCTGCCTGGGTGGTGTTCTAGCATAGCAAGAGCATAAAGCAGCCCTCCTTCCCATCTCTACCCGCTGTAGAGGAAGGCATATTGGGATATTTATACCTATATCTATATCTCTCTCTATATAGCTATATCTATATAGATATAGATATATAATATATATATACACTAGCTGGATCACATATCTATCTATCTATCTATCTATCTATCTATCTATCTATCTATATTTCTAAAAGGTATACAATTATAGAAGGAAGAAAGAAAACAGTCAATTTATAACTGCAATGTCCAGGACTGTGCTAGCATAGCTCAGTGGTAGGGTTCTTGCTTGCCATGCATACACAAGACCCTGAGTTTAATCCCCAGTACTGCCAAGGAATAAAATAATAATAATATAAATTAATTAAAAACTTGGAAGCTCAGGGAAGTTTTTCATGGTAGGTGGTATTTGAATTGGTCTCCACGGATGGGAAAAAATTTTCCACTCACACAAGATAAGGGAGTGATGGAAGTTGAGGAGTGGTGTTTACATAGCACACACTGAGGAAGGTACTGAGAAAGTTGCCTGCAATGTATGGCCCAATTTGTATCCCATGGCTGGTGATAAGGAGGAAGCACAAAGTGTTACTCAAAAGGGACGATTCTACACTAAGTGAAGTAAGCCAATCCCCTAAACCCCAAAGCTGAAAGTTTTCTTTGATATGTGGATGCTGATCCATAATGGGGATGGGTGTGGGAGCATGGGAGAAATGGAGGAAGTTTAGATAGGGAAAAAGGTAGGGGAAGGGAGGGGGTGAGGGGAGGAAAGAAAGACAGTGGAATGAGATGGATATCATTAGCCTAAGTACATGTATGAAGACACAAATGTGTGACTCTGTGAACAACCAGAGACATGAAAAATTGTGCTCTATATGTGTACTATGAATTGAAATGCATTCTGCTGTCATGTATAACAAACTAGAGTAAATAAATAAATTTTTTTAAAAAGGGACGATTCTCAGTTAAATCTCAATTTCTTACGGTGAATTCCTACATCAGGGGCAAACACCAAACAGGTAGGCTTTTCAAATTTTGAAACTTCCCCATTTGAGTGATTTCACAACAAGGAAGTGTCAAGGTCGTCCTACTTGCCAAGGTTCATATCACTTGCTAATCTGGAACCTTAAGAGGCTGACCAAATCCTCTTGGAACTTACATTTTCTTATCTATACATCTTATCCAAGATCCATGCAAAAATTAGAATGACATAAAGTTTAAAAAATTCTTAGTTATAGTAGTACTTGGCACATATGTAAGTTCTTCCCCACAGTTCCAGCTTCCCAGGGGCTAGAAGTCAGACATGACAACTGGACTAGCTGGATCACATCTTGAATTTTCAGCTGAATGGTTGACAAATGAGAGTCCACATAGCTATGTAATCAACTATTCTGTTTTATCTAGAATTGAAGGGTTTCCTGGCATATAGGACTCTCACTGTTAAAACTGGGTCAGTTCCTGGGGAACCAGGAGAGCTGGTTACTCTCCTTATGTGGTTGGAGTGGAAGTGCTGGAGCAGTCCCTCTGGATTTGACTCTCAGCTTTTTCATATCTGCACCTGTTTCCTCATCTTCCAAGACAACGATAGTAGTGACATCTTGGTAAAATTGTTATAGGACAAAGTAAGTTAATTTACGTAACATTAGCAATTATTATGGTAGAAGATACCAAACTTCTTTTGTGCCCACTCACCTAACTCTGGCTTTCTTAGCCAATGAGAAAGGAATCAAGTTAATTTCTACTTATGAACCTACACACTCTCTATCTTCACAAGGAATTAGAGTTGCAACGTGACTCTCCTCCAGGAGCTCCTGGCACCCTTGGGCTCACCCTATGCTCACACTTTTTGTTCTGTGTTGCTTGGTCTTTGCACCACTCCATGTTGTGGACATCTGGTAGAACTTAGGGGGAGAGAATGTGGTTTATTACTTAAATCCTTCCCACTTGTCCTGCAGGGGACAGTGTGATGAGGTGGAAGAGCAGGCAATTGTTCGGTAGGACACTTGGCTTTGTCTCAGGCTCCACCTTGGCCCCAGACTTTCTTCTCTTGATCTTAGATTCCAAATCAGTGGATGGGCAATGTGATCCCCAAGCCCTTTGATTCTGGGTGGCTAACATTGCACTGGATGCATTTTCTTCTTTTTGTGTGTCTTTTTCTCTAGTTCAGGAAACAGAAGGGAGAAGCAGAGGCAGTCTTTTTACATTTTCAAAAATGTCTCCCAAACCTAAAGCAAAGAATTCTGAGGTTTCACACAAAGGGTTCTGCCCCCTCTAATTATGGCCCATTACAGCCCCAGATCCCTCTTGTCTGCAGAATGTACTATTTAACATTCTCTCTGGCGGTGCCTTCCCAAGGACACAAGCCATTCCTCTCACTTCTGTTGATGTTTATGTTGAGAAAGTAGATAATCCTTGCTGCAGTGACAAGTTGATTGAAGCAAGTAAAAACTGAATAGTGTTGGGAATTCTAATTGCTGACAGATTCATAATGGTGTGTGAGGTCTGGTGTCTGGCTGGCTGGCCCTGCTGTTCAGAGCAAAGTGTGAAGTCAAAGAGTATATTGTTTCTGGTATGAAATTTCTTAGCCCCAGAATTGTTTCTTTCTGAATGGAGGCATGGGGGAGAGACGTGGAGACAAACAACCACAGCACGTTATGAATAGGAAGAATGAGACAAGTGGGTGGAATTTTCTAGTGGAAAATGTAATGTCGAGATGGGTCTGGGGAGGTAGACCTGAGATAATGGCAGGGTGACCCTATGTTCTCATGGGGAGTCAATTAACTTCTCTGATCCATCTGTTAAATGGGTGTGTAAGGTTAAAATTATCTATGATTTTTGTTAGCCTTCAGTGGTTTTCTACCACATATTTCTAGGAAGAATAGCGTATAATCATACAAAGTCAGAATATTTCTGATTGTAAGGTCTTTAAACTGATGGCACCTATAGAGAATATGTATTGTCCATTGATGTTCATATGTGTCTATGGAATTATATGAAACAGATTGCAAGAATTCATAAATAGATGTATAGTATTACCGTCACACTGGGTTGAAACTAGGGTTAGGAAAATTATTTCACTTTATCTGCAAATTTTATTTCTTAAAAAATGTGTAAAGTAAATAAGACAAAATATGAACAGTTTTTAATTATGGATGGTGGGAAACAAAGGCACTGTAATAATTAAGTACTTTTTGTATTTGTATTTCTCTAAATTTAGAAAATAAACTAAATACCATCGTTCTTTCAATTTCTAATGTTTTGTGACTTTGTAAGATAACTTCTTTCAACCTCAGCTTTCTTATTCTTAAGAAAGTCTGTCTAGATGATACTTAAATCCCTTTGAATCCCCAAATTCTATTTCTGGTAAGAAAATAATAACTGGGATGGTTAATTGGCAGAGCAGGCAGAACCTGTTATTTTAAACCAGTGAGATGGAAGGTGAGACCCTCCTCAAAACAAAAGGGATGGTTTTGTCTTCCTCCCAATTTCTGGGAATTCCACTCAGATAATTAGTTCCCAAATATTGATTTAAATTCTAATTTTGAGGAATCAACTTCAGTATTTCTCTGCTTTAGCAGAAGCTATCACTGTGAGAGGAATTGATAGGGAATAGCTGAGTGGCATGTGCTCTGCCTTGCACAGGCTTTGGGTTCCATACCTGCTCCCTTGCACCTTATCCCCCAAAAGAGGAAAGGGGTGATTATTTGGGAAAGAGAATGGGCTTTTGTATAAAGAATCATTTTGTAATTAGACAATCCAGAGTTTTAATTCTGTATATCATATTTTAACCTGAGTAACTTTGAATCAATATATTTTAAACTCTCTAGGTCCGTATTCCTCATCTATAAAGTGAATGGGTTAAACAAGGTGAACTTAAAAGTATCCTCTATAAGAAAAATAAGTGTTTTACTTGATAATAGACAACTCTAGAGGAATGGCCTGAGATGAGTACCAATAGATGTTTGATGAGTAGAATAGATGTAGAATGTACAATATAGGGCTTAATAGAGATAGTCAGTTCATAGGACCCTAGAAGCCAAGGATCCTGCTGCTCACGTTCAAGGTGAAGTCATCCTTTCAGTCCTTTCTCAGAAATCTTTTATGCCATTTTCTCTTTAGCATGTGCCTTATCTACTACTTGTGTCTGGGCTACTTTAGGCTCCTGAGCAAACACTGTATCCAGAACATTATTCTCTTTAACCTTTGGTTTTTCTCTATCAATGCATTTCCCCCCTTTATTTTGTAGCTCATGGTCTTGATTTTTTTAGGATCTTCTCTCAGGGCAACTTCCTAAAACTTTGGTGTTTAAAAATCTTTTGATATGCTCCAGGTATATAATAAATTACTCACCCATTGTTATAAGCTGGAGATAAAATCTCACACTTAAAGTAAAATTTGGAGCACATATCTTTAGATGAAAACTTTAATTCTATACTATAATTATCTTCCTTTGTCTCTGCGTATCCCTTTCTCACACCAATTTGACTTTTTAAAAATCATCTTCTAAATTTATACAAGTTTTTCCTCAGTTATACAGTGAGAAGCTTCAGGCACATTATGAGCTAATAAATTGACAGTTTCTAGATTAAAGCAAATATAGAGACAATGATTAAAGAGCTTCTACACTAGTAAAGTGAATAATAAGCACCCAGAGATTGTCTTTGGATAAAGGATCCCTGTGGGCGTATTTCAAAGTCCATTGAGTAGCCAGGGGTTGGAGAGCTCTTCAAGAAGAACAGACCATAAATCACTGGCTCTTCATATTTTTTTTTTCCTAAGGAGACAGAGACCAAAGCTTTGACTCAAGCTTACCAAGACTTTAATCCTGTGGTTCCAAGAAGTCTAAGAATTCTAAAGATCACTGAGTTTTGTTTTCCAGTGTCAAAAGCCAACCTGAATGTTGACACGGCCTGGTAACCCAAGAAAAGCACAATGGGATGGTTCTTTACCTCTCTTTGGTCATTTATCCCAACCATGACTTCCATTCCTTATTATGGAAAATGGGGTGAAATTTGGGAAGAGGCTCCTCTTGGTCACTCCAAATCCAGCAAACACAATAGCAACTTTTGTTTTAACACCTACCTTTTCAGAGCTGTTGATTCTTCCTTTATGAAAGGTCTCACCCTGATCAGCTTAAAGTGTAATTAACAGAGAGAAAACAGAGGCTGGATTATTGTAACTGTTGATGGACCATAAAGAAGACAAAGCTTGATGACAGTGACATGTGGGGGAGAGATTCTGGGGATGTTGTGTTTCCTGATCCTCTGACTGTCACCACTTGTATATGGAAATCTTACACTTGGGTTTGCTTCCACCTCAAGTCTTGGGAAAGAGGACTGAGATGGAGAGGAGAGAGGAGGGGAGATGTGGGATTACAACTGGAAATCGTATATCTTCTGTAGGGTTGATTTATTTAACTCTGTTTCTTGCCTTTAGAATAGAGAGAGAGAAATAAACTAAACTCCTATTTTTATGCTGATATCAATGAGAAATATGTAGATCTTAGAACTGAAGAAAAGGATTCATCCATCCTCCTCACTGAAATAAAGGAAACCTTGAGACAGAAAAAGACCATAGCTACACAGTCGAAGGGAAGTCAGCTTCACTGTGGGAAGCTGAGTTTGATGTCTTAACTACCAGGCTCATGCTGAGTTTGCTCTCTGAATTCAAACTGTGTTGAATTTAAATTCTCTTCTAAGACTCATGCATTCTTAGACATGCTACTTAACCTCTCTACACTGGTCTCCTCATCTTTCAGTTTAGAGAAAATAGTACCTGGGTTTATAGGGTACTGTTAACGATTAGATAAATTGATTCAGGTAAAGTGTGTAACACAGTGACAAGTACATACCAACAAGATAATATGAGCTACTAGAGCTATTATTATTGTTATATCTGTAATTAATGGCATAGTAGGTCATAACATGTAGCACCTGGAGGGGAAAGTGTGGTTTTATGGTAACAGGAAAGAAGCAGATTTATTCCTGCAACCAGATCACACACTTTCGTATTTAAGGGCATTTTGAGGCTCTGCATTGCCCTAGGTTAAGGCTCTGTGTCTCATCCTGATAGGCACTAAAAGTCTTTTCTAGCCACATTCTTCATGATCGTCCCTCCTGACTCTCTTGCCTGGTGCTCCTGTTCCCTGCTCTTCCCTCTTCTTCAGGCCTTCATGCTCATCCCTTTTGCTTGACAAGAGCCTCCTCTAACCACTCTTCCTGGTTAATTTTACTTAATTAATTAACCTTTGTCACTTAGCCCCAGAAAAATTAAGTAGTCTCCCTACCGCCCCCAACATCTGTACATACTTTTTTCACTCTAGTTAAGTCACAGGTCTGAAGTTCCTCTTCCCTTGTCTATTTTCCTGGATTGACCAGACATGGGCCTTAAAAAACCAGGAACCACATGTCATTCCCAGTTTCTGAAGGAATGTCTGCCATGTGGAAACAGTTCAATGAATATTTATGAACATAAATCCACTCATCATTGATGAGTGAATGATCCACAGCGTGCCTTTCTCTCTACACTGAGAGCCTTGCAGCCTGGAGAGAATGAATGCTTTTGTTCTCCCGCTAGCTGCAGTCAAAGGGAAACTCCATATCCAGAACTTCTGCTTCCAGGACTGTGACAAAGCCACTGAGGCAGCAGATTCCCAAGTGAGATCCATCCAAACCCCTGACTCTACCTCATCAGGGTTTAGGACAGAACACTGCCTTGCCCTGAGAGAGGCCTGTAATATCAACAATTAGGCCATGGGAAAGGGAGGAGACTGGTGATTAGGCCCCTGTACTAAGCAAGGGGCTGGAAGAAGTGTGCTTTTCATTGTCTCTCTTGGTAATCCTCCTATATATTTTCTCATGATTGCCTGCAATAAGATTTCTTAATCATCCAGGGGGTTTAGAATGTGATCCCTTGAATGTATAATCATCTCCATTATTCAAAACAAAGAAGACACATGCCAGTCAGAAAAAAATAAATAAATAAAAATGTAGCCTCCAGCAGAAAACTAAGTTCAGTTTTTCCTAACCTCAGATACTCTTTTTAGATTTTTTTTTTCCAATGACCTCCATCACCTAAAATATTCCACGTCCCTGCATCTGTGACCTTTTGGATTTCAGCGACAAGATCAGAATAAGTACAGATAACACATGGGTACTCTGATCAACAGACCCCTGACATTTAGTTCAGACTAGAAGGTTATAGTACTTGCCCTGTCATATAGTAGGGCATGTACAAGGGCAAAAGGAATTTGCCACACTCACCTTCGTAATTAATGCCAGTGTTTTGTGTTGCTTTTAATTCTCTTATCTTTAGGAAGTGCATTATTTATTTATGCTCCTGAAACATTTTGAATAATGGCTGTAGTTTTTATAGCTTAGTCATTGCCTAGAACCCTACCTATAATCCCTAGGACTCAGGGGACTTATGTGATATAGAAAAAGACCCTAGATGGAATTAAGATGATTGGGTTCAAGAGTTACCTCTGACACATTCCTGTTGTTAGACCTTAAGAGGCTTTATCCCTTTGAGTTTGAATTTACTCATCTTTGAAAGAAGGCATTGGTTTTCACTAGGAATTGGCAACCTTTTTTTTTCCCTGTAAGACTTTAAATAATAAATATTCCAGGTTTTAAAGGCCATGTGATTTCTACTGCACCTACTCTTTTCTATTGCAATGTAGCAGACAAAGACAATATGGGTGAGTGTGTGTCAATGAAATTTTATTTACAGACACTAAAATTTGGAATTTTGTCAGTTTTATGAATCATTAAGTGTTCTTCTTTTGATTTTTTTCCAAGAATTTATTCATATAAAAATCATCCTTAGGTTTATGTAAAAATTGGTGGTAAGATGTATTTTGCCATTTGCAGACATACACTAGGGTACTCAAAAGAGGGTCTACAAAAATTTGAAGACATGTGTCTATAAATACAGGGCAGCACTTTTCATTGATTTGATTTTCCTTTTGCCACAATATTTAATTTACTTTGAATTTCAAATGCAGTTAAGTGTGGGTGTATGATTTATCAAAGGGAGTTTTAAAAGATTGAGGAACTCTTTTGATTTAAATTATCTTGAAGGTCTTCACACTCACCCTTTGTGAACCCCTGGAACTTGTTGCAGCTGATCTTCAACTTCTAGGGTGACTTTGAGGCACAATGGACTAAACAACATTTGTCAAATTTCATTTATTCATGGTCATGACAGGAAGCTGAGGCATGAATAATACAAAAGAGTGGATAAAAAATAATTTATACAGCATTCAACTTCAAAATACATTGTGAATATTTTTTTCCTCTGAAGATTTACCTTCCTAATCCCTTTTGCTGATATGAAAACGAGTTTGCATTACCTGAGCTCACAGTGGATTATGGTGGAATTGGGATGCAGAAGAGACATGTGCTGGAAATACAATAAAAGCAACTCCCCATGTTAAATCTTTCTCTTTGATGCCTCTTGACTTCCCTAGCCATTGAGATACTATTTCTCAATAGTTCTATCATCACAGCCTCTCATCTGAGCCATCATATCACCTTTGCCATGTTGGCCATGCATCCATAGCTTGGCCTCAGTGTTGGGACTTGGATTTTTTTCAAGTGGCATCTAACTTGGGATCCTAGGAGCAAAAGCATTTTTTGTTACTCACATGTGATTATCTCAACTCATCTGGACAAGAGATAAATCACTGGAATAATGATATACGAGAAGTTGGTAAGTTCTGTGGAGAAAATAATAATATAAAAATAAATAATCATGTGCATCTGTCTGCAGAGTTTTCTCAGCATATCCCTTAAGATCCTACAGCAGGAGAACAGGGTGATTTTGAGGCTGGACACATGGGATTATAAATGTTTGCTAACCCTTTCTTCCTAGCAAGGAATCCAAACCATTCTATTTTCTGGAAAGCTGAACATGATTTTTTAAAAATTAACTTAATGTGTTTATCTCATTTCCATTTCTTGAATGTTGAGTCTGTTCTCTCCAGACTCTGGACCTGAGTGTGGCTTGTTACTGCACAAGCTCAGACACATGAAAGGAAGAAACATTCAAATTTTTAGTTTCAAAATAGATTTTTTCAAAGCTCATAGCAGAGATGGAAATCTTCAGAGAAAATGCTTTGGGACTTCTGAAAGTCTGGGTGTTGTAGATATTAATAATGAAAGTTCTGGCATAGGTTGGTTTTGCCATAGAAATAATATATCTGGTTTCCATATGGACCATGAATAGATTTTAAAAAAATGGAGCTGGGGAAGAAGAATAAACTGTGGGAACTGACAACAATTTTTAAGAAAGTAAATTTTCCCCGCTGGTTGGTTAACTTGAAGGAGTTAGGTGATGAGTGGTTAAGTAATAAACATTCCCAAAATGAGGTGATCTGAGATTACAGCTGAGCTGGACCTACTTCATGAACGGATTCTCGTGAGGTCCTAGGGTACACCATGAAGCACAGGGGAGCAGCACTGGACAAAGAATGGTGCTGTATCATATCTGAGCCAAAAATACTAAAGACTTATACAGGAGTCCCAGAGTGGCAAGGAAGATATACAGAATATTCATGCATCTTTTTAGAGCATGCAGAGATAGCAGTATGTGGACCTAGAAATGTCTCATGGTAAGGAAAAGGCAAATCCAAAGCAGAAAGTGATGTGGAACACTTAGCAAGACATTTATGGGGTTTCGATTAACAACAAACATTGAGCACTTTTTATGTGCCAGATATTATTTTCATCACTTGGTTTACCATGATGGGGGGAAAAGCATGAAAATCCCTGCTTCTGTCAGACATTTTGCTGATGGGGGGTTGAGGGAAAGGAATGGGAATAAATGCAATGAAGGAATGTATGAAAAGTAAGTAAGTTCTGCAGAGAAAAAAATTTAGAAAGTAGAAGAATGCTGAATGAAAGTAGTCAAATTTGAATTCAGGGAGGGTCTCACTGAACCAACACTTGAAGAAGGTGAGAAAGAGAGCCATGGGCATACCTGAGAACAACGATTGAAAAGGCCTGGGAGCAGATGTCCCTATCCTTGGTTTATACCCAAAGGACTTAAAAACGACGTACTACAGGGACACAGCTACATCAATGTTTGAAGCAGCACAATCCACAATAGCTAAACTGTGGAACCAACGTAGATGCCCTTCAGTAGATGAATGGATAAAAAAAATGTGACATATATACACAAAGGAATATTACCAGCAATAAAAGAGAATAAAATCATGGCATTTGCAGGTAAATGGATGGAGTTAGAGAAGATAATGCTAAGTAAAGTTAGCCAATCCCCAAAAAACAAATGTCAAATGTTTTCTTTGATATACGGAGGCTGATTTATAGTGGGATAGGGAACGGGAGCATGGGAGGAATCGACGAACTCTAGATAGGGTAAAGGGGTGGGAAGGGAAGGGAGGGGGGCATGGGGGAATTAATGATGGTGGAATGTGATGATCATTATTATCCAAAATACAGGTATGAAGACACGAATTGGTGTGAATATACTATGTATACAACCAAAAATATGAAAAGTTGTGCTCTATATGTGTAATAAGAATTGAATGCATTCTGCTGTCACATATAAATTAAAAAATTACATAAAAAAGAGAAGGCCTGGGAGCAGGAGTATTCTAAAAGTGTTGGAAGAACCGAGGAGAATAGTATGTATATGGTGTGGTAAATTAGAGGTCAGTAGAGAATGTCGAGATCAGAGAGGTCACCTGCATTCAGACCATGCAGAGTCATGCAGGTCACTGTAGGCTTTGGCTCTTGACCCCTACCTCAGTGAGAGCCTTTCACTGTCTTGAAAGGAGAGACGACATGTCTGACTTAATTTTTATTGGGATCACTTTAGATGTTCTGACTTAGATAGATAGCTTATGAATGCTCTACATTAAATAGCTTGTCAAGGGGAAGCAGAGACTGCACTAACGAGGCTTTTGCAGTAATTCAGATGAGATATAATGGAGGCTTGGATCAGGGTGCTTCAGTGTAGATTATTATAAGTAGTTAGTTTCATCTTTATATATCTGAAGAGCTGACATGGAGAAGAGAGTATCCTTGCATTCTGAACCCTAGAGGAATATATTTAGACAATGGAAGCCACAGGAAAAGGTTTTCACAAGGTAAAATAGTTGGTGTTCATAAGTGAGATGCAATGCACCTAGGAGCTAGTGAGCAATGTGTCAAGGGAGTTGTCAAACAGAAATTTCAGTCATTGGACAAAGAAATAATAGGAAATTTCAAGATCAGATTCCTTTCTAAACCTTAGATTCTATTAGCCAATAATAGTGGAAGGAAAACATTGACTGTGACAAATGCCATCTATCAAGGATCATCAGGAAATGAAGAAGATGAGAAATGAGGACAAAACTCATTAAGTAATTTTCTGCTTATATAAGGAATGACTAGCTACATAATATAGCCTAGACTTTTATTGACTGACTTGAAAGAAAGATTTCAGGTTTATTTTAAAGACAGCAAGTTAAAATTTCTTAAATAAGTAATGGTTAATTTGGCAGGTAGGGATATAGAAGAGAGTCCTTATTCTCATTTTTTTATACACATACACAAGGAAAGGGGGAAAACATTCCTAAAGAAGGTTTTAAAGGATCAGGAGCTAGGATTGAGGAATATGCCACAAAGCTCCATTTTACTGTAGGGTGTCATTTTTCAAATGTCTCCTAATCACATTACTGAGCCTGTCTGGAAAGCCAAAATATTAGTGTTCTTAGCAGCAAGACAGTTAAGTGATCACTGTCTCATGCAAATGTACCTTGGTTTTAGTTGAGATCAACATGCAGAATTTTAGCCTCCATGTCCTTGAATTGGCCTCAAACACTTTTTGGCAAACAAGAAGACTGGTCAATGTTGCTAAGACATATGTAAAACACTAAGTCAGAATCTTCAAGTTGAATTTCATCTTGCTTTGAGTTTGCAACTTTTAACTTTTCATACCTACTCATTTAGCAAATGCCCTTTTAATACTTCCTCTCAGGTGCTATGTGAGGCGATGAGAGGGAAGTGTCCTGTGTTCAAAGAGCTCCTAGTGGGAGGGGAAATTCAGAAAACCTACAGTAAGGATGTTGTATGTTACACACTACAATAGACATATGGTGAGAGATGATGGCAGCTGTAAGTATTATAGGGTTGAAAACAGTCAGATTTTAGAGGTAATGAGGTATTGGTAAAAGAAGGTGAAGGTGTTTGGCAGACAGAGACACATATGAAGCCTAGAAATGTGAAATAGTAGGGGTTGTTATTTGAGGTTAACTGGGGAGCAGTTGAATGGATGGAGAGGTCAGGAATGGATAGTTTGGCAAGTAGGGTAGTTTCAGAAGGACAAGAGATCTTAAATCACCTTGTGTTTCCAAAAAGTTAGAATCTTCTTGAAGTCATAGGAGACATTAAAAGATCTGTATACGTGCAAGTGATAAGTCAGATTTCAGATTTTAGAAAAGTAAGAATTGAAAATAAAAGATTATAGGAAAAACACTAGAATCCAGGGTCAGACACAATCTAAACTACATTTAAGTCCTAATGATCATACCCTTCCTCTCTGGTCTTATTCATTTACTTATTTTAGTTGACTTATGGAGAGGAAATTAGAGTTTCAACAAATACATTCACCCTTATAACCATCAACCCAATCAAAATACATAAAATCTTCCTTATGCTACTTTGTAGACAGTTCACTTACTTCCAGCCCCAGATGTCTGTCACTGTGAATATTGTTTCTTCCAGGATTTCATGTAAATGAATCTATTTGATATCTCTGGCCTTCTGTCTGACTTTTTTCATATTTATAATTATATATAATTTATAATTATATATATATATATATATATATATATATATATATATATATGATTTATCCACATTGTTGAATGTATCAGTTTCCTTTTATTTTTATTGCAGAGCAGTGGTCTATCATATGGTCATACCAACATTTGTTGAACCTGATAATGGAAAGTGGATTCTAACTTTCCACTTATTCTTTTCAAAAAAGAAATACTTTTATTTATTTTTATTTTTTTCTAAGAAATACTTTTAAATGTAATAATTCTGTTGACCTGGGCATCAGAGACAGGACCCTTCAAATACAAAGTAGTAAGCATAACTTCCTACAGTAGTTTTGAATGACAATTTTGGCAGTAACTATTAGTTTTAAAATGTTCATACTTTTTAAAAAACATATATACTTTTTAGGATCTGTAATACAAAAATATCATATAGAAACATCAAATGGCTTGTAAGCCCATTGGTACAAGATATCTGCCACAGCATTTTGTTTGTTTGGTTGGTTACTCTATATATGTTTCTGTAAAAATTTTTATTTCTTCTGCTTTATCTTTTGCATTTTAGCCCTTTATATCTCTCTGGTGCTAAATGTCTCATGTTCTTATATACCCAATTTCTTACCCCAAACAACTAGTTATCTATCTAGTGTTTAAATTTGCATTTTAATTATTTGAAAGTTTTTATTATTTCATAGCTGTTAACTATGGTCTTTTCCATTTATAATTCTGAATTTGGTGAGAACATAAGAAATCACATGGTGTCTTATTTAAAGTGCTGTTTCTTTCAATTAGTTCTCTATTCTGGGATACCTCATTATGCAGTTGGTTTTTAACACAATGCCTTTTCAAAGAGGTTCCTGGAGCCATCTAATGAGCTCACCTTACTAAGGGTCACTGTAATTATATTTTATTTTACAGCTGATGGAATTTAGTCACAGACCAAAGTCCACCAGAGAGACAGGCAACAGCAAACCACTAGGTCCAGGGATGCTCTGCCCATGTCTTGGCATCTGTCCTTTCCCACTGCCCACTTATGCTCACTAAACTCTAGCCAGAAGGCTTGCTGTGTCGGTACAATATAAATGCTTTAAAATAGATGTGCAGCTCAATGATATGAGTCAAAGTCAAATCTGCTAATAGGAGAGACTCGATCTGATATTTTCTGTTCCCCTTATTATTTTTAATCCAATCATTCATGCATGCAGATGTTTACGGAAGCCCTGTTTTTATTCAGAGGACTTGACTTCTAGATTCCAGACCATGAGGATAAAATATGGATGCATCAGTCTTTTGCTTCTAGTAACCACCCACCAAGAGAAATAAAATAGAAAAGAGTAATATTGAATTCTTATTTTGTGCTAAGTACTGTGTCAAACATTTTGTATTATTTTATTATTTAATTCATACCACAGGTAATTTTATGATACCATTTTGTTGAAAAAGAACTTGAGGTTTACATAAGTCAGACAACTTGTTCAAAGTAAAGCAACCAGTAAGTGACAGTTAGTTGGACACTCGGGCCTGTGTTTTCAACATACTCGCTACACTGCTCTCAAAAAGACTGTTTCAATTTGGTGGGTGCCAGAAGTCCCTCCAGAGGCTTTGCAAAGGGTGTGGTCAGTAATCCATTATGGCCTCAACTAATCATCCACTCTTTTCCACGTGTCTCATAGACTCCCTTCACACTTTTCTTTTTTGCTTTGACTTCTGCTTGAAACGAGCTTACCTTGTCTTCCTGTCTGCTGCCAAGGTGCAGGTCAACATGTGCTGATTTCGTGAAGGCCTTCTGAGCAGCTGTAGTCAGAATTATGTTGTCCACTGCTTTCTGTCACCAGCACCTGCTACTTTGCACCCTCATCTTATTTTGCCTAATATCAAAGTTTGACTTTTTATCTATAAGTTCTCTCTATACCTTTTCTAATGTGCAAAATAGAAATATCGATCATCTCTTACATCTGACAGAGAGTATGGTAGCTGCTGGCTGGATAAAGAAATAAATTGCTTAGTCAGTTTGTCCAGAAGTAGGTACACTGGGACCTGCTGGAGTGCTTAACTGGAAGGTTAAATGTTTCCAAGAGAGACTAGGAATGAAGTACTTACTTTTTTTCATAAATAATTATTATCTACCTTCAAACAAAGTGCTTCTCCATCATGGTGTGTCCTGAAAAGATAAAATTTTTCTCGAATTCAGCTTTCTGTCTGTTCCCCTTCATGGAGGAAAAAAAAAAAAAGCAGCCAAGTTGAAGCAGATTGTATAAAAGCAGTTGAGGTGACACGAGACTCAGCCATAACTATGACAGACCATTTCCCAATTATAAGTCCTGATGAGCTCAAGAACATCTTCATGGTCTGGTATACAAAGATTCTTTCTTTAGTCACAATCTGCTCCCACCACATTAAAGATCATATGCTCACTGCCAGGGAGACTCAAGAGATCTCCTGAATCTGTACAGCCCACTCACTTTATGGGCCTGAATACTCCTCTTGTCATCTTTGGAGACATTTGCACCAAGTTCCAAAGAGGTTAATTGAATCATCCAAGGTCATAGAACTACTTATTAGGACTTTTAAAAACAAACTCTCCCAAATCACATGAGGCTAAATTAAAGTGACTAGGCTTGGCCTATTATTTTAGAATTTGAATCATAATCAGCTTCCCCTTTGATAGAAGAGATCAGAGAGAAAATATCAGAACTAAAGACATATGCTGTAAGAGAAAGGTTAATTCTTCTGGACCAAGGGGTCAAGACAATAAAAGAAGGAAAGCATGGTTTCAGGTTTCCCAATCACCTGCAGTCTTGTTGGATCAGGAGGTCTCCATCTCAGCTGGAGTATTAAGTTAACTGCAAGCTACTCAGAAAGCTGTATCTATTTCGAGGTCACAGCCCTGGCTGTGCTTTTTTTTTTTTTAAATTAACTGTTGGGCGGGAGAGGGGTTCATCAGGGTGGGGAGACAGAGAGAGGTAGGAGAGAAGTGGGGGTTATTTCAGGCCTCGCTTCTCTAAGCCTTCCATGTCTGAGCTCCAGGTCAGACCTTCCTGTTGTGAAACACTGGAGCAGTTGTTGCGGTCTGAAGATAAACAACATTCCAGCAGTTCCCCCAGAGGCTGCTGGAGGCCTTGTGCTTTTTAACATTTCCTTGGCCCTGCAATGATCCAGGAGCCTAGCATTACTGCAGTACCTGCTGCAGCTCACACAGCAGTAGCTTTGTGGTCTCTGTGCTCTTAAACTTGGTTACGGTAATAAGCCCAGGGTGAGGTCTGGGTGCCTTTGCCTGGTTATTAAACTGATGGAACACTAGCGTCCTTTGTGAAACTTTGGAAGCCCAAGATGTGCTGATTGGAGGTTGGGAGGAACAAGGGCTCTTTGCCCCGATGTGCAAGGTTTCCATCTTCACTAAAGTTTGAGGCTGAATTAGGTCTCCCGAGGGTTACATAAGGGCAAGTTTGGAAACCAGAGGCAAGCAGCAAACAAACCAAGCTGGGTTCATCATGAAAAAGTTGGACCTAAGTTTGCTATAGCCAATTGAACAGGCATTTCACAGAAATTTCTCATAAGTTCTTGGTTCTTATATAGGTAGGTGTGGCTTTAAGCATCATAAACCACAACAAATCGAGGAATAGCTCAGACTTGTCTTTCACTTTATGACTGAGGGTGGCTTGAATGATGATTCATGGACTGCAGATGCCAGCCCCAGTCGCTGGGCTAGGTCTGCCTGTAAACCCCGATAAACTCATGAAACCAAATTCTCTCACTTTGTCTCACTTTCTACAGTTTATCAATTGCTCACACTCATGGATATAACTGTTCCCAACTGCAACCTAGACAGGATATGAAGGGGATAATATGAACCTCATTTTAATGATCAGACACTGAGGCTTAACAAAGGGGGAATGACTTTGTTACAGTCTTAGAACTGCAACCATTCTACAAGTAAATCAGTTTAATTTTTGTTGGCAGTAGGTATTCTTTTACCTTTTGTGTATGTGTGTTTAATTGTTCGTTCCATTGGTTTAAGATAGATATCATTGGCAGACACCAAGGATGATTCCTAGTGATTCTTGCCTCCTTAACACACACAAAAATATATAGATATAGATAGCATTGCAACAACTTTACTGTCTATCAGTGGATTATTTTGAGTGTTAAAATAGGCAATGCCATGGTAGCTGACATTTAGTAAGTAATGAACGTAGTTTTAGAATTTTGTCCTTTTGCAAGCAAGACTTGATTTGGACATATTGAGATGTTTAACATGAGGGCCAAATCTAGTAGATAAAAGTCCCAGGAAATCAAAAGATGTTTTTCTAGACTTAGAAATTCTCTCATAGTTTACCTCTAAAATAGCTTCTTTGAGAATAATTTTGTGACTTCCTTCCAGTGGCCATAATACCACGGGGTACAAAGCAGAATATAGTGATTCTCTCCAACATATTTGTACCATGTCATGAAGTGTGACCCTCCAGAGTCATTTGGAAGCTAGTGCACAAGTTTATAAAAGGAAAACACTAAACCAAGCACTGCTGGCCACACAGGGAATTGAACTTAGAACTCTTACATAATTAGTTGTTCTAACTCATTCAACTAACTAGCCAGCTTCATTACAATGACTTTGTCTATGAGAGATGAGAAAGGACCTCAAGTATCCTTTCTTACCAAGGTCTTCAGTTTTAGAATAGAAATCTTGGTGTGAGATTTCTATGGTAACCATCCATGGGCCAGAGACCAGTAGAAGAGGTAGAACTAGAAACTAGTTCTCTCAACTCCTAGCCACTATATCATCAAAAACCCACAAATAATGTCAAGGTATAGAGAGTAAGTTTTTCTTCATGTTAAAATGAACTTCCTTCAAGTCACAATTTCCAAATCTTTGCTAAACACGTGTGTGTTCAAGAATTCTTAATGGCTTGGGGACTACTTTGCATTTCTTACGTGAAAGGCACTGCAGAAAGCTATTTCAATTGGCTTTGAAACCAAGGACACTGCACTTTCATTAGGTTAGTCTCTGATTAGAATGTGTGTTGGCCAATACAAACTTCACTGCATGAATTTCAGGATTTCAGCCTGTAGCTTTAGATGCTCTGGTGCCTCAGCCATTAGAGATACAAACCATACAGCCTCCTGCCTCAGTTGCCTATTTGGATACTGGGCTTGTTAATAATAGGGAAGGGTCCCACTGAACCCTGATGGAACAAGATATGAAATCAAGTGGAGGTCTTTTGGTTGGGAGTGATATAATGAAGATTTTTGCAGCAAGTAACACATCTAAAGGAGATCTGAGAGAGTCAGACTGATGAGCACTAATTTCCCACTTGATAGAATCCTAAGGAAACTAAGCAGTGTCATGCACACAAATTAGAGTTTTGGTCTCAAATGTGCATTGGATTCTGCTGGAACGTTTGTTAAAACAAAGAATCCAGGGGCTGGGGATGTGGCTCAAGCGGTAGCGCGCTCGCCTGGCATGCCTGCGGCCCGGGTTCAATCCTCAGCACCACATACCAACAAAGATGTTGTGTCCGCCGAGAACTAAAAAATAAATATTAAAAATTCTCTCTCTCTCTCTCTCTCTCTCTCTCTCTCTCTCTCTCTCTCTCTCTCTTCCTCTCACTCTCTCTTTAAAAAAAAAAAAAAAAAAAAAAGAATCCAGACTCCAATTCCTGAGTTTCTTATCTAGCAGAGTAGAATGGAGCTAGAAAATCTGCCATTGTGTCAATTTCCTTGGTGATGCTCATGCTGCTGGTCAGGATGTTGCATTTTCAAAGTTACTGGCTTACAGCTTGCTATGTTGATGCACACAGCTGATATTCAGCCACACAAAACTGATACCCAGTAATCTGAATGGAATATGAAGAATTCTGGAAGCTCTCTCTGTAATAGGCTTTCTGGGCAAAGACTTTTGCCTTTTCCTTTGGGTCAACTTGGGTCTTTAATGATCTGGCCAGTATTTGGGGAGGCATTTGATATTCTGGTTTTAATGTAAACACTTCCCACCTGTCCCAAGTATGTGTATCCCTTTCCAAGAGCTTCAACATTTCTGACATTGGCGGAAGCCTAATCTTTTCTCTCCTCCCCTTCTCACTCTCTCCCTCTCTTGGCCAGCATCTGTTCTTTTCACAGCTGTGGCTGTTTCATTCTGTCTGCTTCTCTCCTTTCTCATCCCCAACCTCTCCCCCCCACCATTAAGATCAAAATACTTTGTTTTTATTTATTTACTCCACAGCTGTCAGTGTTGTGTCTGGGTCACTGTAGTGCAGCTTGCAAGGAAATGCGATCCATGAAGAGTCCTTAAAACTGCAGATACTTGTAGTAACCAAAGTACACACAGTTATTAACACACACCTACCTTCCTTGTTCCCGGGGTTGGTGTGCAGATGGCTGGCTCAGGGCTCTGTGTCAGGCTGACCCCAGGAGGAATGAACCTTAATAGTCCTTGGAATTTACACCAGGCCATTTGAAGGTATTGAACAATTTTGACTATTTAAAACTTCAGCACCAGAAAAGGAGATAGAATTGTTCAGTGGAAAGAGCTCTAAACTAGGAGTAAAGAAACTGAAGTTCTAATTCCAGCTCTGCTACTTATAAGCTGAGTGACCTTGAACAGCACACACAAACACTTTGTCAATCTGTAACTCTTCTCTCTTATTCTCATTTCATATGAATCCTTAATTGAAAGTAGCAGACTTGATGATTTTAAATGTCCTGCCCTCAGTGGGTCTTGGTTATAGAATTATAAAGACTTCATTGAAAGTGAAGGTCCCACATGGTGGTGCTGTGTATTCTACATAGCAATTTCAGGATGGGTTGTAGGGAGACTCCAAGCTTACTAGGGTAACTTTAATATGGGAAAGCAAAGGATTTTGAGGCAAAGAGACTAGGACAGTGAGAGAAATATAAAATCAATCAATGAGGATTTATGCAGCAAGTAACACATCTAAAGGAGATTTGAGAGAGGCAGTCTGATAATCATTAATTTCGCTAGTGAGAGAAAAGTCACTAAATTGGAATAGATACAGGAAAAGAAATCAATATGAAAAAAGAATTAATGTGAAACAGAATGAAAGTGACTAGATCCTGTAGGACTTCTTTCCTCATGTTCATATTCTGAGTGAAACCAAACTTAAGGAACCAAACTTTAAGGAAGATTCTTAGGAGAATCATGCAGACAGTACTAAGGGAAGTGACATAATGTGTGAAATTACTATACTGCTTGGTGAAAGTTTTAATTCAGTCACACTGACTTCTCACACTACTAGGTAATCACTCTGGGAAGTTGTAAGTATCATATTGGTTACTAAAGAAAAAAAGTCCTTCTTAATGCCTGAGGTGCCTTCCAGTAAGCCTAATTTATGTTATTCTCCTCAATGACTCAATATTTTGTATTAATAAATAGTGGTCACTAAAAAAAGATAAAAAAATTTGCATTTAATAGCTAATCACCTTAAAAAGACAAATGATAATTTGCAATGTGCAAGTATACCATCTGTTTGATTTGATCAGTGCATTAACAGTGAGGTGGCCAAATAATCATTGTCCTTCTCTTTCTTCCAGAATCAGAGATGCTAATAGACTTGGCTGAATTCCCACATAGTGTGGTGAAGTCATCAAAATATAGATCTCAATTTTCCTTAAAATTAACTTAAAAATTTTGATATATCCTGGTACCAGGACTTACCTGGATGTGTGAAGAAAAAGAGACACTTTGTCCTAAAAGACAGGTTCACTGGTGAAAGTCAAGTGTCCCACTGAATGGTGCAACCTTGAATTCCAGGTGCTACGATAAGAGTACTTAAACACTGTGGATGGAGCACAGAGTGCAAACTTGAGGAAAGGAAGTTAAACAAGCTTTTGCTAACCTCCAAGTTATGTAAGGTTCCTGTCTAACAGATACTTAAAGTACATTTTATACAATTCTATTTACTTATTCATTTTTTTGGCACTGGGGATTAAACCCAGGGGCACTTTACTGCTGAATTGCATTCCCAGTCCTCTTAATTTTGAGATAGGGTTTCACTAAGTTGCCTCAAATTTGCAATCCCTCTGGGTCAGCCTCCCAAGTTGCTAGGATTATAGGCATGTGCCACTGTGCCTGGCTATAATTCTATTTCTTAATATAGTTCCACATCTAGGATGCATACTAATAAGGATTTCTGATGTGGAATAAAAGCATCCTAGAAATATAGCCCATTTCTATCAAACATTATAATCTATCCCCATCCCTTAAATTATAAACCAAACATATATGTAGAGATATACATATGCATCTATGTATAAATGTATATGTCTCTATGGACATCTGATATATATATATATATATATATATATATATATATATATATATATAATTTTTTTTTTTTGCAGTTCTGGGGTTTGGACCTAGGGCCTTGTGCATGTGAGGCAAGCACTCTACCAACTGAGCATATCCCCTGCCCATCTGACATGTTTTTGAAAATATTTTGCTGAAAAAAAATTAAGAAAGTAGCCCATTCAAGGCATTCTGTGCAATAAGCTGCTGGTCTAAACTAAGCAGGTCTCCTTTCCTTCACAGGGCTTTCAGGACATTATAGTAACTCTTAAATATAAAGACTTTTCCCACACATAGTCCTTTCTTACCCTTTATTTTCCATTCTCCATGTTGGTAAGTTCCCAGAGTAAAACTTCTATGAGTATAGGTCTTTTCAAAGGACCAATACAATAGTTAATTTTATGTGTCAACTTGACTGGGTCATACTGTGCCAAACTATTAATCAAACATCATTCTGTATGTAGTTCTGGGTAGTTCCAGAAGACATTAACATTTAGACAAATAGATAGAGTAAAACAGATTGCCCTCCCTGTTATGCATAAGCCTCATCCAACCAGTTTAAGGCCTGAAGAGAATGTAAAGGATGATCCTCCCCAATTCAGTGGAATTTGATTAGCTGAAGGTCCTGGAGCTGGGACATTGCCTTTTTCCTGCTGTAGAATTACACTCAAACATTGGTTCTTCCTAGATCCTGAACCTGTATCAGCTCTCCTAGGTCTCTAGCTTGCCAACATAGATCCTGCAGATCATAGGGTTTGCCAGACTCTATAACTTTTATGAGCTAATTCCTTATTATAAATATATTTATTTATTATTTATGTACCTATGTATGTACATATTATTGGCTCTGTTTTGCTGATAAACCTGACTACTGTAGAGTTTTTATTAATTTTTATATTGTTTTTCAAGTTTTGATTCTTTTAAACTTGTGAACTACACTTATTATTCTAGAACATTAAAACATAAATTAGTACTCTGGAACAATAATGACTATATTCCAGATTATATAATTTATATAGTCATTTTTATAGATGATATAGAGTATAGTCATTTGTAAAATAAGTCAATATGCCTCGTTAACATTTCCTCATTAATTTCTATGAAAGACATGCTCTAGAAGTAATATGATGAAAAAATCTTTCAGCAAACATATGTGTAAAATTCCTTCAATAAATATTTATTGAGCAAGAATAGCTATGCTGGGTAAATTAGTGGAGCTCTCATGAGGACGAGGTAATGATTTAATTAAATCCTTTTGTTTTATAGAAGTCCAGTAATTATCATAACTCACTCAAATAATTCATAGAGATTACACTAAAATATTATGCTGTTGATGTCCATCCTTACAGGCTCCCTTCCTGTAACTGACTAAAGGTGAATGGAATTTTCAAGCTCATAATTTTCCCAAACTCATTTATTTCACTACAAATATGATTCTATCATAAGTTCATCTGACTCTTCTAATTCACCAGATATCATGCCAATTCCTTCTGAAGCAACTTTGTAACAATAATACTTGGGAACTTCAGTCACATGTTTGTAAAGTTCCTAAACAATTGACAGTATTATGCAATAGTACATAGAATCTTGGTTTGTAAGCTCATTAAAAATACTACAAATAATTTTCTGGTTACGAAACCTATTTAGAAATTCCAATTATTTTCTGACTTGCAGATTCTACAACTTCAATTTGGTTAGTGTATAAATACTCAAGATTATAATGACAAGATCTGTGCCACATAAATTTTGATTTTTGTCTTGTTCATTCATTTATGTACTTCATACTGAATTTTTGCTTTTTATGTTTATATATTCTCATCAAAGTTTAGTGGTTTGTTTACAAAAAGATAAGTGCCCCCCTTTTTTAAGTATGTGCAAAGATAGTTTTATTCATGGGAAGTCATTTCAATTAAATCTAGGTATGAGTAGACCCTTAGTACCTTTATGATTTTGTTTGTGAAATGGCAGAATTTTAGCTTTGGGTTAATTCAGCGCAGCACACAGTAAAAGGAATTTGGTGGCCCAACCACCTTTGGAACACAGACTAAAAATTCTTCTTAAGTGGCCTCAAGTTGGAATGGATTGCATAGTGAATTCTTTCCATCTCCAATTCTCATGATTCTGCAATAACTACTTCCTGAACATAAAAATAGGCTGTTAGCAGGGCAGTGGAATGGTGGCTCCCTTCCATACTAAGAAAGAAGGTTCTCTGTGAGGTGAGTAGCTTATGGAGCTGAATAGGACTGATTCCCAAACAGGTTCCCTGCTCAACTCAAGGGGTACACCAAATAATTTTTTCCCCCCAATCACTTAACTTTTCAAAGGTTTATATGACCAAGAATAGTGAGATATCATGGACACATTCTTGGAAATGAAAGGTATTCTAAAAATATAGATATCGTTGATCTGGCATCAATAGGCTCTTACTCCATCCTTTCCTTCATCCTACCCCCACCCTGCTGTCTATCTTCAGTAAAAGTAGCATCCAAATATAAAATAGATGGGTCATGTCCCATTCCATGGGATCTTGAAATATCTGTACTTAGAAGAGGATAAAACTAAAGCTGTGTTTTAAGTGACCTAAACTAGGACACCAACAGCAGCTGCTCTTATTTCCAGCTGGATCCCTTAGCCTGGCAGTGAAAATGGCAAAGTAAGAGTTACGTTGACAAATTCTCATTTCCAGGCATTTGGAGATCAGCTGTACATATTGCTTAAGGCAAAAAGCTGACAAGTTCAAAACAAAACAGAAAATAGGAATCAGAACAATAATAAAAATTATTCCAATCTGATTCCTTTTGAAAAGGAAATAATTCATTTGAAAGTGTGAATTTTACTTATAGTGCAATTTATAATATTCGAAATGGTATAACTTTTATATATGTTTCTATAAATTATTTCATTCAGCTGCCTTTGATTTTATTAATTGTTCAACATTCAGGATGAATATATGGGTATTTAAAACTTTTCAGGTATGTTTTGATGACTATACTCAGAAAAATGGGATCGATGTGTAGAGGCATGGTCTACAGTGTCAGCCTTAAAATACTGGTGATTGACTTAGTAATTAGAGACAAGCTCATCATTTTCTTATTCTTCCTGCCTAACATTTAATTGAGATTCCACCTTATATTAGGCATCATGTTAAAAATCTTCGCTTAATTGTTTCATTAAGGCCATATATAACTTTATGAAGTAAGGCATTATCAGTGTCATTTTATAAATAGAGGAAGCAAGTCTTAGAGAAATTATATTAACTGTTTACTCAAATAAGTAATGGTAGATCAGAGCCAAACTCAATCTTGCCATGCTATAAACTTGTTTTGTAAAATTCTACATTGCCTGGCAGGAAAAAGATTGAAATTATAATTGACATTTTTCTTCCCCAACCCTGTTACTTCCTTTCACACTATTATGGTACCTGGTCAATCTAGGTAAATACAAATTTAATAATTAAGAAAACAGAGAAACAAAGCAGGATGGATTAAAAAGGCTATTCTTTTAGCCTTTGAACTTTAAAAATGAAACACTTAGAGACTAGATGTGTTTACTTTAGTTCTATCTCCTCTTCCTCCTGGCTCACAGTTAAACATGCTGTCTATCCTGCTTTGCAGTGAAATGTAGCTGTGGAATATGAATGGAAGTGATATGCTACTATCCATGTTTGCTGCATTAAAAAATAAACACCTCCCACATGGGATAATCCATGCTTCTCTCCACTTCCTGCCGGCTGACTGGAATGAGAAGTCCCACATAACTAACACAAAAGTCCTATCTTCAACATGGTGGAGCCATAAAGGGTAAAGATTCTGGGTTCTCGAATCATTGTATGGAGAAGAATCAGTGTTCAGTGAACCAGTAGCATTGATTTTAAACATAGAAATAAGTTTCTATTGTGTTAATACAGTTTAATTTAAGGTTTATGTGTCATTTAGGTGGCAATGGAAAGGAATTTGAAAAATAGATTTCAGAGGCTATCTTATGTGTTTATACAGGAGTCCATCAACCTTAAAACCTATAGGACAATGACCTGGTTTCTTCAAGGAAAGGTTTTGGAAGGTGAAGGCAGTTGATGAAAATGATACCTATAGATGAAAATAGACTTATAAGACATATTAACCAATAGCATTGAATTATTTTTCATTGGATCCCAATTCAAACAAATTATTTGAATAGCAAAATATTCATTAGATACTCAAGAAAGTGTGAAACATGTGAATATCAAGTAGATATTTGATGATATTAAGAAATTTCTAGTTTTCTGTGTTAATTATATTGTGCTATGTTTCTTAAAAGAATCCTTATCATTTAGAGATTACTTAAATGTTTACAAATGGAATTATAAAATGTTTGGGATTTGCTCCAAAACAATGTTGGTAGAGAATGGATGATAGCATCAATTAAACAAAATTAAAATTTTTATTGTTGTTGAAACTGGGAGATGAGTACATTGAGGTTCATTATACTTTCTCTACTTTTGTGTATGTTTTCAATTTGCTATAATCAAAAATTTGACAAAAAATAAAATATTTCCTAGGATGAGGAGAAAGCTAGACCCCAAAGCAATGAATACATAGTTGGTTTGGGACCTGGAAAAAGTTACCTTCATGCTTTTAGCACTGCAATCTGAACCTTGGGGGAGACAATCAAATCCGCATATAGATTAATGGACTCAGAGATCCAAAAGACTTGTACCTTATTTGCGAAGAAAGCTGGGCAAGAAGTAAACCCCAATGTTAAAATAACCTGCATGTTTGATGCAAATGCGGCCTTAGCCTCACAGTTTTGTATGGTCCAGTGTGGTCCAGAAGCAGCAAAGGAAGCAGTGGGGACAAAGAGAGAACCTGTTGGTTGTGGGAGCAAGGGAGGACTGAGCAATCACCTGTGAGACTGAGGGACGTGAATCAGATTCACAGTGGAGATTTTAGTGGGATGGTTAGATGGCAGCAGAGGAGCAGAAGCTTCCTGGTGCTTTGAAATAAAATAAATCCTTTGAAAGTAGCATGAAAACCTAGGAAAAGAAATGGAACCCTAAAATGATCAAGATTAAGATTCCATTACGTGGTGCAATGGGGATGCAACGTATACATTAGGTTGAATTATGAAAGTAAAGAAAATTCAATTTTTTTCCACCTGCACATTTGAGCTACAATTCATAGACACTACAATAATAGTGCCTCTCAAAAACCCAGTGATTATTTCCACCACATTTAAGTACACAAGATGAAGCTCTAAACACAACCCTGTTTCCTTTCTTTTTCCTCTTCATTACCCTCACCCCAGTCTTTTAACACAGCTAAATGTTTAAATTCTTTTGGAAAAAACTTTCTGGTAGAGTTAGAGACTGGGATCTACCAGTAACTATTTACATGACTTGAGAAAATAATTTGCCTCTTTGGACCTCAGCTTTTTCCTCTGTGAAATGAAGTTTTGATCCTAAATCTATGTTCAAATTCTTTCTTTGAGTGGGTTTTTGTGATCCTCCAGGGTTCCAAGAATGTCAGGCACTTATGGTGTACTTAGATTAGCTCCACCCCACCCCTCTTATCTATGGTGAAGGGGATGGGGTTTGGGTAACCTCAGCTAGCAGCAATCACTCTACAGGTTTGTTCTAAATGGATTATGAAGACAACCCTTTTCAGAGCCACTCCTGGGGAGTGCAAACTCCAACCCAGCGCTCCCCACAGGATCCTCAGGAGCTCAGGGAAAGACAGGTAAACTGACACCTTACCTCCAGCACAGTGACTCATAAAACTCCAGTGACTTGCAGCAGCCAGAGTGAAGTCTTCTGTACTTCCCATAGGCCATTCACAGAGAATCTACATTCACAGGCCCCACAGTTGCAAGCAACCACAGAGCCCTTAGATAGGGTGCTATAAACAAGCCTCAGCAGAGGGGAGTGGGTGTTCAGCATGCCACAACAGCCACTGAAAGTCCTAAACCCTGTGCCCTATGCCCCCTCAACCAAGAGAGAAAACCCAACAGAAGGAGCACCTAACCTGTAGACTTGGGCCTCTGGACTAAGAAGTATCAGCTGGTGAGAGAACTGTAGCAACCAGAGAAGTAGCTCCTATGCCCCAGCAACTCAGAGGGTCCACAGTTGTGAGTCCCGGAGTCACCAGTTAACTCAATTCTCATTCAGACTCATAGACTCACGGAAGGCATTTCCTGGGGATAAGCCCAACTAGCCAGTGGAGAACCTCATACATATGCAAGGTAGTACACCCCACAAAGGGGCTTATGAGGAGCTTTCCACAGAAACCAGTTACTGCCTAGTATATCCAGATACAAGCCCACCATCCTGTGACCAGTGAACTCCAGAGGGGGTAGCAGAACTGTACCTCCTATGGGCCACCCAGTTTTATTTCAGCCAGACCATAGTACCTCTACCTTAGACTGCCACACACCATACACTCTGAAATATACATAGGGGAATCCACATTGGATTTGACAACATTGGATACATAAAGCTTTACTTTAGAAGGGCACACAAGACTGCAATCCCCTAACAGAGGGTAACCTGGCTGCTATGTCACAGACAACTAGGGACTGTCTCCTCTAACCCACCAAAATGCTACTATTTACCTGAAACTAAAAATCAGAGGTGCCTCCTAGAATTCTATCAGAAGTGAACTGGTGTGATCAGTACCTCCACACCCTGGGAAACATAGGTAAAGATGAGGAGTGGTGGGCATCTTCTAAAGATCCAAATTCTGATAAATCCCAAATCAGGAGACTCAATAAGCTATCTCCCCACCTCAAATAACTCAGAATGTAATATAAATAGCTCTAATGCAAGTTTTGATCATTACTTTTCATATCGAACCAATAGACGTTCCCTTATTGTTCTATATTGCAGTTCCCAGGCCAATTGATCATATTTCTTCTAATGTTTTGAAGCATTACCTGGAATAATTTTTTTTTAAAAAAAAATTTGGTTTACTAGCTCATGTCTACACTTGCTCCTCTTAATCTTTTTCCTCTTGCATTGCATGTTCTTTTCTTGAATTCCCACACCCATTTTTCTTCTTTATTAGTTCTATTACTTTCTCTTTTCTTTTGGCTTTCCTTTTTATTTGTTTGCTATTTTTTCTCTTTTAAGTCCCCAGGTAGCTTAATAGTAAATTTACTATTGTTAATAACCAACTTATCAATTAAATAAATGACTCCAATTTTATACTTGGATTTGGGGAATCATGAAGAAGAGTTTTCTAATGTCTATGAGCACATGGCTTTACTCTAAATCTACTGCAGTTAACAGGGTTTAATATCTTTTCTTCAAGTGGTGATGATATTGGAAATAGCAGAGGATACACACTGTGTAAGAATATCAATACTTGAATACTCACACAAGAGAGAGAATTTCACTAAATAGGTCCTTTTATAAAAGTAGAAAAGATAATCAATCCATCAGATGGGTAGACTACAAACAGGAAGAAAAAGCAAGTGAAGAAGCTACCCCAAACAGCCCATAAACTTCAACAACTGATCCCATTAGCACCACAGTCAAGGAAATGTCAGATAAAGAATTCACAAAGTTCATAATTAAAATGTGCAGTGAGGGCTGGGTTTATGGCTTAGTGGCAGAGTGCTTGCCTAGCATGTGTGAGACACTGGGTTTGAATTTCAGCACCACATATAAATAAACAAAATAAAGGTAGATTGACAAATAAAAATTTAAACAAAAGTACAATGAACTAAAAGACTATATAAGGAATGAACTAAGAAAATACAGAAAGTCTAAAAACATTTCAATAGAGATAGAGATTCTAAAAAAAAAAAAAAAGAAAAAACCCTGAAATTCTGGAGGAAAAAAAGAGTCAGTAAATCAAATAAAAAAATTCAGTGGAAAGCATCACCAATAAATTATACTACATAGAAAACAGATTTTTAGGTCTTGAGGAGAAAGTATATAATATGGAATATAAAGTCAGAAATAGAGAAAATATACTTAGAGACCATGACCAGAATATTCAAGGAATTTGGGATAGCACTGAAATTAAACCTAAGAATTAGTGACATACAGGATGGTTCTAAAATACAAACTAAAGGAATGCACAACCTTTTAAATAATATCAGGAATTTTCCCAAGCCTTAGAAATGAGATGGAAACAAAAATACAAAAGCATTTAGAACCCTGAATACAATAAATCAAAAAAGATGTTCTACAAAACATATTATAATTAAAATGTCTAATACATAAAATAAAGATAGATTTTTAAAAGCTACAGAGAAAAATAGTAGGTCACATTTAGAGTTAACTAAGTCCATTAACCTTCTGTGATCTCTCAGCTGAGACACTAAAAGCCAGGAGGGTTCGCAATAATGTATAGCAAACCCTAAAAGATAGTGGGTGCCAACCAAATTTGCTATATCCAGCAAAGTTATCTTTCAGATTTAAAAGTGAAATAAAAACATTCCACGAAAATCAGAAACTAAAAGAATTCACATCCAGTAAAGTAGCAGTACAACACATACTTAATGAATCTGGGCATGGTGGCCAACACCTGTAACCTCAGTGTCCCAGGTGCTGTGGCAACAGGATCACAAATTAGAGGCCAGTCTCAGAAACTTTGTGAGGTCCTAAGCAACTAAGATCCTATCTCAGTAAGTTTTACTATATTATTACTATATATTACATAATATATACTACTAATAATATATTATATGTATATATATAGAGAGGATCAGTCTCATATATATGTGTATATATATATATATATTTCACACATATATAATACATATATATGTATACATCTATATCACCCTTAAGTTTAATCCCCAATACCAAATATAAATAAATAAATAGATAAAACAAAAAACTTAAAAACCTTAGCAAAATATTACATGCAAGAGAAATGAAAAATAAATATCAAAGAAAATGTATAGATTAATTTCACTAAAATAATAGTCAAAGGAGAATCAAGTCTGAGTTAAACATTAGAAATGAATTAAAAGACAATAAAAAATCATCTTTTTATAATAATCTTGATAATAAAAGATCTAAATTCTCCAATCAAAAGATATAGATGGGCAGTTTGGATTAAAGAATAAAAACCAACTATATGCTTCTTAAAAAATACTTTAAAGGACAGATATTCACAGGCTAGAGGTGAAATTATAGAAAAAGAAATACCATGAAAAAAACCTGAAAGCTAGCAGAAGTAGCTACTGTCATATCTTACAAAGTAGACTTCAAGCAAAAATTAAACAGAGGAGACAAAGGTCACTCAATAATGGTTAATGAAATCATCCAACCAGATATAATGATTGCAAATATTTATACCCCAAACATTGATATACCTACATACAAAAAATAAACTCAACAAAAACCCTCAAGTAGACTTTATAATACAATAATACCAGGTGATTTTTAACACACCTGTCATACCAGTAGATAGATCATCCAGACAAACTAATTAAAAATTCCTCAAAACCAAAAAATAATATTAATCAAATGAACTTAAGTGACATCTATCAGACATTTAATCCATTAGAACTGAATTTACTTTCTTTTCAGTTGTATGTAGAACCTTCTCTGAAATAGACAATATTTTATGATGCAAAAAAAGTCTTAGAAATACGAGAGAGAGAGAGAGAGAGAGAGAGAGAGAGAGAGAGAGAGAGAGAATGCCTTGCATTCTGTCAGATCATAATGGAATAAAACTGGAAATCAATTTTTAATTTTATTCCATTATGATCTGATAGAATGCAAGGCATTACAACAGACACTAGTATGGCAGTATGTAAAAACGTAGATGTGTGTAACTGATGTGATTCTGCAATCTGTATATGGGGAAAAATGGGAGTTCATAACCCACTTGAATCAAATGTATGAAATATGATATGTCAAGATCTATGTAATGTTTTGAACAACTAATAATAAAAAATAAAAATAAATAAAAAGTCTTTTAAAAATTAGAAATCAATAAGAAGATAAGAAAGACAATTTTAATGCGTGAAGATTGAATAATACACTTTTGAAAAAGGAATGGGTTATAGAAAAAATATCAGGGAGAAATTAAAAAAATAGAATCAAATGAGAACAGAGATACAACATATCAAAATCTCAGGGACAGTATATAAGCAGTTCTAGGAAGAAAGCTAATAGCATTGAGTGACTACATTCAAACCAAAACCAAAAAGGATCCCCCCAAAATAATATAATGATGCCCCAAAGATCCTAGGAAAGGAAATCAAACTAATTTCAAATCAGTAGAAGGCAGAAAATAATTAATATCAGAGCCAAAATTAATAAAATTGAGAAAATGCAAAAACAAAACAGTGCAATAAAAAGTTGGTTTAAAAAGATAAACAGGATTGATAATCCTGAAGCCAATCTAACCAAAAGAGAAAGAATTCCTAAATCCACACAATTAGAGATGAAAAAAGAGTTATCACTATAGACATTTCTGTAATCTCAAAGAACATTAGGAACTATTTTTAAAATTTACACTCCAATAAACTGTAAAATCTAGAAAACACTGAGAATTTTATAGACATATATGACCTACCCAATTTGAACCAAGAGGATATGGAAAAATTTGACAGACTAATATCAAGCTACAAGACTGAAGGAGCCATTGAAAGCTTTCCAACAAAGAGATCGTCCATGACCAGATGCATTCTCACTTACTGGACCTTTAAAGAACTAACACAAGTCTTCTTCAAATTATTCCATGAAATATAAAATGAGGAAACACTCCTAAAATCTTTCTATGAAGCCAGTAACACCCTGATACCAAAACCAGACAAAGAAACATCAAGGAAAGAAAACTACAGACCAATATTCCTGATGAACATAGACACAAAAGTCCTTAATAAAAAATTAGTAAATCACATTTAAAAATACATTAAGAACACTATGCAGCATGATTAAGTGGATTTCATCCCAGGGATGCAAGTTTGGCTTAATATATACAAGTCAGTACACATAATTCATCATACAGACAGAATTAAGGACAAGAATCGCATGATCATCTCAATAGATGCAGAAAAAACTTTAACAAAATCCAGCACTGATTTGTATTAAAAATGCTAGAGAAACTAGGGATTGAGGAACTTACTTACCTCAGCAGCATGTCTATATATGAGAAATCCAAAGTCAACATGACACTGAATGGAAAAACTGAAAGCATTTCCCCTAAAATTAGAAATAAGACAAAGATGTCCACTCTTACCACTCCTATTCAAAACAGTTCTTAAAACTCTAACCAGAGGAATCAGGCAAGAGAAGAAAATTAAAGTGATATAAATAGGAGAAGCAGTCAAATTATCGCTGTCTGTTGATGATGTGAACCTGTATGTAGAAGAACAACAAAAAAAAATTCAAATAAACAAATAAGGAAGAAAGAAAGAAAGAAAGAAAGAAAGAAAGAAAGAAAGAAAGAAAGAAAGAAAGAAAGAAAGAATATAAAACAAACAAAATCCCCCCAAAACAAAAACCAAAAAATCTGCACCAGAAGACTTCTGGAGCTGATGAACAAATTTATGAAAGTAGCAGGATATAAGAGAATACAAGATCAATATACAATAATCAATATCTTTTCTGTACTCCAACAATGAATCTTCAATTTATACTAGGCTCAAAATATGTTTAAAAAAAAAGAAAGAAAGAAAGAAAAAATAAAGAAAAAGAGAAAAAAATACTTGAGAATAAATTTAACCTAGGACGTGAAGGACCTCTACAATGAAAATTATATAATGCTGAAGAAAAAAAAATTGAAGAAGACACAGAAGATGGAAAGACCTCCCATTTTCTTGGTAATATGTCAAAATGGCCATATTACCCAAAGTGCTCTACAGATTGAATGCAAACCCCATCAAAATACCAATGGCATTCTTCACACAACTAGAAAAAAACAGTCCTAAAATTTACATGGAAGAATAAAAGACTGAGAATAGCCAAAGCAATTGCAGTACTAGAGGCATTAGAATATCTGATATCATACTAAAACTATAGTAACAAAAATGGCATGGTATTGGTATCTAAACAGATATGAAGCCAGTGGAATAGAATATAAGGTATAGAGACAAACCCACATAGACACAGTCATCTGATACTCAACAAAGGTGCCAAAAAATATGTTGGAGAAAAGATAGCCTTGTTAAGAAATAGTGCTGGGAAAACTGCCTATCCATATGGAGCAAAAGGAAATTAGTTTCCTTCAGCTTTGTCCTGTACAAAGTTCAACTCTAAGTGTATCAAAGGCCTACGAATTAGACCAGAAACTTTACAAATACTAGAAGAATGTATAGTTTCAACACTCCAACATATTGGCACAGGTACCAATTTCCTTAACCAGACCCCTTTTAAAGATCAAGAAATAAAATCAAGAATAAACTAATGGGAGAGCATTAAATTAAAAAGCTTCTCTAAAGAAAACAACAACAATAACAACAACACATTAAGAGTATGAAGAAAGAGCCCACACCAGGGGAGAAAGTTCTCCAGCTACGCTTCCAACAGGGGTTCAGTATCTAACTATTTGGAGAACTCAAAAAACTTAATACAAATAATAACAAATAACCCACTCAATAATGGGCAAAATAACTAAACAGACATTTTTTCAAAAGAAATGGTCAACATCCCAGCAATAATTGAAATGCAAATTAGAACTACACTGAAATTTAATCTCACTCCAGATAGAATGGCAATCATCAAGAACACAAATAATAATAAATGCTGGCAAGGATGCAGGGGAAAAGGTACACTTATACATAATTGGTGGTACTGTAAATTAGTAAAACCATTTTGAAAAGCAGTATGGAGATTTCCCAAAAGAATAGAAACAGAACCACCGTGTAACCCAGCTATCTCAATCCTTGGTATTTATCTAAGAGAATGAAAATCAGTATATTTTAGTGCTACAGGCTTATCACTGTTATAGCAATGCGATTCACAATAGTTAAGTTATGAAACCAGTCCAGGTACCCATCAACAGATGAATGAAGAAAGAAAATGTGGTATACATAAACAATAAAATTTTACTCAGCCACAAAGAGGAATGAAATTAAGGCATTTGCTGGCAAATGGATGAAATTGGAGAACATCATGCTAAACGAAATAAACCAGACCTACAGAGCCAAAAGTTGAATGTTTTCTTTTATATACAAAAGCTAGAGTTAAAAACATGATGGGAGGGGGGAATGGGAAATTCCATGAAAATATAGTAGATCAATGGAGTAGAGGAAGGGTGTCAAAGGGGAGGGAGTAAGAACAGTAAAAGGGGGAAGGAAATTGTGGAATGAAATTGGCAAAATTATGCTATGGACATATATTAATAAACCACAGTGAAGTCCATCTTTATGCATATCTATAAAGCACTAATTAAAAAAGCAATATGTAAGTAGAAGAAAGACCAGTACAATAGAGAGAGATACGGGAGAGAGGAGAACACAGAAAGGGAAGGAAATGGAGATTGAAATGGAGTAAATTATATTCCAGGCATATATGAGTATGTCAAAATGAACTCCACTATTGTGTTTAACTATAATGCACTAATAAAAACTTTTTTTAAAGAAGAAAGAGCACCCTTCTAGAATAAATAGGATTATTTGACCTGGGTGTTGTAATTCAGATAAAATTTTCCCAAATTTAAGGCGACAGGAATAGGGAAAGATTTTCTAGAAGAACAAACATTGTCCATAAAATCTGAAAGACAACAAATATAGAGCAAATATAGGTCATCTCCAGTATATTTATGTGTCCAGAATCATGGAAAGGCTGGGGATTTATTTCTGGGATTTGGACTCAGACAGGAGTGGGTTATTTGAGAAATCAGAAATAGAACAGTCAATGAGATGAGTTTATGGACCAAGTCTCTTAAAGACACTAGGTTTAATCAGATCCCTGTTTAGAAAGACTCTTTGGCATGTTTTGGTATAGCACCAAAAGACTGGGAGAGCTGGAGGCGGGGAGGTTCCTCTAAGTCCCTAAAAAGGTAGGTGAAATTCAGGTTGGCTTCATGGCTTCATGGGAAACTTTAAATTTAAAGTTTGAATTCAACCAGGGATCAAATTAGGACTGGGAAGATGTTGGCTTCAGGCTGGAACTTAGAAATACCACGATAATGTAACTTAAAGTAGTTTAAATAGTTTTAAAGAAAGCCATTTCCCCATAGGAGTTTTAGGGCCATGTATAAAGACCTGGTATGCACAAGTTTACGTTTCCACAGGGACAGCAGCAGCTGACAATGTCAATTATGATTATTCTCTGAGAGCTTATTGTATGCTGTCTTACTTTCCCTGCATGTAAGGTTCAATTTTTCATAATGAAAACCAATAGTCAATTCTAAACAATGATAATAGACTCACTAAGTTTTAGGGTTTTTGTCAGTTCCCATTTGTGTTGCATGCCTTTGTATCTGGATGGTACTTACAAGTAAGTATTTATCCAGGGGAATCGTTTATATCAAGAAAATAGAAAAACAAATTAAATCTGTATGCCTTTCTATGAAAGCAGCTGATCTTATAAAAATGTCTTCGGTCTGGAGTTATTTTAAATATTCTGTAAGACTTTAAGAGCTTCATATTTGGAATCCAATATCTAGGTTTTAATTCTATTTCTACTACCTTCTCTCTCTGAGACCTTGGCAATGCTTTAAATTCTCTGCACCTTACTTCTTTTATCTATAATATGGAGGTAATAATAGTTGCTACCTCACTGAGATGTTTTGAGGCTTAAATTAATTATCATATGGATAGAACTTAGAATGCTTCTTGGCAGACAGTAAGCATCATTAAAGTGGTAGATGTGGCTATAATCATGATGTTAATCATTACTATTCATTAATTAATTTAAGTCCATGAACCATTGTTCTTGTCCTGCCTTTCATGCCCCAACTACTTAAGTACCTGCTATTCCAACTAAGGAAGGCACAATTCTCATGAAATCACACCCCACCTCCCTTAATCTCTTGTTGAGATTGCCTCATCCTTTGAAGTTTGGATCCTGTGGCATTTCATTTGTACAATCTTCTCACACCAAGTGCTCTCCTAGAAACCCATGGAAAAAGTAACTATAGTTATTCTTCTGTGCTCCCTTATTGATTTCCCATTGCATCATCATTAATTGTTTTTAGTTTACTAATGTAAATTTCTGGTGCATAAAACATTGCCCTTCGGTCTTTTTCTGTCCTGAGACCTAGATAGTGTCCTGTTTCAAATAAATACTGTATATATATTTACTGAATTATTATGTACATGGTTACTGTGAACGTTGGTGCCAGAAAAAGTAAATTAGTAAAAAAATCATGAGAATTCTAATAAAGACGTCACTGAAGTTTAACCACCTACTTAGAAGTAAGAATTTCAGTAAATTAGTACTATATGAAGTATTGCAATGGACAGGTTTAACTTGGATAAGGAGGGACTTTTCCATAATATTAAATGTTACTTTTATTACGGTTAATGCCAATCAATGTTTTACTGAGAATGAGAACCATTATTCCTTGGAATAATTGTTATTTCATTCCTCTCATAATTATCACAACAAATTCTTATAAAATTGTGAGAATTTATAGCATGACTTCACTACACTTCAAAAGCTTTTAGCCCAAGAAGTTTTATTTAGTCCAAATCTTTAAAATTGTTTTACATTTACACACATATAAATGTGCATATACTCCATAAGTACTACAATCACCACCTCACTGATCCAATGCAATATTCCATGAGTTGCCCGTTAAATTATTTATTTATTTTGGTACTAGGAATAAAATCCAGAGGTTCTTTACCACTGAGCTACATCCCCAGGACTTTTTATTTTTTATTTTAATTCAGGATCTAAGTTGTTTATGGCCTTGATAAATTGCTAAGACTGGGAACTTGCAATCTTCCTGCCTCAGTACCCACAAGCCACTGGGATTAGAGGTACATACTACCATGCCTGGCCTGGATTCTGGATTCCTGAGGATCTTTCTTATATCCTTGGGAATGCATGAAAGATGAGAATGGTTATATCAATGAATCTGAAAATGAAATTACCTTGTAGATATTGACTATGTAATAAAATGCTAATGATTATTTAGTTCAATTAAGAAAGGAATAATAATAATAATAAAGATGAAAGTGATAATCTAACGAAGATTTGTTTACAGTCATAAATGAGTTACTAAACCACATAGCCTCAAAATATATATTTCATTAGATGTGTTAGACAAATTCATAACTGCCAGAGACTTTTAATATATGTCTATCAAAAACTGTTCTATTAGACAAAATTTAGCCCTAAATATTAAAGATTTGAAGACAAAATTAACTAATGTGATCTAAATGTTCTTTGCAACTAAATAAGCAATTAGTTACAAAGGAAGCTGCACCAAGTTTCAAAAAATGGAGATCATATAGGCCATGTTCTTGGCAATTCTATGTTCTGGAAATTATTAATAGAGTAGAATTATGAACCAAAGTGGAACTAAATTAAAAATCATTAATGCAAGAAATTATAAACCTCCATACTCAATGATAGTATATATTTGTAAGAAACACATTCTGAGGTAAGTCATGAGTTTGTGAGCAAATCATATACAACTTGAGAAACTACAAAGGAAAATCATTTCAAAGTACAGAAATTTGGAAGAAAGAAATACAAGGGGTATGAGCTAAAAATAAGTAAAACATGAAACAAAACAACAAATCAAAAGCCAATTCCTAAAAAATACAAAGTTAATTAATAGTAGACAAAGCTCTCTTCAAACTACTTTAAGAAAAAGACACAAAAACAATGAATAAATATGTTGCTATTCAATAATAAAAATTAAATATTTAATAACAACAGTAAATTGATAATAGGAATTAAAAGGAAAGATGACTATTATCTAGAAAAAATTACATTTAGCTCAAGAAAAATAAATATGAACTCAGTGGATAAGAGTACAAATATTGAATTGATATTCAAATACTACCTCTAGTATATGAAAGGTTTATATGATTTTGTTTATTTTTACCAAACTTTCAAGGAATATAGACATATATATGTATGTATGTATGTGTGTATATATATATATATATATATATATATATATATATATATATATATACTATATATACATAAACTATATGTATATATATTTTTGGGGACTGAATTCAGGAGCACTTTAACACCGAAATACATCCCAAACCCTCCCCCATTTTTTTTTCTATTGGGGATTGTACTGAGGGACACTCAACCACTGAGCCACATCCCCAGCCCTATTTTGTATTTTATTTAGAGACAGAGTTTCACTGAGTTGCTTAGTGCCTTGCTTTTGCTGAGGCCAGCTTTGGGCCCCTGATCTTCCTGCTTCAACCTCCCAAACTGCTGCTGGTATTACAGACATGTACCATGGTTCCTGGCCATCTCAATTGTTGGGTTTTTTTTTTTTTTTTTTTTTTTTTTTTTTTGAGACAGGGTTTTGCTTAGCTGCTTAGTGTCTTCCTAAGTTGCCCATGCTGGACTCAAACTTTTGATCCTCCTGCCTCAGCCTCCTGAATGGCTGGGGTTACCAGTATGCACCACCATGCCCAATTCAAGTAATATATTATGAACAGAGTAGCCAGCATATGTAGAGAAAAGTATTCAACTTATTTCATGAAGTAGATATGACTTTAGTTTCACAAATAGTGAAATTTATTTGGCACTTCACCCTGTGTTTCACACTATATTAAGAGGAAGTTGTAAAAGGGGAAATCTTCTGTACTGCAGGTAGAACAACAGTATTTTACAATCATGTTAGGGAAACCTAAGAAAGCTGACAAGAAACACATTGCTTGACTCACCAATTCCTCTCTTAAATATGCTCTTGTATTTGTGTCCTTAGAGCTGTAGACTGAACCACTCAGGGCAACACCATGTCAGTGAAGACTTGTAAACCCCCCAACTCTATTGGAAGAATGTACACTTTATACTTATATAAACACAATTTGCATTTTTCAATATGGCTATATCTCAAAACTATAACCTGTAATTTGTACAGTAAATTAGAGCAGCCTGCAGAGAATAGATAACAGTCAAAATAGAGATTGTGTTTCCAGGCATGGTGACACATGCTTGTAATTCCAGCCACTTGGGAGGCAGAGGCAGGTAGATTGCAAGTTTGAGGCCAGCCTCAGCACCTTAGTGAGACCCTGTCTTAAAATTAAAAAATAAAATATTCTAAGATGTAGCTCAATGGTTAAGTCCCCCTGGGTTCAATCACCTGTACTGAAAAACAAAACAACAGCAACTACAACGAAAAGAAGAGGTTCTGTGTGGGATTCGAATTAGGGAGAAAAGAATAAGCAGCTTGAATCAGATCTGTAATGTATTATCTCCACCAAAATAAAGAAGGCAGAAAAAAATCTGAAGAAAAATAATACAAAAATTGTTCCAGCATCTAGTTACAAAGGAGATATCTACAAGGAATAAAAATCCAGGCCCCAAGAAAACATTGCTCCAATGACATTCAATTCTGAGTAATGGACCAATATCTTTGAGATTCCTAAGGAAATTGGCTGTAATTTTAAAATATCCTACCAGCCAAGATGCCATTCGTGCATAAAGTCGGAACAGGCAGAGACTTTCACACATGGAAGAATTTAGGGAGTGTGTCACACATGAGCCCTTTGTGAGACATTTCTTTACAGCAAAACCTTCTCAATTAAGTGAGGAATCCAAATAAAGAACTCAGGAATGAAGACTTTGATTAAAATAAAACAAAACAAAAAGACTTAATAAGCAGCGACTCCACCTGAAAACAGAACAAGCATCAGATAATTGTGCTCATTATGGTAAGGGAACAGAATATGTATTTTATAAATATAACCAATGTAAAACGAATAGAAACAGAGAGTTGGGAGGAAGGTTGGTAGAATAAGCGTTAGAGATCTCAAATGCACATCTTTTGGGCCAAGTGATCCACAATTCTGTCTATATTCAAAGTATGTAGTTAACTCATAATGATGTCCCTTCCTTCCTTAAGTCCCTATGTTTTATTTTAGAACAGTTTTATGTTTACAGCAAAATTCGTCCAGAAAAATGCAGAGTTCTCAAGCATCCCACACCCACCCAACACACAACCTTTCCATTATCCATGTCTCTCACCAGACAGGTGCAGTTTTGTTGTTGTTGTTGTTGTTGTTTTGTTGTTGTTGTTGTTGTTGCTTTTATGACAGAAGAACCTACATTGACACATTTTCACCCATAGTCTATGGTTTACATAAGAAATCACTCTTGGTGTTCTACATTATTTGGGTTTGCACAAATGTGTAATAACCTGTGTTCATCATGTGTCATGCAGAATAGTTTCACTGTCCTATAAATCCTCTGTGCCCATTTACTCATCCCCTTTTCCCTCCCTACCCTTGGCAAAAACTGATGATAGTTTTACTGTCTCCTTTTCTGGAATGTCATATAGTTGGAATGCTGCAATGTATAGTCTTGATTAGCTCCTTTCATTTAGTAATATGTATTTCAGGTCCTCGTGTCCTTTTACATGTAGAGGAGACAAAGCTCTAACTCCATTGTCTTAGTGTCCCAGCTTGGTTCAAGAATTTAAATTGGCATCTCATAGATCCACAGGAGAAAAGCACAAGGATTTATTTAATACAAGATTTACAGGGCATGGGAGTCCACATAAGGAAATGAAGACTTGAGGAAGCACTTACAGAATCTGAGTGGATTAGACAAAGAATGGTAAACTGTAAAAGTAGGATAAGACAAAGGGTCTGGGTTCGGGTAATTAATTGGACAGAAAGGTACTAGGAAAATAAGGGCAGCTGAGCCAAACTTGTTTGTACAGAATTCCTTTGACCTCAACTTTCTTGTCTCTTGGAGAGGATGTTATTCACATGGAAATTTCATCTCCTGCTTTTAAGAAACAACATGAAGGTCAGAGTAATCTTTTTGCACTGCTGCTTTTAATGTAAATAGTATGAAAAAATAGTGTACTTCAAGTCCTCCATATGGCTTGATAGCTTGTTTCTTTTTAGTAGTGACTAATACTCTACTGTCTAGGTATACCACCTTTTAAAAATTCATTTATTACTACTCACCTACTAAAGTATATACTGGGTACTTCCAAATTTTGACAATTATGAGTAAAGGTTTTTGTGTGGACACAGATTTTTTATTTTGGGGGTAAATACCAAAAAGTGTGATTTCTGGATCCTGTGACAGGAGCATGTTTAGTTTTGTAAGAAATGGCCAAACTGTCTTACCAAGGGCCTGTATTACTTTTTTGCTTCCCATCTATAATGAATGACAGTTTCTGCTGTTCCTTGTCTTGGCAGAATTTGGTAGTGTCAGTGTTTTTTATTTCAGCCATTATAATAGGTGCATAGTGGTATCTATTTGCTATTTTAATTTGCAATTCCCTAGTGATCTATGTATGTGGTTGAAAATCTTTTCCTATGCTTACTAGCCACCTGCTTATGTTCTTTGATGAGGTGTCCATTCAGTTCTTTTGCCCACCTTCTAATCGTGTTGTTCATTATCCTTTTGTTTAGTTTTAAGAACTCAGTGTGGTTTAGATAAAAGTCCTTCATTAGATATGTGTTTTGCAAATATTTCTATCGACTATGAGTTATATTCTCATCCTCTTGATATTGTCTTTCTCAGACTGGAGGTTTCTCATTTTAATAAAGTCCATTTTTTTAGTTATTTCTTTCATGGGTTGTGCCTTTGGTGTTGTATTTAAAAAGTCATTTACATTCTCAAGGTCATCTACATTTTCTTCTATATTGTCTATTAAAATGCTACATTTGTGTTCTGTATTTGAGGTTCTGACCCCTTTTGAGTTATTTTTTTGAAGAGTGTAAGTTATATATTTGGATACTTTTTCTTTTATATGTCAGTGTACAATTATTCCAGGACCATTTGTTGAAAAAAAATTAAAATTTCTATTTTCTATTTGTTCTTTGTCAAGAATCTGATGACTGTATTTATGTGACTGTACTCTTGGTATCTTTCCTCTCCTCCACTGATCTGTTTGTCTACTCCTTCATCAGTACCCAATACAATAATTATGGTAGCTGATAGTAAATCTAAAGTTCGGTAGTGTCAGTTAAATTGTCCTTTTTCGATATTGAGTTGACTTTTCTGGGTTCCTCATATTGTGTATAAATTTTAGAATATGGTTTTGATATTTGTAAAATAACTTGCTAGATTTTGAGTGGGATTATGGTAAGAGTGTAAAAGAAGTTGGGAAGAACTTACAAGTTGACAATATTGAATTTTCTTATCCACTAACATGAAATATCTATTTTATTTAGTTATTTGATTTCTTTCATCAGCATTTCAAATATTTCTATATAAATCTTTTATGTATTTTATTAGATTGATACCTAAGTTTTTCATATTCTGTTGCTAATATAAATGGCAATGTATTTTTAATTTCAAATTCTGCTTATTTATTGCTTGTATATAAAAAAGTGACTGAATATTATATATTAACCTTATATCCTGTACTCTTTCCATGATTACTTAGTAATTTTTAGGATTTTCTGCTCAGTACTTTCAAATCTTCTATATAGATGATCTTGTTACCTATAAAGTTTAATTTCATTTTTTATTATAATCTACATATTTTTTAAAATTTCCTTTTCTTGTTTTAGTACATTAGATAGTATTTCTGAAAAGCAAGAGTAAGTGGGTATTTTTGGATTATTCCTGTTATCAGACACAAAGTTTTATGATTAAATAGAATGTAACCTGTAGGTTTTTGTAGATGTTCTTTATCAAATTAATGAAGTCCCATTCTGTTCCTCATTTATTGAAGTTTTTTTTTTTTTTAATCAAGCATTGGTGTTGGATTTTGTCAAGTGCTTTTTGTACATCTGTTGATATGACAATATATGTCTTTTAACCTGTAAATGTGATGGATTATTTGTTGATTTTCAAATATTGAATCAGCCTTACATAACTATGGCAAATCCAACAAGGTCATGGTGTAGAGTCCTTTTTATATATTGTTTGATTTGATTTGGTAATATATCTTTTTGAGAATTTTTGCATGTATATTATAAGATTAATTGGTCAGTAGTTTTTGTTTTCAATATCTGTTTCTAGATTTTATATTAGGTTGATGATGACCTCCTAGAATGAAATAGAAAACATTCCCTCTGATTCTAGCCCTTGGAGAGATTACAGATTTTCAACATAATTTATTTCTTGAGCATTTGATAGAATTCACCAGTGAAGCCCTATGGGCCTCATAATTGCTGTTTTCAAAGGTGATTAATTATTGATTCAATTTGTTTAACAGATGTCAATTCAGATCATGTATTTCATCTTGAGTGTGTTTTGGTAGATGGTTTCTTTTTAAAAAATGGTCTGTTTCATTTAGGATATAAAATTTGTAGTCATAAAATTGTTCATAGTGCCCCTCCATTTTCTTTTTAATTTTCCTGGGGTCTGTAGTAATGTTCCTTATTTAATTGCTAACAGTAAGTAATTTTTGTCTTCACTTTTTGGCTCTCTATCTCTTTCTCTGTAGACTTATCTTGGCTATAGATTTATTTATTTTCTTGATCTTTTCACAATGCAAGCTTTTTGCTTTGTTAATTTTCTCTGTTGATTTCTTATTTTTAATTCTTTATTTCTTTTCTAATTTTTACTATTAATTTTCTTCTTCTTGCCTTTCATTTAGTATTTGCTCTTTTTTTTTTTTAGTTTCCTAGGGCAGAAAATTAGAATGTTAATTTTTATTTCTCTTTACTTTCTACTAGTAAATACATTGAATTCTATAGATTTTCTGTACAGCACTGCTATCACTATAACTCACAACCTGAAAATTAAATTTTCATTTAATTAAAAATATTTTAAAGGGGCTTTTAAATTTATTTTTGACCTATATGTTACTTAGAAGTATGTTCTTCAATCTCCAAGTATTTCAGGATTTCTAGCTATCTTCCTGTTCTTAATTTCTAATTTTATTTTAATGTGATCTGATATAAAACATTGTATGACTTCTATTATTTTAAATTTGTTCAGGTGAATTTATGACCCAGAATATGAGCTGGCTTGGTGAATGTAACATGTTTTCTGCTGGTGTTGGATAAAGTTGTCTATAGATGTCAACAATATCCTGTTTGACAACGCTGTTGAGTCCAACTATTACCTTACTGTTTTTCTGGATCTAACTGTTTCTGAAAAAGGAATATTATGTCTCCAACTGTAATGAGAAATTCATCTTTTACTCCTTGAGGTTTTATGTGTTTTTTTCTGTGTGTATTTTTATACTCTGCTATTGGATGTACACACAGGAAGGAATATGTCTCTTTAGAGTATTGACCACTTTATGATTATGTAATGCTCTTTTTAAAATTAATATCTCTCCTGGATCTGAAATTTTCTCTGTTCAAAATTAATTTAGCTGGCTGGGGTTGTGATTTCAAATTTGTCAAGTTTAAATTTGAAAGCAATGCTGACATACTGACAATAAATTTCATCAAGTGTTTGAGAAATTATATTTCCTCTTGACATTTGAATAATAATTTCATAGGGTACAGAAATCTGGGTTGGTAGCTTTTTAATTTTAACACAATATATTTAACTCCACTTTCTGGTAGCATGGTTTTTGAAAATAAGTTTAATATAAGTTTTATTCTTGCTCCTCTTTGAACAAAGCATTCTTTCTCTGGCTTCTTTAAAGATTTTTATTCTTTATATTTGATTTCCTAAAGGGAAATTTCTTAGTCATTATTCCTTCAAATATTGTTTATTTTCCTTTCTGTCTTTTTTCAGCTTGTGATTTTTCTATTATTCATGTGTTACACCTTTTATAGTTGTCCACAGTTCTTGGATATTTTTTTTTCGGTCTTTTTCTTTGCTTCTTAAAAATTTTAGAAGTTGCTATTGTCATATCCTCAAGCTGAGACTTTTTTTTCCCCCTCAATTATGTCCAATCTACTAAGAAGCCCATCAAAGGCACTCTTCATTCCTTTCACAGTGTTTCTGATCTCTTTGAATTTCTTCCTGATCCTTTCTTAGACTTTTAATCTCTCTGATTACATTATTCATCTGTTTTTAACGCGTTGTCTACTCCTTTATTCCATCAAAGCCCTTAGCATATTAATCATAGTTTTAATTTTTTTCTAATCTTATATTTCTAAAATTCCTGCCATATTTGACTCTGGTTCTGATAATTATTCAGTTTCTTCAAATTGTATTTTTGCCTTTTAGCATGTCTTGTAATTCCTGTTAAAAGGTAAACATAATGAACTGGATAAAAGTAACTGTAGTAAATGTAGTAATGTAGTGTTAAAGGGTTGACTATTCTGCAGTCCTATGAGCTGTGTCTTGTGGTGAATCTGAGCCCAAAACCTGTGAGCTTTAACTGCAATTCTTGGTTCTGTCTGTTTTTTTTTTTTTTGTTGTTGTTTGTTTTATTTTTCCTACTTCATTAGGGGGAACGGGATGGCTGGCATGGATTGTATTTGTGTATTTCTCTTTCCCCATGTAGAAGTCTATAGGGAGCTGGAGTTGGATATTTCCATTTCCTAGGTAGATTATAACCCCAACACATTAGGATCTTGTCCAATGATTCCTTTTGTTCTCCCCTTGCTGAAAGCATGAGATTTGTTGTTGTTGTTCACTAAGAGGAGCTGGTAGAGCTCTGCAGGTAAGACTCCAACTTGGTCCCCTTGGAGTTTTTATTTCTCAGCTTGTCCACTCTGAGCCTCCAACAATTCATCAGTTTGCAGTTTAGGTTTTCTCACTCTGTACTGGTTTCCACAGAAATTTCTGCATGGGTAAAGTTGTGATTCTCTATATCTATTTATCTTTCTCTCTAATTTGGAGAACAGTGTTTTATCCTGTAAACTTACTTCTCTGATGTCTTTAAGAAGAGTTGATTTTGAAGGTTTGTTTATCATTTTACTTGTTAGTATGCAGAATACTTTTAATCTTCTTACATGATGGATAAAAACCTGGAAGTCCACACTTCTTTATTTTCATTGACCTTTCCTTGTATCTTAGCAAGAATTTTTCTGATTCATCGTCAGGTATGGCTATTCTATTACTAAATTCACTTACCATAATTTTAAATTTGGCAAACACATTTCATTTTCAAGATCTCTAGTTGGTAAATTTTCACAATAGTTATTGACGAATCAGTAGGATAAGCTCTCTTATTACTCTAATGATACCAATTATGCTTTTTGAAGTATTTACACAAGGAACTCTATTTTCTTGAGTTTTAGTTGTTATGTTTATTTAAGTTGCCCCCCATTATTGATTTTCCTTTAATGTTGATGAGTCTAGCTTGTCTGTCTCCATATTTAAGAATTATTAGCCTTTCTGGGAATATGAATTTTTTTTCTGGGAATATGTTTTCCTGCTCAACTTAAAAACTGCAAGAGTGAGAACTGTGCTATGACGGTTTCCTCTTCCTTTCAAATGTGACTATTCATCTGAGATTCTACTCTGTGCCTCAGTTCTAAGAAGTCTTGGATTTTTTTGCTTGGATTTTCTTAGACTTGATATATATATTATATATATATATATATATATATATATATATATATATATATATATATATAAATTCTGTTCTACAGATTAATCTTCCTGGTTTTTCAGCAATATATCTCATTTTTATTAACTGAAAATTAATATATGTAATAGAAGTCACTTTATATGTAACACTTATAATTTTGTATAGATATACCCACTTATAGTGATTTTTAAAGTTGTAAAATGTGAGAAGAATGTAGATGCATGTACTCAGTTCACCACTTAATTTATTCTTACTCTGTATTTCTTTTTCATTTTCTCTCTCTCTCTCTCTCTTTTTTTTTTTTTTCTTGTGGTGCTGGAATCCAGGGCCTCACATATGTTGTGATTATGGGATTGTGCCACCTTGTTTGGTTGTATACATTTAAATTGACATTAAAAACTCACATTTTGCAAACTATATTTAATACCAAAAAAGAAAGAATATAAATATCTGTAATTCTAAGAATTCACAATAACATATACCAAGCATGTGGGTTAAGGATTTATCTTGTAGAATAAATATTATTCTCTTTTATTAAAAATAGATATGTATTATTCATAACCTTTTATCAACATTAGAGTAATTGAAATTATACTTAGTTAGATTTAATTTTTTAGAAAGCCAACGTTTAATTTTAGAAATCTAATGAGATAATGACATTTCATTAATATTTTATGACATGCATTAGTAATGATATAACCTATTTAACATCATAGTTATATTTTATCATTAAAATATTAAAATATCTATAATAAACTACATTATTGTAGTTTCTACAATATTGTAAACTACATACTGTAGTTTCTACATTTCATTAATTTCATTTCTGGCTTCTACTTTAGTGGTGGTTTTGCAGTAGTATGAGTTTACCTTGGCTTTGCCACATAGAACAACTAAATTTCTCCTGAACTACTTACCTAATAATTTAAAATTTAAAGTCTCTCTTATAAGAACATATTTTAATAACCTCTTTATTATATGAATTACATTAAATGGTTTTTCTGATACTTTTAAAGAAAAACATCCTAATAACAAATAAAAACCTATTTTTTTTTTAAATTAAAATGTAATTTTCTTTTTTTCGTTTAAGGAAATAGTAGAAATTTGTAAGTAGATTTTGTTTTATGTGAAGCTTTATTGTATTCATTAATGGTCTTTTTTATTGCTATCTGATAAACGTTTAAAATGAGTGTTGAGTTCATTCTGAGACCAGTTTCAGAATGGAGTTAAATGTTAATTCTACAAAATGACCTCACCTAGCTCTCAATCACAATGGTCATGTGTGTATTAGTTTGAACTATAACATATAACATTGATGAGGTATTTTTTCAGACTACATAAAAATGAGTTACTATAAAACAACTCTGGCTGTGAGCTTTTCTCTATTATACATACTTGCCTGGAGAAATATCTATTCAGGCAAATGAGAATAAATTTGCTTGCTTAGAATCAGAAAGAAAATCATGTTCTGTACTAAGGTATGATAAGTGTGGACTTATGTAAATCAAATTGAATTTAGCAAAGCTTTATGTTGACCAAATGTAAAGGGATAGTAAAAATAATAATGATTTAAAAAATGTGAGATACAAAAGTACTCAGAGTTTTAAAAAATTTATTTTTATTTATTGCTCTTCTTTTCATTGTCATTGCCCAGAGAAATATATATAAATTTTATATTTTATTTTTTTGCCGTAACTTTGCTTCAGTAAGGAGAAGACTGAAATTAAAAATTTAACTGGAAACTTGTGTTTGGGGAGAGTCCTTATGAACACATTTTGAAAACAATTTTTTCAATGGTGATAGGTATAACAAAACCTTTAATACATAGCAAGTTAAGATTCAACATTCTGAAATCTATAGGGCTAGTGTTTACTTAGAAGCAAATAGACATTTAGATATGCAAGTATCATTTGGATCTCTGGTTGCCACAATGTGCTTCTTCATAAGAACAAAGCAAATCCAAAAAAAAAAAAAAAAAAAGGTTTGAAATGGGCCAAAAGTAATGTTTAACCTATTGCACTTAGAATCAGAATGTAGGTTTATGTCATCATTTATTATTACCCTTGGAGATCTTGAGTTTCAGTTTTTTACCTCCAAATAGGGGCTAATAATAGCACTTTGATCCACAGAAGACTCAAACCAAAGGAGTTCATGTGTAAGAATGCTTTCTTTTAGTGGAAAAAAAAAATCATAGAAATCATGCTATTTAAAAAATTTCTAGCCAGGCATGATGGCACACACCGGTAATCCCAGTGGTTTGGGAGGCTGACACAGGATAATCGCAAGTTCAAAGCTAGGCTCAGCTACTTGGCAAGGCCCTAAGCAACTCAGTGAGATCCTGTCTCTAAATAAAATACAAAATAGGGCTGGGGACATGGCTCAGTGGTTGAGTGCCCCTGAGTTCAATCCCCAGTAACAACAACAACAACAAAAAAAAAAAAAAAAAAAAAGAAAAAAAATTCTAGTGATATGATCTAAAATTAACACTAATAAAAATTGTGAACATTATGGAGCATATAAGGTAGAGGGACTATTTCTCCATGTTCACATCATAGATTATTTGTACTAGTAAAGGGTGCCCCTATTTTAACACACTCTGAATTGCTATTTGATAGACCATGTAAAATGGTCTATTTTAAGAAAACAGATGACTTGAGTCCATTTAACTTTCATTCTGAATAAAGTTCTGTTTATAGCTTTGACTTTGGGCGGCTTTTGCTTTTAGTATGCGGGATTACCCAAAAGAAACCTTTTCTTCAGGCATCATGGATTTTTAAATTCTCAGCTTAATCTAAGGGTCAAATGTTTTTTTGAGGAAATCCCACAAGATCATTTTTACAAATTCTTCAAAGCATTAGAATTGGAATATAAAAAATCTGGGGTCTATTTACAGGTGTAACAGAAACTGTGTTCTGCACAAACCACTTCAACCAATCTATATTGGAGCAAACCCAGAGCTTTGTTGACTCTCAAGTTCAACGGCAGTAAGAAGCTGCAGAGGGGCTGTGTCTAGGACCAAGCAGAGCAGGGGCTTTGGTTCTGAATATGCTTCTGGCTCCCTTTGTGAACCTGAACATTCTGAGATCTCTCTGTGTGCCTCAGTTGTCTCATTTGTAAAAGGAAAAAAAATGAATTAAATTAGATCATCTCAGAAATTCTTCAGTGTAGTTATACTGAATTAACCCAGTAGTCACATTTAAACAACTTTATCTTAATAGGATGGTACCATTTGGGTCTGCTGTGATTTTTTTTCATTTGTTTGTTATGTTTTCTCCACCCTACCCAATTTTTCCGTTCCTAAGAACACTTATTTGTGATTCTGTACTTGGCTATGTTGAACTACACATTTCCCAGAACAATGTCATATTCCCTCTGCATCTTTAAAGATTTGCTCTGAAATCATGTCCTGGAAAATGCTGTGGAACACAACACACAATTTTTTCTGAACACACAAACAACACAAACATATGCCAGACAGCACCACAGGATTTTCACAGTGCCCTGTGTTTACTACGGTTACAGCACATACACATCTCTCACATTTTATTATAAACATTTAAAGAAGGGGGGGTTGTATTACTTGCCTTTGTATATCTGAATGTTTGCATAACAAATATCCCTTGCATAAATGAATGCATGCATGCAAAATAAAGCATCCTTTTCTACCAAACAAAACACTTTTCTACTCTTTCTACACTGAGTACCCTCTAGTTCACTGCTCTGTCTACCTGAGCCAAACACAGCCTAAGTTGAGTGAGCAATCAAAGCTGCTTCATGTCCCTGAACTCATTAACAGAAGCCTGCAGGGTAAGACCATGCTTCTTCCCTCTTATTCACCTAGTCATGCTGACAAAATTTAGGAGCTATGGGGAAGTGCCCAGAGTCCACACCCTTCTTTTAGATTGTACTGTGGCCCCTTAGGCACACAGTGTTCCAAAGTCTGAGTCAGCCATCCCTGCCTGTTCATATCCCTGGCTACTGTCCAAGACTCAGATAAGAAACCACCCAGGTGCTTGGCTTCAGAAAGCTAGCAACAAGGTGGTCTTGGCCAGCAGAGCCCAAATTAACCTAGAACAGAATAAGGAGGAAGTAAGCCTTAGTTGGAAGTCAGAAAACCTAGATTAATTTCTATACGAGTAGGTTGTATAACACTAACAAGTCACTTCTCTTCTCTGGGTCTACTTTGATTATCTGGGCAGTTAGTGGGTTGAGCCAAATGACCTTAGGATCTTATCCAAATTTCAAGTTCTAGGATTGAAAATCAAGGGCAGGATAAGAATTTCCCACATTTTAAAGGGTAATGTTACTTTCTTGCCTGTAGCAACCCCATTGCTAGGGGAAGGACTGGAAGAGACAGTTCAAGTTTACTGTCAGTGATGATTCAAAATGCACACAAAATATTGTCCTAGTCCTCCTTCCATCAGGGCAGAGATTTTAAGAAGGCTTAGCCTGTTTCACACCTGCAATGTGAAATAATGTTACACTTCCTCTGTGGTGAATAATGCTGCACTAGTACCAAGCAAGGGTAGTGACTTGTGTGGCACTTTTTAAATGAGCAACACTTCTGCGCTATTCTGCACACAATGTGTGATTGCACCATCCCCTCTGCACTGTCTCTCTGCAAAGTCTTTAATGACCAGTGCACTTGTATTCTGTATGTAGGTTAGAATCAAACATTGATTATTTTGGAATAAATTGATAAGAATAATATTAGTAATATCAATCCATCTATCAAAAGTACCATCTTTCATTCAATATTTAGTGCTTCTGAGTTCTAAGTTCTCGTGAAATGTGCTTCTTTATTTTTTTTTTCAGAACCACTGTATTAAGGCAATATTTTAAACCTTATGTTAAAAAGGAAGAAAGTAAAATTAATTTTAATGTAATTCAAAAAATATATAAAATGGCTGGAAAAAAAGCTAGAGAATAATTATAACCCCTCACATTTGTATACCACATATACAAAGAACATTTCACAACATCATTTTATTGAGTTTTCACTGTGATATAATAGTTGAGAAATGACTATTTTCACTTCATGAAATGAAAATGTGAGGCGAGGTGTGATGAAATTATAGTGTTTCTTGATTCTCAGTCCTCGGCCTTCCCAGTACCCCAGGGATAGGCAGTGGTATGCTTCAGAGGTAACGTGTGACTAGTAGAGGAGTTTTCCTAAAAACTAGGACCCTGAGGTCTAACAAGCACTGTGAAACTGAATTTCTGGAGCTTGGTTGAGATTGTTGGTGAAGCAGGAGATGGGGGCACGAACAAATGTGAGGTCCGAAGGAAGATAAGTGAGCAGAGATCATTCTGTCAGTTGTGTCAGGTTTTACATGCAAATAATGCCAACGGTGCAACTTGTAACAGTATTTAGCTCACTTTCAGCAGCACAGAAAAAGATCACAGAGGGTAGTAAGAGAAGAGATGATTCTGGGTGGAGATGTTTCTGTTTCTTTAGGGGCTTTTGTGCTTATTCAACTTGAAACTTCTAAAATAGCTCATTATGTGTGGAATAGCAGGTGTTCATGATTCAACATATTTGCCTTACCTTCGTCTGTTCCATGGCAAGTTCTCTTCTTCTCTTTTACTTAATGTCAGATCATTAGACAGAGTGAATCATTCACAATATTTAGAAAGGAATTATATCTAAGTCTTCATGGCAAGGAAAACTTAAATCTCAGGGTCTGAGTAAAACTGGAATTGCAAAGTTGACAATAGTCATTTTGCTATTTGGTGACAGTCAAAGCCTAGAAAACTCAGGGGCATTCTTATTTTTTCAAAGCTTAATTCACAAAAGAAGTATGAAGAAAGTCTCCATTAAGAAAGTAAGAGGTCCACTTATGCTGTAGGCCTCTCTTGATTTTACTCCAGATGTCTACAAGTTCAACAATGATTGAATCAAAATTTTTCTTTACTAATGCCCATGCTTAGCCAGCTGCCTATGCCACAAATCCCAAGGTAACCTTGACTGTCTTCTTCATCAGTCCTCATGTCCAACTGCTTGTTAAGGTCTATTAATTCAACCTGCTCACTATCCTCAAGTCCTTTATTCATTATCATTTTTCCATCCTTAAATTTGGTTCATATCATCTTTTCTGTGAACTATTCCAATAGCCTTTGAGTTATCATCCTGACTCTAATGTAAGATGGTTTACTAAAGCAATAAAAATAAACTCTCTCAATATGGAAAATCTTATACAATTCTAAATACTGCAAATTCTACCTCCCAAGCCTCTTTGCCTTCCAGTATGCCACATTTCCTTAGTCATATTGAATTATTTGCAATTTGCTAAACATGGTATGATCTTTTATGCCACCATGTCTCTGATTATGGTTATCACTATCCACAATGTATTTCTTTTCCTTGTCCTGATTTCATCCATCTTGAGTTATTCCCTTCCTCAGACATTCAACCCATTTATCTTTTGGCAATGTAGACTATCTTCTCTTAGTTCTGACTTCACTGTAATCTCAGTTATAAGCTTATATATATGTTCATTCACAAGACTGCGCATTCCTCCAACTCTATAATTGTGATTTTATATCTTTCTGTTTCTAAAATACTGTTATAACGAATATTGGACAATATATTTAAAAAATGTTTCCCCAATGCAAGCAGGGAAGTTACTTCTAATACTTTTCTTTTTACTGAATAATCCAGGAAAAAGTTATCTCTTTTAATTTTATCAAATAATACATGTATAATAATATTGGTTGGCTATTTAAAGTTCATTTTATTCAGAGCTCCACACTGATGGGGGCAAATGTAAGTCTCAGAATGTCCGTGTCTATCTTCTTTACTTCATAACTGCTAGGAATAATTACTTGGGTATTTATCCTGGCCCTCACATCTTTCAGTGTTATTTATACTTTCAAATTATCATTCAATCTTCACATCAAAATAAAGGCTATTCCACCATTTGAAAAATCCTGGAAAGAAATATTTCTAATCTGTACCAGGAAAGGCAACGAGTTCCTTTATAACAAAATATCAGCTCTTTTTTTCCCACAAATATTGATAATAACTTGGAAAGAAAAACATGGCTCAGCTTGTTCATATTAGATATGTAAGGTAAATGCCATTTTAATCCTTCCCCTTTCATTTATGAATAATACCTGGAATACAAAAGTTTTCACTTGGTATTATGGCTTTTCCCTCATAATATATACATTTTTTGACTTCAGACAAGTTACTTAACTCAGTTTCCTCCTCTAAAAAGTAGGTAGAAAAATTATTCAAGCCTCATCGTATTATTGTGAGTACTAAAAGATATAATATACATCAAGACCTTAGTAATGCCTGAAAAGGAGTATAAAGATATTATCTATGTATATTTCTTTGTTTTTTTGCAGGGAGACAGATACAAAGGATTGAACTCAACAGCACTTGACCACTGAGCCACATCCCCAGCCCTATTCTGTATTTTATTTAGAGACAGAATCTCACTGAGTTGCTTAGCATCTCACTTTTGCTGAAGCTGGCTTTTAACTTGCAATACTTCTTCCTCAGCCTCCCGAGCTGCTGGGATTATAAGTGTGCACCACTGCACTGGGTTATGTATATTTCTTTATTGAGTTTTTCTTATTGGTGTTTCTGACCTTGGGTCATTCTGTTATTATAAAAAGTATCACAGATTCTGGGATTATATAAATACTAAAGGGACATAAGTGTAATAATATTTTGTCATTCTAGATGCATTTTCACATAAATTTTAGAATAATTTTTTCAATTTCTTTAAAAATCCTGCTAGGATCTTAATTGGCATTGCATTGAATCTAGAGATGAATTTGGGGAGAGATGAAATTTTAACACTATTTAGTCTTCTGATCCACAAATATTATATACTCATATATTCTCTCCAGTATTCTTCCCAGAAATGTTTTGTAGTTTTCAACAAAGATATCATCCTCATCTTTTGTTAAATGTGTTCTTAGGTATGTGATGTATTTGGCAATACATTAAATGATGTTTTTAAAGAAATTTGTTTTCCAACTATTCATTGTTTACAAGTAAAAGAATAATTGATTTTAAATTATCAATTTTTCTGCTTTGAATTTATTGATTGCATGTATTTTAAAAGCATGTCTTGTAAATTTTATTGTATTCTTAATATTAACAATTATATTATTTATGAATAACAGTCATTTTATTTCCTATTTTTTAAGTTTTTATTACTTTTATTTTATTTTCCTTATCATACCTATGATTTCCACCAAAAAGTTAAAGGCAAGTGTTTAAGAGGTTAAGGCTCCTCCTTTATTTATATTTGTATGGTGAAAGCATTAAGACCTTCACAATTAAGAATAATGCTAATTTAGGATTATTTTATAGATGACCAGAATCAGATTTCAGAGCTTTCCTTCTATTCCTGGCTTATTGAGAGCTTTTTCATAGATGCTGTTTTTGTACCTATTGGAATAAGTGTATGATTTTTCTTCTTTATACTATTTATGTGGGAAGTAACATTCTTAAAAAAAATACCAGTATTATATTTCTAATTTAAAAGTTCCTTGGTAATTACATATCATTTTTTTACATATTCTTGAATTCAATTTGCTGATATTTGTTAGAGCTTTTTGTCTTTGGTCATAAGCTTTTATCATGGTCATAACTTATCAATATATTTTTTTCTTCTAATTTCTATCCTTTGTCAGGGTTATGGGGTTTCATAAAATAATTTGCAGAATATTTAAAAAACATTCTGCAGAATTGATATTCTCTTCTAAAATCTAGGTATTCTCTATATTATGCAGAATCTGTGACAAGACTTTCTTTTGTGGGAAGGTTTTCAATCTAGAATCCAAAATATTTAATAGATGTGAATATTTAGATTTTCTGCTTATTTTTATATTCACGTTAGTAAGTTGTATCTATCAAGGAATTTGTCCATTCTACTTAAGATGTCAAATTTATTGGCATAACACTATTTATAATATCATCTAACTTTTCTTTTACTCTGCGTAGTGATTTTCTGTCTAATCACTGATATTGCTATTTCTTTCTAACAAGTCTTGATAAGATATTTATCTAAAATTCAACTTTGCTGTGTTGATTTCCTCCATTGTTTGGTGATTTCATTCTAACATTTTTATTCTTTTAATCAGCTCTTCTTTTTCTGGTTTTCTTCTTTATGATGAAAGATTAGCACATTGGTTTTACCATTTTCCTTTTCCCTTCTCTATTTGAACTTTCAGTGCAAAATAAGTTTCATGTTCATGTGGAAGAGGAGAAAAGCATGGTAGTTGAGAGTGGGATTTTAGAGCCCATCTAGTGTAAATGAGGTGTACAAGTGCAGACTTTGTACTCAGCATAGAGTGTTGGAGCCCACTAGAGGTGAGGGCAGTTTCTATGGATGGGGGAGAGATCATTCAACATGAGATAATGGAGCTCTGGCAGAACTGTTCTGTCGTCTGTTTTCAAATGAGTTTTGCCACTGGGAGACATCCTCAAGAAGTCAGAGAGTGGACTTTTGTCTCCCTGGATTACTTTCTATTGGGCCATTAGTGGGCAATGACTCCAACCTATGGTTCCAACAACCTATGGCTTTCTGCCACAGCCCCTCTGTAGCTGTAGGTCTTACCAGGTGCTGGCATTGACTTCTTTATCCTGCCCCTTAGTAGAATCTGGGTACACTGTCATCGCTCTTTGTTGTACCTAAACATTGTCTACAGCTTTATAATTTGTTTTTCATTAAATTCTCTTCAACAGTGCACCATCTGTTTTCTGCTCATATTCTGACTGACATAGTATCTAATGACTCCCTTCTATGAAAATTATACTTCCTCTCAACATTGACTCACAGATTTGTAGATCTTAATTTTCTTACTGCCCTGATAGAAACCTTTATAATTCTAAATAATAGACTGCAATTTCTACTTTTTTCATTTGTACATTTTAGGTATTCATTAAATTCCCACTAGGAAAGATGAATAATTTAGCACCCCTACAGTTTCTAAGAGAAGGAATTTGTCAGCCAAAGAGAAAGAGCTTTATGCTTACAATTATTAATAGAAAAATATTGTGTTAAAACTGCTTTTGATCTTGGTACTTCCATCAATGTATCCTTCACTCCAGCCAGAATTTTATCTTGACTTTATCTAAAAAACATTAAAAATTGTACCTGAGATATGACTTTAATATATATCAAAATGTTTCTCCCCACAACCATGATATGTATTCAATAATAAAATAATTAGGAAATGCAAGTATGGCATAAAATAGAGTCCCTCCTTCAGATAACTGTAGTCCATCTTTTTGTAAACAATATTTTTTGGGGGTGAAGAACAAGAAAAATTTCTTTTCATATTGAAATATCTGGAGTAGCCACATTAAGAAATATGTTGCCATGGTATCCTACAAACCATACCCATGTGTATTAGACCTCAGACAAATAATGGATTGACTATATAGTTGATTCCTTTAAATTCCTAGAGGTTTGCTATTAAATGTGATCATTGAGCTGAGCAAGGCATAGAATTACTTGTTCTCTCCACAGGCTTCCCCAGTTCAACTGATATCTATCCTTCTATCTTTCCAGTTCCTCGGGCCAAAATAGTTGAATTATATTATTATTATTATTGTATGGGGATTCAAACCCAGAGATGATTTTGCCACTGAGCTACACTCTCAGCCATATTTATTTATTTATTTTGAGGTAGAGTCCTGCTAAGTTACTCAGCACCTTGCTACATTGTTGAGGTTGGACTTGAACTTGTGATCCTCGCACCTCAGCCTCCCCAGTCACTGGAATTACAGGCATGCACCACCACACTGGGATTGAATTTATTCTTAACATCATTTTTTTCTCTCACCTCTATAGCCTATACTTTAGGAATTCTGTTTGCTCTCCCTTCATCATTTATATCATCATATAGTTGTAGTAGATAATGTTGCAATTTTATTTTTGAGCCTGGGGACACTTAAGCAGGTTAAGAGATAGGACCAACTTTATACAGCCAAAATTTGTTTTGCAAAATAAATGTAAACAGGATATTCTTGGCCATACAGATTTTCCTCTCTTGCAAATTCTTTTTGGTAGTCTCATATCATATATTTATGGACTGGAATTACAGCTCAGTGAAAGAGGATTTGCCTCTTCCAGTTTTTAAAACTATTCCTAAAATAAAGTGAAAGATGATTTCTGATTGTTTACTCAAACAGTTGAAAAAATAAACAAATACAAGAATGATTCAGAGCCAATAAAAAGAGCTTAGAAGTTTGTGAAGCCCTGGATTTGGTCTCCAGTAACACACACACACACACACACACACACACACAGAGTTATAATAATATCTGCCTGTACTCTGTTAGAGTCTGTAAACAAGTCTGGATGGCGCCTGGCAAAATGCCAGAGGGAGTGGTTTGTGAAGTAAGGCCAGCGAGCCATTAAGTGTGGAGATTTCTTATTGGTTGACTGATGTATCTAGTTTATGCTAATTAAGATAAGCTGTGTGGAATGTATAAATACCGCTCCTGTCCTACAATAAATGGCTTCCACTCCTGCTGTATCAATGTACACAAGTTCCTCGTCACCCCCCGGTTATTTTACTGCAGCCGGACTGTGGCAGTACTCTATATTGATGAACATAACTTCTTGTTTATTTTTTAAATTCCCTTTCCCTAACCATAGAATACAGCTCTTATGATCCCAAGGAGCTGTTTATGGTGTTTGAACGAGTGTGAATTTCTCAATTGGCATTTTCACTTGTTCTTTGTCTGAGTTTTTACCAGGTTACTGATATTGAGTTCTGTGTTTTCTCTTTAAGTCTCTTTACATGGATTATAAGTGGGTGAGGTTTAATAAAAGAAAAATCTTCATTAAAAATACTCTTTAACATCAGCCTTCATTACCTATTGTTAAGTTGAGCATGACAGTTCTGAGAAAATATTTCAGTTGTATCTAGGATAGAGGTAGTTCTCACTGTTCTTCATATTGTCCTTTATGTTTGTTTAATGAGTATTTTTGTGTCTCTGAGATGGGGATTGTTTGGGTAAGCTCCTTTTGTTGGTCCTGAATCATTCTTGCATTTGTTTATTTTTTCAACTATTTAAGTAAACAACCAGAAATTGTCTTTCACTTTATTTTAGCAATAGTTTTACACACTGGAAGAGAAAACCAGCTCCATTTGTGTACAATGAATCAAATGCATTCTGCTATCAGGTATAACTATTAGAATAAATAAAAAAATTAAATTTAAAAAATCTTAATGAAGTGTCTGGACAAATTAAAATAAGTGAAGGATGTAAAACTAAGGCAACTTACAGAACCTCTGATGGTTACAATGAGGTGTAGTATGCAGCCAGAGGAAGAATCTGGATTATTTTGAGGTTTAAGGTTTATGACTCCCAAGCCTTATGCTATAAATGGGATGGGGAGGGTACGAGGACCCAGTCTGGACACATGGTGTTGGAATTATGAACCAAGCCGTACAAGGTACAATCTGTGTTCCTTAGGAAAGTTACTCTCTTTTGTACAACTCAATTTTCTCGCATGAAAAAAGAAGTATATTAAACATTTAATCTGTCTTTCTTATTCTGTTCCTTTTCAACTAGTAAGTAGTCTGATTAATTAAGATGTCTTAACTGAAAATGGTAATAAATCCTATTTATAAATGTTTCAATGCTATTATCAGAGTTTTTGAGGAAGAAGTGAGTAATAGAAGTTAAAGATCATTGCCACTTAAGGGATACCCTGGCCTTTAAGACATTTTTTTCTTCATTTATTTATTTATTTCAGTATCTAACTAACTAGTGTCCTTATAATCTACAAATTCAATGACAGTCTTCAGCTACACATCTAAGATACATTTATAGTATACCATCATACTAAAAACTACAGATATAAATTACTGAGCATTTATTCTATGCCAAATTTTTAAACACTTCACATGCAGGTTCATTATAACAAGTTTACCAATGTAATATTCCCAATATTAGATTTTAGTTTATATACCCTATAGATAGAGCTTATAGTGTTTGGTAGTTCTCTGCAATCACACACACTAATAAATGACAAATTTTATTAGTTTTAAATTTTATGAGTTTTCAAAAAAAATCCTTTTTAGGTAGGAATTCAAATATGGGCTTCACAAACATTAAAGTTCATACAGTTATTTCCTCTAAACTTCAACCAAGATGATATCAACTATTGGTCTGGAATCTTATTATTTTCTAACAACTTACTGTACTGTTACATTGAGATAGACACTTCCTTTCTTTGATCTTGGCTATTCTCACCAGAAATGGAATGATTAATCAAATGATCTCTACTTGTTATCATCATCTCAAAATAACAAGCTACTAACATACTCATTGGAGCATGCATCCTTTTCTTCCTCTTTCTGATGCATGTAGAAGTTATTGTGGGATAATACATTCAAAGTACTAATGACGTAATTTTTACTTCTGACATTTCATCTTTAACTCCTGCTCCATTTAGCAAAGCACTCTGCACTGCCTCAAAGAAGGGATGGCATAGCAGAAATTCAAAACAAAACAAAACAAAAAACCCTGAACTGTGTCAGTGCTTGGCTTTTGAGTTTTTAAAGACTTTATAGGATCCACATGTTTAAAGTCACAAAATTGAGAGAATATAGGATGCATTGGGAGAAGAAGATCTTACTCATATTGGAGATTTAAAAGATTCCCTTGGATTGTGGAGAAAAAGAGAATTAGTGACATAGTGAATGGGGGAGCTCTGAAGGTCTGGAAAGTGTAATTATCTGGAGTGTATAGATAGGAAGAGCATTAGTTGCTGAAGACCCTAACTCTCAGTTCTGCCCATTCTCAGGTTAGGTCTGTCTCTGGCTGGGGTGTAAGAATCACATGAGAGTAAAACCAGTGTCACATTCACTCACTTGCTTTAAACTGGAATGAGGATGTACATCATCGGAGGTGAGGGATCTTGTTACTGTACTCCTTATTGACTAAATGCCAACAACACAGCAGCAAGCAAGTTACCCTACTGGCTTTTCAATGAAAGTGCTGTTTATCCTGTCCTGACATTTTGATAAACCCCCATCAGACTTGCCCCATGTAGGGACACTCATCTTATTGTCTCAAAATATTGAAAAGCCTTCTCCATGAAAAATGATGTCAGGACACCTAGAGGGATAGAACCACTGTAGAAGAGAAAAATTCTCTCATCCATCACCAAACACCCTATTTGCACATGGACAGGACTGAATACAACCAGTTTACAATCTCTTTCAAAAAGCAGTGCAGTGATAAAACAGAAAAATTAAATCCTGTGTTAAAGTAGGATAAAATAAGAATCTCAAGTAGGGGAGTTTCTCCTTAAGGAATAGAACATGATCTTTCAATTATATTCCATTATATAGAAAAAGTCATTTGGGGTGGGAAGAAATCTCCAAAGCATTATTGACTGCCCTTCTTAGTTACCTGCAAATTTTAAGCTATTTTTATACACTCATTAAGCTTCATGGAACTTCAAAGTCCTGAAGTTTATTTACTTCTAGGATTAACTCACTTCTAATGTTATTCAGGATAATGTGTGGTAAAATGTAGGAATCATTAATCCTATTCCCCAAAGAATCTAAGATCAGATGGAAATACGGGTCTGTGCCTCATTATTAAATTATATGTTTGAAAGGCGACACCTATTAGGTAGTTAGTTCTCATTGGGTTTTTCCAAAATACATTTAATAAATAGCCTTCAGTGACTTAAGTGTGTTGTTGTTTTTCATAACACTTCCCATAGGGCATTATTCTCAGGTAGGCATTTTTTAATAGCCTGACATCTTGTTAAACATAAATATATGTAACCAATATCTAAACACCAACTACAAACAACACCAGAAAGTATCAGAGAACTCACCACAGTCATAAATACTCCTTATTTAATGTGTAAGTCCTACTGGTTAGGGGACAGTGACATAAATTCACATTTTATCCTGGAAGGAGCAGAATGAGATCTTTGCGAAAGAGAACTAACTCTTTAAAACTACATTGGGTTTAAGATGTTGGCAAATAAAGTTATCTTGATGTCAATTCCTGGTAAAGTCTATTGTACATGTAATTCATTTTATTTCAGATAATAGTACCAGGTGGCTCGTTGAGGGTTACAACTTTGGAAATTTACTCCCAACGATTTTATTATTCACCAGATATTAACTGGATATATACAAGAATTCTCTTTCTTTGAAGAATTGGGAGTGGTGTTGTGGGACTTTAAGGTTCACAAGGAATAGTCTCTTTGTTCACATTACTCTGAGCCTGAGAGGAAGAGACAAGGACAAAGAATTATATGATGCATATTACCCAACTCAACCACTAATTTTAAGAACTTGATTTTTTCTTGTGACATTGGCTATCTTTAATAATTAAATCTTTCATCAAAAGATAAACATCAGTTAATTTTAAACAAAAAAAATGCTTCTGATAATCTATTATGTGCCAAGTGTGATGCTAAGGGTTGGAAAAACAGGCAGAATAAAACAAAGATTGGTCCTTAATGAGGTAACAATCTGGTAGCTAAGAAAACCATTAAAAATGTTCCATTGACTTGGTATGTATAAAGAAGAATAGTATATAAAGAAGAATACTAAATATGTCTTGAGCTATAGTAGCATTATTAAAATAGCCGAACACTTTTAAGAAAATAAGTTATGAATGGATAAAGTGAGTTTACATTTATTTGGAAACATTTTCTCTGGTAGTTTTTAAACACACACACACCCACAATAATGGTACAAATGACTTGACTTAGAATCTTGAAATTTAGCTTCTAGTTATATATTTTCTAAGTAATCTTAGACAATCTCTTTCTCACTCTGGGTCTTAGTTTTTCTGTGTTGCAAACTTAAGATCAACAGATTAGTTTCACACATCTAAATCAACCCAATATTCTATAACTGTAGAGAAGTTGCAGACTTGTAAAGAAGCTTCAAGGTCTATCGTGAGAAAATCTGATTATGTTGGTCTGAAATGATAGGGCCATCTGTATTAAGAGCTTCATGAAATGAACCGAGAAATGGAAGTTAGAAACCACAGGGACTTCCCAGTGAGTTGGTGAAAATCCCTTCTTCCCCAAAGTCTGCTTGCATTTCAGTATAACAGTTTTTAATGCAAAGAAGGCTGATTAGTGTATTATGACTAAATTAGTGTATTTATGACTGCAAATATTTTCTGTAATATCCAGGACACCCTAATACCATGTCCTGAAGCTGTTAATAGAGAGATGGGGGAGAGTATCTGATGTGAAAGGTAATATATCCTGAGTTTAGTTTTGAGATGATATCACTGGGTTGGCCCCTTACTTATGAGACTTCATGCAAGTTCTATGTTAATCCAAGATATATATTTTTTTCCTTATTTTCTTTGTTTCAAGTTTTGGAAAAGTAGCTATTTGACTCATATTTTCCTTTGAACTATACTGAATTATTGCAGATAAGGTATAATACAAGTACCAATAAAATGGATGGTGGCATATTTACCAGTTTTCTTGGGGAGAGTCATAGTAGTAAGATAAAGCCCTTGTTTTTATAGCCAAATATTCTTTGGCCTACTTATTTCCTTCCAAAGCACTGACTTTGAGTTTAGTTTGGCTAACTATTGTTATTAGTTTTTCTAACATAGGTAGTTTGTTCAGTTGAAAGATTGCATTCCTGATATTTTCCTATATTTCATGACTGTTTCAACAGAACCAATTTGTGGAAAATTATATCTAGAATGAATAGATAAGGGATTATGCTATCATGTTAATTTGAGACTTTGGGGGATGATAGGCCTGATGAATTGTATTAATGGGGAAGAATTCTCACTACATAGTTTTAGACACTCTAGAAACACATTCTAAGCTTTAGTTCTCTCAACATAAAGTGGAATAGGTAGTGCACTTGTGTCTCCCACAGAACAACAGTGACAGTTTTCTTTGAATTATTAGTGGAATAATAGATTATCTTTTTGATTTAATATTCTAGCCAAATATTCTTTCTTATGTGCCACCAGAGACTTGCACAATGAGAAGGCTTTAGTCACTAGAGGGAGATGTAATCTCAAGCTCCCTTTATCAGGTTGGCGTCCACCGGGCTAATAGAAAAATTAGCCAAGAACTGACATGGTCTCATATCCTGCCAGAAATCACGGTGGCAAGAGAGCTCCAATGGGTATCTTATGTTAAGCTCACTCCCTGATGGCTACTTACCAGAATACAGCTCATCCATCCAAACCTGCAAGGACATCTCTACTGAAAAATTGGCAGTCTTAAGGGACCACAATTTCCATTTGTATTTAAGTAAACACCTGTTAGTGTTAGATGTCATAGGTTGTTGAAAGACTGAGCTCCTTAATAGGATAATGAAATATTAATATTTCAGAGAATATTTATGGCTACTTTAAACACTTTTCAAAGGATTGGAGTCAGGAGTAGCACAGGAGAAAAGAAACTCATGGATCATGTAGTCCCCTCTCCTCAACTTGCAGATGAAGGAACAAAGTTTTAGAAGAAATTTTTCCAAAGTCAAACAACTAGCTACTTGATGAACTGAAATTTAGGTCTCTTCTATACCCATTCAAAGTTTGCATTGTGACTTTCCTTTATATATTTCTTGAGCACTTACTACTTGCCAGATCTAATTAGTTATGCAAAAGTTAGTAAGATTTGCCTCTGATTTAATATATCTCTTTTTTTTAGTGGAGGAGATAGACGTATGAACAGTAAATAATAGGAAAACTATGTAAATTTCTACATTTGAGGCACAAATAAAGCTGTGAAAAAACAAAAATGTTAATAATGTTCTTGATTTGGGGTCAATACATCCTAAGTACATACTGTAAAAGAGAATACTCATGCAAATTCCCTCTCAAGTCTTTCAACTCTATTATTCAGCCTCAACTTTTTTTTCCCTAAGAAATACTATGTATTTTAAAAAAATATATTCTTAAATTTGGTCAATAAAAATGCATATATAATATGGGTAAGCTCTCATCTCACATGCAACAAAACAACTTATACACTGGAAATACATAGAAAAAAATGTTAATAGTTGGATTCTGAGGGCTTACAATTATGAAGATTTTTACTTTTCTGTACTTTTAAAATAATTATATAATATATATAAATCTATTTTATTTCAGAAATATAAAACTGGAAGCATTAAAAGTTTTAGAAGAAACATAGGATTATATGTTAGCAACATTGAAATTCAGATTTCAAAAACAAGTTCCAAAAAAACGCAAATCATGAAAGTAAACTTTCAATAAGTTTGAGTATAATATACCTTAAAATATGTTTTTTTTTCCAAATGACAGTACACTAACTTTAAAATTAAGCCAATGACTGGTAAAAGATCGATGTTACTCAAATAAATGATAATGAATGAGAAAAAGTCAAGTGTCCACAAATTATAAAGATCCTAAAAATGAGAAAATATCAAATGACTTAATGGAAATATGAACAGATGCTTTTATGTTAGTCTATAACAAAACTTAGGTAAGAAAAATTTTATGTGGGGTTCACAGTTTTAGAGGTTTCAGTCTATGGTTGGCCAACTCCATTGCTCTGGCCCTAAGTGAGGCACAATATAATGTTAGAAAGGAATGGTAGAGGAAAGCAACTTGTTTTATGGTGGCCAAGAAGCAGAGAGAGAAGGAGGATACAGGGAGACAAAATATAATCTCCTCTAACCCCACCCTCTTGCTTGCAGTTCCACCCAGTCCGTCAATTCAAACTAGGATGGACTGATTTGGTCATGCCTCTCATAATCCAATCATTTCACCTTTGAATATTCCTGCATTAGCACAGAAGCTTTGGTAGGACATCTCCTATCCAAACTATAACACATGGCAAAATTCTCATAGATAATATCTGAGATTTTCTTCAATATTTTCTATAAAGGGTGGAAATTGGTAGGGAGATAAATGAAATAAGATTGACTTTGAGTCAACAATTATTGAGACTGGGAGAGTCAGGAATGGTGGGGGGATCATCATACTGGTGTCACTTTCCCCCATTAAAATTGGAAAAAAAAAGACTGAGTTTTGAAAACAAAGTCCTAGAAACAACAAAGGTTACAATACAGCCAAGTTCTCCTTCACCATTTCCCATTGACAGTGCTTGGAGTTCCAGACCTATTCTCTAAAGTTGTATATGTTTGTATCTGTGGAAAGGAAGATGCTAATCAAATAGGCATTTAATATACATACTCCCAAATAAAACAAGTTGTTTTTCTGCATGCATTCTCTTTAATTTTTTTATTCAGAAAAACACTAGTAAATACATTTAGAAAATATTTTTAAGTATTTTTTATGAAACTGGAATTAAACTTCAAACATTTCTAGCACTGTCTAGAAGGGTAACTCAAAAATTCCTATTTTATATTTTCAAGACTGTGTTGACAAATAGTGCTTTCATTTCAAAGTAAAAGCAGGCTCTGTTTACTTCAATTGCTATCAAATCTGTCATGCATCATTCATTGTCTTCATCAATGTTCTTCATAAGTCTTAGAGTATGCTTTCATTGCCACATGGTCCAAAAGCCTTTCACTTTTGATTGTCACAAGATGTTTTAAACAATGTGATCAACAGTTCAGAGGGCCCAATGCTGAAAATTTTCCACCCACATTTTTCAGTTAAATCAGTGCTCCTGGGTGACTTCTTTTAGAATGTCTCAGAATCAACCTTTCCTAGGGAAGGTCATTTCAATCTTTTCTAGTTACTTTTCCTGCCCTGCATATTTCAACCTGACACATAATTATGGACATGACACATAATAAAGTAAGACTGTCAAAATCATCAATAGATGTTTGTTGAGTACCTGCTATGTATGAAGACCCAAATATAAATGCATGTAGTATTTCATAATGTAAGCAAACAAATATAATCTCAATGAATTCTCAGGACAATCCTGAAGTTTTTATTTTTTAAAAAATTTTAAAAGTAGAGGTAGAATTTTATAGAAGTGGAATTTTATGATCAAGATCTCATTAGTTTTAAATCACAAAATTAAGATTTTTAAGTCAAAATTCTTGAAGGTAAATCTCAATATTTACAGAATATATCACAACTGTTCCCAAGAAGGTGGCTGTAGGTGAAGGAGAGATGAAGAGAAGCCAATATATTACACCCAAGAAGCCTTCAGTCCCCAGGAAACAAAATTTGTACCCAAATAATGATTACATACAGAAGAAATGGAAGTCTATCAAAATACAGCTAAAATTTAAAACTTAGAGTGGTCAAAAGGAAGGAACATCAGTGATGTTACTAGAGATTATATGTAGCTGGAAATATTTAATTTGCATTTTGAATATTGATTTTTTTGTATATATTTCATTCCTTTTTTGTGGATAGGTTTTCATTTATTGATTTGAAGTGCTATAATGTACACAAATACTATGTTTACTAGATTTACATGACTTCATAGAAATGTTCCTTTTTTACTCAATGCATTTCCAATACCTTTCAATTTCTCCATGCCCCTCAACTCTAGAATATTCTCGTTCTGTCCATGATGCCGATTATTTCCCATTTCCTTGCTTGTCTTGTCATTTATCAAAAGCATTGTCCTTAATGAATATATTCTTTAGTTTTGAGTGTTTTGATCTTTATGTAATTGAATCCATATTACAGGTAGTCTTTTGTGACCATTTTTAAAAAATCACCATTACGTTTTTGAAATTCATTAATATTGGTCCATGTAGCTATAGTTTATCCACGTGAGTATTAAAGTTGTTTCCAGTTCATCAATTTCTGCTGCAAACAGTGCTTTTCTGATCATGCTTGTATGTGACTTCTAGTTGCACACACTCAGCATCTGCATATGTTCAAGAGCTTCCTCTAGGTGTGGAAGTGCTGGGTCCTAAAATATACAATCACACCTTTAAGTGGAACAACTAATCAAACTGTTTTATTCATAGTGGATTTGTCAATTTATTCTCCCACCAGAAGTGTGTGAAAATTTCCATTACTTCATATTCTTGAAAGCAGAATCCATCTTATTTATTACTGTGTCCTAATCCCATAGCACACTGCACTGGACAGATGGGGGTTTCACTGGAGTGTGTGACGGTCAGATGAATAAATGAATGGAATATGAAAGATAAGCAAAGTCAGAATACAAATATGCAGGTCCTTAGGCATGGCTATAAAATGAACCTATTTTTTTTCTTCCAAGGAGGGGAGACAGATGACTACTGATAAAGAACGAATTGGTAGGCAAAATTACTTTTTTTATTTTTATTTTTTGCAACTAACGTGATTAAGTGCTGAGTCAATTTCTGTCTTGTCTTTGGATTCTTGCTAGCAGCATTCCTTCCTTTCCTCTTTCATTATTTTTATTACATAATGAATGAATATTTATGGGAGATGAACAAGAAACTACAGTCAAGAGTAATTTTTTAAAAATTATCTTTTGAAATTGCACCGTTAAGAAATACCCGCAATTAGCATTGTATAGAATTATCATAATCTGGCTAATGAGGGCATTTTGATCCTAGTGACTTCCAGACTGAAGAAGTTGCTTTTGGAAAATGTGTATGGATACACAATTTGTATAGAATGACAGAGCATTTGGATGTTCAACGGCTTTAAACATTTAACAGAGCAGAATAGCACATGGACTCTCAGATTGTCAACAGGGAAATTTACTCAGCATCTATATAATCCCCTTATTTTGTATAAGAAAAGAATAAACAGAACTAAGAGTATGAATCTCAACTCTGATGATGATGCATCTGTACTCGGAAACTACAGTTCACTCCTAGAAAGTTAAAGGTCAAAGTTCTCAGCCACACATCCATGGGTTTCTCAGTATGTGCTCTTTCCAGAATATCAGATTAAGAATCAAAAAAAAATTTTTTTTATCATTCAGGTGTGTCAAACTTTGACAGAACAATTTATAAATTTTAAGCCTGATGACAAAGGTAATACAGAAAATAAAGAAACTGAAACTTCAGTAGATTTTGCTGAAGTCTCAGAACAAATCGGTGCCCTCTATAGATAAGGTCAAGAACCCTGATCCCCTGGACCCTACTTTGAGATGATTCTATTCTAGTGACTATTAATCACACAGTGTATTCTACTTTCATGGAACCAATGGCAAGGGCCACCTAGATTTTCCACCTAGCATTATCATTATTCTTATCCATTTAAGTCTGTTTCTTCTTTTCAATCACTTGTGCCTGGTTTTGATTTCTTACCTTCAGCTTTTCACCTTTCTGGCATGTGGCTGCAACACACAGGGCAGAGAAGGTGGGCAGGGGTGGATGGACTGTGTGATGGGGTTGGCAGAGGAAAAGCAGATGCCTGGGTGTTGTTTTTGCTCTGATATTATTGTCTAGTGAAGATCCAAGATGCTGTGCCTGTCTTGTTGCTGTGTACTTTTTGCTTTGTAACTCAGAAGTGTTTATCATGACAAGCTGTGAGCAGATGGATTGGAGAGAGGAGAGAAATTTGACCCAAGAAGATGTCACTTAAACAGCTGAGGCTAATATTTCACCAGATGTCCAAGCGTTTAACCCATTAAGAGCTGTATGAAGATCACAAGCAATTCTTTCACTTGTTGACATCTTAATTAAATTTTTTTTCTAATTAGTTAATGGTAGTATTTACAAGTTATAAAGCACATTTCATATTTAAAGGCATGGGTATTTGGAATTTTCTTTTATGTATTTACTAATCCACAGAGATATTCATGAAAATATCTTTAGTCGTGGATTATTGGTGAGGAAACTTGAGACTCATCATAGGGGTCATATGGATAGGTAGGGGAAAAGCTCAGACCACTAAAAGAGTTGAGAATTTGGGAGGGACTTCAGCCTTTACCTGTTTAAATATCCATATTTAGGAGATGAGAAAAGTGAGGTCTAAAGGAACAGAGGATTTGAGGCTCTCCCAGTGAATTGAGATTTTATGTCATAAGGGATTTGAATTCAGGTCCTTTTCTTGAAGCCCCAGGGTCTCTTCCAACAAATCTTTTGGTTCCTGCTTGTACAATGTCCCAACATGCCTGCCTCACTAGCTGGCAAAGGAGCAATCCAGCACGCTGGCTGAAGATAAAGGGGAAAAGGGACTGCCGTGTTCTACCCAGTCATCCTGTACAATTGTGTCAAGCTTCAAAAGCCCTCATGACTCTTAATAAGTAAATGGGTTACCTGAAAGATTGAAATCAAGCATTCCTTGTAATTAAAAAAAAATTGCTTAACTTTCTTTCTTTCTTTATTTTTCTTTAAAGTTCATCTGTTTGATTAAAACACTCTGCCGATGTTAGAGGGAACTAAGAAAAAATTTTATTTCATATTGTCCTTAAGACAAGATAGAGAATTGAGAAAAGTAGTGTGTGGTGAATAAAATAATTATGCACCAATGGTAAACCAATCAGGACCTGAGTCTCCACTATGTGCTCCTCTGAATGTTACTGTGATTCTCTGATCTTCAATTTTTTTTTAATATAAAATGAGAGTTAATATCAGTCTTGTCTGTTTCTTTTGACTATGATGAGAAAGGATGGTCAATCACTGTTGCTTCTTTACAGGACTAAATAGTGCTACACTAATATAAATCAGTACTAAAAATAACATTAATGGACATCTCTCCCTTGGTTTGGTGAGAGAGACAGCAAAGCTTAACAGCTCAGGGAACAGAATGCAGAGTCATGTTGTCTGGATTTGAATTTGGGTTTTATGATTTACTACCTGTATGACCTTAGGCAAGGTACTTAAACTCATCAATAAATTGTAGGTAATCTGAGTTTGGTGGCCCATGCCTGACATCCCAGCTATTCAGGAGGTTAAGGCAGGAGGATCACAAATTAAAGCCTAGCCTATGCAATTTAGTGGGATCTTGTCTTACAATAAAATGAAATAAATACATAAGGGCTGGGGTTGCAGCTCACTGGTAGAGTGTCCCTGGGTTCAATTCCCAGTATAAATAAATAAATAGCAGGTAAGTTACAGACTCTCTTTTACTGGTTTATTTAGAAGGTTAAATTGGGTAGTGTTTGTTGTGTTTCTAGAAGGATGCCTTTTGCACAGTAAGTGTTCTATTAAGTGCTTGCTAATGTTTTTTTTTTTTTTTAATGTATTGATTACTTCCAAGCAACTGTAAATATGATCAGGTCAGAGGGGTGTTTTCTTAAGGTTTCTTCTTCACTGTCTTCCCATTTCAATTTCTAGCCACAGGCCTTTACTCATATAAGAAACATTTCAGCTTCAGGGACCTTACTAGAGTTCACCTCCAAACTCTCTGAAACTATGCAAACAGAATAACTCTCATGACCTCAACACTGTTCTCCTGACTTTTAAGGCATAGGGTCTGTCCTGGGCAGCCTGAGTCTCCTTTGTTTGTCCAGGGACCAACCCATGAATCAAAGCACAAAACTTCTGTGCTATATTGGCATCTTTAATGGAGTTGGTGATCCTTATACTTTTCTGATTTACTGATCTCCAGATAATGTCTAAGAATGAATATGCATTAACTCATTTTAAACTCATTTACCTTTCTGAGGTAGGCACCATTTTACAATTTATTTTACAGACAAAGGACTGAGGCACAAAGTGTTAGGTAACTTGCTCAAGGTAATAGGAAACTAAACTTTGAACCAAGAGACTCAGGCCATTCCTATGAGTAGATTTCATTAACTCTGCCCCTATTCCATTCACTGGAGCCTAGTTAAATGCCCTCATCTAAATGTAAAAGGAACTAGAAAGCCACTTTTTACTATCAACTCAACGCTGTGGAAAGGACACATGAAATCTTTGATGTACAAATAGGCTTCTCTTCAAAAATCCACACTTTAAAATAACTTATTTAGATAATTTTCCCCGAATTTTAAAAACTCTAAATGAAAGCATCCTAAAGATTTTCCAGCTTTCATCTCTAAATTTTTCAAAATTCATCTCTTCACAAGTGAATTCCAAAGGCTTCTGAGCCACATGGTCAGGTTAGTCACAACAAGAACCTCGCTTCTCAGGACCAATTTCTATTTTAGTCAGCTTTTGCATTGCTGTGACCAAAAGACCCAACAAGAACACTTTCAGATTAAAAAAATGTTTTTTAGGAGCTCATGGTTTCTGGGGTCTCCAGTCCATAAATGGTCAATTTCATTGCTTTTGGCCCAAGGTGAGGCAGAAAATGATGGTGGAAAGGTATGGAAGAGGAAAGCAGCTCAGGACAGGACACAAGGAAACAGAAAGAGAGAGCTCCACTCACCAAGGACAAAATATATAATCCAAAAGCATACCCTAGTGACCTGCCTCCAGTTACAACCTACCTACCTATCTACTGATACTGTCCAATTAATCATTGGATTGATTCACAGATTAAGTTTCAATTCTCATAATTCAATCAATTACCTTATAGATATTCCTGCATTATTGCACAGGTGAGCTTTGGGGGAACACTTCATATCTAAACCATAGCATTCATTTTGGTAGTATGGTCATTTTAACAATATTAATTCTCAATCCTGGAATATGGGAGATCTTTTGGTCCAATATATGGCTTCTTCAGTTTTTTTCCAATGTTTTATAGTTTTCATTGTCTTCCATTTCCTTGATTAGACTTATTTCTGAGTGTTATTTTTTATTTTTTGATCCTCATCAAGTGAATTATTGATTTGTAGAAATGCTACCTGATTTTGTATCCTGTTACTTTGCTAAATTTGTTTATCAGTTCCAAGAGTCTTTTGGTAGAGTCTTTGTGGTTTTTCTAAGTACAGAATCATATCATATTTATAAAAGGAATACTTTACTTTTTCCTTTCCTATATGTAATTCTTTTCTTTCTTTCTCTTGCCTCATTGCTCTGATTAAAACAATCAAGTACTAACCTTATTGATTAAAATTGGCTGGAGTGTATACCTTTGTCTTACTTCTGACTTTAGAGGAAATCATTTCAGTTTTTACCCATCAAGTATAATGTTAGCTCTAGGTTTGTTGTATATGACCTTTATTCATGTTGAAGTGTGTTCATTCTTTAGATAATTTGTTCAGGACTTTTATTATGAAGGGATATGGAGTTTTATAAAAGATTTTTTTCTGTGTCTGTTAAGATGATTATGAGATTTTTATATTTGATTCTATTTATGTCAACTATTATATTTATTGATTTGTATATATTGAACCATACTTGCATCCCTGAAATAAAATAAACTTGATCATGGTGTTTGATATGATTAATATGCTGTTAAATTTGATTTATAGATATTTTGTTGAGGATTTTTATGTTTATATTCATTAGGGATATTGAATGACAGTTTTCTTTTTGTTTTATCCTTGTCAAGTTTTGGTTGCAGGATAGAATGGCTATGTAGGATGAGTTTAGAAGGATTCCTTCCATTTATATTTTAAGAACTAGTATAAATAGCATTGCTCTGGCAAAGTTAAGCATTTGGTCCATCTGTCCTGAACTTTCCTTGTTGAGAGACTTTTTATTATTGCTTCAATTTTATTACTTGCTTTTGATCTATTTGAATTGTTTCATATTCTTGGTTCAGTTTTGTTGGTCATATATTTCCAGAAATTTTTCCATTTCTTCTAGATTTTCAAGTTTTTTGGTATATAGTTTTTCTACATATTCCCTAATTATCCTTCAAATTTAGTGGTATCTGTTCTCATATCTTTTTCAGTTTTAATTTCATTTATTTCCATCATCTCTCTCTTTCTTTTGGTTAGTTTAGTTAAAGTTTTGTTAATTTTGTTTTTCTTTTCAAAGAACCAAATCTTAAGTTTTATTAGCTTTTTTCAAATCATTTGTTTAGCATCTATTTTATTTATTTGTGCTGTGATCTTTATTTTTTCTTTCTATTTAGTTTGGATTTGATTTGCTCTTTTTTTTTTCTAACACCATGAAATGCTTCATTTATTTGATATCTCTATTTTTTAAATGTAGTCAATCATCCCTATAAATGTCCCTCTTAGTACTGCATTTACTATATACCCAGATTTTGGTTTGCTGTATTTTCATTTTCATTTTATTCTAGGAATTTGTAAGTTTTCTCTCTGACTTCTTCCAGTATATTGTTAAATCTCCACATGCCTGTATAGTTTTCCCAGCTTCTCTTCTTTCATTCCATTGTGATCAGATAAAATACAAAAAAAAAATTTCCATATTTTTGAGTTTGTTAAGACTTGCTTTGTGGCCTAATATGTGGTCTATTTTAGAGAATGTTTCACATGCTGGCAAAAAGAATGTATTCTGCAACTCTTGGTGGAATATTCTGTGGATGTCTGTTAAGTCTATTTGATCTATGGTTCAATGTAACTATGATATTCTTGGCTGATTTGTGTCTGAATAATCTGTGTATTGGTAAAAGTCAGGTATTAAAATAACCTACTATTATTGTATTGGGGTCTATCTCTCCATATAAGTCTAGTGTTTGTCTCATAAAATTTATGTATGTGATTATATATATATATATATATATATATATATATATATATATATATATAATTTCCTTCTGTATTGTTCCTTTGATCAACATATAATGACCTTCTATATCTCTTCTGATTTTATTTTGTCGGATAAAAAGTATAGATATTCCTACTTGCTTGTGGATTCTTTTTGCTTGAAATAACTGTTTTCCATTCTTTCACTTTCAGTCTGTGCATGTCTTTGTGGGTGAGATGAGACTCTTGTATGCACTATGTTGTTGGTTAATATTTTTAAATCCAAATTGGAGAATTAATACCATTAACATTCAGAGTTATTATTCAAATGTATGTACCCATTTCCTGACATTTCATTGATTTACTTCTCATTGTTTTGAATTTTCTATGCTTGTTTATTCTTCTCTGAGTCATATTTGAAATTGTTGGTTTACTGTATTGATAATACTTAATCCTTTTCTATTTCTCAATTGCATATCTTTTCTTCCAGTGGGATTTATTCTTCATATGCTCTCATGATTTCTTATCATCTCTATATAGGATACTCTTAGGCATTTTCTGTAATGCTGTTCTAATGATCATAAATTCCCTTAGATTATGTGGATCTTAAAAGGTCTTTATAGTTTCTTAGATTCTGAAGGATATTCTGAGTATGGTAATCTTGGTTGGTAGTTGTTTGCTGTTAGGAATTCAAATACATCATTCTGTGCCCTCCTGAGTTTTAGAGTTCAGCTGATAGTTTAATGCACTCACCTTTAAATGTGACTTGGCACTTCTGTACTACATATTTTATTATTCTTCCTTCATTTTGTATTTTTGGCCAGGTTACTATAATGTGTTGTGGAGAGACACTTTTCTGGTCAAGTCTATTTGGGTTTCAAAATTCCTATTGTACCTGTATACTCATATGTTTCTCAAGATTTGGGGAATTTTCTGGTCTTGTATCACTTGATAGGTTTACTATGCCCTCAGCAATGTAGTTCTTCTCCCTCTGGTATGTCAATTATGCAGATGTTTGATGTTCTAATGGCATCCCAGAGACCTTACATGCTTTCTTCATTCTTTCATATTTTTTTCATTACTGTTGTTTAAATGTAATATTTCATCAAACTCATCTTCAAGCTCAGAAATTCTTTCTTCTCTTTGATCTAGTCTGTTATGAAGGCTTTCAACTGATTTTCTAAAATCTGATTTATTGAGCATTTAATTTCTAAGCTTTTGGTTTTGTTTTGGTTTTTTTTAATTTCTTTTTTTTTGAATTATTTTTTTATTTTTTTATTTTTTTTTATTTTTTTTTATTGATTGTTCCAAACATTACAGAGCTCTTGATAAATCATCTTTCATACATTTGACTCTATTGGGTTTTGAACTCCCATTTCTACCCCAAATACATATAGCAGAATCACATCTGTTACATTCTCACATTTTTACATAATGGCATATTAGTGACTGTCTTAATCTGCTACCTTTCCTAACCCCTACTATCCCCCCTCCCCTCCCCTCCCACCTTCCCTCTCTGCCTCCTCAGCTGTTGTTCAATTCTCTCCCTTTTTATTTCCCCCCTCCCCCTTGCCCATCATAACCTCTTATACTTTTGTGTATCATTGAAGGTCTCCTACCATTGGATTTTTTAAATTTCTAACTATTGGATTATTCATTAATATACTGTGCTATATTCCTTAATTGATTCAACTTTTTATTTAGATTCTCTTATATTTCATTGAGACTTATTTTTGAAGTCACTCTTTTGCTTCTTTCTCTGGCATTTTGTTCACTTACCTTTGGAATCGGTTACCGTGGTATTATGCAATTTAGGGGGTGACATATTCCCAAGTTTTTTTTCGTATTTCTTATGTTTCAATGTTGAGATTTGTGCAGTGATGGCTATTTCTCTTTTATGTTGTGGACTTCATGGTATGAAGGTTTCTTCGGCAGTGTGTCTTGAAGTCTTGGTTTGTTGTTTAATGTTGAAGTTTATCTCTATCTGTATCTGCAGTATGATCTTCTTTCAGCTTCTTTGGTTGTGATTCAGGGATTTGAGTGCAGAGCATTCTGCATCAGATTGGGAAAGACCTATTCTCTCTGCAAATCTTGTAAGATTGGTGATACTGGTACTTCAGGCAGATGTGGGAATCAGACTATGGGTGATGCATTCCCTGTGGTTGCTCCTACTATGGGAGTGATGTCCCCTATCAGAAGTTGGGGATTTCCACAGGCACTGTTGATAGTAGCTGTTACTTGAAAGCAATCCTGCTGCTGGTTGTTTGACTCATATTGAAGCGCCTGAAGACTTTGCCCTCTAATTGAAGACTGGTACAGATCTAAATGCTTCATGGGGAGAACTAGAGACCTAAAATCACAGCTCCCTTTCTATGGGACTCACTTTCATACTTATAAGCCCTATGCCATCTGACTACTTATAAGCCCTATGCCATCTGACCAGGTGCAGTCACAATAGATATAGAAGCCTCTGTATGTACAGGGCTAACAATCACTGAGTTCTCTCTTCCCTCCTCCTCCTCCTCCTTCTCCTTCTACTCTTGTTGTTGTTGTTGTTGTTGTTGTTGTTGTTGTTGTTGTTCTTCTTCTTCTTCTTCTTCTTCTTCTTCTTCTTCTTCTTCTTCTTCTTCTTCTTCTCTCTCTCTCTCTCTCTCTCTCTCTCTCTCTCTCTCTAACTGTGGAGGTGTCTGCCAATGAGCAGGACCTCAGCCATCTTCCCTAGCTGTGACTACCTAGGTATGGGTTAACATCTGGGAGTTTATCCCCCTTTCCTTTAAGTAGAAGCACCAAGAAAGGTTTGAGCAGAACTGGGTTATGGCCTGAGCTGGGCTTAATTTCTCTGGGTAGATCTAGGAGTGTAGCTTAGATGCAGAACATATATACTCAATATGCATAAGGTCTTGGGTTCAATTTGAAGCACCAAAATAAATAGATAAAATAAAAATAAATAAAAGTAGATGAATAAAAAATAAATTCAAATTAAAATAAGAAAAAGAGAAAATAAGAAAGAAGAAAAAAATTTATTTTTATTTTTATTTTTTTATTTGTTTTAATTAGTTACACATAACAGTACAATGATCTTGACATATCATACATTTGAATCAAATATAATTTCTCATTCTGAATAAGAAGAAAAAAATTTAAAAATTAAAAATTAAATAAAATTAAAAAAATAAATAAGTTTAAGAGGTAGAACAAACAGAAAATAAGAGTAAACATTTCTTCTATCGTGTGACTTTCTCTTTTTATCTTTATCCTTTTCAAGCAAAAGTGCTTGAAAATCAAGTGAGGGAGGATGATCTCAGGCTATGCCTATCTTAATCTTCTGTCTGGGTCTTCTAACATAGAACCCCACAAGGAAGAATTGTGGGTGGACTTTTGGTTTATGGCTGCAGCTTATTGAAATCCCCCTCAGCTCTCACCAAATGAATTATCATAGAATGCTCACTGCAGCAGACATTTCTTGCTTCATGGGATAAGGTAGAATGCTGAATGCACCATGATGTATTCTCTCAGAAGGTTTGTAGTATGTGAACTGGGAAGGTGGCAAATGCTTAAGCCTGAGAGGATCCCTGCTTGCCTCTAAGGCAGGGCAGGCAATTGACCACAGAGTTCTTTGAAGGTGGGGGTTGTTGTAGGAGCCAAGGACTTTGCTACCCTCTATCCTGGCAACTTCAGGTCTGACCCCCAACAGGAAACCACATATGACTGGTGTTGCTTCAAGCCACAGACGGAAGGTTTGTGAGACCTCTGATTCCAAAGGGCAATGTCCTCCACTCCCTCTGTGCCACAGCCTGTGCTCTGCACAACATAAAGGCCCTCGGCAGATTTGTGTCAGAGGCAGCTCCCAAAGCCAAGACCATCTTGCATGGCCACTGCCTGCCCAGTCAATGCAGAACGGTGTTCACAGGAACCCTTGGGTGTGTTTATGCTGGGTTTTCTGATCCCTAGGGAAATGTAGTCTCAGACAGTAGGACACTTCACGAGATGGCTTCAGCAGTAACACCCTAGGTTTGCTGAGATGCAGTGAATTTCTTCTCTAAATCTAGTTTGTTGTGGAGACTTCAGGTCACTTATTTGTTTTAGCTGTCTATCTGTAGGGTGCAGCCTCTGTCCCATAGTGTGACTTTCTCTTTTGCCTTTAATCTTTTCCCCATCAAGGTGCCAGGTGCCCAGCCATTCCACTTCTCTTGCTTTATTATTCTTCCTCATCTCTGGATTATCAAGTTTCATTTTCTTTGTGGTCAATTTTCGGTGCTCATTCATGGCCACTCACCTGCCCATGTAGCTACCTACCTTTGTTTTGGTACTGTCCCATGGAGAGGCAGACCAGTACTAGATGTCTCTATTTTGCCAATTGTTGCTTCAAGAATTATCAGTTTTCCAGCTAGAACAGGAAACAGTTGATTAAGAAGACTTTAATACAACATTATCAGATTAAATAGAACAAGATGTCAAAATAATGACACCCTGTAATCGACTATGTACTAAATATTAATTATTACATATGTACCCAGCTTTGAATACAAGAAATAAGATGCTTTCTGAAATCTCCAAGAAAGATTTATAATAATAACAACACCATCACTTTTTAAAGAAAAAGCTATTATATGAAATAAATACAAAATTACATCATTTAGAAATGTTAAAAACTCTCACCTAATTGAATATTGGATAAAGGAGTCAAAAGCAATTTACAAACAAAAATCTGTGTAACAATATTTGTGATGTGTCTTTCCAGAGATATGAAGATGTTTCTATGTGTGAGTTTATGTGTACACATGCATATATAAAAATCTGTTCTTCAAGTTCTTAGAATACGTCTATCTTTTCTCTTTTGCTGCAGAATATTCTCCTACCTCCCAATTAGTTTACTTTTCTATTTTTTTGTACTTAAAATGAAGAAGAATGTTCACCATTTCTATGTGAAAAAAATAATTAGTAAGTTCTAAGTTCAGTATTTAAATATGTCCATGATCGGTCAGTTGTTTTATGAATTAAATGTATACAAATAATAATGAGTAATATTTAAAATATATGAATTAAAGAAAGTTAAAATGATAGACACCTGGGGCTGGGGATTCGGCTCAAGCAGTAACGCGCTCACCTGGCATGCGCGGGGTGCTGGGTTCCATCCTTAGGACCACATAGAAATAAAATAAAGATGTTGTGTCCACCGAAAACTAAAAAATAAATATTAAAAACCTCTCTCTCTCTCTCTCTCTCTCTCTCTCTCTCTCTCTCTCTCTCTCTCTCTCTCTCTCTCTCTCTCTTCTCTCTCTCTAAAAAAAATGATAGACACCTTTTCAGAAGCTTTTCAGAAACATTTTTAAAAATTTAAAATATGTGTATACACAGGGAGTTGATGGTACTTTGATATAGTGCCAAAGCCTTTTCTGGTTTTAATATCTTTAAAGAAGAACAAAGAAATTACAAAATACCTAGGAAACACTCTGGATTCAGAAGTTAGAGTTTTATATGTCTATCTCCTCCCCCCTTTCCCCACTAATAGATTGGTCTTCTTACCCAACAAACAACTAACCTGAAAAAAAAAAAAATATATATATATATATATATATATATATATATATATATTTTACAAAGGAAAACAAATACAAAGAACAATGCTCTGTGGGGTATTTGCAAAGTATTCTACTGACCTTTCAGAGAAACTACTTTTATTTACATTCATATTTCACTAGTTACCTAATATTTAACTTAACTATCTTAAAAAGAAGAACATCGTAAACAGGATGGGAGCAAACATATCTGACTCTTGATAACCCAGCTTGAGGAGCTTCACTGTGAATGCCTTTGAAGAGTGATGTCAGAGGGGAATTGCCGGACCACGAGCATTAACACCACCTGGAACTTGCTAGGAACTATAGAGTCCCTCAATAGACCCACAGAATCAGAAGTTCTAGGGTGACCACACAGGAGGCTTTGTTTAATGGGATGAGCATTTTTACCAATGTGTTTATGGTTTGTTTTGTTTAGTATTATCTGTATGATTTATGTTGCTTAAAACTTATTAAGCTCATCTTTGTGGCTTTGTATATAGTTAAACTGTAAGCTTCCTAAGTGACTCTGGTGTATGCTAAAGTTTGAGAATCATTTGTCATACAGCAGAGTAGTGGCTGAGAAACCTCAGTGTGTGGCAGGAAAATAGGTATGTTCTATAGTCCTCAGTGGAAGCCCCACTTCACTCTCCTGTGGAAAGCTGGCAAAGTCCCCTGGACAGACCAATACTCATGGATGGGATGCTATCTATGTGCAAGCTGAGCAGCACACTCAACTCCCAGCAAGCATGCACAAAATGGTAGTTCTCATCTTAACATGGAAACGCTTTTATTTCCCTGGAGTGAGCTTTCAAAAGTAGCCATTCTGGGACTTTAGGATGCTTTTTCTAGGGTACTTCTGCCACATAAGGAGTTAAAGGCATGAAACTCCTTCCTTCCTCTCTTCCACTATTCATTTCTCCAGTTGGTAAAACTTTGCCAGGGTACTCACAGTGGCACATGCCTATAGTTCCAGATGCAGCAGGAGGATTGCAAGTTCAGGGGCAGCCTGAGAAACTTAACAAGGTTTTGTCTCAAAAGTAAAATGAAAATGCTGGGGATGTAGCTCAGTGTATGAAGCCCTGGCTTCAATCCCCAGTATTGGGAGGAGTTTAGGAAGTCAAGGAGGGAGGAAAGGAGAAAGGAAGGGAAAAGGGGGAGAGGAAGGGAAGCAAGCTTTTCCACCCTGAAGTGGGATTCCCTAGTCCCCCCTGCTGCTGCCGGGGAAATTCTCATGCCAGCACTAGACAGAGATGCAAGAGAGCCTGATGTTTCTTCTGAGATTCCCTCTAAGCTATTTTTGTGATCTGTGAGCTAGGTCAGAGTGAAAGGCAGTACAGTATGCCCCATGTCTGGTTTATTTTGTACATTTCTGTGGTTTGTTGCTGAAATGGTTTGGTTTAAGGCAATGGTTGCCCACTATTATTATACACTAGAATCACTTGAGTTTTTTTAAAAAAATCAAATGTTGCCAGGTATAGTGGCCCATACCTATAATTGCAGTGGTTTGGGAGGCTGAGGCAGAAGGATGGCAAGTTCAAAGCCAGCCTCAACAACGTATCGAGGCCTGGTCTCAAAATAAAAAATACAAAAGGCTTAGGTTGTGGCACCTGGGTTCAATCCATTAAAGCATAATCTCTGTGGAAAAGACCCTGGTAAAGATCTTTATAAAAAGCTTCTCCAGATGATTTGAATGTATGACTAAGGCTGAGAGTAAATTGTTAAAAGAACAGAGTATTCCAACAGGGACATTATGACTCCAATTCACAGAGAAGCAAATGGAGATCCACTGAGATATAATTGCCTGGGCCACTAGCAAGTGGCAGGCTGGTATCAAGATCCCTCTGACTAAAATGTCATTTTTTTTTTTTTTGCAATCTACTTAAAATTCTCATTGAGTAGAGGATTCACAATCATGTAAGGTAGACACAAAGACCAGTTTGAAAAAAAGGTAATGAAGGTAAAAGATAAGTAATTTAAAAATGCTCAAAGGTAGGCTGGAACAGTGGAGAAAGTATATATAATTAATGATTCAAGGTTTCTAATGAATGCTCTACTTTGAATCTGAAATTTCAAACCATTAGAGAAAGTGCTATCCTTCAGCTAATTTTCCTTAAAGATCCCAGAGAATGGAGCCACTTTTAACTGAAGACAAGCTGCATTTAGTGATCTGAGTTATTTGTTTATGATTTTTCCTAAGCAAGATCTCTTAGCAAAGAGTTGTATTCATTTTAACTAATTTACAATTCTTCGCAGAGCTGGTGTTCAGTGTTCCGGCTCCAGAGGATTTTCCTGTAATGTCTCATGACGGCTTTTCTTAGTGGAAATTCTGGTTTCTAAGACAGCTCATTATTGAAGTAATTATGTTCTCTGCCTCTGTAATCAGCCTGATTTCCCAAAAATCTAGGGTTGTCTCCTTCCTCTCCCACGGACAAAAGGGAATCACGCATATGCTCAAAAGTGAAGTGTTGTTTATAATCTTCCTCTCTCCAAAGAACAGTTGGTTCTGAACTTGGAGCATTACACTGGAATTTCTCCAGAAGTCTATAAATCTTTGGACGATATGGGCCTACTGTAAAAAGAAGCATTTTTCTTTTCTGAATGGGGTGATGACAAGGAATGCTAGAGTGGGCAGTTCTCAGCTCAGTTTGCTCTGTGCATATCAGATCACCTCATTCTCCTCATCAAAACCCTCTCATGACTTCCTGCTGCCCCCAGGGATCCTTGGCAGTAAAGGCTTCTGCTTTATCTCCTGCCTGTCTCTGTAGCCTAACCTTCTAGCACATTCCTTTCCTTCTCAAACTCCACTCTGCTGGCTGCCATCTACATCTCTTCCTCTATGCACAAGTGTCTCAAGTCATTCAGCCTTTTGACTGAATGACTTTCACTTCCACATCTACATGGTTAACTGTTTTTTTTTTTTTTAATCCCAGTTATCACCTGACCCTGTAAATCATTGCTGCTCTTTTCTAATTCATCCTTTGAATTAACAGAATGAGGGATTGAGGAACTGACTTCCTTGTAAATGGATGCTTGATTTATAACAGAGGTGGCATTAGAGATAAGCAGTTAAATAAATGGAAATATATTCATAAACGGAGTACTGTGCAACAAAACAAAACAAATAAAACATGGAAGGTCTACACAACAACATTGATGAATGTCACATAGATATTGACAAAGAAGATTTAAAAATCAATAGTAGAGTATTATTTTATTTGTAGAAAATGTACAAGTAGGCAAAGATAACCTATGTTGATTAGGGAAATCTAGAAAGAAAGTGCCCAGTGAATTAGTAGACTATGTAAGTATTCAATGTAGAAATGTCAAAAACACAATAAAAGTCATTGAAAACAGTTATTGTCCTAAACATTCCCAAATTTATTTAATTCGTGTGTGACTATTATTAGTTCTAGTTGTTAGCATTTGGCTGAAGTATGTGCATGTACAATATAGGGCACACCTTACCTAGCATTTTCTCCAATAGATTTTTGTTTCTTCATCTGTAAAGTAAGAAGATGGGACTAAGCTATCTCCAAGTCCCCTGCAGCTCTGAACTGATGCAAATACATTGTTCATGGAGACTTCCTACTCCCAACACTTACAACTATTTCCCATTTTGCCCCCCAAAATATATACTACCATTGAACAAGTATAAATTTTTTAAATACTGCAAACATTTCTAGTTTCTCCACTTTCCTGTGAGGTAGATAAAAATAATCATTTTTTTTTAACTAAAGAAAAAAGCAAACTATTGCACAGACAGATTGGGTGACTTTCCTGGAGTAGCTTATTATCCGAGACATACCTTTGTAGCAGAGGCAGGATTGAATTTAGAGACTCTGCCTCTGAATCCTGGAACTTATACCCTCCTATGTAGTTTTTCCTTAAAGAATTCTACAATTTCTTACTGCACAGCTGGGGAAAAAAAACATCAAAGACAGTCACTTCTTGGTTACTGTAATAGTGAGGGACATTCAAGTGCAGAAGTTTGAACAAGGATCCACTTGGTTTCATAAATGGCTAATAATTATGAAAATAATTAGAAATATTTTGCTGCCATTTATTCAATATTAATAAGCCATTTATAAACCTCTCACAATTAGCTTCTTTGTATATGAGCAAAGTAACTGTAATTGAAATCCAATGGAAAAATTTTATAATTCTTATCTTCTGTAATAGCACTTCTTTAATTGACAATTATCATTTAGAGTGTGTCTGCTTAAACTTTCCTGCAGTCAATTTATTTATGAATGACTCTGTGTGTGTGCATGTGTGTGTGTGTGTGTGTGTGTGTTATATACATATGTTACAAGGTAAAGGGAAACATTCATTTTAATTCATAATTATAATAGTCATTAGAGATCATAACATTGAATATTGTTATTAGCTTGTGCCTATCTCCGGTACCAGATGTTGCAATCCTTGAAGCAGAGAACATAGTCTCATTCATCTCTATAACATCAACTCTAAGAATATAATTTGGCATATGGTAGGTTCCAAATAATGCTTTTTAAATAAAACATATCAATTATCTAATCCAACCTTTTCATTTTATAGATGAGAAAAAAATGAAGCCCAGGAACACAACAAACCTAAGATCATAGACATAGTTAGCAGCAAAGCCATGTATAAAATTTAGGCTTTGACTCTTACAGTGCACTGTCTTTCCCCTTGTCAATTATACAAGAGTGTTTCTCCAAAACATCATCTCACATGAGGGTGAAGTTAACTCTATGTCATTAAATTAAGACATGGAAAAACACTGGATGCCCCCAGGCTGGAACAATTCCTACCTCATCCATGATTAGTTACTTAAGTGGTATGGGTCAGGTTTGTGAGGTGCACCAAAGACTCATTGTGTATTGCTGATTAACCTGACAATGACTTAGAAACTAAATTAGAGTTCCTAGGTTGCTTGGAAAGGTAGGAGGCTGTCTCAAAGGAAAATGAAGTCCTACACTACAGGAGCCAGATTAGAAGGGAGATATATTTATTAGACAGATTGACAAAATTTCAGGTTTTTTATACTTTGTACAAAATATTTGAATTCTCATCTATTAACTCCTCTGATCTTCTCAAAATGGCCAGTAGAGTGAACAGTACAGTTATTAACAGGCCTCTCATAAAGATGAGGAACTTGAAATTGGGGAAAAATTAAGCTCAGTGAGTGGCAGATTCCAGGTCATCTACTTATTGCTGTAAGTATTAAATGATGTTGCATTGTTATTAAAAATAACATTTGCAATAATCTGTCACATTCACCAGAAAAAAAAGGTGTCATTTTATCATCTGGTAATATTATTCGAGATAGAGTCTCTACAAGCCCCTCTGTTAGAACAATTGTTTTCATTGAAAGTAGGTACATTGTGGGGGTGAAATATGGGAAGGAGAGGGTGGCCCAGATAAGATGATATATTTGCATAAGAACAGTGGAGATTAGTTGTAAAGTTTTTTTTTTTTAAATTTCAGTTAACTAAAAGGGGAAGGGTGTAATTTCTTCTATATAGATATATATGAAAATAAAATGCATTTTGACATATTATACATACATAGAATATAACTTATTCTAATTAATATCCCATTATTATTATTGTGGTTGAAGATGATGTGGCATTACACTGGTCTTGTATTCATATATGAACATAGGAAAGCAGCCATAAAATTTATTTGGAAAAATAAGAGACCCAGAATAGCTAAAGCAAAATTCTTAGCAAGAAAAGTAAAGCAGGAGGCATCATAATACCAGACCTTAAACTATATATACTACAGCATAGTAACAAATATGGCATGGTATTGGCATCAAAATAGACTTGTAGACCAATGGTACAGAATAGAGGACACAGAGACAAACCTATATAAATATGGTTATTTCATACTAGACAAGGGTGCCCAAAACATTCACCAGAGAAAAGATAGCGTATTCAACAAATGGTGCTGGCAAAAGTGAAAGTTACTTGTATTCTTAATAATTGCCATTCTGACTAGAATGAGATGGAGTCTCAGTGTAGTTTCAATTTGCATTTCTCTAATTGCTAGTGATGTTGAACATTTTTTCATATATTTGTTGAACATTCATATTTCTTCTGTGAAGTGCCTGTTCAGTTCTTTTGCCCATTTATCCATTGGGTTATTTATTTATTCTTTGGATGTTACATTGTTTGAGTTCTTTTTATATCCCTGAAATTAATGCTGTATATGAGGTAGAGGTGGCAAAGATTTTCTCCCATTCTGTAGACTTTCTCTTCACATTTTGGATTGTTTCCTTTGCTGTGAAGAAGCTTTTGAGTTTGATAACATCTCATTTATTAATTATTGATTTCACTTCTTGTGCATCAGGAGTCTTACTGATGAAGTTGGTTCCTAAGCTGAAATTATGGAAAGTTGGGCCTACTTTTCTTCTAGTAGGCCCAGGGTCTGTGGTGTAATGCTTAGGTCCTTGATCCTCTTAGAATTGAGTTTTGTGCAGAGTGACAACAAGGGGTCTGATTTCACTTTATTACATACAGGTTTCCAGTTTTCCCAGCACCACTTGTTGAAGAGGTTATCTTTTCTTCAATCTATGTTTATGGGGCCTTTTTCTAGTATGAGATAACTGTATTTATGTGGGTATAGCTCTTTTGTCTTCTATTCTATCCCATTGCTCTTCATATCTGTTTTGTTTTTAATACCATGACATTTTTGTTACTATAGCTCTGTAGTGTAGTTTAAGGGCTGCTATGGTAATGCCTCCTGCGTCACTTTTCTAGCTAAGTATTGCTTTGGCTATTCTGGGACTCATATTTTTGCAAATGAATTTCATGACTGCTTTTTCTATTTCTATGAAGAATATCATTGGACTTTTAATAGGAATTGCATTAAATCCATATAGTGCTTTTGCTAGTATGGTCATTTTGACAATATTAATTCTGCCTATCCAAGAACATGGGAGGTCTTTCCGTTTTTGAAAGTTTTCTTCAATTTCTTTCTTTAGTGTTCTGTAGCTTTCATTGTAGAGGTCTTTTACCTCTTTTTTCAGATTGATTCCCAAGTATTTTTTTTTTGAGGCTAGTATGAATGGAATAGTATTACTTACTCCTCTTTCAGTTGATTCATCATTGGTATATAGATGAATTATGGTGTTAATTTTATATCCTGTTACTTTGCTGAATTCATTTGTGAGTTCTAGAAGTTTTCTAGTGGAGGTTTTTAGGTCTTCTAAATATAGATAGAATCTTATTGTCAGCAAATAGTGATAGTTTGAGCTCTTCTTTTCCTATATTTATCATCTTGATTTCTTTCTTTTAATTGCTCTGGCTAGACTTTCAAGGAATATGTTGAATAGAAGTGGTGGAAGAGGACATCCCTGTCTTGTTCCACTTTTTAGAAGTAATTTATCATAATATTGGCCTTGTGTTTAGCATATCTAGCTTTTAGCTACATAGAATGAGTTTGGAAGGGTTTCTTCATTTTCTATTTCATGGAATAATTTGAGGAAGATTGATGTTAGTTTTTTTATTTTAAAGGTCTAGTAGAACTCAGCTAAGAATCCATCTGTCCTGAGATTTTTCTTCATTGGTAAGTTTTTGATGGCATCTTCAATTTCATTGCCTGAAATTGATCTGACTAATTTTTCTTTGACTTCCTGATTAAATTTTGGTGGGTCATACATATCTAGAAATTTGTCAATGTCTTCAAGCTTTTTCATTTTATTGAAATACAAATTTTCAGAATGGCTTCTGATCATCATGAATATTTCTGTAGTGTTCATTATGATATTTTTTTCATCATGAATTTTAGTAATTTGAATTTTCTTTCTTCTTTTTTTGTTAGCTTGGTTAAGGGTATATCAGTTATATTTATTTTTTCAAAGAACCATTTTTTGTTTCATTGATTATGATTTTTTTTTGTTTTAGTTTTTTTTTCAGTTCTGATTTGAATAATTTCCTGTCTTCTACTGCTTTTGGTGTTGATTTATTGTTCTTTTTCTAGGGCTTTAAAATGTAATGTTATTTATTTGGTAACTTATATATTTTTAAGAAATGAGTTAAATGCAAAGAACTTTTACAACTACCTTCATAATGTCCAAGAAATTTTGATAAGTTTTGTCACTATTCTAAGTATTTTTTAAATTTATTTCTTCCCTGTTATGGTTTGGATGTGAGGTGTCCCCCAAAAGCTCAAGTGTGGGACAATGCAAGAATGTTCTGAGGAGAAATGATTGTGTCATGAGAATTTTAACCCAATTAGTGAATTAATCACCTAATAGGGATTAACTGAGTGGTAACTGACATAGTAGGATGTGGCTGGAAAAGGTGGAAATTGAGGCATAGCTTTGGAGTATATATTTGTATCAGGTGAATGGAGGGCTCTCTCGCTCTTTTTCTCTCTCTCTCTCTCCTTCTTGATAATCATATGACCTGCTTCCCTCTGCCACACTCCTCTGTCATGATGCCTTACCTTGAACCTTGAGGAATGGACCCAGCCTTCAATGGACTGAGACCTCTGAAACTGTGAGCCCTTGACTAAGCTTTTCTTCCCTAAAATTGTTCTGGCAATCTTTTAGTCACAGCATGGAAAAAAGCTGACTAAAGCAATTCATAATCTCTTCTGCTAACTATTCATCATTTAATAGCATATTATTTAGTCTCTAAGAGTTAGAGTACCCTCTATGTTTTAATTTATCATTGATTTTTAATTTTATTCCAATATGATCTGATAGGATTCAAGGTATTCCCTCTAATTTTTTGTATTTGCTAAGAGTTGCTTTGTGGTTTGTTATATGATCTATTTTAGAGAAGGATCCACGTGCTGCTGAGAATAAAGTATATTTAGTCATCAGTGGTTGAGATATTCTATATATGTCTGTTAAGTCTAAATTTTTAATTGCATCTTTTAGATCTATAACTTCTTCATTTAGTTTTTGTTTGGAGGATCTATCCAGTGATGAGAAAGGCATGTTAAAGTCACCCAGTATTATTGTGTTGTGATCTATTTGCTTATTGAAATTGAGAAGGGTTTGTTTCATGTATGTAGATACTCCATTGTTTGGGGCATAAATATTTAAGATTGTTTTCTTGATGATGTAAAATTCCCTTATGCAGTATGAAATAACCTTCTTGGTCTCTTCTGATTACCTTTGGCTTGAAGTCCACTTTATCTGATATGAAGATAGAAACCACTGCTTGTTTACGAGATTCATGTGAATGATAAGTTTTTTCCCCCATCCTTTTACCTTTGGTCTGTGGATGTCTTTGCCTATGAGGTGAGTCTTTTTGACAAAACATATTTTTGAGTCTTGTTTTTAAGTTCAGTCTTCCAGACTGTATTTTCTGATGGATGACGTTAGTCCACTTATATTCAATGTTATTATTTAGAAATTATTTTTATTCCCTTTCATTTTGATTTTTTCTGGGTTTAAATTTGAATTAGTTTTTCCTTTGACTGACTATTCTTCTAATGTAAGTCCTCCACTTGCAGGTTTTTACTTTTAATTTTCATTTTTTCCTCATGAAATATTTTAGTATGTTTTGTAGTGCAGGCTTTCTAGTTGTGAATTCTTTTAACATTTGTTTATCATGGAAGGATTTTATTTTATTGTCAATTCTAAAGCTTAAGTTCACTAGCTATAGTATTCTTGATTGACATCAATTTTCTTTTGGAGATTGGTATATATTATTTCAAGACGTCCTAGCTTTTAGGATCTGGTTTAAGAAACCAGTTGAAATCTGGATTGGTTTCCTAAATGCAAAATGTCATTTTTCTCTGATATCCTTTCAAATTCTATCCTTATCTGTATGTTAGACATTTTCATAATAATATGCCTTGGTGTAGGTCTGTTGTAATTTTGTATATTTGGGGTCCTTTAAACCTCCTGTATTTGACTTTCCATTTCATTTTTAAGGTTTGAGAAATTTGCTGGTATTATTTAAGTGAGAAGATTGTGCATTCCTTTGGTTTGTATTTCCGATTCTTCCTCTATCCCAATCAATCATATATTTGGTCTTTTCATGTTATCCCATATTTCTTGGAAGTTCTGTTCCTGATCTTTTAACATCTTTTCTCCATGGTCAACTTTATTTTCAGGATCATGTATTTTGTCTTAATTCCCTGAAACTCTGTTTTCCAAGTGGTCTAGTCTGTTGATGATTCTTTCACTTGAATTGTAATGTGGTTTATTGATTTCTTCATTTCAAGGATATCTCTCTCTCTCTCTCTCTCTCTCTCTCTCTCTCTCTCTCTCTCTCTCCTTTCTCTCTCTTTATTATCTCTAGCTCTTTATTTGATCTTTCACTTCTTGTATTTTCTCTCTGATTTCCCTCTTTATACCCTCTTTCACTTCATAGATCAGTTTAACTAACTACATTCTATACTCCTTCTCTGACATTTTTACCTCAGTGGTGTCAATGGATTCTGTTATTGGAGGATCTTGGTTTGTTTGGGATAATTTGTTTCCCTACTTTTTCATGCTGTTTGTATGTCTACCCACCTAACAGTATGGATCTGAGGCAGTAGAGTTTCTACCCTGTGAATATTAGTGTCCTTGAAGGTTTCAACTACCTCATGGATTAGGGAGATACAGATAATAACAATAGCCAATGAACACAGTATATAGCATTAAACCAAATAACTCTTGCTATAATATCTACAATATTTATTGTCACAAATTATGTTATCAGTTGTAGCCCACAGTAATAACAGTAAGTTTGTTAAAGTCTTTACAAATTCAAATGGTGGACAGGGAGATAATCAGAGATATAGAATGTGATGATTATAAGAGAGGAGGAGAGAATATAGAAGTAAAAATTAAATAAGAGTGAAAGAAGGAACATTAGAGATTGGCTGTTAGCAGAAGAAATGAGAGAAAGAGAATCATGGGGACAGATAAGTGAGAGCAAAAAATATAAAGTAAAAGTTTTAAAAATTAAAAATTAAAATTAAAGAATTTAAACCAAAAGCAAAATATACCAGTCAAACATCCTAGTTCTCAAAACACTGGTCCATGAAAAATAACTGGCTTTAAAAAAGGTGGAAGTGAGAAAAAATTAACATATGAATGTGTATGAGTGTCCATGAAATGTTCAGGTCACAATTAAAAAGAGAAAAGAAAAAAGAAAAAAAGTTTAAATTAATACTAAAAATATCTTGATGAAAAGTTAAAGAATTCTTTCCATTGGTGTTCAAAGGATTCTCAGCTTCCCTTCTGAGCAGTGTTAGGTGGTGTTGCCTGGAGAGTGATGCCTTCTCTACCCTCAGAGTGGGGCTGCTGGAGTAGAAGTGAAAACCCTGTAGGCAGAACTCCTGAAGGCAGGGTTTAGGCTTATGTAGTCTAGATTCTTCAATGAATGGTAAATGGTCTGAAGATTTTAAATCAGCACACCTCCAGGACCCAGCAGCTGCCAGTCTACCCTGGAAGACTGCAACCCAGGGCTCTCCCATGGTTGCAGTCTTCCATTCGTGCAGTGGAGGAGCCAATTCTTAGTCCCCTCCATCACCTGTAGACCCCATGTTTCCTGATCTCTTGGGTTCAGTTTCCAAACTCAATCTCTCTCTCTCTCTCTCTCTCTCTCTCCCACTCCTTCCAATTCCCTGCCAAGTGTGTCTCTAAGCAGCTGGATTAGAAGAGGAGAGGGGAACTGGGTGAGTTTCCACAACCAACCGGTATTCCCCTGTGTGAACCCCTCTCCACATTTGTTTTCTCTTGGTCACTTAGGCACACTCTGTGTTGTATTGGGCCAAACTCGGGTTTGCCAGGTATCAGCTTCCCCAGCTGCTGGCCCCTGCACTGCAGCTGCAAATGTTTTCTTCTTCTATCCTCTACAGGCAGATGGGGTAGATGTGGTTTCTTTCCTGCATAAGGATATTGTACAGCACTCGTTTCAATTTAGTTGGGCAATGTTTTTGACCTCTGATCTCTCCATACCCAGTCATGCCTCAGGCCTCCTAAAAATGCAGGTTCCTTTAATTCCATTATCCCTCCACTTTGTTCATGGAGGGGCTGTTCTGGCTAGTGCTTCTGTCCTTGGCAACAGCAGTGGAACTGGGAATTTCTTATTTTATTTTATCCAACTGTCTCAGTCCCAGATCTGCTTTGAATGTCCAGCATTAAATCCCAATAAAGTCCCCAATCTTGCTGAGAAGCTACCTATCTGCTTTCTTGGTTTCACACCACGAAGCAGACAGGAAAGCGAACTTCTTTATTCCACCATCTTGAAAAATGCAGGGATTTTTTTACAGTAGCAAAGGTCTTACTGATTATATCATTAAAACATTTCAAAACTTGCTTCTATCAGCAAATGCACAAAAAGGATAGCAAGAAATGGAATGTAATCTCAGTAGCTAGGGAGATTGAGACAGGAGGGCTGCAAGTTCAAGGCTAGCCTCGGTAACTTAACGAGACCCTAAACAATTAAGCAAGAACCTGTCTCAAAGAATACAAAGGGCTAGGAATGTAGCTCAGTGGTAGTGCACCCCTGAGTTCAATCCCCATTACCCCTAAAAATAAACAAACAACGTTTCATTTTAGATGTTTAAGTTGATCATAGTGACTAACTTCAGCAAAACAAAAAAAGTAAAATAATGTTGTAGACAACTACATTTTCTACTTTTTAATCCTGGGATAAAAAGCATTCATTTGGATATGTCCTGGTTCTTTACAGTTTCAGAAACATTATCATAGGGGGGTTTTTATATATTTCTGAGAACATTTTCTCATTTGCAAAATAGAATCTAGAATTTCAAACTCAGAGGTTTGTTTTGAGTGTGAAATGCAGCAAGAAATACACAAAATATCTCACACAATGATTGAATGCAATAATTTCTCCAAAAATATTTTATAAAATTTACATGGCAGCCTCTCCTTAAATTTCTTAGCAATTGCCATCTCATTGGACCTCACAGATCTTTACTTATTTACATAATTATTATTTTATTTCCCTTTCTGTTGTTATAACAGACTATCCAAGACTGGACAATTTATAAAGGAAAGAAGTTTATTCAGCTTACAGTTTTGGAGGCTGCCCATTCAAGACTGGATTGCTGCATCTGGTAAGGGCTTCATACTGCACCATAACATGACAGAATAGCAGAAGAACATGAGGAAGAGATAAACACAAGTGGCACTCTTGCTTTATAACAGTCCACTCTAGCAGTAACTAACCAAGTCCTTTGGGAGCTAGAGGAAGTGATCCCTCTCTCAAGAATTAACCCAATTCATGAGGGCTCTGACTTCATAACCCAAACACCTCTTTAAGGTCCCACCACCTCTCAACACTGTTATACTGGGAACCAAATTTCAATATGAGTTTTGGAGGAGATAAACAACATCTAAACCATAGTAATATGGACTATATATTGATAGTTATTTAATTTCTATTAATAAGCATAAAGTTAAAATGTATTTTTAAAAGAATGACTTAGATTTCACATTATAACAAATAATAGAACATAGGAGAGTAAAACTTATACAAAGTTACAAAATGTTGGCAAAAACTAAAATAAATGTTTCAATACAAAATTTGATGAAGAAACATGGAAATTATGCATAACTGACTAATGAGCTAAATCAACTCCTTGGCTCTTAGTAAATGTCATAGAAAGCAGACAATTTATTCCCAGATGCTGGGATCTCTGTTACCTAATTGTTGGAATATTAAATTTCTAAAATAAGAATAAGACACATATCCTTGCAGTTTAGGGACTATAACAAACTCTCCTTGATCTTCTTGTTTGGATTTTGCTTTGTTCTGTGTTGTTTTTATGGATGAGATAGAGGTAATAATACCAGCCCTAACAGTTTTTCTTATTTAAGCTTCATATAACAGATATAAATAAGGTTTGTAAACTACAGAGGATTATAAATATGATTTTCTTTGCCCCACAGTAACTGGAGTAGAGTTACGTCTAATGAATCTTTATATACCTAGAGTTTGGCATATCATGTTGCTCACAATAAACCCTCACCAAACATTTGTGAAGACCAAGTGGAATGCCAGCCCCTTTATTTAAGTGGTGATACCTCAAGATCACCCCTGAAACTCAAATTCAATACCCTTAGCAAACTATATTTGTACTATGAGAAAGGAAAGTTCTTCATGGTCCAATTGCCTTCTGTTTCCCTTCCTGAAGCTCATGCTAACCAACTCCACTAGAAGCATTCTTTTTGTATATTGAAATATGTTAGTATTTGTTGTGTATTTAATTCATTTAATAACTACTTAGTCATGATTTCATACGTCTCTCATTTAACTAAGTGTGCATTCCTGGAGGTTAAACTTAGGTGTCAAATGGTTTTCCACCCTCCATAGGTTTTTCCTTGCTGGTGGTGTTAGGTGAGTCAATGTTGTTGACATTAAAGATCTGGGTCATCTCCCTATCCCCATGCACACAGAGAGACAAGGAGCCAGTGACCAATATGCAATACTTGTCTTCTTATAGTGGAAGACTAATTCTTAAAACAGTTCACCATTTGCTTACCGCCTCAGCTAACTTGTGACTTTTCCAGTAATTACGTTCTTATAGGAACCAGCACAGCTGGTAGCTTGCCAGTTTCAGTGAATATTTGAGGAAAACAAGATCAACATTACTGACTTTTAAGTTCTTACCCCAGCCTATAAAATAAAATTTTCTATTCCCTTTCTCATTTCATTCCTCTACTGAGGAAAGATTTTTGTTGCTGAGGACTCTGATTTGGTCTCTTGAATAAAGGGCCTAAGAAAATGGTATTATGGTTGTCATAACATTCAGGAAAACTGAAAAAAATTGTGTAACTTGCTATGGACTCTTGCTTGTGTCTCTTCAAAGTCCTTATATAGATAAAATTCCTTTAATTACTTTCACCTGTTGAACTATACTGGTTGAAATTGGCCTGGCTCATGTACTGATCCACATGGGTCTCTGGATGCTTTAGGATTGTAATTAAAGGGATGAGAGAATTAAAGAAAACTATGGCTCAATTAAAGTCTGAGGGAGTCTCGGGGCAGATTGTTTAATAAGCAGGAATTTTGGCAATGGTAAACTGTGGGTTGTAATGAGCAGAGAGAACTGGCAAATGTAGTTTTGGTACTATACTTTTTCTCCCTCATTCTATTTACGTCTCTTAAACCAACTATAGTCCAATCTTCAATCTATTGCCTAAGTTTAAAAAGCAAAAGTTAGTGTCATATCTCACCAAATAGAAAGAGAATACATTCTCTTCAGTTAATACTCCTTTGTTCTATATGAATACCCAAGATAACTTGTAAAAGATAACTGTCATCATGTTGTAGGTAATAGACACTGAATGTCAAAAAAGCATAGAACTAAAAACATTTAATAATTAAATTATAATATATTCATATATGATCAAATAATTATGCTGTGAGAGAAAATGTACTAATAAAAATACTGAATGCACATTTAACTAAAAGCTGTAAGTAATATATATAAAAAACCATTTAAATATAGTTATGTTTATATATGTATATATATATTTCATATAGTTGTGTGTACACACACATATATAAACACATATATATCATAAAATTTCTACCATAAGCATATTATTTTTATATTCCATAGGAAACAAAACCAGATGACAAGCATTTTTTAAAAAGACAGGGTACTGCATTGTATACTTATTTCAAAACATCTACTGTTAAGAACTTAATATTGGGGTTGGGGTTGTGGCTCAGTGGTAGAGCACTTGCCTAGCACATGTGAGGCACTGGGTTTGGTCCTCAGCACCACATAAAAATAAATAAATAAAATAATGGTATTGTGTCCATCTACAACTAAAAAAATACCTTATGATTAATAAAGGAAATTATTAATAAAAAGAATTTAATATTGAATAAAAGTGCACATTTATTGAAATTAAATCTATAAACCTTCCCTATAAATACCCAATTTAAAAAAAGAAATCTTTCCTGGGGATCGGAGAAAGAGGGGGGAAGGAAGAAGGAGAAGCCCCAAGACTGCTCAAATGTCCTGTTAAATAGAATCTGCCTGAGCATGTTGTGCTAAAGCTGCCAAACATCTTTTCAAAAAGAAATATTGAGGAGCTGCTGCTACGACTGATGAAATCAACCTGACCACTTCTTTTTGTCTCCCTCCCTCTTCCACCTCCTGTGCATTGTACAAGAGAAAGCTTAAACCATCTTCCTGTCAGGTGGAAGGAGAGGATAAACCCCAGGTGGCCTTGTCCCTGGTCCTCATACTCAGGGTGCAGCTGCTGGGGTGGAAGGCCAGTCCTTGGCCCAGGGCACAGGCTGTCCCTGTGCTGAGGGCTGGCTAGGCACAGTGTACTCACTTTGTGTCCAAAAGCCTGGGTATTTGGATTGAGTAACCAGATTCTTGGGCTGTGGGCTGAATGACTGTTAGGAATGCATGGAATAAATTAATTCTTTTGTAAGAGGAATATTACCTGGCAAGGTTGAATCAGAAACTGTCTGGTGACTATTATGAAAACCAGGACATGGGGAAGAGCTGTAGAATGGCAGAAGCTTGCATCAATTCCTTTGACCATTGACTGAGTATTTAATGAGGCAAAGTCCCTTCTATGTGCTGAGATGAACAAGCAAGTCAGAAGGGCTTTGTTCTCTACATACTTATAGTTTCTGCCTAGAGACAGACAGGCAAACTACTAAGTCTGATATAAGTCATAATGAGAAAGGGAGGACCTGGGGTGGGATTCTAGATCCAATCTGTCACCTACTGTTCTAAGATGAATACCATTTAAATATAGATATCTTGGTCTTCTGAATTCTTGTGTAGCTTAAGTCAGTGAAGAGATGGCTAGAAGAATAATAGTAGTTATAGGATATAATAAATATATGAAAAAAAATAGTCTCTATCCTGCTTTATTGGATGACTGAGATTTGTAGCATGAAGAAAGCTACTTCCTTGTTCTGAATTGCATTTTTATAGAGCTCCACCTAGTTCTGGAATTTTCCAATTATTATAAAAACACTATTTCTATGAAAGTCAGTGAAGGGTAGCCATGTTATAACTGGCATCTTTCCTGCCTAAGTCACATAATGAATCACAGATAAAAGATCATGAGGGCCGTTGATTTCTTTTTTCTGTTTCGTACCTCTTTTAGTTTCCCTGTGAAACACCACTCAATGCCATTGTTATTGAGGGATTTGTTGTGTTGAGTTCCCCAGTGATGTGCGGTTCAGGATGACAAATATAATACCAGAAGTGTGCTTCCACAATCAACCAGGAACTCAGGAGCTGGCTTGACAGAACTATTTGGCCACTGATCTTTTGCCCAGTTTCTTTCAGCTTGACTGAGCACCACTCATGTAGCTCTGCTTCTGGTCCAGCTCAGTTCTTTCTCATCCACCATGGAGCATGCCAAGTACATACAGACTTCCCTCCTTTCAACTGAGAGTTTAGCACAGGAGTAAACAACTCACCAAATTAGGAGACATAGTATGATAGTCTCTTTCTTTAGGAGGAAAAAATAAACAGCTTATGCTGATGAGAAGATTAATAGACATTTGGCCTTAACTATGTGTAATGGAAAGATGTCATTTAAGCTGCATCTTGGAGAATGGAATTAAAGTTTAATAAAAATGGTATGGAGAATCGGTTAGGACACACTGAACCAGTTAGCAGTGTTACACAGGTAAATACATGGGTGGGCGAAATGTTCACTTAGTGGTAGGGTATAAGATGTCATGATTGATAGTTCCAAATTAAAGAATGCTTTGGACACCAGTGTTTCATAAAAGGGACTACATGATAGTTACAGAGATCCTCTCAGTGTTTCTGAATGAAGGTGTGATTTGATTAGGAAAGAACGTGTGCTTGGAGAAATATCTCAGGGAGTATGCTATGAAAGTTAATGTATTTGTTCAAGAACCTTATGATGAGATCTAAGTATTATAGGGGTCTATCTATATCATAAGAAGAAAGTCTCTTGGGCTTGGACAATAACTAGCAATGGAAGTCAAGTGAAGATATCAGGGTTTACTTAGAATGTTTGAACCCCCGATTGTCAAAAGAAATGTTGGTACTATTGAAAAATACAGTGAAGTCAGAAAGATGCTGTTGTGATGGAAGGCTATAAAAACAGTGTGGGTCACATTGAACCTCAAGGACACTATGGAGCTGTGCATTAGTCAGTTAGAAATGCTGGGGCAGAACTGCATCTCCAGTTCAGGTCAGACTTCCTGAGCAGAAATCATCCCCATTAGGAGGTGATTGAAGACAGAGTGTGCATGAGAGGTAGGCAGTGAGGTCTGTGTCAAGAGGAAAGAAGAGTAACATTCTTGTGCCTGAAGCTTTCCTTGAACTGTGGCTGGAGATTCTGGCCAGTGAAAGCAGAAATGCAGATTTGTGGCTTTCTCAGATTCATTCATACCAGTGACTAGTCCTTTTCCAAAGCCTCAGCAGTTGGTTTGGGTCTATGTTTGACCACAGGAATCTGATTTAGGCCAGAATAAGCTCTAGAGGTCAACTCTGCCTCAGAAAGGGCCTGGAGTGGAGGACCCTGAGCTTCAACTTACCCTCTCTTCAATATAAAATCAGGTCCTGACCATAGAATTATGATGTTGAAAGTATGGTTTTATATGTATTTTCTGAAGAATAACACATCTATAAGCTCTTTGTAAATTAGAAATAATGATACCATTGCTATGATTGTTGAGATAGTGTAAAGAACAACTATGAGGAAAATGATAGGTCACCAAAATAAAGTCTTGCCAACAAACATACTGAGTCCCCTTCTTTGACAGCCAAGGAGACTGGGAATTAGAACAGGGGACAGTTTGCAGGAAGTCATCCAGGGCCAGGGGGAGACCACAGACCTCTGGATTTCCAGTCAATTCTTCTTTCCTTTTGTCACCCAAGTTAATTCCTCTTCTCATTTTTGCAGCCTATTCAGTGTGATGTGATAGTTGGTAGATAAAGGTCTTATTTCTTCCCTTTCGCTTGTAGCTTTAAGTTTAAGCCTTTGTTGGAAAAGTTTCCAGAAAGCTGGGAAATGGGGAACAGCTGAAGGAGTAGTAGAAGCTAAATTTGATACAATTGAACTTAATTGAACATTAAATTTAATAAAGTGTCTGATAGGTGATCTGGGAGATCCTAAGGTAAGTCTGAGGAACCTCACAGTTCCTGCTGGGAGGCAGTCAGCTAGGGCATCACAGGGGAAGAACCACCCTGGAAAAATAAAGAACTTAAACATTTTTGGCTTTGTTCACTTCCTAACTGTATAGAAAACTGGGGGTTCTGAAGTTTGCTACCTCCTGTGACATGCTAAGAGAGAAGAAAGGTAGCCTTTAAACAGACCGTTTTTCCATAATGCCAGGCATGTCAGAATAATTTGTTTTAAAAAGTAGAACAGATTTCTTCCCTCACTTGCCTTTATATACTCTCAGATTCCAGCAGCTTTTAGCAGGAGACTCTAGGAGAGGTGGATGGAAGCATCCTATGACCCAGCACACCCAGGACAAGAAGCTACAGGGTTTTGGGACCATTGCCAAGTGGTGAGATGAACCTGATAGGGCTCCTAAATAACAGCATGCCCTCAGCCTCAGGCCTGACTTCATGCTATTCCAGTCGTGTGACCTGTCTCCTCCACTGATCTAAGATAACACTTATCACAGTTTGACCTGGAATCGAGTTACCTCTGTGTGTGCCTGCTTTCACCACTAAATGAGAACGCAGTGACCATGACTTACTCAACTCTATCCCCCAGAGCACTTGGCGTGGGCCCCAGCACTCAGAAGATGCCCAGAAAGTGTGCAGTGCTGGCTGGGATTTTGGCAGGGCTCCGCATTTATCATTGGTAAAACTTATGGCTCTTGTCTGATTAGAGGAAGAATAAAACACACATAGTGTTGGGAACCTTGGAGCTGATGTTACACACCAGGATTCTGAGAGAAATTCAGCTCTCTCTCTGGATCAGTCCTTTACCTGTTCACATGTGTTTTTCTGTGGGTGTTTAGAAGGGTTAATATATAAGTTTCTTGGGGCTGGGGATGTGGCTCAAGCGGTAGCATGCTCGCCTGGCATGCGTGCGGCCTGGGTTTGATCCTCAGCACCACATACAAAGATGTTGTGTCTGCCAAGAACTGAAAAATAAATATTAAAAAATTCTCTCTCTCTCTCTCTCTCTCTCTCTCTCCCCCCCCTCTTTAAAAAAATATATATAAGTTTCTTACAGTTCTTGCTTGTTATGTTTCTATTATTTTGCAAGGTAAATTACAATGTAAAGTCCTTTTGGTTCAATTTTTCTTTCCTTATCTCAGCCAATCCTTGACATAACAACATTTTAAACATTAAAATCACTTTTCTAAACTTAAAAATACTTATTAAAGAAAACACAGCAAAATACATGAGAAAGAGCCTGGTACTCTTATTCAATGAGAATATTATTCATTAATTGATTGTTACTTTCGAAGCTCTGAATGATACTTAATGAGTATTAAGATATTTAATCCTTAAAAAGAAGAAGAAGAAGGAGAAGGAGAAGGAGAAGGAGAAGAAGAAGAAGAAGAAGAAGAAGAAGAAGAAGAAGAAGAAGCAGAAGCAGCAGCAGCAGCTTGATATAACAATGTACCTGCAGGTTTCGCAAGACTTTACTTCAAGTCCTGTTAATGATTTTGTAAAATACTGAATTTAAAATAGGTATTGATTTTTCAACTTTCAAATTATAAATGAAATGTGAATATGTTAAAAATATAGTAACCTAAGTATGATTGAAAGTTAAGAAATTGTTCTTAATGTGTATTTATTTCATATTTCTTAAACACTTTTTAAAAATCATAACCTGTATATATTATTTTAATTATTTGCAGGTTTATTACTAGTGTTTTACTAAGTAGTACACAGTTTTCATCTGAGAGAACAAATAGAAATATAATAAATATATTTTTTAAAGGTATTTATTTCTCATTACATTGCTTTCCTAATTTCTATTGGGTAGTAAGAAAACAGCTTGGGGATTGTTAAAAAAAATTCTCTGCAATCATAAAAAAGTCAGTGATAGAATCAGAATTCTAATTTAGATTGATTGGCTTTCTATTATTTAACCTCTCTGAGTCTCAGATTGGCTATAAAATGGAATTATTAGCACTTCATTGTATATATGGAAATTTTAAAACTCCTGTCTGTAAAACATCAGCAATTTTAAAAACTAAAAGAGTTAAACAAATTTAAAAGATCATCACATTACTAAATAACCAGTCTAGTACTCTAGGTAACCAAATCCTGTGTTAAAATAAAGGGAAATTAGAAAGCAGTGGATCTTATTAATAAAATTCAGTCCTTTTTTTGCTCAAGGCCTGGCCATGTTACATTCATTGATCAAGTTATTCAATTGTATCTCTCATAAGTTCAAGCTTACTTGCTTAAAAAAATTAAGAATGGTTATCTTTGCAAAAATGTCATGAAACCAATGCTCTAACAGATATTCTGTAGAGAAAAGAAATTATTTTGTTTAGCTTATTAATATTATCAGATGTCAATGTTCATAGATACATCACTTTGAACCTATAATTTCTTCTTTAGTAATGTAATCCAAGGCAGAGTAATACTTTAGGAAATGTATGAATATACTTGTCTCTTTTGTATCTCCATATCCCTGACTTTCACTCAAGTCAGCCTGAAGCATCTATTTATTGTTTATGGGCATACACAGCATGGAAGTTCACTGAACTTCCTGAACAAAATTATTTATTTTCTCTATGATTGTAATAATAGGAATGAACAGAAAAAAATAAACGTTAATATCCAGCTTCTGGCAACCAAAATAGGAATTTTATGTCAACAGATCAATAATTAGATTTAAAGTAAGGCTGTTAACATAGAAAATTTTTCTCAATTTCCCGTCTCCCACTTTAACTAAGACCCGAATGACTTGGTCATAACATTTTAAGTTAGTGGTTATATGGGAAAAGAAGAAGGGGAATCTTATTCCTACACATCCCAGTAATTGTGAGACACATGGTAAACCAAAGTCAGATGTCAGGTTTTTCTTCCTCATACTGGAGACAGACTATACTGTTACACGCTAAGAGATCTAGAGATTTTTCTGGAAATATCTTACTACATATGGGGAAAGCCAAAGACAGCTGAGATTATGGTCTGTTTTCAAATACATAGCACATTGGAGCCTAGCACACTATCAGAACTTCAAGACTACACCCCAACAATGAGGAAGGTAGATGCACCAGCAGTGAACAGATATGTTACCACATTCTTCTTACAATGGCAAAAAGTTACACATTGCCCACCTAGTGAATAATAAAACAATGTCTAAATAAATTGAAATGTCACCTTCCACAGAAAATTATGTGAAAAAGCTGGCTTTGAATACAGAAAACACAGTAAGTAGCATAGAAATGTCAGCTTTTTATTTCATTCTGCTTATTATTCACTATTAAAGTGTTTGAATTTTTAAAATATTTTGGTTTACTTGTAGTTGGACACAATATCTTTATTTTATTTTTATGTGGTGCTCGGGATTAAAACCAGTGCCCTGCATGTGCTGGGCAAGTACTCTACCACTGAGCCACAACCCCAGCCCAAATGTTTGAAGTTTAAGAAAAAAATTGTAAAGAAATCTGTGTCCTGCCATGGCACTGAACTTTTTGCAAATCAGTCCTCTACATTTAGTTTATAGTTCATTTAAAATCAATTGGAAATATTTAATATTAAGTATTCAATGAATGAAGTGCCAAAAATTTCAGTTTTGAAATTTTTTTAAAAAGTATAATTATTGAAAATAAGTAACAAGAAGATGTTAAAATGTATCCTTATAAAGAGAAGACAGGAACAAATAAATGATGAAAGTTCACAATGTGTAAAACATTAAGTTTGAAATTATGTAATTGTGCTTTGGAATACGTAAAGTCAGGGAAAGACTTTTAATGAACCTCTTATTTGCATTGGATAAATTAATATTCTGTTTTACAATGAAATAAAATTGAGAAATTCTTATATTTTGTAATAGCTAAGCTTGGTGAAGATTTCAAATGAATGAAAATGAGACAATTTATTTGATGGATTTTTGACATGTAAAAATATTTATTGAAGAGGTCCTCTAAATGGAGCTTAAATCTTATTCTTATGTGGATATTTGGGCTTAAATATCTACACATTTTATATGAAACATACTACAGAATATCCTCCATTTAGCAATTTTGCAGAGTTTATCAAATACTTCACCTGCTGTGAAGAGAGGACTTCCTCAGTAAAAATATCTCTACAAAGATGAAAATGAAAACTGTAGCAATTGCAAATTCATTACCTGTAGAATGCACTTTTAAAGAAATATTTCAGGTTATTTTCTGAAAAAAAAGTGAGAAAATTATTGATAAAACATATTACTCAAGACATACCAGTGCCGTGGTATTAGAAACAGATACAACTTAGAGAGTTAGTAAAGTTTAGTGAATGCAACCAAAACAATAGTTGGTTTATTTTGGTTGTTGAGTTCAGGTAACTAATATAGTTTTCCCCCATACGTTAATGTACATGCATATATTACTTTAATTTTTCAGAATAAATATTAGGTTTGAAAATAGGTTTGATTATTTTTCCTTTTAGGTATAGCAATATTATGTAACCAATATGTTGGTGAAAATATGGAAATTTTAAAATCTTCTACAATTAACTTTAGTTTTGCTTTTATCCTCGAAATTGTCCTGGACTGAACACATTATATGATCACCTTTGGTGGTGTGTAGGCATTTGACCATATGGCTTTTTTGTTCCACAGCAGAGACTAGAGATTAAAAACAGTTTTTTTTAAAGCATGGGGAAAAATGTAAGAGATTTATTTCAAAGTGCTAAAATGGTTATGCTACCTGATAGAGACTATGAATTTTTTTCTCTTTTTTATTTGACATTTTAAATATTGATATCATGAAATTTTTATAAGAAACAATTATGTTAGAGAAAGACCAAACAAACAAACAAATAAACCCACAGCAGAAGTGTCTTGAACTTCCTGCGAGTGGCCAGAAAAAACAGTGTGGTCTCATCTGAGTTTCTTCCACATCTTGGGCACAAATGCCCCTCCTGAATGTGTCAATGCATCAGCTGGTCAAGATGTTCTTCTTTCTTTCACCTCCAGACCCAGCCAAGGTAGCACTGACTAATAAGGTCAGACGTGGGGGCTGACGTGAGTGAAGCATTCTATATTTATATCCATAGACAACACAACTGGTGTATGTTCCAGTGACTTCAAGGGACTTTCCACAGACATGGGTGTCCTGTGTCTACTGTGACGCAACTTCCTGGCCCAGTGAGCTCTCTGGACACAAATCACTAGGCAAAGCATTGTCTTGGCTCCCAGAACTTATATATTGATGCTCAATAACATGTTTCTCTATTCTGTACCACCTTTTTCATAGGCTACCAGCACATGTAGAATTCTTTGGTACAGTGTTTAGTTCTGTCTTCCTCTCACTATAATTGCTGGCTCCAAATTTGAGGATGCACTGAATATAGTAACTTAGTGACTTCCAGCTTGGCCATGGTTATAGATGTTTACTCTGATTAATTTAACTAGGGGAAATATACATACAATAGAAATAAAACAGATGAGTGTCTGGCACAGAATCACTACTAGATATGTATTGACTTGACTTTGACACTGTGTGAAGAAACAAAGCTTTCTGTCTAGAGAAAGGAGTGTCTGTGGGGACAAGAAGGGAAATATGATAGATGATTAAGAAATGGTTATGAAATAACAAGTTTTAGCAATTTACCAGGAATGTGAAGTGTGTATGATACATACACACACACAGAGACACAAACACACACACATATTTACATATATAATAATCCAAATATAATAATAATGAGAGAACATGTATACATGTTCTACAAACTGGCATGTATTCAAATGAGTTTAAAAATGTTGAACAAATTCAAGGAACTAAGAGAACAGTGGCTATTCTCTCCAAAAACAAAGGTTTTGTAAACCTTTTTTCATCTTGCATAAAGGAAGGGTTTAAATAAAGGAAAAGTACAAGATAGTTGTGGAGGAGACAGTTAGACTACCCACCCTGAAGCAATTTCAATGCATTTTCCTAACAGAATTTGTTTAGAGGTGTAGAAATGTGCTCAGGGAAAGGTGGGTCCCTCCAACCTTCAACAATCCCAGAGGATGGATCTTGATTACTTCAAGAATAAAGCTTGTGCTAGTACCTCCTCCTTTGACAGTGACTGGTTTGGGGTGGCAGGCAACCTTATTCTGACCAATGGAAGATGAGGAAAAATGTGTTGGGAAATTCCAGATAAAGGATCTAGAGATTTAAGCTTTATGCAAAATTCATTTGACATTTATATGGACAAAATAATTTAAGTGGATAAAATAACTTGCTATGTGGCCATTGTCATATCACTTAACTTCTCTACACCTCAGTTTTTCCATCATATTACAGCATATCAGTCATCCTTATACTACCTAATAAACAGGGGCATTTTAGTATTATGGAAAATAATAAATTATAATGAAATTTCCAATCATAAGTGCATATAATGTGTCAATAATTACTATTAATTATTTTTAGATCTTTCGTTTAAAAACTGATAGGCAAAATAAATTGGCTACATCATGAAAGTATATACTAATGTTATGACTCTAGGAAAATATAGTTCCTATTTATAAAGAGTTAAGTTAAACTTAATAGTGTATAAAATATATCCTACATATTTATTCATGCATGCTTCGTTCATTTTCTTAATGTGTTAGTCAGCTTTTCATTACTGTAACCAAACTTACCTGACAAGGACAACTTGATGGAAAAGTATATTTGGAACTCATGATTTCCGAGGTTCAGTCATTGTCACCTGGCTCCATTGCTCTGGAAGTGAGGTAAGACAGAACATCATGGCAAAAGGGTGTGGTGCAGGAAAGTCACTCAATTTACGGCACCCAGGAAGCAGAGAGAAAAAGAGAGTTCAAAAGAGAAAGATAAAAAATATAATCCCCAAGAATACATTCTCAGTCATACCTTACCGGCCTACACAGTCAGTCAAATCTTAATCCATCAAGTGGATTAATCCACTGATTAGGTCATAATCATTTCACCTCTGAACATTCCTTCATTGCCTAACACATGAGCTTTTCAGGAGACACCTCATATCTAAACCGTAACGATTTTATTCAATCCATTTTAGAATTACATATTTAAGAAGTCTCAATGAGCTTATGTTTGTAAAAAGAAATTGAGATCTTTACTTCCACTCTTTGAGAACATAATGACAGATGCAGTAAATATAGATTCAGATGTCTTAGCAGTGCTCCAAAAGAAACATTCATTTTGTTAAAAAAAAAATCAGACATATAGAAAATAACAGCAATCACCAAGCATCTACAACACATGTTTAACAAAGGACAAAATTTAGACTTATTTTCCTCAAGTATATTTTTAGAATAAGTAAAATATGAGTATGTTTGAAGTCTCTTGTATCTAAGTCAGTTTGGGTTGCTATAACAAACTACCATAATCTGGGTAGTTAATAAACAACAGAAACTCATTTTTCACATTTCTGGATGCAGGAGTCTGACATCAAGGAGCCAGCATAATCAAGGTCTTGTGATGGCCATCTTATAGTTTGCAGACTGACAACATTTCTTTTCCTTGTACCCTCATATGGTGAAAAGAGGGCAATGTAAAGACACTAAGAGTTCATCCTAAAAACCTAATTACCTCCAAAAGGCTCTATCTCTTTATGTCAGAATATTGGGATGAGGATTTCATTACCTGAGCTTTGGTGAGGAAAAATTAGTCCATTCTGGTATCCTTTCTAAGTCACAGTTTGTGTTAGGTATCTATATTTGCAGAGCACATTTTATACCTTGCTATATATTTATATTACTTGGTATATTAAATAAACTTCTCCAACCTACAGTCACCAAAACACAGTGACTCAGAGAAGATTGAGGGTTATTTCTTACTCAAACAGTGGTTCATAGTGAGCTAGAATGTCCACATTAGGTAATCAGCTTTGATTTAAAAAATTTTGTAGTTTCAGCATTTCCTAAGACAACAGTTTTCTGAGTGCAACACCAGGGCTCCTGGGGTCCCTGGGGATTTTTCTAGGGTCTCCATACTCTTTCATTTTCTATCTGCAAATGCATGTGAGGCCAAATTTTCTTCACATATTTCAACAAAACAATATTGCTGCAGACTGAATGCAGAAACAGGAGATTCCACTTGTCTTGAATGAAGTTGGACATGAAAAAGATTTACAAAATGTAAAGTAGTACCCGCTATTCTTTCACTATATTTGTATTTTTTAAGTAAAACAATACATTAATTCAGTGGTTTACTGTAGTTTACAAAAATGAAATAAATTCCTTATTTTTTATTTAAATTATTTATTTATTTTTATTTGTTTAATTAATTTCTTAAAGATTTCAATTTTAACTTTGAATATGGAAAATATCAATAGAGAGTTGAACATAAATAAAAGCTCTTTGAGATCTTGTATAGTAAAAGTAGAAAAATGTAATGTCTAGTTGGAGGCCACACCCAGCTAAAATTGTTTTTAGTATAAAGAAGAGAGAATTATTTTTGAAAATAGCTAGCAGTTTCTATGTCCACAAACATTATATCATTATTGTTTGCTCTAAGAATTTCCACGAGTGGTGTATTTCTGTGCATCCTTTTGCATGTTACTTTTTTTCACTCAGAATTATGTCTTTCAGATTGATCCATACTATCACATATAGAACTACATCATTTATTTTAACCGTTTAATACACACATACTACAGTATCACAAATTTTAAAATATTTATTTAACTGGTAGATATGTAGTTTTATAATTATTTGCTTTTGAAAGAAATGCTGTAATAAACAACCTCTGCATATCTCCCTGTGTAATATAAAATACTTCTCTAGAGAATTCAAAATCAAATCCTATATTGTAGGATCTACATGACCTTAAATATAATTAAATATTCCCTTTTTTTCTCCAAAGTGGTGTGCCAGTTTGTAAACCCATATCCATAGAATGTGAATCTTTTTGCCCTCTATGACTCCTTTTTGACATTATAATATTTGCTAATTTTATCTTTATGATGAAGGGGAATTGAAAGGTACTGTTTTTAATTTGTAGTTCTCTTTGTAGAAATTAGAATAGTTAGAAATAAGCATGTTGGCAATCAAAAGAATTCTGGATAGCAGTGATTACAAAATTGAGGTTTATTTTTCTTACAGGAAAGTCTGAAGATAGGTAGCTACTAGCATCGATTTTGCAGATCATTAATGTAATCAAGAAAATCAGGCACAGCCATTTCTCTTGTGTTATTTTGAAGTATGTTGTCTTTTCTTCCCCATACTGATTATCATATGATTTTCAAGATGTTTGCCACTGTATCAGTTAAGTATTTAATAGAAATACATGTGGGGAAATGGCTCCTACACCCTCCTCCTAAATCTGTTCCACTTTATCTACCTCAGCAGGTATGCTAGATAAACCATGGATGTGTGCCTCATATTTCTCCCTGTACCAAATTTTGCATTTCAAGGATTTTTCTTCTTTGATGCGACTTGAACTATTAACTTGTCACATTTTATTACAATTTTTCCTTGAGATTTTTATTTTGTCTTACATTTGGGGAAAATTTGTAGGTTTACAATCTTGTAAAAATAAAGAGTTGGATGTTATTCCTTAAATCTTACTCCTGACAATCTCTACTTTTTAATTGACATGTTAAATCCCATTACATGTAATATAATTATTGATGTGATTGTGTTTAAATCTGCAGTCCTGGTCATCTGTTCTTGGTTTTCTCTTAATTTTGTCCTGCCATCTTTTGAATGAATAAAGTATATGAAATGAAACCTATGACATATTATTATCTTGGCACTATAAGAAATGATAACAATATATTATTTAGGAGAAAGGAAAACTATACCAGGTGAAAGTCAGATCTTTAAGAAGAATTGAAAACATCAAAGAAAAATACAAATGATCCTTACTGAATTTTATTATATGAAAATTTTTATTTAAATTCACTTAGATGACTAAGGCAAAAATCATAAGAATGTACTCAGCATTTTCTTTTATAACATATATAAAAATAAATCATGAAAAATACAACAGATTCCTCCCCATATCTATGGCAAGATCCTCCACCTCCTGCCAGACATGGATTTATGGTTTTCTTTTATCATAGAAAAGATTTTAGTTTATTTTGGTATTTTTACACCTTCAAACTTCTACATTGCAAAAAGTTATGGTTTTTAACTTATATAGATGATTCTGTTTATTAGAGTTTCAATTTTTATATCCAAAAATAAGACTTTTCATTGATTTTTAATAATTATTAAATTTCTATTTGATCTAAAATTGTTTTGAAGTGGTTTTTTTTGGTTTGTTTAGAGGAAACTTGATATCTCTGATATTAATTTATAATTTTATTCAGTTGTATATGTTACTATTCAATTTTTTTTTTTTTTTTGCACCAGGGCTTGAACCCAGGGGTGTTTGTTTATACTCTGAGTCACATCCCCAGTTCTTTTTTTTTTAAATTTTTTATTTTGAGCAAGGTCTCACTAAGTTGCTTAGAGCCTCACTAAGCTGCTGAGATTGGCTTTGAATTTGTGATCCTCCTGCCTCAGCCTCTGGAGCTGCTGGGATTGATTACAGGGGTGCACCACTGCACCGGGGTCTATTTGAATTTTTAAAAGAGTTACTTAGCAATGATGTTACTGAAAAATGATATATAGATATTGAGCTGCTGCATATTTTTTTTATCCACAAAGATATAGTCTGCCTGAAAATGAAGCAACAGGACTGAGAAATGAAAAAGCAAGATCCCCCTATATTAACCGCTGCCCCTAATATTTTATTTGGACTTGCCCAGTTGAGTGGAATTATTTTTATCCATTTTTTCCCTCAAGTCAGTTAATGTTAGAGTTTTTCTTTGTGAACAACCTTACAAATATTAAAAAAAAACAATGAATTCAGTTTTAGAAGTAGAATTTTCATTGTAATGGACTACAACAAAGCTTAGGAAGAAAATGTACGTTCAGGATAGGATACTAAGGAAGAGTTTAGGGCCAATGGGACCTGTTGCTAGTTAGTCAGGACTATATGTTAAGTTAGTACTACAATAAGCTTCTTTATCTTCAGAAATCATCAGGCTGTTTTTGACAGTTGGAAATTAAGGATTATCCTGTCTGATTTTATTCCTCCAGAACTTTTGTTCCCAGCAAAATTTTACTTGAAATGTCTCTATTAATCACTGTTCATATTAAGAGTGAAATGAAACATTATTTTTAGCTTGATGGTACCAAAGCTAAGAGAAAGAACTCTGGGTGATTGTTCTCACTAATTTCCCTGGCTATTGCCAACATTTAACTCACAGGATTCATCAAGTTTCCCGAGAATCAATGAGTATCCATTTTAGGGTGCAGTTTACTATACCTGAGCATACATGTGCCAAAAAATGCTTTGGTGTTTGCAACCTGCAGCATTTACTGTATTAGCTACATCATGTAATATCATTTTTAATCATTCCCTAAATTTCTTCTAGAGAAATCTAGAAAAAAATAAAGACATTTTGCCAGAACATTTTTTTTTCCCCAAAAGTGCAGTGGGTTCATTCTGCACACTATCTCTTTTACATTCGGTTGGCAGCTAGCTATACTCTGCCCCATTCCTCATTTTCTCTATATTGTTCATAGCTAATATTTGTATTATTGCTTACAGTTTATGAAGAAATTTTGCAAACTCAAAAAAGAAGTTTTTTTTTCAATAACCCTCTAGTATAGATGATGCTTCTCCCATTTTGCCAATGATAAACTAAATATGACAGAGTGTATTTCCTCAAGTTATATAGGTAATTGGTTTCAAATTCAGACTTCCTACTAGAGCACTTTACATGCATATGGTTGCACAGTATTACGGCTTGTTGACATTACTGTTGGAATTTAGCTGAATTAGCTATGGCAAGCTAACTACTGTACCAACAACTGAAAAATCTCAATGGATTTTAACAGAATAGAAGTTTGTTTCTCCACTATATAAAATTCAAGGCTAGATATCTTCTATGTAGTCATCCAGAAACGTATGATCCCTTCGTTGTGTACCTGTATCAGGCTACATCCTTGAAGTTTTCTCTTTGGGAAAAAGATAAATCATAGGACTATCTTTTGAAAGTTTATGGACCAGTTTGGAGGTGATACACATTACTTTTGCCTGTTTTCCATTGGCCAGAACCCAATCATGCAGTCACAATAACTTCAGGTAAATTGCAAATATGGTCTAGTTAAGTGGCTAGCAGAAAAGGAAAGAGATATTTTAAACACCTAATTTTACTACTGCACCTTGATTGATCTAATTTGGTGCACAGATTTTTGCCTTAAAATATTAAAGAATATTAAATATTTTTAAAATGTGAGCATGTTTTGAAATAGAAACCCTCATCTTATGTGTCTCAATCTCTGAGGCTTATCCTAAATCAATTCAACTACAAATAATAATAACCACAAAGTAACATAGGTTTTGAAAGGATGGAAACTTCTTTCACTCTCTTTTATGTAAAAGTTTTGAATTAAGCTTGGAATTAATTTATGAAGATCAGCCTGTGATAGAGTCAATAAGCGCTGCAATAACGTACTCAAAGTCCACACCAGACTTCAAAATTAACATCAAAGTTAGGAAACATTAAAACTAAATTGCCTAAAACCAACGATTAAAAGGAAAATTCAAACTAAGCCAGAGAAAAAGAGAATTGACATTCACAAGGATCAAGACATGAATTATCACTGACTGATATTCAGAAATAATGGAAACTAGAGAATAATAAAGTGATATCTAAGTGTGAGTGTATTAGTAAGTTTCCTATAACTGTGACAAAATACCAAAGATAAATAACTTATGAAGAAGAAAAGGTTTATTTTGACTCATGTTTCCAGAAGTTTTAGTTCGTGATTACTTGCCCCCTTGCCTTTGGCCCTTGGGCAAGGCAATGAATTGTAATGGGAAGTATTGGCAAAGGTTACTTACCTTATTTGTGACTAGCAAGTAAAAAGAGAGACAAAAAGAGGCCAGGATCTAACATCCCTTTCAAAGCCATATCCCAAATGACCTAACTTTCTTCTACTATGCCCCATTTCCTGAAATTCCTACTGCTTTCCAGTAGCACCACAAGCTGGCAAATAAACCTTAATGGCACGGCCTTTGAGAAATATCCCAGATCCAATTTATAACAGTGAGAAAAAGCGGGTGGAGACCAACCTAGAATTCTCTGTCTCTTGAAAATATCTTTCAAAAATGAAGGTAAAATACTTTGATTTTTAAGCAAACAAAAACTTAGAAATTTTATTGTCAGCAGACATGTGTTACAAGAAGTGCTAATGGCAATTATTTGAGCAAAAGAAAGAAATCTAGATACAGAAAGGAATACAAAGCCCAGGAATTATAAATAAAATGATAAATATCAAATGTTTTTATCTTTTTAAAATCATTCTATAGACAAGCAATTAAGAAGAAAATAATATACAGAAGAGTTCATAAAACATAGATATATAATGTCCAGCAACATCAACAAAAATAAATGGCAGGAATGAAGGTGGAAGCAGAAAATTGTGTGGTTTTTTTTTTAATTGTGTTTATGGTGATATAGTGTTGCTTCAGGACAGACTGTACTAAGTTAAAGATCTCTAGTTAAAAACTCAGCGGGACAGTAAATAAAAGAGAGATATATCCAGCAAATCAGTAGTGCTTATTATTAGGAATAAAAGATGAAAATTAAATTTAATTAATCCAAAGGTAGTTAGAATAGTTTAAAAACATAGGAAAATAGACCACAGATAGCTAATAGATTTCAAACCCATCCTACAAATAATTTATTTACAATCAATGATCTAAATACTTCAATTAAAGGATAGAGATGACCTGACGAGATAAAAATGTGAGATTCAGACATACACTGTTTATAAGAAACATATTAAAAGTAGGCACACAAAGTGAAAAAAGATAATAAGTAAATAAATAATTAGAATGCCCATGCACACATGGAGTTACACATAATTCCTAGCTATACCCATTACAGTGACTTAGCTCTAGTGACCTAGCAACAATGAGAAGTAGTCCCATTTCTAAATTATCTCCTCCATAATCTCTTTCAGTTTTGTCATATAAAGTGCTTGAAACTCATCGCTTCATCATTATGACAAGGAAAACTTCCTCAAACTGAAAATCAGTGTCATTTCTTGAACCTATCTGAGAACTGACGTCAAAAGACAAATGAGGACCCTGGTACAAGGAGAGACTGGTACAACCCAGAGAAGGAAAACGAAGGTCTGATTTCCTGGAGGAGAAGTCCCTGGATCCACAAACTTGTAGGGACATTTAATTGAACTTTTAATGAACTTTTTAATAAAAATATTTAACAAATTGCTGGAGACTCACTATGGACTAGTGTGAGAGTCAAAGTTCTTGGGCTTGCAGTCACAGGGAGATCAAAACTTTGTGTGTGTGTATGTGTGAACTATAGTTTGAAAAGCCCAGCCAGAATCTAACCCAGTGTCTCAGCACCACATATAAATAAAATAAAATACAGGTCTATCAATAACTAAAATAATATTAAAAAACCCAGCAAGATCCAAGATATAGGTGTGTCAGGGGTAGGGTAATAGCAATTATTTTCATTTTCTAAGGTCCTTATTTCAAAAGTACCACATATAGTTTGGCTTTAAACAACAGAAATTTGATCTCTCCCACTTCTAGAGTCCAGAAGAGTAAAATCAAGGTATTTCCAGAGCCATACCCACTCAGAAATTAGTAGGGGAGAATTCCCTCTTGTCTTTTCCTGTCTTCCTGTAGTGCCATTGATCTGTGCTGTGGCTGTATCATTCCAACCCATATCTCGGTCATCACACTGCCTCTCTCTTGAGTGGCACCTATGTTCAATTTTACCTCTTGTTATAAGGACACCATCCTAATGACCTGTACTTGAGTAAATCTAGCCAGACCTTTATTCCAAATAAGGTTATATGAATAGGTACCAGAAGTTAGGACCTAAGAAAATCCCTTTCTGGGGTAGCAGGGGGGGGCACCATTCAATTCATAATAATAATCATTGAGAAATACAACGAGAGAATCAAAAAGGCTAACTATTCAGGAGAAATTCTGTTTCCAGGCTCTTATCCCACATCAAGTAATGGAATTCCTCTCCCTTCATTGCCTTCCAGCCTTCTTGTCTTACCTGAGAGGAAAAAATAATAAACCATATTGAGCAGGCATTAGATTGTTAAGAGAATATTGATGTTATAGCCAAGAAGAGGAGTATGGGGTAGAGAAAAAAAAAACAAAAAAACAAAATAATACAAGCAATACCACGGAAGAAGCATTTGTGAAGTCCCACAGTCCTGAAATACAGGTTCACTAGAAGACGGAGATTTAATCAGAGGATAATGGAAATCTCCTCTCCCTCACACCTCACCCCCACACCAATAGGCTCCAGTATAATAACAGTGGATTACAGCTGAAAGAACTGCAAGACACAGAATTTCTTTGAAGAGTAGTACTTAAGGAAACCCAAAGTCAGAAAGGGAGACAAAAACAAGGGCACTAAAGAAATTCGAATCTTCTGGCATTTACAGAAGACCAAACATTAAACAGCTCAACTTCTCGGCAGATTAGCTTAAATCTGCACACTAAAGGCCCATTAATCTCAGTCTCTATTACTCAATAAAATATACCCAGCTTTCAGAGAATGCCAAAAGGAAAGAAAAAACAAAGTCAGGAGAGCTAATTCATCCTCAGATCATTGTCATCTATGATATGACTGCTGAAATTTTCACATTGGGAATTTAAAATACATTTGATAAATATGTTGAGGGCTCTAAGGGAAAAGTAGATGATATGCCAGAGCATATGGATATTGTAAGCAGAGAGATGAAAACCCTAGGAATCATAGGAATGTTTAGAAATCAAAAATCCTGAAACAGAAATGAAGAATGCCTTTGATGACTGACTCATCAGTCAACTTGACATTGCTGAAGGATCAGAAGGTATCAAGATAAGCAAATGGGAACTATCCAAACTGAAATTTAAAGGGGCAAAATAAAAAGGAAGAATGAAAGGAAGGAAAAACCAGCACTCAAGAACTCAAGAATGATTGGACATTCTCTGAAATACCAGAAGTAAAAGAGAATCAGGGGAAAATGAGTACACACACACACACACACACACACACACACTATGTATATATGCATGTATGTACATATTTGTATATATGAGAACTTGCCCAAATTATAAGCACATCAAATCACAGGAACTTTAGAGAACAAGCACCAAAAATAATTAACAAATATACAAAAAATACACCCATATACACCCCTAAGGATATCATATTCAAACTTCAGAAAACTAAAGATGAGGAGAATGCTTTGAAAGAAGCCAGAACAAACATAAAACTTATACCAGACTTTTCATCAGAAACCATATAAGGAAGAAGAAAGTGGAATGGTTTTGGTGTTAAAAGAAAAAAGGATACATCAGTGTAGAAATCAATACCTTGAGAAATTATGCTTCAAATATGAGGGGAAAATAAAAATATTTTCCTCAAAGAAAAACTGAGGTATTTCATTTCCAGCAAGGAATGAGGCATTTCATTCCCAGACAAAGGGAACAGGGTATAAGTTAGAATCTTGGATCTACATAAAAATACCACCAGACCCTTTGGGTGAATTTTGTGTTTTGTAACTGAAGTAAGGAAAATCCCAAATGAACCAGTGCCACAAAGTAAGGAAATATTCAAAAAACAAAAGATGGGCCATGTTAGCATGGCATAGGAGCCAACACAAAAGAGCTCCCAATGAGCAAATCTGGAATTATTTGAGCAACAAAGTGAAAATATCATACTGAATTATTACTAAAAGCATAAAATAAGTATGATGAGTCTCTACTGATATTTATAAATGATGAAACCAATAAAAAAGTGAGAGAAATATAACAATCATTCTTACACAAACATTCCATGCTATATATATATATATATATATATATATATATATAGATAGATAGATAGATAGATAGATGGATAGATATTCTTCCTTACAGGGAAGAAGTTTGTTTCCAAGAATAAACTGGATAGAGAAGATATAGTAACTCTACTGTCTTTTTTACCTTGTAGACACTAACTTAATCAAATGATCAAGTTTAACACTGTAATAAGCCATGTTGTTATCATTTACCATGATATAAGGTGAGGAGAAGCACACATAATTTCTGTGGTATCTTTTCTCTAAATCCATAATTCTCAGATAATCATAAAAAATGACAAACTCATATTTAGGGATATGTGCAAAATACATGACCATTACTTTTTAAAATAGTCAAGATTATGAAAAAGCATTGTGAGACATTTCCGACACCAGAAGAAATGAAGGAGATACGATCAATAATTGCAGAAAAATGTCCTGGATGGGATTCTGGAAAAACTGATGAAATATAAATAGTTTTGAGTTTAATAAATAGTAATGTGTCCATGTAAGTATTTAAGATTTGGCCAAATATATCATGATTATGTAAGATACTGAAATCAGGAGAAGTGGAAATGGATAATAAAGGTGTATAGGAACATTTTATATTATATCTTTCCAAAATAAAAAAAATACAAAAATAAAATTGGAAAGCAAGATACACAAAACAAATTTTAAAAGTTGAGGTGCCTATATTAATATCTAACAAGTTGGATTTTAGGAAAATAATATTTACTTAGATATAGTGATATATTTCATAAAGATAGGGCAAATATATCAATAAAATGCAGCAATCTAAATATACATTTATCTAATAACAGATCTTTAATACACAAGAAGCAAAAATGAGTAGGAGGAATGCAAGAAAGCAAAAAGCATCAGAAGTAGTTAATATATAAGCTCATATTCTCACACAAGTTCACCTGACTATAGGTCATTTCAACATTCCCATTCTAATGGGTAATAAAAATAAATAAATAAATAAAGATAGAGAGGAACTCCAAGACACCACAAATCAACTTAACCTAACTGATACTGCTAAATATTTTCCCCAACACAAGCAGAACATATTTTCCTCTAGTTTACATACAGCAATAATGATGATATATTTTGGCCATAGACCAAATTTTAGTACCTATAAACACACTGAAACCATACAAAGTATTTTCTTTGATTACAATTAGAACTAAATTAGAAATAAATACAAAGGAATGATATCTTGAATATACCTGAATGTTTAGAAATCTAACAGTAGACTTCCCAATAAATCACTGATCAAAAAGAAACTACAAGGAAAATCACAAGAAGATATTTTGAATGGCATATAATCAAAACACAGCAAAAAAATTTGTGTGAGATTTAGTTAAAACAGAACTTAAGTGAAATTTCCAGCTTAAAATGCTTAAATTTAAAAGGAAAAAAAAAAGTATAAAGGCAATGTCTCTTTCAATGAGAAAATGGTGAAAAAAATAACAAAAAACTAAATCGGTACAGTAAAATAATACTGTATGAGTTTAATAGGGAATGTCTTTTTTAATATTTATTTTTTTAGGTTTTTTTTTAGGTGGACACAATATCTTTATTTGTCTTTCTAATATGCCATTGAGCTTAACCTTTATGTTGTTTTATAGTAATTGTGATTAAAAGGCCATAGAAAATTTTTGTTGTTGTTAATTCTTGGGATATTTCTACTGGTCTCATGTGGGAGATTTTTTTACCCTTTAAATACCTTTTATAAAAAAATAATGCTTTTACATAGATTTTATTTTTTTGTTTTTACTGTATATTTTATTCTAAAAAAATCTGTACTTTTTTAGACTTAAAATAGGTCAATAAAGTGAATCCATATCTAACAAAAGAAGGAAATCTATCAAAGGAAGGAAAAGTTAAAGATGACAAATATTGAGATGATATCAGTGGTATAATATGAAGGAAAATAGAAGTACAACTGGAAAATAGAAGAAATCTAGGTCAGTTAATTTAACAACATAGATAAGATGGACACATTCTAATTCCAAAGACTGACGATGCCAAGTATTTGTGAGGATAGGGAATAAGTGGAATTTTCTTATATGACTTATGAGAATGTAAAATGGTGGAGCCACTTTGAAGAGCACTATGGGAGGACTTTATGAAGTGACCACTCCCTCCCTGGGTGCTGGGTGTTGGAAGCTGACCACTCACAACCCAGTCCCTCTCCTGGGACTGCCTAGGGGCCAAGCACAACTGCTTTACTCAAAGTCTTCCCTCCACCTTCCTAGAAAGAGACTTCATCAAATGACTAATCGAAGTGGAGATCTGAGTGTATAGTCCTTTCATTCTAATTTGGCACAGCTCTGGAAGATCAACTAAGTCCAAAGCTCTCTGTAGATTGAGCCTTTGGAAGGCCTGCATTGTTATTTAATCCCTTTCTACATCGTAATCTTTTCTTTGGTTCCCCACAGAAACATTTCTCAATTAAATTTCTTCTATAAATCTTCATCTCAAAAATAAAATAAATAAATAAAATCCAGATTTTTAAAAAAAGGAAAAGAACAAAACTCCAACTCCATGTTCGGCTCTTTTGATGGGAACCTGAATTGTGAATTGTGTGAGATTTAATTAAAACAGAACTTAAGAGAAGTTTCCAGCTTAAAATGCTGACTTGGTGATTGATTTCACTTTGCTCTTGTTTAGTTGGAGGTTCCCTGTGAAGAGCTGGTGTGCCCAAAGTCTATATGTCTCTGGATCTTGTCCATCACAATTCTAGCTTTGCAAATTTTTATAGTTTTCTTACACAGATGCAATACTTAGTTCCTTGAAGCAGTCAAGTTATGGTTTCTTAAATTAGTATGGTTTAGGTTTACCACTTGAAAGGTCCTTATATCTTCACCATTTCAGTAGATGTGTAGTAGTTCCTCATGAGAGTTTTATTGTGAGTTTCCCTGACAACTAATTCTATTGACTCTCTTTTCATATTTTTGTTGTACTTCTATTTTCTTCTTGAAATATCTATTCTAATATATTGCCTGTTTTCCCATAGTGCCTTTGTTTTTTGCTTTTTTTTTTTTCTTTTATCAAATTGAAGTTCTTTGTATATTTTTGGACATAAGTCCTTTGTCAAGAACATTTATTTGTAGAATTTTCTCCCACTGTGAGTAGTATTCTCATATTTTCATATTGTATTTAGTGAAAACTGTTCTTGATTTTTAAGACAGACATGGTAGCAAGCACCTGTAGTCCCTGCAGTTCAGGAGGCTAACACAGGAGGATCACTTGAGCTTAGGAATTCAGGGCCAGGAAGGGCAACATAGGAAAACCCTGTCTCAAAAAATGTTCTTGACTATTTTCATATAGTCCAAATTGATAAAATTACTTTGGAAAATTATTTGGCAAACTATCTATTAAAGTCAAGCAATGTATATACTTCCAGTGATCCACTCAAATGAAATACACCCTGTATGTCCATTAAAAAAATACATGTAGTAGAGTGTTTATAAAGCCAAAAACAAACAAATAAACAAGTTCCTATTATCAGTCATTTATACAAATGGTAATGTATTCCCATAATGGAATATTATACATTGACATGAAAGAACAATCTAAGATTTGATCACCTATCAAAATGTGAATGAATCTCACAAACAAGCAATAGAGAAGAAGCCATACACAGGGCATATGTATTGTTATGCATTAGTATTGGACAAAATTAGGCAATATTTTTCTTGCTGTTAGATGTCAGGATGGTAGTTATCCTTGGGACTGGAGGGGTCTGATGACTAGAAGGAAGCACAAGAGGACTTCTGGAATCTGCAATAGTCTGTTTCTCAGTCTGGATGCTGGATGTTCATTTCATTATAATCACTGAGTACAGTTATGATACATATATATATGTATAAATATATATATATATATATGAATTGATATATAGGCATATTGTACTGCAATATTGTATTTAAAAACTGTATGTGTAAACACAGGATTGATTTTGAGCCACTTAAGAACCTCTTGAAACTGTTGAACTGGAACCATTATTTTAGAGATAAAAAATGAAGTTTTGAAAATGCAATTCAGGGCTGAGGATGTGGCTCAAGCGCTAAGCTTACCTGGCATGCACGGGGCACTGGGTTCGATCCTCAACACCACATAAAAATTTTAAAAAATGAAGATGTTGTGTCCACCGAAAACTAAAAAATAAAATATTAAAAAATTCTCTCTCTCTCTTAAAAAAAAAGAAAGAAAAAAAGAAAATGCAATTCAATTCAACTTAATAATGTTTAGGACAGAAAATAATGACACTCTAGGTGGTATGATATATATGGTCTTTATAATTTTATTGAAATAATTAACTACCAGAGCAATTGACTTAAAAAGGACCATAGAATTTTAGAAACAGAGGGACCCCCCACTTCCACCACCACTACTCTCTTTCTCTAGATGAGGTGGGAACATAAGCTTTTTCATGCCCTGATTCAGATTAGATTTCTGTTCTGTTCTTAACCTTGAGTGATATAGACAAGTTAGGTAGACCCTTTGTACCTTTGTTCCATCATCTGAAGTGTTGTGCTAAGGTATCTACCTTAAAGCCTGGCTCTCAGGGTTAATTTTCAAAATCTGGGAGTGTGCCCCAATATACCAGACAGCAACTAATAGTTTCTACGTAAGTTAATAGTTCTTCTCCTCAGGTGATTTGAGGTGAGCGAGTCAAGGTTCAGTCCCCTTTCCCCCATGCTTTTCTGCTTCTCTCATTACATGCAGACAAGATGCAAAGTGTTAGGTAGGCTGATGTGCGGGACGTGCCACATAGCACTGTCCACTTTCCAGGGAATCTGCCTGTGGGGCTCCTGGGCTTCACGACCTGTGAGTGGAGATCCTCTGGCTCGGCAGGGAGGCAGCAGCTCTCCCTGGTGTTGACGGCATGGCTGTGAGGGGACAGATGAGTAATCCTTTCTGAGAGGAAAGCAGATACCGCAGCCTGGAAAGCACACGTTCAGGGAGGCGAAGCAGGGCAGCGAGCTCAGATGAGCAAGGCCCACCATCTTGGGTATGTGATGCAAAGCCTGGGGAATGCGTCCGAACCCAGTCCAGCGGCCCTCCTATGCTCTGCTGCCCTCTGAGCCCTGGCAGCTGTCATAGTGACTGATAAGTGACATCCAGACCTTTGCTGACACTGTCCTTCCTTCTTGACTTTCACCCTCTGCTGATCCTGTTTTCCACATGCACATGAGAACTGGCGTATGCTGAAAACTAGCCGATTGCCTTCAGCGTGCTGGCTCTCTACCTTACAGGTATATTTCTGTGGCGACTGCTGCTTAGCAATCTGTTCTTGCTTAACATGTATTTGTGCCAACAAGGCTATCAGCAAACGGAGTCTCTCGCATACTCACGATCTTTCACATAGTTGAGAAAAAAGGGAGCTCACTTATCAAATAAACCATCAGATATAGCTTTGAAAATCAATGTGAGGGGCATCTCTAGGAAGCTAAGTCTAATATCCTCAACCTAGAATTGCCCCACTTCACTCTAAGTTCCCCTTAGCATCCTATGCACAGATTTACACAGTATTTAAGTCCTCTGTTTTGGCATTTGGCACATCCCCTAGATGTAAGGTCCTTGAGTTCAAGGAACACATCTTACTCGTCCTTGTTTTTTTTTTTTTTTTTGTTTGTTTTTTCTGGTATTGAACATAGTAAACACAAATGTCTAATTGGATGATTGGTTGAATGTAGTTTAGTCAACACAGAGTCAAATGGTATCATAGGTAATAGAAAGATAATGTAGTTTGACCCTCATATTTCTGAGAAGTCTGAGCTTATAGTTTTCTTGAGGGAGAAAAAAAAAAAGAAAGATGCAGGAGCAGGGATAGTCAGGTTCTGTGAACTTCCAATCACTCCCTTGGGTGACATCTAAACAAAATAAGACATGCCCCAAACCACACTGCTTGTTACAGGAGGACTACTCCCTCCTAAGCTCTTGTGAGCATTTCTTGGAAACGTTTAAGTCTTCGATTTAACTGGACTACTTTAACCTGGTACTTTGGTTCATCTCCGCAGTTTCACAGCCCCTTTGGTTGGCTCCTTGTCCTCCCTTGGGGGATTCCTCCCACAGTGGACATGCCTCCTTAGTCATTCTCTAAGCATTGAGCACGAGGCTTAAGTTTGAAGAGAGCAAAAGGGACTTGAAAAGACAAAATGGGCAAACTAAAATTGGGTGTTAAATAGCAATGTTTCCTGACCCCCCATCCTCCCCACCCCACCAAGCCATATCAGAAAAGGGCTATGGCTGCCTGTGTCCTTCTGCAGCCCCTGGCCTACCAACACTGCTAGATCCTGTTCTTTCAGACCTGATACCTGAGTTCTACAAGAAGTCTAAAAGAAATATGTATTATGACCATATGTTTCACTCTCTGCTTTCATAATTCATTAAGCACAGTCTGCTGAGGCAGGACTGAGGAGTTTGCATTCAAATTTTTCCACCAGTATTGACTACTCAAAGACCAAAGAATAAGTCACTTTTAAGTGCCTAACCAGAATATTCCATAGAGCTACTCACAAAAGAGAAAGTAGTGTGCCTCAAGGACACTTCTTATTTTTTTTATTATTATTGGAACTTCTTATTTCTTTACTGTACCACAAGAATAAAATTTATAGTAAGCATAAAATATTCATTTTTTTCCATTTTTCTATTAAATCAAATATTCAGATGGCCAGTCAGTCCTAAAACACTTTTCCCAAAACTTGGGAGCTATTCCTAATTAAGTACATAGAGACAAAGACAAATATTTGTGATCTTTATGTATTATTAAATAATTAACATTTATGGAGTGGGTACTATGTGCCAGGGACTGTCCTAAGTGCTTTCCATGCATTCTCTTCTTTAATCTTCCTAAAATCCTGTAAAAAGGCACTCTGATGTATTCTGGGTGTGGCTTAGGGCGTGTCTGGCGTGGTATCCAAATCCCATCATTCATTCCTCCTTTTCTCCAGAGTTCTCAACAAAGAGCATATTCCCCAAAGAAGCAGCAGCCAAATGGAAGAGAAAGTGCTGATACTGTTAATGCCTGGGAAAGTTCAAAACGGAAAACTCTTACAAAATAGAATTGGAGAAAACTGCTTAGGTCTGAATCTTAGGAGAGTGAGTAGAAGATTTGTAGATGGAGCAGACCTAGCGTCTACTCAATGAAGCTTCAAAGGCCAGAACAAAGCATGGTGCGGTCAGATTCGAAATACACATCTTGAAATCTGACTTTAAGATACTGCTGCTGCGCCCAATAATCTCTGGTTATGAGCAAGTAGATTAACATTTCTGCTCCCTGGAAGGTACTAGTAAGTTCACATGACAAAGCAGTGTGAGGTTAGGAAGAAAGCAGTTCTCCTTTGGTGTGTATCAAGGCACACAAGAGACACACACGTGTCCCTTCTTTTGCTCTAGAGAGGAAGAGTCCAAAGCTTAATGAGGTTAAATGTCTTGTCCAAAATCTTATGGTTAGAAAAGATATTCCAAAGCAGATTCCTTGGCTTGATGACTTTAGTTCTTAACCTAATGACACCATTAGTGGACTTTTGAATCTTGCCCACATCCTGATACATAGGAACTTAATCCTTTCAGCTTTTTCTTACTATTTCTAGGAACCTCCAAACCATCTCACTCTTGTTTTCATGAACTTGGCTTGATGTTATTACTTTGAACCTGTCACTGATATTTTTTTTTTCCTTTCTCCAGAATCTTTGGAGAGGTTGCTCTCTATGAACTGGTTAAAATATTCTCTTTCATAGTATGAAAACTTTTTTGGTTCCCTGGGATCCATCTTCACTACTACCTGTACATCACAGGTCTTGAGGAGGTGAGGTATCCCATGTTAGAATTCAGAGTCCTCTTGCACTAAATTCTCGTTGGCTTCTACAGTAAAATAGGAAGAATTCACTCTAACTACTTCTTTGAAGTGGGTTTCAAGGAAAGCAGAGTGTCTCTGACAGTTTTAGAGAAATCCGTTCTTCAGTGTCTGTTTGCAGCATCTGATATTGCCTGTGGGGCTGTTTGGGATGACCATGACAGAAGCAGTGTTTTGCTCAGCCATCCCTTTTCATTTTGGTGTCTCATAGCTTGAATCAAATGCCATTATGATTTTGTCCTTGGGCCCAAGTTTTTAAGATTTCACAAAGCATGAATCCTAAGGACAGATTGACTTTAATTCAATATAATTCTTTTTAAACACTGAAAACATGTTCTACTTTTTTAGAGAGAGCTAACAAATCCTTCATTATTAATATGGAAGGTGAAAATAAATATGAGGGGATCACATTGTTGATGGCCCTCAGGTGCTGCCAGCTCTCCACACATTGTGCCATGCGTGGGCTGTGGCACATTTCTTGAATGTTAAGGACTGAACTTCAGACTTACCAGATTCTCCTACTGTGTTTTCTCCTCTGGTGTTTAGTCACTTGGCCATGCATATCCTTTGTCCTTACAATGATTTATGCTTAGGGTGCCTGTGTTAGTCAGATTTTCATCATTCTGACCAAAATACTGACAGGAACAACTTAGAGGAGGAAAGGTTTCTTTGGTTTTAGAGGTCTCAGTCCATAGTCAGTCAACCCCTTTGCTCTGGGCCTGTGGTAAGGCAGAAGATAAGGTGAAATGCTGTGCTGGAGGAGAGCTGCTCAGGTTATGGCTGCTGTGAATCTGGGATAGAAAGGGGGCACCGGGGTAAAATATAACCCTAAAGACATGCCCCCAGCTACCTACTTCCTCGAGCTATACTCTAACCTGCCTACAGTTACCACCTGGTACTATAGTCCTTTAAAATTGCTAATGCAACAAATGGATTAATCCACCAATTAGGTCATTGCTACCATAATCAAATCATTTACCTCTGAACATTTCTGCATCATCTCACACATGAGCTTTCGGGGGTCACTTTATACCTTATATCCAAACCATAACCATGCCTCACTGCAGAAATACCTCCTCACCCCCAAACTAAAAAGTTTGATCTTTAACCTCAAGATGAATGGATTCTTCCCCTTTCACCCTTGTTGTCACTCACCCTTGTGAATTAGAGACCCTTTTTATCAGTTTTGTCTTCATGGAATGGGCTCAACCCCTCACAGCCCTCAAACAGGGAAATGAATATGATTCCCTTCTAGATTTTGAATATTAAAGTTTCTAAGTATCAGTTTCAAAGACAAAAAGTAATTTTACAGAATCACCAATGATCTAGATTTCTAGGATAGCAAAGCAGCATGAGTTGGAAAAGGAAAGGTTTATTTAATAATTCCCTTCAATCCTCTCTTGCTAAGCCCCCACTCAATGCAAGCTCTCACTGCGTAACCTGATAGCAGCTCAGAGAGCTGGATAAGACACACTGCTTAGAGAGTACCAGCGGGGAAATAGACAACACATGCTCTGAGTTCTCTTCAAAGTCATTTATTTTTATCCTTAATATGTACCAATAACATGAATAACTACAACTGAGAGCAGTATGATATGATGGTCATAAAAATATATAATAAGCAAGTTGCTTATTCACATGAAACAAGAAGGACACAGAACATTTTAATTATATTTTGATAAACTATAAGTGGAAAATGATTTTATGGCAGAATTCAAGTCCTTGTAGGTGACAAGTTGAATTTGGCGATGTTTGGCCTGAATGTGGAACTTGTTTAGAGAGAAAGTGAGTGATAACTATAGATATATACTAGGGTAGAAATGGAGACGGTGGTTGCTCATGTCAAAGATTTCAAACTCCATTTCATAATCAGTGAACAATCTTTGAAGGGTTTGCATTTGTAGATCCCTTTGGTTACAGAGTGATTCTTAAGAACGTTCAATAAAAACCACAAGACAATAACAAAAACAAACAAAAAAAGAATTTCAACAGTGAAGAGACAGAAAGGGAGGCAGACTAGAAAAGAGGCAAAGAGGGAAGTTGGGACTTTCATTGACCAGTCTAGAGACGATGCATGTGCCATCTTTGGGGCATAAGCCTTTATAAAGAATGACACCTATTTCTTCTTTACTTCTTACAAAAGAAGTAAACTTATCATATTGTGGAAAGTTGGAAAACTTCTGAAAAAAATAGAGTTAAAATTAAATTAATTAATTATTCTATAATTAGGAATAGAGTAGTTTATATTTTTGTCTATTTACTTCCTATCTTCTTTTGTGGAATTTTGTGTATGTGTGTACTTTGTATTTTTTTTCAGGATTAACATTATATTGCATTTTTTAATTGTGGTTGTTAAACTTAATATTATAACACAATCATTTTCAATACACATTAACTATGATGTCAATAATCTTTTAGAAAATGATAGAAAATTTAATAGAAATTGTTTCTTAAGTGACTATAACAAGAACAGTGTTTTGCTTAACAATTCGTTGTGAATACAATGTTTGTGATGAAAAAGAATTTAGGTGTTGCATAATATTGCTCATATAGAAATATCATCATTTATTCATGCATGACTACATTTATTTATTCATGCTTCAAAGTTAAAACTAAACTCAAAGACAGCCTATTCCCTAATACATTTATTACAAATCAAAAAGTAGCCAAGCATAAAAAATAAGGAGTTAGAAAGACACCTATAAAATGAACTTGAGAAAAGTAAAAGGAAAGATTCAATTAAGATAACACCAAATAACAACGGATTAGAAAACAAAAACAATAGACTTGGTAGGGAAGCAGAGTTGATAACATTTCTCTTTGAAACTAGCAATAAAGTTTGATCTTCAACCTCAAGCTGAGTGGATTCTTCTTCCAGCTGCACTGACAACTGTGCTGGGGGAACATACACAGTCAGGTCTCATTCCTGGCCTCTCTTACACTTATTTTCAATAATTTTTTTAAAAAGCATTTATAAATATGTAATTCACTTAAAGGAAATAAAATATAATATGCTTTTGCAATACTAGTAAGAAATGCATCTCAGGTAAGTCTAATTTCACATATATGAAAGATACATTTCCATATGTCAATAATAGGTTCCACAGTTATAGGTCCTTGCATGGGTTTTGAGTTTGGAGAAAGGTCAAAAATCCTCATCGTTAGGTTATTCTTATGGGGCATAAAGAAAACACACAGATATTCTCATTTCACAGAGCAGGTAGTGGAAGATGCCTTAGTGAAGGAATCATTATGTGAGTCCATTGTCAAATTATTGCTTTTCTACTCTTTCTCCACTGACTGCCCCATGACTGAAGTAAGCTCATCTCTGAACCCTGGTTTCTTCAACTGTAACACAAAACATGGAGGATTCTGAGATTCTAAAAGACAGATAGAAAAGAGTACCATTTTGAAGAACGGCTACCATTTCTTATGATTTCTATACCAAGAAGTTCATCTTACTTCAAATCCTATTTTTTTAACTCCCTTCAAGTCTGTAATCCCAGCCACTTATGAGGCTGAGGCAGGAGGATCACAAGTCCAAGGCCAGCCTAAGGAATTTGGTGAGACCCTCAGCAACTTAGCAAGACCTTGTCTCAAAAAAGAAAGAAAGAAAGAAAAAGGATCTGGGTATGTAGCTCAGTGGTTAAGAGCCCTGGTTTCTATCCCTGTACACTGCCCACCCCACCAACAAAGGAAAGGTGGTTGGGAGAAACTCATTTATTCTTCATTCATTCATTCATTCAGTAAACATAACAACTTGCTCGATCAGCCACTATGCTAAGATGCTTTGCAAGATACAAAAGTAAATAGGACCTTTTTTCTGCTTTTGGAAAATTTGAAATTTATAGAACACAATACAAAGCATAGAAGGAGCGTGGGAAGAGGTATGATTATTCATAGAAAAGATTCACCTGGATTAGACTTCTCTGAGAAAGTGATGATGGAGCTGTACTTTAAGACAGTGGGAGTGGGAGGGCGTCATGGATGCTAAAAGGCAGGAAAGGCATTCCAGCAGGAAGTGAGGTGTTTAGATTTCCATGAAAACTTACAACAGACACAACATGTGCTGGAGGAATAATACTTGGACCTCAAACTGAGAGATTACAGCAGGATGCTCATGGCGGCAACAGCAGCCATTCCCCCTCCACTAGGAAGAAACAAAGAGATTAGAGAGGAGTGACAAGGTAGAGAACTGGAGGCACCTCGGCGCAAGTCTCTGTGTGTTTACCAACTGGGAAGCATTTTTTTTTTTAATATAAATTCCATTTCAAAGATGCGAAACACAGTTTTCTGGCATTAATTCACCTTTATTTACTTCTCGAATATAGCTAGCAGGTCCCACAGAAATGAAATCTTCCTGGCATGTTAGGTTGTCGAGACACTTTCTCCCCTTGACAGATAAATAGGCACGTCTGCTGGATCTGGAACATCTTGTGTGACTGCAGTGCTTTCCACAAAAGCCTGAGATCAGGCCATGTGCTTTGTGTCTTTGTAATTGTCATCCTTGTAATAAACTAAAAATGTGGCACTCGATCTGGAGCACACCCAACCCTCTGCTTAGCTGTGAGTTCATGCAGGAAAACATTGCAACCTATCTCCACAGAAAGACTGTAAGTTTATTTTGCTCCAAGATTGGAAGCAGACTAATGTTTGAGCAATTTAGACAAAATGGCTATTTTTAATCATGGTATCATTTGAAAAAAAAAATTTTTTTTAGTCATTTACAGGAAAATGGTAGAAGTTTATTTTAGGAGTAATCAGTTTTATCATGAGAAGTCTAACATTTCTGGGTACAAATTAGTTATTTTTGAAGTTTGAGCTATGCTCTTTTGTAAGTTTTGTTTCTTGCCAATCCCCAATACTGGATAGTATTCAGTGATTTCATTTTGCAATATCTCTGTGAGATTTAAATTAATAAGTAAGCATAATAAAAAGAAATAGTTTATCTACATGCTAAATGACCTACTCTGTTTCAGATACTGTACTAAATACCAGGTGTGAGGTTGACATAGCCCTTGTCCTTCAGGAGGTTACATTTGTCCAGGAGTTTAATACATGCACACAAATATCTCTACTATCATTCATATTATATTCATAAGATAATTTCATCATAATAATTTTAAAAATCACAGAGTTCACAACATTTTGGATTTAAGAACTCAATAGAACTCTAACAAGTTGAAATGGAATGACATTCCAGAATGAAACAAACAGCATGTGAAAGGAAGTGAAAGCGTAGTTCTTTGAGAAAGCATCCTGGGCAAGAGGAAAGAAAGTATGGGCGCCCAGACCTGGGTTTGAATCCTGCTCAATCCTCCAGTAGCTGAGGAATCTCAGACAAGTTACTCAATGTCTCTGTAAACTGATAGTACTTATTGTAAAATGTTATTCTTTCATTACGCACATTAACATAATGTGTGTAAAAGTGCCCAGCACTCGGAGAATGCTCAATAAATATAATCTAATATTTTCCTAGAGTTAACACATTTCTTTGGCTCAGAGTGTGATGTGTATAAATAGGAGAGAGGAAGGAACATAAAATAGAAAGATAGATTGGTACCAAATCATATGAGAATAAAGCTAAGAAGTTTAGATTTTATTCTGCAGGCAATCAGGAGCTAATAGATTCTTTTGGGGTGGGGGGGCAGGTACTGGAGATTGAACTCAGGGGCATTCAACTACTGAGCTACATCCCCAGCCCTATTTTGTATTTTATTTAGAGACAGGGTTTCACTGAGTTGTTTAGTGCCTCGATTTTGTTGAGGCTGGTTTTGAACTCAGAATCCTCCTGTCTCAGCCTCCCAAGCCACTGGGATTGCAGGTGTGCACCACCATACACGGCAGGAGCTACTAGATTTTCAAGCAAGTCTAAGCTGTAGTTGGATTGATGTTCTGGAGAAATTAGCTTGGGACATGGAGGAGGATAGATGCAGGGAGGGTGGCCTGGAAGGCCACTGTAGTGATCCAGGTCAGAGAGGCTGAGGACTTGAACTCTGTACTGGCTGTGGGCTAGAAGAAAGGAATGGGCCCACAAGAAATGTAATGGAGAGATCAAACTGGCAGTGCTTGGAGACCGAAAGAATGTGAGAGCAAAAAATCCCGAATGGTCTTGCAGTGAAACACTGCTGCCTAAATGACAGGCAACTTTGTATTTTCTTCTGCAGTGGCACAGATGGGTCTGCCTATTTGTCCAGCTGTTTAGGGATGCAGAAGTCTAAATCCACATTGAGAGGAACACAGCTATTTTCTGCTGCTAAGTCATTCATAGGCACGTGAGGATAGAAAAGGAATTTAATTGTGCCATCTCTTCAACCTTTTGGTGTTTATGGACAGATCTTTGACATCTTGGGAAAGGGATTTGAATCATCTGGTACCTCCCTAGCAGCTAAGAAGTGAGTATTACTTTCACCCAACTGCATGTGCACAGAGATAAAATACATTGGTTAGCTTTTCTTTTAATGCTGAAGTGCCAGTTAAAGGGCAATCAAATTAAGATAAATCATCCTGAAGTTTATATATATATAAATCAATAGTAAAACAGTAAAAAAAAAATAGCTGATTTATAACTGGGTACATGCCTGTAATCCCAGTGATTTGGGAGGCTGAGGCAGAAGGATCCCAACTGCAAAGTCAGCCTCAGCAAATTAACAAGACCCTGTCTGAAACTACAAAATAAAAAATGAAACAGGGATGTGGCTCAAAGGTAAAGCACCCCTAGGTTCAGTCCTTAAAAATAAAAAAAAAAAGCTGAATTATATAAGAATATGCATACAGACTTGCAGAAGTACATTGCTTGAGTAAAGTCAAGCAAGATGATTTTCAGTTTTCTTACTGTTGAGTACAAATTCATCGGGATTTGTTTACAAACTATGGAACCAAGGGATGCCAATTAAAATTAGTCAAGGAATCATTCCACATTAATAGAAAATCATCAATTCCCTCAAATTTGAGGTCCAAGTAGCAACAGAACTACTACTAAAACAACTATAAATTCTATAAGTTTAAAATCCTCTGCCATTTACTGAAACTCATCATTTGCCCTTTTTGCTTGGAAACAAAATGTTATCCAGGATTTAATTCTGAATTATTGATACTTGTATTTAAGGGCTATTTAAAAAGTCATTTTGGATGTTAAGAGTTGTCTTCTTTGATATAATGAGAGCAACTATAAACAGAGCAGGGAGGAAGAGCAGGAAGAAAAGATTAACATTAAACAGAGTCATGAGATGGGAGGGAAAGGGAGAGAAAAGGGAAATTGCATGGAAATGAAGGGAGACCCTCATTGCTATACAAAATTACATATAAGAGGTTGCAAGGGGAATGGGAAAATAAACAAGGAGAGAAATGAATTACAGTAGATGGGGTAGAGAGAGAAGATGTGAGGGAAGGAGAGGGGGGATAGTAGAGGATAGGAAAGGTAGCAGAATACAACAGTTACTATTATGGCATTATGTAAAATTGTGGATGTGTAACCGATGTGATTCTGCAATCTGCATTTGGGGTAAAAATTGGGAGTTCATAACCCACTTCAATCTAATGTATGAAATATGATATGTCAAGAGCTTTGTAATGTTGTGAACAACCAATAAAAAAATTATCCTGGTGTCTTTTTAACAGTACATTTGTGAGGCATTCAAGAATATCTGGATTGGACTTATCGTTAGGAATAATGAAGCATGGAATTTTAGATCCCAAAATGTCCTTACATATACTCTTCCATTTGTGATTCCCCTATGTGATGAAATATATATAGTATGGTCAGGAGAACTTCCAGTACGAAAGGAAGAATGAAAACAAACCTATTGGGGATCCCTAATCTAATCCCTATCTTATCCTCAGGGAGCTGAAAGTATTTAATATAGGAGAAAAAAATTTAAATGGACCAACTCATCAAAACAAAGAGCAGAGGAGTGGTTGCCAGAATCTGGGTGGTAGGGGAAATTAGGAGATGTTGGTCCAAGGGTGCAGTCTTTTAGTTATGAGATGAACATGTTCTTTGACCTAATATATAACATGGGTGATGATAGAGGTGTTAATGTGATTATGGTAGTCATTACATAATATGCACAAATATCAAATCAACACAGAGTATACCTTGTAGTTCACTCTTTAAATGTCAATTTAATATGCCTAAATTTTTAAAAGATCAAATGAGTCAAAAGTCAAGTGCAGTAAATATTGCTATCTGGATCAGAGAAGAAAGTGGACTGGGATAAAAGGGATCTAGACTCTAATTTGAGTTCTGTCTCTGCCCTGGGTTAAGTCTTCCAATCTAGTGTTATTTTTCTTTGTTGCTTCAGATACTGCATTTTAAACCAGGTTTTCTCTACATATGTTCTTTCAGGTCTATGCTATGATAGTATGGTTCTTCCATTGAGAGTGCCACTCTATAGCAGAGTCTAGGGCAGGTGGAGTGACGAAAAGCCCCGATCAATTTGGAAAACCAAACATTCAAATACACTCTCATTTTGACTGGATTTTAATTTTAATACATGACATTTAGTGAATGCCGCTAAAGTGCCCCGCAGGTGAGCAAAGGCTAAGTGTATTCGCTCATTAAATCTTTCAACTCTGTGAAGCAGGTACTATTTGGTCTTAGCGACTTCTTCACATCATAGGATATTTTTGTCATGTATCTAATAGGAAATTTAAGTAGCCTTGCTAGTGTTACTGTAAGCAGGATGTGAATCCAAGACAGCCATCTGAAAGTATTACCAGAGCATCTCTATTGACTAGAGAGAGCTCATTGGCCACACATGTGCCTGTCATGACCAATGATGTTCCCTCCTGCCCAGAGTTCCCAGTATCACTAGGCTGGCAACAAGTCTGAGGAAGTTTACATCATCCCTATATTTTTGAAGTTACTAAATGTGAAAAATATCATGACCTCAGTGTTCCCCTTGCTGAGCCAGATTCACAGCATTACCAACCACCTGCTCTTCCAAAGGTTTCCATTTAATGCAGGTTTAAAAATAAGGTCTCTGAACTCTCTCTTGCTTTCTTTAGAGAAAAGGTGTAAGTCTGGCTGGAGTGTTTAAGAAATTCCAGAGTGGTGCAATGGAAAGAACACATCTCCCTTCTCCACATGACCTTGAGCAAATCAACTGTGCAGACCTTTCTTTTCTTTCCTCTTTTTTTTTTTTTTATTTCTAAAACAGTCATGAATAAGGCAGTTTGGAGAAGAGGATGCATGAAATGAAATATGTACTAATTTATTGATCTTTAAAATTCACACAATATGTGTAAACATTAAAATGTGTAATAGTTGACAAATACCTATTTGTTAACAAACTGCTCAGAACAGGTAGTATAAAGCATTTTAACTCCTCTTACATCCTTTCTTCTCTTTCCCTTTGTTTTTTCCATCTAGTTGCAGGGGATGTAGTTATGAATGAAATGGGTAAGACTTAATTTTTTTTTTCTTTTTAACTATTGTGGTACTAGGAATTGGCCCCAGAGCCTCATGTATTATAAGTATGTATACACTTTACCACTGACATGCATCCCCAGCTCAAGTCTTACCCTTTTTTTCATCTGTTTTTATTAGTTCTTTTTCATTATACGTTACAGTAGAGTATATTTAGACATATTTGTAAAAAAATGGAGTATATCTTATTCTAATTAGGATCCCAGTCTTGTGGTTGTTCATCATGGGAGGTTCAGTGTGGTTTATTCATAAATGTACACAGGAAAGTCATGTCAGATTCATTCCACTGTCTTTCCTATTCCTGTTTCCCTCCCTTCCCTTCATTCCTCTTTGTCTAATCTATGGAACTTCTATTCTTCGAAGCACATATTTGGCATCATAAGAATCTCAAGAAATAAAATGTGGTAATAGGGGCCATGAAAAGAATACAATGGAAATTTTGTGTATGAGTGTGTGTGTGTGTGTGTGTGTGTGTGTGTGTGTGTGGCTGGGGATGAGCCTAGGGACACTCTACCACTGAAGTACATCCCCAATCCTTTTTATAATTTTAGTTTTCAGGGTCTTTCTAGTTGCCCAATCTGGCCTTGAACTTGTTATCCTCCTGCCACAGCCTCCAGAGTGGCTGAGATTATAGGTGTGCACCATCACACTCCGCTGGATAAATGAGTTTTAACATGACTGATGGTGAGTGAAGGTTTTCACATTTTATACAGTGTAGTTAGGATGGGTTTCCTTATAGAAGAAATATTTTGATGAGGTCTGAATGATAAAATGGATCAAATATTTCTCAGAGAGTAGAGCATCAGAGCCAGAAGGAGAAACAAGAGCCCAGAGGCTGAGGAGGGCATGAGCAAGGCCTGACCACAGAACAGAAGGAAGGACTCCATATCCGGAGCAGGAAAACATGAGGGGAAAGGCAGGAATGAGGGCAGAGAGGGCCTCCCACAGCACCTGAAGATACTTAATTTTTATTCCAAGTGCACTTGAAAATCTGTGATGCATTTTAAGTCATATTATCTATTTCACCTGTTGGGGATGGGATGCTAGGGATCCAACCCAGGCCCTTGCACATGCTAGGGAAGTGCCACATTTTAAAATTATTACTCTAACTGTAAGAGACTGAAGGGGGTAATAGAAGCAGAAAGATGAGTCAGAAAAATGAAATAAGCATAAGGATCCAGAGAATAGGAGGCGCCAGAAGGCTTCCTGGAAGAGCAAAACTTGCAGATGAATTTGTTGGCAATACCTCCAGTGACAGGCAACCCATTATCTTTTAAGATAGACTACTTTGTATTCATTTATCTATTATTTTTATTTTGGATACCAGAGATTAGAAACTGGGCACTTAACCACGGAGTCATAACCCTAGCCATTTTTTAATTTTTTTTGTTGTTGTTGTTTTGAGACAGGGTCTTTCTAAGTTGCTAAATTACTGAGCCTGGCTTTGAATTTGTTATCCTCCTTGCCTCATTCTCCTGAGTTGCTGGGATTACAGGCATGTGCCACTGGGTTAGGGATATAGCTCAATGGTAAAGTGCCCTGGAATTTGATTCTAGTACAAAAAAACAAAAACAAAACAACAAAACACCTGTTCCAATTTGTTCTAAAAATGAAGATGAGCCCACTCCTAAAATCTGAGGTAGTCAGATTTCCCTCTGCTTCTAGTGAGCTGGAGAGGGATCTAGGTTTATAATTCAGTTTTTTTGAGTCCCAGACTATGACTATTTTCATTACTTTGTGAGTGCTCAGAATCCCAATATTTATAAATAACTAAATTCTAAAGATAAATTATAACTTTCTCTTTTTTTTCAGTTTTATACTCTTATCAACATAAATATATGAGAAATTTCAAGTTTAGAATTATAACTTAGAAGAATAAGCAGAGATGTGCAAAGTATAAACACACAGATCTTAATTTAAGAATCATATATGACAGAAATTTTATTTTTTTTTTTTTTTGAAATTTTAAAAATAGAAACAACCAAACAACAAATAGCACATGGAAACAACCTAAATGATCAAGAATGAGAAAAAATGAACAAATAATTATATGATATATCTAAGCATTCTGATATTATTCAACCATTAAAAATCATGTTTTCTGATATATACTGAGAAAGAAAGCATACATGACACAAAAGTATGAAAGCATAATATAAAAATAGTGTATTTATAATTACACTGATGTTTTAAATAATTGTGCCTATAGATCATATTAATAACATGTATATTAAATAATAGAAAGTAATGTACTAATATTTTAAATTTATTTATCACTGAGTAATAGTGTAACAGAAACTTCTTCTTTTTCTTTTTTGTAATTCAATACTTATTTAACTAATTAATTTTTAAAACTTCATTATTCATAGGTACCTTTTCAGCATACCTATGCCAGTTTCTTCCACATTAGTTCTTAAATGCTTGATAAACTGAGACAATCCAGTCTATATCCTTGTATCCTCCCTCCTCATTCAGGATACTAATCCATGGATAAAAAGTGATTTATAACTTTAAAGAACTCTTGTGATACTGAGAATCATTATTTAAAATGATTTTCGACTATGAAGTTTTTTGTTTCTAATCATGTCTGAGAAATACTCAGTATCACAAGAGAGGAAGTTAGAGTTTTATTTTTAACCAAATGAGTCCCTAGTTGCTGTGTTTTGTGTATTAAGTCCTTATTTACACAACACTGTTGACTACTACTTTATGGATAACAAGAGCATTCCTCTCTGACTTGTGTGTGGCAAAAATTTGCTCCCAAAATGTAGTCTGTCTCTTCATCTCATTGATCGTTTCTTTTGTTGAGAAGAAGCTTTTTAGTTTGAATCTGTTCCATTAATTAATTCTTGCAGTTTAGGAGTCTTCTTAAGGAAGTCAGGGCCTAATCCGATGTGATGAAGATTTAGGCCTACTTTTTCCTCTATTAGGTGCGGGGTCTCTGGTCTAATTCCTAGGTCATTGATCCACCTTGAGTTGAGTTTTGTGCATGGTGAAAGATAGGAGTTTAATCAGATAGAGCACTAATTTCCAGGATATATAAAGAACTCAAAAAACTTAACACCAAAAAAACCCCAAACAACCCAATCAATAAAAGGGCTAAGGAGATGAACAGAAGAAGGTATACAATTGATCAATAAATAAATGAAAAAAATTTCAACATCTCTAGTAATTAGAAAAATGCAAATCAAAACTACTCTAAGATTTTATCTCACTACAGTCAGAATGGTAGTTATTAAGAATACAAACAACAATAAATGTTGGCAAGGATGTAAGGGAAAAGGCACACTCATACATTGCTAGTGGGACTGCAAATTAGTGCAATCAATCTGGAAAGCAGTATGGAGATTCCTTAGAAAACTTGGAATGAAACCACCAATTGACTTAGCTATCCCACTCCTCAGTTTATATTCAAAGGACTTAAAATCAGATATGCAGCCATATCAATGTTTATTGCAGGTCAATTCACAATAGCTAAACTGTGGAACCAATCTAGATGCCAATCAATACATGAATGGATAAAGAAACTATGCTATAAATATATATATATATAAACAATGGAATATTACTTAGCATTAAAAGATAATATCATTTGTAGGAATAGGGATGGAGTTGGAGAATATCATGCTAAGCAAAGTAAGCCAATCCCCCAAAACCAAAAGCCAAATGTTTTCTGTGATAAGTGGATGCTGATCCATAATGGGGTGGGGAACAGTTGGAAAAATGGAGAAACTTTGGGCAAAGGGGAGGGAGAGGAGGAAAGGGTGCATGGGGGCAGGAAAGATGGTGGAATGAGATGGAAATCATTACCCCAAGTATATGTATAACTATACATATGGTGTGATACTACATCAGGTACAACCAGAGAAATGAAAATTTGTGCTGCAATTGTGTACATTGAATCAAAATTCATTCTGCTGCATATATACCTAATTAGAATAAATAAATTAATTTTAAAAAAAGCAAGAGCTTTTCTCTCAAGTTCCTCTAGTCAATCCTTTTGTTCTTGAACATGGCTTAGCCAACATTAAGAGGAATGCTTTGTTTTTATATCTTTCAGAAAATACTATGCAAAAACTGTTGTTCAACATCAAATATTAAGAATTGGAATAATAATAAGAAATATTTAATCAAGATGAATGCTAATTTCTCCAGGTACACCGCATTTATAAATTTACATTCTTTATTAAAAGGAGAGAGAGAAAGAGGAAAGGAAATAAAAGAAAAACAACTGTAGTCTATTGTGAATAACTTTAATCATTAATTCCAAAAGTATTTATTGAGTGTGCATCATGTCCAATTCACTGTGCTAAACACGTGGAGTTTATAGTAGCAGAGCTTATAAAACGCTAATAGACATCAGACATCAGAACTCAAATGGAAGTTAAAAAAAAAGTGTAGACCAGAAGAAAGCTATAGGTCAACAACCTGAGTGTATATTTTCACTGACACTAGCAGCTTTGTTTGGAATTTGGTGTTGAGGAGATGTTGAAGAGGGGAATTGTCCAAAAGAAACATAAGCAAGGACTGTGGGGCGGGGAATAGTGCCACACACGTGGAAACACAACTGTTTTCCTTTTGCTGGAGAATGTTGTCCCTTGGAGTGCTATTTTGAGATTTACCAAATGAGAACAGCCTATAGTAAGCCCTCAAAACAGTAGCCCCAGCAATTACCATGTGTGAAGTGATCTATTCTAGGGAGTAAAGGAACCCAGCTTGGCTGCCCTGAGGACCGCTTCTGTCCATCCACACATTCGTTCCCAAATCTAAAACCAATTAGCCAATCAAACCAAAAATTCAACTCAGGAAAACTTGAAAAGTGTGTTTTTAAAAAAGGGGGTTTTATTGAAAGGACCATAGGGGAATTCCCATAGCCTCTTGCACAGTGAAATGTTCAGAAAGGTTCTTCCTCCTGCTCTCTGTCCTCCCTCCCACTCTCTTTTTTTGTGATGTGGCTCGCTCAGTGAACACAGAGCATAGCTGACTTCCCACTCTGGAGCAGGACTTTTTCCCCCAGGAAGTATTCCAAGGACACTTAGTGGAGTAAAATTATCCATTTTCTACAGGAAAGGAACAGAAGAAGAAGTAGAGAAGGAAAATGGGGAGTGACCAGAAACTCCTCCTAAGAAGGCATAGGTGGGGCCCCAGGGGCTTATGCTGTTACTCCTTAAATCCTCCCATCCCAGAGGTAATAGGTCAGAGACCCCCAACCCATCTCCACCTTATTCCAGAACACATTTCTTTCTTTCTTTTTTTGCATGTGCCATCTGCCTAGAATATTACAAGAGGGCAGTGTCAAAGGAAATAAATGAGGAATGTGAGCTTAGGAATGGAGAATTTAACAGTAAGATGCTATATGGATAAAATAATATTTTTGGGGGGGGGCAGTTTGCTGAATATCCTGATAACCTATGACTTCTAATCTTTCAAATAACAATGGTAAAGGAGGAGCGGTAATACACAAAGTCAGCAAAGGAGCTGAGACTTGTAGTTTTGACGGCTCTTTCAGGAGATTTGATGTTAAGGAGAGGTTGATTGGTAGGACAACAGAGCTGAGGAGTGGTTCCTTTCTGGTCTTTTAAGATAGAAAAGGTGAGTCTTCCTCCTGAGCCAAGGGATGAAATCCCTCTGATGCATTCATTCCCAGCTTGGGCTGTAAATCAAAATCACTGGAGAAATACAGAAACCATGAACATACACCTCTATTCCAAGATCCTTTGTAATAGATTCAGGATGTGGCCTGGGATTTAGTGTTTTTCTAAAACTCTTCAGATAATTTTTATATGTAGTCAGGACTGAGGATCCTGCTTAAAAGGGGTTGAAGTAGAAATGATAATATAAAAAAGCCAAGTATTAGCAAGCACATAACCATTGATTTTCTTATAGGAAATTTTACATATACCAGGTATACCAATATGAACCCCAAATATCTGTTTTTATTTTGATTTTGGTAGTATTCTTGATGTTAAAAATTGTTTGAAAGAGAATGTGACAAAATAACAGATGCCTTTGGATAATTGTATATAGGTGGAGATTCTTTTTTTTTAATGTTCCTTTAAGTTTTTTTTTATTCTTTCAAAAACAGATTTAGAATGTGTTACTTTTATAATCGGAAGATATAAATAAGACACAAGACAAGAATCTGCACATTGTATCACTTAATCTACATTATATAGAAATATACACCTATAATTACAATGATAATTGGAGAACTATTTATAGAAGAAAAGATCTTTTAAATACAATCACAAAGCTCAAAGTTTTTACCATTGACTTTAAATATCATTTACCTTTGTTAATCATAATATTTTAAAAAATCCATTCACATGGTCACCAAGTGCTAGTGACCACAGAGTACTGTGAATTCATTTTTTTTTTCACTCACTACAATTCCTGGGGTAGGTATTTGCATTAGCTCCCTGCCCCTATAAGTGAGGGGGAAAAAGGCAAAGTTGGGTTAATTAACCTGCCCAGGATCAAGAGGCTGGAAGGGTTTGACCTGCCTTTCTCCCTAGCCTAGAAGGTTTTCTCTACTACCAGCGCTGATGTGCCCACTTGTGTTTAGAAACCTTCAGAACACACACAGAGGTCATTTCTCACTTCATCAGACTGTCATGTCAACTTGTTTTAATGACAAGGCAGACACCCAAGATGTGTTGGCTGGAGGGTACAGCAATGTTTTCCACTTGAATCATAAAAATCCTCAATCTGTAATAGTTACTGAATCTTAAACCAATCCCACATTGAATATTCAGTGTAGAGAGTTAAGGGTTATTTTTCCACTTAAATAGCAGCAATCCCAGGAGGTGGTTGGTGGTTATCAGTCTTCATTAGCCCTCACTTTACTTTAATAGCCATTAGTGACAACAGAGATAAATTTTATAGGTGCTAATTGGCCCTGCAGGAAGCCTTTGAAGCTTTCCCACTAGATCAGGACTTCTTTGATGTTATGTTTTAGCTAAAGTGCTCTAGCAAAGACCTGGGAAAATTTACATTAAAGAAATAAATATAGATACTAAACCTTAGCACTATATGAGTAACTGTAAAACTGTGGCTTCTGTGACTCTGACCAAAATGAACCTGAAAAGTACTTGCCTATAAAGGACTTTCCAAATGGCTCTAAAATTGTTCTAAGGAAGTACTTAAGAATATTTTGTATGTATTACCACTCTATTCTCATAACATTAGAAAGAGAAAACTTTACATATTTATAATGCAATTCAGTTTCACATTTTATGTGAGCCACATACTCCACCCCCCATCACCAAGTCACCAAATAACCTAAAGCTAAGAGAAGTAAAATAGTTCATCCAAGGGCTGTGGTTCTAGCTCAGTGGTAGAGCACTTGCTTAGCATGTGTTGAGGTCCTCAGTCTGATCCTCAAGACCACAAAAACAACAACAGCAGTAGTTTACCCACTAATGAATAGAGAAATTGGAACTCAATCAGATGTGTGCAGGACACCTTTCACCACAGCATGGCTGTCTTGCACATTTATTTAGTCCATGACTGAGCTGAAGAAGTTGCATGAGAACATAGAAGTGGGGAAAGGAAACACAATCCTAGTCATGATGATATAAGAAAAAAGTGAAGAGTTAAAAAAAAAAAAGAAGTGCAATTGTCTTGAGGGTTTACATCTAGTTAAGCTCCACACTGACTACTATCCAATAAAAAAGTAAACAGGTATCATGCGAATGGAATAAAAGCAGACAGTTGCAAAAATCTGGAATTCAACTCAGGAGTTACTCCAAGCTTGTTTCCACCCTCTCTCATCACAGGCTCTGCATGCTCTTGCATCATGTACAAGGTGCAAATTTGATAGAGAGCAAAAGAAAACAGTCCCAAGAAGCCTGGCCTGCTAAGCAAGTTGCAAAAAAAGGAAAGCAGGCACAAGGACCCTGACAGAGACTCAGTGGTGGTGACCGGGTGTCAAGGACAAGACAGAAACAGTCAAGTTTAGAAAGACCACGATGTCCCTTGAGGTAATGCCCTGGCTTACTGAACTAGATGCAAATCACCTCCATGGATAGGATATGGATCCACTCCAGACCTCTGAGCAGGGCCGAGTCACCATACACTATAGATTGGGGTGGCTGTTAACATAAGTTGGTGATGGGAAGGGCAAACAGATGAGCAGGTCTCAGATGGATAAAAGAGCATCCCTCCTGCAAACATCCTCTTTGTTTATACAACAAAATAGTCCTTAATGAAACAGAGAGGTGTAATTTTTTTTCTAAATTTTTTGTAAGTGTTCCAAACTTAATCTTGCCTTTGAGCTTTGCAGTAAGTGATAATAAGTGCTTAAGGAAAAGAATTGGCAAGAACTGCTATCTACTAAACTCCTTCTAACTGTGGAAGATGACCAGCTGTCCCTCATTTCCACAGATAGTAGAGAAAGATTTTATGATCTCAAACTCTTGTTCACAAATATGGTGAATGTATGATATTTAATAATATCAAGGTTGATTTTGCTAGGTTCCTACGGACAAGGCAATATTCTTCGGTGGAGGGATGGGCAATGTTGGTAAAAGAAGAAACCAAGTGGCTGAGGAGATGGGGAAAAGAGGTTCCACACTGTTGCCTGAGTGGTATAACAGAAAGGATTAAAATCCCATCCTAGAAGGGTAATCAACTGGTAGAACATCTTCCAGAGGAAAAAAAGAGTGGGTGAGGTGGAAGACTATACCTTGGAAGGGTGTAGAATTGACTTTGCCAAAGGGAAGAAGAAACACGACTTGGTTTCATCATACCTATGCCAGAAACCAGGAGAATAGGATAGATGGACCCTTACAGCCACATCCCCAGGCTTGAATTTATATGCAAAATCCCTCCTCCTTCCCCCCTCAGAACATTGGACAGCTTTCAAAAGATGAGTCATCTCAGCACATTTTGTGCTTTTGAGAACTGTGGATGAAAGGGGCACATAAATTTCTGTTATTATTACTTATGCCTAGGAATTTTAGTTGGATGTCCCTGACACACCTTCTCCTTTGTAATTTCAGGGAGGGAGGGAGGGAGACACACACACACACACACACACACACACACACACGAGAGAGAGAGAGAGAGAGAGAGAGAGAGAGAGAGAGAGAGAGAGAGAGAGAGAGAGAAAGGAGAGGAGGTGTGGGGGAGTGTGTCTAAGTGGCTTTGACCCCAGGGCTCTCTTTGATTTATAGGCAGCTCTGTAAGTTGTGCTGGGGTGGTTTCAGAGCCTGTCTGTTCTGGCATCCCAATAAATCCTTGCTTCCCATGGCAACTCCAGCCTACGAAGCAAGGCCTAAGGGAAAACCCAGTTTTTGTTGCCAGAATGAGGCAAGAGCCCTTTTGGGGTGCTATTTTGTTGAGTGGTATATTATTTCTCAAGCAACTCAACTCATGGAAAACTAAAAAAGCTTCAGGGTCTGAATATCACCATCAGAAACAGCAATCTCAGTTTTCCTCAAATACGTTAAGTGATTTCATCAGTGATTTTAGTTCTTGGGGTTTTCAGTTTGCCATCTGCACAGTGGCAAGATTTGGGGCATGACCCCCTTGAGTCGGACTTAAGTGTGTCCCCTTCTAAACAACTTTTCTGTTTATATCCTGAAGTTCACAATGTCACTTTAAGGTAGATTTTGTACTGTCACTGATGTCTTCAGAAAGAACCTCTGCTTCTAAGACTTAGAGGCACATCAGAATCTCCTGGGGACCTTTTTTAAAAAATGTCAGTGCCCAGCCCCTATGAACAGAGATTTTAATTGATTGTTTAGGGAAGGCTTGGGCATCAGTAGTTTTCAAAGATCCTTCAGGTTTATTTATTTTTTTTATTTTATTTTATTATTTTATTTTTTTTAAAAGAGAGAGAGAGAGAGAGAGAGAGAGAGAGAGAGAGAGAGAGAGAGAGAGAGAGAGAATATTTTAATATTTATTTTTTTTTAGTTTTCGGTGGACACAACATCTTTGTATGTGGTGCTGGGGATCGAACCCGGGTCGCACGCATGCCAGGCGAGCGCGCTACCGCTTGAGCCATATCCCCAGTCCCCTTCAGGTTTATTAATGTGCAACCAATGTCAAGCACCACTGATCTGGTTCAATCAATTTGACACCCAAAGAGAGGAAGTATCTTCCTGAAGGTCGTTAAGCAAATAGGTTCAACCACATATGTTGCCTCATGGTTGATTAAAATGACTATGTGTAGTTAATTATGCTCCATTATTATCTTTTATGCTTTTCACATAGTAAATAGATAATCAATGGCAGTTGAGTCTCAAAATATAGGGTGCTAACTTCCATTGTTTTCTGCAATGAAATGAGAATCTTCCAGCTTGCTATGAAGAGTATGCCTATGGCTGGGGGAAGAGGAAAACTAGTGTGGAGGTAGATCACACTGCCACACTCTTCTGCTTCAAGGACATCTCCTGACATTATGTGAACTGTATATTAAAAGGGTGACTCATTCTAATGACCAGCACTCCTAGGTATTTTAATCGATTAACCCTTAGTGATACATGGTGAGGATAATTTTCTTGTGGACTCTGTGTATACCTATCCTCCTTTCTTGATGGCTCAGGAAGGTGTGTTTGTGTGTGAGGGGGTATGGTGTGAGTTTTTTGGCAACTTTCTCGACAAATTAATTTTTTATGATGATTCTGCCTTTGTGCCAAAAGATCTAAGCTATTCCATCTATGTTTCTTTGAGGCCCAGAAGCGAGGACACATTTGACTGTTTTGTTATTGCTCCTACATGATGTTCACTAAGAAATAAAACATATTTGGTAATGACTTTTACCTTTTCAATGGATTTAATGATTTTATATTGAAAGAGTGCTTTCAACACTGTAAAGCTATATCTCAAAGATGAAAAGTTCACATTTTCCTTTGATTTTTTTTATTTAAAAAATCATTTATAGTTACTGTTAGCTTAATAGGAACAAATTAAGTTAATTTAATTTAAATGAAGAAGTTGTAGGATTGATTTTATATACACACATATGAATAAGAACATGGCTTTCTGGGACTATAATTGTGTTCATATGAGGTGCACTAGTTATGTTTCTTCAGGGGCTTTTACCTTCTTAGGGAAACAGATTGGAATACAGGAAGGGTGAAGCAGAAATCTCAAAACCAGAAAGTTTATGTTAACACTGTCTTCTTATTGACAGAATCCATGCTGTTACTCTTCCTCTAACACAACTCCTTCAACAAGGGAGCGACTTCCTAGAACTTCTACTCTTGTAGCCAATGTCTCCAACTCTCTTTATCCTAGTCTTGTACTTTCTATGTCCAAAGAACCTGTATAATTCCATATGGAAAGATAGTAATAGTTAAGGAATTGTTCTAGATTTCTCTTTCATTGAATGGTGAAATAGAAGGTCTCTTCAAGAACATGTTAATATAAAATTTCTGCTCTTTCCCTACCCTAACATTTATTCCCACTTCAATGAGGCACAAGCTCAGACTTTCCCATGGTTATTTAATGAAATAAAATAGTAAAGCTGGGTGAAAAACAAGACTTGAAATTCCAAGTCCAGGATTTCCATTTATTTTGCCCTACAAAATGAAATAACTCATAAAATGAATTAAGTGTTAAAACAATAGTTTTGGTTTGATTGTAAGAATTTTTAAAGGGCTGGGGATGTGGCTCAAGCGGTAGCCCGCTCACCTGGCATGCATGCGGCCCGGGTTCGATCCTCAGCACCACATACAAACAAAGATGTTGTGTCCGCCGAGAACTAAAAAATAAATATTAAAATTTAAAAAAAAATAATAACTATTTCTTAAAAAAAAAAGATTTTTTAAAAAAGAAATCATCAATTCTTTTATTAGTGATTTTCCCCAGTCTGGAGAATAAAATGTCCATAAAAGATTTTCTTGTGGTTTATTAATACTTTTGCAGTTTTACTCCCTAAAAATCAATTGCAACTAACATTGCTAAGTCACTTTACATTGATATTTTTTCTTTTCTTACCCTTTTAAAAATTTTTGTTCTTTTTAGATATATGTGATAATAGAGTGCATTTTGACATACTATGCATATATGTAGCATAACTTGTTTGATCTTAGGAACTTTTATGTTCATAATATGTTTGTACTTATCCTGTGATTGTTTTGCACTTAATTCTTGACTATCCACATTAATGGAGGCAACAATTACATTATAAATCATCTACCATTGCTAGTAGAACAACAGAAAAACATCAGAGCTTGAATGTATCTTCAATACCATTGTTTTAACAATTCTTTTAATAGGAAAACATTGGTCTCCACAAAGCAAGTGAATTATCGAAAATCACTCACATGGTAAGTAAGACTCAATACTATGAACAATTAATCTTGTTTTATTTTAGGCATAATAGTTTCAGAATTTCATGATAAATATGATTAACACTGTCAGTACCAAGTATATCACAAGGGAAAAAGAAAAAAAAATCTTTCAGAAGAGTTCAAAGAGTGTTCTTTAAGCTTTCTTAGTGATCTCAACAAATATGCTCCCTTCTCAGCCTCTCAACTCTACCAACTGTCAAATGGAATACTCAAATACAAGACTTTTAGAGCTCTTCCGAAAGACATTCTTTTCTATGAATCTAGCAGCTTTGAGAGCCCATCTGTCCATGGTGACTACAGAATGGTGGGAGGGAGCTCTCCATACTTAAGCCATGTTCCACCTCAGAGGTGATTTTTGTTAAGTTTAAAAAGACTACAGAACAACACAACCGGAAACCAGATTTAACCTATCATGTCCAAGGATGTATACAGCCTTTTCCAGTTGCTTCTCTAGATAAAGGATATGTAATCTTCAAAAGCAAAGGAGAGGAAATTTTACAAAACAAAAGCTATTGAAATGTCAAAATCATACATATGGTATACACAATTATTTTATGCTGTATCTTTCATTTTTCCCCTAAAAGGAAGAAATCCTAAGAGTCCTTTGTGTGAATAGGCTACTTGGAGGATGAGGACTACATAGATACAGTGTTTCCTGATGACAAATAACCTGGAGACTGTGTTCCCACAAGCTGGATTTATCCAGAGTGACAAGGAAGAACTTCCTAATCTTCATCCCTAGGTGACTTAGACTCAAAGCTCTTGAGAAAGGAAGGTGGGTGTTACCCAATCTGGGTGACTGGTTCTTCCTGGGGTTTAAAACGACTCCAGGGGAGAAAGTGCAGACGGAAGCAGCTCCACTAAGAGCTATGAGCTCCTTCACACTTTCTAGCAAAGGCTCTGGAAGGAAGGGCCCCCAGGTGATCTGCAAAGCAACTCTAGGGGCCAATATGTCCCTGCCATGTTGCTGGCTAGTCATTCTGACCGAGGAAAATGCATTTACAACATATATAAGTTACAGACCCTGGCATCAGGTCATGTCACCTTAGCAGTTTAAGGAACTGCACTGGGTATTCTGAATTCTGAGAGCAGGGAAGATAGGTGGTATTTTAGGCTCAAAAGAGCTGGAAGAGTTTTTGACTCAGGAAGCCAAATTGACCTCCCTGTGTAAATTGGAGGCTGAGTGTAGGTGTTTGCTTTACATTAGGATGACAAGCTGTGCATACCTTTCTAAGGCGAGGTCTGGGTGTACTGGGGTGTGTCCCAGAGGAAGTCAATGTTCAGAGCTTTATTTTTTTTGTGTGTGTGTGAGCTATTCTGTTTAATTATACCCATGCTGCTAACTCGCTTTTTATTATTACTCTTATTCACTTTAATATCCCCTTTTCTTGGCTAACCCAAGAGAAAAGATTCATTTATTATTTGAACAGCTTCAAATTTATGATGCCCTATTAGTTTGCAAAGCTGGAGACTCCACTGTGAAAGTGCTGTAATAATGTTCAGGGACGATGAGCTTTTACCCAGCTTCCAGCTCTAGGCAGAGGAGCTTCGGAATTGTTCAGAATTAAAAGGCACTTCACTGACATGAGGGAGGGAAAAGATAAAACAGGGCAGAAGGGGGATCTGGGGGCCAGGAGCAAGATCAGAGAAATGAGACTGACAGTGCATATGTCTCTGTTCAGTTTTAAATTGGTAAGTAGAATAACAGATTATACATTGACATCCCGAGAACAGCAGCTGTCAAAACTGTCAGTCAGCAGGAGATTGATTCATTTCAATTACTTGTTGAACCAAGAAGTTAAGGGATGGGAAAGATCTATAAGGCTACCCATCTCATTTCTAGTTCCTCTGCTTTGGCAAATCTATTTGTTAAAATCAGTGTCTGGGGGTAAAAAAGTTTATTATTATTTTGTGTTGAAAGAAAAAAGAAGGAAGAGCAGTGTCTATTCATCCATTCCATCCTTTCATTCATTTATTCAACAATCTTCCATTCCACCCCCACTAGTAAGTTCCAGGTAGGTTGTGTGTGCTGAGGATGCAAAGATTCACTAAGTGCTAAACACATTTGATTCAAAATTAGTACAATTCAATCCCTGTCCTCAAAGAGCTCAGCCACTGTGCTGAGTGCACTCACTCAGAAGATGTGTGCCAAGGGTCGAAGGGAAACAAAGAGAATGAGGTGATCACATCTCCTCACAGTGGACACCTCTCTTCTCATGAAAAGTTGCTGAATGGGATTTGGAGAAAGAGGAAGCATAAGCTTCCTGTTCATTTCCAGGCATAGTTGGAGCCTTCTCATTAGCTGTAAGCCAAGAGGCATCAGATTAACTGGCATCTTGCTGTCTCATTGTCTCATGGATGGAAGAGTCTTGGAGAAGTAGTCTGGCTTCATTATAGTCATCTGAGAAACTGTAGAAAATACACATGCCAACCTTTCAGGTTTTGTTTTAGTAAATCCAGAAAGAATTGCAGTAATCTGCAATTGTATGTAGTTAATGAAGTGATTCTAATGTGTGACCATTATTAGAAATCACTGAGGCAGTTATACTTCCAATGTGGTCCCCTGACCAAGCATATCTTTATCACCTGGAAGCTTTTCAGAAATGCAACATTCTTGATTTATTGAATCGGAAATTCTTTAAGTAAGATCCAGTGAACTGAATTTAAACAAACATTGCAGGTGGTTCTGATGTAGGCTAAAGACTGGAAACCACTTCTCTGAGGTAACCAACCAGTTAATCAGATGGTACACCCACATGGTAACTGAAAAGTTTATTGAGTTTATTGAATAGGTGTGTGCAGTGTAAGGAGGACCAACAAGGGAAGAAGCAGCCAACATTAGGAGCATTGAAGTGGTTGCCTCCCCAGGGCAAATGGGGAAGGGTGGGAACAATGTCATAAGAGAGCTGGAGTATGGAAGAGTAGTCATGTATTAGGACCTGATGCCATCTTACCCTCGCAGATGTAGGGAGGCAATTGTAGGAGACAGAATAAGATGTGTTCTCCTTTCTCACCCTCCAATCGCTTACTTGTATCTTTCATTTTGCATTTCCAATCAGAATTGGAAAGGCAAAGATATCCAGGGGATAAAGTCAGGATAGATCAACTTCCCAGGGCAGATCAACTTCCCAGGGCACAGAGTGGAGTGGAAAATCTTCAGAGAATTGTGTGGCTATGGAAGCAGAAAACAAAGTGCAAACAGCATAAAACATGCATTTGTCTTAAAGAGTCACCTCTATTATGTCTATCTCCTGAATCTGTTCAATCATCTCAGACATTGTGGTTAGAAAACTATTTTTGGAAAAAAAAAAGCCAAACAATTTCCTTCCTGTCATTTATACCCATTGTTACATATTATGCTCCTTCTACGTGGAGAGAAGCCTTCCTGCTCTTCAGCTATTACAAGATGCCCCCATCGTGTTCCACCAATACTATTTATTCTTTGGATTAAACTTTTGTTATTGTCTTACTGTTCTTTTTTTTTTTTTTTTTTTGACTATGTTTGCTGTATCTTCCAGTCTGGTTACTCTACTTTGTTTACAGTATAGTTTGTTATTCTTTTAGTTATAATTGAACAAAAGTCTTGTTATATCTCCACAGAAATCTGGACAGACTAGTTTGATTGAATAAGCATTTTCCCATCACCTACTATGTGTCAGGCTACGTGCTTAAATAAGCAAGAGAGCTTTAGCACCCTGGCTTCAGGCATCTCACAGCAAGGTCTCTACCTGGAAATGTTTCTTCATTGTATTGCTTGTTGGAGAACTACACAATCTTTGATTTGCATTATTTTATGCATCATTCAAATATTCTGGAGGGTTGAAACAAGTGACTAATGTTATGTTCATATTTTATCTGGGGGTTACAAGCCACAGACCAGTAGGAATAGTCCTCAGTTCCATGTCTGATGAGGAATTTTTTTTTTCTTCTAACTGTGGTTCCAAAATGTGAGCTGCAGAAAGACAAGGTAAGTGGATTTTATTTGAGGGGAGAGATACATTAGACTATACCATCTCATATCTTAGTTTCTATAGTTTCTATAATCTCTTCCTCATCTTTGTCATGAAAATAGAGAAGATTGATATGTACTTTCTTCATGCAGTATGAAAATGAACTAATATGTATCTTTAGAATTAGCTGATATGATGTAATTGTTTATAACATAATGGGTTCAAAATCTTAGGGCTAAAAGATCTTTAGAGAACATTTAGGCCAGATGTTCAAAAAACAGATTTCAGGTTCCGCTGTTAGTATTTCTGATTGAGTAGGTAATTGATGGGAGCTGAGAATTTGCATTTCAAGCAATTTCTAGTAATACAGTGATGCTGCTGTTGTTAACCTAAAAGCCAGGGATTGAGAAGCTCTAATCTAGTCCAACCCCTTTATTTTGAAGATGAGGTCACTGAAGCTCAGAGTAGCAAGAAAAATTGCCCAAAAAAGCAGGGCCTTGATGGAGAGCTGAGTCTTTCTTTTCCCATTTCAAGGCTTCCTCCATTACAAAACTGCTTTGCTCTTTTGAATGGCCACTTGTTCAGATTATTCAAGTCAGTTTTATATCACTGACAGTACCCAGGTACTGCCTTCCTCTTCAGCCTACCTCAATAGACACACATGCTCATTAAAAAAGACTGATTTGCTACACAAAATAGCTTCAAGACAAGTCTCCCGACTGTCCTTTTAATGAGATCTTAGCCAGTGATCCCCCTCCTAAAGAGCAAAACCTGGAGCTGTTACAATTTCCTTTTTCTAACTTAAATAAAAGACTATGTGGCTTACTTAGTTCCTGCCCAATGGCAGATGTCTGAAAACGGATTGGAAACTTTGAGAAGTTCATTTCATCTCTCTGTGTTTCTGTTCTCTCCATCTGCAAAACGGGGTCAGCTGTATTGTGCCTCGTGTGCAAATCTGTGTGCGGTAAGGTTTCGCGGTAAGTGACTACAGAACATGCTGCAGATGGATGTGTTATGGAGGAATGCTTAATATCAAAGTGAGATGTCATTTTCTTTCACTCTGCATCTGTAGTTTGTAAAACAAATGCTTCTAAATTCACAGTGTTTTTCTCACATGTACTATTTTTTTCCAGGGTGATATTTTCCCAAAGACTCATGCTGACTTAAGCTTCTGGAACCTTGTGGGTGGATCTGCTAAATTAAAGACTTGTATTTAAATTTTCTGCATAACACTTGTGGGCTGAACACATCAAAGTGACTGAGGGAAGTAGAGAAGATTTCCAGTCCTGAGGGACATGAGAACTCTGTAGGTCAGGGGCTGGTGAATGCAATCAAATTTGAAACTATTTCTTCACTGAAATGGAAAAACAGAAGCATCGCTGGTATTCTTAAAAAAAAAAAATCTCAAACCTAACAAAATACAAAGTTGACTAACTAGAGGATAGATGGTGAATATGAATAAATACATAGGTATAGATACATAAACAGATGAAAACCATATAGTCAGGACTATGGCATCTTTCTGGAAAAAATATGATAAAATACATACTGAATTTATGTTACAATATTTTGGCTCTATTGCCATATATGCAATATTGAACATGAGTCCAAGATTCTGCTTATTCATTTATGCAATGGGTTAATATTTCTACTGCCTACTAATAGGTCTATTTGAAGGATTGAATTAAATAAGAAAGTGAAAACTCTTTGTCAAATACCATCTATATGTAGGGTACCCTTATTCTCCATTCTATAATCAAGTTCCATTTTCTACATAAAAAGAAGACTTGAATATCAACCACATGCTTCAGCTACCTTTAAAGTAATAAAGATAGTTGAAACTAAGAAGTGAACTCTAATCTGGATACATATCTGTGCATTTATATATGCACTTATCTATATGTTAAATGTGTGTGTGTGTATATGTGTGTGTGTGTGTGTGTGTATTAATTTCCATAGAAATACTTTCGGATATCTTATCTAGTAAATAAAGACAAGGAATGAAGTTGTGCTCAGATGTGAAATAGACATGGTAGATTCACTCAAGGAGATATTTTCTATCTGTATAGCACAGGTCTGAATTATTCATATTCCACCATTTTGCTTGTTTCCTGTGATTCAAGCTCAGAAGCTTACAGAAGACAACAGTATAAGTAGCAGAACATCTTTGAAGAGTCGTAGAGTATGTATCATTATCACCTATCAATAAGCACAGGCTCTCTGCTCATTATCACAGAGCAACAGCCTCAGTCATTTGAATAATTCCAGTCTAAAATATGGCTTTCTTTACATCAAAAATACATACAGTTTTTTTTTTTCAGAAATTTAACTGTCAGCCAGAAAAATACACTTACACCAAAGTACATATGCATTCATGTTACATTTAAACAACCAAAAAGATCTGGAAATGCTTGCTGTCTGGTATTTGAGAAATTGCTGATAATAGTGTATACATTTAAATTTATTTACAATGAACTGTAATACCTCACTTGGAATTTTAGGAAACATCAGATAAAGAGCTAAAGAAATGCAGTTATCTAGTGGGAAAAATAGACCTACCTGGAAAATTTTTATTAGTTTCAAATCTTTCCTCTATAATCTGAAGATAATGAGGCCCATCTTAAGTTTATCAAGAGAGCTAAATGACCAAATCACACACAAAGTACCTAGAAAGAAATACATGCTTAACAACATTATTTCTCCTGTTCTTTATGAGTTTGGAAAGAAGCTTTCCATCTGGAACTGGGAGATTTTTCACATTCAGACTAGGGAAACACAGGGAAGGTTAAACACAAAACAAGTAATTTATTGAATGGAGACAAATTGAAGAGTCTAAATGGTGGCAATAAAGTTGTATAAAAAGAAAGACTTCTAGCACATAAATGTAATCCCAGAGACTGGGAAGGCTGAGGCAGGAGGATCAAGGTCAGAAGGGGTAATTTATTGAGCACCTGCCTCAAAATAGAAAATAAAACAAAGACTGGAAATGTAGCTCAGTGTGAGATGTAGTACTGGTTCAATCACCATTACTGGGGGGGGGGGGTTGGCAGGGGAGAGATAACTTTTCTATAGAAGTATAATGATGACATAGAACTTTTTTTTTTTAACTTTTGATTTTTCTCTCCAAGAAGTTTGTGTGCCAAGAAAGGAAAACACAAGTCTTTACCAATGACCCTAGTAGTTAAAATTCTTTTTGGTGTCTTCCAGACTTTAGGGCAAGAATCTCTAAACATATTGATTAAACAGTAAACAAATGCACTAAGTGATCCTTCTCTACTCAGTATTCTAATGTTCATCAATGAATCACTGTACTTTTGGGGGGCCTGAGACTTTCGTAACAAATTTAAAAATCAATTTTTTATATAAGTAAATGCCTATAAAATTATTTGACTATTGCCCCAAAATATCAGTCCTATAGCTCCAAAAGTGACAAAAGTGCACTGAGCCCTAATTTACTAGCATCATTGTCATGGCTCATATCACGAAGTCTTTAAGAAATCTGGCATTTAGTCCATTCAGAAAGCCTACGGTCCACTGCAGTGCTACCATTTTGTGGAGAGGTCTGCACTTGGAACTCAGCCTAACAGAAGAGAAAGTAGAGTAAGCTCCCCATCCTGAAGTCCCTAGGCCCTGAAATCCCTAGCTCCCATCTTCACCATGGTTTGGTTGTTTTTCCTCTGAGGTCTATGAATTGAAAGTTTGGTCCCCATTGTGGCAATAAGAAAAAGTTGTGGTACCTCTAAGAGATGGAACCTAGCAGGGGGTCCTGTGTTCACTGAGGACATTACATTTGGAAGGCATTAAGGTAGTTCTTATGGGATTCTGAGTCAGTCCTCAAAAGAGAATTGTTATAAAAGAACAAGCCTGGCTGCTCCTTGGTCTCCTTGGTTTCCTGCCTTGTGATGCTTTCTCTTCCTCTAGCATACACTCCTGCCATTGCAATGTCATCTGCCTTGAAGTCCTCATTAAAACCAAGTGGATGCTTGATGCCAGCACCATGCCCATGAACCTCCAGAACAGTGAGCTAAATAAACATCTTTTCTTTATAAAGTTACCCAGTATATCACTCAGCTTTGCATCACTATGACCAATACACCTGACAATTACAACTTAAGGGACGAAAGGTTGATTTTGGCTAATGGTTTTAGAGCTTTCAGTCCATAGTCAGTTGATACGATTGATCTGGCATAAGTGATGCAGAACATCATGGCAGAGAAAAACTGCTCAGCTCAGGGCAGCTGGGAAGTGGGGCTGAGGGGGTGGGGGGGGTGGAGTGGAGAGAACACACACACACAAGGAAGGGGACAGGGACAAGATATAGTCCCCAAAGGCAATGAGTCCAGTGACCTACTTCTATTAACCATGCCCCACCTACCTATAGTTTCCACCTCCTCCCAGTAATCCATTCATATTAATCCATTAAATGGATTAATCCATGGATGAGATCAGAGCCCTCATGATACAATTGCATCCCCAAAGTCCCACCTCTAAACATTGTTGCTTTGGAGACCAAGTCTTCAACACCTGAGCTAAAGGAGGATATTTTAGATCTAAACTATAACATGCAGCTTTATATGTTTTGTTATAATGATAGAAAAATGGACTAATACAGTATTCCTTATGCATCTGTCTTAATGATTCTTCTGAGTCAAGAAACTGATTTTCTCTAAGTAATGTTTTAGAATAGGCCCACTGATTATATTTAAGCAGTAGAAATATCATTACAAAATATATCTTCAGAGAAGTCCCAATATGTTGAATAGTTCACAATGGGTGGGGGCATGCAGAAGAGGGTCTCTCTCCCATGGGGTTATGGAGGGTCCCTCTTCTCACCAGGGCTAAAAACCAAGATCAACCCTTAAGTATAATCACCACACAATCACAAGATGGAACAGCCCTGTTTTCCTACCATTACAGTATAAAAGATAATGAGGGGCTAACTTCACTTAGCATTATCTTCCATCCTTTTACCTGCAAATGTCATGATTTTATTCTATTTTATTGCTGAGTAATATTCCATTATGTATATATTGCCACTTTTTTTTAACCCATTCATCTATTGAAGGGCATCTAGGTTGATTCCACAGTTTAGCTATTGTGAATTGTGCTGCTATAAACATTGATGTGGCTGTGTCCCTGTAGTATGCTGTTTTTAAGTTCTTTGGGTATATGGATGGAATTAGAGAAGATGATAAAGTTAGCCAATCCCCAAAAAACAAATGCCGAATGTTTTCTCTGATATAAGGAGGCTGATTCATAGTGGGATAGGGAGAGAGACCATGGGAGGAATAGATGGACTCTAGATAGGGCAGAGGGGTGGGAGGAGAAGGGAAGGGACAAGGGGATAGAAAACATGGTGGAATGAGATGGTCATCATTACCCTAAGTACATGTATGAACACAAATGGTGTGACTCTGTTTCATGTACAACCAGAGAAGTGAAAACTTGTGCTCTATATGTGTAATAAGAATTGAAATGCATTCCACTGTCATATATAAATAAAATAAAATAAATAATGAGTTCTAAAGTAGAAGATTAGGTTTTTAGAGCAGAGCTACACCAACCTCAGAGCCTTCCCCAGGTAGGCACATCAATGAGGATGCTGTTGGAATGGATGTCGCTGCAGGTTTTGTAAGCACGTAAAGTGACTCTGTAAGCCTCTTAAGATGTTAAGTCTCCATTACCTCTTGTTAAGTTAGTGGAACCCATGGGGAGACTAAAAGGTAATTTTGTCACTCTTAACTGCCACAGTGGGGACTTTGAGAAGTTCTCAGGGATCCCTGGATGGCTCCTTAACCTGGGGACCTTACAGGAGACTTAGTAAATAAGTAAGATGCAGAAGCATTTTGATCATTATCCTTTCCCCCTACCCTTCCACCCTCACTTAAAAGTAATTTTCTGGTCTCGTTTAGGTAATTTAAGGATTCACCTATTTTTCAGATTTTTCATAATCAGAACTTTCCTCTGCTCCAAGTGTTGTGTGGTGTGCCCCATGACAGTAATCGAGTCCTGTGTTAGATCCTAAATCAACTGCCTTTGCCAACTCAAAAGCCTTGCTCCTAGCTGCTGTTTCCCCTTTCTCCTCTCTACCTGCCTTCCACCTTTGTTTCTCCAACCCTGGACTCAGCAATGCATGTTTAACTCTTTATATGTTTCTTTGGGATAAAGTTGTACAACCAGTAAAATCTTAGAAATCTATAATTTGGTGGTCACATATTTGGAGGATAGTTCAACAATCCATAATTGCAAGTATATATCTGTAACTATATCTATCTATATGTATATTTATCATGAGCCCTTCTTTTGAAAGACGTCTTGTCTTTTAAAAGGTCAAATCACTCCGTCTCACAAATACCTAAACAGTTTTCTCTTCTAATTTCTCCATTTCTTCCTTCCCTGATGATTGATGCTGTTACAGGAAAACATATAGCAAAAAGTCATTTATTAAATAGTGTTTAATTAACTATTGCTATATTAAATAAAATATTCCCCTAGTTTCATCTCTTAAGAGCAGGGATATTTCTATTTCCAATGGTAAGTTCATTATACATAGTAAATCACTGATCCATTTTATTATTATAATCTACATCCATATATCTATTTATAACACAAAAATAGTTAAGATGAATTCCTATAACTTTTGACTTCTAATCTAGACCTATAGACAAATGATTTTGGATAACTTTTTGTTGTTGTTTGTTTGTTTGTTTGCTGGGAGAATGACCATATTTATGCTTCCACACTTACAGAATGAGAAACTCAAACTTGCAGATTGAGAAATAATTTTTTATGATCTTTTTAGTAACCACTAGAGAGGTTCAGTAAATATTCTAGGCACAAACATAACTGCATTTCCTTGAACCACTTGAAATTGGATGTGTGTGACTAGCTTTGAACAATGGGAAGTGATGATAATGATATGTGGTAAGTGTTAAAAGTCATTTCCAGGAAAAACCTTTTACTGTCTAGCACCTGATTCACCATTTTCTTTTCATCTCCCCATAGTAACTGCTGATTCTCCAGGATCAGAGGTTCCTCACTTGCAAACCTGAGTCAGAGCCTTCAATCAATCCACAATGTACTTCCGTTATGAATGAGAAATAATCCTTTACTAATGGAAGTCAATGAAATTTGCAATGATTGGTACAACAGTACAACCTAGTTTATTCTGGTTATGCAATCATCAGAGTTATTCACTCTATGACAACAGCATAGTTATTCACTTATTACCAAATTTGTTGAACTCCCAGGAGGTCCTGTTCAGTCTTGATTGGAATTGGGTGGGTAAAAATGAATAAGATAGATCTTGTGCCCTCCAGGCCTTTCAGAGAACACAGAACATGTGCCAAGAGCTATGAAACAAGACAGTATGAAGTAAAAGCCTTAAAGCAGGGACAAACGAAAGAGCAGGGACTTTCAACAGATAACAATTACTTCCTCTTGAAATTCCATAGAAACTTCCAAGAGGATGTAACCATAGAGCAAGCCTTAAAGGATGGGTAGGATTTGCATGTGTTGAGATGGTAGTGATGGAGGCCCTAGAATATAGTGCAGGGTATGGGTATGACTGCCTAGTCTGACCTTGGGGCTGGATTCTCAGGATAGATGCTAACCTCAACTCTGGGGTAAAGATGGCTGTTCCTTGAAACAAACAAAGCTTTGTTTGTTTCTGAGTGACCCAGGTTCTTGTAATGGTGGAATCATCTTCCTCTTGGGAGACTACAAGGTTTTACTCAGTGGGACATGGAGGAAGATAATTCATTTCAAATCAAGTAGCTGCACATTAGTTTGCTTTTTTTTTTTTTAAAGAACTATACCAAGTTCAATTAGTTTTCTTTTTATTAGAGTATCTAATATGTTATCCTTTTCATCTCCCAGTATAAATTCTCCAAACCCAAACTAAGCACTTTAAAATGGTTTTATATTTTAAAATATTTTTTAACAATTACACATATTTATGGGATACAGTGTGATAATTTAAACATGCATATGAGTGTAATGATGAAATCAGGTTAATTAGTATTTTCATATCCTTACATGTTATCATTTTTCTGTAATGAGAAACTTTGCACTCCTATTTTCTAGTTCTTCATAAACACATAATACACTGTTGCAAAGTCTAGTTACTCTACTGTGCTATAGGAGACTAGTATTATTCCTGCAGTACAACTAATTTGGTTCCTGTTATCTGGCATCCCTCTATCCTTTCCCATCTACCCTGCTGAACTTCCTCTATTCTATTTTCTAATTCTATGAAATCAAACTTTTCAGCTTCCATAGTGTGAGAACTTTTGTCCTTCTGTGCCTAGAGAACTAAGCCCATCATTTGCCCTTTCTTTCCTTCTTCCTGACATGATAGAAGCTGATAACCCATTAAGCCACGCATTATTGTATTTCTATAGAATTCCCTCTATTTCTTATCACATGTATCATTTTCTATTTTGTGTCATGCCTACCCTAGAGAAAACTATTTGTTTTTATTTATTTTTCTTTCATTTACTACTCCTCCTAGCCTGAGAAGTTTCCAGCATGTTCTAGACATTTTGCAGAATGAATGACTCGATTCTTTAATTTGGCTTTTTTTTTTTTTTAATGCTCACAGATGGAACCCCCATTGTATGTCCAAAGGCAGACTTAGCCACATTTGACCACAGTGGGCACACATCCATCACACTTTCTTTCCTTCCTTGTACTAACCAGGGGCCTCACCATTCCATTTCAGCTGTGTAAACTAAAGTCAGATCACATGGCTGCCAGGAAATTTGTGGTTAAACCACTCGACCACCTTGGGATTGTGTTAACTTTGTGTTTTGGTTTGAAGAAGTGTGTGTGGGTTGGAGATTGATTTGACTTAGACTTTTTTTTTTCCTTTTTTTTTTTTTTAAAGTTGTAATAGGATAGAATACTTTAGGTTCACTTTGGTAAAATAAAACCAGTGGCTTTGATAATTGGGTTTGTTTACTTTCCATTAATGTTTGATATAAAACTGATGCCCAAGAAAGGTGAGGGGCCATGGAAGTAGTTTACTTGAAGAGGAAGCAATTTCCTTCTAGGCATTCAGGTTGAATACTTCTGAAGAGTCCTTAAAAAATAAAGTAAATAAAAATAGAAAGGAGAGGGGGGCGTTGGCTTCTTTTTAGAATTTGTGTTTGCCCCAGGATATGAAAATTTCTTGTTAGAAACAACTCAGTCAGAGACTATAGTGGCCATACAAAAGGTTTATCTGGAATTCAGCTACATTCAATAGGTTCTGATTTCTTCATCAAGTCTTTAATTTCCTGGTTTTAAACTTGTTGACTAAGCCTTGTTATGAAACTGAATCTCCCCTCCTTATTTTTTTTTTTGCCTTTGACATTGTCTTCTTTTATTTGAGAATGATCAAAAGTATGTGTTTCCATCCTGTAGATGGTAAACTACTGTCTTCCAGTGGATGCACATTTTGGCAGTGTGATAGCTGCATATGTAACCATCTATAAGATCTAACTGTGCAAAAATAAATAACTGGGATTAGGTATAAATCAGCCTAATGAATCAGAGAAAGCAATGAAAAATCTTGGAAACCTTAAAGCTAGTAAAGGCTTTGGAGGTAATCAAGCCCAACTCCACTGCAAATTAAGACAATTTAGTATCCAAGATGGAAAAATTGCCTCTGCCTTCAAGACAATGAGGCTATTCAATGACTATGTCAAGAGTCATAGATTAAAACTGTGTTTGATTTTCAAAAGTGTTAAGGTCAGGAGAATGAAAGAAATACTGAGGATCCTACTCCTTGTCATATACCCAAAGCACTTAAAATCAGCATACTGTGTGACACAGCCACATCAGTGTTTACGGCAGCTCAATTCACAATAGCTAAGCTATGGAACCAAACTAAGTGCTCTTCAAAAGTTGAGTGGATAAAGAAAATGTGGTACATATACACAATGGACTATCACTTAACTATAAAGAAAAATAAAATTATGGCATTTGCTGGTAAATGGATAGAACTGGAGAACATCATGCTAAGTGAAATAAACCAATCCCCCAAAGCAAAGTCTGATATGTGGATGCTAACTCAATAAGTGGGTAGGGGAGGTGTGTGTGGGGTGGTAAGTAGAGCTTCACTGGTTAGACAAAGGAGAGTGAAGGGAAGGGAGGGGGGATAGAAATAGGAAAGACAATAGAATGAATCACACAAAACTTTCCTTTGTTCTTATATGAATATATTACTAGTGTAACTCCACATCATATTCAATCACCAGAATGGAAAGTTATACCCCATGTATGAATGATATGTCAAAATACATTCTACTGTTATGTATAACTAAAAAGATATCATGATAAGTGAAATAAACCAATAAAAATATAAAAAAATACATATACATGAATTTACATGAAGAAAGATTGATGAACTATCCTTGATTGAAAGAAATGAAAGATGAAAGAAAAATGGCAACTAAGTACAACATATATTATATCTTTAAAAGCAAAGAACAATTATATTTAATGGAGGCAATTAAGTGAAAGGTAAGCTGGATCTGAGGATTAAATGTTAGTAAAGAATAAACATCTACCTCCTCATATTCATGACTAGCTTATGAGAATGTAAAGATTACATGCCAAATAGGCTCACAGGAACAACTTGTGTCATGGTTCAGGGGACAAGTTCTTTGTGCTATTCTTACAACTTTTCACTAAGTTTAAAATTATTTTAAATTATAATAACCAAAAGAAAGCTGCTATTTTAAGATAAAATTCTTCAGAATGGTCTTTTTGAGAAATAAATATGTGAGAGAAGCACCTTGGGGTGATCTTCAGTGTCCTAGACCTTTGATATTCCCCCACCTGCAACCTTCCATCAAAAGCCACTAGAGTATCAAAGCTGGATAACAATCCTGTATTGGGACTTTTCCCTTGTCTTCACTTTGGCTTCCCTCATCCACAGTTGAATACTAGCATATAAAAATATACATTTACAACAGAGCAGGGAGGAAGAGCAGGAGGAAAAGATTAACATTAAACAGAGACATGAGGTGGGAGGGAAAAGGAGAGAAAAGGGAAATTGCATGGAAATGGAAGGAGACCCTCATTGTTATACAAAATTACATATAGGAGTTTGTGAGGGGAATGGGAAAATAAACAAGGAGAGAAATGAATTACAGTAGATGGGGTAGAGAGAGAAGATGGGAGGGGAGGGGAGGGGGGATAGTTGAGGATAGGAAAGGTAACAGAATACAACAGTCACTAATATGGCATTATGTAAAAATGTGGATGTGTAACCGATGTGATTCTGCAATCTTATTTGGGGTAAAAATGGGAGTTCATAACCCACTTGAATCTAATGTATGAAATATGTCAAGAGCTTTGTAATGTTTTGAACAACCAATAAAAAAAATACAAGGAGAAAAAAATACACATTTACATGGTATTTGGGGTAAAAGATACTTTATTACAGTTGACAATGCTTTGGTTTGAAATACCTTTTTCAATATACTATAGACCCTCCTTCTCACCATTTGTTTGTGTCAGAATTTACATAATCTGGGTTAGGTCTTCTGTAGAATGTTTTTCATTTGTGTTTGTGTAGTTCCACAAGGCATTGCTTAAAATGTTTCACAATCTGTCATGTTGCCCATGAAGACATGGGTGACATGATAAATTGCCATTATGTTGCAAAGTTTATTCAGTAACTTTAGTTGGCAATTAAATGACCAGGGATATTTAAGTTTGATCCTTATTCTAGCTCCAGACAGTTGTCTTGCACAATAGAGTTTGAGGAAAGGGATGGGAATATTTCTTCAGAAGTCCTTAAATCTCTTAAGTCACTTAAAATTAATGCCTTAGTGGAAAGAGTGATGACATCACAGTTCTTCAATCACATGAACCTCTGTCATAGAAACAGAGCAGATGGAGAGTAAAAGCAAAACGCATGAACAACATGTAAACTTAAATTAAGTGACAAACACCAGGAAAGACAAAATATATCAACAACCAGCATGATGTCAACTTGTGACTGAACATGGAGGGAATCTCATGGACCAGAAAAGAGGAAAATTCCAAACTAGACAATGAGTATCCACAGTAAATCATAATACTCCAGTTTTGAGAACCACACTATAACTAGGAGGGTCTGCAGAGTCTAATATCAGGTAAGTGCATGAGTTTATGGAAAGTAAGGTCCTGGCTGCAAGACCATACAGAGAAGATACAACAATCAAAATAGAGCCAAGTTGAGTGTAGACAAAGAAAAGTGAGCAGGCAGGTTAATGTGAGGAGGTAATCACAATAAGGAAGTATCATGAAGCAAGCTAGTATTAGCGTTTGAGGACTATAAGAAAACATCAGAAAAATCTAACTAATATCAAACTTTTTTGGACAGCAATTACTATTCAAAAAAAAAAAGCGGGTAATTTGTTTATGATACTCAAGAAAGTGCAACCTGAGGATTTTTATATCCAGCAAGAGTGGCTTTTATGTAGAAAGGGTAAACATAAATTTATCAATATGTAAGAATTTTTTCCATGAAATATTCTGTTAGAGAACAGCTTCAGAAAGTCAAAAGGATTGAAGAGACATTATCATAAGGTCTGGGTCGGCTATTAAGCAGATACTAGGAGAACTAAGACTTAAATGGGAGTCAACAAGGAGAATGTGGTAAATAATAGTAGTAGGTTGAGATAGATACAGCACAAACATTAAAAAAAATGAAAAGAGCTTGAGGAAAAACTAAGCAAACATATCCCCTATGTTTTCTTTCACTGGTTTCAAAGTCTCAACTCTTACTTTCAGGTATTTGATCCACTTTGTGTTAATTCTGGTACACAGTAATAGAGGTCTAGTTTCAATTATCTACATGGAGATTTCCAGTTTTCCTGGCACCATAAACATTCCTCTTTTAACCACTTTCACTGTGTACCACAGGTTCTACTGGGTTTTGTTCCCATTTTAATTTGATTCTAGCATTTTTAAAATTTTTACCCTAATTTATTCAATGACCCAAAGCTCATTCGAAAGTGTATTGCTCAATCTCCATGTGTTTGTATAATTTCTGTAGATTCTGTTGTTGATTTCTAGTTTTGTTCCATTATGGTCTAATAAAATACAACAATTATTTAAGTTTTTGAATACATTAAGACTTGCTTTATGGCCTAATATATGATGTATTTCAGAAAAGTTCACTATGTTGATGAAAGGAATGTATAATCTGCAACTACTGAATGGAATATTCTAGAGATGTCTGTTTAGCCCATTTGATCTACAGCATGGTTTTACTCCGTTGTTATTTTGTTGGTTTTTGTGTGTGGACAAAGTTTTTATTGGTGAGAGTGGAATATTAAATTCTCCAACTATTATTGTGTTGGGGCCTATATTTCATTTTATGTCTAGTAGTATTCATTTTATAAAATTTGGTTTTCCAATGTTTGGTGCATACATATTTATAATAATTGTATCTAGTTGATGAATTGTTCCCTTTATTGATGTGTAATAATCTTTGTCTCTTCTAAATTATATTGGCTTTAAATCTGTTTTTTTAGATTGAGTATAGCTACTCCTGTCTGCATTTAGATTCAATTTACTGGGACTATCAATCTCTATCCTTTCATTTTCAGTCTATGTCTTTGCCAGTGAGGTGAGTTTCTGGCAAGCATTATATTGTTGGGGTCTGTTTTTTAATCCAATCAGCTAATTTGCATCTTTTAATTGGGTAACTAAGATCATTAACAATAAGGGTTGTTATTGAAAGGTGTGTGCTTGTTCTTCTCCTGTTGTTTTTCTTCTGGTTGTTTTGACTATTCTATATTTATTACTTCCTCTCTTACTCATTTTGGAGGTTTGACAGTTTTCTGTATTAATAAAGTTTTTCCCCCCTAATTCTCATTTATTCATCTACTCTTCTGGTGGGCTTTATTTTTTCCACATTCATAATTTTTCTTTCCTTTTTTAAAAAAAGTTTTTAATTTATTTTAATTAGGTATATATGACAGCAGAATGCAATTTGATTCATTGTACAAAATTGTAGCACAACTTTACATTTCTATGTTGTGCATGATGTAGCATCACACCGTATGTGCAGTCATACATGTACCTAGGGTAATGATGTACATCTCATTCTACCATCTTTCCTGTCTGCATGTACTCTCCTTACCTTCCCACTCCTTTGACCCATCAAAGTTCCTCCATTTTTCCTATGTCTTCCCCCTCCCCGTTATAAATCAGCATCCACTTATCAGAGAAAACATTCTGCCTTTGTTTTTTTGGGGATTGGCTTACTTTGCTTAGCATGATATTCTCCAATTCCACCCATTTACCTGCAAATGCCATAATTTTATTCTCTTTTAAGGCTGAGTAATATATATATATATATATATATATATATATATATATATATATATATATATATCACAGTTTCTTTATCCATTCATCTATTGAAAGGCAGGCATCTAGGTTGGTTCCACAGTTTAGGTATTGTGAATTGAGCTGCTATAAACATTGATATGGCTGCATTACTATACTATGCTGATTTTAAGTCCTTTGAGTATAAACAGAGGAGTGGGAGAGCTGGGTCAATGGTGGTTCCATTTCAAATTTTCTAAGGAATCTCCATACTGCTTTCCAAATTTGTTGCACCAATTTGCAGTCCCACCAGCAATGTATAACTGTGCCTTTTCCCTAACATTCTTACCAACATTTATTGTTGTCTGTATTCTTGATAACTGCCATTCTGACTAGCATTAGAGGAAATCTTACAGTAGTTTTGATTTGCATTTCTCTAATTACTAGAGATGTTGGACATTTTTTCTTTTTTTTTTTTTGATTGAGTGTATATCTTCTTCTGAGAAGTGTCTAATTAGCTCCTTAGCCCATTTATAAATTGGGTTGGTTGTTATTTTTTGGTGTTAAGTTTTTTGAATTCTTTATATATTCTGGAGATTAGTGCTCTAAGCAATCCTTAGCAAGAAGAGTGAAGCAGGAGGCATCACAATACCAGACCTTAAACTATATTACAAAGCTATAGTAACAAAAATGGTATTGGCACCAAAATAGACATGCAGTCCAATGGTACAGAATAGAAGACAGAGAGACAAATCCACATAACTACAGTTATCTCATACTAGACAAAGTCACCAAAAACAAACAATGGAGAAAAGATAGCCTCTTCAACAAATGATGCTGGGAGAACTGGAAATTGATATGCAGCAAAATGAAAATAAAACCTTATCTCTCACCATGAACAAAATTAAACTCAAAGTGGATTAAAGACTTAAGAATTAGTCCAGAGATCCTGCACCTAATAGAGGAGAAAGTAGGCCCAAATCTTCATCATATTGGATTAAACCTCAACTTCCTTAACAAGACCCATAAAAAGCAAGGAATAAAATCAAGAATTAATAAATGGGATGGACTCAAACTAAAAAGCAAAAGAAATAATCAGTGGGGGTGAAGAGGGAGCCTACATTTTAGGAGCAAATTTTTGCCACATGCACATCATAATTGTGTTTTTCTTTCTCCTCTTCTTTTGTAGAATTTCCTTAATAACTTCTGCAGTGCTGGTTTAGTGGTCATAAATTATCTTAGTTTATGCTTATCATGGAAGTTCTTTATTTATGCTTCAATTATGAAAGATAGTTTTGTTAGCAATAGTAATCTAAATTTGAATTTATTTTCTTTCAAGTCTTAAAATATATCATACCATGCTCTCTGGGCCTTTGACATTTCTGCTAAAATGTGCTAGTATTCTCATGTGCATGCCTTTAAGTGTGACTTGTCACCTCTCTGTTCCATCTTTTAATATTCTCTATTCTGTACTTTGGGTGGTTTAAAACTACAATATGTTGTGGAGATTTTTTTTTCTGGTCATACATATTAAGGGTTTTAAATGACTCCTGTACCTGGATGTTCATGTGTGTTATGGTTAGATATGAGGTGTCCCACAAAAGCTCATATATTAGACAATGCAAGAAAGTTCAAAGGTGAAATGATTGGGTTATGATCAACTAAACCTAATCAATGCATTAATTAACTGCTAGATATTAACTGAGTGGTAACTGTAGGCAGGTAAGATGTGGCTGGAGGGGATAGTCACTGTGAACATAAATTTGGTGTATTTATTTGTCCCTGGTGATGTCATGTCCTGAGCTTCTTTCCTCCTCTGAGCCCTTTAACATGCTGATCTGCTTTACTTTGGGCCCAGAGTTGGCCCTCTATAGACTGAGATGTCTGAAACTCTGAGCCCCAAAACAAACTTTTCATCTTCTAAAATTGTTCTTGTCCGGATTTTTGGTCACAGCAGCAGTAAAAACAAACAAATAAACAAATGAAAAACCTGACTAACTGTGTTTCCATGATTTGGGAAATTTTCTGCTAGTATTTGACTGGATGTGTTTTTGTATGACTTTAGCCTGTAGTTCTTCATTCATCTATTACAATTATGCATACATTTGACAATTTTAATGGTGTCAGATAGAACTTGTATGTTCTGTTCTTTTTAATTTTTTCTTCATTACTCTCTGAATGTGATAATTCCTCAACATGATCTTCAAGCCCTCATATCTTTCTTCTCTTCAACTATTCTATTGGTGAGTTTTTTAAATGGTTTTAATTTGATCCATTAAACTTTTCATTTCCAATATTTCTGCTTGTTTTTATTGTAAATCTCTTTATTGAGTTGTTTCTTCACATCCTGTATCATTGTCCTGAATTCATTTACCTATTTATTTGTACCCTCTTGGAGTTTAGTTTTTTCTAATCATTTTTAAATTTTCTTATCTAGGTATTTCATCCACTTTGATCTCTTTGATCTTTAAAATCAGTTATAGAAAGTTATAGATTTTAGAGGAATCACAGTATCCTTTTGTGTTTTTTTCATATTTCATGTGTTTCATATTTCATTTTTAATAGACTTAAGTATCTATTCAAATGGATAGCTCTTCCACTGTTATGGGAAGGCCTCCTTGATAAGTCTTCTGCTTATACCATGCCCTGGAATATCTCGTTGTTGCATAGCATTGAGTTTAATTCCAACTGGACTTCATAGTGGTTTTCCCTGTGGCTTCATTTCTGTGATTAGAGGGTTTCCACACATGCACATTGTGCCAGAGCTGAAGGACACACTTTTTCTATAGCTCTCATAATACTGAGATCCCTCTGATGATTTGAGTGGTATGGTATAGACAGAAGAATATATGAGAAGGACCCTCTGTGGTTAATTCCTCCAGTTATGTCAGCAATGTGTTGTGTGATATAGTTTGGGGGTGACCTATGCTAAGGCCCATCACACATTGCATTGTCCATAACTATTATATTATTTCTCTTTGCTGTTGATAAGTGAGTGAATGTCTACAAGTGGAGTTTGGAAACTCCACCCAGCTATGAGTACTTGTGGCCTAGTCAATGACTGAGTGTTTTTTGTGTTTTTGTTTTTTTTTTTAATCTCCTCTGTTAAGTTTAAGTACCTACCAAGAATCAATCATAGCTGAGTCAGGGAGTAAGGGGCAGTTTTACTGAGTTGGGCTGGGAATGTAGCTCTGTAGAAGAGCACCCATCAATGCACTTAGTGTGATAGACTTAATCCTCAGCAGTACATGGACAGAAGACAAAAAAACAATGACTATAGCAAGATGAAGAAAGAAAGCACAAACCAAATAAAAACACCACCAGTATCAGCAGGAAAAAAAGGGGGGGGGGGAAGAGTAAACTAAAAAGGGGAAATATAATAAAATAAATTATTTTTAAAATAAAAAGTTTTAAATGAAGAAAAAAGTGAAAAGGGAGAAAAGAAAAAAGAAAATTTAAAACTTAATATGGAGACGCATTTGGGAGAAATAAATGGAATAAATGAGAAAAAAGAATAAAATTAAATATTAAAAGGAAATAAAAAGAGAGAAAGAAAAATATACATATCCATATACATATTAGAAAAACAGCAATAACAAAACAATGTATTAAAACATTTCTTCTCTGCCAAGGTGCTCAATTTTGTGGCAAATGTAGATAACCAATTTCAACCTATGCTGAGCAGAGGTGCTTTCCATATCTTCTTAGGTTGTGTTGTGTGATACAGTTTGGGGGTGACCTATGCTAAGGCCCATCAAGAGAACAAAGACTTGTGGCTACTCACTACTTTCTTTTCTTTGTTTCTGCTTAACAAGAGTGGTTTGTGTCTGGAGCCAGTTAGAATACCTCTCAGCTGTCCTGCGTGCCAAAAGAAGCAAGAGTGAAACTCAGAGTTCCCCAGGCAGATTTCTCTGGGGTTACGTTGGATACATACTCTGAGAGCAGTGTGAGTAAATATCTACAGTGGAGTTTGAACACTCTACCTAGCCATGTCTACTTGTGGCCTAGTCCACCCAGCCATGTCTACTGTGGCCTAGTTTTAAATTTTTCTTCTTCCTTTTTTCCATTTTCTCTTTTTTCTTCATTTAAAATTTTTTATTTAAAAAAATAATTTATTTTATTCTACTTTTCACTTTTTAGTTTAGTATTTTTCCAATATCTTTTCTGCTGCTCCTGGTGATGGTGTTTTTATTTGATTTGTGCAGACCCTGACATAGCGGTGTACAGCACACTCCAAGAGCAGAGATTCTCAACTCTCTGTGCTGGAGAAATTGGTGGTGGGTCCCATTGCTCATGACACTCCAGTTCTGAGACTTTTTTCTCCTATGTAAAATCGCATGTGACCACTTATTCTCCCATATTGCTTTAGACCACTTCCTTCCTCCATTTCCTCATGCGTTATAGTCCAGTTTCCTATTGCATATAAGTCTCAGCATGACTCTCTTCTGGAACCAAACTGACTTTCAAGGCATCCATTCACTAAACCAGTGTAGTGATATTGCCACGGGGATCTGGAGATAGGAAAACACAGTGGCTTTTGACTCCAGAGCAGTAAGCTCAGATAAGATTCTCTCAAGTTGGCTCCCTGTTATAAAACAAGGACAATAAGCTGGGAAGTGCAGAGAGCTTCTACAGTGTCAATTTGCCAGGCAGATCCCAAGTCTACTGCTATCACCCACCTCAATACATAGTTGCTGTCCTGTTGTTTTGATTCTGTTTTACAGAGAAGTAGACAAGTGCTGAGTGCTTTTAATCTGCTATCTTATATCTCTTGGTAATTTTTTAAAAAAATTTTTATGTTTCCTAGTTCTTTCCGTTGAAGAGACCCCAAAACAATGAAGTAACATTGAACATTGCTACTACCTAGATTGTGATGAAGAAATAACATTACCATTGAAACATCACAGATATTTAGAGAAACAGGTAAATCCAGGACTGGGGCAAGAAATGTAGAAGATGAGTCTGAAATAATTTTTCATAATAAAGATTTCATTACATGACAGAATCAGGTACATAACTTGGGCTTAATAACTCTAGTTCTCTAAGTATCTTATATGTCCCTCTTTAGGCACTATAGTGAGACCATGAATTTCCTCCTTACATGCAAATTTTTCTTCAGTTCTTTCAGGCCCTAACCCATCTGGTTCATAGTTATGCATGGTTTTATGACAAGGACACCTGTTCCTTGGGATCTAAACCATAATCCATTGTGAGCTCCCTTCATATTGGCAGCAGTGACTTCTAGCTCCTATTGACTTGGGATGAATTCAAACAGGTGTCTTAGAGGCAAAAGTCCCTTTATCACATTACAAATGCCTTGGCATGTAGTAATGTCCATTAATGAAATCCTTCTTGAATTGATGCTTAAATGATGCCAAAAGAAGATCTATTTCAACAGGAGCTTTGAAAAATCACTGCTGTGCATTTTGCTTCATGTATTAATCAATGAATTAAAAAAAATTCAATTAGCATCCATCATGCGTAAGACACAGTGCTAGACTCTGAAGAGAAAACAAAACCCAAGAAAATACTTGAAGCCTTGAGCCCTGGTCTAAGAATCTGGCAATCTCTTCATCCCTGACCATCATAGAGAAGCTTATGAGGTTCAGACATTGTCCAGGCTGATGGTGTGTAATGCAGGACAGGATGTTATGAGTCTCCAGGGCTTTTAGCTCCAAAATTAGAAAGGCCGACCAGCAATTATCTCCTTGAGAGAGGTAGAAAGACATTGTTTTCCAGAAGAGTATAATCTCCCCTATAGCCATACGAAAGCATGTAGTAAACAGCATGGAAAAAAACTAATTGCTCTTTTGGTACATTTTTAACCTTTTCATTTTATTTAAAGATATACCAGGCAAAAATATGTTTGTTATGATGTATGCATATAAAACTGATTCAAAATTTAGTAACATTTTAAACAACTGCCATGCTCATTCCACACTGATGCTTCTGGATCCCTCAACCTTCTCCTTTAGCTTTCCAAATTAGAGTCTTCATAGACTCAGCTTAATGGTTTTTAACCCTCCACTTGGATCTGACATTTCCTATGTTTTAACTTTGTCTCTTCAATAAAAGGGCAGACATGAAGTATGTACATATCCACGGTGCTGTTGAGTAATGTTCAATGCATTAAGGAAGACTTTTATAAGATAATCTTCCTCTTGGTCTGTCTATAAAACAAAAAAAAGAAAGTACAAATGTCTCTTTCATTAGTTACACATTTAATTTTATATTATGTTTGCTTAAAATGGAAAGTGCCCATTCCACCATGGAAATTGTAAACACAAAATTTACCACTCACCTATCCCACCTCTACATTTTGCTAAACCATGTAAAAGATGTAGAATTATCATTCACGTAAAAGCATTCTTCCTGCTTCCTTTTGTTTTATTTTATGGTGAAGTGAGTATCTTGTTTGTTTTCTCTACTTCTTGGCAGACAGCAGTGGATTTTTTTCTTAAATTTAATCTGAGGTCTGTATCTTTTCTTATATTTACTTGGCTCCAGATCTTTTCACAAAGCAACATTGTCCATATTCTTCAGAAATTGATGATCAAGCCTCTCATCTTCTTTGTGTTAAGAGATTACTGAATATTATAACATCTTATCAGCAAACCAACTTGATTTTGGTGCCCAGTATGCTACTTCCATGTGTTTCTATAGTTAATGCTTTAATAATTGCCCCAAGTCCCTTTCTCAAAATTAGGGAGGGGGTGTAATACCCAAGCTGAAGTAACAATGGAATCCTTCTTTCCTTCTCTTTCCCCTCTTTAGGGGTTGGTAGAGGATTGGATGACCACCAGTCAGATGTTATAGTCTGAGACCAGGAAAGCAGACTCATTCTCTCTACAGTGACAAAGAAGAGACATTGAAGTGACAGGTTTTGGAGATGTGATCTGAGGGAATATAGAAGCTGTCAGAGAGAGGCAGAGAGGAGAGGTGGAGACAGTGCTCCACTCCTTGGTTCCAGTCTTCTGCCTGCTATTAGACTTGTGAACAACACAAATCTATTAAAAACTTTTAAATGGAAATTCTCTGTTAAATAATATGTTCAACTGCATCAATGAAAGATTTGAATATCTTAAAGTCAGGTAAGGAAAATTTTACCCTATTCCAAACCTGTGCTGAATTTAAAAAACCATGGCAGCTTGTATAAAATAAATGAGTATTAAAATATAGTGGACCACTGGTGTTCTTTAAATCCTACATAGTTTGTGATGGACTTCTGTCTCTAGAAATCAATTTTATCAGCTAATGATCTCTCTCTCTCTCTCTCTCTCTCTCTCTCTCTCTCTCTCTCTCTCTCTCCCCCTCTCCCTCTCTCCCTCTCCGTCTCTCTCTCTCTCTCTCTCTCTCTCTCTCTCTCTCTCTCTCACACACACACACACACACACACACACACACACATATATATACAAGCCTGTATGAAGAATAAAATTGAGAAGGCAGTTATATTCAGCCAAACACCTGACTGGTTACTTGCTATGAAAATCAATGCATTGGCTGAACAAAATTTAACCTCTTTCTCTTTTCAGATTGGTGACAAAAAGTAAGACTAAGTTCTGAAATGCCTATCACTTTCTACAGAAAAAATAAGTTTTGGGTTACAATTATTAATACACACACACACACACACACACACATATGAGAGAGGGGAAAGATAATATTTGTTGAAATACTAGTATGTGCAATTTTGTTCAAAGCCCTACATGAGATGTGTATTACTATTTACTCTTACGAAATTTATGACTCAAAGATGAGATACAGAAAATGTAAAGAATTTGTTTAAACCAAACAGCTTGTAAGTACAAAGTCCGAATTCAAATCTAGGTGTTCCTGACTTTGAAGTCTATCGTGTTTATGTTATACCATGCTATTCAGTAGGTTAGCTACTATCAAAGGCTAATCGCCAAGTGAAGCAATGGAATTTGGTAGGAACTTATCACTGGATCAGGGAGTTAAGTCCCAGCTCTCTCCCTTCCTTGACTATGTGATAGTGGACAAGGCAAAACTCTTCTCTTATAGTTTTCATCATATATAGAATTCTGTATTATTCAAAGAATACATATATACCATCAGAATGCTATAAAACTTATCAAATATGATATGAATTTCTAGAAAGCTGCCTACATTCATCATGTCTGCCTCTAGGACCACACAGCTGCAAAACTATGCAAAAGGTTTAAGATATTCATTTGTCTGCAGCCAAGATCAAAAACATACTAACTGGCTTGTTTAAGGATTGAGCCTTCAAAATCAAACTCACATTTAATAGAGGCTATAATCCCCAATCAAAGAAAATCTAAAATATTTTCTATCAGTTAACAGTAGTTGTGTTGCTATCCATAAAACAATATCATTATTCTTTCATTTTAGCATAAACTAGGAGCAGTGATCATGTTACATTTTAAAATTACACGGTACTATTTGAGTTCTATGTTTTGTGTTAAAACAGACTTTCTAAAATATCATAGATCCTGAAGCAAAATTTAATCTATGGGAAAGAGCAGGTCCCATAAAATATCATAAGAAATAATTCTAGAAATATTTTTAACTCCTAATAAAAAAAATAAAAAAGAAAACAAAATCATGCTTAGGGGGAAAAAAGCATTTTTTAAAGAATTGTTGTCTGAGTACTTTGTAGGTATAGTCAAGGTTTTCACACATCCCACATCCAAGTAGAATTTGAGTAGATATTAATATTTTTATTTTCCTGTACTATAAATACTGTGTTTTGAGATTCAGATTGCTCAAGTTTTGTAGTTTTTTTAAAATCTATTTTAATATTTTTTCATTTTAGATTCTCCTTCTGACATGACTCTGTTGACACATATAAGCCTCTATGAAGAATAAAATTGAGAAGGTAGTTATATTCAGCCAAACAACTGACCAGTTACTTGCTATGAAAATCAATGCATTGGTTGAACTATAAAATTTAACCTCTTTCTCTTTTCAGATTGGTGACAAAAAGCGAGACTAAGTTCTGAAATGCCTATCACTTACTACAGAAAAATTAAGTTTGGGGTTACAAATGTTAAGTGCCCACTCCTTAATATGTTGATCATCAGAAACTCTCAGTCTAGAATATATTCCTTTCATTTTCTGGAGCCACACAGAAAAATAAACTCACATTATTTTACATTTACAAAATATTTTCCACCAAAAATGCATGAATTTTCAAAAGTTTCATGCTACCACAGCTTCTACTCTCTGCTTAGAGAAGCCCACTAAGACTTTGGATAAAACTTTTCAGTTATATCTTCTCTTATCAGTGCTTTGCTCTATCAGTGAATTTTTACTTATATTTTGATTTTCTACTGTTAATTTTGTCTAAAGAGCAAATCTGGAAGGGATAATATAAGAGCAACCATGGCAGATTAGAATCTGAAGGAGACAGAAAAAGCAAAAGCCTGAAATTTCTATCTTCTTCTATTCAGTGGCTTTGACAATTATATTTGTACAATGCCAGATGCAAATTAACTGGAAAATAGACAATAATTCCTTCATTGGAAAATATCTCTTTGGTTCTCATACTTCAAAGGAGGAATACATCTCTGGAATGGAGGAATTTCTGGGTCACTGTTGCATTTCTATGAAGACTCTGTTCTCACATCTTCTTTATTCTTTAGCTCTCAGGCTATTTTCTAGCTTCCCTAGATATTTTTCTCCTTTCCCACTATTTAAAATGTTATAAAAAATTCTGACTGCAGCCCATTTCACAGTGTGCACTGGCACTCATACTTCCCTTGTGATTTCTATGTGTTGTTGATTCCAATATATCTATTTTGGATATATTAATGGATATGGAATTAATAAAAATCAATAATTCCATATCCATTAATTCCATATCCAAAGAACCAAATTCCCCCTGGAGATCTGGGGAAGTTAAAGTAGACATGTATGAAAATTGATATCTTCTCTCCAGAAGTGGATGTAAATTGAAGTAACTGACTGGCCCATGACATTTCCTTCTGCCTAAGAGAACAAAGTGGATAGGCTTAGGTTGGATTGAACACATTTTGTTTTCCAGGAACCAGGACACTGGATGAAGAAACTAGAAAATGTAACTGTTAGAATTTAGTCATTTTGATGGGAGTTACAAGAAAAAAAAGTTCTTCAAACTCTTACTGCCAGGCAGCATCTCCAGAGGGAACCCAGTTTCTTCCAGATCCCATTTTTGTTTTTTATTGCTACATTATTAAAACCTCTTTCTTTTCATGTATTCTTATCTTTAATAACTATATCATTATCTAGTCTGCTGGGCCATGAATTGGAAATCCTAAGAGTTGTCTTTTCTATCCATAATCATTCAGTTAAGCTAGAGATAGGGCATTGTAGGCAGTGATTATATTCTCGTGTCTGAAATAAAAATGTGTTCTTTAAAATTGTATAAGATTGGAGACTAGGTCTGTCGCTATAGCTCAGTGGTAGAGTTCTTGCCTGGCATAGTGAGGCACTGGGTTCAATCCTCAGTACCACATAAAAATAAATAAGTAAAAAACAAATAAATAAAATAAAGGTGTCTATCTACAACTAAAAAAAATGTTAAAAAAATAAAAAGATTGGAGAATAGCTTTCTCCTTCTCCTTAGGTCCAATGCATTCAAAATTTCACCCAGGTCTTAAACACATGGCTGTTTTTGTTTTTAATTATTATCAGATGAAGTACTTACTTTACTTTTCCACATCAGGCATGTACACACTTTAAAACATGAGCCTCAGGTACAGTTTTGTGAGATGATCCTGGAACCCAGAGTATTCAGAAACTAAGACTAACTAAATAAAAATGGGGATTTTTCACTTCATTTTCATCCAACTAATTCCCTTACTCTTTCTTTCTGAACATCTTCTGAAATTAAATTTATATATATGAAGCTCTACCTGTCTCCACTTCTGCATCCCAATATTAGTTCCATTTATCCAACCCATCCACTTTATAAGAATTACTTTCCCTAAATTTCAAGATGGCGAACTAGAGGAGGTCACTTTCCTGGGTGCTCCATGGCATGAAAGCAGATGGGTAGCTTCTCAGCAAGGTGGGTGAACAAACAAAAGTCGAGGGCTTTGCTGGAATTTAAAACTGGATATTCAAAGCAGATGGGGAGACTCAGGAGGTTGAATATAATAAAATTAGAAAGAAATCCCCAGCAGCACAGCTGTAGCTGCGGCCAGGCCGGAAGCACCAGCCAGAATGGTCCCTCTGTGAGCAAATGAAGGAGATTTAAAGGGAACCCACATTTTCAGGGAACTGAAGGGACCCACATTTTTAGGAGGCCTGAGGCATTTCTGGGTATGGAGCATTTAGAGATCGAGGACATTACCTTACTAAACTGAAAGCTGTGCTGCACAGTACTTTTGTGCAGGAAAGAAGCTACCATCTCTCCTAGTGGGCACGTGGAGGACAAAGGAAGGAACCATTTTGCAGTTGGCAGCTAAGGAAGCCAATTCCTGACAAGCCTTGGTTTGGCCTGAATTAAAGCCCTAGTAAACATACCCTGCACTACCATAGAGTGTACTTAAGAGACCAGAAGAAAAGTGTGGAGAAAGGTTAAAAATCCATCCAGTTCTACCCTTCCCCCTCATATTCAGCTGCTTTCAGGACTGACTGGGAGAGATACATCGGGCTAGGAATTTGGAAGGGCAGTGGTGGGAATGATTGAGTTTGGAGACTGAACCCAAGACCAGAAAACATGGGGATTGCAGGTGACAGAGGGGCCTAAGAATTGGCTTCTCCAGCATACAAGTGGAATCCAAGGGGGATCCTTGGGATGCAGCTTTCCAACTTGGATCAGCAGTCACTAGGTTCTGGAGGTACACTGATGTAAAATCCCCAGACCAACTGGCATCAGCAAAGAGCCTGGAGCTTACCTAAGCCAAAATCCTACCCCCAGGAATTTTGCCTATGGGAGTACCTCTCACTCCAGCAATCCAGATGACCCCATTTAAAACTGTTGAGAAGAGAAGCTGAGAATCTTTTTCTCCAATAGAAATAATTTCATAATTTATTATTAATATTTCTCTCTCTCTCTCTCTTCTTTTCTCTATTTAAATGTGAACTTAATGGTACATGGATATTTATACATGCTCATATTTTTTCTCTTTTCTGGCATTTTTGAAGCCAGTTATTTTTCATGGATGAGTTGTTTGAGGACTAGGATGTTTGATTAGTATATTTTAGTTTTGTTTTGTATTCTTTTATTTATATTTTGAGTTTTGATTTTTTTTAATTTTATATATTTTTTTCACTTACATGTTTTCCTTGATTCTCTTTCTCTCTTTTCTTCCACTAACAGCCAATCTCTATTTTTTCTCACTATTATTCTTCCTTAAATTTGTTTACTTATATCTGCTCTCCTCCTCCCTCATAATCATCACATCCTATATCTCTTCTCTTCTCTTTCTCCCTGTTCATCATTTGAAATTATAAACTCTTTTGCAAACTATTGTTGTTATTATAGGCAATAACTAACTGATCATATCTTTTCTGTTCATTGTGAAAATTAATATTGTGGACATCATAATAGGAACTATTTGGTTTAATGCTGTATATTGTTTTCATTGGTTGTTATTATTTGTCTCCCCCTAAACAGTGAGGTACTGGAAAACTTCAGGGACACTATAAGTCCACAGGGTAGAAACTCTACGGGCCCATATCCATACTGTTAGATGGGTAGACACACAAACAACATGAAAAAACAAGGGAACAAATGGTCCCAAAGAAACTAAGATATTCCATGGGCTGGAGATGTGGCTCAGCGGTAGCGCGCTCGCCTGGCATGCATGCGGCCCGGGTTCGATCCTCAGCACCACATACCAACAAAGATGTTGTGTCCGCCGAGAACTAAACAATTAATATTAAAAATTCTCTCTCTCTCTCTCTCCTCTCTCACTCTCTCTTTAAAAAAAAAAAAAAAAAAGAAACTAAGATATTCCAATAACAGAATCTATTGACACTATACTGAAAGAAAAGTCAGATAAGGAGTTTAGAATGTACATAGTTAAACTGATCTGTAAAGGAAAGGACAGTATAAGGATTGAAATCAGAGAGAAAAAACAGGAAGTGATAGATCACTTTAATAAAGAGAGATTCTGGGAAAAAAAATCAAGCAGAAATCCTCAAAATGAAGGAATCAATAACCCAAATTAAAAATTTAATTAAAAGCATCACTAACAAACTAGATTACTTGGAAGACAGAGTTTCAGGCAATATTAATCTTGAAAACAAAAGTGACCACAGAGAAAAGATGTTAAGAGACCATAAAAAGAACTTCCAAGAAATATGCAATAAACTGACATGACCAAATTTAAGATTTATTGGGATAGTAGATGAAGGCTCAGAGATACAAATGAAAGGAATGCACAATTTTTCAATGAAATAGTAATAGAAAATTTCCCAACTCTAATAAATGAAATGGAAAATTGAGTACAAGAGGCTTACAGGACCCTACATATACAAAACTACAGACCTGTACCAAGACACATTATTATGAAAATGTGTGACACACAAAATAAGGATAGAATTTTAAAGCCTGTCAGATAAAAATGACATGTAACATTTAGAGGGAACCCAATCTGGATTTCAGCTGATCAACCCAGACCCTCAAAGCCAGGAGGTATTGGAATAATATATACCAAGTTCTGAAAGAAAATGGATGCCAGCCAAGAATACTATAACCAGAAAAATAAGCTTCAGAATTGATGATGAATAAAAATCTTTCATGCTAAATAAAAGTTAAAAGAATTCACTACTAGAAAGACTGTACTACAAAACATAATAAGATAATTCATGAAGAAAAAATTAAAAATAAAAGTAAAAAACAGCAAAGGGAGGAACTACACTAAAAGAATAGTGAATCAATGGAAAAACTAATTCAAATTAAAAACTAGAAATAAAACAAAATGACGTGGATTAAAAATCATATCTCAATAATGGAATTGAATGTAAATGGCCTAAACTCATCAATCAAAGACATGGACTGGCAGATTGGATTAAAAAAGAAGACCAAACACAATATGTTGTTTCCAAGAGACTCACTTCATAGGCAAAGACATCCACAGACTGAAGGTAAACGGATGGGAAAATACTTATCATTCACATGGCTCTTGTAAACAAGCAGGGGTTTCTATCCTCATATCAGATAAAGTGGACTTCAAGCCAAAGTTAATCAGAAGGGATAAAGAAGGACATTTTATACTGCTTAAGGGAGGGAATTTTACATCAATAAGACAAACAATCATAAATATTTATGGTCCAAACAATGGAGCACCAATGTACATCAAACAAACCTTTCTCATTTCAAGAAGTAAATAGACCAAAATACAAAATAATACTGGCTTACTTTAAAATACCTGCCTCACACTAGATAGATCCTCCCAACAAAAACTAAATAAAGAAGCTATACAACTAAAAATGCAATTAATAATTTAGACTAACAGACATGTATAGAATATTTCTTCCATCAGTGACTGACTGAATTCACTTTCTTATCAGCAGCACATAGATCCTTCTCTAAAATAGACCAGGTCACAAAGCAGCTCTTAGCAAATAAAATAATAGAATATTATTATTATTGTATTATCTGTATCCTATCAGATCATAATGAAATACATGTAGAAATCAACAATTAAATAAAAATAGAAACTACTGTAACACCTGGAGACTAAATAATACACTATTAAATATCCAATAGGTAGCAGAAGAAATTAGGGATTTTAATTTAAAAAAAATACGTAGAGGTAAATGAGAATAGCAACACAATATATCAAAATCCTCTGGGACATGATGAAGGCAGTGCTAAGAGGAAAGTTCATTGCATTGACATCATTCATTAAAAGAATAGAAAGTCAGCAACAACAACAAAATCATAACCTAACATTACATCTCAAAGCCCTAGAAAAGGAAGAATAAAACAACACTAAAGCTGTAGAATATAGGAGATGATTAAAATCAGAGCTGAGATCAATGAAATTGAAACAAAAGAATCCAAAAAAAATTGACAAAACAGAAATTTGGTTCTTTCAAAAAATCAATAAAATCAATAAAGCCATAGCTAAGCTATCAGAAGGAAAGAGAAAAAACTCAAATTTATATAATTCACAATGAAAAAGGAAATATCATGATGGACACTACTGAAATCCAGATGATAATCAGAATGTATTTTGAAAATTTATACTTTATTAAAATAGAAAATCTTGAAGACATCATCAAATTTCTAGAGGCATATTACCTACCTACCCAAATTAAGTCATGTGGACTTAGAAAATTTATATAGATCAATTTTAAGCAATGAAATTGAAGATATTATCAAAAGCCTACCAAGAAAGTAAATCCCAGAACCAGATAGATTCCTAACTGAGTTCTACCAGACCTTCAAAGAAGAACAAACACCAATTGTCCTCAAATTATTCCATAAATATAAAAGGAGAGAATCCTTCCTTTTATATGAGAATGAGAGAAAATCTTTGCCACCTGCACCTCAGATAGAACATTATCTCCATGATATATAAAGAACTGAAGACACAACATCAAAAAAAAAAAAAATACAACCAAAATCCAATCACTAAATGGCCTGAGGAATTGAACAGGCACTTCACAAAAGAAGAAATATGAATACTCAACAAATATATGAAAACATGTTTAACATAAGTATTAGAGAAATGCAAATTAAAGCTACACTGAGGTTTCATTTCAGTCCAGTCAGAATGACAATTATCAATGATATATGTAACAACAAATGTTGGAAAGAATGTGGGGGGAAAGGTATACTCATACATTGCTGGTGGGACTGAAAATTGGTACAACCACTCTGGAAAGCTGTTTGGAGATTCCTCAGAAAACTTGGAATGGAGCCAGATTTTGACCCACTTATTCCACTTCTTGGCATATAACCAAGGGATTTTAAATCAGGATACTATAGTAACCCAGAAACATCAATGTTTACAGCAGCACAATTCACAGTAGCTAAGCTATGGAACCAACCTAGGTGCCCTTCAATAGATGAATGGATAAAGAAAATGTGGTACATATACACAATGGAACATTACTCAGCCATAAAGAAGAATGAAATTGTGGCATTTGCCAGTATATGGATAGAACTGGAGGCAATCATGCTAAGTGAAATAATCCATTCCTGAAAAACCAAAGGCTGAATTTTCTCTCTGAAAGCAGATGATGACTCACAATAGGCGGGAGATGAGGGTGGGGAGGAGAAGTGGAGGTTAACCAGCTTTGACAGTGGAAATGGGGAAAACTGAGAAGGAATGGGAACGGGAAAGATAGTAGAATGAATTAAATGTAACTTTCGTATGTTCATATATGAATACACAACCAGTGCAACTCCACATCACATACAACCTCAAGAATGGTAAGTTATACTCCATGTTTGTATGATATGTTAAAATATACTCTACTTTCATGTACATCTAAAAAGAACAAATGTGTGTGTGTGTGTGTGTGTGTGTGTGTGTGTGTGTATCTCAGAATTATTCCCCATATATATGTAAGACCATCATAAGATATTGTGATGGTTAATCTGGATTGTCAACTTGATTGGATTAAGATATGCCTAGGATAAAGAGACTTCTGGTGCATCAAAGGCAATGTTTTCCAGAGATGACTAGGACGGGAGACAGCAAACAGTGCGGAGACCTTCTCTGAATTCAGTGGTAGAAGTCCAATAGGCTGGGGACTTGGATGGAATAAATGTAGAAGAAAGAAGAAACCAGTGTAAACACACGTTCTATTCTTATTGAGCAGGTACAACAATCCACTGCTGCCTTTGAAGTCCAGCTCCTTCACTCTTCTAACATGGCTTCTGATCAGAGACTCCAAGGAGTTATAAAGCCTTTAATCTCAGACTGGGGTGCATCATTCATCCCTCTTGTTCTGAGGCTCCAGTTTCTTGAACTGAAGAACTACTTGTTCCTCAGCAGATGGCCATTGTGGGACTATCTAGCTTCTGATCATATAAGCCAACCAAATAAATTTTATAATTATACATATTCTGTTGGTTCTGCTCCTCTAGAGAACTCTGACCCAGAGGTTTCCTGAGATATTATAGTCTCAAAGTTATAAGATTGACTGAAATTGCATAGAGAATTAGGCAGAGCTGAGTGCCAACGTGATAGTGTTTTGTTTATATTGTGTGACATGAAAATACCCTGAATTTAAGGGAGAATCTTTACGGCTGAGATATTCCAACAGAACATGATGGAGAAAATGACATTGAAACCGGTTCTTGAGGACTGGAGGTAGCATGAATGAGAAGATAAGAATAATAATTCCAAGTTAAAGGAAGATTCTGAACAAAAGTCAAGGTGTTCAAGTTCAGAACATTTTTGAGGAAAGGTGAAACTAGTCCCAGAGTTCATATGATAGTGCACAAGAAGGGGAGTGGGAGAAAATGAGATTGAAAATGAAAACTAAGAATGAAAACTGGATGTCATCAGTGAACAAATGAGAGAAGGGAAAGGATGGAATTAAGGAAGGAAATAAAGGAGAAGAAAGAGAGAAGAAAGTAGAAAAGAAAGAAAGGAGAGAGAAGTAAAGATGAAATGAATTTGTTCATATAATGCAACATAATATCCCGTTGTGTTCTGGCATTTTGATAAGATATAGAACCACAAAAATCTCCTTTTGACTAAATAAGATGAGACCCATGGTTATTGGCCATTCTAATCAGACAGTGATGCCTATGAGACAGGAAATAGAAAAGACAAGTCCTACAATTATCCTAGCTTACTGTCTTGAAGTTTTCCTGACTAGGTTGCAAGAAAAGGGTCCAGTATATACTCAGAGGTTTCCTGAGTAGAGAAGATGAAGCCAGGAATCTGGGGAAGACAATGAAGTTCAAGTTCAAAAGGCAGAATATCAGAGAAAGAAAGGCTACCTGGAAAGGGAACTGAGGAGGCTTCTAGGCGATTTCCCTCAAGTGTTCTGCAGAGCACTGATTAGCACATGCATGTGAGAAACCTTCTTGAAACAGTGAGTGAATCAGGGAGACCTCTAAAAGTATTAGAGGGAAAAGGAATTAGAACTGACACAGAGTAATAGTCTCTGTTCTCAGCAGACAGAAAAGAAAGCCTCATAATTTGTGAGGAGATCAGAAAACTAAGAAAAGTCTTATTTCAGTAATGGACAGAAATTAACCCTGGAGTAAATGCTATGTTGATCTCACCTAATAGAGCTTAACAATAAAACCCAAAAAGATGACGAAGCTTTCCAGTAACTTAAATGTGTACCAGAACAAAAGTAACGTATATATTTTAGAAATACAAAACTTTCCCAGTATTCAGCACATTAAACTTTACCTCCCCCAACAACAACAACAACAACAAACAAACAAACAAAAAAAATCCAGAAAAGCAAAGAACAATCCATCATGAAGAGAAAACCTGGTTGATAAAATCTGACCAAGGATGGCACAGATTTTAGAATTATCATTTAAAATATTTATTATCACTGAATTCAATATATTCTAGAAGATAAAGGAATTATATTACATGTCAACAGAAACAAAGATGATAAAAAAAAGTCATAAACTTGTAAAATGAAGAACAGTACATCTGAACTGAAAACTATACTGGATGGGATTAAGAGTAATTAGACATTTGTTTAAAAATTAGTGAACTTGAAGAAATAACAATAAAAAAATTATACAAAAGGAAATACAGAGCAGGAAAAGACTAAAAAGAAAAAAAATAGATTCCCATGATCCAAAATTCAATAAACAAGAAATGAATTTGTTCATTTGTGAAAATAATTTTACCAAGATACATTATAATTAAGTTATTTAAATCTAAGACTAAGTATAAAAATATTAAAACAGAACATTGGAGAAAAAATATTTTATATGGACAGAAAATGATGGTGAAATGTTAATTGTGCAAATTAAATTTGAATAGTAACTCCCTTATATTATGAATAGCACAAAAAATTAGTAAATTATTCCAGTATTTGAAAACTATCATCTCATTCCACAAACAATTCCCTCATTCATTGACAAACCAATGTTCTAAGGAAAGTTTTGCAGTTTCAATCTTGTTTGCTCATTATATAGAAAATATTGACCAACATTCACATTGAAATTACATCCATTAATCAGTTGGAACCATGAGTCGATTGTATAAAAGTTAAGCAAAAGGTAATGAAAGTATTTTATTTTATGTTCCATTATTCTTATAAATTTTGTGTATTGCCCTTAAAATTTACAATAAGCTTAAATATATAAGAATATTTATTTATTTTTCCCAGAGAGTTGGCCAGCTAAATGCTTAACAATATCTCACTGGACTATAGGCCCAGTTTATAAACACAGACCCTATTCAGGGGTTTTCCTCCTGGGCACCTGTTTTGGCCTCTTTCTGTAACTTGGTTACAGATGACAGCTCAACTCCCTCTAATGGTATTTGCCTGCCTGTGATCTTTGAACCATGAATAAGAATATTTTTTAACTTTATTTTGTTTTATTTATTTATATGTGGTGCTGAAGATCGAACCCAGGGCCTTGCACATGCAAGGCGCGGCGAGCACTCTACCGCTGAGCCAAAATGCCAGCCCTCCTTTTTTTAACTTCATTTTTTTAAGGAATATTTTATTGATATTTCCACAACTACTTAGTACCCTGGAATAATATTCTGAAAATAAAACAATCTCTAACTCTTAAAATGGCAATTTTAGATTTTAGATGCCACAAATACAATGTCACATAAATTAAAACACCAAAAGTAGAGACCATCAGAATAACACTGATATATTTGCTACAATAAATAGAAATGTTTTGTATCATAAAAAACATCATTGCCAAAGTTAAAAATCTAAATATGAATTATGAAAACATATGGGAGTGACATTTCCAATACCTTTAATCTATAAGTAATTTTTACCTGCCTGTAAGAAAAAGATAATACCATGGTGAAAAAAAATAGGCAGAAGTCAGGAAGCGAAATTTCACCAGGAAATTCAAATGACGGATGAAATTCAGTAATAGTCTCACCAGCAATCAAAACAATTAAAGTCAAAATAAAATATACAATTAACTTTTTTTTCTTTTTTAGATGTATTTTTTATTAGTGCATTATAATTTTACATAATTGTGAGGTTCATTTTGACATAAATAAATGCCTATCCCATGATTTGGTCCATTTCAATCCCCAATGCTATCTGCTTCCTTTTCCTTCTCCCTTCCCCTGATCCTGGTTTTCCTTCTATTAATTTATTTTTTGATTGATACATGCATAAAAGTAGAATAGATTATGATATATTTATAGACACACATAGCATAATTAGGTCAGTTTTATTTTGCCATCCCTCCTCCCCCACCTTGGATCCATTTTGATTCCCTTTCTGTACTTTACTCTTCTATTTTTATGAGATCCTCTTTTTTAAAACAATTCTTTATTTCTGTCTAGCTTCCCCCTATGAGAGAAAACATTTGATCCTTGGCTGACTGAGTCTGGCTTGCCACTACTTAATTTATAAACTATTATTAACTTAATTTATAAAATATTTTTATAATTTGGATGCCTAGCACAGATGAATTGCTTAAACCATTTATACACATGCAGAATACTTAAGCAACCATAAAAATCTATAATTAATTATATTTACCATCATGGAATGACTATAACAATATATAATTCTGATGTGAAAAAAATGGCAGATTTGAAACTGTATACAATATTATCTCACTTTTGCCAAAAATATATAAATTTATATACTTGTGTGTATATACATGTATACAATGGATAAGATTTTGCAGGATATAATTTTAACTCAGCTTTTATTCAAGGTGGGTTTTTTCCCTTCTTTTTTTTTTTTGATTGATGTTTTTAAAAAATAAATGACAGCAGAATGCATTACAATTCTTATTACACACATAGAGCACAATTTTTCATATGTCTGGTTGTATATAAAGTATGTTGACACCAATTCGTGTTTTCATACATTTACTTTGGCTAATGATGTCTATCACATTCTACCATCCTTGCTAATCGATTACCCTGCCCTCTCCCACCTCTCCGCCCCATAGAGAATTCATCTATGCCTCCCATGCTCCCCCTCCCTACCCCACTATGAATCAGTCTCCTTATAACAGAGAAAACATTCGCCATTTGTTTTTTGTGGATTAGCTAACTTCACTTAGCATTATCTTCCCCAGTGCCATCCATTTACCTGCAAATGGCATGATTTTATTCTCTTTTTGAGTAAAATTCCATTGTGTATATATGCCACAAAGATCACCTCAACAGGTTTTTTTCCTTCTAAAATTTGCTTATTTGTAAGTATGCATGACTTACACAATAGATTTTGAAAGCCCAGTCTCCCATTATTTCAGCATCTTATGAGTTTCATAATCAGGTGACTCAAGAACTGTTAGTACTCAGATTCTTCAGAATTGCAGCTGTTTTGCTTAGAGATGCATTTGGAAGCAGCTCAGCAGGGTAAGTATAACCTAGGAGGGCACTCCTGGAGGGAGGAGAATTCCTTGTGTTTGCACTTTTTCTGGCTGTGCAAATGCTCTGCTGACTGGAGCAATCCACAGGTGGTTGCTCTCTTCTGCCTTGGTGCGAAAATGCAGAGACTGACTCATTTTACTGAATCATTTTACTGGTGATATGACTCTGGGTTTGGTTACCCACAGGCATTTCTGGTGACTAGGTACCCCAGGGGAAGTTTTATGTTAATGTATTAACAGAGGCTTTTCCAGTCCAAGTGAAAGGTTGTGAATGACACTGAGGAGGACCACACCCTCTCATGTATATCCGTTTACAGTTTACTAGGATTGGGGCAACCTGACCTCTTGGGCTTGTATCCTTCTTTGGCATCTCTGGGCAAAAAGCCTCAAGGTTCTGACTTCAAAGTTGGAATTTTGACTACAGGGCAATGTCTCATATTTCAATCATCTCCATACTTCTACTCTTTAAGACTACCCTGAAAAGGCCTCTAGCCATCTGTCATGAAAGGTCCAACGCAGAGGTTACTTCTGGAGATAAGAGACTAGAGTTTGCTGAGAAAATGGGAAGGCTTGTGCCTAATAAGGGAACACTTATCAGGGTTTGTGTTGCATATGAACAGTATTGCTGTCTTTTCTTCTGTTGAGTCTACTGGCAAAGGTATCCTTAAAAGCAATCAAGTCATCTTTTGATTTGATACCTATAGAATCTTCAAAAACGTGCCAAGAGCTGTGCTAGATACTGAAAATAGGAAAATGAATTTGTCAAAGCCCTGACCTCTTGTCATATAAAGTCCACCCAGGACTTGATGTGAATAAATGAGTGTTCACAGAGTCTGGAAGCCCAGGCATAATACATGCAGGATGTCAGAGATACCTCCAGTATACAAAGCCTTTGATGTAATCACATTATGTCTGTGGACTTTATAAAAATAAGCGATGACATAGAGTCAGACCCTGTATTCCACTGAATAACTAATTCCACCTCATGGAGACCACAGAGAGAAGGCTTGAAGGATGAGTAGATGTTCATATGGTGAAGGAATTAGAGAAGGGCATGGTTTGGAAAGGAAACAGCATTGAAAAGAGAAATAGAAGCTGGGCATGGTGTCACACATCTGTAATCCCAGCGATTTGGGAGGCTAAGGCAGGAGGATGGAAAGTTCAAGACCAGCCTTAGCAATTTAGTGAGGACCTAAGCAACTTAGAAAGACCCTGTCTCAAAATAAAAATAAAATGGCTAGGAATATGGCTCAGTGGTAAACTATACCTGGGTTCAATCCTCAGTACTAAAAACAAAGAACAAAAAAAAAAAAAAAAGGAAGGAAAGAAAAAAAAAGAGAGCACCGTAGACCTGCTTGAAGACAGAGCTCACAAGAACTTATCGAGAAGCTGAGAGGAAGAGTATTTTTTATTGAGTTTGAGGGCCCAGGAACCAAAAATTAACTAGAAACACAGCAGAATCCATTTTCTTCCATTCATAACAATGCTTCTGGCAGGAAAAGGTTGGGCAATCACCAGATTGTTAGTGATAAGAAACACAACTAATAAAATAAACATTGAGGGAAAGCCTGGGCAGTTAACAGGGGTGGTGGCAGCCTTGTATTTTGAAAGTACCAAGGACAGACAGAGATGTGCCTACTTGATAATTGGTGGATGTACCTACAAATATCCAATGCTACAAAATAAGAATAAACTTCAGACTACAGAGTGATACCCAGTCAATGGAGCTGTGGAGCTGAGGATTTCTATAGCCACCATTCTTGAGCCTGGGATCTGGAGGCCTGATCCAGGCAAAGTTCATGAAGACAACTGAGTGTGAATAGGATCTAAGCCCTAGTACAGAGTCCAGTGGTAGAAGCTGAGAAAGGGGTCTCAGAGACTCACCGGGCATCATTTTGACTTTTTTCCCCGAAAGGCAGACTGTGCTCCACCCTAGGCCTAATGAATCCAAATTTCTAATTTAAGAAGCTATTTTGATGATTTATATGATGCTGATCTGCAGAGCATACTGCAAGATTCTAAGCCACTGGTCATCTAATTTGGATAGATGTACCTTGGAGGTTTTAATACTGATCTCTGGTCAGAAGACAGAAGAAGTAATCAGGATCACATCAAAAAATAGGTCTCAGTCTCAGAACAAAAATAAAAGGTAGATCATATGGAATGACAGTGGACCAACAAGTAGACTGATAGACACCCCATGGATTCAAAGACAGAAGGCTATAAAGTGAAAATCTACAATTTTGATAATGTTAAGTTTGGACTCCTGAATAAGCTTGATCCAGTATTTCACCAACACTATCTACAGACGAAATTTAAGGGAATGCATATTTTAAAATGCAGATTCTGCAAACTGAATCAGCATTTTTTGAGGGGAGGGCAAGTGATGTGCATTTTCTATGCATATTTCAGGAGAAACTGACTTATGCTAAAATTTAATAAGTATTTGTTTATGAGTCCTGGCTAACTATACCACATCAGCCTGAATGGAAGGGTTTTTCCTTGAGAGGATTTTTTTTTTTTTTGGTGTATATTTGAACAGGAAGTTTTGTTTTATTTGGTTTGGTACTGGAGATTGAACCCAGGAGTGCTTTACCCCTGAGCTACATTCCCAGTCCTTTTATTATTTTATTTTCAGATGGGATCTCAAAGTTGCTAAAGCTCCCCTTGAGCTCTTGATCCTCCTTCCTCAGTCTCCCAACTCACTGGAATTACCAGCATGCACCAGCCTGCTGAGTCACTAGGACTAGAGATGTGTACCACTGTACCTGGTCAGAAAAAAAAAAAAAAAGGTATTGTGCAATATTGATGCTCACACTGGAAAAAATTGAGACTTCCTGGCCCTCACTATCTAATACTATAACATGCCTTAGTCATTGTAACTACAAAACTAACCTCTCTTGCATTTCCAGTTGGCACTTCCAACCTGAAAAATGCTGGCTCAAACTCTCTAGTTCTCTGCTAGAGTAAAATGAAAGATCAATAAAATATACTGAGCAATTGCCTATATATAATTTAACTGTAGTAGGTACTGAGGTTGAGCAAGTCAGATCACAACTTCTGAAGCTACAAATATGTAAAAGTGAGGAAGTATGAGGTAGACTGCAGAGGACACAATCTGAGAAGGTGTGGGTTTGAAGCCATTCCCTAGCTGTGCAACATTGGGAAACCATTTCTCTTGCTTGACCTTCTGCCCTCTCTAGGAAATAGAAATTTTTAAAAAAGAAAATACCTCATTGAGTTCTCTCAGGGCTTTGGGAGATGATGAATACAGAAACACTTAGATATAAATTCAACTTAGCATTATTTTAAATGATTGCTCTCCTTTCTATGATAGTGGAAGCTTCTAAGATGGGCATTAACCTGAAGCCTGACACTCTAGGTCTTAGAGTCTCTTCGACAGCCCTGGAAGAAGCAGGCAACAAGCCCTCCCATTGGTTGAAATTGTGTATCAAATGCTCAAATAAAAATAAACTGCAGCTGCAATGTTAAAGGTTGTTTTGGCCTTCAGTCCCTGCACCCTGAGGCCTCTTAGAATTCCCCCCTCCATGCATTCAAGAGCAGGTGGTCAGGGGGAAATTCCCATAAGTCCCCTGAACAGGTTTTTTTTTTTTTCTTAGCCTGCCATACAGATTTATGCTCTCTCACTTTCTTTTTTGCTGTTTTTTCCTGTGTCTCTTTTCTTGCTTCTACATATAGATAAAATATGATGTGCTTATTATATGACATGTATTGAAAAATCATAAGCTGTGCCTTTGTGACAGGAATCTTCCATACCAATGCTCCACCAGCTCTGTTCCTCAGAAGCCTGACGCCATGGACTGCATCAGCATGCTCTCTACCTTTCAGAGAGGTTCAGTCAGTGGGAAGGTCAGAAGGTCAGAGTGGGGAGGAAAGAGGTGAGGCTCTTTAGTTCTCTGGATCCCAACCCCTGCATATAGCTCTTCCCAGAAGGCAGCAGCTCTGCAGGTCTCACTTTTTTCCAGGTCCATTTTACCCACCTTGGACTATATGGGCCTTGGGATAGGACATTGCCACTGTATCCAGAGTCAGTTCAGAACTATCTCTAATATCTTTCCTACCCTCTACCTTTGTGGTTTCCTCTTTGTGGATAAACATACCTTGAATTATCCTAATTTGAGTGGGGGAATCTGTGTCCTACTGGGATTCTTCCCAATAATGGCAATAACAAAACAAACCAAAAAAAAAAAAACAAAACAAAACAAAAAAAAAAAACAAAGCTGAACTTTGAGAACATGGACCAAAAGTCATCATATCTTTGCTATGGGACTTTCCTCATTGAGATTTCAGTCTTTTCCACTTATAATAAAATGGAAATTTTGGAATGTGTCATCTTAAAGATTCCTTCTCTAGCCACCAATGAAAGGGTTCACAAAAGGATAAAGTAAGATAAATTACTGTGGAGACAGATTTGCTATGATTGTCATTAGCTTGAATTTGCATACCTGTGTTCTCTTTACTGTCATTTCATCAGCTGGGACTTGTGGCATCTGTGCAGGTGAAGAAGGAGCTTTCTTATGTTTGGATTACTTTGACACTTATTAGTGTATGTGATTTCTGGTGGGTGGTGGTTTTAAGCCTCACTTACTTATTTGGAAATGGTACGCACATTAAATTTAGAAATGTCTGATTGTTGGCCTATGTTGTCCAAATTTGAATGGTTTCAAAAAGGAAACACAGCTTTCTGTTCTTTTAGACAACACTCATCATCGTCCATCAATCAATCAACTAACTGTCTTGGAACACTTACTGTCACTCAAGCTGATGCCAGCTTCTCAGTTACCATTGTTTTGACTCTTGGGAGGCAAAGAAAAGCACTCTGAGAAAAGGAAATGACAAGGAGGGCTTGTCCATGGCATCCGTTCACTTGGAGCCAGCAGTGACGCTGTTGGCTTCCTTCAAAGCCATGCTGTTATTTTGTCATGTTGCAATTCCTCGGTAAATCTAACTTGAAGAAACCTCAATCAGAGAACTTGTAGTTTACTGTTGTGGGCTACGAAGGATCATTGAGCTGATGGGTAACCTGTCGGGACTTATTCCATACAAACAAACCAAAAAAAAAAAAAAAAAACTACTTTTATTTCATTTTAACAAAATCCAGGGTTATATTGCATATTTTGTCTTTTCTATCAAAGTATCTGTCTTGTTTTCTAAATAAACTATAAGCATTATACAAATTAGTAATATTTATAGGGAATACAATAGCTTATTTTACTTCCTATCATCTGTTTCACCCTAACCATTACCATGTAAACTCTGGTTGTGGTGACATTTGGTAAATGGTGGTACCAATACACAGTCATGTTTCCTAATACCAGACCAAGCCTCCATTCCACTGTCCTGGAGAGGCATTTCTGTACTCGTCAGAGTGTTCCATGCACAGACTTTTGCCACCCCTGAATCCCAGGATGGGGAGCACAAAGTTGCCTGAATGAGACATAAGACAGGTATGAAAAGTCATGTGAAATGGAGTGGTGAGAATAGTGCTTAATTCTCTCTCAAATAAACACCTCACTCCAAGTAGACCTCAAGTCTAATACAAACATCTCTTTACCTTAATCTTCTCTACATCCTTCACATGGGGCTACCCCTCAGCTTTTTACCACCAAGGTCTATGTATTTGAAGCAGATCGTGCCATTGACATTTGGTTTCTTCTTTCCATGTCTGCAACATCTTCCACTATCAAGGCCCTTACCAGCTCTCCTTGACTCTGCATCAGCCATGAGTTCTCATGACCCTCAAGTTCATCCTTGCACTGCCAGTAGATCTTTCTGTAGTTAGAGTAGAAGTTCATAAAATGTCTATTTGAATGTCTTGTGCGGAAAAGTTCATCGTGCAAATGTAATAAAGGCAGCAAAGAAATATTACAGAAGTAACAATTACTCCACTAATAAAATTTTCTGGATCTGGGCTCACTGGTATATGCCTGTAATTCCAGTAACTCAAGAGGCTGAGGCAAGATGATTGCAAATTTGATAGCCTTGACAGTAGAGCAAGACCCTGCATATTAAGTTAAGTTAAACTAAATTAAATTAAATATTTAAAAAATAGAAAGGACTGGGTACATAGTGGGAGGATCCTGCCCCAGACCTCCAAAAAAGAAAAAGATAGCAAATCTCTCTGGACAAAATCTAAGAAAGCTTTTCAAAGACATTTTATACTTTGGTAGAATATGTTAATACAATGCTGTCCACTTCATATACACTATTTAGTAGGGTAAATGCCTTAAAGATCCAAACCAGCAATTAATCTTCTTAAAAACAAAATGACTATTTGAAATTTGATTTTTATCTATATCTTCTTTGTCATTAATACTTCATTGTATTTGTACTATATACTCTACTTAATGCTTTGTTTTTGAAGAGTAGGGTTATTAATTTGGATCCTTGTCCTATGAAGACTGTTGTTGGGATGACCTTGCCATCATCAGTCCTTCCAAATTAAGCTCAATGTGCCCGTCATCCCTTTTCACATTGTTGATTTTAGAGAGGGTCAGAAAGTTTATAAAGTGAAGTTTGGGGGATGAGCTCTAAAGGAATAAAAGAGAAGTTCTCTGAGTGGTGAAGAAACTGCCAGATCTTCTTTTGGGGTAACTCCTCTCCAGTCTCTGTTGACTCTGCTGGTGCTCACTCAGTCTTACCTGTTCTTCATTGGCTGGTACTCAAGGAAATTCCAAGAAGCCCTGTCCTTGAGTAGAAAGAAGACTGTGCACTATTCAACTGTATCAGGGGCTACATGAGCCCTGGGATCTGGTGTAATTCAATAGAAAGTTCATGGAATTATAGTTACAGATGATTTGAGACTATATCTATTACTTATCAGCTGTGTGGCACTGGGCAATTCAGTTTTCCTGGAAATTCTTTTCCCGCTTGGAAAATAAGAACAGTAATGTCTGATACATAATTTTGGAGGATAAAAGAAAGTACTCTGCAGCAAAGTGTCATATAAGTGACATATAAATGCTACTTGTGACTATTGTGAATAAAGACAGAATATGTATTTATTTTTAAGAATAGATATTTGTTTACATGTGAGGTGTAAAACGTGAAAACTGACAATACTCTTAGAAAAGCCCTCTTTAAAAAGGGGTCTATATACCCCTGGAGTGCACAAAGGCACATAAGGGGCTTGATACTTAGTAATATTTTATCACTTAAGTATTATGGACCTGAGGCATTATAAATAAATTTAAATTTATATAAGTGCTTTATTGCATAGATGTAGGGCTGGGTGATCATATAAAAGACTCTAATAGATAAAAGTATATTCCTGAGGGAAAAAAATAATAATACAAGGAGTATGGAATGAACATATGATTGAAAGGAGAAAAAAAGATATAATATTTCCAAAATTGAGATTAAGATTACTCATGTATTTTTTAAAAAGACATATTGGTATATCATTGTGGAATTTATATCCAACTTGAATCATTTACAATTTTTATTTAGGTTAAAATAGTTTATCTACAATGTCAGTATTTATAGTATTCTGAAATTATTACATTTGAAACTATTTCAACTTATTACAAATTTTTAAATAACAAAGTGTACATAATTTCTCAAAATTATATTAACTGCTAATAAATTGTTTGAAGGCCAATACTTTAAAGCAGTGCTTTTCAAAGGTTTGAGCTCCCAAGTATCCACATTTGCATCAAATGGAATTTGTCACAAATACAAATTATAGAGTCCCCACCCAGACTTCTATAGATTCTCACATTTCTGTAATTAACTGGAATTAACTGGAAATAACTAAAAAGATCAATAGGTAGCTATTAATGGTGTCAAATATAGGAAATATGCATACAGACTATGTTGGACTTGACTATAGACACAGTTGCATTGGTAGTTTGGTAGTTTTTAAACCCCAAATCTCCTAAAGATTCACCAAAGGGGCTCTTGGTAAAAAACCTGTTTTTTGTTTTTGTTTTCCCTGAATTCTGTAAACTAGGTTGCACCTGTTTCTAAAGAGTCTCATTCTTTCTGGAGAAAAATAAAACAAAAGAGCCTCAATCACCAAGCATGTTCCCTTCTTCCTTCCACTCAGAAATGAACAAGTAGAACCTTTGTCCATCCTGACATGACCTATGCCCTACACCTCAGCACCTCTGTGTTTGCTTCAGATATCTCAGATGCTTTCTGCTTCTTGTCCAAGGCTAAGGTGGATTCTCATTTCAGACCTACTGCAAGCCTCACTTCCCTGGTAATGCTCACTATCCCCTTAGTGCTAAAGCACCCCATGTACACTGCCCTCACAGCTCAGCCAAACATATCCTTCCTCATTATCTGTAGGTCACAATTCAGAATCTCTTCAGGGGAGGAAAATGGGATGCAGCTAAATTTTCAGGGGAAAATAAAAAAGTGACATAAGCCTTTTTGCCATATGGTTCCAGGGTATTTGAGGATGTTTTTTAAGCCTCAGATGAGGAACTAATTTAAGAAGTTTCTGAACAAGATTACTGTTTATCTGATGAATTGGAGTTGTCATCACTATGTCATAATTCTTCCACAGCCTAATTCAGTAAAATGGCCAAATCTTAATTAGAATAAAGAGATATTACACATGTAAGAGTAAGTGAAGGATCAGAGGCAATTGCCATCAAAAGGTATATTTGCAGCTTCTAGCAAATTTTTATTTCTATTTTGTCATAGGAAGAAATCAGCAATGAGTTTTTTATTTTTCTTTTCTACACAGAAATTAGGCTCCTTTACTTACTTTATTTTTTTTTTTTTTACTTTTTTTTTTTATTGTTGGTCATTCAAAACATTACATAGCTTTAATTCTCATAGTAACTCTCTGAGATAGATATTATCTCAGTTCTCAGATAATATTGCTCTTCTGGTAAAAATCTGCATGTAATGTCAAATCTAACTCAGAGTGAAAGAGGAAATCCTCATAATGGCCTCTGAGACCTGATGCAGTCCTATTCTCTCCTTCCATTCCCATTATTTCACTGACCCCTGGTCCTTCCATCCTACTTCCTACTGCTTGCTTCATTGGGCTTTAGCAACATTAGCATTCTTGCTGCCCTTCCAACACTCCAGGCAAACACTAGTCCTGAGGACCTTGCACTGACTGTTCTTTCAACCTGGAACAGTCTTTCCCTGTTGTCTTCATGGATTACTCTATCATCAGTCTTGGCTCAAATTTCCCTTTCTGATTTAGCCCAGAGAGATCATCTTGTTCAAAAGATCTTTGTTACCTAATTCATTTTTCCTTAGCATTTATTACCTTCTGGCATACTATAAAATTTATTTATATATTTTGCTTGCTGAACTGATTATCTATTGGCTTTCTGCTCTGTCCCTGCCTTCTGACCTACTGCAAGCCTCACTTCCCTGGTAATGATCGCTATCCCCTTAGTGCTGAAGCACCCCATGTATACTGTCATTATAGCTGACCATGCAACCTCACATTGCATATTTGGTTTTCTTTGAATCAACAAATACCTCATTAACACCTTGTTTGAATCATCTTACATCTTACATTTATGTCTTTTTTTTTTTTTTTTTTTTTTGGTGCTGGGGATTGAACCCAGGGCCTTGTGCATGCAAAGCAAGCACTCTACCAATTGAGCTATAGCCTCAGCTCACATTTGTGTCTTTTCTAACAACAACAAAATTCACAAGTGAAGAGATTTTGACTGTTTTGTTCACTATTGTTTTCTTAGCACCAAAGCTAAACCTAATAATTTAGCAAGTCTTTATTTGATTAGTTATCACCATATTAGGTATGTGAAGAATTTACTTCATTGAGATATCAAGGAATTGCCTGAATAACAAGACAGAATCAACTCAGGTCCAGTTGATATCAAGCTATATACATTTTCATTTGAATGGGAGATCTACCATGCCAAAGTTCTATTGCTGATAAGGCATAATGGTAAAATAGTAAAATAGAAAGAGCATTGAACAACAGCTAAGGAACCTGGGTTTGACATTGAGCTCCTGACCATGCAACCTCACATTGCATCTTTGGTTTTCTTTGAATCAACAAATACCTCAATAACACCTTGTTTGAATCATCTTACATAGATATGGTGATACATAGCAGAAGTCATCTTCTCTAGTGATTCACCAAATACATACCCAAAGTCTTCCTAACTCTAAATCCTCTCTGCCGTGACCCAAGGTCTTCACAATCCTCCATCTCCTATGCAACGGCATTAGTCCAAACCTCTTGCCTCTCCCTACCAGACTCCATGAAGTAACCAGAGTAGCAAATCATGTTTGCTGAAAATTTCATCAGAGTGCTCTCATGATAAAAAACAAACAAACAAACAAACAAAACTCTTCTTTAAATGTCCTTCTTTAATATAACCATCAGATCTTTCATGTTCTGGCTGTAGTTTGACTTACTACCCTCATTTTACACAGCTTTTCTCCTCACCCTGTCACTCTGTACTAGGTTTCTAGAAGGCAATTTCTTTTCCTCCTGAAGACTTTTTCATATTTCATTATCCCTTCTTCCTCATGTATTCCTACCCTGTTCTTTGCCTCAGAAATCTCTACTCATCCTCTGATCATATCTTAAGTCCTCCATGCCTGCCAGTCATGATTCACCCTTATTTTACACAATTCTCTGTTCTTTGTGGCACTTTTGAAAGTTTATAACTATTTTTAATTCATTTGTTAAATACTTTACATTCCCCACCAGAATGAAAGCTTGATAAAAGAAGAAAAAATATGCTTTGTACAGCAATAAATCACGAGTGTACACCCCAGATGCTACAGAAACATCTGTTGAGTCAATAAATGATTAGGAAGTCATTGAAACATTATAAACAGAGAAGTGACTTGATCTGATGTTATTGTTTTGGGGTCATTCTGAGTTTTATTTCCTCAATGTGAAATGACAATTAGAAGATATATATATATATATATATATATATATATATATATATATATATATACACACACACTAGCATTTCCACATCCCATGATTTTGTTCTCTAGAATCTGTAACAGAATTCTCAAATTTTATCTGGTATTTGGTTTATTATGCCTTGCTTGTGACGTGGGTAAAATACTGGTGTTTGAGCTTACTTGTTGTATAAGAGAGCAATGGAGGTGAACTGACTTAGTAACTCATGGCAAATAAGACATAGTCCATATTACCAAAAAGAATTATGGCTGTAAAATTAAGGAGTACATGAATATGATCTTGATTATTTCCAAAATGGACTCATTTTCTCCTCTGGGATTCCTTTGAGTCTGAATGAATGGAAAGTTAAGAGATATCTCAAACCCTTCAACAATGCCCTTGAATGTGGGCCCACACTTGCTTGATTTAGAGTGACTAGAACTCTTTGCATATTTTTTTTAATCTCATTAGCATGGGAACATGCAAAATTCATGATTTGTAGAGGTCTGGAGATAAATTTAACTCTCTGGATTAGTTGACATTTTAAAGAGAATATTAGATTTGGATGTAAACTGTCAGCCATTGTGCCAAAGTCTATCAGCGAGGTATGCATGTGTTGACCCAGCAAATCATAAAATTTACCATGCCTCAGACACTGTGCTAGGGCTGTGAATACAAGGATATGCTACAAATAGGAATACTGAGGACTATTCAGGAAAAGGCAAAGTGACATTTGGTTGATTAGAAGAATTAAAAATAGGAATCATGAGCAGAAATTATTATCCTTTTCCACTATATCAAGAATAGGCAATCTGTGGCCCACACAGCTAAAGATTTCCCTCTGCCTGTTTTATGAATAAAGTTTTATTGGAAACACACATATCTATTTGCTTACATATTGTCTAAGGCTGTTTCCATGCTACAATGACTGAGTTGGTATTTGCAACAGAGACCATATGTCCTGCAAATCTGAAAACATTCTCTCTCTGACCCTTCATAGAAAGAATTACTAAATCCTACACTAAAGCACAAATACTATTCATGAAATCCTTCTGGAAATTATTTTCAAGTCATAAACTTGAAAGCAGGGAAAAACAACACCTTTCTTTTTTAGACTAAAACTCCCACAAGGCATTTTCTTAACTTGTATGCCAATAATGAAGACAATGAATGAAGTTGAGTTAGATTCAGGTATTGGTTAGAACAAACATAGGTAATAGTGGAGTTCCATCAACAAATATGAAAAACATTCATATTGAGTCAGCACTTGTAGTCATAGTGTGCTAATGTGATTTGGTAACTGTCTCTGAATTCAATTCACTTTGAAAAAATATTTAACCATAAGAGACAATTTGGGGGTTTTATTCCTAACTGTAGAGAACATAGCTGACATAGGCTTCAGTTGTGTGCTCTGACATGCATTGTAGCATTAGCACTGAGGCTATACTTCTTAGCTTCTTCTCCCTAATGACTGAGCACTTTCAGTACACAAAGGGAGCTATTCCAGGATCCTTGAGGAAAGACTTTTTGCTAAAGAATTCCTTACAGCTTTAACTTTTCTTACACTTAGCCTTCTTTCCCTTTCTTCTTCATTTGGGGTTGGTTAAATTATACAAAAAAAGTCTCTAAAAGAAAATTTGCTGTCTCTTATAACCTACAAAGAAGAAAGCATGATGCCTGGTGATTTTCTTTAGGCAATGGACACATAATATTACACACTTAGGAATAGTATTCTGGCCTATATTTTGAGTCATTGAATTACTGGCAGACTTGAGTGGAACCAGGAGCAGAAAAGAGTTTGGCAGCCATCCATCCATAGTCCAATCTGCTCTGACACTTGGGTGAAATTATCCAGTAGACACTATGATGTCAGTGTTGGGAAAAGATACACTATAAAGCCTATGGAAAACTCAGGTTGAATATTTATAATATATCCCCCTGAGACTCTAGAACATGGTTGTTTTCAGCATTAGAAAATTACATCTTTTGTAACAAATTCTTGGCATACTACTGATCCATGGTAGAGAAACATGTTTCAATATGGAATAGCAACTGACTCTGAGTCTGGAAATATTTATTATGACTTGGGTTCTGAAATACCCATAAAATAATAAAGTTATATGTGCCCAATTGTTGTCCATTATAAGATGAAAAGGGTATTTGAACCTGAGAATAATCAGAAGACATGATAAACTGGGTAAGCTGGGATTGACTCTGAGCAGCACCAGAGGGCATGATAAACTGCATGAGTATGTAGTCCAAACCTCCATGTCATCTACCAGGGTTGTACCAGAAACCTTCCCTAGCTGAACCTATGACCTTTCCTCAAAGGGGAGGAAAAGATTCAAAATAATATTATAGATGCATCATCTTGATTTTTAAATGCAATCTAAAGAGTGATAGTGTTTCACTCAGTGGTAACCCCTATAGTTGAGAAGAAAAAAATCTTCCCAATGCATGGAACTGAACAATGAAAACTGTTTAAAAAAAAAAAACATTTTATGTGGAAGCAGATGTGACATAAGGAAAGAGCAAAGAGATATCAATAAACAGGTTTACAGACAGGTTGATTGATTTTTAGGTAGTGGCTAATGGCCTTGATATCCAATCAAGAAAATCAGAGAAAAGAGATCTGGGATGATGCTATGTGGATATATGTGTAAGGATAAGCAGAGATGTGAATATACTGTATCCCATACTTACATGCAACAGAAATCTTCTACCACTAAGGAAGTACTGAACAAAGAAGTAGAAAAATGACTCAGTTTAAGTTGGGCACAAAGTGTACACAGCTTGGTCATGGTGGCAGAGCTGAAGGCTAAGCATTGGCTAATGACATGGATTCCCACTTGCTGAGAACGGCTTAGCTCTTGCTGCCTCTGAATGTCTATTGTGTCAGCAAGAGAGACCAACACTAATCCTCTAATATGGTTCTATTCCTCCTGGAGACCAATTGACCACTTGTGGCAGTTTGACTCAGGTCCCTTTCATACTGGAAAGGGTAGCAATTTGTCACACAAGCAGAGATACCTATTTCAGGCATGGATTTACAGTCAAACACTTAGCCAGCTACATTATTCCAGAAGTCACCTGCCTTCAATGTGGCCAAGTGTCCTTCCTTGATGCTCTACTATTGTTTCTGTGTGCCCTAATTGTGCAGCAATTATTTACATGAATAATAATTTATACTAATCATTATTATATGCTTTATCTCATTTAATCCTCAACATAATTCTCTAAGACAGTTCCTGACAGTATTTTGGAGCTAAAGAAAATGACTGTGTAAGAGGCTTAAAGCAAACTCCATCAACTAAAAAGCATAGAAATCACTTATTGCCATAGTCTAACTCTAAAACCCATATACTTAAACTCTGTATCTATTATTTCTCTTGAAATTATCAATTTTTTTATACGAGGCTTCCATTCATTGGCACTACTTGGTATAGAGTCTGGCACATGGTACTTCCAGATTTCTTGAATTCATAGAAAGAGGTAAAAAGGACCTACACTTGGGCAATAGCATTTGACTTCTGAACTTTTTGAAGAGAAGAAGGAGATGCAGTGCCATGACTTATAAGTTTCAGTTTCTAATTTTACTGTAGAAATAAACCACATATTAAGACGTATCATCATTACTTCCTTCCCCACTCCTCTGTAGTTTCATATTCCAGTTACCTAGGGCTAACTAACAAACCATGCCAAAGTGTATGACTTAAAATAACCATTTTATTATATCTCATAATTTTGTGGGTCAAGAAATCTGGATAGACTCAATCAAGCAATATTTTTGCTCCACATGGCATTGATTGAAGTCATTTGAGAGTATTTAGATGGCTAGTCTAGATGGTTGATGACTGGTCTAGAGTGTCACAGACAACTTCATTCACATGTTTTATGTCTTGGCAGAGATGGCTGGGAGATTGGGACTGGTTGGAACTGTTGACAAGGGCACCTACATATGGCCTTTTAAGCATGGCAATCTCAGATCCCAGGGCAGTTAATGTTACATGACAACTCAGCACTCCCTTGGAATAACATTCCTGCAGGACCACTTGCAAGACTTCCTTCTTCTTATTCTTGCAAGTCCCAGGATTTCACTTTGGCTACATTCTATTAGCCAGACAAATCTTGAGACTAGCCTAGGGGAGTAGATGGGGATTAGTCTCTACTTTTTAAAGGAGAAGCAGTGTTTTGTGGACATTTTTAGTCAAACAAACTTGGTTATATATTTGGGGGTGATTTTTTTTTTTAAATCGCACTATTTCTCATTTTGTTTTTCTTTTGGCTATTTCTTTACAGTCTTGTCATTGACTGCTTATGTGGAGCACCAACAAAGAAGAGCCAACTTCTGTAGTCCTAAATTTCTATGCTCCTTGGAGGACTTATGAAAAGAACACAATTTTCCATCTTTTCATTTGATGTTACTGAATTCCTGCTACATGCAGAGTAGTGCCCAGAGACAGAGAGTAGCAGGTCTAGATCTGTGATGTTGGGAGAACTGTTTAAATGCTTTGAAATTCAAGTTTCTTATCTATAAAAAAGAAACAATGACACTTGTGTTCAAAGGTTCTTGTGGGGTTTTTAAAAATTTTATTTTTAACCAATACATAGAAATATAAAAATTGCACCTATTAATAGGGTACCATGTGAATTTTTGATACATGTATACATCATATAACCATTAAATCAGATTAAATATATTTATCTCCTCAAACATTTATCATTTCTTTATAGTGGAAATTATCTTTGCTCATGCTGCTGCAACAAAACACTATAGAATGGGTAGCTTATGATTAGAAATTTATTTCTCAGGGTTCTGGAAAATAAGAAGTCCATAATCAAGTACCTGGCAGACTTGGTGTTCGGTGAGTGCCCATGTTTCATAGTCAGCTTTTCCTCCCTGTGTTCCCACATTGTGGAAAAAGTGCAAATGAGCTCTTTGAGCCTTTTTTTTTTTAGGTCACTAATCCCATTCCTGAGAGCTCTGCCCTCATGACCTAGTCACTTGTGAAAAGGACTCACCTCCTAGTACCATCACTTTGTGGGTTGGAATTTTAGCATTTGAATTTGTGATCATAGACCCTAAAGTATGGATGCATACTGTAGAATCTTAGACATTACTTTTTTTCAAAGCAAACTTGATCAATATGTCTATTAAGTCATGAAAATAAGATATACTGGAAATGTCATATGATGCAATTACATATGAAACTAAAATTGAACACAGTATATGCAGCTGACATAACTAGCAGAAACCAAAATCATGTCATTTCAAAGGAGAGAAAGAATAAGTCTGATCACAACAGCAAGGAAGGTTTTATGATTATTATTTAATAATTTCAATCATGCAGGAATCTAAATGAGTAGTATCACTCTAATGTTCAGAGAAGTCCAAAAATCTCTTTAGTGCAGCCATAACTGAAATTTTCTGGAACAATGCTACACTAGGCAAAATGTCTTGGCTTCTGGAAAACTCAGAACTGTTATTACATTTTTCTCTGTGTCTTTAATGCTAATAATAAGACAAGCAAAATAATATGATGAAGAAAGCTAAGGTATGCAGGATTTCATCAGAGAGGGCTGCACCCATGGCCTCTGGTAATTTTTGTGCTGTGGTTTGGAGCCCTGAGTGTCTATCTGGAAATCAGGAGCCCCAACACCTCAGTCATCAACCCAGCTCCACATGGCCAAGGAGCATGTTTCCTGCATTAACTACACCTTACCGCAGCACATGGACTCAGATGTGGTATTTTAATTGGCGTTAAACAGGATTATTATTTAATTAAAGCAAGAGCTAATTAATTTTCTGAGTCATTGTCTGTGCAAAAGATGCTAAATTCCAGTCAAAACCGATTTAATCCCGATTTAATCGAATAATATCAAATATTCAATTTGGTGCCTGCAGGAGGCCTATTTTGTTTCCTTTATTTTATTATTCAAAGGGATATGTTTGTTAGAAATAATTTAAGACAGAATATTTAGATTCATAAATGTCACATTGCAGAGGGACTTGGGAGAACCTCTCTAGCTTGTTCATTTTGTCGATGGGAAAACTGAAACCCAGGAAGTGAAAAGCAGTTACCCAAGATCACACACCTCATTAGGGCTGGGCCAATAACTCCTGACACTCATTCCAGAGCTCATTCCCCTATATTTAGAAGCATGAGCTTTTTGAGAGAAGACCTATGGCAAGCCAGCACTAGAAGCCCCTTCACAGATCAGCCTTCCAATGTTTCCATTTCTATTTTAATTCAGAGCCCACTGAGGATCAGCAAAGAAAAAACTACCAATCAGCCCACAAAACAAATAAACCAACAAAAAATTGTAAGGATCTCATAGCTGGACCAGGCAGGTTAGGACCAAATTTTTACCCTAGGAATCTGTACACCAAAGCATAGTCTCTGGAGCAAGTCGTGCAGAGTGGGTCAGCCTTTTGTGTTAAAGCATCAGGATGTGAGGCTATGTCCTGCACACCATCACTGTGGTCACTGAACATTCTAAAACAAAAATGTTGGAAAGAAATTTCTCTTTTCTCTGGGAGGGGATAAAAGCTAACTGATGCACAAAGCTGACCCTCATTCTCCCAGCCTTCTACTCTAGATAAGTTTCACTCTCTCAGAGATCAGTACTTCAATGAAGACTTCCCGGGGTGTATTTTATCCTTCCCTCACTTAGTACCCCCTTGTCACTTATGTGCAGTCTGTCCCTTGTCATACAATTCTAAACCTTCTTATAAATTCTTGGATCTACCTCTCTGTGGTCATCCATAAGGAGGAGATCTCAGCTATATTATGTTATGTCTTCACAAGTACTGGTATTCTGACATAGATATTCCATATGAACCCACTACAGTGATTTCCAAAGGACCCAGAGTACAACCAGAAAACTAGGAAGTGAGAGCGACTTATTAAGCATCGAAGAACAGAAGTATATCTATAGTAGAGAGAGCAGAGTTTGAATATAAACTCATGCTCCTATTCACTTCTGGTAGCCTGACACTCCATTTTCTCATCTGAAAATGGTCGTTTAATACCTACTTCACCATGTTTCCATAGCAATGATAGAAAACAAGTACACAAGCCACTTGCACAATGCTTGACAAATAGTAGGTACCGAAGCAATAAATACTACTTTCCCCATTGCCTTGGAGTGTGGAGGTAAAAAGTCCACTGATGTTAGGAATGCAATGGCCCTAACATTCCCGATGCTATGTTAAATCTTGACAATGTTGCTGAGAATATGAAATAGGTATAAAGAGTCATGTCTGACATCTCTGTTCTATCATGCTCTCTTCAAAATATCTTCATTACTGTGCAATTCTCAGAGTTTAATATGAAGGAGTGAATCTGGCAAAATCCATGCAATTTGTCTCAGTTCTATTTTAGGTAGCCATGTTTCAAGGAAGAGAGGAAGGAAGGTTGTTGTGTTCCCATTGAAGCTAGCACAGAGCCAATAGTTATGAATTTAGCCAGAATGAGGAAAACATCCCTATCCTGAAATGGTTGTCTTTGTGTGAGGCATCCTTAGTGGTGGGTTATAGGTTGCATGCAAACCCCAGCCATGCCCTGAGGAAGGAAGGGCTAGTGCCCAGCTCTGCCTTCAGAAGTATGTTTATCACTCTGATAAGGTGAGTTGGGGCAAGCAGAGTATGTGGAAAAGGAAGGTGGGTGAAATACGTTGGCAACTGTTTCATCAAGAGTTTTATGGGGTTTCCTTTACCCAGATGCCCCATATTTGAGATTGGTAAATTGCTGGTGCCTATTTCAATGCTCTGCCTTGATCTGTGAGTCTCCCCTAAAAGCTTCTGGGACTTCTTAGCTGATGTGTCAGGGTGAACTTCAGGGACAACTCCTATTTCTCCAAAAGTCCCGAGGGTGATTGCAAAATCCAGGGATGGGAAGCACAGAGTGAGCTATGGATCTATCTAGAAACAAGCAAGGACAAGGCTGAAAAAGGAAAAAAAAAAACTCTCCCAGAGAAGTTTCACATCTCAGACAGAGATTTTGAGTGCGAGGAAGGAGCATAGATATTCCCACAGAATAGGGCCATAAATCTTGGTGTTTTGCAGTAACTGTACCAAGAAAGATTCCCACAGGTGAAAAAAAAAGACTACATCAGGCTATTTCCTGCAGGATCAGGATACTTCTCTTAGTCTTCTGATGTGGAGTGAGATCTCACCTCCTCTTCCCCAGTACTCACACCAAATGGAAGCATTCTACTCTCCCATGAGCTGAAACAAACAAACAAAAAAGTCCACTTAACTAGTAACACAAAGTGGAAAAGTCTTGAGTTTTAAAATAAGAAAGGACCAATTTTGAATCTCAGTTCCTCTCCAACTAGAGAGTGACTTCGAGTGAAGTACTTAATAATTCACCTGGATTTTCTCAGCTATCAGTAAAAGATCAATGTCTTCCACAGGGTGTTGCTATGAGGATCAAATCAGATTAGATAAGTAAACACAAGCTCTATAAAACATTGCTAATGAAAGAGATAATACACTTTCTTCTTATTCAATTTCTCTCTCTCTCTCTCTCTCTCTCTCTCTCTCTCCATTTCACTATTATGAATATTGAGTGATGATGGAGTCAAAGGAAAATAGGGCGCAGAAATAACCAAGTCATAAAAGTAGAAAGTTCTTCCCCAAAGAAATGTTCAAATTTCCTTTCACCCAGGCAAAAGGAAAGAATAGATGCGGTTAATCTCAAGGCTTTTTCTTTGTGCTCTATGTTCTGCATGAATTATCTCATTTGATCTTTGCAAAGACCCTCTTCATTGTACAAGCCCATTCCTGCTCTACAAACAAGAAAACTGAGGCTCAAAGAGGTTAAGTTACTTTCCCAAGGTGACATTATTGGCAAGTTAGAGAAGCTACCACTCCTAATTTCAAGCACTTTTCATTATGCTGTCTCTGGGATACAAAACAAACATATGCAATGTAGTGTTCCAAGAGATGGCAAAGGAATGGGAAGTGGGGCAGGTTTAGGAAACTTTTTCTGGAGGAAATTTGAGCTTTGTTTTGAAATGTATATGGAACTTGGGCCTATATAAAACCTGGGAAGATATTCTAGTCCTAAGAAAATGAATTGACAGAGGCTCAGAAATAGTAGGATACTGAGTACGTTTAGGGAGTTACACCTGAATGGTGTTAAATACCTCAATTACTAACTTTCCTGATGACCTTCAAAACCCCAATTTCTTTTCCTGATTCTGTGAGATAGGAAGTGCTGGATGACACATAGAGCATCCAGCATCCACGTAGGATCCCAGGGATCATGAGGACATGATGCACAATGCTGCTTGGAGTCCCCGGGGAATGAATGTGAAAAGCCCCTTCAGAGGCTGCCTTCAGAAGCCTCAGACAGAAAAGAGAACCCATCCCTACTTCCTTCAACTCAGGTATAAATATTTAACTTATTTTCATTTTTTATGTTTCTGGGTAAGATTTAACATTTGAAAATCACTCACCCAAGGTCAGATTTCTAACTTTTGTAAATGAAAAAAAAACAAGCCCAAAGAGAAAAACAATTTGCTTAAAGTCAAAATTGTTTAGTGCAAAGCTCTTATTAGAACTTAGGCTTCTCATGTGGATCCCTTTCTCCTACCTCAGTGATGTTTTTCTCAGAGAAAATTCGAATCTCAAAATTCTGTCTTCTTCTGAGGTTTGATAGTTTAAGGACTTAGTGAGCTGGGATGTTCATCAACTGCAGGAACTTCCCCAGAAGCATCCTCAGCCATGAACTCAAGATTCAGTTTCTTGACAGGGAGGTCCAACTCCTCAGTTGAAGAGTCCTCTCTGTTCATAAAGTCAACTTTATGTTGCCTTCTAATTTCTCTCCACCCCCTTGTACTAATTCTTCTTCATCATAAGAGCTTTGCCATTTCTCCATGAGCTTTTTCTGATTTAAGTCGAACATCCTCAAATGCCTTCATTTCTTTTTCTAAAGACACTCTTATGTTATTTTCACCAGCCTAACCAAATTCTTCTCAAAGTAATCCAGAATGTTTGAATTTCTTGAGAGCCTTGGTAGTTAGAACCATATCCTCGGCTTGGCCTAAACATCACAGTATTCTGTATGGATACACCCCTCCATGGATCTAGCCTTTTATTTGAACTTTTTTTTTTTTCTAATAGCCACACTACTCTGGTTGAAAAATAAATTTTAAAAACATTTTAAGTCTTCCAACTGCGTTCTGCACTTTACAGCATCCAGCACCCTCACTTTGTCCTTTGGCATTTCTGTGCAGAGTGAAATGCAGACCAGTTCAGTTGTCCCTTTTCACTTTTGAAGTATTAAATGTGGGGTTGTTTTCCTACCTGGAAAATGATCCTTTGTACCCTGAATGTGTCATCTTCTGTGTCACCCTCCATGTCTCTTTGAGCTTGGCTTTTTAGTAACTTTATCAGTTTATATCTTGCTTTCTTTTTCTAATTATTGGTAAGCTTGCAGCAAGACTTTCATAGTAGATAATTAGCAACAGAGGGAGTCTGAGGAGATAGGAGTAGAAAAGGGGAATGTGACAGCTTTCCTCCTGCCAAATTGGAGCTCTGACTTGCTGTTTTTGATAAATCTGACTGATTCATCAATTCATTATTTGAGATTTGAGGACGTGAGAGTTTTACTTCTGTTCTGCTACCTAATTTTCACTTTGTCTCTACTGATGATGATAATAATAATATTGTGACCACCTGGAAATCATTCCATATCCCTATAATTATCATTTCTTCTCTAAACCAATTTTTTGACTGGACTTCCTTCTTTGGGAAAATTCAAGAAACTTCATCTCAGAAACTGTGATAGCGGCCTTCAAATATTTTAAAAACTATTAAGGATTAGCAGCATAATCGGTGGCCCCAAAAGGCAGAATGAAAAATTTCATTAGGTAGAAATTGAAGCAAAGCATATTTTATTCCAATATACAGAGAAGAATTCAAAGTTGATGCTGTGCAGAAATGGAGCTGACTCCTCCCTCCTGAGGAAGTGAGTTCTTTACCAAAGAAAAGGTTCAGGCAGAAACCGACTCTCACTTGGAAAAGGTATGGAAGGGTCTGCAGCAGAGGAAACACTTGCTAAAATTTCCTGGACAGTTTCATTAATCTGAAATTTCAGTACTTCATGAAGGCAGAGTAACTAGAAAGGAGAAAATAAAAGAACCTTGAATATGTGAACATCAAGGGACATGACCATTTCTACCTCTAAACCTTATAAGTTCATGGTAAGCTTGGGGACAGTCCCTGGTAAATTCTCTCCAAAGAGTTACAGGCAAAATGCACAGTGTTGCTTTATGAACAGGGTAAATCCAGCAATCCCAAATTATGTACTTTGACTTCATCCTTCCATCCTCCCACTACCTAGGGATGATGAAAGGGCAGGAGAATCACGAGTAGGAGGAAGCTGGGTTAACAATAGGTGATATTTAAAATGTGTTTATTCATGTGTTTTTTAGGAACTTAATGCTAGTATATTTTTTTTCTCAGTATGTGCACAAAGGAAGAGACCTAGGGAGCAATATACATCCCAGGGACTCAAGAACAAAGGTTGGTGGAAGGTATGTTTTGACACATGCTTCTATGGTCACAGATGAAAAACAGTGAATCCTTTCCTGAGGCTGGAAACATCTGTCTGGATTCCGGGAACAAAAGTGAAATCATACCACGTAGTTTTATAATTCTCTGCTCTTTCTTCCTTCTAAGGGATTATTAAGAATCCCAGAGGTAATTTCTTTTATATTGAAAGAGAATTTTGTTTTGTTTTGTTTGGGGTACCAGAACCCTGGGGTGCTCTACCACTGAGCTATATTCCCAGCCCCTTTTAGTTTTTATTTTGAGACAGGGTTGCACTAAGTTGCCCAGGCTGGCCTTGAACTTGTAATCGTACTGCTTCAACCTCCTGAGTTGCTGGGATTAGAGGCATGCACCATCAAGCCCAGTAAAAGATAAATATTGTCATAAAAATTTATTTTCTTTTGTGATTTAAGTCATAAAACAGATCAGCCAAAACATGTATTTTCAATTCTCCAAACTCTTAGAGAGAGTCACAGGTGTCCAGGTGTACTTATGAATTCCAGAAAGTTAGGTCTGGAAACATTATTAGAGATCACCAAACTTTTTTGTTTTAAAATGTGGGAATGGAACAAAGCTCAGCAAAAATGAATTACTTAGGAGTTGGTAGTGATTCAACAATGAAGGCTTCATGACTTAGATCATGCAGAAGTCTACCTAGCTCTCCCTAAAGCCTTTGTTATCCATCCCTTGCACTATTGGCAGATGTGATGTTATACTGTGTGGTAACTAGTTGCATAAATATGTAGTACCTCAGAACTAGCCAAGGTCCATTAGGGGAGCCACTCAGGAATAGTTATCCACAGGAAACCCCATCTTTTAAAAACTATGATAGGGAACCTTAAGTAAGTAAAGAACAGTAAGGCAACTTGAGTGGGAGCAGATATGGCCATTAAATGTCAAGAGGGATCAGAAAAAAAAAAGCCAAGAGGAGAGAACAAACTAAATAATGCCATGGGCATTCTGAGATCAGCCGTATTGACTGTGTGTGCCAACGGGAGCTAAGCACAACAGTGTTTGCCATGTGCACACATGCAGCTTAATTAGACATTGTCACTGAGTAGAATGACACATGGTAGCATGCTTTGCATGTTTATGAGCTATTGTCAATGCTGCCAACTTGATTATAAAGGAGCTTTGTTCCAAAGGCTGTGTTAATTGAGGTATCACTGCAGTGTTACAGATGGCTTATAAAAGATGCTGATGAAATTGGAAAGTAGAGTACTGAGCTGTCTGGTTCATCACCCATTGAGCCCTCCAAATTCCACAGCTGGGGTTACTGAATGCTGTCTGTGAGGGGAGTACTATCCTAAAATCTATAGCCAAAATTCATTCATTTTTTTTCATTTAGTCATTCATTTATTCATAGATACTTTTGTTAAAAAATCAGCTGCATCTACTAACAGGACAGTCTTATGATAGTGTGCAGTAAGACCAAACCTCCTCTATAAAACCTTTTATTAGCACTAAATTGATGACAGCGTACTGGTATACTTATGTCTAGGTTTTTCTGACTGGTGATATATAAATGAAATTTCCACAATGCCTAAGTGCCTTTAGATATTGTTGCTAAAATTTAAATGGACAATGAAGTAAATTTGGATTCCAAATCTTTGTTTATACTTTATTGATATTTATAAACATGTAAGAAAGAAAATATAGCAAAAAATCATAGCAGAAAGAACAGTCAGCAAGATGATAGAATAGAAATTTTCACATATATCTCCTGACAGAAATATCAGTTTGATGGACCATCCATGTGTGAAAATAACTTCCCAAGAGTGAACAAATCCAAGTAAGAGATGACAACACCTGTGGGACACAGACATGGGGACAGACTAGGATAGTTTTGTTATTGTACATGTCACAACCCTCCAAGCCTTTGCAGCATGGTGTAGAAAGATGTTCCTTCCTGCTGTATTTTGGATATGAAATGCCCCCTAAAGACCCATGTGGTAAAGGCTTGTTCCCCAGCCTGATGCTTCATGACTTAGATCATGTAGAAGTCTATCTAGCTTAAGGTGCAGTCCTTAAGCAGTGGGACCCAGTTGAAGGTCTTAGGTCACTATAGACATGCCCTCAAAGATTGAATCAATACTCAAAACTGATGACAAAGAAAATCCAGCATCTCATGGATTTACTGCTAAATTCTGCCCAGTACAAAAAGAATGGATATAAATTCTCTTTTTCCCAAAATTGAAGAGGAGGGAACACTTCCAAACCTGCAATAAGACTAGCATAACTTATCACAGTCAAACAAGGAAACTACAAGAGAAGATAATGTCAAGCCAATGTTCCTAATTTACATAGATTAAAAAAAATCCTATACAAACTACTAGCAGATGAAATTTAATAGCTCATTAAAAGGAATATGTACAACAATCAAGTGGGATTGATTCCTGGTTTGCAAGGATGGTTCAATGCATGTAAATCAATAAATATGCTACACCATATTAAGAGAATGAAAGATAAAATCATACATCTCAATAGATGCAGCAAAAGCATTGACAATATCTCTCATGACAGACCCTCTCAACAAATGGAATGTCACTTAGTGTGATCATATATAAGAGCCCATAGTAAACACCATACTTAATGTTTAAAAGCTTTCAACTTTTTTTTTTCCTTTAGACCAGGACCAATGCAAGGATGCTCACTTTTATCAGTTTTATGTAATAGAGTACTGGAAATCCAAGCCACAGGATAAGCCAAGGACAATCAATTGGTATCCAAATCAGAAATTAAGGTAAGATTTTCTATGTTTGAAGATGACATGATCTCTATATAGAAAACAATAAAAACTCCAAAAAAATTTTAAGGCTGTTAGTAAATTTAGTAAAATTGTACAATAAACAATTATCTCACAAAAGTCCATAGAGTTTCTTCTACACACTAAAAATGAATGGTTCAACAAATTAATCAACAGCACCCATTTACAATGAAATAAAAAATACTTAGGAATATATTTAAACAAGGGGGTGAATGATTGATACACTGAAAACAATAAAATATTGATAAAAATAATTGAAGAAGATAAAAGTAAGTGGATAATTATTTGTGCACATAAATTTAAAGAAGGACTGCTCTAGAATGTCCATAATATCTAAAGAAATCTACATCTCCATCAATTTCATTGGCACTGTTTCACAAAATAGAAATAAAAAACACTAAAATTCATATGAAAGCATAAACCCCCAAATATCTAAAACAACCATGAAGAAGAAGAAGAAAACTGAAGATATCACACTTACTGATATCAAGATATGCTATAAACCTACAGCAAACAAAACGGCATGGGACTGGCATACAAACTGAGATACAGACCTATGGGAAAGAATAGAGATCCTAGAAATGAATCAAGGCATTTATAATCAGTTGGGTTTCCACAAAGGTGGCAAGAACACACAGTGGCAAAAAAGATAGTCTCCAATAAATGATAATAGGAAAAACAAATATCCACATGCAGAAGAAAGAAACTGGACTCATCTCTTGCAATATATAAAAATTATCTGAAAATGATTGAGAGTTTTTGAGTCAATCAATTTAAGTAGAGGAGAGGTTTATGTTGGCTCTGTTTTTGAGGCTTCACATTCATGACTAATTAGCACTATTGCTTTGTGTCTATGATAGCACAGTGCCTTATGATAAGGTTGTATGGCAGAGGAAGTCCATTCACCTTATGGCAGGGAAGTGAAAAAAGAGAGTAAAAGAATCCTTTCTGGGGACACACAGACAATTACCTAAGACCTTTAATTAGGCCCCAACTCTTAAAGTGCCACAACCTCCCAATAGTGTCATAGGCTAGAACAAATTCTATACCACAGGGGCCTTTGGAGGGCATTCCAAATTTGACATGTAGCAGATTCTTAAACATAAGACCTGAAACTATAAAACCACTAGGATAAAACAGTGAAAATTTTCTTCATGCTAGTTTAGGCAATGCTATTTTTTGGATATGATCCCAATAGATCTCCCCACAAAAGTAAAAGAAGACAAATGGGATTATATCACACTAAAATGTTTTTATAGCACAAAGGAAATGATTAAAAGTGAAAGATAACCTACATAGTAGAAGAAAATATTTTTGATTCATATATTTCATTAGGAGTTATAATACATAAAGAACAAAATACATATAGAACACAAATCAATAGAAAGATAGCATATAACCTGATTATCAAAAGGATGTAACATCTAAATAGACATTTCTCAGTAGAAGACATAAAATGATCCACAGTTACACCACTAACTGTCAGGAAAACATAATGCAAAATGACAATATTACTTAGAGCTGATAGAATAGCTATCATCAAAAATTCAAAAGATAGCAAGTGTTGGTCATGATGTGGAGAAAAGAACACCCTTGTACACTGTTAGTGGGAATGTAAATTAGTACAACTATTATGGAGAACAGTATGGTAGTTCCCAGTTTAAAAATAAAACTACCATATAATCTGGAAATTTAACCCCCCACTAGGGTATATATCCAAAGGAAATGAAATCAATAAGTTGAAGAGATTTCTGCACTCCCACATTCCAGGGGTCACATTTATAATATCCATGACGTGGACTCAACTTGTGTCTATCCATGAATGACCAGATAAGGAAAATGGGATAATACCCATTCACAACAGAATATTATTCAGCCTTTACAAATCAGGAAATCTGTCATCTGTGACAACAAGAATAAACCTAGAAGAAATTATACTAAATGAAATAAGCCAGATACAGAAAAAGACAAATGCTGCATGATCTCACTCATGTGTGAAATCTTAAAAAGCTAAATTCATGAAAACAAAGAGTAGAATGGTGGTTGCCAGGCCTGAGGGTGAATGAAATAGGGAAATGTTGGAGAAAGGGTACCAAGCTTGAGTTATGTAAGCAGAGAAAGCTCTGGAGATCTCATGTAGAGTGTAGTGACTGTAGTTAATAACAAGGTATTGCATACTTGCAGTTGGCTGAATGAGTAGACCTTAAAGGTTCTCAACACAGAGACACATGCAGAAGGAGACAATGTGAGTTGATGGATATGTAAATCAGCTAGGTTGTGGTAATCATTTCAGAACACAAATATCAACATCATGTTCTATACTTTTAATGTTACAACTTCTATTTACAATTGTACCTTAATAAAGTAGGAGGGGAAAGGAGAAACAACAAAAGTTCATGCTATCCTTAAGGTTTTGATAAAGCTCTGGCTATTGTCATCTGGTGTCAATGAAAACAAATACATACTTATTTCATTTTCATGTAATGACATTGAGTTAACATTTCAGTACTCAACTGCTTCAGTATTTCAGATACTCAATAGGATATTTTGCATAAAATATTTTTATTTAAAACATTTTGTAGTATGATAAACTTTTTCTGTGTAACTGTCATATACCTCCTCTCCTTTTGATAATGAAATTTATCAATTAAATAATATTTCATTTTTGTATTGGTGATTTAGAAACTCAGATCCAAATATAAAGATCATTCATATTAACTCTTTTAGTTTATATGTTTGCTTAATTCGCTTTTTGCTTGACACTGAATTTTTTGTTTGTATTTAATTAATAAATTTCATAAATGGCTCTTTTTCTAAGCTGTCTCAAAATCTAAAAATAATGTTTAATTAATTTTAATTTAAAAATCTAAAGCAGATTAAATTGTATATAGATTATTAATAAATTTAATTGTATATGAATTGTGAAATAATAGTCATTTACATATTGAAACTCATATAATATGCTTGGAATTTGAGTCATGATAGACTGGTTTGCATCATGTTAACCTTCCTTCTGAAGACATTTCAAACACTTTTATATCAATCATGGTATCTTTTCTGCTATTGTTGTTATAACAATAATTTTCCTATTTCAGAAATTAATAATAAACTCTTCTAAAAACTCATACTGTGAATGTTGAATAGGTTAAAAAATCTACCTATGGTCAAAAGATCTTGTCAGAGAATTCAATTTGTTGAATTGAATTTTAATAGTAAAAATCACTATTTTACTGGAGAAATCCTTTTGAGTACCTTCAATCACCTGAAGGATTTGATAAAATTTGTTAAATTGGATAAATGCAAGTAATCTAATAATCACTGATGGGGAAGGGAGTGGGACAATGGGAAAGGGTCAAATTGATGCCAAAAGATTGGTCCTTGTCTCTGTTGAAAATCCTGTGGGCAGTGACACTCTTGTAGGCAGTGAAGGACAAGACAGAAATATGGTAGTCTATATTTTCCACCACTGTTAGGGAAAGGGAGATTTGGAGGAAAAAGAAAAGGAAAAAAAAAATGTCAGTTTTAAAATAAGCCACTTGTGCTCCAGGAGTAAAGTTTGTACTCAAAGCATAAAGTAGACCCCAGCTGCATTTCCCCACTGTTAATTTCTACTTTCCCTTTCTATGGAAAGATGAGTGATGATGACTCTCTCACTGCTGAAAACAGGGGAAGAGAGGGATCCTACAATAGAAGGGTTTACCTGGTATCCTCACTTCTGGGCTTTTACTGGAAGGAATCAAGAAGTGATTCCACTCTTGGTAAGAACCTGGAAGAAGCACACTCATGTATAGCAGTTAATATAATGTAGGCATTTTTAAATGCTAGAGTCATATTTCACTTTTCCTAACCTGGGGGACCAGGAAGGGTCTCCCATATACTATTTTATAGGAACTCAATCTAAGTACAGTTCTGGATACCACCCATATTCTGAGATCAATTAGCAACACCTTATCCCATTGTACATGAGTTTGAGGGCATAACTTAGCCACCATTTTTGTTAAGGTCTGATTCATCTTTTCCATTTTCCTTCCTGGGTCTCCAGGAAGCAGGTCATTTCCATTGAAGGTCTAATGCCTTGCTCACTTGTTCAGTCACTGAATGGAAGAGGGGAATCTATATCTTGGGACTGGTTCATTAGGAATGTTTTAATTATTTCTGAAACTTTTTTGGCTTTGTTGGATAAGCCTTAATATATCCTGAGAAGTTATTCATCAGTACAAGCAAGTATCTTAAATTTCCCATGATATTAGGCATTTAGGTAGAATCTGACAGTCATCCAAAGCCTGTATTTTCACATATTTTACAGTCGACTGTAACACCTGTTATTAGCTCTCCATTGGCCGCTGGCCATAAAGCTGTTACCACCAGTGAAGAGGTCTCAGGCCAGCTCTGTGAGAGGCTGATCAAACAAATCCAACCTACAAAATTAAACAGTCTCCAAGATTTTCAGGCAATCATGTTGTATTGACCCATGATCATCTGTTAGCAACAGGGTTTCTGTGTTTAAGCTAGACTCAATTTAAGGTTCACAGTGAGAAACAAATACAGTAATGTTTGTCCTACAGTAAATCTTTTATCATCTTGGAGTATATCACAAGTGGCAGCTGCCACCCAAAGCCAGGGGTACATCCTTTTGCTGTGTGGCCAAGCTATTGTGCAAATGGGCTATTGGTTGCAGTATATTTCCAAATATATTTATGAAGACTTCAAGGGCTATACCTGGTTATTCATGCATATATCACCCCTTTTAAGTCAGATAGATCTTGGGCAGGATCTATTATGAGGCTTTGTTTTAACTTTTCAAAGGCAGCTTCACATTGTGGGATCCAAATCAAGGGTTTTATTTTGGTTTCTTTTAAGTTCTCATACAGGGGTTTGGCTATTAGGACAAAATTAGGGATCCACATATGGTAGAATCCTGCCATTTCTAAGAATCCACAAAACTGTATCTGCTTCCTGGGTTTTCTAAGCCTCAAGATAGCCTGCCTCTGATCTGGAAGATTTCTTGGCTAATCTGGAATCCCAGATAAATGACTTGTTTATAAATCTGAGCCTTTTTGGCCATCACCTCATATGCACATAAAGCTAGGTGGTTCAGTACAGTTAGAGTGTTTGAAAGCCAATATTCATAGTTAGGGATGGTTATAAGCAGGTCATCCACATATTGCAAAAGGACTCCTTGATACTGCTTTCACCCTTGCAGGGCTTTTGCTAGAATCTCATTAAACCATGTGGGAGAGTTTCTAAATCCCTAAGGTAGGACACTCCAGAAATACTTGGTGGTTACTTTAGTATTATGGTCCTATTACCCCAAAACAAATAGTAATTGGAACTTCCTTTCCAGTGGGATATAGAAAAATGCATCCTTTAAATTGAGCACCATGAACTAACCAGATTCACTTGGCATCAAAGCAGTCAGCAGAGTGTAGGGATTTGGTAGTGTGGGGTGAATATCAAGAGTGTCATTTATAGCTCTCCAGTCTTACACAAATCAGTACTCATTAATGTGAGGTTTCTTATCAGGCAGGAGTCGAGTATTGTGAGGAACCAGTAGGGCCAAGGTGATTTGTGTTTTAAAACATGGGTGTGGAAGAGGCTATTAATGCCTATTAAGTGGAGGTATTCTTTCTTCTTGGGGCAAGTCTCTTTCCCTCCTTAAATAAAACCTTGGTAGACACAACACTGATTGCCCTTCCCAGTGACCCATTGGCCTATATGGCCTTACTTACTATTTTTAGCAGACCTTCACCAGAGTGGGCTTAGTTTCCTTATCTGGTTGGTCATTTGAGTATTTAATTTACACAACAAATCTCAGAAGAGAGCTGAACAATCTGTCATGTACAAAATGCTATGCCTTAATATTTGCTCTCCCAGCTTGAATTCAAGGGATCGGAGCATAGAAGCTGTTGATCATGACTTGTCACTCCTATCATAGCCACAGTGTTAATTGCAGTTGGGTCCCCATTGTTATTTGTACCTAGGGTTCCTCTGGGGCCATAATTTCATCCTCATATCTGCCACCGTTTTTCCTCTGGTTTGTCCCATTCTCCTGAAAGTCTCCAAGGGTGCCCCATAACTACCTTTGCCTGGGGCCCACAAAGCCTAACAGAAGAGGTAGCAGTTTGGGAGACTCTAGTCCTTGTCCCCCACCCCCAGCTCCTTGTAGGTGCATGCCCTATTGTTCTGCCTGTGCATTCATGTCAAGGAGGTACTGCATGATTGATTTGCCCTAGGAACAATTGTCCCCTGGCCAAATGGGGTGTCCTGTCCTGTCTTAAAAGTGGTGACCATTCCTGTCCCCAGGTCATAATTTACCAGTGCTGACAGCAGGGAACTTGGTGTTGCATGTTCTTCTCAGTTGGTGAGCCTTCCCAACCATACACAGGCAAAGAAAGGACTATTGAAGCTGAAAGAAGTGCCAGACCAACCAGCACTGGGTTAAAATTAAGACAAGGATTTAAATTTCTCTCAACATTTTTTTTTTTTTTGGTGACCTGCTATCCTTGCATATCAGAGGTTGTAAATTTTTCTGAACCATTAACTTGGCTTCTGGCTGTTCAGAATCTTTATAATGTAACTTCATAAATGTCAACACATACAGAATTTCTTCCATTTCTTTGACCTCTGACAGATCAACTTCAAAAACAAGATTGTATGGTAATTCTGAACACCATTCAATGGCCAGAGTGTGTTACAGTAAAACACCACCTTTTATCAATCATAGGCTTATAGTTATATATGGTTCATTCAGCCAAGATCTTTCCTAAGAGTCTACTGGTATGGATTAATGCAGCATTGTGATATCTCATAGGATCAGTAACAGATATAAACAAGACACCTAGAGAGACATGCAACTAGAGGGAATTCCCCAAAACAAGTCTTGTGGACAGAAAGACACTTTTAAACAGACAGACCAGATAGGGGAAAGTGTTCTAGGTTCCCTAGTCCCACTAAACAATGATTCCTAACCATTGGCATCCCAGAAGACCCCCCCCACACAGAGAAAAATTATATATTCCCCCCCAAAGAGATCCAGATGTCTCCACAAAGGGAACCAAATGTTCCCATGGAGGGGAACCAGATGTCCTTACAAGAAGAATCAGATATGTAGAATTGGGCATCTTGGCATGCGCACTAGGGGACTTACCAGATGGCCAAGTTGTTGCAACTTTACTGTATTTAGTTTCCTTTTTCTGAAAGTAGACCAAATGGTAGAGCAAACCATACTCAGAGAGTGAAAGCAGGAGTTCCCTGAAGAAAAGGAGACTTGGCAATTGCTGGGAACATCCCTCAGTCTTTTCTCCTTCTTGCAGAATGGAACTTCTGTCAAAATTGTCTAACCCAAGGGGAACTCATTCCATCTCTGACATCTCAAACGGTTGGCTCAAAGAGCTTGGCCACCTTGAATCCTCAGCAGGGAAAGGGCAGGCTCTCTCAGAATACCAGACCTGCTAGAGAAGGCTGGTTTGAGGGCTGCTCTTAGGCCCCATATCACATACCCATTTGATAGCAAAATATTGGTCCTTGTCTCTATTGCCTGTCTAAAAAGGAAGCCAAGGTTTTGAGATAAAATAAAACCTTTTCAATTACTTTTCTAGCAAAAGAGAAACACCTGTCCCAGAGGTTAGGATTCTCTTTGCCAAGGGGAACAGTAGGCTTTTAAATGAGGAATACAAGGGCTGGGATTCAAACACTGTCACTAAATATAATGAATTATTGCCCGCCTGGTGGTCTTGAAAGAGTCATTGTTCCAGTTCCAAGGTTTGGAGTCACTTTATTCTTGAGAGCAGTGAATGAATCTCTTCCAGGCAGTGAGGATAAGATACTTAGCTTAGGACAGAAAAAAACATGTGAGCCTAATTTTCCTTGAGATTAGGAACATGGAAAGGGGGAAGAATAAGGAAAGGAAAAATAAAAATGTCAGTTTTAAAATAAGTCCCTTGTGGTGAAGCAACAAAACTTCAAGAATAAAGCAGACCCCCATTTAAAATGTCCTAATCTTAATTCTACCCCTTATTTGCCATATACCCTTGAGTAGTGCATTTAAACTCTCGGGGATTTTTTTTTTAATCTTGTAAATCAAGGAGGTGTATCAGTCTAAAAATTAACTCAAAATCAATACTTGCTTCATGTTAAAAACGTTTTAAGAATTTTACCAGGATAATTCTTTAATTATTAGACTAACCTGAAGAAGAATGCAGATCTGTTATTATACCTATCCAGCAGATGGAAAAACAAAAGCATTTAAGGCGTAAGTAGTTGCCTGTGGTCTGACAGTAAGTAGCAGAAGTGGGAGTTGAATCCAGTAGATCCACTTTTCGTTATTGCAACCTACTGCCTCTTTATACTGTCCCCTACTGCTTTAGATGCTCTCAAAAGCACTTTTTCTCATTGATGTTAGATCTAAGACTACTAAAACTCCTGACTACTAGGCTAATGTCCTATTAACTGAATTAACTTGCCCTTGAGGGACTTTCCAAAGGTAGATCCAGTAAGAGTTGCAAAAAGACATCTGCAGAATGTGGCAATTGCATATTAGCACTTAATCTTCCTATTAGCTTTGACTAAATACTTCTGAGGTCACCACAAATAAATTTTTTGAGATCAGCACATATATAAATTTGAATGTCCATTAGGAAGCATACATACCATCTGATGCAGCTGTCTTTGCTATATAGAGAACCTAATTGAACCTCTAATCATGTGCTGAATTTTAGTGTTGTGTTTCTATTACCTTGTGATTTGATATTTTCACTAGATGTTGGGTAAAAAGCTTACACTTCATTTTCTGTCTAGAAATTCACTGCTTATTTTTGGTCTCATCAGTGATATTGCAGACCTTTCTTTGGTTCAGATTGGATATGTTTTTTTATAACTTTATTGTTGGACTTGAACTTTAATCTTGTTAATAGCTTTTAGAAAACTCAAGAAATAGGAGGAAGAAGGAACTTGAATTTATAAATTGTTTCCCCTTTTGTACTCTTGAATAAGGCCACATATACTCATTTACTCTTCTTCAGAAATATCCAAATCTAACTTCCAGAAAGGCATTCATTCACATGCCAGTGTCTGGTTGGAGTGAAGTTGGATGGCAAGAACTGGTTGTCTTACTAGATTCTTTGGTTTTGGAACTCCTTGGCATCACCTTCAGCTACCATAGACACCAAATTCCTAATTTGCAGGCTATTTTAGAAACCATGGAAAGTTAAAGCCAAAAATGCCAAACTTAGCACTTGGAGAAAAAGCCCTCATTCTCTCTGGTTAGTATCTTATCTTTAGAATATTAAAAGTGTAACTTGTCTAATTTAAATACATTTTTTCCTTTTTAGTGAGTTGTGTTTATATTCACATTATTCAAGTTCAGAGATAAAGAGGGCTCTGTGATTCAAATGCCTTTTTTTTCCTGATAAAACATAGATCTATTTCCCATATGTACTGGTATTCTAGTAACTTATTAGCAGGTATCACCCAGGGAAGCAGGAAAAATTCTGATTTGTAGTGTGTGTCTTTTTCCTGCTCCCACCATGGACAACTTTAATATACTAACAGGAGGTCCCTGAAAATGGGGAGGTAAAGAGGTTGTACCCAAAATTATCTCTTGTGAGGCAGTGTGAGCTGGCTCCAGTAAACCTCTGCTCCCCAAATGGGAATTTGAATGACACTTAAAATGATGCATGAAAGTAGTAAGTGAGAAACGGTGGCTTTCAGCTTGATTTTGACACTGACCTACTGTATCACTTTGAAGAAAACCTTTATAAACTGTGTAAATCTCTCCTCTCCACTGAAAAATGAGGACATCTTCATTACAAAATTCTCAGGAGTTAGAGAGATGCTTGAAGAGATTTCACTGCAAATAAAATGGCTAATAAAAAAAAATCAGTGGTGCGGGGGGATGCATGCAGAAAAGTATATGTGAACAGGAAGTTACATGTGACCATGGCATAGGAAGGGCTGGCCAGAGTGCATATGCCAAAGTGTATGTAATAATGGTAGAGGAGAATCATTAATGGATGGAACAAGCTCAGACACCTCAGACCTTATGGAGTGATCAGTGCACCACAAACATTTTCCTGGTCTGTTTAGATGTACCGTTGAAGGGAGAGTCCACAGGCCAAGAAAGAAGGGAGGAGCTCAGAGCAAGCCTGCCATGAAATCCCTCAGATCTTTTTTATGGGTGGGAGTTGTGAAATGCTTTTTGCATCTATAATTAGGGAATGAAGTGGAGCAGATGGCTACAGCGCAGTTATAATTAAAGTATAATGCACAGTAAAATCACCTTGTGCAGCCACTGATGCATCCAAGCCAGAAAATATTAATTCTCTTTGACTGCACTTTCAAGCCTCTTCCCTGGGCTGCAGGGAATGGCTGTTGCATCATGACACTGATTTCACACATACTTTTTGTACCAGAAGTTCTGTTTGTAAATTCTGGATTGCCCCCCGTGTTAAATTATATAGCTCATAGAGTCTGCTATTTAACAGGGAACTCTCCATCATTAATACAGAGGCACATGCTTCACTTTAATAGCACAGAACTGGTGGGCTGCAATAGATACTCTCCTGGGTGGAGAATTTGTTTATAAATTTTCGGATGCACCAGTAAATAAGCTTTGAAGGATAAATATCTATTGCAAAAGAACAGAATCTCTTGCCCAGGGCTCAGTTGTTAGGTTGAAAATTAGTTTACAGTGAAACAGGTACTCATGATGTTGCCTAAAACACTAAAGATATATTTCTCTTCTCTATATAAAAGCACTGGGCTAAAAGCCGATGGCTGTGGTCTTAGTCCCAAATGCCTGTTTATTCCTAGAACAGTAACTTCCTGTCTCTGGGCTTCACTTTCCTAACCTCTAAGGTGAAAAAATTTGAACTACATGATAAATGTGAACATTTCAGGTTATGTTTTCTTCTTCTCCTTGTCCTCCTACACTCTTTTTTTCCCGCCTTTCCTTGAGTTGCTTATTCCTGCAATTTCCTTTGCAGTGACAAAACTCTAGTTAATTTTACTTCCTATTAAGATGAACATGGAAAGCATTTAAATTTCTTCTTCTTTAAGTAGTTATTTTGTTTGTCAAGGAAGATGAAGGATTGATAGGCTCACGCTGATTTCTGTCTTTTTTTTTTTTTTCACCCGACACACCAGACATCCATATAAGCCACCCATGGTCACTCTTTGAAATTTGTTGTATCCTAGTTATTATTACTGTCACAGAAATAAAAGAAGTACTATCCTAGAGTCAGAGAATTTTTTCACCAGATTATTTTTTTCCTTTAAATATTAAACTACTATCTGATTAATATAAGGAAAATATACACATTACTCAGAACCCCAGGCTCTCCGCCCTCATCTAGAAAAGAAAATTCTTTCCTTTTCATTCATCTTTCAGAAAAACCAAACAAAATAAATACACAACAACGAAAAACAAATAAATGTCTTTTCCTTTTCCAAGATTGGTTCAAAAGTTAATACTCCAGGCAAGTCTCTAATGATAATTTATCTTAAATAAATGATCAGCAACTGAATGAATGTGTTAGCAGAGAACTGAAAAGAAACAAATCTATTTTCTTAAGAAATAATTAGTAGAGAAGGAAAAATTGTTTAACTATTGTACAAAGACATTATCTATGAATTTAGACAGTCCTAAGTCTAAATTTTAGATCTAACACATTCTTTTGATGTAATCTTGGACAAGGTTTTTCTAGTTTCACCTTCCTCAAACTTGAAAATTAAAAAAAAAAAAAAACATTAAAAATTAAGAATAAACTGCAAGGTAGATGGAAGAATTAAAACTGATAAGTATAATATGCTTGGTAGAGAAATACTTCTTAAATTCTCTCTGCTATTTAGTTATCATCCATTTATCTGATAGATATTTTTAATATGTCTTAAAACTTCTCCACCATCTCCCACAAAATGCTTACCCATCTAGCTAACTTGAGAGTCCTCTCAATAAAAATTATAAAGTAAAATTAGGGCTACAAATTTCCCACACAAATTCTAATGGACAAAAGAGAAACAGATTCCTTCATATTTTTTCTTCCTCTCTTCCTTTCTTCTTTCCCTCTTTCCTTCCTTTTTTTTTTTTTTTTTGCTAAAGATAACCTCTATGGACATGTAAATAAGTCTTTACTGAAAGTATGGTGGTCCAGGACCTCTAGACTGCCAGAGGTCCAAACTTTATCATAAACTGTAAAGGCTTAGATTGATTTAGGGGGAGGAGGGCTGAAATTCAGTTTGAGAAATGAGCCATTTAACTCAACATATCTTATTCTCTTATCTGTTAGGTAAAAATAGGGAAAATTTTGAGAAAGCCACCTTTCAATTATGTAAAGCTATTTGAAAGCTTTCACATTAATTATCTTACCTTATGTGATTCTCTAAGATTCTCTAAAAGTCAGGTCATAAGTTCAACTTCAAGTTTTAGTTGCCTAGAAATCATAGAGAATAAGTAAATTTCCTGAACCACCAAAGAAGAAAGTAGAGGGCTTTTGGAACACATAACTCCTTGCCATCCTATTTCCTATTTCCATTACCAATCTTGCTGATGGCCAGGTTCTGATATGACATTCCTTACCCAGTGACTCCTGCTGGGAATCCTGGAGCTCTCTGGCAGCTTGATTTTCTTCTAATGGTGTCTTTTCCTCCTGAGACCTCACACAAAGTGGAAAGAAAGAGGCCATGACCTCTCAGGGGCTCAATTTCCTACAAGTAAACAAAGATGTCTTCATGCCTACAGATATTATTAAAGCCAAGAAGGAAACTCAGGTTTCTGATGTTAGGACACTGAGGACTCCAAGACAATAAATAATTTATTAAACTTGACCAGAAGTTTAACATCATTAGTAAACAGTTCATCAGAAGTCTGATTTTGTCAAACATCTGTGTATGGGTTACTGCTATTTGAAGAAAATGCAAAATTATCTCAGTTATCCTTCAAACTGTGAAAGCCAGACACATACCATGGAGTCTTATTGTGCTGAGTTGTTTGTGCCTTTCTCTGTGCCCTCAGAGTGTTCAACCATGGAATTTATATTGTGTTATATCACAATTTGCACAATTGCCTCACTATCAAACAGTGAGGTCTTTGAAGAACAGTGTCTGATTTCCAATGCTCAATGTACATTCTAGTACTGATATCTGGTTACTACATATTTTTCAAATAAAATGAACCTTTAAAGACCTTCAAGTTTTCTACTTCTAGTAATATGGTAGTCTAGAAAATGAGATCAAATATCAGTGAAACAACAAAGTCTCTTATTTTTTTTCAAAGTTAGGTGCAATAATGAATATATCACAGTGAATTTCACCATTGTGTTCATCCACAAGAAATTGATTAAAACAAATAACTATGGTCAAATTATAGAAAGGTAGTAGAGGGAAGAGAACAAGGCTTATGGGGAGGAAAGTGGAAGGAGGGGTATTGGGGACTGAATTAGAACGAGTTATATTCCATGCTTTTATAATGATGTCAAAATAGGTCCTATTTTTATATATAATTAAAAAGACCAATAAATAAAAAATAAAAGAGATAAAAGAAGGATGAAAATGAACATGAACCTTGTCATCTTCTTAACTTAATCTATACATTAAATGTAATTGCAATAAAATTGTCAAAAGAAGTAGACAATAAATTTTATCAATAGGGGCAAGAAAACTTAGAAATAAAATGGGCAGTTTCTTAAATATAAAACTACAGCATTTTAGTGAATACAATAACTATAAAAGAATGAATTAACATTTTAACAAACAAAATATAAAATAATCTATATATCTAAAAATAAATCAGTAAATAAAGTTGGACACATCAACGAACTAGAGAAAAAGTGACATATCCTCTAGATGAAGAGCAAATTAAGGTAGTAATCATGGAATGTGGTGGAATACCAAAAGCAAATTTTATTCTGAGGATGTTTATTGACCTGGGCCAATTTGACCTTTGGTGTTCATGGTTTCAAAGTGCATAAAAAACATGGAACAAAATATCTACTCAGCCTAAGGGGTCTACTAGGATGTATTCCTGCCATAAAACTGAGATGTCAAAGACTGTACACAATATAAAATATTGAAACAAAAGTAAACCCATGCTCTCTCTCATCTAGGAGACATTAAGGCTAAGGCGGGAGGTGGGGGGGGGGGGCGGCGAATGTTACAAGCCTGAACAAACAAGATAGAGGAAGAAAGCTGCACTATGTGTAATTTTGACCCTTGACCTAACTCTAATTGAAGTTTTCAGTGTAAATTCATACTACCTTATTCATCCAAACATCTCAAGATGAGAATTTATCAGATACTGATTAAAAATTTCTATAGGTACCTGGTAGGAACAAATAAAAATCTTCCCTATAGATACTCACCTTCATGACAGATCTCAAAAACAGAAAAATGCCATATATAAAACTGATTAAAATAAACAATTCACTGTCAAAAATAACAAAACATGTGAAGAAATAAGACCCTGTGAGTAAAAAGCAATGAAAACAACAAAGCAGAACTGGGCTTACAGAGACATCAGATATTATAACAGATACAATGTAAAAAATAACTGGTTAACTAATGGCAGTTTTCTAAGATGAATCCCAGTGACCCTACCCTTAGTGTTCACTTCCTTGTGGAATTCTATCCTCTTTATTGGAGGGCTGTATGTGGTGAATTGCTTTAATGAATATGATGAAATAATTTTCATGATTACATATAGCTGTGATTTCTGTCCTGTTTGTACTTTCTCTTCCATGTTCCCTTGTCTTGCTTTGATGAAGTGAGCAACGATGTTGGCGAGGTCCATGTGGCAAGGAAGTTAGTGTGACTTCCAGTCAAGTGCCAGGGAGAAGTGGCAAGGAATTTAATTTAGCACAAAATTCATGAGTTAAGCCTTGATATACAGATACAGCCCTAACTGATACCATGACCACCACCTTTAAGAGCTTCTGAAGCAGAGAATGCCACTATACTGTGTCTGGATTTCTGACCCATAGGAAACTGCAAATAATTAATGGGTATTGTTTAAAGCCACTATGTTTTCAGGTAACTTGTAATAGATAATTCATAAATTAGTATATTAAATAAATGGAAGCAAGCAAGAAAAATACATGTAAAAATTTAAAAACTATAAAGAAGAACTATTTTGGGAAAAGTACCAAATAAATCTTTTCAGAAATTAAAAGAATAATAATAATAATGAAATAAATCTCAGTGTATAAGTTGAGTGGCAAATTGACGCAGCAAATGAAAGATAAATTAGAGAACAAACTTGAAGAAATGACCCAACGTGCAACAGAGAAGATCAGAAGTGAAAAATGTGAAAAAAAAAATTCAAAGAAAAGCAGAATAGGGAATAGACAATATTTTAAAGGATACTGGCTAATCATTTCTGGTACTGATGAAAAATAGTCAATACTTTCAAAATGCTGAATGAATACAAAATTGGATGAATAAAAAAATAATTCAACTTCTAGATACATAGTAATAAAACTTCAGAGAGACAGCTGTGGATTAAAAATCACTATTATCTTTAAAAACCGCTGTCATCAAAAGGTACAATTTGCAGCAGAAAATTTAGGATAATTGTGAAAACTTTATTCATAGGGACAAAATGGAGAGAAAAAATATATACAAACTATCATTCATGAAGTAAGATTATAAGGTAAAATACCTATCACATTCTAAAATGCTGATGTATATAAAGAATACATTTTGGTCTTCCCATTATTTGAAGACTAGCTTTATGCTATGCAAAGTATGGCAAGAATATCTTGGAATATTTAAGCTTTGCCTCCACTGGATTCTGCAAACCATTTTCTGCTACCTTAACAATTAAGTATTAGTGTAAGTTTTCCTACCCATATCCAAAAGTTACAAGGGTTAACTTACCATTATCGCCAATATTCATAAAAAAAAATAAAAGTCAAATCCAGCTTGAAAGATGCTTAACTAAATACCTGAGGAGGATTCTTCAAAAGTTTGAAGGTCATGAAATGTTAGAGACTTTGAGGAGCTGACACAGGTCACAGCTAACAAAGAGGGTCCGGGGACAGATGCATTGTGATATTCAAAACCTGGTGAAATCTGTGTATAATCTGTAGTTGAGCTGATGTTAATTTTTAAAATTCTGAACATCAAAATTTATTTCAAACTTAGAAAGTTTATTTTTAAAAAAGTTAACAGAATAGAAAAAGGGATATTGGTAAGCATTTGCAGCATTATATGTTATTATGAATAAAAATTTCCCCAATTTTGAAAATTGAAAACAAAGTTTAACATAGTAAAATAACAAAGAGGAATCATTTCAAGTCAATAGGCATAAAGAAGTTTAAAAACATAATAATTTTGACTATTGGGGATATAAAAACATTTTTTCTAGTATAAGGTTAAATAAAGAGAACATACAATAACACTGTACATGAGTTTTCTAGGGATTAATTCCTTAGCTCATGGACCTGAATTCTTTTTTTAAATTAATTTATATATGACAGCAGAATGCATTACAATTCATATTACACATACAGAACACAATTTTCCATATTCTTGAATACATGATAAGCCAAGTTTTCTGAGGCCAGGGTATCTTTTACAGTTCAAAACAGAGAAGCATGGCAATCATCAGGATATTAGATCATGATGAATACAGATTTCACAAAGATAAAATTTGCAGGTGATGCCAAAATTTTTACATATTTACTTTTTGGCTGTTTAATGAACTTTTTTCATTTGATATCTCATTTCCAAATAATTGGGGGCATGGCTGGCTTGAATATGTTATAAAGTATTCACATTAAATTTTCCTTGAAGTTTTATTACCCTATTTCTTTTTAAATTTTGACTCTAAGCAAGAACTCCAATAAGCAATATCTAATTTGTTACCAAAACATTAATTCCTCATTATTTTGCCTGAAGTGTAATTAAGAGTATTTTAATATCTCTACATAGAAATCCACACAGCTCCTCAATGTTAAAATCAAAAGAGTATACTTTAAAAATTTGATAAATTTCCTGCTTCACTGATATGTAAGTCTTCTCTCCAAGATAAGAAACATCAAGTATAAATTTATTTACTTATTTATTCATTTTACAGTACTGGAGATCAAACCCAGTTCCCTGTGTCAAGCCAGGCAAGTGCTCTACTACTGAGCCACACCCTAGCCCATTAAGTATAAATTTAATGAATGAGTACTAATAGTTTCAAACTTAGAACTCAGGGGGGTAAATATTGGGGCTTTATATAATGGTATTTTTTCCTTTGTCTTTCTCTTACTATCTAGTCAAGATGTTGCCAAGCTGATTGTACCACTGAGTTCTTCTATTTTCTGAATTTATAACCTTTTAGGACAGGTTTCTGACAAAAATCCTTTCTATAAATAAGAAATCATTTTAACATAAATTTTCATTATCTCTTTAAAACTCATTTTAGATGTCTTTCTATACAAGGATGCCAGGTGAATTTCACATAGCATTGAGCAAATTCTGAAGTCAGTTTCTTTAAGTGAATGCTTTTCCTTTTCACTCTTGGAAAATACTAATATTCAATGTATTGAAACTCTTAATAGAACATAAGAGTGAATTTAGTTATCATGCTACCAATGAAGATAGGATGTCATTATCACCCCTTGATGGTCTCTTAGAAGAGCAATCTGATGGACTATGTCCAGGGTAACACATGTTCTTGAGGGCTCTGTGTGCTTTTGGGAAGTATTGCCCTGTACTAACAGAATCCCCAGGAAACTCTGCCTGGTTTAACCAGTCTAAGTGGGAACTTACTCCTTTTCTTTTTTATTGCTTTCATTTCCTTGTAGGAAACCATATGTATATAGACTATGTGATTATACAGGTTTAATTACCCACCATTGTTTGGTTCTCTTGCTTTGCTTCAGTACCAGATTAGGAACAGAAGTTCATGTCGAATACATTAATCCGAAATTGACTGTTAAAAGTTGAATTTTAAAAAACAAGATATGGGGCAGATATTTAAACAATGAAGTTCAGGGGGGTATCTCCTAGTATTATCTCAGTACCCCATCCTGCTGAACTCTAGGTATACCATGCCACATATGTTCTGGGAATTGAGTAGGTCAGAATGTCAGGTGCTGGAATGTCAGTGAGAGAAAGGCTGTCACCCACCTACACAGCTACTCCCCACTTACGGCAGACAATGTAACCTATTCATGGGATAGGTGAGGTCCTGTCTTGATTTAGGTTGTTGTTAAGCCAAATGATGATCTTAGTAGCTACCTAACTGATCCTCCTATTCCACTCTTGACCTACAGACAGGCTGGAGTAATCTCTTTAAAACATAATTGGGTCATATCCCAGCCATGAGTAAAGACTTTCCAAAATTTCCCATTTCTCTTTGAATGTATCCCTGGCCTGGTTTAATCTGGCTCCTAAACATGTCAGTCTCCTCTTTGCCATCTCCCCCTCACTCACTCTGGCCCATATGTACTGTCTTCTTCTGGTTTCTTGTACACCCTTAGCCCTTCCCCACCTTGTGCCCCACACCCAGCATACCCTTCTCCTCCCTCTTCACATGGCTCCTTCTTTCTCATTCTCTGGATCTCCTCTTCAAAAGACCTTTCCTGTTTAAACTAGGTTTATCTCTACCTCTTATTTTCACATCATGTTGGGTCCTCTTTAGGTTCTATGAATGGCACTTGTCACATTGACGTGGTTTTATGTGTTTAGTTGTTTGGTCTCTTTTCCTGGGTCCTGATAAGAGTGAACTGGTGACATAAAAATCCTGATTCTACTCCCACTCTCATATGTCCATGCTCTGGACCTCCTTGCCTTCATGTTCCCCATCCCTTTCCTTCTTGGCCTCTGACAATCGAGCATACACCACTGGCAACTGTTCAAGAATCTATTTATTTTAATCATCTCAGGCCATTTCTCCTTCCTCATTAAGGGATGGCCAGATTCACCATGCACAGCTCTACCCTTTGGGAAGATCTCCTTTCTCCAGTGTCTTTCAAAGTCATCCTCAAACGTTCCCGAAGGGTGCTGCTGTCCATTCTAAGCCATCATCCACTGACCAAGTCAACTTGTCTATAACTAAGTTTGCCCTTGAGAAGAAGAGTAGCCCAGGACAGTTAGAAAGGTCTGCTGTCAGCTGAACCTGGCAGTGCAGAAGCCAACCTGGAACTTACCCTAGCCCTTGGTGTTCTCCAAATGATCATAATTACATTTTGATACAATCAATATCAGACAAGAACTCTCCATGACTGTGATGATGGAGACAAGATTAAGGCCAGTTTGTAATCATTGGTTTATACAGTCAAAAAGATTAATGTTCTTCAAATCACAAAATGACCATATACCCCTAAATTTAGCTAATATGAATTACTGCTGCCTTGTTACCACATTACAAATTTTGCTTTACTTCATACAGCCTACCTTATGTATATGACATAAAAAGATACCCATTCACAGAATTGCCTAATTTTATAATACTCAGTATACACACACAAAAAAAGTCCCAATCCTTGAAACCTTCCCCAAACAAGGTAACCCAAACCTAAACCCTATAGTAATTCCTTTCTCACAGCTTATTGAGATGCTCCATATATCCTCATGTTGCATATTGATTGTTGTTATAATAAATAATAAATCCAACTTGTTCTGATACGGATGTAGCTGGCTGTCTTTGGTTGAAGGCTATTTTTTTTAAAGAGAGAGAGAGAGAGAGAGAGAGAGAGAGAGAATTTTTTTAATATTTATTTTTTAGTTTTTCAGCAGACACAATGTCTTTGTTTGTATGTGGTGCTGAAGATCGAACCCGGGCCTCATGCATTCCAGGCGAGCGCACTACCGCTTGAGCCACATCCCCAGCCCAAAGGCTATTTTTTTTTTTTACCTTCTTCATTTGTTAAAGGTTTCTGTTTTTTTCAGGCCCAGAAACCTCTTCAGTCAATGGATTCTAGATTTTCTAGATTTAAAGATACAATGAAACCCAAGAATGCATTAAGAGATTGTGACTGTGTATTTGGATGACCACCCTTAACCTATCATTCCCCTATTCTTGATTTTTTTCTGGCTATGGATGTTTTGCAGCATTCTTGATTGCTGTCCGTTGATTCTACTCCTAGGGATACTTTGTTCTATTGACCATCTCCACAATTCCCAGGAGGTCAAGCACCATTGACTGTGCCTCCAACCTTGTTTGATGGTCATTATAGTAATTATAGTTTTCTGGTATCTGATGGGTAAGCCACCACTTGGCTTCTATTACTTGAAGGCCATATGGATATTAATGAGTCCACTCTGTGATCACCTTTTCTACCACCATCCCTGAGCTGCAGAGTATAACCAGAACTGTACTTCTTGGGGCATTAAAACCTATACCATGAGAAAATGCACCTAAGTCAATGAACTTTATATTATGTCTTCTTATTTTTCCAGTTCCCTCCATAGATTATCCTCAAAATCCTCTTCTGGATATTTCTTTGGATTCTACTGGTACATGCTACTTAATTCCGATAACTCCTTTGAAATATTATTTGTGTTTTTCCTTCTTTTGACCTGCACATTTCTTTCTGGGTTCTGATGGAATGGAACCCAAGTTAGGAGTCTGACAGCCAAGAGAGGAGGTGAAGGCACTCCTGAAGTGGGATACCCATGTGTCAGGGAGAACGGCCTCTACAAAATTGTTCAATATGAGGGAAGTGCTAACTTCTGCTAGGAAAGTGTGCACCATCAGTACAATCTCTGAAAGGGCAGGAGAGCCTGCATAGCCAATTTACCAGAGGAATCTTCTCAATGTCACTATCCTATATAACAGAATAACAGGTGTTTCCAACCAGCCTTAGCTGAGCACTCAAATGTTTCTGGAGCGCTGTGACTCTAACTACCAGGTTCTCAGTCTGGTGCTTAGTTTTGTTTGTTTTTGTAGAGAGGCCCTTGTCTCTTTGTAAGCTAAAAAGAGACCATCTGGCTCTTACACTTAACCTTTAATTGCAAGTTAAGAGCCCTCAGGTTCTCAATATCTCTCTGCAGGGTGTCAATACAGTTCAGGAATAACCATACTGCACTGCTGTCCTCGTACGCACTGCTGCTCCTCTATTTCACAAAGTGTGTGTGAATCTTAGCACATACTAGATCCAACCCCTCTGACTGATGTTTTCCCAGGTCAGTGTTAGTGGAATCTATAGCAATTGGGTCCCACACTTAGCCAGGAGCTGTCCACATTCCACACACTTCAAGTGGGCATCCTAACTGCTAAATGGGTGAGTGAGCCAGTCCTAAAATGTCCAACTTCCTTCTCCATTCTTGGACCCACTTTGTGTTCTCTGGAAGCAGACCTAAACAAGGGATTTGATATGCAAAAGATGCATGATGGAGAATGTGGAGAATAAAGAAGGAGGCAGCAGAAGAGGATAGTGAAAGCTCCCCCTGAAAGCCTTGGAAAGGAGAAAATGATTCAATAAAAAGAGTTTCAAACCAAAATGCACTTTCTAGAAATGTTTGGCCAGGCTGGTGAGACATTCTTGAGTCAAGAGAGGGTATTCCAGGTAGGTTGCAATGGGTCTGGTTTAGCAGCCCCACCAGGTTCAGTTACCAGTTGGGAGTAGATCAGAGGAGTGTAGCCTAGGTATGGAAGCAGAGTGGCCCAGGAGCAGTGGTGTGACTGCAGTCATTTATGTCTCCACCTTAGGAGAGCCAGACTGTACACATCCACACTCTACATCACTCATGTTTTAACAAGGCTGTATTTTCTTTGGAGCCTGTGGTTGTCAGTAGAGAGAACTCAGTATAAAACACTGCACCCTGACCCGGTGACCTGAGGTCACACAGTTCCACCCTCATCCACCAGCCCATGGTGGGTGGGAGGTTACTGGGGATTGAACTCAGGGGCACTAAAACACTGAGCCACATCCCCAGCCCTATTTTGTACTTTATTTAGAGACAGGGTCTCACTAAGTTGCTTAGTGCCTCACTTTTTGCTGAGGCTGGCTTTGAACTCACAATCCTCTTGTCTCAGACTCCCAAACCCCGGGATTATAGTTGCACACCACTGTGCCTGGCAGCTTTCCTATTTCTTAGTATGAACACTCCTTTTAGATCCCAAGGCAGTTTATCAGGAATTTGAGATACATTCTTCTAGAGTCCATTCATCTTGATATAATTTTTGTCACCAGTCGATCATGCATACCTTCCAAAGACAATGACTTTCAGTTTCATAGCTTCTTATAGATTGAAACAAAGACACACTTTTTCTCTTCACATACATTTACTCCATGACTAAAAATTCCCCAGGAAGACCATTTTTAATATTTATTTCTTGTATATTATTTGTTGATATAAAAATTATGCCTATACACTCTGTAAAATTCAAAAACAACAGAAAGTATAAATAAGAAAAGACTCGTACTGGGGCTGTGGCTCAGTGGTAGGGTGCTTGCATGTGTGAGGCACTGGGTTTAATTCTCAGCACCACATATAAATAAATGAATAACTTCTTGGTTGGAACCCATTTTCTTTCAGTGTTTGAAATATGTTATATAAAATCAACACGCATAAATCAAAGGCATTCCTGTATATCAGCGACAAATCCTCTGAAATGGAAATGAGGACAACCACTCCATTCACAATATCCTCAAAAAAAAAAAATAAAATACTTGGGAATCAACCTAACAAAAGAGGTGAAAGACTTATACAATGAAAACTACAGAACCCTAAAGAGAGAAATAGAAGAAGATCTTAGATAATGGAAAAATATACCCTGTTCATGGATAGGCAGAACTAACATCATCAAAATGGTGATATTACCAAAAGTTCTCTATAGGTTCAATGCAATGCCAATCAAAATCCCAACGGCATTTCTTGTAGAAATAGATAAAGCAATTATGAAATTCATATGGAAAAATAAAAGACCCAGAATAGCAAAAACAACTCTAAGCAGGAAATGTGAATCAGGCGGTATAGCGATACCAGATCTCAAACTATACTACAGAGCAATAGTAACAAAAACAACATGGTACTGGTACCAAAACAGGCGGGTGGACCAATGGTACAGAATAGAGGACACAGAAACCAATCCACAAAACTACAACTATCTTATATTTGATAAAGGGGCTAAAAGCATGAAATTGAGGAAGGATAGCATCTTCAACAAATGGTTCTGGGAAAACTGGAAATCCATATGCAATAAAATGAAACTGAATCCCTTTCTCTCACCATGCACAAAAGTTAACTCAAAATGGATCAAGGAGCTTGATATCAAATCAGAGACACAGCGTCTGATACAAGATAAAGTTGGCTACGATCTACATACTGTGGGGTCGGGCTCCAAATTCCTCAATAGGGCACCCATAGCACAAGAGTTAATAACTAGAATCAACAAATGGGACTTACTCAAACTAAAAAGTTTTTTCTCAGCAAAAGACACAATAAGAGAGGTAAATAGGGAGCCTACATCCTGGAAAAAAAATCTTTACTCCTCACACTTCAGATAGAGCCCTAATATCCAGAGTATACAAAGAACTCAAAAAATTAAATGATAAGAAAACGAATAACCCAATCAACAAATGGGCCAAGGACCTGAACAGACACTTCTCAGAGGACGACATACAATCAATCAATAAGTACATGAAAAAATGCTCACCATCTCTAGCAGTCAGAGAAATGCAAATCAAAACCTCCCTAAGATACCATCTCACTCCAGTAAGATTGGCAGCCATTATGAAGTCAAACAACAACAAGTGCTGGCGAGGATGTGGGGAAAAGGGTACACTTGTACATTGCTGGTGGGACTGCAAATTGGTGCAGCCAATTTGGAAAGCAGTATGGAGATTTCTTGGAAAACTGGGAATGGAACCACCATTTGACCCAGCTATTCCCCTTCTCGGTCTATTCCCTAAAGACCTAAAAAGAGCATGCTACAGGGACACTGCTACATCGATGTTCATAGCAGCACAAGTCACAATAGCAAGACTGTGGAACCAACCTAGATGCCCTTCAATAGACGAATGGATAAAAAAAAAAATGTGGCATTTATACACAATGGAGTATTACTCTGCATTAAAAAATGAGAAAATCATAGAATTTGCAGGGAAATGGATGGCATTAGAACAGATTATGCTAAGTGAAGCTAGCCAATCCCTAAAAAACAAATGCCAAATGTTTTCTTTGATATAAGAAGAGTAACTAAGAACAGAGTAGGGACGAAGAGCATGAGAAGAAGATTAACATTAAACAGGGGTGAGAGGTGGGAGGGAAAAGGAAAGAGAAGGAAAATTGCATGGAAATGGAAGGAGACCCTCATGGTTATACAAAATTACATACAAGAGGAAGTGAGGGGAAAGGGGGAAAAAAAACAAGGGGGAGAAATGAATTACAGTAGATGGGGTAGAGAGAGAAGATGGGAGGGGAGGGAATGGGGGATAGTAGAGGATAGGAAAGGCAGCAGAATACAACAGACACTAGTATAGCAATATGTAAAACAGTGGATGTGTAACTGATGTGATACTGCAATCTGTATATGGGGTAAAAATGGGAGTTCATAACCCACTTGAATCAAAGTGTGAAATATGATATGTCAAGAACTATGTAATGTTTTGAACAACCAACAATAAAAATTAAAGGAAAAATAAATAAATAAATAAATAAAGGTCCATCAACATCTAAAAACATTAAAAAAAAGAGAGAAACTTTTTGTCCTCCATTACCTAGACTTAATTGTCAAGAGTTTGTGAATTTCCTTTCCTTTGCTTTGCCTTTGTGGTAAAGTGTGCATATTCCTGCTTTGCACCATAAGAATGTTTTGTATCTTCCATTATATTTATTTTTATTTTAAAAAATAATTTTTTTAATATTTTTTATTTAGAATATAGAAAGAAAAAATAGAGAAGAAACTTGGCTAATGAGTTCTCTCTCTGTCCTTGTACATATGTTTACATATATTTATTATATATATGTAACCATTGTATAATATGTTATACATATAAGTAAATATGCATACTCTATATACATACACATATGCATACTTTATGTGATACATAAACATGTATGTGTACATGTTTTTATGAGTAAACATATTTGTACATGTATATTTATATTTATACATATATGTGTATATATGCATGCATGTCTGTTTATCTATTTACTACTCTTCCCATTTTTCTATGCACATAGTGTTAGAGTTTTATGATACAAAAAAAGAAGAATGATTTTTACTTTGAAAATAATTTCCTTACAATCATTATCATAATATTAATGGTAGTCAGGTCCATGGGGAAAATTATTTCTTTGTTTCACAAGAATAATGTCAGAAATAACTGAACAGGAATCCAGATGGGTTGAACAGATCAGCAGCTGAGTAGCCAAACAGTGTTTATTACCCTAAGGTGGCAAAGAACAGTTGTGTTTTCAGAGAGAGGTTATTCTTCCAAGGTAGTGTTTTAAATTTACCCCTCGGAAAATTGGCACAGAGATACTGTTGTAAACAAGACGCACTCAGGGGTCATCCCACAGGGATTCCCCTGTATGGAGGCCCTATAAGGATTTCCATCCCACAGAAGCATTTTATCAGTGCATTCACCCACACATGCTTTAACAGTGTGCACGACCCACATTTCAAAACAAGCAGAGTTAACATTCTTGACTCTGGGCCCAAATGTGGGTGCTCACCATGAGCTCATGCCTTCCTTTGGGGGCTGGCATTTGTGGAGCTTTTGTTATCATGGGCTAATTGGTCCAAGAAGATCTTGAGGGACATGTGCTAGACACCATGCATAGACTGCAAGATTTAAAATGTTTATGATTGTATTCTGAGCCTTTTGGGGGTGGGTGCTCTAAGTTTGGTAATAACTTTAGGGAAATAGGTTTATTTGTATTCAGAGGCTGCCTTAATATTATCTGGCTGAATGATTCCTGCAGACAGACCATTGTCACTTCCTGAGTAAAAGGAGAAAAGAATACCTAATTTAAATACCTCCCTGGGATTTTAGTGGTTATCTACAGAGGTAATGGACATAAAGTATTTAGTAAATGGCAAACACTATAAAAATCCTGGCTTTGAAAAATGCTACATAAGAAGGGGAAGGACTGTATTTTATTTACCCTTATTTTCCGAGAGCACTGAACAATACCAGGCATATCAAAGGCATTTAATTATGTTTTATTGAGTGGATGGCTTCAATCCCTGTTAGAGCTCGGTCCACAACAGGCCACAGCTACTGACGGTTATCCAGTCTTATGACTGAATTTGTTCTCTATGCTGCCTTGAGTCTTGCTTCTTCACACACAAATGGCAGTAATGACACCACTTGTCCCAGCCATCGACTTCACATGACAGTTGTAAGGCTGAGATGAGATAATGCCTGTGAAAGTATTCTATAAAACCTAAACCATTACAGAAAGACTTGCTAGTTTTAAGTCATTCTGCTTGCTGGGATTTTTTTTTTTTTTGTAAGTAAATGATCTCTAAATTCCTTTTTAACTTTGAGTATAGTTCAGTTTTTTAAAAGCATTTATAAATGTCTCTTTAGCCCTCTTTTGAAAGATGGGCTCAACAGGTAAACACTATATTTAAGAATGGTACACACACCAAAAAGAGATTGTCTTGTCATAGTCTTTGCAATATACAGATCTTGGCTCTCAGCCACATCCCGTCCTGCCAGAAATTGGGTCTTTTATGATTTCCTGATGAGAAGTACCTAAACAACAAGGCACAAATTTGTGAATGTGTGTGGTGACTCGTTCAGCCACAGCTGTCTCTCATGGGCTCAAACTAACCATAGAAAAGCAAATAAGAATTCAACATTCTCTTCTCTCCCACCTACACATGTACATTATGAATGCTAGTAAACATCTTATCTCATCAGTTTTAATCAGGCACCTGATACTCCAAACTAAAAGCCCAGCAGGTCTGCTGGTTATCTGTAACTCAGGGGTACACCTCAGGGTCTTTGAAACTCAAGAAGCAAAGAGGAAAAGAAAATCATTTTGAACTCTCCTGGGACCTATATGAACATAAGGATTGGTTCTTATTGATCTGCTTATTACCAGCAACTCCCCTCCCATTGACTAGCACAGAGAGGAGCCCTCAAGAAATATTTATGTTGCTTTTATTAATCATCCATTAAGTAAATGAGTGTTAAATAGCCCTGTGAGCAAATGATACCAGAAACCCATTAGAAATCTGGGTTTTCTCACAACATCCTCCATGGCCAGTTAGTTATTTGCAATGAGCAATCAAACAAATGCATCAGAATAAGAAACCAAGAGCTAAAGGTCAATTTATTTGGAAGATTCAGCTCATGTTATCATCGTTAAACTATTACTTCAATAAATATTTATTTTATGCCTAGCAAGTGTTAAATTTAACAAATTCTAAGCTATTACTGTGGATTTAAAAATCACATAAAAATCCACCTTAGATGTTCACAAATTTGTGGCCCTTTAACACAAGCGAAAACTTCATGTTATACATTTGTGAACAAATTCTCTCCATATTTTCTTCTTATTTTTCTTACCCTTGATATTTATTCTGATTATTGTTTTCCTCATTTATTCTACAATTCTTACAATTTTAGAAAAGAATAGCAAAGATGTTTACCTTTTTAATTATTTTATGTATATGGTTCAGTAGTGTTAAGTATATTCATATCATCATGCAACAGATCTACAGACGTTTTTCATATTACAAAACTGAAACTCTTTTAAACTACCAATAAATTACCAGTCTCCATCACCCATGATCCTTATAACTCTGCTTGTGTATTTTTAATCTTACAAGTACTTTATAAACTACATTAACATGAGAAGTATTGTTGGAAGCTCTTTCTACACCAAATGAGTAACTATAATTTAATTATTCACAAACATAACTGCAAACTACCTCAATGTATTTTCTCAGACTCAAGCTAAAATCATTCCTGATTCAAATTACCTTAGGCTGGCTCTTAAAAATCCTGCAGCTGATCTTCCACTGTAGTGGCACCCCCTTTCTCCACAGAAAATCTTAACTGGGCTTCTCCAGAAATCTTCACCATGGCTGATTTTAGGACTCTCAGCAAAAGAGTCTCTACAAAAGAGTTCAATGAAGATAAACTTCCTATTTTCGTGTTGCCATATTTTACTTGGCTGCTAGCCTGGAAGAAATCAGCATTCCAGGTGCTGGCCACCCCCTTAGTACTTTTTCACAAACATGTATCCAGTATGGTAGTTTGTAGAAATGTATGAACAAGGCCTCTGGCCTTGAGCTCCAGCTTCACAGAGATGTCTACATTTCTAAGATAAGAGAAGTTACCAATTGGGCTTCATGGTAACAGCTGGCAAGGGGAGAAGAGGCTCTCCCCTTCTCAGGTGTTGCTTTGAAGGATTAACTTGCCCAAAACAATGAAAGAAAAAGCTGTTTTTATGTGAACTTCTACAGACTACAAACTCCTGAGCCCCTCCCCTTACATGCTTGGGTAGAAAATTCTGAAACTACCTGAACTCGGGGTTCAGAGGATTGACTAATTGCAGCAAAAGCTGTGCCCTCTGAGCCTGGCTGCGGCCAAATAAAACTGTTTGCTGCTATCTTCGGTGCCTTGCCTTGTCTGTCCCTACAATACCACCACAACTCATTCAGAGATTAAAAATGATGAAGAGGAAATTGGAGTATAAAGGGACAACAAGGGTAAACAATTATGGTGAAAACATTTTACATGTGTACATTTCACAAAATCAAATGACAATGTAAAACTAAGATACCCAGAATCTTGGAAGGGATTGTGTAAATTTTGACTTTTAAATTTTTAGGTTCACTGTAAATCTGCTTTCTGAAAGGAGCCCTGGGGAAAATCCATTCGTGGGTTTTAAAAACAAAGCAATTCCTGATATGATACACTGAGGCAGACACAGCATCACTTTTGTGATGTTTCTACCAAAAGAATATAACTAAACCTGTAACCATGAGGAAATATTAGTCAAACCAAAACTAAGGTATGTTTCAAAACAACTGGCCTGTACTCTTCAAAAATATCTGTGTCATGAAATGTCATGAAACATAGACTCGAGGACTGTCCCTAAGTAAATGAGACTAAAGAAACAGACCGACTGCAGGCAAAGCATCCAGGATTTTCTCTTCCTATAAAGACCTTACAGGGACAACAGACAAATCTGTGGAAGTCCTATAGAGGAGATATTTTATGGATGTTAATTTCCTGATTTTATGATTAAACTGTGATGATGTAAGATATTTCCTCACATTCAGAAATACACACTGAAACATTTAGAGCAAAGGTACATCACATCTGCAACTGACAAATGGTTCAGGAAAAAAAATCTGGGCAACTCCAAATAAGGACTTCCTGTTTTTCCCTATTTATCTCCCACTCACATGGGCTTCTAGCAAAGGAGGGGTGGGAGTGAGGAGCAGCCCACACACAGCTGTTCAGGGATGTCTGGTAAAGAAGCCCACCCACATTGCTTTTGGATACTGGGTGTGACTTAGAGGGTATCAGGTTTGTCTATTAGAGAAACTGCCAACCTCTTCCCTACCCAATTGGCCTCTGTTTCCTTGAGTGTCCTCCAAATAGAAAAGTGTCCCTTTCCTTGGGACATGTCCCTGAAGCATCTTTCTTCTCAGTAGATTCTAAGACATTAGTTTAACTATACATTTTTCCATATGATGTATTCCAGGACCTGAAAGAAGGTGGAGGTGAAAGCAGAAGAAGCAGATGACTAAGTTTACACTGAATTTGCTTTTTCATTGAATTTTTTTTTTTTTTTTAAAGAAAAGGCCCATCCAGTACACTTAATTTCTCGGTCTAGCTTTACTACTATGTGTAGACTGTAGCAAATATTAGATCACTAAGTTGGAAGGATAGTAGGATCCCACCTAAAGCAGAGCTTTGTTTTCCACTTTTATAAAATATTAGGTGGTTAAACTGAAGTTGTGTCAGAAAAGTATTAAAAACTAAAAATTATCGAACTCTGCAGTCCTTTCAGTTTGGGCAACATCTAGAGAATTTACTCCACTCCCTTGTGTGGTTCCTATATTGTAAAAGTGGTGCAGGTTTGGATGCCCTGGAGAGAACCAAGGTTCAGTTATCCCGACACAAAGGAGTTCAGCTTCTCTGATCATGCAGAGATCATAAAGTCACTGAGTGCCAAAGCTGTAGGGAAGGTGCAAGATCAACTGCTTTCAGCCTTTCTGATGGCATCTGTCCTTTTCTATCACCCTATATCTATTGCCCTCTCTTTGGTTAACCGAACCTCCGTCTATTTCCTTTTCAAAACTCTTTGTTCCGTCTTGGTAGGCTGTTCAGACTTTTCCTGAACAAATATGGTATCTCTCTTCTGGGAATTTGAATCTTACATTGAGAAATTTGAGTTAAAATAAATAAATAAATAAAAAAACCTGTTCAATCTGACTTTACCCTATTGTGGTAGTGAGATTTGCACTGCCTGGGATGGTAACCACTAGTTACATGTGGTCAATGTTATTGAAGAACTAAATTTGTATTTTTCTTCAATTTTAATCAATCTAAATGTAAATGGTCACATGAAGTCACTCTACTCATTCCTCTTAATTCAATCTTTAAAACAATCCTGGTTCCAGCCCTTTTTGATACCAAGCTTTCCAACTTTTTCTCTTCCAGTCTGAATTTTCATGTTTCTTTTTTCCTGTTTTAATATTTTTGATTTTACTGAGGCAGTGTCTATTTCCACTAGTTATGTCAAAAGAATCTGTATTGATACATACCTCCTTCTTTGAAGATAGAATAAAAAATTTGAAGAGTCTGCTAAATTCTGCGGGTAAGTTAGGACCAGAGTCCAGATGAACCCAGGTTAACCAACTACTTTTTAGTATATATGCTTCCTTCTTTAGAGTTGTGTGGCAGAAGTCTTACAGGGAAGGAAATACTACATTTCTAGGAAACTCAGTAGGATCAAGAACAAGTTCTGGGATTTCTTATCACTGAGATCTTAACGCCTTATTGGACTTTGAACTCTGTGGCCATAATTAAGTATCTGAGATCAGACTGCCAGATTGTTCTTAATTGTAGGTTAAAAAAAAAAAAGGAATTTACATGCTGAACAGCTATAGAAAGAATGGGTCACTGATGTAGTTAACACAATTATACACATAGCAAAAGCATCATTAAGCAAAAAAACCTAAACAGCAAAGAATATATACTGTGTGCCTCAATTTATGGGACAGTTTAGCATTGTTTATCCAAAATGGTGGTCACTAGCCACATGTGAACATTTACATTTAGATTGATTAAAATTGAATAAAAATACAAATCTAGTTCCTCAATAACATTGACCATATGTACTAGTGATTACCATCCCAGGCAATGCAAATATCAAATATAGACTATTTTCTTCTTCACAAATAGTTCTACTGGATAACATGTTACTTGAAAATATATACTTAAATTATAATGACAAAAAAAGGCAAGACAGTGCTTGCCTAAGGACCTCAGTGAGGGAGGATGGACCGAAAAGGAGTCTGGGGGGTAATGGAAATATTCCATATCTTGATTATGAATGTAGATAATGTTGTATAATGTATCAAAACTCCTTAAATTGAGCACTTTAAATCAGTGATTTTTCTTTTTTTAAAATTTTTTTTGTAGTTGCAGATGGACAGAATGCCTTTATTTTATTTGTTTATTTTTATGTAGTGCTAAGGATCAAACCCACTGCTTCACACATGCTAGGCAAGTGCTCTGCCACTGAGATACAGCCCCAGCCCAAATCGATAAATTTTATTATATACAAACTGTGTATCATAAGGCTAAATCTAAAAAGTCAAGTGTTTTATGGAAATTAATTTTAATCATCTGTAAAACTTATTGCTAGGTGAATTTTACAAGCCTATAAGCAGGTTATTCATCTACTGTGTAATATGTTGCTGGTCCTTAGATGAATCAGACAGAAAGCCTGGCTTCAAGTTGTTTGTGGTCTAGTACTAAGATGAATCATACTCAAAAATAGCTAGAATCAACGAGGAAAGTTGTAGGATCCCTGACCAAACACAAGTGTGGATATGATGATTTCAGACATTACAGGTAGGGATTTCTTTTATCTGGAGGGATGAGGGACATTTTTTCAGTTTTTGAAGGACGTGCATTTGAGGTTTTAAAAATCTTTGGTGGAGAACAAAATATGATTTAAGGCAGGAGATCAACCAGAAAAGTACACAATCTGGAAGAGAGACTGCATAAAATAGAGCAGTAGTGAAACATTTCATGGCTATAAGCGAGAAGAGCTTGCAGTATGAATCTCTCTGAGTGTGGCAGAGTGCACATTCTTAGCTGCTGGAAGTTGAGAGGGAAGAAGCACTGAATCTAGTGTTCCAGACACTAAATGATGCTGCTTCCTTGAGCCCTTTCTCCTTGTCTTTATATAGATCAAACATGTTCACAGACATCCATCACACAGTTCAAAAAGACAATTACCTTCTCCTAGGCTTCTATGTCACAGTCTATTACAACCTCTGCCTAAAAAACTTACAGTCTCAAAAGAGTATCTAACTTGCGTACCAAGAAAATAATTCATACATTTAAGTAGTAACCTGAGTCTCCTGGGGGGAAAAGGATGCAAATAAGAGGCAGTTATGATAATTATAGTATAATTGTCACTTATTTTCCCAGGTTGTGGATGGTTATGTGATATTAGTATGGTGTTGAAATCTAAAGAGTCTGTTATTTTTTTTTCCTCCTTAGTCAAAGTAACTCTGCCTATTTATTTCTATTATGTAGTATGAACCACTATTTTTCATAATTACTTATATAAAATTGGTCCTTTTAAGTCAAGTAAATTTAGAATTTTTTATAACAACTATTGATGTTATGGCATATATTTTAAATATTTTAATATGAGTTAAGCTGTAAGTCTTTTAAAATTTAAAAAAAAACCAGGAGGAATATTTGAAAACTGATTATTTGGGAGTCGACAGTTCTAGATGGTAATTTAGAATGTTTAAAATAGTCCTTTCTTACTTCCTAGAAACTTTGGATTATATATGTCAGACCTGGAAAGATCACTAGACACTGCTACTCCCAAGGGTGGTCCAAAGGCCAGCCATATAGGACTCCTCAGAAGGTGTTAAGAGATGCAGAGCCTCAGGCCCCACCCCAGACCTACTGAACCAGAATCTGCACTAACAAGATTTCCAGGTGACTCACAGGCACACTAAAATTTGAGACCTCTGCACTTGAAGCTATCATCTCCCTTGTTTTATAAATGGGAAAACTGATGACCTGTGTGACAGACCCACTTGGCCTGGTCACAGGATATTGATTTTCCTCAATTTAAGAACTTTGTATTCAGGTCATTTGTAATTGCCAATAGGAGGAAAGAAAACCAAGCCCTTTAATTCCAATTAACTATCTAATTAATTAGTAAAATGATCTTCCCTTCAAGTTTCACATTTTGTAGAACAAGCTGTTTGATTTGGCTGGGGCTCAGGCCGGCATGTTTGTGAATTTCACAATTCACAGATGTTAGACACACTCGGGCTAAGTAAAGGAAGAGAATGTCAAGTTTTAAATAGCTTCTCCCTTCCATCCTGGCTGAAGCAACAAATAAAACATCTTTATGAAACACATTTTGAACCAGAATTTCTTATAGGGAAATGTCAAATTTCTTTGCAAATGACTTTAGATTGTCTCACAACGTGGACATCTTCTGATGTCACTAGTTTACAGGTGTCCTATAATTAGAAGACAAATGGAAGATGTGAACTTGCCATGTTAGTAATACTTGGGCATACTTTTTTTTTTTCAGTTCGAGTCTATTCTAATTTAGCTTTTGAATCATATTTCATTCAATTTCCAAATCTACAGAACCAAGATAAGTTTACAACACATATTCCAACAGGAAGGAAATTATTCTGTATGTATACTTTTCCTGATATTAATCATTAAATGCATGGATGATTTCATGGTTTTATTTCAAAGTAGGTCAAGTCAAAGCAAAACCAAAAATGAAACGGTAAGACAATGAACTACACTGAAATAAACTAGAACATTTTCATTAGCAAGCAATTTGAAATACTTCTGTTAAGCTTCAAAAAATGTTCTGAAATAAAATATGATTTCCCATTTTAATATCACTTTAAGAAAATTATTATATATATATGTATTGGTGTGTTTGAGGTAGAATATTTAAATAGATCAGTGAAAATTGTTTTATTTTATTGGGGGCAGGCAAAATTTCTAAAGAGATATGAATGGATCTCTCTCTCTCTCTCTCTTAGTTGAGACTGAAGAGTGCGTTCTAGGTTAAATATAATCAAGGAATTTCCCTGTCTTTGCTATTTGAGATTGTGACCACAACAGGCGGTTGGCAGAAAGGAAGGCTGAAGGGGGGAGGAGGGGAAGAGATTTAAAAAGAAAAAAACACTTCCCTAAGCAGCCCTGCAAAACATTTTAGCCCTAGACGCAGTCACAGAAGTCCTCAAATCAAGTCAGAACCCAGATACAAGGGAATGATATTTAGCTGGAGCGAGGTGGACACTCCTCAGCTCAGTTCTATCACAAAAGTCCAGGCTGCTGAAATTAAACTCTGATGCCATTCATGCCGACATCCAATCAGGAGAGAGAGCAGAAGTTCAGAGATGCCTCCAAGTTGCCAACAAGTGTGGCTACCATACATCAAGGACTCTAAAGCCGTGATAGAAGGGGAAGAACAACTTTAGAGAGGATGCCCAGCTGGTAAGAATCAACTGTTTATGATGTTTTAGTCACTCGATGGATTTCATTGGCTAAAACGAAGAAATGCTCCGCCTCTTTGCAAATGTGTGTGAAGGGGGGAAGTGTCTAAACTTCTATGTCTGATGGCATTTGACCCTATTGCTTTTAGCCTTCTGGCTAAATATCTATATATACACAGGTATATGTGTATATTTTATATAGTTGCTCTCCGTTGGTTGATATCAAGGAGAGTTGAAGGAAATGAATTTTGAAACTTCACGGTGTGCCACCCTACAGTACTGCCCCGACCCTTACATCCAGCGGTGAGTTTAAATGTGACATAACTTCTATCAAAACTTAATTTCAGTGCCTTGTGTATTATGAGTGTTTTTGCTGTGTACAAAGAGGAACCCCTCCTTGTTTGGTCTGCACAGTGATATTATTTTGGATTTTATGTAGACTTAAAATGATCTGTGGGCATCTTTTCTAAATTTGTCATTTAGTTTTATCTCCAGATCTACAAAATGACAAAGTTTGAAAACAATTCATTTTTTTTAATTATCATACCACTTTAAGATGTTTAAAATATATTATTTGCCTTGCCCAGCACCCACCCACTCAATAAAATGAAATTGCACTGGACAGGGATATAATAATCTATGAATAATCTTCAAGTCAAAAGAAATACCGAATAGTTTTGATTTATGTATTAAAAACAGATAAATAGCCATTGTTATACAAAACAGACTGTGGCTTGTCATTTTAGCTTTAAGTAATATTTTCTTTTTGATTTGTTTGATAACAAACATCATCTTTCAACATATTTGACTTTTAAAACCTGTAATTATACTGAATCTTATTTGTGTTTGTACTAAGAAATACTTGCCTAGTACTGAGAGGAAATATTATTGATAGTGCACAATTGTGTGTGTGTGTGTGTGTGTGTGTGTGTGTGTAAGAGAGAGAGAAAGGGAGAGGGAGAGAGTGTGTTTCAAATTAGAGTTTGCTATTTTTAAACTGGTAAATGAAATCTGAACAGTGTTTTTCCAGTCATAAAGTTATGGGAAATATTCAAGTCATATGGAGCGGTGTGATGTTGTTAATTTAACAGCATGAGATTTGATGTTGGAATTTCGTACTTTATTTTAAAGACGAATGAGAGAGATCCTCTGAGTGTTAAAAACGGCAGGGTTAGAAAGGGGTTAACTTGACATTTGCCACCTGTGCCTATTGGAGCCTCTACTAGAAGTGGCATCGAATGGCTCTGGACAGGACTTAGTTACGGCATATTATGAAAGATGTGTGATCTGCTTTCATTAATATGATGTGCCACCGTGTAGAACACTGATATGGACTATGCAGACTTTGTTTCTCTTCTTGTGAGGTTTCTGTTGGGATGTGTGAGAAAGGGGAAGAGGCAGAATAAGGCAGAAAGGTAAATGGCATGGCACAAACAGGAAGAAGAGGGAGAAAAAGGAAAAAGTAGCTGGTCTCCCAGACTCAACTGGGAAATGTGAATGGTGACATGATTCCTTCCTTGCTCTCTGTGGGCCACAAACAGAATGACAGCACAAACGAATCATCCTGCAGTTAATCTTCTGAGATGACTTGAACATTAGATTTAGTTATAGATGGGTTGATTAAAAAAGCAAAACACCCCAAATTTTCTATTTCTCAGAGATTTTTTTTCATCTCAAAATTATCAACTTCATTGTTCATCTTTCAAAATAATATTTCTAAGAACATAATTTTGATAAAACATCAACCCCTTAATGTTTCCCTTGAAGACATCTTTCCTAAAGTAGGTACCTGGACCTCTAGCAGCTTTAGAAGACATTTTCTTCTACTGACTAGCACCTCACACTTCAAATCTGCACATGTCTTTATAGAGACATTTCTAGTGATTATCAAGAGAAGCTGATAAATATAAATAAATGAGGAAATGGCTTTTCATATTGCCCTGACAATTTGTGAGTTCATGGAATAAATATTGTCTCAGTTTTTAACTTACTATAAAATTCTAAGGAGTAATAGAATTTTAAAATACTTTTAAATTTTCCTAGAATACCCTGAGCTTCCATCAGGGTGAGTGTCATTTTGGGGGAAAGGTCATGAACATGTGGCAATCTCTGAGATTGCAGTTCAGAATGGTCAGGGAGCATTTATTTGCATAATAAATTGTTTTAGGCTAAAATATGTACTTCTAATTTGTGATGAAAACTGTATTATCAAATAAAGAGGAGAAATATTTGTTACTAAGCATCTGCTGTGTGTAAGGCACTGCAAGTACAAGATGAATAAGATGTGTATAAAGTTCATTTATGTAACTCTAAAGAATTATATGTTTAATGTAAGATATTTTCTTCAAGTATTTTAACTATTTTGTCAAATAGTTTAAGGACTGAATTGTTACTATTATCCATCCTCGTTGAATAAATAATGAATAAATGAAACATCACTATAAAAATTTAGATACTATGTATTGTCAAAGTAAGTATCATACAATATTCTCTTTGATGCTCAATAAGTGAATGATTTTGAGTTGGTTTTTCTAAGCAGACAACCCTTGCAGTTCTCAGTTTACAAAATCTATTTTAAGAAAGACCAAATTTAATCATTCCATAATCATAGTCATCTACATACTTAAATTTGTCTTTCCTGACCTTGTCTTTAGAAAGAAGTCATGAAAGAATTTCTTAAAAAAAGAAAGGGCAGGATATCCTGATATTTTTAACAATAAGCTACCTTAATTCATGAATTTCCTTTTATCACAAAATAGAATAAAAACATGTTATTATTGTTAATTATGGAATATTAATGCCATTTCAAAAAAGCCAGTTTTAATACACATTTAATCTAATGTGTATGCTAATCATTCTCTCAGTTAAATGAGATTTCCCCCTGTTTTTTTTCTTTCCACCTGAACATATTAATATATATTATACATTTAATTATGCTCAGGATTGAGTCCATTTACTTAGGTCTTTGCAAAAAATTTTCTGAAAATCAAAAAGGCAATCAAAACTATGGTGATTATTAGATTTTCTTTTGGTGATATGGCTAAAATCATACATGTTATACGATTACTAACTTAATTTTCACAATAATATCAAAACATGGATGAAATTATGCAATATCAATAAGTAAGCAGTGGATTAGTTACTATTTCCTTATACACAAAAACTGTACACAGTGAGTTTGTTTTGTTTTATTTTGTTTAATTATGTGAATTCTCAAAATGAATCTAAAATTCAGCAGATTTTGGAGCTAAATCTTTATTAATTTACTTTTGGGGATATTATTTTGATCTTTTTGTTTTTGCAAACTTGAGTTTTTAGAATTGCCATCTAGTTTGTAAAAACAGATTATTTGAACAAAGTATTTCTGAGACAGATTAAATTCTTTCCAAATATCTTTTCAAAAACTAAATCAGTTAAAATGACAATGATGAATTAAGATTAAACTTTGAAATAATGTGATAACCAAGGTACAAGAATAAAGTAAAAGGAAACACCATTACAATTTGATCCACTCCTAAAATATTTTTTATTATTTTTCACAGTCACCCTTTACTTAAAAGCAGCAACAAACTGATAAAGTACTCTACGAGTTAGAAGAGTTTCTTGTGTGAATTACTTATTTGCTGTGAATTTTGTGCTTTGCTAAAAGCCAGCTTGTTTGTGTTTCTAAATGCATCCTGAAAGGCAGCAATGTGACAGTGAATTGTAGTTTCTAATAAAATAACATGCAGGCAGACGTAGCTCTGTGTTAGGTGTCCTCCACACACCCTCCACATCTACCTGCATCCTTCTTTGTATTCTGTGTCCAGCAAGCTGACATCAAAAGATTGCATTAAACATTTCCTCTTTCCTCCCATTTCCTGTTGAGTTCAACAAATGGCAAAATGAAGTTGGGATACCCATTTCCCGGAATGACTTCCTATTGGGTTATCTGTTAAAGACTGTAGATCCTATCAAGGGGCCTTGTCACAGTTTGGGTCTCTTGACTTGGAGCAACTACTCCCCACCTCCCTTTCCTATGATCTCAGGGTCAGTAGCCATTTCTAGCCACTGCTAATTCTAGAGAGCCACATCATATCCCTTACCTTTAATATCCTTTTTATCTGCCAGGATCATTGCAAGACAAACAAAAAGTTTGCCCTTATAGTGGTTTATGTGCTTTATTAAGACTTTCTAAATAATTGAGATAGCATATACTAATATAATTTCTAATGTGAGATAAATGTTAAATTCCTCTAGCTCAATGTGAAAACCAGGTATTAGCTATCACCATGATGACCAGATTTCTCTATCTGAAGGAAAGAAATGAGCCACTATGTACAATCTGTATGTTTTTATTTAGTACTTGAAATGAACCAATTTAGTACTGAGCACAGGAAGAATATTAGATATTTCTTTCAGTAAATGAATATTGTTATGCTCTATCTGCAGGGTCTAACATATCCTTTAGTCTTAAGCAGAAAAAAAAAGTGCTTCAAACTTCAATTTGCACAAGAAAAAATATTTCAAAATACCTTTATGACCAACTGTAGTTAACTAATACTACAATACTGTTCTAATCCTGTGTGCTGCTGCCAAACTTCACATGCATTTTATCTCAGAGAAAAAGTAATGGTAGCAGAGTATGCACAGAACTTGTCAAAGATCTGGATTGTGGTCTTAACTCCACTATTAACTGGTTAGATGACCTTCATGAAATCACTTAAGCTATCTAAACCAAAGTTGCTCATAAGTTAAGTAGGGATAATCTCTGATCTGCCATTCATAACAAGGACCTCGAGAATTAAACAAACCAATGCAACTAAGAAATGCAACTATGAAAATCTTAGTGTATTGCTCAGTTCTACTGTGTGTTAATGGGCTGAGCCTACGTTCCCACAAATAATTGTTACCTCATATAAGCATATCTTGAGTTCCACTATTCTGTTTATCAACTTTAAATTAAGAACAAAGATCATCTTGGCTTGTCTCTCTTAATTCTTAAACTTTAGAATTAGGAAATCTGAATCCCAGAGGAGTTCAGTGAGTTGCCAAAGATCACCCAGCAACATACTACCAAAATCTGGGTGAGAATTTAAATCTCTTGACTCCAGTTTAATGTTATGTCTACCATAGAACAGAAAATGTTATTTGATTTGTGTAAAATTTTACAGTGAACAAAATGTTTCCCTGTGGATTACCTGATGTACCTGGGATGTGAGCAAGTGTGGTGTGCAGAATAATGGCCTAGAAAGACAGCTTCATTCTAATGCCAGGAACAATATAGCAGAGGAGAATTAAGGCTATTGATGAAATTTAGGCTAAAAATCAACTGACATTAGAATAGGTAGATTAATTTAGATTATTCCTGTGGGCATAGTACAGTCATAAGATTCTTTAAAAGTAGGAGGTAGAAGAATCCAAGCTATGTGGTGTGAAAAAGAAACTTTACAAACAATTGTTGGCTTTTGGTGATGGAAGGGAGTCATGAGCCAAGAAAGATGGGCAGCCTCTAAAAGTTAGAAAAGGCAAACAAACAGATTTCCCCCTATATCCTCCAAAGGGAACAAACACAGCCCTGTTATCCCCATGATTTCAGCTCATTGAACCTGCATAGGCTTCTGACATGCAGAGCTGTAAGATAATACATTAGTGTCGGTTTAAACCATTAAGTTTGTAATAATCTTGTTATTAGGGCCAAAGGAGGCTAATCTACCAACTTCATAGATAGAGAAACCAAAACTAGGCCTTGTTGGTTTAATAAACTACTTCATGAATTTATTACTATTTTTATGGTGTGACCTGGGGAAGATTGAAGATACAAATAAGATACATTCCTAGACGTCAGGAAATGCAAAGTAAAATTACCTTGTGTAGAACTAAATCAAAATGCAAGGAAGTTAGGAGGACTCCAGAGAAGCTATCTGAGGATAGCAGGTGCAAGCACCTGCTGTCCAAGCAGCAAATTGGAAGAGTGACTTTTGTTAGTAAATTTTGTTAAAGCTCTTCAAACTGTTTTATGAGGAGATATTATATTTGACTGTTTGATGATACCTCTAATATTTGGGAGCCCAAATTTTGATTTTGGAAGCATAGGGATATACTTCTTATGTGGTCAGGTATGAAGACAGATGTTATATCAAGTCTTTGAGACAATGATTTCATAAATTATGTTGGATCCTTGGAATTACACTGCAAACAAACACAAAAAAATTTTTGATTGGAGTAATTATCAGACCACACTTGGAGAAAGAACTCCAGTCCTTCTTATGCTGTAAGATTTTCTCTCAATTTTAGTTTGAGATTGATGTCTTCCTCCCAGAAAATGGAGACCAAGGGAAGAAATGCAAAATCAGTGTTTTAGGCAGGCACTCTGGATGATTTGCTTGTTTGTACACCCAATTTTGAAAACCACTACCTACACTGAGACAGGCTCCCAGGCCTCAACAGAAGCTCATAAAAAGGTACCCGGAGATAATGTATAACAGAGACACATGTCTTCTCAAAGAGAGACTTCATGTTCTCACTTCACTTAAAAGCCAAATGGGTTGTCAGATTAAAGTGGCAATTTTCAATCTCTATTTTAGGACAAGAAAGCCAAGTTTCTGATTAGCTGTTTTGAAGCTCAAATTTGTCCTGACAGGGTTTCTATCTCCTTTAAAGAACTCACCAAGGACTAGTCCTCAAGCAACAAGTGATGGATGGATAAAGCACTGTAATTATGATCAAAGTCCAAAGTCTCCATTCTGTGTAATTATGCACTTCCCAGCCTCTGAAAGTCACTTTGTTCCATTTAAGATAGGATGAGAAATGGGCATGAGTGATGTGTATTTATTGGTTAGTCAGGGTTTTAGAAATGACAGTTATTAACATTTCTTTTTTTCCTTAAGCCATAATATTTGGGAGATAATTTAAATGGAGAAAATTAATTGTCACTCCATTCTAATCCTTATTCTTATTGTCTGCTTTCCATTCTCCACTTATATCTGACTCTCTTATTATGAATTAGACTCTTTGAAGAATAGAATGAAATGATTAAGGTTAACAGCAGAAATGCAAGGGCTCCAAATCTCTTGCTACTTTCAAATTCCCATTACCTTTTCCTTTTGTTTCAAATGAGCAAGCATAATCTGTCACGTTGGACAGCAAACACCTATTCTCAAATTCCATTAACTTAGGCAGTTTCTCATAATTAAGGGTAAAACCAGCCTCATAATAATATTAAAACTGAGAAAGTCTTTGGAGTCAAAAGACAGAATGAAAGCTGGTGTGATAATTTAATCAGCCACATGCTTACCTAGAGTAGCTTCATAATGTAAGCTTTTTCTTTACTATAGATGTTGGCATAAATTGGAATAAATAACAACACACACAAATTCATGACAGGAAGAACACTTTGATAGAGACTCTTGCTTTTGAGGTTATGTAGATTAATCTCTCAAATTTATTGATTATATTTAACATAACTACCTGGAACATCCTGACATTTCATTGAGGTAGTCATTATTTAAAGCTTCCTTAAAAATATCAAACTTTAAATATTTTATTTTAAATTAATAATTAGATTTTTTCCTTTTTAATATTTTTCTTTCTGGCTCAGTTAAACTTCTATTTTTATGCTTGAATTTAATGGCATCATTTACTTCTTAACTACATAAATAATTAGAGTATATTCATTAGAGCTTTCAGGAGGAAACCTGCTTTCTTCAAATTTTTCCATTATACTGCATCTGCCTGTAAATAAAGAATGCTAATAAGATGTATGGTTGCATTTTATTGTTCTTTTTTGAATACTTTTGTCATCTTGGACAATGAATGAAGTTTCTACTTGACAGGATTTTTCCAACAAAATTATGAGCAATCAAAAAAGATCTAGTTACAATGAGCTTTTTCTAGCTACTTAATTGATGCTATCTGATATGATAAATCTTTGTACCTGCCTAAGCTGTGTTTTAGTTTTCTGTAGAGGCTAATGTGACTTTGATTGAATTCCTCACTAAAACTTGATAATTAATGCATGACTTATTTTCTAGTTAGTGTGGAGTGCACACGGGTCACCCTAGATGTTCGCACTGGAAGTTTCTGCAGTTTCATATTGAGGGACAGGGAGGGATGGGGCTCCCCCTCTCAGGGGTTGCCCCTCCTCTAGGCTCCCTCTCATATATGCTCATTGGGAGAAAGCATGCAGTGTCACCAGGCCTATGACTGCTTTGCTGGCCTTTCTGTCGGACATGTGAGGTCCCAGCTTATCTTCCTACATAAAACTCAAATACGGTTTTACCTCTAAGTCTTAAATCCTTCAGAGGAATGAATTAAAAAGCTTGTTTTTTCTTAATACTGTCTATTCTCCCTGCCTTCCTTTTTATTATTATTAATTTATTATTTTTATTATTATTAATTTATTATTTTTTCTTTCTTTCCCTGAAGCTCTGCATTTCTTTGCTTCTTGGTAATACAGAAGATTCCTGAAAAAGCTCAAAATATCACAGAGTACTTTTTAAAAAAAAATCAGATCAAGCTCTGCTTTGCAAAATCGAAATTGCCCCAAATTGGAAAACAAAGTAAGATATTGTAACAATAATGTACCAAAAATAAAAACACATAAACTGGGTATGGTGGCATAAAGATGTAATTCCAGCTTCTCTGGAGACTGAGGCAGGAAGATTGCAAGTATCTGAGACCAGTCCAGGCAAATCTTAAAAAATAAAAATTAAATAGAAGGGCTGGTATGTGTTTTAGTGGTAGAGTGCTTGCCTAGCATGTGAAGGCCCTGGATTCAAACACAAGTACCACAAAAAATAAAATCACATAAAATTTTAAAAATAAATAAATTAAAGCATATATTCAGCTGATAAAAATATTTGCCTTTTTGAAGTTACAGGAATGAATTTTTTAGTACCTGAGTTATTAAGTAAATTTTAAAGAAGATTTGTATGTTAGTTTATATTTAAATAAACTGATAAACATTGTCTGGTTGGTGAGACAAGGGGAGATAGGAAAAGGGAAACGAGAATGCCCTGAATAGTTCAACTTCACTGCAGAGTACAAACTATTCAGTAATGTTAAACAAAGATTTATGAAGTGATAGATGGTGGATATAGGAAAAGAAATTTAAAAATTTGAAGTTTTTAAGTATTTGTTTTTTCTGTAGTAAATCTGATTCCAGAATTGTCTGAATTAAGTATGAAGTAAAGGAAGATCTTTGAATCCCAGGTGGAAACATAAGTATCAGAGCACTTTATGTATTCTTAGATGAAACATATTCAGATAAAAATCTGCATAACTCAACATTAATTATATCTCAATATGTATTTTTTAGACAGATTATATATTTTAATAATCATGGAAGCCAATGAGGAAAAATCTAGTACAACAGTTGTTCATGTCTCCTTCTAGGTCCAAAAATTTTTTCTACAGAGAAGTTATAATCATAAACAATTTTATTGTATTATTCATTATAAAATATTATAATAAGCATTTTCCAGTTGTCATGTGTGTTTACATTTATCATACCAGTCACAGCATCAGGATCTTATCATATCAATGCAACTTCATATATTTATTATTTTCTTTATTTAGAACATTATAGTTGGTTGCAATTTTTATTATAAATTAAAAATCTTATGCAATCAACTTTCTTTTCAGTTATTTCCTTGCTTGTACAAAGGAACAAATATTTGAGTAAAGTAACTCAAGCATGTTCAACCCATACAAGTTGCTCTGCAATTTACCTGAGAATATAATGTTTTAGCTAATTAGTAGTTATGGTTTGCAGATGAGGGAAATGGTGCTCAGAGATAACTAACTTTACCAAGGTGACCTAACTAGTAAGTGGATAACTTCCTTGTACTTTCATTCTCACCCTAGTTTGGCCTATCTGATCTAAAATTTTGTTGCTTCCTCTGTGACATGCTGTCGCCTGAGAAGAGACAGTATTGGCCAGTAAAAGGGTAAAGGCTTGAAAGTTACTGGAAAATATTACTATTTAAATGAGTGAGCCCATATATTTTGGCAAAGAGTTCCAGTTTGGATATTATTATTTTTTAAATTTTGTTAATTTAATAAAAGTAAAATGACATATGGTTCAAATTATTTTTTTTTAATTAACTAGGGCAACTACAAAAACCACAATTACTAATTTTAAAATACCTCAATTTGGGATTCTATATTTTTAGAAAGTGGGGATGAGAACTGAATAGCTAAAAATATGGTGTTTTTTGAATTCTGAATTTGTGCTCTGCATAGACTTTTCACATTTACTCCTTAAACCACTTCAGGTGTGGTTACTGGTATTATCTGCTGCTAATCAAGACAGGATGTGTGGTGGGGCCAGTATTCCTATTTTCACCCTAGTGAATGTTAGAGCTCCTAGCTTAATCTATTTTCTCATGTATAGATGAGCACAATAATAGTATTACCTAACTGATCAGGTTGCTTTGAGAATTAAATGAGTTAATTTTAGAAATAGCTAAAGAAAATATCTGAATACTAAACCTTATATATAAATGTTAGCACTTATTATCCTAATTGTATTGATGAAGAAATTGAGGCACCCAGAGGCTATGAAATTTACCCAGGGTAGAATAGCTAGACACTGGTGAAAACACACAGGGACCTGATTTCTCCTACATTTTCATTTTTATGGTGAGTGCCTTAACTCTTCGGAAATTGTAGGTAGGAATGATTTTTATGATTTTGAAGCATAACACTTATGACAGGGACCCTAAAAATGAATAATTTAATGTTCTAGAGAAATGGTCTGAATCTAAAGAAGGCATGTGTTTCCAACCATCATTCTTACCATTTATGTAACCCCAGAGAGGATCGTTTTTTTCTACCTGGAAAGTAAACATTTCCAATAGAATAATGAGCACCTTACTTCAACCTTGAGGACTTGAATTTGCTCAGTTTGGAAACTTAGGGATGATTATTTCAAAAGCTACCCTTTAACTATTTTTTTTACTTAATATTTTTGCTCCCTCACCTGTAGATATTTCACAAATCTCCTTTACTAATCTCTGTTATTGAAATTTGCTAACTTACATAGAGCCCTTTGAGCCTACTCTCAATCCTTTCGGATTAATCCTACCTACATTTTTATTCTGTGTCCCCTTTATTGATATGATATCTTTCTCCCAGTGTGGTAATTTGACTCACCACTAGTTTAACAAACTTTTCTTTCCATCTTCATCCTTTTTTCCTTTCATTTGTTTGCCCCCCCATCTTATCTGGAAGCTGTTTTCTCTCTGAAAATACTTTGTTGCCCCTCACCCCTCAGTAGAGGCCAGGACTTCTACAAGTTCTCCTTTTCATTCAGGAGGTCAAGAGAAGAAATGAGCATATTTCTTGGCCAATGCTACTGTTTTCAGATCATCCTTTACCTCTTCACTCAACAATCTCATGTTCTCTGAGATCTCTGCATCAGAATGGTTCTCTGAACTTGATGACAGTGTGCTGACCTTTGGAAAACCCTCCTCTGTTAGGTGGCTAAGTTTCCCTCTTTATTGTGGCTTCTGCTGACTCTGGGAACTTTATTTTCCTTTGACAACCATCCCATAATATTTTCTAAAGTTCTACTGCTTCTTCAGCTTGAGGAGCTCCCATTTCCTCTCCATTTGAGTCACCAACCCACACAACCTTCCAGTCCTCGATCTCACCATCTTACACTTTCCTGTCTATCACTATCTCTTGTCCCCTCCATCTCTCTTCCATCTTGCATCAACCCTCTTCCCTCTGAATACCTTCACCAGCTTCCCAATGGAAACTCCGTCTCTTCTTCAACACTTATCTTAATTTATTTATTTGTATTTTATAATGTATTTTGTGCATTTTTACTTATAAGTTTTTATTCACCTTTACCACTCAAAATGAAACACAGGGAATAATGCAAAACTGGGGGCCCACATCAGTACTACTAAGTGAGAATCTGCATTTTAACAAGGAAATGCAAAGTGAATTGTGAATTTGATCAGCTTGAGAAACAGCACTCCAGCCTATTGATTCCCAAGGTGGGATCCTAATAACATAGCAGAGGGGGCACCCAGGAATATGTTAGAAATGCAAATTCTCAGACCCATCTGAGTCCTGATGAATCAAAAATCTGAAGCTATGGCCTAGCCAATCCGTATTTTAATATACACCCTGAAGTTTGAGGCATCCTAAAGTTTGAGAAATTGACTGTATATCTGATAATGGAATGTTTTGTATGGATATTTCCTGTAGGCATAGAGGAGGTATTTTATAGATTCTTAGTAATCACATAGGTGAATAGATGAATGAATGGATCAATGAAGTTTTCATTTATCTTAACAAATAAGGTATTCTTTTCTTTCTCTAGTAACCATAGAACTTTATTTATGTTTCTTTTATGTTATGTATATTTACTGACTTCAGTGACTAATTGATTATTTCTGAATATATACTTATCTCACATTGAGCCTTTCACATATAAGTAGGAATTCATTAAGTGTTCAGTTCGATTGAAATGATTTTATTCTGTAATTTTACACACACACACACACACACACACACCTTTTTGTCCCATGACACATTGTTTCAGATCAAGTGAAACACCAAATAGGAAATATAAGAAAGGTGGGAACCTGAGCTGGAATTTGTCTCCTCATAACAACACTGAAAGTGAGGAAGTGAATGAATCTGGATTGAGTTAGAGATGGTTTCTGAAACTTGTAAGGCGTGTGATGCAGCATTGTTGGAAGCTTAGGCCACCTTGGGTCCTAAATGGGCTTCCTCATCACAAAGCAGTGCCAGAATTGATTGCCATTGACCAAAGAATGTCATTTAGTTTCAACCAGTTGAAACCCTGACATGAAATTGCCAGGCTAGATCACCAATTTTACTCAACCTCTCATGGATCCCTTTCGTTGAATAGGAACAGAATGTAAATAATATTTTCTAGCATTTTGTCAGCTTCAATAACTCCCAACAGCCCTGCAATAGATACCAATGTTCTTTATCAGTTTGCAGGTGGATAGTGTGTAACACACAATGAGGAGAATCAATATAACCCAGACTGTAACATAAATTTAAAAAGGAGCCCATGATCCCCTTCAGTTTAGGATCTTAGACTATGATTTTACTTTTGTTCTAGACTTTTTCTTACTGACTCCTGACCTAAAAAGTAGGTCTTTACTGAAGTACCAAGAGTTTCTAAAAATTTGAATATCTGAGCTAAGACAATAACTTGCTCTGTATTTAAATTCCCTGGTGAAGAGTTACTAAAATCATTAAATATGGTTTATATGTTAGCAGCCTTTCCTAGAGATGGCCCAACTCAACAAATTTTCTTGTGCTGCCCTCTTTAGTCACACAGTACAATCTAGATTGTCAATAGTGGATCAATTTATTGCACTTTCTTGTAAAACAAGTTCTGCACGGCTTCTTCTTAGGGATTATGGTGTCTTTTAGGAAGCCTGTCATCCTCTTTTATTCTTATTTTTTTTTTTCATTTATCTCTTTCTGCAAGGTACAGTGGCTTGGTCATTGTATATTTTTCAGTCATCCTAGAAAGGCTTATGCTAAGTAAAGGATTAGTGTTAAAAATTTAAAAGAAGAAAGAAAAGCAAAAGAGGCCTCAAATTTGCATCTCCTTACTTGCTATAGAGCTTTCTAAGAATAGAAAAGTCAGTAATAAAATCATGAGTTTCAAAACAAGTGGACTAAAAAGTATGCATTTATTTTTAAAGATACTGCTATTTATTTCATTTGCCTCGGAAACACAGCTTCTTTGAAAAAAGTAGGTATTAGGGCACCTTATGAGTTCAATCAGATTTCATAATTAGGAAGTGCAAACATTTTTTCATGGAAAGAGTAAACAAACTAATTTAAAAAAAATTTTTACAGTAATATCTGTTAAATGTATGTTATCGTAATCACCTACTCCAACAGAAATGTGTGTTAGCCAGTTTTTTCATCACTGTGACCAAGACCTCATAAGAATAATATAGAGGAGGAAAAGTTTATTTTGGCTCTTGGTTTTGGAGGTTTAGTCCATAGTTGGATGACTCCACAGCTCTGGCTTAGGATGAGGCAGAATATCATAGTAGAAGGAATCATGGCCAAGAAGCATAGAGAGAACTCCACTCACCAAGGACAACATATAAATCCCAAAAAGCACACCCTTAGTGACCTACTTCCTCCAGCTCCACCCTACCTGCCTATAATTACCACCCAGTTAATCCATCAGTGGTTTAATCCATTGATTGTGTTACACTTTTTACAAGCTAATCATTTTACCCCTGAATATTCTTATATCATCTCATACAGGAGCTTTGCAGGAACACTTCATATTCAAACCATAACAGAGTATAAAGTTTCCTTAATTTTAGGAAAAATATATTTATAATATAATTTCAGATTTTTAAGAAAACTTAAGAGAAAGAAAAGGAGTGTTAGTGTTCTATGATTCAGATAGCCCATGTGTTACAGTCTGAGACCCCAATTTGGTGCTTTTGGGAGGTGGTGAAAATTTTTAAGAGGTACAGCCTAGTGGCAGGTCTTCAGGTCATTTGGGGTGTGCCCATGAAGTGGATTATGGAACTCTTATGATGATCTCCTCTTCTTTTGCTCACTGGCCATGAGGTAAGCAGGTTTGCTCCACAATATGCTGTTTCACCACAGGCCTCCAAATCAACTGTTCCAGTTTTGAACTGGAACTTCCAAAACTATGGGCCAGGATAAACCATTTAAAAATTGTTTAAAATTTTTATATTAAAATAAAATCTTTATAAATCTTTAAAAATTGATTGTCTCAGGTATGTGTTATAGTGAAGGAAAGCTGACTAACATAGAGGAGAGGAAGAGGAAAAAGAGGGGAAAGGAAAGCTTTTGAATGACACTGTGTGCTCAAATATCATGACACCAAATTTATTGCAACTTGACATCCCCTTCCCTTCCAGAGCCCCTCTTCCTTATCATGCTATCTTTTCCATATAACACACATGACCTTGCAAAATACTAGTTATTTATTTCTTTATTAAGTTTATTTTTTTCCTATCTGTCTCTTTACACTGGAAAGTAAATACCATGAGGCAGAGTATTTGTATACTTTGTGCCGGTTTAATCCCATGTACCCAGAACGGAGCCTGTCATACACAGGTATTCAGCACAAATAACTGTTGGCTGAATGAATTATGGAGAAATAGTTATTAAAATTTGTAGTCACCATTGATTATATTGCTTTTCCTGATGATTAAGATATATATTTTTTAAATGTTACTGAAAAACAATCTTATTGAGAAAGAAAAAGTGCTTTCCCTCTCACCATAAAAATGAGGCTTAAAAGGGTTGGGTAGTACTCCTAAGTCTTACAGTGGTTAGTAGGAGAAACAATACTAATAGTTAATATGTCATCCTTAAAATATCATGTTCTCACTAAGTCTTCCTACTTACGCTATTTGAAAGTTTAGGCATCTTATTAGCCCATAATCCTCATAATTATGTAAGATTTTTGTCTTGAGAAAACACAGTGTTTGTCCCCCAATCTACCATTATTTTCATTTTATGTATAAACAAGAGGTTAGAGAGTTAGTGACTTGCTGAAGATCATACAAATGCCTAACTAATGGCAAAGGTAGAATCGAATCAACTAGGCTTTGATATTAAATATTTCTCTTTTGCTAATGTTCATTTTAAAAGGTACTGAAGAATCCCATCTCTGTGTTAAGCTGTATTCCAGGCTCTAGTGAATAAATTCTAACCCATGCTACCATGGAAATTATGTTTTTATTCCACAAAGAAGCATATCATTTGATAGGCCATGAGAGGTTTCTGCATAAAAATGAGGCAAGGGATATCAAGAAAGAAGGACAGGATTAGAAAGAGTGCTACATAAAATATGATGGTCATCTAACAATTCCTCTCAACAAAGGTGAACTTTGACCTTTGGGTAAAGATATGAAGGGAATGAGTATGTTAAGCTTGTAGAGGTGGAGCATTCTAGGGAGGGAATACAAGGTCAGAGTGGATGGAATCCAGTGAGCAAGATCAGAAAGATAGGAAAAGAGGTCCATTGTTAGGGATCAACAGTGTGGAGGGTGGTTATAAAGGAGGATTGATTTTCCTTGATAAGGGATTTTATTATCTAATATTTCAAAGAGTCACTTTATCTATGTGGTGAAAAAATGCAAAGACCCTGTCTGGGGGCTGTTATTCTTTATGAAAGTCAATAGTACTATGTACTAAGGTGGTGAAGAGTGGTAATATCAGGGACATGTTTCACAATTTCAACAAAAGATTGTTGAAATTTGTAGAGATGGGCCTTATTCCAGGTGTGGATGTCATGTGAAGACGGGCATGTGGTTCCCACAGCCGAGCATTATCTGAAGACACATATCAAACCAAAACTGGTCCTCATCCTTGAAAGCTTAGAAGCCTGATGAGCCACCAGGAATTTTTTAATAAAACATTCAGAGATTAATGTAAAAAAAATGAAGGAGACAGTGCATTATATCTTAGGTGATAAATATGAGTATCTTAAATAAGTTTCTGCTGGATGCTATGGATATCCTGCAGATACATTGTAGGGGACACCAAAATAGATTCAGTATGTTGCTGATTGAGCATGGCAAGGAAGAAAACCTGTAAGATAGATGGGTAACATAGTAGCTGGGTGTATCCATCTCCCTACAGAGTGGAAAGATGTACACATTAAGGGATCATGTAGACATCTACTCATGCTCTTGCTCCACAGTACATATGCAGCATAGGACTGGAGTCCCTACAGTCAGAATGGGCTTCTCTCTTGTATTTCCTTTACCTTGCCTAATGACAAACACAACCTCCACTGACGTAGCTAGCACATTCTTCCTTTTGATATATTAATATATTTTGTAGGTTTTGCTATAGTTTGACCTGAGGTCATTTCATCTCTTTAATGATTTTTCTCAACCAGTTCCACTATATTTTTGTTTTACTTACAAAGAACAATCACCTTATTTCTCAGTTTCTGAGTTATACTGATTATACATCATTATTAGGAGTTATTGCATTATCCTTCTAAAACTCTACTCAATAGAGTTATCTGCTAAATTTATACTAAGTGAATCAAAAAAGGTACAGTTAGTTATGTTTTCAAATCATTTATATGCAGGTCACTTTTTTTTTCAATCACTGTACTCAAATAAACTAACTTTATTGATGTCTCAGTTGAGTCTACCCAAGACTAAACCTTTTTAGGTATATGATAGTTAAGCTTTTCATGAGCTATAATTGGTAAGTAAAAATTCCTTAAGTGTTTAGTTTTCTTAAAGGTTTGTTCTAAACCATGTTTAATTTATAATAAGATACTTGTATAGTTTTCTATAATCTTTATATTTTTAAGGGATTAAATCTAGATAGATTCTTATTCTTTTGTTATTTTAGCAACAATACAGTGAGGTAGGGAGAAGCATTGCAAATCTTTCATGTAGTCCTTTGTGCTTGGGGGAGAAATGGTTGAATTTCTGCCCACCCTCCTATAGGGCTAAAGAGATTAAAGAATCAAATGATGATTAGACCCTCTTTTTAATGTGTGTTTATATTATTCATAACAAATTCCATATACCTAATCTTCCATTTATTTGTGAGACAATTTTGTTCTTATTTGCTAAAGCTGGGAAAGCATTTGTCCCCTTTGCCAGTGAAATGCCTTCAACTATAAAACCATTTGAAATATCCTCTAAACATATGAAATAAATATTTACCTAAGTAAAAGAATGTTAATACCAAACATTTTCTTAAAAAAAATTGTCTTCACTCCAAAAAATCAAAACAACAGGGATTATGCCAAAAAAAAAAAAAAAAATATATATATATATATATATATATATATATATATATATATATATAAATTAAACTGAAATGTGTGTAAAAGAATATAACATATTTTCCTCCACATTGTATAGGATGAGAAAATAGTTTAATCCTATATTAAATAATTATTTTGTTTACTGATTTTGATATTAGAACACTAAGTATCTTTTTTTAAAAATTTTATTTTATTTTATTTTTTTAGAGAGAGAGAGAGAGAGAGAGAGAGAGAGAGAGAGAGAGAGAATTTTTAATATTTATTTTTTAGTTTTCGGTGGACATAACATCTTTGTTGGTATGTGGTGCTGATGATCGAACCCGGGCCCCATGCATGCCAGGCGAGCATGCTACTGCTTGAGCCACATCCCCAGCCCAACACTAAGTATCTTAATGTAATTTTGGAAATTTTTCAAGAGGTTAAAAAGTAAGAAAGTTTTCAGCTCATATATGTTTTTGGTTTTGTATAAATTAATTTTAAGAATATTTTTCATCTGTTTCTTTTTAGGGGAGTAAATGATCAATGTTTATCTTTGGAGAAATTAAGATTCTCAGATATACCAATGCTCTAAAAGCTACAAAACAAACTAAATAAATGATCAATAGAATAAATAAACTGAAAAATCTAGAAATTACAAGACATTTTATAAGTGTGTACTAATGACTTAGTAATTTAGAATTTCCAGTGTACCATGATACCCTTCACTCAGATTTCAACAAGAAATTTCCTGGCCCAAGTCTTCATGCTATGTCATTCCATTTTCCATTGTCCCATGCCTTCAATGTAATTTCTTGTCCAGCTTGGTGAGCTGGAAGGGTTCTTAATTGGGTTAGTGGAGGGAAGCCAAATTTTAGCTTTTGCATTTCCCTGAGAACACCTGGGTGGGAAGATCATGAGACAAGCTCTTGAACTATCACTATGCAGTAAACTTTGTAGTAGTTTAGTCTCAAAATCAATAAAGAAATCAGTAGGCAAAGATGCCAGAGCTAATCTATTCATGGACACAGAATTGGGAGAGTGAAAAAATGTTAATCATCACTTTTTAGCTACTTTAGACTACTGGAAATTGAGAGGTCTGCTTCTATAAACGTCTTCAAAAATTGTTTAGGGTGATTTCTGGTTTACCTACAAAACATAAGGATCTTTGAGGTTGTCACTCTCCCTCTTATAACAAGGAAAAGCTGAACAAATCAATAACTTTTTCTGGAAAAGCTGAACAAATTAATAAATTTTTCTGGGTTAATGAGAGAACTGATATAATTTCTGTAGCAGGGTATTCATTCTTTGGAAACCTGAAAGTTGATGTTCCTGTCTAGTGTTTACATATATCATCATCAATGTGCTTTTTTTTTTCTTTTTAGTTGTAGATGGACACAATAACTTTATTTTATTTATTTATATATGGTGCTGAGGATTGAACCCAGTGCCTCACACATGCTAGCAAATGCTCTACCACTGAGTTACAACCCCTGCCCACAGCATCAGTGTGTTTTAAAAATTATTTGAGGGATGGGGCTATGGCTCAGTGGTAGAGTTCTTGTCTAGCATGTGTGAGGCACTGGGTTCGATTCTCAGCACTGCATATAAATAAGTAAATAAAATAAAGGTCCATGAACAACTAATAAAAGTATTTTCAAAAAAATATTTGAGTTCTGTACAATAGAGATTATAGTTACAAGTAAAGAATAAGGTCTGGAAGGGTCTTAGAGCTGTCAAGAACCACAGAGTTTGTGTCATTGAATTCCCATGTCTTCAATGAAGGACACTGAGATGAGAACTGGAAGAAGAGATCTAAAGGAATAGCATCTTAAAGCATCTTAGAGAATAGTATCTCAAAGTGGTTACACTATCCTATTCATGGACCCAAAGGAAGTCCATGAAGATGAGTTGCTACAGAAAGAGAAGAATATCAGCACTAATTTCAGCAAAATGAACAACATTTTGTTCAAATTTGTAATTTGAATGTTTTATTTCATTCTTTAGTTTCATTCTTTCATTTGCTCATGCATTTTGGGAAAATAAGATTCTAATATGTGCCAGGCATACTATTAGGTGCTTTGGATAAAAGAAACAAATACATAGCTATAATTTTTTGAATGCTTACTAAGTGTGTTTTAGCTCAATGAGTTTTAAATACATTTTAAAAGTCCCCCAAACCTGGAGATTTAATGACATGAGAGATTAAGTCACATGTCTAAAATCTGTATGGTTTTAGAAAAGTACTGATTTGACCTTCAAACTTAGGTCTAACTGCCACCTAAGACCAGATTCTTTCACCTCACCTATACCTCTTAACACTTGTCCTTAAAGAACTTAGGAGTATGTAGGGAAAATAAGCATATAAAACAACAATAAAATGTAAATAACAACTATAACACAATACTTAGCAATATTATTCAACATAAATTTGACATCATTTATGGAGGACCTATCTCATTCACTAACATTTTTTAAGGTGAAAATATGAAGTGTGAATAACTATGCCCAAGGTCTCATAGAATCTATTTATTTATTTGAAGTTCTAGGAATTGAACATAGGGCCTCACATATACTAGGCAAGTGCTCTGCCACTGAAGTACATCCTAAGCGCTAGAATTTTATTTTAATTTAAAATGACAAACTATATAGCTAGCATAGACATTCAGTATTATCTGGAACCTCCTACCTAGTTTCCAATTGAGGATGATGTCTCTGTGGTGTGATATGCCTTGACTAGGCTCACACAGGACCCATAGCCTAAGCCAAGAAACAATGACACAGAATTTGAGATTTGTGCCCATATTGCATTCAAAAATGCCATTTTCCAGTTAAAATTTTCTTTTCTCTTCATCAAATTTCAGTAAAATGTGACAAACTTACTCTTTATGTCTTTATTCCTTTCTTATTTCATAAAATATTTTGGTGATCTCAGGCTATTGTATAATCTTACACTTGAATATTCAATGAAAAAGTTTTGTCTACTTTCATAGTGAACAAAATGGTACTGTTTATTTTCTGTAATGTTTGGTTAAAATCTGTAACCTTTTGGGTGCACATATAGTATAAGGCTTTGATATTAATAAAGTCAGGTAAGTGATAGCTGGTGAGGGGACAGTGGTGTGCTAGAGATAGCTCATACCTGCTCCTGGGAACTGGATATTAAATTTTTAGGAAATTATCAAAATCATGATGAAACATAGATGCTAATTTAAAAATAAGATATGTAGTCATAATATTAAAATGAAGATATCTATAATCAAAATAAAAATATATCACTCCTTAATTGTTTTTCTATTATCTGAGCTGTTTAGTAATTTTTTACATGGATCACATTTTTACGGTAGAACTCTCCCTTATTAAGAGTATGCTTCTGTTCTTTCTCTACTTTGCATTAAGTGACATCATTTTCATAGTTTAAAGTTGGCCACAGGGGAATTTATGCTACAGAAGTGAATTTTGATACAATCTCCCTTCATCAGAAATCCACTTAGTAAATATGTATCAGAATGCTACTGGGAGCAGAGGGTATCACAATATTGGTCAGTTCTTGCTTCCTACAGAGTTGATCTTGGTTTGAGTTATACTCTGTTGTGTTTCTGCTTGTTAAACGGCTTTTGCGTAGCATCAGGTTCCCATGTAGTTAGTATGTTCTACATAAAAATCTGAGATAAATTCTAGTATAAAAGTTTGAGGATGAGGTATATCCGATGTTTGCAGCCATTGTAATTTGCTTGCGACTATGAGGAGCCATGTCTGAGGACAAAAGTCAGCATGTTGAGAATGGCAGAGCAGAAAGAATGGAAGAACTCACGTCCTTGGTGATGATACTGAACCACTGGATTAATTAATTGTGGAATCACACTTCAGGCCTCTTGTCATGTGAAAAATATATTTTAAAGCCACTTTTAATTGGGATATCTATTACTTGCAGCAGAGAGTAACCTAACTAATATACCAATTACCCTTTTTATAGATAAAAGTCAGCTGATTTCTACAGCCAAGACAGTTAGGAAAGTTCATTTAAGGTCTTATTAGCACTTCTATTTTAAAGGCTTGTCTTTTTATTTTTAATTTTAAGTATAACTTTGACTTAATTATAGTTTCCAGTATATGAAAGTGTTATTTGAACCTAGGTCCTTTATGTGAAATGCAACCCAGCCAGAAAGGAACTTTGAAAAAGTGTGAACATTCCAAATATGTGTCCATATAATTATGAGTACTAATGACTATGATGAATATCTAATACCTAACTTAAAGTAGTTTTCTTTAGCAAAGGAAGTGACATCAGAATCCAGTTATTCAAATATTTATAAAGCCTCTATTATTTATAGCCATAACATATTTATCAAACACATCATCAGTAAGCCTGTATACAATTATAAACTTAAGAGAGGCTTTTAATTAAACACAATTCTTATGCTTACTTGGAAATTCTAATAATGACAGAAACAACACAAAATGTCCTAATTTTATACTATAAGAAATGTGATCATTTAATAGAGAAGCTGTATTTTGGCTGATAATAAGGAAGTTATCATACTGTAACTCAAAACTCCTAAGGATTGTTTCACGAAACTAATACAAAGTAATACAAGAATAATGATTATAGAGTATTATTCTTTCTATGCAAGGAAGGGCAGATGTTTCATATTCTAGCAGAAACTATAGAATTGGAAGTCTGCAAAGACAACCTACAGTCTGAATTCTACTATTAATTTAATTAAACTAGAAAAAGAGAGAAGTAGAGGATATGAGAGATGTGCATATTAATAAATGATGTGGAATGGGTAAACCATATATAATAATAATAGATAATACAATGTTGGTATATTGGTTGTTGATTTACCTAGTGAGATGTCAGCTCCCATATGAAAGGCAGCTGAAGAGACTCTTTGCAGCTTCTTAGATGAAAAACTGGTGATGCAGTCTCCTAAATTCAAATTTCCTCTATATTCGGGTAATTATATATGAGTATCTATCAAGTAATATAAGTATAAGCCCATCACTCTCATAGTTATCTATTAAAAGGTAAAAGGTTTCATGTGTAACTGTGTTTATTACATGCATTTGCCAAAAAAAAATGAATTTGGTATTTTAAAATGACAGTAGGGGACTTCCACTTGAGACCATATAGAAAGACACCAATATTGGACAAAAATAGGAAAAAAAATATTAAACAAGCCTGAAATTCTATTAAATGAAGAAATGCTCCTGGAGTTGACCCCCATGATTGTCCCAACTGTCTTCCTGAGAACCATTCCTCGACTATGAGAGGGAGCCTAAACCCCAGCAGAGCTCAACACTAGAGTTAAAGCAAAGGTTAGAATTAGGAGTTACTAAAGGAGCTGAAATTCTGGGGGTAGGGCACTAGAAAGTAGGCAGTTGAACTAAACGGAGACCCCAGAATTTGTATAGGTTTTTCTGTCAAGAGTCTGGCTAAGGGCTGAGCTTCTTAAGTTGAAAAAGAGATTGTGAGAGGGTAAACTGTAAGCAGATACTACAGACTTGAGAAAAGAACGGAGACACTGGAGAGTGCACAGTGCTGGGTGGCCTTGATGCCACAACTCAGCCAGAGTGGAGAAATCTTGTTAGTATCCTGAGCCTTGAGCTGAAACGTCAGAAAGGCCGTGTCTCGTGTGTGCCCCTCTCAAAGAGCAGGGGTAAGCAAACATGTTTCTGTAAATGGCTAAAGTATAAATATTATAAAATCTCTGATCCTGCTGGGTGTGATGGTGCATGCCTGTAATCCCAGCTGTTTGGGTGGCTGAAACAGAAAGATCTCAAGTTCCAAGCCAGCCTCAGCAAAGGCAGGACACTAAGCAACTCAGTGAGACCCTGTCTCTAAATAAAATACAAGAAAGGCTCGGGATGTGGCTCAGTGGTTGAGTGCCCCTGAATTCAATCTCAGATAACTCCCACCCCCCAAAAAGGTCTCTGATCCATATGGACTCTGTTGCATCTACTTTAGCTCTGATTTTATGATATGAAAACATCTATAGACAATCCATAAATGAATGGGTGTGGCTCTGTTCTAATAAAGCCTTAATTATAAAATTACCAGGTGTTGATCTAAATTTGACCTACAGGCCATGGTTTGCTGACTCTTGTTGTAGAGTAAGGTCTACGCTATACCTGCTTATTAAACCTAAAACTCAGCCTTGATAAGACCCACAGAAGAGAAGCTTAGAGTCTAAATACCACTAAGTTAGAAGGACTTAAGAAACACTTTAGTATGACACTCATAGGTCCTAACAAAGCATAAAACTAAGATAATACAAGTACAGAGCAAATGATCACTGATTGAGCTGCTTGCTTGGGCAAAATCTACAATTAAAAAAATCCAGTATATTTAAGTCAGATCTTAAATAAAAGTGCCCAGTATAAATCCTAAAAAATTACTACACGAAGAGAAAAACAATTAATAAAAACATAGTTAGAGATAGCTCTGAAATTTATGTAGAAAGCAAAAACTAAGAGGGATTTATTATTAATAATCTCAAGGAATAAAAGAAAAATATGTTCTTTATATGAGACACATGAGGAATCTAAGCAAAAAAAAAAAAGAAAAGCATAAAAGGAAATGAAACAAAATCTACAACATAAATCAAGTAACTGAAAAGTTTTAAAATCCATTACATGTACTTGTATAACTAGAGATAAAAGATGAAAGCATCAATGAAAAAAAAAGCCAGTAGAGAAAACAAAATAGAATACTTTTAAAAGTATGTAATCAAACCAAAAAAGGCAAGAAAGGAACAAGAGAACAAGAAAACCGGAAAGGTCAAGTTGAAAACACACAGAAAAATGCAAGCACATCAACATGTGCACTGAATGCTGATAAACCCTCCAGTTAAAAAGGAGAGATCAATATATTGAATTAACAAATTAGGCTGGCATGCTTCATAAAATAGATTTATCAGAAAGCTGGAATCAGCAAAGTAGAAATCAAGAAGAATATTATTAAAAATAAAAACACATATAATTATAAATAGGCAATTAACCAAGAAAAAATAAGCTACATATTTATGTACTTAATAACTGAGATCTGAAAGAGAAGCAGAACCCAACATATCTAGAGATGGAGCTATCCACAGTCATGTTGGTTGTTTTCATGCTCTCACAGTAATTGACAGAACAACTAATAAAGGTTCAGCACAGCTACAAAAGATCTTGACCCAATGGGCATTAGTAGTGCATAACATATAATAACTGCATGATGCACATTATTTAAAATGTTCATTGAATATTCACCAAAACAGATCATATGATGGGCTATAAAATGTCTCAAAAGATTTTTTTTTGTTCTTTTTAGTTATACATGACAGTTGAATGTATTTTGACATATCATACATACATAGATAACTTCCCATTCTTGTGCTTGTACATGATGTGGTGTTATGCTGGTTGTGTATTCATCTATGAACATAGGAGAGTTATATTTGATTCATTTTACTATCTTTTTCATTCCCTTTCGTCTCCCTTCCTGCCATTCCTCCCTGTCCAATCCAGTGAACCTGCACTTCTCCCTCTCCCCCAGCCTATTGTGAGTCACCATCCACCTATCAGATTGGTCTTTGGTTTTGGGGGATTGACTCATTTCATGTAGCCTCCAGTTCCATCTATTTACCATCAAATGCCAAAATTTCATTCTTCTTTATGGCTGAGTAATATTTCGTTATATATATGTGCCATATTTTCTTTATCCATTTTTATATTGAAGGGCACCTAGGGTTGTTCCATAACTTAGCTATTGTGAATTAGCTTAACTGCTATGAACATTGAGGTGGCCACATCTCTATAGTTTGCTGATTTTAAGTGTTAAACACAATATTTTAAAATTACCCAAATATCTGGAATTTATTATCATCTAAATAACAAATAAATGAAAAAAAATCATAAACGAAAATGTATTGAAGTAAAAGAAAATAGAAGCAGATGAAAATATATAGAGTCAAAACAGTGCAAAGGGAAATTGTAGCTTTTAAATATCTATTTTAAAGATAAAAGTTTAAAACAAATGATGTAAGTTCCTACCCTAAAACAGTAGCAGAAGAAGAAGAAGAAGAAGAAGAAGAAGAAGAAGAAGAAGAAGAAGAAGAAGAAGAAGAAGAAGAAGAAGAACAACAACAACAACAACAACAACAACAAAACCTAAGTAAGTAAAAGGAAAGAATATTAAGATACAACCAAAAATCAATATTAGAGAAATTGAACAAAGCCAATAGTTTATTCTTTTGATACAATTAATAAAAATGATTTAAAAATACCACAAAAGCCAAAGCCAGGAGTCAGAGAAGCAATACCACTATAATGGATTCTACAAACAACAAAGGATAATACCATAATATCATGAAAAACCTTGTCAATAAATCAAACAGCCTACATGAAATTGACCTATTCCTTGGAAACTGTAACTTACCAAATTTGACTCACAGAGAGAGAAATTTTCAGTATTTCTAAATTTATTAGATAAGGGCCTTTGTTACCAATGACCTTTCATCACAAAATTCTTTGACCCAGATAATTTCAATTGAAGTGTTAAGCAAGAATAAATACTGATCTTACATTCATTTCTTTCAAAATATAGAGGATGAAGGAACAAGCACACCATAATTCATTGTAAAAAGCAGCATATTCCTGGTGACCAGCATATTCCTGGTTTTTCATGATATCATGATGATGGATTGTGATGGACATTATTATCCAAAGTACATGTATGAAGACACGAATTGATGTGAATATAATTTATAAAAGACCAAAAAATGGCAAAACCATTACAAAGGAAGAAAGAAAATCACCTTAATAACTCTTTTTTCCTTCTTTTAATTATTTTTAAAATTTATATATGACAGAAGACTGCATTACAATTCTTATTACACATATAGAGTACATTCCATCATCATTTCTAATCCCATGCCCCCTCCCTTCCCCTCCCACCCCTTTAGAGCTTGTCTATTCCTCTCATGCTCCCTCTCTCTATGCCACTATGTGCTCTATTCTACTTCAGCACTGGGGAGCTCTCCTAGCATTGGGAAGAAGGAAAGTTTACGCTTGACAATTTCATCTAGTGTTACTTGGTAAGCTCTAGTTAGGGTAATAAGACAAATAAGCAAATAAACATAAATCAGAAGTATTGGAAATACAAAAAGCAAATCAAAGAAATTCCTGAGAATATTACAAAACCAAATAATCCATCAAAATTAGTCAGTAAATTTAGCAAGCAATTTAGCACATAATTTAAACATTAAAAAGTCTATTTTATTTTTGAATAAAAGTAATTAATAATTGGAAAAAACCAATATTACTATACCATAAAAATAACATCACAAATATTTAGCAATGAATATGATAAAATACAGGAAAGATACTATACTGAAACACTGATGAGAGAAATTTAAGCACATGTTTTAATGCCTGACATACCTGGGTAAAAATTACATCACAGTTCTGTTTTCTGTAGTTGTTTTGCTTCTACAACAAGTCGAAATTCAATTTTCTAAGTTTCTTACATCATTGCCAAAGTTCACTTTGCAGTTGGGTTTCTAATAGAATGAAAATGATAATGTTGAAGTAATTGGGACAGAACTTGGGTCTTACAGAAGTTCAGTATTATATGGCTCAGGAATATGTCAGCACAAGAAAATATTTTCCTAAGAAAAGGAGATAGTATTCCAAAACCTCTGATGATGATCCATTCAATCCTGAACCATTTTACTTTAATCTGTATAACTCAGACAAAAAACATAATGGTCATTATTATTTGGAACATTCATCTCAAAATGTCTTAATTCGGGTTCCTTTAAAAGCACAGCTTATGACAAGAACTTGGGTGCTAGTTACCTTATTTAGGTGATGATCTCAAGGAGCAAGAATGAAGGAGCAGAGGATGTAGAATAGGGGAACAGAAGAGTCACTATGAAGTGACTTATTGAGGTTACTGCTGTGGGCCATGACGGCTTGTTTCCCAAAGAATCTCTTGAAGAACATACAGAATGCCTCCCCCAACTTTTCCTTAGCACCCCAGAAGGCTAGAGCTTTACACACAGGCTTCATTGGTTGTAGATTGCATTAGGACATTAATGACCTGAACACTCTGTGTCTATCCTGGCTGCCTTGCACCAGGCTGAGCAAATTGCTACAGCATCAGAGAAGGCAATGAAGCAGAATACAGATGTACACATAAAGTGAATTTGAGATGAGGCTCTACCCACGTGTGGTAGATTGGAACTGGCACACACCTGCCCTCCACAGCTGAGGTTGAAATCAGAGATGAACTGAGTGGATAATGACATTAAATAGAAGAATCTAGTACACCAAGTCTAAAAACAGGTTAAGTTCTGTTCACTCTATTAATGCTGGGAAGTGGAAGATATCTTAATCTGCACTGGCTGTTATAACAAAGCCCATAAAATAGATAGCTTGTAGACACGAGAGGTTTTTTCCTGTTTGGAGACACAAGCAGATTCAATGTCCAGTGACTGCCTATTTGTCCTCACATGGTGGAAGAGTCTAGATAGCTGTGGAGTCACTTTTTGTGGGGGAACTAACCCCAATCATGACAGCAAAGCCCTCATGACCCATTACCTTGCAAAGGTCCCATCTCCGAATTCCATCAACTGGGGTGTTAGGATTTCAACATCAGTTTGTGGTGGAGGGAGCCCATATGAAAAGGACTTTCATCAAAAGATAATTACTGAATTATAATATATAATTATCATGCTAAGTAGAAAAAATTGCTATGCCCATAGGTCATTTTTCAAAAGAATATAAAACCAGGGAATGCAAAAGAAATTTTGACTGTATTTAGGAATATCATCTAAAATTATATTTTGATAAATTCTAGATTGGCAATGATAATTTGTACCAGGTCACATAACTAATTTAGATATCAGAAATATTACCCATATTCCAGCCCATAGATTTTTTCACTAGTCTACTCAGCCTGTTTTCATATCACCTGCCTTGACATCTAAATCAATTTTTATACATAAAAAGGTTTACATGGACGAATTCTATCACGTAGATTTGTTCTGTTCCCCCTCACTCACCAATTGGCTGGATTGCTTGCAATTTAAAAAAAAAATGCAACTACAACCTATACCTTCAGATCTCCTAAATGTCACCCCATTTAAGGGGCTGAAGAGGGAGCTTTAGTGGCTATGAAATATGCTCCACTGACTAAGAAGTAGTTCTTCTGAGGAACAAAATTGTAAAATCCTGCCAGAACTTTTCTTTTCCAGTGTAGCCAGACTTTCCTGTGCCCATTAACATGTTCACCCAAAAGAACTCTGCACCTTATCAAAATTCATTATTTTATTATAAAAAATACAAAATTTTATTTTATTTTATTTTTTTATAGATTTATTAAAGTATAATTGAAAACTAATATTACATATATGTCTGGTATACAATGTGATGTTTCATATAAGTATATATTACTAAATTAGTACCACAATCAAAATAAAATATCCCTCACCTCACATAGTTACCATTTGTGTGTGTATGTGTGTGTGTGTGTTACCATTTGTGTGTGTATGTGTGTGTGTGTATGTGTGTGTGTTAAGAAGATTTAAGATTTACTTTCTTGGGAAATTTCAAGTATACAATAGAGAATTATTAGCAATAGCCACTATGTTGTACCTTAAATCTTCTGTACTTATTCATTCTACATAACTGAAACTTTGTAACCTTTCACTAATATCTCCCCATTCCCCCCATCCCTTTCCAAGCACTATTATCTTTAGGTGTCTGGTTTATATCACTTATCATATTGTTTTCCAGTTTCATCCATGTTGCCAAGTGACAGGGTCTCCTTCTTTTTAAAAGGATATAATTTTATATAGACAACAGAATTTTTTTGTCAGTTCAGAAGGCACCAGCAGATTCAATGTCCATCTCTGTATTATTTTCCTTAATGGCTCTGTCAATTTATATTCCAATTGTCATGTACAAGGGCTGTCTTTTCTGCACATCCTTTGCAAAACTCACTGTCTCATGTATTTTCTTAAGAGAGAGAGAGAGAGAGAGAGAGAGAGAGAGAGGAGACAGAGTTTTTTAAATATTTATTTTTCAGTGGACACAACATCTTTATTTTATTTATTATATGAAGCTGAGGATCGGACCCAGCGCCTCGAGTATGCCAGGCGAGCACATTACCGATTGAGCCACATCCCCAGACTTGTCTCATGTATTTTTGATATTAGCTATTCTGTAAGGTGTAAGATAACTCCTTGTGGGTTTTCTTTGCATTTTTTTAATTATTAGTGGTATTTAACATTTTTTGTGTACCTAGTGACCATTCACAAATTTCCTGTTAAAATAAAGTCTATTTAGAGTCTTTTTCCTTTTTTTTTTTTTTTTTAAACAGGGTATTTGTTTCCATGGTATAGAATTGTTTTAAATTCTTCTACACAGATGCTCCTCAAGTTATCAGGGCTTATGTCCCAATAACCTCCTTGTAAGTTGAAGAGGTTATTGCATCAGAAGAAAATAGCCCAACCACAAAAGAAATACAAAAAAACCTAAGCAGAAAGGAATAGATAAAATTTTGTTTGTTTGCTGATGACTCATTTTAGTAGAACGGTGTTATGCTAATAACAAACCAAGACAAAGATACTAAAAGAAAATAAAACTATGAACCAATATTCCTGTTGCATTTAGTTGCAGAAATCCTCAACAAAATAATAGTCAAATTCAACAGTATGTTAAAAGAATAATAAACCATGATTTGGTGGAATTAGCCCTATGATGCAAGTAGGATTCAACATATATGAATCAATAAATATGATATGCTATATTAACAGAATGGAGTATAAAATCATATGATCACTTTAATTGAAGAAGAATAAGCATTTGACAATAATATCCTTTTATGTTAAAAAACATTTCAACAAATTTGGGTATAGAAGGAATATACCTCAGCATAATAAAAGCCTGTGTATTACAAATGCACAGATAACTTCTTACTTGGTGAAAAGCTGAAAGATTTTTCTTGAAAATAAGGAATAAGTCAAGGATGACCTCTTTACCAATTCTATTCGATACAGTACTCTAGATGTGTCAGCTCATATATTTGCTGTCCATGAACAAACTATTGCAATTATAATTATTTTAAATTCTTTTCACAAGGTAGTTAAAAGTGATTTAGACACCACCATTACAGCATTAGAAAATTCTGAATTTGACTCTATTATTACCTTTGTGGTGAATGTATACTTTTGTAAGTTCTTATGCTTTTAGTTAATATCTTTTCTTTCAACTTTCAGCCTTTCATGTAAAGCAAATCTAGTTGTACCATTCTTTGGAATTCATCTGACTACTCATTTCCATTTACAATTTTGGGAAGTGTTCTGTCATCATTTCTTTGAGTATTTTTTTTTTTTTGTCTCTTTCCTCTTTTTTGCTCCTTTTGGTACTTCATATACTTACAGTGGTTCACTTCATCGTGTTCCTAAAATTCCATTACATTTCTTCATTCTTTTTTATTCTCTTTTTTTTCCGCTCTGAGTTCCCCATTGGTTCTGATTGGTTCTGTCTAGTGTTGAAGGTCTCTGGAATTTTTCAGTTTTGCATTCGTCAGCATTAGTTTCTCTGGTTCTTTTTTCAATCTCTTTCTTTAACTTTTTCATGTTTTGTTTATCTGACATCATTTAGTTGTTTATCTGTGTTTTCTTGGTAGCTGAGTTTATTTACAATGATTATTTTGAATTTTTGTCAGTCAGTTCATATTTCTTCAACTTTGTTTTTTGTTGTTGTGGTGATGGTGGTTTTCTTTCTTTTAGTTCAGATACCAGTGCTCTGCTTTATTCCTTTGATGGTGTCAGGTTCTCCTGATTATTTGTGATTATTGGTGTCTGCCCTTGAAGATGTATGCACTTTTTTTCCAGCTTTTGTGGATTGATTTTGCCAAGGAAAGCCCTTTACCAGTAAGACTATATGAATGGGCCTGCTAGTGGGGTCTGCATTGGGCTTATTGTTGGAGTCTTTGGGCAGACTAGCTTGGTGAATGTGTCAGAAAGTGGGCTGGCCTTGTTTCTGGGTCCACAGAGATCTTCCTGGTGTCTGAATTCAGAGGAGCAGGCAGGCCTATGATCTGGTCTTGTTCCACAGGGAAAGACTCGTAGCCTGGTTCCATCATGGCAGACCTGGAGCTGGGGTTCACTGTAATGGGCCTGGTGACTAATGTTTTTGAAAGTGGTCCTGGAGCTTTTGTATTGTGGGGATATTCTGAAGCCTGAGTCCAGGGGATCCAAATTATAGCCTTTTGGCCTGAGTCTGTATAGCCAGACTGGTGCTGAGTTACTCTTGTAGCCTCTGCCCATAATGTGGGCCTGGTGACTGAGGCTTCAGGGGATGATGGCGTAGTGCTAGGGTATATATAATAGGGCAGGCCTCGTACTGGAGTCAACAGCAAAGCTGAATGTTGGCTTCAGTGTCCTTCCCCTATGTGGATAGTGTCACTTTCCACACTGCCTTGCCCAGACATGGGGGATAAGGGAAACTGGTATTGTGAAATTACCCTTCATAATCTTTGGAATGCATTTTTTTTCTTATTTCTGTGCTTCACTAAGTTATTATGATCTATCACCTGGATTCATTAGCCCCTATGAAGGTATTTTTCTATATGATATTATTCAAATTGTGAGGGCCATGAGTTGGAATCTCCTATTCCATCATCTTGCTGATGTCATTCCCATTAGCATAAATTTTGAAGCTTATAATTATTTAAGTTAAAAAATTAAATATTTATACATTAACAGTTTTCTCATATGTTAGCAAAATTATATGAAATTTTTAATAAGAAAATATCTTATTTAGAACAATAACATGAACATGAATTACTCGAAAATAAGTTAACAAGAAAAGTACCAGCTATGTATGAGGAAGTTCTCACCAAGAAACATGTGAGCACCTGAACAAATGTAGAGAGAGCATTTTCTGAATTGAAATATTTGATAGTATAAAGACTCCATGCTATTTCTCCCTAATAAAGTGGAATTCCAAGTCTAACAAATTTTATTTTATGGTTAGAATTTGAAGGATAAAAAGATCTAGAGACGGGGTAGGGTTGTGGCTCAGTGGCAGAATACTTGCCTAGCATGTGTGAGGCACTGAGTTCGATTCTCAGCACTATATATAAGTAAATTAATAAAATAAAGGTTCATCAACATCTAATTTTTTTTAAAAATCTAGAAATGTAATTAACCTATAAAAAATTGAAAAATAGAAATTAGATTTTTATGACCATATATGAAGACACATTACAACCTTATACAGTTGCATAGAAAATAAGAGTGAAAGAATAGACAAGGAAATCAGTCAAATAAAATAGGAATCCAAGGAGTAGACTCTGCTATTGGTATTATAAAGAAGAGTGCTATTGAGAGATTATTAGTGCTCATTGCTGGTCAGAAGGAAGAAAAGGTTAAACAGTCAAGAACTCAAACCAAACATACTAAAAAACCAGTTCCTATAATTGTACATTTATCAAACTTTGAAGTGTTCTTTAAGTATAAAAGCAAAGTTAGACAGGGCATGGTGATGCACATCTATAATCCCAGTAGCTTGGGAGGCTGAAGCAGGAGAATAACAAGTTCAAAGGTAGGCTCAGCAATTTAGCGATTCAGTAACTTAGCAAGACCCTGTCTCAAATAAATAAATAAATATAAAAAAGGGCTGAGGATGTGGCTCAGTTGTTAGGCACTGCTGGATTTAATCTCTGGTACAGAAAGGAAGAAAGAAAGAAAGGAAGAAAGAAAGAAAGAAAGAAAGAGAAAAAATAAAATGTAGAAGCCATTAAAAAGAAATAATTGATTTGGTCATATAAAACTCAAATTGTCTATAATTTGAAATAATACTAAACTGAATATATAAATTTAAAGGCATATAGGAAAAATATTTCACGTTGTGACAGTGTTGATGTTCTTAATACGTAAATTCATATACCAATGCAAAACAGAAGTTGCATATGAAAATTTAAAAAGGCATTAATAGGTAATTCCCTAAAGAAAGACTGCAGATGCCCAATGCGTTATGTGAAAATTTTTAGTTTTGCAAGAGAGAAAAATTAAGAACAAGCTGCCATTTCCTTCCTGATAAATGTTTGGACACCTTTTTTTTTTGTTATAAAGGTAATACCTTGTGTTGTAAAGGCTTCTAGGAAGTGGGTATTACTACTATATTGCTAGTTTATAATAGTCACATCATCCTGGGGGAAACTAGAATAGTACTTTGGAAAAAACATAATAATGTTTGCCATTTGACCTAGTAGTTTCACGTCTAGCAATTAGCCCTAAGGGGGAAAAAATCAGTATAGATTATGTATAAGGTTGAAGTATGTATTATAGTAGCCAAGAATAACCCAAGGAAATCAATAATGGCTTTTAGCTAATTTACATTATATAGAAAGCCTTAACTCTTTTTTTTTTTTTTTTTTTTTTTTTTGGTTTATCCTGTTCTGAAAACTCCTACTCCTCCTCTGTGACCTCAGGGACATCTTTCTATACTGCTAGACATCTCTTGACCCTATTGTTCCTCCTCTATACTGGGACTCTTAAGAGATGGAATCTTTGGATCTTTGGAGCCTCAGTTACTGGATGATTCAGAAGGATTAGAAATGATACTTGGGAGAACTTTAATGCACCTAGGATCCTCTTAGGCACTTTCCATATGTTATCTCATCTGATATTCACAAAAACATAATGATTTAGAGACTTCAAAGATCTCCATGTACAGATGAGAAAATTTGGATTTAGTAGTTAATGAACTTGCCAGGTTCATGTAGCTATTAAGCGGTGAAGCTGAGATGTAAGCCCAGGTTTATATTTTTCCATAATTCAAACCCTTAATGAATATAAAGACATTACACAATTAACAGCAATATCTAACTCATAAACTATGTATCAGAGTAAGTGCTTTATATGTACCTATTCATTTAAAGTTTGCAACAACTCCATGAGATACGCTATTATTATATTCATTGTACAGATGAGAAAATCAACACAAAGCAACTATGTGCATTGCCCATGGCCTGTGTCCAGTAAGTTACAAAGCTAGAATGAAGTCACACCCATTAGCCTTTACTGCTTTGTGATGACCCTGTTATCTGCGTGATGTTTCAATGAAAATTTATAGCATATATTTAATTTATTCACTTCCTTTTAGAAACAAATCTCTCTTTGACAACTCAGTTGTTGAAATATAAGATGCCAGAGAAGCAGAAAGACAGCAGGGGGAAAAAATGCCCTTTCCAAAACATGAAGAGCTATATTTCTTCCCTACCATCCGGTGAGTCAGTTTCATCCCCTATCATATTTAGCATATTGAATGTCCCACCATATAGTTGAACAATCTCAGTTCCCAAACACAGCCAAGATGATGATTTCATCCTCTGTTCCTTTGTTGGGAACTCGGTCTCCTCTTTATACTTGAACATGAAGTCATCACAGTAGCCTGCCAGCCGTACCCTCTGCTCACTACTTCTGAATTTGTAGAATCTCTGTCTTGCATGACCTGGAATAACAACAACTCAGCACCTGCTCTCAAAGTGTTAAAGCGCCCAATGTTCTCACCAGACGGAAATCTGCAGAATTCAGACATGTCACCTAGGATGAAAAATAGGTTTAGTAAAGTTTTACATTCAAACTTTGAGTCTAACAAGATTTGATTACATCCTAGACATTTGCAGCTTCAGCAACTGCAGGAAGGCAGTTGGTGAAATATCATTCTGACTGCAGTACAAGGTGTCACTGGGTGGAAGAAAAACCATAACATGGTGTAGACTTTCTATAGACTTTTGACCACACCTCAAGATGATGTAGTTATATTTCCCCTCAAAAAAATCTTCTTTTCATCCTTTATTCTTCCATTCAGTAACTCAACATTTATTTGGTATCTGTGGCATTGCCAGCTGGGTGCCAGGAATACTTAGCTTAGCAAGATACTTTCATTGTTTCAAAACTTAACATCCTGTAGGGAAAAGAGATACTTATAAATTGGCAAACACATTATGAATATTGTAGTGGACAACAGAATACTTTGAGGTTAAGCTCAAAGAGTGACTAATTTTATATTACTAAGTCAAGAAAATGGTGAGAAAGGGAATTTCAGAAAAGGAGGATTTCATGGAGGCAGAAAAACATGAACAGGGCAATCTTTTCAAAAGTGTGGCACTTTAGTATGTCTGAAAGTAAGAACAGACGTAGGAACAGAGTAAGACAGAAGGAAAATGTGGGTGATGGGAAAGGGTATATAATTAATCTGTGCCTCAGACATTTCACAATTATTTACACTGAGGAAATGGAATTATAAAAAATGTCTATGTAAAGGTAAAAAAGAAACATTTATTAACAATGCTAACCTGGGAATGCAGGAAAATGGAAGATTCTCATGACTTATTCTATAATATTTCATATTATTCTGATTTTATAATGAGAATATATTCATAGATCTGTAGTAGAGATAATTAATCTAATAAATACAGAACAGAATCATTTGGGGAAAGTTGGAAGAAATAAGGAAGACTGTGAAATATAACAGGCCCTGGGGAAATGAGAAACAACAATTTCCCAAATGTGGATGATTATTTTAATGTAATCAAAGATAAGAAGTAGTGAGTAGATTGTCATAGTGCAGAAGGGACTTTAGAAAGGAGAGGAGATTGCAAGGAGGTGGCCCATGAATAGGCAGTGGAACAGATGCTAATTGCTTTGGCAGAGTTAGAGACCAAGAGCCAAGTGGATTGGAGATGATGGCTTTGGTTTTTGCTTGAGTTTGTCTTCCTGTTTTTGTCCCCAGCATCTTATCTCTTCCTGGGTTTCATTTTGTTTTGAAACCTTCCAGCATTTTCCTTCTTTGTCTTCAGTCTGTCTCTCCTTTCACCCCTCCTGCCTTTACTCTTTTCATTCCAGCTCCTCCTATTCTTTTTTTTAAAGTATTTATTTTTTAGTTGTAGTTGGACACAATACCTTCTTTTTATTTATTTTTATATGGTGCTAAGGATCGAACCCTAGGGCCTTGCACATGCTAGGCGAGTGCTCTGCCACTGAGCCACAACCCCAGTTCCAGCTCCTCCTATTCTTAAGGCACAGGTTTGAGGTCTCCTTCCTCCACATTCCTATAGCATTTGCTTTGAATCCTCTCAAAGTGCATGGTTTCCTGTAAACTTCAGTAAGTTTCATCTGTGTATTTCCAGGGGTGCTTCACAAGTAAGCCTCCAGTAAGTGTGTTTATTGGAAGAAAATAAGAAGGGTAGGAAGGGAGAAAGGAAAAGCTATCTCAGCTTGTTTTTCTATAGAAATCTGATAAAATTTAATACATTTGTATCTTCCCAACGGTCTTACCTTTAAAAGGATAACAGCATGAGTCAGAGGTCACGTATTTCTCCTTCATAAAACAACAACCCTGAGAGAATATCAGCTTAAAAACTAGCTGAAAAATAAACATACGGGGAGGAGGGTTGAGCACTGACATCAGTGCTTTGAGAAGTGGAAACTCAGTGTATCTGTCTTGACCAGGTACCAAGCAGCCATTGCACTTTGAATACTGTACGTCACACTTCTGAGTGGCAGCTCCTTCCCCTGTGAGATGAGGAGCTTGGCTAGAAGTTCTCTAAATTGTTTGACTTTGTGGTAGAGGGACAAGGAAAGGGTGCAAAGCTCTGACTCATGATTCCAGGAAAGGAAAGTAAGAGGAGGAGGAATGTGTGTTCTGAGGCCAGGGCCAGGCCTCCATCCTGGGCGCTGATTTCTTAGTTTGTCCTCTGTACTTTTGCATGTTTCTTTAATGAGGCAAAGAGAAGATATTTAGAATTAGTCTTGTAGCTTTTCCTCCTCAGTACCAAGGCTGGGAATAAAAACAGCGAGTGAGAAATATTCTAAACATAATCGCTAGGAACCAAACGCTCTCAGAGGTAGGGTGATCATATTGTCTACAGAAGTGAGATATGGCAATGCATGGCATCCATAGTTTTTCTTTCCTTTTTTTTTTTTTTAGTCACATTTTCATTTTTTTTAACTTTGTGAACATTTTCTTCTGTAATGAGATATTACATTGTAAATTGTCTAATCTTCCTGTCCATTGCTTTCCTATGAGTTGGAAATACAGTGGGCCCTCTGTATTCATCTGTATTCTGTATCTCTCTGTATTCTGCTTCCATAGATTTAACCAACTGTGAATTGAAACTATTCAGGAAAAAAAAAAACTGCACCTGTATTGAACAAGTTCAGTCTTTTTCTTCTTGTCATTATTCCCTAAATAATACAATACAACAACTCTTTGCATAGCATTTACATTGCATTAGGTATTCTAAGTAATCCAGAGATGATTTAAAGAATATGAAAGTGTGGGCATAGCATCCTCAGTTCTTTAGGACCAAAGATCTTCACAACATTGCCCTCAAAAATTGAATGACAGGTGGCTTTTTACTGTGGCTTCCTCAGAAACATAGATGCCTGGGCTACTAGAGCTTAATAAGAATAAATTTTAAAAATACCCAAGAAATAAAAATCATAATAAAGCTTGCTATCTTTCTGAGTAAGGGGATACTTTACCAGTGAAACATTGCACTGAGAAGTTGACTGAGGGAAAAGAATCAGGGTTTTTTAGTGGTAGAAACAGGAGGTTCAATGTGGTTGGGGTAATGAAGAAATGAAACTAGCACTCTAGATAATGGAGAAGTAGTCTATAGATAAACACAGTTGAGTGGACTAAGTCTCCTTGTTTATTGATGAGGAAAGAGTCTCAAGAGTCATTAGAATCTGGTGAACCAGGATCACTCCCTGATCAGTGTCACTTGATTTGACTCAGTTGTGATAAAACTTTAGACAGATTTTATATTTCCTAGGCCAGTATTCACATGAACACAAAGCTTTCCTTTTACATAATCCAACCTCTTCCTTTTAGAAATGGGACAACCAAGCAAGAAATGGGTAAGCACTTTCCTGTTTGGATGATCTCAACTGTGTCAGAAACCAACTCTTATTTGACTCTTGATGCCAGAATGTTGCATGACCTCAATGACCCTGAACTCTCCCTCAGTTGAACTGTTTACTTCCTTCGTATTATGGGAACCTGGCTTGTGCTCCAAGTAATTTCAAAGGAATGTAAAGTTATAAATGAAAATGAAATGGGCTGCTACAAGAAATAGTGACTCCCAGTAATCTAGGTTGATCAAAGGGCAGCGAGACAATCACATGGAAAACCACTGTAAAGAAATATCAAGCTTCAGATCAGTGCTTGGATGAGATACCCCTTGTGTGCTGCCATCTAATTCTACAGCTCTGTGGTGAGTAACTTTGGGCCCTATTATCACTACCCCACTGTCTTCTCCTCCACCATGAGCAAAAATAATGTCTGATTCACAATGTTCTGGAATGTAGCAGATGTTCAATAAATACTTATTAAATAACTGAATAAGCCTAACAACTGTGAAGCATTCAATTGGAGATCTCTTTGGAACGCCAGATTGTGTTATGGCTCTTTATTTCAAAGAAACCCTCGTATACTGTAGTCTAAACAAACCTAACAACTAACCTCTTCTGTTATAGTCAGTGTGTAACTCTCTACACTGATCTGGGGGTTGGGGAGCTGAATTTAAAGAAATATTTTAGTTGCAAGAAAAATGCACTAAAATTAAAGTCTTCATACTATAAAATGCCTCAGAGATAATTTTGTCTAATCCCCCTAGTACACACTTTTTAGAGACAAGTAACTTGAAACCCACACAAAGGATACAGTTTAACTCAAGTCCCCAGATCACCAGGTCACAAAAAATTCAGAAACTTTTTCAGTGAATGGGACTACAAGGTGTGATCTTTCCTAAGATAAGAAAGATTTATTCCAGTCCTTTTGGTGCCTGGGGAAAGTTCCATGATTACAAACAGACACTCAGCTGCTCAAGAGGAAGCAGTTCACACACATTTCTGACAGTGAGAGTATTGACTACAACGCCATTGTGTCCCAGAAACAGCTGTTTAGTCTCCTCTGCTTCTGAAGCTATTTCCTGACTCATTCTCTCAAAACCCAATTGAGTCCTTATCACCATGCTCTATTGCAAGTGAAGATGGGGCTGCTGATATGGTTCAACCCTTCAAAGGTTTATGGCCACTAACCTTGGTAAGGTAGCTGATGGAAAAACTGATATCCTCTGCTCCTACATCCATCCTGAGTCTTTGCCAGGAGCTGTATGGTGTCTGGTCTATGTAAGTGGTTTGAGAGGCCCGATCAGAGCAGGTGAATCTAACCCTAACTGCTTATTAGGGAGATAAAATGATTTCCTTTACCATTTACTCTTCCTTGAATGAGGAATCTCAAAGTGCTAGAGCCAAAAGGAACTCACACATCATCTTTTATTTGTTGCTCACTTTACAATTGTAGACATGAGGCTCCATAGAGGGGAAGTTCACTTAACACACACCTTGCGGAAAAGACAGGAGGGTTTTCTGACTCCTGAAATATCGTCTCCATGATCGTCCACTTCCATTAGCAGCATAAGATGACGAAGTCACCAAGGTCCAAGTTCACCTTCATATGGGTTGAGAAACTGAGACCCTGAGGCTCATTTAATGTGTTCAGGATCACACATATCTTAGACAGTAACCCATTCACTGACAAAAAATTTGTTACCTTATCAATTTGGGGTCCATCAATGGGCTTCTGGGATTTTCATGAATTGTGTGTGTGTGTGTGTGTGTGTGTGTGTGTGTGTGTGTGAATAGTACATACAGATTATATGCAAAAAGTGTGCAGTTTTCTAGCTGGACATGGTGACACGCGCCTGTCATTCCAGTGGCTTGAGAGGCTGAGGTATGAGGATCACGAGTTCAAAGCCAGCCTCAGGAAAGTGATGTGCTAAGCAATTCAGTGAGACCCTGTCTCTAAACAAAATACAAAATAGGGCTAGAGGTGTGGCTCAGTGGTTGAGTGCCTCTGAGTTCAATCCCTAGTACCCCTCCCCAAACAATGTGTAGTGTTCTGAGGGTGTTGAAATATGGAAAGCAGTTTGGAGATTACTTGGAAAACTGGGAATAGAACCACCATTTGACCCAGCTATCCCTCTCCTCAGTATATACCCAAAGGACTTAAAAAACGGCATAATACAGGGACACAGCCACATCAATGTTTATAGCAGCACAATTCACAATAGCTAAACTGTGGAGCCAAACCTAGATGCCCTTCAATGCATGAATGGATTAAAAAATGTGGCATATATACACAATGGAATATTACTTAGCAATAAAAGAGAATAAAATCATGGCATTTGCAGGTAAATGGATGGTGTTGGAGAAGATAATGCTAAGTGAAGTTAGTCAATTCCAAAACTAACAAATGCCAAATGTTTTCTCTGATATAAGGAGGCTGACTCATAGTAGGTTAGGGAGGGGAAGCATGAGAGGAATCCATGAATTCTAGATAGGGCAGAGGGGTGAGAGGGAAAGGGAGAGGGCAGGAGATTAGCAAGGATGGTGGAATGTGATGGACATCATGATCCAAAGTACATGTATGAAGGCATGAATTGGGTGTCAACATACTTTATATTCGACAGATATATGAAAAATTGTGGTATATATGTGTAATAAGAAGTGTAATGCAAAAAAAAGTACATGTATAAAGACATGAATTGGCGTGAACATACTTTATATACAAATATATGAAAAATATGCTTTATATGTGTAATAAGAATTGTAATGCATTCTGCTGTCATGTATTCAAAAAAATAAAATCAATTAAATAATTTTTTTCAAAAAAATAAAGGACTTTGCTGTTACAATTTACCTGCTCCTCAAGGGCCATCAGAGCATATTTTTTCAATGTCTGAAGAACATACACAGGAGCAGTGTCTTAAATTGTTGGGGAGATTTTTTCTTGAGAAAATAATATTTATATGAAAGGCTCCACTTGAGATGTTGTCAGCCACTTTATGGGGAAGAGAATTGAAGGAGAAGAGAGTAGATATTGAGACCAGATAAGACAGTTTACTATTCTGATTTTTTTATATATTGTATCTTTATATTTTTAGCAGGAAAAGTCCTTGAGTTGTCCATCTCCAGAATAATAGAATCCTTGCCTCCTTGTCCTCATCAATCTCTCTACTATATTGAGTCCCAAAGAGTTAAATTTGGGGACCAGATATGAAATGACCTGGTTTAAATTCATACTCTGCTACTTGCTAATTTAGTGACCTTCTGTAGGTTGCTATTTCTTTTCAAACCCCAATCTCCTAGAAAACTTTTTCAGTAGATTGTAATAAAATGCTTTCTTAGTATTGTGAGTTTAAGTCATCTATGTTATGAAGAACTCAACAAAGTAAATATAAAGGAAGTAGATTATATATGTACTTAATCTATAGAGCTCTTGTCAGTTGTGCAGGTTCTTTGGGCTGGGATATTAACTTTCTGATTGGTATTGAACCAGTCAGCCTCCTCTGCCCCCATCTCAGGATTTACCTTTCCTTGTCCAAAAGTCCTTGTTCCTGTATTTCTAGCTCTGACATTGGGCTGTCTCTGCATCTGTCTCAGAAGTCTCATGGGGATCTGTTGAAATCATTGCCATTTCATGATTCCCCTACAGCAACACCTCAAAGAACTTTCTGCACAGTTCTTTGGCTTAATCTCAAGCAAAATCCTCACAGGCCAAGAACTGAGTTGTTTTGTTGTTGTTGTTTTTGTTGTTGTTGTTTTAGAAAGAACTCAATCCCAACTAGACTGAGGGAGGCAGAGGAATGATGAGTTGGGCTATGATCGTCATGCTTCACTGTTTTGTAATCTGCTGCTGGTTTTTATCCTGACCAGCTCGATGAGGGTATGAATCATTTTTGTGAAATCCCTCTATTGATGCAGTTCCTGATAATTACAGAATTGTTTGTAGAAGCATATTTAATTCTTCTATTTGAACCTTGCATTTTCAACTAGCATTGCAATAACTCTTTCTCATGTGCTTAAAGTTTATCCTGAAGGTGCTTATTCGATTGGACCCTTGACCCCAGTGAGTTAATATAACAGAAAATTAGTTGAAGTTGTCACTACCGTGAGTTTTTAGTCTTTGTATCATCATGACCACCAAGATACAGAGTGACTTAAATTATTCATGGTATATTTAGTAGCATAACTTTTTATATTACTGCCAGACATACAGAAAGGTAATTCATTGTATGTGGCAACTCCATTTGGGGATTTTATTCTTTGTTGTGGAGGTGGGGAACTTTCCTGTTCACTTTTACATGTTTAGCACCATCTCTGGCCTCTTCATGCTGGATGCCAGTAACATCCCTTTTGCCCAAGATGATTCAAACAAAAATGCCGCCACACATTTCCAAATGTCTGGTTAAAAAACAAAAAACAAAAAACAAACAAACAAACAAAAAAAAAACACTGCCTTAAATAATCCCTTTTTCTGTTTAAGTTTCATGGTTCTTATCTGGAAGAGAAAGCATGTGTTTCACTCTAGGTGTCTTAAGGGTCCAAATTACTGTCCACTAATATCTATAGTGCCAAAAGATTCCTCTTATTTTGTTATATAATAGAAAAGTATTATTTTGTTCTGTTCAAACTATTTTGTTCTGCTACTATTACCCTTTGGGTTTTGATTACTATTTAAAATGTAAACTGGCCAGTTTTTTTTTTTTTAATTTGTGACTAATAAAAGCACAGACCATCATAGCTAGAACCAAACCATCACATAGATCAGCAGGTCATCTGCTGAGAGACACTCACATTTAAGAACTGAAAGAAAATAAGCTTCTCAATGTTAAAGTAAGGAATGGCCAGGACAAAAACCTCATGATTTTTAACCATTGTTGCCACAATTCAAATCTTGATATTATTGTAGACTGTGGTTTCTGAAAGCAACTATGATCCTATTATTATTTCTAGCCCCGTTTTACATACATACAGCAATTGAGAATTGACACCAATATGGCTGATTATTCAAACTCACCTAAGTTCATGCACATACTAGTGTTATCTTCTTAAACGCTGTTTCCTTGGGGACTTCAACAAATACAAAATGCTTCTGAAACTTCTGTGGATTTTACTTTCATAATGCATGCCTCTTGGTTTTTCGTGTTCCCTTTCTTATTTCCCTTACTTCTGTTCCCTGTTTATTTATCCCTGCCTTTCTTTCCTTCTCCTATCCCCTCCCCCAGCCTTTTTTGTTTGTTTGTTTTTATCTTTCCTTTCTTCTTCCTCTCCTTCCTTTCATTTTTAAATGTAGGTTATGTCTCATTCCAAAGAAATGTGACATAACTTACACTCAATAGGCTGAAAATAGGCGTAGTTAGAAAACAGATCTTTTCTTCCTTGTGTAAGTGAAAGCGAATTCTGCATTATTTTAAAATGCAAAGTAAGAAAAGCATAAACAGTATTATATGCATGCACTTCATTCCTGAACTTGAGAGGAGAAATAGAACAGTGGGGGCAGGAGGGGGTTAGTACAGAATCATTGACTCAGAATCCATCTAGAACTGGGAGAGAGAAAGACACTAAAATGCTGGGAGCAATGACCACCAAAGACACTCAAGCTGAATGGCTGGACCTTCTGCTGAAATCCATCTCAGTGTGTGTCCTCTCCACCTCCTTTAGGCAGACAGAACATGGATTAAATCGCCATGGAGATTTAATTAGCAAGTACATTGCACTCTATTTAAGATGATCTCAAGGCCAGTACAAAAGACTGATGTCCTTCCTGTAAATGGGAAAGTTTCAGAAGAGTTTTCAGAAAAGAACTTATTTGAACTACTTCTCCCCTAAACAAACAAACAAACAAACAACCCTCATTATTTTCACAATAACTATGTCATAGGTATTCATTACATACAATCTTTTATTTATAGCCTCTCTGCAACATTCTCTCATTTTAAGGCTTCACTGGTAAAGTAACAGGAATAGACAAGATGACAGTTTCTCAGACTCCAGAAGTTTATATTTTATTGCTGTTTAAAGAAAGGTGATACAGTAAATCAAATAAAGTGAGGCTCTAAGTGTATGCATTTTAGAATTCAAACTAACTCTTCCAATTCCTGATAATAACCCACTAGATGTTAGTTACTCATCCCTGCATTCATGAACACCCAGGAAATGTTTTCCCTCAAAGGACACATTAATTGAAAACAAGGGAGAGGAGAACAAGGTGTGACCATTTTTCTCTTTGAAGTAAACATGGTAAAAAGCCTGAAGTATTCCTCTTTGTTTGGGGAATGATAATAGCTAAATCCACATGTGGTTTTGCATTAGTAACCAACTACTTATTTCACAAAGCACAGAATACCATGTCTGCTAAAAAGGAATCATTGAATAAATTTGGAAAGAGGCAATTTATTTGTATTTGTATTAATCTACAAGGCAAGAGAATTGTGATAGAAATTAGGTTTTTGCTTTTAGCTTACTTGAATGGATGAGGTCATATAGTCAAGTGGAAAGCCATGCAAGGTAGTGATCGAGAGCAGAGAATGTAATTGATAGGTCTGTGGTCCTTAGCTCTGTAATCTTAAATCAGATTGAGTTCCCTCCCAGTACTGGTTTTCTTAACTATAAAATATGGGTGACAGATATGGATAATATATACCTCTAGGCCTCACAAGGTTGTTGGGAAGGTCCACTGAATTTACTTAATTCCAATATACCTGTATAGTGTTCAGAGTTGTTAAAAAGAAACCTGTGGGAAACAATTTTATCAACTAAATATTGGGCTTATGTACAGTTCCTTTTGCCTTAAGTCTTATGGACTCTACTAATTTCTAGAGTTTCTTAGATTAAGACCTTTCCCCCTCCATCTCTATAGTGAAGTTGTTTCATAAGTTTGTAATACAGTGACATTGTTTAGTCACATTCAGTATCACCTTCCAGAATGTCATATAATCGTAATCATACACTATATATTCTTTTTAGATCTGTTCTTTCACTTTGCAATATACACTTAAGATTCCTTCATATCTTTTTATGGTTTTTATGATCATGCATTTCTTTTTTTTTGGAGGGAGGGAGCGGGTACCAGGTATTGAACTCAGAGGCACTCAATCACTGAGCCACATTCCCAGCTCTATTTATTTGGAGACAGGGTCTCACTGAGTTGTTTAGTGCCTTGCATTTTGCTGAGGCTGGCTTTGAACTCGAAATCCTTTTGTCTCAGCCGCCAGAGCCACCACACCCAGCCATACGTTTCTTTTTATTGCTAAAAATGCACTATAATATATTCTGTAGGATGAATAAAAGCATAATGAATATGGCATTCATTCACCTATTGAAAGACACCTTGGTTGCTTTAAATTTGGGTAATAAATTGCTCCAAACATTTCCATGCACATTCTTAAGTATAAATAGTTTTCAAAGCATTTGGGAAATATTTAGAAGCAGGATGGCTGGATCTTATAGTAAGGCAACATTTAGCTTACTAAGAATACTGTCAAACTGTTTTCAAGAGTGCATGTACCATTTTGCATTCCCACCACCAATGAATGAGTGTTCCTACTGCTTCACATCTTCACCAGCAATCAGATGGCAGTTTGGGCAGTCATTCTTTGTTTAGATTTTAACCATTATAGTATAGTATAGTGTACAGTGGTATCTTCCTGTTTTAATCTGAATTTTTCTAATGAGGGAGGATATTAGGCATCTTTTCATATGCTTATTTTCCTTCTGTATGTAGACCTTGTTGAGGTATTTATTCTCATCTTTTGCCCATTTAAAAAATTTGGTTTTACATTGTTGAGTTTTAGTTCTATATTGCTTTATATTGAATTGTATATTTTGGATAAAAATCTTTTATCCACTGTATTTGTAGTAGTAGTACTAGTACCAGTGAGTGAACCCAGGGGCGCTTCACCACTGAGCTACATTCCCAGCTCTTTTCTTATATTTTATTTAGAGACAGGGTCTTGCTGTTTTGCTTAGGGCCTCACTAAGTTGCTGAAGACAGCTTTGAACTGCAGTCCTCCTGCCTCAACCTCACGAGCCACTGAGATATCCATTGTATTTTTTTGCAAGCACTTTCTCTCAGCCTGTGGCCATTAACAGTTTCCTTCATAAAGCAGTATTAATTTTAGTAAATTTTACCTTGCAATTATTTTCTTTTAGAGATTACTATTAGACGTTTACCTAAAAATTCATTTCCAAACTCCAGGTCATCTACATTTTTTTCCATATTTTCTTCTATAAATTTTGTACATATTTTTTTTTTAAAGAGAGAGTGAGAGAGGGGAGAGAGAGAGAGAGAGAGAGAGAGAGAGAGAGAGAGAGAGAGAGAGAGAATTTTTAATTTTTATTTTTTAGTTCTCGGCGGACACATCTTTGTTGGTATGTGGTGCTGAGGATCGAACCCGGGCCGCACGCATGCCAGGCGAGTGCGCTACCGCTTGAGCCACATCCCCAGCCCCAAATTTTGTACATATTTTTAAAAATTACTTTTAGTTCTACCATCCATTTTGAGATAATTTTGTGGAGGTTGTAAGGCTTATGTTAAAGTTCATTTTTTGGCATACGGATGTCAAATATTACAATGCTATTTGTTGAAGACAGTAATTTTTCCATTGAAGACATTCTACTTCTTCCTCTAAAGTTAATTAATAATATTTGTATTAGTCTATATTTGAACCCTTTATTCTGCTACTTTGATCTAATATGTGAATTATTTTGCCAATATCACACCATCTTAATTATTGTAGCTTTACAAAATGTTTTGAAATCAAGTAAAGTGAATCCTCTAATTTTGTTCTTCTTCAGTATTGTGTGGATTGTTATTAATCTTTCATCTTTCCATGTGTTTTAGAATCAGTGTGCCAATATCTAAATAATAACTTTACAGGATTTTAGTTTGGAATATGTTACCTATAATTTAAGAAGAACTAACGTAAGCTGGGGATGTGGCTCAAGTGGTAACGCACTCGCCTGGCATGCACAGGGCACTGTGTTCGATCCTCAGCACCACATAAAAAAATAAAATAAAGATGTTGTGTCCACCAAAAACTGAAAAAATAAATATTAAAAAAATTCTCTCTCTCTTCTCTCTCTCTTTCTCTTTGAAAAAAGAAGAAGAAGAAGAAGAAGAAGAAGAAGAAGAAGAACTAACGTGTAGAGAATATTGAGTCTTCTAGTTCATAAACACAAAATCTCCCGATTTATTTAGATCTTTCTTGATTTTTTTTATCAGTTTGGAATTTTGTTGCATGTGAATTCTGTATTTTGTTAGTTTTACACTTAAATATTTCCTCTCTCTTTTTTAGTGCTGTCATAGAACTTTATAAATTTTAACTCTCAATTGATTATTACTGATACAAATGGAAAAAACTTTTATATACCAACTTTGTCTTTTATGATCTTATTGTAGTGGCTTATTAAATGAAGTTTTTCACAAATTCTTTAGGATTTTTTACATAAATAATCAAGTCATTTGTGAATATAAGCAGCTTTATTTCTTTCTTCCAAATGTCAGGGTTTTTCCCTATGTTTTGCTGGTCTAACTCCATTTTTTTAGGGTTTCCAGAGCAGCGTTGGATAGGATTGATGCCTGCATACATTTTTTTTTTTTTAAAGATAGAATGAGAGAGGAGAGAGAGAGAATTTTTAATATTCATTTTTTAGTTCTCGGCGGACACAACATCTTTGTTGGTATGTGGTGCTGGGGATCGAACCCGGGCCGCACGCATGCCAGGCGAGCGCGCTACCGCTTGAGCCACATCCCCAGCCCCTGCATACATTCTTGATTTTGTCCCAATCTTAGCATCTTAGGGTACATCCAATTTCTTGCCATGACATGGGTTAGCTGTGTGTGTTTTGTACATGTTCTTTGTCAAATTGAGACAGTTCCCTATATTCCTAGTTTCCTGAGACTTTTTATCATACTGGGGTATTAGATGTTGTTAAATGTTTTTTGTTTGTTTTTTTTTTTTCCCTCCCTCAATTAACATGACCATATAATGCTTCTTCTTTAGCCTGTTTGTGGTCAAATTTCTAAAAGTTTAAATTGAAACATCCCTAGAGCTACAATAACTGGTCCTTTCAGTATTTTCCTCAGTTTGTCTCACCTCAATTGGAGGTGAAATCATTTCTTCATTAATACATAGGTTCTAGGTTATTCCTCAAAAGGGGTACATAGAGTAGATCATGATAATTTCTAAAACCAAAATGCCTGAGTTTCCAGTAAACTTTACCTTTTTAAAATATATACAATATACATATATATTGTATATATTTTAGTTGTAGATGGACACAATACCTTTATTTTATTTATTTATTTTTATGTGGTGCGAGGAATTGAACCCAGTGTCTCATGCGTGCTAGGCAAGTGCTATACTACCGAGCCACAAACCTGGCCCAGCTTTACATTTAAATTAGATATGAAACCATACAAAGATTACTCTTTCCTTGACCTATCTATAAATAGATTAATAATAGAACTTGCTTTATGAGGATTAAATATGCTAATGCACATAATGTTCTTAGAAGAGTATCTGAATGGTAGTAAATTTTATTAAAAACAATTATTACTGTGTCTCTATATTGCTTGGCACATTATCTTTCATATTTGATAATGATCTATAGATTTTATTAAAATAAAATTATATTTAAATTGCTACTCAAGATAATTTTACAAAATATTTCAATAATTGATACCACTTTTTTTGATAGAGTACTACTACATTGTGAAAGTGATAGTGTCTAATACAAAGGGCAGTATCTATTATATGTGTCTCATAAAAATTCTGTTGGAATAAAAAGGAATAATAGACATTAATGCAAGTGAATGAAAGCACACTGTTTTTGAATACTTATCAAGTGCTAACCATGGTTAGCTCCCAGGCACACCATGATGAAATATTTAGCCTGGTTCTTGCTCACAGAGCTCACATTCTTGTGGGAATGGAAGGTATCAATTTTCTTGTCAATTCTTTCCTCTGTCAGTAGATAAAGCATCTTCTCTGTCCCAAGTGCTGCAAATTCACTGCCTCATTTTAACACTTAACAACTACCTTTAGCAGTTACTTTTATTTATTTATTCGTTTATTTATTTAGCCATACTGAGAATTGAACCTGGGTCTTGCACTTGCTAAGGAAGTGCTCTATCATTGAGTTAAATCTCTAGCCCTTTTTAAAAAAAAAAAAAATTGTTTTGAGAGAAGGCTTTACTAAATTGCAAGAGGCTAACCTTGAACTTGGAATCCTGCTGTCTCAGCCTCCTGAGTGTTTGGGATTATAGCTGGGTACTATCTCATCCAGCTGAAAGGTGCTATTTAGCACTCATTTTGCTGATGAGAAAACTAAGACACTGGTTGAGATTTGCTTCCAGTCACAAAATTAATGAATGATCTACAATCACTTCTCCTCACGCAAAGTCATTGCCCTTTACATGCAATTCTCCACCTTCTACTCCCCAACATGATGTCTGGCGAAATTATTTTAATAACTCTTTACCTATGAAATGTGAACTAAAAACTCAAATTAAAAGTTTGGACATGAGGTTGGGTGTGAAATTCAGTGATAGTGCATGTAACTGGTATGTATGGGGTCCTGATTCAAATAATAATGATACCATCAAATAATAATAAGATAATAATAAGATACTTTGCATGGGGTTGAAGAGGCACCTAGAGACTTTATTCAAATGATTATAAAACATCAAATTTGAATGCAAGTATTATCAATTGAAAATCTAGTTGTAAATTGTTTTGTCCAAACCAGTGATATAAAGATTGGGTATAAAATGGCATCAGATATGTGTTTTTAACAAAACTTCTGGAGTTTTGCAAAACTATAAATCTACATCTCCTGACATAGCTTTATGCATAGCAGCATTGATTTTTGTTGAAAGTTGACTCTGTTATTATAGAGAAGTTAAATTCATCTGCTGACTTGAAAGGAAAAGGATAAGAAAGTAATTTTCATATTTAATTATAATATTAAGTAATTAATGAAGCTTGAGTTATAATTCCTTACATAAATATTTACCAATTCAGATTTTAACTACTAGAGGAATGGCCTTTAGGTTATCTCAGCTTTGGCCATATCTTGTTTTAGAAACAGACAGGTTATATGTGCTGACGTTGTTTGGTGACGAGGGAACAGTTGTCTGATTGTGGTGCTGAGTAGATAAATCCCCTTGTACCTTTTAGAAGTCTTAGACGCTTAATCTGCATGGACATTTGAAGTGTCTGGAGTGAGCCTCACTAAAAGCTAGACGAACAGGTTGTGCAATAACTTGAGGTTAAATGTCTTCCCAGAGGCTCCTGAAGATGATCCTTTTGATTTTTCTAATTGATGTTGTTAAACAGCAGCTGTAGGGCAGCACTATGAAGAGCAAGAAGACTAGTAGGAAGGTTTTCTGATATATAGCTGTATCTTAAATTGTTCAGGCATTAAGAAGAAATGGTGCTGTCCTGCAGAGATTCATTTCGACAGGCATTTCTTCACTACTGCACTATGAGCCAGGCCCAATGTTTGGGGCTCCTCTGGGCTTGGTCTCATTTGACTCTCACCCTAACACTGCCTAATAAGAGTTTATTATTATCTCAGAATTACAGATAAGAAATGGAAGCCCCATGGGATGAGGGCCAATAAATGACATGTCAAATTTCTAGTTGCAAGTTCAGGAACTTTAATATGAGGCAGACAGACACCATAGCAAGAAAGTGGCATTTTCAGGATCATAGGTGCACAGGAACAACTGCCTGGGGCAGTTCTGACACACTAACAGTCTCTGTCCTTTGCTGTGACAGGCAAAACCTTAATACCAATGTGCTCTAATGAAAGAAGTGATACACAGAGATCTGGAGACAGGAATGTCTAGTAGTACCACCTTCTCCACTTCTTGAAGTCAAGATAGTGAGTTCTTTTATATTGCCTAACAATTACAGGGACAATTTTAGGGGTGATTGTAGTACTGGAAACAATCCCAGCATTCCATGCTAGGAGCATAAGACTTGAGTCATATTACTATTATACAAATCTTTTTGAAATTTAATATATCACAGAACTCATGTTAATATATCCTCGTTAGGCAGATTACTGAAGCCTATCCAAACTAGAACATATGTGATATGTGATTTCTGAAGGGGTAAGTAATATTGGTTTCCACATTTTCTAAAATAAATGACTTTGAAGCTAGGAATTGGAATTGTTTACTTATAGTGACAAGATGAAATTTGGGACTCTTCTATTTCCATGGCTTATGATGAAGGAGTTTGAATAACAAGAGGCCTTGAAAATTGTCAGGTTTAAAGCATCCTTCTGCTGCTAGTTAATTGGCTCCTTAGGGTAAGTTATAAAAACATTTTAGGTCTAAGTTTCCTAATTTGAAAAAGAAGAAAATAAATTATGCCTGTTTCATGGTGAATAAATATTAAATAATCAAATATATATGAAACTATTTTGAGTCTAGTACAGAATCAGCTTCAATGTTATTGAATATTATTTTTATTTCTATCATTGCCATTACTATTATTGCATTACATTTGAACAAAACCCTCGTATTTAGAAGATACCATTCCACTTGTTGCTCCTCACCAGTTATGTATAGCATAATTGTGAGGATATAAAGGTTATAAAAATGCTTCTTTTAGTGTTCTTAAGGATCATAATAGATGGAAAGAGTACTAATAGAGTACAAATGTAAGTGAGGTGTACCCCACATGAATGAGCAGTCAGAAGACAAAAGTCCAACTGAGTATTAGCAACCACCTTTTAGGAACCTGGAGATAAGGGTAAGTGAGAACTGATTGGCAGTAACTTAAGGATGTATACCACCTTTAAGCTCACCAGAAATGTGAGAGGAATGTAAAACAGAAATGATTTGGATAATATTCACTCCACAGAAAATGGAAGCAAAAATTTCATAGATTCAGCAGGTCCTGTAGAAAGAGACCTAGACTTGAACTTGCATACAGAATTCAAGCCCTTTTCTGTCATTTACTAGTTAAGTGATCGTGGATGGCTTACTCATTGTCTCTGTACTCTGGTTTTGTGAAATCAGGGACAATAATGCCTGACACTCAGTTGTTTTCATGAATATTACTTGAATCGCCCATGAATCTGAAGTACTTCCAATTTGTTTCTAGTTCTTCCTCCTTTTTCTTCTTTTCCTATGTAGATGAATACCATGTGCACAATTTAGCCTTAATAGATTAATAGATATAAGTGCGTGCCTTTCTTGCAAGTTTGAAATTTTTGAGGACAAGTGCATTATTTGGAGGAGACCAGGGACCTCCCTAATAGTATTGGATTGGCCAAAGAACTCCTCAAATTAGCACTGAAGGGCCTGTGCTTGACACTGGACCTGCTGAATTGGCCTTTGGGGGTTCCTTGGTTCTGGAACTGCATTAGTGGGTTATTCACTAAGCTTCCAGTGGGCTCTTGTTATTTTAGTAGCTTCCCGGGGGAATTAAAGGTTTTAACTGAATGTGAAACATCAGACAGAAACTGTGGGGAAGATTTATTGAATGAATCTCAACTTTCCAAAGGTTCGTTTGAAACCAACTTCCTTGTAAGCCCAAATGATTCAGGTTTGAAACCCTCCAGGGGCCTCTCTGGAACTTGAGGGCATTAGGGAGCTTTTGCTGGCTGTCATAGATTATCTCTCCATTGTTTCTTGACTTGTAGAAGGGGAAGTTTGATTGGTAAGTTGCCTCTTCCCTAAGGCCTGAAATTCTTTACTCATTCAGAAGTTAAGTAGAACTTTGACAGTGCATTCCACAAAGCTTTCTACCCTGCATGGGTCCCAAGGCAACCAGTGGGGGCCCTGCCAAGGGTGTGATGAGCAGGGCAGATGCCACAGGAAAGAGCCAAAGGAGAAAGCCATGAGCTGAACAGTGCAGAAGGTTACTATTTCCTCCACCACATTGTCTTTAACAAGGTAATAATATCGGGACTCAGTGAACCACAAAACAGACTTGAATTTGAGTTTTAAGCTCTGTTTTTCCAAAGTGATCTTGGGAAAGCTCTCTAATGTTCATTTTTCTTTTCTGTAAAGTTTCTGAAATAATTCCTATCTTAAACTGTTACTGATATTATTAGAAATGAAGCATGTATAAATAGCAGGAAGCTAATAAATTACATCCTTAAGACAGCTGCTAGGCACTGACTTGGATAATGCTTGCCAGGCATCATACTCTGTACTTCACGTGCATTATATTACATGTGTTCCTCCAGAGATGTATACAATAGGTGTCATTATCATTTCCATTTTGTAGATGAGGAAAACAAGTTTTGATGAGGCTAAGTCATTTTCTCCCAACTCGCTAGTGGGACCCAAAGCCCACCCCATGTTCTTAAGCCCTGGTCACTGATGCCATGTTATGACTATTCAACCAGAAGGTTTGTCTAAATGAAAGTAAAAGAAATGGCAACCAATTGCCAGTGCATTAGGGTTTGCATGTGATGGGCTTAAGAGAAAAGGTGAAGAGGGGCAGGTTTTTCAGATTTTACATAAAAGTAGTTTTCCAAATCCAGATCTTTAAATCCTAAAACAAACAGGCAGGAGGTACAGTAACACTCCATATTTTGATCCTATCCTGCATTGTCATTGCTGGACAAGGGAATGTTTAACTCTGATACTTTTATCAATCTTTTTCTCTAAGAAGGCAATAGAAGCCCAGAAAAAAAAGGTTAGGACTTACCCAGAGTCCTAGGATGAGCTGTTGGGAAAACTGAGCCAAAACAAAAGCCTCTCCTGCCCTGGTCCTCCCCACCTCTGAAGGAGGAAGTGCAGTCACTGAGATAGAGTCCAGATCTGTAATAAAAATCCATCCACTGCAAAGGACCACATATTACTGTGAATAAAAGGCATTTTGTTGATAGAACATTTCTCTGGGTTCAGGTTTGGACAACCAACCTATATTCATCCTCTTTCCAACTACCATCTTGATTTTCCTTACACTTCATTCCAGTTCTGTGCAGTTAGCTGGATGATAAAAGTCACAGTGGTGGCAAAAGAGTACTTTGGTGCATGTGTCTGTGCATGCAGGGTGCCTGATGGGGTGTCTGTCCTGCTCTGACTTAAAAGGTTAAGTGGTGAGGTCAGATTGGCTGATGTTATTTTTCTTTGCCAAATGTTCTTTTTCTGGTTCTCTGCACGATAATATTGAATTGTCTTTGCAAACCTCAATTTCCATTACTTCCCTTGTGAAGCCACCCATAATTTACAAGTGGTTCCTTCAGCTTTCTGGAGAGCCTAATACTTAGATAACATCTACCTGTTATTTAGCCCTCAGTTTAAATGTCTGCCTCTCAGGGAAATGTACCCGATATCAGCCCCCCTAACCCATACTTTCATTGTACCCTCTGCTCTTTTCTTTTCTTTTTTTTTTTTTTTAAACATTTTTACCTTAGTTCTCGGCAGACACATCTTTATTGGTATATGGTGCTGAGGATCGAACCCGGGCCGCACGCATGCCAGGCGAGCGAGCTACCGCTGAGCCACATCCCCAGCGCCTCCTCTGTTCTTTTCTTCATGAATTTTATGATAGTAATTACTGTGCTTGACCCAAGTCTGTCCTGCCTCACAAGGCTGCAAGTCCAAGGAAGAACAAGACCTTATTTTTTTTTCTTGAGGCTCTGTTTTCCTGATAGCACAGAACAGACTCTTGATAAATATTCCTTGACTGTATGAGTAGTGTGTATCACTTTGCATTTATCACTTAGTATTTTATGTAACTTCCCACACATTTGGAACTCTCCCCAAATTTTGTTTTCTTAGAGTTAAACAAAATGGTGGGAACAACTAGAAAACACTAATATATATATATATATATAGAAAGGTTTGAAGGTAAATTCCCTTTCCATTAGAAGTTTCATAAAATCTGATAAATCCAGCCAACTAGCAAAAAAAAGATTTCCTAGGAGTGGCTTATCACTTCTCCTTAGAGGAAAAGTATAAAAGTCATAGTAATCTAGTGTTCAAAATATTTGTAAAATACTGTGATTTTTAAACTATATTTTCCAAGAAATATGACTGCCCTCAAGTACTTTCCATTTTTATACTTATTGTTATCATTACAAATTTGATTTAGTGATTAGTAGCTTGGGCTTTTCAATGCCCTATCTTTTTGGAAAGCTGATAACATAGGCACAAAAGCTTGGACTTTTCTATCAGAATGAGTTATGTCTCAGCTTCTCTTACCAGATGTGTCCTTCAGGCAAGCCAACCTGAGCCTCAGCTTCCTTATGTGATAAATGAGGATAATAATAAAACCTTGTTTGCAGGATTAGTGTAAGGTTAAATGAGATAAAGCACAGTGTTTAACATAATGTGGTAAGTGGTAAGTAACTGTGAACCAAAAGCAAACCAAAAAAGATTATCTTATAATCTGAATTTCTCAAGAAAATGATTTCACAGTAGCAGATATTTTATTCTTTAAAAAGTTTAGGACTTGTAGCTGCTCATCAAAAGAAACAATCAATGAGGTGAACAAAGGGCCCCTTTTTGGGAGCAAATTTTTGCCACACACATTGCAGATAGAGCACTAATCTCCAGTATATATAAGTAATTAAAAAAACTTAACATAAAAAAACCCAAATAACCCAATCAATAAATGGGCTAAGGAGCTGAACAGACACTTCTCAGAAAAAGATATACATTCAGTTAACAAATATATGAAAAAATGCTCAACATCTCTAGTAATTAGAGAAATGCAAATCAAAACTACTCTAAGATTTCCTCTCACACCAGTCAGAATGGCAGTTATCAAACATACACACAACAATAAATGTTGGTGAGGATGTGGGGGAAAGGCAAATTCATAGATTGCTGGTGGGACTTCAAATTGGTTCAACCAATTTGGAAAGCAATATGTAGATTCCTTAGAAAAAAAACTTGGAATGAAACCACCATTTGACCCAGCTATCCCACTCCTCGGTCTATGCTTTGAAGACTTAAAAACAGCATACTACAGTAACACAACCACCTCAATGTTTATAGCAGCACAATTCACAAGAGCTAAACTGTGGAAGCAACCTAGACACCCTTTAATAGATGAATGAATAAAAAAACTCTGGTGCATATACACAATGGAATATTACTCAGCATTAAAAGATAATAAAATGATGACATTTGCAGGTAAATGGATGGAGCTGAAGATTATCATGCTAAGCTAAATAAGCCCAACTCAAAAAACCAGGAGGTGAATGTTTTCTCTGATAATTGGATGCTTATCCATATGCGGGGGGGGGCATGGAATAAGTGGATTGGACAAATGGGTGGATGGGGGCAAAGGGGAAGGAAAGACAGTGGAATGAGATGCAGTGAGATGGAGGTCGTTACCCTAGGTATATGTATGATTGCATGAATGGAGTGACTCTACTTCATGTACAACCAAAGAAGTGAGAAATTCTTCTCCATTTGTGTACAATAAATCAAAGAGCTTTCTACTGTCATGTATAAAACTAATTAAAACTAATAAAAATTTGTTTAGGACTTGTATGTAGCTCAAGGGTGGAGTCGGTGGTTAGTCCAAAGGCCAGGGTTCAATCCCCAACACCAAAATAAATAAATAAATAGACAGATAGATAGATAGAACCAGCAACAACAACAGCATTTAAAACTCTGTGTGTGTGTGTGTGCGCGCGCGTGTGTGTTTAATGACTATATAGAAGGTAAAAATGAAATTATGTAGATGTAAGTCATCTATCTTGACTAATGTTTGGAACATTAATTCTAGTCAGTGGGCAATATATATCTTCAAACAATTAATATTATGTCAAATACCAAGTTATTCCATGAAATTATTCCATACTGTAAAATCCTAATCTGTATTAGGAATGTCATGACCACATAGGTGGCATCCTCACTGCAAGGTAGTTGAATTTATGAATTGCTACATATTTTTTGCAGACACAGAAATAGCAAGGCACTGCTAGGAGTGAACATAAGGAATATAGAAAGCAAGGACTTACTTTTGTTCTGACATGGAATCCTTGAGCAAAGAAATGTCACTATGTGAGTCTTGATTTTCTTATTGAGGAAAAGAGAGAGTTGTTTTGGGTTTTTCATCTTTCTTCCCCCTTACTTTTAAGATTTTGCTTCAAATAAAATTTTACTAAAAAACAAAGACAGCTTAAATAAATAAAAACTGGCTGATGATCTTGATGGGGATAGATAAAAAAAGAAAAGAAAAAGAAAGAAAGAAACAGAGGAAAAGGCATTGAACAAGCTTATCTCTAAGGCTCCTCTTCTATCTTAACATTCTACAATCTGCTAACCTGGGAGTTTCACTCTTGATTACACATTAGAAATCATGCAGGGAGTTTTTGATAAATATTGATGTTCTAACCCAACCCCTCAATATTCTGAATTAATGAGTGAGTTTGGGCTGCAGCCTGGCCCTGGTTAAAAAAAAAAAAAATACAGCTTTCCAATTGACTCTAACATGCATCCAGGGAGTTAATTAAATGTATTCATACTCAGACACACCCCTTCTCCCCACCCTCCCATATGAATCTAAAGATGGAACACTGAAGTGACTAATATAGTTCAGTGAGATGATTGGAAATATTTAAACATACATGTAATTTTAAAAGATGTTGCTGTAGAATAAATGACTAGATCACATAAAAATGGTGATCGTGTTGTCTCTTCTGTCTTTTAAGTTTCAGTGTTGTTCATTCTTAGATATGGTTGGTGATATCTGCTACATGTCCTTCCTACATGAATTATGATACCTTAGCTCAGTGCCATCTTTCTTTCCTGGAGTGGGCATTCTCTCTTTCCCAAGTTAAACTAGAACCTTTAGGAGGTGGAAGAGCATGTGGAGTTTTTAAAAACCTGTTCTTTATAATATACAAATTTACATTTGGAAAATAAAAATGGGATCTGTTGCTTTCAAGATGTATAGAAGAAAAATCCTCTTGGGAATAAATTGGATTATCCAGATTTTTTGTATGTCAAAAAGTAGAAAAGACCACTGGTTTAGATCTGAATAGATACAACTGCCTCCTTAAAGTGCTCATATTAGGGAGAAAATACCCATGTATCATGAATTAATAATACTACCAGTTTTTTAACAATAGCAATGACACTTTAGGGTCTTCAGACATCCAAACGGAAGGCTAAGATTATCATGATTTACAGAACTAAAAAATAATTTATTAATTCTGTATTGCTACTCCAAATATAATGTCCACCAGGACATGGACCTCTCCCACCATGTCACATTGTAATATTTCACAAATGCTGCTTTGCTTTAGCTCATCAGTCCCCTCATCCTTATAAATAGCACACAGAATGACAATTATGTCAACCATTATCTTGCACAAAAAATATATATTTATGTATATATTTTATATATAGTTTTATATATGGTGTGTGTGGGTGGGGTAGGTGTGTGAGAAAGAGAGAGAAAAAAAAATGGGTTGGCAGACCCTAGTTCTTAATTCTGCTCTTCCCTGTACTGGAGACCATTCCTCTTGTCTGCCTGTGAGCTCTTACATCTTGTGACATTCAGCTTTACATCTGACACTGGGGTACCTATTCTCCATCCAATACCAATAAATCAGACCCAGAATTAGCTAGCTTCTACATATCAGTCAGGCAAAAGACAAAACTCTGTAAGACCAAAAAACACAGGTTATCACCAGCCTTGGTAGATAAGGACCAGAGAGAAGTCTTGCAACATAATCTAATGCAGAAGCAGTTCTGACACTACACTCCTGCTATTTCAATGTTAAACCAAATAGGCATCCAGAACTGAGAAGGAACCATCCTCAACCTCTTACATGTAATTTATTTAATGTATAAAAAGACTCCCACACTGTATAGTAGATTTTACTTTATTTTGTTTTGGTGGTTTGAAAGCATTATTACTAGCTCACGTAAGATTTCTGAAGTATGTGTGCAGATTCAGCATTTTAGTTTTGTTGATAATTGTTCTCAACATTGATTGCATTTAGAATCATATGATCATGTTTTATAATACTATTTTATGATAACGTTATCTAAAAATATTATCTTTTAAAAAGCATCTGTTAGTTTTATAACTGAAATTAAACATTTCTATTTTCCTATGCCCTTTCAAAAATCTAACTAGATGCCTGCATAGTATTTACATATATGTAATCACAGCACAGATAAAATAATATTTCTTAAATTTATTCTATATGCATTTTTTAAATGTGTGAAAGTGTGATCACTTTAATAACATTATATTATGTAGATTTGCCGGGATTTACTAAAACCAATATTTTATGTTCACTTTTAGGTGTTACATATTTTTACTATTAGTAAAAAAAAATCTACAGGCACCATCTATGTACATTTGTGATTTTTGTTTTTTAAAAATTTACTTTAGTGATAATTCTAGACATAGGTTTGCTGTGTCAGAGGCTATATATTTATAGCTATAGCATAATCAAATTTTCATTCTTTTACATATTTCATGATATAACCTTACTAAGTAGAATACCACTAATTAAAACTTTAGATCATTATCCTAGAAAATGATTACTTTAAAAAGCATAATAGTATTATAAATGTTGTTGTTGTTGTTGTTATTATTATTATTATTATTATTATTATTATTACCACTGGCAAATTTAGAACCCATATTTAGAACTGTAAATATTTTACTTTTGTAAACTTATTTACATTTATATGTGGATTTAAGCAGGATGTGGTGGAGCACAGTGGCTGTAATCGGCAGTGGCTTGGAAGGCTGAGGCAGGAGGATTATAAGTTCAAAGCCAGCCTCACCAAAAGCAAGGCAGGAAGCAACTCAGTGAGACCCTGTCTCTAAATAAAATACAAAATAGGGCTTGGGATGTGGCTCAGTGGTCAAGTGCCTCTGAGTTTAATCCCCAGGACCAAAAAAAAAAGTCAATAATTAACTATTATTTAGAGTGTCTTTTTAAAATTTTTGACTACTAGCTATAATGAAGATGCTGCTTATGTAGCTTGTGTGCACTGTGTACACACACACACACACACACACACACACAAATATCTATCTTTACAAATTAAACAGCAAGTTTTTTAAACATTGCTTTCCATATTATATACAATGGGATGTGATCTATTCCATTTTATTCCATTGCATTTTATTCCATTTCAGGCTCATCTATTATTTCTTTCGTTATTTCTTCTTTATTTGCTTAAGCTGCTGAGTTGCTTTCAAGATCTGGATCAGCAGATTGAAAAAGAATCCTAAAGCAGCCTTGACAATATCCAGAGCTTAAAAAGTGTTTACTAACATTGAATCCAAATAGCTATATGTACTATCTTTTAACTTCAAATTTGGAACTGCTTACAGCAAACATTTTCTCTGCCAGTTGTAGTTGTCATGAGAAATATATTCACTTAAGGAAACCAACCTGTTGTTTTTTGAAACAAAGTATAAAAAAAAAAAAAAAACAATCTATTTTTCCTTAGTTCATTAACTGCGCCTGATTTTTTGGTTCTGTCATTTGATGTTTTATTCCAAAATCTAAATTCTGGTGAATACAATAACATTCAGTTTAGTTGATAAATTTCTTCTTCTCTGGCCTGGATAAATCTAATTTCTAGGGAAGAACACAAATGGCATATCCTCATTGAGAAATAGCATGCGGATGTGTCTTGTTGTGCCTTGCATAAATAGAGCCAATGATGCATGTTTGCTGATCACACATGAACAGGTTATGGAGGGGAGCATGAATATATGTGTTTAAAAAAGATAAATCATGGGCTTAAACACCCCAGGCTGCTTGGCACTCTTTTATCATCTGCTATTTTACTAGACTCAACAATGAACATGCCTGAACTTCTAGAAAATAATATAATATGCAAAAGAAGCAGAACTTTTACTTTCTATAATTCTTAAGATATGATTACTCTTCTTAGACTTCTTTATCCCCACACATTGCTCCATGGTTCAGAGACACCAATAGAACAGTACTGTTAAGAACCATTATGTTGTTTAAGAAATTTTTAGAGTGCCTGTTTATTTTCTCATGGTCCCTACAAAAAGTAATCCTCTTATATATCTGAAATGTAAGTTACTATAATATATCTTAACTTTCCCTATGTGGTAATATAGATTTCATCTCTTTTTCTTTCATATTTGTCCTCACTTAACCTATTAGCCTATGTAACATTATTAATAAGTAAATTATTAATACATATTTGGTTATATTATTTATCTTCTACATAATTTAAGTGTATGTCAGCTTCAATGTGGATTTTTTTCACTTAGTAATTAATACTCAGTAATTAATACTAAGCTTTATTGACAACAAGGATAATATGATATTAAATAAACTATTACATTTCTCTTTTGGTATGATTTGAAATTTGCTTTTATAATTATTATGATGTTTTCCTGCTTTTTTAAAACTGAATTAGAATTGCTTTTAAAATTTATGCTGTCTAATAAATGTTCCCATGGATCATTAGTTCTGTTTATGACTTATAACCCTCAAGAGAAGGCACAGGTGTGAGACAGTTTAACATGGGAAGGGCTATTCTAAGGGATTGCAGAACTCAGGGTCGTAGCTCTCCTTGGAGGCGTGGGTCATACAGCTTAACCTTTGTTCCCATTTCCTCTATTCCACAATACAGACACCTTTTGCCATGTTTATGCTTTATAAGTATACTCTGGAAATGATTAAGTATGTATATATATATATATCAATAAATGCTTTGAATTATTTGAAATCAAGATACTGTAATTATATCATTTTCTCAGTAATATCAAAACCAATGTGCCATGTGACACCCCAGTTGTCAAATACTTATTTGAATCTATTATGTTTTCAAAAGCAGCTTATTTTTTACTAAGACTGAACAATTAAGTCATGAAGATCTGTGTATGTGTTGGGAGAAGGAGTGGGGAGAGGAAAGAAAGAGAAAAAAATATATTTTAATTGAGTGTCCTTTCTAAATATACTTTTTGAGGGGATCTTCCTAATAAGCCTATGGATCAGATGCTATTATCTCCATGGGGTGAAAGAGGAAAATATAGCTCAAAGAAGCTAAATAACTTGCCCAGTTCTCAGACTCAATAGGTTCCTAAGCTAGGATTCGAACTCAGCTACAAATTTCAACTTTACAGATCACTCTCTCAGCTTTCAGATCACTGCTTTGGAAACTTCTGTTTGCAACTAAAATAGGAAAGGGCAGGGCTAATTTAATTAAAAGACATAATTTATAACATTCACCAAAGAAATTTCTTTTTTAGCTTCCCTCAATGTTTCCATTACCATTTTAGCTGAAGATTTGGATCGTTTCTTATTTTATCCTGCTGATTTGTCCAACTCTAGTTCTTGGACTTACAAAAATACACTTGCTAAAGATGAGTTAAAGGGAAGGAGTTATACTGCAATCTCTCGGCTCAGTTATTTGTTTTATAAAAATGGTCTTCTCAGAGAGTGCCTGAAGGTTGAGGAGGGCCATGGAAGGAGGGGTGACTGACAGAGTTAGGGAAATTCCAGATGACAAGGATTGCCAGATTTCCTGCTGGCTCTTAATTGCCAAACCCTGCCTCCTGCTCTTCTTGCACAGCTGTGTGCTTCATTAAATAGTGATGTCTACAAATCACAGCAGTGTTAAAATGCAGAGCAGGGGGAATTCCTGTACACTGGCTGCTGCCAAGTTCCTAGAGTTTTAACAGCACACTCATCAAACTGCCTCTCTCTCCTCCAAAAACTATAAATAAGTTCAATATCAACAGTGTTTTCATCAATTGTAATGCCTCTCTGCTGTCTTTGGAAGTTTGAAATAGCATGTAGAGACATTGGTAACAGTGCCCATGGCCAGGGCAACACGGCCTGGGTCATGCGCTGTCAGAGGTAAGGCTGGGTATTGCCACTGTTTTACTAATTGAGTGAGGGACTGTTAATCATTGGAAGCAGAGCCTTTTCTCATCCAGAGTTAGATTTTCAGAAACTTTCTTGTAAAATTTAGAGTGAAAACCCCATTTGTTACTGCGCAGAAGAGGTAGAACAGGGGTGTGCAATTAATTCAACAGAGCTATGCATTTTTTTTTTGTGCAAGGTCCTATGCTGGATGAAGTAAAGAATGACAACAGCAAGAAGAGCTCACATACAGGATCAGAACTAATGTGAGGGGAGCTCTGGGGATTGGCATATTAGAGTTGCTTAAAAGATGCAATTGGAACACAGGAGTTGGGGGCGGGGGCAAAGTCCATCTGAAGGGATGAGGGAAATTTCAAGTGGATTGTCAGAACTCAGTGTTGCCTTGTACTGAAGTTCTACCATTCTAACTGGAAGCCCACCATCCTTTGGGCTGGCAACTAACAAAAAATTAAATAACCTGTTTATCTTCAAATGGGTACGATTTTTTTTTTTTCCAACTAGGTCTATCACTTCTTATTATCTTCTACCAGCTGGATTCTTATACTGCTGTTATAGGTCTTGTAAAGTTTTAAGTAAAGGATTGCCAGATCCTTTACTTAAAGAAGTGGAGAGAGGGAGAGAGAAGTGGACTGATGGAGCTTCCATAATAGGAAGCTGTAATATTGGGTAGTCATTGGTAGATGGACAGAGGAAGAGTGGAGGGTATGAAGGACCAAACCAGAGAGAGTCCGGAGGCCCCTGGAAGACAAGTAGTAACTGCCTGGTAGACATCTTGAGTTTCTCCCTTCTGGAGATTTTCAGTTCTCATGTCTAGAGAAAGAAAATAGAACAGTTTAAGCTGATATGTATTTTATTGAACACATACTTTGAGGCACAGTGATGGAGAAGATACAGCATATTTCCCCAACTATGAGGAAGGGAGATGAGCATATGAGCAACTAACTATTGCACAAGGAAGAATTCAGTAAGAGAATGTGGGGAAAGAGATTTATTTTGATCTGGGAGGAATGTTTTTGAAAACTACTGTTGAGGGGAGCTACCGGGTTATTGATAAGTATCTTAGCTCGTGCAGGCTGTTGTAACCAAATACCAAAAATTTGAGTGGATGTAAACAGCAAAATTTTATTTCTCACAGAGCTGGAGGCTAGAAAGTCTTAAGATCAAAGCAACAGCAGATTCTCTGCCTGATGAGGGCTATCCTTTGTGTAGATGGGACATTTTTGTTCTGCCTTCTCATGGTGATAAGACAAAGCAACTCTCCTAGGCATGTTTTATAAGGGCATTAATCCTCATGATATAATCACCCTCATCTCCAACTCTACCCACCACCCTTGGGCTCTCGCAGCATTCTACTTATTCTTTGTATTTCGGACACTTAACATACTGCGTGGAAAGTCAGAGGTGCTCAGCAAATGTTTTTTTGAATGAACAGACAACTCCTCACTTGTTCTCAGCATGGGTTAGACTATCATTACTAGCACTTGAGTAAATAATTTACAAGTGACTATTTGGTATTTGCCCAGGAGAGAGAACTAACCTTTGATGCTTTCCCTTTGGTCTTCTGGTTCTTGAATAAAAAGCTCCTCTTCCTGGGATGAGTTCCCTTAATTTAAAACAAGTCCATCTTACCCAAACTTTTAGGGAGCAGTCTTGAAGGTACATGGCCCCCAGTGGACTGATCCAGTGTTAACTGCAGAAAGTGAAGCTTCACATAACTCTGATTTATTTACTCTTTGAATTGTGAAAAGACCAGAGATTGAAGACTGGCATAAAATAATAAAGAATTTTTCCTAAAAATATTTTATAAGAAAATATCAAATATTCTCTTATGTATACCACAATTAAGCAATTAACTTGCAAGTTCATATCTATTATTGATTGAGTCAGTGGTTAAAATCTTATATTAATTGTGGATGATGTTTTTGCAACACTTATAATTGCTTATTAGATTAATGAACAAGGCAATAATAATAATATAATTAGAAACAAGTTAGTTTCTAATTCTTTTGAGAAATTTTAAAAACCACAAATCAGAAAGAATTTGATCAAGCAAAAGGTTTTTTTTTTTAAGTCTAATCTGGTTAGAGTGGTTTAACCTTGGTCTTTATTCTCCACCGTATGTTTTTAATAGTTCTCATTTATCCTTAATACCTAAACACCAAAAGCAACCTGTAAAGGTTGGATTTCCCACTCTCCATATCATATGGTTTATTCACAGGTACCCAGTGCTATATTGTCACCTGAAAGTGAATTAAAGATACCCTTTGAATGGAAATATGTATGCATGTGTTTGTGTGGGAACGCAGGGGAAGAGGGAGAGATGAAACTCAGGCCACTCACAAGGTGGAATTTGGAAAAAGCACTATTCAAGTTTAAATATTCTCTCTTCAAGTCCTGGGCTTAAACACTCTCTGCCATGGCCTTTGGGGAGGTGGTCATGTGCCCAGTGCTCCCTGATAACCCTGGTGTTGTGTTTGGTCTAAAAGCTTAGAGACAAATACAAAGAGATGAATACTTAGAATTGTCCCAGAAGTATTTCCTTTAAGTAGTACAGGATCACTACCCAAGCATAGATCAGAAAAGAGAATAATGCAGAGATGTCAACTTCAGTACAGAAAATGACAGAGATGTGTTAAGGTGTGTGCATACCACCAATTTCCTGGACATCCTGAGATGTTACTGTGCACATTGGTGATGTTTAATCACTTAGTAGTGTCATAGGGACCTCCCTGTAAAGATTTCAAGTCCTCTTGGTTGGAAATAAACCTTATATTTCTCCAAGTTTCTGTCAAAAATGAGAGGTCTCTAGTTTCTTAAGAAGGAATATGAAAGGAGGAGATAAATAAGTGACAAAGAGTTTGGCATCCTTCCTAGTCATTTAACACACAAATGTGCACACACACACACACACACACACACACACACATATCCAAAGGCATTTTTTCTAAAAAAAAAAAAAAAAAAAAAAGAAAAATTTCAGTCTAAATACAAAATCTATAACACAACAAAACAAAAATCCAAGAACTCAACAACTCTTCCACCATGGGAGAGGCACGGAAAGAGAGACAATCCTTTATGTTAAACAAACTATTTAATTTCCTCTTGGGCACAGTTACATATGTTTTCCAGCTTCCTTTAAAGTCAGGCATCACCATGTGACTTGATTATAACCAATGAAATATGGACAGGAGTGCTTTATGCTGCGTCCAGATGTGGCCCTAAAATTAACATAACATCCTCCATGTGCTTTCTATTTCCTCTCCTCTTCCTATCACCCTGTTCCCTTTTCTGTACTTAGTCCTCTCTTCACCCATAGACTGGATAGAGAAGACCCAGTGGAAATTATGAGACTGGAGGGGACAGCTGAGCCACTAGATAGAAGGATTCTAGATCTGTGAACCACTGCTTTCGAGAAAACCTCACTGGAGAGCTGCCAGCAGGAAAATATCCTCATAAGATTTGGTGTGAGAAAGAAGTAAAATTTTATGGTGCCATTTATTTGGATTATAGCATTCACTTTTTACTATAGTTAGTGTTTTATTTAAAACAGGCTCATGGAGGATATGTTCTCATCTGCTAGAAGATGAAGTCCTCAGGAAAAGCACCTTTGGTCTATGAATGTGCTACCTCTGTTCTTGTAGGCAATATGCCTTAATAAATCCTAGAGCCTATTAGGTATATACATGCCAACAAAATGTGATTCTAATTACATACTGACAGTGATGGTAAATGCTTCTATTTACTTAGTATTAGGTCACGGGTACTGAGTCTGAGACCAAACCTTTTATGGTATATAAATCAAATACCAAAAAATTAGAGCAGGTAACTCTGAAGAATTCAGGTACCATACATAAACTGAAATGAATCTTACTGGGAAATAGTAAAGGCTTATCATTTCATTTAAAAAAATCTCAAGAGACCATACAATTATCTGAGAAGTAATTATAAGTCTACATGAATACTGAGGCTCCCAGGAATGGAACCACATTCTTCATTGCAAGTCCTGCTCACTGTTCTTATGGCTAACTCAGCTTAGAATAATGATGACTATTACTGACAGTCTGTTTAGTTCTCACCAGTTTCTGTACTAGACACTTTATATACACCTCATTTACTCTTTCAATAGCATAATGTATTATATATATATATATATATATATATATATATATATGTACATACATATATATATTTCTTCCCCATATGAAGAAACTGAGATTTAGAAAGTTTAAGTCACTTGCTGAAGATCAGACATCTGCAGTGAATCAAAACGTGGAGTCTAAAATTCATGTTCTTAACCAATATTAAATGCTTCTGTTATTGACCTGAATAGTTCAAATCTTTAATCATATTAAACCTCCCCTTTTTAATAAAATGTATTTCTATCCACTTTTTAAAAAATAAGATCACACCCCAAGGAATAACATATTTACATATGACCATTTTGTTTTAATGAATTTACATTATACAAGTTCCTTGAGATTATTTCTCACTGGACTTAGAGGACATTATGGAAACAAGGTGATAATTTATAGTTTATGTTATCTTTTATTTATTTGGAATTTCAGTTTCAAAAAATCCTGGAAAAGTGACTTCCACGGTCCTTTCAAAGACATAAAATTTGCTAATCCTTTTCCTAATTCAGTTTCTGACTTGCAATGCAAAGGAACTTTTCAGCTTCACATTGCTAAACACAGTAAAGATGCAAGAAATTTATAACTCTTACTCTGACAAGACTGAAGAATTTTATGATAGCCTGAGTTTTATATCCCAATCTTTTATTTATTTATTTATTTATTTATTTATTTATTTATTTATTTATTTATTTATGGGTACCAGGGATTGAACTCAGGGACACTCAACCACTGAGCCACATCCCCAGTCCTATTTTATATTTTATTTAGAAACAGGGTCTCATTGAGTTGCTTAGTGCCTGGCTTTTTGCTGAGGCTGGCTTTGAACTTTGGATCCTCCTGCCTCAGCCTTTGGAGCTTCTGGGATTACAGGCGTGCACCACCATGCCAGCCCAATCTTTTTAAAGGACCCCAAATAAAATAACAGTTCTGTCAAATAAATTCTTTCCCCTCTGTTGCCCTCATCTCTTTCTGCATCTTTTCTTCTGTCCATCTTCCTAACACAACATGTGTCTCCTTCAAAGAAGGGTGGGCAGAATCTCTTTGAGTCTTTAGCCCTAATTCGTACTATTGATTGAAACACCTTCCTAAAACTGTCAGTGTGTACATTTACGAAACTAAGTTGAAGGAGTGCACGTGCGCACATGCGCTCGTACACACACACACACACACACACACACACACACACACACACTGTTTTCTGTCCCAAATCTGCTCCCATGTTTCCACATCTCTAAAATAGTATCTACAACTAGACATTAAAGCACCACACAAACACACATGCTCATCTGGATCAATCATAGATTGATCGATATTTGTTCTGCATTAGACGATATTTGTTCTGCATTGGGTTATGAAATATCTTTCACACGGATGAAGAGATCTGTTTGAGAAAGTTTTTGTCATTTGCTTTTCACAAACATAATACTTTTGAAAAATAAATGGATATGAAGTTTTATGTAATAACTAAGATGTGGGGAGCTGATATCTCCTAGAAGCAGCTGGATGGGAAGAGAAAGCAGCTGTAGTATTTTTACACAGCTCTACTGAATTTTAATTCTTCTAAGCTCTTTACCCTCGTAACATGACCTCAAAAGCCTACAGGTTATAGAGAAAAATCCAAAATCAGGGATGGAGACATCTTGTTTAAATGAGGTTACTCTCCTTATTGAAAATTAATCATGCTTTTTCAATTCCTTAGCTGTGTAAAATCTGAGATTTAGGCTAGACAATATTTGTTCTGCATTGGGTTAGCCTTTTCCCTTAGAGAAATGTTTATTTTCTTTTAAGCTTGAAATCAAACCCAACTTTCAAAAATCAGTCTTTACCTTGAGCTTAGGAAGAGGAGACATAAAATTAGTAGTAATAGGAATATATGTGCAAGGCATAGAATTAAAGGAATGTGTTCATGTGGGAAAAGGAAAGAAAGCTTGCCATGAAACCTGCTATTTCAGACTTTAAGAAGCAGATACATGGGGCTGGGGAAGTGGCTCAAGCGGTAGCGCGCTCGCCTGGCATGTGTGCGGCCAGGGTTCAATCCTCAGCCCCACATACAAACAAAGATGTTGTGTCTGCCGAAAACTAAAAAATAAATAAAAATTCTCTTTCTCTTTAAAAAAAAAAAAAAAGCTGGCACTGAAAAACAGTAAGGACAGATAACTACTGAGAGGATGCTCTGGTAGACAAAGGACATATGGTACTAGAAAAACAGAAAGTGCTCATTTTTTTAAATATTTATTTTTTAGTTGTAATTGGACATCATACCCTTATTCATTTATTTTTATGTGGTGCTAAGGATCGAACCCAGAGCCTCACATGTGCTAGGCGAGTGCTCTACCACTGAGCCACAACCGCAGCCCAAAAGTGATCATTTTAAGAGGATAAACTCGAAGCATACTGCAAAAGAATCTGTGCATAATGGACTTTGATTACTAAATAACCATAGCCAATTCTCAGGGACAGCTTTGCAATGACCAGGGAATGATGATGAAATAAGAGAATGAGGCTCTTAGGATAGGAGTGATCTGTATTTATCTTTCAAATGAATTTTTTAAAGAGAAAAAAATAAACCTGAGAATACTACATTAATAACATTAAACTGACTAAGGATGAAAACCCTTGTCATATTATTTAAAATTTTCATGGTTACTATGGGAGAGTGTTGTATTGTTAAATAAATATAAGCATAGAACATTGTAAATTTAGCCAATAATGATAAAGATTCAGTTTGCCATGGGGGCAGAGAAACTATGAATATAAGATGAGTTTGGAGACTTGGAAAAGGTGGTAGAAATAATGTTTGAAGTTTACTATGAATTATTTACGTATAAAAACTAAACCAAAAAAAAAAAAACCACTCTAACAATTATTTATAGAGAGAAAAGACTGTGTGTGTGTGTGTGTGTGTCTGTGTGTGTGTGTGTGTGTGTGTGCTGGGGATTCAACCTAGAGCCTTGTTCATGTGCTCTGCCACCAGCCTGAGAAAGGTATATTTAACAAAAATTTGGAATCAGAGAGCCTACATCCTGGGAGCACATTTTTACCCCTCTCACATGAGATAGAGCACTAATCTCTAGGATATATAGAGAGCTCAAAAAGCTAAGCACCAAAAAAAACCAAATAACCCAATCAATAAACGGGCCAAGGACCTGAACAGACACTTCTCAGAAGAAGATATACAATCAATCAACAAATATATGAAAAAATGTTCATTATCTCTAGCAATTAGAGAAATGCAAATCAAAACTACTCTATCATCTCACTCAAGTCAGAATGGCAGCTATTATGAAGACAAATAACAATAAGTGTAGGTGAGGATGGGGGAAAAAGGTACACTCATACATTGCTAATGGGACTGCAAATTGGTACAACCAATATGGAAAGCAATATGGAGATTCCTTGGATATCTGGGAATGGAACCACCATTTGACCCAGCTATCCTTCTCCTTGGATTATATCCAAAGTACTCAAAAACAGCATACTACAGGGACACAGCCACATCAATGTTTATAGCAGCACAATTCACAATAGCTAAACTTGGATTCAACGTAGATGCCCTTCAGTGGATGAATGGATAAGAGAAAATGTGGCATATATACACAATGGAATTTTACTCAGCAATAAAAGAGAATAAAATTATGGCATTTGCAGATAAATGGATGGCGTTGGAGAAGATAATGCTAAGTGAAGTCAGCCAATCCACAAAAAACAAATGCCGAATGTTTTCTCAGATATAAGGAGGCTGACTCATAGTGGGATAGGGAGGGGGAGCATGGGAGGAATAGATGAATTCTAGATAGGGCAGAGGAGTGGGAGGGGAAGGGAGCAGGCAGGGGATTTGCAAAGATGGTGGAATGTGATAGACATTATTATCCAAAGTACATGTATGAACACATGAATTGGTGTAATCATACTTTATATAAAACCAGAGATATGAAAAGCTGTGCTGTGTATGTGTAATAAGAATTATAATGCATTCTGCTGTCATTTATTTTTTTTAAAAAAAATCAATAAAAAAGAATAAAGTGTTTGAATGCATGAATGTCTCCAGGTTAAGTGGTCTATGTGAAGAGTTCTTATGGCTGGAAGAAAAAGCATTGACTTCATTGACAAATTGAAGAGCATGGTAAGAAGAAAACAGAAGCAAGACAAAAGCTACCATTCCATGGAAAATAGTGCTCCCCATTAGTTTGGTGGGAGTGAGAAGATTTGTTCTTCAGGAAGCCAGGCTGCCCTTGGCAGTTGCAACTTCCTTTTATACAGCTGTGTATATTTCTACTTAAAGATAATCTTTGGCCATTTTTGAAAACTCCAACCCACTCTTCAGCTATAAGCTTCCTCATAAGTTCTGGAAAGAGAATGTATGATGTTCAGCTTGTTCTCAGTGATAGCCCATCCTTTAGGCTTTATGGCTGACGCTTTTGCATCCAATTTATCAGAAATCATTTTCTATCCCCCAGTTCTCTAACCAGCCAGTACACTTACCAAGTCCCTCCTTTATAATTTAAAACGTTCATGACAACACAGTTAAAATTTTAGTTTTTAGTCAGAGTCAACAAACTTTTCCATAAAACAGAGTCATGTGTTCAGTTTTGTAGCCTGGGCTCTCAAACCGTCAACTATTATCTATGCACACTAGCATTTCTTAAAAACCTTCCAAAAACAGTTTGTGTGGCTAGAGCTCTATTTAAAAGAGAGTGCTTTTCTTGAGCCAAACGTTCTGTGAAACCTTTTTTCTATGGAAACATACCCTCTCCTTTCTCTAAACTTAAAAAAACAAAACAAAATAAAACAAAACAAAAACACAACAACAAAACTCCTTTTTTTTTCTTTAAATAAAGATAAATGTCTTTAATAATATAATGCTTTGGGAACTGTGAATGTAGCTCAGTGGCAGAGTGTTTGCCTAGCATGTGTGAGACTGGGTTCAAGCCCCAGGGCTGGATGAATATATATATAATGCTTTAGACACCATTGAATCTGTGACCATCATGGGTTTGTTCTCTAAATGGTATTACATATAATAAGCACTATAAAAAAAAAGTGGAAAAAAAACACAAAGAGTTTTTTTTTTAACTCACGTAATTCCATTCTTTTAATATTTTCATTTGTTCTTAGTCTCCAGGACATTAAAGACCCACTCCATAACCTTGGGTAACACTTTCTTTTTTCTTCATCTTTCTCTCCTGTTTTCATAAGCTACAATCCTTTTATCTTTCCTCCTTTAAACCCTGCCCCAAATTCCTGCCCCCAGCATATTTAGCCCACAAGGTTTTCATTTTTTCCCTTCCACCTTTGTCTCAGAACACTTTATTTAGTAGATGGACTAAAATACCCTTGCCTCTTCTGTTTGTTCTTCCTTCTTTTCCCTCCTCCATTCTTAGATACAAAATCAGGGCATCAGGCCAAGCTGGGAGATTATAGTTCACTGGTGGGAAGGCCAAACCCCATGTACACTCCTGGTTTTACTTATTTTTTTTTTTTAAATCATGTTAAATATTCTTTATATTATCTTTGTTGGCTTAAGCATATTTTATTGACTTGTGGAAAAAATACAGAGTATATAGAATGTGGTCACGGCACATGGCCTGAGAGGCCAACCTGTCCCCAGCTTCTTTACGGAGTGCAGCTCAAGTCAACAAGACATACAGGAAGCTGGTGGGGAAGACCCCACCATAGCCACTCCTTCTTTGCTTCACCTCTGCCATCCAACCCCTCCTGACAGATGGAGCCATCTCTCAGTGAGACAAAGCTGACAATCAGAAGGCTGTGGCAGCTGCTCTATTGTCACTCTGGTAACCACCTCCTGCCCACAGCTGACAGCTGGAAGGCTGAGAGCCCAGGGCTGTGTGTGTGTTCACCCTAAGGTTCTGGAGCCACCCTCATAGGTATCTTCCTGCAGGAGGTGGAAGCCCAGAAATGAAAGAGGTGATCACCATCAGATGACATTGCCCTCAGAAAGCACGGACAAGGAAGATCTCCCTGGATATTCAGAGGCCTGATCTCAAGTTCGGGCAGAGAGTTGGTATAATAAAGAAGACCGAAGAAGTCTTCAGCTGTGGTATCAGCTTACAGTGGGCCTTTGGTCCCAGGTGTGGGGAATAAATAGGTCTGCCCAGATGAGTTGCCTGTTGTCAGCTGAGTGTAGAAAGAATTGGGGCTGCTTGTGTAATCATGAACAACAATAGACTGAGAATCTTAAAATAGTAGAATAATAAACTAGGAAGGAAGTTTAGTGACTGTATAATAATCCAATACCCTTCCTTTCCACATAGGAGGAAAGAAACCTAGGGGAAAAGAGACTCCCCATAGTTAACAGGCCAGCTAGCTCAAACAAAGAATATGGCCCTGTCAAGTATTTTTATCTCTGCACAGCTCTTTATAATTAGAAATTCTAAATTGGCACAGGACCAAATCAGAAGCCTAGAGCTTTTTGCAAAGACATCTAAGAGGAGGGTATAGTGATCCCTAGGGCTTTAGAGGTTCAGCTAGAAACTTGGTGGTGTTTTGTTGTTGTTGTTGTTTTGTACTGAGAAGTAAACCCAGGGTGCTTTACCACTGAACTACATCCCAAATCCTTTTTATTCATTTTTTATTTTGAGACAGGGTCTTGCTAAGTTGTTATGGCTTTTCTGAAACTTGTGACCCTCCTGCCTCAGTCTTTCACGTTGCTGGGATTATAGGTGTGCACAACCATGTCTGCCTAGAATCTCATTTCCTAAAGTAGCTTCTTCAAACCACCTGGGAGGTGTTAGGCTTCACATGCCCAGACTTCTTTCCCTGGAGTGAGGTATATCTAGCTGCCCAGGTGATTTTGATCTGTTTCTTTTCTCTCTTTGGGAATCACAGGGATAGATAGCAATGGCTCTTTATTGTACCACACTTAGAACCTCGTGGAACTTCCAACCTTTAAAAATAATACTTACTCTCTGATTCTACTCTTCAAAATTCTCATTTAATTGAACTGGAGTCACGCTCAGTCATGTGTATTTTAAGTATCCCAGGTATTCTAAAGCGTTACCAAGTTTGAGAAATGCAGGACTAAGGGAAGCCTGTGAGGTCAAGCCTGGGACTATAGCAAGAAAGTGGAGAGGTCAGCAGAGATAAAGCAGAGATCACTGAGGATGAATTAGCTGTGAGGAACGCCATTGCTGGGGAAGACAGTGGGAAAGGAGGGGCTAACAGCGGATGGGCCTCCCCAGGAGAGGCATAGGGCTCAAATAGGCTCAGGTGGAAGTACTCTGGGAGTCAGATTAAACAGAGGTTAGAAGGAGATCCGGGAAGACAGAGCTACCTTCTCTAGGCTGCAGTACTCTTGGCTTTTCTCAGCAAGAAGGAAGGACAAAGGACGAATGACCCAGAAGGAAGTGTTTTGAATTGGTAGGTAAAGAAAAATAATAATGGAGCTCTTCTAGAAGAGGGAGTACATTTTTGCTGATAGCAACCCTTGGGCCTTAGTCTTCTGTAAAATGAATGATATAATCTTTGGACCAGAGGGTCTTAAAGTTTATCAGAGTCAACCGCCTCTCTTCACAGAGGAGGAATTTGAGCCCTGGAGAGGGGAGGCACTTGCCTAAGATCCCTTCCAGTGATGGTATCAGGCCCCAGGCCCCTAAGGTAGGACTCTCACCTCCACCCACAGCCCTGACCTCTCTGACCTATATCCATTCCCAGGAGAGTGACCACAATGTGACAGTTAAAGGTGCCGGCTTTGGCCGGGCTCAGTGTCACATGCCCTAATTCCATCAACTCCTGAGTCTGAGGCAGGAGGATCACAAGTTCAAGGCCTATCTGGGCAATTTGGCAAGAACCTTTCTTAAAATTAAAAAATAAAAATAAAAAGGGCTTGGGATGTAATACAGTGAAACAATCCCCTAGTTGATGGGAGGATCGAAAATTCAAGCCTGGCAGGCTGACTGCTGAGCCTGCATTTTTTTTCCTTTGATACGGGGAAATTTATTTAGCTCTCTGTGCCATACTGTTTTATTATAAAGTGAAGATTATAATAGTAAAAATTTATGATGGGATATTGAAAGGATTAAATGAGTTAATCCAGAAAGCATTTAGAACAATGTCCAGCATGTGGTGTGTGTTCTATACTATTAATTGTAATTATCACACTGAACTCTTTTATTCAAGTGTTAACTTGATATCTGAGTATTGGGGAGTGTAGCTTAGGGTAGAGTGTGCACCAACCCTGGACCCTGGATTCAATCCCGAGCACTGTCCCCCACTCCAAAAAAAAAAAAAAAAAAAGAAAGAAAGAAAGAAAGAAAGAAAGAAAGAAAGAAAAGATATCTGAATCTGAATGAACAAGATTCTGATACTTTCTACTTAATGATGGTTATTTAGAGAAAATGCAGATTTATCAAGGCACTCTAATTTTTAAAAGTAAACAATTCCAAATAGATTGAGATTTAGGCAAATCCTGAAGCCAAGTGTAATTCTTAAAAGTGCAGAGTTGTGGGTCTCTTACCAGTTCATTAGAAAAATAATCTCTTGGGGGTAGGGACAGGGAATTTACATTTTGCACATGTACTCAAATGATTCCATTGACCTGTAAAGTGATGCATATTGCCACACAGTGGGGAAGTGAGTAACCATCTAATGTAATGATGCAAGACCTCCCCTCCCCCTATTGGAAAGGTGCTGTTCTCATTCTCATGAAGTCAATGTGGAAATTAAGATTTAAAGAAGTCAAATAGCTAATCCAAAGTCATTAACCTTGAAAATGGCAGAGCAGGGACTCTGAAGCTATATCCTTACATACAGAGGTTTACATTCTCATTCTCCTGAGCATTGTCTCCTCTGTATAATGGAATAATGTTGGTATCCATCTCACAGGATGTTGTGCAATTAATCAGTGACTGTCAGGCAGGTTGCAGGGTGCCCTGCTCATGGAGGCAATTAGATGGCAGCTGCTGTTTCTGCTACAGAGATGTTGGTTTTGTTATATGTAGTCTTTTTTTAAAAATTTCCTTTAACAAGCAACTATTTTACACCTACTCTGTGCCAGATAATGTGCTAGAATGTAAAGCTGCAAAGGATAGAAACTAAAAGATAGTTCTTTCCTCTGAGAACCGACAAGTTCCGTGGATAGTCTGGATTACAAAAAAAAAAAAAAAAAAATGGACCATAAGACAAAAAAGGAAAGGAACAAAAAGTGCTATAATGATTTAAATTAAAACTTATCCTACAAGGAGTTGTAAAGAAATATGACATTCTGGATAGCCAAGTTTTCTAGAAAATTGAAAAATACACTTTTTAAATAGCAGTTTGTTTCTTTCTTTTATAGAATTGCAGAGTAGATATTTCTCAGAATACTGCATACTTCCCTGCTTTTTGGAACCAAAAACAGCATGCACTTGTACATTTCTCTTGATCCCCCAGGACCTCCTTCGGGTCCTCACTTAATGGGTTGTGGTATCATACATGAGTCCTTAGGCACTTCTGAGAAGTACTTACTTCTTTGCTCTTGTGTTTGGTTTTCATTTTTTTTCTGTCTCATTTCAAAATATGCACTTTTTTTTTAAACTGAAGCCATTATGATGTAACATAAAGAAATCTAAGGAGTTGGGTTGATGAAAGAGCACTTGCCTAGCAGGAGCAAGGTTCGATCCCCAGCACCACGAAAATCAAAGAGAATAGAAGTTGGTTGAATTTATATTTCTACACCAACCCCAAGGCCATTCTTTATGACTCTAAAGTCATTCATTCAACAAGTGTTCATGAATGCTCTGTTATTATGTCAGGGATTCTGTTTTATGTAGGAATGCAAAGATACATTCATGTATGTCTCTGTCTGCCTTCTAGTTTTCTTCATTCTATAGTTCTGTCGCAGAAAGGCCTAGGAAAATAGTGTTTCTTCACTGCTAGTTCCTTACTTGTTAGAGCAATAGACCTGTATATACAAAAAGGAAACACCATTTCAACATGGTTAAATTACAATAGAATTAACTAAGGACAAGAACACTCAAACAACAAAAAATAAAAATATTTCACCTTTTCTCAGCTAAGTTTTGATCTGGGCATTGGCAAATGTAAAGAATTAAAGAATTTGGAAATGCTGGTGGAGACTAAGAGGTCACAGTTTGAAAAAGATACAGGGTGAAAAACAACCTGTAGGCTAAATCTGGCTGAATAATTGGGACAAATAGATTTGCCAAAAGCAATAAGGAGCTAGATTTTTGTCAAGGGCACAAAGTAAATGACTGTGAATTCCAAGTCAGGGAAGGAATAACCTAAAGAAATGTTTTATAGGGAAGACTGAGCATCCCATAGGTACATAGTTTGGGAGAGAATTCTAACCAAATGCTTAGTGGGATGGGGAGTATGAGAGAAGGAAGCTAGAGTTAGTCTATAGTTATTCTATTTCTCTCTGAATAGAGAGAAATCTGGGTCATGGTAGAGTCAAGCTGAGAGCAATCAAATCTTAAGGAAGGTCATGGTGGGGGAAATGTGTTCTGAAGATGAAAAGGAGGTCCACTAACTATGAGGAGCAGTAGAGCAGAGGAGAAGTGGGTATAGAAAGGAGATTCTTTTAAGAATCTATCAATTCAGTGATAAGTATAAAAGACTTCATTGGCTGTGATACTTTGCTGTTTAAATTGTAATACATTGAAATTTTAAGGCATAACATTGCTGTAAATGCATTTTGACCATTAAAGTTTTGGTTACTAAGAGTGAGGTTGATATATAGGTTTGAGTTAGGATGGATGGAGAGAGAAAAAAAGTACCTGGTCATTTTTCAACGGGAAATTGAAAGAGAAATTTTCCACATAAAGAAGGGGAGATATTAATAGGTCTGATTTAGAGCAGGTGAGTGATTTGGGAAGATAGATTTAAATCAAGCCTCCAGGGCCCATGGAGACTATTGGGTGCAATGAAGAGATAATGCACTAAAATACATCAAGGTATTCTTTGGCATCTTTAAAACACAATATGAGAATATCAATAATGATTATAATAGAGAAAGCCCAAAGATGTGAATGGTTTTTAACTAAAAATGTAAAGGAATTGTATGATCTAGAATGTGCCTAAGGTCAATTAAAAAACACATTTTATCTAGAGGTTGGTGAGAAAGGCTTAACTAATAATTTGATGAATTGATAAGATTGAACGAATGAATGGATGCCTGGGTGGCTGATGAATGGATGGGTGATAAATGGATGGATGTGTGAATGAACAGAAGAAGCAAAAGTCATATTTATTTTTATTTATATATGACAGCAAAATGCATTATAATTCTTATTATACATATAGAGCACAATTTTTCATATATCTGGGTGTACACAAAGTATATTCACACCAATTCGTGTCTTCATACATGTACTTTCAATAATAATGTTCATCACATTCCACCATCATTAATAACCCCATGCCCCCTCCTTTCCCCTCCAACACCTCTGCCCTATCTAGAGTTTGTCTATTCCTCCCATGCTCCCTTTCCCTATCCCACTCTGAATCAGCCTCCTTATATCAAAGAAAACATTTGACATTTGGTTTTGGGGAGATTGACTAACTTTATTTAGAATTATGAAGCACTTTCATCTAAGGATTAGGATGCTCTCAGAGTATTTGGTCAAGTTCCCTTGAGTAATAGTAAAATCAGGTGTTTTCTTATGCTGCATTTGTAAATCAGCTCCTTTTGGTGATAATGAGAATCTGAAAAAGAACTAGACATTCTCTAAATAGTTTTCAACTACCACTACTTGTTTCCTATGCCATTTTATGCTCATCTTGTAGAAAAGGGAAGGCTATTGTGATGAGACAAAATTAATGGATTATTTTTTATAGAAAATATCCTCCTTAAAAAAGCTTATGTCCCAAGTTCTATAATGAATGAAAATTAGAAATCGTAAAATCATATAAGTCATTTAAGAATGAATTTGAAGTAGTGTAATCTTGAATCTAAATCCCAACTTTATCATTTACTAGCTGAGTGACCTTGACTAACTTCCTTTTTCTGAGTCCAGGGATCATCACATTCAAACTGGAAAAACAGGTCCTCTCAAGAGAAATCTGCCATAATCAATGGCAATCTTTTCTGCCAATCACCAGGCAAATAGAGCACAAACCAAAATGCTTGGTATATGTTGGCTTTCCTATCCTTATAGAAGAAGGTCGTAAATCTAAGTGGGAACTTAGGAGGTGGAACACAGAAGTTTATGACAAAAAGTAAAAATTAGACACATTTGAAAGTGTTCTACATTTTAGCAGTAAACTATGAAAACTTACCCCCAAAAAGTCATATTCATTACTTGTTTCACATAGTTGTCCAGATAATACCCAATATCATGTTGAATCATTTACACATAAAACCTTTTTTTTTTTTTTAATTTTTTTTTTTATTTTTTAGTTCTCGGCGGACACATCTTTGTTTGTATGTGGTGCTGAGGATCGAACCCGGGCCGCACGCATGCCAGGCGAGCGCGCTACCGCTTGAGCCACATCCCCAGCCCCCACATAAAACCTTTATTTGAAATATATTATTAGAGAAAGGCAGCATTGAATTCACAGATGAATTTTTTTTTTAATCTGAGGAATTACATTACTTTTCCAAATGGCTTTTAGAAGCACCTATGATAGAAAAATAATTAGGAATAGATGAATTTTGAAAAACTTATTAAAATCTTTGTATTTTAATACAATTTAATTTTAAATTTTAACAACTGGTTTAGAAAACTCCAGAGAATTTAACATTCTCTTTTTGCTTATATAACATTTCTGCTTTCATTAGCTGACACCCCGAGACAATAATGAATCTAGGACAAGTATTCTGACCTCAGCTTCTCTATGAAATGCAGGAGCAAGACTAGAAAAGCACTGTCTAAGGGTGCTACCAACTTTGACACACTATGAGATACTCAAAGGTGTAGACTCAAGCATGACTGCATCTTTCCAATGGGAATGTGAGCAGCAGTGTGAGCCCAGCTAGCAAGGAGGCTCCTGCAGCAGGCTGGGATTCCTGATGCCATATTTTCCCTCTATCAGAATGACTAATAGCCTGTCAAGGGGACTGAGGCAGGAAATCTAGTAGCAGCCATGAGATTCTGACTCTCTTCACTACTAAATGCTGTCCTATTTTGTTAGATCAATAAGGGCATGTTTGTATAGAATCAATGTATCTCTAGTTTTGAAAAAGGGAGTAATACTTATATATATATATATATATATATATATATATATATATATATATATATATATATATATTTATATATTACCTGTGTTCTCTCATTTATCATATCCAGGTACCAAAGTTTGGTCAATCATGCTGAGACTTAACTTCTGATGAAAAAAAAATTATTCTTATTGTACTGTGTTTTGGGGGGGAAACAGGTTTAAGAATAACAGATATGGGATGAATTGACTTTTCTTTGTTTCAGCTTTTCTATGTGTTAAATATGAAAAACTGAACTAGAGGATCTCTGTGAATCATTGGCTCTAAAATCCATCTATAAACTCAAGATTGTTCAGGACTGTGAAATTTTATTTATTTATTTATTGGTGCTGGTGATCAAACCCAGGGCCTTGTGCATGCAAGCCAAACACTCTACCACATGAGCTATATCTCCAGCCCTTAGGACTCTGAAATTTTAAAGATCTTGATATTTGTAGGAACTCTGGAAGAAACTCAAAGTGGGACAGATGTGTGTGTGTGTGATGACTTCTAGGAAGAATAGGAAAGGCAGGAGGGGATGCGGACTATGAAAAGAGTTCCCTAGCTGTTTTCCAGTACCTTCTGCAGAGAATACGGTTCTTTCCTGAATTAATAGAGAAAGAGGATAGTTCATTCAGAAAAAATAAGCTGAAATGGAAAAAAAAATTACTTCACGCTTTCTAACTTTGGGTGAGACTGGTTTGACAAAAGGCTTTCAATAGTCATTATTCCACAAGTGAATTGATGCTGAGATTCATCAAAGGCAAAGACTTGGAGATAGATGGGGTTTGCTTCACTTTTCCTGCCCAATGGCACTATTTGACCTATTCCCTATCACTATTTGATCTCTATCCCTGTTTGCATGGTGATCCAGGGAGTAGGAAAATTAGCACTGGTTTGCAAAGGAGAGACCTTGAGTCTCTCCTAACCTAGACCATTGGTCTTTCCTTTTCTTTCAAAAAAATGTTTTTTAATAAAATCATGCTCAGAGCTCTAGTGTGTATAAGAGAAGTAAAACCCAAACTTCTTGTTAATAAGAAGGGGTATCTGGAATCCCCTCCCCATTGATGACTGTTTTATGAAATATAATATGGATCAATTTCAACCTCTACCCTTGTTTTTTTTTGTTTGTTTTGTTGCTATTTTTTTTGTTTTGGGGGTTTTGTTTTGTTTTTGTTTGTTTGTTTGTAATAAATCCTGTTTGAGAGCTTAAGGCCCTAAGGGGAAAGTTGCCAGTTGTTGTGGCAAGTCTGAGACAAAGATGATCCAGAATAAAGAGAGGCAATGGGAGCATCATTTTTGGCTCAAGGCCATAGATGGAGGACGGTTTGACTGACGAGAAATGAAGGATGATACAAGTTTTCTAATACAATTACTTTCATATGGCATGATTACAACCTTAACAGACCTTTTTAATACATCCTTAGTAGTTTAATTGATCAGGTACAAATTATGTAGCACTTGATCTAAGAGAACCAGTGCCTTTGTGACCAGACACTATATAAAAAATGAATAGCACATTATTTTAAGTCAGCCTCTCAACCACCCTCTGCAGGAAGCAGAGTTAAAGACACCAAGGTTCCAATACATTAACTAACTTGGTCATGCCACCGGAGCCTCAAGCAGCCATAAAACTATACGACAGATTTGAGAGGGATTTTATCCTCGAATTACTTAAAATCCTCTACAGTAGATTAATTGTTATACAAGCAAAATAGAATAAACTAGCATTAATGAGGTAAAGCAAAAGTTTGGGAAAGTTCAAAGGAGAAAGAGTATAGTTCAAATAAGGGTCTATGAAGTGCTTTTAGAGAAGAGGGCACTGAGGACGGGGTAGAGTGGAAAGGTAGCAGGGTACAGATGCTCACCCTTGTGTCGCTTTCTAGGAAGCTGAGATTAGAAGAGTGTAGGGGATCACCCAAGGTTTCATAGCTGGCTAGAAGTGACATTAAATACAAGCAAGGTCTTTGGGAGTCAGACAGAAATGGGGTGGGAGTCACATAAATTAATGGCATAGGGAGAAACCAGAACTTTGCTGTGGAGATCTGTGTAAGAAATGGCATGTGGCTGTGGAATGGAGACTTTCTCTCTTCTGCTCTAGAAAACACGACAGTGTCTTCTGTTTGTCTCTTTTTGAATCTGTTCCATGCTTTTTTGTTATATAAGACTTAGGTCACATTAACTATCAATCTCTTTAGAAACTACAATTAAATATCTGCCAACTTAAAGACTCTTATATTTGTCTTTTGGAATCACACTGGATAATGCGATTGCTGAGAATCCAATTTGTGTTGCTCCATTTATTTTCAACTGCTTGCCTGGATGCTAGGCTGCAAGGTCCTGGATGCTTTGAATGTTTAGGTCTTTGGGTGTTGGAAATGGACTTGGGAGTCATGTACATAACTACTCACATGAAAGTTGATTTGCATTCTGGGGTTTGGATAATTCATTTTTACTATTGCTTAGGAACAGTCTTTACTTTTATTTTTTCTATTTCTACTTCAGTTTAGTCTAAAGATAAATGTTAGTGCAAATCAAACACATTTGAAAGTGTCATCTGAATGTTTTATAATTTTCACTTCAGTAATGAATACATTAATTTCCACTTCCTTTCTACTTACTAATTGCAATACATAAATCAGGTCTGCCCTGCTTCTAAAAATAAAATTAACTTACCCTTTAATTTAAAGATAGTGGGTTTCAAGATGCTCTTCTAATTATAGGTACATTTTCTAGATGTGGTCATGAGAGGGACACTTATTTCCATTTTCATCATTTGACTTTCTCGTTTCATTCTCTTATATATCTGTTCTTTAACCTCATAAAACCTTTTAGTTCCCTTTCCTCCATTTCTGTCCTCATTTCTCTTCCCCTCCCCCCAAGTTTGGACCCCAAACTAGATTTCAGTTTCCTAACAACCTATTCAGAGGAATAATAGGTATGGTGCTTTCTCCTATGTCTTTCCCTACTTCAATAGCTGATAGAAACCAGAGAAACAGAACTGAGAACACTGAGGCCATGAAAAAGTCACATTTCCTAATCAACTCCACCCTAAACCCTTACCTTTCTCATCCAACCACTTAGTGACTGACCCCGCCATTTCAGCTAACTTTGCCTACCTTCTGCCTCATCAAGAAACTGAAGGCATCAGCCATGACTTCTATTTGTCTTCTATAAAAACATATAAGTCCACATGTCATCTTGACTTCTTTCCTTCCTCTTGGAATGAGGGATCCAGGGGTTTTCATTCAATACCATATTCTCCACTTAAGCCGTCGACTCCTTCCTGCCTGCCTCTTCCAAGATTCTTCTCCACAACATTCCTTTTCTTTCCAGTATCTTTTAATTTTTCATTCTTTTTGATTTACCTTTTGGGGCATAATACCTCTATATGAAAAGAACATTTCTTTGGGCTGGGACTGTAGCTCAGTGGCAGAGCACTTGCCTAGCATATGTGAGTCACTGAGTTTTATCCTCAACACCACATAAAAATAAACAAATAAAGGCATTCTGTCCATCCATAATAACAAACAAAAATTGAAAAAAAGAACATTTTCTTCATATTTTTGTATATCCCTCAAATCACTAAAATTTTTGTGCCATCATTAATAAACAGAAAGTACTAGTACCAATGTGGCTAATGGTCTTTTCATGTCAAATCTGTTTTTCAGGTCTTATCTTCTTAAATCCCTTGGTAGTGTTGATAACTTTATTACTGTTTTTGACCCTACACTTCTTAGTTAGCCAGGTCATAGATTCTCCAAATGGGGTCCCTCCTCTCCTCATTGGATATTCTGCCTAGATCACTGTGTCCACCTTCATGGATTCATTTTCATCCTGTGATAAGGACTTCTGTTTCTAAACATCAGGCCCATTCTTCTGCCTAAAGTTTAAGATTTATTAAACAGGCAAATTTACTTTTTATATATCCATAGGTACCTCAAACTCCACATGCAACTTAGCATCTCTTTCCTCTCCAAGCCAAATTTTCAAACTGTCTTCAGTGGAATCATCAGTCCCTCTGTTCAAAAAAGCTGGAAACATGCTTGACTATTTCATTTCTCTCCAACAGTAACAAACCCATACTCATTTAACCCTTTTCACTAATGATTTAATTTGTCTCCAACTTCTCCACCCATGCTGATTCTATGCTACTATTATCTTAGTTCGGTTGGTAAAATAACCTCTTAAATAACCCACTTTAGCCTTGAACTGTCATGTTATATAAATCCTTCCTCCATAGATCTTCCACATGGATCAATGCAGAGCATATTCTAAATGTGTGTCCATCTCATGCATTAAATCCTTTAATAGCATGGGGGTAGATATACTACCCTACATATGTGATAAAATTGTATAGAATGAAATTCACACCATACAATGAATATAAGACTAAGGATTTCTAAATAAGATTGGTGGATTTTATCAATGTCATTATCATGTAGTGATATGTATGATAGTTTTACAAGATGTTGCCCTTGGGAAAACTGGCTAAATGATACAAGACACCTCTCTGTGTTTTTATTTATTATAACTACATGCAAATATACAGCTATCTCAAAAGTTCATTTAAATATATCTTTCAATACAAGTATTGAATTATACAAATACTTTTTAAGATAGCATCTGTTTCTACGTTTCTCTGTTGCTCCATCCTGTAGCATTATCTGTTCCAAACTTTTATACCTTACTAACATAGAGTCACTTGACATTTTCTCACATTCACCAAACTATTTTCCATTTTAGTATTTTGTTTATGCTATTGCTACACAATGCCCACTCCATACCTTTGGTTCTTACCTGGCCTGGCTAGTTTCTCCTCATCATCTGATAATTTCCTTGGGCCTGAAGATAAGGTTATATATTCAATTTTTATGTTTTCCCAGTACCAGCTATACTGTTAACCATTTTATCAGAGGCTTGTTTTCCTGCCTTATTTCTACACTGTGACTTCCCAGAGGTGTGAGACATTCCTGATTCACTTTTTATTTCTAATATCCATGATGCTCCCTGGAAAATAATAGGTGTTCTCTATATATGTAATTTGAGCAGATAATTGCACTGTTTCAGGTAGCTTAGAAATCATTATTAATAAATCCAATATTATTATCTTCTCTTACTAGACCATAACATATATTTGAAAATTTAAGATGATGATTAACTGTCTTAGGATACTATGACTCTTTATAATATGAGCAATAATGATTAAAAGCTTAGCTAATTTTGTCCTGGGGTAAAAATCAGTCCACTGATCATTGCAGTTAATCACTACTAAGATGATTTGCACATAAATATTCAGATGTAAATATTCGGATTTGGAGACTGCGTTACCTGAGAAACCTGGTGTTTCACTTCAGATGTGTGGGAGTGAGAGTTTAAAAAAAATACTTAAGTAAAAAAAATGAAGATCCAGGAGCAAAATGAAGCAAACAAAAATGTTATTAATTTGCAAAGTGTTCAATTGCTTGCTTATCCCTTTTTCTAACATAGAATTCTAAACTCCAATTTAGAAATACCACCTACACACACACACACACACACACACACACACACACACACATCAAAGGAGCTAGTGATTAAAAGTGAAAGTTTCCGTCCAGAAGTTTGAGTTTATTGTCCTTGAGTGTGATGCTAAGATTTTAGTTATGAGAGGGATGATTAACCTGAAGATGAAGTTCTCTGAGCTCTTTTCTATTTTCTGATTCTACTTCTTAGCTGCTGGAGGCAGGATAAGCAGTTGAGACACTTATAAAATGGGTTTAATGATAGGTCAGATTTGCTGTCAAATTTAATGAGGGAATGTTTATTTTCTTTTTGAAATCTGCAGAACACAGATGTTGGATCAGGGAACGATAGCACATAATAACATTATTAACTAAGAAAGACGAATTTGATAAAAGGCTTGATTGTCTAGCATGGGAAGTCTGTCTGATTTTATAGCCAAATGGATCCACAGTGCTTCCTAAAGAAACATCATTGTGCAACTCGAAAAATGTACTATGTATACCTGTGTGATTTTATAGACTTCCTTGATGTTTTGATACAATATGCTTTAATTTAAATATCCTATATCAAAAATGCAGAAATATAATCCTAGCTTCATTTTTGTCCTTTTAAGCTTTGTAGAAACCCCAGCGCATTTCTCTTGGAAAGAAAGTTATTACCGATCCACCATGTCCCAGAGCACACAGACAAGTGAATTCCTCAGTCCAGAGGTTTTCCAGCATATCTGGGATTTTCTGGAACAGTAAGTATCAAATAAGCAAGATTACATTGTATTTGAACCATTAAATGTAGGTAAATGTGGATAGTGCAAACATAACTCACTAGGGTGTGTTTCTAGAATTAGTAAAAAATTAATGTTGTCAGGAAAATTGCTTGCCTCCAATATTATCTCTATGTTCAAACCCTGTGGTTGTTTGTTCAGTTTCCAGTACCAAAAGATCATTATTATTCTAAAGAGAGAAATTTTTGGAAAATCTAAAAAGATCTCCTGAATTACCCAAAATCACTTCTGTAGTGTCTCTCTGGTGCTCAAAATCTACTCCTTTGTCTTGAAGACTTATCCAATGTTACAAAGTAGTTATTGCCTAGAAAGGTAAAACGCCCAATTTTGTTGATCATTATTGTCTTGCTATGAAAAAATATTACTAGTTTTTTATTAAAAGCAGGTTTGAATAAATGGAAAAATAAGGAGGTAGTTGAGGAGAATATCAGAGCACTGAGGACATGCAGGATAGGGTATAAAATACTTCATCATTGATCCATCTCTTCTGTTCTTCATTCCATCCAGCAATTCTTTGAGGAGTGCAGGGGTCATGATTCCCATTTAACAAATAGGATTTAGATTTGAACCGCTTGAAATTATCTATCTGGTAAAGGTTGAGTCAGGATTCAAACTCTTCTGACTCTCAACAAATAGTGAGCCTTGCAAACTTTGAAGTAGAAAGCACTCATTCTTACCAGCCTGGTGATTATATTTTAGTCCCTTCCCATTGGCTAATACACATTTTTTTCTTCTATTATGTTAGGCCTATATGTTCAGTTCAGCCCATTGACTTGAACTTTGTGGATGAACCATCAGAAAATGGTGCAACAAACAAGATTGAGATTAGCATGGACTGTATCCGCATGCAAGACTCGGACCTCAGTGACCCCATGTGGGTGAGTGGCCTGGGTTTCCTCTTTAATCAGTAGGCCATGCTTTACTCAATTCTATAAATCCTGTTTTTTTTAAAGGCATCTAAAGAGGTAGATTTGAATAGAACATTGGAAAGAATTGATCTATTCAGCCAAGACATGATTAATAGTAGTTTGTGGATTCTGGGTCTGCATAACTCTTTACAATGTGTGGGGAGGAGGTTGGAAAGAATCCTTTGTATATTTTATGAGTTGTTCCTAATGTCAATCCCAACTTAGAGCAGATGACACTACTCAAGATTTACCAGAGGGTAGAGACAGCATCTAGATCTAATTCGAGGGTACTTTCCACTATAGCAAACAACCCTTCTCATTGGACTTTTTTTTTGGTATTGGGGATTGAGTGATGAAAAAGGAGAAAGTCAATTCTATGCATAAACAGATATTTAATTACCTGGTAACAGAATAAGAAGAAAGAAGATAACTGAGATAAAGATAGCCTTTTCATGGATTTACAACTGAGTCATTCATGACCTTAGGCCTCAGTTTCTCATTTATGAAATATCTTAAATGTCATATAACTCCCAGACAAGCTAAGGAATATAATGGGTTAATGATAACAAAATACTTTTCTGAGATGTGTAGGTGATTTAGATGAAATTGACTGCATTTATGCAGTAAATAGTGATAGTGGATTTTCTTCTCTTTTAAAAACTATTTATTTATAATATAAATCCTGCTCTTAAAATTTCTATAAAAACAGGGGAAAGAGCTAGGAAAGAGTGTGGAGTGTCCTAAAGTGCCTATTGACATAGTTAATTAGAATGTCTTAGAAAATGCCTTGTATTTTTTACTCAGTATAAGATTTTATTGGAATTTTCACTATACATCTTTTTTGGGACATAAAATGTACTTCTTAATATTGGGAAAAAGTGAAGTGGAAAAAGGAAAGAGGAAACAACCAAACATAGAAAGCAGTAACATAACTCTACAAATACAGTGGTGTTTTGTTGCTAAGTTGATGTAGGAAAGATACATTATGTCATTGGCCCTTTTCATTTCAATACAGATTTGTTCCCAGTTATCTTTGGACTACTGAAGTTGTCAGATAATTCCAAGTGTTAGGTCACTCGGGGTCTTGAATGCATTATAAGTGAACATGAAGATGTGTAAACTCTTATTTGACTGACAGTAACTTAAAATTAGGATATTCTCAGTTTACATAAAATATTGCATTTTGATGGGTAGTACCTACTTTGGCAAAACTGTCTTTGTATTTTCTGTTGAGATTTTCCACTGTTACTATTGGATTCATAGAAGTAGGTAAAGACTTATAAGTTTAAAGTGGAGGATCACAAGCATTTAAGGTTCTATTTCTATTATTATTATCTTTTTACATACTGAATCATGTGGTTTCTTAAAGTGTCATGCTGTTTTTAACTTCTTTGTATTCTTGGAAATGTTCTCCCTGAAAATACCATTTCCATTTTTTTCTCCTCTCCATCCAATTATTATCTGTCCTTCATTGTCCTATTTGTCCTCCTTCTCTGTGAATCCCTTTCATATACATTCCAACCAGTCTGAATTGTTTATTTCTCTGTTTCTAAAGGTCAGGGGCCATATTTCATCATGCCTAGTGCTTGAGGTTATATAGTAGGTCCCTATAATAGGGAATTCAGAAACAGCTGGAAAAAATGAAATAGGGTGAAGGAAACAAAATAGGCTCCTTGGGGCAATGGTATGGAAAGGTGTGTGAAATTAGAGCAAGAATGAACTTGACTGAAAAGAGGAGCTTGCCTATCTGTGGTGGCCCTGATTTTGTCTCCAAAGAACTGAGACATTTCCTCTATGTGAATCCTGGGTCTTCCCTTGACTTAGAACTCTTCCAGTATCTTCATATCGTGTGTATCTACATGTTACCATCACAGAGATGGGGCTAAGTCATAATAGTCCTCAGCAGCAGAAGTAAAAGGGTAGACTTGCTCAGGATACTATTAATTAGTTTTACTGTTTGTAAATTAAAAGCCACCTTTTTCCTCATCATTCTAGCCTGTTGCTACAAAGGATGTGAGGATTTTTTCTTCTATTACTTAATAGCAGATTTTCACTTTTCTGTGTACATTTGCTAAATAGTTTCCAAAATCTGCACATGAATTAACTTCCTCATCAGTATAACATTTTATTAAGTTGGGAATCTCAGCCAAGCATTCTCTTCCTATGCAAGAAATTCAGCCCTTGGACATGAAAAGACGTGTCAGCTTATTAATGACAGAAATATTGACATTGGGAAATTCATTCCATTTTGTGTTGATTTTTCATATAAACTTTACCTTAATAACTAGTCATGATGGAATCACAAATGTTTTATTCTGATTAACAAGGGAGAGTTGAAATGAATTATAGGGAATTGTCTTTGTGTCTTGTTCTATGTCACTGAAAACGAAATTCTTGGGGACAGTAAACAAAGGTGTCTCAAACAATCCTATTTTAATTTATCTTTTCAAGACCTTGTTGGTTTTTGAGTCTATCACCTAATAAATTACTTTATATCTCAGCTTTATATTACTTGTAATATGTGTAAGCCTGACTATCCTATCTTCAAAAGGTGAACAACTTGAAATGATTGGTACTGGCCACATTACTCTTAATTTTTGCATTTGTATATTTCCTGCACATGGAGGAAAACCTTTTAAAACATGTTAGATTTTTCCCTAGGAAGTTGAGTGGTAATTATCTAACATGATCTATTTTTGCAAATTCTTGTTGCATGATTCCAGATAAATGTGAAGGGCTTTCACTTCTACATATCAACAGGTCAATAACCAGATATCTGGAAAGGCTTAGGCTGTAGCACCTAGCATAATACCCTGCCTCTTAAATGACACAAAATTTACATGATTTCAGTCGTGCATACTGGTGTAACCACAGTAACTATTTAGCACCTACTATATGCTGTGATGTTTATGGGCAGATGGAAAAATCATAGTCTCTTACTTTACAAAGGCAGGAATGCAGCATTAAAGGCAAATGTGAATAAAATTGCCTACAAAAGCTACTCAGATATATGTGTATATTAAAAAGATACATTAGAAAGTAATGAGTTAGTCTACCAGAGAAAGAATGGCAATAGTTTAAAGAGATGGTGATTTATATTTAGACCTTGAAATATGACTAAAATTGATCAAAATTGGAAAGGGGAAAAGTAGTCCAAATGTGGTAACTATTGTTATAAAAATATATAATGTGAAGCTTGGAAGTTTTAAAAGATAAGACTGAAAAAAATCTGGCTAAAAATTTTATATATAAAAATAATATAAATTTTAAAAATTACAATTAATGATAAAGGTTTAACAACCTAACAAAATGAATGCTTAAAAATTAACGAGGAATTTGAATTTCCCCCATAGGCAACGGTAATTTATAGGTAATTTACACATGATGAACATACAAAGGTTAAATGGACATAATATTTCCAACTTCTCAACTAATAAAAATTGTATGGGTTGAAACAATGACATATTTATCATATGTCTCTGATCAACAAAGGTTTAGATGATAATAGTTAATGCTGGTGAGATTGCTGAAAAATAGTCTTTTCATTCTTGGTGGGAGCATAAATTGATATATTGGAGGGTAATTTGTCCATTCTTATTTAATTTTTAAGAAACTTCCCTTTGGCCATTAAGTTCCAGTCCTAGGTATTTATTCCATAAAACAACTAAGATATAAAGGACACACTCGAACACACATATGCGTATGTGCATGGACTCAAATGAGCATGCCACACACACAGAGAAATGAAAGTTTTGCTGCAGCACCATCTGTAGTAACTAAAATGATGTGACAGAATTCTGTTTTAGATCCCAGAGCTTCAGACTTTGAAAGATAGGTGAAAAAACCACGGTTCAAAGCAAGTGTCAATCCCACCGTTGAGAGATGATATTAGTAATGATTTGTAGTCATTTTAATCCTAGAGATCCTATTCTTCATGTTCTATAGTGTGATTTCTGTATTTCTATTTTGAGTGAAGTATTTTTTTTTCTTTTTTTTTTTTTTTTAGATTGTGTAATGTTAATATTTATATATTTGTTTTTCACATTTGATGAAATTTACCAAACAAACAGTCTGGGCTTAAGATTCCTTTTGGGGGAGCTCAGTTTCCTTTTTTTGTTGTTGTTTGTTTGGTATTGAACATAGGGGTGCTTAACCACTAAGACCCAGCCCTTTTTTATATTTTATTTAGAGACAGGGTTTTGCTAGGTTGCTAAGTGCCTCACTAATCTGCTGGCTGGCTTTGAACTCATGATTCTCCTGCCCCAGCCTCCTGCGTTGCTGGGACTCACCATTGTACCTGGCATGAATTTAGTTTCTTTAATAGTATAGGACTGTATTGAGATTATTTATCTTGGGTGAGTTTTGATAAGTTGTGACTTGAGAAATCAATCAGAGTTGTTAATGCATGTCCATATAATTATTTGGAATTTTCCTTTCTGATCCCTTTAATGTCTGTAAGATCTATAATGATATTATCTATTTTCATTTCTTATGTTAGTAACCTGCCTTTTCTTTGCCAGTCTTACCAGAGATTCATCAATTTCATTTATCTTTTAAGGATACCTCAGATTTTTATTTCACTTTTCTTCTCTGTTGTTTTTCTTTTTTCAAATTCATTATTTCTGATCAGATTTCCTAACCTCCTTTGGACTTATTGGGATCTTCTTTTTCAACTTCTTAAATTAGAATTTTATATTTTTGAGATTTTTCTTCTTTCTCACAAAGTTTAACATTGATTTCAAGAAAGTTTCCATTAGACGCTGCTTTAGCTGTTTCGAATAAATATTGATACTCTGAATTTTCAGTTTTGTTCATTTTAAAATCTTTTCTAATTTTTGTGGAGAATTCTGTTTTGACCCATTAATATTTAGAAGCATGTCATTTAATTTCTGAGCATTTGGACTTTTTTCTGTTATCTTTCCATACTAAAATACTTTGCTTTCATTATGATCAGAAAGCATACTTCCTATGATTTCAATTTATTAATGTGTTAAAGTTTGTTTCATGAGTCAGGATGTAGATTATTTTAGGAAATAATGACAGGCACTTGAAAAGACTATACTTTGCTTATATTGAATGGAAAGTTCTATAAATGTCAATTGGATTCAGTTAGTTTATGCCATTGTGCAGTTTTTCCATATCCTTTCTTATTTTATGTCTATTCATTTTATTGGCTACTGTGAAAAGAGTGTTGAAGGTTTTGACTATAATTATGGATCTTCTCTTTCTTCTTTCAGGTCTTTTAGGTTTTTTTACATTTATATCCAAGCATTGTCATTGGATATATCATGTTTAAGCTTATATCTTAATGATAAATTGACCCTGCTATTATTTCATAGTATTTTCTTTTATTTATGATAATGTGCTTTTCTCCCAAGTTGACTTTGTTTTTGTTAATCTTTCTTTTGATTTTTTTCATGATAAATCTTGTCTCCATGTTTTTAATTTTAATGTGCTTTTAACATTATATTTAAAATGATTTCTTTACAAAATATATATTTGGATCATTTTCATGTATTCTGACAATCATTGTCTTTTAATTTAATGTATTTACATCATTTATATATAATGTAATTATCAATATGGATATTTTAGGACTATCATTTGTTTGTTTTTTATTAATTGCCTCTGTTATTCTTCTGTTTACATTTATTCTGCCTTTTTAAATTACTTGATCTATGTTTAATATTCAATTTTAATTTATCTACTCTGTTTTTTGGCTAGATCATTATGCATATTTTTAGTGATTACTCTAGTGATCTCAATATTCATACTTTTATAATATTTATTATCAATATTCCATAATCTATAGAAAATTAATATCTTACAATATAAAATGAAATGTGAAAACATTAGCATGATGTCATTTGCATCATTCTTTTCCCTTTGTATTATAGCTGTCATTCATATTACATTTCCATACATTGAAAATCACACCAGCCACTGTTATAATTTTTACTTTCAACTGTCAAAGTAATGAACTCATGTGAAGAATTATAGTCTATTTTACTGAGTAGGGTATTTATCAGTGCCATTGCTCTTTCCTTGTACTGGGCAGTACCAAGAAAAATATGCAACCTCATTTATTCTTTTGCTTATCAAAGTGAAATTTTTCTTTCAAAGAAAATAATGCTATATTTTCTCAGCAGGACCATAAACCAAGCCAAAGCTCTCTTTTGCTGAAATTTGAAGTGATCCAAATTTTATTAACATCAACTTCAATACCTCTCTTCCTTCCCTCTATTATGATTTGAATGTGAGGTGTCCCCCAAAAGCTCATGTGTGAGGCAATGGAAAAAGTTTAGAGGAGAAATGATTGGGTTATGAAAGCCTTAACCCAATCAGTGAATTAATCCCCTGATGAGATTAACTAAGAGGTAACTAAAGATGGGTAGGATGTGGCTGGAGGAGGTGGGTCCCTGAAAGTATGTTTTGAGGTATGTATTTTGTATCAGGTGAGTGGAATCTCTTTCTGCTGTCTGATCATCATGTGAGCCACTTCCCTCTGCTACACTCTTCTGCGATGATATTCTGCCTTACCTTGAGCCCTAAGGAGTGGAGCCATCTCTCTATGGATTGAGACCTCTGAAAACATGAGCCCCCAAATAAACTTTCCTCCTCCAACATTGTTCTGGCAGGATTTTTAGTCACAGTAGCAAAAAAGAGCTGATTAAATCACCTTCCCTCTGTCTGCATGTATGTGTACATATGCACACACACACACACACACACACACACACACATTCAGTCACACATAATTCAACTGAACCACACCTATAGATACATTCTAATATTAGAGATACAGATCATAATAGTTATAAATCTTCATTGGATACATAGTAGTCTTCAAATATATATTAAGCAAATGCTCTAAAAACATAAAGTATTTTTCAGTAGTTCACTAAACCTTATTTTAACTTAACCACAGAAGTACAGGGACTGATTCTGACCTTGTATCCTCTTAAAAACTGATCAGAATGAAATCCTAGCACACTGGATTAACAAGAAGCTAGTTAACCATACCACTGTGTGAGTCACTAAAACACCCTAAATCTCTTTCTCCACATGTCTACCCCTGGTTCCCCCACATATAATACATATAGTAGCCATCTTCTGTGATAAGTATCCTGGCTTCTGACATGTGCAGTGTTAGCCAGCTGTAAGTCTGACACCAATATCAAGAGCCCACTCTATGGAGGGCATCTCTGTTTTCCTTTTCCTCCTACCATGGTCTCCATCAAGCTTCCAGAGCTACACTTATACCACCAAGGTCACCCTCCCTTTATTCTTCCTGTATCTTCTCTCATTCCTCTTCACATTCTCTATTTCTCCCTCATGATTCATGTCATACATTTCTGACAATCCAGGCAACCACTAGAATTCAGTGTGGGTAGAATTAACTAAACTTTAAAAAATTTTGATGAATACCTTACATTTATTATAAGGCTCATGGAATTTGTTGTTAGACACACTGGAATTAGACACACTGGAGTTAGACTCACAGTTTTAGCTGAGAAACATTAATAATCTCTATGAACTTGTCTTTCCTCATTTGTACAGATCAGTATAATATCTACCTTAGATATTATGAAATAATTTTGATTTTTATTGATTTATTTTATTCAAAGCTCCTGGAATATAAATATGTAGCCAAGAAAAAATGTTATTTTTGTTATCAGTTATCTGTTTGTGTTCATTCTATACAAATTCTTTAAAAAAGGTAATAGGTATTTTTTAAAATGAAATCTAGATTAACAAAATTTTCTGATTATAAAAGCAGTACAATTAAAAAGAACTTTCGAAGTATGCAAAGCATTTTCACCTCGCTATATGAAAACAATTATGGACACTAGTTTTTCTCCAGAATTTTTCCTAAAAGAGATTTTACAAAACATAATTAGAATTATGTCTTATATAAATTTTGCAAATATGCTCCTTTTAATTACATTATATGATAGACACCTTTTTCTCATTTACTAATCTTAAACTTTAATTTTAATGTGTTTTAAATTTTAACTGATCTACATAGATGTGTAAGAGAAGTATTTAAGTACAGAGTATTTGCTTACACTGGATACTTAAAGTTATAAATATTGGGTAAAATTGTATGAACACCAATCATACCAAATTTTTTTCCATAAGTTTTTTTGTCCTTCATTATTATTATCTATTTACACTTCCACTAACTGTGCAACAATGTTCACAGACTTGACATCAGTATTTGTTCTACAGTGTCTTTTTTAAAGAGACAAATACTCCAGATGTGTGGTGCACACATGTAGTCCCAGTAGTGGGAGACCAGCCTCAGCAACTTAGCAAGTCCCTAAGAAACTTATGAGATCCTCTTTCGAGATGAAAAATAAAAAGAGCTGGGAATGTTGCTTAGTGGTAAAGCATTTTTGGTTCAATCCCCAGTACCAAAAACTTACTTCTAGGTTATTGGATAATTCAACTGGTCATTTGCTCATCAAGATAAAATTATCCCTTTAGACATACCTTTTACTGAAATCAAAGATGTGTCTAAAGAACTAGTATGGATAGTATTTTTGGCTGAAAATGGGTAAGACCTCTTGGCAATGGAACATCTACTTGCAGAGTGAACAAGCCTATCTGGGATGGGAATATTATAAGAAAGGAGAGGGTAAAAGAAACAAAGTGTATTTCCAAGCTTTCATCTCAGTGTAACCTTGAACATTGCAATGGTATAACATTTTCTCCTTTTCCTCCTAGCATTTCTTAAACCTTGTTTTTACCACCCTTACTCCTTGACTAGTATCATTTAAACATAATTTGCCCTATGTAGGCTTTGTTATTTAATTTATGAATATAAATAAAACATACAAACAAGAAAAAATTTTCCACATAGCAAAAGCCCTCTGCTTTTTGTGAAATGGAATTGTAATTACCTATGCCCCTTATGAGATAGCTCACTATATACTGTTTAGACTAAGTTCAGTGTCTCCTTAAGAGCAGACTTTTTCTGTTCTGTTCTTTGTATAGCATAGCCAATAGAAAAGCATCACTTTGTTCCAGAGTGCCAACTCAGGGACTTTACCTTAAACACAGGTATGCATTTCAAACCTTGAACAAACAGACTGCTTAATAAAATAAGGGAAAGGGTTTTCTTTTTTTCTTTTCTCTAGAAATTCACAAATACGACTTGACAGGTGACAGCTCTTCCCGTACAAAAGGGGCTGTTTGCTTTTTGCTTTGGTGTTTGGGTAAACTGTAGCACACACTGGCAGAGAATTTATTGCCTAGGGGAAGGTGTTTGCAGTGGCTGTGTTTAATCTGAAAAGCAACCCCTTTCCTTCTGTCCCCTCCCTCTCTTTTTGAGGAGGAAGAATTGGAAATGATAGCCCCAGGGAAATAGTTCCCCTAACACCTGTCTCTAGTGTAACCACAGCAATGTTACTTAAGACACTGGGCTCAGTGCATATGCATCCAGATTGACAAAGTTGAAGAGGGCAGATAAACAGAAAGGGATTTCAGCAGAAGCACAAGGGCTGATTCTGACCTTGTATCCTCTTAAAAACTGATCAGAATGAAATCCTAACACACTGGATTAAAAAGAATATGATTTGTTTGAAGTAGTACTACTCCTATGAGTCACCTGTTCTTTCCTTCAGCAAGGAAATGTAGTTTCAGTCTACAAAACTTGGAAAACTCTACAATTTTATATTTAAGAACTCCATACCTGTTCTAGTTCTAGCCCAGCCTTTCTTTAAAGTCAGGAAAATCAATATTACTCGTGAGTTTTCCAACACTTCTGATAAAATTTGAAAGAAACGCAGAGTTAAACCCAGTTCTCTGTTTTTTCTAGACCTGTGTTCTATAGGTAGATGGCAGACTGCCTATGTCCAAATCCAAACCTAACATTCACTATTTTGCTGATGTTGGAAAAATGACAAGATATTTCTGAGCCTCGGTTTCCTCATCTGCAAAATAAAAATGATAATGCTGGTTACATCCTGTGTAAGAGTTATTTTGAGAATTGAGATAAGGCTGGTAAAGCAGCACAATATCTTACATGAGGCCAAGTCCTCAGTGGTAATGATTGCTGTCCCTTTAGAATATGAATATTTAGAAATAGTGAATTATTAGTTCTAAGTATGATAATTACTAATATATGAATAAAAATGAAAATTGTATAGATTTTCATTTGGAGTTTTATAAATAATAAAGTACTACTTGAAGATGTGTTGACATGCGATAAAAATAGAACTAGGCCATCCTTTCCCATTTGAAACTAGATGAAATTGAGCTTTCTTCAAACTGCAATCAGTTTTGAAGTAGACATACTTCTTTTGAAAATCAGTATAATCTTGTGTTTGTTCAGATCTCAGAACTCACAAAAACTTGTATGTAATTATGATGGTGATGATGATGTTATTTAGTTATTGTTGATATCATAACATAAGGAAGTATGTATTTTTTTTCTGATTAAGACCAGAATTGGATGTGCCTATATACTTGGCTTTAAATCTTAGCACGATAATGAAAGCAAAAGTTGCATAGACCTCTACCCAGTTTAATTCAGTGGTTATCGAAATGTGGCCTCAGAACCAGGGGCAGTAACATTAATTATCCTCTTGGGTACTATTTTAGATCTGGAATCAAACTGGAGAAAGAGTAGAGCAGCAGTCTTTCTGCAAGCCCTCCAGGTTATTATGGTATTGTAGAATCACTAAGACAATCATTTAGTGCCAATTTTTATAGGTAAGACAATCAGGCTTTGAGAAGTAAGTAGGCCAAGGACATGCAGCTGTGATGACAAAAAAGAAAGTTTTGGCCAGTCTCTACTTTAAATATTTCTATCTGTGATTCATTTAAAAACATGTGCAAGGACTCACTGGGTTATGCCACTTAGACAATAAATAAGTAAAGCTAGGTGGCAAGCGCCTGTAGTCCCAGCTACTCAGGAGACTGAGGAGGAGAAAACACTTAAGCCCAGGAGTTCATGACCAGCCTATGCCATGTAATAAGACCCCTGTCTCAAAAGGAAAAAAAAAAAGAAAATTAAAAGATAAATGTAACTAGGAGAAATATTTATATGTATTTATTAAGTGTTTGAAGTATCTGGCTATACGTGTCTTTATAAGCAAGTTTTGATATTTTAGTGTGGTGCTGGATAGAGATTGAACCCAGGTCTTGAACCTGTTAGGCAGGTACTCTACTGCTGAGCCTGCAGAATAGTAAATGAATTTTTATAATTTCATTTTCTTAATTGTAGATATATACATAAAAATAAAAAATCTCTCCCCTGGCTAAAAAAAATAAGAAGCTAAAATGTCAAGCTATGTTCTTGTTAATTCAATAAGCATTTACTGATTACAAAGTTCAAGACCTTCTGGAAGGGGATGCAAGGCTTAAATAAAAGAGCAGAGTTTATCTCTGTCTATAACTTCAAGTTGGTGGGGGGACACAGATATGAAGTTAATAGGCTTAATGATTAATTATTCAAGTGATTGTACCCAGGAAAATATCTAATGCTTAAATATTGAAGGATTAATAGAAAAGACAAAAATTGAGCACCTGTCATTGAACGATAGACCAGAGTTTGATCATGTACAACAACTGTTTAACCGCCTAAATTTGGGGACAGTATTCATGTTAAATTGTATATGAATGATACTTATTGGCAATACTCAGCTCAATGGTCCTGCATGCAGCTAGCATTTGATGCTTGCTGTACTTTAGATGATATGGGAAATGAACAAGTGATCAGAGATAAAGTTCTGCTATTCTGCTTCTAAACACCCACCTAGTTTATAATGGGACAGGAGGTTATACAAACAACTCTTATCATGATAGAAAATACTAAGCATCAGAGGAAAATATAAGTGTAATGTTTAGCAGGATGATCATTTCTTGTGAAAGTACAGAAAATAATTTGGTCATTTGAAAAAGAATGAACAAGGGGTTCTTTTAGGGAGAGAGAATCATTTAAGACTGTATGAAAAACTAAAGGTAAGAGAACAAGAAATAGTAATGCTTAGAAAGAATTGAAAAATATTTGACTCCTTTAGAGCAATTTAAAGTTTCCTGGACACACAGAACACATAATGTAGGCTATCAGTTTGAGGCCCCAGCCAATATATAGATACGAATATGATATGATATGATATGAATATGATAAATTGTGTAAGGGATTGAGGATTGGCTTGGTTTGGCTTGAACTCTATAAGCATGACAAAGAGTGTGGGCATAGACAAAGTTCAGTTGGATGTCAGTCTAAGGAAAATGGTAATATCTTCCAACCTGATATTCTTGCTGAGCTGATCATCGTGTGGAGGAGCTTGTATGTGCTCTGCTCTCTCTCATGCTTTCCTATGAAGAGAAGTGGGTGTCCTGAGATTAGGGTTAAGTCCCTCTGGCTGACTGTTCTTTTCAGATAAGGCCCTATTGTCTATTTTTTCTTCCCTGACATTTGTCTGGAATAGACATGTGTGATTTCTTAGAGAAGGAATCAAAGTGGTGTTCAATCTCATGAAGATACAGGTGTGTATCTCATTAGCTAGGAAACAATAACCATATTGGTAAAATGCTAAGATAGAGATATAAAACAAGGCTGATGAAACCAGCAGCTATGATATTATTCCTGATTGGAAGGATTATAGAAGTCATCCCCAAGTTAAAAGAAATTATTTAAAAACATGCACATGTACATGGATATCATACTTTTCCTCTGTGCAGCATTCATCTCTCATTGGGAGGGACGTTGAAGATGCTCCCTTGGTTCTGCACCTTACTGGTAGACATGGAGTGCCCATCAGAAATATCTTGTCTGCAGTGATGTGAACTTAATTCTTTTCTGTCTTTTAAAACTTTCTTTGGGTTTGCGAAAGACCTATAATTCACTTATAGATAACAAAAGCACTCATTTCCTTGCATTTATTTACCATCCTCCCAAGAAGGTAGGAGCTCTTGACAGATATTATTTAAGTCATTTTTTGGCACATCTTCTTAAAGAGGTGGAAAAAGAGCAAGTGTTTTAACATTTGAATTTTCTACTCATTTGAATTTTGTACTCTGTAGTACAGAATAATGAAACAGAAACTAAATTAAAAATAAAACCCATATGATTCATCTGGGAAATCGAGAACACTTTGTACTAGTGAATGCTGCTACCTGCTTTCCTTCAAATTAAGAGTAGATGGCCTTACAACATGTGGCTTTTAAAAGTGGACCTCTCTTTTAAATGTCTGGGTGGAATATCGGACCATTTTTCACTAGATAGAGCTTTACTGGTGCATTATAGATTTAGTGATGTTGTATATGCTAGATGAAAGGAATCAGTATAAACCATCTCTGCTACTGCATTAAATAGATGCAACCAACTTTCAATTTAACTAAGATGTTTTATTTGCTTTTCAACAGTAAGCCTATTGAGCAAAAGAAACAAATTGGCTATTTGGAACTGACCTGATAGAAAAATAAAAAGTAAAGATATGGAGGGGGGAAAAAATCTTTCTGGAAACAAATATCCCAGTATATTAATTCCTTCTCTTGAAATTCAAGGATTAACACATCATGTACGAGATCCATCTCTTTGGTGATCCTTTGGCCTGGGAAAGAAACATTTTTCACTTTGGATCTCTTTTTCTCTTTCTCTCTTTCCTTTCAGTTTGGATATTTATGTTTTATACTGTCCCTGTGATTTTAAAGGTACTCAAACTTTATCAGTTGCAAAGTGTCATAAAGTATAGTAGGGGAGCACTGGCCTAGGACTTCCAGGCTCCACACTGCTATCCCCAGAAGGTTTTCTACTGATAGACATGTACTTTCTCCCTCTGGTCTTTTTCTTTATGGTAAAAGCAGAGAGTTGGGGTAGGTGAAGACTCAGTTTTTTGCTACTCTGTAATGATTAATTGTCGATCCCATCTTACTAGAACTCCTCCTATGTTTCAGTGGCAATGACTGGTATATTTTCAAGGATTATGAGTAATGTAATCCCAGCAATTTGGGAGACTGAAGCAGGAGGGTCACAAGTTTGAGGCCAGCATCAGCAATTTAGTGAGTACCTAACTAACCTAGCAAGACCATTGTCTAAAAAAAAAAAAAAATTAAAAGGTTTGGGGATGTAGCTCTGTGGTAAAGCACCCCTGAGTTCAAGTCTCAATCCAAAAAGAAAAAAAAAAAAAAAAAGGACATGTAAACCAGTGTAACCTGTATGAAACATTGTAAAACAAAACCTTTTCTAAGTAAGACCTGTGAGGCATAGACTCTAAAGAGTTGGTGACTGTGTTGCTCTTTTCTTCCTATCCTTGGGGTGGGAGTGAGGAAGAGTATTGCAAAAACTTAAATACAAAAGCAACATTTTTATGTCTGAGAAAATGAGCCTTCCTCATCTGTGCCTTTTGTGGAGGTAGGGTGGGTGGCAAAGGATTACCCCAATGAAGATTAGTCACAGCCTTGAATACTGTCTGGGGCTAGTGAAAGGAGAAGTAACCAACTCCTTTGGTTGCTCTCCCAACCTGCTGCCTCCATCTACCTGGCAAGCCCCAGGCACTGTTCCTTCCAAACAACTACTCGCCTAACCAGTTCAATGGAATGTCTTTCTACAGACTGTCTCCTCATTCAGAGTTCTGAAAATGAACCTCCCTGAAAACATAAATCACGTTTTAAAAAAAAAAGTGGTAAATGTTGCACATCAAAATTTCTTCTTTGACTTAAAACAAAAATGCCGAAACCTACTTACCACTTTGAAACAACAAAAACAAAAGCAAAAGCATTTAGGACATCAGATGCCTTGTTCCTTTTAAAGAGAAAACTTTTTATCTGGATTGCATTTGTTCTTTGGGTTAAGAGGGATTAAAATCTCTTATTGTAATCTTTTCTCCTCTTGCACACCTCTTTCGATCCTTCTCCTTGAAGCCATAGAGTGATTTTATGAAAATATTAAGTATGTTTTGTCTTTGCTGGTGTCTTTAGATGAATAAATTATAAAATGTGAACCAAAAGATATAAATTGCAGATGAACACAAATCTTGCCACATCAAGTTTTGCTTTTATGCAAATATAAAATCAATTCTTAATCTGTGCTGATAAATTTAATGATTATGAAGTATATGCTTCAAAATTTATCTTCACTGTATAATAGCATCTTGGGCAATAACTGAGGTGTCAGCGATTTTTTTCTTCTCTTTTTCTAAGCCAGTTGTTCATCCAGTCCAACCAAAAAAAAAAAAAAAAAAACACTTGAGTAGTAATGACTCATATTATATTTTCTTATTCTGGTTATGTGTAGTTGCTAACTAAATAGGGATAGTTTGTGATTTAAATTCAGTGAAGAAAAAAGTAAAAATGCATCAATCTCAATTTGTACAGTACAAATGGGAATAATTCATTGTTGAATTTCTTTCTCTGCTTAATATCTGAATGGCAATGGATGAAATCTTATTCAATAATTTTCTTTTTGGAAAAATTCTCAGCATCTTTTAAATCAATGTGAAGTTGGGTTTCCATTTCTAGCTCCTCTCCTAACAGTGTCAAAAACCCAACCATATTCATCTATGAAGTAGTTCAGTTAAATATTTGCTAATGTTTGGAAAACTATTAGCATCAATGCTTACTATAGATATACTTGGAGACAATAAATTGTTTGCTGGGCAATAGAAACAAACCGACATTTCATAACTGAATTACACCTGGAGAGGATATACAGATTCAAATATTCTTATGAGCAGATTGTTGTATAGAAAAGGAGCTTTAAATGTTTTGGACCTAGATTCTGGTCATGAATTCTATATCATTTAATTGTGTGACCTGACATATACTATTAACCTCTCCAGTTTAGTTTTATCAGTTATAAAATAATTTATATAATAAATATTAAAATCTAGATGAGAGGGTTTTTTTTAGAATAACCCATAAATGTGAAAATCCATACACTATGCCAATGCATAAAACAAAATCAAGTAGTATTGTACTATCAGAGAATTATTTTAAAGACTAAATACTTTAGGCTCTGTTGAAATACCTGAATGTAGAAGTAACTATTCCTTTCTCACTTTATATTTTTTTCTTTTGTTAAAATGGGATTAATACAATTATTGTGAAAACTAAATGAAATAATAAATATAAATAACTTATCAATGCTGTGGAGGGAGGTGTGCACCTGTAGTTCTAGCTACTTGAGAGGCTGGGGCAGGAGGATTCCTGGAACCCAGGATTTTGAAGTCAGCTTGGCAACAAGAGTGAGAGCCAGTCTCAAAAAAAAAAAAAAAAAGACAGGAGAGAAATAAAATGACATCACAATAGCAAGCATAACCACTGTTGCCTTTTCTTTCAGATTTACTTTTTCTTTGGTCAGTCACTGAACACAATAGGTGGTTTTAAGTAAACACAATTTAAGGAGTAGTTCTGTATAGATGTTAAAATGTTTTACAAGCCTCAAATTCCAACTCCCCTTTATTTTTGTAGCAATGTTATTTCTATCATTGAGAAATAACAAAAGAAATTCTTTTAAAATATCTTGAATCACAAGTGTAAATCTTGGCAAATTGCTTTTTAAAAATTTATTTGCAATTTGTGGGGGGATAATCATTGAAAACTACTCCAAAATTGTGAATGGCAAATAGTAAAAAATGATTTTAAAGTCAAACACAGTTACCAACAATTGTTTTTTCCTTCTTTATCATAAGCAATTCTGACTAAAACATCTAAAACTTAGCATACTCACTAAAACTACTTCTGATGTAATGTCACCCACTGTGCATGAGGGTTGACTTGTTATTGAATCAATTTGACTTAACATTAGGTTGTGGCAAGAGCATATTGTTTGTCAGGGGCATATGGATGCCATAGTGAAACTTTGTGTACAGGTTTCAATGCATGTAACAAACACAAATCAACATATGGATGAAAACAACATTGTTTCATTCTAAGGTCAGCACAAAAGCAAGTCAGTGTGGCTGCAGAAGACTTCTTCACTTACTAGTGGTGTAATATCAGGCAAACCATTGCATCTCCTTATGTTTCTTCTTCCTCACTCACAGGCTGATGTACTGAATCAGAACATGTATATAAAGTGCAAAGAACTATGCCTTGCCTTAAGCAGTACTTAACTAATATACACTATTTGTTATTCCCGTCCTTGATTGCATTTATGCAAATATGTAGTTCTTTTTTTGTATCAGGGGTTGAACCTAGGGGAGCTTAACCACTAAGCCACATCCCCAGCCCTTTTTTATTTATTTATTTATTTTTTTAAATTTTGAGACAGAGTCTCATTAAGTTGCTTGGGGATTCACAAAGTTGCTGAGGCTGGATTTGAACTTGTGATTTTCTTGTCTCAGCTTCTCCCAAGCCACTGGGATTTCAGGCTTGCACCACTGCACTCAGTGCAAATATGTAGTTCTAAAAATATTTAACATGAAGGGCATTAATAAGTTCTGTCTTCTAAGACTTTGATTCCATCGAATGAACAAGCTGAATAACACAGTAGAAATTTATTCTGGGTCAAAATGAAAGTCAAATTTTATTTCCTATAATAATAGCACTGTAGGTTTTCTTATTTATACACATTTTTGTTTTGATTTATAACTGAGAAGCCAGCCTCACCATCTGTTTGGATCAGAAATTATGTGTGTGGTATATGAAGGTGTTGACTGGTCTTTACTCGGTATTCTTCTCTTCAGGTGATATTTATTTCAACCAATAATTTGCTCATAATCTATCTAATATATAGCATTGATATTGTCTCTGATTAAGATTATGATTATAATAAATATACTATATAAGATTTAAGTACTCTAAAAGAGTGCATCAAAAGATGAATAAAACTTTAAATGCCTATATACCTTTATGCCTTCAAACACGTTTGCAAGAGTCCAGCTTGGGCAATTGTGTTTCTTTGGCTTTTCCTGTCACTAAGCTTATTAGGCACACACACACAAAAAGTATTCTTACTTTAATGAGAATTTTTCTATATTATAATTATCTTACCCAATTTGATCACTTACTTTATACACTGACTGTGGCTGAAGGCATATTTTAAAGGATGAAAATTTGTCACCATTGATTATATTCCAATAATGAGTCACAGATTGATTCATAAGTTCCAACAGATTGTTCCCCAGGCTCACAGCTCCCTCAAAGCAAAAAATCATATTTTTCTTTTCAATTAAACACATTACAAAGCTTGGCACCCATTAGTGCTCAGCAAATGTTTGTGGAATGGTGTGGGGGTTAGTAGACTCATCTCTTTAAATTTGCTAACTCCTTCAGGAAAGTGGTGTAATCTGCCTGTCCTGTTTCTACTTTTTTGGTGCTGGGGGTTGAACCCATGGGGACTTGCACATGGTGAGCATGTGCTCTACCATTAAACTCTACCCTAAGCCTCTCCACAACATCTTGATGTAAGTTTTGAAAACTCAACAATCCTTACAGTGTTTCCTTGTCTTTCTTGTTGGATTTTATGCCATTCCCATATGCTATCTGTTGCTTTTCTGTTTATCTGGTACGTGTAAATATTAATTTAAAATGCTTCTTTGACATCTATTAAGCAATTTTTAATAGAATCAAGCAGCAGAAGTTGAGCATTTGGGGACTTATCAAAAAGTATTGTGCCCAAAAGGCTGTTCTTTTTTTTTTTTTTATTTTGAAGAACATTTTTCTCTGATTTTATGCAAATTCAAAGACCGATTCAAGTCATCCCTGCAGATTGCTGGGACAAAATGTTTAATGTTGCAAGTTTTTTCTTGAAATTAATGAGTCACTTCCACTGTATAATCATGTAATATGTCAAAGATTTTCCATTGAATGAACCAAAGCTAATTGCAGTAAGGGTTTTAAAAATGATGCCTATTCATCAAAAACAAACAAATATTTTATGTTTGCATTACTCTCTGCAGTTTAGTAAGTTATTTCACATCTATTATCACCCTTGATCTTCACAACAACATAAAATGTATGTCCAACACTATTCCAGGGGCATTAATTCTTTGCATTTTGGGTTTAATTAAATGTTATTAAAATCCACTTAACTTCACTAATGTCAAGTTAGTATGTATGACTAAGTAAAAAGCATCCATCATATTTTACACTAATGTTAAACAAATGAAAATATGTATCTTGTTCCAGACCTCCAAGTTAAAAAGGTTGGGATCTCACAGATAATGTGTTCTCCAACTTTGTCATGTTAGTCTACCAGGGGATAACATAATGGAAAAAAAAAAAAGTCAAATTGAGGGAGAAAGGTATTTTGGGCATTAGTTGTCTAGTTAGCTTTGAAGATATCTTCACTTTCTTTAATTACTGTTGATTGCCTTCTCATCAGTAATGTTACAAATGCATTTGTAGACCTCCCTAGTTGAATAGCTGTGCATATTTGGTAGTAGCAGTACAACTTATGATTGAATGAAGCTGTGTTTGGGTGATTATTTGATTTTCTGAGAGTGAGGCCCTAGCTCCTCTCATTTGGCAGAAGTCTGGACAGTTTCTGTTAAGGTTGATCAATAGTCACTTCACATCAAAATTCAGCAGATTTCTCTATTGATGCATTTCCTTTTAGAATGTGTTGGAACTTTCTATGTATAAACCCTGATTCATATGTCTATGACCAGCCTAATGGGTTTAGTATGAATATTAGCCTCAGTAGGATTTGATAGCATATCAGAAAACTTGTTTCTTGAATATGGCAAAGTGATAAGTTGTGCTATTATTTACATGGCTAATTGTGAGGCTTGGATACATTCCTTTGATGTAGTAAGAGCACTTAATGAAGACAGTTAAATAAACAAACCATTATAGTAAGTCTAGGAGTTCATATAGACGTTTTGCTAATTTGCTTATTGTCCCTGGCCCAAACATTCATGTGTATTTTTCCATCCTATTTTGAATCTAATGGAAAGCTAGCTTGTTTTTCTTCATAACCTAATGCTCCACTCACTCATTTAGATTGTCAGTGCTGGAGAACTGATTTAATGATCATCAAGTAGCCAGTTTTGTTGTTGTTTGTTTGTTTTGTTTTTTAACCCATGAGGAAACTAAAGCACAGAGACTTGGAATGACAAACCCTAGATCACACAACCAGTTTGTGAAGGAGCCAGCCATGAACTAAATTTGCCTGAGTATAGGGTTCTTCCTATAAAAAATTAAATACCTAAATATTATCTCGGGAAACTAACTCTGTATTTCAGCAATCAAAACTTACCAACTTCAGATTACTGAACTTTTCAGGGTAATGTTATATTTGCCCTAACATGGTCATTTTGTGTTACTAGAGCTCCTACCTACGCAGAGAAGGTATCAAGACTTTTCCTCTGATGTGTCTGGTACCTACTCAGTGCCAAATTCAGTGCCTAGACTGTGTTGTGTTTGGCGAGAAAGCAGATTGAATTTTTGCCTCATTTTCAAGAATTCACTTTAAGAGTGTGCTATTTCCGCTTGGACAACTCGCCCTACAGCCTTGGTGGTGTAATGAATTAGTTTTGCACAAGTCTGAGACTTCTAGAGGGCTCAGCAGGGGATCAAATCCTCCCTTTGTAGTAAGACAAGCTGCCAGAGACGTGATTGATATTGCAGACAGAAGTAGGACTTCAAGGAAAGCATAAGCAGATAAGTGGGGGTAATAAGTAGATAATACTACTACTTTGCACTTAGGGTCTTTTATCTAAGCATCTGAAAGCAGCTATATCCTCAGACATCAAGGGGAGGATAGGAGTCTCTCCTTTTACTCTGTGGCCTTCTCTATGATCAATAAATCAGTGAGAAAGTTTCCAAAAGATGATTACTGGTAAAGAGTTATTTCTTTCTTTCTTTCTCTCTTTTTTCCTGTCTCTATGGAGTTAAGTCACTAGGATGTGAAGCAATCACTCTAAAAATTATCTTGATCTTAATGTAATGTTTTATATGCACTTTCCCCTATAATGTTTGCATCTGAAAAAAGAAACTTCCACTATACCAAGTAAGGCATTTCCTGTATTATTTAATCCCTTCTGATTGTGTGGAACTTAGTTCCTTAGAGTAATTCTCAGTCTTGCATTTATTTTACTCCTCAAAAAATTCCCTTGTAAATCTTCTTTTAGGCCAAAGTCCTTAGATAGTAAATCTTAAAGACAGCTTCAGGCCATTATGGCTCCAAGAAACCATTGTGAACTGGATTTGTTTAATAAGGTTGATGGGCACTGTTGGAGATCTCTGTGGGCATGCCTTCATTAATTTTGAACATATTGTGTTAATTTAGACAAAGAAGGTAAGCTGCCAAGCAAAAATTGTTTCCTTATAGCAGACCATGATTCAAAATTCAGAAGCCAGTTCCTTGGACAGTTAGAGAATAGTCGCTATGACATGTTTTCAGGTAACTTTACTCCTTATTTATCAGAGACGAGAATGATTTTTCTGGACATTAAACCATAAAACACAAATGCTAAGTGACATTTAAAAATATTGTTTAGTCATCCTTTCCACTTATGGCTTTTTTTTTCTGTTTTAACTATGTTGTGTGATGATTTTTGTCTTTATGTTTTTTTTTTTTTTTTTTTTTTCTTGTAGAAATCTTTGGGTTAGAAGAGATCTTAAAGGTCATCAATCTAACCACCCAAGCAGTCTGGCCTTTAACTCCATAATTACAATATGGAAGTTACTGGCCTCTAATTTCCTTAGGAGGTAAGAGGACACACATTCATGTAGTCTATCCCCTGAAGATTAATTAAAAAAAAAATCGCTGGATAGTTGAGGGAAAAAAACACAAATATATCCAAAGGAAAAACACCACCACCAAAAAAACAAACAAAATGTGAAAGATAAAATGTGGTGTGCCTGTATCTGGAGAATACAAAAACACCTATATTATTTTGACAACTCAGTGTACCATTGCTAGTTCTAATTTCTATTTTTCCCTTTCAGTTTATAATTTATAAAACAGTATGTCTCTCATCTGACAACTGTTGTGGTTACTTGTGAGGTAGTATAATCCTCATTTGATAAATGTAAACATCAATTTCTGGTTTTTCCTAAGGGCTACAGACCTAGTAAGTATCATAACTCAGAATTTCAGGCTGACCTGTTTTTTTCCCCTCCAAGCCAAGACAGACATGCTATCAAATATAGTATCAGATATAGCAAATACATCTGTGAAGATACAGTGCTGTACAAAATGTTAATAAACACTGTTATCAAATATATCCTTAAGACCTGGGTACTCAGTGGCCATTTTGGGTGCATATTTTCCTTCAGAGAGGATAGTAACTTATAACCTACATATAAAGATTCCATTTGCCATGATACTGAGTCATCTTCTGACAAGGTCTTTACAACTCTAAAATCATTCTTCCCCACATCAGTATCAGTTCCCCTTTTTTAACCCCAAATGTAGACTCTAGTTCTTCCTGCTAGATTTCAGGTACTACCCCTTCAATGTAAGATGAAAACTACTTTCTGCCTACCTACTGAGGCCCTAATGTATCATATTTTTTTTTCTTTTCTTGTTTTCCTTTAATTTGATGTTTTTGCTTGATGTTACTGTTTGTTTCTGGTTTTTAATAAGGTGCCTTCCAATGTGCTTGGGCTCTGTTTTACTCCTTTGACTGAAGCATCTTTTCATCTTTTTTCCTCTTATAGCTTACTGTTTCCCATTTGATTCAGACATTTCCTTTATCTTTTATAAGGCCCAAACTTAGAATGGGGGAAGAAAAAGAAAACTTTTTTTCTCCAGAGAACAACAGAGGTTGTCTTTTATTAGAGGCTATGTTTATTACAAAACCTTTTATTGTCACGAAATCAGATTTTAAAACAGAACTTGAAGCATCTGATTGGGGTATGTGATATTCACTTTCAGTACATGTAGAATATTAGCCATAGGCCACATATGGAAATAATGTATTTCTTATAGTTACGTGTCATGGGGTAATGCTATTCTTTCAAATAGGGCATACAATACTAAGAATAAGAAGATAAGGAAAACCACTTGATGTGCATAAAATTGTTACAAAGCATTAGAACATTCCTTTTCAATCTTTGGGTTTCATATTGTTTCTAAAATGAAAAGGATTGATTATAAGATTTCTGAAGAATTTAAGGATTTAGAAAAATCCTCTAGAAAAAACCTGGAAATTGGTGTTTACATTTATTTGAGGATTTAAAATTCTGAAACAATATTCTTCAGTTCTACTTTTTAGCAGTGCTTAGCATTGCTAGTCATATTATTATCACCACGAACTGTTCTTTTTCTTCTTTTATATTTGGAATTGTACATTTCCCTCCAGAGACGGTATCAGAGCCTTCTCTGCCTTCCCTGCTCTTATTACTAGGGTATAAGAAGAGAACATGACACTATCATAGATGTGTCCATTTATAGTCCTAGGAAACGGTGAAAAAAGAATTTATAAGTGAATGCTTAATTGAAAACTAATGGCTAAAGACTCATAGTCTTGCAGAAAAGTAATAAGGAAATGGGTCCTTGCATTTGGATAGCTTAAATTTATCTTGAAAACATGGGTCAGCCCCGACTGAGTTAGAATCCTCCCAAGTCTAGGGATCTGTTAGGAGGCCTGGTTTTGTTTTATGGGTCTAAATGTAAATGTTAGTCCCAGATAGGCAGAGTTTACCTCTCTAATTTGTCCTGCAGGTCAGTCTTTAAAAAAACAAGAGTATAGCATCCTGCAGTGTAAGAAAGGCATCCTGTGTAATTGTTTGCCAAAGGTCAGAGGGCAAACACTGTTGTGACAGTTGGGTGGGTTTGGCACACTTCTTTGGGGGAAGATGAGAGGGAAAAGGGGAGTTGACGTTGATCTTTTGAGATAGCAGTAGCAGAAGACAGTCCCCAAATTTCTAGCGTCTTTTTGATATTCCTTCAGTCCACATGAAGAGTTTCCATTTTTAATCTCAGGTGTTAGAAACATAGTCATAGAAAATAAGAGTTGATCTAGCCCTTATTTTTATATTCAAGAAAGTTAAGTCATAAAGCCTTCTGGAAGCCCGAGGTTACCTTGAGGAAGATACAAAGAATCCAGGTCTCCCACAGTCTTATTCTAACGTAAGTCTTTCCTATCTAGCTTTCATCCCCCGTGTCCCTCCAAGCCTCACCGGATTCAACCTTCTTGTTCTTAATATGTAGTTTTATGTCTTTGCTGTGCTGTTGCTTTAAATTAGGAAAATTTTTTTCTCTTCTTCTTCCCTCCACATCATTCTCCATCTTAAATATTTAACTCCTTACTTCTCCAAAGGGAATTAATTCTTCCTCTGTTTTCCCAAAGAACTATAATTTATAGCTTAATACTTAGCATTTATTTTGGTCACTATTTCACATATTTTTTTTAATTTTGTAAACATATCAATTTAAGTCTATATCCATAGATAACTCTGTCTGTAATTATAGATATAAGATTCAGTACCTGTCCTTGGACTTCATCTTCCTCATATGCACATATACCTCCTCCTCTATCTGCATAGGTCTTATTGCAGGAACACATACAATAAAGTATACAATTACTGATGAAAGGAAACATGCATGTGCATAAGTGTATTGTGAGATGAAATTAAATGGTCTCTAATTGAGGGTCTTTAATACACTTTCCAGTCTTAACAGCTTTTAAATAGATCTATGGTTTAATATTAGAATCAAATCAAATCAGCTAGTTTAAACCAGCTACTATTTACATTAACCTTAACTTTGATTTTTCTAACTAGGGACCATGACTAAGAAATGTCTGAGAATTTTGCATAAGTTTTACTTTACTGAAGTCATCTTCTAACTATTGACCATGACCAGGAACTCATCATGGTTGCTAAATAAAAATTCTAAAAATGACATTTTGGGAAATCAGTAAGCAGAGAAGAAGCTGAATATGTCTTTTAAAGAGATGCTAAGGATGAACCCCTAGTGTGCTGGTTTCATCATACTCTTGCAACCTCAGGCCATACAACTTATGCTGTTGCCACTTAGCTCTTTGACAATGTAGCTTAAAATCCTTAACCCACAGAGAATCTGTCTGAATTACAAAGCTTAGTGAATTAAAAGGGAATGAGAAGAGAATGTAAGTTCTGAATTAAGATGAGAGCAATATTGCTATTTTATCTACTTAACAACTGAATTATCAATAATTCCTCAGGATTGTGTATGTGTGTGTGTGTGGAGGGGGGAAGCTGGGCATCAAACTCGGGGGCCCTATGCATACTAGGCAAGAGCTATTACTGATCTATGTACCTGGCCCTTAGTTGGCTCCAACTGCCACTTAGCTCCTGTGTGCTTGTGTATGTGTGGACATTTGTCTTTAAATTATTTATAATGAAGCCTTGCTTTGCTGCTTGTTTCTTTCTGTAATTGTAACACACTATATTAGACTTCATTTGAATAAATTATTTAATCTCATTATTTATCTATTAGGATAAGAAGATATAATCTTTAGTTTTGCTATACTTTCTTTTCCTTTTTTGTGTGTGGGGGGGTGCAGGGATCAAATTCTTGGCCTCACATTTGCTAAAGCAAAAAACTCAGCCACTGAGTTACCTCACCTACCCTCATTTTCCTTTACCTTTAAGTGACATATATATTAATCCTACAGTAAATTTCAGTCTTTGCTGGAAATCACCTATTTTTTATATGCCTCACTCTTCTTGTGATGTTTTAAAATCTCTGCTGACAGAGTTGTCCAGTTTGATCGATGCAGATAATGTTTTCTTACAAAATCAAACCAGCGGCTTCTATGGGCCAGAATATCTGGCTTAACCACTTGGGTCACAGAGACACACCTACTTGGTTGCACCACTTTTTAATCGAGTTGTGAATCAGGATTGGGAAGCTAGAGTTAAACTGTTATTGTGTCTGTAACAGTAGGAAACTCAGGGGACCAAGATTGAGGAAAAAGGTTGCTAAAGGAAAAAGTCTATCTGTGGGGGTCATTTGTACCAACAAAACCTCTCATTTCCCCTTGCAAAGCATACAAACCAAAAAATTGATTTACTCTAAGACTAGATCTCCACTCATTGTTGGCACATGCATGAGACAGCAAGCTCTTCTGTGACAAGCAACTTTTGCATACAAAAAGCACGTGGTTTAGAGTCAGCAGACCTGTGTTCTAAGGCCCAGCCTTAAGCATAATTTATGTGTGAACGTCATTATATTATTCATCACTTGCATCCTGATTTCTTTATCTGAGAACTCGGAGTAATGATTCCATGTGTGCTTCACAGACTTAGTCTGTGGATCAAACCAGAAGAGTCCTGTAGCTAAGAGTTTGCCTGTTTACCCTTCACACTCTCCAATGCAGGAAATATAGAACTAAACTGGGCACAACCTTTGCTCTCAAGTTCTTATTTTCTTGTGGGACGCATGAAAACATGATTAAAAAATGAGATCTATAATGATCTAGGCAACCTAAGAATAGGGTGAAAATTTGGAGGAGAGAGCAACTGTCTACCTAGAAAAGACAAGAAATGACCAAGGATGGGGGGAGGGGACAAAAGATAGATCTAAACACAATGCTAAGTACATAGCAGACAATCAACTAGTGTTGAGTAAGTGGTAATGTGTTATGTGGGTGTTGAAGAATTCACTTGAATCTGCCTATTGGGGAAAATAAAGAAACTAATATATGCAGAGCTGCAAAATTGTGAAATATAGGGTATGTGTGCTCTGTAAACGGTAATATACAGTACACACCCTAATGTTATTGTACATCTCCAAATATTGGCATCCTCTTTGCCAATTAATGTGTTTTTTCCAATAGAAGTACTCAAGACTATCCTGGGGAGAAATATAGAATGTCATAAATCTAGACTCAATCATGGAGTTCTTATAAAACATTTTCATATATTCTTGAAGTTGGGTTTGCTTTTCCATTGGGAAAAACAATGCCCAGTGGTAAATTCCAAAGCTTACATTATTCACCTCTTTTTATAACTTCACATAAGTTTCACTCTCTTCTGTACTTGGGGTCCCTTTGACAAAAAGGACAGTAAGAAGTCACTTCGTATTTATATCTGTGGGCCAAGTTTTCCTATAACCTACACTTATAGTGAGTGGAAATGGTTATCAGAGACAGGTTCTTTTCGTCCCATGATCTGTTGTCACAAACAGAAGATTACACCAGCCTGGTGATATTTGTGCCTGAGAGAGTAGCCAGTGCATACTGCCTCCCCAGTTCTAACAAACACCATGTTTTGACCTGTCTAGTTTACCTCAATCCTTCTGCAGGAGGTAGTAGGGAAGTCAGCTATTCTGGATCCAGCTAAGGTTTCAGTCTTTTTCGTTTTTAATCATTTTGATTCTTTTTTTTTTTTAACCTGTGATTTTATTTCATGTGCTTTTTTCTGGCAGAGGGTTGTTTTCTTCTACAACAGACATTATGAAAGCATTTGCATAGTAAGAAAATCATGTCCCTTAGAAGTGTGTAGACTCTGACAGTGTCAGTCCCAGTTAAGGACTCTAGAAATCACAGGGGATTTAGCCGTTCAGATCCTTTGTTGTGTTTACAGTGAGTTAGGAAACAGGCTAGGTAGCAATTTCAAGGACAGTGGACAAATCACAGAGTGAGTAAAGTGGAACTTGAAAACAATATAGTTAAGTCACTTTGCACATCATTAAAAAATGATATTTAGTATCTAGGGGTAGTACAGTTTTGAGCAGTATAGGAGAATGCATAATAAGTGGAAATAGAGGTCTCCGAGTGGATTAATTCAACCCCTGTAGTCTATGACACAAGGGTGGTATGCACACTGGGTGTGAGATTTGCAGATGGGATTATTCAAGCATCCCCAAAGTCACAAAGCTGTGACTTCTCTTATTTTGGGGAGCTGAACTGTGGCAGCCAGTAGACACATAGCCTACAAGAAAGGTACAGCCCAGCAGGAGCTGAAACTGGAGAAAGATGTTGGAACTCTCTGAGGAAATGTAAGTGAAGCCTAAAATTGCCAGGGCTCAAAGCTTGATAGACATCAAGAAGTCCACAGAATCAAGTGCCTCATAGGCTTCTAAAGGAAGGAAATTCCACAAGAGACAGATGTCTGGTATCAGCTAATAGGGGAGTTGTCTGTCTTCATCAATAGCAAAATTCAGATCATGGTTAAACAGACACAGGCAAAGACCAAAAAAATGGAATCAGAGTTATATAGGATATATAACCTGTTAATTAGACTTGTCTAATTAACAGGTTGAAAAACTGAGGCATGCACAACTGTGCTTCAGTTTACCAATTTAAGAGCAAGAACTTAAACATAAGTCCATGACTCTCAGGGCAATGATCTTTCTTGTACCATCCATACAGGCAAGAAGGGTTGCCTTCCCTGTGGTTTTAGGTAGTATAGATCATTAAAATCTGGAATTGCATTGGGCAATACCTCAGTATGTAACTAGAAGGAAAGATGATACATTATGTAATTAGCTTGAACAAATATTTGTGGTCCACTTAACAAAAAGAACTGAAAATGATGTAAATGAGACCTGGACCCCAGGATTCTAGAGCTTTTTACTATTCCTTGTAGTAGACTGTGTCATTTATGACCACTCACCGTAGAGAATTCACACATAGAGAATGTGACAGTAGATAGGAAGGTCAAGGACAGAAATACAGTATATATTAGGCATTAAGCACAAAACAATCTAACGTTTAAAAAATAATTTGTTGAAGGTATTCAATAGCCAAGTTCGTAACCAAAGACCTGAATGAATAAAATAACTAAAAGTATACTGAAATTTATTTGGAATCTGTCATATAAACTACTGTGATAAGGTTGGGTGGGAAAGTTAAATATTATAATATGGGCAATGGGATTATTCAAGAATTCCCAAAGTCATAAAGCTGTGACTTCTCTTACTTTTGGGAGCTGAACTGTGGCTACAGTTTTTAATTTACAAGATAATAGATCAACAAAACAAAAAATAACAACAGTATGAGAACACAAACAGGTCGGGTCTGGTGACGCACACCTGTAATCCCAGCAGCTCATGGGGCTGAGGCAGGAGGATCTTGAGTTCAATGCCAGCCTCAGCAAAAGCAAGGGGCTAAGCAACTCAGTGAGACCCTGTCTCTAAATAAAAAGTACAAAATCGGGCTGGAGGTGTGGCTCAGTGGTTGAGTGCACTGAGTTCAATCCCAGTATCCCCCCACCCCGCCCCGCCCAAAACAAAAGAACAAAAACAAAACACAAATGGGCTTGATTTAAAGACATGCTCTTTCCAAAGTAGACCAATCAATGGGGGTAGAGATGAGTATGTTTATTAAGATGACAGATGTAACATAGCAATAGGCAGAAGGTAATTTTTTCATAAGTTTTATACAAAATATTAATCTTATTTTAACTATTATCAGCTATTAGTGCTATTGTGGTAAGGTGAAGTGCAGTGCAGATTGTTGATCTAAACATAAACTGGTATAATGTCTGGAAATCAATGTAGTGTTATTTATCAATGGAATGTTGTCTGTTAATTGAATAATTCAGCTTATGTTAATTAGTAGCATAGTACTTTTTGTTTTACCATTAGAGTGTTAAAGAAAACTGGAAGCAAAATGAATATTCAATTAATGGGAAATGGCTAATTCAATGAGACTAAGTAGCAATTTAAAATCATAATGTTGTTCAGAAAATATGGTAAATGACCTGAAAATATACTCGTATTAGTAGGTTAATTTTAAAAAGTAGGTATATTCATGAATATATACAAATAAATAGTAAACGTGTGTGTGTGAGTGTGTGTGTGTGTATACACATACACATATAAACATTTAACAAAATATGTGTGTAATATTTAATAGTATATGCTCAGTTTATAAAACATACATACTTGTATAGTACGTATCTCTGGCAGAGAATATATCAAAATCTTAACAGTGGTAACCTACAGGTTTTGGAACACATGACTGTATTATATTCCATATACTTTGTTTTCTATGCTTCCAATAATATTTATAGTATAAACAAATAATACATGTGTAAAATAAATCATTTTAGGTTCTTATTTGCATTTATAATAAAAAGAAAATAACCTAGAAATATTTGACAAACTTTTCGAAGTCTTAATATCTTTAATAATAAAACACCACTAATCCAATGGGACAGAGATGGTGGGGGGAAGGCAAAGGATATTAGCAGATTATTTAAAAAAGAAATGCAAAGAGCCAATGAATACATTGAAACACAGTTGTTCTTGCTAGTAACCAAGGGAATTCATATAAAATAAGACTTTTTCATTTATAAAGTTGGAAAAGATAATCCTCAGTGCTATAATAATATCCTTATGCAAATATATTTTTTAGTATCTTGGGATTGAACCCATCTAGTGATTTAAGTCCATAATATTTGAACCAGTATCTTTAGTTGCATAAATGTGTTAAAAAGGAAGTGGCCATAATACTGTGAAAACTAACAAAAAATTATATACCGTGTGATCTTAATTTGTTTACATACATAAATACAGAGGATGGCAAAGGAAACTTTTTGACAATAATTCTGATTGGTATGCTTATAGTTAGCTGGATTTTAATTTCGATTTTTCTTTTTTTCTTCTAAATATCACATTATTTTGTAATCTAACTCCTTTTAAATGCAAAATGAAAGTCAATGTGAAGAAATGTGATTGTGTCTCCTACATTTCTGCATTTATTTACTCAGCCTGTTTTAGAAATGTTTAAAAGCAAGGCATTATCTAAATCCATGGGAGTAGTAAAAATATTGTTACTATTATAATCATAGAGTGAGTTCTCTGGGAAATGAGCTGCTGGGCTGCTCTGGACCTAACAAAGAGAAAGGGATAAATACAGGATCAGAGGGATATTAAGGTGCCATCTAACCAAACAGCACAGTCTATGTGTGGATTCTGGAACCTAAATGTATGGATTCTCATATTGATTCCACTGCTTGGTATCACCCTACATAGAGATGTCTCTGTCTGTAAAGGATAATACAAATAGCCTTAATCATAATTTTTATGAGAATTAAATGACCTCAATATATGTAAAGTGTTTTGAAGAGCACTTGACTCATAAAAAGTTCAGAGAGAGAAAATATAAACCCTGTCCACTATTTTATTTTTTATAGAATGTTTACACAAATAAAACACTGTTATCTTGAGTACAGCTGTCAGACTTGGGACTGAACTCATTTTCCTTTCCTAGCCAGTGACCCTAAAAATGGTATGGTATTGTATCTTGTTTTGGAATTTAGCTTTAGACTAGAGAGAAAATTGATCTGGTGAATTAATTTAGTGGCTTTCAGTAGCTTCTACAAATGTTTATTCTTGTCACTTATGTGAGGTAAGAGAAACTTGGCTCAGGGAAGATCAGTGCTTCAAAAGTTACTCAGTGTGCTCTGTTGAACATCCTTTACCTGAATGGTAACTGACGTTAAAAGGACCTAATTGATTTTATTCTGCAGCAGCTTGGAAAGTCCCCACATTTCTGATGTTTCACATATGCTTTAAAAACCCCAACCTTTTTTTTTTCTTTTCTTTTTTTTTTTTTTACAATTACATGTTTATCATGCTGGCAAGTTTCCCTTTTGACAAATAATCCTTGAGATTTGAGATGCTGAGCTTGGATTGATGGAGAGCACCATTTTTTCTCTCTTATATTTTAATCAGCATGCTTAGCTTCTTATAGGAAAGGCATCTCTGAAATAAGTGTCAGTCTCATAATAAACTCTGGGAAAGAATTTATGGTTCAACTTTCTAGTTCTTTCTTATAAAAATTAAACTGTTTTAATTGAACTTATATTCATTGAGCTTTAGAGGCTAAGCATGGTATGAAATCTACTCTCACTTCAATAAGCCTCATAGTCTAATGAGGGAGACAAACACGTACACAATCTTGTGTGCTGAAAGGTAGAATTTTATGAATGCTTTTATAAACATTCGTGTGGGCTAAGATTTAACTTCAGATAGGGAATTGAAAAAGTCCTTATGAAGGTAGCATTTAAAGAATCTAAAAATGTCTTAATATATCAGGTAAAGAGAATGGTGGCATTCAAAACAGAGGATCTAGATAGAGCAGAGGGACAGAAATGGTCCCTGAGGCCAGCATATAGTCCACAGATAGGAATTTAGGGGAGATGATGCTGAGAAGGTAGTTTGGGGAGAGATTTTGAAGGACTTTGAATGCCTCTCTAAATAGCCAGTTTCCTCCCCCTGGCATTGGGGTATCCTGGGGAGAGACATGATCAGAGTTGCTCTTTAGAAAAGACAAGGTCACCAGGAGGGAGCTCCAGAAGGCAGGAGGGAAGAGACACTGTGATGCATTCTTTCTTCTACCTTCCTCAGGTAGATTTTTGGTTAAAGAATCAAAGGAATGATCTATTTAGAACTAGATACACATTATTTCTTAGAGTTTCAACTGTTGCTATAAAAACCAGTCATCAATTTTTTTAATTTCCTTTAATATCTACCTAATCCTAGCCAAATTTACCCAAACCCTTGGCCTCTTCTAATCTCGCCTCCCCTTCAATTCAGTAGAACTAATCTCATCATGAGGGTGTACATTACTTGAGTTCACAAAACCTTAGCATTTCGCTTCCTCCACCTGAATGCATGCACAAAAAGGTAAGAGCACAAAATCGCTTCCATCCCTTTCTGAAATATCATATGTGTAATGTTGTTCTCTCTCCAACCTAAATTGTATGAGTTAGGAGCTTTACATAAATGCTTTGAGTACCAAGGGCTCTTCTACTTGCTTAGCTTCCTCAGGGGGATATGTTATAGAGCCTTTGACATTGGTACATGCGGAAGATGGCATTTCAAATTAGAGAAAAATACATACTATTCAATAAATGATAAAAATCATTTATTTTATGGATAGTATTTGTATGTTTCTTATACAAGCATGACTTCTGGAAAGTTAGAAAATTTGCCTGTAAAAATATTTGGACACGATTCTCTAACACTGCAATCCATTTGTAGTATTTTATAGCACTGGGTTAGGGAAGGCCTTTCAGACCTATCTTAAAACCAGCAAGTCATATAAAAAGAAAAATAATACATTTGATTATGGAAAATAATTAGAGTTCTTCTGTACCAAAAAGCAAACCACAAAAACATGTGCAAGAAAAGTCAGATATATGCAAAGAGAAAAAAATATTCAAACATTTATGATAAATAATTGAATAACTGTTAAGAAGCATATTCAATAAAATATTGGCATTTTTCTATTTATGGAAAATACATGATGATCCCACCTGTAAAAAATCTGTTCCCAAAGCTGTGGGTTTATATCAATGATATTTTCATCCAGAGGACAGTACTGACCCTTAATTCTGAGGCCATGAAACTTCAACTCATCTGGAAAAATACCTGAGAATGGAAAGTTATGAACTCTAAATAGAGTTATTTTGACTCCTGAGGGCTTGGGACATTCACTGAAGGTATTTTATTTTTTTCATGTGTTTTCAAAGTGTGCATAATAGTACTTACCTACATCATCTAGGTTATTGCGAAAATGAATACACATTACTAAATCTTTGCGATCCATGGATAAGCATTGTTTTGTGGTGAGCGCAGAGAATTGTTACTTTATTTGTAAGCTTGTGCTCAAATAAATGCATGATACTTACATAAAATATTCACACTAATTCAGAAATCATACATTATAAGAAATAGTTTAATTAGCTCTTAGGGAAATGTTGTGCGAAGTTCAAATTTACATGGCCTGTCAGCTGATTTTTCATTTTAAGGCAAAACAGACAACAACAATAGCAAAAAACATGCATTTTGTCCCAACACATTGCTCCTTTTTGCTTTATGGCATTTATCTTATTATCTATACAATTTGACTATTTTATTTGTATAATATGAAGATGAGCAAATTGAGGGGGAAAATGTCAAAGTAAAATAAGAGAAACATAAGTAATCCTCCAAGTCACTCCTTTGAATTTTGGACAAGGATATAGACCCTTATCTTAGTAATGATCTTAAGAAATAATTTAGTTCTGCCCCTCATTTCACAAATAAGGAATTTGAATCCAGAGTGGTTAAGTAACTTGCCCCTAGGGCACAGACCTAGCTGAAGGCAGAACTGGGAACACAGCCCATATCTTCTAACTCCCAGTCCAGTGCTCTTCTCCTCAACTACCAGAGTCCTCAAGGAGTCACAGTGCCTATATTGTCTGAGATTTTGTCTGGAATCTTGGTAGATTTATGCTAGATCAAGACCATATCAGATTTTTTTCATGCTGTGCTAATACACAGAAGAAATTTGACCATTTTTTACTTGCTGGAAATCTTTGGACTTTGTAAAAATTAAAGTTTAACATTTTGATTGTATGTTATCAACACTTAAGACCTTCAGTTCTAGATTTAGGGGTTCAAATGGTTACACTATCCCATGAGTAAATAATAATAATAATAATAATAATAATAATAATAATAATAATAATTAATAATACAATGCAGTAACGACTTTCTGGGCAGCTGTGCTAACAGCATCTACTCTAGAGCACTGACCCCAAAGCCTGACTTATTCAGGACTACCTACAAGGCTGTATAAAGCCAGTTGTTGGGCCTGCAAATCTGGAGAATTTGATTCAGTCAGACTGCGCTGAGACCAGATCCCTGTTTTTACAAAGAACCTTGGGTGATTCTTGGGTCATCCAAGTTTTCCAGACACTGTAATAGAGCACAGTTTTAAGGAAGCAGGCTTCTGCTTTCCACTATTGCCCTATAGCTGTCAGTGGGTATAAAACTGAAATACATAGTGTAAATGATTATGCTGCATTTTGTAAGTAATTTTTTTCTTTATAGCTAGTGCTCATTTGTTTAATTACAGGTAAAAGAGAGGTCATTCTTCTTAATGTTTGAGTGAAGAAATTAATGTTTTATGTGATATAAATGTGTAGCCTTATATGATTTTCATGTTCTTGGATACTTGAGATCAAATTATACTATAGAAAATAGTTCATTAAAAAAAAGCAGCAGCAGAATTATTGATAGTAATTCAGGAACCTTAAAATGACCTTTATCCCAATGACTACATCATCTTTTATATGCAGCATTTTATGAATGCCAAAGTAGAATTAAGGAGGAGGCAAATCCAACATTATAAACATATTTACAAACTTTATTTCTGAAAGCTATGTACTAATCTATTATGATTACTAATTTTCATCTAATGTTCTTCTACATTTTGGAAGAAATTTAAATATGCATAATAATATTAGCCAGTTGTAAGTTTCGGGCAGAACAGAGGAAATTGGCTTCCTGATTAGAGGGTAGAGGACAGATATAAATCTAACTTAATCCAAACACTGAGCATAATGAAAGAGTATTTTAGAAAATCATATAACTATCAGTGTATATTCATCTTTACTAAATCATGATGACCAAGGCCAGATCCTAATGTGTTTGTATGTATTTATGTAAATACATTTTTAAAGCAAAAGTTTAATAGATCTGTCATGCTTTAGAATACATTCTATTAATCATTTCAATAGAAGCATCAAGTAAATACTCAATTTTATTATCCATTCACATGAAATAATAATGTTTTTGAGTGTTAATAAAATCTAGGTGTAATAAAGTGGATAAAGTAAATATTCAATTAGAGAAGATTTTTTTAAAAAACTGGACATATTTCCAAGGATTTATATTTCCTATATGTAATATGGATAATTATTTGTTCTTACAAGGCAATGGGACCAATGGTTTGAATTGTGATCAACATCTAGTCAGAAAAATGAAGTGGCTTTATCAGCATTGCTCCGTATGAAACCACTGGCATGTCTCAGGAGAGAATAGGTGGAAATTTTTGAGCTTTCAGGCAGCACATTTTGATTTTTTTTTAATTTAGGAAGTATAACAATGGATTTTAGTATTTGCCCCTAATTTATAAATTTGTATAATCATTCATGAAACCTTAAATCTAGGATTTAAACTCAAAAAAAGAAAAAAAAAAAAACTTCAAAAACTTTCCCTGACATTTTACTCTCCAGTTTTAAAGTACAAAATAACTTTTTGAAATGCCTCCTGTAAGTCCTGGTGGTGGTCGGTTTCTTTGGAAGACTCTGTTTTGCTTTGGGGAGAGAGTGCACTTTCTTATGAAAGAGACAGGGAAAGTTTTACCTGTCTGTCTCTTTCCTGTTTTTTTTTTTTTCTCTTTCTTTTTTCTTTTAAAGATTGGTGATAAGGAATTCTAACTACTTAATGAGATGGGAGAGGCCTCACTCCATTGGAGTGGAGGAGTCCAGGTGGAAGTTGATGGATTGGACAGGTAAAGAGAAGAGTCCCGCCCCTCATGCCTATAGTTGGGTATATATTAGGGAACCTAAAAGTATGTAGAGAGAGTGAGAAAGGGAGAGAGGTACCTGAGTTCTCTTATCTTCTTAGTAGATTTATACTGTGAGGGTCTCAGAGGGGGTGGGGGGGTTGGCAAAACCCTGGAACCAGAAGAGAGGACAGCAGCATTGATCAATCTTACAGCTAACATGTTGTACCTGGAAAACAATGCCCAGACTCAATTTAGTGAGGTAAGGATTTAAGATTTAAGCACTTCATTTAGAGATGCTTTCTCAGTTTTGGTTTTTAAAATAAAAAGATGTTTGGGGTTCTCGGTTACCCAATGTAATGTTTTTGCAGATTGTATATGGGAATCTCATTTTCTTGGTTAATGTTTTCTGTAGTGGCTCTAAGATTATTATTATATTTTCTTTAAAGTAGGAGATGAAACTTTTGGAGAAAAGGGAAAAGAAAAATTTCTGGTTAACATTGCGTATTTGAAGAAATCCAATATTCAGGAATTTATAAAATCACTCTTTTTAAGAACAGGCTGCTTTAGCAGATCGCACTTTGTTACATACATTGAGTTGATTATTCTGATGGATATTCATGTGTCAGGGAGATAAATTAGTTGGCTATGTTGTCTTTACTTAGTTCTATAGCCAGAGTTCATCTTAAAAGCAAATGAAGTTTGTTTGTCTCAAAATGATCAGGTGGTGAGATTTTTTTTTTTTTTCTGAAAGCCATCTTCGTTTTTAATTTTATCAATCCAAGGACCCACTTAAATCCTGAAGAGATTTTAGTAATGTACTTATTGTCTGGTGATTGACTTGGATGTTTGCTGTGTAATGACAGAGGTTTCTAAGAGCAAATACATCCTTAAATATTATGCATGCATACATGTAAATGTTTACCATAGCAGGCGAGATTTTGTTTAAGGAATTGATGATTCTCTGATTTCTTAACAAGTTTGACTTACGGATTTAAATCACCGGGCAAAGAGGATAAGGAGGGGGGAAAAAATCCTGAAGAGACTGTAGGGCTTTGAGGAAGTTTCCTAAGGTTGAGGGAGGTCTAACAACAATATTAGTTTACATTCCTCAGAATAGGGCAGCTGTGTTGACACTAATCAGATTGGGGGGGCTGGTTGTGGAGAGTTCAGTGTTTCAGATGAAAATGCTTGCAGGTGAATGCTTGAAAAAGTAGGCTGGAGTCCTCAAACTGAGCTCCTTAAAAATCAAAACAAAATGCATAGTACTCCAGGCAGACCGCAAAGGGAAGAGGGCAATGGAGCCGGCACTGTCACATTGACCATGCTATTGTCTAGACACCTGAACTGTGTAAATATAACAGGGGAAATATCAAGTTATCAGAAGAAGGAAAAGGAAGTGTCTATTTTCCTTTAAAACATTCAGGCAGTCCTACTTGTCCTCAGTAGAGAAACTTGAGTTTCTTGTTTTGCTTTAATATTGAAAGTTACCTTAAAATTGAGTTGAGAGCTTAAACTCATCAACAATTCTTTTTAAACGGTGATAACTTTTTATGATCTTCTTGTTGTGTTCTATTGGATCCCATTTTGCTCAGTCGCAATCTCTATGATCCGTCTGTTACATATATATGCCTTTGTTCCCGAGCGATTTCACATAGTATTTATAATCAGTGTAAGATCTGTGTAGCTAAGTTTTACAAAACAGAAGAAAAGTTGGTTCAGAGATATCTTTAAGAAAAGCTCAGGATGTACAAAGTGGAAAAAACATTATTATTTTAAAATGAATGTAATGTCATGAAAAAAACTGCATAAACACTGTGATTAGAAGATCTTTGTAGGGATTACTTTTAGGTAGAGGCCAAAGAGTCAGCCGTATAGGAAAATATGACATCCTTATGATGAAAGAAAATACCTTTACACAGGTCTGTGTTTTTCAAAAACGTTAGGTAAATGTGTGGTCAGGAGCTCAAAAGGCAGCATTTGTCTGTTTCCTGTTGGAATGCTGCTTAGGTGCACAGAGGAATCTATGAAAAAAAAATATGGCTGAACTTTTCCTCCCTCCCTATGTTTTTTGGTGTATTTACTTCATGATTTTCGTATCCTTCCGCCGGCATATTGTGGGATTGTTTCATGGTCAGGGTTCTGTTTTAGCTCTTAGGGGCAGCTTTCTTTCCATGCACAGTGTACTTTCATAACCAGTCCTCTACAAAAATGCAGCTCTACATTATAGACTATGAAATGCCTGGGCCATCTGGTCCCAAGAATCCTGAAATTCAGTGCAAAAGTTATAATGTTTTGGGATTCATATTTATTAGCAACATCAATAGAGAAATAGCACTCTACTGTTATTCCACAATAATTTTTTAAAATAGCCAGGTTATGAATAAAAAGAGGCTTAGAAGTTTCCGCAAAAAAATCAAAATTACTTGAGAACTATAGTGTACTCTACAACTTCAAATAATTGGTTGGTTTAATTTACAGGCAATTTCTTTGAGTTGATGAGTAAAAAGTGACACAAGAGCCGTATTCCTTTTTGATTCCCTTTTTTCACAACTTACCAGTTATTATCACTTCAGCAGAGCTAGATTGGGTTTGCTGTAATGAACAGGAAAAGTTCCGGAAGGGAGGGGAACCTGGGCAGGATGTAACAAGCTGGGCTTGAGGTTCTACCCTGGGGTTACAGTGGTTTTACCCTGGGCTCCGCTACCCACTGACTGTCTTGAGACCCAGCTCAGACTTGGAGAAAGATAGGCTCAAAATAAAGGAGCTTCTTCACTGATTAAGTTTTAGTTCCACTTTCTTGCTCGCCCCCACCCCCCAAAAAACCTAGCCTGCATTGATGTGTGCATATGTGAATATGTGTGCAACCACTTGCATGTGTAAATGTGAGCAACAGAGACCCACACTCCATTTTAGAAAAGATCTTTATCAGAAGTCCTCATCTGGGATTTTAAATGAAGGAGGAAAGTTTTGTCTAATGAATTAGGATCGTAACAAGAATTCAAGGTTCATACACCAACACGCTTCATTTAACAAATCACAGTTAATGATTTTTTCTTTCCATATTTGAGAGTACTCTAGGAATATGATTGAGTTCTGCTTGTTAAGACTTCTTTTCTCAATATCAAGGAGAAATTGAAGACCCTAAAGAGGGCTGTTGCAATTCATAGCATATGTTCCAAAATAGCTTTTGTGAAAAAACCCATTGTGAAAACCTAGTTGAATGCAAGAGCAAAAGTGCTGAGGTAGCAGTGTGAGCTCTGAGTCCAGGTCATTGTCATTTAATTGACCTCTGGGCCTCCATGGTCAAGGAGAATAGTCTCTCGTACCTCAGTACTGTTCAGACAGGCTGAACCATTTTGTTTTAAGAGGGAGTGATTTTTCTTTTAATACTGTTGTTTGCTAACTAAATGCATTATCTTAAGCTTTCACATGTTGTGCTTCTGGGATATTTAGCCTCCTGTAAAAATAGCAGTGGGCAAGAAGCAGAAACTGCAGGTTTAATTCAGGTGTCAGTCAGGCTGCATCCCTAAGTTCAGGCTGTGGCATTGGATTGCACTACTTGTTTTCCAATTGGGTGCCCTCAAGCAGAGAGGGGACTGGGAGAAAGAGATCTAAGATTGCAGATCATAGATCGTACCTTCCTTCATTACTATTGGAAAAATGATTTGGTGATAATGAATCACTTATCCTTTATCTCGATTAAGGAAAGTATGTTTGGTTTGTTCTTTAGGAGGGCAGTGATCCTCAACGGGGGTATGGGGAGTACACCATGAATGAATGCTGGATCATCTGTAGCAACCAAAAAAAAAAAATACTGGCTGCTTTATTTTTTTATCATATTACATTCATTTTCTGAACATACCTGTTAACATTTTTTTAGACGATGTGCCTATAGAGAATTTAGATTCTCTATTGTGCTTATTAAGGGTGTATATATTTAAGGTCACGAGATTTGTTTATCAAGGAAGGATTTGGATCAAATGGTTGAGAAATATGTTGCCACAAATGCACTCTAGCTTTCTTTGATGTGCATGTGATTGCTTTGAGCGGGACCTGACCTGGTAGGAGAAACAGAAATAGGTAAAAATCTTCTCTTCAGATTATGATGATCAAATCAAACTTTTTTTGTCCTATTGAATATTTTTTAACTTCTAATTAATTTTTTCTCAAACTTTTTTTTATTTGTTGATAGACATTTTATTTATTTATTTATTTATTTATTTATTTTTATGTCATACTGAGGATTGAAACCAGTGCCCCAAACAAACTAGGCAAGCGCTCTACCACTGAGCCACAGCCGCAGCCCTAACTTCTAATTGTTTTATATTAAGAAAGAATGAGCACAGGTAACCAAAATATATCTCAGTGAAAAGTAACTTATTCTTATCATTTCTATTAAAATTTTACTGTTTTGAAGATTAAAAATTGTCCAAGCCCATGGACTGCCAGTTTTCATTTGATGTGTAATGAGTAAAAGGTTAGGTTACTGATAACAGTGTCATTGTCCAGTGCCAGTTTAGGAGCTCCTACATAAGATACTCAGTAGGGTTGGACATTTTGGTCTAGAACATAATAGGTTGAATTTTTAAGAAGTAAATTAATTCCAAGATTAATCTTATTTCTAATCTTTTCAAACATACCTCAGAGGCACAAGAAAATAATAAAGTGTAATTTTTTAATGTGTCCATTCTCTGAACATTTTATAATTTACACTTATGGTTTTTAGTTGAGTTGTACTTGGTCATTATTCATTTAAAGTAGTATTGCGAAAACTACATATTAGAAAAACTGCTCTTTCTTTTCAAATAAATGTTTAAAATCAGTTATGTATATAATGTTAGGCTCTAAAAATGAGTTAAGAAAATACTTCTACACTGAGAAGTTTATAGTTCATTGGCAGAGTGAGCCAATTATACATACACATACAATTATAACATAGGGAAGATCCTAAGTGTCATGTGAGAAGTGTGAGCCATATAAAGTAAGCAAGCAAGAAAGTCCCAAAGTAGGTAGATCAAGAAAATCCACAAAAATATTTAAGATGCCACTGCACTTGGAAGGAGAGGTAGAAATTTCTGTTTCCTTGAAATGTAAGAGAGAAGGAGAGGTAAAGTAATAAACAATAGAGGCACAGGGGTGGGGTGATGGCTGGTGCACTTAGAAATGTCCAGTAGTTCCTATGCATTTTGAAAGCATAAGATGATTATGAAATACAGTCAGGAAAATATAAGAGAAGAGCATCTCCATGAGGACCCTAACACTGAGAGAGTGTTTAATATAGTGACGATGACAAGCCACGGAAGGACTGCAGAGAGGAAGGGTGTGTTTGATCTCTTTTAGGGAGCTCTTGGGAAGATGTAAATTTAAGTTCACTCTAGAAATGCCTAGAAGTATAAAAATGCATTTCTCCACCTGATACTTTGGCTGCCATTTTTGTAAGAACATCCATCACTTTTCTAGAACTTTTGGAAAAGTAGAAATGGATTGTTTTTAAGATCCCATACAACTCATGTGTTCTCTGCCCATAGCTCTCTTTAACTGTGGTCTCTGCGATAGATAAATTAGGAAACATTGGTCTTAGTTTGTCTTTATTTACACCAGCTGTTCCAGCATAACTCTTGATAACACCCCTTTTCACTGTCAAAAGTATCCCAGTTCAGACAAATTACTTGGTTACTTTAAAAATAAAGACCCCATTTTTGTTTCAGTCTTTTCCCCAATACACCACTCCAAAATGAAAAAGTAGTCTAACTTTGCCTGGCCCTAGATGCAATGATTTTGATATACCAGCCATAAACCATTTAGATTATTTCTCCCACTGTAAGAAATCATTAGGAAAGTAGCAAAGAGCACCTTTTAGCCGTGAACCCTGGAGAATCCACCAATCAAAGGAGGATTTTAGATGCTAATAGATGACTCCAGTATAAAATAGGACTAGTAAGAGACACCACAAGTTCTAAAAAGAGGAACAGAGTTTAAGGTGTTCATGATGAAGGTACAATTGCACATGGTCAGAAGACCAGAATTCAACTGAGAATGGGGAGGACCAAGGTTACTCTGTGTAGCATGTAGAAAATGAATGAAGACACAAAGAACTGTACCAGATCCCATGAAGGAGCATAGTATATTGATTTAAAAAGGGAATGTGTTGATTTTACTGCCGGTCTGCATTTAATATGTATGTCAAAAAGGGAAGCTTCCACTGAAACAGCAAGACAAGATAGTAGGGGCTGTTATCTCACTAAGAGCCAGGACCTTCATGTTTTTAAAGTATGAACAGTGTTCAGAATTCAGGATTCTAAACTTGCACTGCACTTTGTTGGCATAGTACAGTGAGAGTAAAGAATAAGACCAAATGATTGCTTGGGTTGGGAGAAGTAGAGGATTTCCTGCTCAATTCCTTAGACTTTGCCAGAGACTGATAAGGCATCTTACCTTTTTGAATCTTGGTTTATGTTTTAAAGTTAATCAAAATTAGGAACAAAATTCAGACTGATTCTCTGTGTTAATTAGGAATTAAATTTTATTCGTTAAATATTCATCTTAGATATAGGATTAAAAAAAAAAAAACCTTTTTCTCTGGTCACTGTTGTAAATGCAAGTAGTAATGCTAGAGCTGAAGTATGGCATTTGTTCGGAATGAGAATCCCAACTGGGAAGTAATATTAATGACTTATTAAACAACAACAACAACAACAACAACAAAATCCCACCCTATTAAATCATCATCAACAACAAAAACTTCAGTATCACAAATGAAAAATCTTTGTCATAAAATTTTCAAATTTCATTTTGAAACAATAAAACATATTTAGGACTTTATATTGGAAGGGAAATACCAGGAGAACACATATCTTTGCCCGCATTAATATCCTCTCCTGCCACAGCCTCCTTCACCACTTCCATCTCACCCAGGAAGAAAACAGGCAACTTGAGAAGGCATTAATAGGCTAAGGCAGGAAAGATGAGGGGGGCCACAGCTAGGTGGCGGCAGTGATGTTGGGGCCACTGAGTTGATTTAAAGCCAGGGAAGGGGTAGGAGGAAGAAGGTGATAAATAGGGAGACATCCAAGCTTGTACCTCATTTTTTTCTCTTCCTTACCAACCTGTTCCTCCACTTATACGAACAGATTCTGAAAGTATCCAGTCTTAGCATGTGATTGTCCTCCTTTCCACTTCTTTCAGACATTATGGAAACCATGAGGTTTTACCAAATGTCACATTGCTCTTCAGCCTCATTTGAATAAGTAGTGAAACTGAATTGTCTACAAAGGCTTTTCAGAAGCATAGACGTCTCCACCTTTGATTCTCTTATTTAGGATGATAATGTAGCACATCTGCACTACACAAAACACACTCCTTTTTGGGGGAAAAGAAAAAAAGAAAAAAAAATTCTTTGAAATTTGTTTCTAAATTTATTCTGTTTGATAAAGCATAGCTTTATACACTATGATTTATAAATAAAAAATTTTAAGTTTCTTTACCAAAGACAATGTGAAATTGGACTGCTACGGAGATTTGCGCTGAGATGGCTTCACCAGATAATGCTCACCTGTCCATTTAAAATTCAGCAACTGTTGCTAAGATAAAGCACATGTTCTAGGTGAGGGAATAACTGGCAAGAATAAAGCATTTTTGGAATGTTAGTGAATGTGTGTACATAAATGGATGAATTGATATTTCATGCAAAACTTGTAATCAGGATTGCATCTTGCCTGGGTTTCTTAAATGGGGAAAAACATTATTTTTAAAAGCTGAAAGAGGGAATTTTGAATCAAGCTATGGTGTGTTGCCAGAGGCAGAAATTTATGAAACTCTCTTGTCAGCCATTCTGGAAACACTACAAAAGAAATAGTTCTACTTTCTTATTGGTGCTAAAGCCACTAATAGGTGCAGTTTAGTATAATACCCCTGTGAGAATTACCACCCTCAAAAGTGAGCTCGCTTTGGACAGAACTCTGCACAGGCATTTTCTTTTTCCTTTTAAGCTTGCGCAAAACACCCAAAGGGGCCATTTCCAATCCAGGCAGTGATCTTTTTCAAGTTTATTCTTTCTCAGATCACAGAGACAATGGGGAATGTGCCCTGTTTACTCAAATCAGTCTGGATTAGTGTCACCCTATTGATGGAATCAGAATTAAAAGGAAAACCATTACCCTCTCAGAGCAGGACATCAGATGTTTTGGGAATGGCTTGATTACTTTCAAATAGACTATATGAAAGTTTGTTACCAGACTAAGGTGGAGGACTCCACAGGCACACAGAGAGAAATGGTCACACTGGATGAGGTATGAGTTCTTACAAGCCTTAGTAATTCCTAGGGCATTACTTCAACAATGTCCAGTGCTAGAAAGGCAAACTCAGAATAGTGAGATTTCAGAAAAGACTCTTTTCTAAACCTTTTTTATTCCCTCAACATTGCCACATCCAAGTATTTATCTACAGGTCCTTTCCAGTCATTAAGGTTCTGCCTTAAAGATTTCTCAGATCCCACCCTTCTGAATGAGGCCTCCACCCTGTACACATTTTACTTCTCTCTATACCAGATGCCCTCTCCCTAGACTAAGGCTGTTTTAGAGTAGAGGATATGTCTATTTATCTCTGTATCCTATAATGTTCCCTGGATGTCTTGGGGACAAACATGGACTGCTGTGGCTTGAAATGGTATTTTCAGAAAGAAATATATCATACGATATATGATATAAACTAAGGAGAGACTATAACTAACCTGTGCAAAAGAAGTAACGTGCTCCCATACATTACATAAGCTTTGTTCACCTGCCTGTTTTGCAGACAACAGAATTATATGGTTTTCCAAAGGCCAAATGATTTCTGTGAAATGCGGATGCTAATTCATCATAAGGGCAGGGGGAATAGAAATACTTTGGATTAGACAAAGGGGAATGAGGGAAGGGAGGGGGATGAAAACAGGAAAGATAGGATAATAATGTCCAATTCATTTTACTATGTGCATATGTGATTATGTGACCAATGTAATTCTACATAATGTACAACCATAAGAAAGAGAAGTTATACTCCATATATGTATGATATGTCAAAATACATTCTACTCTCATGTATAACTAGAACAAATTAAAATATATATATATGTATATGTGTGTGTATGTATGTATGTGTATATATATATATATATATATATATATATATATATATAGTTTTCATCAACACATTGCAAGTTTTTTTCTTTTTGTTGATCCCAGTGTTATTTTCATTATACTTCCAGTGGGAAAAATTTTAAATACAGGGTAGTTTCCTAAGTATGAAAGAACTTGTACCCTAATAGGTAAAAAATGTGAAGTAAATGTTGCTTTCACATAATTGATTACCCATGAGGACAGAGAATGTGTTTGATTTAAAAAAAGAAAAAGCTGAACAGATTAGATTTTTATCATGCATTGCAATCAATTTTTAAGAGTGTTTACCTGAGTCAGTTTGTTCCCTGCATGTCTCCCGATCATCACCAGAGATGTGGGTGGTTTGATCTGGGTGAATAAGCTTGATGATTTGCAAACACTCTCCCCTTTTTATTTTCTATGGTGTTATTACTAATGGATGCCTGTGAAGTCTTGAAGTGAGTTTGCTCTTAAACATAGTGGCCCAGCCTTTTGTTTTTTCTTGAAGACACTAATGAGTTGTTATAATTATTAAACTGATTGATGGATTGTTGCTTTCATAGTGGAGTAAATAGATTGAAATGAATACTTAAGTGCCCTTTCAGAGTAGGAAATGCCTTCCACACAGCTACAAACTTCAGTTTTACTTTGCTGTTAAAAAGCTTAAAGGGATACTCCAATGATATGTAAATCTCCATGTCTAATTACAAAACATATTAAATAATTGAGAACTGTGCCTCTAATATAATAAAAAAGTATCAACCAGCAAAGCATTTGAATAGCAAATGCAAATCAGAACTCTTGAAGCTTTGACCCTCAATTGAATACACTTAGAATACTAACACCCAGTAGTATACTCCTTGTTTCATACTTCAGTATTCTTGCAAATAAAAGCTCCTGTTTTGGACTCTGAGGGTGTATTTTAAAGTCTGGAAAATGATGTCATGAATTTATATCATTTCCGAGAAATAGTTTGTGAGTTGGATAAACTATAATCTTAGTTCCTCAAAACATACATTTGTAAGCCATTAATTAAGTCATTATTCTAAGCTAAATTCTGGCTAACTGGGCAGAAATCATGGAAATTAGATAGGGAGGAACCAATTCTGTGGCCTATATACAAGAAACTAAGTGTCACTCTTAAGTGTATTTCCAGGTGATTTCTTTCCAAAGCAACCTGCATCAGTTATAATGGCCATCAGTAGGAAATGAAAAATGATATCACCAAACAGTTTTGGATTCTTATTGCTGACCTAGATGCATTAGAAACAAAATCTAGATCATCAGGTAAAAAACACTGCCTTGGCACCAAAGTGTGTATGTGTTCATTTTAAGGAAGTGGAAGCTCATTAGTAAACTTCTCAGCTAGGTGTGAGCTACCAGGTGTTACTCACTGTATTGTGAGTGACAGGACTGGCTATTCTGCTACTAGTTCCCATAAAAGCTGAAGGTAAAAGAACCATTCCCACTTACCAAGACAAGGTAAAACACAAAGGAAATGTCTTGGAGAGATTATTTGATGATACTCTATAATGTTCACCTGGCAATAATATATGAAGAGATAAATTTCATTTGGACACTTTTTTTCAAGATTAAAAAAAAGCAACACTTAGTTGTTCTAGAATAAAAGGGATAATTTCTGAAAGTGATTTTTATTTTGTAGTGTTTTTACATTTATTCTTTTTAGAATTATTTCCTAAGCATCTACTATGTCTCAGAAAGTCCAGGTACTAGGGATTTAGCACTAAATATGCCAAATATAAATAAGACCATTCTTCTTAAATTGTGTATTAGAGAAGACCAACATCAGAAAATAATTTATACAGATAGCTGATTTTAAGTATAATCATGTGATACACAGAGAATGTGCTAGGAAATGTGAAACACAGGAGCATAATCGACCTGTGCAGTAAAAGAAGGCTCCTGGGAGATGATGTTGAAGCCAAGAGTTGAATGATGAATTGGGAAACAGTCAGGATCTGTGAAAGACTTGAGGATTGAAGGAGTTTACCTTCAGAAAACTGAAGGAAGGCCTATTTGTTGAAGGGGAGTTCCAAACAGCACCTCCTAGGCCATTAAAAGACTGAATATGTCCATCTTGAGAGTCATATGACCAGAGTTGTTTGTTTCTGGTAATGGCTTGGAGGAGCTGGGTCTCTAACTCTGCAGATATACCCACTTTAACCCTGGTTAAAATTTTATACCCTATGTTTAATGGGCAGGAAAAAAAATCTGTAGATAGAAAAGAGATGTGCTTTCCTTGAATGTAACTTTTAGATAAAAATTCCAGGCAGACATTTGAGTGACTCCCGTTCACATGTAATCAGAAATGAGGCTGCTAAAACGGGTAATTGAGCCGGATTTACTGGTTTCACATTCTGGCTCTTGTTACTACCTTGGGCAAATTACTTAATCTTGTGGCGCTTCAGTTTCCTCATCTGTAAAAATATATGTAAAACATGGGATGATAATGATACCTATCTCCTGAATATTAAATAAATAAATACAGTTGAAAATGCAGTGCATTTCAATATTATGAGGCACATAGTAAGGACTCAGTAAGAACAATGATAATTGTAGCAGTAGTAGCTAATAAAGCAAATATTCTTCTTATAGAAAAGCTTGAATGTAGGTGCTAAATATGTGCCAGCTTTTTTTTGTTTGTTTTTTACCCTTCAAGTTCATCATGATTTTATTAGAATTGATATATTTTCAACTTCATATCACATTCACATTGTGTTAACTCACAATTTCTGAAATAGATTAAACAGATACACTAACAAAATTATTATTATTATTATTATTATTATTATTGGGGCTATTTTAAACTCACTTTAAAAATGAGCGAAGCAGTGGGCTGGGGTTGTAGCTCAGTGGTAGAGTACTTACCTAGCACATGTGAGGTACTGGGTTTGATCCTCAACACCACATATACATAAATAAAATAAAGGTATTATGTCCACCCATCCACAACTAAAAATATTAAAAAAAAAATGAACAAAGTTTTATTGCTGAGCTTCTGAAGCCACGGGAGATTTTTCCATATAGATGGCTGAGCTTTAACTGAAGATTTTGTTATTTTGTGCTTTCTTCTCTCATTACCATGTGTGCAAAATAAAGCCAGTAAAACAATTGATGGACATGGGTTTAAAAAAATGCCCTCAAAACACAAAATAGAGAAAATGCATTTTGCTTCTGTTTCAAGAAATAACTTTTTGTTTGAGTAAACTGAAACACTAAACATTTTTCTCTTAAAATCTGGATCAAGAATTATTGAATATTAAAATGATAGACTTATGCTTTCTGTTAAGACTGTACTAACTAGATTGGCAAATAATAATGTGTCAGATTTGAGATTCCTCATGATTTTTATTTTGTTCATTTATTGTGGTTACTGAAAAGGAATACTTCTCAAATTTTTTTCCTTAATTGATCTCTAGATATTGTAATTTAGCTATACTTGGATCATGTTTTATCTTCAATACATTTCCTGCTTCCTGTCTTTTCAAATGCTATGTGTAGTAATTGTAGACACTTTTGTCCACCCAATTAGCCAACTTTGTCTGGCTTGCCAGTTAAGACTTTAGGGGATCTCTCTCCTAAATTAAGGAATCTTGACCCTTTAGGAATCTTGACAGTTTATATAAGAACATAACACATTCTCATAACCCCTCTTCCTACTCTCTTTCATGATATATGTGTACTTAAATGCTTTTTATTCTAACATTTTGCTCATTATTAGGTGTGTGAGTCTATTGACTTTCCAAGCATTCACTATTTAGGATCATTTTACAAGACAAAAGCAGTGAAATACTTCATTTTTAACAAAATCTGGTTTTGAGAAAAATGTGATAGTAGATGCATTTCTAAGGTGGAAAGTTGGTGCTTTTGCTTGACATAATACAAATATCTTCTTGACCTCAAAGGGAGTGCTTCAAGTTAATTGTGTTTAATTCTAGCATAAAACAAACCATCTTTCTTTGAGGTGGGGCAGGTGGTTGAAGACTTAAAAATGACAAATATTTCTCCCTTAGGCAATACTTGTTGAAAATCACTATCCTGCTAATATTAGGGGAGGAAAATGTAGTACTGTCTGCTTAAGTATTATTGAATGAACACTTTGTAAAGCCAGGGTCCCAAAGAAAACTGTTTTCCCAGGAGAGACTACAGAATGTTCACAAAAGCTCCTCCATGATGCCTGAGGTGAAAGGTTATACCAGCGGAGGGAACTATATATGCATTCCAAGACAGGAGTTTGAGTTTTGTTCAGGGAATTATGTACAAAGGGAAAAAAATCAGTTATGAACCTGTTTTCAAAGTGGTCTTATGGAGCTTTTTAAAAGTAGCCTCACAGAGATGAACAAACAGCGTGTTAGAACTGATATATTATTTACGTTGCATCATCAGATTCAGTCTCCTCAATTTTACATTGGATTTACCTTTTTGGAAACTAAGGTCCAATGTGTTCCACTGTTGTGTCCTGGGGGACACAGCCCATTAGTGGCAGTGTTGGGTCTTGGACCCCATGTCATTCCAAGTCTAAGTTCAGAGTTCTCTTGCATTATCAGGATCCGAGAGAAATGTAGGATTACTGAAACCGGTTCCATTCCCTAGCCTCATCTAACAGTCACTCCAGGATTATAAATACAGTTTCTTCCTAATGAAATTAGGAGTACAAGGTATTATTTCCTGTATCAAGGATCTGTATGAATTGAGATAAATGATGATTATAAATCCCAATAGTAAACTCTCCTATACCTTTTCTGGTTCCTATTTCCATTTCAATTAACCTCTTACCATTTGCTGTTGGCTTTGTTGCCATAAACTTGTTAGTGCAGATAGTAATATCTGGCCAAAAGGACTTATAATCTCTCTCTAATATTGATAAATTGGTGGAGAGATTTTCAGGAATACAAATTATACTTATGTCCCTGTTTCTACTGTATTCTTCAAATGATTTGATTGGAATCCCTTTTTGGTGTTCAATCCTTTTATGAGAAAGTAATTAAGCCATCAACTTTAAGAATAAATCTAGTTATTTAATATTGAGCACTGTTTATAACAATATATACCAACACATTATTGTTGCACTTATGAGAAGAAATATCAGGCTTATAATATATTAGAATCTGAAATCATTACAAAGACATAGTGCAGGAAAAATAAAATAAAATGAGCTGGGTGCAGTGTAGCACACCCGTAATCCCAGTGATTCCAGAGGTTGAGGCAGGAAGATCGTAAGTTTGAGAACAGCCTGGGCAACTTAAGGAAGACCCTGTCTCAAAGTAAAAAGTAAAGGGCTGGGATGTAGCTGACCAGTAAAAGTGCCCCTGGGTTCAATTTCTATACTACAAAAATAATGATGATGATGATAATGATGACAACAATAAATAAAATAAAATTAGAGGAACTGTATTTATAGGACATTTTAAAAGATCAAACAGAGAAAATCATGTCCTCTCTATTGCTATTTTAATTTCCAGCATCTGAACTGAAATTTAGTGAACAGACCAGTCTGTAAAATATTGAGAATGTAAAAGGACTTATGAACAAAAAATAAAAACAACCAAAAATAATGAATAAAACCCTCTTCATTATATTAGGGAACTGATGCTTATATTTGGTGCAGATAGTAATATCTGGCCAAAAGGACTTATAATTATATGGTGAAAACAAACAGCTTTAAGATTCAGGCCTGGGTGCACCCATGTTTCAGAACACTCTGAGAGTGCTCTGTGTTGCCCTGGGATATGCTAAGTTCCTGCAACCAAAGTGTGCTTCTGCCTTCCTATTAAAGTTGCCTAGTCTGGATGAACTTGAATATATTCCAGTTCTAAACATTTCTGATAGTAGACTTGTTGCCTGAACCTAGACTATTTCAAAGTTCTTTCATAGGAAATAAGGTACCTTTTGGATATGATGGGATAGATATCTAATATTGTCGTGCATTCATATTGTTATGCCTGTAGAGTGTGTTTAGGTTATTCTGAGATCAAAGTACTTTATAGTTAGAAAGGGAGAATTTACTTCCTTTTTACTTCAAATGTTCTAATAAACTTTGTTAGATAAGAAACACATGGGACATATGGGGCCAAACAGTGTTATTCCAAGGGCAGTTTTTATGGCTGATGTGAAAATGTTATGTTCTAATCCCTGATTCTCTTACTTGTCTTTGTCAATAAGCATTGCCTTAATATCCCATAAATGCATTTTCCCCTCTGTGTTTATAAAATTATTGGCAATTAAGAAGGGGCCCAGGCATTGCTGCCTTCCCCCTACCAACTTCACTCTGGTGGAAAACGAGAAATAGATATTATTCACTGACCTGGGTGAGGGGTAGCTTCATAAATATGCAAACCATGGAGTTAGTCATAACAGGGACTGTCTCCTGAAGAGTGATGTGCTTTGCTTAAAGCCCTACTATCACTGTTTCAACATTCTTAATAATTAATGAGCAAGAGATCCCGCATGCTCATTTAGCATTGTACACTTCAGGTTATTTTCTTGGTCCTATCACGTGTTCAACTTTACTATGTTGCTGGGCCCTTGGCCTACAATCATACTCTGTCAACACATGCAATCTCTCTTTTAATCAAATAAATAAGCAAATAAAATCCTTTTTACAAAACTAGATATTTAAATGATTAACTTCCAAAGAACTGTTTCCTATGGAGGGCTTTTGACTTACTGAATTTTAGTACATTGAGAAAAGTATCCAAGTAGATTTCCAGTCGCACAGTTCTTACTTGGATGATTTTGTTAATGTGTAAGTAGTGCTGGTTTTATGTTTAAAAAAGAGAATTGAACATATAAGAGGAAAGGAGGGGTAAGACAAGATAATACAAAGGGAAGAAATGATTTACAGTAGAAGGGGTAGAGAGAGAAAAGGGGAGGGGAGGGGAGGGGGGATAGTAGAGAATAGGACAGACAGCAGAATACATCAGACACGAGAAAGGCAATATGTCAATCAATGGAAGGGTAACTGATGTGATACAGCAATCTGTATACGGGGTAAAATTGGGAGTTCATAACCCACCTGAATCAAACTGTGAAATATGATGTATTAAGAACTATGTAATGTTTTGAACGACCAACAATAAATAAAAAAAATAAAAAAATAAAATAAAATAAAATGTCATCACAAAAAAAAAAGAGAATTGAATATAATGCTCAGGTTCTGTCTTTAAAGTGTTAATTTGGAAACATTTCAATTGAAATGTGTTTTCTCACTTTTATTTTGGATAATACGCTATTTTTTTTGCAATATTGAGAAATGTAGCTTTATCATATGAATTGAAGCATTAGCATTAGGAAAAAGTTCCATTGTTTTTTAAGAATAATATGTTACTTGGAATTATAAAGAATTTTAAAACATGGCATTTAAAAGTAGACCCATCAATCCCCGCTCTCACTGGGCTTTGGATACAGTTTCTGCCTCTTTGGTGCCACCCAGTATGTTCAGTTTTGCTGTGGTTGCAGGGGTCTTCTTTGTGACCCTTTGGTAAATGGAATTTCCCTTTCTCTTAAGTCTTTGGAGAATGGGTTAGTGTTTACTCACTGTCTTTTAAAGCTGGGCCCCCAACTTTTCCCTTTATACATATTGGGGAAAAACATTCCAAGGGCCCCTGCTTCTTTGTTCTCATCCAAGCCCACAATTAGCTATAGTTCCTTCCTGTAGCAAGGAGGCGGAGGAAGGGGTGGTCCAACAGTCATTTACTGCCTGAGAAAGTGCTCAGCCAGTTTCTTTGTCCTTTTTGTCAGGGACGGCTGCCTCCCTAATTGTACTGCTGTAGGGAAGCACGTGCCTTTGGGTGCATTATCTGATTCCTACAGGAGGTTAGGGAGTGCTTTGTATACTGACCCTTAACTTGAACACAAATAATATCTTTTCAACCCCCTTTCCAGGCGGTTGCCTCAGGCTTGGATACCTAAGAGCTTTAGTTCAGCCAGGGGCGTGGATACATCTGTACCAGCCTGGGCCTCAGGTTTTATTTTCCTTCAGTAGTTGCTTTACCTGTAGTTCTGCCACACCTGTCAGGAGGGGAAGCCCAAGATGGAGGATAGGAGAGAGGCAGGAGCTATAGAAGTCAGAGGGGAGAGAAGGCGAGACCAACAGCTGCTCTTGTCAGCAAGGGGATAAGTGTAAAGAGATTAATAGTTATTTGCAGAGCAAATGGGGAGGTGGCATTCAGCGGTGGAATGCGAATGCATGAATGTCATGGAATGGGCGTGCGACTATTAACATTTAGACAGATGCTCTCTGGACTGAATGGAATGGCTGAGTTCGTTTCTCCTCCTCATGTAAAAAGAATGAAAGTTGAATAGAATAATTTCATTATACTTAAAGTTTAAAATTTAAAAAGAATTCCAGGCCCCTGTTTCTTAGTGAGTTTGTTCTTCATGGTTTTCCTCAGCTTGAAGAGACATTCCAATGAAAGATCCAGCTTTCTTGCTTCTTTAACAAAATGTGTAATGATAGGGCTGCCTTCTTCTTGCTTTTGATCTCTCGCTATTTCAATAACCTGAAGAAAATATGAGATTCCCATGTGTCAAAGGGCTTAACAAAGGGAAAACTGTTGCTTCTTCTGGAAATGTGCTCAGTTAAGCTAGGCTTAGGACCCTGACTCAGCTTATCGGGCCCTGGATGTGATGGCCTGGTGTGATAGAGCCCTGGACTCAAAGCAGGTTTAGTCTCTAAATTTCTACTCTACGGATTAGTTGATGCTTCTTACCTCCCCTCTCCGGTAGTCATATAATAAAGTTGTTTTGTAGGTGAAATGGGAAGAAATTAATCTGTTACAAACATCTTACTGAGTCCTTGACTCTGTGCTCAGGTCCATTCACATAGAAGACATGAAAGAAGCTGGCAGATGGAGTGACATGAGCTGATGCACTTCTGAACCATATTGAGCAGAGGATTTTATTCATGATTAAATTGTGATTCCCTTGTACATGTTCTACTCTAGTAAAATACAAAGAGCTGCAAAGAAATTTTATTTTATTTTATTTTAAAATTTAGACCAGGTTTAGATGATACCGTAGCAAGTTACTTTAAAATATATAGTTGAAGCTGGGCACAGTGGTGCAGGCCTTTAGTCCTAGCTACTGAAGAAGCTGAGGCACGAGGAGCACCTTAGCCAGTAGTTCCACACCAGTCTGGGCAACGTGGCTGGAAACTCATCTCTAAATAAATTAACTAATTAAAAATATTTACATAAGATTTTCCTTTACCTGCTAGCTACCCATTCCCCTTGAGTCTTGTGACACTAATTTTTGGGGTGGGATCAAGGGAACATTATTGGTGCTCTGGGATAGAATGTGGAAGTATAAGGGCAAGAAAATACTTGAAGATTATTTCATTTTGTCACATATGGATACACACACACACACACACACACACACACACACATATATATATATCCATCTCCTGCCCAGTATGATGGTTTTCCTCACCCACTGGGGTTTCTCCCAATTCCAAATTGGACATTTCCTGTTCCTTTTACCACCTTCCCCGTGTGTGTGTGTGTGTGTGTGTGTGTGTGTGTTGTGTGTGTGTGTGTGTGTACATACATGAATGTCATGGAATGGGCGTGCGGCTATTAACATTTAGACAGATACTCTCTGGACTAAATCGAATAGCTGAGTTTATTTCTGCTCCTCATGTAAAATAATTAAAGTTGAATAGAATAATTTTATATGATATAAACAATATATTATTATATTAATCATATAATAATACATGCATATATATAAAATGATATATATAGTTTTACATATATATAAAACAATATGATGCTTAAATCCCTTAAATGTATCAAGTGGTCTTTCTCATTCTGAATACTATATGCCCCCTCCCTAGGGAGACTCATACCTGTGGTATAGTACTTCTTTGTTTTGAAGTATCCCTAAGCATCTTCTGAGCACAGTGCACTTTTTGCCAAGTCTGTGAATAAGCATGTATTCTACTTGCAACACTCTTGAGGATACCCAAAGGCACCATAAGAACCCTGTGAACTGTGAAGATCATTACAAACACAGGCCTCCAACTCCTCTTGAAGGTTCTGTGTATCACAGATTGCCTGTTTTATTTTTCATGTGGAATCTTTGGGGCCTGAAGGGGACTTCTGTAGAAGGTATGCACCAAATGACGCCTGTTTTGGAGTACTGATCTTGGCTTAGATGGCTGATGTCAGGGTTTCTGGGTGTCCTTGCAGCCACAGTACACGAACCTGGGGCTCCTAAACAGCATGGACCAGCAGATTCAGAACGGCTCCTCGTCCACCAGCCCCTACAACACAGACCATGCGCAGAACAGCGTGACAGCGCCCTCGCCCTATGCGCAGCCCAGCTCCACCTTCGATGCCCTGTCACCATCGCCGGCCATCCCCTCCAACACTGACTACCCAGGCCCGCACAGCTTCGATGTGTCGTTCCAACAGTCCAGCACCGCCAAGTCTGCCACCTGGACGGTAAGATCCCCGGCATAAGTTGCCATCTCACTTTGCCCAGTACCAGGGTCTTCCTCAACCACTGGGGTTTCTCCCAATTCCAAATTGGGACGTTTCTTGTTCTAGTTACCAACTTGCTACAAACCTACCTCTACAGCTGCACACAGCACCCTTAGTTCAAATGAATACTAAATTAAAATATTGAAAGAAAAAGAAAGAAAACCTTTCTATATATAACTTTTATAAGAATACATATTCTTTCAAAAGTTAAAAATGATTTATTCTATTTTACAGTTTATAATGCATTCTAACACAATAATGGCTCAAATATAAAGGAGAAACTTACAAAGCTGGTTTTAACAGGCTGATCAAAGAACGCTCCAGAACAAAATGGCATGCATGTTTATAAAAAAAAAAAATTAACATTTACATGGATTATACAAATCTTCCAAATATGTCATCTTATTGAAAAATAACTTTAGAATTATTTTCACAATTCCTTTTCTCTGTGAAAAAATATGATTCTTTGAATTTTTTTTCATTTTTACCCTTTATATAGTATCTCGTTCACTATAGACTCAAATCCAGTGGTACAGAGTTTATTAAATTATCTATACTCATAATGTTGATGACATTCCAGCACAATTTCACATCTTTTCCCCCATTTTGATCTCACATCTTTGTGAAGTAGGTAGGACCATTTTATAACTCCTGTTGTGCTAGTGAGGAAAGCTGAAGAACAAGGAGATTAAGTTGGATAAAAATCCTGAAATTTACAGAGGCTTTTGTGTAGCTGGATGGATTTCTGATGTCCTCCCTCCCCATTGTATCCTTTCCTTTTCCACTATTTCACATCGGGGTATCTGTCACAAAATTGTCCTAAAACTTATTTTATTTTACTGTGTTCCTTTCATGGTGTGCGAAGTGGTTCTGTCACAGCTCATGTTTCAACCATGAAGTCTAAGTAGCAGCTTAAAACTCTGTCTTTGCGCCACATGTTGCTAATCAATTGTGTGATAATCTTTAGTCTCTTTTGTATGTATAATCCTGGAGATGGATACTGCAGGTGAGTAACTTAAGAGTTACAGGCCTTACATAGATGGTTGATTGATCTAAGTAAGTTTCTGAGACCAGGGTGACCATTTTGTAAAGGAGACACATGTGGCTTAGGAGGGTGATCACTAGTTGGACATTTATAATCACAGCTCTTCAAAGATAACCACTACTTGCTTGCTTTACTGAGTCAGGACTCCACTGTATTATGAATGGACTTGTCTGAGAGGATGATGGGCATATTGAGGTCACTAAAAGAACAATTGCTTCCCTTCTAAAGTCATGTAAGAACCATGGGGATGAAGCTTGCTACAAGTACATCAGATCAGTCCCATCTCCTCACAAAGGAATCTTAAGGTCTTTCTGCAGTTAGCACATTCCCCAGCCATCTTCATTCAAAGCTCTTCTCTGAGAGTGTATTGTCTCACAAAAAGCATTGGGGATCTCCACCTAAATAATATAATAGAAAGAAAAGAAAGGATTTTTGTGTAATGCATTGATACAGTTTCCTTTCAAATAACAGCAGTAATGTCAATACCATGAAAAAAGGCATAGGCACTTGGGTGTTGAGAAAAGAGTAAAGATTGAAAGCTGGAAAACATGGATTCTAGTCTTGATCTTCTGTGTGACCTCAATCAATCACTTCCTCTTTCTGGCATTCAGCGTGTGCATCAGATGAGGATGAAAACAGTGAACATACTATGTTTTCTGATAGTCTTAATAATCAGCACAGAAAGTTCTTAGAAGGAATTTGATCATAATCAAGTATTTTGTCTGCCATTCATGAGCAACCTTTGCTAAATAATTTGCATCTTTTGGATTTCTGTTTGTCTACTGCCTACTTTGTAGATTTTAGAGAAGACGCTTCATACTAGTACATTGCATGGTGTTTACATTTTAATTAAGTTTCTTTCTTGCTTACAAGTAGGCTTATTTTAGGTTTAGTTGCATTTCTTCTAAATCTAGGACACTTGAACCCTTGTCTGAGTAGCTGCACCTAAAAAGATATTCTTTTCTTAGTCATGGATACCTGTATATACCATAGCATCATATAGTACTTTGGGCCAGTTTATATATCCTTACATATATACAAAGTCTTCAAATGTTTGAAAATATTTTCTCATATATTTATCTCAGCTGAGCCTTATGACTAAGTCTCTTATCCCCAGTTTTATAAATGAGGAATTCAAGAGGTAAAACTTGCAAGGCTAATCACCAGCCAAGGAGGTAGATGAATGTAAGGCCTACCTCTTTAGTTCAGGTTTCTCCTTCATCCTGCCTGGACTCTCTCTCTCTTTTTGATTAATGGAAGGGTGGGGACACAATGGAGCAGACAGGCCCTGTGTAATGTAGTGCTGTCCTCTTATATCCTGAAGCCCAACTGCTGGAGGATATGTTTTTGGTGCTATATTGCACATCTATTTTTCTAGCCATCTGTGCTTTTAAGGCAACTTTTTAAAATAAAATGATACATTTTAGAATTGCTCACATACTGTTATTTGGGTGACACATGTTTATTGTATAGTCTTCTGATAATTCTTCAATAAGAATCTTTCTTCTACCCTTCATCACTTGTTATCCAGTCCTGTTGAATTTTCCCTTTGAATTTTCTGGTTTTTCTCTCAGAATTGCTATCAAAATATAACTAACATATTTAAAGCATATACACATTTTTCCTTTGCTTTTTCCGAATTAAAATCATAAATGGGATTATGGTTCCAGTTCAATAAAAATATGATATTTATTTTAAACTTCCTTCAATGAAATAAAGTAAAATGATAACATTACTCCATAGTCTCTATTTTATATACACATATACTTACAAAGTAGCACTCAATTTAAGATTTAATTTCAGATTTTATTTTTCCACAATTTATCACTAGTCATAGAGGCCTATCACTTAATACCATGTGTACTGCTTATCTTGTATTTTAGTTGGAAATCATCAGCCTTAGGACAGTTGAAAAAATGATGGTTTGGAGATGGCAAGAAACACAAGTGTAGATAGACTTCAACTTTCAAATTTTCTAGTAGTGTATGGACTTTCCCAAATTCAATCTCTCTAAATCTTACTTTTCTTAACTACAAATGGGTATGTTAATATTTTCTTTGTGATGATAATTTCACAACCAGTAAGTTTGCCTCTCAGTGCCTGGCTAGTCACAGGCATACAGGTATTCATTGAGTCTGAATTTGAATCCTGTTATTTCATGAGTTTATTATAGTTTCCTTGAGGGTTCCGTTGCACCACAGGTGATAATCTGAGAGAATGCGAAATAAAATGTCCACTATTTATTTTTTCTTAAATGTTTTTGATCCATTAACATGCATACTCCAGCCCCAAGGAGCTGTGATACCATCCACTATACATATACATGGCCAGGTGATATAGGGTGATAACTGTCTCTCCTGAATGCAGAGCTGAAGCCAGCTGCAATGCCTTCTGAGCCAGCCCAAGCGGAGCCTCCTTGACAGCACTAGGAAGGGCCCTTCTCAGATTTAAAGACCATTTAACTTCAGGCATCTATCTATTCCTTGCTCTTAATTTTGCTTTATTTATGGGGATATCTTTCGTATTATTCTGTATTAAATAAAGAATAACAATAGGCTTCACTTAAGAGTATGCATATTAATTTATAGTGACAAACTTGTAGAATAACCTAAACACCATGGCAGGACTAATCCAATAAACTGTAGCCTATCCATATATCAATATGCTGTGAGGCCATTAAACAGAAGCCTACTGATTTGAAATGCTTTTGGAAGGAGCTGGAAGGTCTTTCCATGGCACCTAATTGAGAACTGAGAGCAGTGAGAAGAACCCCAGTCCTGTGGCAGAGTGCTTTGTCTTGGACTCCAGTGGCAAAGCTTTGTGTCAGTCTGTCTGTCTTGATTACTAGCCTCACACACCTTTAATAGTTTGAGAATTATTTTTGCACAGCCCGTGGCTCACAGTACTCTTTGTACATACTGTGGAAATCCTCAAGTAAGTATTTTGTTATTGCTGTTTTTTTTTTTTTTTCCATCTTTTACTGTGCTCAGACTGAGGTAATGAGCCTGCATTTAGGGTGAAAGATCACTTTTTCCTCTTCTATCTTTATCTTGTCATGGACTTCAAGTTCTTTAAGGTAGATGCTCTGACCTAGGGTCGAGCCCTATGTCAGATATAGGGTAGACCCTTTAATGAAAATTTAAAAATGTTTCCTTTTCTCTTCATGGTTAAAGGAAACAATTGTAGTTTCAAAGAGGAGCCTTCAATTCTGACCCTGACTCTTAATTGTCCATGAATTTGGTCCCTTCTGCCTCTGCCCATGATTAATAAAGAGCCTTCTCCCTTTGCGCTTCCTAATGATGCCAGACTCCTGACAAGTTCAGAGCATTGAAGAATCTGCCTTAAGCAAGTGGAGAGATTAGGGAGGTGTCCTTTGAAAGGGGGAACAGCCAGTTCCAGGGAGAGTTCCATTGATCCCAGCATATTGTTGCATTCTTGCAAACTTGTTCCCTTTGGCTCTGCAGACAGGCAGCTGAGATGTGTGGCCCACCCTCCCTGTCATCAGGTTACCTGTAATGTAAGACTTTTAGAAAAAGGCTGCCAGCTTGGCCGAAATCTAATGCAAGCCAGCGCATTGCATGGTCCTCTGGAATGTAGACTCTTAAGCATACCCCATCAAAGGACGTGATGTACATACAAACTTTTCAATGGTAAATATGATTTATCAGCTTCCTTTCACAAAGGAAGCACTTCTGGCCTGGGGATGTAGCTCAGTGGTAAAAGGCAGGCTTAGCATGTGTGAGGCCCTGAGTTCAATTCCTAGCACCACCAAAAAAATAAAGAAAATTTTAAAAAAAGAAAGAAAGAGAGAGAGAGAGAGAGAGAGAGAGAGAGAGAGAGAGAGAGAGAGAGAAAACAGGAGCACTACTCCCCTCAAAAAATCTGAGCCTCAATTGGGGCTTGATCTAACATAGTTGAGTGGCTCTTAGATTGTACTGGTGAAGGACAGGAGAGAAATCAGTAGCTTGTTTCAGTGATACATTTGTTCATAATGAGGCTTTTTTTTTCACTTTTTGCCCTAGCTGTTTTGTAAAGCACCTGAGATATGGATAGAGATGCATTTTTGTAACCCTCTCATGATGATGAAAATGGTGACATTGAACATGTTGAGCCGGTATCCACGCTGTTTCTCACTCAAATTCACAGAATACTGAGGAAGAATGTCTAAGTGGTGATTCTTGGTGATGGTTCACATCACTTATTTCTATGGTTTGGATTTATAAATGTTGATGGTAAGACCTGTTACTGCTGTCCTGGTCCAGAGAAAAATACCTATTCTGCACACTTACCTGAATTCACTTAGATCAATTAGAGAAGTCAGTTTCACCTAATTTTTATCTCCTTACCACACTGTTCTAAGTGATTCGTTGACTGCACCGTGGGATTTCTCTTTAAAAGAAAAATTTTATATTGAGTTACTATATATGAATATTATGAGGACTGACTACTAATTCAACAGAAATAAATTTTAAAAATTAAATAAAGCTTCTATTAGTTTTTGTTTACTACAAAAGTTCTTTTTGGTTTTTCTCTTTCCTTTTCATTGTTCTTTTTCCTTAAGTTCTCCATCCCTTCTTTCCTGCCTCCCGTTCCTTCCCACCTTCTCCTCTTTTCCTCATTTACATTATTAGTAGTGGCCAATTTGGTATTTGTAGGTATTACCAACTGCTTGGTATCTTGTTTTTCTACTTTCCTGGAATAGTGGAATAATAGGGAGAAGATTATCATATGAATTAATCATCATAGACATTTTCCTCAGGATCAGGATTCAGATCATCAGGCCCTTTGCATTCAACAAATCATTTTGACTAATGATAGGCTGCCTCAGAGGTAGAAAGCTCAGGTGCCATTGGGGAAACAGGGTAGCAAAAATGAGCCAAATGGTGAATTCAGGGACTGTGGCAGGAGGAACTTGCATACCCTGCTTATAGAGTCATCTGCTTGACAGTTCCAGACTATTATGTGGGGGAAAGTTGGCTTAGCTTTAAAGACTGATTTTTAAAGAGCAGCTAGAAACTCGGGTTTTTATGTGATTCCCCCAGATCTTTAAATAAGAGTAAAGAACTTTTTTTAAGCTTTAATACACTCCAGGACTAACAAAACAGTAGGCAAGCTGAATGCCATCCTGTGCAATGTGTTAACAGTGACTAAGGATGGTTGAAGTTCAAACAAAATAACTGTAAGCTAAAGCCAGTATCCTAGGAAGGCTTACTAGCAGTTGTATTTCATTCAGAAATAATAATTTCGTACTCCTTTCAAAAGAAATGTGAACTATCCTCTTGCAACATTTAGCTAAGCAATGAATTATCAGAATATATTTTTCTCAGTTTATTCTTAGACTAAATGTCCTCCCTAATTTCCCATTACTAAAATTTTATTTTATAAAAAAAGTCTGATATGCAGTATTGAATACTTGACATAGATTATTTTGTTTGTTTTTGTTCTTATCATTAGAGAATTTACCGGAAACTCCATAATTTAACCATCTTGACCAAAGCTATAATCAGAAAAGGTCACTGAGATTTAAAAGGGCTTCAAATCAATTTTCTCAGCTTACTAACTGTTTATTTTTAATTGGCACAATGTGCTATAACAAAAATCACCTGAAAATTGATGTATAAATAGAATAATGTCATAAGAGTTTTTTTTTTTAATGACTCAGGAAAAATATGATGTATCATTAAGGTCAACAGATATCCCTTAAAATGAATGTGTACTTAAAATCATTTCTGAGTGTTATGAGCCATTTATTATGGGATTGTTGCTCCTGGTGCATTCTCATAGATGAGCTTTGCACCTTCTTCTGTTTTCACCCCCGCCCTCAATTTAGCCATTTCCACAGTGTGGCCAAGTCTGCAAGGGTTCCCACATCTTCTGGTGAAGGGCAGATGCTCGATGCTCAATTCTCATGAAGGCATTTAGCATTCGGTTGTCAGTTAATGAGCAAAAGCAATTCCATATAAAGTGAAACCTTGAATTTTATGTCAGCAGCAATTAATATATTTACTTGGATCACTGTGACTGAGAGGAGACCTGAAATAGCTTTTCTGCCCAACACCTTCCAATCCTTCTAGATTAAAGGGTTTGTTGTAGAATAGAAAGGTACTTTGAAGCCCTGCAGATGTGTTGTTGATATGGAATGTTTTTCAGAATAAGGGGTCCTGTAATTAGGCAGACAGAGGTCTAAAGGTACTGATCTTAGCAGATGTCTCTCCTGTGCTGTTTAATAATGATCTTGACACCAGTATCAGGCTCCTTTTGGCTGAAATTTAAAACAACATTTGATAGTAGATATAGACTCTAGATTTAATTTATTCTGAGGTAAATCAGGGAAAGAATCTTACTTTACAAATAGAATTTGCCTTCATGTTATTTGTTTGATCTAATAATGAAGATTCACGTGAAAAAGACTTTTTAACTTACCACCTTGTTATTATACTTGAAAGGTCTGAACATAGACAACATAAATTCTATGTGCTTTATGCAGAATAAATACTGAAATATCAAGTTCATAAATCAAATAGGAGCTCCTTCCTGGGTTACTTTCTAAATTTTTATTTTTGCTTTTCTTTGTATGCTGTTTGACCAGTATCATCTGCGAAAATATAAATCTTGTTTTCCCATGAAACTTGTGAAAAATATAATGACTAGGTTGAGAAGACTATTTCAAAAGAATTTTTATTTAAATGGTTTCCAAAGTTCAGTAAAAAGGAAGAACAATGATTATTTAATTGTTCTTATTTGAAGTTGAGGAGGCATCTGATAGACTACTAAAGATTATGACTCAGTAAGTAGAACACAGCATTCAGAATGATCCAATTATGGGTATTGATTGGCAATGTGAACTAGGGCATGTGGTCTTGTCTCTGCATTTATTAAGTGGATGTTATAATACTTATTTTACATGATGTCTGGAGGCTTAAGTAAAGTTTATAAAGTGCTTTAGGAGCCTGAGAGATGAAGCTCTAAGAATCTAATGTGTTATTCACTCACCTGGATTTACTAAGACTTACCATCTCAAATACTATATCATATCTGTATTTATAATTCAGCCAGTTTTCTGAGGTTTTTCCATTTTATATAAAAAATTGACATGAAACAATATAGATGTAAAGTTCCTAGACATAAATATTGGATTAAAAATATATTTTTTCTAATGTAAAAACATTACTTCTTTAAACATGAATAATTATATACTATTACCTGTTAATCAGTTATTTTTTTATTTCCTCAGTGTTTTATTGGCAACATTTTAGCAGAAAAAAAAATTAAATGTGATTACTGTTACTGGATCATGAGAAAAAAAATTTAGGGCTGGGATTGTGGCTCAGGGGTAGAGCGCTTGCCTAGTGCGTGGGACCCAGGTTCGATTTTCAGCACTACATAAAAAATAAAGGCATTGTGTTGTGTCCATCTACAAAAAAAAAAAAAAAAAAAAAAAATGCTCTCTCTCTCTCTCTTTAAAAAAAAGAAAAAAATTATTTTTTTGAATACAAAAATATATATTCACACACACATATGTAGGTATATATGTACATATAAATATTCTTACTTTCTAGTAATAATGTAATTAATCAATACTGGTTATATATTGATAATTTGGGCCATAAAGATACTTCTTCCTTCTACCTTTCACCCTTCTTACTTTTTCCTTCTACCTTGTTCACTAATTTAGGATTTTTATGTTTGTGAATATAGAGCTGTGGAGATAATATAAAGGACTTCTACTCTTTTTGTTTTGTTTTCCTTCTCTGTGTTCTTGGGAGAGATAATCACACTTTATCATTAGAACAATGTAATTATGGATTACACTTTTGACCAAAGAATTGTCATCAAGTAAGTCATAGATATGATTAACTGTATGTAGTAAATGCAAGGCTAGGGCTACTGAAAGCCCCCGTAGTCACCTAAAACAGCAAAATGATTCTCATAGTCCTATAGATTTTGCTTAATATCTTGAATTCCTTGACTTATGTGTTGTTTATGTATAACACAACTATAATGGTTATTTTTATAAAATTGACTTAGGTAAAATGAATTACTGTTATCTATCATAAATATTTTAATTGACATTTTGACATGCCAGAATTTCGGTGCATTTAATATGGAATAATTTTAGAAGTGTACATTTCTCCAAATTTTTTATAGGAACATTAGAGTGAATACTTATATAATGTATTCCTATTGCCAGAAATGATACCAAAAATTTCCATAGTGTAGACTATTCTTTATTCTAAGAAGTTGAATTATTTTTTATGATATTACCAAGGATTTAGCTTTTAAGAAAAAAAATGTATTTAAATGATTTCAAAAGTATACTTTGTGTATTTATTATTCTTGCCTGCCCACTCCCCAAAATAGAGTGGTCTTGAGAAGGCAACAAATCAGACAAGGGCTTAGAGTGTTAGTGGGGAGATTTCTAGTCCTTTGCCATGGTGATAGAGGAGGAATATAAGATATATATATAAACAGCTCTGGGATATATATATATATATCTTATATTATATATATCCCAGAGCTGTTTTACCCACTATTATTAAAACTCACCTATACTTATTCTTTTAACCTTTCTATACAAAATCATGGAATTAACAGATAGTACCTTTTGGAAATGATTTATAGTTTATCATTTGATAAAGTAGATTGATCAACAGGTTAAAAAAATAATTTTTCTAAAGAAGAATTTGTAATAACTTTTTCTATACTTTCCCAGTTAGAATGGATGGTTAGAAAATGTGTCCCCATTGTGATGATTAATGGTATCTTTTTGAACTAACCCACATCAGAAATAACCTCTTCCTTTTTGCTTATTTTCCCACCCAGACTATGTGGAAATTATACAATTATAAATAAATACACAATGTTTTAAAATGTCTTTTGTCTAACTTTGTTCCCTTTGAGTTTAGGAAGATACATGGTAAATAACTGTTTTTAATATTGCCTAAGTCTGTCTTTTAAAAATAGAGTTGACAGTTTCCACCAGTTACCACAAGACAACTCATTCTTTACATTGTTTTATTCTCCCATAATACTCATGGTAATGGGTTATATTTTATTTTTATGTATCTTAAAAGATTTTAGCCTATGTTTTTGTGTGTAAAAGTCACAAAGCATATTTTGAAGATATTTATATTTTATGTCTGAGAAGCATGATATAATTTAATAAGCATTAATCATCTGTATACCTTTTCTTGTTGTTGTTAAAAGAATAAAGGAATCACATAGGAAGTGATGTAGATGAGAAAGACTTCTCATTTTGCATCAGAACCAGAAGGAATTATAGATTTCCTGTCTAGTTTCCACTCAAAAACAAATATATGGCCATTTGTGTAAGTTTCTGTAACATATTCATATGTCAGAATGGATATTTTATCTAGCACATCATTTTCAGTCATAATGCTTATCTTCTCTTTGCACAAGTATGGAGGTCCAGGTGTAAGAATTGTGCTGAGTTAGGATGCTTCTGGTGCTAAACCTTGTTCTCCCCTCTGGGCTTGTGTGCCCTTGCCCACCCTGGCCCCCACTGAGCATCTGGAAGGAAGATGGCGCCTCGTGAACATGTGAAAGGAAGCAGGAGTGGGCTAGTGCAGAGCACAGGTATAGTGGCCCAATCAGGTAGTGTCATCACTTGTAATGGCAAAAACCTCATCATGAAAATTGAAAGCACTTTGGAACACAGCTTTTTTTATACCCTGGAAAAGGAATTTGAATAAACTACAGCTAATTGCAGAAAAACTCAGTCTGCAGCTTTCCAGTGGCACCTTGGTTCACCATCAGAAACAGGGATGTAAGGAAAGCACATTAGCAAGAAAGGTGAAGAATGGGAAATTGGTGGTGGACTGCATTGTGAATTTCATCTGTATTTAGATCTATGAAAAAGTAGAATAAAAAATTCCATCCTTCCAACTTGTTTCAAGAATGAGCAAGCTGAGTTTATTGAGCAAATTTCCATTCTGCTTTTTTTTTTCAGCCCAGTGTTCAACTATATTTATCCCAAATATTTTATATACAGCTATTTCAGAGTATTGGTTTAACTAGGATCATCCCTCTAGTTAGTAAATAAATATGTTTCTACTGTTAAAAAAATGATAAAAGAAAGAAAGAATTGTTAGGAGCAGTCTTTCAAGATTTTATAGACTTTTTTATTACCCCTCACCCAAGAGTAATCATCTGCTTAGACACTTTGGGATGAGGAGTGGAGATGGGAAAGGATAACCAGAAGGAAGGGGAAGTGAAATGGTTTATTAACAGATTTTAACCAAGCGTTTTACAAAAAGCTTAAAAAAACACACACTTTAAATTGGCTAGTGAGCTGTTTTAGACTCTGTAGCTCTGATGATATATTTTTATGGATATAGACATCTAATTTGAGGAAGAGACCCAAACCAATTTAAAAGAATGTAAAACAAACCTAAACTCTTCACTTTCTTGATCACTGTGTTCTGTGGTCTCCTGGGTGTGTGTGAGGACATGCCCTCTCCTTTCCTTCAGTTGTCTTCCTGGGGGAGTTGACAGCTCTTTCAGGAAAGCAGAAGAAGGGACATTTCTTACTTTTGCCTAGCAAGCCTTGTTTCTTTTTGAGAACTGTTCATTTTCTTCAAAATATATTTTAGGTAAAAAATTTTTGTATGCTTTTCTAAAATGCTTTGAAATTTCTAAAAAAGAAGGTCTCTGTCAATATCCATCAATATCTGCCTGTATTTTATTGAGAAAAAATAAAAATTTATCAATAAAATTTTTAAGACCTTTTCTCCATGAAAACCACTGGTAGTTGTATTTCAGTGGTTAATGTCATTGTGTAATTGAAGCAGTATTTTCATGTAGCATATTTTTTATTTATATGACCTTTAAATGTTAGAACTATTATTTTATTATAATTATTTTGGAATGTAGGTTTTTTTTTTTTTTTTCTAATGACTCAGGCAGAACACAGCCCAACCTCAAGGAGTTTAGATCTGGTGCTTAGGCTTATGCTCTCTGCCTTCGATGTTCTTCTTGACCACAGTGATGTCTGCCTCCTAGAGACAGTGAGCCCTCATGTAAGGAAGAAATGGCCAGAGCTGTGTCATCATCTTTTCATGCTGGTCACAATAGAGAGTCAACTTTGGTCATCATATGGAGGATCTTTCTGGACAAAGTAAATTAGAAAAGGAGGAAAGAGAGTAGCAATTTTTATTTCTTGGTTACTGCCCACACAATAATATGACTAGTAAGATGTTATATCCTTTTAAGGCTTGTTTACAAGCATTTCAATCTAGCATGTTTTCTTTTTGCAAATGGTTTAAAAATTTGTTTTGAAGTTGTCACTTGAGCATGTGGTCACAGGGCATAGATTAACTCTTTATGGCCTTCTTATATTGGTTGCCATTAGAATTTAGACTTCAGAAACAGAAAAAGAAATATTGGTATGATCTTCTTTCCACAAATTTCTGATTTAAAACAAAAATGTTCCCTTCTAAATTTTAATGAGGTTTCATAAAGCATGCAATCTTGTAAAATATAAAAGACTCTTTCAGTGTATCCTTTTAATTAATTTTGCAAAACTGATGATTACAGATACTGTATCTAGCACATCATTTCCTTTTTGTGAAAGCAGGGACTTCAGTTCTTTTACTAGTGGATTAAAAAAAGTGCCTGAGGAGACAGGTGATATACAGGACAGAATTCACTTTTGTGGTAAGATAGACCTGGGATTGAATTCCACCTCTTTCTCTTTATTTGGCCTGCTATACAACACTTTCCTTAGGGTAGTTTCCTTATCCAAAGTTGGATTATGCTCCTTTTGGTTGCAGTGTTATTGGTAGAATTTTATAATGAATAGAAAGTGTTTAACGCAGGGTCTGGTAAATGCTGACTTTCATTAGAATGGGTTGTTGATTTAGGATTAGAATACTGAATATACCTTACTCACAGATATGGTGGGAACCATAGCAGAGAATTCACTCCATGGAGAAGCTCTGGCTTGTGGTAATGAGCCTTATACTATGTGGTAGAGGCAAGATTAGAACAGTACTTTTAATTTTTACCTCAATTAAGAACAGAGTAAGATGAAAGTCTGCATATCCTGAGGGTATAATCTGAAGTAGTCCATAGAAGACAAGTAATCATTGTTTTTTGCAAAATATATTTCAGCTTTGCATTTTAATAATTTGGTGGTTGTTTAAGAAACACAACTTTGAGATAAATTCAACTGTTCTGGAAGAAAACAGTGCAGGGGAGTCACTTTTATAGTCTTAATTGCAAACAGACAAGGACCTGTGCTAAGGAATGGCGACCCTGTCCATCTGTTAGGCAAGGCTCTTTTCCTATCCCCAGCTTTTCTGAAACTAGCCACATTCTGGGATTGTGTGGATATCTGTGAAGGTCACAATGACCATGTGAGAGAAGTCACAGGCAGGTGGATTCTGGCTCATCATGAAGAATTGTCAGGGTACTTGAGGGTACTTGAGTGGAGCACACAGCCTGTGAGCTCTTTGTCTCTGGAAAATGTGAAGATGGAGGTAAGATCTTTGACTCAAGGTTTAGATGAGAAGTGATTCAACTGTTCTCTGAAATTTCATCTGAGTTAGAGTTCTGTGCATGCTGAGAGGAGTCTTTTGTGGCTGGAAAGAGAGAACCTGTTGTGCATGGCTATCGGTTAAGTGAGGAAGAGATTAGACTGTCCACAGAAGCGGTGGAAGCAGCCAAGGAAAAAAATGCAGGACAAACCCATGCTTTTCCCAAGCTAGTGACTTTATTATTCTGCCTGAAGCTGTGCTCCAGTATAGGGAGCTGTCAGCAGTAGGTTAAGACATTGGACCATGTCCTAAGGGCAGTGTGCTGACTCTGAATAGCTTTGAACACAGGAATTATTGTGCTCAGATCTGTATATAAAACAGATTAATCTGATGGTGTCTGCAGGTCACTGGGGGAGACCAGAATAAAAAAGAGTGGTTTGGAAAATGCCAAGATAGGGCAGACACATAGTGCAGAGGCTGAGCACACATTTGTGACATGGCTTCCTGACATTGGAAAGATGGATCAGAGAAGGCAAGAGTTAGTTGCTAAAGTCACTGCTTCTAGGGGCTGGATAAGAAGATAGGAGAAATTGAGAGCCAGAAAAGGAGGCAGAATGATTAGAGCATCTTTCTAGAGCAGAGCTGCTAGTAAAAAATGGGCTGCCATTCTCTCGCTGGGACCTTGGCAAATTGCCTTACCTCCCTGGTGCCTCAGTTTTCTCATCTTAAAATGATGATAATGATGCCTACCCTCCAGGGCTGCTGTGAGGATCAAATGAGATAATGAGGTAAAAGTGGTTTGTGAAGTAGGAAGCCTATCCTCATGCAAACTGCTACTGCTGCCTTGGGATACAAGCAGCAGGTAAGCCTTGTAGCTTCCTGTCTTGCAAAATGAACTTCACATCCTTTCACCCAGGGTCCAGGCTGAAGGTAATGGTTGAACAAGATGATTCTTATCCAACCTATTTCAAAACTTCCTACCACGTTCTCTCTCACCCCTGATAATAAAAGCCAAAAGCCTACCAACTGCCAAAAACTTGACCCTTCTACCTTTCCTGTCTCCCGAAGGAGAAGCATAAGCAGTCTAGACAATAGATTTTACACTTTTTTTTCCTAGACAGATTGGAAGGGCTGGCTGTGGGAGAGAAGGGCCTTTTCATGAGACTCTCCTAACCGGGGCGTGCTGTGGATGCTGTTAAACTGTCTGCTTCCCTAGAGAGACAGATGTTTTCTTGCTGCCCCTTACTCATAGTATATGTCCACAGGTACATGAATGACTGTGCCTAGATCAGACGCCATACCTGCTAGGGATGGATTTTCCTCCTGAAGCACCAGTGAGGGGAGAGGCCTGGTCAGAATTCTCATGACTGAATCATTTCATGAGCTAATGTCTCCAGCTTTCTGAGTCAGTGATAGCCCAGGCATTGGTTTTGTAGGTTTAAGAAAGAGAGAGAGGTTACAGGTTAGACTCCCTTCTTGGCACTAGCTCATACAGAGGGAAAGCAAACTTGATGTTTCAAAAATCTGGTATTTGGTCCCCTCTCCTCTGTCAGAATGTAGATGAATAGAATAGGTTAAGAGTTAAGAATAAGAATAATAAAACTCTGTGATGTGTGTGTGTGTGTGTGTGTGTGTGTGTGTGTGTGTGTGTTGTTTTGCTTCAGGCAAAGTAAGTGAAATGATGTGTTTGGGAGATGAATGTTCTTGTAATAGGCAAGACGTAGCTTGCAGGAAAACATCTGTAACCAACCCATTCTGTATGAGATAGGGCCAAGACTTGTTTGTGCTTCAGTGCCTGTTCAAACACGTCTAACTTTAAGAAGATTTATAAAGTTTTAGAGGATTACTTTTAAAGTATTATTTCCTCATGTAACAGGCATATGTATTGATAGTCTGGTTAAAATATACATCTTGATAAAATTCAGACAGTGTGAGTATTGAACTAAGTGGTACAAAAACATGGTTATCAATGTGAAGTGGATATAATATTATTAGGAATATCAGGAGTAGACCAAATATATATTTTGCTTTCCAAGTTCTTAAATGTTCATGGCAGATATTTTGTAAAAAAAAAAAAAAAAAAAAAAAATCAGAAGTACCTGAATCTTTGCTCTCAAATACACTGAGATATTGCTTAAAATTTGATTAAGAAGAAAATAGCAGAAATTAGGGGGAATAGTCTTTAATAATAATAATAATATCAAATAACAGAATTTTTCATTGTATCTACCACTCTTTGTCCTTTTATTTATCTTTATAAGAGCAAATCTCTTATGGGAAAGATGGAGGAGGTCTTAGTTTTTTTTTTTTTCCTTCCAAATAGACATTACTATCTACATGCTTTAATAAACAGTGATATTTTATGGCCGTGATGTACTTTCTCAAAATATACTTTGAGAACAAAATTACAGGTATGTGTTGTAGTTTGTATCAAATGTCCAGAGTTCATAAGAAAGACTGCTCTTGTTAAAGATTTAAAATACTTAGGAAACTTAAAGTTCAGTAGTTTTTAGTAAAATGAATCATTTAAGCCTCCACAGGGTGAGCTGGTGTAATAAAACTTTTCTAGATTATAAATGTGAATCTTTCCATACTCTCTGAGCCAATTGTAAATATTGTATATGTCAAGGACAAATGCTGTCCTCTGACTTGGAAAATTCAGAAGTTACTTAAGGGAAGCCAAATTGAATATATTTGATCAACTTCTTGGAAAAGGCATTATTACTCACACCCAGACATTGAATTTCCTTTTCATTCATACATAATTTGAAAAAGATTTTATGGATAACAAAATTTTAATAATGGGTCTCTCAACCAAGCAAGATGACACATATTTTCCATCTTATTTTGAACATTTAGGCATTCTAAAACAAATACAATTTTTATTTGAGGGAAAAACTTATAAAATACAGTATGAAAGAACTATACTGAAATCTAGATCTAAGAGCAATTCCCCAATAAAAACCTTTCTTTAAAAAATATGAGTAAGTTTCAAGAAATAACAGCAGGGCTGAGGTGGTGGCTCAGTGGTAGAACGCTTGCCTAACATGTGTGAGGCACTGGGTTGGGTTCTCAGCACCATATATAAATAAAAAAAATAAAGGTACATTGACAACTAAAAAAATATTTAAAAAAATAACAGCAATGTGTTGAGCTCCATAATTACACAAAAAATGCATTGTTAAGAATTTTGCCTGAGATATTTTAATTTTTTCAAAAGCCTTAAAATTTCTAGTCACCCAAACTGACATGACCAAGTGGACATTCATAATGGCTCTCACAGGATTTGCCCAACTGCCACCTTGAATGGTTCACACAATAAGCACATGCACAGCCTTGCCAAGATGGCTTTGCTGAAGCTAACTTGAAGGCCTCATGTAAGGTCTCAGTTGTTGCTATTCACTGAATAGAACTGTTAATTTTAGAGTCTATTTCTTGAGCTCCAGAAAGCATACTTTGAAGAAAAGCAGCTAGAACTCCATAGTTTACTAGCTGGTGTAAGAAGCAAATGACCAGATTCAATTTCCTCTTCTGTCAGATGGAAATAATCTCCCTTGGAGGTTATTGAGAGTTCAGTATAGGAAGCACGTAGTCCAGGGCCAGCCTAGATAATTCATGCTAGTTATTATTAAGGCTAAATGCTGTAGAGCAATCATATTAATAGATAACGTTAGCCTTTCTTCAAAGAGCTTGCAGCCAATTGGGGCAAACTGATAAACCTAGTTGTAATTCAGCATGACAGGTGCTATAATCTGTTTGGAATGTCCCTCTATCCACTACTACCTTTGTCTTCCAGGCAGACTCCAGCTCATGCATTTAAACTGGAAGCATTAATTATGGATAAAATCTTCCCCTACTACACTCCCAACACCACCACCAGCACCACACACACATATGCAGAAGATCAGAGGCAGTAGCTTTGTCTTTTCACTTCCCTGTCTTAGTGCTGATACTTATAGCTGGTCACAACACACAGTTCTCAGATGATATTTGTTGTTGAACAAAATGTGAGGCCACATAGAAAGCAGACTAATTTACCTAGTTTCACAGAGGATTTAACATTTAGTGGTGTTTCTTAAAGGTCTTGCATTGGGGAAAACAGAAAGGATATTCCAGGTGGCGGGAATCAGAGGGAGTAAAGGCATGGAGATATAAGTATGTCACACATGTCCAGGAGTAGGAAGCAGTCTTTTTATAACATCTGGGCACAGAACACGTGGAGGAAAGAGATGAAGCTGGAGAGAAGTTCACAGACATATGCAGAAGTCTATTTCTTGAGCTGAAAAGGACTGGGAATTCCATACTAAGGAGTTTCACCCTGATCTCACAAGCATTGAGAAAATGACAGTAGGGGAATGATGTCATGTTCTGCTGTGGGAAGATAACTGGCAGTATTCAGAGGCTGGAAGATGGAGGGTAGGCAGGCAGGCTGGGAGGTGGTGGTAGAATGCAGAGAAGAGATAAGCATGGGGAGGAGTAAGTGTGCAGCTGGGGATAGAAGGGCTGTGTATACTTCAGAGGTTAAAACCCACTTCTCCTGACTGTAGTTGTTTTGACTCCTACAATAGTAGCATCTCCTACGCATTTGTTTTGGGTTAACTTCTTATCAGAACTATAGTAACAAACAGGTCAAAGGATATTTTCCTCAAGCATTGGGGTAATTTTTAGCGCCATGTTTTATAGTCATCATTTAGGATTCACCTTGGTTATTTATTCTACTGCTTTGTGTATGACAGGACCCATGGGTGTATAGTTGGCCAAATAAGACAGCACCTTATCTCTATGGCTGTAAATTACATTGGAAATGTTTGGGAGGAAGAAGTTTTGTTGACTGAAGAAGGGAGAGATCTGGCCAAGTACCCAGTGACAGGCTTGAAGGGCTTCTGCTAGATCCTTCTGCTAGTTTGGGCTTTAGTTTTCTTGTCTATAAAAGAAGTATATATTAGGCTAAAACCGTTAAGCCTTCTTCCTTTGTCTCATCCTAATAGAAATGTACACTTTTGGCAAAAATAGCATTCCTAATAATTGTTGTGAAAATAGAAACATCTCTCACTTCAGTTTTGGGCATAATGAAAAAAATGCATGATATTAAATACAATGCTATTTTATAAAATCAGTCACTGGAAAATTGTATATGTCTTTTTACCCATGTTTGGTTTCCAATGAATATTCAGTAAGTTGAATTATAAAATCTTTCCTTTTTGCTGAATAATTATGAATTATTAAGAGATCATGAATTTATAAAAAATGTATTACTCTTAATAATCTACTTTTATTTTTACTGATTCCCAAAGATAGATTTAGAATTCTTGACAAATATAATATTACTAAATATAGCTATCATTGCCAGAACAAGAGAGATGATTTTGTAAATCATCTGATTAGCGATACAAAATTCTGAAAAGAGAATTCAAGAAATCAGTTAAATCTTCCTTCAGAATACCTAAAACATCTTATTTCTGAGAAACATAGTACAGAGCTTGTTCTACTTGCCACTAAATATAATATGATTAAGAGCTTTAAGCAGTTATTCTCAAAGTTAGATCCATGCAAACAAATTAGAGTCCACAGTTAATTTCAGGAGAATTAGCTTCTCCTTCTTCCTTACCTAATTATTTGACCCAATATTATAGAAAGAATGAAGAGCTGGAAAAGAACTTCATGGTTATTTTATAGATATAACTAGAAAGTATTTGGGACAGCTTCTTTAAAAATTAGATCAGATGACTTCTAACTAAATTTAGCTTCAGATACTTCTATACTGCTTTTTGCTTTACTTGCCCTTTAATTCTTTAATCATAAACCAAAAAAGTAACTTTAATTTCTTTAAACCAAGATAAGCTATTTTTCTGTAGTACATTTGTACATTTGTATTTATCTCATGGACACATCTCACCAGATATATAATAATGTTATGCAATTTAAGAATTATTAAGTCTGATTAAACGTTAGCCACACCTTCAGCCTGCCTTTATTAGATTCTGGAAAGAGGCTCCTGGCCATTACTGGGATTATAATAGGATGGAGAAGGGGATTTGCTGAGAGAGTATTAGACTATTGATTGCAGAAAGATAGTTGAAGCATATCTGGAATTCAGATTCTAGAACTGACAGGAAAGTGCAGTTGCTAAATAAAGCTTGATTTTTTTTTTTTTTTTTTTTTTTTACAAATTGTAGTTAAGAGCTACCCATGTAACTGTCTATTGCCATTCCTCATACAAGAGATCAAAAACTTGTAGTTTTGAAAAAGAAAATAAAAACCATCTAGGCTACAATTTGATTTGTGGATATGGATAGAGCTAATTCTGTAAAATTAAACTTTGAGAGTTGAAAATCAGCATTTATTTCACCAGAGTAAAAAAAAAAAAAACAACTTCCAGTTTTATAGCAGGAGTGAAAATCATGATTCCTGTTATGTTAGTGAATTTGAATTTTAGATCTTAGCAATATTAATCTGAAATGTAGTTTTTTACTTGTTTTCTACAAGGGTCATTTCTTTTTACCTAGCATGCATATAACTTTGTTGTTGCTATAATTTATTGTACCTGCCCTTGAGTGAAAAATAGATAAAGTAATGTCTCCATCGAGAAATATGGAGTTTTGGCGGGGGAGACAAATAAAGGCCAATGGTTACAATAAGAGACAAATCAGTAAGAAAAAATAAAGATAAATTCCTCTGGGACTTTGAAGGAAGAAAGGAGTATCTAGGCATTCAGTTGATATTGACTGAATAAAGGAACGAGTGTATGAAGTGAAATAAGCATCATGTATAAAGTCTAGAGTGATTTGAACATAGAATTCCATGAGGTTTTAAAATGTTCAAAAGTGGTCATATATATTACGAGAGAAATGAAAAAAAAAAAAAGTTTCTGCATTGGCCTTTATTGTTTAAGATGGTCTAGAAAAGGCTACCTGAAAGGAGTAGCTGTATTTCTCTTGTCTGTTTTCCCCCATGTTATAGCACCTGTCACCTTCCCAGCCAGTACCAGGGGTTCAGAGTCACTAGACTATGAGCTGAGATCAGGCTGTGCCATCTGTGACAACACAAATCCTTATAATTCTGGTGCAGAGGAGAATCTGCTGGTGAGGTTCCTTGGGTTCTGACTTCTTTTTGTAACTATTAAATATTTCTACTTGAATGGGTTGTTTATCTTTATTTTCAATTCAGTTGATTGACTTAAATATAAGTTTGTATTTATAGAAGAAGATTAATAGGCAGGAAATTCCCCAGTTATTTTTGAGGGCATTTCTTAGGTAATTCTTAAGTAATGGTTCTATCTATACATTTATAATGCACAGGATATTCTCACTTCCAAATTGTTTGAGCTTTACACACTCTGAGCTCAGTGTTATTCTCATTGTCTTCATGTTGAGGATAGGGACACAGAATTGCACAGATCAAGTGTCAAACTGAGTCTCAAGGCTACCTGGTGGTAAAGTTTGGATCCTGGTTTTCTTGTTAGGTGCTCATTTTACAATAGCAGCATGAATCTCTTTCCAGTCTATCTGTTCAAACCTTCCCTCCAATCTTATTTCTCTATTACAGGAGCACTATAATTAAAGAAGTGTCATTTGACTGATAAGTAGTAGGTTGATTTACAATATATAGGGCTAGCATTATAATTTGGCCTGGAACTTGGTGTGCTAGGAAAGCTATCATGCTCTCATTAGAGGGAAATGAATCTTCAGATGATGTGAGCATCTTAATTTCTTTACCCCTCTGGGTTTTGCTAAATGAATGGCTAATGGAAAACATGACAGTTAACTGGGACTTCTCTGCATAGGACTTGATGGACTACCCTTTCCTTCGTATAAGCAACCCCAGGGACTGGCAGGTGGATAACTGTTAAGTAGTTTGAAGACAGTTTTTCTAAGTATATAATACCCAGGTAGAATGGCTCCAGTATAGCTCAAGGTCAGCAGCTATAACTGGAGATATCTCACCAGCTAAATTAAAAGTTCCTTAGTAACATAGTTAGAAAGGGTAAAATAAGGTCTTTGCTGTTTCCTTCATTTTTCTAATATAATGTGATATTCGACCTATCTTTTAAACTCTAGCACCAAAATCAATTGTGTTTATTCTTCTGTATATATTATTCCAGTGTCAGGAGTTGGCAACTGATAACAGATTCTGAAATTTAGATGGTGGAACTGCAATTGGTAGTCCCCACCTATTGAGTGTGAAGTCAGGAACTTCATGAGGCATTTTGCATTGTGGTAACTGGTTTATATAATAATTCACCAAGGTAGGTATTTAATATTTCCATTGCACTGTTGCAGAATTACTTACCTTTTTAGGGTAAATTCACCTACCAAATAAATACAGAACTAGCTTTAATCCAGAAGTGAATGACCCTGAAATGAGGGTTCTTCCTGCTAGTATCCTGACTTTCACCCTTGTGAACCTAATACTATTTAATAGCTATCATTTTTGCCTGTTCAAATTTAAGCACTTAACAATGAGATAAAGAGAGCAAGGGCAAGGGTGGGACTAGATCTTCTCTTACTCCCCACTGGTGAACAGTGAACACCATCAGCTTTGCTAAGGTCCTCTCTCCTTCCTGCTTCCTTTACTTTGCCTCTGCCACCCTGGGGTTGGGAAGCAACATGAGCTTCTACTTAGTTTAAGACTGTGTCACTCATTATTTAATTTCCTTGCCATTTTCCTGTTCTACCTAAACAAATTATGTGTGGTGGGGGAAGAAGCGGTGATGACAGAGATGGCACCAAGAAGGAAATAGGGAGAATGCTAAGAGCAAATAAGTACTGCAGACCAGGGTGTAAGCTGATCTCTATTGTAAAAATCCCTGTGCCTTTGGCTTGAAAGCTGCCTTCCCAAATCAAGAGCATGTCTAGGATTATGTAAGTGAATTGTCTTCATACAAACTCAATACCTTTCACACAAAGAGTGCAGAACTCTTTGCAAAAAACAGAACTCACCATCCCTCTGTAACAGAGGGACAAAACTTTTCATGCCCTATTTTATAGATCAGGAAATAAACTCAAGGAGACTTACTGATCTGACTACGTTTACAAAATAGACCGAAGACTAAACTCTAACTCCAGCTTCCTGTCTCCTTAGAGGTAGACCACACTGAAAGACTAATCTTACATTAAAGGTAGCAATTTTCTCTCTCAATCTCTATCCTTTTTTTTTTCTTTTAAGAAGGCAAATACAAATTACACGGGAGATATATTTGCATAAATATATATTTTCAAAACATTAATTTTATTGACCACAGTAACTGTTTCTATGAGAAATTTGAGAAGCAAGTTTTTGCCTGTGCTGGATTTCAAAGTGGAACAGTTTAGCAATGAGAAAAGATCTTTCTTTTGCACTCTGCTGTCTCCATGTGAAGAATGCATGAATTCAGAGTCAAAGTATTTGAATTTGAAAGGTGCACAAGAAAGAGACAGTTGTTACAAAGCAGATTTGTTGTACATACATATTAATGGCAAGTAAAAGTAAGAAAATAAGTGGGACATGTGTGCGCATGTGTGCTGCCGATAAAGCCGAGTTGGAAGGTTGGGAGACATGACGCTACTTGTAAGGTATGAGGGAGACAAGACCAGAGGCGCCGGGAAGCTTGACTACCGTGGAGTGCTCAGTTGAGACTTGTCTTTGCCCCATGGCCTGCAGCGTTTATGTAGAAATTGGGGACGCTTTTACTCGTTCCAAGGCATTACCTGATCAGACCTGCCCAGGTTGGAGTTTGGGAAAAAAAGTGTTTGAAGTAAACAGGAAAATTACTCACCTTAATGATGTGTTTTACTGGCACTAGCAATGCTTTGATAGTCTGACAGATTTTTTTTTTCCTCTAAGTTTTAGAAGGAGAGACATAGGGGGAAGACTAGTATATGATTTGAACAACAGATTTTTAGGCTTGCCTTCTTATCAATCAAAGTAAAAGAAAAAATGGGTTTTGTATCATTTAAATGTATGGGCTTGTCCCCGCTTTAATAAGGTCTAAATCAGGAATTTTCCAAGAGGAATTCTGAATGAACATCAACAAAAACAGGAGACCAGTGTTCATTCTGTGTACTTCTGTGTGCAACGGGTCTCCACCATGGTGCTGCAGCTGTTTTCACAGATCACACCATTCCAGTACGTGGCATGTAGGTCCCTGAACTTGTGGGTTGCTTCCTCTGTGTGCTGATTGTGACTGTGAAGCCGCTGGTGTGGTGAAGGCACTGGCTGCCCTAGACACAGCAGGCACACCCTTTTCTTTGTGGGAAACACAATTCTTACTTCTCTGAATCTGCATTTTTGCTTGGACTCAGTCAGTGTTTGGAAGAAAACTTCAAGTACATTTGATATTTTGTTAAAATATAATGTTGATTTTGTAAGTTTTTCTCTTCCTTTTGTTGTTGTTTTTGCAAAACTGTTTAAGGATATATATATTTGTTTATTTTTCTATCTGTGAGAACAGGTCCTGCACTAAATGTTTTCATCTGCATTGGGATAGAGGGAGGGTATCCTGGACCTATGAAACTCCTGTGAGACTAAAATCTGTGTTTTAATCTGTCCCTAGTTTACTGTGACCTCAATGGAGTCATATTCTATACCGACAGTGGGATCCTTCACATGTAAAGTTTTAAGGTTTTAGGATTAAATTCCTTCCATCTTTATATCTCAGATTCTCCAAATAGCTTTTAAACTAGTTAGACAGTGATTTATATAACCTGAAAAAATATAGATAGCTCATTATATTTGATAAAAATTAAACCTCAAGTGCTAAAAGACTAAATGAGGGGGAAATAAATTATAGATTATGAAGACATTTAAAACAAATTACCTCTGCCGTTTACTTCTAAATTCTTGAGCTTTTTAGTTTTTTCTTTCTTCTTCTTTTTTTTTTTTTTGTGTGTGTGTGTGTGTGTGTGTGTGTGTGTGTTAATCCTATTTGGAAAGAATCTAGTGGCCAATACGATAAATAAGTGGAAAAATTGACTCTAGTATGTGTACTAGACTCTGGTATCTCAGATATAATTAGAATAATGGAAGCCCTGCAGTCCGTTCTTACTCTGTGCTGAGTCCCCACCTTAACAACAGCTACTTTGCTGCCACTAGTATATGTCTGGGTTTAAACCATCCTAAGGAGTTCCATAGAAGCAAGTGAAGAAAGATGTGGCTCACTAGTCAGGTGCTGCCCTTGTTGGGTCTGTCTTTGAAGCAGGTGCTCAGAATGCCTGTCCCTTGATTGAATGGAGAATGGTTTATGTCCATGGGTATTGGGTGTTTTTCGCTCTTGTTTCTGTCAGCATTCCACATTCAGGAAAATGCCCATTTTGAAAGAATAGATTATTTTTACTTGATTTTTCTAAGGAGATGAAGCAAATGTATATGTGCAACTAAGAATGTCAGTGTCTCCATTTTGAGAGTTGACTTTTCTTGCCGGGCGTGGTGGTGCATACCTATAATGGTTTGGGAGGCTGAGACAGGAGAACTGCACATTCAAAGCCAGCCTCCACAATTTAGTGAGGCACTAAGCAACTCAGTGAGACCCTGTCTAAATAAAATACAAAATAGGGTTGGGAATGTGGCTTGGTGGTCGAGTGCTCCTGAGTTCAATCCCCAATACATTCCCCCTGCCAAAAATAAAAAAATAAAAAAAGTTGACTTTTCTTAACCATTGGAATAAGATGTAAAACTGAGTGTAGGTGGTGTTTGAGCTTCCTAGGAATAGTCAGCACTTTAGTAATGATAATCCTCACCTTAGGAAAATGGAATCATTTAGCAGATATCTTCTAGCATTAGGTCTGTGTTTGCTATGTTTGGTAGCATTGAAAAGTATAGCTCTTCTAGGACTGGGCAAACCAAAATGTTTTGTCCTGTAACTTGAGAAATAATGATATTGATTAGCCAAATTATGCTACCATCCCTCATCTCATGCCCAAGAAACAGAATCATTGGCATCCTGCTGAGTAGATTTTTGGCAATGTTCCTCATCTTGCTTCACTGTTTCTGTTTATAGCAAGCCCTTCCATGTACCCACCTCTCATACACTTGGTTCAAATAGCCCCATCAATGCTCCTGGACCTTTTCCCCCACAATTCTTTGCTACAGTGGCAAGTAGAAGGAACTTAACACACAACTCAGATCAAACATAGGCCATTGTTGGTGACTGCACACTGACCTCTAACGATGTCACACTCTGATGAGAGTATTCCTTTGGGACCAATCCTGGACTATGAATGATAATCCCTTTCTGTTTGTAAAATACTTTATAGTTTTAAAAACACACATCTATATATTATCACATTTAATCCTTATAACAAACATGTTATATTGGCAAGTATATATAACCCTCACTTTTCAGATGGAGGGTTATATAACTTTTCTTGAGATTATACATCAGTTTGGAGAGTGGGGGTGTGAGCTTCTGCCTGTGTGAGCACCGTGTCCTTCACAGTGTGCTGGGCTTCTAGATACTCTGGTTGAGAACTGAAGAGGTATATCATAGTCATCACAAGATGAGTTTTGTTTTCCCACTCCATTCATGGTTTCTTGCTGTTGCCTCTGTCAGAAACATCTCTCTCCCCTTTCAACTTGCCTGTGAACCCACTTGTCTGGAAACAGAATGGGAAATATTACAAATATTGAATATAAATGACAGATACATAGAGTGCATAAATTTGACCTTTTCAATGCAGGTCATAAAAATTTAAGAAAGTTTTTATCTTTTTCAACCTAATGTTGCTAGATTTAGCAAATAGAAAACTACAGAGTGGTTAAAAATAAATTTCAGATAAACAATGAGAGAAATATTTAGCATAAGTATAATTCATGCAGTATTTGGTACTTAGGGTAAAATCAGATCCATTTTTATTTTTATTTTTTTAATGGAACTGTAGGCTGGGGATATAGCTTAGTTGGTAGAGTATTTGCCTCACATGCACAAGGCTCTGGGTTCAATCCCCGGCACCATTAAAAAAAAAAAATGGAACTATAACTGGGTGTGTTAGATATTATCTGGCATCCCCATCCCCATTTCAAAAAACAGTTCTCGAAGGATAAGGGAACATTTTATCTCTCTCATCATCCTGGATTCAGCATTAGCGAGCTATCAAAGGTAGCACATGAGTTTTAAGTTTGGTACAAACTCAGCTATCTCATTTTCCGTAGCCTCATGCGTCTCCCCTCTTCCTCTCTCCTTTCTTCCATTTTTCATTGCAACCGTCGTATTCTGTTTCCTTCCTCTCTTATCCTTCCTTGTAATGTTTCCTTCTGTTATTTTGTTTTGACTTGTTTTTGGAGTTAGTCTCAGTATGTTGTCCACGCTGATCTTGAACTCCTAGGCTCAAGTGATCCTCCTTCCTCTGCCTCCCAAATAGCTTGAACTATATATAGGAGTGCACAGCTGTGCCTGGCTCAGTGTTTCAAAATTGTTGGTATAGGCAACCGATCCTTAAGGGTTTTGCTTTATTAATTTTCTTGTTATTCCTAAAAAATTGCAATAAATATACTCTAACTGCATAGCATGACCAACATGAGTATGTTGCTTTCTGTTCCCTGTTGGGGCCAATTAGATATTAAGTTTATAGAGAATAAAGAAATAGCAAGCAAGATGAAGCATGTTTCCATCTTAAACAAGTGAACTGTAAAGAAGTAGGAAGTAACGTTATGATAAGCTTTTAAGAGGTGTTGCAAGCAGAGGAAAGGGTTTGTTTAAATATCTGCTCCACCACCCCAGCCCCCACCTGCAGCTCACACAAACACTTACATAATAGTGGCCTACATAGTGCCTAATTAACAACCATGGAAATAGACATCGCAAAATCATTTTAGTTCTTAAGGATTTATTTAAAAAGAGGGAGGAGAGCAAAAGTTTAAGAGTTGGCTTAAAGGCATTAAAGAGCAAATCTGATCTAATTTATTAAGTTACACCTTTCCTTTTTGGCAATATCTTAACAATAACCCCTCGGATCTAGGCATTTTAGCATGTTAGCTTCCTGTACTTATCTGAAATAAAGAAACTCAGCAACCTGCCTGCAAGATGGTATAGCCTTCAAAGAAATCTACTTCAGCATTGTTCACATGGAAACATGGGGACAGCTGTAGTTGAAGGGACCTTAAAGGCCCTTAGACTTTTCTTAGCATTTGTAAGTTCACTTTCACAGAACACAAAAAAGCACCCAGTATCATTAAGTTTGAAAAGAAATACAGTTAAGTTAATGGAGATCAACAAGCATCGCCTCTGTTTATGTTTTGAAATCCATTTGCTACTCATTTCCCTCATTTTTAAATCCTATTATATTTACACCTGGGCAGCCATTTCTCTGAAGTAAAAAGAATAAAGGATATAAAATATCAGAGTAATAGTGATTCTCAACAGTTATTGTTGGAACTCTTTCATGGAGAGATTTAAAACTCTTTGCCTGTCTTAGTTCCTGTCAGAAGGACATTGCATTAGGATTAGAGTTGATATATAGTTAGTAGAAGCAGAAAGTGGAATCTCTATTTCTACCCACCCTGGGGAAAAAAAAAATGAAACATGGTGCATTATGGGAACTGCAGAAATGGAATGGAGAGTCCAGTTAACTGATTTTATCTGTAGTGCTGGAACTAACCTTCTAATTTTTTCATTGTCCCTACTTTCTTTTCTTAGTTTTCTAAATTATCCCAGAAACATATCTTCCCATACAATAATATTAGCTAATGCCGAGGTAAAGAAGGATACCTAGAAGTTTGTTTTGAAAATAATAGCTGGTTACTGATCTGGTAATAAAAATGCATAGTGAGAATAATCACTGAGACTAAACAACGTGATGCAAAAAATGATAGCTCCATTCATCAGGCGTTGACACTAAGCAAGGTAAGATCAGGATGGCATGAACTTCTCTCATCTGACACAACAAGCTTGTAGTGACTAATACTAGTATCTTTATCTTAGAGATTAAGAATCAGGCTCAGTAGTCACATCACTTGGCTAAATTCACATAGGGGCTTGAGGCCAACAGGAGGATTTTCTTCCCCAGTACCCTCTGCTGTTGCCTATACAGGTGAGGAACAAGGGCATTGTGAACCAGAGACTGGATTTGAGCCTTGCCCTGGCACACAGTAGCTATGAAAGTTCGGACAACTTCTTTAACCCATTGACCTCTCAGTTTAAATAACTGGCAAATTAGAGTTGATGCATCTACCTCACAGGTAACTATGAAGATCACCTAAGACATAAAAGAACTTATCAAAGTGTGGATACTGTACATCATATTCAATAGGGGTTAGCTTTTTATGTTTCATATGTCAAACATGATCCCTATTTTCTACATCTTTCCTTATAAACAGAATATTTGAGGATGCAACTAGGGGTGGGAGATGCTGAGACTTGGGAAAGGGTGTAGATATCAATGTTTTTATTATCATATTAAAATCTTAAAAAATGAGATGTCTATCCATAATTCAGTTTCTGAATTAAAACCTGAATTAGTAAGCTAAACAGTTAAGGAATTAATTGCTTGTTTTTTCTTCTCCAAATTCAGACTAATTTTGTTAAACAATTGTTGTTTTAAAAAGAGCTTACCTGTGAACACTTGTTGGAAGGATGAGGAAAGAAAGAGACAGAGATGAAGAGATGGGGGAGGGTGAACACATGTAGTAAAGGCTTGGAAGATGTTCATCGCAGTGTTTGCAAGCCCAGCATCTAGGAGCAATGTTAAACGTTTTTCAAGTCTTCTCAATGATCTTGGGTTTTAAATCTAGAAAGCACTTTGAAATGCAAACTCTGCTTTGTCTGTGTCATAATTCTATATTTATATTTTATATTCTAAAAATAAATATGTTGGTATTTTCCAAATGGAGGGTAGAGACTTGGTCCCACCTCTTGCCATCTTTACATGTAGTATAATAACTCGAACACAGCAGGGACTCCATCACCCACAGGAAAACATCATATAATGTGCATGTATGGTATGGAAATATGTACAATTAAGGGCCTGGATTTGAATTTAAAACCTATACTGGAGATTTAAACTGCTCTTCTACTGTTGTGTTATTGTGAGCAAACTAATATACCTACTTAAGCCTTTGGTTTTGATTCTTTGTTGACAAAAAAAGAGAAGATGATTTTCTCAGAGTAGCTGAGAATTAAATGAATGGGATATATGAAAATGCTCTATAATTATTAAGGGTGCTACATATTGGTGAGTTATAGTGTAATTTATGGAAATCAATAGATGCTGTTATCTTCAACACTGTCAATATACACTGTTCCATTTCTTCTTTAGGCCTACCTAGCCTTCCCATAAAAAGTGCCTCACAGATACAAAATAAATTACATTATTTGAGCTGAGGGCTCACTTTGAGAATGAACATACAAAACAACATTGTGACAGATCTACAAGAAAAAAGCATGTGTGTTTTTTGTTATCTTGCCAAGCATGTATGGGCCATGATATAGGAATAAGGCTGTAAATGCCTTCAGCAATGAATGATCTCTGAATGTTTCTATCAGGAATCGTGTGGCCCTCTTTAGGGACTAGAGACTGAAGAGTTATTTACCATGAGTCATTTTATAAGAGAGTGAAAGAGTGTGTGGAAGTATAGACAGTAACCTTCATCTCTAGCATCTGGAGGTTGAAGAAGTATGGCTATAGGGGAAATGACGGCACAGGGACTCCAACTAGTTTGAGTGCAAGGCTTCATCTTAAACCAGAGGGTAAGACATATCCCTATGGGCAGTGAGTGACCTGAACTCTGAGCAGAGCTCTTGCCTTTGTAACCAAAGGCTGTCTTCTTGGTATGCCAAGGTGAGGCTGAGGAAGGAACAGGAGCTACAAGTTTGGGCCCGGAAGGAACAGAAACAGTAGTTGTAGTAGCCTATGATTTTTGCAGACTCTTGGGAACAGTGAGTCACCCTGAGGGGGAGAGATGACAGTTTCTCTACCTTAAGGGCAAATGATTACTAAAATGCATAGCAGTTCCCCTAGTTGGACTGCTGCTTCCACAGTGGAAGGGTAGCTGGAGGGTTGGCATATACTGTCTGCTGCTACTAGAAAGAGAGAAGCACACACATCCATCCAAAAATCTCTCTTATCTGCCTATCAACCATGTCCCCCAGATAGCATCTCTTTGAAGAGCAGAAGTCCAGATACATTTACAGTGAAATGATGGCAGGATTAGAAATTAGAAGTCACAGTTCTATCTTCCTAATAACTCCTGGTGGAATCTTTTCCTTGGGTCTTATTTAATAAAAATAAATATGTACTATGAAGGTGAGGAGTAAAAGTCCTTTATTCTACCAGGATTCCTGCTAAAAGAGTTTTTATTCAACTGATATTTGTGTCTTCCCAAGTTTGTTTACATAGGGACAGGGAGCCCATGTGCGTCAGATAGTAAGGAAAGTGTTGTGAAGGTGTTTGATCAGCACTGAGAAGACAACTGCCTCTAGATCAATTCACTGTACCATTTATTGGAGTGTTGCTTCAAACTCTTTCTGTTTTACATGCACAAAACAGCAGTCATCTCACTCTGACCTTAGTCTCATATTGATATGACTGTAGGAGACATGTGAAGGTAAGCTAACATTTACTGAGCACTGTCTGTATACCAGTTCCCTCTGAAAAATGCCTTCCAGGGTCTACTTTGTGGAGGTAACTGAATGATAGTACTGGTCAGGCAGGGTTAACAGGGGTGGCAGTGACAGGAGACTTTACATGAAAGGTCCTTTTACTCTCCTGGGGAGATAAAGTTGCAAAATTACCAATCAAGTCTGTCACTTTTTTTTTTTTTTTTAAAAACTGGCTTACCAAATTCATAACCTCAGGCAACTAGAATGAGGCTTACAGACTCCACCCCCACCCCTTCCCAACGTTGGTGCCAGCATGCTGCCCTCCCACAGGGAGGCCCAAGCTGCCTCCTCAGCTGATGCCCAGGGCCAGCCACAGAACTGGCTGTGGTCCCCGGGAGAGACCCCAGTGTACATTCCTCAACCACAGAGGTTGTGCTGCTTTATGGTACAATGAAAGTGTCCCTTGGAACCCCCACCTGCCAGGCCCCATCCGCTGGTCTTCATAGTGAGCGGGTAGCAGACAGCCCACCTGCTTGATGTCAACATCTGTGGGTGAGGCCTCAGGAAGAATGTGCCGCTCCCAGCCTCAGCTCAGGTAATTAATCCCCACAACTGACAGGTGGCAACAGGCGGCCCTTTGGCTGGGGCTGTCAGGAAAAGTGCTTGGAGGAAGGATTTTTTTTTTTAAACTATGAAGAGCACAATTCGTACATGTCTGGCAGCTAGACGGCTGTGGCAGGAAAGGAGGTGGGGAGGAGAATACCTTGCCAGATGACTCTGGGGCCAGTTTTGGGATCTGATTCTGCTTGATTCTTACTATAGATCCCAAAGGATATGGTGGCCTGGGACCTGTTTGCAAGTTCATTTGACATAGATAGAGTCTGAGGTGGAATGCCTGGTATATGAATCAGCGAGCTGGGACTCAAGAGGGGACATGGTTTGCCCATGAAGGTGCAGCAATTCATGGACAGATTGAGGACTAGAATCCTGTCTCCTTGACTTCCTGTTCCTAACTCACCAAGCTATTACTGCCCAGTTAACTACATGCAGTTTAGAAATAGGGTATTATTGCTGTGGGTATATACGTGACTGCATGACCAATGTGATTCTACAACCTGTACACTCAGAAAAATGAGAAATTATATCCCATCTGATTCAAATGTATGATATGTCAAGATCATTGTACTGTCATGTGTAACTAATTAAAACAAACAAACAAAAAAGAAATAGGATGATAAAACCATGGTCTTAGTCACAGGAAGGAAAATCAGTTGCCTCTTGAATGATATTTTGCTTTTTTAACCCAACCTCTTAAGTCTGGCTTGTTAAAAGAAAGTCTTGCCCCATTCCCAAACCACATATACTCCTTCCCTCCCCCTTTTCAGTTTCTGGTATTTAGGTATACTGTCCATTACAGAGTATTTACCTGAAGTTTGTTTAGAGTGGATATACTTAATCTTTGAAGTGAGCAATTTTTAATCATTAAAATTTAAAAAGTATATTTTTCTATATGCAAAATTTGTAGTGTTTCTCAAGTATGTTTATTTGTAGAGAACAAATCCAGAGTTTGGTATATAATCATCCCAATACAATTCAATGGGATGGTTATTTAATATGTTAGAAGCAGACCAAGTAGCAGCTGTGTCTACCTCTTTCTGAATAGGACTCTTTCTGTATTTTAATGAATTAGATGTTTGGGGCTAGTTTTCCAAGACCTCCTCTACCAATTACAATTATTGACTTTACTATCCTCATACCTTTTGAAAGGGAAATTTTAATTTGGCGATTCCCGGGAAAACAGTTTAGAAAAGGAAAAAAAAAATCTGTGAATGTTTTAGTATAACACTAACATCCATTAGGACAGGCTTTGTACTTGATAATTGCTAAACTGAGATTCATGGAAATGTCATGACAGCTTTTGGGCTTGACATTTTCCCCATGTACTTTAGATTATTTAAAGTATTACAGACCACACTTTACTTCTTGCATTCTTTTGAACTCTCTTAAAATAGGAACCACAAATTAGAAGTACATCTAGTATTTTCTGTTCGTGAATGGTAGTTATCTTTAAGATTATTGGCAAATCTTGTTAATTTTTTCTTTCCTATTTTTAAAAAATATTTATTTTTTAGTTGTATTTGGACACAATACCTTTATTTCATTCATTTATTTTTTATGTGGTGCTGAGGATCGAACCCAGGGCCCCACTCCTGCTGAGTGAGCACTCTACCACTGAGCCACAACCCCAGCCCTTATTTTCTATTTTAAATGAACTCGGATTCATTCAGAAAGCCAGAAATAAAATGAGACTAATATGTTTATTGATGTATTTAAGCACATCTAGATTTTTCTTTTTTCTTCAGACCAGCCATTCTCTGTGGATAGGTAATTTTCCCTAAGTGTTCATGGGTCACAACTGCATTTGGTTTTATAAGCTAACTCTAATTTTTTTTTAGTGGGTTCACTCAATAGACATAATGTACATTTTATTAAAACTTTTCCTTTTAGTATGATAGAATGTCATATTCGGATCAATCTGGTATTGTAGTATCAGGCTTTGGCACTGGCCTATATTATTGCTTCCCATAAAGAAGTGTAGAGTAACAAGATGATTTATAAAATTATTGATTTATTCATTCCCTGGGAGTTCATTTTATCCATATTTAGTTTGAAATTTATATACAATATTGGCACTTTTTCTGGAATAAGTTTAAAGAAGTAAAGTTGTGTGTGTGTGTGTGTGTGTGTGTGTGTGTGTGTGTTTTAATGTAGTGGGGAGGGAGGTCTTGCTTGTACCTTCAGGAAAGGGAGCTGTTCAAAAATTATGCAGGTGTGTGCTGATATCAGCTGGCATCTCTGTGAATTATTGTACTGAATTACTAGTCTGGCAGCCAGGAGTGTGTAATATAGTATGTCACTGAGGCAGGTGGTGACGGTGGTGTCCTAATCACAGGAATGCTTTTCCCCCCCTTCCTTCTCTTTGCAACATATTATTAGTAAAGGAGCAGAATTTGCTCTTGTTTTCCAAAATCCCCTGGAATTATTTTTATTTGAACATGATATTTGGCTTTAAGCAGCTCACCCCTTAGTATGCCAAACCTCCTCCCCTCCTTTGCAAAACAAAACAAAATGTAGGCAGAGATTGCTTTTCCATTTTGTCAGGGATATTGGATAACAAGAAAGAGTTGAGTTCATTTGTTAGTTTTCAGGCACTTCTCTTCCATGGCATTAAAGAAATATTTTGTTCATGCTGATGTTCAAAACTGTCATGTCTTCCATGACGAAATTTGATTGAGTGCAACAAATAATTAGGTTCTTTAGTCTTATCATGGGTTAGCACTTCCTTGGAATGAACAACATATTGAATTTGCAAACATATACATAAGAAAATACATTGAATCCTATTCTTTTTATTTATATCTGATCAGAGATCAGAAAGATGGTCACAACTTTGTTTTTCACATTCTTTTTTCCCCTCATTTAAAAAAAAAAATTATTGGTTCTTCTTAGTTATACATAAGAGTAGGATCCCTTTTGATAAAATTATACAAGCATAAGATATATCTTATTCTAATTAGCACCCCATTCTTGTGGGTGGTCACTGTGATGGGGTTCACTTAGGTATTTTCATATATGTTCATGGGAAAATTATGTTAGATTTATTCTACTGTCTTTTCCATTTCTACATTCATTTTAAAGACTCACTTGGGCGTTGTGAACTTGGAAACAGGGTTCTTCAAATGGTTTGCATAAAATCATGAACTATTCAAACTAAAACACTATAACTTTCTCATTTTTGCACCAATGAATAATTAGCTCAAGATTCAGGGGGGTTGTGGGAGCTGATCGAAATGCCTCTGTGGCTATCAGATGTTCAGGACTACTTTGGAGAGGTCAGTCACTCTCATCCTTGGAAGCAAATTCATTCAAATGTGCTTTCTTTATTTTTTTCTTTATCAAAATATTTTATTTCTAATTTCACATTAGGATGTGCATGGTTTAAAGAGCCACAGCTGCACCTGGTGTCTTAACTAAGTATGTAAAAAAGATTAGTGGAACCTGGGGCTGGGGGTGTGGCTCAAGCGGTAGCGAGCTCGCCTGGCATGCGTGTGGCCTGGGTTCGATCCTCAGCACCACATATAAATAAAGATGTTGTGTCCACACAAAACTAAAAATAAATATTAAAATTCATTCTCTCTCTCTCTCTCTCTCTCTTAAAAAAAAAAAAATAGATTAGTGGAACCCATTGCAGACTTATCTAGCCCAAGGTCTGATGGAGCAGAGCTAGTTCTTAAAACAATTATTGGACATTTTATGTTTTATTTACTTTTGAGCTCCCATTCAAAGAATAAGGTTACCATTTAGGAAGAAAATCTCAATTCCTAAACAGACTTATTTATTAAACTAAAATGGATGTGACCCTGAGGCAAAAAGCAGTACCCTTATAATCCTTTAGGAAGTTGGTAATCACATTTTTTAAAAAGATAAACTCTGAAATTGACACTTTTTGTCTCTTCATGTGTTTTTCCAGTTGTGTATTTGTGTAAATTCACTGGTACCAAATATACCAGGCCCACCATAGCCCAGTGTTATGAACGTTAAGACCACATTGTACATAAGGAAGAACACTGGTCATGCATCAGGATGGTCCTGGCTGATGAGTGTTTTTAAGCATATCTCACCTCTTCTCTGGAGCTTAGCTTTCATAAATGAAGTACCTAAACCAAATGATCCGGAAGCTCAAATTCTCCTGATTTCACTTTTTAAGAAAATCTTAACAAAGTTGTCTTCAACTAAAAAAGCCTTGAATTAGGGTGACTCAATAATGGAAACATAGAATCAAGGCCTTGGTTTAAAATGCAGGTTGGTTTTCTATGGAAACTCTGTAATTAGACTATGATAGAGTACAGAACCATTACCTTTACAGAAGTAAGAAAGTCTCTGTCCATCCCCTCATTGCCTGGATTTAGTGGTGCAGGTTTTAAAAAAAAAAACATTTTTTTCAGGGATGACTTCTTGACTCTTATATTAAATAGACCTTTGTCACCTTCTCTGTCTCTGCCTTTCCTACAGAACTTGTATCACAGTTTTAGATATGATTGATTGAATACCAGTGTTCCTTTAGACCATCTTCTCTAGGAAAAGGAGCACTAGGGTTTCCTAGGACCCATGACAAAGCCTAGCATGAAGCATGAGCTCAATAAATATTTGTTGAATTAATGAACACATTTCCCCTCTGTGAGTCTTAGCTATATATCTGAAAATTGGAGGGAGAGTAAGACTTGGCAAGATATTTTATCATGTTCCTTCTGAATTCTAACATCTTCTGTGTGTTCTGAAATCACAGGTCTGTAACAGTTTTAAAGGTTGGTGCTGCTCATGCTGAAATTATTCATTAAAAATTTAAATTAGGAAATATTTAAAATATACACAATAAATGCATGTAAATGAAGACACCTAAGTAGTATCTGTTAGTATCAACTGTTTAACTGAGTATCCTTTAGTATTTACCTGAGTAGCTGTTAGTATTAACAGTTTAGCATACTAAACTGTTAGTAGTTTGGGTTCAACTCTTTTTATTAAATAAAGTATAGGTGAAGAAAAATGTTCCTTGCCATCTTATCTCATTTGCCTCCCTCCTTCCAGCTATTACTATGAATGAAAAGTATCTGTGTACATGAAATGGATAAATCTTGAAATCATGAGAAGCAAAAATAGATTGCTAAAGCTAAATATAGAAAAATGTAATTTAGGTACATTTTAAAGGCACAAAATTATATTGCATATGCTTACAGATATATGGATGTGTATTAAAAAGTATAGAAGTGGATAAACCAAATTAATTCATTTTTTAAAAAAATGAATCTCATTCTTTGACATGATTCAGAATTTGGTGACTGCTAGTGGATAAATAGATAAATGCAGTCATGATTAATCATTAATGGTTAATATTCAGACTTCAGCAGACTTTTGTTATTTGGTAACAACCACATTCTCTTTAAGTGGAAATGAAGTTTGCATAATAGTCTCAAAATTACTTAAGCTACATTAAACATTCTGTGTGGAGGATCTTATAAAGGATCAGGCTTCTATGATAATAGTAGACTAAGGATTTTCATATCCATTACTTTTTTCTTCCACTTTAAGAGATACATATCATACATTTTTCCTATCTGTCAAAAGCAAAGTGACAGCATAAAGACACAGGGAATAAATAGAAGAGGCAGATTTATATCTGGTCTTTTGACTCCTAATCTAGTAAGTGTTGCCCCCAGTTATAGACTATGGTAACAGTAGCTTTCCTGGCTTTGAGAACTGAGCCCTTTCCTCCTTAACAAGGAAACTAATCTATTAATTACAGGATTACCTTATGTTATTTTATTTGTCCAGAATTAAAACTCTCTTCTGTATTTGTTAGTGAGTCCATTGACTAAGCCAGGTCTTAGCTAACTGTTGAATAGTAGGAGCCCTATGTTAAAACTAACTCACTCATTCCACTTTGATTTCAGAGAATAGTTAAGCAAATAACTGGCATTGTTTTTGTAAGCAAATTTTGCTTTAAATAACAATGTTTCTTGGTGTGTTTTGGTGCATGCATTCACATCTTTTATGATAACAAGAACACTGAATTTGGGGTAGAAAGTTTACTCTCATTTCTCTACGTTTTCATTCTTTTTCAACAGTCTACTCAGATTTCTTGCTTGACTAATTCATGTTGGGTCTCCCTGCTTCTTCTTTGCTTCAGCTTTGTATTTCTTAATAATATTATGATTCATTCTTTCTCCCACCTTACAGTGTTCACTGATTCTTCTTTGATAGTTTCTCAAGATATCCATTGCTCCTCAGAATCTGGTCCTACTTTCCTTCCTTAATCTCATTGCTGTCTGCTTTGCTTCTCAGTCTCCTTCCCCAGCCCACTGATACTTCCCATAGTAAATATCCCTTTGCTTTCACTCATGATGTGCTTTCCTCATAGAAAGCCTGTTGCCTGCCTCTTAGTTCTTCCAACTTCCCCTTCTTGGGGTACATAATCCAGTGATGAATGATAACTTGTCTTGTAAGGCCTAGTTTAAATATCACTGCTACTATGACATTTTTCTTCCCTGCTTTAGTTGAATACATTGTCTTCCCTTTCTTTCCCACCCCAACCTATCCATCAACAAATCTGGTGAAAATATACCTAGAAACCAGGTACTTCTCACCACCTCCACTCCATCAGAAGTCTCTTTCATAGTTCACTTGGATTATTTGATAGGAACTTTCCTATGTCCATCTTTGCTTCATAAGTCATCTTATTTTTATGTATCTTTTTTATTTGTTCTAATTAGATATACATGACAGCAGAACAAGCAGTTTTATGGAAAAAAATTCAGATTGGACTTTTCTGCAACACTGTTTTTGTTTTGTTTTGTTTTATTTTTGTTAATTACAGCTTCAAGAGATCTAACTAAAACTTATTTATGTACCAAACATTTATGTATTAAAATGTCCTGACTGGTATTATTTTTAAACTGGTATATTCTGTAAGAATTATATGATTAAATACTTTAATATCAACCCCTTAATATTGTATTTTTAAACTATAACATAGTCACCTTATGTTAAATGAAGAATACTCAATTTTTTATCTTATGCCCTCAGTTTACATAAGGGGTTGTGTGTATATATGTTTGAGTAGACAGAGAAAAGTTCAAAATGATAATGTTATATAGCTATAGGTTAGTGAATATAATTTTTTTGCCAGAGTTTCTATGTGCACATTGTTATACTTTTCAAAAAAAGCATATAATATGTAGAAATAGAAGTTGGAAAGAGGTTAATAAAAGTCTTTAAACCTTCATAACTTTTCTTATAGTGATAACGTTAAGGGGTTAGATACTTCTAGCCTTCAAATATAAGGCTTGAAGTGTTTAATATCCATCCAAAGAGCTATTGGAAGTGCAATATAATGGACTTGTGGAAACAAAGAAGTTCTTAGATTTAAAATATTCTGTCTTTGTATAAAATTATATATAAATTAACTGAATTTATATAAAAATTATATAAATTTTTCAGTTGTAAAATTAACTGAATACTTTACTTAATGCTTGTGTGCAGTAGAAACCTACCTAGAGATATAAGAACCCTAGAGATAGCAATGAAAAAATCTGTATTAAATGGTAAAAGAAAATCAAAGGGGAAATAAATTTGTTAGAAATGGACCTATGGTACAAGCATGAGATGTAGAGAATTATTTTTCTCCATAAATGTTAAATATTGTCACTTATTATATTGGATATGAGAGGGAACTAAAAGAATACCCAAAAGGAATGATTCATATGCTCCTCAATATTTAAATTTAGATCTATCAAAATTTTATGGATATAGCTAAAGTGAGATGCATTCTTCACTAGGTTTAATATCTACATTGCCCTGACATGGATAGAGAACTGAGGAAAACAGGAATATTCTACAGGGTGGCACACTTGAATTGTGGGTGGCAAACGTATGATATGTTTAAAAAGCCTGCAATAAAAATTTGTAGAGGTAGTACAAGCAATGGAAAGTAGAGGAGAAGGGGTTTGGAGGGATGGGGATACCTTATAAAGTTCTTACTAAACCTTGCTAAAAGGAGGCTCTTACTCTCAAATTCCCCAGATCATACTAGAAGTCACTAGAGCCCAGGTAGACTTCCACCTGGCCCAGGTTTTTTTTCAATTGTGTTACTTACTTCCTCTTCCTGAAATTAAACAAGCAAACATTTTACTGAGAAAGAGAGCAAAATTATTGATGTTCAGTGGAATACTTTTAAGCTCCATTTTAACATTAGAGAAGATCATGTATGTTTGAAGTTCAGTTTTCGAAGAGCCACGATGTTGTAAATTAGAAAAAATATACAAGTACAAAAATTTGCACTGCTGAGCTGAAAGAATAGAGAGGTAACCTACTGTTGTTACATGACAAGGACAGAGTAGATCTTCTTTGTGACCTCAGGCATGTCTTCTCTATGCCTTGATTTTCTTATCTCTAGAATGGAGATAATAATACAGGTTCATTATCTGTTATCTGCAATTCTGAAATTCAAAGAGCTTTGAAAACTCAAAGTTGTTTTGTTTTAATTTTCTGACTTTGTGGCATTGTGATTTGGTAGTGAAATCTAGCCTGAACTGTGAGGCTTTATCATGGTTTCCCTCTCCAAGTGTTTATGAATCCTACAGAAATGTTAATATTGGGTATGATGGAGTACTGCTTTAATTGCTGATGGAGGTATTTATCATATTTGATATATGAACTTTACTCCCCTTCTAACTGCTAAGCAATTCTGAATTCTGAAACTTCTGGCCCCAAGGGTTTCAACTAAGTCATTGTATACCTGTAATATGTTCCTCGTAGTGCACTTGTGAGGATTGAATTTCTAATAACAGAACTCAATGATTAGTGAATCTATTATTGGTAGTTAATTTATAACTTAGATTACCTAACTTATATTACCATTACCCTGAGAGTGAGCAAGGATTTGTGTTTGATGATGCCTAACCTTATTCTTGGTACTTCTGTACTTTAGACTGTCAGATTTGATTTATAGTATATTAATTATTGCTATGGAATGTTTCTCCTAAGAAACTGTCCTACTCTCAACATTACTCTTTTTTTGCAATCTTTACATACTTGAAAGAATGCCTTATTTGCCTTCAGGTGATAGCTGTCAGACTGATTTTTCAGTCATTTTTTGTTAGGTTCATTTGATAAAAACTCATAGTTAGAATTATGTATCCTTTATCTCCTAACTGAAATGCTGATGGATGCACTTACTGCCTTAGACTTCTCCATAAAAGTGAACTCTTAATATGTCTGAAACTTACTGCCTTAGACTTTTCCATAAAAGTGAACTCTTAATATGTCTGAAAACAATGACTTTGTAATGATTTGAAAACACAAGGGCAAAACACATATATCTACATTTTATTCAGTGTTTCCCAAGTAGAATTTTATTTTTGTGGTTGATTTTTTTGGAATGTTTCCTGTATCTCCCAGCTATGTAGAACCCTTTTGCTGCATTTAATCCTTAGCCTGTAGGCATGGGGGACTGATTTCACAATACTCTTCTAGCACTAGGAAGTCTTTAACTGAAAAATTCATATGCCTGAAATGGTTGAGAGAAAAAGAACTATTGTTTAAATAAACATTATATTTCAAAAGGAAGAGATAAATTGATCATTTAAAATGTGCTCTTTGCTAGGCTGTTTGCCTATAGGTTGAGTTAGGGTGAGTTAGGGTGAGACTATCAATAAGGAATCTTTTTGCCACTCTGGCTGCTGCTCCCCTGTGTCCCTCCCCTGGAAGGATGTTGCTGCCGACTGATGACAGCAGCTTGTAAGTGTGTTTACCCTTTGTTTGGTTACATGTTACTAGGTGCCCCACTTTTGGCCAGTATTTCCAGTGCCTGGGTCGTTTCATCCCAGCATCTGAGTGAGTCAGAATGAAGACCCAGAGAGCAAGGTTTAGTACAGTGAAAGATTAGCATGAAGGCTTTTATTCTGGCTCAGAGAGGAGAAAAGGTAGCAATGCAGCATGCAGGGCGGGACTCATGCTGTCCTTGTTCTAGGTCTCATGCTTTCTTCACTCTTTTAGTTTTCCAACTAACTAACCTCCACTGAACTACCTTTCCTTGAAGAAGGAAGAGTGGGAGGAAACTTCAATCACTGTGAGGGAAAAGAGCTATATCTGGATCCTTTCATTGCTGTGATCAGCTGTGTTACACTATGCCTGTCATTTTGAGGAGCATAGAAACAAAAGCCTTCTCCCAGCTCTTGCATTCTCTTTTGCTTATGACATCAGAAGATCAGTGCAATAGTTTGCGGGTGCTCATGCTTAACAGTATTCTAGCTGCTTGACATCAGATAAATTACCTTCATTCTCTTACAGATATTCTGTCTTAAAAAAGCATTCTACAAACACCAATTCCTGTGAATATCTCTAGAGTTATAAGGGAAGAGTTAATTATAATTTATTAAGCAGAAAGCTATCTTTCTAGTTTTGTTGGTCAGTATCACTCTGCATATGAAAGTATTATATTTCTGTTCATTTTCTGGTGAGCAGTGAAGTTACTCATGGCATTATTTTTTTTAACTCCTCTGAACCTAAATTTCTTCATTCTAAAGACAGTGTAGTAGGAAATAATGGCACAAATGTGCTACCTTTAGCAACATAATATTTTGTTTAGAGAGAAAAAAAAAGTTTTAATTTGGTTAATGAATATAACTTCCTCTAATAAGATTGCCAAATATCATGTATATTGTAACAGTAATATCATGCAGCTATAAAGCCTATAAAAAGTGGGCATGCTTTGACTGTTGTGATTTGGAATGTAACAATATCTCCTGTTGGCTCTCTCCTTCCCTGCACCTCTGGCCCCATCTCCAAGCAGTATTCCACCGAGCTGAAGAAACTGTACTGCCAAATAGCAAAGACATGCCCCATCCAGATCAAGGTGATGACCCCACCTCCTCAGGGCGCTGTCATCCGTGCCATGCCTGTCTACAAGAAAGCCGAACACGTCACTGAAGTGGTGAAGCGTTGCCCCAACCATGAGCTGAGCCGTGAATTCAATGAGGGTAAGGGCGATTAGAATCTGTGTCTCTTTAAATGAGCTCCTTGAAGGTAAAGATCCTGGGAGCCTTTTATTTGGTTCCTGTCTACCTGGTTCAGGCTTCTGCAATCCAATGTCAGCTCAGCCTCCTTTTTGACTGAGTATCTGAGTATAATGACAAATAAATTTGTGGTCTTGCCAGGTGTGGTGGTGCACACCTGAAATCCCAGCAGCTTGGGTGGCTGAGGCAGTGAGAATCAAGAGTTCAAAGCCAATCTCAGCAAAAGCGAGGCACTAAGCATCTCAGACACTTTCTCTAAACAAAATACAAAGTAGGGCTGGGGATGTGGTTCAGTGGCCCTGTGCCCTGAGTTCAATCCCCAGTAACAAAAAAAACAAAACAAAAAAAATGTGGCTTTTACAGTGTTTAAACTATTTAATTTAATATCAGTGGTTACTGAATGACCTAGACTGGTCTCTCTGCTCCTTACTGCTTCCTTCCTTTTGTTTTATTTTGTTCTGCTTTGTTTTTCTTGCTGTTTTTGTTTTATGAGAGGGTGTAAGCAGAACAGTGTGATAGTTATTCTGCTTGGCCCAGGCTATAGTGTTCTTTAATGTTTGTGCTTTTCAAGTCTAGATGAGTGGAGAGCTGGAAGGGCAAGAGGGGGCAGGGGGGTGGGGAGAAATAATGAACAAAATTAAAGAGAAAATGGGGAAGAAAAAGAAACGAGAAGGAAAATAATAGGTAAGAGGAGTAAGGAGAGGAAACGGAAGATCTAGAACCTAAGATGGGGTAATCAGATGGAGGGCCAGGAGTCAAGCACAAGTTTCTGGAGGACTTCACTTAAGCTCTATGTCCATGTATGCACCACACCCATCATCTGAGCACAACAGCTTTGTAGAACCTCTAAGTGTTCCCTTGGATCTGATTTATGGGAAACTTATTAGAGAAGTAGAAAAGAAAAACAGGAGAAAACATAACGAATCATCAAAGCCTGGTGATGGTGCAGAAGGGGTTGGGAGTTGGGATACTTCATGGAAAAATATTAGAAACCAATATTGGTAGGTGGTTAGAATATGTCAATATACAGCAGGTGTATCTGAGTATAGAGGAAAAAGCTAAAGGAAGAAAGAGAATGGATAAATATAAAAGAAGAAAATAAACCCAAAATTCTCTTTCACACAACTCTTCTTCACACATTAGTTCCTAGTTCTTGCCCACATGGCTGCCTTAGCCACACCTTCACATTTTACATTTTGCTTAACAATTTGCATAAAGAACATTCCATGTACATAGGCTTCATTATCAGTTTACCTAAATGCTTGTGTTCCATCAAAAAGACTATTTTAAAAAAAATTTCTCAATTTTTTCACATAATAGTTGTTTTGTTTGGATCAAGATAGATGATGCTGAAGAGCACATCTTGATAGACTTAGCTTTTTACTTTTATTCAGTAGTTTTCATATAACAGAACTACACAGGCAGAAGTAAGAACAGCTTTATAGCTGCTAATTCTTGGAGCAGTTTCTTTCTTTTGGAGCCCTGCCAACTATTACAATTTTGTAAGACTTTGCCTTGGCTCCTTTTAAAACTTGCTTGCCTTTTCTTGTCTCCAACCTGGGACTCTTTCAACACAGTCTTTCCAGCAAGTTTCTTATCTTTTTAACCAAAGCAAGGTCTAAGATGGAAAAGGAGAAAGGAATAAGCAAAGTGAAGGTCATGTGTGTCCTTGCAATCTTCTGCTTCTTATTTAGTTTTTTTGTTTGATTTCTTGGCCATGCTGGAAATTGAACTCTGGGCCTTGCATATACCTAGTAGATGCTCTACCACTGACCTATATAGTATCTTTGCTATTCAGACTTCGGGATAACATTGCTTGGTTTTCTTCCATTTTCTATGGAATATGGCAAAATCTTCTCCATGAATGAGGTAATTGATGTGGTCATACAATTTCATAACAGTTTGAATAGTTAACCTTAAACTTCAAAGCAAGGACTGTTCCCTCAGTTGGAGAAGAGCATTACAGCCCTTCCTTCTGCCATCAAGATTGAGATATCCACCTGTGTTACATATCTAGCAACAGGATCGTTCCTTTTTCAAGCATATATTTTTCCTCTTTCTTTTGGCCACCAGAATGCTATCCATGTGGTTTCATTTTGTCTTCTTTCTGTGAGAGTAAGCAAACTAACTGTTTTGTCTTTTGTTGTTCTGCAGGACAGATTGCCCCTCCTAGTCATTTGATTCGAGTGGAAGGGAACAGCCATGCCCAATATGTAGAAGACCCTATCACAGGAAGACAGAGTGTACTGGTACCTTATGAACCACCCCAGGTAAAAAAGACAAGAAAAAATGATTAACCAACTGACTGAGGTAGTTCTGAAGTGTTAGTTTTGGTGACAAGAGTATTTCTGGCACTTATCATTTTCTTAGTCCTTATCATCAAATATGCAACTTTTTGTATTCCTTCTGTCTCTCTTTTCCATGTGCCTCCCCTTCATAACTCCTAAATACGTACTGAATTAACTTGGGAACATGGCTCCATACCCATGTTCCCATTCATGTTCCCATCCAGATAACGATTGAACTGGAAAATGGGTTTACAAATGATATTGTTTTATCCAACTGGCAATTGGTAGTGGACATGCCCCAGTAATGAATGTAAGTATTCTTACACTAGTATATAAATTGGACTCCCTAAAAGGAATCTCTTAGCTGAAATTCAACTCACAGAAGGGCAAGTTTATCAATCTGTTGTGTAGAGCAGAGTAGTGGAGTGGAAAGCAACAGGAGGAACTAGACCAAAGTTCTTTGGTTTGCTGTGAGGATCTTTGGCATATGATTCTCTATTCTGGGCTTCAGTTGCCTTAACCGTGAATGAGCACTTTAGACACTTCAGACTATTTTATTTAATTTGGAGGAACTTTGAAGCTCCAGGGTTCTTAGTTATGGAATAACTGTATAATCAAATCTGTGTCATATTGTTTTGTCTACATAAGAAAAATATCCTTGGAGCAGTGCTGCTATTTGGAGTGATTTTTTTTTTAGCTCTCCCCTTTCAGGGATATTAATGTATTGGGTATAGCCTATTTGAATTGGGTGATTTGGTTCTGTTTGTATATGAATGGGATTAAAGATCAAAGAACTGTTAAAGCTTATCTTACCTAAGTCTTGTCCAATGTTGCCAACATTAGCTTGAAGCTTTTCAGAAGGCAAAGACTAGAGGAATTTACAATGGATTTCAGAGTTTTCCTTTCTAGAAGGAAGCTTCTCCCTTCTTTAGAAATGGAGTTCTTTCAAGAAAGGGAAAACCTGAGAAAGAAGAACATCAGTTCGAACTATCATTAATACAGATTTTTTTTCTCCTGTTCTCAGGTTGGCACTGAATTCACGACAGTCTTATACAATTTCATGTGTAACAGCAGTTGTGTTGGAGGGATGAACCGCCGTCCAATTTTAATCATTGTTACTCTAGAAACCAGAGAGTAAGTGGCATGTGTAGAGCTGTCATTCTACAAACAATCACAGGCAGAGGACAGAGTGAAATTGTCTATTTTATGATTAACTTTGCATGCACAGTGGAGAGCTGCCCTTGATTTTGTCCTTTGTGCTTTAGATTCTTGCTGTAAACACTAACTATAAAAGATCACAGAAGGTGAAGACAGAAGAGGGGTGGGTAAAAGTAGAAGGGAAAGAAGAGCTGGGAAGGTGTATAAGTTGCTTTATACCTGAATTCTTGACATTTGACTGGAATTGTTTTTGATTAGACAGTGTTTGTTTTCATGTGGCCCCAAGGCATTTAACAGTTTTTTTGAGTAAGTCTGGGCTGCCTAAGGGGATTTTATCCTAAGACATCCACTGGCTTAACTCAAGTTTCCTTCAAAATATGTAGCTAAATACAGCTGTTCTGCTAATGGCTTGGAGGTTCTTTGCAGAACAAATGGAATGTTATTTACTAATATTGCTAGTGGCATGGAAGCACTTTCGTGTTCTGCCAAGTGCTCCGGGTCCTTCCTCAGAGCAGCCACGCGGAACGGGTGGTGAGGGTGCCCATGTGCAGTGGGGACAGAAATGGGAGGACTCTAGGAGGCCTTTAAATTCTCTGACTTTAACCCCTTCCTCTTCTCTTCTCTGATTCCTAGTGGGCAGGTCCTGGGCCGCCGTTGCTTTGAGGCCCGGATCTGTGCTTGCCCAGGAAGAGACAGGAAGGCAGACGAAGACAGCATCAGGAAGCAGCAAGTTTCGGACAGCACAAAGAACGGCGATGGTACGAAGCGCCGTAAGTAGATGTAGTGGCCGGCCCGTGGGGTAGGACTGAGTCTTCTCCAGATGTAAGGGTTGGGGTGACGTTGGAGAAGCTGTAGGGTGAGACCTGTGCACATCAGCAGCAAATATGACTTGAGAGTCGGTGAGAGAAGGCATAACCTGTTGGAGGCACTGAGGTGAATCCCAGGTGTAACACTGTGGCTTTACAAACACAGTCTGTGCCCAGATTTCTTAGTACAAGAGTCCTTAGAAGGTGACCAACACACAGGTAGCAGCAACATCATCTAGAAATGGGATAGAAATGTAAATTTCTAGGCCTCAGACTTACTCTATCAGTAATTTTGGGTGTGCAGCCTGGCAATTCAAGTGATTCTAATGATATCAAAAGTTTGAGAACCAGTATCTATCCTGTTGGTATCAATTTATCTTCCTACTATTAAGCATGAGGCCTAAAATAGCACTGCCCATGTCATGACTATGAGAACAGTAATATTTGTGGACAAATTTTGCCAAGCACAGTATGGGGCTCTGTAGATTAGGGTCTCATTGAGTCTTGACTTCACATATATGACCCTCTTGGGGCCTCAGTAATTTCACGTTTTCAAACTTGATTTTTAATCATTGGAAGCTTTTTAACAAATAAAATATTTCAAGGAACCTATAATGTAGAATCAATGAAAGCAGAGCTATTCAGGCTGAAGGGATAGTCGACAGCTCCATGGTCTACCTGCAGCCACTGCATAGAGTCCTAGAACCCAAAATGACAGGGTTTGAAAACCAATGACCCCCATGTCTTTCTCACTTGTGGTAAAATTTGATTCTAGAAGGGTATACTTGCATAAGCTGGATAGCACTACAAGTATTTTAAAGTATACCAGTACACTATGACTTATTTTATTAAAAGGGTTTAATCATCACTGATTAGTATCCAGAAAAATTTAAAAATTGTATTATACTTTACAAACAAATTCATCACCATCAACTTCTGTTCAGTATGATATGCTTTTTCTATGGAGCTCTCCCTTTTTCTGATCTTTCCTCAAAAAATCATATATATGATATAGAATAGATAAATATGTCCATTCTAAATGTACTCTTTAGCCTGCCTGATGGCATAGTTCCTAACTCTTCCCTAAGTACTCTATTCTTAATTGAAATCATTAATTTATAGATAGACTGATTTTTGGTAGAAGGATAGTCTCTGTCCACTGGATCCTAGATGGGTATCACTTTTAATTTGGGGAAACTTAGGAATTGATCTCCCATTAATTCCCTCACTTTACCATTATTAAGACAGTCTATGTAACATTCATTTGCCTCTTTGGGAAATAAATAAATGCCTTAAAATATGAAATGCAGAAGTGAGTCTTCTTTCTTTTCCTAATAACTCTTTACAGACACACACAAATGAGCAAAGCAGAGGTTTCTTGCCTCATAACTTAAACTAAAGGACATTTCCCAGCATCCTGAATTTCCTTCTTTCACTTATTGCTTCCAACCTTTCCCTACCCCATTATTGGTAAAATTTCATTTAATGTAAAAGTAGTCATCACCAATTAAATGGATGCTTAGGACCAATGTCATGGGTGTTGCTGGAGCTACATGTTTGTTCAGCATGTGTTATTAAATGTTATGAATATTAATATTAATAACGCAATATGTTTAATGTATATCATTTGCTTCACAAATGTTCCCAGGATGAAACTTGCCTTTTTCTTCCACCAGCTTTTCGTCAGAACACACATGGCATCCAGATGACATCCATCAAGAAACGAAGATCCCCAGATGATGAGCTGTTATATTTACCAGTGAGTCTCCTGTGGATGTTCATGATTGCCTTATTTTACCAGTCTTATACTGAGATTTTACTAATGGTAATCATCCAATTATCTGTGGTGGTGACATAGAAGCTATCTTAGTCAATTTGGAGCTGCAACAAGGTAACATAGCTGAGATGGCTTATGAATAACAGAAATTTATTACTCACTGTTTTGGAGATCAGAAGTCTAAAATCAAAGTGCCAGCCTGTCAGGCTCTGGAAAGGGCCCTCTTGAGTTGCAAACTGCCTTCATCTCATGGCCCACAGGTGTACAGAAGGCCAGAGAGCTCTCCAGGGTCTCTTTCATGAGGGCACTAATCTTCATGAAGGTTCCACTTAAGTGATCTATATACCCTACCAAAGACCCCACATCCTAATATCACTTTGAGGGTTAGGGTATGAAGTCTATGAAAAGACATAAATGTTCAGTCCATAATGTGTAGGGGGAGGTATCAAAATAAAGCAAAAAGAATATATATTTTAAATTCAAGAAATTACCCTTCTCCTTCATAGTTGAAATACTTTAATAGCATGAGCTTCTCTACTTATCTTCTCTCCCAAACAATGATACCCTCCTAACAATATTTTTGTATCCCAGATATTTAAAATAAACTTGTACTTTATTATCTGTGAATGATAAGACAAGACAGTGTGGACATAACAATTTAGTATGCAAATTTTGTCAAAAAAAAGTTCACAAAGTTGAAATATAGCAATTATAGAATTAAGAAATCACATATTGAATGTGATTCCTTATTTTTTATTGAAACATAATATTTGTACTTCTTTAAGGGGTACATTATAATTGGATACATTGTGTACAATGCATAATGTTCAAATCAGGGTAATAAGCACTCCATTTCCTCAAGCATTAATCATTCCTAGGATTCCACCTCTTGGGTCCCCTTCTTCCTCCGGGAGAAGTCTTTTCTGCTGTCCTTTAATAAACTTCTAATCTCTACTCTGACCTTAAAAAAAAAAATTAATCATTTCTGGGTGTTGGGAACTTTCGTTTTCTTTTTCGGGAGTGTAATATTGAAAGCCAAGGAACTAGGTACAGTGAGTGCACACATGTAATCCCAGATACTGGGGAAGCTCAGGCAGGAGGATCACAAGTTCAAAGACAGCCTGGGCAATTTAGCAAGATTGTTCAAAATAAGATGAAAAGAACCACGGATATGGCTCAGTGGTATAGTGCCTCTGAGTTTAATCACTAGTACCAGAAAAAAAAAAAAAAGTCTAGCAAGGCAGAATCTTCAATTATATGTGAATAGTCAGAGGCTTGGCCCAGTTCTCAGGGTCACTAATAACCTTACTTAATTAGATTATGGTTGTAGTTCATTGAATTTCTGCTATCTTAGGTCTTTGTCATCTAGAGTGGCAATAAATTTTGGTGCCCAGTATAGTCCTAAATGCCATCTAAGTGACATGAGACAGGCACACTGGGCCAAGAGAGCCACTGTGAGCTGCTGCCCTGGGATCTAAGCTAAAGCCACTCAACAGGTTTAGGTGTGTCACATCTTGCTCCACACCTTCCCTGGGTCCTGGCCCTTGGGCAACAGACAACCAGTCAACCAATCAACCAGTCAAACATCGAATCATCTGAGCTTCTCAGTGTCTTGTTTCTCAGGCTACTTATGGCAATGGATTTGTGACTTTTAGGTAAAGCATTACCCTGATATATTAAATATCCCCAAATACTTACTATTTTCAGCCTATAACATGGGAATTCTCTGAAAAGTTAGTGAAATTTTAATTTAGGAAGAAGTACTCTGTAATGGGTTACATGTTGAAATTTGGGAAAATAAGCAAAATTTAAGTGCATGTGAGGGTGGGGGTAACAATTCTATCAATTCAGCATGTGTTTCGTGGTATTCATTAAGGGAGAAATGGGCCAGTCCTTGGGCAATTAGAGAGCAGTAGGACACAGTTCTTGCCTTCAGAGAGCTAGTCTTCCACTGAGCACATGGGCAGTTACAAAGTAATGAGATACATGCCTCAGTGGACTGAGGCTGGAGCTATGGATGCACAGGAAGAAATCAGGTTGCAGACCAAAGGAGGAAGGGTAGGCAAAGCTGCTCAGTGAAGGGCCCCCAGGGCTGGGATTTAACCCAGCACAAGGGAGAGAGTCTCCTTCCATTTTCAAATTCTGGTCAATTCTGCACTGCGTGCTCAGGTTGGGGACTGGGTTGAAGCAAGCAAAGTACCTAGCAATGTCAATTTAAATAGGCACTCACACTCAGGACCCTGCTCACCTCATCCTGTTCCTGGCCTTTGTCTTAACATTTTTAAGCTTTTAAGAGATTCTTTTAAAAGGAAGCACATTTTGTCTCTGCTGAAAACTTTTCGTCCTTCCAGAGTTGATTCTTGTTTCTTATGGTAGTCATGTTTTATGAAGTTGTTATGAAAACTATATTTATGAATAGTTAATCATTGCTCCTAGGGGAAATAAAAGATTAGGTTCCTGTGAATCTCTGGTCCCAACATTACATCAACAGATCAGTACATAACCAGGTGTTACATGTGTTTCTGTATAAAGACATCCTATTTAATATATACTTTGACTCATTAACATTGAATTCCTGGCCCCCAGCACTATAATTGATGCCTGGAATGAAGTTTATCTAACTCAAGTATTTTCTCAAAAAAGCACAGCATGGCCTTGCACATAGGGACATAAAACAGCCCTTTAGCATTGTATTAGGGACATTTAATACAGCAAAATTACCAACAAAAAGAACAAAAATGTGAAATTATGCTACTAAACAGACCACGAAAAGGACACTGTTCGAAACATGAGAGCAGCAACAAGAAGGCAGTCCTTCTCCTTGTTCACCCTCAGCTGGGAATAAGCACAGGTGACGTAAGCTTTTCATCACTGTGCGTGTCTGTGAATGACCATTGCAAGTGCCAAGAGTATTGATTTTCATGTCACACATAAATGTTAATAAGCAGGTGAAGTTACAAATACAGAATCCATGCATAAGGAAGACCGACTGCATTTCTAACAATTCTACAGTTCTTCATTGTCCCATCTTTCCTTCTTCTCGCTTACATAGGTGAGGGGCCGAGAGACTTATGAAATGCTATTGAAGATCAAAGAGTCTCTGGAGCTGATGCAGTATCTTCCTCAGCACACGATTGAAACATACAGGCAGCAGCAGCAACAACAACACCAGCACTTACTTCAGAAACAGTGAGTGTGTCCATCTGTCATTCAAGGAGGCATGGGCAAGCGTGACTGCTTATGTACACCAGCAATAGAATGTTGATGGGCAGTGTAGCAGATCATAATAGCTTTAGATGAGTTGTTGTGGCACTTATTTTTCAGTTTGAGCTTTCTGTGTGCCTCATCGTAACCTTCTCTTTGACAAGTTTTGTCTGTTTTGAAATTAAAAACAGAAACTCATACTAACAGAGTTACTACTAATGCTTGATTATAGTAATAACATGTATATTTAAAAACATAAAATCTTATTTCATCCTGATGGATTTTTGTTCATCTCCTGAAATGCACAATCCATTTTTAGGAATACTGCCATAGACTTTAGAGAGAGAAGAGGTTTTACTACACCATGACTTGTTTGAGTGCTTTGTGGAGAAGGATTCAGAGACCCACTGTATGTTCCTTGGGAAAATGTCCCAAGTGCAGAAGGACAGTGTAATACCATGTGGCCATGTTTGAGCATCCTTGCTCTAGACTGTCTTCTAGCACCACGTTTTTATATGAGCAGGAGAGATTAGCATATACACATAGCCAATTTATATATTAAGTTCCACCTTGACTCTTGGATCTTTGATGATATTAATTGTTTTATGACTAACAAGAATAGAATAACTCTTATAAATCAATGAAAAGTTGACCAATCAGGACTCTCTTTACACTTACCTTTTAGTGATTAAGACTAATCACTTATCTTAAGAATAATCACTTAATTGAATATGTGCTAGAAGTATTGACAGAGTTTCTATAGATAAATGAACATAGATAGATAGAATATGTATGTGTGTGTATATATGGGTCCTGAATTTTGAATTTCATATTTTTACCACATGACATATATATATGCACATTTGAGAAACCCAAACATTTAATGTTTTAGGCAAAAATAAATAAAACCAAAAATTACCTTTTTAAGGCAAAGATGACCTTTTAAATAAAGGGTAAATGAACAATCAATAATAGTTTTCTCTGATGTTATTAGCTATTATAGGAATATGATAAGTATAATGAAAAGGACTCCTTATTCTTTCTTTAATAAATATGAATGTGGTTGAGGTGCTGGAGTTCAGCTCTGATAGACAGGAGGCACTTGCTGAGTATCCGTTGTCTTCAGTGTGTGGGGAACAGCAGGAGGACAAGAAACACTCATGCTCTCTCTTCAAAGGACTTTAAGCTATTTGAGCATTTAATATACTTTCTGGCTGGAAGGGATTTCATCATTTACTTTCAGTATGAAAGTTTTGCATATCATAGCTATATGGTGTTTTACATAAGGCTGATCAGGACGTTTAATCAGGTGGTTCCATGGAGACTATATTCCAATGGAGAATTAGAGCTCTGGGTTGCAGACAGAATTCCTATTGCCAATCATATGGCTTTTAGGGGGTATCAGATGGAAATATATGTTAATATATTCAAGTGCAAAATCAATTTAGTTCTTATAAAATCATACAACAGGGATCAAAGAAATAGAGAACTGAAACATCATTTACAGACCCAGAAGGGATAAGTCCTTTCCCCAAGACACGTATATCTTGGAATTATAAAATGTCCCAAATTGCTTTTGGTTCACTCTGGAATAGAGTTTAGTGACATGTCATGCTGTACTAGTTGTTTTGTGCTACCATTTCCTTTTTGTTTCTTTGTTTGTTTACTCCAGATAATAGGGAAGGTTCTGACCATTTAGCAAAGGGATTGGTAAACATTATTTATGTAGAGCACTGGTAGGAAATATTTTAGGCTTTTAGTTCATATAGTCTCTTGCAACTGCTTGGTTTTGCTCTTGGAGCAGAAAAGTAGCTACAAATAATACGTGAATGAATGAGATGGCTGTTACCATGAAACTTTATTTATGGGTCTTGAATTTTGAATTTCATATTTTTACTACACGACATGAACAGTACTCTTTAAGTATTCCCCAGTTGAAAAATGTAAAATCCATTGTTACCTTATGTGCCAGATTTGGCCCACTTTCTATAGTTTGCCAAACACTCTGATAAATAAATAAGTGGCCCTTCTTCCATTGCTTCTTGAAGTGCAGTTTTTATTGCATATGTGTATTCAGGAGCTAGTATGTATATTGTCAGCTATTAAAAGGTTTTCGAAAATCCTAATGTGAGTTTTAAAATGACATTGCCTTAACTAACAAAAACTACAGTAGCCTATAACTGAGATCTCTTGTGTATGTATGTACGTACGTATGTGTATATGTATGTGTGTGTGTGTGTATGTGTGTGTATCTTAGAAAGTGAGGCCTGTCTATCCAAATATAAAATGGATAATAACACCAGTTCCTTTATCAGATAAGACTATAATAGTTGACTTGATCACACAAGTGTGTGCTGAAGATCTGTTACGTGAAAGCATTAAGATAGAAATGAGAAAAATGGAGCTCCTGCCTTCTCGTGGTTTACAATTCAGTGGTGCCTTCCAAACCAAAATTCCTTTTGAATTTGAAGAGAGCTCTGGAAATTAATTCTCAGCATTGTGTAAATTAATATGACAATTTAAAATAGCCTGTATAGATTATACAAGAGAAGGGATAGTACAATGTCTTTATTTTAGAGATTTCACAATCCAGTAGGATTGACATCAATCAGGGACAGATGCTATTTGTGTTGTTTACATGGTATACTTGAAAATACATAGCCTGTATCCCTACACAATAAGTTATCCCCATGATTGTTGTCTGATTGGCTTGCTCCAAAGGGAACTTTTTTTTATTATGTATGTTTTATAAAATGATCTATTTCATCAGAGAAGAAAATGCATTGTGCCCATAAAATTAGCTCAAAAGATTTTAGGAACATATTTGCACCTTTTTGCACACATAACCACAGATAATAGTGGGGAATTAATAGCTTATAGTTTTCTGGGTTGTTCATTTGAAAGTATGATATGCATGGTTTTGAGTTGTTATCTTACAGCTGTGATAACTTATGCATGGAAATCTAACTACAAAATGAAATCTTTGCAAAATATAGACATTTGGTCTAATTATTCCTTTGTAAAACATTATACATACTTGGGTCCCAGTGACTGATAGGCATCTATATAAATTCTCCAGTTGCTTTATTTTTCAGCTGAATTTTTCAGCTCTTTAATTTTCATGCAAATCTTCATGAAAGACCATGAATGACTAGACAAAGAAAAATGGAAATCTAATTTTCTGGCAATAATGTTAAAAGAGGAAATCAGCTTGGAAAATGCCTGTCATAGCTCGACATTTCCTTCCCAAAACATAGTATCAATTTTATTCTGGTAAGGAATCAATTTTATATTTTTCTTTTTACTAGAAGGAAAATTTGTGGAAAGGGAATATACTTTCTACAAGGTAGCAGTAAAATATTTCCACTTTAATTACTTCTATTGCTTTCCCGCTGTGTATTTTCTCTCTGCTTGCTTTTCATTTGTGCATGGTTTTCCTTTTTTATAAATTCCTTCACAATTACCTTCATGATCATAGGTTTTAGGAAAGATAGATTTTATACTGAGTTGCTGTGAGTCAAATTGTTACAGATAAAAGTAGGCTTTCCATTTTTTAAGAAGAAACTTGATTTTCGTTAACTTGCCCATATTGGTATAAATACAGGCCATTATGTTTATAGAAGACTAATTCTAATGAGAGGACAAATTGGAGCCCATTTTTATGCTAGACTCCTTGTCTTTGTATTTCTAAGGGGCATTCACTCATAGCAAAACAGTTCACAAGCTGCTTGACACCTATTCGGCAGTCTTATATCTCAGACTCATGCTATTTATTTTTTATTCTTTTCTGTAGCTGACCTTCCTTCTTAGCTTCTACTGTTCTCAGGCCAACATGACTGTTAGAGCTTTGCTTAGCCTAACTAACTCTTGCTTTCCTCTGGAAAATTTCTTTTCTAGTTTCTATGGGATGAATTCCATTTAAATCTAAATACAAATCTGAGACATCCTGAGGTTCACGTTGAGTTTCCTTCTCTCTCAGGGTCACTCAATGATGGTGCCTCATTAGTAACACAAGTCAGAGTATATTGCAACAGAGCAGGATTGGCCAGAGCCCAGTTCCAGCCCCTTACAGCACAAGTAGGAAAACTGAGGCCCAACAAACTACATCTGTGATTTCATAGCCAATTCATAATACAGATAAGACTGAATCAAATTTAGAACATAGAACTCTTTATAATGGTTTGGTCTGTTTCACTAGTTCAGTGAGTTGTATTACTATAACTAAAGCAAGTATTAATTCCCATTTTGGAGTCTCTGTTATATGTCAGTTGATATTTTATTCTTTCGGTTTTGATTTAAAGGTGTATCTCTTTAAGCTCATTTGTCTATGGTTATCTTCAAGAGTACTAATATTTTTTTCTACAGCTCCATGTATTCATGTTGTGAGAAGTAAGCAATATTTTAAAGGCTATTAACATGAGTGAAAACCAAAGACATAAATATGTAAATAAATAGAAGTTATTAGTGTTATGTTTCTAAATTTGGCTAGACATCCCCCACATTCACAGAATATTTGTTTGAAATTGCTATCCTTATAGATGAAAAAAAAATAAATATTGGCAGTTTCACATGGTTCAACCTGATAGCTGTCGTGAAAATGCACAGGATTTTGCAGAATACGCAGTGTTACTTTTGAACTTCATAACTACGCTTTCAAGGCTGAGGTTTATTAGCTCTGAATTGGTTGTAAAGAAAAAACTCAAAGATTAATGAAATGCAGATTACATCGCTTCTCTGCATTGCACATCTCATCCTAGGATGGTCTCAGTTCTAGGTCTATAATCTCTTATCATGATTGCACACCACCTTGATTGTTGCTTGCTATCCCATGCTGCTGCATGCTGTTTGCTGAGAGAGAAGCACCAAACCTTAATATCCAGACTAGGAGTCAAAGCTCTGGTTCTTTAGTTGGCAATAAGTTGCTTCCACACCAATTTGTATTTTGGCAGATTCTGTTGAGATAGTACTGGTTTTTGATGGTTTACTGGTTCTCAGAGCTAACCAAGTAAAAATGGCTTTGTTCATCTGAAAGGAGTAAACAAGTAGGATTCAGAAAGCCAGTCTGGAAAATAGTTCCCGAACAGTTCATGGAGTTGCACAACCTTTAGCAAAATAAAAGGGCTTGTTCCTGGCATCCTTGTGGCACAATTGATTTCTTAATTATGCAAAAGTTGCTGTCATGAATTTGATATACGCATTTATAGGCCAAGTTTGTGACTGAAAGGATTAAGGTATTTATCCATCTCAATCTGGGCACCATACAAAATTCTCATTAATAGTTCACAAACGCATGACGACACAACCCCCATACTGAGATAAGATCACATTTCTTCATACTTCATCGTTTGGCTAGACATGAACAGTAATGAAGTATAATAATTGGGCAGATGACATTTTGTGAAAGCTTAAAGTTTATTCTTGTTTTTGCACTCCCTTTTTGAATTAGTTGAGTCCAGTAACCCTTATGCCAAGCATTGTATGAAGCACTGTGACCTACCCTGTATCCAGAACTCTCAAATGAATCCCCATTTGGAACCTGTTAAAAATAATATGCCTGGGCCCCAACCTGGTCTCAGAAGTGATCTGAGAAATCCAGTTTGTTTGTTTTTTTTTTTAAATAATTTCGACAGATGATTCAGACTTTTACGCGTGGCTACCTACTACAGCCCTACCTCATTTCTTCTTCATAAAATTCTTGAAAAGGAGAAATTTCTGGATAATATAAAGGAGGAAAATTAGGAAGGAACAAAAATCCCTTTGCAGGCATTCTATCCTGTCTGTACTATGATCATGAAGGTGTGAGGAAAGTGTTTCTGCATTCATTAGATTTGGATATGTGAAGTTTTAAGCCTTCATCTTTTCTTTTCTCTGGTTCCTCTCCGCAGTCTCCTTTCAGCCTGCCTCAGGAATGAACTTGTGGAGCCCCGGAGAGAAACTCCGAAACAATCTGACGTCTTCTTTAGACATTCCAACCCCCCAAACCGATCAGTGTACCCATAGAACTGTGTCTCTGTATTTCAAGTGTGTGTTTGTTGGGTTTCCATGTGTGTATATGTGTTTGTATCCAGCCTTTGGAAACAGAACTTGAAGACACTTTGGCTTAGAGACTCAACTGCTCAAAGGCACACAGCCACTAGTGAGAAAATCTTTTGAAGGGACTCAAAACTTTAAAGAAAGGACGCTTTCTGCAGATTTTGTATCCTTAGATCTGACATTGGTCAGACAGGAACCACTGTGTATGTCCGTGAGATTTCTGTTGTTTCCTGAGAGGGAGGGGTTAAGCCGAAGAGGGGCCATTAGGATGTTTATTGGAACCCTTTTCTTTTCCCTTCCCTTGTGTTTCTCAAACTCATAATGAAGCTTTTGAGCAGGTCTCAAACTTAAGATGTCTTTTTAAAAAAAGGAGACAAAAATTGTTATTGTCTGTACATAGGTAATGCATCGGCGGCTGAGGGACTCAGTCAGGCCCTTTTAATGCTGGTCATGCAGTTATATTGCAAATAGTAACAATTTAGGGCACCATGTGCACTGCTGGGCAGAGAGGTGATGATCACCTTAAGTAGCCTACGTTGAGGGCAAGGTGGGTGCTCTTTTCCTCTTTTTGAGAATTTGCATTTTTAGTATCCTCTCCTCATGTACAGGTAGAAAGTTCTTCAGTGCTCTGTCTGAGTTTTCTCTGCACCATAGGTCACCATCTGATATGATAGTGTTGTTTGCCTACGAAACCCTAAAGACTTAACCCTTGAATTGTTGTTTAGACCCCAAGGAAGGTAAACTAGCTTTGTGGTTGGTTTTAATAGGAAGGTAAAGCCACCCAGAAATATTGCCCCAAGTACTTGTTTACCATTACACCATGTCCAAAATGGAATTCAGAGTCCTCTTACCAAATCTAAGATTCATTTATTTAACTGGGGCTCCTGGTTCTCAATCCTACCCACCATAAAATCAGCCAGGTTACTGACTATGCTCAGTGTCATTTATCCAGGAGAGAGATGTTTTGGTTAACAGATGTCCAAGCAGACATGCTAAAATCAATATTTCTGGTCTATAAGTTACAGAGAAAAAAAATAGATGATTTTCTTTGCTTTCATTATTTGTTTTTTGACTCAAAGAGTTGAGAATCTTTTTCTTTCCATATTAAGATATAGTGTAAAGGCTTTACCCACCCTCCCCCATCTTCCCACAGGTCACTAGCACTTCAATCTGTCACCAAGACAATGATTTCTTGTTATTGAGGTTGTTGCTTTATGGATGTGTGATTTTAATTTTCAATAAACTTTTGCATCTTGGTTTATCTTGCAGTTTTTGTTTCTGTCTCTCTTGACTTTTTTTCCCTTAGATACTAGAATACATAAATGCTTGAAGTACCATGAGTTAGGGCTAAAGAATGAGTGTAATAGAATAATCACTTTGGTCCTGCATATAATTCTTGCATATATATTTGGTGTTTTTATTTAAGATACGCTGTATCAAAGTCATCAACCTGAAAAATTAATTATAATGTCTAAAGTAGCTTAAAAATATTTTGGTGCTCTGAGTGTTTAATTTCATTCTGGTGGGGCCACAGTATTTTTTATTGACATCTCTGAACAAGCCTCAAATTGTCTTCCATTGGCAAATTTTCTAAAATGAATTTAAATTAAGACCCAACATGACATAAGCATTAGCAAATATTTGGCCAGAAATCTGTTATAGGACCTATTGTCTTTGCTTTGAGTAATTGCTTTTAAAATGACAAAAGAAGTTGTTCTAAATGAAACTAATCTAGTAGATTAGATAAATTCTTGAGAAATTATAGCTTTATGTTTGAGATAAAAGTATGTTAGTAAAAGCAGATGGTCTTGTTACATTTGCAAAGAGTTTTCAGTTTGTCTTATAAATTCAATTCACAAATCCCTTAAAAGATTGGTAAGTATGTTTGCCTTTATTAACATTTGCTTTTTCTTTCAATTTTATGTAAGTTTTTGATATGTTTTTAGTCAATTTTATATAAATGCACATATTTAAAATCATGAAACATATTTGAAAGAAACGTTGACCAGCTAGGGAATCAATTTTGCACTTGTCGGTACAAGAGGGATTGCTGGGTTAGAAGGGTCACGGGCAGGACAGTACTGGGGCAAATGTAGAGAGGTCCCATTCCTTTTCTGAGGGCATATCTCCCCCATATCTTCCTCAAGTTATATGGGGTATTCTTCTCAACATTTGTTATTTCCCTCCCTTCTCATATTATAAGAACTAGTTTAGAAAAAAATAAATTTCCCCCAAGGTATCATCAAACTGTTCTACAGAGATGCTTTTTTTTTTTTTTCCCCATGAGTAATGGAAAGTCAAAAGAAAAAAAGCTTGTGTAATTCTCGGCTTCTTTTGAAAGTTAAAAGAATGTAGCTGTAGCTTATTAGGAGTTTTGACATTCACCACATAGACAATCATTAGAGTTGGAATGAAGAAATATGATTTCTAATCCTGAGTGATGGAAAACCAAAAGTTCTGAAATTCTGAATTTTATTCTTAGCACAGAAGCTGATGTTGTTAGAGTAAAGAACTGGGGTGAGGCTTCACTAAGATTTTTCCTCAAAACTAGACATATATGAGATATACATTTCAATATCTCCATTACACTAAGTTCTTAGAAATATTTAGTGAGACTCCAGAAAAAACAATGTCAGGCCTAAACCATGTTATTTTTTCTGACAGAGCTATGTTCTCACTTTATTTTATTTTTTGCTTTTGGTTGAAATGATGGGAACACAGTGAAGTAGACATGAGAAAACCAACACTGCACAGGTCCTATTTTCTCAAATGCTTTTCTTTCTCTTTAATTTTTCCAGAAATTTGGGGGACTATTTGGCAAGGATCATGACATCATATTTATAGTGGAAAAAATATGGTTGTTCTTTCATGCCCTGTAAATTAACCATGAATTTATTCAGACTCCTTCCTTTTTCCTGAGTGTGCAGTGGTTATTAACGAGATCCTTCTATTTCGGACACTGTGAGTTTGTTAATAAACAGATTATTCTGATGGTCTGTGGTTTTAAAGCACACTTATACATTATAGGGAATGCATTCAGAATTTCCCTCAATCATTTGCTCACCCTGGTTTCTGAATTTGTTCAATGAAAAAATTCTCTGTGACCTCTGGCCAGTTCTATTAATTCCTAAGTTGTTCCCTTCCATTGTTACAGGGTTCACCATTTAGGGTTAAAGTGAGTTTTCATTTCTTAGAGTGAAAAGAACCAGTGTTCCTTGAGTGCCAACAAATCACTACACACCTTACCTGACCTCCTTCAATCTTAATAGTGAACCTTCCAGAGTGAGTCTCATGCCTCTTCTAAAGATTAAGAAAATGCAACTTGGGAGACACTTGTGTAACCTCCAAAGTCAATTCACCTGTGTCAGATCCAGGTGACCTAGATATTTCCACAGACTCCAAAATCCACCTTCCTTCCTTTTCACCTGTGGTTTCTGATCTACCTTTGTCAAATTAAGTAGATTATGACAATAAATCACAAATGAACTAATAAATACTAAAAAAAATGAAAACGAGGGAGAGGGATTTGTAACAGGATGTACAAAGTGGCATTTACTACAGGGTGAATGCAAATCTTATAAATATACTTTTATTTTCCTAATGGTGGTTCAAACAAGGTGTCTGTAAGTTCTTTTTGTACTTAAGTTCTTGGATATTTTGGAGAAGGGGAGACAGAAGGAGGTCTCTTTTGGTTACAGAGGGCCAACCTGCATCTGGAAAAATGGGTCACCTAACATCTTAGGTACTTTATAGTGAGCAAAGACAGTGAAAAAGCAACTGGCAAAAGATCTCTTCATTTCCCTGCCCTGTGCTTTTCTATACTTTAGAGTGGACTTACAGAAGTTCTTGCATAGGTTTAAATGTGCTGGTTCTTCTGCCAGGCTCCCGCACAGGCATGGAGTGGATTAGGAAATACTTGGTGGCAGCTGGAGTGGCTCTGTTTATTACCTGCTTTGGTCCCTGTCTATGTTAGTCTCCCACATTTCTCTTACCACGTAACCCATTTCTTGATCCTGTAACCTATTGCCCATACTTCTCTGGGAGGTGTCATAGAATGAAAACAAACAAAAGCTCTTGAACAAGATGCCAAGAGACCTACTTTACCTGTAACCCCTCCATTCAGCAATGTGCAACCTTGCCACATTTTTTTCCTCTTAAATCCTCACACTTGCTTTTCTCTGTTAAAAAGTAATAATAATTTCTGCCCATCCCTGCCCTGCCATATGTGATGTGTGCCCACAGGGTTGTTGTCATAGTCATTGAGAACGTGTATGAAAGAGAGCAATCTGAAGTAGTATGAATTAAGAGGACTTATTACATCAAGACCTGTTTATACAATTTGGACCTATAATTGTGGGTACAGGAGAAGAGCTAAAGAAAAAAATTAGTGTCCTCCTACCTTAAAGTCAGTGATTGTAAAATGTAGTGGATTTGTTAATTTTTCATGAGAATGCTAATTTAATGCAAATGAATGTATAGCATATTGTTTACATTACCCTGGCTGTGGCTCTTCAGCAATAGGGTATGGGGGCTTTCCTGGTTACACATAATTGTAGAGGACACATGATGGGATTTTCAAAGACTACCACCCCCTATGACACTCAAGTGCTCAGAGTCATTTTATAATTTTTTTTCAAACATTGTGCTCTGCTTGTTTGAAACCTGGTTTCATTTACAAAGCCTCAAAATTTTGTATCACATATTTATGCAATACACCTCAGAGACATTTATTTAAAATTTGTCCTTTAATATAAATATGGCTAATGCAAGAAGGAGGAAAATAGGGACCAAATAATACATATTGTTTGAGGAATGTTAAAGGGGAATTTTTCCAACTACAGGTTAGAAATATGCTTTAAGTCAAAATTTGTTGTATGGTCAAAATAATTACTTGCTATAACTGCTGTGATCTAAAAAACTGTTTTTCTCTTCTTTTCCAGTTCTTTTTATAGCCCTCCATGGTAGGAGGATTATTTTCCCCATGTAACTGCTATTTTATGAGCATCTCAGAAATGAAGTCTGTTTCTCTTTAGCTTTCCAAGCTTTAACATCTAATGACATTAGATGTTAGCATGGGTACACACATGTGATTGTAATTTATAGTTTTCTGTTAAAGAAACAAAGTCTAGGTTGTTAATTAGTAGCTTGCATAGGGACTATAGCTTCCTAATGTATCTGAAGGGGGCTAAAATTTGGATTATCTGATCCTCATTCTATACCTCCTGCCTAGAAAGGCTGTTGGCATTGCAGCAGGTCCTCACATGGCCCATGAACCCCTCAGCTGAGAAAGCATGCTTCCAACCTAGGGCCTGGGTATGCTGGTGGGATGTGCTTCCAAATGTCCTATTTGATTGGCTTTACAGTTATATTCTGTATATCCCAATAGGCCTACGAAGCTACAGATGGAGTGCCTGAGCTACAATCTGAGCTTTGCATCTCCATGTCTTTCATCAGCCTTTGTATCTTTTCTGAATTCTTTTTCCTTACTATTTTTCAAACTTGTTTGAGATGATGACAGAAAGAGAAGGAGAATGGAGGAAATACTAAGGGCAAAAGGAGGATACTGTTATTTTCCCTCTCACAAAGGAGATACTTCATAAAGATATTACACTTTATACCCTCCACATTCAGGGAAAACATAATTTGGTGGGAGCTTTGCATTCCTTCCCTTGTCTTGGAAATATTATCTTCTGGAAACGCAAATAACTTCTTATCATCAGTCTTGGAAGAACAATTTGCAAGCATATGGTTTGTAGCCGTGTTTTAATCTAAGACCTGTTGGAAATGACCAGTCCTATGCTGACCATGATTCCCACATTTGTGTTCCTAGGACCTCGATGCAGTCTCAGTCTTCATATGGTAACAGCTCCCCACCTCTGAACAAAATGAACAACATGAACAAGCTGCCTTCTGTGAGCCAGCTGATCAATCCCCAGCAGCGCAACGCCCTCACCCCCACCACCATTCCAGATGGCATGGGAGCCAACAGTAAGCATCTTCTGTAGCTGTAGCTGAAGGACCAAAGGGCTAGTACAGGGGAAGACTGCTCTGGTTGGGGAAGAGGCTTTCTCCTAAGCCAAGCCAGAGGCACAGTGGGACAGATCAGACCAAAGTTGAGTAACATGACTTTTCTGCAGAATCACCTCTCACTTGTGTATATATATATATATTTCATTACATAACACACTGGTAGAGATGCAGGAGGCTGATCCTTCAGTAGGGATTAGGATCTCTATGAGGGATACAGTGCAATTCCTGCCAACATGGATGGAAATCCATCTTCCCGCCATCTTTGAGCTTGAATGTGTCCAGTATGTGGGAAATAGCATGATGTGGTAGACTTAAAATGTAAAGAAAGGGATTCTGGTCTGGATTCTTATTATAAAATTATGAACAAATCACTTCTCTATGCCAATGTTCATCTTTCCATCCATAAAAATATCACTCTGCACATTTAACATTTTATAAGTCTGTATCCTGATAATCAGCCTTTCCAACTCATCAACTCCATCCCCAAAACAGTCAGTAGGAAGCTGATCTACAAAAGGCTCTGACTTTTCTTTATTCACATGTAAATTCATATATTGACTAAGTATAAATATAAAAGGCAATGAGACATTGGCTCTACTTGGATAATGATTGGCATATAGCTTTGCTATAATTATCTTGCCCAGTAGAACTAAATATAATAAAATAGATACACAGACTTGAAAGAAAAAATGATAGTGAAAATACAGAAGGATACATACTATCTTCAGAGATGCAGAAGACCAAACATTGCAAAAGTACCCTATAATCCTTACTCTACCAAACAAAAAAACAAAAAAAAAAAAAAACCTCACATTATTCTTTGAAACCCCTAATTATTTGGATGGAGGCTTTAAACTTGCATTTAAGTGTTGCCTTAAATATTGGATTTTCTGGGGGGAATGAAAACAGAAAAAAAATGCTGAGGCTTGGATTGTGACCAGATGTGGTTATCATGGCCCCTGTTCGTATTTAGTGAGAGAGAGGTGAGTGTGGTATGATTATCTAGAACAGCAACACAGATTTTAGAGCCAGACTGCTCACCCACTAGTGATAACTGCATGAGTCAAAACCTGACCTACTGCTGTGACAGCAAAAGAGAATAGGAAGCATTCATTTCCTAATTTATTTTACATCTTATGACAATCCCAACTTATTTCTTGGAAAGATAAAACAGTGGGTTTGGGAATGATGATTTACATTTGTACAACTTTCATTTTGCCTGCTTTTTCTTATTTATAGTTCATAGTTATCCTCTGATGTATTTAGGAAAATCAGGGGGAAAACAGAATGAGATGCAATAGGGTCATGTGCTAGTAGTTAGCTAGTTAGTGACCTTTCCCCTTGGGTACACTTCTGTTCACTTAAGGAAACAAATTACACTTATCTTTTTATAGATATAGTATTTTTGCTCTTTTGGGGGTCTGAAAGTAATATTTGTTTCACAAATATCATTATTTGGGTTTTACAAATATTAAATATTCCCTATCAGTGAGTTCATGGCTAAGTCAAAATATCAGCAAGTATTGGTAATATTCCTGTAGAAGGCTGACAGACCATCAGAAAATAGTTAGAATCTTTAATTATTTCCTTCCTTTTTAGGAATTTGGTTTCTTACAAATATTTAAATAAGTCCTTCTTTTCACAAATGAATATCCCAAAGGTCTCTCTCTTATTCACATGTTTGTTCATTTGTTAACCTAAGTTTATTGAGCATCTTACTGTGCCAGGCACTGTGCTAGGGTCTATGGAGATCTAAACATGTATAAGATCTGATTTCCTGCTTGAGGAGATTCATCAATTGAGGGAGAGAGAAATATACCCATTAAGGCCAATACAAGGAGGAATCTGTTCACATTCAGAGAAATGAGCCATTTGGCAGAGAATTTGGAGCAGAGAAAGGGATGGGAAGAAATTGTCCTAGGAGAACAAAGATCAAGAAGTGTGTAATTAGTTTGGAGTCTGGTGATTATTCTGTTTGACTAGATATAATTTACTTGAATGAGTGTAGTGAGAGATGAGAAATAAAAGCAAGACTGGTAGTTTAGGCCCTTGGTAACATTAAACCAGGCAAGATGGACCACTGGGGTGCTGGTATATGATAACAGCAGTAACCCTCTCTGTTCCTCCTGCTTCTGTTCAGTTCCTATGATGAGCACCCACATGCCAATGGCTGGAGACATGAATGGACTCAGCCCCACCCAGGCCCTCCCTCCCCCACTGTCCATGCCATCCACCTCCCACTGCACCCCCCCACCTCCGTATCCCACAGATTGCAGCATTGTCAGGTGAGTCCACAGCATGTGCTCCTGGGGACCTGTCCTCAGCATCGCTGGGGGTGGAGGGTGGACACTGTCAAAGTTGATAAAGAAACCTTTGAAAATCAAGAAAACAGTCCAGTGGCTGAGTTCAGCCACTATTCTCTGATCTGTGGAGTGGTCAGCATAGTTCAGTCAAGGAGAGCTACTCTAGTCAGCCTGGGAGAAAGTGAATGTGTGTATTTCTATGCATACAGGTTCATTCCTGTTCTCTCATCTTCACTTACTCCCTTTCCCTCCCTCACGTTTGTAGATTGTTAGTTGACTCCAAATTGGTGCTCAGGGCTGGGTTTCCCAAAAAGGGCAGTACTTGCTATCTTGCTCCCTTTCCTGCTCTCTAGGCCTCATATCTCTCAGATACCACTGAACTGTTGTTCTGGAGTTGAATGTCCATAAGAAAATTAAATGTTAACCAAAATGACAGAGTCAAGAAGCAGATCACACCTCCCATTTGCATATAGAACACGGCAAGGGGAGTGCAAATGGCAGAAAATAGAAATGCATGAAGCCTGAAAGATCTGTTTCTCATAGAGGCAAGAGTCAGCTCCTAAATTTCCTGCCAGTACTTGTCTCCTGCCTCTGCTTCTTGTGCAGAATGGTTCTTTCTTGTGGCTGCTAGTCTCCATGAAGTGTTAATCAGAGATGGCAAAATGCAAGGCTCATCTCACCCAGACATTGGCTCTGTGATGATGGTGGCACCATACCTCTCAGCATCACAAAGGGAAGGATTGGTATTTTGTGGAAGAAGTATATCCTAAAGTGTTGATGATTTTCTAAAATTGTGGCCGACAATTTCTTTATGTTTTTCATATGAACCATTCTCAGAAATCCAAGTATAAAACAATTACTGTGGAGGTACTCATTTTGAAGTGAAGAGCCAGGAGGCAAGAGGGCTGGGAACCTGACCACTAGACTTCTTCCTTTCACCCCCTGCAATGGCTCCTAACACATTTAGAACCCTGGAATACCACAGATCACCATTTGAAAACTTTGATCTGTGCAATCCACATAGTTGGTTTTATTTTCTGTAGACATAAAACCCAAGTTATAATTCCTGAACCTCCAATCTGAGGCCCACATATATTTTATCTTCCCCTAGTCTCTTATGTAGGACATCCAAGGGCAACATGTTGGGTTTTCCTTTATCTCGCCAATGCAGTTGGGGTGAACTCTCTTTTTCTGTTTCCTCCTTCCTCTTCCCTCCTCCCTCTGCAGTTTCTTAGCAAGGTTGGGCTGTTCATCATGTCTGGACTATTTCACGACCCAGGGGCTGACCACCATCTATCAGATTGAGCATTACTCCATGGATGTAAGTAACTGTTAGACTTTTCTCTTGAGTTTTATTTCTTCACTTTCTCCCTCTGGTGACACATGCCTTGTAGTTCAGTCCTTGGTAGTTTTAAATTTTGTTTTATCCATGCCCCTAATCTTCAATTCTGAAATAACCCCTAATCACAGTAGGAACATTCCCAGGCCTTGGGCTGAAATTGTAGCTCAGTGGTAGAGCACTTGCTTCGAAAGTGTGAGGCACTGGGTTCGATCCTAGCACCACATAAAAACAAGTAAAGGCATTGAGTCCATATACAACTAAAAAAAAATTTTTAAAAAGATTCCTAGGCCTCCATCTCCACCTAGACATATTAAAACTCAGCACTCAATCTTCCTCAGCTGGTCTGATCCACCAACAGTTGGCTATTGTGCCCATACTATATTCAAAGTAGGAAAAAAGATATCATTCCCACCATCAAGAGATCATCTCCAGCCAGGTGTCATGGTACATACCTGTAAATCCCAGCACTTGGGAGACTTTGGCAGGAAGATTATATTCGCTTTCCTTTGCAACATAACAACCTTTACTTTAAAAATGTTAAACAAGGGAGGGGGAAAAATAAATTTAATCTGAAGAATTCAGAGAACTTTTCAAATGTTCTTATTAATCTCTACAAGTCCCCAGGGAGGAGAGTAGAAAGTGGGCCATGTTATTCTTACTTAAAATCGTGGCATGGAGAGATGATAAAACAGTGAGTGATGACTGAATCAGGAACAGAGCCAGGGGCGTAAGCTTCAGTCTCTAACTCTATTAACTGGCCTTTCCTCCCTCTCCTTAAAGTAGGACTTAAGGAGGATTCAGCCATTCCTCTCAATTCAAACTAAGTTCCTTCATTCATCCATTCATCTGAATTGGACCAGCCATTCCTGATCATTGAGAATGATCACTGGTCATGGGTTCAAATCCTAGGCATGCTTTTTAGTAGCAACAAGAATTTAGGATTATCCTCTTGTTTCTCTGGGTCTCAGCTAATCCAATTGAGTTCAAAATCTTTCCTTACTTTGATTTGGCTTTTGAAAGAATCTGGAGGTGAGGGGACTTATCTCTGGCTTCCTACCTCATTTCCTGAATTACTGCTCACTCCGAACCTGGTATTCTGGTCCCAGCAATCTGATTTTTCTTCCAGGCTGCTCTTCATGCTACTCTCTTTGGGTTCTCTGTCCTTTCTTCTAGCTTCTGGAGAGCACTTTGCACTGTTGGGTGAAGACAGTCTCTGCCTCTGCCCCTGCTTCTGCAGTTGGGACCTCTCTTTACCCCCTCCTTGAGCACCGATGCTAGATTTGTCCCTGTAGCATGAGAGCCCAAGCCCCATGGTGACAAGTACCTGCTATGCTGCCTTTCCACCCATCCCTAGTCATCCCATAAATCACCCCTGGATGCTGCCCAAAAGAATATAAATGAAAACTATAGGGAGAACTTTAAAAGTACCTTCCAACAGGATTTGCATCACTTTATACCAGCTTCCACCCACTCAACAGAGCTGCCTTATATTTGAGAGTCTTCTGTAGTAGAGCCCTCCTTGAGGAAACAGGGAATCTTCCCTTTCCTATATTTTTCAATACATGCTTATCATTTGCTCATTTGCCCCCACTGAGGGGTATGGCAGGAGGCTCCACTCGATCTGCAGATGTTCTGCGCAAGTCCATCTCTGCTGGTGTTGACTAGTTGATGGAGTCTAGTTTACAAGGAGCTTCGGGCTAATTGAGAGCTTAAGAAGCATAAAAAGTACAAGAAGCATAAAGAGCATACTAGCTTATCTATTTGTGGATTCTCTTCATTACACTGTTCCTCTGCTATAGTAGGAAGTTGGAGTACTTCTAATGGCCTGAAAATTCACATCATAGGAAGATGTAACACTATGTTGCAAATTTCTGAATTGGCAAATGTTGAAAACCTATAGAATTTTCTCATCTTTGCCTCAGCTTCTCCCTGCTCATTTCTGGAAATAATTACCTCTTTTTCAGCTTTTCTCTTAGCACCAATCAAGTTATTTGGCATCTTTTCCTAGAAGAGGAATGTGATTAAAATAATGGTCTTCATTAGTATCTTCTGTGAGGTACAAAGTTGAGTTAATATGATAACAATATAAATGGTTAACATTTTATAGAGTGCTTAGTAATTTATATAATACTTTTATAATAGTTTCCTGAGTCCACAATATATGGATACCTAAAAGAAGCAATTAATCATACCCTGTTTTACCAATGAAGAAACTGAGACCAGAGCTTTTACCTAAGACTGACACAATTTGAAATGACTCTACCCACATCTGTAGAACATGGACACAATTTTGCTGTATCTTGATACCCAGTTTTATCCAAACATCAAGAGACCCTTTGACCAATAGGTCAATTTTAGGTTGAGGAGCTATCCTGAGCCTACAGTTTATTTACCTAGATGTATAACGGTAGACTTTTCATCCTCACGGATTTTCAGGTTTTCTATCTATAAAAAGGTGTAAGAATATTTACCACTAAACAGAGGATTGAATGAGATCATGAATATAAAATAGTTACTTCAGTGCCTGGCACATGGAAAGTGCTCAATCTCCATCAGTAATCTTTTCTTCTCATCTACTCCCCAGTTGTAGTGACATCCCATTAACATCTTTCTTCTAATTACTACAGCTGAGTAGACAGGAAGTCAGAAGGTACATGATATCTCTCTTTAGAATTTTTGCCCTCTCATCCTACTGCTAACTCCTCTATTTACCAATGAAGAAACTAAGGTTAACAGAGAATAAGTGAGTTGTTATCCATAAGCCAAGTCTATGCCTTTGTGCTTAGCTACATACATGAAACTATCAGAAAGATATTTTATTTTCTAGGTTACAGATCAGTAAATTCAGTTCAATTAAATAAGGATGGTAAAATGGTATGGAATAAATGTCAGTTTGCATCTATTCTCATTTTTCTTGGAACTCCCTGTGGCACAGGATCTGGCAAGTCTAAAAATCCCTGAGCAATTCCGACATGCCATCTGGAAGGGCATTCTGGACCACAGGCAGCTGCACGACTTCTCCTCTCCTCCCCATCTTCTGCGGACCCCAAGTGGTGCCTCTACAGTCAGCGTGGGCTCCAGTGAGACCCGTGGCGAGCGTGTGATTGATGCCGTGCGTTTCACCCTCCGCCAGACCATCTCCTTCCCACCGCGTGACGAGTGGAATGACTTCAACTTCGACATGGATGCTCGTCGCAATAAGCAACAGCGCATCAAAGAGGAGGGGGAGTAAAACCCATTTTGTGGGCTCTTCCTACACTCTTCCCGCCAGCCCACCCCTTAAAAGGCACCCTTGCTTGATCTTCACAGCATTGTCCCTAGCTCCTCCCCTTCCTCTTCTCTGATTTCTTAGGAAAAGAAGTAGTAGGAGGCTACCTCTTAGCTAACCTCTGACCTGGCATCTGATTCTGATTCTGGCTTCAAGCCTTCAAATCTCTTGCTTGCAGGACTGAGTGGTCAGGGCTAGATAGAAGTGAGCAAAAAAAAGCAGTGGCTGTCTCCTTAAGCTGTAGAGATCTCTCATTGACTTTTATAAAGCATTTTCACTCTTATAGTCTAAGACTATATACATATATACATATATAAATATATATAAATATATAAATATACAATATATATTTTGGGGTGGGGGCACTGAATATTGTTTAAAATATAACTTAAAGGAATAGATATTGAGTTGCACTTATCAACCTTTAAAAAATTTACTTGTTTTGGATGGCTTACCTTGGCCCCTTTTATCAGGGGCATCATGTATGATGAAAGGTGTCTAGAGCTTGATTGTGCGTGTGAGTGACAATGGTGTGAGGTCCTTCCAGTTTTTTGGATGCTAAACACATGCCATATCAAAACTTTGGATAGATTCGGTTGTCTTTACCATTACTTATTAATATGGTAAGACTATATATGTACATGGTTCTCTGTGTTGGCCCATTTTATGTTGATGGCATCCCTTCTAATGCCATTGCTCAAGTAGGGATGTTTGTGTTCACTTTGTGAAACACTAAAGGAGAATACATCTCTTTTTTGCTTCTTTTGGGAACAAGGAACAACTAAATTTCTTTAAAGGTCCTTATAGCCAGCTTAAAGCTGGATCTATCAGTAACCTCCTCAAATTTAATACCAGATACAATAGTATTTATTGAGGAAACATTTGCTGCCATTATCCATTATAGGAGTCTTAAAACTAAATTTGACTTCTGGATTGACTAACTCAATACACATTTGCTGCTCCTTGTTACAATTCAGGTTGACTCAGTTGGGATGAATGCCATCTATCTAGTTGTTACAGCATAGTTGTATTCTCTATTAATAATATCCAGGAATAACAGGACTGATTCAGAATATTGAGTCTCTAATAAGTAGATATATCATCAAGCAATAAATTGAAATTCCTTTATAGTCTTTTGAAACATAAGTAATAGCAAGTAAATGTTTCTTTGAAAGACCTTACTGTTCTATAAAACTGCACATGCAGGCATGTTTATCTTTCTCTTTTCAAGTTTTAAAATAGAAATGGTGATTTGGAAAATATAGAATTGTGAAATCAGTTTTCCTATGGCATCGGTTGCATCACTGTGTTATTTTTCTTTTTTGATCAATAAGTGTTAGAAAGTAACCACGGGGACCCAGTTTCCCTTCAGTCCCTTGGGGAATGTGCACATACTTAACCATGTTTCACAGATCGGAGGGGTAACCCTTTCATGGAAGCTGTTGCTTCAACAAAGACTTGTTTTAGAACTTTGGGGAAACATGTAAATGACAATATTCCCCCTAGATGTTTTGGAAACGAACTTTGTAACAAATATATATATATTTTTTTTCAGAATATAAAACAAATATTTTGTATATATGCTAATGAGCGCTAAAATCTGTCCATGCATTCTGGTAGAGGGTTATCATTGCACAGAAGCTTCCATTTTTATTTTAAAGTGCAAAAGGGCTAATAGAGCTCTAAAATGTATGAATTGCATTTGAGAAGTGTATATATGTTTTGTGTGTGAAATTGCATACTTTGTATTTTCTTTCTTCTTGGGATAGTGGGTTTTCTAGAACCACAGTTAAAAGCTTTTTTGTATTTTTTTTTTTTTACATTTTAATGGAAATGTTATTCAGTAAGAATGCAGTGTCAAGTAAGAACACCATAATTGTAAGAAGGGGGGAAGGGGAAGTTATCATTTTTTATTATTTTTTTATTTTGCGTGTTAAAGAAAGAGAGTCCTTGATTTCAACATTTTGTGCTTAAATGATTGTAAGCACTATTAGTTTCTGGAATGAGCATGCAGATTTGAAAACTCATTTGGGGAAAATTAAAAGCTGTGCTTTGGCCCTTATTAGGAAGACAAATAGCTTCCTCTACTGTCCTTAGTTTTTTAATGAACCTAGGACTTCTGATCTATTCAAGTGGCACTAGTGACTCAGAAATGCCTGTACCTGTATCTCATGAGTTTGGTGTACCCATACACCAAATTACATACAATTACATACATACAATTACGTATAGGTGTCAACTTTTATTCCTTGGGTATGTGACTAGCCAGGATAAGAAGAAAAAGCATGGCATACAGACAACTGGAGTGGAGGTTAAGTGGCCTTCTGTGACCTCAACTCAGTGCAGTTAGCTGAAAAACAGGATGATCTTTGCTAGGAGAAACTTATAAAGAGGAACAGAGAGCAGAATTCTCTTCCTTAAATCCATTTAACTTTTGTTTTCTTATATTCTCCTAAAATATAGTATGTGGGATGTTGAATGTTAAAGAGATTTTGGATTTTTTTATTATTTTTATAATTATACAAAATTAAGCACATGTCAAAAGTTTTATATGCTTTATTAATGTTTTCAAACATTTCTTTCTTATAGATGTAATACTTTTTTTAAAGCTTCAGTTGCTTGTCTCTTGGTATTTTTATGTTCTGGGCTTTTGGTGAGCCATAGGCAAATCTATAAGCCACCTATGTTTGCCAAGACATGCAATAAAATTTAAAAATAAATAAAAATGCATTGAGAAATTGTATTAGTGTATGTGCGTTTGTGTCTGGGTCTTCCATATTTCTAACCTTTATCTTTATTTATATACATGAGAAGAGGAAGAGACACCGAGGAAAGCAGTATAGAAGTACACATATTGATGTTTTCTCATTTCAGCACAAACAATCGTTGTTTTATTTTTTCCAATCTATAAAAGAGAAAATACCAGAAAGGTATCCTTATTTGATACATGATACGTTTACAGGTATAGTTTATTTGACTAAAGACCAGAAGGGGCTAAACTGCAGAACTTCCTAATGTCTGTAACTGCGGTAACTGACCCATGTTGCTTAGTACTTGCAAATGTGATGCGGACGACCCTGGTTGTTCATGGGAATAATTTCAGACAATGGGCTCTGATTTGGCCATGTTACCTTTTAAACTCAAGGATATTGCCTTTCAATTCAGTCAGTAAATTATCTACTGTCCCTAACAAAATAATTCAATGATTTTTATTAAAGAAATGAAAAAACATTCTTTCACTGACTAATATTAGATGGCTTGAAAACAATATGTTACCTTAGGCTTACAGAGGATTTTACAGAAAATACATAGCACATATACATGTTATGTGTATAGACATTATACACATACTCCACATTACATATGTAATATTTAGTGATATCAATTTGTTTTCCTAGTTATAGATATAATCACATTATTAAGACATTGTGAATATAAATGACACCAAAATTTTAATTTCTTGAATCCTAGGTGATAGATTATCCAAAATAAAATGATTGATGTGGTAGTGTCAGTATGAGGCAAGGAAAACTAAACATCTATGAAAATCACCAATATTTGATATACAATCATAGACTTCTGGGCAGCTCAATTTTAGTTTTTTATTTCTTTTTTTAGAAATGCTAACCATTTATATGGATTGGTATTCAATGATTTTATTATCTCAGGTTTTCTGAAGTACAAGGAAAAATAAGTTAAATAAGAATAAAATTTATTTTTTTCCTATTATCATAGGCTCCATTAATCCTTTTTAAAACCTAAAATACATTTTGGAAAGATAATGATCTTTGTTTTACACATCTTAAGACATTTAATTTTTTTTTATGCATTTTAGGCATTACTTTATCTTCATTGAGAAATTCCAGTGAGATAAAAGTGAGTAATTTTTTTTACAAAGGAAGAAAGGTAAAAGGATGTGATAAAATATTAAATCCTATAGAAAACATGTAACTGAATATGAATTCATATTCATTTTTGTCAATAAAATTTGTTTAGTTAACTGTAAAATAAACTCTTAAGAGCCCATTTTTATTTAAAAAAAAAGAATGAGAACTTAAAACTGTGCTAATATGTTAGCCACTAATTACATATGTGACTCTTGAGCACTTACATAGGACTAGTCAAAATTAAGTTGCACTATGTGTGCAAAATACACATAAGATTCTTAATATAAAATAGTTACTTGATAATTTTTATCTTGATTATCTATAAAAAAGAGGATATTTTGGATTAAATATTTCATTTTACCTGGCTTTTTATGTATTGTCAAATGTTTAAAATTATATGTGATTTTTATTATAATTGACAAATGACCTTGAAAGATAATAAAGTAAACTTACTATTGTACAATTATGCAATTTTTCCACGAGTATTGCATCATCTTTTAAGGAGATACAGAAGAATATAGGATACAATATTTTGTAGTCAGAATTTTTCATTTTCTCCCCATAGTGGCAAAAATGTTAAAATTAATGGAGGAAAATATTTCAAAGGGGTTAAATGTGAGGTGACTATATAGAGAGAGTGGCACTTTAGACTGTGATGGTGGTGAAGTTATTGTTTAAGTCTCAGACTGAGTCTTCTGATGGTATTCTAAAATAAATTATCCAAACACAAGGCCCAATGGCTAAACAATGTGGTTCAAAGGACATATGGTACTGTCATCCACAGTAGTCATTCAAAAATAAGAATTTGACCATGTAATACATTTTGCAGCAAAAATCCGGCCACTGTATTTTGTAAAAGGATATATAATGGTGTTCTTTCAACTCTAATGATTCTTGTGCCCAAAATGTATAATATTCTTCACAAATGGAAAGATGCTAATGGTAGGTGTGTTATGAAAGATTGTTGGAAGTAAATATATGGAGTAGAAATTAAACTCATGAATTGGCCATTCTAATTAGTGTTTACAAATCTAAAAAGTATTTGAAATTTTGGAGCAAAGAACATAGTCATCTTTCTTCAAAAAACTATGAGCCATCTAGGGCTGGGGACACAGCTCAGTGATAGAGGGCCTGCCTAGCATACATGAGGCACTGGATTTGATCCCAAGTACAAAACACAAACAAAAAACATTATGAGCCATGAAATGCTCAAAAAACATATGGGGTATTATATTCATATGTTGCAAATACAAGATAAGTAATTAGAAGCCTGTTCGTGATGCAATTGAAATCAACATTTGTAAGATTGATATGTACCACATTGCATGCCAGTTCATGAGCAGTTAGTTGCATTCAGAGGATATTTCCAATTTTGTGTGTATATACCACTAAAATCTTGAAAAGGGGAAAAAAAAAGTTTCTTGTGAAACTATCTTTGGCTATCTCTTCATTCTATTTCATTCATAAAGTTACTGAGATATGGAAAATTAGAAAAAAAATAATGGATGAGGACAATGCTTTGTTATTATGCTGGGAGCTTTTTGATTACCTTAACTGCTATTAATAGTTATGTAATACCAAAGATCTAATGTTGAATAAACAGGCAAATTTTAGATAAATCTAAAATTTGCCCAGGATATCTGAGATCCAGGGGCTACATGTCTACATTTTGTGGCAGCATTTGCATTATCTAAGGAGGTGACACAGGGATCCTCTTTGGTGTAGAAGGCATTTCTTTTAGTAAAATAAAAATATGCAAAAATGTACTGCATAAGAATAGTGGGTACATACTGGTGTCTCCCTAGACCTGAGGAATGCAGTCTTATAATTATGAGTCAGCCATCCACAGACTAACAGAAGCCGGTGTCCATTCTCCTGTCAGCCCTTCTTCCACATTTGTGTTCTAAGTTCTCCTACTAGTAGCAAGCACATGGGGCACTCGAACCCTGAGTATAGACTTCCAGCATCTTATTTGTACCCACAGAAGGCTTAGTGTCCACTATCATTTTTAATATCTCGATTGACACTACAATTTTTCTTATGCTTTAGATTTATTCCAAACAAGTTATGTTGATTTATAGATTTTAATGGACATATGAAGAGAGGAAACACCACTGGACTGAAAGAAGTCTGGTGACTTGATTCAGTCTGCAGCTCAGATTTAATATCTATAAAATGAGGGGCTTGGACCCACAACTTGTCAGTAATATTCTTTGGAAAATAGCAGAATGGTAGCATTAAAAAACACCCTGCCAGTATAGAAAAGAGGTCATAATTTTACAACAAAATTACAGTCTAAAGCTACACTCTACATTAAATTCAGATCTGGAAACTTCTTCCCTCTCTAGAGAAACTTCATGGAGCCCTCAACATTAGACACACGCATACATATTTCAGATACATGTAGTTCATTAGTTTGGTGCTTTTAGAGTTACGCTGGGTGTGTCTTTGAAATGTATGAGATTCGTTACTCCTCATTCTAATCCTGAATCTGTGTGTGTGTGCCAAGTGGGTGGCAAGTACTAGCAAGCAAACTTCCTTTTTGTGGTTTTGATCAGAATTCTAGGTCTTGGACCTTGGAAGACCAGCATTTTGTAATTTAAATAAAAATTAGATATAGGGAGACAAGAGACAGGAAGTACTAGAAGAGTTTGGAATAAGGAACAAAGGAAAATGATGAATTTTATGAGCCCTTTAATTCATCTGACATTCTTTTCTAGGATTTGGGAAGATAAAGTATTATGATTTTAAATATTGGTTGGATATTCTTAAATTCCACGTACTACCTTCTATAAGCTGAGCACTCTGCTCTTCCATTTTTTAGTTAAGTTTTTATCCAGTATTTCTCCAATTTATCAATGTCTTCCTAATGTGAATCTGCCCCATTAATAATTAAGAGTTAGAGAAAGCTCCTGAAAGCACTCACAATGCCAAGGGTACAGAATGCTGAAATTTCAAAGGAAAGTGAAAGGAGAAAACACAAAAGATCTACCCACTGTCAGATTCTGGGCTGTAAAATGAGTAGAAAATTCTGCTGTGTCATTCCATAGGGCCTCCTGCCAAAAGCATTTTGGAAATGTTCAGAAAGTTTGTTCTCAAGAATTCTGGAACTATAGTGGCATCTAGGTACCAACGCATTTGGTATATTAGACAAATGCTGACTAACAATACCCGTTGTTAAAAAGGGTTCTCACGCCACTGAGAAGTGTGTGTGTGTGTGTGTGTGTGTGTGTGTGTGTGTGTGTGGCATTCCTTTTTGCTTTTTTGGGGACCCCTAAGGTGTTGTCACCCTAAGTAATTTTCTCAAAAATAGCACAAACTATCAGAAAAACCACATCAAAATTATCTTTGGATCATTCAGTTTCCTGGTTTCCTTTTTTCCTCTCTGCAGAAGACATCTACATTGTATTCCATTCTCTACTCAAACCTTATGTCCCTAACTTCTTTTTATGGTGGAAAGGCTCAGAGTTTTTTTGCACTTTGCCAGGCACTTCAAACCATTCCTTGGAGGCGGTGGCCTGCCCCCTCACTCTTATGGACCCTTGCCCTCAGGCCCATGATACTTTCAAGAGTCACATGTAAGGCAGGAAGTCATGTCTAAGCCTGGTCTCCTCAAAGGCTCACCAGAAGGCATCACACTGTCCCTTGGCTGGCTAGTGTTCAGTCAGCATTTAGCAATCAATGGGTGTTCTGTCTCCTCAGATACTGCCCCTCTTCTTCCCTGGTATAATATCCTATTCATAAGAACGTCGCTTGGCTGGCTTTCGCTCTGTCTTTCATCTCCTTGCCTCATTACTTCTTGTCCTGTGGTATAATACCACAGTCTTTGCTCATCATCACAGCCTCCATAACACTTTGACCTCCGCTGGTGAGGGTGGCGGGAGTGGTGAAGGCCTGCCTCCTCTCCCATGATTGTAATGCACTCTTTCCTTCCCCGAGGAAAAGAGCTTCCCTGTCCCTTGGCTAAGGGACTAATTTCTTGTAAACCTCATTCCAATTATTTCCATGGTACTCTTGTGTAATACCAGGCTCTCTTCCTCATGTTGAATGGATTGAGTGCATTCAAGAGGAAACCAGGTATGATAAACATTGGTAAGTGTGAAAATCTGATTGGGTAGGTGGGTAGGTGGAGCCAGCAAAGGTCTGCACAGAAGTGGCACATGGTCTTTGGTTGTTTTCAAAGTTGTTTTTGTACTTCCTGTCCAAAGGGTTCCTCAGCTTCTTTTGATACTCTGATATATGTGAGTATATGTAGAAATTCGGAGTTGAGAAAGATGCAGCTCTGATGGTGGAAGGGTAATCCAAGAATGGAGGAATCATTTAGTTTAAACTCTTCATTGTATGCAGTAGGAAACTGAGACTCAGCCAGGAAAAGGAATTGGAGTCTTACAGGAAGGCTGCATTCAACTAGCCAATAGCAAGCAAGGTCCAGACAGTGCAGACCTTCCTTTCTCACTTTATCACAACCAACATAACCCCAACTTAGAAAAGTCCTCTTCCATGAGAAAGCTGTGCTATTATCATTGTTCCCATTCTCTTTCTCAACTGAATGTGCCAGTGGATACTTTAGAGTTCTGCTTACAAGTGGGTGCCTACTGCTAACTTTTTCTACCCCCATACTAGTTTTTAACCACAAACACCCATGACATGAAGAACACTGGCAATGATGAATATCTCTGGCTACAATGAAATAAAACAAACAAAATTATCTATCTATCTATATATAAAACTACATATATATGTACCTGTGTACGTACACACACACACACACACACACACACACACATATATAGTGCACAGTGATGGCACTATTTCTCTGTATCTCTATCTATCTATCTATCTATCTATCTATCTATCTATCTATCTATCTATATGGCCTGTCAAAAGAAGCCAGTTTTGTTTTTAAGCCTGGAACCCCTTAGAAGGACTAGAGCAAGATTCTCCTCCAATGAATAATCTGCAGAATCCAGAAAAGACACTGTGTTTTGTGATTTTTATCACATCTCTCAAGCTATAGGGCAACCAGTGCTTACATGGAAGAGAGGGCGTAGGCAATATGTGTTGAACAAAACAGTAATTGAGAATTTAGATTTTGCAGTATGATCCCCTATGTTTCTAGCCCAGTTTCTAGCTGGTCATCTTGGAAAAATTATTTAAATTTTCAATGGCTGGCTTCTTTCATAATGGAGATAATTGTGTAACTTATAACTCCATTCTGGGATCTAGATTAGCTTGCAAACTATTTTAAATAGGCCTAAAGTTCCTTCATGTCAATTTAACTCTTTTAAACAGAAGACTTCTGTATCTCTATCTTGGATGAATCCTGCCACCCTACCATGTTAAAGCTCCTATTCTGTGTTCCAAAGACTTGAAGAAAGTGTTTCTGTGAGAAAGCCCCTTCTTTGCATGATATTGCTGAAATCAGTCTTTTCCTGGTACATTTCTCACTTTAAATGGTACCCAAAATTTGCAAGAGAGACATTAGGCTTTCTTTCTTCATTCTTTTCTTCCTTTGCAGAAGCAACAGAGAGCCCAAGGCGGGGTATAGAGGAGATAATGGGTACAGAAGTGGGAAGACGTGTGTACAGGAGTGGGAGGGACATAGGCTGGAGAGCAGAGAGCTTAGCATCTCATCCTCCCTCTCCTAGGAACTCATATGTATCTTCAGACAAGACATGGGGGGGCCTTGGTTTTCTGATCTCTAAGATGAAATACAGAGTAGAGGAGCTCAAAGTTCTCTTCTAGCTTTAGTCTCCTGGACACTTGTAGCTCTATGTTAAGTAGCCCACCACTTGAGGAAGACAAGAGAGCTTGCTTACTTCCTGACACTAGGTAGCTAAAATTAGGAGGCCATAAGAATTAATAACATCCAAGGAAAAACTGTGCTAAGTGCTAAAAGGAATTGCTGGAAGAAAAGCAAAGATCTATGTACCACCTCAAGGCATTTTCCATGACAATATCCCTTCACACTAATCTCTCAGGAAATTGAACAGATGATGTCACCACAGGGGGAAAGAAGTGGAAAATCTTTAAATTATCTTTATTAAAAAAAAAGAAGAATATTAGCAAGAAAAACAAGTTACAGAAAATCTAGTAAGAGGCCTAATAATTATACACACTGCATAAATAAATGCTCATTCTTTTGTATTCTATGTGTATACTAATTCGGTTTTCTCAGGAAATTTCATACAAATTGTCTCTTTGACTTCTAGAATACTATGAAGCAGAAAAAGTGAACATTATTAGTACAGAAATTTGAGGAAAAAACATTGTCTCAGAAATAAAATGCATGTCCAAGTTCATAAAGCTAGTTAGTGGTAGAGTCAAGGGTGCAACATGCCTTTCTATTATATTGTAGATTTCTTTTTCATGGCACTATGGTTCCCAATCAGCAAATAAATTTTAAATGGTACACCCCCTTAGGCTGAACACATATACCCACAGGAATCTAAAGCTATGCTCTTGTGCTACATGAAGATAGAGTGATTCTTCCAGAATCTGTGTGCTTTAGATTACATCCGACAAGTGCTGGCTCCTCGGGTTCCTTGTGACGGGATAACCCTTCACTAGCTGGCCATTGCCATCAAGATAAAGCCTCTCTAACTCTTTCAATTATTTACTCAAACTCTGATGTCTTCAGATGCTCCAACCAATTCTGACTACTCAACATTCCCTGCTAGAATGTGAATCCTCACAGGGAAAGAAGATTCTTTGCGTAGTTCACTGATGGATCCCAATGTAATAGTCATCCAATAACTATTTGTAGAATGAACAAACAATTCTTGGGTCTTCATGCTTCTGTGTGTTTGTTATGCTAGTCTATTCAACAGAATGCCTTGACCCTATCTCCCCCTACTCAATCTGCTTCTTTCTACCCATCTTTCAAGAATAAACTCAACTACCACCTCCATAACAAAGCTTCTTTGACCAGTGAAGTGACTCCATAGCACTTAGTTCTGTTCCTGTTTCGATGATAGAGTATGGATGACCCCCGTCATCCAGTTTGGCCTATTTCTGAATAATAAGAAGTATTTTCACTGTTGTGAGGAAAAATATGACAGCACTTTCTCCATAATCTAGGGAGGAAGAAATAGAAGGGGGAAAAAAAAGAAGAAAAGAAAAAAATATGTTTGTCCCTAGCTACTTCCAATTATACTTCTTTTTTAAATTTTTATTATTGGTTGTTCAAAACATTACATAGTTAATGACATATCATATTTCACACATTTGATTCAAGTGGGTTATGAACTCCCATTTTTACCCCGTATACAGATTGCAGAATCACATCGGTTACACATCCACTGTTTTACATATTGCCATAGTAGTGTATGTTGTATTCTGCTGCCTTTGCTATTCTCTACTATCCCCCCTCCTCTCCCCTCCCCACTTCTTATCCATCAAAAAGTCTTGCAAAATACCAGGGCTCCTTGACACAGGATAACCCACTGTGACTGATCAACATCTGCATTCTATGTTGTATTTGCCCATTTCACATGAGTTTTTAAATAGTTTGAGTATAACTATTTATATAGTTATGTAAGTATATAACTTATATTATTTATTAAGTTATAATAAATAATATATGTATTATGTACTTATATAATAATAAGTATATAAATAATATATATTATATACTTATATAATCATATAAGTATATAATTATATAAATAGTTATATTTATATATAACTATATAAGTGGGGGAGGGTATCAGGGATTGAACACAGGGGCACTTGGCCACAGAGCCACATCCCGAGTCCTATTTTTTTTGTGTGTGTGTATTTAATTTAGAGACAGGGTCTCACTGAATTGCTTAGTGCCTCACTTTTGCTGAGGCTGGCTTTGAACTTGTGATCCTCCTGCCTCAGCCTCACGAGGGGCTGGGATTACAGGAGTATGCCACTGCACCCAGCTTGAATATAAATTCCTGTTCTTATGCATGTCATCACAATTTGCTTTGTGTTTTTGTTTCATGGCCATGTATCTTAAAAGTTCCTCCTGCACAGTGACCTGATCATTTAATATATCGTTTTCTATCCCAATCCCTAAGTAAAATGCTTAAAATATATTAAATGTTTAAAGGCTTGGTGGATTCCTTTATTAAGTTATAATAAATAATGTGCAAACAGGAAAAACAGGTAATATGTTTTTCTTTATCTGAAGAACTTTCAATAGAAAGACATAATCAGGTGAGAAGATACTAGTGGGGTATATTCAAAATTAATCTTCACATGCATCTATATTTTTTCCTTGAAGACTGCATTCTCATACTATATATAGCATCATCTGTGGTTCAAGCTACTATCTGTCACTGAAGGGACAGAGCTGTGGCAAAAGGGTGACTCCTAATTCCCAGCTGGGAAATAATGCTTTAGGAGACTGGAGAAGTCACCTGCTATTTCCATTTTTATCTGTATTTCTTTTTGGGGCTCAGGCTCCAGTAATATATGCTTCTGTTTCTCCTGGATAACCCATTTGCTTGACAGTGACATGTTTCCTATTGAAGAAAAAAGGATTTAGTATCTAAAAGCATACCCTAAGCTCTATAGATGTTTCTCTGGTTACATATAATTTGTACTTTTAAAGGTAAACAAGGTTTAAAAATTAATACATGTCCATATATGAACTACTCAGAAATTTTGATTGTTAACATTTTTTGGGGGGTATTTACTACAAATACATGAATGTTTTTCATATAAATCAAACAAAACAAAGTAAAAGCCCCCACCTCCACAGGCCTGCACATCTTTACCTGTCCTTGCCCTGTATAAGTTTAGAGTATTCCCTCTTTTAGGTTATCTTCATAGTAGGAATAGATAAGATTTATGATATAATAATAATCATAAATATAATCATAATAACTTCTACATAAACATAATCATAATAACTTCTACATTGAAGGGTTTATTTGATTTTTTTTCATCCAGTTTCTCTACCCCTGTACAGTCCTATGAGTAAAGAGATAAAACTGCCATGTTTCAGATTCAGTTAATGTTCTCTAGAGAAACCAAACCAGAAATTGGGTCACGTGACTGGAGAATAGCAGTTTCATGGCTGCTCTGTATGAGCTGGCAGACCAGGAAAGCTGGAGGTAAAATTCAGACTGAGCCTAAAATCCTAAAAATTGGTTGAGGTGTTTGTGTGTAGGTGGATATTGCAAATTTCTCTCAATATCTGGGAGCAGGAAAAGTCCCACCTCTACCTCAATGGATGATGCCCACCCATGCTGGGGAGGTTAATCTTCTTTACTCAGTCCAGTGATGCAAATGCTATTCCCTTCTAGAAATACCCTCACAAACACATCAGAAATGATGCTTTAGCAGCTATCTGGGCATCTCTTTGTCCATTCAAATTGACACATACAATTAGCCATCACGTAGATGAAAAAAATAAAGATTTGAGTATTTGGAATGACTTGCCCAAAGCTACTCAGAAATTAAAGTAGAGAAAGCAAGATTGAAATTGATTTTTCTGCTTCCAAAGCCTTGCATCTTGTTGACCCTTCTAAAATGATAGAATAAAATATATGCCAGTGCTACAGAGTTTTTAAAGTCCATAATTTTTAATTTATGCCAGTCTCCACACAGTATCTTTAGGGCAAGATGGTTGTTGGATCTGAATTTGCCCTTTAGGTGACGTAATCTAAAGTTCAGAGAGAAGGTAGTAGAAGATATAAACACATAATATCAGTAAAGTCTTTCAGAATAAGACTGCAGTATGCACTACTTGGGAGAGTCCAAAGGAAGAAAAGATGCTTTTGATTACAGAGATATGGATCCACATGCTACAGAAAAGCAGCAATTGCAATTATCTAATGTAATGAACATCACAAGTGACACCAGAATGGCAGGTCAATATGAACACATTAATAAATGACTTCATTGGACTAGAGACATGAATGGGAACCTATATCTTCCCATATGGCTAAAGCCAGAAAATACATACCATGGGATCTAGACTGGGGACTTTTGCCTCTAAAAGGATTACATAATTTTAGACTGTTTTTTTCATACTTTACATCTTAGCTAAAATCTAAAAATTGGTAGTGGGACTTGCCACCCCTCAGATCATTTGGATAGCAGCTTAGTTTTACCCTGCAAGTAACTTACAGTTTTAACTCTAAGACATGTATCAGAAAGGCTCCAATGTGTTGGTGTCAGTGCCATACGGAAAGTTTCCCAGTCTTCTGTGAGAGGCTAGGTCATCCCAGAACAATTCACTGTCCACAGAAACACTGAATACTATGAGATAGTGGTGAATCGTAGAATATTGACAACAGTGAACTCATAGGGACCACCTCACTGTACACATGCAAACACTATTACCCAGAAAATTTGAGATTATCTCCCAAGGCCAGGAAGCTAGTCAATAATTGGTCTGGGATGACTCACCAGGTCTCTTCTTTATACTCTACAATATTCTTTTCATCACTCCTGACAATTATATTACCAAATATTTCTCTGATTTCTCTGGCAAAACATGTTCCACTTCAGCTTAAGCCAAGCAAATAGCATACTAGGAAGATTCTGAGAGTGACATTTACCCATAGTTATTAGATGAGGCCTGAAATTTCTGTTGGGTCTTATATGGTATAAGGCAAGTCTGGTCTTCCCTAAACCTCATTAATGTTTGTGATGACTACCTGGGCCTCAGGAAGAAGGGCTGTTCTGGTCACCTGATATAATTATCTTGTGACACTGCACCCCTATGCTGCTATTCCTAAAAGATTTCTAATGCAGAGAGAGATGGCTCAGGAGGGGGTGATGTCGGTGGGCCAAGTTGGAGAGCCAGCCCCATCAGAATTAGAAAATACCTGCATTCTTCAAAAACCTTAAGTATTCATGCTGTTCCAATACAGCCAAAGCCTTCTTTGAAAGGAGACCCAGCATGCTTTCTTGCAGCAAAGTTAATCCCACTGAAAGCTTCTTCAATTAAACCAAGCTCTAGGGGCCAAGAAATAGACAAATGAATTAAGCTTCCATGACTCAGCTCCTCCTTCCTCCCTGCCCTTGTCTACCAGCCAGAAATGTGGTGAGGAAATGAGTTAGGTCAAATCTATGCATGAACTCCATGAAGCAAAGAACCAGGATCTATGCACACCCAGGGGGAATTTCCTGCAAAATGCTTTTCCTTAACTGTAAGTCTCCTTTACAACTTGGTTCCAGTGAACAATAATCTCCCATTTCGAATCTCGAAAGAACATTAGTGGAGAAAAAGGACTGCATGCCCATGAGAAGACACTGTTCTTGGTATCAATAGGAACCAATTAATTCACATGGGATCAGAAACAAAAATTATAATGTACAAATTATTTATTTACAAAGTACTCTAATGGAAAGCAATAAGTGGAAAAAGCAGGAGAGCAGAGAGCAAGAAGCCATCCAAGCAAGGGTACAGTGTCAGCCAGAGTCCTGGAGAGAGGACACTTCAGCCTGAACTTGAAACTGAACTCTGAAAGATCAAGTCATTTCAAAAAGGTCCCAACCTGAGATCAGGGAGCTTGAGATTTCATAATCCTATGAGTATCAATCTTTGGAAAAAGGGTCTCCCAGGCGCTTCTAGCTTTCTGTGTGCCAATAAAACCAGGTAAGTGAGCATGGTATTAAGTACTCTCCCAGTAGGAACCAAAATAAGATTATAGAAGAACATACCAGACCTCGTCCTCACCCTGAGAAATTCACAAGCTAATTTATGAAATAAAACAAAATAAAATCATTAACAGTACAGTTGCAACTATTGAAGGCACCCAGTGCTGAGGAAACAGCACCAAGGAAGCAACTAACTCTACCTTAGGGGGTAGGAGAAAGTTTCAGTGACAAAGTCACATTTGACCAGAACTGTGATTTTTCCAGGCATAGAAGAAAAGGGATGCTTCCCAGGAACAGGAAACTGTGCATGCTTCTTTCAGGAAAGTGAATGATTTTGCTACAAAATATTAACTGAGTTTCTAACTCAGGGTGCATGGGGTGTGGACAGGAGTGATGAAAGACAAATCTGGTAAGGCTGGTTGGAGTCTGGGAAGATTATGGCATATCTGCTGCCAGAACAACGTTGAGCCTGATTTTATATCAACATGGAGCATGGAAATGCGACCATGTACAGGAGAAATGTCAGGTGTGGAGGAGGAGTGAGGCAGTCTAGAAGTCAAGTTTTGGAAATGTCACTCTGGAAGCACTGTGGAGATGTACCGGATGAAATCAAAGGACTAGTGAAGGGACTGGTCCAGGAGGAGAAAGACAAATCTAATTTCAGGAGCCTCTTAGGAAACTTCAGCCTTGCAGATCTTCATGGAAAAGACATAAATGTCCAGAGAACAATAATCTATCTCTAAGTTTTTGTTCGTCCCACAGAATCAAGGAGTTGATAGCTCCAAATCCCTCCATACCATTCAGGTCTGAGGTCAGCAAACAATGAGGGTTTTGTTTTGTTTTTTACAATCCCTTTATTATTGGTGCTCATAAAATTGTGCTTTTTTTTTCTTTTGTTTTTTTTTGTCCAAAGTGTTTTCTTAATCTGGAATTATCCTTTCATATGCAGATTATTTGACAAATATCTGCTGATTCTAACTAGAGTCTAATCTCTGAAACATTAAGAATGGTGCCTATATTTTAATCGTCAAGGTCTCTGGAGGCTAACAAAGAATGTGGCATGTAGTATACAGTCAATAAGTGTTGGCTGAAGGAAGATTAAATGCAATATTGAGTCATATCTGAAGTGATGGCATAATGATTGGAAAAAAACGCTTATTTTTTTCTTTCAAAGTGATAAAGAAAATATTCTGCTAGTGATTTAGTTACTGTTCAAAATATGTTTTTACACTTTATATCCATATTTTTATCTCCAACATGGCAAGGTGGACACTGGTTCTATGCATATTAAATCCTGTATCTAAAGTGTCCTTAAAATAGGAAGCAAATTTGTCCAAATTATTTTATTGTGTGGAAGTTAAATCCCAAAATAAAATAGCGCCAACTGCTAAGTCTGGCTTTGATTAATAGTATTTCTTCTGTCTCTTGCTCTAACAAACTAACTAAAGAGGACTTCTTTAACCTAAGGCAAACAATTTTTCAATCATGACTTTAAATTTGATGAGGTTCCATTAAGAAACTCCATGATGTCCCACTTCTAACAGGCACACACATAAAGAGACAGTCAAAGCACTTCATTAAAGGCAGAAAGATTAAGGCCAAAGATTACACAACAAAACCACCCACATTCAGTTTTGCAAGTCTAACAGTCATCCTGAATCATCACCCTAGAGCGGCCTGCATTCCGTTCCAACTCCTGGCTTCAGCTTACCCTTCAAGATGCAAGAAAGTAAAATATTAGTATTGGTGACCAAAAAGACAGGTGTGTTTCTTTTTCCTTGGTTACTCTAAGACCTGGAGGCAGCAATTGTTTCTTGTCTTTTACTTAGTAAACAAATCTCTTGGGAGGTCATTAAAGAACCTGCGCAAATATTAAGATCAACAAAGAAATAACAAACAATAACATTTGGTCATATTTGTAGCAGAGAAGGGCTGGTGTAAGAATCTCAGAGGTTAGTTTTCCTTGCCTCCATTCCACAGCAATATCCCTCACATACTTCATTCATCCTTTCCTTGAGCAGTCTTGTTTCTCCAAATATATTATTTTTCTCTTATTTTATCTTTATTCATGTTGTATCCTTAGCCTGAAGTAATACTGCCTTCCTAGCAATTCTGCTCATTCTTCAAGTTTCCACTGCTATTCCAGCACCCCCATGCCCAGCCTCATCATTCTAGACAAACTGGACCATTCCTTCATCTGCATTCCTGCAGCCCAAGGTTTGTGCACCTGTTACAGAGCTTTTCTACTTTCTCCTTTTCCGTTTACTTGTCTATTATCTCATTATTAGATTGCAAATCAGGGAATATGGAATTCATCCACTTAGAGTCCAGTTTACTGCCCCAAATAATACAAATTATTAATAATAAAAGAATGAATTATTTTTAAAGTTTTTTTTAAAAAAAGGTATTTAAGAATATTTACAATAATAGATATCAGTATGATAATCAAATTATAAATAGAATACATGTTAAAAAACAGAAAACAAATGCACAAACCAAGTTCAATACATTAATTGAGCACTAAACTTGATGTGGATCTTCCTGGTGACTAATGAAAAAAGATAATTAATGGATTAAATAAATCTTGTGAATTGGTTAGGAGTAAGGGGAAACTGGAAATAGACCAATTCTCATAAAGATTAAAATTTGGCATCAAATTGGCATTATATAAGTATGATTATCAAACAATAATCCATTTGTATATTAAAAGAAAAGAAAATATCTCCCAACGGGAAATATACAGGGATACTATAATTGTTATATTTAATATCAGGCATTCAATTCCCAAGTATTAGATATTCTAGAATAATATAAAAGACAAGAGAGGGAAAAGTCCATGAGAAATAGCTTAACAGGTAAAGTGTATACAGTAAAGAATTTTCCAAAGATGATTAAATAAATTAATTCACAGATTCAAAAGTTTTAAGCACCTTAATAAAGACATCTACAAACAAAACTGCCCTTAGATACATTAGATAAAAATTACACACACACACAAAAAAAAAGGCAAAAAAGAAAATATTTTAAAGCAACCAATAGAATAGACATTTCTTTCAGGGAAGCAACAACAATAACAATAACAAAATCTGGTAAGATAGCTCTTCAAGAAAATTATAAAAGCCAGAAGACAACACACTGATAATGCTAAAATACTGAAATATTTTTCAAAATACATAACAATATTGAATTTTACAGACAAATAATGAGAAAATTCAGTGGAAGCAGACTTTGACTAAAATATATAGTATGGATGTCCTTTGAGCAGAAGGAAAATTATCCTAGACAGAAATACAAGAAAATTATCCCAGATTGAAATGTAAGTAGGAAAATAAAAATTACTAGAAAGGGTAAACACACAGATAAATAGAAATGAATCCTGATAGCATAATGGTAATACATAATGGTAAAACATCAATGGTGATACAATATGGTGTTTAAAGTATATGTAGTATCAAAGTACCTGACAATAGAATAAAAAAAAGTTTGAAATCTGCATGTGGTAAATAAAACTTAAGAGTATTCAAGTCCTGGTACTTTCGGAGAAATGAGCAAAATACTAATGTGTGATAGACACTAATAATTCAATGACTCTTGCTATAATCCTTAAGGTAAGCACTCAAAGAAGAAAAAATACAACTACTAGGAAAATAGAATAATAGAATGATCATTGAAAAAATGATTAATTGAAAAATAGGCAAGAAACAAGAAAGAAAATAGGAACAGCTGGGGCAAGCAACAATCAAATAGCAAGGTGGTAGATTTCAACATAAAAATATCAGTGACAATTATCTGTAAACAGTACATATTTCAGACTTGGTAAAAATAAAAATGTGCATTCAATTTATGAGTCACACCTTAAACATAAAGATGTGGAGAGGTTAAAAATAAAAGAATGAATAAAGATATATGGTGCAAATATTAACCAAAATTTACACAGATTGACTCTAATATCAGAGAAAGTAGGCAATAAAATGAAAAGCATTATTAGAAATAATAAGAAACACAACTTTTAACAATTTTATAAATGTCTTTACCTAATAACACAATCTTAGTATATAAAAGAAAATATGACACAAATAAACTGAGATATTTAAAGTTTTCTTTCAATAGCAGATAGAACTAGCAGACCAAAATCAGATAAATATGGAAAGTTTGAACCACATAATTAATGAATTTGATATTAATATTTCATAAAATTAACAAGATTATGTTCCCCCAAAAATATGCTACAGTATTCTTTTAAAAATTTTTAATATTTATATATTAAATGTTTAATATTTAATATTTAATATTAACTAGCATATTTCTAAAGTAACCTGTAAATCAAGGGATAAATCGTAATGTAATTTACAAAATATTTTGAATATAATACAAATAAAAATATGACAGAGTAAAACTTCTAGTATGCAGTCCAAGTTGACACAAAGGAGGATTTTGTTTCACTGTTATGTACTAGAAATGAATAAAGGGAATATTTCATGACAGGTTTTCATTTTAAGGCATTAGAAAAGTAATGACAGTGTCAATACAAAGACAACAGAAGAAATAAAATAATAGTGAAAATCAATGATTAAAAAGCAAAAGTGCAACAAAAGGTTTTTTTAAAGGCAAGAGTTGGTTTCTGACATAATAATACAATGAATAAGTCTTTTAGCAATAATAATCAAGAAAGTAAAAAAGGATATATTACTAACTTAAGGAAGTAAAAGTGCACCTCATTATTGATGCGTATATTAGAAAGAACAAGAGCATGTTAAGAGTGATTTTCATCTAATGAATTTCAACTGGAATAAAATGAATAAATTTATTGTGAAGCATGATGTACAAAGACAGGGCACAGGTAAAAGAGTAAATATACATAGTCAACATATGACTTTTAAAAGCAAGTTTTTAGTTTTAAAACTTCTCACAGATTTCCAAGCACAGATAGCTTTGAAAGTAAGTCTTCCTAACCATTTGTAAAAGGAAGAGCACACAGAAGGAACAAAGAAATGTAAAATAAGACCTTTACATTTTTCTTATACTTAATCTAAAAAATAACTTTAAATCCATGATAGTAACAAAATATTGAGTATAGCATATGGATAAATGAAATAGATGACAACAATGTTATCAGAGATGTCAGGGAAGAACTGAGAATCCACTCTTGTAAAATACCTATATTACATGTAAAGTGGTATAGTTTTATTTGAAGGTGAACTTGGAATAATTTTAAATTAATATTGAAAATACTAGGAAAACCACTAAAAAATTAAAATTAGTATAATAGAGGTGCAAAACAAAGAGATAAATGTAATCACATAAAATAATTAATTAACATAGAAGTCAGAAAAAATACAAGGAAAAGAAACAAAGAACATGTGCAACAAATTGGAAACAGTTTAAAACACTGGATTCCAATCAAATGTGTGAACAATCACTTTAAATACAAAGGGTCTAAAAACACTAAGGAAGATAGAACATCAAATTGAATTAAGAACAAGTGAAATATAACTACATGTCCTCTAGAAAGAACCTATTTGAAATACAAAGACTCATTTTGAAAATAAAGATAAACCATTTTAATTCTAATCAAAAGAAATCTGGGGTTGTGGCTTAGTGGTAGAGTGTTTGCCTAGCATACATGAGGTATTGGGTTTGATCCTCAGCACCACATAAAAAATAAAATAAAGATATTGTGTCCACCTAAAATTAAAAAATAAATATTTTTTAAAAAGAAAGCTTGCATAGATATGTAAATTTCAGACAAAACATACTTCAGAACGAGGTATCAGAGATAATGAGTTCATATTACCTAATGAAACAGGGGTCAACACTCTAAGGCAATTTTCAATGTGTGTGCATCTTAAAACACAGTCTCAAAACATGAAGTAAAACTGACAGAACAACAAATAAAGTAGGCAAATTCACTATTCCAGTTGGAGAGATTTCAACAAAACTTTTTAAAAAATTGACAGATTAAATAGGCAGAAGTTCAAAAAGGATATAGTTGGCCTGAACAGCCTTATCAATCAATGTGATCTAATTGACTTTTATAAAACACTCCACACAACAATGATAGAATATTTGCACACTGCTCAAGCTCACCAAGAAAGATCACATTCCAGGCCATAAAATACACTTTTTAAGAAGTGAAATTATACAAAATATGTTCTAAAGGCACAAGAAAATTAAGCCAGAAATTAATAGTAAAAAGTGAAAAATCTGCAAGTATTGGGAGATTAAATATCCCAATTCTAAATAGCACTTGAAACAAGCAAGTCTTGAGTGAAATTTAGAATACTTTTAACTAAATGAAAATGGAAATAAGACATCAAGATTGGTAGGCTACAAAAAAGCAGTGCTTAAAGGGAAATTTATACTTAGATCCATGTATTAGAAAATAAGAAAGATGTAAAATCAGTAAACTAATCGCTTATTTTAGGACACTAAATAGAAAAAAAAAGTTGACATAAACTGAAAACAAACAGAGGAGAAGAAATAATTCGAGTAGAAATTAATAGAATTAAAAACAGGAAAACAGAAGATTCGACCAAAAAAACTATTTCATTGGAAAGATTTAAAAATTGATAAACTTATGGCCAGAAAATCAAGAAGAAAGGGAGGGACAAACTACTAATACCAGAAATAAAAGAGAAGTCATCATTTTTGACCCTGTGGACATGACCAGGATTATATGGAATGCTATGATAACTCAAAGGCTACAAATTTAATAACTTTGATGAAATGACAAATTCTACGACAGCATCTTACCAAACTCCCACAGGGAGAAGCAAAGAGTTTGAAATGGCCTATACCTACCAATGAATTGAATCAATAATTAATATCCAATAAAATAAACAGTAGACCAAATCATTTCATAGTGAATTCTACCAAGTCTTAAGGAATAAATTATACCAATTCTGAACAAATTTTTCAGAAAATAAAAGCAAAGGGAATACCTTCATTCTAGAAGCCAGTTTGACTCTAATATCAAAACTAGATGAAAAAATTACAAAAAAATAAAAAGAACAACAAAAAAGAGAACTAGAAGCTAATACCTCACATGAACAGCAATCTCAACAAATGAATGCAAATTAAATTCAATAACATATAGAAAATATTATATATGTTATGACCAAATGGGATTTATTCCAAGTATGCAAGTCTGTTTCAGCATTTTAAAATTAGTGTAATCCACCATATCAAAATGCTAAAGAAAAAAATCGTATGTCTAAGTACAGGAAATGTATTTGATAAAGCCAAAGACATGTTCATGATCAAAATCAAAGCCAAATCCAACAAACAAAAAATCTCTTAGAAACTAAATATAGAAGGAACTTCCTCAATTTAATAAAGGTCTGTTCTACTTGAGGTTGAACTGGATGCTTTCCCTTAAGATGAAGAAGAAGGCAAGGATTTCCTCTCTTTCTATTTCATTCCACATTGGCTTTGAAGTTCTATGTGGTATAGTAAGATGAGCAAAGGGAATGAAATATATGTAGACGGGAAATAAATATTTTGTGCACAAAATGACCATTTTTGTACAAAATCTTTCCTGGGACTAATAAGTAAGTACATCAAGGTGACAAATTACCAGATTAATGTAAAAAAGAAAAAAAAGAGAAAATCCATAATTTTTCTATGGACCAGCAATAAGCAATTGGAATTTGAAATTGTTTTTATAAAAAATGCCATTTCAGTAACATTGAAAACAATAGTAAGTCTGTATAAATACAACAAAATATGCATATAACATAATTGTGGAAAATTATGAAGTTGTAATGAAACAAATCAAAGACCCAACTAGATAGGATGGTTCATATTTATGAACTGAAAGGCTTAATATTGTAAATATATCAATTGTACTCAACTTGATTTATAGATTCAATACAAATTTAAACAAATTGTAGCAAACTGTTTTGTAGATATCAGCAAAAAATGACTCTTAAGTATATACTTAAAGGTTAGAGATTTAGAATAGTTAGCACTACTCAAGAAAGAAAAATAGGGCTAGGGATGTGGCTCAGTGGTAGAACATTTTCCTAGCATATTCTAGGCCCTGAGTTCAATCCCCAACCCCACAAAATATAAATAAGTTGCAAAATAAAACCAATGAAGCAGAAAACAGGAGCTAGAAATAGTTTCATGAAAATAAAGCCAATTGAAAAGGTGTAAATGAGTCCAGTGTTTAAAATGTACTTATTTAGGAAATCATGCTAGATATCCATGTTAGAAAAAAAAAAGTCAACTAAATGAACCTTTCACAAAAATAAAGTCAAAATGGATCAGACAAGAATGTACAATGCAAAACTACAAAACTTAAAAAGAATATATAGGGAAAAAAACTATGTGAAGAAATTTTAGATTACATGTACAAAATCCATGAAAATAAAAAATAATGATCAATTGGAATTTGAAAAAAAATTAAGAACTTTTCTGCTAAGGACAATGTTGAGAGCAAAAATATAAGCCACAGATTTAGATAAAATGTTTTTGATCCACTCATCAGATAAAAAAGGTTTATGTTCAAATATGGAAAGAGCTCTAAAAAATAAACAATAAATAAACAAACAACCCAATAAAAATGAGTAACGAATTTGTATATCATCAAAGAGGACATGCAGATGTCAGAAAACACATAAAAAGAATTTGTCATTAAGAATTTGAAAACTGAAACAAAGAGGCACCTCTATACATCTATTAGCATGGCTAAACCAAAACAAAACAGATTATTAGCAGTACTGATTACTGGTGCAAATGCATAGTAACAGAAAATTTTATGTATTTCTACTTGTAATGCAAAATCGTGTGTTCATTTTAGAAAATGGATCGTATGATCCTTACAAAATGAAACTTGGTCTTATGATTATAGCAATTGCATTTCTACATGTAATTGATTTGAAGAGTTATAACAACTCAAAAATCAACATGCCAATTTTTATAGCAGCCTTGTTTACACTTGTCAGTCCTGGAAGCTACTATATCATCCTTCAATAGGTGAAGGATTCCAAAAATTGTGATACAGATATTCAACTGAATATTGATATTCAATGAGAATATAAATTAGCATGGAGGAGTCTTAAATTTTGAGTGCTGTGTGAAAAGAGCCACTCTGAAAACAGTCTGAAAAGCTAAAAATTATGATTCTTATTATATGAACATTTCAGATAGGCAAAATTATAGAGAGAATTGAAAAGAAAATGAAAAAAAAAATCAGTGATCACCCATGCTCAGGAAGAGTGGAAGGTGGTGGAATAAGTGAAACACAGGTGATATTTAGTGCCCTGAAACTATCCTAGAGTGATAGATAATGCTATATACATGGCATTCTGCATTTATTGAAACCCAATAGAACTTTGTAATACATATGGTGAAGCTAACATACGCTAATTTAAAAATCATCTATGAAATTGAGTAATGCCAGTTATATGCAAGAGAATCTAACTATATTACAAATATAAGAAACAATTTCACCAAAGGATTTGGGGGAAAAGGTGCTCAGTGAAATTTGAAAATCACTTGAGTATATACAACCAAAAGCAAAAGAAATTACACATAGGCACACTATTCCAGTCATTAAAGTTGTTTTCAATGAGGGTAAGATTACTAATTTTGATAGTGCTGTATGTGCATACTGGGATTGAATAATTAAGTAAATGGATGGTGAATGGTTGGATGCTGGCTTCTCGAGTTGGAATAGGGATTAACAAGTCCGAAAGGAAGGAAGTTAAGATTATCCATATGGTCATGAATTATATTTGGAGACACTGGCTTGAACTCTTGTTCAGCTTAAATTATAGATACATATAGTTACATATAGATATGTGGATACACACACACACACACACACACACACACACATACACTTCAGTTAGTATATTTCCTTGGTGTGTCAGCTGATGACATGAGCAACATTCCTATGTGACACAAATTATCAAAATCAACACAAATGAAATAGAATAACAGAATAGATCTATGTCTATTAGAGAAATTTAACTTGTAATTTCATGCCCACATGAAATTCTGGACTCACATGGCTAAACTAGTGAAGTCTACATTATATAAATTTAAAAATTAAATCAACCTACACAAACTTTTGCATAAAATATGAAGAAAAATTGCTAATTTATTTTGAGGTCAAAATTACACAGATATGAAAGCCAGATGAAAACATTACAAAAAAAGAATAAGGAAGACCAATATTCTTCAGGAAAACAGTTGTAAAATTCCCATCAAAACAGCAAATTGAACTCAGCAATATATATTTTAAAAAAAGATAATAAGCCAATACCTAATGAGATTCATCCCAGGGCTATAAGAATGGTTGATGATCAGACATTTAATCAATAGGATTCATAATGCAAATGGAATAAATGTGAGATTGTCATTTAAACAATTGCAGAGGTAACATTTGACGAAATCCAATACCCAATCATGATTAAAGAACAATTTTCACTAAAATAGAAACAGAAGGCAATCTCTTCAACCCAATGAAGGGCATTTAATGGAAGTAAAAGGTAACTTTATGTATAATGGTAGAGGACAATCTGACAGAATTGCACTGCTTATAAAGAATGCCTTGAAGAAAATAAGAAAACTCTTTCTTTGATTCTTGCTTATTAATTGAGATCAGTTAAGTTTAGGCAAAGTCAAGTGAGCACTTTATTCATTTTGATGGGGATACATATTAGTATAGTCTTCCAGGAAATTAGCTGGACAACATATTCAAAGAGATTTAAAAGTTATTATATCCTTTGACCTAGAGTGCTCATATTCTAGAATCTACTGGAGGATCTTATCAAAGATATGGGTAAATATTTATGTATGAGAAAGTTCACTCAATAATTTGTTTTTATTTGTAGAACTATGAAATGAGCTCAAACTTCAACACACTGTTAATGAAGATTCCTTAACTTTCATTCTAGAAAGTTACCTATTTACCTCCAAGTTATTTGGAGATAAAATGGTTCCCTACTTTTCCCACAAAGAGAAACAAAAAGCATAAGACTATTCTGTTGCTTTTCTTTAAACCAACAAACAAAGCAGTTCCCTATTTGTGGCAGGACCTGTAAGGGAGGCTCTCAGCTCTTAAGTAGATGAATGGAAAACAAACAAACAAACAAAATAAGCCCCACCAAAAGCAATAACAATGACAAAAAGATATGTTCCTTAAAGAGTTTCAAAGAGGACAATCTTCAGTGAAATTTTTCCAACAGTGGAGCAAAGATTTTATCCACTCACTTCTGCACAGAGTTGATTTGAAAGTGCCATCAAGAAGACATGCTCTAGGTCTCAGCAGGTATACTATTTGTTGGAAGCAGGGCAATTTTCTATCTATATCCTCTTGGGCTCATTTCTTCCATCTTATTCAGATACCAGACATGATCTCAATTTAGCAACTGATCTTTTAACTCATACTTTTCTTTTCATCGTCTTAGGTTGTTTCCAGAGATGCCTAACATAGTAATTAGTAATTAAAATGTTAATAGTAATTAAATGAAAGTTAATAGTAATTAAAAATGACTTGCTAATTTTATAACCCCTCTCTATGTATATGTAGACACATTTGTACGCATTCACCCACACATAGAAACACATATAGATATATGTATACATATACACATCTATGTTAATGTATAATAATATGGATGTCGTCATTTTTCACACACACAAACACAAATACACAAAATGTTCACTGCTTAATGTGCAGTGTAGACCCAGAAGGCAGCTTTGATGAATAGGGATTTTTGCTGAAACCTCACACTGCAATCACCGCAACCATGAAACCATCCAAAATAGCCAAAAAGGAGAGATGAATCAAATTATAATATGAGGGGCTGGGGATGTGGCTCAAGTGGTAGTACGCTCGCCTAGCATGCATGAGGCACTGAGTTCGATTCTCAGCACCACATAAAAACAAAATAAAGATATTGTGTCCACCTAAAACTAAAAAATATATATTTTTAAAAAATTATAATATGAATATACAATAGAATATTGTTATCTGATAATTTTGTTTATGGGAAAAATGTGGGCACATCTACTCTTGTGTTTGGTAGATAAATTTAATAAATTTATATTTCATATGTTTTATAATATTGGCATGATTTTATATATATATATATATATATATATATATATATATATATATATATGAGTGTGTGTGTATATATATATACACACACACTCATATAAATATGAGTGTGTGTTGTGTGTGTTATATGCTATATTTTTCATCTAGCACAATGAGTATATCTATAAACCTTTGAAAATACATTTTGAGTGACTTCATACTGTTTTATTATGTTAATAAAGAGATAAAGAATATAATAAAATATAATAATATATCTCATTGTACCACACTGATAAATAGTATAAAGGGAATTTTCTCTTAAGATTTATATATCTGTTTCTACTAAATAAATAAGTAGCCCACTGGGGCCAGCAAAGACCTCATTGTCTCTACTATAAATTATTGCACTTATATAGATGAGTTTATAATGCCCTTTCCTACTTAATATACCATTTGGAACTTAAATCACTATTGCATTGACATATCAGGCATTAATACTTTTTTTAAAAATAAAAATACTGAGATCAGAGAAGTTAAGTTACTTACCAAAAGCCACCTGGATTATTAGTGGTGCAACCAAGATGCCAATCCACTGACACTAAATTTAATCAATGCTCTTCCGGCTAGAGCTGTGGTCTCCCATTGTATTTTTCTGTAACCGGAAACATTACTGATGATCCTACATAAGAAGTGCAGGATATTTCTTGACTGTCCATAACTAATACCTAGCTATCAATATAAAAGCTTATTTTGGTTTTGTTGCCATTCTGGTTTTTACCAGGTTTATCCAGCTGAACCTCAGGCTTAGTGACATTCTAGAAAAAAATATTTCTAATGCCTCAAGTACCAGATTTTGAAGGTTCTCAGGTCCTCACTTTGCAAAAGAATTGTTGCAAATGGCTCCCTAAATATTAATTCTAAATCTCAGTGAAAATAGATTCTCCCTAGATTCTCCAGGAATCTATGCTGACGCTGGGACAACAGGCAAAACTGAGGGCTCCACTGTGATGCTTCTTTTGTGTCATGGGCATAAGGATCACCTTGGATAGCTTTAAAATGCAGACTCCCAAGTTCCACCTTTGGTTGACCATATATTCTCTTGGCTTTGAGCTTACACTCTTCATTTTAGCAAGACCTCCTGATGATTTTGATGCAGGCACTTATCAGAAATAATTCTCTGAAAGCTCTGCAGAATTTTTTAATGTTTTCATGTAGGATGTTTAGCAAACATTGAAAAAACTCCAGAGTCCAAGTGTTCTACATAATGATTAATTGTCACATAATCAAGTCCTTGTAGGCATGAACACTTCTGTCTACCTGTTGTCCTTCATTCACCAAAGAAGAACAAAGAGTACTAAGCTGAAGAAAGTTGAACTGGAATCAGGAAATTGGCTGCTGACTTGATCTCTTTAATACAACAGAGAGAAGGAAGGAACCCTGTCTGGATCGGTGCTGGAAGTGGTTATGGAAATAAAATGGGTAATAGAAGTGAGAAGGCTATGAAAACCAAATCCCCAAATAAAAGGGTAGTTATAAGATTAGTCGTTCGCAAACTACTTTTCATTTTAGAACTTTGAAAATATCTGGTGCTTAGGCATTAATTTTTTTTTAAACTCCCCCAGTGATTATAAGGTACAGCCAGTTCCAGAGCCGGATTAGACAAATCCTTACATTTTTACCCTGGTAAATGGTTCAGTTTTATTAGAAACAAACAAACCCTGATAAATCCCTGTCAGAAAGTCAATTCATTAAGATTCTCTGTGATCAACTCTACCCTCCCTCTAAATCAGTAGTGTTTCATGATGAACAGGAGTCAACTGCCAAACAAACCATTTTCTTGTTGTCCCTCAACACAGCTTCTTCTACATACTAACTGGGTTTGGATTAAGGAAATTGGCAACCAAGTCAGGGCAGTCTCAGGAAAGCAGCTGCCACATTGTGCCTTGCCGCAGGGGGAAAGATCAACCCTTCAATTCTGGGAATACTTAGTCATACCACATGTCATCAACCTTACCAACCACTTAGCTTCTTTGCCCTTCAGGTGAGACTGAGTCACTTTTTTAGAATGATGACAGCAAAAGAAGATGGTAGAAAGAAGAAATGTATTAGCAACATAAGGATAAGGAGAGCTTATCTCACTTAATTTATTCAACGTACATGCCTCTGGGTACCATTAGTCCAGAACCATTAAATTATTCAGGAATCAGTCTAGATAAGGTCCTCTACCTCATAAAAGATTCATTTTGATTTGAAGGAGGCAGCCATTTGTTTCTGATAGCGATCGGTTCCTGATCCCCAACTCTATCTTGAAATTCAGAAGCAGCCCCTGTAACTAAGAAATCCTACTGGACCAACATGATACGAAACTTTATTTTTCTTCCTCGGCCTTCAGATAACTACAAAAGTGTTTAGACCTCCAAGTTCCATCATATTTACCTGCACTCTGGTACATATGATTGACTCCCTTAATTATTCTGGTAGAATACTTATCAGTTTGGAAACATCCCCAATACATTAGTACTGCTAACACCACCATTAAGTCTCATTGCAACATCACATAATAACAGCTATTTTTCCCTTATCCTTTTAAAATTTAATTCCATACCAAGAATGTCAAGAGCAATATCTGCATATAGTCTTCATCCAGCCTATGACTATGAGTAGTTTACGTACTCTTTTCTCATTTCCTTTGACTGCAAAATCGAGTTAATCATTCTGATTGAGTAAAGGTAAGAAGATGTCAATACTATGTTAAACTGAAAAAGCACTTTCTAAACTCTAAAACTATTTTGCAAACGAGATTATATTATCATTATCAGAAACTCAAAATGCCCAGACATTTCTCTCTTCAATTGAAATACTATCCAATTATCCTGTTTCTTAAAGAGGACCCAGTGTACCAGGACCTAAAAGGGAATGCTTCCTGGGTTTGGATGTCTGTATCACCTCTTTGTGAAAGGTGATGTTAGTGTGATGTAGGTAAATTTGATTATCAGAAGAGCTCCAATTTATTCTCATCTCTGCAATTAGTAATTCAATTTCCTCGATTCCAGTTTTCTCACCTATAAAGGTGAGGATTAAAGGATCTATCCTAAAGGCTTGTTTTGGGACTCATAAGGAATAATTTAAGTGCTCATCTACCATGTGTGTGCACAAATATCAGGTTATGATGCAGGTTCTTAAATATTATGATGCTGGTAAAGATTCTCAGAAAGTCTCTGAGAAAATCATCTCATCTATTTTGTTATGGGAAAGTATTATAATATTGAAATTTTAGGGTCTGGATATGGACTGGTTTATAACCAAAATCAATGATCTTGTAGTCACTCTGAGCTACCTTTACCAAGTCACTTGCACTCCTTTCACTGACCCTGGTCTGGCTTTCCCTCCTTGCTTCAAAGACACATTCCTCCTTCTCCTTCTTCCCTATTAATCTCTTCTTTCCAAGTGTTTTCCCCACCCTAATCCCCTCCTCCTCCTCCTCCTCCTCCTCCTCCTCCTCCTCCTCCTCCTCCTCCTCCTCCTCCTCCTCCTCCTCCTCCTCCTCCTCTTCTTCTTCTTCTTCTTCTTCTTCTTCTTCTTCTTCTTCTTCTCTTTTCATTAAAGAAACTCATCCACTTTTAAAGTTTGGGCTAACATTAATTTATTAGGAATATAAAATGCGTCAGCCTTGGTGCGTTATTTGTGGCTTCTAACAGTGTATTTTTAGAACTTAAATTCCTCTTTGTTTCCAGTCTCATGATATCAAATTCTGCCAGAGGTCTGATATAATTCCCATCAACATTAATATCATCATCATCATCATCATCATCATCATCATCATTAATCCTCATGGTGCCTAAGCCCAAACCTTCTCCTACCCAAACTTATTTTATATCCTGCTCTTTTGTATCTCCTACATCCCCCCCCTTTTATGCATCTTTAATGAAATGGTTATCAAATCTTGATAAATGTTTCCATCATGATATGTCTCAAAATTTCTCTTTTTTATTTTCACTGAAAGAGAATAATTCATGTCTTCACTATATCTCTCATAGATTATTGAATAAGGGTACTGTCAGATCATCCCACTTCCAGAATCTTTAATTCCTATTTATCCTTCTCAGATGCTGCTAGAGAATGGTTCTTCTAAGTTCCTCTCTGATCAATTCACTTTATTCAGTTCCATACTGCACTCCCATTTTGCTCATCTTTAAGCACTCACCATCCTCTCCTTGCCTAAAATTGTTCTCCCTCTCTAGCTCTGACTAATAAATCTTGCCCTTTTGTCTTGAATAAGGTTTGATTTAATCAGTGACTTCTCCAGTATGCTTTCCAGATTTCTCTTACTTGGAAATAACCCTAGTCTCATTAAGCTGCCAAGGGTTAACCAATTTTTTCATACTAATGCCTCCTACCCTACAGGCTTTCATGACTATATTCTGAGCTCTCCGAAAGGAGGATCAAGGCTGATGTATCTGATTCCCTTAGACATTTTAATTGCCCACAAAATATCCAATGAATGACTTTGTTAAATGGAAACTGCAATATTGAATCATCTCATCTGTAAAGACCATCTCATTCTCTCTCTGAACAACCTCATATGTTGCAAGATCACCACAGAGACATTTTCAAAATGTTTATTATTGTTGTTGCCCTTTATCTACTTTTACTGTCTGCCCAGAAGCCATATCCTATAGTCAATGGTTGCTTCATGGATTCCATAATGTAAGGTGATGACAATGATCATTTGCTCTAATATCTGCATAAGACAATCATTCCAGTCAGAAAAAATTCAATGCTTTATCCAGCAAAAACAATATTCAGATATTTTTGGTGATAGTGGGGGATTTTTATTTAAAATGCAAATATTTCCAAGAAAATGCTTTTATTTATGACTTATAATTTCTATTTTTCCTTTATATTTGTTATGATAAAATTGCTGCTGTCCCTCCATTATTAATCACTTTTTAAATACATTGATATAGTTTTTTTTGACAGGTCTAGGTCTACGGGAAAAAAAAAAAATCTGCGTCGAAGGTAGAGAATCCTCATGTTCTCCTCACTTCCCCATCCAGCCTCTAGTTTCCTTTATTATTAATATATTGCATCATTATTACATTAATTACAATTGATCAGTCAATATTACTTTACTAATTAAACTCCATAATTCACATTAGGGCTCACGCTTTGTGTTAAGCATTGCATAGTTTTTCACTATACATGATGACAGGTACCCAACACTAACAGCACCGATACAGAATAGCTTCATTTCCCTAAAGCATCTTCTGTATTCCACTTCTTCATCCTTCCCATCCTCCAAGTCCTGACAATCACTGATTTTTTCACTGCCTCCATAAGTTTGCCTCTTCTGGAATGTTCCATTGCTAGAATCACATAAGCTGCAGCTTTTTCAGATTGGCTTCTTTCACTTAACAAAATGCATTGAAGGATTGTAACATCTCCTTGTGGTTTATCAGCTCATTTCTTTTTAATACTGAATAGTACTCCACTATATGGAATTATCACAATTTATTTATACATATTCTCATCGAGGGACATCTTGGCTGTTTCCAAGTTTGGGCAACTTTAAATAAATTAATTATCAACATTTATGTGCAGGCATTTGTAAAGATATACATTTTTCAACTCATGAATAAGTAGTAAGTAGCACAACTGCTAGATCACAGTACGGGTATATTTAATCTTGTAAAAAATGAAAAACAAAACAAAACAAAAAATTGTCCGGCTGTCTAAGTAGGTGTGCAATTTTGCATTCCTAGCAACAATCACCAAAATTTGTGTTGTTAGTGTTTTGATTTTCAACCATTCTAATAGGTGGATAGTAGTGTCTCATAGTTTCAGCTTTTAATTTCTTAATACAAATGATGGTTAGCATATTTATGTGATTATATGCCATCTGCCTATCTTCTTTGGTGAAGTGGATGTTGATATATTTGGCCCTTTTTTATTCAGCCTATTTTTCTCTTATTATTGAGTTTTAAGAATTTTTGCTATAGTTTGAATACCAGTCTTTCATCAAGTATGTATTGTGAACTATTTTCAAGTCTGTGGATTGTAGTTTCATTTTCTGGATATGTCTTTCAAAGATTAGTTTTTTTTAAATTTTAATGAAATCTAATCTGGTAATTTTTTTTCATGGATTGTGCTGCTGGTATTGTGCTTTTAAAAATTTATCACCAACCTGAAGGGTAACTAAATTTTCTATAGATATTTCCTAAGAGTTTTACAGTTTTGCATGTTATATTTAGGTATATGAACCATCCTGAGTTAATTGTTGTAAAAAGTTTGAGATATGTGCCTAGAATCTAGATGGGTTTTTTGTTGTTTTATTTTATTTTATTTTTATTTATTTATTTTTTTTTGCATATGGTTGAGGTGTAAGGTAAGTGTCTAGATCTTTTTTTTTGGGGGGGGGGCGGTGTATGTGGTTATTCTGTTGTTCCATGAACATCTGTTAAGAAGATCACTCTTTCACATCATACTGTCTTTGCTCCTTTGTTAAACTTAAGTGACTGTGTTTGTGTCCATTTCTTGGGTATTTATTCTGTTTCTCTGATAAATTTTCTGACTGCTTTGCCAATACTACAGTGTCTTAAATACTGTAACTTTACAGTAAGTCTTGAAATTGAGTAGTGTTGGGTCTTTCAACTTTGTTTTTCTCTTTCAATATTTTATTACTACTATAAATCTTTTCCTTTCTGTTTAAACTACAGAATCAGCTTGTAAATATCCACAAAACAATTTGCTAGGATTTTGGTTGGAACTGATTGCATTTATACATCAAGTTAAAAATAACTGACCTGTTGCCAATTGAGTTTTCCTATCCATATGTATGTAAAATCTCTGTTTCTTTTCTTTTTGGTACCGGGGATTGAACTCAGGGGTACTCAACCACTAGCCACATCCTCATCCCTATTTTGTATTTTTATTTACAGACGGGGTCTAACTGAGTTGCTTAACATCTCCCTTTTTCTGAGGCCAGCTTTGAACTTGCAATCCTTCTGCCTCAGCCTCCTGAGTAGCTGGGATTATAAGCGTGTGCCACCATGCCTGATTTTACATTTCTTTAGAACTTTAATTTATCAGGGTTTGGTAATGTTCCTATTATTCATTATATATTTATATGTGTGTGTTTGCATGCATGTGTATATATATATATATATATATATATATATATATATGTGTGTGTGTGTGTGTGTGTGTGTGTGTGTGTATACAGTTATATTTATGCCTACATATTTCATTTATTCATTCTAGTATTAATATGGCAGATTATTTTTTTCTTTTTTGAATTTTTTTTTATTTGTTCTAATTGGTTATACATGATAGTAGAATGCATTTTGACACGTCACATAAAAGGAGTATAACTTCTCATTCATCTGGTTGTACATGTTGTACAGTTACACAGGTCATGTAATTGTATAAGCACATAGGGTAATAATGTCCCATTTATTCTACTATTATTCCAATCTCCAAAGCCCCTCCCTTTCCTTACTCCCCTCTATCTAGTACAAAATATCTCTATTTTCCCCCACGCTTTATTGTGAATTAACATCTGCATACCAGAGAAAACTTTCAGCCTTTGGTTCTTTGGGATTGGCTTATTTTGCTTAGTATAATATTCTCCAACTCCATCCATTTATTGGCAAATGCCACAATTTCCTTCTTCTTTAAGACTGAGTAATATTCCATTGTGTATATATATACCACAATTTCTTTATCCATTTATCTGTTGAATAGCACCTAAGTTGGCCCCATAGTTTAGCTATCGTAAATTGAGCTTCTATAAACATTAATGTGGCTATGTCATTGTAATATGTCATTGTAATATTTTAAGTTCTTTGGGTATAAACCTATGAGTGGGATGACAAGGTCAAATGGTGGTTCCATTCTAATTTTCTTAGGAATTTCAATACTGCTTTCTATAGTGGTTGTGCCAATTTGCAGTCCTACCAGCAATGTATGAGTGTACCCTTTCCCCTACATCCTTGCCAACATTTATTATTACTTGTATTCTTGATGATTGCCATTTTTTATTAGAGTGAGATAGAATCTCAGTGTAGTTTTGATTTCCATTTCTCAAATTGCTTTCTAGAGATGTTGAGCATTTTTTCATATATTTGTTGATTGATTGTATTCATCCTCCTGTGAAATGTCTATTCAGTTCTTTTGTTCATTTATTGATTGGGTTCCTTGGTTTTTTTGGTATTAAGTTTTTTGAGTTCTTTATATATCCTGGAGTTAATACTCTATCTGAGGTGAGTGTGGTAAAGATTTTTTTCCATTTGGTAGGCCCTCTCTTAACATTATTTTTTATATGCTATGAAGAAACTTTTTAGTTTGATTTCATCCCATTTATAGATTCTTGATTTTACTTCTTGCACTTTAGGAGTCTTGTTAAGGAAGTCAGATCCTAAGCCAACATGGTGGAGATTTGGGTCTACTTTTTCTTCTATTAGTTGCAGGGTCTCTGGTCTAAGTCTTAGGTCCTTGATCCACTTTGAGTTGACTTTTGTGCAGGGCAAGAGATAGGGGTTTAATTTAATTTTGCTACTTATGAATTTCCAGTTTTTCCAGCATCATATGTTGAAGAGGCTATCTTTTCTTTGAAGTGTTATTTTGGCTCCTTTGTCTAGTATGAGATAACCTTCTTTATGTGGGTTTATCTCTGTGTCTTCTATTCTATACCAGTGGTATACATATCTGTCTTGGTGCCATTACCATGCCATTTTACTGACTATGGCTCTGTAATATAATTTAAAGTCTGGTGTTATAATTCTCCTGTTTCATTATTCTTGCTAAAGATTGCTTTAGCTATTCTGGGTCTCTTATTTCATTGATTTTTCTATTTATATGAAGAATATCATTGGGATTTTAATAGGAATTGCATTAAATCTGTATAACTCATTTGGTAGTATGGCCATTTTGACAATGTTAATTCTGCCTATCCAAGAGAACTTGGTAGATCTTAATTAAAGAAGACCTTAAAAGAATGAAAGAGGTAATCCCATCGGCAGAGTTCCTGGAGACAGGGCTTAGACTTAGGGCTCCAGGCTCTTCCCTGAGTGCCAATTGGTTTGGAGGTTTTAAATCAGTGCACCTCCAGTGGTCCACACTGGAAGACTTTACCCCAGGGTTCTCCCCTGGATTCCACTCATGTGATGGGAGAACCAATTCTTCGTACCCTACATCATCTGCGGACCCCACTCCACATTTGATTTTCTCCTAGTCACTTAAGCACACTCTATGTCATGCCGCGTGCGTTTACTGGGTCTGTATATTTCAGGCCAAATGTGGATTTACCAGGAATTGGCTTCCACCATTGTCAACCCCTCATCGCAATTGCAAAATGGTTTCTTCCTTAGTCCTCTGCATGCCACCTGGAGAGACAGCAGCTTCTTTCTCCACACATGGATATCATGCAGCACATCCTTCAGGTTTGTTGGGTAATGTCCTTAGTCTCTTAACACTCCGTACCCAGACAGGCCTTGGTCCTTGCAAAAATGTTGGTTCCTTTAATTCCCTTATCCCTCTACCGCACTCACCAGGGACCACTCTGGCTAGAGCTTCTAGCTCAGCTGTGGCAGCAGCTGTGCCACTGGAGCTTTTTTCCTTATTATATGCAACCTCCTGTGTTCCCAGTCTTCTTTGAATGTCCAGTTTTAAGTTCCAGTAAAGTTCCCCCCTCCCTTTTTTTCTTGTTCACCCATCTTACAGAGAAGCTGCCCGTCTGCTGCCATGGAGTAACCAGGAACATGACCTCTCTGCTCTGCTATCTTGGATTTCTCTATTATGAGATTTTTTAAAAAATTTTTTAATCGTTCATTGCTTTACATAAGAAAATTATTGACTTTTGTGCAGTAAGTTTATGACCTTAAACCTCGAAATATTTGCTCATTAGTTCCAGTGTTCATTGTTATTATTTAGATTATTTCTTCACAGATAATCAGGTCAATTTTATTTTTTCTTTTCTGGTCTGTATGACTTTTATTTAATTTTCTTGTTTTATTGCACTAATTAGGATTTATGGAATGATGTTAAGTAGGTGTAGTGAAAACAGACATCCTTGTCCTATCTTTCAATTTACTGGGAAAACAAGGTTTCTCATCATTAAGTATGGCAATAGCTTTAGTTTATTTGAAAATATTCCTCATTGAGTGGAGGAAATTCCCCCACGAATTCCCCCACCAATTTTTAATTGTTTTGAAATTTTTAATCATGAAGGGGTGTTAGCCTTTGTCAAATGATTTGTCTGTTTCTCTTGCTATATATGATAATATATTTTTCCTCCTTTTTCCTGTTGATGCTCTAGGGTTTTCTAAAAGTCACACATACATGGAATAAATACAAGTTGGCTGTGGTATAGAATTTGTTTCACCCTCTCTTGGATCAATTTGCTAATATTTTCTTGATGATATTTGCATCTATGTTCATGAGTATTAACTACTCTCTGATTTATAAATTTAAAAATATAGTTGTATCTATATGCTGAAATTGATTCATGAAATGTTGTGAATTTGCTTATCTACCAAACTGTGAGGAACTGTCATATTTGCTTTTGTATTATCCCAGAACGAAGCATACTATGTGGCAAATTGCAAGACAATAAGTTAATTTATTAAATTGCTCAACTAAATTATCTACATTGTGATAACTAAATACATACATCATTCCCATTTCTGTGTGTGGAACTGGGCTAATTAATGGCAACACAAAGATGAATATTCCAGCATCCTGCCCTTGTGGATAGCTCCAGATCTTACTTGAGAATAGTAAGTTAGAATTGTTTTAAATATGGCAGCTAAACTAAAGTCACAGCTTCAGTCAAAGTAAAAGTAGATAAAACAGCAGCATCCTGAGTTTGAAAGCTAATTCTTTATGTTGAAGAGTAGGTTTTTATAGTACAAATTAAGCGTATTCAAATAGCATAAATTTTAGTTTTTTCTAGTACAAATTAAGCATATTCAAATAGCATAAATTTTATAAGGGAAATAAGTGTCTACCATGAAAGTAAAAGGGTTAAGAAATACAATGGATAGGGGCAGGCAATGGGTGTGGTTAAACATTTTTTTTCCTCCTTGAATTGAATTGAATTCTTTCTCAATTTAATTATTTCCTCCATGATCATTTCCCTTTACCACTTACACTTATCTCAACTCATAATAAACAATGAAATGCATATTTAGTTTATAAGCACTAGTGAAAAGCATTTATGGTAACACAGGTAAAGCAAATATTTGCTATTGATTTTTCTACTCAAGGGTAACACAGAACCTTGTTACAAGAGTCTGAAGAATAGAGGCAGAAAGAAGATAGTTATTTATGAATTAAAAGGATATTGCGAAGATTATTGATTATAAAGATATTCTTTGATTCAGTTGAATATATCATTTACTGAACCAGTGTTTACAAAGTTCTTCATAAGTGGTGGGTACTATGTTAAGTACAGCAGAAATTTCCACCCTTCAAGTAACACAATAGATGATGGGGGAAGACAGGGAGTGCACATAGGTCACCCTGTTATGGTGTTGGCACTCATTAAATATGTACTGAAATTTAATCAATTTATTCAATAAGTATTTATGGAGAACTAATATTTGTAAGATACTGTTCTAGGTACTTAGAATATACAATTGAACCAAAAAGACATGCAAAATCTATGCCTCCAAATTGCTTCTGTTCTCAGGGGAACAAAGTTAATTGTACTGAGGGAGAAATTTCACGTTGCCTAATGAGAAATATAGGGAATATGTGATAAGGCTTCTATTGAAGGATAGAGCAGTAGTTACCCTCGACTCTGGAACAACAAGGAAGGTGAGTCATAAATCTATACACTATTCTTTTCCTTTTTGGAGATTCAAAAGAAATGCAATCCAAGCAGAAAAGCACAGAGGAGTCACAATCCCTTGTGAATTGGTGGGTGTGTGCAATACTAGATCCTCAAGCGCTTTAATATAGTTAGAAGCATTAGATGTGGGGCTGGGATTTCAAAGACACAATATTGACAAATTAGATGAGAACCTATCAACTTTTAGAACAGGACTTAGTATCTAGGATTTTTTTTTCTCTTAAACTCAGAGGGAAGCTAATGAAGATGTAAAGGCAGAAGGATGACATTCACAATGTTGTTTCCAGAAAGATGGATATGATAGTGACACTGAGAATCAGAGAAAGGAATTTGAGGCAAAGGCATTTTTGTGCTATTTAGTAAAGAAACATGCATGAGGCCTGTTATAGGATAAGGCTCCAGTCTGTCCTCATACCTTTTGCATCAAAGCTTATAAGTTTGGAGAAGATAATATAGGTACTAGAGAAGAATATTCCTGAAAAACATGGCCTGTTCTCTTCACACTTTCATAACTACCTTGAGGTTATAGCTCTTCTGAGGAACACTCTACTGTCTAGGAAACGAATAAGAGTACCATTGCAAGTTCCACTTTAAGGTCCCCACAATCTGTTGAGTCTTCAGTGGCCAAGGATCTGTGCTCCCGTCTGTGTTAGTACATGGGCTCTACCTCTCTGCTTATATCTGTCTCCAGAAAAATGGGGGCAAAGAGGGGAATTCTGCTCTCCCAAGAATCCTTTTGACCTCAGCAGTTGTTTCTGCACCATCTTTCTTTATCATTGTAAGCCTTAGGAAAAATAAAATACTTGGGAATCAATCTAACAAAAGAGTTGAAACACCAATACAATGAAAACTGCAGAACACTAAAGAAAGACATTGAAGATCTTGGAAGATTAAAAGGTCTCCCGTGTTCTTGGATAGGTAGAATTAATATTGTCAAAACGCCCATACTACCAAAAGCATTATACAAACTTAATGCAATTCCAATTAAAATCCCAACAACATTCATTATAGAAATAGAAAAAGCAGTCATGAAATTCATTTGGAAAAATAAGAGATCCAAAATAGCCAACACAATCCTTAGCAAGCAGAGTGAAGAAGGAGGCATCAAGATACCAGACCTTAAACTATACTACAGAGCTACAGTAACAAAAATGGCAGGGTACTGGCACCAATGATACAAAATAGAAGACACAGAGACAAACCCATGTATATACAGTTATCTCATACTAGATAAGAGCGCCGAAAATATACATTGGTGAAAAGATAGCCTCTTCAACAAATGGTGCTGGGAGAACTGGAAATCCATATACAGTAAAATGAAATTAAACCATTAGCTCTCACCATGTGCAGGGAGAACTGGAAATCCATATACAGTAAGATGAAATTAAACCATTAGCTCTCACCATGCACAAACAAAGCTCAACTCAAAGTGAATCAAGGACCTAGGAATTAGACCTGAGACCCTGCGCCTAATAGAAGAAGTAAGCCCAAATCATCATCATGATGGATTAGGTCCTGACTTCCTTAACTATACTCCTAAAGTGCAAGAAATAAAATCAAGAATTAATAAATGGGATGGATTCAAACTAAAAGCTTTTTCTCAGCAAACAATCTATTACATGAAGATAGTGCCCACAGAGTCAAAGAACATCTTTACTACATGCACATCAGATAAAGCACTAATTTACAGCATATATAAAGAACTCAAAAAACTTAACACCAAAAAAATAAATAACCCAATCAATAAATGGACTAAGGAACTGAATAGACACTTCCAAGATGAAGATATATAATCAATCAACAAACATATGAAAAATGTTAAACTTCTCTACTAATTAGAGAAATGACAATCAAAACTACTCTAGGATTTCATCTCATTCCTGTCAGAATGGCAATTATCAATAATATAAGCAATAACAAGTGTCGGCAAGAATGTGGAGAAAAAGGTACACTCATACATTGCTGGTGGTACTGCAAATTGGTGCAATCACTTTTGGGAAGCAGTATGGAGATTCCTTAGAAAATTTGGAATGGAACCACCATTTAACCCAGTTATCCCAATCCTCTGTCTATACCCAAAGGACTTAAAGTCAGCATACTATAGTGACACATCCACATCAATGTTCATAGCAACTCTCAATTCACAAACTGTGGAACCAACCTAGATGCCCTTCAATAGATAAATGGATAAAGAAACTGTGGTACATATACCAATGGAATATTACTCAGCATTAAAAGAGAATAAAATTATGGCATTTGCAGGTAATGGATGAAGTTGTAGAATATTATGCTAAATGAAGTAAGTCAATCCTCCAAAACCAAAGGCAGAATGTTCTCATAAGTGGATGCTGATCCATAATGGTAGTGGGGGATTAGGGGGAGAATGAAGGAACTTTGATTGGACAATGGGGAGGGAGGGATGGGGAGGGGGCATGAAGATAGAAAGGATGATAGAATGAGATGAACATCATTACCCTTGGTACAGGTATGACTGCACATATGGTGTGACTCTACAACGTGTACAACCAGAGAAATGAGAAGTTGTGCTCCATTTGTGTATAATGAATCGAAATGCATTCTGCTATCATGTAGAACTAATTGAACAAGTAAAAAAAAAAAAAAGAAAGAAGAGTAGAGCAGGGGCGATCTGTGCAAGACCCACAGCTTTTCTCTGGATCAGTATGGTTTCAGGAGAAAAGAGAAATGGTAGCAGGCATATAACTGTCTCCCAGAGATGCCATACAAGAAAGCTCACCCCTCCTTGTACAACCAAGGTCAGGGGAGGTTGGGAAATGAGAAAATAAAAGCAAAACAAATATAAATCCTGAGGAGTAACAACATTAAAACAACACACATACACACAGATAGCTGTGAATGGTTCCCAGCCACCCTAGTTTTTTAAAAAAAAAAGGTATCAAATAATTAAGTGGGCAGATGAAGTGAAAGAGTCACCTAGAGCCAGCTGGAGCTGAGCCCCTGGCTTTCTGAAGCACAGCATCCTGGAGACTGGAGTGAAGACAGTCTTCATTTATTTGTTCATTTTTTGGAGTCATTAAATAGCTAAACTCCTACATTTTTTCCCCTATACTATCTCTTTGGATTTGCTGGACTACTTTGGGAATACCAATTTTATTGTGTGTGTTAGGTAAGACAGTAACATTTTCATTCAGTTTTAGAGAGTGGCATGACTGAGAGCTATAGAAAGGTTAGGAAATGGCATTCACTTTCCAAATCTGCTCCGTTTACTCTGCCCTTTGTTCCTATTTGCCCAGTTGTGTACATCTGTCCTCTAACTGGCTTGCCTCTCACTACCTGGCCAGATCCTGCTCATTCTCTGAGACCCAACTGAGGGTTAAGTCTTAGTGAAGACTTTCCTTTCCTTCTCAGGCTAAGCTACACCTGACTTTTGAATTCCATGGCTTTTTATATATGTTTTGTTTGTAGTAATTACAAGGCACTTAACATTTTAAGGCCTGTCTTTCACTATGACTAGACCTGAACACCAGGTCTATCTGATTCATCTTCCTTTCACCTCCTGAAAATAATGCAGCTCTTGGTGCATGAGGGGCAGACAATACATACACAAATAAGAGTAAATGAGCTGACCGGCCTATTTGCTTCTCTTGCTGACACGATGGGTGTAACCAGTGCTCTCAAGCACTGTGAGGGCCTGACACTCCCATGCTCTCTCCTAGTGACTGGGTCCATGTGAATTTGACTGGCCTTTGCCATACAGGTCACCTCCTCTTTTGGGCGGGGAATTTTCAGGTCTGGGTGTTACAAGACAACTCCAGTACTGAGTCACAGTGCCCGTGGGCACTGTGGTTCCATTCCGTGTGAAAGGTCTCCCTATAGCATTCTTGCAAGATGAGTTTTCTAATTAGCTTTCCCTTATAAGGTGCCAGAGGGGACGGTTGGTCAGCATTAGGGCCCACAGATGGGGAAACAGCAGCTACAAGACTTTGCCTTAGGCTATTGGGTGGGCTAAAGCACAGCAGTTGACATCTGGTGAGAATTTAATGACTCAGTGCTCTATTCTCCACCCCAGGTTCTTTCATCCCCTGTTCTCTCCATTCCGCAAGGCCTGGACCTCAAGCACATAAACTATTGTATGATGTGATTGTGACTTCACTGCTGGCTACATTTTGCATTGATTAGAAATGTCCAGTCTTTAAATGGATGTAACAGGAGGACAGGATGCTTCTCTGAGTACCATTGAAATCCAGCATCTTTGGGCTTCACCAGGAAAGGATGAGGCAAGACCCAAGCATTTATAAGTGGTTGAGAGACTGAATAATGACAGAATAGCAATAACACTGAAGGTGTGTTCTGTCTTTTGACTATGTAAAGTATTTCATAAGCCACTGTATCAGTCTTATGAAAATAGTAATTTTTAAAAAATATATCTCTCTTTGGGACAAAATTATAAATGTTTCAAGTGTTAAAAATTAAAAAATGTGTGTGTGTGAGAATAAAAACAACAAAAATAAATTCACTTTTAATCCCAACACTAGAAATAACCATCACCAATTACTAGGTATTTTTGCTTCATATATTTTTTAGCTTATTTCCTTAGAGCATAAGGGACTGATGGTGATTTTCATCTTATAGCAGAGATGGCAAAATTGCTGGAAGGGTAATTTAGGAAAGGAGAGATCCAGCAGACCTGATCTTGGGTACACACAGGTCACAGAGTGATCATCTAGTCTTAAATGTTTCATTACAAATTCCATAAAGTATACTCTAGACCTTAATTTCTAGCCCTAAAAGAAGGTCAGATAATTCAGATTCAATGTCAACACAAGCTCAGAGCTCTGAGATGAAAGCTGATCATTACATTTCAAGTTTTATTGCAATGAAAAGTTCATGTACATTCAATGAGCAAAGGCACCTAAATTGAATCTTAACCTCAGACATGCTGACAGAATTCCTATGAATGAAGGGACTGTCTTGTAAATTAATTCTTTACCTAATTCGCATCCATTTTCATTATGCCCATGTTTCTGGGTTGCTGAGGTCTAAAAAGGGAGGGGGATGAGGTAGCTCACAGGACTGTGAATCAAGACAATCTGGTATCATTTCGCTCCAGGAAATAAGCAACAAGTCAGTTATAACATTCACCATTCCTGAGCTAGTAATTAGTTGTGGTATAACAGATAGTTTTCTGCATTCAAATTATATCACACCTTGAGATTTAATCATACATATTCCGAGGACCACACCCTCTCCTCTGATGCTCAGACATCAGGATACGAAAAATTTTCCTAAACTACGTGAAGACTGAAAGAGATGGAAATGTTCACTTTTGAGTGTCAGGAGGGACTCCACATACCTCTTCAGACTGGGGAAGCTAGCAGAGTAGGAGAGGAAAAGGACTTCTAGCTTTTCATATTTGCATTGCTGGTCTGTGATTTCTTAAGATTTTCTTATCATAAGTTGCCTTCCATTTAGGGGAGAACTTTGATTCTGAGGAACCAGAGGAAACAGGATAGAATGCAGAAGAAAAGAGCAAGGGCTGGCAGCATTGCCTAATCCTGGGTTTTGGCCTCAAAGGACTGAACTCACTGACTCAGAAGATCCTTCTATATGCTTGCTTCTTGGAGGATAACACAGTTTAGGGTATACAAGAAGAGGCTCTCAGGGTAGGTACCATTCAGGAATAAAGACTGGGCACTGGCTGGGGCATTCTTTGTATTGTATCCTATTGTGGATTGGCAGCAAAAAAAAAAAAAAAAAAAAGAGAGAGAGAGAGAGAGACAGAGAGAGAGAATGCTTCAAGCATAAAATTTACAGAAACACTCAAACATTGTTTAAACTAAATTTTGTTGAGCAAGGGTAATGGTGATGTTAGGAATGATTATAAATATGGCTATCAAGTGTGTTTTGTATGCCACTTGACATATATTTTTCTCTCTATGACCCTGGAAAATAAATATTCTTTCTTCCATTGCACACATGAGGAAGACAATGTTCATATAGAAAGAAAATAAGTCAAGAGCCTTGTAAGGTTTTGAACAACCAATAAAAAAAAAATAAAAAAATTAAAAAAAAAAAAAGAAAATAAGTCTCCCCAAATCACCCCGGTAAATAGTAAAGAGCTAGCAAGTGAGGTGTTCCCAGCCAATGAAATTTCTTTCTCTATTTGCTCTCATTGGTACTGTATTAAAGCCGTGGGTTTAGTCCATTATGGAGAATACAGGATGCAGTCTAGAGACTCTTGCGCCTCACATGTCCGGGCTGCTTTCTGAGAAGGCCTCACAAGCATATCCAAGTTACTGGGTGGCATGACTATATGTCATTTTGCAGCAAGGGATGTGGGCCTAGAGGGAAGGATTGGCCTCATGAATTACAAATTATTTCCTAAGGCATCATCTAAGTAAAGAAAGATAGAGGGTTGATTTTTCAGGGTGACTGGGGAGAAGAGGCTGCAGTGGGACCCAAGGTAGAAGCCAAAGGCCTATAGCTATTTCCTGCATCCGTCAGGGAGGATCACAGCTCACTTATTTTCCGTCTGCCTCAAACACATAGATTTTTTATTTAGAAAAGAGATTATCTTTAGACAAAAGTGGCACCAATATCCTGCCACCCCGATTAAAAGCAGGATGAAGATAAAATGATTTCTCTATCCCTCATGGCCTCTGAAGCCAACGCCTCCCAGGGAAATGGCCCTCTCCCAGCGGCAGCCAAGCTCTCCACCTTTGAAGCTGCCTCTAAACCTGTTTGCTTTTGGAGCCCCAGTAAGATTTGTGCTTGCTGCCTCAGGCTGGCCCAGCTAGGCTGCTCATGCTGAGACCATGGCTGGTTTCCCGGGTGAACAACCACGGCAGTTAATTACATCAACCCAATTAGCAGCAGCACCCACCTTGTGCAAGCAGGGCTCACCTGCAGTCTCATCCATGTCTGGCAAAGGCCCTGGGCCTTAGTGGAGAGGCTGGTGAATTGGGAAGCTAAATGTTTAACAGTGACCTCTGCTCAGAACACTCTTTTTTTGGAGATAAGTGAGGAAACTGGAAAAAGACCAATCTCTTACACCATAGTCTGCTAAGCAGCCTGCAGATGGTAATGGTTTTCAGATGATTCCACTGGGTAGGAACGGAGTCTTCCCTCAGCACCTAGTGAATGATCAGAGGTGGAACATTATCAGATTTTGCCTTCGGTAATGAGGCTGGTTTGCCGTGCTTCTAACAGAACACCAAGAGACAGAGCCCTCTATGAAGGTGGGAGGTAGGCAAGGGGATGTGACAGCTGTTTTCCTTGGCTCTGCACTCATGTTTTCCACCTTTATAGGGAATCCGAAGTGCTGGGTTCAAAAGTAAACTCAAACACCTATTGGCAGCTTACCTTGGGCAAGTTGCTTAAACTCCATGGGCCTGGCTTTTTCTATTTGTTGAAAATATGATTATAGAAATTATATACGGATGGAGAACCAACCAGTGACTGCGAGGGAGGGAGGGAATGCCTACAAAGGGCAGCACAGGAGGACAGAAGAAGTCTGTGCTGTGAGTGCAGTGGTGGCTGTGCCACTCCATGCATTTTTCAAAATGCAAAGAACCTCATTCTAAAAAGTACGAGCTTCACTGTGTGCAGATTTAAAATATAACATCAGACACTAGAAAGGCAATATGTCAATCAATGGAAGGGTAACTGATGTGATACAGCAATTTGTATACGGGGTAAAAGCGGGAGTTCATAATCCACTTGAATCAAACCGTGTAATATGATGTATTAAGAACTATGTAATGTTATGAACGACCAATAAAAAAAAAATTAAAAAAATAAAAAAAAAAATAGAAAAAAAAATAAATAATTAACTTTTTAAATTGTGACTGAGATCATTGTTCAGGTGGTGCATGCCTGTGATCCCAGCAGCTTGGGTGGCTGAGACAGAGGGATCCTGAGTTCAGAGGTGGCCTCAGTAAATTAGAGAGGGCCTAAGCAATTCAGTGAGATCCTGTCTCTAAAAAAAAAAAAAAAAAAAAAAAATGTAGAGGCTCTCCAGGGATGTGTCTCAGTGGTTGAGCACCCCTGGATTGAATCCCTGGTACCAATAAATAAATAAATAAATAAATTTTTCAGAGGTCAATTATAAGAATTAGGATGATAAAAGATTTTTAAAGTACTTAGCACAGTGATTTGCTGGCACATGTACTAAGTATATATATATATATATATAAAACTTTCCTTTGTGTCTGAGTCTGTTTTCCTCATCTGTAACACAGGAATTAAAATGTTACTTTTTATAAGCCTAAATGTTTTATCTTCTTCATAAGCATGGTTCAATGATAATGTAAGATTATGAGTGTAATTACCTGATCGGCAGTCAAGACACAGTCATTCATTCATTCATTCACTCATTCTTTCTTTCTTTCTTTCTTTTTGAATGCCCTTATTGGACTGGGCCTTGTAGTAGGCTCTGCAGTTAAAGCATAGCAGAGCCAGTCTTCTCCATCCCAGTGTAGCTCTTAGTCTAGGAAAGAAACAAACATGGAAACATCAGTTTTATGAATGGTAGACATGTGTAGTTCCACTTGCTATGACGTTTTTCCTAAGGGCATCTAAATGTACACTTTAGTGATCAAAGAAGACTTCCTGAAGAAAATATTATCTACAATGAGACTTGGTAAGCAAGTAGTGGATAGGCCCAAAAAGAAATAGGGGAAGAGGAAAGGCTACTGCAGGCTGGAAATAAAAATTGTGCAAAGAAAGATCTAGCAGTGAGGGAGACCAAGGCTCTTTGAGGACAGAATATGTGTCAGTCTGGTTGGGGTCAGGGATGATTCATCCTGAAGATTCAAACCTCACACAGGGTGTTGGAGCAAGTGACCACTAAGGAGCCTTCTACTCCCATGGGTACATACTTTTATGATTCTTGGATCTCCTGTACCCATTGTGGGTGACTGGGGTCTTGGCCCTTTTCTTGTCCTTGGGAATTGAGTCAGAAGCCAGGAGACTGCCTCTCTGTTGAAGAGCATAACCTTTTAGTTTCTTTCATTTGTTTCTGCATAATCACTCAGCTGCCACCTTGGTGTTTTTACCACCAGATGGGAGGTGACAGGAACCATGGAAGGGAATCAAGTCTTCTAAGGTGGCTGAATGATGTCAACCCAATTACCAGAGACAGCACTATTGGTGTGGCACCACCCCTCAGGTATCTGCACCTGTGTGAACCTGGGTGGAATTCTTTCATATGGCCTTGGCAGTAAAAACTACTCCTTCCTGCCTTTTTTTTTTCTTCTCCTGAAAAGGAAGTGGCATCAGCAGTAGAGCAAAGCGCCAATGACCTTAGGAGAGTTCTGGGAATGTCAAGAAACACTGCAACTCTGAATATATGGCTGAAAGGCTAGAGCTCATATTCCACTGTCATGCACCAAGACAGCTTTCACAGTTATTAACTAATCTCAGACTGTTTGCAAATAGTCACTTTCCTCCCAGCTCCTGCTGCTCCAGCCACCTCAGCTCCAAACCCCGAGCCCTCCTCAGATCCAGCCTCAAGGCCTGAAGGGGAGAAACCTGGACCCTGCCTGAGGGTTTTTGTTTTGTTTTGTTTTGTTTTTTAATTCCCTGACTGCTTGGAATGTTTTCTTGTTACATTTTGTAAATACTACCTCTTTGGAAGACAGAGGCTAACTGGCCAGATAACTCTGCTGGGCCATTCTAACTTACAATTTTATTAAGTATGTGGGATGTTTGAACTGGTTGATTTCTTAGGTGTCTTGCACCTTTAGCCATCTATGATTCTGTGAATGATGAAGAAATTCAGATTTTCCATATCAGAGGCCTAATTCGCTGGTATTCATCAGAGGAAGGAGTCTGTAGTCTGCATCTGAATATGGTGGGAACTTGAAATCTTAGATCCATAGAACCTAAAAGTGAAGGGTGATAGAGTTTTCCCTGAAGGCCTTTGGGGATGTGTTCCAAAGTCACCTAGAAAGGCGCTGGAGGAAGATGGGGGTGGCTGTCTGCTGATGGGGCTCCAAATTCCTGACTCTTGCTTCAACCCAAGCAGTCCTGATTTTTCCTGTTTTGTACAATGGTATTCCACATAAGATTTTATTTGAAAAAATATTTCTGTATCTTTAGAGCAAATCCTTAAAATCTTGACCTGGAAACTTGCTCTCCACAGGGTCTTGGGTATCTTACTTAACCCATGATGGCCTCAGTTTCCTTTTCTATAAGTAGAAACTACAGTACTATCTTACAAGGTTGTAGAGAAGCACAAAGCATTCCAATACGACCTGTGGCATAAATAAGGAGCTTGATATCTACTAGTTGGGTATAAATCCAATCCATGGTTACTTCCTTGAAGTGGAAATCAAGTTCTGAGCTACTCTATAAAGAACTAAGAGGATGGTAAACAAAGATTTGCACACACACACACACACACACACACACAAACACAATCAGAAACTGCCAAGAGAACATTTCAACAGTGACAATTACACTTGCAACACTTGTCATTGTTGTGTTACCAAACAAGGTTGACAACAGCAAAATTCTATTCAACCACAACTTCAGAGGAAGATCTACCCGATAGCCACCGCAACAGCATGGATTTGGTTACTGCGGAGTAACTCTCTGACCTTACCAGGTTCAGGTTTGTATCCACATGGTAGCTATACAGGGGAAGTTGTATAACCAGTTTGGTCTCTTGAGCTCAGGGTGTGGTAGCTCTAACACTTGAATTGTCTCCTTTAAATTTACTAATTCAATCCCTTGTGCTCTTTCTCTCTGGACCCTCTCTGAGTTGGTGGGCCACTTGTTTCTGCCTCTGGAGACAGCACAGCCTTAGGCAGAACTTTGTGTGAACTCTTTCCCTTTTTTAAAGGGATGCTGTTTTCCCAATGGGACATCTTAGAACTTTGTCTGTCTTCTCTTAAGTCCTCTGTTCTCATATGACTAATTCGAGAATCCACCCACACTGGAGGCCATTAGGAGGCTGCAAGGAAAGATTTCCAGGCAATGTTCTAATCCCAAATTGGATTGGTGCAGAACTTGGATATGAGATGGTGAGGTGCCCTCCCATGGGGTCATGTGCTAGGATGTTTGGACAATTTACCCCTGGGCTGAGGTTCAGTTCTAGTCCTGTAATGAGTCGTCTGTGTCAGCTTGGCTCAGTCACCTGGCTTCCGTGCATTTCCTCACATATGGAAATTCTCATGTCTCTTGTACATATATTTTTTCTCTGCTGGAACATGTGCAGGGTTTCTCCTTCCTTTGTTAAAGCTTCTTGCTTTTGAATCCCATCTGACAACAAATTTGGGTTTAGGTCTTTCTTGACATGCCCTCACAGACGCTGAGAATACCTCGACTTGTACTATCCTTAAAGAGCTTTGAGTCCAACACCTTCGTTTTATAGTTGGAGAAAACAAGAAGCAGGGTTAGAAAGTAATGTTTTCAGTGTCTCTAAAATTCTGAGCTGAAAGTGCAATTCTTGGTCCATTGCCCTTCCTGCTGTCTATTTTTCTCCTTCACTAATCATGTGTGTGGGCAGTATGAATTCATGCAAACTCAGAAGAAACTTTTACTCAGAAGTTTCTTCTCTATATACCAATTTAAACTCTGGAACGATGGTAATGAATATGTTCCTGTCCTAAAAGCTATTTTCTAAGTGGAGGAAGACAGCCCATGAACAAAATAAGTCAGATAAAATATAAGTAGAAAGTTAGATAATAAATGCATGAAAAAAAATTAAGCACAGAGTGGAAAAAAAGGAATGGCAACTGTCAGAGTTCAATTGTAAAGAGACATCATGAGAGACTTTTTCAGGAAGGTGTACTGTGATTTCTATTTGATAGACGCAGGAATGGGCCCTGGGGACACCTGAAAGAAGAATAGCTCAGGCATAAGCAAGAGAAAAATGCAAAGGCCCTGAGGCAGGAACATGCTGAGGTGTTCTAGGAGGAGTAATGAGTCCAATTCCACTGGAGTCAACTAACCCAGGAGAGAGTATATGAGAGGTAGAGCAGAGAGATGGTTGGCTCAGATCTTGTGGGCCATTCACTTGGATAGGGTGAGGGAAAAGCTGAAAAATACTTTGAGCAGAGGAGTAGCAAGATTATGCCCTTAAAAGAATTACTCTGCCTTCATGTTAAGAATATGTACGGCAAGGGTGGGGGTGGAAGCAAGGAGGAAAACTAGGGAGTACTGCAGTGATTCTGCAGAGATGAAGGCTGCCAAAGCAGGATGTTGAGCAAGTGGAGGCACAGAAGCAGCTTCTGCGGACAGCAGAGATGGTCATACACACAGTGTGTAGGAGTGTGAACAAGGAGGAAGTAGGAAAGAATTGCACGGCTCAGCCGGGAGTGAACTTGGCCTGGGAGTGGAGATGATCAGAGACGGCTTCTTAGAGTGGGAAGTATCCCAGGCTAAAGCAATGCATGCTGTAGGGTGACCAACGCTCCAGAACTAGGCTGATTTGGGCATTTCTCATTCCCAGGTAATGTACCTTATTGCCTAAGTTCCCCCAGAGAAGCAGGAGTGGTGGTGGATGAGAGTGTTCTAGGCAGAAAGAACAGAATATAAACACCCCCAGACAAGAGAGGGAGGTGCTAGCGGGCAGGGAGGAAAGGGGAGCAGAGCTACCACAGGTGGTGCTGAGGAGGCAGACCAGGGCTGCAGCAGCGTGCAGAGAGCCCCGATTCCCCAAAAGATGGCGATTTGTTTTGATGTCATCTGAAGAGTAGATAAACAACTTACCAGTTTTCTCTCACTTTAGCTTATTTACTTCTAAAAAATCTTTCAAAGATCATTTCTAGTTTTTTAGGGGAAGAAAAAGGTGAAAAGCATGGAATCAATACATGGAATGGGAAATATATTTGCTCTGAAACATTCCAGTTTGAGGGTTCCATTGCCACTTGGAAGTTCTGTTGTCCGATAAGGTCACCTTCCCTATTAAGCTTTTGCTTCCCTGTCTGCACTAAGGACACCGTTATTTTCCTAGGCTCAACATCTCAGACTCACGGTTTTTGTCTTTTTTGCCTTGGTGACTTCGGCAGCCTCCAAATTCTTATTTCTTTTTCCTTTAAAGTAACTCTCCTGATGTAGGCTGTCCTCACATGTGCTTTGAGAGCAGGTAAATAAGGTGGAGACCATTGGTCAGTGAGATTGGATGACCCAGCCCAGGGTACATGCAGGCAATGGGGGAGATTCTCTAGATAATTTAAAACCAATATAAAATGAATTAGAAATCAGTCTGCTTTGTATGATTCCCTTGTGCCAGCAATTATAGATAATAACAGTGATCAAACCTCCTCCTTCTCACTGGAGCAAATGACCCCCAAACCCCTTCTCTAGCCTAGATTACAATAGCATTTTCTTCATTGGTCTCCCTGACACCTTTCCTCTTCCCTCCAAGTCCACTATGCTAATTTTGTTAATATAACATCCTCTGGCTAAACCACCACCTCTGGCTTTTCCAAATCTCAACCTTCTCCCTGAGGTTTAAGCCCCAGTGCCTCAGTCTAGCTTCTTGTCACGCCCTCAGTAATGCAGAGGTAGGCTGCAAACTTCTGAAACTTGTGCTGTTTACACTACATTCCAGCCAGGCTTGATGGGACACACCTGTAATCCCAGAGGCTCAGGAGGCTGAGGCAGGAGGATCCTGAGTTCAAAGCCAGCCTCAGCAACTTAGCAAGAAACTAAGCAACTCAGTGAAACCCTATCTCTAAATAAAATACAGAAAAGGGCTGGGGATGTGACTCAGTGGTTAAATGCCCGGGTTCAATCTCCAGTACCCCAAACCAAACAAATAACCAAACAAAAACCCCACTACACTCCAAATCTTCATTTCTAGGAAAGTCTGTGTCACAAATTTCAGGATTTCCTTCTGCATTAGCAGGGAGTAAAACTAACTCCCAATACTACCATTCACTGCCTGTGTGACCTTAGGCTTGTCACTTTCCCTCAAAGCAGCTCGATTGTCTCATTAGTCAAATTAGAACAATACCCGTAGAGCTGAAGTCACAGGATTGCAGCAAGGGCTGAATGACATCATGGTTGTGCAAGCTGCCTCCCACATGAGCCATGATGATTGTTGTAAGTGGTAGAGGTAATGATATTCGTCAGCATAGCTGTTGTCACAGTTATAATGCTGATGTTCATGGCAGTGCATGACTCTTCACTTTTGCTTGTGTTGTCTATGTTACTTCCTCCTCGTCACTTAAGGAACAGCTCTAGATCAACTGCCTTGCAATATTTCCCTGGGCTACACAGCCAATCCCAAACCCTCAATAACCTGCCAAACATACATGTATCCTTTGTACTCAGGCAGGTACCACACATATCTTTTCATATTTTGTACATGCTCTTTGCACTTGGTCTGCAAGTACCACATTTTATGTTTGTTCAGCATTCCTTTCAATGCAGAACACACAACAGATTTTAAATCAAGACTTGCCAAAATGAAAGCCAGGTATGGTGCCGCATGCTGGTGCTCCTAGCAACTCTGGAGGCTGAGGCAGAAGGATCACAAGTTTGAGGCCAGCCTGGCAACTTGTCTCAAAATAAAAAGTTTTAAAATGGCTGGGGATGTACCTCAATGGTAGAGTGAGTATGGGTCTACATGTGTCTAGTTTGTGAGAGGATCTGGGTTCAATTTTCATTACTGGAAGAGAGAGAGGGAGAGGGAGAGGGAGAGGGAGAGGGAGAGGGAGAGGGAGAGGGAGAGGGAGAGGGAGAGGGAGAGGGAGAGGGAGAGGGAGAGGGAGAGGGAGAGGGAGAGGGAGAGGGAGAGGGAGAGGGAGAGGGAGAGGGAGAGGGAGAGGGAGAGGGAGAGGGAGAGGGAGAGGGAGAGGGAGAGGGAGAGGGAGAGGGAGAGGGAGAGGGAGAGGGAGAGGGAGAGGGAGAGGGAGAGGGAGAGGGAGAGGGAGAGGGAGAGGGAGAGGGAGAGGGAGAGGGAGAGGGAGAGGGAGAGGGAGAGGGAGAGGGAGAGGGAGAGGGAGAGGGAGAGGGAGAGGGAGAGGGAGAGGGAGAGGGAGAGGGAGAGGGAGAGGGAGAGGGAGAGGGAGAGGAGAGAGACTTTCCAAAATGTGTGAATGAATGATTGCATAGACTGCACGCCCCACCCCAGACCCTCAAAGCAAAATGCTAATAGTGCCCTCTGCTGTTGACCAATGATTTTGTATTTGAAATGCTTGGGACACTATGTACTAGGAAAAGCAGCTGAAACATCACTTACAGAAGAAGTTAGGGAGTCAGAAGGGCCACATAAGTTGGTTTTGTTTTGTTTGTTTGGTTGGCTGGTTGTTTTTTGGTACCAGGGATTAACCCCAGGGGTGGTTAACCTCTGAGCCACATCCCAGCCCTTTTTGTTTGTTTGATTGTTTGTTTGTTTGTTTTGAGACAGGGTCTTGCTAAGTTGCTTAGGGCTTCACTAAGTTTCTGAAGCTGCCTTTGAATTTGTGACCCTATCGCCTCAGCCTCCCGAGCTGCTGGGATTATAGACATGTGCCAGCATGCACAGCCACTTAAGGTAGGACAGTCAGCCATCTCTTTTCTGCACAAGTGATGGACAACCTGTTTGAAGTTAAAACACCCTCTCACTTTTGTGCTAAAACTTTCTCTTTTCAATTTGTTAATTGTGGCCAGAGACTATTTCTACATGTAATTATATGAAAATTGACTCTGAAAATTATAAAATTGTTCATGGGAATAATGTCTCAAAAGAAAAATACACAAAAAAATTCATGAGAGCTTGAAAAATACTCAGAGAGCTTACATTCTTATCTATTTTTGTCCTTTCTAGGTGTTCTGAGGTAGTAAAATAGCCACTGTTTTCTAATGGTCCCCTGCTTTGTTCAGGGCATTTTCATCTATTAGCTCAATTCAATCTCCTGAAAACTCATAGAATATCTTTCCTTTTCAGATAACAACTTTAAAACTGAGAGGGTTAGGAATGTGTCCATCATAAAAGAGCTAGGAAGAGGCAGCAAGGGGTGCAGGTTTCTGTGACTCAACAGCACTCTTCTCTACTATTCCATGGATTCCTGTGATGGAGTTCTGGACTAGGAGCCAGGAGGTCTGGGTGGGAGTCCATATTGAATTGCTAACATTTTTAGTAAACCTGAGAAAATCACAACTCTCCCTGGGTCTCAGCTTCCCCAAATTCAAAATAAAGGGTGTGACCACCACATGCTTTCTAAGGCCCCCCTTCCAACTGTGAGTCAGTATTTGCAGTGGCCTTCATTTGCTCAACTGTAAACACACAACCCACAACCCTATTGTGGTCCCTGTCATGGGCTTGTTCTCTTCAGCCCTCTGTGCCATTCCAGTATAATTGGTAAACCTACCTGCATTCAAATGAAGGGTTTGCTCTGCCACATTGAAAAAACAATATTATCTACTACACTGATTCTGAAGGTGAGGTAGTTTAGAGTTTTCCGTACAGTAATGAGTCGTATTTGACATATTTGACAGTGTTCAGCTGGTAGCGCCTTGGTGGGCAGTATGTCCCAATTCATAGGCACACCTTGGAGTCCCCAGGAACAATCCCCTACGTGGTGTCCAGACTTTGAAGTGGTGCACCAGTGCTTTAAAGCAAAGTTCCTGGTACAGGGAGCAACATCAGATGTACTTTTTATTACCCTTAGAGACAAAAATACATCACTCAGAAGCCAAATATCTGGAAGAAAAAATCTGCACACTGCACTCAGCCCTGCGGCCTGGAAGTTCAGACAAGGAGCACAGTGCTCCCTCAGAGGAAGCCAGGGCGTGTTTGAACAGAGCTTTAACCCCAGGTGACCGGCTCAGAGCAGAGGCAACGACCATCTTGCCGAAGACAGTTGCCTCCTTCTGGATTTCCACTGGAGTGTGGAGCAGATGGTGAGACCTAGGGTCACACAGCTCATGTCTCCTCCTCATCATCCAAAGACCTACACAAGGTCAGAATTGCAACTCGTCCCAAAGTACACTTATTTTTTAGTTGGGAAACTGAGCTTCTGCTGTGACTTTGACTTCAGTCAAATTATTTATCTAGCCCCTATTTCTTTTCCCCTGCATGTCTTCTGGGATGGTGTGGAAAGTTAGTGATGCCAGTGCTAAATGACAAAGAAAAGCATAAGCGTTCTCCCATGAAGTGACACTGTCTAGGCCAGGGAGCTCTGGCCATGTCTTCCAGGGCTGTTCTTGACTCCATACTAAGTGGCTAAAAGTAAGACCACTCAGAAGGCAATTGCGCTAACAGGTGTTACATTTTAACTTGAATACTGGGCTGCGGTTGGGGTTGGGGGAGATGAACCTAGTCTTTATTTAATTACCAATATTAACTTCAAAGAAGTATAATTTTAGTTCATATTATCTTGCAAGAAAAACATGTCCTGAAACTCTGAACTTCAAATATAGAAAAGAAAAACACTGCTGTCTGTTCAGTCAATGTTGCTAAACACTGGAATATCATGAGAAACCAGAGTCTTACCCTGGTGACCAGCAGCCTTGAAGTCAGTTTCTGAGCCTCAGGGAATCTATAATTTATTCTAAATCTAAGGAATATGATTGCTTAAGACCTTCAAAGGCATTTACAGACTTTAACAAACCCAAAAGCAGGTAGATAGAACAAACAAACTAAGTGTGATTGGACACTTATTGCGTAATGTTCTATTTGACCCTTTTGGTTTTAAATGAGGAACATTAACCCCATTAACTTCTGTTGGAGATGATTTTCTTCCAGTGACTCCCAAGGTTTCTGAAACTGCATTCCCTGTGCAATCTTGGGGGGGAAAAATGGCCTTAAATCTGATGTTACATGGCTTTCAGATTTTATTAGAAGACTTACTGAATTTTCCAAATGCTTTAGGCTTTTCAGATCTCATACCTGAGGGCTGGAATGTCCTCATCCCTCCCATCTCTGACATGAAAGTGTAAGGACATGCACGCGGGCTCCAGGGCCTGCGGGATGGAAAGTTTCAAACGCTCACAGGCAGAGGGAATGTTCTGGTACTGCCATTGGCTTCAGTCTGCAGGATGGGCTCCCTCAGCGATTCCTGGCAGCAGTTACTCCTTTCCTGTTTGGTAGGAAGCACAGTCCTTGAGGGCTTCACCCCACCCACTTAAATAATGACTCCCTCGCAAGGGGATAAAATAAAACTTCCTCTTTACCTGGTATTTATTTGAATTTTCACAGCATTCATTAAAGTGCTTGCCCAAGGCAATCCATAGTAAAGATCCCATTCTGCCCTACCCCAAAATACTAACTTTAATATGAACTCTCCCTGACATCTCTGAAGGCCTTGTGTTTTAGAACCCAAGAAGCACCCAGTTCAAATTCCACACCCTCCAGTTGAGGACAGTGAGAGTGAGAGGTCATGGGACTCATGTCTGCCTGTTGGGAGTGGAATGGGCAGGCACCTAAGAACCGACTCAGCTTTCCTCTCTGTAACCCTTCCCCTAGACCCAACCACTTTCTTCTCGGAGTCCACTGGGCCTATTCCACCTACCAGAACATTGACCTTATTTTATACTGATCGTTTGTTTACACTGATTTTTTTTTCTACTTTACGTGGACTTCCATAAAGGAAGCAGTGTCATTTTCTTTATCTCTGAATACTGCTCCAAACCCACTACTGAGTGTCCACTCAAAAACTGAGGACTGAATCCACAAATGACCAGAACGTCACTACCCCATCTTCCCTATGACTGTTCATGTTCCCCATTTATAAAACGAAGATTGCATTGATGTGTCTCTCAAGATAATTATGTAGTTATATATGATTGCCAAGTGCTCTAAGACCATAAAATTTTTTTTATAAATGCCAGCCATGATTATAACCCTTTGAAACAATGGGATATAGGATTAACAAGTGGAAAAAGATGAGACAGAGCAGGTAATGCTTCTTGCCCAGTCCCTGTTCCTCTCCCCACCCACCACCCAGACAGTAACTCAGAGTCAAAACCATCAAGTGACAAAAAGGGGTTTAACTAGGGTCTACCCAGGATTTCTTGGACATATGCCATCATCCTGCCAAAGTCTGACACGGGGAGCTTGAAGCAAGATTTCTTACTGGTGAATGATTCCCAGTTCACTGATGAAGTGGACACTCAGATGAAGAAGGCACCTGGTCATACCTACCTAAAGCTTTGGGGGCCTTCAAGAGCTGATGAGTGATTAGGAGAGGGACCGTCAAGGTGAAAAACTGTCAGACTCGACTCTATCTGGATCTCCTGTGTGGCTGGCCTGCCCAGGGGAGGGCAGCAGGGCATGTCCTCTTCTCCTTTTGTTTTTCCTTCCCCCATATGTACCATACAAAGGGGCCAGGAAAGGGGTGTTGCTTGTTGAATAAACGGGGCATTCAGACTTTCCTCCCAAGCAACACATCAGGAAAAGAGAGGGCAGGAACATCTTTGGTTATTTTATTGTGGAGCCTTAACAAGATTTTTGAAGCCAGAGGTGACTCATTAATCCAAACTTTCACATGATTGCTGCCATCCATTGTAGTGAAAACCAGGATCAATAGTCAGATTGTTCCCCACTTGACATCGTCTGGCCTCAGAGGTCAGCAGTGGGCACAGAAGGCATTGTAATTTACAGGGAGGGGAGGGGAAGCAGGGTGTGTGACAGAATTTGCAGTTCCAACACAGCTGTGAGCTCAAGAATGGTGGATGTTACTTGTCTCGATGTGTCTGAAGACGTCAACCCCGTCCAAATCAAAGTGGGCCCCACGTCTCATATTGGGAACATCAAATTATCTGGGAGTAGTTGATTGGTGGGTGGGCTGCTGGGACTATGTAGGGAGGTCACTTCCCATCACAGGCTTGTTGGCAGGAGGTAGAACCATGGACTTGTGGTTTGGAAGTTTTGCCAAATGGTTCCTGTTTCCCTGAAGAGTTTTGGATGCGGGATCAGTTCAACTTTTTCCCACTTCTCAGCCATTCCACTGTCAGCCACCTCAGAACACTGAATGCCTTGGCATAAGGAGCTGGTGAGGTGGCCCCCATTATCTCCTCTCTTGACGTCAGTGAGGGAGTTGTTCCCTGTGGCAGTCTTATGGGAAATAATTCAGCATTTGTACTTCAATTAAAATCCATAGGTATATATTATTAAATGGTACTGACTCATTCCATGGCTTCTTTTCAGCTGATTAAGTGCCAAAAAAATGTTACATATGTGTTAATAATGATGAAGAGTGCATTAAAACTAAGATTTCCTTGTTCGTTGACAGTGCTGTGAAGCAAGCACTTCACCCGTCTGGAGGATCACTGTGTCCTATGTCTTCTCTAGAGAAGACACTTAAGCTCAAGAGTCTTTCTGCCTTTGAGGGAGAGGAAAAATGACACTGGACTACAATCCTCTTTCCTTTTGTGAGCTTCACAAAAGCGGCACTGGGCACAAGGTATGTTCTCAAATGTGGGCCTGAAACAAATTGAATTATGCAACTCATATTCAATATTTGTCAAAGAAGGGGAATCACACACAAGATCAGGCAGCTCAGCCGGAAGACAAAAGAGGAGTTTTTCCTGACTCGATAAAGTCAAACCTTCTTCTTTACACTAATTCATTATTTTATATTTAATGTACCTAGGAAGATGGACCAGGGAACAGTGATACTAGTGCTTTTTTTTCTTCCCTGGCTCAAAAGACCATGCTTGTAGCTAACTGTAGTCATTCCACGCTGAGTGACCACAAGCAATCACTTTACTTCATATCCCCTGCCCAGCACACCTCCTGGGATTCCTCGTGTGTGGACATGTCCTGTGTTATAAGCACTCAACACAATAAAACAGATGAAAACAAAAGCTTAGTCATCAAGACAAATGATGGTTCTCAAAGCCATACCAACCAAGAGCCCTAAACATAAAAATTGAGCTTTTCAGCCTAGGCTGCCTCCACTACATTTGTCACCTCTGTGTGAATAAGTAAAAGGCTCCCCCAGCCGGTTGTGGTGGTGCATGCCTGTAATCCCAGTGGCTTGGGAGGCTGAGACAGGATGATTCCAAGTCTGAGGTCAGCCTGAGCAACTTAGTAAGACCCAGTCTCAACATAAAAAGGGACTGTTTTCTCAGTGGTAAAGTACCCTGTGTTCAATCCCCAGTACCGAAAGAAAAAATAAAAAAGGAAGAAAGAGAACAAAAAACATCCCCTCCTTCTGGACAGACACAGACTTGCAGATCCATGGATTAGTCAGCAAGTTCCATCTTTAGCTTGATTATAAGAAGCAGCCCTTCCTGTAGGTGGACAAAGCCTGGCACTAGGATCCTAAGCCATGTGTAACATAACCAAAATCAACAGCCCTGGCTTTAGCTCTGGCTCTGTTTCATCTCTGAGCTTCTACCTAAAGAGAAAGAATTGAATTGTAATTTCTATGGCTTTCTTCATCTCTAAAAACTTCAAATTTTCCAATGGGCTTTTCTATTCTTCTACAAGAGAGATTATCTAGTATACAGATACTGCAACTTCTGATATATTTTAGTCATCTGATGACACTGCCTAAATATTTAAATGAAATTATGTATGGTTTGATGTGGAGCAGATTAAAATATAAATGCTTTAGCACATACATGATGTTCCAGGTGTCGAGCAACATGGTGAACCAGCAAAACGGGAATAACTACTCAGTGCTGTCAGCAAATGGCTCAAGATGTGGATCTCACACAATGATGTCTATTGAGGCCTTCACCCACTTTCTGTGGGATGGAGCATCAGACAGTGCTGAATGCCTGAATGCTCTCTCAGAGCACCCACTGCACCCAGGAAGCCAGGATTGCAAGGAGCCAGGGACTGTTTTCTCTGTTGATGCCTTGTTGCCAGAAAACAGAAATCAGATCCTTGCCTGGATCCTCCTATCAGCAAATCTGAGTGCCAGCAAGCTTTTCGCAGTGGAAGAGCAGACAAATAGCAATCTACTTCAAAGCTCAAGAATTTTGAGCCCTTAAAATTGGGTTTAAAAATCTTATAATCACCTGTGCATATAAGGAACCATTTGTAAGTCTCAAAATGTTAGCAGAAATGAATTTGTTCTTATTTGGGACTATTTCTAAAATCAGTTTTGATTGGGGGATTTATTTGTTTGTATTTGGAGCACATGGGAGGGTTTCTGGAAAGCTATACCTAATTATGTCATTTTTAGAGAAGGAAACTGAAGTCCAGAAAGGGAAAGAAGGTAGATCCAGGTCACACATCAGGGTAAATTTGATGGGGCTGGGATTATAATCTAATGCTCCTTCCCTTTATCCATGATGAAAATGTAAGCAGAAAGTTTGGCGGAAAACAGATGGCACATAAATCACTGTAACTCAAATTTTCAGTTTCAAAGAATGGATGTTCTTACCACTAACCAAGAACATGCATTGTAGAAAGTAAATCTTAGCTGTACCAGTGCCCATCACAAATGTGACAGTCTCACACTGGTAAAATATGGCCCCCACACCCTGGGGCTAGAATAACCCCATGGACTGTAAAACATCTTTGCAGCATCCCCCTTGGTACTGGGATCAGAACCAGTCATTCTCTGGATTAATATCCCTCTGGGCCAACCATCTGTTTCTTCCAAAGCAGTGTCCCCCAGGAGCTGTGTGCCTGCTAGAAAAAGAGTTGTGGCCCAACAGTGCCTCTAGGTTGTCCAGGAGCTGCTGTGGGACCACTTTCTGAAGACAAAACAGGCACCGGGAGAAGATATTAAAACAAAGCTCCCTTTATTAAACAACTCCGACACAAGCAGGAATCTGTGAGCTGGGCAGCAGCAATGTGGAGGGGCCGCTGAATATAAGCAGATGAAGACTGGAATCAATCAGACTCACTTTTCTTAGTATAAAACATCCCTTTCCTCTAGTGGCTGCCGCTCTCCAGCAGCCTGGCCATAGTGTCCTGAGCCAGGTGAGATTAGAGATTTTCTTCCAAAGTCACTGGAGTGAAGACCCATTCCATTCCAACCTCTCTTGTGACTTTTTGAAGACAACTCAGAGGGAGGTCTCTCCTGGAGCACCTTGGAAGGTGAGCTGAAGTTTCCAGTGTAACAGAGTGAGGTTGTTCCCTGGTGAGAACACCAGAACCAAAAGCTCCAGCAAGGCCCTGGGAAGACGGCCCCTCTGTCGCAGGCAGTCCTCAGCCAAGAGCTTCCCTCCTGGAGCTTGGATGGCCCTCATGCCCGGGACACCTGAGGCCATGCAGACTTCACCAGGGGCTCTGCAGACCCAAAGCTTAGCTGACTCTGGAGAGTTGAGCTCACGGCTGTCAGCACCTCAAGAGGACATGGCGGAAAGGCACGGAGCCAGGAAAGCATGCTGAGATCAAGTCACACTCTAACTTTAGAACTGGGACACGCATAAGAGTGTGGATTCGCCAAGAACCAGCTTATTCTCTCTGAGTTTTTGAATGTGCAGCAAATTGTGTGTGTGTGTGTGTATGTGTGTTGTTTGTGTGGTATGTATTTTTGGTGTTTAGATGTGTTTGTGCATGTGTATGTGTATGTGTGATGTGTTTGGCGTGTATTTATATGTGTGGCATGTGTGTGGTGTGTTATGTGGTACGTGTGTGATGTTTGTGTGTGGTGTGTATATGCGGAGCAAGGGAAGGTGACTGAGCTTTGAAATATCATCTGAAGAAAAACCAAGAAAGACAGAAGTGAAGCAAAGCTAGCATCCTAAGGAACAGAAGGGAGATCTAACGACTCATATTATCCTGTTAATTTATACCATGGCTCTGTACAAAAATAAAAAGGTTCTTTTAAGATTAACAATTTAAATAAATATTTGATAGAACTTTCTTTCTTGTTTTTATAGCTCATCTTTGGGGTTAATGTTCAGTTCATGCTTTCCTTGCTGCTCCTGATCCAGGATTGCAATCACTTCATCGGCCTTTATTCGTTCCTGCAAAGAAGACAATTAACAAGTTTCTGTTACAAGCATAGTAATCAATCCCAGTGGCAGATGCTTCCTGAACACTTCCAGGCATCCATATGGGCATGGATTGGTGCTAAATCCAGTTAAGGATGAAACCTCATCTTCATCTCCTTTGTCCTAAGTAATTATTTTCCATGATTTCTCTCCTGCAAAAAAAAAGTCTTGCATATTCAACCACTTCCTACTCTTGCTACTTCATGGTCTCATCAACATCTCCAGCTCAGCTCAGTATTCTAACTGAATGCACCTTTTCTCCCCCACAGACCTATTCTGTTCCTCAGATACTAAATCTCGAAGTAAAGCTGCTGCCCTCCCATTTGCCATAATAGCCTGACCATGGATTCCTGCATCTGATAAGCCATTTGGTCCTTTCCATTTTGTCTCTTATTTCTGCCCCTTTCTTTTCCAGGCATAATACTCTGGCTTTATTTGGGGCCAGGGTTTCTCAACCTTGGCACTGCTGACATTTAGAAAAGATCATTCCTTGTTGTTGTGTGTGTTTGTGTGTGGAGAGAGGGTCAGGTGCATTGTAGAATGTTCAGCAATGTCCCTGGTCTCTACTTACTACAGGTAGCCAACAGGATGTCTCCCTAAGTTGTGATGACCAAAGTGTCCCCAGACATTGCCCAATGTGCCCTAGGCAAAGCTCCTTCTTAACAGCCACTGGTTGAGGTCCACTTTATTTCCTAACTCGGTTGCATCAGAAACTTCCAAATTGGACTCCCTGTTTCGCTACTCACAAGCTTCTAATACTCATGTGCTTTTCTTGGGTCCTGCTCATAAACCTGGCCATATTACTCTGCTGCTCAGTACTCACACCCTTGGCTTCCAATGGCTTGAAGGTCTGGGTTCATATTTCTCTGTGTGCTTATAAGGAGCTCACTGATTTAGACCTTTCTGTGTCATCAGCCTTACGTTGTTTTCTTCCCTCTCCTCTCCTTACACTCCAACTTCCTGACTTACCTCCTGATCTCTAAATACTACGGTCTCAAAAGAACTGCCAAGTCCTAGTCTGGATTAAATATCCTTCTGGATGTTGCCATTGTATCCTGTGTTTTCTCTTATCTCACACCAACCAGCCATACATAGGTCTAGCTGGTCTGCCACCACACTGCATCTCAAACCTCCCACGTCTTTCACATTCTCTGTCATTACTCTAAGTCCAGATATCAGCTAAAGTAATCTTCTGGATCTGGTCATTCCCAGAACTGAGGGAGCAAACTGGGAGGAGGAGGATACAATGGCTTCCTAGCAGTTAGAATGGATTTCAAAGTACTGATCCAACCTGGAAAATGTGGACCTGCTTTCTCTGTTCTCCTTTTGTACTATGCTCCATCTTGCATGCCATAACCCAGTCACTCTTCTTTGTTTTTTGTTTTGTCTTGTTTTTTAATATTTCTTTCGTGGCAGGGAGGTTGTTTGCTTGTTTTTGATTCTGGAAACCCAACTCAGGGCCAAAGCATACACTCTACTGCTGAGCTACACCTCCAACACCTTTTTTTTTTTTTCTACCTCTCTAAGCTCCCTCTTGTCTCTGGGCCTTTGTGTTGTCATCTGAGCCTGAAATGCTCTTCTCCAGATGTCTGTTGGCTCTTCTTGTCACTGGGGTTGCAGCTCACATGTCACTCTCTTGGCGAGAACTCACAATTTGACAGCCCATTATTCTCAAATCAATTACCTTGTTCCATTTTGCACACACCATTTATGACTATGAGAAATTCTCTCAATTGGAAATATTTTTGCCTATTTGTTGCCTGTCTCTGTCCACTAGAATGTAAACTTCCAGGGAGGAAGGAATCTTATCTTCTTGGTCACTCCATTTTCTAGTGTACAAAAAAAGTTACTGACATTTGGCATTTATATTCAATGAGTCAATACATACATATGAAGGTCTCCTCTAAAATGCCTCTCCTTACAGAAATCTCACTCACCCTGTAAAGATCACCTCAAACATCACCTCCTCAATGACCCTTTTCTGGCTACTTCTTTATATCCCCTGCACATTCATTTGCTACTGACATTCCTACCACCTTCTGTATTATATTTTACTTACTTGGGCACCTGTATCATCTCTCCAAAGACTCTGAGCTCCTGGAAACCAGGGGTTAAGGCTCATCTAGTCTGTATTCCCCAGAGGTAGTCTCTAGCACAGTGTAAAGCATAGCAACTTATAAAAACACATGTTTTATGGCCTAAAAACAAATCTCCTTTCATGCAAGATCTCATTATTGAAAACAATGTTGACATAAAGACAACCAAAATAACCAACTGACTAAAAGTAAACTAAATTGCTGCTATAGCTTTTTAAAAAAGGCCTATTTACTAATTTATGAATATGGTAGGAAAATCTCGATGCTTAAAAAAAAAAGAAAAACTGACACATATGCAAAGTTCTCACATCTGATGGCCACAAAATACTATCACAATTAAGTCTCCTACGAAGGGAAAGAAATTCAAGACCTAAATATGAAATACATGAAACTCTAATGTTCTTGCATAATTTATGTTGCTAAATACCTCTTGAGATTCCAGTGTATTTAAAGTAATCTATAATATATGGGAATCTGCCAGAACTAATGATTTTTTTTTTTTTTTTTTTTTTTTGCCTGCAGGCTTTCCTCACTCAGAGATTCAATCTGAGAAAAGGTTTTTAGCCAGGGTTCCCAAACTTTGCTACACATTAGACTCACTTGGGGAGACTTTGAAACTCCTGATGCCCATATAACACTCTATAGAAATTAAATCAGAATTTATGAGGGTGGGAGTCAGTTGTTAATAGTTTTATAAAGATTACCAGGTAATTCCAATGAGAAGAAAGTTTGGGAATCAAGGCATAGACAAAATTTTTTATTGTTGGAGAGGCTCTTGCCATTTCCAACTGTGGCCACTAGATGCCGCTACTGCCTGAAGACTAGAGAAGTTCATAGTACTTTTCCATCCAAGGAGGAAACAATGGCATTGATGTTTTCTGATTAGGAAGGAGCAGAGAATTACTTTGTGTTTGTTTTATTAATTTATAGTTCACTGATAGAACAATATGTTTGAAGAGAAAGTTGGAATACAGAATTATTAAATTCCCTCTGAGTAAGGCTAAAATTCTGGTAGTAAGGCAATTTTTAAACAATTTTACTCTTCATTGTCTCCGCCTTTACCTAGGGGCCTTACTGTAGAAGGAGTGCTTCTGAGGGACACTGGTATTTTGGAGTTTACAAAACACAGGGAAGGGGAAATTCTGGGGAATGATATTGGCCAAATTATACTTTTATATCATGTGCATGTGTGAATATGTAGCAATAAATCCCATCAGTTTGTACAACTATAATGCATCAATAAAAAAAAAAAGTGGGTGAAAAAAATAGGGAACAAAAGGAATTCTTGGTGAAGGAGATTGTTCAGTGCTGTTGAACTTCTCAGCTCTGTGCTCTCTTCCCTGTTAGGATAGTTCTTTCTCTTTCAATGCTAGGTATCATCTTCTTTATTTCTGAGTTTAAGTGAGTCTTCCTGTATTCCCATTTCCTGTCTTCTTGATCTCTCCCTGCTGTCAAGAACTATGTTTTGTTCATCCTGTGCTCCAAGAGCCTGCCTTGCAGGGCTTTCCAGGCAATTAACAAGTCTTCTGTGAACCTGTGTTAAATGTCTGAAAGAATGCTCAGAGAATGTGGGCAAAGAACTTTTGTGAGTTCGTTTTTGTTTTGTTGCAGTGTTGGAGATGGAACCCTGAGCCTAAAATGCACACACTAGGCAAGTACTCTTTCTATCTCTGAGGTACAGCCTTGGTCCTTGTTTTTGTTTTTCTTTTTTCTGAGACAGGCTCTTGACAAGTTGCCCAGGCAGGCCCAGAACTTGTGATTCTGCTGCCTCAGACTCCCTAGTAGCTGGTGTGAGATAGTTTTGATGGTGAAAAATACATAAGAAAAATGGATTGTTTTAAAGCAGTTGCTGATGAAACTGGATTCAATTTAGGGACCCTAAAGAGCAAAACCAGACAGACCATCATTTTAATGAATAGATTCATTAGAACGTGGGCTGAAGAAGACTTTGCAGTCATTCAAGGTGACCCCTTGTCATGAGGCTCAACTTCCGTATTTCAGGCCACGTCGCTGACTGGGCTTCAATTGGAGCCAACAATCAGGACTTCCAAAGCAGACAACTCTACTTGACAGGACTAATAATTTGAAAGTTATCCCTTATGGTGTTCCCCAATTTTTCTCCCAGGGACTTCTACCTATTGGTGTTAATTCATGTCTCTTCACTGGTGCAGACTGCAACCCCTGCCCAAGCACATCTACAAGGATGAGATCACAGTCTCTTTTTCAGGCTAAGTGTCCTCAGCTACTTCAAATACGATATTAAGATTTAATTTAGTAGTAGTAATAAGTCATAAAAACCTTTCAGCTTCCCTCATCCTCTTTCACATGTTTGATAAATTATTCAGTGATCATTTAATACTTTGCCAAGAAAATAATACAGTCTTTTCTCTTGGAGACCCACAAACTGTCATTCCTCTCTCCCAAGGCTCCAATTTGTTAACAAGCTCAATCTTGATTAGTAACTCCCCAATAACACTGATGATTCTATTTCTGAAAACAGCTTCACTTATTAGAAATGATCAGATTAAAAGCTGCCTTCATAGTTCCTATAAGATATGTAATTGCCACGTCAGGACCAGATCAGGGACGTTTGTTCTTGCTTAGAAAATTGTCCTAGCATTGGAAACCAGAAAGAATTCTGTGAAAGTTTTGTCATGATGTCTTAGGATCCTGAAGGGATATGGAACAACTTAAAGGACTTTGTAGATTGATCAGTTCAGAAAGCAGGTCTAACTGGCTTTCCGAGTGTTAGGAACTCACCAATTCTCTATAAAGTGGGTTCAAGGTGAACCACAGAGCCACAGCACACCTCTGTCCTTTGGTGACTGCCTTCACCCCATGTGGGTTCTCTCCTCCAGATGAGAAGCTGATCATACGCCCACACTTTGGTTTTATAGAGGCCTGCAAAAGAAAATGACAGCTAGACTTTTAAATTTTAGATCATAAACATTACCCTCCGTGAAATTATTTGGGTTAAGGTTTTAGTCAAAGAATAATGGAATGCTGGGGCTGTAAAAAGAAGTCCTTTCAGTCTTTTGATCTGTAGATAAAACCTCATAAAATAAAATACAAAAAAATTAAGCAAAATATGTGGAATAGCTCATGCACATAGTAATTGCTTAATACATGCTGTGCTAATAGCCTAGAGATTCCAAGGAGGCAAAGGTTTCTTTTAATTCACTTATATAGTTTTCACATAGAAAAGCATCTATGTGCAAGGCAGGTGTACATTTAATATTTGTGGAGTTAAAAAGAAATCAAGAAGACATCTGAGCACCAGAAAAGCCAAACTATTCATCTAGATAGTGGTTACATGAGAGCACCCTTTCTAATTCCTTCATTGTGCATTTATGGTTTATACATTTGTCACAATCCAAAGATTTCTAAAAGTCAAATCTAATCCAAATGATGCATTAATCCCTTCAAACTATTGCTAGCCAGTGGTTAATCAGGCTTTGTTTGACTAGCTTCAGTGAAGCGAACATACTACCCTTGGGGTGACCTATTCCATGGCCTCTAGGTGTTTTGAGATGACTGACACAACACTTCAAAGCTTGCGCATTGCTCAGGTGGAGCTGCCCAGTGATATCTAGGTAGGAAAGGGCAGTGAGGGAAAGACAGATATTGCTGGGGGCACTGGGTCGGGGTGGAAGATGGAAAAGCAGGCTCTTCAAGTTGAGTGAGCTCAAGCAACTGGATATTAGAAGCCTTGGTTGTGGTTATGAGAAGTGTCTGATGTGAGTAGAGACTATTTTTCTTTTTTAGGAAATATTGAAACCTTATAAATTCTATAATAGAACTTAGGAAGTAAAGCAAAACCAAAACAGTGAGACTGGCCATTCTACTGCATGCTAAGAGGGACCTTCGAACGAGCTGTTTTCTGAACTGACTTGAGTTGATACAGGCCCATTAGGGGAGTTTTCATTCTCTTTGTGCATAACATGAGATGGCTGTGGTTTCTTCACTAGTGCCTTCCAGAAGAATGTCTGAAGAATTTCCTGAAGTTCTGGGATAACATTTATATTTCTAGACTGTATGAATCACACAGAAGGTCAGAGGAAGGTGGAGGAGTCAAGAAGTCAGAGGCCCAGGTATGTGTGTATGCCCACGTATGCATGTATTTTTACGCCTCTGTGTGTGTACACGTGCGTGTGTGAGTATTAATCGGAAGAGCAGAAGGGAGAAGTCAGTTTCTGGTTGTTTTCCTATTCACAATAATCAAAGAGTGATTTGTCTTTTCTAGATAGTGGCTTCTCTTAAGCAGCTGTATGGAGGTGACTGTTCTGATATAAATCTGGACAGTTCACTAGTTACTGGTGTCCACAGTATCAGTATGATTCCAGTTTGGCAGAGACAGAACTTGCTGTGCCCTTCTGCATAGAAATAGAACAATAAATAATGTGTGAAGCCTGTGAAGTGGGATAGAAAAAGCTTTCTAGTAAGTGGCCTTGGGAGCTGGAGCTTCAAGTTCTCTGAACAGCACCCTCTGAGGAGCTGGTCAGGACTCACATGACCACAATGGTGGCCATCACTCTGTGATTACCAGTTCTTGGCGGCAACATTTTAGAATATTAAAGAAAGACTGTCAGGACAATTCAGAGTTTTCTTCCTAATGAAATTAGAAGAATTGAAAGGATATTTAAATATGAAAGATTTCAAGAAAGCTTAGGAGAACAAGTTATGGAATGGCTGAAAGCAATCAGAACTGATGCCAGGGGAATGGGCTCTCAGGGGCCTCCAGACTAACCAAACAGAGAGCTTCACCTGTCACACATGGAGGAATAAAGAAGCTTTCATTCTCTCTTTTTTTTAATAATTCAATTAAAAAATATTTTTTTTTTTTTAGAAACCACCATACTGTTTTCTAGGCTATACCATTTTACCTTCCCACCAATAGGGCACAAGGGTTCTGCTTTCTCCACATCCTCTCTAGCACATGTTATTTTGTTCGTCATATCCATTGCTTCTAATCAAGGAACTCACTTCATAGCCAAATACCTGGATTTCACTGTTTTCCCATGTTCCTACCATCGTGAAGCAATTAGAATGACTTCCTCTGTGTGTGTGTGTGTGTGTGTGTGTGTGAGAGAGAGAGAGACAGAGACAGAGAGAGAGTCATATCCCTGCATCCCTGGCCCTTTTTATTTTTTGAGTCAGGGTCTCACTAAGTTGCTTAGGGCCTCACTAACTTGCCGAGGCTGTCCTTGAACTTGCAATCCTCCTGCCTCAGCCTCCTGAGTCACTGGGATTACAGGTACCCAACATCTCTCAGTATTAACAACATCTATTATTAAAGGTCAATAAAACTAGACACCCAATCTAGGCAAGACTATAAATGGCCCAAAACCTTCAGCAATGGAGGTGTGTCACCCCACCAGGTAAGGAATTACAGGCAGATGAGGTACTTTTCGGAAGGCAAAGGGGATATAGGAAGAATAGCAGAAGGAAGTTATAAACACCAGCCGTGACCATAAAACCAGTTACAGAACTGAGAACTAAAATCGTCATGATTATTTCTTGCTTATTTTGTTCTGAATATATGTGTGCATATATACATATATTAAGCACATCTTTTTTTCCCCCTCTTTTATTTCCTTAGCATGTACCTTAAGATGTATTGACTTTATATCAGTATTTAAATATGGTTAATTTTACATCATAATATTTGTCTAGAAAAGTAAACACCACTCAAGGACTTCACCTCCTCTCCTGGAGAAGGGATTAGAACATTCTCAGCTGTACACAACTTGTTGGGTGGAATTATGGGTTTGCTATTATCTTTATTTGGAGATTAAGCATGGTTACAGAGATGAAATGCATAGAGAAGCTTTCATTCTCAATTCTGACATGGTTTCTACAGGACACTGTGTTCTGGAGTTTAATTAAATGGTTACAGACATATTTTGGAACACTGCACCATAACATTGAATTTCATTTGTCACAAAGCAAACACAACTTATTAAATTTTATCTTCTTCAAACTTACACAGAGAGCCCCAAACCCATTAATTCTTGTTCCACAAATAAATGCTATTATTTAAAATAAGCCATTTGTCTTCCAAATATACAATTTTCCAAGTATGATTTTTACAAACAATTTTTCCTTCCATCTAACTAATGATAAAGAGCTAGAAAGAATTTGAGAGGTACTTATCCTTAATCAATGTAAACATTCAGTCACTATTCAGTTCATTATACAATATCAAGATTTTTCCAAAGTAAAGGATGGAAAAACTCTAATTCTTTTTGTGGCCCTAAGTGAGGTCATTACTTTTCTTTGTTTGTCCTTTGGAAGTCAAATAAGAGAAATAGAAAAGGAAAACTGTCCATTTCTTTTTGTTGAGATTGGAATAAATTTACTATGGGAAAGAGGTAAGAACTAAAAAGTTTACCCATGAATTTCTAAAATAATCCCTAAAATTTTACCCATGAATCTTAATTATCCCTGAAATGTTCTAAAAACTCTGTCATATGCATTAATATAAAGTATTGATAGGCTTTTGGGTTAAAAATTTAAGCCAGTTTCATTTACTTTTTTGAGGAGAGGTTAGATTCATTCCTTTTAAAACCATAAATTATCTGATAATTATAGATAAATAAAAGGAGAATAGTATCTACTTTGACATGGTTAAAAAGCAGTATTTCAGTTAACTTACATTCAACAGTGAATGAAACTGATTCATACATAGTATTCCAAGCATCAATTCTTTCAAACATTCAACGTCTCCAAACATGGCCACTAGGGGGAGTAGAAGCAAAGAAATCTTCTCAACCACCTGTCTGATTTTATTTGTAACTAATTTTCTCCAAAGTGTATAAGATGGGAATGGTTTTCTACCTCAGTTTCAGTGTTAGCAAAGCTCAGAAACAAAATGACTTCTACATACAGCTTTTACTAAAGTGATATTCTAGTGTAGGGCTTTTAAACTCCAACCAAGAACATCAATTCACTTAGTTTTCTACATTATGAAGCATCAAAACACTCCCCAGATAAATATTTAAGTTTACAAAAAAAAAAAAGTGAATCATCACAAACTTTTAAACATACATCACTGTATTAAACTGCATAAAATATTTTTCTTAATTATAACAATATTTCTGAACAAGTTAAACCAGAATCTGCATAGAAATTCCCTTTAAACCAAAGAAATATTTATATCACCTGCAACAGCACAGTAGTGTGTCATGAAAGATACATAGATGTTGTACTGTTCAAAAAAGCATGAATCTATGAGACTAAACTTGCAAAACTCAGGAAAAGTTTGAGAAATGGCTTATGTAATACAAAACCTTGAAGTCCCGATTATTTAGATTTGTGTGGAAGAAAGACATATCTCATAACCTATTTATAATTTATTCCCTCAGTTGGAAAAACCTGTTTTTTTAAAACCATTATGAATGTTCTTTGATTTAAAGATCAAATGATGCTAACTAAACCAGGTATGGTGTTGCATGCCTGTAATCCAAGCAACTGGGGAGGCTGAGGCAGAAAGAGGCAAGTTCAATGCCAGGCTCAGTAACTTAGCAATGACCTTTCCCAAAATGAATGAATGAATGAATGAATGAATAAGTGAAAGGGCTGGGGATGTAGCTCAGTGGCCAAAAGAATGCCTGGGTTCAATCTCAGTACTGAAATGGGTGGGGAGAGATGCTAACTGTAGAGTCTGTAAGTGCTATGGAGGCTGGTTTTCCAAAGGCGCTCGTTTGCTTAGGCGAATGTTGGTAAATTTGATCTACATATTTGTGTGTACGTGAATCAATCTCTGTAGGTTTATTACTTATACTAAAATTATATGTTTGTATTTGTTATGGTTTAGATATGAAGTGTCCCCCAAAAGCTCATGTGTGAGAAAATGTCTGAAAGTTTAGAAATGTAATGATTGGATTATGAAAGGTTTAACCTAATCAGTACATTAATCCTCTAATAGGGATTAACTGGGTGCTAACTGTAGATAGGTAGAGTGTGGCTAGAAGAGGTAACTTCTAGGGGGTTCATTTGGGGTATATATTTTGTTCTTAGTGAGCAGGGTTCGCTTTCTCTCTGCTTCCTAGTGCCATGTCCTGAGCCTCCTTCCTCCACCAGACTCTTCTACCATGATTTCCTGCCTCACCTCTGGCCTGGAGCAATGGAAGTGACAATCTGTTGAGTTGACTAAGACCTTTGAAACCATAAACCCCCAAATAAATTTTTCCTCCTCAAAATAATTAACAGACTAACAGTATCAAAAAAGCTGACTAAAACAGTATTTGTACATACACAAATAATTCTACATATGCTAGAATATAATTCTACATATGCTAGAATCAATCCTTTTTGATCATGTAGCTAACTAGGGATTTGGAGGCCAATGTTCAATCCAAGCATGTGGAATACCCGATTACTTGAATTTATTCAGTATAATTATTTGACTTGTCCTAGACTTGGGTGACTAAGAACTAATGTTTTTATGTTTCCATCAAAGAATCAGAAAGTCTAGGTTTTGGTTCCAAGTTGAACACTGACTACCTCATAAAATCCTTATTATCTCTACTCTTTATTTATCTTCAAATTGAACTAGAAGATGTTTATGTATGCTTCTATTTCTAAAAGTTTATGGTTTATCAATTTACTTGGACTCTTTCCACCCCTTGAATTCTTGAGCTCAGAAGTATTTGGAATCCAGCACTCTGGAAATCCTTGGAAGAATGCAAGACAAAATAAAAAACACTAAATAAATTTGCAGGAAGAAGCTTACTCACAGTCACAGTCTTAGCATCCATTTCAGTGAATATGAATTCTCCTCCTTCGAAGTCGTCATTCATATACAGGAGAGCACTAAAGGAGAAAGGGAGAGCCATTCATAGGACAATATGCTCACAATATCATCACTATGGAACATGAAGACAGGTAATAAATGGGCTACCTGATGAGTAAGTTGCCTTTGAACTAGACATCACAATATTTGACCCACCAGACCCTTGAAGGTAAGATCAGATATACTTTGGGTTATACCTCTAAAGGGTTTATTAATTCTACTTACATAAAAGTTCTAATCATTCTAATCATATTTCAAAGCTCAGATCACATTTCACTTCCTCCAAAGAATATCTAAATAGATTTATTTTAATGGAGCCCTCTGAACCCACCCATATTGCTTCTAACTCTCTTTTTCTCTCACATACTAGTAACTACTTTTTCCTTGATTACTTGGACCTTGGCCCTGCAGAGAGGAGGTGCTAAAAATTATTTTAGAATAGGAAAGTGTCATAATAATTAACACACTATTATACACATGGGGACTACCACTCCTGATTCTTTCCTTTATAGACAAAGATATCTTTCAACATCATTAAAGAGTATTTTTTTCTGAGTTTCTGTTTTGTTGTTTGCAAAATGCAACATAGTTCTTCAAATGTGTGAGTCATTGATAAGTGATATGAGAAGATCCCCAGGTATGCTAGGACACCATGACTTTGTGTTCTCAGACTGAGATGTACATACCCAAAAAGGGTATGCCTCAGTGAAAACACAAATGATTTAAAAACAACAACAACACAACACAACACAACATACACTCCCCTTGGTAGGAGGAAAATGTGCATGATTTTGAAGATAAAAATGAAGTTGTCACTTCTCAGCTATGAAAGCTGCTTCAGATTACTTGAGAATCTCTGCTTCACAGAGATAAAGATGACAAGCGAAACAGAATAGCTTTCCAGTTCCCATGGATTACTGTTGGGTGGGAGCTTGGTTCTGAAGGAGACTCGGGCTTACCTATAGTCCCGGAAAGTGTAAGCAGGAGGCTCCTTCCAGCATTCGTTGGCTTCTGGATCCAACAGGCAGTTATCAGCATGGATGGGATGACTGAGGTCATTTCTTCTATCCTGTTGACCTGCCAGAAAAAGGAGCCATATTGATTAACTGTCTTCTCTCATTCCTGGTGTCCTTTGTAAATGAGAGGAGATAGATGACAGTGGACAAGCAGTCAGGAGACTCTGGTCTGGTTTTGACTTGAACTTGATGTGAAACCTTGGGCACATCACACCTGTCTCTTCAACTATAAGCACACTCTGATAGAAATATACGTGTATAAGCTCCATGCATTTCATGGGTTGTACTTCAAAAGGATAAGGATGAAATGAAAATGAAAACAAATGATTTTCATTCAGAGGAAACTCCCCCAAGTGTTGCCTACTCCTATGGCATCTTTCCTGTGGCATATTCAGGTGGGTGGAAGAGAAGATGCTCAGGAGAAATGATAATGGACATCTCTTTAATAATCTCCTTAACAAACAGCAACCATAATGTCCAGGTCCCTGGTCCCTTGGAAAGAGAAGCCTAGAGAAGAAAAGCATTTTTCTGTATGATGTCAGCAATAAGGAGAAATAGATTTGAAAATATTCAGAGAGAGGGTCTTCAGGAATTTTAGGGGACCAAAAAGGAGCAAAAGAGGGATGTAAAAAATAAGAAGTCCTGAGTTTCCTAAGTTGCTACTGTTCCTCCTCCTTCTCTTCCTCCTTTAGAAATATAGAACTCTTCTAAAATATTAGGCTACATGTAATAGAGCTCTGTTTTACATAGTTTAAATTCCCATTGTATTGTGGGTAGAAAGGAACAAGTTCAGGCTCTGAATTCTCACCAGACAGGGCTGTTCGGCAGACCATGTGTGTATAGGAAAAATAAAGGGTTGAATTCAGCATGAAATAGGACTCTACGATCTTTCGAGCCTTCTCACTGATGTCATAAAACAGACGTGCACTCTTCAGTGGGACTCGGCCCTCATAACCAAACTGAAAAGAAAAGCAAAATAAAAACATTAGAAAGCAGTGGATTGACCAGTAGAATTAAAAAAAAAAAAAACAGGAACTTTATTTTTCCTCAGACCTGATCTTAGAGACTCCCTATCTTAGTCTCTTCTCCCTATCCTTTGTGGAATGTTGGGGTAGGGGTTTCACAAGCTGTTAGATCCTTTAATCAGTTTACTTCCATGCATTCATTTCAGTAATTAAAATATCTATGTCCTTAACTATGCATTTTAAATAGATACTTTAAATCTGAGCTCACGCTTGCCTAAGGCTGGAAGCCTGCAATAGAAAAGAGTTTGGCAGCAGAAACTACTAAATGTCTGCAAAAAAAAAAACTTTTGCTTCTTTTTGAGATATGTTCCTTACACATGGTTGCCCAGCAAGGGAGCACATTTACCCCCTCAGGGCCATACATGTGTATGAGACCATGTGACTAAGTCTTGGACAGTGCAACATGAGTGTAGGAATGTAGACCCCATTAAAATTTCATCCATGATCCTTGCATTTTCTTCTCCCATCTGCTATGTAGTGGACACACCCAAAATAACTATGAAAACCACTTGAAGATGGCAAAGATCTTCAGTTTGGCCCTTGAATGATTGAGAGGACTAGTGTTTCCTTTCCTTAACTCCATCTCTCTCCCAGATGATTTTATGCAAGCAAGAAATAAACTTGTTTTGAGTAAGAAGAAAGAAAGAAAGAAAGAGAGAGAGAGAGAGAGAGAGAGAGAGAGAGAGAGAGAGAGAGAGAGAGAAAACAGTAGGTCAATGGGAGGGCTTTGAAGACAATACAGGGTGGCTATATCCACACTAACTAATGGGAATACTGATGGGATTAGGTTAGGATAAAAAGCTGCTGAAATAAGCTCTTACTAATTATAAAGGGAAACTTAAAAGCTAATTGTTTCCTTCCCTCTTCTCTCATAATACATTCTTAATTCCTCTCTAATAACACTTCCTGCTGTAAAGAATAATTACTTGTTTGTGTATGTTTTTATAAGCAGATCATAAGCTCTTTGAGGACAGAGGTTCTGTGTTTTTTTTATCAGGTACAAATTTAGTAAATGTGAAGTTTAATAAATTAATGACAGAATGAAGGACTGATTAAAAACAATAAAGGTGTCTGGGCACGTGTAACTCAGAGGTAGAGCTTGTGTTGCACCAGGCCCTGGTTCAATCCTCGGCACACAAAAACAAATACAACAAAGTTTCTGCTTCATATTTGCTCCTGATTGTTGTATATTCTAAACTCTTCTCTTTCCTGTGTCTGTCATTCACTAAAGCCTGTGGGTTGACACTTAGGAACCCAAACCCAAACACAGTGAGACTTTACTTTGAGCGCTTTCAGGACAGTTGCACCTTCAAACTTTTCATTGGGCGTATGGGGTGAAGTTTTTCCTCTGTAGCCGTCACCAACAAGCATGATTCCCTGGAATCAAAAGGCAAAAAGATGTTTCATCAGTGACAACTTTCTTTTTGCTTTGGCTTCCAGAGAGATGACAATCAAAGTGAATATTCAGAACCATCCCCATTTTATTCCAGAATACAGGCATAATTAATTTTTCTAATCAAAAGAAATGCCTGTATTTAGTCTTCACACTACATTTTCATAATACAATATTGTATAATGAAAATATAGTGTGAATAATGATTTTAGTAGAAATATATAGAAATGATAATAAATAGAAATAAACAGAATGCAATAATCCATATGTCAGTTGATTATTAATTAAAATAAAGGGATTTCCCCCAGCGACTTTATATGCTAGGCAGGGAACATGCTGGATGGGCATTGTCCTGGGAATTAAGCCACTGGGATATTCCCATCTGCAAAAGTAAAAATCATCAGAAGCCAAAGCTAAGAAAATCTCTCCGAAATCAATGTCCTTCTCCTAAACAAAGTCAAAAGTCAGGCCTAAAAGTGGGACCGGACCATGGCTCCTCCAGGCTCATGACAGGCCCCTGCCCCATTCCATGCTCACACTGGCCACACTGTGGAGCTCCCGGCACTGCTCCTCTGACAGGACATTATCCAGGAGAACCCGTTGGGTCCCGTTCAGCTGCTCTGAGTTGTAGACGAAAGTGATGTTCTCATAGAGCAGAGGGCCACCTGAAGGGACAGAGCACATTATCTTATTATCTCTCCTCAAGGAGGGAGCACAGAACACAGAAAAGCTTCGACTAGACACTTTGGGACAGACAGATTACTCAGGAAGATGGAGGCACAATGATTAATGACATAGTAGAAAACTCAATAAACACAATAGGAATTCAGGGAAAAGTCAGATATTTGACTGCTATATTTTCCTATAGTGTCATAATACTATATTGCATGCATGTGATATTTTGGAATAGACAAATTACACTTGTTTCCCCACGGTCATGAAAAGCAAATCAGGCAACTCCTAGAATTCTCCTCTGGAAAGACTCATCCTTCTCCACAGCCCCTCATTTATACCTCTGTCATATTACAGGAGATGAATTGGTCACATGTCAGTGTTACCCAGGCATGACATGCACCACTCAGTTCACTGGCATCCACAGCAATGCCATCCCTCTGGTGTTACACCAATCTTCCGCTCCTTCCCCAGCCTCTCCCATCCCTCTGCTTAACTGATTCCAGGAGGTCTTGTATTTGTAGTAGTTGTTTTTTCTGCTTTCTGGGTAAAGTCTTGACATTGCTTTTTCTGCACAGGAGGGTTTCCTGTAGGCTGCTCTCTCCCTAGAGAAAGCCTACAACTTTAGAGAAATTAGCTCTCTAGAGCCTCTTCGGAGTGAGATTCTTTAGGGTCACATTTTAGATTGCAAAATTATAAAATCTAGACCTAACAAGGTCCTTTCCTTATAGAGTAGGAGTGACTAATGGTGAAGAAATCTTCAGATGCAGCAGAGTGCAGACATTTTGAACCAGAAACTGAACAGAAAACATTGAGATATATATATATCTCAATGTTTTATATATATATCTCCTTAAAACACTCCTGATAAGTATAAGGACCTGACAAGCTGATAAATACCTGAGTAAGGGCAGCTCATTCTGGAGGATGTGGGGGTGTGGAGGTACATCTCCCGTCCTCCCCGAGTCTAGCAAAATAATTCCTCCCTCCTTTGCTCTCCCTCCTCCCTTCCTCTCTTCACTCCCTCTCTCCCTTCTTTCTCTCCCATGGCAGAGAGATTCTCAGGTAGCCCTTAATGATCACTGCCTCCTGCCTTTCAGACCCTGGTGTAATTTGTTTCCCACAAGTGTGGGTGTGGCCTGGCACCTGCTTCTCTAACCAGCCACACGACCACATGGGGCTAAATCACATGTGCAGAGACATCAAACTTGATGTGTATTTCATTTCTGTAAAACAGATTACCAACCTGGGGAGTAGCACTACTTTTTTATTAGTCTAGTTAGAAAAAAATGGGGGGCTTTATCACAGAACATGATTAATAGAGCATTAAAAGAATGAGATAGTATTTCTCAATCTTGAGTAATGTATGGTTATCTGTTACAGCCAGTGGTCTCTAAGGAGCTCCAGTGTGAACAAATTATTTTACTGTGATTTTTTCCTACCATCTTTGTAATTATAAAACTATGTATGCTGTATTTAGTTTTATTATTTCATACTAGTATAAAACCAAAAATTACTTTCAAGATTAAATAAAAGCAAGACCATAAAGCCATCTAAATTCAAATTAACAACCCTAATAAAATGGTCAATGTTATTTCACTGAAGATAAAACAACAGATTCCACATGCATATTCTTCTAAATAATCTGGACCAGGCTCTTCTGAACCAGCATTTCTTACAACACTGTGGTGTATAATGGCATGTTCTTTCCACCACAACTTCTCTCTATAGAATCTACTTTAAATCTTATAGTATGTGATGAATTTTGGCCTTCATCTGGCCTTAATATATTATTTAGAAGTTTATCCCCTTCATTTATTCTTAGTCCTCAATCACTGATGTATGAACAACTGGGCCAACATGACCTTAATGGAGAAGGGAAACCTCAGGCAACACCTAGCTACAAGGTGGTCATTAGATGACCTACTCATTTCATCCCTTAATTTTTAAAATTGTCATCAAAATTTATAAATATAGAATTTCTTGGATTCTAAAAATATATTCACCAGCCCCAAGTTCCAGTATCACACATTTTTGACGAACAGAAAAAATATGTTTTTCTACAATATTTTTGTGCTGACAAGTTTTTGGCAAGCATTGTGTTAAATAAAATTGAAAAGGATTTCCTGGAACTTTTACTGTGTGAATAAGCCCTATGAATCTCCTAAGTAGTGATGTGATATGCAAAAGATTTTAGCCTTAAATGAACATAATTCCTCCCTCCTTTGCCTGTCCCTTCTCCCTTCCTCTCTTCATTCCCTCTCTCCCTTCTTTCCTTCCCACAGCAGAGAGATTCTCAGGTAGCCCTTAATGATCACTGCCTCCTGCCTTTCAGACCCTGGTGTAAGTTATTTCCCACAAGCGTGGGTAGGCCTGGCACCTGCTTCTCCAACCAGGAGAATATGACCAAGGTGATGGAATGTCACGTCTTCCTTACATTATATAAGATTGCAACTTGGATCTTCAGCAGACTCAGTCCATTGCCTTCCCATGCTTTGATGTGATGCAGCAGGTGGCTGCTTTGGAGCTCACCTGGTAAGGAACTGAGGACCTCCTCCAGCTGGCATCCAATAGAAACTCAAGAACTACAGGCAACAACCCGCTAGGAACCGAATTCTGCCATCTGATTTGAAAGAAGATACTTCCCAGTCAAGTCTGGGAAGAGATCCTAACCCTGACCACCAATATGTGACAGACTGAAGTTGATTCAGCCACACTGACCCCAGACCCCTGACCCATACCAACTGTGAGATAACAGAGCTGCTGTTAACTGCTCTATTTGGGCCCTTTTTTTTTTTTTAACAGCAACAAAACAAAACAAAGCATTAGCCTCCCAAAGACCCTCTTAACACAGAATACAATTTTGGTATGCTGCTCTAATCCATGTAGCTGGATTATTTGGAAAAGTGAACTATTTGTTCACTCTAATGCAGAAATCTGAAATGAAGGGCCTGGGGTTGTAGCTCAGTGGCAGAACACTTGCCTAGCATGTGTGAGGCACTGGTTTTGATCCTCAGAATCACTTAAAAATAAATAAAATAAAATTATTGTGTTCATATTCAACTAAAAAATAATTTAAAAAGAAATATGAAATGAAATGTTCCTTCAACAAGAAAGAGAAGGTATCTGTAGGTTAACTGCAAGAAATTTTTGCTACTATAAAATTCAAATAGAAATGGAAGACACATAGGAAATTTAATGAAGTAGGTTAGATTGTATTTTGTCAAGTTTTGAGCTTATATTTCTTTGAGCACTATTAGCATATTTTTGAAGTATGATTTTTTTTAAAGTTACTGAACTAAAACATTTGGAAAAAATGCCTATCATTCAAGCTCTGTATTTGTTGTTATCATCATCATCATCATCATCATCATCACCATGATTGATCTAGTTTACTGTGCCTGGAATATTTTGTAAAGTTCATACTGGGGGATCTTAATAAAGATTATGACATGATGGGGACTATTTCAAAGGAATGCTAGAGAGATATTAACATCCCCCAATTGGATGATAAGTAACACACACAGATTGTGTAAACAATAAGTGCAGCATTGAGTCTTAAATATCTAGATCCTAAAAGATTCAGGGAGAATTTGTAATACAAACCTGCCTTTAATGTAACTAACAAAGCTATCATGAAGCATAGAGTTTTATACAGAAATTTCCCACATATACACTTCATAAAACACCTAGTTTCCCACTTACTAGCTAAAAGAAAAAAAAACAAATCTTGCCATTCATAAGGCAGGTTAATCAGCCTGCAGATGACTAGTAGCACACTAGACAGAGAATAACATTAAAATTAAAATTAAAACATAGTCCAATAGGTTGTGGTTCCTGTGGCCTGACTTGATGGTTTCAGCCAGCTCCTAACCACAGCTCCAGGATATTTACTTAAATAACTTAATTCTTCTCTCATTTATAAAGTATGTGCCTGGCTCTGATTCTCTGCTTGCAACAAAGAGATTATCTAGGAAAGTACTCCTTTGTGTTCACTCTGTGGCTCACAGTAAGAAAAATCAATTTCCATAAATATCACAATGTCACACAAGGTATTGATGGGAGTACACAAGTTAATGAGCCCTTATATGAGTACAACCCTTTACAGTTTACAAAAGACTTTCACATCTCAAAAATGATGCCATACTTCCTTCATGGATCAGGATAAAAGGGCTCAGGAGTTTGACTCTAGTTTTCCATTAGCACACAACACATTAGAATAAGATATCGGCAAAAACTAAGCCTTCTGATTCCAAGTTCAATGTCATTTCATTTCTACCATATTCCCATTAACTACTGAAAAAATGGTGGTTAGAAGCAGAATGAACAAGGGACAAAGAAAGTCCTTAGTAAGTTACCTTGTATGTTCTATGGACAGAATGTGGCCCCCGGTGATTCCCATTTAATGCTTAGGAGATGTCCACTAGGAATACAACTAGATACAAGTGAGAAGCCCGAGGAAATAATAATATCTTGGTGGAAGATGAGAAAAGTTGAAATGTAATCTGTGGCACTTGGATATTTTCTTGCCTCCTTAACATCTTCTTCCAGCCTAAGTGTTTTCTGTCTTTTAGCTAGAACAACTCACGGATCTCAGGGAATCTCTCACGTTTACCAGTTTAATATGAAGAACTTTATAAAGGAGATAAATGAACAGTGAGGTACAGAGGTGAAGAGAATCAGGGAGTGGGAGGGAGATGCCTCCCAGCATTTCCACACGTTCATTACCAGGAAGCTCATTTGCCTCTGTCTTTCACTGCTCTTATTCTACATCATAGTTAGATGCTTGATCACTGAACAGAAGTTGCAGTGTAATAAGAAATGTATGTGCTCTTATTGTCCTGTAGTTCCTAGTTCACAGCTTCTAACACCCATTTGATTTACTAATGATAGAAGAATCTTTGTTACTTGTAAGCTTTTTTGCAGGGGAGAGGGATGAGCATTGAACCCAAGGGTGCTTAACTATTGAGCACCATCCCCAGTTCTTTTTGGTTTTAATTTTGAGACAGGGTTTAAGTCTCTTAGGGCTTCACTAAGTTGCTGAGGCTGGCCTCTAACATGTGATCTCCTGCTTAACCTCCCAAGTCACTGGGATTATGGTTGTGCACCATCAAGCCTGGCTGTAATAAAGCCTTTTTTGACTACACCTGAGTCTATGCTTATGAATTCACTTCAGGTGTAGCCCCTGGATGGACTGAAGATGGGACTAGTCATCAGAAAGACCAAGTGATGAGGAGGGTAGAACTTGCAGTCTCAATGTGGACCTCTGGGAAGGGAGCCGAAGGGCTGGAAATTCAGCTCCCTAAAAGTTCTCTTTCAACAGGGGTAATGAGCTTCTTGGTAATGAATGTGTGGAGATGCTGGGAGGCAATTCCCCCAAGAGGGCAAGGAAGCTCTGTATTTTTCCACTCCCTGGTTTTGATCACCTCTGTATTTCACTGTTCACTCGTCTCCTTTATAAAGATCTTCATATTAAACTGGTAAACGTGAGGGATTCCCTGAGATCCATGAATTGTTCTAGCTAATTAATCAAGCTCAAAGAGGGGGTCATAGGCCACATATGTAGCTGGTCAGTAGGAAACTCAGAAGTATAAGTGACAACCTGCTATTGTCATTGGTGTTTGAAGTGGGGCAATCTTGTGGGGCTAAGCCCTCAACCTGTGGGACCTGACACTCTCCAGGTGGAGAACATCAGAATTGAATTTAATTTGAGAACACCAAGTTGGCATGTATCCCTTAGAGAACTGCTTGGGGTGCAGGGAGAAACATGTTTGTATTGGGTATGAGAACAGAGTAGGAGTTTTATTTTTTTTCCTTTCAGACCTGTAGGTTCCCAAAGAATATCCTAAGATCCATTCTCCAATTCAACCAAAAACAAATAAAAAACAAACAAAACAAAACAAACAAAACAAAAGAGATGGTAGACTTTGGTAACCCAATCAATCAATCAATCATCACATGTAGTCAGTCCTATGTTCCACTTTTCCCATTAAGCTTCCTAGTCAGTAGTTACTGAACATCAGATTCCCTCCTGGTAGCTAAAGTTGTTTTGTTTTTTTTTTTTAAAAAAAAAAGCTTTCAAATTTGGCAACTGCTCTGGAGTTTCCTAAACATTTACAGCAAAGTGCTGGCCTATTGGCATGTACTTCCTAGGTGATTTCTCAGCTTAAAAGGCAACATGAACTCTGACTGACCGTGAAGCTTTCTGGCAGTTGTAAAACAGCTTGGGGTTTGTGGCTACAAACTGAGGTCTAGGTCACAGATGAGCATATTATCCTGTTTACTACTTCAAACTGACTTGGAAGCTAAGGAAGAAAAGGACTAGGAATTGCAAGAGTATAGAGAGCTAGACATTTTTAAATCAGCTAGAGGAATGTGCTGAAAAGCTCTCGTGGGGAAAGAAATACAGTACTCCTCAATGCAGGTTTTTGAAAGCCTCTTCTTATCTTACAACTGCAGTTGGCCCTCCATATGTATGGTCCTGCAGCTATGGATTCACCACCTTAGATTGAAAATAGTTTAAAAAAAAACTGTACTCAATATGTACAGCTTTTATTCTGTCATAACACAGTATGACACCGATTTACATAGCATTTACTTGTATTAGGTATAGCAAGCAATTTACACATATAATTTAAAGTATAAAGGAAGCTGAACATAGGTTATATTCAAATAGTAAGACATTATATAAAAGGGATTGGGAATAATTGGATTTTGGTATCCTTGCTGGTGGGGGAGGTGTCCTAAAACCAATTCCAGGTGGTCACCCAGGGATAATTGTATTTAATCAAAAGTTATGCTTTTCCATAGTGGGGGGTGGGGTAGGGAAGAATGAAAGCACTTTGGATTGTGAAGAGGGGAGTGAGGGTAGAGATGGGGTGGTGAGGATGGGTAGGATGGTAGAATGAGACAGACATTATTATCCTATATACATGTATGATTACACTACTGGTGTGACTCAGCATCGTGTACAGCCAGAAGAATGAGAAGTTATGCTCCATTTGTGTACAATGTGTCAAAATGCATTCTACTGTCATGTATAACTAATTAGAACAAATTTTTAAAAAATTAAAGGGAGATCATGGGAAGAGAAGAATGAGAACGGCGGAAGGGAGAAGGAGAAGAAATGGAGAAGTGCTTGGGAATAATACTGGCCAAATCATATTGTTATAATGTGAGCATGTATAAATAGATAACAATAAATCTCATTTTATGTACAACTATAACACACCAATAAAAGTATGGGGAAAAAACAAAAAAAAAACAAAAAAGATTATGCTTTGGGAATACACATTGCTATACTGGATGCAGAAAGTTAAGGGGAAAAAATGGGAATTGGATTCCAAAGTCTGGGTTCAGATGCCTGCCCAACATGTCATGAGCTGTGAGACTTTGGAGAAGTTACCAAACCCCTTCACATGAGAGACTGCTAGTATTAAAATTAATCGTGAGTAAATTTGCTTGAAATATTATAAAACATAGAAATGAAAAATTGTTAAGAATGACTACTTCTATTAGTACTACAGTACTCATAGTTTTTTTATTATTATAACAATATTTGGCTCTATTTAAAAACTACTTTTGGCAACTCTCTAGTTGTGATTCCACTAATTTTAATCTTACATGACTAGACATATAATATTCTACTCTCCCCATGTCTGTACCTTTGCTCTATTTGTTTTGTAGACTAAAATGGCTCCCTCCCACACCCTGTCAATTCAATCTGAAATCAATTTTTGAGCTGGGGAGGTACAGCTCAGGATAGAGTGCTTGCCTAGTATGCCAAAGGCTCTGGGTTGGATTCCCAGCCTGGCAAGAAATTTTGAAAATATAATAAACTGTACTTTCTCAAAGCACTTCTCTGCTCTGTCTTTAAGTTTTTAGATGAACTAACCTATATCTCATATGACCTATCTCTTTTCCAAATTCCCTAGATAATCCCACATTATCTAGCATTCATTAGCTGACTATATATGACAGAGCTAAGTTCTGGGGCCTCACTAAGCCTCAGGTATTCATCTCAGGAAGGAGATGAACACACTGTCCCTGCCTAACTCACAGGACTACTGTAGGGGAAAAAAACAATGAGTGGGTGAATTTGGAAGCACATTTTTAATAATATACAAATATGAGACATTCCTGTCTTTAAGCATTGCTTTCAGGCTTTCAAAAACTGTAGTAATTTAGTCCTAAACTTAATTTTCCAGAGAAAGTGGGTTCTGCATTGATCTAGATAAGAATGGTTCATACACTACCCTCTTCCTCCCCTCCTTGTAAAAGTGAAAGCCAATGGGAACTTACCTTCTCTTAGATCTCGATCTATCTTGGGTGATGACTTTTTCCCCATTGATAATCCATGAACTTCTGCCCCCTCTACATTCACTCCTGAAGGGACCCTGTCCATTCAAAAAAAAAAGTTGCAACGAAATTTCCCACTGAGTAAAGATGTTCAAAAGAAAAGATACTATACTGAAGAATTCTATGGTTCTGTATTATATATTTCTGTTGTACATAAGTCCACTTGTCTTTGAAAATCAAACTTTACATGTCCCTGCCTCTGTGAGGTTCTTCTCTATTTCTTCAATGAATATGTTCCACTTCACTCCTGTGAATCTTCTTTGCAAGCTTCATTACAATTAAAGGTATCTATAACTTAACCTCCTTCAGATCAGAGCATAGTTTCAATGGAACAGGAAAAAGTTATCATATGAATCTTTTTAATGCTCAGAATATTGTGCTTTGAACATGGACTGCATCACTGAATGATTGAATTGGAATAAATTATGTTCTAATGTTCTAGTTTTGTACTATTCTGAGAAAGAAGACTTATGTTTGTGTCATACTTTGCAAACACACAGGAGAAATCCAAATTGCACATAATATTCTTAGATTTCTTGCAATAATCTTACACCAATCAAGAGCCGAGTCTTTCGAATCAAGGGAAAGACCTCAAGATTTTGAGTAAGACCTGGTTCTGCCAATCCCTTGTAAGCGCTTTCCCTTGACATAGCCTTGTCCCCCAATTTGAAAGTGAACAGATTGGACGATGTAATCTCAAATGGGTAACTTAAAATACAACAAGAGTTTAAGTTATTCAAACGTGCAATAAGAAAATTTCATTTTCTTTTCTATTAATAAATAAAAAACGTCATTAACCTTTCCCTGATTTGGAATCACAGAATGTCAGCATTCAAATTGCTAGATTCAATTTTTTTTTTTTTGAGGAAAAGTCATGAGACCCAGTGAGAAAGATATTTACTTATGGTCATACATACAAAGGTATGACCTTCCAAACTGGAAAATCTGGAACCATGATACAGAGCTCTTAATTTGTAGCTTAAAACTCTTAATTATCTTTTTAATAAGAGCTAAGTTCCTTATGTTTTGACTATAAGTATTTCTTCTCATTAAAAAGAAATAGTTCATACTTTGAATGAAAGACTTACCTATTCTCATCCTGTCGTCCTCCATATCTGATCCAATAATTCTATTTTAAATTAAGCAAAAAATTGTATTTGTTACTAAGATATAATTTGAAAAATAAAATTAAAAGCATATTTAAAATGTTCAAAAGAGCTAATTATCAGGAAACTTCTACTTTACATAAAATACAATTTATTTTATTTAAAAATTTAATAAAAGGCAGGCTAATGTTGATGAAATTTTGGCAAAATGAAACAAATGGATTTAAAAATAGTATGAAATTAGCTCATTTTCTGTCTCAGAAAATGACTTGGAATTTGGTGTCAGAAAGAAGTTTACAATATTGTTCAGTCTAACTATTCTATATTGTAAGAATATAACAAATAGATGAAAGAAGTCAAACTTGACAAAATATCTGTGCAAGATTATAAAGTGAATAAATGCAGTTTTCTGGTGTCTCTTGAGCTAACATAAATTTGAAAAATAATAAGTGGGAATGAATGTATTAGAAGCATTACAATAAAAATATTACCTTAAATTAACTAACTTTAAAAGCATACCAATAAAAATATTTCATACCAATAATAACTAAAAAGATGCTACAAATAAAATACACTACAAATAATAATTGATAGGCATATAATTTCATAAGAATATGTAAAGAATATATTAGTAACCAATAGTGAACAAAGTCCATCTCCAGGTAATTCAAAGGCAAGTAACAATACTGAAAAGGGTTATTCTTGCTGTTCATTGAAAATATACAAGTTAAAATGGCAATGATGTATTATTTTCTACATAATACATGAATAATACAGGTGATTTAAAAATATTATTTCTTGGTACTGAGAAGTTTGTAGTAAACCAATACTTTTAGTGGGAGCAGTAAAGGTATCAGAAAATTCTTTTAGAAAAGTAATTTCATTCTGAGTACTTTATAACCTCATGGTTTGATGGCAAAGTAATTGTGCTACTAGAAATTTATTCTATGGTTATAATTCAACAGAAGCAAAAATGCTTAACATTAAGTATTCGAGAAACAATTCAAATATCCAGAAGCATGACAAGGGTTTATTACTTATTGTCCACCAGTTATATATATAATTTTAAAGGCTATAGAAATTGCTTATGATATTTTCTCAAATAGAAATCAGAACACAGACTATTTATACCATAGCATTAGCTCTGCAAATGGTGTGTATTTGCAAGAACAATTTAGAAGATAGCTTGGGAAATGAAGAAAGACAGCATAAAGAGTTGGCCCAATGCTGTTGTTTCTGAAGCCTTTTTAATGTTTACATTAAACTCAGGGATACTCAACCACTAAACCACATCCCCAGACCTGTTTCGTATTTTAGTTAGAGACAGGGTCTCACTGAGTTGCTTAGCGCCTTGCTAAATTGCTAAGACTGGCTTTGAACTAGAGATCCTCCTGCCTCCGCCTCCTTAGCAGCTGAAATTACAGGCATGTGCCACTGTGCCAGGCTGCATCAAAATTTTTCAAAAAAATATGAGGTAAGTGTATCATGTACAAAATACTTCTTTCCAATATTTGCTTTTGACTTTGGTCCTGGGTGCTATGGAAATAGGTCAGTCTTTTAAAGTTCATCACATATGCTGAGTATAGATTCCACTCCTACCCCAATATTAACTCAAGGAGGGCACTATTAGATCCTAATCAAGTGAGAGTGGGGAACAGAAAATACTAAATTCTTATTATTTGTGAATAAGAATTCCACCAACAAGTTCTTTAATAGACATTTTCTTTTTTCACTTTGCCCTTACTGGTTCAGTGTATGAAAATCCCAGTCCCTCTGCAGCTGATTTTATCAGTTCAGATTCAAGTTTATGTCGTTTCACAAACACAATTAAATCCTAGAAGGAAAAAAAAGAAAGAAAATTTATATTTAAATAACATCTAAGAGCTATGATAAATGTTTGAGTGAATACTTTTCGTTACACAATGACAAATGAACTAACAGAAATATTCAGAGTCTGGGGGGGAAGGGGGAAGTCCCCATGCCAACAGTTTTTCAAGTTAGCATATATGAGAAAAATGTGCTTCTGGCATGAATGAAGCCTGAAAGAATTAAGTTCTAGGACCTTTCCTAAATCGTTCAGTATCTTTCTTTAAGAGCAGTGGTACATTTATCAACTCTCCCCAGAGCACATGGCAGAATAAAGAGCTTTTTCTCAGATCATTGGTCTCACCTCTCTGGCCTCAATGGATTCTGGGTCAATGCTGTCATCTAATAGACTCTCATAGTAATCCACATTGTCTTGGACATCCTCATCATCTGGGTGGAATAGGAGGTAGGCCTTGGCACACTCCAAGGCCTTCACATACTCACCAACTGAAAGGTCAAGGACATGTAGCATTAGAGCTAGCCTAAGTCTTCCCAGAGGATTTTAAAAAAGAAACTTCAACTTTCCAATCAAAGTCAACATCAATCATCAATAAGAGAGAAGACAAATTGAGCAGAGTAGCCAGAAATACAGATAAAGGAAAGACATGGATTCACATACTCAAAAGGGATTATGTTTAGTCTGATTGGGTGCTAGACATTTTGCATAGATTATCAAAAGTTTCTACACAAAGTTGCTCATTAATAACTTATTTAATACAAACAGCAGAATTGGAGAAATTAATTCTTATTTCTGTACTGAGTTTGGGTTAAGTATGATCTTCTACCACAGTGATGTACTATTTTATTCATAATGTATGAGAAATATAAGTAATTTCAAAATGCTGTTGCATTTGGGGTAAAGTGCCTGTTCCACAGAAAGACTCACAGAACCCCAGATGCTCTGGAGGACTTCTCTCCAACCCCTCACCACATAACATCAGCTTCAACAGTGGCCAAGTATGAAAAGCAACAATTAAGAATGTTTCAACTACAAACTCTTCATTATAGAAACATTTACCTATTATAGAAGAAATATTTAGAAATATTTAACCATCACAAACAAAATTTTGAAATGCTGTACATCATGTTTTTAGGTCACAACACTTCAATATCTTTTAAAAGAAATCATATACACACATATTTTCAGAGATTGCTTTGATTTTTTAGTAAGAATGATAACATTAAGCAATTCTCTCAACTCCTTTGCAGTCACTGCTAATGACTTGAGCACATGATTTATTATCTGCCATCAGTGCCAGGACAATGAGTAATGTTTTGCTTTTGGAAAGGGAGAGGCTTTGCCAAAGTAGCTTAAAAATGTTGATTTTCCAAAGTAGTGTTAAAATATTGGCTTGAGTCTTTTTCTTCTTATTTTAGAAGGGAAATACTTTCTTTACTAGTGACTTCTCTAAAAGGCACTGATACTGGAGACAGTGAGAAGAGCAACTAGGAATTATGACATGTCACTAAGAGAAGTGACTTCAAGACAATCACTTCCCTACAAAATGAAGATGTTAGACAATGTGGCACCAAAGACCAATTTCATCAATCTCAATTCTATTAACTGCTCTAAAGCACAATAAAGGATGCTCAATATCTCTTTCTCAATAAAATAAAGGGAAAGTAAAACTATATTGAGATTTCATTTTTCACTTAATGGCCTGGGGAACATCTAAAAATTTGATAATATATTCTGATGATGAGCAATGGAAAATGCACTCCATCTGGAGGAAAATTTGGCAACATCTGTCATAACTACAACCAATAAATCATTTAACCCATCAATTGAATTTCCAAACATGATCTTACAGATAGATATCTGTGGTCAGATGTGCAATGACATACATAAAGTGCTCTTCACTTGAAAGTACATGCATTAGTAACAGATCACTACCAACACAACTGCCCATTAATAAGCTGACACTAAAATAAATTATAGTTCAATGACACGCAGATATGAATAAAAATGGATGAGAAAGATCTCCACATACTGATACATTTATGCTAAACCCTAAAAACTTGCAAATATTTAGCCGTTTGGCTAACAAAATGGTGATTTCATAGGCTAACCTGCTAAAAAAATCTGACATGCATTAAGTGAAGAAACAGTGGGGGAATAGTATAAATAATATGTTGCCTTCTGTGTAAAAGGAAGAAGAAGGAGAAACATTTTCTGTGAGTGTATATTAATTTCTACATACAAAATTTGGAAGTATAGATAAGAAACAAGGTTGATGGTCATGAAACTGGGTGGTGGAGACACGGAGGAGAAGGAGGATTTATAATATTTGGGTCTGCAAGTCATAGGAATGTATTACTATTAAAATTAAGCTCCAAGAATTAAGTTTAAAAATCATATAGTGTCAGCCTAGGTATAATTTTCAGGAGATTATCACAGTATTAGATTCTGTACTTTGCCTATTTTATGGTGTCACCTTCTGCTCTTCTTGTCCCAAGCAGTGATATGAGATGAGGGAAAATTGTGTAAATTCCATGCTTTGGTGATAAAGAAAGCAGAGGACTAAACCGTGAAAATGTAGTGTCTGCAATGATGAAAAGCGACCCCCCAAAGTCCTCACAGATAATCCACACTTTACCTCGGTAGTAGGCAAACTGCAGGTAGTCATAATGCAGAGGGAGGAAGTTCTCAATGGGCGAGAGGCGGCCAGGGCGAGTAGCAAGCTCCCTCACACACTCATGCTGGCAAACCAGCACCTGCATGTAGTGATCTGGAAGACAAGAGCCAAAGGTATGTCCTGCTGTCTGCTGACAGTCAGGTGTTGTTACAGCTGCAGTTCCACAAGGGCATTCCTTACTTCCCACACTGCCAGAAAGAAGTGCCTACCATCAGCACTTTGTGATGGTTGATAATGACTTGCCCTGGTCTCTTTACCAGTGATTACTCAACAGTGGTAGGTCCCAAACCCTCTGGCTCATGGGCTTTTTCTATGTTGTACCCTTCCTTTCCCAAGTATCCCTTTCTTTACCTCCTTTGAATGTGATAGAAGCCATTTCACCCCATCCACATCCAGCACATGTAGACTTTATTATTTAACAACTCTGACGCTTCTCTTTGGATGTCCTAAGCATCCTGAAATGAGGGTTGTAAGTTCAAATTCTAGTGATATGAAGGAACTGTTCAGAGAATGGGGCCACTGTGTTGATTTGGAGTTTAAGCAGAGAAATGAAACAAAAAAGCTCCCCTTCCCTGAGCAGGGTAGGCAGAAATACAGATAAAGGAAATGTTTTCAAGACAAATTTGCCTAAGGAGGAAATAAAAAATAAAATTAATAATAAAAATAAAATAAAATAATATTATTTCTTGACATCTATTGATGAAGACTCCATCCAGTTACAAATTAGCCCATCACCTGGACATTATATATTCTTTACCAGGAACTGGTAAAGTAGGGGAAAGGATGAAAGCTAAAAAATTCAGGTAAGCATTTTTCCTCTTTCTCCTTGCTCCCTCTTCTATGGCTCCCATTCTTCCCTCTTGCCCAGACTTTGATTTTGACAATGAAGACAGAGGCAGTCTTTTCCAGAAAGAGTAGTCCATTCATGTTGGGCTGAGCAGGTTGCCTTGAGAAGGATGATAGAATCTATTTGACTATGGTTGTCCAACTTAATTTACCCAAACTGCCTTCTTTCAAGAGGTTTTCTGTTTAGTCATCTATCTGATTTGTTACAAAACTTCAATAGACACTACCTATTAGTGTAGGTAGTACACCTACACTAATAGGTAGCTGGATGATCTTGCAGAGGGATCTCAGAACACAATAGGAAGGAAACGTGCATTTTCTGGTATGGGGGAAACGGTGCCAGGTTCACATGAGCTGGCTAACTCACTCCTAGGGGCACAGTTAAAATCCCTGAAGTCCACTGGCCCCAGCTGGGCCATGTGAGAGGAAGAGTGAGTTCCATTTATTTGATTAGCTAGTTAGAAATAAACAGCTAGCTATTTTATTTCTCAAAGGAACAACAACAAACAACCTTCAGCTGTCTTCTACTTAACCGCTTACATTCCTCTTTACTTTCTAATATACATTTCCCCTATTCCAAATGACAAGCAAAATAAAAAGATGGAAAACACATGCACCATGAAATGACTTTCTGAATGAAAATATTTTTCAAAGCTGGATATAAACAGCAACAAAAGTGACAAAATGATATCCTTCAGGGTTATTCATCAATAACTGCATTCAGCAGCCATTTGTATTTCTCTCCAACTTTTAATGTCTCTTCTAACTCTAAAACACAAACATTATGGCTTTCTAATACAGTCTGTATTTTAAATGCCAGTTTTACTCCTAATTTAGGACACTTTTGAACCAGACAAGAATTTACATAGTGAGAGTTGTCATATTTCTTTTTATGAGTTGTATTCCTTGCCTGTGTTCTGCTTGAATGTCATTGTGCAATTAATATGTTTTTAATAAGCATGCGATCCAAGACACTTGTGTGGGAATACTTTAAAAATGTTCCTTCTCATAATAAACTGGATACACTTCAAATTCCCAAGAAGATTTACCATATTTCTGAAATTGAAAATGTTTGGTTTGACTCTTTTTATTGCTTTTCTTTATTGGAAGTTGTGATGGTGGCAGTGGTAGTTGTATTAAGAACCTGAGCTAGAAGACCTGTATTCTTTTCCAGTAAACCATGTGCTGTGGTAATGACCTTGAGCAAATCATCAAATGCTGATCTATGGGAAATAGTCAGTTTCCTAAACCAGATCTCGGATGTTTGCCAACACTTTTCCTTGGGCATTCACAGAGGCAGGTTTAAAGCTGAATGCGGGGGGTGGAGCACATATTTCTACAATATAACAACATAGCAAACTATAGTAAAAGAAAAGCCTGCCTATTTCCCCCCTCCAAAAAAAAAAATAAGTGTAGAGAAATACTTGCAATTAAAATGTAAAATACGCAAAAAACTGACATTGAATTGAGCAATGCTCACAATACTGCAGGCAAATGGATCTGGCAGAAGCCCAGGGAAACAAAACTTTGGGGGAACAAATCCTCAGTAATTCATGGGTTTATTGATTTTAGGTGAACTGAGCTGATTTTGAGTAATAGGGAAAAATTAAATGTAATTTTGAGTCTACTAAATATATGGATTCTAGTCTATATTTTGGTAGCTATACCCTAATTGTCCCTTTAAAAATCCTTAAAAATTTATGACCTACATTCTCACAAACATGGAGGATTGTTAACCAGTTAGTCTGCAATATTGTTAGTTATCTGTCATTCTAATTCATTCATTCATCCACCTATTCATTTAACCAATATTTACTAAGTATCTACTATCTGCCAGTCATTATGCTTAGGTACTGAGGACTTAGCACCGAAACAGGACTTTAGACAAATGACACAGGAAAACAACATTCTGAAGGTATTTAAGTAAAAATAAACATGGTATACCCAAGGAAATAAAGGTGCAGTAAGCATCAATCAAAGAGAAGTTGGGGAAAGGATTGATGAGAACATATATATGAAAGTCCTCGAAGGTTTGGATTTTATTTCAAGTGGAATATAAACCATTGGTGGTAGTGATGCTGAGGTTTAAGTAGGTCTGTGAATACAGAATTTTGTGTCTCTAAAACACAAAATTACCTGTCTCTGTTTAGTGTCAAACCTGAACTATACACTAGAAGCAGTAAGGAGGCAGTCACAATAGTTTAGTTAAAATATATAGGGTGTTAGCAAAAGGGATGCAGAGAGCCAGAAAATCCTAAGTGCTACTGGGAGGTAGTGTCTATTGAAGTTTTGTAACAAATCAGATAGATGAAAGGAGGAATTGAGGACAATGTGCGCCTAAAAGATAACTTCCTGGGACTTGGCTTCAGTTACTAGTTAGGTGCTTTCTTAGAGAACACTAGAAGTTGGAGAAAACAAACTGATTTCAATAATTTGCATTTCTATGAAACTGAACACTGTTTTTCATATATGTAACTTGGAACACAATACAGACTCAACAAAAGTTTGTTAAACAGCTGTTGAATAAATTACTCTTTTTTCATTTTTCAGTTATCTAGACTTTGACAATACGCTCTCTAGATTCAGAAAAGCCTGGATTTGATATCCAGCGTCATTTTATTCATGTTGTTTAATCTTACTGAGGGATAAATTCCTCATTTAAAAAAGGAAGAGGAGTCTCTTCAATGAGGTGATAGTGACTGCCACCAAGATGCAGATAATTGTGAAAATGCTGATGGGCAGCCCTTTTGTAGTCCAGCCTAGTGACACCACCAAAAATGTCAAAGCCAAAAGCCAAGCCCTAAGAGCATCCCACTTGACCAGTAGCATCTGATGCCTGCAGACTGAGGGAGGATGGCTGTACTCTCTGGGACTTCACACCCAGCGTCTACCCTGCACCTGCTGCTTTGTCTACACAGTAGCAGCACCCACCATTCCCTGCATCAGCTTGCCCAGAAACCAATGCAACAAGACAGCTGCTGTAGGTGTCATGCTCCCTTGAACCCCACACTGTCAATTCCTACAAAAAAAAAAAAAAAAAGGCCACAGCAGCATACTCCACTCCAAGAAGCAGCCAAATAAGGCCCCTCCATGGGCTTCTCCTTCCCTCAGAGGGTAGCCTCCTGCCCAAGCCCCATGGCCCTGGGGCCTCAATAAATTCTCTTTTCTTTTGACTGAAACAGTACAAACAAACAAATAAACACAAAATGGACATGGTGGGGGGTAAATAACTACATAGTATCTGCCTACAGAATTGTAAAGAACTTTGTATGTTATAATTGCTACATTAAGTATTAGTTTCTCTCTCTGCTAAGAAATTACCACTAGCAATAATACTAGTGATAATAACTTCTATGCTCTCTTTAAATATGCCTTTTAAATATGAAGGCTCTTAACTCCATCTATAAAACATTTTGCAATATTTTCCAGTTGCCTTTTGTAGATCAACTTAATTTATTGTATAAGTTCATATTGATGGGTCTTAGGAAAAAAGTCTTTTTCTTGATTTATCTTGTCTTTTTCATGCTTAGAAGAGTTTTTCTTCTCCCAACATAACACAAATCTCTTACATCTATTCTAAAATTTTTGCTTTTTATACTTATATTTTTAATACAAATAAAATTTATTTTCATGCATGGTATACAGCAGGGAACTAATTCTGCTGGTCCGCCAATGCTTAATTAGCTAATATCAGCAGTTACTGTATATGGACCATACCTACTATTTTAAATACCATTCTCATATATAGTAAACTATTCTTTGAAGTAATTAAAAAATACTATACCAAAGTGTTTACTACTACATTGTTTATAAAAATTAAACCCTGCAATAATTTTAATATTCATCAGTAAGACTGGTCAAATAAGTTATGACATCACAACATAATGGAATGTTACCTAGTCATTAAATATAATCAGGTGAATATTATGTACTTACATTAGAAGAAGTCCACAATTAATTGTTAAGCACAAATAAAACAAAAATATGTTGAAAAGCAGTACTTATACTATTTCCCTGTTTCTATAAAAATGCAATAATAATTATAGACACATAAATATCTACAAATCAATTGGAAAATGTTAACTGCACAAATAATCAAGGGGAGATAGGATGGGACTGACATATGAGAGTCTTTCATTTTTTAGAATATATACTTCAACATTGATGCAATTCTTTTACAAAATGCATGTAGTATTTTTTTAATGACAAAATAAATAAGAAGAAAAAATAAGCTTTACCTGCAATAGTTTCATAAAGACCCCCTTTATGCCCTAAGTACTCATACTCTTCAAATCTCTGAGGCCCCTCGCATAAAGTTCTGCACTCCACATCTTCACTGAAATATTCTCGTAAAGCTTGTTCAAAGTACTTGATAGCCAGTTCAAAGTCATCAGCCTCATAGTGTTTAACGCCTGCACTGTAGCTCTCCTGCAAATACACAGAAAAAATATATTTTCAAAAAGCAGCATGCAAGCAGCCCCAGGATCATGTAGGAAGGTGGGGTGTGGAGCTCACATGTGCTGCAGAGAGATAAAACAGTATTACACCTGGAGCCCAGACTGTAACCTCCCTAGATTCAAATAATTGTAAATGAGAGAGGGCTGAATGAGCAAGTAGGCTGCTCTGGCACTAGTAATTTCATTCTTCTCCTGAGCACACATTAAGATTATAATTTCTAGTCCCTTTGCCCGTGGGTAGGGCCATAGAACAAGTGCAGGACAGTAGATGTGGATGGAAATAACACCCACTTGCAGGCCTTGCCCAATTAAAGAACAACAACAACAACAAAAAGTAGTCTTCCATCTAAAATCTTTCTCTCTCATCCTTCACTGCAATGATTTTAGAGGCCCTTGAGAATGGTCATGGCAAAAAATGGGGGGAAAAAGTCCTTCTAACATGGGATTTCAAATAACATTTCATAAAAAAAGAATTGTGTGGCTCTTTAAAACCCCAATTTGAAAAGTACAGGTACCATGGGCAAACCTGTGACCTAAGAACCCGGGAGCCATGATGTGACCTGCTCCTGTGACAAAGCTCCTAAGTATGAAGTGTGTTGGAAGCAGGCACAGTGGTAGGTGCTTGTAGTCTCAGCTACTCAGGACACTGAGGCAGAAGGATTGTTTGGACCTGGGAGTTCAAGAGCAGCCTGAGAAATGAAAGTAGACCATGTCTCCAAAAAAAAAAAAAAAAATAGTGTTGGAGCAGAGCTGAGGGTTACAGATACTTGTATGATGTTCTGGGTTTCCCAATACACTGATTCGCTAAGTTAATTTTTATTTCCCTCAATTTTTAATATTTTTAAAATTTAATTAAAAACTTAAATATTTTCTTGATTTTTTTGGACTGTGATAATTATAATATTTCATCTGAGAACTCTGAAATATAAAAACATGACTGGAAATTGAGACTCAAATTGAGATATCCATTCACATGAATCTGGTTTGGGTCAAATGAAACTCAGGAGCACATAGCTCCATGGGGCATGAGGCAGGGGTCCTCAGAACTCACAAGGTGAGGTTTGGCTTCTCGGTCTATCAGCTGGAACTCTTCCACACCAGCCATCATTCTGTAATTCTCAATGTTCTGCTGCATTTCCATGTGCTCAGGATTGGCCATGAAGAAAGTGTGAGCAGCTTCCACTGCTTTTTGCAATTGGTTAAGCTGCAGGGGAAAAAGAAGGAACAAATGAAGGCAAACGTGTCTAAGCTGGGTTCAGAGAAATAAAAAGATTAATTCAAGGTCTTGTAGCGTAAAAGTGGTAAGGCCAGGATTCCAGTTCATAGTCTTTACTTACACATATTTTTCCACTATATTATATCTAACATCCACACTTAAATGTGAGGAAGTTGATTGTGTTCCCAAAATAATATGTGGATATTTTGACATTGGTGAAAATGAGTACATGTGCTTTGTTCCACATTAATCTCCTTCCTCGCTTTTCTTAGCCACCTATGTTTTCTAGGAAACGAAACCTATGTGATTATGTTAGCTTTATAGTTAATTAAATAGAAAAAAATCTCCCCAGGGCTGTATATTCATTTTCAATATTTTTTGTCTTATACTTTGTCCTCTTTGATTTTGCCCATTTTTCCCATGAATCCTGAAACTCAAAGGACGAATACTCTTTTCATTTTCCAAAGGATGGAAGTAGGAAACCTATCCTTCTGTCAAATGTGTCCTCAGGCTTCAGACAGTGATGAATTAAGAGTGAAGGAGTAAACTACTCCAGTATGTAAGAGACCCTGAACTTACCACTCTGATTCTCACTAATAAAAAAGGAAGGACTTTTAATAATCACCACACAGACATTGTCTTCCTCCTAAACCACTTAGACCTACTCTCCATGGACAAAGCAAGGACTCATTTTTAACACAAAAGAATTAAATTTATCAATTTAAGACATTTTGACCTGTGCTTTGGTCATGGAGATTGTCTACAGAAAGATCCTTTATTTCATATCATAAAAATAAATATTCTCATTAGTAGTCTTTTTCATAGTGAAATCGAAAAGATATGTTGGGTTTGTTTTAAAGTATGAAGAAATAAAAACTCATTATTATTGAAGGACAAAATATAAAATTGTAGGACATCATATAATATTCAATAGGTCTTCTTTTGGAAAAGTAATTACTCAAAGACTTAAAAATACAAATGACAGTGGGTTCTCAAGCCCCTAGTCACTGCAGGCTGGTGATATATTAAGAATTGACTCTCCAAGAAAAAAAAAACTGCTTAATTTTACAGTGTCGTATCCTTATTATCATATTCTTAGTTAATGACTTTCTTCCTATTAAATCTTTCCTCAAAGTACCTTTTTTCCATTATTTTTCCCTATGACCTAAATTTTGTGCAGCCAGAATTGTTTTGGTTTTCAAAATCTCTAATTTTAGATGTTTCTTTTTATCTGTTTTTATTTTTCTCAATTTCTCACACACTAATCAGATAAATAGGAATTCTATGGGCATCTACATAGTGATAGTTATACAAGTACAGAGAGAAAACAATGGGCTTTAAATTGTAGGTAGGTTCACTTTTATTGGCCAAGTAAACCTGGAAAATGTCTTTTAAACATCTGCACTTCAGTTCTCCCTTAAGAAAAACACACTCACAAAAAAAACTGCATATCAGTATCTACCACATAGCATTTTGGAAGGATTTAACTGTGTAATATATATCGATATGGTTTAAAAAAAACATTCAAAATAAATGAACCAATGTTAGCATATAGTTTATAAAATGATCTATCAGTTTTCAAGATGTGAATCTGTTCCCTTGAATGAGTATAACCCATCACTCTCATAAGGACTATAATCTATAATTCCTGTGAACATACCACTTACGAGAATATAATAGGCAACTTTTAGTAAAAATTATCTCAAATTAATAGCCAAATCATAAGTATTATGTAAAACCCTTTAGTACTGACATGTTCTGATTGCATAGCACTAGGCCTTAAAGTTGATAGAACACAAACAAATAGCTGTGATGCTCATTTTCCTTTTTATGCCTTGGCTCAGGCTGTTGCATGGATTTAGAGAAGCTTTGCTCCTGTGTGACTTCTTATTAAAATGTAACACATCCCATAAGGCCAAGCTTGAATCCTGCTTTCCTTAAGAGCTGCTCTCCCAAACCTATAGCTCTGGTGAAACACCAGATATTATCTTATCCCTATTCCTCTATGGGTACTTAACATATTCTGCCTTATATTTTATCTCAGTATATTTGCATCTCCCAGTAGAACTTTCTGTGAATAGGGATGATATAAATTATTTATTTTTATTTCCCATCTAATTTACATATAAATAATATCTATGATATGTCTAAGAGAAAAATGTAAAGCAAATCTTTAACATATAGATTGAGAGGTATGTTACATGTCAGTGTATCTCATAGACTATACAGTACTAAGAGGACATAACACTGAAAGTTTCCAATAGTAGTTATCACAGGTGAATACGTTTCAGTAACTCTTGAGAATGGTCAGCTAATGTTTGAAAAACCACATTGCCTATTTGCTTATTTGGTGCAGTAATATATATGAATGTATTTTAACTCTGTGTTAAACATAATGCCATCTTCCTCATACAAATATAAAGAAGATTTCATAACTTCACACTGAACCATAAAATTTCTTCATGAACTGGCCTTGGCTTTTAAATTATTGTAAAGCAGTTCATGAAACTAAAACTGTCTGCCATTAAAAAAAAAAAAAGATCATTGTTTCAACTGGAAAGATGATAAATTTGTACTTTGTTGTAGAAATAAAATTCACATACTGGGTTTCATTGGAAAAGTCCACAGAACCATGTGCACACTACATATAATGTTGTATTAATGGATGGAGATTACTACCAACCTCGTAAGTACTAGATTTTGACTAAAGAGGAAGCTACCAACTACTCCACCAATGCAAATCAAAAGCAAATGGCATCTGAAGGCTTCAAACCGGATTTCTTTAAGGTATCCTTAAAACCAACCACAGAAGAGGGTAGCTCTAATATGAGGGTAACTCTATGCATTAGAAAAAAAGAAATTTTGAAATAAAGAAGAATTGAGGAAAGGGGAATGATTCAACAAGAAGATGGTATTGAACTTAAAAGGTGAGCCACTGGCCTCTGAGATGTGAGAAAGAAGCCTGGATCATTTTAACCCAAGCTATGAGGAATGCAGGCAAACATTTTCTCCTGCCAGCCCAGAAGCACAACCCTACGTGGCAATCATGCTGCCTGGAAAAAGAAATGAACACTGACTAAATCAACACCCTGCTGATGTTCGGAAGTTGCAGTGTCATGAGCTGGTGAGTGAATGAGGCTCTTCTGACACGCAAGTCATTTTCCATAGCCAGCAATAAAGGAGACATTTCAAAAGCACGCACCAATGATTGAAAAATTTCCAGTAGCTATCCATGGACCACAGAGAGATTCCAGACACTGCATCAGAACATTCAAGAACTCTAGCATTTGGCTCCAGTCTTTTTAGCATAACTTTGTCCTATCCATCATTAAGGAAACTTTTCCCAGATGAGTTGAACATACCAAAAGTTTTGCAACTTCCCATCACACTACTCAAGAAAACCCATGTGAGTCCAGTACTCCAGTTGTACCCAAATTCTTCACTACATTCATTCACTTATTCAGCAAGCATTTATTTTGCATTAACTCTGTGCAGGACACTATGTTAGCCAAGGAGAACAAATATGTGGCCAAGGCAAAGAACCTGCTTTTTGGATGCTAATATTTTCACTGAAGGAGACAAATCTCTAGTGAGTAATTTTTAGTGAAAGCAGTTTGAGTAAGTGCTAAGTAGGTATAAATGAACATAGTTGTGAGCCTGGCAGGATTGGGATGGAAGGAGGAACCCTCAGATCCATTATCAAGGAAGATCTCTCTGCAATGACCTAAAAGTGGAGAATCCAGTCATGAGCTTAGCAGAAGAAAGATCATTTCAGGCGAAAGAAAGTCAAGGGAAAGGGCCCTCCAGTGGAAAAAGCCCTGGCATATTTTAAAAGCTGAGCAGTGACTAAGAAGGGAGATTTGAGAAACTGGAGGACAGGTCACTTTTAGTCTATGCTCAAGAGTTCCATGTCAATCTAAGTGCAAGGGGAAGCTATTAAAGAAATTTAAGGAGGGATGTAACAAGAATCTTAAGCACATTTTAAAATGACAATCAAAACTGTTATGTGGAAAACAGATTTTGTAGCGAGCAGGAGGGCTCTGCAATAATTCAGATCAGAGTTCATTCTTGTACTTTGCAAAATAAAAATAGGGCTGAATAGGTCAGTTGCTTCCTCTTTTTCTTCCTCTCCTCTCCATGCTTTTCATTCCTTTCTTTTCCTATTTTGCCCATTCTTGCTGTGGCAATGTTTCTCAACGCAGAAGGCACACACAGCACAAAAGAAAAAAAATTAAATGTCCAAACATAGTAGGAAAAATATAAAAGTTCCTTTGATTCTGAATTAGGGCAAATATGAAGCTCAAAAGTTTTGAAAATGAAATTGAGAACAGCTTGTGAGATAAGTACAAAAAAGGAAAAAGCCAAATTCTAAAGCACATTAAAACACATAAGAAACACTGTGCATTTCAGGAACAATACTTTTTCTCTTCTGAGGACTTTTTGAACAGTGGGAGTAAAACACAGTGTCCAAAATAAGTTATTTCCATTCTACTACTCAGATATCAATGTTTTCAATAAAGAAACAGATTTTTTTTCCTCTATATTCACCTCCCTAACTTTGGAGATTTATCCAATATGGTGCATAACCTTTTGATAAGGTGCTATATTTTTGCTTTGGACTTTGTTTCACAATATAGCAACTTAGGAGACTCTTAGCCCCATGTGAGGTTGCTCATCAGGTGACAAGATGTAAGTAGACACCGGAAGACATTAGGTTTCTAAATCACAGAATATTCAAGTTCTAGCTAGTATCATTAGCACACCAGTTAGAGGGGGAAAAAAATTGGCAAGAGGTGAAACCTAAAAATTCCTGGCCTGAAAATGTAAGTCTTTGTTTTATGGAGCTATTAGATATATACTGTGACATAGGACACTTTTGTAGATATTTCATCACTTGCTAAAATCTCCGCGAATTTACTTCAAAATTTTGTGAACCCTAGTTAATTTTTCCTCCCAAAGTCAAATACATAAATATAAATATATTTTAAATTGAACAAAAAATTTTTAAAATATTCTTTTAAAAAAGTGTAGTATTTCAAAACAAAATTTGGAAGCAGTTTGACCTCCTGGATTAAACTAAATCTTGTAAATTATATCTTTCAAACTTAAAGACCTGGCTGTGTAGTAAGAATTCAATCTTATTTAAAGAAATTCCTAAACTCTACATAAGGAAATCATATTTTTAGACAATCAAAAATTTGCCACATTAAACATGACTTTTCATTTTATTTCCTAATTAGCAATGCCATTCTTTATGATAATATACCTTGTAAAAAGACCCATGTATGAATTACTTTTATCATTCAGAAGCAAAAAAAAAAATAGCTTGTTTCTCCTGAGAGATTTATAATATTAAGTTTAGTATATGTTGAAAAGTCCATAATATATTGTATTGCCCTTTTTGCCCTGACTTCTTGGAAGCTCAGAATTAAATTTTATTTCATTTATAGTAACTATATTACATGGAGTTTTTAGTATATCTGGCATACTTCTCTTTTTCTTTCAGGTTTTCTTTGTATTTCCGTTTCAAAAATCTTAATATAAAAATAATTGCTGTAGCAAGGCAACTCAAAGACCTTTTGAACACAGAAAAGGTAAAATTTATTAAAAGGATATATCCCCAGAGAAAGGGAAATTTCTAGTAACTGTATTTCTTTCTTATATCTCAGTCAGTATAGAACATGGGAAATTTCTAGCTTTGAAGAATCCAGTCATTCTTAAGTTAAGTGTCCATGCCAGTGTAGAAAATGAACTTATCTTTGCATTCATGGAATGTTAGTCTAAAATGTAGTCATGGTTATAAGTAAATATTTATAGATTTCAAAATGATACTTTGTCAGGATTAAAGGGGAAATGAGATTTCTAAGGAGTAACAGTTCCTCTGTGGAATAGGTTGGAAAGGAAGAACATGTCTTTTGAAAGCACTTTCTTTTGCCAAACTGCTTATATGCTTTTCTTCAATTACTTACGGCCCTGAGTCTGATTAATAGACTCCTGCTCTTTTTTAAACACTCTAGTGAAGTTTAAATCCCATGTTTACATTTTAATGATAAACACTGACGCCAAAAAGCCACTGCAGAAAGAGGTTTACCCTGTTAGCTCACTGGAACAACACACTCCATGTGCTCAATTTTCTAGGTTTCTTATCTAAATAAAGCTCATCTTTCTGGTGGGAGAAAAAACACTAAATGAAGAAGCAGAACTTTTCAACATGCTATTTCAGATTAGATACTATTTAAAACAAAAGGGCTTGATGTTAAAAAAAAAAATCTCAAAATATTAGCCAAAAATAAATGTGAGCTTAATTGGATAAAATCCCTCCAGCCATCTGTGAATTGTCTGACTTCCTGACAAGAGAGCAGTCAGAATGCAGTGGTTGCTGGGCCAGGAGGAGTGAGCACTATCTTAGTGTTGGAATGTGGACCAGTTGTGTCTGCCTTGGATCAAATTAAACCGGTCTGCGTGGAATACTGGTGAGTGGCTGTTGTTTTTGGTTCTCAGCACTAGGACAGGGTGCCTGGAGAACCCAGCCGCATCTGAACCTCCACACTGTTTGTAGTCTCCCTTGAGATGTCAGAGGGTGACTAATGGAGTATGGGCCAAGACCTCTTTGACATTTGCTTCCTGCTACTGTTTCTGGAAATATTAACTTTAATCTTCTCTGAATATTTCTTGTGAAGGTCTATGCCACTCATTTTATAATCCAGTTTTGCAGATGTCTCATGATTTTTGTAGTACTCACCTCTTGAATGTGTAAAGAAGCTTACTCAGGTCAGATTTTGAAAAACAAATATAACTCCAGTATTCCTCTATAGAAGCTCAGAACTACACTCTTCTCATGGGCAATCATCATATTGGTGAGCAGAATCTAGTTTGTGAAGTTGCTAATAATAAGATTTATCTTTATATAGTTTACAAAGTGCTTTACAATACTAATGATAAAAATAAAAGCAATAAAAATGATGATTTATTGACTGTCTACCTAATAGAATGTGAAATTCTTCAAAATGATAGTAGATGAGCCTTTATGCCTCCAGAAGTAGTTAGTCATTATGTATGGGGGTACATGCTGATACAAACAGTGTTTTAAAGCACCATATAGAAAACTGCTGGACATAATTGCCCTTTATGAACTTGATAGTTTAAATACAAAAGTTTTGGTGTATACTTTTCACTCATGTTTTGCTTTTGCCTGGTTTTTCATTATTATAAATGGAGATGAATGCTATCTTCCCGAGTGATCTGTTAACAGTTCTAGCTGGCCCCCACTTCACTGGTGCCAGAAGTCAGTTCCCTAAGTGCTCACTCTAAGTGTTGTAGGGACAGATGAGGCAAGGCACCAAAGACAGCAGGAAACAGTTTTATTTGGCTGCAGCCAGGTTCAGAGGGCGCAGCTATTGCTGTAACTAACTAATCCCTTGGACCCCAAGTTCAGATAGTTTCAGAATTTTATACCCAGCATGTAAGGGGAGGGGCTCAGAAGTTCACAGTCTGCAGAAGTTCACATAAAAAAGCAGTTTTTTCTTTCACTGTTCTGGTCAAGTTAACCCTTCAAAGACAATACCCTGAAAAGGGGAGAGCATCTTCTCCTCTTTCTTTCCTTCCCCTGCCAGCTACCAGTGGAGCCCAACTGGTAACTTTTTTTATCTTAGAAATGTAGACATCTCTGTGAAGCTCCAGCTCAAGGCCAGAGAAGTTGTTTACACATTTCTACAAACTGCTTTACTAGATAAATATTTGTGAAAATATAGTAAGGGGGTGTCCAGCACCTGGAGTGCTGATTTCTTCCTGGCCAGTGGCCAAGTAAAATAGGACAACACAAAAATAGGAAGTTTATCTACACTGAACTCTTTTGGAGAGACTCTTTTGCTGACAGTCCTAAAATCATCCATGGTGGAGATTTCTGGAAAAACTCTGTTAATACTTTTTGTGGAGGAGGAGGTGCCACTACATCAGAGTTGTGTCTCTGTAGTTATTTGCAGACAGATCACCTTTTCCTCTGAAACTGAACAATATCATAGTCATTTCATCTTGTCCACTGTGATGATCAAAATAGTAATTATCTAGGATATCTACTTTCTAAAATACCTTTTGAAAATCAGCAGCGAAATAGCTTAATATAAACTTGGAACTAATTTACTGATCTTAAAATATGTTGAAAACTATTTTCAAATTTTTTGTGTCTGCAACATTGTTTTGACAAATGACAAAGTGGCTGACATAAAATATCTGTCATGGCAAGAAGGAGTGGGAGGCCAAGGACTGAGAATCAAATTGTGGGTTTATTTCTTGTTTCTCCCTTAAGTACCCATGTTTCCTGAGTGGATTACAAAGGGAGGCATGTTGGGCAGAGAAAAGAATTAATCATTTGGGACTTTGCTGAAAATTATAACAGTGCTAAGATAACACTGAAAATAGCCAGGTGAGATTAATGACTTGAAAAGGGCTTTAGAGCTTAGTGAACGTACGAAAGTTCTATCATGACATTTTCTAACATGCTTAATCTCTGTTCTATTTTGTGTTTACTAAATAAATTTAATATTCCACTGAAACTGCTCCACCAAGAGAAATGTAAGAAAAGCAAACAAGCAAATCAAAAGCTTTTCCACTTGCACCTTTTTGGAAATATATAAATATGCTACATTCTTCTGTGAAACGTGATCTTTTGCTCTTAGAGGAGTGGGGAGTTTACTTCAAAAAATATTCTCAAATGCTCACTTCAGCTTATGTAAAGCAATGTACCATGGCTAGAAGCCAAAGGAAAGTTCATTCCAGAGACTCTTCCTGGAGGGAACTTCCAAAAGAGTCTGAGGTCTCTTCAGGTATTTGACCCATCAAGCTGACTAATGAGTGCTCCTCGCTTGACGGGCCACATGGTGTTACTAAAAAGGTGGTTTTGATGGCAGGGATCTTTCAAAGTTTCATAAGCACCTCTGGCATCACACCTGCACCTTTTTAAGTATTTGGCCACAGCAATAACCTCGAGGCTGTACAAGAAATGAAATGTCCATGCCATATATACAGGTTGTACATAAACCCAAACATTCTCTGTGCTTTAGCCAAGACACATTATTGGGGGTGGGAGGGTTAGGCCCAGTCTGTCTGAATTTCTGAGAAAGTTAAAGTTTGGAGAAAAATATACTTGCTGACTAAACATCTCAGGTAATATCAGCTCTGAACTGGGCTTGTGAATACTAACTTCCAATAACCATAGAAAAGCTGGCCTGTCCCAGTGCTTCATTTTATAGGTGAATAAAAGACATGTCCCCAAAATGAGTATCAGGGGTATTATTATAACCTACATATTTGATTAAAACATTCACAAAAGCACAGTAGGAATTTTAGTCACCATTATGTTAAAGCAGAGGTGAGTTGACGCATATTCCATCCATGTGACAAGTGTTTGCTGATCAGTTCTGTCAGGAAAAGAACTACGATAGATCCATGCTTCTGAGGACACAAAATAAATGTGACATGGTATTGAACCTATTGTCCAGTTAGGACGAGAGGACATACATGGAATATTAATAACAAGAACTAAGGTTCCACAGGATTCGAGGGCAGAGTGAGTGGGTGCTGGCAACACTGAATGTAGAAAGAGAGAAGTGAGTGGTCACAGGAGCCTGGAAGGTTCAGGAAAGTCTTCATTGGAAAAGTGGGGGAGGACTGAGGTTCCTGGAGAACAGAAAACATGTGGATGTCTCAGATGCAGAGGAACAAGAGCAAGAAGCAAGCAGAGTGTCACAGATGTGTTTATGAAATACTGTTTTGGTCAACCTGGCTCATGTGGGAGGTCTGGATTACCAAGCAAGCAGAAACAAGGTAGCATGGGACTGGATCACAGAGATCTTTAATCATATAGATAAAATATTTTGGCTTTTATTTGTAGCAAAAGGAAGGCAGACATATCTATGTATGCATACATCTGTATATATGCAGTAATAAAATATATACTACTTCATTTCAAAAGGACTTTGAAAAAGAAAAGCTAATATATGTGAGGTGGTTTTGGAAGCCTTCATCTCCTAGCAGGGGGAAGGGAGTGAGACTGGGGACATGTGATCAATTTGATGATGTCTTCTGAGCTGTAAAAACACTAGCCTGGTGATGGTGGAATTAACTGGGAGTCAGGAGCCTGGAGGACAGGCTAAGTTCTTGGGAAACCTCCGCTAGTTCATCAAAATTTATGTAAAGTTAAGGGCATCCTTAAAATTTCATAACCAGTCAACTAAGAATATGGTGGCAAAAGCAAGTGGTAGTCTTCATTTGAGACATACTCTAGGTCTTTGGCCTCAGAGAAAGCTAGAGAGAAGTTTCTAAAATGAGAAAGCCATCAATGATTATAAATCAGTCAGAAAACCCTGGAAGGACAGGAAATCGATAATTAGCCCTTATCTTTCCAAAAAGTCTGTTCCTCTGGAAGTTCAAAGACTTATAAAGTAGAAAACAAACAATATTAAGAGTTAAAAGTACTTCTGTAGGGTAGGGCTTCAGAGTCTTCATTATACTATTATCACAGTTAATCACCATGAGTGGGATATTGTATTCCATCATCTTCAAACTCCTTTGATCAAAAACCTTTCGGGGGGGGCCCGAGAGGCTGTGGCTCAGTGGCAAAGTGCTTGCCTCGAATGTGTGAGGTACAGGATTCCATCCTCAGCACTACATAAAAATAAATACTGTGTGTTCATCTACAACTAAAAAAAAATACTTTAAAAAACTCCTTTTTAGCTATTTCTTCAAAATGATTAAAAAGACTAATTGAGTTTTTGAGACTTAACTTGGGTGATATATAAACTTTGGGGAAAAAAAATCCTTCCAACTTTCATGAAAGAATGACTTCAACTGTAAAATCATCCCTGAAGTGATACTAGAATCCTAAAATGCAGATGTTGAGTAGCCCTTCGAGATCATCGGGTATCACATCACCTCAGTCCATCCTATGCTTATATGAACGGATAGCTGAAACATGGAGTGAGAACGTGTTCTCAGGTCAAATGTTTCCTGATAGAGGAGCCAGATTCCACAACCTGGCCTTCTGATTCCAAACTTAATGATTTCCATGGCACCTAAGCCTAAGTGGCCAATCTACCTTGTTCAGCAGGAAAATGAAGAGTCTACCATTTTTAACAACTGCATAAAAAAAAAAAAATGAGTTACACACAGAATAGCTCCCTGTAAAAGTCAGTGGCAGCCAGAACAAGCCACATTGATATTCTCTCTCCATGTCACCCAGAAGAAGCCCAATTAAAGTTGCAAAGTGACTGCTAATGAGAATAGAACTATAAGATTATGTTCAAATGAAGAGGCTGGTTTGAATTGAAAAACAGCCTAGAAAAATCATATCAAATAGACTGTAAAATTATATTCAGTGGTTAAAAAAAACTCAGGGTTTCTGACTTCAATTTTGCACATACTGTGGGTTGACATTGGCTCCCATCCTCTTGAAATGTTACACTGTGTCAGAGTTTAGCAGCTGCATGTTTGGTCTGTGCTAAGAAAAGATTGCCACTGGGAACTTCCAGAGTTCAATATGCCAACTCTTTCTGCATGTGGTATTAAAAACTATGTATTTCTAGAGGCCTGGAAGCTTAGGCTACTTATCTTTCAGTTCAACCTGACCAACATTCAATGAATATCCTGTACTGGGTATTGGGTATTGGGTGGTTGGGATGGTGGTGAGAAAACTGAGGTAAAAATCTTGCTTTTCAACAGCTGATTTAGGTGATACAGTGAAAATGAGATACATCTATAACTCAGGGTCAAGTAAGGGATCTTAGCAGTAAAAACACTTAGTATAAGGATTCAAGAGAACACTTCTGAGTCAGTGGATTTGGATCTGGGAAGTCTTCATGGAGATCTTAATGTGAGTATGGAATTTATAATGGTTCCTGAAGGACAGATGGGATTTCAACAGGCAGAGGTTCAGGAAGAGAATATCACCATAGCAGTAGGAATGCTGCATCTGTTTCTGAGGATTCCTGAATTGGGAAACTAAGGGATGGAAGTGGGATTTAGAGAAACCAAGAAACTGATAAAGTAGACTGGGTCCAAAGTAGGATGGAGTTTGGAAGCTGAGTGCATGTTGTGTTATATTTTAGGAAGCACATGAAAATTTTAGAACAATAGAGTAACTGATTCTTTTAAAAATCTTTTCCAGAAACATCTCCATCTCCTTACAGAGGAGAAAGTCTAGGTAACTAGTTACCAAGCACCAGAGGATCTGTAGTGAGATAGCAAGTTTAGATTGATCCCGCTGGGCGGCAGCTGGCAATATATCCCCCTCCTTCCAACAAGGCCTCTACCTGGCCTTGAATCTCAAGTGTTTTGAAACCTGGCCTCATACTCACACTGGAAAATTTCACTTGGGAGTGCATGCAAATAAGATATGTCACATTTCCCATGTCTAAATGACCAACTTTTGGATTATCTAAAGGCTTTTATATTTTAAAGAGTGCATCATATGTCCAATTTTAAGACAGAGAAAAATCCTATCCATATTATTAAAATGAATAAAGCCTTCCATCTGAGAGTTGCCACCTCAACTTTTCCTGCCCAGGAGAACATGTGGTCCTATTGCAAAATAATGTGTGCATCTTTTTCTTTCTTTCTTTCTTTTTTTTTTTTCCATTTGCAAACACTGTTTTGTGATACCAGAGGAATCCTTACATGCCTCTACTTGGAGAGGGCAAAGCAGAAAGATTCTGTTACACTTACATTAATCTTTACCCTTTATCCCAGGTGAGCAAAGTTACTATGGGAAAGACTATATAAAAGGGGATTTATTAGCCTTCTGCATTCCTATTCCAGGGGCTGAGGATGCTAACGACCCTATAACAGGGAGATAGCAGGAAACCACTCTCTACCCTTCCATTTGGAGCTTTAACTTAAAAGAAGCTAATGGTGAATTCCTGGATGCAATTTTCACATTCTCAAAGAGAAGGCAAGTACCTGTGTGTACACTTAAGATAAACAACAGTTTCCTACCAATTATTTTGTAAAGAACTTTAACATAAATTTTCTCAAGTCAGCATCAGATACAGGCAGGACAAATGTCGTTTTTCCAACTTCTCAAATGAGAATGAATGTCAGAGAGTCCAGGTAGGAATTGCTGCTACTGTTATTGGATGTTGAACATGCAAGAAACCTGAAGCAAATGTCTTAAATATTACCATGTGTTATAAGCTAAACTGTGTCCCCCTGAAATTTATACACAAGAGCCCTAACCCCAGCACTGAAGAATGTGGTTATAGTTGGTGACAGAGCTTTTAAGGAGGAAATTAAGTTAAAATAAAATCATTATGATGTGCCCTAATAAAATCTGATTGGCATTCACATAAAAAGAGGAGGTCAGGACACAGAACAAAAGCTTGAAGATGCATGGGAACAGAGGACAGACCATTTGATGATCAGGGAGAATGCAGACATTAGGAGTCAGGGAGAAAGTCTCAGAAGAAACCAGCCCTGTTGACACCTTTATCTCAAACTTTCATCCTCCAGAACTGTGAGAAAATAAATGTCTGTAGTTTAAGTTACCCAGTCTATGGTATTTTGTTATGGCAGCCCTAGCAAATTACAATACCAAAATTTAAAACAAATAACAGTGCGGTTTTCACCAACAGCTTCATTATATTTGAGAAAACTTAAAATAATAAATAATTAAATCTGACTAACTCAATTCCATCTTACACCAGAATTCAGGCCTTTAATCTGTATGCTATATTCTCCCAATGATAAAATCAATGACCATGCTGGCAACTAAATTAAGGCATTTTGAGTATTAATTCAGTGTTCTTTCTACAAAAATCATGAAGTGACCCTGGTGAAACTATTATAAGACTAAAACAGAATAGGAAACAAGGCTAAGAAAAAAAGAGTTTCAAATGAACACCAACAGACCTGGTTTTTCTTATAATTTCTCGGGATAGGACTAAATAAATCAAAGCCAATAAATAAATATTATTTTGCAGGCATTCTGGAGTGCTATATCTGGTTTTATTTATAGTACTTAAACCTCCCATTTTGTTTTGTTCTAAAAATGAGTTTGATGAAGACCCTCTTCCTCTAGGCATTTCCTTTCATTTTATTGTAAGTGAAAGGTTTACCTAATGCAGAAAAACTCCCAAAGGGAAGATACTTTTGATTAGCTGGTAAAGTGTCTGCAAAATGCTGAAAACCTAGAATACCCACAGAGAAGTCTGCTAGGAAATGTAACCTTAATTTTGTGATGGTGAATTACTACAATGCCATACAAACTCTGGTCAGGTTAAATTAAAAGCAAAATTTCAAACAGGGATGGACTAAATTGAGGCACAATCGTATGACAGAACCTTGTATGCCCACTGAGTATAATGGGACATGAAAGATGGCCATGATACCCTCTTGAAAGGAAAAAGGAGACTGAACACTATAGAGCATGATTATGTTTATGTAATAATAACCCAAGAGAAAAAATCTTCTATTCCAAATATTAATAGGAGTTGTTTATGAGTAGAGCAGGAGACTTCATCATTAACTATATTTTTTTTATTTTAAAAACAAGTGATGGTACATATAAAATGAAGAAACAAATGGAAGTAGAATGAAAGAGTAAGCAAAGATAGAGGTGACCAAGTGATTTTCTGAATAAAGAAATATTTCAGGAATAGGTCAGGAAGGGTGAGCGAATTTGATGCATTTATGTAATTTGTCTGACAAGTGAATTCTAAAATGTGTGTTTCTGTGTGCACATGTGTGATCTGGAAGGACAGGATATTTAAATGTACAAGGGAAAACAGCTGCAGGGAACTTTTTTTGTGAACTCTTGCTTCCCTTAATCTATTTAGCAAATGACAGCCAGAATAATCTTTCTTAAATGTAAATCTGATCTTATCTCTTCCTGATTTAAAACTCTCAAAAACCCCCTCCCCCATCCACCCACTGGTTTGAGGATTAAGTTCAAATTCCTTAACATGACTCACAAACTCCTGCCTAACTTATCCTGGTTTACCTGCCCAGACTCACTTATTATTATTTTCTCTTACTTTCTGAACTGTGGTTCCATTCAATTTTGTCTCAGTTCCATTCATTTTCTCCACTCTGAGTTTGTAGTGTTTCTCTTCTTGGAAAACTTTCCTTCCAACTCTTTGGCTGATGTTTCTATCTTCTTCACTGGTCATCTTAGACATCATTTCCTCTGCTGTGTCTTCCATGCACAACCAAGTCCCACACACTCCCATACACCTCTGGATTTCACCTCACAGTGTCTCCCTAACAATATTACAGTCATCCACTGATGTGTCCTTACAGTCCTCCACTGATAGTTCTAAGTTCTCTGCTGCTTCTCTGGGGGCAGAGTTCTGAAGACACTGTTTACCAAAGCAAAGAAGAGGGTTAAGAAATTGTACAAGTTTTAATAAAAATGAACTCATTTGATGGACATCATTACCCTAGGGACATGTATGATGACCTGAGTGGTGTGACTCTACTTGGTGTACAACCAGGAAAATGAAAAATTTTGCTCCGTTTGTATACTATGAATCAAAATGTATTCTACTGTCATGTATAACTATTAGAACAAATAAATAAATAACTTTAAAAAAATTAACTCATTTGTAGTTCAACAAAACAGAATACGTTCTTTTAATTTGAAGGTCTGATCAGCTTGTGAAAATCTACACCTTTATATCTCTCTGAATGCTTATTTATTACCAGTGACAAACTTCTTTTAGCACACCTGAAGCTCTAAATAAGAAATTGGTGAAAGGTTGTCCATATATTTGTCCTTTCATCAAATACTGACAGAGTACCCTCAATCTGCCACTGTAGTCCAGTCATCAATTTGACATGACAGTATACAGGGCATGGGGCATAAGAATGTCTCTCAATATATATCAATACCAAGATAAGAGGTTATAGCATTGTGAGGGCTGTTGCAAGAAACTGAGACAATGATCAGTTAGTTAAACCCAAAGGAGATTTACATAGGAACACATAGAAGGGCCACCTAAGTAAAAATGAGTGGCATTTACTATAGAACAAAGTATTTACGGTATGGCAACCAGTTAAAAATAATAGCCATCTCCAGAGAGCTATTTTTTAAACACAGTCATTCTTACATTAAAACCCCAAATAAACCAATAATAATGTTGAGTATTTCTTATCATATTTGATTCACTGAAAACCCATCAGTTACTGATGAGGGACACATTTGCAGAAGGACAAGTGGATCTGTCTTCTTGCCACGTGGAATAAGGCGTGGGTAGACTTGTAAGATGAGAAAAATAGACAAATAAAATCTGTAAATTCCAAAGAGAAAACAGATTTCCTTGTAAATATTTTCCCTCAGGACTTCTGACCTCCATTAAGGAAATGATGGTTTTAACAACCCTGGCTTTGCCTGCCACTAGGTTTTCAAATATCTTTTCCAGGAGCAGAGAATAAGTGGAATTGACCTGGTTACTACATGCTAATGGCTTGAAAATATCCATGAACATCAAGAACCCAATTAAGATTCAATTCAATAATCACTGCAGAATTTCTGCAAGGAAAATATTGCACTGAGACCAAGAATTTGATGTGGGTAGGTTATCAGTGAATCTCTGTTTTGATTTTACTTTTTTTAAAATAGGAAAGAAAAGTATTCTGTTTTCTTGGTATTTTTCCTGAAGAATATTATTCTCTGGGAATTTATGGTCTGCTAGGGGTGAAAAACTTCTTTGGTGCCCAAATGTAGACAATAAATAGTTGATTTATGAGAAGTATTTAGTACTTCAGGTGAGGAACTAAGGGAAGAATCCATTAAGAACATAATATTTGTGTTGACCTTTGAGGAAAAGGTGTGATTAGATATGAGAAATGATGCTCCGCAAACCTTTGTTAAACTTTTAAAAGACTGAGTGAGTGCCCATTTCAAGTCTTCATAAAATGAGAGAATTTCTTGCATTTTCTTGTCATTGACCTACTTTTTCCTATTTTTATTCAAATAAGTTTTATTCCTTCTGAGAGAAACATGAACAGGGGTCACCAGGTATGGCTGCATGATAAAGTGAACGCCTAGGGAGAGAGAAGTCAGGTTCCATAAAGGAGGGGACCCTTGGGAACAACTTGGATATTCTAGGTGAAGTAGCTGTAACTGACCAAAGTGGGATACCCAGAAAGTGCAGGATAGGGTCTGGGAGAGGAGCTGCTACAGACTGTAGTTGAGGTTACTGACTGGGAAGAAGTGGATATTAGGAAAAAGGAGAGATTGACATTGTGGACGTATTTAAATGAATATAGACACCAACACTGAGCCCACAATATCTTCTATGATTGAGTCAAAATGAGAAACTTGTGTCCTCTTTGTCCCTCCTGGTGGCCTTGTGGCTTCTCCAGGACCTTGACCTTAGCAAGGGGACCTTCTTGAAGTATCATTCTACTCTGTTTCCCTCTTGTCATGTTGTCAAGCTGATGTGTTCAGAGCTGTAGCAGCCTCTTTACTAGACTTGTGAGGAAGGAGGCAGAATTGGGAAAAGGGGAAGTGTGGGGCTAGGAGTCAGAGACAGATGTTAGTTCTGGCTTTGCTGGTGAACTGCTGAGTGACCTTCAGCAACATACTTGCTATCTCTAAATCTGCTACTATTTCTCATAAAATGAAGGGTCTGGGCCAGATGGTCTTTATGATGATATTTATCTTGCTACATTTACAAAGTAGGTTATGTAACTCCTGAATGAATGACATCAATAGTGTAATTGGCTCAATCCATTTTAGAAACTAAACATGAACTTTTTCTTTTTTGGTGCCAGGGATTGAACCTAGGGGCACTGAATCACTCAGCCACATCCCCAGCCCTTTAAAAAAAAAAAAAAAAAATATATATATATATATATATATATATATATATATATATATATACACACACATATGTGTGTATTTATATTTATTTTTAAATTAAATATTTATTAAATTAAATATATATTTTTTATTTTTATTTTTATTTTTTTTTAAAGAAACAAGGTCTTGCTGAGTTGCTAAGTGCCTAGATAATCCCTGAGGCTGGCTTTGAACTTGAGCTCCTCCTGCCTCAGCCTCCTGAGTTGCTGGGATTACAGGCATGCACCACCATGCCTGGCTTAAACATGAATTTTTTAAAAGGTGGCTTCAATATATACCAAGCCTTACTTATAGACCCTCTGGTTTTCTTCACTCATTGCAGAATAGTTGATTCTTATGCCAGCACCTTTCTTCTATGTCAGTAAGAGAGTGTTCTACAGTAGAACCAGCACTGACCTAGGAGTCTTACCTGAACTCCCCTTGTTACTCTTACAGTATTCTTCTGACCAATCTTGAACCATTCCTCACATGAGAGTGGGTCCAGATTTTCTGATTATTTCCAAGCTGGCACTGGTAGGCTCTGGCTTAGACATCATATTTACACTCCCCCTGAGCTTGTCCTACAAAGGCAAAAATTTGGGGAACCTCACTACTTTGATCTTTTTAGGTATTCACTGAATGAGCTAAGGGTGAATCAGTACCTTTGGAGGACTCCTTTGGGCAAGATCACTCTTGAATGGCCTGAAACCCTGCCTTAAGGATAGGATAGGGTTGCCCATTAGAAGTAAAATGTTAGAAAAAAGTTTGGATGGAGAAATTGGTGGAAAGAGGGGGTGTTTGTATTTTGCTTCCTGGGTGGATATTTTCCCTTAGAGTTCAGGCATAATAGCAGATCTGTATTAATTGCCCTTGTTCCAAGTTTGCTATCCTGCCTCTCAGTCCTCTGCTTCCTTTACCAGTTAGTACATCTGGGGATCTTTTATCCTGGCGGGAGAACAAATCTACTGCACATCACAGGTAGGATTTCCTGTTCTGCTGAATATCTATGTGATAAATATTTACTTGTTTTATTTTAATTGTCTCAAGTGTAACAGGAACAATAACCTCAATTCTCAATTTTTATTTTATTTTTAATCTAGAATGTGATTTGTAAAAATAATGCCTAATTTGTAAATTAAAATCCAATATAAGTTTAATATTTTTTCACTGCTTTCTCATTGACTCTCAGAGGTTGAAAAGTCCTTAGGGGACCCTTGGTGAAACACCACCCTCTATTCTGGTGCTTGGATCCTTTGCAAAATTCTGTCAATTGCCATATGGCTTCTGTGTAAATACCCCCACTGACATGAAATTCACTACCTTCTAAAAGAGTTTATTCCAACTTGGCCATCTTTGGTCATTCCAAAGTTCTTTCTTATGCTGATTAAAATCTGTCTTAGAATTTCTACCAACCAATCTTCTATCTACCAGTTGCAGCCATTGCAGATAGGTCTGAGGCAGCCATGTGGGTATACTAAAACTGTTCCTTTAAAAATATTTTTATCATGTGTTGCAAATATCAGCTTTAAAGCCAGACAGGTGGCAGGGCTCTCTGTATCATGGAGGCTGCCATATCTTTTCTATATTCCTTTGCATTTGTTCTTCAGTTCCTTTCCAGATGCTTTGTCAGTCAGCAGTGGTCTCTCATAGCCTACAGGATTTTGTTCAAGGCAGCAGTGATACTTGATACATAGGGTAATGTCATTTCTTTTTCCTTCATAAATCAGCTATGACTAAAGCAATGAAATTCTATTAAGTAGTATAAATTTAAGCCACCTCAGCTGTTCTCTCAAGAAAAAAATAAAGAACTGTTTTTACTGTTTATTCTCCAGTTACAAAAGTTTGAGTATCATCTCAAAAATATTTCAAAAAGAGGTATTATTTCCAGAGACTAAATAGCACACACATGGGATGAGAAAGATCCGTTGACTATAAGGAGCCAGCAACAGCATAGTAAATATATCTGACTCCAGACAATAACCAAAACAAGTTCCCCAAACAGCTGAGTTAATGGGAAATAGATTTTAAAAGAAATTCTCCTCTGGATTTCTCCTTAGCACATCCACCGCCAGCATACACAGTTATGTGTTTGCTACTGAGCCACACCACTGAGCCACACCCCTGAGCCACAGTGCATTATGCATGTGGTTTAAGATGTTGAATACTGCTGAGGCTATAGCCCTTGTTAGTCTTGGAACAGGAAATAAGCTTTGTTTGTGGATTCACAAGCAAACAGAAGAACATTACATTTCAATGCAATCTACTCCCTGAAAAGTTTTCTCTCTTTGGCTTGAATAATTAAAGCCAAATTACTTTGGGGCTTAGGAATTGTGAAAATTGGCCCCAAGAGGGCAGAAAAGTGCTTTCATGGAAGAGAGATTTTCTAATGCCCTAGACAGATATATCTCTACATATACACATCCATAACTCAAGATTAACAGATCTGAACAAAGGGAAATTAGTGTTTAGATTATCCTCCCCATGATTTATCAAGGATGAAGTTGGTGTTCAATTCTTTATTTTAATAGTTTTTAAAGGTATTATAATATTTAACCAATATTTAACCTTAACATCATTATAAGGTGGGGATTAATAGTCACAGTTTTATAAATGAGAAAACCAAGACTTAGGTTAAGTACTTCAGATCTTTCTAACTCTATTACTTCATGCTTTCATGCTACCAGTTTATTTTTATATGGACATAAGTAGGGAATGAGGTACAAGTGGTTGTTTATGTGTTTCTGCACGCATTGCTTGGGATAGTTGTTTTCCTATTAACTATTTTAAGACAAAGAAAATACTTCTGTTTTTTTTTTTTTCTTATACAGCCATCTGGCATTCCTTAGATGGAAATGGCCCAAGCAATTATGAAAATACATGCAGAGCTCTTAGTGCCACGATGATGTTTGTAGGAAGAAACTACTGGATTCTATACCACTCATCCCTGTCCAAAACACATAGGAACTTGGAACACAGTTTGACCAAAGTCTCCCCTGAGGAAGCCAAGAAAACTGCCATTCATTTTAATAACTGGGGAGATTCAATGCAGTCACTTTTTTGACCTACATCGAAGGAAGAGCAAACAGCAGAAAGGAAAGCCCAAAGGGAACTGACCCTCCCAGTGTCCTCAAAGGCAGTGGAGATTAACGATGCTGATGTTATTTTTAACCACATTTTCCCCTGGATTGAATGCCGATTCGTAATGTCAAAAATACAAGGTATTTCTTTCCATTCCAGAAGTACAATGTGAGAGCTTCATGATCACCATACCTGAGAAAGGTTAAGATTAGTTCCCAGAATTGAAAAGGGGTCCAAAATCTCAATGGTATTTGTTCAGTGGCTTAGTTATTTATTCTTACACAAGAATGTTCCTCTATCTCTACATGCAAATATAGGTCAGGGTGTTCACAGTCAGCTCAATTACCTTTTATGTGATACTTTGTAATGTAAAAGGACAGATGGTCTGAGTCTGTCTTCCATTCATGGAAACTCAGCTAAGTTGTTCCATTGCCCTCCTAACTTTTACAAGGCCCTCAATAACTGTTCAGGTTTCCCCAAGGAGTGGCTATGAGGAACAAATGGGAAAATCTATGTGACATTATTTAGGGGGAAAAATATAAATATAAATATATATCCACAAACTCAAAATTGATGTTGCTATAACTATTTATGTGGAAGTATGTCTTCTCTCCATCTCTACAATAAGGTCTTGTGCTTCATGTCATCTCAGTGCTCAGGATGGGTACATGTAAATGACAATGATGAGAAAGAAATTTCATATAACTAGCCATCGGACACTATTCTGCCAGTAGTCATGATCATCACAGCAAAAGAGGGCACAAACCTGAGCCATTTGACTGGAAGGGTTTAAGGTTACTTCTGCAGAAAAATGTGAAGGTATCAAGGAAGCCCAAATTTCTCCCTTCAGAGACAGTGACCTAGTGCTTTAGGAAACCTGCATCAGATAACAGTGCAGGATATAAAATCAGAGATTTTCACACATGATTATGTGATGCTAATGATGTAAAAGTCAAAGACATTCAGGAAAAAAAAAGAATTAGAATATTCTTTTTGGAGAAGTGTGGAAAAACCTTTCTTAATAGCCAAATTTGCTTTTCCTTTTCCATCTAATTCCAACCTTTTTATTTTTCTTCCTTTCAAAAAATGTAAGCAGTTTAGTGGATCCCCAAATATAGTATCAATGGCAACTTCAAACAAACCACGATAAGTCCTTCAAGGACTTTCTCTCACAACATCATTTTTTTTATATGCCTGGACAGGCCTGACCTCCAGGTCTCATCTTAGCACTCTTCCCCTTTCATGAAAGCCTCCTATGTCTGATCAGCCCCAGACGCACAGCAAAGTTAAACAGGGTCACAGTGTGGGTCTTCAGTGTGAAGACCGCCAGGGGTGGGGTGACTTTTCCTGTGCGTGATCTGGCTGGGTGGCTGCCACACACATGTTGATTACTTTAAGTCTGCTGAAGAGCCCAAATCCTAACTGGCCTTTTAGAAAGCCTTCCTAAGATGTCATTTTCCAGGGAAGAGCGGACACTCTCAAAAATGGAAAACAAATAGAAGCAATGTCTACAGAATCCCAGTAAAGAGGGAAAACTGGATGCTATGGAAAGGCAAGGAATCCTACTTTCACTCAAATTCTTCACCTTAATCAAAGGAGAAACTGAGAGCCAGAAAGGGGACACAATTTTTCAAAAGTCATTTTTTGGGGAATCATTAATGGCCAGGACCCTAACTAACCAGACCAGCATTTTCCAGATGTTCAGTTTAAATAATGCTGAACTACAGACATCTGGAAACCTGTACTTACACAACACCCAACACAAACTGCTTCCAAATAATCAGAAATTTGCTTTGAAAAATTAATAGAACAACGAATAAATATTTGAGTGATTTCAGACTTTTCACACCATTCATGCAGATGTTTTAATTTGGTGGAGAAATAAACACAATTAGGAAGAGCAGATGTGGTTCCCTTTCTTATGCTTCCATGTAGCTCATTAAAATAATAATTTGCACTTGTCTCTATTGTTTGGCATTTTCTTATGCCTAAACACTTGAAATTCAGCTGGCCTCTTCCACTTTGTTTATAAAGTTTTCCTTTTGATTTTTTTGGTTGTAAAACAATGGATTTTCAACATTGTTTTAATACAGAAATCCAAACCAAATACATTATTTTTCTTTCATAATTTCCTTTTTTAAGAAAAGTAGGTTTCTCTTCTCTGCAAATATTTTATTCTTAAATTATGTAATCTCTTTCTTGTCCAGCTTTTTAAAATGAAATATGCTTTTGGCTTACATTGCACAAATTTGTAATATTCGTGATAATAGATGCTATCTAGCTGACCAGATTGACCTGCCTGCCCACCGTCCATCCACTCATTAGTTTTTTCAATAAATGTTTAAAGAGTGCCTTTCATATGTCAGCTATAGAACTAGTTATGGGTGATCAAAGTACATAAAAGGCAGGCAACATCGATGAACTAACTAGTGGTACTATATTTGCATATTCTAGATTTTATAAGAAAAATAACAATGTATAATATTTTATGAAGGTATATTCCTATAATGTAACTGACCTAATAGGAAAGTTCCTATAGCCTGTTAATCACACTCCATTGGCTATCCATTAAAGAAATATATAATGAGCACATATCATGTGTCAATCACTTTTTTAGTGAAAAATATGCTCTCTTGGGATTTTACAATGGCAATAGGCTCTAAAGAGTTTTGAGTGTACCTGCATACAAGTGACTTTTCCCAGTACAGAAAAACGTTTGACTATATATAAGAATAGTTAGATTTTTTTCTTATAAGAAACATCAAACAGCATCCTCCAAATTATATTGCATGTAATAAACAAAAGATCCTTAAAATTTGCTGATGTGACAATTGTGATTTCAGCTCTCTGGGAATGACCTCAAAGACTTCTAGAAAGTGGTATATTTATGATTTACCTAAAGTACAGATGAGCTCTGAAAGCTTGGGGTGTGCATTCAAGGGAGTGGATCCAGTCATGGGGTCAACACCCTCAACTCAAAATGGTTTAAGATAATTAATGTAGTAACTCTCAGGATTTGGTAAGATCTTTGTTTTTTACCAGAAAAAAAAAACTTAATAAGGTTAAAGTTCCCTGGATGTATTATTATACACAGAATAAAATTGTACATAGTTATTTAACATACTACCTTAAAGAAATATAATTTTTTAAACATTCTTTTAGTTGTTAGGACCTTTATTTTATTTATAGGTGGTGCTGAGAATTGAACCCAGGTCCTCATACATGCTAGACAAGCACTCTACCAATAAGCCACGACCCCAGCCCAAGAAATATAATTTTTTAAATGGTATAATGCATGGATATTAACTTTTCCCTTTGTGAAGTTGGAGATTGAGAGGATCTCCAAATAGGTCAAACCCCAAAATACCTTGAGGGGCTAAGTTGGTATCAATACTCAAATGGTCACATCAAATACCATTGAACAGTGGTTCTCAAGCCTTAGCATGCCTTAGAATCATAGGGATGTCATGATAAAATACAAATTGCTTCCCAACTCCTCAGGAGTTTTAGGCAGGAGGATTGCAAGTTTGAAGCCAGCCTGGGCAATTAAAAGTAACAAAACAAAACACACAGAGAGAGAGAGAGAGAGAGAGAGAGAGAGAGACAGAGAGAGAAAAGTAAGTAAAAAAGGAAAGAAAGAAAGAAAGAAAGAAAGAAAGAAAGAAAGAAAGAAAGAAAGAAAGAAAGAAAGAAAGAAAGAAAGAAAGAAAGAAAAGTGAAAGAAACTAGGGATATAGCTCAATGGTAGAGCACTTGCCTAATATGTGCAAGACCCTGGGTTCAATTCCCAGTATTTCAAAAAACAAAAATTAAAACAAAATGAAACATCACCAATAACCAAAATGCACAAACAAAACACACAGATTGTTGGTCCTCTTCTCCCAAAGTTTCCAATTAAGTTGACCTGAGTCAAGGCAAGAAAAATTGAATTGCTGAAAACTTCCCAGATGAAGCTGGTGCTGCCAATCCAGCCTTGAGAAGTCTGCTCTAGGAAATGATAGGGTCGTGAAAAAGAACCCTTGAAAACTGATGCCTCGAAGGGCATGGTTGCACATGCCTGTAATCCCAGCAGCTCCGAGGCTGAGGCAGGAGGATTGCAAATTCAAATGCCCGCCTCAGCAAAAGCGAGGCACTAAGCAACTCAGTGACACCCTAGCTCTAAATAAAATACAAAATAGGACTAGGATGTGGCTTAGTGGCCTAGTGCTCCTGAGTTAAATTCCTAGTACCCCCAAAAAACAAATTAAAAACAGAAAAAAGAAAATTGCTGCCTTGGAAATGGAAGTCAAGTATTGGCAGGAGTTTCCATTTTTATAGAGATGATAACCTAGTAATCTATATAAAATTTATTGGCAAATAGTTAAAAGAGTATATGTTCGGTTTAAATATGAGGTGACCCCAAAAGCTCATGTGTGGAAAAAAATGCAAGAATTTTCAGAAGTAAAATCATTGGATCATAAGAGGTATAACCCAACTGGTGGATTAATCCACTTATATGGATTAACTGGCTGGTAAATGTAGACAGGTAGAATGTAGCTGGAGGAGACAGGTCACTGTGGGTGTGCATTAGGGTTTATACTTTGTCAATGGTGAGTAAATCACTTTCTCTGCTCCCTGATTACCATGCTCTGCGCTACTTCCTTCATAGTGCCTTTTTGCCATGATGTTCTGAGTTTTGGAGTTGGACATCTATGGACTAAGACCTCTGAAACTGTGAGTCTCAAATAAACTTTTCCTCCTCTATATTGTTCTTATCAGGTCTCTTGGTCACAGGGACAAAAAACGCTGACTAAAACAGTAGAGGTCAACAAAATCAAGTCTGTGAATTAGATTTGTCCTGCAAGCCAAAGGTTAGTACCCTTTAACCAAACACACTTAGTTATTTGGAAGATGATGTGTCAATGTTCTCCATAATATTACAAAGACAACATGATGCCCAGAAATCTGTCAACAAAGCCACTTGGTTAAATGCATTCACCACATGTTGGTGGTAAGGTATCAAGTGAGTTGCTCAACTGTGACAGTCCTCACTTTCATCATCTGCAAAACAGAGCTTATAAGTATACTTGCTTCAAAGGACAGCCTGTCATCTTAGATGACATAAAGACATGATGAATAAAACTCCTGTAGTTGTCTAGCACAGGGGCCCTTCTTGTTCTAAAATCAATAAAAATAGTGTAGAAATAATTGTTCTTAAAATTTAAAGTATCTCCCTTACTACTACTTATTGCACACAGTAGACTCCAATATAGCAATGTTATACAATAATTCTACCACTTGAGAATTCTTTATTTTTACTAAACAAAAGGAAACAATGTTTTGGAAGATTTAAAAAAAAGAATTTTGAACAAATAGCCTGAGAGATAACACATAGAATTATATTTTTCTTAAGGACCGTGTTAATATTCGGGTCATTTCAGTATAGCTAAATGTGCCTACTCACTGAAACCTCTCTCTACCTTAGCAGTTGCCACCCTAAATATGGCAAGTAATTTTGTCCTTGCTAATAAGAGGGAGATACTGTTAATAAGCAGACTGGCTTATCAAAATAAAAAAATTCAAAAAGACTCTTAAATAAGCTTATAATCAGCACTGTATCAAGTCCTTGATATAAGCTATCTAATTTAGCACTTAAAATAGACCTAAAAAATATAAGGCACACAAAACATAGGCTTCATGCTTACTGAATCATTTCTTCCTCTGAAGTTTTCACCTAGAGTCACTAATATAATTTTTTTTTCTTTTTGCCTTTAACTGAGTGCCTCTCCAGATAATGTACCCCTAGATACGTGGTTTTTACCCTCTGCAGACCAGATATTCAAAAGTGATTCTTATATTTTTAGATTTTTTTCAGGCTAAAAATACTTAAATTGTCATTGCCTCAAAAATCTACTCTTTATTTTTAGTCACTAATAGGCAGAGTAGTCAGTTAAGATGGCTAACTCTTTTTAATTTTTAAAAATTTTGTATCCTGCTTTATTCAATTATGTTGACATATAAACACTCATTTGGATTTAAATTGTAACTCTATCAGTAGGTCCGTTTCTTTGGGCACATTAATCAATCTCTCTGTGCCTCAGTTTTTTCACTTCTAAGGTAGAAATAATAAGATCCTTACCTCTGAAACACACAAGCACTGTTCTTTGCACATAAAAAATACTCAGTAAATCAGTTAATTGTTGTACCTTGCCTCAATACCTTATTCTACACTTTGAATCCCCAAAATAGGAAAAATAAAGCACAAATATGGATGAAAAGATACTAGTGAATACAAGCTATTATCAAGTTATATACTTAAAATTGATTCATTTAAAAATGGAATAACCTAATACTCCTTGATCATGATACCCAGAAGTAGCTATTGGCACTTCCAAAAAGACTCAGGGTTATCTGTAAATTAGAAGCAGAATTCTGACCATGTTCAGAGAAAAAAGATCTCTAAGACTCTTTTGAAAAACTAATTTGAGAAATTCACAACTAAATTTACAAGACATCTTTAATGATAGAAAAATCTTAGAAAATGTTTCCAATATGTGAAGGTGTGTTTTATTGTCACTTATTTAATTTGGACTTTGTTTTTTTGTCTTCATAAACCATTATTTCTCAGGTTCTGGAAGGTCCTTTTCATTTGGGGAGGATGTGTCAGCCAGGTAACACAACTAGCAGCATTTCATTTTATCAAATGAAATTTAACATAGTTTTATAAATATAGGATCATGTTATTGGCAAACAGAGATAGTTTGAGCTCTTCTTTTCCTATTCATATCCCTTTAATTTTTTTATTTTCCCCTAATTGCTCTGGCTATAGTTTCAAGGACTATGTTGAATAGAAGTGGTGAAAGAGGGCATCCCTGTCTTATTTCTGTTTTTAGATGGAATGCTTTGAGTTTTTCACCATTTAGAATGATGTTGGCCTTGAGTTTAACATTTATAGCTTTTACAATGTTGAGGTAAGTTCCTACTATCCCTAGTTTTTTACTGTTTTGAACATGAATAGATGCTATATTTTGTCAAATGCTTTTTCTGCATCTGTTGAGATAATCATGTGATTCCTGTCTCTAAGTCTATTGTTGTGATGAATTACATGTATTGATTTCTGTATGTTGAAAAAACCTTGCATTCTTGCAATGAAACCCATTATATCATGATGCACTATCTTTTCAATGTGTTTTTGTATGTGATTTTCCAGTATTTTATTAAAAATTTTTGCATCTATGTTCATCAAGGATATTGGTCTGAACTTCTAGAACTCATAAATGAATTTATCAAAGTAGCAGGATATAAAATTAACACCCAAATCAATTGTGTTCCTATACACCTATGATAAATCAGCTGAAAGAGAAATTAGGAAAGCTATCCCATTTAAAATATCCTCAAAAATGAAATAAATAAAGAAAAAAATATCTGGGAATTAATCTAACAAATGAGGCAAAAGACCTCTACAATGAAAACTACAGAATACTAAAGAAGAAATTAAAGAAGACCTCAGAAGATGGAAAGACCTCCCATCTTCTTAAATAGACAGAATTAATATTGTCAAAATGGCCATACTACATAAAAGCTCTATACAGATTTAATGCAATTCCTATTAAAATTTCAATAAACTTTTTCATAGAAATAGAAAAATTCATTTGGAAAGAAGCCTAGAATAGCCAAAGCAATCCTTATCGAGAAAAGCAAAGCAGGAGGCATCATAATACCAGACTTTGAATTATACTACAGAGCTATAGTAACAAAAATAACATGGTATTGGCACCAAAACAGACATGAAAATCAATAGAATAGAATCGAAGATACAGAAACAAACCCACATAAATACAATTATATTCAATAAAGGTGCTGAAAACATACATTGGAGAAAAAAATAGCCTCTTCAATGAATGGTGCTGGGAAAACTGGAAATCCATATGTAATAGAATGAAATTTAACCCTTATCTTTCACCCTGCAAAAAATGTAACTCAAAGTGGATCAAAACTAGGTATTAGACCAGAAATCCTGCACTTACTAGAAGAAAATAGAGACACAACACTCCAATGTGTCAGCATAAAAACCAATATCCTCAACAAGACATCCTAAAGTTCAAGAAGTAAAATCAGAACCAATAAATGGAATGGTATCAATTTGAAAATCTTCTTAAAAGCAAAGGAAACAATCAAAAGCACAAAGAGCCTACGGAAAGGAAAAAAAAAAAATCTTTGCCACCTGTATCTCGGATAAGGTGTTAATTTCTAGGATATAAAAAGAACTCAAAAAGCTTGATACCAGTGAAAAGAAATAACCCAATCAATAGATGGGCAAAGGAACTAAACAGACACTGAAGAAATATGGTCAACAAATATATGCAAAAATGTTCAACATCTCTAGCAATCAGAGAAATACAAATCAAAGCTACACCGAGATTTTACCTCACTCCAATCAGAATAGCAAATATCAATAATACAAATAACAATAAATGTTGCAAAGAATGTGGGGAAAAGGGTACACTCATATATTGCTGGTGGGACTGCAAATTGATACAAGCACTCTGGAAAGTAGTATGGATATTACTCAAAAATCTAGGGATGAAACCACCATTTGACTCAGTTATACCACTCCTCAGTATATATCCAAATAATTTTAAATCAACATATTGCAGTGATGCAACCACATCAATGTTTACAGCAACTCAATTCGCAATAGTTAAGCTATGGAGCCAACCTAGATGCCCATCAACAGATGATTGGATGAAACAAATGATATATACACACAATAGGGTATTACTAAGCCATAAAGAAGAATGGCTTTATGAAATTAGCCAGTAAATGGATGTATTTGAAGACTATTATACTAAGTGAAATAAGCCAATACCAAAAATCAAAGGTTGGATATTCTCTCTGATATGTGGGTGCTAACATACAATGGGGATGGGGGGGAAGGGAAGAATAGAATTTCAGTGAATTAGAAAAGGGGAATGAAGGGAGACAGGAATAGGAAAGACAGTTGAATGAATCTGACATTACTTTCCTATATACATATATGAAAACACCACATTGAATCTCAACATTGTGTACATCCTCAAGAGTGGAATTCTGATTAGAATAAGATATATCCCATGCTCGTATAAATACATTACAATAGATTCTACTGTCATGCACAACTAAAAAGAACAAATAAATATATAAAAAAGAAATTAACAGAATTTTATTCCAGTGTTTACATGAAGTATTAGAACTAGAGAAACTCTTTTCTTTTTCTTTTTCCTCACCTTTTTACTTAAAAATGAGATACCCAGGGATTTGTGCAATGTCTTCCTCAAGGTATTGCTGCAGGGTGAGCAGAAGTGAGGAGTGTTTTAGAAATGGAATGTAATATATATATATATATATATATATATATATATATATATATATATATATATATACAAACCCACACATATATATATCTGTATGTATTATATATACAATTGATAATATATCATATGTTCTGCTATTTATTTTCAATGTTGAAGCACAATGGATATTTGCACAATATACAAAGCTATAAACTGAAAAGGGTTGATCTAGGAAAGAATCTCTGAATTTTATGTTAAACATGAGTGCTTTTTTACAAGGCAAACACTGTGTTAGGTGATTTATAGGCCATAACTCATTGAATCCACATGACGATTTCATAAAGCAGGCATTGTTGTTGTTCTCATTTACAATGGACACAACTGAGGCTCTGAGAAGTAAAAGTAACTAGCTCATGTTAACAGGGATAGAAATGACAGACGTCATCAATCAGACCCAGGCAATTTGGCTCTGAGGCCTATGATTTGCAGCTACGATGCCTGACTAAATCCCTGCCACTTAGCTCTGAGAAGAAACTGCCAAACAGAAAATACCTTTCTATAAAGCATGGATGGTACCAATTTGCCTGTGGCATTTTACTAGTGTTATATTCATAAAGGCATCCAAAAATCTCATTGAGCCAGCTAATTCCACCTCTCTATAAAATACGGTAATCCAACCTTAATCAGTGTGGGAGGATTTGGGTGGGTGCTGGGTAACTGAAAAGTCTTGGAATAAAAGAATTAACTACTCTGAGGAATTATGTCCTCATAATGAAATATGTCCTCATAACGAATTATGTCCTCATAATGAAATTGTGCACAATGGAGGGGACATAGCAGCCAAGGTCTAGAGGCCAGAAATTCTCTCTTTTCTCGGCTGACTCACACTTAGAGCAGGTGTTCTTTGCCATTCATGTCTGAGATGTTCTGCTAGTTGTGCACCCAGATCAGAAGGCACAACTCAAAGAAAGGTCTTTTTGATCTGTGGTGCCAAAACTTAATCTTTTTTTGTTTGTTTGTTTTTGGAGAGTGGGGGCTACTGGGGATTGAACTCAGGGGCACTAGACACTGAGCCACATTCCCAGCTCTATTTCATATTTTATTTAGACACAGGGTCTCACTGAGTTTCTTAACACCTCTGTGTTGCTGAGGCTGGGCTCTGAACTCAGGATCCTTCTCCCTCAGCCTCCTGAGCCACTGGGATTACTGGCATGTGCCACTGCTTAATCTTTGTTGTAGTGCCCTGCACAGGATTCAGCATTCAGTGAATACTGCCAGAATTAATGAAAACTCTGTAGTTCTCAGAATATAGGGGAAAAAATCATGATCATGATTATTTTATTATTATTACTTTAACTTTTGTTTGGGTTTTCTCTTAGTTTCCTCAAAAAGTCTATCCCTTAAGAGCCCAAACTGACATAAGAGAAAAAGGGGCAATGTTTCTGGGTCTGGACTAAGCAAGCCTAAGGAGGAGCTTGAAGGAGGACAGGGAGAAATTTCCAGGAACCGGTGGAGGTAGAAAGCCTGAAATCACTGACTCACAGCCACCACCTACAGGCCTTCTGAGATTTCCCCTCGGCTCCTGCCAACTCCTGGAATGCTGGCCTGAACAAATATTTGGTTATCTCTTAAAAGTTTGAGTAGGGTGATGAATATTTACTGAGCATCTGTAGTAAATTTGGCATCTTTCTGGCACCTAATGTAAATGATTTGATTTAATGGAACTCTCAATATGTGAATAGAAGTTGATTATTCCTAGCAGCTGAGACCATTGAATCCATTCAGCATGAGATCATCAAATCCAAGTGTACTTCCTATTTAATCTATCTGTCTCCTAATGATAATTACAAAGAATGTATTAGGAAATCGGAGAAATCCAAGGGCCTTTAAAAACCACATACTTTGATCCATATCTCCTTATAAGTATCCTAACTTGACAACTTCATTTGGTGAGACCGGGATATGCGCCTATCAAGTGGTGGCCATTACCTCAAACTGACAATCTTTTAGAAATGTCATTAGGCATTAGAAAACAAATGACATTCCTATACTTCCCTTTTATTAAAATGAAAGTATCTGATGTACTTGATATAATTCCTGATTCAAAAATCATACTTATTGACAAAATATTAGAGAAGTTCTTATTTATATTATTATTTAACCCTGTTCTGGAACTTCTGAACCCTAAAACAAGGTATGTAAAGAAAATATTAAAAAGCAGGGACCAATATTATTATAATTTGAGGAAATGAAGAAAATTTGCTGAACTTTTAAACTTAGTAAGACTTCAACTAAATAGACAAAAAATATATATAACCATATAAAACAACTTTCCAATAATCCTTTAATAATCAATTAACATGTACAATGGGGGAAAGAGAATGTTATAGATTCAACAGACAAACCTTTAAAATATGATCTTTACAAGTAAGGTGTGATAGCTACATGAAAAAATATATAAATTTCTCTAGAATATAAAAACATCAAAATAATTAGAAAAAACAGTGAGATTTTATTGTAACTTATTCAGATGATTCTATGTTCAGATGGTAAAAAGAAAAAGGCAAAAAAGATATTTTCAATTGAAAGTAATAAAAGTGAACTTGCTATAATAAAGTTACAACAATTATGATAATCTATTAGTGAGAGAAAGTTGGATAGAATCTCAATGTAACAAGAAAGCCCATAAACAATTCTTAGAATATAAATGAGCTTTATGTAGAAAAAATGAGTCAATGCCAATCAATGAGAATAGAATATAAAATCAATAAATGGCATTAGAAAAATTGGTTGATTACTTGGAAAACATCATTTTGACTTTCAATCTTAGCTTAATATCACACTAAAAACAAACTACAGATGTATTGAGAATATGAACTAAAATTCTTAATTTTTTGCCCAAAATTTATGTAAAAAAAAAAAAAAACAGAAGAAAACTCATGTAAATATTTCTGGTACCTGGATGAAGAAGAATTTCCTATGCGTAGAAATGGTGAAAGGGACTACAAGTAAAATAAACTACAAATAGATTAAAATACTAAATGATTTAAGATAACCAAACTATAAATCAACTAAACTAGAATATATGTTGATATATCTTATTACTAGATGAGAGAATTTATCATCTTTAAAATTGATAAGTGAATATACATAAACTGAAGAAAAACAACACCAAAATAAATTCTTATGTATATCAAATGATAATCATGTTGGAAAAATATCTCTAAAAAGTATAATTTAAGTTAATATTATAATCACAATCATTTCTAATTTTTAAGGGACATCATTTAATCTCTAATGAATGCAATCATAATTCACAAAAGAATAAGCAAATTGGGAACATTTAAAATTGAAGCTAAGATTTATGATAAATATTTTAAATGCTTCAACTGGAATAACTGATCAACACTTATCAAAAGTGCCAAAAGAGGGGCTGGGGCTGCAGCTTGTTTCGATCCTCAGCACCACGTAAAAAATAAATAAACAAATAAAAAGATATTGTGTCCTTCTAAAACTGAACAATATATTTTTTTAAAGTGTTAAAAGACAAGTAGAGACTGAAAAACTGTCATATCCTGGAAGAAACTGAGGGAGCTTAACAAATTAATACAGTGTGCAATCGCAGACTCAATGCTGATCAGAAAAATGACAAGAGCGGTAAAACTCGTGAAATCTGAATAAGGTCTGCTGTTCAGTTAATAATATGGTATGGATGCCAATTTCATTTTGATCATTGTACTATGGTTATGTAAGTAGATAACATTAAAAGAAACTGGGTTAAGGGTGTATGTCATTTCCTGCCTCATATTTTGAAAGATTTCAGTCTAATGCATTTTCAAAATAAAAAAATTACAATATGACTAAAGAGAAAAATGAAAGTATAATAAAATCTTTGTATATGATCAATAAATATAAACTGAAGCTTTTCTTGGAGGAAAAAATGAGCTCAGTTAGATTACAAATCAAAGAATTCCAAACTGAAAACCAAACAGAATCAGAAAATAAATAAGTTTATCACAAAAGTAATGAATAAAACTATTTGTACATATAGCTGCTTTTTTCTTTTAAAAAAAGCCAATGATATTTCTAGAATCAGAAAAAATGTGCATATATGCATACACACATATATGTGCATATATATCTATATCTATATCTATATATACACACATACATACATACATACACATACAAGTGTGCTTTTTTTTTTTTAAGAGAGAGTGAGAGAGGAGAGAAAAAGAGAGAGAGAGAGAATTTTTAATATTTATTTTTTAGTTCTCGGCGGACACAACATCTTTGTTTGTATGTGGTGCTGAGGATCGAACCCGGGCCGCACGCATGCCAGACGAGCGCGCTACCGCCTGAGCCACATTCCCAGCCCCACAAGTGTGCTTTTTTAAAGAGAAGAAAAAAGAAGTTGCAAAATATTAAGAAAGGCATTTAACCATTGCTTGGGGATAAGGACAAATATGACTCTTTAAAACGAAAGAGGTACTAACATAAATTTACCATTTTTATAGAGAATAAAAGGTTCCTATTAATAGCACCATCACCTGTGTGAGTCAAGAAGAGAACATTATGTGGAAATGCATTTAATTGAACAGATCAAATAGTAAATATTGCCAATTATTAAACATTTTAACAAAATATATAAGAAATGTAGAATTTTTTTAATACCACTTTTTCAGCTCAGAAAGCTTATAAACCCAGGAGCTATCTATTGCGTCTGAGGCAGTTTATGTGATCAGACAGGAACTTAAATATCTGAGTTGACAAGCTGTTTTATCATATGCCACACTTCCCTCTTCCTTTCCTTTATCCATCCTTGTGGTTGTTCCTTGCTTTGTTATTTTTAGTTTATTCCCAAACATTGAATTGTGCCTGTTCAGTGCTATACCTACTGCTACACTCAGGAAGGCCAGAATGGGACAAGTTCCCTGTCCTTTAGACCATGGCAAGGTACTGACAGACATTAACTGATGTCCTGGGAATGTTTGTCCAAGATGGTTGAGATGTGCTTCTGTCCACGTTTCGTTCTAAAGTGGAATTTCAAATAAAGCAATTGCTTTTTTCTCCAATTCCAGAAATGTTAGTGGTAGAACTCCTTGTTTCACATTGTTCATTTTCAAGGATATAACCTTTCAAGTTCCCATATTCCTGCAGGTGTGTTGTTGAAACATGTCTTCATCTGCTCAAATATGCAATTTACTATATGGATTGCCTTAAGATCCTGAGGATTTACTAAATTCTATGCTCTAAATCAACATGTGAAGATTACAGTTTGACAAATTTCCGAGATTTGATGTCAAACGAAATTCAGACTAAAAATTAAATGTTTTAAGTTTTTGTGACACCACGAAAGAAGGAGAAAGAAAAAAAGAGAAGGAAGAAAAGCAGGTTGGCTTACACCCAAGGCAGTAAACCTCGGACCCTGACGACTCAGAAACAGGAGAATGTTTACAGGTACATTGGGAGCTTTGGATTTGTAAGATCAGAGTTTGAAGTTTTATTATTTCCTCTTAGAAAGATTGTCCACAATTAAACTGTCAGCAGATGTCAGAATTACTAAGTGTTAAGTTTTGGTTTTCTTTGTAGATGTGATTTAACAATCAAAACATCAGAATGTCTTCATTAACATTAACATTAATATTAAAAATTAGAAATACATGCAAGACAAGAGAAAATAATTATCTAGTCTAATTTGATAATTTTCTCATACTCATTGACAATAAATCCAGTAAATCTTTTTTCCCCCCATTTTTGGCATTTGTGACTGCAAAGAGAAAACCTTGACCCTCCCTTTCATTAGTTAACCTGGTACTTTTAGAACAGGTCTGTTGTTTTACCTGCTAAGCATTCATTCTCTCTTGTTCTGAGAACAACGTTTTAATTTTTATCTGCAAACAGTTCCTTCCTCAGGCCATGCTATTTGGATGTGGTTGATTCTATACACTTGTCTCTAAAAGTTCACAAGGGAGAAAGACTATTCCTACCCAAATACCTACATCTGATTTTCCTGTCTCTTAATCCCCCATGTTAAACTATTTATGAGACTCTAGAAGCCCATTTAGCTGAAATTCTATTATGTTGTTTATTTTTCCACCCAGAAGTCAATAGAAGCCATATTCTCACACCGAAGATGAAGAAATTTTCTCCCTTTCAACAATTCTGTTCTTATATTAACATATTTAAAAAACAGAAATTTACAAGCAGTGGTTCCCTTGACAACCACAGAAGCTCATATTTTCTGTTTTTGAAGCTACATTTAATTTCCTAACAAAGGGTTTGCTACAGTTTCAAACATGTCACAAACTACTTTCTGAAACAATATTTATACTGATCTAAAAAGCTGTAACGTGGTTCCATATCACGACAAGGTAACTCTCAGCAGGATGTAAAGGCATCTACAAGACCTATGTAGATTCCTTTTATAAAGAATGTTAGGTGGGCTAGTTAAAGACATAGTTGAAATGCCTAGTCACAGATCAATAATTATTCCTTATAAACTCAACCAAAAGTCAGATTAGAAATGATGGAAAACTCAGGAAAGAGCTGGACTTGTGTAGTTGGTGGTAGTACATGTTAGGGACCAGTCTTTGATAGAATTTCAACAGTTATTTGCCTCAGAATTTGAACATCATGTTTCACAATAAACATGAGAATCGAGAACTTTCTATAGGATTGAAGAGTCCCGGGTATAAAGAAGAAGAAGAAGAAAGAAGAAAGAAGAAAGAAGAAGAAGAAGAAGAAGAAGAAGAAGAAGAAGAAGAAGAAGAAGAAAACAATGATATATTCTCCTTATAAAATATTTGAAGGCAGGACGTGGTAACGCATGTCTGTAATCCCAGCAGCTTGGGAAGCTGAGATAGGAGAATCACCAGTTCAAAGCCAGCCTCAGCAACTGTGAGGCACTAAGCAACTCAGTGGGACCCTGTGTCTAAATAAAACACAAAATAGGGCTGAGGATGTGGATCAGGAGTTGGGTACCTCTGAGTTCAATTCCTGGAATTAATTAATTAGTTAATTAATTAAAGCTATTAAAAAAAAAATATATATATATATATATATATATATATTTGAAAACAGAAAGAAGCCAAACTCAAGAGGCCTCCTCCTGTTTGATTCAATTTACAGACTTTCCACAACATGCAAAATTCTAGAAACAAAGAATGGGTCAGTAATTGTTAGGAACTGAGGGAATATTTTTGGAGGGATGGAATTGCTCTGTGTCTTATTGTCTGTATGGTTATTACATGACTATGCATTTGTTAAAAGTAATATATCTGTATACCTAAAAGGGTGAATTTTAATAATTGTAAATTTAAAATGAATAAGTTTTAAATATTTGAAAAGATCTAGACAAATGACTTTTTTGTTTTGTTTTGTTTCAGTTTGCTTCATAGAAATTAGAAACAGTTGACAAAGCAAACAATTTGGTATCAGAACACCAGTACTTGAACTTTGTCCCCCACATTATTTGTTGCATAACTTTAGGGGAAAAAAATTTAACCTCTCTGGTTCTTTGTATGTCTAATGGATATGAGTATACTTGCCACCCACTGGCACCTACCTCATGGTATTTGGCAATTGAGCCCAAGTATATAAAATCCTATTAAAATTTTATATGAATATAAAGCCTGTTCAAAAGATACTTTAAAGGTTTTAAATCCTTAAAGATTAAAAAAAATGCTAAATTCTGAAAGAACATTTTCTGTTTTGAATTCTTCACTCAATTTCTCAGGTCATCCTCTTTGTCACTCCCTTTCCATTCACCAGCTCTGATCCCTAGAGCAGTTCCCCTTCACCCTTTAATGATTCTAAGGGTCTCCTTTTACTGCCACTTTTCTATCATGCCCTTTTGCCTTAATTTACACTAAAGAACAACAGGATGGGAGTGATGTACTACTGATAACTGGAAGCTCTTCCCATTTAAACAAAGGCAAAAGGTTAAGAACCATCTGGGCAGCTTGAGGAGATCTGAGAGAGCCAAAGCAAACCCAGATCTCATATTGAAATGTCTTACTGGAATTTTTCCCTGACATGTGCTGTTAATTAGCCATGAGGTTTGGAGTGGGGAACAAGAGGTGCAAATAGGAAATGTGCCCAATAGTTAAGTAGCTGAATTTAAATCAAATGCAGGAAACTTCAGTGAAGAAAAAGTATTTACCTGTGGGATGAGTATTTCCTAACAATTATTCTGTCCTATTGCAAATCAGTGTCTCTACTTCCACATCATTTGTCTTCTCATTTTTCAACATTTTTCAACATTTATCAACATTGTGAATGAAATTTTCTTCTGAAAGTCCTACTCGACACCACCATTTTGTTCCCACCTCTTTGATTCCTTAATAAGTATCAGAGTTTGCTTTTTTAAAAAACCACTTTAAAAATCTCCCTTTTCTCCCAAACCCTTTCTCACTTTTTATTTAGTCTCTGATTTCTTATTTGAGAAATTTGCTCTTAACCAATGATGCATCCCCCATATATTGTGTCTCCAAATAGTAACAAATATATAAGTATATAATACTTGTTTGAATAAACAAAACAGTGAAATCCCATCATAAGAAAGTCTGAGGAAGTCAACCAATTAGTTTGCACCTTCAAATTCTGTTGAAATGATTATTCCCTATTAATGAATATCATTTAAATTGGCTTACTGTTGACAAAATACATCCCACAGATACAACCGTTTCATACTTAACATACTAAACAGACCCTCCTGTTTAATATCCATTTTTAAAAGAGGTAACTTTGAATCTTAAAGAGATTATGACTTACTTAAGATTGCATGGCAGACAAGGCAGGAAATTCAATTGATAATCTAATGTGATAGATTAGATTTTTTTCTACTTAATCTTCAATCTCATTTGTTCAATCTATCTTTGGCTTTAATCCAAAGGAAACACAATAGTTCCTCCAAGTTTCTTCTGTTGACTCAGGCATAGGCCAGGAACACTCTATGTGCTGATCCTGAGTGGTGATCCCATCCCCTCCTCAAGGATGCAGTGAGCAGCAGTCATGGTGCTTCAGGTATTTGCATTGATTCATTTAAATCAGAGACCTTCACGATTATTAAGAATACAAGTAACAATAAATGTTGGAAAGGATGTGAGGGAAAGGTTCATTCACACATTGCTGGTAGGAATGTAAACTGATGCAACTATAATGGAAAGCAATGGAGAGTCCTTTGAAAATATGGAATGGAATGACCATTTTACCCAGTTATCCGACTCTTCAGAAAATACCCAAAGAACTTAAAATCAGCATAGTTCAGTGATACAGTCACACCAATGTTTATAGCAGCACAATTCACAATAGCTAAGCTACAGAACCAACCTAGGTTCCCTTCAACAGATGAATAGATATAGAAAATGAGATATATATACACAATGTAACATTACTCAAACTTAAAGAAGAATAAAATTATGGTACTTTCTGGTAAATGGATGGAATTGGAGACTATCATGTAAAGTGAAGAGTAAGCCAATCCCCCCAAAAAACAAAGGCCAAATATTCTCTCTCATATGTGGATGCTAACACACAAAAAGGATGGGAGAGGGAAGAACAGAAGTTCAATGGATTAAACAAAGAATAATAAAGGGAAGGGAAAAGGGGTGGGAATCGGAAAGACAGTAGAATGAATTGAACATAACTTTCTTGTGTTCATATATGAATACATGACCCATGAAACTCCACATCATGTACAACCACAAGAATGGGATCCTAATTAGAATAAGTCATAACCAATGAATGTACAATATGTCAAAGTATACTCTACTGTCACGTTGTCATGTGTATCTAATAAGAACAAATAAAAATGAATAAATTTTTAAAAAACAAAATAAAACAGTCATAGCAAAACTGAATCCTCATTCTTTAAGAAACTAAGTTGACACATTGGAAAAATATAAAGGATGTATTTAATTGGCAATGAAATAAAAATCTCAACTAACAAACAAAATCATGCTAGACTGGCAGATTCAGACACTCAAACAATAGTAATATCTTTATGTTGGCAAATCTTTCATGGTTTATTACAAATAATGACATAACCCATTTCATTTTACTCTCTGGAGTGAAGGAATAAAATTAGCACTTCATTTTATATATAAAGTCATTATAGGTAAATAATTTCTCATATATTACACTGCTGATAAGAAAAGACTTAGGCCTGTAACTTATGCCTTTTAATCCAGTCCCAGGATCCTGCCATAAACACACTGTGGTCCCTGTAAGGAGAAACAAGTTATAAATCAAAATCTAATTCAGTGATTTTAACATTCCTGAGTCATTACTTTGAATCTGGTATAAGCTTTAGATTCCTCCCCCAAAAGATGGTTATATATACACAATTTTGCATATAATTCTATGGGCTTCATTGAGCCCCAAGTCTCAACAAGAATATGAACCCCAGGGAAGAATTGCTATTCTAGGTAAAGTTCTGTATAAAAACTAAGATATCATAATCTCAGATTTTGGCAAATGAATGGACTGAGAGACTCTCAACCAATCTTTTTCCCTAGTCTCCACCTCAGTCTCTTACATGTACTCACTCTATTTGCATGATTCTAATCTCTTTGTGTGATTATTAATCAGCATGCTATGTGCATGTTTGTGGGGGGGTATTGGGGGACCACATGCTAGGCAAGTCTTCTACCAGAGTTCCACTCCCAGCCCCAAGCATGCTTTTTAAGGATATTTTAAATTACTGATACATATTCATAATTTGAAACAGGAATTTTGATGTTATGGTAAGGCATTTTGGCAAAATTAATCTGTAAGCATTTTAGCCATGAATAATATATCTTATTATCTTATTTGCCTTTCTTTCAGGTCATATATTGCAGAAACTCAAAACTTCTTGGACAAATCCATAACTAAAAAATAAATAAAACAATGGTTTATTCCTGTAACAGGCTAAGTATCAACATGTGGGTTCAAATAATATTAACAAAAAGTCATTTCTAACATTCATTTTCATAACAAAGTCATTTAAAATATGTTAAACTTATACTTCTTCATTGATTTGAAAAACCTCCAAAATCTAATAACAAGCTAGTTCACACTGAATGAACACTAAAATGTAAGAAAAACAAAACTGAGTTTGAGCTTGGCACTCATTGTAATATAGCTAAATCCCTCTCAAACTGTACCTGAGAATGCTAATGGCAAGATGTGTCACAACAAGGAGTCCTTACTGGGCCTGCGTTTCCAGAGACAGGGAGTTAAACTGGTGAGTGACTCAGAATCCAGGCAACTAGGAGTGCTGAGGTCTCCCCGGGCCTATGAGCATCCACTCTCCCTCCAAACAGCAGGAATGTTTCTGAATTGTCTTAATCATCCTCCAGGTCCCCCCAGACAAAAACCTAGAGCTGAGGGGCTGGGACTGTGGCTCAGTGGCAGAGCACTTGCCTTGCACGTAGGAGGCACTGGGTTTGATCCTCAGTACCGCATAAAAAATAAATAAATAAAATAAAGGTATTGTGTCCATCTACAATTTAAAAAAAATACTTTAAAAAAACTACAAATGAACAAGAACTAACTGCAGAATGAAAAATATGTAAAAAAAACACAAGCAGGAGCAGGAAAAAAAAAAGTCATCTATAATAAAACCTGATGATTTTTCAGGTCACATTCTGCCTAACCCTCCAGGGAAGAAACTGAGATAAAACCTGCCTTTTAACTTAAAGAAAGTTTCTCTAGGATGCATTAATCACTGAAACCAAAGATGGAAATGACTGTATAGGCCATTTATTTCTTCCTCAAGACAAGCCAGAAACATACCTTACAGTTTCCTTTCTAAAGCGCATATAGTATTTATCATATCCTGATTGGAACCATATGCCATAATAATTCACATTTTATGGATAAGAGTAAGGTTAAAAGTTTTAAAGAATAAACTAGACTTGGTAAGCTTCATTGGACACTGCTTTTAAAATTTCTGTTTAACAATCGTGCACTATAAAGAAGGAAATTTTTAGAGGGCATGTGGCAGTTGAGTTCTCCACTAATAGCCCTCACATCATCACCGACCAAAGTTACATGGCAACTCACAGTTAAATAAAAGTGTATATTCAGTTTTAATAAGCAATTTGTATATTGATAGTGATTCGTAGTTTGCCAAAATTAAACTCTGATGTCATAACTTGGTGATATGTGGCATATACTATCTTCTTTTATAATGAAGAAACAGGATTCAGATACTAAACCACTATCTAAAAATCTTATACATTTTTAGGGCTCAGTCATCAGATCACTCATTTGTCTTTGTCTTAAAAAAATAATTGTTTAGCATATAATATGTACTAAGAACTATACTGATTGGAAAACAGAAATACAAAGGCAAGAAGTATACAGTCTTTGACTTCTAGGAGTTCAAAGTCTACCAAGGAGCATGAGGAGAAAAACACAAAATTCTGAAATAATAGGGAGTCTGATAAATTCTCCAAAGGCTTCTGAAATGACATGAGGACCGAGGAGGGAGGAATCAATAAAAGAGATCTTTTTAAGTTCATTTTCTATAGACCATAAAATTGGTACAGGCATAAAATTGGATTTATTCATCCCTACTTTCCCAGAGAGACTTTAGTGCCTTCTATAGGTGCCCAGCAAGTGCTGGTGGGAAGAATAAATGAATGCATTATCTATCTGTTCCCCATGTTTTATATGGTAGTAATTCCTATAATTATTACTGTACACTTAGAGGAACAGATTGAAAAATTCCTGCATATGGAAAAAAAAGAATGATGACTAGTGTTGCCTTAGATATTTCTTAAATGGGTATTCAGCCTTTAATCTTTTTCCATGTAATGACTCTATATGTGTGTCATGATGTTCATAGTAACTGTTACCACAGAAATTCGTTTATACTTTTATCAAGTGGCATGCAGGAGGCCACCAGTTATAGGGTAATTGACAACTTGGCTGCAGAGATTCCAGAAGAGATTTAGAAGATCTGGGATAGAGACATATTCAAAGTATAGCCAGACATTTAAATAGTTTTTATTGGGTCTGTAAACCTTAGTGTTACTCGTTTAGTGCAAAATCCATGTGTGCACAGAGGGGTTACTTGAGGCTTGCAAGGCAGAATGCCTCTGGAACTAATGGTTCCAGAATCTGCCACCTGCAAAATAACTTCAGAAAATCAGATTGTTCTACCAATTTTAAGTTACAAGTGCACATCCTTTTATAGTGAATCAGATTGGTCATCTAAGGACAAGCAATATGCAGACTAAAAATATGTATATTCATCACCTATAAAGGCACTACTTACATCTTCAGGATCATTAATATACAAAGTGGTGTTTGTCCAGTTTGTCACTGATGACCTTTGAGTCATGCACACCTCTTGCTTTCTTGTCCTCACACAAGGTGACTCTGACTTAAGACAAACTGCATTATTGTCTGTGGAAAGCTACTGGGCTTCAGACAGATTGGATACATTTTCATTATTCTCTATACAGAAGCTGCGCTGATCAACATGCAACCCATTCAAAAAATACTTAATGAACACCTACTACCAAGCTGGCATATAATAGTTGTAAATTAATTTTCATATGGTCGAGTTCATGACCCTTAAGTAAACACTAAAATCTGTGTTTACCACAAGTTCTTCACTTATTATTTTCATATCCTCTCTCCATTAAGCTTACTAAAGACTTGGTCTTCACCAAGCTTATGGGAGTTAAGAGAACTTTACTGCCTACTCAGCAAAAGGCTTAAAATCTGTCCAGTAAGAAGACCCTGAGAGGCTCACAGCTGGCTTCTGCTTAGTGCAATTACAGAATGCAAACTAGCACTTTTGTCAGCGACTTCCTAAAAGTTTCCATTAGTGATTTCCAAAAGCTTAAAGAAATTGTTAGTGGTTCTGCAACCTGAAAGGCCCCAAAAGACCTAGGTCAAGAGCTCAACATCTGATGTGGTCATTGATGATCTTCTGGTAACAAGTTAAAAACCAAATTAAACAATGTCTCCCATTTGATTTCATGTGGTTTTTTTTACATCCTCAAGGGCAGGGAGAGAGATATTCTGCATTTTGTCTACAAGGACAATTTTAAATTTTTAAGTAGAAAGGAATACTATAAAGAAAACTTAAAAAAAAAAAACATGGGGGGCTGGGGATGTGGCTCAAGCGGTAGCGCGCTTGCCTGACATGCGTGCATCCCGGGTTCGATTCTCAGCACCACATACAAACAAAGATGTTGTGTCTGCCAAAAAACTGAAAAAAAAAAAAATATCAAAGATTCTCTCTCTCTCTCTCTCTCTCTCTCTCTCTCTCTCTCTCTCTGTCTCCTCTCAAAAAAAAAAAAAACATGGGATGTTAAACTTTTAAAATTTCTCAACATGTAAAGAGAATATCTGAAGAAAGTAAAAGAAAATCATTGTTTGTCCACTGTGTTTTATTTTTCTTATCTAATTTATCTAATTTTTCAGTTTAGAATTGCATATGCATATGAAATAGATTCTCCCAAAGGAAATAATATATCTTAGTGAATCATGTCTACAAATGCCTAAACCAAAGTCATCTAGTAATCACCAGTTCGCCTCAAAACTTGCCACTGTTGTGAATGCAATGTCAGAATGAAGGAGGCAGGTAGGAGAAAGATACTTATTTTGTTGAAGACCTATCTGGAGGGAGATCCCTAACCTGTAACTAACCTAATAGACATGAATAGAAATCTGATATTCTGAATCGTTTTGGTGACTGACTGCCATGACCATGTTGGATGTGCTTTTAAAATATATACATATTTTGTTGTAGATGGACATAATACCTTTATTTTATTTATGTTTATGTGGTGCTGAGGATCAAACCCAGTGCCTCACATGTGCTAGGCAACCTATACCACTGAACTACACACCCAGTCCCAGATGCTGTTTGTTGAATTGATCCAGTCCACAAAGATTGTGTCAAGTGACTATGAAATTGCACTGTGGACATCAAAAAGAATACAGTATTGGGAATTAGGTAACCTGGTTCCATAAAAAAAAAAATCTATCAAGAAAAAGAAAGAGAGACATAAGCATTTAAATATTTTTCTGGCCATCTATCTCACAGGAGTAATGTGTGATATATCAAGAAATACAAAAGCATACTACAAACTCTCAAGTTACAAAGTAATGTAAGAGATTATTATCTTTGTAGGGAAAGATTTTTTTTAAAAAAGTGTACTATCCTCCTCCAGAACAGCCCTATGGATAAAAATACCATATTTTCTATTTTGTATCACTGTGGTCCCTTCACTAAGCCTTCTGGCCTGAATTCAAAGGAACAGCTCCGACTCAACACTGGCCTCATTACTATTCCCTTTTAAGGGTAAGTGGTATTCCAGCATGCTGACTGTTCTTAGAAACAAGAGGCACTAGAAGGCAGGGAAGAATCCGTCCCCAGAGCTCCATATTTTTGAGAAAACTGATGAGTGCTTATGTTTGTTTGCTGATGTTCTGTGTTGCATTCATTTCATTTGGTAGGAAACCAAACTGGAAAAGAAGGTGAATCAATTGACTTTAATGTGAAAAATGAAGGCAGGTAGATCTTTTCATTTCAAAAGTCATCATTAGAGATAGGCATTGTTTTTCCTAAAATAATTTCTGGTAGTAGAACTAAATAGGATTCATGTCTTATGAGTGAAGGACTGTGAGAGAGAAAGTATGAGAGTAAGGAGGATGAACCCTGCACCCACACACTCTGCACATCTCAGTGTGCTCCTGGAGTCAGATGGAGGAGCCTGGAGTGGAAAGTGACACAGGTCTGAGTTGAAAGGCAGCATACAGGTTACCCTGTCTGATCTTATCATGGGGACAAGGAAGCTCAGGGATGAATGGGATGAAGGTAGGAGTTCCTTGATGGATCCTGATGGTCAATATGTGATTCACAGTTAAAAACTCAGTAAAGCTAAAAAATGACTTTCAGTAAAAAGTTGTTCTTCCCACTCTACTCAGTCTCCTTTTAGCTCCCCAGCAACTGCAGGAAAAGGAAGAAGGAGATCCAATTCATTTGAGTGCCAAGTCAGCAAATTCATTTGGAAGGAACAGGAAAAAAACAAAAACAAATTAAGCTCTGAAGCCAACAAAGACTAGCTTTGAATCCGGTTTTATCAATGACTGGGCAAAATTCTAAGGCTCTGTGATCCTCCTATGCTCATCTAAAGTTTAACCAGGCTCTTGATGCCCTAGCATACATTTTGTTCCTACTTTGTAGAACGATATTTTTAAATTCAGCAAATGGCCATGCCTAAGGGAGGCATAAAGTCTTAAAACAAATCTGTGCCTTTATAAATACTCCAGTCTCTTCACATGTGTTCATGTGCACTGCACCTGGGCTGTACAGACTACATGAAATCTTTCAGAAACTCACTACCCATTGGGTTTGATTTTACTCTTTGACACTGTAATCCCACAGAGTCCCCCCACCCTTACCATCTGTACATCTCCTGCCATTTCTAAGAAGTCCCTTCATATTTCTACCTTATGGTCTTTCCAGAATACAATGACTGCTCTCACATCGCCATGATATTTCTCCTTCAGGTTAAACTTCGCCATTGTTAGAGTTCAATGAATTCCTTGACTTTTTCTGATTGGCAGCAATTAGGATTTGTGTTTATTATATAGTGTAGGGCCAGGGCATATCACTCATGGACACAAGTCAGGATTCCATCCAACCACTGAGTTGGGTGGGACTCTTGGAAAAGAGAGTGATTGATAGTTTTGCATCCTGACTATAAGGGCCAAAAATTGATACAGGTAATGTGCTACAGTTTTAATTTTACTTGCAACATTCCTCTCATTTACTCTTCTAGGTTTATAATTATTAAAACAACTTCAGCTAGAGAAGATATTCATTTTTTGAAAGTCAGCAAAGCTAGTGACTATGGGTCGAGGTTAACCGCTTAAATACTAACAAAGGTCATGTGTACAAATACAAGATGCTAGCCTTAATCTATGTCCTATAAAAATTTATAAGAAATAAATAAAATCCAGTCACTGCATTACTTCCTAATTCAAATAAGAATAACAATGTAGATGGTCTTATTGAATCAGAATCCAGACGGAAAATCACATTCTTGCAGGAGTGACTTCGTAGAAGTAAATGACATTTGTGAAAATGTTCTCCCTCTGAAACTAAAACTTTCATATCCACATAAGAACAGTAATAAATTATATTATCTATTTTTTGATAATTGCTTCTTGGAAAACAGCATTTTCTCTTCTGAGTTTAATTATGCTTGATATCTATTGCCTGCCTTATCATATATTCTTTTTTGATGATCAGAATAGATTTCCTTTCTATTTCAGAAATTACTAGAGAGGGTGTAATCATTAATCCATTATTAAACATTGCCTTAATGATATCTTGATAATCTATGTAAATTAATGTCCTTCCCACCAGAAAGCAATATAAGCAATTGAGTAAAACTTTTTTTCATAAAATATTTGCTAGATATTATATCCAAAGTGTTAAATTATAAACTTCCCACAAGAAAGTGCTATTTTTGCCTGGCATGATAGAACATGCCTATAATCTCAGTGACTCAGGAGGCTGAGGCAGGAACATTGCAAGTTTGAGGCCAGCCTCAGCAGCTTAATGAGATACTGACTGAAAATGAAAGCTAAAAAGGACTGGGTAGAGCACCCCACCCCGATGTACCCAGTACCACACACATACATGCACACACAAAGTGCAATTTTTAAATATACACACATCTAACAGAATATAATGAAGTAAAAGACATTTCTTTATAAAAAAAAATTTGTTTAAAGTAAATTCTGGCAAATCAAATCTGTTTTAAAACCAGTCTTTTTTTTTTTTTAACTGAAATAAAAGTTTTGGAATGTTATTTGGCTGAATTCCAGATAGGAATCAAAACAAAATAAATAATAGAAACATATTGCTCTCCTAGACTTCCTAGATAAATAGACACTATAAATAAATATGATATCAAGACAAAATTATTGCCTTTTATTTTATTTTTTTGTTTACGTACTGTACATCTATTAAAATATATGCAAGGTCAAATACTTTTTTTCTTTTAATAAAAACAAAACAAATTCACAAACAAGGGAGTCAATAGGTTCCGACTCCATTCCCAAGATATTTTGAAAATCATCATCCAACACTTTTTCAGCACTTGTTAGAAGTAGAAGTTACTCCCAGATGCTTGCTGCCTTCTTGCCACACTTCATAATCCCACCATATGACATTAGTTTTGGCTGAACCAGATGCCAAATGGGAGAAATTTTACAGTACAGAGAAATCAGCGTGGTGGAATGATACAGAAACTTCCAGCCAAGACATATTCCCTCTGCTTTTAATTCCCTGACAGCTGCCACACCCCTTCCTAGAGTATACTGCACATAGAATCCAGTTCTGGCATTTGCCTCTCCTGTGGTCTCAATACGAATTACAAGACATTTAAAGAAAAGAATCCTAAAATGTATATTATATTGCATTCAGGCATGGAGCATGGAACAACTTACCAGGCACAATCGATTAACTCTGCAAATGCACATATTTGTCTATAGAGTATAAACTGACAATCTCCAAAAAATAATATTGTAAGGGGGCTTATTATAAAATATGCATAACCAGAAAATATAATGTTAGAAGGAATAAACAAAAACATTTTATGGAAAGAAGTGATTGACTGTACCTGGAAAGTGATTTGGGATGCATCCACTGGTGTCCTAAGTATGGTGTAGACTCTTACTCCGCATCAGGGAAGGCTCTAGTCACATGATTTATTGGAGAACAGAGTCTCTGCTCTCAAAGGTGTGGGTGAAGTGATATATGCAATGATAGACAGAACTGCCAAATCACTAAGATTATTAGAGATTGAACTTTTCACCATACATATGAAAATAGGACAGTGGGATAGAATAACTGGGGGAGGAGACTCCTTTGAATCTGCACAGCAGGATCTCTCCAGGAGGTTACACTTGGGCTCAGAATTCTAAAGCTCTGTCTGGAAGAGAGAAGACCTGGAGGAAGGTATATAAGGAAATGAGAAAAGTAAGTGCAAAGGTTTCTGGTACCTTTGAGGTTGGGGGAAAAAAAAAAAAAGCTAGATTTTATGGGACCTAGTAAAATGAAGGAAGGCCCAGTGGCAAGTAGAGTCCAGATTTTCTAAGGCAATGCAAGACAATGAAAGGGAGGATCCTAGATTTACTTCTCAGAGATGAGAATACTGAGGCCATTAGGCTCCACACTTATATGTGGGCCTCCTGACAGCTATGATCTCTAAACATGCTTTTCCCTCAGCAAGGAAAAAAGTAGAGCTGAAGTTATAAGAAAAGATAGCTAAAAACAATGCAGATTTTCTTCTTCCCACATTCCTGCTTATTGGATTGTATTCCTGCCCTTACCCTTTAAAAACCCCTTCATAGTTTTAATTATGGGAGAAAGAGGAAAAAAAAAGAAAGAGAAAAATTAACTACAGAGGTGGGGAGGTGTCATAGGCAGTTTTACATGTCAAGTTAGCGAGAATATAGTCCCCAAACACTAACTTAGGTATATATAGCTGTGAAGGTATTTTGAGGCTGTGACTAAAATCCCTATCAGTTGACTTTCAGTAAAGGAGATAATTTGGCAGGGATGGTTCCTTCATTTGGAAGGTCTTAAAAGCAAAAAGGAAAGGCCTTAAGAGGATTTTTACTTCCCTCAGGAAAACACAAATCCTTCTATAGCAAGCTGCTTCACTTTATGGACATGAGTTCAGTTGCCCTTTTGGTGGCCTTCTCAGACTTGCCAAGGCAGCCACAAAATCATGTAGTCCATTTCCTTGTAACAAATCTCTTACTATATACCTGGTTCCGTTTATCTGGTTGAAAAACTGACTGATTCAAGATGTGACACAGACCGAGGCAGTCAGCGGCCACCATCCGGGAAAGCTGAAGGATACACCGCCACTCTCCTTCAGAGTGCAACATCAAAACAGGTTGGTGTCATTCAGCTCACCCCCCAGACAGCGGGAATTCCCATAAAATCTCTCCTAGGCTTGCCGGGAGAGGGAGTATCAAGCTGAGCCTCCATAAAGACTAGGGGGAAACTAGAGACACCTGACCTCCAACCCCTCCTCCCAGTAGCAGCCAAAACGAAACCTGGCTAGCCAGCGCTGGGGGAGGGGCAAGCAGAAAAAATCAAAGTGATAGAGTGCCAGGGATCCCAGCAGCCTGCAGCAGGGCCCCGGAGATCCAGGCCAACTGATTCCCGCGGCCTGCCCTGCGGCTACAGAAGGCGTGGCGCCTCAGTGAAGCCATTAATTAGCAAGCAGGGAGGTTAGGGACTGCCATTAGGTGGAATCCCGCCAGCCAAGCCCACACGGACCCTTGGGCTGAGCACGGGATCTCAGAAGGGGAAGGAAGCAGTACAGTCCCATCCCCCACAGCGGACACTCCACCGAGGCAGTCAGCGGCCACCATCCGGGAAAGCTGAAGGATACACCGCCACTCTCCTTCAGAGTGCAACATCAAAACAGCGGACACTCCACCGAGGCAGTCAGCGGCCACCATCCGGGAAAGCTGAAGGATACACCACCACTCTCCAACAGCTTGCAACATCAAAACAGCCAGCAGCAGGACCCCGGAGATCCAGGCCAACTGATTCACGCGGCCTGCCCCGCAGCTACAGAAGGCGTGGCGCCTCAGAGAAGCCATTAATTAGCAAGCAGGGAGGTTAGGGACTGCCATTAGGTGGAATCCCGCCAGCCAAGCCCACCGCCCACGCCCGGAACAGGCCCAGCGACCTGCCAGCATGGTAGTCACCACACCCCAATTGGAATAGGGACAGAGCAGAGCCGCCTTCCACTCCCTGAACAGGCCCAGAGAGCCGCCAGCGTGGTAGACACGTCACCCCAATTGGAGTAGGGGCACAGCCGCTGCCCGCACCTGCAAGGGAGACTTTTCAAGTATACAAGAGCAACATAAATAAATAGGGGGTAAATTTCAAAAACACAACAGTTGCACCAAGCAGAAAGAAACGCGAGCAGTATGAAAAGACAAGGTAAGAAAGGACCACAAGCAATGCAGGTCAACTCAACTTTAGAAGAGGTAATAGCCACAACAGATGGAATATCAGATAAAGAGTTCAGGATATATATGCTTCAGATGATCTGGAGTCTCAAGGAAGACATGAGACAGCAAAATCAGACAATGAAAGATCACATTGACAAACAAATCCAGGAAGTAAAAGATCAATTTCACAGGGAGATAGAGGTAATAAAAAACAAACAATTAGAAATTCTAGAAATGCAGGAAACAATAAACCAACTTAAAAACTCAATTGAGAATACTACCAGCAGAGTAGATCACTTAGAAGAGAGAACATCAGACAATGAAGACAAAGTATTTCAACTGGAAAAGAACATAGACAGCTCAGCAAGTCTGCTAAGAAACCATGAGCAGAACATCCAAGAATTATGGGACAATATCAAAAGACCAAATTTAAGAGTCATTGGGATACAGGAAGGCACAGAGCTCCATTCCAAAGGAATAAACTGTCTATTCAGTGAAATAATACGAGAAAACTTCCCAGAATTGAAGAATGAGACAGAATCCCAAATCCTAGAAGCCTACAGGACGCCGAATGTGCAAAATCATAAGAGATCCACACCTAGACACATTATAATGAAGATGTCCAACATACAGAATAAGGAGAGAATTTTAAAAGCTGCAAGAGAAAGAAAGCAGATTACATTCAGGGGTAAACCAATCAGGATAACAGCTGATTTCTCAACACAGACTCTGAAAGCTAGAAGATCCTGGAATAACACATTTCAAACACTGAAAGACAATGGGTTCCAACCAAGAATCGTGTATCCGGCGAAATTAAGCTTCAGGTTAGAAGATAAAATTAAAACCTTCCACAATAAACAAAAGTTAAAAGAATTCGCAGCTAGAAAACCATCTCTTCAAAAAATCCTTGGCAAAACATTACAGGAAGAGGAAATGGAAAATAACATTGAAAACCAACAATGGGAGGTAGGACAGTAAAGGGGGGAAAGTAGTCAAAGAGGATAACAAATCAGGTTTAGTAACATCAATAAACAAATATGGATAGAAGAACAAACCATATCTCAATAATAACCCTAAATGTTAATGGCTTAAACTCACCAATTAAGAGACACAGGCTAGTAGAATGGATCAAAAAACAAGACCCAACAATATGCTGTCTACAGGAGACGCATTTGATAGGAAAAGATATACATAGCCTGAAGGTGAAAGGTTGGGAAAAATCATATCACTCATATGGACCGCGGAAACAAGCAGGAGTGTCCATACTCATATCTAATAAAATAGATTTCAAGCCAAAGCTAATCAAAAGGAATATAGAAGGACACTTCATACTGCTCAAGGGAACCATACACCAACAAGACATAACAATCATAAATATATATGCCCCAAATAATGGTGCAGCTGTGTTCATCAAGCAAACTCTTCTCAAGTTCAAGAGTCTAATAGACCAACATACAATAATCATGGGAGACTTCAACACACCTCTCTCACCACTGGACAGATCTTCCAAACAAAAGTTAAATAAGGAAACTATAGAACTCAATAACACAATTAACAACCTAGACTTAATTGACATATATAGACTATACCACCCAACATCAAGTAGCTACACTTTTTTCTCAGCAGCACATGGAACCTTCTCAAAAATAGACCATATACTATGTCACAGGGCAACTCTTAGACAATACAAAGGGGTAGAGATAATACCATGCATCTTATCTGATCACAATGGAATGAAACTGAAAATCAATGATAAAAGAAGAAAGGAAAAATCAAGCATCACCTGGAGAATGAACAATAGGTTGCTGAGTGATCAATGGGTTTTAGAAGACATCAAGGAGGAAATTAAAAAATTCCTAGAGGTAAATGAAAACACAGACACAACATATCGGAATCTATGGGACACATTGAAAGCAGTTCTAAGAGGAAAATTCATTGCTTGGAGTTCATTCCTCAAAAAAAGAAAAAAACAACAAATACTTCATCTCAAAATCCTAGAAAAAGAAGAGCAAAACAACAGCAAAAGAAGTAGAAGGCAAGAAATAATTAAAATCAGAGCTGAAATTAATGAAATTGAAACAAAAGAAACAATTGAAAAAATTGACAAAACTAAAAGCTGGTTCTTTGAAAAAATAAATAAAATTGACAGACCCTTAGCCATGCTAACGAAGAGAAGAAGAGAGAGAACCCAAATTACTAGCATACGGGATGAAAAAGGCAATATCACAACAGACACTTCAGAAATACAGAAGATAATCAGAAATTACTTTGAATCCTTATACTCCAATAAAATAGAAGATAGTGAAGGCATAGATAAATTCCTTGAGTCCTATGATCTGCCCAGATTGAGCCAGGAGGATATAGACAACCTAAACAGACCAATAACAATAGAGGAAATAGAAGAAACCATCAAAAGACTACCAACTAAGAAAAGCCCAGACCGGATGGGTATACAGCAGAGTTTTACAAAACCTTTAAAGAGGAACTAACACCAATACTTTTCAAGCTATTTCAGGAAATAGAAAAAGAGGGAGAACTTCCAAATTCATTCTACGAGGCCAACATCACCCTGATTCCGAAAACAGACAAAGACACTTCAAAGAAGGAAAACTACAGACCAATATCTCTAATGAACCTCAATAAATCCTGAATAAAATTCTGGCGAATCGGATTCAAATACATATCAAAAAAATTATACATCATGATCAAGTAGGATTCATCCCTGGGATGCAAGGCTGGTTTAATATACGGAAATCAATAAATGTTATTCACCACATCAATAGACTTAAAAATAAGAACCATATGATCATCTCAATAGATGCAGAAAAAGCATTCGACAAAGTACAGCATCCCTTTATGTTCAAAACTCTAGAAAAATTAGGGATAACAGGATCATACCTCAACATGGTAAAAGCAATCTATGATAAGCCACAGGCCAGCATCATTCTGAATGGAGAAAAATTGAAGGCATTCCCTCTAAGATCTGGTACAAGACAGGGATGCCCTCTCTCACCACTTCTGTTCAACATAGTCCTCGAAACACTGGCCAGAGCAATTAGACAGACAAAAGAAATTAAAGGCATAAAAATAGGAAAAGAAGAACTTAAATTATCACTATTTGCAGATGATATGATTCTATACCTAGCAGACCCAAAAGGGTCTACAAAGAAGCTATTAGAACTAATAAATGAATTCAGCAAAGTGGCAGGATATAAGATCAACACGCATAAATCAAAGGCATTCCTGTATATCAGCGACAAATCCTCTGAAATGGAAATGAGGACAACTACTCCATTCACAATATCCCCCCAAAAAATAAAATACTTGGGAATCAACCTAACAAAAGAGGTGAAAGATTTATACAATGAAAATTACAGAACCCTAAAGAAAGACATAGAAGAAGACCTTAGAAGATGGAAAAATATACCCTGCTCATGGATAGGCAGAACTAACATCATCAAAATGGCGATATTACCAAAAGTTCTCTATAAGTTCAATGCAATGCCAATCAAAATCCCAACAGCATATCTTGTAGAAATAGATAAAAGAATCATGAAATTCATATGGAATAATAAAAGACCCAGAATAGCAAAAACAATACTAAGCAGGAAGTGTGAATCTGGCGGTATAGCGATACCAGACTTCAAACTATACTACAGAGCAATAGTAACAAAAACAGCATGGTACTGGTATCAAAACAGGCGGGTGGACCAATGGTACAGAATAGAGGACACAGTAACCAATCCACAAAACTACAACTATCTTATATTTGATAAAGGGGCTAAAAGCATGCAATGGAGGAAAGATAGCATCTTCAACAAATGGTGCTGGGAAAACTTGAAATCCATTTGCACCAAAATGAATCTGAATCCCTATCTCTAGCCGTGCACAAAAGTTAACTCAAAATGGATCAAGGAGCTTGATATTAAATCAGAGACACGGCATCTGATAGAAGAAAAAGTTGGTTATGATCTAGACGTTGTGGGATCGGGCTCCAAATTCCTCAATAGGACACCCATAGCGCTACAGTTAACAAATAGAATCAACAAATGAGACTTACTCAAACTAAAAAGTTTTTTCTCAGCAAAAGAAACAATAAGAGAGATAAACAGGGAGCCTACATCCTGGGAACAAATCTTTACTCCACACACTTCAGATAGAGCCCTAATAACCAAAATATACAAAGAACTCAAAAAATTAGACAATAAGATAACAAATAACCCAATCAATAAATGGGCCAAGGACCTGAACAGACACTTCTCAGAGGAGGACATACAATCAATCAACAAGTACATGAAAAAATGCTCACCATCGCTAGCAGTCAGAGAAATGCAAATCAAAACTACCCTAAGATACCATCTCACTCCAGTAAGACTGGCAGCCATTAGGAAGTCAAACAACAATAAGTGCTGGAGAGGATGCGGGGAAAAGGGCACTCTTGTTCATTGCTGGTGGGACTGCAAATTGGTGCAGCCAATTTGGAAAGCAGTATGGAGATTTCTTGGAAAGCTGGGAATGGAACCACCATTTGACCCAGCTATTCCCCTTCTCGGTCTATTCCCTAAAGCCCTAACAACAGCATGCTACAGGGACACTGCTACATCGATGTTCATAGCAGCTCAATTCACGATAGCAAGACTGTGGAACCAGCCTAGATGCCCTTCAATAGATGAATGGATAAAAAAAATGTGGCATTTATACACTATGGAGTATTACTCTGCATTAAAAAATGACAAAATCATAGAATTTGGAGGGAAATGGATGGCATTAGAGCAGATTATGCTAAGTGAAGCTAGTCAATCTTTAAAAAACAAATACCAAATGACTCCTTTGATATAAGGGGAGTAAACAAGGACAGGGTAGGGACGAAGAGCTTGAGAAGAATATTTACATTAAACAGGGATGAGAGGTGGGAGGGAAAGGGAGTGACAAGGGAAATTGCATGGAAATGGAAGGCGATCCTCAGGGTTATACAAAATGTCATATAAGAGGAAAGGAGGGGTAAGACAAGATAATACAAATGGAAGAAATGATTTACAGTAGAAGGCGTAGAGAGAGAAAAGGGGAGGGGAGGGGAGGGGAGGGGGGATAGTAGAGAATAGGACAGACAGCAGAATACATCAGACACTAGAAAGGCAATATGTCAATCAATGGAAGGGTAACTGATGTGATACAGCAATTTGTATATGGGGTAAAAGCGGGAGTTCATAATCCACTTGAATCAAACCGTGTAATATGATGTATTAAGAACTATGTAATGTTATGAACGACCAATAAAAAAAAAAAAAGATGTGACACATATCTGTAAATAATGTCTTATGATAACATGCACCAAACACCGAAATGATAAAGACCAACACAGTCCCTTCATTTCTGTGGTAATATGGACTCAGTTATGTGGAAGATGTAAAAAGAAAGCACAGTCTACTCTGGCATAATACTGCCAAATTCCTTTGTTCTGGCCAAATGAACTCATGGTAGATGATGATGAAGTCAGAATCAGAACTTGGGAGTTCTCCCATCTTGTAAGTGTGAGTCATTGTCATTCTGGAGTCTACTGACAGGATAGCTTGCCATAAAGAGCAGCAATATTAAAAATCAATGCTTGAGCACCATAACATCACAAATAAGAATGTATCCTCAAGGAATAATTAATTTTTAATACAAAAAAATGCCGTAAAGGGATTTTCCTTAGTAAACAATGTTTCCAGACAAAAAGAGGATTAAATTAACCAAATGCTCAGCATTACTGTGAATTAAAGAAATTCATGGCAATTTAAATCATGAAACCCTATTAAGTTATTCTAATTGGTGTGGCAGAAAAAGATTAGACAATATTAAAAAAAAACTTTATGATATATTAGAAGATGAAAATATAGGTTACAAAAGGTATTAGTCAAATTTTGAAACAAATATTTATAAACAGGGAGAAAAGACTAGAAAGATAACTAACCTCATAGTGTTCTCAATGATTATCGTGAGCACTGAGAGTATGCAGTGATTGTCATTTTCTGGTTTCTGCTTATCTCTATGCTGTTTTCTTTTGCAATGAATGCATATGCTCTTAGAAAAGTAAAAACTATTCACATTTGTTTTTGGAAAAGAGAATAATCAAGAAGAATATATTTCATTTAAAAAATATGTGTTACTCTTTGATGTTAAAAGTCTTTGTAGCTGATTGTTTGTGTGCTAATCTCATTATCCAGCCATGTTCTGACCCACTGAACTGTCAGGATAAGCCTGTCTCCCTGTTTCCCAGAGTCTTCAATCTTCTGAAGCTGCAGTTTCACCAGCTCAAAGTCCATCAATCATCCTCATCCCAATTGCATCTATGCTTCATGTTCCCAGACTCCTTTAGCATGGATACAAATCTTGTTTCCTTCACCTTAATGGCATAGCCACATCCCATTCATGTTTCTTGCTTATCAATATACACTGGTTCCAAACACACCACCTCCATAGAAGTGTTTCTGCCTGAAACCTTCAAGAGCTTATATCTGACTATACTTACCTTCAAGTAACTGCTCTGCTTCTCTGCAGTTAAAGAGTGACATTAGCTTACTCATTGTCCTCTATCAAGCCCTAGACATCCACATTTCCTTCTGATGTGTTTTCTTCAGCATTATACTCTGTTCTCTACCCATTCCCTTTGACACAGTAGAGATAGGTCCATATTTTATGGAATAACTCAGTTATCACTGCATATTGTTTTGGATGTGATTGTCCCCCAAAAGTCCATGCAAGAAAGTTTGAAGGACAAATGACTGGTTTATAAGAGCCTTAACTCAATCAGTGAATTAATTCCCTGATGGGATTAACAGAGTGATAGCTGAAGGCAGGTGGGGTGTGGCCAGAGGTAGTGGGGCGTGCCTCTGGGGTATATATTTGTATCTGGCAAGTGGAGATATCTCTCTCTCTCTCTCTCTCTCTCTCTCTCTCTCTCTCTCTCTCTCTCTCTCTCTCTCTCTCCTGATCATCATGTGAGCTGCTTCCCTCCACCACACTCCTCTGCCATGATGTTCAGCCTCACCTGCAGCCCCAAGGAATGGAGCCTGCTGTCTATGGACTGAGACATGTGAAACCATGATCCCTCAAATATATTTTTCCTCCTCTACAATTGTTATGGTTGGGTCTTTTAGTCACAGTAGCAAAAAAAAAAAAATCTAACTAAAACACACCAATTCCATCAATTTTTGCCAGATCCTTCTAATAGTCAATCCTGTCATGCAATGCTACTCTTTAGTCTGTTTTTGTAAGTTAAAAGATTGATCTATATTCTTCTTTAGAGTAGGATTCTGCTTTATACATCTTTAAGTCTCATAAATATTTTTCTCACAGTATATACCAAATAATTAGTGAGCAAAAATGAAATGATCTGAAATTTGATAGGAAAAGAATTATACCCATCAATTCTCTAGTTTTCAGTTCTGCAAATATTTCCCAAAAAATTGACACAGATGCTTTAAAATAGGTTGAAAAATATAACCCAGAGCTTTTATTTTATCATATTAATCAATATTATTATATTTAAATTATTATATTGCTATATAATTATATTATTTTGTTATATATTTATGTAAGCTTTTATGTATTTTTCACATCTGGAACAATTGGAAACAAGTGGCTAAAAAATAAAATGGCAGAATATACCTTCTATTCTTACTCATGTGTCAGTATCATGCTGGCAAATGAAAGTATCTACTGCATTGGACTGGAGACAGAGAGGGTGTAAGATTCTGTGGTTTTGTGAGGAGGAAGATTTTATCCTTCCTAATACACAAAGGTCTTATGGTTTCCCATATTCTAAAGCAGTGGTTGTCACATTGAGTTCCTGGAGGGGTACCCCCAAGACAGTAGGATCCAGAATACATGAACTTTGACCAGTGCCAGAGTATGCATTTATTCTTATTTTCATTTTTTCTAAATCTTAATAATTTAAGAAATTTCATTTCTGGAACTGGACGTGGTGGTGCACGCCTGTAATCTCAGTGACAGGAAGCTAAGGCAGGAGGACAGCAGGATCAAGGCCAGCATGCACAACTTAGAGAGACTCAGTATAAAAATAAATAAATAAATAAAAAAGGAATGGGGATGTAGTTCAGTGGTAGAATACCCTGGGATCAATTAAAGAGAGAGACAGAAAGAAAGAGACAGAGTGAGAGAGAATTTGATTTCATTTTTAACTTGGCTTCTGCTGACTTATTAAAAATGGTTGGAAAACAACTACATTAGAGATTACTCACTTTTTATTAGAGATCGTTTTTGCCTGGAGATAACTGATGGACTATGACAATAATAGCTAAGTACTTTAAAAACAAATTTGAAGGAACAAAAATCAGAGAAAGTTTAAATTTTAGCTTGACAATGTTGGCCATAAAAATCACACTTATCAACTCCCCTCTATTTCAATACCATTACTTCCCATCTCTTTGCTAACTGGAGGAGGTTATCAAAACTGAAGACTTCTAATGTCTGCTGAGAGTAGAGGGACACAGCTGAAACAGATCCTGAAAGCAGCGGATTCTGGGTCAGTATCACATTCAGAAGCTTAAAAGGTTGTATAGAAGACTGGAAAGGCATTCTGTTTGCTGTCTATCTACACGACTTCCACTCTTAGAATCTTCCAGAGGAACAGGAAAATACGGCTCTGCAGATGGGTGCACATGTGTGTAGGAAGCATTTCAAGAACAAAAATGGCTGCCTGTCACAGCTGTGTGGGAATTTGCCTCAGATTCTGGCTTCACATTACAGAAGACATGAGTAAGGGCATGTCCATGACTCAGTCCTCAACCCTTGCCAAAGTAGTAGTTTTCTAGATAGAAATACTAGTTTACTAGATTTCTTACACAGAATCTAGTAAATTACTAGATAGAAAACTACAGGAAAAGAAAAATAGAAAGTCAGAAAAGAGGAAGAGAAACAGTGCTTTCAGGGCTCCTGAAATCTTGAAGGTAAGCTAAGGAGAGCAAGCCTAGGGAGTGCTTAGGGAAGAGAAATAAACACACGAGGCACTACCTAATGTCTCAATGGACACATGGTTATTTTCAGTCACATTAATTAAGTTCTCTGCATGGTGCTTATACATAAATAAAACCAGATGTTTAAGATGTGGTTCAACCATTACCCTATGTTCACTCACATCCCCTTCTGCCCTTCTATACCACTTTCAAGAAATTGGCTGTTTGCCTAAATGTTAGAGGAGGGACCAGGGAAAGGAGAAAACAGTCATAGGCTACAGCCTCACTCTCCTGTTGATGAGTGGTTGTTGATGTGTGGTGAACATAGATGGCTTTCATGACCTCTCTGAGGGAAAGTAAAAATTGTAGTGTTTTTGAGGCCGTCATAGTTCTTAACGGATTATGTATTCATCATGCTATCAATTTATAATTCCTTTAGGAAACTCTTTCAAAGTGGTCAGTTATACATAAACAAGCCTTGATACTCTGTGCTGCACAGACACACAGACACCCATGTGTGCATGTGTGTAGGTATTTACAGAAATGCATTTGGACACATGGAGAGAATGGTGTCATGGAATCAGAGCCATCTGGTCCACTTCCTATTAGTGTACTTACCAAAGCGTGTTCTGAAGCATACTTATTCCATGATATGTGGAAAACTTGAGAGGTTTAAACATTGGGTTACACAAAGTTAAGTATATCTCTTTACTGTGGAACTTTCAGTTTCTAATATACTAAATATTCAAGAGGCGATACACTATATAATGTCTCTGCAAGCCATCTCTGACCGAGTGTTTTGCAAAATACCTTGTGAGGGTAGTGATCGGTAGGGTATGCAATTAAGATATGTTAATCTAAATTAATCCAAGATATTTGTTTAGTCTCTGGTTATATTTTCCTTATGTGAAGAAAAGCACTATTTTCCAAGAGAATATTCTTTCCTACAAAAGATCTAAGTCAAAATATAAATTTTTCTTACATAGAATCATAATCAACTTCCCATTAACTTCCACCATTTTCCTCCTGATTTTTTCTTGGAAGAACAAAATCAAGAGCAAGTGTCCCTTTTTCCTGTGATATCTTTTCAGATATTGGAAAATAACAATCACATTCTCACAAAAATTTTTATGTAGTTCTTGTGAATGTGTCAAATTATGAGCTACACTTCTATTTTTTCAGTGTGCTCTTTAAGATATGGCAAGCACAAGATTTCATTTATTTGGTTTCTTTTTTTATGGAAAGCATTTCTCATCATTGATTCCAATTAATGTATGGAAACTTTTGAGTCTTCACAAGTATCAGGTAAGTCAATTTTGTACAGTTTTAGGTTTTTATGATTATTTATTTGAATATATATGTTGTTTGAGAAATAGTAGGGAAATACTGGTCTACTACATTTCACTAACCCTCCATCAGAAAGACACCCCTTTAAAAAAATTGTTATCTTTTCTCAGCTGTCTTCTCTTACAAAGCTGTCTCAGCTTGACACAAATTTCATCACTTTAAGAGAATTGGGAGTAACACCCAGCAGCTCACTATTTAATTCCAATTCCTTGTTTGTTACCAAGGAAAACCTTTCAAGCAGTTGCAAACCTATGTTATACCAATCAGAAAACATTTGTTTAGCAGGTCATGAATATTGAAACATAATAAAAGACACTGTTAAATTCCTTCTGAAATTAAGATATTAATATGTAGCAATTTCCTTATCTGCAAACTCAAATAGTCTCATGTCATAGCTATGCAAAATGCAAAGTTTTTGTTTTTGTTTTTGTTTTTTTTGGTACTGGAGTTGAACTCAAGGGTGCTTAATCACTGAGCCACAATCCCAACCCTTTTTATTTTTTATATTAAGACAGGGTCTCACTAGCTTGTTTACAGCCTTGATTAATTGCTGAGGCTGGCTTCAAACCTGCAATCCTTCTGCCTCAGCTTCTTGAGCTGCTGGGTTTACAGGCATGTGCCACTATGCCCAGCAAAATGCAGTTCTTATTAATTCCCACTCCACGACATTAGTAGAACCAGTATGTAAATTGACATGTCATAAATGTTGTGTGAACAGGAGACTAATAATGGCAATGAGCTGTAGGTGCTGGTTAGGATCTGCAGGAAATAGGCTGTCACTAGCTGGGAGGTCACTTTGGATGACAGGAAAGATAGGAGGTAATTAAAGAAAAAAATCATCAGTCACAAGGATGGACAACCAGCACACAGCAAGACATTTTTTATTTTGTTTTTCTCTATAAAAATGGGATTGTAAGGGGCTAGGGCTAGAATGCTTGCCTGGCATGTGTGGAGCACTGGGTTCAATCCTCAGCACCACATAAAAAAAAAAAGAACAAGAAAATAAAATAAAAGCATTCTTATCCATCTACAACAACAAAAAAAATTAATGGGATTGGAAAAAATGACACTGAATTTGACATCACTAAGATAATGTCATTTCAATCTGCACAAAAACACAATTAATTATGGAAAAGGTGGAATGATTTGTTGAACCTACTATATTACTAGACTCTTCTGTTAAACAAATAGATACAAATCTTGGGCAACTTAGTAGCTATAAAAGTAAAATTTTGCTTTAAAGAACTTACTTTTTTTAAGTTGTAGTTTATTGGTTGTTTAATTAAAGAAGAATAGGAAATCTATCATTTAGGAAATGTGTCCTTTGGCTGATTTGCAAAATCCCCAACAATTTAATTGGAACACAAAAAGCAACAGAAACCTGCAATACTTGTTTGTCATTTTTAAGAACAATTATTACTTTCAAATCACTTTTCCTCCCCAAGATCTAATCTGCCAGGTTTCAGCCCACAGTGAATTCTTGCAGCTGGGTTAGGATCCCCAAGAAAGGGCGTTCAAAACAGAAATGCTGAGGGAGGCATTTCAGCCAAGGGAGGCGTTTCAGCTGCAGAGGCGGGTGGACAAGTTCCAAGCACAGGACTTCCCCTTGCAGGCCCGGGATGCCATTTTTTCTAGCCACACTTGCAGAGGCATGGGACCTTCTAAACCAAGAGCAAAAGAACACAAATGGTAGAAAATAGCTCTTGAGGGAACAGTTTCTTTCCTGGTAAAACACCCTAAAAATAAAAGAAAAATGGGGGCAGAATAAACAACTAAGGTTTAAATGAAGTGAAATTACCATGGGGTAATAATATTAGTGAACATTAATTGAGATCTTGCTCTATGCTCAGCACCATTGTTCTCCATGAAGACAGTAATATATTCCCAATCTGTACAAACATAGGCCCAGGAGAGAAAAATAATCAACTTGCCTAAGACCACACAGCTGTGTCTGTTTATGTAAACACCTACATGTGCATGTGTATACATGTGTATATCTCTACGGATATATGTGTAGTTGACCAATAAACTGTACACATTAAAAACATAATTCAGGGAGTTTTGACACATGTACTCGTCCATGAATGCACACCACAATGAAGCAATGAATACATCTATGACTCCTAAAAGTTTCCATCTGTCCTTCTATAATTCATCTTTTTACCTTTGTCCATCTGATACAACAAAAGAACTGCTTTCTTTCCCACAGATTAGTTTAAAATGTTTTATAAGGAATAAGGAATCATATGGCAAATAGTTTTTACTGGTTTCTTTCACTCAGCAAAAGTAGTTTCAGATTCAACCGGGCTATGGTGCTAATGGATAATTTATTCATTCTTATTTTTGAGTAGTACCTATTGTATGGCAATACCTCAATTTGTTTTGCTATATGCTTATTGATAAATATTTGTTTCTAAATTTTTAGCTATTGTTAATAAAGCTGCTTAAAACATTTACATACAAGTCTTTAATTTCTCTAATGATGTTGAACAAGTTTTTTTTTTTTTTGGGGGGGGGAGGCGGGGGAAGGTACCAGGAATTGAACTCAGGGGCACTTGACCACTAAGCCACATCCCCAGCCCTATTTTGTAATTTATTAAGACAGGGTCTCGCTGAGTTGCTTAGCACCTGGCTTTTACTGAGGCTGGCTTTGAACTCACTGTACTCTTGCCTCAGCTTTCGAAGGAGCTGAGATTATAGGCGTGTGCCACTTAGCCTGGCATGTTGAACAATTTTTGATGTACTTATTTGCTATCTGTATTTCTTCTTTGATGAAATGTCTGTTCAAATACTTACTCTTTGTTTCTTTTTAAACTTTTTTTTTTAGTATTATTGAGTTATCAAAGTTCTTTATATATTCTGGATACACATCCTTTGTCAGATATGTATTTTGCAAATACTTTCTCCAGTCTAGACCTGCTTTTCATTTCTATAAGAGTGTCTTTTGAAAGGGCAACCATCTTTATTGTAATAGAGTACAATTTGTTAATTTCTTTTATGCTTTGTACATTTCATATTGCATTCAGAAATAACTGCCATATGAAATTACTAAGATTTTCTCATTTTCTTGTAGAAGTTCCACAATTGCAGCTTCTGTATATAAGTCTAAATCTGTTTTACTTAATTTTTTATATGATGTGAGATGAAGATTTAGGGCTTTTCCCCTACTGCATATGACTATTCAATATTTCCATCACCATCTGCTGAAAAAAAAAAACAACAATCTTTTTCCTTGACCCTCTTATGAGGGGACTGCATTTGGTGTCTTACCTCATGTTTTTCACCAATATACTACATCACACTCTTAGGTCACTACTACAACAATGAGGTCACAGAAATAATGTTATCATCAAAGCTCTTCCCTCCAACCCACAGTTTAGTGACTACATGCCTAATTTATCACCAGTAAAACAATGTAGGCAATGAAAGAATTTGACTTTTAAAATTATAGTGTTCAAAACAATATCACAGTCTTGGGGACCTAAATCCTGAATAACATGCACGTGGAATGGCTTGGTCTCTGAGATTCTAGTGAAGCTATCACCCACTGCTCAGGCTGACCTGAGAGTTTACATCAGAAGGGACACCCAGTTTTGTCATATCTTTGGAATATGATGAGGTGAAAGCATATCACAAAATCACAAAAGAGATACTATAGGGTTTGTAGCTGAGCTGTGTAGCACTAGAATCCTCTTCAGCATGCAGAACGCCTTGTCTCAGCCATGGATCTTTGGTTCTCTAGAGAGAGGCCAACCTCACTACCTCCCCTACTCAAGGGAGTCAGTCATTGTGGACAGTCCTAACTGTCATACAGATCTTTCTTATGTTGGACTGACTTATGATTCTGAATATTTTACCCATTAATCTGATTTTTACAGGTCCTCATGAATTCTACTAGCCTGGCATCAGAACACTCTGGGGGATAGCCCCCATCTTCCCACTCACCCAGTATTATGGGTAGAATCTAAAGAACTAAGCTCAATAGTCCTCCCTTCTTCTCTTCATAGGGTTGTATGCCTCCTTGCCACCCAGTTCTCCATTTTAAATAGCTTTCATTTTTCAATATTTCTCTTAAAAGGTTAGCCATCCCAGTGAACACCATTCTCCAAGAATCATGCCATAACATCCACCATGGGAAAGTCAGCTTCCAGGTTCATTAGGTCTAAGCCTTCTTACCTCTCTCAGTAGCTGAAGTAAGACATGCCTTTCTTGAGGGAGGGGCCTCTATCAGTCAGGGAACTCCCAATCTTTCCAACAGAAACAAGGAGATGTGACATGGGCATCCCATTTAGGAAGAAAGCTGACTTTTGTGCTCATACAGAGTTTCAATTGTGCATTTCAGAGCTAGGAATAATAATAATATGCACATAATATACACTCTGATGTCCAGCTATCTCCACCTTACTTATCCAAGTTTATTTTGGTTTGGATAAAGACTTCTAAAAACTTTCCCAAGTTGATTTTTCTTATGCCAAAGAGTCTTAAACTGTGATCACGTTATGTTTAATTTATAAAACTCAGTTTGAAAAACTATAATTCAAGTTAGTGCCTTCTTCATCTCACCCCTTTTATTTAAATAACCACAGAAAAAAAAGTTTCCAGTTCATTGTCACAGGAACACTTTAACTGATAAACAAAAATGTAAGTGGAATTGTGGGAAAGGCCCTCTTGCCAAATACATAGTGATATTTTTTCCCTTTCCCTTTTCTCTTGTTTCACTGAATACTGAAAGGTCCCGTACTTAGATATGAAAGGCATCTAGTAATTACATTTCAAGAGTCAGGCAATGCTCTTGGTTAAATTTCACAAAATGATCATTTTCTCTTTAAGGAAGTCAAAGATTATTGTGTGGGTGTTGAGGCAAGTATGAATAAAATAGAGTTCCAAAAACGCACACAGAATACATTATAATTCTCAATTGCTTTTGCCTGGAACTTCTGATTTCTATTTTTAGCAGATAATAAAAATAATCTTATAAAGAACCTTCTTAGAATACACCTATAAAACAATAGTGTCTTTTTCCTTCTTGGCACATATCATACTTTATAATTGTTCTTTTATTTTTTTTATACCAGGGATTGAACTCAGAGACACCAGGCCACTGAACTACATCCCCAGCCCTATTTTGAATTTTATTTAGAAACAGGGTCTTACTAAGTTGCTAAGTGCCTTGCTTTTGCTGAGGCTGGCTTTGAACTCACAATCCTCCTGCTTCAGCCTCCCAGGCCGCTGGGATTACAGGTGTGAGCCACCATGCCTGGCTTGTAATTGGATTTTATTTATATGTTTACCTGGGTTATGGACAGAATGTTTGTGTCCCCCGAAATCCATACATTGAAACCCTAAACCTAGTATGGCCATATTTGGAGACAGGGCTTCTAAGAAAATAATTGTGCTTAAATGAGGTTATTGAGGTAGAGTTCTGACATACTGGAATAGTATTTTATAAGTGATATGAGTGCTCTCACCTTCTGTTCTCATTTTTCTCTCATTCTATTCCTCTCCCCCCCCAACTCTCTCTTTTTCCTTCCCTTCTTCTCTCCCCCCACCTCTTTCCCATGTCCACACACCCAGGAAAGGCCATGTGAGCACATATCAAGAAAGTGGCCATTTTCAAGACAAGAAAAGAGCACTCATCAGAAATCAAATCAACTGGAATCTTGACTTTGGATGTTGAGCTTCCAGAACTTTAAGAAAACAAATGTTTGTCACGCAGTCTGAGATATTTTGTTATGGCAGTCTGAGTATACTAACACAGCTAGGGGAGGCGGCTGTCCCCCTAATCTGCACTGTAGGCAGTGAGATGAGGGCAGCTACCACCTCCTTTTGTCTCTCCACTGTATTCCCAAGTACTCAACAGGGTCCACATGGCCGGTGCTCAATAAATAGTCTACAGAAAAAGATGAAGTCTTACCCTAGATCCTTTTTAAATGAGCTTTGGGAAACCCTTAGTGTTTTCATTTCATTTCTTATATTTGATACTGGGGATCTCACTGAAAAGCCATATCTACAGGGAACATAATGTCAAGAAGTCATGGATGGTAATCTGGATTGACTCATCCCTTTTTCAAGGTCTCCGTGACTAAGCTAAATGGTGACTTGACTTCTAGGTATCCACAGAGTTTCTTTCCCAGGAGCAGTTCTCAGGGATGCCTCAGACACACGAGCACAAAGTATATTTCCATACATCCATCAGGCTGGATTAGAAAGCATATGCAGCTGCTCCAGGCCTCCCCTCGTCCTCTGACTAGGAAAAGTCCTCAAATCCTGGCTCTGCCCAGACTTCAGGCTATCTTACAAAAGACAGACTTCCCAGGCCTTAACTGTTCAAACAGACCCTCCCCCTTTACCACAGACTAGAAACACATTTTTGGAAAATGTGACCTCATCCTAGGGTAACTTAGGTTCATTTACAACAGAGAGGACTGTTGGAGCTGCTGCCAACTGCACAGGCATGGGAGGAGGGGAAGGGGAAAAACTGGAGCAGAAGGAGATGAAATTTAAAAGGCGATGTCTGCACTACCTGTAAATCAATTTCAAACTATTTGGAAGGATTAACTTTAAATATCTTGTTTCCTTTTACAAAATGATGGGTGGCTTCCAGTCTCACTACTTAAAGGGTGATCTGCAGAACAGAAGCAAGGCATCACCTGAGTCTTGTTAGAAATGCTAATCCCAAACTCCAGCCAGGTGTACTGCATGAAACTACATTTTATTAAAATCTTGCAGAAGATTTATGTGCACATGAAAGTTCGCAACCCACAGGTTGTCAGGTTGAAGTGAGGAGTGTTATGGTTTGAGTGTGAGGTGTCCCCCAAAAGCTTACCTGTGAGCCAATGCATGAGAGTTGAGAGGAGACCAATCAGTGAATTAATCCCCTGAAGGGATTAACTCAATGGTAACTGAAAGTGGCTGAAGGAGGTGGGTCACTGGGGGCATGACTTTGGGGTATATATTTTGTATCTGGAGAGTGGAGTCTCTCTCTCTCTCTCTCTGCTTCTTGATCATCATGTGAGCTGCTTCCCTCCACCACACTCTTCTGATATAATGTTCTATCTCGTCTCAAACCCCAAGGAATGGAGCTAGTCTTTTATGGACTGGGACCTCTGAGACTGTGAGCCCTCAGATAAACTTTTTCTCCTCTACAGTTGTTCTCGTCAGATCTTTTAGTCACCACAGTGAAAGAACTGACTAAAACAAAGGGGTAAGAATTCTAAATGAGTAAGCTTCAGGAACATATCTGAACTCTCTGGTTCTGAGTGTAATCTGGCCTGAAATGATCAGCTTTTCTCCCCTCTCACAGCTATCTCCCAAGGCCTCCCTACTCCCAGTGCTATTCCTCTTTCTGGTTCCCTGGAAACAGAATCCTGCATCAGTCCTCCATCTGAAGCAAGCATTCATTGGTCCTCCTGGGTTTTCCTATGAGTGTCTATCAAAGATAGTGGGGACTCTTCAAGGAAATAGGAAGCTTCATAGGCTTGAAGCGACTTCAAGGCCTTGAAGATTCTTTATTTCCTGGTGGCTTCCTTATTTCCTTGAAGGATCTTGCAGAATCCTCCTGCAGAGGAAAGGGCGGGCAAACAGAGATGGTGTAGATGTGACACCTTCCTTTCAGAGAGTTTTAAATTCATGTACGTTTCATTAAAAAGCCAAACTTTATCTTCTGAGAGGATTCTTCCATAGGAACAAGGGAGTGAAGAGAAAGATTAAGAACAGGAAAAGTATTCAGTAGAAGCCTATTTTGCAAGAGTGAGGGGGATGGCAAGGGTCACCATGGGGGGCTCCACTCCTCTCCTTTCCATCTTCCTCAGGCTCCCAACACTAACACATAACGCATATTCAGCCTGAAATAGCCATAAATGAGGAAATGAATTTGGATCTGGCCATGAAGATGGGGGCATTAGAGACAGAGAAGGAGCTAAGACAGATCAAAACCAGAATAAAGGTCCTCCTTTTTCCTACCAAAAAAGGAGAAGGAACAGTATGGAAATTCCCAGTATTACCTTAGTCACTTCTGATTTAATCTAATTTAGGAGAGTACACATTTCTTCTCTATATTCCCTTAAGGGGCCAGCAAAGTGCCCTGTCAATAGAAGATCTCAGTTCACATCTGCTGATGGGCACACTGAAGAAATAGTACTTTTCCAAAAAGATAGTGAAAAGCTACACCCTCCTGTGTACAGGGAAGTAGCACAATATCAGATTTCTCATGGATCAATCTCTAACCTCACAGTGAGGACAATGGGTACTATTGCCGCCCCCAACCCAAAACCCGCAAAGTAAAAGGTCTACAGGAAAGACAGGAGCCAAACTCTTGCAGTTTCAAACACAGGTCAAAGTTCTGAGCTGGAATGGGGAGTAAATGGTCCGAGGAATGCTAAAAACAACTTCTTGGTAACAGAGTGGGAGTGAAGGGAAAGGAGGGGAAGGAAGACAGGCAATGGAAAGGGTAAAATGTCCTATCAACTTAAAAGAGCAGATGAAAGTTAATTGTCCTGACAGGTTCAACAACATACTGGAAGCCGAGGGCAACAGGGCCCCCTGATCTGCTGACGCTGGCATCACATTATAGGGAGGATGGAAACAGTCAGCAAAACGCGGCCTTCACTTGAGCTACAGCTGTTGTTTTAACCCTGTGCGAAGGGTCACAGTGTTCTGTCCCTGATAATAAAAGGATGCTTGGGTAAAGACCAGAGAAGCCACACAAGCAAAAGAAATTCTCCAGACAAAGGCTAGATTTTGTTAGAGAGAAAACAACTGACTTGCTGGGAGTCCTTTATGGAATGGGGAAGGAGGCATTCTTATAGGCTACCAACAAGCCACGTATAGGAGTGGAAGATCTACTTAGGTAACCACCTTTCTGCATCCCTCCAGTTACTTAGGACTTCCCTCAGGAAAATGATGGGCCACAAAGAAGAAGCAGGGTCAGGCAGGCAGTACCTATTTTGTGGTAGTTGGCAGGGCTGACCCTGTGTTTCTATGGCCCCTGAATTAAGCCTCAATGGTCCCCCAACCTGTGCCATAAAAACATACCTACATGTCTTCATGTATGTCTTGCCCACCACCCTGTGCCATAGGTCTCTGGGTAACTTATACTTTTACACTGCTGGTTCATATACTCAGTATTTAGGCAAGTATGTGTCTCAGTCAGCTTTGGCATTACTATGACCAAAATACCCAACAAAAGCAATTTCAAGGAGGGAAAGTTTATTTTGGCTCATGGTTTCAAAGGTACAGTCCATGGTCAGCTGACTCCATAGCTCTAGGCCCAAGGTAAGGCAAAGCTTTGTGGCAGTAGGGCATAGCAGAGGAAGGCAGCTCAGGACATGGCAAGCAGGAAACAGAGAGAGATCTCCCTCTGCTCATAAAGGACAAAATATAAACCCCAAAGGCACACCTCCAGTATCCACATTCCTCAACCACACACTACCTGCCTACAGCTACCACCCAGTTAATCCATACCAATGGATTAATCCACCAATTAGATTACAACTCTCATAATCTGATCATTACACCTCTGAACATTCTCTTGTTGTCTCACCCATGAGCTTTTGGGTTACACCTTGTATCTAAGCCATAACAGTGTGTTTGGCAAATATACTCCAGGGAGAGGCCTCCATGAGTAAGAAGCTCCCAGCCCAGCCCCATTAGGCAGCATCAAAGGCTCATAACTGTCATCCCACAAGGGACGATGGAAAAATCAGAAAGGTCATTGGTTTTAGCCACAGAGGTCCTTTTCTTCCCTGTGTCTCCAGTCATAGTGTCATGAAGAAAGAAGCAAAGACCAAAGGAATGAAAAACTATGAACTGTCAGAATTGGAAAAAATGAAATGTTTCAATTCATCATTATGTCCTTACTTCCCCTCTCTCTACCACCTCCAGTCCCATTCACCTCCACTGGATCTGCCACCCACCCTTCCAACAATGCCTGTCACCAATTTCCACTAATGCAGGGCTCCTCATTCTGGCAGCATCCTCGGGGTGGGAAAGAAAACCTGAACACCAGCCAAGGGTCCAGAATGAAGACATTCTTGACCTTTGTTCAGTAACCTGAAGGAGCCCAAAGCATGTTCTCTTCATTGCATGCTCTTGTTTAAAAGTCTTCCACCTGACTTGTTGTTTTCAACACAGTGGAAAATGAGTATTTCTGGTCATAATTGGATATTTTGCAAGGAAAATGGCACCATGGTGATTACATGTAAGCTACCATGGGAAACACCAATAGGTTTAATTTAATTTTTAGGAAAAAAATAAGAACTTTCTCCAAGTAAGAGAGGTTGATTAGGTTATTTCTCTTGATTCAGAGAAATATTAGATTGCTGAGGTATTAAGCCTTTGGCCAAAATCAAGATTCTTTTTCCCCCAAAGAAATGGCTTTATCTAAATATTTTTAATTTTCTTTTAACATTTTCTTAAAGCTAACCAATGCCTGAGAAATACCTGGATTTTGCAACAAAGAACTAGAAATATTTGTCCTAAAGCAGCTTTTGGAAGTATCAAATTTATTGAAATTCACTGCTTTAATTTTCATAAAATGAATAGAGGTTAAGGGAAAGAAGTAGCCATAGAAAAATATAATATCTGCCACTATTAATGAAGTATTTGGCTACATCCAGGGCACCTATTTTTAAATTAGGCTTGAGATTTGTAGGAAAACTCATATCTAACTTGTAACTTGCTTAGCACCCAAAGCTGCCAAGTTTCTCAAGGATATAAGTCTATGTTCAAGTTCACATATTAATTTTGTGGGAATTAGAGGAACCATGAATGCCAAATCAGACTTAAGGGGAAAATTCCCTGGATATTGTAAATTGTCAGTGACTCATGAAAGTATTTCCCTCTTAATGGCTCAAACTCCAGCGTTTTTAATGTTGCAGGTGCTTTCAGTTAAGTGTCCACTGTTTTGTATGTAGGTAACTGGGTGGTGCACTGTATCTTAGAAAGAGCAAAGGTTTCACAACAGGGACAGAACAAAGATTTCATATCAAACCACAGTTTGGTGCTCCTTTGGTCCATTTTTCATTAAAATGTCAGAAGAAAAAAAATTGAATTGGAAACCCAAATCTACCTACTAATATTAGAAACTAACATGTTAGAAATACAGTGTTGGAGGATGGGTAGAAATGGTGGGAGTGATTATGTGGTTGGTTTGATTGCGATCACACACCTGGAACACCAACACCTTACTTCATCCTTGAGTGAAGGGCTCTGAGGACAGTGAAATTCGTTGTTCTGATCACAGGATGCAGACAGTGAGACGGAGCTGGACTTTGAAACAAAACCAAAACACCTTCCTTCCCTACTCCTTTTTATTTCCCCCACAATTGCTGAGAGTGTCCTCCAGTTTCTTTTCCCTGGGCCTCAGGATAGCATTTACATAATGCACTGTGTTTGGGAATTTCCTGTGTACTAATCCCAGCCCAGAGAGAATTTACATCCATAAGAACATGCATTTCATCGAAAGGTTGATGCCAGGAATTTACGGGTAAATTTGATTTAGTGCAATATGGTTCTACATCTTTAATGCAAAACCCCATAAAAAGGTAGAAGTAAGGATAGTGGTTCAAAAGGTCAGGAATACAAAGGCCAGCAGAAAAAACGATGGGAATGTGGGTTCAACCACAACTTCAGAGATGGAAATAGGTCACCCCGTTCATGTTTACCAAAGCCTCCTACTATTCTTCTAAAAAAATCTAAACAATACTAAACCTTGAGTTCAATTCAGGGTCTTGCGGACCATTTTTAGTTCTCCATTTCCCAGGTCCTCTCAACCCTGCCCCCACCTATCTATTAGATAAACTGGTGTTCAGTTTCCTAAGAAATTGTTAATGGCTCCTCACTGCCTCCAGAAGAATATTATGACAGAATGGAGATGATGTATGCTAGGAATCCAGGCAAGCCTGGACTCAAATACTAGCATAATACAACTGACCTTAAGAAAGTTCCTCCGTCTGTCCATGCTTCTGTTCTTTCCCCGGGTAAAATACAAAACACAACTATTTGTGGTTATGAAAATTACATGAGAAAAGTACATGATATGCTTGGCATATAGTGGGAACTCAATAAATGATAGATTTCCTTTCTCTCAAAAGACCCCCCTAACGTGCCAATTTACTTTCCCAATCTCAGTTTACCTCAATTCCTCAACACACAATAAAGAGAATTACAGTCTTCTATAAACCCATCCCCCACAGCTCTGCAATGGCCTTATTCATCTCCCTTCACAGCTATTTTATGTCAATTATATTCATATGCCACTCTTCCTTCAAAATTAGACTAGAATACGACCACTCGGGTTCTTGAATCTTTCTCTCTTGGCCTCAGCCCTAATATCTCCCAATGAATTTCACAGCTCATGTTCACCTGTCTTTGGACACTTCCTAATTCTGTGCCCTTTACCATAAACATACATATATGACATATGCATTCTTGACAAAATCCTTGGTGTGGATATTCTTTAACGCTCTAGTCTCAAAATGCAATTGCATAAAACAACCCCAATTTAGCAAATTAAATTTGAATGAATAAATAATTTCTCATTTTCAAGAATTAGTTCTAACAAGTGAATATTTGTGGCACTACATTACCACACTACACACGGAGTAGAATATTTATACTTGAATGTCATGGAATCAACAGAAGTCTAGTGAAAACTTATTGATTAACAATAATCTCAGGACTATTATCATGTGCAAGCATTGCATCTTTTTAAAATCTTTTTTTTCTTTTATAAGAAACAAGTTCTCACCTTGTTGCTCAGGCTGACCTCAAACTCATTGTTTCTGCCTCTTGAGGAGGTGAGATTACAGGTGCATTCCACTGCCTCTGGATTGTACTGCATTTAAAAGCAAAGCCAGACTTTCTTTGATGAAATTCCAGCTTTTCTCACTTGCCATGTAACCTTGGGCAAGTTACTTTATCTCTTTGTGCTTTGGCTTTTATCATTGTAAAGTAGGGCCAATAATAGTATCTTGCTTCACTGTGAAAGCTTCCCCCAGCCCATCTACACAATCTCTCATATGTGCAAACCTTACACTCCAACCACTTCCAAGGACTTCATGAGAAGGAAAACCCTGGTTAATGAACTCTAGGGAAGAGAATACTAGAGTAGGGTAGCATCAGAATTGGAAGCAAGAGTACAGAGGAAAATGGTAGATGGGAGACATGTGCAAATCTTATTGGATAATTTAGTTTATGTTTAGTTCTGAGCTTCCATTATAAAGATATTTACTGACTAAAAAGGTTATATTAAAATACTCTTCTGTTAAGCCAATATGTTTGGGCCCAAACCATATTCCCTCCAAAATGGCTCCTGAGATTATCTACTTCAAAATTGGGAGCTCTACCTTTACAAGTGGCTTCATGATAAATGAAAAATGTGTCATTTCTGGAATGCTACTGGCAAAGGACAGGATGCTTCAGTGATAGATGTTTGCAGATAGCATGAGCTGTAGTTTATTAAAATGTAAACAGTCTGACACAAAGAGACAGAATTAATCATTTCCATGCCTGAGTAGAGCATTCTACTTCCGAGAAGGCCAAAGAGAAAAGCAAATATTCTTGAGACAAAGACATTTTGCTAAATTCTCACTCTGGTCACTGCATTAGGCTATTTCATTAGGGACCAGATTAATTGTGCATAACCCGATACTTCTTAGTACAAAAGTTATTTTTTAAAGTCATTTTTGCAGTTGCTTTCAGACTTCCATTTTGCATCTTTAAGACTGAAAGTCTCTCTTTGCATCTTAAATGTGTTATTAAACATAAGGTATGTGCTTTTGCAAGATTCAATAATAGTGCTCCAAAAGTTTCTGCCCTTGATTTTCTGAGACATATAAAAGTGTCCAAGTGTTCTCCCACCCATTCTGGCCATGGTTGTTATTGTAGTAGTTAACTTTATTCTTGGAGTAAAGCCTGTGTGGTGATCAGTAGAGACTTTCTGGGCTGCCTCTAGAATTAGGCTGTTGCCCCAGGACCTGCAGGACAAGAACTGGGAGCAGAGAGGCAGAGGCCTTGAAGAGAGTTCATTTCTTATTTTCTACAAGAAAGGAATTTGAGGAACCCCTATTTTTTTTTCTGATGAGTTAAACTTGAAAGTGTTTATATTTAACTACACTACCCATTTATACATTTAAACTTACATCAATCTTAAACAAAAATTAAAATAATTTTAGAATAAATAGAATAAATATTCTTTTTTTTTTTTTTGGTGGTGGTACTGGGAATTGAACTCAGGACCTTGTGCATGCAAGGCAGGCACTCCACCAACTGAGCTATATCCCCATCCCTAGAATAAATATTCTTAATACAAAATTCTAGGGCACAATTAAGTCATTTATTTTCCGATTGGTTATGACAAACTAAACCCTTACTATATATACCCTCCCATGCCCAGCAGCATCCCAAGAAACCATGGAAAAAAATATCTCTTATGAATAAAGTCAGTATTTTCTTAGGTGGCACCTTAAAGCATTCCTAGGAAAATTCTATTTTCTGGTTTATTTATCTAAGACAGCCCCACCTATCAGCGCCATCCACATACTAGAAGTTCAATAAATATTTACATAATTAAGGAAAAAAAATGTCAGCTTCCATGTGGTTTAACCCCATGTCGTAGAATACCCTTAGGAGAAAGTACACTAAAAAGACCAAGGAAGTCTATGGTGACATGTTCTTGGTTTCTTCTCTGGGACATCACTAAGAAATTTGGTTTTTCATTAAAAAAAGTGAACTGGTACTTTCAATATGAGGCTTAATTAGCTTACAAGCATCACTAAATTAGCTTTCTTTGACTTATCCCCAGTGTAAGAGCTAAAAAAAAAAAAAATGTGGTTCACAGTCCTTGGAAATCTGTTCCTAGGTTCAAAGTAGAGATTATATGTTTGGTAGGATGATTTAAACTTCTTCCATAAATGAATTTCCTCTTCACCTTCCTTAAGCTCCCCGCAAATATAATTTCTCTAAAATTTATAACATTTCATCTTTTTCTTCTTTTCCAAGTCCTCCACATTTTCATTCCTGTGTATTAAAACTCTACCCATCTCTTCAACAAATGAGTGGCTGAAGTGTAACACACAAAGGTCCAGGAGAAGAGCCAAGAAGGGAGATAGATAGCAGCCAGCTAAATAGAGAGAAATCCAGGTAGGCTGGAGGAAAGGATTCCTAGAGAAGGAAGGGTTCCAAGATGCAAAGTCATAAGAGTGAAATGCTGTGGAGAAGTCAAGAATGCTGGCAGCAGATAACTCACCATTGGCTAGGACAAGGTGTAGACAAGTTGGAAATTTTAGAGTGACATTTCAGTGCGATGATGCAGATGGAAATCCAATTAGCATAAGTTGTAGAGAAAATGGGAGGAGAAGAGATGGAGATAATAAGTACAGGCCAGTTTTTAAAGTTATAATAGCAAAGTGATTGAAATCATATTGATATCATAAAGAATTTATGATTCTTATTCTTGTGATAGGGAGAAAACAATGGGTTGGAGGAGTTGGTTGCAGAGAAAGGGATTGTTCTCATCTCACATAAAGTTGTTGTCTTAGAAATCGTACAATAGAAGAGGCAGAAGTGGTTTTAGAAAGTATCTCTTTCAAGTTTCTTGTCCTGCATTTGGGGGAACGGGGTCCTAGGAACTATCAAGTCAGTTCCTGAAGTCACAAAAATTAAATGTGTTCCCTGTACAAGGGTCCAGGGACTTCTCTTAATCACAATGCCTTCCCTTTTCTTCTCCAGCGTTGCCATAATAGTGCTAAAACCAAGACCTCCCCATTCAAGGGGGAAGTGGCCACAGTCACATCAAAGAAGCAGGAGCTTCTAGGACAAGAATTATTGACTATCTATATGTAGCCATATCCCCTTCTCACATTAAAAACTCAAGACCGAAAATCCGTATTAATAGCCAGTTTTCTCTAAAATGCTCTCTTTGGTAAAAAGCACACTCTGTGCCTGAAGTGGGAATATCCATTACCTCAAACTCGAATTCCAACCTCTTGCTAGGGCTCCAATTTTCATGCTTATATAATGCCCTTACTTCATTATCTCCTGCTGATTGAGTAAAAAATGTTCATCTTTAAGCTGACCAGAACAGATCACCATAATCATATTACATGTAGAATGCACAGAATCTTTTTAAATGATTAAAAAGTAGAATACATTACATCAAGGAAAATAACTTATTAGAGAAATTTTAGTAAGTCTTGGCTTTAATTCTGGATTCTAAAACATTTTTCCACTAGCTTCCAAGAGATCCATCAACTCCGAAGTACCTAATTTCCTCCATAAATTCCAGCATGTTCCAGAATGACATATTTTGCACTGAAACTGATGAACTAAGCAAATACCCATGACATTGACATCAGCTATCATGGTTTGTCTTAAGCACTCAGTATCCAAATGTTTATAAGACAAATGCTGAAATAAATACCTGTCAAATGGCTTCCATTAATGTTGGAATATCTTATTACAAACCATAAAAAAGTGAGTTTTTCAGTGCCTGCCCTTAAAAGGAATCTGTTACCTGGAATAAATATTGAATTAAGCTTCAAATGTTCAGGAAATTTTTTTCTGGCAAGTCAATTAAGCCTACTTGCAGTTCTAGTGACACATAAATCCAATCAACTCCTATACTAATCCTGAATGAAATTAATCAATGGGCAAATATTGGCTAATAGCCACTATGAAATTTTATTAAAAAATAAAAAATAGGATAATCGTATTTATTCCAAATTACTTTAGTTCAATTTTTTAAAACGCTACTGGGCTATTTCACTACCATCTTTCTGTACTATTCTTGTATTTTATAGGTACACTCATGTTCAAATCAAAAAGAAAATGTTGCAAATAAGACTGATCTGACAGTCATAAAGAAAGGATTTTATTTTTCTAGTATCTAGAATTTATTTCATATTAGTTCCAGTTAAATTTGCTAATTTCAGGTCTGAGTATGACTGATAAACAACATAAGGACAATGATGAATTATAAAAAGTATGTGTATTCTCAGTTATAAAATAAATCTCATGGGACAGAAAAATAATCAAGACCTCAATGAGATGGACAAAAGGCAAGAGCATTGAGCAATAAACACACTTAAAATATTTTCTTGTGGAATGTACAACCAAAGCTATGAAAAATGGTGCTCTGTATGTGTAATATGAATTTTAATGCATTCTGCTGTCACATATAACAAATTAAAATTTAAAGAATAAAATAATTTTTTTCTTGTGGCTAAAACATAATACACGGGAATTAAGATATGATGAATTTTTTAATCCATCAAATTTTAATGTTTCCCTTTTTTTAAAGTATAATCTAGAGAGTTGGCAGTGACTATTGGAATCAGAGGTACCAATTTTCTAAAGGATTATTTGTCAAGATTATCAAATGTCTTAATGCTTTAATGCATCCTACTTGATCCAGCAAATCTACCTCCAGAGATGAACCCTAAGGAAATAAGAAATTAACATTTAAATACAATAATGAGCATCAAGCAATATTTTTTTAAAGAGAGAGAATTTTTTAATATTTACTTTTTAGCTTTTGGTGGACACAACATCTTTATTTTATTTTTATGTGGTGCTAAGCATCGAACCCAGCACCCCGTGCATGCCAGGCGAGCGCACTACCTTCAAGCAATATTTTTAAGAGTGCAAAACTGCTTACAAATAACTACAGCAGGTATTTGTTAAATAGATTCCAATATCTTCAAATAATAGTTACACTGTGGTCATTTAACAATTTAAGAGTATAATTTATATTTTTAATTAATAAGATACAGAAAAATATAGCATATGCTTCAAATTTTGCTTAAATATGTATGTACATGTGGCATGTGTGCATTTGAAATGCCAAAAAGCAAAATGGCTAGGTGTGGGTGGTGATGTTGAATATTGGTTCCTTAGATTATGATATCTACTTTGCTTCTCTGTATTTTGCCCATTATCTACATTGAACATATATTATTCCAGAAAAAGTAAATACTGTCCTTAAATCAGTGTTGTAACAATATCATATCAGAATCACTACCTCTTGCACTATTTTTCAACTACATTTATATCACTTTGAACATACCAAAAGCAAAATTATAGGATGTATGCAGAGATAATATAAACCGTAACTTATGATCCAACCGGTACAAACATTTACTATCACTTTGGCTCCAAGGAACAGATATATTTAATTTGAAATTTCCATGAAATGGATTGTTCACTTTTTGATTTATAATCTGTGTACTTTTTTGCATACACGGCATGCTGGAATTAAAAAGATTAAAAATAACCCTAGCCTGTAACCTCTGGTTTGCTTATAATAGCTTCATAATTGAGCTTGAAGGAAAACTGGAGGTCATTTACTTTCACCTCTCACCCCACTTCCTCAGTGCTTCAGATAAGAAATGCTATCATGCTGAGGTTGTCATTCCATTAATGCACACTCTGATAAAACCCTCTTCCTCACAGCAAACCTCAAACAGTGTACCTCTTCTCAGTTTACAGGCAAGTCTTGGCCAATCTGCTGCTATATGCATGCTTGAGCACATGTGGTACCAACCACAAGACCTAGACCACATCCTGTCATTTGGCCTAGAAACTGGCTGCCACAGCAGCTCTGGTGGGCTGATTGAAGGACAATGACAGTGGCATGCCTAGAAATTGCTAGGTGGTCAAGGAAAGTAAGTGCAAGTGTAGGGCCAGAATCTCTAAGGCCTGGCTTATGATAAACTGAATCTCCTCTTCAAAGCCAGTGGTGTATGGATGCCCAGTAAGAGTGTGCTGAAGGAAGAGATGCCAAATGGAACTAAAAATGATCACTCTTCTTGTTCTAATGCCATACCTCAGATGAGCTACAAATGGGATTGTTTGGTGAATCACGAATCATGGCTGCAGCTGTACGTACTTTTCCTGAAGTTTTTAAATGATAAACAAGACTTACCAAGAATGCACTTGAGGGTAGATGACCTTGTTTTGAAGAAGGATCAGCAATTGAAGCAGATCATGCAGCAAATGATTTGTCATTAGATTAATCATTACTCCCATGTAAGCAAAAGACAGCACACAAAACTACAAGTAAAGACTTACAGATTTTACCCTTGAGTCTTTAAAAGATATGTGATTATAAATCATTCAACTATGTGCTGCTTCAGTTTCTGAATTAATAAAATGTAATTGGATCCCCAAATCTTATTTAATCTAATGATTCTTAAATCTAAAACACTGATTCTGCATTCTTAAACTTACATTAAAACCATCACTGTAAAAAGAAAGAGATGTCCTATTTTTTTTTAGAATACAATGTTGTTCCCATAAAAAGCTGTACCTACTTATATGATAGAACCAATCTCATCTCATTACAACCACAGGGGAAACATCAAAACAGTTTGCACGTGCATGTGAGGGCAGGCCTGGTGACCCATGAAACAGTCTCTCCTTTGATTTTCAACTGTTTCTTTCACAACTTTTGTTTCACTTCCTCATATATCTACTTGGTTCCCTTTAACAGTTTATAAAAATAAAATTAAGAATGGAGAATTCTTAATTCAAGTACAATATGCAAATTCAAGTACAATATGCAAATTCAAGTACAATATTCAAATTCAAGTACAATAGAGAGAGGAAAATGTATTTGGAAAATCAAATCTATGGACAATCAGAACTGTCGTGTTTACAATCACTTCTTTTGAAAATCTCTCTTCTGTTTAGAGGAAATCTGCCCTCTAATTTTGTGGAGTCCTGCTCTGGACTCAACCTGAATAAGGACACCTGTCAAACAGCACCTCCCTCCAAGTCCACTGCTGTGCTCTTCTCAGGTATTAGCACCTAAGGACAGTGATGTGGAGGCAATGCAGAGGTAAAACAGCCAGAGGCTCTAATCTCAAAGACCTCATAGCCCAGCAATGAGGATAAGACTAGAACAAATCATGCAAACAGAAAGAGTATCTGCATAAGTTGGGCACACATTAAAATCCTATGGGATTTCTGAAGACTACAGAGGTCAAAGAAAGCTTCCTGAAAGATATGACATTGCAAAAGGGCCTGGAGAAAAAAGGGTAGAATTTAGACATGGGGGGATGAAGGAGGAGAAATATCAAGGAGGAGGGAAGCAGAAAATGTTTGGTTGGTACTTAAGATAAGAGGTGATCAGGCTGGAAACAGACTGGTCAGATAGTGAAGTGAATTCCAGCCTAAGGTGTCAGACTCTGTATCCTATACATGAACTATTGCAGATTTATTTTGGAGAAACAATATGACTGAATCTGCACTGATATATGATGCAGAAACATACCTAAACTAAAGCACTTCTCTTACAGATGTATCAGCTACCTTTCAGGGAAATTCCTCTAGGGAAATAGGAACACACCTCTGTCTTGTGCTGCTCATGGTAACATAAATTGTCTTGCTGCAAAGCATCAGATGTGAGTTGAGCATATTTTATTTCATCCATTCAGTACATATTTCTTGGACAACTCTGACTTTGTTTATTCCTTCAATCTTGGTATTAGTGGCTTGCAGTCATTTTAATAAATGAAATACATGCATACCTACACACACACACACACACACACACACACACACTTACATACTGAAGCAATTAAGGATAACTATCCTTAGCTTTCATATATTCCTGTACTTTGGCAGGAGTACATTCTAGATTTTGAGAGCCAAGTGCTCCCCATTTTCTGGAATTTTGACAAGAAAGACAATATGCTTGATCATAACCCAACAAAAGCAAGAACATTCCTTAAAGTTCTTTCCTGGCTGCTGGGAGATTCTTCAAGACAGTAAAGTGTTATCTTAATCATGCAAAGATGTGGCAGTCATCATTCCAGCTCCAGCAAAGTGAGAATACCTACTCACTCATCCACATACCCTCCCTCTACAATTCTGCCTTGTGACCCCAGCACCTACATACTTCAGGACTAACATAAACTCATCTGTGTTGGTAACACTGTTTGTAGTCGCAGAACCAAATTAGGTGGAATATTTCGCAGGTACTATAATCCAGAATTCTGAACTCATTCACTTGAGAAGGCAGAAACCCACAGAGAAAGACAACATGTCCAAGGCCACATGGCTGCTTGGTAGAAGCAAAAAAGTTAGTGCTTAGTTCTTCTGAGTCCAGGTAAGGACACACCATGTCATCTTCTCCCCAAAACAGTACAAAGTCTAGACTTTAACTCATTTAATGATGATTAATTTGATCAATAATTTCAGCTACCTCAAAGGAACTCAATTTAAAACTTCCCTATGCTTACTGTTTGGGGAGAGTTTTTCATTGTGAATGGTGGTTTAAAACACAGTACCATTTATCTCAGGGTGTCACAACATTTCCAAGCATTCCATATTCACTGCTCAATATTAAGTTAGGAGTTTGTATCTGAAAAAAAAAATACAGGAAAAACTTAAAAAGACGTAGGAAAACTCTGCTACTTTCCACTCTGGCTGATTCTGACTCAGCCTCAGTGGCATGCGTGATTCAATGGTTTGTCAAACATGAATTCCAGCCCAGTGCCCTCCATCTGACGTGCTCTCATTCCTGAGCTGACAGCAGACCTGGTCTCCTAGCAACATTCCACATTTTCTCTGCCTAGTCATCTGTAGCAATTGGCTCTTTTTCATGGTTGTCCTCCCATCATCAGTCCAGACACACCAAAAACTTTCCATGCCATCAAAGGTGTCTGATGTCTTGGATTTAAATGCAAAATCTATTAAGATGAAGTTTCTTTCCTCCTCATCCCCAGTCTCCCTCTCCCCTTTCTCTCTTCTTTTCTCTCCATCTCTATCCCTCTCCTCTCCTCCTCTTCTCTTCTCTTCTCTTCTCTTCTCTTCTCTTCTCTTCTCTCCTCTTCTCTCCCTCTCTCTCCCCCCCCTCTCTCTCTCTCTCTCTCTCTCTCACACACACACACACACACACACATATTCATACACAAAGCAAACACACACAGACCAGCAAATGGAATGGCCCCGAGTGATGGCAACATTATCTAGCCACTTACCTGTTGGTGAATTTAGGAAGGCTTCTTCACTGGTCTGGTTACTTCACCATGTAAAGGATGAGGGATAATACATATCCACTTCACACTATTATTATGAAACTCAAAGGATATGATGAATGATAAAGGGTTTTATAAGGATTCCAGCTGAATAGTTATTATATTAATTGTGTCAATTAACAATAAGTAGAGGAAATAGCCTTCAGACATGTATTTTTATACCTTTATTTTATTTATTTGTTTTTATATGGTGCTGAGCATCAAACCCAGTGCCTCACACATACTAGGCAAGAATTCTACCACTGAGCTACAACCCCAGTCCCTAGACATGTATTTAAGAAGAGATACAACTCAGACAAAGCCTGTGAAAACTAGTTATGATTCTCTTAAGATCAAAGCTCCTATTATGACAGGTCTGAAATGTACGCCCTCCTCATTGTTCAAATTTCAAGTTTTACCAGAGCCTCCCTGGGACCTGTAGAGAGTACTAATTGCAACTGATGGAGCGTTTGAAACTAGGCAAATAAAAATGTCTTTAAATCTAACAATTTTATATGGCTGATAACTGTGCCTGATGGACCAAGGCAAATAAATGAAGGGTCATTTCAACTGTTTCTGACATGGCTCAAGATACCACTGGTAACAATTCTAAATCCTCTCTATCCCTTTCTTAAAAGGATAATAAAGCAGGACTGGAATTAGAAGATAGATGAGATATAGGAATACCTATGGTGGGCTGGAATCTGTTTAGCCCTCAAACTCCCTGGCCATGAACTCCATGAATGAGTTAGTCATGTTTCTTGTTTAATTATCACTGTATCTTCAGTACTCATGCAGGGCCTAGCATTTATTTGTTAACCTTTTGATAAACATTTATTGAAAGATGGAAGAAATTCAGTAGGGCTGTGAAACAAGTCTTGTTAGTGGTTTTGATTGTCTTAAATTTGATTTTAAAACTCATGTTTGTTATCATTAAACAAGAAAATATGTGTTAATCACTTGGTACTTCACAGGATCTCAATAAATGAGAGCTGTTGTTTTCTATTCTACAACCATCCAATCCAACTATCATTCATTACTATCTACCAATGGCAAGTAATTAGAAGTATTGTACTAAAGAAGCTGTCTACTCCAGACAAAGAGAGCAACTTGCTCCGACAGCCTCTGTGAGAGAGGAAAGCATGTACTTAACACCAAATGGCCTATGTGTTCATGAACTAGAAAGAGCTATTGCAATTTCAAGCCTCACTACCCTCTCCTAATTTCCTAAATAAGAAGAAAATATTCTGTTTGCTCAGCTCCAACTGTACACCTAAAAGGTTTTTTGTTTTTTTGCTTGGGTACTATAGACTGAACCGAGGGGTGTTTTACCACTGAACTATACAGCCCTTTTTACTTTTTATTTTGAAACAGGGTCTTGCTAAGTTGCCCAGCTTGGCCTGGAACTTATGATCCTCCTGACTTATCCTCTCCATTCACTGGAATTACATGTATATGCTCTACTTTGCACAGCCTTTGAAGGTGGTTGTTGTTGTTGTTGTTGTTATTTTTCTCATAGGATCATCCTTTAGAAGGCAACACTACTCTGGCAGGTAGCAGCAAAGAACCCAATGTGTATGCACTAATGTTCTTAGTTAAAAGGTAAACGAATGCTCAGACTGCCTCCTTAAGCCCTTTGCTGGCGGTACAGTAGAATGAGAGGACTGTGTATATGGAGGCAGTATTTCTCAGTGGTTGGCATCATGGGCTCTGTAATCCAAATAACTGTACTTCAATCTTAGTTCAGTTGCTCACTGACTACATGACTTTAATGTCAGCTTAACCTCTCTCTGCCTCAATAATATGCATTTGTAAATCTGGGGACATAATAGTACCTTTCGCAAAGGATTATTATGGGAATTGAGTTAATATTTGAAAGAATAAATGGACAATAAATAAATGTGCCTCAAAGACACCTAGTGACACTCCCCAGTGTGTTCTCACTTTGTACCTTCTGAACCAAGCACTCACCATATACACACATGGGGCGAGGAACTACTGGTGTACAGAAAGGAATGACACTGAACTTCCTTTTAATTCATTGATTTGGGGTAGTCAGTGATCCAGAGTCCTAGCTTCAAAAAAATAGGCCTGGATTTAAGTATTAGCTGTCATTTATTTACTGTGTGACCTAGGCAGTCAACCTACTAGTACCCAGTTTTCTCAACCATAAAAAGTGGGAGGGAGAATATAAATAGCCATTCCAGGAATTTGTGATACATCATTTACATAAGTATGAAAAGTGATTAGTAAGGTGCTTACACTATAAAACTACACCATAAATGACTTCACTGTTATTAGAGTAGAAAAAGGCAAGCTACCTATTATACTTACAATAGAGGCAGAAGAAGTCAAAAGCATAGATGGGTTGGGAAAGTGACTGGACAGTCTCAAAAAGCAGTTCAGGAAGTGTAGATTTAGGGCTGATAAGCAAAAAAAAAAAAAAAACCACACACACACACACACAAATTCCCAGATACGTGACTGTGCACAGTGTATTGAGGCAATCGCAATTCTTTGATGGAGCTGAAGAATAAGACATGAGCATTAAGGAGTGGGCAGTGAGTCCACCAAGTAAAGGACCAGAGTGTCATGAAAAGCCATTTGGTCTGAATCTCACAGTTCCCCAGGACCACCCAACATTGTTGGTGAGACTGGGAGAGAATGAAATGTGAGTAATTTTTCTGACCCCCACTGAAGGTGGTCTCTGTAAGTTTGAGGGGAACACTGATAGCATCATCAACAACCAATACTTACCAAGGCAACATCGTGGTAGAGAAATAAGGGAGACTGAAAAAAAAAAAATGATGGCCTTCACATCTGCTGGATTCACAGAAACTCTCTAGAACCTCTTAATTAAATTAAAATAAAAAGTATATGCTGGATGTTTCTTATCTACACAGATGATAATTTACTTCAAAAGAAATTCAGGGCTCAGATTACCATGCTTATATGAACAGCTATGGCTGACGGACAGTCATAACACTCAGAATATCTGGAGCTTAGGTGACTGAACAAACAACCAGTATTTCTGCTCTTCAGTTTGTCTATCTACATAATAGGTAAAGCAATATATTCCCATCTTTTTCATAGAACTATAGAAATTAAAAAATCATATGATACAAATAGTTCAATATATAAAGACTATGTTTTCTGATACCATATTTTATTATTGTAAGTTAAGAATGTAAAGTACTTTGACACATGGAAGACTAAAATAAACAGACATGTTACTATATATTTAAATAGAAGTATTTAATATTTTCTTATATATTTTTCCTACTTGGATATATAATGAAGATACAAAAATTATAGCTTCATGCTACCACTGACCTCAAGCAAGTAACATAAGAGAAGGACTTGCTACATTGAATTGTGTATCTTTACAAAACATGTAATTGAATATAAAGGAAATGAGTAAATATGTTTTAGAGAGAGAGAAAGAGAGAGGGAGAGTAGAAGAAAGGATCTTCAAACTTTTTAAAGAAAATGAGTCATTTTTAAAAGTGAACAACCAGCCTATTTGGCTGTTTTCCCCTTTTCAAGCCTGAGAGAACAAGAAACTTTCTCTTAAGTGATCGGTCCAGTGGAGAGACACTATAGTACACCTGTTCCCATTGTTTCCATGCCAGGCCTGGGTATTACTTTTTTTGCTTTCCATTATTTTGCTCAAAATCTTTGAATGACAATTTTATTTTAAACCAGTTGCATTTTAGAACATGAAATAACTTATAATATGAAATGAAGAAAAGGTGAAGTACCAAGGAGAGTCAATGATAGGGCTGGGGCAGGAGAATACCCAGCCACTCAGACAAAATTACAATTCATGGAACACAGAAATGCTCTGAATTGCTAAGACTTTCTGACACAAGACTTAAGGTTAAACATAGTTAAAATGTTTACCTTGTTTTGAGATGAACCTAGATAGAAGTCCTAAATTTTCTTTGTCCTAATTGGATGAATGTGCACAAAGTAATTTCAGTCTCTACATGCATGAAAAAAAGATTTATAATAATGCCCACATTGGATTCTTATCAGGAACAAATGAATCTATAAAGGAGAATTTTAACAGAGTGCTTTGCAAAGAGTAATGCTCAGGGAGAATTAATCCTATTCCTACTATTAATAAGGGAAAATAAAATCAATTGTAAAAATTTATTATACATAGTATACATACATAAATACTGAATTTTATTACAATGACATTTTGGTTAACAAACATCATACTCCAAGTTTCAGTTAATATATATATATATATATATATATATATATATATATATATATATAATCAGGATTCCATAACGTAGAGGATTATGGAACTTGTCTGTATCCACATAAAGTCAAAATCAAGCAGCAAGTAATGATATTCACATTTTTCCCTTAGGACAGCACTAATTTTCAAAAATCTTGAAAACCTGATTATAAAAATAATTTACAGTTCTGTTTCTTCGCAAAATTTATTCAAGAACACATCTGGCCTAAGAAATGCAAACCATCTTACATATTTTATGGGAAAGAGAAGAAGGTTGGAAAAGTCTGGTGAAGTCCTAAGAAGAAGAACTATGAAATATTTAAGTGTCCAGGGAGAAGTTGTGGATGTTCCTCATTCTCACCCACATCAAAGTAGGAAATTCTCCACCCTTTCTATTTTGGATAAAGAGAAGGACTCCATTCCCTGTTGTATTCTTTGACACAAAAAAAAAAAAAAAAAAAAAAAAAAAAAAAACAACAACAAACTACAGCCTACATAAATCTCCCAAGACTAAGAAAAATTCTTCATGTGCAAAAAGGATCAAACAATTTTCAAAAGATTTTTAAATGTTAATCTTGTTAACTGAGGAAAAACAAGAGGTAGAAATTACATCTGTCATCAAAGGATCCTCCCTTCTAAAAATGTGTAATTGTGGTGTGTCCTGCCCCATCACAGACACACAGATGGCTGGAAATAAAAGTTCTTTCTAAAATTAGCCACATGTAAGCATTCCCTAGACACCCATACACATCTAATCCATTCTCAAATCATGCATAGCTTCTCAGAGGCATTTGGGATTAACACCAAAACCTTTTTCTCTCCCCTTTGCTAAGAGCAAGCAACCGTCTGCTCCATAAAACAGAATCCTGGCTCCCATAGGGCCTACAGTCGTGTTCAGACAAAGTAACACTTGTTTAAAATGAACCAACTAGCAGTAACCACTCAGTTGGATTTTAAAATGGGAATGTGGATGTTTCCATTAAAATAACAATTATTGGGTCAAAAGCCCATTTAAAATGCTCTGTGTTCATTATTTTGAAAAACAAAGGTATTTCTCACAGCAACTTAGGTTCTCAGAGGATGATTGGAAGAGTGGCATATTCCATGGATGACAGTCAAGGTCAAACAATTATTAAAGGGCAGAGTCAGGATTTGAACCTGCTCATGAAAATTAGGACTTAAATGATTTGCCTGTATCATGCAGAATGTGTATAGAGCTAGAATTTCCTAAATAATTCCTCACTAGTCATTTTCTGTACTGTGTCCAAAATCTCTTCAATGGATTTGCAACTACAAACTTCAGAATATAAAGATGACATGTATGAAACCTCTGTTAACACAGGGAATATGAATGGTAATTAAATCTAATGAGTTCACGCACACACACACAAAGAATTACATATATAGTGCATACACACACAACACACACACACACACATATACGTAGATACCAACTCTATAAAATGCCTTTATTTTAGTTCTTCATTATCCTATACCAAGGCAATGCAAAACACACAAACATTGAGGCAAAGCCAGGCCATGGCTCCAACCTTTTCTGAAATGTTCTTTTTAATTCACTCTCTTCAACCTACAGAAAAGATCTCTCTTAGTGGGAACTACAGGTATAAGATATTGTATGTAAAATTCATAGCACTGTATCTAAGTATAATTCCTTTTTCTCAGGCTTTCTTGAGAGTTAAAAACAACAACAACAATAACTTAGCATCAACAACAAAATACAAAACTTTCAGAGAAAATGTTAAGATTGCATCCATGCCAAAAGTAGAAATAGAAGGCGTATGCCACATAGGTCTAAGGTCCTTTGGGGAATACACAATGGATTATTCTGGAGCTGCTTCTAGTGAAACTGTCACTTCACAGACAAAACACCTGAGGACCAGAGAACTATGATTTTTGCTAAGGGTCACAGTAGATCAAAATAGAATGAGGTAACTCAGGGCTCTTTCTGCTTTACAGCATTATCTCTAATGACACAGTCATTTGTGTTGTCTGCTGGGTTTTTCTTTTACTTTGTTTTTGTACTAAGGATTGAACCCAAGGGTGCTTTACCACTAAGCTTCATCTCCAGCCCTTTTTATTTTATTTTAAGTCAGGGTCCTGCTAAATTGCCAGGCTGGCAATCCTTCTGCCTCAGCTTCGAGAGTGGCTGGTATTACAGGAAAGTGCCACCATGCCTGTTATGTCTGCTGTTTTTTTTAGTATTAGGGTGGTGCTAACCAAGGTCAAAATCATAACATCTATGTTTGACAATACACACAGGCTTAAAGATGGCTAACTTCTTGAAAGGCTGGCTACAAGTCTCTGGATACATGTGGTTAAATACATAAGCCATTAAATGGAAAACAGAAATGTTGACAGAAGGAAAATGATTGATTTCCCAGTTGCTTCACAAGTGCCTACAAGAATCGTCTAACCATGTGCAGTTCCCCACAATCTGATAGATTAAATATGCTCCTTGTAAACAAGGGACTCCAACATTGTTGCTCTTATTGGTGCTGACTACACATTTTTCCCTTTTGTAGTTTATTTTTCATTATTCAAAGCAATTACTTTTAATCCTTCATTTGAAAAACATTACAAAGCCTGGGGGGGGCAGAAATAACAATATTTCTGAATGAATTGACTTTTAAATTACTGACATATTTAATGTTTGTGAATTCCTTCTCCGTTCATTAACACAGATCATAAAGTATGGTATACTTTTACTTTCTTGATAACATCCTCCTTATCTTACTTAGGTTTCAAATTCAAAAATCCACACTTTAAAATATTCTCAATAAATTGACAAAATTAATAATATGAAGTGGTTGAATACTTGAATTCTTATATTTCCAGGACTTCCAGGGTAACACTTTTCACTGGGCAAGTAAACAGAGATAAGAATATCTATTGGATACAGCAAAATTTATTTTAACATGATTCTATTAAAGATTGTAGTTCATTCTTCATTACCAAAACTGGCCTCACTAAATTCTCCAAAAAAATCCACTTATTTGATTCATGGCATTAGTAACTATCCCATAACCCAGACAGTAAATCTTAAGTTCATCTTGAGCTATCCATCTCCCAAATTTAAATTAAATCTGTTTGATCCTAATCTTCCTGTGCATCACTTTTTATTCTTCAAACCCTCTGTTCTATTTTAGAACGTCATTATTCTCTCAGGAAGAATCTCCTAAGTTGTGGCACTGAATACTCTCTCCCTGCATAAAAAGACTAGGGACCAAAGAATAAACTGGTATCTGTGAGAGAACCTAAAGACCACAGCATGATGTTTCTGCTTCCCTGGGTGTCTGCTGGGGGTAGCTGCTGGGCTCCAGAAACCCAGCTCTTTCTTCTACCTTCCAAGTTGAAATTGTCCTCCTGGATTTCCCAGACTTCACTCAGCTGGAATTCCTGCTTGTACAGAAGAAATCTCATAATTGAAAAGATCATGCTTGTAAGTCTGAGGTCATTCAGTGAGCTTACAGGTGTATGGAGATATTCTCACCAATAGTTAGGACTCCGGAGATCATGGAGCCAAACTCTTCTCCCACAGAGGTCAAATGGGATCAATGGTACTTCAGGGAATACCAGTCCAAGGACCACACCAGACCAATATCCAGAGGACTCCATGAATTTTCCCATCTGCTACCAAAAAAATCACATAAACCTTCTCAAATGTTGAGACATGATCTTGGCAAACAGCATGGGAAGAAAGAGAAAATAGGAAAGACTAAACACTTTTCCCAGAAGATCCAGCCATTCAAGATAGATAAAAGAAAAAGAGAGTGAGAGGTCATTAATTAGCAAGCTAAAGTCCCTCTCCACAGCTCAGCTCTTAGCTCACCTTTCCCAGTGAAACAGAAGGTTGGGGGTCCCCTCTAAAATTGAGTGCAGAGTAACTTCCTCATGCTATGAGACTTAAGGCTGAGGGGCTGACTCCCCACACCTGGAAGCCACCAAGGAAAGTGTTAGTAGGGACTGCCCCCCTCAGCCCTATCAGGCAAGCTAACTAAATCTGCATATGTATATTTCCTCTTTTTTTTTTTTTTTTTTTTGGGTCCCATTGTGTCATCTCTTCTCTTTTAAAAGCTTTCCTGGCCCTCAGAGTCTCCCAGGATGGAATTTAGGAAGCAAAGTTTCTCCTATCTCTCTTCAAAACTGACTTTGAAAAACAAAACTATTTTTTTTCCTAATAATCTGACCCCAAATATTCATGGAGCACTAAACTGATATGGCCTAGTCTCTTTCCCCAGGCTGTATTAGTGCTGCCACATTAAGGCAGCCCTATAACACAAGTAGGAAGGGAACTTGCTAGGAAGATTTGATTTTTTATGAAGAATAAGCTTCAAGTTGTTTGCACATATAGTAGTAATAAATTTGCAATCCCTAAATGATAATCCGTCCTGTTTAATCTACAGAGAAAACCACACAAACTTCTACTTATCTGCCCAGATCCAGTTAAGTTCACCCTACAAATGCCACCTTGTGGAACAAATTCTTCCTATGCATATTCTACAGTTCTCTGAATATACCTCCATAAAAACACCTTCCAAGTTCCTTCACTACTCCTTATAGGTCAGTAGCACCTGCTTTAATATAAAATCTTCAAGTAAAGGTCAATGCTGTGTATTTACTTGGTTCTTCAATATAAATTAAAAATCTTGGTGCATTGTAGGAACTCAATATTTGATAAAGAATAAAGCAAATTCTGATCTAAACAATTCCAATATGATTCTAATATTTGTTAGGTTTTGTTTTGGAAGATGAATCTTGGATGGGGAATAAGTAGAAAAAATGTTCAAGAAAGTAGAAGAATACCTAAGGACAAAAATGACCCAACTTACATGAAATTGAAAGCAGAGTTCACCACCCACAGGTAACTAATCTGAAATAGACCTCGTTATAATTCACACATTGACTAATATTAGAAATAAAGGTATTGGTCTAGATTTTCAACAAGTTCTTAAAACTGATTGTCTTTTGACTTCTCAACACATGAATTAACACTGGGAAAAATTTTCTTACCAAAATGCATGTACTAGATTTTCAATCTGACCTTATTCAAGGTCAACTTAACAGAGAACAAATATACAAACCCATGTGGAACATATAGAAATAATCTTTATTTCAACAGATAAGTCTCAACTGACAATAACCACAAAATTTAAAAGCCATATTTAAAGGAGATCTTTTCTTTGGTTTTCAAGTGAACACACCCTTTAAAATTTGCAATCACTAAAATGTTATTTCCTCAGAATAATTTTGTGCCTAAGGAGATGTCTAGATTAGCATGAGTCGGGCGTGTCCCTGGCTAATACTGAGTAAAGCAAATGGACTGAACCCATTCTGAGATCTACTGAAAGAGAAAGATTATTCATTAAGTTTAAAAATTCTATATTCTTTCTTTATTGATTTAAAAGTTGTAATTGTACACAAGTTGAGTCTGTACTCCTTTCTACAACACAGGTAGGTCCCCCTTGTGATTAGAATGTCACTGAAATGAGTCACAGTTGGGGATGGAAAGATAAAAACTGACTCCATAATGATACCCTGCCCTTCGCTCATATTTGATAAATGCAGAGTTAGGATAAAAAGTTACAGAACTTGTGAGCCCAGATCAGAAGGAGGGTGAATAGATATTGTTTTTTCTTCCCACAATGACACTTGTGGACTTATGAGAATGTCAAAGATCAAAAAGAAGGATTTCTGTTCTTGAAAACAAGAAAATTAATGAGATTAATTTGTATTAAAATGAAATAATTGAGATAGCATATTATGTCTACTGATGTCACAAAACAATTCCTATAATGATCGAGAATAGTCATCAAAGAATGAACCTCTCTCCACGTGTAGCTGAAGCTGCACTTGACCCTCACCTACACCACCCCTCAATTCTCCCATGCTTACTAAACCTGAGGACTTGAAGTGCATGAGAGCCAGAGAGGACAAGAAGAAACTCCATTTTGGTAGAAGTCTTCACCACATCCCCTATGGTGCCCCCAGGCAGAAGCCAGGAGCTCCACAGTGGCATCCCATGTCTAGGTTTTCATTTTATCTCCTCAGGACTCTACCAGCACATTCATCCAAAATGACTAAGGAAGCTTTCAAATGAGTGAATCATACCCTGAAGTTAATTAAAAATGTCCAAGTAGTCTTCTGAAACATAGGCATCACAAGATGGGCATCCATGCCCTGAGGGTAAACTATTAAAAATGACCTCATCTCTCCTTCTTTATGAACTTCTTCTCCTGCCCTCCACATCAGAGGCAGAACTGGGTGGCCTGTCTGACCCCAGAGGGTGATCACAAAAGCTTAGCTTAGACCCCATCCTCCACCTCTTCTAGATTTTTTTTTTCAGTGCAGAAATGTAGCATTTGGGGGAATAAGTCATAGAAGTATTTGAGATACGTGAGGGCAAGCACGTCAGAAACTGGGAGACACTAGTAAGGGTTGTCATGCTGAGGTTTCCCAAACCCAAGGAGTCATAATAGTATGGGCAGGACAAGATGGGTGTCCTATTTGTGGGGTCTGTTAGAAAAGACTTGGATACCACAAAGCTACCACCCTAGAGCAATTTGGGGTTTTGTCCCTATATTTAGCCAGTAATGGCTGATACCACATCACATTTCAATCACAGAGTGAAGAAATGATGAATGGAGCTTTTGTTAGGGAGGCTTTCTGGGCCTAGCAAAGTCTCAGTGGTTAGTGAGGTAAACTTGTGGTCTGGTGTCTGTGTCATAAAGTGGAAAGAATCTGAAGTCAAGGAATCTTCTCTGTAGGTGGATTCATCCTGGGCTGTGAGTAAGGCTTTAGAGCTGCTTCCTCCCCTGCACCCAACAGCATCTTTTCATTTCTCACTGAGCATCAGGTCAAAAACTTTTCTTGGAAAAAGCAACAGAACCTGTGAGCCCAGATTAGAAGGAGGGTGAATGGGTATCCTTTGTTTCTATTCCATTTCTCTCTCTCCTTATGGGATCTTCTGGAGCATAGGCAGTAAATATTTTGAGTAAAATGCTTACTGTAAACAAAACAGTAATCTGTACAGAAAGGTGAATAGATATTTTGCAGAGATAATGCTTGCAGTTCATACTGAGCATATTTTAGACTCCCCCCCCCCACACACACACAAAGATTTGCCATCTATTACTTTAGAAAATGGACTGTACACCCAGTAGAATTCTTCATGGAACATCGAAACACCTCTGGGTCTTTATAGACGACATTGCTCTTTTCTGGAGGACCCTGTCCAGTCCTCTCTGTCTGGGACCTCTATTTGTTTGCAAGGTATATCAATGATGTAGGCTTCACAGAGTTGATTAAGCAGTTTGCAGAATTGCTTAATCCCGCATCAGTACTGACACAGCCCTTCTCATGCAGGATTTCCAATCCTGGGATCATGCATCTGTCTGCCCTTTCTCTCAACTATGGCCAAACAAAGTAAATCTGTCCTATTTCTACACTGCTATGACAGGGATTCTGTCTTATTTAGTACCCAATGCTTGTGTTTAAATAGTGAAGCTAGTTTTTTACTGTATCAATGAAGAGGACTAGGATGTACAAGTAATCAAAAGGTAGATAATCAAAAATGTGTGTCGGCTCTGTATGTGTGTGTTGTGTGTATGTGTGTGTGGTACTAGGGATTGAACCAGTGCCTCACACATGCCAGGCAAACTCTCTGTCACTGATCTATATCCCCAGCTCTATTTTGGTATTAATTCTGATTTATATTAATCTAATTAATAAATCTAATTAATTAATTAATCTAATTAATAATTAACATAATTCCATTTAGATTATGTTTGGCAGGGGTAGCAGTAAGCTCAAATTGGCTGAATGCCATTTGATTTATATAAAGAATTCAGACTGCCAGGTGTGGAGGTGCTCACCTGTGATCCCAGATACTCAGGAGGCTGGGGCAGGAGGATCACAGGTTTGAGGCTAGATTGGGCAACTTAGTGGGAATCTGTCTCAAAATAAACACTAAAGGCCTGGGGATGTGGCTCCATGGTAGACTGCGTACCTAGCATGCACAAGGTCCTAGGGTTTAATCCCCAGTACCAAAAAAAAAAAAAAAAAAAGAATTCATATTGACAGAGGTAGTTCTAAGAGTTACGTTTGTCATGTGGAAACACAAAGTGAACATATTTGTGACAGTAACTTAATAAATATATATACTCAACTTCAAGATTCTCTCAAATTCATCATTAAAAAGTAATACAACGAGCTATTTCTCAATCTAAGAAAAGAAAGGAAATGTTATTTCAACATAGGTATAGCACAGGCAGTAACTTAGTTTAGCAAAAGGTACAACTTAACATCTGCAAGAGTATTTTGATATTATTTAGTTTTATTTAATTCTGTTGTTTTGGTACTGGGGATTAAATTAAGGAACCCTTTGCCACTGTGCTATGTTCCTAGTCCTTTTTATTTTTTATTTTGAGCCAGATCTTGATTAAGTTCCTGGGGCTGGCTTCCAACTTGTGATCCTCCTGCCTTACAGTCCAAGTATCTAGAATTATAGGCATGTGCCATCACATCCAGCAGATATTTCTAATACAAATATAAGTGTGTGTGTGTGTGTGTGTATATTATACACACACACACACACTTATATTTGTTATATTGTGTGTGTGTGTATATTATATACACACACACTTATATTTGTTATATATGTATAAATATACACACACATATATTTGTATTAGAAAATTTTCTTCAAAAATGACAATAGAGTTTCAAATCAACTCCACTCAAAACAGATCCCTAACAAATAGACTATTTTTATAATTCTGTAAAGAATGATGGGAAGTGAAGTTTTTGAAGAGTACACAGACTGGCAGAGGAAAGGAGTATTCTAAGAGTTTGAAAGCAAAGACACATTGGAAATTCAAGATCAGTTTCTTATATTTTGGCATCTCTGTGATGTGGGAAATACAAAGTTACAAAGACACTAGAACATTGAAGAAAACACTTTATAACGTGTGAGGACAGGAACAATCAGGATCCCAGGTTCTATTCATTTGTCATTCAAGACATGGGGCCATGTTTGAGGCTAACAATTGCTTCCAGTAAGTCTTAGCCACTCAATATCTCCATGGAAGGGGAAAGTTCTGTTGAAATGATACACAAGGGCCACAAAGATATTCAACAAGTATTGATACTCAAGATGATACTCAAATTACCCCAATGCCATGTGTCTCTTCATCACCAGCTCTGTCGATCTGGCTTGCTAAAAAGCATGACTCTGAGGAGACAGTCACTTGGCAATATAGCTGGCGTTTAAAGTAAGACACAAAATATAGAAAATATTCTCATTAAGAGCTGCATCTCACTTACATGGCTATTTTTAAAAACAAAAGGGTAAGGGACTTAGGGCCTTTTCCCAAAGGCAGAATGCTATTCCAGTTATCTAGCACCAGAGAGCTTAAACCATCATTATTAAGGGGATTATTGTTTTCTGGAAGCCACGACCTGAACTTTTTTTAGTCTTTCTGGTATGTGCCCTATTATTTTGAAAGTTCATTTCATGCAATGATTTTTTTAGTTTTATTTAAGTTAATTAAGCACAAATAATGAGACTTTCATTAAGGACAAACAGAACAGAAGAAGCAAAGGAAAAACAACATCCTTCCTCCCTATTCCACATCCTGTCCTTTATTTCTTATTTCTGTTTGTGGAATCACAACTCATCAACCACCCAAGGTCTGAAACTCTGAGTCAATGCTAAGGCCATTTCTTTAGGTTTTCCTTCTTATGCATACTTAGTGTCTCAGATAGGTGTCCTCTCCTCTCCTTTCCCAGCATTCCACCCTAAATACTACTCCTCATTACAGTTTGCCTTAGTAGTGTCAGAGATGAAGTCATGCAGAGGATGAGGGGTTACAGAGTTGAGGACAATAATAATTCTGAACATCCACTCTGAGTTAGCATATTAAGCAGCAGCAGAAACAGCAGAAAACTGCTAACAAAAATTCTAAAACCATAGCTGTGATCTCACAGTGGTGAGATGTGGCAGAGGCAGAGGTTTGGCTGTGTATCATCCCTCTGCAGATTTCAGTGAACAGACTGAGCACTGTAAAGCTGGATCCTATGGTTTAGATTGAGGTGTCCCCCAAAAGCTCATGCATGAGACAATGCAAGAGAGTTTACAGGTGCAATGATTGGGTCATGAGAGTCTTAACCCAATCAGTGCATTAATCCATTTGAATGGATTAACTGGGCAGTAACTGTAGGTAGGTAGGTAGGGTGTGACTGAGGAGTGGGTCATTGGGGGGTGGGGTATACTTTGGTGTTTATATTTTGTCCATGTCTCTCTATGCTTCTTGCTTGCCAAGTTCTGAGCTACTTTCCTCCTCCACACACTTCTGCCATGATATTCTGCCTCACCTCAGGCCCAAGCAATGGACATGGTCATCTATGGACTGAGATCTCCAAAACCGTGATCCCCAAGTAAACATTTCCGCCTCTAAAATTGTTCTTGTCAGGTTTTCTCATCACATAGGTGAAAATGCTGACTAAAACACTTGATGAGACACAAAGCTATAAAAAAGGGTGGTAGCCAATCTTTACTGCAGTGCAAATGGCCATATACTCAAGAGAGTAGCTCAAGAGACTGACCATGGGGATTGTTGTGGACCGAAAGGTAAAGAAAAGAGGGAAGAGCATGGAAGGAAGTTCAGAGAATCTGGATAGCTAGTAAGAGCAAAATTAAATAAAGAAATCCAGGTAAAATCAAAGGAAAACTATTAAAGCAATATCCTCGCAGCTGTTGAATACACAGATGTTAGTAGCTACAGTGGGGGAAAAAAAAACACCAGGACAACGACAAAGTACAAACCAGAAGCTGAAAGTGTAGGTGACAGATCTGTAGGTAGTGAGAATGTGATGGAGTGTGGGAATGCAAAATGCAAGTGTTACAATTTAGAGTGTGTGTCTGTGCCTGTCTGTTTTGTTGGGTGTCGTTCAATACCATTGTCACAAAGATGAACAGCAGATACACTAGAAATAATTTAAAAGCTTGTTTGTTTTGCAAGTTTCCCAAAATTCATCACATAACTCTTTAATAAAAAAATCCCATGAAAAGGAAAAATTAGATGTTATAAGTTCCTATGGTTCACTGAAAGATCTCTGTGGTGTCATTTAGGTTTCCTTTTTACATGATGAAAAACTCAAATCCTTTCACTATTATCACTTCTGTTTCCAAGAAGAAAAATGGAGCTGTCAAGCCCAAACTGAAGTAATATTGATTAATTCTAAATATTTTTACAAACATTGATGCAAAGCAATGGCTAACAATCTGATATACTGTATAACCTGAATTAAGGATGAACTGCTTTGGAAAATTAAATCTCTACTCTATTGACCGGAACAGTGGAAATATACACATTGAAAGGATCCTAACCAGTAATTCAATACTGATACCAGTTTCCTTCCACCCAGGAAGGCAAAAGCTTGGACCACATCCTCACATCTATATCCACATCCGTTTTGAATTACAATCAGGAAATCCCAACTTCCAAGCTACAGTTCTTATTTAGCTTTCTTGACTGCAACTAGCCTTGGGATTCTTACAGGAGGAATTACTCTGGGAAGTTATTTCCATTTGTCTTGCATATCTGATGTCCTTCAATTTGATGACCCTGGTTGCTGACAGCAACCAGAATTATTCCGGACAAATTTGTCCTGATTTATGAAACAGTGAACTAAATTTAGCAACCAAGTAAAACAGCCCACTGATTCACATTTTCCCTGCAATTTCCACAGAAGTCAGGCACAGTTCCACAATTATTGGGACAATGGTGGCCTTAGAAAGGCTGCCCCAAGGTCACAGCTCTGATGCAACAATTTGGTTGTGCCTGAGAACAATATACCAACAACAGTGGGGTACTGAGTTGCTCTGACATTCTGACCTACCCCAAATAGGAACTGATAACGCTGGGATAATATGAATACACACATATATACTGCATACATAGTAGAAATGACTTTGTAATTGGCACTTACCATAGCCCCTGTAATAATGTTCCCAATAATACTGGCAAGGAAGGACACCAAGTAGAAGTATTGTATTATTCTTCCTGGGGTGTTGGGGGGTAGGCGCAGGGACAGTAATCATAGAACTAAAATGATTGATCGAACTTCATGCAGTTAGAAACAGCATGACCAGGAAAGAATCCTGATTTCTCAATTAATAATCCATGATTATACTGTTATATAAAAGAAATCCTACTACAGCCAGCCCAAGTGTACTCAATATCACAAATTTGAAAATTTACTAAAAAAATAAGTCCAGTGTTTTCCAGAGCAATATCCATTAGTTTTGTCAGCACTGCTACCAGGTGCATCTTGCTGAAGATTTGCCAGGCATTGCTAAGCATTTCTGTGCATTAGCTTGGTTAATTTCCATATCGGAGTTTCAAATTTTGCAGACAGGAAGACTGAGATTTGTTATTATACCAACTTTACAGATGATAATACAGAGTCTTAGATACATTAAACACCTTTCCCAATATCAATGGAGCTATACACACACGAGCTTGAAGCTGAACAGTGTCTCAAAGCCAAATTGTTTTAGCCTAAGGAGCAAAAACAGTTTTAAAATGTTAAAGAATGAATCCATATATACACCACAAAGGATGATTCACCATTTTGCTTATAAATTCCCCAAGGTGAAAGAATAACAAATCTCATCCAAAAGTTTAGGAGCAGAGATTCAAATTTCTCCTGGGTTCCTAGTAAGCAACAGTTAGAGAGGGCGAAGTCCATGAAGATAAGCCAATTAAGGCAAAAACTGTCAAACAAAAACAAGTAATAATTCTAACTCATTACAACTTTAGAGAAAGGCAATTGCATTCAGCATAAAAAGCAACAGCAACAAAGTCACATGAAATTGTAACCCATTTCATTCAATGTCCTATTTTAGATTCTGAAAACCAGGGAGTCCTTTGCTAGATCAGAGATGAAATCCAGCACTGTATGTAGTTGTTTACACCCAGCACAAACTGAATGTCTACAAATGCACACACACACACCAACAGTCAGACTATAGACTTCGAGTCACACAACTGTTATTTGCTCTAAATGTAATGGACAATCAGGAATATATCTAAAGGGACCAAGACAGGCAAAGGGAAGTGCAGATTCCACCTCAGATGGAAAAGGCTTTGGGATGATTCCATACTTGATTGTGCCACTGTGGCAGGTTGGCTGGAAAGAGTATTCTCATACCCAGATTCTCCTAAGACAATCCCAGGTCAGCAAGTACAGACACCCAACAAGGTCTAAGGGTCTCCACATATCAAAGAATACAGCAATGGGCTGGGGCTGTAGCTCAGGGGTAGAGCACTTGCTTAGCAAGGGTTCAATTCTCAGCACCATATATAAATATGTAAAATTAAGGTCCATCAACAACTAGAAAAAAAATATTTACCAAAAAAAAAAAAAAAAGAATATGGCAAATGACTTGCAATTTCTTCTGGTTTGGAAATACAACATACCAAAAAAGACAGACACATTAAAAACAGCCTCATGAGTGCTTTGAAATAGAAATTTGTTTGGTTTCATAGCTTCATGTCTACAAAGAACTTCAAATCTGAACAGATAGCAGCTGTGACATTTTGGCAAGAACACTGGTCTTGGAGTATGAAATCCTCTACTGAATCTCAGTTCTGCCCCAATCTCAGGGTTTAACTTTAGAAGTCACTGAATCACAGCTTTCTCCCAGGGCTTGCATGATGAAGTAAAGATGTCTGTGTTAACATCATTCGCAAATGTCCTAGCATGATACAAACATGAGAGGTGATTATCTTAATTCCCCTTGTAATTCCCATTATTCAAAGACAAAGAAAATCAGTACAAGAAACTGAGTACAGAAACACATGTAGGTACTACTGATTCTCACTAATGTCCTGCGTGACTTCAAAGAAAGAAGCTAACCTCATTTTCCCAACCCTGATTCTTTACTGACACTTGAAAATCACAAGTAACAGTGCTGGCTTCTCACGTACAGTACAATAAAGAGACTGACTCATACCCATGAAAAAAACAGCTGTTTGTGTGTGCGTGTGCACACATCTGTGCCTGCTACTATTTGGAAAGTAATGAGACTCTTATTCACTAGAGGCCAACTCAGAACCCACAGCAGGTTTCCACTTCCCTTCTTTCTGCCTCATGCATCCTATCTGGAAAGTCTTACTTGAAGGCCCAATTCTTATTGTTAGGTTTCCCACACAGATTACAAGATAATCTTGAGGAGTTGATGTTATCATAGGAATTCAAAACAAGAAGCTGCAAATATTCTAACCATTGCCCTTATCATACAATTCCTGCTCCAAGTGTTGATTTAAGCAAGTTTCCATCCTCCACCCCCCACCTCCCAAGGATAAAGGAATTCCTGGGTCTGGAATGTATCAAAGGAGGTCAAAGGCCTTACACATTTTGAGGACAAAAAGAACTCTAGACATATGTTCTTTTATGTCTACACTACCCATATCTGATTTATGTAAGTTAGAAAGCATTTGGAAAAATACTTTGGGGTATATCATTAAGCTTTATGGCCAGCATGGGTCTATCATTGTTAAAGGAAAAACAAGCAATTTAATAAGCAGTGGAAAATAAAAAGAAACATTTTACTGATATAGTAAAAGTAATTTTATAAATGTCTTTCATTTATAAACATTTAATAAATGATACAAATCCTTATATGAATGAGACATAACCTTACTTTTACATTAAAGTGTAAGGAACTTGGTCATACTGAAAATACTTTCCCCAGTCCTTATTGCAAATTTGTTCCATAAGTATAATAAATATCAGGAGTTCCCATTTTACAGAAAGGGAAACTGAACTTCAAAAATAATAATAATAATAATGTCTTTTGTAGGGACCTATGGGATCAATCTTATTATTTTACAATTATATTGTATACAATTCAGGTTCTAATGAAAATAGAGTTAATTTTATTCTACAACAAAAAATTGTACAATTGTAACAATCATCATAATTCTCTTTAGTTCATGTGAGATAGAATTACAGATCATCCATTAGAAAAAATGAAAATAACAATAACATCAGCAACAATTATTATCTACTAAGTATTTACTACAAGCCAGCGCTATTCTAAATAACTCACTTGTGTTCATTAATGAAATTGTCACAATACCATTATAACTTAACCCTCCCTCCCAAATGAGAAAACAGAAGCACAGAGACATTAAGTAAATTGCCCAACTTCATTAAACATTATCTCACTTATTTCCCTAGATTAGTGTTTTTCAAAATACATCAATCACCCATGGTTTATTGAGACAGTTTCAGACTCCAAAATGATTTGGTTCATATATATTTCACAAATTTGAAAGCAAGCTTTATGATGTTTTTCAAAGCAATCCCATTATATTCTTTAAAAATTATGGTATTCTTAAGGTTACTGAATTCACTGGGTGTTCCTTGATAGGTGACACTTAGTTACAAAGGAGCATTTAATCTTGCTCACTATATACCATGTAGGCAATGCTATTTGTCTTTATGAAATTTGCAGTTTTATTACCATTGTTATGCTTTGCAATAACTCCATTTTTCAGAGAAAGAGACAGAGATGGAGAGAAGGGTGGAGAGAGAGAGATCCTTCCTTAGTGATTCACTGAAGCTTAATAGTTACAAAAACTAGACCTAGAAAATCACATAACTAGTAAAACAATGAAAGGCATTTTGCAAACTTACACTTCTTTGTAATGAAAATAGCTTCAACAAATATTACTGTCTAGAAGTTTATAAAAGGTACCTCAACATTAAACACATATTTTGATTGAAAAGAAAAAGAATGGGATTCTTGAAAAATTCAATTTTCAAATAATTCTGTGGGACTGGGGTTGTGACTCAGCAGTAAAGCACTCCCCTAGTACGTGCAAGGCCCTGGGTTCGATCCTCAGCACCACATATAAATAAATAAAGGTATTGTGTCTTACAACTAAGAAAATAAATAAATATTTAAAAAATAATTCTGCAACATATCACACAATATAATACAACCATGTAATGGGAGAAGGACCACTGCTATCACATGTTCAGATGTAAAAGATACCACTTTTTATTTGAACGGCCACAAAAATCATAGGGAGAAATATGAAATAACTCCTTGTTTCTTTTTCACTAAAAGCACATGCATCATGGAAATCTTTATTGTTCCAGTTTAATTCACAGTACTGTGTGAACCAGAACAAAAGTGTGTTGGACCAATCTATGCTTAAATTAAAATGGCTTAAATTAAAATTAAAAGTTTGATTTTGTGTGTAAGTAAAAACAAAGCACATTTCAAATAAGAAGTCTTACCTTAATGCCAATCCATAAACTGCTTTATTCATAGAGAACAGCTGGTATCAGCAATTTATTTCCTGATCTTGATTTACCATAACAGGACTTACTGACAATTTTGAATAAACATGAATCTTAACCATTGGCTTGTACCATCTTACAGTGGAGTCTGAAGAACTATGTAGCAAATTCAATACTTTTGCTAATGCTGAAGTTAAGGAGAAAAGGTATTGTGGCTGGTTTTTTAATTAAGTTGATGGGAACAAAATATTTCTTCAGAACACCAATTCTGCTACAAAAGACTATTTCCATGATTGCAAAGTACTTGCCCAAATGGCTTTCTTCTCTGGTATTTTCAATGTTTTGTATTGACTAAGCTTAAATATTAGTATCTTAATATTACAATTTTAGTGTGGAGGGTAGAATGCTAGAATTTATGAAGACCAAACTGAGGAGCAAATTTCTGAGACTCACAGTTCACTAACATTTAATAAATTTGTTTATCATAGAAAATGTTTTACCAAATATTAAAATATATTAAAGCTGGTAGAGATTTCCAAGATTATATATTTGAATCACTTCGTTTTATACATGGACATGGGCTGGGGTTATAAGTCAGCAATAGGTTGCTTGCTTAGCATGTGCAAGGTCCTGTGTTTGATCCCCAGAACTACATAAAATAAAAAGAAATATAAATGAAGACAATGACGCCAAAAGAGGTGAACTGTCATAAAGCACTATACTTAGTGGCACAGTAAAAATTAGAGCCAACATTTCCTAACTCCTGCTGCTGCACTCAACCTGATGTGACTAATAAGTTGACCTACAAAGTTGCTATCCCATGAAAGAGCTATCTTTAAATAATTAAGATAAAGGTGCATAATTTTTCAATTATTTAGGTATTTTTGAATACCTAACTCTACAGAAGATCACAGGGAAAAATCAATGTTCTAGAAGAAAAGATCATTCAAATAGACCAAATATATAGTATTGAGTTTCTACCAAGCGCAAGATTCAAATATTGAAGGCAGACATACTTGAATATTTAGGTCATACACTAATAGTAATCTGGAATTTAGGGTATATTGACTATGAGAATGCTGAGACAGTCAACAAAAAGAAAACACTATTTAGGAGCACTTTTTTTTTCTTATTCCAAATTCTAAGTAAGTTGTTTTCTCATTGTAACATATTAGGTAAATCTTTGTTGTTGTTATTGTTTTGTTTCCTTTTTGAAATGGCTCTCATCACATTGCCCAGGTTGGTCTCAACCTCCTGGACTCAAAAAATCCCCCTACCTCAGCCTCCCAAGTAGCTGTGACCATAGGGGTATGTCATTGTGGCCTACTTGTAATTCTTTGCTAAATATCCTATTGGAAAAAATAGACTAGAATGATTAAACATTTATTTATATATAAAAAATTACATTACTGTCCTCCAGAGAAGCCTCCTTTACGGATCTATATTTAAGTGAAAAGGCAAGCTGACTGCAATTCAGCAAGGGTACTGAGACTTTTTTTTTTTTTTTTTTTTTTTTTGGTATCAGGATTGAACTCAGGGGCACTCGACCACCGAGCCACATCCATAGTCCTATTTTATATCTTATTATTTTACATTTTATTTAGAGACAGGGTCTCACTGAGTTGCTTAAGGCCTCCCCATTGCTGAAGCTGGCTTTGAACTCATGATCTTCATGCCTCAGCCTCCTGAGTCCTTGGGAGTACAGGCATGCACTTGGCAAGACTTTTTCAGACCTACTTCACAAGTGGAAGTGGAAAACAATACTCTGAACAACTTGACATGAACTGCAGCATAATTCAGTTGATCTAGTTAGGACTGATTTAATGGTGGGAACAGAAAGTTCACTAGAGAATTGTATTAAAAATCAGAAAGGCTTTTTAGTACCCTTTCTTGGTAAAATATTGGTAACAAAGCTCTGCAAGAGTTCTTAAATCAAGTCTTTTCCAGAGTATGGAACATCTCTGTCATCACCACCACCATTATCTAACAATTATTTAGGGTCTGCATGAAGATTCTGGTTCTGAAAAAGATGGAGTAAACTCATTTTTCCCCTAGACTTTCTCTAAAGCATGACAAAAAACTCTCAACATAATACAACATCCACAGGAAAACCCTAAAATGGAAAAGAAAAAGATGGACTTGGCACTTAAAGAACATACTGGTGAGATTCCCAGGTTTCCTTTTGGTCTTATGTATATTCCAGACTGAGTTCAGAGAAGCCTGCAACTTGGCAGTCTCAACCAATAGCAGCAGGAAAAGAAAAAAAAAAAAAAAAAAAAAAAGAATCATTCCCAAAAGTATGGTCTTTCTAGTCAAAGGATCAGGAAAAGCTGGGCATGGCAGAACAAAAACATTTCTACAGTATATGCTGTACTAAAGCCATACAACATGGGGAAAGCTCTAAGTCCCCAAACAACTTAGTGCTAGCTTGATGTCCAGAGAGCCTGGATTTCTAGTCACTCCCCTTGCCTTGCCTTGAACTCCCAATCACTCACACCTCCTTTTTTTTTGTCTTTTTTTTGGGGGGGGAGGTGGGGGTGGGAACTGGAGTTGAACCCAGGGATTTGCAAATACAAGGCACATGTTTTGTCACTGAGCTAAATCCCAGTCCTCACCTCTTTTTAAGTGCTAATAGCAGATATTCTACCTTATCCCAATTAGAGAGTGTGGGAAGAATTTTGGATAAAGAGATTCTTTAAATATTCCTTAATAATATTTTATATATTAATATCGTTGGCACATTTCTTTAGCAATATTTAATTTAAAAATATTCAGTATATTGTAAATATTCTTAAATATGATGTCTTGGGATGACACCCAGCAATCCATTATAAGACTGACCAAAATTAACACTAGTTGAAAGATTTGAGAATCACACTACTCTGTAGAATAGCTCCAGGTTTTAGACTTTCCCCTGAACAACACACAAATGAAGCAATGCACAAGAGAACTGCAAAGCCTCTGTAAATGGGACTTTTTCTTAGCATATTATGCTGTGCTTGCTAAGAGATATTCCCTCCATATCCTCAATTCCAAGCACGGATATACTGTTCAGTTATAATAGATTTAACTGAAATCTTCCAGTGTTTCTCTGTAACCATACTAAATTCATTTCAGATGCTAGATCAGAAAGACTTCAGGCAGAAGTCAGAGGATAGATGCTGACGATCCACACGAATCCTGTTACCACTAAATATTCTGTGAATACATATTCCTGAATGTGCATTTTAAGAAACTTTGTACCTTGTGCACTATTTTTTTGTATTATGTAAATTATTTATAGATAGTGGGCCGATGGCTCCGGTCTAAGATTATATCAACCAGAATCAGAAAAGAAGATGAACTGTAGGACATTTTCAATTAAAAAAAAAAAAAGTCTTAATGATCCCATGTGTGGGTAAAAGACAAATTTTCACTTCATAAAATCAGGGAGTTGAGTCTTCATTAGAAAACTTCATCTATTTCAACATCATGTTAGTGCCTGAACCTTAAATATAACCTCATTGTTAGGCATTTGACTCAAGTTTGAACACATTCCTTTGGGGCTTCCTATTATATCTTAGAACAGCTGTTCATGTTAGGAAAAGTCATCTTTCTTACTAGACCATGATCTTGTTTCTTGTAACTTCTGTTACTTGGACCTATAGCTTCACTCAATGTTATTAAGATCAAGAATTGTCCCAAGTGATGATTTAGATGTTACTTATTGTCCCTTGTCGTCTAGGTTAGTCTACTCATCCCTATTTCAACTGTTTCTCATATAATCTGGTTTGAATCTTTATCTTGTCACTTTTAAACACAGTCTAGTTCATCTTATCCTCAAAATACCATCAAATTAAATAGCAGTGTAACTTCTTTTCAAATTTTACTTTAAAGAAATTCACTGTCCAAAAGCAAAGACCAACATCAGTCATAGGAGAAGTTACTGGAGTCACTTTTTTTCCCCTGAAACCTCTCAAAATTCTTTTATCCCCATTGCACCTCACATTCCTTATATTACTATCTCATCAATTTTCTTTTTCCATGGGTTGATTGCTGGCTTCTTGTACCAGTGCACTGAAGAATATCAGAATCTCAGGCTGGCAGATGCAGAAGAGTTCTTATAAACCATCTGATTCCAAGCTGCCCTTTTCCAAATGGAGACCCTCCAGGGCTATAGAAAACAGTGACAGAACTGGAGATGGAGCCTAGATTCTTGATTCCTAGATTTTTTTTTTAATTTACTTTTCCATTTACCTTCCAGTTGTCCAAAAAGCAATTTCATTCTTGGTGTCTGTAAGAAGATGTTGATTCCAAACCTACACCATCTCCCATGGGTACATGAGATGAGGGTGGAAAAGAAACTTAAAGGGATTTAAAATTCCCAAGATGTGTTGGTCCATGGGAAAAGATTTTATCTTGTAATATGAAACAGAATAGGTCTGGAATGTGTTTGAACAGAGTCCACTTTAAAAAAAAAATCAAAGGCCACAATCTCAAGGAAAACTTAAAATCAGAGGATGGAAAAATAAAATGGAGAAGAGAGCAAAAGCATTTTTCTTAACGTGGCAAACGATCCCAGGTGCCCACTAAGAGGATCATTTCTGTTTTAGCTTCATGGTGAAGCAGCTGGTAAATCTGTACTCCCAAGTGAGGAGTGTTAAACTTGAAGCCAGTATCTCAAATTAAAAAGGCTCAACTCTAGGAGTGTCCTCTGGGTTTCCGTGCCTACTGAATGTGTAATTATAGTCTCCATTTATCACAATGTACTTTTCTAAATAACTGTTTGGCCCTTCATCTTTGCTCACAAGTTCATGCTCTGCTAGAGGCTATGAGGCAAGAAACAATCTTTTTTTTTTTTAATTAACTTCTCACAAGAACCATGTGATGTGAAGTTGGTAGAATTAGCCCATTCATTTTATAGATAGAAAACTCAGGTTCACACAAAAAAGATTTTCTAGTATCATAAAGCTAATAAAAAGTAGACATTTTGACAAATATCATATGTGATGTCAAAATCCATGCTTTGAAAAGTGCATGAGAACTCATATTTTGTGATCAGAAAAACCCACATTCAGATTTCAACTCTGTTACTCACTAGCAGTGTAAAATCCAGCATTTTATTTAACCATTCAAACTTTAATATCCTATTGCAAAATGAAGATTACAGAAGAATCTGTGTTAGGCTTTTCATAAAATTATGATAAGAAAATTTATGTAAAGCTTATAAAACAATTCCTAGAACAATAATAATTAATAAATAATACCTATTATTACTAAAATTATAGTTACAAAATATACTGTCTCAAACCGAACTATGTCCAAGTGCTTGTTTTCAGCGACTTTACAAGTTTGTTAAAGTGAATGTCATTTCAGGTTTCTTTATAAACTATTATTCAAATAAAATGTATCAAAAAGATAATACAATATGATTTTCAAAGTTTAATAATTGCTATATGTGTGTTTTTGGATTGATTCTTCATGCAACACAGAAAAGATTCTTTTAATGTACTTAATGTCTTTCCTAATACATTTTTACCTTTTGAAATTAAAAAAAAAATCAACAAGCTATTCTGGATGAAGCAGGAAAATTCCTTGACACATTTCAGCTGTGTGAAGTAACGAAAGATTTTCTTCTTGTGGCTCCTTCATGACATATGTGATTTAGTCTGTTAACGGGATTTCAATTCCTCCCTTTTCTCTTCCCTCAACTCTATCAATGCTTATCTTTCATAAATGAATGTCATCAATATTTCCTCATTTTATTCTTTCATCAACCCTGTAAGTTGTGTGATTGTTGTTTTCAAAAAGACAGAAACTGAGACACAAAGAAGAAAAGTTGGAAAACGATAAAAGGAAAAATTAAGCTAAACCTACAATTTCAAAGAACCTCAAATGGCAAAATGACATTTCCCTAAACAAATATAAAAAGTCACTAAAACTACAATTCATTTGAACTTAGCTTTCAGGTAATATGCTTTATAAGTATAATTAGTAACAAAACTCCCAAAAAGCCATTGTTTTATTCATTACTGCAATACACTGACTTTTCAACATTCAGGATATTATACATTTTTAAAATATGAAATAAATGTGTTCTTAAAAATGCTTACACTTGTGATTAAATTAATTCAATGTTGTATCATCTATTTTTCCAGCAGTCTTGATTATTTTTTCCCTATAAAAATATTAAAAATTACTAGGATTTCAACTGGCATTTCTCTTAAACCATAAAATTTTCATCTTTTCCATTGCTTTAATGGAAATGATCCCTGAACTGCCACTGCATAACTACCAAGGAGTGTCCCTGTCTCATCTGAAGGGTGAATAGTTTAGCTATATACACATTTGTTTCACTCAATGGACTTCGACGTACTTAAAGTAGTTGGAAAGACTTTCATTCATCTTTGTATCTCTATGGCCTAACCGAGATTACATCTAAAAGGGTTCAATATATTCTGTAACTGCTGAAAGCAGTATAATTTAGTGTAAATTAGCAGTTGACATTTTCTATTGGCATTCTTTCTGCTTCTGTGTTGTTTTTTGGATGGGGATCACCTCATTTGGTAGATTCTCAATGCTGTGTGTGTGGAGTCTCCCCAGGAGGGTTCTTTTCTTTTCCTTCACTGAAGATAGGGACTGGCTCTGTGGCCCCTAAACTTTACCAGGGCAGAAGTGCCTCAATGGAGTTTGGATGTGCGGGTGATAAAAGACTGAAGAAAGAACAACATCTGCTCTTGACTCACTGGTTTTATTACAGAGACATTGAAATCAGACTGTGCAAACTCCAAGTTTTGTTTTGGGCAGCTTCCTTTCATGCCTGAGACTCTGCGTGGGCTTAAATTTAATTGCTCTTGCTTTTCTTTACTTCATTTTTGTTTATCATCTCTCCATCCTTTCTCCTCTCTATCTCTCTTTGACATCCACACTCACCCTTCCTCCCTACCCCGCCCACCTCTCTGACTTCTGTCTCATTTCTTCTTTCCTCTGATCTCTTCTTAATTTCCCTAATTCCAAGACTTTCTATAAATTGACATTTTCTTATTTAAGATAAGCCAATCCCTAAAACTGTATGTGATACAGAGCTAACTTCAAGACACCTAAGAAGGCTTGCAGTGGACTACTTTTAAATAACTCGGTTTACAAAACGAAATTTAGAATCACATCTCTCAGAGGTAAATGTTAGGAGAGGAGTTCAGGGACATCAAGATGGCAGAGGCAGGGTACAATAAAAATGCCTGGAGGACAAAACAGGGAGATGAGTCATCATGATAACTCATTATCATGATAATTCATCTCCCTATCTACAATTAGTCCCATTACCATGACAACTCTGGTCCCTGAGACTTATCACCCATAATTCCCACCATAGCTTCAGTATTCTAAAATGACCCGGTAGGGGTAAAGTGGATAGTATGCTAATTAGGTTTTTTTAAAGTAACCAATGGGAGTAAACTGGACACTATTTTAATGAGGTATCATAAGGTAACCAATGGGAGCTAAGGTCTTCAATCAAGTCTGTATAGGAAAGAGAATGAATGCCTCAGAGCTCAGTGTATAAGACACTAATTTCCAAACATGAGGGCTTTGAGCCTCTTTCTTGCTCCGCCCACTCTACTCTACCTTATGGAATGCTACTCCCACCTTCAACTTCAAGAAATCTGTATTTGGCTTGCTAAAAAAATAAATAAATAAATGACTGGGTTTGGGTACTATCCAAGTTGAATGAGAAATATATTAATTCTGGAGTTGAGAGCTTACAACTAAGAGGTGTTATTTTGCATTGCTAAAGCAACCTGTTCTGTCATGTTGGGACAATAAACAGAGCAGAGCCTGATCCTCTGATCTTTTCTACAAACTAAACTAGTATAGCCATGGAGGTCCAGATACAAGATATAAGCACAGTACATTGCATCTGGGAGAGAGGCTCTATTTCCCATAGACTTCCTCTTGTCAAAGACATCAAGTTAAAGCTGAAATTTTTCATATCATTATTCATCAATGAGCAGATTGTCATCCAGTATAGACTGTCTGAAACTTGAATTGTGCTCATCTAATTTGATGTCCACTCATCTTAAATATGGCTAAATGTTTATATCGCTGGTTTACATTGGGTGATTTCTGACTTTCCAGGAGCACCCTGCAATACACAGAAATATTTTTCATCATCACTATTTGGGTGCAGGAAGGTGTTGCTACTGGTATCTAGGCACTAAAGGCTGGTGATTTTGCTAACCATCCTAAAATTCACAATAAAGTATGCCACAGCAAACAATTATTCACCCTGAAATATTCACCAAGGTTGAGAAACTCTAGCTGGCTTATGTACTTACTGAGCTGAAAATTTGCAGACTTCACTGTTTAATTGAGCCCTTGGAAAACCTACAGAAACAATGATGACTGTGAAAGTCTTTGCCCCTGGAGACATTTTATAAAAGCCCTGTTTTAGAATCAAATGCTAATCCTATATTTTATTTTAAAAATATTATGAAGAACCAAGTCTTGCTTCAGTGGGAAATAATTTGTATGGTCTATCAGATGAGTCTTTGATATTATCATTTGAAAGCATTTTGATAGACAATCAAATCTGGTATTAAGGTAATTCTCTGTGACCAGATTCTTCACTGAATGTTGATTTCTCCATGCAAGCCTAATGATCTTGGCAGAATTAAAGCTAAACATTTAGCATTCGAGCAAGAAGCATAAATCAAATTTGGCTCAAACAACTTTCCTGTGTTTCAGGGTTTGTTCGCAGTTTCTTTGTTTTGTGTTCATTTATTTTATTATACCTTTTGCTCTTACTCATTCCTTTCCAGGGTCCCCGTGAAACTACCCTACAAACAACAGTAGTGTTCTGTTCCTTGCACAAAAACTGAATCCATTACTTACACATAATGAATTCCAGCAGGATCATTATGACAGCCCTAAACTTCTGGAAATTCTGACTTATTGGATCTTCCTTTTTCTGGCTCTTATTCCTTCAGTTTTCTTCCAAAGACTATTCTCTGTCTCATTCATTTTCATTAGACTTACTGGGAAACAGCACTAGCATCGACTTAGATTATAGCTGTGAAGTTTTCTTAGAAATAGGTAGAGGAGCAGTGTAAGGAATATCGTTGCATGAGCTGATGGTTTTTTTTTTTTTTTTTTTTTTTTTCAGGGCTTCTTTCCCTTAGCAGATAATGTAAGTGGCATGCTATATGTTTCATTTTAAAATTATAGAGTTTGTATTTTCAGTGTGTGTCTTAGAAATAATAGCAATGGCATAGAGGTGTTAGTTGAGATGATTTTATTTTATTTTATTCTTTGGTGTTTGCATGTGTGTGTTTTGAGAGCCTCACACATGCAAGGCAAGTGCTCTACCACTGCACCACACACCCAGCCCACAGTCCTTGAATTCTAATGCTGGATTCTCCATTAAACTCCAGGATAAACTCAATTATTTGGGGGGAGGGGTGTATTTTCTTTTTGTAAAAATTGGATGCTTTTATTCTTTAATATTTTTATTTTATTATTTTTTTAATATTTTTTTTTACTGAGAATTGCTCTACCACTAAGTTACAGCCCCCATCCTTTTTTTATTTGAGACAGGGTCTCACTAAGTTGCAAAGGCTGATCCCTCTGTCTCAGCCTCCCAAGTACCTGAGGTTACAAGTGAGTACCACCTCACCTGGCTACATGGCTGAAATTCTCATGTCCCATAAATGTGGGTGCATCAGAAAGATGAGGAGATGAGGGGGATGAATACCTCCTCTATTCCACCAGAGGGGCTCCATCTCAATCTATTTTACATAGAGCTTCCATTACAGCTTTCATCTTTATATCTAAAACACTTATTTGGAAACTAGCATCTACCTCTGTAAAATAGACCCATTTTAATATCACCCACAAAACCTGTTTGTGGTTCTTCTTCCTATTCACTATTTGGATGTAACTCTTCCCTTCTTATGAAATTTCATGGATAGACAGAATTTTATGAACTGACACAGGCCATCTAATTCAACTCCTTCCCTGATGCATCTATCTCAGCATAAACGCTATCCTTAACAGCCTCCATCTCAGAGTCACACAGCTTGAGGAACCTAAATCATTATGCTGGTCCAGCCACCTTGATTTACAGGAAGTCACAAAAGAAGGCCAGCCACAGAACAAGGGACTGACTGAAATAGTTACTATTTCTAAGGTTAAGTTACTTCACTTATCATTAATGAATAGGTAGAAGTGGAAAGAAAAAAAAAAGTCCTATAAATTGCATCATAGTTAACACTTTTCCTCTGTGGTCTTGTATTATAAATCATGTGTCATTTAAAATCCTGTATTTATTAAAGGTAAGTTCACTGAGGATAGGGAGCCTATTTTGGCATGGCTCTTGAAAATAGTGATCAATGGCAATGTCACAGAGGTGAAAGGGATTCTGGATTCTTGAATTCTAATGCTAGCTCTTCTATTAAACACATTAAATTGTGAGAAACTTAATTCTTCATCGGGTTTTGTCTTCCCATATGTAAAATGGGATGATGGAGCAAAAACGTTTCATGATAAGGCAGGGAGCAGCTGCAGAAAAATAGGGAGCTGGAGAAAATCTTCCTCCAATCCATTGTCAACACATGCAAGGAAATGGAACCTAAAAGCATTTTAAAGACACAGATGCTCGTGACTCTTTATTAAATTAAATAAGCTCATGGTTTTCATTTTATCATAACCAGAACTCTGACCTTGCTTCTACCAGTATCTTCTTTTCTCTTTCCCCAATGATCAGCCGAACTCCCTCCTTTTCAGAGGTATTCGTGCTGTGTAGACCACCAACAGGGCAATGTAGGGATGGAGTTGAAGAAAAAGCAAGGAAGTAAGTATAGGAATCTACACAGCACAGTAAAGCAGAAAAGAGTATGATCAGGTGAAACCAGCCTCTTCTGGTAGTCCCCTTCGATACTAAAAATAGAAAATCTCACACAGCACATAGGCATACCACCCAGGAGGCTGACTCCAAATCATCTTTTTTAAAGATTGGTCTGGGTCATTTGGCAAATGATGGCCAGATCTGTCTGGTAAAAATTACATCGCCAGAAAGTCAGGCAGCAGGAAAGGGAGGATGAATTAAGAGACAGAAAAAGAATTATAGAAGAAAGCTGAGTGGAAAAAAAAAAAAAGAGAGAGGAATTATTGTTCCTAATGAGAAACGCAAAATTTTCCACCAGACGACTGTGACTCTTGGCTGAATGGCCTACGTACCATGTGAATGAAAATGCAGGATGGATGGGGTATTATGGGAAGATGGGACTTGGGTTCTCTCTTCCTGCAAAGGCCACCAGTTCACTCAAGGCCTTCCTGCACCACTGACTCAACAGATCACCCCTGTGAGGCAGTCATGCCCTCTCCATGCAGTTTAGCTAGAGTTCAGGACTATAACTTAAAATACCTGCATTCTGGACACAGCCCCACTGCTGACCCTCCTTGATTTGTCAATCTGAGGCCAGGGGTATCATGTGTAAAGTAGTAGCGACAGATTTCTTCAATATCTTTGGGACTCCTTCAAGATACAGAATTGTTTATAGTTCCAATAACTGCCAATTCTACACTTGCTAAATTACATTTTTTGAACAAAACAGTTACCCTCACTTTCTCATTCTTACTTCATTGCCCCAAATTCATCATTGCACTTGAAGATGCTCTTGCGGAGTCCCTTTCCTCCGAAAGACGTATGCTTCTAAGTAACCCATAGATAAATCAATTCCTTGGAACCAAAAGAACCACTATTATGCCAAATTCAAAGACTTATCTTTATAGATGACCCTGCTCACCTTTCACATTTATCAAATCTCACCCATAAAGCAAGGTGACATTGTATCAAACATTTCTAAAAGAATTTCACGTAGTGACCTCTTTGGAGTTGATGGAATGAGAAAATTTTGTGATAGCATCCATTTGATTATCAGAGATGGGATCTGTGAGAGAGAGAGAGAGAGAGAGAGAGAGAGAGAGAGAGAGAGAGAGAGGGGTTTATCATTTTCCTTTATTAAAATCTATAAAGGAATCCCTGATTCTTCTGGCAGAAAAGGGAGAAAGGGTGTAAACAGTTGTTTGCTGCTCTCATCTAATTGAATCAAGCCTCCATGACACTTAGTATTTATAAGAAACTGGATGAGTGATAAAGAGATGACCAGCCCGAAGATGGACAATCCCAATGAGGAAACAACTGTGATTCCAGCACAATGGACCCAGGAACTGGCAAGACAAAGCATCTCCCAGGTTTCCTTCCCAAGGAGTGGGACATAATAAGGTGACTAGTACATTTTGATGATTCAAGCACAAAGATGATTCAATTATGTGTGAGAGAAAAAAGTCTCATCTCCTGAGGAAATATCCATTAGAATAATTTCAGAACAGCTATTTCAGGAAGACAAAATCAACTTCTTATTTGAAATAATTCAACAAACAGGTAAAAAATAGTTCAATTAGGGGTTCCGGAGCAACACAGGATCTGTATGAGACAGTTGTCTGAGTTTTCAATTTCTCTTTTAAGGCATTCCTTCTAGAAAGGCGAAAGCAGTCAGTAAGCAGAATTAGAGTGAGGAAATAATCTGAGTTTACCTTTTTCTTTTTCTACCAACCACTAATAAAATTGATAATGGCCAAGATAAAGGGATTTGGGGAAGATGATTCTGGGAGGGAGAGAGAATTGACTAAATTCCATTTCCTTTTTTTCCCTCCTTTTAGTCCCAAGAAGAATAACAAAAGCCAAATGGCACAAACACTAATACAAGCAACAAAACATGCAGGAAAAAGCTAACTTTAGTTTTTTTTTTAAAAAAAAAAGGAAAAAACACCACCAGTTTGTATGTTTTTCTTAAAAGGCTAGCAACAAGGGGAGAAAAGAGCAGACACTTTCAAACAATTTATAATTATCAAGGACACAGATAAGAAAATCTCTCTCTTACATCTGTTTAAATTCCACAAATGTACATAAAACAAGTAAAATGTGCCAAGTATTTTCTGAAGCACAATTTTAAATAATATGAACTAAAATACAAAAAAAACAAAACAAACAAAAAAAAACCTGGAGAGGATAGGCAGGAGACTGCCACATTAGCCAGAACTTGCAAGAAGGAAACAGTGAGATGTCCACAGTCCACACTCCTGTAACTTTCTCTCCCAATTAACCAGCCAGGAATCCACACAATTGATGTAATAAAAACTTTCTGCCACCACACAGAAATTTTAACACTATTTCATGAAAATAGAACCATGCTATGATTCATTCAACACACAATATTGAGTATTTACACCTACGATCCCAGCTGAGATATTTGGAAGGAATATGGTTGTTGATGACCCAACTGAGACCTACTGACCCTAATAAAGCACTAATTTTAAATCATATTTAATGCCCCAGATATTACAAATAATAGTTCCATCTAATAATCACCCAGATCTGGGAGTCCCTACTTTCGAGATGCAAAAATAACTAAGGTCATTCTTGATTTCAAGGAGCTCACATAACTGAGAACAGATATACCAATTTTCCCAAAGTAATGTTAAAAATGAAAGAAAAAATGAGAGAAGAGGCACAAATTTCCTGCTGTGCATATTCAGAAAAGGGAAATAAGATGAACTTCTGGGAATTGCAAAGGGAGTCAGGAATGCCTCATAGAGATAGGTATGTTTATGTTAGGATAGTTATGATTTGAACATGTAAAGAAGGAAGAGGAAAAGCTACCACTGTAACTAGTAATAAGAATAAACACATATCTAATGTTTGCTGGGAACAGGCCCTGTTTTGGGCACTTGACATCAGTCATCTGTTAAACTTAACCTAAACCACACAAGGAGTCCTATTATTTCCCCATTTTGCAGATAAGAAGACTAAAGCTCAAAAAGCTTATGTACTGTATTCACAGTCATGCAGCTAGATTGGAGAAGGTAGACCTTAGTTTAGTCTCTTATCTATCCTAATCCAGAGCCTGTAGGCTTCCCAAGAAGAATAACAAGGACAAAAGATGCAAGAAAGTCAGATGCTGTTCCCTTTGGCTGGAAGGTAGCAGAGTTGGGGAGATAGAACTGAGGAATTTGAGTGGAACTGAAACTGAATTAAACTATGTGGGCGTTGTTTAGCAGTAAGGGAAACTTACTGAAAGTTTTTCAGCAGAAACTACAATAAAAGCTATTCCTTAGGTTTTAGACTGTGGAGCATGAATTATATCTTATAATCTGAAATGATAAAATCAAGTTTGAAGAGTTTCACCCTGCCTTAACACACACACCAAAAGGGTGAGGCTAGGAGCCAGGCAGAACTGCTGCCTCATAACTGTTCAGGCAAATTCCCAACATGCCAGGCCTCAAGGAAGAGTCTATGGAGCAGGCCTTCAGAGAAAAGTGTTGTCTGTAATCAGACAGGACAAGGATTTACTCAACTCATCCCTGGAGCTGTCCAAATCTGGCATAAGGAGAGCCCTGGGGAATGCAGCATCCTTTGGAACCTGAGGCGATCCCACCGGCTGAGGGCATAGCAGGGCAAGCACTGGATCCAGTATCTATTGACAGAGCCTGCGTTCCTAACTCCCAGGCCCATGCTCATTGCATCAACTCAGACTGCTCTGCTACCACAGACATGATACTGAGTAAGCTCCTTTCCTTTTCCGGGAATTACTTTCTGTGCAAAAAGAAATCTCACTCATGAGTCTCAATATCACAATTTTCAATCCTCCATTTCCAACATACCAGCATAAAGAATCTGTTTCCATTGGTGGCTCAGTAACCATGATTTTGGGGAGAAGCAATAACTCCTAAGACCTTCTGCAGTTTGTAAACTTCCTAGCTAAAAATAACTGTATTTTTTAGCTCTATGAAGACTTCCAATCCTCACTGAATTAAATTTGGCCTAGGATTTTACTTTTAACTACAAACCAGATCACTGATGGCAAAAGTAATTCAACAATACAAGGCACCATGATCAGACCCAAGTACGTGTAAGGAACTCATCCTATCAGTGAGTGAACACCCCAGAATCCAGAAATGTCAAAGCCTGAGAATGTTCTTTTACATTTATGAGGTTTGTTTTAGTCTCAAATGCTGATATGTATTGTTTTTATGTAAAGTCCCCTGGACAGCAAGCAAAACTAAAATTGTAGAATTTTTAGAGGATGCGGGTGAGGAAAGAACTATGATGAAGCATCTTTTAGATGTCAACGAACTCCAGCCATTCAAAACAAATTTCCAAATGGATAAAAATATTTCCTTCTTAAGAGATTATCAATTATATGCAACCAAGAGACTTTGCCCATCAGAGTGGAGGTGAAATGGAAGCCTGCTTCTGCCCCTAGAAATATTACTAGTAGAGCATAAATGAACAGATGATGCCAAATATTTATGAAAGGATTTCTTCAACATCATTGGTTCATCAGACAATGCCCATTACTACAACCACATCAGGGTCCATGTGTGCCTTGTTCTTATAAACAATTAATTGCAAATGTTTGAGTCCTGTTAAATCTATGTCTTCACCTTCTTTGACCTCCAACCAGGGTACGGGAGCTCGGGATTGGCTGACAAATGTTAACATTCATAGTGTAGCAAACATAATTATAGAACTAAAGAAACCCACATATTGACATTTACCTCATGGTTATTTTTATATGCCCAAACATGAATATGCATTCCTTCCCCAGACCTGAGAAAGGAAAATTTGTCCAATACGTGTGAACAAATCATCAGCAAGATGGCCAACCTCTCACTTCTGAGACTCCCCGGAAGACCATGCTACAGAACCCACATTCTGCTGGGGGGATCTCTTTGCTGTCAGGTACTCAAGATGCCCTCTCTGTCCAGAATTGACTGATTTTTGGAAGACAAAAATTCCAAACTGCCACTCACTTAAAAGAAAGGAGGGTTATACTTTATATATGTCTTAGCAAATCCAATAGGAGGCACAAGCAAGTAAGAGACAAGTCTTGGAAAGCATTTGGGCTTTCTTCTCCTTTCCTGCCCAAGGCACTAATCTAGTGAGCCCCAGGACCTAAGCTACAAACTGCACACTGAGAGTTTAAAGTCTCAGTTGAGACTTCAAAACTCCTGACAGTTGTAAACCTGAGAGCCTATGGCCAGTGATAGCATAGACCTGTGGGATAAGCTTCAAAGGCATGTCAATGCTAAAGGCATGTCGATGTTGGAACATGATGTATATTTTCTTCTCCTTAGAAATGTAGCCTGGTCCATCTGTAGCACTACCAATCAACTCCCTGAGCTGCCCCTCGTCCAACAGCTGGGAAGAAACATTGCTATACTGAAACAGAATGTCAGGAGTGAGGAGAAAGTGTGTAAATTTGGAGTAACATGGGTGAGTGGGCAGGTGTGAGGAATTCATTCTAAATTCTCTCCGCTGAAGCATCCAGATCTTCAAAATTGTGGATGTCGGAAATAAAACCAATTTACAGTGTATTCCTCCGGACACTAACTTCATGGATGTTAAGTACACAAAGATAAGAGCCCTGGGCATCTGATGTCGAGTAATCCAGTCCAATGTAAAACTTCAGGAACTGGAAGACTTCCATCAAAGGAGGGAAAAAAAAAATAAGGACTTGTGGATAATTTTAATGAGATAGTCCCTCAGAGCTCCACCTCCCCCTATCATTTGTTCTCTGTAACCTGGAACTTTACTTTTTTTATAAGAGAGAGAGAGAAAAAAAAATCATTTGTTTAGGAACACATTTACTTTTAACTCTGCTATCTTGAAAACACATTCTGTTAAACTTACCAGAAGAGATGCAGACTCGAGTATAGTGCTGGTGAGGGAGAGGAGACAGAGATGGGAATGGGTATATACCAAGAATTATTGAGAAGAAAGCTTATTATAGACCCAGCTGTATTAAATGAGTGCTTTAAATATTATCCAATCAGTACGGCCCTGTTTTTGAGAGTAAAGTTAATGTTTAGAGAGAAGAAGAGACAGAGAAAGACTTGCCCAAGTTCATCTAGTATTGGTTACAAAGTTTGGGCTAATAGATGTCAAGATTCATAAACATGAGACAGATGCTTAAGAAATCCACTCTGAAAGATTGCAAAGCAGTGCAATACCAAGATAACCCGAGGACTCAAGAGCACATCTGAGAGCCACAGGGAGCCTTAGGTGTGGAAACGCCAGCGCCAGGGTACCTTGATGTAGGCCCGCTGCAGGTAGTTGTAGGGCACTCTGCGCTGAAAGTCGCTGCGCACATCCTCACTGACTCGGTGTCGGGACACGGGTCCCCCGAGGCGCTGGCTCTCACAGCTGCGGTAGCAGCGCGCCCGCTCCAGCAAGGCGCGAAAGAAGGGCAGCTCGGCCCCGGGGCCGGCACCGGGGGGCACGAGAGGGCGGCGCACGGCGCAGTGGCGGGCACAGCGTGTGCGGATTTCCCGCAGGCGCCGGTGGCTGAGCAGCGCTGATTCCAAGTCGCGCACCGCTTGCTCGTAGTCCCCGTTGTAATAGGCAGCCACGCCGCTGGCGTAGAGCAGGTCGAAGGGCTGCAGAGGCCCGCGCTCAGGCTCTAGTTCCTGGCGCCGGCTGTCCGGGGGGCCGCCACACAGCGGCGGCGGTAGCAGCAGCAGCAGCAGCAGCAGCAGCGACGCCCAGATGCGCTCCTGCATCTTCCGCAGCAGAGAGCCGCTGCGAGGCGGCTCCGCGGCACCTCGCGACGGGGTCCGTCTCCCAACTCCGCAGGCAAGCGCGCCAGTACCGCAGCCAGATCTGGCTGCCCGACAGCCCCAGGTGACCGCCCGGCGCTCCCTGGACAGAGAGGCGGAGGCTCTGCCCGTCCCGCCGCTCTTAAAGGGACGCCCACAGCTCACACGCTCCTCCTGCTGCCCGAGCCTCCGAAAGCCGCGCTCCCAGGCTTTCCAGCCGCAGCCGCAGGGTTGCCAGACTGGGGCCGCACACAAGTGCCAGGCAGAGGGCTAGCGCCGCTTGTGGCCAAACCCGGGGGAGGAGCTTTACACGTGGGTTCTCTAGGTTGCAGAAGCCGGTATTATTATTCTTTTTTCTATAGTTAAAAAAAAAATGTTTTAGTGAGGTTCGGGTCTTAGTCATTTTCTGGAATGTGTTCATGATCTTACAGTCTGCAGGGTCCTTCTGTTTGAAAAGAAAAGTGACTTGCCAAAGTTTATGCAGCTGATGTGTGGCAAAGGAACCTTTGGACCTTTGGGATCAAAGCTTGGGATCAACCTTGGCGGGTGGGGTGGGGAGATCTGTTCTTTGCCTTCTCATCCCATTTTGTATGGATGTGTGAGTTTGTGGACTGGGGCAATAAAGAACAATAAACACAATACTTCTGTGTCTGCATTCCAGGACCGAGAATGAGAATGGCTGGAAAGAAGAAACTGTACTTAATCCTCAGCCTCTGTCAGTTTCCCAGCTGTGTAACCTTAAGTTACTGAGCCTCAGTTTCCTCATCTCTTAAAATTGACAAACGTCCACATGTCAAATGATAATCAGATATTGTACGAATTGAACAAAGAGTCATTTTAATAAATCTAGTACCTCCAGAACTTAAGCAATGAATATCAAACTAGGAATGGGAAAGCTGACAGAAATAGCTGCCAGACTCCAAGAAACTAGCTGGAGGTGTTTCTGTTCCTTGGCTTCTCCTCTATCATAAATACCCATTTAGAGGAGGTGTGCCCTCTTTCCTGTCCCTTGGCTGCACACTCTCTGCAAGCTTATGTGCTGGGCCCTGGATTCCAGCCTGCTTCCTGGGGGCATTCCTTTTGTCTCTTAATGCCTGTGGAATTTCACCAAAGTCTCTTGCCATTTGGATGATGAGTGGAAGAAGGGCAATGGGAAAAGACCACATATAACATTCAGTTGATCTCAATTTCCCTGAAAATGTCTGTGTGACCACTGAGAAGGTTGCCAGAGTTTCTTGTTCATCCCTTCATTCATTTTGTTGGGTTTGACAACTTTGGCAATGAATAGCCCCACCTATGCAACTTTAAAGAATTATGTTCATATTATATTTTTTTCTACCAAACCTCACTAATTTGTCTCATCCTACTGATGGACAAGCTCCAGTTTGGAGCTGAAGGTATACTAAATTCCTTGGATATTCAGGGTTCCAGAATTGCATCATCTGCCCAGACTTTTTCTCTAGGGATCCTTTCTGTTTTCAGATAACTGCAGTCTAGAGTTATCAATCTACTTGTGGAAAGTTTTGAAAACACATTAGAATAGAAAGTACTACTGTGGGACTGTGGGCAGAGTACCCAAATGCCTTGCTATATTTTATCTCTACATTAAGAAACATTTCTATATCATCTATCCGCATAGAGTCAAAAGCCTGTGATGCCTCAGCCACACAAATATCCTGCTGGTTTCCAAAGTGGCGCTGAATGGTCAAGCCTTTTTGCATATCCTACCATCATTTTATTTCCTTCTGCAAAACTCCTGTTTGATTTTAGGGAAAGCCTTTAATTAGTATGCCAATTTTTCCTGAACATTACAAAGATCCAAGGTACTTAAAGTATTAATTCCTGGTTCCTGCTCTGAGATATTCTGCTTTAATTGGTTTGGGATATGACTCAAAACTAGGGATTTTTTAGAAGTTCCCAAATGACACTGGTGTGAAGCCAAGGTTGAAAACCATTGGTTTAGAGAAAATGCCTCATTCCAAGGAGTAAGTCTAAGAACTGGAGTTCTAGGATCCACGGAGTATTCATGAGTCAGAGATATGAGAGTAGACAGGGCTTTGTGTCATCTCTCAGGCCCTGGCATTTTGAAGGAGAATCAAGTCTAGGTCTTTATGTTTTTTCCAAGTTCTCAGGAGATTCTGATATTTACCAGAGTTTACGAACCACTGCTTTAGTGACAGTAGTTCTCAACTGTGAGTTATTTTGCCCACCTAGAGATGTAAAAATGTCTGGAGATATCTGTGATTGTCGATTAGGGTGTGGGGGAAGTAACATTCATACTATTGGTGTCTGGTGGGGTACAAGGAAAGGATGGTGTTGACTGTCCCATAATGCAGAACAGCCTCCCCGAAAAAAAGAATTACAGGCTTCAGTGTCCATAGTTTCAAATTTGGACACTTGAAGAACCCAGTACAGAACAGAATGTGGCACGGCAAGCCTTGTCCAATCCCCTCATTTTATAAATGAGGAAACTTACAGATAGGCAGCGGCAGGAGAAGAGTGCTTTATTATTAAAAATATATATGTTAAATGTCATGGAGAACTGGGTGATAATATTTTTGAGAATTCATTCTTTTTCTTAAGAGACAGAAAAGTACATGAAAGAAAGAAGTTTATGATTTGAGAAAAGTGCTGTTGGAAACATGAAATGTTCAAGTTTCTGCTAAGATAGATAGGAACTGGGAACCTAAAATTTCACTTTTGTTCCCCATTCTTTACGAATTCAAAGAACAGCCAAAGCACAAGAGAGCCCATCCAAAAACTTTAAAAGGGATCCAATCATTTTCCTGTTTATTGTATTTGGAATGAGTCTTGACAGAAGCTTGAATTTCCTTTCGACTTCTGTTTACAAGTCAACAGCTTCATTTTGCCCCCTTGTTTTAGGGAACTATCAGCAGAAAGGAATTCAGACAAAGAGAAGATCTTCAAATGCTTTTAATTTCTCCAAATCATCTCAGCTTTTTAGACTTTTAGATTTTTCTCTTTTCTACATAATCCTCATAGAAAGAATGAAAAGTATACTTGGACTTCAGTATTAGCTTGAATCAACACTTAGTGTAAGCAAACCTGATATTAGTTTATTTTGATCATGCGTAAACCAGGGCTTTTGCTTGCCCCAAATGTCTTTGATTCCTTTGAAATGAAAGGGATAATTCTCACTGTGCAACAACCCAACCCGTGTTCAGCTGCTGTTGATGCTGGCGACAAGGGAGTTGTTTTGAAGATTTTTTTTTTCTTACGCAAATAAGATCATCTGAAGACTTTTTTTTCCTCCAAATAAGTCAGTGTGAACGGCAATCCACCAACAATCTGTCAACATAAGAGAGTGAGAGAAAAACGCCTCCCTGGAGGAAGAAGATTTTTTTTTAAGAAAAATTAATATTTAACTTACATTTAAAATTAAACAGGGGCTGCCACATTCCAGAACTGTCTGCTGTTCCTTTCCAGTTTCCTTAATAGCTCCTTCCTTGTGCTTACCTTAATTCCTGATTGAGCTTTAAAATTCCAAATCAAACAGAGCATGCAAATACTCTGTCCTCACACTCATGTCATGAAAGACAGAATCTAACTTCATTCCTTGGAAGACTCACATTTAGCTGCAAGGAAAAAAAAATAGTGGGGGTAGGATAAAGCTAATTATTCCCAAAATAATTTAAGCTAAAAGCAAAATTCATATTGAAATCCAGAAACTAAGTATAAAGCCAGTTGTTGTTTGCTTTTTTTTTTCACAAACATTAAATCCTTTAATTTTCAAGAGCATCTTTGAGTAAGGTAATACTACCTACTATTGTCATTTTGCTAATGAGAAAAAATAGGTTTATAAAATAGAAATGACTTGCCTATAGCCACAGTTTGCAAGTGATAGTGACAGGACTGGAGCCTAGTTAGTTCTTTTTTTAGTGCGCTACATTGCCTCCTAACTCTACAATATCTTTATATCTCCTGTCAAAATTCTCTTTTGATTGCACAGACCACATTTTTCTTAAATCACTAAATTTGTCATACATGCATCATTGAGCTATAGTCACAGACCCATAAAATTATTCTGCAAAATAAATATAGAGAAAGGTTATGTGCATATAAAATCATACATATTGGACAGAGCCTAAATATAACTGTAAGCTCAACTTACAGGTGACCTAATATGTATAAAAACAGCCATGATAACAGAAGCAAATGGGTTGTTATTTATTACTCTATAAAAAAGACACCAGATCTTTGTATGGTTGCAAGAAAGCAACAAAAACAAATTTCATCAAAAATTCTGGGAAAGAATATTCTATCTGCATAGAGTAATCTCTTAACTATGATAAACTTTTATATACTTCCTCCCTTTGAACCTTTTCCCATCTCTCTCTCTACTGTTTCGAGCAGGGGTTCCCTGATCCCACATTTCATGTTCAGCTCTATAGAAGGTTATAAGGATGGAGCCTGGCCCTAGCAATCCTGGAGTTGAAGGAGGCTTTGTCTCACCTCGGACCAAGCGCCACTGTTCTACTGCTCTGCTTTGCCTTTGAACGCTACTTTAGAAACTATACCATTTGTGTTATCATGTTTGGAAGTATTAGAGTTGATAAACAATTGTCATTTATAAACCTCAATTTTGTACCACTCGTGTGCCCCATAAATGGAAGAGATAAATATTCAAATATTACCTTTATTGCTGAAAAAGCAAGTCTGAAGAATATGGGCTTTAATCTGCAGAGAATATTCTTTCTATTATTACCTGTGCCAAGCACAATCTCAAATTAAACCATCTGCATTGTCTTAGGCCAAACTGGAGAACAAAACACTGCTCTGAAAGTTCCCTTACTGAGACATTTAAAGAAAATGAGAGTTTCCCTTCAACATAAATAGAATAATTAGCTATCAGCCTATTTCCTCTGAAAAAGGTCACTTGCCTTATTCATAAAAACCACTCCTTGTTCCCAGGTGACAGACATTAATAGCCCCTAGTTCTTGTTAACAGATTTCTTGAGAATGAGCTTCATCTCTCTGCTAGGCATCCACCTGTTTCCTTGTTTGGATATTAGGTGTCTCCCCAAATTTCCTGTGTTAATGTACAAATGCTTGGAGGTAAAGGGATTGGATTGTGAGAGTATAAATCTAATCAGCCCACTGAAGTTCAAATGGACTGACTGGATGGTAAGTGTAAGCGGATGGAGCATGGCTAGAGGAGTTATGTCAGCCAGGACCTGTCCTGCAAATGTTCATCTTCCTTGTAATTCCTTCCCTTATTCCCTCTCTCTCTACTTCCTGTCTGCCATGAATGGACCAGTTGCTATTCTACCATGCCCTCCTGCTAAGATGTTCTATCAAGATGTTCTGCCTTACTTGGACACAGAGCAATGGACTCAGCCGACCATGGACGAAATCTCCCTCCTTAAAATCATTCTTGGCGGGTATTTTGATGACAGCAACACAAAACTGACTGACTAACATATTCCCTCTTAATGCCACCTAGGTACTGACTGCTCTGCATTGGCTACCTGTCGATCGTCCTGCATTTCATCCTGTTGCCTGCCCATTAAAGTGTTCTGACCAATTGTCAACACCTCCCCTCGGGTCTACCTCCCTACTTCTGATAAGGCTCCCATGCTGACAGACTGCACTGGGTTCTCACCAGGCTAAAGCAGAGCTGTGGACAAGATAAAAAAAAAAAAAAAAAAAAAAAAAGCCCACGTCAAAACAATTACACCTTTAATCAGAAAAAAAAAAATAGTCTTCTGTAGTTTCTGCAATGCTGTTGGAGATCTAGACAGAAAGCCAAGAAAGCACAGGAAAGAAATACAGATGTACTCCATTGATAGAGAATTAAAGTTGAATTTCCTCACAGCATTGAACTTTCATCTTTGTTCAGGTTCAGCTAATACTGATTGAGGATTCTAAGCTGGAAACATTTGTGATTTTTATTTGATTCGTAAAGGCAAAAGATGGGGAGTGGGGAGGAGTTAAGACTTTAAAAATGAAGAAATGTGGATATAAAAAGTTATTTTAAAAGTCCACAAAACAAATAAGTCAGGGAGTCTTATGTGACTTAATCCAAACCCAGAGACAACCTTACTGAGGGTCTCATCCTTCTCATTAGGGTCTCCAGAAAGGAATTCTTTTCAGCATCTGCCAACAAGTGACTTTGTTCTAGTCACCTTCTCTAACCTTCTGAAAACATCCCAACTCGTCCTCTAATGAGATCACAGAGAAATTAAAAAAGGTCAAATACTAGGGAAGTAATGCCTTAGTTGCTAAAAGCCCTGAATTCATCTGAGTGGATATCTGTCTCATTATTCTAAGCCATACTTATCCCCTTTTCCTCTGTTTTGATCTTCCCCACAATCCACATCACAAATGCCACAGGCTGAATCTGTACCTGGCGTGCACCTCTGCTTCTCTGGATGCCTCTTGATGTCCCCTCCCAGCACAATTGAGTTTCTTCTTCTGTTCTGTCTAGTGCTTAATAGACACTTAGCAACCCATCCATCTGGAGGATGAGGTTCTTCCAGGTCTCAGGAGATGAATACTCCTTCCCTACCATTGGCCTTCTAAATCTCAGCAGCTCGTTGGTGAACAGTCTTTCTAGTGGCAAATTAGGATAAATTATTTTTTCTGTAATAAAATAACATAAAACATAATTGATTTTGAGACTAGCTAGTTCTTGCTCTGTTGCCCAGGCTAATCTCCAATTCCTAGGCACAAATGTTCTTCATGCCTCAGTCTCCCAGATAGTTGGAATTACAGGTATGCACTACAGTGCCTGGCTAATTTTTAAAATTTTAAATATATATCTAAAACATTAGCATCTTTTTTTACCAAAATATGATTTATAGTCACAAATTTTAAGAATCTATGTGATTTATATCAAATATAGAATAAAGAGTAATTAAAAGGAGACACTTTTGTTTTGCTTTTCAATAAAGGCATGTATCTTGCATTCACTCTGGAGAAATTTCGAACTGCTCAGTAAACTTAGTGATCAAAATTAAATTATCATAGCTAATGAACCCAATATACATGCTATTCCAGCTGATTTTTTTCTTTATTTCTTTCTTCCCTTTTTTTTTTTTTTTTGCTCCTTGTAGTAATTTCAAACAATACTTTCAAACAAAAAACACTGGCAAAATCTGTAGAACTCATCAGTGTGGCTCTGCTGGAGAACTTGTCACTCATTGCACACTGAGTGTTAGATTCTAAATTCGCTATTCATTTGACTCCCTTGAAAATAGAGTCCAGGTTTCTGATCACCTGACCACCTGTTTGTCACCAGTCAGGCAGCACACTGGCCTGTGGACCCAATTGTCATGATCCCTTCTGCTGTGTTCACAGCCACATACTTCAAAGCAATTCCTAAGTAGGTATATTTTGCCCAAATGGAAATTTTTTCTTTTTTAGAGAAAAGTGATTTATTGTCTCTCAGCACTGTGTCTATGTTCTAGCAAACAATATTTGAAAGAGTAAAAAGAAGTTATTTCAAAAGAGATGTATACATGGGCTCTGGCTTTGGCTCAGTGGCAGAGTGCTTGCCTAGCATGTGTGGGGCACTGGGTTCCATTCTCAGCACCACAGATCAATAAATTGAAAATAAATAAATAAACATCCATTGACAACTAAAAATATATTTTAAAAATAGAGAGAGATGCATGCAAAGTGACTGAGCAGGAAATCAGAATACCTTAGATCTGGTCTGGCTCTGACTTGAGTTAGTTGTGATACATCAGACAAGTCACTTTTCTTTGGGCCTGATGCCCCCATCAATAAAGGAAGGTATGGAACTATATCTCTGAGACTTCCAGCTCTTGGTATTCTCTGATTTGTTCATTTAAGTTATCACACTCCTAGAGGTCCTCAAAACATTACTCCCCTTTTACCTCTAATCTGGGATAAAGCTAAACATTGGTTCCCAGACAAATTTCTAAGCTCCCTCTGGGGTCATTAGAAGTCAGAGCATATTGGTTTTGCCTAGAAATATCAGCTGGCCTCATCCAGTAGAGGAGGAGCCTACTGTTGTTGTTTTGAGCCAAATCGTAGCATAGTAACCATTCTGGGCACTACAGAGTGGATCCATATGCCCCATCTCTCTGGGAACCTCCCTGCCTGAGGCTGTTCAGCCTGCATTCTCCCTCTGTGTCTCTGCACAGGAATGAAGAATATAAAGAGGATGGAGAATGGAGAGAAAATAATGAGTACAAGAACAGCTACCCTGTTATCCCACCCTATGTAATAAATGGAGATTCAAAGAGTCAGATACTTTTTTGAAAAGTATTATTATATATGAAATGATTATTCATGGATCCAAAGGATATCTTCAGTTCTTTAGAAAATTGGCTTCACTGACTACACAAATTTTCAATAAGGGTGATTCTTTACCTTTTGAAATACACTTGAATTTTATAAAGTGTTGAAGTGGCTCACCAGGAAAAAAAAGAAAGAAAGGAAAAACAGAATAAGTAATTGACCAAACCAATTTGGCCAAGCCAATATCTTCACTTCTCCACTGTATGGAATCTGTCACCCCCCAGCCCCCACCAACACTGTCTCTTAGAGAAATGCCAGAATGTAAATAGTTAACCAGCTGGGACAATTTATGTTGGACAACAGGGGTTACTTAATATTTAAAATAAACCAAATTAACTACAAACTGCTTTCAAACTCTTAATCACTAATTCTGAAATGTTGTAAAAAATATATATGTATGCTTAAAAACTTTAGATGACTCCTTTCTTTTCTTTTGAATGATGTAAATTGTATTTATAAAAATCTACATTTCTTCCCTCATTTCAGTCCTAACATACAAGAAAAGATGGGTCAGCAACTTGATATTCTGTCTCTGAAAAACTGTCAGACCTTGGGTTCTACCACACACACACACACAACAATATATATAATCATAAGTTGATTTGCCAAAATGAAGTTAACGAAATTGTAATTTTCTTCAAAGATGAAGATGCTATGTACTGATCAAGATGCAATGTGCTGATCCCAGGGATACTACCAATGCTTTGGAAAGGACTTGTAGAGAATTTGATTATATCGTTTTATAATCAAAACTGAATTTTGGCTCCTAAAAGCTCTTCTTTAAACTTATTTTACAGAATCAACTTCAGTGGATTTTTTTTTAATGCAAATGTGTTTTGAAAGAGAAAGTATCACCCTCATCCAAATTTTGTGCAGTCAGTGAAACCAATTTTCTAAGGACCTGAGAATGTCCTTTGGGTTCATGAATAATCATTTCCTATAATAATGCTTTTTATATAAAAAATAACATCACTTTACTTTTTGCGTCAGCGGATCATTTTCAAAGTCTTTCCACTCATGAAAAATGATAGTGATACAGCTGTTGTCTCTGCACCTGGCCTAATCTTCAGGACATTTCCTGTAGTAAAGCTTTTGGTTATGTTGCAAAGCAGAGGAAATTCAGAATCTTGCTTGTCCCTCTTTTTCCTCAACCCCAACAGATCTCCCTCATTATTGTAAAGGTCAGCTTGGAGGAAAGCAACTTTAATAAAGCAATACATTTAACTTTCTGGAGGCATTCTCTGCAATCCAAACTTTCGCTACACTTTGAGACATAAACTTAGTGAAATGAACACTAAATTGGGGCATCTATGAAAGAGTTGTTGTTGAAAGTCTCCTTTCTCTGTCCCTACCCCCACCCCAACACTTCATTCCTGTTCTATCCAAAAGAAAACAGAAGGCTCTACATCTGAAAGACTGCCAGACCTCAGATTCTGTCACAGAAAATTTGAAATTCTCCAGAGATCAGCTTCTGTATTATTGCAGGATAGCTGATGAGAACAAATGAAAATGGGAACTTATCCCTGTATTATACTGCCTGCCTCATTTTAACTGGCAAAATTTATGACCCTTCTTTTTGAAGATTATGTCATAATCGATCAAGGTTTTCTGATAAGGACAATGAAACTCAGATATAAATTTAAATTTTTTTTCAGTGACTTTGCTTTTAACAGGACCTTTCATCTGACATTTTAAGAATGGAACAATGAAACCAGATTATGTATTTATTCATGGTTTCTGTTCTTTTTCCCAGGGGTATAGCTCAAAACTTTCCAAATTTTCTTGATAATGAAACAGGTCATGACCTGAGGGTTTGCTTAGTTTTATGTCCCACAGTGAATCTGGAGCTAAGTGAGTGAATGAGGTTCAGTGACTAGTTTTCTAATAGCAGGTAGCCAAAACACACAGCTTCCTGCTACCACACTTGCCCACACTCCCCACTAGTTTCCCTTTCCCCTACAATCTCACACTGACTTACCAAAGGAAATGTCAAAGAGGTCATGAAAATGGCAACAAGCCTGAAAAAACCAAGCTCCCAGGATGCTCTGAGCTATGGGAACATTTCAAGATCATTTCAGCTGCAGACCCTGAGGCTTAGATTGGAAAGTGACTTGTTAACATACACAGAGTGATTTTTTTAATGAATTAGCATAAAAATCACACTTTGGCTAATAAGACTTTTTTTTTTTGAGGGGAATGACTTTATCAAGATTGAACTTGGTACTCTTTCTTGATGATTTACCTAAAATCTTACACTGCAATCTATGAGATCCTTAGAGGTTCCTTAGAGTCCTTGAGGACTTTTGGACCCTTGGTTCCCACTGCAGATAGAATACTTGAATTTTGTTTGCATATAATATAAATATTATGCTTTAGATATGAGGTGTCCACTAAAAAACTTATGTATAAGGCAATGCAGGAATGTTCAGAGATAATATAATTAGATTAAGAAAGCTGAAATTAGGCATTGTGGTGCATGCTTGTAATCCCAGCATCTCTGGAGGCTGAGGCAAGAGGATCACAAGTTCAAAGCCAGGCTCAGCTACTTAGGAAAGGACATCAGCAACTTAACTAGCCCCTATCTCAAAATAAAATATAAAAAGTGCTAAGGATGTGGTTCAGTGATAAGTGCCCCTGGTACCAAAAAAAAAAAAAAAAAAAAAAAAAAAGCTGAAGCTCCATCAGTGTATTAATTCATCTGATATATTAATCATTCAAATGGACTACTGGGTAGTACCTGTAGGCAAATGGGGCATGGCTGGAGGAAGCAAGTCACTAGAAGATGTGGGCTTATACTATATCTTGTCCCTGGCTCCTCTCTTCCTCCCCACTCTCTGTTTCTGGGCTACCAGGAGCTGAGTAGTTTCTCTCTGCCATGCCCTTGTACCATGATCTTCTGCTTCAACTCAGGCCTAAGGCAATGAAGTTGTCTGACCATCAACTGAGACCTCTGAATTCATAATCCCCAAATAAACTTTTCTTCCTTTAAGTTGTTCATATCAGGTATTTGGGTCACAACATTGAAAAGCTGATTAACATAATACTGGGGAGGAGAAGGAGTTTGATGTTGCTACTTCAAAAAATCCTTAATTGAAATATGCTGAACATCCAACATACTCTCGTACAAACATAGGCACAATCTGTGAAGAAGACATTCCTAAGAACAAAGAAAACACACAAAATTTCACAAGGGTCCAAAGTTTAAAGCATCAATATTTTTGTTTAACTACATGACTTTAGAAGTTGCCTTTTGCTTCTACTTTGCGTAGCATTTGTGGTATGCTCAAATTACCCAGGAAGAAGTTATTCCTGTTTACTTCTAGGCTACAGGTCAAGATGACCAAGAAGAACAAAAAAAATCACGCAAATATGATCCAGCAGTATATTATGAAGATGGATCTAACCAGAGCAAAGACTCAATGAGAGTTCAGGGATGTACTCTGAAAAGACAACTTGAAAAATCTTGGAAAAACTGAAACAGAATCATAAGGCATATGCAATCAAATTGCCCTTGGAATGTCAGAGAAGTGAAAGAATAAATTTTTATTTTGAATCCTTTCCCTCAATCTCATATATCCTTTTAAGTCTTCTTCAAATCACCAAATCTGTCAGCACACTCCTAATTGTACAAACCCCAAATCTTAAAATTATTCTTGAAATCTACTTTCTTTCATATTCAATAGCTAATCACACAGCATTGTTCTTTAAAATTAAACATATATCATTTTTTTATTGATTGTTCAAAACATTACAGAGCTCATGATATATCATCTTTCATACATTTGACTCAATTGGGTTTTGAACTCCCTTTTTTACCCCAAATACAGATTGCAGAATCACATCTGTTACATACTCTCATTTTTACATGATGGCATATTAGTGACTGTTGTATTCTGCTACCTTTCCTATCCCCTACTATCCCCACTCCCCTCCCCTCCCCTCCCATCTTCCCTCTCTACCTCCTCTGCTATTGTTAAATTCTCTCCCTTTTTCCCCCCTCCCCCTTGCCCCTCATAACCTCTTATAATTTTGTGTATCATTGAAGGTCTCCTACCATTTTCATATGCTTTCCATTCTCTCTCCCTTTCTCTCCCCCCATTCGTCTTTGTTTACTGTTAGTCTTTTCCTCATGGTCTTCCTTCCTATTCTGTTCTTAGTGGCTCTCTTTATATCAAAGAAGACATTTGGCATTTGTTTTTTAGGGCTTGGCTAACTTCACTTAGCATAATGTGCTCTAATGCCATCCATTTCCCTGCAAATTCAATGATTTTGTCATTTCTTAGTGCTGCATAATACTCCATTGTGTATAGATGCCACATTTTTTATCCATTCATCTATTGAAGGGCATCTAGGTTGGTTCCACAGTCTAGCTATTGTGAATTGTGCCGCTATAATCATTGCTGTGGCCGTATCCCTATAGTGCGCTCTTTTAAGGTCCTCAGGGAATAGTCCGAGAAGGGCTATAACTGGGTCAAATGGTGGCTCCATTCCCAGCTTTCCCAGGAATCTCCATACTGCTTTCCAAATTGGCCTCACCATTTTGCAGTCCCACCAGCAGTGTACAAGTGTACCCTTTTCCCCGCATCCTCGCCAACACTTATTGTTGTTTGACTTCATAATGGCTGCCAATCTTACTGGAGTGAGATGGTATCTTAGGGTGGTTTTGATTTGCATTTCTCTGATTGCTAGAGATGGTGAGCATTTTTTTATGTACTTGTTGATTGCTTGTATGTCCTCCTCTGAGAAGTGTCTGTTCAGGTCCTTGGCCCATTTGTTGATTGGGTTATTTGTTATCTTATTGTTTAATTTTTTTAGTTCTTTGTACATTCTGGATATTAGGGCTCTATCTGAGGTGTGAGGGGTAAAAATTTGTTCCCAGGATGTAGGCTCTCTATTTACCTCTTTTATTGTTTCTCTTGCTCAGAAAAAACTTTTTAGTTTAAGTAAGTCCCATTTGTTTATTCTTGTTATTAACTCTTGGGCTATGGGCATCCTATTAAGGAGTTTGGAGCCCGACCCCACAATATGTAGATCGTAGCCAACTTTTTCTTCCATCAGACACAGTGTCTCTGATTTGATATCTAGCTCCTTGATCCATTTTGAGTTAACTTTTGTGGCTGGCGAGAGAAAGGGATTCAATTTCATTTTGTTGCATATGGATTTCCAATTTTCCCAGCATCATTTGTTGAAGATGCTATCCTTCCTCCATTGCATGTTTTTAGCCCCTTTAACAAATATAAGATAATTGTAACTTTGTGGATTAGTCTCTGTGTCCTCTATTCTATACCATTGGTCCACCTGCCTGTTCTGGTACCAGTACCATGCTGTTTTTGTTACTATTGCTTTGTAGTATAGTTTGAACTCTGGTATTGCTATACCTCCAGATTCACACTTCCTGCTTAGAATTGCTTTTGCTATTCTGGGTCTTTTGTTTTTCCATATGAATTTCATGATTGCTTTATCTATTTCTACAAGAAATGCCATTGGGATTTTGATTGGCATCGCATTAAACCTGTAGAGAACTTTGGGTAATATAGCCATTTTGATGATGTTAGTTCTGCCTATCCATGAACAGGGTACATTTTTCCATCTTCTGAGATCTTCTTCTATCTCTCTCTTTAGGGTTCTGTAGTTTTCATTGTATAAATCTTTCACCTCTTTTGTTAGGTTGATTCCCAAGTATCTTATTTTCTTTGAGGATATTGTGAATGGAGTGGTTTTCCTTATTTCCATTTCAGAGGTTTTGTTGCTGATATACAGGAATGCCTTTGATTTATGCGTGTTGATTTTATAACCTGCCACTTTGCTGAATTCATTTATTAACTCTAGCAGCTTCTTTGTAGACCCTTTTGGGTCTGTTAAGTATATTATCATGTCATCTGCAAATAGCGATAATTTAATTTCTTCTTTTCCTATTTTTATGCCTTTAATTTCTTTTGTCTAATTGCTCTGGCTAGTACTTTGAGAACTAAATTGAATAGAAGTGGTGATAGAGGGCATCCCTGTCTTGTTCCAGATTTTAGAGGGAATGCCTTCAGTTTTTCTCCATTTAGGATGATGCTAGCCTGAGGTTTAGCATATATAGCTTTTACAAAGTTGAGGTAAGTTCCTGTTATCCCTAGTTTTTCTAGTGTTTTGAACATAAAGGGATGCTGTACTTTGTCAAATGCTTTTTCTGCATCTATCGAGATGATCATATGGTTCTTGTCTTTAAGTCATTTATTGATTTCCGTATATTGACCCAGCCTTGAATATACGTATATTGAACCAGCCTTGAATCCCAGGGATGAATCCTACTTGATCATGGTGCACAAGTTTTCTGATATGTTTTTGTATTCGATTCGCCAGAATTTTATTGAGAATTTTTGCATCCAAGTTCATTAGAGATATTGGTCTGTAGTTTTCTTTCTTTGAAGTGTCTTTGTCTGGTTTTGGGATCAGAGTGATGTTGGCCTCATAGAATGAATTTGGAAGAGCCCCTTATTTTTCTATTTCTTGAAATAGCTTGAAAAGTATTGGTATTAATTCTTCTTTGAAGGTTTTGTAGAACTCCGCTGTATACCCATCTGGTCCAGGGCTTTTCTTGGTTGGAAATCTTTTGATGGCTTCTTCTATTTCTTCCTTTGTTATTGGTCTGTTTAAATTGTGTGTATCTTCCTGTCTCAATCTGGGCAAATCATATGCCTTAAGAAATTTATCGATATCTTCACTATCTTCTATTTTATTGGAATATAGGGTTTCAAAATACTTTCTAATTATCTTCTGTATTTCTGTAGTGTCTGTTGTGATATTGCCTTTTTCATCCTGTATGTTAGTAATTTGAGTTCTCTCTCTTCTTCTTTTCGTTAGCATGGCTAAGGGCTTGTCTATCTTATTTATTTTTTCAAAGAACCAACTTTTAGTTTTATCAATTTTTTCAGTGGTTTCTTTTGTATCAATTTCGTTGATTTCTGCTCTAATTTTAATTATTTCTTGTCTTCTACTACATTTGCTGTTGTTTTGCTCTTCCTTTTCTAGGCTTTTGAGGTGTAGTGTGAGTTCATTTATTTGTTGGTTTTTTCTTTTTTTTGAGGAAAGAACTCCAAGAAATTAATTTCCCTCTTAAAACTGCTTTCATTGTGTCCCATAGATTTCGGTATGTTGTGTCTGTATTATCATTTGACTCTAAGAATTTTTTCATCTCCTCCTTTATGTCTGCTGTAACCCATTGATCATTCAATAACATATTGTTCATTTTCCATGTGATGTAGGATTTTTCCTTCCTTCTTTTATCATTGATTTCCAATTTCATTCCATTATGTTCAGATATGGTGCATGGTATGATCTCCACGACTTTATATTTACTAAGAGTTGCCTTATGGCATAATATATGGTCTCTCTTTGAGTAGGATCCATGTGCTGCTGAAAAGAACATGTATCCACTTGATGATGGTTGATATATTCTATGTATGTCGGCTAAGTCTAGGTTATTGATTGTGCTGTTGAGTTCTATAGTTTCTTTATTCAGATTTTGTCTAGAGGATCTGTCTAATGGCGAGAGCAGTGTGTTGAAGTCACCCATAATTATTGTGTTGTGGTCTATTTGACTCTTGAACTTGAGGAGAGTTTGTTTTATGAACGTTGCAGCTCCATTGTTTGGTGCATACAAATTGATAATTGTTATGTCTTGTTGGTGGATGGTTCCTTTTAACAGTATATAGTGTCCTTCTTTATCCTTCTTGATTAACTTAGGTTTGAAGTTGATTTTATTCGATATGAGTATGGCCACTCCTGCTTGCTTCCGAGGGCCATGTGAGTGGTATGATTTTTCCCAACCTTTTACCTTCAGCCTGTGTATGTCTTTTTCTATCATATGAGTCTCCTGAAGGCAGCATATTGTTGGATTTGGTTTTTTGATCCAGGTTACTAGCCTATGTCTCTTGATCGGTGAGTTTAGGCCATTAACATTTAAGGTTACAATTGAGATATGATTTGTACTTCCAGTCATGCTTCTTTATTTATTTATTTTAGTTTGGCTAGTTTTACTTTTTGGTTATTTTCCTCCCCCTTTACTGAGATATCTCCTGCTGTTAGTTTTGGGCACTATTTTTCAATTCCTCTTCTTGTAGTATTTTGCTCAAAATGCTTTGCAGTGCTGGTTTTCTTGCTGCAAATTCTTTTAGCTTTTGTTTATCGTGAAAGATTTTAATTTTGTTGTCAAATCTGAAGCTCAATTTTGCTGGATACAGTATTCTTGGTTGTAATCCATTATTTTTCAGCATTTGAAATACATTGTTCCAGGAGCTTCTCGCTTTCAAAGTCTGTGATGAGAAGTCAGTCGTTAACCTAATTGGTTTACCCCTGAATGTAATCTGCTTCTTTTCTCTTGTAGCTTTTAATATTCTCTCCTTGTTCTGTACGTTGGCTATCTTCATAATTATGTGTCTTGGAGTTGGTCTATTATGGTTTTGAGTGTTTGGGGTCCTGTAGGCTTCCAGGATTTGGCAATCCATTCCATCTTTCATCTCTGGGAAGTTTTCTACAATTATTTCATTTAATATGCTGTCCATTCCTTTGGTTTGAATCTCTGTGCCTTCTTCTATCCCGATTACTCTCAAATTTGGTTTTTTTATGACATCCCATATCTCTTGAGTAGATTGCTCGTGGGATTTAAGCATCTTTTCTGTGTTGACTATACTCTTTTCAAGTTGATAAACCTTGTCTTCATTATCTAATGTTCTGACTTCTACTTCATCAAGTCTGTTTGTAATATTCTTGTTTGAGTTTTTCATTTGGTTTATAGTTTCCTGCAATTCTAGGATTATTGTTTGATTTTTTTTAAGATCTCTATCTCCTGGTAGAGCTCGTTCTTTGCCATTTGAATTTGTTTGTTTAATTCATTTTCAAAATATACTTTTATTGCTTGGACTTGCTGTCTCATGTCTTCTCTAATATTCCTTTCCATTCGAGTTAGGTATGCCTTGAGTTCTTTCCCTATCCCTGCTTCTGATGTTTCTATGTCCTCCTGTAGAATTAAGTTGTCTTGCATTGTTTGTACTCCTTTTTTCCCTTGTTTTCTCATGTTGTCCACGTTACTTTCCAGTTCTATTTGATTGTCGTGTTTCTGCTCTCTTCTATAGATTTGTCTTGGTTCTGTATTACTCTGATGTCTCTCCTTTGTGTTGCTAATCTATGCCTGCTAACGTGGATTCCGCTGGGAAGGAAATCCGATGTCCGAGCTCCAGTGACGACACTACTCTGCTATGACGGGCCCCAGGCTCCTTGCCGGGGTGTCCTAATGGGGGGGTGTGACTGGACTGTCCCTGTTTCGTTTCAGCTCCCGGTCGCGACAGGTTGGCGGTCTCCAGCTGCCCAGTATCACAGGCCGCGGGCAGGTGATCGGTCGTCAGTGAGCGGGCGTTCTCCTACTGCCCAGTTACGCAGGCAGTGGGTGAACTGTCGCCGGTGAGCCTGCGGTTTCCAGCCGCCCAGTCTCGAGGGCCTTGCCTCTAGTCCTCTGGTTTCTCCTGCTAGTCTTGGTTTCTCCTGCTAGACCAGATTTCCCCTGAATGGTGGTTCTCGGCAGTTCAAACTGTACTCTGGGCCTGCCGTTTGTTGGGTGTGGAGGGTGACTATTGAGAACCCCAGCACTCTATTGTTTTGTTTCCATTGTGGGGGATAGAACTGTACCGCTTCCTTCCCCCTCTGAAATCCCCTACTCAGCCCTGGGGTCAGTGCGGGCTTGGCTGGCGGGATTGCACAGAATCACAGCCACTTTTCTCCCTGCTTGCTAATTAATCGCTTCTCTGCGGCGCCACGCCTTCTGTAGCCTTGGGGCAGGCCGAGCGAATCAGTTGGCCCAGCTCTCAGGGGTCACACAGTTGGCAATTGGAATCCTCGGCACTCTGTGGTTTTGATTTTTCCTGCTTGACCCTCCCCCAGCGCTGGCTAGACAGGTTTCGTTTTGGCTGCTGATGGGAGGGGGGTTGAAGGTCAGGTGTCTCTAGTTTTCCCCTAGTCCTTATGCAGGCTCACTCTGATACTCCCTCCCCCGTAAAGCCTAGGAGAGATTGTATTCGAATTCCCTGATGTATGGGGTATGGGCTGAGTGACACACACCTGTTTTGTTGTTGCAATCTGTTGGAGAGTGGTGTGGATACCTCAGCTTTCCAAGATGGTGGCCGCTGATTGCCTTTGTGGAGTGTCTGCTGTGGGGGATGGGACCGTACTGCTTCCTTCCCCGTCTGAAGTCCCGTAATCAGCCCGGTGGTCAGTGTGGGCTTGGCTGGCGGGATTCCACCAGTCGCAGCCCCCTTATCTCCCTGCTTGCTAATTAATCACCTCTCTGCGGCACCATGCCTTCTATACCCATGGGGCAGGCCTCATAAATCAGTCGGCCTGGATCTCTGGGGTCCCACAGTTGACTATTGGGATCCCCGGCACTCCATCATTTTGATTTTTCCTGCTTGACCCTCCCCAGCACTGGCTAGACAGGTTTCGTTTTGGCTGCTGATGGGAGGGGGGTTGAAGGTCAGGTGTCTCTAGTTTTCCCCTAGTCCTTATGCAGGCTCACTCTGATACTCCCTCCCCGCAAAACATATATCATTAATCCATCTCCTTTCTTTCTAAACTAGACCTGTACCCTGAAGCAAATTACCATAATCTCTCACTTAGTAAATTGCACTAGTATTCTTACTGGTAGCCTAGCTCCTGTTCTCATCTCTCTTTTTTCTTTTTCTTTTTTTTTTTTTTTAACTACACAGCAGCCTAAATTAACAAAAGCATCCTGTAACTAATAAATGATTCTACTAATTTCCAGAATACAAGAGCAATATAAAAAAATCATTTGCTTTCCTATATACTTGCAATGAAAAAATGGAATTTGAAATTAAAAATAAAGGCCATTTATGCTAGCAATTAAATAAATAAAATAGGTATGAATCAAGCAAGGTATGTACTAGGTCTTACGAGGAAAACTACAAAATGATGGAGGAAATTAAAGATCTAAATAAGTGGAAAGATATTCCATGTTCATTGATTAGAATACCCAATATTATCAAGATTTCAGTTCTTTCCAACTTGATCTATTGGGTTTGCAGACTCAATGCAATCCCAATCAAATTCCAGCAAACTTTTTCTAGAGGTTGGCAAATTAATTCTAGAGTTCATATGAAGAGGTTAAAGGACCTTCAAAAGCCAACACAATACTGAAAAAAAAAAGAACAAAGTTGGAAGACTGACATTATCCAACATAAATACTACAAACTTATAGTGATAAAGAATGTGTAGAACTAGTGGGAAAATAGACAAATCAATGGAAAATTTAGAGAGCCCAAAAATAGATGCATATAACAGAGTGAACTGATATTTGACAGTGGACCATGGGGCAGCACAATGAAGAAACATTCATATTCAACCAATGGTGCTACAGCAACTAGACATCCATGTGCAAAAAAAAAAAAAAAAAAAAATCCTGACACACATCTTATACCCTTCACAAAAATCAACTCAAAGTGGACTGCAGGTCTAAAAGTAAAATGTATAACTATAAAACTTATAAAGGATTGTTGGGTGCAGAGCAGGCTGAACTGTGTTGTCTGCAGGGCAGGCTGAACAGATGTTGGCTGCAAGATAGCCCACGCACTCAAACCCCCCTGTATCTGGTCCTTTATCACCTGTTTGTGTCAAGTCCCGCTCAAGGCTGAGCACTCAACCCCCCTTGGGCCAACAAGGCAGCTTGCAGACCCAGAGGCCCCATTAGATTTGGGCTATAAAAACTCCCTCCTGCCAGGCCCCCCTCTCTCTTGCTCTCTTTCTCTTGCTCTTTCTCTCTTGCTCTTTATCTTTCTTGCGTGCACTCTGTCTCTCTCTTGCTCTTGCTCTCTCCCTGTTCATCTCTTCTCTTCTTTCTCTCTCTCTCTTTCTCTCTCTCTCTCTCTCTCTCTCTCTCTCTCTCTCTCTCTCTTTCTCTCTCTCTCTTTCCTTCCTTCTTTTCTCTTTGTTGCACTGCTGCAATAAAGATCTTTTGGTCACTCCGAGTGTTGTGGTCACTTTCCTTTCAAGGATAACATAGAAAAACACATAGAATGACCTTGAGTTTTGTGATGAGTTTTTTGATTCAAGACCAAGAGTATAATTATGAAAAAAGAATTACTATAACTGGCTTCATTATAACTAAAATTTTCTCCTTTGTAAAAGGCACTTTCAATGAGTAAAATAAGAGTCACATCAGAAGAAAAAAATTCAAAAGATATGTTTTATTAAGGACAATTATCCAAAAAAATATTAAAAGAAGACTTAAAACTTAACAATGAGAAAACAAAACCCCCTAATTTTCTTACTGTTAAATAATCTTGTTTCCATTGTACTACTTTGATCCTTTTAATTTAAAAATACCTTACAAAATAAGATCTATGTATATTAAACAAGTATATGAAAAAATATTCCAAATCATATGCCATCAAGGATATGCAATTTCAAACAACAAGATGTCACTAGACTTTTATTAGGATGGCCAAAATCCTGAACACTGGTGATAACCAGTGATGGCAAAGAAGTGGACTAACAGAAATGCTAGTTCACTCCTGGTAGGATGTAAAATTAAACGTCCACCTTGGAAGACAGTTCTGACAAAATCAAAACACTCTTATCATATGATCCAGCAATTGCACTCCTTAATATTTACATAAAGGAGCAGAGATCTGTGTCTACACAAAGCCTGAAGACAGATGTTTAATGTAGCTTGATTGCAAAAACAACCAAGATATTCTTCAATAGAATAAAATAAGAAAAAAAAAGTGATACATCCAGACAATGCAACATTAATCAGCAGTAAAATGAAATACATTATCAAACCATATAAAAATGTAGAGAAATATTTGATGTATTTTACTAATTTAAAGAAATTTGTTGCACCATTCCAACAAGCTTAATCTGTACAAATTTGTTTGTACTGCGGAGCTAGTGAAAGGTCAGTTTTGCCAAGGGTCGTGGGGAGGGAGAGGCAAAAAGGCAGCGCACAAAGGATTTTTAAGAAAGTAAATGTAATCCACAATAGTATAATGGAGGATTTGTGCCATTATGCATTTGCCCAAATCCATAAAATATACAATAATAGCGAGATTAAACCCTAAACTATAGAGTTTGGGTGTTGTTTTAGTCAGTTTTATGTTGCTGTGACCAAAGATCTGACAAGAACAATGTAGAGGAGAAAAAGGTTTTTTAGGGAACATGATTTCAGAGGTCTCAGTCCATAGATGGCCCATTCCATTGCTCTGGGGCCCAAGTGAGGAAGCATATCATGGGACAAGGACATGGCAGAGGGGAAGCTGCTCCTCTCATGACAGCAAAGAAACAGGAAGGGGGAAAGGGTCACAAGGAAAGTGCACCTTTTCTGGGTATGCCCCTGGTGACCCACCTCCTCCAGCCATGCTCCACCTGCCTACAGTTACTCTCTAGTCCATCCATTTAAACTAGGATGGACTGATGAGGTTATAGTTATCATATTACAATCATTTTACCTCTGAATATTCCAACTTCAACACAAGAGGTCTTGGGGGACATCTGACCCTCAAACTACAACAAATGATAATGAGGAGTCAATGTAAATTGTCCAATTATAACACATACACAACACTAATGAGAGATGTTGACAGGAAAGTTCATGCACCTGTTGGTGCAGAGGTCTATGGGAAAATCTCTGGACCTTGCTTTCAATTTTGTTGTGAATATAATACAGTTCTAAAAATAAAATAAAGTATAAAATGTGTACAGTACAAAAGAAAGAAAAAAATTAGAACATCTATAGTTTTAAAAAATTTAAATACAATAAAGCATTCAAAATCATCATTAATAGTTAATTCAAAAATACTGTTTTAACAACAATAAGTGTTAGTGAGGATGTGGGGGGAAAAGGCACATTCATAGACTGCTGGTGGGGCTGCAAATTGGTGTAGCCAATATGAAATGCAGTATGACGATTTCTTGGAAAATTGGGAATGGAACCACTATTTGACCCAGCCATCCCTCTCCTCAGTCTATACTCAAAGGACTTAAAAACAGCAAAATACATATATGAAGATGTGAATTTGGTGTCAACATATGTTATATACAAACAGAGATATGATAAATTGTGGTATAAAGATGTATTAAGAATTGTAATGCAGAAAAAATAAGAGAGCTCATGTATAATGGCATAATCTGGCATGAACATGCTTTATATACAAAGTTAAAAAAATTGTGCTGTGAATGGATAATTATGATTGTAATGCATTACACTATTGTCATATATGTAAGAAATAAAAATAATTTTTTTAAAAAACAGCATACTACAGGGACACAGCCATATCAATGTTTATTGCAGCATATTTCACAATAGCTAAATTGTGGAACCAACCTAGAAGCCCTTCAGAGATTAATAGATTTTAAAAATGTGGCATATATACACAATGGACTATTACTCAACAATAAAAGAGAATAAAATAATAGCATTTGCAGGTAAATGGATGGAGTTAGAAAAGGTAATGCTAAGTGAAGTTAGCCAATCCCAAAAAACCAAATGCCTTATGTTTTTCTGATATAAGAAGGCTGATTCATAGTGTGGTAGGGAGGGGAATTGTGGAAGGAGTAGACAAAACTCTAGATAGGGTGGGGTGGAAGAGGAAGGTTAGAAATGATGGTGGAATGTGGTGAACATTATTATCCAAAGTACAAGTATAAAGACATGAATTGATATGAATATACTTTGTATACAACCAGAAATATGAAAAATTGTACTCTATATGTGGAATAAGAATTGTAATGCATTCTGCTGTCATATATAAATAATTTTTTTAAAAAAACACTGTCTTAAAACAGTTGCTAGATGTTGGTGAAATGTAATGCTAATGAAACAAAAAGAGTACCTGTGAAAATAATTAGATGGTAGCAGGTGCATATTTTTATGTTTAAAAAATAAAAATGGAGAATATCTTCTCTCAATTCTCATAGTAGAATTAGCTATGAGCTTGTCAAGTATTTCTGCAAAATACTTGACCAATCATTTGACCAATCATTTCTTGACCAATCATTTCTCATCTAAAAATATAATTCACAGAAAAGAGTCAAACCATAAAATCACCAACAATATCAAATTAATCAAAAAAAATTTAGAAGAAAGTTGCTGGTAATTTTATGAAGGTAAAAATAGAAAGCCTTTGTGATGCTGTATGCACAACATTTTAAATTTATTTAGAAAGCATAAGTTGTATGGTTAAAATGCATAAACTTTTGTCATATCAATTTTATTTCAATAAAGATGTGAAGAAATTGGGTGGTGTGGCCCAGTGGTAAATCTCATCCTTGGCATGTATAAGGCTGTGTTCAATCTCAGCACTAAATCTTTCTTTTTAAATTTTAAAAATTATTAAAAATTGAAATTAAAACACACTGAAAAATAAAATACATTCAAAGAAAGCAAAATCAGTAACATAATGATGGATACAATGAAAACTGATTAAAGTTCAGAAAACTATACCACAAAGTTCATAAAACTATATAATTCTTCTGATAATCCTGTATAATGGTTCACAAACAGTACAAATATCACTTTGTTTTAGTGGACATAAATGTTATTTTTATCTTTAAGATGAATGTTTAATTTAAATATTTTTAAAGAGATTAATTTTTAAAAAAATAATTTTTGAACAAGCTATTGGTGGTTTATAAGAAAACCATTTATATAATTAATAAACATTTCAATTATAATAAATATGACCATATAATTTTTCAGCTTAATATTCTTCAATGACTTCCTACAGCTGGTGAGGTATTACATATAATCCTTAGTTTTTCTACAAGGTCATACATGATTTAGTCAGCACTAAACTCAGCCTTGCCTCTTGCAAATATCTACCTACTTATTACTTTCTATTTTTACAAAAAGACTCTCATTTCCTTAATCTTGGCATATTCCCTCTGCCCCAGATCCATTCCACATGATACTTTCTCTTTTAGGAAATCTTCCCTATCTGTCAAGTATCAATCTAAACATAACCTTCTCAGAGAGACTTTTTCCCCCTGCTTAATTCTCTGTCCCTCTCATTGTGAACTGCACAGTACACTGTCATGGTTCTTTATGGCACTGACCATTATGTACACATTTATTTGTGTTTGATTGTTCCTTTCTCCTTTAATGTTTTTAAACTCCATTAAGCAAATATCAGATATTTTGTTCACAGCTACAGACTCAGAACTCAAATAGTGTTGAATGTATATCAAAACTGTGCCTTCACTAATAAGTTGAAAGAATAAAGAAAGAAAGAAAGTCAATAGGTAACAAATAATCAGCTGATACATACCCTGAAAACCTCAGGGAAAAACCTCTTTTTTATTTTTATTGACCTTTATAGTTATTCATAGTAGTTGGATTTATCCCAACAAATTCATTGTGTTTGGAATTCTATTTCTGTTCATGATTCACTCTTTTCCCTCCCATCCTCCCTTCCTCTACTCTAACAGACTTCCTTTCTCTTGTCTTTTTTTATATTTAATTGGTTCTTTTCACTTACATATAAAAGTGAAGTTCTGTAGTTTAGTTGTATATGCATATAATATGACTTTTTAAGAATTCATTCTGCATTGCTTTTTCCTTACCCATCCCTGTACTCTGCCTCTCCATCTCCTACTTCTTCTTCACTATTGATCTTTCCTTTTTCTTTATGTTATCCTGTCTTTCACTGCCCTTTTCCTTTATTTTACTCTAACTTCCTCATATAAGAGAAAACATTTGATCTTTGAGTTTCTGTGTCTGGCTTATTTCACTTAGCATGATATTCTCCATTTTCATCCATTTACCAGCAAATGTCATAATCTAATTCTCTTTTATGACTGAGTAGAACTCCATTGTGTATATATACAACAATTTCTTAATCCATTCATCTATTGATGGGCACCTGGGGTGATTCCATAATCCAGCTATTTCAAATTGTGCTGTTATAAACATTGAGGTGGCTATATTGCTATAGTATGCTGATTTTAGCTCTTTGGGGAAAATACAAAGGATTAGAATACCTGGGTCATATGGTGGTTCCAATCCTAGTTTTTTGAGGAACCTCTGTACTGCAAAAAACCTCTTTTTTAACTTTAATGACTACCTATAACTCCTGTCAATTTGTTTTCATCATCCTCTGTGAGAAGAGAAAAAAGTTTTAAATCCATTTATTTGACATTTCCTAATATAATGGAAATCAACTCCTGACATTTATTTCTGTATTTTTTTTAACCTTCAGTAAGATTCTACCCATTTTTCCCTGCCAGTACTGGAGATGGAACCCATGTTCTCAAGCATGCTAGGCAAGTGAGGATTCTTAATAATTGAATTGGTTTTTATGTATTTCTTATATGTTTTTTTATTTGAAATGACTTTCTTGATTCAAAGTAGAATACAATGTAAAACACATGCTGTCCTCAAAAAGGACAGTCTTGGGGACATTTGAACAAACACTATTCAAAGTAAAAGGTGAATTTTGCTATAAAATACTTTACAAGGAAAGCCACAAACTATTATTTCTAGTTTAGGAGTGTCCAGAGAATATTGAGGTAGTATTTAGATAGTATTTAAGTGGAATTCTGTAGGAATTCAAGTAGGATATCAATGGAACGATGGGTTTGGGAGGAATATAAAATGGTATTACAGGAGCACTGGGGTTGTGGCTCAGCGGTAGAGCACTCCACCTAGCATGTGCAAGGCCCTGGGTTCAATCCTCAGCACCACATAAAAATAAATAAATAAAATAAGTGTATTGTGTCCAACTACAACTAAAAAATAAATATTTTAAAAAATGGTATTACAAGGAATGAATAGTGTGGCAAATACACCCATTTTGGGAACATGGAGAACATCAGAACCTCCATTTTCCAGGATATATGTTATGATAGGCAGGAGGTTACAGCTGGAATAAGGGAAGGGAGTGGTTTTTGGAGGTCAGTGATTTCCAGGGTTTAGACTTTTTCACAGAGAAAAACAATCTATTGCAGATTTGGCACATGGCAATTGTGCATTAAAAAAGATAAAACGGTGGCACTTAAATCAATTTTATTAAATAGATAGACCTTTAATCCTCTACACAAATGAATGTCAGTAAGATGGGGCTACTATAATTGAGAAAAATTGTACTATAAGACAGAACTAAGGTGTGGTGAAAGGAAAGAAGAGAAAAGCAAAGTGAAACCTTGGTTCTGATAAAACCCAGAGGCATGTTCAACATTCCGAGAGATTCCTTCAGTAGCAATGAGCTTCCTTTACCCACAGTACTAACACATTTCATAATACATCTTTCACTGGTTTTATGCCCTGTCTCTCACTTCCCCACTTCCCTTCCAGTTCTTTCTGGAATCACCTCCCAAATATGTTTTTTTGTACTCACATCTTTGTTCAGGGTCTGCATCTGGGAAAACTCAATCTACATCAAATGACATTAATAATAACAGAAAGTAAAAAAAAAAAAGAAAAAAATTGAATAACAAAGTAAAAATTTGGGACAGGTTGAGGGTAGAAATTGAAAAGGAAAATCAACACTGCTTTTCAACATTTTGAGTGGAGTTGTAATTTTTATTATTACTCATACTTAGCTGAATCAAATCCATATAAAAAATAAAGTATAATTTAAGTTGATAAAATAAACAAATATGTAAATAATACTGAGTTTTTGAGGATCTCACATCTGTAAATATTTTACACTCTATATTCAAGTTTTTTTTTTATTAAACATTCTATTTCCATAAAACTTATGAAAAATCTAAGCAGCTGAATGGCTATGGTTTACACACCTACCAATGTATCCCAAGATTAAATTCCAAATATCCTCTGAAATGGCTCTGTTTTCAATAGAAAAAAACAAAAATATAAAATTCCTCTCTTTTATTAAATACCAAAGAAAATTTCAGCAGATTCAAAGTTAAATATAACATTGATAGCTGTAGGGTAACAGAGAAATCAATATTATCTATAAATGGGGAAGAAATTTCTGAATATAAAAGCGAATAAAATGTCACTACGCAGATATTTTAAAATACTCAAATAATATACTGTGAATAGATTTCAACATCTAATACAAAGTGTCATTATCATTAATACAAAGAGTTCTTAAAAGCAAGCGATGTCTGCTGTAACTGTGAAAGCAAAGGGCATACAGGAATAGCAAAGTAAAATATAAGTGAATCACATGAACAGATGTTAAATTTTTAAATATTCCACTTTTGCTTATCAAATTGGTAAAATCTAAAAACTTCAGGGGCTAAAAATTCTATGGATCATCATTTTCACACACTCTGGGAAGACTAGAAATTACTATGGATCCACAAAACGTATCCACACTTCCAAAGTTCAAAGTCTTTGATAGTTCAGTTGGTGGTAACAAACAACTTAAATTCATATGAGAATCTTCACAATTTTTATTTATTCTCTTTAGTGAGATTATTAATATATTTTGCTAAAAATATAAAATGTCTTTGATTGGGAGCATTTTTCCAGACTCCAAAAAATATGTTACTTTATAGAAAGTAAAGGCAACATGTTGTCCTAAAATTCAAGCATTATAGGTCCTTTGGGAAATTATTCTCAAAAATAACAGTTATCATCAGTGACATGCAATAATATTTATAAATAAAAATACTCGTTAAAGAATTATGTGCAATAGTAAAACTGAAAATAAACTTGTATGATCATCAACAAGATAATGGAGGATAGATGATGGTGCTTACATATGCTAAAATATTATTATAAATACATGTTTTCAAGGGAATTGATGACATGTGCCAGAATTGAGACAAGAAAACATACACACAGAGACAAGAAATAATAATACAGCTATATATTTACAGAAAAAAAATACTCAAAGGAAAAGATTATGTCTAGGAAGTGAAATTATGGATTCTTTTAATTTTTAAAACTAAATTGTTTTATGAAATTTCCATAAATTATGTGTAGGAACAGAAAATTAAATGTCATTTAGTTTAAAATTTTGAGACCCTTTCAATTAATTAAGTTCAGAAAGAACTTTCAGAAATAGAGAAACACACTTGGGAAATCGGACTATTAGAATTTGGACTATTATTTGCATAGCTCATCTTCCTAAATTTGCTTAGCACAGATTAAACCTCCACAACGAAAAACTACAATATATTTGAATATTATCTTACATTTATGCAGCTTTTCAGTTTTACCAGAATTACAACATCTGTTTTCTAATTTTTTCATTATGTGTATATTTGGGTTTCTGGGTGTTTTTTTTTTTAATAAAGTTTAAATAAAAGCAAAAAACCCCCACAAATTATTGAGTTCTCACAGCTCATTATTAAAAACTTGCTCTTCTTTTAAAAAAGAATGAACACCCTCTGTCTAAAATTGAAGACCTTGTTGACTACTTTTCCATCCACATTTACACAAATATCTAATATCTATATTTGTATTACATACATACACACCATGAAAAATGCATAGTATTCTTTGTGTTTTGGAAGGGGATAGTATGTTAAATTTTATATGATTTTTTTTACTGTTCATATAGTTCTGCCTTTATATTTTTTCATATATTTTTATATTGCTCATGCATACACACATACATTTGTCATTCCTTTGTGCAAACTACCAAATTTTATAGCTATCTCTTCTCCAAAATAACCATGTAAGGCAGGCAAGGCAAGGATTTTAATTCTACTTTCTAGATGCAATGTAAAGTAAGTTACCCAGACTTATAATAAAAGGCTTATCTAAGATCACAAGATCCTAATTCTGTGTTCAGTCTTCCTTTTCCAAAGCATTTTTAGATTAAAAAAAAAGCAGACTTATGGAACCATGACATTGATTCGTCATCTATCGATGTTTCTCTCCAGAATATCTAATGTTTATCTAGTTTTAGTGGGGTGGGGTTACTGAGATTGAACTCAGGGACACTCAACCACTGAGCCACATTCCCAGTCCTATATTGTATTTTATTTAGAGATAGAGTCTCACTGAGTTGTTAGTGCCTTGCTGTTGCTAAGGCTAGCTTTGAACTCTAGATCCTCCTGCCTCAGCTTCCTGAGCCACTGGGATTACAGGTGTGGGCCACCATTCCTTTCATGTTTGTCTATTTTTGAAGGAAAAAGAAAGTTGGAAACAATGACTTTAGCTTTTACTGGTGTAAGGTTTAACTTGTGATATAAATGAAGCATAACTGCGTGTGTCTAGTATTGTTCTTTAAATATTAACTGTTGGCCGGTCTTCCCTGGCCCTGATGACACTGTCAGGTCCCATGGCTTCAATTGTTGGGTGACAGCCTTTCGGTTAAATATGAACACAGCATAACTGTAATGTCTTGTCTTCGATACCAGTGACAATCCTAAGCCTGGAGGGTCAGCTAATTATTTCCCTGGTCAAGTCTGGAGGTCTTCACAGAGACAAGGGTGCAGATGCAAGTGGCAACTTCTTCTCAAAAACAGTTTCTTTTTGGGCCATTCACCAGCTGTTTTCAGGTTCATTTTTTACGGGAGTCTCAGCAGAAAAAGATGGAAAGATAAAGGAATAGGGCATTTCTTATTTGGTCCTGATGGATGAGTAAATCTGCTGCCCCTATGTGGGCTGACAAAGGAGAAAAGCTAGTCTCTTTCTAAGTGGAGGCTTTGTGATTTCTGTGGAATTTCCTTGCTAGATCTCTCTCTTCTATCACTTTTATTGCTCTTTCTAATGATTATCTGGAGTTACACATCCAGTCTCTTTTGCCAAGCTCTCCTTGCCCCTCTAGAAATTAGACCTGTTTCAGAAAATTTTCCTTTGGCTTTCTCTCACATGACCTTGACCTGACCCTTGGAAAGCTTCAGCATCCCTTATCTAATTTGAAAAGAATGGATTCCAATGCAGAAGCCCTCTCTAGGCCTCATCACCAAGCCAAGCCGACTTTTACTGTTCAGATTTTCCTGGTAAGAGCTAGATAAAGTTTTCTCTGGAGTGAGGCCGGCACAATACTTTTGATCTCTCAATTACTGGACACATACTTCAGAGCCTTTCAGTTGTTTCTCCAAAACACAAAACACTGCTCACAGTATTTGAGGTAAGTGGTTAAACAGTCTTCTTCCCCAAATGAGTGGGGCAGAGATTTATAGCATGAAAACCTAGTTCCAAAGAAAATCCTCAAAAAATCTTGATTCTACATCATATAGAGTATAGGTATCATTATATGTACAAAACTGCATTTATTTATTTATTTATTTATTTATTTATTTATTGCAAAGGGGCTTGTTTTAGTCTTTAGTAACTGATGGTTATCTTGTTGGTGTTTCAGTTAGAAAAAAAAAAAAAAACAGGGCTTGGAAAATCCCATTCTAATTTCCTGTATTACTTGATCAAGTGGCACAGAGCAAATTTTTAGGAACTTTGCAATTTCCTCATGTTTAAAATGAGGATTAAATAAAGTAATGTGATAATAATATTGCTTATCTCAGAAAGTTGTCATGAGAATATATATATATGTGAAAGTTTAGAATATGATGGGCTTGTCTTAAGAACTTGAGGTTAGTTACCACTATTTACCTTCAAAATTCAACTCAACTGGCATTTCCCATGTGTCTTACCCTCTCAGTGTTCATTAAGCACACCTTCCTCTGTGCTCTCAGAGAAATCTAGAAGAGTTCTTCCTCTTACTGTTTTCACATTTGTGTATCACAGTACTACAATGGGTGTTTATATGTCTGTCTTTCCCTTCAATGCTTCATAACAGGGACTTTGACTATTTATTTTTGTTTTCCAACTATTTCACATGGTTGGTGAGTAAACAAATGGACCAGACATATAGGATAGCTAGAAACTCCAGACTACACAAATCAATTTGCTCAAGAGTGCCCCTAGATGACCACCTTTGCCTAGATGGATTAAGGACCACATGAAACCTGGGTGGTAGATAGGTGTCTGAAAGCTCTCAAAGAGCACAGAAATATGCAAAGTTTACACATGACTGCACCAATATTTTCCTATTAAAGCCATAAGAATTTGTAACCAAAACAGACTAAGAATAAGCATTGGATTCTGTTAGATGGTTAATGATCTTAGACTGTATTCAGAAAGGAAAACAAATATCTTTATGATGATTTCATATTATTCTATAAAAGTAGTAGCTAATGGTTTCCTGTTTCTATTGGGTAACTATAGCTGTTTATTTTTCTCTAGGCCTAAAAGAGAAGGAAAAAAATTAATTGGTCAAATTAGAGGTAAGACTGTTGAGTATTAGCATTAAAAGTTATAATAAAATTAAAATAATCTTTAATTATTTGTTGCTTTGTACTTATAATGACTATGGACTAAAACTAAAATAAATGTAGAGTTAAATATAAAATTATCTTATTTTTTCCTCTTGATTCATAAAGAAGTTTTAGTATAGCCAGGCATGGTGGCATACTCTTATAATTCCAGCTACTCTTGAGGCTAAGGCAGGAGGATTAAAAGTTTAAGGCCAACCTGGGCAACTGAACGAGACCCTTTCTCAAAAAATAAAAAGGTCTGGTAATGTAATTTAGGGGCAAAGAACCTCTGGGTTCAATCTTCAGTACCACAAAAAAATCTTTTTGTACCAAATTAATTTTTAATTATTTATTTAGTTTAACTAGGTATATATGACAGCAGAATGCATTTTAATTATTTGAACACAATTGCAGCACAACTTTATATTTCTATGGTTGTACATGATGTAGCAAAGTACCATATGTACAGTCATACGTGTACCTAGAGTAATAATGTCCATTTCATTTCACCATCTTTTCTACCCCTATGTCCCCTCTCCTTCACTCCCTCCCCAAAGTTTCTCCATTTTCACCATGCCCCCCATTATGGATTAGCATCCACTTATTAGAACGTTCGGCCGTGGTTTTGGGGAGTTTGTTTACTTCACTTAACATGATATTCTCCAACTCCATCCATTTACTTGAAAATGCCATATTTTTACTCTCGTTTAATGCTGAGTAATACTCCATTGTGTTTATATACCATAGTTTCTTTACCCATTCATCTATTGAAGGGCATCTAGGTTGCTTCCACAGTTTAGCTATTGTGAATTGAGCTGCTACAAATGTTGATGTGGCTGCATTACTATAATATCCTAATTTAAATCCTTTGGGTATAAACTGAGGAATGGAATAGCTTAGTCAAATGGTGATTCTATTCCAAGTTCTCTAAGGAATTTCCATACTGCTTTCCAGATTGACTGGAAAAGAAGAACCCAAACTATCATTATTTGCTGATGACATGATTCTATACTTAGAGAATTTGCAGTTCCACCAGCAATGAATGAGGATGCCTTTCCCCCCCACATCTCACCAACATTATTGTTGTCTGTATTCTTGATAGCTGCCATTCTGACTGGAGTGAGATGAAATTTTAGAGTAGTTTTGATTTGCATTTCTCTAATTACTAGAGAAGTTCAACATTTTTTTCAAGTATTTGTTGATTGAATGTATGTCTTCTTCTGGGAAGTGTCTGTTCATCTCCTTAGCCTATTTATTGGTTGGGTTGTTTGTTTTGTTTTTTGGTGTTTTTTGAGTTCTTTATATATCCTGGAGATTAGTACTCTATCTGACCTGCGTGTGGCAAAAAATTTCTCCCAAAATATAGGCTCTCTGTTAACTTCAATGATTGTTTCTTTTGCTTAGAAGAAACTTTTTAGTTTGAGTCCATCCCATTTATTAATTCTTGGTTTTATTTCTTATGCTTTAGGATTCTTGTTAAGGAAATCAGGGCCTAATCCGACATGAAGAAGATTTGGGCCTACTTTTTCCTCTATTAGGCACAGGGTTTCTGGACTAATTCCTAGGTCCTTGATGCACTTTGAGTCGAGTCTTGTGCATGGTGAGAGATAGAGGTTTATTTTCATTTTGCTGCATATGGATTTCTAGTTCTCCCAGCAGCATTTTTTGAAAAGGCTATCTTTTGTCCAATGTATGTTTTTGGTGCCTTTGTCTAGTATGAGATAACTGTATTTATGTGGGTTTGTTTCTGTGTCTTCTATTCTGTATCATTGGTCTACATATCTATTTTAGTGCCAGTACCATGCCACTTTTGTAACTATAGCTTTGTAGCATAGTTTAAGGTCTGGTATTGTGATGCCTCCTACTTCAACCTTCTTGCTAAGGATTGCTTTGTCTATTCTGGATCTCTTATTTTTCCAAATGAATTTCATGATCGCTTTTTCTACAAGAAACTATGATTGAATTTTAATTGAAATCACATTCAATCTGTAGCACTTTGGATAGAAAGGCCATTTTGACAATACTAATTTTGCCTATCCAATAGCATGGGAGATCTTTCCATCTTCTAAAGTCTTCCTCAATTTCTTACTTTAGTATTCTATAGTTTTCATGGTAGAGGTCTTTCACCACTTTTGTTAATTCTCAAGTTATTTATTTTTTTTTGAGGAGATTGTGAATGAGGTAGTTTTCCTAATTTCTATTTCAGAGGACTCATCACTGATGTATAGAAATGCATTAGATTTATGGGTATTGATTTTATATCCTGGGACTTTGCTGAATTCATTAATTAATTCTAGAAGTTTTCTGGTGATTTTTTAAAATTTGGATTCTCTAAGTATAGAATCATGTCATCAGCAAATAATGATAGTTTGGGTTCTTCTTTTCCTATTTGTATCCTTTTAATTTATTTTGTCTGTCTACTTGCTCTGGCCAGAATTTCAAGGACTATGATGAATAGAAGTGGTGAAAGAGGGCATCCCTGTCTTGTTCCAGTTTTTACAGGGAATGCTTCCAATTATTTTCCATTTAGAATAATGTTGGCCTTGGGTTTAGCATAGATAAATTGTATCCAAACTAATTTTAAAAAAATAACATAATATTGATTGGGATGGGAAGGCACCTAAGCATAAAGAAAATTGATTTCCTTGGCATTTAAAAATGATTCAGTTATTTTCTGAATGGATATTTTTTAGTGTTGCAGAGGGCAGCTGCCAAAAAAAAATCTTTAGTAATCATTAAGAGAAAATAATAGTGAACTTTTTGCTTCTGTGTTTCTTCTTTTTAGGCCAAAATATTCCATTTATTTAGCTCCAAAAGATCTGAAGCATTCACAATTTTTTTGAGCCATGAAAAATAAAAATTACCTTAGTCCTCATGATTCTTTATGGATCCCTCTCTGAAACAGGCTTTAAGAACTGCTGTGGAAGCTATGCTGAAACTCTGGATATGCCCCCTGTGGAACCAATTTCCTGCCAACTTCAGCTGTGGTAAAATAAACTGCCCTAGAAAGGCGTGGATGGTAATTTGGGGAATGAAGACTTGGGTTAGGCTAATTCTTCCTTCACCACACCATCTGACTTTGGACAAATTATTCATCCTTAGCTTTAGTTATAAAATTGGACATCTGTTTAGTTATCAATAAATTGGAGATGATTACATTTACTTTCCAGAGTTATATTCAGAGTTACTTTCCACAGCCAATCCTTCTTAAGCACCTTAGAAATTCCTACGTGCTCTATGCAAATGATATTATTTTTCCACTAAGAGATTTTGTTTGCAAAGAACAGAAATGAGTTTGAGTGAAAGTCAACAAACTTCATGGTAGGAGGGGGATATTCCTCTTCGTTGGTTTCATTTTCAACTTGGAAAATATTAACCTACTCTATCTAGTTCCACTCAGACAGACTCACCCCTTGATACACAGGTAAAGGCAGTTATTTTGGTGTATGACAATTTGAACCACAGGGAAGGTATTTATTCACTCACAATTTGGAAGCTTGATTCTGAAATATAGGTATGACAATGTTCTTTTTATACAAGGGCAATTTTTCCCCATTCAATCAGCAGCTGGCCAAGGTGCTGAGTCATTTCTGTTGAAGGCAGCTCTTGGTACTTAAATGACCCTTTTCAGGTCTTTAGACCCTGTTAGTTTATAAACCACAGACTACTGCTTGCCTATTTTAAGGAATGAGCTCCACAAGCCATCCTATCCCTGTCTGTCTTTGTGACCCATCTTGTTTAGGCTTTCTCCATCAGAAACTCATTCTATTTCTTGTCCCTTGCAGGCTTAATAATTAACTAGAAAGTGTTTAAAGTGTTAATGACTTAACAATACAAAATATATTTTACATTCTTATTGAGTATATGGGGTCAAATCCTTAAAAACACAATGGCTGCTCTTTGCTATCTGGGTGAAAGGGAGTGATTTATTTCTTCCCTGATACATCAACAGTTGAGAGCTAGGGCTTCTTGATGAAGCAATAAAAATAAGTGCATAAATGTCCAAATCAGGTGCAGAATTTCCCTGCCTTGTCACAACTCTCCAGGCACTCATCCAGATTTCCAAGAGAGGAAATAAGGTTTTCTACTCAAGCCTCACAGAGAATACAGCTGGAATGCCAGGTACAGAGGAGCGAATATTTCAGAAGCCATTCTATTTTCCCTGTTGCTCTTCTCTGCATATTTTTGTCCCTCCTTTCAATCCACCTTCCTCTGCATACTCATCTTGCACATAATCCTTTGACCGGGATCTCTAGCTATACATCTTACTTTCTAATGCCTGGTGTTTATTTTCAGCTAGCAATAGTGTCTAGACCTCTTAGATCAGAGACAAACTGGTAAGGTCAGTGGTGCTGTGTATTGCCAGCTCCCTGAAAATAACATCCAACTAACTCATTCGCTCCTAAAGTGACCTCTTGATGAAGCACATCAGAGTATACTGCTTGCCACATTAAGGGAAACCAATATTTTAACAGCTTTAGTAGCACCTTAAAAAGGAGAGAAGAGACTTCCAGTACTGGGGTCAACTTTGGATTGGGCAAGTTTGCAACATAATAGTTTAGGATTGGTAGACACAGAGAAGTGAGGGTTTTAAGAGTCTTAATGAGCTTACTGAAAGGATCTATTAATCTAAGAAGTGTTAAAAAGATCTAGCTGAGTCTGTTGTTCAGATAAATGGATTTGAGGGATAGTTCTTGAAAAAAAAAAAGTGAAGTCACTTGGAACTTCCTTTTTGTGGCCTAGAGTTTCCTAGTATGTTAATTTACATAGACAGCTGAATATTTAAGACGGTTTTCTGTATTCCATTGTGTCCTTAGAATCAATGGAGAAAGGAGGATTTTGCAAAGAATATAGATCATCCCACAACAAGACATCAAATTTTATCTTTAGGAAAGGTATTAGGGCATTGGTAAAATTCAAAAAGGTTTCCTAGGTGATTCTAATGTTCATGTAGGGTAGGAAACCAATAGCCTAGAATATCATTTGCATCCAGTCCAAACAACCTGCCATGTTTAGTGAGATAGCCATTTGTGGTGGTGTTTGTGATCTTACATGGGAGCAAGTGAGACATGTGAAATATAAGATTGCTCCTTCTAGGGACTGTGGCTATGGCAGGTAACTGGAACTTGTCTATTAGTGGTATTTATTATCCCTAGGGAGTGTCTGTTCTGGGATGAATCACAGTATGTGCACTCCACCCACATTTTTTACACAGGTGTTCAAGGCCAACACCCCTGGAAGTCATCAGGGTTTAAACTGCCAGTACATGAGTCTGTCTAGAGCTTTGGTAGGGTGGATACACCAGGTGCCACAGCTGCTGTTGATGACTGTAAGTGGGTGGAGGCACTAAAGTGAATCTTGTTGTTCCTAAGCCATGGCCCAGAGGCTCCAAAGAACAGACATTGAGAAGATGGTGACTCAGCTGATCAGTGTAGGAGTGCCAGATTATGGTTAGGAAAAAGCCATGAAAAACATCAGGGAAATAGAGAATGGCTAGGGGCTTGTTAGGGCAGGAAAGAGATTGACAGGAATGTAGACTAGTATCTGTGGTGTTCTGGGTGGGAGAGGGAAAGCCAGGTAAGAACTGGAAATGAGGAAGGCCCTGGGGAAAACATTGGAAAGAATCTGTCCACATATTAAAGGGAGAGAGGAAAAAAAAGATCCAGCATAGGCATAGCTGTTGATGGTGCTTTGATCTCTGGTTACAAGAAAAAGGCAGAACTGTAAGGCTTATCTACAATTTCACCAGCTACAATCAGCTGAGAATACAGGATTAGATACAGCAGATGTAAAAGTGCACCCTTCCCCAATTTTTCCCCAGTGCCAATGAGTCAAAAATGTAAAACTAAGACCACTGAGGTCAAATATGAAAGATAGTTGTTAGGGAGGAAGTTCATGGCATCAAATTCATGAAGGTATTACTTAGGAGCCAGAAAAATTAGAATGGAGGACAAGCAGCCATAAGATTGATGAAAATAAATTAATAGGTCCAAGCTAGAGTGGCCCGACTATCTATTAGTTATAGAATACAGAGATACAACTAGTTTATAAAGTCCTTGCTCTTCTGAAAACTGAGTCCTCTTGAGAGCAAATAGTTGCAGAATCCTGATCCTGACTCCTGATTTGTTCTTCAGCTTCCTGTCTGGCTCCCTGTGGCACTTGTTCTCACCATGATGCAATCTGCCATGATGCGATCTGCCATGATGTGATTTACCCTGATGCAACACCAACAAGAGGTCTTCACCAGAGCTGTCATGCCTCTGTACCTCTAGAACTATCTGGAAACTTCTTTTCTTTATATACTTGCCTCAGGTATTTACTTATAGTAATTAAAAGTGGACAAATTTTATGGCCTTGAAGAAGAATTTGATTTTATTAACTAAAATTGGAAAATGATATAACAATTTCACTTCCAGGTATAACTCCTAGATAAATTCTTACACATGTACAGAAAAGGTATTACAATTATATTCACTGAAATGTTTATTGTAAAGCAAAAAATTGAGAATATTTCTTCCTATCTATTGAAGAATTATTTATGATTTATTTATATGAAGGAATACCATATGTCAATTAAAATATATAATTTAGTCTATAATAATTGACATAGATAATAAGTGAAAAGGAAAGTTGCAAAAGAGTACGTGCAGTATCATAGCATCAATATATATTTAAAATGCACAGAATAGTAACATTATTTGTTAATATATACATATATTTAGAAGAGATGAACAAATTATATATGTACCAAATCAATGAGAAAATTACCTCTAGAAAGAGAATTGGGGTTTGATATGAACCACAACTTTCTAAACATAATATTTATTTACAAAAATGTATAAATTATAACTTCACTTTGGTATTTTCATCATTTTCCTTTGATTTTACTGACTTAAACCAACCAAGCAAAAGTAAATATCCAGACAAGAAAAAAGAAAAGCTCAGTCACATGATGCTCTCCACAGTACTTGCTGAATTATATGAATTCACTTTATCAAATATTTTATGGAATATTTAGAAAAAAATTAGTCTATGCTCCCAAGAAGTTCACATTATCTAAAGAAATTATACATACACACAACCACAAAAGTAAATATAAACTCTTTTGGAAACACGTATTAAGGAAACATTGATTTCTGTTAAGGAAGGAAAGTCTTAACATACTAGAAAGATAGAACATTTAGATGAGTCTCACTTGGCATGAGCTATTTTTATAGCAGGAAAATGGTGTTCAGAAAGAGGCAGTTCCATGAATAAAGGCCTAAAGATAAAAAAAATGAGAAATTATACCCCAATGATACAAATGTATGAATTGCCAAGATCATTGTAATGTCATGTGTAGCTAATAAAAAATAAATAAAATTAAATTAAAAAAACACAAATAAACACTTTTAATATCAATATTTAGTATTGCATGATTGGATCATAGGGATAAAAGAGGAAATAGCAGAGAATGGACCCAGAAATTGGGGATAGTTAGTACAGGGATCCGAATGTGTTATTAAGGAGTTTGAGGAACATGGGTAAATTTCAGTATAATAATGTTGATAATATTGGAGGATAGATTGAATTGATATGAGTCTAGAGAAAGGAATGCAAGAATCCAGCTGAGAAATGCCTGCCATGAATTACTAATTACTATGTGATGGGCAATATTTAGTGGAGTCACTTCCACACCACCTACTGAGAGTACAGTCTCCAAGTTTCAGAAGCAAACTGAAGATCAAAACTGGAAGCATTAGCCTCCTGGTGGTTGGTGACAACCCCAGAGAGAAGCAAGCAGTGAGGTTCAAAGCAAACCAGAAAAGTAGAGCACAAAATTACCTAACAGAGAAAGCTTTCTGTTAAACATCTATTACTCATTCTAAAGAATAAATAAATATATAATTAGCACTCTCTAGGCAAAGAGGGTTTTATTTGTTTGTAAAGAAAAGTCAGCTTTCTTAAATGGTTGTGCTGTAAACAGGAGCCCTTTATAACTACACCCATAAGAGTATGATGAATGTGCCAATGGGTGGGTCACCCTGGCTGGAGTAGTAACACAGACTGGCTCCTCCACAAGGATATTAAATGTTTGCAACAAACCCCCAAGGACCCTGAAAGCACTTATCTGAAAGACATTGGTACTGGAGTGATATGACTAACCAAGAATGTCTTTGTTCTTTGCCCTTACCCCTACTAACTCTCCCTACACTGTAGAGAGGACATCACTCTGTATCACACATGCCATTGAACTTGTCTTAGTTACATCTGTTCATCTATGAGTTTGTTAAAATGTTGCTTCACCTCTCTGGGTCTGGGGCCTTCATATGAGAGTAAATTTCATTTCTCTTAACTAACTTAATCTTGGTCTCAGAGTATAGAATACAATAACCATATTTCTCAACAGTTTGACTCAATTTGTGAACTCAAGTGGTCTTTCAGACCTTAGTCCTTTACTAATTCAAATTAGTCCTTTACTAATTCAAGCAAAGGGAATGCAGTTCTAGAGATATCTGAAGGACATTCCTGTGTACCATCTAGCCCCAGAAGGAGTGATGATCCAAATGTGGTCACCAATCTTTAGAGATTAGGCATGGACTAACAGTTTCAAGGCACAACCAGATGAAGATGGGTGTAGCCTAATTGATCCCAAAGGATTTGAGAGCTTGGTTCTGGGTGGCTCTGCCAGCAATGTGTGGGTGGACTCCAACATTTCTTGCACTGCCCAAGGCAGCAGCTTCTTGGTCAACTCCTTCAGGGACAAGTGATGGGTTTGGCTGCCTCCTTGGACTATTTTTAATTGTTCTATTACTGTTTCTAACATCTGGTCTGGACAGAGAGTCGTCTCTCTCTTATGATGAGATTGGAGGCCTTACTCATACCTTAGAGTTTTGTTAGTAAATTCAAAGTGAAGTCTGTGCCTTCCTTTTTCAAGAAGGAATTTGAATTGGGAAAGGTACAAGTCCTTTTCAAACCACAGTTCTCAGTCCTGCCAAGAACTTTCAGTTGTGTGCTTTGGAGATAAAATGCAACGTAGAAAAGTTTTGATAAGGACTTTTTTTTTTTTATTAATTGTGAACACTTAGGCAAATTATTTACCTGTATCTTCAATTTATTTGTAATTAAGATCATACATAAAATTCTCACTTTTATAAATTGTTGTGATAGTCACTTGATAGAGGTGGTTCATGTAAAAGACCTTAGACCAAAAGAAATGTTCAGTACACCATGGTACAGGTTTTGTACTGTTTTCTATAATCAACCAAAGAAAACAATGTTGTGGCATCCTAGTAGCAACTTCAAATTTCAAAATTGAAGTTCTTAAATTTATTTATTTATTTTTTTCAGTTTTTTAAAGACAATAGTGCTACTGTGAATGGTTATAGTGGGTGAGAATGGAGTGTTTAAGTGGGAGATGCATGTTGGCCTTCCTCATTCACTTAAATTCTCAACTGGTTGCATCACTACAGATAGCAGTCATATCACAAACCAATGCTTTATGCTGTTGTCTTTCCATTAAACTTGCTGAGAAAAGCTAACTATGATTTCTACATGGTCACACCTGAGTAGCTAAACAGGCTGGAGAACAACAATTTACAAAACAAAGCTTTTTACAAAACAAAGCTCAGATGTGACCTCAGGTCTACTAAGCAGTCATCCAGGTCTCATGAGTCAATACACCTGCCACCTCTCTTCAGTTATTTTCCATATTTATATATTTTCCATATTTTCTACTTTATATATTTTCCATAATTACAAACCTCACCACTGATAGCATGTAAATTTGCTTTCCATTCTTACCTGGAAAAAACTAAAGCAATTATTATTTATATATTTTTGGTACTGGGGATTGAACCCAGGGTTACTCTACCCATCAGTGGTAGAGTAATTCTTTTTATTATTATTATTATTATTATTTTATTTTGAGACAGGGTCTTGCCCAGGCTGGCCTTGAACTTGGCAGTCCTTCTGGCTTAACCTCCAGAGTAGCTGGGATTATAGGCATGTGCCACTCTGCCTAATCTAGAAGCAATTATTATAGAGCTTCGTCTTTCCTCCAACAAACTATAGCTGAAATACACCAAAATTCATATTCTGTGCTATCTTTCCTATTAAATTGATGTACTATCCATGTTCCTAAGCCATGTCAGTATTTTCATTCATGCACTGAATCCCATTTCTTCTTATCTCCTCAAGGATTTCACTACAGAATCATTGCTATTCACATGAGCTTGCTGTAATGTATTTTATCTTAAAAAATACACCTATAGATCTTGTGTTTTCTGCTCTTCATGAAATAATCTGTACATACTACCTTTACTCTCTTTCTTCCTGTTCACTCCTAAGCAGGCTATAATCAGGAATTCATTCCACCCCTCCACTGAAAGCATTCACCAAGGTTACCAACACAATTCCTCAATGAAATCCAATGATCAGTTTTCAGTCTTTCTATTATTTAACTTAGAAGCAGCCTTACCAGAGCAGAGTAGTCGTGTTTTGAAATCCTTCTTTTGTTTTTCAATACTTTCTCAGGTGATTGGCAGAAACATGAGAAATCATAGCTCATCACTGAATGAAGCCACCATGTGAGTAATCTGCTTTGCAGCAAAGGACAACCGACACAAAGTTCTCTAGAGAGCAAAATGACAGTTATATCTTTTTAACTAAGACCAAGTGTCCAACTGGCCCATGTAGTCAGATATTAAAAAAAAAGACTTATTATGTGTTAATTGTTTTCTCCTGAATATTAGGTGATGGAGAATGAAATATAGTCCTGGCAACAATGATACATCTAACTCATAGGGTGTTGTAAAGATTCATGAAGCCAAGACCAGCAACAGCTTTAAAAGTACATTAGTTCCTTACGTTTAGTGGATTCTGTATGTTCTTGGGATTTGGATTTCCAAGCAACCTCCATTTTCTCTTCTATAGTATGTTCATAATATTTTTTTCTGATGTTAGAATGAGATAATGTGCAAAAATATTATGTAAAAACATTTTCACATCATTTTAAAGAATTATTTATTGCACAATGCAGGAAGAATGTATAAGAATTGTTTTTTATATGAATATATTTTTATATGAATATATTATGAACCATTTAAAGGATAATTTGGGGATTATGATATAGGTCACCTTCAGAATATTTCAAATGGAGGGATAGATGTACAATACCCAGAAGGTAATGATAGCAGTTATGGTAGTAGAAAAAGAAACATATTCCAGCATCTTCTATACAAAGATCTAGGGTGTTAATTCTGGATCAGCCCAAAACCTTTCATTCCTTCTATGAAAACAAACTTGCAACTATGAGAAATGGCTGGGAATACCATTGCTCACAAAAATAGATCACTATGAGGTATTTTAATTTTAGGCTTCAAAGTTTGGAAATATTTAAAAATGGAAGTATAAAACCATTTTTGTTGTTCTTTTAAACAATTGCTGTTTTTTTTTTTTGGTGGCTCATAGGTCAATCATTTTCATATGCTTAATAAAAATGAGGATCAAACATCATTCCTTTCAGAACTAGAAAAGAAAATCATTCTGGAACACAATCTGAAACAGAGGCATTTTTAAATGTATTTTTTAGATTACTTCATTTGATGTATGTCTATTTTTTTATCCTGGAGACATAAGTGATAAAACATTATTAACAGAAACAGAGCTAGAATTTGTCTTGGAAGTTTTGGCTGAGCATTAATTTTGTTAAATAGGCCAACTAGAAGACTATACAATATTTCTTTTTAAATTTTTTTTTAGTTGTAGATGGATACAATACCTTTTATTTATTTTTTATCTGGTGCTGAGAATTGAATTCAGTGCCCCATATGTGCTAGGTAAGCGCTCTACCACTGAGCTGCAACCCCAGCCCCTATACAATGTTTCTGATTCATAAGGTTATTTTATCTAAGTTTCAGAGCAGGTATTATGCATCTATAAATATGTAACAGTTTTCATTTTTTGAATGCCAAAATATATGAGCATTTTGGAATATCCTATTTAGTCAAAAGTATTTTCCACTATTTCTGCATGAAAGACTAATGAATAGATGCCTTTGGAAATTTGATATTTCTTCTTGAATTAAAATTATGTATTGAAATAAAAAATTAAATAGAATTTTCTCCTGAAACAGCTGGACACAGCACATATTCTATTTATTGCTTCACACCAGATCCTGTCTCGTAATTGCACTTTGGATTTTGTCTGGAGAAGTCCAAATTAGCTACTGCATGTTTTGCCCAGTCCTACTTTTATAATCAAAATTGGTTAACAAATGGAAATAACCGTGGCTAAACCTTTGGCCAAAGACGTATTTTCCTATGCTGTTATAAATTGTCTACTTAAGAGGGAAATAAGAGACAGACAATTGTTCTTTTCTTTTTTCTTTTTTTAAATACCAGACATTAAACCATAGGTACTTACCACTGACCCACATCCCTGCTTCTTTTTTTGAGCCAGGGTCTTACTATGCTACTTAAGAACTTGATAAATTACTGAAACTGCTGGCCTTGAATTTGCATTCTGAGCCTCTGGGATTACAGGTGTGAGCCAGAGAGCCTGACCAATTGCTCATTTTTTAAGTGAACCTTCTTACGATCATCAAGTGGTAGAGCATGTTAGAGCAAAATTGGCTCTTTGTGAATAATTTAGTTGTGTATTTTGGTGGAAGGACCAGATTTTTGGTTGGTAGTATTTTTTCCCCTAATTTGTGAGATATTGATACTTTTCAAAAAAAATAAAATTAAAAATGAGTTATTAGAAAAACACATTCAAAATCAAGCATGGTGTTTTATTAGATCCAGCAGAAATAAAATTCTGTGAAAAGTTTATGAAATGTTTAAAAATATTTGCTCTCAATTCTGTATTAATATAATCTCAGATCAGTAATGAAAACTTTAAGAACTGACTGATATCAGTCTAGGGATTGTATGTTGAATAGCACAAATTTGGTTTAACTACCTTGTCTCATCTGTGGTGCCCCTTAGACCACTACTAAAATAAATGACTTACTAGAGATCACACAGATGATTGGTACCAGAGATAGGATCTGATTCATGACCTTTGGTGTATTAGCCAATAGTGCTCTTTCCTCTTTCAATAGAGCAGGTGGCATCAACTACTGTCAGTGAGGATGTAAGGAGGTCTCAGAAGACTCAAATTGAGGCACCTGTGCAATTCACCATTAGAATTCAATCAAATTTTTAAAATTCACTTTTATATTAATTCTAAAATACATAGTTGTTGGCTTACCCTTGGCCCTTCTCTCAAAAACAATTGGACAGATAAAAAGACTTTGAGACATTGTTAAAATCTGATAGTGGGCTGGGGATGTGGCTCAAGCAGTAATCCGCTCGCCTAGTATGTGCAGGGCGTTGGGTTCAATCCTCAGCAGCACATAAAGTAAAGATGTGTCCACCAAAAACTGAAAAATAAATATTAAAAAATTCTCTCTCTCTCCTCTCTCTCTCTCTCTCTCTCTCTCTCTCTCTCTTTAAAAAAAATCTGATATTACCTAGGAGGTCAAATATACAAACCTATGTGTCTATATTTCTTTCTTTTACTTTTTCTTTCTTTCTTTTTTTTTTTTTTTGGTCAATGCAGACTGATATTCATACTAGTGATACTTATTTTTCTTTCCTAATTAATTCTTCTAGATAATAGAGTGACAGTGATAATTATTAAAAATGTCACTAAGTACTCACAGAAGACAATTCCACATTTTTTGGCATGTTGAAAATCTGTTAACTCTCATATTACTCAATTAAACTTACCAGTTCTCCATCTTGGTCTACATGATACTGACCATTTTGCCTTAAAAATTAAAATTAATTCAACTAGTATCATATGTTTGAAAAATTGTATATACTAAAATTATCTGGTCAGTTTCTAACTTATTAACGGGTTTTTATAGTGATCAATTAAATGTAAATTTCTGGATAGTATATTTCTACATTATTTTGTGATTTACCCATGGGGAAAAAAGTATAATTGATTTCAAAGTGCCCCAGCAATTAAATAGATTTATTACATACACAGGATATGTAAATTATAATACATAGAGAATGATAGAATCTTACAGTTGTGCTTGGCAATGTGTTAAGTTTTAAAATGTTCGAAGAGTTCCAGTGAAACCAGGATAATCCTGACTCATCCTTATTTAAACCTGGGACACATTATCCCAACAGTCAATATATTCCTATTAAAGTAGAAAGAATTATCTCCTAGTTTCGTTACCATGGCAATACATTTCCATTTGAGGCCTCTGTAGGGCAAAAGAGACAGATAGCTTAGCCAGGCAACATGGGCCTTAAGCACTTATCTCCAAATAGCTTGGTTTTTCAGTAATAAGTACAAATGCCTGCTTGATCCCAAAGTCTGTGCTCTTGTCAACAGAAACAACTTTTTTAACAGAAATTAATTTTTTAAAATTTTTTACAAAATATTTATTTTTTAGTTGTAGTTGGACACAATACCTTTATTTATTTATTTTTATGTGGCACTGAGGATCAAACTCAGGGCCTCCTCGCACATGCTAGGCGAGCATTCTACCGCTGATCCACAAGCCCAGTCCTAAAAGCTGATACAAAATAAATTTCAATCATCTGTCTACTTGATGAAGAGCTTAAAGAAATCCACAAATACATAATGAGAAAACTTTCATGCAATTCTATTTAATCAATCTATTTTATTGATTATGCAAGAACTGCTATTAGTGACACCTCACTTTACTCAATATAATGAAAGGTCTGGATAAAACTGAATGAAATAAACTTTTCAGGAGACTATAGCTAAAAAAACTTTACCACGAGGCCAAGAAAGATACTTTCTATAGACCCTTCCTAGGGCTTGGGAGTAGCCAAAGCATTGTAACCACAGTCTGTTATGTTATCATAAAGTTTACAATTTTTTTTCTTTTATCTTATACTATACTTCCAGTAATGAAGTGTGTTCTCAGAGTAGCCACAGAGAAGTTAAGATGGGGACCCATTTAGTCTGGGCGCAGAGGATTTATATGACATGAATTTACTTAAGCTAAATGTATTGAAGTGCTGTCCATCAGCAGCAATGAGCATGCCAACCTGGAACACAGATCTTGATTTCTAATGCCATTTCCACTAAAACCAGGCAGGGCTTCTTGGAGTTATGGATCATATCAGGGCTAAGCACTGAATAACTTGTTAGTTCAGCGAAGAAAGTGCTCAAATAAGTATAGGAGCATTTACAAGGATACAGGAGTCACCTTGAAGGAGCTTTCAATGGCCATACATAGGAGATTTTGACCAAAACACTTACACACAGTGATGAAATACAAGCAATTGAATAAATAAGAATGCATGAGTCCACATGGTAATAAATAAATAAGTAAATAACAGGAGGAAAAGAGAAAAGTCAGAATAATAAAGCAAATGAAGTAAAATATTAGTATTTGAATCTAAGGATAGAAGAGTTTGTCCACCATTTTTATTTTGAAATATTTCTATAAGTTTGAAGTGATTTCCAGAGTGAGTGTTTTTTAAAATAGGATATTGCTAACTTGTCCTAATTTTCAGGACAACTCCTTCTGCTACTATGTCTGCTCATTCAGCAATCTGTCATGAAGATACAGAGCCAGAGACTCTAGTGTCATTAACTGGGTCCTATAGGACCCATTATATGAAATAAAGAGAAGTGGGGAAAAAAAACACAAGGTTTGAAATGCATTGAAAATTCTTTTGAATATCATCTGTAAAAAATGTAAATAGACAATTGTAAAAATATTCATTATCTCCTAATCAAGATAAATTGTTTCTGATAGAAATATACTTGATATTATGAGAGATGCTATTATACTCTTATGGACCAGGCTCTATGGGAAATGACCAAACAAACTCATTTTGCCCTGAGACTCCATGTCATATAAGAAATACTTCTCCCATGGAAAGCCCCACCCCTGTACCCATCAACAGTTGCTTAGCATAGCATGTTTGGCAACACAAAATGGCAATTCTTATACAATGTAAAAGTGTTCTTTCTTTGGTTCCCAATTTTTCTTGGACAATGTACCCTAGCAGAGATTGATTGTATAGATTGTAGTAACCATTCTTTAACTTGTACTCAACCTTTTGGCCTACTCCCTTTTCTGCTTATGATTTTAGATCTCATGATGTGGTTTATGTTTTGAATCATAGCAACAGCCACTTATGCTTTAGTATGTTTTTGTACTATAACAGGTGTACTCAAACCCCAGGAGGGGATTGAAGGGTGTAAGCTTGCAGCCTATCCCTTGCCCTGCCAGTTGGTGGATCCGGACCTCCAAAAGTTTCCCTCCCCTGCTTTAAGATCAACTCAGTGATTTATTGCAATTTCACCTTAACAATACATATAATCTTTCTTTTTAAATTTGATTAGGAGCTATGCAAGATAGAATGTGTTATATATGTGTGTTTTGTGGGACAAACCTGCAGTAGTCCTGCAACAGTGAGTATAACTGTCAGTGATTATTCATATCTTACACTTCCCAGCACAGGACCATATTTGAGCATACCTGTTTCACCCTGTCCTGACAAGTCTGGAGATTCCAGATGAAATAAAGTACAAACTTGCCCTTGACACAATAAAATGGCCTGAAGATAAAAGTGTTCCTTCCAGTGACAAATTTCACACATATTCATCAGTAAGTCAGTTTATGTAGGACAGTAATTATATGATCAATTATGTAATCCAATATACCACACTTGGCAATTAAAAAAGAAAAAAATGAAGACAAACTTTGATCATGCTAGAGCAAATAATGAAGTGCCTTTTAAACATGATGAAAACAATATTATAAAATTATTGCCTTATTAAAAGAGATCAAATTGTATGCTGCCAAATGTAAAGGAAAAAATTAGATTTTGAAGGTATGTCAGAGAGTTAGATAATAAAGAATATTGCATTATTTTCCTAACTTTTGATATTTATATTCTTAGATTTAAAAAATATACCTAGCAATAATTCATTTTCTCCTTATAAACATTCTCTTTCACATTTCACGTTGCTTTCACTAGTGTGTACTCACTTCTAAACTACGTTTATTATAAAACATACATGAAAGAAGGGTGGATAATGTGGATAAGTGAAGTGTACTTTTGTAAATGACACATACAGGTTAGAAATAAAGTTTTGCTAGCCACCTCTGAAGGTCTCCACAGCCCTCTCACAAGCTTATCTCCTCTTTTCTGTTCACTGTAAATATAATCACTAGAAAAGTAACTACTCTCCTATTTATGATATCAATTCTCTATTCTTCTTTATGGTTTTATAACGAAATGTGCTGAACACCATAGTAGTTTCTGTAATTTTTTGAAACAAGTTCTTTCTATGTTGCCCAGGTTGGTCTTGAAGCCATGGGCTCAAGTCTTCCACCTCAACCCCCAAGTGCTCAGTTTGCAGGTGTGACCACCATACCCAGATTGTGCTTTTTATTCACTGAATAAATCATAGCACTGAGTCTTTCAGTGCTTTCCCACAGTAAAAATTTTGCTGATTGTGTTACTTGGTATGTTTTCAAACATCATTATTTATTTTCTGTAAATGGTGAATTCACAGACTTGATTGGGTTTGGATTTGATTTATTTGGAGACATTCTCTCACACTGTTGATTCCCTCCATCAACAGCATGCATTGTCTCATTGTACATTTTTGTGATGTTAGCAAAGCATTAATGATCCAGGCCTAGATCCATAAAATTAAGACATTATTTTTTTATCACACCTTCATACATTAGTAAAATACTTCTGTGAAGATAAATTTTCTTCTGATATGGTTATGCCAGGAAGGATAAGGCAAAAGTTTATTCTTTCTTTTTTTTCAACTTTCTAAAAACAAGTGAGTACCTTAGCATTCTACAAAAGTGACCAATGTAATTTTATAACGATGATGGTTATGAACTCATACATATAAGTGTTCTTGTGATGCTGAAGGTGATAGTCCATTGATTATCAGCTTTCCTTTTCTTGGTTAGCTGAGTTCTCTCAAGTATTCCTGAGTCTTCTCAAGTATTCCTCAGTCCTTTGGGAATAAACTTTGTATTCTTTCATAGCTTCCTTGTTACCTTTTTAAGCAGGATATTTCTGGTTCGAGATGGTATACTTTTGCCCTGTTCTGGAATAAGATATATTTCAGGTCCCAATTTCATTGAATAGGAAATATATGAAAATGACTGTAATCCATGTCCTGGATGTGCTCATTGTTACTGGTTTTCATGTCATTGTTTCTAAACCTTTTCAACAGGAATGAATAAATGGATGCACACTCACCCATACCCACACAAATAGGACTTCTGTTTCCTAAGGATAGAGATACAAGTTCTGGATTTACCTTTATCCCCTGTACCACACACACTTGAAACAACTAAAAATCTGGACAAAATAACAAGTGTGAAAGGACGTTTTCAACACAGAACATCAGGCAACAAAGAGTGGTGCTCTCTGAGAGGGTTAACATAGGAGCACTGCAGTCTGCCTAGCTTCCTACCTTGAGAGCATTTCCAAGGTGTGGCTTAGGGAGGGGAACTCAGGAGGAACTCATAGACTGGGACCAAAGAGAATCTGAGAAGAAAAAGGCAACAGAATTTGTGTGGCAGGATGCTAGAGAACTGACAGCTGTACACAGTGTTAACTGCAGAGATCTCTAGTCACCCTCAAGCATTCAGCAGAGTATGATAAATGTACATTTCGGAGGAAACTACCTAAGTCCAGAGAAAGAACTGAACTGTCTGAAAGAATTAGCAATAACAGTATATGGAGCTCATAGAAGGCTAGAAAGATTGTCTCTTCCCATATAGCCAAACTGGAAAAAATTCCTAATTTATTAAGTGCTAAATTGAGTGCTTAAAAAAAAATCCTTTTTTTTTTTTTTGTACCAGGGATTAACCCAGGGTATACAACCATTGAGCCACATCCCCAGATGACTTTTTCTTTATTTTATTTTTTTTATATATATTTCTTTATTTTGACACGGAGTCTCACTAAATTGTTGAGGCTCAATTTGACCTTGTAATCCTCCTGCCTCAGCCTCCAGAGCCACTGGGACTACAAGCATGAGACACTGTACCTGGTGCTACTTTTTTTAAAAATCAAATTAAAACTTTAGAGGTGAAAATCACAACCTCAAAGGTGAAAAGTGTGCTTCCTTGTTTAAAGGACAGACTATATATGGTACAGGGAAAGATTAATGAATTAAAGCATAAGAATAGAGACTATCAAAATGAAATACAAACAGAAAAAGGAATAAAGAAATAAAAATGAAGAAAAATGGTCACAGCCTCAGTGAACTGAAAGAGAATGCCATAAAACCATATTTACCTGTGACTTGAGTTTCTGAAGAATAAAAATAGGACAAAATAATTTTGCAGAAATAATGAGCTAACTTTTCCAAATTTAATGAAAACTATGAACCTACTGATTTGAACTATACCAGAGTTATTAAGACAACTACATGAGACTATTATCAAATATTGCTCAAAAACAGTAATAGAGAGAAAATATTTAAAAAGCAAATGAAAATGAAAGGCTATATACAAAGAAACAAAGAAGGATGAAAGAAAAAATTTTGTAGTGAACAATGTGAGAAGACAAAAAGCAACATCTTTGAAGTGTTTAGAGAAAAAAATTTATTGTAGAATACTATAATTAATAAAGTTTCTTTCAAAACTGAAGACAAAAATACTTTTTGAAATACAAATTTGAAAGAACCATTGCCTGAATACCAGCACAGAAGTATTAAATTCTTCAGACAGAAGGAAATATGATACCAGATGGAAACAGGAATTAGGAAGACTAGAAAATGTCACTATGTCAAATAAATGTGTAAGGTTTGTAAAAGTATCCTTTAAATCCATTTAAAAATAGCTGTTTATATGAAACAATGGCAATGTACCATTGTGCTTATAATATATGTGCAAGTAACAGATATTTATACATATAAAATGCTGTAAAAACCTGGAGATTGGGAGAGAAAATAGAAATGTACCATTGTAAGCTTCTTGTATTACATGTGAAGTGTTATGATATCACTTTATGTATAGCATAAGACCTAAAGAGGGCTGGGGCTGGGGATCAGTGGTAGCATACTTGCCTGGCATGTGTGAGGCACTGGGTTCAATTTTCAACACCACATAAAAATAAATAAAATAAATGTCTATCAACAACTAAAAAAAGTTCTAAAGAAACTTTTAGAACAACAAAATAAAGAGCTGTTGTAGCTGGTAAGCCAACAAAAGATATATAATAAAATCAGAATAAATGTCAAAAGAGTAAAGAAAAGGGGAGGAAGGAAACAAAGAACAGATGAGACAAATATACATGCAAGAAGCAATATGTAATATTTAAATCTAAATAGATCAACAACTACATTAAATGTCATTTGTCTGAAATTGCCAATGAAAGGAGTATGTCATACTGAATTTAAATTAAGTACATTTTATATGCTTTCTAAAAGAATCTCACTCTAAATATAAAGACATGGGTTAAAAGTAAAATGATAGAAAAAGACATGAAAATCTAATACCAATCTGAATAAAGCTGTAATGATTGAGTAAAATTAGACAAAGTAGATTTTATAACAAAAATATTACCAGGGGGTAATGAATGTTATTTCATAATGATAGAGTTAAATTATTCAAGATACAACAATGCTATAGACTAAGGTACATAATTTTTGAAGCAAAACTTTGAAATGAAAGAAGAAAAACCTGATAAACATGCAAGAAGTAAGAAACAATTCACAATTAGGTGATTTTTTAATAACTCTCAATAGTTGATCAAAAATAGAAAATTAGTAAGTGTATAGAAGATATGAACAACACTATTAATCAACTCTAATTGCAATTTGTGTAACACTGTACCTAATGAGGTTAGAACAAACATTTGTTTTAAGTACATACAACAAGTTTACCAAAATAGGCCATGTTATGGGTCACAAAACAAGTCTCAATAAAATTAAAAGGATTCATGCTATATGGTGTATGTGTATAATGAACTAAATTAGATATTAATGAGTAATATATACCTGGTAAAGTCCCTTAGTTTTGGAAACTAAGTAAAATATTCCTAAATAATCTGTGAGTCAAAGATGATTTCAAAGAGAAAATAAGAAAATGTTTTGAAATGAATGAAAAAAAAATACACCCTCAAAATGTGTAGACCACCACTGTAAGAAAACTTAATGGGAATTTTATGTCACTAAGCACCTATCTTAGTGTGTTAGTCAGTTTTTTCTTGTTGTGAGAAAAACACCTGACAGGAATAAATTATTTTGGATATTTTGGCTCACAGTTTCAGAGGTTTGGTTCCTGGTTGGCTGGCTTCAAGGAAGAAATATTATGGCAGAAGTGTATGATGGAGGAGAGCTGCTCAGCTCAAGGCTGCTGGAAAACAGAGAGAGGAAAGGGACATGGACAGCTACAGTTCAAGGCCATGGCCCCAGTGACTAACTTCTTCCATCCATGCCCCACCTTCCTGTAGTTACCACCCAGCAGTCCATTGAGCTATCAATGAATTAATACAGCAAGTGAATCAATCCACTGATGAGGTTACAGCCTAATTATTGCCTGAAAGTACTAAGTTGAACCTTGTTGCACTAGGGATCATGTATTTAATAATGAGCTTGCCTGGGGGTGGGAGTGGAGCTTCCGGATCCAAACTATAACAATTAGAAAATACGAAAAGTCTCAAATTAAAGACTTTAGCTTCCTCCTTAAGAATTTAGAGAAAGTACAGTGAATTGAATCCAAATTAATCAGAAAAACAAAAAAGCAAGCATTTCAGCAGAAATCAATGAAATAAAAAATCAGAAAAACAAGAATGAAAATTAATGAAAGCAAAGATACATTTTTTTAGAAGATCAATAAAATTCTTTTCTATCTAGTCACATTCATTTGGATAAAAATGAAGAAAATAAGTTGCCAATATCAGGAATGAAAAGATGGTATCTCTAGAGATCCTACAAGTAATAAAATAATACAAAAGGAAAGAACAACTCTGTGACAATACCTTAAATAACATGCATGAAAGGAAAATCTCTTGAAGACACAAACTAACCAAACTTATATGAGAAACAGATAATTTAGATAGCCATATATATGCTAAAAAATTATCTGCAGTTTCAAAACTCTTCCCATAAATTAAACTCTAGCCCAGATTACTTCACTCTTGATTTCTACCAAACACTTATTCATTCATAGCATGAGTTTGACACAAAGTTTCCAAGAAAATTGAACAGGAGAAATATTTCTCAATCCTCTATGAGGCCAAGATACTAAACCTAGACAAGAGCATTACAAGAGAAGAAAAAAATATTTACTGTATTATAAATGCAATTAAATTTTATTTATTTTAAGGCAAAACACCTTATGAGTTCATACTGATTCTTCTAATTAAAGATCGGAACTATAATTCTGATGTGACTTAACCACTTCTATCATTATTTTTAACACACACACAAAAATCTTGGCTCTCAAGGACATTAAAGATGATGAAGCAGCAATTCCTTCCTAAGATGTTTCTTTTTATCTCAGTTAATAAATACAACCTGCTAGTTTCTGCTTCTGTAACCAGGCTTGCTTAGCAGATGTGGCAGGAGCCAGAGCTGCCTGAAGGAAGGGGGAGAAATCAAGGTTACTTGAATAAGAAAGTCTTGAAACATGGAAGTTTGTACTATATAAAAGATATTTAAAACAAAGGGGAAATGCTCAAGCTTACCAAGAGAGCTCTGCTGAGCCTGCAGCAGTGCTAAATGAACCTTGCTCTTCTACATCTCCAAGTGCCATTTATGTCTTTCCAGTGCCATAATTTTACTTATTTTTCTGTAACAATAATATGATGCATTGTCTTTTTTCCATATATCATATTCTGTTGTCCCAGAAAGTCACACAAACATTTTCATGGATATTATGTTCAATGAAAATATATAAATGTTCAATATGTTATTTCCTTACTTCATGTAGATAACTTTGTGTTAAGGTTTGGATATGAGGTTTCTCCCATAATCTCCTGTTAATACAGGAATCTTCAAAAGCTAAATGATTGGATTATGAGAGCTATAACCTAATCAATTCATCCTCGTTTAAATGGACTGACTGGATGGTACCTGCAGGCATGACTGAAGAAGGAAGGTTACAGGGGATGTTTATTGAAATGGTGCACCTTCCCTGTGGCCTCTTCTGGTTTCTCTCTCTGCATTCTGACCCCACCATGGGCTGAATGGTTTTCCTCTGCTGGGTCCTTCTGTTCCCCTGAATGTGCTGCCATATTGGGTTCAGAGCAAGTCAGCCATCTATGCACTGAGATCCCTGAAACCATGAGCTCCATGTAAACTTTTTCTCCTCTAAGTTGTTCTTGCTAGGTGTTTTTGTCACAGCAATAAAAAAGCTAACTAAAACAGAAAGTGGTACAAGGAGTGGGGTCATTGCTTTATCTAGCTTAACCGGAAGCCTTTGGAGCTAGTTTGCAAGAGAAATTTTGAAGAGTTTAGAGATGCAAGCTGTAAAAGCTTTAGGATGTTGTAAGCAGAACATAATGGATGACTCTGGTGGAAGCTCAGAAAACCAGAATGCCAATAGGAATATGGACTGTGCTCATGAGGTTTCAGAGGGAAATGAAGACTGGTTGTGAATTGGAGTAGAGATCATTTGTGTTTTATTCTGGAAAAGAAATTGTCTATATTTTACCCATATCCTGAGATTGAATCTAAAGGTGATGGACAAATTAATCTGTGGAGGAAATTTTAAGACAATGCAGTATTCAGTCAGTGGCACAGATGTTGCTGGCAGCTTTTAACCAGATTTGTCATGAGAATCGGGAGGAAAAAAAAGCAGAGCTAAAGGATTTTAAAAACTTGAAGACTGGCCAGAAAAGTACATGTAAAGCTAGGGCAAAGGAAGTTGTGCTTGTCAAAGAGATTACAGCCCCTACAGATATGATGAAACCTTTACACAAATCTGGAAGACAAGATGGCTTTTGGGGCATCTCAAGAATTGCAAGAACATACCTCTTAAAGTATTCATGGTAAAGAGGAGGAAGTTCTTTTGAGAAGAGATATGGGGATACCCTGCTAGCATTGGGGAACCTAGGAAGATTTTTCATTATGCTAAGCCACTTAGGCACTCAGAAGATACTTGTAGCTGTGTTATCAGGGATCCAACTACTGTGCAATCTGGCAGAAGATCTTAGCATCATTCTTGATTTTTCAGGAATACATGATGCTCAAGTTAGGAGGTTAACTTGAGAGTTCCAGTGGAGAGTTCAAAGGGAGGGCTGGGAGTCCAGATAAAGTGTAGCAGGGTCAGAGACTCTGCAGGCTACCCTGTAGGCGGTGATGCATGAAGCAGTGAAGGTGAAGACAAGGCTAGAAAAGAGACCCGAGGAATTCAGACACACCAATAACATAGACCAGATGCCAAGAAAAGCTGCTGAATGTGGTGAGACCTAGCCTATAAGGCCATGTGGGCTGGACCCAGAAAGGTCAAAGGGGCAGGGCTACTGTAGCCTTTCGGAAATAACATCTTGTCATCATGTATTCTGACTGCTGTATGCAGAGTTACAGTCCAAGTTCAGGAACCAGTTTGCCTAGCTGGGTTTTGGTCTTGCTTTGTTCCATATATATTTTTTTTCTATGCCCCTATTCCTCCCTTTGTGCCACTGTGTATTGGGCATTTGTAACTTGCTTTTGATTTTCATAGGGACTCACAGTCAAGAGTTTACCTTGGGTCTCAGTAGAGATTTGGGACTTGGGCAATAATAAGACTGTTAAGACTATGGGACTCTTGGTGACTCAATAAATTGGTTATCTACTTTGAAAAATTTAAACACCTCTATTTATCTGACTTTAAATAAAATGTAGGGTTTAGATTTACATTTATGCAGTATAAGAAAGATAGATAGACTATATTAGAATTTCTGCAAAACTACTTTTTAGTTTTTGCCTTTTAGAAATTTGTTTTATTCATCTGTTTTATTCATGCATAATGTTGCACTGACATCAATATATTTAAAGTATCTTACATATGATAAGCACCTCAATAGATGTTATAATATTCAAAGGAAATATAAGCACATGAGCTGGTATGCTTAAGTAGCCTTGGACATGTTACTAACAAAATTCTTCTTCCTTCTTCCTCTTCAATATAGTTATAAAACTACACACGGAAATGATCCTGGTGTCAATGATGTCTTTAGTAAATGGTTAGACATATGGTTATGTCAGAATTTTCAAGTGCTATCATATATATTTTCCCTATAAATTCTCAAAGTTTCAGTAAGGTATGGAAGTTTCCTTTTACAGATGGAGACATTAACTCAGAGTTGAAGTGGCTTTTAGGGCACATATCCTGTGCATAGTGACTAACATGTAAAACTTTGGAATTAAAATCCAGTGTTCTTTCTTTATATTACAAAGATGTAATATATTGCACAGGTGGAAAGGTGAAAATAGTAGAAACATGGCCATTTTTTTTGAAGTTAGAGTACTATGATCCTTTCCTCTTTATTTTCTCCATATATTCCAAGGCTAAGACAATATGTTTATTGAAGGACATTATTGTGGGGTACAGCCAAGAAAACTCACAACAGAGACATATTTTACTGAGTTTGGCAAAGAGACTTTGCTGCATTTTTCATGTGATACTTTTTTCAATGGAAGATACAGTTAGATGATCTAATGTCTCTCAGCAGTTACTGCTTTTCTCCATTTTAAAGGTTTGTGGAATAAGGTTATGATCCACTTGTAGTGGAATACGAAATAGAGAAAAACAAACTACTTGAAATGGGATGCACACTAGACAAGAACACTTTATTATCGTAGTCAAGGATGCCATTGGCTGGAAGAAGATGACTTAAATGCTTTGAGTTGCTGTCTGCCAGACCACAGCATGTGGCAGACAAACAGAAAACAATGAGGTCATGCAGAAGTAGCTCATTACCCAGAACACAAAAATAGAAGCCTGACAAGAGGGCTTGGTGAGATGTGAAAAAACCCTGGATTGGAAGTCAAGACATGTGGGTTCTAGTTCTAGTTTTACTGGTAACCAGATGTAGGGTTTAAGTTAATGTTTCTTTTGGCCTCAGTTTCTGTGTTTATGAACAAATAATGAACGGCTAAGTTTATATGATATCTATAGCCTTTTCCAGCTTGGCAATCAATCAGTATATATTTATTTGGCATCTACTAAGTGCCAAGAACTTTATTATGTGCTGGGAAGACGTTAGCAAATAAACAGACCTGATTTGTCCCTTTATTTCAACATGATGTAAGCGCCAACACATTGGTTTATGAGACCTTCACAGGGCCTCACACCTTACCCTGCAGAGTAAGAATGCCTCTAGAGTTCTACTGGTGTGCCTGAAGGGGGCTATATATTTATATTAAAATCATATCTTTACTGCCCCTCCCTACCTTATGCTCTCATTATTTTATATTTTTCCCTCATGCATGCTAGGTAAGCACTCTACCACTGAACCACATCCTAGCCCCTCTCATTACTTTTTGTTGGGATGGTAGTAGACACCTTCTCACCAGGCTCCTTCCCTCTGTTCTTAATCCAGTCATATTACCAAGCAAACTGCTATGATAAATTGTTATCAGTGTTCCGAGAAACCACCAATACTACTCCCCTTTTCAAAAATATTGTTCTCCCTATGAAACACAGAAGTAAATACAAATTCCTTAAGATGAGATTCTAAGTCTTTTGTTTCATTGTCTGGTCTAAAATTCTCTTTTCTATTTTTTATCTAGTACATGCATTAGTCTATGCTTTAATGGAGATAAGCTATTGAACTTAACAACTATGATCTGTACCAGAACCTGAATGATCAGATACTGATAATTACGTATAAATTTGAATAACTAAACTGGGACCCCTGGTGAGCAAAGATGGCTTCTTATTTATCTTTGAATACTACTTTGTGAGCCAGCATTTGATGGCATGTTAGGGACTCAGTAAATAGAACTGATGCGATACCCTTTTGGCAGGATCTTTCCTACTATGTGTGGGTCTTTCACATAGCAAACTCTCAATAAATAACAGCTGATTGTTGGCAAAAGAAGGGCTATAGAAAGTCTGGCTCCTGGACTGCCCGCAACAGCTTCACCTAGGTAAATGGTTAGATGTACAAATTCTTGAGACTTGTCGGAGTACTTTTGAGTGTGAGGACCCGGGAATCTCCAGGCTTCTCCAGAATTTCTATGCATATTGAAGTTTGAACAGCAGGCCTAAATCATGACCAGGCGCTAATTTATAGGCTCTGGGGAGATGCTGACTCACTTCTCATTTCATAAAAATGTGGTTATTTAACCAGTGCCAAAACATTTAGGCCAGGGGTTCTACTGTTGGTAAAATCTTAAAACAAAGCCAGGACAAAGTCTGAGCCTTGGCAACTACCAAGAATTTTTAAAACCTGCTTTGCCTCTCACAGTTCCAACTGTGGTCATTTGCTCTACTCCAACTGAAAAACAACAAAAATAAACACTGGCTAAAGTTGCACAATATGATCAAATTCCCCTATATTGTAACACTGATGTGCATTAGGCAAGGCAGGGAGGTGTCAGTGTGTGAATCTTCCTGGATTATACAGCTTTCACTTACAGGGATCTTCAGTCTATCAATCCTTTATTCACTTATTAAATCATTTCTTTTCTCAACTAATATTTATTAGGGTCCTCCTTTGTGCAAGCTTATGTTAACTACTATGGGATTACACAAATAATTAAAAGGTACAGAAGACATGGTGTGGGAAACAGGGTCAACAAATGTAAAAAGGATAAGGAATTATGTTTCTATGGACTAGAGAATAGGCTGAGGACAGCAGCAAAGTGTCTTCATGGGACTGCGTATTTTTAGACTGGATGGAACACAGACCATGAAATGGGTTGAGGAGAGATGAGGGTGCAGAGATACAGTACCGGATTCTGAAAGTCTCCTCAGCCACCCAAAGGTGTTTGGACTCTGTCCTAGAGAAGGAATGAAAGAGATTAAAGAGTTGGGGTGGAAGGAGTCAGTCAAAAGAGAACTGAAGGGTTTTAAAGCAGCCAAGGAAGCCACAGTTTAATTTGTTTTAAAAGATTAGCCTGGATCCACTATGCATAATGATTAGAATAGGGCAAGACTGAAGATAAGAAGGTCAAATAGAAGCATAAAGGCCTTAGCTAAGCTGGAGTGGGGAAGAAAACCAGGGTGGATTTAAGAGGGTAAGTACTAGGAGGCCATAAGCTTGATGTCATGGCACCTGTGGAATGGGTTGAACTGGTCAAAGGTCATACCTAGGTGGGACTGTGGGATAAAAGGTGGATGTGGGGTTATGAGACAGGGAATTCAAGACTTGAAATGGGGAGCCAGGGGCAACAGCAGTTGTTCAAAGAGCAACGATGAAGTGACCTTTTGTAACCCCAGGGTGAGGATATTTTCTAAAAGACAGAAGTTTGCCTTCAAACATACACTGTGAGACCACTGACTCTGTTCTGAATGTTCCCCAGTATTTCTGAATGTTCCCCAGTATTTCTGAATGAGCATGCTCCATCGCACAGAACAAGGGTCTGTCAGACTCTCCAGGTTCAAAGGGGGGCTTTGTGATAAGATTGCATTTTGTCTCACTATCTGGTTTGGTAAGTCAGGGAAAGGACTGAAGATCCAGGACTCCACCTTTGCGTTGCTCTTTAACTTTTGCATTTTTCTTTTTCAGTTTGTGAAGTTGGGAAAATGTTAGCTAATTTTGCACAGCTTCCCTAAGAACTTTATACCTAAAATTAAGATAACTCATTGTAAAAATTGAAAAGTAACCATCAATAAATAACAACAGATTTGAAAAAAAAATCGTAATCTGTGAAACTTTTCACCAGTCTAGAACTTCATTGAAGCCACCGACCTTAACTCTTCTAAACCAAGTGAGTGTTTACCGCACCAACCCAAGCTCAGATAGACAATAGTATGTGCTACAATGTAATTAAACATGAGTAAGATATTAACCTCAGACAACTTTGCTCTGGGGCTGGACACCCAGATCACTGCTCATGTATCCCTAAGCTTTTGGTCATGAGTTATCTACTGCTATTGTGTTTGGATGTTCTATTTTCCTGTTTTGATTTAAATATGATATTTTGAATGGAAAGAATTCCACAATTAGTTTCAGAGAATTTGGACTTGAGTTCCAGCTTTGTTAGCACCTAGCCTCATGACCCTTGGGCAGCCTCTTTGTCTCTTAGACCTCCATGATGTCAATTGGACAACAGAACAGGAATGGTAGTTGTTGTTCTGCTTTCCTCACTGGTTTCACTAAACATTCACGTGGGAATGAGTTTCTCACTGTTTCCTGTAGGCAGACAGTTTGCTAGGTTTAGGGAAGCAGAATGAGTGTGTAGCATGGATGTAGAGATGCATATTTAATTGGAAACATTACAAAACATTATGGCAGTTGCATTTCACTTCTTGAAACAACTATAGAAAGGCAAAGAATAGAATTACAAACTGCCTGGCCCAGTGAAGAAATGCTTCATAAAAGAGATGACATTTGAGCTATATTTTGAAGAATTTTGTTGAAAAAATGGGAAACAGAAAGTCTTTGTGTAAATTTAGAATAGCATGTAATAACTACATGGAGGTATACTTAGGGATTATGAGAGGCAATTATTAATATTTAAAAATCGCTATTTTTTGAGTACTACTAAAAAGAATAATTTAAGGTTCAGATAATCTTTTCCACAAGCAAGGCATATACCACTATTTATCACCATCCCTTTTTCCCAAACTATCCAAATACTTCGTACAGTACCCTAGTGTGAGTACATTCACCACTTAGTCCTCTGAAATAAGGGCAGGGTTAGGATCCAAAGATATTTGTTGCCCAAGGGATCTAAAAGCAATGCATTGGAATGATGAGTGTGAGCAAAAATCATCAGTGGTTAACAAAGTTCAAAGTCAAGGAGAACAAACACATATGCCCAATACAGGGGGAAGAAGGAAGGCCACAAAATTGTTTGTGGAAACAAGATCTAGGGTTAAGTGCTGGATGGAAAGAGGCTTTGCACCTGATCATGAAACACAAATGGTTTTGAATATAGTACTGGAACACTCTTTCTGCATTCCTTGTCAACATTCTGTACTATTTTACTTTACTTTTTAATTAACATATAGTAATTGTATGTATTTGTGGGTACAGTGTGACCTCACAGTGGACATATACAATATGTAATGATCAGGTCAGCATGGTTGGCATGTCCATCACTTCACACATGCATTATTTCTTTGTGTTGGGAATATTCAAAATCTTCTACTTGCTGTTTGAAATATTCAGTTAATTGTTCTCAACACAGTTGTCTTACCCTGCTGTGATACAATAGAAATGATTTCTTCTATTCAACTGTACTCTGGTTCCCAATTTCAACTGCTCTTCATTCCTTGCTCACCCACACCCTTCCCAATCTCTGGTAGCCCTTTTCTATTCTCTACTTCTTTGAGATTAACCTTTTAGCTTCCATATATAAATGAGAACATGAGATATTTTTTTTTCTGTGCTTGGTAATTCATTAAAGATAAAGTTCTTCAATTCTGCACATTTTGTAGTAAATGACAGAATCTCATTCTTTTTGTTTCTGAATAATATTCTATTGTGTGTATGTACTACATTTTCTTTATCTGTTCATTCATTGATAGATACCCAGGTTTATTCAATGTTTTAGCTGTTGTGAATAGTATTGCAAGAAGCAAGTTAATGCAAAAGTCTTTTCAACATAATTTCAATTTCTTTGAATTTCTGAATAATAAGGTAATAGGATAGAAGCCCCAGTGGCACAATCAGTTAGCACAGGGCACTTATAAGTAAATGGATCATAAAGTAGTTATATTTCTTGATAGCTGCTCTTCTGACTGGTGTGAGATGAAATCTTAGAGTGGTTTTGATTTGAATTTCTCTAATTACTAGAGACAGTGAACATTTTTTTCCTATGTTCAACATCTCTTTTATGGTTTTATACACATTTTAGGAGTGTGGCTTTTTTCTATCTGTGAAAAATGTGATTATCATTAGTATCTTGGTAGGAATTGCATTGAGTATATACTTTAGGTAGTGTTGATATTTTAACACTATTAACTCTTTTAATCCATAAACATAGAATGTCTTTTCATTTTGGGGTGTGTGTTCTTTTCGATTTACTTCATCAATATTCTGTAATTTTCATTGTATAAATTAGTTGTTCCTTGGTTAAATTTATTCCTAGGTATTTTTTGTAGCTATTGTGAATATAATAGTTTTCTTAATTTTATTCTCAGCAATTTTTTAACTTATTTACATATAAAAATAGTTACTAATTTATGTATGATTTTTTGTTCCTCAATCTTACTGAATTCATTTCTTATTTATAATATTTTTTCTTTTGGTAGTGGTTTTAGGTTTATCTGTATATAAAATCGTGTTTTCTGCAAACCAGAATAATTTGTTCTTCTCCTATGCTACTCATATGTCATTTCTTTCTTTGCTCAAGCTGTACCTTGGCTGAACCTTTTTTAATTGGTCATTTGGCCCAATAAATTAGTTGTGCATATCAGTTTTATTTTTTCTTCTTATTCTGCCTTTTGTATTTTCTGAAGTTTTCTTCATTATTACAACCTTACCAATATCTTGGCTTAAAAAGACTTCTGACCATTAAATCCAGATTGAGTTTTTCTATCTTAACACTACCCAGACTACCTATAAATTCATTGTGCAAGTAGGCTAATTATGTCCTTTTTAATTTCTTCCAAATTAATTTTTAGATTTTTAGATGTTTTACTTAAATACCTGATGAGAAAAATTGAATCCTTTTCTTGGTAAGGTTTGAGGTACAGGTTAAAAATATAATGATCAGGATGCATGAAACTAGGAAATTTTATACCATTTGTGAGGGAGTGGAGAAAGAATGTAAATATCTTATAAATGAAAGATGTGAATAATTATTCATCATATAATTTTATTCACAACATTGAGAAAATTTTTAGGGCCAAAAATCCATTTTTAAAATTCTCAAAACAATACAAAGTTTAATAGTCAGATATTATTTATATCCTAGTAGATTTATTTTTTAATTCAAAGAAAGTTTTAATGCCCCATATCAGCAAGGCAAAGAGGAAATGAACAATCTTAGGGTGGCTAACAAGAATTTAAAATAGTCATACATTCTAGTGAGTAGTTTGAACATGCCTATAAAACTTTAAATAATATCTCATCCATTCTCAGAATATCTATTCTAAGATATGTAACCTGTTTATGGGAAACATTATCACCATATATTCTGACTGTTCCAGAAACTCATTTTACAGGGAAGGATGTGCTATGATGAGCATACATCTCTGAAAAGAAAAAGTCTTTTACAAGTTAATTTTAAATGTTTCTGAACTCTAGTCTCCTTCCTTCTCTCATAGAAAGAGAATTCTGAACTTTCAACCATGCTGTTTGCAAGAAATACCTATCTGATGATTACAACCTTATGTTTGAGTCAGTCTGAACATTTATGTAATGCCATCAATTCATCAATTCACAATTCAACAATTCGTAATGCCTTTTCTTTAAAATTTACTTTAGATTTTATCTTACTTTTCACATTAAAAATGTGCTTTAAGTTTATTAGAAAGAAAGCATTGTTGTATAAAGACAAAAATCTCAGCAGCAAGGAGCCTAAAAAAAAAATATGCTTCAAGTACTGGAAATAACTATCTATTATAAGAAAGGTAAAACAAAAACATGAATAATTTCCTACTTTTAATAACATTTTAATTAAATTCTCTGGTCTACAATTTATATTTTATATATGATATTTTTGTTAATATCTTAATATTTATTAAAGTCTTTTACGTAGTAATATTATTTCTTTCTTACAACAATCTCATGAATAAAACTAGATCTTTACCCCTATTTTGCAGAAGAAACTGATTATTTTTGGTGGTGGCAGTTACCGAGGATTGAACTCAGGGGCACTCGACCACGGATCCACATCTCATCCCCAGCCCTATTTTGAATTTTATTTAGAGACAGGTTCTCATTGAGTTGCTTAGTGCCTTACCATTACTGAGGCTGGCTTTGAAGTTGCCATCCTCCTACCTCAGCCCCTCTGAGCTGCTGGGATTACAGGCATGTGCCACCGTGCCAGGCAAGAAACTGATTTTTGGAGTGCTGCAATACTTGTAGAAGATTTCAGCTGTGGTTTGCTGTGTCTCAGAACCATGTCTTTTGATCCAGGTCTTTATGTAACATAAGATTCCTGTTGATCTCCTTGAGAAGCCCTCTTGGAACTAATTCACAATCTTCGGATGTTTCCCTCCTGGATTGTGTTTTCTGGAGAGGTCTTTTCAATGTGATCCTCTAGCTGTGTTGGATACCAGAATACTCAGGGGATATAGGAGTTCTCTCTCTGGAGACTCTTCTTTCACAATTTCCTTCTGAAGATCATCTCTGACATTTACTTCAGTCCTGGGCTACCCGAGTGCTACTTTACCAATGCATCATTCTTTGGTCCTAAATGCATCTCTCTAGTTTTGTGACCACTCTTCCTGTTCCCCATGAACACACAAGCTGTTAGAGAATCACGTTTCATACTCTGGAAAATCCTAAGGTAGTTCTAAATTGAGCCTAACTTTTATTTTTCTCTTTTCAAACCTTATAAATATCATTGCATCTGCTCAACAGCTTCCTGAGCCCAGGTTCAAATCAGCCATTCTTGGAAATGCCATAAATATTTAAACTGCCTATGAATCAGTTGTGAAAATGACAGCATATATTTTATTTATAAATGCTTCCTTGATGCTACCAGATGCTATGGAGTTCCCCAGAAAATATTGGCTCTTGATATGGTATTAAAAAAAGAAAAAGGATAATCTACAATAAGATGTATTGCCTATTAAGTTTAGAAGTTCAGTACAAATTTCTCTTTTTGGTATTTAGGACCCACTGCCATGTGGCTCAAATCCTGTGGTCATTTCCATCTTCTATGCAATCCCCAAACCCCGGCTTATATGGATTATCTGTTTTTTATTTTTTCACATGTCTTTTATGTTCACATTTTATGCTTTCATTCTTAGTGATCCTTTGACCAGGCAGAATAGTAGTATGATTATTAATAAGAGGCTATATTTGTACAAGCACTCCCATGGGTTTTACAACAGTCCATTCCCATTTTACAAATGAAAACTCAAGGAAGGAACGTTGTGTTGCTAGAAAGTTATGGATCTGGTACTTAAATCCAAGCTTCAAACTTCTCCATGTCATGTTGCCTCTCCTGGTACAACTTAATTGAAATTAAGAGAAAGTTGCTTTTCATAAATATAAGCACAAGATAGGTGACTTAAAGACAATATATATGGACAAAAGGATATAGATATAATTGAAAGAGAAGATTAAAGAACATAAAGTAATTTAGATTCATTTAAGAACAATAGGAAATGGAGGCATTTTCCACACCCAGTAGTCCCTTGGACAAGAACATTCCTTTCCCTCCTCTTTTTCTAACTCTGACTCATCATTAGGATGTTAATGTACATGTCACTTCTTGTAGGGAGCTACTTCTGATCTCGGAAATGAGACTGAAATAAATAGTCTTGCTATGGGATCCTGAGGCAATGTGATTTCTCTGCCATAGCAAGTGACACACTATTATTTCTTGTTTAATTTCTTTGTCTTTGCTGTTACACTGACAATTCCATGGGGGCGTACCCATCTGTCCTCTTCCCAAATGTACACTGGCGCTATACACATCTATCTCCTGACACATGGTAGCCAGTTGTATGTGATGAATGAATTTAAAGGAGAGAAATAGAGAAGAAGGAGGAAAGGGAGAAAGACGGGGGAGGGGGTGGCGGCTCAGGATTAAGAAAGTTCTTAGGACAGGCTAGGGGGAAACCAGAGACACCTGACCTCCAACCCCTCCTCCCAGTAGCAGCCAAAAGGAAACCTGGCTAGCCAGCGCTGGGGGAGGGGCAAGCAGAAAAAATCAAAGTGATAGAGTGCCAGGGATCCCAGCCCGGAGAGCCAGGCCAACTGATTCGCGTGGCCTGCCCTGCGGCTACAGAAGGCGTGGCGCCTCAGTGAAGCCATTAATTGGCAAGCAGGGAGGTTAGGGAAGGCCATTAGGTGGAATCCCACCAGCCAAGCCCACACGGACCCTTGGGCCGAGCACGGGTTCTCAGAAGGGGAAGGAAGCGGTACAGTCCCATCCCCCACAGCGGACACTCCGCCGAGCCAGTCAGCGGCCACCATCCGGGAAAGCTGAAGGATACACCGCCACTCTCCTTCAGAGTGCGACATCAAAACAGGTCGGTGTCATTCAGCTCACCCCCCAGACAGCGGGAATTCGCATAAAATCTCTCCTAGGCTTGCCGGGAGAGGGAGTATCAAGCTGAGCCTCCATACAGGCTAGGGGGAAACCAGAGACACCTGACCTCCAACCCCTCCTCCCAGTAGCAGCCAAAAGGAAACCTGGCTAGCCAGCGTTGGGGGAGGGGCAAGCAGAAAAAATCAAAGTGATAGAGTGCCAGGGATCCCAGCAGCCTGCAGCAGGGCCCGGAGAGCCAGGCCAACTGATTCGCGTGGCCTGCCCTGCGGCTACAGAAGGCGTGGCGCCTCAGTGAAGCCATTAATTGGCAAGCAGGGAGGTTAGGGAAGGCCATTAGGTGGAATCCCACCAGCCAAGCCCACACGGACCCTTGGGCCGAGCACGGGTTCTCAGAAGGGGAAGGAAGCGGTACAGTCCCATCCCCCACAGCGGACACTCCGCCGAGCCAGTCAGCGGCCACCATCCGGGAAAGCTGAAGGATACACCGCCACTCTCCTTCAGAGTGCGACATCAAAACAGGTCGGTGTCATTCAGCTCACCCCCCAGACAGCGGGAATTCGCATAAAATCTCTCCTAGGCTTGCCGGGAGAGGGAGTATCAAGCTGAGCCTCCATACAGGCTAGGGGGAAACCAGAGACACCTGACCTCCAACCCCTCCTCCCAGTAGCAGCCAAAAGGAAACCTGGCTAGCCAGCACTGGGGGAGGGGCAAGCAGAAAAAATCAAAGTGATAGAGTGCCAGGGATCCCAGCAGCCTGCAACAGGGCCCGGAGAGCCAGGCCAACTGATTCGTGTGGCCTGCCCTGCGGCTACAGAAGGCGTGGCGCCTCAGTGAAGCCATTAATTGGCAAGCAGGGAGGTTAGGGAAGGCCATTAGGTGGAATCCCACCAGCCAAGCCCACACGGACCCTTGGGCCGAGCACGGGTTCTCAGAAGGGGAAGGAAGCGGTACAGTCCCATCCCCCACAGCGGACACTCCGCCGAGCCAGTCAGCGGCCACCATCCGGGAAAGCTGAAGGATACACCGCCACTCTCCTTCAGAGTGCGACATCAAAACAGGTCGGTGTCATTCAGCTCACCCCCCAGACAGCGGGAATTCGCATAAAATCTCTCCTAGGCTTGCCGGGAGAGGGAGTATCAAGCTGAGCCTCCATACAGGCTAGGGGGAAACCAGAGACACCTGACCTCCAACCCCTCCTCCCAGTAGCAGCCAAAAGGAAACCTGGCTAGCCAGCGTTGGGGGAGGGGCAAGCAGAAAAAATCAAAGTGATAGAGTGCCAGGGATCCCAGCAGCCTGCAGCAGGGCCCGGAGAGCCAGGCCAACTGATTCGCGTGGCCTGCCCTGCGGCTACAGAAGGCGTGGCGCCTCAGTGAAGCCATTAATTGGCAAGCAGGGAGGTTAGGGAAGGCCATTAGGTGGAATCCCACCAGCCAAGCCCACACGGACCCTTGGGCCGAGCACGGGTTCTCAGAAGGGGAAGGAAGCGGTACAGTCCCATCCCCCACAGCGGACACTCCGCCGAGCCAGTCAGCGGCCACCATCCGGGAAAGCTGAAGGATACACCGCCACTCTCCTTCAGAGTGCGACATCAAAACAGGTCGGTGTCATTCAGCTCACCCCCCAGACAGCGGGAATTCGCATAAAATCTCTCCTAGGCTTGCCGGGAGAGGGAGTATCAAGCTGAGCCTCCATACAGGCTAGGGGGAAACCAGAGACACCTGACCTCCAACCCCTCCTCCCAGTAGCAGCCAAAAGGAAACCTGGCTAGCCAGCACTGGGGGAGGGGCAAGCAGAAAAAATCAAAGTGATAGAGTGCCAGGGATCCCAGCAGCCTGCAACAGGGCCCGGAGAGCCAGGCCAACTGATTCGTGTGGCCTGCCCTGCGGCTACAGAAGGCGTGGCGCCTCAGTGAAGCCATTAATTGGCAAGCAGGGAGGTTAGGGAAGGCCATTAGGTGGAATCCCACCAGCCAAGCCCACACGGACCCTTGGGCCGAGCACGGGTTCTCAGAAGGGGAAGGAAGCGGTACAGTCCCATCCCCCACAGCGGACACTCCGCCGAGCCAGTCAGCGGCCACCATCCGGGAAAGCTGAAGGATACACCGCCACTCTCCTTCAGAGTGCAACATCAAAACAGCGGACACTCCATCCAGGCAGTCAGTGGCCACCATCCGGGAAAGCTGAAGAATACACCACCACTCTCCAACAGCTTGTAACATCAAAACAGCCAGCAGCAGGACCCCGGAGATCCAGGCCAACTGATTCGCGCGGCCTGCCCCGCAGCTACAGAAGGCGTGGCGCCTCAGAGAAGCCATTAATTAGCAAGCAGGGAGGTTAGGGACTGCCATTAGGTGGAATCCCGCCAGCCAATCCCACCGCCCACGCCCGGAAGAGGCCCAGCGATCTGCCAGCATTGTAGTCACGACACCCCAATTGGAATAGGGACAGAGCAGAGCCGCCTTCCACTCCCGGAACAGGCCCAGAGAGCCGCCAGCGTGATAGACACGTCACCCCAATTGGAGTAGGGGCACAGCCGCCGCCCGCACCTGCAAGGGAGACTTTTCAAGTATACAAGAGCAACATAAATAAATAGGGGGTAAATTTCAAAACACAACAGTTGCACCAAGCAGAAAGAAACGCGGGCAGTATGAAAAGACAAGGAAAGAAAGGACCACAAGCAATGCAGGTCAACTCAACTTTAGAAGAGGTAATAGCTGCAACAGATGGAATATCAGATAAAGAGTTCAGGATATATATGGTTCAGATGATCTGGAGTCTCAAGGAAGACATGAGACAGCAAAATCAGACAATGAAAGATCACATTGACAAACAAATCCAGGAAGTCAAAGATCAATTTCACAGGGAGATAGAGGTAATAAAAAACAAACAAATTGAAATTCTAGAAATGCAGGAAACAATAAACCAACTTAAAAACTCAATTGAGAATACTACCAGCAGAGTAGATCACTTAGAAGAGAGAACATCAGACAATGAAGACAAAGTATTTCAACTGGAAAAGAACATAGACAGCTCAGCAAGTCTGCTAAGAAACCATGAGCAGAACATCCAAGAATTATGGGACAATATCAAAAGACCAAATTTAAGAGTCATTGGGATACAGGAAGGCACAGAGCTCCATTCCAAAGGAATAAACAGTCTATTCAGTGAAATAATACGAGAAAACTTCCCAGAATTGAAGATTGAGACAGAATCCCAAATCCTAGAAGCCTACAGGACGCCGAATGTGCAAAATCATAAGAGATCCACACCTAGACACATTATAATGAAGATGTCCAACATACAGAATAAGGAGAGAATTTTAAAAGCTGCAAGAGAAAGAAAGCAGATTACATTTAGGGGTAAACCAATCAGGATAACAGCTGATCTCTCAACACAGACTCTGAAAGCTAGAAGATCCTGGAATAACATATTTCAAACACTGAAAGACAATGGGCTCCAACCAAGAATCGTGTATCCGGCGTAATTAAGCTTCAGGTTAGAAGATGAAATTAAAACCTTCCACAATAAACAAAAGTTAAAAGAATTCGCAGCTAGAAAACCATCTCTTCAAAAAATCCTTGGCAAAACATTACAGGAAGAGGAAATGGAAAACAACATTGAAAACCAACAATGGGAGGTAGGACAGTAAAGGGGGGAAAGTAGTCATAGAGGATAACAAATCAGGTTTAGTAACATCAATAAACAAATATGGATAGAAGAACAAACCATATCTCAATAATAACCCTAAATGTTAATGGCTTAAACTCACCAATTAAGAGACACAGGCTAGTAGAATGGATCAAAAAACAAGACCCAACAATATGCTGTCTACAGGAGACGCATTTGATAGGAAAAGATATACATAGACTGAAGGTGAAAGGTTGGGAAAAATCATATCACTCATATGGACCGCGGAAACAAGCAGGAGTGTCCATACTCATATCTAATAAAATAGATTTCAAGCCAAAGCTAATCAAAAGGGATATAGAAGGACACTTCATACTGCTCAAGGGAACCATACACCAACAAGACATAACAATCATAAATATATATGCCCCAAATAATGGTGCAGCTGTATTCATCAAGCAAACTCTTCTCAAGTTCAAGAGTCTAATAGACCAACATACAATAATCATGGGAGACTTCAACACACCTCTCTCACCACTGGACAGATCTTCCAAACAAAAGTTAAATAAGGAAACTATAGAACTCAATAACACAATTAACAACCTAGACTTAATTGACATATATAGACTATACCACCCAACATCAAGTAGCTACACTTTTTTCTCAGCAGCACATGGAACCTTCTCAAAAATAGACCATATACTATGTCACAGGGCAACTCTTAGACAATACAAAGGGGTAGAGATAATACCATGCATCTTATCTGATCATAATGGAATGAAACTGAAAATCAATGATAAAAGAAGAAAGGAAAAAGCAAGCATCACCTGGAGAATGAACAATAGGTTGCTGAGTGATCAATGGGTTTTAGAAGACATCAAGGAGGAAATTAAAAAATTCCTAGAGTTAAACGAAAACACAGACACAACATATCGGAATCTATGGGACACATTGAAAGCAGTTCTAAGAGGAAAATTCATTGCTTGGAGTTCATTCCTCAAAAAAAGAAAAAACCAACAAATAAATGATCTCATACTTCATCTCAAAATCCTAGAAAAAGAAGAGCAAAACAACAGCAAAAGAAGTAGAAGGCAAGAAATAATTAAAATCAGAGCTGAAATTAATGAAATTGAAACAAAAGAAACAATTGAAAAAATTGACAAAACTAAAAGCTGGTTCTTTGAAAAAATAAATAAAATTGACAGACCCTTAGCCATGCTAACGAAGAGAAGAAGAGAGAGAACCCAAATTACTAGCATACGGGATGAAAAAGGCAATATCACAACAGACACTTCAGAAATACAGAAGATAATCAGAAATTACTTTGAATCCTTATACTCCAATAAAATAGAAGATAGTGAAGGCATAGATAAATTCCTTGAGTCCTATGATCTGCCCAGATTGAGCCAGGAGGATATAGACAACCTAAACAGACCAATAACAATAGAGGAAATAGAAGAAACCATCAAAGACTACCAACTAAGAAAAGCCCAGGACCGGATGGGTATACAGCAGAGTTTTACAAAACCTTTAAAGAGGAACTAACACCAATACTTTTCAAGCTATTTCAGGAAATAGAAAAAGAGGGAGAACTTCCAAATTCATTCTACGAGGCCAACATCACCCTGATTCCGAAACCAGACAAAGACACATCAAAGAAGGAAAACTACAGACCAATATCTCTAATGAACCTTGACGCAAAAATCCTCAATAAAATTCTGGCGAATCGGATTCAAATACATATCAAAAAAATTATACATCATGATCAAGTAGGATTCATCCCTGGGATGCAAGGCTGGTTTAATATACGGAAATCAATAAATGTTATTCACCACATCAATAGACTTAAAAATAAGAACCATATGATCATCTCAATAGATGCAGAAAAAGCATTCGACAAAGTACAGCATCCCTTTATGTTCAAAACGCTAGAAAAATTAGGGATAACAGGATCATACCTCAACATTGTAAAAGCAATCTATGATAAGCCACAGGCCAGCATCATTCTGAATGGAGAAAAATTGAAGGCATTCCCTCTAAGATCTGGTACAAGACAGGGATGCCCTCTCTCACCACTTCTGTTCAACATAGTCCTCGAAACACTGGCCAGAGCAATTAGACAGTCAAAAGAAATTAAAGGCATAAAAATAGGAAAAGAAGAACTTAAATTATCACTATTTGCAGATGATATGATTCTATACCTAGCAGACCCAAAAGGGTCTACAAAGAAGCTATTAGAGCTAATAAATGAATTCAGCAAAGTGGCAGGATATAAGATCAACACGCATAAATCAAAGGCGTTCCTGTATATGAGCGACAAATCCTCTGAAACGGAAATGAGGACAACTACTCCATTCACAATATCCCCCCAAAAAATAAAATACTTGGGAATCAACATAACTAAAGAGGTGAAAGATTTATACAATGAAAATTACAGAACCCTAAAGAAAGACATAGAAGAAGACCTTAGAAGATGGAAAAACATACCCTGCTCATGGATAGGCAGAACTAACATCATCAAAATGGCGATATTACCAAAAGTTCTCTATAAGTTCAATGCAATGCCAATCAAAATCCCAACAGCATATCTTGTAGAAATAGATAAAAGAATCATGAAATTCATATGGAATAATAAAAGACCCAGAATAGCAAAAACAATACTAAGCAGGAAGTGTGAATCAGGCGGTATAGCGATACCAGACTTCAAGCTATACTACAGAGCAATAGTAACAAAAACAGCATGGTACTGGTACCAAAACAGGCGGGTGGACCAATGGTACAGAATAGAGGACACAGTAACTAATCCACAAAACTACAACTATCTTATTTTTGATAAAGGGGCTAAAAGCATGCAATGGAGGAAGGATAGCATCTTCAACAAATGGTGCTGGGAAAACTGGAAATCCATTTGCACCAAAATGAATCTGAATCCCTATCTCTCGCCGTGCACAAAAGTTAACTCAAAATGGATCAAGGAGCTTGATATTAAATCAGAGACACGGCATCTGATAGAAGAAAAAGTTGGTTATGATCTACACGCTGTGGGATCGGGCTCCAAATTCCTCAATAGGACACCCATAGCGCTAGAGTTAACAAATAGAATCAACAAATGGGACTTACTCAAACTAAAAAGTTTTTTCTCAGCAAAAGAAACAATAAGAGAGATAAATAGGGAGCCTACATCCTGGGAACAAATCTTTACTCCACACACTTCAGATAGAGCCCTAATAACCAGAATATACAAAGAACTCAAAAAATTAGACAATAAGATAACAAATAACCCAATCAATAAATGGGCCAAGGACCTGAACAGACACTTCTCAGAGGAGGACATACAATCAATCAACAAGTACATGAAAAAATGCTCACCATCGCTAGCAGTCAGAGAAATGCAAATCAAAACTACCCTAAGATACCATCTCACTCCAGTAAGACTGGCAGCCATTAGGAAGTCAAACAACAATAAGTGCTGGAGAGGATGCGGGGAAAAGGGCACTCTTGTTCATTGCTGGTGGGACTGCAAATTGGTGCAGCCAATTTGGAAAGCAGTATGGAGATTTCTCGGAAAGCTGGGAATGGAACCACCATTTGACCCAGCTATTCCCCTTCTCGGTCTATTCCCTGAAGCCCTAACAAGAGCATGCTACAGGGACACTGCTACATCGATGTTCATAGCAGCTCAATTCACGATAGCAAGACTGTGGAACCAGCCTAGATGCCCTTCAATAGATGAATGGATAAAAAAAATGTGGCATTTATACACTATGGAGTATTACTCTGCATTAAAAAATGACAAAATTATAGAATTTGGAGGGAAATGGATGGCATTAGAGCAGATTATGCTAAGTGAAGCTAGTCAATCTTTAAAAAACAAATACCAAATGACTCCTTTGATATAAGGGGTGTAAACAAGGACAGGGTAGGGACGAAGAGCTTGAGAAGAATATTTACAGTAAACAGGGATGAGAGGTGGGAGGGAAAGGGAGTGAGAAGGGAAATTGCATGGAAATGGAAGGCGATCCTCAGGGTTATACAAAATGTCATATAAGAGGTAAGGAGGGGTAAGTCAAGAGAATACAAATGGAAGACATGATTTACAGTAGAAGGGGTAGAGAGAGAAAAGGGGAGGGGAGGGGAGGGGAGGGGAGGGGGGATAGTAGACAATAGGACAGACAGCAGAATACATCAGACACTAGAAAGGCAATATGTCAATCAATGGAAGGGAAACTGATGTGATACAGCAATTTGTATACGGGGTAAAAGCGGGAGTTCATAATCCACTTGAATCAAACCGTGTAATATGATGTATTAAGAACTATGTAATGTTATGAACGACCAATAAAAAAAAAATAAAAATAAAAAAATAAAAAAATAAAAAAAAAAAAAAAAAAAGAAAGTTCTTAGACTTTAGAGTCAGGGTAACTTGGTACTTAGAGTTTTTAAAAATAATATGAAGATATCATTTGGATAATTACTCAACTTCTTTGGATATAATTTCTCATTAGTAAAAGTGTCATGATAGATAGAGTAAAAGCTACTTATAAGTAAGTTCTATGAAGTGCCTAAAACAGAAAACAAATGGAAAGACTTTCTTTTTGACATCCAATTTTATGTCATTCTTTCAGAGTTGCAGTGTGGCACTAGAGAATCTCTACTTCTAGCCCTTTTGTAAGCAATTTCTCTGATGACTCAATTCATGTTCCAACAATTCAGAGATAGTCTTTGAAAATTTCAAAATCAATATTACACAAACTTGAATTAAATTTCTTTCTTTTCATGACTTTCTTTCCTATGCTAATTGAAGTCATCACCATTCATATAGAAGACCAAGTCATCCAGAAATTCATGTCTGCTATCTTTTTCACTTGTGTTTCCCTCTTAGCCTAGAGCTGTGCTTCTCAGCTAGAGGTAATTTTGCCCTGCAGGGGACATTCAGTGATGGCTAGAGCCATTTTGGTTGTCCCCGAAGAGTGGGGTTTGATATATGGTGGAGAGAGGTCAAGGATGTTGCTTAACACTCTACAATGCATATGTCATCTCCCTACAATAACAATAAAAAATACGTAACTCTCACAATGTCAGTAGTGCTAAGAATGAGAAATCTTGTTATTAGTGAGGGATTAGCAAACTTTAAAACTGGCATTCTAAGCACTAGTCTTTAAAACTTCTGTCAGTATTATGGGAGGAAAACAGAGCTTACCCCTTCCAGGAAGTGCTTTAATTGCCTCAAATTTAATAGAGTCATGGCAAGTTTGCTGGTGCGATGTGAGATTGACTTTTTCTCCCAGGAGTTAGATAGCTTCCCTACTTCGGTCTAATATAATGGTCCCAAGTGTGGTTCAAGGAACTCTTGAGATATTTTCAGAAGTTAAAACATTTTTATAATTGTATTAAGATATATATTTTTTAAACTTTCACTATGGTATAAGAAGAGATTGGAGTTTTCCAAAATCTTTATGATAAGCAATATTGCAGCAGATTAAATTTAGAAGCCAGCAGGAATATCCAGCTGCTTTTTATTAAACCAGACATAACAGAGAATTGCAAAAATGTGCACTAAGCCCACTCTTCTTACTACGTTGTGTTTTATACACATATAGCTTTTTCATTAATGTGTCACATTAATATATTATTACCTTATCATTTCTATATTAAATAAATGCATGCATAAATAAATTTATAAGTCCCCAAATTTTCATTTCTAATACAGAAGATAGCAATAGCTATAACCTACATAAACAAAAGCACTTGGGGATCCTTAGTAATTTTAAAGTGGGTAAACAAACAAATGTTTCAGAATTATCAGTATAGTACAGTGCTTCTAAAATTTTAACATATGTATTAAACTATGTATTTATATAATATAATACAATATGTATTTAGATTCTGTAGATGTAACGGTTCAATTTATGTCAACTTGACTGGACCATGGAGTGTCCAAGTATTCAGTCGAACATTATTCTGGATATGTCTGTGAGGGTGTTTCTGGATGAGATTAATGTTTAAATTTGTAGACTCTTTGATAAATTAGATTGCTGTCCCTAATGTAGGTAAGTCCCAGCCAATTAGTCGAAAATCTCAGTAGAACAAAAAGAAAAAATACTTTCTCTTAAATAATAGGGAATCTCCTTCTGCAGATCTCCATCTGTTATAATATTTTATCCTCTATAATAATATGATAAAATTATTTTTAACAAATTTCTTTATCTGTCTATATCCTATCTCTGTATCTCTCTCCCATATTATATTTTTCTCTGAAGGCCCCTGACTAATCTTACAGTTCTGAGGTGGTACCTGAGATTATGCATTCTAACAAGTATTCCATGAACCACACACTTTCAGTTGCAAAAGTCAGAGCATCAACCTCTGTCAGGAGTTTAGAAATATAGAATATCAGACTCTGCCTAAGACTTAGTAAATCAGAATTTTTATTTTAATAACATCTCTAAGTGTCCTATTTTCAGATTAAAATTAAAGCAACACCATCCCCCCAAAAAAGTACTTCTCAATTTTGAGTATTACCTACATACCTATAAAAATAAAATGTCTAAGCTCCACTCCAAAACAAGACAGAATCTTAGAGAATGGAGTCTGGACATTCTCGAACAGATGACATTAGTGTGCATTCATGAAGGACAACTATTGGTCTAAAAGAAAAGATGTAAAATCAACAATGACAGACTTGGCAAAGAAAATTAATTACCCAGAGATGAGATGAAAAGAAAAGTTTTCAAAAAAACATTTATTGCTCCTGAATATGAAAATAGTAGTTAACCAAGTAGACATTCTTGTATTCAATACTGCAGGAAATATGAGTCTATTATCAATAAGAAGAAACTATACAACTTCTATTTTGCTTGATGACTTTACTAAAAGTTCTATATCTAATTAAAACAAATTTAAAAATTAAAAAAAAGTTCTACATCTAGCTTCTGAAATTGTTAATGTACTGCATTACAGTAGTATATGTTTTTAGGGCTTATTTGGTCCGACTCCTTTATTTATAGATGGGGAAACTGAAACTCAGAAAGGGCAATTCAGTTACCCTAGGAGGCAACATCTTTTACTGGCAGCAATAGGCCTGAGTTCAATTTATAGCTCTTACACTTCCCTGGAGTCATAGTTTTGTTCCAGAAACATGTTGTACATCTCTGCCAGCACCACTAGCAATCTAGAAACGTGAGGATCATAAAGCTTCCATTGAAACTTTGCAAACTGTTCACTGAGCATTTTTATATCCCCCCCCCCGCCGTGTGTGTGTGTGTGTGTGTGTGTGTGTGTGTGTGTTTCCATTCATTCAACAACTTTTTACTGTGTCCCTATCAAGTACTTCCAGGAACTTAGTAGACCTTCTTTTTCAAAGCAATTATTTTGTCATGTTACAATTATTTGTAGAATTATTTCACAGACCCCAGGTCTCTTGATTTCTGATTCAGTTTTCTCTAACTGCATGACACACTGCCCTTTTTGGCAGATGAAGAGGGCTGGAAATTGACTATTGACAGAACTTAGAAAGTGGGACTGGGACCTAGCTTCTGTCACTGATCACACTGTTCTCTGTGTAGAGATTGTGACCTGAGAGAAGAAATGGACATTGGAAATCATTAATAACTGAAAGTTCCTCCCAGCTTTTCCTTCTTTCTCTGAAAATAGAACTATTTTAAAAAGATAGAGAGGGAGCAAGAGAGGGAGAGAGAGAAAGAGAAAGGAAAGAAAAGACACACTGTTTGATGTACTGTATGTTGGAGGGTTTTGGAAAAAATTATAATGTGTTCTGTGCTCGGAGACCAAATTTTCCAAGAAGACATTTATACTATTTTCTTCCAAGAGTCTGCATCCTGTTATACTCTGGAAGAAGTGACCTCATGGTGTTTGTATTTGTCTCTCTCACAAAACCTCTTTTATAGTATTAATGCGTGTGCAGATCTCAGGGTGTGTAATCATGAGGCTCTGACTTAGGCAGGTCATTCGAAGAACACATTGCTACTTTCTTAATGGTGTCATCTGGTTTTATAGTGGCAGAGGGGATGGGAGGGGGACAGGGTTAGCTAGGAGAGAGTGCTATGCCAACTCTCTTGGAAAATATATGCCACAGCAATTGAAAGAACATAATAAAAGTTAAAGAATATTAAATAGTGATACACGTTACTAGTCTCAGAGGGACTGACAGGAATCACTATAATCCCTTAAAGTACTTTAGAATTATAAGGCAACTGCCTACCCGTTACCTCATTTGTATGCACTTTACAGTTTATGAAGTGTTTCCCCATAGATCATGTTGATTATCTTTTCTGACATCCCTGTGAATTCTGCAAGACCAGTACTATCCCAAATTGTATAGGTGAGGAAAACTGAGGCTTTGAAAGAAATAAAAACAACATTACAAATTATAGACAAATTAATTTGATTTCTACAACAGATCTCTGTAGTAAATACATTTATTATTTGTTCCATTTTAGACATATGGAAGCCAACAGACAGATTAAATGACAACACAGATCTCATAGCAAATAAATGGCAGAGTGAGAAGCTGGATCCAGACTCCGTATAAAGTGCTCTTTCCACCACATAAAACCCAGGCAGCCAGACCTGGGTGTAAAACTTGGCTTCTATACAGTTTGACTCTAGGTGGAGCCTGAGAAAGCACTTAGCTTTGCCACCATGTCTTTCTTAGTGATAAAATAGGAAAAGCAATTCCCACCTCAAGAGATTACTTTGGGGAAAATATGAGCTAATGTTTATAAAATGTTTAGCATAGTGCTTGACATGGAGAAAAGGTCCAACGACTGTTACTGTCATAAATCTTATCTCTGCTCTCTATGAGCACATGAGTCCATTGGAAAATGTCATTTGTTTTTCCAACTGAAACTGTGGATTCCTCTTGGAGCACCACAGAAGATCCACACTAATTTCTGAAACAGAAGTAGTAAATAAAGAGCCAAGACTTTCATCTCCCTCCTTTTATGTTGCCAAGAACCCATATGAGCCCTCTAGTCTTTAGGATCTGTATCCAGCTGCAGGTCTGAGTGACCAACAGGGTAGGTCTTCCTTTCAGGCTACAGAGAGAACCATACTCATAAGGAAAATGAATGGGCTGTGTCAGAACATATGGTGGAAATTCCAGAGCCTGAGACCCCACACTAAGAGGCTCTTGCTGCCTCCAGATCTAGGGCATCTCAGTCAATCTCAGCTGTCCCTGCTGTACCCTCTAATAAATCAACCACCCAATACCTAAAACAATTTAGAGACCAACATCAGCCCTTGTAGTTAGGGAATCATGAATATATGAGATTATATATAATGTATATAGACTATATATAATATATAAGATATACATATGTTTATATGCTATACATCAACATGCTGCTGATTGTCACAGGAGGGAGAGACTTCAAGCCTTTTCCTCTCATCCATAAAATGCATTATCTAGAGGCAGAAATTTTCATAAGGGGCCCCTGTGTAGTTTGAGTCCTATCCTCTAATGTTCACACACACACACTCAAGGCCCACTTGTCCTGAGCTACTATTTTGAGTTTTCCAAATGTGTTTCTCCTCCTCTGGGGTTTCAGTGCAAGGTTTTTTTTTGTTGTTGTTGTTGTTTTGTTTTTTTTTTTGGTGGTGGTGGTGGTGCTGGGGATTGAACCCAAGGCCTTTTGCATGGGAGGCAAGCAAGCACTCTACCAACTGAGCTATATTCCCAGCCCTGGACAAGTTTTTTTTTTTTTTTTTTATCAAGATTCCTGCCAAACAGTTCAAGGTGAGTCCCTCTTCTTGAAGATGGAGTTCAAGTGGCTTTTCTCTCCAGAAAGATCTCTTGATTCCTTGGGAATTCCCTGGGGGCAATGTTGGTGTCACAGGAAAGCATGGAGCTGAAATCCAAACCTTGGTTCTTGTGTTCCGATGAAAGAAAAATTTAAAGTCAGACAACGAAAGTCATGCAAAAGAACTGTATTATAAGTGAAAGTGAGTGAAAGTAAAGTAAAAGTAAAGTGAGGCTCAAGCAGAGAGACTCTCGAGAGAGAGAGTGGGCCATCTCCGGGCAGACAATGACAAAGGAGACCATGTTGTCCCTAAATTTATTACTGTTGGATATTTACCAGGAGAACTGGGGACCACCTTCTGTACTCTTTGCCAACCAGGTGTTCCACTCTTCCTTCACATCGAATGTTGGAGTTTTTGACCTTATTTGGTCCTTCATGATGGCCATCTATTTAGGGGGGGCTTCATCTACAAGTCAATCCCATGTAAATGTGGGCACTGGGGTCAGTAACTGCTCAGAAGTTACTTTAGTGTGCCTACACTGCTAAAGGAATCTTCCTTCCCAGACAACTGGAGACACTTAGAGCCATAATTCCTAAATTCACAAAGGACCCTGTGGAGAGTTAGTCCCATTAATCGTTTTTTTTTTTTGTTTGTTTTCCTGACACTCAAATACCTCATTTGCGTTTGTTGTTTGTTTTCTACAGATTAACTGCCACCATTTGATTTCTTAAGATAGTTTAAAGAAGAAACCTAAAATAATTTAAAGAACACTTGTGACCTTGCCTGCATTTCACTGCTAATTGCTAGCTACTACCAAACACTGGTCCTTTCTTTTATCTCATCACCAGTTATGGCCTTTAAATGCTACATTTACATTTGTTCATAGTTAGCTTCCTTCGTGAGTCTCTGAGTTCAAGAAGAGTAAATTTTCTTCTGTCAATTTCGAAACACCATTCCAGGCACCTGTTAGCGATTTAGTAGATTTTTAAGGCAGTTATGGAGAGGTTCTGGGGGTTTTGAATATTAATCTTTTTTACAATGCTGATACCGGCATTGAGAATCAGGTCTCTTTCCTAGGTGTTGAGATTGAACACCCAAGAAATGCTAGGGCAAGAACAAATATCTTATTTAAAGGATGGAACAGAGGTGGGCAGAGGTGGGGGGAGAGAGGCTACTCTGCAGAGGAGGGGGCTCAAGTTGGTGTCTGAGGAAGTGGGGGTGTCCTGCCCCATTTATAGATTTTAGATTTCCTTTGTTCTCATATCTTCTTCCTCCCCTTATCTTACCTGTGTGGCCAAAAGGTGGGAAAGGAGACTTCCAACAATTCCCTGGAAGCAGATAACCTTAGCAATAGATTGGAGGAGGGGGAAGTGCTCTGAAGGCATTAGCATTTTACTTCCTCTTGAATCAGCCCCAATCTTCCTGACCTAAACATTCATTACCTACACTTACTGTCCTTTTGCCCCCCACTCCCCAACTCCCTCCCATCTGCAGCCTCAAAGGTAGACACATTTTTCTACCATAGACTTCCAGTACAACTGTGAGTTTTGTGTACTCATTCATAATTAAAGAAAAATGTCAAATTTTAGTTAAAGATTAGTATAAAAATGACATTTTTAAAATCCAGATTACTGAATCCTGTGAATTCTATTGTCACAGTCTTGATTAAAAATCTTGGAAAGTATGGAATTTAGAATCGAACAGAGATTCAAATAGCAACATCCTGTTATGCTCAAGTTCAGGACCCCCAAAAGACCACCATCGACCAAGATTGATGTAAGCAGCAAAGAGGCGTTTATTGAGAGCTAGCTGGGTCCTCTGTGCACACAGCAACTGGTGACGCTCAGAGGCCCCCAGCCCAGGGTTTGCAGCAGTTTTATACACTCTTTGGGGAAGGCTGGGACTTCACATACATCATAGCATCTCTTAGCAAATCATCACACACGGCGGGAAAATCATAAAACAACTCTAAAACATGATTAGCACATTCACTGGCAGGAACAAGTTGGGTAGGGGTGATTGGTTAGTACAAGAGGGGGATTCCTTTGAACTGATTGGTTTAAGTCACCAGGGGAGGTACATGCTGAACTACCTGGTTTCCCAACATGTTATCAACCACCATAAACTACTGGGAGAGTCATCTGTCATCCCAGGTATTTTCTCTGTCTCATGCTGATTGGTGGTTGCTAGGGGGTCCTCACCTAGCCTGACTGAGTCAGGGACACCTGGCGCCACAGATCTCTCCTGTTATTTGCAGACAAACAACTCAGCAGGGTGAGTGCCTAGGAGTGCTCTGTGGGTTTTTCCAAGGACAAGGGCCCCCTTCCTTGGATAGGCTTTGCTCTGAGGTAGAGGCTGGTTTCTAAAAAATGGAATTACATCAGTTTCTCAATACCACCATGCTAAAGTTAATTATGAGTTTCTTGAAATCCTGTTTCTGATTAGTATACCTTTGTGTGGGATGATAAAAATAGACAATATCTGTAATGACTTTTTGTCTGTGGTTACTGCAAAATAAATGTGAAATATTGTAAGTTTATTCAGACTTCATGGACAGTGAACAATGCCCCGAATTCTCTGGATTTGATAGATAATCTTGCTTCTTATTAGTTATGCGACCTGAGCCTCTTTATATCTTGATTTATTAATCTCAAAATTAAGGGTAACAGTGCCCACTAAGAAACATTGTTGTAACTAGTAAACAGAATGAAATGTGCTACCACAGGACTGGAAAATAAGAAATGCTGAATAAAAAACCAGGTGACTGAAATTTCTAGTAATTAATTCTACTTCCTCCGATCAGGCAAATTTCAGTTCCTGATGAAATAAAAAAATCCTCAGACAGATAATAATGAGTTTATCCACTTATTCAAAAGAAGTTACAGATAAATTATTTATTGTTTTTTTTATTTTAAAAGTTAATATTTAAAGAGGATGTCAATTCTTGAGAGTAAATCCCTTGTATTTCTTTATTTTAATAAACATCTTTTACAGGGTGCCAAAATTTTCCTGAAATAATTGGGAAAAAAAAGCATTTGGTTAAATACACAAAACATTTCAATTAAAAGATTAAAGCAATTAAGAAAATAAACTTTTGAATGATTAGAAACACTCATTTCTTAGCAAGCTCTCTTTTTATATACAAAACCACATTTTTAAACATATTACGTAAGGATACATAGTTCAAAAATGAACATAAACACAAGTAAATAAGAAATACTTTAGAAAAAATAAACCACCAATGAAATATCTAAACACCCAACGCATGTGAAGTCTAAATATTTATTATACATAGGCACCTGTGACATCAGGACAGGTAGGGCCAGGTAAACTCCACAATGTGAATGTTCAGAAGAGAGGTCCAATTTCTAACCATACTGCAAACCTGCCCCTTGATTAACTGCTGACTACTGCATTTCCACGTGTGATTCATCAGTGCCCACAGTCTGCAAAGCCAGGGTGAATAGCATGCATTGCATGTGTGCAGCACAACTGTGGCCACCCTAGAGAGTTCTTCCTAATTCTCTAGCTGATGTTTAACATGAGAATAAAACACTAACAGATGTGGTGTCTTAACTTGCCTGCTGTCTTACTGTCTTCTTTGGTGTATCCCTCTTGGCCAATGATCATCTGACTATAACTTTGGAAAGCTGCTTAGTGGAATAAAAAGAGACAGTGGAGGGAAGACAGGATGAAGAAAGAGAGGAAGTGGGGTTGGGGGGAGTGAGGGAGAAGAAAGAGAAGGGGAAACAGGGAGAGAGAGAGAAAGAGAAAAACATTTTATGTTATGCTCTGAATTAAAGTATTTGGAATGAAGTTCCACTGCATTTACTAACTTGCTGTGGGAACTTGGGCAAGTTACTTCTCTTCCCTGACCCTCAATTTGCTCATCTATGAAATGAAGCAGAGGAGAATTATAGCTTAAAATCCCTTCTAAGGCTTAGTTGCATGTGATACTTAAAAATTGCAGTATTCAATGTAAATCTACCCTGCATAGTTATTACCTTATCAAAACAATAACATCTCTATTTGGCAGGCATTTGTACAGATATTTTATTATATCATCAATAATTTGGAGGAAACTAATTACATGCTCACCTCCTGTTTGTAGATTTTTTTATAGTCCATATTTTACAACATGATGGATCCCTAATGTGGTCTACCCCATTTCAGAGAAAAGTGAAATTAAGTTCCAGAAGTAAATAACTTGACTAAGGCCAGGATATCAATTACCAAAGTCAGGATTTGATTCCTTGGATTTCTTTATTCCTTCCTATAAAAATAGTGTTGAGCCCATGCCAAGTACCAAGTAGATGAAGGGACAGAGTAGGTGGTAAAATGTCTCCAAGGATCACATCTCTTCTTCAACACTGAAGGTATCTTCTTGCCAGAATATCTTGAGAATATCAAGAACACAGATAATCTAAGCTTCCCCAAATTAATCAGATATTTGAAAAGAGACCTCAACTTACTTTTAGAGTGCTTTCCCAATATTTAGACTTTGATTCTGTTCATTTTACATGGAAAACATGAACTTCATAAGGGGGGAAAATGAACTTTACTAATTTCTATAAAAACAAAGCAAATATACACTTCTCATTTTGTTAAAGGAATAATGCTGATCCCTCATAACTTTACCATTGAATGGTAGATTACAAACAACATTTTAAGAAAAAAATAAATCATTTCATTCGAAAGGCAAAGTCCTCAAGGATAACTTTGTAAAATTTGTAACACAAGTAAAATGAATACCTAAACAACATTAAGATCAGAAATTTATCACTGCTACACCAAAAGCAAATTAATGCTAAATAATAATGAATGTTTACTGTGTTCTATTTGCCTGACAACAGTGTTAAATGCCTGAAAGTATTATAGTATTAATCCAATGACTCTGTAAGTATTGTCATAATTTTCATTTTATAAATGAGGAAATTTGAGAATTAGAGATGTTAATTAAGTAACTTATACAAAGATCCACAGAGGAAAAGTAGTAAAGCTGATATTCAAAACCAGATTGTTCTAAATCGAAGGCTAATGCTCTCCACATCTAATCTGATACTCACTTTGGGATTTCAATCTTAATTAATTAATAGAAAGATGATAATACTATCATAATAAAAATCAAGATGTTAAATAATTTAAGATGAAGAAGATGAGTTAAGGCACAAAATATTCACACTTAAGTAACACTAGGTGTTTAAGTAGACATCAGTGGGATTCCTTTGAGTATAGACCTTCTCCTGCAAAAAAGACACATATGTAGCTACAGCAGAGTTTGGAGGACAATACGTAGGAACTCTGAAGCTAGTTATAGTAAGAGCTATGGAGGAACCTGAGACACTAAGCACCTCTGGAGAAGCCAGGACTTGTAAGACTACAGGAACTTGGAGGTAGATTTCATCAGTTCCATGCATCTAGAAGTATAGAGAAGGAGTTCAACATTTCTTCAAAAATGGTAAGGGCATATTGGGTTACATAGAGTATTTCAGAAAGCAACAGCAAGATGGAGTCTGAGAGATTCTAGCAAGTTTGTTTTTTTCCTTCTTCAAACTTTCTTTTTAACATGACCCACAGTAAGAAACACATTTTTAAAAAAATCACAACCACAACCCAGTATATATATATATATATATATATATATATATATATATATATATATATATATATATATTGTTATAGACACATGTATTTGGTTGACACAAGTATCTTACACAAGGAATTTTTGCCTATACTATAGCATGACACTCTGACATTTTTCTACCACATTCTATTTCTATTTTTTTTAAATATTGCAACTAACAGAATTGATTTCACATCCAGTAAAGGAACACAAATTATTGTTTAGAAAGCATTGCCTAAGAAGATATTGAAGGAAGTGAATGATGACAACCTATGTGCTCTAGAAAAGGGAAGGACTCAGGTAACCTGTTGGCCATTTTGGTCCATTATTAAAATCTTAAGGATAAAGTGTGTTTAAGGTCATGAATGCAGTTTTGACATCCTGGAGTAGGTAAGCTGTTTGGAAGGAAAAAAGCAAATCTTATCATAAAGCATAAGATTAAAAATTATGCTCTACAGAAATATCAATAGTTCTGCAGTAAAGAAAGGAAGAGAAATTAGAGAAAGAACAAGTAATATATTTATATGAGAAATCTAATAACGTATAATCATTTGAGACTATTATTTTAATGTCAGGGATCATTGATATATTTTGTACTGATTTTTAAGATTAATATTATTAATATTATTGTCAGTGTCGGCTGGTAGGTTGGGAACTATAAAATAATTTCTTCTTGGTGAAGTTGCAAATCAATTGTCTAAAAATGTTGATAGTTTATTCTGCCATCTAGTGGTCTGTTTTATTATGTTATCAGCAACACATTAACAAGTACTGACTGGATTGGGAAAAAAAATTTTAATCAAAGATACATTTTTAATTAGAATACATGTCATGGGTATATTGAGAGCCAGCCAACTGAATTAACAAGGTTGACTTTCCTCATAAAGTTGAAATCTGACACCTTTTCAAAAAATTCCTACTCATAAAATTCTAAGTAAAAACCATAAAGTAAGTAGGAATAAACCTAAAATGAAATAAACAATATGTTTATGAAGAAAACTATAGAGCTTTACTAGGGAACACAGAAGAATAAAAATATGTACTGTGCTTCTTAAAGAGTCATTATTAGAAATACACGTACTTTTCCCAAAGTAGGTCATAAAAAAATAAATCCAGGCAAATTTCCAGAAGATTTTGGTTTATATATTTTAACAATAAAAATTGGCTCAAGAGTTCAAATAAAAGCAAAAATGTGAGACAATAACAACACACATACACACACACAAGGGAAAAAGATAAAAATGTTATTAAGTCATAGTCATTAAAAGTAAAATGTGCAGGAATATTCAAGTAAGTCAGTTAAATAGCACAGAGTCCAGAAACAGATTTATGAAAAATATTGAAACCCAGCAAATTATTAAAGCCACATTTCAAGTTGGTCTAAAAGGATAGTGAGTATTTGATGAATGGTATTGTGAAGATTCCTTATATAATTGAAAAAAGTAATTATTTCACTTCAAGTTATAAACCAATAGGAATTCCTTATATTCATAGAGATAAATGTTAAAACAGTAAACTGTGGGAGTCTTAAGGAGAAAATGAAGGATAATTATGATCATGTGACTGGAAAAGACTAAGTAAAACAACTCTGGAGCCATGAGGAAAAGGCCTAGCATGTGTGATTATGTAAAAATTTTCAGTTTCCCTGTGATGAAGGACATCATAAACAAATTTCAATGACCAGTGTGATTCACTGGAAATTGTCATCAGAATATAAAAATGCCTCTACACATCAAGACAAGTCAACAGAGAATGGACAAACGATTTGGATTGAGATTCCCTGAGATGTACAAAGTGTTGATAAATTGATAAAAAGATGTCCAATCTTAACACTGACCAAAAAGTGAAAATTAAAAGCAACACAAGATGCTCTTATTATTTCTAAAGTTTGGTGATAGCAGGAAGGTATGATAATGTGGAAAACGGGAACTCACAAACACTCTTGCAAAGTAACAAACCCAGGAGGCATTACTGGGAGGCAGCACGGCAGAAGCTATGCCATTTGTAAACACATTTAGTTTTCTTTTATTTTTTAAAAATATTTATTTATTTATTTTTGGTGGTGCTGGGGACTGAACCCAGGGCCTTGTGCATGCAAGGCAAGCACCCTACCAACTGAGTTATATCCCCAGCCCAACATGCTTAGTTTTCGACACAGAAATTCTACTTCTGGAATCAATTTTCCATAGGTGCACTAAGATATACATCCATTGTTTCCATTTTTAAAAACAATAATACAAAAGGGGGCAAATGAAGTGAAATAACTTTCTTCTGCTTTCCAAAGGATACTCTCTGCTTCTTCAGTGGCCACTTAGATTCAGTCTCCTTTCTTGGAGACTCCTCTTCCCCACCTCCCTAGCACTCAGATCTGAGAGGTCTGTCTGAACTTACTTCCATGGTAACCTCCCATCTCTTGGTTCCCTCATTCCATTCGACTCACTCCCTGATGAGTTTATATTTCTTGCCCAGATTTTCCCTCTACCTCCCATCCAGACTCATTCACCTACCGGCCTGCTTGACATCTGCTTGTCTATATCTGATGTACATCTCAAACTTAACTTGAAAAACTACCTCTTGCCCTTCTCTTCCAAACCTGTTGTCCCTTAAATCTTCTAGATCTCAGTAAACAGAAATGGCATCATCCCCGTTGCTTAGGCCAAAACTCTATAATTCATATTTGAAAGCATTTTCTCTCATGTCTTCTAGCTAATTTATGCAGCCTCATTATTGGCTGTACTTCCAAGAGGTAGAGGAGGCCAACAATCTCTCTCCTTCATCTTTCTTCTCTATTCTGACTCAGCATCATTTCTTCCTTGAATGACTTAAACTGCCTCCTAACTAGTACCCCCAGCTTCTATCTTTACCCCTATGGGGTCTGTTTTAGTAGAGTGTGTAGAATCTCTTGTGCTCTTTTGAATCCTCAAAATCCACAGACAGGGCATGGCCCTGGGGCCCAAGCATATACTATTTCCTCTGCTTCTGTTTTATCTCTTATTTTTTCACCTATTTCAAGCTTTCATTCAAATATTGCATTCATATTGAGACTTTCCTGTCTACTGTATTTTAAACTGCAAGATTCATCACTATCAGATATAGTATGTATTTTGTTCTTTATGAATTTATGTATATTTTGTCTCCTCTAATTAGATTGTTTCTGGGGTAGGATTTTGTTTGCTCATTTACCTGATTTTTGTTTAGTATCATTTACATATGTAGCTCTATTCTTAACACACAGAGTTTGACACACAGTGGATATTCAGTATCTGCTGAATGAAGGAAAGATGGAAATTTATCAGGAGAGTATCATAAAACAGTGGTCTTCAACCTTTTGTTCGTGTATTCCTCAAAAGTATTTTAAGAAACGATGATATTGACTTTATTTTAATTATAATGTTATGTGGCAAAATGTGTGATTTCTTGTCTTTTAATATTTGTACCTATGCTTTAAAATATACTTTCATCAAAACCTAGATATTGTAAATTTACTTATTTAATTTATAGAAAACATTTGTCATGTAATCCAAATAACAAAGAAAATTTTTTGTGTCAGAAAAATATGACTATATTTTCAAATAAAATAAATATATAATCACCAGTTTCAGGGGCAACTGTCACATTTTAAATTCCAAATCTATGCATTTCCAATTTCTCAATATGTTAAAACCCTCTATGCCTTGTTCTCCCTGGCTCCCACCCCTTGACTTATGCATTCTTCAACTGTCTCTTGATTTCATCCCTTAAAATACATTTATGCTTATGCAGTGGCATCATAGGAAATACCAGGGATTGGTAAGAGGTAAGCTTTCCTGCTGTCATGGTGATTGAATGATTATGAAAGTGGATGAGGAAAGGAGAACAGTCAGAGCACAGGGCATTCTCAATATAGCTGCTGTTGAAAGTGAATTTGAGAGTTGGAGATCTGGAAATCAACCCCTTGAAACATTCCTGTCTGTAATCCCAGCAACTCAGAGCCTGAGGTAGGAGGATCACAAATTTGAGACATCGTGTGCTACCTAGAGAAAGACCCTGCCTCCAGATAAAAACATAAAAAGGGACTGGGATGTAGCTAAGTGATAGAGCACCAATCAATCCCAGTGGAAGGAAAGAAGGAAGAAAGGAAGGAACAAAAGAAAACTTTTCATTCCCTTATATTGCTGAAATCTTTGACCAACCCTGGAGAGTCAGGCATTCATATTTATACTTCATTTTTAAGACAAATTACACTGGGGGATTATGCAAAAGCAGAAAGGAAATAGGTATATCTATATTTCATCATGTGAACATTTCAAGAAATAATCTTCATTGACAAAGGCAAGTTGTGTGACAATGCTTCCCATTTAGTCTTGAAATATGATTAAACCCTAACATGTAAATTCAAAGGAGGACAGGACAAGGAATCGGACAATGCCATCAGCTGGGCACCTCTGAGGAGTGGTTGGGTCATGTGGAGGAAGAAATTCTTACATTGCTCAGTTAAATTTTTATAGTTTGAATTATTTTTAAGTCAATTAAGAATAAATGATTTAAGTTTAAGAAAATTATTAAGAAAAATTTTAAAGGTAAAATGGACTCTGTTACTGTTGAAGTAACAGTAACTTGTAATTGGCTGAGACTTTTTGAAGTAGTGAGTGAATCACTTATTGGTAGTAAGTATTTTGTTGCCCTGTTCTCTTCTGTCTCATTATTTTTTTTTAAACAAAGTCTGTTTTACCATTCATGCTTAATAGTTTCTTCTATACTTGTTAAATAGGAAGTTCTAGATACTTAACATATTTACAGTCATTATCTCATTTTTCTTCCCTATTTTGTGGTGAAGAGTCAGGGGCAGAGAATTGGCTCAGCTTGAACACAGAGAAGTAGAAGTCCACAAACAGAAAATATCTTTTTTTTCTTAATACTTTAAAAAGTGAACATAACATTTGAACAGATTTGTGAGATACAGTATAATAATTTGTTACAAAGTGTCATGACCAAAAAAGGGTAATTCACATTTCCATCTCCTCCAACATTATCATTTCTATGTGTTGGGAAAATTTAGACTTCTTTTTTTCCAGTTATTTAAAAATACATAATACAATATTGTAGACTGTAATTACCCTACTGTGCTATGGAGCACTAGAACTAATTCTTTCTGTCTAACTGTAATTCTCGGTATCTGTTATCCAAACTTCTTTTACTCCCATCTTCTCTTCTCCTTCCTAGACTCCAGTTATCATTATTCTACTCTCTTTTTCTATAAGGTTATTTAGTCATTTTTTTTTTGTCACTGTTACCAAAGATCTGACAAGAACAACATAGAGGAGGGAGAGTTTATTCGGGGCTCATGGTTTCAGAGGTCTCAGTCCACAGATGCCTGACTCCATAGTGCTGGGCCCCAGGTGAGACAGCACATCATGGCAGAGTGACGTGGAGGAGGAAGGCAGCTCAGGACATGACAATCAAGAAGCAGAGAGAGAGAACTCTGTTCATCAAAGACAAAATATAAACCCCAAAGGCACACCCCCAGTGACCTTCCTCAAGGTACATCTGACCTGTCTCAGTTACTGCCCACTTAATCCATATGAGTGGATTAACCCATCCATTAGGCTATATCTCTCATAATCTCATCAATTCACCTCTGAAAATTCTTCTACTGTCTCACACATGAGCTCCTGGGGACACCTCATATCTAAACCATAACAGAGATCAACTTTTGCAGCTTCCACATATGAATGAGAACATGCTCTATTTGTTTCTGTACCTGATTGATTTCACTTAACCTCATATCCTCCAGTTGAATACATGTTGTTACAAATGACTGAATTTTATTTTTTTATGGCTGAATAGTATTCTATTGTGTGTATGTACCACATTTTCCTTACCCATTGATCTGTTGATAGACACATTGGTTGATTCCATATCTTGGATATTGTCAGAAAACATCTGTCTAAAATGCACAGACACACTGTGACTATTAGATTATAATTTTTGACATAGAAGCATGAAGATCCATGGACAATAAAAACCAAGAGCTCTTCTAATATCTCTTCTATTGTATTATTTGATATTTTAAAGGTATTGAAAGAATTTAATAGCAAATATAATTTACTAAAATATTTTACACAATTTCTTAAATATCATTGAAATAAACCTTTTTTTTTTTTTTTTTTGGTGCTTGGGATCGAACCCAGGGCCTTGTGCATGCAAGCCAAGGGCTCTACCAACTGTTATCTAGTATTTAAAATCTTCTAAAAACATATGAGGGAAAGATAACAGAAATATTTGTCAAAGGGAAAAATGTGAATGGTTATTTTTATGATTTAAGCATGTGTTTATTTGTATGTATTCATCAAAATGAAAATATAATGGAAATTTACAAAAACAGGAAAATTTATATTTGAGTTTGAGGTCTGTGACACTTTTAGTATTGGATATAATTATATCCGATATTATAATATCAATGAAGGAAAATATCAGGAAGGTGGTTGAAGATTTCAACACCATTCCTCTGCCTCTTTCAGAGATATGGAACATATAATGAAGAGGAGTAATAAAGCCATTTCTAGATTATGAGTGAATTATTACAAAGCTTTATGTGGTACCCAGGGTCAGAGTAATCTCCCAGGACTCTAATTAATGCTGTATTTCCCATATTTATTTTGATCCTATGCAATATTTTCAGGAATAGAAGTGAATAGGAGATGGACTATTATACCCTCACTAGAGTATGGAGACCCACTCCCTAGACCAACAGGTATGGTCCACTCCAAGAATAGTTTCACAGCTTTTTTCCTGTTCTTTATATTAAGATTGCATTACTTAATTGAAATAATATTTAACTAATTTTTTTTAAATCTTAAACTTGCCAATTAATTAATAAATTCAACATCAAATCTTAAAAATTACATTTTTGTCATTCATGTGACAGTGAGAAATATTTCAAGTATAGATTAGCACTTTAGTGATTAGCTTTGTAAAACTGGTGTTAATACATACTCAAATATATATTCAGCATTTTGCAGTAATAAGTTATTCTTTTTAAGGTCACAGTTATTTATTGTAGAAATATGAGACAGCTCAGAATCTAAAAATATCATCCTCATAACCCATAGATGTACATACTTTTAAGGAATGCATTCTCTTATACAGAGACTCAGCAAGAGAAGTCAGAAAATCTTAGGATAAAAGTTTGTATTTAATTTTTACACAATCACACAATGCCCCATAAGTATATATGATTAGTTTGTATCAATTAAAAATAAAATAAAACTTTAAGCTTCATAAACGACAGTTTAACTGTCAGTTTAACAAAGTGCTGTACACATTGATCGATCTTCAGTTTAACTTAAGAGAAAAAAATTCTTCTAATAATCAATTGGAGAGAAAAATAAACTGATAGAAATTTACACATACAAATTGCAATACCAAATCTAAGGGAACTCACTTCAAAGAGTGAGGAATCAAAAAACAAAATAAAGAAACATTATATATGTGTGCATGTATATAAACAATAGACATGCCCCACAGGAATGAGGAAAAGATTCTTCAACATGAAGTAGGTACATAGTTACTCAGGTGTGGATCCCATCAATGCAAACCTCTCAGTAATCACATCCATAATCACCACAATTGTTGTTGAAAAGAGATGCATAAAGTTTAACTCTTGTATATGATAAAATCTTTCATATGCATTGCAATTATCAATTTATAGGGCTTGTTCTTTTTAGTATTGTCTATGAACTCTTGATATCAGCTTTTAATAGTTCATCTAAATTCAGTGATACTTTTACTTGCTAATTTAATTCCTCTCACGTTTCATATATTCTTCTCCATCCTATAATAATATTATTGAACAGTGAGAAAAGAAAATTTTAAATATATACCTTTTATTTATTTATTTATTTTGCATGTGTATGTGAATAGAAGCAAGACGGCCCGATGGCACAAATTTCAGTGCTTTAATCTTGGACTTTCCAGCCTGCAGAACTGTGAGAAAATAAATTTCTTTTCTTCATAAATAACTTTGTCTCATGTATTCTGTTACAGTAGCACAAATAGATGAAGACAAAGTGGTACTTATACTTGCAGATTTAGTATGACTCTTAACTTGTGGAACATTCTTCTCATACATTACCAAGACTTCTAATCTAGCAGATCAAAAAAGTACTGTTATGGGATTTGGTCTATAATTGGGTTCCCTATGACTCATGATGTGTGGTGCCTAGTTTTACTCTTTTGTTTATTTTCTGGACCTATGTAATTTAACTATTGGAGATATGACACCATATATTGATTTTGTTTTTTTGTTCAGAGTGTATATACAACATCCTGGGGGAAAATACTTCAATCAAGCAAGATGTTATTACAGAGCCAGTACCCTAGCTGAACATTTAATAGGCCATTCCATCATTCTGCCAGGCCAGCTGCTTTCCTGTGGTGCAATTTATGAAAAGATCAATGGATACCTTGGCTCTGTGTCCACTGTTGCGACTCCTTTACTATGAAATGAGCACCTTGTTCTGACATAATGTTTCGTTTGTATGTAAGTATTCTGTGAACTTTTGTTGTTTCTGGAAGATCACTATATTAGTCATCTTGTGCTGCAGTAACAAAATATCATACACCAAGTGGCATAGACATTAGAAATTCATCTTCTCATAGTTCTGGAGGCAAAAATAACAATAACCCAGATGAGGGCGTGATAGAATCAGTTTCTAGTGAGGACTCTGTTCCTTGCTTACATACAGATGGCCAGTTTCTTGTTGTAAATCCATATGGAGGAGAGATAGAAAGGGAGAGAGAGATCTCTTTCTCTTCCTAGACCACCAATCCTATCAGATTAGGCTCCTCCCTTATGACCTGTTATGGTTTAAATAATGAAGTGTCTCCCAAAAGCTCATGGGTGAGACAAGGCAAACGACTTCGGAGATGAAGTGATTGGGTTATGAGAGTTTTTAATTTAATCAGTGCATTAATGCCCTGATAGGGAATATACTGGCTGGTGACTGCAGGCAGGTAGGGTGTGGCTGGAGGAGGTGGGTCATTAGTGTTGTGACTTTGGGGTTTATATTTTATTTGTGGAGGGGAGAGTCTCTTTCTCTGCTTCCATATTGTCATATCCTAAAGTGTTTTTCTTGACCACACCCTTCCACTGTGATGTTCTGCCACACTTCAGGCCCCGGCGATGGAGTTGGCCATCTATGGACTGACTCCTCTGAAACTCTGAACCCCCCAAATAAGCTTTTCCCTCTCTGAAATTGTTCTTGTCAGATTTTTTCCTCACAGTGGTGAAAAGGCTGAGTAAAACATGATCTGACTTAACCTTATTTACTTAAGAGCCCTATCTCCAAATAAAAGTCACTTTGGAGACAAGCGTTTAGATACATGAATTGGGGTACAAGATGATCCATGGCAATTATTATGAGTGAAAAAGGCAAATCCATAATCCATGACAGTAGGAAGGAAAAACTGCTGCTTCTTTCAAGGTCAAACACATCTGATGTATAATAAAATGCCTACCAACTACCTGTCCAAGTTCTTTATGAGATGATATCATATTAAAATCAGCATTTGTCTCAGCTGTTGGCAGATTGGGCTATAGCAGTGGCAGGAGCTAGGTCAATTTTTGTGAGATGATGGCCTAGTTGTCCCCTCCAGTTCCGCTACCATGCTCACACCATTCATTCAAGAACTAGGGCCTGCATCTACTGAAGTGTTTGGCTCTGAACAAACTTTCCAAAATCATCTCAAACTTTTCTACCATAGTTCCTATATGCTTCACAGTAGCTACAAATCTGTCCCTTGAGTCTGGTAGACATTGGTCATGTTAAAGCCTCAATATACCTACTGTATCTCCCCCACAGCATTGTGCTGCTAACTCTCCTAATTTTCATCTTTCAAGTCTCTAATTACTTGTTGGTTCCTTAGCATAACTTTTCCTGACTTTTTGTGCTCAGTAGTCTCCTTTGGTTAATTTCTACCTTACCCTTGTATTTATTTCATTCAATCCTCTTACATATCATTATTTTATGTGTTTGCTTACTTCTCTTCCAAGCACATTTTAAGTTCTATGAGCTTGCTCCACTTGCTAACTTCTGTATTTTAAACAACTCTTATATTGACTGGCACATAAATAATATTCAATAAATGTGTCTTAAAGAATTAACTAATGAATATTTACTATATACCAGACATATGCTTAATTATTAACATGGATTAGTTCAGATTAAGAAGTAGGATTAAAATGTTTAAGTTACTTGTTTGAAATTGTACAGTGTGTATATAGGGGATTGGTTTAACATTTGAATAGCCATCTTAAATGTTAATCACCATCTTATAAGTTTTTTTTTTTTTTTTGTATTTCCTCTTACCTGAACTCTCCTTACCTCCATTAGTGACCTACCCTGTGGTTCCATAACCCTAAACCAATCCCAGAAGGACATGACCCCTTGACTCTGGAAAGCCTTATGATGCCATGGACCTAAGCCAATCCCATGCTATTCCTTACCTGCCTAGCTCTGACGTAAGCACCCCAAAGCCTATTCCACAGTGCCAGGCTACAACTCCAAACCCTTACCCCACAAAAGCTCAACACCCGAACATTTTAGGGCCTCTCTCCGTCTATGGAGATGTGTGCCTTTATTTGTCAGTTCATCTGTATCTCTGCCTGGTCTCCACCTTCCATCTCTTGCTCGCTGATCTCCTAGTTCCTCGCTTTCCTTTCAGAGTAAATGAACAAAGAAAAACAAAAACAGTGGTCAAGCCCTGATATTTCTTACTAACAGTGTATACTCTTAATGGTCTGTATACATGGCTATCAAAATATTAACTATAATTTTTTTCCAATTGATTATTTAAAAAAAAAATTTTAGTTGTAGATGGTCACAATACCTTTATTTTATTTATTCATTTTTATGTAGTACTGAGGATCAAACCCAGTGCCTCACACATGCAAGGCAAGTGCTCTGCCACTGAGCCACAACCCCAGCCCCCAATTGCTTATTTTTTGGATAGTTTTTATGTCTTCTTTTTTCAACATTTCTATCTTTTCAAATTTTTATTTAAGTGTTAGTTTCTAAATATAAGAAAAATAGATTAAAAGTGTTATGTTTAATGACCTGTGAAAATGTTACATCTAACTTACTAAGATCACTAAATATTATATATATAGATATGAATGTAAAATGCAAACCAGGTTATGTAGTACTTGAGTAAAAGAACAGATTATTTAGTAAAAGAGCATGCCTGTTGTCCTACATCCTCCACATCCTGGCTCAGAAGTTTCCTGATCTTTGAATGTGCCCAAATCTATTTTGTCCCCACTTCACACTGTTTTTTTCAGCATTATGTTCTACTTCTGTTATATAACACGGCTTTCTGTTGCTTTGATTGATGTTATCTTCCAGAATCTAAATTGCTTTGTGCTTTGAACTTTTCCAAATCCCTTTCTTCTTAAGTTTACTTACTCACTCATTAGCAGGTATGCAATTCAATTCACTCATCCAAATCTAGTTATTTGTGTTTTTACCATGGTTGGTGCTTGTTTGTTCTAGGCACTATGTATTTTTGTGCATATAGTTAGTTAGTTAATTATACCCCTCCTCATCCCAGTGAAAATTTAGGAAATCAATCAATCAATCAATCAAATGTGTGGCTCTTGTCTTCAAGTAAATCACAATATGGCTCTAAACTCAATAATTATCACATGTAAATAAATATTGAAAGGATTTTAAAAGGATCAAGTAAAATGTGTCAGGATTATAGAATAGAAAAAGCTTACTTGCTGAGTCTGAAAATTAGAGAAATACCAATGGAGATGTAATTCCTCTGAGCCTTGATATATCATCCTAAATTTCAGAGACAGGAATTGCAGTAAGATGTTTCAGGCATTTTTCTGCAATACAAAGAGCACTGATTCTTAAAACTGCAAATTCTTCAGCTCAGCATCAATGTGATCCTTGAACTTTGGTCAATAATTGCTGTCAAATTAGTACAATGGTCTCCTTTTTGGTCTTGGTTTTAACATCTATCCAATTGAGAGAATGACAATGTTTTAATTCTATCTTATTAGAAAGATTAATAAAGTGGCATCATAAGACCTACATTGTATAAAAGATTTTGTCATTGCAAATATTTATAGTTATTGGTTATTTTCACAGAACAGAAAATGGACTATAAAGAAATAATATAACAAAAATTCTATTTTAGTATCATCTCTAGTGTGTGTAGTCTTGTTAAAATTCATTTTCACATCTCAACCATACAAGGGGTGTTAATGTAGCTCTTTAAAATCAGCACTTTTACATATCTCCTTATTCATCAGCTAGGAAATACGTTTCATATTCAGGATGGAAGGGAGACAATATTTTCCGGGAAAGATATAAGTTCAGCCCTGTTCCTTTGAACTTATAAGTTCTTTATAAGTTTATAAGTTGTTTTTTTTTAAAAAAATAACTTTATAAGTTCAGCCTGAATTTAGAAATCAAATGCATCTTAAAGGGTTTGGGAAGACCAAGAATCTGAAAGACAATTTTTCCACCTATAGGTGGAGCCAGAGGAATACAATTCAAAACTGCTTTTTTCTTTTTTTGAGTTATTTAACCATAAATCATCAACCAAGCAAATACATCTCCTTTCCTTTTCTTTCTCTCCTTCCTTCTCTTCTCTCTCCCTTTCTTTATTTGCACAGAAGCCATTTTTTACTACCATTTTTGGTTGTTTCTCTTTTTTTTCCTTTCCTGTTTTTTTTCTCCATTTGTTCTATTCTTCTTTCCTTATTAAGTAACACATTTCAAATATATGTTCTTTAAAAATATTGAAATGTCAGAATTACATTTTTATACTTGAAGGTATCCTTGGTGATTTTATATTCTAGTCCCTTCTGCATGGGTTTCTGAGACCAAAGAGATTTGGGAATTTTAGGGCTCAACAGAAATCTTGCTTTTCCAAATAATCAGGCATATAGCCGAAGTCCTGACAAAGAACATTTTTCTCTTTTCTTTTTACAAAATAAATCTATCTTTTCCTGTTTTTTTTTATGCCTATAATCAAGTGTTTTTTTCTGACCTCTTCCCCTCAAAGTGAATTATCTCACAAGATTCTCTCCATCCCCACAAGTGGGCATTAAAAAATGATTTGGGGCTGGAGTGGTGATAATGGTAATTTTATTATTTGCTCAGGACCTTAGAGGTCCTGGAAGTGTAGGCTGGATATTTCTCTTTTGTAACTTTCTTTTCTAACAGCTCTTAAAGTGTCTGAAACATCTGTGATGAGCTGAGAGCAACAGAAAGGGTGGTATGAAAAACCAAAAAGAGAAATAAGGTAACTATAGGAATGAGAGAGTATCAAACCCAAATCCTTACACTTAGACCTAAAGGAATAGGGGCATTGGAAAATGGCCTGTCTCATGCCTGCTGCCTAGATATCAGTCCCCAACAACACTGAATCCTTGCAGCTTCCTTTCAGAATCTTCTGGAACTCTAAACAAAAACAAAAACAAAAACAAAAAAAAAAACAAAAAAAGGAAAAGTATCAGAAATCACATCCTGGGGGTTCATAGGGCAAAAGAGATTGCATTTGATTTTGTGGCAAATTATTATTGAAATGATAAATGTCATCTTTGGGGGGAAATTTAAAGGTGGAGCTAACCCTGTCTGAAAGACACAAGAACTCAAAGGTTGTCATGGAAATGTAATACACATCCTTGTACAAGCGTGGTTGCCATGAGATAGACCCAAGAAGTCAGATCAAAGTCTTTGTGGAGGGAAAGATGGTTAACAGTACTCAGGAGAAAAGAGGCCCCTCAACCCACTAGACAGGAAAGATCAATGAATCTTTTTTTTTTTTTTTTTCGAGAGAGAGAGAGAGAAAATTTTTTAAATATTTATTTGTCAGTTTTTGGTGGACACAACATCTTTATTTTATTTTTTTATGTGGTGCTGAGGGTGGAACCCAGTGCCCCGAACATGCCAGGCTAGCGAGTTACCGCTTGAGCCACATCCCCAGCCCAAGATCAATGAATCTTCAGGGACAGGCCAAGGACTTTGCATGCCAGCAGGCTATGTAAAGGGAGGGACTATATGTATGTTTTAAGGACAAATCTATTGATTCATTTACATTGGAAAGTGAAAAAAATATTTTTTGGTCAGAGTTAAAAATATGAATGGGGATACAGTGAGAGAAAATATTTTGAAGATATTAAATGAAAGTAGAACAAACTATTATAGCTTTACAGTGATTTCAATAGCAATTTAGAAACAACAAAGTACACATATAAAGGCATTTAAAAAAGAAAATCTGCTAGAAATATTTTCATAAACTTTGATTACTGAGAATGTCTTTGTTCTTAACTTTTAAAAGTTATTTTCCCTGGATCTAGAATCCAGGGTAGGCTTTTTGTTTTCTTTTCAGTACTTTAAATTATTATCCCACAGTTTTCTTGCCTGTGTGATGTCTGTTGACAATCTACTATAATTTTTATTTGTTTTCTACTCTAAATTGTGTAAATTCCTCCACTCGGCTGACTTTAAAATTTCATCTTTCATTTTTAGTTTTTCCAGTTAAATATTATAATCTTAAATTGTAAAAAAATTAGCATTTTGGAAAGCTATAAAATAAAATTTGTGTTTTACATTTTACTAGAAAAAATTTAAACTTAGAACAAATTAAGAGTATCGTGCATCTCCATGTGTCCATTACTTACATTCCAATAAACATCTCAACATATACCAAATATTTGAATGTAATTTACTGACCCTTAATAAGTGAATTGTTTAAGTTTCTGCTGGTAATGATATGTACATGAGTAGCTTATCAGACAGGAATCACTGGAATAGTGGATTTTTAAGCCAGAATTGTTTAAAATATTGGGGCAAATCAGACTAGTTCTGCTTTCAAATTGATTCCCCACAGACCAGAAACAGGAACATAATGGGAGTTTGGTTTTTCAGAGGAATATCTTGCCAAAGGAGGTGATGTGAGGTAGGAAAGTATTCATTGGGCAGTTCCCCTCACTGGGCATAGATAGAAATATAGTTTAATTATAATTAAATAAACCAAGTAATAACAGCTGGCTAGTCATCATGTTTTAGAAAATAGAAATTTAAACAACATTTGGTAAGAACTCTACTGGGTGACATACTAGATATTTTACCAAAGTTATATTATTTGAATCCCACTGAAAGAGGCTATTGTTTCACATGTAAGTCAACTGAGGCAAACAGCTGTTAATTCACTTATTCATGACAAATGACTAGTGAGGTAGATCACAACTAGGAGCATAATTCAGTTCAATCTGGTTCTCAAGTGTTTTTGTTTCCCCAACAACCCAGAAACTACAGAGAAAATCAGGCCTTACTGGCATCCTGCTTGCTCCCCAAGGACCCATAACCAGAATGATGTCCAGGAGTGATGTAATTGACCATGCAGAGCAGTTTAGGGTGTTCTGATATTCAGAAGATGAATTGCAATCTAGACAAGAAAGTACTTTCTTCAGTAGAGTGTGGTGGGGCACACCTGTAATCCCAGCTACTCAGGAGAATCTCAGATACTGAGGCAGAAGGATCACAAGTTCAAGGTCAGCCTGGGAAACTTAGTGAGACTTTGTCTCAATATAAAACATTAAAAGGGATGGGGATGTAGCTCAGTGGTAAATCACCACTGAGTTCATTCCACAGTCATGCAAAATAAATAAATAATAATAATAAAATAATAATAATAACCTTCATTAATGATGAAGAGGACTGGGACACAATTAAGAATCTCACTTCGGCTGTCTAGAAAACATTTAGACACTTTAAATCACTACTTAATGTGCATTTTTAAAGACTCTTTGGATATTTAGCTTACCTCCTCAATTTTATAATAGACTGCTAATTTGGTGGTGAAAGAAATTTGTCCACAGATATCACTCTATACAACAGGACTCAGAAAGGAGAGTCTGCATGGTGATGGAGGCAGTTCCCAGACAGATGGGTGGATGCCGCAGTCTGGCTGGGCACAGAATCACGAGCCACTCAAGCAGGAACAAAACTTTATTTTTGAAAATGCCGCCAATACCCCTTACGAGTCAGGCAAGCAAGCCGGTCCACCCACACGGTCGCGTCTACCGGAACCGGAACCGGGGCCCAGGACCTCCCCCGGAATTCCCTCCTATTATCCTTCCCCAACCAATGGGAACTGTCCAGTAGCAGGCCAAGGTGAACAGCAGGAGTCCAATTTCCATATGAATGTAAATCTTCTCAATGGCTAGCTGGCGTCACCTTACAACCAAAAGTGCCATGCATCATAATACTTTGCTGTGGCTCCTAGCAGGTGGACCCAGTGAGCTGGACTTGGGTGAGAAGAAGCCTAACAAGTGGAGGGTGGGAACTGCTGGAGTTGTGGCTCCATGCTCCATGTCTTTGTTTCCCTACTATGAGGACAGCTTTTGTGTGAAGTTCAAATAATTTGGGACGCATGGATTTCCCAAAGTATAATTTTTTTTTATTTTAGCAATTGATAACATGAATAAACATTTGAAGAAGTTACCTGTTAACATCCATTTAAAAAAAGACCTTCTCTACAAGTATATTCCTGGATATTCTTAGCAAGAACAATGTTGTACACATTGACCAATGCAGAGAAAAATACTAGGTGAGAAATAATGTAAGCATCATATTGGATACTACATGAAATATTCCCAGGCAAGATGCTACTTTGCCAAATAAAAATAGACTAAATGATGAGGAAAGAAATGATGGGCTATGAGTTTGGAAAGATGGGGAATAAGACTAGAAGAGCTAAGGTTACCACCCTGTAGGCCAAGTGTAAATGGCATGTCATAGAACTTTCTCCTCTCACATAGGAAAATCTGAGGTGTCAGAGAGGAATTACAGGGAGTTATTTATAGAGCAACAACTGGAAATTGGGGTTTTTCCTTTATAACCTAGATATTTTAAAAAACAAAATTAAATTCCTCTTTTCTCCTTAGAATGAAATATCTTGCTTAGTGAAGAATGTCACAACTTAATTCATCTTGTGAACTCTTATTTGTACCTTACATATACATTATCTATTGTTCTCAATTTAAAAACATTTATTTGGAAAATGTTTGATATTTTCATTTGAAAATGGTCTATTGGTAGATCCAAATGACTAAAAGCATTTTTAAATAGTTCATGTGATTAAAGTAAAATATTTTTGAAAGGGAAAATTCAGGATTTACAGAAAGGCAGTGGTGTCTAAAAGCAAGAGCAGGAAAGAGCAGCCCAGAGGTCAGTTTGAATCCTGGCCCTACAGAAGAACCTGAACTAATGCACTCAGATACTGGGGGTCTTAGCTTCTATGACATAGAACAAAATCACCGTCTTGCAAGACATATTTGGAGATTACAGATAAGGAGATTACCAGCATAGCTCCCGACACCCAGTAGTTGTTAAATATGTGGCAGCTGTTGTTATGAGTGTAATGGGGGTTTGTTGACAGTAAAAAAGAGGAAAGGGAGTGCTGTGGAATGTTCTCAAGGCAAGAAACAGGAAGCATTTGAGGTGTACCAACAGAAAACGGGTGAGAAGGAAGGAAAGGGTGGGTGAGGGTTTTCAGATCACTTCCAGAGGAGCTGGTACCTCTGTGTGTTCTGCTTGTTCTGCTTCAGGATCCTCATTCTTGGCAATGAATCATCTTCTTCCCCTTAGAGGTTTTGGTAGTTGTGCTGTTTCACTTAACAGTAAAGCAAAACTACTCAGAACTCAAAAGGGAATTTCCCATGCTAAAGCTTAAACCCCAGAGTCTGGATTTCACGAAACTACAGTGTTGACAGCTTTTAATGGATATTTTCAGCATCTGGATTATATCAGCTGTCATTGAATCAGATTTAAAAAAAAAGATTTTCCCCTTTTGCAAAAGGAGCTTTTAATAATAACATTTCCAGGTGTCTATATTTCAAACATACCTAGCAGGACAGAGTCTAAAGTGCTTTTGGGGGAAGTAAATGTATTTGCATGACTGATGTTAACTGCAGATTCCTATTTAATGTACATTAAAGTAAATACAAAAACATTCTTTGCATTTGTATAATTCTTTTGAGATTTTAAAGTACTTTTGATATGCCATTTCATTTATTTTTCATGACAATACTGTGAAGTAGCTTCCCATGTGCTTAATTTCTAGATGAGGCAATAAAATTCAGTTAAATTGGTTTAGGGTCACATGGCTAATGAGGTGGATCCAGATGATCTGATATGAAATTGGACATAGTTTTTATTCTGCGCTCCACCATTCAATGTAAAATGAAATATAAAACATGAAACATAGCTGTCCCTTTTCACAAATAATTTCATTTGGCACTAATTACACACACACATGCACATGCACATGTGTGTGAGCACACACACACACATTTGAGTAAAACATGAACAGGGAGAAAGAGATTGGTATCATGGTGTGTGAGAAAGAACAGGAACATAAAGAGTAGGTCACAACATTTTTAGAGAGTAGAAAACCACAACCCACTTTGGATGATTGTCATAATCAAGTTGTCCTCCACCCCGAGGTGCTCTCATCTGTAAACATTCCAATAGGAATAGGACATTGCATTCTTGGCTGGAAGTGAAACTAGCAAATGCATCATCTGAAAATTCAGAGTTAGAGTAGATTTCCACCTGATTAGAATGGCAAATATTTATGTTTGCTGGCTTCTTGCTGTTGGTGTGTCCCAGAGAAACCATATCTGTGATATCTGCCACCTTTTACATCCTGTTACTGACAGCCTTACCTGCAACTAGTGCTCAACAAACCAAATCATAACTTCTTTGCATCAGTGTGGTAAGCATAGTGGGTGGGGAGACAGATGAAAGAGCACTGATTCAGGATTCACAATGGATTTTGTCTTAGTGCTATAGCAACTATGTGAGTATGACCACCAGTACCTCACTTTATCACCCTAGTTTTCTATTCTTTATCTGCAAGATGGGTCTAACCATATCTATCCAGACTACCTCTGGTCTGAGAACAGATGAGATGCCATATGTGTATGTGCCCAGAAAATAATAAAACTTAAAAATATAATATAAATGTACAAATTGTATAAATATGCATGATAAACAATATATCAAGATTTGAAAAGGATCCTTTTTATAAAATCCCCTCCCCTTTCTTTTGTACCAGGGATTGACCCCAGTATTGCTTAACCACTGAGCCATATCCCCAGCTGCTTAAGGCCTCACTAAGTTATTGATTCTGGCTTTGAACTCATGATCCTCCTGCCTCAGGTTCCCAAGCCACTGGAATTGCAGGCATAAGCCACAATGTCCAGCCTAAAATCCCTTACGATTCTCTTACAGTTTAGCAAGTTACTCCTTAAAATACATCTTTTTGGCCTCATCATAATCCCATAATATCTGATATACAGAGACATAATTGTGAAAATATTGCATGCAAAACACAAAGTGGAAAAAAGTCATTTTCCTCCTCAGTCTACAATTCAGTGAAACTATTGGTTGTAATTTTAGGTAGGGTTCACTATATTGGGGGGCATTTGTTTTTCTACTAGATACTTGAGCTAATGTGGAGAGTTGGAGTAGGAGTCAGTAAAGGAGGAGAAAACTTCAGTGTAAAAGCTAAAGAATATCCTTCCCTGGGCTGGGGATGTAGCTTAGTTGAGAGTTTTTGCCTCTCCTGCACAAGGCTCTGGGTTCAATCCCAAGACAAAAAAAAATTCTTCCCTGAAACCTTGGCAAAATAAGCTAATGACCCTTTAGTAGGTGACACTTGCTATTCAGAATGTGCTTTGTTGGATCAGTAGCACTGAACACCAGCTGGGAGCTGGATAGAAATTCCCCAGGCCTCCTACCCAATCTGAACCCGTATTTTAACAAGATCCCTGGGGAAGTTGTATGCATATTAAAGTTTGATACTTATTGGCCTACACGGGCATTTCCAGATACATTGTGATATTTCTACTAAGGACAATATTAATACCTCCCATTCTCAAACCCCATTTTCCAGGGAAAATTTGAGAAGTTAAGTCAGAGTGAAACAGCTAGGTGTAGCAGCTGAGGGATTCAAATGTGGACTTCCGATTCCAAATCCTATACTTCTTCCACTATAGACCTCCTCTGCCCCATTCATGTCTCTCAACTATCACCTATGAGGACCTATCTGGAAGCCTGATCTAGTCGTCAGTACACCTTTCTTGCTTCAGAAACCACTCATTATTCTAAGATACCTACTGACATAGCCCTGCCTGCCTCGTGGTGCAAGAAACATCACAGAAGCTAAGGAGGAACTTCTTCCTTTTGTGGTCCACATAGACCCTTTGGGTTTGTGCCAAGGAGATGACAAGGGAAGTTCCCATTTCATACTTTTATTTTTAACTTGGATAATTCAGGTCTTAAATGACATCAGCCTTTGAGAAGTCTTCCTGTGAATTCATTCCTGGCTGATCCCATCATCAGAATACCACTGTTACAGGGTGCCACCCCTGGAATTGCTCAACCTCAGTGACTGACTAGGCTTCTCTGGGGTGCCTCGAGGAGGAGGCCACGTGGAAGGCCACTTGGAGCAGAGTGGTTCCATTATAAGGTGAAGGCCTGATTCACTGGCTTACTAGAATTGCTTAAAATATGCAGCTGGAAGTTTTCCAGCTTTCTCTTTCTTCACAGATGCCTAGTCTCATCAAAGAAATGATGCTTGAGATAGCAGTAAACAGGTTGTAGTGTGAAACATCCTCTCATCAGTGACTTATTACAGCTGAGATTTGTAGGATTAACCACACCCCACTTAATGCAGTGTACATACATAAGTGGGGGGGGGAGAAAAAGATGTGTAATGAAAAACTAAAGAATACTTTAAAAAAAAAAATAATTAGATTGTACCATGAAGCTCCCTGGCAAACCAAATGTCCCAACAGCTTTAGTGTTATTCATAGATGAGACTTATATTGAATGCCTTGAAATCTCATGAGTGAGCTCAACTGGCTGTCCAGGTAAAGAGACCTGTCCTTGCATACCTCACTTTCTTCCTATCTACCCACAAGTTACGAAGTCCTAAAGAGTTGCAAGGTAAGATACCAATGGAGATCTCCAGCAGTAATTAAACTCAGAGTCACCCTACAAAGGGGTACTAATCTCCAGATGTTGTTTCTGTTTAGCTCATATCAACAACAACAACAAAAAAGTGCTACTTTTTCCCTTTCTGTCCGTCTTTCTGTCCGTCACTGGCACTGGCCACGTGCAGGATGCACTTCACTCTTTGCACTCTGTTTTGCCTATCTGCAGTTGTCCACAGATCTTTGCTTGTGGCGTTCTTTTCTCCTGACATGATTTTTACCACCTCTGCCTTTCCAAATCCCAGGCATCCTTCAGTGTAATTCCTTTCTAGAGCCTCCATTAATGAATAAAATACAATCACAGTTCACAGCTTCTGTCTCTACTAGAGCACTTAGGTATTCTGCCTGTTTTTGAGTTTTGTATAATAGTTAGCCTCTCCTACTGTGCACATATTAATCTGTTTTATTAGATAGTGTTTTACTTGTTTGTGTGATTTTACAAGCTCTTATAGCATAGATTTCTTACTCATTCTGAAACAGATGGATGCAATAATAGCTCAACATTTGAATGTGAATATCTCCCTCAAATTAAGAAATGTTAGGTCTTGCTCTTGAAGTATTGAGTTGGCAAGTCATGATTATAACCCTCAAACCCTGTGCTCCTTTGAGGTTGCCTCCACAGCCCAGGGCTATAGACAAACCTGTAGAACTTGTTCTCCAATCTCCAGAAACAGAGCTCTTCAAGTCAGGAAAAGTTCCCACCCTTTCTCATTTCATAAAACTCAATGCCTTTCTTGGCTACAACATAGATATATGTACAAGACTTTAAATATGTTTTTAAGATGATTTATCTTTAAAAATTATTATTTTTGGCCCAAGTGGTAGAAGAAAAAAAATCACAGAAATTAAAAGAATACATATTTATAAATCTATTATTTTCTCTACATAATTGTGTTTAAATTCTTTCCTACTTTTATGAATAAATAAAAATATTTCAAACAATTCTGACAAAAACTAGTAATTATCCCATGACTGAGACTGGATCAAGGAAGATGACTTAAAAGAGTAGGCACATAGAAAACATGTAAAGATTTTGGAAAGAATTCCAATGGAGCAGACATGGAGGTTTTATAAGGGATATGTGGTGGAGATGTATCTCAATAGTAGAACAATTGCCTGGCATGAAGGAGGCCCTGGGTTCAATCCTTAGCACTGTATCTAAACAAATAAGTAGACATAAAAAATGGAAAGGAGAGCTTGAAATAACACGCTATTGCAAGTGGAGCTTGAAAGACGACTATTTTGAGGGCTACAAAATCAAATATTTTACAAATAAAAGTTCTTCACAATAGACACCTTCAGAGGAAGGTATACTTAAGACTTAAGGATGACAGTGGATGAGGTGATGTTCTATGATATATTGACCTCAAAATCAATGGTTTAGATTCTCGAGTTTCCTTTTACTCTGTCAAGAAATATTTGAAGGTCAGTTAGCCTCATGCAAAACTAGATTTAGTTCAGTTGCATCCAGAGAGCCCAACAAGACTAATTCTTTTAGCCATCAAACAAATCAATAGAAACTAGAAGGACACAAACTTTGAATCAATGTAAAGAATATTTCAACAGAATAATATGGTACAGATTTAGGCCTCTTTGATATAGGGGGTTCCTGCTTCTGAGGCTGGAAACCACTATTTGACCACAGGGAGTGAGTCAAATATAGAAAGTAAGAGCTGGATTCTCAATTCAGAGTGGAGTTGACTCTCTCCTTGCTAGCTGACTTCTGGGCAGTTGCCTGGCTTACTCAGCTGCCCTGTGCCTTGGCTTCTCTCCTCTCTGAAGTATGGATAATAGTATTGCCTCAGTGGAGATGTGTGAGGCTTAATGGGTTAGCATATATGAAAGGCTTAGAGCAGAGTTTAGCACAAGACACAGGCCCTGTGTGTGTAGCTTCCCCTGTATCTCTAAAAATTTCTCCAGTTCAACAATTCCATTCTTACATATATTCAGAAATCCAAGATGCTTAATTAGACTGGCAACAAAGCTACGAGCCACATTTTATGGAAAGCCAAGTGTGTTCTAAGCAATTTACATGTTATTTTACATAATGCTAATTTTTCATGACTGTAATACGTGTATTTAATACAGTATTTCATATATCTATCATGAAATAAGTATCACTTTTTTATGGTGCTATAAAAGGAACCTAGAGCCTAGCACATACTAGGCAAATACAGAGCTACATCCCCAGCCCCAGTATCGTTTTCCCCCCCATGTTCTTAATAATATAAAATGTCATCAACTGTAAGATGCATCCTTATTTCTGAGATGTTAAAGTGGGAATGCATGTTTATCTTAGGATCAATGACATGGGAAACTTACTCCTCTTTTAATTCCCTTTATTTTTTTTAACAAATAGAAGGTAAAGGCTTAAATAGCTTAAGAAACTTTTTCTAAATAACATAGCTTGTGTTTATAGAATTGGGATTTGACTTTGAAGCTCTGAATATTTCTTAATAATCTTTAGAGCCAAAACAACTTTATAAATAACAAAAGAAGAAAAACTAATGAAATATGATTGATTCAGTAATGTAAACATTACATAACTTCATGTAAACTGCAAACCAAGAAAATAATTGACATACTAAATACTAAGTGTGTATAATTTAACATATGCATTGTGCCTAGATGTCAACATTGCTTCTTTTAAACTTTCTATTCAGAAATAATTTCAAGTTTACAAAAGATTGCCATAAAAATAGTTCAATGAACTTCCATATGCCCTTCATCCAGATTTATCTATTAGTATTTTACCTCATTGCCTTTGTTTTCTTGGGTTTTACTCTGTCCTATAGTGACTGTGTGTATGTGCATGTGCGTGTACATGTGCACACATGCAAAGGCATTTCTTTATTCGAAGGAGCATGGTCCTTTGTATCTAAATACTTCAGTATTTATTTCCCAGGAATAGAGATATTCTCTACTACATAGAATTCAATCACCATGAATTGATCTATTTTTCCAATTTTTTAGTCAATCTTGTGATTTCCTTTTCTCGCCTTTCCCCTGTAGTACAATATTTGTCTAGTGCCAATCACTACATTACTTGTCACTTACCAGGACTGAACATTCATTATTTGCCTGAAACATTACCACTTTTAATATTGAAACTCATCAGTTTTAGGAACACTCTTAATCTAGGTAAACCACAATTATCAGACCATGTCATGTATTTTTAGCTTTTTAAAATCTAGAACTTTTCCAAAGCCATTCTTTGTCTTTTATGCAGTTCACATTTTTGAAGTTACTGTCTGCCTCATCTTATTTGTTTCTTCTGTTAGATTTTTCCTCACTTTGTGTTTTCTATTCATTCTCAACTACACTAACACATATGTGACACTAAATCATTCTTGTGCACTACCTATGAGGTCACATCATATCCAACTTTCTGTCTTAGATAATGCTAATTTTTGCTCTTCTTGTGAAATGATGTCAATTTCTCCACTGTATAATTACTGTTCATATTTTCTCCCTTGTAACTAAATCCATTGAGGATTCTTGCCTGATCCAATCTTTGCTATGACGGTTACAAAATTTCGCTTCTTATTATGTTCATTAAAGAGAATTCAGAAAATATGAAAATAAAAATAAGCAAAGCAAAAATGTAAAAAAAGCCATTAGCTCATTGCATACATATGTATGTACTAATCTTGATGTATTCATTTTCTTTCTTCTCATAAATGTGCACATAATTGGAATCATACATTGTGTGATGTAATTAGGCAACACGAGAACTCCCTACACATTTGCCATTTAACCTTTGTCATTCTGCTATAAGCAAGAAATTTCTTCCCCTGTTAATTAAGTAATGCATATATTTTTAGTATTGATTCATACATATCATTTTTCAATGGTTTATAGTTTTTTATTGTTCTTATTTATTTTGGTGCTCAAAATTGTTTTGTGTTTGGCTTTTGGGATCCTCTTCAAGCTGTCTCCTGTGTTATTGTTACGTGCCCATCCTTCTTCCTCCCTTTCTCCATCTCTCCCTTCTTTTTCTCTCTCCTTCCTCCTTCCCTCCCTTTCCCATCTATCTCTCCCTCCTTTCCTTTTTTCCGTCGTAACACAATGGTCCAGACTCATCTCTGATATTGATCCTGCCCTAGCTGTGGAATTTACAGCACAGTTGATTAGGCACCACAGTTCAGTTTTGTGGGGAATTGTGTTAGTGATCAGGATCAGGAACTCCAGGTGAGTTCATTGCTACTGGAGTAGGACACACATGCATGTCTAACATACAATCATTGAAAGGAAAAGTGTTTGTTTTCTATATGCTCAGTACTTAATTTTCTTCTTAAATATGATGCCTCCATCCTTTAATCAGCTAATATCTGAAGATATTTTATACTCTGGGCAATGTCTCCTATTTAAAAAAGCGTGAGTCAATTCATGTATCAAGTACCGTCAATGGAAATGACTAATTTTTAGCTGCTTGCAAGTTAGTTCTAATTATATTGTGTAAGGGAAGACAAATAATATTTTCTCTTCCTGTTCTTAGTTGGAATGTACCCCTGTAACAAAAGAAAGGCCCACAAGAAAAATATACACAGAAGTTTAATAGTCAGTATATCTCATGTATACATGGAGGATATCCAGGCAAATGAGCAAATCTCACAAAAGTGGCTTTGAATTGAGGCTGAAATATCATCTTCAGCTGGAACAAAGAGAGAAGGATGCAGGAGAAGGCCAGTTAAATGGGAAACATGCAGGAAAAGTAAGGTAAAAGATAAAAAGGGTTTTAATTAATATTTAATTTGGTGCTTTCTCCATTGATGATTTAGAGTGGTGATTTAGAGTGGTCCTTCTCTTCCTTGCATGGAGGAAAACACCTTTACAAATGGAGATATAAATTCATAGATGTAAATCTCTCTTAAATCTACTCTTGTTTTCAGAACTTATCCAGTGACTACAGTCTCTTAAAATAATCAGCTCAAAATAAATCTTATGCCCAGAAGGCAGGTTTTGAAGTGGGATATTCCTGTCTCTTATCATCCTATTTTGGGGTTGCTATATTTTTGATCTCCTGTAGTCACCAAGGTTTTTACATCATAAGATGATTGAGGAAGAGCTCATACTATGGATAGAGATGTTGGCACTCCCTGTGTTTTTTGATCAAATTGAGATTCCATCCATTGTAAAACACATCATTCTTTTCTGTACCATAAAAAGAAAAATGTTGTTAATAGAAAATGCCAAATTTCAGAGATGTTAAAATGTGAAATTTCAGAGATGTTAAAATGTGAAAAAGTATCTTAGAGTTGATAACTTATGATATTATTATTCATTTCTTGGTAGGAATTTTCTAAAGCCTCTTTGTAATTTTGTGAGAATCAGTTCAGCCAGAAGTGAATAATATAATCCATATATCTGCTTAACTGGACTTTTCTGGCAACATATTAAAAAATGAATGAGTGAGTTGGGGCACAGTGTTCTTCCCCAGACTGCAAAACTCCTACCCTTCCCTCAAGCCATCTTTGAGAAAGTGGGATATGTGGGGTGTGGGCCAAACCAGTGAGTGACAGACAAGCCTGGTAAGGCCACCAGTGTTATGTGTACATTAAATATACTTTCAGATACCTTTTCTCCTTGTTTAAAAATCCTAATTTGCTTTAACTCTTAGCAAACTTACACATGAAGTCAAGGAGTTCAGTAGTGAGACAAGGTCTGCTATGAAACACTGTCCCCCTCCTTATCCCACTCCTGGGAGGGGAAAATAATTCGAAACACATGTTAGCTGAATTCTATTATGTTTCTTCCTTGTCTTTTTATAAGATTTTTTGTTGTTGTTGCTCCTCAAGGAATTTTCCATTGGGAGAATTATTTATTGGCTCCTGCCTAGTGAAGATGAGGATTTGGTTAACCTTCGCTCCTGCCCCACACCATTTCTCCACTGCTTCTCTCTCCATTTGCCCAACATTGGTATATTTCTCACACTATCACACTGCACACCTTTCATACACATTATGACTACGTTTTCCTTTCCTACCACAATATGTTATGTTTTCCTAGAATTAATAATTCTCTTTTTTTCTTGAGGGAGGAGATCTTGAGTTTCTATGTACTTATTACTAATTTACCATCATGCTTTCACTATTAAAATGTTATCAAAATTTTTCTCTCAATGCATTAAAACACATTAGTTACTCTATCACTCTCATTTCCTTGAAGATGGATCCAGGAGCTTTCTAGTAAACTACTGTGCACCTCCAAAGAGTAGCGTTAGCATTTGGGTATCTTCTTTTACCATGATCTGGAATTCTATTATGTTCTCTTCTGCATGGATCCTCTTCTACCTCTCCTCAATTTTCTGCTTTTTGGTTTACACACTGATATTTGTTGGAGCATGGGAAAAAATAATTTTACATCCCTGCATACCTGGAAATGTCTTTGTACTACCTACCCACTTAACCAGCTGTACTTGATTCGGGATTCTAGATTGGGAAACTCTACTCAGAATTTTGAGAGTACTGTTTTATTTTTCTATTAAGAAAGCCAATGCCATCTTTGGATTCTTGAGTATCATTGATTTTATTATTATCATTTTTTTTTTTGGAGGTGTTGGAGATTGAACCCAAGGCCTTGTGTATGCTAATGCTAGATAAGCACTCTACTGACTGAGCTATACCCCCAGCCCTTGAACATTATTATTATTATCAAGATCATTGAATTCTTGAGCTCATTATTATTAAATTATTTATTATTATTAAATTCTATGGATACAGGCACCAAAAATACACATTGGAGAAAAGATAGCCTCTTCAACAAATGGAGCTGGGAAAACTGGAAATCCATATGTATCAGAATGAAATTTAATCCCTCTCTCTCACCCTGCACAAAACTCAACTCAGAGTAGATCAAAGACTTAGGAATTAGACCAGAAACCTGCACCTACAAGAAGAAAATGTAGACTCAACACTCTAACGTGTCAGCTCAGGACCTGACTTCCTTAACCAGATTCCTACAGCACAAGAAATAAAATCAAGAATCAATAAATAGGATGACATCAAACTAAAAATTTCTTCAGAGCAAAGAAAATAATCAAGAGCATGAAGAAAGAGCCTACAGAATGGGAAAAAAAAATCTTTTTCACCTGCACCTCAGATAGGGTGTTAATTTTTAGGATATACAAAGAACACAAAAAACTTAACACCATAAAACCACAAATAATCCAATCAATAAATGGGCAAAGTAACAAAACAGACACATCTCAAAAGAAGAAATACAGCTGTTCAACAAATATATGAAAAAAAATGTTCACAGTCTCTAGCAATTAGAGAAATGCAAATTAAAACTATACTGAGATTTCATCTCACTGAAGTCAGAATGGCAATTATCAAGAATACAAGTAACAATAACTGTTGGCAAGGACATGGGGGAAAAGGAACTCTCATATGTTGTTGTTGGGACTGCAAACTACTCTGGAAAGCAGCATGGAGGTTCCTCAGAAAACTAAGAATGGAACCACCATTTGACCCAATTATCCCACTCCTTAGTTTATATCCAAAGGATTCAAAATCAGCATACTACAGTGATGCAGCCACATCAATGTTTATAGCAGAATAATTCATAATAACTAAGCCAGGGAGCCAACCTAGGTGCCCTTCAACAGATAAATGGATAAAGAAATTGTGGTATATATACACAATGGAGTATTACTTAGCCCTAAAGAAGAATGATTTTGTTTGCTGAGATTATCATACTAAGTGAAATAAGCCAATCCCCAAAAAACCAAGCAAAGATTTTCTTTGATGCAGAATCTAGTCAACAATAAGATGAGGCAGGGAAGACTAGAAGTTCAGTGTATTAGATAAAGGAGAATGAAGGAAAGGGAGGGAGAGCAGGAAAAGAAAAGACAGTGGAATGATCTGACGTAACTTCCCTAAATACATGTATGAATACATCATAGTGAATCTCACCATCCTGTACCAGACTGGGTTCCTATTTAGAATCACATATATTCCAAGCTTGTATAATTACATCAAAATGACTCTATTGTCATGTATAAATGAAAACAACCAATAAAAACAAATTGTATAGAAGCTCATAGGAACTTATGGTTTTTCATGTTCTGACATTTCATTAGCCTGTGTGCTACTCTGGGTCTATCTTTTTTCATTATGTGGTCACTCAGAATACCCTTTAAATCTGGAATCTCATGCCCTTTATTTATGGACCCTTGTCTTGAATTCTTTCTCTTTTTTGGTACCAGGATTGATCCCAGGGGTGCTTAACTACTGAGTCACATCCCCTGCCCTTTTTATTTTTGAAGCCACATCCCCAGTTTTTTTTTTTTTATCATTTATTTTGAAATGCATTCTCACTAAGTTTCTTAGGGCCTTGCTAAGTTGCTGAGACTGGCTTTGAATTTGCAGTCCTCCTGCCTCAGTCTCCTGGGTCACTGGGATTACAGGCTTGCACCACCACACACAGCTTGAATTATTTCTTCATGTTGTCCTTCTTTCTTTTTTTTCCTCTGTCTTTTCTTTGTTAAACTCTTGCAATTTAGATTTTGACTCTTATAAACTGGCCTGTAATTATTCTTATGTCTTATTGCTTACCTTCCATATCTTTAGCCATTTGATTTATTTTGGAAAATTTGCCTAATTTCATCTTTTCATCCTTTGTTTTTATATTGATTCTTGATTACCAAGAGTCTTGTTTTTCTCAGCGTATTTTTATAGCATTTTGTCTTATCCACGGATGCAATATTTATCCATATAAAAGGATGATAATGGATCTTAACATTGTTTAGGTTTTGCTTTTTTTTTCTCCTTAGTCTGAATCTTTCTTAAGATGTAAAAATCTGCATAAAGGTAATTTAAAGTTGAGTATACTTAACTAAATTGCCCAATAAGCATCTTGTGTGATTCCTGAGGTAGGGACATCCTTCTTTCAATACCCTCCATCATAGAAAGGAGATGCCCCCAAATAGCTTTCTATGTTAATCTAAGCACCACATGGGAAAAAATGAGCTCTAGCTCAGTGCTTCTGAGAATTTTGCAGCCATGGCTTTCCTTTAGATTCATCTGGATGTCTTTTTAAATCTCACTTTCCTAGTCACAACTCAGATCAGGTATCAGCTGATTTTACCTGCAGCCTAGGTTGAACATCAGTGATCCAACCCTAGTGTTATCCAGTGGTTCTCAAAATGTGAACCAGTGAGAAAGAGCAGAATCACTTTAGAATAGGATTTCTCAACCACAGTGCTATTGCACTTTGGACCACATAATTATTTATTGTATGAGGCTGTACTAGAAGGATGGTCAGATGAAATATGGGATGCTAACTTAAATCTGAATTTCAGACAGACAACTGATAAATTTTTAGCTTAAGTATGTCACATGCAATCTTTAAGATGTAGTTATTCATTTTATTTGAAATTATTCATTTTTTTATCTGAAGTTGAAATTTAGCCAGTGCCGGGTATTTTTATTTGCTAAATCTGTTAACATTGTTCTAACCATTGTAAGCTACTTAGCAGTATCCCTGAATCTCTATGTACTAGATGCAGGAACAATTCCACACCTCAGTTGTGGCAATTAAAAATTACTCCAGATGGGCGCAGTGGAGTTTTTCTTTAATCTCAGTGGCTTGGAAAGTTGAGACAGGAGGATCACGAGTTCAAAGCCAGCCTCAGCAACTATGTGAGGGTCTAAGCAACTCAGTGAGACCCTGTCTCTAAATAAAATACAAAAAGGGGTGAGGATGTGGTTCAGTGGTTAAGCGCACCTGGGTTCAATCCTTGGTACTCCAGATAATTTCAAATATCCTTTGGGAAGCAGAATTTCTCATGATAAGAATCATGACTTTAGCACTTGTTAGAAATGCAAACTATAGGGCTCCACCCCAAAACTACTTAATCAGATACTCAATAGAAGGGGATTAGCATTTTGTGTTTTAACAAGCTTGCAGCTTCTTCTGATGCAACTGAAGTTTGAGAACAACATTGCTCTTTACTATTCTTTAAGCAAATGTCTCCCAGAGAATATAAACAAACATTCCTTAGAGTGGGGACTGATAAATTATTAATATCAGAATCACCTTTGTTGTGTATTCAAGCAACATGAGCACCACCGACTGGTATAGACTTTTCAGACTAAACTAATATCCCAAATTCTAGTCTCATGTTTACAAAATAAACTTCGTATGACAAACTGACTCCTGGTTCAGACCTACCTACAGCAATGTTTCTCAGCCCTGGTGGTATTGTTGAACAACCAGGAGAGCTTTTGGTATTTTTATATCAATGCCAAATCCCCACCCAAGAACAATTAAATCAGAATCTCTAGGGGTGGTATTTTCAAATGGTATTTTTCAAGGAGGCTTGGAAACCACAAGCCTACAGGGTAATGCATTAATCTTTTCAATGGCAAAATTACAGTTGGTTTAAGGCTTATGTTTCTAATTACTAATTATAAAATTAATACTATGACTTGTATTTCAGGCTCTTTCTGTGTCTCTTAAATCATTTCCAGTTCTGGGGTCCTGATCAAACTGTAGTTCAGTAAATGAAATAAGGTTATGACATTAAAAAGGAGAAAGCTTTTAGTTAAAACAGATTTAAAAGACATAATGATGAGATTAGAACCTGGTTGGACAAACCTGCTATGAATAAAATAGTGGTAGGAAGAATTTGAATGGATCTGGTATTAGATGATGTTAAAGAGTGGATGCTTGATTAGGGGTGATGCTAGTCTGGTGATTGCAAGGAAAATACCCTTACTTTTTAGAAATGCATAAAAGGGAGAAAATGCCATGCTGTCTCTAATTTAACTTAAATTCCTTGGGTCAAAATAGGCAAGTAAAACAAAATACTAACAATCGTTCAATCTAGATTATGAAGGTGTATAGTCATGACACTGTTTTGTCTTTTCATTTGCTTGAAAATTGTCATAGTAAAAATGGGACTATTAAAAAAAAGAGACAACAAAGTATATAAAGGCGAGTAGGTTTATTCCTCTGTAACAGGAATAAAACCACCTGAATCTTGTCTTACTTCTGACTAATCCCCCTCTGTGCCCCATTTGCCTCCTATGCCAAATAAGGGGTTAGACCAAGGTCATTCTTTCTGTAATTGTGTGGTGATTATCCTCATCATAATTTTATTAGAATTTGGTACAGTAGCTGGCATTTCTAAAAGCAAAATATTGTCCCCAAATAAAATTTAGGTCACCTCTGGGTGGTAGTAATTGTGCTTGGAAAGTTTTTCCCCCCCAAGGGTTTACTATTGCTAATATTTCCACAATGAATATTTAAACATTTCTCTTTGAAGCTTCCGAGAACAGGAATTTTGTCACCCAAAGTTGGAAAACCAAAATACAGAATTTTTAGGTGAAAAGGAACAGAAAACACACAGGGTGCAATCATGTCTAAAGTGTTAAAAAAAAAAATGCAGTGCTTTGTTTTATTCCAGACTAGACTATGGAAAAGAAGGATAAAATTCGAATAGGACCATTGTGCTTTATCAGGGGATCAAGTACAGGCTGTTCTAATGTTCTCAAGGCCTAAGCTGCTTCTGCAAGTGGGTAAGCAAGCTATCAAATATTTTAATGCCATTCATTTGAGCAAATTCTCACTAAGTACCTCCTGTATGTCGGCCCTGTGTGAGGAACATGCAAAACAAATATTTCCTGGGCATTGACCATGTGTCAGCACTCTTGTCAGAACCGGGCACTATATATTCAGTGTTCCAAGTGGTGATCACAATAAAATCCCTGTCCTCTAGGAGCTTGCTTTTTGCCGGGAGAGACGGTCTGAAATATGTGAATAAATAAGTAAAAAGGAAACATGTCTTACTGAGAATTGTCATTTTGAAAAACAGAGACATGTGAAAGAGACCAAGAAATGCTGGTTCAGGAATGGTCAGTGAAGGCCTCTTTAAGAAGGTTATATTTTAAGAGAGACTGGAATAAGAAGGAGTCTGAAGACACACTGATAATAGCTGATATTATCTAATGTGAGCTTTCTATTTTGGGGGAATGGGGGATGCTGGGGATTTATCCCATGGCTTTGCACATGCTGGACAAGCACTCTACCACTGAACTACCTTCAGTCCATTTACTTACTACTTTTACTAACTAATTTAAGCTTCACACAGCCTTGTGTAGGAGGGGCTATTATTTCTCATCTCCATCTTACAGATGAGGAAACTGAAGCACAGAGACAGAAAATCAGTGACCTGGAAGGACAGACCTGGGGTTTGAACAAGCAGCTTAGCTTCAGAGCCTGCACTTGCACACCACACCATCACTTGACAATCTGGGGCCTTAGTGGATTCTAGGACGAAGAAACAGACATGGCTGAAGCCTTAGCAGAAAGATAAGCTGGATGAATTGGAGGGCCCAAAAGAAGGCCTGCTTGGTCTTCCAAAGGAAAGATGAGAAACAGCCTTAGACTGGAGCCTGCACACATAGAACTGTGAGTGATTTTATTCTTTGAGAGGATTTGAGCACAGGAGTGGTATTATCTGGTGTTCCTTTGGGGATAGAAGTAAAGCACAGAAACCAGGATGTTGCTGTCATAGAAGGAGGAAGAACTCAGTGGCTTGAATTAGGGCTTCAGTGATGTCATGGTGAAACATTATTGGTTTAGGGTTTAATCTTTAAAAAAAGAGACAAGAGGATTTTTTTTTTTAATGTGTCAGACATGGCATGTGAGGGTAGGAGAGGAACCAAAGATACCTCCTAGGATTTTGTCTCAGCAACAGGGTGGACAGTGATGGCATTTACTGAAATAAAGAAGCCTTGGGAAGAGGCGGGTTTGGAGAGCAGGACGGGGGAGGAATTAACAGTTCTCCGTCAGCTATGATAAGTTTGAGTTAGTTGTTAGACAGAGTGTCTAGATTTTGAGTTTAGAAAGAGTTCACTTGATGTTTTATAGGCAAAGAGAAAAAGAAACTTTTCAAACTTTGGACTGATACATAAAATTTGTACATATTAATGTTTAAATCCAGTTAAAACTATCTCCTCAAACATTTATCATTTCTTTATGGTGAAACATTCAGAATTCTTTCTTCCAGCTTTTAGACATATAGAATATGTTATCTTTATTTATCATCATTCTACTGTGTATTGCACATAACTTCTTACTCCTATTTAATCATAACTTAGTATCCATCAATCAACTTTTTCCCATCCCTTCTTCACTGTCCCCGCCCCCCAGCCAGTCTCCTCAGCCTGGAAACTACCGTTCTACCCTTGATTCCTAGGAGATAGATTTGATGAGCATAATTTTTGCTAAAATAAATTTAGTCTGGGCGGTTAAAAAAAATGCATATATGGCCAAGAATTTGTGACTCTAGATCCAAAGTTACAAACAGGTGGCCCTAGGGTTATGTTTTGTTTGGATTTCGAAAAGACATTTTTTAAAATTAGGATATTTCACATGAAATAAAATATTTCTGGCTTCTTTTAAAAAATAACAAGGCTAGGTAATTTGGGGTGAACATCTCCATTTTTTGTAGCTCTCTGTTTTTCTAGCGATTCCCCTATTCCATTTTCTAGTCCCTTTCCATTCCTATAGGAGGAAAGGTCCTCCTCTATGGCCTCTGTGAGCATTTGAGTTCATGGTGCTTGAGGGAGATCCTGATGTTCATTTTTCCACGTAAGACTGCTTACTAATTTTTCTGTCATTTAACTTCTCTGGGCCTCAGGTCTTCAACCATAAACTGTGGATTGTGACTAATTCAGGAAATTATTTTTGAAAACCAATTTAAATAATGAATGTAAGAGCATCTTGTATTGGTGATGTGCTCTCCAAGTGAAAAATATTTCCTTTGAAAAGCAAAAGTTCAGATTATTAATTTATACCTGCACAATGAAAATTGAAAATACCTAAATTTAATTACTTAAATATTTGGAAAGGTGTTCATTTATACTTAAAATATAAGTTAATTTAAAATAAAGTATAAATGGAAAAGAATTGGTTCCCCAAATTGAGAAGAAATTCTTTGAGGGAAAACATAATAAAAAAATATTGAGAATTGAATGGGTGAAAGGTGAAAGTGTGGAATATAAGAAAAGGACAGAGAAATTATATTCAGAAATCATTGGTTTTTTTGTCCTATTTTCTCAACTTATCTTTGTGACTTTGTGCATATGGTATTAGAAATGCATATTTAGGAGCTTTGCATGTACTAATTCACTTAACACAATAATCCTATGAAGTAGTTAGTACTACTATGCCCTTTTTATAGATGAGGAAATTGGGGTTCAGACAAGTCAAGAAATCTTCATAGTTATGAAGCTAGCAACTATGATGAGTCATTTATTTCATTTCTCAGTTCCTCAGAATAAAATGTGAAAAAATGAAGCTTTTTAAAAATTTTTCTAAAGTGCCATGCTGAAGTACAGAACCTTTTGTTGACTCCAATAAAGACAATGCCTGTAATCATTTAGTAGCTATACCCAGGGAATTTTTCATACTGAGTCATTAGGTTTGGTAACCTGTGACAATATATTCACAATATAAATCAAGCTATTTAGTAGTTTACTTTAACTACTAAATCAAGCTATTTAGTAGTTTACTTTAATATTGTTAGCATATGCATTTATGTGATATGCACATTGCAACATTATTTCTCAAATACCTTCTGCTTCAGTCCTTCAGTCCCATCATACAGCATCAAAGTTAAGCACTTTATGTGTCTTGGTTATTGCTATTGAGACCCCAGAATGTGTTAGCAAGTTAAATGCCTTCTCTTCAATCTTCACAACATTCTTTTAATACTAATATGCCCATTCTCTTGATGATCAATAAATAGAACACAAATAGATCAATACATAGAATAGAAAATTAGGAGGCAATTTTTCTGTGTTCTAGCACTTGCTCTGCCACTAATGTTCTTGGTGAAATTTGAAAAGTCTATATCCCTCTTTGGCAGGTGACCTCCATGTCCTCCTTCTGCTCTGACATTCTGGAATTTTATGAAATCTCCACATAAAGTGAAATAGAGCCCTTTCATTGTTATTAACAACGTATTAGTAGAACTCCCCATGTTAAAAATAAATAAGCCTCCAAGAGTTTCCAACACTAGTAGAACAAAAATGCAGCATGGGTTACTCATTCTTATTCCTCAGGTTGACATGGTTTATGCCTGAATGCAGGACTTATATACTTTACCAGCTCCCAAGGGCTCCACTCCAATGGCTGAATTGAATGCTAATCAAGGACTCTAGCTGTGCAGGGTGAGCCTTGTCTGATTACATCAGCAGGGTGGGCTGGGATGCTCGATTCAGTTCACGGTAGTTATTCAGCAGTTCAGTGACACATGGAAGGTCATGGACTTCAAAGAGAATGCTGAATGCAGAGATGAAGGCCTGTGCAGAATGGCCCAGTTAATGATCACACTTCATAATTTCATAGTGTGCTCATTCTCCCAGACACTAGGCTCAGCCCCACTCTTATTGGTCTGGCTGGGGAATGAGGAGCCTTCACTCCAGTGTCCCTTCCTGATTCCGGAGCCTGCTTCACTCAGTATTTTTCTTTGCTTTTTTTTTTTTTTTTTTTTTTAATGTAAGAGAACTTAACAAATGAATAACCCTCATCACGTTGTGGTGTTTTGTCCCATGATTGGCACAACACTTTTCACATCCTTATTCCATTTGTCTTCTCACTGAGCCTGTGAGCTATGCAGGGCTTACATGATGACTGAGATATTAGAGAGGAGGAACTGGAGCCAGAGAAGGAAGGGCTTGGCCTAAATCACACTGCTGGTAAGCAGCACGTGCCCTCTCAGCCAGTATTCTTTCCTCATAATCTGTCAACCAGACAATAGAGAGGACATTTTTAAGGCCTTGCAACTTTTATGTACTCTGGAAGAAGGGGTAAGTTTCTGCTTTTATACCATGGATGGAATATCATTTAATAATGTTTATTCTTACTCCCTGGTGTGATGCCTAACATAGGTACTATACAGGTGTTCATCTAGTTTCCCTTTGTATACAGTGTTTTTCAGTGTTCTATAGAAAAATGGAAATTTCCCAGAGGCTCTGGAGAACCATCATAGTATGGACCCAGAGAGAGAGAGAGAGAATTCATGGCTGCTCCTGCTAGAACAGGTCTGCCTTCCTCTATCTTATCACTGAACTTCTTCATTATGTTATGAAAAAGAGAATCTCTAGACAGAGTGTTTGCAAACCACCAATTTATCATGTTCTGCTAAAAGGGGGCATGCTGTAGTCCAGTAACAACTTTTAGTGGGATAGCAGGAATGGAGCTGGACTTTGCATCAGGAAGTGCTTGTGTTAAAGCCCTAACTCATTGGCAATGATGAACCAAGGAACCTCTTTGAACCTTGGTTTTCTAGTGAATGAAGTGAACACAATAGTGCCTTCTATATTAGTTTGATAGGACTACCATAACAAAAACTATAAACTGAGCAGTCTCAATAACAGAAAGGTATTGAGCCTGAAAGCCCAAAATCAAGGTGTCTGAGAGATGTAAGGGAAATAATTTCAGGTCTCTTCTTGTCTTGTAGATGGCCACCATCTCTCTGTGTCACTTCATATTATTTTCCTTCTATGTGTGCATTTCTCATTGTCCAAATTTATAATGACATTGGTCATATTGATTGGATCTACCCTGCCCTAGTCTGACCTCATCTTAACTAATTACACTTACAGCAAGTATTTCCAAATAAGGTCACTGAAGATTTAGGACTTCCACATATGAATTTTGGAGGAGCTCAACTCCACCCATAATACCTTCTCCATGGGATGAAAATTAGACAAGATTATACACTTAAAATGTTTGACAGAGTGCTAAGACACAGTAGCTGTTCAAGAGGCTTGTGTTCCCATCTTTTTGTCACATGCATTCCCTATTGCTTTCTTTTTCAAACACACACTGATGTTCTTCTCTTCTATTCTCATTCCTATCTTTATGTTTTCCTTGTACTTCGTATTACAACTTTTGGGGACTTCTCACTTCTAATATTTCCAGGGGAATTTCTGAAATACAGAATGGGGTTATATAGGCATACAACCTGCACTTTCCATGGGGGAGTATTGTATGAGCAGCAGCAGACTCTTTTTTTTTTTTTTGAGATAATTTTTAGTCTTTCCACCTTTCTTTTTAGAAAGCTGAAGTTGACTATCTTGGCCTCAAACACTGCAGAGTCTGAGGGAGGCCCAAAATCTCTGCCTACAACAGTAGTTGCAAATTTCTTAAGGTTTGGCTTCAAGAAAAAGCTCCTAATGAAATGTCCCAGAGAGTTAACATCAGAACTTGCTGAGAAGAGTTCATAAACATGTCTGAGCATGAGGGGGTGGTTTGAGCAGCAGATGCCAGATTCCAAAGAAAAAACAGTTGTGATGGAACAAAAGTTCACTGGGGCAAACAAAGGAAGGGAAAATACAGCTGCATTTTTTTTTCTATCCAAGTGTGTCTAAAACCAGTATGTCAGAAGTCTTTCCAATCAGTCTTCAGTTAGTCATCTCTCACTTGAAATGTGGCTAACTCCCACAGTAACCTGGAGTCTCCTCTGGTGACTATGAAATATTATTTACCATGAGAGTGATTTTAAAGTGGAATACTTACATTGTTCTATGGGTAGTTACAGGTAGTGTTGCTTTCCAAAGAGCTGCTCAGACTACAGGCTGAAATATAAATGCTGGAGTTCAAAGATCAGGCAGATCCCAGGCCTGCCTCTGATTTGCTGAATAATATACCTGAATATACCTGACACACATCAACCAGCCAGACAGACCATATCATTATGGGTGGTAGAACTGTGTTTTGCTCTTAATATATACAAGAAGTATCAGGGCAGAGAGGCAGAAGTTGATGCTGGGGAGGATGTATTTTCAAGATAAGAGATATGGGTTGAGAAATATAAATTTCCTGATCCTATGCTCAGGCTGCTGTTTAAGAAAATTAGGGGACTGGATTGAGAGTTGCTTTTGTAAACCTGTCCCTAGAGTATTGTGTTCTGAATTATTTGGTATCTGTATGTCAATGGGTGGGAACGAGAGCTTTGGAAAGGCAAGAGAAACACTGTCAGATGTAGGGACTGAGTGGGTGAAGCTGAGGCTAGAGGGTAATCTCTCTTTGCAGGTGGTACAAGTGGTGTGTGTGTGTGTGTGTGTGTGTGTGTGTGTGTGTGCATACACACGAGTGTGTTTCCTGAGTGTGATGACCTGGGCTTGGCCTTCCAAAATAACAGCTCTTAATTCCCCAGTGCACCATCAGCAGGTGACCCAGCTCTGCAATGGTGGTGGTCTTGGGAATCAGAGCAGACCACCCACAGAGAGAAGAAATGACAACAACATCTAGCTCCTTAAGCAGGTTTGCATTTATAATTTGAAAACACTCAGAAGTCAGGGAATCTTTTAGTTTATCATCATGAAGTCCCTGGAGCAAGCATCAACATCTTAGGAAGAGCAAAACTAAATAAACACGAAGCACAATAATACCCATAGTGTAAAGCAATTAAAATTGCAATTTAAACTTTCTATCTTTGAATATTTTTTCCCCTCGGAGGTTTCTTGAAGAGGAAAATGCCTTTAGTTTGAAGTGATTTAAATTACTATTTTGACTCTGGCTTTAGCTCTAATATGTTGTACAATTATCTTTACTTCTCCGAATGATGTTTTTCTCATCAGCAAAAAGTAGAATACACCCTACTCAGGGCAGCTCTCATGACTGGTTAATCACATATACAAAATTTGATAAATGGAAATATTAGAAGAAAATTAAATTTTATTTTCACTGTATTTTACAAAGTCATGAAGACTTTTATATAAAAGATTAATAACCCCCTTTTAAATTCTATTTTTGAAAACTAAGATCTTCTACAGAATACCTTTCCTAAATTATAATTGGGTTTTTATAATCATCATTAATAAAGCAACCGATTAAGTATATTTCACTACACCAGAGCTTGGAAAAACTTCAAAGGGGTATGGCAAACTAGTTGGAGAGGCAGTACTCCCACACATGAGTCATCATGGAAAGACCAATATAAATGTGAAAACTTACTCTGATATTTGAAGTATGAAGATTCTTCATACCTGATATAGTGCTCATTTTTGTGACTGTGACCACAGAATTTTCCTTCTGCATGCTTCAGAGAAGTTTTGAAAATTCATGGTCTCTGCATTGCACTATTTTCCTTGAACATCTGAGTGACAATTTTCATCCTGGCATCTCTCACTTCAGAAAACACTCCTCAATGACTCCTTGAGATTTACTCTTTGTTCTGACCCCATTTTAAAGAAAATACTATGGCAAGTGTAGTCAAGGAGGGTGGTAATACTTTACCTGCAGAGACCTTGCAGCAGAAAGAGATACTATTTAGAAATCTGTGCAGCCTTTCTATAAAAAATAAAGTTCTGAGATTTTATTTTGTCCTCTAATTAATTAGTTAAATATAATGATGCTAGGGATCAAACCAGGGTCATATGTATGCTAGGCAAGGGCAAGTGCTCTACTATCAAGCTACATCTGTGGCCCAAAATTCTGCAAGTTTGTCTTCACCCATCGCAACTATTTCTAAACACTTAAAGTAGAAGGTCTCAATAATCTCCATGTTCCAATTCAGCATGAAACTTGGTCCAAGCCATTTTGTGCAGTGTCAAAATAAGGAAGTACGGCCCTTTTGATAGCTGTGACATCTTACACACTGACTACAGTTATCACCCTGTAATTGCACCATTGGTGTGCATGGAAGCCCAAATCTTTTTCATGCTCTTCACTTTTTCTTACAAAAATATTTAAGAGGGAGTGTAACAGATTCTGGTAGTTCTCAAGCCTTAGTGTTCCAAATGCAGAAGGCTATGTCCCGCCTCCAGAAATTCTGATTCTGAAGCCTTGGATTAATAGCTAGGAAATGGATTGATTGATATATTTCACAGGTAAATCTAATGCATGTGTTTCACACACCACCATTTAATAAATACTAATATGGGATCTGAGAGCTCAGGTTCATGTCAAAAATCTTCTAGGTTTAAATCCTAGAGCTTGAAATTACCTGCTGTTTATCATTGGGATAAACCTTAGTTTTCTTAACTACAAAATGGGAACAGTGACAACCTTGAGTGGTGTCATGAGTTTTAAAAGACATGAAGTATGCAGAGAACTTGGCCTGTTGCATAGTAGGCACTAAATCAACAATGACTCTTACTTGATATGATTCCATACCCAAACTTGGGTGACTCTTAAAAGGCTCGACATTTTGAAGATTCCAAACGGATTCCTGAATAGAAAAATGAATGACGTCAGTCATTTTCTTCACCATGATGATGAAGCACAAGACTATAATGAGTTTATTATCACTACTTTTTAAAAGTCAACTCTAAACCACTTTGAAGAACAGCAGCCTATTTGGAACATCAGTATATAACATGTTTGTCCTCAGGAATCTATAGCTTCATAAGTCAAGGGCTGACAGAGACTTTTGAAAGACTGCCTTGCAAGAATGTAGAGGAGATTTTGACCATCATCATGATATGAGCTGGTGAATATAACCCTAGTCATGTGGATGGATGTCCTCATGATATAGTCATAGTACCAGTCTGTCTTCTTCATGGGAATGTAAGAATATGGTAAAGAAACACAAGTGAAAGCAATTTGAAAATTGTGCAACAATCTACAGATAATAGGATTGCTATGATAAAGTCTTTGTTCTAAAAGCTAGAAAAGATAACATACAAAGGAATTAATAGTCCACTTCATAAATCAAGCTCAGTGAATGGAGTGCTCATAAGCAAAGCAGCATGCCACCCACTGATGGGCAACTGGAAGGCTGAATGTCCACATAGAGGGGCAACAGAGAGTCTGATTCAAGGACAAGACAGAAAACCCATTCAGATCATTTTTAAGGTTATCTGGTATTCAGATAGAAGATCATAAGAAACAACATCTAATGAGACATTTAAGAAAACAGAGAAGTAAAATTTTTCCAATTTTTCAGTTAAACTGGTACACTTTCTTGAAACAAATTTAAAGCAAAATATGTATTTTTTTAAAACCTGTATTTTTCAGGCAACAGCTCAATTAAGTAAAAAAAAAAAAAATGAAACCCAAATTGTGGACCAAGTTGTTTACTAAATGAAAATTTTAGCCTTCATTGTGGTTGTGGGTTTTTGATTTTGATCTCCCAGAGCGATGACACCTGGCTTGTTGAGCAATAAATACCTATGGCACCATGAGTCAGATGAGGCATTAACTAGTAAGTCAAGAGAATCAGGAACACAGTTCTCAAATGACGTCTTTCCATCTGCTTAGGAACAACACTTGCTACCCACAAACTAAGTAAGCATGAAGGAAATAGGAAAGCAGAAGGAGGAAAGACCAATACTTTGTGTATATCTGTGCAACGCACCAGAGAGTTATTGTACATCTTCTCTGCATGAGGCAGGAATATGTCTCATTTAACTGTGCCTTTAGTGGCACACAGTATTAGAAGGTGCCACTTGGAGCAACATAGTGCTATTAAATAAATTAATAGCATGGAGTAAGAAGTATCTCATGTCCGGAAAATATTGACAGTAGATTTTAGGAAATCTGTGTTGTGTTGGGAGCTTTCAGGAAAGAAATACCAAAATTTAAGCATAATAACCAAGGTGGTTTTAAAATAAAAGGGCCATGAAGCTGGTAGGCAGAGCTCAGTGTAGCATCAAGCTCTATAAAAGCAAAGCTGTCCTCTTGAGCCAAAGAGGAGTCATCACATGCTGGCAGAAAGATAAGGATACCACTCCAGTCTTTCTGGTCATCCTCCCCAGCCAGGGATGATAATACTTCTGAATATGAGAGGCAAGCCTTCATTCCCAGTTTAGTACACTGAATTCTCCTACTCTGCTGAAACTACTACAGATTTTATTAGGAACCTCCTTTGGCCAATTCGTGGTCAGTGATTTCCCTGACCTATCTAGAAGGTAAAAATTTGCTGATGATTGCTTTCTGCTTGAAACTCTCATAATATTTGTTTTATGAGAATCTTCTTTCCCTGGTATTCTTCTACTTTATAGGTCTTTTCCTTTTTTATCCTGCTTATTTTTCAGGCTTCTCTTTCACCTCTCACTAAGCCATGAATATCTGTCACATGACTTTGGCCTATGGCTTTCATCTCTTCTCTCTGAAACATCCCTTAAGAGATTCATTCCACTTTTAGGACTTTAACTGCATCAGGGCTGAAGAGATCCTTCATGATATCCATGTCTGGTCCTCATTATTCAAGGATTCTATGAAACTTTTAAATTAAAGATGGAAACTTTTTTCCCAAATGAAATCCTTATTTTTTCTAACATTTTTGGCAACTACTCATTTTCGTTAGGATATTTCCTATGTTAAAAACCAGAAGAAAAAAATCAAATTTAAAACTTAATTGTCAATATTTAAATTCTCAGACAAGTTCTATTATCTTGATCTGTTCCAGGGTGACCTGAGTACGATACAATAAATTAAGTATTCCAGGTCCTGAAAATATTGCCAGTAGATTTCAGCAATGGTCACCTGTTAGAGAATGACCATTGTTGGAATAGGCTGAGAGAAGTGAGAACCTAAAGTCTCAGAATGAAAAGTTTAGAATCTATTATTAATAAAGATTGTTATCTGCTCTGCTTTACATTTTATTTATTCTAATGAGCTTATTTTTCCAACTAGACTTGAAGTCCTAGAAGGAAAGATTGATATGTGATTTATTTTTTTGTCTTAACTTCAATCCAGTGTCAATAATAGTTGTTGAATTATTTCAAGTTCTAAATTTTTCACACAATGATCCCACATTAATGCAGAATATATTGCTTAATCTAGACAGTACCAGGAATATATGTTTTGTAGGATTGTGCTATGGGATAGAGGATCCAATTCAGTGTCTAAGAAATGTGGATAAGGTAAAGCAAAGGAATAGATCCTCTTCAGTTTTTAGGACAGCCACAGACTGGGGAACAGAGTCTGCTGTCTCTGGATATAGGTCAGGACCCTTCTGCATCTGTGTTGTGATACTTACCAAGAATAAATCTCATAAGTATTTGGTATATGCCAGAGAAAGGTAGAGGCAGAGAGCAAGTTGTTCACCAGTTTTGGCACAGTCCATGAAAAGCTTTTCTGAGCTTCTTGCTATTGAAGTGGTTCAAGCCAAGGTTGGACAACTACAAGGTGAGGATGCTATAAGGGAAGGAGATGATTCTTAGGTGGAAATGAATTACCTAAGTGTCATACTTTTCCCTAAATATTATATTTTAAAAATTAAAGTCTCATCACTTATTGGGCATTGTGTTTGGTACCAAACAAGGTAATGTTATTATAGCCAATATTTACATAGCAATGTTCTATGCACTGAGCAGAATTCTTTGTGTATATGTATTCTTCAAACCTTCATGAAAGATTATGAAGCAGGTATTTATGTTCCATCCTACAGATGGGGAAACTGAGCTTCAAGTAGTTCAGGAAGTTTCCCTAGGACAGTCAGTTAGTAAATGTCATAATATGTGTTCAACCCACATTAGACTTCCCATTATGTACTCAGAACCAACTATACTGTTGCTTTGACCTTTCTGAGAACTCTTTGGCCATACTGTCACTACTCTTCCTTTATAGATGAGAAGCTGAGTTATTAGGTATTGTCATGGGCTCTGTATCCCATGTGGAGTCCTCTCCAACTTCTCTGTTGCACCACCTTGTTCTAATCCTCCTCAATCCTTGACTGAGATCTTGCAAAAGCATTTTTTCTCTTTCAACCTCTCTCCTACCCACTCATCCTTCACTTTGCTGCTTGATGTCCTTCCAGGCTCTTACTTGACTCTTTTTTGCCTTTGTTATAATATGCAAATATGTCAAAGTCCCGTGTGACTTCATAACCTGCCTCCTTCACTTTCAAACTTCTCCCCTTTTTAAAGTATAAGCTCTTTTTTTCATTAAGCACATCTTATCATTGTTCTACTCATTTATATTGAGTCTAATTTCTTATAAGTAAGAATAGAAGTATATCCTCATTAGGGAATACATTTTGTTTTATATAATCCTCAAAATATATCCTCAAAATCTCTCTTTCCCCAATATTCACATTGGTCCCAGGTGTTCATTTTTTCTCCAACCTAGGCCTCCTCTACTGAACACCATCATAGTTCAGATACTCATGTAAATTAACTCTATGTTTCCTGATCACCTCATCACCAGTATTGTCTGCCTAAAATTCACTCTAAATAATATTGCTGACAAATCTTTTATTTATGCCCACTTTCTGGATTAAGTTCAAAATATCTATTCTGGTAGACCTTGAACAGCCTGCTGGGGAAATGGATAGAAAAAATTTTTACAGAGGATATAATAATATTTGGAAATTTTACACTTAATCTATTCTGGACTGTATTGACTCAGGATTGCATTGCAATCCAAGCACAGGACATCAAAGATGCTAGAGAAAGGGCCAGAAAAAAGTATTTGCTTGTAGAGTTTCTTTTATGCTTTATCCCTGATGTGATTGTATTTGGAGAATGTCAATAAGAAAAAAAAAAAAAAACAGTGGGGAATGAGAGCAGTGCTATACATAGTAGGGCAGTGGCACAAATAGCTGCAAAGCACTGGGCCAAACCTCACTGGCCTGACCTTTAAAAATCATGGTGAGAGCCTCTATCTCTTACTATAGATGGCCCCTATGACTACTTAGCAGGAGGAATAAGTTAATATTGAACAAATGTGGTCAAGTTCCTGGTCCCGTGTGTAACCTGTTTCTGTTTTTAAGACTCTATAAGGCTTCCTCCATGTTCACAAAGTGGTATTGGCATACTTTCACAGATAAAAATAACTCACACTATTCCATCCAGATCACAGTTTGGACCTCTCATTTTCAGTCTCTCTTGCTTCTCCTTTTAGTACTACAATTACATACACATTACACCTTTTGATATTGGCCCACAGTTCCCAGATTTTATGGAGTTGTTCTTGCTTATATATGTTTTTTTTCTTTTTCAGTTTTGAAAGTTTTTATTGGTTTTTTAAACTCACTGATTTCTTCCTCAGCCATGTCCAGTCTATGATAAACCCATTGAAAGCATTCTTCATTTCTGTTATGGTACTTTTTATTTCTAGTACTTACTTTTGATTTTGTCTTAGACTTTCCAAATATCTGCTACATTACCCATTTGTCCTTTTATGTTGTGTACGTTTTTGCATTAAAGCCCCAACAACTCCTTAGAATTCCCATTTTAAGTATTTCTATCAGTTTATGGCTCTAATAGCTTTAACTCTGTGGTAGTAGATCTTTCCTGTGTCTTTCTGAATTCATCTATTTCTCCAAGGTGATGTTTTGCCCTACAATATCATTTTTCTGTTGAATCAAAAAAAAATCATTTATTTTCAATTTGTTCAGCTTTAACTTGTTTTAAGGACAGGAATGATGACTTTCAAACACTTTGCATGGTCAAAGTGAAATCAGAAGTCCTCTGAATCCCTATTGATTCATCAAAGAGAAAGTATATTTGATTTAGAATAGTATAAGTAAAACAAATGTATGTTCTGTAACTTACTTAATTTTGCATTTATCTCTGTGCCAAGCAGCACAGAGTCAAGGCTCAAAAGGTTGAAAAGTGTTAAGTGTTGTGTCAACACAAGGGGCCAGACTATCTTATATACAGAACCAGTAAGTATTAATAAGCATAATAATTGCATAAAGCATATGAGACTTTCACAATGTAAAAGTGTAATATTGTTAGATGTGTGTACTTGCATTCTTAAATAAAATTACAACATGAGACATTAAATTACAACTTTGTTATTCATATGCATATAAACCTGAAACTCAAAAGGAAAACCTATAAATTTTCACTAAACAATAGCACCCATACACCTAATTCATATGTCTACTCATTCCAAAGCACCAGATTTTACACAGCTGTTGGAATTTTGGAAAAGAGGATCTCAGATGCTGCCAAGATCATGAGAGAGGAAGTACATCTTAACCCAGCCCATTGCAGCTTTTGATATTCAAGATCATGCCTTTCTGAGTGTTTGGAAAACAGAGAGTTAGGAGGATAAGAACAGTGGGTGAAGAGGAAATAATTTCATCATTACTGAAACTAAGTGCTGTGATATAATTTCAGAGATTTTTTTTTTTCCTGATTTCTGTCAGGTGGGTTAAGAACAGTCTAGTTAGTGTGGAGGAGAAAAATATATCTTTTCTCATCCTTTGCTAAATTCACGTTGGAGGCCCCTAAAACAATGGACATGTTAACAAGAGGATTTTTTTTTTGGAAACAGGTTTCTTGATGTCCAATCCCTGGCCTCACGGGATCCTCCTGCCTCAGACTCCCAAGTAGCTGGGACTACAAGTGTGTATCACTGACCCCAGATTTAACACTAGTTTGTGACACAGGAGCATTCAGAAATAAAGACCCAAAGAAACAGGAAAACATGTGAATTTTGTTGTAGTTAAAGGCTTAGTTTTAAGGAAGAGGGGACAGTCATACAGAAGTATAATTGGACAAAGGGAATATAATCTAGTGTAATTAGTTGAGAGAGGGCTTTGTAAGGCCTGTGTGTTCATGTTTTTCTCTGTGTCCCTTCTTGTATGTTCACAAATGGGAACATTCCTTTACTCTGGTGTAAGAGGGTATGTCTTGTATAAGGGTCTTATGATCTACTTCAGAGAAAGATCAGAATTTTTTTATGACCTGCTTCAGGTGAGAAGGGCCTGAGAAGGTCACAGAGACCTTCCTGCTTCTATGGGTTTCTCAAATTCCAAGGTGCCATATATTGGGGTACTATGTCCTAAAATCTATCAATAACAACAAGAAACTTGGACAAAATATAATAAATGACTCTTTATTCCATCCTTGCTTCATGGGTTACAATTATGTTAGGAATCCAGTAAAATTCCCAAACAAGGGTGCTAAGCAGTCTTTCGTTCTCTATAGCTCTAGAGTGAAAAAAAAAAAAAAAAAAAAAAAAAAAAAACTGGCTGTTAATTGTGGGAGATGCACAGACCTGGCTTGAGATAGGAATTTAGGAGCAAATTTTAAGTTTTTTTGTTTTTGTTTTTCTGCTCCTAAGGCAGGACTCTTTCTCAATAAAGCCAGAATCCATCCCATGAAAGCTGGAAATTTCCCACGCCTTTCAAATTCAAATTTTAAGTTCAAAAAAATAATGGTGAGCTTTTTCCTAGGAAAAGAACACACTCTAGCAAAAGAGTCTGGATTGAGGAGCAAGACAGACCAATGACCTTCAGGTCAATAGATACCAGATGCTGCCATGATGCAAATTCCCTGGGTGCTCCTTTCTTTTGTTTTTTTTCCTTCTTTGTGTTTTTGGGTGGTGAATTGAACTCAGGTATGCTTTGCCACTGAGCAATATCCTCAGTCCTTTTTTAAAAAAGGTTTTATTTTGAGGTAGGGTCTCACTAAATTTCTGAGGAACTTGTGATCCCCCTGTCTCAGCCTCCCAAATTATTGGAATTATAGGGGCACACTACTTTGCCTGACCTGGGTGCTCCTTTCTTATAATCACAAATACTCTCTCCCTACAGCTAATTTCTATCTTTCCATAGTTTAATCATGTAAATATGTGCCACAAGATATATAATTTTGTTATTAATCTTTATTATAATCTTTATTAATCAATGAAAACTATATGCATTCTTTTGTGTTGCTTTTTTTACTATCATATTTATATTTATCCATATTGCTATTTATACTATAGTTTGTTCATTTTTGTTGTGCAATTTTCCATTGTGTGACTGTACTGCAAGTTACTTCTCTTTCACTGATGGACACTTATTTATCATAAATAGACTCCTAAATATGAAGCCTATTGCATATTCACAATAATTTCTTAAATCATATTCGTTTTGTTTGTTGGTTGGTTGGTTCTGGGGATTGAACTCAGTGGCTTTAATCACTGTGCTACACAGCCTCACTCCTTTTTATTTTTTATTTGAGATAGGATCTTGTTAGTTGCTTAGGGATTCACTAAGTTGCTGAGAGGCTTGCTTTGAACTTGAGATCCTCCTGCCTCAGCCTATAGCTTAAATCCTATTATTTGCTAACCTTTGTGCAAACCAAATGAGGAAAACAAAAGCTGTTTACTTAGAGATTTCTATTGAAATGGTTTAATCCACTGTCAGATATCAAAGGCAGATATCAGGAAAGGAAATTTTCATAGTGAGAAAACACTAAAGCTGCAGACCCATAAAGGCTTTGTCAAAGGGAAATTGAAGGTAAATAACTAGAAACAGAGTATCCTATGTAGTTGGTTAGGGTTAATGTTCAGTTTTCTCTGATTGGTCTTAAGCTGGTAGTTCTGACAAAAAATTAGGAAAACAGTTACTTATTAATCAAATCCTGGCCATTTTGGACTGATTGTTACAAAAGTTATTGTTCAGCTTTTTGGTTGTTAGTAGAGATGGCAATTTCTGGCTTTCTTGCAGCTAGCTGGCCTGCTAGTCTGTTTGTTGTAAATACAGGTTTACTTTGCTGAGAAGCTCCTGCAGGTTGTGGGTCAGGATTCTGTGTCTATTTCTATGTATAATTTGGCCATTGTTTATTTATGTACTTGGTCTCTTTCTAGTGATTTTTGCCAAGCCGTATAGATGTCTTGAACTCTAGATGATAATAAAATATGTTTCATATGATTTCTGTAAAAGTGCAATAATAGGATCATCTTTAAGCTTATCTGTTTGACACGTGTAAATGCTCTTCTTTTTAACCTTCTTCCAATTTGATAGATACTTGACAGTGTCTATTGGTGAACATAGAATGGCAGCTTGAAATGTAAAAAAATTCAAACTTCAAAGTTTTGGAGTAGTTGTCTTGATACTTCTTTCTGATCTGAGAATCTATAACTGTGCATCTCTAGTTTTATTGTAAAAATAAGTGTGCTTGGAGAAGTTCATAAATCTGCTCAAGGCCAGTCACATAGCTAGTAAGTGGAAGTATTTAAATACCATGGTATATCATTTAAAATACACACTTTAAATTTTCTTAATATAACATTAACAAAAAAGTTAGAGAAGAATGTAAGCAAGACACACAAAGGTAGATAAAACAAAGATTTTAGAAGTGTAAGAATCAAACTTTAAGTTTATGAGTATCGCTACTTCAGATTTCTCATTTGTATTTCTCTGATTTGTCATTTTCATCCTTTTCAACTTTTCTAAAATGTGGCTTTAAGTTGAACTCTTGAACACTTTGACTTTATTTCCTTTTATAATCATTTCTTGTCCATGTGGAATCTAATCTATTCATATTTGCTATCCTTGCAAAGTCACATTATCTGGTATATATTGATCTTAAATATTCCCCGAAGGCCCATGTGTTGAAGGTTTGATTTTCAGAGGTGAGTATTGGGAACTGGTGGAAATTTTTTTAAAGGTGGGGCCAAGTCTCCAGGTCACTGGGTTCATGACTTTGAAGAGGATTGTGGGATCCACTTCCTCTGTCTTGGTTCCTGGATCTGAGGTGAGCAGTTTTGCTTCACAATGGGCTCTCACCAAAATTATAAAGAGAATTCAGAGTAAAAAGAATTACACAAGATCAAGATAGTCATTTTATATAGGAAAATGTTTAGTCCACAATGAATATCCAGAATCATTGGAATATCATTGGCATAATCCATAAGTCAAAACTTTTAGAATTATGCAATTATATTATATTCATATTGGAAGACTTATAAACTTTTATTATATCATTGGTGAATATAATAGACAAAAATTTAAAAAATAAAGATAGTATTAATAAAATGAAAAACACAGTATATGTACAATCAGATAATGGTCATTATTTTCATAGAATCACTCAACATTTGTAAATCATATATAGTATGATTCAAGTGGAGTATCACAGAGTAGAAATTGGACAGTTATCATATTTATTTACCATGCACTAACATTAGGTATCAATTCAAAAATTTAAACAGAAAAAATTCAGCCATTTAAAATTTGAAAGCAGAACTGTAGTACAGGCAGATACCTCTATTAAGTTACTTAAGAAAAAATGAGCAATAGATAAAGGTTAATCAAGAAGAATGTTTAGAATAAAGAGATATGTGTCATTAGCAGAGTAAATCATAGATATATTATTTTGAATTACATATTCAAGTTTATAATAATACATTGGAAGATATAAAATGAACAATTTCTTGGAAAAATCCATATCCAAAATAATTGCTTAAAACTGATGAAAATTAAACAACCAAATAATTTTAAAAGCAGCCAGAGAAATATTATTTTGAATTTCATATTCAAGTTTATAATAATACATTGGAAGATATGAAATGAACAATTTCTTGGAAAAATCCATATCCAAAATAATTGTTTAAAACTGATGAAAATCAAACAACAAAATAATTTTAAAAGCAGCCAGAGAAAACGGATTATTTGCAAAGATATTAAGAACTGACTTTTAAATAACAATTATAAGATAATATTTGCAATGTTTTATTAAAAAGTCTGACCTAGAATTTTCTTCCTATTCTTCAACAATAAAGATAAAAATAAAGACATTTTAAGAAAAACAAATTTAAAACCAGCAGAACTGCTTTAGGGAAAATATGAAAGAATTTCTTCAGACAGAATGAAAATTATTCCAAAACAAAGGTTATGAATTCATAAATGAAGTTGAAAAATATTAATGCATATTAATGAGCTATATTAATAGTACTCTCTTACTGAGTTCATAGTATAGACAAGTTTGAATTCTATTCTTTAAATGGTATCTAAGTTGTGAAGGGGGCAAATGGAGTTAAAATGTTCTCTGCCATTGTCCAAGTCAAAGATTAAAAAGCCAATTGATATTAGACTTAATAAACTAAGTAATCATATTCTAATCTCTGATAGAATATTGAAATCTCTCAAAAAAGAATAAAAAGATATGTAACTTTCATACAAATTAGGCATAAAATGCAGTAAAAATAATAAAGTCAAAGGAAATAAAGAAAGAAGAGGAAAATAAATTTGCAACTGGGGAAAACTGTAAGATGCAGTTTTAAATAAAATTCATTCATAATTACATTAAATATAAATTTACATTTTGGTCTAATTAGAATTTAAATATTCCAACTGAAGAAAAATACTGCCATTTAGGATAAACAAATTTATAGGAGACAGATTTAAAGCATAAGGATATAGAAAAAAAATGAAAGCTGATGGATTGAAAAAGATATCATGCAAATGTTACCATAAGACAGCCAGTGTAAATCTGATGCGTTCATACAGTGTGTTTTAAAGGCAAAAGGCCTTTCTAGAGATAAAAGAGCCATTTTCAAGGTTCAATTGATCAAGAAAATTTAACAATTATAAATTTTTATGCAAAAAACACAAAATCAACTAATTATAAAGACTTGACTATAACCAATAAAAAGTTAATTATAAGCCAGGAAAAAATAAATTCTTTTATGTATATTTGAAAACAAATCTAAAAATTTGATCTGATTGACACAAATTAAATAGCATTCCACAACTTCAGGAGATATATTCTTTTCAATCACTGAAGGAACATTTATAATAACAACCATGTTCTTCACCTCACAGAAGATCTCAGCAAACTAAGAACTGACTCAGCAAATTAAGTACTACAAAGGAAATTAATATTGAAATTAATGCTTAAGAAGCTAGTACAAAAATCATTTCACAATTAACGAGTTAATTAATTAATTAATTAGAAATGAATAATGAATTTTGTATACAAACTTTTAATTTTTAAAGATATATTTTAGCTGTTAATGGATTTTTATTTATTTATTTATTTATTTATAGCACTGAGGATCAAACCCAGGGCCTCACATTTGCCAGGCAAGCAGTCTACCACTGAGCCACAACTCCATGAATTTCTAAATAACCCATCAGTCAATGAGATAAAAATAAAAATTAGAACATGTATTTAATTATATAACAAAAAGCCACATTTCAAAACCTTGTGGATGCAGCTAAATATTTACTTAGAGGAAAATTTTTATCTTTAAATTTATGTATTAGAAAAGAAGTGAGACAGAAAATCAATGAGCTAAGCATCCATCTCAAGAAAACTTTTGTTTTTTTTTTAATAGTGCTAGGAATGAACATACATGGCCTTGCATATGCCAAGCACTTGCTCTACCACTGAGCTGAACCCCCAGTCCAGATTTTTATTTTTTGAAGAACAGCAAGTTAAAGTTCAGTAACACAGAAGAAAGACATGGAGAGCATAGCTATAAATGAAATTAAAAAACAAAAACAAATATTCACTAGTGAGTATCAAGTATATCAAATGTTGATTGTTAGAAAGACTAAAGCTTAGTGATGTATCTCAGCGGTTGGGGGAAAGCCAGAAGAAAATAGATTTCTTTCAGTTTAATGATTGGAAATAGTGAGGTAACAATGAAGACAAGAAATTGTTATGATGGGTAGTGCCTTGGAAAATGTGGGTTAGCAATTGCTGTATTTGTTTTTGCAAAGCAGTTGCTTATAAATGACCCAGTTTTCCCCCATATGTATTTACTATAGCAGCTGAATTTTCCCATGGAACTACTCATAAAATTCTCAATTGCTGATAAAATTTATATTTTTTTCTCCTCTTAATGTTTTTACATATAATATACAACATAATGTCTTCTTCCTTGAGGCTATATTAGAAAAATAAAAATTTAGAGGGCTGGGGATATAGCTCAATTGGTAGAGTGCTTGCCTCCCATGTAGAAAGTCCTGGGTTTAATCCCCCAGCATAAATAAATAAATAAATACATTATCATCAAATGAATTAAACCAAACACTTGAATTTTTCTCTATGTTTTACAATAGGCAAGAGAATGTGATTTATTTGTTCTGATATACCTTATGGCTTATAATGGGACTAAGCAATCATACAGATATAAATTTGAATTTATGTATTTTCACACCAAAAGAATTTAAAGCATAAGAACACTAATGGCTGAAAAACTTAATAAACCAAAAACTGCATTTTATTTAGAGCAATCGGCTAAATTGATGTTTAAATATTTTGAGTGCTGTTATATTTCAAATCTAAGTGTTCTAGAATTAGAAGCAAGTTAACAAAATAAATGGCAAGATACAAAAATACAGCAATAAACACTGCTACCCTGGATAGAAGTTTTCCTTATTGCCTTTTAAATCCAGTGCACATTATTGTAGGTATTGTACTAAATAATTTCAGTCCCTTTCTCACTCTTAGCTACCTTCTCTGCATATGAGAACTCTGAGGCAAATTATTCTGTGCTCACCAAAAATACTCTTAAGTTTCCTGGGATATCTTCAGTTATGCTGTTTTTGTCTGTTCATGATCAAATCATCATCGTATTTTAAGGCTTTTCCTTGAAGTTTTTTAAAATCTTCTAAGAAGATGTGGTCTTTTTAGAATTCTTTGTAACTTGATAAAACATTTCTTATCTTTCTTTTTACTTTTTTGATTGTTTGTTTTAACAGCTGGGCATAAACATTTGTAAAATTTTCTAATGTTTGAAATGTTTAGAGCTGGAGAGTATCCTCAAAATACTCATATACTTGTGCGTATCGTCACGAGTAAAATTACCATCACTATAATTGGATGAAGTTAAAATTGTTTGGAACTAAAGAGGAAATGAAAGATACTGGGAGCTGATGAAGGAAAAAAAAAGAAATTAAAAACTATGTGGCTGATTGAGAGAAGGATCAAGGAGTTTGCTAAAATTGGAAGGAGAGAGAATAAGAGATAGGGGAGTTAAGTTGACTTTGGCTGCTCTCCTCTATATCAGATTGCATATAGAACTGGAAAAAAAAAACCCTGGATTTTGGTGGCTGAAGACCTTAATTTAAAGTGCGTGGGCTAAGGTTGTAGCTCTGTGGTAGAGCACTCACCTAACATGTATGAGGCACTGGGTTCAATCCTCAGCACCACATAAAAATAAATAAATAAAATAAAGTCATTGTGTCCACCAACAACTGAAGAAAAATATTTAAATAAAAAAATAAAGTGGATGCTTTCTCTGAAAACTTAATTTCTATATTTGTAAAATAGAAGTTAAAATTTTCTCCTTATTTGACTCTAATTCATGACTTTAATGAAATAATTACATAAAGATGTTCAATCAGTAATGATAAAAAGTATGGTTTTGATTCATTGTTGAAACTGAAAAAGGAATTTGTTTAATTGGGGGAATCCTTTCAAATACAAAATAAGCAGCCTTTTAAGAATAAAAGCAATAATGAGAAGGGATAGCTAACATATATCAAATGTCCTAGGTATGAAGCAATTGTGGTAAGCATTTCACACAAACACGCCATTGACCTCCCAGTAATTATATTATTTTTCCTGCTTTAGAGATGAGAAAATGGACCCTGGGACTTCAAATAATTTTCTCAAGATTATGCTGCTTGTAAGTACTAAAGCTGGGACTCAGATTGAGGTCTTGGAATCCATGCTCTTAACTGCTCTACTGCAGTACTAGGCCAAAGGCAAACATTGAGATTAATTTTCTTTAACCTAGAAAAGTCAGGGTGAAAGTACTACTTTTTGGAAAAGTGGTTTCTTTCTTTGGGGAAAAAAAAAGCTAGCTAAAATTAAAGACATTGGTAGTACACAAAGAAACCCTATTAAAGGAAATACTGTTTTCCCCTTGTAAGTATGAAATTATAAACATTATGTTGAATTTAGCTGAATATAGTTTGAAGTCCTTTTGCTTCTATCACATTTAATTGCAATAAGCTTACAGCAAATTAAGTCTATAAGGAGAGGAGACCCAGCTAGACCCAAAGTATGATTTCCTTATGATATGAATACAAAAGCAAGTATATTTTAAAATTATACTGTGATCCAAAGGGTTTGGACTAAGTAGTACTTTTTGGCCACCAGCATTGCTGAGAAACTGCTGAGACTACAGAAATGGAATTGCGTGCACTGCAGAGAAACCTGGCAATTACAAACCAGACCCACAGGGTACTCTTTGCTCAGTAACTGTTCAAACAATAGGACAAAAAAGACCCTCCTCAGTGCAGCTTTCATCTTAACACCATTTGCATATTGCTGCATCTCTCCATGCGCAGTCTGTCTAGCCCAATATAGATGCTCCTAACAATTATCATATTTCAAAAGAAAGAGTTAAACACCCGAAGAGAACCCACACGGTAAACAATCATTAGTGGTCTAAGTGGAGAGCAAATAATTCATAGTCATTTTTTTTGTTATGTTGTTTTCAATTTTTTCCTTCTAAACAATGTCCTTGTTCAGTTTCAGTGGTTGTCTTGTAGTCTTAGCTCTTTCAAAGAATACTCATCAACTAATCCATGATAATAGATATGTTAGCTTGTTTTCTGCTGCTAAAACAGAATACCACAGGCCAGGAAAATTTAAGAAACAAGAGTCTCTTTGGTTCATGTTTTTAGAGGCTGATAAATCCAAGATCAAGGGCTACCTCTGGTGAGGGCTTTCTTGCTATATCATAGCATGAAAAAAAAAAGCATAACATTTGCGGGGGTAGGGGGAATGGGACACACTTAACCATTTTTCAGGATGCTGATATTATGCTTTCATAACAACTAAACTTCTTCTTTAATAAAGGCATTAATCTATTCATGAGGGTGCGGTCCTCATGATCTAATCACTCTTAAAATTTCCACCTTACATATTGTCACAGTAGCAATATAATTTCAATATGAGTTTTGGAGGATAGTCAAACCATAGCCAGAGCTTTGTCATTTCGTACTAATGAAGTTGGTACTGGTCTTGAAAAGTAGGAATACACTGCTGGACCATAAAATTCCTTGGTTGAAATGCTGAATTTTCTTTCTCTGACAGTTCTAGTCTGGCAGGGGTCGACTTGATCTAGAGATGCACTAAAGGTTCTGCTTCTAACTTATGGTCTATAAAAATAACAAGATGGTACTAGCAGGGGAGTTCTACAGGATCCTAGATCTGGGCTAGATGTCTAAGCTAACAATCAGGTTGCTAAGTATTTTAGACTGCTTGGGCTATAACAAAATACTACACTGGGTGACTTTTAAACTACATATATTTCTCACAGTTCTAGTGTCTGGAAAGTCCAATATAACGCACTGGTAAGTTCAGTGTGTCTTGAGTGCCCAATTTCTGGTTCAGATAAGACTGTCTTCTTGTATAAACTCACAAGAGGGGAAGGAGACCTCTGGGGTCTCTTTTATAAGGCCTCTAATCTCATTTGTAACAGCTCTGCAGCCATGACCTAATTCATTTCTAAAGGCTCCACTTGTCAACACTCACAGTTTGGGGATTAGATTTCAACAGAATTTGGGAGACACAAACAATTAGTGTACAATACTATACATTAGTACTATAGGCATTAACTATACCTAGACATGAACTATGTCCTCCATCCCCAAAGGAAGAATCTACTGAACCTCTTGACCTACCATCTCTTTGACTTGCTACATCTGTCTGATTCTTAAGATCTGACCTAATCAATCCACTGTTGTCCATGTGAGTTTTTTCTCTTTATATGTTTGTCACAGTAATAATTCAATCTTTAAATTAAACCAAAATAATTTTGATTTAGCAAAAATGACACATTATAATTGGGAGAATGCTCAGCATTAGCCAGAACTGGTACTGAAATCACCTGTGATGTAGCTATATCAGAATCTCACAAAACACCCCTCATTCTTATCACAACTATGTAGATATGAGGACACCTAGCCCAAGATCTGCAGAGTTCAGCCAAGAGAATTCTCAGAACTGCTAGTCTGACAGTGAGGTACAACAAACACATCTAGTTTTGAAAATGTAAGAAATTTTAAAACAGTAATATCTGAGACTGGCTCTGTTCCTTTCCTTCTTTCCTTCATTTCCTTCCTCATTTCTTTCTTCCTTCTTAATTTTCTCTCCTTTTCTTTCATGCCTTTACTCAGTCATTCATTTGGCCACATAACTGGCAGCATGCCACTGTCTCAGAGCCTGTACTAAACACTATAGACTCAATGATAGAAACAAACAAACAAGCAAACAAATAAACAAGCCTACTTTCATAGAATGTAGGAAGAGCAATAGGGAGACAGAAATCCATTCAGAATTATGCAAGTAATATAAAGTTAGAACTTTGATAAGAACTCTGAGAAGAGGTATAAGATATTTTGAGAGTATATAATACTGTGAAAGCTTTCCTTAGGAAGCAATCATGAAGCTGAAATCTGAAGAAAAATAAGAGTACTTACAAAAAGGAGTTTTTAAACAGAGACAACTGCATGTAGAAACACCTGTTGGCAAGGGTGTGCATGGTACGTTCAAGAAAGTAAAAATGATAGCTTAGCTAGAGCACCAAGAGTAAGCACAGAGTCACATGATGCTGGAAGACAGGTGGGGATTAGATCTCACAGACAATGCCAAGTATATTTGTCTTTATACTAAGAAATATAGAAGGGCACCAAATATTTCAAAGATGAGAGTCCTTGATTGGATTTTTATTTTGAAAAGCCTCCTTTGATTGCAGGGTAGGAAAATAATTAAGAATGGGGAATGAATTTTCAGGTTACAGCCAAGAGTAAAAAAAAGACTCAGAATATTTAATTCAGGAAATTAAATTTAATTCAATGAATTCATTATTTAGATGATGAACTAAAAGTGAATTGAAAGTGAACTAGTGATAGTGACGTAACTTAGAATTAGCAAGAGCTGGAACTTTCTAGCATGCTGAGGCTGGAGGCCCCAAGAAAGGAGGTGGTAAACTGGACTCCAGGGTCTAAAACATGGGAGATGGGAACTACATCACAAAACAGAGATGCAGTGTTAGAAATGCTGCCTGGGGTAGGGAGGGCAGATGGAAATAGCTGATTTTCTTTTCCTGCCATCCTCCAGTCTCCTGCCGCCCCCGCCTCCCTTCAGTGGCAGAACCAGCAGAAAGGTAGCTGACACATAACCAAGTTGATACAGTTTGCAAGAGTTCAACTCCATATAATATCACGGCACATGGACAAAGTGAAGGACTGACCTGAAAGTTAAGACCCAGGACTGGCAAGGAGGGCAGCAGTGGAGGGGGGCATACATATTTGGAAGTATTGAAATAGTTCAGTGGCTTAAACTAGGGTAGTGGTAGGAAAAAAAAAATCAAAAGAAGTAGATGATTTGAGATCTATTTAGTGAAAAAAAATCAGTACAACTTGGTGACAGATTAAACTTGAAAGTTAAGAGAAAAGGAAGTATTAAGAACAGCTTCAATCATTTTCTGTGATTGGAACAGTTTGGTGGTTTCTGTAGAATGATAAGGCTGTGCTTCAAAAATAATCCCCTGCATATTTCACAAAATTGTTCCTTTACCTTCTAATGAGCAAGAAAGGGTGGCCAGCAATTAGATAGATGCCATGCATAAGAGAAGTGGGGGTGATTGACTGCTACCATGGCAACATTGGTTATTGTTTCCAGCAAGCACAAGAAAAGAACAGCAAAGTCATGTAATGAAGGAACAAGATTTGCAGAAGAGTATATGTCCAGCACATCTCTTTAGTCTAAAAAGCAGTGTTGTATTACTTGTTACAAAAGCCATCTCCCTAGAGGAATGAGAAGATACCATACCAAACAGACAAGTTTGTAAATGCCAGGGGTGAAATGTATGTGTGTGTGCCTATGTGTGTTTGTTACATACTTGAGAAGGACTGAGAATTCCTATAAGGAATCAAGTACATAGTCCAAAATAAGATTAAATTCAAGGTATCAAAACAAAGGTGGAGATTAAACTGTCTTAGTCTTAGGAATTCATGAACCAACACATATGCAGTTGCCACTGTGTTTAAGAGAGTAAAGCAGCTTGGGAAAGAGAACTCGTCAGTCACTGGGTCTATCCTCAATAGGTTTTGCTTGCAAAGTCCTCAGGAGAGAGTTGGAACCTTGACACAAGATGATGCACCCACTACTGATATTTCATAAAAATTTAAATTTAATAGTTTGTGAATAAAAGACAGCTACTGCAATTTTATTTATAATAATCAAATATGTAATGACAAACTACTCTATGTCTCAATAAGGAGACATTAATTGCCTACCGTACGCATGACTTTGTGCTAGTTCCTAAAAGGATTCCAACAGCTATAGGGACATTTCAGCACAATTACAAGATCCATTCACTTTTTCATTTTAGTAACACAATTTATTATCTCTAATCAACATCAGATTATAAGCAAATTTACCTCTTTGATACATGGAGATATCTCACATATACTGAAACAACCATCTAAATTTATGCAGAAAAAGTTGATAAATATGTATATAGGCAATGGGATTTGAAAAGATCAGATGATATAATGTGGATATTGTCCACATGAAATGGAAAGGCAGCAGAATACAACAGACATGAGTATATCAATATGTAAAGCAATGAAGTGTAACTGATGTGATTCTGCAAGCTGTATACGGGGTAAAATGGGAGTTCATAACCCGCTTGAATCAAAATGTGAAATATGATATATCAAGAACTATGTAATGTTTTGAACAACCAACATTAAAATAAATAAATAAATAAATAAATAAAAAGAAATAAGAAAAAAAAAAAAGAAATGGAATGTGAAGTTTGAGGTAGACAAACATTGTTAAGTTGACTAAGAAGTATTAGGAAAACAACAAAATGTCATCCTGAGAAACACCATCCCTGAAATCCAAAAGAATACTTGTAGGAGATATGTTCCTGTGCAGGAATTAGAAACTAATATGTTGTTCTATATAGGAAAATAACTAAAAACAGCTGGGAGATGAACAGTTGAATTACCAGAGCCAAGAAAGTGAAGAGCAGGATAAAATTGTCTCAAATGGAAATGTATGAAGAGCATGATGACCAAACCGTTGAGATGGGGATACTTGATTTTATAGAGGTATTAACATCCAATTTTAATTCTATATGTACAGAAATAATAGAGTCACAATGGTGAACAGTTGAAAGACAGAGCCAAGTCCTTGCCTATGATACTTTATATCTATTTTGAGGATCCAATTAGGAATTTTGACATTCTAAACTGGCAAGATGCTGGTAGTTAAATTGAAAGAGGATAGTCATGGGAGCAGAGGGAAAGAATGAGTGGCAAGGGGGCGTTCCTGAGAACACTGAGAATATGGTAAAATTCTTTGTGGCTGGAAAGGTCCCTGACCTTGGCCTTGAGTCTCCAGCTCTAATCAAGTGCATAAACTGTCAAAGAAAGTGTTTAGTCCCTGAATTTCTATCACTTAGTCGATGGAAGGGGAGGAAATGGAGAAAGCAGGTATCAAGAATCTATTAGGTAGGGAGGGGACTCACCATGTCTACATTGTTTAAAAATCATTATTTTCAAAGTTGAAGCTGTCTTACTTAAGGTGTTAAGTCCTTCTGGCATGCCTAGTAGAAATTAAACTTCTATTTACTTTGTGTTTCAGAGAGACTACCAGTGCGTAGAAATAAATTACAGTCATGAATGACTGGGTGGTGTCTTGACTCCTGGAAAAGAATCAGAAAAAACAACTTAATTGCAAACAGAGTACTGGACACATGGTGATTATGAATGTTGGGTGTGCCTTCTTTCCCTTATTAGACTCTAAGCTCTTTGCCTCACACAAAAGTAACTATCACCTCAGACATTACATCTGCTATTCAATAATTGGGTTAATAATTTGAAAATACAGAATAATGAAGGGAAATATAACTTATTAACCCATAAATTTACATATTTTTAAAAAGTTGGATTCCAAAGAAACACATATATTCCACAGGGGGAACACAGTGATTTTCTTGGGAAAACAAGACATTAATGATGGATAAGAACATCTGAGCTTTAAATGGAAAATTACAAAGCAATTAAATTAACAAAACAAAGTTAAACTCATATATTTCAATACTGGCCACATCGTTGTAAACAATCATTACAGATAGAAGTGAAATTAGGCATCATCCATTAGATAACAATTGGCAATTCATACAAAGCAATATAAAATATTCTGTAAAGCAATTTGTGAAAATTTACTAAAGTACATTTAAAAGAAGGAAAAGGGCCAAAGAAGATCATTATCAAGTTGAAAATAAAAAACAATTTAAATGCATAATTATAAGGTAATATTTAAGTTTAAAAATCATATATTTAATGAACTATTACATAGATAATCAAACAATAATTATGGAGATTAAATAACACCACAGAAAATGTTAATAAATAAATGTTAAATGAAAAAAATAGTGCATTTGATTAAGGGTATATTCTTGTTATAGCAATAAAAAAGATCTTTATGACAGTCACTTTTTTTTCTGTTTTATTTTTCTACATCAGTGCATGAAAGTGAAATTTCTATCTTTTTGGTATACAGAAGGAGAAAATGTGCTTTCTTTTAGTTTCTCTCACTCACAGGAAGAGGGTTACTTATTTGGTTTATGAGTTTGAAAGAAGAGGACACTGCCCGTTTATAGCTTAGCCTTTCATCTTTTCTAGACCTGTCAATGGCTCAGGTGCAGGTACTTTCTGTTTGACCTAGAATCCTCTAATGGGTAAGCCCTCCTGGATGGACCTTGCCCCTGCAGAAGACTCCTGACTTTTCCAACTTCACTACCTATGGATAAGTGCATAAATTAATCTCATGGGGATATGAATAGAATGTTATTTGGGATTCAGAAGTTCTTGATTAGGTTTCTCAATCATTATAGCATAAAGTTAATATTTTTATTTCTGTCAAAGGACTAGGGGTATATTTAATTTGTTCAAATCTGGGTGGAATGTGGATATGATTTCTACCTTCAAGCCTAATAAAAACCAAAAAAGTAGAAACAACTCAAATGCCTATTAATGATGAATGAATAAACAAAATGCCATGTATCTATAAATAAAATATTATCAATAAAAAGGAGTGAAATAATGATGCAAGCTATGACATAAACGTTGAAAACAGTATTCTAAGTGAAAGAAGACATTTGTAAAATACCATGCATTTTATGATTCCACTTATTTGAATGTTAAGAACAGGTAAATCATAGACAAATAGCAAATATAACCAGTTGCCAGGGCTTGGGGGAAGGGAATAAAAGAAGTGACTGCTAATGGCATGGAGTTCCTTATTGAGGTGATGAAAATGTTCTTGGATTAGGTAGTTATGATAATAAATATAATAAAACCACTTAAGTGTATAATGACCAAAGCTGAATTTTATGATATATGAATTGTATATTAATATATGCATCTCAATTTTTAAGAAGATAGATATTGGTAGAATGGATTAAATAGAATGACTCAATTATATACTATCTGTAAGAAATGCATTTCAAATATAAGTATTTAGGTAATTGAAAATAAAAAGAGGAAAAATATATACCAGGAGAACTTTGCTTGTCTAAAGTTCTAACCCTGCAATTGCTTGGCTACTTTTTCTAGTAATTGGCCTACATCTTGGAGCTACCAGAAGTTCACAAAAAGTCATCTAAATAACACACTGAAGCACTTCCATCACTTGGAAAATTCCAGGGTCATTTGTAACTCTGTGCCCCGCACTGGGAACAAAGACCCCCCCACCTACCCATATAACTTGTTTTGTTGCTGTGACCAAAAGACCTAAATAATAAGAACAATTTTAGAAGAGTTAAGATTTATCTGATGCTCACAGTTTCAGAGGTCACAGACCATAGATGGCTGACTCCATTGTTCTGGGTCCATTGTGTGGCAGAATGTCATGGAAGAAGGGGGTACTAGAAGAAAGCAGCTCAGGAAAGACAATCAGGAAGCAGAGAGCTCCAAGGTTAAGGTATATACCCCAAGGGCATGCTCACAGTGATCCACCTCCTCCAGTCACACCCTACTGGCCAACATATACCACCCAGTTAATCCCTGTGGATTAATGTAGTACTGATTAGATTAAGGCTCTTGTAATCCAATGATTCCTTTCACCTCTAAATTTTCTTGCATTGTCTCACATATTCTTTTGGGGACTCCTCATATCTAAGCTACAACACCTGTAATTATGTAGATATAACTTTATTTTCTTTTATTCTTTTATTAACATATTAATTATACATAATATCTGATTAAAAATGGGATAATGATCTGACTAGAAACATCTCAAAGGAAGAAATATGGATATACATTTTAATTATGCCAAAGATATCAACCAAGAAGATGTATTCTGACATTTCTACATTTTGCCCAATAATAGAATATTCATTAGTTTCAAGTACTCATTGAATATTTATATGATAGTATATCTCCTGGCCCATAAAACAAACATCAATACATTTAAAAGATTGAAACCATACACCATGCTCCTCAGAAATCAGTAACAAAAAAGATAACAGAAAAATACCCACTTAAAAACTGAAATGTACTTCTAAATAGTCCATTTACCAAAGAATAAGTCTTCTGGGAAGTTTTAAAAATCATTTATTGAAAGGAAAAAATACAACTGTTAGAATTGTAAAATCCAACGTAGGATTACAAAAGCCCCAGTGTACTGTTTACCAATTGCAAAGAAAGAGATGACTCAGCAGAGAGGATTTAGACATTTTAATATTCACATGCTCCTCAGGAGCAGGCTGGGATGAAATAGAAGGCAGCAACTACCTACAAGCAGGGAAGCACATGGCATAGGTCGCATGCCCATTGCTCAGGTGGGTTTCTTCAGATGTTTTATGAGTAAATTCTTTTACTTATCACCAAAGCTGCTCTCCTATGATTCCAATCTGAAGAATGTTGGAGATAGCGAATGTGGCCAGGTTCCCTTCACTGTTTCCTTCCTTTTATCACATTCTTTGTAGTTATTATCTCACCACAAAGACCAAAAAGCCTTCCTAGGCAATAACTGGTGTTCACCACAATATCAACACACCAAAATTTGTGGAATACAGCCCAAGTAGTGTTGAGAGATAAATTTATACATGTATATTAGAATAAGAAAAATTCTCTACTCGATTATCTAAGCTCTTTCTTTAGGAACCTAGAAAGTGAAGAGTGAATAAACTACAGTGAACAGAAGGGAGTAATTAAGAGCAGAAATCAGTGAGATTTAAAACAGAAAAAACAATAGAGAAATTCTCTGAGCCAAAAATGTGGTTTTTTTTGGAAAGTTTCATGAAATTCATAAGCCTCTAATAAAACTCACAAAGAAAACAAGAGAAAAGACACAAATTACCAATATCAGGAATAATAGGTAGAATATTGGTATTCAAACCTTCCACATCAACATTCTAGTAATACCTCTATGTATGTAAATTTGACAACCTAGATAAAATGGTCCAATGTGCGCGCTCTCTTTCTCTCTCTCTCTCTCTCTCTCTCACACACACACACACACACACACACACAGCAAAACAAAGCAAAAAACACAAAGCACCACAATTCACCCAATAGTAAGTGGATAAAATGAATGTCTATCACAATATAGAAATAATATTCAAAAGTAAAAAAAAAAAAAAAGTCACACACAAAAAATCTTCAGGCCAGGTTAATTTACCAGAGAATTCTACCAAACTTTTAAAAAGTCACCATCATCCTACACTATCTTTTCATAGGCTGGTATTACTCTGTCTGGCTACCTAAACTAATTAAAGTACAAAAGACAAAATTTTTTAACAATATCTCTCATGAATATAGATGCAATAATCCTTAACAAAATGTTAAGCATTATGTTAACATTAATAACGTAAAATTGAAAGTTAATGTTAGTAAATAGAATTCAGCGATATATTAAAAGAATTGTATGATGTGGTATTTATTCCAGTGATGCAAAACTAATTTAACATTTGAAAATCAATTTAATCTAACATACTAATAAACTGAAGGGAAAAAGTCATGATATTATGTCAACAAATGAAGCAAAAGCATTTGCAAATTTAATATTTATCTATAATTCAAAAAAGAAACCTCTTAGACAAATGGAAATAGGGTAAAACTTGTTCAATTTGCTAAAAAGCATTTTTAAAAACTTGTGGCAGGGACCAGAGGTATAGCTCAGTGATAGAGTGCTTGCCTAGCAGATGTGATGCCCTGAGTTGAATCCCCCAGCACCACAGAAAATAACAATAATAATTTTAAAAACCTGCAACAAACATTATGGTTAATGGTGAATGACTGAATGCTTTCCTCCTACAATTAGGAAAATGCTAGTGCTAAAATTTCTAATCAGTGCAATAGATCAGAAAAATATGTGTACATGGTATAATAAAAGCATCCCTGTTTGCAGATGATATGTTGCTGCATGGAACAAGATATCTACAAAAACAATAAACATACAAAAACCAATTGCTTTTTAAAATATTTTTTCAATAAACACAGGAACACCAAAATTAAAAATATAATACCTTTTAAAATCTCTTGAAAAAAATGAAATTCTCAGGTGTAAATCTGACAAAATATGTACAGGATATACATGTTTAAAACTACCCAATGTTATTATAAGGAGTAAAAGGAAATCTGAAGAAATAGAGACATTCTATATTTATGAGTTAGTTAAAGACAACCATTTTCCCTAAATGGAGATATAGGGTTAACATAATTTCTAGTAAAATTCCAAAAAAAAATTTATATGATTATCCAAGATCATTCCAAAATCTAGATTGGAAGGCAAAGTAATAAATTAGCTAATAACATTTTTGAAAAGAGGACTAAATTGGGAAAGATCAATCTCCTTAAAGAATTATCTTATAACTACAGTGATTATGACAGTGTCACACAGGTTGTAGGACAGACATATAGGTCAACAGAACAGAAATACATTCACAGAAACATACCAAATCAATTTTTGACAATGAAAGCAATTCAGTAGTGCTATAGTAAGTACATAACCAAAGACCCAAACATGAATTTCAACATAAGGCTCACAACTTATCACAAAAAAATAACTCAAAATGGACAATGATTTAAATGCAAAATGCACAAATATAAAATTTTAGAATAAACCTGAAAAGAATCTTCAGAGTCTAAAACTAGTGAAAGGGTTCTTTGACTTGATAACAAAATCACCATCCATAAAAGGAAAAATGGATAAATTGGACTTCATCAAAATTAGCGAATTTTGTTCTGTGAAAGGCAAACTATGAAGTGAAAAAAGTTGCAAATCACGGATCTGATAAAGGAGTATATAGAATATGTAATGAACACTCAAAACTCCATAATAAGGAAACTATCCATCGGAAAATAAACAAAAGACATAAAGAGATCTTTCACTGATGAAAAATAATACAAATTGCAAATAAGCACATTGGAAAAAATTCAATATCACTAGTCATCAAGGTAATATAATTAAACCACATAAGATATTTTAAAATGCTCTTCAAAATGGTTAAATTGAAGAACAATGACAAAATCAGATTCTGGTAATAAAGCTGAGGAACTGAATCACATGTATATTTCTGGTGAACATGTACAATGGTGCAGTGTCACTCTGGATAACAGTCTGGCATTTTCTTAAAACATGAACTATTGATAATGTTATATGACTCATAAATTTCACTCTTGACATTTTCCCCAGAAAAATTAATATCTGTGTGCATGAACTCTTATAACAGCTTTATTAGAAATGACCCAAAGCTGGGAACAATCTGGAAGTTCGTGCAGTGTTTGCCTTTGTGTGGTTTTATTCTTTTACTTGAGAAAATGTCCTTAGGTTTCATCCATATTCCTTCATATGGCATAATGTCTTCATTTTTAAAGGTGGAGTCATACTCTAATGTATTTATATGCCTCATTCTCTTTTTTTTAAGATAGAGAGAATTTTTTAATATTTATTTTTCAGTTTTTCGGTGGACACAACATCCTCATTCTATTTTTATGTGGTGCTGAGGATTGAACCCAGTGCCCCGCTCATGCCAGGCAAGTAAGCCACATCCCCAGCACAATATATACCTCATTTTCTGAGGTACACTTAGGTTGTTTCCACATTTTGGTCATGTGAATGGTGCTGCAGTGAACATGGGAACACTAATATCTCTTTGTGATTCTGATCTCTGTTACCTTTTCTAGATTTCCTTCCCCTTCATATTGTAGAAATAGATTTCAGTCCCATTGAAAAGGCATGGACTTGTTTTTGGAACGAAGATTTGTGTATATATGAGGACTTTCTTTTAGTTTTCAATGAATTAGGCAGTGAATTCTTTTATTACTTGTTTGTACCCTTAAAAAGGAACCTAAAGAGCTTTAGTTTAGGTGGGTCACCTCTATCTATCTATCTATCTATCTATCTATCTATCTATCTATCTATCTATATCTATCTATATCCATATATAACACATATACAAATACATATATATATATATACACACATATATATTTTAATGAAATTGAGAAAAGTTTTAAATAATTAATAATTTCTTTAAAAGTAACAATGTTAAACTACTTACATGTTAAATAAATGATATTTATATGTAAAAATCATTTTGCAAAATAAAAAATAATTGGTGAGGAGGGCAGCATTATCTTTAATTTTTGCAAATCTCTACACAAAACAGCTAAATTCTCATAGCTGTTTCTGTAGTCTATTGGACTACAGAAACATTTTATTTTATTTGTAATATATGAAAAAATGCAGTTCCACTCAAAAAGGTAGTTGGAAAAGGGAAAATTATTTAACATCTAAATAGTTTCTTGAAGATTAACTGAAATGCATAGTGTAAAACTATGTCAGTGATTTTTTTTGTACCTGTTACACAAAAATCCATTAGTCAATCTTACGTTTTGATTGAATATTGTATCAACACAGGATTTTGTAAGATGATGTATCTGTAATTTGTAAAATATTAGTTCACTAAATCATGCTGATCTATGAAATGATAGAACATTTCATTCATTTGTTAATATCATCAGTCTCATCATAAAAGTCCTTAAGTATTATTCAAGTTCATGATTGTTGACATATGTTTTCCAGGTTGCAAACAGATATACTTTCACACAGATAAATTTTCATATGACAATGAAAATTTTATCACTGACTGCAAATACTGTCAGTTGTTTTCCTTGACATGACAACCTCACTTCATTTTTATTCAAGAACATGTTTTCTTAATAAACAAGTTTGGATGATGATAGCTAAACTTCCAGCCATTTTTTCAAATAAAAATAATGCTCCAAGAAAAAGCCAGTTGGTTCAACTTGCTTCTCAAACACTCATGTAAGGGCTTTTCATTGATAAAACTATCATATTTTGGTACCCAGCAACTGAGTAGCATGTAATCAAGGGTTCATATTTAGTAAAATTAATAGCTTTTACCCCTTCATGAAGGGCATCTTTAATAAGTGAATGATGTGGAAGTGGAGAATGTAATGACTATGAATTCAGTTTGATGTCACTTCCTTGGTCCCTATTTAGATGACAGCAATTTCACCTACCAGTGCTTTCTCACCCACAATGGAAAAGGCACAAAATATGAGTATTATTAAGAAAATAGTTTTGATGTTACAAAAACCCTAAGTCTCAGAGTGCTCTAAAAGGTTGAGCATCAATCTTTGAAAACCACCTAATTTGGGTGATTATGCTGCAGGCCAGGAAAAGACTTTAATTTTATGACTTTATTTATTATATTGACAAGAGCCTATGTGTTTGTCAGGTTTTTGTCTCTGTGTCCAAACACCTGATAAGAACAACTTGGAAAAGGAGTTAATTTTGGCTCACAGCTTCAGAGGTCAAGTCCATGGTTGGTAAAATGCTCTGGGTCCAAAGTGAGGCAGAACATCATGGTGGAAGGGAATAATGGAGGACTGTGCTCCATTCATGGCAGCCAGGAAGCAGAGAGGTGAAGGGAAGGAGGGGCCACAGAGAAGCTGAACTCTTCCAGGGCGTGCCCCCAGTGACCCACCTCCTCTAGCCAATCCTCACCTATCTACAATTACCATATTCCATTCAAAGTAGGATGGAGAGATTAGGATATGACTTTCATAATCTAATCATTTCACCTCCAAACATTCCTGTATTAACATCTCACATTTGACCATAACACCCTACCATTTGTCTAGCAAATGCACTGTCATTGGATCTGAGAGATTTAGTGTTACCATGGAGGATAAATGTTGAAAACAATACCAAAAATGATAAAGTTAAAAAAGAGTCTATATGATTGTATTGTGTGTGTGTATATATATATATTATATAATATATATATATTTGAATTAAAATGTTTTATCTATGTATGATGCTATTATTTTTAAGCAAGATGTCTTAAATATCTGATTATCTTTTACTATAGCAATATATTTAAACATTTTATTTTAAAACTGAATAATTCTTATATTTTTTTTTACAAATTCTGATAAGAATTTATAAAATTCTTATCAGACATTTTAATTATTTATAAATGAGAACTTTCACTGAACTCAACACCAAAGAATACAGGAAGATAAAACCCATTTCCCCCACGTCATTATTCAGAAAAACATAACTAAATGTAGGCAAAGTTTTTGAGTAATTCCTATGACCAGTAGGCATAGCTGCTTATTTAATATTAACAACACCACAATAAATTAGTTACTTATCATTATTCCCAGTTAGGACTGAGAAAACAACTGAGGCTCAGAGAAAATAAACACCCTCACTAAACAGCAGCAGTACATGTAAAAGAACTAAGTCATGAGGCTAAGAATCACTGTGAATTCTAGAACTGACCAAAGAGAGTAAAGATAAGGTGGATCCTCATTCTTAGAACTTCACTGGCAACCATTCATGGGCAATGACAAGCCTCTCCCGTAGCATCCCTGGTATGAATTCCTGACAGCAGTTTCTCCTGCTTCTAGACCCTTCAGAAAGCAGAATGTGATGTTGACCTTCAGAAGCTCTGAGAGCTTTTACACTTGCTTAATATGAAGACCAGCAGAAGATCTGTTTCTTTGGGGAGGGGAAATTGATGGGATAATTCTGCAGGATTAAATGAAATAAAATCCTTGTAATGTGGCAAAAGGTGCTCCAGAAGGTGGAGCTTACTTGGAGAAGTTTCTGACTTAGGCAATCTGGAGCCCTGCATTTCAGTGAGTTTCTTGTCTTGGAGCTAGAGGGGATGGGGGATTTTCCAGGATACTGGAAGAAGGATCAAGACCATCTGAATTGCACCATGCAACCTCTAGGATCTCTTTCAGTACCAGATGGAAGAGAATTTTGAGCAAATAAAAAACACTCTCTTACTGCTCACCATTTTCATTTTCTTTGAGTTCCCTCCTGGCATTCTAGTATCAATTCATCTCTGGGATTCTACAAAGAAGCAACTAAGCAGGATATTTTGTCTTGTATGCCTACTATCCAATGCTCAGCATTATCTTTTTATTCTTTTATTTTTAAATTAATTAGTTAGCTGGGCATGGTGGCACATGCCTGTAATCCCAGTGTCTCAGGAGGCTGAGACAGGAGGATGGACAGTTCCTCTAATACCCCCCAAATTAATTAATTAATTAATTACAGTGCTGGAAATTGAACACGGGGCTGTAAGCAAATGCCCTACACAAGTGCCCCTATTTTACTTATAGGAAGTAGGAATCTCACCATGTTGCCCAGGATGACCTCAAACTTGGTGTCCTCCTACCTCAGTCTCCCAAGTAGCTAGGATTACAAGTACACAGCATTATTATCTCTGTCTTATACAGAGGATATGGGGAAATCAGAGATAAATTGTTTGTTATAGGAATCTGTGAGACAAAATCGTACCATAAGCATTGAGGGAAAAAAAGGAAAAGTTAATTGATTTTTAATTATTTAATAAATCCTTGCCAAGAAAGCTAGGCACATTCCCAGAAACTGGAGAGATAGTAGTGAAGCAATCAGAAAAATTGTCCACATTCCTATGAGAATGTAAAAGATGTGCACATAAGCCAAAATGTCTGTAATCAGTTGGTGATAAGAACAGTGAATAAATAAAATAAACAAAAGGATGTTGGCCAGTGATGAGGAGTTGAGAGATATGCTGTTTTATATTTGGTGGTCAAGAAAGGTTCTCAGGTAAAGTGGCATTTGAGCATAGAGCTGAGTGCATCCGAGGAACTATATCATGATATGGGGGTGGGATTCTCTCTATGTAGAAGGTGCAGCAAATGTAATGGCCTACACTGGGAATATGCTTTTGATATCTGAGGAAGAGCAAGGTTAGTGAAAAATGAACCAAGGAGAAGAGACAAGGCCTGAAAGGAGACTGAAGACCATATAATATATAGGACCCAGTAGTCATTATCCAAAGCTTGAATTTTATTCAAGCCTTAGAGGGTTTTGAGCAGAAAGGCAATACAATGTGAATTTGATTTTAAAATAATCTTGATTCTGTCAGGAAATTAGACTCAAAGTGGATAAAGATTAAAGTCAAGTTGCCAATAGGGAAAAAATCCAATAAAATATCAATAGTCAAATGAGAGACGATGGGGATTTGACTCATGTGGTGAGAAGTAATCAGATTTGTGGTCAATTCTAACCTATAATGAACAGGATTTAATAATGAAATAATAATAATGTGTATGTGAGAAAGAATATAGTCAAGAGTATTGTGAAAAATACCCAAGAGACCAAAGAAACATAGAAATAGTTAAATTCAAAAGAGAGAGACTTCAGGTTTTGTTATGCTTTTTGGGGAGAGGGGGTGTCAGAGGTGAGATGGTGAAGGGAATCTGTTTTTGTCACTGCTTAGCTTAAGATTCCAATTAGCCCAGTGGAAGCAAACTGCATGCAAGTCTGGGGTTCAGAGAACAAAATGAGCCTGTGGTTTTAAATTTGGGTTGCCTTTTCATGGTTTATTGGAGAGGAACTGAGAAAATCAGAAGGGAGAAAAAAAAAAAGGAGGCTGCTATTTTTCTAAGAGCTGTCTTCTGTTGGGAATTACCTCTGTTGGGGGAGATGTTTCACCTGGGGTAGTTTCTTTAACTGAAAACACTCTCCTCTAAGCTACTCAAATTCTCAATCAGGTCTAATCATTTTTTGTAGCTAGTGCTGGCCTTACAACTGTGTTAGAGAAGACACTGAATTCAATTAAAAAAAGTAATTTAGGTTGTATTAGATGAGTGGTCAGAGCATACTGTATACAGTTGATTAGTGAGTTCTTGATTCATAAATTTGGTTGAATGAAAGACTGATGGTATAAAAGGGCAATATATTAATTCTTAAGGTGAATAAGTATGCTAAACCTTTCAATGCAGAATGCAAATCATCTTTTAAGTTTTTTAGACAATGTATGTTCTTCATTTACTTTTTTAAATAAAAGAGCATTCAAAAAGCCCTTAATAAAAAAAGCAAAGTTCAACACACTTGGTTTAAACAATGAATTAAATAAGCTCTATTCTCAAAAGTTTAAGACCACAATTTTAACACAAATGACTGATGTGTTCAATAAGCATTACCTTTGTATCATTATTTAAAAACAAATCCATATGAAGAAAAGTGTCCTTTACCCTAATTTTGTCCCAAGGAACAAGTCATTGGTTTTGACAGATTTAGACTTTGTTTATATTGTTTCTATCATATTAAATAGTTTTCTCCAGTGACTTAAAACCTAAGGCAGAGGCTAATCTTTTCTTAATTTATTTTAATCATTTGGTAATTGTGTAATATGGGAAAGTTTGGTGATCCAAAGAGGGAATATGTCGGTTTGAAAATTTAGAAAACTCCCCTACTAACTTACACTGCCATAGATAAGAAGCATTCATGTTCACCGTTGAAGAATGTAAGTTATCAGCTACTTATTGTATGCCAGGTATTGAGCAAGACACTTTTTATTTTCTTTGACAATTCTCTGAGTGAAGAAGAGCTGGTTGAGGTTGATGGGTAAACAATAGTGCAGAGAAACTGTGGTTGATTTGCATTCATCAGAATACAGGATGTAAAATACTTAAGACCTGCAATAAACCCAGGGCAGAAATATGAATGTAACAAGTTTTGGAGGACAAACAAATCTTTATGAAAGCATTTTTTTTCTCTCTCCCTAGCAAACCTATAGCTTAAGTTAGACTGAGAGGATTAGTCCTGGTATTTTCTTTGGAGGAATTTTTTTTTTTCTTTTTTCTGAGCTGACTCCCCCACAGTGAGGTAGCAGTTTAAGATTTAAAAAGATTAAATAACACTGGGAACTTAGATCTCAATCTACTTAATTTCCTAGGATTTCTGGCTAGAATACTGTTTTTTTTTTTTTTTTTTTTTTTTTTTTTTTTTTTTTTTTTTTTTTTTGTAGATGTACAACTTGAGATCATAGGAGAGTTTGAATGTAAGCAGCCAGCTAGGCAGTGGAGAGGGAATAGGCCAGGACTTGGACTCAGAAAACCAGGCTTAAATCTTGTCTCCATCATTAATTTTGTGAGCTTGGGCAAAACTTCTTTTCTCCATGTCTCAGTCTATCTATTTGTAAAAGAGGGGCCTGGTGATCACATTACTCAAGACTCTTTCAGAAGCAAATGACAGAAATGCAAGTCAAGGTGCATTAGAGCATGTGAGATTTATCTCTGCACATAACTGAAAATGCCATGTTATTAGCAGCTCAGGATACAGCTGGACCAAGGGGTTCAAATTGTGCTCTCAGGCTCTGCCCCTCTCCATCTCTCAGTTCTTCTGGCTTCATTTGTTTCTGTTTCTGTATTTTGCCTCTAGACTTTTTTCCCCTCTCTTTTTTCTTTTTGGAGTGGGGGTTGGCATCAAGGATTGAATTTGGGGACACTTGGCCACTGAGCCACATCCCCAGACCTATTTTGTATTTTTTTATTTAGTGACAGGGTCTCACTAAGTTGCTTAACTCCTCACCTTTGCTGAGGCTGGCTTTGAAGATTGTTCTGTCTTTGAAGATTGTTCTGTCTCAGCCTCTGGGATTACAGGTGTGCACCAGCTCGCCCGACTTTTCTTTTCTTGAGCTACCAACTTCTTGGGAAACAGTTTTCTTCCCTTACAGTTTCATTGGTCCAAATGACAGTTGGCCATATACTCTTTACTAGGTATCTGTGATATCATGATGAAAAAAAAGTGTTTTTTTTTTTAAATAAGCATATAAAAGTCCCTTTTCTATTAAACATTCATCTGATAGAACAGTCAGGCAGCATACTCACACATAAATAAAAAATGTAATGCTTTGCCATTCTTAGTATATTCCAAAGAAAAAGTAAAGGGAAGGAATAGAGAATGATGAGGGGCTATTTGATAGGAAATGATAAGACAAGTTTTTTTCTCATACACAAATATTTGAGATTCTTCTGGGAGAAAAACCATGAGTTTAGGAAGTTGTTTGTTGTGTCTCAGGACAAGCCAGGAGACCAGCTAGGGCAGGATGATATTAGAAGGACACTGGTTGGGAGTAAGGGTGGAAAAGAAAGTAATGAGTATCAGATTTTACTTTAAGTCAGTTGGAAATCCTGAAAGGTTGTAATCTGTAGAAGGACAAAAATAATTATCCAAATCGTCTTTAAGGGTATCTCTCCTGATGCGACATGGAGAACAGGCTGTAGGACATAGCAAATTAGGATCAGAAGAGTTAGGGTCAGTTAGGAGGTTATTCCACTCATCCAAGTGGCTTAGACTACCAGAATAAGTGAAGAATAATGGTCAGGTTCAGAATGATTTTTTTTTTTTCAGTCAGTACTTGTCAGTACAAATGAACCCAGGGCTTCACATATACTAAGCAACTACTGAGCTACATTGTGAGCCCTTTTCATTTTATTTGGACAGGATCTCTTGGTAAGTTGCTCAAGTTGGCCTTGAACTTGCATTTCTCCTGCCTCAGTCTCCTGAGTCGCTGGGATCACAGATGTGCAGTACCACACCTGGCTCTCAGAATAAATTTTGAAGGTAGAGTTGACAAAGTTTGCTGTTGAATTAAATATTGTCCTTCAAGAGGAAGATCAAGAGTCATAAGACGAATCCATCAGACACGCCACTTTTCTTTGGGATGAAATAAAGATGTAAAGTTGTGTATACATATCCAAAATTTTGTTATTGTTTGTTTGTTTTGCAGTTGTCCTATATATTCTGTAATTATATTCATAGAGATACTTATAGCTCTATGGGAATATGAAACAGATTAATGTTCCTGTCTCAAAGTTGGAGGTCAGGGGTAGGGTGAGCCATCTGAATCACACCTATGGAAAGTAAAATAGGATGTTTTTCTAAAACAAACCGTACATAGTGCCATTATGGGAGAGGGAGTCAATGCTAGACAATAAAACACACACACACACACATTCACACACACAATGTCTGGTATAAATGTCCTTAAACTTTCCTTTGATCCTAGAGAAATTCTAATGCTTTTTCTGTTACAAAGTAAGTGAAATCATTAGCATTATCTCTTGAGGTTTTACATATGGGTTTAGAAAATATTTAAGTGGAATTCTCTCCAGGCCTAAGAGCCTAAGCCCCACTAGTTAAATCCTGTTTGGAATTATTGTCCTGCTGTCCAACAGTAATGAAATTAGTAAGGAGTGTGCAGGGGGAGAGCTGGGAAGGGGCCGACCACTATCAATTCTCTTCTCTGTGCCTTATTTTTGTAAGTAACCTCGTCCCACTCGCACTCCAACCTCCACCTCCACCTCCTCCTCCTTCCTCCCCCTTCTTTCTATCACTTTCCCCGAATGGGCAGTGATGTTTCATGTTTTGACGCATGTGCTCAGCTGCTGCTTTTGCCTGGAATTTCCCTTCCTGGAATTTCCCTTCTCGTACCTACCTCGGCATGTAAAAATCTAAGACGTAGGTGAAACACCAATATTTCCTGGCATCTGATTCTGACAGTTCTATCTATAGTTATCCTCTTCCTCATTTGTGATCACAATGTGCCCTATGGAAATGCCTATCAAAATGAGTACCCTTTATCTTATCCCCTTCTTCACAGCACATTGTTGAGTTTCAGCATATGCAGTATCCTTTCTCTCCAGTCCTTTTTACAATTAAACCACAAAATTTAAAGGGGAAGTGGGGGAGATGAGAAAGGAGCAAAGAAGAGCAATGCCTTCTTCCCTCTGACTTTGTTTCTTTAAAATAGAATAGTTTATTAATAGACAATGTGTTGCTGTGATGGAAAAGAATATATTCTGAACATTAGAGGGAGCAGTGGGAATACACAAGCATGAAACCCATAAAACAGGTGCTTATAAGGCACCCCCTTTAACAGTGCAGATCTTAGGCATCCCATCTTACCCTAGGTTAGTTTGTCCTAAGTTAGGATTTGTTTGGGGGTATTCAGAATAATCTAATTTTAATATATTTCTTCCTTTGAACAACTGGCTAACATGTTCTTCTGCTCCGATCAGGTTGCGGCCGTAGTTTTGTGCTTTTCTCTTTGAAGTTCAAGATAGATCAGCACGTGACCTGAGAAGCATGACTAGGACATGATGGGGCTTGATGTCGTTTTACCTGAGTAACAGAAAAACCTGGTTGGAACGGATGTGAGAAATGTTGGTCTTCACCTCCCTGAAAGAGAAGCTCAAAGTAGGACTTTCCCTTCAGAGGTTTTTGATTCCCCTGATATGGGGTAGGGCCCTGGCATTAGAAAATTTCAAAAGCTCACATAGGTGATTCTCAATTCCTGTTATGGAGAAGAACCACTGCATGGATCTAAGTGCTCATTTTACAAAGGAGGAAATAGTGAGTTGATAGCTCACAAGTCTGATCTGATTGGTGGCAGAATCAGTGCTTTCTTTCAACTAAACATTCTCCATGCTGCTCAGGCCCAGGACTGTGTCTTACTTGTTTCATACCTCCTTTGGCCTGCCTCCATTTAATAGAGCTGGGTTCATGGTAGGATTTCAGTAAATATCAACTTTATACATTCACATCTGTTTTTTAATTGCCAATATCAGCTGTTTTGGGGGAAAAAAAATCTTAAGAGAAGGCAAGTATGCAAAATTCCATGAGATTTTCAGAGGTCCAGCACAGAGAGCTCCTGATGGCCTGGGTTTGGTCCTCAGCAAGCTGTCCCCATGTAACCCCAGAACTTGTCATGACTTCCATCAGGGTTTCCATGCCATCAGTTAAATGAAGAGATTTTAGGACAGGCTGGGGGTAAGTACGGAATGTGTGGAGTGAGGAGGAAGGAAAAGCAGGAACCTATCATATGAGCTACATCCCCAAAGGAAAAAAATCCACAACCAGATCATGTGCTGTGAATGGATAATTATGAATGTAATGATTCTACTATTGTCATGTATGTAAGAAATAAATAAATAAATAACAAATAAATGGATGCCTTAAAAAAAGAATTAATGACAGGCTTAAACACACAGGAATATGGGAACAAGATGGCATTATACCTGAATCTGGACATACATAGAAAGTGCTAAGAGGAAGGAAAAATGACACAGTTTGTAAGAATATTGGCACTCAGATTCAGGATGAGTGCACACAGAGATGAATATCTCATTGCTGTCATTTACAATCCAGCTTTTCTTCCAGTTCTTATCAGGAGCACCTAAGAATTTTATTTCCTCCAACTTCACAAGCCTGGAATTACCCTTAGAGATTTTAATTCTGGAGAAACAGAGGGTGGATTCTGTTTAAGGAGAATTGAAATCAAAGCCTGATCTTGGTCCCTCACAGATCATGCTGATGCCTGAGTCCACAGTATAGCACCGTCCTTTGCTCACATCCTTTGGTCTCATAAATATGAAAATTACCCAGGCAGAGGCCACACTTAATATATGCTCATTTATTGATATATTAAGATAGTGAGCAATGAGTTTCATCACCTGCTTTCCTAACAGGTAGTTTTGATAAGAATCATTATAAAAACAACATTGGATTTTAGCCTGATTTTTACTCTTCATTCACTCATTGATGTACTTCCCCTTCTTATGGATGAAAAATAAATAATTGTGAATAATTACAGGTACCTCTTCTATTATCAGCCTGTGTAAGAAGCCCAGTTTGAGAGAGGTGGTGCATCCTAGTCAGTAGAGGTAGGAGAATATTTGGTATGGCCCAAAGGTATTGTAGTTCTTTCTCAAAAGCACATGATGAATCAGATCCTGTCTTAGGACACCTCCTCTGGCAAGCATACCAATATTGAAATAAGTTATTAGAAAACAAGCCACAGATCTTTTTTTTAATTATAAAACATCGTTTATTTAAAAAGAGCAATGCTTTATACAAATTCCCATTACAAACCCGCCAAATATCTATTGGCCTTTTCCAGGTGTGGTAGCAGAATATAAAAATATCAAAACTGGATAAATTGTATCACAAAAATTCCGTTGGATCTTTGGACTATTGATTTTCTGTGGGGTTTAGCAATAGGTTTCCATATGCATTTACACAACATATCAGGCTTTATATATGAGGCAAGGGCTCTTTGAATGATAACATCTAGAAGCATAGATTGTCAGGTTTGGAAGACATGCTAAAAGTTGCTTGGTCCAAATCCTCATAAGACTCAGGATAACTTCTCCCTGTGCTTTAGCATGAAGTACCATTCCCACTACCCTGCAGTGCTTGTTAGCTGCCACCTGACAATAAGAACACTGAAGGTATTACTTAAAAAATAACCTCCACATCTCCTTACAGTTTATGTGTCAAAGACTCCCAAACACTCAGGTTTCTGTTTCCTCCTTTGCATCTGCTTAGCTACAAAAGCATCAGTCCATCTGACTGAAGAAATGAGGACTTTCTCAGGATCCTTTTTATTTAGTGAACTGAATTTCACTTTAGTGTTTCACTACTCAAGAAACTGATTAAGGCAAATGACCCATGTCAATATTCTTCTTCTTTTTCCTCCTTTTAAAAGTAACCGCTGAAACTATGCACTTAAATTTCTTAATTCTTTCCCTAGTACAGCACATTTCACCTTACAAAACCACATTCACATGTATTGCATCTCACTGGAGTCCCACAACATCCCCGTGATGTAGGCAGATTAGGAATTACAAACCCCTTTTTAGAGATGAAGCAATAAATCTAGGGCAGCCAAGTGTCTTGCCCAAACTCAAGGCAATAATTGATAGCATTGAGATTGAAATCCAGGCCTCCAGACCTCAGAGTCAACACCCTTTCCATTACATCATCTTGCTCATGTGAAGTAACATTCTTACAGACTAGAAAGGTAGGAGAAGTTGTTCAAATGGAACAGAGCACCAACAAAATGTTCAGCTCAGCAGAATGAAAGGAAATGGACCTGCAGAATAAAGGAGCTACTACACAGAGCAAAGGCTGTGTGTAGGTTTTATTCAGCAACTTCAAAGCTGCCAATTGAGCAAAGAAAAATACTACTTAGGCATATTTCATGTTCAAAGAATGAGACTCATATCAACTAATTAATACTCCCATTAACCTTTACCAGCTGGTTAAGCATAATTATCTCAATTTGACAGATGGGAAAAGAGGTAGAAAGATTAAGTGACTTGCTCACAGCTATAGAGAGAGTATTTGTCACCACATTATCACTCCAGCAAGTCTAGCATTTTGTTCAGATAAACATACCACACCTCTCTGGGAAGAGGTAAACTATATTATAATTACATATGTAAAAACAATGTAGCTTAGGAGGGAGGAAGAAAAAAGGTAGTTTGGGGGATGTGGGACTGTGAATAAGTATCTTAAAAATCCAATCAATAAAACTGTGTTATGACACTCAGGTGAGCAGCACACCCATTCCATGAAACAAATATTTTTGAAGCAAACAAGAATGCCGTAGGTCAAAGTACAGGGATCTTGAGGGAAGGTCAACAGAAAAATATCGTCTGGTCATGCAGAAGGATTTGTTCCCACAGATTTGAACTGTAACAGATTCTTATTGGCTTTCCGACTGAAAATGTATTCTACCAGATACATTATCAGATTCAGGAAAAGAGTACAACATAAAGAAAAGTGGGCTTGGGGGGCAAGGGCTAATAAAGAAGTAAGTGCCATAAGATCATGGAAAAATAAGATAAAGTAAGTATATGAAAAGGGCACACAGGAAGAATTCATATTTGATACAGTAGTTTTGGTCTTACAGCAAAGATGCTAAAAGCTGATAGCAGGGGCTAAATGATATTCAACCTGTTATATAGGTATGAAGAAAAAGGAAGAAAAATATTCTAATAAGCTTATTTAATTAAAATGAAATATACTTTTTCTATTTTAGAGACACTCTGAGTGTACGAATACCAACATAATGACAATAAGAGTTTTTATGGTCTGATTTTTTATAGAAAAACATGTATATATACATATCTGTACATATTTAAGGGGCACCCCTCCCCCATGACTACTTGGTGGGAATCAATAAAATGATGGAAAGGGCTTCCCTCTGACACTGAGAAAAGAAGATAAAATAAGACTAAGCTACTTGTCGCCATGGATATTTATAAAAATATGGTTTCTTTTGTAAAAAAAAACCACAGTTCAGATTACAATAGTCAAAAGTCTAAGATCGTAATGTCAATGATAGTATTTCAAAGTCCATTCTGTATTTGTGTCAACAGGATTTTCTCCTTTTGCCTCTGTCACACGTAGTCTTTTCCACTGGATGGTGTAGGTTTTGGATAAGGCCGTGGTGTTGGGTAAGAAGTTGTTTTTCGGGGACAGGAGCAGCAAAGTAGGGCACCTCCCAGAAGGCAGAGCGAGGCAGCAGCCCAGCCAGTGAACAGAGCCTGGCCAAATTCATATCTAAAGAGAGACACAATGCATATGTTAGTCAATGAATCACTGGCAATTTTTCTAAAGAAGGAAATGATATAATACACATTATATTTCTTTAGTGAAATTACACCCCTCCCTTGATTCCTTGGGAGGTACTTTAAGGTCTGTGAACACAAGAATGTTTACATTGCAATTATTGACAATTTATAATAGTACAGCAGGAATACGACCTGCAACACCAACTTAATTACATGAATATTTCCAAAGATTTTTCCATGTATAGGAGACTTGTAAAGCAATGCTTATATATTTCAGTTGTGGGAATTAGACCACAGTTCTTAGTCTATAACTTATTAATTGGTGCTATCAAATATCAATCATATTTTTTAAAAATTTGCTAGAGTAGAAACTACTAGAGTTTCTAATAGCTGATCCTACTATGTAAACTAAAATCTAAAATTTATGTTTTATAAAAAAGACTTCTGAGTAGTCCATAGCTCAAAGAAGTATTAAGCCAGCCAGTTTCCTATGGTTAAGTATCTGTGACTGATTATGAACAATAGAGATAAAAGAACTAGATCTAAAAGTTATAAGGCCTGGGTTTGGAACCTGATGCCAACCCCCAACTGTTGCAATTATGGGGAATCAACTTTACCTCTCACCCATAGTTTCTCCCACCTGCTTCCTTGGATGGGTTTCAGGATCATGTGTGAGCATGTAAACAAAAAGTGCATAGTGTCCAGCAATTTATAAACTGCTTTCACATGCACTACTAGTATGACTGCTCTGGTAAAATTTTGTCCTATTGACCTCCATAAGTTTCTGTTCCTGCATCATAAGTCTTATGGGACAGGCTCCAACATAATCATTGCAGTCTGTGTTCTTCTGTATGTGGGAGATTATATAAAAAGAAGCACACCTTATCTCTGAAAACACTGAGTTTTTTATTTGTTCATCCTAGGACTTACAAACAATGATTACATTTTAACATCTTGACTTTGAATGTAGTTATTAAGCTTTAAAGATGTGAAGACAGTGAGACAATCAGTGCTGTCCCTGATCAAAGTGTGTCATCAAATGAGGACCAAGAATCTGCTCTTTAACTTGTATGGTTTGTAGTAATGAAAGAGATGATCTTTATAAAGTCAATTTTGTAGTGGTAATGGAACATAATACTTCAAAGGTATATCTCAAAGTACTAGAAAAATACACCACAACATGGCTTTACATGTAAAAATAACTGTTAAGAATAAAGTATTATTCATTAACCACTATGATAGTACTATTTTTAAGCCATAATAAACTATGCATTACAAGTAATCCTAGTTAGTTGCTGTAAACATCAGAATACACTTCAAGAAGAAAATTTTAAATGTATTAACACTTGTTCATATTTGGAGAAAAAAAAATAAAGATGCCCCATGTAGTTGGGAAATACACAGCCCAGAACTTTTCTACTTTGAAGTGCATTTTGTCATCAATACAGGCTGTTAAAGCAATTATCAAACTCATTTTAACACGAGTCACAGGTCATTTGAATTGTTTGCAAGTTTGACATAAGATTTCATACAATTTTTGAAAGCAAATTTGAGGAACTATGGCATTAGCAGGATTGTGTTGAACATAAGATGGGCATTTCTCTCAGAAAATAAACTATTTTCTGCTTGAATAGCATTACCTGGCATTGACGGGGGTCATAGGGTCATAGAATTCTTGAACAATTCTATTGCCATACCATGCTGTGGCAACTAAAATAACCAGACCTACAGAAATGCAAAACAAAAGGCTGTTAATCACTATGGAACACTGAGCCCATTAAGTCCGAATGTATTTTATAAGAATTAAATCTCAACAGTAGTGCTGACATTTTTATCTTAGTATTACCAACAGTAGAGTTGATTTATATATGATTTATTCCAAGTATTCTGTTAAGATATACAAAAATATTAAGTTGGAATTAGGCATAGTTTAACTATTCATGACATCTTATTTATTTATTACTCAAGGTCACTGGCACAAATAATGCTTTTTAGAAGAAATCCAGCAAATTCATATTATTCAAGATTTTCTTCAAAGGTACTGCAGTCCTATAGTTTAGTATGCTAAGCTACTTTTAATAGAACTGTTGTTCTTATTAGTTGTGCTTAAAAACAAAAGGTGAGAATTCTTATAGGTTCCACTTGACCAAAGTGAAAATTTACAGTTTCTGCTGGAACAAAATTAAAATAAGCGGTTAGTAGCAGAAAGAGCAGGACCTGTCTCAGAATGGACCAGAACACCCAAATCCCTATTGGCCAGAGCAACACTGTACGATGGAATGATTTGCTGAGGGTGCCATGTCGAATTGCTTTCTATAGCACAAGCTCAGTTTCACACAACATTTTTATCCATTAATATCAGGGAAATCACTTCATCTAAAACACCTATGCCATCAACATAAATATAAAATGTTTATAATGAAATATAAAATGGCTCATATTTTCTTGTCCAAAGGAAATAATTGGTATACAAATTTTCAGTTAGATAGAAGAAATAAATTTTCAAGAGATTCATTGTACAAAAGGCTAACTACAATTAATGTATTCTTGAAAAATGCTAAGAAGGTATATATAAGTGTTCTTAACACAAAAATGGTAACTATGTGAGGCAAGATGTTAATTAGCTCAGTTTACTTATTTTTCAATGTATATGAAAAATATGTGCAAATTTACCTGTCAAGAAATAAATTTAAAAAGAAACTAATATCTTTTATTGCAATTCTGAAAATTCATCAATATAGACAGATGAATTTCTATATTCCTTCTCCTCTTTTTCAAAAAAATTGGTTATATCTACTCGTCTTTAATGCATGAGAGAGAACACTTTGGTTTTTGGCTGTTCAAATAGACCATGTGCACCTACCTGTGAGCTGCATGCCTGAGGAAGTTTCTGAGACTGAAGTTATAAGAAGGCAAGCAAAGAAAAGGTGCTACACACTGAGTTTATTCAAGGCTCAAGATGAAATTGTTAGGAATAAAGCACCATTCATGTCTTTTCAGACAGGAGCTAATATGTGCTTCAATAAGCTGAAATTTTATCACTCGTCACTTTAATCACATCTTTAGCAAAGCCACGTTCTCCCTCTATTATGGGTTAAATTCACATGTTGTGCTGGATCAAAGCCCCTCTGGGTCTTTGGTCAATACAAAAATTAAGAAAGTTTAACTCTAGTTTTCCTAGTAGTATATTTGTATCTAATTCAGAATAATGGGCATATATATATATAATATATTTAATACATATTTATATTTATATTTACACATAATAGTTAGGATATATAGTACTCTATTACTATATGCCTACATTAGGTATTATATTAAAGGCATATTAAAATAAACCTTATAATAATAAAATAAACCTTATTAGAAAGATGTGAAATGATGCTATTCATCTTCTACCTTTTATTTTCTCAAAAGACACACAATTTAACACTTGAATAGAACAACACATACATCCTTATTTTATATGGTAAAAATAACCTCATTATTTTATCAAGATTTTTTTTCCAAGATGTTCCCACATTGTTTTCTTTCCTACTCATCTAATCTAACTTCAATAGTCCACCTCTATTCCAACTGGCCTTTCTCTCTTCTGATCTATGGACATATACTTTTTATTCTGGAATTATACCTTCCATATAATTCTATATGGAATGTTGTCCTCATTTTTCTCCAATAATCTAAATCCTGTCTACCTTTCACAGACCTGTATGATTACCCAGTGATTTATGCTTCCTCTCACTATTCCCCATCATTTTTAACATAGTATCTATGGAGACACAAGAGATGTTTTCTAAATTAATAAAATTGTTCTTGATTTTTTTCTAGGTAGCAAACATCTCTCTTCAACTGGGGAGAGACTGGTTCTAACAAACAAGTGAGCATCTGAAACCTTAGCGAATAGAACTGACATGTGAGCACATACATAATATTTTCATTTGGCTCTCACACAAGAGTCAACTGACTATAGGTCTGTGTCTGCAGATTTTAAAGAGATGAAAATAATTCTAAGTGCAATTCATTCAACAAAACCTAATGAAACCAAAAACTAAATCTCAATCCATATTGGTAAAGGGAACCACGGAGGCAGGCCTCTCTTACCTGCAATAAGGAAGATCACACCCCCAATGACAGCCATCCTCATCTTCTGTACCTCATCATCTTCCAAGCACTTCATACACTTCATGCCAACGGTGGACACAAAGATTGCTATAAGTCCCAGCAGGATTCCAATCACCATCAATGCACGGGTTGCTTGCAAAGTGCCTGAAAGGAAATATTTAGAACATTTTTAAAAACTTGCCTAAACTAACAAGAAAAGAGTGGTAGGAGACCAAGTATATTTTACTCTTGTAAGGAAGGGAAGAAACTGAAGTAGGAGCTAGATGGCCACCATTCTAGTGATATTTCTGCTGGCAGACTACACTATTCTCTCAAAAACAAAACAAAATAAACAAATATTAAAAAAAAAAAAACACAAAACACCTACGTTGAATGCTGAACAGAGGCTCCCCGGCCATAACATTTTTTAAAAAATTAAATTCAAAATCAACTGGAAAAATAAGAAATGATCTAACTGAACAGTTTTAGCTAAACTAGTGTCTATTTAATCCTTATTAAGAGTATTTTAATTCTGAAATAACAAGTATACATATTATCTTGATGTTTACTATTTGAATTTAAATGGCTTACAATGCATCTTTGGTATTTATTACCAACTTTACACCACAATCATCAAGCTTCAGAAAAAGTAGTGAATATGAAACATATATGAATTTTAACAAAGTTTATCATGGCTGGATAAGCCACACTTGTATCTCTAGTGACTATAAGGAGGACACAAAACCCATTTTTTTAAAAACAAAATAAACTTTAAGAAGTTACTTTGGAACATAGTAGTATATTCACATTCAAAAGTTTAACCAGTTTTTTTCAACTATTTCAGCTGTCATGTTATAAAATAACAGACACAATAATTCATTTTGGTATTTCTCAGGATCCCACTAATTTTCTAATTCCCTGTATTGTCTTTGGTTTACTACGTCATGATCAAATTGACAGGATCAGGTTTGAGAGATTATGTCGATAGATCTCTTAAAGAGAAGAAACTTCAGACCATCATTGTGGCATAAAGGTGAAGACTTGAAATAAATAAGGAGGGGGAACTAGACAGATTAGATTTTATTTAGTTAGAAGCATTGGCTCCTTCTGGTCTTCAAAAGTGGCTGAGATGATGGAAAAAATTTGAATTTCAAAATCTAATTTATACCCAGGTTCAGTCTCAGCATCTTCAGGGTTGATAACTTAGGCTACTGATCAAAATTAAAACTAAACATTTCTGAAGCATCATTAAATTTCAATTTATTGACATTTCTATTCTTGTCATCATTGATCTATGACAAATCATATTAATCTCTTTCTAAGAAGCATCAAAGGTATTTTTATAGTATCTGAGTGATATTCTGTAAACCAAAATAATTTCTTGCTTGACTTCATTAGAAAATGAAACAGATACTCTCTGCCTCCCCTTAACATTCCTACCTCCCTGTGTGTAGAAACATCTATACACACCCACCCACACCCCTAGCTCAATGTTCCAGGCGGGAAAGAAACTGAGGAATCAAAACATGTTCCCCAGCCCACGGTTTACAGGAAGTGAAGCTGCTTACAAGGTCACTGCACAACTCTTTGCACAGAATCACTAACCATACTGTGGTATGAAGAGGAAAGTACCAAGGACTCCATAACTAAGATGTATACTTCCTTATCATTCACGAATAGCCTTTTCAAAGAAAATCATTCCTTAGAAAGAAAACTAAAATTACAATAACTCAATTCTCATCCATAACACGGACTTCAGATTTGGTGGGATTCTAGAGGCAGAGGCCAAAAGCAGCAAAAACAACACAGGTGCCTAGAGGATAAGGTGACTATTTAGGTCAACTTTCCCAGGACTGTCTTCATTTTAAAATGAACAGTCCCGCATCCTAAGGGGGCCCTGGGTCCTGGGAAAACTAAGACAATAAGATATGGAAAGGGAAATGAAGTTCAGCAAGGTGCAAGGAAGGCATGCATTATAAAGAGTTTATTACAAAGTGAGGGTAGAGGACTGGAGTCTATTCCAGCTATATTCAGAAGTCACTGGAAGATCTTAAAGCAGGGGTGACATGTTTTTACCCTCAGTATTTAGATCATATAATCAGAAAATATTCCTATTACTATAGCCCTTCAAATATGTAAAACCTCTTACATCTTAGAGCCACCTCTTTATTTTATCATACATACTCAGCTTTCCAACCCTCTATTAATGACTTTTCTTCCTTTCTCTGATCTCTTTCCAAGTTTTCCACTGTTTTCAAGTTGTAGGGCCCCAAATGTTACCTAGCTTATATAATAATCATACTTCTGTTTGTCAAGTAAATGCACCAGCCACTTAAACAGCACGTCTTAGCACTGAGGAAGCACAGGGCATCCTTCATGAGGAGTCTACTGGGCTTTGGGCCCCTGAGTCAGGCTTGTATAAAACCTCTGAACTTTTAAGCAAGGCATACACACCTATAAACTACTCCAGGTTCCACCGCATCTGCCTAGAATGACCTAGAATTCACAATTTTAATCTAAATTTCTCCCCTTTATAAAAACAAACAAGTAAACAAAACAAAACAACAACAACAACAACAACAAAAACGCCTTTGGTTCATGTTGTACCACTTCTTTTGCAAGGTTTCCAAGGAGGAGGATATTCTGTTTTATGTTCGCTAATAGTCCTGCAGTGTTTCATTTTCTTATAGAATAATGTGTTATTTGTTTAACACACAAAAAAAGATAGAGAAAATGGAGAAAACAAAACTTCTGATTACATTCACCATGGAGATCAAGGGGCTAATTTTTTCGTTTTTTTTTTTTTTTAAATGTGACAAAACAATAGTGTAGGATGTTGTTTTGTAAAGAAATATCTTCCATTTATATCCTGGCAGCCATTGACTTGTAAATTTTTGGTTTTTGTATTTTACAATATTAGCTGGCATCAAACACAAAATCTCATCTTTCTTTACTAATTTGGATGAGTTCTTAACTACAGTGATATGTAAGGAAAATGTAAAAATAATAAATACACATACACAAACACTGAGAATCATGACAGCATGAAAACTCACTAGCTGGGCATATGTAACAATGGATTTCACGTCAAGTTAAGCAATATTGTGTTACAAGTTATGAGGACTTGTATGTGCAGATCAAATCTACATTGCACAGTTTTAAGCTGGAGCCAGATGAATTCTTCAGACCAAGTTCTTGTGGAAGGCTGTTAAGTCAGAGACCTAAGACATGTAGCTGTAAGCTCCTAGATGACTTGAGTCAGATATTTATTTATATTTCCATCCATAGTACTGAGTATAATACTTGAAAATCTATACCTGAAGAAGAATTTGAATTAGAGCAGTATCTTTCTTTATATTTTAAACTGTAATAATATCATACATAAAATACATATACTTCTGTTTAAATTAATCTTTGAAATAATACATAGAAACGCTTCCTTCAAGAGCTTTGGATGCTAAAATCTTTATACATAAAGCCAGATTTAGTTTTTAGGTCATTAAAAGCTAAAAACTCATGCAGAGAGGAAACATTTATACTCTTAACTTTTTAAATTATATTTCCAATGAGCTCTCAAGATGAAATTCATTTTTTTTCTTATTACAATGACAAAGGGAAGGGCAGAGATACCAAGAGAAATGTTTAAAAGTTATAAAATCATATTTTGAATCAGAGAGATATAATACAGATTTGTGCTATTAACTCTGAGCTGGTTGGATCAAATCTAGTGTATTCCTTTCCTGGAACTTTAAATTTGCAGATACCTGTACAATATCATAACTAACTAAAGTTGTCTGTGGAGAATTTGGTTAGCAAACATTGAAAAAGTCATGCTATTGTTTCTCTTCATTATTCAGCAGTAAATGGAGAAGGCAGTCTTTTAATTATACTTAGCCAGACTGGTAATCTTGAGCTTAAAGACCCCCTAAGGAGTTCTCACCACTTTCAACCTAAAAGTATAATTTTAAAAATACTTACAAAGATCTCTACTTATAAGACAAGAAATGAGTTGCATGGTACTGATCTACTGCACTTAGATTCATCAACCTAAGTGTAGAAAGACAAGTACAGACAAGAATGTGGATTTTTTTTTTCTAAAGCTTTACATGTAAACACTTGACATTGTTTATGCTACTTACTAACCATGTTACCATATTCTTACCCTACAGAGTGTATATCATAAACAAAATAAATTTCTATTCTAATTGTATCCTCACACAGTCCTTCTTTGTACTAGTAGTTGCTAAGAATGGAGTGAATAAAAGAAAAATTTGACCACTGTGTGACAAGAAGAAAAATGCTCTTGGCTCCCTTACAATTAAAAAAGCTCTTCAAGACTGTCACAGATTATATTCCTATTTTTTTCAACTTCTTAAGTCTTTCACTTTTACTGATGTTCAAAGTTTCACAAGAGAAATTATTGTTAGCATTTCCATTTTATTGGTGAATGAGCTCGTGTGACTTCAGAACATAAGCGAAGTCAGTAACTCCAGGATGAGGAAGGCCTTTGCACTTTTTAGGATGCTCTGAGAGGTTTTGCTACCTTTCTTTGGTTTGTTTCTTAAATAAATTGCCTCATGATTAAATTTGGGCTTCTATCACCCCCATGTCACTTACTCATCATTTTAGGATTGTGTTCTGCCACTAGCTTTTCCCTCTTCCATCATTAAAGTTAGCAACAGAAAGTTGGCCCTGGAAGGCACCGCACGATCATCCCAGTTAAATCCCTAAGAGTGTGATTAGGGCTGTGCTCACATTTTTGAATGGACACATTAATAGTGAATTTATCGTGGTTCCTCCTACTTTGCCTCATTTTATGTGTGGGAAAACACCTGAGCTAAGAGAGGTCAAGTGGATCCCTATCCATTATACATAATTGCTACTTAATGCAAAACCAGGTTAAGAATTAAGAACTTCTTATTTCAAGCTTTTTTTTTTTAATTATTACATTTCCATCGTTCTAACAGTCAGAACTAACTCTTGAAACATCTGCACAACAATCGCCCTTTGAATGTCCTTGGTTTCGTAGGCATAAAGCAGTCTAGAGAAGCATAAATGCCCTCCTCTCTATCCATGCTTCAAAGACTGTCCAAGTCAGTGATTTTGTTTCTCTGCCTAAGTCTGACATCATGGTGAGAGTGCTGGGAAACCTCATGACAACCAATACTCATTAAGCACACCTACACACAAGTGGATTCATGCAGAGCAAGTTTAACAGGCTAGTGTAGCTTATAAACAAATTACAGAATCTCAGAGTTAGATGAAACTTAAAGAGTCTAGCCTAACCTCCCATTTGTCTGGTGCTTGGATCTTCCCAACAGCATTCTTACAAAGTGCTTACTTATTCTCTGCTTGGATACCTCCCAACACGTAGCCTCCTTAGACAGCCCAATCTTTGGATAGTTCTAGCTATTAAAGTCAAGTAAGAAGAAGCAACTAATGAAGCATGCAAAATAGGCATTAGCTTCCCCAAATGTTGAGAATGTCATTAAAACAAGGCAAAATGTACAGGTTAATTAAGAAAAGTATGCTGCGATTATATTTGATACTCTCCTTTGTATACGTAAATTTCCACTTTCAGCTGCAAGAGTTGTCAATGTCAATGGACATCACAATAGGGTACAATGAAAGTTGTCTTATCCCCTATAAATCATAGTACATTGTGTGACAGGTGTTTCTCCAGAAGTACCTCCTCAGTTTCATTTTCATAAACTGCTTGGTTAGAACTACCTAAAATAAGTTCTGCTGTCTCTCATGTCTTACATTATATAGAGTACATTCTGTATACAGTGTAAGCACACTGTGTTCCTTAAGATCCTTCATGAAGATCACATGTTTTTGACAACTGATACCAGTTAAAGCACAGAAACAAGGTTCAGTGCTAAAAGCTTGAGAAATTCCCATATGTGGAATGTTAAGATGCTAAATGGGCTCTACTGGCAACGATAGCAAGGTACAATTTCAGGAAACCTATAGTCAAGCTTTCATCTTAAAGCATTTCATGAAACATAAGCTTTTATGAGGCACACTACTTATGCACACAGAGAGTCCTTTTCATCTCTATATGTCATGGAACTACACCAAAACCAGTCAGTGTGTCACCACCCCAGATCTTCTCATCAGGTGGGCGTGAGCATCACTGCTCAGGTGGAGAAACAGAGACAGATTTCCTGGGCTCCATCCAAAAGCATCCAGTGAGTCACTGGCCAGTTAGGAGAAAGAACCTGTGAGTCAAGATTCCCTCTCCTGGGAATTGGTTTTGGGAGAAAGGCCTTACTTCCATCTTGGATAAACCATGACTTTAACCAAAGCAGAAAGGAGAATTTGTTCTCACTGAAGGCACAAACCAGAAGTCTCCAAATTGTATGCATGCGAGAGGGAAGTATGTATTGCTTCCACCACAGCTTTAAAAACTATAATAACTACATTAACAATAAATTAATTAAAATGAAACATTTAAACACAGCATTATGGTTAAGGATGATCTTATTGAGTATCTACAGCATGAATCAATTTTTTTTCCATTTTGTCATTTAAGTTATACTAGTTAAACATGTTGAAAATGAACAATCTTGATTAAAGGAATGAAATTGATATTGAGACTTCTCTGGAATTGTCCTTAGTACCTTCTCCATCTGCCAAAAATGACTGACACCTTTTCCTTCAAGAGTATTTCTCTTTCCATGGGACAATTCAATGATTCACTCTCAATTGTTCACTTTGGAAATATATCACAGAAGGGCTATAAACAATACACAACTACTAAATTTATAGATTACTTTTGATATAAAAGAATCATGACACGGGAATCTTGAAAAGCTGAAGTGACAACACACAAAACCACCATACACATCGATTAAATTCTCCAGGTGTTCAATCAGGTCTGAAGCAGGTTTAATAACTCTAAACCACATGGCTTCTGACATTTTATATCAATCATTATTCCTCATTGGAGGTGGGCAAAGCAAGTGAAGTAAACTTGAGCAGTCCCAAGCTGCTCACCCTGGGCACGCCTTGGGGACTGGTGGACAGTCTTATTTTTCTGAGGAAGCTTTTCTTCAAGTTGGTTAAAGGACACAACAGACACATGGTATACAACAACAAATGTGATTGCTCAAGAGAGATCATCCTGTCATGAAAGTTTATTACCTAAGTGGGGATTTAGCGATTTTTCTAACAAGGCACTCAAAAGCTTTTCATTTTTTAAAAAAGGAGAGAGATGGAAAAAGGCATTTTGTCATCTTTCTCCCCAACATCCATATAAATATTGCCCTCTACATAATCCTTTCCAACTTAGCCTCCTTTCTTGTTGTCCTTTTCCCACTTGCCATCAATCTTCTCTCTAAAATAATACTATATGGTCCACCTCCTCTGAACACCTCAGGCTTGAAAACGAAATCTCTTGTGCAAATACCAAGAGGCTTCTTTAAGGAGTCTTGAGAGGGGCTTCTGCGCACTTACATGATTTTAAAAATGGGAAATAACAGGTATGAAAGTGACCCTTACCATGAAAAGTCATAGTAAAGTTTTTCTTTTAACTTCCTTATTTGATATTTTGGAATCATAAATTTAATTTTGCACACTGTAAAAGCTACACAAGGCACGCCACTTTCTTGCCAGAACCTTACCAATCCTGAAGTTACCCAGAATCAGAATGTCCAGAAGAGGCCTAAGAGCTCAAGTTCAAGCATGGCCTTCACTTTTCCAATCTCCACCCACCCTCATAAGAATTTAAGATGAAACCACACCTGGAGCAGGGGTGGGAGTGGGGGCAGAAAAGTGTGCCAGGAAGTTGGAGGCAAAACTAGAGCTTAGGCCCGGGCCTCCTTTTCCCAAAACCAGGGTTGTCTCTAATCCCTCACAACAGATCAGGTGATCAGAAGATCTGATCACCTGAAGATTGATAATCATGTAATCACAGAACACAACAGGGTCACTACCCCATAAGGGAGCCACTGGGGGGAATTGGGGTCTGTAGGTGGCTGCCGTGAGAAGGGGATACACTCACTGTTTAAATTCAGCAAGGAGTCGAAGACTTTGCACTGGATCTGCCCTGTGCTCTGCGACACGCAGGACATCCACAGCCCTTCGTAGATGGCCTGGGCGGTCACAATGTTGTCTCCAGCATAGGAGTAAATCTTCCACTGGGGTAGAGCAGTGCTGACGATGGTGCCGATCCAGCCCAGAAAGGCTAGAATGAAGCCTAGGAGCTGCAGCCCTGCGTTGGCCATGGCTAGCTCAGGCGCTCACGCAAGCTCCGGGTGGCAGGTGCAGAAAGTGGAGAGTTTGCAGGTGCGCACCTAGGGCTCGCGATGGTTGCCGGGGCGCTCCAACCAAGTTATTGAGGGGAATCCTGCTCGCTGTGCTGCTGCTAGAGAGGCTCTATTTCCGGATCAGGGTCCCAGTCCAAGTTAGCCCTGGACTTCGGCTGCAAGAAGTGGCCGCTGCTCCCAGGCTCAGGCTCTGAGACTCGCAACCGCTGGGCGCCGCGATTTAAAGCAGCTCCGCCCCCTGCTGCAGCCGCGCTGCGTCCCCTGGCGGTTTCGGGGCGGCTCACAAGGAGCGCGACCCAGTGCGCAGGAGTTGGCTCTGGCCACGGCGCTGCTGGCGGGACAGTCCCGCCAGCGATGATGGGACAACTGGAGAATGATCAGAAGTACGTAGGTTGCCACTTCTCATTTCTCTCCTCGTTCGTCAGGCTTCTCATTCATTCACTCCGTAGTAACGCTCAAATTACTATGGATGTGTAAACATAAAAAAAGCCAGAAAAGGAAAAATGGACCCCCGCAAGAGCTCCAGTTTCACTTTTAACGCCCCCCAATATCTTATTGAAATCATTTCCAACTCCGCCTCCATTCCTACTTACACACGTTCCTTCGTCTTCCTTCAGCGTCCTCCCCTTCTCTTTTCCTCCTCCTTTTCTTCTCTTCAAGGTCCTGTCATCATCTGTCTCCTCAAGGGCCCTCAGAGATCTTTAGGGAACTGAGACCCAGAAAGGAAACACGACTTTCATAAAACAACACAGCAAGTTAGTAGCATATCCAGTATTTGTGTCTGCCCTTGCATCTTAAGCTGAAAGAAGCACATGCCCTTTCATATATTGTCCTCCCTTTGAAAATGCAGCCTGGTGCCCCACCCCAAGTTGCCCCCTTCACATACACCAATTGCTTCCTGAAAGGAGTTTGTTTTGGAGCAGCACCTCAGATTATCAGGGGGACCTGGCCAGTGCCCATTTCTACTCAAGGATGTTCCATGGATGGATTATCAAGTATTGTTTGTCAGAGAGGAAGGCACAAAACAGCCCCCAGTGGAAAGAGCACCCTGTTGGAATTTAGGAAGACTGCATTCCCACCCTGGCTTTTGCAGGGAGGGCTCTGCCATTCCCAGGCTTTGGTCTCCTTGAATTTTTAGTGTGGGCTATGGATCTCTAAGGCTTTCTTCTTTGTAGTTGCTTAGAAGTGGTGTTGTGGTTGGGAATAATTAAAATGTTTTCCCGACTTTTGTGTGTGTGTGGTGTAAGTGTAATGGGAGGAGAAACTTCTATGGTTTGGGTAAAAACAGAAGAAACTTGGAGGCAGAAATAAACATGAAGGAGAAAACAAGGGCTACACATACATACTAAGGGAGCTGTTAGACTGCAACAAGGAAGAAATGATAAAAATGAGGGTGAGAGGAATGGCAAAGCCCTCTGCCCCACTTGGCTGTTTCCAGATGACTTTTGTGAAGGCTTAAGGAATACAGGACTTGTCTGCCCAGGGATTTGGGGTGAGCAGCGAGGACGAGGGTGACATAGGAACTGGAGGAAGAGATTTAGTTAAGCAATATTAAAACACGTGAGGGCTATCCTTCTACCGCCTCCCCATACCTGAAAAAGGCTCCAAATAATATGTGTAGGGCAAGACTGTGTTCACATTGTGTCCCCTGGCTCTGGGCCTGCAAGCAGTGTTGTTCTCTAGGTTCCTATGAATATTCTTCAGGGGCCTGGTGGTGTGGATGAAGATATATCATGTTGTAATTTTTTATTCCTCAGATCAGAAGAGGGACTGTAGGACTAAACCAGAGTCATATAAATCATATCAGCCTATCCATTTTTCTTCCAGTCTTTTTCAGAATTAAAACCATTTTAAAAAGACAAGATTTGAATCCAATGAATGTATTTGTTTACAAGCCCTTTTAATCTGTATTGGGATCTGTTTCTATCAACCCCAAGTTGGCAGGGAATTGGAAGGATGACTTCTGTGGTCAGCAGGGCCTGTGTTTTTGTGGTTTTACTCCAGGTCTGTGTGAGGCTGATTACCTCACTACCCACAACCCTGTTTGTGAGACTGCGGTGAATGCTGTTTGCTCCACTGTGACCCATGCTCGTCTCTGGCATCCTAATCCTGTCTACTTTTCTGTCCTGAGCTTCAGGACAGAGAACAGGTGAGATAATAGCTCAGTGCAACTCCATTAACTCCTGAGGAAAACAACTTAGAGACACTAGCCTTTCATAAATGAGGTATAAGCCATAAAGGCAGAGTTGTGATCCAGAAGATTCTAGAAAGACTGGCAATGGTGTGGCAAATGTCCTTGTGTATGAAGCCAGATAATCTGTTATGTACTCTCAAACTTCCTCTCTCTGCCTCACTTTTCTTATCAATAAAAGTTAAGGATTGAGGGGCTGGGATTATGGCTCAGTGATAGAGTGCTTGCTTAGCATGTATGAGGCCCTGGATTCAATTCTCAGCACCACATATAAACAAAAAATAAATAAATAAATAAAGTCCATTGACAACAAAAAAATTTTTTAAAAAGTTAAGGATTGAGATATAAAAGGTCATCCAAGTTTAAAGCCTTAAAACTCTATGGAATAGTAGCTAATACTTCTTAGTAACATATTTTCCCCAAGTGTTGAGCTCAGGGTTTCATATGCAATCTCATGTGAAGACAACAGAGACACAAAGAAGTTAAGTTGCTTACCCAGGGTTATATTTGGTAAATGGCAATGCTGGCATTCTAAAGTATAGTTTGACTCTGAATTCCATGCTTTCAACCGGCATGCTATAGTTTCTCAATGTGAACCTAGTCAAACTGAGAACAATTGCCATTTTGAATGGGCTTAGAAACCCTTATCATGTGCTTCTAGTTCCAGGCAATGGTGAGATATTACATTGTGACTGTCCTTTCTTTAAGTCTCTAGCAACCCACTGAGATCCTATATCTTGAGGATCTGGAGTCATGTGGTGAAGAGGTATTGCTGCCAGGAGGGAAGTATGCAGGAAAACAGCAGAGCCCATGGGTCTATTCTAGGCATATGATGGTGCTGCAATTTAGTCCTGATCCATGGAACTATAGTACTCAGTAGACAAGGTACACAAAAGATGGAAGTAAAAGTGAGGCTAAGTTTGATAGAAGAGTGTATAGAAAGAGAAACCAGGCCCCAAAATGTAGCATGGCAGAGTACCTGATATAACTAATGATGAGAGAAAGACAGCCTTTGGGATGTAAATTCTCATTAGAGATAGTACAAGTTCACTTTGACTTTCCAAGACTTCTCTCAGATGGTAAAGCCAGAATGGATGCCCAGAGTACTAAGTAAATAATCCGTCTGCTGTGTAATCATTTAGGGCGTGAGGGAGCAATCATACTTCAAACTTGAAAATTTAACGTGAATTTTAGAACATGCAAGTGATTTATACTGGTAAATACCTAATGTAACTTCTTAAAATAGTTTTTTGAAACTCCTTGGAGCTTATGAGAGGTTAGTGAGGGGCAATCTTTTCTTTTTTAATATCCTAATTATACATATTAGTAGAGAAACTTCAAAAATTCATACAATATCCTTGTTGTCCTTAGATTTTCTCTCAAATGAGTCAGACCCCACAGTGGTTGTGAGCATTAAGCATGTTAATACTTGTAAGGTATTTAGAACAGTAGTTGGCATGATAAGCACAGATGAAATGGTACTTATTATCATTTTGAGCAGATCAGATTTATTAAAATGCTGATCCTGTCGTTTACAAATGATCCTTATGTTTGTTCGGAAAAACCCTTTCTTGCTTTGATTTTATTAAAATCTAATTTAATATCATAGTAGCAAGATAGACAGTTCTCTATCTGGAAAATAAAAATTTGTGTCTAGAAATCATAAATGCAGACAGGATCATGGGCATTAGATGAAATTTCATGCTTCCTGCTCCAGGGCCAGTAAGATTCCCTCTCTGAGTGCTGGATGGTTTCCATGGCTGGGACTGAAGCCTGAGGAGCCCTTCCTGAGAAGGGGAACAAGAACTGAGGGAGAGTGGGACGAATGTGACGTGGAATGACTCTCTCCTAGAGATCAAGGTGGATCTTTAGAGAGTAAGGGGGAAAAAAGTAAAGCTGTAGTTTGAGATTTTATGATCAAATGTCTACACTATTATGTAGATATGAAACTTCCTCTTAGGTCTCCCCTCAACTTTGTCTAACAAGTCTATTCAGAAAAAATAGGGAAAAGGTGAAATTTTAGCTGTAAAGTATACTATTTCAATCATAGATGTCTAGTTTGAAGTAAGTTGATGAGGGACTATTTTCTTTATTGCTTGCCTTAGGTCGTTTGGCCAAGTGTTTCTTTTTAATCATTAGAGATAGCTAGGTGTACCTTAATAATTTGATCATGGAGTTCATATCAAATTTGTAATGCTATTTTACTTCAACTCTCCTTGATGTAACATTCTCTGTATTAGGGTTTTCCTGAGGGAAAAAAAAGGCAATAGGATAGTATGAGGAGTGTGTGTGTGTAGAGAGAGACAAGGAGAGGGAGAAAAGGGGGCTTTAGGGAATTGGCTCACATGGTTCTGAGAACTGCTAAGTTTGCAATTTACAGAGTATCCAGGAGCTTGGAAACTGGGGTAAGAGTTGGCCCTGCAGTTCTGAGTCTGAAATCTTGAAGTCTTGAAGCCTTCTCTTTTGAGACTCCTCAGTCTTTTCCTAATTGGATGAGGCCCACCATGTTAGGGAGTGTCATCTGATTTACTCAAAAATCTACTGACTTAAATGTTAATCACATCCAAAAAATACATTTAACAGTCACATCTAGGCTAGCGTTGACCAAAGAAGAGACTACGTGGATGCATAAATTATCCATCACACTAGATAATGCTCAACTAATCATTTACATATAAAAATTTTACTCATATGAATTCACTCAGTCCTCAAAAAAGTCAGTGAGTTAGTTAACAATCATTACAGATGAGGAAACTGAGGTCTGAATAGATAAAGTACTTGACCCCAAGTTATATAGCCAGTAGAGAGCAGAGTTGTCATCCAAACTCGGCTGATCTGGCTTCCAAGCCTGTTCATGCAGTATGCTAAACTACATCTGAAGCCAGTTCTTCACTCCTATCTCCCTTGTGATTGTCATCCAAATATATCCACAAACCCAGTGCTCACCTGCTCCACAAATCTGAGTCAAACAAGTGTCAATAGCAGGTGCTCAGTGAATGCAGGGTAATTAAAATGAGTGAGTGAACAGATGTCGGGCTGAGGGAGGAAGAATCCCTGATCTTTATGATGTGGAATCTGAGGCACTGGGAACATGATAATGAGTGAAAAATCTTTCATCCCTCAATGAGATCCTGATTTTTGTGGGAAAACAAAAACAAAATCAAAAAAAACACAATGGAAACAAAAAGATGTAGCAATACAATAAAGATCATAATTTTTAGCACCTTGTTCTTTGAGATAATCTTGAAGTCTTAAGAAGAATGCCTTCTCTTGTGAGATTTTGAGATAAGGCAGAATCTAGTCTTTAACACTGCCGTCTTCCTACTTTAGGTGTGATGTTATTACATCAGTTAGTTAATGTCCCCCACCTGTGAAGTAAAAACAAATATGTGTAACTCACAGTGTTTTTGAACAGTGAATGAGATTGATTGAGATGATGCCTTTACCACACTGGGCCTGTACCTGGGACAGAGAAAGTGTTGGATAAAATGATACCTGTGCTGTGAGAACCTGGGGAAATGTTTCATTGCCACCGAATGAAAAGAGGAAGGCAGGTTGTGATTTGATCATGCTCAATGAAATATCTGAACTGAGATTAAAGCTATGCAAGGGAGAGAACATTCTAGACAAAGGAAGAAAATTATGTCTAAATGTCAAGCAAAGTTACAAACTGGCAAGCTGCATCTCAAATTTGAACTGAGTATATGTATTGTTCAAAGATTTAGCTAAAAATCTGGCTTGTCTAGAATAATTGAAAGAGATTGCGATACTGTGTAGTTCCAGGTGTGTTCTCTGGTTTCCTGTTTCTCCACAGTGTCTGTCATTCATTCATTTGTGCCATTTCCCTGGGCCCTGTAGACATCTGGTGCCAATGTCTGCTTAGGCAGTGCTGGCATAAGCAGGGACTTTATCATGCAGTAGGCCAAAAAGAGTGATCATGGGATTTCAAGCAGGAACTTGAGCAGATTTTTAAAAAAATTTTTTTTCCAGGTGGCAGAGATAAAAGTTAGTTTAATGAAGACGTTGCAGCAAAATGTAGGAATGAGTAGTCGACAAGGTTTGAAGGACATAGGCTCAGGGACATTGGAGATCGAAGAGTGTACTAGCCAGAGATGGGTAGATAAGAACTCTGCATGCCTCTATGTGAGTTCAAATATTTACTCTGAGCTGGTTGATCATTTTAAAAAATTCTGGGTGATGTTGACTGACACAGGACAGAGACATTATATGTGTCCCTAAGAGAGAACATTGAATGAGAAAGAGGACCATGGTTCCTTCTCTCAGATTTAACATTTCAGAGGTGGAAAAGAAGCTGGATCTTTTAGACTGATACAGTATGTCAGTCTTTTAAAAAATCCTAAGGGATTTTTCAAGGGGAATTACATTGTGTATGATTTTTACCCACAAGATTAATTCTGCTATATTGTATCTGGAGGAAAAATAAAATTTAGGGAGGAATAGTCAGGAATTATGGCTTTATGTATTATATCTAACTATACATTGATGTGAATGATCACCTCAAACTGGGGTTATTTGGATTTTTTTCCTTAAGTGAATAGAAGCCATTGAAAAGTTTTTAGTAGGGACAATATCTGATAAGATTTGCATTTCAAAATTACTCTGAGGAGTGAAAATTGGCTTAGGGAGGGATTGAGGAGAGGTACGGCAACACATTTCAGTAGGAGGGCTATTGCTATAATTTGGAGAAGAGATGGCAGCCAGGACTGAAGAGTCAAAATTGAGAGAAAAAAAAATTGAAATGATATGATGGGATTAAATATTGGTATACTGGTATACTAGAAACTAGTTAGCTAATTAAGAGACTAATTGAAATATTGTAGGACAGAATTTTAGCTTTCCCCCCCTCACTGCATCATATATATGATCAAATGCAAGAATATGCACAATTCCATATGTTCTAGTTATAAATATTTCCCAATCTAGGAATATAAAATAGCATTTATTGATTTTAACAGTATGCCCACTACTATAAGCACTCTGCCTGAGAGCTTCAGATGCAGAAACTAACCAGTTATTACCTTATTAAATTAACAATGCTATTTTATAATAATAACAACAAATTAATTTGGATCCATCCTCTACCTGAGGCTCCTTGGCTGTGTATCAGAATGAGGTTGCTACAGTCAATGTGGTAAAAATGTGTAGGAGAGAGTTTTAGCTCCTGAGTTCTTGCATTTCAGTCCTGGCTTTGCAGGTGTTAGCTGTTTGATATTAGGCAAGTTATTTACTATACTTTGTGCCACAGTCCAGCTCCAGCAAAATAACTGGGGGGGTGACGAGCAACTTGTGTAGATTGATACAGCAGGAGTGGGAGCCCTTTATTGTATGACAGGAGTGGTATATGTACATTCCACACAGCTTATCTTAATTAACATAAAATAGATACAGCAGTCAACCAATAAGGAATCTCCACACTTAATAGCTCGCTGGCGCCACCTCACAAACCACTCCCCCTGGCAAAATACCAGGTGCCATCCTGACTTGTTTACAGACTCTAACAACAATGGATGTGTAATTTTCTTAATCCTCAAAAAAAAAAAAAAGGCAAAAAATAAAACATTGTCACTGGCATCATCTGGTGATGGCAAGGAGTGGGTTATTATATATAAAACATTTAGAAAAGGGCCTGACACGTGTTAACTGCTCAACAAATTAGAGCTCTTATAATACTTGGTACTGGGGAAGATGGGAGGATCTGAAAGAGTACATCACGGTGAGAATGGGAAGTAGAGTGAAGGTAAGAGATTTTGCAATAGGAGAAGTTTGTTATCATGCCATAAAAATACTACTTATAATAAAATAATAATATAAAACTTATAATCACTAGCAAAATAACCAAAAGTAACTGAAATTAATTTTCTAATGACCTATACGTGTATATGTAATTTTAATTTCCAAACAAAAAACTAAACTCTCAAAATGCAATTTGCTGCTTTTTCAACCCTCTCCCCTATCCTGTTTTTTTTTTTTCTCCTCATGAAAAAGCTTTAGTAAAGACAATTTATCCTATGGAATTTGAGCAAAGTAGAGGTTAAATCAGAAGCAATAAATAGTGGTGAACATAGAGCAAAAAGGACATGACATTTCAGAAGTCTTATAGTTAAGAGTGAATCTGAACCTGATTTTCTGTTGCTCTGATCTGTGATGCCACACAATTGGGGTCAAAGCCTACAGGTGAGTGCAGTTGGTTGGATGAAATGCCTGTGTTCCTGTTGCAGAGGCCAAACAGGCTGGAATTCAGCCGCAAACAGCTGATATCTTCTCTCTAATAACCATCTTTCTCTATCACTTTTTGTTAATGGTGGCTGCCACCACATTCCCATGAGCTTCATTAAATATTTACTGAATATTAAACAGTTTGCTAAACACAGATCCAGTACTTACAACAGATAAAGACTTGTTTCTGATTTGGTATAGTTTTGTTTTGTTAAAACTGTTTTCAAACCCTTGGCAGGTTATAAAGAGAAATGCTTACTTACAATCCATACTAATTGATAAACAATAGTCACATGTGGCTATGTATATATTAACTAATAAAATTAATATTAAGGATTTAGTCCTGGCCACATTTCAAGGGCTCTGTCCTGCTACTGGCAATGTACAGGATAGTGCAGACATAGAACACTACATCACATCACACGCTTCTGTTGTTCAGCCTTCCACTGGAACGTTATGGTCATCATTCTAAAATGGATTTGACATCCATTTGCAGATTTTGAAACTTTCTGTTTATATGCCTTAAAAATTAGTATATTAATTTCCTATGGTGACTCGAACCAGAAATTTAGCAACTTCAAACAACAAATTTATTGACATGTAACCTTTTGTTCTACAGCTCAGAACACTCCAAATGGATACCACTGGGTTGAAATTAAGTGTCACCTGAATCACTTACTTTTCTGGAGGCTTTGTCTCTTGCCCTTGTAGATTCTAGAAGCCAGCTACATTCTTTGCTTTATGGCTCTCTGTCGTCTCCATTTTTCCAAGCCAGCAACATAGAGCCTAATGCTCTTCATAAAGCCATATCTCTAGTTCTCTCTCAAAGTTTCACTTAAAAAAAATATTTTAAGTTGTAGATGAACACAGTACCTTTATTGTGTGTGTGTGTGTGTGTGTGTGTGTGTGTGTGTGTTTCCAAGGTTTGAACCCAATGCCTCACATGTGTGTGGCAGGTGCTCTACCACTGAGCTACATCCCAGCCCCTAGTTCTTTCTCTTTTGCCTCCCTCTTCCCCTTAAAATAACTCCTGTGACAACACTGATGATCAACCTTAGTTCCATCCACAATCTTAAGCCACCTTTTTCCATGTAACATAACATATTCTCTGGTTTGAGATCTTGGCACATGGATTTCTGGAGTGGGGGAAGGTTATCACTCCACCTACCGTGATGAGTAAATATTTTACAAGGTGTGATTTTCCTTGGAGACAGAGGCTCTATAAATATATTACACCTAATTCTTCATGTTTATACTTTAATAAAACTCTGATTATATGTAACAAATAAGTTAAATAATTAATTATTAAGAAAAATAAGACATTCATAATTTGTTTAATATGTGCCAGGCAGTATAGGCTAAGATTCTAGGAGCTTACACGTATGAACTCATGAATGAATTAGTGAATAGAGACATTACATGAAAGGAAGAAAACACAGGGAATGATGATCACAAAAATAGAGTCTTTTTTTTTTTTTTCCTGGCATGGTAACTTACTCAGCTGTGCAATTTCTCTGGAGTTTGATAAAATTATTTTTAACATTCCTTCTAACTCTTAAAATTTTCCTTCATGAATTAAGGTAGCTGAAAAAGATAGGATTGCAAAATAGCATGATATTGAGCAATTCAGAAGTGTTCTGTATTACTTCAAAGTAAAACAAGACAGTATATACAAGAAAAACAACAGAGACGATTTAATCAGATACAGCAGAGCACATCTCAATTTTAGTTGCAAGATATACTGTGCATGAAGAGTTGTGAAACTGGATAAAAGTAGTCAAAACTGAGCCCAGTAACTCTGAGGGTACTCACTTGTCTATCTCATTGATTGAGACTGAAGGGGGCGTACTGAAGAAGCATGCATAGTACCACTTAAGGTAGACTGATGTTGATTATGAATTCTAAACATGTTTAAACAACACTTCATCTCCTTGCTTTATTTTAGTCCTACGTTTAGAAAGGGAAAATAAAAGAATACCATTGCCTCTAAAAAGAGCAACAGTTCTGTCAAATGCTGTTAGACTCTAAACAAATAAACCTTTGTACCTGACAAGGTTCATAAACAACAAATACTTTCTGTTCTATAGACATTAGTCTGTGGGTTATGCAGTACCTCATTGAAGGTCATCCCAAAGAGTGACAAGAAGGCTATTTCTCCACAACATTAGGCAAACAGAACCTTTTCAAATGCAATAAACTGGAATTTAGGAACTCTTAGGGGCCACACATTTCAGATTGAAGTGTTTTAAAGTAATTAATTTTCTCTTAAAGGATTTTGATTTTGAGAATCAACCAGACTCTTTGAAATATTTGGTCTGATGTTATTATAAATAGATTAGCAAATGGGCTGTGTTAAGTACCTTAAACATTCTAACTTAAATGTATGTATCCTTACTTAAAACCTGTGGATAAAATTACACTTACTATCAATTGGAAATTTTTACTTATAAGAATTGAAAATTATATAAAACTACTAAACCCATATCTGTATAATTTGTGAACCTATTGATTAATTTCTTATCCAGCTGTGATGTTCTGCTTAATGTTGTATAGCCCATTGAACATATCACACTTATTAACATATCATTATAGTTAAGAGTTTTTTTCTGTAATACTAAAAGCATAAAATATGCTTTCCCTAATGTAGAGTCTTTGTTTCTCATGTTTCACTCATTCATTTGTTTATTCATCTTTTGTATTCTTTAAAGTCTTAATTCCTTGCAATGATAAAAGGTTCATATTCCATTAGAGGTAATAGGAGCCTGATAGAACTGTTGAAATAGAACCATGTTAAGTTTTATGAAAAATATAAAGATATCATTGAAACAGATTGGTGGGGTTTCTAAAATTTGAGGCAGGGAAGCAGAGGAGGATGGTCATTAAAAAGATATTACTTAAAACTAAACCATGACAGATGTGGATGAACTATTTATTGCTTCTTGATTCATTCACTCATTATTGCTCTGTGCCAAAGCAAGGCAAAACAAAGCCATACTTGTTCTCAAGTCATTCAAACTCTATTTGAGAAATAATTTATAAAGAACTGAAATATGAGGGAATTATTATGATAAAATGTGTGTGTGTGTGTGTGTGTGTGTGTGTGTGTGTGTGTGTACACTACTGTGTTCAGCACAGTGAGGGGAAGTTGTAGTGCATTAAGATTGGGGAGGGTGATACCAGACCAGAACAGGGTATTTCATAAATGTCAATGTGTGAAATTTTTGACCAGTGTATTTGTTATGTCAGGTAGAAAGCCCTGAAATACAAGATGGGTAAGGAAGAAAGCTTTGAAGAACCTGCCAAGGTAGAAACTTTAGGCTGTATTTCTTAGGTTATGTGGAAGCCCTGAGTGATTTTATATACAATCACTGAACATTTTTCGAATGTTCTTCTACATCTATTGAGAAATCTTCTTCTGCTCTGTGCCTCAAGAAGCAAATCTTTGCATTTGCATCTTTAGTGTCTTTTGCCCTTTGGCCAAAGAGTAGCACCTTTAGGAAAACAGATGGCAGGAGAATGAGATTGGTGTGGTAGATGCTGTTAGTACCCCATCCCATTTTCATTGTTATGATGGTATATCCATAGCCCAAGTCCTGCAGATGTTGGCTGCTAAGATTATAAAACATCACAATATTGAGAAATTCAGAAGTGTTCTATATTACTTTAAAATAAAACAAGACAGTACACTGGAAGACTAAAAACCTGATGTAAAAGCATAGTTCCTCGTATCTGGTCAGTACATGTCTAGAAACAAATGACATTCCAGAGCTTTCACAGGTTCAGGCTGTGGATGAATTTCTTCCAAACCTTGTCTTTGGCTAACTACATCCTTTATTCTATCTCACTTCTATTTACTCTTTAAAATTTATCTTGATTGGGTCTAACATGTGTGAGACCCTAAGTTGAATCACTAGCACCCTACCTCCCTCCCCCCAAAAAAATTGTCCTGACAGCATAAATGAATAGTATAAAATTCCCTAAGAATTTGATTATAAAGAATCCAATTTAATTTGGGAATGGTAGCATACTTCTATAATCCTAGTAACTCAGGAGGCTGAGGCAGGAAGATTACAAGTTTGAGGCCAGTCTTTACAACTTAGCAAGGCCCTGTCTCAAAATAAAAAGGGCTGAAGATGTGCCTCAGTGGTTAAATGCCCCTAGGATCAATCCTCAGCACCCCAAAACAAAAACAAAGGACAACAACAAAACAAAACCAATTTAAGATAATAGTTGTCAGCAATGCTTTTATAGAGAAGACTCTCATGATTTAATTCTGGAATTGGAACATGCCCCAACTAGATGGCAATGAAGAGCCCATCCTCAGTGTTAAGTGGCAAATTAATTGTTTTTGTTTTATGTTTATAGCAGCACAATTACTAAGGTGATAGAAAGATATTTGCTTTTTACAATGTCTTTGGCATTTGAGGGAAAAAGTAATGTGGAATTGAGTAGCTATTAGTGAGCAATATCTGGCAGATTCAGGAGAGTAGGTGACTAATTATTAATTTAAAACTAGGAGTTAAAGTCTTGCAATCTTTAAGAGATGCTAATCATTTGGAGCTGGAGGCACACCAAGCTGGTAAACAGGCACAGAGCTTAATTGTGAGAATGCAGAACTTCAGAGAAGGCTGAATTTACAACCTAGGTAAGACTGGAGGTTATAATAAGACATGCAAGTTTCAGAGAATGGGAAATAAATTACAAAAGATTCAGTGTTCGCCATATCTGTGATGTTTTTAAGTACCCAGGGTTCTGGGCATAGTGGGAAATCCCCTCCAAAGTAAAGTTACTGCATCTTGTGCATCAGACCATTAAGAAAGAAGCAAAATGCAGCAAATCCCATACTACAGAATATTTCCCTGAAAGACTTTGCAAGTGATGGAGAAAGGTGCTAGTTTTCAGTGGGGCCATGAACAAGAAAGAGGATGCCAGGCTTTGTAGTACAAATCGTCCTACCATGAAACTCATGTGACTCAACAGATTCTGTAGTGGCACAGGTATTATCTGCAGGAGATAAAGATGCCATCTGGAGTCTCCAGCAAGCCCCAACAGAAGAGTTTTGAAGCTGAGATTCTGGAGTAAGTCCATGCCATCCATCAGCAGGAAAGAAAAGCACTGAAAATTCAGATGCTAGAAATGCTTCTGGGAATGAAAAAGTAAATGTCTAAGTAAGTGACATCGAATAACCATAAAAAAAGCTGCTTGTTATGAGCTGGGAGCTTACAGACACATGAAATCATTAACTTGAGCAGCCCCAGAAGCAATTACTTGTTAAATGGAAGGGATATGTCTTGGATCATCCTCAAACAGATCAAAAGGACATAAGTAAGCTGGATTGATAGGTACCTCAGACTCCTGTGTCACCAGCAGAATCTCAGCAGACATTATCACTCAACTCACACTTGAAGCTTCACAGAAGATTATTAGGACCACCCAGTAGAGGAAGAAAATAACCTAACATTGGTTTATGGATGATTCATCTTGATATGTAACTGTGAGCCAAAAATGGACTGCTGTTAAAATATATCCCCACTCAGGGAAGCCCTGAAAGACAGGAGTGTGGCAAGACACCAACAGAAGGTAGGACTGTAGTCAGTGTTACGCATCATGAAATTTTGTTGGGAGAAAAAATTATATGAAATAAAGATCTATTGGTTCTCCCACTTTCTGCAGAGGATATGTTCTAAGATCCACTAGGGGATGCTTGAAACCATAAACAGTACAAAACTCTACATGTATTATGCTTTTTCCATACATACACATGCATACACAAATTTAATGTCCTTTCCATCTTAAGTACTTCACACACACTGTGTTTAACTTTTGTAGTTCAAAAAGCAGCAACGAAAGTAGCACTAATTTCTATTTTCCTTCTTTGCAGTTTCACAGAATGATTTGTTCTTACTGCAGATCTTAGCATTCTCAGCATAGGACTTTTTTCTTCCTTATAGTTAAGACTTTTCATCTTTTTACAGAAAGAAAGCACTTTAATGGATTCTCTTTTGCATATCCAAATTGCTAGCTTCATTACTCTTGCATTTGGGGTCCATTATTAAGCAAAATAAGGGTTACTTGAACACAAGCACTGAGATACTTTGACAGTAGATCTGCTACTGAGGACAATGACGACGAAGAAACAGGAATATTGTATATAGCATTGATATTCTGGCAAAAGGGAAGGTTCCCATCCTGGGTGAGAAGGAGTGGCACAGTGAGAAATTTATCAAAATACTCAGAATAACATTCAATTTAAAATTTATGAACTGTTTATTTCTGGAAATTTCCATTTAATAAATTCAAGCTATGGTTGACCACAGATAATTGAAACTGTAGAAAGTAAAACTACATGTAATGGAGGTTTGAATGTGGGAGAAGTAGTGAGGGTCTCAGTTTATTTCATCTGAAGGGAGTAAAATTCTCAAATTAGGGACAATTTGGTTCAGGGAAGAAAAACATGACTGGACATATGGTAATGGACACAAAGTCAGAGCAACTTGCCATTGCATCTGATTACTTGCAGCTGGAAGGAGGGTTAAGAGACTACCTGGTAAACAGGTGCAGGACTTAATTGCAGAACATCTGTTGTCAAAGAGGCACAACCCAACCAAGTATGGAGGATGACCAGTCCAATAGCTTGTAAGCCAGGAGCTTTATGAGCTGAATGGGATCATGAATGGAGTAGCAAATGGTGGCAAAGATGGAGACAATCTGTGAACCCAAGATCATGGGCTCTCTTCTCACTGAAACTTACACAGCTAATGCCATGGCTAAGTATTCAACCCATTCAGGAATAAATCTCTATGTTTAGCCCCTAATATGATACTATCTTTTGAGAAAACAAGTCAGACACTTCTTAGCAAATTGATAAAACTGGGCCTTTCTCATCCTGACCAAGGTAACAATTTATCTTGGGTAGAACTGATATCTATTCTAATTCATTTGCCTTTCCTACCAGAAAAATATCAGCATAATTCCAAAAGGCTCATGGAGAGACTTATTGGATAGGCTTCCCAATAATATCAACTCAAACCATGAGACCCACCTTCCCTTTATTGTAAAGGTGGTATTGGAGTGGATATATTGCAGAGGAACTCTACTGGTTCTATGAAACATTGAATCCTTTGGAGATTACATACCTGATGGAGCATGGAAAATGACGTTTAAAGAATTCCAAGCTTGGAGATGACATCCTGAATTGGAGACATGATCCTTTAGCAATTAGTACATTTATAGTAAACCAGGGGCTAGTGAACCAGGGTCCTCAATAGGTAGAATTCATGGGTTCAGAAACTGAGATGGAGGAAGTGGTATGCACTTCATCACCCCAGGACCAGGCAGGAGATGTCATATTTTCTATTTCCTTTTCTTTAGAACTGTGGGTTTATAGGTTCTATTTCTCAGAGACGTATCCATTTATTCAGTGACACAGCAGGTGTCTTACTAAACTTAAAAACATGGCGATAACTGGTTCCTCACATTCATCTGTAGACCCGCAAGTAAAGAAAAGAATTACAATAAAGGCAGTGTTGAATATACTGAGATACTTTAATATGAACTGGGATATTTCAGCATGTATGTCTAAGGAGATAGAGTCTCTGCTACTTGATAAGGGTGTGAAATAATGTTTTGGTATGCAAGTGAAACAGAGGGTTCATCTTGGTATTGCCCAATTTTAACTGTGAATTTAGAAGTATAGTGATCATTGTCTGGGAAGGACATGATAACTAGGAGATCAAGTTTCTCATCATACAAGCCACTAAACCACAGAAGTTCTAGGTGAGGGTAAGAGAATTTATAAGTATAGGTGAAAGAGAGGATGAGTATTATTTACAGCCTTGAGACCAACTGTGGCAGAGAAGTTTGTAAGTTATCCTACGGGAGCCCCTCTCACAAGCTTTCCCAGAAATTAAGACCCACCTAAATTCTGAAGAAACTGAGAACAATTAGGAAAAGCTAATTCTGAGAAGCAAATGAACCTAAGAATTGCAAGTGGTCAATTTGGCAGAAGCTCTTGGTACCTCTTGAGTTCCCTTTGGCTGGGCTGGTGCACGCATCCCCGCCCTTGCTGTAGGTCTTGGCTGAAAACTGTTCAAACTGGTACTTTCTCTGACTGCCCTAAGATAATTGCAGATACCACCCACAGATACTGGAGAAGTTAAACTCTTCCCTGACTGACTGATGTGGGTGTGGCAGAGCAGGCCTTTTATTTTTTCTGTGCATAGATTTATTTTTCTCTGGTTACATCTATGCTCTAGAGTTTCCTATGGAGTTAGGTTGAGCCTGGACCTCTCCTGAAATCACATTCTTGCCTAACTCCATCCTTAGCTTTTACCTGCTCTACTTAATTTCTTCCATATTTCTGTGAAGAGCATTTCCAAATAAATTACATGCATAAGATTCCCCTACCTCATGCTCTGCTTCTTGGTTCCCTGTCCTAAACCAATTTGGTATAGCAATGGCAGGCTGTGTTCCTCTTTCTGAAGATCACAGTCTCCTCTGGTGCTCATTTCCTGTATGTACACCTCTCTTATCAGTCTCTGGTGAAGACTGAATCTCCTTTTACATTTTAGGATGACCTGTGATACTTAGCTTTCCTGTTGCTAGTCCTTCAAGCTTTAAATGTTGCTAACATCTTTGAATTTAATCCCTTCATTTAACTCTTCTGAATTCCTGTATTTGCAAGTGACATTGGTTTCCTGTCACAATCCTGAATAAAAAAGTAGGGGAAAGCTGGGAGTGACAGGATCAGATTTACATTTAGAAAGATCAGTTTGGCAGCACAGTGCAGGAGAGATTGTGAGAAAGGCAAGTCTTGCTGCGAAAAGATGGCTTAATAGGTTATGGTAATAATCCAAAAAATGATTGAAAAAACCTTAAACTTCAATATCCATGGAGATAGCACATTGGGGTAAATTTGAATGATAGATAGGCAGTGAAATTCATTTAAAGATTGAAATGTCTTAACTTCCTAAGAGAATTGGAACCACATATGGGATTTTATGATTATTTTTCTAACACGTATAAAAAATATTGACTACTATCCTTGAGGAGCTTGTTGTTTTAATAATGAAATGTGTTGTGGTGTTATTTTTCTATTTCTATAAGGAATGCCTTTAGGAATTTGGTGGTATTGCATTAAATTTTTATACTGAATTGAATTTGCATTGGATTTTTATATTGCAATACTACTACAAGGTAATATTACTACTGCAATACTAAAACAAGGTAAATTCTATACTAGGTTTATAAACAAAGTACTGTGAAAGCAAGAAAAAAAATATACACCACTATCTGTCATGAATATTGATGAAAAAGTCATCAATAAAAGAGCAAATTGAATTCAACAATATATTAAAAGCTCATATATCATTATCCAGTGGGAGTTATACTTTTCATGCCAGTTTAATCTATGCAAATCAATTGATGGGATACATCATATTATTGAAGTGAAGGACAAAAACAACATAATCATATCAATTGATGTAGAAAAAGTATTTAACGAAGTTTAATACCCATTCTTGATAAAAAGCCTTAATAGCTTAGATATAGAATGAAACTCCATGGCTAACATCATAAGAAATAGGAAAAACTGAGAAATTTTCCTCTATGATTTGTCAAAACGCAAGTATGCCCATTCTTGCTGCTTCTGCTTAGCATATTATTAGAAGTACTCTCCAGATCAATTAAATTGAATATAGGAAATGAAACATACTCAAATTAAAAAGGAAGAATTTAAATTAACTGTATTTGTAGATTGCACGAATCTAATGTAGAAAATCTCTCATCTTCTCTCTCTCACACACCCACACAAACAGTTGAAATAAAATAAATGAATTAATTAAAATTGAAGGATATAAAAATCAACAAAAATATGGCATTTCTATACATAAGTAACAGTCTAAACATAGCAACAAAAAATAAGATACTTAGGAATAAATTTAAGGAGATAAAAGAATTGTTCATTGAAACCTAGAAAACATTGGTAAACATATATGATGGGAACACAAATGGAATGATATTCAAAGCTCATGGGAGGAAGTAATTAATATTGCTAATGTGCTCAAACTACACAAAGTAATATAAAAATTCAGAGCAATACTACCAAATTCCCAAAGGCATTGCTTGTAGAAATAGAAAAATAATACCAAAATTTCTATGGAACCAAAAAAGATTCCAAATAGCTGAGGTAATTTTGAGGTAAAACAGAAACAAAAGTAAAAACAAAGTTGGAGACATCATACTTCATGATTTAAAATTATATTACAGGATTGAGTATGTAGTTCAGTGGTAGAGCACTTGCTTAGCTTGCATAGGTCCCTGAGTTCAATTCCCAGTACTGCCTAAATACATAAACAAACAAACAAACAAATAAATAAATAATATTGAAAAGCTATTGTAATCAAAACAATATGGTACTGATATAAAAACACATATAGACCAGTGAAACAAGAGAGCCCAGAAATAAATTCAAGCATATATGGTCAAATAATATTCATTAAGAGGATATTCAATGGAGAAAAAGATAATCTTTTGATAAGAAATGCTGGGAAAATTGTATTTCCACATGCAGGAAGTAAAATGGAGCCCTTACCTTACAGCATACAAAAAATCAACTCAAAAGGGACAAATGACCTACATGTAAGGCCTGAAATCATGAGACGGTCAGAAGAAAACAATGGGGAAAAGTTCCATGAGTTTGTTCTTGTCAATGATTTCTTCAATTTCATACCAAAACTACAGAAGCCATAATAGATAAATGGGGCCACATGCAACCAAAAAATTTTCAGCATAGGAAAGGAAACAATTTAAAAATAGAAAAGGAACTCTACAGATAGGAATAAGTATTTGTAAACAGTTTTAATGAAGGATTAATATTCAAGATTTATAGAGAAGTCAAAGGCAAGAAAAATATAACCCAATTGAAAAATGACAAAGGACTTGTATAGACATTACTGCAAAGATGATATAAAAAGCCAACAGGTTTATGAAAAGGTGCTCAACATCACCAATCATCAAAATCATCAGTAAATGCATATCAAAGCCCACTATGAGATATGACCTCACATCTATTATGATAGCTATAAAAAGAAAAGGAAAAATATAAAAAGTACTAGTGAGGTTCTAGAGAAAAGAGAACCTGGTACACCACTAAAACTACCATGTGACCAGTAATCTGTGTTCATGGAATATACCCAAAGGAAATGAAAGTATATATTTGCACTGTTGTGTACATTGCTGTGCATCTGCAAGACCCAAACTAGCACCATAGATGGTTCTAGTTCTATTAGGAAGTTAAGATATTTTAATACTTAAATGAATTTTGCTGCCTGTCCATCATTTAAATTTATCACAAACTGTTATTTCCATAGATATAACAGGTGTTTTCATTAATCCTTCATTAAAACTGTTTATAAGGTGTTTTCAATTACTTTCTGGATTATTCCCCATCCCAATATTCAGTCTTACAATCTTTCAAGAGGAAGAGATCCTGTCATTTGCCACAATATGGAAGGACCTAGAATAGAATCTGATAAATGAATTAGCCAGACACAGAAAGAAAAATATTGCATGGTCTCACTTATATGTGAACTCTAAAAATAGTAAAATGTATAGAAATACAGAATTTTAAAAATCATGCTAGTATTGAAGTGAGGAGAGGCAAAGATAATATGCATATCAAAGGATATAAAGTAGCACATATGTGTGATGAACTATTAAAAAAATAATCTAATGTTCCTGAGGACTATAGTTCGTAACAACATATTATAAGTTCAAGGTTTTAGCTATTTAAGTAAATTATAATTTTTCTTATCATGGTGGGAGAAATGGATATGAAGATGATGGGTATATTAATTTCTCTCTCTTTAGTAACCATTTTGCCATATATTTGTATCTTACAACATCATGTTATATTTCTTAATACACAATAAAATTTATTTGAAAGAATAAATAATAAAATCCAAAAAAAGTGAAAGCACATAAAAATATGCCATCTAACATTGTAAAATACAGAATTGCCTAATTTCTGTAATTAAATAATGTTTCCAAATAAATTAGTTATATTATTTAAATTTCTCTAAATAATTTCTTAAAATTACCAGAAGAGTCAGACAGGGATGCTTAAACACACATCTCACAGGCTCTGTATTTAATGATCTTAATCATATTCACTACCACTATTAGAGATACTACAAATAAATTGCTATTAAATATAATGCAAGCAGTCTGGAACATGTGATGGAATTAATGTACATATAAATTTATAACATTTTCATTTTCATAGCAGTATTGTAAAGTAACAAAGTATATCTTAAGAAATAGACTACATAATTATAAATGTTACATATCATGTATTCTACATGTGTATGTGTACACATGTGAAAATATATTAAACTTAGTTATAAAAGCTATATGTGAATGTATAGTTTTAGCCCAAATTCTTATTTTGGCAAAATATTAAGAATTAAATCATAAAGTTTTGCCTAGTCTTCTGTAAATGAATAAGATAAGCAAGGATGTGAACATGTAAGAAACAGCTAATGACAGCCAAGAATAGGGTGACGAGGGTGCAGGGTGCATGAGGGGAAGTGTTTTGAGAGGATTGTAAATGGCAGCTGGGGCCACACTGGGAGGCGCTGCTCCTATCCATGCTGCAGATGTGGTTGGGACCTGGAGACTGAATGTCAGCAGAGGAGGGTCAGCTAGTTGTGAATTTTTAGATTGGATGAGTGAGTAGAAATAATTTTATTTACCTAGAAATGTGAGTAAAGGAAATAACTCAGGAAAGAGCATGTAAAATAGTCAGAATTCATGGAAAAAGAGCTACTCCAACCCTGAGCTGATGCTGGAATTTGTTGATTTAAGCAGTGAAGGAATCCAAAGATACCCTTCTCCACCCTGATACACAGAGCTTCTGCCGTTATCTGTGTTAAGCGGCAGTTTGAGTTCCTGGTTCTTGTTGTCTTACCACATTTAATGGCAACCAGACAGAGAGAGTTGGCAAGAGCTGCTCGGGCCAGGCAGGCAGGATTTGAGGTTGGGTGGATATTCCTACACAACAGGTCTTTCATAAACTCTGGGTTCCTTCTGTGGTACATCTCAATTTAGGAAATTTCTCTTCTCCCTGGATCACACACTTGCTGCACTTGAGGAATTTGATTTCTCCTCCCTTAGTTACACATTTTCTCACTGCACTTAAGGAATTTGAGTTCCTTCCCATCAGTTTGAATCACTCTTTGACAATCCTGGACTTTTTTGTAAACACACTCCATCTCACTTCTATTATTTTTGTCCTGTGTACACAAGTCTAGTGTTTTCTCCAGGTTCATTTTTTTTTTTTTTTCTGTTGTGTTATTTCTTTTTTCAACATCCTGGCTGACTTTTTTCAGTATGAGCCTGGTGAAGAAAAGGAATTTTGGTTTTAGTTTTCTATTGATGATTGATTAGCTTTACCTCACTGGCTTCTGGCTACTCATTCATTTAATATAGGACAGGGCTGAAATGAACTCACTTTTATTGACTTTCCTTCCCATAACATTTTGACTCTTAGTTTGTCCCAGGTGACCTGCCAACATATCCATCGGTTCTCCCATCAAGTCAGGATTTTACGTTTATTGTACTTTATTCAAATAACCTTATTCATTTATTTATGCAACGTGTACCTGTTGAACTAGTTCTGGCTGTAGGCCAGCCACCAGGACAAACACAAAGAACTGGGCAGCCAAGGCCAGTCCCTTTAAGGGCTCACAGTGTAAGTGAGAACATAAATGAGCATTCACAAGTGTGATCAAAGTAGCTGAAGACAGAGTAGAGATATGGGATTAAGATGGAGAGATCCTTTCTAATCAGAAAGAGAGCCTTTAAAGGAGGACTTACACCAAACCTAAACAAACAAACAAAAACAACAACAGCAACAACAACAACAACAAAAAAGGAATTACTTGTGGAAGAAAAACGGAAGAATTTTCTAGAAAAAGAAAACATCACCTTAGAGTGCCTGGATATTGGAGAGAACAGGACTTTTTAAAAACATTCTATTTAGCTGGTGAAGAGATAATGAAGTAAAAGAAGTACAGAGAGGTGAGGCTGTGACCAGATCTAGGACATGTTGAGCCATCTTAAAATTTTGGACTCTCTCCTATGGACACTAAAAAGCCTCTGAAAAGCTTTAAGTGGGGATATGCCCTGATCATATTTGCATTTTAAGAATTTTAATCTGATTACTAATAATGAAAATGAAATGAACAAATTTTTATTTTATATTTACCTCAGTAATAACTGTGAATTCTTTACATAAATTCTCCTACTTAATCCTCACAACAACTGTATTGGTTTCCTAGGGCTGCTACAACAAATTACCATAAAATGAGTATCTTAAAATAAAAGAAATTTAGTCTGACAATTCTGGAGCCTAGAAAGCTGAAATCAGCAGATCATGCACCTCCTGCAGACTCCAGTATACAGTGTGTCCCTGCCTTGTCCTTGTCTCTGGTGGTTGCCGGCAATCTTGGCACTCCTTGCCTTGTAGGTACATTATTCCAGTCTCTGCTTTATCTTCACATGACATTTTCCTGAGTGTCACATCATCTTCTCTGTTACCATCTCTGCAGCAAATTTCCCTCTTACAAAGACACCAGTCATTGGATCAGGGCTACCCTCATCCAGTATAATTTCATCTTAATTTATTTCATCTGGAAAGATGATATTTTCAAGTAATGTCCCATTTAAGGTCCTGGGGAGACACAAATTTTTAAGTCACCATTTAACCTGGTACAGTAAACTTCAGAGGTCCACCCAGTTGAAAGATGGTGACACAGGCACTGTGAAGTTAAGAAATACATTCAAGGTCAAAGGCCAACATGCAGCAGAGCTGGATTGGCAAGGAAGCCATATAGGCAACAACTGCAGGACATGGTGGTAGTGGCAGGAAAGACGAAAACGTGTGAGTGGTTCCCATAAATATTGTTAGAGTACAATTAATAACATTTGTTAATAATTTTGTTGTGAAGGATCAGTGAGTAGAGTGGAGTCAAGAAAATATCAGCTTTCTGACCTGAAAGTTATAACTTTTTTAGCAAGAGAGTACTGATCAGGGGACTGGAGGTGTAGCTAGTGGCCAAGTGTTTGCCTAGAACATTGAGGCACTGGGTTTCGATCCTCAGCCCCACATAAAAATAAATAAAATAAAAGGTACTGTGCCCATCTAAAGCTAATAAAAAATTAAGAAAAAAAAAGAGTACTGGACAAAAGACAGTTTGAAAAGAAAGGGAAATATTGAGGAAAGACGCGTCCATGGAACATCTACTTGGAAATAGTTAAAATGCTGTACTACTAAAAAGAAGAGTCTTAACTATCAGAAAACTGATGAATTATCCATGCATTATCCATCAAATATTTATCAGTGCCTACCATGTGTCAGTTACTATTAGAGGCATCAAGGACACATCTGTGAACAGATGGGCAAAGTTCCTGCTCTCAAGGAAATGCATTTTTTTATAGGAGGGGTTGACAATAAACAAATTATGTAGCACAATTTCTATCTGAAATCAATGCTCAGTAGACAATACAAAGGGGTGATATGAAAAGGATTGGTACAGATTCTCTTCTTCAGTTTGGATGGTAAGAACAGATTTCTCTGAGGAGACACCAAGTGAACTAAGGCCTCCTCCATATGAAGAGGAGCTAACCTCATGGATGTCAATGTACAAAAACCCAGAGGCAGGCATGACCTGGAAATTTGTATGGTCAGAAAAAAAGGCCATGCTGAGCATGATGGCACATGCCTGTAATCCCAGTGACAGAGGAGGCTGAAGAAGGAGGATGGAAAAGTTTTAGACCAGTCTCAGCAATTTAGCAAGGCACTGTCTCAATAAAAATGAAAAAGGTTTGGGGATCTATCTCAGTAGTAAAACTCACCTGGGTTCAAACTCTGGGAATAAAAAGATAAAAACAAGAAAAACGTCAGTGGGGCTGGAGAACAGGGAATCAAGGGAGTGGGGAAAGTAGCACAGGATGCAGCCGGCATGGTATGGAAGCCTTGAGTGGTGTGTGTGTGTGTGTGTGTGTGTGTGTGTGTGTGTCTTTGTGAGAGATATCTTCCAAAGACGCACACACAGACAAGCATACAAACACACAATTTTGTTTCATTTAAAGTTTTTTAAAAAATTGTTTTATTTATGAATGATATTCCCTAGGGAGACAAAACAGAATGAGAAAAACAAATGCCTCTGGCACTGGTCTGCAGTTACTTAAGTCTCATGGAAAAGAGGGAGTCAGACCAGAAACACTTTCATGTCTGTTTCTCCCATTATAATGGAAGCCATTTCCTGGTGGCCAAGCAAAGTGTCTTGTGCAGAATTCTGTTTAATAACTTGTTTTCAAATAGATGAAAGACACTAGTAAAATCAACCCCCATTTGTGATATTTTTCACCAAAAGCCTCAAGGTTTTATTTTTTTCCAAGGCTACAGTATTTGCTATGTGATGACTGTTGTTGTTGCGTTTTCTCTACAAAAGGAATATAGGATAGTTTCCTAACCCTTAACTTGGAAATAGTGACTGTGTGACTACTGTGGCCAGTGACACAAGTTGAAGGGACAGTCCTGTATGCAGGCATTGCAAGCCTCCTTTTCACACACGTGCACTTTCTGCTGCCACCAGGAGAAGGACATGCCTGAGCTAGGCATCCAGGAGAATGAGAGATGGGTGGAAGGCAAGAATTCCAGCTGTGGTCTTCCAGCCAAGAAGAGCCCCCTGCTGACCTGCAGGCATGAAAGCAAGTCAGCATAGATCAGTTTAAATCAGCCTAGTCGGCCCACAAGCACGGAAACTGCAGCAATTGATTGGTGTTACAGCCATTGAGTTTGAGGATGTTTTGGAACACAGCAATAGGTCACTGATTCACCAAACTTTGAAGGGGATGACCTAGTTGAACAAACTGGGATAGTGAGGAAATGATGTGGGCAGGTCGGGACAGGGCATGATGGAGCAGTTAATCATTCCCACATTAAAGTACACAATACATCCCTCATAAAGGTTCTAAGAATCCAGTAGAATCTGGTAGAAATATTTGCAAGTTTAGCTTAAAAAGGAACAGGTTTTTGAGGCATGATTCATTTTACTCCCTGTATAAAGGTCTTCAAATTGACCCAAAGTATAGTGTGAAATGATAAAGCTTTTTTTTTACATAAGAGCTTTGCTTGAGGTTTAAGAATCATGATTTATAATGACACACAATTTCATAATAAATGTTGCATTGAGTTATTAAAATTATTTAGCATCTTATGCATATTGAAAATGATTTACTGAAGGGAAAAATGTCAAAGCATATGTTGAAAGCAAAGAAGAATTGCTAATTTGTATTTTTAAATGTTGAAAAAAAATGTATTGATACCAAAATCAAAAGGACATGTAAAGATCATGAAAAATACATTAAATAAATAGAAAAGCATCCAGCATTAGGATTGTGCAAAGTTGAACTTCACCTTTACCTAACTAGTTGAGGTGGCCTTGAGAATTCATCAAGCCCTACAGGGAGTATGATTGACAGCTCAAGCTGCTGGCTTTGAGATCCATTACTTTGATGGGACTGAAGCCATGCCTTTCTAGGCTGACCTGCCCAGTGACTGAATGTAATGGCAGAGACACTAGGCTGACCTATTTACTGGAGTCAGGAAACTCTTGGTCAATAATTTTGGCTCAAAGTCTCTGGAAAATTTTGTCCAAATTTCCTTAGATGACAGGCAATCCAGGATTCTCTTGCCCAGTCTTCTCTCTTACTCCTTCATTTTGGGCCAGATCTGCATTATGTTCTGATCCCTTCAATCCCAAAGTTCTCTAGCTCCCTACCCATTTTTGACCACATAGGTGTTTCCTCTGATTTAATTACTTCCATCTTGGCATCTGCTTCTTGAGAAGCCAGATTGACACACTAACTTCTGAGTCTCAGTTCTTCAAGTAAAATATGACCTATGCATAGTATTATAGGATTGTTTAAATGAACCAATGAATTTAAAGCATAATTGTACAGTGACTGGCATTTGGTAAAAGTTGAATTAATTGATTGAATTTTTTGTCATCGTTGTTATTAATTCTTAAGGTTTTTGTTTTTTATGTCAAAAACATGCAACACGATTCATAAGAGCTAAATTGTGGAACCAATCTAGATGCCCTTAGTTGATGAATGGATAAAGAAAATGTGATATATATACACAATGGAATTCTATTCAACATTAAAAGAGAATAAAATCATGGCATTTGCAGGTAAATGGATGGAGATGGAGAATATAATGCTAAGTGAAGTTAGCCAATCCCAGAAAACCAAATGATGAATGTTTTCTCTGATATAAAGATGCTAATTCATAATGGGATTGGGAGGGGGGAGCATGGGAGGATTAGATAAACTCTAGATAGAGCATAGGGGAGGGAGGGTAAGGGAGGGGGAATGGGGGTAGGAAAGATAGTGAAATGAGATGGATATCATCACCCTAAATACATGTATGAAGACAAGAATGGTGTGATTCTACTTTGTGTACAGCCAGAAATATAAAAAATTGTGCTCTATATGTGTAATATGAATTGTAATGCATTCTGCTGTCATATGTAACAAATTATAATAAAAATAATTTTTAAAAAAAGTGTAATACATAAGCAGACCCTGGGGTGAGAACTCTGTTCCTAGAGAAATATAGGGATAAAATAAATGACAAACAAAATAACTAAGAAACAAACCACATGTACATATTATAACACATATTAATATAGTATATGATATATATTAATTATACACTATATAATTAACAAGAATATAGTAGTAAAAATCACAAAGACAGAAAATTATTTGACCTATTAGCCCTCTAAAGTGGAAGGTAATATTGATTCAGGATTAAGCAACTTGACCTTGGGGTTATAGGGCCATTGGAGATTATGTTATCTTTTGATTGTGGAAAAGTCCAAGAGCTAAATCCTGCACCATCTTTTCCCAAATATAAATCAAAATCTCAGGAAGAAGTTCAGCAAATGCAGCGATATGTTTTTTCGTGGCTTGAATTATTCCAGTAATTGAATATGTTCTGTATTTTACTTAGGTTGATAATACACAAGTAATTGATTGTCTTAATTTGATAGTCCTTATAATTTTTTGATCATACTTTATTCAACATTATTTGTCTGAATCTGAGACTGGAGGGCAACTGAAGGTGTAGTTTGCTTTAAAACAAAACAAAACAAAACAAAACAAAAACAGGGATAAGGAATTGTAGTGAGCCGTTTCTGTGTACTGTGGCCGCCATTACAAGATGGCGCTGATAAGCGCCGTGGCCTGTGATAAACAACTCCTTATTTTGGGAGAGTTGGCACGTAGCTGTAAAACACCCTATGAGAAAGATCCACGTGGCAGTTGTGCATTGGGGCTTTATCTGCTTTATTAGGGCTGGGGCACGTAGTAGTAGTAGTAGTAGTAGTAGTAGTAGTAGGAGTAGTAGGAGTAGCAGTAGAAGTAGCAGTAGGAGTAGAAGTAGAAGCTAGAAGACATGTCAAAATAAAGGCCTGAATAAACTGCTGAAGGAAGAATCCTGTGTCGTGTTTCCTTTGCTGGCGAGGGGACGTGGCAGTTGGTGGCCCGGACTGGGAAACCTCCTGGAACCCAGGATCCAGAACCTTCAGCAGTCAGGGGTGGTGCACCAGTAAATTCCCAGGTAAGTGGGAATCCGCAAATGAAAGCGGGGGACGCTCCTCTGTAGATAAAGAGAGAGCGGGGAAAAATAATAAATTCCCGGGTAAATGGGAATCCGCAAATGAAAGCGGGGGACGCTCCTCTGTAGATAAAGAGAGAGCGGGGAAAAAATAATAAATTCCCGGGTAAATGGGAATCCGCAAATGAAAGCGGGGCGCTCCTCGGTAGATAAAGAGAGAGCGGGAATAAATCCCAGGTAAATGGGATCCGCAATTAAAGCGGGGCAGCTCCTCTGTAAATAAAGAGAGAGCGGGAATAAGTCCCAGGTAAATGGGATCCGCGATTAAAGCGGGGGACGCTCCTCTGTAAATAAAGAGAGAGCGGGGAAAAAATAATAAAATAGGACGCTCCTCTGTAGATAAAGAGAGAGCGGGGCTTTGTACTTTCACTTTCTTCATAGTTTTGAAAACATTATGGGTGTTAACTCCTCAAGCCCAATTTTGCTGGCCTTGGATGGGCTGCTGCGTTCTAAGGAACTTAAAGTGAAGCAGAGCATATTACAGAGGTTTTTAGAAGAGACTGACTCTGCAGCTCTTTGGTTTGTTTTTTCAGGGAGTCTGACGATTCCCAGCTGGGACAAATTAGGGAAGGACCTGGATTTCGCTCGTGAGCAGGGTATCTTGAAGGATGGTGTTATACTACTTTGGAAGTTAATTAGAGGATGTATAACAGATGGTAAATGCCAGAAAGCTGTGAGCGAGGGTCAGGCCGTTCTTGAGCAATTGCATGAAGAAAAATCGGAGGGGTCACATAGCGAGGTAGCAGAAAGTATTAGGAGTAAGAGGGGTGAACAGGCAAGGGAGTCTGAAGTTAAACAGGGGAGAAGGCTCTATCCAGACTTGACTGAGTTAAAAACTCCCAAGGACACAAGTAGCTCGGACAGTTCTGAGGAATTAGACAAGTTATTACAACAATTACGTAAGACTAAGATAAGAAAGAAAAAACGGGAAACAACAGATGTAAAAGCTTGCTGTGAGAAGGGTTATAAATCCAGTTCTGGGGAGGAAGTTGAGAACCTAGAGGAGGACTCTATACCTGATGTTCCACCCATAGATCCGCCCATTGCTCTGCCCCCGTACGTGGGAGGAGTCCAAGGCTCCGGGAGGACTTTTCATTCTCATTGGTTCTTTCACAGTCACTCAGACAGGACTTCTAGTCCCGCTTTCCAGCCACTAATCTGTACTGCTGTGTTTCAGATTTCTACCGGAGCTGCTCAGAGCCTGTATTTATAAAAAATGCCTACCTGTAAATGCTAATGAAAGATATCTTTTTCAGACAAAATTTAATTCCACAGGTTTCTATGTTACAGTCCTAAATTTAAGCTAGTTCTAAGTTAAATAACCTGACTTTTTCTCTATAGTTGTGTTACTAAATAATGTTCTATTGATGAGAGATATCAAATATGCTTCTTTATATTTTACTTTTAATTTTGAAGGTTATGAGGATGCATTTGCTCGCCACAGGAACAAGCCGGCAAAGTTCCTGTGATGACCAAAAAATCCTTATTTTCATTGCTAACTATAAAAATAAAAATGTATACTCAAGGATCTTATTTCAGTTACATCAAGTGACGTCACATAGAAGAGTGCACTCCTAGTTAAAAAATAAATTTAAATGGATCCAAATATTTTAAGACCACGTGGTTACATAAAGTTAATACAATTATAAGTTATGTTCTTATTCTTAATATATATATTTTTAGATATTTAGATAACCTATATTTGTTAATCTATAAATTAATTAGCACATGCCTAATTGATTAGTTAATATATATTTGCCTAATTGTTTTTCTTCAACAGAAAACCCATAATTTATGTTTTATATTTACATTTATCAGATACTCTGCCTTTTCAGTTACAGATATTTGAGATAAATGTGTTTACTATAAATTTGCTTTTAAGTAAAAATACAATCAAGTAATTTCTAAATCTCAAAGTAGAATTAATCAACACATTTTATCTGGGATTTTGGCTGCTAATCAAAGGATAGATTTGCCTCAAGCTCAGGTAGAAGAATTGTCTAACCTGATGCTTTTGGGTTGTGTTGACCAACGTACGCATTTGTGCATAACTTCTGTCAGATTTAATGATTTCAGAAACGCTTCCCGCATCATCGGAGAGTACTTGGCCGGAAATTGGTCCATGGTGGCAGAAAATTTGATCCAGTCTCAACTGACTCAGATAGCTGTTTTGAACAACACCCGTGTCGTACCAGTGACTTTGGGACAATTCACCCGTTGGATTTCTTCTGCTTTTTCCTTTTTTAAGGAGTGGGTGGGAGTAGGCATTTTTGGTGCAATGTGTTGCTTTGGTATGTTTCTCTGTTTGTGGTTTCTCTGTCGCCTCTAGGCCCGCAGTGCTCACGATAAGGCTATGATCATACAAGCTCTTGCTGCTTTAGAAAATGGCAACTCACCTCAAGTCTGGCTTGCGCATCTTAAACAGTAAACCTTTGACATGGTCGTTGCACCCCAAGTTATTATAACATTGCACTGGGATCGACATGTCCTTCTTTTGTCACTCTTCTAATGCTGGAACTTCTACCATATCTTTCCTCTGTGCATACCTCTCCTCCCTGCCTTTCTGCACTAGGATCTTTACTAACTAATTTACGGTTCAACTACACCTGCCATTTGATGGTGATGGTCATGGGTCCTGTTTATGGAGGCGGTTACCATGACAATGTCCTGTTGGCCACAACACGCTGAGCTGATCTTGTAGTACCCAGTGACGGGCAACTTCCACGCTTGCACTGCAACCTAAGACAGGGGAATGGGGCCTCCCCAGAGACAGGTAAGCAGTGCAGGGGCGGTGGACGACCTAAGACAGGGGCTACTTGATTCCCTTTGACATGCAATAAACAAAAGAGGGGAACTTGCTGATAGCAGGCCTTCCCTGGCCCCCGGGGCCCAGCCCCCAATTCCTTGTTCTGCATGTTGAAGTGGCCAGCTCACTAGGCCTCCTGTTTATCCGCCTGAGATTCCACGGGAACGTCTTGACCTTTATCTAACAATGGCAGATGTCACGACCGAATTTCTCCCCCTTTCTGCTGTCCGTGCCTTTCTTTCAGGGTGCTGCCAACTTGTTTGTCGTTGTATTTCTAAACAGCCACAGTTCAGCCTCAGCTGTCCCCCTTCGTCTACCATCGTCACGATACAGGATGCGAGGCAAGGCACTGCACTTGAGTGATCCACTTGAGTGGACCTCAAGGGGAGCATGTCCTATTGCATGCGGGTTGGACGTCCACGCCCCGCCCCACGAAAAAAGGAGTCGGCTGATATGGCCTCAGGTTTGGGGAAGGGCCCTCCTTAAGGCTGGACCATATGCAGCCACTTCTGCACAGTGGGATAGGACCTCTACTCTCGCCTGTATTGTCTTAGTAAAACAAAAAAGGGGGAACTGTAGTGAGCCGTTTCTGTGTACTGTGGCCGCCATTACAAGATGGCGCTGATAAGCGCCGTGGCCTGTGATAAACAGCTCCTTATTTTGGGAGAGTTGGCACGTAGCTGTAAAACACCCTATGAGAAAGATCCACGTGGCAGTTGTGCATTGGGGCTTTATCTGCTTTATTAGGGCTGGGGCACGTAGTAGTAGTAGGAGTAGTAGGAGTAGCAGTAGAAGTAGCAGTAGGAGTAGAAGTAGAAGCTAGAAGACATGTCAAAATAAAGGCCTGAATAAACTGCTGAAGGAAGAATCCTGTGTCGTGTTTCCTTTGCTGGCGAGGGGACGTGGCAAGGAATAACTAAGTAAAATGTAATAAGAGATTTGCTTCTTTCCAACTTCAAAATGATTATAATTTTTAAAGAATAAGGAGGGATTACCATGGAAATTTAGTTTTTCTTTTTCTAGATCTTATGCTTGGCACATTAATTCTCAGTAAATTTTGTTTTAAATTTAATTATGCTGGAATAGTTCAGAAAGAGGATATGTGATTGGAATCATCTTTATTTAGATCTTCCTTAAAACAGAAGGATAAACAAGATAAACATTCAAGGTCATTTCCAGATTTAGGAATATTTATGATACCATTTTGGAATGTTTAATCTAACAGTAAATTTCACTTTCTTTAGCAAAGTTCTATTTGAATGTCTTATTCCAGATGGAGCTAATCAGGTTAATTCTAATCTTGTAATTAGAAATCAAATTAGCTATGGTTGAGAACAGTAGTACAGAAAACTGCTATATTTGAATGTGATAGCTTTCTTTCTTTTACGGCCTCATTAATATAAGTCAAACTACAATTCCAGGACATGAAAAGGACCTTGAAATATTGCAGTTGCTCTTAGAATAATTTTGGTCTCCAGTGAGAACCTCTTAAAGTTTCTCAAGGCTCAGGTGCTTTCTCAGAAAACAAAGCAAAACAAACAAAATAAACATCTTCCTATTAACAATTGCCTCCAGGCAATGTGTAGATCACTGAATTAAAGCAATTAAGATAGTGCTAAATTGCTTTGCAAGGCTCTTCTCTTTCTTTGACTCTTCAGAAACATGCAAAACAGACCTGACTCTGGTGCCCCCTCACTATCTACAAGTCCTGTGGCCTTGGAAAGGCCCTTGACCATGACTTGATTTTCTCTGCACACTTCAATCTAGTTCTAAACCCACAGTAAATATTCAATATTTGCTGAGTAAATAATTTTGTGAAATGGGATAAATACCTATCCAAAAATGCATATTGTGAGTATTGATACAAAGTCACAGAGATGGTGACAATTTTGTGTGTTGTTCTTTATTATTTTGACTATATGACTGTGTCATCTTCATCCTAGTTTAGTCTAAGGAACTTATTGTGAATAATTTACTCCAGTAACCTCTTAACTAGTCTCCCTGTTGTTGTTCTTTTCTCTCCCACCTACTTTTAAGACTACTACCAAAGATATTTTTCTTAAAATATAAATTTTTCTTAAAATATAACATTTATAGGTCATGACACCAAACTTCCCAAAGGTTCTCAGTATTATTTTATGTTATGGTCTTCAAACATTTTTTGTTCTACAATCATAACAGCAAATAAGTAAATAAATAAATGAGGAACATACCTCCAAAATATGCATAGTTAATTGTTTATCTCCATGGGACACAAAGTTGTTGTATTTCTTATGTTATAAACATCCAACAACAAATCTCAGAAAATGTTGTGGTCAAGATGAAATAAACACTACTTTCAAAGTTTACAATAATTAAGGTAGTTCTTTAAATATTCAAGACAAAATATACACCTAGGATAAGGTTCATTTTAACAATTGAGGTATCAAATAGTCCTCTTTATTTTATCTGCTTGAGCTAGCCTTCCTCCTTCCTTCCTTCCTTCCTTCCTTCCTTCCTTCCTTCCTTCCTTCCTTCTTTCCTTCTTTCCTTCCTTTCTTCCATTATTTATTTTTTACCAGACATTTTCCCTTTTGTGGTGATAAGACTAGAACCCAGGGTCTTGCATATACCAAGCTCTACCACTGAGCTATACCATCAGCCCACCAGACTTATTTCTATAATTTTTATTCATAAAGTTCTGCCAATGAGCTAGTTAAAAAACATAAAAGTGATAGCCCTTCTTATGGCATTTACCTACTGTTATATGAATTATCTTATCTTTAACCCATTATTGGTATAAGCTGTATTTGTTTCCACCTACTTTTTAGACTACTACCAAATATATTTTTTCTAAAATATAAATTTTATCACAACAAGGTCATGACATCAAACTTCCCATAGCAGTGGCTGCTATTACAAATTTTCACCAACTTAGTACCTTAAAAAAAAACAAAAATTGATTCCTACAATTCTGGAGGCCAAAAATCTAAAATCAGGGTCCCTGGGCTGAAATGAAGGTGTTAGCCAGGTTATATTCCCCCCCCCCCCACCGAGGGCCTAGAGGAGAATCTTTGATTTTTCTAGCTTTTGATAGCTACCAGCATCATTTGACTCATGACAATATCATTCCAATCTTGGCTGCTGTAGCTAAATTGCTTGTTTTCTATCTGTATCAAGTATCTTTCTGCCTTCCTTTTATAATGATTCAGTTAGCTACATTTAAGACCCACCGTGTTAACTCAACGTTATCTATCACAACATTCTTAATTTAATTATAGAGGTCTTTTTTTTTTGGTCATATAATACAGCATTCACAGGTTTCAGGTATAAGTCAGAGTTATCTTCTGGAGATGCCATTAATCAGCCTATTTTCTTTGTGGAAGCTTAGTGAGGCTGTGGTAGGTGGAATTCTGAGATGACCCCCAAGATTCTCACACCCTGGAGTGCATACCTTATATATGATCATCCCCTCAAGTGTTGGGAGGAACTGTCATGTGACAGATTTCATTCCTGTAATTATGTTTTATAACAAGGAAAATTGAATTTTAAAGATGTAAGTAATGTCTCAAATCATTTTGTTTGAGTTAATCAAAGCAAAGTTTCTCTGGATGAACTTCACTTAGCCAGGCAGGAGCCCTTTAAAAAGAAGACATTTGAGGCATTAGAGAGACTTCTCTTGATGGTCTTGAAGAAGATGAGAACTGCCATGAAGTCTAGAAGTGAAAAGAACTGACTTCTGCCAACCTCGCTGAATGACTCTGTAAGAGGACCTTGAGTCTGAGGTCTGTGGGAGGTGCCAGCTACCACAGTGAGTGCAGCCATGTGTCACCCAAGCACAGCATCCAGCAAAACCATGGTGGACTTCCCACCCATGAAAACCGGGAGGTAATAGACACGTGCTGCTTTAAGCCACTTCATTTGTGGTATATTGTAGTCAGCAGCATAAAACAGCAATAGGATAACAATACAAGGCCACTTAGCTTTATGTGAGATTTAGTTTAGCTAAACCTAGACAGAATTGTCTACTGTTATGGATGCATGTCACTGAATATGTGGTTATACCCTGGATAAGAATGTTACAGAAAGCATCACTGTTGGCCTGTCAGCCTCACAGACTGGATTTATCCCTGCTCTTTCAGATATGCATTTTTTCCTCTGAATTGATCCAACACAAGATACTTCACATACTAGGTACTTGATATATAACTGGTCAACCTAAAGGCAGAGCCTCTGGCTGGTCTAACAGTGTTAGTGACCATTGCCCTGACACTTAAAGGCCCCCACAATGCTATTTCAACCTATCGTTTTGATTTCCTCCCATTCTCCTGACCCTTTTGTTAAAACTGCTGGTACACTCACTGATCTCCAAATGCATACTTAAGTTTTTTTTTCTCCTTATAAAAAACAGCATTTCAGTGGCTTCCCAAGAATACCCTTTCTTCCCCCGGCCCCCCGCCCCCTTGTTAAAATCCCTTTTATTATCTAAGACCCAGGTCAAATGTGACTTCTTCAGGAATGCTTCCCAGAGAGCTACTATTTCTGTCTAGCTTAAATTTCTATGGCAGGCCCTCTGTCCATTGGGCCTCTTTTCATATGTTTGTATAGCCCTCATATTATACTGTTATAGTTTTTTTTTTAATTGCACTTACTGCTAAAGTGTGACTATTTTGAAATCCAAAACTACATTTTATTCATGTCTCTTTTTCTCATTGAAGTGCACAGATTAGTTTCCCCAGAGTAACAACCTTCTTTCTTTTGCCAGTAAAATACTTTTCTGGAAACTAGTCTCCATGTGTATTGTGTTGATCACCAGGTTTTCTTGTTTCCTTGGTGGCAAGACAGGTGAACCAATCAGGTGAATCACCATAGTCTGGAGTGACACATGATTGATTGAACTGGTTATTCCTACTTTCGAAAAGTTGTGCTGAAAGGGAAGAATTTTGTCCTCTTTGGTTGTGAGACTGTGGGGAATGTAAGCCTAGGACTACTTGAAACAATGGGTTAGGCTTTCTGGAGTTTCTGCCATTGAAGAATGAAGCCAGTAGATAGGGCAAAACAGAAACAGTAGGAAATCCTAAAGGGTTTAATACTCTGTGTTTGCAAATCCCTGAGACTAGATTTATCCCTGCTCTTTCAGATATGCATTTTATAGAAGTTTATAAAATCTTGACTTTTATACAGGGTAATTGGGTTTTTGTACTTGTTCTGAAAGAGCTCTGCTTGGGTCTGGGTGTATAGCTCAGTGATAGAGTGCCTGCCTAGTATGTGTGAGTCCCCAGCATTGCAAAAAGAAAATAAAAGCTTTGTGAACACATCAAACACATCAGGTATCACACAAGTGCTCTGCCTCACAGAAGCACGAGTAGTTATCCAACAAACCAGCCTGGTTCTAAAGGCTTTTTTGCACAGTGTCATATTTATCCAAAGAAAAGAAACAAAGAATCCCTAATATATATAAACTATTACAAGGTTAATTTTAGAAATTCTTTATCTTAGACCTTGTCTTACACACAGCAAGCATTCCCAGTTACCTCAATCTCTTACTCCATCATTATACACAAAGATAATTAAATGTCTATGATAAATAGGTTTTGTCATGGCTAGACTAAGAATCATTTAATTTTTTTAGTTGTTGACACCTTTAACTTTGTTGTGATATTTTTATTGCTACCAAAATATTGATTTTTGTGATAAGCTGTGGGCTCTCTTTAATTTTTTTGAAAGCTTTTGTATAATCACTACTTGAAAAGTAATTTTATAGAAAGTACCACCTTTTATTTAGGATGATTTAAACTTGAAATTTTAAAACAAAACATCAGATCTCAGATTATTAGGAAAGTGGGTGATTTAAGAACTTTATATATCATTCTATAGCAATTGTAATAACTTTTACTTGTTATCATTTTTAAATAAAAAATTCCCTTACAACCCCATGAAAACCAATGTAGAACATTTTATGGAGTGTTCACATTGAGATTCCAATGATATGCACAGTCAGTGCCTTGTCATCCATATAAAAGGAAAACAGCAATATCATCAATTCTCCCCACCCCATAGCTTTGTTAGGGGGGGGAAATAAATTCCAATCTCATTTAGATTTCTCATTGTGGGATATTTTTGTTTTGTTTCTAACTTTTCTACTTTAGGATTACTGGAAGTGCTCAAATTTTAGCATTTAGAGTCTTTCACAATATAAGATTCTGGGCATTAAAACTTGGACTGAACTCAAAAGAAACTGAGAAGAAAACCAATATAATTTTTTGCTGAAAAAATGTTTTAAAAACCATCATTTTGGTTTTGGCTGAGCAAGCGCAATCTTTTTTTTTTTTTTTTTCCTTTCAGGTTCTCATACCAAATAAGTATAAACAATGTGTTAATAATTGTATATGAATGTTACTTTTAAAATTGCTTTTGTGGGGTTAACATTAAAAAAAGCTTGAATGTGTCTCATTTTCTTTGAGACTGTTTTGCTTTAATTACTGATAAAATATAGCCTTAGTAAGCATGACAATATCTAAATGCCGAAATGACCTTTAAATTTAGATGATTCTTGTTTGTAATGAAATGTTTGCACATGTGGAGATACCTCATGTCTGGGCAAATCTGTAGATTTTCAGACTAATGTGCCTGCTGATGGAAAGGTTTTGAACTGCCAGGCACAAATAACACTGTCGCAAATTACTTATTCATGGTAAACCAAAGTCATATTTATCCAAAATGATTAGATAGCTCTTCCCTGGTCTCATTTAAAACCCAATGTTATTCATACTAAAACATTTAAAATAACTGACTTTGTTATAAATGGTCAATTAAGGGATGTGGAGATATAGTGTTCAATAAGTGGCATTGATATAGATATGTGTTTGAAGAAAGTGATAGCTGTCCTTTACATCATAAAATCTTTATGAAATAAATATTGCATGCTACATAAAAGCAAGATTTATTATTACAATTGTAAATCATTTGTATAATTTTGAAGCATAGTGATTCCAGACAAGATATTCATTAATTATGTTGACAATACTTATCAACTATTAAACACATTATATGATATTGCATTAAAATTAAGAAATTATCCAGTATGAATTAATATTCAAGTATATAAGTATAGTTGGTATAAGATCCTTTCTGCTAGTGTTACATTTTATATTCTCAGAAGATAAAAATTAATCACATTATAGAAATGCCTATATAGTCACTTGATAAAAATTCAAATTACTCACAATACTGTCTTATTTTTGGACTCAAAAGTAAGTTTCTTTCATTTTTTTAGATAATGTGCATGTGGAGTGACTATCATCCTGTGGAGTGTGTTCTAATACTAAATTTTGTCCCAATTCTTAAGAAGTACTTCTAATAGCTGGAAATTGTCCAAAACTATAAAGAACTAGGAATAGAACCAAACAACTCTGAGTCAGCGTGTTCACTGAGTGATGCTATTTCTTAACTTATGGCTTGGAATTTTGTTTTGAGTATCTTCTCATCCTCTTGGCCTCCCTGTTGCTAACAGCCAACATTGGGTTCAATCACTCTTCAACTTGGCCTAGACTAAAGAAACAGCCTCTTTACCCTTCTTGTAGCCACTTTTTTTTTTTTTCTTCATTCATTCTTGGCCCACTTCACCACTGTTGTAGGGGATCCTTCTGAATTCCAGCCATGATCTCTAGGGATTCTCATCTTGCAAAGACTAACATCCAATTCCTTAGTACCACACTCAAAGTTCTTCACAAAAATATTTGAAAATTTCCTTTATGACTCCCACACCATAACTTGCCCTGTTGGTGTGTAGACTACATTTTGCTCCGTCACAATTTGGTGGTATACTAGTGGTTTTCCTCAGCCCAGTCTGCAGTTCTTCTTTCTGGCCCTTCATAAATTTTTCCTTGCTTTAAAATCTAGCTTAAACAATCCAGCCCGTCTAAAACTATCTTTGAATTTCCCTGTCAATCATTTTTCTTTTCCATAATCCCACTTTAGACTAATCTCAGGGCATTATTACACTTTGATACATAATAGCATTAATTAAACTCCCTATCACAAATTATAAATTCCTTCAGGTGAGGGAGTGTTTATTTTACTTTCATGTTTACACTTTCTCTTGGTCATAGGGAGTGGCACAGAGCTTATAGCAGTAGCAGGAGTTCAATACATCTACAGATGAGGATCCTAACATTTGGAGGTGTAATAAGTCAGAATATAGGAGGCAACTGAGATTTTTTAACTCTGCTTTCTGGTTTCATTTCCCTTTATAGTTTTTTTTTCCACAAATGAGAATGGATATAATTTGCTTTGTGATTCAGGAAAAATGATTTTCTTCATACTTCACATTTCTGTTTTATAAGCCCAGAGTGTGACTCTGAATTTCACATCGTAATAAGAGCCAATGAGAGGCTCTATAAAAATGTTACAAAGCATATCTTCTCTCATGATGGGCAAGAATACCTAACTGCTAATGCACTCATCTTCCCAATTCAGTAACTTTCAAAGTAGAAATGCCACGCAAGGCTGAATACTTCAAGTAGAATAAAAATATGGCTAATCCCTCCTAAGTGCAAATGAATGGGTCAATCAGATAGAGAAATTCACACTCAAAATTCTTTACCACTTACAAAAGTAAAGTCATGTCCAGAGATAACAGCAATTGCAGGATGAATGCAGATTTTGTGGGATTTTGCAGTGGTCATAGATTGTTCATTCCCCAAAATGTCGTAATCAGTTTCCACAATGAACTTTTCCAGGAAAATTTACACATGAGTACAATGCTCAAAACTGAACCAATCCAAGATTATATCAGAAAACCTATGACGGACTGACCTATGATATTGGCCTATGTGAACTGAAATTCAGTGGACATAATTGTTTTTTTATTCATTCCTACTCTGCTGCAGAGCATGTCTCTTTTTTCCAATTGTTACCCTTGGACGAACTTCCATGCTTAATGAAAAGTATAGTATATTGTGGTAGGTAGGTTTTCCTCAAATGAGAGCTTATGACCCTTTCTTTGAAAACATAAATAATTTGGGACATTATTGAAATTTAATTCATTGTTACACTTTTTAAAGAACACAGTTTTTCAAGTTGTAGATGTTTTTTTCCTGGGTTCTATGATAGTGTGTTATTTTTAATGTACATATACCCAAATTAATTAGTGAGTTATTATTGAATAGAAGCCTTTGGAACTTTTCTTACACAACAGTATGATTTGTAACAATGTTACCAACTTTCTATGTATACAATTGAATGTGTATGAAGTGCTATGATTTGCTCCTTCAAGTGTTCTAAGGATCTCCTGTTTTCTTTTTAAAGTCTGTAATCGTAGATGGACAGAATGCCTTTATTTTATTTATTTTTACATGGTGCTAAGGACTGAACCTAGTGCCTCACACATGCCAAGCCAGCACTCTGCCTCTGAGCTATAGCCTCTGTTTATGCTATAATTTGTCTTATCTTTGGTAAAAATTTTGTTAAATAAAGATTATCACCAGTCTTTCTCCCAAGCAAATAACTTTAACATATAAATTAAGTTCAGGTACCACACTTTTCTTATAGGACTTAGAAGTTTGATTCTTCTAATACCCATTCAGTATTGTTTCCATGAGTTTCTTAAGCATAGGCTTTAACTCTAGATCTGCATACTGTAGCAGCAAACTATAGTAGGGTTAAATGAGTGGAACCCAAATAAATTTTATCACAGTTTCTAGCCATTTCTAGTCTTTTCTAGCCAGTGAACATAGTTCTTCTCCCCCGCTTCTCCCCCTCTTCCTCCTCCGCCTCCTTCTCTTCTCCTTCTCCTTCTCCTTCTTCTTCTTCTTGAATTTCTTCCTCTACATCATATGTTCATGCTCAGCAAAAAGAATTTAAATATTAACACTAGTACCAAGTATGAAGGGGATAGATGACATACAAAATCTCCTTCACCATTTAATGTTTGATCGGACAGACAATACTTATGAGCAATGTCATCTTTGCTGGTTTAAGGTGGCATGGAGACATCAAGGAAGAAGAGACAGGCTCTGTGAAATGCTTCACAGAGTATGTGTGAAACTTGAACCAGGTCTTAGAGGATGAGTAAGAGTTCCCAAAATACAGAAGATGGTTAGGGTATTTCTGAAAGAGAAAGAAGGGAAGTAAAGATGCAAAGAAATGAAAGGGATAGGAATGTCCAGGGAACTTCTGAAATTTGCTGTGGCTGTAACCTGAGATTTGAAAGAAGCTATGTGGCTTAATGTAAAGGAATGGAGTGTTTGAGTTTTGGCAAAGTATTTGAATGTTCCACCTGTCCAAACCAGTACTCTGACAAGGCTGGGATTCTTAGAGTGGCTGGCTGGGCAGTACTGGGTTGAACTGAACTGAGACTAAGGTATGGCTGATCCTTAGGCTCCTAATTGTGGAGCAAAGAATAAACTTACTATATAGCATTTAGAGCAAAGTAACCTTACAAACCATGTGTGGATGCCAGTGAGATAAGGCAGAGCCAGAAGTCCAGGCCAAGACAAAATATCTACAAAATTTTCTAAAACACTGTATATTGTTTTCAGGGAAAACAATAGGGGTATTTCTTAAGATTCCAAGACTCAGCTCTAGGGCTTCCTTCCCCGGGTATTGGCAATTGAAATCAGGGACTCACAAAGGCTAGGCAAGTGCTCTTTCTATTACTGAGCAGTTTCCACAGCCATTTTTAATTATTTTTTATTTGAGATAGGGTCTTGCTAAGTTACCCTTAAATTTGCAATCCCCCTGCTTTAGTCTTCTGAGGTTCTGGGATTATATATATGATATACTGGTGAGTAATTAGTCATTATTTGCATCTTTGATTCCCTAGACATATATATATATATATATATATATATATATATATATATATATATATATATATATCTCCTAACTGAGAGCTGTGCTGCATTTAGGGGATATGTCTCCTATCTCCTGTGTGTGTGTGTGTGTGTGTGTGTGTGTGTGTGTGTGTGTGTGTATGCATATACATACACAGAAACTATAGATAGGAAAGAAACTGGTTAAGGCAATAAGAGGATGATTCCAGACAAGTTGCATAACAAGGTTTGGATTTTATTTTTTTAATTTTTATTATTGGTTGTTCAAAACATTACATAGTTCTTGACATATCATATTTCATACATTTGATTCAAGTGGGTTATGAACTCCCATTTTTTACCCCGTATACAGATTGCAGAATCACATCGGATACACATCCACTGTTTTACATATTGCCATACTAGTGTCTGTTGTATACTGTTGCCTTTCCTATCCTCTACTATCCCCCTCCCCTCCTCTCCCTTCCCCTCCCCTCCCATCTTCTCTCTCTATCCCATCTACTGTAATTCATTTCTCCCCCTTCTTTTTTTCCCTTTCCTGTCACTTCCTTTTGTATGTAATTTTGTATAACTATGAGGGTCTCCTTCCATTTCCATGCAATTTCCCTTCTCTCTCCCTTTCCCTCCCCCCTCTCATCCCTGTTTAATGTTAATCTTCTTCTCATGCTCTTCCTCCCTGCTCTGTTCTTAGTTGCCCTCTTTATATCAAAGAAGACATTTGGCATTTGTTTTTTAGGGATTTTAGTAAAACTTATCTGGTATTGCTGTGGTAGGTGAGGTCGTTGAGGCCAGATGATAATTCTCAACCATTAAAATGAGAGATATGGAGAAGCTGAATGAATGTAGCAACAGAGTAGAAATGGGGATGATGGGTAAGATCAGAACAAAACACAGCTAGTGCTTTCAGTCTGTTTATATTCACTGCAGTTATTGATTTGGTTGTACTTCAGCCTACCATCCTGCTATTTTTTCATTTTTCTCAATCCATTCTTTGTTCTCCCTTCCTACTTTTTTTTGTTGTTATTGTTTCCCAGAGTTCCATTTAATTTTCTCTATTGCCACTTTGAGTATTTCTCTTTGTTTTACTTTCATTCTATTTTTATGTGTTTGCTCTAGTGAATAAAATGTGCATTTTCTAAATTGTTATAGTCTATCTTGGAATAATATTATGGCTCTTCACTTATAGAGAAAATTTTAAGTATCTACATATATTTACCCCTCCTATCCTTTGTTCTATTTTTAAGCATGACAAACCCTGCAAAACCTTAATACCATTCTTGCTCTATATCATCAAACTGTTTTTAGGGAAATTAAGAATTATTTTTAGTGTAGGTTTGCCACAGATTAATTTCTTTTTTTTTCTTTTTTTTTTGATACTTCAAACTATGTGTTTGTCTAGTTTATTAGTCCATAGCATATATCATTGTTACAGTTTTCTTTCTTTTTTTTTTTTTGGAAATTTCAAATTAGATTTATTTATTTATTTATTTATTTATTTTATTGTTGGTCGTTCAAAACATTACATAGTTCTTAATACATCATATTTCACAGTTTGATTCAAGTGGGTTATGAACTCCCAATTTTACCCCGTATACAGATTGCTGTATCACATCAGTTTCCCTTCCATTGATTGACATATTGCCTTTCTAGTGTCTGATGTATTCTGCTGTCTGTCCTATTCTCTACTATCCCCCCTCCCCTCCCCTCCCCTCCCTTCCCCTTTTCTCTCTCTACCCCTTCTACTGTAAATCATTTCTTCCATTTGTATTGTCTTGTCTTACCCCTCCTTTCCTCTTATATGTCAGATTAATTTCTTAAATGTTTGTTCATATGAAATTGTCCTTATTTTACTTCATTCCTTTCTGATAAAGATGTAAGAAGCTTTTAGTCCAACAACACAGACATTGAAAATGTCAATGTAATGATACTATTTAATTCAGTCAATTTTTATCAAGCACTCATTATGTGGGAGTCACTTAAGGGCATTAAGAGATCAGAGTCTTTATTTATAAAGGCTGTTGTAAATTGGGCATTTTAGCTTGCATGATCTTATTTAGTTTTTACTTCACCTTTAATTTTGAAGAATATTTTCACTGCATATAGAATTGTAGGTTGACTTTTTTGTTTTCATTTGTTTTGCTTCATTTCAACTTTTCATGTAGTTTTGTCGTCCAGCTTGCATGATTTCTGGTGAGTAATTAGTCATTATTTACATCTTTGATTGCCTAGACATTATAGGGTTATTGTGGTTTTTTTTACCCTTTTTATTTATTCTTTTCTTCATTTTTTCCTTTATCTCTGGCTTCTTTTAAGATATTTTAAAATCTATTTTTATTATTTTCAAATATGTTTACTTTTAGTTTTTTTTTTTTTGCAAATTAATGTCTAGATACTACATATACTTTTCTTTATAGTTTTTTCCTCACTGGGTTTATTTCAGTTTTTAAATTTGTGTATTGTGAGGGTTTTCTAATTAAAATCTTATATTTTAAGCAATTTTAAAATATACTTCTGAATTCCAAAATCCCTCTCCTTTCCAAGACTTTCATAATGATCACATAATATTAATTCACAGGGCATTCATTTTTTTACCCCATTTTTATTCCATGTTTTAGTTGAGATAATTTTTATTAACCTGCCTCTTTATTCATTTCTTTTTATTTCTTTTGCTGTTCAATTTGCTATTGAGCTTATCCAGTGAATTTTATAATTTCAGATACTGCATTTTTTAGTTATAGTCTTTCCATTTGGTTCTTTTAGAGGTTCAATTTTTCTTCTTAAACAGTTCATCATTTTAATAATTATATTCATCTTTACTTATGGATGCCTAACCAAAATTATAATTATTATTTTAAAGTATTTGCTAATTCCAATAAATAGGTCTGGGTCATCTGTAGGAGTGCTTCTGCAAGCTAGATTTTTAAACTAATATTTTTCACATTTCTGCTTCATTGATTGTGTTATAATTATTTATTCTATTCCAGATCTTATGAACAAAAGGATGATGAAGACCAAAGTATGTATTTCTTTGGATGATTTCTTTCCTCTGTCTGACAGTCAGGGTATGGAACAAACCAGTCAGATTCCTGTATAAGTTGAGTTTAGCTGCAACTATCACTTTAAATTAGCAGGACTTAATAACTGATGTTAACTGCCTGCTTGGCGATTCAATGCCTCTTCAATAGTGGATGCTCTCTTTTCAATGTTAGCACGTAACCTGAAGATCATACTTTGAGTGTGGGTCTACAAATTCATCTACATGTCTCTTTCCTAGACCTCATTTCCCATATCTAATCTTTTAGACTCTTGACCAAGTACTTGGTACTAAGTATGTGTATGTTATTACCAGGAGATATTTCTCTTGCCATGCAAGGTGAAAAATTTATTGCCCTGCGTGAATTTATGCCTAATAAAAGATGTATCTTTTCTGTTATCTTTTAATACTGCCCCGAGTGAAGATGGACCCCAGAATAATTATTTATTTATCTATTGGCTTGTACCATGTAGTGAAAGAAATCTATATGTTCATGAACCAAACTTATCCTTTTTCTTTGTTCTTCAGCCAGACATAAGGAAGCCCCCATTTTAGCATAATTTGGCTGAGGGGGATATACCAGAACCTTGGTGGTCTATGACTTAGGGGCCTCTGTCATCCATTTGTATAGAACTGATTCCATTCATGCCATCCTGGATATATCGCTTCTAACAATAAAGTTCCATGGTCCTGTCTGATCTTATGATGGTTACTTATTGTCCAATGGATAGACCCTTCATCTCTTCGAGGCCATGTGGCATACCAAATATCATTTTTAAAAATTGTTGCTTATTTCTCTACTACAGACAACATGCATAACCTTTCTCTATAGCTCCTATTGGAATTTATCATACTTTGAGTATTGAAGTTACAAGGAAGAGATGAGGCTGCACAGATAAGGAAATGGGCACCTGGTAAACTTCCTGGGTATCAGAGCACAAACAGCAGCTGAAGCTCTTTGCTGAGAAACTTACAAAAAGACTATTTTAAAATCAGTACCTATGTGACTTGGATTCCATAGAAATTCAGGACATATGTGACTTGGAGTCCATGGCCTCTTCAAAAAAAGGAGAAATGCCTGATGAATATTTTTATTGGATTAACAGGTGTGTGAACACCTGTGGACACAGAGTGCCTTGCCCAGGATCGGTCAGGGGGCTGACTTTCTTAAACCTGTAGTTCCATAAACTCCCCTAGACAATCTGGATGTCCCTCTCTTGGAACCCTCTTCAGGAACTCTGCTTTCTTCCTATTACTCTAATAAATCCTGTTACTGCTCTCACTTTTGTGTCTGTGGATTTTATTCTTCAAATCCATAAGTCAAAGAACTCATTGACATCCACACCCTGTGTTACAGTACCATTAGGTTTTTGTTGATTCAAATAGCAAGGCATCCTGCACTATAGCCAATGTCTTTTTTCTTTTTCTTTTTTTTTAAGCAGATGGGTTATTACTTTTGAAAATTCTTTATTTGTTCATTTCAGTATACATGACAGCAGAATGTATTTTGACATAGTATACATACATGGAAAATAATTTCCCATTCTGTGGTTGTATATGATGTGGAGTTAAGAGTGGTCGTGTGTTCATATAACATAATAACACAGGAAAGTTATATCCAATTCATTCTTTCTTATTCTCACACACATTCCTTTTTCTTCATTTCCTTTTGGAATTATCACTTTATCTTAGCCACATTTTTTTATTGGTGCATTATGGTTGTACATGTGGTACAATTTGTTGTTAAATATTTGTACATGCACATACTATAACAATATAATTTGGCCAATACCACTCTACACATTTTTTTTTTCATTGTTTTGGGCCCACTCAGAACAGTCAGTCTTGAATGACAATTAATAAATAAGTAAAAGAAGTTTTCCCAAAGGTAGAATATGCTGCTTCCAAAGGCTTCTTCTGATTATCATAATTTTCTTATTTTCTAAAGTGATATTTCAGTGTGCCCTCTACCACGGAGTCCCTCCAAAACCCACTGACAAGGAAGAACCCTGAATATTTCTAAGATTTCTTATCATTGGGATTTTGTCTTTCTTTTCTTTCTTTAATCAATAAATTATATCTTGAAAACGCAGATCTGCAAACTTGATCTGAAAAACAGCTCAGATCTGAAAAATAGAGCTTTTATTGAGACAGTTGCCCTCAGTCACCTGTTTAACTGCCCTTAATTTGTTTTGTTCATATGCATTAAGCAACACTCTTTCTGGCTATCCATCTATCTATGCCTAATAACATTACGATGTATTAATTATCTTCATAGGTCTACACATTTTTCATGGTCCCTAGCTTCCACTATAAACTTTACAATAATTACATGTCCTTGCTTCAGATAGTTAATGACCACCATTGGCTAATGTTCTTTTGGGGTCTCCGATTATTACAGGGAGCTTGTTCTGTAATATCCTCTTCTGCTATAAGTCCTGGCATACTGACAATAGCCACTTCTAATTCCCTCAATTATTCTAATCAGCCATTTACTAGTGAATTCTTTAGTGTTAGTATATGGAGCATCTTTTGGACCATTCATAGAATACATTGACCAATAGTTTCCAACTTTAGGTTATATAACTATTCTGGTAGGCTCTTATCTCTGAACCTTTTGGTATTTCCTGCCAACATCTTGCATGACAGTCTAAATAGTTCTACTTTATCTGTGAGCTATTGATTTTCCTAAGATTCTGTTTGTTAGTATTCTCCTTCAGGGTCTTGATGAAATATTAAATCACCTCTTCTATATATAGCTTTCAGTTTTGCCTACACTCTTTCATTTTACAACCTTAGAACCCTTAGGGTTCAATTCTATCCACACTCTCCTAGCTTCTGCCTGTATAATTTTCCTAAGCTCAGTGATTTCTAAGTCACAGTGTCTCATTCCTTCCTCATCAGTCCTACTTCTTCACATCCAGATTATGCTGTGATTTAACCCTGGTTGTAGAAGAGAGGTGTGTATATATTTAACAAGCAGAGTTTAACATGGCAAGAGATCTCTACATTATTCTCAAGCCAGACTAAGCACTAGTCTTTAACTTAGAGGAGTGGGTCACTCTTGCAGACCTAGGGGAGTCAGGTGGAGAAGTCAGGGTTTTCATGTATATTGACCCATATATTCCCATTCCAAGCTTAACAACACTCTTCCTTTCTGATCAGGGACTTGATCTTGGCATGGGAGACTTGCTATGCACCGAATTAACCCTTTGTGGAGCACCTGAGTCCTAACTTGATCTGCTTTAATTGGCCCTCCATCTGTGGTAAATAGAGTGTTTTTCTATGCTGCCTCTGACATTTACCTTAAATTGGTAATTTATAATCTTGGCCTTTCATTATATTTCTCTGAACGTGTAGCACATTGTACCATTAGGGTTTTCTTTTCCAGCACAATGTGATCCAAGTTAATCACCAGTGAAATTTTTAACAATGTTACTGACATAATATGCCAATGACTATCAGTAAGAATTCCACCTGCCACCAGTGACAGGATCCTTATTCCCAATGGGTAGGTACGTCATTCAGCTTTAAGATCTCATTTTAAAGACTGGTTTTTAGGCCCACATATGAGATCAATGATCTTAAGCCGTGTTCTCTGGGAACAAAATACTCTGAGATGGATAATAGGAAGCGTAGATTTGCTGAAGAGTACTGAGAAGAACATACCTGTAAGAGAATGAGAAGGCAAGTGTGGACAAAGGGAGATGCTCAGTTTTGATACAGTTATAACAGGGGTTTGGACAATCCCACAGGGAGCTCTGGTTTATGGATAAGTCTTCAGAATTGCCCCAAAGTGGGAAAAGGGACATTACATGATTTTCCTCCTCTTGAGATTTCCATTGCTACCCAGGAAGAAGGGCATGTTGGTGAAAAAGTTTCCTACAAAGGAGGAATATCTGGAAATGATCTCATCTGTGAGCTTCCAACATCGAATACTTCCATAATTTGGGGGAGTGGTTGCCTCATTCCTATGGGGCATGGGAGAAATATTCCATAGCTTCCTCGGTTGATATGATCTTAGCTGGTGCCTTCAAAATTAAGAATGTCGTAAGTTTTCCCTACAGTAATGCGTTAGTCAGCTTTTTATTGCTGTGAGAAAAACACCTGATAAGAACAACTCAGAGGGGGAAAAGTTTATTTGAGGTCATGGTTTCAGAGATCTCAGTCCATAGATGGCTGACTCCATTGCTCTGGGCTCAAGGTGAGGCAGGACACCAAGGCAGAAGGACCCAGAAGAGGAAAGCAGCTCAGCTTATGGTGGGGTCAGGGAGCAGAGAGAGAGGGGTGCAGAAGGGGCCACAGGGAAGGAAAATCACTCCAGCATATTCCCCCAGTGACCCGCCTCATATAGTCACACTGTACCTGCTTATAGTTACCACCCAGGCAATTAAAACTAAAATGGACTGATTAGGTTACAATTCACTCAATCCAATATCATCGCTTATGAATTCCCATTTATTAACACAGGAATTTTGGGGATACACTGCATATCGAAACCATAAGATTTGCCCCTGGCTCCCCAAAGCTCATGTCCATCTCACAATACAAATTGCATATAGTTCATCTTCAACAATCCTATTGTCTTAACAGTTATAGCAATGCCCAAAAGTCCAAGTTCAAAGTCTTCTTTGAGACTCAAGGCAAACTTTAAGCTGGGAGCCCCTGTAAAACTCTCCAATATACAGCACAGAGTATATTCCCATTCAAAAAGGAAGGAATTGTGGCAGGAAAAGACAGGATGAGGCCAAAGCAAGACTGAAACTTAACTGGCAAACAGGTCCTATAACTCTGTGTATAGCATCTGGGACATATGGCTGTGCAATTTCTGTCCAAAGGGCTTGGGCAATCCCACCCCTTTGGAGTTTTTGGTTGCAATGCACATGGGTTGTCTTTTAACATGATCTCTTTGTAGCTGGCAACTTTTTTAAGCATACAGTCTACATTACTGTTATCTCTTAATTCCTGCTTCAGCTTCACCTTTACATCTTAGCACATTACCCTCTCAGGGGTGGCCCAACCCTGACTCTGACTCTGCTACACTTTGCTTGGCCTCCTAGGCTTTCCATTGAAATCTCAGGGTACGTCTTCATGATCCCTAACTCCAGTATCCTACATTCAAGCCACCAGCTTGCTCAGTACCTGCCCCCACCCCCTTATCATAGCTGCAATGGCCTGAGTGTCTGCATGGTTCGGCCTGGTGAAACAACTTCCTAGGTCCCCACATTTGAGGAGGGTGCCCATGATCTCTTCTCAAAGGAATTTTCTTTTCTGTACCATGAAGTCTGCAGTGGGTGCTGTCTTGCAAATTCCTGAGATGTCCTTGATGCATCCTTCCTATTGTTTCTATACAAAGTACTGTCTTTAGGGGTTGTAATCTCTTCAAGAAGCACAACTTCCTTGACCTCAGCTTTCCATGAACTTTTCTGGCCAAACTTGAAGTTTTTGAAATGTTAGTTCTGCATTCTGCTCCTATTTCTCAAAGGAAACCTGGATAAAAGCTGCCAGCAACATCCATGCCACTGACTGAGTGCTGTGCCACCTTGAGATTTCCTTCCACCAGGTTAATTAGTCCATCATTTTAAAATTAAGCCTCATACAATATCTCAGGACATTGGTAAAATGTATACAACTTCTCTGCCTGAATATAACACAAGTCACCTCCTATCCAAGTCCCAGTAAATCTTAATTTCCCTCTGAAATCTCATGAGCACAGTACACATTCTTATTGGAATTCTGGTCTTCTGAGTTCCCACCAGAATCACCCCTTAAGCTCCACTTATACTATCCTAAAATGTTTCCAGCTTTCCTCTCCAAACTTTCCAAAATTCCTCTTGCAAACCAGTTCCAAAAGCTTTTGAAGCACATAGTCACATTAGACATAGTGACAACCCTGCTCTTGGTACCAATTTTTGTTTTAGCTTTTTGTTACTGCTACCATAACATCTGGCAATAACAACTTAGAGGAGAAAGAGTTCATTTGGAGCTCATGGTTTTAGAGGTTTCAGTCACAGATGGCCAATTCCATTGCTCTGGGCCAGAGGTGTGGCTCCATATCATGGCAGAAGGGCCCAGAAGAGGAAAGCTGCTTAGCTCATACTGGAGGTATGAAGCAGAGGGTGGGAGAGTGAAAGAGCAAGAGAGGGTGGGATAAAGAGTCACAGAAAAAAAACAATCCCTCCACGACACATGGAGTGAACTCCCTGATCTAGTCACACCCCATCTGCCTACAGTTACCACCCAGCCAGTCCATTAAAACTAGGATAAGCTAATTAGGTTACAGCTTTCACAGTTCAATCACTTTGCCTTTGAACATTTCTTGCAGCAAAACAAGACCTTTGAGGGGACACCTCATACCAAAATTGTAACAAGTAAGATAAGGGAATGCCCAAGGAAAAAGATAAACACAAACATTCAAGATTTTGATTCTAACATAAAATTTGAAACTATGGTTTATTTTGAAATCCTTATGTTCAGTTAAGACTATTTTTCACATCTTGCTGTCTTTTGACTAAGGAGATTAATTTGTCATTCTTAAAGAAAATGTTTTTCTTCTTTGTGATAATACTGTCTGTCCTTATAATTGCAAAGGTATGCATTTGAAAATGGTTATAAAAGAGCCTAGTGAAAATTCAGATGTGATTTAAAAAACCAAGATAATATATATCATTATTACTTCCATTAAACAATCTTTCTATCCCATGACCTTTTTGAGAACTGATGATTTACAATGAAATTATAGTTACAAATTATCTTCTACCAGGAATTTACTCACGGACTAGATGAAGCCCAATGAACATAGAAATTTGGCCTGTGAGCTAGTGACAAAATAGTACAACTCCAGTATAAATTTCTCCAATGGGATTATTTTACATATGCAGGTTGACTAAGGAAGGAATATATAATATATTAGAATTAGAGGGAAGTCAAGGTGAAAATTTTCTCCAAATGTCTTATTATTTTCTAAAGAGTATTCCCCAGAAAATAAGCTCTGCACAGTGCTTTGTTATGAAATGCTTTTATTACTCAAAAAGTACCCTGTTGGTTTTATTTTGTGGCTGAATTTCCCCCCCCCCCCCGCAGAGAATACTGCCGGTACAACTCTTTATAATTCATTAGAATTAGTGGAATAGATTTATGTGCTTCTAGTTCCATTTTGTTCTTGAAAATCTTTAATTTCCCTAAGAAGTCTCCTACACAATTATTATAATAATTAAAATTCAATGGAAGGTTGTAGGCTGCTGGGTTAATAGTTGGTTACATTTCCAGAATTTTTCCTCCTTTTTGCTTACCAAAAACCTTTGTGATCTAATTAATACCACATGGGTTCCCATAAGGTATTGAGGAAGATGATACTGCTCCTGTTTGCTGAATGGTATATTTGGTTTTAGTAGACAGTTTGTCCAAAATAGCACTGGATTTTTTTCTCTTGGTCTTCATTCACTGTGCAGATTCCTTCCACATTTTTTTTAAGAGAGAGAGAGTGAATTATTTTTTAATATTTATTTTTTAGTTTTCGGCGGACACAACATCTTTGTTTTATATGTGGTGCTGAGGATCGAACCCGGGCCACATGCATGCCAGGCGAGCACGCTGCCGCTTGAGCCACATCCCCAGCCCTCCTTCCACATTTTATTAGAACTGTTCCGTGTGACTAGGATGTCAGAAGAATTGATGGCATATTACTTCTGAGATTAGCCTATAAAATGATTATAGCTTCCATAGGGTGAGCACACTGTCATCCTCTGAGACTCTGTGAAAAGTCATTTGTCACATATGAGAACATGCAGGCACTCTATGGAAAAGCTCATACGACAGAGGTCTGTGATCACCCAATAACCAGTCAGGCTCTGGATCCTACCAACAATTACAAAATGTGTATGAATCTGTTTACTATTACTATTAGGAAATACCTGAGTCTATTTACTTTATAAAAGAAGTTCATCTATCTCATAGTTCTCCAAGTTCAGAGACATGGCATCAACACTGCTGCAGGCATCATGATGGTTAACATCACAATGGAAAGAACATGTGCAAAAGGAGAGATTATTGGGCAGGATAAGAAGCCAGGGCAAGATAGTGAGGAACTAATAGTAATTTCCCACAAGTCTCTCTCTCTTAAAGGTCCCACCATCTCTTAATATCACTACATTGAGGACCTTGCTTCCAACATTTGAACTCTTGGGGAACACACTCAAATCATATCCAAGCCATAGTGGAATAGGAAGAAGTCTTCTCCCCATTGGTACCTTCAGATGAGACTACAACCCCATTCAACAGCTTGACTATAATCTCCCAAGAGTTCCTCAGGTCAGAATCACACAACTAAAGTGATCCCACTCTGATTCATAGAAAGAAATGTTTGTTTTGTTAAGATGCTACCTATTGGGGTAATTTGTTACACAGAAGTAGATACCTAATACAATTATTCAGACTAAGTCAATCAGTGCATTTCATTTCTCTTGCCACACGGGGAGGAATAGAGGTGGACATTGGACCTAAGTTGAACCATTGAGAATGACTTTTGGAACATCTGTGGGGAATTGCAGTATATGAACATTCTCCTGTCTCTTGGATAGTTAGTCATGTACACTGAGTGCTGGAGCCATTCTGTCAGAACAAGGAAAGCCAGCCTGAGGACAAAGCTGTCACTCCGAAAAGGGCTGAGCATAAAGAATTGTGGAGAAACAGAAACAACTTGATCAAACATGCATGAGATTCCATATTTCCTCTCTATCTTTTTCCTTTTTGTTTCCCAACTAAACTGTTTTATCATTTAAATTTGATTTTGTTTTGTTTGTAGATGTAGATGAACAGAATGCCTTTATTTTATTTGTTGATTTTAATGTGGTGCTAAGGATCAAACCCAGTGCCTCACACATGCTAGGCAAGCACTGTGCCACTGAGCTACAGCCCTGGCTCCTATTTTATCATTTAAACAAGTTTGATTTATATTTTTCTATCACTTTCTATCCCAAAAACATCCCCCAAATATACCTAGGCAGAGATGAGGCCTTTACATCTTAATAAGTCTCTTAGCTGGTGCTGCATTATTAGGCCACAACATGCAATCCGATAAATGTCCAAGTCTTAGATCTCAAACAAGCAGTCATAGATGTTAAACAGATCAGACAGTCTCTCTCTTGCTCTGAATTAAGCGCTGCTTCTTGAAAGAGAGACTGTTTTCTTTCCAACATGACACTGTTATTCATCTCATTTAGGTTATCTGGTTATCTGTACTGACTAGTAAATCCTGCTGCGATATGCAAGTCTCTAATATATGTTCCATGCTTGGATAGGAACAGCCTCTCAGAGGCCAGTTCTAAAGTCAGGTCAGTTTGACTGACCCATAGTACCCAATCGTACATTTTCTTTTCTCTCTGATGATAACCATTATGGTCTCAATTCTAGTATTATCTTTTAACACAGTTACTCTAAAGCTACTGTGGGGTTCAGATGAAAGTGTCATAGGTTTTTCACATAGTAGTTGCTCAGAAAGTGTATGTTATATGAAAGTGCTCTTTCAATTAATGAGTTCTTGGGGAACATGTAGTTAGAAATTAACATAATTCGAATATTCTTAGATTTTTATTATACAATGAATATTCACTGTAGAAAACCTACAAAATTTGGATAAGCAAATCATTCCATTAATTTAAAAATCTGAAATATAGCCATCAGTGGAAACTTGACTATATAAATTTTGGTGTAAATTATCTTAGCCTTTTTCTAATAAAAGTATGTATATTATATAAAAATGAGCAGTTATTAGTTTGCTTTTTATCATTCAAAGTTATATTTTCATGTCAACAATACAAATATGTTAATTTGTTTGTTGAGTTCTATATCATCATAATCATTCTAGCATATATTTCTTTGTGTCTATCTTTAGGGAAAATAGTGACTCAGGTTCATTATCATAAACAAAATATTACAAAAGAATGGCTGGAAAAATGACTAAACCTTCTTTGGTTCTGTTGAGACTTGTTTCTTGGAGGGAAGACTAAATATTATTTAGTCTTGTTCAAATAAAAGTAGGTGTGGGTGGATGAAACCTGTGAAGTTTCCATGAACTGAGTCAGAATTAACAGAAAGTTTCAAGGCAAATACTTGAGAAAGGCTAAGGTGTACAGAAGAGATTTATTTATTATCTTACACAGCTGCTATTCTTTATGTGACAGGTGTGACAACATGGTAGAGATACTCTGAGCACTTAATGTGCCCTTAACAACATGGGATCCAAATGAGGAGATTGTCGCTGGCACTTATAACATTTTGTGTGTAGGGGCATCTCTTTCCTTTTCAGAATCTCTTACTGCTATTCTAGCTCTGTTTCATTTATGAATTTTTAGGATTGGATTAAGATGCATTTTTCTTTTAAAAGTACATGGAGAACCAGCTAAGTGTATGTCTTTCCTCAATTTATGATGTACTCACCGCTGTTTACTTTTTGAACATAGTAGTTATTTTTAATGTGTTAATTTAACTTAGTATTTTACAAACTAATTTTAGTGAATAATTTTAGTATCATATATCTTGGTTAACACCAATACCAAGTGAATATCAGTTATTACAGCTTTCGGTAAAAAGTTTTAGGGCTTCTAGATGGGGTCATATGGGTTGTGATTTGCTTATTGGCAAGGGTGTTAATTCACATAGACTATGACTTGAACAATGAACTAGACTTGTGTAAACCTGTAAGACTATATTTTGACTGTTAGTATACTTTTTACTGTTAAACATTTCATGCAGGCAATCAGATAGGCATAAATAAGTTATACACAGAGGATTGTGCTTGTCCATAATAATTTACTGTAACATACCCTCTGACACCAGCAGTGATTTTCCTGCTGTTGTATCCTTCCAAACTCCACACTTTGAAGGCTTGATGCCACTCATAGCTTTGACAAGTATGTTCATATGTGGAAGGATCTTTATAACCTATTGGTTAATAGTTCAGGCAGAGAGTCACTTCAGACTCAGATGCTTTCAGAGTTTCCAAATATCTACTCTTGAAATGATGCTCGCTTATTCCAATAGAAAGTAAGTTCTATGATGGCATGAATTGTTATGTATTTTGCTCACTAAAAGAGAAAAGCTTTGAATTCAGTGGATGCTGTATAAATACTTGATGAAACAATTAATTGATGAATATTCTACCCAATTCAACTGGCAGCTGGCCCTACTTCCCAATCAGGTGCCTAGTTCCTCAGTTTCTTCCATTCTCCTTGGCTCTATATGTTGCCAGGCACCAGACTAATGGCCCTGGAGCTCACATCTGCTGCACCAAGTAGTTTAAACATCTACTTGGCTGGGCTACTACTGGTCACCATAATGGTTTGTTTCTGCGCTCTGTTTCCTGAATCGTTCATCCAAAAATTTCAGTGTTCTTAGTCTGGCTCTTCTCGCTTTCTCCAATGTGGAATCAATTTCAACTCTATGTCCCATGCCCCATCTCTCAGCCTTTCTCAATTCTGACCCAACTCACCTCCTACTTACTAGACCTGAAGCCTGCTTAAGGACAGAGCTTGTAGTGGACTGTATTTGGAAATTCTGTTTTTCAACTCACAAGCTGAAAAGCTTGGCAAAAATAGGCAGACACTGCTGTCAGCCTCATTACCAGACTTTTTCAGGATAGATACTCCTCTGAACCTTGAGAAAGTTACTAACATTCTCTAAACCTCAGTTTCCTCAAAAGCAATACAATTAAATGAGCCAGCATTTGTCAAAGTGCATATGCTCCTTTGTAATTAGCAATTATATACAAATTAGTTTCCTTCAGTCTTCCCTTAGGGGGAAACACACAAGTTGGGATTTGTCAAAGTCCTGCCTTAGGTATCAAAGTCCTTCGAGGACAGGGGTGTGTATCCACATTTGATCTGCTTGCCCAGACCTGCCTTATTAGCTGCATTCTGTCCAGCTCCTAGTTCTAGTCTATTGGCCCACACTTTTTAAGCCCATCTCCTACAGGCATTTCTTTTTCCTTTTTTCTTTATTTTATTGTTTTATTGTGGTGCTGGGGATTGAACCCAGGGCCTTGTGCATGTAAGGCAAGTACTCTACCAGCTAAGCTATATCCCTAGCCCTTGGCTCCAGCTTTTAATTCCTTACATTTCCCTTTCCTCTGGTGTTTCTCTGACTTACTGTACATGCTGGTATCTGTCTAAATTTTCAAGGAGCAGGCTATTTGTTTGTTCTGCCTTCCAGTCTCTGACATAACTAATCAAACTCTTTTTTTGTCTTTCAGGTCTCCTTTTATTTGATATATAAGTTTTAAGAAATCTCATTTACAATAAGACTTTTAAGAGCTGAGAACTCCCTTACCCCCCTTCACATACTTTGAAAATGACACTCAAGGCAATAACATATTTTTCCTAAAATAATAGATATCTATTTGAATTGGAGCCTGGGCCTTCCTAAGCCTTAGAACACTGGCTCACCCAATCTGCTATTCTGGGTCATAACCTTCTTGTATGTCCAAGTGTCACTGAGACTAGAAAATACTTCACAACCTCTGATGACAGAAGCATTTTATGAACAATTCCATTAGTCATATAATCTAAAGAACATATTATAATTCTGAGTGAGTCATTTATGAAAAAGGAAACACGTATGCTCTCTGGTTCCTTATCTGCTCAACATGCTTAAAAGGAATTCTCACCTTTTTTATGCATTAAGGCTCTGGGAAAGACTATTCTGTTCTGAATTTATTAGATGTGAGGTATGGGCACGCCTCAACTATAGTTGGAATTCATTGTGTTTAATTTATATTGTCTAAAAAATGCTATTGTGCTTGAGATAGATGGTGACCTCCTAGGGAATAAACTCTTAATCATCTCTAATTACCCTGCATTTAATATAGTGCTCAGGCAGCAATTTTACTTTATGAATATATTCTTCAGAAACAGTCAATGAGATAGAAAATATTCATAACAATGATATATATTTCAAATTATTCAGAATGTGCTCATACTTCTTAGAGTGTAAGAAAGTACAGTATTGTTTGGAAGTCTGGCAAGGGACCTGAGAGATGCTCATACATTTTCCTTGAAATTACATTTGGGAAACTTCTGACTTCCCCTTACCTTTCCACTTGAGAAGGAAGAAACTTCCCACTGTCTGAATTTTAGTTTCAGATGCTTACCTTCTCTCCCAGATGATGAAAGGTGAGAGTGCAGATCTTTAGCAGAAGAATTTGAACTTGTTAAGTTATATCTTCTATATTCATAGAATTCAGGAATAGAAAGGTGCTAGAAAGATCAAAAGGCAGCTAAAAATCTCTAGATACCAAGAACCCAGACTGGTCTTCTATCTGAGAGGGGTGGCCATCAATCTGGGGAGAAAAAGTTAGGTTGCTCTTTGTTTTCCTTCCAACACTGAAAATTATGTGTGTGTGTGTGTGTGTGTGTGTGTGTGTGTGTGTTTGTGTGTTTGTGCGCTCGCACACACATGGTTTTCCCTGAAGCAGAGGCCTGTAGAGTGTACAAAGCTAAAAGTAAAAGTTATCAAGTTCCACAAAGTTCTTTAGCCTAGAAAAGATTCACAATTTATAAAGGATGCCATCTAAAGGAGTGGCAGGCCGACAGCTGGTTTCTATGTCCCTCTCCTCCTACTGGTTCTAACACCCTGAAAGGCTCCATTCTTCCTCAGGCTGCAGGACTGGACTTGCTGTTGGCTGCAGATTTGGAAAACAATACTCTTGTGGTTGGGCCTAATCCTTACAGTGCATGAAGTTCACCATGTATGTCTCTGAGCTCTTTTCTGCACCCAGACACCAAATTATCAGCTACATCCAGGCACACCAATTTTGAGTTTTAATTTTTCTATTCACATTCATTTATTTCTAAAACAGAAACAAATACCATGTTGTTAAAATAAACATATAAGAAATTTTGCTTTAAAAAAACCTACTATACCTAAATCAAGATTTTTTAAAAAATCCTCCATATACTATCTGCTGTATGCTGATTTTTAATACTATTTTCTCTAGTTTTAAGTATTATTAGGAATAATATAAGCAGAGAGTATTTATATCCATCATTGGACTTAACGTCTTTAAAATAAGCATAGCAGAGTAGGAAATATTTTATAAGTTTACATAATATTTGATTTACAGGTCTTTGTGATTTATATCTATAGTATATTTCTTTTTCGCATATGATGACAAAGCTTTCAAAGGCATCTTGTGTATTACTGTGAAGTATTGTCTTTCCATTTCTCTTCTTCCTGTACCTCACCCTGCCATTTTTACTTATTCAAAGAGGTGTTTAAACTCCAGTTAGTGAGATATACTTTAGGATAAATGATAAGCATTCCTGCCTTTTCCTTCCATCTATAATTCTTGAAGGTCAAAGAAATAATGTTTGTTCAATAACGTACTGACAGCAATTTTGCAAATGTTAACTGACCAAGGGGATTTAGGTGGTTTCATTTTGTATTTCAGTCTTGGCATTTAATTTTGTTTCAGCCTCTGGGCTCTTTGGGATAGTGGAGTTACAGGTGTAGTAGCATAGTTATGGACCTGAGTCAAGTCATAGGTCAGAGAACTATTGGCCATTGTGGAAACTCAGATGAAAGATGATCACATGGTGGGAGTAACAGGAAATACTTCCTACATGACTATGGACCATGAAGGAGAAAAACAGTTTGCCTTACAGTTTTTCCCAGCCACAGTGAGAAATTTAGACATTTCTGCATAAAGAGGATAACATGGGCCAGTCATGGTGGCACATTCCTATAATCCTAGCTACTTAGGAGGCTGAGACAGAAGAATCACAAGTTCAAGGCTAGCCTGGGTAAATTAGCAAGACCTTGTTTCAAAAATAAATGAATAAATAAATAAGGACTGGAGATGTAGTTCAGTAGCAGAGCATTCTTGGATTTGTTTCTTAGTACAATGCAAAAATTTTAAAGTGAAATGGCAGCAAGATATTTAAAGCACAGGCTATGATGGTACTACTTGAAATTATGGGTGAAGGTAAAACCAGGTATTCATTCATGCTTTACTCATCCTCATTTAGCTATTTATTCACCATTTACAGTTGGTTCCCTGTAATTCTTTCAAGAGCCTTCCCTCTATCGGCAAGATATTTGTGGATAATGTGTGTCCCTTAGGATTCCCATTTTTAGAAGATTCAGTGTCTTAAAAAATATAATTATCCTCCACTGGCTTCTGCTTTCTCCTGTCCATTTCTTCACCCTTGGATTGGTTTAGCTATTCTAGTTTTTTTTGTTTGTTTGTTTTTTAAATCCCTGGTTAGCCACCTAGCATCAGATTTATGTGTCTATTGTTTTAGTATTAGGACCTCAAGATTGCCACATGTGGAATGAGAATTCCAGTAATGGCCTTCATTTTTCCCAAGCATCAGAACCTTCCCTTGTGTCATTTCCTCAGACCTACAAACATGGCTTGGAACCAAGGGAACAATAGCTTTGAATAGTTGAGGCACAATTTTCAAACAAATCCATATTACTGTCTTTAGAATAAATTGTTCTGAAACCATCAGTTACAGATTTATTACCAAGAATCTTGTACCAGTTAGCATGGTACCAGCTACTCAGGAGATTGAGGCAGAAACATAGCTTGAGCCCAACCTGGGCAACACAGTTATATACTTTCAAAAAGATAAAAAGATGTATATATCCAATTTGAGCACATATGATTTCTCCCAGTTCAAGTACAAGAGAACTGTATTTCTGTGAAATGTTAAATGGTCATAAAGACATTATTCTGATAAATTCAATGAAATAAAGGATTAGGAAATTAAAGAAATATAAAAGTTTGATTTAATTTAACAACAGGGATAAAGAGGTATTTTGATGGTTGTCTAAGTAATCACCAAATTGAAAAAGATTTACACTCTGACATCAGAAGTTCAGAATTCAGTGGGAGAGCTACACCAATACATGAATATAAGAACATAAAGGATTAGAAAAGAAAAGTGAACAAAAATATCTGCCATGGATATACAATGAGGAGAGAGAAAATTTAAGATGCTTTGAAAAAGTTATCAAAAAATACTGAGGCAATTATGGTCATGTTACAGAAAGAGGAAACTTTGAGTAGAGAAGCTAAAGATTTGTCAACTTCATTTATTTATGTTTTCATTCAACTTTTATTTTTCATGTAATGCTAGCAGTAGAGAAATTGAAAGCATGTCTCTACCTATAAGGAACTTTCAACCTGAGAGGCAAAAAGACACAGAGAATCACACCCTGATAATTGATGTAGCAGGAAGGAATACCTAAGGTGGCAGATCTCCAGAATTCCCAGAAATCCAATTTTAAGAAATTGTGATGCCTGAAATTCACAATCTCTGCAGACATCGGATATTTGATAGCAACTCCCAAGTGATATTGATGAACAAATAGGTTTTAGAATCAATTTACTGTGAGATGATACAACTTGAGTTTAGAAAAAAGCAGAGATTATTAAAAAGGTAAGGAGATGAGAAGGACAGGGATTTTCTAGACAAAAATAGGAGACTCCCAAATGCCAAGGGATGTTATTGGCTTAAAGGAACTGCACGCATTTCAGAATGCAAGAAAGCAAGGTACATGTTAGGGACTTAAAAGAAGTAACTCTAAAGAAGCAGGAAGGGTCAGGTCTTTCTTGCATATCATGCTAAAGATTGATCCTGATAATGACAGAAATCTTTAAAAGGGTAATGGAGAGGAATGTGGTAAGGGATGCATTATGGAAATACTTCCAAGCCATTAGTTACCCAAAAAGTTGTTTTTGTTCACTGACGATTTAAATTCTGTGGTTAAAATATTTCACTAAAATGGAGGAAGTCATGTGATTAATATCCTTCTATCATAAGAATTTTAGTCTCAGTCTCTGTTTTGGGTTTTATCACTTTTAGTTAGTTTCACCACCGTAATCTATTTAGCTTAGTGGAACTTGGCCTGTCCTTGATAAGAAAGCAAGTGAACAAACAAAAAACCAAAACACTGCTCTGAGGTCTTCTCTTAAGTTTCCTTAGATATGCAAACAATTCACTAGTTTTGAGTTATAAATATTCCCTCATATCTCTGTGTATGCAAGTTAGAAATATCTGTTCATACACACAAAAAAAAAAATACAATGAAATTTAATTATTACAGACTGTGAACAAGATGCATGTGACACAGTATGGGCCATGAGAGGGTTAGTAGGTTCCCCCTCTGCCAAGGTGAATCATATAGGCAGTGCCAGGAGCAAAGCAGAGCTGCAGTTCAGGTATCTGTCTCACAGCTATATCACCTGGGTAAAATACTTTCCTTGAGCCTCAGTTTATTGATCTATAAAATGAGAGTGCTAACTGAAATTATATCTAAGTTTCTTTTGATTTTAACCTTCCAGCAATCTAGCAGGGAAAAGCATGGTGATAAAGCAAGGTACATCTGTGTTGCATGTTAGTATTAGGGTCATGTTCTCTGGAGTTGGTCAGACCTAGTTTGGGATGTTTTTCCATGACTTAATAGCTACAGAAACTTGGATAAGTTAGATTACACCCCGATCATATATTTCAACTATTAAATGTATATTTATAATAGTTACTACCTCATATGTTATTATTACCCTGACAAGCAAAGAGTTAATATTAATTCAAAGCAAATATTACATACAAATAGAGGCTCACAGTGTACTCATAAGAAGGTAGAATTTGAGAAGATCCTTGAAGACAGAAGAGAATCTCAGCAGAATGGGACTTCTATTAAAGGAAGGTGGAACTTATACAACATTTTCTCATGGGTATTAAATAGGATATAAATTATAATAGAATCTTCCACCTTTCATGAGTAATACTTCCCTGAAGGCAGATTGGTTGAAACTGCTTTTCTGATAAATTCAAAAGAATAAAGAAACTTGCTTCATAGTTTCATCAGAAAGCTTTTGTGGATTCATAATAATCCAAACATCATGAGTACTGGGACCCGATGTCATCCTGTTCTATGGTGGAAGAGAATTCTACATTTGAATTCTGAGTGAAGGCCTTGTGAGTCAGGGTTCTGGACAGGTATCAGGTGGAAGGGAAGCTTGTTCTTGGACAGGGCTTGCTCTCCTTGGGAGGAAGTTCTGGCCCTAACTCATCTTCCTTGGCTTCAGTTTCTCATGGACACTTGTCTGTATTTATCCTTGTATTGGATCCAAATTTTGATTATGCTACTTTCTAGCTTTCTCAGTTTGGATAAGTCTCTTAGTAAATGTCTTCATTCTCTCTACAAGTGAAAAGGTGATATAATCCCTTTCCACTTATATATTTTATAAAAAGTGAAAAAACAAATTAAAATGTTTATATTCTTCAATTAAATATGACCAAAATAAGGAATATTGACAAGGACTTCTCTCATTTATTTTCAAAGACTAATATATAGACTTTTTACTCATTAAAAACACAGGTGAAGAAATTTACTTATGGTGTTTGTTTCAAGCCACAGTTATATATGTATTGACTACCTGCAATGATCATATTTACTGGAAAATTGTCAAAGTTCCACTGCTCATAGTACCATAAAATATAAGAAAACCTGAAGGGTACCTTGGACTAAAACCATGTATGTAGAATTCTAGTTTAGTATTTTCAATTAAAATGCTCTGCCTCTTGAATGTAAAATATATTCCAAATAAACTACTCTAGACCAGTGTCCCTTCAGAAGGATCTCTGTGGAATGCTTATAGTAAACTATGTCTTTGTGTGATAGGCAGGAAGTATCTACTAGAAACCTAAATATTATTGGATACCTTTTCCCCACTAGAATATCTTGCTCACTGATCAATTTCCTAGTGCCTAGCACAAAGTCTAGCATGAAGAATCCATTTATTCAGGAATTCAACACACATTGAAACCCACCATCAAATAAAGCTTGTTACACAATATCTATTTCCATGGGACTTAAATTCTCGAGTAAACAAGCAACCTCAGCATGTGTACTTTAGTAATGCTGCCATCTCTGTATGTGGTATTGTTGGACATTTACAAGTATGAACAAAATAAAAGATTCCCAGTTGTTTATAAGATGCTTGTCAAAAGCTCTTTCCTCAACAACATGATGTACGTTCACAATTCTCTGTCTTCACTTCATATATTGCCTTCAGGAAAACTCTTCCTATTTTTATGTTGAGCAAATGCTTATCATTACAGAACCAAGTCAACCATCATCTTTTCCATAAGCCTTAGGTAATGATTCCCAAGACATTTAATCATAGCTTCATTCATGGTCCTAAACCATTTTGCAGAATCACATATTTCAACACTCTCTGTATCTATGTATCTATGTAGATATGTCTGTCCTCCTATTTGACTGAAAACCTTTAGAATAATGTTTTATTGATCTATATATACTAAGTGGCTAAACTTGTGACTGATTTTCTATTTGGTGAAATTCATCCCTCCCTCCCGCTCTTTCTTCTTTCCTTCTGTCCCCCTCCTTTCCTCCACCCACCTTTTTCTCTTTCTCTCTTCCTCTCTCTTTCCTTTCTTCTTTTTTTTCCAACTAGTTAATATTATTTGGAGACATCAAACTAACATACAGAGGGCTGGAGATGGTATCAGATGAACAATGTGGTTATTGGTTATAAGTCTAATAGAGAGAATGAACTGAAATTTTTCAATCAGTCTTCATGAATTTACTATTCATTCCTGAGAGATTGTTAGCATTATAATAAATAGAAATAAAAATTAAAGTGATTCCAGGCAAAAGAAAACAGAATAAAAATGTCAGAGACAGAAGTACTCAAAGGTTAAGAAATGGCATGATGACTGGAATGGGGGCTCCTACTTAGGAAGGACTGGATGAGCAAAGGGAGATGATATATAACTGTCTTGTGAGATGAATGTTAGTCCAGGTTCTCCAGAGACAGAGAAACAAGAGAAAGAGAGAACCAATAAAAACACAACTAACAGAGAAAGCAAGAGATAATTATTATAAGGAATTGGCTCACCCAATTATGGAAGTGAACAACTCCTAAGATCTACAGACAATTTTGCATACTGGAGACTAGGGAAAATGGTGGTTTAGGTCTGGTACAGGTCCAAGAGCTTGCAAACCAGTAAGGCCAGTAGTTCAGTTCCTATATGAGTCCAGCAGGCTGGAGAGCTAGAAAGAGATCATGCTTCAGTTCAAGTCCAAAGGCAGGAAAAAGGTCAATGTCCTAGTTCAAATTTCTTTCTTACTTTGCAGAGGACTAACCCTTTTGTTTTATTAGACCCTCAATGGATTGAATGAAGTCGACTCACATTAGAGAGAACCATCTGCTTTATTCAGTCCATCAATTCAAATGTTCATCTCATTCCCAAATAGAAACACTCAGAACAATAATTGAGCCAAATATCTGGGTATACTGTGGCCCAATCAAGTTGTCGAATACAATTAACCATTATAGAGAAGATATTAGGAAATATTAATTTCCTACAGCATTAATAAAATGATATCTGTAGAAAATATATACTGAAAGATAAGTAGGTTTAGAATTAGTGGATTTGGAGAGTGCCGGGGATCCCAATAGCCAACAGCAGGACCCCAGAGATCCAGGCCGACTGATTCGCGCGGCCTGCCCCAAGGCTACAGAAGGCGTGGCGCCTCAGAGAAGCGATTAATTAGCAAGCAAGGAGATTAGTGACTGCGATTAGGTGGAATCCCGCCAGCCAAGCCCACACTGACCCCCGGGCTGAGTACGGGATTTCAGACGGGGAAGGAAGCGGTACAGTCCCATCCCCCACAGCGGACACTCCACCAAGGCAATCAGCGGCCACCATCTTGGAAAGCTGAAGTATACACCGCCACTCTCCTACAGATTGCAACATCAAAACAGGTGTGTGTCACTCAGCTCACCCCCCAGACATCGGGGAATTCACATAAAATCTCTCCTAGGCTTTCCGGGGGAGGGAGTATCAGAGTGAGCCTGCATAAAGACTAGGGGAAAACTAGAGACACCTGACCTTCAACCCCCCTCCCATCAGCAGCCAAAACGAATTCCATCCCAGCGGAATCTACGTTAGCAGGCATAGTTTAACAAAACAAAGGAGAGACATCAGAGTAATACAGAACCAAAACAAAGCTATAGAAGAGAGCAGAAACACGACAATCAAAAAGAGCTGGAAAGTAACGTGGACAACATGAGAAAACAAGGGAAAAAAGGAGTACAAACAATGCAAGACAACTTAATTCTACAGGAGGACATAGAAACATCAGAAGCAGGGATAGGGAAAGAACTCAAGGCATATCTAACTCAAATGGAAAGGAATATTAGAGAAGACGTGAGACAGCAAGTCCAAGAAATAAAAGTATATTTTGAAAATGAATTAAACAAACAAATTCAAATGGCAAAGAACGAGCTCTACCAGGAGATAGAGATCTTAAAAAAAATCAAACAATAATCCTAGAATTGTAGGAAACTATAAACCAAATTAAAAACTCAAACGAGAATATTACAAATAGACTTGATCAAGTAGAAGTCAGAACATCAGATAATGAAGACAAGGTTTATCAACTTGAAAAGAATATAGTCAACACAGAAAAGATGCTTAAATCCCACGAGCAATCTATTCAAGAGATTTGGGATGTCATAAAAAAAACAAATTTGAGAGTCATCGGGATAGAAGAAGGCACAGAGATTCAAACCAAAGGTATGGACAGCATATTAAATGAAATAATTGTAGAAAACTTCCCAGAGATGAAAGATAGGATGGATTGCCAAATCCTGGAAGCCTACAGGACCCCAAACATTCAAAACCATAATAGACCAACTCCAAGACACATAATAATGAAGATAGCCAACATATAAAACAAGGAGATGCTGAGAGCCACAGCCGAGTCTGTATGGCCCCTGGCATTTTGCCAACAGTATTGATTGACAGGCAAGGCGTTAATATCCGCCTCTGCCTCTACTTTTGAGTTCTCTCGCTATTTTTAGTTCTCACGGGGATTCCCCGGGAGTTCCCATTGGTTGGCGAAGTGCAGGAGGAGGGATTTCCCGGGGAGATATTTCTGGCGGGGAGTTCCTGGAGGAGCCTCGTGGCTTTCGGGAGGATTCCCCAGGAGCGTGTGTGAGGTTTTTTTCTTGCAGTAAAAAAATAAAGTCTGTTCTTGCTTCAGTGGCTCGTGATTTGTGCCCAGCCAGACTGCGGCATTTGGCGGCCCGCACGGGGAACATCTGAAGCTTCGGGGTAAGTGAAATTGCTTACCCCTAAGGGAAGGCAAGAGAATGGGTGACCATTTTAAAAAACAATATGTTCTTGCTTTGATTTGTTTTGGTTTTGTTTCAAGCTGCCTATCCCTAGAATTTTCTCAGGCAGACTGGGAAAAATGGTTGGCTCAAGGTTTGAAGTTGTTTGCCCCTGAGGAAGAGATAGAAATAGACCACAAATGCACATGTCCAGAAAATAGGAAAATTGATACAACGATTTTTTGTTCCATTTTTGTTTCATTCTGTTTCGGTTTTGTTTTGTGTTATCTTTTTGGGTTGCGTTATCTTTGTAACAGATTAGAAATTAGTAAAAAACAAACTGAAAGAGTGTTAAATAAATTGTTAGAGGTTCAAACCATGGAGAAAGACAATTTAGATCAAGCAAAAGAGAAGGTCTTTCAAGCTAGTCAGACAGAGGAAGAAAATTTAAAGGAAGAAAGCTTAGAGGAGAAACAGCTATCAGGGGGGAAGCAACAACAGGAGGCTGCTACTAACACCGATCTATCACCAGAGGGCGTAATTCAGCCAACAGCTCCACCTATGGAGATAGCTGAGTGGCCCTCAACCCCCTCAACCCCCGTAGTTGATAGATGGGATCCTGAGACAGGACCTCAAAGATTAGCATGCCCTGTACTTGAGCAGGCAGGAGGGCAGCGAATTCACCGTGCGTTAGAGTTCAAAACAGTGAAGCAATTAAAGGAGGCTGTAACAACCTATGGTCCTCATGCACCCTTCACTGTAAGCATGGTCGAATCCATTACTAACTTGGACATGACTCCAGCAGATTGGGCTAGCATGTGTAGATCTGTGCTAAATGGAGGACAATATTTGTTATGGAAGGTTGCCAATGAGGAATTTTGCAGGGAGACAGCTAGGCGAAATGCAGCAGCTGGTTACCCTCAAAGAAATCTAGATATGTCGTTAGGAAAAGGAACTTATGAGGGTCAACAGCAACAAATTGAATATGATCCTGGCGTATACGCACAAATTGCTGTAGATGCAGTTAGGGCATGGAAAACTTTACAGGGGCATGGAGATTTACAAGGTCAATTATCTAAGGTAATACAAGGAACTAATGAACCTTATGCTGAATTTGTAGATAGGCTTATTCAAGCAGCTTCCAGAATTTTTGGGGATACAGAACAAGCAATGCCATTTATAAAACAACTGGCTTATGACCAAGCAAATCGTTGCTGCAGAGAGGTCATTAGACCATGGAGACATGAAGATTTAAACACATATATTAAATTATGTAGACATTAATGAACAAGGACAAGTCTTGGCAGCACTACAACAGGCTTTAGATGCCAGGCCAAAAACATGCTACAATTGTGAACAAACAGGACATTTTAAAAGGAGTTGCCCCATAGGAGGAAGGTTTAACAAAGTTAGGTATCAAAGGAATAGAACACCGGATATTTGCCCACGATGCCATTCTCAAACCACCATAGAGGGTACTCCATTATCAAAAAATGGACAAAGACCAGGTGGTTACCCACGATATCGTGGAGAAAGGCATCAGGCTCCATTGCCAAAAAACGGACAGGGGGGCCCAATGCTCCGGGGCCCACAACCACAAATGTACGGGGCACTGGAGGAACCCAGAAAAACCATGGAGGAACCCAGCAACCCCATCAGGGGAGTACCCAGGACACATTATCCATCAGATCTCTCATCAGACGAACCAGAGGGAGCGCAGGGTTGGACATCTGCGCCTCCGCCAGAGCAGTACTAACTCCAGAGATGGGAGTTCAAATCATTCCCACAGGAGTAAAAGGACCTCTTCCCCAAGGAACAGTAGGCTTATTGTTAGGACGCAGTTCTTCTACGCTAAAAGGACTTATGATAAGTCCCGGAGTAATTGATCCCGATTATGAAGGTGAAATAAAAATTATAGCCAGTTCTCCAAAGGGTATATCACTAATTTCACCAGGAGATAGAATAGCACAGTTATTAATAATATCCAGCCTACATGATAAATTTTCCAGTAGTACTATGGAAAGAGGTTCCAGGGGTTTAGGCTCCACAGGTGTAGATTGGGCTATGCTGTCTTTGAATTTAGATTCTCGCCCAATGCTAAGACTAAATATTCAAGGACATGAATTTAATGGGCTACTGGATACAGGTGCAGACCTTAGCATCATATCTCGTCAAGAATGGCCAAAACATTGGCCATTACAACAAGCCACTCAAACGCTTCAAGGCCTAGGAGTGGCAACTAATCCCCATAGAAGTGCAATGGTCTTAGATTGGAAGGATCCTGAAGGATGTGAAGGAACTATACAGCCATATGTATTGGATCATCTTCCTGTAAATTTATGGGGACGAGATGTCTTAGATCAATTAGGTTTGACATTAACAAATAATATCAATCAAAATGCACCCACTATTATGGCTAGACAAGGTTTTAGGAAAGGAAAAAGATTAGAAAAACAAGAACAAGGTATAGCAGCACCAATACAAATAGATCAAAGAATAAATAGACATGGACTGGGTTTTCAGAAGGGGTCACTGAGGCAATAAAAATCACTTGGAAATCAGATAGACCGGTATGGGTTTCTCAGTGGCCCCTGACTAAAGAAAAGATACAAGCAGCCCATGACCTGGTCAAACAACAATTAGCGGAGGGACATATACAACCTTCTGTATCTCCCTATAATACTCCCATTTTTGTCATTAAAAAGAAATCTGGTAAATGGAGATTATTACAAGATTTAAGAGCCATTGATAATGAGATGGTTATTATGGGACCTGCTCAATCAGGGATTCCCCAATTGTCTGCTTTACCAAAAACCTGGTATGTTTTAGCTATAGATATTAAAGATTGTTTCTTTTCAATTCCAATTCATCCTGAGGATAGTCCACATTTTGCATTTACTATCCCTGCACTGAATCATGAAGGTCCTGATCAGAGATATGAATGGAAAGTGCTCCCTCAAGGGATGGCTAACAGCCCAACTATGTGTCAAATTTATGTTAATAAAGCAATCCAGCCACTTAGAAATCAAAATCCTGAACTACAAATATTTCACTATATGGATGATGTATTGTTAGCACACAAAGATAAAAACACATTGCTGGAATGTTATGCCACACTTACAAATTTGTTAAAAAATTATAATCTAGAGATAGCAATAGACAAGGTACAATTAAATTTTCCAATTAATTATTTAGGAGTTCTATTATCCTCAACCATGGTCCGTCCACCAAAAATTTAAATATGAGTAGATCAACTCAGATCACTTAACGACTTTCAAAAGTTATTAGGAGACATAAATTGGATAAGGCCTTATCTAGGCATACCAACAGGAGAGTTGGGACCTTTATTTGATATCCTAAAAGGTCCATCAGATCCAAATTCACCCCGCATATTAACTCCTGAAGCAAGAAAGGCATTAAAAATTATTGAAACATATATGGAAAATATGCATTTGGATAGAATTGATATAAGTTTGCCTTTATTATTTATTGTAATACCAACAAAAAATATTCCTACAGGAGTATTTTGGCAAGATGGTCCGTTATTGTGGATACATTTATCTTATTCTCCTAACACTATTCTTACTAGGTATCCTGAGGCTGTAGGACAATTAATACTCAAAGGAATAAAAGCAGCAAAGGGAGTGTTTGGAATTTCTCCCAATAAAATTATTACTCCATATACTATGGATCAAATTGATGAGTTAGCTAATGAGTTAAATACCTGGGCAATAATCATGTGTAAATCTAATGTTTCATTTGATAATCACTTACCATCTAATCCTTTGTTGTCTTTTTGGTCTAAGCATCCTGTAGTTTTTCCAAAAATGACAAGAAAAACCCCTATCATGAATGCTCCAAATATATTCACTGATGGGTCAAATAATGGTACAGCAGCAGTAGTTACCCCTGATCAAACTTTTACATTTTTAGTACCCAAACAATCAGCTCAAAAGGTAGAGCTTAATGCAGTTTTACAAGCTTTTGTGATGTTTAAAGATTCTGTATTTAATTTATTTTCTGATAGTCAGTATATAGTTAATGCTATAATATCCCTTGAAGATGCTGGTAGGATTTCCCCTTCCTCTACTGTTTTCTCTTTGTTTTCCACTATACAAAGTCTAATCTGGGATAGAAAAGATCCCTTCTTTATAGGACATATCAGGGCACATACAGGATTGCCTGGAGCCCTTAGTTTGGGCAATGATTTAGCAGATAAAACTACACATGATATACATATTTTTTCTACTGTAGAAGAAACTACAAATTTTCATAAAAGGTTTCATGTTAATGCTAATACTTTACAAAAGCATTTTAAAATAACTAAGGAACAAGCCAGGCATATAATAAAACAATGTCAAAATTGTGTGACCTTTTTACCACAAGTTAATCTTGGAGTCAATCCTAGAGGACTGATACCTAACCATATTTGGCAGATGGATGTCACACACTTGCCAGAATTTGGAAAATTAAAATATTTACATGTTACAGTTGATACTTCTTCCGGATTCTTGATGGGCTCTCTTCATGCCGGAGAAAAAACTAAAGATGTTATAGCTCATTGCTTACAAAATTTTGCCACTGTGGGTGTTCCTAAACAGTTAAAAACTGATAATGGTCCTGGTTACACTTCTAACTCTTTTAAACAATTTTGCTCATCTTTTGGTATTACTCATATAACAGGAATCCCATACAATCCACAGGGACAAGGCATAGTTGAAAGAGCTCATCAAACTATTAAAACGTACTTATTAAAGCAAAAAGAGGGAATTGGAAAGGGGTATATATCCCCCAAAGATAAACTTAAAATAACCCTTTTTACTCTAAACTTTCTAAATTTGGATTCATCAGGACTTAGTGCTGCGGAAAGACATATGTATCCGAAAAATGTACATAAGCCTAAGGTACTTTGGAAAGATATTCTAACAGGACAATGGGAAGGTCCCGACCCAGTTATTGTCTGGAGTCGGGGTTCCGTTTGTGTGTTCCCACAGGGAGAACAGCAGCCGATTTGGATTCCAGAGAGGTTAACCAAAACAATTTCTACAGAAAAAGAAGATGATTTGACTGAAATCCATAACAGCTGATATCCAGAGCTCCAGCTTGGCTATTCTTACATCTGAGACAGTGATTAACCACGGTGCCTTTTTTCAATATCTATTTTATTATTGCATTTTTCCCACATCATAAAGTTCTGTTTTATTTTTTGAGCTCATACAAACCTAGGTTAATGTTTTTCTGATCAGTTTTATTTTTTGACTGTTGAGTTTTTAAACATTGCAATGGAGATTTCACCTAGGTAAAGCTACAAGGCCTTTACTATTGTCTTATATGTTGTATGTTATGTGCGCACACTTCTGTTTTGTGTTGTATGTCTGTATGTGTGTATGTCCATATATCTTATATGAGGAGCCCTCATGAATAAATGGATCCGAATTTTTTTTTATTCACATGATTTTAATGGTTTAATTTAGATTGGGTAAACAGCTGTTGAAAATTGTTTTAATATGTGAACAAATAAGGAGATTAATAGATCTGTTTGTTTGCTTTCACCTTTCCTTCTCATTATATTTAATAATTCTGTTCAGGATAATGTAAATTGTTCAAAAAATTGTTTTCTTAATGCCTGTTGGAATGTTACATAATTTTTTTCCTAGCATCATTGCCAGAATTCCTATATTCATCCCAGTGCCAGTGAAGACAAAGATAAAACCAAACTACAGCTTCTTCAGTAGCTATCACAACAAACTGTATAAACTGATGCATCAGTGAATAATAACTCAACAAGTAATGCTCAATGAAGGAGTAGATTTACTTTGTGAGGAAATGGACATATTGAAAGATTCCTCTACTTTGAACTGCTTGCAGAACTTGCCTGGACTATATATCACTTGTATGCATTATGAACTCTCTATTGGTGCAGCGAATTGTGGTAATGCTGGCATCTTTGCTGATGGTGTCACCGGTGGTACAATTTTTCAAAGGAGCCCTCAATTGGCTTGGTGTCATGGCATTTTTCATCCTCCTCCCTTCTACTAGTGATGGCCTAAAATTTGGGGGCCAACAGAGGTGAGGCAAAGAACCTCACCCCCCCACTGGCACCAAGGACAAATTTGGGGGCCAACAGAGGTGAGGCAAAGAACCTCACCCCCCCACTGGTGCAAAGGCCTATCCACAAGTATGGCTGTATGCTGGACCGGTAGTCAGTGACGGGTATGATCCGATTGCAGTGGTACCAACCTAAGACAGGAGGCTGACGCCTAGAGGTCAGTTCATCCGATGACGGGTAAGGACCATATGTTGAATTGGACTACCTAACAGGCACGGTCCCTAAGCCACATTACTTGTTGTTTAATTAAACAGAAGGGGGGAGATGCTGAGAGCCACAGCCGAGTCTGTATGGCCCCTGGCATTTTGCCAACAGTATTGATTGACAGGCAAGGCGTTAATATCCGCCTCTGCCTCTACTTTTGAGTTCTCGCGCTATTTTTGAGTTCTCGTGCTATTTTTAGTTCTCACGGGGATTCCCTGGGAGTTCCCATTGGTTGGCCAAGTGCAGGAGGAGGGATTTCCCGGGGAGATATTTCCGGCGGGGAGTTCCTGGAGGAGCCTCGTGGCTTTCGGGAGAATTCCCCAGGAGCGTGTGTGAGGTTTTTTTCTTGCAGTAAAAAAATAAAGTCTGTTCTTGCTTCAGTGGCTCGTGATTTGTGCCCAGCCAGACTGCGGCAAGGAGAGAATATTAAAAGCTACAAGAGAAAAGAGGTAGATTACATTCAGGGGTAAACCAATTAGGTTAACAACTGATTTCCCATCACAGACTTTGAAAGCGAGAAGATCCTGGAACAACGTATTTCAAACACTGAAAAATAATGGATTCCAATCAAGAATACTGTATCCAGCAAAATTGAGCTTCAGATTTCATAACGAAATTAAAATCTTTCACGATAAACAAAAGCTAAAAGAATTTGCAGCAAGAAAACCAGCACTGGAAAGCATTTTGAGCAAAATACTACAAGAAAAGGAATTGAAAAATAGTGCCCAAAACTAACAGCAGGAGATATCTCAGTAAAGGGGGAGAAAAATAACCAAAAAGTAAAACTAGCCAAACTAAAATAAATAAATAAAGAAGCATGACTGGAAGTATAAATCATATCTCAATTGTAACCTTAAATGTTAATGCCTAAACTCACCGATCAAGAGACATAGGCTAGTAACCTGGATCAAAAAAACAAATCAAACAATATGCTGCCTTCAGGAGACTCATATGATAGAAAAAGACATACACAGGCTGAAAGTAAAAGGTTGGGAAAAATCATACCACTCACATGGCCCTCGGAAGCAAACAGGAGTGGCCATACTCATATCGAATAAAATCAACTTCAAACCTAAGTTAATCAAGAAGGATAAAGAAGGACACTATATACTGTTAAAAGGAACCATGCACCAACAAGACATAACAATTATCAATTTGTATGCACCAAACAATGGAGCTGCAACGTTCATAAAACAAACTCTCCTCAAGTTCAAGAGTCAAATAGACCACAACACAATAATTATGGGTGACTTCAACACACCGCTCTCGCCATTAGACAGATCCTCTAGACAAAATCTGAATAAAGAAACTATAGAACTCAACAGCACAATCAATAACCTAGACTTAACCGACATATATAGAATATATCAACCATCATCAAGTGAATACATGTTCTTCTCAGCAGCACATGGATCCTACTCAAAGATAGACCATATATTATGCCATAAGGCAACTCTTAGTAAATATAAAGGCGTGGAGATAATACCATGCACCATATCTGAACATAATGGAATGAAATTGGAAATCAATGATAAAAGAAGGAAGGAAAAACCCTACACCACATGGAAAATGAACAATATGTTATTGAATGATCAATGGGTTACAGAAGACATAAAGGAGGAGATGAAAAAATTCTTAGAGTCAAATGATAATACAGACACAACATACCGGAATCTATGGGACACAATGAAAGCAGTTTTAAGAGGGAAATTCATTTCTTGGAGTTCTTTCCTCAAAAAAAGAAAAAACCAACAAATAAATGAACTCACACTGTGCCTCAAAAATCTAGAAAAGGAAGAGCAAAACAACAGCAAATGTAGTAAAAGGCAAGAAATAATTAAAATCAGAGCAGAAATCAACGAAATTGAAACAAAAAAAACCATTGAAAAAATAGATAAAACTAAAAGTTGGTTCTTTGAAAAAATAAATAAGATAGACAAGCCCTTAGCCATGGTAACGAAAAGAAGAAGAGAGAGAACTCAAATTACTAACATACAGGATGAAAAAGGCAATATCACAACAGACACTACAGAAATACAGAAGATAATTAGAAAGTATTTTGAAACCCTATATTCCAATAAAATAGAAGATAGTGAAGATATCGATAAATTTCTTAAGGCATATGATTTGCCCAGATTGAGACAGGAAGACACACACAATTTAAACAGACCAATAACAAAGGAAGAAATAGAAGAAGCCACCAAAGACTACCAACCAAGAAAAGCCCTGGACCGGATGGGTATACAGCGGAGTTCTACAAAACCTTCAAAGAAGAATTAATACCAATACTTTTCAAGCTATTTCAAGAAATAGAAAAAGAAGGAGCTCTTCCAAATTCATTCTATGAGGCCAACATCACTCTGATCCCAAAACCAGACAAAGATACTTCAAAGAAAGAAAACTACAGACCAATATCTCTAATGAACTTGGATGCAAAAATTCTCAATAAAATTCTGATGGATCGAATACAAAAACATATCAGAAAACTTGTGCACCATGATCAAGTAGGATTCATCCCTGGGATATAAGGCTGGTTCAATATACGGAAATCAATAAATGCTATTCACCACATCAATAGACTTAAAGACAAGAACCATATGATCATCTTGATAGATGCAGAAAAAGCATTTGACAAAGTACAGCATCCCTTTATGTTCAAAACACTAGAAAAACTAGGGATAACAGGAACTTACCTCAACATTGTAAAAGCTATATATGCTAAACCTCAGGCTAGCATCATCCTAAATGGAGAAAAACTGAAGGCATTCCCTCTAAAATCTGAAACAAGACAGGGGTGCCCTCTATCACCACTTCTACTCAATTTAGTTCTCGAAGTACTAGCCAGAGCAATTAGACAGACAAAAGAAATTAAAGGCATAAAAATAGGAAAAGAATAAATTAATTTATCGCTATTTGCGGATGACATGATAATATATTTAACAGACCCAAAAGGGTCTACAAAGAAGCTGCTAGAGTTAATAAATGAATTCAGCAAAGTGGCAGGTTATAAAATCAACACGCATAAATCAAAGGCATTCCTGTATATCAGCAACAAAACCTCTGAAATGGAAATAAGGAAAACCACTCCATTCACAATATCCTCAAAGAAAATAAGATACTTGGGAATCAACCTAACAAAAGAGGTGAAAGATTTATACAATGAAAACTACAGAACCCTAAAGAGAGAGATAGAAGAAGATCTCAGAAGATGGAAAAATGTACCCTGTTCATGGATAGGCAGAACTAACATCATCAAAATGGCTATATTACCCAAAGTTCTCTACAGGTTTAATGTGATGCCAATCAAAATCCCAATGGCATTTCTTGTAGAAATAGATAAAGCAATCATGAAATTCATATGGAAAAACAAAAGACCCAGAATAGCAAAAGCAATTCTAAGCAGGAAGTGTGAATCTGGAGGTATAGCGATACCAGAGTTCAAACTGTACTACAAAGCAATAGTAACAAAAACAGCATGGTACTGGTACCAAAACAGGCGGGTGGACCAATGGTACAGAATAGAGGACACAGAGACTAATCCACAAAGTTACAACTATCTTATATTTGATAAAGGGGCTAAAAACATGCAATGGAGGAAGGATAGCATCTTCAACAAATGATGCTGGGAAAATTGGAAATCCATATGCAACAAAATGAAATTGAATCCCTTTCTCTTGCCAGCCACAAAAGTTAACTCAAAATGGATCAAGGAGCTAGATATCAAATCAGAGACACTGTGTCTGATAAAAGAAAAAGTTGGCTACGATCTACATGTTGTGGGGTCGGGCTCCAAATTCCTTAATAGGATGCCCATAGCCCAAGAGTTAACAACAAGAATAAACAAATGGGACTTACTTAAACTAAAAAGTTTTTTTCTCAGCAAGAGAAACAATAAAAGAGGTAAATAGAGAGCCTACATCCTGGGAACAAATTTTTACCCCTCACACATCAGATAGAGCCCTAATATCCAGAATGTACAAAGAACTCAAAAAATTAAACAATAAGATAACAAATAATCCAATCAACAAATGGGCCAAGGACCTGAACAGACATTTCTCAGAGGAGGACATACAATCAATCAACAAGTACATGAAAAAAATGCTCACCATCTCTAGCAGTCAGAGAAATGCAAATCAAAACCACCCTAAGATACCATTTCACTCCAGTAAGATTCGCAACCATTATGAAGTCAAACAACAATAAGTGTTGGCGAGGATGTGGGGAAAAGGGTACACTTGTACACTGCTGGTGGGACTGTAAAATGGTGAGGCCAATTTGGAAATCAGTATGGAGATTCCTGGGATAGCTGGGAATGGATCCACCATTTGATCCAGCTATCGCCCTTCTCGGACTATTCCCTGAGGACCTTAAAATAGTGCACTATAGGGATACGGCCACATCAATGATTATAGCGGCACAATTCACAATAGCTAGACTGTGGAACCAACCTAGGTGCCCTTCAATAGATGAATGGATAAAAAAAATGTGGCATCTATATACAATGCAGCACTAAGAAATGACAAAATCATAGAATTTGCAGGGAAATGGATGGCATTAGAGCAGATTATGCTAAGTGAAGCTAGCCAATCCCTAAAAAACAAATGCCAAATGTCTTCTTTGATATAAAGAGAGCAACTAAGAACAGAACAGGAAGGAAGAGCATGAGGAAAAGACTAACAGTAAACAAAGACGAATGGGGGGAGAGAAAGGGAGAGAGAAGGGAAAGCATATGGAAATGGTAGGAGACCTTCAATGGTACACACAATTATAAGAGGTTATGAGGGGCAAGGGGGAGGGGGAAAAAGGGAGAGAATTGAACAACAGCAGAGGAGGTAGAGAGGGAAGATGGGAGGGGAGGGGAGGGGGGATAGTAGGGGATAGGAAAGGTAGCAGAATACAACAGTCACTAATATGCCATCATGTAAAAATGTGAGTATGTAACAGAAGTGAGTCTGCAATCTGTATTTGGGGTAGAAATGGGAGTTCAAAACCCAATTGAGTCAAATGTATGAAAGATGATTTATCATGAGCTCTGTAATGTTTTGAACAATCAATAAAAAAAAGAATTAGTGGATTTGGGATTTTGATGGGGGTCATTCCTAATGACGATGTGGCAACAGTGATAGTGATGAAGAGATGGGACATTTGTAGTTTTAGCAATGGTTACCAACTTTGAGTACAGCATAGGATATAGAGAGGGAGTGGCAAAATACCACCCATAGCAAATGTCCTCTTCCATCAACAATCAAGTGCTTTGAATGTATGTTCTCTTCACTTTCTTCCTTTTCCAGCTCAATGCTGACTGTCAAATACTGTTGGCTATAAAAGGTGTGTATTAAAAAAATTACATTTAAAAAACTGACAGATGGGTTTATTTATAAAATAATAGAACTTTGACCATGTGCCAAGGAATCAGAGAGACATCCAAGACCTGGAGTCACCTCATCCTATTAGGCAGCAGGAAATAATTCTTGCAAATGAACTGACAAGGGCAAGGTCCCAAGGAAAGGGCTGAGTAGGATGAGATGGTGGTTACTGGGTGGGCCGGAGGGCAGTACAAGTTGTGCCTTAGGGAATAGTAAAAGTGGAAACTCTAAAATCCAAAGTTAGTTTTCAGGTCCAAGGGTTAGCACTGGGATTTAAATTCAAAAGTTTCCAAATCCTGAACGCCATGGGAAGACATTGTGGTGGTATGAGGTGATTGTTGGTCAAAAAGCAAAAGAAAGAGTAAAGGGAGAGGACCCAAGATAATTTCCTAAAAGAGACTTACAGTATGGTTATATCCTGGCAAACTTACATAACATCAGTTGAAAACAATAAGTCAAAAATACATTTGATATGCTTAACCTACAGAACATCACAGCTTAGCAGCATAGTTTACTGTAGACTATGTGGTTTACCTTCATGATTGACTGACTATCTGGGAGCTCAGCTCTATGCTACTATTGCCCAACATTAAGGAAGTATCTTGCTGCCTATTGCTAGCCCAGGAAATTCTCAAAATTCAAAATGTGAAGATATGGTTTCTACTGAATGAGTAACACTTCCACATGATTGTCAAATCAAAAATGGTAAGTCAACCCATTGCCACTCTAGGATTGTGTAAGTGATGGAGACTCATTTTTATATTATTGTTTTACATTGTTATTTATATATTGTTTTATATTATTTTATTATTATTATATGTTATATTATTATCTATTTTCCTTCACCTGGTAGTAGGAAGTCACTTGGATTAATGGCTAAAGGTTAGGGCCACAGGAGTTACAGGTGCATGTAGCAGTAAACAAGGATGCTATCTGATGTGTCTCCTCTCAGATCACTGCATCTCTGTTCATAGGCTCTAAGTGAGAAGTTCACATTAATTCCATTGGGAACTGAAGATCTTCCCCAGGTTACTAGAACATGCCACTTCACTTCCTTGTTCTCTACTGTTCTAGATACCTGACAGACTCTGGACATACCAGAGCACTCATTCTCAGTCTTATACTTTTTCCTCCTGCCTCTAGGCCCTTGATAATATTATCCACGTCCCTGATATCATTTAGCATCACTATACGAAAACTGAATGTCAGTCTTCCACTGTCCTAGGCAAAAACTCTCTTTGCGTACTTGTCATTCCTGAGCAGTTAGTGGGAGAAGAGGAATTGTTGGGAAAGCCTCAGTAAAGCTGACTGCCCCTAAAAGGTGCATGCAAGCAGAGGTGAGGACACAGTCCCACAGCCTGTCTCCTGAGGATGTCAGTGCTTCTTGAATCAACACAGATTAAGCATACCCTGAGTATTCAATATTCAGAAAGTTTTGTTGGGGCTCAGAGAACAATGTCTCAAAGGGAAGGCCTAAGCAAAAGCCTCAGAAGCTTTCTCTGTCTTCTAGGCTGTTAACCTTTCATCCTCTCTGGAGATAAGCCCTAGAAGCTAGAAGTCCTCTTGCCAAAGCAGGTCATAGAAACAAGTCCTTTTTGTCTAAAGCTAGCCAAAAAACCTAAAAACATCACCCTGACTTCTCCTTCCTTTCTGTGTAAGAGTTGGCTGTAAATGCTGAGACCTACCTTGTTTAATTATAGGTGATGAGATTCCCATTCCATCAAGAGTCCTTCCCCATTTCCAGGACAAAGGAATGCTGCACAGAGAGTCCGAGAAACATCTTGGCAGGCCCAGCCCTGCTGCCCTTAGCCTATAGCTAGATCACACCTAATCATGTTTCTACATGGGATCAACACTCTGTCAAACCTAACAATAAAAACGGATGTTTCTCTCTGGGTCTTTGATCAGAGGTCCCCATGTAATATGAAATTGTGAGCCAATAAATTTGTTATGGCCTTTTTGTGGGGAGGGTTAATCTATTACTACTTTATTACAGCAGACTCAAATACTGAAACTGTGCGAGAAAAGTTTGAATTTCTCTCCACCTTCATGATTTAGAATGAAGAGCTGGCAGTGGTTATATAAGAAAATGTATAAATATTTTAAGAGACATAAGAAGGAAATAAAAATGGTGAGAAATAATAAGGGCCAATTGAATGTGCTGGAATAAACTCTAAATACTTCAGTACATGAGATGAAATCTAGTTCAGATGGATCCATTTTATTTAACAATATAATAATAAGCATAAGGTTCTTTGTAGGATATAGGGCATTCAACAGAAAAGTTTCATGCCAGGATGGCTTCATGAGTTACCCGGCAACTCAAAGGGAGTAAAATGTTAACATTTTACACCAGGTTTATTCCATCCTGGTTCACCCAAAGAAGTCTTGATGGCTTAACCGTGCTGTTCCATGATGAACATCTTGTTTTTACAGGTGAAATAAGTTACAAAATGAGTAATGACATATGCCTTGCTGCTCAATTTGAGGTGTGAATTTTGATGAATGGTTCACTGAGTCATCTCGGAGATTTGGCTTAAATAAGACTCAAATTCTATAAGAGATAAGGTAAGATTATAAATTTTCCAAGGTCCCAAGCTCTCCCAAGCATTCTTCAAATTGGAGACATGAGTAATTTCCATCCTGAATTGATTCATGAGCCATCCAGGTAACACCTGCACTGATAATGATTCTACCTCCATTTGCCCTCCAGAGTCAGGAAACTCATCAAACCAAACTACTTCCCTTTCAGACAGTTGAAATGTTGGAAAGTTCTTCAATAGTTGAGTACAATTTTCATTCTGTCTTTTTGTATACTATCATCTAGTTATGCTTTCTGATCCCTTATAGAAAGATCAATCCTTTGGACCATCCTATTATTTAAAAAGCACCATCAAAATTATTCAGTCTCCTGTGTGTGTGTGTGTGTGTGTGTGTCTGTGTGTGTGTCTGTGTGTCTGTGTGTCTGTGTGGTACCAGATATTGAACCCAGGGACACTCTATCACCAAGTCATACCTCCCACCCTTTTTGTTTTTTATTTTTTTACTTTTGAAATAGGATCTTACTAAATTGCTGAGGCTGGCCTTTAACTTGCCAACCTCCTGCCTTGGGCTTCCAAGTTGCTGAAAGCATGCACCACCATACCTGGCCTCCGTCTCCTTTTATAAAACCAAAATACTCATTTCACCCTCCTTTTGGTCATGCCTCAATATGAGATGGTTGTCAATCTACCCATGAACCTCACTAACTGAAGCCTTCTCCTCTGTATGGGCTACAGTTTTCTTACATACCAATACCCAGGAGTAAACAATAAATCCAGGGGTAGGCTGTCCAGAATAAACACTACAGTTCCAGTGTAATACTATATAGTTCAGGTAATAAGGTGTTCAACTGAAAGCATTTTCACTCCAGTTTTGACTGCTGTCAGTAGACAGTAAATTCCAGATTCTAAAACAAAATGAGAGACCTACAATTAGAAGTAGCAAATACAGCATAGAACCAGTTTTGTTACATGTAGTGGACCAGCTAATCTCCACCCTCATTCCCCAGAAAACAAGTTATCTCCAAGAAAGCATTTAAGATTAGGAGAGAATTTTTAGAGAGGGCCACCATTTCCCTGTCGCCATGGAGGAGAGGGTGGGGATTCTCTTTTGGAGGGAGCTGGTACCCGGGACTGAACTCAGGGGTACTCAATCACTGAGTCACATCCCCAGCACTATTTTGTATTTTATTTAGAGACAGGGTCTCACTGAGTTGCCTAGCCCCTTGCTTTTTCTGAGGCTGACTTTGAACTCACTATCCTCCTGCCTCAGCCACCCGAGCCACTGGGATTACAGGCATGAGCCACTGTGACCTGAGAGGGTAGAGATTATCGTTCCTCACTTTAAACCCAAACAAAAGGATTTCAACTCAACTACTGTAAAAGCTTTGCATTTGTCCCTTGGGTCTGAAGAGACATGGCAGATTACTGTATATCTCTGGCCTGAGAAATCTAATGGGCAAGTGTTACAATAGGCATGTTGCTCTGAGGCTCACTGGATGGAGGAGAGGCTACAAGAGATTGGCTTGCATAAGAGTATAAAGAGTCACATTGTTGGAATGCAACTGTATCTTTGTGCCTTGAAAGGACTGAAAGAATTTATATTACTAAAAAATGATGAAAATAAAGTAATTCAGTTTGTCCTAGATTTTATCAAAGGGGCAGGAAAAGAACTGGCCCAAGTTAAATACATTTGAAAGAACAATAGGAGATAAAAATAAAAGTTGCTTTACAATCAGACTTTTTGTTTTTTGTATATTAAATTTACTAAGTTGTTTTAAATAAATACAGATAGAAATATATTTACATAAATACCCATGCAAATGTGTGTGTGTGTGTGCGCGCGCCACATATGTAAAGGAGCAAGCTTGTGATATAAAAGTCATAAGAGCTAAAATTTATTGATTATATTATGTTTTATGAACTGTATTAAGCTTTTACAAAATGTTAGTTATTTTCAACATAATTGTATGAGACAAAGTTCATAATTCTCACTTTTTCAACCTAGATTTTACGTTTAATTTTAAATTGTATCATACTTGAATACAGCAGCACAATCCACAAGCATATATAAAACATGAATTCGGGAATATCAAGTAGCTTGCTCAAAATCTGACAAATATTAATTGGCTTAGTTTGAACTCAGATCTGTCTGACTCTGAAACCCAACCTTTTAGCCAATGATTTATTTTGCCATTAGTTATAGCCATCATTGACTTTTACAATAGCAACTGATTTTCCTGTGCAGATTTTTCCAATGACCAGTGGACATTTAAAGGAGAGAGAAGATTATTCATAAGATGTGATATAAGTTAGTTTACTCTAAGAACTTGCATTATCGTAATGAACATAGAAGGAACATTTTTTGAGACTAGCGGGAACAACAAATTTAAGACAAAATATCTTGTTGTTTTTCTTAACTGAAAATGCAAGGCTGCTTCCACCTGCAGACCAAATGGACAATTGCAGCTTTTCTAGTTCTACATTGACTTCCTTTCACTGACTAACAACCAAGGTGGTAGGCTGAGGGCTTCACTTGTGTGATCAACAGGTGGCTCTAACACCTCAGCCAGGAGGCATGCAAACAGTGGGAGAGTGAAAATTCAGTGAGCTGACTGAAACATTTGTCTTAGGGATCTTGCCGAACATATAGCTCTGAAGTTGCAAAGATTATCATGCCATTTCTGTCAGCCTAAGATGCATCTGGGGACTCTGGATGTGTCAGAGAGAACCCAATATGCTTCCTCTTCTGTCAAATGGGACTGTGAGGATTAGGTTGAATTTAATATGTGTCTTTTGAGAGCATAACATGTGCCAGGCAGAATTTTAAGCACGTGGGATGCACTGGTGAACCAAAAACTGATTTCTGTTTTCATGAAGCTTAGAAGAGATTGTGCATTTGTAAATATTTTGTGAACCCTATTGAGCCACATGCATGGTGATAATTGTACTCTGTGTTTACAAAATAAATTGGGGGTCTCTGCATATTTCCAATGAATTATGATTGAGAATGTTGCTAGAACTTGAGGCTGCTGTTAGATTTACCTGGATGGAGTTCTTCACCTTCCCTCAGTCCCTTGCTTTGGTCCACTCACTGGAGAGTAAACTGAAGGATGGGTTCTAAGCCTTCCACCTTTTATTTTCTCTGTGACCCCAGGACCTAGAATAATATACAGTCAGAGTAGGCCAGCTGGATAAAAGGGAACTAAACTGTGATTGAGTTGGAAATGATAAATATTCAAATCTAGAACATAGCAGAGGGCTGGGCATGGTGGCCACACACCTGTCATCCCTGTGGCTCGGGAGGCTGAGGCAGGAGGATCTCGAGTTCAAAGCCAGCCTCAGCAACTTAGTGAGGCACTTAGGAACTCAGCGAGATCCTGTCTCTAATATAAATAAATAAATAAATAAATAAACAAACAAATAAAAATTTTAAAAGGGCTAGAGATGTAGTTCAGTGGTTAAGCACCCCCTGGGTTCAATTCCTAGTACCAAAAAAAAAAAATGCTAAAACATAGCAGATTAGCAGAGGCAGCAGAGAGTTTTTTCTAGACAGAAGAATGATTTATTCTGCATTGGCATCTTTATAGTTGCCCACACATTCCCCTTTTCTTACAAGCACTCATGTCCCACCCAAGTCTTTGCTATTCTGTAAGTTTGCATGACTCCGTTGTGACATCTTCTTTAATATTTTATCTTCACCCACAGAAATTAACATTTAAGTATGACCATCTTATATTATTCTCTTAAAGTACCTACATTCAATTCAGGAGCAGTTCTATTGTCACCCACACCCCCAAACAATGTCTAGTAAATATTGAGAGTAAGATATGTAAATTATAGTCTACTATTTTTCTTGTGGAAGAATCTCCAAATTCCAGAAATACATGTGTGTGTTTGCATGAGAGAATGCTCAGTGCTTTTTTCATTACTCCTCTCAATCAGGCTCTGATATTTGTTTTGGGGATCTGCTATTGGTGATAGGTAGGAAAAACATTAATACTTAATTGCAATTCTGATATCACCTTTCCTACAGTTTATTTATGATCTGTAGTATATAACTTAAAAGTAGTAGCGTGTTGGCTTTTCATTTCTTTCTCTGAACTAGTTTCAAGCATGATCATCTGTCTCAGAAGAAGTTTATAACAAGCGTATGTAAAACATGAATTCTGGCCTCCGCTCCGAATTTCCTGAATCCCGTTCTCTGGTTCTGGAGCTCCCTGGTCTGTATTTATAACAAGTGGCTTGTTATATTGGAGATTCCAGTGTTCACTCAAGCTTAAGAACCACTGCCCTGGGGTGCTTAGCAGCCAAATCCAGGACTTTCCTGTAATGGGCATGTGTTTTTGGAACTGGTTTACTCCATCAGATCAATAGAGCATGAACATTTCAAATGTTAGGGCATAAGATTCACTTGTGACTCATCAAACACCATGTGTTTGTTGTGGATGCCTTACATAGATAGGTGATTACATTCTTTGGATAAGCACTTAAAAAACTAAGAATGATTTTTTTCCAACTGTTAAGTAAAATCAAACAAAAGGCATATAGGACTAGGGATGTAGCATAGTGGTAGAAAGCTTACCTAGTATGTGTAAGAACTTGAGTTTAACCCCCCAGCACTGCACATTAAAAAAAAAAAAAGATTGTTTTGTTTTAAAAAACTTCTTTTTCTTCTTTAATTGAAAGAAGTAAAATCAGCATACTACAGTGATACATGCATACAAATGTTTACAGCAGTGCAATCCACAGTAGATTATCATGGAACCAGCCTAAGTCGCCCCATTAACAGATGAATGGATAAAAAAAATATCATATGTCTGCACAATGGAGTTGCATTTGGTCATAAAGAAGAATGAAATCATGTCACTTGCTAGTAAATGGAACTGGAGAACATATGCTAAGTGAAATAAAGCAGACTCAGACAGTCAAGAGTCTAATGTTTTCTCTCATATGATGAAGTTAGAGAGAAAAAAGGAATAAGAAAAGGGATCTAGCAAAAATAGAAGGAAGAGCATTAGAGGAGAAGCAGGGGGCTAAGGCAGAGGGAGGAAGGAGGGAAATGGGAAGAACAGGTGAACAAAGTTGACCAAATTATGTTGCATGCTTGTAGGAATGTATCACCATGCGTTTCGGTTTTGTATGTAACTATAATGCACCAATTAAAATATATAAGTGGAAAAACAATAGAGTTCATACAGAAAGGGGATCGGGAAGAGAGAGGAGGAGAGAGAAGGAGAACACCAGGGATGAACACGGAGAAAACTATTTTGCACACTTATTTATATATCAAAATGAACCCCACTTTATGTATAGCTACAATGCACTAAGAGGGCATCTGTAATGAACCTCAAAATTTAGTGATCACTACTGTTAATATTTATTGTCATTTATAACAATTATTAGTCTTCTATTCTAAATATAGCTTCTAACCTAGATTTTACATTTAATTTTAAATTGTATCATACTTGAATAAAATGAATGAAAGTTGGAAATAACAACATTTAGTCACAAAATTTTATTATTTTAGTATATTCTTGAAGGATTTTTTAAATCATTACTGATTTTAGCTTTTTAGCTTCTAACCTTAAGCACTATGACCAAATCACAATTGAGTGGGGGAAGAAAAGTAATCTCTTTGTGAGCTGTTACTAATAATTATCTCAGCAACTGATTCTTTTTAGAGTAATGACATCTGTGGAAGCCTTTCCTCTGTCCTTTCTTCTTTTTCTTTCATTGTCTCATATTAAGAACCATATGAAAATATATTTTATTAATATCACTCAAAATGTTATTTTAGTAGATAGTAATCTAAAATGATGATATGTGATCTTTTTCAGTTTTTGTTTTAAATTGATAATGGCTACAGGGATTTTATACCCATTTAAGTCTACCCACTCAAATATAGGTGAAACTCCAGTTACCTCTTCAATTATACAAAACAAATATTTTTCCTAATCAGACAGTTTTTTTCCCTTTTCATTAGACACATTTTTCAAACATCAGTCCATGGAGAAAGAATAATAACATAAGAAATGCTTGGCCATGTTAACATTTACCACTTAGCTATTTTTACTTTTTTTTTTTTTAGAAAAATTGCTAGATAATCTTTTAATGAGAATTATAAAATTAAAATCTTTAGTAACAAACTTTTAGAAAACAAATAATTAACTCTTAATTAAAAACCTTTATATGGATGATGCCTTATTTTGCAACATCAATACATGAACAAATTTTAAATATGATTTGTCTAAGATATTTGAAAGAGGGAAAAAAAGAGCCTGATTTTATTTAGTATTTCAAAATCAGAATTTATTCCCTAACCTTTCAAAGGCTAAGTTGAGAGGTCTGACTCAAATGGAGAAGAAACAGTGAATGGGACAAAGCGTGCAAGAGAACAAGAGAGAGACCATCTTCTGCCTGCTTTAAATAGCTTTTGGTAACAATTCCGAGGCCACTTTTCCTTTCTGGGACTCATAGCTTCAAAAAATAGCCGATTTTGAAATGTTTCTAAGGAACAGATTCATGAATAAAAAGAACATATGCAGCCAACATATAAACTTCACCACAATTCTGCATATCAAGCAGATTACTAACTTCAAAAAGATATGAGGAGTGAGGGAAAGCCTGAATTATAGAAAAGTCAAATATCTTTGGTGAAAGAATAGAATTAATAAAACCAACAAAGACTCTCATAGCACAACAGCATTATATATTAACCCACAAAGAGGAAAAGTAATGGTCATTTTAAAGGCCTATTCATCAGATCAAAAGGATATTCAAAACCCTCTTTGCTAGCTCTTTGGAAATACATACTATATTGTTAACTACAGCGACCCTGTGGTGCAATAGGATACTAGAACTTATTCCTACCATTTGTAACTTGTTCTCATTATCTAAACTCTCCCTAATCCTCCTGTACATTTCCCTGTCCCTGGTAACCAATATTCTACTTTATACTTCTTCAAGGTCAACATCTTTTAGGTTCCATTAAAACATGTGAAGTGAGATCATGGGGTACTTGTCTTTCTGTTCCTGGTTTATTTCACTTAACACAATGGTCTCCAGTTTCATGTGTGTTGCTGCAAATGACAGGATGTTGTGATTCTATTGCAGACTAGTATGTCTTTGTGTACGTTTCACATCTTATCCATTCATCAGCTGACAGACATGTACATTGTTTCCATTTCTTGGCTCTAGTGAGTAGAGACCTAATAGATAAGGGTGTGTGCCTACTGATTTAGTTTCCCTTGGAGATATATATATATATATATATATATATATATATATATATATACCCAGTACTGAGCTAACTGGAATATATAGGTCTATTTTTAGTTTTTTGAGGAACCTCATACTGTTTCCTTAATGACTGTAATAATTTATAAATGAACACTTTAATCCAGACAGCTCTGAGAGTATAAACTTGCTCTGAAACTCTGTAGCAGAGAGCTTTGGGGATGCAATTTCTGTAAAATGAAGGGATTAATCTCTCTTCATAAGATGCTTATGAAGATTAAATGATATCATGTTTGTAAATCATTTAGAATAGCTTCACTAACATGTTTAAAAATTAAGGAAACAGTAAACCATTGAAAATACACCCCCCCACACATACACACATGCCTGCATAAGGATGCGGATTTATAATATGCTAGGGGTGGTATGGGAGGATTAAATGAACTCTAGATAGGGCAAAGGGGAAATGGGAAGGGAGTGGAAAGGAGGGGTATAGGGGTAGGAAAAACGGTGGAATGCGATGGTCATCATTACCCTAAGTACATGTATGAAGACACGGAGGATGTGACTCTACTTTGTGTACAACTAGAGATATGAAAAATTGTGCTCTATATGTGTAATATGTATTGTAATGCATTCTGTTGTCATATATAACAAATTAAAAAAATAAAGTTTAAAAAACAAAAAAGAGCATATTTTATATTAAGCAAGCATTGTAAAAAATATTGCATTTTTTACTTGTTGCAAGTTGATTATATTAAAAAAACTAATTTTATGTTTTATTTTACTTTTTGTTTTGTTTCTTCCCCATGTGTGTGGTTTTTCCCCTTTAATTTATAAAACATCTGGAAGTAACTCATATTGCACTCCATAAATTCGCATAAATATTATGTGTCAATTGAAAATTTAAGTATTTTATATGCACATTTTTTTCCCCCAGTTTCTGATGCTAAAAGGTTGGGATCCTTTCTTTGCTTGCTACTCAGGTGCTAGAAATCCTTCCTGGGGCTTTTCTGCCCAACACTTTGGAATGCAAACTCCCTTGAGCAAGCACTTGTTTAGCATAATTTCACCTGGGTCCTGTCTAAGGGAGTTAGCGAATATTAAAATAGTCCTAACAATAAAATAGCACTCGGTCAACTGTGAAGCCTTCTTCTAAGGGGGAGGAGAATAGCTCACTTTCCCTGAAGGTCCTGAGAAAGATCAATTTACAGGCTCCAGTATGGGGTGGGACCTGCCTCCTTTCCTCCATCTTGGTACTGACACATGCCTCTGGTGACCATCCTTTTGCATCAGAGCACAGTCTGGGCAGGAATGTTACCAGGGCTGCCTCTCTCCCCCATCCAAAATGTACACAGTCCTTTTTCTGACCTGGCTTGTGATTGGAGGCTGTTTGCTTCGGATTATAACCTCCAGGACCCCTCTGTCGGTTACAGCCTGTTTCTATTATTCTTAATGAAACTTAAGGCACCTGCAGTGGGGTGTGAAGAAAAAGTAAGAGACCTGCATTTTCTCATCTACAGGTACCAGAAGCAGAAGGCCAATAGCAATCCAGCCACCTGAGTAGGCCCAAAGCTGGCATCTGCCCATGTGTCCCTTCGGGATAGACTATTCACCACCATGAAGGATCTTCTTCAGTATGTCGCCTGTTTCTTTGCCTTTTTCTCCACTGGATTTTTGATTGTGGCCACCTGGACAGACTGTTGGATGGTGAATGCTGATGACTCTCTGGAGGTAAGAAGTCTGCACCTTCTTTTTTGACCCGCATTGTAAATTTCCTCCCAGCCCCACTGCCATATGTAAACCTCAGTACACTTCCTAGGATTAATGATAGCAAAGATAGCCACCAGAGGCAGAATTATGACATTAAATCTTTACATTATTAGTTCATTTAATCCTCACACTAATTTTCAAGGTAGAAACAGCTGTCATCCCATTTTACAGGTGAAGTAACTTCATAACGCTATTTTTCATAAGGTGAAATTCAATAAAGTCTAATTCCATCATTCCTGGAAGAGTCTTCCAGAAATTCACCTCTTCCATTGCTACACACACCAAACTGAACAATGTTCCAGTAACAGCCTTTTTGTTAGACTCCATGACAGCATTAAGGGAACTTGATAGATTTTCTAAAGTGGTGCTAATAATCTAAGACATCAAGTAGTCCAACTCAAGGCATATAAAACCTCCCCACTTGGTAGACAGTAGAAAAATGTCATTTTATTGAATTTCCAAGCTGAATAAAACATTCCAAAGGAAAGTTTTCCACAGGGACTTAGAAAATATCCTTTCTTAAATATGAGAACTGCCTGTTATACAAGAGTTGAGGAAGTTCACATTTGAAGATTTTATTTTTCTCACTGAAGAAGCTCAAAAAGAAGTACATTTGAAGTTCAAAAGTTTTTCTGTGGCCATAGGAATCTGTGAATTGTAGAACTGAGCAAAAGCCTAATCTTTGGCATCAGCAGCTATTCATTAGTAAGCTTTAGGAAAGTGTGGGTAAGAGAAATAAACCATGTATCAGGAACTCAAAGAATCTACAGCTACACAATTTGCCTTTTTATGTACATCCTGGAGGGAACAATTTATCCTAACAAACGCTGTACTGTCATTTCTGCAAAGTTTAGGAAAGATACTAAAGAGCATGTTGGTATGTTTTTTTTCTTCTAATATTATTTATTAGACTCTCAAGTTGGAGTCAGAAATGGAAAGTAATTATCTTTCTATTTTGGCGTGCATTATTTTTGCTGTTTATTTGTTCTTGCTTTTAATTTTCTTCTGACATCTACATGACATTTCAAAACCAGTGGAGTAATAAATAACTCCTTAGTGCTACAAAATTATATTTCTAAAATCAGTGATAGAATTGAACTACCATAAAGGATGTCTCCTTTAAAGTGAGTCCAGTGATATATTTTATCTGGCAATGAATGAAAAATAAAAGCCTTTTAGAGACTGCTGGGGGAAAAGTGCAGATAAAACATCCTGCTGCCATTAGTTTGCCATTATCCAGACTGCCAATAGTAAGTGATCAACAGAGAAATATGCTGGACTTGAGCATACTTACAACTGCGCTCTTACAAAATGATTTTAAAATACACAAAATCACATCCAAAGACATTGTGAAAGTATTTTCTGAAACAATTTGAAAGGCTTTCTGCTTAAGGTGACAGAGTTTCTAACTTTACTTATTAAGAAATAGAGTTTTAGGCAGGGTAAGAGTGAAGACTTGTCAGAGAAAGATTGGGAATCCTGGCTTTTAAAGGCCTTCTTCCTTTTATTTCAGGACATCCAACAGATTTACCATCTTCCTTGTATAAGAACACACCTAATTAAAATTAATAGAATAAGCAGTCCAGGTCATTCACCTCAAGTAAATCCTCACTAACATTGAGCAAGAGTTAGTGAGTATTTCATAGTTCTCTGTTATCATAAATGGAAGATTAAAGTCTTTATATGTAAGGAAGAACCCTATTTCAAGTGAGGCCCCCTTCTCTTTCAATGATCTCTGGTCAATATTTTTGAAGGGATAGGAATCTGTCATACTAACCATTTCTTCATTGGGCCAGGATACAGAATCATCATTTTACCCACAAATTTGGAAGTTCTGATTCTCACTGACTCAATTATACCACTCTTTCTCCTTTATATATCACTGTGGTCCATCCTAATAGCTCACTTTAAGCCACAAAAGTGAACACAATAAAAATGTTAAGGAAGAAAAGAAGAATACCTGTGAAAATGTGAGAAGTACTAGAGTCATAGCTTTCTTAATATTTTAGGATGATATAAGCATGAGAGTTAGAAAATGGGTTTTATGTTTCAATTCAACTTACAAATATAAAAAGCATATGTCATATGAAAGTTACTGGACTAATCCTACTAGGGAAGGCAAAGAAAAGGCAAGAATGGGGTCCTGCCTTCCTGCGGTGTACATTGAAGGTGGAAGAAAGGGACATGCAACTATAATAAAACACATTGGTTAATTCATATTTTGAGAAAAAAAATGAACAAAGCACTACTGGAATCGATATGATAGTGCGATTATTTCCTATTAGGGACACTGAAGCATGTCTCATCAAAGAAGAGGTTTTGAGCAAGGTCTCCCAAAGACGCAAAGGATTTCAAAAGGTAGCAATGGCAGCAGGGGCCTTCTAGATGAGAGGACAATGTGGCAAAAATACAGAGTGAGGAAAAGCTCAAGGCTCGTTAGAGGATTAAGATGAGTAACGTGAAGCAAGGGGCTGAAAGAGCTCAAATATTCTTTGGTCTTACTACAGTGTACCTGCCTTGAAGAGTGAAGTTCTTTGTATTAAATGTTAGAACAATTAAAAAAGCACCCAGGATTGTGCTGTGCATAGCCCTAAATCAGGGATTCAAGGCCCTAAGCTAAAATCCTGCTCTTACATCAAGGTTCAGTTGTGTTTCTGGAAAGGCCATTGTGGTGAAGAGAACTTGGGCCTGAGATTTTTTCCAAGGCTGTGTTCATGTCCCATATTAACTGCCTTCTATTGTGATGAGCTCTTGTCTGCTGCTCCTGTCTGCCGTTCACTGCTGCTCCTATTCTTTAATTGTAAAATTAAACTCACATGTTCCTAGGGTTCTTTTTGGTCTTTGCTGTCTTTAACATCAGACTTCCTGACTCTGTCTGCATCCCCAGAAAGATGGCCGGTCACTGGACAAGTGGTTCCTGAAGTTCCCTAGACACTTCCATTAGGAACCTAATGGGAATATTCTCTGTTTTGCTCTTGCTCCACATACCCTTCCTCCAATCGTTTTTTTCTCCCTTTCTCCTATTTTTAATTTTTTTTTCCTTCCTTCCTTTTTTCTTTCCTTTCTTCTTCTTTCTTTAAACTCTTCCTCTTCTTTCCTTTACCCTTTCTCCTTCCCTCCACTTTCTGTTCCTCCTTCTCTTCCTTTTATTTCTCGGTTATCTTTTAATCCCTTTCTCCTTCACCTCTTAATCTCCCCTTTCTCCACCACCCTCTACAGTCTATCTTCTTTCATTCCACAAATGCTCCTGAACTTTTGCCATTTACTGCAACAGGGACAAAATTATGGGGCTTTGAACATCCTTAGGTTACACCCAGTGTAGCAAAGGACAAAGACAGGTGAAATGATAGTTACAGTATGGTGTGGCAAGTCCTGATATAATGAATAACCCTGAGTAGGCAGCTCACTCAGTCTTGATATATCAGTAAATTCTGCTCAAAAGAAAAAAAACATCTAAAATGGACTTGAAAACTAGGCAAAAGTGCCAGGAGAAGTAGAGGGTGTTCCAGTCCAAACAAATGGTATGCACAGAGATCCAAATACAAAAGCTCTGTATGTTTGTGATTGTACGTATTTCAGCATGATAAGAGTGGAAAATACAGGGTCTGGGTCATCAAGGGCTGTATGTGTCGTGTAAACTATAGATCTTATTCTACAGACAAGGGTGTTTCACTGTAAGCAAACGTGTAGGTGCCCTTTATAGAGATAAATCATGCTTTTATTTGTGAGTAATGATTGGAACCAATAAAGTGAAATATGAGGAGACTAGGAAAATTTTGCTGCAGATCAGTAGAAAAAACAGTGATGGTCTGAGTGACAGGCACAAAAAGATATGTAAAGATATGAGAAACTTAAGAAAGCTCATATTGGTGGGATTGAAAATTGACTGCATGTGGAAAAGGGGTGATAAAGAGAGAAGCTTCAATGTTGGATCCACCTTACCACTTTGGGACAATTGGAGGGGAGGTTGAGTCACTCACTGAGTATAAGTGGGGGAAAATTTGTTGCAATACCAAAAGCATCATGAGAAATATTCCTGGATCATGCCGGCTTTTTTCTGGTATAGTTTATCATATAACATCTGGAGGCAGGAACACATTTTTTTTGTGTGTGTATGTGTGTGCAATTATTTTCCACACTTTTTATTGGTGTATTATAGTTGTACGTATTCATGGGATTTGTTACATATTTGTACAAAAACAAAATATGACAATGTCATTTGCCCAATATCACTCTCTAGCATTCCCCTGCTCTCTCCCTACCTTCCATCCCTTGGTCCTATTTATGTACTGATCTCCCCGTTTTAAGGAGATCTACCTCCACCTTTGTTTTCCTTTTTCCACTCTAGCTTCTGAATACAAGAGAAAACATACAACCCTTAACCTTCTGAACTTGACTTATTTCCATTAACATAATGATCTCTAGTTCCATCCATTTTCCTACAAAAGCCATAATTTCATTATTCTTTATAGCTGAATAAAACTTCATTGTTATATATACTACATTTTCTTTATCTATACATCTGTTGATGGACACCTGGGCTGGAGGAAGACAGTTCTCTACAGTGGGTAAGAATGCAGTGTTAGGCTTGACACTAGAGGGGACTGGGGTTAAATCCCACTTCAGTGGGATTTTTACTGTGTGATTTTTAAATTGCAGCAAACCAGATTTCCTCTTCTGCAAAGGGAAAATGATAATACACATCATAAATTGCTCATGAAGATTAAGTAAGCTTGTGTATCTAAAGCATTTATCACATCACCAGGAAACTATAATCAGCCAATACATGTTGGCTGTATTATGATTGATTTGTGGTTCATTGTTTTGTTTTTGTTCTGGAGGAGGAGATGACATTTTGTATAATATTCACTGAACAGAGAGAGATGAGATTTAAGTACTAGTCCTATTTCCCTATTGATCTTGTGAAGAAATCTTGTGTATTTCTCTGGGCTGTTGTTTGCTTCTCTTATTTTTGTCTGTTTCTTCATTATCTAACCATGGTAATATTACAGATCATGGAGTCCGATAGCAAAGATTGTCTATCAAATATTCACATTTAACAAAGGAAATAAAGAGTTGTTGTTAACATTTAGGCATATTACAAGGTATGTAATTATTAATTATTTACACTGAAATAAAAAATACTTCTATCACATTTTTCCTGGTTTCACCATTATCAGAAAGAAAAAGTGTTTGTACAAGATGATTCCCTTTTTAATTTTTTTGCTAATTATTTTCTATGAAACTGTTATACACCAAACACTGCTATGATTAAAATTTTATTACTTCAAAAGAAGGTTGATCACATTGGAATTTATTTTACCCTTATAATCAGATTCTCTTCTGGGATTTCTATTTGTATTAATGATGTTATAATTCCTTCAGACATGAATTACATATTAAAATTATTATACAAAGTATGTGCTCTGATTATATACTTACTAGTTTTACTTTCCAATTGATTTCAAACGTATCCAGCAGATGTTAGAGACACAAATATTCTCTAACTCAGCTCATGATTTTCTCAGCACCTCATACTAATGTCCATCTTATAGAAGCTCATGGTGTATTTGCACCTATGAATTACTGGAACAATTGACACTTGGCATATTGTTGAAAAAATGAATAAATGAATAAAATATAATATGAGATGATCTTTGAAAATCTCACATTAAATCCTAAATTAGAAGTATCTGTGTAGAGAAACAGCCAATTTTTTTTTAAAAAGAAGAGCAAGATCTTATATCTTGCTCCACTCTAATTTTCCAAATACATATGTATTTGGCTCATCTTTTTAATAAGATAGGAATAAAAATCTAATCCCCTGAGATGTCTAATAAGGTTGGTGAAAAGTGTATTTCATCTAGATAATAATGTTTTTCTACTTGATGATTTTAAGAGAGAAAGAACTTTAAAAGGAAGGGAAATTAATATTCTGAGTTCATTTACTCAATATAAACTACGATCTCTGTAATTCGGAAGTTATTATTGCAAGTTGTGAGGCCATACTAAGCATTTTGATGTATATAACTTAAATAAATAAATAAAATTTAAGTATTCAGATAGTCCATATATGTAAATCAGGTTATACAACCTCAAAGACCATAAAAATTATATTTTCCAAATTAAGTTTCAATTATATATTTCTTATTGTTTATGCCTTTAGCCATCATTTCGCAAAAACAAGCAGAACTAAAGCAAACAGACTCTTACAAATGAACACATGACTTTCTTTCATATCTTATAAATACAAGGCAATATCTACCACGATTATTTTAGTCTTCATCCCTCAGCCTTATTAAGTCTTCTTGAGTTATTTTGCACCATGTAGTATAGTAAAAACTATAAAATAAAATGCAAAAGTAAAACATTTCAGAATCCTGGCTTAAAAATTCAAGCATATTTTATATTAAAATTAAAGACATTTCCATTTTCAGTGGTAAAACATCTTATTTAGACAAATATTACTAAAGCTTTTCATCTTAATAAAAATAACTAAGTAAGTATTGAATGTAGGTCAGTTGCATCTTCAATGCTAAAATATATTAGTAAAAGTAAAGTAAATTTGTATAAAAATTACAAGTACTACTAGTCATAGGCAAAGTAGTTTTTAAAATAATATATCTTAATGGCTTATTACAATTGTTTTTTGTATATTATTTATGTCTATACATGTATAACTTAATGCATTTTGATGAAAAAAAATTTTGATAGTGATCAACCAAAAATAAATATTCACTGCCTATTTTTTATAATGATATATACATATGTGTATGCAGAAACTCTACTATGTAACTACAGAAGAGATTTGTATGTAACTACAGAAGAGTGTCTAATTCTGAAAAGTATATAAAAAGACAAAGCAGACAAAATGTTGTGTTGCTGTTTATAGTGCAGGAATGATAAGAAAAGAAAAACTGAAAAAATAGAATAGAAAAGCTGTTTTTATTTAAATTTAAATAATATTTTAAACTGATTGCAAACGCATAAAATTGTACATATTTATGGAGCATCATATGATGTTTGGATATATGTATATATGTGTGATGATTAGATCATCCTGAACATATCTATCCCTAACATTTATCAGTTCTTTGTGGTGATTCAAAATCTTTTATTCTGGAAATTTGAAGTATATAGTCCATTATTGTTATCTATAGTCACCCCTGGGTGCAATAGCATGCCAGAATGTCTTGCTGCTAAGCACCTTTAACTTATACCTGCTGATGAACTTTACTCATCCCTTCCTCACATCTGCTTCTGCCGACCTCTGGTATTCACCATTCTACTCTCAACTTCTGTGGAGTTAACTTTTTAGATTCCACACATGAGTGAGAAAAGAAAAGAGAACTTGTCTCTTGAAATCATGAAGCACTTGTCTTTCTATGCCTGGCATATTGCACTTAACATAATGATCTCCAGTTCCACAGGACAACAAAGTCTTAATAGGAGACTATTACAGAGTTCAGAATAGGATATCCCAAATTAAAGAATTAATTTATGGCATTATAACTCAACTGGGAAGAGTCATCATGATCATGATTTCCTAAATGCATGCTGTTCATCCCTAGTTCTTAGTAAACACTTTCTAGAGCCAGCAGATCAGATAGGGTTCAAGAACATTAAATCAGTGTAAACTCTCCTAAGTAATTGTTATTTTGGCTCCTAGATTTAGTTTTCTAGTTTATTTAGTAAAGTTAAAAGGACATATGAAGGAGAAATTATGCATACAGTGACCATTTTCTACAAAGTTCACATGAAAGTTAAGATGTATATATGTGAATTAGAAAAATATTGACAGCTTTGTTTCTTCAACAAACATCTTTTAAGAACCTATTATGTATCATGAAGCAGGCCTTGTAGGATCCTTGAAGCAAGGAGCCATGTTTGTCTTAGTTTTTGCTGTATCCCATATACTTGGCATGTTGACTGTGACATAACAAGTGAATATAATTTGGAAAACAGAGCTGCACAAAATGTACTTACAAAAAATAATGCAATATTGAAAGTGTTCTATAAATATGGAGAAATTACTATGGAAACCCAGGGTTTAGTTTAATTTTTTATTTTTAAGGAAATCTATTTTTAAGCAAATAGATTAATTCCAGTGAAAGAGGGCATGGAAGGCCTTTTGGAAGAAGGGGTGTCTTTGAATTGTGACTGAAATTTTAGGTAGAAGTCTGACAGTTCATTATTAGTGTACAGCATCTGGGGAAAATTGAATTGCCTTGAGGAACGAGGTAGCCAACATATATGAGTGAGGCAGACTGTGTAGGAATTGTGGGAGCCCCCAGAAGACAAGACCCACCTACTTGGGAACAACTACTCTATCCACTCTAGCTAATTATTACTTTGTGCAACTGAATACTTCAGGACACCATCACAACCAAGTTTTCAAAAGAAGCTGCAAATCTGGAGTGTTCTGTAAAATCTCTCCTTTTAACCATCTGCAAGCAATTAAGAACACTTTCAATATTGCATTGTTTTTTGTATGTGCATTTAGTGCAGCTCTATTTTCCAAAATTTTCACTGAATTCTTGTTATGTGCCAGCATGTCAAGTACATGGGATACAGTAGCAACTAAGACAAACGTGGCTCTTTGCTTCAAGGATCCTACAGGGCCTCCTTCTCAGTATATAATAGGTTCTTAACAGATGTTTGTTGACGAAACAAAGCTGTCAATATTGTTCTAATTCACACATATGCATCTTAACTTTCATTTAATTTATATTGGCTTCATATTTGTGTCTTTGACTTCACTGTCATTCCTGTCCTTATTTAGGAGATAATCCACTTCTCACTCACTTTCAGGAGTGATGGCAGATATTCATTGAAATAGCATACAAACTCTTTAAGCGTTGTTTTCTTTTTCTTTTCTTATTTTATTTTATTTTCTGGTAATGAAGCTTGAACCCAGGGGTGCTTAACCACTGAGCCACATCCCCAGCCCTTTTATTTATTTATTTATTTATTTATTTATTTATTTATTTATTTATATTTTGAGACAGGGTTTCACTAAATTGCTTAGGGTCTCACTAAGTTGCTCAGACTGGCTTTGGGATCCTCCTGCCTTTTCCTCCCAAATCCCTGGGATTACAAGCATTCACCATCATACCTGGATTTTAGCATTGTTTTCTATGTTATTTATACATTGAAACTGCATCTAATAAGGAGATAGCTCAAGTTTGAAATACTGTATTTTGAATGATGCTGTGGGATAAAATGACTACTCAAGATTTTGCATTTTTTTTGCTCTTTTCAGAAATATCAGCTATAATAATATATGTATCAGAGTATTTTTTTAAAAAACTTGTCTTAAAACTTGCAAGAACTTAACATTTGCTTCCTTTTTAAAAAATTCCTAATAAGCCATTTTATAACAGAAAGTTGGGTTAGACAAAAACTATGTATTGCAATGAAGAGGACTTTCCCAAATATGATAAATTACACAAAATCTTTTAACCTTGTGTTTTGAGCACAAAGGCACCTTTAAGGGTATCTCCAGTAAGTGCTATATTAACACAGAAGTTTAGTTAATTACAGCCACTATTCTCACGTACATTAACTGAGTGTGAATACCAAGCAATTTAATAGTGTGCCCCTGAGCATTAATACCTAATGAAATTGGATTCCATGTTTCCTCTAATGAGCTCATTGCTTTTCTAAATATGGTCATTGCAGGTAAATGATCAATAGCCTTGAAACTGACACCACTACTGGATTATTTTGGCAAGACAGAAAGAGTCTTCTTAAATAAAATAAGAATTTGTGCATATACATGTCAGACCATTTTCTAAATAAAATCATATATAACAGGAATGACCATATGTATCAGTAATATTTTGATGAATGACTTAGTAGAAAAATGTGGACAATCATCTGATTATAGAGCAGTGGCTTCATATCCACGTGATATATCATAAGTTTGGAAACTGGATCCTGTGTGTTTATTAACTGAGAGATTTCAGGGAAAGTAGGCTATGCATAGATCTGATTTCTTTTTAAATTTTTTTTGTAGTTGTACACAATAACTTTATTTTATTTATTTATTTATTTATTTATTTATTTTTATGTGGTGCTGAGGATCGAACCCAGGGACTTGCATGTGTGAGGTGAACGCTCTACTGCTGAGCCATAACCCCATCCCCCTAGATCTGATTTCTTTTATGGTGTAAGAGTTCAGTACATACCAAGTCTACTGTATTAGTGTCCTCATGCTGCTGTAACAAATGACCATCAACTGATGTATTAATGAAAAAAAAAAAAAACTCTTTCTCTCACACTTCCAGAGACCAGAAGTTTGGAATAAGTGTTGGGAATACTACAGCGTCTCTGAAGCTTCCCCAGGAAAATTTGCTCCCCTTTCCTCCAGCTTCTAGCAGCTGTTGGCATTCTTGGGCTTGTGGTTGGATATCTCCAATCTGTGTCTGTGGTCACAATGACTCTTTCTCTTCTGTCTCTGTCTCTCCTTTATGTGTATTTTATAAGGATTCTTGTCAGTAGTTTAGAACCTATCTGCATGATCTCCTCACCTCGAAATCCTTGATTATATCTGCAAATACCCTTTTTCCAAATAGTCATATCCATAGATTCTAGGGATTAGGATGTGGACATATCTTTTTGAGGATTACCATTCTCCCATCCTATGCACCTCTCTCACTTTCATTATTTTTTGTAAGGCTGAGCACAACCACTATGTAAGTCATTGCAAGTGCTTTACTGCCATTTTACTTTATGGAATAAATAATTTCCATTGTGTATGTATTTACAGATTTTGAATACTTACAACCACCATCTCATTATCTGCCTTATACAGATAAGGAAATTGAAATTCAAAAAAAGTAAGATCATGCCCATGGTTATAACAGTTATTAAAAATGTATTTTATATTTAAGGTTTGTGCATATGTAAATTTAGATGTTCACATCTTCTTTAGAAATCAATGTGTTAGATTTCACAAGATGGATTTTCTGCATCAGATTTTTTGGACTCTGTGTTTCTCCCTGTCAGATAACCTTCCATAAAATCGTGAACATTACTTCCAGATTTAACCTTAGAAACAGCAAGCCAAAGTGAGGTTTTGAAGAATAACAGCTGTGGGCATGAGATTCAAGTTAGAGCTTATTTCATCCAAAGCTATCTTCCAGTATCCAATTCTGGAATACTTTATCCTGAAACAGATTGGGGGTTTCTTTTTTTAAATGAGCCTTAAATACAGCATAGTGCTTAAGAACACACACACATACGGCTATATGTAAGTCCTCTCATCCTTCATTTATGGACTATTCTTGTGTCTCCAGTCCTTATTTATAAAATGGGTGATAATAGTGTCTCCTGAGGTCCTTAAAGGAATAAATGAATCAATACTGTGCTTAAATAATAACTGTTGCAAAGTATACGACAATGCATAGCCATTATTATCAATTCTAAGTATTTTTAAGTAAAGCAATAGTAAAGGTACCACATTCAAAATTGTGATGGAGTTGTAAGCTGGATAGTTTTATTTGGCCCCAAACAGAATTTCAAAGCAGAACTTGAGCTGAGAGTTTCCTGGTTCATGGGATTCTTAATATTTGATTCCCTTTTGTAAAGCAAAATGTTTTTATGCCCCTTTCCTTTTATGTTTTTACTTCCCTTTAAATTGGTGTGGTCCCAATTTAACATCCCTTCCTTTACATTTCTTCCCCACCTTATTCTGCTATTTATTCTTTCTTGGGAAAAATTTTAAGTTTTAATTTTCCAAGATAATTCTTAAACTTTAGTATTCCCAGGTTTCCGAAGTAATGTGATTTCATAAATGAGTCTGAAGACACAATCCTATTAGCTCCACGCCATAAGCATGAGCTTTGCCAAGAATACCTGAAACTATCTTCTGTTGGCATGTTTACAATTGTAAAACATCTACTGTGACTCAGAGCTTATGGATTAAGGATGGGAAAATTCAGAGCACTGGTACCCTTTAGCTCTAAGTGGACTTGTGTCATTGGCACATCATTTCCAACTAAAAATGGTTGACTGCTGTCAAATGGGATGAACTTAATGCTCAGTTTGTTTATATACACATCGCAGCTCAAATATTTATAATATGCCAGTAGAACAAGGAGGAAAATGACTTGGAACTTTCAGTCATTTATTTGTGTCTTTTCATCTATTGGCTTTCTTTGCTAATTTTAAATTTATGAACCTCATAAAATTATAACACCTTTTTTTCATGAAACTCACTGTTCATTTCATAATGAAGAAAAATTAATGTTTGTTTCTCATAGACTCCAGACATAAACAGTTATCATCTATGATTGTATAGATTTTTTTTTTATTAGCAAATGTCAGCACAGGAAAGTGGGATGTATTTTCTCCATGTGAATCCATGACTCAGTGATGGAACTAGCCATAGATACTTGAATACATTTAGTTCTGATTTTGTCCCCCTGAGCCATGACTTATTTCTTCACACCACCTCAATCAGGAAGTGGTTTCATTTCCTGGTTCAGAAAGCTTTTCACTGTCAGCACTTAAGAGAAGATATTCCAAAATGCACTGTTTTCAGTAAATGAAATTCTGATCACGTTCACGACCGACCACAGTGCCTTGCTCTTAGACACAACACCAGGGGGGTCTCTTTCTCTGATGAAGTGAAAGTGAAGGGTGTCTGCCTCATTTCATAAGGTGTCTTCTCCAATATCCAGGTGAGCACAAAGTGCCGAGGCCTCTGGTGGGAGTGTGTCACAAATGCCTTCGACGGGATTCGCACCTGTGATGAGTATGACTCTATATATGCAGAGCACCCCTGTACGTAAGCCTTGATGCCCTGCTTGCCAACAGAGGAATGCCATGGGAAATGGGACTCCCATATCCACTGCCTGTTTTGATTTCTGTAGTACTAAAGTCCTGTCCAGTTAGAGATGTTTCTATTAGAAATACTTTTATTTCTGAAATGGGTATTGAAACACATTTTAGCACATTTTGTCTTTTCCCATATATTTGTAAATTCCTTGAGTGTAAAATATCATCTCTGCTATTACAGTGCCTCATATCCAGTAGGCTTGCAGTAAGTGCTTTTTTAATTGAAATGAGTCTTTTTGTACTGTGTTTTTATGATTAGAATTGACAAGTTAGATGAATAACATTTCAGAAATGTCTTTTCAGCGATGACATTTTTTTCAAATAGGAAGTTTGCATTTATTTTAATCATATTTGCTAAGACAGAAGTAGAGATAGAGAGGCAGAGACAGGAGGAGATAGATAGTCAAAGGCAGACACACAGAATGTAGGGATCAGAGGATAAAAAAATCAACACCAGTGGCACATTACTGGTAGCACATGAGAGCCAGTGTCTTTAACTTCTTTACTTTCAGCTTTAAATCCTAGTTGGGTATTAGCAAGGCCCATGTTACTATAAATAAGATCTCTTAAATTATAAAATCTTATTGTTGATTCTTTCAATCCTTCTTTATTATTTAAGACATTGAGCTGTGCCAAGAAATACCAGTTCTGTTATTAAAGCAAAGTGGTTTTAGTCCCATTCAAAGCAAATGGTGGGTGATGGAGCCACATGGCAACTTCTTTTCTTAAGATGAATGAGAAGTCGAGTCTTGGAATGTGACATTTCCCCCTGGACAGCTGTTTCAGTCCAAGGAAAAGCACTTAGAGCTCTTTACCTGCTATTTAGGAGTTAGGTCCCTGAAACATTTTTAACATAATGCAGAATGTTAAAGCACTTTTTACTAATTTTTTGTTTAAAAGTCTTTTTAATTCTTTCCATTTTCCCCTCCCCATACTACCTATAAAGAAGCATGATTTGGCAAACGGGAATGGAAAGTCATGTTGGGCACTCAGTACATAGCCAGAGCTGAGAGGAAAAACAAACGATTAAACAGTTCAAAAATTGAAGAACTATTATGTACATTTATTCAAGTGAAAAAAAATTACTATAAGCCCACTATACAGAGAAAACCTCTGCTTACAAATATGTTCCTCTTAAATATTTTGATTATTCCATCTCACATGTTTCCTTTTGTTCTTATTATTTTCAAATAATAAAGACCCAGACTACTTTTGAATTTTATGAAAAAAAAATAAGGATATACAGATCCAGTCCTTTAAAAAAATTCTTTCATATGTTTAAAGACAACAAGAATGAAAATCTATTCTAGAAGAATATCATATCAAAACCCTGTACATTAGGATGTTTCCTATGAGGAAGTAAAATTTCATTTTTAGTTTTGCTATTTTTATACAACCACAGTTAGAAAACTTTCCATTGCCTTCCTACTGTGTCTGACCCTAGGTGTTTCGCAGAGCTCCTATTGATAAAGATAATTCGAGATGCTTCTCCATGCACAAATTGACATTTTAGCTCCATTCTGACAGCTGAGTCCCACATGATACCAAAAACATTCCTCATCCGCTTGCATGAGTAATTTGCTTGCAGGGCTTCCCTTCTGGAACCAAGCTGACCATGTAACCAATGGGTTATCCCATTGGCAGGAGTCCTGGAGCTCCAAGGAGACCCTACATGTAGGGAAAAGGGTGGGAAAAAGAAACCAGAGCCCATGAGGGTCTGCATGAGTGCAGACCACCCCATCCCAATGGTGCTGCTGGCCCCAGGTAGTCCCAGGCTCAAAAGTGGAATGAGACAATGTCAAAGGAGGCCCTCAAAATACTCCTTGGCCTGGAACACTGAATGAGAGACCACTTGTACATGCCATTTGAAATAAATAGGATATGCTGAAAAAAAGAAAAGAAGAAGAAGAAAGAAAAAGAAAAAACCTGATGTCATTTATTTAGTTTTATATTTTTCTTTTCCCTCAATTTCTAGAAAAATGAGCCTCAGATTTGGAATATTCAATTTTTTTGAAATAATGCCAACTTTTGAGATATTACAAATTAAATTCTAAAAATTTAATATTCATACATATTAATGAGATAAGCATATATAGTATGTTCTCCTACAAATAAGGTAGAGGAGGATTTTATGCTTTGACTTCTCAGATACAGAGATATTTTCTCATTTTAAATAAGGAAAAAAAATGGCTGCATTTCTTGCAAGCAACAAATAACTACATGTGCTCTAACTTTACCTCATCATTGAGAAGAAAATATTTAAAAGACAAGGATACCTCAGATCACTATGAAAATAAAATATAATTACTGTGAAAGGAATAAATTTTGTTACCCTTGTGTATCCACTAACATGGTTGTAATTCCAACTTCATGTAATTAACTCTCCCTTTGTGATATAACTTCCTTGCTGTTAATGTAGCATAACTGTCATTCTGAACTTATGAGTCTTTTCCAAAAGGTGACAGCAGCTGCTCTGCTTCTATTTACCTGAGCCTTTCTTTCCTGTTCTACATTCTTATTCCCTGTAGCTTTAAAATATGCTCATTTGACAGTACAGAACTAAAGGGTTAATGTGGAGTTTTGGCCAAGAAGTGACATGATTTGAAGGGCTGAAAGAGAACATGATCTGGCTTCCAGAGATGGTCTTCTATTTAATAGCAGAAATGAATTCTGCTTTCTAAAGGTCTTCTCGTGGTTCCCACCAGTCTGAATTGTCAACAGGAGTCTTAAAATATTTTATCTTATATTCATGTGCAAAATTCTAACAATTATTTTAAATATTTCAAGAAAATGTCAAAAACTATGGAGATCATTTATTAATTTATTCATCGAGTATTTATTGGGTGACTGCCACAGAGAAAATATTCTACCTTCAATTTAGCATTCAGCTATAACACTCCAGAGCAGGAAGCAAAAAGAAAAACATTTTCTTAGTCCCCACTATCTACCAGGATGCAATCTGCTAAAATGCCAACAAAACTAAGTAATAAAAATTTATAATGGCAATAAGTTCAGACTCTTTTTGAATTTTATGAAAAAATTAAGGGTATTCATAGCCAAGTTTGTACAAATGTCAAATCTGAATTCTATCATTGGGTTTGTACCAATGTATATGGTTGTCTGGCTTTTTTATGTTGTTGTTGTTGTTTTTAATGTACCTCTGTGAGTTAACATGTCTCTTCCTCTGACTGCTGTAACCATGTGCCCTGTCATCCAGTGAAGCTGGTGGTCACTCGAGCATTGATGATTACTGCAGACATCCTAGCTGGATTTGGATTTGTCACCCTGCTCCTTGGTCTTGACTGTGTGAAATTCCTCCCTGATGAGCCATATGTTAAAATGCGCATCTGCTTTGTTGCTGGAACAACATTACTAATAGCAGGTACTGGATGGGATTAGCAACAGGGGTAGAGATACTCACCCAAGGACAGCACTCCTTTCCTGTTCTGGAGCCGTTCATTTTAGGGTCATATGTTGCTTGCTTTACTAGATTGAAGGAATAGCAAGCATTCCTACCAGCCCTGCTTCCTACCTTTGGAATCACATAGTTAATCTTCTGTTATTATTTCAAGATAAGGTATGCCAAAGTTTCCCAACTAATTTTTAGCCAATTAAAAAGATATACAATGCTTTATTTCTTAAAAATAATTTCTTTTGTAATTATTCCTAAAGTTAGATCCTAAAGTTAAGTTCCAAGCTGTCACCTTCTACTTATGCCTCACCAATTTTTTAATGTAATAAATGAATTGGGCCAAGTCCTATGTTACATGTTCTTCATATGCCAACCCATTTGATCATAAACAAACAGATTGTATTATTAGCTTACTTAACAAGCATATGAAGAAATGGAGTTCTGAAAGCTAATGAATCAAATGTAAATAATAAACAAGAAGTCAATAAGTACTTTTAAAGCAGTGTGTTTGGGGCTGGGAATGTGGCTCAAGCGGTAGTGCACTCACCTGGCATGCGCAGGGCGCTGGGTTTGATCCTCAGCACCACATAAAAATAAAATAAAGATGTTGTGTCCACCAAAAACTAAAAAAAAAAAATATTAATAAAATTCTCTTTCTCTCTCTCTTTAAAAAAAACTGTGTTTAATGGCATAGCAAAATTGATATTTCACTCAGATCTATGCTCAAATTCAAAGTGTAGTACTCTATCATGACATAATGTATTTTTTGGGTCTTCATGCAAGTTGGGAAGAGATATATTAATGAAGAAATCAAAGTACTGGAAGACTGTAAACCAGAAGGGCATTTTAAATGGTAGCAGCAAAAATTTAGCAAGCAGTTATGTGAGAACCTGAGCAGGTAGTGTGAAGTAGTAAATGGATAGGGAATTTGGAACTAAAGATACCTGAGATATATCTTCATGTCATGTCATTTCCATATCTGCAAAACAGGGTAAAGCTGGGATAGTGATATCTACCCTGAATTGCTATCGTGAATTTTCAGCCAGGCACAGTGGCAGGTGACTTTAATCCTAGATATTTAGGACATCACAGCAAGAGGCAGGAGGATTGCACATTCAAGCCTGAGCAACAGCTGGCCTTGAGTTTGTGCTCCTCTTGTCTCAGCCTCCCTAGTGTCTGGAATTACAGTTGTGCCTCACCATGAATGGCAAAACTAAATTTAAAAAAAATAAATGAGTCGGTGAAAAAAAATCCAGTAGGAATTACTGAAGTAATGACTAAAGTAAATGCCCAGGTATGACTAAATCTTCGAAACCACTATTCAGAATGACAATGCTATACACACATATTTTTAGAAGTGTATTATCTGTTTTGAAGTTTGAAAAAGACATTTCCAAATTAACATAGAGGTAACAATATTATAGAAAAAGTGTGGTTGTTCGTACCTCTTTTTGTTAGGTTATAAAAAATATTCATGATTTGATCCTTCTTAAATTATTTGCATTAATTAATTAATTAATTAATTAGAAGAATTAAACAAAAATGGTTATTTAAACTAACATATAAGTCTTCTCAGGGGCAAAATGGAAAGATTTAGAAATTCTAGAAGCACCCTTTTACAGTGAAAAAAGGGTGTTTCTCAGCTTAATACCTTTCTTTCTTGCACCTAGGCCTCAACATATAACTTACACACCTTTAAAGGAAGGGAACCCTGGAAGGCTTCATTTCAAACCTGACAATTGTCAGAGAGGCTAAATGGTGGGAATTCAATTTTACTTAAAGGAAGTAATGTTTGTTTATTCTTATATGGTATGGAGGTGGTAGATAAGAATTTACTTAAAAATAAAGACAATTTTTACTTTGGATTTTTTTTGACCCCAACACATTACAATGACTATAATTACAATATAAATGACTTCATATACAGTTGGCATTGCCAGGTGCGGTGGCGCATTCCTGTAATCCTATCGGTTCAGGAGGCTGAGGCAGGAGGATCTCGAGTTCAAAGCCAGCCTCAGCAAAGAAAGCAAACCGCTGAGCAATTCAGTGAGGCCATGTCTCTAAATAAAATACAAAATAGGACTGGGGATGTGGTTCAGTGGCCAAGTATTCCTGAGTTTAATCCCTGGTACCACTCTCCCCCCCAAAAATATTAAACACAGTTGGCATTTGGTGCTGACTATGTAGCTGGTATGACTTCAGTCATGGGTTAGGGAAGAAAGAGAACACTCTTAATGACATACTTGCAACATGCTCCATATTATTTTACAATTCTCTTTCATTCAGGTGCTCCAGGAATCATTGGCTCTGTGTGGTATGCTGTTGATGTTTATGTGGAACGTTCTTCTCTGATTTTGCACAATATATTCCTTGGTATCCAATATAAATTTGGTTGGTCCTGTTGGCTTGGAATGGCTGGGTCTCTGGGCTGCTTTTTAGCTGGAGCTGTCCTCACCTGCTGCCTATACCTCTTTAAAGGTAAATAAAATAGCACACTTCCTTGCCTCCACTATTATCCTTCCAACCCCAGAGAAATACATCTCATTTACTTATAATGGTACTTATTTACACTCTTACCTATTACCATTAAAAATTCCATGTGTTCAATGACAATTGACTTGCAATACATAAGCTTTATTGCTCAAGCACAAAAATATAGAGTATATGTTCTTCAATACTAAAGTGAACTGAGAGGCAGCAAAATAATTGTTAAAGAAATTGATGTGGTACATTTGGTTTCTAAAAAACACAGTATTCAAACAGAAAATTCCTTTCATCATCAGAAAAAAAAAGTAAATTCCTCAGCTTAATTTTAAATTTAAAAATAACTTTCAGGATGAAAATGTTATATTTTTCCCCTCGGATTTTTCCTAGGATTCCTAGATGATTCCTACTAAGAAGTATGATTCTTGTTCCTTTGGGGGTGAGGAGTGGGGGTGGGGGCAGGGGGTGGTAGGAACAACCATAGAATGACATCATTTTTTTCTTTTTCCAAAGTTTACCAAATCACACTTACTGTTTTATTTCTGCATTTTCAAACAGATGTTGGGCCTGAGAGAAACTATCCTTATTCCATGAGGAAACCCTATTCAACGGCAGGTGTTTCCTTGGCCAAGTCTTATGGGGCCCCTCGGACAGAGACTGCCAAAATGTATGCTGTGGACACAAGAGTGTAAAGAGCCACATTATCAGTCTGTTTGTGTTATTTAATTAATTAATCAATACGTTCAAATTAATAAAATAGAGGCTGGGACAGTTATTTACACTTCATATTCAACTAAATTAATGGCTAGCTTAATCAAACCATCACTTCTGTTTCTCTTTCTACTCTCCCCATACACTTTCCCTGTGTTTTAAGGTAAGGTTGCTAGAATGTGGAGATGTTTGTTCCTGATTTCTATATTGCTACTAGACATGACCACATGGTGATAATAAAACATAAAGCAATCTTTAAAAGTGGTTGAGATTCTAATCTTTGGAACTTCTGACAAGCTTTGTCTTTCGGGTCACTTTTTGTGTTCTCAAGGAGGACTGTGTTACTTGATAACTTTAAGGAATTTTTTTTCTGAATTTAGGCTTGTATTTCAAAGTTTAACATTGCTTTGACTTAGCTAAAATAGAAAGAACCATCATCTGATATACCAGCCACCAGTGGGAGTTAAAGATAAGAAGTTCCTCCATCACATTCTCAATGTCAAAGGCATGTACTAAATTAATACTGGAGTCAGGAGTGAATTTCTGCCTCATTAACAATGTAAGAAACCCATGTATTACTTTAACAGTACAAACATTGCCTATATAATGCCATTATTAGGTAGTAATAGTTATAGCTTCAGGGAGTTCACTCAGATACTAATGGAAATATATATATATATATATATATATATATATATATATATATACACACACACACACATATATGTATATGTGTGTATGTGTGTGTGTGTGTCTGTGTTGCTGGGACTTCAACCCAGAGCCCTGTGCATGCTAGAAAGTATTCTATCAACTGAGCTATATCCCCAACCCCTCAGCAACTAAATATATTTCTTAAATAAACCACATTGGAATTTACCAATTCAAAATGCCCACCAACAATTTCTTAATCCCAGAAGCAAAATATCCAATAGATGACAAAATCAAATAAAATATATATTGACTGAAATAAATGGAAGTTCCTCCTCTTTACTAAAAAAATCAATTTTCTTATAAAATAAGTGGGGTTTTGGAGAAAACAGGATCATATATACACTTTAAAATATCAATGGTGATTGCTAATGGTATTTAATTCATATTTATAATGTAATCATGTTGGGTTTTCAAATTGAACAGTTTGTTAAAAGTTTAGAAAACTTCATCTCAACTTTTTGATTCCTTGTAACACAAATGAAAAAGATTAATACCCTTGCAGTATCTTAGTATCAACAGAACTAGAAATTGGTTCTTTGGAAAAATTGAAATTAACTTGTGAATTTCTGAAGATCCCAAAAGAAATATTTCAAATTTAGAAAGCTAAGAATTATGTAATACTTGAGATGATAGATTCCAAGTGAGTGTATTAATGTTATTGAAAATGTTGTTTATGACTCCATTCAGTATCTTTTTAACATTATCCTCTGAAGCAATTCTAACTTTAGAATTAAGTACAATTGAATATTATTATATGGATATTAACTGTGTAACTGACATTTAAAATTATAGATTATTCATAGTAGTTATATGAGTTTTATTCTATAGATTTTAAAACATGTTGTATTCCTTAATCTTGGTTTTTATTTCTATTTTTATTCCTACTTCAATATTATGTTATATTATTTGTCATGTTTTATTTATTCCAACAAATTTCTTGAAATTCTTCTGAGCAAAACCAGAAAAATTAAATAGTTCATTAGATTATAAATATATATATATATGTTTTTCACTTTAAACTTTTCATTTGTATGAGAAAATATCTCAGAGGTGATATAATTGATATATATGGTCTTTCTGAATTTTTTCTCAATTAAAATGCTTTATATCCAGAGAGGAATATCAATGGGGTGAGGCAAGTTATTTGAAACATTTCTTTCTTTTTTAAAATTTTTTAAATAATTAAAAAAATTTTTTTAATTGTCAATGGACACAATATCTTTATTTTATTTATTTAGTTAGTTATTTTTATGTGGTGCTAAGGATCAAATCCAGTGCCTCACACTTGCTAGGCAAGCACTCTACCACTGAGCCACAACCCTAGCCCCAAATAACTTTATTTTTATTTGTTTATTGTTTATGTGGTGCTATGAATCAAACCCAGTGCCTCATTCATGCTAGGCAACTGCTGTACCACAGAGCCACAATCCCAGCTCTGAAACATTTATTTCTAAACAACTATAACTTAATGATGTATCAAAAATTGAAAATAATGCAAAATATATTTTATATAGCACCATTCTCCTGGGGATGATGTTTGGTTTATTTCTAATTTTATCTGTAATAAATAGTATCGCTATGAGCATTCTTGAACATGATCTTAGAAACATGCTCACTCCCTTCTCTTCAAAGTATACCTACAAGTGGGATTGCTCCATTACAGTTATGCATATGTTCAGATAGAGTGAATATTGCCAAACAGTTTTCTAAAGTGCTTGTACCAATTACACTCCCACAGTAGTATATGAGAGTTCCAATTGCTACACAGCCTTCCCAACACCTAGTACGGTCTTAAAATTTAGTTTCACGTGTGTGGGTGATGGTGATGTTTTTACTGGTACCAAAAGATAGAAAGCTGTATTCTTTCACTTTAATCTTCCTAAAAACAAATGTAGCCTTAAATATTTTATATATTTATTCATCACTTACAAATCCTATTGAGTAAAATTCATGTTCAAATATTTCTTTTTGCCATTGTCATTCAATTAATGGTATTTCCTCATGAAGATGATTTGTTTATAATGTAGTCCAGTTTGTTATTTTATTCTCTTTAGGATTTTCTGTCTTTCTCTTTTTTTTTTCTTTTTGGTGTGTAACCTGATTAAAAACTTTTGTCTACTTAGCTGGGTGCAATGGCAGAGGTTTGTAGTCTCAGCAACAAGGGAGGCTGAGGCAGGGAGATTGCTTGAGTCCAGGCATTCAACACCAGCCTGGGCAACATAACAAGATCCTATTTCTAAAACCAAACCAACAAAATCTATCCAGTGATATTCTCCTGTTTTCTTCTAAGCTGTGTATTTTAATGAGCCTTTATATTTTCTTCCATGCTAGCTTTAGCATACATACAGAAAATTGTAGAAATTTCAAATGCATAATTTGATAAATCTAGGACCAAAACACTACATAATCAGCATTGAGATCAAGAAATAATACTACAGCAGAACTTCAGGAACTAGTTTTTACCGACTTCCTAGATAATTCCTCTGCAGCTTTCTTGGCCCTAGTTAATTAACTGACCTAAGTTTAGAAATCTTTAAGTTAAAAAAAAAGACTAAGTAAATATAATTTGCAGATAGGAGTATTATACAGCTATACTACATAGCTTTCTAAATATTCCCTTTATTATATAGTTTTCTTGTTTATGGAACTGTGAACCTAAAAATTTTCAAGCATACTAAATTACAGCATAATGATGAATATATAACTCACAAACAAATGTATTGTTAAGAGAAGTTGACTGACTACATACACACACATGCAAATGTACACATGCATGTATAATTGATAATCATTGAGAATAAAATGAAGTAGAGCACTTGTGCTGAGAGCCATTGCCAAGTAGGAATGACGCATGGCATGACCCAGGTCATTTGCAGTGACATTGCATGTAAGGTGAACTTGCTCAAGGACCAGGGAGGATGGGGGTTAGGGTGCTCATTGGGTTTAGGGCGGTTCCAGGTTTAAGGTGTATCCTGCTGGGAATAGGGCCTATCCTGCTGCCTCCAGGCACCCGCTCCTTGAGTTCCCCTTGAGTTCTCAAGGGATTGAGAAAGTATTTGGGATGCAGAGCCCAGTGGAAGAGGGGATTTTGCCCAGAACCTGTGTGTAGAGTGCCGGTGACAGTTTGAGAGAGTTGCTGTTTGAATCTACAAGGTGTGTGGTGGCTCGTGATTTTGTGCCCAGCCAGACTGCGGCACACTTGATTTACAATGTTGAAAAGTATTTCTTTGCTTTCCAGAGCTCATTTCTCTGAAAATAAGTTGTTATAGACGTGTGCTTCAGAAGTCATAGAGACTCAATGTTTTGTTTTGTTTGGAAGCATGAACAGCAGTTTCATTTTAAGAGTATTAGAAATGTCTATCACTTATTTTGAGACTCAAGTCTGCTACTCAATTGAAATTTAAGTGTTTTGAATAAATTTATTTTTAAGAATCAAATGAATGATTCCATTGCCACCAGTTTATTTGCAAAGACAGGATATTGGACAAGCATCTTTTACATACTTCCTGTGGAGAGACATATTAGCTTTCAAAAATTTCTTTTAAAAATAACAGTAGTTTGTTTTGTGTTTGTTTCCACAGAAAGCTGAGTTCAGATCCTGCAAAAAAAAAAAATAGTTGTGAGGTTTATTTTAACTATTACTCAAACCAGTGAATTTTAAAATAACTGACTTATTTTCAATTTTTCTTCATAAAAATTAGAAAATATATAAAATACCAAATATAGAAAAAGTAAAAAAAAGGTAATGCAATTTCAATGCACTGACATGCAATGACAATCAGGAATGTAGTTATTTTCTCCCAAATGTTTAAACCTCAAATAAACATTTTAAACTTAGATGTGAATCACTACGTTAGTGAATCAGACATAGAGAATAATATTGATTTACTTCTAGAATGAGTTTTTGAGGTCATTTTGCTTTTTCCCCTTATTCTACAAAGGTATCATTTTAATTACTTTTTGCAATAACATGAAAAAAAAACACTGAGGCCTTTTTTAAAATGATGGTGTCATATACAATAATATTATGTCTAAATCTTTAAGGATTGTTGCTGATTTGTTTAAAAATAGTTACATCATTATGTGGGGTAGATACTAGCATTTTAGTCTTAATAAGAAAAGCTGGGAGCTGTCCTGAACTCACTCACCACCTTCATTTTCTCATCCAAGCAAACATTAAGCCCCACAGCTTCTAACTCATTAAAAGCCTCTTAAGTCATTTTCTTAGTCCCAGTCATTATCTTCATCCTAGCCCTCATCATCATCTTCTCTCTCCTGGATAACTGCAATAGCCTCTTCTTTTACTTCCTCCAATCTTCCTATTTAACACCGAAACCAGATTGTCCTCTTGTTTGTCTTAGGATAAGGTAACTCCATTGTTATGTGATAATTCAGCATGACCATGCATTAGCCTCAGGTACTTCTTTCTCCTACCTCTTCTTTAACCACTCTGTCCCTAGGTCATTACATTCCAACCAGTGTGCATTTCTTTCTCTGCCTCAAAGGTCCCAGTCTCCTCTTGCTTCTACCTCTGAAACACCTGTTCCCTCCCCTGATCCTTCTGCCTGACACCTGTTCTATCTCTAACAATGCCTCCCTTCAAGGAGGCCTTCCCTCACTTGCACAACTCTGCATTAGGTACTGGCATGTGTCTGACATCCAAGGACTCTTCATTGTCCTCGCTGGACACTTATGACAGTGATTACTTGTTCTTTCTCAGTTTCCTTTAAGATCGCAAATTCCAAGAGTGCAATATATTCTCAGCTTTCTACCCTGCTCTATTCCCTGTTTCTGACATGGTGTCTGATACATAGTAGGCTTTCAATACATATTTTTGAATAAATGAGTAAATAAATGAGATTAATATATTAGCTTGGAAGGGCTAAGCATTTATTGCATGCAATTTTTTTTGTTCAGTAGATCATTCTTTCCTTTGTTGATGCATATATTTGTGCAGCTTTATTGAAAAGGCAATCCCTGTTTTCAAGCAGCCCAAGGCATAGAGAGGAAAGAGAAATTTTAAAAATTAGTTATTTACAGTGACATGAAATAATCCTCTAATGGAGGTATATATTAAATACCATTGGGAAAGCAATCTCTATATCTGCTGCCTATGGAGTGGAGTGTTTCAGAGAAAAGGGAAAATTTTAGTTGAGTAAAGAGAGATTATAGACATTTTTAAAGCAAAGAAGGTAGGGGATAGAATTCTATGTAAAAAGAACAACTTGAACAAAGAAATCAAATCAAGAAAAGACAACTAATATCCCCAAATTTCAAGCAGTTCCACATACCGAGAGCATATCTGAGTAGAGGAGGCTGCACAGATTACTTTACAGTGAAGACCATGATAAGACAGCATTTTTTCTTATTTCCAAGGTGGGTAAATTGCCACTCAATGCCATCACTGCTACATTTCCTTCATCTTCTATGTGGTAAAGCCCGCTTTGCCATTAAAGACATAATTCTGATATCCCAATCCGTCTCCTTACTCTCTGCTCTCCTTTACATTTTAATCTTCTTACAGATCAATTCTTTTACCTTTTAAATTTTGTTTCTTTATTTCAATATTCTCAGGCTACAGAGAGTAGTTCCAATCTTCTTGTGAGGGGATAAACTGAGAATTAAGCAGAAAAATCATTCCTGTAGCTTTTGAGCTCAGAAATAATTGTTCTCAGATGCATAAGTTTGGTTTAAGTAATTTGGCATTAAGATATGCAGTAATTAACTAGAAAAATGTGCAATCCAATACTGGTTACCCTGTATTTCCATCCATAAAAGATGGTGACTTCCTCATTCTAAGAGTTTTAATAAATAATATTTATTAGTCTAAAAATAGAAAAGTAGAAAGCAGAAAACAAACAAATCAAATCAATCATCCTAGTTCCCAGAGTTTCTGTTGGCATAGTAAGAAAAAATTATATGTGTATAAGGTTTTGAAACAATTAACAATGCACAAACATAAATATTAGACATCAGCTCTACCCTGCCCCATGGTTTCCCCTCCAACATCCCTCTCCTAAGAAATATACCTATCTCTCATTTCTTATATCCTTTCAAAGAAAAAAAATCTTGAATTTATGGCATATGTGGATTCTTTGAAAATATATACACCATGCTATGACTCTATGTTTTTCCTTTAAAAATAAAGAATTAAATGCCTCTGGCATTTTCCCTTTTTTCATCCTTTTTTAATGGCTGCATAGCTCATTGTACAGAAGTACTATTTTTCATTAAATCTATCCCCTTAAATATCTCCATGGTTGCCAGTTGTTTTTTTTTTTTTTTTTTTGCTATTATGGGCAATGTTGGAGCAGATATGATTTTATAAACATCTTTGATTTTTCTATAGCCTTATAGCTGTAAAAATAATCTCTATGTTTAAGAGTAGAGTAGAAATGCCTGACAGCCTGGTGGCACATGCTTGTAATTTCAACTTAGTGAAACCCTGTCTCATAACAAAAAATGAAAAGGGTTGGTGATGTAGCTGAGTTGTAGAGTACTGTTGGACTCAATACCTAGTACTATAAAATAAAACAAAATAAAGTAGAAATGCTATATACATGTGAATTAAAATTTTTGATCCATGTAGCCCAATTACTCTCCAAGAAAAGGATAGACTAATTTACACGTCCACCAAGAGTGTATACAAGTGTTTGTTTTCTGCGTTTTTGCTATTAGTAATCTTTAATGTTGTGCAAACTATGGGTAAAAAAATTATATCATATTTTTTTGGATTTGCATTAGTTTAGTCAAATTATACAATTTACTTTCTTTTTTAAATATTTTTATTGGTTTGAATATATATATATATATATATATATATATATATATATATATATACACACACAACAGACACTAGTATGTCCCTATGTATAAACGTGGCTGTATAACGAATGTGATCCTGCAATCTGTACACGTGGAAAAATAAGATTAAGATTACGTACCCCATTTGAATCAAATGTATGATATGTCAAGATCATTGTAATGTTTTGAGCAACTAATAAAAAAATTTAAAAAATTATAAAAACTATCCATATATGTATACTTTGTGTATATATGTGAATACGTGTCTATTATAAACAAACTCTCCTCTAAAGTCTTACATAGTTTATTTCTGATCTCAAATGTGTATAATCTAAAGCTTACTCTTGCACAGACTGGCCCATTCTAGTGACTTATATTGATGCTCCAGTGTGCCCTTAGGATGACTGCCCCCACTTTAAGCAGCTTATCATCCTACCCCTTTTTAAAGCATTCTCTCCTCACCAAGGGGGGAAAAAAAACAATTGTGCAGTTCCAAAGATATCTAGAGTTCCAGAAAACTTGTGGCACTCTTATGAGATTGATGTATCTTTCTTTATTTCAACTCTTCTTAGGCAGCATTAACACATTTTATTGGACACACTACAAGTACAACATCATTCACATTACAACATCATTCTATAGGATGTTGGGTAAGCTTGCAATTAATGGCCCATTGATTATTTTAATAAATCCCTAGGCTTTCTTATGTTGTGTCTCTCAAAACTCCAAGAAAAGGTAATAGCTCCAGTCCTTCTAATTAGAAGGCAATTATCAGCATTAGCTAAGACTCTTTATCATTATACATTTACCTGGATATAGAGACTTTAAAGTGACAATTATCTGAATTGAAGCATGACTTCATTTTTGATGGTTAGTTTTGCTATACAATGGAGAAAAAAAATAACATACCTTGGCTATGTATTAAAAATAAAGATATCATTATATTAATTACTGGAGAATGGGAAATTATGTAAGTTTTGTTTGTTACACCCTGTAAATAGATTTTCCAAAGAGGGCACCCTCCCCAACAGAGATAACAATAAAATTAACAACTGGCATTCATTGATAACTTCAGTACTTCTGAGCAATACCATTTTTCATCTTTAATATAAAAATTTGACATCTTGACTGATATAAATTGTTTTCTTTGTGAATCAGACCATAGGTTAGGCTGACATAATCTTTTAGGGAAAAGTAACTATTTTCCAAATGAACAAATATAAAATACTTTGTGTTTATCATCAAACTATTCCATTTTGTAAAGGGGCACTATTTTTATTTCATTTTGGTGGAACTACAGTTAGAAAATAACATAAAAAGTCATACTATTTTGCCAGAACTTAATATTAAACTTTTCAAAAATGTCTGTAGGATTTATTTTGTACAAATATTACAGAGTAAAATGAATTTACAAGTGAAGGATTTCTTTGTAATGCGTATTCTCTTCCCTTTATTCTGATTTTTTTTTAAAAAAGTGGTTATAGGGAGTGGGGTCTCACAGCCAACACATTTTCATTGTCTCATTTTTTTCTTACACAATTCCGAACTATTGCACATTTTGCTTTAAATATCATATTCTAGGTGAGTTTCATTTCACTGTTCACATGAATGCTATTCAGTCCTATTCCAACTCTATTTCATTTCCGTGAAAGATATTGAATTTTAAGGTTGTCTTTTATAAAAGTTGCGCTCCTAACACAAATGAAACAAACCTAGAACTACAAAGCTGAAAATTAAAGTACTTGTGATCAGTAAAAAAGAAATAAGCTAGACCTATAGGGTCAGCATTGTAGATATTACATTCCACGTGGACTTTGCACACTCCAATTAGCCCAACTGTGCATTCAGCTCAAACTCAGAGGTCTCATACCCAGAAAGTGTGCTGTATTTCAGATTTCCTAGACTGTTCTCATGGCAGCTCACTTGATGCTCAGCTTCACAGTATGAGCCAAATATGAGCCAAAGTACCAGATTTCATCAAATTTGAATTTCATTCTTATCCCATTTTGGCAGGGTCTGCCAAAAAATCTGGTGTCAATAGTAATCCTACTTCATGGTTTCACTTAACCATTAAAACAAATGTAGCTAATTGGTTGGACTCTTAGATAGATTTTCATGCCCCCTGGTGGATGCTCTATGAAAGAGCTTTGCCCCTTAGAAGTAAGAAAGCTCTCATTTTAAAAATGAGCACTATTTAACATGGGAAGGAAAAAACTGTAGTCATTTGAGAATTAAAATATGAGACATCCAGTCTTCTTTTGTTGTTGTTATTTTGGTTTGGTCTGATGCTTTACTTCTGAACTACATCTCCAGATCTTTTTTATTTTTTATTTGGCAACAGGAAAATAGAAAAATAGGGCCTTACTAAATTGCTCAGGCTGGCCTCAAACTTGTGATTCTCCTGTCTCCACCTCCCAAATCACACAAATTACTGGTGTGTGCTACTACACCTGGCTTTTAAATAGAACTTAAAGAGCCATAAAATAACTAAAATCATTGCATTTGTTGCGGAAATAGCTCAAGAAACTTACAGAATATTTAACACATGATAGTCACTCAGTTATTTCTAAAAACATTTAATAAAACGTAACCTGTGCTATTTGTTAAGCGATCATGTTAGAAATTGTTCTATGAAAATAAACTATTTTTCTACCAGCCTTATACACCTGCTTATACCCTATACTTAAACTTCTTCCCCAACACTCCCCAAATAAATCAACCAGCCATATATCAAATGTGTACTCAGGTGTTCTTCAACAGATGAATGAATAAAGAAAATGTGGGCTCAGGAGGCTGAAGCAGCAGGATCACGAGTTCAAAGCCAGCCTCAGCAAAAGTGAGGCACTAAGTAACTCAGTGAGACCCTGTCTCTAAATAAAATAAAAAAATAGGGCTGAGGATGTGGCTAAATGATTGAGTGTCCCTGAGTTCAATGCCTGGTACCCCCCCACACACACACAAAAAAAAAAAAAAAGAAAAGAAAATGTGGTATATATACACAAAGGAATATTACTCAGCCTTAAAAAATAATGAAATTATGGCATATGCCAGTAAATGGATGGAGCTGGAGAATATCTTGGTAAGCAAAATAAGCCAATCCCCCCAAACCAAAAGCCAAATATTTTCTCTGATATTTGAATGCTAATTCACAATACGGTGGGGACTAGGGAAAAATAGAGTTACTTTGGATTAGGTAGAGGAGAGAAAACTGAGAGGAGGGGTATGAGGATAGGCAGGATAGTAGAATGAATATGACATTATTACCATATGTGCATGTATGACTGTATGAGTAGTACGATTCCACATCATGTACAACCAGAAGAATAAGAAATTATACTGCATTTATGTAGGATGTGTCAAAATACATTCTACTGTCATGTATAACTAATTAGAACAAATAAAAATGGAAAAAAATCAATTATACTAGTCTCTACCTTTTGATTGAAAAATTTAATCCATTCATATTTTACATACTTACTGATAAAGATGGTCACATTGCTGTCTTTGCCATTAGTTTTCTATATGTATTATAGCTATTTTGTCCTGTATTTCCTCCATTACTGCCTTCTAATTTTAGTTTTTGGTAATGACATGTTTTGTTTCCCTTTTCATTTACATTCTTTGTGTGTTTTTTATGGTCCTAACATAGAAAAATCTCACTAATATTGATACCAATTAAACTCCAATTTCATTAAAAAAATATAATACCATAGTCATTTCCCTTTCTTTATGCTACTCATGTTACATTTCTATATATTGTGTGCTTAGTAGCAGACTTATAATCATTTTCTATTTTTATCTTTTAAATTCTTTTGAAAATAAAAGGTGGATTTATAAAGTTTTTAAAATTGCATTTACAGAAAAGTGCAAATCACGCAACAATAAATTCATATTGCTTCAACTCTGAGTTTCTCTAGAATCTTAGGCAAAATTCAGCTGCCAAATCATTAGCCCTGTCTCATGATTTGCTGACTTCTTTCTATATATTAATTATAACCTCTGCCTACTCTGTAAGTGGAATGGCTTTGTATGTAGCTCATTGAATAAAAACAAAAACTCTTTTCCTAGAGTTATTTATTTGAGATAAATATAATTATAACCCACATTCTCTGATCTTTTTTCTTTTTTAAAATTTTATTTATTCTAATTAGTTAAATATGACAGCAGAATGCATTTCAATTCATATTATACAAATAGAGCACAATTTTTCCTGTCTGTGGTTGAACACCAAGTAGAGTCACACCATTCGTTTCTTCATACATATATTTAGGGTGATGAGATCCATCTCATTCTACCATGTTTCCTACCCCCTTTTCCCCCTTCCCCTCCCTGCCCTTTGCCCTATCTAAAGTTGTCTATTCCTCCCATGCTCCCCACCCCATCCCCATTATGAATCAGCATCCTTATATCTGAGAAAACATTTGGCATTTTTTTTTTGGATTGGCTTACTTCACTTAGCATTATATTCTCCAACTCCATTCATTTACCTGCAAATGCCATAATTTTATTCTCTTTTAATGCTGAGTAATATTCCATTGTGTATATATACCACATTTTCTTTATCCATTCTTCTACTGAAGGATATATAGATTGGATCCACAATTTAGCTATTGTGAATAGTGCTGCTATAAATATTGATGTGGCTGTGTAACTGTAATATGCTGTTTTTAATTCCTTTGGATATAAACCGAGGAGTGGTATAGTTAGATTAAATGCTTGTTCCATTCCCAGTTTTCCAAGGAATCTCCATACTGCTTTCCATATTGTCTGCACCAATTTGCAGTCCCACCAACAATGTACAAGTGTACCCTTTTCCCCACGTCCTCACTAGCACTGGTTATTGTTTGACTTCATAATGGCTGCCATTCTTACTGGAATGAGATGAAATCTTAGAGTAGTTTTGATTTGCATTTCTCTAATTGCTAGAGATGTTGAACATTTTTTCATTTAATTGTTGATTGATTGTATACCATCTTCTAAGAGGTGTCTGTTCAGTTCCTTGGCCCATTCATTGATTGGGCTATTTGTTGTTGTTGTTATTATTGTTTATTTTTTGGTGTTTAGCTTTTTGAGTTCCTTATATACCCTAGAGATTAGTGCTATATCTGATGTGCATGTGGTAAAAATTTGCTCCTAAGATGTAGGCTCTCTGTTCACCTCACAGATTGTTTCTGTTGCTGAGAAGAAGCTCTTTAGTTTGAATCCATCCCATTTATTGATTCTTGATTTTAATACTTGTGCTATAGGAGTCTTATTAAGAGAGTAGGGTCCCTAATCCGACATTATGGAGATTTGGGCCTAGTTTTTCTTCTAATAGTCATAGAGCCTCTGGTTTAATTTGTAGATCTTTCATCCACTTTGAGTTCAGTTTTGTGCATGGTGAGAGATAGGGGTTTAATTTAATTTTGTTGCATATGGATTTTCAGTTTTCCCTGCACCATTTGTTGAAGAGGCTGTCTTTTCTCCAATGTATGTTTTTGACACATTTATCTAATATAACTGTAATTATGTGGGTTAGTCTGTGTCCTCTATCTGTACCATTGGTCTACCAATCTATTTTGGTACCAATACCATGATGTTTTTGTTACTATTGCTCTGTAGTATAATTTAAGGTCTGGTATAGTGATGCCACCTGCTTCATGCTTCTTGCTAAGGATTGCTTTAGTTATTTTGGATATTTTATTTTCCCAGATGAATTTCATGACTGATTTTTCTATTTCTATGAGGATTTTGATTGTAATTTTATTAAATCTGTATAGTGTTTTGGTAGTATGTTCATTTTGACAATATCAATTCTGCCTATCTGAGAACAAGGGATTTCTTTCCATCTTCTAAGGTCTTCTTTAGTTTCTTTCTTTAGTGTTCTGTTTTTGTTATAGAGGTCTTTCACCTCTTTCATTAGGTTGATTCCCAAGTATTTAATTTTTTTGAGGCTATTGGAAATGGGCTACTTTTCCTCATATCCCTTTCAGAAAATTTGTCATTGATATTAGAAATGCCTTTGATTTATGGGTATTGGTTTTGTGTCCTGCTACTTTGCTGAATTCATTTAATAGTTTTAGAAGTTGTCTGGTGAAATTTTTTGGGTCTTCTAGGTATAGAATGATATCATCAGCAAATAGTGCTAATTTGAGTTTGCCTTTTCCTATCCATATCCTTTTAATTTCTTTCATCTGTCTAATTGCTCTGGCCAGTGTTTCAAGAACTATGCTAAATGGAAGTGGTGAAAGACGACATCCCTATCTTGTTCCAGTTTTTAGAGAGAATTGTTGGGAGCTGGCGACCGCACCCTGAAAATGGCGCTGGCTTCCTGCTTCTGATGACTCAGCGGTTAGAGTTGTTAAACAACTCCTTGTTGGGCTGTGGGCTGGGCTCTGGCCTGCTTCCGCTGCGCTGCACCTATTAGACTCTTCTACGTGGTGCTGGTTCATTGGCAAGGCTGGGTACTTAAGCTAGGGCAGACCGACGCTCGGCGTGCGCGCTTTCTTCTCTTGTTCCTGTCTTTTCATTATGAGTAAACTGCTGAAGGAAGAATCCTGTGTCGTTTTTTCTCTTGCCGGCGAGGGGTCGCGACAGAGAATGCTTTCAATTTTTCTCCATTTAGAACGATTTTGATCTGGGCTTAGCATAGATAGCTTTTACAATGTTGAGGTAAGTACCTGTTATCCTTAGTTTTTCTAGTGTTTTGAACATGCAGGTGTGCTGTATTTTGTTGAATGCTTTTTCTGCTTCTATTGAGACAAGCATAAGATTCTTATCTTTAAGTCTATTGATGTGATAAATTACACTTATTAATTTCCATATGTTGAACCAACCTAGCATCCCTGGAATGAAACCCACTTGATCATGGTGCACTATCTTTTTGATATGTTTTTGTATTCAATCTGCCAGAATTTTATTGAGGATTTTTTCATCTATGTTCATTAGAGATATTGGTCTGAAGTTTTCTTTCTTTGATGTATATTTGCCTAGTTTTGGAATCAGAGTGATATTGGTCTCATAGAATGAGTTTGGAAGTGTTCCCTTTTTTTGTATTTCATGAAATAATTTGAAGAGTATTGGAATTAGTTCTTCTTTAAAGGTCTTGTAGAACTCAGCTGTGTATCCATCTGGTCCTGGACTTTTTTTGGTTGGTAGGCTTCTGATGGCATCTTCTATTTCATTGCTTGAAATTGTTCTGTTTAAATTGTGTATATCATCCTGGTTCAGTTTGAGCAAATCACATGACTCTAGAAAATTTTAATGCCTTACATATTTTCTATTTTAAAGGAGTAAAAATTTTCAAAATAATTTCCAATTATCTTCTGCATTTCTGTAGTGATCATCGTGATATTTCCTTTTTCATCACAGATGTTTAATTTGAGTTTTCTCTCTCCTCTTCAGTAGTAACATGGCTGAGGGTTTATAGATTTTATTTATTTTTTCAAAGAATCAACTTTTTGTTTGTAAATTTTTTCAATTGTTTTAATTTCATTGATTTCATCTCTGATTTTAATTATTTCCATTCTTTCCTGGATTTTGGTGTTGGTTTGTTCTTCTTTTTTCTAGGGCTTTAAGATGCAATGTTAGGTTCTTTATTTGTTGACTGTTTCTTCTTTTATGGAATGAATCCATGCAATGAACTTTCCTCTTAGTACTGCCTTCATAGTGTCCCAGCGATTTTGATATGTTGTATCTGTGTTCTCATTTACTTCTAAAGAATTTTTTAATTTCTTTCTTGATGCTTTTGCAACCTATTATTCATTCAATAGCATATTATTTAGTCTCCAGGTGTTGGAATAGCTTTTAGTTTTTATTTTATCATTGATTTCTAATTTCATTTCATCATGATCTGATAGAATGCAGGGTAGTGTCTCTACTTTTTGTATTTGCTAAGAGTTGCTTTGTGTCATAATGGTTTGTTTCAGAGAAAAATCCATGTGCTGCTGAAAAAACATGTATTTACTCCTTGATGGATGAAATATTCTATATATGTTAGTTAAGTCTAAGTTATTGATTGTACTTTTGAGTTCTATAGTTTCTTTGTTCAGCTTTTATTTGGAAGATCTATGCAGTGAAAGAGGTGCATTAAAGTCACCCAGAATTATTGTTTTGTGGTCTCTTTGACTCTTGAACTTAAGAAGAGTTTGTTTGATAAACATAGATACTCCATTGTTTAGGGCATATATATTTATAATTGTTATGTCTTGTTGATGTATGCTTCCCTTGATCAGTATGAAATGTCCTTCTTTATCCCTATTGATTAACTTAGGTTTGAAATGTACTTTATTCTATATGAGAATGGAAACACCTGCTTGTTTCCGCTGTCCATGTGACTGGTATGATTTTCCCCAATCTTTCACTTTCAGTCTGTGGGTGTCTTTTCCTATGAGATGAATCTCTTGGAGGCAGCATAGTGTTGGGTCTTTTTTTTTTTTTTTTTAATCCAATCTGCTAGCCTATGTCTTTTGATTGGTGAGTTTAGGCCATTAACATTCAGAGTTATTATTGAGACATGATTTGTATTTCCAGCCATTCTTGTTTATTTTTGATATTTAACTGATTTGGTTTCTCCTGTGATTAGTTTTTCCTTTAGTGTAATACCTCTCTCTGCTGATTTTCATTCTTATTTTTCATTTCCTCCTCCTAGAGCATTTTGCTGAGGCTGTTCTGTAGTGCTGGCTTTCTAGCTGTAAATTCTTTTAACTTTTGTTTATCATGGAAGATTTTTATTTCATCATCAAATCTAAAGCTTAATTTTGCTGGATATAAGATTCTTGGTTGACATCCATTTTCTTTCAGAGCTTGTATAGGTTGTTCTAGAATCTTCTAGCTTTCAGGGTCTGGGTTGTTGAAAAATCTGCAGATATCCTAATTGGTTTCCTCCTATATTTAGTCTGATTCCTTTCTCTTGTAGCTTTTAAAATACTCTCCTTATTCTGTATGCTAGGTGTTTTCATTATAATGTGCCTTGGTGTGTATCTGTTGTGATTTTGTACATTAGGCATCCTGTAAGCCTCTTGTATTTGGTTTTCCAATTCATTCTGCATGTTTGGAAAATTCTGTAATATTATTTCACTGAATAGATCTTTTGGTTTGGAACTCGATGCCTTCCTCTATCCCAATAACTCTTATATTTGGTCTTTTTATATTATCCCATATTCTTGAATGTTATGCTCATGGTTTCTTACCATCTTCACTGTGTGATCTACATTCCTTTCAAGATTATATATTTTTTCCTCATTGTCTGAGGTCCTGTCTTCCAGGTGGTCTAATTTGTTGGTGATGATTTATATTGAGCTTTTAATTTGGTTTATTATTTCTTTCATTTCAAGGATTTCTGTTTTCCAGAACCTCTATCTTCTTTCTGAAGTAATCTTTTGCTTCCCGTATTTGCTTATGTAGCTCTTTATCAAAATGATCTTTTGTTGCCTGTATTTGTTCTGTTATATCATTCTTTAATTCACAGAATATTTTAATTTTGTATATCCTGAATTTCTCTGTAATTTCACCTGTTTGCTACCTATGGATTCTAATAATGTAGTATCTATCTTGTTTTGTTTGGGGCAACTTTCTCCCTTTTTTTTCATGCTGTTTTTGTGTCTTTCCTTCTAGCACTGACTATCTGCAGCATTACTGTTTTTTTATACTTTAGGCTTTTAGTGCCCCTGCAAGGGTGCCAATACCTCTTCTGCCCAGCTGGTGTTCTAAGCTGGGAGTTGCCACAACTAAATATGGCAAGGATGGGTCACAAGATGGAGGTGGTTGCTTCAGCAATGGAGTGTCAGGTTGGGCGAGGGGGCCCCTAGCAATGGTGTTGGGCAATGTGTTCAAAGATGCAGTTGGGACCCAGTGTGGGCTCCTTGGACATTGGTGGGGCTGTCCTGGGCCTTCCAGGGCTCCACAGATATGATCTTTATTTTCATAGCCACATTAGAAATTAAAAGGTCATAGTAGAAAACCATCTAAATAGGAATTAAAAGAAAAAAAAATTCACAATCTTTGGTTTTAGCTCTCACAATAACTAACCATACACTTTGGGCAAGTCAAATATTCTTCTAGTCCATATTTTCTCATCCCTTATATGAAGACAGTTAGTATAAGCATACATATACATAATATATATAATCATTTATATATGTTCTTTATTGTTAATTGATGCATAATTGTTATATATATCCACGGGGTACAGTATGGTGTTTTGCTATATGTATACTATTTTATACATCAAATCAGAATAATTAGCATATTCATCACCTCAAATATTTTAAATGGAAGTTTATAAAGTTTTCAATTGTAAAATAATGTATACATATTATTGTACAGTTTGAAAATCCTGAAATGTGCTAAAAAATAAGATCATCTATATACTCATTACCTAAAAAAAAATATGCTTAACACTTTCATTTCCTTATGGTGTGACTTCCTTTGTTGGCTGAGAGTTGTAAGTTATAACTAACTATTATCACTTACAATTACTATTAATCATCTTGTAGTTTAATTGTATATTCCTTTTTTTATTAATGTAATGCATGCATTTAGTTTTAAAGTCAAATAGTACTATAGCTCCATGATAACAATCAGTACTTCTCTGTACAGCCTATCTCATACATTATTATTTCTGAGTCTCATTTCTTGAGACAAAAACTTTCAACTGTTAGCATTTTGTTTTAAATATTTATGGCTTAACTTACAAATGTTAACCATGTGCACTATCATTATTTGATTTTTCCCTTCAGTTTAATATATTATTGATTGACTTTCCATAATCTAAGAATAGGATTTAAATCTCCTACTACCTCCTGTCACCTTCTCATACACTTTCTGATAAGTATAACAATACAAAAAACATACATTTAAAAAATATCATTTTAATAATTTTGATTCTGAATTCAAGCTCCCGTTGGCCTGCTTCTCGCAGACAAACCACTGTGACTCAGCACTAAATGATCCTGCTGAAACAACTGGTCGGCCCTTCTGAACCTACGGAGGTTAATGCCAACCGAGCCGTCATAGGCAGTTGCCACAGGATTGAAATGGGGCTTGGGAGAGCCAGTCAGGACCCACCCATTGCATTGGTCACCTGGCAAAGGGAACAAACTGTCGCCATTTGCATGGGATACCACCATGGCAGAGAACTGAGGTCACCAGACTGTGGCAGAGGAGATAACTTCATTGAAACCAGCGGCAACAGGTGTGTAACCCCCTAGCCTTCCCTCTCCACACAATGGGGAAACTTTAAGGGCCCCTCCCAGCTCTCCCGTGAGCTTGATAGACAGACTGAGGGAATCAGGAGTGGCACAGGACCCTCGGCGCAGAACTGCTGGCTAACGTTCCCACCAGTGCTGACAACTGAGGTCTCTTGCACCAGCTACCCGGGGTGTGGCTACCGGAGGGCAAGCAAAATTCGCTGAGGGTCTTCAGCCCCAAGCTCTACAAACTTAGGGTCTGAGGGAATGGCAAACAGGGAGAGTGTGCCAAGTCGTTGATGAAAATAGGGCTCCCGGGAGCAGCAGACCTGGCATGTAGCCAGTAATGTGGTGGGCGTCACTGGTGAGCAGGGCCTGGATTGAGGAAAAGTGGGGAAGTGACTAGACACAAGAGAAGACCCTAGGCACTCAGGATTGGAAACGTACCCAGTGTGGGAGAAGGAGCTGCTGCACAGTGATTGGTTCCTGCGTATTGAGAGGAGAAGCTTGGCCCAGTGGGCACAGCTCCATCTACTGGAAGAGAAGTTAATCAAACTCTAAGACTGCATTTATTATTATTATTATTTTTTAATTTGGGTTTTTTTCATTTTCAGTTTTTTGTTGTTTTTTCAATTTTTTTATTATTTTTTAATATTATTTTTAATTTTTTAAAATTTCTTTTCTTTTCTATTTTTTTCTTTTGTCTTTTTATTTCTTTTCAATTTCCTTATTCCCCCTTCCTTGAATTTTACCTGCTTACTCTCATTCTCTTTAGTGACTTCTTCCCTTCCCTTCTAATACCTTTCCTCCCAAGCATCAAATAAATTTATAGGAGTAAACAGTAACTCAGCAGTCAAACAGAACAAGAAGTAACATGAGCAGCATGAAAAAGCAAGGAAGAAAACGAGTACAAACAATGCAGGACAGCCTAAACATTCAGGAGGACCTAGAGTCATCAGAAAAATGGTCAAATAAATAACTCAAGGAATACCTTAGACAGATGGAATGGAACCTTAAAGAGGATATGAGACAGCAAATTCAAACAGTGAAAGGACACATTGAAAATGAATTACATAAACAGATAAAAGAAGAAGTTAAGCATCTTTATCAGGAGATAGAGATTATTTAAAAAATCAAACAATAATTCTAGAAATGAAGGAAAATATAAACCAAAATAAAACCTCAAATGAGAGTATCACTAACAGAGTGGAGCAAGTAGAAACCAGAACGTCAGATAATGAAGACAAAATATATCATCTTGAAAAGAGTCTAGCCAACTCAGAAAGGCTACTAAAAAAAAAATCACGAGAAAAACATCCAGGAGATATGGGATAACATAAAAAAACCAAACTTAAGAGTCATTGGGATAGAGGAAGGTATAGAGGTTCAAACCAAGGGAATGAGCAACCTGCTGAATAAAATAATTATAGAAAACTTTCCAGAAATAAAAAAGGAAACGGATATACAAATTGTAGATGCATACAGGACACCGAGCATACAAAATCACAGTAGACCAACTCCAAGACACATTGTTATGAAGATATCCAATATACAGAACAAAGAGAAAATATTAAAAGCTACAAGAGAAAGGGGGCAGATTACATTCAGGGGTAAACCAATAAGATTAACAACGGATTTTTTATCACAGACGCTGAAAGCAAGAAGATCCTGGAACAACGTATTTCAAACAATGAAAGACAATGGATGCCAACCAAGAATTTTGTATCCAGCAAAATTAAGCTTCAAGTATGACAACAAAATAAAAATCTTTCATGAGAAACAAAAGTTAAAAGAATTTGCAGCCAGAAAACCAGCATTGCAAAGCATCTTGAGCAAAACACTACACGAGGAAGAAATGAAAAACAATAACCAAAACCATCAGAGGGAAGTGCTTCAGTAAAGACAGAGGGCAGGGGGAAAGCTAATCATGGAGAAACAAACTAAATTTAAAAAAAGATAAATAATCAAACATGGCTGGAAGTACAAACCATATATCAATAGTAACTCTAAACGTTAATGGCTTAAACTCTCTAATAAAGCGACATAGGCTGGTAACATGGATTCAAAAAACAAATCCAACAATATGCTGCCTCCAGGAGACACATCTGATTGGAAAAGACATACACAGGCTGAAGGTGAAAGGTTGGGAAAAAATATACCAGGCACACGGTCCTCGTAAGCAAGCAGGGGTGGCCATCCTCATATCAAATAAAATTGACTTCAAGACTAAGTTAATCAAAAGGGATAAGGAAGGACATTATATACTGTTAAAAGGAACCATTCACCAACAAGACATAACAATTATCAATATTTACGGACCAAATAATGGTGCTGTGATGTTCATAAAACAAATTCTCTTCAAGTTCAAGAATCAAATAGACCACAACACAATAATTATGGTGACTTCAACACACCTCTCTCACCATTGGACAGATCCTCCAAACAAAAGTTGAATAAAGAAACTATAGAACTCAATATCACAATCAATAACCTAGACTTAACTGACATATATAGAATATATCAACCATCATCAAGTGGATATACTTTTTTCTCAGCAGCACATGGATCTTTCTAAAAAATAGACCATATATTATGCCATAGGGCAACCCTCAGTAAATATAAAGGGGTGGAGATAATACCATGCATTTTATCTGATCATAATGGAATGAAACTGGAAATCAATGATAAAAGAAGGAAGGAAAAATCCTTCATCACATGGAAAATGAACAATATGTTACTGAATGATCAATGGGTTACAGAAGACATAAAGGAGGAAGTCACGAAATTCTTAGAGATAAATGAAAATACAGACATAAAATATCGGAATCTATGGGACACAATGAAAGCAGTTTTAAGAGGGAAATTCATCGCATGGAGGTCATTCCTCAAAAAAAGAAAGCAACAACAAATAAATGAGCTCACACTTCATCTCAAAGCCCTAGAAAAGGAAGAGCAAAACAACAGCAAATGTAGTAGAAGGCAAGAAATAATTAAAATCAGAGCAGAAATCAACGAAATGGAAGCAAAAGAAAATATTGAAAAAATTGACAAAACTAAAAGTTGGTTCTTCAAAAAAATAAATAAGATCAACAGACCCTTAGCCATGCTAACGAAGAGAAGAAGAGATAAAACTCAAATTACTAACATACGGGATGAAAAAGGCAATATCACAACAGATGCTACAGAAATACAGAAGACAATTAGAAATTATTTTGAAAACCTATATTCCAATAAAATAGAAGATAGTGAAGACATCGATAAATTTCTTAAGTCATATGATTTGCCCAGACTGAGTCAGGAGGATACACACAATTTGAACAGACCAATATCAATGGATGAAATTGAAGAAGCCATCAAAAGACTACCAACCAAGAAAAGCCCAGGACCGGATGGGTATACAGTGGAGTTTTACAAAACCTTTAAAGAAGAATTAATACCAATACTTTTCAAGTTATTTCAGGAAATAGAAAAAGAGGGAGCTCTTCCAAATTCATTCTATGAGGCCAACATCACCCTGATTCCGAAACCAGACAAAGACACCTCAAAGAAAGAAAACTACAGACCAATATCTCTAATGAACCTAGATGCAAAAATCCTCAATAAAATTCTGGCAAATCGAATACAAAAACACATCAAAAAAATTGTGCACCATGATCAAGTAGGATTCATCCCTGGGATGCAAGGATGGTTCAATATAAGGAAATCAATAAGTGTTATTCACCACATCAGTAGACTTAAAGATAAGAACCATATGATCATCCTGATAGACGCAGAAAAAGCATTTGACAAAATACAGCATCCCTTTATTTTCAAAACATTAGAAAAACTAGGGATAGCAGGAACTTACCTCAACATTGTAAAAACTATCTATGCTAAGCCTCAGGCTAGCATCATTCTGAATGGAGAAAAATTGAAGCCATTCCCTCTAAAATCTGGAACAAGACAGGGATGCCCTCTATCACCACTTCTATTGAATGTAGTTCTTGAAACACTGGCCAGAGCAATTAGACAGACAAAAGAAATTAAAGGCATAAAAATAGGAAAAGAATAAATTAAATTATCACTATTTGCGGATGACGTGATTCTATACCTAGAAGACCCAAAAGGGTCTACAAAAAAACTACTAGAACTAATAAATGAATTCAGCAAAGTGGCAGGATATAAAATCAACACACATAAATCAAAGGCATTTCTGTATATCAGCCACAAAACTTCTGAAATGGAAATGAGGAAAAACACCCCATTCACAATATCCTCAAAAAAAATAAAATAATTGGGAATCAACCTAACAAAAGAGGTGAAAGATTTATACAATGAAAACTACAGAACCCTAAAGAGAGAAATAGAAGAAGATCTTAGAATATGGAAAAATATACCCTGTTCATGGATAGGCAGAACTAACATCATCAAAATGGTGATATTATCAAAAGTTCTCTATAGGTTTAATGCAATGCCAATAAAAATCCCAATGGCATTTCTTGTAGAAATAGATAAAACAATCATGAAATTCATATGGAAAAATAAAAGACCCAGAATAGCAAAAGCAACTCTAAGCAGGAAGTGTGAATCAGGCAGTATAGCGATACCAGAGTTCAAACTGTACTACAAAGCAATAGTAACAAAAACAGCATGGTACTGGTACCAAAACAGGCGGGTGGACCAATGGTATAGAATAGAGGACACAGAGACTAATCCACAAAGTTACAACTGTCTTATATTTGATAAAGGGGCTAAAAGCATGCAATGGAAATAGGATAGCATTTTCAACAAATGGTGATAGGAAAACTGGAAATCCATATGCAACAAAATGAAACTGAATCCCCTCCTCTCGCCATGCACAAAAGTTAACTCAAACTGGATCAAGGAGCTTGATATCAAATCAGAGACTCTGCATCTGATAGAAGAAAAAGTTGGCTCCGATCTACTTATTGTGGGGTCGGGCTCCAAATTCCTTAATAGGACACCCATAGCACAAGAGTTAATGACAAGAATCAACAAATGGGACTTACTTAAACTAAAAAGTTTTTTCTCAGCAAGAGATACAATTAGAGAGGTAAATAAGGAGCCTACATCATGGGAACAAATTTTTACTCCTCACAATTCAGATAGAGCCCTAATATCCAGAGTATACAAAGAACTCAAAAAATTAGACAATAAGATAACAAATAATCCAATCAACAAATGGGCCAAGGACCTGAACAGACACTTCTCAGAGGAGGGCATACAATCAATCAACAAGTACATGAAAAAATGCTCACCATCTCTAGCAGTCAGAGAAATGCAAATCAAAACCACCCTAAGATACCATCTCACTCCAGTAAGATTGGCAGCCATTATGAAGTCAAACAATAACAAGTGCTGGCGAGGATGTGGGGAAAAGGGTACTCTTGTACATTGCTGGTGGGATTGCAAATTGGTGCTGCCAATTTGGAAAGCAGTATGGAGATTCCTGGGAAAGCTGGGAATGGAACCACCATTTGACCCAGCTATTGCCCTTCTCGGACTATTCCCTGAAGACCTTAAAAGAGCTTACTACAGGGATACTGCCACATCGATGTTCATAGCAGCACAATTCACAATAGCTAGACTGTGGAACCAACCCAGATGCCCTTCAATAGATGAATGGATAAAAAAAATGTGGCATTTATACACAATGGAGTATTAGGCAGCACTAAAAAATGACAAAATCATGGAATTTGCAGGGAAATGGATGGCACTAGAGAAGATTATGCTATGTGAAGCCAGCCAATCCCTAAAAAACAAATGCCAAATGTCTTCTTTGATATAATGAGAGCAACTAAGAACAGAACAGGGAGGAAGAGCTGGAAAAAAAGATTAACATTAAACAGAGACATGAGGTGGGAGGGAAAGGGAGAGAAAAGGGAAATTGCATGGAAATGGAAGGAGACCCTCATTGTTATACAAAATTACATATAAGAGGTTGTGAGGGGAATGGGAAAAAAACAAGGGGGAGAAATGAATTACAGTAGATGGGGTAGAGAGAGAAGATGGGAGGGGAGGGGAGGGGGGATAGTAGAGGATAGGAAAGGTAGCAGAATACAACAGTCACTAATAGGGCAGTATGTAAAAATGTGGATGTGTAACCAGATGTGATTCTGCAATCTGTATTTGGGGTAAAAATGGGAGTTCATAACCCACTTGAATCTAATGTATGAAATATGATATGCCAAGAGCTTTGTAATGTTTTGAACAACCAATAAAAAAAGAAAAAAAAATAATAATAATTTTGATTCACAATATTTGATTCACAATAGAATTCATATTTTTTATAATTCAGTATCTTAAACAGAGTAATTCTTTATAGATTTCTTTCATTAATCTTTTATTTTTATGGATTTTATAATTGCCTTGCTTTTTCACTTTCTTCATCTTCCACTTATTAATCATTGATTACGATGTCATCTACATGACATTTTTTTTGTCTGTAGTCATTCCTCTGACCATTTACAGTCATGATCTGACTGGAGCTGGCTCTTCTCTGAGCTGCTGCAATGCCTCTGATTTGTGAGTGTTTCTGGATTTGCTTCAGCTTTGAGTTGCTTCATTTTTCTGTTTCTTCCCCAAAGACACTTAGCAAAGTGGAGAAACTTGAAGCTCCTGTCAATTAGGACATCTATCTGTGTCCATCTCATTAATCTTTTCAGGTACTGAGATCTTCTGGCTAAGTTTCCTCTGTTATCTTCTCACTGTCTCATTGTTTTTCTGAATTAAATACATTTTTTGTTCCATTACTGAAATCATAGTGGATTTCTAAAGGAAGTAGACATGTTCATTCTACCATGCATAACTTAAAGTTAAAAATAGCCAGGTCATAAAATTATCATGAGGATAAATCTGATATTGTATATGATAGCAGTTTGTGCACCATAAGTCCTTCACACATATCTGGGATTACTACTCTACATTAACATGTTTCTTCAGAATTCTTTCTCAGTTGACACAGGGAGATTATATTAACAGCACTAAGTCTTTGGCTAAGTCTTTGGCTTTTACCTACATTTCAGAAGTCTTCATACCTATTAAAATCCTAATTATTTTGGGGAGTGTCTGGAACCAGGGAACACTACTTACCATTTTGTTTAAATCTGTACTAAGTACCAGGTAAGCTGCTTTAGACACTTTGGGTATAAATTACTAAATAAGATAACAATTCCTCCACTTTTGGATTTGGATTATAGTCAGAAAAGACAAACACCAGTCTCCAGATAAAATTCAGCTGTGTAGTACAGCAGCAGGTGATAAGTGTTACAAAAAAGGAAAAAAATATATATATATCTGCATTAGGAGGTGGGAAATTTCTGAGTTGGGAGAGGTTGCAATTAAAATAGGGGACTCGGGATGAGAAGGTGACTCTTGGGGGAAAAAAAGGCTAAAAGAAGGTGAGCGAGTGAAGTAATGCTGATGTCTGGGAAAAGATTGTTACAAACAAAAGAAGCAGTATTAAGGCCATCAAGGGCAGATGGTTGTGGATAATATATGGGAGGCTTGAGGACCATATTCCTGGACCAAATAAATGGGTAAAGGACAGAGTTGTAAGAATGGAATTCCAAGAAGAGTACATGTCATATAGGGCCATGTGTCTTCAAGGACTTTGGCATTTTCTCTGCTTAAGGTAGAATCTCATTAGTTTCATTAAGGGGCATGTTCCTCCTAATAGTGGGAAAAATATCTTCATAGGAAAAGATATCCCACATCATATGTCATCAGAGAAATACAAATTAAAACAACAATGAGATGGCACCATTCACTTATTGGAATGCCCAAACTCAGAGCACTGACAATACCGAATGCTAACAAAGATGTGGAACAACAAGAACTCTCACTCATTGCTGGAGGAACTATAAAATTGTACATCCTCATTGGAAGATCATTGGGAATTAAAAAGAAAAAAAACTAAATATGTAATTCAATACTCTTGCTCTTGGTATTTACTCTAAGAGTTAAAAACTTATGTCCACATAAAAATCTGTACATGAATATTGATAGCAGCTTCTTCATTCATAATTGCCCAAACTTGGAAGCAGCCAAGATATTCTTCAGTATGTGAATGGATAAGCAGTGGTACATTCAAACAATGCAATTTTATTCAGCATTGAAAATAAAGGAGCTATCAAGCTATGAAACTTGTATACATATATCAAAGTCAAATGAGCCAACCTGAAAAGACTTCTTTTTCCAACTACACGCTATTCTGGAAAAGAAAAACTATGAAGATAGTAAATGGATCAGCAGTTGCCAGAAGTTAGAGGGGGAGAGAGGAATGGAGAGGCAGATCACAAAGAATGTGTAGGGCAGTGGACCTACTCTGTATGACATTATAATGGTGGATACACACCTTTATAAATTTGTCAAACCTATAGAATGTACGATACCAAGAGTGAAGCATAATATAAACTATATACTTTGTATGATTGTGATGTACCACTGTAGGTCACCAGTTGTAACTAATGTAGTATTATGGTGAAGGATGTTCATGATAGGATAAGGTATATATGTGTGGAGATGGGGTATAGGGGACATGTCTGTACTTTCTGCTCAATATTGCTGTGAAGCTAAAACTTCTCCAGAAATAATTGATTAGAAAAGATGACTGTAGCTACTATATTGTAGGTAGAATATTGGAGAACAAAGGTAGGAGCAAACAGAAAATTTAGATGATATTATAGTTATCAGGTAACAACGGATATTGAATGGCTTTCACCAGAGATATGCTAGGTAGGAAATCTTTGAGTCTAGAAATACATTGAAAGTAGAGTCAACAAGGTTTCCTGACAAAATGGATGCAGAAAGTAACATAAAAACTCAAGGATGACTTCAAATCCTTTAGCCCGAGCAACAGGAAATTTGCAGCTACCATTAACTGAGATGGGTAAAGTTTTGATAAAATAGGTTTGGAAAAAGAGGACTGAAGTTAAGTTTGGTTCAGTTTGAGATTATCTATTGATAACCAGTCAGGTATGTGTTGTCATTTAGATGTGAGTTGTGCCCCCACAAGATCATGTGTGAGACAATAGAAGAAGTTTTAGAGGAGAAATGATTGAGTTATGAGAGGTTTTTTTTTAACCAAATCAGTGAATTAATCCTGATGGGATTAACTGGGTGGTAACTGAAGGTGGGTAGGGTATGGCTAAAGGAGGTAGGTATTAGGGGGGTGCCTTTGGGGTATACATTTTTATCTGGAGAGTGAAGTCTCTCTCTGCTTCCTGATAATCATGCCACCTCCTTCTGCTACACTCTTCCTCTGTGATGTTCTGCCTCATCTTGAGACCCAAGGAATGAAGCCGGTTGTCATTGGACTGAGACGTCTGAAACCGTGAGCCCCCCCAAATAAACTTTTTCTTCTCTAAAATTGTTCTGGTCAGTTCTTTTAGTCATAATAGTGAAAAAGCAGGCTCAAAGAGTACGTCAAGTGTTTGGTATAAAAAATTTGTCAGCTGAATACCCTAGGGTGTCTGCTGTATTTTTCGATTTGCTTTTTTCCTACCCTGGCCCCTGCTGATGGTCACTGCTGATGTGTCACTTGAAAAGGTCTCATTACTACTTCTGCAGTCAGACTCTTCAATGAGAACAATGCTATCTATGCCAAGGTTTCTTATTATGGAGCTACAAGCAAAGCCAAGCCTTGAGGGCAGAGAAAGACTGTGGTCTCTGAAGTACATATTCACACAAGTAAAATGGCGGCCTTCTCCTTACTCTCCTCTTTGGCATTACACATGTGCCTTCTCTTAAGCAATATCCATCTGCTTCTGTCTACACTTTCTCCCTCCTCAGGCTGAGGAATAAGAGCTCTTGGACTGAGACCTGTAATATTTCCCTCTCCTTCATCATTTAAACTCCCCCTTCAACTCCAAGCTTATTTTTTCCTTACTATTCTTTCCTCTTTCCTCATACTAACTTGAATATTCTCTTTCTGGTTCTAGGAATGGACATGTCTGAATGTCTACTTAGGCCATTGTTAAAGTATTATAATTTTATTGACTCTATAGTAGAGGAGAGGTCTGATTAAGATGGAAATAATGAGGAAGAGACAAACAATACAGTAGAATCCTAAACTGGACGGAGGTGATTCCTAGCACTTGGTTCCTGCCCACTTGAAAACTAATGAAGAACTATTATACTGGTTGTGTAGCATAAAAAGTATAACAGAGTAATATATGAAAAGTTCACTAATTCATTACTAAAACTTCTCCATGACTAAATTTTTCCCTACATTCATTTTCTCTACTACTTGCACATTTTCAGATTAGATTATTATGTCTCTAGGAATTCTTAGTAAATGAAAGAATTATTCTTAAATTTAATGTTTTGGAATTATACTTTCAGTTGATGATCCAAATCTAAAAACAACCTTGTGTTTTTGGAATTTCTTCATATGGGGGTGGAGGACCTAGTGTGTCAAAACATGGAACAGGGTACTGCTCAAGGTTTTGAGTTTGAAGGTGAATTCCAACAGTTGAACTCACAGTTGCTTCAGTCCCTAGAAAGAAAAAGAGATATGTCATCTTAATAGACAGCATAAAGCAGAAGTATACAAAATGCCTGATGAAATCTGCCATTTTTTTTAATCACTAGGGCAACTGAAAATTATTTGTACACTTGAGAAAAAATTTACAACTATCTTGCTCTCCAAAGTTATAGTTTAGTCATGATAGCAAGAAAATTTCCTTGAATGAAGTGATCATATCATTATTGACCAACCCATCGAGAAGCATTTACAATTTTATAACTGAAACTAGGAGGAATGTTTTTTTTTTTTTTTTTCATAGAACAGAATAGAGGATTCCTTACACAGCATTTTAGCTAATACTCCCAGCATAGGACATGCAGGTTTCACTTTCTAGTGTCTAGTGTTTCTACATTAAAATATCACTTTTAAACTTTATTTGTATTTATTTTTACTAACTGCAAATAATGCAAAAATCACTTTAAACATTTTTTTGTAATAGTAAAAATATTAAGATAAATGCCAAAAAATTTGCATTTAAAGTATATCACACACATGGATTCTAAAATTTAAAAACATACTTTGAAATAAAGATTCTGGTTTGTAGATTGTACAATAAAGTCATTAAATATCAAAAACAGGCCTTTTCATCCACAAACTGGTAACCTTAAGAGACTTTGAATTTATTCTAGTAACTTTTAGAACTCTATTAGTATTTTTTTAAAGATTATTTTTGAGCCACACAGGAAATCAACAGTAATATTTTATAACACTCTTTCTTTGTGTACATTTTTTTCACCTGAGTCTTTACATGACTTTGAATGATTTTGATTGCTTCTTCCCAAAACAATAGTAATGACCATAAATTTAATTTTTTAGGAGTCCTTGAACTAAATCCAGCTCTTGGGTGTTTTTGTATATTAAATTTAACTGGAACGCATCTATACCTATTCATTCACATATTGACTATGGTTGCTTTTGAACTATAGTGACAGAGGTGAGTAGTTCCTTCAGAGACTATATGGACTGCAAAGCCAAAAATATTTTATCTGTCCTTTAATAGAAATTTGCTGACCTTCCTTGAAGAATTCCACTGGGAAGTTTCCAAAGAACATGGTCCAATTATAAAACAAATCTAAAAATGTGTTATTTATTAGGCATTAGCTGCATCACTCAAGCCCATATGTAGATTACTCAAAATGTTTACTTGGGTGTGGAACAACAATTTAGAATCATGAATTTTTATACATTTGTATTTGCCTGATTTCTTATCTTGCTGGTCCTTACAGCAAAGTGTAATAATGCACACATTAATATGGCATATGAAAGGTAGAATACAGTTAGAATATTAGTCTCACCTCTTGATTCAGTAATTTTCTCAGAAAGTTATTTATTTAATTGAATAATCCATTCCTAGGCTATTACATAATATTTATTTACCCAAACTTTTTTTGTACAATAGAATGATAATGATAGTGTCTACCTATAAAAAAGTAGTACAATGTTTAAGGTGAGTTCTGGCACACAGTAATGTTTATTATTATTATCTATTAGTTATCAATAATTTTACTATGCTATGAATACACATGTACTTTTTGTTTATAATAGTATTTCCTGATCTTCTATTTTTAATGGCTACATAATGTTTTAATAAGTATCAATATTAGTTTGAACAAAAATCATAAAATAAAAAATATCCTGGAGTAAAGCTATAGATTTAGGCTGACACCAGCTGTCTGTGGGACTTGATCATTAGTAAAACATATTTGCCTAAGTAATTCCAGCCATTGTGAAAGCTTGTACTCAATATTGACTATTTTCCTGGGAGACTGCTCCAGGTATAGTCAATATAAAGTCAATGGTAATGTCTACCTGGAAATTGTTGACCAGGTGACTCTAACACATTTATTACCTTTGCTAATTTACTTCTACTTCTCCAATATACTCTACTACTGCTATTATGAATGTTGTGTTCTAGGGAACAGGATCTTGACAATTATGCTCTGTGATTGGAAAGTTTTATTATTTGCTACAGATTTGTCTGTTGCTCTGAAACTTGTTATAAAAAACTACAAGGCATTTGATTAATAAAGATAACTAAGCTAATATGCTCAGAAAGCTTTTGAAATAGAAAGTATATCAGTTTTTAATTGTTTTCAAGGCATGGTTACATATAATTCATGTAATTGGGGGCGGGGAAAGCAGGTATTACTTTTATCTTTTACAAAGTTAAGAAACTAAGGGAACTCAATTTAAAATGCCTACAAAAATCCTATAGTATTACTAGAACTGCTGGCTAAAGTATTAGAGTTTATTGCTTAATTTTGTAAAACCTATACATTTACCACTGAGTTTCATACCCAAAATTCATGTTTTCCACATTATTAAGAATAATTCCAATAGACTTGACAGTTTTTTTAAGAGAGAGAGAGAGAATTTTTTAATATTTATATTTTTTGGTTTTTGGCGGACACAACATCTTTGTTTGTATGTGGTGCTGAGGATAGAACCCGGACCTCACGCATGCCAGGCGAGCACACTACTGCTTGAGCCACATCCCCAGCCCTGGACTTGACATTTTAATATGTCTTTTCTATTTGTTCTCTTTTTCCTCCTTAATCTCATCCCTTTATCGTATATGGAAATCATTCTCAAAGGCCTCAATTTGACTCTACCATCCATTAACTGTGCTGCTTAGTCTGTAAATGCCTTCATTTTCTCATTTGTAGAGTATTTCAAATTATGGTAGGCTCCTCAAAGAGTTGTGGAGAAGAATAAATGAAATTCAAATATCAAAGTCCTGGCTCACAGTAAATGTTCCATAAATGTGAATTATTACTGTTGTCATGCCCTTCCTGGAAAGTGTGTGAATAAAACATTCCTTTTTTCCCTATGTAAAAAAAAAAAAAAAAAAAAAAAAAAATCCCAGACCATTTACACATAGAACATAAAATACACAGAAGAGATCTCTAAGGATCCTAAAATGAACAAATCCTGAGAGACCAGAGGGGAGAAAGGGACACAGTGTGAAAGGCCCTGCTTCTTGCTCACCTCTCTCCAGCCTCCTTCCTCTCTCCGGGTCAGAACACTCACATTTAATCACTGCTGGAACACCAGGATCTCTATTTTCTTTGAAATAAGAAAAAGAGAAAATTAGACAGACCTGAGAAGCTAAGCCAGAATGAGTGTCCCCAGGAGGAGTGTCTCTGTGGGCTTGCAACTTGCTGCCTCCTCAGGAAAGGTCAGGGGACCCCTTGAGGGCTGAGAGAACCCAGCTCCAATCCAGGAGAATATGGAAGGAGAGTAAAAGTACACTGAAGTAGATTTGATAGTGATTCACTACTTTTCATTAAAACATGGACTAATAGTGGCCTGGTCACTCTCCCATGCTCTTTTCTAATGAACACTACATTGTTTATTTACCGCAAGTTCAATTTGTCTTTTACTTATTTCCTTAACTCCAAGTTTATTTTCCTTCATTGTCTTTAAATGGCTATTTTCTCATTAATAGGGGCTTTTATTCAGCTTTATGGCCTTATTTTCAGTGAAATCTTTCCTTTATCCTTGTTTTCAGTGAATTAAAATAGAACAATCTTGTGTTTTTGAACAAATTTTAAAACTCCGTTGACATTACATTACTTACTTTTCACATACCAATTTAAAACAAAATAACTAACATAACAAACTAAATTTTTTTTTCTGTCTTTCTTTCTTTCTTCCCCACCCCTCCCCCCCTTTGTGACTGGGGTTTTGCTATGTTGCCCAGGTGGGTCTAGAATTCTTGGGCTCAAGCTGTCCTCCCACTTCCACCAGTCAATAGCTGGGATTTCTGCTGTATATCACTATACCAAGCATGTTTACTTTTAAGATCACTTGTAATTCTATCTGGTTCACTTTGTCTTATAGTCCTTGGTATGTAATGATCACAAATGATAGAGATTTTGGATATTCATGGTTATATGAGAATTTTAACAATTTTCTATTTTGCCCCATTTTTACTAAAAACTTTCACAGATTCCTTTAAGAAATCTTTCTGCAGCCCATTGTGCACTTTCAGTCTTCATTTCCACATTAATGGCGGGGGGGGGGGGGAACTGGTTGCAAATGTGTTTTTTATTGAGTTATCATTTAGGAGGAATTCCAAGAGTATTATTAAAACAGGTAAGGTACTGAAATAATTAACCATTGATAGAAGAAATAAGTTTTACACCTAACATAAGTGCTGGAAGGAAACAAAATACCCAATACTAGAACTGTTCATGTCTGATGGTGGAGGAAAAAGCACAAGAAGACATCAGAAACTGCTACATAGATATCCATTCGAGAATCTGTAAAGACATTGAATGCATATTGTAGGGGTTTGGAGCAGAGATGGAAAGAAGAACTGCATCCAGAAGATCAGTGGGGTGGGGGTGGGGAGAACGAAAAGCAGGGAAGAGGACCTAGTTAGCAGATTCTGGAGCTAAATCCAGGAAAAGGAAGTGGGCCTGGAGCAGAAAAAGATAAGACAATTGTAGGTTTTTTGTTTTGTTTTGTTTTTTGTTTTTGTTTTTTGTTTTTATAAAATAAATAGATTTTAATCTTAGTCCTTAAAATACAACTTCAAACTAAGATTCTTCTCCTCTTAGTCCTCATCTTCCTCCTTACCTACCTTCTTGACTTTATTTTAGTCTTCCTCCTTCTTTCGTTGACAATTCCTTCTCTTCCTCTTTAACCTCCAAGGTCTGTGTAATAGGGCTGCCATAACAGAGTGCCACAGACTGAGTGGCTTTAAGCACAGAAATTTATTTTTTCACAATTCTGGAGATTACATGTCCAAGATCAAGAGTCAGCCAGGTTAGGTTTCTTCTGAGAACTCTCTTTGGCTTGCAGATGACCAACTTCTCCCTGTTTCTTCACATGGTCTCCTCTTTGTGCCTGTGTGCTCATCTCTCCTTAGAAGGATGTTAGTCTTGTTGCATTAACACCTACCACCAATTTCCTCATTTTACATTAGCTTTTTAAAGGCCCTATCTTCAAATATGGCCAGATTTTGAGGTACCGAGCCTTTAAACTTGAACACATTATTTCAATGGGATATACAACCCAACCCATAACAGGGAATATTAGAGGGATTATTTCTTCCTTTCTGGGAAATAAAGATCTCCATTATGATGTATGAGCATTGAAGATGATAACTGAGTGAATAAGTGTTGGAGACTCTTCTACTGAACCCAATGACTATTTAGAGGAACCGTTAAGTATAGGATCTACCATTCAAGAGTATAGATATTATAATATTAAGATATTATATTAAGAGCATAGATATTATGATATTAAGATATTTAGAGTATAGATATTATGAAGGGTAGGAAGATATGGTTATCTGAGCGCTGAACCAGCACAATACTGTGAAATGAGATAATCACTACTGGACAAGGGGATGTTCTTAGGCTCTAAAGTGTTTGACTGAGTTCCCAAGGACATTTTTTAGGCCTGAAATCTCATCAGACATTGACATGGGATGGCATGGCAACCCCTTCCTTAAATACCTTTTATAAGGATGACAAGTCAAGTAGTTACTTTCTTCTCTTTAGCATTTTTTAATATGGAATGTTTCCAGAGTTTGCATGTCACCCTTGCCCATGTTAATCTTCTCTGTATCACTCCAATTTTAGTATATGTGCTGCTGAAGCCAGCACTCTTTTTAGTATTTCTAATCAAGATAATTGGTAACCTGAGTCATGTAATGTTAGCCTGAATTGCTATTGAGATAAAATGTCTATTTTATATATTGTAACATTAGTGAAGTTCAGTCAACTCCAACCTTTGATATTCAGCCAAAACTCTCCTCTTGACTCTTCTCATTTGAGGGCAGCTTCCATGAGATCCTGAGAGTCAAACCTTTGACACTTACATCAAATGTGCGGACCCATTTCAATAAATATGATCAAAAAGTCATGACATAAAAGTGAAATAACTTTTGAAGAAATAGAATGAAGGACTGAGAGGAACCCAAGCTTCATATATCAAATCTAGTATCTCCATTAAAATGTTTTAAATGACCCATTTCTCATATTCTATATTCAGAAGGGAGCACCCTGGGCCTTCCTCTGTGTGTAACAGATAAAAGGAAGGCCAAACCTCTATTTCATATTCTAGTATGTCACCAGTGTCATTCAAATGATTTCTAATTTTTCTCTACCTCTTTCAAATAGTGACTGTGAGGAAAACTCACAGGTACAGCCCCGTACTTCAGTGTGTGATCATGTGAACCCCTCAGGTTCTGGACTCAGCCTCAAGCTATGAGCACCTCCTTGGTGAAAATTATGGAGACAGGTTTGGGCCCTCAATGTCTATCCACAGGAAGATCCTGGAGAGACTCTCTAGCTTCCCTTTGGAGAGCAACTTCTTCTTACAGAAATATTAGGTAGGAAGAATCATTTACCTGGAAAGGTGACGGTATGATGAGAATCCAGTCAGCCAAGTAAATCCTGTGTGGATTAAGGTTTTTGACTCCCTCAAAATATCAACTCTCTGGAATTCATTTCCAGCAAAATTTGTTAAGAAACTTCTAGGGATCATAGAGAACACCACTTCCTTAATTACCCTTTTGTATTTTGTTTGGGAAAGGAGAAACAGGAATGCAAAAGCATTAACTCTGGGGCAACATTCACAGCAAAACTGTGAATGGTTGTTAGACCCCTTCATAGCCATCTTGAATATCACTCAGAGAGGATGGAAGATGGGCAGTGGGTTGGATAAAGAGAAATCCAACTCATTGTAGGAAGGGAAAAGATAAATGGTAAGAGATAACTGAGCCTGTGGTCTCCAAGTTTGACAATAGAGAAAAAGCTTTGTAAGATAATTCATGAGCAAAATATGACCCAGAAGCTGTACCAGTGGCACTGGGAGGAAATGATAGAATGAGGACAGAAAGAAATATACTAGAATCCAATCCCTACAGTTATGGAGTCACTACATGAAAATATATGATATTCAGCATCTGTGGCTATACTTTGTGTACAGGGATGAAATGGCTAAGCCCTTTAGTGTCCAGCCTAAATTTTCATAGACTCTTTACCCACAATTCTGGGTAGTTTGAAGTCTACTAGTTGACTTACAGCAAAGAATTCTATGTATATTAACTCAGAAGTGTGAGAGTAGATAAAATCCTCTAAGAGAAATAACAACTACTTCCAAAGACAGAGAATATCAAAAAAATCCTCAACCTATCACTTGTTAGATGTAAAATAAACTGTGACCATGTTGTTATTTTAAAAATTCAATTTCTTTACAAGTTTATTTTTTTTCTTGTTCATATTGATTTCAGAATAATATGGAGCATGTGACTGAATGCCCAGGACTCAATACTATCATGTGCTTATGGCTGAGACAGAGTATCAGCCTGGACCCCTTCTTCCACATTCAGATCTATTCTGGCTGGTTCACCCAAGTTCAAGAGCAGGCAAAACAAACACGTTGCAAAAGTTAGAAAAGCATTAGAGAAATAGGAACATAAACTGCCTTAGACATTATAGCAGCATAATTGAGTAGCTTAAAATTAGAAACAAACTTTTTAAAAAAAAAAAATATTCAAGATAGTCTAGTGGAAGGTTCTTCTTCAAAGTGAGAGAAGGGCTAAGATGGAGAATTGTGTGCCTCTCTTTAGAAATGCAAGTTCAGCTGGAAGAATTATAATGCCATTTATTAACTATCTGTAGTTTAATGAAGAAAAATAGGCCGACATTAACATGTAGATCCCTTTGACATATTTAACAAACATATTTTGTTAAAAGATCAGTAACCCTATTACCCTCTCTGCTTCATAAAAAGTGTTTTTTAGTTTCAGGAGAAAGATGTATTATCACTGGAGAATTTAACTGTTCTTCCCAAAATAACCATTTCCCGAACTGATAATATCTTGTCCTTGTTAAAGGACTTTTGGGTGGGAAAAATTTAATAGTAAAAACAATCACTAAATTTTAAAGTAACTTTTGAAGTTAAAACAGTTTATTTTTACCAACTCTTGGGACAATTGTGGCATGTGATGTAGTACCTAAGAGGGAAATTCTCATAACACTGTTTGAATGAAGATGAAGCCTAATATGAAGAAATAAGCTAATGATTAAAGAAAAGAATTATCAGTTGTAGCCTTCCAGAAATCCATGGTAGTTTTTTTCTTTTGTTCGTTTATTTGTTTTCCTATTTATTGCTAGGGTTGGAAGCTACGCACAATTCTAAGATCTTTAATTTCTTCATTTCTTACCTTCTCATGCAAATTGGGAAATGAGGGAGGAACATGTTTTTGGGGGTGGAGATTGAGTACAGGCAGCATCAGGATGCTGTCAGCGTGTCTGGAGAGAAAGGGCATATGGATTGGCACTCCCCTGTCCAGTCACAATGATTTCACACTGTGCGTTGGCAGTAGACCATCTGGAAAATGTGGTTTAGTGCTACTTCAGATGGGTTAAGTGAGTCATAGCTAAGTAACCAAGACTATGAATACAAGTTGGATAGACTGATGTCAAAAACTCAAGAATATTCTTCTGCACTTTAGATTTTATCTCATACTCAAATGTGAGTCAGTTCCCTAAGATATATTCTCTTTCTTATGGGCTTTCTTTCTTTCTGATTTTTTCTCACTTAAACTCTTCTCAAAGCATGCCTTTGGCTATACCATAAGCCATTTACCATTCTGAGTTCACTGATGCACTTGGCAGATGATAGCTTTTCAAGGCTTCACAGAGAAGTTCCAGAACTCTGTGTCAACTCACCACAAATGGAATCCAAATCTCCAACAGCAAAAACAGCCATGGTGCGTCTTGGGGAATCCATTCGGGATCTCTTCAGCCAGCACTGGAGACAGCAAAGCACCACTCCACAGAGAAGAGACACCAAGAAAATCAGCAGTAGGAACCTGAGGTCAGAAGCAGCCAGAGAGGAGTGAGGTAGAGCAAGCAAAGACTTCCTATTACTACCTGAAAAGTGGTCAGGGACTCAGCTAGACTGGGTGTTGGAATCCCTTAAGCAATCTACCCCCACCATAATTGCCACAGGCCTGGAATATTGTCTGCCCTCAGAGAGGCTTGATCTTACCACGTGGTGATTAATACTTCATCCTTGGAAAATGAAGGAGTATTCTAAAAAGCAGTGTCTTGGTTCCTTATTTATTGAACTAGTTAATTCTTCCATACATTCATTAATGACAATAATTAATGACACATCATTTAAGGGAACATTATCTAGTCATTCCAGACCTCCATATTTTCATTCAACTAATATTTTTAGTAAGTGATGTTAGGGTTAGGGAATTCATAGGTAAAAAAGATAAGGTCTCCATGTTTCAGAGCTAATCATCTATTAATAGAACTGATAATATGAAATTTGGAAGTTACAGATATCAAGATTTAGGAAGTATATCAACTATCTTAAAATTTCTAATGAACTATCTCATAAAAGAGGCAGCTGCTTATTTTTATTGCTTTTATTACCAAAAGTAAAATCTGTAGAGTCATTTAGAAAAATTTCAAGAGGAAAAAAAACAATTTACCACTAAAAATCTCCATCTCAGAAATACATTATTAAAAATAGTTAAGTTCACTGTCACAGAAAATGTATAAGTAAACACTGGACAACCATCTGGAAATGATGTTTCTATAGATATTGATGTACGTGACCCCTTAATTTCCTTAAGCTGTGTGATTTCTTGTGCTGTCTAAAATTATTTAGGAAAATGATATGCATATTTCACCAAATGTTTTATAAAACAAATTGAGAATATCCTTACCAGATGTACCAGTCATTAGGGTGTTGATCAGTATAATTTAGACACCTGGTGATAAAAGAAAAGCAGTAAGTGCTAGAATTCTAGCTGGCTAAAGCCTTTGTCTCTGGGGCCATAAAATTTTTACTCACCACATCCCCACATCTGTTTCCCCAGAACAATTGTTTGTTTACCACCACCACAATGCCTGCCCGGCAACCTACTCCCAGCAAAATTAAGTGTGTAAGTTACACTGTGTCCGTGCCAAGGCACTGAAAAGATGGAACGGTTTGAATGTGCTAGACATACAAACAGATGACTGCCCTGAAATACGTTTGATTCTAGAGTTAAAAATACTGTTGTGCAACAAGAAGGTCATGACTAACTTTTTAGGGCCAATGTGTCATCGGTATTAGGCAAGTAATCATATCACCCTTCTGTTGATCCAGGTATCTAGAGTCCTTTACTTTGCAAATTCTCCAGGGAAGGTTTATAATTTCTATTAAACTTTAATATCTTGGTAGAGCAGCAAGCATTGGAAAATTGGTTGCTTTCTAGTTCAACAATTGGTAAAGAAAGAAGTTAGGCTAGAAAGAAAATGAATGTGGCCACATGTTTATCATTCGCCAAGAAGAGGAGTTGACTTCTTCAGTTGGAGGGGTGAGTTCGTTTGTGTATTGAGGTGTATCTCAATCATTCTTGAGGTAAGTTTGAAAAGATCACACAAAAACAAATTTCACATGGGTTTGACTACCAGGAGTAGAGATATATGTGTTGTTCGTCTCAGTCCCTCACATACCTGACCTGGTGCAGAGTGTATGTTTGCATAAGGACTTCTTTCCAGACTTCATGTATGGCCACTTCTAAACTGTCTTGAGAGTGAACAGGGGAAAACTGTTCATCACAACCTGATAAGCTTCTGAGATGGAACCATCCTTAATCATGCTTTTTCAGCCACTGTTAAAATAATACTTAGTGCTTCTCAGCTTGAAAGTGCTCATAAGCATCCATTAATTTATTGCTTTCACATTCATCATTATACTAGTTAGAAGAAGTGACTTTCTAATACTTATTGACTTAGAAATTTTGCCTTAACATTGAAGATAAGTCAATCACCCAGACACTAAAGTTTTTATTTTCTTATTTTTGTTTCTTTGGTTAGTTAGTTTGTTTGTTTGTTTTAAGCACCCAGAGAGTTTAGGAAAGTTCATATGTACAAATGCTGATTTAAGAATTGCAACTGAAGCTGGGCACAGTGGTGTATGCCTGCAATCCCAGCGGTTTGAGATGCTGAGGCAGGAGGACATCAAATTCAAAGCCAGCCTCAGCAAAAGCAAAGCACTAAACAAACCATTGAGACCCCGTCTCTAAATAAAATACATAATAGGGCTGGAGATGTGGCTTAGTGGTCAAGTGCCTCTGAATTCAATTTCTTCTACTCCCCCAATCCCCCCCAAAAAGGCAACTGAAGTATAACTTTCAAAGGTATCTCAGGATAAGTGATCATTAGTAAAGGATGGTAACAATAATTAATGACACATCTTTTAAGGGAATATTATCTTGTCATAGAGAAAAATGTAGATTTTTATTTATAATTAAAAGTTTTGTAAGAAAAACAATTTAGAGAGCTCAGCCCTATATTGTATATATTCTTTTACACAAATACAATGATTCCAGCAAAAATAGCTATTGGTTAAATATAAAATATTCCATCATTGTACCATCAAGGCTTCTCTTGAAGATTGTATAATAAAGAACATTTTCCTTTTAATATTTTCATATTGTTTGAATATTTATATAGGCATTACTTTTGTCATCAGAAAGTATTAAAATATTACCTTAAAATATAAAAATCTTCAAAATATAGTATCCAACTCAAGAGATGAATATAGGTAAATTTTCATGGTGTCCTGATCAAATAAAAAAGCTGAAGTTTCTTGTTTGTAGATCTTGACTTCTAAGATCAAGGCTTGGAATGGATTATCTCATCTTCATGCATATATAAATCTCCTCTATTTTTACATTTAGAATTAGCCTATATAACTTTAAGTCAAGTCTAAATATTGAGTGTCTCATTTTATTTCATAATTCTTATTTATTAGCCACTCATGATTGTTTTCAGTGCTAGCAATAACCCAAACTTGACTTATTTCACTTTCTCTTTTCTAGCCCTGTGCACCCTCTGGTGGTTGTTCTTACAAGTGATAAAATGGCCAAAAAGAACTTAGCTGGAAAATGGAGTTGTCAAGTAATTCCAAAAATTCTGACATCTATCATGTAATTCCAAAAATTCTGACATGTATCTCACTCTAAGGATTTTATTCACTGTACACCTGGGATCCAGAATAAGGAATGAAAGTGGGAGGTCACTAGCTGGAACTTAACATAGAATATGTGTCTTCTGCCTCCTTCCTTCTCACCATTATTCCCATTTCTTTCTCAAGTTCAATTCTTCAACAAAAACATTTTGAATTCTTAAAAAAAATAATTTCTGAACTGTAACAGCATTCCAATTGCTCAAATTTTAAATGCAAGATCTTTAGTATACAAAGTTTATATTTTTAAAAAATGAAGTTATTATTCAGGTGTTGCTCAAATTAGGATGCTAATGTTAAAAACAAAACAAGATAGCTATCAGGGAGAAATGAGAGCAGAAAGGAATGTTTAAGGAAGACATTTGAAATAATCAGAATCTTCTAGAAGTAGATGATAGAGATAATTTCAGTTTCTACCAGAACAAGGGCCCTTCTTTACTTGGATCCTCTGGAAATGATTCCTGCTCTATATGGATGGTTAGACTAGTTGGTCTTCTCAGTGCTGAGAATCCATGCAACTAAAATTTTAAATTCATTAATTACATAAATTCAGGAAGAAAACTGCAGATCTGCTCCATTTGTTCCTCTCTACAATTTTCTATGGCAGGCATTCTTCCAAACCAGGTACATTAGGTCATGTCAAGTAATTCACTTTAGAACTTACAGCACTATAAGTGAGGCCCACACTATTATAATCTTCCTTTTATAATTCAGAAAACTCAATCGCAGGGAGGTTAAGTAACTTGTCCAAATTAGCATTCCTGGAAGTGGCAGAGGTTTTAAACACAAATGGTCTGGCTGTGGAGCCATGTCCATTACCACCATGCAATACTGCAACTGGGAGCACTAAAACTCAGCTCTACACAGTATGGAGTGCTAGCTGAATGCATCCAATATCCTGTGTTCCAAAATGCTTTCAGGAAATACTGAAAATACAAAAAATAAAAAAAATTTACAAGTGAGAGCATGGAGAGTATCAGGCACAGAGAATAAGACAAGAATGAGATCAATTTGTAAACCAAATGTAATAAGTCCCATTTATAAAAGAACTGAACTCCAGATCTGGCTTAAGCTTTCTAGCAGTTAATTAGATGAGAGAGAATTGGTTATATACTGTCCTTTAAAATGAACAAAACAAACAACATTATTCATCAGATGTAAAACTATTCTTCCTATAGAAACCAGAGAAAAATTCAAACCATGGGACTTCATAAAGAGATCATTGTTAATAATAGGAACAGTGTTTCCATAGTCTTAGGATAAATAAAATAACAAATTTCATGATTTTTTTTCTTTTTAAATAAAACTCCTCCAATTAGGCCAATGTACAATTCATGCACACAAACAGGTGGGAAAGATGGGTAGTAAGTCATGTCATCCAGAAATTGGTGGTAAATTGCATAGTATCTAGGAAACTGAATAGGCTATATGTTCCTCAGGCATTTCACCAAGTTTATAGTGATTAAATGTCAGATGTACAATATGACTTTATGGTTAAACATCTGGGTTCAGAATTTAGAGTCGGTTCTGGGTCTTCATCTAAACTCTACCTCTTCTTTGATTCCTTGCTCTTGAACTAAATATTTACCCTCACTGGCCAAGTGAGATGGTAGCATGTCATTAGGAAATTTATTAACAAAATTAATTTACATAATACTTTATATATATATATATATATATATATATATATATATATATATATTTATAAATCACCATCTACATAATGCAAATCAGTGTAATTGTTTATTTATGGGGAGAGGAATGGATTAAAGAGATAGAGGGGGCTCTATCACATTTGATTTCATACAATAAATTAACACTTAAATTTTATGTAAAGTGATGCAATGCATTATTGCTACTAAAAATTCAGTTATAAAAATAAAATGATTAGGTCATATCACAAAATCAAAAGCCTAGTGTTAGAAAACAAATTTAAATAGAACTAATAATAGATCAAAAATTTTAAACATTGAGTATATATATATATATATATATATATATATATATATATGAATCATTTTGCAAACTATTGGACCACAGAAGTTAATTAATGAAAAACAAAGTTATTTCTGGCTATTCAGAGATCCTTTCTCACTCAAACACGGCCTCTATCAGAATAGCCCTCATTCCATTTTCTTTCTGCTCTTCTACGCCCTTGTATTCTGATCCATCTCTGATTTTTGTGTCCATTTTGTGTGTGAACTTTGGGCAAGTTACTCTTCTTTTATGTTTCTCATTTCAAAAGGACATGTGGAGAGGGCCATCTCTATGCTTCCTTTTACCTGTAATCTAGTGGGTTTGTGTTACTCTCTTATAGTTTGATAAAGGTTGAATGTATACTCTCTTGGACAGGTAATGGATTTTAACAAAGATAATGTCTCAGATCAAAGATGAAATCCTAAATTGAAGACCTCTAGGACAAATATAGGTAGAGAAAGTGAATCCTGTTTGGATGTGGAACTTCTACTCTTTAAGAAACCAGCACACCTTTCATTATAGACTAATCTCACTAACACTATCTTGCATAATAAAAAAAGAGAGAGATTGTATCTACCTCCAATACCTTTACTTTCTACTTCCCTATTCTTCCAGCTACTCTCTTGTCTTTATTTCCTACTAATTTGAAATGCATTTGAGGCACATTTTAGTCAGCTTTTTTCATTGCTGTGACTAAAAGAATCTGACCATCACAATTATAGAGGAGGAAAAGTTTATTTTGAGGGCTCATGGTTTCAGATTTTTTATACCATAGAAGGCCATCTCCATTCCTCAGGGCTAGAGGTGAGGCTGAACATCAAGGTGAAAAAGTGTGGCAGAGGGAAGCAGCTCACATGATGATCAGAAAGCAGAGAGAGAGAGTTCCACTCACCAGATACAGAATATATACTGGAAAGTCACAATGAATCACTTCCTCCAGCTACACCCTACCACTTCAGTTACCATTCAGTTAATCCCCATCAGGGGATTAATTTACTGATTTATTGGCTATAACCCAATCAGTTCTCCTCCAAAACTTCTTGCATTGTCTCACACGTGAGCTTTCGGAGGACACCTCCATCCAGATCATAACAAGGCAGTTTCTAGTTTTCACTCAAAAGGGAAATAATGATAATATAATGGAAAATTAGATGTAAAAGTTTAGATGTAAAACTTAAATGTAGCCAATAAAAGGTCATACCTAAGTATCAGTGGAAGTCCTCTTGTTAGTTTACTATCTGTCTGGATCTCAATTTCTTCACCTAAAAAGGAGACCTGTAGCCTCAGAGGCTCAAAATTAAATATAAATCGTTCCTCAGTGCCATGTTTCCCTGTCATGTTGATTAGAGAATTAGAATTGACACTTAAGATACTTTCCAATTATGAAATCCTGTATTCTATTTTTTCTGAGTCAAAGGCAGAAAAAAATGAGGCAGGATGAGTGTAGCCATGAAATCCAGAGTCAGGAAAGCCTATAATCAAAAATTATCATGTCACAAACAGCAAGAGATAGAACAAAATGGCAGGTCTGAAAATAAATTAAAAGAAACAGCAATGAAGGTTGATGCAAACACTAAAAGGGGCATACACTTAATAAGCAGATTGTTAACAAGAAGATGATCCTCCAGAGACAGGCGAATGACTCCAGAGCCCAGGAAAGCCCCATTTGGCCCCGACTCTTACTTTAGAGCCAGTGTCCATAGACCTTGGATTTGAGGGAAATAGACAATGATAATTGAAAGCAGCTGGCTGGCAGAGAGTGTAGCAACCAGAAGACAGCACTTGGCAGGAGTGCTTTTCTGACACTTGCACTAAGTCACAGTGCATTACAGTTATCATGAATCATCATCAGCATTATTAATGGCACCTTCTCCCCATCTCCCGAATAGAATTCTGGGAACCATTAAATCCACAGCACAAAAAGTGAGAAAAGCGAGTCAATTATTCACATAATTCATATCAGAATCACTTTGAAATGTACACATAATACAAGTTAGAATTTGGGTTTGTTTGTTGTCCAGTAAATTGCCACCCATCATTGCTGTGACCTATGCATGTGAATGCAGCTGCGGAGGAGGTGACATCATGATGATTCTCTCATGCACTTACAGCACCCTGGATGCTTAAAGGAAGGGGAAGTCAGTGACCAAAAATATCTAGAAATAAACCAGGCCCCTTCTTTATTTAATAACGATCTTAAGAAAATGATTATCTCCTGGTTTTAGAAAAATTAAGCCATCTGCATTTAAAAACTATTAGTCTTTTTGTTATGTGATTATCACCATCACTTGAAACTCTTTGGGGGCTTTTAAATTGACTTTATTCTTTTTGATTGTTCGAATTTTTAAAATGCTAAATCAAAACAAGGAATCTATTGCTATTTACTTACATTTCATTTTCTTCGCATGGCAGATTCGAAAGCACCAACTGAAACACATGTTTAGAACAATAAAATCCAACATCTCATCAGTCTAATCCTTTAATACGAGCAGTGCCTAGAGACAATGCGGGTTTATATCTTTCTTTTGTTGTTGTTCTTCTTTTTTTTTTTAATTAAAAGCTCTGCTGCATAGTTTATTGTTGGTGTACAGAGTTTTAATTGAAAAAATTTCTCTGGGGGCTGGAGGTGTAGCTCAATGGTACAGAGACTGCCTAGAATACAAGGCATTGGGTTTGATCCCCAGCACCATCATAAAACAACAACAACAAAAATTCTCTAGGTAGATTTTTAAATTCAACAGTGACAGGAGATGTGTATTGCAAACTAGATTCTTATCCTACATACACTATAGATATATTTGAAAAGAGTTTTTTGTTTTCTCTATAGGCAGATTTTGCTTGCTCTAAAGAGATTTTGTATGCCTTGCATTTTTCTGTGTATTTTTGCATTCAAGGCAGAGGAAAGAGTTCATTAGTTGTGGGTAGTATTTTCATGCAAAGGAAGCAAGTTCCCAGTATGAGGAAACATAAGTCAAACCTATTTGCATTAATGGGTGTTAAATGTATGCATGAAGGGGTGACTTTAACAGCTCTAAAGCTGAGGTCCACTTAAGATCATATGGAATTCCTGCTGAGATTTATAATCTTTATCAAAAAGAGGGTAGGTAATAATAACCTTTAGAAGACCCAAACCCCTAAGCATTCCATCACAATTATCCTAGTTCTCTGTGTTGAACCTTACAGGTTATAATAACACCCACAATTACAAGGAAAGAAACTATTTCTTTCTAAAGACTTTGTGTGTTTGTTTTTTCCTAAGAATTGGAACTCTTTCTGTGTACAATAAAAAAGCCTTGAGATGTCACTTAAACGTAGCTATAAAACTCAGCCCAAATAGGTCAGTGGAAGCATTTATTTCACTGTACTGTTGCATATATGTACAGGTAAAAACTTACAAACTTTAAATGATTGACCTAGGAATTTTGTATGAGATATGAATTTTCTCCCTTAATTCCAAATTCTTCTTCTTCAGCACCTTGTATGCACACCACCAAGTTTATCTGGGCAAAGAGATTTGTGGAGTTGCAGATGGAGTCATGAATTGGTCATCAGAGAGCATGATAATGAACAATTTATAAGCACAGAAAATGAGTTGCATTTTCTTTTGCTAGATTGCTGCAAATAGATTTGCATACTAACTGAGAGGAAAATGAACACTCAAATTTTGTCCATAAAGAAAGTTTATTTATGAGTAAATGAAATCATCTGGGATCTAGCTTAACAGATAAACAAATAAAGCCAGCATTTCAAGTCACTTCCCAATCTTCTCTGCGTGCTGTACCTGAGTATATATGGTATTTCATTATTACCACCTCACTGCCAAAGCATTAGCTGTCAGACTCCCACGTTATTTTGAAATGGTGAGGGACGTTTTAATATGCTTTAGATCTAAGTCTTTCAGATATGTTGGTTTCAGATACAAAGATACAGTTATTGGTCAGAAAAGGATGCTGGAGTGGGGGAACCAAAATAAATGCTAAAATGCTTCTTTCTACATCAGTCAGCGTTTAAAAACTGTTGAGAATCAAGTATGGTTGCAGGCAAAAAGCAACATTCTTAAATTAATCTAGCCATGATACCTTTCTCTGTGTCAACAATATTTTTGATGTTTTGAAAATTTCACAGCATAGCAAAGTGAAGCAAAGGTTAAATGTGCATCATATTATTTCAATCATAAGAATAGAACTAAATAAAGAAGATGTCAACCAGGGCTGGAGATGTGGCTCAGCGGTAGCGCGCTCGCCTGGCATGCGTGCAGCCCGGGTTCGATCCTCAGCACCACATACCAACAAAGATGTTGTGTCCGCCGAGAACTAAAAAATAAATATTAAAAAAAAAATTCTCTCTCTCTCTCTCTCTCTCTCTCTCTCTCTCTCTCTCTCTCTCTCTCCTCTCTCACTCTCTCTTTAAAAAAAAAAAAAAAAAAAAAAGAAGATGTCAACCAAATGCCCTGGATGTTTTATTTGCCGTACCTTCAGCCAACAAATAAGTTGTAAGATGCTGGTAACCCCTTCTTAAAGGAATTATTTTAAAAATGTGGTTACAATGCCCAAAGAACATATCAATAGCAGGTCAAATCCTCAGAGTATTTTAGAAAGTCTTCTGGAAAGAAAGAGGGTTACCTGGAATAGTGACAAACACCAAGTTCCTGTTGAGATCACCGAAGTGACACTGAAAGATCTGGATCTTGACATCCTTCAAGGCTAATCTGCCCAGAGATGGTGCTTTGCTGTCTACGCTGGTCTCTCTATCTCAGAACTTGCTAACTTCTCCATGCTGTGCTTCCTTCCGGAGCAGGCATTAATGATGGCTCCTTGTGACTAATCAAGTGCATGCTGGGGAGGAATGTTGGGTGCATGATTTCGGGTACTAAGAGTTTTAGGAATTTTAGTTTAAGGTCAGAACCTTGGTACTGTTTGTCAAGGCCCTAAAAGGAAGGGTTATAAATCCTGACCTGCAAAGCTAGCTGGCTGCTTAAGTAACTTTCAAAATTCAAGTGCATGCCTTATTCCAGGGAACTTGTGAGATCTTTTTTTAAAAAATAGAATCTCATACTGGGAATATTTATTCATTTTTCTACCCTTTATGTGTCCTCTTTGCTCCTCTTTTCCTGCCCATCATTTTCAGACTCAGGTCTAACACAGCCTTGAATTTACAATTATCAGACTGGCAAGTTCAAAATTCAATAATACAGCAGAAGAGCTAGATATAAAGAAACACCCTTTTGTATATAATTGGGAAAACTATACAAGTTTTTTGAAAGACAATAGGGCAATGTCTATCAAACTAAAAAATAAATGTACCCTTGGGTCAAGAATTTTACTTCTGTTGCTGAGCAAGGACATCTGCAGAGACGAAGTGGCCACAAATGTCCTTGTTCACTGGTTCTTTTGAGCATACTGAAAGGATTTTAACATGTCACTCTGAGAAGGAGGCAACATTTTATTAGAAGGGACAGGAAAAGGGAAAAATGGGACACTCTCAAGGGGGAAAGTGAGTCCTCTCAGAGAGGAAAGAGATAGTACTCTCCTCTAGAACTCCAGTTTTATTGGGGGTCCCAGGGAAGTTTCCAGAGAATCCCACTCAATTCTACCTCTTAACTTTTGATTGACAGCAGGATTGCATTAGACTTTTAAGTCCCCACTTCATAGTCTTACCCCAATGGAGAGAAGATTTTGCTATTATAATGACACATTAAAGATGTATAACAACACTGGGTCACCTTCCCCCAGGCTGACCTGTTCTAATTGGAATTTTTGTTCTTACAGATTTTATGGGTATAGGGCTTTGCTTTCAATTATCCTGTCTCCTTGAGTCCTGGAATTTGGTCTGTGTAAAGTTCACAAAAGTTCCCCCTTCTGGGTTGTGTGTGTGTGTGTGTGTGTGTGTGTGTTTTAATCCACAGGGAGAATCCTTTTGCATTTCTCCTGCAGATAACAGGTTGTTTGCTGATGATATGTAGCATATACTATTGACTTAGGCCAGGGAGAATCACAGATAAATTACTCTTTAAAAGGAAGCATGTGGGGCTGGGGCTGGGGCTCAGTGGAAGAACACTCCCCTAGCATGAGTGAGGCACTGGGTTCGATCCTCAGCACCATATAAAAATAAAATGAAGATATTGTGTCCACCTAAAACTAGAATAAATAAATAAATATTAAATAAATAAATTATAAATATTTTTAAATAAAATAAATAAATTATAAATATTAAATAAATAAATATTTTAAAAAGAAAGTATGTGGGAGTCAACCCAGTATGCCCTTAACCTCATGCTCCCAGTATTCATGTCTGTCTGTTACTTAACACTTCCAAGAATGTATACTTATAGATATAGAATATTTGTACCTACATATAAGCCACATACAGTGATGCTCAATGAAACAGAAAATATCCATCCACATGTGACTGGCACATACAACAGAGGGGTGAGAGGGGAAGTTAGGAGGCAGGGGGTTTGCAATGATGATTGAATGTGATAGACATCATTATCCAAAGTACATGTGTGAAGACATTAATTGGTGTGAACATACTTTATATACAGAGATATGAAAAATTGTGTTCTATATGTGTAATGAGAATTGTAATGCATTCCACTGTTATGTATTTAAAAAAAATAAAATCAATAATAAAAAAATTAAGAAAATACAAAATGGTTATATTCATTCAACAAAATACAAGGAAACTGTGATGGTTAATCTCAAAAGCTGTTTTAAAAAGTGGAAACAGATCACAGATGCTGATATGGAGAGGTCTTTAAGAGTTATCATTAAATGGCAACTATCAAAAATACAAACAATAAGTGTTGGTGAGGATGTGGGGGAAAAGAAACATTCATACATTGCTGGTGGGACTGCAAATTGGTGCAGCCAATCAGGAAAGCAGTATGGAGATTTCTTGGAAATCTGACAATGGAACCACCATTTGACCCAGCTATCCCGTTCCTTGTTTTATTCCCAAAGGACTTAAAAACAGCATATATCAATGTTTATAGCAGCACAATTCACAATAGCTAGATGAATGAATAGGGAAACTTTGGTATATATACACAATGGAACATTACTTAGCATTAAAAGAGAATAAAATCATGGCACTTGCAGGTAAATGGATGGAGTTGGAGAATATAATGCTAAGTGAAGTAAGCTAATCCCAAAAAACCAAAGGCCAAATGTTTTCTTCGATATGAAGATGCTGACACATAATAACAATGGTGTGGGGGGAAAGCATAGGAGGAATGGAGGAACTTTAGATAGGGCAAAGTGGGTGGAGAAGGGAAGGAGTTAGGGGCGAGGAATGATGGTGGAGTGAGTTAGACATCATTACCCTAAGTACATGTATGAAGACACGAATGGTGTGAAAATACTTTGTGTAAAATCAGCGAATTGAAAATTTGTGCTCTATATGTGTAATATGAAATGAATTGCATTCTGCCATTGTGTAAAACAAATTAGAATAAATAAATAATTTGATAAAAAAGAGTTATCATTAAACAAAAGGCACAAATCATGAAATACTGTGCACAGCATGATACTCAAATAAAATAGGGAGATATAGCTGTAGTGTTTTTCCATATATAAAATTTATGTATATATACTCATATTCGCATAGAATGTCCCTGCATGGATTGACTCTGCAAAAAGAAAATGAGAGACTAAGAAAACAAGATTGGGAGGTAAAGTTGATTTTTACTGTAAATTCATTTATTGTAATATATATATATATATATATATATATATATATATATATATATATATAATGTCTGTATGTCAGATAATCATTTTATACATGCCTATATTTCCAAAGGCTAATTTTGAAGCTAAACATCTAGAATTCAGGAGAAGCATATTGTAGTTCAAGCCCCAGTGTAGTTCACCAAATCCAATTCAAATTATAATATATGAACCCATTTATGATTGCATGCATAGATTGCACTAGAAACAAATGAGCCATATTAGTTAACTAAACTACTGCTCTGAATTGGCCATTAAGGTATATGGATTATTTGAGCTGCATCTGGACGGGCTAAGTAAGCTGTGTGGTGGCAATGGTCTGTTTAGTATGCAGCCACAGTCACAGCCATGAATTTCAAAGCAGAGGAAGGGCTCGGTGCCAATGCCAATAGGAGAAAAGTAAACCAAGCCTACAGCATTATTTGTCCCTAAGACACCCTCCATTTTGAGTGTCTCTGAAGCCTGTAATTAAACAGAATGAAAAATAGGCTTTTCACTGGTGAACTTATTTATTAGTCGGTCAGAAGCCTGACTTCCGTCAGCGGAGTCAATTGATCTTAAGAATTTCTGGGAAAGGAAGGGAAGGCCAGATGACTAGAAAAGACATGGAATGAAGACAAGGGCAGCATGTTTGGTTTAGCTTTAGAACTGGAACAATGACCAGCCAGATACTTGGATTAAATAATTCTTGTGAAAAAGTACATGATCTTGTAGCAGGTGGCCGACCTGCTACAACTGAATGGAGATGGAGTCTATGTTCATATTAATACTGCAAACGCCACTACTCAATTTGGTGCTAAAATAAAAAAAATTATATGCATTACCACCTTTCTTCTCCCAGATTGCCATTTATCCATTTAGTGATGTGACTTCCCCACACCACTCTCCAAAGGCTGGCATGGTAGCTTCTGCCTAAGACAGTAGTTTCTCCAATGTATCTCCTCACTGGCATCATGACAGTTTGATGGTTTGAGAAACAGAAGTTTGGCCATGAATGCTGTTTTAGCTGCATAATTTCTTTAGCTTTTTATTTTAGATTATTATAGATTCTCTTACAGTTTTAAGAAATAATACAGAAGGCTGGAGATGTAGTTCAGTGGTAGAATCATTGCTCAGCAAGTCCCTGAGTTGAATCCCCAGCAGTGCAAATAAATAAATAAATAAATAAATAAATAAATAAATAAATAAATAATAAAACAAAAACCAAAATAAACAAAACAAAAACAAAACCCAGCAACAACAATAAACCTGATTGAGAGATTCCATATCACCTTCATCCTGTTTTCCCCAATGGTAGCATCTTGCACTAACTATTGTACAATGTCCAACCAAGAAATCCACACTGATACCATCTACCACCCTCGTGATTTTGTAGTTTATAATTTTTCACCTAAAATTAGTGATCAATTGTGTTTGTCCAACTATGTGCCTGAAATTGTGCTAGTAAATTCTCATCACTGGAAGGTCAAGTTGAAGATGGACAGTTGTAATTCCTGCTAAAATGATCCCTTAAGTTCACTGGGACTTCTTAAGTTGGAATATAAGGGTATAAGGAAGCAAAAGTCTCAGAACTAATCAGGGAGAAGAAGGGATATGTATCATGATGGTGCACAAGATCACACTCTAGACTCACTGAGTACCTGGATGATGAGCCTGAGATCCTCGTTCTTGTACCAAGAACCTAGGCACATAGGCATTCAACTGTTAAGTGCTGGTCATTTACCCAGAACTTCCTTTTACTAGGAGGAAATAAATCTTGTAAAAATGAACAGAGAGCAGAGGATATGAAATCTATCCTTTGAATTCAGACCCTGGCAAAAGCCTAAATTCCCTGAAGCACTAAAGTCATATTGGTATTTGTCCTTAAAGGTCATGGTAGGCAGCTGTTCAAAAGGAACTAAGGACCAAAATTCAATGGATTAAGCCAGAATAAATGAAAGGCATGAAAGAAGTGGCATGTATAAAACAAAGTCCAAAGAATAAGCAAGAAGGCATCAGCTGCTCTTTTTGCGGAAATTGCCCGAAGAGTGTAAGGTTCTAGAATTTGGAAGATATTAACTAAAGTCATCACTAACCTGGGCTGTAACAATGAAATATTTATCTTCTCAAAAGCTACATTTTCTGAAGTTGTGATGCTCTCAGTTTATCCCCCTCAAATAATTTTATTTTGAAGATCAAATTAAAAATATCAACATGAATTCAGACTTTGCAATAATATGAAGAATTGGTTCCTAGAGCAAAAATAGTAAAACAAAATAAAGAATTCCAAAATCAGTTCAGAGATCCATGGAAATGATAGCAACTGGGCTAATGTAAGGAGTTAAAATGATACAGGACACTGTCTTCACATGTTTCTTTATTTGCTACTTCTCCCCCATGAAAAGAAATACTGAACACACTGGTAAAACAATGGTCAATTTTCAGCTTTCATCTTACTTAAAAGTAATGGATAGCATTTGACACAGTTCAATACTTTTCTAATTTAAACACTCTCTTCACCTGGCTCCCAGAACAACATATTTCCTGATTTGCCTCCCACTTCCCTGACACTCTTCTCAATCTCCCCAAACTTGACGTGTTAGGAGGATTCTAAGACATAGTTCTCAGACCCCTTTCTTTTGTATATATATATATATATATATTCACTGTCTTAGGAATTTCCTTTAGTCTCATTGATTATCTCTTTAAACTGACAACTCCTAAATTCATATCTTCAACCTAGAACTCTTCCCTGGACCATATAATCAATTGCCAACTCTATGCCACCATTTGAATTCTATTAGACTTTTGTAAATAAATTTACCCACAAAGCTAGCATCTGCTCTTTCCTATCTCTCCTCTACCATTCCCACATCTCAGATTTCCCCAGTAAATTATATTTTTTTTTCTCCTTGCTATCAAAGAAACTTGCAACTATTTTTGAGTTTTTTCATACACCATTTTCCCAATCAATCAGAAAATCTTGTAGTCTCTACTTTCAAATGATATATAGACTTTCACTGCTTTTCTTTACTTTTGCTAACAGCTTCCCATCTACGTTATTCACCAGTGATCATCATTGCCTGCTGAAATGATGGCAATAACTTCTTACATCCGTGTACACACTTTCCCACCTGCATTCTGCCCTGACTACAAAAACCAAGGTGATATTTTTGACTCTAAGTCAGATCCTGTGGCTTCTCTACACAAAACTCTTGAGTAACTTATTTCCCTCAAGGTGCAAAAGTGGTCCTTACAATTGGCTCATAAAGCCTCATGCTGTCTGTTCTCTTCCCTTTCTGGCCTCATATACTAACAGTCTCTTGGCTCACTCTGCCCCAAGAATACTGGTATTCTTGCTTTTTCTTTGAAATTTCCAGGCATTTCTTTCTCTGGGCCTTTGCATTTGCACTTGTGATTGTCTAAAACACACTTCCCTCGTGTATCCATATGGCTCACTTCCTCACCCATAAAGATCTTCACTGATATGCCACCTTCTTAGTGAGATTTTCCCTGACCATTAGATTTGATATTGCAACAACCTCTACCCCCGTCAATGCTTCTTATCCTCTTTGTGTAACTTATGTTTTCCAGAGAATTTTGAGAAAGGTCTATTTATAACATCATTTAAGTAATACTTAAGTATTATTTCTTCCCCCTCCTCTGGAACATAAACTTCATGGATAAAGTCACTTAGCTTAATTTATTCACAGTGCATCTCCAGTAACTAGAATTGTGCCTATCCCATAGTGAATTATGAATCAAAAGTAATACTTGATGAATGGATGGACTCATGAATTATGTAAGTACTGTGTTAATGCATGGACCTAAAAACTAGGAGCAGGCTACTAGAAATTCTTCTACAGAGAAGTCATCTTCCAGATGATATAAGAAAGAAAAAGCAAGCATAAATTTTAGATCAATTTTGGCTGAAATATAAGAAAGAAAAAGCAAGCATAAATTTTAGATCAATTTTGGCTGAAATTTGACTAAGCCAATGCTACAGGTATACAAGTAGGTATCAACCAGAAAAAGTGAAATACAAAGGGAAGAAGTATGTTAGAGTTGCTACAAAGGCAGAGCAGTTAGATGAATCTAATGCTGGGTTTGGGCAGATAGTGTTTCTATGGATTTTTGAATGGGAAACTTGACATTGGTTTGTTCTACATTCATTACTAGATTGTACCAGCAACTAAGAGGCCATGTCTGAAATGAACCATTAAATGTAGTCCTCTGCAGATTGAACACAAATTATATTACTTTGAAAAGTGCTTTGACATAACTTGGAGTTAAACATTTGCTGTAAGTGCCACTCTTTATGGTAATAATTGACAAACCATGCTTAGGGTAGATGTGTGTAAGGGTAGAAGTTGTTTTATTAACTCAAGACATTATTGAATTCTTGAAAAAAAAAATAGAAATTCTGGTTGTATTTTAAAACCTACTGGGTAAACACTGAAGTTGCTAAATAGCTGATTTTACTGCTCTACTACATATAATGTGGCAGATACTAAACTCTACTTCTTACAAAAATTTTAGTAGAATTTTCTTTCTTAAAAAATATTAAATTTTTAGGAGTCTAACTTACAAAGCTTAGCTTGCAAAACATCACCCAAACCTTTGAAAATACATGAAGGATAAAGATTCTTAGTTTTTCTTTTACATATCATATTGCTTCCTTCTCCATTTTCATTCGGTATGCTTGGTTTTCTCTCTTTTCTCATAAAGATTAGGGCCATTATTTCTTTAAACAGAATAATTAAAAACTGTTTTGGAGCTATTTTGTTATTTGAAATCCAGGGAAGGTAATGGAAAAATTTAGAGTTGATAAATTTTTGCTAAATGTTTCTGCAACAGTAGAGGACAATGGAATCCTCTAGGTCCATGCAGCAGTATAGAGATTGGCTTTATTTGGCTTGTGGAGAGAATATCAGCTCCAGGAAACTCAATTTGTTTCCATACCCATACTGACCAAAGCAGTCATTGCCTTCTTTTCTAAGCTGATCTTTCTGACTGTGGCTTCTCTTTATTAAGTCTCTGCCACTGGGCTAAGCAATTTACAAATGTCTATTCACTTAAGCCTTACCATCACTTATTTGCATGTAATCATTTGGTGTTACACCTGAAAAAAGTAAAAGTGTGGAACTTTTTCTGTTTGCTAAAGTCCATATAGCTAGGAAGTGACCAGGGTGAATTTAGAAGCAGAAATGGTCATACCTGCTAGCATTATATATACTAAATTGCTCCTCTTCTTGAACTTCTGGACATGGGGGATATACAGAAACATCTTTCTGTTATTCCAGGATACCGTGAGGATCATTCTACTGAGATTTGCTTTCACAGACCCTTTGGTACCCACCCCACTGTTGTGCCAGATCCTGAGGACACAGAGAGAGAGTCATGAATCTATTTCTCGTGTCAGACACAGGGCAGACTGGAATAGCTTTTCTTTAATAACTGTGTAAAGAGAATGCATTTGATTTAAAAAGCAATTAATTTTCCATTGGAAAGAGCTGAAAACCATAATTGCCTATCCCAAATGTACTCTTCTGTTAATCTAACACTGGTCTTATTGAACTACTCTACTTTTCTTCTCTATGGCTTAAGTCCTTCAACCATTTCTGGTATCCATTCATTCAGCTTGTTGATAATTAGCTTAAGCATATATTAGTTTAGGCATGACTATTTCTGGACAATCAGACATGAGAGAAAATGTGTTTAGGAGATGTGAATTATAGGGAACATTTCTCCATAGAGATGAAATATTAATCAGAGAATGGTAAAGGCTTTCTGAATGCGGATGTTTCATGTTTAAAATATTTTGTCTGTTTTACGGCAGATCTCATGGGTGAGACAATACTGGAGATGGAGCATGAAGGATGTAGAGAGATAAAGTGAAGGATATGGCATCTCAGGTGGAAATAACAGAGTGAGCAAAAGTGTAGGGTCAAAAATGTGTAAGATATCACCGCAAATGGCATCCTAGAACTCCAACGGGGCTAGAATAGAGATGCAGGGACAGATCACAGAAGCTTTGATTATTAGAATAAAGAAACTAGACAAGTCTTTTCATGAGATGAAATTGCTGAGAAGAATTTCTTTTTCTTATCAGTATGTCATCTAAAGATGACTCAGGCTGGAGAAAATGTCAAGTGAAGTGCTTGCATTATTAACATCTAGACCAAACAATGGCTGCATGTACTTCAGAACATTATTAACAATTAATCATATATTTACTTTTTATTCAGATTTAAACCTATAAAAATTAATCAGACTCATAAAGGAATTATTAAAATAATTGCAACTATAAATGTGACATAATGTCAAAGAAGCAAAATATTCATTTTCTTATCACATAACTTTGCCAGAAATTCTCTTGGATGAAGAATGTGAAAGAAATGAAAGATTGACTAGTGAATGCCCTAGGGAACAATTTATGCTCCATGGAGTTTGCATTCCACTGTGGCTGAGGGAAGGAGCACTTTGTCTTTGTAATTTAAACTATAATTTGGGTTGTGATAGGGTGACACTAAGTGGCTGAAAACGGAAAGGCTTAGTCAATGAAAATCAAAATAAGAACAAAAAATTGCACTTGTGGTGACATTTATGACTCCTTAGCAACAACATGAGAAAATTATATTCGTAGTAACTCAGTCATTAAAAAAATCAACAACCAGCAATTTCTTTCCTTCTGTGAAGCCAAAGATCCTTATAAATGGAAGATAAAAACCAATAGAAATCTAATCATGGAAACGGAATTTGAAGACTTTTTCTCTTAAATTGCCCCAAAGTACTATTCTACGTTTGTAGTCTGTTTGTGGCTTTATTTCCTTACTCCATTTAGAATCATTTTTTTACATAGTGGTTATATATTTATTCTCTGAAAAGGAATCTAATATCTAATCTAATATTTATGTTTGTTCACTCAATAAATGTTAGATTGAATTGTATAAAATCACTTTTTTTTGGTTAAAAATGGTTTAAGATTGCCAGTTACATATTCTTCAACCTAGGATTCTGAAAGCACTTTGAGGTGAAGGTGATAGATACATGTTCTCTCTATACGTGGACCCTTCCTGTCAATCTAGTACAAAACACTTCCAGGGTAGCAGTCCATTTTACCTCTAAAAAATTTTCACAAAATGCAGAGGAGATTTCCTTCCTTAAAGTGGGTTTTTTCTGGATCTTTGACATGTTGGTTCTAATTCTAGTTTTTTGAAGCCACATGCACACACACAAAAAAATCTTCCCTGTCCCATTTTATGGTCTGATTGGTCTTTGGTCTTTCTGCTCCAGTCTTACAGTTGTCACCCTTTTCTTGCCTCACCAGACATGTGGTAATCCCAAATTGACATTCGAAAATGTTGGTAAGTTCATCTTCCTGAATTTTCCTGCTCTGAGCTTCTATGACATCCCCCAGCCCCTCGCCCTGTCTTGCTTTCATTGCTGCTCTCAGATTCCTCATTTTCTAGGGCTTTGTCTTTGACTAGTCACTTCAAGCCCAGTGTTCCCTGGAGCCCATACTTAGCCCTTTGCTCTGTTCATGAGAAGGGCCCTAGATGACCCCATCATTTCCCTTCACTTCACTGCCATCCATATGCTAAATGTTCCCCCACTTACAGCTCTAACTTAAAACTCTTTATAGCCCTTTATATTCAGAGGTCTCCTTGATATAGCCACTTTAAAGTTTCATCTATACTTTCAGTTACACCTTCACACAGCCAAATATATTATCTGGAATCCAGCTATCATTCAGTCTGTATTTCTGTGTGGAATTTCTTCATCCACCTCATCACCCAAAGCAGAGCCATAGATGCCTCTCTGATATATTCATTCTCATTCTCCGTATCGCCCTCCAACCAATATACAGATTCTATCACTTCAAGGACTCTTAAAACTATGCCCTCCTATTTTTACTAGTTAAGGATTGTATCTTTTCAATAGTCTTTTTTTTAATTGCTTTATTTCGTTCTTACTATTTTCTCTTTCCTATCTTTCTCTTCATCTACCAATACAATATCCCAGCCAGGCTGATTTTTCAAAGCTCTAAGGTCAATCACACATTTCTGCTTCTTAAAAATTTTGTATTGGCTTCCAACAGCTTTCAGAATTAAATTTCAAGCTTCCTAATTTAGTAAAAAAAGAAGAGAGTAGAAGGAAGGATGACAAGTATTTCAGTATCCTAATGGGTCAGTTTAATCCTCCCTCGCCATATGAATGAGGTGAGAATGTATTAAAGGAAGAGAGAGGGAGTGAGAAACAGAGGAGAGAGAAGAGAGCAAGAAAAGGAGGAGGGAGAGGGGGAAAAGAGCAGAAAAGGGGAAGGAGATGGGACAGGGAAGAAGAGAAAAGAGAATGGGGAGGGGCCGTGAGGAGAGAAGAGAGGCTGAAGTTATATTCTGAGCATGTAACCAGGAAAAGTCTGGTTCCACTGTCACCCAATGAAGCCAATAAATGGAGAAGCAGTAAAAGGAGAAGAGAAGTAAGAGTTTTATGGGCTGGCAGCAGGCCAGCAAGTGGAAGATAGAAAGACTTCACTCCAAATTCCGTCTAGCCAGGGGTAGGTAGCAGGCACAAATGCTTATATGGCATTTCTAGAGAGGCAGACTTTAGTCACAGGGCACTGGAATGGTCATCAGTTTTTGTGGTAGTCAATTGTCTTGACTGATATTGTTGTTGGCAGGTCCCCAGGTCTTTCTGGTTCTTGCAGGTTTAAGGAAGATTACTGATTAGGAGACAACTCTGGTGTTTCCCCCTGCTCTTCCTTTTAGGCAAGGCTTGAAAGGGTCGGGCGAACGTCGGAGGAAAAGACCACCAAGAGACTGTCTCATGCAACAGCAAAGGGTTTATTGGGGGTCCAGCATGCTGGGGCTCAGAGCTCACTTCAGAGGAGCAGAGAACAAAGAGCCCAGAGAACAACTTAAGCAGAGTTTATATACATTCTTTGGAGAGGGCAGGGACTTTACATACATCATAGCGTCCCTTAGCAAATCATCACATACCGTGGGAAAATCAAATAACAACTCTAAAACATGATTAGCACATTCACTGGCGGGAATAGGACGGGTGAGGGTGATTGGTCAGTACTAAGAAGGGGTATACATTCAAACTGATTGGTTTAAGCCCTGAGGTGTATACGTGCTGGACTGCACAGTGTCTGGGTTGTTAAGCAACTAGGTGGTCAGGGGAGATTTCGACACACATCTAATGGGCAGTTCTGGGAATTGTCTTAACTGCCACAGGAATTTCAGGTTCTGAGTGCAGCTTAGAAACTTTACAAAACCTGGTCCTTTATATTTCAATTTCAATTCCTTTATCCTTTCAGGCTGACTTTGTTTTCTGAGAAGTTTTCTGAGCAAAGAAAGGACTTGGTAGTGCTAGAAGTGAATTGACCCATTCATCAGATTCTCTAGCTGAGGGCAGGAGGGAGAAGAGAGCTCAGCACAGCTGGGACTCCATGGAACTGGCAGCTGAGACAACCCATCTGTATGCTTAAAAAAGAAGAAATTAGGGAGAAGGAGATAAAAGCCCTCATTTGTCCTTCACCTGAACAGTGATACCCTTCCCCTGTGGACCATTATTGCCTTGTCATCTGTCAATCTAAATAGATTTCCATTTTGCCCAGGGTAGAGGTGAGGGCAAAGGCAGAACCTATTTGCTAGATGGAGAAAGTGAGCTTTCCCTTCTTACCCGTTTATTTCATTTTCCAGTCTGTTATGTTCTTACAAAATTTGGCAAGTGTTAGATTACCTACCCTTTAATTATCATAAAACTCTAGGGTTTCCATTTTCCTGTCTTATCTAAAAGATTTTGAAAAGCTCAGGTTGAAATGTACCAAGTCTACAGCATCATTAGATATGAAGTTATAGAAGATTGACTGAAAAATTAAATGAGATAAATTGTAAAGAACTTGTTCTTTAATGAATAGTTTACCTTGCTTCATTCTATTTCTGTTTTACAAGTTTATTATAGTACAATCTGCATTTAGTAAATTACAAATTATTTTAAAACTTTCTCTCAATGAATTTGGCATATGTATATGCCCATGATCTTACCTTAAGGAAGATATTGAAAAATTGTACTGAGTACTCCTCTAGCCCCTTGGCAATGTCCCCCCTTCATCCAATGAGTTCTCAGGCCATCAATATCTGATTTCTGGCACTATTGATTACCAGCCATCATTAGAATTTGGAATCACACAATCTGACTTCTATCCTTCAGCTTTTGCCAAGTTGTTTCATATTTCAAAGTTCATTTCTTTTTATTGATAAATAATATTTCACTTGCCACACTCTGCTTATGGACTCACTTGTTGATGGATATTTTGTTGTTTACAGGTCTCATTGACTACAAATAAAACTTACACCGAGACACATGCATGAGTTTTGGGGAACACATGTCGTCATTTCTTTTGGGTAAGTAGCCTAGGAATAGAATGGCTTAGTCACCTGGGACATTGTTGTTTAACTATTTAAGAACTTTTCACAGTGCTTTTCAATGCAATTGCAATATTTTAGATCATCACCAGCAATGAATGAGTTAAAATTGCTCCACATTTTTGTCAACATTTGGTATAGTCAGTTGTTTTAATTTCAGCTGTTCTAAGGGGCATGTGGTGACATATCATGGTGTTTTTCAAAAATTTCCATTAGTCCTTTGACTAAAAATGCTAATCATCTTTTCATATGCTTATTGGTCATTTGCATATCTTTTATATGTCCAAATTTTGCCATTTTTTAGATTGAGTTGTCTGTTATTGAGTTGCAAATAGGTTTAATATATTCTGAAAACAAATTCTTTGCTGATATGTTGCACATATTTCCTCTTAATCAGTTACTGGCACATTTATTTTTTTGTGAGAAAAAGTTTTGATTTTGATAATGTCCAACATATTTTTGTATTTTATGCTTCATGCTTTTTTACCTGTTTCCTAATAAATTTTTGTCTACCCTGATTTCCAAAAGATGTTTTCTGTTATATTTCAGGATTTTATAATTTTAGTTCTTCTGTTTCTCACATATATACATGTCTATATGAGTCAAATTGTTGGGTCAAACGGTTATTCTATAGTTAACTTTTTGAGAAACTGCCACCTATTTTTCCAGAGTGGCTAGAACATTTTACACTCCTGCCAGCAATTTATGAAGGTTTCAACTTTCTCCTTCCTCACATTGATGTTAACACCTGCTATTCTCCTACTTTTTAAATTCTATCCATAGTGGGTGAAGGTATGAAGTGATAGTTTATTATGGCTTTGATTAATGGTTTCCTAAAAGCTAATAATTGTTAGTATCTTGTGCTTTTTGAACAACTGTATATCTTCTTTGGAGGTTTACATTTTTCCAAAGCATGCATAAAATTTGTGTTAAATCTAACGTGAAGATTTCATGGAAATCATTAATAAAATTATAAAATTCTTTGGGCCAGGAGCTTTGTATAGTGAAATGTTTTAACTAAGAGTTAATTATGAGTTCAATTTTTGTAAGAAATATGGACCTGTTCTTCTTTATTTTCTCTTTTTTTCCTCCCCTTTCTTTCTTTTGTTGTTGCTGTTTGTTCGTTCTTTTTAGTAGTCATTTTGGGCTGTTGTGTTTTTGTACAAATTTACTTGTCAAATTTATTGACATTAAAATGTTTTTTTATATTTTTTCATTACCCTTTTTATGTGTGTATGCGCTGGGGTGATGTATTATGGTTCTCCACAGAAATAGAATAAATAATACATATATAAACATATAAGAGGAGGTATTATGGGAATTGACTCATGCAATTATGGTGACCAAGAAGACAGATAAGATATCAAGCTGCAGTACCAGTGGGAGCCAGTGATATAATTCAGTCCAAATCCAAAGATCTGAAAGCATATATGGTCGTGTAATTCTGAGTGCAAGCCCAAAGACCTGAGAACCAATCAGTGGCAGTTCAAGGCCCAAGAGTAGAAGATGACTGTCTTAGCTGCAAAAGGAGTGAATTCACCCTTTTCTGCTTTTACTTCTATATGGTGGTTTCTGTTTTTGTCGGAATCATATTCTTGTTTTTCTTCTAGCAGAAATTCAATCTAGTTATATTTTAATTAAAAGTTCTGTCCCACATTTTGAGAATGATAACTTACACCTCCGTTCAGTTCTATAAAGTTTACTGCCACTGTTTGGATCAATGCTGTAGACTGTTTTCTATCTTTGATTATTGGGCAGAATTTTAATGTTAATTCATCAATTTTGCAAGGCTAAAAGAGAGATGTAAGAAGCACACAGGAATTGAATTTTTATCTACACTGTTGCTGTCACAAAGTTGAAACCAAAATAACAATCTGACGATCTATCATGGCCCCATGCATATTTTTCTTGGACTACATTTCAGTATAACTCAGAATTAGGTATCTAAAGTAGAAATTATCCAATCTGATTAGTTATAGAAATGTTTCAGTTTTTAGAGCAAGCCATTAAAAATATGATGAATCCACAGTAAGAGAAGCTGTCTACAGCTTTTCATGGTCCTCATCACAGAGAAGAATAGCAATGCAATAAAATACATCTGAAATGTATGAATTTAAGCTTAAAATATGATGACTATAATTTTTTAATCTTAATAAATTTTTTATTCTTTAATAAATGAATAAGGAATAAGTTCTAAATTACATTTGATTTTTCATGCAGTTACTTTTATTTGTCATCCCACAACATATCTATTTGTTCATCTGGATTTATATCTAGACATGATTTGTAATTGGCATACAAGAAAAAAAGATGAAAAAAATTTATTTCTAAATTTAAGCTTTAAATTCCACTTAATATGGGGATGGGGATAGAAAAAGAAAGGAAGCAAATGACTTTATAAAACATAACAGTTATAATTTTCACTCCATTTTTGAGATACTGATACAGTTTTAGACTGGACTCAGAAATTAGATGATAATTGCTGCACTTTTCATGAAGCATTATCAAGTCAATTTCCTTGCCAAAACCATTTAGCAATGAATACTTATATATCGTCAGCTTTTAGGTATTTTATCAGCTAATTCATGCATACTGTATTTGAAATTTTACAATTCACATGGTTTATATGAATGCAGCATGATGAATGTCAAAAATGATTGTTGAGAACCTCAATATTTTCATGGCTGTGAATAATTTATTTTTCTTTCACTTTCAATTTTAAAAAGAACTTGTCCATAATTTTCCTGTGGGTGTAATTTTTCCATCTTTACTTTTTACTAATAATTATTTTATTAGTAACCTCTCTGGACCCACAGTACATGATTTGTTATATTATTTTGATCTGGATACTCATCTGTGCTTGAAATTTTGTTATGTATAGGAAAATCCTAAAAGTGAAGTAAGAAGTTTTTGGGTGTCTGCTCTGAGTTTTGCTGAATAGCTGTTCATCAGCCCAGCAATCTCCTGTTTCCTACAGGTTCTAAATAGAGAGGTCTTTATGTCATTAGCATATCAGAAGTTTGAATTAAAAGCTCTGTGTGAAAAGGGGGTCTTGTTCTCCTATAATATCTAATGCATAGTGATCTTTCAATATATAACGTATTGTTGATGGTGCTAGCCCATTTGATTTTTATAAAATGATGGATTAAAATAGTGTAAAATACCTTCCAACAAGAGCAACTAGAGATGGTGGAATTAATACAGCAATATATAAAATGTGTAACTTGTCTAACAAGATGGGCAGAGAATTCCCCAAGTGCTAGGAACAGAATAAATTCCTCTTATGAATCTATGAAAATCTTCGGAGATAATAAATCAAATGGTTGAACTCCTGGCTTCATGGGACTAGCACTTGGATTTTAATGACTTAGTTCCTCTTGTTTAAGTAGGAAGCTGGAAAAGAGACTGATGCTTGGAGTTGGGGTCCTGAGAATGTTGAAACCTCAGTGAAAAGGTAAACTAAAATCTACACACTGACATAGGAAACCCAATAAAAACAGTGAAGTTTCTTTCTGCCTAGGCTCTAGATGGAAAAAGAGGGAATGGAGAACTTGTGAGCAAGTGTGAATATTAGAATCTAAATTGCCAATAGTTGCAATGTGTAGAAACCCTCACCTCCATAATTAAAAGACAAAAATTGGATCCAGTGTTTGTCTAACAAATGTAAATACAAAACCAATTGAAAGAGAAATTCTATGTTGTAGTTTGCACTAGGAAATCTCACAAAAGAAGGTTTGTTGAAATGACTTTATAATAAAAATTACTTATAAGCAGTTAGTAAAGACTGAAGCATCAACTGAAGAATTTAAAGATAAATTGAAGAAAATTATCTAAAGTGCAGAAAAAAAAAAAACAACGACAGAAACATGAACACAGATTAAGACAAAGGGGATAGAACAAGAATGCCCAGAAAATGCTTTGTAGGAGTTCCAGAAGAAGACCATATAGAAAATAAGGAAATCTACAAAGAGAATACATTTCAGAATTTTTGGAATTTAAAGAAGCAAAAGTTTTACAAAGATAAATAATTTGATACATAGACACATTTTAGTGACTCTTCAGAACACCAAATCAAAGAGAATATGTAAAATATAAGTAAAAAGAAAAGATATATTTAAAATAATGCTATTAGATTGACTACAGATAGCTTAATAAAAAATAAAGGTCAAGATTATGAAACAATATCTTTGCAGTAGGAGAGAAAGTAACTGCCAACCAATAATTCTTTACCTAGCTAATCTATCAACAATGAGGATTATATAGAGAAAATTTCAGATAAATGAGGACTGAGAGAGATTTGCCCCAACAGGCCTCTCCTTCAGGAAGAAAGATTTGAGTTCTGGAAGAAGTAGGATATAGTAATCAGAGATGAGCAAAATTTTAGGAAATGTGTACAAATATAAACACTATTCTTATAATTTCATATTATTTGTGTAGAAGATAAAATAAAGCTATTGATTTAAGTCAAATCTAAAAGTTCAATTTAACCCCAAAAACTATATGTGAAAATATAAAACCTTAAAACTAGTAGTGAAAAATAAGGAAAGACGTTATACTATGCTAAAACCAATACAGTAGAAGAATATAAAAGAAAAAAATCCAAGAAGAAAGAATGGAATGAAAATCACAATTTCATACATTTATGTTTACAATGACACACACACACATACTCAAACATATACATAGATGTATATGTATACATATATATGTATATATATATATATAAACATATGTATGTTTATATATGTACATATGTAAAAAGTTATTGAGTTCATTAATTAAAATTAGATAGAATTATTAGTGTATTAGGTAACTTTTCTGATTCAATCCTTACAGTGAAGTTGGGTAAGAAATATCATAATCCCTCATTTTAGACCTTAAGAGAATCAATTTGCAAAAGATATAAATATTTTGAACAAACTCACACACAGTACTAAAAGTAAACCCAGAGAGTGTGGTTCAATATCTTACCACTATAATTTTTCTATATACAAAATTATGATGATGAAATAAGTCTAAATACACCCATTACTATAGTAAATATAAAGGATATAAATTTTCCATTTAAATATAGATAGCATAATATTGTCTTTGAAAACTGCCTCAAAATGGATTACAAGAACAGTAGCAACAAACTATATTATTTACAAGAGGAGGACATGACATAATAAATAATAACAGAAGCATTGGGAGACAGATGTGAAGCAACTTTTAACAAAAGGAATGTTAGCTTATCTATAATAATAACAAAAAATGATATTAATTCCAAAAATATTATTAAGAATTAAGTTAAAGCTGGGCATTGTGTAGCTGTAATCCCAGCTACATGGGAAGCTGAGGTAGGAAAATTCCAAGTTTGTGGCCAACCTGGGCAACATAGCAAGATTCTATTTCCATACAAAAAAATTTTTAAAAAGGCAGGATATAGTTCAGTGGTAGCAAACTGTGTTTTCAACATAAAAGAAAACGAAGAGACTTCATTGTATGCAAAACATACAAAGAATTGGCTGAAGAATAGTAATCTCCCCTTGCTATTTCTATATTAGAAAATATTCACAGCATAATTTTCTTCTAGCTAAGCCCTATGTTAACACTCATGTGTTGACATTCATGTTCAAACTTGCTCAGAGTTCAAGAGGTAAAACTTTTAGTCAAGTGTACCTTGGACATATGCTAACAGTGGCTCTTTTCAAACAACTCTTCCATGAAAATCATTCAGCTTTTCCCAACTGGTTAGTTCCATCCCTATTTTAAATCCCTAAGACACATTGGTCTATATAGCACCATGTCACATTAACCTAGTGACCTCAATAAGTTTGGTTGTGTTCACCAGGAAACATTCGGTAATATCTGGAGATAACTTTGGTTATCATGAATGGTGGGGTTGGGGTTGTAGTAACTGGACATCAGAGGTGATGTTAAACATTCTACAATGCCCCACAACACAGAAATGGTCAACATTGGCCCAAATGTCAACATTTCTGAAGTGAAGAATGAGAAATCCTATTTCAGTTTATAGTATTTGAATTTTTATCTCTTCTGCTTTCAGTTATAAGAATCTGGAACTGAGTCTTCCTTGTCTTGGATTCCATACAATATGTAGAACACATAGCATTGTGTTTGCTGCAGGGTAAATCAACATTTGTTAAGCTGAATTTGCATTCAGCAGCAATCCTTAGTGATTACTTTGTTTTGTGAACTCTCTTTAGAATTTGTGTTGAAAGTGTAATTAGACAGTCTTTATCCTCTACAAATTCCTAGCTTACAGTGAAAGAGATGTATAAATAGATAATTTATAGTGTAATACACCATGTACTTAAATAAAAATATGAGGGGAGAACTATGCAATGGGAAGCCAAAATAAACAAGAGCTAATTCTGCTTACAGGAATTGGAATTTAGAGAAGGAAAAGAACTTCAATAATTCATAGCATTATTAATCAGGAAATTACCTTGGGGTTTCTCTCCTCTAACTTGAAATTTTATAGATAGTAAAAGTTGAGCTTTAGAGAAGAGAAGTGATTGACAGCATCTCTGAGATGCTGCCTGGCAGAGCCTGAGCTAGGACTCAGGTCTCCCAATTTCTGACTTTACTTCTCTTCATCATAATCCATTGCCCTACTTCACCTACTATTCAAGGGTCAGCATAGTTTCACCAAATTATGGGAACACGGGATGGATGTTTTGTGTTATTTGTAGTTCAGTTAGTGTGTTAGTCAGGATTAGCCAGAAAAAAAGAAAAAGCAATGGAGTATATGCACTATACATATCAATAGATTAGTAGATGGATGGATAGATAGATAGATAGATAGATAGATAGATAGATAGATAGATAGATAGAGTTGTTATAATAAAATTCACTAATGGAATTATGGAGGCTGACAAGTTTTACAATCTGCTGTCAGAAAGGGAGGCCCAGGTAGAGTCAATGTAGTTCCAGTTTGAACACCAGTTTGAATACCAGTATGCTCAGGACCCAGAAAGAGCCCATGATTCAGTTTAAGTCTGGAGGAAACAGAACCCTGGCCTAGCTCAAATCAGTCAGGCAGAAGAGATTTCCTCTTACTCAGCCTCTTTTGTTTTTGCAGATCTTTAATTGATGAGATATGGCCCCCACATATCAGGGAAGACAACCTGCTTTACTCAGGGTGCTAATTCAAATGTTAATCTCACCCACAGACACCCTCACAGACACACCCAGAAACATGTTCGCCGCAATGTGTGGACACCCTGAAGTCCAATGCTGTTGACATATATAATTAACCATCAGAGTCAATAACAAAACTGCTGACACCCTCTGTCTAGCACATGGTATGTTGAAGAGCTTAGTTTTACTTTGTCTGGAAGAAATAAGATTTCATAAAGTAAACCAAAACAAGCCAGAACCCAATAATTTTGGAAACCTGCTTTAACTAGTTTGGTTAGGGAAACTAAAATTAGAGAACAAAATATGAAAGATATTTTATAATATAAGAGATATAATGCTATCAAGATTCTTCCAAAATAATCTATTGCTAATATCTAAATATAGATATTAGAAAATTTAATGAGATTTGCGAAAAAGTGAGTTTTTTTGAATTCATATTTTATAACTTCTGAATGTTCTTCCTTTAACTCATTTGTATTTTTCCCATGGTATTTTTTTTTTATTTCATTTGTGAAACATGTTCTCCAATCACTCTTTGATTAGAATGTTACTTTTCTATGAATTTATTCTGATTAAAAGTATCTGTGTTATCTCCAATAATATATTTTCTCTAGCTATTTATTTTGTTCAAATCTTTATTTTGTAAAACTTGTTTTATTTTTACTGATGTGTGACCATTTATTCATATTTAAGACTGAGACAATGGAATTTAGGAAGCTTCTTATATACAAAATTATTATATTAAGATAAACATTCCTTCTATATTCAAATAATATCTATGCAAAAACAATTTAAAACTATTTAGAAACTCAAACTTGAAAGAATGAAGAATGCCAGTTTTTTTAAAGGAAACTTTATAACTTAATTCTACATTTAAAATAGTAAGTTAATTACATGAACAGAATATTGTTTTTTTTTATCTATATTAGTTAATTCTAATATTTATATGAGAAAACAGATAAAAATAAGAATTTTGAAAGAGCAAAGAAATAAGAGTATACAATTACTATCATATATGAAGTTTAGCATGACAATATAATAATCTAAATATAGATATTAGAAAATAAAATAAAAATAAAAGTTGTTACTTACCTCACTACTTACACTAAAATATATGGAAAACTATTTAGAAATTGGAATATGAAAATTCAGCCATGGAAGAATTAAGAATATCCTGAGAGTTTTATAATTGTAGGTGCACACACACTCTGGAAGTTGGAAAAATTCAAAAGCTGGGATAGAAAAGATTGTTGAATTCAGTTGCATAATTTTAAAAAATCTACATGGTAAAGTAATATAAACACAGCAAGGAGGGAAGTTACTTGTAACAGATGACAGACAATAAGTCTCGTTTGCTTAATACATAACATCCTCCCACAATTTTTAAAAAATATTTATTTTTTATTTGTAGTTGAACTCAATACGTTTATTTTATTTATTTATATGTGATGCTAAGGCTTGAACCCAGGGCCTCACATGTGCTAGGCGAGAGCTCCACTATTGAGCCACAATCCCAGCCCATGTGCTCCCACAATTTAATAAGAAAAAGATAAACAATACTGAAAAAGTGGAGTAATTATAAATAGGGATAATAGTACATATAATTCTCAAACATGAAAGTCCATACAATCACAGACATAATAGGAGAAGGGCAAATACGTTTTTCACCTATTGGAATGCCAATTAAAAAGAGAGAGAGAGAGAGAGAGAGAGAGAGAGAGAGAGAGAGAGAGAGAGAGAATGACGATCATCAAGAATACAAATCACAATAATTGCTAGAGAAGATATGGGGGAAAAGGTACATTTATGTATTGTTGATGGTACAGCAAATCCGTATAAGCACTTTGGAAAGCAGTATGGAAATTCCTCAGAAGAGTAGGAATGGAACCACCAATTGACCCAGCTATCCCTCTCCTTGGCATGCAACCAAAAGAACTAAAATCAGCATCCTATAGTGACCCAGCATACCAAGTTTACAGCAGCACAATTCACAATAGCCAAGTTATGGAACCAGAGTGCATGCCCAACAAAAGATGAATGAACAAAGGAAAAAAAAAAAAAAAAATATATATATATATATATATATATATATATATATATATATACATATATATAAATGAGTGACATACACACACCACAATGGAGTTTTATTCAGCTATAAGCAAGAATAAAATTATGTCTTTTTGGTGGCAAATGGATGGAACTGGAGAACATTATGTTAAATGAAGTAAGCCAAACTCAGTCAGGGGTAGAAGGTTTTATCTCATATGTGGAAGCTAGGAAGGAGGAAGGGGGAAAAAAGAGAGAGATATCACATAAGCATAGAAAGGAAAACAACAGAGTAGAGGAAGAGGATCCAGGGGTAGGGAAGAGGGGAAATTATGGGGAAGCACTAGGGAACAAAATCTACCAAATTATGCCATGGCTATGAATGAATATACCACAATAAATAATATATAATATATATTATATATGTAAATTAACTGTGCTGATTAAAATAATAATTATAATAAAAGTAAGATCAGTAGTGTAGAGGTAGAGCATGCAGATCAGATAGAGAGAAAGGGAAGGAAAGGGAAGACATCAGGGAATGAAATTGTCCCCATGATACTACGTGTGTGTACAGACATGGCATAATGAATCCTATGTTGTACATAATTACAATGCACCAAAGACAAAAATTTTTTGAAAAGAATAAAATGTAATATTATGTGATGGTTAAGAGAATAGATAACTGGAACCATGCTGTGTGGGTTTGAATTCTGTCATTGCATTTGCTAACTGCATGGCTTTGGGTATATTATCTAAACACTTGTGTGCCAGAGTCTTCTAAACTATAAAATGGCATGATAATAGCAACTATGGCAAAGGGTTGCTATGACTAAATGAGGTAATACATGTAAAACTGTGGGGGTATATTAAGTGCTATATGAGTAGCATGATCATGCATTCCAGTTTCCCTGGGATATAGTCCCACTTTACACTTTTCCTGTCCACTGTAATTACAAATACCTGTGTTCTTACACCTTAAAGATGTCCTTATTTGGATGATAAGATTATAGACATGAATAAGTAACTGGAAAGTACTTTGATGTAGGGATATCATCTGTGGTATTCTTATAATGGCAAAGATTAAAAATAATGCCCATCTTAGGGAGTCCATAAGCAACTCAGTGAGGCCTTATCTCTAAATAAAATATAAAAAAGGGCTGGGGATGTGGCTCAGTGGTAAAGAACCCCTGGGTTTAATCCCTGATACCAAAAACATAAAATAAAATAATGCCCATCAACAGATGAACTTGCTAAATACACTCCATTCCTTCTGTGGAATACAATGCTGCCATCAAACAGGAACTTAACCCTAGCAATTGTTTAGAACGGTGTTTTTCAAACTTACTGTTCTTATGTTACCTTAAACTATTAAAAATTATCAAAGACCTCAAGGATCTTTTATTTTTGCGTCTTACATTTAATGATGTTTATTATATTAGAAGTTACAATGGAACAATTAAATGTGTATTTATAACAGCATCTTAGCATTATTACAAAAATAATCTTGACCTCAAGGTCTTCCGGAAAGGATTTCTAGGAGTCCCAGTGGTCTTTGGTCCACATTGTAAGTACTATTTGTTTAGATTTGGGGCTAGGAAAAAAACAAAAAACCAATTCTTTGAAGGAGGAGTATTTTATTACTGACATTGCTTAGAAGCATTGGTACCTGGTGATACTAAAAGTCAGAATGATTTCTTTCGGTGTTTTCATTATTGTTTATAAATTCCCTACGCACAATGCACCCGCTGAGCCTATGCTGGGAGAACACGCCCTCCTGCACTGTACGGCCCTGGACACCGATGTGCAACAAATATCATGCCAAAATACTTGAGTTGTTAGTTGCCATAGTGTGTTAAAATTATATTAATATTAAGGACTAAAAATCTTATATTTATTCAGAGTCACTGGAAATGTAAAGAAAAATCCACATCGAAGCAATCTCCATCATAGACAGAGACCAAGTGGAGGCTGGGTGCAAGACACCCCAGGAAGGGAAGAAAGAGAAAACAGCTATCCATCGTTTCTAGAATTCAAGCATAGGGCCCAAGCACACTCATACTAAAACAGATATAGTTACTGCTCTGTAGGAGGCATTTAAATCTCTGAAAACTTGAAGAAAATAGCTAATTATCATTCTGAGATAATTACTGTTGTGAATTCAGTCATTCAGCCTCTGTTTTTACAACGTGGCATTTTGCACACAGAGTAATCTGCCCTTCTCAGGAAGCTTATTTCCCAGGATCTTCCAAGAGTCTGGCAGCATTGCTCTGGCTCACCAGCTGGGGCTCCCTGAGGAGAGGCAAGAGAGGAGAGAATCCCCAGTGCATGTCCTCCAACACGTTTGCAGAACTCCTAGTGCATTTCATGGTGACAGTTAAGTTGTATAGTCACCAAAAATCTTCTAAGCAGTATAATTAAATGAGATCCCAGGAAATTAAACTAAATATGAGGTGAGATGTGGAGCATTCTTTCCAATGTAGCTTGAAATGGAAGCTAATAGGGTCAGAGTGAAAACCCCACTAGAAACAAAAAAAAAAAGAAGAAGAAAAAAAAGGTGGTAAGCAAGTAGAATCTGATGAATGCAGATTCAATAAATTTAGAGGCCTAAATTTTGTCTTGGGTGGTCAGGAAGAAAAAATAGTGCAAAAGTTTTTATGGGTGGGGAAATAGAAAAGATGTGTGACAGGGAAAGTGACATTGATAATGGCACATGAAGCCCCTAAGTTGATAGAACTAGAAAATATTTTATGACCCATCCAGAGTAACCTCTTTATTTAAAAAAAAATGGAATGATAAATCCACAGATTACTACAGAACTAGGAATTGATATTTTGTTTTGAGACAGGTTCTGGCTATATTGCACAAGCGGGTCTCTGCAATCCTCCTACCTTAGCCTTCCATCTAACCACAGACACATGCCTCCGCTCCTGGTTTGTGCTTGATGTTTTTAATATTGCTAACTTTTTTTAAAAAATATATTTTTAGTTGTAGATGGACAAGAGATCTTTATTTATTTTTTGTAAATAAATTTATTTATTTTTTGTAAATGAATTGAACCCAGTGCCTCATATGTGCTAGGCTAGCACTCTACCACTGAGCCACAACCCCAGCCCCCAATATTGCTGACTTATCATCAGATAAACAGTTAGATATATGATACCTCTTAGAATCTCCATGTGTTTTGAAGGAACATATATTGTAGATACTGTTTTCCATTGACTTCCTTTTCATATTATATATACTATTCTAACAACACTAAATGCAATACTAGCATAAATCACATCCAAAGTTGAAAATAATAAATCGAACTTTGTAATCTTGAATTAGCCACATCATTAAATAAAATTCAAAAGCACCGTTTTTGATTCTTAATACTTATAGCCACTATGCTTAATTTTGCAGAGGAAGCATAAGTTAAATTCAATAAGGTTCCTGACCTCCAGTGATTCAGTTATCCAGGACACATTAACTGTAAGCAAAAATGATAGAGTTTATGGGCAAAAATAAACAAACAAACAAATAAATAAAGGCATCTTAAAAGGGACACTGAGAGAAACAGGTCATACAGAGTTTGGTTCTATTTAGATAGTTTAGAAAAGCCTCATGAAATTAAACTGAGAAAGACCTTGAAGGAGCACTAGATCTTGAGATGTAGAATGAGAAAGTGTCCATTTCAGATTGGAAAAAAAAAATGACAAACAAAAATTGAGAAATGGGAAAGTCTAGCCAGTTTTTAAAGGGAAGATAAGTATGCTGGCTGTATATATTTATGAGGATGAAGGTGGTTAGCCTCCTGATTTGAGTTCTTTCATATGTGGAATCTCTTCTTTAAGGCCAACCATTATCCAGCCCTGACTCTCTCACAGGCAGCCATCATTATTCCTAAGTGTCCTTGTCTCCACCCTCCCCACCCCATGGGATTAGGCACGAGCTCTCCACAGGTTAGCCAAACCCTATATATTAGGTCGGTCAGCCAAAAAGCTGAACAAGTCCAATAATACTCCCTGTCTTGATTATTTAAACTTAGAAACACAAGATTTCAGTGGAAGCCAAAGCTGGAAGAGAATATATTTTAATCACTGTGACTAAAGTTTCAGAGGTCTTCATCTATGTTCACAGGGCAACATTGCTTTGGGCCTGAGGGGAGGGGAGGGCATGGTGGAAGAAAGCTGCTCAGCTCATGGCAGCCAGGAGGGGGAGGGAAAACGGGAAGGAGAGGGGGAGTGGGGGAGGGGAGAGGAAGAGGGAGAGATTGGAAAGAGGGGCAAGGATAATAAATACCATTCTAGGGTACACCCCAGTGACCAACTTCCTCTAATCATGCCCCAACTCCTACAGTTTCCACCATTTGCCAATAGTTCATGTGGCTGTTGATGAGATTAGAGATTTCATGATCTAATCACTTTCTAAAGGCCTGACCTCTAGACATTGCTGCCCTGGGAATCAAGCCTTTGACACATGAATCTTTGGTTTTGATTATATATATCCATATATATGTATGTGTGTGTGTGTGTGTGTGTATACATATATATATATGGCTTACAATATTTATATTGTAAGATACAAGGGTAATGGCAACTTGGCATTGCAAGGGGAAAGGAGTTCCATGTAGAAAAACAATGGGGTTCTTAAGAGTTAGAGAATGCCTGGTCCACATGGCTTCCTCAGTCTTTGATGTAGTTTTTATAAACCTTCTTTTTCCTGACTAACCTTGAGGGGGTCTCTAATTCTCAAATCAAAAGAACCTCACCAATTCAGAAAGTAAGAAACCTCAGGAGAAATTAGGCTACTTTTTCAGTATCAGTTGGGGTAAGCTGGGCATGTTAGATGGTACTGTATGTATGGACAGGTGACGATCTAGAAATTACCATGGGGCTTGTTAAAAAGGCATGGGGATTCTGACTCACTAGATTGGGGAGAAGACTAGTAATCTACCCTTTCCAAAGGTTGTCCTGAGAATTATGAATTAGTGTTTCTACACAACTACTTGAGAAATTTTGATATAGTTTATTTGTTGGTAGGGCATTACCATAATAATGTGTTTGTGTGTGTGTGTTTGTATGTGTGTGTGAAAGATGCAAATAATAATGGGACCCATAAGTAAGCTATTAGAAAATTCTAGATGAAGATAAGTGATTGTGCAATAAAAGGTGGGTGGTGATATAATTACTCTTTAATTAGATTTCCTTTTCCGAACTTACATACATATATCATCTCAGTTTCTCGTCGGTGTTACCACCCTCCATTATTTTCTATGTATGTTATGTTAATTCCAAACCAGTTGAGCATAGTTGTGAAGATGGATATGAAGATGAGCACATCTGACCCCTGTTCAGTGATCTGACTAAAACTTGCTCAGCTGACTGCTAGGAAGACTCTTGCAAGACTCTCAGTAAAGATCTGGTGATGTGAAAGGCTACATCTTAATGCTAAGAAATCATTCATATCAATGAAGTTTTAAAAAGTTCTAAAATAGAGAATAGTAAAGGAGAGGAAAATGGAGGTAATAATAAAAACATTTTTAAAAATAGGAAAGGTAAACCAGGCGCAGTGGTGTACACCTGTAATTCCAGTGGTTTGGGAGGCTGAGGCAGGAGGATTGTGAGTTCAAAGCCAGCCTCAGCAATAGCAAGAAGCTAAGCAATTCAGTGAGACTCTGTCTCTAAATAAAATACAAAATAAGGCTGGGGGATGTGGCTCAGTGTTCAAGCACCTGAGTTCAATTCCCAGTACCTGCCCCTGCCCCAAATAGGAAAGATTAAAAATTAGACAGATATAACTGTGATAAAGGCCTACTTAGAGATAATTTTGAAACAACAATACACTAAAACATAATGTCAGGGATTGACCAGTAACAGAGAGTTGAAAGTGGAGGCCTGAACAGAGCAAAAGTCAGACTGCAGTATTCTTATTTCTAAAACGTGTTTTTAAATTGTGGTCTTTAATTTAATAAACTGCTTTGACTTATTAGCTATCCTCAGTAATTGATCTTGGAATTAATGCTATGATTTATTTCGGGGTTTTGATGTTAAGGACCAAAAGTGTTTTCTGTGTCTGTGAATGTGACCAAAGACACATGATCTGTCAGGTTGTGAATCAATTATGAAAACAACAACAACAAGAAAAACACAGAGGCAAGAAGACTTGATTAGTTTGAGAAAACTTTTAGTTCTTCAAGTAAGACTTTTATGAGAAAAAAGTAAAGGAACAGATAAATCCCCTAAAATATTTTTGCCATGTTCACAATATAATCCCCTGAATTAGCCTATTTCATCTGTGTTGTAAATAAGAAGCAGAATAACTGGGCTTAGATGTGCTTTCAAAGGTAATAGCCAATCTGAGCTGACTTCTAATTGCCTTAACTTGAAAAAGAAAGTACATATTAAAAAAAAAGGAACATAATTCCCTGCAAAACCTAATTGATATCTTGATAGCACTGAAGAATAATTAAAGCTTCTCTTTGCTATAAAGCTTTTCATACTGACACTACCCTTTATCATAAATATTTTTGAGTGTTAGTAGAAAAAGATAGAATAGGAACACGAGATTAAAGTCCTGATGGAAAAAAATATCTACTCATTACCGGTTATGTTAAAGAATAATTTAATGTCAGTATTCCAGTTAATGGAAATGGAATTATCTTCATAGCAAATATTAACTACTATGTCTTATGATGCAATGACTTTAAAGAGCTGATATTTGGGGAACTGGTTGAAAAAAAAGTTTTTGTTTAAAAGATGTCAAACATAAACTGAAACTACCCACGACAAAACTGGGAAAATGTTTGCGTTTTTCCTGAATGAATTTCTAAGCGTTCTGGAACAACTGAACGATAACATAACATGTCCCTGTTTTAGGGAGAAGACTCGGTAGCGCAGTTCTTAGAGATGAAGATTTTATCCTCTGCCAAATCTCCTTTGTATAGTAGGATGTCAGAGCTGGGCTTCAACCCATTTGGTGTGAAAAAGCCGAGTGGTCCTTGTGAAGGCGGAAAGAAAAGAAGGGATCAGGAAGAGGAAGGCAGTGAATGAATGGTAATGAGTTCAGAGGAGCCGCTTCATCATTTGCCTTCCACGGGCTTCTGTCCGGATAGGACCAAAGGAGCTTCATTTAAAGATTTATCTTTGATGCCTATGTAGTGAGAGATGATCTGACATTGTTTAAACAGACAACATCAGAATGCAGGGGTTTAACACTGGCGTTTTCTTGAAATGCTCAAGGAATCCCATAACAAATACATTTAAAACACATAATCTAAATCCTTTTTAAAGGGCACCTCACATTAATCCCTCAGCTGGGGCTCCTCATTTTTATAGCATCATTTATCACTTTAATATAACATTAGTTTAGTGGCTAAAAGCCATGGCAGAAAACCCACACCGAATGTTGGAAACATTAATGACTTAAGCAGAAAGGAAACACTTGAAAGACCAGCCGGTGCTCCTGCTCTTTCCCCTAGGTTATAATCACAGATGCAGGAAGCAATCGCTGCTATATAAATAATACTGCAATGTGGTTAATGTTGGCAAGACCAGACTTATTTGTAACGCTAACGGGTAAATAACAAAAGGTTTGACAAACTGACTCAAGGGGAAAATGTGTGTCTGTATGGTGGTGGGGGGAGTGGTAAGGGAGAGAGGGAAGAGATCAAACAGTTCTCTGCTTCTGCTGCAGATATTTCTAAGGAAAAGAGAGAGGTGGAGATGAGATATAGCGGGTGGAGGGTGGAAATACCAGGGCATCCTAGTAGTGCAGATGGCATCAGGGACTCAGTGCCTCCCACTGTACCTGAGGCTGTAGACATTACAGGAGACAGACATGGCTGTGGGTGTGGGGAGGGTGGGGGGAGGGTTTGGGGAGGCATCACACTCTGCTTAGCAGAGGAAAATCCTAGTGTTGTGAAATGAAATTCTCTGCATGGAGAATTCCTTTTTATGTTTGACTAAATCATAGCTAGCCCTTTCCCTAGCTTTGAGTATGTCATTTTGGAGAAAGACACTGGCTTTCTCGAATCACTTTTCCACATTTATGAAATAGGCCAGAGACAGGAATGCAGACACTGGGACTGTCTTGATGAACACTTAGCAATAATCTTTTATGGATGAATTCTGCTCTTAATAATATAGCTGGTAATTTTTAAACGATGCCTTTGGTGCTGTGGCTGCAACCTATCAAAAGGATAGCTCTGTGAGCATATTTGCAGGAGGAGCCTTCTAGGAATTTCCCATCAGCTCCAGTGTCACACTACTCACATAACTCTCCCTCATTCATCTCAAGAAGAATACTTCTTTAACATCCTTTTGGTTCAGAAGGGTAAAATTCAAGCAGTTTCTCATCTTGCATTTTATTTAGCCTATGGTGGGCATTTCCCATCTGCCCTACCACTTCTTCTGTCTTTGGGGCCCATCTGGCTTTTGTTTTAATCTCTAACACAGCAGATGACATTCTCTGCCAGTGAATCCTATTTTCAGCTCTCTTGGGCAAGCTACAGAAGCTGAGCCATGCTCCCAAATTTATTGCCAGTTTTAAAACAATAAAAAGCCAGTAGTTTTTATTTCTCACTGACCTAAGCAGGGTCTAAAATGATGGAATCCAATTTTTCTGTGAAGATTTGAAAACCTGTTTAAAAAGTAATTTTTCTATCAAATTATTACTTCAGAATGGCCTTGCACAACTTGTAGGTCTCTGAAGGATTCTTGCTTGCTGAACTCAGAGTTTATTCACTGCAACTATCCTCAGTGCCTCAGGAGGTGCTTCAAGCTTAGCCTTGTGCTGTCTCTGGCTCCTGTACAGCAGAGGTTGGTGGTCTCCCCACTCCCCACCCCACCCCATCTTGAACTTGGAATTCTCAGTCCTACACTGATGAGTCTAACCTTTTTGTGCTTGTCATTTCCAGAGCACAAAGCAAATGTAACTTATATAAGGTGATTCTAAGGCCCCTGGAACAAGGATGCTCACTCAAGGCAGCCAATTTGTCCTGACCTGATACTTTTGCTTTAGAGCTTTACTACTCAGCAGAGTACCATATGCAGTACTTCAGAGTTTCTTCAAAATCTCATGCTGAAACCCTTACCTACTCAATCTGAACCTGCATTTAAAAAAGAGTCCCAGGAGAAAGTTTGAGAAACATTATTTATAACATTCAATTACTAGCTTTTTCCTAGAAACCTCTGTGTAATTCTTGAGCTCCTGTCTTCTTAAATACCCAGGGGCTTGTGGGTATTTCATTATTGTTTGCAGATTTTTCCTTTGTAGACATAGTTGTGATCAACTGGACCCCGCCCATAGTGGCCTTTCTGCCCGTCTGCCAGGACCCTCTGAGCATGTCTCTTTCAGTTTCCATTTTCCCTTCCTAGGGATAAAGGACTTGCCCTTGCAAGCTGGATAGTCCCAGAGTTAATATCTTACTCAACACCTGCTTCTTCTTGGTGGACACATCTGGTTCTCTGTAAATCTGTCCTCATTAGCCCTATATTGAGGAGCCTGACCTTTTCATGCCCAAAGAGTTCCAGAGAATGAAGACCAAATGAAACTCAGTGGTGATTAGAGAATATTTCAAGAAGTATAGACCTAGAGGAATAAGACATGGGATTTAGCTTCATCTAGTGTTGGTGTTTTGATTTGATAGTTGGACATTTGGATGTCTCTTGAACAAATATAATTTTATTCACATCTGGCTAGTGTTATAGGAAATGGATAATGATGTGATGGAAGAACTTGGAAAAGCCAAACACTGAAACATCATTGGACCATTTGATAGAGAGGTAGTACTAGGACCAAACTGTTACAAGGCTGGGCCTTCTGGGAAACTGTGGCAGCACCAACATATCCCTAAGACCCCAATTCTTACACTAATGTCAGAAAGATTTCAGACATGGCACTCAGAATAACAAGCATGAGTTTATTAGAAGGGATAAGAAAGGGTAAAGGGAGAAGTGGGTTCTCTCAGCTCCCCACTGTCCTGCACCTCAGTTTTATTGGGGGTCCCAGAGAAGTTTCCAAAGAGTCCCATCCAGGTCCACTTCTTGATTTTTGAATGACAGAAGGATTGTATCAGACACTCAAGTCCCCATTGCCATGAGCAGTCCAGGTCACTTTGGCTAATATTGACTGGTTCTAAATGAAACCTGTTCTTACAGGTTTTATAGTTAGGGGGAATTTTACTTATCTGCCTGAATTCAGGATTTTGTGTTTATAAGGGTGACAAAAATCTCCCCCTTTGGGATAACTTGTGTTCCTCTTATTGGAATTTGGGGGGCCCACATTTCTTTTGTAGAAAACAGGCAGTTTTCTGAGCATTGTTACATATTCTGTCCACTTAAGCCAGGCAGGGCTCCAGGTAAATTGCTTTTCAAATGGGAGTCAGCACAGTGGGATCATTTTAGAGAATTATTCCCTTAACGTCATGTTCCCACCACCCACATCTGTCCGTTCCATTTCAAAATGACTTATTAGTATTGCATCCCTCTTACGGATGTATTTTAGAAAATATTTAGAGATAGTGATAAATAATAAACAAGAACTTCAGGGAAATAATGCATACTGAATTAATGGGATTATTTTTATTTTGAATTTTCTATGGGTTGCTTTTATATGTATTTAATAGCTTTTTAATTTTTTTTTTAAAAAAAAAGAAAAACAGAGTAAGGAGGAGTAAGAGCTTAGTAGATACTTCTCAGGGTGGCATTCAAGAAGTTCTGTGATGTGATTGTACCCCCCACTTGCCATCTCCCAACTGGTTCCTCTCTTTATCACGCCATCACACATCCTTCACATTCTTCCTGGAACACACTGATTGGCCTTTTCTTTCCACCTAGAATGCCCCTTTTCACTTCATCTACTTGTGTGAAAAATACCTATTTGTTGTTGTTCATGTGCCCCAAAGCTTCACATTTCCTCATTATTCTAAATTAAATATATCTAGATTTGCCTCCGTCCACAGGATTGGAATGGAATTGGATCTTTGTCATTGTTTTGGGGGAGTTGGGGGTCTTCTCCCTCTTTTTGGGTCACACAGGAATTTAGAAGGTTTATGGAATCCAAAACCTTGGAAAACAGACTATAGTTATTCATGACTATTTCTACCAAGAATGAAATTATAGGAAATGTCAATTTTTATGTACAATTTCTTGATTTTTAAAGGTTAGCAAATAATTTGAAATGTAAAAGCCTTCATTTTTTTTTTATAAATTTCTTGCAACTCAAAGAATAAGACAGAATTGGAAGTTGAATAAATTATGCTACCCCACATATTGAAATGCTAAGAAGACGTTAAAGCTTAGCTCAGCTATCTTCCATGACTTTCCTAGAGCCAAAAACCTTTTTAATGAAATTAATTGCTATCTCCTCTAGATCCAATTGCATTTCCCACTCCTCCCTCCCTCTCTTCTTTCTTCCTTCCTGCCTTCCTTCCTCCTTCTTAAATGATTTAATTCTACCCCATAGGGCAGATAATTTTATTGTTCCATGTCTATTTAAATACAAGCTAATTTCCTAAACTATTACTCTTTAAAAATATATCAGGGATGTAAATAGGGCTGCCATGCATTAGATGAGCTTATAGACTTATACATTCCCTTACCATACTATAAATCCTTTGAAGTGAAGAATCATATGTGATTGGTTTATTACTTTTCCATATACCTGGCACAGTAACTGTTCCACAGCAAATAAATATGTATTGAAGTTATTATCCATACCCTAATATAATAAATTCCATACACTCTGCTTTAAATAAATTCAACCAATACCCTTCTCTTCCTCACCTCCTGATATAGGCAGACTCGAATCACATGCCTTAGTACCAGGGAGATCTAACATCTTCATCACCCTCATGAGTTTTGTATAATGGAAATAACACAAAATGGGTCAAGGGACATAGATTTGGATTCTTATTCTGTGAGTTCATTTTATATAATCTTTTCTCCTCTCTGATCTCTTTCTTTCACAAAACAGGTGTCTTTCAACAGTACAAAAAAAAAAAGGCTCTGAAGACAAGTACAGAGGGATTCAAATCCAAAACTTCCAATTCTCCAGCTCTATGAACTTAATCAAATTTCTCAATCTCAAAGACAAAGTGTTTACCACACCAATGGCAATCAGGATCCTCCCAATAATTATTAGATTTTTTATTACACAATCTTTGATTATTACTAACCTTTTAAGGTTAGTTTTCCTAATGCATATACATAGTAGCACTTTTATAATTATGGGCTGATAATATCTGCTTGTATTTTCCATCAACCCACTTCAGATAGTCTATGGTTATGTATGTATGTAAAAGACACTCATATGAACATTGGGAAACTGAAAAACTGAATCATGCAAGGAGTTATTTTGTAGCTAACATCTTCCATGATTTATTTCTCACTCATTTGACTTGCTTTTCCTTTCAACATGAATTTACCAGATTTATGGCTTTGTGTAGGCACAGCCCATGGCTGATCCTTAGGCACTGTTAAGAGAAAGTAAGATCAGGAAAGCAAATCCTCTGTATTTATGAATCTTTCTGAAAATTCATTAGGGTTCCATTTTCACCAAGAGAAATCAGCAGAGACAGGCAATACCCATAACTTCTTGTTGAGATAATAGTAAACCTTCTCTCCTTTGGGGAGAGCTATAAAATTTTAGGAACTTGTCTTATAGTATAAATCTACAGAAGACTCAACTTTCATCTCTCTCTCTCTCTTTACTATAGAGTAAATGTTAACTTCAACACTATACAGATCTTTGTGGATCTTTATCCTGTATCTATATATTTGTTATTCTTACCAGAATCTGTTATTTGAAAGCTTAATGAATCTTTTCTATGTTTTTATACACCAGAAAAAGCATGAAACCCAATTAGGCACAAAATGGATAACTGTGTCACCTCACTGCGAACTTCTCTCCAAGTTGAGATGGATACTGAACACAATTCTAAAAGAACAGTCCCCAAACTTCCTAAGGATACTGAGATGTTAATTTTACTCTTAATTGTATTGCTATTACTTAACCTTCTCTTTTAATTCCAAAATATACACAATACACAGAATAGGGAAAGAAGGAATGGAATTTGGAACCAAAAATTTATATGCTATATTTTTAATGGCTCATATTGCTTCTCAATACTTTCTTAGAGTTGTTTATTAGACCTATCTTTGAAATCCTCCTACCTTGCCTAATTAAGTCAACATGATTAAGATGAGATCAATGTGTCTTCTTCAAATTAAAATATTCTCTAAGATGTTACATGAGAGATTCACCTTCCCTCTAATAGATACTTTGATGGAATTACATTCATTGAATTCCACAGATAGGATAGTCTGAGTCCAATTAAGAGATAGAAACCTCACACAGTAGGCTAGAAAGGAGAATTTGAATGTAAAGAATGTTAATTGTGATAAAAAGAGTAACTGCAGATGAAAGGAAGTGATATGGCACACTAGGATGCATGGAGCACCCCAGAAAAGGTGAACTTGGGAGATGTTTAGATCTCATTAGAAAAAGTGTGACTCAGATGGCCAGAGTTGGTCTAGAGCTGCAGGGCAAACAATAAGCCACCCTGTGGAGTGCAAATGACCTGTGTGAGGTGAGCCACCTGCCCTGCAGGAATGCAGTGGGAGTCTGACAGGGAGGAGGATAAGCTTGTAGCTTGCAGAAGAAACCACCCTGGATGTAGGTAGCCCTCAGGGCCACTGGGTTCAGGGCTTAACCAGAGAGTGTAGGCAGGTGGCTACTTTTAGATCTTAAAGGGTCTTTGAAGGTCATTGAATCGCCATCTTTAACAGTTCTGGAAAGTGGGTCTTGAGCAAAATTGACTTGTCCAAATTTGTACAAAGACACAGTGTCAAAAAGAAAACTGAAGTCTGAATAGAACAGCAGGCAGGTTAGGATTAAAAATCAAAACCAAGTCCCTAACATAACAAATAAAATCGCTCTCCAGTTTGGTTGGAACTTTATTTCCATAGTTGGTGAGTTTGGAAATGAGAGCAATGAGGAGTGGGCAGATTTGTATGTACTTTGAATTTGGGTCCAGTTTGGATTCTGTGGAGAGCTCTCCACCCCATGACCTTCATGCAGCACCTAACTGGGAAGGTGCAAAGGTTTCCTGCAAAGGGGATCTTTTCATCATTTGCACATCATGTTGTCCTTTCTGAAGCAACCACTTGGAGTCTTTTCTCTAAAGCACTTTTCCGTAATTGTTTTAACATACTTTCTAGTTCCTAAATCCTTTCACTCTTTGAGGCCTAGTATTGCTCTTCCTTTCTCAGAGGAGAATGCTCAGTGCAAAATACTGGTTGCTAAGCAGTGCCTATTTTTATTCCACTTGAGCAGAATAGGGACCCACTGGATGAGATTGTATCCCTGAGACTCGCTTCAAAGCAGCTATTGCAGGTTAAGTATTCATCAGTGTTTCTCTACCAACTGCATAGTTAGGCATCTAGAGAGAGGGTATAAAAATGAGGCCTAGGACCTACCCAAGTTATGTATTGATAAAATAGGGAAAAGTTATAACTATATGAATTGATCAAATATTTAATGAGAACCTGCTATACTATACTTATTTATTTTTAATTATTATTGTTTTTGTTGTTATTTGCAGTGGTAGGGATTGAATCCAGGGGCACTTTACCACTGAGCTACATTTACAGCTGTTTTTAATTTGTATTTTGAGACAAGGTCTCACTAAGTTGCTGAGGCTGGCCTTGAACTTGTGATCCTCCTGCATCAGCCTCTTGAGTCACTAGAATTACAGGTGTGCACCACTCAGCCCTGTGATTTTCTGTATTTAAAGGATTGCTTTGGACAATTGCAATAAATTAAACAGACTTGGTCCCTGATTTCATAGAACTGATACATTAGATGGAAAGACAGACAAATAAACGAAAGCTCCACAGTAATCATGATGAAAAATATACATGATACTGAGACAGAAAAACAAGGAGGGAGAAAGCTTATTTTAAATAGGGTCCAAACCAGAGGGCTTCCTAAGGCTTAAGTGGAGAGAGGAAGAGAGTGCTTATCATGGGGGTATATTCCAAGGAGAAGGAACTGTTCCTGCACGTGCCTTGGAGGAGGTAGGGTAGCATGGGACAATGAGAAGTTGGGGAGGGGCAGGGAAGGAAAGCTGCCCCCAGGAACTGAGAAAAGGATAATGCAATGGGAATTAGTGAGTAAGAGATGAGGTTGGGGTTATAGACAGAAACTTGGATTCTAGCTACGGTGAGTGAATGGAAATGCTTTGGAGGGCTTTATGCACCAAATGATCTCATCCAGCTTATATTTTTAAAAGATCCTATTCACTTTTAGGAGAGAATGCATAGTAGGAGAGCAAGAATGGAACAGAGTCCAGTTAGTAGGCTGGTGGATATTTGATGAGAGGAGAAACAGTGAACATTACAAAAAGACAAATCTGAGATATATATGGGAGGTAGAAGAAAATAAACTTGATGTTGAGCTTCTCATCTACTGACATGAACCCACTCCTTTTCTCATTTTTCTATCTTTAGTTAATGATATATATCCTTGTTGTTGTTCCTTGGAGTCTATCCCTCATATCCTTTATTCAAATGCTCAGAAATTCTGCTTTTGGATACACCCAGAACTGACAACATCTCACCACCTCTGCCTCTGAATCCTTAGCCCAAGCCACGTTTGTCTCTCTCCTAGATTATTGCAATGGCCTCATGACTGTCCCCTGCTGTCTTTCCTCCTGCAGTCTATGCTCCACACAACACTTAGAGAGACCCCATTAAAAATAGATCAGCTCATGTTAACCTTCTGCTTAACATCCACCAGAAGCTTCCTATCCCACTTTCAGTGTTAAAAAAAAAAAATCCTTTTCAATGACTAAAAGGCTCTACATGATCAGACCAACCACTGAATTGAGGAATTCAACTCCTCAAAACACTGATGAATACTTAACCTGCAATAGCTGCTTTGAAGCTAGTCTTAGGGAGACAATCTCATCCAGTGGGTCCCTATTCTGCTCAAGTGGAGTAAAAATAGGCACTGCTTAGCAACTTCAACTCCTCTGGGTCTACTGTTCCTTAAATATAGTGAGTTTATTCATACCTCAAGACCTTAGCACTTGCTATTGCATCATGGATCTCTTTTTCCAATTAGCTACATGATTCATTGCCTCACCTAGTTTGAGTCTTTATTCAAATATCAGTCTCTAGAGTAGACCTTCTCTAATCATGGTATGTTAAATTATGCTATCCTCCAAACTCTTTTTTGTGCTTTATTCTCCTTAACAGGACTTATTCTGACATACTATATATTTTATAATTTATTTTACATATTAGTGAACACTATTAAGTGGAGACATTCTTTTAAAAAGTTTGATTTTTAGGACAGTTTTATATCTTAAGAAAAATTTAGGAGACAGTGCAGTTTCTGCATATCTGGCACCAGCTCCTCCCATTCTCAAGAAATTACTTTACCATGGTACATTTGTCACAGTTAATGAACTAATATTGATATATTATTGCTAAAAAAAATTCTATGATTTATTCCATTTTCTTCAGTCTTTTTCAGTTTCCTTCTTCTATTCCAAGGTTCCATCCAGAATACTATATTACATTAAGTTGTCATGTCTCCTTTAGTTTCTCTTGGTTATAATAATAATTTTTACAGCTTTTCCTACTTTTGACTATATTGGCAGTTTGGAGAAGCATTGGCCTATATGTTGTAAGATGCCCTTTATTAGAAGTCTTCTGATGTTTTTCTCATGATCAAACTGAGGTTATATGTTTTGGAGAAGCAGTTCAGGGGTAAGATACCACTTTATTACATCATATAAAATACAAATACTATTAGCATGAATTACGACCAGTGATATTGACCTCAGTGTCCTGTCTGACGTAGTGTTTGTCAGATTTATCTGTCATCTTGCTTTTTTCCCTTTCTCTGCACTGTATTCATTGGCAGGAAGTCACTGGGAACAGCCTATACTTACTTGGGAAGTAGCTCATTGAGGGAAGAGTATCATTGGAAATTATTTGGAATTCTTGTGCATGGTAGATTGTTTCTTCTCAGCAATTTATTAATATTTCAATCATTTTATCAGTATGAACTCATGAACATTTATTTTATTTTTTTTTAGTAACAATCCAATGCTACTTTATTTGGTTGCTTTAATTATTCCAACTTTGGTCACTGGGGACTTTTTAAGTTTCCCTATAGCCATTGGCATACCCTCATGAATTTTTTTAGCACTATCTTCCTGGTATTAAGAGATGCTCTACATTTATATATTTCCTGATCCCATTCCAGGAGCAGCCATTTTTTTTCAAGGAATATCAGTGAATCTTTGTTTGTTCAATTATTTCTTCATCCCTTCTATTCAGAAATGTACCTGTCCCAAAGGAGTCACTCAATAAATAACTGTTGAATGAATTAATTAATGAATTGGAAGCAGGAGCCATGGATAGGGCAGTTAGGGTCAGAATCCCCTCCCCATATCTGACTCTTCTCTCATCAAGCCAAGTGGGATCCAGTACTTTGGAATAAAACCTTCCAGGGGCAGTATTGCAGGTTGTAAATTTGCTTCATACTTAAGTGATATTATTTTCTAAGGAAGCAATCATCCTGAAAATTATGTGTGGAATCCTTCAATTTATTTACTTTAAAATTATAAGCAATGCTTCTTCAGTTAGAATTAATCATTCTCCAGTCAATGCTCCCCACCTTTTCATATCCTAATTAAATACCTGGTTTTCTTTGTTCCTCATTGTCTCTTACTAGGCTATGAACAACTTGACAAGAACCATGTCTTATTTTGTGCAGTGCCCACAGCACCAAGGAGCTGAAACATGGCAAGTGGTGAACATAAATGGGCTGAAAGCACAAGAACGAACATGATAATAAGATTAACTGTCATTGTTTGAGGGGATAATAATTCAAGCTGCAAAGCAAGCATAATCAAAAATCTAGTTTTTTTTTTCATTAACTATTGGACAATTGTCTGGAAAAAAAAGCTTCAATTTTTGAACATTTAATGGACAGAGGGAATTCAAAAAAACGAATCCTGTTTTAGTCAGCTCTTTTGCTGCTGTGATTAAAAGACTGACCAGAACAACTGTAGAGGAGGAATTTTTTTTTTTTTTTTTTTTTTTTTTTTTTAGGGCTAACAGTTTCAGAGGTCTCAATCCATTGCCAGAAGGCTTCATTCCTCAGGGATGGAGGTGAGCAGGATATCAGGGCAAAAGAGTGTGACAGAGGGAAGCAGCTCTCCTCGTGATGATCAGGAAGCAAAGCCATCCACAAAAATATCCCCAAAGCCATGCCCCAATTCCCACCTCCTCCAGCCACACCTTACCACTCTAGGATTAATTCACTGATTGGTTAAGACTCTCACAACCTGATCATTTCTCCTCTGAACCTTCTTGCATTGACTCACACGTGAGCTTTTGGGGGACACCCCAAATCCAAACCACAACAAATCCATTTTGCCCCCCCCACTTTCTTTTATATTGCTTGCCGTAAATTCTAGTAAGCAAGAAACTCCCTTTCTTGATGGGTTCATTTCCTCATTTTTAAAATAGAGAAATTATGGCCAAGTATTGAGGGGATTTCTTCACACCATCACACATGACGGAGTCTGGATGGCAGTCCCCTGTCACAGCAGCCAACCCAAGTTGCTGTGCCAAGAAGAGGTTCATGTTAACACATTCGCACACAAAGGATACTTTGTGGTCACCCATAAACTGGAAAAAGCATGTTTGTTGAATAAAATAAGTGAGAGTCAGCTGAACTAATTCTAAGGTGGAATGTTTTATTTATTTGTTTATTTGGAAACAGGGATTGAACTCAGGGGCACTTGACCACTGAGCCACATCCCCAGCCCTATTTTGTATTTTACTTAGAGACAGGGTCTCACTGAGTTGCTTAGCACCTAACTTTTGCTGAGGCTTGCTTTGAACTGATCATCCTCCTGTCTCAGCCTCCTGAGTTGCTGGGATTACAGAGCCTGCTCTGTAATATTCTACCACAGAGCCAGCTGAAGGTAGAATATTTTAAAAGAATTTAATATTCTTTTAAGTGGGTGAGGGACTCTATGCTTAAAATCCACAGAAAATAAAGTTATTATTTCCAAATAGTTAACAGCCAGCATGAGGTCAGAACACAAAAGGGAAAGGAAAGCAACATACATCAAATGTCTGAGATGTTTAGGTTGCCCTTACTTATTGCTTAGTTTGCGTTTTCAAATCTTCAACTAAGTCAATCTGGTTGGAGAAGTTAAACAAAACATCCCTAGACACCTAACAGTTTAGGCTAAGAGCAATTTACACTTAGGCTTCATGCTTTGTATATCTGGATATGATATATTTTATACCATAATACCTCAAAACTCTTAAGAATTGAATTATTCTGATTATAGATTTAAACATTGCATTGATTTAATTCATTATTTGTAGAGTCCACCATTTAATTCAATTTAATTCAAACACTATTAACAACAAGTTTACTGTGTTTTGGGTGGTATAGGCTATGTGCCAGAGAGAAATAAAGAGATAGATCCATCTAGATCTTAAAGGGGAAACACATGCTCAGATTTACCTTTAAAGTAACGTGAAAACTCCTTAAATGGATGGACAAAGCACTATGTAAAGTAGTCTGTTTGTATTGGTGTGTTTAGCACAAATGCATAGTGAGAGTACTGATTTGTGTGTGTGTGTGTGTGCACATGTATATACATGCATATAAAATCAGCACCCTAAATTTATAGTTGCCCTACATTCATTTTATGTGTATGTAAATAGAATGTATATAAATGCTATTGTTTAATTTTAGTAGTTTTCTTACATTTTTCCCCCTGTAGCTGTAGAGCTTAAAATGTTTGTATGCTAACTTAACATATAACTCAAAAAATCCATATATATATATATATATATATATATATATATATATTAGAATAATAGTACTAATGATCTGATCATGACTCAGAATTTTGGAAGAACAATAAAAAAATTAAAAATTGATAAAGGCCTGACTGGTAAAATTAAAAAAAAATCAGAGAAGAGACTTTTTCACAAGGACTTGGGATTTTCTAACACATTCATTTTTTATTTCAGACTTGGCACATTGTATAAGCATGCCTTATTTGTCAAATTCCAAATTTATAACTTTCCCTTCCTATTCTCTAGTCTCAAATTAATTTTCTCTGTCATACCTCAAAGAAATTCAGGGAAAAAAATGCTATTACACTGCTCCATTTGTCCTGACATACATAAACGGTGAGTTTATAATAGTCATTTTATCCAGCTAATCTCTTCAGAACATTTGTTCTTTAGTCATCGTGAAATTCACATAGAAGAGCAGGTGACTTGCAGTCTGACCTTTAAAACTTGCAGTAATGGGTGGCACCTTTTGCTGTCAGATGTTCTGTTTCCTCTATTGTCCTTCAGAAGATGATCCTAAGTTAGAAGTCATGAGCTTGAGTCCAGACAATTGGATAAACACCTTTTTTAAAAATCTTCTTTGAAAATATAACTATAAAGATATCAAGACTGTCATTAGCAGGAAGAAAATGAGCAGAATTTACCTCTTTCTTCCCAAACCAAATCGAGGATTGGAAAAGACAAAAAGAGATCTTGGTGGTTTTTTTTTTTTTTTTTTTTTTATGATGATTAGTTCAGGAAAAACCAACATAGGATACTGAATGAGTGTGGATGTTAAATTTTAACAGAATTGTTTAAAGCCAGGGAATATACATGGAAGAGAGAATTTGCCAGATAGAACCAATTGGAGTGATCTTTTAATTTTAAAACTTCTCTAACTCCTTCACACTCTATGGCTCTCATCTCATCTTCCTTCTGTGATATCTATTTGTGTGTTCTTACCTCCTATAGGATTCCAAAAATTTATTGAGGGCAGAGAGTGCATCTGGTTCTGAGTATTCTTCTCCACAGTGTCTTGCACAGTACTTTGTACAATAGTAGATGCCTGGAAAATGATGATTGATTTGCTGCAGGCATGAGATGAGAGGTGGGGCTAAAATGAAGGACACATGGATTATAATACCCTGCATGGTGTTGTCAATCATTTTCAAAGAATCACTTTTGATTCCTGATCCTTAAAGAAAGACATACATATGGGAGGAAAAAGATAGCTGTATGACTCAATGATGCCTAACACATAAGAGCATCTTAGGAGAGAAGATATTGGCTTGTGTTTCAGTGGGGCTGGCCTGATGAAAACAAATGACATAGCAATCATGCTCATGTCAGATAGTGGCTGTCAATGGTCCTCAGAAGGATGCTGGCAGTTTCCCTTTTGAGATGACCGACTTGATTTAATTGGTTTGCAGACAAGGTCATTTCACCCATTCATTTTATGCACTTTTTACAACCTCACCTCTGAGTTGTCTTCAAGGGAAAAAGCTTCAAAAGGTGATGCTTGTTTAACACTAGTGGAGTGTGAAAAGCATGGGTGGAGGAGCCCAGATGAAATAATGATGACTACAGTAATTTTAATAAAATTGTCTTTTTGTGCCTTTCTCAAGGGGAAGCCAACTTGTCTAATTAAATTTCAATGCAATACTGGGTGGAGGTTCAGGTCTAAACATTTTGAAACTTCATGATGAAGATACTGACTAGCTCTGTATTATATGGATATAAACCTACAAGAAAGGCAGGACTGCAAGACTCTGAGAAAGCTTGTGACAGATATGCCAAAGCAGCCTTGTAGAGGATATCTGGTGAGGCAGACCTGGAATCAGCCCGCTTACTGGCTTTTAGTGCATGTGTCTCCCCAGGAAAGTCACATCATTCATCTTGACCCTCATTTTACAATGGAAATAATAATCCCTGCATCTTAGGTTTCTTACATCATTGTTTAGATGATCGATTTTATAGATGATAATGCTTTGTAAGGCATATCATAGTGCATAAACATAAGGAATTACACTTATTATAACCATTTCAGGGAGAGACATTTCTTCTTGGATATTTATGTAGAAACCAACTCCATAGCTTCTGTCATCTGGTACCTGGGGCTTCTCATAATAAATCAGGAAAGCATTTTAAGCCCGTATATTTTCTGCTGCAATGTTGATCGATCAAAAAGTATTTATTGAGTGACTGTGTTAATCAATAAATGCATGTCAGTGACCTCTCACATGTAAGGAATTGTGTTTGGTTTTGTGGAGAATAATAATTAGTACCAAATGTTTCCCTTAAAGTTCCTGTGATTCCTTAAGGATGAAGACAAGTTAGAAATTAAATCCAGAAGGTGGGGCAGTCATTTCCATTTTCTATGCATGGATGACATACAAGACCTTATGGTAGTTTCTTTACATTTATTATCCCATTTGAGCTCTGCAATAACTTATATTTTGAGATTGAAGTTTTGTAATATCCTTTTTTTTTTCATTTATAAATACTAAGACATAGAGAATTCAGATAATTTACTCAAAAGCTCACAGTCAACAAGTGATAGCTGGAAATTCCACCAGCTTTTTAGCCTGAACACCAGCACGTGAGCAAATGTCAGGATAATAGTGGCTAAGCACAGAGGGGCTGATGACAGCATTCTTTCCCTTTTGTTTCCCATGACTCCTCGACCATATTTTCCACAAACTCACAATTTTGAGAAACGTACCCTCTTCTCCTTCCCCATCTCTTTATAATGTAATCTTCTTCACAACAGAACTCCTTGCTTAAGGGTTAATTATTTGAATATGGTGGTCTCCTATTACTTCAAGTATCCTCATAGAATATTTGATATCACAAAGCAGATAAATCATTTTCACAGTTAGAAAAATTGTTCAATAATATCTCAGAAAACATTGTACACAGGTTAACATCAGATTTAAATACTATTATTGTAAACTACTTGTAAAAAATTGAGTGTACTTTATTGAATGAATAAACATTCAAAGCTAACATCAATGTCCTCTAAAAAATTACTTATTAAAAAGAATATCAACCTCACATTTTTCTGTTAATGTCCATTACTAAATTGCAGATACATTCCAATGGAAAATTATTTTGACAGAATTCTATATGAGCACATATTCACAAAGGAATATTACTAACCTCATAAAATCATACATGTAAAAGGAAAAATTATTTAGTTAAACATTTATAACTCTAATATTAAAAATGAATCACAAACTAGAAATGCTAAACAAAAATAATAAATAATACTCTTAGTTTCCTTTTGTCCTTGGGCTTTTCTATAGCTCATGGTTTAACTTCTATTTATTGGGTTTCAATTTTTTTTATATACACTAATCTAAATGCTGTGTTTTTATTTTTATTTTTTTAATATGGAACAAATTATTTATTTGTTCACTTTTCTGTGGAAAGAAAGAATATTTATTTTTAGTTCTTTTCCACAGGAGAAAAATACTGAAGCCCCTTTTTAGAGATACAGTGACAACTTTATTTCTTTTACAAATAACATTGTTGTAGAATAATATAAATAAAGCATCACAGAATTTTGCATACAGTCCAATGTCTTAATACTTCACTTCTTTTTAATTTTATAGTTGACTGTGTGGCTATAAATAAAAGTGTTTTGAAGACCGTGTTTTAATATTATAAATATAAGAATGCTTACATGTAATTATAATTTCTAATAGCTATATATAATCTGTCACAAGATGGCCCAAATTGACTAAATTGGGCTGGCATATTATTAACTCGGTGATAGAATGCTAGATCTGTGAGACCATAAGTTCCATTCCCAGCACCACACATACAAATAAATTGCCTAAATTATTTTCTTAATTTCTAACATGAACAAGCTATCATTTTTTAAAATTGTAGTGAAATACACATGACACAAAGTTGACTTTCTGAACATTTTTAAGTGCTCAGTGGACTTGTGTTCATTCACATTCTTATTCAAGGAATCCAAAACTTTTAATCTTGCAAAACTGGGATTCTAGATTCATTAAACAATAACTCCCAATTCTCCTTTCCTCCAGTCTTTGGCAACCCCCTTTATATTTTATGTTTCTATGAATTTCACTACTCTCAGTGCCTCTTGTGTTAAGTGGAATTACACAGTATTTGTCATTTTGTGACTGGTTTATTTCACTTAGCAAAATGTTTCCAAGGTTGATGCATGTTACAGCATGTATCAGATTTTCCTTTCTTTTTAGGGTTGGATAATATTCTATTGTATATGTGCATACTACATCATTTTGTTTATGTAGTCATCTGATGACAGGTTCTTGGTTGCTTCTGCTTTGGATTATTGAGAACAGGGCTGTTATGAATATGAGTGAAACAGAAGCATTCAATCACTTTTTAGTATTTAACCAGAATTGAACTTGCTGGATCATACAGTAATTCTATGTTTATTTTTTAGAGGAATCATCATACTCTTTTCCATAGAGTTTGTACAATTTTATGTAATACTGAGAGTAAACAGAATCACAACTTCTGCATATTTATTAACAACAAATGGTATTTTCATTCTTTTCTCTCTCTCTCAATCTCTCTCTCTCTCTCTCTCTCTCTCTCTCTCTTTGATATTAGGCATCTTAATGGTTGTGAGGTAATATCTCATCATGGTTTTGATTTGCATTTTCCTGATGATTCATTATACTGACATCTTTTCACATTTTTATTATCTGTGGGCATCTCTTCTTAATATGTCTATTCCAATCCTTTGTCCATTATTTAATCAGGTTATTTGTATTTTTGTTGTTGATTTGTGGGAGTTCTTTATATATTCTAGTTATATTTATACAGTTATAGTTACATTATGGTTGCCATTGTTTTCTGCAATGAATATCTATGCCATTTTCTTATTTGTTTGCATTTTTTTTTAGGTAAATTTTCAGGATTGAAGGTACTGGCTTGAAGAATCTAGTATTTTTAAGATCTTAAATTAATTGCTAAATTGCTTCTCCATAGAATTTTGGCTATTAACTTTAACATCATGGAAATGGAACATTTCCCTTCTTTGACTAGAAAGAACACCGTTCTGGGCCTGCCTACCTTCCCTTATTTATTCATAGTTTGATCAGATGTTTGCCTATTTATTTATTAGAATTTGGATATTTGTCTCCACTTTTCAAATATCCTGCCATAGTGTTTCCACATATATTTTTAATTTTAGTTTTCCTTGTTAAAATGATATGTGTATGTGAATAATTGTTAATTCAATCTTTATTAGTACTAAATTGTGGTACTGGATTCTTCTTTCTATGTTTTCTATGATTTTTTTTAAGAGCAAGGTCAAACTGTATAATTTTTTCTCAAGGTAACTTGCAATTGACATGTTGGAGTTATGGAATTTACACAATCTGCTGCTCTCCTGAGTGGTCACCCAAATGTCAGCCTATGCTATTACGTGGGCAGCTGAACATATTGGTGGAGGGAAATGCATCTTTTGGAAACATAGCACCGATAAATAAAATGGCCTTCAGGGGCAATGAAAGTGTCTTGGTGTCAGCAGCAGCAATCAAAGCCACATTGGAAGCACTGTGGCCAAGAAAAGAAAGTGAAGGGTCCTAGTTGGAGGGGGAAAGGCTGGGAAATGCTGTCCCATGAATTTTACAAGAACAGTAAAATTAAGGTCTCTGACCACAGAGGGTCTTTACAAGGAACAGGATGAGTGGTGGTATTAAATCTGAAGACCTTGGCCAAATTCCAGTGTGGGTAATTGCATTCAGCCAATTTCAAATTCCCTCCACAATTTCTAATGCAACCCCCTCTGTGCTTCCTGATGCCAACCTACTGCCTGCTGCTGCTCTGCATTGATAAGTCATAGCTGAACTCTACCCTAGAGGAGGCCTTGAAGCCTCCAGAGGAAAATTTATTATAAAAGTCATTCCTGTCTTTCACTTCTAAAGAATCCCACTTATAAGCACTTAGGCTGTTATGAGAAAGTGTGGGGACCATTAAGTCTGATGTGTTTGACTTGGTTATTCTTTTTAGGACTCTACTGACCATATTTGAGTAGGTGAGGGCAATAAAAAGATCTTCAAACTTTAGACAATCTGAATTCCAGTCCTGTTCCCCCAATCTGATAACCTGTGTGACCTTGAGAGATTCGCTCTTATTTGTCAGCTTCCAAGGACTTTCCATGGCTTCAGAAAGCAATGCCTTAACATAGCCAGGGCCCCTTAAGTCGAGTCTAATCAGCTTTTCCTATCAAGTTGAGATAGGAACTTGGGATAGAGAATCTGACAAGAAAAATAGACCATTTTTTTTCTTTTCTTTTCTTTCTTTCTTTTTTTTTCTGTGCAAGTTCATGCCACCTTGTCTCTGTCTCTGCCATTTCTACAACAAGCCCTCTACCACTCTCTGTTATTAACAAATTCTCAATATTGATCTCAAATATCATCTCTATAACATCATCCCTCATTTCCCAATCGAAAGTCATCTTGGATGACTCCAGTCCAAGTATGCACCTGAGGGTGGATAGCTACCACACATAGCTTTCATGATAGAAGTTTCCCTAAGATTATTTTGCATTTCCTGTGGAGCACAAAACAGGATTTTATAATTATTAATTGCTTTAATCTTTGGTATCTTTTGATCCAAATCTGAATATCTAATGTCTCAATATCAAAACAGGTCTTCAATAAACAAAGAATATTATCATCCATTAAGGTTACAAGTATGTGCAAACACTGCATCAATCTCTTAATTGTTTCTTTTCTTTTTTGATACTTTAGTGATATTACACAGCTACAAATGTGTAAATTTTACCAAATGTATTTTAATTACCGCTTGTGATAAAAATTATGGGGTTAGTCTTTCTGATAAATATATTTCCGATATATAGTTTTTAATTTGATTTCTTGTAAAGTTAACTTTGTGAAATTTTCCAAATTTGTATTGAACATATGCCATTAGAGAAGTTGCCCTGGAATACAGCTGAGAAATCAGCAAGTCTAGGCATCTTAATATCAAATTTCAGTTTTACGAGTCACTTATGAAGTGAGGTGACTCATCTCACACAATACTGGTAACTCACAGATCCACATAAGGTTTGGACATCTCTAATAGTTAAATGCAAAACACATCATACAAAACACAATAAAATATAAAAAATACAGATTATTTGAATGCCTATCGGGAGCTGATGACCACCATTTTAAGGTAATATTGCAAGTTAATGACAATTGTAAAGTTAAGGAACCCAAAACTCAGAAAGCAAAAAAATGACTGTTAAGAATAGGCTGCAAATAAGTGAGTGATGTCTAGACTACTCTCTACATCTTTTCAAGGGTTCTGCTATCTGGGCTATCTGACTACTTTGACTTTTATGGGTTATAATTGTATATGTGCAACAAGCTAGTATGTTAATTATAGAATATCTTCAAAATTAGATGTGGGAGTCTCACTGCTACCTCTCTTTTTGTTGCTTGGGATTCAAAGGCAGCTAGAATTTGCCCTGGGTCTAACAATCCCAAGGTAAGTTTCTGATGCTCCACTTCTGTGGGCGGGTGAAGATCTCTGTAAACTGAAGTTCTTGATAGCAGACCCTAGCAGCTCATCGCCAATTTCTTTCTGAGTTCTTATCTCACAAAGTCAAAGAATGAAATACATGAACAAGGAAGGGAATAGTGACCATAAAGTGTAGGATTTGAATGAGAAGAAAAGAAGTAGAGCTTCCAGTAGTCAAGAAGGAACTTGACTATAGGTTTTTACCTAAAATGTACTAGTCCAGAGGTTCATATAGCTTCAGGGTACAGTCATTGATCAAAATTGAGGCTAAACATGTACTGGAAAAGTACAAAGGCTGTTTGGTTAAAATCTATGCCAAACAGGTTTGGGAAAATACCAATGCTATTGGATCAACCTGTGACCTAATTGGCTGTGCCCTTTTAGCACTTCAGTTTAAACTTTCCTTTTACCTACATTCTGATATGCCCCAATTCCATTTTCCCTCCATTTTCACACCCCTTTCTAACAAAGACATTCCATGTCTGGAATGTTTGGAATGCTTCTACAGGTTAACCTCATGGAGTAGTCTTTACATTTGAAAAAAAAAAATCTTAATTGGGGTCCCTTACCCTGACTACCTGGCTATTTTCTATCTGTTCTATCTGATTCAATGCTCCTGCTTAATAAAGGCAATTTCTGACTTCAGGGAGCACACGCGCTCCCCAAAGAGCAGGTATCATTCATCAACCATTTCATTTCCCAGGCAAATTTTGACTGAATTGCTCATGTGTTCCCAAGGATCAAATGTGCATTAATGAAGCCTGTAAGAAGAAGGTTATTGTACTAACAGAAATGAAGTTGATATCAAATTAAGTAAAAGTTCATATCATCTCATATTAAATAAAATCCATAGCTGTGGTACTGATAGGGGACAGACAGAAAGATATGAGTGGTGGGAACCTGAGGATAAAGAAATAATTCTATAAAATGGGCTCACCCTGCTGACCTTCTACATGCTTTCTTTACCAGGAAGCAATTTACCTGCAGTCCTGTGTGGCCTAAGTGGACAGGATATGTCGCAATCCTCAGCAAACTACCTGTTATCTGCAGCAGAAATACAGGCCAGAAATAATGCTAATAAAAATAACACAAGTTACCCCAAAAGGTGAGAGTTTTGTGAACCTTTCATTGACCAGATCCTGGAACTCAGGGGGATGAGGATGCTTTCCCTGATTATAAAAATCTGTACTAACAGGTTCTGATTAGAACCAATCACCATGACCAAAGTGACCCAGAGTGGTCATGGCAGTGAGTACTTGAAAGTCTCCTGTCATCCCGCTGTCAATCAAAAGTCAAGAAGTGCACCTGGATGGGACTCTCTGGAAACTTCCCTAGGACCTCACTGAGGGTAGGAAAGGCATGCTGTAACATGCCTGTTACTCTGAACAGCAGTACTGTTAACAGTGCTGGGCCTTCTGAGAACCTCAAGCAGTGCCAAGGCCCCCCCTTCAAACCCTGATTCTTGCAACCAAGTCCAAAAGATTTTAGACATGTTGCTCAGATTAACATGTGTAAGTTTATTGAAGGGATGGAAGAGGGAAAGGGGACACTTTCAGGGAGAGAGAGTGGGTCGTCCCAGAGAAGAGAGGGACATCACAACATTCCTGCTTTCCTGTTTTATTGGGGTCCCAAGGAACTTTACAGAGTCCTGCCCAGATCCATCTCTTGATTTTTGTCTGATAGTAGGATGACATCAGATTTTCAAATACCCAGTGCCTTGGCCTCTATAGATCACTGCACCCATGTTGACCAGTTTGATTCTATTTGAAATATTTTCTTACAGATTTTATAATGGGAGGGGGTGGAAATCATCCTTACCTCTCTAAATTCTGGGATTTGGTCTGTGAAAGGTTCACAAAAGTCCTCCCTTCAGAGTAACTTGCATTCCTCTTATGGGCATTATTTCCATCCTGCGTTTCTCCTGCAGATAACTGGTAGTTTGCTGAGGATTGTAACATATCCTGTCCACTTAGGCCATGCAGATCTGCAGGTAAATTGCTTTCTGGAAGAGAAAGCATGTGGGTTCAGCAGGGTGAGCCCATTTTATAGAATTATTCCCTTAACCTCATATTGTCATCCCTCTGGTATGTCTGTCCTCTATCACTGTGATTGTCTTGATCTACATCCTCGTTACATGGTTGTGTTGACTTTATTACAATTCATCATGCTGTAAACACATGATTAGTGCAATTTTATATTGCATGTTGCACTTTAAAATATTTTTTTAACACTAAAAATAGTAACAACACAGTGCTTCTTTAGTTTATCACATAGACCAAGTCAGAGAGTAGAGAATAATTATAAGTTCTAGAGTCAAACTTTAAAATTCAACTTTATACTTCTTCACTGTGTGATGTTAAGCAGTCTGTTTTATTTTTAGGAGCCTCGAGTATTTTGTTTGCCTGATCCAAACATAGTTGTCCACCTCTTTCTCCCAGTACCAATCAAATGTTCTCCAGCTAGAGTCAAAGGATTCACTCTGCTCCATGGTTTCCATCCCTTGGTGATGGGTTCAGGGATTACATGAAATATCATCTCATCTTTCCAAAAGCACATACTGCATCATGCTGCAGTTGTTTTATTTCTATACCAAATAGTAATTGAATGGACGAATGAGTGAATACTTTTCTCTTGCTCTGTTGGATCTTGCACCTCCTTTTGTCCTGGTAAATTTTAATTCCTATTTCTCCTCCCAATCCCTTTGAGTGACACCCTCTCTGTTCGTTTCTTTTCCCTTCCAAACACAAGTCATTTTTCCTCCTCAATAGACCAAGAGTGCTTTACTTGAACTTATGAATATTAATAAAGTTAGGAAAAGTGTGGTTTCAGAATCGATTAGTCCTGGGGTTTAGAATTGGCCTTAATGTTAACTAGTTGTGTGACTTTAGGTAATTCAGCTTCTCTGACTCTATTTTTTCATCACTAAAAGTAGGGAAAATGACTTCTACCTTTTTAGGCTATTGTAAGGTTTAGAAATAAGACACATTCCATGGGCATGCCACATTCTCGGGGCCAAGTGCTCCACAAAGAGGAGGTATTATTTCACTCTTGTATTCTACAATCTTCGTAAACATTGTATCTTTCATGTCTTCTCTCCTCTCAGGGCCTATGGTGAGAAAACCAGGCCTACCTTAACTCAGCACTGCTCACGGTTCCTGTGCAGAGCAAATGTTCAACACATGTTTAAATAAATGAATGAATAAAAGATAAAACAAATTGCTCAGTGCTAGTAGCAGAGAAAGACGCCTATAAAAAAAAGAATGCCTGAATCTCATGACTACTTGAAAATTCTTCTTCAGAGATGAATAATACAAACGCCTCTCTGCTAGAGGATCATTCAATCTCTCTGTTGCTGCACAGAAGAAAATAGAGCTGGATGGCATAGTCCACTCATATTGCTGAAGGAACAGGCAAATTTTAGCATGATTTTAACTGGCACTGACTGGTTGCTATTCACCAGATGGTGACCAATTTGGATCGGGTTTGCCTTAAAGAATATCGTAGTGGTTTGGCTTATGGGATAATATAGGCAATGGTTTCAACCAAAGAGCATGCTTTCAATTTAGATTTTGGAGTCTGGAAGCTGGTAAATGTGTTAACTACTTACAAGGCCAAGTTAGAGCTATAAAAGGTAAGTTTTCCTTTTTTTTTTTTTTTTTTGAATGCAAAGTTCTTGTCTTTAAATTTCCTACTGTAGTTAAGTGTCAACATTGCATAATCACCATCCTCCAAGACTTTATTAAAATCCTGACCTTTGCTTCAAAGTTTTTGTTTGGAAGGAAAAAAAAAAGCAAGGAGAGAAAATTAGTTCTTTTCTAATAGTCTCCAAGAGCTTCAGGCCACAGGCCAGAAAGACTCAGGCTGTCTTTTGGAAAACATGCTTTGCCTGTCACCCTGTCATGGATATGCTCCTCTGGTGACAGTGGGGGGAGTATCACCCCAAAGACAACATTCCAAGGAAGGAGAAAATGATTTCAAAGGAGAAGCAACTCAGAGAAGGGGATTCTGATCCTCTCACTGTGGGTACCTGGTGGGAGAATCTCCTCTGAAAACTTCAGCCTTCTGCACCTATGAGCTCCCTGCAAACCCCTACACCAAGAGAATTGTCCACATTCCAGCATGGCTTCTGGAAGCCTAAAGCAGTGTTCCAAGAATAAGCCCTACCCTGTTAAAGTGCCCATCTGAGAAGGCCAAAGACCCAGGAGATTGAGGTAGCTGTTCACTCCAGCCAACACCTGAGGAGAGGCTCTGACTCCCTTTCTTGGAACCTGTATTGAAAAGGCCTTCTTTTCTGTTACCTTTCCTATCCCCTACTATCCCCCCTCCCAACAATTACTAATAGGGCATTATGTAAAATTGTGGATGTGTAACCGACTTGATTCTGCAATCTGCATTTGGGGTAAAATTGGGAGTTCATAACCCACTTCAATCTAATGTATGAAATATGATATGTCAAGAGCTTTTGTAATGTTGTGAACAACCAATAAAAAATAAAAATAAGTAAATTCAAAGGAAAAATAAAAAGAAAAGGCCTTCTTTGTTAGAGTCTGTAAACAAGTCAGGATGGCGCTGGCATTTTGCCAGAGGGAGTGGTTTGTGAAGTAACGCCAGTGAGCCATTAAGTGTGGAGATTCCTTAATGGTTGACTGCTGTATCTAGTTTATGTTAATTAAGATAAGCTGTGTGGAATGTATATATACCCCTCCTGTCTTACAATAAACGGCTCCCACTCCTGCTGTATCAATGTACACAAGTTGTTGGTCACCCCCTGGTTAGTTTGCTGTAGCCGGACTGCGGCACTTCTTATTTTGAATATGTATATTTTACCACTCAGTGTAATCTCTCAAGGCTCCAAAGACCATTCCTTTAAAATGCTCTCATCTGGAAGGATGGCCTCCTTTCCCACTTCATGGGAGGATGTAACCCTAACTTCCATGACAGTCAGCTAGCAGACACGCTGACCTTATCACATTTATAGTGACCAGCCTTAACGGTTTTTCACTTCTCTGATTCCACTGAACTCCTGCACTCCCCCTTCCTTCATTCTCCCTTTAAAATGCCCAAATTACCTCTGCACAAATAGGAATAGAATTCAGGTCTTTCCTCTACTGTCTATGAATAAAATCTGTTTTCACCAACTTAAATAATGTCTGTCTGGGTTTATCTTTGTTCCATGTGAAGCTATCTTCTCCTGGGGCTTGTCTCCATCCTGTGCAGACAAAAGAAGTTCTGGAGGAATTTAGAAGGTCTCCTTTTCCTTCTCTTCTTCCAAGAAAAACACATGGTCTGTGAGGTTGAGATAGAAATGAAGAAAGCTCCCACCACACAGTCTCATTTCCTCTTCCAAACTTGAGTTTTGATAGTTAGATATACGTGTTAGGAGCATATACTTCTGACACGACAAGTGTGAGTAATCTCCACCTTAACATGGCTTTGTTTAGTCTGCTTGATTTTCCTTTTTTCCTATGTAACTGATTAAAACTAAGGGAAAGGGCTTAATTAGGAACAGAGACACAGAGGAGCAAGAGGCCCAGGAGGAGTGGGGAAGGACATTCACTGAGTACCACAAGAGCAACTTGGTATGGCTGGGGAACAGGTATGAGTGCTGAAGGGTTCAAAATAAAAAGAACTGAGAGTTATAAAAAGTGGGGACATGGGTCTGGGGCTGTAGCTCAGCGGTAGAACGCCCGCCTTGCACGTGTGAGGCACTGGGTTCGATTCTCAGCACCACATTAAAAATAAATAAAGATATTGTATCCAACTAAAACTCTTTTTTTTTTAAAAAAAAAGGTGGGGAGATAAAAATATGGAAGGTGAAGTAATTACTTTTTCCTTTTTCACATTTTATTTCTCTTGGCTCAGTTTTCTCACTTACCTTCCATTCAAAAACACTAAGCAAAATGTCTGTATACAGTACTTTAACCTGAACCCTGCCCCCCAAAAGCGATTTTTTGTGTTTTATTTCTCTTTTAACTTTTCTGTCTTCCAAAAATGCAAATCATAGGAGGAGAGCCATGCATTCATCACTTAATATTTTGGGGTCTCCGTATAACCATGAAAGACTTACATAAAATTCATATCTCATCTATCATTTTTAAAATGAGAAACTTAGGCAAAGTACTCTCCAAAGGGAAGGGAGACATCATACTAACCCTGCTGAAGCTTGCACTCCTGTTAAAGGGCATTCAATGAACAAGTAAATTAAAATATAACATTATTAAGACCAAATATAAATATAAATATTTATTGCAGTTTTCCTAAAAGGCTTTACTGAGAAGGTGAGTGTTGAGGAGTGATGTGAATAAAGCAGTGAATAAGTTGAGGGTGAACTATGAAGAAATAGTACTCCAAGAAAAGGGAACACCAAGTACAAAAGCCAGGGATGAGAGCATGTTAGTGTGTTTGGACCACAGCAAGGAACACACAATCAGAGGTCTACAGGAATAGCTAGTGCTGGATCATGGAAGCCCCTTACGCCACGGTAAGGACTCTGAAAACTTACCTCATTATGAGAAGAAATCACTGAATATTTGAAAGCAGGGTACGATGTACTATTTCTTGTAAAAATAATGAGGAATATTTACATGCCCTTTATATGTGCCATAGGTTTATAGGTGTTCCAAGCGTTTTACTTGCATAAGATTATTAAATTTTAAAAGAGTACTATGGTAAAGATATCATTATTTCCATTTTACAAAGGATGAAACTGAAGCAAAACAAAGTTAAGTAACTTGATAATGTTATGTCAATATGATTCAGAATTTGAAATTGGACTCAGGCAGTCTGCCTTCAGATTCTTGCTCTTAATCACTATTTGTTCTGATTTCCATTGTTAAGGATCTCTGAAGTATGGGAAACAGGTTGTCTAGACAAGAGTCTAAGCAGAGAGAGACCAGTGAGGAGAGAGGTGACAGTGAACTGAGCCATGGTGGTTGTGATGGAGGAGAGGAATAGTGTTCCTAGATTCAAGATGTAGTTTAAATACATTGGAAGTAGAAGGTTTGTGAATGGATTGCACACAAGCAATGAAGGAAAGGTGGAAACAATGATAACTCCAAAGTTTTGACCTTGCCACTGGTTAAAAGATAGTGTTTCTGAAAGGACATTCGCAGAGTCCACGCAAAGTCCAAGGACCACGCCACACACTGGAGCATCACTCAAGAGATTTATTGTCAGTCACAGGAGGCATACTGAAAAGTCTGTCCCTCCAAGGAGAGCAGTGGCCTGTCCGCACTCACAGAGCAGCTTTATAGCCTGCAAGAGGAATCTCATAAGCTGCTTAGGAGTTTAAGCTGGGGTGGGGCAGATAGCAGGCATGTGTTCTTTGGGAAGTTAAGCAGCTTTGCCTCAGAATCAAAACTTTGGAACCTCTAGATAAAATGACTCCCGACCTAAAATGGTGAATCTGATGCCAATATTGATTTGATGCCAATAGTTTCTTGCGGAATCTGTGCAAATGGAAAGGAGATTGCTTGGTGAGGGATAAAAAAGAAAGAACTTGATTTTTGCTCAGTATGGTAGCACACACCTGTAATCCCAGAGGCTCAGGAGGCTGAGGCAGGAGGATGGTGAGTTCAAAGCCAACCTCAGCAACTTAGTGAGGCCCTATACAAATTAGCCAGATCTTGTCTCTAAATAAAATATGAAACAGGGCTGTGGATGTGGCTCAGTGTTCAAGTGACCCTGGGTTCAATCCCCAACCAACCAACAAAAAACCTTGATTTTGAGCATGTAAACTTCAGTATGTACACAAAACATCAATAAGGGTAATGAAGCTGGATACAGGGGTGTAAGCCTGTATACTGTACTCTGGAGACTAAGGCAAGTTCAAGGCCAACCTGGGCAACTTATTAAAAATCTGTCTCAAAAATAGACAATCAAAAGGACTGAGGATGTAGCTTTGTGGTACAATCCCAGTAAAAACACACACACACACACATACACACACAAAAGGGAAAACACAGGAGACAATATGGTGTATACAGTCTGTGGTTTGAACTGCACATTTAAATTTGCAGGTCATTACCATATAGACATTTTACAAAGCTATATATCTGGATACAATCCCGAGAGAGGATACATAATTACTCCAAAGACTCAACTCTGGGACATTACTGTCTTCAGGTATCATGAAGTAGGGAATCTAGCAAAAGAATATGATATGAAGTATCAGAAGAAATAGACATAAAACAAGCATCCCAGAAAGAACTAATGGATTGACTATGTAGAAGCTGCTAATAGGTCAAGTAAAATGATGACTGAAAATTGACCAGTGAATTTGTAAAAGTGGAAGTCATTATAAACCTTGATTATCAAGTGTTAGTGACAAAAATTTTGATTGGATCGGGTTCAAAGAGCTAGCAAAACTTATAAAGATACCTAAGTGCCAAAAAAATGAGGGTGATATCAGAGGGAAGAAAGAAAAAATAATGCTTTTCTCAAATACATTGCTCAATTACAAACAAGTTTTATCGAGTGTCTCCTACACACCCAGTAGTGTTAGGTACTGGATAGCAATGAATTTGCAGTTTCATTCATTTATTCATTCATGAAATAATTATTTTTTGAATGCCTGTTATGTGACAGATACTTTAAAAATTTTAAGTTGTTAATTGTTTTAGTAGTATTTTGATATTACAACAAATTTAAAAGATAAAACTATTACTATATTTTCATAATCCTAATGCATCAACATTTTTTTCACATTTCTTTCAACTGCTAGCCATATGTCTTCATAACTTTTACCCAACATTATTATGTAAGCCCTTATCTTGATAGATATATTTCCATAATATGAAAATTTTAATAGCAAACTGGTTAACTAATCATTTTCATTCCCATCATTTCTACAGTCTTCAAATTACAATATACTGTCATTATTTATTTATATGTCTTTTGTTTTCAGTAAACTATAAGTAGACTCTCAAAGCCCAGGACTACTTCTGATTCGATTTTGAACTCCCATCATCTGCCTGTTTTATAGGTAGCACAAAGGTCGTAGTGAAGTGTGTAAGAGCATGAATACTGACCACTTGAGGTCTCATTTTGACTTCTCCACTTGTAGGCTTGTAGCCTTGGACAATTTATGTACCTTCTCTCTATTTCACCTATAAAGTGAAGATAATAATAGTAGTCTACATGTTGTTGTGAGGGTTTAAGTGAGAATGTGGAAAGTCCTCATGATCGTGTCTATTACTTGGTAGATTCTGTGTACGTGTGCTACATGAGACTCAAAAATTGGTGCCTGAGATATGCTTCATGAATGAATCATAAATCATTGAAGAATTTATTTTTGTTTCACTCAGGTAACTTTTTGAATTTTTTGGAGAATTTCTTCTTTTGATCAGAAACAGTGTGATGAGCATGTACCATGTATCCTATAGCCAAAGATAAATAATAATTTCTTGGGCTGAATTTTCCTAGGTGATATGAGTAAGTTAAACAACATGATATTTCTATAGTTTTGATTACATTATGGGAGTTAAGCTTCACCAGGGCAGGGGCAGAACCCGAGCCTTTAGCAAGACTGGCATCTACTAGCTCCCCTTTCACCTGCACTCACCTAGGCCCTTTTCTTCTTTTACATCCCTTTTCTTCTCCTTAATTGCTTTCTCTGGACTTCAAGTTCCATAATAAATAAATTAATATGTTTCAATTAGGTAGCTCTAGGGGTGGAGGAGTGGGGAGAAAGTCAAGGATGTGAGGAGCAAGGCATTTGTGAAGAGACAAGTCAGTTTGGCAGATGCCTTGGTCAGAGAATGGGGGTAGAATTGGAAGGGCAAGACAGTCAGGATGAAATCCTATTGGAGTATCAAAGGTAACAACAGAAGGTTCTTAAATAAGAGAGTTGACTTAATGACAGCCATTATGAAGCTTCTCAGGATGATTGTACAAATGTTACCAGAATTTTAGGGAAAACGCTCAGGTTTTGCCGGTTCTAATGGATTAGATTTAGCCACTTGTCCCAAGATGTCAAAGAAAGAGACATGCAGCGTGAAGGCAAGAAAAAGCTTTAATCAGTATAGCCACACTGAGAAGCCACACTTTGGTCAAGTGAACTAAGGACTGTCTTAAAGGGGATGACAAAGAACTTTGAGGTTTTATAGAAATGGGCAAGAAGGTAAGGGTTGGCAGGTTTGCATAGCCAACAAAGCAGGGGATTTTAAACAGGTGATGATCTGATTGATCCTTATCTCAGGACTGGTTCTCCAAAGCTCAGGGAAGTTTTTTTGGATAAGGGGACAATTCTGTTCCCATCAGAGAAGATTGCTCCTGCTTAGGGGATAGTCTCAGTTTCTGATCGTGGGATAATTGCTCCTGCTTAGGGGGAAAAATTTCATCATGAGCGAAGTTTTTGGGGGACCTTATCATGGTGTAATCTGCCTGAAAGGCTTGCTGTTGCTTGGGGATAGTTTTTGTGTCTCTGGTTATGGAGATGTTTATCAATCAGACCTGTTAGAATCCAAGGTAACTGCAGGAGAAAATGACTCAGGAGACCTCAGAAGAGAAAGCAAAGATGCAAAATGAAGTCAGAGAAGGAAATAGTGTAGTTGGGTCAGAGCTGGGTCCACCTTTACAACTCCCATCCCCAGTGCATGTGTGTGTGTGTGTGTGTGTGTGTGTGTGTGTGTGTGTGTGTTGCAGCTGAAGTCTCTTGCTGAAAGCTGGAGAAATGAGAATGAATGAAATCGTTCTATTGGAATTATTTCGTTCTGTCACCAATTAGTTATTTCACTCATTCATACAGCACACATGCACTGAGAGCGTATTTCGTTCCAGATGTCCTAGGCACTGATTATTTACCAGTGGACAATCCAGATGCAGTTCTGCTGTCATGACCGGTTGCTTCTTCACAAGACTGTCAGTTCTAGTAAAAGCTCTGGACTGCCGAGATGGCTTTTCTGTTTCTTCCTGTTGCTCTCTGTGTTTGGCACATGGTGGGCGCTCAAAAAGACTGTCATGGCCTTGCTCCCTAACAGTTAGATACATACAGACGGGAAGAAAAGTCAGGGTTGCTCCGACTTAAACTGTGAGACCATAATTTTAAAAGAGCACATGTCTGCGCCTATGTGTACGGTGTATGTGCGTGCGCAGGGGGGCGGGGGGGCGGTAATCCTCCCCGAGCGCCGGGCACCGTGCCAGGCTGAGCTGCAGGAGGATGGCTCTCCTTTCCTCGCGCGCTCAGAACAGTCCAGGCAGTGGCTGGGCGCCTTAGGAAGGAGCACAGCCTCGCATCCGCCCGCAGGCGGACCCCTGCGCTGCTCCTCCTCGCAGCGGGCGGGACTGGCCCGCTGTGCCGCCCAGAAGCCGCAGGCTCGGGAAGCCCTGAACGCCGGTGGATTGCGAGCCAAGGCGGCGGGTGGAGCCTGATCCACGATATCGCGGCCAATCGCGCGGCGCCGGGGGAGGAGCCCCGAAGGGGGAAAAAGAAAGTGCGGCGGAAAGTAAGAGGCTCATTGGGGAAGACGGCCGGGATCCAGGTCCCCTGGGCTTCGCTTTGGCCCGGAGCACGGAGAGAATCAGTGCAGGGAGACCCTCCACCCATCCCGCCCCTTTCGCTGTGCCCGCTCAGCTTCCCAAGAAAGGTGAGTCTCGCGCTGCCGTGAGGACTGGTTTCATCCTGCCACAGAAACTCAGGGTAGATGGATTCTTAGAGATCGTCTCCTTCACTCCTCCTGTTTTACAGAAGGGAAAACTGAGACACAGGGCGAGGCAGGGGCCAAGGTAGATCACTCCGTGCGGTGGCGGGGATTCGAACCCTGCAGTTCAGAGCCCCATCTTTGCTTGTGTAGGGATTAAGTAACGCAATCGTGGGATCCGTGCGTTTCTGTGCCCATTCCCAGCCCTTTGCGGGATCTACTCCGGTCTTCCTGCGCCTTGCTTGCTCCAGCGCGCAAATGTAAGCGATGAGCACTGGAGGCTGTGTGTCCCAGCATGCCCATTCAGTTGTCACGTCGCTCTCAACCCGGAGCTATGACAGCTTGGGTAAAGGCTGCCAGCAGCCTCACTCTCTCCTTTGCTGACCTGCTTTGTCGAAAAGATGCTCCTGCTGAGGATATCCCACAGGCTCCAGGCGAAGTTTCCGGGAGAGGGAAGGGACGCAAGAATGCTGGTGACCTCCTAGGGTACTTCCAGTTCTCTCCCCAGTCCCGGCAGGGAGCGGAGCTGTTGGCCTTGTGGAGAATGAGATGTTCCTCCTTAAGGAACTGACTTCACGGAACCATATCCTCCTTTTCCAGTTTGAAGTACTGGGAAGAAATCAGGAGGCTAGAGTTAGAGAAAATCAAAACCACAAAAACAAACTTCTGCTATTTCCTTAAAGATCCCATTCCCAACCTGTCTTTCCTCCACCCCTGGGTGTGCAATTGTGAACCAGGACACCAGGGGAAGCATTTTCCTGCTCTGCTGTCAGATCCCAGGGATAGTTACCAGCTGTAAAAAGAGGATTTGCTTGGTTTCCAGTTCTGCCATGTGTTAGCTGTCTGAACTTGGGTAAATTAGCCCATCTTTCTAATACTATTTTTCCCCACTCACCAAAATGGAGATTATAATGGTCACCTTAGGGTAGTTGGGAGGATGAAATGGGGCAGGCAATTCAAGTTACATTTTGTTTTTAGCACAGTGGCTGACCTGGTACCTGGTCTGTTTGAAACTGATGATAACTATTATAAATATTCTTGAATAATAATCCTGGAGACTTTGAGTTTTGAGACTGCTTTCTTATTACATTGAAGTGACTTTTTGTTTTTTAAATATGGAAATGTGATGCTTTCTTCTTCAGAATTAGAACAGTTCTGTTAAAGTACATCTTTCACATGTGACTTGGATCATGGATGCTTGATGTGGAATATAAAATTGATATTTCTTAGTGATATGAATTTTCTACTAGTTTTTAGGTCAAGGCTCAGGCCTGTGAACTGCCTTGATCTGAGGCATCTTTCATTGACAAGGAAGGGCTTTAATTTAATGAGGGATAAAAAAGACCAGAGGAGGAAGTTGGAAGTCACAGCTGTAATAGACTGTGCTAAGCCTTCTATTCCTGCTCTCTTAGATCAGTCAAGCAACTTTATGTTATTCAGCTAATATTTGTGCAGGGATGCTACTAAATTCATTCTGTTTTAGAGACTAACTTGCTTTATTTAAACACAAACACACACAGGCCTACACTGGTCTTCCTGTATTATTGCTATTTTAAAATTAATAGCTTCTTTCATAATCTGCACCCTGCTCATGACAGTTGTTTTTATTTGATTCACACAATAATTCAGTTCTATCTATAGGCCACATCATAAGTCCCTGACTTTGGTATTTATAGTTGGTTGCCCTTCACAGTTCAAAATATTTCTATGCAGTATTGATGAGTCCCTGAGAATGGGTGTGGTACATCTTGAGAGAAGGTAAGAGTCCAGTGGTACCTACTCAGGTACCTCCCACACCAAACATTTGCAGAGGATGGAATCTCTTGCTTCCGTCAGCTTGTTCCGTGTGCATGCATTGTGATGAGCTGGCGGGGATACATCTGAATATGTGCCTGAGAGACCAGGGACTTGTGGGGAAAAGCTCAAAAAATAAGGTCAGAAGGAAGGGAGATTGAAAACAAATTTCTTTTGGTTCTGATTCTTTGAAGAAAGGAAATCTAGTTATCCTTACTCCTTATACATATTATTATTTGTTGCTAGCAAAACCATATGTATATATAGAACTTTAACATTTCCAAAGTACATTCCACATATATTACCTTCCTTGTTATTTGCAATAGCCCTGGAGAAGGACACAACAGGCATATTAATAGTACAAGGCACCCATGTTTTGTGATAAAACCTACTTGATTTCAAATTCTAGCTCTGGTACCAAAGTAGCTGGGTGATACTAGCAACTTATTTTACTATTTAGGGCTTCTATTTTACCCAATTCTAAAGTAGGATAAAATTGCTTACTCTAAGAATTTATGTGAAGATTAAATTCAGTGAAATAATGTCAAATATGTGTAGTGAATAGGTGCTCATTAAATGACACCTCTTCTTAGCTAGTCTTCATTTACTGAAAACTGGAATGAGACTCAAAAATGATAGGCTGCCATGGGTCACCTTGATGGGAAATTCCAGCTTTAGGAATATAGTTTATACCTTTTAGCTTCTAGTTTTCCTATAACATCCTGCTACATGTCCAATGAGATCTTGAGTACTTTACTTTAGTTGTTAGGTTACCTTATCTGGCTGGTGATTTCAGGGCATCCTTTTTGTCACAGAGTAGATATTTCCTTGCTAAGAGTACAATCCTTCAACATGACTTTGTAGAATTTCGTGGAGCCGACTCACAGGAGAGAGAGTTTAAAGTGATGATCTCTAAGGCAACTTACTCATTTTCATTTGTTTGATGTGATGCCCCTTCAACTCTTAGGAGGAAGGATTACTATGAATACATAAAGTTCAGAATTATGTCTGATTTTTCTTCCTGTCCTGAGTGGTTTCTTCCCTCTGTAATCCTGTAATAGTTCAAAGACTGGTATTGAGAAACAAATGCCATGCATGGCCATAGCATCATTCAGCTCTTTCACAAATTCCATGGATAAAGAGTGGAATAGAGAGAACAATATGCAAATTTGAAAAAAAAAGCATCCTTTCCTATTGATGTTAATCATTTGTTTGGAATCTCAGTCCTCCTTGCGGAAACTTATGGCTGCAGACTTCAGTAGGAAGATGAGCTGTTCTGTTTCTGGTCCAGGCAGTGGGGCCATTTATCTATAGAGACTCCTCACAGGTCATCAGGTTTGTCTCCTTTATAGCAAGCAGACAGGCTTGCAAATGCAGTCCTGGGAGAAATGTTTTGTTCCTTGCTTTTGGCATTTGGGAACATTTATTTATTTGCTTTTGCCAAGAAGTAGGTACATCTTACCTGGTGTTGTTAAGAAAGCAGAATGTGACTGGAGGAAATTGGAGGAGGAGACAGGGGGAAAGAGAGGTTATCTCCAGTGTACATACAGTTTCATTTGTTGCTCAACTTCATTGGGCTTTTGCTGGTGACACAGATGTAGGTTCTGGTGAGTCACTGTTGCCTTGCCTGTGAAATATTAAAGAGAGCCACCTACTGTGCTCTTTGCCCATTTTGGAAATCGCTCTGTGGGGAAAGAAAAACCACCAAAGAATAAGAAGGTTACAAAACATTTGGTGTCTGACATTTTGGGGGATAAACTCAGGTTAACTTTTCATTTGCTCATTTTTATAAAACTTGGAGTGCATTGTTTATGCTGATGGGATAGATAGGATGCCCTTCTAGTTTGCATTTATTTCAACTTTCTCAGCTGCAGCGCTTTGAGTTCTCAACTCTGGCAGGTACCTGAGGCACTCTTCTAAAGGGATTATTCTCAGGCTCTGCAGTTAGGAAGTAGGAACGCTGGTGCCTCCTTAGAATCTTCAGTCTCTGTCTTTTCCAAAAGTCAGCATCTTTTCCATAGGAAGAATTTAATAAACACTAATTCCTTCTTCTGCCAGAAATTCCTTCAATTTATTAGTCTGTTAAATTATGGTCATCAAAATTTAATAGCTATTCTTTATTGAACTCCATCATGTTTGTGCTGAATGGTTTACATACATCATCTTATTCAATCCTTGCAATACTTCTGTTTTTTTATTTTCATTTTTTTTTTTTTTTTAGGAAACTGATGCTAATAGAAGTTAAGTAGCATGACCTATGTCACATAGCACAACCAAAGTATGATGCTGAGAATCATCAGTACATTTCGTTTTAGAACTAGGAAGAAACTGAAATTGTCCTTTCTCTGGACTAGATCAGAGGACCTGGGCTAAGACCTCTGGCCCATGCCATCCACATCCTGCCATTCTAGTCCTGGTATTACTTTGCCTGTGACTGAGGAATCTCTATTTTGGGGCCTAAAATGTGAGAGAGCTGAACTGGATGATCTCTAAGGTTATTCTACAGTGCATTGTGTAGTTTTCTTTAAGATTCCTTTCAACCAAAATTCTGCAATCACATCTCTCTGCAAAAGTCAAAGTAAAAGGGGGAAATGGGACTAAAGAGGAAATATCCCTGTTTTTTTTTTTTGTTGTTGTTGTTATTTTTGTTTTTTTTTGCCCCGGAGATGTATTTTCAAGCCAAACAGACCAAGGCAAGGGAAATTAGCATCCGTTGGTGCATGTACTCTTGTCATTTCATTTCAACACAAAGATATCTTTCACATATATATCATTGTCTGCCTTTTCCTGATGTAAGAACTGAGGCTCAGAGCAACCTACAGACTTGCTCAAGTTTATGCAATTAGTAAAGATTAGAACCTGTGTGTGCTTGAGTGCAAAACCCTTTGGTTCATTGTATTATATTTTTAGCACCTGAGGACTTGTATAACTACAATCATAAATGCCCCCTCCCTGCATTCTTATGCCATATCTATTCAGGCTGTATCTTTTCTTTTCCTCTTTCCTTTCAGACATGCTGCTCAAATTCTTTGTTGATTTTTCTTAATTTATGGAACTGCCTTAAATGTTTATAACATCTTCTATCTCTAGGATGATATTTGTGTGTGTGTGTATGTGTGTGTGTGTGTGTGTGTGTGTGTGTGTATGTGTGTGTGTAAGTAGTTTGTTCATGTCCTTGATTGGCACCTAAGTAGCTGAGGACATGGTTTATCCTGTCCTGTGTCCAACACAGTGCCTTGCACATACAAAGTACAAAACTGAATTGATAATGGATTCTTCCTAGGTCAGATCAGCCTCTGTCAGATAGGCCCAGAATTAGTTTTCTGATTTTTTCCCCTCTATTATATCATAAAACTAATTTTCTTAAAGGTTGACTCTATAGACAAATAAGATAATTTTAATTTCCTTTAATTTTCTGTTCACAAAATCAGACACATGATAAGGAGTTATAGAATCTAATGATTGGACATTGCTGGCTCAATGATGGAAAAACACATTTATAACCTAATAATAAAGGATGTTTTGCAGCAAACACAGTGAAGGATGACACTGAAGTGCATGCTTGCATATATTGACAGTAAGGCCAATGTCAAGTGTCATAAATAAATTACCTGGAGAAAGTAGGAAGTTTCCATAGAAGAGAGCAGCTGCAAAAGACTTCAATCTCAAGACTTTTAAAAGTAGTGATGAATTCATTTTACTTGATATAATTGGCATCAGGTGAACAGAAGGACAGATAACCTCTGATTTCAAGATTGTGCCCCGTGGGTGCTTGTGGCTCCCACCTGTCTGGCAATAAGTATTTACGATTACACTGGCTTCCTCCTTTACCACTCAATTCTAAAGGCAAAATAAAAGATATCTGCATTTTTTTTAAATCAGTAGAATAGTTCCTTAAACTAGTATCATTAGAAGTTACAGTGACTTAAAATTGTGGCTCTGTGACATAGTTGGCTTTGACATCCTACTAACTAACCTCCCTGGACTTGACTTTGGAAACATTATTTGGTTTGTCTCTGCCTTATTTTTAGCACCTGTAAAATGAGGATAATAAAATCAATTTCATCAGGCTTTTGGTAAGTGTCAGTCTAAATTATAACATTTGTTAAAAGCCTGGTGCTGGGGGATTTAAAACTTTATTATGACTAACAGCAATGATAATAATTCCATTGCAGGTCCAAATGGATACTGGCTTAGAGAATAAAAGGCCTAGTTCAAATAATAATAGTTTTTATTTATATAGAACTTGAAGCCTTGAAAATCTCAAAATGCTTCCTATTATATACGCATGCACACTTTAAAAATATTACTTCATACTTTGTTACTCAGAGAGACTAAATATTTATAGCAGGACTGAATCTTAGATCCTGTCTTTCTAACACCAAGTTGGCATGGTCTAAGACCATGAATTTTCCCTCAGCCATTCAACTCACCAGCCCTGGTTCTGGTTGGTTGCATTTTTCTCTGGGCCTTCCTCACCTGTGAAATGAGGATGTGGACAGGATTCTTTCTCAGATAGTTGCTATGAATACATGACTGCTGAGCTCTGTCTTAGGAGATACCATGCAAGACTGAGAGCAGAACTTCATTCCTTCCACATCCACAGGTCATGGCATGTGGAACAAGACATTGTAAGTCACAGATGCCTGGCAGTATCATTGGCTTCAGTGAGAATCACGGCTGAACACTGCATCAAGAGTCAGATGGCTAAAGATATCTTATCTGCCTTAGGGATGTGATTCTGCCACATTTCTCTAACCTGCAGAGCCCCCCCCCCCCACACACACACACACTCTGGAATCCAGATTTGGGGATGGGAAGAGAAAATAGACAGCTGGGTTAGAAAAATGTACATTTATGGTTTTGGAAATGAAAGTGAAAATTTTGAAAAAATAAAACAAGCTCTGTGTCACCATTAATCATAAAAGGATAATATCTTTGGCTTTTATTTGGATTTCAGCATTATGAGTACAAATTTTCTGCTTTATTCTTCTGAGTTTTTAGTGCCCATGGAAGAAGCTTGGCTTTCATTGAAATATAGGAGATCTTTCACTTTATAGAAATGATAGAGACTCAAGAATCATAGAACATAGTAAATATTACTTTTTTAGAAGATTTGATCTCAGTTTTCCAATTACAGAGATGATGGGGACAGGGGATTGAATGATGGTGAATGGTACGTAGTGAAAAATCGCTTGGCTTTGAATTTGGGATTGGATTTGAATCCTAGATACTGCTTGCTTAGGCTCTCCAGCCCTATTCCCCTCAACTGTAAAACGGTAATAAGCATGTCCTATTTATCTCCCAGATATATAGATTAGACGTAGATTTCTTATGATGTTTAATTACTTTATTTAGTCTACTGTTTATTTTTTATTTCATGCCAACTAGAATACAAAATCTACAAGTCAGAGATATTTGATGTATTTACTAATGTATCCCAGGTGCCTAGAATAGTGCCTAGCAAATGGCAGATATCCAATGGATGAGTCAATGATGAATAAATAAATGAATGGGTAGATATAAGTATGATTAATTATCCTCAAGAAGTAGAAATAAATACATGGAACTGGTTAAATAAATAATTTACATTGATGATATTGAAATATAATTTGATACGTATACTTATAGACACTTTTATATATAATCTTATACATATACAAATGTGTATGTAGGTATATGTGTGCATATATGTGAAATGTTTAATTTTATACATTTAGAATATTGAAATGATAACATGTGTACGTGTATACATATGTGTGTGTGTGTGTATGTGTGTGTGTGTATATATATATATATATCTATATCTATCTATCTATCTGAAACTGCCTTAAGAAACAGAAATGCTGAAGTGATTGTTTATTGTTTAAATGCTATAGTTGTTGTTTAGAGAGTTTGGGAGGAAGGAAATATATGTATGTATATTTTCTGTTTATATATAATGTGGATGGACAGGTAAAGAGAAGAAAAACAAGTGATTTCATGATTAAGACATGGAAGACTGATTGAAACAACCAACATTGAAGGGATATGTATTTTAGTTAGGGTGTTCAGGAAAGGCTATCATAGAAGGTGCCAATTGAATGAGGAGAAAAGCCGGCAAAAGAGCCAGGGTGGACCTGAGGTCATGTCTGAGGTGGCTGGGTCTGGCTAAGAGGGTCAGAAGACTGGTAATAAGGTCCTGTGACAGGCGGGGGCTAGATCAGACTGGCCTTGCTGGCCAAGGTGAGAAGTCTGGATTTTGCATAATGTGTGACAGGCTGTCCCTGAGAGCGCAGAAGCAGGATGGTGACCAGATTTAACACATGTGGAGCCTTGAACAGAGTGAAGGAAAATGGAGGAGCTTGTTTATAAGAAGGGGAGATGGTCGGCTCTGATCTCCTGTGGGCTGCTATGAACAGATGAGAAAGACATCTTGGTTTCATTGATGTGTCATTCATAGCCTCTTAGACTGTCTCAAAGGGGAAAAAAATAGGGAAATAGGAAAAACTGGATTCTTTTGGTTTTTCTGAAAGGAGACTGTTCTTATTTCCAAATGCAATGAGTAGTGGAAGGGAATGTATGCACTATTGCTCAATTCAATTCAGCTGGAAATTTCACAGTTCCTGTGTAGGTGTTTTATGTAATCAGTCCCCCAAAACATTGAACCTAGTTATTTCCTTATAAAACTTCAGCTACCAGTTTCTGAAATCTGAAGAGTGAGCAAATTCAATTCCATATAAGATCAATTTCTTCTTTCTGGCTCTACACATTTAAATGGTATCTAACCCTTCAATAAGTTGCTTGTAGGCCATCTCTCCATGAACTATTTATTGGTCTATGCACATATATTCAGTCTTATATGTGGCCCTTCATAATGGGAGTGAAAAATAACTTGACAACATATGACAAACACCATTTCAAGTGCTTTATGTATATTAGCTTTGAAGTCTCAGGACAATCCTATGAGGTAGGTACAGTTGAAGCCAACATATTAGAGAAGAGGAAACTGAGGCCCAAAAGCTGGAGTCCCCCATTTGAACTTGAGCAAGCCCACATTTGAACTTGAGCAAGCTAAATTATTATGCCATTCTGCTCTTTGATTTTAAGTGATCCTACATATTTATTCACCTCTCTTTGTCCCACTTACTTCATAGTGCTTTATTTGAAGGAATAGTTCAATAAGTGTATTTAATCAATGAATGAACATGTGCCCTTTAGTCTCAGGTGGTATCATTTCATAAGCATTTAGTGGTAAAAGCATGGGCTTTCTACTGAGACAACCTGGGCAGGCAAATGCCTCTCCCTACTTTTGGGATATGGTCAAATTACTTAACATCTCAACCTGCTTCCTCATCTGTGTTCTTGGCACAGAGAGAGGGCTGTTGTGAGGATTAAATAAAATATGCATATAAAGTACTTAGCACAGTGCCTGGAACATAATTAGTACTCAGTCCATTTGAGCCCTTGTTATTACTTTTTTGAACTAAAATAACCTCTCCAAACATGCTTATAGTTATATACGCAGGCAGTTTTTCTAGTTGTGCTTGTTTTATTAACTTGCCTTTAAAAATCAAAGCCAAAGATCCAATCATAATCAGTGATGTTAATTTTGTTCCAGGGCCCATTCTGGCACATTGCCCAAAGCAAAGCATGCACTGTGGATGCTAAAAGGCCCTCTTATAGGAAGAACAGCCAGTCCTGGGGAACTGCATGGGAGCAAAAGGTGTTGTGTGACTGCCCTGTCTCTTCCCTCAAAACATCTGATACACCTGCAGGCAGCACTTGCAATCCTGCCCATTCATCTCCCCAGCCCATCTGCCTGGCTGGAAAGTTATTTTGTATTCCAGCATTGGCCCCCGAGCATCCTGGGTGACAAGAGAAATGCAGGAGAATACCAACAATTTGCCCCAGATAACACTAAATAAGGCTAATTCACAGAACTGGCTGTAAGTTTAGGACCAAATATTGATCGAAGGCTTCTTGTGACCCGGAGCTGTGCTGAGTGTGTTATTTTCATTATCTCATTTAATCATTACTGCATCCCTATGCAAATTTTAAATTTTAGTTGTAAATTTAATTTACAACTAAAGAAAAACAGAAGTGCCAGGGTTGTTACCTCCATGAGTGCATTGGGGGCTGTGATGATAAAATCAAATATGTTTTTCTGTCTTGCCACATTTTTCTTCCAAAACAATTGTGCAGGGTTGCAGTACCTTTGGAATCTCCAGGAACCTCCCCTGCAGTGAAGACATGTTTGGCAGAGAAATGAGACAAAGGTTGTATGAGGGAGTCCAGAAACTTCATTCCATTTGACAGTTTGTTTTGCTCTGGAAGAAGGTAGTAACAATGAACTGAGTCCTGTATGCATTTGTTTCCTTCTTTGTAAGAAATCACTGTGGTGCTTATTGATGGTCTTACTTCATTTTCTGCTGTTTTAACAAAATACCTGGGACTGGGTAACTGATGAAGAATGGAGGTCATTTCTAACAGTTCTGGAGGCTGGGAAGTCCAAGGTCAAGTGACTCTCATCGGGAAAGGCCATCTTGCTGCATTATCCTAAGGCAGATGGTGGAAAGTCAAGAAAGCACACATATTATCAAAAGAAAAGGTGCTGAACTGACATTTTTATCAGGAACCCACTCCCTGGATAACTAATCCACTCCCACTGTAAGGGCATTAATCCACTGAAGGGCAAGGTGCTCATGACTTCATCACCTCTCAGCGGTCCCACCCTTCAGTGCTGTCCTGCCTGCGCTTGTACACATGTGAGAGACACACAGAGAGATGGGGGAGGGGGAGAGAGAGAGAGAGAGAGAGAGAGAGAGAGAGAGAGAGAGAGAGAGAGAGAGAATGGTGTCTGATTCATAGTTGGAACTCATACATATTTTAAAATGAGTGTATGAGGAAATAAATATTCCTTGGGCTTTCTTTTTTTTCCCTCTCTGAGAATGGAAGGTGCTGTGGGATAATTAAAAATGGTGAAATTTTCAATGTACGCCTTTCTTTTTAAAGTTTTACTTTCAAAATTATCTCAGAAGGAGATTATTTTAAATTATGTGGCATTACTTAATCTTGGTTATTCAGGACAGTTTGTTGGAGTGGACTGTAATTCCTTTAGAATTTATTGAGGTGAGATCATTTACCCATATACCAAATGGCTGCAGACTGGTATACTTTTACATTTATGCAATCTGATTTTCATAAATTTTCTTTTCTTCTCTTTCTTACTGTCTGCTAGTTCTTGCTTTCAGCTCACCTTTTTCTAGCAGTTTTCTCCCCACTCCCTGTACAGGGAATGGTTTCTACTTTACTGTTGACTAGGAATCCAGGCAACAAATTTGCTAGAACTATGTGTGTGATAAGAATAAAAGGTGTTGAAAGTAGACTACAGAGATTCTTCTCTGAGTGAGGGTAACAGAAAGGTGTGGTGGTAGCTCTAAAACCTGTCTTCATATAAATCAGGTGATATCTTACATTGTAGTGTTGGTTTTCAGTTACATGTGTCAGTAAAAAGGGACCAGTGACAGGGACAATTCCTTTGCTCTTTTGGACAGTAGCATTTTCTGAGAACTTTACATAGGTAAAGCATTGGTGAGATACAGAGATTAGAAAATCACACAAACCCAGCCTTTGCAGAGTAAGTTTATAGATGGTTATGAGTGATAAGATACATAAGGGGGTTTATAATACAATGTATTTAATATTTGAAATAGTGTAAGAGTATCTAATGCAAGTTTTAAAAATATATAATAAAGAATTTGGTATTTTAAGAAGAGAGACAACAACTGTGTAGCTCAGGAAGGGGTTTATGAGCAAGTCCCATTTTGAAGGGAGTCTTGAAGTGACAGGCAGGAATGGACATGAAATAGTTGGTGAGGAGTGGTATGTGAGTGAGGGTCTAACTAGGGGAGCAGAAATAAATGGATGGATAATATGGATGCTGTGGAATTTGGGATTCATCAGAGAGAGAGAGAGAGAGCTACAATTGTGGGAAAAGAAGAGCAATTAAACATCCAGAAGGAGAAGTTTGGAGATCAGAGGAAAGTCATTAATCATAGACCCTGAGAAAGAGCTGGTGAAGAGGTCTGAGGAAGGCTGTTTTTTCTGTGGTCAGCAGACAGGCAGTAAGAAAAGTTGGATATGATGTAGAAGAGAGCAATGTTCAATCCATGAGAACAAATTATAGACCTCTGCTGCCCCTCACTGTATGATGTGGGTGGTCTGCCCAGGAGTCTGGTGCATGAGGCTGTGGAATATTTCACCTGCCTGGCCTCAGACTTGGAGAGATTGGACAGGGAGATCTGGCAAGGTTGGAAGAACAGTGGACGTGGCTACTACCACCAAGGAAGAGAGCCAGCAATCAGAAATGGTGTGCATTAACTGCAGGAGTATCTAGGGCCTGGAGAGGCCCTCTGAAGGCCAGCCCTAACTTGAAACCATTGGGAATAAGAATTCTGGGAAGTGTAATCCCAGTTTAACTTCATGGACCTCGTTAAAAATCCCCACCAAGGACAAGTGTGGTGGCCCACAGCTGTAATCCCAGCAGCTCAGGAGGCTAAGGTAGAAAGATAACAAGTTCAAAGCCAGCTTCAGCAACTTATTGAGGCCCTGTCTAAAAAATAAAAAAAATAAAAAATAAAAAAATAAATCACCATCAATTTATATTCCAGCTAAGGCAGTAAAACTAAAACATAGAGAGAGGAAAGCAGGGCCTTCTTTGGGGAGGACCCAGTTTAACTGAGAGATGGCCTATGAGCAAAGGAATCACTGAAGATCAGACTCTAAAACTTGGGATATAGCTCATTGGAGGAGCACTTTCCTAACATTTGCAAGGCTGTGTATTCAGTCCCCAGTACCAGTAAAGAAAAAAAAAATGTGAGCTGTGTCATTCAGTACCTTAAATATCCTTTTGAGAAATTTTTGCTTTATCCTGTAAGGCAAGGAGAACCACTGAATATGCTTGAGCAAAGGAGGGGCATTATCAGATTTGTGTTTTAGACAGATCTGGTATTGGTGAGAAAATGTTGCAGATTAGAGAGGGAATAGATGGGACAACTCGTGGGAATTCTATCATAATAACCCAGGGGAAAATTTTGCATTCCTAGAGCTCTATTCTGTCCTCACCAAGGGTGGTGATCCAGAGTCATCAGAAGAGGTTGTTCAAGACCATTCTTGGAATTAAAATGCCAGTGGACATTGCAAGCCAAGGCTGGAATGCCCTTGTGATGTGGCTAGATAATTCCTTAAAATTCCCTAATGATTTTGCTTCTAGTGTGTGAAGAACAAGAGGAAATATATAAGCAATTGGAACAGTGAGTTTAAATGAAGTTGGCTCACATACTCACATCAGTGTCATTTGAGGGAAGGCAAGGTCCTATAAAGATAAAGATACTTATTTCCCTTACTAAGACTTTGGGCTTTACTGAGTGATACTCAGGGTATTCCTTGTGTTTGTCCAAGAACCCAACAATTTATGAATTGCTTTTCTTGTCACTAGATTTGATAACAGCTCTGTAAGGTCAGTTTGTTCTGAATTATTATAAATGAGAAAACTGAAGCTCAGAGGTTGAAATGACCATCAAGAGGCCACTTAGTCCTGGATGACCAAGAGAGCTCACTGGAATTCTATCTATTCAATGGGCACCTTTCAATCACTCACCTTCCACTTCACTGTGCACCATTGCCTGGTTATCTTCTTGGGACACTTCTTCGATCATGCTATGTTCCTGTTCTAAATCCGTCCATGGGTTTTGGACTTCATTACATGTAAGGTCTCTTTTCACCCAGGAAGCAGGTGTCTGGTGATCTGGGTGGTACAGTTCTTGCTCTTTTGATTCTTCAGCCCAGTGCAGTATTTTTACTGCCTTCGATCAAACTCAAGGTGAAGAGGAAAGTGTCCTTTACAAAAACATACCTGAGTACCTTAACATCTCTAGGAAGTGCACACATTTTGAATTAGGCTGTTCCCTGTCTTCCCTGTCAGCACTTACCAGCACACATTCCTGCATATTTAAAAGCCTTATCTTCAGCCCTCCTGCCTCTCAGGACACAGCTGAACTCCTTCACTTGTCTTGACTTATTTAAACCACAGGCTCACATCCAGTGCTGTATTGCCTCAGATTTCAACAGCCTGTAGCAAGTGACTAAAACACCTGTAACCACCTTTTGCTGCACCCAGGCAGTGTTTTGTCCTCTAAGAGGCACCCCTAAGGCAAATAAAAATGATGTAACTACTGCAGGACTTTACTTTGGGGACTCCAGGATTTTTGTTGCTAATGATGTAGAGATGTAGTGTGGGGACTGGCAGAAGGCATTGAAAAATGGAGCTTTTGCAGATGTTAAATGGAATATGTGTGATGGTTCTCAGGGAATACTAGATCGCTGGGGTCAAGAGGACTAAAACTCTGGCTTTTCCAGTAGGCCACTGAGGAATCTACCATTTTTAGAGTCAGCTGAACCTGTTCCTAGCTGGCATAGCTGGCATTCTGACTTCTTGTCCAATGAGCTCCTTCTCTTATCTTGTCTCTCACCTGAGAATGGATCTTCTTATTGCTCCCTTCCAGGTATTTGGATTTTCTACTTCCTTGTTCTTGCTACAAGGAAAAGTATATAGGGAAAAGTTTAAGAGACTCAAAGGTTAGACTTCTAAAATAAGACAAAAATAATAATAGCTAACCACTTTGAGTGTTTATGCTGTGCCAGGTGTTGTGTAAAATTGTTTTACTTAACTCTCTTACCTAACTCCATGAAGGGTTTACTGACCCTCTTCACCAATAGGTACACTGAGATTCAGTGTGGTAAATTAGCATGCTCAGATAGGGAGAAGGATTTGGGCCCATGTCTGTGACTGTAAAACCCACAATGAAACAGGATGCTTTGCATAGTTGTGCTGAGGCTTGCCTTGTTGTCTCATGGCTCCTGTCTAATTTGCTTACATGTACAGCTGAGCATCTTGTAACAGGTGTTTAGTTACTACCTGATTTGTCTGACAATTCTCTGGAAACCCATCTTGGATTAATTCAACATCATTGGCTGTTTGAGTTTCTCCCCTCTTATTGCTTCCTTTCCTCCTTTTCCAATTTCCTTTTAAGTTCAAACACATAGGAGATACCTTAATTAGTTGATGACCATTGTCCCTTTTTAAATGGTATTTTCATTTCCTCAATATATTTTTTCTTACTTTGAGGGTTAGAGAGGTGAGTAGGGAAACGTACTTTTCACTGGTCCTAAGGATCCACATAGACGTGGAACTTCTGCTTTCAAATACCGACACCACTGGATTAAATGCCCAAAGGTGTCTGAGGAAGATGGGGCCACTTGACCAACTTGGCTCTAGAGATCTCAACCAGGACAAAGTAGATCAAAATTATAGAGGACCAGAATCTAGCTCAACATCTTGACACATTTATTACAGTTGGGACCATATGAAAACGGGACTTGAAATGAATTCACCACCACTAGAGATATTTAAAAAGGGCCTAGACATCCACTTGGCAAGGATGTTACAGGGAGACTTGAATATTGGAAAAAGGAGTTTGAATTAAACTGACATTTAAGTATCTTTCCGGCCTTGAGACTCTGTCTTGAATTCACTTAGAAACTTTATATTGGGAATAAAGGTTTCCCCTTGTTATAATTAACACCAAGTAGTGATGTCGCCTCCTCACTCCCCCCCTGCGCTTCCCCCTTCTGAACAACTGCTCGATTTAAGAAGGGGACTTAGGCTGAGGAAGGATGTGGTTCCTTCCCTCTTGGCAGCACTCTGTGTCAGAATGGAGGACTTGTGTCTGGGCCTGGCATGGTTCCCTCATCGGTCCTTCTTACCAGCCCAGTCGTGTCTGGGACCAGAGCACGTGGGAGGTGCACATCCGTGTAGAAAAACCTCCCCCTGGCTGCCAGCGCTGGATTTTTTTTTTTTTTTTTTTTTAATTTCCAAAGGAATGCAGTGTTACCTAGGGCAAACCTCTTGAAGGAAAGATGATACACCCCCAAACAAGTTCAAGGCAGACTAGACAAGCCTCCCCTGGAAAATATTCCCTTTGTAGTTAGAAGCATATGAAAAAGATTCTTTAAAAAATGGTTTCTTCTTGCTATTTCAAAGGACAGTAGCTTGCAGGCCAGAATGTCAGGAGTACATACTCCCTTCCCCCCCTCCTCCCTACCGGACCCAATCCTTTTCTATCTTCTTCCCTTTTTTTTTTTCTTTTAAATTAGTTTATTATTAATCTGAAAGCTCTGTTGTTTAAAAGTGATAGTCCTTTGATTTAATGTCGGGGATCGAGAGAGTTCATTGGTTCTCAAAGGAAGGAATGTTGCAAGGGTAGGAAGTGGTCAGCAGCTGATTTATAATCTTGAATGTGACAGAATTAAAGAAAGGAAGACTGGCAGTGGGTTCTACTGGTCAGGGCAGCAACTAAGAGTGGACAGTGCTTTTTAATTAAATAAGGTGATCTTTCCTCTCCGGAAGTACAGAGGCTTAAAAATTAATCTTCAATCCGGTTCAACTTTTTAAATGAAATGTTATAGCACAGTATGTTATGTTCAAATCTATCATGTTTGGATATCTCAAACTATGAAGTTTTATTCCTTGTAGGGAGACTTCAGAAAGTACTAGATATCTTCAGTCAAGTCAGTTCAACTGTCCCTAGAAAATAGATGTTGACAACTTCATAGCTGTAGGAAATCCATAGAGATCCGATCAAACACTGCCTGTAGGACTTTTGGCCAAGATTTCTCATATACACCATAAATCGTCACCAAAGTCATGGGAAGAACAGCAGCTTCAGCTTCTTTATCAGCCTGCTTATTGCTCCTGGACCCAAGGAGTTGTCTTGATATGGGAACATTCCCTGTTTAGCCATGACTCTTTTCCTGGATATTAATGATATTTTTTCTTTCCCTGGATGGATATTAATGATATTTTTTAGGGACAGTGATATTTCTTAGTGGCCTTTCAGAGTTAGGAGACAGCATGGCTTCATCAGAGAAAGGCCTAAACTGAGAATCAAAAGACATCTTTTTTTTTTAACATTTCCAATAACAAGTTATCGACTCAAGAAAGTCACCTCTTCTTTCTGGACTTCAGTTTCCCAATAATGTCCTGGATAACATTATTGATTTATAAGTTCCTTTCTGATTTTCTAGAGGTTGTCTTGATAAGAAAGTAGATAAAGAAAACACTAGCAAATTCAGGGTGAGGTTTGGTGAAAGAATTCACTGTTTAAACACTTCTCAGGAAGTCTTTGCTGCAACAAAGTTCCCTGTGGATATAGGAAACATTGAGACTCTGAGGAAAGTCTGTCTTTTTAGCATACTGCAGGGTATATGAGTATGTGCTATTTGTCTCATTTCTCTTTGCTGGGAGCTGACTAGAAACATGGATTTTATCACAATATATCTTCATATAAAACTTCTGTTTTCTAAAAAAAAAAGAACTCAATAATGGGTAAATTCTAGGTCATAGGCCATTATGGAAAGTTAAGGTTTTAGTCCCTGATTAGCAATTTTGCAATCCTGGAGTGGCCACAAGTACAGAGGCATAAAGATCACATATTCTGTGTTATAGCTCTGATTATTTCCAGTAAGTACTGGCCTCAGAATGCTCTTGTTATCTTCGGTGCTTTTGTTTTTCTGTCAGTTCAGTGAAGTGGTTGATGCAAAGTCTTCCACAGGTCTCCTGTGATCAAGGATCTCTTTGTCACTCTTTTGATAGGCTGTCTTTCTAAAATATATTCTATACTTCACTGCTATCTTATAGCAAGTATCCTGAGAAATTATACTTTCATTCATAATTCAAGGCCATGATTTTGAACATCTATTATTTCTCACTGCACATAATGATGACCCTAGGACCTACTGAAGTATGTAGGACTGATACTGAGTAGCTCCTGGTCCCCACATGGATAGCTCTCTATGTTTTTATTTATTTATTTTTTGGTTTCCTTTTAAAGCCTTAACTTTCTTCCTTCCATCAATATGCCTGCTAATAAAAAGTGTTTGCCCTTCCATCCAAATTTGCTACTCCTCTGCTTTGACATAAGAACTCAGTTAACTGGAATGTTTGAATGAGGATATGAGGATCTATACCCTAAGTGAAGTTGATCATTTCTTTTTTTAAGTTGATGCATCCTAGTTGTCATTTAGAGCTCTGGTTTGCCTACATGTTGGTTTTGGATATTTATTTGATAATTGATACTGTCCAATAATTCTTTTAACTGTTGAGGGCGATTCTATTGGTTTCACCTCCCTCTTGTTCAGATGTTCATATTCTTGAGCAATAGACTCATTTCATGACCAGAAGTCTAAGCGTGGTATAAAAAAGACAAAAGTTTTGAAAATAATCAAAATGCATCCATAGGGAAATGGCTAGATTCTCTATGGTATAGCTGGATAATATAATCATATTTAGGCACTGAAAGGAATGAAATATAATTACATGAACTGGTCCAGAAGAATGTAAATGCTTTTTTGTTAAGTAAAAGAAGCCAGACATAGCTCCATACGTGATTCACTTTTTGTAAATGAAGAGCAAAAAATGGCAAAGTCTGTTTCTGGTAGTTAACACGTAATTATGTTGGGAGTGGGATTGGATGAATGCTAAAGGGAGAGAATAGTACATAATGTTTTTACCTCCTACCTAATATGATTTTTTTTTAAAAAAAAGAGGAATAATTTCCCCTAACTTTTTAATGAAAGTTTTCAAATTTGAAAATATGACAGTGAACATGTATGTCCCCACTACCGAGATTCCATTGCCAACATTATGAAATCCTTGCTTCATCATGTTTCTCAGCATGAACGTCTCTATGCCTGATCTTCATGTGTGCACCTGTGTTTTCAGATGTGTTTACTTATTTAAGGAATGAACCTGGAGCCTTTTGCTAAATGAGACTCATTGCCTATCCCAAATAATGTCAGAGGGAGAGCTTTGACTGATTCACAAAGACACAGAAACAAGTACTGCCAGAGGGTTTATTAGCTGTCTTTACTTTAGATACCTTTTCTCTTCTTTATTATTGATAGTGTTGGCACTGGAGACAGGGAACTTGCCTGTTAGGGTTTGGCATTTGCTGGAGTTTCCTGGTCATCCCGGGAGTCCTCTGTCTCCCGCCACATCATATCGCCTCTACTCTGACTTTACATAGAGCCAACTGTGCAAAAGCCTGTGTGCTCTTTTTTTTTTTTTTAATTTATTTTTTTAATTGTTGATGGACCTTTATTTTACTCACATGTGGTGCTGAGAATCAAACCCAGTGCCTCACACATGCTAGGCATAACCACAGCCACTTCTTCAGTTTGTAACCTTATGAAACACTCTGGAAACATTCAGGTTTTGAGAGAAAATACAAATGCTTTGTGGTGCCACTGAGCCACTGCTTGGTTTTAGGGTGTGGAGTCCTGAACCTTTCAAGGAACTTGGGACAGGCCATATTTTATTTTGGTTCTAAATAGTATCATTTGAAGAAAGGTTATTCATTTGAGGATGGGTTGTAATTAGCTAATCACTATTGATTGGAGAATAATGATAACAGTAATAAATATCAAAAAGTGAAATATGAATAACTTTAGGCCAGATCAAAATTCTAGGCTCTTTTATTTTGCATAATTCATTTGAACTGTTGGAATTTGCCTTTCTTGTTCGTGATCAGATGTTCCTTCCACCTACACAAAAAAAGTAGAGTCAAATTCATAAAATCTGTATCGTTTTTTTCCCTGGCATATCACCCTTAGCCATTTTCCCATAATTCTTTGCCTACTCCTCTGTAGATTATACTCATCAGATTTCTCACTTTCCTTTAAATACCCCATTCACTTTTTTTGCATTCAGGATTTCGCTCAAGTTATTTTCTCCTTCTGGAGATCCTTCTTTTCCCTTCCCTCCTTTTCTCTTCACTCCCTGCTGTCCCTTGTCCCCACCTGACACACAGACGCACACTCTGGTACATTTGCCTCTCTCTCTCTGTTTAGACGTGGGGTCTTCTTTATGATACCTTCCAAAGCTATCAGCTAGAAGGAATCCCTTCTAACTGAGCATGGCAGGACCTTCTCTCTGTGTGGTCTGTGCATCTGTCCAGTGGCAGCCTCCAAGGGTTGTGTGGAAATGCAGACACTTGAGTCTTGCCCTGGAGTCAGAGAATGTGAATCCTCATTATACCCTGATACTCAGAGAATCTTTATGTGCTTCTCTGTTTGAGAAACACTTTCCTAGAGCAGGTTTCCAACTTTGCCTTTCAGTAGATTGCTTTTGTGTCAGTGGATTCTAAAAGACCACGTCTTGTGATCGGAAACTCCATCTTCAGCTTTTGTCTACAAGGCAGGTTGGAGAGCTTTGTACACAGAAGGGGCCCTAAATGTGTGCTGATGAAAGAAAACCTGTGCTTTCAATGAGGGCACAGAGGGGCTCACATATTATCTAGGTTTCTTCCTCTTACTTCTTTGAGAAAAGCCACACTGATAGGATATGGGGAACGTGAGCCCTCAGCAGCTCACTGTCCAAGAATTGTGTTTAAAACATAGAAACACATCTTGAATAAAGACTTTATTGGCAGGGTTGTATCTGCATAACTCATGATTGTGCTTTTGTTCCAGGAATTGGAAGCCTGGTCACAAGGTCAGCGTAAGACCCAGAATCAGATTTTGGTGCTTCTGATCTCAGGAAAATAGCATTGCTTTAGTTGATTACATTTCATTTTTAAATACTTGACAAGGCGGAGGCCTCGTGATTTTAAAGGTTTTTTTCTGCCTCCTATTCCAGTGTGTCTTCAGATTCGTTCTACCAATGTCCCCATCTTCTCCACTTTCCCTGGCATCACCATTTCTTACTGCCAGTTATTTCTGTCTTCTCTTTTGGTCTCTACAGACTGCTTTTTTATTTTCTTAGTTATGCCACTAGAACTGAACAGTCAACTCTTCTGTATTGTTTTATTCTGGTGTTTTCCCTAATCACTCAACAAATGTTCAGTGTAATTAATACTCACAATGAATCTAAATGAATATAATAAATAAATATAGCAAATAAAATAATAAATATATGAATGAAGTAGATTAAATAAATATGAATAGAATGAAATAAATATGAATATATGATTATGAACAAATTAAAATAAAAAATAATGAAATGGATGACTATTTGACTTATAAAAGAACAAATCCAGCAGAGGTTTGCCATCTTTTTTGTGCTGTTGTAAACAGATCATGAACATGTGATGCCTGCCACATCCATTTCTTTAATATTACTAAGATAAAAAAATTGAATACTTCGTTCTACTTTTATCCATGACATTTTTAGAAGATACATTTTAGATCTGTTCTCTGCCTGTGGCATTGGAAAAGATTAGAAATCAGCAAAACAAAACTTATTATTTTGCTTTAACAACCTTCAAGATTTGCACAATGAAATGGAAAAGATAACGTGTACATATAACCAAAAAACAAGATAGAAGGGACCAATACTTACAAACATATGTTTTATAAAGTCTTTGTTTAGAGATCCAGGAGGTAGCCAATATGAAGATGTGGCAGGCAGGTTATTAGGATGTTCTTTCCTCTCTGCCATCCTCCCTTCTTTCTAGTAAGAGTCCACTTAATACCTTAACTTCTCTCTTTTTTTTTTCCTTTGTGGGTGGATATCTGTATGATGTCTATTCTGAAGTCTATAGCTTCAAAAACGCACAATTCCTTTTTTTAAAAAATTCATTTTACAAACCCTATTTATGAGCCTTTCTGCAAAGGAGAGTTTTTCTGTCCTGCCTGTACAGTTAGCCATGTTTTTGTTTTCATAGCTACCAATACTCATTATTTAAAGTGTCTTTTCCTTCTCTCCACCTCCCTAGAAGTTCATTTGCAGCTTTCTTCTGTTCTTTTTCTGCCTATTTGTAATAATGGAAATTAGTCTTTCTCATGCATATCTGTGTTTTAGTTTTTTCTCCTAGTATTTATTGTAGTGGAAATTATAAAAATTACAGGCTCAGAAGTGTTGGGGAAATAAAATTAACAACAGAACTCTTCTCAGAAATTCTATCCACAATATAAAAAAGAAAGAAAACAGCTTAATTATTGAATGAGCTTTTAATCAGAATGTGATATAATTGTAGTTAATCCACTATGAGATTGAAAGACAGAAACTGCAATCCTTTATGTACCCATTTTCAAGATAAACAATAATTTGTCCTCAAGTAAGAAGGCTTGACAGCTCCATTTGCCATTCATAGTCCATCTTTTTACCTGATAATTTGGGTGATCAATGGTGTTAGATGTTAGGTAATTGGCTTTATCCAGAGGAAAACCAAAATTCTTTTATCTTTATTCAGGAGGTAATTTTGGAATTTGGAGCAGATACCTACCAAGGTTAGCCTCTATTACTCCCATAGAAACTAGGAGATATGGACAAAATCTCCCTTGATGCTTACTTTTCAAAGAGATGCGCCCAGGTCTTTGAAAAAGGCATTCCTAGGTCAGGAAATGAACGAAAGTCCTATCTTGCTTTCAAAAGGATTTATATATATTTCAAAGAGAGGACAAAGTCCTTAACAATTACAAGTGTTCTAAAGTAAATGTTCTGAGAAAAAGACGGGGATTGCAGAATAAGGGGTAAGTATCTCTTCACTTATTTTCAGCTAGGAGATTAAAGCTCTTATTTTTAGTTTGTATTTGTCCTTACAGAGAGTTGATTATATTTCACTATTTTTAACTACTGTGGTTCAGAAATATAGTCTTATTTTTTTTTGAGTTTAAAGTCAACCAGAGATTCAGATGAAGTTTATCTTTGACCTTGTGTAATATATAAAACACCTCCATGGTGGAATCTGATCTTAACATTCATTTGCATTTCCTTTATTTTAATTCTTGTTGTGATAAACAAAGATACAACTTACTCTTGGAACCCATTTGAAGTGCGCTGTTTAGTGGCTTTAGGCACATTTCCATTGTTGTACAACTGTCTGTTCCATCCATGTCCAGATCTTTTCATCTTCTCCAACTGGATCTTTATCCTTTAAACACTAATTTCCCATTCTCTACTCCTCCCAGCCCCTGTCAATCACTAGCATTAGCATTTTAACCTTAAAAACTGAACCATTTCTGAAGATTTGTGTTTCCTCAGGACAAAGGTATTTTCTTGAGAAACTGAGTGGGAAAAATCAACTGTATAGCCTTTGTATGTGGTTCCCCCATTTGTGCAAGTGATGCTACACTAATTACAAACAATCTCAGTCAGGGCACTTCCTCAGAATCATCTAATTTGTGCCACTCCATTACTTTCAAAGTAATAAAAAAGGCTTTTCTAGTGAAATATTTTTTTTTCTTATAATTCAGGCATTTTACTAATGTAGACTTGGCATTTTCTATGACCTTTGCTCCAGTGAATCTTTATTTTTCTGAATTGATCTTTTAGATTATTTTGTGAAACAAAGCAAACTAAATATTGAACACTTCCTTCAAATGTTTTGTTAATAGTCTGCCATCAGCATTGGGGAGAATGATGTAGAAGAATCAAGACAGACATTCTGCTACAGTCAGAGAACCTTATTTAAAACCAAGCTTTGTTATTTGACTGCCACAATATCAAAGGTGAAGGTAGATCCTTCCCCTTTCGGGCTTAATTTCACCATCCATAAATAGGAAAATTATATCCCTTTCTGAATAAATCACGTGAATATCAAGTAAAATAGGACACAAACAGAAGCTATTTGCATTCTGTCACAGCACAACTCATTGCTGTTCACTCAGGTTCCCAGCACATAAGAGGAATGTGGAAGGTATTTGTTGAGAGAATGAACAGATACTGTTCTCAAAAGTTGAATCACCTGGGTTTCCTTGCCACTTGTACTCCTGATTTGACTTATCATCTCCCCACTCTTTGGGTTCTTTTTGTCCCCAGTCAAATTTTCTTTTCCCAAAGTATGCTTCAGGTTTAAAAACTCAAGAATTCAGAGTTTGAGGAATGATCTCAAGGAGCCCAAGGACTTTCTGTTACAGTTGTCCATCAGCTTTTTCTTTCTAAATGTGGCTTCCTCTCCAAAGCTTATGGTGGTAGGAGTGGGTGGGGGTGGGGAGTGGATTTAGAAATGGCAGTTGCAAATAATCATCCATTGGAACATACACAGTTAAGACGAAGGGTATTTTCTCTTGTTTTTGCTCAGTGTCAGCATGCTCAGGGGCTTTCACCCATTATCAAAAGATAATGACCTGCAATAACATTGAATCAGATGATGTGAATCCAAATGAAGCAGTATGCAGTATCTAATCCCAGGAGTTCCCTGTGTGGACACTTGGGTGGTAACTCACCGAGAGGCTCTTGTTCAGTGTCACCATGTACATGATAGATGCAAATGCATGAATTATGAGGCATAACCAACTCACACTGACAAAGGTAGGTGTCAGTCTCAGGGTATTCTGTTGAATGTCAATTGATCAATTTTATGAGAAAACACCTCCCAAAAGATGATCTTGGGAAAGTAATGAGTGTTCAGTGACCAAAGGCGTGGAAAACAAATGAAGGAGTTACTGTATTTTTCTGGGCTGAGAATCCGCTTGTAGAATCATTCTATTTGGAAGATTGCAATCATTTAATCAATTGTTCAGAGTATGTCCTGTGTGCCTGCTTCATGCTAGCCCCTGGGGGACAAAAATGAATCAGAGGTTAACCTTGTTTGCAAGAGTCAAGACATACATACTTAATTGTAGTTCAAGATAAGCAATTACATTGTCAGGACCCTAAGAGAAGCATAGTGAAAGTTGTAAAGGGAAGGGAGAAATTACATCTGACACAGGGAAGCAGGGAGGCTTCATGAAACAAGTGGTTCAGGTCTTGAAGGACAGGCAGCATTTGTACAGGTGGAATGGGAATGAAGGACATTACAGACAGAAGGAACGATTAGAGGGGAACAAAGGCACAGGGGTGATTTATGACACCATCTGTGTGTGAACCTGTGGCAGGAGTCCAGGTTATACTAGAAGGAGTGGTGCAGGAAAGGACTGGAAAGACGCATTTGCTGTCAGATCCTGGATGATCCAGAATGTCATATGAAGGACAAGAGGCAAATAGCATTAGAATGTTCTGTGTGGGAAGATTGCTTTGGTCCCTGTCATCAGTCAGCCTTTACCCGTGTCCCCTTGACACCCAAAGCTTACTTAACACATCTGTAGCTTTCTTATTTGTGGTGTGGTAAACATTTCTTCCTTTGGATTTAGAGGGTAGCATTTCAGCTTGTTTTTCAGGCATTGGTGGATGGAAAGAATATTTACATGTAAAAATGATTGGATTGTAGATCAGCCTAATGAATGCACACATTCGCTCACCTTTCTCATTTTCAGAAATAGCAGAACAATTAAAAATAAAAGTGCCTTTTATTTTTCTAGCAGATATAAGGTCATATACGTGGAGGAGTTATTGGACAGATCCCCTCGTGTGCTGACTCCTTTTGTAATTGGAGGAATAAAGGCTACCCTCTGTTTTGTGACTCTTTTTTGATGGTGTCTTTACATTCAGATTTGTCATTAGTCTTTAAGTATCCAAAATGCTAGAAGAAGTGTAATCACCTCCAATTAGCTATGCTGGTGGAGCACAGCATTATAGTGAAATCCACCAGCCAGCGTGTCTTATGACTCATTTTAGCTAGTCATTATGCCACAGTTTCTCCATCAGCTGGCCATAGGAATGCACTAGCAAATTAGAAAATTGATTTGAATTTCCCACTTTTTTTTTCCCATTTAAGAATTCATGACCCTTACTATAAAACCACCTCCACTAGGAAGATGACACACCACAAGAGAACTTTACAGGAATTTCGCAAAGCTTGGGCTATTGCTGGGATAGCTTCCACAGTCCAAACCTTCCTTCTTCTTAAAGAACTTCCGTCAGCATTTCAAAACTGTGCCAAGGATCCTAATGTGTGGAGATAATACGAAAGAATTGCTAAAGTCGGTTAGGTTTGAGGATGACTGTAAATTATTCATAAGTAATTTAGTTTTATAGTGTGTTGTGGCATTCTAAAAGGACCTGAGAAGTCCTGTAGAAAAATGATAACTTTTTAACTTAATAGATGACCTAATTGTTATAACCTGGTGTTTCTTTAAAACGAGATTGAAACAGCAAAACATAACTTCTCAACATAATTCTGTAGAAGCCCAAGCTGGATCATGTGGATCAATAAGTGGCCTTTGGTGGGTCTAAGTTAATCTGAGAATAAAATTTGAATGTATCAAGAGGTTTGAATTTGGTAGATGTATTTATTAGAGCTATGTATCAAATACATCCTCTACCTACCAGGATTTACATGAATTTTTTTTTTTTTATATATAACGTGGCAAAACCCTCTAAAACCTTTCTGTGTCAACAGAGCTGCTCCATCTGATATTATTTTCATGAATCTGAAGAAACACCAAAGGGGACTGAAATAATAAGACATTAATTTCAGCCGCAGAATGCCAATGTTGCTGACCCTGTGGGGTTATTGCAGAGTGAGATTAATTATGCAGATCTGCCACCCTAGGCTTTGGAGTTGAAGTACACTGTTGTGATTCACTGCAGGATCATTCATGTAGCCAGCATATTGATATGATTATTATTCCACCAAGGTTTTATCCGCCCCTAGACAATTACAGAACCACTTACCAGCATCTCTCATTGACTTCTTATTTAAAATTCCCAGGGCCACGGCAGGCATTCAGGTCCTTTTGTTGGAGACAGCTACAGATCAATGGCATGAAGCAACATGGGATTTTCCTCAGGACATGATGAATGCTGAGCTTGTTTGCTAAGCAGAAGATAGACATTCAGCTTCCAGTCGAAAATAATGTTTCCGAGCCTTGTTGTCGTTAACACCAACTTTTAAAGTACTGACAGCAAGAGGAGAGAGGGAACATACAGTGAAAAGAAAGATCCAGAGATTTGGTGTCAAGGTGTTTGAGTTTGAACGCAGGCTTCCCCATTTATTACCTGTGGAACTTTGGGGAAATCACCACGTCTGCAAACTGGGATTGATATTAAATGCCAAACTCCTGAAGTCTTCAGAGGTTTAAGTGTATGTATGTTTGAAGAAAACTTTGTGAATGGTAAAGTGTTGTAAAATATTTTCTGGGCTAATGGGAATGGGTTCCATTCTTGAATTATTAGTGTCATTATAATCTAACTTACTTTTCATGGCCCTATTGCTTGGATAATGTCCTGTTCACTCCTGTAGTACCACTTCCCAGTGCAGAGTGTGGTAACCATGCATTGATGTGATTAGAAGCTCCAGGGAATGCATGTCCTTGAAATGATGGATAGAATAAAATTCCTGTTCCTCTGTGGTTTTAGGGACTAAATACCTACAGGATGATAGTCGTCTAATTAGCACTTTTTAATATGTTTTTCTTTCTGTTCTAGGATCAGTGGTAGAAAGTATGGCTTGCTTGTGTTTTAATTTTGCTTTGAATGTCTTCCTTATGCATGGGGGCATTTCAGAGTACTATCTGTTTTCAGAGTCCAGCTGTCACTGCAGCTCTAGGGAGTCTTCCCACCCCTCGCCCTTTGGTGGAAACCCCTTCCCCTACCCCATCACCCCCACCCCCATACCCTTTTAAAATGCAGGTAATTTCTTCTGCACAACATGTTGTTTGGTCCCATTCAGTTACTTAATAACATGAGCAAACACAGATGACATGCTGTGCACAGTTTAAAAATAATAGCAAATATTCTTTTAGGTATTTTGAATATATTGACACATATAATCTGTTCAGTGAATGTATGAAGTAGTAATTATTATTCTCCCCATTTTTTAGTTGGAGAAAATGATAAGGGACAGAGAAATGTGAGTGGAGGAAACATAAACTCAAGGGAAGATTTCCATAAAATGGGCCCATTGTGCTGACCCCCGAATTCTTTCTTTTCCGAGAAGGCAGTTTACCCGCAGCCCTGCCTGGCTCAAGTGGACAGACTATGTCATATTCCTCAGTAAACTACCTGTTATCTGCAGGAGAAATGTAGTCTCCAAATAATGCAAATATGTGGAACACAAGGTGCCCTCAAGGGATGACTTTTGTGATACTTACACAGACCAGGTCCCAGAATTCAGGGGAGATAAGGATAATTTCCCCTATCCATAAAATCTCGAAGAACAGCTTCCAGTTAGAACCAGTCAGCATGGTCTACAGTGCTCTTGAGTGGTCATGACAGTGGGGACTTGAAAGTCTGATATCATCCTTCTGTCAGTCAAAAGTCAAAAGGTAGATCTGAATAGGACTCTAGAAACTTCCCTGGGATCTCCCAATAAAACTGGATGATAGAGAGGTACAGTGTCTGTCTCCTCTCTAAGAGGACCTGTTCTCTCCCCTTTCCCCTTTCCCATGCCTTCTAATAAACTCATGCCTGATACTCTGATGCTTTCTGATATGATAGCAAGAATCAGGGCGGGAGCCTTCTTGCTGCCTTAGTTTCCCAAGGCCCCAGTCCTGTAACAACAGTATTCTATAGGAACCACGTGGCAGACTCAGCAAATGCATGTTTAACTAAAAGCATAGGATTTTGAGCTCACAAGGTATAATTAGCAATATCCAAGTTGGAGATCCCTACTAGGTTGTGAGTTCCTAGATTCCTAGGCAGGGTAAGATCTGTATAATCCTGTGGCATTTAGCACAGGGACTCCATGTTGTAGCACTCAGTTATGATTAATCAACTTGGACTGGAAAAATGCCCCTGAAAAGCTTACAGTGCAGCTGCAAATGCCCCCCCCCCTTGTTATCTGTCAGTATTTTTTTTAGTACATGTTCTGCCCTCCTGCTCAATTTGCCTGTCAAAGCATTTTAAAACCTCATATTAAGCACTGCTTGAACACCTCTCTGAGAGGGAGGCCGGTGTTTTTTGTAAGGAGCTGTATGGTGAAGATAAGGCATACTTGTTGAAATTAGGGTCACTTGAGTCTTTAGTGGTTTATGGATTGGTAGGTAATAACACTATAAAATTCCAGCTCATTTTCATTCTTATGTAAGATGGATTGCAGGGTCTTACTTTATTTGCAATAAAGTCACCAAATGCCAACTGCATATAAAAAGAACCATGACTGGAGTCCCCCACCCCTTCCCTCCATCCAGTGTAACTGGTGGACTGAGGTCACAGCCCAGACTATGGGACTGGTGGGTGCACATTGCCATCTGTCAGGATGATCCTGGTGCCCAAAAATTGGTGAAAGAAGCCATAGAATTTTCTCAACAGGGACACAGGCTCACACAGACCTCCTCAGTGTTAGTTCAAAAGGGGATTTTCTTTTAACACTTTAGATACAGAGGCATGGGATTTTCTTTAGGACTTGCTTTTTCTATTATTATTATTATTATTATTATTATTATTATTATTATTTTGCTTATGTAAATTCCCAGAAGACTTGTGATATTACCTTTGCACCAGGAAGAAGATTAGGGATGGGGATGGCGAGGATACCAAAAGACTGCTTTCCCCTGCGGACTGACAATGAGTGGATGTGGAGGCTCTGCTGTGTTTTCTTTATCAGCTTGGTATATGCTGAGTCCTTCATAAAGGCTTTACTTTAGTTGTTGACTTTAACTCTTCCTAATAAAAGTAGTTATGTAAACTGAGGCACAGGACAATAAAGTGCACACCACCCACGGCACACAGAGAGTTAATGGTGCAGTCAGGACTAGGGTCCTGGGCTCATCCTACCTTTTCTCTTGTAAGAGAGTGTGGGGAGTTCCTGAGAGCTGGGAGGCCTAGGGCTTCCAGCCCCTGAACCAGGGGGTGGGGAGGTTTGGCTCTAGTCTGATGAATGAGCTCTAGCAAGGCACTTATTTTCTTGTAGAATTGGAGGATGCTCCGAGGGTAGGCATGCTCTCTGAAGGGACAGCTGACTTTGGCTTTCAAGATTCATTCATGTTTGATTTCTGAACACAGGATCTTGTGACAGTCACAGAACTCTTGGTGACATCTGCTTAGATCAGTGCCTAGGGGGAGCTGCTTTCTGAGAGTTGCCTTAGCCACTTGTGAATAGGTGCCTAGGAACAGGTGTGTAAAACCACATATTTGTATCACACGTCACCATTTATGAAGCCTTTTCATAAACATTCAGTGTGACCCTGCAGCATCCTTTGAGGTGATAATTCGTTATCCCTACTTTATTGATGAAGATACCAGTATAGAGAGGGATTGCATAAATAATCCAAGACCACAGCTAAACAGAATGACCAATAGAAACAGGATCAGAGGCTGATTGTGTCGTGCTCCTCCTACCACCCCGAGTTGTCCTATATTTATATGTGTTTACTGTGTAACAGCACTGGACCCTATGTGGTGGATATACACTTGGAGTACTGGTCTGAATGTGTGTGGGGGGAGTGGATAAGACAGAACCTAAACAAAACAGACGAGGGCAGAATATTCTCAGGGATCTAGGAGAGGAACAGACACCTGCTCACAGTTTTTAGAGAAAGGATAGTTATTTTTGGAGAGGGAAGATAAGAGAGAACCAGGAAAAGCTGCAGAGGGAAGGTGGGGCTTGCAGGAGATGCTTGGAAAGATAGATTCATTTTCTTTTCAGTGGTAGCCAGTTTAGTCTCAAGTGCAAACCCAGCAGCTGCTTATTGGACTGAGGATTTATCTGGGATATGTGACTTGAGCTATTCCTTTCCAATTGAGAACTTTCAATGTCTATATCCAGTGGGACCTGAATAGCTATATTGTCCCAAAGAAAAAAAGAGTTCATGGTCTAATAACTTTGGTTAATGTTTTGTTAAACGAAGCTGACCACAATATTTACTTGATAGATTACCTTGAGCCTTTATAATGCCGGTGTTTATTGTGACTCTTTGGGAGATATGAGATACATTACTTTTTCAACTCATATTTCTTTTTTTGGTGGGGGGTGTTTTAGTCAATTTTTTTTTCTGCTATAACTATAGACCCTACCAGAACAACTGTAGGAGGAAAAGTTTATTTAAGGGCTCACTGTTTCAGAGATCTCAGTTTATATACACCCAGCTCCATTCCCCATGGGCCATAGGTAAGGCTGAGCATCATGGTGGAAGAGTTTGGCAGCCCACATGATGATCAGGAAGCAGAAAGAGACTCTACTGGCCAAATACAAATATATACCCTCTGGCCATGCCCCGATTCCCACCTCCTCCAGCCATACTACTCTACCACTTCAGTTACCACTCAGTTAATCCCTATAAGGAGATTAATTGACTGATTGGGTTAAGATTGATTTTATAACCAAATCATTTCTCTTCTAAACCTTCTTGCATTGTTTCATAGTCAGCTTTTGGGGGACACCTCACGTCCAAAGCATAACATGTTTGGATGACTTGTTATGGTTTGTCCGTGAGCATCTGCAGAATGCTCACTACAGGACACAATGGTTTTAAACATACATTTTAGTGGGATTGTATTGAACTTGGCTACTTACTTTCCTGATTTTTTTCTCTCTCTTTTTATTTTATGTGTATCTTTGCTCCAAAGTTGTGAGATTCCTGACTATAAGAACAGGGTACTTATTTCAATATAGTACACAGCTTCTATTCCAGTGTGTGGAAGGGTTAGGGGCTCAGTAGATACTGCTTGGTGTGAGCGGAGCTTGATGCTGTAGATTGATGGGTAAATCTATGAAAACCTGGCTGCAGGATTTTTTCTTCTGTCCTTCCTGACAGAAAGGCCCACGAATGTGCCTTTCTCTTTTGAGCCTCACAGACAGGACTGTGACCTTCTGACCATCCCTTTGAATTAGAGAGGTTATTAGTGGCCATGTTGCTACATGAAATGTAAGAAGTGAAAACCTCAGTTGACCAAGAAGTTTTTCTATGCTAGAAAAGTAATTAATTCAATAACCTGAAGGTGACCGGATCTTGGTCCATAAGGTGATATGACTCTGTTGTGTCTGTGATGGTTGTAATTACCCCAAATTTCCTACTTGAACTTCAGATGACACCGCATGGCCCAAGTGAGTTGCTTCCTCCTCTTGGGCAGCACTCATGTGCTTTGCAGTCCCTGCTCTGCAGCACAGCTCTCTTGGGGGTGGGCTTACCACCTCCATGAGGATAGGGATCGTTTCTATCTTCTTCTTCCTGTTTGTTTTCAGAGCTATATAAATATCTGCTGAGTGAAACAGGAGGAATATTAGAACCTCTCATCATCAGTTTTCCTTCCTCCAGCCCTAGAGGTTTTGGGGATAAATTCTTTTCATGTCACGGGTATGTGTGGGACTTAATTGTTTTTTTTTTGGTTTAAAAGGGAAGATGTGTGTATGTGTGTGTGTGTGTGTGTGTGTGTGTGTGTGTGTGTGTGTGTATTATGTACCTTCTGCAAGTTTTTTCCTGTATTATTATTATTATTATTATTATTATTAGGGGTACCAGGGATTGAACTCAGGGACACTCAACCACTGAGCATATCTTCAGCCCTATTTTGTATTTTATTTAGAGACAGGGTCTCACTAAGTTGCTTAGTGCCTTGCTTTTGCTGAGGCTGGCTTTGAACTTGTGATCCTCTTGCCTCAGGCTCCTGAGCTGCTGGGATTACAGGTGTGCACCACTGCTCTGGGCTTCCTATTATTCTAAGCACCCCTTAATTTTAAACAAGCAAAAACTGTCCTATATATTTTATAGAAACACATTAACAGTAAAATACATAAATAACTGTACAACTTATTGATTTTGTTTAACAAAGGCATCATTAGGTAACCATCATCAAAGAATCAGAATATTATCAGACCCCACAAGCTTCACTTTTATTCCTCCCTGTCAATGTCTGCAAAGGTAATCCATTTTCTAATCTGAATTCAGTAAGTTACAAAATATTGGCTTTTTGACTTTAGATCTCTGTTCCATTTGCTTCTTTCAAATTTAAGCAAAACAAAACAAAAATCGAACTTATTTCATAGTAACCAAATTTTAACACTTTGTATTAATATAGCCTTTATACTTGCAGAGCCTCTTTCCACATGTTGGGAACATCATTTGATCTTCTATAATCACTCTATAAGATAGGAAAGCCAAAGGTTTTACTGTACTTTTAAAAATGAGGATTTGAGGGCCAGAAGGTCAGGCTTCATCATAGAGCCTATCATTATAATCTTGGCTTTTCTGGATGTAATAGAGCCCAAACTTAACTTTTGACTTGCTCCTTTTTAAACATTTTGGAAACAGCACTAAACCTGGACCAAGAGTTTAGAGTAGGATATGGCAAATATGACCATTATCACAGTGGTCCATTGTAAATGTGGACCAAGTTGCTTGAGCTTGTTTTTGAAAATAATGTTTATTGATAGTATTTATGATACTGACCATGCTAAGTCCACCAGAATTTCCAAGAATATTCCTCACAACAAATGGTGAGGTAGTATTAATTCTTATCATTCCCTAGCCTCAACTGTCCATATACAGGGACATTCATCTTCAACTTTTCCACCCACTCCTGAACTCATTTAGAAGTTCCCATGAATCCCTAGCGTGTCAGGCTTACATTGGACATGAGGAGTGAATGGGTTAGAGCTCTTCCTAAGTGGTCACTGCATTTGCCTCACCTCTCTTCTCAGGATGTCCAAGATCATGCAATCAAACATAGAGCTCCAACTCAGTGCTCTTTATAAATTGCTCTTTCACCTCCCTCTCTGAAAACACAGTTCTAGTTCTCCCCATGAGACACAGGACTTCATGGTGATATTTCTTCCCTCACCCCTGAGAGCATGTTGCTATTCAAAATACCAAAGAACAAAAGGAAATCAATCTGCTCACATTCTATTCCAAGCTTCCAAAGATGGCAGGTGGTATATTATGTTATATCTGTTCTCTCAGAGTTCTGAGCACTTTGAAGCTATGGGGGAAGGCAATACCTAAGAGGAGTGTGCTTATATTTTCTGTTGTGAACTTTGTCTCTGCTGTTCTATCAGTAAAGGTTAGCAGCACTGGCTTGGTAAGCCAAAAGTTGAGGCAGTTCACTGATCTCTCCCTGTGTGTCTATTGCTGGACTTTTCTGGAACATTCAGTGCTTAATGACAAGACTGTTATTTTGAAAGTGAACATTGAAAATAGAAACCATATTTAGGTTAAAACAGCCTTCATTTATTTTAAGTGCCTAAAAGGGCCCAAAAATCATTTGTTCAGTTTTTTAAAAAAGAAAAATGATTCCACTTAAATATATATTTTTAATCAGCATACAATAAAAGTGAACTTTTTTTTACAGTAGAGCTGTATGAATTTTCTCTTGTGTGTTGAATCATGTAACTACTGCCACAGTCAGGATACAGAACTGTTTTGTGTCCCTCAACAGTTCCTCTGTGCTTTTCTGTAGTCACTCTCATCTGCCATCCTGACCACCATGGTCTGTCTTTTCGAGAGTGTCATTTAAATAAAATGATACAGTAGGTTGACTTTCCTCTGAGGCTCATACAAAGTGTTTATCAATAACAATTCATAAAGCTCATTGTTCAAGGCTGCTGAATAATATTCTGTTTTATTGGATGCACCAAAGTTTGTTGGTCCATTCACCTGGTGAATGACATTTGAGTTGTTTCCAGTTTGATGCCATTAATAGTAGAGCTACTAAAATATTCATGTAGAGCGTTTTGGTGTGAACATAGTTTTTATTTCTCTTGGGGGAAATACTTAGGAGTGAGATTGCTGGCTCTATGGCAAGATGATGTTTAATTTTATACAAAAACAGCCACTGTTTTCTAGAGAGTCTGTACTATTATATATTCAACCAGTATGGGAGTTCCAGGTGCTTTGCATTCTCTTCAGCTCTTGGTATTTTCAATAATTTTTAAAAATTTATTCTGAAACGTGTGTAATGGTATCCCACTGTGATTTTAATTTATATTTCCCTCATGTTTAGTGATTTTGAACATCTTCTCACATGTTTATCTTCGGCATATCCTTCTTCGTAAATTATCTCTTCATGACTGAATATTTTAAAATTGGGCTCTTTGTATTATGTACCCTTCAACTTTATTCTTCTTTTAAAAACTGTTTCAATATTGTAGGGTCTTTATCCTTCCATATAAGTATTAGAATTGGCTTATCGGTATCTAAAAATATATCTTGCTAAGATTTTGATTGGAATTATTTAAATCTGTACATGTCAGTTTGGGGAAAATTGACATCTTCTCAATGTTGAGTCTTTCAATTCATGAATATGGTATATCATGTGGTTGATCTCTTGTATTATTTTCTGTTACAACTGTAACAGATTACTAGAAAAGTTACTTTAAAAGAACCTATGTATTACTACAGTTCCTGTGAGTCAGAAGGCCAAGCAGAATGTGATTTAGCTGGTTCTCTACTTAGGGTTTTATGAGGCTAAGAATTCTAGGTATCAGCAAGGTTGTGTTCCTTGCTGGATGCTCTAAAGATGAGTTATGAAACATTTCAATTTCTTTAATAGTTATAGGGCTATTCAGGTGGTCTATTTCTTTTTCTTTTCTTTTTTTTAAGTTTTGGTAGTTTATTGGTTTCAACATATTGGATTATTTTATCTAAGTTGTGAAATTTATATACCTAGACTTTATAGAATAGATTTATTACACATTTAATGCCTCTGTGATCAGTAGTCATATTACCTCTTTCATTTCTATTATTCATGATGAGTATCTTCTAGTGGTATATCAATTTTAGTATTCCTTTTAAATAACCCATGTTTTCCTATTTTAGTATTTTTTGATCTTATTATGGTTTCTTGCATTTTGCTTGCTTGGCTTATTTTCCCCTGCTTTTTTTTTTTTTTTTTTTTTTTTTTTGCAGGGGAAGATTAGATCATCTATTTGAGAGATATTTCTTCTTTAAAGTTTTTTAATTCAATCGATTATCCCATAGTTACATATTTGGTATGCTGTACTTTAATTTTTGTTCAAATTCAAAATATTATCTAATTTTCCTTGGGACTTTCTTTTAAATGTCTGAATTATTTAGAAGTATATTTTTAAATTCTGAAGTGTTTGGAGACTTTTTGGTTTGGATGTCTTGTTTAATTCTATAGATAAGAGAATATATTCTCAATTACTTTCAATTTGTTATGGTTTGATTTATGGTACACGATATGACCCATCTTGGTGAATGTCCTCTGTATACTTAAAAAGAACATGCTGTTATTTGCTTTTTAGAGTCCCCAAAATATTGCTGCATTCCCTGAGAAAGGCAGATTAGAATATGTTTCCTTCATTTTACCCAGAATTAGAAATTCTATGTCCCTTAGCTAAAACTTGTTTACTGATAAATATTAGATTTTGAAATAGCCTTCACAGGGATTCTCTTATGATTAAAAATTTATAAACTAGGGTTGGGGATGTGGCTCAAGAGGTAGCATGTTCCCCTGGCATGTGTGGGGCCCTGGGTTCGATCCTCAGCACAACATAAAAATAAAATAAAGATGTGTCCACTGAAAACTAAAAAATAAATATTTAAAAATTCTCTCTTTCTCTCTTTAAAAAAATTATAAACTAGGTAAAAGTTTGATGATTAAAATAATCCTGATTTCTGAATAAATGTTATTTCCTTTTCTGTAAAATAGTATAATTAATAGCTCATTGTGTCCTTCAAAGGTATGATTGTCACATTTTGAAGGTTGTATCAATCCAAAACCTACTCAAATTTTGTCAGTAAATTAGAGAAGGGAAAAGGAAAAAAATATGGATGAGGTCAGCAGGACTCTGGCAAGTGATTTGGTAGCAGGGTTGACCCCACATGGGAATGGCCATCTATAGTTCATGCCCTCGTGTTAATGGCCAAGGGCATCTGTCAACCATGGCAGAAACAAAGCAAGTAATAGCAGTGTCATGGTTACAGGAGGTTTATCTGGTTGTGTCAGTCAGCCTTTCATCACTGTGAGTAAAAAACCTGACAGAAACAACTGGGAGGAGGTAAGTTTTGTTTTGGCTCACAGTTTCAGACATCTCAGTTCATGGTCATATGCCTCCATTGTTTTGAGCCTGAGGTGAGGCAGAACATGATGTCAGAGGGCCTGGTGAGAGTTTCTCAGCTCATGACTGCCAGGAAGCAGAGAGGAAAGGATTAGGGCCAAGATAAATTCTTTCCAGGTGCATCCCAATGAACTGTCTTGTCCAATTGGGTCTTATCTCTCAGTGATTCATGGAGCCCTCAGTGGATTTTTCCATTGGTGAGGTCAGAGCCCTCATGATCCAACCACTCCCCCAAAGCCCACCTCAGAACACATGAGACATTGGGAGACATTCTAGATGCAAACCAGAACTTCAGTTCAGAACAAGACTTTACAGGGTACAATATGAAGTTTCTGGGAAGGAGAACTGACAACCACCAGGTGGAAGTTCCAAGCCTTGAGCAGTCTGTATGAATATGGAGCTATACAGGGAATTGGGAAACTGGGATAAATTCAGTCCTGTGGACTAGTGAAGTGCCACTGTGGAGAAGAAATACTGACAAATGGTGACCCAAAGCAGCACCAGCCTTGGGGCAGTAAACCTAGTTTCAGCTTATCCCCTGCTGTTAGGACCAGGGAATCCAATAGTCAGGGTGATTCTGAGATAAAGAGGTCCTGAAGTTTATCAAGCTAGAGAATGCAGACCTTAGAAAATTCCACATATAGGGACAGATATTACAGTGCTGAGCACATGTTAATAAATCTTCGTTAACTTTTTTTTCTTGATTGTACAGAACTAAATACATATTTGCTACATGATCTAGGCATCTAAGTTGATATATTAGAAAATAATGTCATTAAATGTGAGAGAAGTACTAATACATAAGGTGGGACATATAGAAATGTTCATACAGTATATAAAATGAATAACACAGAAAAACCTAGCTGGGAATTCATTATATGTAGATTCCATATATCTGAAGAGCAAGATCTGATGGGGCCAAAAACAATAATCTAAAGCTCAGCTATAGTTCAGATACAGGGAGCTGTTGCATGATTAGGCAGGTTCCTTTGTTTTCTGACAGTTTTTCCATTTTTGACCCAACACCTCCTTACCCTAAGAAACAAGAGCTAAAATTGTATTACTGTTTACAATAATAAAATTCCAAGGTTGAATGCAAGATGATTTTAAATGAACCAGTGTTCTCCAAGGAGTTTCAGAGCAGCCAACCGCCTCTTGCTAACCTTGGTACCTTAAGTCTGTCAAAACTAGCCCCTTCAATCATATTTCTTTTCATTGTGCTTTGTTTTAATTCATCACAGGGAAGGACTCATCCTAGATTTGTGTTTGCACATAGGTTACCTTTGGATTAGCTTTACCTTGGTGACCTCTCTGCTGCCTCTGGCGTAGTCCAGTTACTCTTGGGAATATCAATTAAGGTCCTCAATCACACTAATTAGAATGTCTTCTAAGTATTGCTTTAGGAGTTCAGCAGCTTATAAACAAGCAAATTGGGAAAATCTAGAGGTGTGCATGGGTTTTTAAAATAAGCCAAAGCAGTTCAGAAGGCCAGATGGTTTCAGTATAGCCAAGTAGTAGGGCTGAAATTACTTGTGCTCAGAATCTCCAATGAACTGTCTAGTTGCTCTTGCTGACAAGGATTAATGCAGAATTATTAATTACTTTTATTAATGACTTGGATAAGGACATAGGTAGCATGCTGATCGAGTTTGTAGATGACACAAAGCTAAGAGGATAGCAATTACTGTGACAGCCTCAGGACCCAAGATGATTTCAAGACAGAATTTAGTCGCAGTCCATCCAATACATGCCTAACAGAGTGACCTCCATAAGGCACAACTTGATGACTATATCACTCCTCTAATCAGAAAATATTAATGATTCCCTATTTTCTATTTAAGTTAAATCCCAAGTCTTCAGTCTTCTCTTCATGGCATTGCCATGTTCTGATTCTAAAGCTCTCTCCTTTCCAGAAAATTCTTCTATAGTTCTTTTTCTAATACCTTGTACTTGAGCCAAACTGGGCTATTTATAGTCTGTTTCCTATTTTTGTCTCATATTTTCATTAACTTTGAAGATTATCTCCACCAAGAGTTTCTTTTTTACCATACTTTCTCTCTCAATTATAACCTGCCAAACCAGTTCTTGTTCAGTCAGAAAGAATCTCTTGTGTTCAGTCTGTGCCTGCTTCAGCTGCAGTCATCACTTTCATTGCTAATCTTCAATAACATTTATTGTATCCTCTCTATTTTTACCAATTTCTACTTTGTAGTGCAGTTACTTGTATACAGTTTAAGTCCTTGCTAGACTCTGCCTAGTGCTGTAACTTCTGTCTGATATGTCTCTGCCTTTCCTAAGTGCCTGTGTGTGTTTTATACACAGTTGATGACACTGAAGTGGTTTGAATGGAGTTTATTCTGAAGAGAAGTGCCTTTAGAAAAGGCTCTATATCTTGCTTGCTAGAGGCCCCTGCAGTTAGTTTATAGTAAATTGTAAACAGAAAATGCTCCTTAATGTTTTTTTTTTTTTTTTTTTTTTTTTTAGAAGTGCCGGGGCCTTGTGTACGTTAGGAAGGTGCTTTACCAGTGAGCTACACCCCTAGCCCTTGATACATGTTTATTGAATAAATCACAAACTAATGGGGAACAGTAGATTTCCACAAAGTGATGGTGTAAATATTGGAAAGGAGTGGTTTGGAGAAGAAAGAAACATTTAATCTCAGTAAAAGAGCTGCTTGTGTTATAATAAACCCTTTGTAATTTTTGTATGACTAGGCTAGAGAAGGAAGCATGATATGACCCACAGATTGTTGCTGATGTGTGACTAAGACAGGTGACATGGGTTGGAAGCTTACATTGTCCTTTAGGATTACCATACCTTGGACTGCTTGGCAGTACCAGTTTATCCCTTATCTTTCTATGTAATATTTTTAAAAGTGGCACATTTAATTGATGGTCTAGATCATGCTATTTATTGAATACCTCTTTGGCTGTATTAGGATGGTAGGTCCCTTTGGTTGTGAAACTTGGAGTATAGACTTTTTTGTTGTTGTTACTGATAATTAAAGCCAGGGACACTGTACCACTGAGCTATATCCCTACATTCCTAGACCTTTTAATTTTTTTTCCTCTGAGACAGGGTCTTGCTAAGTTGCTGAGGCTGGGCTTGAACTTGTGATCCTCCTGCCTCAGCCTCTTGTGTAGCTGGGATTACAGGCTTGTGTACCATGCCCAACTGCATCATAGGTTCTTTGAGATAACAGCTGTCAGCCTGATGTGGGTATAAATTCCCTTTCCGTCACTCTCCAGAAACATGATCTGGACAAGTTACCAAGACCTCTGTAAGCATCTTTGTATGGCTGTTTTCTTCAAAACAGATAGCAGAGGTCTTGAGCAGGGAATTTCTGAGTCATCTCCAGGTTTCAGGGTTTATAAACCTACAGAGGATTTACCAGTGGTTGGACATATCTAGGGTAGGAAGAAAATAAATTCCTTCCAGAGTTGTTAAATCTCTAGGTCTTCTGCATTAAAGATCACACAACCAAATGCAAGGGCAGGGTTTCTGCATGTTGGCAGCTTCAGCTGGTTATCAGTAGGAAGGCTAGAGATCACAGAAATTGGACTCCTGCCTCATCATCTGTCTCTTCCAGTGAGAAGAGTAAGAGCAGCAGGGCAGAGAGTTTGTATATTTCCCCTTAATATAAATTCAGATTGTGGTGGACAACAGACTAAGTCTGTATCCAGGACTCTAGATTTTCCATTCATCACTAAGAAGGAAAAGTACCTGGTTCCTAAAATATTTTCCACTGGAATGGACCAAAGGACCTCAGAAAAGGGTAAAATTTCTCTGCCAGAAATGTGACTCCTGGTCAAACATCCAGATGAATATATTATTATGTTTTATGTAGGCAGTTATAGTTTTATGATTAAGAGAGAGTTCTGGAACCTGATAACTGGTGTTTGATCATAGTGCCACCTATTTCCAGCCAAAGGATCTTGGTTATGTTACTTTGACTTGTCTGGGTTTCTTTATGTATATGTAATTTGGAGGTTAAATAATAAATGACAAAATAAAACCCCTATAATTGGTAGGCTCTAATAACTAAACCTGTTGGTATTATAAAACTCTCCTAGCCGCTCTCACTCTATGATCAGTGTTCCTACGCTCTAGTTTTTACTGTTTAAACACTGGAGAGTAGCAAATGCTCTGCCTTACCTTCGTGTCTGTCTTGACAGGATGGGACTTCGGTGGTGTGTAATGAGTCTCTGCTTCTATGGGATCCTGCAGGTTGATGCCTCAGGTAAGTGAATGACTTTTGACAATCAATTGAAGTTTAAGTCATGTTCAGGGCAATGTATCCACTCTTTCTGAAGACTAATTTAAAAGAAAATAATGCTTCTGTCCATTATCTTCTGTGGTAGCACAGAATCATATGTAGAAGAATTTGGTGATAGGAATCTGGTGATAGAATCATTGATGTCTCTAGTCTTCATGGACACAGGACACTTTGGTAATGTGGTCCATTGTGTATAGATAGAGGACATTTTCATCACCTTCAAGACAATTAGAAGACTGCTTCTTTTCCCTTACCCTAGGACCAATGGGAAAACAAATGGCAGTGATGGTAGCACTGTCTATTTCTCAAGCTTGAGCCTGCAGTGAGGAAGGCCTCAGTGGTTAATAGATCACTAAGCCCCTAAAAACAAACCAGACACCAAAGCAAAAATCATAAACCAAATCAAAAACCAATGATGGGTTTCTGCCGTAATACTTCTGTATAGGAAAAAAAAAAAAAGGACTTGTCTGTAGTCTCATTCTTTCCTGGGAGGTTACTTCGTAAGAGGAGCCAGCCAAGACCTTTACTGAGTTTGAATAAATGAGAAGCCATTATCAACCCGGATCATATGAATTCAGAGTTGGAAGGGCCTCGATATTAGAAAGTGCATGTTTTGCCATCTCCTCTCATCTCCAGCATTGCTGTTCAGAATCATCCCCTGGTACTTCTAACTAGTGATCACCCATTGTATTTTTGGATTGATTGCATTTTTAGAAAGTTTTTAGTACAAACAGAAATTTTTCTTTGTCATTACCATACATGTTTTCCGTTCAGCTGTATGATTGAAACAGAAAATAGTTAATGCAATGTTTCTTTAAATTTAATGCTGGAATGTGGGAATCCTCATTTGAAAAAAAAAAGATTCCCATGTATAATTTTTTTCTCCTGAATACCATGGACTATACTTTGAATATCTTTGCTTTAACTCTTATTCTATGTGAGAAGGCTTCAGAAATGTTGAATCAGCGATTATATAACTAGGACCCCAGTGTTCTGCAATATATAACTTCAACTATGCATCACGTGGCATGGATTTGAGCCCTCCTACCAACCTGATCATCCTTGCTGGGTGCATTTCAGTTTTCTATGCCACTTAAAGCATTGTATTAGAAACCAAAAATAGCTCTAAAGGAGGGGTAATAACTAGGACAGAGTACAGCTCAAAGCTGAAAGTAGAGATAACTTCTAAACTTGTTGGCCCTTTGGGACTTCACAGAGGAAAGGATATATTTTAACAAGGGATGGTATTCATTGAGATACACTGCTATATAGATGGTGTATACTAGAATCACAGCATTTCTCCTACTTGTTTGTGTTTCTCATTTGATTGTGACTGACTCCATGAGTCCTGATTTTTAAATATGTTGAATATAACCCCCACTGTTAATTTGCTCTTGTTTGATTTAGTTGTTTGAATGTTAACTACTCACATTCCTTCCATCCTTGTCCATTTCAACTGAAACAACCCTGCCAATCACTTTTTATTCCTCTCCTGTCTTTCATTTTCTTCATACCAGTTATTATTTTCTGAATGACATTAACTCTTTCTTCTCTCCTCTTCTCCTACCTGTCCTCCTTCTGCTCCTCCTCCACACTCTTTTTTTTCTCCCTAAACACCTGTTCTCCTCTTCTCCTTTCTTCCTTCCCTCCCTCTCTTCATCATTACTTCCTTCTCTTGGTTTTAGCTACCCGAGGGCACAGACTTGTCCATCTGTTTGATCTCCAAACATTTGGTATGATGAATGACACACAGAGACATAGTAGGTGCTCAATACATACATGTTAAATTGATGAATAAGTGTCCCTCCATATCACCCTCTTTAATACCCCCTCAAACTGGCTAGCTTTATACTAGAAATGTTTAAATCTGTACTAGTAATTCATTGTGGTTCCATGTTCTGCTTCACCTTTAAGGAAAAGGAGAGATGACCATGTCTCTCTTGTTGAAAGATCAAGGAATTCTGAAGTTAATGAGAGCTGGTTCCTCCTCAGTGGAACAGAGCTGCTTTTTGAATGACCTTTACTGTAATCCATCCAAGGAGTGTCCCTTCCCCAAATGCCATTGGTAAGGGAGCTCTCTACCCAGGAACTGTGACTCATACTTCTGCCAGGGGAAGCTGACTTCTTGAATAAGATGAGTTCTCATTCCAGCCCCATTGAGTCACCATGGGAGCAGGAAACATGCTGTAATCCCCTCGGCCCATCTGGCACATACTCATTTGCCTTCCTCATGAAGAGGTGTATTGTGTCTGCATCAGGGCCGCACTTCCTAGTCGGAGGGAAAGGAGTCAAAAGGAAACATTGTTGACAAAAATAAAAGGGGCAACTGACTGTGAGGAGGAAAGGGACCATTGCGCATCTTGAGGGATCAACCAAGTTCTCTGTGTGCAAAGGTATCGCTTTTTATGATGGAGATGCTGGCTGACCTGCTGGTCTTCAATGAGGCTCTCTGTGCTTATCTTAATGGAAGCACCAGTTTTTAAAAGGAGCAAAAAGAGGGAGAGTCTGAAAACTTCAAAGCACACTGCATGCATATGGGATTATTAAGAATTTTATCTGTTTGGGGATTGTCTATGGAATCTCCCCGTTAAAGAGAAGTTTCCAATTTTAAAAAAGGAACCATAACAACTTCATGGTTTAGTGGTATGCAGTGGGACACGGCATTCTGACTTCCAGATATGGTCTTCTGGTAGCAGAACTATGATTTCTTACCCTCCAGGGGTGGGTGTGCAACATTGACATCTCAGGTAGTGACAAAAGCAAATAATAATTTAAAAAAAAAAACATCATCATTATTTCCTTTTAAAGAATTAAATCCTAGATAATTATAAAAACGATATATAATTATAATGTAGTAGAGTAATAATAATAAAGTTCCCTTTGTTTAAAAACAGCAGTTTACATTTTACGTATTCAATATCATTTGGTTCTCACACCCAGATTATCAGGTGGCTGTGGCTATTAAACTCCCCTTTTTGGATAAGAAAACTTAGAATCAAAGTGGCTAAATGAACTGCCAAAAGTCACACAGGTAATAACTTAGCACAATTGAGACTTCAACTAGTTTCTCAGTTCCCAAGACCCATATTATTCTTACTAGATATGCTTCTTTGAGGCCCTGGCATAACGTAAATAATTTAGAAAGAAGTCATGATCCATGGAATTACAGGTAATCATTTTGAAGGAGTCACAAGTCATCATTTTGCTAATTGTTGAGGAATTACTCAGTAATGGTTTTCTGTGCTGCCTAGATAAGGAGTGTCTTTACAGTCTCAAGACCTTTTCTTCAGAAGGAAAATCATGACAATCCTAATTTCAAACCTCAGGATTCTCATTTTTGCTTGTTATAGTATTTAGTACTTCCACTATTAAACTCAAAGAAGTTTCCATTTGCAACAATTGCAAAGGAAACTCTGGAGTCACCACACATTTCTCCTTGGCATGTTTCCTATTAGCTGCATGTTAGAAACTTAAACTGTTAAAGTTGCCTTCAGACTAGAAATAAAGACGTGGAACCGTTGACTCCAAATTGGGGAGACAGTGAAAGTGGCACCATATCCTGTATGGTGAACTTGAAAGATATTGCCTCAACAGAAAACATTTGCTGTGCAGATCATATAAGAAAGAATATGCACTGCGTTATTTCCTCAAAATGTATGTATGTATGTACCTACAGGATCTTTTAATATAGCTTTTTATTTCAAAGTCAACAGTTAACTATATGCTAACTGCAGGGTTAAACTCCAAAATATTCTCATTGGGGTAAAGGGGCTGTTTTATAGTTTAGGAAATGAAGAGCCAGGGAGATAGCTTAAGCACATGATGCTCATGATAACAAGTCTGATAGAGCTGGTTTTGAAAGCTGCCTTGACCTCAGAAGCAGGGCTCTTTCCTTGATATCACATTGCCTTGTTTCTGCTATTGAAAGTAAAATCCTTTGATTTCTCTTTTATGAAATTTGAAGAGTGTGGAGACGATCTATTGATTTATTGGGCATGAATTAAACAATACAAAATAAACAAATTAGTAAAGACACTGAGTTATGCTAGTAATTTACCATATTAAGTTCTGATTGTTGTTTTACTGCACAAGCTGTTTAATGACATTTAAAAAAATCATTTCATCACTTTTTGTCACTGCGTTCTGACCTGTAAACCAAACCAGCCAACCAACTAACCAACAACAGCGGAGACCCCAACTAATTCAAGCTTGTTTTCATTAAGGAAGATTATGCCTTATAAACACCCATGAGGTACACCCTTCTTATTCCTCAGTTAAATGGCTTCTGAGGACAACTTTAACAACAATGATTTTATTACCTTCTAAAGTTAATCCATTTGAACATTCTATTTTCCAATATCTAGGGTGAAAAGGGGGAGGTTCTTGTTTTTTTAAAAAGTCCTACAGTAAAATTTGAGAAAAAGGATATAAAATAAATGGCCAGTGGGGTGCCATGAGAGAGCAGAGAAGTCAATAATTGTTTCAAGAGGTAGTGAGGAAGACTTCTGAATCAATGAATAAGTGCCTTTTCCTTGGAGGAAATGCATTTCTTATTTGGGAAGAGAATAGTACAGGGTAACGGAAAGGATAGTGTAAAGGCAACTGAAACCAAGCCAAGCTGGAATGGGAGATTGGGAACAGATTGTGGAGCACAGGAATCCATTCAGAAAAAGACAATCCTTGTGTTTAATGTATTTAAATATAGTTGGCTAGAGTGCTTCCACCCCTCAACCCCAAATTCTATCTTATTTCTGCAAGGACGTATCATGTTTTTAATGCTACGTAATGGTCCTTTCAGCTTTTGTTAGGAATTCAATTTGTTGCCAGCCTCAATGGCCTCATTTTATTTGAATGTGCTTTTGAAAAACTCCACACTCAGACGTGCTTGTGACATTCAGTCCTGTCTCTGTCGCCCATGGTTGGTCATACTGAACACTCGTCATTTCTATGCAATTTAGTGCAAACATTTGGAGAATGTATGAAGAATACCATTTCATTTTATTCTTAGGCCTAAAGGTCATTGGAGTCACAGAATTTCACCCTGTTGTCCTTTAAATGCTGCTTCTTGGGGGCAGATCTCAGCCTCTCACCATTGCTTTTTTGTTTCCCTTCCAAGCTGTATTTATATTTTGAAACATCCTGATATTTATTTTTGGTTTACTTGTACTTCCCAAGGGTGAGTATTATGTAGCCTGATTGAAAAGAGATTTGAGGACCCTAATTTATTGGTCTGATGCTGACTCTGCAAATAAACAGCTTCTTGTAACACAGTGATAATTCCATGATTGGAAAAATGACCTGATTCTTACTTAATGTGGCTTTGTTAGTTAAGGGAAACTAGAAATTTTCAGGGAACCCATGAGTGCATAATGGCTGTAGGTATCAAGGCTTAGTTCATAGGACTTTATTTTGCCCTTTGAATCACCTTCCTTTTCTACTATTTTCCCTTTCCTCTTCCAGAACATGTGTTTTTGCCCTACTGAAGTGAGCTCTGTAGAATCAGGTCTTCACCTTAGGACTGACTCACCACCAGGCCCATTCTTGCCCATTTTGATTCCACTGTTTTCTTTTCTTGCTTAGCTGATTAACTACTTTAGGAAGCAAGATATATTCCCACCCAAGATAAAACATGATGATTGCCCTTTAATCTAGTGGGTGCTGCCGTTTCTCATTTAGTTCTGAGAGACAGAGAGAAAATGGATACACTTTTCAAAAACTCTGGGAACCTCAGTCAATAACTCCACGTACTTGCCATCCAAATCTATAAAAACTCAGGTACACAATTGCCTTATGTTGTCTTTCCCCATTTTAGAGGGAGTAGAAAGATTGAAAAATACAAGATGGCTAAGCACATGATAGGAGAGAGAGAAAATAATCACACCTTCAGTGATCTCAGCTTGTCTGTGTTCTGTTGTTTCCTTGAATTTTGTTTCTCCTTCTACCATAGGAGCCAAACACATGTGTGATAAAGCAGTATATTGTTAAGAAGTGAGTATCATTTTCCTACAATATTTGTAGGTCCTGGAATAAAAATAATTTAAGGGTCTAGCTTTATTTTGTTATTTTTTTTCCTTCTAATATACATTCTTATTTTTGGAAGCGCTCTTTGAGAAAGACAGGAGTGTGCATTTTGTTATATACACTAAGGTACTGGTGTTTGCATTTCACCCCTGAGTATATTATATAGAATGTTGTGGTCTTTTCAAGGTTTACGTTTGCCATGCCATACCCACAAGGTGGACCAGGAGAAAGTATTTGCCTAACTATGCATCCTCAGTGGAAACTCCAGAGCCTGTTCCTTTAGACAGATATTTTTAGACAGATATTCGAGAAAGGAAGCAGAAAACAAGTGTTATCTATTAGTCACTAATGACTTTTCTATATAGATATTGACCTTTATTAATTAACTATGGTGTGTTTTTTATTACACTTGCATAACAGATACAATTATATTTGAAATATAGAGCCTTATTATGTTTCAAAACAAATACAATATACAAATTATTGTTCTCAAGTAGAACCCAAATGGACCATTACTTGGTACTATTTTGTTTGTCTTTTTTTTTTTTTAACTTGGAGAAACTTTTAATTGTTTATCACAGACTTGTTTGATGTTTAGATGCAGTAACCCACAAGGTATAAATGGATGTGGATGAGTTCACCTGAAAGGTCTATCCTATAGATTCTCTGGGACTTCAGACTGTCCCAGAAGTTGATTAATGAACTGATTTTTGATTGTCAGAGAGAAAACATTAATTTTATCTATATGTTTTCTAATTTTCTTTGGGCTATTTTGATTTATCTGGTCTCCTAAGGAAAATGGATTTCCTCTTATGCAACATGTTCTGGCACTCAGGGACGGAATTTAAGTAACTTTTCAGCATTTTTCACTCTCCACTCAAGATAAAGGAGAATGAAAAGAAGGGAGGAGGAGAAAAGGAGAGACAGAAATACAGAGAAAAAGAGAAATAGAAATACAAAGGATAAGAATAGTGATACAGACACACTTTAGAATGCAGTGAAGGATTTGCTGGATTTGATAGAGAAATTAATCTTTTCAGATTAAAAGAGCTTCTTTTTTCCTTTTGTTTTTTTGGGAGGGAGACACTACACTTAAATATCCTTTCCTTTGTCCTGAGATTTGCATTGGATCATTGAATGGTTTTCTTTTTGGACAGTTGGGTTTTTTTTTTGTAAGTTTTATTATTTTATTCCTTCTTAGTATATTAAAATAATAAGAAGAAATATAAACCTTAAATATAATAGAAGTTTCCTTATATGTGGTGCACCTCCAATTATAAAAGCCATCACCATCTCCAGGGATAAGGCTTTGGAAAGCAAGAATATTTGTATTCTGAGGAAAGTGTGGAGCAGCTGTGGTGGAGACTTGGAGGTCCACATTGCTTTTACAATAATGAAGGAAGAGGAGATGGTCAGAGTCTGTATCCCCTTTTGCATGTTCATAAATTCCAAGACAGAAAAAAAAATCTGTTATTTGCAACTGATGTTGAGCTGTGAAATGTCTTTGCTAGTTGTAATGTATTGCTTGAGGCTTAGCACAAACTCAGCTTATATTCAGATCTAGAAGAAGGATGCAGCTTTGGAGAATAATTTAAATCATGAAATTTTTGAATAGAGTAATTAGTAAATGGAAGTGTAGGAGGAATCACTCCCTCCCATGTATGTAATGTTACGGAATGCTAAGGGGGCTTTCAAGAAAAAAGTGAAGACAATGATCTTTGTTCCTGGTTGCTTTATTAAAGCAAAGTCTTACTTATCTCACCTTTATTACTTTAAATATTCTATTATTAAAAATGATCCTTCATTTCCCCTACACTGCAGTTATAACTGATGACTGCAATAATAACCATGAAGCATTATATTATATCGAGATTTTTAATCAGTTAAAGAAGATCATGTTAAACTAAACATGGCTTTAAATCTCTTATATTTTAATTGTCTGTAAATAGCCATAGTGTATGTGTTTGCACACATGCACACATGCAATAGAAAAAAGAAAGGCAAGTGAAGGAAATAATATTAATTGAATGAAGGAGTATATTTGTATAATATTATATAACTTACTAAACAGTCCCATAAGATAGAGAAATTTTTTTCTTCTATGTTTACTGATGAGGAGCTCCACATTCAGAAAAGTAAATTAACTTGCCCAAACTCACTACAGCTAGTAAGGGGTAAAAACTTGTATTACTCTTTGGTTTTTAAGGTGCATGGTATTTTATTTATTTATTTGTTTGTTTTTAATTGATTTTATTTTTTAAATACATGACAGCAGAATGCATTATAATTCTTATTACACATATAGCACAATTTTCATATCTCTGGTTGTATATAAAGTATGTTCACATCAATTCATGTCTTCATAGATGTGCTTTGGATAATGATGTCCATCACATTCCACCATCATTGCTAACCCCTGCACACATCCTTTCCCTCCCACTCCTCTGCCCTATCTAGAGTTCATCTATTCCTCCCATGCTCCCCCTCCCTACCCCACTATGAGTCAGTCACCTTATATCAGAGAAAACATTTGGCATTTGTTTTTTGGAATTGTCTAACTTCACTTAGCATTATCTTCTCCAACTCTATCCATTTACCAGCAAATAAAATGCATGCTATTTTAAATATACCACACTGATAACTGAATTGTATTTAAAACTCTTTGTTTTTGAAATATGCCAACCAACCAGCTGCATGTCCAAAATTGATGACAGAAAAAATACATATTTGAAAAGAAATACCCAACCGATTAGCAAAACTGAACATAAGATGTGCTTTTTGATTATGCAAATACTGTTCCAAATTGATTTGTACCAGGCTTCCTGAAACCCCTACATTGTATTTCAAAGGTATATATTCAGATTATAGATATCTTTTCATGTTTATAAACATTTCCCTAAAGGACAGCACTTCTAAATAAGAACAAGTTTGCAGATGGGTGCAGGGAAGCTAGCTCAGTACAGATGCAGTGGGTTTATGTGGAGTGGGAGGCTGGTAACCTCAGTGTGCCACAAGATTGCTTTGGTATATTCATTTGGTTTCCATGTGGCTAACTCAGATACTGAAACTTCTCGGCTGTTTCTCTTTAGCCAACTACTTCAGATTCTGTTCCTCCTTCCATGTGTTAAGGGATGCAGTAAATGATGTTTACATGTGGCTCTGAGATGTTTTTGGTCTCCAACAGTGTACAGTTCTAGAAAATTCTTTGCAGTCTAAAAATGCCAGTTCTTTTCCACTAAGCTTTGGCAGTGACGGGGTGTGAATTTTGAAATTTGATTGTGGTTTCACTCCAAGTTCCATTTTATTTCTGATGGAGTTGGAATGTTTTATCCTGCTCAGAAACTGTCACTTTTTTTGTGGGTGTAGCAACAAAATGGCTAAAATAACCGTCACCTGGATTTAGCAAGCACACAAAAGATTGGGCTGGAGGGATTATCACCAACCTATTCATAGGTAAGCTATTCCACTTACTGCAAGCTCTCCAAAATTGAAATCCTAGCTTGTTAATACACAAATCCTCTTCAGTTCCTAAGGAATCAGGTTTTTAATAGGCTGTTTATCCATTTTAAAGAGTAAAATACTTTTGTCACAGAAGGATAAATATTCCCCTCTAATTTTGAGACTGTATCTGGTGATTTAGTAAGAATAGATCAAAGATCTATATAACCTCGAATTTTAGGGAAAATGGTACTTTATGATTAGATGGAAAACTGTGTTTAGCAGATGCTCCCTGGATACCTGTTGTGGACAAAGCTTTTTATAATGGTGAAGTAAAGATAAATAAGACATTTTGCATTTATTCACTTGTTCATAGTGTATGGGCATGGGCTAGACCTGGTCCTTGTCTATACTGGTAAACAAGGCAGACATCTCTTCCATCATGGTGCTTACAGTCTTGGGGATGCATTGCGGCTGAACAAAAGAAGTAAATAAACAGATTTTTATAAAAAAATCTATGCTGATTATCTATAGGGCATTGTATTGATGGAAAGTAATGGGATAATACTTCCCTTGTTGGTGGTTAGGAAAGATCTATGTAAGATGTCTTTCTATTGAGATTCAAGGAGGAGAAATGCCATCTATATGCAAAACAGAGGGAAAGGCAGTGGAGTAGCATGTGTCAAGGAAAGCCCTGAGGATCATTCCTACATTATTGCTGGAGCTTTAAGAACTTGGTAGCAAAGGGCAAGGAATGAAGAGGAAGAGGTAGCACATACTAAAGGTTTGTTATTACTTTCTTTTTTTTTTTTTTTTAAAGAGAGAGTGAGAGAGGAGAGAGAGGGGAGAGAGAGAGAGAGAGAGAGAATTTTTTTTTAATATTAACTTTTTAGTTCTCGGCGGACACAACATCTTTGTTGGTATGTGGTGCAGAGGATCGAACCCGGGCCGCACGCATGCCAGGCGAGCGCGCTACCGCTTGAGCCACATCCCCAGCCCATGTTATTACTTTCCTTCATGGTTGGAAAAACCACTGGAAGAATTGATGAGGGCCATCACATTATCCAGCTGTCATTTAGCATTCATGCTAGTTACTGTGTACGAAACAGATTGCAGAAGATCCCAGTTTCTCTCTACATGGTGAACAAGGTCCTTTAAGCAACCCTTTCGTTGTAAAACAGGTAGAAATGCTGCATTTAAAGATAACTGTCTTTTAAAATGAATTGATGAGTTGGTAAGGAATCCTCAGAGGCCAAAACTGAAGTGAAAACAGGAATCCATAAGTGAAAGGAAAGCCGTTCTGTAGCTGGCGACTGCCCAGGATAACATTTCAAGTCTGCAGCAAAAGATGTGTTTATATACTAGGAAATTTGGGGTAGTTTCTTTAAAAATAAAACAGAATTCTTACTTTATAGATTACCCCCAAACAATTCTTGATTGAATTAAATATTTAATTTTTAAAAAAGCAATTAAATCCTAAAAGTACTAAAAATCCTAAAAGCAGCAAATATATGCAAACATTTTTATAAAGTTGGTATAGAGAAGGCCTTTCCAGAGACATCACCAAAGGTAAAGCTCTTAGAAGAAAATTTGGTATATTTGATTACACAATGATTGGGAAAAGTGATAGGGCATTAAAGGAAAATGAAAAATTGGGAGAATACATTATGTAGTAAGGGTTATTATTATCAGGAATACAAGGAGCTCTGACATAAACAAATCTTTCCAATATAAAGTAAAAAAAAAATGAGCAATTATTTAAAACTGGCAGTTCAGAAAGTTCAAAAAAGAATTGAAAACGAGGTGATCCTACTAACTTAAGCTCAAGTTCATGAGTAGGAAAATAAGAGCAAAAATGCAACTGCATTTTTTATTCATCAGTTTGGCAGAGATTAATGGGACAGTCCTGCCTGGCATTGGTGGGGACATGGTGATCTAATGAGCAAGTAGGATGTTCTCATACACAGAGGTGAGCAGAGAGAGTTTGTACCTGGAGTAGGTCATGTGGAGTGTATTGTGGCTGTTTATTTCTAAGGTGCTGTGGAAATGCCTCCTGGTGTCCTGGTAATGAATCTTTCACACATAAACTCTGAGGAAATATTCAGAGAAAGCACCAAGATGTATTCACAACGGTGTTTTTCATAGGGTTATTAAAATAGATAACACTGAATGTAAATATCCATTGATAAAGTGTGAATAGATGAATTGCTATGTCAGTAGAGGGGAGTACTATGGACCTATTACAAATATAATGTGAACAAATTACACCCCACATATGTATAATATGTCAAAGTTCATTGTCTTGTATATCTAAAAAGAGCAAAAGATAATTAATTAAAAAATATATAATATGCATTTATATTTGTTGATGTGGTATGTTTCTGATAGAGCTTTCTGTTTAAGAAAAGGTACCATAATGCAGGGATAGATCAAAACCTTTAAAAACAGTAGCAGTTGCTTGCTGGACCTGGATGGCATTAACTCATGAGAGTCAAATGTTCAGTTTTCAGGAAGTTTTTGAACCAGTTATCAACTGTTTGGTAGTTTGGAATTACCTCTAGTGAGAATATTTATCCTATGGAAGCTGGTAAACAGATGCTACAAATTTTCTCTCTCCTCTACCAGCCCACCATGCACGTGGAAGTCCATGTGTTCAGATGTGTAGAAAGCCTTTGGTAGAATATACAAACAAACCTTGACAGAAATTATCTTTAGAAAGTAGAACGATGTTTGGGTTTATTTCCTCATTAAAAAAAATAATTTTACTAGGGGCTGAGGTTGGGGCTCAGTGGTAGAGTGCTTGCCTAGCATATGTGAGGCACTGGGTTCAATTCCCAATATGGCATATAAATAAATAAAATAAAGGTCATTGACAACTAAAAAAAATTTTAAAAAATAATTTTACTTACTGTCTGAATATATTACAGTCATAATGTAATTACAGATAGAGAATAACAATTTTTAGAAGTAGGGGAGAATGAAGATCTCTACTTGTTGGAATTCTGGGGATGGTGAGAAGAGCTAACTGTGGCAGACACTGTTGTTGAATCATTGAATTTTTGTTTTCCCCTATGTTGGTATGTTAATGACTTCCCTAGCATAGAGATGATTTGATTTCAATATTTATAAAATGACCTCTCTAGATTGCTAAGTTACATGCTTTCTGAGGGCAAAGAAATATTATTATTGATTTTACTGTATTATGACAACCACTGGTCTTTGTATATTTAAGTATATATTGTCAGGAGAATTAATATTAACTTCAGAAAGAGCTGGAAGTTCCAATCAGTGAGTCCTCACTTTCCCTCGTCAAAATTTACTAATTCTGGATACTTAGTCCCCAAATTATTTAGATGCTTACCTATCAACCTGCTCTTTTAAACATTTTTATTGATTACAGGCAGCTTTCTGGTGTTTTTTTTTTATTTTTCATCTTTGTGCTTGTTAAACACAAAATCAGTGCGAAAGAGTATGCTCAGCCAGCTGTCAACATTTCAATTTCTGTGGGCATGATTATGCGTGTGTTAAACAAATGAATACTTTTTCCTTCAGCTGTCAGCATTCCTGCATTTCCCAATGCAGCAAACATATGTAGTACTGGGTTTACATTAGGAGCTGGAGACAGCGCGCATTATTTTATATTTACTAAGCATCACTTTGGTGAATGGCATCATGCAGTATTTTGCAGTCTAAACGTTGTAAAGTAGAGCATCATTCCTCTTCACAGATGAGGAAGTATGGGCTTGTAGAGGTGAGATGATTCCATAGTCCTGCAGTAAGTAAGAGAACTAGGACTCAAGCTCCTGTCTAAGCCCATTATTCTTTTTCCTGGCTGGTCCATGGGATTCCCTACCCTTTCACTACTGAGGACATCATTTATTTTATATTTTTCTAAATACTCCTGTTTCACAAAAGAAAACTAGACATGTTAGTTACATAGCCATCACTGCAATGTAACATGAGAACCTTTCATTACCCAAAGAAGAAACCCTGTTTTCATTAGCTGCTAATCTTCAATCCTTTCCTGCCCTTCTCCAGACCTATTCACTAATCTGCTTTCTATCTGTGTACATTTTCCTGTTCTGGACATTTCATATAAGTGGAGTCATACTATATGAGACTTTTTTTTACTGGTTTAGCATAATTTTTTCATTTAATATAATATTTTTAATGTACATCCATATTACGACATGAAACAATACTCCCTTATTTTTTATTGACAGGTAATACTCCACTGTTTATTCATTCATCACTTATAAACATTTGGATTGTTTCCACTTTTGGGCTGTTACAAATAATTCTGCTTTGAACATTGTAAGGTTTTGCATGGACATACATTTTCATTTCTCTAGGGGATATACCTAGAAATAGAATTCCTAGGTCATGGTAAATTTATGTTGAACATTTCGAAGAACTCACAAAACTATTTTCCAAGGTGACTGCACCATGATAAATGCTTTTTGAAGTATTGAAATAGCAGGTGAGTCTGAGGTGAGTTTTGACAATTCAGCTTTATACAATGACTCCTTCAGGTAAAACATATTGCAACAAAAAAGAAGAGACGGATGCACATTCAAGTGACTTCCATGTGTTGGCTATAGTGAAATTGGGAGTGTACATATCTTTTTGTGGTCCTGATTTCAGTTCCTGTGTATGTACAACTCAAGTGGGATTCCTTTAACTTTTCAAGGAATTTTCCTGGTGTTTTCCAGAATGGATAACACGTACAAGAAATCAGCCTTATGAAAAGAGAAAACCCTGCTGCTTGCAGCAATATGGATGAATCTAGAACATATTATGCTAGTAAATAAGCCAGTCACAATACAATATCACATGAGCAATCTCAAATAGTCAACTCATAGAAACAGAGTAGAATGGTTTTTGCAAGGGCTAGAAGAGGTGGAAACAAGTATTAGTCAAAGGATACAAAGTTTCAGTTTTACAAGGTGAATAAATCCTGGAAATTTACTGTACAGCTCTATCATTAGCAAGATTGCATTGTATAAATTTACAAAGAGGTTAGGTCTTCATTATAAAGTGTTCTTTTGTTCATAACAATAATGAAAATAATAACAACAAATATGGTGGGAGGAAACCTTTTTGTTTCACCTTGTGGTGGTTTCATGGATGTATAATCATCCCAAGATCCATTGAGTTGGATTCAGTAAACATGTACGATTTTTATATGTCAACCAAACAAACCTCACTAAAGTGAAAAGAGGAGGAGGAGGTGAGGGGAGGAGAAGACCATGGTGAATTCAGAAGCCTTCCTCTTTCTCAGCTCCTTAATCTTTGACCAAGCAGTGGAGCACCTGAACATTTACTTTTTATTTAATGTTGACAAAATTAAATCTCAGTACTATGGGAGCTCAGAAAATATCTTGGGTCTGAAAATGCCCTGGTTAATTCATAGTATATAATACAGAATAAAAAATCCTGAACTGAAGTTAGATCATGGTTCCTTGTGACTCTTAGTGTCCTTTATCTATAAAATGAAGATGATAATATTGGTCTTGCCTATCTCATGGAGTTGTTATGGAGATTCACTGAGATAATATATTTAAAAGTTTTCTGTACCCAGCCAAAGGAAACAGATGCTCATTCAAATAAGCCTGGAAACTGAGAGCACACACTTGGCAGATGGGTAAGCACCAACTGGCCCTCTGTGATATGAGATTAGGATTGAGATTTCTGTATTGGAGGGTGGATGCTGTCCTGCAGGAAAGTACATTTCCAATGTGATTAAACCTTTTCCCAGAAAGGATTTTCACAAACTCTAAATGTTCATTTACTTATCAATTTTCTAAGAATTCAAAGGCAAGAAGTAGCATCTTTTTGAAACTCAGTTGCTTAAAAACCAGTCTCTGGGCTCATGTTTTGTGACACTCATTCTGGTTTTGATGACTCCCAATTGGTTCTGACTTGTACTATTTTTCAGTTGTGTTTTTTAATGTAATTGCAGAAGGAAGATGGGAAAAGAAAGTGTATTCATCATTTCAATAATGATTTGTTGAGATTTGAGCCAGGCATTTGCTAAGCTTGGGACACAATGGGCAACAAAACAGGACTTGTTCCTTTCTTCATTCTACAGTATATATAATCTCCTATGTTTTTGTCTAAATGTCTCTGGGTTTTTGTTATGCACCATGATTCATAGGTGGCCCCATGACTCTTTGCTTTAAAAATGATGAACAAAGTAGAGGTCACATTTACTCTCTTAAAAAATATAAATGAGAAATAGCACAAGGAACATAAAGGCTCTCAATGCCTTAGTTCAACTCTGTTGCTAATTTGCTAGGTGACCTTGGGCAAGCTCCTTAGCCTCCCAGAGTCTGTGTGTCCTCAACTGTAAAATTGTTCACTTTCTTTGGACTCTAATACTTTAGGATTCCGTAATTGAAATAAGTTTGAGGTTCAGGAGCCTCTGAGCCAAGTCACCTTCCTTTTTCTTACACTTTCCATTAATCCATCTCGGCTCTTTCCTCTGGCTCTGCCTGCTTCTGTCCATCTTAACTGTCATCCTAGGCTAAGCCACCCTGTCTTGCTCTGGGAGTTTTTTGCAGTAACTTTGTAACTGACTTTTTTGCTCCTTCTTTTTACTCCTGCCAATTCAGTCTTCACACAATGACTAGTGTGATCTATTTAAAATTCTAAATTAAGCCAGGTTTCTCCTTTGCATGTATTTACTGTTAAGATTAGGATTAACTTCCAGTTCCTTCCAGTAACCAATGTGACCCAATGTGTTCAAGTCCCTGCCTGTTGCTTCAATTCTTTATAAGTCATTCTCTTTATTGATTCTGTCAATGAAGCTTCTTGGGATTCTTCCAGACATTCATTTGGGTGGTTTTCTTTCCATTCTTAAATTCTTCTATTTTTGGGGGGGTGGGGTACTGGGGATTGAACTCAGGGGCACTTGACCACTGAGCCACATACTCAGCCCTATTTTGTACATTTATTTAGGGGCAGGGTCTCACTGAGTTGCTTAGTGCCTTGCTTTTGCTGAGGCTGGCTTTGAACTCAAGATCCTCCTGCCTCAGCCTCCCAGAGCTGCTGGGATTACAGGCTTGTGCTACTGCACCTAGTTCCACTGTTAAGTTCTTTCTTTGCATAACTTTCCTCTCAACTTTGCTCTTCACCTCTTCATTCAATAGCACTCAGCTCAGAAGCTTCAACAAAGCTCCTCTCCCTCCCCAGCTGTTGACAGCTCAGGATGACTAAGATTCCTGTGATATATCTTTCAGGTTACCCTGTACTTTCTTTTCATGGTATCCATTCAATAGCAATTAAGTTATTGATTGCGTCAATATTTACTTATTACCTAGTTAATTCATTATCTAAAGTCTCTCACCTTCCAAAGCTCCCTGAAAACAGGCAGAGTTGTATTCACCTGTGCATCTTTAGTACCTGGCAGAAGGCCTTGCACTTAGGAGGTGCTCAGTAAATATTCAGTGAATGAAGGAATTGAATTTATCAATGGCAAAAATTTCCTTCTTTATGTCAGCTATGAGATTATGAGAGATCACGATGTGTGTCAGGGAGTCCTTGAGGAAGTAGAGACTTTTATTTCCATGCAGTTATTAGTTTCTATTGTTAGTAGTGTCCTTGTTCACCTTTTGTAGAAACACATATCCACCAGACTATGCTGGGCACTGTGCAGGGTGTGCAGGACCTGGGTCCTGTCTTGAGCTCACAATCTAGCTGGGGGTCCAGCCAAATTCTCAAGTAACAATTTCATGAGGTAGGAAGTGGCAAGGGTCACAAGAGAGGTTGAGAGAAACTGCTAAAGTGGTTTTGAAGTGAGAGAAATCGCTTCAAACTGAGAACAGGCAGCTATGTCCAGGGGTGTAGTGTCTGATTGAGGCTTTGAATGATTAGTGTGGTTTGACTACTTGTAGATTGTGGATAAAAGACATAGCAAAAAGGGGTTATAACCAAACAATTGCCTCCTCTTGGCTGTTACAAACAAAGCCTAATCAAGAGGTAAGAATTGCACCTTTGAAATAATTCATTTTTTATTCACTCTTAGTTTTATCTAATTTAGTTTTGAGGTGTATGAAATCTATGAATTGACACATGCATACAACTGTAGAAAAACCACCACAGTTATGATACAGAAAAGTTGCATTGCCCCCTGAATTTCTCATGCTGTCATTGCACAATCAACTCTTCCCCAATGACAGCAATCACTGGCAATCCCTGATCTGTTTTCTGTTCGTATAATTCTGCCTTTACCAGAAGGTCAGATAGATGGAATCATGCAGGACTTGTTTCTCTCACTTAGCATAATGCATTCAAAATGCATTCATACTGTTAGGTGTATCAGGAGCTCACTCCTTGTTTCTAAGTAGTAGTTTATCTTCCATCCTGTTGTTTTATCAGTTTTTTTTCCATCAATTTGTTTTATTCATTCCATAATTGAAGAAAATTTGATGACTTTAAGTTTCTGGCTATTAAGATTAAGGTTCCTATAAACATCTGTGCACAGCTTTGTCTGAACATGCCGTTTTCATTTCTCTTGGGTAAATATCTAGGACTGACATTGCTAGGTCATATGATAGGTATATCTTCAGTTGCCAGATTATTTTGCAAAGTGATTAGGCTGCCATTTGCATTCTCATCTTCAATGAGAGAGAGTTCTAGCTGCTGCCAATCTCACTAGCACTTGGAATTTTCTATTTTAAAATGTTAAGTAGAGGCATCTCATATGATTTTTAATTTATACCTACCTAATAACAGGATTTGGGGACATCTTTTCATATGCTTATTGTGAAGGTATATCTTCTCTGATGAAGTGTGTTGAAATCATTTTTCCCTTTCATAATTAAGTGGTTTGGTTTCTTTTTGGATTTTCAGAGTTCTTTATATATTCTGGATATAAATCTGTTATCAGGTGATTGTAAATATTTTTTTCTCATCGTGGTTCACCTTTGCTAATTTTTAATTTTTCTAGTTATTTTAAAATCTTGTTCCCTTATCCCGTATAGGATCTAGTACTATTCTTTCTCTGCTCAGTATGCTTATAGAACTTCTAGACTTTTTCAGGCATAGTCAGGCTGGAGGGGTCTGAAAATGAAAAAAAATAATTATCTCATTAACATGGAGCCTTTAGGTATCTGGAAAGAAAATCTGGTTATTCAAGCATCTATAAACTGTGGAATAATGTCCCGATTGTCTTGTGAAGGTATAAACGATATGCCTACCACTGAGTACTGTCATTCTTTGAGGTTTCTAGTTGTTAAAATACCTTTAGATCAGGCTTCAGAAGAAGGAGACAGTGGAGACTCTAGATAATTAGATCTCACAAACTGCAGTAATTGCCCATCTGCAGCTCTATAAATTACCACTGATGAAGATGGGTCTGGGGGATATAAAAGGTGCATGCACTGGCAACACAGTCTTTCTCACCTTGATAAATCAGTCCCTCACTATAACAGTTGTAGAACAAGAGGACCATCTTAGAAAGCCATTAGCTTTGCTGCATCCCTCCTTAGTCAGGGTTCTCTTAACTTCATTTGTAGTTCAGTAAGTAAAAATAGATAACAGAGGGAGAAAGATGGTCCTTTCTTTTTTAAAAAATATTTATTTTTTAGTTATATTTGGAAACAATACTTTTTTATTTTATTTATTTATTTTTATGTGGTGCTGAGGATCTGAACCCAGGGCCTCACATATGCTAGGTGAATGCTCCACCGCCGAGCCACTACCTCAGGCCCCTCAAAGAAGGTCCTTTCTATATACATGTGGAGATGCATCAGCCTCAGGGCACATATATTTTTCCTAATGCATCTTTTATTTCTGCTAGTGGTTATTGATAGGTGTCAGTCATTCTTCAAGTAGCACCTGTGGCTTTTAGTTACTGTAAACATTAAGGCTAGTCTTACCTTCTATGACACTGGTCTTCCATTCTCATGCTCTCCTACATTATCCCATACCCTGTTCACCAGTCCCAGATGACTGATGCGTCACTAGTCATGGCTTCTGTGGTTCTCATAGCCCAGACTCCTTCCTTGTCTTTACCACTGCATATTCTGTTTGCTTTTTAGGCACAAATCAGATGCCATCTCTTTTGTGAAAGCACCATTGAACTCCACCTTGCTCGCAGTCAGAATGAAGAGCTCCTTCAGCCTCTTATGACATCTTTTCTCTTTTTAGCATTTGCATCATTTTTACTTTGCGGTTGTATTTGTCTGACTTTCCCTTCTTTTTACCTAGGAAGAATTGTTGAGAGCAGAAACTCTGCCTTCCTTATATCTGGATCCCTCATCAAAGTCTGTTATCAACTGTCACATGCTGTAGGTTCTCACTGACGGTTTATTGATTGAGGGACATGACATAACCCACAGTTCACCCTGCTTCGTGACCCAGACAGAAGAGGTGCCCGAGTGGCTGATAGTTGTAACTAGAGGTGACAGGGCGATCTGATGTGTTCTAAGCCAAGACAGTCCCATTTCCCCACTGGCTGTGACTGTGCTCTCCTGTCTAGAATAGGAAAAGGATGATTTGATTTTGAGTAATAAGCAACCCGACTCTAATTGTCTATCTTAAATGCCTTCCATTGTTCTGCTTAAGGTGATTTTCTACCAGCATGAAATGTTCTCCTTCCCAGACAGTTGATGGAGGAGCTGAGTCATGCTTGACTATACTTAATAAGACAGAGGCAGCTCACGCCCGAGGGAGCTGCCTTTGAGGACAGGTTGACATTTCTGACTCCTCTGCTTTTTGAAAGTGGGTGTTGTGAGGGAAAGTTGAGCACGAAGATAGCTTTGGAGTCTCCACTGGAAACAGGCCTGTACAATGACACTCTCTAATTCAGACAGATGTGATTGGCGCCACCACCTCTTGGTTGTGACATGTGCCTTCTGATGCTGGCAACTGTTAATCATAGATTTTACACTCCTCATCAAAGAGACTCACTCACTTTGTCCTACTTTCTGTTAACCAGTGCCCCCACCCCCACCATTTCCTCTGATTTCACATTCTTTAAGATTCAGCCTAGGGAATACTCTTGAAGTTTAGAGTATATTTTATACTCTATCACATTATAGAGATGGAAGGGACTAGAGATCATCCGGTTCCACCTTACATTACACAAGAGAAACTGAGTCCCAGAGAAGACAGTTTTTCTTGGCCACAGTCAGAATGAGATCTTAGATCTGGAAAGAGGCAGGTGTGTGTTAGAATCCCTATCTCCCACTTAGTTGCTGGGTAACACACGGACACCCCTTACCAATGCATCATCATGCTTCTCGTTTCTTAAAAGGAACCAATAGATCCAGGTGTGGTGGCACTGACCTGTAATCCCAGTGGCTGGGGAAGCTGAGGCAGGAGAAGCACAAACTCTAGGCCAGTCTCAGCAATTTAGCAAGACCCTGCCTCAAAATAAAAAAACAAAAAGGACTGCAGATGTGGCTTAGTGTTAGAACACCTTTGGGTTCAATCCTCAGATCCATAAGGGGAAAAAAAAAACAGTAATAGAATTATCTGGAAGAGTTCTTAGGAAGATTTAAAGCAATAATAAATGTAAAGATCCCAATACCTGACATTTGAAAAGCAGCTGATATTTGAGAGGTGGAGGTGATAGTTAGATTAATAATGGAAATCACACTGGCAAAATAAGGACGAGAAACCAGAGTCCTGACTCTGTGCCATTTTTCCAGGAGGGAATGAAAAGAGATGTACCCCAGGAACTGTATTTAGTGGTGAGAAAGTTTAAAGAGTCTCTCTGACACTGAATTTCTATATTCAAGGAAAGAATCAGTAGCTAATTTGCTACAGGACAGAAGAAAAGAACGTGGTTTGAGATGATTGTTAACATAAAGAATCAAAGTGAGTGGAGTGTTTGACGGAAGGAATTGTATATAAGGTCTACAATTTAGTATCTTTGCTGACTGAAGAGTGAGTCCACATTTAACCTGCTTTCTACATTTTAGAACTCAAATCTTAATTTTGGAGGTTTTGACCTTGATTACCCTAAATACAATAAAAACTCAGCAAATAAACAAAAACAAAACATGAAAAATAATTCATTTTCTCTGACAACTCTTTCTAGGCTCTCATATCCTCCTTTGTAAAAATGAACGTAATAATTGTAACTAAAACCTACTAAGTTCTATCACAGCACAAAAGTCATGTGGAGTTCTCATGAATGATTCTATTTACCCCTAAAAAACATTCTATGGGGTATGTGATTTTACTAGCATCCTATTTTGTTCTGTGGCTCTGACCTATGAGGAAACTGAGGTACAGGATTCTTTCTTTTTTCCAAGTACCATGTACATGAGAAGCATTGCTCTAGCTTGATTTTAGACTCTACAATAGCTATGTGTGAGCTTCTTCACCTACAGAGTGACAGAGATGAAGACAGTCTTTGTTCTTGTGTGGCCTGGCCAAACAGAGCACATGCCTAGTTGTCTTCCATGGCCCACTAGTGACATTATCAGCAGAATCCCTACAAATTGTAAACTAAAAAGCCAAATATTATCTGAGAGACTGAGATCAATGGAGCAATGACTGATTCAGAAATCTGCTGCCCATTAGCTCTGTGAGCTTTCTAGGTACCCCTCAGAGACTCTTTCAAAACCTCAAAATGGGGTTGTGACCTCCACCTCTAGTGTTTAAAATGGCCATCTAAACTAAAGATTATGATGAATTGCTAACTGTTAGCAGTCGTGGATTTGTAATCTTCGGTGGAATATGCTGTGGGAAAGAAGGTAATGAATCCTAAGTGATGCGTTTGAAACATTTTCCTCCCTTCAGGAGTATGGAAATAAAAACTGTTACATCTGTCTAGGCAGACACCTTGACTCTCAGTGTTGCCATGAAGCATTGGGAGACTAGAAGTCCCCACAGATGAGCGTTCTGGACTTGACAGTGTTCCTTTGGTATATACACCTAGAGACACATGAGATAGATACCTGGGCAGTTATAGTTGTACTGTGAAGCCACTAAAAATCCTCTGCCTGTGAATGCAGACTCTTTTTCTGATCTAGGACCAATTTGTCTAATTTTAAAATGTCAACTTTCCAGTAATTATTTTGCTTTTTTTTTTTTTTCTGTGACAAAACATTGTTGGCATAGCCAGTGGTGAGGACATGAAAGGATGCAAGATAAGTTGAAAGGATTATTTAAGAGACAGAAAATATGATCATTGTGAAATGTTTGCTATTGCTACATGGGAGAAAAGTGTGTTCTCCTGTTTTGCTTTCTTTGTGTTAAGAGCTATGGATTTCAGTTAAGTTGGTTTCCAGTTTCTGCTTCGTCTTCAGAAATAGATGTGATAGAGACAAACATGTTCAACCTCAAGATTATAGTGAGTCAAGAAGCTGAATATAAATGAAAGTTTAAAAATTTAATCTCTATGTGTTAGGTTTTTGGAGCCATGACAAAATACTTAACATAAACAATTTAAAGAAGTAAAGATTTATTTTGAGTTGTGATTTTATTCAATGGTCACTTGCCCCTTTCACAGTAGGCCTATGTTGAGGCAGAACATCATGATGAGGAGCATGTGGTGGAGCAGAGTTTCTCACCTCAATGAATCCACCAATGGACTAATCTGGTGATGGGATCAGAGCTCTCATTACCCAACTGCTTTTCAAAAGCCCCTCTTTTTAAACACAGCTGCATTGGGAACCAAGCTTTTAACATATGCGTCTTTGGGGAACATTTGAGATCCAAACTGTGTGTTTTAGTCAGCTTTTCTGCTGCTGTGATGAAAAGACCTGATAAGAACAATTTTAAGGAGGAAAAGTATATTTGGGGCTCGCAGTTACAGAGGTCTTAATCCAGAAATGGGTGACTTCATTCTTTGGGGTCCACAGTGAGGCAGAACATCATGGCGGAAGAATGTGGCAGAGAAAAGCATCTCAGGACATCAAAACAGGGAAGCAGAGAGAAACTAAGCTCAGCTCACAAAATGTATATCCCACACGCATACCCCCAATAACCTACCTCCTCCAGCCACACCCTACCTGCCTGCAGTACCCACTCAGTTAATTCTTATCAGAGGATTGACACACTGATTGAATTAAGGCTCTCATAAACCAGTTATTTCACCTCTAACCCTTTTTGCATCGTCCTGTACATGAGCTTTTGGGGGATACCTTACGTCTAACTATAACACTATATATAACACATTGACCTCCTAGGAGAAAGGAAAACAGACTGGTGTTAAATGTAGTTAGTATAAACTCTTTTTGTGTTTGGCTTTATATGCTGAAATACTATATGATTGTGTTATACAGCAAATATCTAGTAGTCTAGGAGATTTTCATCCTCCTCTGTAACTAACCCAGTCTTTAACCTCAGGCATCCACTCGTCCCTCTGTGTTGTAGGACTGAATAATTTCCAAGATCCCTCTCAGCTCACATGTGCAGCCGTTTTCTAAGATGTATACTGGATTATAGATGACCTAAATATTTGAAAAGTTGGACTGGTATTTCATTTTAGCATTTTATCTTCCCAAATCCTGTTCTTCTCCTTGGGACAGGGGGTGTGTGGGGGGACTCTGCTGTCCAGATGAGTAACCATTGAAAACTGAACCACTTGGAACCCTCACCTCTTGAATTCTTCCTGCCATCCTATTTCTCCCCATCCTTCACCTGCCAGACACCCGCTTGAACCTCCCTCCCTCAGCTCCCAGCTTTTGATGCTTGCTTCACTCACTTTTCTCTCAGAATCTTTTGTTTTCTGCTTGTCACTACCAGCCTTCAAGAAAATCTACATGCTTGACACGTTATTAAAATTGGATGAGACTGCACTGGCATTTCACAGGTGAGGCCTCTGTTAAACGCTGTGGCAGGATTGTAGCCTGCATCTCTTCCTCTGGCAGGTGATGGAGATCGCGAGCTCCCTTTCACTCCAAGCAATTTGCTCAGAATTGCTGGGGAGCTTGCTGGCAAGGCTCAGAGATGTGCTTTCCTTTGATTTTGTATCTGTACGAAGAATATGGCTACAAATCTGGAGGAAGGGAATCAGAGAGCCTAACGGAAAGCTGACGACCCTGATATGCTTTTACTGAATGAGTCTCCTGTACCTTCGTGTGGAACATGAGACTTGGGAGTGGGGGCTTCTAGAGACCACTGAGTACCTGTAGGACTTGTAAGTTTCCATTCTGCTGTTGAGAGAAAAAAGTGATTGTTGAGGTATCTTGGCTGACTGAGGAGTGAGTCCACATTTAGCCTGCTTTCTACATTTTGGAACTCAAATCTTAATTTTGGAGGTTTTGACCTTGATTACCCTAAATGCAATAAAAACTCAACAAAAACAAACAAAACATGAAAAATGATTCATTTTCTCTGACAACTCTTTCTAGGCTCTCACATCCTCCTTTGTAAAAATGAACATAATAATTGTAACTAAAACCTACTAAGTTCTATCACAGCACAGAGGTCATGTGAAATTTTCATGAATGATTCTATTTACCCCTAAAAACCATTCTATAGGGTATGTGATTTTACTAGCTTCCTATTTTGTTCTGACTCTTACCTATGAGGAAACTGAGGTATATGATCCTTTTTTTTCCAAGTACCATGTATATGAGAAGCGTTGCTCTAGCTTGATTTTAGACTCAGCAATAGCTATGTGTGAGCTTCTTCACCTACAGAGTGACAGAGGTGAAGATAGTCTTTGTTCTTGTGTGGCCTGGCCAAACAGAGCACATGCCCAGTTGTCTTCCATGGCCCACTAGTGACATTATCAGTTTCAGACTTCTGGCTTGAATTCTTGGCTGTTTTCATCCTGTTTTGAAGGGAAATGTTCTATTCTGCTATTTCTCAATATCAACAGAAAACATTTATGCCATTACAGATTTGGAATATATTTTACTGAGACGATGCAGTGGAATGATCAGGAAATTTAGGCTGAAAAAGAATGATTCCACGTGTGCGCTAGCAGTGTATTCCATGTCTTTCATTAAGCCGGCTTAGCGTAGTTGTAATAAGAGAGAATTTTTCTAAATGTTTTTTTTTCAAAACTCCCTTGTAGTCCAGCACTCTCAAACACATTGCTAGAGATCATAAGTTTTACATCAGTATTTGTAGAGCCTTATGCAGTTTGAAATTAGTCAGACTCGGTTTGGAATTGAGAGAGGAATATGATATTAACCACAGCAGGGCCTTACATGGAGAGCTGTCTGCTAAATGCTTTGCAAGTCTCATTTCACCTTCACAACAGTCTTCTTTCACACATGGGGATATTTAATTTACTTGAATATCATCACATGGCTAGGATATAGCAGAACAAGGAATAGAACTGGGATGGTCAGAGACTCACCATTGTGTACAGCATAGGCAAAACAGTTTGTGGCTATAAGGGACTTGGTTTGGTCCCAACACAATATTGTCCCATCTCTGAGACCTGTCTCTTGAGTATATTCACTGCATTTGTGGAGTGGGGTATTGTCTTACTGGAACTAGAGGCTGTGCGTAGATCTAGGATCAGTATGTTTTGGGAATCTACAGTAATATGTGAAATACATTTACCTCCGGTGCAGATAGTTTGTTTCTTGAATGGAAATTTGAAGGAGGAAATCATATTCTTTTCTGGAGTTTGTGCTCATAGCCCGTAGTACTCATAGAACTGTGAATAAATAATATGTATTAAAAAATAAGGAAAATAAAGTATGTTTGATTATTGTATGAGAATTGTAATTGGATCTTTATATCTTAAGCATGGATTAGAAAAGATTGCTTGGGGGGAAAAAAAAAGGAACTCCAAAGCTAACTAATGACTGCTTAGAGTTTCCCCAGTGTACTGTGCCACACTTGACATAAGCCAGTTTATTTACTGTCACAACAGCCCTGCAAAGAAAATCATTCCCTTCAGCCACATGAGGATACTCATTACAGTAATTTTTTTGTAAGGAAAATAATGGAACCATGGTACAAAGGCAGCGTACCCAGAATCCCTTCTTCATCCTGCTAACCCTTCCTGACTCTATGATGAAAGAAGCAGGTTATTCTAGGTGGTGATTAGATGCTGCTCTCTATATTCTTCCTTATTATGTGCAGCAGCAGGCAGGGTGGCTACAGGACCCTTCTTGGACAGTAAAGCCTGATAATTCAGGGTGGGTGCTGTAAAACCAGTTGTAAAATGATTTGATGGAGACCAGGAAGGAGCCTGCAGCTCTTAGAAGCTCCTCTAGACTTAGAACCTTTGCTCATGTCCTCTGCCACAAGGAAGATTTTGTAGAAAGTGATGTTTGTGTTCTCAGAGGGAGAGAGAGGAACCTCAGCACAGCAGGGAATGGATGAAGACTGTGTTCAGAGATCATAGTTTGATCCAGTAATAATCGTTAGGAAAGATCCCAACCCTAAGCCATCCACTAGATAATTTCATTTTATAACAATGTATTAGCTACTCTATTTCTGAATTTAAATTTCATAGGTTTGTTCTCATCTGATGTGTGTGTGTGTGTGTAGGGGGGCTTCATTAACTTTTTCAGTTCTTCATTTTCTCCTCTCTCCCCTCACCCCCTTTTCTTTATTTTTGATTGTCTGGTAAGGCTTTTTAAATTTAGCTAGCCAGCCCTGATAATAGGTAGAAATGGGTAGAAAAGGGGTAGAAAATGGGCAGCACAGTGTAAATATAAATACCCTGTGTCACAGGGAGGAGTAGTACACCTCTGGGAGTGGAACTTGTTCAGGAAGATCTCTAATCACGCCTGCTATTCTGAAGCTGTGCCTTGTGGATTTTCCTCCCCAATGCAAATCCTTGTTCAGAATTTGGCATTCTTTCCTTATCAGGCAAATCTTATCATCTGTTATCATCTGCCCAGGGCTAGTTCCTATTTTCTTCAAATTACTCAATCAAGAAAACTCCCTTGTTTTGGTGGGAGTAAGGTATTTCTAATTATCTGGTCCAGGAAAGCCATCTGCTGAGTTATTAGCCTGGTATTATTGAACAGTAAAAGCAACATGAGGATGGATGACGGATGCCATAGCCTCTCCAGCCCTCTCCATCCCCCAGCTTGTCACTTCCCTTCTGATGGCTTACTTGACAAATAAGAATTCTCAGAAACATTTTCTATGCCTTTGACACTTTTGTTTTTTTTTTCTCCCCTGAGTAAAAAAAAAAAAAAAAAATCTTGTTTTAATAATATTTTCCTACTGTAAATCATTTTCTACATAAATACTGTTTGCAGATTTTTCTTTTTGAAAATTGGTGATTTATTATAGGACAATGTTAGAGAAATACACAGCTATTTTAAATATTTTTTCCCTGAGAAGCAAAAATAATATATTTTTCAAATTTAAATATCAATCAAAGAGACTTCAACTCATGGAATGGATAAAAACCCTTAGGATTTGTGATGATCAGCTATCAATAAGGAGATTCAAAACAAAAGAGTGGTGTAAACTAATGTTTCTCCATCTTTAGTGTGGATAAGGATTGCCTGAAGATCTTTAAAATGAAGGTTCTTGTCAGTAGGTCTGAAGGTCTGTAGTTCCTGTAGCCACTCTAAAATGCTGATGATCTTGATGGGTCCTGGGCTACACTTTGAGTGAAAGAAATATTAAAAAAAAAGGAAGCTTATTTTTCATTTAAAATCTAGAAGTAGAAAATTTAGGGCTGGTAAGGTACCTTCATAAGTTATTCAAGGTCCCATCTTCCTTCACTTTCAGATTTCATCATCTTAAGGGTATGTTGGTCATTCTTATGGTCCATGACTTAGCTTCTGGCCATCATACCAGGTGATAAGTAGCAAAATGGAAGTAAGAGAGTGGTAGAAGGAGCACAAGAACCATAGGAACATATGGATATCTTTCAAGTAAGTTTCCTGGAATCTACCTCCATGATGATTTTAATTATTCCATTGACCAGAACTTAGTCCCTTGACCACATCCAGGTGAGAGGCAAATTGGAGAATGACATCTCTGTTCTGAATGACTGTGTGCTCAACTGGAAAATTCCCAACTCCAGAAGAAGGACATGGGTAGGGTGGGAGTATGTGATGTGTCCAGCAGTTTTTACCACAGACTGGAGATCTGCCACAGAAAAATGATTTACCAAAGATTACATAGAATATTACAATTCACAGATTAATTGCAACTAGCATTAGTCAGCTTTTTGTTACTATCACCAAAAGACCTGACAATGACAGCTTAGAGGAAGAAAAGTTTACTTTGACTCATGGCTTTAGAGGTTCTGTTCATGTTCCACTAATTCCATAGCTCTTGGTCTGAGGTAAGGCAGAATGCCATGGCAGAGGAAAAAAGCTCAGTTTATGAGAGAGAGAGAGAGAGAGAGAGAGAGAGAGAGAGAGAGAGAGAGAGAAAGAAAGAACACAAGTATAAAATATAAACCCCAAAGACATAATTTCAGTGATGTATTTCCTTTAGCCACACCCTGACTACTGTTATCACCCAGTGAATCCATCCAAGTGGATTAATGTACAGATTAGATCATAGCTCTCATAATCTAATCACTCCACCTCTGAATATTCTTGTATTAACTCAGACATGAATTTTGGGGGGATACTTTGTAGTCAAACCATAACAACATGCATAAAAATTCTCATCTTTGTAGGACATTATATTGTAGGGTGTTATGGTTGGAGGTGTCCCTCCAAAAGCTCATGTGACAGGCAATATAGAGATTTTCAGAGGTTAAATGATTAGATGATGAGAGCTTTAACCCAATCAGTGGCTTGATCCATTTGATGGATTGATAATTTGAAAGACTGGCTGATAACTGTAGGCAGACAGGGCATGGCTGAAGGAAGTATGTTACTAGGCCCATGACCTTGGGGAATATATCTTATACTCCTGGTTCCTTGTTCTCTCTACTTCCTGGCTTCCATGAACTAAGGAGCTTTCCTCTGCCAGGTCCTTCCACCACCATGTTCTGCTTTCTCCTAGGTCCAGAACAGTGGGCCTATGAAGCCTAAGCCCACATAAACTTTTCCTCCTCTAAGATGATTTTGTTCTGTTTTTAGTCACAGCAACAAAAAGCTGACTAGCACATAAGGTCACTCACTTTGTATAACTGTTTTGTATCGTTATGAGTTTCCTTTTTTAGGTATGAAAACCAAGGTTCAGTTGGATGAGGGACTTCATTGGTCATGATGCCTACTCTGACTTCCTTCCTAATACTGTATACCCTGCCTCTCCCCCATTCCAGATCCTTCTTCCTGGGTTCTGTGTTTGTCTTTGCTCCATTGACTTATCATCTTCCAACATACTATCATATGTACCTTTTTTATTTAGTATGTTAATTATGTATGTCAATTTCCCACTGTTAGAAGGTGAGTTCCATGAAAACTATTTTCCCCCCACAAGCTTCTGCTTTAGTACTGGGCACATGGTAGGATGATTAGTACATAATTTTTACATGAATGAGTAAAGCCAATAGGTATCAGAGCCTGCCTGATAATATAATAATATCTTTATCCTCAACCCTAACATTCCATACTCTATACCATAGGCCCCCTCTATCAAGGCTTCTGCTGATATCTCACTGGAATTCCTCTCTGACTCAGAAACTCAGTTCCACACTTAACTTATTTTATTCTTTGTTCTCACGATTCTTACTCACTGTGGCTAGCCAACTAAACAGTTTGATTGTACCTGGGATTCTCTGGCGATCACAGTCCTAGGTCAACATTTTCTGAAGAGTCATATATACCACTAGGGAAAAAAAAAAAAAAAAACTATCAGAATGGATATAAAACCAGCCCTTCTGTTTGACTTAGTCTCTGCTTTCAGCTTAGATTCAATGACGAAAACCTGCTGATGGGAGGATTTTTAAAGTGATTGGGTCATTGACATTGGGTTCCAGTTTGGAATATAAGAAGTGACTGGTAGTAACCTCAACCTAGTCTCAGGACTACCACCTCCATCCTCCACCTTGTTTATAATCATATATTATGATATAGTATGGTATGGTACAATATTATATAGCATAACAAAACATATTTTCATGCTTTTGTTTGGAAGTAATCACTTAGTTCATTTTTCTTAATTAATAGTGTGTGTGTGCCATCGTTTTTTTTGAAGATTGTTAACTTCTCTATGAGCTAGACTCAAATTTATCATGCAGATTCAGCTAACATTTTGCTGTAGTTTGGATCTGAATGTTTCCTAAAATCTCATATGTTGAAGACTTCGTCTCTATTCCATGACACTATTGGGAGGTAGTGAAACCTTTAAGAGGTGGGGCCTGGTAAGAGGAAGTTGGGAGGGGGGGATGGGAAGGGGACACTGGGACCCTAGTCTCTTCCTCTTTTTCTCTCTTTGCTTTCTGGCCACCATGAGGTAAAAAAGCCTCTTCTATCTCATACTGTGTTGTCACAGGCTAAAAGCAACAGGGTCAAGTAATCATGAACTAAAATCCCTAAAACTAAGAGCTAAAATAAACCTTTCCTTTTTATTTACTTATTTTTAATTTGTTCTTTTTAGTTATACATGACAGCAGAATCTATTCTGACATGTTTATACAAACATGGAATATCTCTAATTCCAATTAGGATCCCAGTCTTGAGATTCACTGTGGTATATTCATATATGTACATAGGGACATTATGTCAGATCCATTCCACTGTCTTAAACTTTCCTGGTTTAAGTTGATTTAACTCAAGCACTTGTTACAGCATGAGAAAACTTACTAACACACATAGGCTGAGCTCCGTTCATATCACTAGCCCCTTTAGTTCTCATATAGCACTGTAATACATGTAGGTTGCATGAGCAGAAACAAAGTTTAAAAGGAGAAGCATTTTATTCAAGATCGTATTACCTGTAAGTTGCACATGGCAAATAATTACACATGGAAAGTAACTCTACCTTGGGCCTTCCACAGTTCCCGCATTTGCTCTCTCTTTCACATACCGGAGCTTCCTCAGTCTTTGTAGTTGTGTGTCTCTACCCCAGCACTTAGCACAATGCCTTGCTCACAGGTCTCAATAAATATTTAATAAATATAAATATATATGAGCAACTTTCCTGTGGGAAATAATCCTGCTTTGAATGTGTGAGCTTAGATTTGGGACAAGCAACCTAGATCTATGTTCAGGCAGCTTTTATTTGTGCTACCACTCAGGCAAAAGTAAGTCAATTAATCTCTCTGTCTCCGTTTCCTGGCATGTAATGTGGGAATGGGCATGAAAGCCGAGAGGGTGTTGTGAGATTAATTAGTTAAAATGTATACCCTGCTATATAAATGCTAATTGCTGTCAGGAGCGTGGGGTGGATTTTCCAGTGACTTGGCTTCCCGAGGCTTTGCACATTTCCATTAGTCCTCTGTGCCACCAAGTCGCAGCCTTAAGAAACCCTTTGGCTGAGAGAAATGATGACTTTGTTGTTCCCCCATGTTGAAGGGCCAATTTAGAAAGGACTTCCACTGTGGAGTAAACTGGATAAGAAGGGGCATTTTAAACAAAAAGTAATTCAGTGTGCCAGTAATTTGCTAAATTCTCTTTGCTGTTATTAGAGACAAATCTATTTGCATAACAGCCTTTCCCTGTCTTTTCTGAGGCTGGTGCCTGCAGTGAATCATATAATTAATTTGGTATTACATGACACTTCAGCCTGTTGCCATAGATTTTATTTTTATTTGTTCATTGAATAATTTAAAAAGCTCTGACAAAACACCCTTAGGTAGCTGGCGAGAAAAACTTAAAAGCTCACAGAACAAATTTCAAATGGACAAATACCCCAAAGAAAAAGCTTAAAAATAATTGCATTTTTGCTAATGCTTATGAATACTAATACAAATGCTTTCACTCCCTATTGTAAAGGAGTCTTATTCTTTTTCTAGACATATACATTTGGTCCATGAAATATAACGTAAAAGAGTCACATAACAGGTATAATTATGGCTTTTCCAAAATGTACTCAATTTAATTTGATTGAAAACAAATTAAGTCAATGGAATCAACCAGAATCTTAGTGATTGATCTGTAATTAAATTTTAGTATGTAAGGACTTTTAACAAATACTGTTTAAAAAGCGTTTACTCTTGATTTATTATGTTATGAAATGAAAATTCACCCTTATTATTCACAATATACAATATACAATACCAGTTGTTATGATGAATCTCAGTGCCTTAATATAATATGGGTTTATTTTTTGCTCACATCACAGTCCCTTGAATGTGATATGGCATTCGTAGATAGCTCTGCTCAATACAGGGATACATACTCCTTCCTTCTTGTGATGCTATCCTTTTAAAAAATATCTGCTATTAGCGGGTGCATTGGTGCATGCTTCTTATCTCAGCTGCTCAGGAGGCTGAAAAAGGAGGATCGCAAGTTTAAAGCCAGCCTCAGCAATGGCAAGGCACTAAGCAACTCAGTGAGACCCTGTCTCTAAATAAAATACAAAAAGTAGGGCTGGGAATGGGGCTCCATGGTCAAGAGGCCTTGAGTTCAATCCTTGGTACCAAAAACAAAACAAAAAAAAGTCTACTTTTCAGGGTCTCCCTATAAGGAAAAGAGAAAGCACCAAAGATCACATATCAGGGTTCATGTTGCCCGTCTTTTCTGGGCATATTCCATTAATTAGAACAAATTACAGGACCCCAACCCTACTATTGGGGATATGTAGTTTTCACATGGGCCAAGGAAGAGATAACAGGCTTACTGTGCATCCAGCCAGTCTTTCCAGTCTTTCCTTGGAATACCCAAAACCTGTTTCATACCTCCTCCTGTATTATCTGCCTGACTGAGTACCAGCTTGTAGTTAGTTGGCAACTGCATGCTAGTTTTTTTTTTTTTTTTCCTATCTCCTCTTTCTTAGTCAGATCCTACTTTACAAAAGAAAAAAGCTACCTTTCACTCTTTGTCTGTCTTACAATCATTCATTGTTCAGGGCTATGGAGACCTCCAAGGACTAAATGACACATTGTAATAGAGGGGTCAGAAAGTCTCCATTAATAAAAGCACTGTTAACCTCTAGCAGAGCTTCCTTTTTCTCTCCAGTTTATCAGTGTTCCTGTAGCAACGAATCATGGCATTAGAACTATGATATGTGGCCCAAGTTTTTCTGATGTGAATTGAGATAAATTGCACAGTGCTGTGGCCTAACGGATGATAATTTTCATTTAAAAATTGCCCGTGCCATCATTTGATTGGGGCCAACCAATTCAGAGAAAGGAGATGCCTTTGGAAACAGCATAAGGAATGTCTTTATGAAATACAGAAGGCAGGGACATCTGATTTCATCTAGACCACAAACCTAAGATAGTGAAGTTCCAGCCTGCATCTGCTGTCCAACTGTCTGTCTGTCTCTTTACTCTTTTTAATCACATACTTTGTACTTAGAAGTTGAAATGACTATCATACCAATACATGCCAACACATTTTTTTGGAATTAAAAACCAAAATCAAAGACTTCTCCTAAGAGAAAGGAGGTGCAAATGGGATGATCTGACACTGGCAATGACTTTGCCAATTGTATTATGGGGTAGATATTTCCTTCCTCATTCCTTCTTTTTATTTCTAATTATTATTTTCAAAGAAAGTCATGCTTAGAGATTGTTTTAAGATCCATATATTAGAAGACCTGTACTCAAGTGATAGCATTCTTTCTGCTTAAATTTCCTGACTCCCACTAGCTATCCTCCTCAGAGGTAAGAACTTTTGAATATTTATTGCTTCTAACATTTCCTATCTATACTTTGATAACTAATTTGTTTATATTATTTTTCATTCACTCAACTATAAGTATTTTATTTTTACTTTTAAAAAATTACAGTAAATGGGGTCTGTGGTTGTAGCCCAGTGATAGAACACTTGCCTAGCACATGTGAGGCACTGGGTTTGATCCTAAGCACTACAAAATAAATAAATAAATACAATAAAGGTATTGTATCTATATACAACTAAAACAAATTTTAAAAAATTACAGTAAATGAGGAGTAAATACAGCTATCCCCTATTCCCTATCCATTCTTCTCTATATAATACTATTGCATATTTGCTAGAGTCAATGACCATTTAATTAATGTCTTTATATGTTAGTGAATTATGATTATGTTATCTTTCTTATTCTCTAAAGTTATTAGTTGCATTTTTCAATATGCTTACTTAGTTTGTGTCATTTGGTAACCATGTTCATAGTTTTTGGTTACCTTTCTGTGTAATTTCCCACACCACTCATGTCGTCAGATACTCTACCAATTTCTGTATGTTTTCTCTTTATTGCTGATTCCTATTCCTTCCGATTGTACTGGTTCATCACTAAGTCTGCTACACAGCTGTCATCTTGGTTATCTTCCCTGTCATTCTGAGGATCATTCCTTCTTTCTCTTGAATTCCCTGTTCCTGGAACCTGTGTTTTCCTCTTTCTTACTTTATTTTCTCATTTTGGTGGCACAAATGCATCAACAGCTATCTAATCAAGAGAACATGGGAAATAAAACGAGTAAGTCCTCAGGATTCTGAAAAGGTGGACCTTCACACTTCATTGTTTCATCAGCTTTAGATTCAGGATTAGAATTAATTTTCCTTCAGATGCATTGCTCCATTATTTTCTAGTTTCCAGTCTTGTGTTTTCTAGCCAGCCCCCACACTCCTTTTTACTTTCTGGTAGCCAAAACATTTATAAAGTGTAAGTCTGTTTTCCTCTTTGATGCTGGGGAATAATGGGTATAATAATAGATTATTTTAAATTTTTAAAAATGGTGTACTTTGGGTCTAGACTTTTTATTCCTTTTGATTATTTAATCAAGAGTTTTCTTTTTTCTGTTTTTCCCTACTTTGGGTCTTATACTATTGAATTGTTGAAATTTCTGGCTGCTCTTATAACTTTTATGTTTGTTTTCTAATTTTTTTCTCCTCTGCCTTTTAGGGAATCCTCAACTTCCAAACGAAACATCAATTTGAGTTTTACATTTATAATATTATATCACAGTACATGTATATGCTATATTACCTTTATAATCATTTTTAGTTTCAACCAGCTCCTTGTTTTTCTGAATATTCCTTATTACAGCTTCTTGTTCCTCTTTCAGGAATATAGTAGGTTCCTTTCTCTCTGAAATTAATGATAATTTTTAAAAACTATTTTCTTTTTTAAAATACTCATTTAATAATTTTAGTTCACTCAAAATTTTCTTTATTTCCCCCCAAACTACTTTTTGTAGTAGATTTTTTTTTTCTCAAGACATCTTCTTGGGTTAACCGTTTGTAATGAAGAAGCAATTAAGAAGTTGATTGGAAATTCTAAATTTTGGTGTGAAGCTTGTTAACCTTGAGCTTTTCTCTTGGATGGTATGACTGTACAATCTGTTAAAAAATCTGTGATATTAAAATTGTTAGCTCTTTCTACTTAAAAGCTGGTCAAATTACCCTGTCTAGAGGGTAAAAGTTTAGCTAACCTCATCCTTGCAGCTGAGTGGGGAAAATTGTTACTAGAAAAATGAGAATGGAAAAAAATTACACAACTGGTTTGATGCAGCTTGTATACAATTCTCTTTATTTGACCATTTTCCCTATAGCCTTGGTTTTGAGGTACCTGGTTGCATCTGCCATGTTAGGATACATTATTGGCAGCGATAATAAGCAAGTTATCTATGACTTAATAACAGAGATCTACTCTGTTACATCAGGGAACAAGCTGGGGGTGTCTTAGTTTTTGTGTTCACATTTGCCACAGCAGAAGAAAGAGGAAGTTGGTAAATATACCCTAGACATTAAAACACCTACTACAAGTGACACTCTTGCCATATTGCTTCTCCTTACATCAGAGATTCAGAAAAGTACAATCTTTTAATGTGCCTGGGAGGAGAACCAGAAATAGGTGAATGGCACTAATGACTTCTCACTTTGTACTGAAAGTTCCTGGGTCTTTTCACCATCTGAATTGTAGATCATTTCGTTCTCTAGCTTTTCCCTGCAGATTTATGATATGTATTCTAAAATCTGATAAACTGGCTACAACTTGCCCATTTTGATGTTTGTTTCTCACGTTCTTGCTGTTACCTGGTATTGGCATGAAAATTATTCTAGTTTTAATGGTGCTTCAGAAAGGAATGATATTGGATGCATTTATAAGTGTCATATTTATCAGAAAACCTATGGTTGTATGTTTTCTATAAACTGAATGAACTAATTCTGCAACTTTGCAGTGTTAAAGTAAATAATGAATGTAGTAAGGTAGACTTTTTTTCATTTAAAAAATATGTACTGGTATCAAAAATGTATAATGATGTAAACAACTTTTTGATCTTCCCAGTTCTCTCTATATGTTGGAGTTTAAAAGGTAATTCTAATGAAAGCATAGAAAAATAGTCATTTGTTGAGTCTTGAAAAAACTGTTTCATTTCCCAGAGATTTATTACTTAAATGTCATTTTTTTTTCAAGTCAGAAAGATTCCAATTCTTTGCTTTCATTAAAAGTAAAATAACTACCATTTAGTTGTTCTACCAATTATCTAGTGCTACAAAAATGTTGCCTAATAATCACCAACTTAAATGGCAAAATTTCATTTTATTTGTTCCACATGTATTTTTGCTCATGAGACCATAGGTTGCTAGGCACAATTGGATCCAGGCTGGGCTTCCTCTGGCATCTTTGGTCAGTTGTGGAAGGACTGGACAGCTGTGCTTCTGGAGCTGTCCAGCTGCAGCAGGGCTGCCTCAGCTCTACCCCATGTGTACTCTTATTTACTAGTCGGCTTTCCAGGGCTTGTTCTCATAGTGGTGACATGATTCCAAGAGAAAGCAAAAACTTTAAAGTCCAAGGCTCAGATTGTCACACAGTGGCTTTTGCTGCATTGTGTTGGCCAATACAAGTCACAAGGGGCAGCCCAAATTCAAGGGATGGGAAATAGACTTTCCTTGATTGAAAGACTCACAGTTTCAAATTGCAGAGGTTGATGATTTTGGAAGGAATTAAGGAAGGGGCCTTTAAAATATTTTTTGAATAGGCTATGTCTTTCAGAATTGTCAAGTTATCATTAAAAATAATTTTGATGTTAAAATACATAATCTGGGCACATCACTGAAGGAATTTAAAGAATTGAGTGACATTTTTTTTCCTGGCCATGAAAATTTTCCTCGATGCTTATATATTAACAATTAATTTTCAACGGATACTTAACTCCTCTCATTTAGAACCAAACCATCCAATTATGAATACCTGATTTCACTGAAATTTTATATTTGACAAATACTTATAAAACTGAAAATTTAACCTGAATTATATATATTAAAATCATAATAAAATTCATTCCAGAAGAAACAAAGTGTTAACACTTAGAGCTTTATATATTTATTTATTCTTAGAAGAATAAGATGATGAAAAAAATGTCTGAAGACTGTCAAACATAAGAATATATTCCACTGAAGTGAAATTAGGTGTAGAGACAGTGGAATTGATACAATTAAGGAGAAAAAGAAGTATGGAATTAATTACACTTGAAAGAAAGCATCTTTATATATTTTTAGGTTTGGCATCATTGTATGGCAATCTCTATTCCGTTGGGTGTAATTAAAGGAGTGATGTAACCATTTTATTTTAAAATGACAATCATTTACCGTATGACATAATGTATGTCTTTCCAATTATTCTACTTAGCAGGAAAACTGAAATGTATGGAAGACTATATAGTTAGAATGTATGTAAGGGATACAAGAAACAAATGAAGCTATCTTAAGATAATTTTTTTTTGGGGGGGGGGCTTATAGGACTCCCATTACCCTTGTAATCTCTTGGTTTTTCCCTCCACTCAGATTCAACTCATAAGAAAAGAAGTAATTATCATGTGTTTTTTCCTGAATCGAGTGATTATTTTTCATTATAAAAAAATAAATTCTGAAACACACTGTTAATTTTGTTTGACTCTCAATCTTTGAACCACTAGCACTTTTATTCCCCAGTGAGCATCCAGGAGACCTTGACTTCTTAAGTCAGTAGTCACGCTGCTCAGTACTGTATCCGGTATGATCCCTAAATGGCTAGCCCAGGTGAAGTTGTAATGTAAGTGTAAAATAAATGGAATGTTGAAGATCTATTGCAAAAAGAATGCAAATGTAAAATAACTCATTAACTTTTTTCGGATATCTTGGATATACCACAGCTAAAAAATACATTATTAACATTAATTTCACCTGCTTCTTTCATGAGGAGACTGGGTATCTAAAATTATATTTCTATTGGATAGTGCTGATCCAGCCCCCAAAACAGGAGATGTGGGAGCCTAGAGAATTCTCTCTCTCTCCCAACTAGGTTATCAGTTACAGTTTCTTCCTGAGGACTTCTCTGTCTCCAGAGAGTGAGAAAGCACATGACTTCTTCTTCAGATGATATCTCCCTCAGTCCTTGTAGGGTTTCACAGGATCAAGCTGTCAGATCAAATGTTTATCCAGAAGATATTCAAAAAGACAATGAAGAAATGGAAAGAAGCAATTTCTTTCACTAGTGGTGTTTATTATATGCATTTATTGGAGGGACCAGCGAAGGAGATACCTGTAAAAGATTAGGTATCCTAAGGAGAAAGTGTGTCCTCTGGAGGACTTTATTTTGAAGTGACCCATCTTCCCTTTTCTTTCTTTTTGATTATTCTAGAACGCTGCGATGACTGGGGACTTGATACCATGAGGCAAATCCAAGTATTCGAAGATGAGCCCGCTCGCATCAAGTGCCCGCTCTTTGAACACTTCTTGAAGTTTAACTACAGCACAGCCCATTCAGCTGGCCTTACTCTGATCTGGTATTGGACTAGGCAGGACCGGGACCTCGAGGAGCCCATTAACTTCCGCCTCCCTGAGAATCGCATCAGTAAGGAAAAAGATGTTCTCTGGTTCCGGCCCACCCTCCTCAACGACACGGGCAACTACACCTGCATGTTAAGGTAGCTCGACTGCTCTCTCTTCCTTTTGATTCTCAGGCTTTATTCAGATGTTGAATGCACCATGAAGCTGGGTGAGGGAAGGGAGTATGTAGAGTTATGCTTCACTTCAGTGTCTTAGCCTAGAAGGACTGAAGGATGTGCAGGGAGAATGAGCATGCTCCAGGAATATTCTCCATGGGTGGTTTCTTTTCTGACCCCGACACTTGTTGCAGTTGTCCAAAGATGGAACTTTGTTTATTTGCCCCCTTCCCCTGGCATTGGAACACATATCCCTAACCTGGAAGCATCCACTTCCCTAGAAAATTAACAAGGCTGGGAATAGAGCCCATTTGAGTCTTTTATTCTTGGCATCTTTCAAAGTGCCTGGCCTAGAATAATTCAGAGTACCTTTATAGAAGAAAGAATATTTAGGAAACATCAAATGTATGTAAGACAGTGTTTAAATTTTTCTACTGAAATTCCCCTAGGAAGCAAGTGAATACCACATTCCTGAGAATCTAAGACACTATTGTTAAAAAACCTACCATTATTGCAATGTTTATCAAACCCATTTTTCCTCTAATATCTATGTAGATTTTATCTTACAACATGTCTGCTTTTCTTTTACTGCAGATTAATGTTGTTTTTGTTTGGGAGTGGGCAACTCTTAAAAAAAACTGAGACTCCTTCAAAGAATAATCATTTCAAGGCTTAGTTCTTTGGATACCTTTCATTTACAGTCCCTTTTACCTTGATATACTTTGTTTTCGAAATTCTCATCTAAGTCGTGACTTTCATTTTTATTTTTTCAAGCTGGGGAGCATTTTTTTCTTATAATATAATTTCCTACTATTTAATGGACATATTGTTTTATCAGAGCAGCAGTAACAAAATACCAGAGACAGTGTCCTAACCATTAGGAATTTCTTTTCTCAGAGTTCTGGAGCTGGAAGTCTAAGATCAGAGTTGGCAGGATGGGTTTGATTCACAGCACCTCTCTCCTTAACTTGCATATGGCCATCTTTACATTATGTCTTTGCACCAGGCTCCCTCTGTATATGTCTATGTCCTAATGTCTTTCTGAAAGGATACTAGTCATATGACACTTGACCCCCCCCTTTTGAGATCATTTTACCTTACTTATATTTTAAAGGCCCTGTTTCCAAATAGAGTCAAATTCTGAAGTCAAACTCAACATATGAATTGGTGTGTGTGTGAGACACAATTCAGCCCATAATAACGACTAATCCCATATCTTTTTTCTCTCATCTTTTGTGTTTCTCTGCTTTCATAAATACAAGCTATGCTATGATTACTTAAAAAGGTCCTCTATTGCAGAGAAGCCTCGGAATCACTGTGTCCTGAGGGTTTATGAGGCCTCTAAAGACCCTTCTGGAGCTTTCACCTGACAGTGGTTTTATTGGAGTGAATTTTAGACTGGTAGTGAGTTCCCATGGAGCATGGAAGTCAGCTGTTCCCATTATTTATGTCCCAATGCCACTTGGTATAAGTTAAAACAGATTATATTGGAAGTAGCATGAGACGAGAAGGCAGAGAATTCAGGCTGCCATTCCAGCTCTGCCACCACTTTGCTGATGAATGTAGGCAAGTTGTGTCTGTATCTGTTGTCTTCATTATGAGAATTGGCCTACCTGCTCTTTAAGCTCCTCTTCCTTTTTGATGATTGTTTATCCTTTACCATTTCCCAAGTGAACATTAGCAGATCCCTGGGATGGAGTCATCTTCTGTTTTCCATTAAGACTCTGGTCTCCACTGAATGATATTCTATAGTATCTGTGTTATTTTTTTGCTTAGCTTCCCACTGCTTGCCCAGAGCAATTCCCCAAACTTTCCTAACCAACCATTTTACATCATAACAGTAGAGCTGCTTGGCCAGTAAGGCATGTATATACCTTTAATGTTATTTATCAATTAAAGATTGTCTGTTACCTGCCTGCCTATCTTCCATGTCTCCATGGCAAAGTGAGAATTGAAACTATTGTCTGGGAGCATTTAAAAGCTTCTCATTGGGCTGGGGTTGTGGCTCAGTGGGAGAGTGCTTGCCTGGCATGTGTGAGGCACCGCATACAAATAAATGAATACAATAAAGGTCCATCAACATCTAAAAAAATTTTAAAAAATTTAAAAAAAGCTTCTCACTGCCCTAAGATCATTTCTAAACTGAGAGTGGCCTTCAACCCAACCATGTGGAATCACAGGGCTAGATAACTTTAAGGCCATGAAGTTAGATTCATCTTCCTATATTTTACCTTATATTCTTGCTTCAATAATAGTCAACTTTGGGGATTGCAAAAGTCAGTCCAACCACTGTTCATCACTTTTATTCAAATCAGAACATATATCTTTATATTCAATTGAAATATACCTTTTATAGCTTCTTCCAATAAAATCTTTGTTTTACAAGGCACAGGTCCTGCCTCCCACTCCCTTATGCCACATTCTTAGTATTGTCACAAGTTGTGTTTGGGTACTTCTCGTCTTATGTTTGGGAATTCATGCCCTACCTCTTTCATTGTATTTAGTATCAATTCATAAGTCAAATGTTTACTATGCTTTGGTCCTATTGCCAGAAATAAAAGGTGGAAAGTGAAAGGACTCTAAACACTTATTTTTATTATTCTATATATCCTATCTTGTTTCCCTATATGTAGATAAAATTTTATATCCATTTTATTCATTTAACAAATATTTTTCATCACTTACTAAAAATTTAGAAATACTAGATGTGATGAATATAATAAATACTAGTAATCATATGGAGCTTGTTTTACAGAGGATATAGATAGATATCTATGATATAACCATTTAGTTTTATATTATGATAATTTTTAATAATTCTTTTTTTTTACAGAAGGTAAGGATTTATTTTGACATAATTATAAAAGCATGGAATATAATTTGCTCTAATTCAGTCCCTAGTACTTCTCCTTTCTCTCCACTCCTCTCTCCACTTGTTGCCTTCTCCCTACTGTACCAATGTATTATGATAAATGTCACCAAGGAAATGTTCAAGGTGCTCAATGAATAGGAGACCTAAGCTAGATGCAGGGTAGATAAAGGATAACAGAGAAGAGGAAACACCTGTGTAGATATTATTATGTGATTTCAGTCATTCTAAGTAGATGATGTGTTTGTTTCGCCCCTCATCTTGATTGTTTTTATAGATACCAATAACAATTTTGAGTGGTTATACCATATATATATATTTTTTTACAGTCTTCCTTTTGTTTGCATTTTCTCTTGGTCCTAGTGTTTTATTGCTGAGATGGCACTAGATGGACATTTTGGGGTATGTGTCATCACTATTTCCCCCTTTCCATATTTCCATCACTTGAAAAAAAGATTTCCATACTAAATTATACTTTGCCCAAGCTGTTTTTACCATTGAGCTATGCTTAAATATTGCCATTCTTGCCTTGCTTCACCAACACTGAGTATTATTAAAAAACTTTTAAGTGAAAAATTTAAACACACTCACATGGCACACACACATTTCTCACTAAATCCCAACAGCTTACCATGGGTATCATAATCTGCCCTGTGGTTGGGCATTTTATATCCCTAATCCTTTCTCCTTTTTAAAAAGTCTAATATCAATAATGTTCAGGGTCATGGGTAAATATTTTAGAGAATTATCAGTAGATAACTGTATTGATAGTTTTTATTCTGTGATACCAATTGGCATAAGAAATGCCTCCATAAGCCATTCAGTTTTTACAGGAACTTAACACACATAAATGAAGTCTCTACTTGGTTCACTTTAATGTGGTTGCTATATTAAGTGAAATGCAAATGAGACTACCTATTTATTGCATATTTCTTTTTTCAGGAACACTACATATTGCAGTAAAGTTGCATTTCCTCTGGAAGTTGTTCAAAAAGACAGCTGTTTCAATTCCCCCATGAAACTCCCAGTGCATAAACTGTATATAGAATATGGTATTCAGAACATCACTTGTCCGAATGTGGATGGATATTTTCCTTCCAGAGTCAAACCCACTGTCACATGGTATATGGTAAGCAAATTAGAGCACATTTTATTTTTTTTTTTCTTAAATGTCAGTACTTATTTGCTGAGTTAAATGTAGGAGCTGAGATTTCTCTTCTTAGATTTTATGATTTCTGCTTTAATAACTTTGCACAAAACTTGCCACTTCCTCGTTTTATACTGTTTCAAAGAAAAAGGTAATGGTTGCTTTGCCTCAGCCCACTGTTTCTTAATTTACATCGCCTGGAATACCAGAACTAACTTGTTTCTGTTCACTTCCTGTTGAACACATTTTGAGAAATGTCTCCTTTTACTCACTGCCTAATGAGGTCAGAAACTGCTGAGTCATCTGGTGAACTTCAGCTCCTTGGTTTGTCAGGACTATAATTTGGTATTTATGTGTGTCATTCTGATTTTCCCTCCTTCGTGGGCACCATCTCTCTGTGATTTCTTCCACATCTAAGTGATCTGGGAAGTATTTAATCAAAAAATGAGAGTGTTTGAAGGAAACACTTATGGTAGCAGGAAAGCTAACTTAAATCTCAAGTTCCCACTTACATCAAAGCCAAAAACTCAAGGTCTGCAAAACTTGGTGACAAATTATCCATGAGAACTCCTTTCTGTAATTGAGTGAGAGAAGCTACCAACACCTTTGAGACTCTTATGGGAAGGCAGGGAGGGCAGCAGAAGAAAGTGACATGTTGTCTGGCCCACCTGAGAGCAGGAGTCCCCAAAAGAACCACAAGTGCTCATGGGGAAGTATAGCAGGCCAACTCAGGAGCAGCAGCTGAAATTAGGAGAGGATTTACTGGGAAAAGACAGGTGCAAATAGTAAGAAACTCTGATGGGGTTGGAGCCATTCTAGTGCCTTATAACTCTAAAAAGTTAACAGATACACAGAAGAGAAGCAGCTACATAAGGCTCTAAGTTTGATCCTCATCATTCAGGAAAAGGAGAAAATGAATTAGATTAGGACAATGTAGAGGAAGGAAAAAGAAAGGACTTGCAAAAAATGGAGGAAGGGAATAGTCAGGACATCCCATGGCAGAGCCACCATAGATTTGGAGAGGAATCTTTGTGAAGTTAGAAAATCCTGCCATATTCTAAAGTCCAGAAAAAAAAAATAATTTGACATAAAAAAAATGATCAACAACAGCAAAAACAAGCAAGCAAGCAAGCAAGCAAACAAAAACCCAAAGTAAAATCCTATTCAGAGCTATAAGAAAAAGTAGACAGAATAACATCTATGCAGAAAAAGAAGGTATGTCAGAAGTGTGTATTATTACCTACTTCAAAATGAGCTAAAAGACATTAAGAGAAATCACAACAAAATTGAAAGAATAACATAAATAAATAGAATTAGAAAAGTCCAGAAATGACATAACTCACTGAAAACTTACAATGAAGAAAATATTGTTTCAGAAATGCAGGTAAACTAAGGAGAGAGAGAGAGAGAAAGAGAGAGAGAGAGAGAGAGAGAGCGCGAGCGAGTGCACCTATATAAGTATGTTCCATTCTATTGAACTGATAGAATACTCTATTCCCCAAACCTCCCTTACCCACCTACCCCAGCAGAAGTGTGCACACATGGTCACACACACAAACACACCATACATAATGCCCGATGATTGGTAGGAAGTAAAAAGGAGAAAACTTTTTAAAGTAAAAAATAAATAATGAATAAAATAAAAAGGTTAAAGTAGCTATACAAATATCAGATAAAGTAGACTCTAAGACAATGAGGATTACCAAAGATAAAGAGGACATTCTGCAATAGTAAAAAGGTCACTTTGTTGGAGGCATAAAAATAGTAACAGTAAATGTGCCTTTAAAAATGCTTTAAAATACATGAATCAAGAGTTAACAGAATTCAAGAAAGAAATAGACAATTCCACAATCATAGCTGAAAAAACTTAAATTCTCTTAAGTGTTAATGAAACAACTTAGGAATTAACTTAAAGAAAGTGTTAACTATTAGCCAAAGGTGTGCAATTTGAACTTGAATAAATATAGTGCTTGCAATGGTTTTAATTCAATGAAATAAGTTCTAATTCATAAGTTTATAATGATATTTGTAAAAATTTTCATTACTTGCATTTGAATACTGACAGGAAATCAGTTTATTGTCTGGAAACCTAGTAAACAAAGAGAAGTAATTTAATATTCATTCTGATTTTCTTGGAAGAAATATACCATTTGTAATGCAATGGTGCAGAAAAGTATGTTTTATATAAGCATCCTACTAATAAATGAAGGAGAAATCATAGATTTGAAACACCACTTTGCAAGTCCCAGTTGGTTAATAAATCTAAGCATTAAGCATCAATGATTGTTAATGTCACAAAATGATAAACCACTAGATATTTTTCTTCTAATAGAAGAACACAGTGTTAGCTATAATCTTGTCAAATGTATTGATCAAGTCTTTAGATACTGCTGATATTTTGCCAGAAATCTAAAGAATGTAAGAATATATTGAGGAACCCTATGAGTTTGCAGTTGGCAAAATCCAGACTGTGTGAAACTCTACAGGCCAAATATGCTGGGTGATTCAACGTGTAAGAAAAGGAAAGGCGTGGAGGAGGAATGTCTTAAGAAACATGATATTAAAAGAAGCATATAAGACATTTAAAAAAATGGATGATACTATAACATCTAAGGATATACACATAGGTGATAAAAATGATCAATGAAAACAAAGAAGTGGTTTTACTATGAAAGTATAGATAGTCACTACTTCTGTGGACAGAGAAGTAAAGAAAGTGTGATTGACATGGGACACATGGAAGGCCTTCAGGGTGATTGGCAAAGTGCTATTCCTGGACCTGACTGGTGCTTACCAAGATGTTTGCTTCAAAGTAATTCATTAACTCATATATATGTTTAGAGTGGATTTTTTTGTATATGGTTTATTGTATATGTTTTATTGTATAATAAAGTGATTAAGAGTAAGGAAGAACTTGAGAAAAGGAAGGAGGGTGAAAGGAGAGGAAGAGGAAGGGAGAGAGAGGGAAGGGTAAGGAGAGGAAGAGGCAGATTGATTTAAGAGCTTCACCAACCCTGCATGGACCTTAGTTGAACTCTGTTCATCAAATGAGTTGTACAACAAACTGTGAGAAAATCAGACATTTCTGAACTCATAATACTGATGATATCAGTGAATTATTATTTTTTAAGCTTGATAATGGAACAGTATTTATACTTGCTGAGAAAGTCTTATGATTTAGCAATATAAACAGAAATATTTGCAAATAAAATTTTTTGATCTCTGTGATTTGTCTCAAAATAATTTGGGGGTAGTGAGTGGGTATAGATTAAATAGAACATAGACTGATACTTGTTAGGGCTAGTAAGGATACAAGGGCTCATTTTATGTTTTCTTTGTAATTGTAATTCTCCATAGTTTGAGACAATTAAAATTGCATAGATGATTAGAATAATAATATTAACAACTTTACATGAATAAGTGTAATATATTTACAGTTTAAATGTGTTGATCTATTTACTCTGCAGTCAAGGTCTTTAACCTTGTGTGCTTTTTCAGTTTTCTTCCCATACAAATGCACTCATTTTCTCCTCTCCTTTTTCCTCATGCAGTGCCCCTGCCTAGAATGTTCTTCTTTTAAAACAGATTAAATTCTACTTGCTACATGAATTGTTCCTTGCTTTCTCCATCTGGAAATCACTTTTTCCGTATACACTCAGAGCTATTTATTTATATCTGTTTTCACTGCATTTATTTTTCTGTAGTCATTAATTCCTGTATCCATTCCACATCCACTATCTGAAGATCAGTTGTGTTCACTGTAATGTGCCAGCAGTCTGGGGGAAAAGAGACAGATGTCCAGCTCTGAAATCCCAAAGGAGTGCACAACTTAACATGGATGAGTTCATAAGAATAATTTCTGTCCTTATCAAAAGTAGAACTTATATTTCACAACCATGATAAAGAGGAATTGCTGGTGGTTTTAAGAAGAGGAAGAGCATGTGTTCTGTTTGTTCATGGAAGAGGAAGAGCATGTGTTCAGCTGTTTCTTCAAAGTAATACCATATCCAGTGATTCCTTGGTTTTGTATTTTCCTCTCTGGAAGAGGATTGGTGCTATGAACCATGGCAGGGAATAGTGAAAGAGACACTGAGGAGTAAGTAATGCATTTAATAAATGTCATATTAAGTTAGAGATGTCTGCAAGACATCTGGGTGGCAGTGACTAGCAGATAGTGGTTGCGTACTTTTGGGTCTGGAGCTTGGGGGGAAAAACAGAAGTGGTGATAGAGAATTGGATGCATTTCTGTGATGGTTGAAGCCCTTAAAAAGGCTATATAAAGTGAGAAGAGAAGCCAGCCAAGGTCAAACTCTAGAGAGATTATTCATGAGGTGAATGGAAGATAAAGTCTGGAGAAGAGACTGAGAAAAAAAAAATGTCACTGCCATAAAACCATTGTTGTGGCAGATAGCCAATAGCATGTGGGTGACTGAAAAAGACAATCAGCAAGCAGACACCTTTCTGTCTTCTACTCCTGATGCCTGTTATGCTGGTTTTTTAAAAATTTATATCTTTGCATAATTGAATGACACCTTTGATCGTACAAGTTCTGCCATCATGGGAACAAAGTCAAGGGTTTCATTTGCTGCACACTCCTGTTGCTGTACAGGAAGGCTGATCTTGCCTTCATGCTCTATGTTCTAAGTCAGCTGCAAGCACCCACTTAGGTATCTTGGCCCCACTATACCAGTTCTCTTTTTGTTGAAGTATCTACCTTGAAATTGTAGAAATGATCTTTTTTGGTAATTTAAATAAGTCTACAATGGTTAAAAGTTACATTAATTATAATCAGTTCTAGCAATTTTGCTTTCTTTGTTATCTGTAAGCAGAAAGAATACTGCTGAATTGAAAGGAGGGAGAGGAAACTAATAATCTCACATTTTACTAGTGTAAGGCAGTGTGGTAGGTGACATATGTAATCATACATAATACTCATCAAAATTCTGTAACATAGATGCCACCTTTTAATAGATTGGGAATGGGAGACTCAGAAAGGTAAATGATTATTGTTAACATCTATTGAGCCCAGGGACTGCATTCTAAATGCTTTATTTTACTCTGTCTCTCAATATCTTTTGTGAAGTAGATTCTCTTTTTTCACTATTGTAGTTAAGGAAACTAAGGTACAGTGTAGTTGAGCAATTTGTCAGAGGCCACAGGGCTAGGAGCCAAGCTTCAACCCATGTGTTAAGAATCCACACTTCTGCATTATCTTCCATAATTTAATCAAAGTCATCCAGCTGCAGATGGGAGTCTGGGATTTCAGGCAGGTCTGTGTGGTCTCTGAGCTCACACTATCTAGGACTGATATACAGGCTGGTTCAGTCTTTACTTACAGAGTTCCAGCACTTGGAAGACAGGCAATCTTTGAATAACAAATCAAACTTTGGGCTGGACTGAGACCTAGGAAAGCCTGTAGAGGGCCCTGGGAAATCAGAAGGGTATCTAATAAACTGAAATTGGAAGAAACAGAAAACCCAATGTTTATATTTCAGAAATGCAGAGGAAACGGGACAGGATTGCTTTTCTACTCTCTGCATGTCTTCTTTTTCTCTTTCCTCCTCCTTTCTGCATGGCAGGGTATCCTTAATTCAGGATCCAGAATTCACAGTTCTCTCATTCAACAATCCTGTGGGGTAGATTGATGTGCAATAAATGTTTGTTGAATAAAGCCAGGTTTCCTAACCAGCCTGAAAAAACAAACCATGGTTGGTGAGTGATCTGCTGAATTTCAAATAGCCAGTTTGTCACAGAACTTCTGAAACACAGTATGTATATAAATGGGAGACTGCCTGTTTATTCACACAGGGACTTCCAAACATGTTAGCAGGAAGGACAGAGGTAAGTGATCCTGTTGGTGTTGTTTTTATTGTTAGATTTATTTAAAGAAATGGGTTTTAATATACAGAAAGCCTTCCTCACTTTCATATTACTGGATTAGTTCTCTTCCTCATTGTTGTAGTTGGATATTTAAAAGTTCATGTTAGAGGGATACTAGCGAAAACAGAGGCAACTTTCCCTCTTCCCTGAGGATCAGCAGAACGCTTTATTGGGCGTTTTGTATATTACATTTGTGGCAATTGCTGAAATACTCTCAACCGCCATTTAGCAGAGTGAGAGACATTCTGGATATTAATTTTTAAAGAACTGATTGTTCTCATACCCATGGTGATCATTAAAATGTGTGTGTTGCCTTCACTTGTCATTTTGGGTATGAAATTAATCCAAACTGGTCATATATTGTTTGTGGATTGCTCTCAGAAACTAGGAAAATCTTTGATTTTTTTTTTTCTAACAAAGTTCCATCAGGAAAGAACATTTCTAAAAAGCATCAATCCAAGTCTTTTCATTGGCATAGCATATCTTGTTGGGAAGTTAGTCCAAGGTCTGTGTAATAGACTTTATTTTTTAATGCTTGCTTCAATTTGGTTTGACAATTTGGCTAGATTGATTCTTTCTCTCTCCTTTCCCTATAGTCTCTATAGAATAGAGTGATTCTCAATTTTTGGCATGAAGTTAGTGTGCATCATATTCTCTTTTAGAGCTATACACTCATAATTCTACATATACATATATGCATGACGTTATTTTATATACTTTTAGATCCTCTGAGGACCAAGATTCATCACTTAAATAAAATTCAATTCAAGCAAATGTCTCTGAAGCCTTGAGGCTGAATCATACCAAATGAATTACCTACTTTCTATTTTGATAGAACTTAATTTATATCTCATCTTTGTTCTGGTAGCAATTGTCTTTCTCTTCTGCACTAGGTAGTGAGCTTCTTTTTCCTTTTCTTTCTCCTAAATAGCAGTCACACAGCACAAAACTGAGCCAATATGTATTGCACTTAGGAATTGATTGGATAATTTAATGAATTAGGCTGAACTGTAAAATTCCATGAGGGAAAGTGCCACTCCTGTTTTTACTGACTGTTATACACCCAGCTCCTAATAGTGCCTGGCACAGAGAAAGGGCTTTGTAAATATTTATAAATATTGGATGACTTAGCTCTGTTTATTGGAAAAGACTGGTTTATAGAACTCTTCTGACACTTCATGGCAAAATATAATGTATTTTATACCATCTTAATCTTGGATACAAAAACTTCAGTAGCTATTCCTGACTCTTCGGATCTTATATCTTAATTAAACTCTTTGTATTCTTATTTCCACTTCCCCTATCCATCCTGTAACCCACCACCCATGTCTTATCTTCCACATGCTTACTACCACTTACCTACTCCACATGGCTTGGAGCTTTGCTTCTTCCAGAAACATTTTTGATGGTGCAACACATATGTATTGAGCTCCATGTGCCAGACATGGGGCAAGTTGCAGACCATGGAGAATAGTGCTCCTTCATGTCCTCCTGGCCCCTATAGGAGTTAGTTTTCTAGAGGAGGAGGCATTCTCTATAAAACAAAACATCATAATGAAATAATTTTAAGTATTAATAAGGAGGGAAATAATACTAGGAGAGTTGCAGATGAGTTCTTCACACTTTTCTCTATGTCTGGAGGGTTTTTCTTTCCTGTCTTCCAGTAGCTATTAATATACTACTTATCCTTTAAGAACCAGCCTAAGTCTTCCCTCTCCATTAGTTTTTTTTTTTTTTCAGTGTTTTTGATTTGATCTTCAGGTACTCCCTGCCTCTGTGTGCTTTCCATTGTCTTATGAATACCAGTAAGTTATGAATCCCTGTGAGTTAGGAGACATGTTTTTAACATTCTTTTTGTGCATTCACACAGTGCTTTGCCTGTTGTGGTTTCTTGAATGGAAACACTTACTTTACTGTGACATTCCCTTGATCACAGCCTTCCTCTCCCCATACGCTTCATTTCCGTCCAAGGATCTCAGAGTCATTTCCTGTGCTCTTCTTTACCTGTATGTTGTGGTTTGTTATTACAGCAAATGTTATGTGGTTGAAAAGTTGCTCTTCTATTTCACTTCTCTCTTTTGGGTGCAGAATGAGGAACTGATGGGTCAATTAGGAGGACGTTATCTTCTAGTTAGCTAAGTATTTGCTTCATTGAAGAAATTCACTTGCCATTAATTCATTTCTTGCTTTTGGAAATATCGAAGTATGTTTTGTATTCTTTGAATATCCAACTCTTTGTTCATGTCCATTTTCTTCTGATTTCTGAAATCATTATAAAATTTGCAGAATTTTGTTTTTCAGGATTTATTTCTATGTTCAAAAACATCTGTGTGTCTTAGGAGTATGTGCTAGAAATGGAGCTACTTGTAAGAAAAAGAATTCACCAGACACTATAGGCTGAAGTTCATTTGCATTTATAATTTAATGATGTCTTGATATCCCCCACCAGCACACATACACACATTTATTCATTTATGTACTTAAAATTCTGTAGATGTCATAGCTTTAAAACAGCTATAAAATGTTCCTTTCACCACCTTCGTATACAATGCTGTTGAGGGTCTCGTGTGGTAGTGTATACCTGTAATTCCAACACCTTGGGAGGCTGAGGCAGGAGGATTGCAAGTTGGAGGCCAGCATCACCAACTTTGCAAGACACTGTCTTAAAAAAGAGAAAGGAAGGAAGGAAGTTGGTTGGTTGATCGATTTAAAAAAGGGATTGAAGATGTATCTCAGTGGCAGGTTGCTCTTGAGTTCGGTCCCCAGTACTCCACCAACAAAATGCTGTTGACAAGTTCATTAATAATGCTTGACTTTTTATCCTGAAAAAGTCTGCTTTTTTAGTTTATCACTAACTGCAGGAACCAGCCTGATTAAAGTGATAGAGCCAATCAAACTATTAACATTGGAGCTGACTCCAGGCATAGAATAAGTGCAGGGCCACTGTATGAAGTGAGGACACAAGTATCAGGTGGGATTCAAAGCAATGGCTTTGAAACAGATAAATTTGAGTTTACAACTGAAACAAATAGATCCAATTTTCACACTACTTACTGCTATGACACTGACTGTTATAACTTACAGACCCCATTTCCTCATCCATAAAGTAGGGATAAGAACACTGCTAACTTTTTTTGAAAAAGAATCAGATAATACAGTACATGTTAAGTGCGTGTTTCAGTATATTCTTTATAGCATCAATTCACTGCTGGGGAGAGTTGCTCATTCTTAGTTAAGAAACCAGTGAAAGACCTTTTTCAGCTGTGTGGAACTAGGTTTCAGCTCTGTACTGTGCTATCTCTGAGATCTCTTTATCTGTCTGTCTCATTTTTTCCTCTCTGTGAAACTGGAGCATATTCAGTCTGATGTGTCTACTTCACAGGGATTTAAGAACAGCTAAGCTAACAAATGAGAGAGAAAAATATCTTTGAACTGTTTAAATGAAAGGGGCCACAAAAATCCAGTAGCGTTCTGTATACATTCTAAACTCTGTTTAAACCCAATCTGACATAAACTCGTTATCAGAGTGTGATTCTTTGTGGCTTTATACTTTGTGTGTAACCTCAGGGTACTAAAATCTTCTGCTGACGTGACAAGTGTCCAGGAGCAGTGCTTAGTCAAACAGGAGAAGCTGCAGTGTGAAAAGCTAACCTGAACAGACAGCATCAGCCTCCTCTTGATGACCTTCTCCATGAAGCAAAAGTTCAGGGCTGTCCTTAAAAGACACATTTCCTGTATCACAGAATTGCAAAATGTGCCTCTTAGGGAAATTGCCATATTTCAAAATACATGCTCCAGGAATTGAAGAAAGAAAACCTCAAGCATACAAGAATCAAATATGTGAGGCCAGGAAACTGAGCACACACACCAGTTACAGATTCTCAGCATGTGAAGATCTAAAGTTCCTTAGAGATTACCTAATCTTTTTTCCCATTCATGAATCATTGATGCTTAAAAGAAAAACAAGGTTTTTTGAAAAGTAAATATTCATCATGTATGTCTGCCACAGAGGATATATGGATGTTTTTCAAATATATATATATATATATATATATATATATATATATATATTGCAGTTGCTCAAGTTTTCTTAGTCATTTTTTAAAGATTATACACACACACACACACACACACACATATATATATATATATATATATATATATATATATATATATATATATAACGAGATGGAGAGATAGAAAGCAGGACTTGAGTTAGTACAATCTCAACATTTAACCATCAACTCATATGAAAATATGAGTTAGGAGCAGAAATAAACTCTTAGATGAGGCTGATGAAAACAGCTTTGGTTTTGGATTTGGGAGTCTATGATGGTCAATTGTGAAAATTGGATAAAAGAGCAGCAATGACTGATGTAGCAATTCTACAGGGTTACCAAGAATGCCAAAATCAGACATCTTAAATTGGAGCCTAGTTTATCAGATAACAATGGCTTGATTCCTGAGTTAATATAATCACTGAAAAACTATAGAACATTATACTTGTTCTCTTAAGCAGGACTTGCAATTGCTCAAGTTTTCTTAGTCATTTTTTAAAAACCTTAACCCTGCTTCACTATAAACATGAGACTACGAGAATTTGAATGGTGGATTATGAGATAGGAAGCCTATGCTTTTGAAATCATATCTCAGTTTAGTATTTTCATTTCTCTTTTGCAGAAATGTTAAGGACATTTATTCCACATGTCCTTTGCAGAAACATCATCCAGATACTTGACTAAAACAGTTTTGTAAAAAGTGCTGCATAGATATTTGAATGCTCTGTGCAAATTTAGATATGAAAGTATTTGTGTTCATTTGTTTTCTATGCATGTATCTAACGAGTTACATCTTTCTTCTTCTAGGGTTGTTATAAAATACAGAATTTTATTAATGTATTACCTGGAGGCATGAACTTGAGCTTTCTCATTCCCTTTATTTCAAATAATGGGAATTACACATGTGTTGTCACATATCCAGAAAATGGGCGTACCTTCCATCTCACCAGGTCTCTGACTGTAAAGGTTGTAGGTAAGCATGACTTGTGTTGAGTACACATGACAAATGCAATAATCTTGTTTTGGTTATTAATTATTTATTACATTTAATAAATAAAAGACTTCTTTTGTTCACTACTGCAGTTCTATGTGTATTGTAAGCGTCCAATAATTGTTGGTTGACTGAATATATGAGTGAATGAAGTAAAACACATGGGAATGAAAGTGTACTAGATAGATTGGTGTTTAAATTATATCACCTCTGCTTTATAGTGACATGACTTGGTTTTGGTCAAGATTTCAGTCTCTTAATCTATACTCTAGGACTACCTAGCTCTCCAAATAACTGAGAATATTAGAAATAGCATATATATGTGCAATTCCAGGCAAGCAGTGGAGACTTACTGAATGGTATTAATTTTATCATCAAAAAAGTATTTTACTTGAATTAAGTAAACTATGTCTTTCTATGTATTGAAATTTCTGTTGTTGTTGGTTGCCGTAGGTATTAGCTAGCAGTTTTCAACCATTATTTTGCACTGAGAGAATAGTTGGTAAGAAATAGGGGGGAAAAATGGACGATCCTAGACTGAGTCAAGACTCCTATCAAACCCAGAGATCAAGAGAACTAGTATCATGTGGCTTTTGGGATTAAGCCCTAAATACCACCATCTCTACTGTGCTCAAAATGATGGAGTATTAGAGGGAAACACTGAGTCCCAGCAACTGGAAGTAACCTGTTTTGACACTCCATTAAGTGGAACAAGTAATTCTAAATGCAGGTCAGTGCTCAGGGATTTGTCTGTTAGTCTGACACCAGATTCCCTGTAAATTAGAAAAAAAGGTTTTAACAAAGTGCAAGTAAAATTCAAATGAAATAATTTTTTAATCACTTCTTCTTTGTTTACTTTTGAAATAATTCTGAGGTTAGGATTAATTCAGGACAAAAAGGAAGACTAAATTTACAGTCTAGCATGAGAGGCTCTTAGAAGTCAAATGAATTAATTATCTAAGCATATATTCATCTCAGCAGTTGTTTCTAATACATGTACTTCAATGTGTCAGTTTTTAGAAAGTTGGGAACAGGTGTCATCCTGATTTATAGATATAAAATTTGACCAAGAAGGGGGAAGTGGTTCTGAACATTGAAGTAACAAAAATTCATTTTTTAAAGCTGCAAAACATTGAATATTTATTATGTATCACTGGGAGATTACTTAATTTATATTTTTAAATTTATTCCTCAAACTGAAACTCTGAGGTAAGTTTTATTTATCCTTAATTGAGGAAAACTTGCTTTCAAAGGTTAATAAAAATTTGTCTTCATAGAGTTAGCATGTGACATGGTCAGGATTAGAATCTGGCCACTGAATATTTGACCCTTAAAACCACCTCCAAGGTATTTTTCTTTCAACTTATGAATATAGATTATTATAAAAAGTAGTACTCCCAACATTTATCTGATATCTCATTATTACTTAGACATATGGGCTATCATTAAATTTTTTTAAAATTTCTGCTGATCTCTGCATTCATATTTATTTAACCAGATCCTATGTTAGACACTGAGCATTTTGAGGAGAAATATTTAGATAATAACCATAACTAATAATCATGGATTACAAGTTGAAAATATATACTACTATCATGCCATATTTTTGATCTAAAATTAATTTGGCATTTCAAAAAGAAAAGGAAATATAGAGAGAAGAAATAATGAAGACGTGAAAGCAGTTAATTATAATGTAGTATGGAAACGTATCTCATGTAAGCCTCAGAAGTCAAGAACACTGTTTAAACCCTCTATCCTGAAATATGGAGGAAACTCAATATGTGTATTTGTTTCTTTGTAAAGGAAAACCTGTTTCTATTGGCAACACTTCTGTGACCAAACGTGTGAGTTTTCCACACCAAGCAATTCTCCAATTCTCTGTGGACACCATCTGTGCTTCCTACAATTTAATTCTGTTTGATACTAACTACTTGGAGCTAGGACAGACCCCACAGGTTAAGGTTCAGTCCCTCAGAACTGCCTCAGTCCCTCATCAGAAGCCAGTTTCAAGCAGTGTGTCCCCAAGTCACCCATGCTAGGGTCCTGCTTGCTTACACTCTGAGGATTCCCACAATGTCCTCCTCTGGTTCCATGATCTTATGTAATGGCTCACAGTGATCACTTTACTTATATTTACTAGTTTATTTAAAAGGATTCAAATGAACAGCCAGGTAAAGACATACATAGGGCAAGATTTGAAGGATCCTGAGTGAAGGAGCTTCTGTCTCCATGGTATTGGAGTATACCATCCACTTTCCAACCTCACATATGGATGTATTTACTAACCAGGAGGCTCTCCAAACCTCACTGCTTAGGGATTTTATGCAGGTTTCATTATATAGACATGATTGACTTAATCATTGGCCATCAGTGATTTATTCAATCTCCAGCCCTTGTCTCCTTTCTGCACGTTGGGAGTTGGGGCTGAAAGTTTTAGCTTTTTAATCTTGGCTGGGAATATCTCTTGCTCTGAAGTTATCTAGGGACTTACACCATGAGTCATCAAACTAACATACAAAAAGATATCTCACTCCATATACACCAAGAGTCTTACAAGTTCTTGAGTCAGGAACTGGGGACTTACATCAAATAACTGGAGACCAAGACAAATGATGCTCATATTACCCATAAACACTAAAATATTACAAAGGTTTTAGGAATGCTATATCAGGAATTGGTAACAGAGATCAAATACATATTCCCTATTATGTTATACTTTGCTTGTTTTAAATGAAATGTAGTAATTGAGTTCATATTAGACTAAAACTATGTGCCTTCTTAAGAATTGAAAAATTGTACCAGGAAAATTGGAAAGGCTTCACAGATTTTGGAATAAGGCTGCAGGATTTACTACTCTCTCTCTTTTTTTTCCTTTATTTTATTTTCCATCCATCACAGGCTCTCCAACAGATGCACTACCTCCCCAGATTTATTCACCCAATGATCGTGTGGTCTATGAGAAAGAACCAGGTAATTATAGCTGTGCCTCTAAAATTCACTGAGGTTCTCTTAATTACAAAAAATAAAAGGAAACTTTAGTACAAGACAATAAGGACTATTATAAAGAAATACATGAATTTGAACTGAAATGTTGGCAGTTCTGGGGATCAGCTACTTCACTGATCTCAAGGGCAGCTCTGGGAATCTTTGCTTCTCTCTCAGCATCTGCTCCCTTCTGCTAGCAGTTTTCCTCTGCTGATTGGTGATTTCTGTGTGATGCAAACTTGACTTTGCACAAGGTTTTGGCTTAATGAGGATGCAACAAGAACATAGGACATCCTTCAACCTTCTGCTCCACTATAAAAAGGGCAGAGGATGAAACTTGGAGACAGGACCGTGGCTCTCAGAGGTCTAAATCGATAGAGATAATACACCTAGATTCAGAACACCACAGAATGTTTACTGTGGCTCTCTGACTCTCCTATTTTTGTAATTTTTCATGCTGGAAAAAAAAATTGCTTATAACTGTCTAAATAAGAAATAATTTATGTCCTCTGACTCAACATTTCCCAAGTTAAGTGAATAGAAAACTATAGAAAAACTTTAACAATTTCTAAATTGTATCATTTATAATAAATTCATTCAGTATGCAACATGAAAGAGAATGTGTATAAAATGTTCTAAAGATAATATAGCCAATGATCAGCATGAATGGAGAACAGCAATACCAAAAAAAAATAAAATGAGTTTGCAAAAGTTGTTTGCCTTATTTAAAAAAAAGAGATTACATTATGGGATCTGCCAACCTCAAACAAGCTGAATTTCCTGGAATTGGCTTTGGCTTTGTATAATAATATGAACATTCTTCCCACTGTCAGGGTAAACTCCTATTAATCACTAAAACATGTTTCATCTACTTATAATATCATGTTTTCATAAACAGTTCTGGATTTGATGTTCATTTTATCACTTTATTGATCTAGGAAACTGGAGGAGAAAGACATACGAACTATACATCAGAAGGGAGAATAGAATATGATCCCAAAGTTAGATCAACCTAAGTACAAATCAGAGTGATCAGGTAACCTATCCTCTAAACCTGACACTTTCTGAGAGTGAAAATAGTCACTATTAATAACTCACCAGGAATCCAGGCATAAAAGAGTATTCTTCTTAGTAAGCTAAGATGGGAAATCCAGTTTAGGTCAAATTCTGGCCTAATACTTATAATAATTTGACCTAGAAATGTCTTTTATCATTTATGTGTAAGGTAGCTTTCTGTTGCTGTGACATAATACCTGAAACAACAACTTTAAAGGAGAACTGGTTTATTTGGACTAAGTTTCAGAGGTTTCAGTCCATGGAGAGCTGGCTCTCTTGTTTCCAGGCCTGTGGTAAAGTAGAACATCTTGGTGGTAAATGTGTGGTAAACCAAAGATGGCCAGAAAGCAAGGGGAGGGCACGTGTCCAACTCCTAAAGGTTCTACCACCTCCCCAAAGTGCCTACAGCTGGGGACTAAGCCTTTAGCATATGAGATTTGTGTTACATTTAAGATCCACACTATAACTGTCTCTAAGACTCAGTTTTTGCTTCTGTAAAACATGAGTATATCCTTAAGATTAAATAACCTTGATTGATATAAATATTTAGCACAATTACTTGTGCAAAATTCCAGTGTGTAGATTGCTGCTGCTGTTACTGTTAACTACTCTTCTTTCTGTCTGGGGATCTCCCTAATCTCATTTTTCCATCTCAGAAGCATACTTTGGAACTTCTATTTTTAAATTGCCTGTAAGTTTATTGAATCCACCCCAATATCTTGAGAGTTTCAAAATGAGGAATTTGTGGTCAGTTCTCTTCATTGATGGAATGTTCCATCTTCCTTGGACAACAACCAAAGATCTGGGGAGTCTTTTCTTGGTCACCCTTTGTTTATGAGAGAAATAACAGAAAAGAGGAGCATTCCATAGAGATTTGACTAAAAAGTTATTGCCAGAGCCTTTTTGAATAAACAGTGTCACTTACAGAATATGTAGATTGCATTAAATGTGGCCATTCTAGTAATTTTAAATAAAGCTGTTGACCTTCTTTAATTGGTTTTGTCTTCTATTTTATTATTATTTTTTGTAATAAAGTATGGCAGATTGCATTAAGATAGTTCACAAGAGAATTAGACCAATGGAGTCATGTGAAAGTTGAAAAATGATGTCTTAACACAGATTAACTTTATCTGCTACCTGTTTTTTTTCTTTTTTCTTTTTTCTTTCTTTTTTTTTTTTTTAAGGAGAGGAGCTACTCATCCCCTGTAGAGTCTTTTTTACATTCATTAAGGACTCTCACAATGAGGTTTGGTGGACCATTGATGGGAAAAAACCTGATGACATCACTATTGACATAACCATTAATGAAAGGTATCATGCGGGCATGTAAGGGGTGATTAACCTTTGTTCATCAGTCAAAGGCCCTTTGATTTATATTAGTTAATGAAAGTAAAAATTCTCATTTTTGCCTATAACTAACAAAATTTTCATATATTTAATGCTTACATCTCAAAGCAGGGATACTAGACTTGCCATTCATGGACTACATGTCACCCAAGAATTGACTTAGAATGACCTGAGGCTAGGCATCTTCATCATAGTTTGCCAGCGGGGCATGTACCATACTGCTTCTTAAGCCCTACAGGATTCATATATTTATGATATCAATTGGAATTAGATGGAATGTGCATCCTACATGAATGGACAGCTTACAAAATAAGGTTGAATATACTTGAAAGTAGTTGTTTTCTTTTTCTCAATCCTGTATGTGCCCATGTACTTATGCCTCAGATAATTATAGGTTAGCTCTTGTAGTTCCTTGTCTTTCTCCCTCTCAAATACTTCATAATTACTTTGAAAATGTTGAATAAACAAATAAATGTTCATGAAGTTTTGTTTTAAAAGTGAATGGGTAACAATATAGCTCACTCATAAAATAACAAACTGGGTCACTCTACCCTTAAAATTACCTGATTTTTTAAGGGAGATGGAAAAGAGAAAAGTATCGAAGACAGAAGACTTCTCTGTAAATGAAGTATACCATTGCCAAAGAGCAACTGGTTCACTGCAGCTAGCAATGAGATTAGCTGATCAACTATGTGGCAAAGTAGTTTCAAGACCTTAAGCTTTATCACTTATGTGCAAATAGACCTTAAGCCACTTGAATTTCTAGAATTCTAAATCTATGTTTTCTCCTAACAGTCAATTCAAATTTTGTGCAAAAATCATAAAATGTTTACTTCACAGCAGGTACAGTAGGAGTAACAATGATAGAGCAATATTTTCAGTACAATGTGATAAATGCAGTGACTGAGATGCATTGGATGTTATTGGAGGATTTAATAGGAGAGTCAGTCAGTTTAAGGAGATTATGTAATGCTTCTAAGATGATACAGTACCAAAATCAATATTTGAAGGATGAATAGAAATTTTTCTAGTTAAAGAAATGAAAAGAATGTTCCTAGTAAAAGGAACATCCTGCGTAAAGGCCTGGAGTTTAGAGAAGCAGAGCATATTGAAAGGCATAAAAGAAGCTTTCTGAAATTGAGCTTTTTTTTTTTTTTCAGAAGGAATTGATGAAAGATGGGGCTAGAGGCTCCAAGGGAGAATTATTATTGATCATTTCAGGAATTCTGAACATCGTGTTTCCCATCTTCATAATAATAATGAATGAATAGCAATGAAGTCATGCTGTTCCTCCTTGCTGCTATTGAAACACATTCTCAGTGCTCAGAATAGCAGGGGAGTTAAATTTGGACTGAACCAATCAGAACCCTTAATCAAATTTTCCTGACTGACAGACAGTAAGCTTCATCCAAAGGAGAACCTGGATGGCAGTTGCTATAGGAGATACATATTTTTACTCTTAAAGGAATGGAGTACAAAAGAATTTTAAATCTTGATCTTAGACCCAAAATACTTGATCTTTAATTTACTGAGGTTTGAACATATTTATTTATTTATTTTAATTTTTTATTTATTTTTTTATTGTTGGTCATTCAAAACAATACATAGTTCTTAATATATCATATTTCACAGTTTGATTCAGGTGGGTTATGAACTCCCAGTTATACCCCGTATACAGATTGCTGTATCACATCAGTTACCCTTCCATTGATTTACATATTGCCATTCTAGTGTCTGATGTATTCTGCTGTTTGTCCTATTCTCTACTATCCCCCCTCCCCTCCCCTTTTCTCTCTCTACCACCTCTACCGTAAATCATTTCTTCCACTTGTATTGTCTTGTCTTACCCCTCCTTTCCTCTTATATGTCATTTTGTATAACCCTGAGGATCGCCTTCCATTTCCATGCGATTTCCCTTCTCACTCCCTTTCCCTCCCACCTCTCATCCTTGTTTAATGTTAATCTTCTTCTCAAGCTCTTCGTCCCTACCCTGTCCTTGGTTACTCCCCTTATATCAAAGGAGTCATTTGGCATTTGTTTTTTAAAGATTGGCTAGCTTCACTTAGCATAATCTGCTCTAATGCCATCCATTTCCCTCCAAATTCTATAATTTTGTCATTTTTTAATGCAGAGTTGTACTCCATTGTATATAAATGCCACATTTTTTTTATCCATTCATCTATTGAAGGGCATCTAGGTTGGTTCCACAATCTTGCTATGGTGAATTGTGCTGCTATGAACATCGATGTAGCAGTGTCCCTGTAGCATGCTCTTATTAGGTCTTTAGGGAAAAGACCGAGAAGGGGAATAGCTGGGTCAAATGGTGGTTCCATTCCCAGCTGTCCAAGAAATCTCCATACATATTTAATTTCACAAAGTTTTCTTGCTCTGAGCAGATCCTCCCTTTATCTGTTAGGATTTAACCATGAGATTTCCGTATCTTCTTCCAAATATTCTACCTTTGTTCAGAATCTAATAGTATATGCTGTACTTCGGTGGAATTACCGAAGTACAGCATCTACTATTGTAGGATAATAATAATAGTCTTCAACAAACATTTATTAAGCTATTATTGTTCTAATACTTAAGCATTAATATAATCAGTTCTCAGAATTCTTCAGTAAGTTAATTCATATAATGCACCTTGTAGGGATTACTACCTTCCTTTTCCAAAACTGGAGCACACCGCAAGAAAGATTAGCCATACTGCCCGAAGTTTATAGCACTAAATGACAAAACCTGGATCAAAACCCAAATAGGTCTGATCTCAGAAGATTATTTCTAAATCAATACAGCATCCTGCCTCAGAAATTTGAGTGAAGGAGACAGTTGGCTTTGAAGAAAAAGCTCTAGCAAGAAGTTAGCATTGGGATTTGATCTAGACATTAGGATAGTGTGCAGTATAGATGGTGAAGAGCTTGTTGATATCTAGCTCTTCCCCTTTTATGGTCACTGCATTGCAAGTAACACTGCTCATTAGCATTCTTTCTGCCCTCACCTGGGTAGGGGCTCTGTGGGTGCTTATGTGTCTGATTCACAGAGCATAATGGCCTCTGAGTCTCATGAATGCTTTGGTTTTCTTTTCCTTGTGTCTAGCATAAGTTATACTAAAACAGAAGATGAAACAAGAACTCAGATTTTGAGCATCAAGAAAGTTACTCCTGAAGATCTCAAGCGTGACTATGTCTGTCATGCTAGAAATGCCAAAGGGGAAGTTGACAGAGCAGCCAAGGTGAAGCAGAAAGGTAATGGATGCACTCAGCAGATGGCTCTGTGAAGTCCAAGTGTAACAAGTGGTGAATAGGAAAACAGGAAACACTGAGAGCTCCTAGCATGGCCTCTGACACATAGTAATGAATCAGTTTGAATGAGAACACAAGCAAAAGTTTCCATCTATGTGAAAATACTCAAATTATTTTTTTCCTGGTAATGTTAGTACCTTAGTACCCAAATTGTTGCTCAAAAAATCCATACAATCATGAGACTCAGTTTTATACCTATTCCATCATAAAAAGTGAAAAATAAAGAAAATATTCATAGCTACCAGGATGTAATAAAATTGGTAGAGTCACATGTTGTTTGTGAATTATAATGTTACTTTTAGAAATCATTGATAGCAGAGTTCAAGTTTCATAAAGTTGATCATACCTTATGACTTAATTCTTTTGGAGATTTAAATATAAATTAAATATAAATTTAAACATAAATCACCTAACAGGCAATTAGGTATCTATGAAAATTCATAGAATTATCTATAAAAATGAAACACAAATAGCAACCATCTAATTGTGTGCAAGTAGTTAAGGGATAGAGTATTCTTGCAGAAAAATGTAATTTTAAAATTACCATTTTACATACTATGTGTCAATATTCAAGTAGTTTATATAATGTACCAATAGCTATAACTGCTAAAATGAAAAAAAATTAACTTAAAATAATGTAAAAAATGATTTCTATGTTAATATTACCCTATTTTTACATAATAAATAAAAATTATAAAGCCTTCTTGTGTGAGCTGTTGCTCTAAAACAGGCTGTCTAATATTATTTTTGGGTCTCTCCCCTAATACAGTATCCCAGACAATTAATCCCTTTCAGAGTCTTTTTCAGTGGTTGAGAGAAAAGAAATGATGTCTTCACATCACACATGCAATGAGGTCATTCAGAAACATCCTGGATTCTACTGTTTGATAAAGCTTGTAATATTCATAATAAAAGTGAAAATAAAAATTAAAAAACAGCTTATAATTGTACATTTTGCACTGGGACTAAATCTTTTTTTTTTTTAACTAATGAACAAACAGGATGCACCTGAACATTTCATTACACATGAGATAGAGGCAAAGCCTAAAATGTGTATATCTCTCAAGTCATACTGGATTTGTTCAGGATAAGTCATTGCTTCTGCTCCTCAGTTGCCTAAAGACTAAAGTACATGATGTTAGCAGTTCTTCAATGTTAGATCCTGAAAGCACTACTAAAAATCATTATGGATTACATCATGCAATGCATTATCTCTACTTTAGAAGTCAGCCTGTTGAAATAGTGATTTCTGTGCATCTTAACTCCATGACCTTGAAAAGTCACTGAATCTCTCTGAGTCTCAATTTCTTAATATTTAAAGTAGGCAAATGAGTGCCAATACCTCATCAGGTTGTTTTAAAGTGCTCAGAGCGGGTACTAGTGTATATCTCTATGTATTAAATGCTCAGTAAACATTAGCTTTAAGTATTATTTCCACAAGGCTTTCATAGGTGTTACTTGACAAAGGCTTTCAAATAAATATCATAGGTGAGGTTGAGCAGTATTAATCGAGTTATTTTAATTCAGGACTCATAGATTCTTTAATATATAACATTTGATATGAATATCTACAGTGGGTTGGATTATTATTATTGGCAGGATATTTTCAAATATGTTTCCAGATTTCTTAATTATGGAGCATTTTATTGGGATTTTCTTCTGAGACTTGTATTCTGGGGAACAATCATGGAGGTTATATAAATTAATAAGTAATTGTCAAAGCATAGAAACTATATAGAAATAAAGGACAAGTCTGCCCACCATAGTCACGTGAGTAGCTACCCTGACACAGAAGCCCTGCTCTGAATGTAGCATGGACACCATCAGGGTGAAAAAGACGTGTGGACCCACTAGACCAGATGCTCTGTCCTGAAAGGAAAGCCAGACAATGAGCCATTCAGATCTGTACACCCAGTGGTACCAGAAGGGTGGTGGCTTTGTTTTACTTAGCTTCTGTTCTGGGCCAGCTAGTGCTAGAATTCAGATATGATATCTGAGCTCACATTCATGCTTTGCATTTATGAATCCTTCTTTGATTCATTAACAAGCATTCTATGTACTCTATGAAAATGATGAGAGGAAGGGGATTGGATCTAGAATAGGTTTTATTGACAGCATAATTGTATCAATCAGCCAAAGCCAAGTGTTATAGAAGATGGAGCTAATGTAAACATGTGACATAATGCACTTGGTTTATAATAGGAAAGTTCTGGGGACTGAGGGATGGTGTATGTTTAATTTTATGAGAACCTGCCAAATCTATTCCAATGAGGTGGCATCAATTCCCGCCTCCACTAACAATGCAAGTGACCTATTTCTTCACTACTTTTGGACTTGTCAAACCTTAAAATTTTAGCCATACCACTGAGTAGTGGTAGAATGTCATTTTTAATTTATACTTCTCAGAGATTAGTGTCATTAAATACTTTTTATGAGCTTATAGGTCACTACTTACTAGTTATTTCTGTGAAGAAGTGTCCTTTGACATTTTTACCCACTTTTTGGTCATTTGTGATTTAATCTAAAGTGTTATAGGACACGCACCTATGTGCACACACAACACATTCTCAATACAAGTCATTTGTCAAATATGAAACTTATACATATTTTCACCTAGTATATGGATTCCTTTTTCTTTGATATATAATTTTTTAAACAATTACGAAGTTTCTTTTATGAATTTCTTCTATTATGGTTAGTGCTTTCTAAGTCTTGTATCACCAGTCTTTGTCCTGTATTAATAGTCCTGTATTCCTCTGGAAAATTAGATTTTTCCTTATGTAGTTAGGCCTATGATGCATTTCAAATTATGTTTTTATGGTGTGAGGTATAGGTTAAAGTCTAGTATTTTGTTTTTGTTTTTATTTTTCAAATAGATGGTTGCTCCAGCATTATTATGTGGAAAATATTTCCCTTTTTTCTTGAATTATTTTGGTAACTTGGCCAAAAAATTCCTTTGCCTCAATGACAGCTGGTCTATTTTGGTATCTCCTGCTCTATTAATCTGTGCCTCTTTGGTCTAATACCTCTTCATCTTGATTAACATAACTTAGGATATATGTAAGGACTATTATAGAGACCATATGTTTTCATATGGATTTTAGTATCAGCTTGTCAAGATCTATACAAAAGCTTGCTGGAATTTTGTTTGGGACTGTATTAAACATATAAACCAATTTGGGGATAACGGAACACTTAAAAATATTGCGTTTTCCCATCCATGAAGATGATGTTTATCTTTTACTTTATGTTTGTCTTCATTAATTTCTTTTAGCTTTTTTTCTGTATTTGAGTGTACAAGTTTTGCACACATAATATCAAATTTAACTCTCTTTTTAGTTTTAGACTTTTGTGCTGTTCTCACAGTATATTCAAATTCTACTTTACAATTGTTCAGTAATTAAACACAGAAGTGCAACTAATTAATTGATCTTGATCTTTTGACCTTCCCACATTCATTAATTATAAAATAAGCTTTTGCTTGTTTGCTTGGTTTGGTTTGGGCTCTTTAAGATCATGTCATCCATAAATAAAAAGAATTTTATGTATTCCTTTCCATAGTTTATACCTTTGATTATTTTGCAGTGTATAGTTCTTTTTTTTTTTTTTTTTTTTTGGACCTCTCATACACTGATCAGTAAATTATGGGACATGATCGTCTTTGCATTTTTCCCAAATTTAGAGGGCAGGCATTCAATATTATATATTGTTATATATAATATGATGTTATCTATAGGTTTTACTGTAAATGACTTATCTACATAAAGGTAACCTTTTATTTTTAGTTTGCTGAGAGGTTTTTTGTTTGTTTGCTTAATGAGTGTGTTGAATTTTTACTTCCATCTGTTGAGAGATTCATGAGTTTTCTTAATTTTAGTCTGTCAGTGTGATAATTTATAATGATTATTTTGAATTTTTCATCTAATCTTGCATTCTTTGAATAAACCCCGTATCATCACGATTTATTGTCTTTCCTGTATATTACTAAGACTTGATTTGTTAATGTTTTGTGAAAATATTCATTCATGTTGAAGATTTGTCTTAGTCTTTGTTTATGAGGGATATTGATTTAAATTTTTATCTCTTGTAATGCCTTTTACCAAATTTTAGAAATAGCTTATTTTGCTATTATCTGATAGCCTGTGTATAAAATTGGTATTCATTTCTAGCTCAAGTTTTTAAAAATCTATTATTTTTTATTGATGCACAGCAATTATCCAGAAGAGTAGGTTTCATTGTGGAATAGTCATACAAGCACATAACATTTTTTTCAATTTCAGTTAACTCCTCTTGCCTTCCTCTCTCTTCCCCAATCCCATTCTTCCACTCTACTGATCTCCCTTCTATTTTCATGAGATGTCTCTCTCCCTTTCCCTCTTCTTCCTTTTCATTTCAGATTCCTCCCTGACTTCCACATAAAACAGGAAACATACAGTCCTTGACTGTCTGAGTGTGGCTTATTAAGCTTCACATGATGCTTCCTAGTTCCATCTATTTTTCTGAAATGACTAATTCCATTCTTTTTTTGGCTGAATAGAACGCCATTGTGTGTATATATCACACTGTCTTTATTCTTTTATCTGTTGATGGACACCTAGGCTGGTTCCATGATTTGGCTATTGTGAATTGTGCTGCTATAAACATGGGTGTGCGTACCTCAGAGAATACCAACGAGTGGTATACTTGGTTCATATGGTGGTTCTATTCCTAGCCCCTTGAGGAACCTCCACACTGATTTCTATAGTGCTGTATTAATTTACATTTCCACCAATGGTGTATAGTTACTTTTCCCCCACATTCTCACCTGCATTAATTGTAATTTGTATCTCTTTTTTTTTTGGGGGGGTAGTAGGAATTGAATTCAAGGGCACTCTACCACTGAGCCACATCCCCAGCCCTATTTTGTATTTTATTTAGAGAAGGGGTCTCACTGAGTTGCTTATTACCTTACCATTGCTGAGGCTGGCTTGAAACCTTCGATCTTCCTGTCTCAGCCTCCCAAGCTGCTGGGATTACAGGTGTGTGCCACCACTCCTGGCATAATTTGTATTCTTGATGATTGTCATTCTAACTGGATTGAGATGAATTCTTAGTGTTGTATTGATTTGCATTGTCCTAATGGCTGAAGATGGTGAACAAACTTTTTTGGTCTGTTTTTGTTGGCCATTTGTACATCTTCTTTTGAGAAGTATCTGTTTAGTTTATTTTCCCATTTGTTTTTTAGGTTTTTTTGATTTTTTATATTAAGTTTTTGAAGTTCTTCATATATTCTGGATACTAATCCTCTCTTGAAAGTATAACAGACAAAGATTTTATCCCATACTGTAAGCTGTCTCTTCATTCTCTTATTTCCTTTGGGGTACAGAACTTCTTAATTTGATCAATCCTCTTTGTTAGTTTTTGTTATTATTTCTTGAGCTATTGGAGAATTATTCAAGAAGTCATTATCTGTGCCTATATCTTGAAGTGTTCCCCTGTGTTTTCTTTTAGCAGTTAAAAGTTTTAGGTCCTATACTTAGGTCTTTAATTTGTTTTAAATTGATTTTTGTACAGTTTGAGAGTGAGGGATCTGCTTTATTCTTCTACATATGAATATTCAGTTTTCTCTCCACATTTTTTAAAGAGGCTATCTTTTCTCCTTCATCTGTTTTGGACTCCTTTGTCATGAATCAGATGGTTTTAATTGTATAAGTCTTTCTCTGTGTCTTTTATTCTATTCTGTTGGTATATGTGTCTGTCTTTATGCTAGTACCATGCTGTTTTTGTTACTATGCCTCTGTAGTATATTTTTCAATTGAATATTGTTAGACTTCTGTAATTATTCTTTTCTTGGTTGGAATTACTTTGGCTATTCTTATTCTTCTGTATGAATTTTAGGACTTTTTTTTCTCATTCCTTGAAGAATGTTATTGGTATTTTAGTAGGGATTACATTGAATATCTAGATTGCATTGGGTGATATGGCCAATTTACCCAATATCCATGAATATTGGAGGCCTTTTCATATTTTAGTGTCTTCTTCAGAAATTTCTTTCTTCTGTGTTCCATAATGTTCATTGTGTAGGTATTTCTTGGTTAGGTTTATTCCTAGGTATTTTTATTAAGGTTATTGTTTTCATGATTTCTTTGCATTTATTATTAGCATATAGAAAAGTTATTGATTTTTTTATGTTGATTTTGTATCCTGCTAGTTTGCTAAAAGTCTAGTAGAGTCTTCTAAGTATAAGATCATTTCTGAAGTAGGGATAATTGACTTCTTTCTTTCCTACTAGTATCCCTTTTATTTATTTTTTTGTCTTGTTACTTTAGCTAAAATTTCAAATACTATATTCAATACAATTGGTGAGAGTGGACATCCTCATCCTATTCCTGATTTTAGAATAAAATTTCTCAGTTTTCCCCCTTTCTACATGTAATAGGATTTGGGTGTGTCAGATCTTTCTATACCTAGTTTCTATGGAGCTTTTATCAAAAAAGATTTTTAATTTTGTCAAAGGGTCAAAGGCTTTGTCTGCATCTGTTGAGATTTTCATGTGATTTTTAGCCTCAGTGTTTTTACCTGGTCTGTTATGTTTATTGATTTGCATTTGTTGAAACCTTCTTTCATTCCTGGAATGAAACTAATTTGATCTTGGTATATAATCTTTTGAATGTATTATTCAATTTTGTTTGCAAGTATTTTATTGAGAATTTTTGCATCTGTGTTCATCAAGGACATTGGTCTGTAGTGTTTTTTTTTGCTATGGTTATTTTGTATACCTTTGTCTTGTTTTGATATCAGGGTGATATTGGCTTTGTTCATGTAATGAATTTCGGTATGTTCTTTTTCTTTTATGGTAGTTTTGATAATTTGTTTTTCAAGAATTTTTTTTTCTAATTTACCTAAGTTGTCACATTATTGGCTTACAGTTTTTGTTGAATCATTTTCTCATTTAATATCTACAGAATTTTTGGTGTTGTTCCACCATCATTCCTGAAATTAGTAAATTCTGTTTTCATTGTGTTTCAAATGGGTTTCCCAATTTTATTAAGTTTTGCAGTGAACAAGCAGGTGTTCATTTTTTCCTATTATGTTTCTTTATGGCATTTCATTATTTTACTCATCTTTATTATTTTCAACTTTTATTACTTTATTTTTAATTTGAATTTTTCCATCATTTTAAAATAAAAGCTGAAGCCACTGATTTTTTAAGTAATCCTTCTTTTCTAATATAAGCATTCTGAACTATGAATTTCCCTCATGGGATTTTTTTCAACCAAATTTAAGAAATGTTGAAATTTTATTATCATTCTGTATAAAATCTTTTCTAATTCTTTTTATTTGTTTTGACCCATGTGTTGCTTAAGCATAAGTTACCTGATTTATATATCTGTGGGGGATTTTCTAGATCTTTTAATTATGCTATATATTAAAATCGATCTGATTGTTAAAATTGACTTAATGTTCTCTCTTGGAAAAATAATTTATAGTATTTCATATGTCATCTAAATTTAGGTAATTAAATTAGCAATGGAGAAGGAAATTGAAGGGAAGGATTTCTCTGACTTAGAACCACCTGAGGAAATTTTATGATGGAGTGGAAAGAATTTTGATTTCAAACACACCTAGGTTCAAGTTTGGGCTCTGGTGCTAGCTATGTTTATAAACTGACCCAAGTGGTCCTTTTCTTATCCTTCAAATATGCAACTCTCAAAGTATCTGTGAAAACTGAGGAAATGGGTAATACATACTTTGCATGGTGCTGTAAGCTTGTTTTTTAGCTTCTAATTTAATTTTGTTGTGACCAAAGACATACTCTGTTTGATTTATTTCCTTTTAAGTTTTGGTACTTTTAAGGCCTAGCAGGTTGCCTGTTGCAAATGTTTCACATGCACTTGAAAAGGGCATATATTTCAGTGTATGGATGTGGTATTCTGTAAGCCCCAACTAAATCAGTTGGTTTTAACATTGTTCATGTCTTCTATTTTCTTGCTATTATGTTTTCCATCATCCTAGTCATCCAATTGTTGAAAGAAAGGAGGTTGTTAAAATCTTTCTTCTTATTTTTTCCAATTCTTTCCTCCATTTTGCCAGTATTTGTTTTGTGTATTTTTGAACTGGGTTATTAGACTCAAAAATTTCTCATTAATCTTCCTTGCTTCCTTTCTTTCCCCCTTTCTCTCTTTCTGCCCCCCTCCTCTCTTCTCTTTCCTTATTTAATTATTTATTTATTTATCTTTTTTTTTTCTCCCCACCCCACCCCCTTCTTTTTTTTCCCCAAGGTCTCTCTGTGTTGCCTAGACTGATCGCTACCTCTCCCATCTCATCCTCCAGAGTAGCTGAACTACCATGTATCCCCTGCATCCCGGTCAATATGTCATTCTGATGAATTGACTGTTTTAAATTATAAAATAGTCTATTTTTTCTGTAATACTGTAATATTAATTAAGACACTGTAACTTTATGGTAGTTAGTATTTGTATATCTTTTTCCATTTTTTTTTTAAATTATGTCATTGTCTTTATATTTAATGCATATATTGTAAATACAGCATATTATTGGGTCTTGGATTTTTTAACCCAACCTGATAACTTCTATCCTTTAATTTGAATGTTTAGTCCATATATATCTTTGATACAATTATTTGTTTAGGTTATGGGAATTGAATCCAGGGGTGCTTTACAACTGAGCTAAACCCCCAGTCCTTTTTAGTTTTTTTTATTTTGACAGAGAGTCTTGCTAAATTGTTTATGGTCTCACTAAATTTCTGAGACTGGCTTCAAACTCATGATCCTCCTGCCTCAACCTCCTAAGTCACTGGGATTACAGGCAATTTTAAACTGGTTTTATTTAATTCTATCATCTTGCTTTGTGTTCTCTACCTTTTTCATCTACTCTTTGTTTTATTTACTTTCCTACCTTCTTTCTTTTTGATTAATTGGTAATTTCTTAGAATTCTACTTTATCACCTTTTCCTCCTGTTTCTTCTACCTCTTTTTATTGTTTTTGTTTGTTTTGTTGCTTGTTTTTAGTTTTTCCTCTAGAATTTGCAATAATTATTTTGAACTAATTGGATATTACTTTATGAAATCCTTGCAATGGCATACTTCCATTCCCTTTCTCCTGTTCATTATGTTGTATATGCAGAAAATATTAGTTTTGCATGTATTATGAAATGCCATAATGTATTGTTATGATTTTTCCTTTAAATGATTATCATTTAGTTAAATTAAGTGAGATAACTAGCACTTTATTTGCATATTTTCCATTTCTGGCACTATATTCATTCTTGGTAACATTATAGTCTTCAGAACTATTTAATATTTCTGATGGTTCACATCTGCTGGTGATACATCCTCTCAGTTTTGTTTTACTCTGAAAATGTCTTATTTCACCTTTTTTATATTTCAATATAAAGTTTTCAAATGCATGTAAGATTTAAAAGAATTATACAGTGAGCATATACCCTACCTAGATTCTACCATTAAGGTTTTGCTATTTTGTTTTTTTCATGTATCTAGTCACTCATTTTCCCATTTATTGATTCATCTTATTTTTGATACCTTATAAAGCAGTGTCAATATCAGTTGTTATTGCCTAAATGTTTAAGCATCTTAACATTACTGAGATTTTAAAAATTTATTTATAATTCCTTTTTTTGGTAAAACCTACAGTAAGAAATTGTATAACTCAAGTATATCATTTGATAACTTTTGAGAAATGAATATATCTATGTAGCCTAATACACTATCATGATATAGAATATTACCATAACCCAGAGAATAACTCCCTGATCCTTCCACTAATGGGTTTATTCCTACTTCCCCTGCCTCCTCCACACTTGGTAAGATGATTGGTTTAAATTTCTTTCTGAGAAGATTGTTTTTTCCTCTTCTTGAACTGTATATTTGTGGACCCATATAGGATTCACCATTGTACAAATGTTCTTTAATTTAGCAACTGTTCTTGATATACACCCACACTGTTGTGCTTAGTAGTCATTTGGTTCTTTTGTTTGCCAAGGAGTAATTTTTCAAAAGAACGTATTGCATTTTTTTTTATTCATTCTCTGGATGGTGGACATCTGAGTGTTTTCCGGTTTGGGGGTCTTTTAAATAATGCTTCTGTGAACATTCTTATTCATGTCTCTTTATGGACTTATTTTACTTTTCTGAGGTGAATACCCATGACTAGAATCACTGCTTAATTTTATCAGAAACTGTTAAGACATTTCTTCTTAAGTGGCTGTATCATTTGTACACCACCACCCAGAGCGTATGCAAATCTTCACCATTTGGTGTTCTTAACTTCAACTCTAATGGTGAGTGTGCCTTATTATAATTTTATTTTTATTTCCCTCATGACTAAATACTGAGAACTTTTTCCTGTGCTTATTAACCATCTGTAAGTGTTCTGTGATATGACAGTTTAAATATTTTTATCCATTTTACAAGTGGGTGAATTGTGCTTTTATAATTGAGTTGTAGGCGTTCTTTATCTGCCCTGGATAACACTCCTTTGTCACATACATGTTTTTCAGATACTTTCCCATTCTTTCACATGCCAGTCTGTTTACTAGTTTTTTTTTTAATTTTTTTAATATTTATTTTTTAGGTGTAGGTGGACACAACACAGAACCCGGGTCTTGCCCGTGCTAGGCAAGTGCTGTACTGCTGAGCCACAATCCCAGCCCCTTTTACTAGTGTTTTAAATTGATAGAGGCTCTTACTTTTGATGAGGTATTTTAAATTACTTTTACTTTAATGCTTATCGCTTCCTCTGTCTTAGGAGAGCTCTGCATACTTCAGCCCTGAAGTTCCACCTTTTGTGTAGGTCCATGATCTACCTCTAATTATGTTTTTAAATAAATGATATGAAGTAGGAATTGAAGTTTAATTTTTTTTTCATATGAATAGCCAGTGATTCTGATGCTTTTGTTAGTATTTTCACTAGATATGTAATTTTGAGTTGAAAGATTTTCTTTTTGTATTTTAGCTCTTTAAAGATGCCCTTCATTTTTTTTCCTGCAGAAAATTATTTATAATGTGAATTGGCAGCTTTTTAAATTATTATTGTTCTTTTTATATATGTCTCGTTTAATTGTGGTACTGTGGATTGAACTCAAGGTGCTGTACTACTGAGCTACACTCACAGCCCTTTCTATTTTTAAGACATGGTCTCATTAAGTTTCCCAGACTGGCCTCAAACTTGTGATCTTCCTGCCTCAGCGACCCATGTAGCCAGGATAGCAATCATGCACTGCTATGTCCTGCTCTCATTTCTTTTTCTTTTGGGAGATTTTGAGGTTTTCTCATCATCGCTTTGTTTTGAACAATTGAACTATGAGAGCCTTAGGTATGGTTTTATTCTTATGTATCTTAGTTTATTAAACTTATTGGTTCTCTAAGTTTATGTTTATTATTAAATCAAAAAATTTTCAGCTTTTGTTTCTTCAAATATATTTTCCTATAACTCATAGTATTTTCTCTTTCTTTAGTCTTGCAGTAAAATTTATGATACACAACTCAGTAGTTCCCCCTCAGGTAACCAAGCTTCTCATTTAATTTCATTCCTTTTAAAATCTGAGTTTGGATAGTTTCTAGTGACTACTAATAATTTCTTTTGTGACATCTAAGTTGTAGCATTTTTAATTTCAGAAATACATATTTCCATTTCTCTATTGTAATATTGATATTTCCTATTCTTGCATCATGATAGTCAAGATACCCATTGCTTTTAATTCAGCAGACAAATTTTAATATACACTTCAATGTACTTACTGGCAATTGCAGTATCTTTGCCAATTTTGGTTCTATTTATACTGGATGATTTTTTTCTGAATATGGATCACATATTTTTCTCTTTATCCTATTATTTTTTGTCATGTGGTGAACATTTTAGATGCTATATCACTGAATCTCTGGGTTTTATTAGAATGTTGAGTTTTGTTCTAGCAGGTAGTTAATTTGCTTGCATAGGCATTTGCATATTTATTTGTCTTACTTCACTTTCCATATCTGCATTAGAATAGTCAAAAATAAATAGCCTTTTCTGTAGGGCTGCATGGGACCTACTTCTAAGGCTCAGACTTCTGTGGCATCTTTGTAGCTAAATGAAGTTTCTGACCTCTAAGTGGCCTAAACTCAGCTCTTGTCCAGCTCTGCAGAGCTCCAGGTATTGTGCAGTTTCTAGCTGCTATTTGCCTGACCATGTAAAGTACCACCCTAAATACGCTTCGCTTTGATTTGGCCAAAGACTCAGGGTAACCCCATGTGTTTGCTAGAGTTACTTTTCTACTCTACTCCATTGCTAGTGTTCTCTTCTCTCTGGTACTCAGGCCTATAAATACATGCCAACTGTTCTTGAACTCTAATTTCTTTGAATTCAGCGTAACCTCTGCCCTCTTTTGGCTTTCCTCTCTCTGTTCCACAACCCAGTTTTGAGTTCAGGATCCCAAACTCGGGTTGTTAATCCTGCTGCAGGTACAGCCTGGGACACAGCATATGAAATGATTATCAGGTACTCTAGTACTTGCTTCATGAATAGTAGCCTATTAAAAGAAGAAAACTTAAAAGTTAAGATTAAGCCCATGATCCAGGCTTAATCTTCTTTTGTCCCTTTTCCCCATAAGATAACCGTGGATAAGAGAGAAAGGATCCCCATAGATTGCACTCATGTGCTATTAGTTGTCCAATTTTGAAAAACCTTTTGTTTTGTATAAGGAAGGCTATTCTACTATCAATTACTCCTCAAAGGACAGAAGCTGAAGTTCAAAATACATAAACTTTAACACACTGCAATAGCCAAATCAAAACATCTGCAGATCAAGTCCATCTTAAGTCTTTGCTTTACCGTTATTTAAATAGAGAATTCTCTGTTTGCAATTGAGGAAAAAATGGTCATTACCAGTTTCAAAAACTATCAATAAGTTCCATAAGTTTATCAAAGGGTGACCATAGATTCTGTGATCCCTTGGAATCTGAGTATGTGGCATTTGCTTGAAGGACTCAATAGATAGCAAGTTTCCAATTACAATAAGGATGAAATTTGGAGTTTGGAGACATTTTTTTTTACTGTAGAATTGCAAAAAATGAATGGGGGAAATTTGGATTCAGGAATAATAAGAAGCAAGTGGCTACATCCTGAGTTAGATTATTATTGAAATCAATGAGGGAAGCAGTTCAGGAGTCCAATTTGGCCAAATTTCATCACCCCTTTCTGATTGGAAATCCTTTGGTCTGAGAGTGCATAAGGGTAAAATAATTATGTCAAAATGCCAGAGTTTGCAGCTGGGGCAGATAGAACATGTGAGCAGAGTGTCACCCTTTCCTGGTAAACCAGCACAGCTCCACATGAAAGCCTTGTAGGGCATCCCTTGCACCTGACCCAAGCCATTTAGAAAATCAGGCTGGTGGGGAATATTTTAAGAGTTCAATTAGTTAAGTAGCATTAGGGTCTCCTTTTTAGCAAGATGGCTGCACAAAATTATCCATAAATATGACACATGTGATTGTATGACACAAAACTAAATTTAAAGGCTCATTAGAAAAAAAATATATAGTAGTAAAATGAATGCGATAGAAATTTAAGAGGGTGATTGATCTTTTGGTCATTAAGCAAGACCTCTATTGACGGTTAGAAAAATCCATTTCAGGTAAGTGTAGCTAGTGACCTTTCCTCCTCCTCCCCTGGATGGACGTTTTAGAGAGCCAAAATAACTCAGCAAATAATGCAAATAACAGTGGGACCTACCCTGGTGTGCTATTAACATAACACGTACTCGGAAATATCAAGGACACAACAATTTTTCTGCCAGCTACCTGAATTATCTTAGCAAATCCTCAGTAACAACACTTCTGGCATTTTATGGTGGGATTTTCTTCTTTTAATAGGCCACTATTCATGAAGCAAGTACTAGAGTTCCTGATAATCATTTCATATGCTGTGTCCCAGGCTGTACCTGCAGCAGGATTAACAACCTGAGTTTGGGATCCAGAACTCGAAACTCTACAATTGACCCTTTAATTAGAAAAGTTTGGACTCAATTCCACTGATTACCTTTTTTTTTGGATAGAAAACTGTTTTAAAAGGAATCGCTCCCCCTTATATATGACCAATAATTGAACTCATGGCAATATTAGGCAAAGATCCCTGCACTTTGAAGTGAGAATTGCTCCATGGTGATGTTGGGACATTCAACCATGGAGCCACATCCCCAGCCCTATTTTGTATTTTATTTGGAGACAGGGTCTCACTGAGTTGCTTAGCCTCACTTTTTGCTGAGGCTAGCTTTGAACTCATCCCTCACTACAATGACTAATAGACCTCCCTTGCCTCAGCCTCGTCCCCTGGTCAACTCTATCACATACCTTTTTTTTCTTTTTGGCATTGATCACTACTCAAAATTAACGCAGATTTATTTCCTTTTATTTTATTTCCTTTTTACTTTTCTGCATTAGGATATTATCTCCCAAAGTACAGAGATCCTTTCTCTCTTATCCACCATTCTGCCCCCCAAAGGCTGTGGCAAACAGTACATGTTAATAAGTAACTGTCAAATCAACAATTACCTAAGTTAAGCCCTTCTGTTTCAGATTCAGCAAAGGTTCTATTCCTTCCTCAGACTCTTTAGCTAGTTACCACAAGCAACCAAAGGGAAGTTTCTGATACATAGTACAGTGTGAGAATTATTTAAATATCTAAGTAGGATGGATGAAAAGATGGTCCCCACTTGGAAAACTGGGAATGTACAGATTAGGGGAAGTGAGAGGGTGTAGAGAAGCAGGCCTATAAGATAAATCACATTATATAAATAAAACACTGTAAAAAATTATAAACAGAGAAGAGTGGAGATTTCTACAGGCAGAGCTCAGCTTGAAAAAAAGGGTTTTATCTTTCAAAATAATGGCATTTTGAACACTGACCTTAAAAACTAAAACAGGGAAAGCACTGTTCCAATCAGAAATTCTTGCATGACCAAAGTATTTTGTGACGTCTTCTTGAGTTTTGTGAGGAAAGGGCAGTGGTCAACAAGACAGGAAGGTTGTCTGCTGTGACCAGTGATTCAGTTCTAAAAGGCTTGGTTTCCAGGGCTGATGAGTTATAGCCAGTTTTACGATAATTGGGAATTATCTCACTCTATTTCTTATTAAAAAAAAAAGCAGGCATGGTGTCTATGACATAAAAGTAAGCAGGTTATGTGGAAATCTGTCCATAACCACATATTGCAAGTCAGTCTTCAGAGTGTGTATCCCAGAACTGTGGACATGGGAGATGCTTCTAGCGCAAGCATACTAAGCATTTTGGATAAAAGCCCTCTGTTTCTGCCAACTGAAAATAAGATTTTTGAAGCCTCTTTGCAAATAAAGGAAAAGGAACTAAATTCCTTCTCTATGACAGTCTACCAATATCATGGGCTTCTCCAGGTAGGACATTTAAGACTCCATTCCAGAGACAACCAATCAGAGGGTAGAGGGACACTGTTCAAAAATGTTTTGAGTTGATGTATGGGTCAGATTGTGAGTTTAATTAGATAGCTTTCTGAATCCTGCCCAATGTTAAGATTCTGTTTTAGTTTGTTTATCATCAAAGTTCAAATCAACTGATAGCTAAAAGCACCTTCTATGCTACAAACAAAACACAGTAAAATGAATATGAGACAATCTAGTATTATGAAATAGAGTCTAAAGTCTACAGTGTTATCTCTGTTTATTCAAACATGTAAGTCAGGTGCAGGGTTTAGCCGCTGGGCTTATCCAGCTTTGCAACATGATGGGCCACTGTGATCACCACATAGAAATTCCTTCTGGTTTGTTATTTATTCCAGTGGTAGCTCCAAGATACACAGTAGAGCTGGCATGTGGTTTTGGAGCCACGGTCCTGCTAGTGGTGATTCTCATTGTTGTTTACCACGTCTACTGGCTGGAGATGGTCCTCTTCTACCGGGCTCATTTTGGAACAGATGAGACCATTCTAGGTGAGTGATGAAAGTTTGATGTAAATCTTTTCTATTGTCGTCTTTAGAAAACATATTCATTTGATAAAACCTAGGTTAACTAGAGGATTTAAGCACATTACCATGTATTTCAGTCTTTACTATTAAAAACTCTTTCCAATGTGTAGTAGTCTCCTTTCTTAGATCAATATGTGATTTAGTGTGAGATCAGTAATGTCCAAATAGGAAGTATAAAGCGAGCCACATAGGAGATTAAAAATATTCTAGTGGCCAAATTAGAAAAAGTAAAAAGAAGCAAGTAAAAATAATGCTTAGACTCGGAGTGTTCATATTATTTCAGCATGTAATTGATACACGTTTGAGATACTTGGCATTTTTTACACTAAAATTTCAAAATTCAGAATGTGTTATATTTTTACACTCATAACATATTTCAGTTTAGACCAGATGCATTTCAAGTGCCTGATAGAAATGTGATTTGTGGCTACTGTGTTGGGTTGTCCAGGTCCACACTCTGTACTCAAGGGTGATCCATGCACCAGCAGCATCAGAATCACCTGAGAGCCTATTAGAAAGAGACTCATAGTCCTAACCCTTATAGAATCAGAATCTACATTTTAATAACACTCCCAAATGATTTGTATACACATTAAAATTTAAGGAGCACTGCTCCATTGCAAAAACTCTGCCCAGAAATAAGAATGAAACATTTAAACATGCAGATACTTAGGTCCACCCCATGAGGATTCTAATTTGACAGGCTTTTGGAAGAGGCACATAATTTGCATTTCAATGACTCATTATTTTTATAATTATACAACTTTGGGAAAGATTAGTCCTTGAATCTAAATATATTTTTAATTATAGTTCACTTCAGGTATATTTTGGACAATTTCAAAAAGTTTCAATTTATAACTCTAATATATAAATGAATGATGTATCAAGAAAAGGAGTAGAAATTCTCTACATTAATTAACTTCTGGCACCTACAATTTATGTCCGTGTTATGTTTTAATCTACAGTTGAATAGGCTAAACCTTTCTCTTTCTCCACCATAGACTCAACTAACTAAGATGTAAACAGAAGACACATTGAATAAAAATTTAAATTCAAGTAGCTATTTTGCCTGGGAAGTACCACATGGAAAACCACATTAGCATCTATCACATAATGTATACATGCAAAAATAAAAATGTCCCACATGCAAAAGTTAGATTTAAGAAAAAAGGTCTTACTTTTGATAAACTTTTCTAACTGATATGGGATCTGTGTTGCTTTTGCTAGATGGGAAGGAGTATGATATTTATGTATCCTACGCAAGGAATGCTGAAGAAGAGGAATTTGTGTTATTGACCCTCCGTGGAGTTTTGGAGAATGAATTTGGATACAAGTTGTGCATCTTTGACCGAGACAGTCTGCCTGGGGGAAGTAGGTATTTCACAGGAGTACAAATGATGTTACCCTTGAAAGGCAAAGGGATTCTTAGCTTTAGATTGTGTGAGAGAGTCATAGTTCTATATTGGATATTTAATGTCCAATTCCTTGATGTAATAGAGACTTCTCCAGAAATAATACTATATTGTAAGATTTACACCTTTCAACTCGTTTAGGGTATTAAAAATATTTTTCCTGGTTATCTTTAACAACTCCATTTCAGAAATATAGATCCACAATGGAGTTAAACTATATCAAAGTGCCATAGCTTTAAAAGTCCTTTAAATTAATATTTAGAAAGTTTATACAAATCTGCATTGATTTTCTAAGAATGTTTTGTTTTTGTTTTTTTACAAAGACTGAGTAAAATTAAAACGTTTTTATAAAGATTGAGGTTTACTTAGTTTTACTAAGACTGAGTTACAGATTAGGGTGCATAGAATTTTCCCTCTTTTGTTCACTGACAATAGAATATTTTCCTTTGGCACTTGACCATTTCCTTTTCTTTGCTTTTGCTTTCTAGCAAACTTGTACTACTCAAATTCTTTTTTTTTTTCCCCCTTGGGTCTGCTTCTGTTTTATCAGCTTATACATTTGAGATTTATTTTAAAAATTTACAAGGTATTCTAGTAGGTTTAAAAAAGAAAAGCGGAGATTGCTGAATGTCTTAAAGCAAAAGTATCTTTTCAAGGCTAAACTATAAAACACAAAGCAGTGGTTCACCTGTGTCTTTGTAAAAAACACAAAGTAACATTTATAAACTAAACTCCCTACCTTTGAAATTCACTTGCACTGTCTCTAATCTTAAGAATGACAAACTAATTTTCTTCCTAGAAGATCCTGTTTACATTAATCATTTGTTTAACATGTTTTTGAAAGATGTTATGTAAATCATTGAGACATAAGATAGGCTTAAATATTTTTCTCATTTTGAATTAAATAGATCTGCTATCTTATTTACCTTATCATCATACAAAAGCTTATCATATTTGCCTTCAGAAGATATCTCTTTCAGTATAACTTTGCCAGGAAATAATAAATTAATCATATGGTTAAAGGATAAATTCTGTTCATTTTAATACTTAATTCCCCCATATCACACTCATCCATTTATCCTTTCATACAGCCATTCCATCAATACTTTCTGTGTGAAAAGTTAAAGGAAAATATACATATATAACTGGGTAAGACCTTCCAATAGGGGTTGATAGTTCTCGGGAGAATTCAAGCTTTCTCTTATTACTCTTGCATCTTTCTTCTGATAGATTCTTGTGTCATTTTGTATCCCCCGCTGCTGCTCTTGCCCAATTCACTTTGCCTCTGGGTCTCTTTCTATGCTTACATGTGGTCAGCCTCCAGTTGAGCTTCTTGGAGCAGACAGATATTTATTCCTAAATTCTCCTCCAGGTTGCACATGCTAGATTCTAATTGCCTATCTTTACCTATTATTTCTGAACTCACAAAGATTAAGCATTGAAAAAACTGCATAGGGGAGCATGGTGAGCCATGACATACATTTCCATAACATCAGTGCATCACCTGGAGTTGGCAACTATTCCTGCCCTTGTAAAGGATTATATAGCCCTCCCTAAGCATCTGTGAGGTGATAGATTAGTTTCAAGAATTTACTGAGAGGAATTAATCAGAGCCCCTTACTGCAGAATAAAATTATACTGCTCTTCCATTTCCCCTGCTTTTTCTTCTTCTTCTTCTTCTTCTTTTTTTTTTACTTTAAAAAAGTGTTTGCCAATGAGTGAAAGTAGACACATCAGCAGCAGCTGCAGAGACACATAACTCCCTAGTAATGATAGTATTTTGAGGAGAAAGATCAGGGATTAATTTGGTCTCCACAGCGGAGAGAGGTAGAAAGCCAAGTTGAGAATGCATTTCTAGACAAGGTCCCATTGGATTGGCTATATTTTTGAAGGTCCTCATCCAACCTCATTGATATCAGTCAGAGTCAAGGAGGTGTTCAACAGTGGAGGGGACTTTCAAAAGTGAACATTCCTACCCTTTCCTGTGTTAGCAAAAAGTGAAATTCTGTGATTTGGACTCTACAATATATATCTTTTGAATTTTTTTTTTATATTAGGGAGATTATACAAAGGTGTCTTTGTATAGGGCTTAGGAGTAGGTCTGACTGGGTTACAACATACCATGCTGTTTGTAGAAACTGATTCCTGTGTCACGCATCTGTTCATTGTGGCTTCAGTCATGCTTTGGAAGACTGAGGTCACAGCCATGTTTTGGCTTCATACTTGTTTGGAATCTTCTTTTTGAGTGGAATATGTGGATGCCATTTCCATTTTCCCTGAGGAGAATGGCACTTAGTGAAGAACATGATTGGGTCTAAGGATAACCATGTGCTGCTGGTAAGGTTTCACCTGGGCTCTTCAGGCCGTCACCCTGAGTTCCCTCAAGCCCCATGCTTTTGGATAGTTCTGGGCCAACACTAATCCCCATGGTGTTTTCTTTCCCAGTTGTCACAGATGAGACCTTGAGCTTCATTCAGAAAAGCAGACGCCTCCTGGTTGTCCTAAGTCCCAACTACGTGCTCCAGGGAACCCAAGCCCTCCTGGAGCTCAAGGCTGGCCTAGAAAATATGGCCTCTCGGGGCAACATCAACGTCATTTTAGTGCAGTACAAAGCTGTGAAGGAGACGAAGGTGAAAGAGCTGAAGAGGGCTAAGACGGTGCTCACGGTCATTAAATGGAAAGGGGAGAAATCCAAGTATCCACAGGGCAGGTTCTGGAAGCAGCTGCAGGTGGCTATGCCAGTGAAGAAGAGTTCCAGGAGGTCTAGCAGTGACAAGCAGGGGCTCTCCTATTCATCCCTGAAAAATGTATGAAAGGGAAAATGTAAAGAGTAACGAGAACCAAGGGTACTCCTGGGAGGAAGAGCCCCCCCCCTTTTCCTTCCCAGTTTATGGTTTGATAGGCAGAAAAAAATTCTCAGCCTCCTCATAGGGATAAATTCAGAGTGACTATCTGGATGGCTGTTTTGCTTCTCAGGCATGACTAAGGTTTAGAATGATAGTGTCAACAGTCTGTTCCCAGTCTCTGATATTCCTGTGTTCTTTTCAGGTAAAGACTGGGTTGAAGTGAATCTCCTCTTTTATATCCTCCATCCCTGCCCCCCCCACCTCAAATCTTAACCTTATAGAGCAGCTGTGTCTGTGGATTTAAAAATCCCTTTACGAAACGTTACTTGTTGACGGGTATTATAATTTTCTGAGTAGAGTATTTTTTTTAATTTTATTTTTACTCATCCATTAAAAAGATAATCAGGGCCTACATCTATTTTTTCTGAGGATAAGCAAGCTCTTTTGCTCATTTGGCTGTTCAATACACCACCACAGCAAGACCGACACCCACTTAGGAGGTTACAAAGCAATATAACTAAAAATGTCTCTGATGATTGATTTAAAGGGCATGTTGCATTTCCTCTTACTATATCACATTTGCCCTCATCTCAGGTAATTGATGTTACATTTATAAACTTGAAAAATATATCATAACTTTTAATTACCGTAAATCCTTGATTATCTTTGGATTGATTCATATTTATTACTCCATCTCCCTCTCTACTTGTATCAATCACTCAGAATTTGTAGGTTAAAAAACAGATTTTCAGGTGACTCTATACTTGGTTCAGTCTGAAAGGCAACTTCTAATGGTGCTAATGGAGAGTAAAATGCTTTTAGGGCATTTCTAACTTGTGAAAAGAGTGCAGAACAGGATGTTTAGCAATTTGCCTTTTAATCCAACCTTGCTAATGTGAAAACTAGGAAAATGATTTCTCCTCACTTTTTTGTGTCTCCTCATTGTAATGTGTGGAGATTAGGTTAAGTAACCTTGACAGTTGCTTTTAGCATTAATATTCTAAAAGAATTAATTGTACTTCCTGTAATTTATTCACTAGCACAGGTAATACCTTGATCCAAATAAGTCCATCTGAAAGGTCATTGTCAATGAAACTTTTCTGGTTGGTTTTAAGTAAAATTTTAATGTTCTTCAGACTTGGAAAAGTAAAACTAAGTGCAGAGTTTACAAAGTAGATATCTATGTTACGTGTAGAAAATGTATATATGTGTATATATATATACACACACATATAAGTATACATATATATAAATATCCACACACCTTAATTTTATATGCTCGTGTGTATATATATTCACACACAAATTGTGTATGTGTGTGTATGAATCCACATGCGCATGCATTATCTATGTGTGTATACATATACACAGACACATATGCATGTGCTCATCTTTAAACAGCCATTAGTACGATATTACAAACCACTATAACTCTTGTCCAATTTTTAAATTATGTTTATACTGTAATGCTTTTGTGTTGGTGTTGTCAGTTCATTAATATTATTTGTGAATTTGCTGCTCACGGAGTGGTACTTGTCATTAGTTCTTGCCTTCCCTACACTCATATAAATAACTTATTATGGCTACAGCTGATCTGGGTTGCAGTGGACTCTGTTGTACCCAGAACTTCTTTAGTCACTGCTAAATGGTAGCCAGTTATCTGGTATTAATTGATTTTCTACTGTATTCCTAGAAGACATATTAAGAAATTAAGCCATGCTAATCCTAGTACTCAACTATGTAGACTGCTAAGTAATAAAAGAAAATAAATATATGTATAAATGAGTTTGGAGGATACTATGAAACACAATAATTCATAATTTAAGGAGGCCCTTGTCCTAGTAGTATGAATTTTATTATGCAATTCTAAAACCGTCTTCTATATATAAGCATCCTTTATCAGTGTTAAAGTCCATAATACATAATTTTTCTACATAGAAATTATTGATTACTTTTAATTGAAAAAATTATTCCCCTCTGGATTCTTGACTATAAAGCTATGATATGGAGTCACTCTTGGAATGAATATTTTAGCCTTTTTAATGCTTTTTCTTATGATAAATTATAATTATTCCCTCTACTAACCCTTTATTTACAAGACCAGAGGAGAGTTGACTCTGGAGTAGCTCTTAATATCAATCATTTTAGGAGCTTTAGGTCAACAAGGGGTGGTCTCATTCCCAAGGGGCCATTTTCTTGTGATGCTGCATTTTTTTTTTGCACTTTGGGGCTTCATATTTATCCTTAATACCATAGGGGCCCCTGGAAACTCCTTGGTTTGTTTTTCTATTTATATTACTATCTTTCATATTGATTTTTTCCAAATGCTATAATATAAAGCAAATCAAATCTAATTTGTCTCATCCTAATAGAACTTACTTTAAACATGTTTTCTATTCTAGAAGATGCCCATCTGAAGGATATAGGGACACATACTCATAATTTAGAGAGCAAGAACAAATGATTTCTCTTATAAAGTTTTGGATCTATGACATCAGTACCTTCTGCACCCAGGTTAACAAAGAACCATGCTATGTAGAGTGTCTAATTACACAATCCCATACAATTTATTGAATTCTCTTTTGTATTGCAGTTTAAATGATTCTTAGGATTCTAATAAAAAAAGCACTCCATTGTACTGGGAACAAAAACATCACTCCACTTGTTAATTACCCATTTTGTTTGTATAGGTTTTAATATTTTAAGATTATCTTTTTAATTTTATTCATGAAATTTTGTATTTTCCATTTTTCATTTGATTTGTAAATTTACATATTTTTAAAATAAACCATTTATTTTCAGCTTTGAATTTTATTTTGTGCATGTGTTTTATGTCTTTATTTTCATGTTAAGAATAAGGAATAAGAATTAAAATTATCAATTATTGCAGTATAAAAAGAAATGAAATTATATTTAACTTTTTTTCTGAGAGATATCTGAAGATAGTGGGAACTTCATATCAACAATGTGATACACCAAACATGAGAATGTGTCTGTATATGTGTGCATGTGTATACAGTGACAGAGGGATACAGAGCATGGAGGGGGAGAGAGAAGAGAATTATTCTTTTCAAAAAAACCACAAACATTCCTTTCAGTTCAGCTTAGAACTTTAAAGCTTACAGGAATTTCTTACCTTTTAAACTTTAAAGCAACTCCAAGACAGCAGCTTTGGCAGAAGAAATTAATGCTGTGCGTTAATAGATGATAATTTGAACCAAAGATACATTTTTCTCACAAACTTCAAGTAAATAAGTGAAAAATATTTGGAAATGCATTTTCTTTTGTGTTAATAATATTAAGCCCTTAGGGACAAGACTGTCTTCATGATAAAAAGAAAAAAAATCCCCATTTCATCATTTATTCCAAAAACATTTATTGAGCCCCTATAACATCCTCTGAACTGGTTAACTTTGTAAAAAAATATTTTGCTGAAGTATTTTCCTCTTGCAAACCACTCCCCAAAGGGTAAAGTTCAAATCAATGGATCAAGGTTACAAGGAAATAGATTTCAAATCAATTGGAAACAACTGTGTCAGAGTTGAACAATAATGAAATTCCCTATCTTTGGACATGCTAGGTGTCTCCTTATAAGATATATACAAGCAGAGACTTGATTGATTCATATTAGAGTTTATATGTGGAATTTCTATATTGGATAAGTGGGGATAAGTTTTAAGTTCCTTTCAACCCCAAAATATTAAATGACCTCCTAGAATATAGTGGTGACTCTTTGGAAGATTCAGTATCAGCATTTTGGTAGCCTCATTTACTGAGCTATTACCTTGTTAAAAGCCTCAAGATATTTTCTTCAGACACTCACTGGTGCCACTAGATTTTTCACACAAGTAAATTTGCAATGTGGTATGAGATACACATTCAGCAACTAGCCGGTCTTATTTCTCTGTTTTTACCCATGTGACATAAAGTAACTTTAGCAATGAGCTAGGAAATTATTTCAACATTACTTTTTAAAATTTTTTTTATTGGTTGTTCACAACATTACAAAGCTCTTGACATATCATATTTCATACACTAGATAGAAGTGGGTTATGAACTCCCAATTTTTACCCCAAATGCAGATTGCAGAATCACATCGGTTACACATCCACAATTTTACATAATGCCCTATTAGTAACTGTTGTATTCTGCTACCTTTCCTATCCCCTACTATCCCCCCTCCCCTCCCCTCCCATCTTCTCTCTCTACCCCATCTACTGTAATTCATTTCTCTCCTTGTTTATTTTCCCATTCCTCTCACAACCTCTTATATGTAATTTTGTATAGCAATGAGGGTCTCCCTTCATTTCTAAGCAATTTCCCTTTTCTCTCCCTTTCCCTCCCATCTCATGACCCTATTATCCTCATCAATCCATGTATCAAAGTGATATTCTAAAGTTAGTATCAGGAATTGATACAAATTCAACAAAATTGGTCCATATATTATTTTAATAAGCACTAGACATTGAATAATAATTTAATCATATGAGCTGTTCATATGACTACTGCATGCTAGACATTTGCATATAGATACCTCATTTGTTTTACATTTCTACAAGTTTTCTCTTATGCATTTCATAGCAGGATGACCTTAGATTCAAAAATGTTCAGACTAAAAACAGACACTGGAAAACCAAGATTTAGATTCAGATCCATCTTCTAGATTAGGTGCACCTTTTTTCTACTGTACTTCAAGTCTTACCAGAGGGAAGAGGAGGGGGAGAGAGAGAAGAGGAAGGAGAGAAGCATACTTGTCCACTTTTATCCTAACCAAAGAACAAACTGCAGTCATAATTTTCTTCTGTGTAAATTCCAGAGGGAATATGACTTTAAAAGGCGGGTGAATCCTTGAGTGTGGTAGAATTCTGGACCAGAACTATGTCTTCAACTCCAATACAGTGCCATAAAAGAAAACTGATGTCACACCTGTATAGTCACACCTCACTTTTTTTTTAGTCAAACAGAATAAACAATCTAATTTAGTAATATCTCTTCAAATAATATTTACCATTAAAAATGATAATAGCATCCATCTTAAATATGAAGGTTTCATAATATGGAAGGTATTTTTAAAATATGCAGTGAAGGAGGCAGCTTTCTTTAAAGTACCAAGTGAGGAGAATTCTATGTATAGGCCAAGCCCCCTTGGAGAAGCATCTCCACTCTCAGTCCTCAATGTCTGGAATTCTGCCACTCATATCTTTATTTAGCATTGTCCTTTTTCAAATGTAAATCCCTCACTTTCTGGAAGGGGTATATATATTTTAAAGAAAACATAAGCCCTGAAGACAATTTTTTAGAAGATCTAAGACAGTTTTACTTTCAACTGTGGTATCTCCATTGGAAAAAAACCTCATATTTTCTTAAGGTAATATTTTGAAATAAAGTATACACACAAACACATACATAAGTGCACACACAATTTGTGGAGTTTGCCCAAATCCTCTACACAAGCCATGTTGTCTTAAGGTTATTTTGCATTTCTCATGAACCAGAAAAAGCAGTAAACTTCCCACTCTGATATTCTCTAATTTATTAGATGCAGCTTCAAGAGATCCTGAGTAGGAACAGCAAGCAGGAACAAAGGAGTTACCAACACACACACATACACACACATACACACACACACACACACACACACACATACACACACAGGTTTTGAAGAGACATGGACATTTAAATTTGTCTTTCAATACCAAAAATTTCCAAAATAGCTTTTTTTCTCGATAAAAACAGTTAAATGTCAAAAATTGAGCACATGTCTATGGATTTTCATTCGAATTCATGTTAAATGCACTGATTGGAAAGGATTAATCTACTTTGGATCCTAGCTCTTCATTCCCTGTCAAGTTCATTAAGATCAAATTTACTGCGAATTTACAGTTTGTCATGACAAACTGAAAAGTCTCTCAAAAAGTGTGGGCACAACCTCGGTCTGTCTTTGGCACGTGATTTCAGAGCTGTCTGTGGCTATGATTCACACATTTGAAGTTCCTTTACTTAAGATAATAGCATTGTATAAGTTCCCAAATCTCACAGTGAGTTAAGAACTGCATTATTTGAAGAAGTTTCCTTTGGGATCTATCCAAATTCACCTTAGCAACTGTTAGAAATGAATGCTTGCCAGAACTATTAACTAATTTATTGATTTTTGTCTATTGTCATTATTTTTGCTTCTTCTTGATTATAAGGTCAGTTTTTACAACACACACATACACATACACAAACATACACACTTACACATAAAGAAGAGAAGGAAGGAAGGAAATAAATCTTAGTTGATAATAAAATCAGTACTGTGTCCAAAAATGTTAAGTACCAAGGGATAAAACTGAGGATCTTAGGAGTGGTAATTCCAATTGGTCTTTACCAATCAGACTATGTCAAGAACATTTCCTTTGCTATTCAAAGTGCTATTCTTAGAAGATACATATAGAACTGAATATTATTCTGAGGAAAATGATAAAAGTGAGAAAAAGACTGGAAATTACGTCATTTATGGAAAAAAAAAGAGAGAAATCCTAAATTTATTTAATCTACAGGTAAGAAGAAAATACATCACAAAAGTTGTCAAATATTTCAAACATTTGAAGATGTCAGATCTAAGACCATCAGATAAAACTTGCAGTTATGAAGATTTCAAAAGAAGCAATAATCTACAGCCCCAAATTAACTGGATTTTAGAGATGGTTCTCTTAATTCTTGAACCATTTTCTGGCTTTTCTTTTCTAATAGTAAAGAAAGACTATTCAAGAAGGGACTACTACAAGTAGGGGTTTTTGCAATGGGGACATATTGAATTCAAATCCTTCCTCATCCTTGAAGGTAGCAAATCCTTTGAAACTATTAATAATAAAGGTACAGATGACATTCCTTAATTTCCTGACTAGGTGGATTCTTTAGCACTGAGATCCTATATTTTCAAAATGTCTGTTCGTTGCCTGTCCTTTGTCAGATGCACAGTGATGTACTGGGATGTATAGAAGTTTTCACGGACACCGTGCCATCTTTTCATTTTCCTGTAGATACAGTGGAAGCAGTTTTTGATTTCATTCAGAGGAGCCGAAGAATGATTGTTGTCCTGAGCCCAGACTACGTGACAGAAAAGAGCATCAGCATGTTGGAGTTTAAACTGGGTGTCATGTGCCAGAACTCCATTGCCACCAAGCTCATTGTGGTGGAATACCGTCCCCTTGAGCATCCACACCCAGGCATCCTGCAGCTGAAGGAATCAGTGTCCTTTGTAAGCTGGAAAGGAGAAAAGTCCAAACATTCTGGCTCCAAATTCTGGAAGGCCTTGAGGTTGGCTCTTCCCCTGAGAAGTCTGAGTGCCAGTTCGGGCTGGAATGAGAGCTGCTCTTCTCAGTCGGACATCAGTCTGGATCACGTTCAGAGGAGAAGAAGTCGTTTGAAAGAGCCCCAGGAGCTCCAGAGCTCAGAGAGGGCTCCAGGTGCCCCTCCTGACCCTGGCACCTTGTCCAAGCACCGAGGGAAGCCCTCTGCAGCCTGTCGCTGCTGTGTCACCTACTGTGAGGGAGAGAGTCACCTCAGGAGCAAGAGCCGGGCAGAGATGCAGACGCAGCCCCAGTGGGAGACACACCTCTGTAAGCCTGTTCCCCAAGAGTCAGAAACTCAATGGATACAAAATGGCACAAGATTGGAACCCCCTGCTCCCCAGATCTCAGCTCTTGCTCTTCACCATTTCACAGATTTGTCCAATAACAATGACTTTTATATCCTATAATTACTGTGTGGGGTGGGTGGTGGCTTCTCTCTCTACCAGTCCTCTTCATGTCATGAAGCTTAGGGAATGACTGACATTTGTATCATCTAATGGACTATCAGATGTATATCCCTTTTATTGATTTTTAAAAACTATTTATTTCTAGGAGACAAAAGACCTGAAGGACCTGAATCCAGAGTTATTGCCTCTAACGGCCTCAGAAGAGCACACTCTTCTTGGGTCCTAGAAGGTCAGTATGTGAAAGTTGCCTAAAGTCTGAACCTCTATCTTGCCCAAAGGTTTAAACCCAAGCTAAGATTTTAAATATGTTTCCTATGAGTTAGTTGATTGATCTTAGTCAGGTGTACTTGGACTATGACACTGTAGGGTGTACATTTCCCCAGGGAGCACCATGGGAAAGAGCTGGTTCTGGTGAAAGTTGTAGGACAAAGCTCCAGAGAAAACCTACAGCCCATTTTCCCTCACAGAATCAAACATACCCAACCAGGGATACATGGTGTTCTCTGTCTCACTGTAAACTAGTGTGCTCTAAATTTCCTAACATTGTTAGTATCAATAAAGTTATATTTTTATGTCATTTCATTTGTACTAACAAATTTTTAATTTATCTCTTCCCTTCTACCTATTCTGGCTTTTGTATTCAAATCTGAGGAGTATTCCATTTCAGAAAAATGAGATTAGGTTTAGGGAACAGGAAAAACTGAAGTATCCCTTTTGTTTCTTCTGAGGTGTATAGAGAGAAATCTGGGAAAGTTCCAAAAGACAGTGAGAAAGTATTTAAATGAAATGGGATTTTACATAAAAATCTAATTTTTTTTAAAGTGACAGATGATGAAAAACTCAGTCTTTTAAGGGATTTTGGGGGGAGTTTGGTGCCTGAATTCCTTCTTCTCATTCAGAATTCTGAGAAGGGATCTTAAATGCCAAGTGCCTATAAGAATTAGAAGATAAGGAAAAAATAAAGGGTGGCTAGACACAAGCATAAAAAAGGGGCCATCTATCCATGAATAGGATAGAGGTACAGAAAAATATTTATTTTCTGCCAACACATTCGCATAACAATAAAAGGCAGGTGGCACTTGATTTTCAAGTTAGGAGCATGATGGGGAATCCCTGGGTCTGCAAGTAACTGAAGAACATGTATTTTATACGAAAGGAGTAAGCTTTTACTCAGCTCCATTTGATTGCTCCTACTGATTTAGCCCTGTGTTGTCAGATTTTGCAGTTTTTTTCAAGAGAAACTAAAAATCTAGATTTTTGTATATACTCCCAATTATGGAGTTATAAAAATAAAAGAAAAGCAAAGAGCTAAGCAAAACACATCTGGGAGACATATTTAGCCTGAAGGATACTAATTTATAATTTCAGAACTAAAGTATTCAGCCAAAGAACATATGTCAAAAATGGGAATCCAAGTGTCCTAGACAGTACTGGTACTGGGGAACATAAGCTGGCCCTAAGGATGTAATAGGGAATGTTTATCCTCTCCCCAAATTGAAGACATCTGGGCCATCAGAATAGGGCTGATCTGACTTAACATTCCAGCACAGGAGAAAAAGCTGAAAAACAGTGTGTCTTCTATCTGTTATATAAAGGTTCCCTGCCTGTTGGGTTTACTGCAAAAAAACTAGAAGCAAAAACATCTGTAATTTCTGAATGGAAGCATATCAAAAAGATCAAGAGACCATACTAGCCATGCCACCTTTCAATACAGTCACCTTCAATACCTTAGTCCTGGCTGCTAGTGAGCTTAGCCTAATGAGTGTGGCCTCTCCCAATCAGTAACAGAGTAGTGGAGAAAGAAAATTCTAACTTTCTTAAAGAGGGAATCAGAAGATCATTTCTGTCTTGAAACTAGAAATTAGAAGGTACTTTCTCTGAAGCTAAACAGATGAAGGTCCTCCAAAGTAAATGTGATTTACCATGTAAATTTTAATTCAGAAATGACAGGCCACCATAACTGTATATTCAGCAGGAAATGACTTAGCACAACCAATGATCTGGTTCTATATTACACCCCTTCTTGAAGAGAGTAATCCATTCTTGATGTACGTTTAAGGATCTGAACTGGGAAGACAGACAGTGGTTTCTCTCCATTTATATTACAATAGGTAATATAAATGGTTCTAAATACTCTGAGAGAAATCCCCAATCCAGAGTTAATATGATCAATATAGTATTCCCAAACTGTAAAATATCTTTGGAAATAGTTGAAAATTACTTTTGTAACTTACCAATTATATTTTAAGGGGATAAAACTAAATGCAAGAACTAATGGCAGAGCATGGAAATTAACATGATCTCTTATTATATATAGCCATACACTTTTGGTGCTCCCAAAGCTAAATTTTGGTTGGTGTCAATTTCCTTTGACAATATAAGTACAGCATAAGTGGTATAAAGTAATAGTTTTGTACATTAGCTATATAGGGATCAAAAAGATAATGGACAGTATTTTACTATATGGAGAAAGTCTAGGAAATTATGCTATTATTCCTTGATCTATCATACCACAGTTGAATTTGATATTTAGGGCCATGTACTTCAATGAGGCATATGATTATAGGCAAAATTTTTTTTCTTATGAGCCTTAAGTATCCATAATTGAAATGACATAATTGTAGACTAAATTAATATATCATTATTAAGAAATATCGCTTTTTAAAAGCATAAATTTAAAGTCTAATAGAGTCCTATGTCTCTCCTTTCTGTTTAATCATGGTCTCTTCAAACTTTAATCTCTTAATGAAAACTTAGAAGATATTAATTTCACTGGGTGTTGTGGGTATTGAATAGTATACTACAAATTTATTTCACACAGATCAACTATCTTTTACTTTCATAAAATACCTTGAACAGTTGAGAACAGAAACCTATTATCTAGCTTAAATGATAATCAGCCAATTAGCAAAAGACTTGGGTTTCTACCTCAGCCTTCTAATAAGGTATCCAGTGCCAATGCTAGAGCCAACCCTGGAGTATTCAAGTGGAAGTATTTATATTATGAATTCATCAAGATGAAATTACTTCAGAACTATAACACATTAAAATTTTAAAAATTAGTTAATGTAAACCCTATGCATGGCTAATTAAAGGTTTTATGAAGTTTGTTGTATTGTTTGACCTTTTCATATTATGATTCTATAGAACTTAATTTTTACATGTTGTAATTTTAAGAAGTAGGACCCTTTTTTACACTATGGTCTTAGTTTTTCCTTGAAATAAATTATTTATATTATTCTTAATGAAATATCAATATATATTCACCCCTTATCTTGAAAACAAATGTAATATTTTAGCAGATATGACACTGACAATTCCAGAATGACTTCCTTTTATCACTATTAAAAACTCTAATAATAATATTTTCACTTCCAGATTGAAGATTTAAAGCAGTTGGAAAAACTAATGTTCCTGTTCAGAAAAAGGCATGAATAATAAATTGAACTAACCATTAAAATATTAACAGAAAGACTGACAAATCCTTTGGCAATGGTTTCAAACTTCTGCACATCAAAGAATCACTTGGGGGGGGGCAATTCAAATGAAGACCCCAGGACACTTCCCTTCCCCAAAGGGCTGTCTCCTTAGCTCATGGACATTGTTATTTGAATAAGGTCTTATATAGGTCAAACTTGGGAAAGGATGCAAGGAGAACCGATAGGAAATCTTTCAAGCCCTTTCCATTTTCCCTATGCAGATCACAAGAGAGAAATCCTAAACCTGGGTTTTATTCAAGTCTTCATGAAATGTATCCCTCACAGGAACCATTTCACATTCATATGAAAATGCATATTTCTTGATCCTAGATTAACTACACAAGGGTCTCTAAGGTGGGGCAGGTCTGCATTTAAACTTCTCACGTGATCCTGATGCACAAAACATTTAAGAACCGTTAATTTTTACCTCTCTTTTACTCCTCTTTACTCTTGTAGGCTCTGATTTTCTCCAGCCAAGGAAGACTACAAACCATCTTTTTAGGCAATAGATGAAAATGTAGGGCATGGTTAGCCCTTGGAATTGCCTCAGCACAAGAAGACAGTTGAATAGAGTGGTTAGTAGAGTGTACTTGTGATACATGAAATATATGGACATTTGGAACTTGGTGAGAGTGCTGTAGTAATCAGGTGTTAATAGAGTAAGATAAGCTCTGCTAGAAGAACAAATACCCTCAACATTTCAATAGATTCATGTAACAATTCTTATATTTCATTTATGCCACATGTCCAGCATAGGGGCTTGCTTTGTTGTAGCTTTACCATCTGAAATGTGTGACTAGCTATTGTCACTGGTCAGCTTAAATTGACACTCATAACTTTCACTTACAATGTGTGACCAGAAGGAGCTCCAAGTTCCTGATATAGTCATAGAGAAAGCTAGAAAATATAGTCTTCTTTTGTCCCTAGGAAGAAAAAAATCAAATTGAACTTGGTGAACACATAGCCCTGACTTCTACAAATGAGACGATAATGAGGTATTGAAGTAACCTGAAGGGGCAAGAAACTTTCAAACAGATATGTCACATACTTTGATGATGAAGAAATAGAATAACTTTGCTGCCAACACCCCATCTGTTTGTCAAGGCATCAAGATAAAACAGCACACAGAAAAGAGTAGCCCTATACATTAATGTCTCCCAACAATATTTGTTGAAGGAATTTATGATAGTAATTGTAGCTTCTGGTTAAGGGGAAGAATGCTTAATAATTTCAAAGTCACTGTATTTCGTTACTTTCCATTCAGTGGCTCTAGTTGGTTCTCTAAGAATGTGATGCTCAAACCATCTGCAAATGAGCCATTTCATTTTGAAAATTCAGGGAGCCTGAAAAGAATTGAAGACATTTAGAACACAGCAGAGCATGTAACACGGTCATTAGAAGGCATCTCTTGATCCATTTATCTGAAGAATTAAATAGGGAATTCAAATTGAACCTGCCACAGCTCGAATGAAGGAAGAGACAAATGCTAGTGTGGATATCATGAAGTCTGATTCTCTCTGTGCATCTGTGTTCTCTATGATTTGGATTCTGTTTGTATTAAAATTTTGAATTTTTGTATGACTTTTGTAATGTGTACAGTATCATTTGATTATATAAGAAAAAGCTCTCTTTGGGTTGGTAAAGATCAGTATTTAGAAATCTTGATATATACTAGAAAGTTATAGTGTTAATCAAAGGAGATATTTGTTAGTGTAGAGAGCAGACAACTGACACATTCAATATTCCTGTTTTTCCCCTAGACATTTTGAACCTTTAAAAATATTTAAATGGAAAAAGCAACCTTTGGAAGTTTCTAGTGGAAAGAAAACAGAAAGATTCCAAATAAACTCTGAATTCAGATAATGAACTATCTTTACCTTACTGGAGGTGATAGGTATTTTAAATATTCCATTGCTTTATTTAAAAAAAAAATAAAACAAAGTCTGATATTCATTTATTTATTTTTATTTAAAAATCAAATTATGTATAACTACTTATTAATTTCTTTTATCCTCTCATAAGCTGTATCACATGCTTAAAATTAATTTATTCAGTAATATGCTCCTAAATACCTTGGGTAAGTAGTTCTGAACCAGAATGTAACATTGTCATTTAAAAAATTGCACATATCTGAGGTCTATCCCAGACAACTAAACCTCTAGAAATAATTTAGTTATCTGCTCTTGTAAATGAAAATTACCTTAAGTATCTTTAAAACTTTTGAAAATGATTAATGAAAAATCAATGATGATATATTATGAATATGGAGTAAAAAATATAAACAAATTCTACTATTGTAAACAATATATTTTATTAAAGTGTGAAGCTTAAATAATTGCCAAATACTGGATTTGAATTCTTTAGTTAGGAGATAACGAAAATTTTATCCTTTATTTTCATATTATTCACATTATTATTATTATTATGAAATTACATAAAATAAGTGAAGAACAAAATAAAGAAAATGGAGTTATAGAAATAATTGATATAATTACACTGAGCAGCCAAAGGAGGCCATATTCCTAATGTTTATTATTTTGATGTCATCAGTCACCTAAAACAGATCAAAGTATTTAAGACATAATGACATGGTTATGGGCAAAGACAATGGATGACTTCTGAGAAGAAACAGAAGAAAAAAGTAGAATGAACAAAGCCCATTTACCTATTTCCAAATATTATGAATGCAAACGAGAAGGGAGATGTCTAAGAACTCCCAATATCATTCTGTAGAGCTAAAATGTAGAGTGGTATCTGAGTTTAGAGAACAAAGTTGGATATTTATTTTCATTATAAGCACTCTTGATAAAGTACAAAAACATTACATAGGAGTCAGAGGACATGATTTGGAATACCAATTCTTCTGTTGATTGTTTGACTTTCAATAACACACTTTTGCTCTCAAATTCTTAGTTTGCTCACATATCAAATGGTAATAATATAATATCTACCTCATTGAAATATTGTAAGGGTAAAATTGTATAATAAATGTGAACCTCTAAAATCTGTAATGCATGTGTTTGGTAGTTGTATTTCTTCATCATCTTCATCATCATCATCATCATCATCATCAGTGTTTTGTTTATAAAAAGAATCCAGAGGAAGTGAAGAGGTTTAAGAAAAGTTTTTTTTGTAAATTGCTGAATTCTAGGGTACTTTCCCAGAGCACAGGTTTAGCTGTAATCTATTATATCTTACAGTTAAGGAATAGAAAGTTCAATTTATGACCATGAATGTTAAAGAGTATAAAAATATCATCTGAAAAAGTAAGAAAGGAGAAAAATAGCTATTTATTGTTTGGCTCTTTAAAAAATTACCCGTCAAAAACTCAAAACAATAAATATTTATGTCCTCACAATTTCTATGGGTCAGGAATCTGGTAGAGACTCAGGTGTGTGATTCTTGCTCAATATAACAAATGAGGAGACTGTCAAACTGTTGGCCAGGGCTGTGGTCATCTGAGACTTGACTGGGACTGGAAGATCCACTTCCAAGGGCTAGAAGATTCATTTCCAAGGATAGGCACATGGAAGTTGGTAGGGACCCTCCACTTTTGCCTGATGAACCTCCCCCATAAAAATCTCCCCATGAGTCTCCTTGAATAGCCCCATGACATATCAGCTGACTTACCCTAGAGCTTGTGATCCAAAAGTCCCCACAAGGAGGAAGCCAAAGTGACCTCTATGACCAAATCTCCAAAGTGGATATTATCTCTTCTGCAATATTCTCTTTGTTAGAAATGAGTCCATGCGTCCAGCTCAAACTGAAGAATTGGGATATTCACCTTTTCCTCTTGGAGTGAGAAGTGTCAATGTTTTTATGGACTTTTTTTTTTTAGTTTAAAGTTGCCATGGTAACATAGACATATTTATTTTTTAGATCAATAAATTAAGGACCAGAAAAGTAAAGTGACTGGTCCTTAGCCTTCGTAACTTAATCCCCAACCTTAAGCTACCTGACTGTGGTGGTGCCACGCCTCAAATGAGAGCTGTTTTCTTCTGGCTATGAACTCTCTTGCCTGGTGAAAGACTGCAGAAGTGGGGAGTCACATCATCTATAGTTCTGGAATCCCTTTTACTAGTTTTCTATAACTTTACCCCAATATCCAACCCCAGCCCCTTATTCTATTTTATTTGACAAAGGAGAAAGGTGGGCTCTGGGAATCTGACATGAGTGAAATCGATGGGCAGGTGAACCACATTCTTGGTCTGGTTTCTGACATTGAAATAGAACTTTTATTCTGGGATCACCTCAAGAGATGTTGAAAGTGACCATTTATTCCAAAAAACAGCCATTAAGGAGAAAAGATAAAGTAATTGCTTTCTTTGAACTGAAATGGTTATATATTAATAATCAAGTAATTTCTCTCTGTATCTGACTTTTGAGCTCTCAAAATGGATAGGATTAGACCAGAAATTCTGTAGGATGCTACAATTCTATGATTCCTTGGTCACCAAGTAATGCTTAAATAATACCCCCCTTGCCCCTAATGTACACTCCCACTAACAATCAGCATCTAGTGGTATTTGAAAGAACACTTAAAAGACATGAGGATTCTTCCCAAATGATTCATACACACGTCTTCTATCTGTTGAGTCCTAGTTCTTCCAACATGTATTTGTCACTTGTAAAGCTAACCAACCACCTTCTCTCATATGTGTTTTCTGTTACTGGGATGAATGGCTTTAAGAAAATATATTGCATTTACAGGGAGCCTGTTCATAGTTCAACTCTGGGTGCTTCCAACTTCTTTAAACCAATTTTAGTTTCAAGGCCAAAGGTAAGCAGATTGCAAATTAGATTGAAAAATAAAAAGGTACCTTTGTCTTCTTAACAGTTTTATGTTCTTATCTCTTACCCATACAAATCCCTATAAACCTTCCTATTATATTTCCATATATTTTATAATACCAAGAAAAATAAAGAGAGTCCAGTTTTGAAATTACCTAAGTGTATAAACATCAAAATCTCAGGGGCTAGGAGATCTGAGTTTTAATAGAAATAATAATCCCTTTCATATGGGATATTGAGCAGGGTATTAACTTTGCCATCAATACAATGCAGACATGATGTTCTAAGAGTTGGTGTAGAAACAGCAAAAGAAGAGCTTGGGTGAGACTTAAGGCACAACCAATGACTTATTCCAAGTAAACCAAACTCAGATGTTTGAGGAATTTGGCATTCTCCATAAATGCACCATATGGTAGTTGTGCTGCTCAAAGTCAAACCAAATCTCTGAGATTTCTCAAACATTTGCCCTCCTGCTCTTTCCCATGAAGGTCAAGAATTTAAGCTAAATGTATACTATTCATTCCATTTCCTAAACACCAAATACTCTCACATGCCAATGCACTCTTGTTACTATTCTCTGCTTAGAGTACCTGCTCCTTTCCTTCCTCATCATAAGAGCTCTTACAGTGTTTCAAGTCCAGCTCAAAATGTTTTCAAATCTATGAAATTTTCCCCAGGCAGAGTTGGATGTCCTATCTCTAGAATTTGTATCATTCATAATATATATATTCATATATATCTGATATATATGAATATATATTTATATATATAAACATATATTCATAATATATATGTTTTTATATATATTTGTATATATAATAATTTGTATCATTCATAATATATATGAATATATATATTTATATATATATAAACATATATATTATGAATATATATGTATATATATACATATATGTATTTCAGTCACTCTCCTGTAGCTCTGATGAAGAGATATTATATTCCATATTATATACTGAATCTCTAATGTGAGTACTTAGAATGGTGATTGTCATATATTGATTTTTTTCATTCATATTTTCTAATGAGTTGTCATGATGACTTTCATTGAGAGAAAAGTGCAAGTTCCCTGCCCCTTTCTTTTTTCCTTCTGCCTTCCATACTAAATGCAGTATTTTATCACCACATGATATGCATTTCAGTATTGGAATCCTGGGGCTCCCAGTACCACATCCAACACACAGTACATTTAGTCCTTGGCATTATTTGAGGACAGATGATCTATGATCGAGTTAGGATGGAAAAAGCTCCAGCTGTGCCATGCTTGGCCTGGTTGCCACCTCACATTAAGGATGTCCATCCCCTCTCCTCTTTATCTGCAGTAACACCTGATACTGGAATCAGCGCTGGGCTCGTCAACAGATGTTCTGTTCATGATCTTGCTATTAAATAGGCTCAAAATGACAGAACACTAAGCTGTGATGAATACTTTCTACTTATAGTGTACCATAGAGTATCTCTGGCTAATGAATTAAAACAGAAGAAAATTAAACATGCTTATTATTTCAAGATCCAGATGATGTTGGAAAAACAAAATACTTTGATGATGTAGGGTCAGATGGCAATTTAGAGATGAGTTCTTCCCCACATCTTGTATCATGTATATTGTCCTCTATGGGCCAGTAAATTCTTACAAGATAAAGCATCTTACAGTCTCCTCTCCATGCTCACCACCCTGGCTGAGATTCAGTACCTATCATCTCTCATAACAGCTGTCTAGTTTCTATTAATGACTCCAGTATACCTCTCCAAACTCTGTAAACTCATCACAAAATTACAGAATTCTGGAATATAATTGTGCCCAGGACACTTCAATTCTCTTTCTACAATATGAATAATTTGTTGTTTATTTTACATTTTGTATTCTCCATTCACTAGCATGAGCCTATCTTTAGAAACTTACTTTTTATTTACATATATGTGTACAAGGTTTAGGATACCTGGTATGAGATAGTAAAACATCAAGTACTATTAAGAGCAGGAGGCATTTTTGCCCTGGATCTAACTTGGCTGTGGAATAAGTCTATGTAAGAAATCAGGAGCATCTGTAAACAGTGAATTGAGGGACAGCAACTGATGCTTTCAGTATATGGACTCAGTCAACACCTGATTTCCAGGTGAAGCAAGGGGAATATCTAATCCTTACCTTCTTCCTGCCCACCAGTCACTGTCTAGTGCCACTCATTGTTGAACCCAAATAGAAATCAGAACCTAGGATTCTTGTAGGTGCTATATAAAAGTTCAGCCTCTCTGAGAATAAAACAAGGTAAAGAAGAACAGAGAGGATCTAGGAAGCTCACAGAAGATATCCATATCTGAGATTTTTAGGAGAATATGAGCAGAGAAGTAACATGAGTATATGTTAGCAAAGTAACTCTAACTGTTTTGCCTATTGCAGTAATCAAAGTAAGAGAAGATGGAGATTTGGATCAGCATGCTAACAAGGAAGTGATGAGAAGTGCTTGCAAATCATGTAGTTTTGAAATTTGAACAGACATATTTTTTTTTGACAGATTAGATGAGTAATGTGAAAGTGTAAGAGAAGCCAAGACTTAATTTATAAATTTGGTCTGAGCAACTGGAAAGATGGAGTTGCAGTTTTGATAGGGGTTGAAAGGAATGTGAGATTCCACCCTTTTTTAAGTTTAAGATGCTCTTAGATTTAAAAATGATATGCTTTGTACTGAGAAACTGCCATTCAATAGAAAGGCCTGGGAAGGATCTATTCATATTGAAATCGTCAGAAACTACTGTAAAAAGTGTGTGTCTATTGGGAAAACAAAAGGTCCAGTGACAGCTCCTGAGGCATCTCCGTGATGGGAGGTTGAGGACACAAGAAAAAAAAAAAAGAAATAAAATAAGAAAAAAAAATGGAAGAATATAGAGCTCTGTAAGTCAAGTAAATACAGTGATTCAAATGATCCGTATTTCAAATGTGGGGGCTGCATCAAATAGATGCAGATTGAGAATTGACTATTGGTTTTACCTACATAAAGTTCATTGGAAAAATTGACAAGACAAGTTTTGTGGAATGGTGGGAAGAAAGTTGCAACTGGAGCAGGTTCAAAAGAGTTAGAGAAAGACAATTAGCAAGTAAAATATTTTTCAAAGGAATCTGTCCAGAAAAGAAAACAAAGAAAATGAGATGGATACTAGAGGTAGAAAGTGGCATCAAGGAACACTTTGTTCTTCCTAGGCTGATGAAAGGAATATCAATAAGCCCTCACTGAAGAAAGGTAGTCTGTTTGATGTGAAACTACTTACCATCTCTGTGTGTTTTTCTTCACATTGGCACGAATGGACAGGTAGATAGGTAGAATGTGAAAATTTAAAGATGCAGGATAGGGAGGAAGAATGACCCTGAGTGACTTGGATCTCATGCATAGTGAAGCATTTCCTTAAATAGCACAGAGTCCAAAGCAACAGGGGTGAAAGGGGAAGACCAATAGATGTTGTGCTGGGAATTTGTGGAAAGTCTCTTCTAGTTCTCTACTATCGATTTCTAAATTTAAAAACAATCCATCAGTTTAGAGGGAGAATTAGAGAGGAAATATCAGGTGTTGGATTTGAGACAGAAAAACCAGGTATGAAATGGTCATTTAGGAAATTAAAAGAGTGAATGGTCCAGTGCAATGCAGTATGATTTCTGCAGAAAAGTAATGAAGGTCCACATGAGAAGGATGGTCATGAAATTCAAATGAGATCAGTCAGCATGGTGTTGTGTTTTCATTCATCACATTTAGCACATGTGCAGGAGGGGAGTCGGAGAGATGGGTTCCTAGGATGGGGACTGAGAAGGCATGCCAAGATGTGATTGCATTGATTGTGGAATTTAAGCCATATAGGGAATGACATGGGGACAGCATAGTGGTCTGGGTAAAGAGCTCTTGAAATTAGAATACTTGGGCAAGTGAGCTGAAAGATAGACAGAAATTTAGAGGCTTGTAACAGATTGTGGGGAAGTTGCAATTCCTTATCATAATGTTAACAGAAAGACAGTGGCAGTGAGCAAACAAGGTATGTTGGAAATAGGACCATTCTAGGGGAGGAGATCAAGGAACTGAGAGGCCAAAGGATTAGAAGTATAATCTGTGTCAATATTTTAGTCATAAGAATTATGGCAAAACTATTGAGAGAATGGTAATGAGTTAAGTGTTAAAATCATGAAAACAGGAAGAAGGATCAGGGGTCAGTAGATGACTACATTCCAGAGGTAATCTGTGTGATTCACATAAAATTTAAACTGGAGGATTCTGTAGAGAAAGGGACAATGATACAGAAGCAGCAAAAAAGAGAAAGGAGGCTATTTTTGTTACTGTTAGCCAGTTGAACAAGGAGTGTGGGAAGAGAATTCATTACTCCAGAGGGCTGGAGGTGAAACATTATATCCAAGGGCAACACAATTTGTGTTACAGTAAGAAAAAATTTACAGACAAGAGATAGAGAATATCAGAAATATTACTGATGACTTGGTATGAATTTCCGGGGACTTAATGAGAAGGGGAAGTACTACTTGAGGAGCAAAGGAGTAAAGTCAGTAAAAAAGAAGTTCAGAATCACATTTGAATTATAGTGCAGGAAATGAAGGTGTTCTGAGAGGCGTGGGTTCATGTGTCACTGATAATGCCATTCATCTGACTAACCCCAGCAGGAAGATGGATAGGGTATTGGATCAGGTAGGCGAGATCTAGAGAATCTGGTAAGGAACAGATTTTAATGGTCTAGGGGTGACCACAGAATCTAGTATTTTCTGGTCATAGCTCATATAAATAGGAACAGAACATGATGGGATTGGTCCCACCATTTTCTAGGAAGAAAGGTGTAGCAAGGCTGTGAGTGTTGCATTTAGAGGATGTCAGAGTCTTGCCAGAAGCACACATAATCCTGGGGCTATCTCTTGATCCAGGTTGATGGAAGCATGAATTAGAACTAGGCTCTTCAGTTGGGTATAGTGGCATGGTCCCAGCAACTCAGGAGGTTGAGTTGGGAGAAACATTTGAACCTATGAATTCAAGATGAGTCTGGATCAAGCAGTAAGACTGTCAAACAAACAAACAAAAAATCAAGGCTCTTTACTTTCTGCTCACACATAGTGGTCTACTTGTTTACATGTTTTAAGTTCTTTATTAGCAGTTCTTTGAAAGCACAATTATTGCTGCTGCTCAGTTCCTGCCTGCTCTCCAAGGTCTCACACATAGCAGGTGCTTCCTAAGCTATTTTAAAATAACTGTCGAGCCCTCCAAAACTACTATTGAACATTGACGTTCCTATTCCAGTCTAAATTTATGCAGGATACACATAAATGCTTATCTACTTTTGGAATTCTCAGAATTTTAAGTACCCTATCCCTGCCAGAATTGACTGCATGGAGGATATTTCTATGATATTTTAGTCACAAAAACAACTTATTCCCAATTCTCCAAATTATTATTTTCTTTAACATTCTGTAAATCTTTGATATACCTTTGGCCTCAGAGGTCCACTACTTCACCTCTTTCAAGTAAACCAGTTGTTCACCTTGTGAATTTTTGCTCAGGATTTGAGGATAAGCACAAATATCACATCATTGACAAATGTATGACCAGTATACTTTTGTAACTCAGTGTCCATTCCTCCTTTCCACAGTAATAACAGTCTGACTTTTTAGTGCATCCAGCTCTTCTTTCTTCAGTCCTTGTTTAAAGGGTAGAATGAGATTCAGAATAAACTAGACTTACATTCATCTAACAAGTAGTATTTACTTAGTCATAGCAATTCAAGAAGATTTGTAATCCAAACTTGTGCAGACAAATTCAGCTAGACCTAGACCTACTTTTGGATTTTTTTTTGTGTGTGTGTGTGTGTGAGAGAGAGAGAGAGAGAGAGAGAGAGAGAGAGAGAGAGAGAGAGAATTTTTTAATATTTATTTTTTAGTTTTCGATGGACACAACATCTTTATTTTTATGTGGTGCTCAGGATCAAACCCAGCGCCCTGTGCATACCAGGCAAGAGCGTTACCACTTGAGCCACATCCCCAGCCAACTTTTGGAATTTTTAGAAAGAAAAATTATCTTTTGGTGGAATTTCTCAGAGGATAGAAGCTGCTAAGACCTTTTATATCATGTGGTAAGAGATCATCTGAATTAAATCCACATGGAGAAAGAGAACACAAGACCTGAAAAGAAAAAGACTCTTGAAAAATCTCTTTGTGTTCCCGCAATATCTAAAGTAGTTTCTATCTCTGGACTTTTCAATTATGTATCAATACATTTTCTATTTCTTTTTCTGAAAACAGTTGAAATGGTAATCTTCCATTTATAAATAATTGACCTTAACTAATAGAGTCAATTTATACGATGGAAAGTTGGAAGTCTAGGGTCTAATAATCAAAGTCCAAGATTCTGAGACTTTTCGGGCCTTCCAGGACCCATTATAGAAACAATAAGTCTTTTTGACAGTGGAGAGAAAAGACTTTGTCTAGGAGCATTCTCAGCTCTAACCCTCTATTTATGCTTCCCATATGATGAATAACATCAGTCAGGTCATTAATGCAGAGATAATTAACCAAAGATAATTAAAGGGACATTCTTCTTCCTTTTGAAAGCCATGCAAAGTCTACAATTAAAGGTTCATCCAATTATGACGGTGCCCATATTCAACACAAGTCACATAGTCTTGAAACAAAGCCTGCCCTTGAGAGCAACAAAGGAAAATTTAAAATCAAAATAGGATTTCTGCTTCCTATTACATGTTATCAAGCCACTTACCCTTATGATACGCTTTCAATGTATTTCATTTGGGAATTTCAAGTTTTTTATTCAGAGCTATAAATCAATTAATTAATCAATTATCATTAATTTAGCAACAACCCAGAACAGTACAGTGAAAGTTTACATGCCAAAGGCACAGAGAACACTTTTCCAAGCACACAGCAGAACTACTTTAAAATTTTTTGGAAAAGAGATTAAAGATATATCCTATTATTTATTTTTGTGAAACACATTGTCTTTTGAAGAATTAATGGAGAAGAAATGAAGGAAACATAACCTATCCCTGCAGTGTCTCAGAATCAGTCAACAGAATGTCTATGACACATGGCCTTGTTTTGTCATGCACACCTTGATCTGGCAAATCCTAGGCTAGTTATCTTATTTGGAGAATTACATTGCATGAACCATAGTGATTGTATATGAAATGCAATTAAATATAGACAGTGATCTGACTCTAGGGGCCCATGTCTGATGTTTTACATTAATAGGGATTATATGAAAAATTCCTAGCTGTGTACTTTATTGATAATTATGTTTGTGGACATTGTTTTCCTTTTAAAATCAATACTTTCATCCCACTATGTAGTCCTTGTTGATCTCTTTGATCTTGACATTTTCTGTGAAAGGTTGTGTGGAGGAGAGAGGGAGATGAAAAGCAGTTAGGTCTACCTATCCTCACTTACATATGTGAAGCCATTTAATCACCCTGGGGACAAATATGCAGAAGAATTATCCCCATTTCTTAGGTGAGAAAACAGAGATTCAGAAAAACTAATTTGTTCAAAGACCAGACAGTCAGCAAGTGACAGAACCAAAATTTAAAAACCAGATAAATCTGGCTGCAATGTCTAAGTTTTCCTCAGAAATCAGGCTGCCTCATAACATTTCAAGTCAACACAATGATTCTTAAGTGGTTGTTTATATTTTTGACACCATTGACATATCATGATGATGAAATGTGATCAAGAATGGTTTGATGATAAATAAACCTTATTATTTTGTCATTACAGAGTCTAATAAGACTACACAAATGGTCCTGTGAGTTAAAGGATAGTTTTCTGTTTATGGCAATATCAATAAATCACATTTCTATAACATTTCACAGTTTTGAAATATTTCCATATGCTCTATCTCCTTGTGATTCTGTTCTCACAACAACCTGTGAACTAAACAGAGCCAACATTATTCTCACTATTTCACAGTTGGAAAATCAAAAGAGAGGGAAGAGGTTTTCTCAAATCCAATGGAAAATAAAAAGCCAATATGAAAATGCAGGTCACTCATACACTATTATATTCAGTCTTTAAATAATAAATTTTGCATATCTGTTATGTGACACATACTCTTAATTTTCCAGTATGTCAAAGCTATTACTCAGTTCATAAATTCCAGCCTTAGATTACAGGTATATTAGATACTGATGATAGTGCCTACCAGCTTTTCACGGTTTCCCAGCCCCAACCTGTTCTTCTAAGAGAAGCTGACTTAGGTTGTTCTTTGGGTAAGTGCATTGGCTCAAAAGCAGCAAATTCATAAATGATGGTTAATATATAATGTCTTACATGAAATATCTGCTCACAGGGGCAGTGGCTGTTGCATAGCCACTCGGATATTCTAATTCTAGAATTCCAATAGGGAAATATAAAAAATAATAAAAACAGCTGTTAGGAGGGAAAAAGTCATTCAAAAAGAGGCAGAGATTGAGAGAACAGGAGAGACAGACTTCTGGGCTCAGTGGCAGACTTTTTACACACTCTTATTCAGAACCTAAAGCATTGCTGCAAAATATGTTTAAAATAAATTAGAAAGAGCTACCTAAAGAATACAGTAAGAGAGTACTACCCACATGAAAAAAAAATGAAATAGAATCTTAAGAGTTGAATGAGAAAGGGTTGAAGCTATGCTTCCTCTGAGAGAATAGGATATATGCATTAATGGCTTGAGATTTTAATGCTGTGAGCCAAAATTTGCCAACACTCCATTTTCCCCTTTATAATGAATGCCGTTGCTGAGTTTTCAGTATTTTCAGTATAGACCATAAGCCAAAATTAACAATGATATTATGTGCATGGGATCCTAAATTCTCTGACATCTCTGCTGACTGGGCAATGGAACTAGAAAGTTATTAGTAAGAGATTGATGTCTTAGTTTTAGATTGATGTCTTAGGCCTGTATGGAGCCCAATTTTACATTGACTGAAGTATTTAGAAGAACACTGAGTAGAAAAATTAACAATTAAAACTAGTCTTCCCTGCTGGGCCAAAGCAGAAACTTCTAAGGTACTGCCCCCACAAAGGGAATTCCAGTATTCATAATTTGCACAAAATTCTCTGAGAAGTTGACCCCTGAAGGTATTCTTATAGACATGAAAAGCAAGCAGACAACAGACCTGCCAAATGGGAAAATTCATACATATAGAATCACAGGAAAGAGAGAAATAAGAAAGAAACTTTAAAATGAATGTGTTTGTGAGTTTTGAGGGCTCAAAGTAATCCTCAAACCCTGGTCTTAAAAAAAAAAAGAAACATAATAAAAGTTCATGATACAAAAATGAGTAGTTTGAATTTCAGTGAACTTCTTATCAGCAAAATTCGAGGTTACTCAACTTCTGCAATAATATTATCAAAGTACTGAGGAAAAAATAAAGCTGTCATCCTAAAATTATGTACCCAGCTAAGCCATAATTCAAAACCATGGATGAAACAAATACATTAAAAAATGGTAAGTTAAAGCATTATCTATGGAATCTATAAATAGAAAATATACTGAAGAAGGAGAGAATGCAAACCCAGAAGGAAGGAATAGTATGGATAAAGAAAATATGAATAAAAAGTTAAATAAGATGTACTGATAAAAGAATTAAATGTAAATTTTAAAATAATTTGTGTATGTGGAAAAATGTGAAATTAAAACACTAGATAATAGGAATACGAAAGACAAGGGGGAGCAAATAAGATACTTATTAAGGTGGTGAAACTATGCTATCAGTTGGGTATGGTTTAGAATGTCCTTCAAGTTGCATATGTTGAAATTTACTGTTCATTTTAAGATATTCAGGGAGTGAAAACTGTGGTGTTGGGAGGTGAGGCTGTTCAGAGGCAATGGGGACTAGATAAAGTCATCAGGATGGAAATTCCATGATCAGATACTAGTGGCCTTATAGGAGAAGGGAGGGAGACCGGGGCACACACACATGCACATGCTTCTCATATCCTCATGTGAGGACCTGCACCACTGTAGAATTCTGCACCAAGAAGACCCTCAGCCGATGGGGCCCATGAAACTTGGATGAGAAATGTAAACCAAAATAAACCTCCTTTCTGTAGGTATCCAGATTCAGTTATTTCATTATAGAAACAGAAACATGGGCTAATACAAACTAAGTTCAAAGATACTTGCAATTGATTAAAATATAATACCTTTTTAAATTATTTCAAAATAAGGGAAGTATTGTATATTAAATACAGATATATATGTTTATAACTAAAATATAGAAAACAGTAAAGTCAAAATTCATATTAGTAGTTAGTTCTGTAGAAGAGGAAGAGAAATGAGACTGAGAATGGGGAAATGGAGCTAAGACTGTATAGTGCTTTATTTCTGTTAGAAAAAAAAGACTAGAAGCAAATAGAACAGTATTATCAGCTGTCAAATCTGGGTGCTGAATGTAAGGGTATTATAAATATCATGTTATTCCTTTTCATTTAAATGACTTAAGTATGTACATACATATGTAATCCAAGAAACTCTAATAGCAGATTTTAAAAAGATCATTTAAAACTCTTTTAAATTGGAAATATCAAATACCTGCTAATAGACACTGAAATAAAAATTGTAAACTCTTAGTTCTGCTAAATTCAATAGCTAACTGTATTCATAGGGACACACAAATACGTTACAAATATTTCTGGATTCCTTTGAGACTTGTTCTGTATCTGCCAACATCAATGTTTTTAAAATAAACCTATTTTACTTAAAATAGCTTAAGAGAATCTTTATTCCTTTTCATTTAAATGACTTAACTATGTACATATATATGTAATCCAAGAAACTCTAATAGCAGATTTTAAAAAGATCATTATCTGAACTAATGTGTATATTTGATTTGATTTCACCTGATTTGACTCAATTCATTGTAATTCAGTGTTCACTCAATTAGGTGCTAAACCAGATGTTTGAATGGGAAGATGTATAAAGCAGGAAACTTGTTTTCAAGTAGCTTGTTGATTGACCCAGTATCAGATAAAAGAAAATTAAATAATTACAATACAGACAGAGTAGCACATATAAGAAGTATATCTAGATGTGTCCAAGAAGGATGCATGGGAAAGAGTATAATCCTGACTGCCAGTAGTGAGAGACTGCCTCAGAGGAAATGACCTTGAAGTGGTGATTTTTAGAATAAATAGGAACTTAATTTAATTTTATCTGTTTGACTCGATGCCTCTGAGGCTGCTTTAGTTACGTATAAAACATTATGACAGGAAAAATGTTAAAATGTCATAATTTTAAAACTTAAAAAAGTTTTAATTGACACATAATAATTATAAAATATCAACTTTGATGATCAGAAAATCCACATTCTCAATAAATCTGCATGACCCTGAGGCTCTTAGCAAAAGCTGAATGGTTCTTCAATATTAGCTTTGCCACTGTAGATGATTCAGACTTTCAGAATTCTTCACAACTGATTTTCTAATTTATTTGCAGAATTATCTTAATTTTTACCCACTTAATTTAGCAATTGCATAGTCATTTTTCACTATTTCTAATAGGATATCTTGGACCAGTGATACTATAAATTTGCCAAAATAAGATTCAATAATAAAGAAATGTATTGATTCACATATATCTAGAAGTTTGGAGACAAATGGGGACCCAGTGAGATATGTCTAATGGTTTAATAGTATAAGCAACCGTTCCAAGGTATAGATTCCTGCTATCTCTCCATTCTGCTATCTGGGCTTTAATCTGACCAGAGTCCTTCATGACTCATATTAATCAGGTTCTCCAGAGAAACAGAACCAATGAGTGACATACAGATACCAATATAGATATAGACGTACAGATATAAGAATAAAGCTGTAGATATAAATATGGGCATAGTTACTGATTGATTCCTTTTGAGGAATTGTCTCATTTGATTATGGAGACAGAGCAGATCATGATCTGCTATCTGCAAGCTGGACACCAAGGAGAGCTGGTGGTGTTATTAGGTCTGATTTCAAAGGCCTGAGAACTAGGGCACCAATTATATGCATTCTAGTCATAAATAAGAAGATGAGATGGGATGTCCCACCCCAAAGAGTAAGGTGAAGGAAAAGAAGAGATGAATTCCTTCTTTCTCTACCTTTTTATCTTTTCAGGCCCTCAACAGATTGGATGACCCCTGATATCTACTTGGCTGAGTTCAAATGTTGATCCAGAAATACCCCCACAGACCCAGAAACAATGTCTAAACTGGGCACCCTGTGGCCCATTCAGGTTGACACAAATTAACCATCAAAGTTACTATATAGCTACTGAAGTTTCAGTATTAATCTGTATTAACATACAGATAAAGTAAGGATAATCTCTCTTTTTTATTAGGTGCATATGTATTTGGAATCATTTATGTCTTCTTCATGAACTTTCTTCCCCTGGTAATAATATGTTCTCTTTATCTCTAGTAATACTTTATATTTTAAACTCTACCCTGTTCGTTATTAATATAGGCACGCCAGCTTTCTTATGTCTAATGTTGCATGAAGTATCTTTTTATTTTACTCTTGTTATTTTCAACCCATCTATGCTCTATATTTTTGCTGTTTAATTGGAGTGTTCATTGCACTTTTATTTAATGTAATCATTGATATGGTTTAAGTTTCTCATTTATCTCACTTATCCTGTTTCTCTAGCCTCTTTTCTACCTTCTTCAGGGATAGGTGATCACTATTGTTAATATTAATTTTCTGCATTGACTTTTAGATAAATGACTTTATGATATTTTGAAATTGTTATGCTATAGATTACAACAAACATTGTTAAATGATTGTGGTTTAGCTTCAAATAATATTATAAAATATTACTTCATGAAATCTTAAATAATATAATTCCATTTTTGCCCCTGCCTATTTTACTAATTGGTTTATATTTTACTTCCAATACACATTATAATATAGTGTTATTATTTTGATTTAAATATTTAATATTTTTTAAAATTTAAAAGTACATATAAAAATTTGGATCCTCAAATATTTTTTGTTTACACAGATATTTGTCTATTATCATGCTCTTGCTCTTCTTGCCTTTCCAAGATTCTCTTGGTATAATTTTCTTTCAGTCTAAATATTTTTTTTTTTTTTTTTTTTTTGCATTCTGGTCTAATGCCTAGGTCCTTGATCCATATGAAGTTGAGTGTTTTGTAGGGTGAGAGGCAGGCGTCTAATTTCATTTTATTACATTTGGATTTCCAGTTTTCCTAGCATCATTTGTTGAAGAGGCTATCTTTTTTCCAATGTATGTTTATGGTGCCTTTGTCTAGTGTGTGAGATAATTGTATTTATGTGGGTTTGTCTTTGTGTCCTATTATGTATCATTGGTCTTCATATCTGTTTGGTGCCAAAACCATGTTGTTTTTGTTCTATAGCTCTTTAATATAATTAAAGGTCTGAGATTGTGATGCCTCCTGCTTCTTGCTGAGGATTGGTTTGGCTATTCTGGGCCTCTTATTTTTCCAAATGAATTTCATGACTGCTTTTTCTATTTCTGTGAAGAACATCATCAGAAACTTAATAGGAATTGCATTGAGTCTGTATAGTGCTTTTGGTAGTATGGCCAATTTGATAATATTCATTCTGCCTATCCAAGATCATGGAAGATTTTTCCATCTTCTAAGGTCTTCTTCAATTTCTTTCCTTAGTGTTCTGTATTTTTCATTGTAGAGGTTTTTTTTTTTATCTTTATCTTTTTGTTAGATTGATTCCCAAATACTGTATTTTCTTTGAGACTATTGTGAATGGGATACTTTTCCTAATTTCTTTTTCAGTTGATTAATCACTGATGTATAGGAACACACTTGATTTATGAGTGTTAGTTTTATATCCTACTACTTTGATGAATTCATTTATGAGTTTCAAGAAGTTTTCTGGTGGAATTTTGGGGCCTTCTGAATGTAGAATCATGACATCTGCAAATAGGAATAGTTTGAGTTATTCTTTTCTTGTTTATATCCCTTTAATTTTTTTATTTTCTCTAATTGCTCTGGCTAGAGTTCCCAGGACTATGTTGAATAGAAGTGATAAAAGAGGGCATCCCTGTCTTCTTCCAGTGTTTAGAGGGAATGCTTTCATGTAAGTCACTAGAAAAAATTACTTCAGATTTTGTCTGTGTGGAAATGTATTTATTTTGTCTTAATTTTTAAGGATATTGGTACTGGAAATTAAATTCAAGGCTCTTGATTTTTTTGATTTGTTTAATTTTAACACTTTAACTTCTGATACAAAGTCAAGAAAATGTGTACTGCTGTTACCCTTTATGCAGTATTTCTTTTGTATTTGGATGCATTAAAGTCATTTTATTTTGTTATAATTGACATAATTTTAAATTTATACATGGTATGTGCATATGTTAATGACATTTCATCTGTCTATATAACTGCATGACCATTAGCTTAATCAAAATAGAGAATATTTTCATCATAATGAAAAATTCTTTCATGCCTCTTCTCAATTATGTATGTACTTCAGTCAAAGGCAATAATTACTTTTTATTGTTAGACTAGTTTTGTCCTCTCTAAAACTTCACATGTAGAATAACACAATATGTTCTTTTGTGAGTGTGTCATTCAGCATATTATCTGTGAGATTCATCCAAATTGAGGCATGTATTGGTAATGTGTTCATTTTTAATTATTTAATGGCATTCTATAATAAGAATGTAATATGTTTTTTAAAAGATTGTATTTTTCACAAACTTGAGTTGTTTTCAGTTTTATGCTTTTCAGAATGAATCAATGAATATTCTTTATAAACCTCTTTCATAAATTATGCCTTCCTTTCTATTACATAAATACCTTCGAGTATAATTACTTGATTATAGGGTAGACATATGCTTGAAATTACATAAGGATCTGCTAACCTTCTCCAAAAGTTATTGTGGTATTTTATATCCCCATGAGCAATGTGTGAAAACTCTTCTTATTTCACCAATATTTGATATTGTCAGGCATTTAAAATTTTAGTTACTTGAGTGGGTGGATGCTGGTATCCCATTGTCAATTTAATTTGTGTTTCCTTAACAAGTAACCATGTTGGGAAGTTTTTTTTCATGTGCTAATGGGTCACTGGTCATTTCGATAGCCACAGTTTTTGTTTCCCTCATCCTATTTATTATTTTTCTTATACAGTTAACTTTACTGTGAAGTTTTGGTGGATATTATTGTTTTTGTCATTGTTTAGTGCTGGTAATTGAATCCAGGGCCTCATACATGTTAGACAAATATTATACCACTGGGTCACATCCTACTCTTATTATTTTAACAGTTCTTGATGGAGTTTAGAAACAAGTATATCATTTTATATATAAGATATGTGTGTACATGTATATGTATTCACATCTTTATATGCACATACATATATACAGATATATGATTTTTAACAGTATAGAGATTATTTATTAATTTTCAATGTTATATTGTTGACCAGGAAGTTTAATTTAAATTAATCTATCACTTTTATTCTTTTACCACTACCAAGTTTGGGGTCTTAACAATCAAGTTTTCCAATCCCAGGTCAGAAAAACAAAATTCGCTAGGGTTTTTATTCCAGAAGACTTTTTCTTTCTTCCTTTAAAAAAATTTTTTTTGTTTGTTTGTTTAGTTTGCTTGTGTGTTTAGTGCTTTATCCGTTTTGAAACAATGATTGTATAATGTGCTAAATAAAAGTCACGGTTCATTTTTCTCTCATTTCATGGCTAGTAATCCTAGCAACATTTGTTGTAAAGATTAATCTTTGTCCATTGAGTTGCTTTGGTGCTTTAATTGAAAATTAATTTACTGTGTTAAATGTGGATCTATTTCTGTGCTCACTGTTGTGTTCCACTGATCTGTTTACCTTTATTCTATGCCACACCCTTGATTATGTAGCTTTATGGTGAATTTTGATATCAGGTTGTGTAAGTTCTTCAATTTAAGTCTTCTTTATCAGAGTTATTTCTTGCTCTTCTCAGTCATTTGCATTTTCATATAAATTTTAGAGCCATCTTATCAATGTCTATTTAAAGAACTTTTGTTGTGATGATTGAGATTGTGTTGAATGCATAAGCCAATTTGGGCAGAATTAATGCCTTAGCAAGACAGAGTCTTCCTATGGATAATTGGATATTTTCTTTTATTGAAGACTTTTTATTGAAGACTTTTACAATTTTGTTCAGTCTTGCATGTCTTATATTAGGTTCATCCCTAATTATTTTTGTGATTTGATACTGTTGTAAGTGTAATTGCTTTTTTAAATTGATTTTTTAATTGTTTATGACTACTATATAGAAATATAATGGATTATGGTAAATTGATTTTGTATGAGTCAATGGTGCTAAACTCATTTATCAGTTTTAATGGTTGCTTTACACAATCCTTGGCCCATATTTTTAAAAGATCAGCCATGTTGTCTGTGGATATAGTTCTGTTTCCTTTCCAATATTTCTACCTTTTGTTTCTTTTTTCTTGCTTTATTGCATTAACAACAACCTCCAGTATACAATGATGAATAGATTGGTAAAGGTGAGCAACCTTGCTTTGTTTTTAATCTATGAGGGAATTAAATGTTTATTTGATAGTTTGCCATAAGTATGGTATATTCTGATGGGATGGAGATTCATACAAGCATGTGCATATATGGGAACACATGCACAACCCCTATCTTTAAGTAGAGGAGATTTTGTCCTGTTCATGGTTTGCTGAGATTTGCATAGTGAATGGCTGTTGAAGGTTATTATATGCTCTCTTGAATATTTTAAGACAACATGCTGCATATTTTATTCTGTATTCAATTAATATGGTTAATTATATAATTACATGATTTTCAAATACTAAATAGATTTTTATTACATCAACAGGTATGATTGTTTTATGTGTAGCTGTGTTAAATTTGCCAACATTTTCTTTATTTTAATTTTTTTTAGTTATTGATAGACCATTATTTTTTATTTATTTATATGTAGTGCTGAAAATTAAACCCAGTGCCTCACACATGCGATGCAAATGCTCTACCACTGAGTCACAACCCAAGCCCCTAAACTTGCCAATATTTTCTTTTTTTTTTTTTATTGGTCGTTCATAACATTACATAGTTCTTAATACATCATATTACACGGTTTAATTCAAGTGAATTATGAACTCCAGCTTTTACCCCGTATACAGATTGCTGTGTCACCTAAGTTACCCTTCCATTGATTGACATATTGCCTTTCTAGTGTCTGATGTATTCTGCTGTCTGTCCTATTCTCTACTATCCCCCCTCCCCTCCCCTCCCCTCCCCTCCCCTTTTCTCTCTCTACCCCTTCTACTGTAAATCATTTCTTCCATTTGTATTATCTTGTCTTACCCCTCCTTTCCTCTTATATGACATTTTGTATAACCCTGAGGATCGCCTTCCATTTCCATGCAATTTCCCTTCTCACTCCCTTTCCCTCCCACCTCTCATCCCTGTTTAATGTAAATCTTCTTCTCAAGCTCTTCGTCCCTACCCTGTCCTTGTTTACTCCCCTTATATCAAAGGAGTCATTTGGTATTTGTTTTTTAAAGATTGACTAGCTTCACTTAGCATAATCTGCTCTAATGCCATCCATTTCCCTCCAAATTCTATGATTTTGTCATTTTTTAATGCAGAATAATACTCCATAGTATATAAATGCCACATTTTTTTTATCCATTCATCTATTGAAGGGCATCTAGGCTGGTTCCACAGTCTTGCTATCGTGAATTGAGCTGCTATGAACATCGATGTAGCAGTGTCCCTGTAGCATGCTCTTGTTAGGGCTTTAGGGAATAGACCGAGAAGGGGAATAGCTGGGTCAAATGGTGGTTCCATTCCCAGCTTTCCGAGAAATCTCCATACTGCTTTCCAAATTGGCTGCACCAATTTGCAGTCCCACCAGCAATGAACAAGAGTGCCCTTTTCCCCGCATCTTCTCCAGCACTTATTGTTGTTTGACTTCCTAATGGCTGCCAGTCTTACTGGAGTGAGATGGTATCTTAGGGTAGTTTTGATTTGCATTTCTCTGACTGCTAGCGATGGTAAGCATTTTTTCATGTACTTATTGATTGATTGTATGTCCTCCTCTGAGAAGTGTCTGTTCAGGTCCTTGGCCCATTTATTGATTGGGTTATTTGTTATCTTATTGTCTAATTTTTTGAGTTCTTTGTATATTCTGGTTATTAGGGCACTATCTGAAGTGTGTGGAGTAAAGATTTGTTCCCAGGATGTAGGCTCCCTATTTATCTCTCTTATTGTTTCTTTTGCTGAGAAAAAACTTTTTAGTTTGAGTAAGTCCCATTTGTTGATTCTATTTGTTAACTCTAGCGCTATGGGTGTCCTATTGATGAATTTGGAGCCCGATCCCACAGCGTGTAGATCATAACCAACTTTTTCTTCTATCAGATGCCATGTCTCTGATTTAATATCAAGCTCCTTGATCCATTTTGAGTTAACTTTTGTGCACAGCGAGAGATAGGGATTCAGATTCATTTTGGTGCAAATGGATTTCCAGTTTTCCCAGCACCATTTGTTGAAGATGCTATCCTTCCTCCATTGCATGCTTTTAGCCCCTTTATCAAATATAAGATAGTTGTAGTTTTGTGGATTGGTTACTGTGTCCTCTATTCTGTACCATTGGTCCACCCGCCTGTTTTGGTACCAGTACCATGCTGTTTTTGTTACTATTGCTCTGTAGTATAGTTTGAAGTCTGGTATCGCTATACCGCCTGATTCACACTTCCTGCTTAGTATTGTTTTTGCTATTCTGGGTCTTTTATTATTCCATATGAATTTCATGATTCTTTTATCTATTTCTACAAGATATGCTGTTGGGATTTTGATTGGCATTGCATTTAACTTATAGAGAACTTTTGGTAATATCGCCATTTTGATGATGTTAGTTCTGCCTATCCATGAGCAGGGTATATTTTTCCATCTTCTAAGGTCTTCTTCTATGTCTTTCTTTAGGGTTCTGTAATTTTCATTGTATAAATCTTTCACCTCTTTTGTTAGGTTGATTCCCAAATATTTTATTTTTGGGGGGGATATTATGAATGGAGTAGTTGTCCTCATTTCCGTTTCAGAGGATTTGTCGCTGATATACAGGAATGCCTTTGATTTATGCGTGTTGATCTTATATCTTGCCACTTTGCTGAATTCATTTATTAGCTCTAATAGATTCTTTGTAGACCCTTTTGGGTCTGCTAGGTATAGAATCATATCATCTGCAAAAAGTGATAATTTAAGTTCTTCTTTTCCTATTTTTATGCCTTTAATTTCTTTCGTCTGCCTAATTGCTCTGGCCAGTGTTTCGAGGACTATGTTGAACAGAAGTGGTGAGAGAGGGCATCCCTGTCTTGTACCAGATCTTAGAGGGAATGCCTTCAATTTTTCTCCATTCAGAATGATGCTGGCCTGTGGCTTATCATAGATTGCTTTTACAATGTTGAGGTATGATCCAGTTATCCCTAATTTTTCTAGAGTTTTGAACATAAAGGGATGCTGTACTTTGTCGAATGCTTTTTCTGCATCTATCGAGATGATCATATGGTTCTTATTTTTAAGTCTATTGATGTGGTGGATAACATTTATTGATTTCCGTATATTGAACCAACCTTGCATACCAGGGATGAATCCTACTTGATCATGGTGTATAATTTTTTTGATATGTATTTGAATCCGATTCGCCAGAATTTTATTGAGGATTTTTGCATCAAGGTTCATTAGAGATATTGGTCTGTAGTTTTCTTTCTTTGAAGTGTCTTTGTCTGGTTTCGGAATCAGGGTGATGTTGGCCTCGTAGAATGAATTTGGAAGTTCTCCCTCTTTTTCTATTTCCTGAAATAGCTTGAAAAGTATTGGTGTTAGTTCCTCTTTAAAGGTTTTGTAAAACTCTGCTGTATACCTGTCCGGTCCTGGGCTTTTCTTAGTTGGTAATCTTTTGATGGTTTCTTCTATTTCCTCTATTGTTATTGGTCTGTTTAGGTTGTCTATATCCTCCTGACTCAATCTGGGCAGATCATAAGACTTAAGGAATTTATCTATGCCTTCACTATCTTCTATTTTATTGGAGTATAAGGATTCAAAATAATTTCTGATTATCTTCTGTATTTCTGAAGTGTCTGTTGTGATATTGCCTTTTTTATCCCGTATGCTAGTAATTTAGGTTCTCTCTCTTCTTCTCTTTGTTAGCATGGCTAAGGGTCTGTCAATTTTATTTATTTTTTTGAAGAACCAACTTTTAGTTTTGTCAATTTTTTCAATTGTTTCTTTTGTTTCAATTTCATTAATTTCAGCTCTGATTTTAATTATTTCTTGCCTTCTACTTCTTTTGCTATTGTTTTGCTCTTCTTTTTCTAGGATTTTGAGATGAAGTATGAGATCATTTATTTGTTGGTTTTTTCTTTTTTTGAGTAATGAACTCCAAGCAATGAATTTTCCTCTTAGAACTGCTTTCAATGTGTCCCATAGGTTCCGATATGTTGTGTCTGTGTTTTCATTTAACTCTAGGAAGTTTTTAATTTCCTCCTTGATGTCTTCTAAAATCCATTGATCATTCAGCAACCTATTGTTCATTCTCCAAGTGATGCTTGATTTTTCCTTCCTACTTTTATCATTGAATTTCAGTTTCATTCCATTGTGATCAGATAAGATGCATGGTGTTATCTCTACCCCTTTATATTGTCTAAGAGTTGCCCTGTGACATAATATATGGTCTATTTTTGAGAAGGTTCCATGTGCTGCTGAGAAAAAAGTGTAACTACTTGATGTTGGGTGGTATAGTCTATATATGTCAATTAAGTCTAGGTTGTTAATTGTGTTATTGAGTTCTATAGTTTCCTTATTTTACTTTTGTTTGGAAGATCTGTCCAGTGGTGAGAGAGGTGTGTTGAAGTCTCCCATGATTATTGTATGGTGGTCTATTAGACTCTTAAACTTGAGAAGAGTTTGCTTGATGAACACAGCTGCGCCATTATTTGGGGCATATATATTCATGATTGTTATGTCTTGTTGGTGTATGGTTCCCTTGAGCAGTATGACGTGTCCTTCTTTATCCCTTTTGATTAACTTTGGCTTGAAATCTATTTTATTAGATATGAGTATGGACACTCCTGCTTGTTTCCGCAGTCCATATGAGTGGTATGATTTTTCCCAACCTTTCACCTTCAGTCTATGAATATCTTTTCCTATCAGATGTGTCTCCTGTAGGCAGTATATTGTTGGGTCTTGTTTTGTGATCCATTCTGCTAGCCTGTGTCTCTTGATTGGTGAGTTTAAGCCATTAACATTTAGGGTTATTATTGAGATATGGTTTGTTCTTCTAGCCATATTTATTTATTGATGTTACTAAACCTGATTTGTTATCCTCTTTGACTACTTTCCCCCCTTTACTGTCCTACCTCCCATTGTTGGTTTTCAATGTTATTTTCCATTTCCTCTTCCTGTAATGTTTTGCCTAGTATTTTTTGAAGAGATGGTTTTCTAGCTGCGAATTCTTTTAACTTTTGTTTATCGTGGAAGGTTTTAATTTCATCTTCTATCCTGAAGCTTAATTTCGCCGGATACACGATTCTTGGTTGGAACCCATTTTCTTTCAGTGTTTGAAATATGTTATTCCAGGATCTTCTAGCTTTCAGAGTCTGTGTCGAGAGATCAGCTGTTATCCTGATTGGTTTACCCCTAAATGTAATCTGCTTTCTTTCTCTTGCAGCTTTTAAAATTCTCTCCTTATTCTGTATGTTGGACATCTTCATTATAATGTGTCTAGGTGTGGATCTCTTATGATTTTGCACATTCGGCGTCCTGTAGGCTTCTAGGATTTGGGATTCTGTCTCATTCTTCAAGTCTGGGAAGTTTTCTCATATTATTTCACTGAATAGACTGTTTATTCCTTTGGTATGGAGCTCTGTGCCTTCTTGTATCCCAATGACTCTTAAATTTGGTCTTTTGATATTGTCCCATAATTCTTGGATGTTCTGCTCATGGTTTCTTAGCAGACTTGCTGAGTTGTCTATGTTCTTTTCCAGTTGAAACACTTTGTCTTCATTGTCTGATGTTCTCTCTTCTAAGTGATCTACTCTGCTGGTAGTATTCTCAATTGAGTTTTTAAGTTGGTTTATTGTTTCCTGCATTTCTAGGATTTCTATTTGTTTGTTTTTTATTACCTCTATCTCCCTGTGAAATTGATCTTTTACTTCCTGAATTTGTTTGTCAATGTGATCTTTCATTGTCTGATTTTGCTGTCTCATGTCTTCCTTGAGACTCCAGATAATCTGAAGCATGTATATCCTGAACTCTTTATCTGACATTCCATCTGTTGCAGCTATTACCTCTTCTAATGTTGAGTTGACCTGCATTGCTTGTAGTCCTTTCTTTCCTTGTCTTTTCATACTGCTCGCGTTTCTTTCTGCTTGGTGCAACTGTTGTGTTTTTGAAATTTACCCCCTGGCCTGTCTTTCTAGTGGGCCGCAGGTATCGTTGCTCCCCTGCTCCGGCACCTTGCCGCTCCCCAGTGCGCGCCACAGACTCCAGCCGCAGGGCGATTGCCTATCAGGCTATGCGACCCTCCGTGCGGAGAAAAGGAGCTCCCGCAGTCGAACTTTGCACGATGGAAATCTGTCCACTAGATTCTGGTGCACCTCGATTTCGCTGGAAATTCCCTACAAGATAGCCTTCAGGCAATTCACATCATCTTTCTCCCACTCAGTGACGCGGCACACTGGGGTGATGCACTCCCTTCGCTGCCATCTTCCCTCCTCAGGACTTGACTTCTGCACCCGCCCGGGGCCACCTGTGGAGCCGGGTAGCTGTGGCCGCGTGGTTAGGAAGCGGGCGGGAGAGGCGGCTGTTCCCAGAGCGAGCGCTAGGCCTCCTGGGGGAGCCCGGATGGCGGAGGCCTACTGCGGGTTCGGGCGGGGCGGCCCACGCCGCTCAGGGTGTCCGCCGCATTCAAAAGCGGCAGCTGGCTCCGGGACTTGACTTTTGCACCCGCCGCGGTGCCACCTGTGGAGCCGGGTAGCTGCGGCCACGTGGTTAGGGATCAGGCGGGAGAAGTGGCTGTTCCCAGAGCGAGTGCTATGTCTCCCGGGGGAGCCCGGATGGCGGAGGCCGACTGCGGGTTCGGGCGGGGCGGCCCAAGCCGCTCAGGGTGACCGCCTCTTGCAAAAGCGAATGCTGGCTCCGGGACTTGACCTCTGCACCCGCCGCGGAGCCACCTGTGGGGCCGGGTAGCTGCGGCTGCATGGTTAGGGACCGGGCGGGAGAAGCTGCTGCTCCCAGAGCGAGCACTATGCCTTCCGGGGGAGCCCGGATGGCGGAGGCCGACTGCGGGTTCAGGCGGGGCGGCCCAAGCTGCTCAGGGTGACCGCCGCTTGCAAAAGCGGTTGCTGGCTCCGGGACTTGATTTCTGCACCCGCCGCGGTGCCACCTGTGGAGCCGGGTAGCTGTGGCCGCGTGGTTAGGAACCGGACAGGTGAGATGGCTGCTCGCAAAGCGAGAGCTAGGCCTCCCGGGGGAGCCCCTTGCCAGAGTGGCTAATGGCTGTGGGACTACACCTCTGTGCCCGAGTGGCCATCCAAGATCCACTTCTCTGGGACAAACTGTCACTTCCAATAAACCTACCAGATCACGGCTGCTCTCCTCTAAAGAGAATTATGCTAGAAGTTCCTCCGTAGGTAGGCTGCAGCTGTCCAGGTGGGTCTTTCTTATCCCGTTAAAGTGGAGACGTTGGAATCGCTGCTTCCTCGCCGGCCGCCATGTTGGATCCCCCCTCTTGCCAATATTTTCTTAAGGATTTTTGCTTCTATGTTAATGTGAGTTTCTTTTTCATGATATTGCTTGCTTCATAAATTAATCTGACAATTGTCTCTCCTCTTCTATTACCTGAAAATATTTGTGTAGGCTTATTCTAAATGTTTTTTAGAATAAACCATTGGAAACAATACAGGCCCAGGTTTTCTTTGTATGAAAATTTTTGATATATTAAACATATTGAATATTTTAATACTTTGCACATTTTCTTTTTTATTTGATGAATTATATTAACTAAGGATTGCTTATTTAATCTGTCATTAAATTTATTGGCTTAAAGTTATTCATACATTTTGTTGTAGATTGTTAGTGTCTGTTAGAGTCTGTAAACAAGTCAGAATGGTGCCTGGCATTTTGCCAGGGGAATGTTAGAGTCTGTAAACAAGTCTGGATGACACCTGGCAAAATGCCAGAGGGAGTGGTTTGTGAAGTAAGGCCAGCGAGCCATTAAGTGTGGAGATTTCTTATTGGTTGATGTATCTAGTTTATGCTAATTAAGATAAGCTGTGCGGAATATATAAATATCGCTCCGGTCCTACAATAAACGGCTCCCACTCCTGCTGTATCAATGTACACAAGTTGTTCGTCACCTCCCTGTTATTTTGCTGTAGCCGGACTGCAGCAAGTGTCTTAGGACCTCTGCTGAAATCCCCTCTTATTTTAATTTGTTTATATTGTTAATTTGTGCATTGTCTATTTTTTATTATTTATATTTTTCTAAAGGTTTATTATACTATTCTTCACAATACCTAGCCATTCCTCTATAAATTTCTATCATTGTCTCTAGGCTATCATTACTGATTTTGTCTTATTTTTTTCTATCTATTTTTGGTTGTTTGGTTGGGAATTTCTGAGCCCCTCCCCTTACATGCTGGGTATAAAATTCTGAAAGTACCTAAACTCGGGGTTCAGGGGATTAATTGGTTACAGCAAAATCTGTGCCCTCTGAGCTGGCTGCAGCCAAATGCATCTGTTTCCTGCCATCTTTGGTACCTTGTCTCTTCTGTCCCTACAATAGTTTCATAGATGGAAGAGTTTCTCCATTTAGGCTCGTTACAGAATCTATAGCCTTTTCAAGTTTTTTTTTTTTTTCTTTTAATTCATCCTCTCTGGGCTTGTGCTTTTAATCTCATTTGATAAAATTCACCCATATCTACTCAAGCATTCCCTCTGGCAAAATATTGTGGCAAGGCTGGTATTGTATTGGATCACGGTTCTGAACCTCCCCCTGTGTCTATCTGTTGCATTTCAGAGTTGGAGGCACATTTGATTATTTGCGGAGTCCCTCAACCTGGTGCTTCATATTGTTAAAGACATGGTACAGGCCTTAAGTTCCCCTAAAATTCAGAATGTTACATAAGTTCTCCTGCATTTCCTTCTCTCAGGGAGGAGACAGGAGTTGATCAAAGGAAAGGAGTCACATAATTAAGTGGGGATTTCACAAGTTTTCCTGCTGGGTTTATGTGGTTGATTTCATACTTCTCTGGATTTCTCACAGAACCACTTGATCAATTTGTTTCTTTCATTTGTGAGCAATGAAGTCTCTAGGACTTCCTATTCTATCATCTTGTAATGTCATTCCTAACTATTTAATTTTTAATGTAACTCTTGTGGTGAGAGTTAGAGACAACAATTTTCTATTTGTGTCATTTTTAAATGTTTCTTTTCTTTAGAATAAACAAGATAAATTTTAGCACTATATTTAATCCTCCTTTGTCTTTTTTGCATTGATTTTTAGAGGTTGTTCTGAGAAATACCATATATTTATCTTATCAGTATCTACTTAGAACTAATATTGTATTACTTTATATGCAATATAAGAAACTTGAAATAGCATAGTTCCATTACCATCTCCCATATTTTATGCTACTTTTTGTGTTTATCATTGTTGCACAGAATATAGATCCCAAAGTAATGTTATAATCCTTGCTTTAAATAGTTCTTTATTTTAAACAAATTTATTTGGGAAATATGTAGTACTACTTTATATTTATTTACCATCTATTTGCTCTCTCTTCCTTTTGTCTTTGATTTACAGAAGTTTGATTTTGTTATATCTGTCAGTTTTTCTTGCAGCCATCATTGAGGATTGCTGATTTTACTCTTTTCTTTTTTTTTTTTTTTAGCTGATTGGATAGTTTTTTAAAACTATCCGTCTTCTAAGTTCATTATGCTGTACAAACTAGATCATGCCCTCATGCAGACAGCTGCTTTAATAAAAAGTTCACTCAAGACATTTCCTTCATTCAAGGACATATTCACCTTGATTTGTCTATTTTGGTCACTCTTATGCTTTTAATTGATTTTTCTTAGTTTTGTTTAGAGAGTTTACAATTGTTATCTGCAAACAGATTATTGATACACCATTACCAAAACCAGATTTACCCCTAATCCTTATTTTGGTTTGTTATGATATAACATGATGACAATTACTTCAAGTACTAAGAGAAAGAACACAGTCTTGTGGAATTAAATACTGATGTTACCGCTGTTTACCGGTGACAAGTCCTTGCTTCCCCAACGCTGAAGTATAACACCAGAGAAGCACACCGAGGCAAGTTTAAAGTGGAAAGTTGAAGCTTTATTAAAGGACAGCAGAAAAGACTTCTCCCCAAGGAAGAAGGGGACCCAAAAGGTGGAATCCATGGAAGAGCAAGATCTTCCCTTTTTTATAGCTAAGGTTTTCTTTCAGCTTTCCCGCATTCCTGTGGCATTCCTGTCCTTTGTTCTGTTATCTTGCAGTGATGGAATATAGGTGGGAAGGCCCTAAGGGTGGGGGACAGATGGGCATAATCTGGGAGTAATCTGGGCAGTAAGGGCTTTTGGATTAGCATCTCCATGTTTGCTGGCAGCTGCTTCATTAATATTTCCTTGGGATGGGCTCCATCTTTATCTTACTGGATATTAGACCCCTTGTACCTAACTACACTAACTACCTATCTTTAAATCTGGCTTCACTGATAGTCCCTGAATTACAGTGGTTAGGCATAGAAGTTTTTCACTTCATGGTGGTGTGAAAGTTCATCCATACAACCATCCTGATTTTCAATTTTAGTATAGTAGTCAATAAATTACATAAGATAACTTTGTGCTAGTTGTTTTTGCCCAACTGTAGCTAATGTCGGTGTTCTGATCATTTTTAAGATAGGCAAAGTGAGGCTATAATCTTTAGTAGGTTAAATATTTAACGGTGTTTTCCATGTACAATGTTTTTCAAATTTGATAAGTTTATTGGGATGCAACACTATTACAAGGGAAGGGGCATCTGTATCACTAGGGTAGGCACTCAGAGACCACCTCCTGACCACTCAACAACTAGCTTCAATTGTGAATGACAATATGGTAACTTGTTGGAGCGGTGTGGGGAGGGAGTTGACCTGTTTCCCTGACAGAAGGAACAGCATGGTGGGAATGTATAGACACAAAGGCCTAATTTGAAGAGAAAATGACAGAGTTTGAGGCAACTAGAGAAGATGAAAACTGAAGTGAGAAGCCCTGGGAAAGATGGATCCACAGAGGTAGAACTCCCCAAATCTGTAATTTACACCCAAGCCTTTGAGTGATTTCTAAATTGCATTCATGCAAGGTAGAATGTCAATGCACTTTAATTATGAATAAAATGAGTTACCTTGTTGAAGAGGTGTGAGAAAGTAGTTGACCTGTTTCCTTAACAGGAGGAACACAATGCTGGGAGAATTGTGTTCTGAAGAAAATTTGATAAAATCAGGGTGACTTGAGCATGAAGGGAGAACAAAAAGCAAAATTTAAAAATGTGGTATATTAGTAGTCAGCCAGACCATGTAGAGCCTGAAGAACTGTAAGTATTTTGAGCTTTAGCTTCAGGGTAATGAAAAGTTGAGGAAGAATTTTTGAGTAAGAAAATGGCATAATGAGATTACTGTTTTGTAAACAGTAATCTGAGTGCAGGAAGAAAAGAGGTTATAGAGACAGACAAGAGTGAAGAAAAAAGATCACTTGGGAGGCTATTTTGGTAAAGGTATAAGGGAGAGTTGACTGTAGCTTAGACTAGCAGGTGCTGACACAGTAACAAAATGCAAAGACTGAAGGGACCATTATGTGATGAAAGTGTTAGAACTGATGACTATGGGTTATATAGAAAGATATGAAGAAAGAATATCATTTCCCCTCATGTGGACAGGGATCCTCATTATTTTATTTGATAATATTATTCTCAAACTGAAAAAGAGTGTCAGTCATGTGGATATCAAATGAATGAATGAAAGGGTAATACTTTATGTAGCACATAAATGTTATCCTCTACCAAGATGAGGAACATTGATAAACAGATTGATAAAAACAGTTTTTTTTTTTTAATTTTCTTTCAGGTTGTGGAGCTTAGAGAACTTTCAAATATCCAAGCTGAAATTTCAAGTCAGCAGTCATTTTAAGGTTATAGATTTCAGAGGAAAGCTCTGTGTTAATGTACTGTGAATCATCTCCATTTGGTGGCAACTGAACCCATGGGTAAAAATGAGATCACTTAAAAAGTGTGGAGTGGGAAAGCAAGAAAGAATGTTCCAAACAGAGTCATATTCACCCTCCTTTTTACATGTTGAATTAAGAAAGAAAAATCAAGACAATTAAGAGAATGGGATCATAGAGTCAGGAGTAAATGAGGAGACTGTGATATTCTTGTTGTAAGGACAAATGAGGCAAGGCACCAAAGACAGAAGGAAACAGTTTTATTTGGCTGCATCCAGGTTCAGAGGGCACAGCTTTTGCTGTAACCAATTAATCCCCTGAACCCCAAGTTCAGGTAGTTCCAGAGTTTTATACCCAGCATGTAAGCAGAAGGGCTCAGAAGTTCATAGTCTGCAGAAGTTTACATAAAAGCACATTTTTCTTTCACTGTTTTGGGCAAGTTAACCCTTCAAGAACAATACCTGAGAAGGGGAGAGCTTCTTCTCCCATCTCTTTCCTCCCCCTGCCAGCTGTTACCATGGTGCCCAGTTGGTAAATCATCTTTAAAATGTAAATATCTTTGTGAAGCCCAGCTCAGGGCCAGAAACCTTGCTTGCACATTTCTACAAACTACTATACTGGATACATTTGTGAAAAACTAGTAAGGGGGTGTCCAGCACCTGGAGTGCTGATATCTTCCCAGCCAGTGGCCAAATAAAACAGGGCAACACGAAAATAGGAAGTTTATCTACATTGAACTCTTTTGCAGAGACTCTTTTGCTGATAGTCCCAAAATTAGACATGGTGAAGATTTCTAGAGAAGGCCAGTTAAGACTTTTCTGTGGAGAAAGGGGGGTGCCACTACATTCCAAAGATTAAAGAAAGATATTTCTTCAAGAGGCACTGCTGATTATTAGAGAAGCAAATTTAAGATTGAAAAATAGCTACTGGGTTTAGTGATATGAATATATTGTCAGTATAGTGAGACTTGTTTTCATGTTGTCCCACAATGTTTTATACTTCAAAGTATTTTCAAAAGTAGTATTGCCCCCGAGGACATACCAGCCCAAATATGACTGTAAAAGCCCAGAAGATGCCACACCCCAAATATACTTCTTGAGCATATTTTAGGCAGGTTATTTTAGGAAACTGCAAAAAATAGGAGTAGCTCTGGAAAGCTGCCCTTTTGTAAGGGAAATTTACATTTATAAAGGCCATCTACATTAAAAATGTGTCTGTATCTGGAAGAGACTGCTCTGAGAAAGCCTTTATTACTGGAAGGACATTTTTATTTGCCTAATAAGACAATGGATTCCTTTTTCTTACCTTCCTGGCTTTTTTTCTACCACCTTTTAGAAATACCAAGCTCCTATGCTTTTCTATGGCACAGGACAAAATATAAGCTTGAATCATCTGGCCTTTTCTCTGGTCTCCTATTTTTTAAGCACTTCCTGTGTATATGCATGTGATTATGTTTTTTCTCCTTTTGTGTATCTCAATTTAAATTTGTAGCCCAGCCAAAAAAAACGGGGGGAGGGGAGATGGAGGGAAACCATTTTCTTTCCTCTCCTATAATGAAAATATGGTTAAAGATAAAATAAACACATATGTTAAATTTCTGAAAAGTTATTTAAATATATGTTTTAGATACATTAAACTTTTGTTTTAAATTCTGCTTGCAGGATAGTCAGGGATTATGCAAATATTTGCTTTCTGGGATGCTTACAGAAATGTCATGCGAGGAACCCTGTTTCTGCTGCATTGCTTTCTCCGAGTTTCTACTCTTTTCCTTCTAGACTCTACCAATATAATATGATCCTTCACTCCTATCTTCAAGGTAGTCAAGACTGAAATGCAGAGGCTAAAAATATTTGCTCAGCTGCTATTTTTATAGTTTTCTCTGCTTAAAATCAGCTGTAGTTCATTGCTGGGTTAGAGTGTATATCTGTGATTTTAATAAAGAAGTTAATAATTGAAGAAATATAGCATAATTAACTAAGTAGGTCTGTTCTCAATGGACTAGAGATGTCCCACAAGGCTTTGGTGATCTTCAGATCCCCTGGTGGTAATGTAGAAAGGTTTTCAGTCAGACAGCCTGCAGAAAATGAACTTTTTACTTCAACCTAATTATTGATAGCTTAAGAAGTCAATTACGTAGTTGTAATTTGCTTGGCTGATGTGGAATAAACACCTCTTAAACCCTGAAAATACTTCAGTAGAATGACGGAGGAAATATTAATAGCAACCAATCTTTATCTTGCTCTTTGTAGTTAAAAAAGTGCTTGTACAATCATCAATTCATGGATTTCTACATCTCTGTGAGGAGTATATATAGGAGTCATTATAATTATTATTATTTTTTTTCTATATGTGAAGAGTCTGAGGCTCAGAGGAGTTACGGGATCTGTAGAGACCAAGAAGGAAGTAGTAAAGGCAGTACAAGGCAGATAGCTGCTCAAATTTATGGTTCTGTTACAATTCATAGTGCCTCCCTAAACAGCCTACAGAAAGAGGGAAGTCAAGAAGCCTTGGGCTGAAAATAGCTGTAACAACAATAACTTCATCTGCACGGGGACCTACGTTCTGTAAGACCTTTCTTGTCACAGAATCTTTTTTGTTCCTTACATTGACCTAATTGGGTTTTATTGTTGTAGTGTTGTGATGAGGATGATCTAGTCTGAGACCCTCCTGAAGCAAAGTCAGTCAAAGCCTACCGGGATGATCCAGACAGGAAGCCATGACCCTGTTCACCCTCTACTGAGCCCTGGGATGTCACTTCTGAGTATTCAATAAAATTTGCCTTCCTTCCTCCCATCTTCCTTCTTCTCCTGAATCTCCCTTTATTTCTCTAATTTTCCCTTCAATACAGGAAATATAAAAGTAGCTTTAAAAGTAGGACAAGTAGAAGAAGCAGGTTAGGAATTTCTTTGTAGTGCTCTGTCAGATGTTATTTCAATACTTCTGTACATTCCCTTAAAGGAGGTACTTTTCATTGGTCAATATTTCATGGGTCATGGATTTCAGTTGCTCCAAAGTGAAAAATATGTTTTTAAGAAAAACAGGATGCTTTGTTAAAGGGTGTGACACCGTTTGTTCTCAGATGATGCAGGCTCATTTTCAAACTACTGATTGTGGACACTGTCTCAAATAACTGTCCATGTATCTTAGCTGAGGTTCCTTGGGAACCTGAAACAAATGTAAAAGACTCAGATATGTTCCTTTATTAGAGACAGGGATTCTAGGAAGTAACAATAAAGGATAAGGGAGAGTAAAAGGAAGAAGGGGGTATGGTCTCATACTAGGATTTATGTATTGAGTGTCCACCACCAGGTTGGCCTGATCCATCAATCCCAAGGGACCACCTCTAAGAGGCTGAATAAACTGCATTACATGACAGATTCTTCACAAGAAAATCATTTACACTCCAACTCTCTTCTCCTGTTGGGCAAATGTTTCCCACATATTTTTTTATTCGGTACCAGGGATCGGACCCAGAAGCGCTTAACTACTGTGCCATATCCCCAGCCTCTTTTACATTGTATTTAGAGACAAAAGTATTGATAAGTTGCTTAGGCTGGCTTTGAACTCATGACCCACCTGCTTCAGTCTTCTGAGCTGCTGGGATTAAAGTGTGCATCACAGTGTCTGGTTCCATACAAGGTTTTAAATCCCCACATTTCCCTGTTGTACTCATATAGGCTCAAGTGGGGTCTCACAGCTTCCCATTTCCTGCACTGATAGGAGTCCCCCAAGGTGGGAGGCAGGAGGTGTGTGGTGGAGACAGGAGATACTGCCAATTACATGTGGGAAGTTGTGGAGTCAAACAGCTGCAGCTGGAGATGAGAGACAGGTGAGTCCAAAAGCATCAAATGGTTCATAAAGCATAGCTGATTGAGATCACCTCTCTGATCTCTCATCTACATTATCAGACCTGGTTACATGCACTGTCAGAAACTCTCATTTTTGTGAGAACACTGTTCCTTTGCTTTTGTTCAATTTGTGACCAAGTCTCAGATGTTGCCTTCTTAAGATCACTTAGATATAAAGAATTACAGCACGATAATTATTTAAATACACTTCTGTTTCTGCTACTTCATCCAGCCATGAGGCTGTTATTGCTATTATCATTATCTTCCTCTTCTAATTTTCATTCTAGATCTTCTTCCTTCTCAGCTGGCATGGTGTCTGGTCTGGGTTGCTTGCCTGGCCACTGTCTAAACCCTTAGTTTTCCTCCTGGACTGTGGTTGCTGCTATTGTACATTAACTATAATCATGGGGTACAAAAGCAGGCAGCAGAAAGCATCATTTCTCCTAATCATCAGGGCTGATAAGTTCCCTTCTTTGACTGTTGATTCTCTGGAATGAGAAACCAAGAGAAAGTGGGTGGTCAGTGCAGTTTCAAGTGTATGAGAAAACTAAATGTAGATCCTGGAAGAAGCGTTTACCCTTCTGGGAACCAGGAACTCAAACTTGGCAAAGCCTCGGAATGCCAAGTAACGAGCTACCCAAATTATGTAATTGGGGCACTGGGAGGAATGGTGAGATGAGGAGGATTTTATTTCCTGTTTCCAAGATCTGTATATATCTAGATTTTCAGAGAATTATATGTCTGCCTTTCCTCTAAAGAAGAGAGAGAAAGATGGGGGGTGGGTGTATTAACTTTTAATAGCATGTTCTTTGTGCTTTCCTATCTTTTCTTTTACATTGGTCCCAATAAATCCAGAGGTTTTTGTTGTTGCTGTTTATTTTGTTGTTAAATGATAGGGAAAGAAGAAATAAAAGATAATTTAGATTGTGTGTGTGTGCTGCATATGGGCATATTTATATACATACCTCTTTGACTATCCAATTGTCCCAACAAAGAGAGATGATAGTCTCCTAATATTGGGTATACAGTGGTTCTTTCTCTCATCATTTCAACTTAAAATGTCCTGCCCTTTTGGTTTAGTTTCTTTCCCTCTTCACACCCCCATAGCCCTCCGTTGTGATATCATGATCTAAAATTACAACCCACCCCTGCTATTTAAGGAATTCCCCCACACGCATCTGTGCATTTAACTTAAGACAAGCTGCAGGGGTTGTTGTTGGTGTGTGGTGTGTGGGTTCTCCAAGCCAAGTCCCGATTTGCAACACCTACATCTTGCTCAGCTCATTCTGATGCTAGGATGGTTTCCTTCTGTGAGTCTGTGTCAGCGAGGTGCTCCAGGCAAAGCTGTTGCCCTCACAGAACCTGTGAATTTAGTTTGTTCCAGGAATAGACTCCTTATTCCTATATGCAAGTGAACATTTGGAGCAGGTATATTAGCTAAGCCAGCTTTAGAAGATTAAAAGAAATGGCTCTTGCTGCTAAAGGCTAAGCATGCTTTGCTACACCTTAAAAATGCTTGATCCAAACCAATTATGTGCAAGCACTCTTTGAGTACTTACTACATGCCAGGAACTGGTTATTTCATATTTTAAAATGTTCATGAAATCTATAGTGAGTCAAGAATTGTGCTGGGAGTAAGCAGAGAAAGAGAAATGTAAATTACATATATACATATGTATTATTACGAGTGATAAAAGAGTCTAATAATCATGATAATCAAAGATCAAGTAGCCATAAAGGGTTAAAGTACTAACAAAAATATTATGGGTTTCAAATAACACAATGGATCTGAGTTGTTTTTAAAATTCTAAAACACTCTAAACACATAAGTTGGACATTAGCAGGCTATCCACAGGTAAGAAATAGGTAAACATTTAGGTTTGGTACTATAACCTCTTCCTTTCTCTGGTTGTTTTCCCTTAATAAGCTTTTCTTTTAAAAAATCATCAAAGTCCGTTTCACTGCTGTTGTCCAATCGTGGATTTTGGGGAAAACAATCTCCTTCTAAGGGAAGAAGTTTGACCAGTTAGCAAAGTGAACTTCAAAGCATACTATTTCTCTGTAGTTGTATGTGTGTGTGTGTGTGTGTATATATATATATATATATATATATATATATATATATATATATATATATATATACATATATACATATATACATATACAAATACTAGTATAAAATGAATTGCCTTATATACTTGTGGCCACGAAGCCACAATCTCATAACCTAGTTTGAAGTCCCTGAATTAGATGGATTCCAAGCTACTTCAGGGTTTGCTATTCATTAATCTGAGACTGGTAACACTGGAGAGTCCTAGTACATTGGTCAGGTTTACAGCCTCTGGTATAACCAATCTGTAGTGGCCCAGTGTCCTTTGCCAGGATCCTCTTTATGTAGTGCCTGCCTCCTTGCTTTCCAGTTCCCCCAGTGATACCACACATAGAGAAATTTATGAAGCGTATACATTTAGCCCCAGAATTCTCCCTGAACTTGAGTTTATCCTCTACCTTTGGCTCCTCTGGTCTTGTGCACTAGGCTGAAATAGAAAATCTTCCAGCTTTTCCTTGGGACCTAAAATCAACCACTTCTTTGCATGACCAGTATAGGGGGTAGGTGTGCCCTAGCTTCCAGTCAGAAAATATTTAGACTAAAATCTTCAGCAAACCATACCTCTCCTAGAAGTGTTTTAAAAATCATAACAAGGGGAAAAGTTTTAGATTATTTTTGACCTACAAATCCACACATTATAGTATTCCAGAGTTGTAGGCAGATATAGGTAAACCTGAGAAAATTGAAGATTTGAAATTTGTCAGACTACTACATTTACTGAATTGAACCTATTGGAATTAATACCTTCCTCCCCAGAAAGGAGACGAAAGAAAAACATCATATTACAATATTTCTGATGTAAGCAGCAAGTGGAAAAAAAAAAAAAAGTTGAAAAAAATTTTATCTAGCACCACCTTGTGGTGAACGCCTGAAGTATAATGGTTCTTAAGCAGCCTTATCTTTCTCTCTTTAAACATTGCCATGGATCATCTTGCATGCCCTAAGCAAAAAAAAAAAAAAAAAAAAAAAAAAAAAAAAAAAAAAAAAAAAAAAAAAAAATTGTCTGAAATTGAATTGCAATTCATTTGCAACTGAATATTTCTAGCATAAGAACAGAGAGACATTTCAGGTGTTCAGTGCAGCAGCAAAATGTATTAGAGAAACTGTAGTTCCAAAAATATTTTCCAGGACACTCTTGCCATGAATATGAATAATTTTTGGTGCATGAGAAACTTTTGTCACAACAGAGATAATAAATTCTACTCATTCATTAGAATTCTATAATTAGTGAAGAAAATAGTTAAATACCTTATAATGGATAATTTATTCAGTAAACAAATATGGTGTAACCCAAGTTTTGAAAAGAAAACGATTTGATAATTCTGTTTTTAATGGATAATTCTGGATGCAGTGGAAGAATTGAAGTGGAGAAGAGAGTGGGGGAGTCTAGGGGATTGGGTGATGGAAGGAATCTGTGACCCAAGGCCTATAAGTTATAAAGAGTTGATAAGAAAAGAGTATGAACTAGGACAGCCAAAATGGAGGAGGAGGGAAGATGTATGTTCTAGGGTCATTTCTAAGAATTGTGGGAGTTGTCACACAATGACCAGTTTGAACACTGAAGACTGGGAGGAATTGAGAATACAGACTCAAGACCTTGGTCTTCTGGAATCATCCACTGGACAAAAGAACATGCTCCCTTCCTACAGTGGTACATCTCAGGGTTTTTCTTCCTTGCAACCATCATGAAATTCCTATATTATTTAGATCAGAGAGAGGAAAAGCAAGATTTATAAATGTTAATCTGCCTGGTCATTTAACCTGAATTTAGAAGAATTTAAACTAAATTTTGAGAACAGGCTATAAAGCCAGGAGTGGTCCTTGGTGTGGAGGAATATGGGTTGCCATGCCAACTCTGCTCCACTTATTGTGTACAACAACTTTATCTGTTTCTAGCCTCCTGGTTTGTATAGTACTTTCAGTACCAAGAGTTGTTTTAGGCCCTGGGGATTTAAGTGAATGAAAACAAGAGGAATCCTCATTTATCATAGTTTTTACTACCTGGTTGAGATAAGTAAATAAGCAAGCAGGAAGCTCTAGAAAATGTGATAAATCCATATTTTTAATAAAAACAAAGAGGTTATTAATAGTCCCTTGAGAATGCAAAAGAAGAAGTAAATCCCTGCCTTTGAAAGTTCAGCCTCTTTAAAAATTGTGAGATTTAAAGTAGAACTTAGAGAATGAATAGAATGAGTAAGTAATCCCATTGGAAGTGAGAAATGAAGGTCCTTCTAGGTAGCAGAGAAAAGAGAGCAAGGGAAAAGCCTAGAGAATTATGAGTAGCTCAGTGTGCCTGAAGGATGCTGGGTGGGAGGAGGGAGGAAGGAGAAAGGGAGGGATAGATAAGAGGTGGACTTTCAGAAATAACCAAGAGTCATTTACAATGTGCTTTTTTTAAAGTGCATAAATGAGAAAGTGTGTTTGTGTTCCTTTACTTCTAATTACTGCCTTATTGTTAAGGGATTTAGATATGTGTCTTAGCATTTAAATAGTGCTCTCTTTTTGTTTGCATATATGGGTAATTTTCATCTTTTGGGATTTACTCAAACTGAAAGCTGCAGTCACCACAATTTTTCCCTTGTAGAAGAATTTCTTTTTCTTTTCTTTCTTTCTTCTTTTTTTTTTTTTAACACAGGACTGTGCAATGTTTTAGACATCCATAAAACCCCACTGCACACAACCTCATGTGAGGAACTGCAGGTCCAGCAAGCAGCCAGAAAAGAGAAGCAGAGACTGGCATTTTGCTTCTGGAGTATGACTAACCTACAATCTTCTCAATTCCAACTGTTTTCCCCCTATAACTTAGTTTAAAATATTTTTTTTCCAAACTGACACTCAAAATGTAACCCCTATTTCCCCCTTCCCCAATAGGAACTGATCTGGGATGATTCTGCAGAAACGTCTCTCTGATCGAAAAGAAGAATGGATTGGAAAGTCATCTTTGAATGGGGGTTCCAGTAGCAGAGAAAATGTGGGTTTGGATACCATAGCAAGAGACAAGAATCCTGTATACAGGTATTGGTGTTGAGGTCCTTTGCATCAATCTAGACAAAGGCCATCCAGGGGAATAGCACTTCTATGTCCCCTACCTCCTTTGAGACTCTCCATGAGGGCTGAGAAGAGCTGCAGATGACTACTTTAGGATGAAACCAGGTCTACCGACCACGATGGACACTGTAAAGGGGATGTCAAGTGGTGAGGCTGAGTAGGTAAGCATGGGGAGGTCACTACTTGGAATAAACCTTCTCATCATGATAAGTTCAAAGTATGCTAATAAGTTTGAAATTTATTTAGATGGCTTTGAACAAACAATATAGCATTTTAATCAGGGGAAAAGCATGATCACATTTATATTTTATACTTATCCGTCATGCTTCCATGTGTAGAATAAACTGGAGGGAAGCACACTGAAGGCCAGGACAGCTAGAAACACTAGCAATAATCTGGACGAGGAACAGTCACTCTTGCCTGACCCAGAAGGATCACGGATCTTGAGACACGGCTGGATTCAAGATGTTTTAGAGAAATAGTAGTGATAGGATGTGGGAGGCCATGCTCGCATGTGATTTGAGTTACCTCGCTGGCTGGGCGAGAGGTGCTTAGACACATCTTTGTGTCCAGAGCTTTCCCCAGCCTTGTTGGGTCCGAGGGCTTGTCCGTGTGGAAGCGTGTCTGGCCACTACCCCTGAAGACCCAATCGTCTCACCTGACCTTGGGACACTACCCTCCTTAATCTTTATTGGATGGGATTTTTCCCCAGAATTTTTTGTTCCCCAATAAAAGTCCACTCCCTGGTGTTCTCTCTCTCTCTCTCTCTCTCTCTCTCTCTCTCTCTCTCTCTCTCTCTCTCTCTCTCTTTCTCGCCTCTTCAGTAAACCTCACTACTATAATAGGTAGCTTGAGGCTGGGGGTAGGAGAAGCCGTCCTGGAGCTGGTTTAAAAATAATTAGAGTCTGTCTCTTTAATTCAGACTCCCATTGGATTTCTCACGTAGCCCAACCTTCACCTATGAAGCCTGTGCTGGCCCAGGGCTAAAATAAGACTTGGAAATATATTGGATATTTCCACAGCGATGAACAAAAATTTTTATAAAGTGTGGTCTTGCTTCAAATCTTATCTTGAGCACTTTTAAGTGTTATTTTTTTTTCTTTCTCAGTGTGGGAATATGCTGGATCCACATGCAAAGGAAACTGGAAGTGCCACAGTTATTGCTCCATGAATAGCACTCACCCAATGGCACACAGGCAGCTGGCAGAAGACTTCTCTTCCTTGGTTCTGTTGGAGTTCTTGACTTCCTCTTCTGACTTCTCCAGTTGCCCATAGTGGCAATGCTTCATACTGCCCCCTAGTGGGTATTCTTCCATTTCAATTCCACTTCCCCACTTTGTCTTCACTCTCCTACCGATATTTCTTGGGATCACTTGAATATATGTCTCACGGTCTGTTTTTGGGGAACCCAAATGGTGACCATTTTCACTGCAAATTGATATATGTAAAAATGAAGACTTCAGATTTGGGGAAGATAAACTCAAGATAGTGACATTAAATTCTAGTTTGTTAAAGCTCTTAGACTCTTCCTGGTATCAGAAGCTCAATTTCTGGACATGGACATTTTTGGATAAAAGTTCTTTTTAGACATCTAATATGCTCATTTAATCTGCATCTTAGACAACTAATCTGCATCTAATTGAATGCTAGATCAGTTAGAGATTGTTACCTCTGCTAGGTGAAATTAAAATCTCTTGTACAAATCAAAGAACACGTTTGATATTTCTTTTAAATTTTACTCCATTTAGGTAGGGAAAATATTGAGCTATAGTCTGAATTGTCTCCCACTAAAACTCCTAAGTTAAAAAACTCTAAACTCCAATGATTATGTTTGGACATAGGACCTTTAAGAATATGATTAGGGTTAAAGTCATAGGGTAGGGTCCTGACCCTGTCCTTAGGAGAAGAAGAAAGGCCACTGAAGTGCACTCTCTCTTTCCTGTTTTTTTTCTTTCCATATTTTTTTATTGGTGCATTACAGTTGTACATAATGGTGGGATTTCTTATTCCAGGTTTGTCCATGCACACAATATAACAATATATTTTTTAGCCAATACCATTCCCCAGCACTCACACACTCTCTTTTAACTATGAGAATACAGCAAGAAGGCAGCTGTCTATGAGGAAGGAAGAGAAACCTCACCAGGAACAGAATTGGCAGCAACCTTGATCTGAGATGTCCAGCTTGTGGAATAGTGAGGAAATAAATCTGTGTAAGCCACTCAGTATATGGTTTTTGTTCTATGGCCCAAACTGAAAAATATACTTGGGTACGTTAATGTGTTTTTCTGTCTTTACTGCTTATTTCCAAATTTCTCTATTTTCTTTCTTTTTTCATAATGTTTAAGAGAATGGTTTTCAATGCGAACTAATATTTTGATCAAATTCCTTAACTATCTTTACCTCAATTTTCTCATATGTAAGAGGAGATTAATACTAATACTTATTTGCTTATCAGAATTATTGTGGAGATTAAATATTAATATATATTAAGCCTGGGGGAATTATTATTTATTATTGTTGTAAATTTTCTATCTTTATCCTTCTGATGCCAGTGATGAGAATCAATCAGGGCTGAGTTTCATTTCCCCAGATGTGGAAATTTCTTGGAAAATTGGGAATGGAACCACCATTTGACCCAGCTATTCCTCTTCTTGGTCTATACCCAAAGGACTTAAAAACAGCACAATTCACAATAGCTAAACTGTGGAACCAACCTAGATGCCCTTCAATAGATGCATGGATAAAAAAAGTGACATATATCCACAATGAAATATTACTCAGCAATAAAAGAGAAATAAAATAATAGCATTTGCAGGTAAGTGGGTGGAGTTAGAGAAGATATTGCTAAATGAAGTTAGCCAATCCCCCCAAAAAACAAATGCTGAATTTTTTTTTTTTTTTTTGATATAAGGTGGCTGATACATAATGGGATAGGGAGAGGGAGCATGGGAGGAATAGAAGGACAGAGGGGTGGGAGGGAAAGGGAGTTATAAATGGGGTGTTATAGATGGGGTTATAAATGATGGTAGAATGTGATGATCATTATTATCCAAAGTTCATGTATGAAGACATGAATTGGTGTGAACATACTTTGTATATGACCAGAGATATAAAAAATTGTGCTTTATGTGTGTAGTAAGAATTGTAATGCATCCGCTGGGTATGATTGAATACCCAAGAAATGCCTAGGCAAGAGTAGAAAGCAAGTCTTATTTAACACTTATTTAACAGAGATAGACTTATCCACAGAGAAGAGGTCCCCAGAGCTGGGCGTCTGAGGAAGTGGGCGTGTCCTGCTCCTTTTACTTTTTATTTCCCTTGTTATCATGGTCTTTCCTTCTCCCCCCATCCTGGGTAGGGGACCAGTGACCAGTGACCAGAAGGTGGGTCAAAGATGGAGTGATCCAGGTAGGAAGGGAGTGGCCCAGGCCTCACTAAATAACAATTCCTACAATCCCCTGCAGGGACGAACTGTTCCAAGGCAGCGGGTCACCTTGGCAACTGGTGGAGGAGGGTGAAAGGCTTTGGAGATATTAGTATTTCATTTTCTCTTGAATCAGCTCCCATCTTTCTCATTGGACCCCATTGTTTATGATCCACACTGACTGTCTTTTTGTCCTCAAGTCTCACTTTCTTTATTTTGCAGGAAAATAATATTTTTTTTTCCAAAAAATTTATTTGAACCTTTTCATTACTCTCTCACTCTTACTAACACAGCTCTTTCCTGTCCTTGGTTCCACTCTGCTTTCTAATTCCTTCTTGCCACACACTTCTTTCCCCTGGCAGATAGAGCTTCACAAGCTCATCGTTATTCCTCCTTATAAAGGGTAGTCAAACAGACCATCTATTGAGGTTTCTACTAGATCAATTGACAATTGATTCAATTTGGTCACTAGGCAACATATTTTAGGAAAAGCATGCTATGAATACTGTTTTTGCACTTATTTTCCAGTAATAAAAACTTCTGCAAATAATCTCCAGCTTTGTTCTAGGATGCATGCAGGCTTAAAATAGTATTCACACTGCCTGCCTTTGCTTGCCCATTATGCCATAAATTCTTTCCAAACATGTCAATCTGTATCAAGATGACACTGGTATAGGATACAGATGTATGTTAGAAGTAATATCAAAAAGGAAAGAGAATATGGAAATAGCATTAGGAAAATATGTTATCAGAAGAAACACATGTAAAAGAAAAGAAAACTGACTAAAAAAATACCATACCATTAGTTTCTCTGTCACTTAGCTCTTCATATTCTCTAGTGTATTAGTGTTGGGACCTTATTTTTAGGTTCTTTTTCCCACAGTGACCACTAGAGGGCATTGCCAGTCAGCAGTGAGGGTGTTTCTTACCAAATCCTTAACCTAAGGAAAATTATATGTGATATAAGGCGGCTGATCCATATGACTATATTGTCACACAGGAGCATAAGAGCAAAATTGAAGTGCTAAGATATAATTATGTCTCATGGTAAGATTTTTCCTAGAACTGAGATTGAAGTTTAATAAATAGTTGTTAAAATGTAGTGGGATATTGCTGTAGATTTTATTCTCTGCCAGGTTCACTGTTAACATTGATGTTGTAGTTGATTCATAGCTTTATGGTTGCATATGCCTCATACCATTTAATCGGTACATTCTCTTGTAGTTTGGTATAAATAGAGGTCTGAAAATTGGAACCTGTTGATGATGGGTGACCTCACCATTGCAAGATAGCATAAGCAGGTTTTTAGAAATGAGAAACATCTTTTTTGGAAGGTATAATATTGCCTAAACCTTTAAACATATCTTCAAATTCCTTATTAAATTGATTTAAAGTGTGAATCATCACTAAGCTACTCCAGGCTTGATTTATTAGACTGACATAGTACCCAGTTAAACCAGTGACAAAGCATGAATTTGATCTCCAAATCTCCCAGCAGTCATTTAGATAATCCACTGACTCTCCTCACTGGCTACTCATGCTTTCTTTGATCACCTTGAAGCTGTGCTGTTTTGAAAGCCTGCAATATGTTATAGTACTGTTCTATCCTCTCTTTATAGGCTTTAGAATGCTCATATTTGAAGTTGAGATGGAGGGCAGTTTTAAACTTGAATTTGTCTCAGTTTGAAAACCTGTGGATTGTCTTAGATTAGATTTCTGGCAGCCCAGTGGCAAGAGACAGGTTTTCCCTTTGATGGTCCTAAGTACTCCTGAGGCTCACCTGCCTGAATCACAAAGGACATAAGGTCTGTTCTAACCTTAAGTTACCCAAGAGGTTTTGGCTTTGCTTTCAACACTGTATCCTCCTGAATTGCCTTTCCCATCAAGGATTGCTCCTCCATGGTTTCCTTTATTTTCCTCTTTTCCCTAGTGTCAGAGGGCATATCCAGGGATCACTCATCAGTCTATTTTCTTCTGCATCTGCCTCCTTTCCTTTGTGATCTCCTCCAGCTTCATGGCATTTGAAACCACGTATAGGTTAGTGATTAAAAAATTTTATCTCCAGACCTACTTCTCCCATATGTACCAACTTTTCTATTCAGATGTCTGCCATATAACTCTATTTGACAGTCTAACAGATACCTCAAACATAATGTCTCCAAGACCCAATCATTGATCTTTCCTCCAAAACTGTTTAACCATCTCAGTTTACAATTTCTAGTTTCCCAGGTGAAAAAGGCCAGAGTCCTCCTTCACTCCTGTCTCTCATATCTTACGTCATACCCAGAGTCAGAAGTATAATCAAATCCAGAGTTGGATATTTTTTACCTCTTTGGGCTCTGACTGCCATCCTTTCTCTTAGGTAATTGGAATACCCTGTATGCCTCTATTATCAAGACCCAGAATAATAAGGCACTCAAAGATACCTCTTAAATTATAAATCCTCTTCACTATGCATCTATAAGTAGGAAGGCCAGAGAGAGTTTAGGGGAAGAAGCTCACATATTAAGGTGCTATTGAGGGCGTAAGTGGGTAATATCATGATGGAAGTACACAAGGCAGATGTGGCATATTTAGCTGAGATGGAGCAGCTACCATTGGTGACAGAGGGGAAGATGTCAAGACTGGCAAGATCTGAATGACTTTAAGCACAATATTTATTGCCTGAATTTACAGAGGTATTTGTGACTTACAAAATATTTTAAAATATGATTATTTCATTAGGTCCTCAACCTTTTCCACTTGGGTAGGTAGAAAGAAAGAAAAAAGTTGGCTCTCTAGAAGATTAAGGGATATATTCAAAGCCACAGAGAGGCATTCAGCCTTATGGGGCCATCTTCAGATTTTAAGACTTAGGAATTTTGTGCTAGGCCTGGAACTAGTGAGGCACTTTGATGACTTTCTACTGGCAAAATAGGAAAAATAAGAACAGAGAAGAAAATTTTCACAAAGTTAAAGTATTTCATTAAAACTCATGTCCTTTATGTTGGGATTAAGTCCTTTGCAGTATTTAGTGTTCAAATGTTCTTTACTTTATAATAATAGTAATAGTATTTGTAAATGTCTTAGCCTGATAAAATCAAAAGTTAATTCCTAAATTTGAAAAATATTATGGTCAATAATATGTAAAATCTGGGTACACTGATCTATATATAATCCTATGTCTCAGGTAAGAAAACTTGGGGATCAGCCTGCATTCTCATTAACATATTTTCTTTCTAGGAGATGCTTGAGCTTTTGAAATTACCCAGTTTTATATCTATTTAAAGTAATAACTTCAAAGCAGGAGAGACTCTATGGATTCTATCTGCATGTGTCTCATATATATAATGTTCTGTTCTTGCTCTCTGTTTCCATTCAAAATTGAGTCTATAATATGAGAAATATAAAAAAACTTTGTTATTACTTTGTTAGATGACAGTAGTGTTCACCTCATCAAAGAGTTCAAAGGCAATGATGATTAGATTTTAGAAATTGTCTACAATTCCAATAAAAATGTTGCTAAATATGTGTCATAACCAGTTCATTTTTGAAAGTGGTAGCTAGCTATAACTGCTCAGAAATATTGTGGGTAATAATGAAAGGTAGGTCACAAGAAAGTAAAGTAGAAATAAATATTTCATCCACAAATGACTTGGAGAAGGTGGAAATAAATATCTACTCAGAAATGTACTATGGGTTAGATCAAAGATGACAGGCAAGTTGGTCATGTGGTACTTGGTCAAAAATAAAGGTGGGAAGAATCAGATTTGTTGTGAAAACTCATAGGACCTGACAAGGAGTGTGGGAGGTTGCATTGCAGAACCATCTCACAATACTCAGATATAGGCTATTTTTTAATGTCTATTAATGACAACCTGTTTTATAGTGCCTTTGCATAGTCCTTGTTTATAGAATCTTAATATTTTCTTTGGACCAGAAATTAGCTCCTATAGCTAAAAGTTACTATGAAGCAACAATTGTGTTCAAAGTAAAGGAAATCTTCCTAAAAATCTCAAGTACTAGATGGTAAATTAATTTCCTTGCAAGGGGAGAATTCTCTGTCTTTCAAAACATTAAATGGTAGGAGATTGCTTAGAAGGACTTCTATAGAGAAACTTATTTGTTGAATAGGTTTGGGGTTGGCACCCCAAAGTCTTCGCCCATCCTGACATTTTAGAATTTGTGTTTCTGGTACATAGTATTTGCTGTAGATAGAGCATATCAAAGGACTCTTCTAGTAATTAAGCTTCCAAATAAGTCTGTTCAAGAATGGAAAAGAGTCCATCTTGTGTATTTTCTAGTCGTGGCCCCTTAAAGGATACTACATTTTTACCTGGAAAGGAATAAATAATACATGCCTATATTCAAATATGGTTCTCCCCGTGCATTCTAGACTTCTTAGTGATGCATATTGTTAGTCATTTTGAAGCTGGAACTTCTGCTCAGATGTTCTGTTCATGGTCTGAAGACACTTCTCCACCTCATTCTCAGTGCTCTCAGGATACATGGATGACAGTGACATTGCTGTGACCAAACCCAGTACCAGAAATCCCATTAATGTAGCGACCCTATAGGGACTGTTTACATAAAAATAGCTACCATTGAAATTTCCCTACATTTCCTTCTAAGTGATTTACATTTGCTGACTTGCATAATCTTCAAAATAGCCTTATGATGTTGGTTCTAATTTATATTCCGATATTACAAATGATGTAATGGAAGTAGAATTTAATTAATATAATCAAAAGTCACAAAACTACCAAGGGAGATATCTCAAATTTAAACTCAGAAAGTTTGAATTCCAATCACATGCACTTCATCTTTGAAATATATTGCTTCTTTTTCATTTCTACATGAAATAATATAGCCCCTACAAGAAAATAAAAAGAAAAAAAAGAAAATTAATAATGAGAGGCAGTGAGATGGAGTAGAAAGAATATTGCACTCAGAATCATGACTTTGGATTTCTGGTCCACTATACCTCTATTTAATTTTGGGTGAACCACTTAATGGCCTGTGCTTCATCTGTAAAATGTAAATTGATTTAATGCCATTTGATTTAATGCCTCTTATTTGTTTCTTTTCAGATCTTTCACAAATCACCTTCAAAGACATGATCTCATCTAAGCTTTGCAGAAATTGTATAAGAAACTTGAGGCTCAGAATAGTGGTGACCTCCACCCCTGTCCACCCACTTCGATATACAGATGGTGAGGATCATAAGATGCCAAAGCCAATGTTTCTTTCTACAGTATTCTGATGTCCTATTTTATATGCATTTTCTAAACTGTAAAATAACTTTTCAGTATTCACTTTTATAATTAATGTGGTACACAATGGTGGATTGGTAATGCTTTCAGTAGAAGAAGGTCACAAAGAAAGAACAGTTTTGGAATTATTTGAAGGAGCCAGACTAATTTACGTGAAAACCACATGCATTCTTAATTTGTTTTGTTTAAATCCCAGAATAAATGCAAAACTGGTGGAAGAATATGCTGCTTCTCTGTGCTTTGGTGAATTCTTTATTTTATGACGTGAGATGATAAATGCCTGAGCAGCTGCAATTATAAAAGAACCATACAACATGAAAATACATACATATGTGCACATGCACACACACATTTTGCTCCCTCCAGGGTTGTTGATTGGAACAATGCCAGAGAAAAGAATCTTAGGTGACATAAATACATTTTTATTTATTTTCTGAATCCCTTGCATGTATAACTTTCTCCATGGGAGGTTTACTTCAAGAGTGAGAAGAAAAGAAAAAAATGTGAACAAACCAGATTTTGTGATTTATGTCTTAGAATAGTTTCTGAGATATTGTTCTCCTTCAGGTACAACCTGAATACTTTTGCAACCATTGAGTACTAATGGGAAGGAGTTGGGGGTGGGGTCTCAGCTGTGGCCTTGGCTTTTGAACAAATCTTTAGTTTCTATTTTATCTTTGTATACTTAAGAAGCATGAATAGAAGGATTTGCTATTTCTTACTTAATTTCTTTTTTAAGCACATGTACTCTAAATATAAACTATTATGTAGGAGAGCCTGTGTGTCTACTTAATACATATGCAGTCACTGTAAATCCTTTTATTGGTTATAAGTTTGAAATCTGAGAACTCAGTTCTCTGTTGGTGTTCTGGGAAGTCACATGAAAACCAACGGTAAGTTTAATTTCCCCGTTGTCTTCTCAAAACAGATGGGTGGGCTTCAATCATTTCTTTACTATTCGCTGCACATTTCATCCTGTAGCATACAAAATGGAATCTGAATCCCAGAATGCCAGATTTGCAATTTTACCCATCAGGGAATCAGAGTCCCTAGATGTCTTATTGAAGAAGGAATTTATGTAGAATTTAGACCTCAAACAAATGTAGGAAGAACTGAAGAAATGAAAATCTAGTTGGGAATCGGAAGGGCCAAGAGAAGGCCACCAAGCAAGCATTTGCAAGGGTGAACAAATAGGGGCCTTCATGGAAGTCCAAGAAATCCAAGGATTACAAAAAATTTGAACATTCAATACTTGTGACTTATTGAGAACTTACCGTACCAGGTACTATGATAACTGCTTCACTTTCCATAAGTGTTTTTCTCAATGATTTTCCCCAATTATTCACATATAAATTAACATGAAAACGTATACATATAGAAACTGAGTAGGAAGCCCACACTATTAAGAGCCACATTGTCATCAGCTCAAAGATCCTAGTAAAAAATAACTTAGGTGAAGTCTTTAGGCTATAAAACTTCTCTTTAGCATAATATGAATTTCTTTGAGGGAATTCAAGGAAACATCACAAATGAGCATTTGAAGAGAGTAGAAAGCTCCATAGTCAGCATGAGCATGGATCAGGGAATGAGATTATCTGAGTTCTTTTCTCTAAGCTCATCATGGCCAAACTGCAGCTTTTGAAACATTTCAGTAAGATGAAATGGGGTGAATCTCCTCATTTGACAAAAGTCTCTAGAACCTTATCAGCATAAGGTTCGGACTGATAATAATCTGAACCAGGCTCATGAGAGCAAAAGGTATGTTAGTGATGACAGTCACTGGCAAGTCTGTTTCTTGGGCCACATTGCTTAAATCTGTTTGCTCTTTATATATGTTGTTCAGTTGGCATCTTGAGTTTACCCTTCACCATGATCCTTGAGATTCCCCTTATCTGTCTTTTATGTTAGATACCTTGACCTTGTTTTGAAGTAGATTACAAAATCATGAGCTTTGTGTGAATGGTTGAGGGAACATTTTACTGAACTAAAACACTTGTGATTTCTTTCATCCTTGGGATGTATCTTATTTGGGGAGGGCTTGATGAAAATGTTTATTTTAATAGAGTTTTCCTTATTTAACTATGAATTTTGAAAGCATTGGTCAGTTTTATTCTTGCTGCAGTATTATTTGTTTTAGAAGATCAAAATCATTCTGAATTTCAATATGCATGGTACCTTGTTTTATTTTTCTCCTTCCTGGAATCTTGTGGGATCTCTCTCTTTGTATCTCAAGTTCTTGATTTTTCTGAATTTAGATATATCTTCTTCTATTTATATCAATTTATGGTCCTTATTTCTGAACAACATTTCCTGATATATTTTATTAGTACTTTCCTCTCTTTTCTTTTTCTCCTTCTGAAACTCTTTCACTTAGATGTTAGATATTTAAACTCACTCTCAAAAAATAATAATAATATTTTTCCACATTTCCTTCTCGTGCTATTTTCTTTTCATTGGCATTTCCTGAACCTGTTCTTTTCAATTTTTTATTGAGCTCCTCCCTTGTACTATTTCATGTTTGAGTTCTTTGAAATTTTTATAGAACTTCTTGTTTCATGGCTGAAATACTTTTCCTATTGCTATAAAGCTAAAAATTACAGTTTTTATTAAAGTTCCTTCTCTTCACATAGAATTTCTTCCTTCCAACTCACTGTCTTCTGTTTACTTTTGTCTCTGTTACATTAGAACTATCTCTTACACACACCCATGCTTGACAGTGGGCTGCTCCTGTAAAGAGTGGGGACCCAAAGGTGGATTCGGTTTGCCATGTGGCTTGCATTAGCTAAAAAGTGGTCTGCTTGGACTTTTGGTGTGGTCTTTCTCTTTAGACTTGTCAAATTGAAAAAAAAAATGATTGTCTTTGTGTACTTATTACTTAAAACATCTCTTGGATGAGTTTTAAGTGTGTGCTGGAAGGTAATCCATCTGTTTTAAATTTTTTAAAACTAGGACATCTCCACTATATTATTAAACTTCACAGAAAATATCAAACTAAGACAAAGGTCAGTGACTGGGAAGTGCTCATCTTAGTCTTACTTTCATGGAAATGAGTTTAATGAGTTGTGATGTGCCCATGTTATCACAACTAATAAGTAGATAAATCAGGATTTGAATGTAGGGAAGGCTGACTCTATAGAACTGTACCAAGATTTGTGTCTTAGAGACCATATTATTGCCAGTGAACAGCCTTTCTCATAGTTTATGAGGACTTGATATTTTACTGTCTGTATGGATAAAATTGAATTCAATACAAGAGGCACTTTAACATTAGGAGAACTATTAATTGATTTGGTACAGGTGATTGAACCCAGGGGCTCTTAACCACTGAGCCACATCTCCAGCCCTCTTTTTTTTTTTTTTTTTTTTTTTTTTTTTGCGCTTCACTTTGAGACAGAGTGTTGCTGAATTGGTTAGGGCTTCACTAAGTTGCTGAGGTTAGAGTTTCTTTGAACCTGTGATCCTCCTGCCTCAGCCTCTGGAGTCACTAGGATTATAGGCATGAGCAACCACGCCCTGCTTGATTATATAATTTTGACTGAATATTTCAAACCCCTTTAACCTGGGCCATTCACTTTAACACTGCTACTTCTACACCCCAAATAAATTTTAAGTCAGTGCATTTCTCCCCAATTCCTGTGTTCCCTTTCCAGACTACTGGATTATCACAAAAGCTTCCTACCAGAGGGCCTTATCCATTTTTGACTACTTCTTACACATCATGAATACAGAACCAAAAGAATCCTGCCAAAATATTTTATCATGCCCTTTTCTGTCTTAGAATGTTTTAATGGTTTTCTATAACAACAAAAGGTAAAATGTGACTGTCGGGAGCTGCCACATAGGAACTGAACGCCCCCTACCTTTTAGTGATGGAAAATGTTGAGACTGGCTTCCCTGACCTAGAGGCAGGTAGATCCTCAGCAGAGGAGCACAGCTTTGGGAGTGGGCATTACCCAGTGGGAGTGGGCTGCCCCTTGTAACATTATCTTTCAAACAACCTCCCCTAATAAAACCCAGGCTCCAGGCGTGCTCCCCCTCTTTCTTGCCTGCCTTGCCTCCTTTGTGAGAGCTGGTTCAGAGGGGCCATCATAGAACCCAAAGAAAAGGGTATTTCTCTGTCTGTGAGCCATTCATTATTTCGTGCCAGCTCAGTTCTCCTGGAGTGACCCTGACTGGTCTAGTCATGTGTCAAGACATGTGATTCTTCAACATGATCCACATAGCCTTTCCAGGCTGATTTTAACCCATTCAGCTTTTGCTTCAATCACTATGCAGCAATCATAACAGCTTTACTTCCAGTCCTTGAAAGTGCCAGGGGATTCCCTGCTTTAAGGATTTTGCTTATGCTGGTCTCTCTGCATAGAATGTTCTTTCTACCACCACCACTTTATGGTTATTTTATAATCATCCTTCAGATCTCAGATATCTTAAATCATTGTCTCAAGAGATCTGATGTCATCTTAACCCCAGGTCCATAAGACCCTTTATGTTTCTTTTCATGGTTTTAGCTTTTCTACATATAATACCGAGGTAATCAGAAAAAGAATGCAATCTGAAAAATCATATGTCCCATTGAGTGAATTGATAGCTTATTTCGACCACAAGTGTCAGAAGCATGCTATCAGATGAGAATGTGCTGTTAATTCACAGAGAGAGGGTTTAAGAACCCAGTAGGTGTGAGACCATAATGTGAACTGGAACAGCATCAGAAGGTTGAGCTTCGCCACCCACTTGGTGAATCACCTCAGTCAAGCCAAATTGACTCCACAGGCTTCACTCACCCTGCATCTGAGGTGCAGAGATTAGACATGAACAATTCCTATGGATCCATCTAGCTTAGTATTCTGTGATTCTCTGTTCCAAAATATAGATTTCAAATGATTTTCAAATACTGCAAAGAGCTGCAAAACTGTTTCAAAAGTTAAATGTTAAAATAAACATCTATATACACACATAAATGTATATGTATGTATGTATATATGTGCACACACACACATACACATGCACACACACACACACACACACACACACACACTTTCTGAACTTCCTTGAGTAGGTTAAGATTTACCACCATAAGATTTTTTTTTATTTTGATTTTATTCCAACATTGAAATTAAATACATTCCCAGAGTGCACACCAGCTGCTCTGAGGGGATCAGTGATCTAAAATCATCATAGAAAGCAAAGAATATAGTGTTTAAATGCCCTTTGAATGCATCATCTAATGGTTAGCATGAAAAGACCTGAAAATGAGCTGGATATGGTAGGCACACACCTGTAATCCTTGCTACTCAGGAGGCTGAGGCAGGAGAATCATAAGTTCAAGGCCAGTTTTAGCAACTTGGAGAGACTCTGTCTCAAAATAAAACAAAGGGCTTGGATGTGGCTCAGTGGTGAAGTGCCCCTGGGTTCAAACCCAAGTATTACAATTAAAAGAAAAAAAAGAGATGAAAATGAAACATTTCCCAAACTACAAGAATCCAATGCTATATAAATATGTACTTGCTAATGTGCTAGTGTATGTAGGGTCAGACTCCAGGATGGGCATGAACCAGCATTAAATTAACAGGAAAGTGAACACTTTCGATCAGGCTATTATCTCATTTAAAAGCCAACATTTAAATACAAAGACAGGTCACAGTGAATATGGTTTACCTTTTAATTTACAGGATTGACAGTTTTATGGGAAGTCAGAGGCCAATGCTTGCTCATTCTAATCTGTTAAAGACTTTCTTTCCTTACTACCACCATGGTAACCTACCTTCAGACAGAATCATGGTTGGATCCAGATTCATTACATTTTAACTATGATGGGAGTCACACCTAAACACTGATTTAAATAGTTTAGAAACCCCCAAAGGTCTGGATATTGACTACTAGTTTTATGTTACTAATTATAACTTTTGGAGAAATCTCACTATTGAAACTAGGACTGAGCAAACTTATAAGAACAGATAGGAAACTTGTAAGTTCAACATATAAGAAAGTTATGTCAAGGAAAACTAACAAGCAATGGATCTTGTTCTATAGACATTTTTTAATGGAATTTTTTTAAAATGACAAACTGTTAGATAATATATGGAGGTAGTTATGGTATTAACCTCAAAGGTTAATGGATCTATCATAAATATACCTTTAACAATGATAATGCTTTACACATGTGAATATTTTAGAGTTGTTTTTAAGGCCTTTCACATCAGCTGTTGACTATATTGTGAGGTCTTGAATAATTTGCAAACATCTCATTTTTTTTCACAGAGTAATGTTCCACATTGATAAATATGTAATAAAATATGTTTCATGAATTAATAGATTTCTTTCACTTAACAAATGGTGAGGCATACAGACATTATTATACAATTTTATATGTCTACCAAAAGTTTCAGTGATTTGTCAGCTTATCTTAACTGGTTGATGAAGGAGAGAAAAAAGACACTGTCTATATTCTGTATGTTTTAACCTTTAATAAATTAGAGATAAAATCCCAAGAAAGAGAAAAAAGAGAAATGATCAATAAAATCTACAGAGATGGAAATTTTCAAAGAATAAATTCCTTGAACTGAAAACTATTATGATACCAATAACAATTGATCAAAAAATTTATTTCTTATGTGGATAGAGAGGCACCTCAATTCAGAATTTAATTTTTCAATTGTTAGGTTTGTGCACTGTGTCCTAACTTAGTGTTTTGGTTTTGTACAGTTTTTGATATTTAAATTATTATGAACTACTACCACTAAGTTCTTATAGTGCTCATGTATGTATTATCTTTGTTTTTAGAAGGTTTAGGAAGGTATTTGAATTTTTATTAAGGTGTTTATGTCTTAAATAAAGTGACACTTGAAATGTAAAATTAAATGGATTTGAATGCCAATTGTAGAATTGAGTGAAGAATGTTGATAATTGAGGCAATCATGTTAGCAAGTCTTGGGGTGAGAACCCACTGAATGTGTATCGTTGGGGGGTGGTTTGGTTGGTGCATGAAATATGGGAAAAGGAAAGAATGCAGGTTGGGACTAGGTTAGGCAGTAACTTGACTACCCAACAGAGCCCTTAGTCTCAAGATCAGGCAGAGCTACTGATGGTCACTCAGCAAAGGAGTGACCGTGTAAGTGCTGCATGTTTTCTTTTTAAAGCAATTAATGAACACATCTGCTGTTCTATGATCTCTCTGGTGATAATGAAAGAAGAGTCACGTGTCGGTCTGAAGTTAGTGCTAAATAAGAAACTAGGGTAGGAGCTGAGATTATTTCAATATTCCAATTAAAACAAAAAGTTTATCTACCACTTACTAGGTATATAACCTAGGACAAGTTACTTCTCTCTAGGTTTCATTTTCCTCATTTGTATCCTACAAGATAATTATTAGAATTAAGTGATAGATTATATTTATAATAATTAACATCATGCCAGCTACATGATAGGTACTTAATAAGTGCTTATTGTTATTATTTTTATTATTATTATTATTATATAAAGCCAACTAAGATGTTATTTAAGGAGATTTAAAAATTGTTTATTGTTTTGCTTTTTATTGTCATAATTATGTTTCTAAGGTACAATGTAATGTTTTGTTACATGTATACATTGTGGGATGATTAGATTAAGCAAAATAGGATGCTCATCATCTTGCATACTTGCTATTTTTGTGTTGAGAACATTTAAAATCTATTTTATTAGCAATTTTCAGATACAATATATAATAATTATTAACTGTATCCACCATACTATATAATAGATCTCCAGGACCTATTTCTCTCATGAGTATGTCTCACTAAAATTGCTGTCTTTCCTCAATGGAACTTTCTTTCATAGTTGAGACATCTTACTGGACAAAGGTAATAATATACACCAACAGCGGCATTTCTAAAACTGTCCTCCTGGCCTCTCTCTGCTTCCAGTGTTTTGCTAAAGAGAACTATAGCAAGGAGGTCACATCAACTGGAGTTCCTGCTATTTTGCACCTTATAACCAGAAGGACAACAAGCTCGTGAAAGGATACTCTATCACGCTCGAGAAGCCAAGCATGAGCTCCCTGTGTGTGCTCTTTTCTCAGAGTGAGTCAAGCGTGATGTTTCACTCATCTTGAAGTGTTTGCTACACACTTGGCTCTCATTCATTGACTAGCGTTTCTTTGACCCAACCTATGCATGAAGTGGAATGGTGGCACTATGCTCTACTACTTATTATACTGTTCCCCTTAAATGGCAGAGGTCATCTCATGATGGAGTCACATAAGAGTTCTGTCACATTTCAATGCTTGGAAAAGATAAGACTGGAATAGCTATGCATTAGAAACAAATATTCAGCCTTGATAACCAAGGAGGTTCTTATTTACCTTTGGAATTGATTTTATTTCACTAGACTCCAAGGATAATCATGATGCTGGACAAAAAATATGCAGTAAATGCACATGGTGTGAAAAGATAGTGATTATTCTGTTGTTGTTACTCAAAAAAACTAAGGAGCTAAGCACCAATTACACCCAGATTCTTTGTAAAAGGAGAAAAAGTTGAGATAAATGGCATTACTTAATCCAACTTATTTACTGAACATTAACCGTATGCCAGAATTTCTTTACAAAGTTGTTGGAATTTAAGCATGGTCACACAATGGTTTCTCCCCTCAAGGTATCTCAAATGGAGACTCTCATAAGGAATAGGTTTGGTGAATAACAATAACTAAGCAATATTAAAATTAATTTCTTTGATCTCAAGATTTATTTATCTGCCTGTCATGAAGTACAACTCTGGCTATGTTTGCCCACATCTTTTGTGGTTGGAAGAATGTTATTTGGGAGAGCTAATACATTCCTTTTAATGAAATTTGGTCATCTGAGCCCCTTAGTTAAGAAATACAATAAACATCTCCATATTATTTATGTCAAATTTTCATTAGAGACATAAAAGTTATAAGTTTGAAGGGAGGAAAGAAACATTGAGATTTCCACATTCTGTATACAGCATTATGTTGAAATCATCATTTGAAGCATTTGGTATTAGCTGGATTATCAAGTACCAGTAAAAAAGGCAAAAAGTTTTTTTAATATATTGTTTCAAGATTGACAGGGGTTCTTCCTTGTTTGTGGTTTGTAATGACAGTTTGAAATTAGTATTTCAGTGCTGCAATTTCCCAGAGTCTCTACAGAGAAACAAGAAGATAAGATTCTATTACTCTTGTGTTCTGTTTTAAAATTCTAGGAGTGAATCTGCCCAGTTTTTCCACTTGAGGATTTGATGTTAGAATGTGTTCAGCTTCCTAAAAGCAGTCTTCTAAAGATTGCTCAAAGTCTATCATCATTTGATTCCATTATATAAGAAGCTTATCTTCTGATTTTACCATGAGCTGAAAGAAATTGGACAGAAATATGTTCTAAGAATTAAATTCCTAATCCCAATCACATCAATCCAGTAGATTAATATTTGTTTTTGTTAAATCCAAGGAAGTATTTTAAATGGAACTCAATATTTTGGCCAAAGGCAATATTTTAACAGTATGTTTAACAACACCTATTAAGATACTATTTATTAGTGGGGCTGGGGATGTGGCTCAAGCATAGCGCGCTCGCCTGGCATGCGTGCGGCCCGGGTTCAATCCTCAGCACCACATACAAAGATGTTGTGTCTGCCAAAAACTAAAAATTAAATAATAAAATTCTCTCTCTCTCTCTCTCTCTCTCTCTCTCTCTCTCTCTCTCTCTCAAAAAAAAAAAAGATACTATTAGTGATTTTCTGTGTATTGTGTTACTTCTAGTCAATGTGCTGGTCTGAAATTATTACCTGGAAAAATCACATTTGATATCTATACATATATAAGCTTCTAGTTAACCTAGGTCCAGATGGGTCATTGGAAACCTCAGGGTATTTCTCTTAAATTGGAGAAAATAGATATTCTCTGATTCAAGAGTCAATCAGTAAATATGAATGAAGCAGATATGAAAAAACTTTATTTGGCAGAAGGTCTTACCAACTTTTTGGAGAGTAAATCCATTAATAATTCATTTACATAAACTTAAAAGGAGATCTATAATAATAATCAATAATAAATCCATGATTACTTATTATTAGTTGATTATTATGATTATTTATTATTGGTTGAAAAAGTCTCTGGGTGGCTTGCCCATTTATCCATGTAACAGAAACAACACCCATTAGGCTAATTGAACACTGCATATCTCTGGTCTGACCTCAGCTATCAGAGAGCTATGATGGTTATGTGGTTTTAACTGTGTCCAATCCACTGAAGTGGCAAACATTCTTTCAGAACAAGTAACATTGCTTCCTTCTTGTTTGGCTACCCATCAACAGTCATATCCTTGGACAAGATGACCATATGTGTATTATATTATTCTTTTTTCTCTTAAGCTGAATTTTGGTATTTTTGTTTAAGTTGGAGTATGGACATTTCCAACACCTGGAAGTGCCTTTGTCTTCATATCATAAAGCAGCCTAAGAGAATGCACTTTGTCTTTGTCTTCTATCTCCTTTGGTTTCTGTACAAAGTCTACTGCTAAAGGCTGAAAGGAAAATAGAGGCAAAGTCATCAAAAGACTGTTCCTAAAAATATCTCTTACCAGGGTCAAACTCTTGTGGAAAGGAAAATGGCATTTTCTTTGTGGATCTATCCAACAGTATTTCTATGTACCAGCTTGTTACACTGTCCTTCCTGATAGATTTGCTTCTTTATGTAGGTCCATTGTAAAGTCAGAGGGTTATTGAATTTCTTCTGATGAATTTGTCACCCAAGAACATCTCGGAATCATTCTTAGAATCATTAGCTACTCCTCCATGGCCTAGAGGAATTTGACTGCTATAACTCTTAGGACTCCTAGACTCCTAGACTCCTGTGTGATTTATATTACTTTGACAATTGAATGAGTCAAGGGGTCTTCTACTCAATATATTTGTAGAGTTTCTTTTCTGTAAGAACTGTTATAATTAATGAGGTGAGCTACTGCTGAAAGTTTTCTCTCTTAACTAGGAAGAAGCAGATGCTTCTTGATGACTGGCAATAGAAGAGAACAAACCTGCCACAGGGAGCAATGACAGCCGTAAAGTGTTCAGATACATCCTTTTCTAGGAGAGAACATGATGGTATGACAAGAAGGAATTAATTACACGTCCAATCTTAAAATGGAAAAATTTTATGGCCCCAAATATTCTGTTTACCAAATAAAATATACTGAATAAAAATAATTTCTTTCTGGAGACACAAAATAATATTGAAAGAAAACTGGAGGGAAGAGATTTTCTAGAAGATTGGATACTAAAGTCTTTACTAAATTTATGGCTAATAAGTTTTTGCTAAATTTATGGCTAATAAAATCAAGTATCACATGTCCAAGTTCAAATCCTCTCTGAAAACTTAAGAGTCATACTTATGGATAAAACAGTGCTATCTTTATTGTATTTAACGTCCATTAAAAATAACAAAAATTTTCATAATCTCTCTCTTAGTTCACAAAGATATCTTCCTTTTTGGAGCTTTTATAGTTTAGACCATTCACTTGAACTGTCATATATTATTATGTTATATACTATCATTTTCTATTATTTACTGAGTTCTATAGCATGCCACTTTATTCATCTTCATTGTAAACTATTTAAGGGTTGGGCTTATGAGTTTCATTTCTTCTCTAGTCCCTGCTCCTTGCCCAAAGTGGGTGTTCCATCATTGTTGTTGGACTGAGACTGGGGCTTCATTTAAAAAGTAATATAAAATTAATACTTTCTAAACACATCAGTGACATTTAAGCTTATTATTTGCAGACTGGTAATAATGACTGCATCAAACAAGAAACTTTCCTTTATACAAATATTTGTATCTAATTATAGAAATGTAAATATGAAGATGGATACAATTACTGAACCGACTGCCGGTTAATACAGGCTTATTCTTTGCATAATCAAGGTATCCCTTTTTCTTCAACATGGTGTTTTGGAGTACTGATATTTTAAATAAATGATGTATTTACATTGGTAATCATATAGTGTAAAGAACTTGTATTTTTTGAATGACTTCTCATAAAAATGGAAGATAGAAACCAGTCCTTCTACTTTTATGTGGCCCAAAAGAATTCTGATCCTGCTTCTCCTAGAAGATTCATTTTCTCCTTACAGCTTGAACTGAAGCATTGTTTTTAATCTAAGAGTTTGGGAAACTATAGATGAATGTAATATAGAGATATTTAGTTATAAATTAGAGCAGTGATCAGAGTCTGGAGATCAGATTTGAACCTCTGGCACTGTTGGCCATTTCCTGTGGTAATGGGTAAATAATATCTGCATAGTGATCCCTTCCAAAAATAATAATACTGTGGTGCCTCAAGATATAAGTTTTGCATTTTTACTCCCGCCATCAGTCCTAAATCTGCTGTTTCTCTTTCATCCTGAAACATTACATTGCTGTCTAGAGTTTCTCACCTTGAAATGAAAACTTCAAGATCATAAAAGGAAACAATCTATAGTGGAGACAGCCTCTGGTGCCATAAAGAGCAGTGGAGTCTCAAGAGACACAGAGTGACTGCGCAATAAATGGTCTGGGCAGCTTAAGTGTCAGGAGGCTGACTAGGCCAACATGGGTGATTTTATTTGATACTATTTACTTATTTTTCTTTGTGCAATTTTATTTGCTTTGGACAAGTTCTTCTTAATAAATACACTTGAATCAGAATCTAATGTCCACTTCTTAATACTCCATTATGTTGGGTAAGTCATATGTTCTCTGTGATACTTCGTTTCATCTCTAAAATAATGATAATACCTAGCTAGCCAAATTTTCCTGAATATTAAATGAACATTTACCTAAGAATATTTATTAACTATTATCTTCAAATTCACAGGATGATCATGATAATGTCCCTGCAAAGAATAAAAAGATTTGAAGAAAATCCACTAACTCCTTCCTTCATTTTTTTTTATTCTTAAATGGGTGACTGAACAATATTCCAAGTAGAGTATGTACTAATATCTTTTAAACTAAAGCTTCAAAATTGTTTGAACTTACTCTTGGATCATCAAGCAAGATTTTCCTTATCAAGAAGGAATCCTTAGCCAGGAGTAGTGGTGTATTCCTATAATCCTAGCAGTTCGGGAGACTAAGGCAGCAGGATTGCAAGTTCAAAGCCAGCATCAGCAATTTAGGGAAACTCTATGCAACGTATGAGATCCTGTCTCTAAATAAAATAATAAAGGGCTGAGGATATTGCTCGGTGGTTAAGCACCCCTGGGTTCAATCTCTAGGACAAAAAAAGAAGAAGAAGAAGAAGAAGGAATCAATATATTCAATTTATAAAAAATCAATTGTCTGCTACAACTACCACTATTATCACTACAAACATAATAATAGTGTTTTGATATTGTCAATATCATGACATTTAAAAATGTGTTAAACTTTATGAATTATTTTTCTAAGAACGTGTCTATAACTTATTGAGAAATGCTCAGGGATGTTGTGCTGTGGCATTGAGTAGTTGTTCTTTCTACTGAGAGAACATTAAAAAAAATTACAATTAAGAAAAAGCTTATCACCTTAAGAAATAAATAGAAAGGAGAGGAGTGGTGCAAATAATGAGTGACCCAAGACAATATACATCTATTGGGCTAGCAGAACTAGGAAAGAATTATAAGTATATATATATATATATATATATATATATATATATATATATATATAAAGAGAGAGAGAGAGAGAGAGAGAGAGAGAGAGAGAGAGAGAGAGAACCTTTTTATTTTTTTTGGACAGCAACTTTAGCTTCAAAAGTAGAACAAGCCCAGTAACAACATGGTTCCTAATAGAAACTTTAATCAAGTCCATTGAGTTTCAATGGATTTTTCAACACCTGTTTAGAAATCTCATCCTTTTATGCAAATAAGGTTGAGCCATAGAACACAAGGACTGGTATTTCTACAGCTTGATTTCTTTCAATCCCAATGCTTCTGAGCCATACGTAGTCAAAGACAGTAAGAGATGGTTGTACCCTGAGTCAGGTCATGATTATCCAGGGATTTGGCCATTTGTCTTCATAAGCAACTTTCATGAGTGAAATGTGTGATTATAGTTTCAAGACCCTTGGGAAGGAAATATGGCCAAAATAAATAGGGATATTGAAAAGAAATGATTTTTTTTTTTCCTCTAGCTTTCTCTTTAAGTTTGGCTGAAGAGTCACTAGCTGATATTTGGCTACTCCAAGGTTTGTGGTTAGAGCCAGTGGAGATATTTAAGAGGATTAAGCAATGCTGACAGGCACCTGCAACTGGAGCCCGTGTTAAGTGTTTACAAACTATGATTCAGTTAAAAAACGAGGGCAAAGAAAATTTACAGAGCCCTTAAAGATAAAGAAAAAACTTAGCTTCTGATTGCTAAACAAAGTCTCTGAATATATCCAATTTTAACTAATGAAAAACTTGAAATGCTCTGACTTATAAAATGTATGGATGCACAAAGATATAAAAAATTAATATTATCTGTGTAATTTGTTTTGTTTTGAATTGAGAAAGTGATTATGGCTTACCTGAGAAGTCATTGCCTTGGGTTCTGGTTTTCAACTAGATAACATATATCATGATCATCTGAAACAAAGTAATAAGGGGGAGGGACGGCTGGGCCCTCAAATGCTGTGACTCAAAAGACTTTGAGTTAAGGCACCAGAGACATTTCTTGCTAAACCAACTCATTCACTTCACAGACGGTGTGTCTATGCAAAAATACCTTTCTTCATGTTGTGTATGCCCACACATGAACTTTGTATTATCCATATTCCTCTGAGAAGTCAGAGTCTGTGCTGTCTTCTTGGAATTCCCAGAAGTTTTCACAAATTTTGCAGTTTTTGTTACACTCTGTGTTGTGCACTATATTCATATCCATTTCTTTCTTTAGATAATAATTTTCCTAGGGTGAAGACAGCTGCATTTCTACACGTCTGTAGGTACCCACATAAAACAGGGATAAATGTATTAAAATTCATAAAATAAGATATTGTAGCTTACAGGGTTTTTTTTAATAATAAAGTCATCTTAATTTTGAATAATAGTATAAGATCCATATGTTTTCCAAATAAAAAAATTTGAGGTCATCTGATTCCCGTCTGCATCTTTATATCTAAATGCATGGAGATTTGTTTCAGAGGTCACAGGTTTTGACTGATTATATTAAAGGAATTCCTTTCTTGTCTCTTAATTTTATTGATTTACTTAATGTAAGTACTATTTTTCACCTGGATTTTTGAAAAAAAAAAATGTGTAATTTCTCTTTTTTCCTTCATTCTGTCTTCTGCTCTTTCTCTCTCTTCCTAAAAAGATCCTTCTCCTAGATTTTAAAACCTCTTTTGATACCCTATTGCTTACAAGATAAATCCCAATACCTCTACATATTGGTCTCTTCCTGCTTCAACTTATATCTCAGGGCTCACCTGCAATCACTTTCTTGACTCCTCCAAATATATGAGGCACATTATATATCCTATATCTTGCCACATTTCCTTTCAAAAGGCCCTTTGTCGCTTTTATTTGTGGTAAACTCCTAATTGGGCTATGAATCAATCCTCCTCACTACATTTGTGACGGTTTCTTGAATTATCTCTCCAAAATTAGTATTTCTATACTCTTTGCAGGGAAATTTGATTTTTTAGGCCAAAGTCTAATTCTAAAATCTCTGCTACTCCAGTCTTGTCCCCAACTTCATATTTTTTAATCAGTTCTTTGAGATAAGATCATGACAACTGCAGAAATGTCTTGCTAGAAAAGTAGATAACGTTAGAAAACCTAACATATTAACAAAACATGGAGCATGGAATTTATATAATACTTCACAGTTTACAATAAATTTATATTTAATGTCAAATAAGGAAAAAATATTTCTAACCAATAACATGCAAATCCAAGAAATAGCCCCTTTGATTTTGTTTTTCTGTAGTGAAATGTTATCCTGGACTTCTTTTTTACTTTGTCACATCTGGATATCTGTGGACAAAGTTTTTTCCAGACAATTGTGCTGCTCTGTCAAGTGAATAGACTAAGAGTCTGTTGAGATAAGGTTGACAGGAGGTTCTAGAAGGACACATGCAACTAAGTCCAAAGCCCCTCAGCACCTGTTGAAAATGATAGCTCTTCTAAGTGTCATAGGAGAACAAATGTATCTGAAGAAGGGTCCAAAGGCTTCCCAGAGAATTCAACTCAGGACTAGCAGGGTCCTTGGTATATGTAAAGGATAAGAATTTCAGCATGCATCCATCAAAGGCACAGGCAAAGGCTTATTTAGAAAGTAGGGACAAATGCAAGGAAGAATGGGGGCAATCTTTTGGGAAATGCAAGGAATACTCTTTCAAGGGAGAATGTTGACTATCTTCAGAGGGAGAACAGCAACCTGTTGGTATGGGACATCAATATTAGAGGGATGGTGCTAGAGGCTGGACTAGAGGTAGAGACATACACAATTTTGTGTCAGTTTTCCCTGTGTTGGTGCATTGGCATCACATTACATTTTCAGATAAGGACATGGGTCAAGAGTGTGGGTGCAGGGCATGGGCTGCTTCACTCACAAGTTAAAACTGTTCATGGGTGCTTTCTGCATTTCAGTCATTCATGGGTGTTTTCTGGATTTTAATAGTTTATGGGCACTTCCTCTGAGACTCAATCTCTCTCCCCTTATTCTCAAATCCCTATCTTATAAGGAGAGCTCTGAGCTATTTACTTTTAAAAACACACACACACACACACATATATGAATATGCATGCACATATATACAATATTACTTTTAGAGCAAAATTAGAGCATGCAGTTAATTTTTAAAAGAAATTATATAAATTGCATACCTCCACTACATACAGATGTGCCCTATCCTGACTTTTAACTTTATCCTTGCAATCCTTTTCTAAAATATGCATACACATGTGGATGACATTCTGTCACTTGCATTTGCTCTAATAGTGCATTTTGAATATTTTTATACTGTAATTTTTCTTTGAAGATGAAATTTATAAAATGTTCACCGAAGTTTTCTACATTCGTAAAAAACTCTGAGATGGCCCACTACAGAGCTAGGCTCAATCACAGTTCAACTTTTTGACCCATTTGAAGGGGAAATGATCATGATCCTTGTCCAAGGACTTCTTGTAGTAAGCAACCTGTCCTAGCATGCTCTGTCATGAATCCTTGGGATAATGATTGCTGCATGGCCTTACTGGGCCTTGTTATTATTGTTTTTCAATGAAAAATAATGACCTACTTTAAATTCTCTGTAATACATTTTGAAAATGATCTAATGATCTCTCTCTTCCTCTCTCTTTCTCTTTAGAGACATCTTTCTGAGACTGAAGTTTTTCCATCTATAAAATGAATGTGTCAGTTAGATAGTTTTAAAAGTCTTATTCAACTGTTATATTTCCACTTCTGAATCAATTTTCTGGTCTGCCATTTTTATATAATCGAAGTAACTTTTATCATTAGAATTAGAATAAAGTGCTTTATTATTTTAAAACTTTACAGTTTTTTTTTCAAATTGTTTCCTGGTAGTCATTGTTAGGACTATGATTTTGCAAATGTAGCAGCTTCATCAAGATTTTCAAATTTGGTGCAAACCTTAAGCTTTGTTATTCATTAATATATTCTGCTTCTTTAGACACTAGATTCTTAGATACTGGCTAGAGGCCAACTGATCCATTTCTGATCTTCTCAACTCCCTTTCTAATGTAGTTCTGACTGATTTGACTTTCCCCAGTTCACTAGTAGTTTCCACACTTGTCAAGCTTGTAAACTCAAATCAGGCCTCCATCTTCATTCTCAGTCCTAAAAAGATCAAACCAATGTAAGGTAATATAAGTCCATGAGAATTGGAAATTTTCTTAAAAATTGATTTCCTCCAATCTTTCATTGAATGAGTGTAGGAGGGAATTAGGGTCACAAGAGAAGTAATTTGATTAGTTTCATAAAGGAAATGCATGGTGAAGCCAGAACTGACTTCCAGGTTTCCCAATTCCTACCCCAGTCCTCTTTCCACAGTATTAAGCTGCTTTTCTGATGCTTACTTGTAAAAGTATCTTTTCTGAAAAATCCTCAAAAATTTTCCTTTCCCTTAACCCTAAAATATGGTGTTAGGCAATCACATTGCTTCTTTTCCATCCTCCTGACCTTTAGATTTTATGCTAAGTGATTTCCTGGAAGTGAATCATAGCACATCAAATACATTTTTCCAAAAGTCATTAACTTGTTCTACCTTCTGAATTCATCAAGACACACAGGCTTTGTAAAAGCCCCTTGAGGAATTGCTAAATGTCTCAGACATTTCAAAGATGTTCTGGGTCAAATTACCATTTAGAAAGAGGACACTTAAATTAGAGGTTGAGTGAAAGAGTTGAAAAATCAACTGATTTACTCCCTGAAGGAAGCAGGAATGTCTCAATTATGTGCAGTATCAGGTCAGGCTTCTCTGGAGATTTTATAGTGATATATGATTCCAGGTCCCTGAAAAACCAAACCTTTATGGATGACCTAATTTAGTTATAAAAATAATTGCTGTAAAGGGCAATATTCACCTTACATTAGACTAAAGCATAGGCTTTTGAAAATTCATTTATGCATTTGATTCACTTACAGAGCAGACTATTGGACCTTAATTATTATTATTATTATTGGACCTCAATTCCCGTTTTTCAAACTTTTTTTTTGTTGGTGCTTAATATTGAACCCAGCAAGTCAAGCACTCTACTAACTGAACTATATCCCTAGTCCCCCTCTTTCTCATATATATACATATATACACATATATACATGTGTATACACACACACATATACATGTGTGTGTCTTGCCCCCCCAAACCCTATTCAACTTCTAAGCTCACAATATCTTCCCAAATCACAGGTGCTCATTCTTATTCAGGAAACCCTATAGCATTTAATCCCTCTCATATTACACAAGTTTTTGTTATGATAATAATAAATTATACTTCCTTTTTCCCCCTCCCCTGCTTCTTTGTAAACACTCTATAGAAGGAACTGAGTTCTATCTCCATCCCAGAAACCAAGATAGGTCCTGGAGTCTAGTAGGGGTTCAACAGGTGACCAAATTTCATCAAGCAAAAGCTGATTTTGTTCTGTTCTACTTCACTCAGATAAATGTTTGGAAATGAATGAGTTAATGATAATTACAAAAATAAATATTTGCTTAAGATCCATGACCAAGGATTCAAAATTGTTCTTTCTGGGTTTAAAGGAATAAAAATGATCATTTTTGAAATGGAGGCTAAAAATGTGAATCAGCTGATTTTGTATGTGAGGAAACAAAATTCAACCATTTAAACCACCCAACGGAAACACAAACAGAAGTGGGCTGTGAGGTATTTACATTAGACTTAACATTCATTTCTTTAAATGAGGAATTTGTGGTAGCTCAGTTTCCCAAAAAAATGATATTTTACCAGCAGTCACGTTTGTGTGTGTGTGGCCACAGGCTTAGCAGTGCTTAGAAGAGGGATTAAACAGAGAGAAATGCACCCCAAATGTCAACCCCAACCTATTTATTTGATTTGATCGATCTCATGGCACTTTCAACTTCCTCGACAAATAAAGGCACAAAAGCCGAGTTAGGTCAGTCATCCTTCTTGGGTTTTGTCCTAGGGGATTTATTCTGCTTACATGCAAAAGAATGTAGAGTTGGCTTTCCAATTTGTATTAAAGCATTTAACAGTGTGAATCAAATTCATAAAGCATTGGCGGAAACCTTTAGCTTTAAAATGAACCCTGAAGGAATTCAAATAAAGGCTGTGTCCTCAAAGGATCTTCTATGTTACAGGTACAATTCTACATCTGCCAAAAAAGTGCCTACTGAACTACAAGCTGAAACAATGCAGTCGTGGGAATGACAATCTGCCATGTCTTTTTGAGATCATAAATCTGTGTATGAGCTTGGGAGAACATCAAAGTGAAAAATAAATGAACTATACCATGCGTTCCACATCATCAAAAACTTGCCATTGGAAGACATTCAAAATATCACTATCAACATCTCATCTGTTTCACAAATATTCTTCTAAGTGAGTTCAGCTTCTCCTTGCATAACTGCAAGGACAGAGAACTAACTCATTACCTGCCAGAGAAGCCTACCTTAACTTTAAATGAATTTCTTAAAATACTTTGTCAACATTGGTTACCTTGAAGTTTTTAATTGATGGGGCAATTACATTTCTTATGACCATAAATATATCTATTCTGTCCATATGAAAAACTTTTCAGTAGAAGAACCCTAATTTCTGGTCTATCTAGGCTAAATGTCATTACTTTCAACTGTTTTTCTATGTGACTTCAAAGATCTTCACCATGATCATTATTTGTGTCCATTTCTACACACTGAAATATGCCTATGTTTATTAAGCTCAGACTTACACACAAAATACAACACATTTTTCCTAGGATTTATTTTCTGGCTTACCTTATTTGCTGACATTCTTTATAAAATATACTATTAGTTAATGTAGGTTGCATTCATAAAAGTAATTAAACAGAAAGTTTAGTTATTAACCCAATTAAAAATTTGCATAGTTCTTATAAAATAGTGACAACTTATTGAATATATAAAGTAAATGCTAGCACTTTTATTATGGCTAAGAAGTTTTATTATTGTAAAGATTTCAATTTCCCCAAAATGTATTTATAGGATCTATTAAACTCATCATGATTTTTACTGAAAGCCTGTAATGAGCATTATATGGAACTATAAGCAAATAAGAATATGAAACGATATTGAACTAGAAAAAATATGCATATGTGGAAACTTATTTTTATAAATGAAACATGAAGTTCTAGATAAAATAGATATGCAAAATATAAAATATAGAGTAGACCACATATAAATTGAACACATCTGAGAAGACATTTGCAAATCAATAAAGAACTTGGAGCTTATTTATTAAGAGGTCTAGAATAAATGTTTAGAATGTTAGAAAAAAATTAACTTTGCAAGATATACTGAAAATATGCAAGTTCAGGTCAAAGGGTACAAGACACTAAAAAAATGTAATTAGTTTTCTAAAATCATCACGTTTTATAATTTTTGAAATCACCAAATTATTTCCTCCTTACCAGGTTGATTTAGCATGGTGAATCTAGGTAGTGCACTAGTAAGATTTTATGAAGAATTTTAAGATGATCAGAGTCTCTGTCAAATATTGTGATGGTGAGCAGGAAAATTAACATAACACATGGTCAAAACAAAAAGTGTTGTTTGTCTCATATAAAACTTTTTTTTCTATTTATTGATGGAGATTGAGAAGATTACATTCTTCAGATATATAGCTGAAAGTCAAATATCAGGGAGAGTCTTAATTTATTCCATTAAGGCCTCACAGCTGGTTCAGCTGCAAATGATCTCACCATCCTGTGAAGGTGACCATATTTTGTTGACGGTGATCATATCTGCTATGATACATGTGAATTTGAAGATATCATGGTGCTGAATTGATGAGGCCCCCACCTCAGCATACTTTGGGTCTTGGCGATGGCACTAACCTACCTCTTCTATTCCTCCAGGGTTGTGGCATTGCTGCTGGATTACTCTGCTGGTAGTTTGAGGGAGAACTTGAGGAGCTTCCACTTGGCCTTTCTCCACAGTCAGAATAATATGAGGTTTCTGCCCACTGCTAATATATCTACACTTAGGATCAGAGAAATGACTATAGGGTATGTGCACAGACCTGGTACATACATAATGAGGTATATTTGGATCATAATTCCATTCATCTTGTGGCCTCCACCTATTCTCATTTTGATGAGAACACAATGCTTTTTAAACTCCAGAGCCAATGGCTCCAGAAAGATCTGTGAACTGCTTTAGATGGAAAAGAGGTGGGAAATAGTTATTTTCTGGATATGAGGCAGCATTGCAAGGTCATTTCTCCAAGACTGGGCCTCTCTTTCAACTGCTGGGCATTGATTCTGAGGGTTGTTATATGAAGAAACTGACTAGGGGAACACTATTTTCCTTTGCAGTCACTGACGTCAGTTTTGCGCTCACTAATATTTTACTTTTCTGGTTAATCCATTATAGCCTATCCATCTCATCCCTAGCATCACTGTGGTCAAGTGTTCCTTAGCCCAGATCCCTAACATTATATACACTGTGGTTGCCACACTAATATTACAGATAAATCCAGGTTTCCTGGAATGATTACCTGGCTTTTCTTATTCTAGAATCTGATCTGAGCCCCTTGAAACTAAGATTCCCAGCTCTGGGCACTATCTCCTGGAGTGAATTTTAGCTGAGAGAGGACAGTCAGCGAGGATACTCCCAATTAAGCCAATGTCTTTCTGTCTGTCTTTTTGTCCCTCTCTCTTTCTCTCATATTTTCTTAGGGTAGATTGTGTCCTGTGGGCCTTCTCAGGGAAAACAGGGCAAATGGTTAGGTCTCTAGCCTCCCAAATCAAATCTATTATAATTTGCCTACCTTCCTATGCATTTCATAAGATTTTAATAAAACAATTTTTATATTTCCACCTCATTTCTGAAATAAAATTTAAATTTTCCCCTGCTCTAAAAAAAAAAAATCCAACAATATTTTAGGACCATCTCTAAGTGTCCTTAAATGTTAAATCCTGAGTCATGGGGTTGGTCTTTCAGGTGAATAAACTTTTCCTTATTTTCCATCTTACATTCAGCCCTTGTGTGTTGCCTTAACACTTTCAGGGGTCATTCCCTCACTCACAGATTAGTTAGAACTTGAAAGACCATCAGCTGGCAGGGTTGGACATCTGTGCCTCCGCCAGAGCAGTACTAACTCCAGAGATGGGGGTTCAAATCATTCCCACAGGAGTAAAAGGACCTCTTCCCAAAGGAACAGTAGGCTTATTATTGGAACACAGCTCTTCTACTCTAAAAGGACTTATGATAAGTCCTGGGGTAATTGATCCCGATTATGAAGGTGAAATAAAAATTATAGCCAGTTCTCCAAAGGGTATATCAGTAATTTCACCAGGAGATAGAATAGCACAGTTACTAATAATACCCAGCCTACATGATAAATTTTCCAGTCGTACTGTAGAAAGTGGTTCCAAGGGATTAGGCTCCACAGGTGTAGATTGGGCTATGCTTTCTTTAGATTCTCACCCCATGCTAAAACTAAATATTCAAGGACATGAATTTAATGGGCTACTGGATACAGGTACAGACCTTAGCATCATCTCTCATCAAGAATGGCCAAAACATTGGCCATTACAACAAGCCACTCAAATGCTTCGAGGCCTAGGAGTGGCGACTAATCCCCATAGAAGTGCAATGGTATTAGATTGGAAGGATCCTGAAGGATGTGAAGGAACTATACAGCCATATGTATTGGATCATCTTCCCATAAATTTATGGGGACGAGATGTCCTAGATCAATTAGGTTTGACATTAACAAATAACATCAACCAAAATGCACCCACTATTATGACTAGACAAGGTTTTAGGAAAGGAAAAAGATTAGAAAAACAAGAACAAGGTATAGCAGCACCAATACAAATAGATCAAAGAACAGACAGACATGGGTTGGATTTTCAGAAAGGGCCACTGAGACAATAAAAATTACTTGGAAATCAGAAAGACCAGTATGGGTTTCTCAGTGGCCCCTGACTAAAGAAAAGATATAAGCAGCCCATGACCTGGTCAAACAACAATTAGTGGAAGGACATATACAACCTTCTGTATCTCCCCATAATACTCCCATTTTTGTCATCAAAAAGAAATCTGGTAAATGGAGATTATTGCAAGATTTAAGAGCCATTAATAATGAGATGGTTATTATGGGACCTGATCAATCGGGGATTCCTCAATAGTCTGCTTTGCCAAAAACTTGCTATGTTTTAGTTATAGACATTAAAGATTTTTTTTTTCAATTCCAATTCATCCTGAGGATAGTCCACATTTTGCATTTACTATCCCTGCACTGAATCATGAAGGTCCTGATCAGAGATATGAGTGGAAAGTACTCCCTCAACGGATGGCTAACAGCCCAACTATGTGTCAAATTTATGTTAACAAAGTAATCCAGCCACTTAGAAATCAAAATCCAGAACTACAAATATTTCACTATATGGATGATGTATTATTAGCACACGAAGATAAAAACACATTGCTAGAATGTTATGCCACACTTACAAACTTATTAAAAAATTATAATCTAGAGATAGCAATAGATAAAGTACAATTAAATTTTCCAATTAATTATTTAGGAGTTCTATTATCTTCAACCATGGTCCATCCACCAAAAATTCAAATACGAGTAGATCAACTAAAATCACTTAACGACTTTCAAAAGTTATTAGGAAACATAAATTGGATAAGGCCTTATCTAGGTATACCAACAGGAGAGTTGGGACCTTTATTTGATATCCTAAAAGGTCCATCAGATCCAAATTCATCCCGCATGTTAACGCCTGAAGCAAGAAAGGCATTAAAAATCATTGAAACATATATGGAAAATATGCATTTGGATAGAATTAATATAAGTTTGCCTTTATTATTTATTGTACTACCAACAAAAAATATTCCTACAGGAGTATTTTGGCAAGAAGGTCCATTATTATGGATACATTTATCTTATTCTCCTAACACTATTCTTACTAGGTATCCTGAGGCTGTAGGACAATTAATACTCAAAGGAATAAAAGCAGCAAAGGGAGTGTTTGGAATTTCTCCCAATAAAATTATTACTCCAGATACTATGAATCAAATTGATGAATTAGCTAATGAGTTAAATACTTGGGCAATAATCATGTGCAAATATAATGTTTCATTTGATAACCACTTACTATCTAATCCTTTATGGTCTTTTTGGTCATCACATCCTGTAATTTTTCTAAAAATAACAAGAAAAACACCTATCATGAATGCTCCAAATATATTCACTGATGGGTCAAATAATGGTACAGCAGCAATAGTTGCACCTGATCAAACTTTTACATTTTTAGTACCCAAACAATCAGCTCAAAAGGTAGAGCTTAATGCAGTATTACAAGCTTTTGTGATGTTTAAAAATTCTGTATTTAATTTATTTTCCGATAGTCAGTATATAGTTAATGCTATAGTATCCCTTGAAGATGCTGGTAGGATTTCCCCTTCCTCTACTGTTTTCTCTTTGCTTTCCACTATACAAAGTCTAATCTGGGACAGAAAAGATCCATTCTTTATAGGACATATCAGGGCACATACAAGATTGCCTGGAGCCCTTAGTTTGGGCAATGATTTAGCAGATAAAACTACACATGACATACATATTTTCTCTACACTAGAAGAAGCTATAAATTTTCATAAAAAGTTCCATGTCAATGCTAATACTTTACAAAAGCATTTTAAAATAACTAAGGAACAAGCTAGACAAATAATAAAACAATGTCAAAATTGTGTGACCTTTTTACCACAAGTTAATCTTGGAGTCAATCCTAGAGGACTGATACCTAACCATATTTGGCAGATGGACATCACACACTTGCCAGAATTTGGAAAATTAAAATATTTGCATGTTACAGTTGATACTTCTTCTGGATTTTTGATGGGCTCTCTTCATGCCAGAGAAAAAACTAAAGATGTTATAGCTCATTGCTTACAAAATTTTGCCACTGTGGGCATTCCAAAACAGTTAAAAACAGATAATGCCCCTGGTTATACTTCTATTCTTTTAAACAATTTTGCTCAACATTTGGCATTACTCATATAACAGGAATCCCATACAATCCACAGGGACAAGGCATAGTTGAAAGAGCTCATCAAACTATTGAAATGTACTTATTAAAGCAAAAAGAAGGAATTGGGAAGGGGTATATATTCTCCAAAGATAAACTTAAAATAACCCTTTTTACTCTAAACTTTTTAAATTTGGATTTATCAGGACTTAGTGCTGCGGAAAGGCATATGTGTCCAAAAAATGTGCATAAGCCCAAGGTACTTTGGAAGGATATTCTAACAGAACAATGGAAAGGTCCTGACCCAGTAATTGTCTGGAGTCGGGGTCTGTTTGTGTGTTTCCACAGGGAGAACAGCAGCCGATTTGGATTCCAGAGAGATTAACCAAGATCCTGACCCAGTGATTGTCTGGAGTTGGGGGCCTGTTTGTGTGTTTCCACAGGGAGAACAGCAGCTGATTTGGATTCCAGAGAGATTAACTAAAGTGATTTCTACAGACCAAAAAGAAGATGATTTGGCTCAAATCCATAACAGCTGATATCCAAAACTCCAGTTTGGCTATTCTTACATCTGCAACAGAACCAGGATGCTTTTTTCAATATCTATTTTATTATTGCCCTTTCCCATATCATGAAGTTCTATTTTGTTTTTTGAGCTCATACAGACCTAGGTTAATGTTTTGCTGATCAGTTCTATTTTTTGACTATAGAGTTTTTAAACATTGCAATGGAGACTTCACCTGTAAAAAGTTATAAGGCCTTTACTATTATATTATGTGTTGTACGTATTATATTATGTGTGCACACTTGTGTTTTGTGTTATATGTTTGAATGTACGTATGTCCATATATCATATATGATGAGCGCTCATGAAAAAATGGATCCAAATATTTTTTTTTCGCGTGATTTAAATGGTTTAATTTAAATTGGGTAAACAACTGTTGAGGATTGTTTTAATATGTGAACAAAAAAGGAGGTTAACAGATCTGTTTGTTTACTTTCACCTTTCCTTTTCATTATATTTAATAATTCTCTTCAAGATAATGTAAATTGTTAAGAAAATTGTTTTCTTTTAGTGCCTTCTGGAATGTTACATAATTTTTTCTTTAGCCATTATTGCCAGAATTCCTATCTTCATCCCAGTGCCAGTGAAGACAAAGATAAAACCAATCTCCAGCTTCTGCAATAGCCATCACTGAACTGCTTGCAGAACTTGCCTGGACTATGTATCACTTGTATGCATTGTGAACTCACCTGTATGCATTGTGAACTATCTGTTGATGCAGCGACTTGTGGTAGTGTTGGGGTATTTTTGCTGATGATGTCATCGGTGGTACAATTTTCCAAAAGGAGCTGTCAATTGGCTTGGTGTATCTTCCTCCCTTCTGCTTGTCATGATCGTTCAGCTAAAATTTGGGGGCCAACAGAGGTGAGGCAAAGAACCTCACCCCCCCCCCCCCCGCTGGTACAAAGACCTCTCCACAGGTGTGGCTGTATACTGGACCGGTAGTCAATGATGGGTAAGATCCAATTGCAATGGTACCAACCTAAGACAGGAGGCTGACACCTTGAGGTCAGCTCATCCAATTACGGGTAAGAACCATATGTACTATTGGACAACCTAAGGCAGGCACGGTCCCTAAGCCACATACTTGTTGTTTAAACAGAGGGGGAAATGTTGAGAGCCACAGCCGAAGGGGCCCCAGCAAACTTTCAGACTGCCAGCTGATGATTGGCTCACAGCGGCCCCAGCAACATCTAGCTGATTGGCTCCTCTGCGGTGATGCTCATTGGGCTGTTTCCCCGCCCTTTCAGACTGCCAGCTGATGATTGGCTCACAGCGGCCCTAGCAACATCTAGCTGATTGGCTCCTCTGTGGTGATGCTCATTGGGCTGTTTCCCTGCCCTTTCAGACCACGGAGCTGCTCATTGGGGGATTTTTTTGGCTCTGCCCATGCAACCCAGCCAATCAGCCTCAAGAATAGGAGGACTGTGGGAGGTGGAGAGGCTTGTGGAAGCCGGTGGTGGCAGTTGGGCTCTGAGGGTTTTTCCTGAGGAGCTGTTTTGTTTGGCGTTTGTAGTTCTAAAAATAAAGTTAGTTTCTTTTGACAAGTGGCTCCTGATTGTGCCCAGCCAGACTATGGCAAAAGACTTTTAGCTATCTTCTATCTGATCAAGGACTGAATTTTCTACTCAGCCTATGCTGAAACTGATCCTAATCACTGAATAATAGGAAATCAGGGGAGATAAGGACAAATTCTGAAGAAGAAAATCATCTTGCAATGTTCTCCTCAGGTAAGTTATTTGTATATTATCCAAGCAAGGGCAGGACACTGTTTTCTGACAAGTATAAGAGGGTAACTTTTGGCAAAGAGGTTTTAGTGGAGTCTGTTGCACTCAGATCATACATCCAAATATTTTTTTCCCAAGTTACAAGATCTAACTCCTTCTGGATAGCAGTTCTTTTTTTTTTTTTAGCATAAAAGTTTTATTACAGCTCTACATTTAGTCCCTTTGGCAATTCTATCACCATAATAATTGAATTATGAGCTTGATTTTTAAGATCAGTCTACTCTTGAACTTGAAGAAATGAGGGCATCTTTAAATGCCACGTGGAGGCCTTCCAACTTGCAATGACTTCCCTGAATTGATTGTTGGCTAAATAAATTAGGCCTTTCTCTTTCTTAAAGGCTTATAGGGAAATGAACAAAAGTCTGCCAACTACATCATACTTAAAATTATTATTGCTCTCATATCATTCAAGTGCTAGAGTTGTTATATAAAAGTCAGTCATGTTTCATCTTCCAGATCCACCTGAATATTAGCATGTCAGGAATAATTACCACTTCTTTACCTCCAACAAAGGAGCCCCTGGGCCACTGACTGATGAGCAATTGATCTAGTTCCAATTTCAGTCCTGAAGATCTAATTTGTAGAGCTATTTCTATTGTCAGCTCCCTTAGCTTGTCATCCTCCTGGAGCAGTATGTGAAGTAAGCACCTTGCAATCACAGGTAGCAAAGGGGAAGAACTAGGGAAAATGAGACAGAGTAGGTGGAAAAACCAAAGAGAAATATACTTAATATGATCATCTGTAGACATGGGTAAGTAAAATTATCACATAGATGAATAATGTGCTCAATTTTATTCTAATAAGTTGGTAAGTGTGAAACAGATAGTTTCCTGGGAAAATACCGAAAATATAAAATTTTTAAAAAAGGAGAAATAGCATTATTAAAACAATCAAATGAATAGAAACCATTTAAGGGACACAGACACATTCTTATTCCAGTAACTGCAGTACCAGTTGCCACAGGGACATAAAAACAAGTAAGGGAGGACTATAAAATGTAAACAAGTGTCCCCTTTCACTCAGAATAATTTAACTCAGCTCAATTGACTCCAGAGACAGACCTTCACAAATGTACAAGGATAAATGTTCAGAAATGTTTGTTTTGCCATTGCTTGTAATAGTAAAAACCAGAAATGACTTCGATGAACATTAGTAGGAAACTTGTCATGTCAATTCTTGTTGGTATATTTACATGTACCAACATGGAGAATTGTCTACATGCTCAAAGTAACAAGCAGCAAGTCATCCGATAACAGGTCACATTTTTATTATTAAAGAGCAGGTGTTGGGGGTTTAGATCAGTGGCAGAGCCCTTTCTTACCAAGGGTGAGGCCCTGGGTTCAATCCCCAGAAACACACACACACATACACACACACACACACACACACACACACACACACACTTTCTTGGTGCCAGCAGTGGAGCTCAGTGGCAGAGCAACTGCCCAGCATGCATGAGGCCTACACTCAAACTTCAGCAATGGAAAAAAATTAAGAAGATAAAGAATGTGAGTGTTTTATTAATATACATAAATTAGAATGTTAATACGAAACATTGGAGTGACATACATCATATTATTAATAGCAGTTACCACTGGAGAATTGAGTTAGGGTGTTTCCCTTTATTTTAAAAACTTCTATAAGTCTTTGCCTCTTCATCAACATAAGGTTAAAGTTCTCATAATCCAATCTTTTCATCTCTGAATTGTTGAATTGACTAACACCTAAGTTTTGGGAGAGCATTCCTAGATCCAAAACATAATATAGCATATAAAATATATAATCTCTTTGTACTACAACGGGAAGAGGTTCAAGGTTTATTATTCAATGAAAATTCAGGCAGTGCATGTAGAATTATCTAATTTCTGTTTAAAATAGTGGTGTATCTGAATAAATTATGAAAATGTAACTATTGTTAATAACATTAATTGATATTAATACATAATTATCAATAATTCTTATTTTTCTAGAATGGCATTATAATAGTCTTTCCTATTCTGTATTCAGTCTTTTATTTAAATATTTGTATTACTTAAAAACTTTACATTTTGTATTATTCTGACAGTTAAAACAGTAATAGTATGTAATAAAATATGTATAAACTTTTACAAGTCCCAATAATCTTGTTAGTGGGTCTGAACTTATACCTTATGAATCAGGATTTTAGACTTAGATTCAAGGATTTGATACTTTTTTTGTGATGGATTCAACCCAAAGAAGGAAGCTATACAAAATAATATTAATTGAATTTTTCAGTTTCTCTGTAAGACTGATGATTATAGTGATGGATTTAGAAAATAACTGAAAGAGAAAAAACTCAATTTTAAAAGTGAGAACAACAAACGTAACGGATCTAAGTCAAATATCAATCGAACAAAAAGTTGTAGGTATCTTGAACTCTGCAGAACCAGCTACATTTTACATGGGAATAATCCTGTTTCACTTTAAAATTAATATCCAAATCCATCAACCACCTGAGGAATCAGCTCTCTCTCTCTGTGTTCAGTCTGTCACTAGCAGGGTATATATAGAGTCAACAACAACAAAAACCAGACTTCTGGATGTAGTGCAAATATCACAGGATAGACAGATTGTCCAGCTCAGCTTTCAACAAATTTCCCCCCTGTCTAGGCCACAGCTTATTTCTATATAACATGGCAGGGTTAAAGGAAAATTCAGACAGTGAATATATGACCTGAGGACAAATGTAGTCTGTCTATCCCAGGGTAGGATCCATCTGATATTTTTAGCAAAAATTAGAAGTCTTAATTTACTAATATAGCTCACTTTATACAGGGACCTGAATTAATCAAGCATTTAAGTCTTACAGTATTTCTGACAAGTAAGAGGAAGGGGAAGGGGCATGTTATTGTCTCTGTATGTCAATATGAAGAGGTATGTCCCATGAAAAGAGGTTAAAATTTTATCTTTTCTTAAATAATACAAGTAGGATGCTAATTTTCCAATGAAAATGCAGATAAGCAATGGTCATATTGGAGAAATAAGAAGCCATACATCCTAAAAGGGGAAATAACATTAAGTATTGATTGAGACATTCTACCATTTGCAATTTGGTTTTGAATTAGAAGTGAGTGAAATAATTCTGCAAGTGGCAAGATAACATAATTTCAGATTTTTCATACTTGTTTTCCCTGTCCTATATCAAGCTATAAAAACCAAAAAGGAAAAACAATAAAACACTTTCCTATAATTTTTAGTTAGAGCTAGACATATGGATTCATTTTGGACACTTTGATAACATCTTACATTTTAATGGTTTCAGAAAATTCAACTTATTATCTTGCTCCTTTAAATTCAGCTATTTCTGTGGGTCAATGAAGTGAAAGACTTAAGGAACATCCTTCTCCTTGGACTTACTTTTTTGATCTTGCTTGTTTGGAATGCAAGTGAGGACTCATGTTACTTTTGAATCAGTCATGGCAATTTCACAACCTTCTGCTCTGGTATGTCTAAGGAAAGCAGCGTTATTACGACAGAAAGAGCAACTCATTCAACTAATCATTTAAGACTTATTCCTATAATGTTTGAGAAAGTTGGGTATAGACTTTGAAATAAATGAAAGAAAATGTGTCTAACTCTGACTCTTAGACAAAGAACAGTTAGGAGTCTCTTAGGGTAAACCTGTTCTGTTTCCTTGTTTCTTTACACTGTAGTTTGGCAAATATGTAATTCTGGAATTTTTATTTGGCAATAATTTCCAAACTTAGAGTCTAAGTTGTGAAAATAAAAATAGTGAAGAGACTATCCTTATAACTTTTACTCAGACTCTTATGGTTAACATTTTATCTCACCTGCTTGATCATTTTCTCTCCTACTCTCCCTTGACCATTTCCTCCTTGAATTGGCTTCTCAGGATGAATGTATTTATATTAGTGTGAAGGCATTGCAGAGAAGCAGAGGAACATGATCTTGCAAGGCAAACACCTCAGGTGTCTTTGCAGGAACTCCAGGAGACTGGAGGCATCTTTTGTGTTACAAGAGAAAGGAAATGGCTTCCTCTGGGCTAGAGGACACAGAAGAATCTGGAGGCCCACGTTTTGAAGCTCATCCCATGAAACAACCCCACTGCAAGCTTCCAGTGTCATTCTTTCCTAGCTTCACCTTGTTGACAGAAGGAATCTATTGAGGTTATACACTTAGTCTCCTGAGTAGCTTTGTTACCTATATAATTTTACTTTGTTCCTCCCTCCTGTGCAAGAGAGGAGGATCTCTCTAAATGTTGCCACAGTCCATATTTTCATAAATGTAACTACTGGAATCTGTCAATTTATTTTTGTTTTTATAAATTTATTATTATTATTATTATTGTTTCAGTGCTGGAAAATGAATTTAAGGAGGTTTCTACTCTTGAGCTATGTCCCCACTCTCTTTATTTTTTGAGATAGGGTCTTGCCAAGTTTCTGAGGCTGGCATCGAACTTGAGATCCTCCTGCCCAACTGTCTCCCAATTAACCCATATTACTATTGTGTGCCACTGTGCCTGGCTGTCATTTTATTTTAAAAAATAATAATTCTTTTGAAGCTATAAACAAAAGACAGCCAAATCACAATCTTAAGAATCACTGTCACTGTGATTTAAATGTCATCATTTAAAACTGCTTTGAACGCTAAAATTTCACCTGCTACTAGCACCTTATCCCAACTGATCACTGGGAAAGTCCTTAGTAAATATAATAGTATGGTACTCAAGAGTTGCCACAACCTCTTTACTACAACAATAGTCCTTGCTGCTCTCTGACTGGTGAGTGTTGTCAAATCCTATCTCGATGGTTTGCTTCTTGGATCTCTTCTGTTACCAAACAAGTAAATCTAGTTCCATCCAAAGGTGGGCATGACAGTGTATTTCTGAAAGTGACTCCAAGCTCCAAGGGATGAGAGTGAGTTTTAGGGGGAAGAAGGAAAGAGAAAGCAAGCAAGCAAGCTAATTTTGTACTAATCACCCCTGTGGACAACTAGGGAGACATTTTGCTAGGCGTCTTGGAGGAAACATAGGAAAGAACTTATTTATTGCCCCTCCATTTCAAAGGAAGAAAAAATTTATCAACTGGCTTCTATCCCTTGTGTTAGGAGTTGCCACATGGGATTTAATTCTCTCATAAATTTAGATTTTCTTTATTCTTAGAATGGGTGATGGTTTCCTGGCCATTGCATTTAGGACAACGGAAGGGAAGCTCAGGGAAAGAAAATACCCTAAACAACTGATGTGAGATCACACCAACAAATTGTAGGTTGGCATCAAAGCCTGGAGTAAGAAGGAGGGCTGAAATAATGTAAGGTGAGATACAAGTTGGGTTTGTTGTACTTGTCACTTAAGGAAGAGGAGAAGTATTAATATTACAGGTTTAAAATGTTAATAAAAATAAGAATATTTTTACTAATTAAATGGGGATAAGATTTGTATTCATTTCATATGACCACTGTACTAGGCTGTTTTCCATTACTAAAACATGAATCCCTGGAGACACACTCCAACTATATCTAAACCATAGTAGCTGCCCAAGCACCAAGCTTGGTGGCTTAAAACAACACTCTGACAGTTCCAAAGGCCAGAGGTCCAAAATTAAAAAAAAAAAATACCTTCACAACAACATTTTGTGTTTGACCAAACATCTGGACACTTCAGCCTAGCCAGATTGACTTACAGAATGAAACATCAGTGTCGTTTTCACTGTGTTCAAAGTGTATTACTCTAGTCTCTGTTTCCATCATCTTGTGACTGTCTCTCTAGTTCCAATTCCCCCTGACTCCATCTATGAGGACGCTGGTGATTACATCAGGTCTATTCATATAAATCAGAATAATCTTCTCATGTCAAAATCCTTTACTTCATTAAACCTTGATTTTTTTTCACTTTCTCTCTTTCCTATCACATTTCATTATCAACAATAAGAAGAAAGTAGACTGTATCTTCAGCAGTTTGATGGCTTTTCTCAGCAAATAATCAAAGATGTTGTCTACAATTCTACTTTTCATATGCCCATAGGATGTAAATCAGCAGTGTTTGCCCTCTTAGGAAGTATTTGCTGTATAAAAAGATCCTCTTGCTTCCAGTTTCTAATAACATGCTTCTCATTTCCAAGTCCTCACTAACAATGTTTTTGAAGTTCAGATTTCTATTAATGGTAGGTTTGGGATGATTTATATATTCTCTAAGATAACATAGGCTTAATCTTCTGTGACTTTCAAAATTCTTCAAAATTCTATTCATTAGCCAAGTTAAAAGTCACTTCATGAATTTAGGAATGTGTCACAGCAGCACCCTACTTCCAGATACCAAAATGTGTGTCAGTGTCCTGTTGCTATAACAAAGTACAACAAATTTAGAGGCTTAAAGCAATACAGTTACTTTTACTTAGAGTACTGGAGAACAACAGTCCAAAGTCAGTTTTTCTGGGTATAAAATCTAGGTATTAATGAGACTAATACCCTCTATAGAAGCTTTGGGAGATAATCCAATTCTTGGATTTTTCAACTCCTAGAGGTCATGTAGGTCATACCTTCACTTGTGGCTCCTGCCTCCATTATCAAAATGTATCACTTTGATCTCTGTTTTCATCATAGCATTCCATTCTTTCTAAAGTGACTCTTCCCCCCTCCCTCTTCTGAGAACCCTGTGATTACATTGGATCTCACGTGGAGGAATCAGTCTAATTTTCCTATCTCAAAATCCTTAACTTTCTCCCATCTGCAAAGTCTCTTTTGCCATAAAGGTAGTATTTGTGGATTCTAGGGATTAGGACGTGGGCATCTTGATATTAAGAGGAAAACTGTCAATGTACCAGAGGTCCTCCATTTCAAGTTTCTTTAGAGAGTATAATTGAGTGTGAGAAGCCACTATTCTGCAACCAAATGGAAAAAAATATATCTATATCTATATCTATCTATCTATCTATCTATCTATCTATATATATATATATATATTCTTTTTAGTTGTTGTTTTAAAACTTTTATTCTGTATTTTTGAGGTTTATAATATCATATCATGGGATATGTATAGATAGTAAAATGATTACTATAGAGAAGCAAATTAACATATCATAGTCTCACATACTTTTTTATGACAAGAGTAAGTAAAATCCACATATTTAACCCAAATCCCCAATACAATACAATTTTATGAACTAAAGTCCTTATGCAGTACATTAGATCCCTATGCCTATTCATATAGCATACCTGACACATTTATCCTCTGAACTACATCTCCCCATTTCCTTTCCCCAATTCCTGTTTTATACTTTATTTTTATAGATTTTTATTTTTTTTAGATTCCAATGCAAGTGAAATAATGGAATAGTCTTCTTCCTTTTTTTTTTTCTTTTGGTACTAGGCATTTAATCTAGGGGTGTTTTACCTCTGAGTCACATCCTTAGCCCTTTTATGTTTTATTTTGAGACAGGGTCTTGCTAAGTTGCACAGGGCCATGCTAAGTTGTTGGGGCTGGTTTTGAACTTGTGATCCTCCTGCCTCAGCCTCCGGAGTCAGTAGGATTACAGGTGTGCACTACCATGCCCCGCTATTGCTTTTCTTTATGTGTCTGGCTAGCTTACTGAGCATGATGTCCTCTAGGTGCATCCATCCGTGGCAAATAGCATGATGATATTTTTCTTCTTTTTATTTGGCTGGACTATCTCATTAGGTGTATGCCACGGTTCCTCTCTCCATTCTTCTGCTGGCAAATATTTTTTTTCCAATATCTGCTGCTATGAGCAATGAAGCAGTGGGCTTTCAGTATCTTCTTCATGAGGTTGTACTCTCTTCTCCTTTAGGTACAAGCCCAGAGGAGGGACTTACCAGGTCATATGATAGTTCGAGTTCTAATTTCTTTGGGAACTTCTCAACTTCTTTCAAACAATCTATATTCTCATCAACAGTATACACATACACATAATAAAAGGAATATTATTTTCTTTTATTATTTCAGTTAAACCACACCCTTGATGACATGTCTTATCTCTTGTCTTATCAATAACAGCTGTTCTGTTGAGTGTGAGGTGCTATCCCACAGTTTTAATTTGCATTTCCCTAATGATCAGTTTTGTTGTGCACATTTTCAAGTATTGATTGGGCTACATTTATGTTTTCTTTGAAGAAATGTCTGCTCAGGTCTTCTGTCCAGTTTTCACTGGGTTATTTGTTTTTCTACTATTCATTTGTAAAAGTCCTAAATTTTGTATATTAAGACTATATCAAATGTGTACTTTACATGTGAGATATGTAACATGTTTTTCTCAATCAATAGGGCTGCCTTTGCATGTTGTCGATCTTTGTGGAAGCTTTTTACTGTGATATAATTCTATTTATTCATGTTTGCTTTTGTGGTCTTAGTTTTTGCTGTGGTACTTAACATCATTGCCAAGGGTTGAAGTTGTAGCTCAGTGATAGATGGTTTGCCTAGCAGGTACAAGGCCCTGTGTTCAATTCCTCCCCACACAAACACAGTCATTGCCAAGGTAAATGGGGTTATCTTCTATGATCTTCAGAAATATTATTTCATCTCTTCTTTCTTCTTAACTATCATAAATATGGGAAAGGGACCTAGAAAAATATGTAAGAGTAACGTTCAAAAGTTGTGATTTATAGAGAGGCTTTAGGATAGTATTTGGAATGAAATTTTGGTGGCAATACCTTTAGAGACCCAGGCAGGATGGGAATATCCTTTGGATTAGAAATGCCTTCTTTGTTGGCAAATGTTACTCTGGACATTGAATCTGACTGGCTTCCACAATAGAATTATCGTAAAATTTGAAATATAAATGGGATATAAACAGCTATATATGGAAGGAAGGGTAGTATAGGCAAAGGGCAAAGTGTAAACGAACACTAGGGGATGTAGAATACATATTATGAAATGACCTTCTTGGTGTCACAGCCTTGATACCCAGACAGCACTTTCTGATGATTCTAATCTGCTAGTTCTGCAGAAAGTGCCCTCTGTGAGCTCTCTTTTAGTTGTTTTTGAAGCGGGTTTAACTGAAATAATAAAAGAAATAACATTCCTTTTATTATTGTGCAAAGGCCATGTTGTATTTCAATCTCAAAGTGTAGTCACTAAGTTTTATTTCAGCAAGTAATGAGGGGAAGTTCTGTTTCACTTTTCCCTGTGAATGAAAGGAAGATGGCTGGAGCTGCAGTGTCTCACAGGGACCTTTGGGGAAAGTTCCTTCTCCTATACATGTATAACTTCTCTTCATGGAATTTAAAACTAGCCTATGGTGTCAGTCCTCTCTGTTTCCTCTTTACCTTCCCCCAATTAACTAGATCATTCATTCAACAGATATTTATTGGGTTTTGACTATGGATAAAAGCAGATACAAGATAAAGGAGAAAACTGAGCTTTCTCATCAAGGAGTTCATATATATCATACATATATGAACTATGTATTCTTATTCTTCTTCTTCTTTTTTTTTTTTGGTACTGGGGCTTGAACCCAAGGGTCCTTAAACACTGAATCACATCCCCCTCCCTTTTTAATATTTTATTTAGAGATAGGGTCTCTCTGAGTTGCTTAGGGCCTCACTAAGTTGCAGAGGCTGGCTTTGAACTTGTGATCCTCTGCTTCATTCTCCTAATCCCCTGAGATTACAGGGGTACATCCCAGGGTCCAAATACATATTGTACTCCTGAAAACAAACTTCCTCCTGGAAACTTTCCTAGCCTGAAATCAACTCATGTAAATGCATGCCTCTTTCAGGTTACCTACAAGTAGGTTAGACAACTAACCCTGAATCACAAGTCAGTTCTTAAGGGATTCTTGCCGCAGAGAATACACACAGAAGAATGAGGCAAAGAAGAAGGGCTTGAGATAGACTGTGGACTGTCAGCTAATGTACTCTCAAAAGTAGGAAATGCTAATAAGGTTATGGAGAAGTGTGGAAGGTTTTAAGAAGAAATATACTCCAGATATTTAAAGTGATTACTCTTGTAGTTTTATCTAGGGGACATGAGATGCTAAAGCTGAATCTCACCTACATTACCTTGTGAGTAAAACTAACTTTTGGAGGTCTAAAAACAAGCTACCACTAGTCACCATCTCAGAGTAACACAGGCTTTTTAGTAGGCAGTTACTACCTTAGGAGTTGCAATTTTAAGGGCAACACAAAGTTTTACTTTCCTATCCAGTGCTACTATAAACCAAAACATTTTATATGAAGGCATTTCACGTTCAAATGTATGGAAAACTTTTCTACAAGTCCTTTATAAAAATGATAATTATTAATTATTAATAATTTTAATAATTAGTAATTATTAAAGACAAAATAAATAATACTTTTACTGCATTTCATATGGTTTAAGTAGAGACTTAACTCTATATTCCTAAATGGCAAAATATATGTTTCTCCATCTTTTTTTACCAATAGAGTAACATAAACATGTTGGATTTGTTTTTTTTTAAAAAAATAAGAATAGATTGAAAATATATTCTGAACTTCAGTATCAATTTTTACCCTATTGGGTAAAAAAATTGACAGAAAAGTATATTGAGGGCTTTTGCTGGTGTATCGTTTTTTTTTTTTTTTTTTTTTTTTTTAAGCATGTGTTTGACATAAAACAGCTCTAGAGAAAGGTCTTTGCTGGGAAATTCAATACCAAACAGCTGAAGAGAAGGAAAAGGTATGTGAGGCTGAGAGAAATGAAGAACCAATTACTAGACATGGTTTTAATTTGACTACATGCAGTTGATTGTTGATATCCTAGCCACCAAGGAGCTGCCTAACCTCCTTTCAGGTCAGTCTATGCTGGGAAGAGGGAGGGTGGGTAAGAAGCATTTACCAGTTGTTTTCCATTTGTTGGAGTTCCACTGGAGAACTGTACCTCTCAACTGTGCTTTATGGATTGCTAGCTCAGACCTCAAAGAAACAGGGCACCGCCACAAGAGAGGATTCTGCAGAACCCAATGCAGAGGCATGAACAAGGGACAAATGAGTTCAAGCAGCCATGAAATAGCACAAAAAAAGATACCTGAATATCTTTTACAGTTGTCTAAAATACAAATAATGATTTGGGGGTTTGTATCTAACTGTACAACAAAAAAATTATAAATATTTTGGTGATATTTCCATTGGACCACATTCACAATGTATACATTTAAAAATTTACATCTCTTCATAATTACAAAAATCTAGGAGATATTTGATTTGTTCAAAAAATGATCATTAATCTTTTTACTATCATTTTGCTGTTGAAGAGTGATAATTAATATTTATGATGAACTATACAAAAGTACTAGCTGACAGATTTCTGGAATTTATATCTTTTCCACTTAGTTGTCTAGCATCAAACTGTCTTGACATCTGCATAAAGATTTGAGGAAATGCAGTCTGAGAATTTGCTTAATGGAAAGTATAATGGGATTTAATCCTCATTGTTGGGCAGGTGGGTGGTTATGTAAATGGTTTCCCACGCAGCAAAGATATTCATTCATACACCCACTAGAAAAAGCTGCTGATATTCAAATTAGTGTCCAAGTTCTCCTCAATCTTCCCCTCCATAAGACAATATATATATGTTTTGCTGAATATTCAAAAAGGAAAATCCTTTACCTTTGGTAATAAAATTTCTACTTAGAACCTTTTAGTTTCAAAATCTTTCAAAGAAGCTTTTTTGTTGTTGTTGTTATAAATACTTAAACTGATCTGCAGATGGCAGAGAGTTAAGATTTTGGTAGAAAATGTGTGGAAATTTCAATAGGAAAATTTTATGATGGTGTAACTCACTTTACATATAACATGTATGAGTTTATTCTACACAACTTAGGTGTTAGAAATACCACATTAATTTTATTTAAGATTAAATTAAACCTGACTCTGATAGCCTCTTACTCAAGGTGGCAGAAGATCTGTTATTACTCATTATGGAGCTGCTCAAGCTCACTTGGTGTTGGAATACTGGGAAAATGCACAGTCCTTTGGCTATCATGGTCACCATGATTACCTCTGCTCCTTCTGCTGTGAGATGCCACAGTTGAATACTATTTCTTTCCCTTTTATTGCTTAAAGGCCAAGCACTGGGGTGGGATTACTGGTCCTTGGGAGGTGTTGTAGCCATCATCCACATGTGTTGGCTTGCCCCTCTCCAATTATCCAATTGGTTCTCTATCTGAAAGTAGTGTGAAAGTAGCACAAGGCCTCTGACACTTGTAAAACTCTACCCTCAAGGAGTGTTGTTCTCCTACCACTTTTGATCAGTTCTCTCTTGTTTCTCTAGCACCTGTCCCTTACCTCCCTTCAGGTTTGGCAATCCTTCTGCTTAATTTCTTTCTCTGAGACCTTTTAAAAAAAAAAAAAAAACAAAAACAAAAAACTAAAATCCAAAGAAGTTGAACAATTTCCCTAAGCAGTAAGAATGAGTCAGACCTTATAATTTCATTGGGAGTCTTGACACAAATCAACTCTATATCTCCCCCGTAAAAATGTTTGTGAACTAAATTTAATGCTCAATACAATAACTCTTTCTAATTTGGGTTTACCATAACTTTACTTTTTATTCACAGTTATTAATCTCAATGAGATTATATAAATTTCCCAAGTTTTCACAGCTAGATAATGATAGATGGACTAAGGGTTTAGCTTAGAATATGTTTCCAGTAAAAAGTATATCCCTCTGGGAGCTGTAGAAGAGGGCTCATTTTCTTAGTGTTGATATCAATGCAACATCCCTAGGAAACTAAAGTCTGAGCAAGTGTTTGGAGGGGAATCTAAACTCTACCATCCAAATTTCACAGCTAATCTTATTTCCATTAATCATGTGGCTTTTTAAGAAACCCCCATACTGCTTTCCAAAGTGGGTAGACCAATTTGCAGTCCCACCAACAATGGATAAATGGACCTTTTCCTCACCTCCTCACCAGCTATTACTGTTGTAGTTTTGATGATTGTCATTTTAACTGGGGTGAGATGAAATCTCAGTGAAGTTTTTATTTGAATTTCCCTGCACCTGGGTTTACCCCATAATTGAAAGAGGAAAATACCTCTTTTGCTTTCTTATCATAGGATGAGTGCCTGGTGTAAAAAATATGGTTAAGCACAATAAAGACTAATAACATGAGAAAAAGACGAACACCTGAGGAGAAAGTCATGAAAGTGACCATTAAAAAGGTAGAACTAATTTTAAAAATATACACTTTTTTTCTGATCATTATTAGAATTTGGAAGAACACATTTTATAATCTAAAGGCAATATGAAAAAAAAAGTTCTAATTAAAAAAAACACACATTTCCTTATTTTGGATCTTTAACTTTTTAAAAATTTAATTTAAAATGACTGAACTTGAATTCAATCAATTTAAGCTGTCCAATTTGGTTTTGTTCACTTGCAGTTTCCATCTGGGTATATATGCTGCCAAAGTAGGCCTATGAAGGCAGCTTGGATGAGTTTCCCATCTGGGATTGCTGATACCAGGCCAGCAGTCTCCTGGGAGACCTTGTGTTGAGTCACAGCCAGATTTAGGGTTGTTATTTTGAATATTTAATGTTAGCATGAAACCAACATAAAATTAAGTGAGGTGTAGTTTATCCTTGGAGAAGACAGGGCTTTCTTCAGCAGGTGAGCAATAGTGATTAAGAGCACAACGTTTGGATCAGGTGTTTGTTGTTTAGATTTAACCTTTAGTTTAGCCTTCAGCAAATTATTTAATTATCTAACACTCAAGTTCATTGTATGCAGTTATTAAAGGATTATAGGAGAAAATATAGGCATTTGCCACAATACTTACTAAATAATAAGAATTAAATAAATAAATAATTTCCAAATTATATCTAACTTTCAATGCCAATGGATTTTAATAATTTTAAATCATTTTAAAGATATATTACCAAATCAATATTGTAGCAATAACATAACTAAAAAGTTAAAAGGTCACCTGACATTTTGCCCACTACATGAGAGGGCAGACACTAGTGGTTTTCTTCACATCTATTTTTTTAAAATTATGAATACATATTCTAACAAAGTCTACATGCCTAAAATCATGCTCTATTATTACTGTGTGCATATATGTGACTGTATGACCAATATGATTCTGCAACCTGTACACTAAGAAAAATGAGAAATTGTATCCCATGTGATTCAAATGTATGATATATCAAAGTTATTGTACTATCATGTATAACTAATTAAAACAAGTAAAAATTTTTTTAAAATCATGCTATAGATACAGCTTCATGTAAGATTAAAATTTGGGCTCATGAATCACAGCCTCTGGGACAGGAGTCCCCTGTGCTTCTCCTTTGCTAGCAAAGCAATAATTTTTTTTCCCTTTTCTCAAAACCATGTCTTCATTACTGGATTGGCATTGGGAACAAGTACTGAGCTATCGGTAAAAAGTTTGGTATTCCAGGTGAGACCCAAGAGAGGCCTCCACTCCAGCTTCCCTGGGCAAGCCTCACTCTCCAAGGAACCATGCTTCCATGATGAGGATGCAAGGTGGCTGGAGAACTTGTTGGGAGCCAAATGCAAGAGAGTTATGAGATGGGTGAGTTTGCCTTGGGTCAAACTGGAGAAGCTGTTTTTATAAGTAAAGGGAGGAACTAAGGGACTCTTCTAGCAGCTGCCAAAGCTCCTTTTGCTTCAGGGAACACCCACCTTCCTTCCCTGAATGGTGGTTTGTTCAATTGTGCACTTTGAGAAAAAGGAAACTGAAAAGTAAAGTCAGGACACCCTTGGCCATCTGGTAAGTCCTCCAGTGTGCATACTGAGAACCTTGATTCCACATATCTGTTTCCTTTTTGTGGTAACATCTAGTCCCTTTTTGTGGGTAAATCTGTGCTGCCATTGGTGTAAGAGTAATGGTTAAGTGGGACTCAAGAACCTAGGGATATTTATGTTCTAGATTCCCATCTGTTGATTGTCCTTGGGTTTGGGAATTCCCTCTGGTAGTCTGTGTTTTTGTTGTATTTGTTTCTGTTAGTGCCCATTTAAGACATGGCCAATACTGCATTATTAATTCTATAGTTAGTCTCTTGGGATAGATCTTGGCTGGTCAATTTAAAGGTTTCCATCTGTCAGTCATGGTTTTGGGACTCTTCTCTGGTTGTCTCTGTTTTTCTTTTTTCTACAATATTGTAACTGGAGTTGGTCTGTCAGAGGTAAAGTAAGTTGAATAAAGGGCCACCTGTAGGTATAAGCCTATATATGTTTCATTGTAACAATCTGGGTTTTGAATAGCTTTCTGGATTATTGTACAATCTTGCAGTTGGAGTTGGTCTGTCAAAGGTAAAGTAAGTGGAAGAAATTTGTACCTGCAGTTCTGTCTGTTTAAAGGTTACTATCTGTCAGCATTGTTTCAGTGATCCTTTCTTGTCTGTCTGAAATTTTTGTATTTGCTACTGGCTGTTTTAGACATGGGCCATGCTGCATTGATTTTGGAAGCCTTTTGAGCAGAGAGATCTTGGCTGCATGGGCCACCTATAGGTATAAGAATGTCTAAGAGAAAGACAGTTTACTGTAACATGGTCTGGCTTTTAATGGTTTTTCTGGATTATTATATAGTCTTGAAATTGGTCTGTCAGGGGTAAAGTATATGAAAGAGATCCTGTATGTGCAGGCATTCATGCATGGAAGGAGGAATGGACACTTCTGACCTCTAACTCCAGGAGTTAGAGGCTCCAGCATCTGGGAGATGTCCCTAGACAAAGAGATGATTCCTCAGTGCTTCTAATCTCTTTTGTTTGTTTGTTTCATGTTGTTCATAGAGGAGTCTCATCCTCAAAAAGTAATGGGAGATCATATCTCATAATTTTATGTGTACAAACCTAGCCTGATTTCCAACTGGGGAAAGGAAAAAATAATGATTAAAATGCCCTATGTAGGGGCTGGGGATGTGGCTCAAGCGGTAGCGCGCTTGCCTGGCATGCGTGCTGCCCGGGTTCGATCCTCAGCACCACATACCAACAAAGATGTTGTGTCCGCCGAGAACTAAAAAATAAATATTAAAAATTCTCTCTCTCTCTTTCTCTCTCTCTCCTCTCTCACTCTCTCTTAAAAAAAAAATGCCCTATGTATGGGTGATAACTCAGAAGAGGTCACTGATGACTTCATTTCACTGAGAAGAGGAGACCTAGCCATGGCATTCTCCAATGAGTTGAAGCCCCCCACACAATATCTGTTGGATATGCTTGGTTATTCCCACATCCCTTTTCTAGGTTCAACTTGGTATTGCTGCTGAATGTCAGTGGCATCTTCTTTGCTTTTATGTGAGTCTCCCATGCAAGATATCAGGTTTCTTACAAAGAGACAGAAGGGAAAATAGACAATGATAGTGTAGAGACAGGGAAGTAGAGCGAGGGTCAGGAGAGGGAAGCAGGGTATATAGTTAGAAACATAGAGGTCTAGAGTGCGTGACGCATTTAGGGAACTGCGGGAGGCTGGTAAAGTTGGTGACATTTGGTGGAGTCTCCTTGGTCGTCTCCACCCTGGATATTTAGATCTGACCTATGGTGTGCAAGTCTGATCTCAGATGAGGCAGGCCTTGTGGGGAGCTCTGGGTTGCCCCAGACTAGAACTGACAGTCTGGCTCTGGTTTCATATGCTGATGGCTTGCCCAAAATGGGAAGTGGGGTGTTGTCCTGGTTACTGGCCTCCTATTTCTGGTTGCCTTCAGCAGCCTGGTGTCCCTGAACTTCTTTTTTATTTCCAGCCCATCTGAGTGGTCAGCCTGCTCAACAGGGACCAGGATTTCCCTGTCCATCTCCTCCAAACCTTTTTTGTTGCCCAGTGATGCTATGGGGCTCCCCCAGGCAGCCACATAAAGGAAGGGCCTCTTGCCATTGCCCAAACCTCTTCCCATACCAGGTTCTTTCAAGCAGGACTCTGAGGCAGCATATGTGACCTGTATGTATCAAAGGGCCTTTCAAATGCCCTAGTGCCCACCTAGGACCTTCCACTCTCCCTGTTGTAACATCTGTGTGAAGGTGAGTACTCCTCCTTATCCACTCACCAACACATCCTGAGCACCTGGCCAGGACCAGGAACCTCACATCATACATAGGCAAGGGGTGGGTATGAGACCATCTCCACAGACTGCTAAAAGTGGCTCTCAGCCACTCTTGGTCACTTACATCTATTATTACCTCTGTGTCTGCACCTGTCCTGAGAGGCTGGCCTTGCTTGAACAGGTGCTGATATGCAAAGGGCATTCCATATATGCTGAGCTTGGTGAAGTCAGGGGGAAGAAAGGCAGAGCCTGTCCCAAACCCTGGCTGGCTGATACTAGATCCCCAGACCCTTAGGCCAACTGCTGCCCTTTCTGGGGTTCGTCACCTGTCTTCCTCTAGGTGTCCAAGTTGGAGGGTTTCCTGGAGAGTCCTCCTATCTCATGTGCACAACCTGCATGGGTTTACAAGTGCAGAAGGCTGGCTGGGTCAGGGAGTTCTTTATATCCTTATCCAGTATCAGAGAAGAAAGTGGCCCAGAATATTGTATATCCTGCTCCAAGTGACACTAGGCAAGTCCAGTCTCTAAAGACCTCATTCATGACCAGTGAGTGACCTGATGAGCCAAGGAGTCCTAACTGTGCTCTAACAATGGAAATGCCAGGGAGCCTGTGTGTAGGGTGAAGAGTAGAGGCCTAGAGGGCCATGTTAAGGGAGGCCTGAGCATTTGGGAGTGATGGAGGCTAGGCCAGTTAGACCCTTGAGGCCTGCCTCCCCTCCCCTAGGAAACCACCACTGTAGGTGGGCAAACTGAGGACCTAGCCTCCAGCCTATGAACCTTTGGGGGTTAAACTACATCCATCCTCACAAGCTCCAACAAAGCCACATTGTAAGAGCAGGATGTCCCCATCCAGAAGTGTGTATGAGAGGGCAGGGGAAGGTTGATATCAGTGGGCACAGGAAGCAGCCAGAGCCCCCATTCCGGAACCTCTCTGATGTCACACTTGTAGTCATGGTAGTCTGGGTGCCAACCCAGGAGAAGGAGCGATTGGCTCTCATTTGTTTGAGAGCAGGCATCGAAGCATGACTGTACCAAACGATTTATTGTCCCCACCCCCACCCCCAGCCAGATCCTGGCTATTCTCAAGCCTCTGGGCTTGTTTCTCTGTGGCAGCCCTGGTGTCTCTAAGTGCTGTGTTCTTTACGTTTCCGTGAGTCTCTGGGCCAGCTGTCGGGTTCTCAAAAAGAGACAGAAGGGAAATAGACAGTGAGAGTGCAGAGGCAGGGAGGTGGAGGGAGGCCAGGAGGGGAAGGAGGATATTTAGTGGGAAGCACAGAGATGTGGGGAGCCTGAGGATTTGGGGGGACTGTGGGAGACTGGTAATGCTGGTGACATTTGGTGGAGGGAATGGGGTTTGTTTCTAGCCTGGATATTCAGATCTGTCCTTAAGGTATGTGGGTCTGACCTCAGGTGAGCTGGGCCTACATGGGGGCTCTGGGTTGCCCCCGACTAGAACTGAGTCTGGCTCTGATTTCAGAGGCCGAGCACTGGCACAAGATGGAGAGTGGGCCTACCCAGTGGTCTCCGGACTTCTTTGCCTCCTGAGTTTGTGCAGCCTCATTGGCATGAATTTTTCAGACCCAGGCATCTTACACAGAGGTAAGGCCTCAGACTCCTGGGAGAGGGAGGTGGCACCCCAAGGCTGGTGCCTACAGGGGTCATTTGTAAAGGGCTGACCCCACCTGTGGCCTCAGGGTCCCTTCTTACCCTGTCATTATTACTTGGGCCCTGGCACTTCATTTCCCAAGCCACTGAAGTGTGAAAAACAGAATCCTGGAGGTTTTCCAGTTGTTTTAGAAGGGAGGACAGGGCAAGAGAGGCAGCAGGCTCTTCCAACCACACAGTTCCCCCTTCTTCCTTCCCATTTCACACCCGACTCCAAGCACTGATCACTATTCCACATGGGGAGCTCCATGTAGAGCTCCTGTGCTGGACAGCCCTTCTCTCTGACTGCTATCCATCTGAGTGGTCAGCTTGCTCAACAGGGACCAGGGTTCCTCCTCCTCCCCACCTTCTTGATGCCCAGTGATGCTATGGGGCTGCCCCGAGCATCAGAGTGATACAAGGGCCTCCTCCACTGCCCACACCTCTTCCCCTGCCAGGCGCCTTTGAGCAGTACCCTGAGACTCCCTACATGGCAAGAGTGAATGGCAGGTTGTACCACATGCCGTGGTGTCCCACGTGTTATTTTCACCGCCTGCCCCGAACCTTCCACTGCAAAAGGTGTGACATCTGTGTGGAGGTGAGTGCTCCTCCTCCCTGTCCACTCACCAACCTATCTCTGTGCACCTGGCCAGGACCAGGAACCTCACATCATGAGTGGGCCAGGTGGTGGTATCAGACCATGTTCCCAGAGTGCTTCAAGTGGCTGTCAGCCACTGTTGGTCACTTATATATGTCATCACCGTGTGTCTGCACCTGCCCAGGGAGGCTGGCCTTGCTTGCACAGGTGTGACATGCAAAGGGCATCCCCTCTGTGCGGAGCCTGGTGGAGTTGGGGGAGGAAAGGCAGTGACTGTCCCCTCCCCTGGCTTGCTGATACTAGACCCCCAGCCCTTTAGGCTGACTGCTGCCCTGTCCTGGGGATCTTTGCCCGTCTTGGTCTGGGTGTCCCAGTTGGAGGGTTTCCTGGGTTTTGAGTGTGTTCCTCTGAGGTGCCCACCCTGCCCGGGTTCACAAGTGCAGACGGCCAGTAGTGGAAGGTCATTTTTTCATCCTTTTCCAGTACTTGAGGAAATGGAGGCCCAGAGTTTTCATGTCCTGGTCCACGTGACACCAGGCAGGTCATGTCTCTAAAGACCTCACTCAGGACAGGTGACCTGATGAGCCATGGGGTCCTAACTGTGCTCTCACCATGGAAATGCCAGGTTCTCGCTGAGATGGGAAGCCTTATGTAAGGTCAAGAGCAGGCGGCCTAGAGGGCTGCGTAGGGGAGGCCCCAGGATTAGGGGGTGATGGAGGCCATTCCAGAAGGACCCTCAGACCTGCCTCCTCTCCCCTAGGAGTTCGACCACCATTGCAGGTGGGTGAATAACTGCGTGGGGCACCGAAACATCCGGCTCTACCTGCTATTCCTCGTGTCCCTGTGCCTCTATCTGGGTACCGTGCTGGCCACCTGCATGGTTTTCATCATACGCAGGAGGAACATGGTGTTTCTGGACAAAACCATGACGTATCCACACAGTCCCAAGGGCCCACACTGGGAAGAGCTGGTGTGGTGGGGAGGGAGGGGCAAACAGCCCAGGAGGGTCAGGGTGACAGGGGAGGGGCTGACGTGGGCGGGTATGAGGGAGAAGTCACTTGGCAGGACCTGTGAAGGACAGGTGGAAGGCCAGTGGGGTCAGGGACATGGGCCGGGTAGGATGCCTGTGGAGTTAGAATCTAGGGGCCCACAGAGTAGGGTAATGAAAGTTGAAAAGGGACAGGTGGGAGGACAGTGTGGTGGAGGGAGGTTTCCCTTGGGTGTACTGGACTAACTGTCCAGTCCAGGGAGGGAGAGCCGTGGGCGGTGCTACCTGGGGCGGGTGGGAGGGAAGGATGGAGCAGTGGGGTCAAAGGCGGGGCCGGGGAGGAGCTCTTCCATGGCTTCCCTTCTTAGCCTGTGCACAGCATCCTAGTGGCTGTACCCGCTGGGGCCCTCCTGGTCCCGCTCATCCTGCAATTGTTCATTAAGGCAGTGGCAGTGGGCACCGCCAGGCGACCCTATGAGGAGAAGGTAAGTGGTGAGTGCGTGTGCCCTTGGTTGTGTGGAGGCATCTTGCACCTCTTCAATTAGACTCTTTGTGCACTTTCTCCACTGCCCTTGGCCCTGATGATGCCTCATGAGTCCTTCCAGACCCACCTCTGAAGATGCAGCTCAGATATTTCTATACCCTGGAGCTTGGGGCCATTCTGCCTCCTGGGTGCATTGCATTGAAAGCCTACTGTGTGCTGGGTGTTCTAGGTGGTGGTTATTTGAGGGATGGGTGTAGGGGTGAGTAAGTACATTATGCACTTGTGTTGATAAGCAACCTGCCATCAGAATAACACCTGGAAACACCAGGAACACTCTGAGCAAGGGGTCAGTCCTGAGTGGTGTAGCCGACTGGAGGAGACTGGGAGTTTGGCAAAGCCCACGCTGCAGAGGAGAACATGCCACTCTCTGTGTCCTAGGTGTGCTTTTGGAGAGGCAGACAGGAGGGCATTGACTGTGAGAGGTACGATTTTGTAGAAAGGCACAGAAATCTGAAAGTAGGGTGTTAACAGAATGAGGAAGAAATGGATCCTAGTTCAAGCACAAGGTGACATGGGCAATGAGGTTGACCCCATGGGGGTCAAGATTAGAAAGGCCCAGAAAGCCAAGCATGGAATTTTGTTTGGAAGAACTGGAAACCTGGGAGCCATGAAAATTTTTGTGAAAATGTCATTCATTGAGGGGTAATTAGAAACAGTAAATTCACCCTTTTTCATCTATAGTTAGGGATTTTGACAAATTACGTTGTGTACTCTCCACCAAGATCAAGGTTAACCAGTTTCATTACCCAGAAAATCCTTTCATCTCTTGTTGTCATTTTCTTTACCTGAGTCCTTGTGTTTTTTCTCTTTCCAGAATCATGCATAAATGGTGTTTTGGGCTTTCTAGTCTGGCTTCATTCACTGAGCATGATGCATTTGAGATTCATCTATGTAGTTGCTCACATCAGTAGTTTATTGTTTTTTGTTTCTGTGTAGTATTGTATTTCCCTACAGACTATTTGTACATTCACCAATTGAAGGATTTTTACTTTGCATCTAGGTGTTGGCAGAATTTTTGTTTTGTTTTTGTACCAGGGATTGAACCCAGAGGTGCTTAACCACTGAGCAACAATCCCAGCCTCACCCACCCCCACCCCCAGCACCCTTATGTTTTCTTTTTGAAAAATTTTTAAAATTTTGAGAAAGGGTCTTACTAAGTTGCTTAAGGCCTTCCTAAGTTACTGAGGCTTTGAACTTGTCACCCAATTGCCTTAGCCTCCCAAGCCATTAAAGTCATGGGGAACTGTGCCCAGCCAGTTTCAGGCAGTTATAAATAAAGCTGCTACAACAACCATTGATGCATAGACATGTGGACATAAGTTTTCATTTCTGTTGGGTAAATTGTTAAGAGTGGCATTGCTGAGTCATAAGATAAACATATGGGACGTTTTAGAAAACAGCTCTACTGTTTCTATTTTGTACCAGCAATGAATGAGAATTCCAGTTGCTCCACATCCTCACTAGCATTTGACACTGTCATTGGTCACTATTCTTTTTTGTTTTCAAATTGTAGCCTGTCTAATAAATGAGTAGTGGTATATCACTAGGGCTCCACTCTGTATTTTCCTAATGACTAATGATGTTGAGCATATTTTCGTGTCTTATAAGCCATGGGTATATTGATGGTGAAGTGTTTGCTCCAAACTTTTGCCCATTTTAAAAAAAAAGTGTTTTTTTCTTATTGAGTTTCAGGAGTTCTGTATACTGGATTCAGATCTATGTGTTGCAAATCTTTTCTTGCAATTCATGGCTTGACATTTCATTTTCTTCATCTCATCTTCCAAAGAGCAAGAATCCTTAGTGTTGATGTTTTTCCAGCACTGAAGATTGAACCAGGGGTGCTAGACCACTGAGCTTCTTCCCCAGCATTCATTGTTGTTCACTCATGTCCTGTGGAGCAGTTTCACTGCTTTCTTCCCCATGTGTGTCTTTATTGCTTTTTCTTTGAGCATCCACTAGGAATGATAGGAGTGGGCATCTTTGCCCTGGGATTCCTTTAGTGTGGCAATCACTTGACTAAAGGCTCTTTCAGGAAGACTGGTGGGCAGCATCAGTGGGGGAGGGGAAGCTGCAGACAGAGATAGCTGAACAGACAGAGGAGCCTGTCTGCTCATCACCTCCCATCCTTTTAGTCACCACCCCATCACTGCCATATGTGATTCCCTTCCACCTGTGACTCCTGTGCTTGGCCCTTATTCCTCAGCCCTGTGGTCTGCCTGTCTTCTCCTCTCTCCAGCTTCTAGTATCATCATTGAGTTTGCCTGGCAGCCTGTTCCCTTCCTCCATCCTGTGGTTCTTCCAGACCTAGGTCAGGCCATAGTCCATTACTCTTCCACCTCTGCTCAGAGTGAGGCCTTCCAAGTCCAGGATCCCCAAGTCTCAAGGGACCTAAATGTGGTCTGCACTCTAAGATTCACCAGACAGGGCTCCTTTCTATTAATGGTAGCACTAATTTCAGGCACTGATCCCATGCTCCAACTTTCACTCCCACCATACTCCATTCCCTGTCTGCAATTCCTCCTAGACTCACTTGCTTGGTGGTTGGTGGCAAAGACTCTGGTGAAGACCACATAAGTTCAAATTGCAGCTCTAGAACTGAGCAACAGGGAGACCTGGGGTATGCTACTCAGCCCCTGGTCACTCAATTTCCCTATCTGTAAAACAGGGAATTGTGGGTTAATTCATGTAAACCTCATAGAACAGTGGCTGGTACCAGAGAGTTTCGTGTGTGCTGCTGTTACATCACTACCATTCCTTCCCATGGTCATCTACACATGTTTGTGCTCAGCTTAAAAGTCATACAAGTCCCAGCCTTAACATCCCAGGCCTCCCCTCCACCTGTTGTACCTTCTGGGCCTTATTTCCTGAAAGAGTTGACCTTGTTCACTAGCTCCACCTTCACTTCCTGGCCCAAGTCAGTCCAGCCCTTGCTGTCAGGATGATGCTCTCATTAATGGCCAAATTCAGCAGACATCTTCAGACTACTCTTTCTGGTCTAGACACAGCCTCTGAAACCAGAAGTCGCTGTCTCAGCACTTAACTCTCTGGGCTTCTCCTCTGCATGTACCTGGGTGGTGTGAGCTGGGTTGCCTACATGGTTCCCATGATACTCTCTCTCTGTTCTTCCCTTTCCACTCCCCCTGGTGCACAGGGCCTCAGATTGCAGCGGCCCTCACCCACTGAAATTAGGCTGGCCATGCTGTTTGAGGTGTGCTTTCCATTCCCAGTGCAGTGACTGGGCTTTGTTTCTTTGCTACTCGGTATTAAACCCAGGGGCACTTTACCACTGAGCTATATTCCCAGTCCCTGCTACTTTTTATTATGAATCAGGGTCTCACTAAGTTGCTGAGGCTGGTATCAAACCTGCCTTAGTTTCCCAAGTCACTGGGATTACCGGTGTGTGCCACCGTGCCTGGTTGGACAGAAGCATTTTTGATGCCCTGAAATATTTCTGATGGGGGTGCATCTCAGTGGTAGAGTGTGTGCTTAGCATGTGCAAGTCCCTGAATTCTTCAATCCCCAGCACACAGAGAAAAGACATCTGAATCAATGAGTGAACCATCAAACAGAAGAACCAACATTTGGGGATAGAAGGAAAGAGGAAAGGAACCGAGAGAAGCCTGGTGCCCTGACCCCCCAGGATAAGGGGAAGAAGGAGAGGCAGCAGGAAGTTGGGCAGAAGATGGGGCAAGAAGAAGGTGCCGCTGGATTTTGGTCCTGTGGAGTGTGAGGGTGTTTGAGACACAGAATTGGAGCAGGAGCCCCAAGAGTGGAGCCAGTGAGAGAGGTTGGTCTGGGTGCCTCAGAGCTGTTGGATTCCAGTTTTGTGATAGGGTTGCATGTGGGGGGGAGGATGGTATTCACATTTACTGCTCAGTTCTTAGAAATTTACTATCATTCCTTAAGCATTTTCTATACCTTATGTACAATCAATATTTTCTATACATGATATATATCTAATCAAATATTCTTTCTCAAAGTTTAAAGATTCTGTAATTTTTTAATGCTCTGCTATTAATTTATTTTTTCTGGTACTAGGGATTGAACCCACAGGTGCTTTACCACCAAAGCTGCATCCCTAATCCTTGCTCTATTTTGTTTTGAGATAGGGTGTCACTAAATTGTTGAGGGCCTTGCTAAGTTGTTGAGACTGGCCTTAAACTTGTGATCCTCCAGCCTCAAAATCCCAATTCCCTGGGGTTACAGGTGTGTGCCACTGTACCTGGTGGTATACTCATTTCTTAAGTACTGTGAACACCTTAAAGGAGGCAGAACCTCATAGAGGACATTGATTCGAGTTGCTTTTTGGACATATTCCAGAGCTGTTCTGATGTGGAGTCTTCTTTCCTTCTGGTGGAGATGAGTGTTGAAGATGAAAGTCTTCGTGTGTAGGCCATTGGAGACTTGGGGTGGATAGAGGTGCTGCTGGGCCACTTTCCATTATAACAGAGTATTTGCTACCTAAAGCTCATGAAGTTGGGGTGAAACTCAACCTGTTCTGGAAGGAGGAGTGGTCGAGGCTGATGGATGGACTCAGGGGAAAGAGAAAGTAGAATAAGGGAGAGGAGAAGCCAGTCAGAGTCCTGGGAAGGACATGACCTTTGAACTTGACCTTTCCTGCTTTGTGTACTGAAGGTCTTCAGCTCAGATTTTCTTGGAAAATCTGATTTTTGACTAGGGAAATATGTCTGGGCATCCCCTGCTGCCACTAGTCTTCCAGATAGTGAAACTCAGTGAAGGTAGATTTTTAGAAAAATCGAGAGGTAAGAGAGTCAAGTGGGAGTGGGGTGGTGACACCATCTTTGGATCAGTTGAGCAGAACAGCACGAGACAGACCTTAAAAGGTACCTGGAAGGATGAGGTGAGAGGACAGGTGAGGTCAATGGAGACAGAGCAAGGATCCTGCAAAGGGAAGCACTAGGGAATGAGGAGCCCTGAGAAGGCAGGAGAGGTGGGTGCTCGGTCAGCACTGTCTGGGAACAGCTGCTCACAAGTGGGTCCAGGGAGGTCACGCTTCCTGGGAGCCTGGGAAAGCAGGAGGCCCTGGGTCACTCTTGGGCACCCCTGTACCTAGAGCCTGGCCACAGGCCCAGGTTGAGCCCTGGATTAACTGACCAACTTAGTGAGGGTCCCTGGGAGATGGCCATGCCCAGTCCTGCTGATTCTGAGCTCCTCTTCCCCTCCTCATCTCCCTCCAGCATGACAAGGCATTCAATGTGGGCTGCCCAAGAAACTGTTACATCGCACTATGTGCACCCTTGGGACCTAAGTAAGTTGGTAAACCAAGGGCTCAAGTGGTGGACCCTGGGGCTGGTGGTGGGGGGGGTGAAGCTGGCTCTATTTCCCTGGTCCCTGTCCCCAGCTCCCAGCCTTAACACTCCTGTTCCTTTCTTTTGGGGTTTTCTCCAGGGCACTCTGAGTTTCTGGGAATTTCACTCTTCCTTGGTGTTGTAGGTTCTTGCCCCAAGAAATGTGCTCGAGGGGAATGGCAGCCTGGATAAGGCTCCTGGATGAGAGCCCTGGGCTCTGTGCTTTCCCAGCTGAGGGTGAGAGAGTGGTCAGGGAGACCAGGCCAAGGTGGGTAGTGACTCCTTGAATTTGGCCTGTTCCTTCCCAGGTACATGTCCGAGGCGCTCTGCATTCAGGTGGACCAGGGGACCAACTGGGGGCCAAAAGAACACCTTAAAGACCTCCTTTGGCCCAGGTGCGCCACTCAGGACCCCCCAAGGAGTGGCAAGGCTGCACCTGTACAGAAGGTAAGGAGTATCTGTGAGCTTTGAACCTTGGGGGTCTGTGGTTGCACATGTGTTGGGGGAAGCCCCGGATGTATGGCTAGCCCTGAAGCTGAAGCACTTGGAGCATAAGGAGTGGGATTATGGACCTGGAGGGTGCAGGGTCCAGGTCACAGGGCTTCAGAGCACAACCAAGTGTCCCTGGATAGAGAAAGAGAAAAGACTGAAACACACTTTCTGTTTGGCTTTGTGCCAGTCCTTACTTTTTTGGTCCCCAGTTTCCTCATCTATTAATGAGGACTGAGACTAGTCCAGTAGTTTATGTTTTAAAGAAAATTCTGTTTCTTTTATATGTGTGTGTGTATGTGTGTTGTTTGTGTGTATGTGTGTATGTATGTACATATATAAATATCAGTTGTAGATGGACACATATATTTATTTTATTTGTTTATTTTTATGTAGTGCCATGGATTGAACCTAGTTTCTCATGCATGCTAGGCAAGCACTCTACCCCAGAGCCACAACCCCGGCACTCCAGATTCTTTATTTATGGAAATTTTTGACGTATGATGTGAAACATTTGTGTGGAGCATTAGGTGTACAGTGGGGTGGGTAACCCACAGTGTCCTCCATGGTCTCTTGCAGTAATGTGGTGCCAGCCCTCTCCCTTGTCCTGACTCTAGGCAAAAAGGGACTTGACTGTGATTTGTGGGGTGGAGGGTAGCGAGATCCCTACCCTCCACCCCACAACTGACTCTGTTGTATGTACTGACTCTGTGTTTAGCTTCTCATCAGCCCAGTGGTGCATTGGGAGGCTTCCAAGGGAGGATTGGCCTCCTATTCTCCCTTCACACCCAGCAATGCCAGGACAAGCACCAGAAGTTCATCTCCTGACCCCCATGTGGGGGTCTCTTGTTCCTGAGCCCTCACTCCCCTGTTGAGAGTGCCAAGACCCCCATGTCTGTTATATACACATATTTTGTGCTGCTTCCTATGGCAGCTGTGCCTATGTGTCCTAGGTTCAGGGAAGTGTGGGTGAAGGCTCTGAGGGGCTGGGACAGGGCCCTCCAGGAAGGGAAGATCCTTGCTCTCTGGAGACTCAAGCTCATGAACCAACACTGCCTGACTCTTTGCCCTTGGGCAAGACATTCAGCATGTCTCTCATCCTTAAAATGTGGCAACAATAATAATCACAGTGACTGACCTGGCTGGCTTCCTGGCAAGGGCTGCAGATGGACAATACCCACAAGCGTAGGTAATACCAAGTGCACCTGAAACAATTCCATAAAATAGGAAGGGAACTTGTTTATTATGAGTCCTAATAGGCTATTAGATTAGTCAGAAATTACAAAGTTTCAGTTAAACATGAGTAAGTTTTGGAGATATAATGGTCAATAAGGTTGTTCCAGTTAATTTACTGCACATTTGAAAAGTGATAATACAGTTGGGTACAGGGGTGCCCATCTATAAGCCCAGCTACTCAAGAAACTGAGGCAGGAGGATCACAAGTCAAGGATCAGTAACTTAAAGAGAATTGCGTTCTGTATCAAAAAAAAAAAGTTTTGGGGATGTAGGTCAATGGTAACACACCCCTGAATTCAATCCTCAGATGTGGAAAAAGAAAGAAAAATTGACCATCAGTTTTGTGGGTTTTCTGTTTGTTTGAGGTGGAGTTCCCCGTATGTTGGCCAGGCCAGTCTTGAACTTCTGAGGTCAAGCAAACCTCCTATGTCAGTGTGCTGAGTGCTGGAAGGCAGGTGTGCACCACTGGACTGGCTAGAAAAGGGATTGTAAACTGGGTTTGGTGGCACATGACTAATTCCAGCAACTCAGGAACTCAGGCAGCTTTAGGCCAGCCTCTGCAATTAGCAAGACTGTATCTCAAAATAAGAAGAGCTAGGGAAAAAACCAAGTGGTAGGATGTCCTTGGGCTCAACCCCCCAGTGCTGGGGGAAAGTGTGTGTATACAAACACACACACACACACACACACACACACACTCACACACACACACACACACACACATAGATATAAAGATATATATACACACACACATATATATATTTCATTATATAGGAGGATTAGGAGATTTTAGATTTCTGCTTTGGGGCTAGTATGAATAAGCATGAAAACTCATGTCCTTGAGCAGGCTAGGCAAGAGCTTTACCATTGAGCCACACCAGAGACCTTACATTTAAATTTGGGTTATTTTCTCACTTTTAGTTATTAGAGTACCCCCACTTTTATCTCTTTTTTTTTTTCCATTTTTTTGGGCGTGAGGGGACTTCCTCTGATGCTCAGACTGGTCTCAAATTTGTGGGCTGCAGTGACTCTCCTGCTCCTGATTTCTGAGCAGGGGGGATTACAGGTGCATGCCACCACACTTGGCTGTACAATCTCATATTGATAAGACATTTTACATGTGATAGGAAACCCAGAATAAAAAAGAGCAATTTAAGATGACTGGGCATAGTGACGTCTGCCTATCATCCCAGTAGCTCAGGAGGCTGAGGCAGAAGGATCATAAGATTGAGACCAGCCTGGGCACTTTTAGCAAGACCCTATCTCAAAGTAAAAAGGGCTGGGAATGTAGCTCTGTGGTATAATGCTAATGTTTCAATACCTAGTACATCCAAAAACAAATTAAAGAATAAAAACATTAGGGCTGGGGATGTGGCTCACTGTTACAGTGCTTGCCCAGCAGGCATGAATCCCTGGGTTAGAGCCTTAGCACTACATAAAAATACATAAAATAAAGGTATTGTGTCCATCTACAACTAATATTTTTTTTAAATAAACATGAAAGCTGGGCTTTGTGGCACATGCCTGTATTTCCAGCCTTCTGCAGACTGATACATAAAGATCACTTGAGTCCATGAGTTTGAGATATGCCTGGGGAAAATGGTGAGACCATAAATCCCGAATAATAATAGTAATAATAATAATAATAATAATAATAATAATAATAATAATAATAACTTGTGTAGCCAAGCACATTGGTTCACCCCTGTAATCCCAGAGGCTCCAGGTAGTGGTAGGATGATCACAGGTTTGATGCAGGTGTTGAGGTCTTAACAAGACTCTTGTCCCAAATTTGCAAAAGGGTAGAGGGACTGGGGATGAAGCTCAGTGTTAAAGCACCCCTGGATGCAGTCCCCAGTCCAGCAGATGGGGGAGGAAAAAAGCCAATTTGACTCCATAACATTAAGACCTTGGGACTACACATAACTTGTGGTAATGTTTAGCAGGTGCTTACCAGCTTGATGCCCTGGGTTTAATCCCAAATACCAAACAGAAAAAAAAATTAAAAATCTTTATGTGTATATCCCAAATCACAAATGAATATGTTACTTTTTCACATACATACATTTTGACTCAGAAATGTAATATTTAGCATGTGTGTCCTTGGGGAACCAGAGAACAGCATATATTATGGGTTTTGTCCCATTATTTAGCTAGCAAAATGTATTAAAAAATCAACTCAAATATCATTAGTAGTAAATTGGTTAAAAATATGGCATGACCATGTAATGTACTACAAGATTATTTGAAATGAATTTAGGGGAAACAAATTGTAATATTTTAATGGGTTCACTGGAGCATGATTGTAATCCCAGCAGCTTGTAAGACTGATTTAGGAGGTTTGCAAGTTCAAAGCCAGACTCAGCAACTAAGCGAGGAACTAAGCAATTTACTGAGACCCTGTCTCAGAAAATGAAAAGGCTGAGGGTCTGGCTGAGTGGTTGACTGCCCCTGAATTTCATCCCTGGTACTCTTCCTCCTCCCCACCAAAAAAGATCTGAAACAGTAATCACTGTATAAAGTGGGTTCTTGGTTTCAAAACCCTACATTTGTATTCCCTGAATTGCTGAGGTTGGAATGGGCCTGCTGTCCTGTGTTCTCTGTCTAAAGCCTAGAGAAGAACCAGACATAAGAAAGGATCCTTCTTTCTGTCTGCTGTCTCCTGACTTTTGCTCTTGGCTTAAGCCTTTTCCATTAGGAGCTACTCTGGTAGGTGATGAACAAGGGGAAATACAGGTTTGACACTTCTGTCCCTCTCCCCAAACAAACCCAACACTCCATTCCATTCCTCTGTTTGGATCTTTCCTGTTGTTTTTCAAAATAAATATGGAAAAGTAGAGTATTAGAAAACGAGACCATTTAGATTTTAGTCAAATCTAAAATTATGTGTATGGGTTTCTTTTATGTATGTTGATGTTTATCTCTGAAAATGGATAGTATTAGAGCAATTCAAACCACAACTCATGTCTGAATTTCTCTTTGTTAGGGCATGCCAGAGCAGGGGGCTCAGTTGCCACAAACCTTCAGGGTCCTCAAAGGAAAGCCAACGGAGCATCCTCTAGCTGTGAGGGGTGTCAACAGGTATTATAATGCCAGCACCTTGAAGAAGAAGAAAAATCTCAAATATCCTCCTACTGATGAGACCTCAGACAGTGGTAAAAGACTGAATCCCATGGAAACTTGTGAAGCACTGATAGGTAAAAAGATCATTTCTGGAAAAATAAAAGGCTAAACTTTATTGTTCCTATTTCTCCTACATAGATACTCTTTTTGTCAACTGTCTGGATGTCTCTTGAACATCATCTGGAGATTGAGGATTTCATTGATCTCATAATTTTGTTAGAAATGAAATTGGATCTGTTACATAGTTTTCCATATTTCTTATACATTCTAATTCAACATGTTAGTGGGATTCACATTTGTTCCATGTTGTTACATTTACTTGGGTTTTTTATTTTCTCCTCACGGGTTTAAATGATTTTTAGTTGAGAAGGAAAAATTGTGGATTTCTAGACATGTTTATGCTAGAGATATGTTTATTGTCAGTGGCCTAGAAGGCATTTTTGCTTTATAAATGCATAGACCTTGAAATAAAAAGTATTTTCTATTCAAAAATTATAAAAATAAACATCTTACCTCAAAAAATTTATTCTTCAGAATTAGAATCTAAGTGGGTAAGAAGTAAAATATACTGGATTCTTAACAACAGTTTGTGTAAGGCAGCATTGGAATGAAGTCCACATGGTGCAGTTCCTTGACCGATCCCTGGTATGTCTTTGGAGATTTAGTTAGACTCCCCTTCTCCTTGCTGGTTCTCCTGCTTTCTCTTCTTTGCACTGAACTTTAAAAGATGCAACATCATTTCTCCCATTTCTCTCTGTGCAGATTTTGCCCATTACAACCCCAAGATATATAATCTTTTTAAATATGTTTTCCATCTCTAAAGTCATTATATAGTTTTTAAAAATAATCTAAGTATGCAAAAATCATATGTGGTTGGATTAATTGTATTTAATATGTTTACATCATCACAGAGAGAAAGGCTATGTTCAAAAACGAAGTAGACTTCTTTGCAAGTAATACTGATCTTGACTTTTTCTATAAATAACTTACCTGGTATCCTTAGGAAAAGCTGGTACTTTTACCTAGAACTTCTGTGTCAACTAGTAAGTTGCATTTTACAAAGAAACAAACCATGTCAAAAAGAATTCTTTTCCCAGTTGCCATGTTCTGTGGCTTTATATCCCCTTGCTCCTTGGTACTCAACAATATTGATCATATCACCTTTACTGTTTAAGAAAGTATCTTAAACAAGGAATGTTTTATTTTAATACAGCTTGGGTGGGTATGGTTTTCATTACACTTTGGTGGGGGCAGGGTACCAGGGATTGAACCCAGGGGCACTCAAACCCTGAACCACATCTCCAGCTCTATTTTGTATGTTATGTAGAGGCAGGGTCGCATTGAGTTTCTAAGCACCTAGCTAAATTGCTGAGGCTGGCTTTGAACTCAAGATCCTCCTGTCTTTGCCACTTACGTCGACTGGATTACAGGCATGGAAATACCAGGCCAGGGCTCCATTACTTCATTGAAGTATAATTTACATACCATGAAATCCAATAATTTGAAAGATCAATTCAGGTTTTACAAAATGTATTTTTAAGGTTTACTTAAGATTATAGAGTTAGTAGCTGAGTCTTATTAAATTATTATTTTTATGTTACTATTACTGTCATATTTCTAGAGAAGTAATTCTACTTAAAATGAAATCAATTATAAGATATTTCACTTGCTCCTCTTTTATATTATTTTTCTTTTTGTCATAGAAAAGTTTTCTCTGGTGAATTGTTAACATTCCCTTCCTTTTGGTTTTCAGAGAAGGATTGCTTCCCTTCTGGAACACCAGCAGTAAGTTGATTATGTGTTTCTTATAGTTCTTGCTCTAATTGAGGTTACCAAAAGAGATCTGTTTTTTTTTCTTTTTTTAATTTCTAAAATAAGAGGTAGGGCTGGGGTTGTGGCTCAGTGGTCCTGTGCTCCTCTGACATGCATGAGACACTAGATTCAATTCTCAGCACCACATACAAATGAATAAAATAAAGGTTCATCAACATCTAAAACAATTGTTTAAAAACTAAAATAAGAGGTAAAGAAACATTTAATGTTTCTAAATAGCACTCCAGAATATTTATCATATATATTTATTTACTTTTCCATATTTCAGAAAATCATCTTTATTTTTTAATTGAATATATTGGAACCAATGAGGTTTAATCATTTAAAAATTAGCTATGGAAAAAATAACTTCAACTTAAAGTTTGTTTAATAAAAGGAGACCTGGTCATATTTTAATCTTTGACTTTTCCTTGCTTGTCTTCCTTTGCTCCTGAACACAGCTGAACACCAAGGGGCCAGAAACATCAGCAATAGTAATGGAAGAAAATGATGGTGATGGAGAGGTGCAGACTTTCACTGCCCCACAAAATGGCTATACAGGACCAGTGAGTGACTAATGACCTGGTGTGCACATCTGTGCATGTGTGTTTGAAAAACAGCTGTTTGCATTTGAATTTCAGAGATAATTTCAAAAAGCCTGGAAGTTTAAAAATTTCAATATGAGAAGATTAATTTAAGATTAAATTAAAGTTTTTACCTAAAGAGTACTCATCAAAAACCACTTTTTTTGAATAATAAAAATCGATGGCTTCTTTAAAAGTTAGGATACTTAACTCACTGGGTTTTTTCTTTCCATGTTTTGTCCCCTTTTCCAAAGAGATCATCTATTGCTATGTTTTTTCTCTGTTTCATAATGTGGGTAACTCTTCTACCTAAAACTTAGATGTTTCTTCTTCCCCGGATTATGTACTTTATTTCTCCTTTTGACATTTCTCTCAAAGCCTTGATGGCATTCTAAAGACAGTTGAGAGAGAAATTACTCACCAGCTGAGGAGAATTTCAACAGTAATGAGCTCAGGTGGAGCCAGGGAGAGAAGTACTAAGGGGGCTGGACAGTGATGTGGTGGCTCTGAGGACCGCCATTGGATTCCCATCTCATGACAGATGGCTATGTTTTCTATATTCCTTACAACTGGCTCTTTGAAGTGAAAGGGAGAGTATGCATTATATTTGTGTAAAATGTTATGAGACTGGATTAATGATAGATTATTGTAGTGGAAACTACCACAGTGAAACATAAAGATAGAAATGAAAACAACTTTTAAATGCAATAGCATCAGTGAGCTGTGAGACACTTTCAAGGGTTTTCATGATGTGTAATGAAGTTCTGATAGAAAAAAACAACCTCAAAATCTATCTCCCAAAAGCTATTAACAGATTCCTCAAATAAAGTCAAAGTACCACTACCTACCTGAATAAATAAATGTCTTGTCTCTTATAAAAGTATCTTTAAAAGATAAAACCATTTAACTAAAAATAATAACAGTGAAGGCAGGAGATATGCATATAAAATTACAGTAAGAGCTTCCAGGCCAAGAACAACAACCCGAAGATTTTTGTCCTGTGTGACATGGGGTGTCACATGATGGTGGAGGGTAATCATTCAAAGATGCAAACATTCAATAATATGAAGGATTCTTACCAAATCACTAAGCAGCCTAAGGCCTTGGGTTTAATCCCAACCACCAAACACACACACACACACACAAAAATGTGTTTAAAAATCCCTTAATGTATCTATCCCAAATCACAAATGAATATGTTACTTTCACCTACATACCTTTTGACCCAGAAATGTAATTTTTAGCATGTGTGTCCTAGAGAAACCATAGAACAGCATAGATTATGGATTGTGTCCCATTATTTTGATAGCAAAATGTAGCAAAAAGTCAACTCAAATAACATTAGTAGTAAATTAATTAAAAATATGGCACGACCATTTAATGTACTACTAGATTATTTCAAATGAATTTAAAGGAAAAAAAGTGTAATGTACTGCTGGGTTCAGTGGAGCATGACTGTAATCGCAGAAGCTAGTGAGGCTGATTTAAGAGGTTTGCAAGTGCAAAGCCAGACTCAGCAATAAGCAAGGAATTTAGTGAGACCCTGTCTCAAGAAATAAAAAGGCAGAGGGTATGGCTGAGTGGTTGAGTGCCCCCTGAATTCAATCCCTGGTACTCCTCCTCCTCCCTGCCTAAAAAGATCTGAAACAGTAAACACTGGATAAAGTGGGTTCTTGGTTTCAAATCCCTACATTTGTATTCCCTGAAGTGCTGAGGTTGGAATGGGCCAGCCGCCCTGTGTTCTCTATCTGTGTAAAGCCTAGAGCAGAACCAGATAACCTTCTTCCTGTTTACTGTCCCCTGACTTATGCTCTTGGCTTAAGCCTTTTCCATTAGGAGCTACTCTGGTGGGTGATGAACAAGAGGAAATACAGGTTTGACACTTCTGTCCCTCTCCCCAAACAAACCCAGCACTCCATTCCCATTCCTCTGTTTGGATCTTTCCTGTTGATTTGCAAAATAAATATGGAAAAGTAGAGTTTTAGAAAATGGGACCATTTAGAATTTAGTCAATTCTAAAATTATGTGTATGGGTTTGTTTTATGTATGTTGATGTTTATCTCTGAAAATGGATAGTATTAGAGCAATTCAAACCACAACTCATGTCTGAATTTCTCTTTGTTAGGGCATGCCAGAGCAGGGGGCTCAGTTGCCACAAACCTTCAGGGTCCTCAAAGGAAAGCCAACGGAGCATCCTCTAGCTGTGCGGGGTGTCAACAAGTATTATAATGCCAGCACCTTGGAGAAGAAAAATCTCAGATTTCCTCCTACTGGTGAGACCTCAGACAGTGGTAAAAGACTGAATCCCATGGAAACTTGTGAAGCACTGATAGATAAAAGGATCATTTCTGGAAAAATAAAAGGATAAAACTGTATTGTTCCTACTTTCTCCTACATAGATACTGCTCTTTGTCAACTGTAGGGATGGCTCTTGAACATCATCTGGAGATTGAAGATTTCATTGATCTTATAATTTTGTTAGAAATGGAATTGGATCTGTTACATTTTCCCCCATATTTCTTATACATTGTAATTCAACATGGTAGTGGGATTCACACTTGTTCCATGTTGTTACATTTACTTGGTTTTTTTTTTCCTCCTCACGGGTTTAAATGATTTTTAGTTAAGAAGGAAAAATTGTGGATTTCTAGACATGTTTATGATAGAGATATGTTTACTGTCAGTGGCCTAGAAGGAATTTTTCCTTTATAAATGCATAGACCTTAAAATAAAAAGTATTTTCTATTCAAAAATTACATGCAAACATGCAAATACATAAAAATAAATACCTTACCTCAAAGGATTTATTCTTCAGAATTAGAATCTAAGTGGGTAAGAGTTGAAGTATACTGGATTTTTAAGAACAGTTTGTGTAAGGCAGCATTGGAATGAAGTCCATGTGGTGCAGTTGGTTGAGTGATCCCTGGAATGTCTTTGGAGATTTAGTTAGACTCTCCTTCCCCACGCTGGTTCTCCTGCTTTCTCTTCTTTGCACTGTACATTAAAAGATGCAAAATCATTTCTCCCATTTCTCTCTGGGTAGATTTTGCCTATTACAACCCCAAGGTATACAATTTTTATTTAATATGTTTTTTGTCTCTAAAGTCATATATATAGTTTTTAAAAATAATCTAAGTATGCAAAAATCATATGTGGTTGGATTAATTGTATTTAATATGTTTACATCATCACAGAGAGAAAGGCTATGTTCAAAAAAGAAGTAGAGTTCTTTGCAAGTAATCCTGATCTTAAATTTTTCTATAAATAACTTACCTGGTATTCTTAGGAAAGCTGGTACTTTTACCTAGAACTTCTGAGTCAACTAGTAAGTTGCATTTTACAAAGAAACAAACTATGTCAAAAAGAATTCTTTTCCCAGTTGCCATGTTCTGTGGCTTTATATCCCCTTGCTCCTTGGTACTCAAGAAAATTTCTTATCACCTTTACTGCTTAAGAAAGTATCTTAAACAAGGAATGTTATATTTTAATACAGCTTGGGTGGGTATGGTTTTCATTACACTTTGGTGGGGGCAGGGTACCAAGGATTGAACCCAGGGGCACTCAAACCCTGAACTACATCCCCAGCTCTATTTTGTATGTTATGTAGAGGCAGGGTCGCATTGAGTTTCTAAGCACCTAGCTAAATTGCTGAGGCTGGCTTGGAACACAAGATCCTCCTGTCTCTGCCTCTTGAGCCCCTTGGATTATAGGCATGGAATTACCAGGCAGGGACTCCATTACATTTTAATAACTTGATTGAAGTATAATTTACATACCATGAAATCCAGTCATTTGAAAGATCAACTGAGGTTTTTCAAAATGTATTTTTAAGGTTTCATTAAGATTAAAGAGTTAGTAGCTGAGTCTTATATAAGTTTTATTTTTAAGTTAGTATTACTATCATATTTCTAGAGAAATAATTCTACTTAAAATGAAATGGGTTTTAACACATTTCAGATGCTCCTCATTTATATTATTTTTGTTTTTGTCATAGAAAAGTTTTCTGTGGTAAATTGTTAACATTCCATTCCCTTTCACTTTCAGAGGATTGCTTCCCTTCTGGAACACCAGCAGTAAGTTGATGATGTATTTCTTATCTTTCTTGCTCTAATTAATGTTACCAAAAGAAATCTGTTTTTCATTTTTTTAATCTCTAAAATAAGAGGTAGGGCTGGGGTTGTGACTCAGTGGTAGTGTGCTTGCCTGGCATGCATGAGGCACTGGGTTCGAATCTCAGCACCACATACAAATAAATAAAATAAGGGTTCATCAACAACTTAAAAAATGGTTTAAAAAATAAAATAAGAGGTAAAGAAATGTTTAATGTTTCTAAATAGCACTCCAGAATATTTATCATAATGTTTATTTACTTTTCCATATTTCAGAAAATCATCTTTAATTTTAATTGAATATATTGGAACCAGTGAGGTTTAATCATTTAAAAATTAGCTATGGAACAAATAACTTCTTAAAATTTGTTTAAAAAAAAGAGACCTGGTCACATTTTAATCTTTGACTTTTCCTGGCTTGTCTTCCTTTGCTCCTGAACACAGCTGAACAACAATGGACCGGAAACATCAGCAATAGTAATTGAGGCAGATGATGGTGAGGGAGAGGTGCAGCCTTTCACTGCCCCAGGACAAGGCCATACAAGACCAGTGAGTGACTAATGACCTGGTGTGCACATCTGTGCATGTGTGTTTGAAAAACAGCTGTTTGCTTTTGACTTTCAGAGATAATTTCTAAAAGCCTTCAACTTTAACATATTTTACTATGAGAAGATTAATTTAAGATTAGAGTTTTTACCTAAAGAGTACTCATCAAAAACCACTTTTTTGAAAAATAAAAATCAATGGCTTCTTTAAAAGTTAGGATACTTAACTCACTGGGTTTTTTCTTCACATGTTTTGCCCCCTTTCCAGAGAGATCATCTATTGCTGTGTTTTTTCTCTGTTTCATAATGTGGGTAACTCTTCTACCAAAAACTTAGATCTTTCTTCTTCCCCAGATTATGTACTTTATTTCTCCTTTTGACATTTCTCTCAAAGCATTGATGGCATTCTAAAGACAGTTGAGAGAGAAATTCCTCACCAGCTGAGGGAGAATTTCAGCAGTAATGAGCTCAGATGGAGCCAGGGAGAGAAGTACTAAGGGGGCTGGACAGTGATGTGGTGGCTCTGAGGACCGCCATTGGATTCCCATCTCATGACAGATGGCTATGTTTTCTATATTCCTTACAACTGGCTCTTTGAAGTGAAAGGGAGAGTATGCATTATATTTGTGTAAAATGTTATGAGACTGGATTAATGATAGATTATTGTAGTGGAAACTACCACAGTGAAACATAAAGATAGAAATGAAAACAACTTTTAAATGCAATAGCATCAGTGAGCTGTGAGACACTTTCAAGGGTTTTCATGATGTGTAATGAAGTTCTGATAGAAAAAACCAACCTAAAATATCTATCTCCCAAAAGCTATTAACAGCTTCCTCAAAGTAAAGTCAAAAGCACCTCTAGCAACCTGAATAAATAAATGTCTTGTCTCTTATAAAAGTATCTTTAAAAGATAAAACCATTTAACTAAAAATAATAACAGTGAAGGCAGGAGATATGCATATAAAATGACAATAAGAGCTTCCAAGCCAAGAACAACAACCCTAAGATTATTGTCCTGTGTGACATGGGGTGTCACATGATGGTGGAGTGTGATTATTCAAAGATGCAAACATTCAATAATAAGAGGGAGTCTTACCTAATCACTAAGCAGCTTAAGGCCCTGGGTTTAATCCAAAACACCAAACACCAAAAAAAAAAAAAAAAAAAAAAAAAAAAAAAGAAAGAAAGAAAGAAAAAAAATTTGTTTAAAAATCCCTTAATGTATCTATCCCAAATCACAAATGAATATGTTACTTTCTTTTTTTTTATTGTTGGTAGTTCAAAACACTACATAGTTATTAATATATCATATGTCACAGTTTGATACAAGTGGGTTATGAACTCCCAATTTTACCCAGTATACAGATTGCTGTATCACATCAGTTACACTTCCATTGATTTACATATTGCCATTCTAGTGTCTGCTGTATTCTGCTTTCTATCCTACTCTCCACTATCTCCTCTCCCCCTCCCCTCCCCTCCCCTTTTCTCTCTCTACCCCCTCTACTGTAAATCATTTCTTTTGCTTGTATTATTCTTCTATTACCCCACCTTTCCACTTATATGTAATTTTGTATAACCCTGAGGATCACCTTCCATTTCCATGCGATTTCCCTACTCACTCCCTTTGAATATGTTACTTTAACCTACATACATTTTGACTCAGAAATGTAGTTTTTAGCATGTGTGTCCTAGGGAAACCATAGAACAGCATAGATTATGGATTGTGTCCCATTATTTTGATAGCAAAAAGTCAACTCAAATATCATTAGTAGTAAATTCATTAAAAACATGGCATGACCATTTAATGTACTACTAGATTATTTCAAATGAATTTAAGGGAAAAAAAAGTGTAATGTATTTCTGGGTTCAGTGGAGCATGACTGTAATTGCAGAAGCTAGTGAGGCTGACTTAGGAGGTTTGCAAGTTCAAAGCTAGACTCAGCAATAAGCAAGGAACTAAGCAATTTAGTGAGACCCCTGTCTCAAAAATTAAAAAGGCTGAGGGTATGGCTGAGTGGTTGAGTGCCTCTGAATTCAATCCCTGATTCTCTTCCTCCTCCCCGCCTAAATACATCTGAAACAGTAAACACTGTATAAAGTGGGTTCTTGGTTTCAAATCCCTACATTTGTATTCCCTGAAGTGCTGAGGTTGGAATGGGCCAGCCGCCCTGTGTTCTCTATCTGTGTAAAGCCTAGAGCAGAACCAGACATAACCAAGCATCCTTCTTCCTGTTTGCTGTCCCCTGATTTATGCTCTTGGCTTAATCCTTTCCCTTAGGAGCTACTCTGGTGGGTGATGAACAAGAGGAAATACAGGTCTGACACTTCTGTCCCTCTCCCCAAACAAACCCAGCACTCCATTCCCATTCCTCTGTTTGGATCTTTCCTGTTGTTTTTCAAAATAAATATGGAAAAGTAGAGTTTTAGAAAACAAGACCATTTAGAATTTAGTCAAGTCTAAAATTATGTGTATGGGTTTGTTTTATGTACGTTGATGTTTATCTCTGAAAATGGATAGTATTAGAGCAATTCAAACCACAACTCATGTCTGAATTTCTCTTTGTTAGGGCATGCCAGAGCATGGGGCTCAGTTGCCACAAACCTTCAGGGTCCTCAAAGGAAAGCCAACGGAGCATCCTCTAGCTGTGCAGGGTGTCAACAAGTATTATAATGCCAGCACCTTGAAACAGAAAAATCTCAGATTTCCTCCTACTGGTGAGACCTCAGACAGTGGTAAAAGACTGAATCCCATGGAAACTTGTGAAGGACTGATAGATGTAAAGATTATTTCTGGAAAAATAAAAGGATAAAACTGTATTGTTCCTACTTTCTCCTACATACATACTGCTTTTTGTCAACTGTCTGGATGGCTCTTGAACATCATCTGGAGATTGAGGATTTCATTGATCTCATAATTTTGTTAGAAATGGAATTGGATCTGTTACATTTTCCCCCATATTTCTTATACATTGTAATTCAACATGGTAGTGGGATTCACACTTGTTCCATGTTGTTACATTTACTTGGTTTTTTTCTCCTCCTCATGGGTTTAAATGATTTTTAGTTGAGAAAGAAAAATTGTGGATTTCTAGACATGTTCATGATAGAGATATGTTTACTGTCAGTGGCCTAGAAGGAATTTTTCCTTTATAAATGCATAGACCTTAAAATAAAAAGTATTTTCTATTCAAAAATTACATGCAAACATGCAAATACATAAAAATAAATACCTTACCTCAAAGGATTTATTCCTCAGAATTAGAATCTCAGTGGGTAAGAGTTGAAGTATACTGGATTTTTAAAAACAGTTTGTGTAAGGTAGCATCAGTGGAATGAAGTCCATGTGGTGCAGTTGGTTGAGCGATCCCTGGAGTGTCTTTGGAGATTTAGTTAGACTCCCTTTCCCCAAGCTGGTTCTCCTGCTTTCTCTTTTTTGCACTGTACATTAAAAGATGCAAAATCATTTCTCCCATTTCTCTCTGGGTAGATTTTGCCCATTACAACCCCAAGATATATAATTTTTATTTAATATGTTTTTTGTCTCTAAAGTCATATATATAGTTTTTAAAAATAATCTAAGTATGCAAAAATCATATGTGGTTGGATTAATTGTATTTAATATGTTTACATCATCACAGAGAGAAAGGCTATGTTCAAAAAAGAAGTAGACTTCTTTGCAAGTAACACTGATCTTGAATTTTCTATAAATAAGTTACCTAGTATCTTTAGGAAAAGCTCTTACTTTTACCTAGAACTTCTGTGTCAACTAGTAAGTTGCATTTTACCAAACCATGTCAAAAAGAATTCTTTTCCCAGTTGCCATGTTCTGTGGCTTTATATCCCCTTGCTCTTTGGTACTCAAGAATATTTGTCATATCACCTTTACTGCTTAAGAAAGTATCTTAAACAAGGAATGTTTTATTTTAATACAGCTTGGGTGTGTATGGTTTTCATTACACTTTGGTGGGGGCAGGGTACCAGGGATTGAACCCAGGGGCACTCAAACCCTGAACTACATCCCCAGCTCTATTTTGTATGTTATGTAGAGGCAGGGTCGCATTGAGTTTCTAAGCACCTAGCTAAATTGCTTAGGCTGGCTTTGAACACAAGATCCTTCTGTCTCTGCCTCTTGAGCCCCTTGGATTATAGGCATGGAATTACCAGGCTTGGACTCCATTACATTTTAATAACTTGATTGAAGTATAATTTACATACCATGAAATCCTGTCATTTGAATGATCAATTCAGGTTTTTCAAAATGTATTTTTAAGGTTTCATTTAGATTAAAGAGTTAGTAGCTGAGTCTTATATAAATTTTATTTTTAAGTTACTATTAGTATCATATTTCTAGAGAAGTAATTCTACTTAAAATGAAATGGGTTTTAACACATTTCAGATGCTCCTCTTTTATATTATTTTTCTTTTTGTTATAGAAAAGTTTTCTGTGGTAAATTGTTACTATTCCTTTCCCTTTCATTTTCAGAGAAGGATTGCTTCCCTTCTGGAACACCAGCAGTAAGTTGATGATGTATTTCTTATAGTTCTTGTTCTAATTAAGGTTACTAAAACAAATTTGTTTCTTAGGTAGGGCTGGGGTTGTGGCTCAGTGGTATTGTGCTTGCCTGGCATGCATGAGGCACTGGGTTCGATTCTCAGCACCACATACAAATAAATAAAACAAGGGTTCATCAACAACTTTTAAAAAATGTTTAAAAAATAAAATAAGAGATAAAGAAATATTTAATGTTTCTAAGTAGCACTCCAGAATATTTATCATGTGTTTATTTACTTTTCCATATTTCAGAAAATCATCTTTATTTTTTAATTGAATATATTGTAACCAGTGAGGTTTAATCATTTAAAAATTAGCTATAGAAAAAATAACTTCTTAAAGTTTGTTGAATAAAAGGAGACCTGGTCACATTTTAATCTTTGAATTTTCCTGGCTTGTCTTCCTTTGCTCCTGAACACAGCTGAACACCAAGTGGCCGGAAACATTAGCAATTGTAATGGAGGAAGAGGATGGTGATGGAGAGGTGCAACTTTCCACTGCCCCACAACATGGCCATACAAGACCAGTGAGTGACTAATGGCCTGGTGTGCACATGTGTGCATGTGTGTTCGAAAAACAGCTGTTTGCATTTGACTTTCAGAGATAATTTCAAAAACTTCAAGTTTAAAATATTTTACTATGAGAAGATTAATTTAAGATTAAATTAAACTTTTTACCTAAAGAGTACTCATCAAAACCACTTTTTTGAATAATAAAAATCAATGGCTTCTTTAAAAGTTAGAATACTTAACTCACTGGGTTTTTTCTTTCCATGTTTTATCCCCTTTTCCAGAGACATCATCTATTGCTCTGTTTTTTCTCTGTTTCATAATGTGGGTAACTCTTCTACCTAAAACTTAGATGTTTCTTCTTCCTCAGATTATGTACTTTATTTCTCCTTTTGACATTTCTCTCAAAGCTTTAATGACATTCTAAAGACAGTTGAGGGGCTGGGGATGTGGCTCAAGTGGTAGAGCGCTCGCCTGGCATGCATGTGACCTGGGTTAGATCCTCAGCACCACATACCAACAAAGATGTTGTGTCTGCCGAGAACTAAAAAACAAATACTAAAAATTCTCTCTCTATTCTCTCTCACTCTCTCTTAAAAAAAAAAAAAAAAAAAAGACAGTTGAGAGTGAAATTCCTCACCAGCTGAGGGAGAATTTCAGCAGTAATGAGCTCAGATGGAGCCAGGGAGTGAAGTACTAAGGGGGCTGGACAGTGATGTGGTGGCTCTGAGGACCGCCATTGGATTCCCATCTCATGACAGATGGCTATGTTTTCTATATTCCTTACAACTGGCTCTTTGAAGTGAAAGGGAGAGTATGCATTATATTTGTGTAAAATGTTATGAGACTGGATTAATGATAGATTATTGTAGTGGAAACTACCACAGTGAAACATAAAGATAGAAATGAAAACAACTTTTAAATGCAATAGCATCAGTGAGCTGTGAGACACTTTCAAGGGTTTTCATGATGTGTAATGAAGTTCTGATAGAAAAAACCAACCCAGAAATCTATCTCCCAAAAGCTAAGTAACAGCTTCCTCAAATATAGTAAAGTCAAAAGCACCTCTAGCAACCTGAATAAATAAATGTCTTGTCTCTTATAAAAGTATCTTTAAAAGATAAAACCATTTAACTAAAAATAATAACAGTGAAGGCAGGAGATATGCATATAAATGACAATAAGAGCTTCCAGGCCAAGAACAACAACCCTAAGATTATTGTCCTGTGTGACATGGGGTGTCACATGATGGTGGAGGGTGATCATTCAAAGATGCAAACATTCAATAATACGAAGGATTCTTACCAAATCACTAAGCAGCCTAAGGCCTTGGGTTTAATCCCAACCACCAAACACACACACACACACAAAACAAAATGTGTTTAAAAATCCATTAATGTATCTATCCCAAATCACAAATGAATATGTTACTTTCACCTACATACCTTTTGACCCAGAAATGTAACATTTAGCATGTGTGTCCTAGGGAAACCATAGAACAGCATAGACTATGGATTGTGTCCCATTATTTTGATAGCAAAATGTAGCAAAAAGTCAACTCAAATATCATTAGTAGTATATTAGTTAAAAATATGGCACGACCATTTAATGTACTACTAGATTATTTCACATGAATTTAAATGAAAAAAAAAAAGCTGTAATGTATTGCTGGGTTCAGTGGAGCATGACTGTAATCACAGAAGCTAGTGAGGCTGACTTAGGAGGTCTGCAAGTTCAAAGCCAGACTCAGCAATAAGCAAGGAACTAAGCAATTTAGTGAGACTCCTGTCTCAAAAATTAAAAAGGCTGAGGGTATGGGTGAGTGGTTGAGTGCCCCCTGAATTCAATCCCTGATTCTCCTCCTCCTCCCCGCCTAAAAAGATCTGAAACAGTAAACACTGTATAAAGAGGGTTCTTGGTTTCAAATCCCTACATTTGTATTCCCTGAAGTGCTGAAGTTGGAATGAGCCAGCCGCCCTGTGTTCTCTATCTGTGTAAAGCCTAGAGCAGAACCAGACATAACCAAGCATCCTTCTTCCTGTTTACTGTCCCCTGACTTATGCTCTTGGCTTAAGCCTTTTCCATTAGGAGCTACTCTGGTGGGTGATGAAAAAGAGGAAATACAGGTCTGACACTTCTGTCTGTCTCCCCAAACAAACCCAGCACTCCATTCCCATTCCTCTGTTTGGATCTTTCCTGTTGTTTTTCAAAATAAATATGGAAAAGTAGAGTTTTAGAAAATGAGACCATTTAGAATTTAGTCAATTCTAAAATTATGTGTATGGGTTTGTTTTATGTATGTTGATGTTTATCTCTGAAAATGGATAGTATTAGAGCAATTCAAACCACAACTCATGTCTGAATTTCTCTTTGTTAGGGCATGCCAGAGCAAGGGGCTCAGTTGCCACAAACCTTCAGGGTCCTCAAAGGAAAGCCAACGGAGCATCCTCTAGCTGTGCGGGGTGTCAACAAGTATTATAATGCCAGCACCTTGAAGAAGAAAAATCTCAGATTTCCTCCTACTGGTGAGACCTCAGACAGTGGTAAAAGACTGAATCCCATGGAAACTTGTGAAGCACTGATAGATAAAAAGATCATTTCTGGAGAAATAAAAGGTAAACTGTATTGTTCCTACTTTCTCCTACATAGATACTGCTTTTTGTCAACTGTCTGGATGGCTCTTGAACATCATCTGGAGATTGAGGATTTCATTGATCTCATAATTTTGTTAGAAATGGAATTGGATCTGTTACATTTTCCCCCATATTTCTTATACATTCTAATTCAACATGGTAGTGGGATTCACACTTGTTCCATGTTGTTACATTTACTTGGGTTTTTATCTTCCTCCTCACAGGTTTAAATAATTTTTAGTTGAGAATGAAAAATTGTGGATTTCTAGACATGTTTATGCTAGAGATATGTTTATTGTCAGTGGCCTAGAAGGAATTTTTCCTTTATAAATGCATAGACCTTGAAATAAAAAGTATTTTCTATTTAAAAATTACATGCAAATACATAAAAATAAATACCTTGCCTCAAAGTAGGACTTATTCCTCAGAATTAGAATCTCAGTGGGTAAGAGTTGAAGTATACTGGATTTTTAAGAATAGTTTGTGTAAGGCAGCATTGGAATGAAGTCCACGTGATGAAGTTGGTTTAGCATTCCCTGGAATATCTTTGGAGATTTAGTTAGACTCTCCTTCCCCATGCTGGTTCTCCTGTTTTCTCTTCTTTGCACTGTACATTAAAAGATGCAAAATCATTTCTCCCATTTCTCTCTGGGTAGATTTTGCCCATTACAACCCCAAGATATATAATTTTTATTTAATATGTTTTTTGTCTCTAAAGTCATATATATAGTTTTAAAAAATAAATCTAAGTATGCAAAAATCATATGCAGTTGGATTAATTGTATTTAATATGTTTACATCATCACAGAGAGAAAGGCTATGTTCAAAAAAGAAGTAGACTTCTTTGCAAGTAATACTGATCTTGACTTTTTCTATAAATAACTTACCTGGTATCCTTAGGAAAAGCTCTTACTTTTACCTAGAACTTCTGTGTCAACTAGTAAGTTGCATTTTACAAAGAAACAAACCATGTCAAAAAGAATTCTTTTCCCAGTTGCCATGTTCTGTGGCTTTATATCCCCTTGCTCCTTGGTACTCAAGAATATTTCTTATCACCTTTACTGCTTAAGAAAGTATCTTAAACAAGGAATGTTTTATTTTAATACAGCTTGGGTGTGTATGGTTTTCATTACACTTTGGTGGGGGCAGGGTACCAGGGATTGAACCCAGGGGCACTCAAACCCTGAACTACATCCCCAGCTCTATTTTGTATGTTATGTAGAGGCAGGGTCGCATTGAGTTTCTAAGCACCTAGCTAAATTGCTGAGGCTGGCTTGGAACACAAGATCCTTCTGTCTCTGCCTCTTGAGCCCCTTGGATTATAGGCATGGAATTACCAGGCTAGGACTCCATTACATTTTAATAACTTGATTGAAGTATAATTTACATACCATGAAATCCTGTCATTTGAATGATCAATTCAGGTTTTTCAAAATGTATTTTTAAGGTTTCATTAAGATTAAAGAGTTAGTAGCTGAGTCTTATATAAATTTTATTTAAGTTACTATTACTATCATATTTCTAGAGAAGTAATTCTACTTAAAATGATATCGGTTTTAACACATTTCACTTGCTCCTCTTTTATATTATTTTTCTTTTTGTCATAGAAAAGTTTTCTGTGGTAAATTGTTAATATTCCTTTCCCTTTCATTTTCAGAGAAGGATTGCTTCCCTTCTGGAACACCTGCAGTAAGTTGATGATGTATTTCTTATCTTTCTTGCTCTAATTAAGGTTACCGAAAGAAACCTGTTTTTCATTTTTTTAATTTCTAATATAAGAGGTAGGACTGGGGTTGTGGCTCAGTGGTAGTTGGCTTGCCTGGCATGCATGAGGCACTGGGCTTGATTCTCAGTGCCACATACAAATAAATAAATTAAAGGTTCATCAAGAACTTTAAAAAAAATGCTTAAAAAATAAAATGATTTAAAGAAATATTTAATATTTCTAAATAGCACTCAAGAATATTTATCATATATGTTTATTTACTTTTCCATATTTCAGAAAATCGTCTTTATTTTTTAATTCAATATATTGTAACCAGTGAGGTTTAGTCATTTAAAATTAGCTATGGAACAAATAACTTCTTAAAGTTTGTTGAATAAAAGGAGACCTGGTCACATTTTAATCTTTGTCTTTTCCTGGCTTGTCTTACTTTTCTCCTGAACACAGCTGAACACCAAGGAGCAGGAAACATTAGCAATAGTAATGGAGGAAGGTGATGGTGGTGGAGAGGTGCGGCCTTTCATTGTCCCATGACATGGCCATACAAGACCAGTGAGTGACTAATGACCTGGTGTGCACATCTGTGCATGTGTGTTGGAAAAACTGCTGTTTGCATTTGAGTTTCAGAGATAATTTCAAAAACTTCAAGTTTAAAATATTTTACTATGAGAAGATTAATTTAAGATTAAAGTTTTTACCTAAAGAGTACTCATCAAAAACCACTTTTTTGAAAAATACAAATTGATGGCTTCTTTAAAAGTTAGAATACTTAACTCACTGTTTTTTTCTTTCCATGCTTTGTCCTCTTTTCCAGAGAGGTCATCTATTGCTCTGTTTTTTCTCTGTTTCATAATGTGGGTAACTCTTCTACCAAAAACTTAGATCTTTCTTCTTCCCCAGATTATGTACTTTATTTCTCCTTTTGACATTTCTCTCAAAGCATTGATGGCATTCTAAAGACAGTTGAGAGTGAAATTCCTCATCAGCTGAGGGAGAATTTCAGCAGTAATGAGCTCAGGTGGAGCCAGGGAGAGAAGTACTAAGGGGGCTGGACAGTGATGTGGTGGCTCTGAGGACCGCCATTGGATTCCCATCTCATGACAGATGGCTATGTTTTCTATATCCCTTACAACTGGCTCTTTGAAGTGAAAGGGAGAGTATGCATTATATTTGTGTAAAATGTTATGAGACTGGATTAATGATAGATTATTGTAGTGGAAACTACCACAGTGAAACATAAAGATAGAAATGAAAACTTTAAATGTTATAGCATCAGTGAGCTGTGAGACAGTTTCAAGGGTTTTCATCATGTGTAATGCATTTCTGATAGAAAAATCTAACCTTGAAATATATCTCCCAAAAGCTAAATAATAGCTTCCTCAAATAAAGTAAAGTCAAAAGTACTTCTACCTACCTGAATAAATAAATGTCTGTCTGTTATAAAAGTGTCTTTAAAAGATAAAACCATTTAAATAAAAATAGTAACAGTGGAAGCAGGAGGTATGCATAAGTAAAATGACAATAAGAGCTTGGGGGCCAAGAACAACCACCCTAAGATTCTTGTCCTGTGTGACATGGTGTGTCATGTGATGGTCGAGTGTGATCATTGAAAGATGCGAACATTCAATAATAAGATGGAGTCTTACCTAATCATTAAGGAAAGAAAGAATAAAAAAGTGAAGAATGAGAGATGGAGCAACAGGAATGCTCCTGCATTGCTAATGGGAAGCTCCTCTCCAGAAGAGGGTTTTTTTCAGTTTCCCACAAAATGAAACACGACCTTACCACATAACCCAGCAATGTGTTTCTAGGTATTTACCCCCATGCATTTAGATGTGTCCACACATAAACCTGTGCAAAATTTTTATAGCATCTTTATTCATATTTGCTAAATCTATAACAAGATGTGTTTCAAAAAATGAATGTGAGGACTGTGTGCAGTTCAGTGATAGAGCACATGCCTAGCTTGCTGAGGCCCTGGATTCCATCCCCAGCACCACAATATAAACAAAAGAAATCCAATGTATGTGCTACATCCATACAGTAGAATAGTATTCATGGATAAAAACTGAGATATCATAACACCAAAAGGCATGAAAGAATTTTATCTTATCTATTTATTTATGACAGGGAAATAACTTGGATAATTGACTACATGCCTATGGTGTGGGCATATTATTCTCTGAAAGATCTTTAAGAGCATAGCGCTTAGTGGTGCCCTTCCATCTAAAGGGGCTAGATGCTCTCCAATTCCAAGTGTAGCGTGTGGGCTAGAAGTGTTCAATCCATGCTAGGGTACTTGCCTAGCATGTAAGTTTAGGACATCTCAAGTATGAGGAGTTTTAAAAAATCATTGATTGCAGGGATTCAGGGGTGTGAAGAGGATGAGTAGTAGGTTTTTAGGGCAGTGAATTTATTCAGTATGATGTTATAATGGTAGATACACAGGACAACATTAATTTTTCAAATCCCATAGAATTATATAACCCAATACAAAGAGTGAACTCTAATGTCAAGTGTTAGCTTTGGATTAATAGAAGTACATCCGTATATGTTCATTTGTGGTAGAGTGCTTGCCTGACATATAAGAGTCCCCATGGTTCAAGCCCCAGCACCTCCAAAAAACAACAAAAGTGTATTAATATATAGATATGTATCCACAATAGGTATCATTGTAGTAAGTATACTGCACTGTAATGCAAGATATCAATAAGAAAATGAGGGGCCAACCTGGGAACATTTCAGGATCCACATTTTAAGACTCAGTATGCATTTGGAAAAAGCATTTGCAAGGCTATCTAGTTGTCTTTTCAGTTTTGGAGAAGGTCAGCGGGATCCCTTAAGTGTTCTTCCTGTGTCAGAGGCAACTTAGCAAGGGTCCCTATTGTCCGCTCACTTTTTAAACCTAAAATTTATACTAAAAAATCCATTAATTAGAAATGATTTCACTTCTAGAAACTTAAAGGTAATAATCAAAAATTAAAGAATACAAAGATTTTATAAAGGGGATTGGTTAAATTATGAAAACACCCATATTAAGGCACTATTCAATTTAGCCATTAGAATCATTTTATGGTCAGTTCTTAGGAATGATGTAGCTGGCATATAGCTTTTGAAGGAAGAGAGTGTCAGTAGATCCAAATCATTTTGAAATGTGACTTAAAAAGCTTGTGAAGTTTTAACAGGATAGTCCACATTGATAGAAGGATTGTCATCATTTTTCTTAATACTTTTATGTACCCTAGGTTGATTTTGTTTTCTTTAAGCAAATGTATTTTATTTATACTTAACCCAGAAAAGATGAAGCTGCCAGGCCTGGGGGCACACACCTGCAATCTCATCTTCTGGAGAGGCTCAGGCAGGAGGATCTCAAATTGGAGCCTGCCTGGGCAAATTAGAAATACCCTGTCTCCAAATAAAGTGAAAAGAGGGCTGGTGTATAGCTCAGTGATAGAGCACTTATTTGCCTACCATATTCCTGGGTTCAGTTCCTGCACCACCTCCTACAAAGAAAGGGCAGTGGTGGGGGGAGTTGGTGAAGAAAGAATTGAGGGAGGAAAGGAGGGAAGTTGAAGAAGGAGGAGGAGGAGGAAGAAGAGGAGGAGGAGGAGAAGGAAAAGGAGGAGGAGGAGAAGGAAGAGGAGGAGGAGGAGGAGAAACAATAAAGGAAGGGGAAGGCGGGAGGATACAAAATTCAAGCAGGAAGAGATAATGATAACCTTATTTTACTCACTGTAGTATTTATAGTGATTTTCTTTGTAGAATGCAGAGGGGCTAGAGATGTTGTTCAGTGGTAGAATGCTTTCCCAGCATGCACAAGGCCCTGAGTTTGGTTCTAACACCACACACACACACACACACACACACACACACACACACACATTCAAAATAGTTCCATTAACTTGATAAATTATATTATAACTTGTTGAGCTACCTTAAAAATGTCATAAATGCTATACTCAATGGTTGCACACCTGTGATCCCAGTGACTGGGGAGGCTAAAGAGGGAGGATCACAAGTTTAAGGCCAGCCTTAAGAAGTTGGGGAGACCCTATCTGAAAAATTAAAAAGAAGAGTTAGGGATGTAGTTCACTGGTAAAGCCACCCTAGGTTCAATCAAATATCGTGTCCTTTTGATGCTGGTGTGAGTGTATTAATGGGCTGTTTAACTGTTGACTTTTAGAATTTAGAACAATTAAAAACAACTGTTTTCCAAACAGCTTATAAAAGTTATGGTTGTGACTAAGAGAGGTTTGGGGCAGGTATTAAAATATGGGTTGTTTAAGTCAATTGTATTCATAAGTAGTCTTCAGGCCTTAGTTGAAAGAACATAAAATGTTTTGCTTCTAAATTATGCACTTTTTATTTTCTCTTTGCAGTACCCACTCCCGGACATGGTGAAACGGCTCACAAGTTAATGCCTCACATCTTGGCAGCCAAGGAGGTTCTCCAGAAAAACTATGAATGGCATCCTACTCTTTTAATTTTCTGGAAAGGAAAATGTTAAAAATTTTAATCATTAAAGTGTTCATTGTTTTAAAGGACTGGTACCATTAAATTCGCCATTTTAGCCCTGTTAAGTGGACAACTCAGAGGCATTAATTACACTCACAATATTGTACAACCTTCTGTTACCAGAACAGTTTGTCCCTCCAAACAGAAGCTCTGCTACCATGTAAGTAAGAACTCCCATTCCTCCTCCTCCACCCCTGGCTGCCACCATTCTTTTTTTTAAATTTGTTCTAATTAGTTATACATGGCAGTTGAAGGCACTTTCACACATCATACACAAATGGAGTATAGCTTCTCGTGTTTCTGGTTGTACGTGATGTAGAATCACATCAGTCTTGTGGTCACACATGCACCTGGGGTAATACTGTCTACTCTTCTTCCTACCCCATACCTGGCTCCCCTCCTTTACCTCCCCTCTGCCTAAAACAGAGTAACTTTATTCTTCCATAGCCATGCTCCTTATTGTGAATCAGTGTCAAAATATCAGAGAAAACATTTAAACTGTGGTTTTTGGAATTGGCCTATTTTGCTTAGTATGATATTCTCCACTTCCACTCATTTCCTGGCAGATGTCATGACTTTGTTCTTCTTTAAAACTGAGTAATATTCCATTGTGCATATTGACCACATTTTCTTTATCCGTTCCTGTGTTGAAGGACACCTAGGTTGGTTCCATAGTAAAACTCTTGTGAGTTGAGCTACTTTATAGCATTGATGTGGCTGCATCACTGTAGTATGCTGATTTTAAGTCCATTGGAAATAGACTGAGAAGTGGGATAAATGGGTCAAATGGTGGTTTCATTCCAAGTTTTCTTAGGAATCTCCATACTGCTTTCCATGATGGTTACATCAATTTGCAGTTCTACCAGCAATCTATGAGTGTGTCTTTTCCCCCACATCCTCACCAACATTTATTTTTGCTTGTCTTCTTGATAATTGCCATTCTGACTTCAGTGAGATGAAATCTGAGAGTAGTTTTGATTTGTATTTCTTGAATTGCTAGAGATGTTGAAAATTTTTTCACATATTTGTTGATGAACATACATCTTCTGAGAATTGTCTGCTCAGTTCCTTAGACCATTTATTGATTGGGTTATTTGGTTTTGGGATGTTAAGATTTTTGAAATCTTTATATATCCTGGAAGTTAGTGCTCTATCTGATATGCGTGTAGTAAAGATGTTCTGCCACTCTGTGGGCTCTCTCTTCACATTATTGATCATTCCCTTTGCTGAGAAGAAGCTTCTGAGTTTGAATCCATCCCATTCATTGGTAAGGAATATCATTTTATGGCCCAGAATATGATCTGTTTCAATTAATTTATGAAGTGCCCTTAAAGGGAACGGGAGTTCTGTAGTTGTTGGGTTTTATATTATATAACATCAGTTAGGCTGAGGTAGTTGATACTGTTCCTCCAACCTTCTATTTGCACATTTAATGTATTTACTGAGAGACAGGTATCAAAATCTCCCACAATGGTTGGTAACTGTTTCTCCCTTTCATTCTGTTGATTTTTGTTTTATATATTTTGAAGCTCTGTTACTTAGTGCAAGAGCATTAATTATTGTCATATCTTTCTTCAGGATTTCTATTTATGGTAATACTTTTGCAGTTTATTTTATCTGATATTAATACAGCAGTTCCAACTTTTCGTTCTTTATTTTTGCATTAGTATTTTCCTGACTTTTTAACTTTCAATCTATCTGTATCTTTAGATTTTAAGCACATCTCTTGTAGACATGATTAAGTCTTGATTTTTTAACCCATTCTGATAATCTCTGCCTTTAAACTAGGTGCTTAATTCATTCTGTCCAATGTACTACTGATATATTTGGACTTAGGCCTCATATTTTGCTCTTTGTTTCCTGTTTGTACCATCTGACCTTTGCTCTTCTGTTCTTCCTTTTCTGTAATCTTAAATTTTAACCATCAACTTAGAATTAGTGTTTTTACTTAAAATGTAAAAAACTTCTAAGTCCATACACTATTACTTTATATTATTTTTTTTGGTATCGGGGGGGTACCTAGGGGCACTTAATCACTGAGCCACATCTCCAGCCCTTTTTTTTTTTTAATTTTTAGAGACAGGGTCTCAGTACAGTTTTTAGGGCCTTGCTAAGTTGCTGAAGCTGGCTTTGATACTCCTGCCTCAGCCTGAGTCTCTGGGATTGCAGACATGTGCCACCACACTTGACTAGTCCATACTAATTTTAACCTCCTCTTATATGCTACAGTTCTGACAAGAATTCCATTTCCATACCTGATAAATCCCACCATACAATACTGTCATTTTTCTTTAAACTGTAGGATATTTTTTAAATGAATTAAGAGAAAATGTGATAGTTTGAAACTATGCTCCTGCATAATTTACATAGTTACCATTTCTCATATCTTTCTGAGGATCTGATCATCTACTGGTACCACTTTCCTTTCGTCCAGAGACCTTCATTTAGTGTTTCTTGGAGTACAGGTCTGCTGGTGATGGGTTCTCCCAGCTTTTCTTTATCAGAATTGTCTCCATTTTCTCTTAATACTTTATATATTGATTTCAATATACAAAGTGTATACATATATAAAGTATATACATATATACACACATTATGTGTATTCATGTTTATGAAGTTAGTTGGTTTTTTTGGCTTGATATAGAATTCTGGTTTGACAATTTTTCCTTTCAGCTCTTGTTTAAAAAATTAAACTATTCTTAGAATAGTTTTTTATTTAAAGAAAAATTGCATGGATATAAAGACATAGTTCTCCTATGCTCCACACCCAGCTGTCCTTATTATTATACCTTTTGTTAGTATGGCACACTTATTAGAATTGATGAACCAGTATATTCTGGAGAGATGATGGAGAAATAGTACACCACTGAGGTCATTTATTTTTTCAAATTTTTCATAGAATTCACCAGCAAAGCCAAAGAAACCTGATGTTTTCTCTTTTGGAAGGTTGTTGGCTTTTTATTTATTTTCCTTAATAGAAACAGACCTATTCAGATTGTCTATTTCTCCCTGTGTAAGTGTGAGTAGTTTAGTTTGTCAAGGAACCCATCTATTTTAGCTGAGTTATCAAATTTGTGGACACAAAGTGGTTTGTAGTAACTTTTCTATTGTTTTTAATTTTATTGATTTTTCTTTTCTTTTTGCTTGCTTTAGGCTTAAATTGCTCTTTTGGCTTTGGCTTTTAAAAGCTAGATTACTGAGTTTAGCTCACTCTTCTTCTCTCTTCTGTGTCTTCAGTGCTATAAATTCCACTAAGTGCACTAAATGCTTACACAGTTCATTGGATAAATTGTGTAATTTTGATAAATTGTAATTTCTTTTGTTGAATTCAAAATATTTAAAAATTTCCCTTGGGACTATTTTTACTCATTTGTTATTTACAAATGTATTATTGAATTCCCAAATATTTGGGGATTTTTCAGTTCTCTTTCTATTGGTGATTTTCAGCTTAATTTCATTGTGATATAAGAATATATTTTATTTGATTTTCAATCTCTTAAATTTATTGATGACTATTTTATGATATAGGACACAGTGTGCCTTTCTGAATTTTATGTAAACTTGAAAAGAATGTGTACTCTATTCTTTTGGGGGAGAATATTTCAGAATTCCAATAAGATCAGGTTGATTGACAGCGCCATTCTGGTCAACTATATCCTTATTGATTTTCTGCCTGCTTCATCTATCAAGCCCTGACAGAAGTGTTTGGAAGTTTCCAACTATATAGTAGTGAATTTTGTCAATTTCTCCTTGAGTTATATCAGTTTTGGTGTCACATGTTTAGATTTCTGTTGCTAAATTCTTACATATTTAGAATTTCTATGTCTTCTTGGAGTTTGTCCCTCTTTATTGCTGATAATTTTCCATATTCTAAAATGTACTTTGTGTAAAATTAATATAGCTATTGCAGATGCCCACTGATTAGTTGGTATAGTGCATCTCTGTCCATCATTTGGCTCTAATTGTAACTGGGTCTTCCTAATCAAAGTGGCTTTTTTTACAGACAATATATGGTGGAGTCTTGTTTCTTATTCAGTTTGACACTTTTTCTTTTAATTGGCATATTTAGAGTAGTCACATTTAAAGTGATTATTGGTAGAGTTGGAGTAGTATTTATTGTATTTATAACTTCTTTCTCTATTTTGCCTTTGTTCTTTACACATTTTCCCATTTCTCTGGTTATATGAGCATTTTATATGATTTCATTTATTCCCTCTCTTAGAATATCAACTATCCTCCTTTATCAGATGTTTAGTGGTTGCCCCAGAGTTTGCAATGTACATCATAAGAATATAAGAACATCCTCAAATAATACTCCACCCTTTCACGTGTAGGGCAGGTACCCTATGATATTGCTCTCATTAATTTCACTTTTTCCTATGCTATAATCACCCAATATATGGTTACTGTTACCGCTCTAAACACATGGTTATCTTTTATATCAGGAATAAGACAAAGAAAGATGGCATTTCACATTTATTTCTTCTCCAGTGCTCTCATTTTCTTTATGTAGATCCAAGTTACATCATTTTTCTTCTCCTTGAAGAACTTGTTTGAACGTTGGCTCAGAGCAGGTTGCTGGTGATAAATACCCTTTGTTTTTGTTTATGTGAGAAACTCTATTTCTGGTTCACTTTTGAAGAATAATTTCACTGTTTTAGTCAGCTTTTGCATCACTGTGACCAAAATACCCAACAAGAAACAATTTAGAGGAGGAAAAATTTATTTTAGCTCACATTTGTAGAGGTTCAGTCCATGGTCAGCTGATTCCATAGTGCTGGGCTCAAGCTGAGTCAGAACATGAGGGCAGAAGGTGGCAGAGGAAGGCAGCTCAGAACATGACAGCCAGGAAAAAGAGAGAGAGAGAGAGAGAGAGAGAGAGAGAGAGAGAGAGAGAGAGAGACTTCAGTTCACCAGGAACAAAAATACAAGCCCCAAGGCATGCCCCTAGTTGACCCATCTCTCTACAGATATCACTGGGTTAATCCATAACAGTGGATTCATCTACTTGAGTAGGCTACAACTCTCACAATCCAACTTTCCACATGGAGGCCTCTGGGGCCTGAGTCCTCACCTACTCCCTCATGATGTTTTCACCCTCATAAACAATATATATTATTTATCCCTGGCCTGCCTGTCTATTCTACAGAGAAACCTGTTTCCTGAGGGTGTGGGGAGGCCCTGAGGGGCTGGGACAGAGCCCTCCTGGAAGGGAAGATCCTAGCTCTCTGGAGACCCAAGCTCAGGAACCAACACTGTCTGGCTCTTTGACCTTGGACAAGACACTTAGCATTTTTCTCATCCTTAAAATATGGCGACAGTAATAATCACAGTGACTGACCTGGCTGGCTTCCTGGCAAGAGCTGGAGATGAGAGGAGAGAAAACCAGTCATCCAGGATCATACCAAGTGCACCTCAAACATAGAAATGGAACTTATTATTAGTTTTAATTGTGTGTATTCTTTAGGAGTGTATGTGTGTGTGTGTGTGTGTGTGTGTGTGTGTGTGTGAGAGAGAGAGAGAGAGAGAGAGAGAGAGAGAGAGAGAGAGAGAGTGTGTTAAGAGTTATTATGTGTGGTACTGGAGATCAAATCCAACCCAGGGTCTTTTGCATGGTAGGCATGCACTGTACCACTGAGCTACAACAGTCCCAGCTCTTTTTTATTTTCAGACATGGTCTCACTAAATTGACCAGGCTGGCCTCCAACTTGTGGTCCTCTTTTCTTAACCTCCCACACAGCCTCCCAAGACTTTACAGGAATTCAGTGTCATAACTGGCTTAGGATTTGCTATATGTAAGATCTTGCGATCTGCCAATAGATAATTTTTCTCCTTTTTTTCCCAACCAGATATTTAATTTTTTTTCTTGCCTAATTTCTTTGGCTGTAACTTTTAATAAATATAATGTTAGGTTTTTCATAAATGCCCTTCATCATGTTGAAGAAGTTTCCTTTTGTCTTTGTTGTGTGTGTGTGTGTGTGTGTGTGTGTGTGTGTGTGTATTTGAATTATGGAAAGGTATTAGATTTTTTCAAATGTTTTTCTGCATCAAATGATTATGTTGAGTTTTTCCTTCACTATTAATGTATAGTGTACTAGATAATTGGCATTATTCCAAGTTAGTGTCTAATAATAATTAAGACCAGGGTCAAGACTTTAAGATACTATATTCAAGAAACTGGGGGAAAAATCACTCCATAAACTCACTACATGGTATGTCATAAGAATGCACCTTATAATATAAAATCTTTCTACATATAGTAGTTAGCTGCAAGAAACCATTCTTAGTTTAGGAAAATAGTGTTCTAAATTTCAGGGTAAACTACTAGCAACCTTCAACTCTTCTGTGTGGCAATATCCGATTTTTGTTTCCAAACTCTTCCACCCTAGCCTAAATTATGGAGTCTGGAGTGCTTTTCTCCAACCGTGTGATTACCAATATTGTCAATTCTTGCAATGATCTGATGAGATGTAGTCTGACGTGTATCTTGCATTCATTTCCTGAGCATGTGCTCAATAAGGTGAGATCCTGCATGATGTTGGGGTCAGTCTTGGTCATCTCCCCAAATAATGAGTCAGACTATCACCTATATGACATTTTGCGGGGGGGGGGAGGTTGTGTGCTAGGGGTTTAACCTAGGGATGCTTTACCGCTGAGTTTCATCCCCAGTTCTTTTTAATTTTTATTAGAGTCAGGGTCTCATTAAGTTTCAGAGGACCTAAGTTACTGAGGTTGGCTTTGAACTTGTGATTCTCCTTTCTCAGCCTCCAGAGTCATGCCCCACCATGGCCAGCTACACTCCAATCTTTTTTGTACCAGGGTATTTTTGGTATGGGAGACTGAACCCAGGGGTGCTTATCACTGAGGTACTTCTAAAGCCCTTTTTATTTTTTATTATGAGAGTTGCTGAGGCTGACTTTGAAATTTCCATCCTTCTGTCTCAGTCTCTCAGTCACTGGGATTACAGTTTGTGCCAGCATGTCCCAGGTGATAAGATTATGTTTTAAATGCTAAATTTTAAAGCTTTTGATATTTTCATTTTTCATAATTATTATTGTCCTTTCATCATTTTATAGGCCCATCTTTGTCTCTTTTAATAGATTTTTACTTTTAAAAGTCTGTTTATCTAATATAAGTATAGCTATTTCTACTCCCTAAATTTCTGTTTGCATGAAATAGCTTCCTTCATCCCTCAATTCACAAGTTTTTACTGCACAGTTAAAAACACATGAACTGTAGCAGCATAACAGTAGATTTTGTTTTATTATTCATTCTGCCAGTCTTAATCTTTTAATTGGGTAGTTTAATTTACATTCAACTTTTGTATAGTTAAGAACATATTGTTATTAATTCATTAATTTTTTCCTGGTTGCTTTCATTTTATTTCATTTGTTCCTTACTTTCTTATTTATCCTTAATTTGGTGATTTCTGTATGGATAAGGTGATTCTTTTTCTCTTTTGTATATCTGCTGTCCTAGTGAGTTTTGTAGTTTTACATGTTTTAATGACAAAGCCTTTACATCTGGAAATAGGACTCTGATAAGAATTTATTTATTTATTTTAATTAGGTATATATGACAGCGGAATGCATTTTGATTCATTGTATACAATTTCAGCACAACTTTTCATTTATCTTGTTGTACACAATGTAGCATTGTACCATATGTGTAATCATACATGTACCTAGGGTAATGATGTCCATTTCATTTCACTGTCTTTCTTGCTCCCATGTCCCCTCCCCACTACTTCCTCCCTTTTGCCCAAAGTTCTTCCATTTTCCCCATGCCCACCCCCTCTCCCATTATGGATCAGCATTCACTTATCAGAAATAATAGTTGGCCTTTGGTATTTTGGGATTGGCTGACTTCACTTAGCAAGATATTTTTTAACTCCATCCATTTACCTGCAAATGCCATAATTTTATTCTCTTTTAATGCTGAGTAATCAATATTCCATTGTGTATATATGCCACAGTTTCTTTATCTATTCATCTATTAAAGGGCATCTAGACTGCTTCCACAATTTAGCTATTGTGAATTGAGCTGCTATAAATAAACATTGATGTGGCTGTGTCACTAAAGTATGCTGATTTTAAGTCCTTTGGGTATAGACCAAGGAGTGGAATAGCAGGGTCAAATGGTGGTTTCATTCCAAGTTTTCAAAGGAATCTCCACATTGTGGTAAGCATTTCTTTTAAGGCTGGTCTGGTGGCAAGTTTTCTCAATTTTTGCTTATCTTGGGAAAGATTTATCTTTTAATTCTAAATGTTAGTATGCCTGCCTGCCTGCCTTCTTCCCTTCCTTATATTTTGACTTTAAATACCTTATCCCAATCTTTCCTTATCTTAACAGTTTCTTCTGAGAAATCACCTTTTCATTTATATATGTCCTGATGCTTTTCTCTTTCTGCTTTTAAAATTCTCTTACACTTTTAACATTTTGACTATATTATACCTCAAAGAAGACTTTTATTTTGGAAAATCTGTTTGGGTTTTTTGGACTCCTTGGGCTTAGATTTTCACATTTTTCTTAAAATTTTAATGATTTCAGCTATTATTATGTTAAGTAGGCTTTCTATAACTATTTCTTCTCCTCTTCGTCTGGAACATAATAATGCAAGTATTTGCTTTGTATTATCCCATAAGTGTCATAGTCTATCCTTATTCCTTTTTACTTGTTTTTTTAACTTGTTCATCTGAGTAAAAAAAAGTTATTTCAAAAGATATTTGAAGACATTTCAAAGAAGTGTCTTGAAGCTGAGAATTTTTTTTGTTGTTATTCTGCTTGATCTAGTCTATTGTTGAGGCATTCAACTACATTTTTGAATGCAATTTGTTGACTGCTTTAGTTCTAAGATTTCTGTTTGGTTCTGATCTCTGCTGAATTTTCTTACTGAAAGCATGAGCTGATTTTCTAGTTTTGTTAAGATGTCTAGTTTGTGTTGAGTCTCATTGAGTTTCCTTTAAATCACCATTTCAAATTATTTTTCAGGTAATTTATTAATTTCCCTTTCCCTGAGATCTGTCATTAGAATTATTTTGTCCTTTAGAAGCATAACATTGTGTTGGTTTTTCATATTTTTTGTCATTTTAATTCTAGGTGGGCACAGCAGTTTGGTCTCTATGTAGTGTTTCCAGCTAGAATCAGGCTAGTGATGCTTGTGGATGTCTGGGTGGTTTACAGAATTGCTTTGTGATCTAGGATTCAGCTTTCTTATGAAGGGCAGGTTTGCTGGTGGCTCTAGACACAGTATCTGCAGCCATAGGTGAAAGGCACTTGTAGTTTCTGTAGGTCATGTAGGAATGGGGCCACTCTGGTAGGCCTAGGCATGTGCCATGTGACTGGTGTGACAACAGAAGCAAGAAATTGTCAGTTACTAATAAACCCATGGGTGAGGGGCTGTTCTGGAAGGCCCAGGTGGGTTTGGCACTGTGTGTATGGTAGTAGGGATGGGGTACCCACTGATGTCTGAGGTCTGCATGGAGCCAGATCACTCTCGTGGCCCTGGGTAGCATGAAACAGTGCCCCCAACAGTGGGGATGGTGTATTTGTCTTTGTCAGAGGACAGTGTAGGGACCCAACCTCACCAGTGTGCTCAGAAGGAGCCTGTCAGTGTCAGAGGACTGTGCTGATTGCCTTTGTTTGTGCTGATTGCCTTTGGTTATGCCACTCACAGGTCTCTTGGTTATTCCTTCAGTTGTGAGTAGGTAATTCAGGCTGTCTTCTAGTTTTTCAGGGCCTCTGTGGGCTGTGCTACACAAAGAAAGCCCCCTCAGTACATTTTAGGTCCATGTATAGGGGGGCAGGTTGGCCTGCTTCTTGGGACCATGGGTTGGTAGAATTCCAAAATGGTTCATGTAGCAGGAGCTTAGTGGGAGAGGATACAGCATAGGTTGACCCCTTTCTCTTGGGTAATGTAGCAGCTTGAATTCCTTGGAAGCACCTGAACTTGAATGCAGGAGCTGTGAGGACTTTAGGTCTCTCCAGCGGCAAATATGTCAGTTGCTCATTATGTTAGTGGAGGCTGCTGGGGGCCTCCTGATTACGGATTCCCATATTAAATCTCTTGTATTTGGGGGTTTATCTCAACTAGGCAGTTAAGATGGTAGATGTTCTGGGTTTATTCCCTTCTTTACAAGGCTATCCTGGGTCTCTGTTCTCCATAGCATTTCTGTCACATTCCTAGTGTACTCTGGCACTCTCCTTCAAATGCTTCAGTGGAATATATGTTATTTTTATTTTTTTTCTTCTGCTTTGGAGGGAAGTGCACCAGACATCTCTAATCAGCAATCTTGCTGATGTCACCCCTCCATGTGGTTGCTCTTTTTAGTTTTGAGGAAAAGCACACCAAACCAGTTTCTAGGGCTACCTTCTTTTTGTTCAGTCCCCAGGGTTTCCTTCTGGATAATTTGTCCTTACATTCTCAAAGGCCATAGGCTTCCAAAGAACTTGTGCATCTTGAGAATATCTTTAGAGCAGTTTCAACCTTCAGCTTGCAGATAGGAAACACAAAATGGCTATTAATCATTCTCATGGGGAAAATGGCTTGTAACTAGAGAATTCCATGGCCTATTTAGTATCTATTCATGGGAACCAAAGACTGAAAAAAAATATGATTGTCATTTTTCCTTGTTCAGACATAAGACAGACAGATAGGTAGGTAGGTAGATAGATAGATAGATAGATAGATAGATAGATAGATAGATAGATATGGATTTCTTACATCATGTAACATTATGTTGCTAACATGAATTAAAGCCTTACAAAATTTTACACATAGAACTAAAAAATTAAGTTTTTGTCATTGTAGATAAAATAGCATGGTCAGAGGTTTTCTGAGTATGAAATAATACATAGACTTGAAATTTTTATAGAAACAATTGACAGAAATGTTAAGCATGACTTAGGAGGCACAAAATGAAGACAGTTATTTTTCAAAAAGGGTTTGTGAATGAAAATGCAGACAGCAGAGTTAGGGATAATTGGAACTATTTTTCTGAGTGACTGAAAGAATATTTGTGCTATTAACTGCACTAATAAAAATGTTGTACACACTGGGCATATTCAGAAAGTGGAGTCTGGCCTTTGGGCTGTCAATCCTGTATGTTTCTACCACTCTAAATTTGGCATGCAGATGGTTCCCATCATTACAATTGTTGTTTAACATTTATTGAATATTGACAGTGTGCTAAGCCTGGTGTGGAACATTGGAAAGGCATTCATTTCTGCACATTCTCCCTCCCACCTCCATCTGGTTCCTTCATTTTATTATTGTCATGTTTCTTGGCACTTTGAAGTTGGTCATTGGCTTGTTATTCACTTAATAATTACCAATGACATGACACATGATGAAAAGATTTGAAGCATTTTAAAAGCACATTCATTTATCAAGCCACCATTTATGGAAGATAGGTGCATGACATTAGTTTAAACTTTGATCGAATAAGGGTTGTAATGTTTTTAGTATGCATACAATTTTATGAAGAGTTTTACCTTTATTAGGTTACCTTAATCTTAACAAAAATGGAAAATATTGTTTTAGTTCAAAATCTTTAAAATCACAGGGAAATGCACAGAATTATATAAAACTATAATTTATAATGCAAATATAAATTTATAATATAAATATAATAAAAATTATAATCTATAATTGTACAATTTATAAAATTATCATCAGTGCTCCCCACATATGCATAATATGGATTTTTAAAGTAAAATTAAAGATTATGGAAAAATCAGAATCCTTTCTGTTTTCACCACAGCACAATTTACCTCTTCCCTACTCTTCCAGAAGTAAACATTATCATAACTTGGCAAATTTTTCATCCTTTTAGCCAGATATTCATGTTTGTTTTTAGAATATATAATATAGTTTACTGTGTTTTAAATTTCAATTATTTTGCTCTATGCATTTCCTTTTATAAAAAGGAAATTTCTACATTCAACATTATATTCATGGTATCTATAATTAAGCTTAACTATTGTTTAGCACTCTATCTCTAATTTTAGAAATAAATTATATTTTTTTCAGACATTCTTTTAAATAGACATTTTGCTTCAAATCTTTGCTATTACTTTTTAAAAATTTTATTCTTTGCTTTTATTAGTGCATTGTAGTTGTGCATAATAGTTGGGTTCATTTTGATATGATCATACATGCATGAAATTGACTTTACTCCATTTCTGTCCCCTATGCTTGCTTCTCCTTTCTCTCCCCTCCTCCCTCGCCTTATTCGCCTTCCTCTATTCTACTGATCTACCTTCCACTCACTTATTTATTTTTAACTGAGGCTTCATAGATATACATACAGCTGGAATTCATTGTGGTGTATTTATGCATGCACATAGAGTAATTTTGTAAAGTACATAGAAGAAAGGATATTCTAAATATAAAAGTATAAATTGATACAATCAAATTATATGCTATCTTTTAGACAGAATATTTCAGAGAAGCAAAATAGAGGAAAATATTTAGCTTACTTTATAAGTCTAGAAATAACTTGATATTAAAAAGAAATAAGGACAATGTAAGAAAATTATAGAATAACTTTGCTTTATCTACATAAATGTAACTATATTGAATAAGTTAAGCAAACATAATCAGTGTATGTGAATGAGTGTGTAATGTATTATCAACAAATGAGCTATCATTATACATTTATTAAAATAGCTAAAAGTAAAATGACTGATAATATCAAGTACCTGTGAGAGTGTAGAGCAACTAGAACATGTATATGTTATTAATGGAATACAAATTGATAGACATTTAAGAAATCAGTTTGGTTATTTGCAATTTTGTTGATAATTTGATATAAGTGGAGAAATGAAGTATATATTTATTTTAAAAAACTTGGGTGGCAAAGTTTATTGCAACTTTATTTATAATGGCTAAAATCTCGAAACAACTCAAATGCCAATCAACTGTTGACTAGATAAACTATGGAATACATGCATTGGAATGCTGTTTAGCAGTAACCCAGGTAATTACTAATACATGAAGTTTCATGGATGAACTGCAGATTTATCATGCTAAGTAAAATAAGACAGATTCAAAAGTCTACAAATTGTATTTTTCCATTCATGTGATGTCCTGGAAAAGTTACAACTATAAGAAAACAGTTTAGCCAAAGGACTAAATGTGAAGGAAGTAGATTGACTACAAAAGAGCATGTGGTAATTTGTGGGGTGCTATAAATATTCATTCTCTGTTTTCTCTCATATGTGGAAGCTAACCCACATTAAAAGTGGAGGGATAAAAAAGAATAGAGAACAGTGGAGTAGACAAAGGGGAATGAGAGAAAGGAGGGAAGATGGGAAAAGGAAAGAGTGGAATGAATCTGACATAACATTCCCATGTACATAAGTGAAAATACCACAGTGAATCTCACTATTGTGTACATCCACAAGAAATTAATTTTAAAAAATCACTATGGGTAAGTGGCAGAAAGATCAGAAGAGGGAAGGAAACAGGGGTGGGAGGAGGGATGGGGAGGGAGAGACACTGGGGACTGAATTAGAACAAGATATATTCCATGCTTTTATAATTATGTCAAAATGGATTCATGTATAACTAAAAAAAATAAATTTTAAAATTTCATTCTCTTAACTTTGATAGTTCTTGTATGGCTGTGTGCATGCATGTCTTAAAAATTATAGAACTGAACTCAGAAAAAAAGATAATTCTATCATATTTGAATTATAACCAATAAACCCGACTTTGTTGGCAGGTCTTATACACACTAATGGGAGTTTTATTCCTACATGCTTGATATCAATAATGTTATTTTAGATGAAATGCTTTCCAAAATCCAGTCTTGAACTGTTGCTAAAGCATAAAATTTTGTTTAATTTTATTGTCTTGGATAAATCCCAATAACTTGCAGAACTTTTACATAAATTCTAATTTGTATAAATATGTTTGGATTTTTATTTGTGCACAATTATCTCAACAGTAGCTCATAAAATTTTTGCTCATTCTTAAAAAATAATAAAAAACCCACAGAAAATAAAGTTCACAAATATTGTCATTCTGAAGTCTATAGGGCTTAAATGTGGCAGAACTATAACACCTATACTGATTTTTTAAATATAACCCCAGTGTTTTCTAATTAATTTTAAAATAATTTAGTTGTTTTAATTATTTCATTTAACATATTTGTATAGAAAGTGTTGTGTTTGCAAGGTTGCAGTGGATCTTTCTTTTCTGTGCCAGCCTTACACTTTTTTATTTTTAAATAATGCATTCTCCGTTTCCCTTGCCCTAATATCACACTCCGTCTAGGAATTTAGGTGGGGTTAATACAGGGTGCCACATACTCTGTTTATAGTAAATGGATTAGGGATCATTAAATGGAACCATTGTTAACATTCATTCCTAGAAATTTTACTGGATTAATTTGATAAGAGGAGCAATCTGTCTGTCAGGCCTGCAGAGCTGTAGAATATAAACTCAATGTTGCCAGAGGCTGATGTGTGGTGAAACTTTCCTAGGGTAGAGAACCAGCATAGAGGACAACAGAGCTGAGATGAACTTCTGCTGGCATCATTGATTCAATTTTCCCTGAAGCCATAGAGAATCCCTGGAATTAACAATTATGTGAAATAATGAACTTCTTTTTCTTTTTTGAATGGGCTTGAATATGAAATCATCTCCAGACTTACTGAGTCACAAAATGAGACATTAGCTCATATGTAATTTATGCCCTAAATAACTCAGGGACTTGGAAAAATAATGCATATAAATTTATTATAGTAATAACTTTGCTATGTTACTTTAATTGATGACCTCACTTAACTGATTATCTCACATTCCAGAACATTAATAAAAATAAATTGAGTTAAGTAAATAGGAACCATTTTCTCATGCAAGCCAAAAAGTTAGTAGTATTTTAAATTTAAATAGAGGGAAATTTTAAAGATGATAATTGTCCAGTAAAGAGAGATAATCCAAATAAACTAAATTCAGATTTCATTTTTTACTATTGGCAGCTTTTTGGACATATTTTATTTCAAAGACCTAGATTCCTTAATATAAGTTTTGAAGGTCAGATGAAGACTAGGTCATTCCAAACATTTAAAGATAAATGCTTTTTCCATTTGTTGGAAAAAAGCACAAGGCAATGAACTCCAGATCTACTATCAGGAGAGAAGAATGAGACAAGGACCCTTCCCAACTTACCTAGCCAAAGACCTCTCATTGATCACTGCTTTCTGCCATTTCTGTTTGTCATATATTGTTAAATAAAAGCTGAAGAAATAAATATCAGAATCTACAACATGGAGAGTATTGTTAAATAACATTTTTAGAAATTCAATAAGTTGGAAATCAATCAAAAATGAAAAAAACCACTTTAACTCAAATGATGATTTATATTAAAACCTTGAATTTTTAAAAAAGTTAATTTTTTAGACATACCTGTGTGAGATGTATAAAGAAGTTTACTAAATGGTAATAAGGCTAAACCATGAAAACTTAGTAAGTACTTATCACTCTCTGTAATGCAAGTACAGCATATAAGCTGGTCTGTTTTATTCAGCTTTTTCATCTGTGACCAAAACACCTGATAAGAACAACTTAGAGGAGGAAAAGTTTATTTGGGACTCAGGGTTTCAGAGATCTCAGTCTATTGGTAGCCGACCATTGCTCTGGACCCAAGATGAGGCAGTACATCATGGGGGAAGACGCCCAGCAGAGGAATGCTGCTCAACACAAGGCTAGGTCAGGAAAAAGAGGTAGAGGGGTGGGGGAGGGAGAGGGGGAAAGAAAACTGGAGAGAGGGGAAGCTTGAACAGGGAAAGATGCATGATTCTAGGGCATACCCCCAGTGACTCACCTCCTCCAGCCACACCCCACTTGCCTTCAGTTATCACCCAGTCAGTCCATTCAAACTAGGATAAACTGATTAGGTTACAACTCCCCCAATCCAATCATTTCACCTCCAAGCACTCCTGTATTAACACAGGAGCTTTGGGGGGAACACTTTATATCTAAACCTTAACACTGCCTAAATGTCAAGTATAACTTCAATGCACATTTTGTTTTAAAGAGATGCATTAAACCTAGAGAACAATTCAGAGAAAATTGACATCTTTATTGAGTTCTATACCCCATAAACATTCTATGCCTCTTCCTTTATATAGGTCCTCTATTTCTTCCAATCTCATTTTGTAATTTGTAGGATGCAAATCCTGTGTTATATTAGACTTTTGCTTAATAATGTTTCCTTTTATGTTTTTTAAGCTATTGTCAATTGTGTCTCAAATTTTATTTCTAATACATAAAAGTGTAGTTGATTTTTGTAATTTATTTGTAAACCCTGAAATTTTGTTGAACTCACTTAACAGTTTTATGATTTTAAAAAATACAATAGTAATCATGAGAGGTTGGGAAGGGTGGAGGGGTAGCATAAATAAAGAAAAGTAGATTTGATCAGTGTTTCTGGTATACAGGTGTTAAAATATGACACTGAACCCCATTAAAGCATACAATTAATGCATAAACATTTTTTAAATGTGATATGTGTCTGTGTACAATGAGAACTACATAGCCTTTAAAAAGAAGGAAATTCTGTCTCTGTGAAAATAGATTCCTTAAGATTTTTCATATAGACAATTATATCATATATGCAAATGGGGATAATTTTATTTTTACTTTCCAATTGATAATGCCTTGCATTTCTTTTCCTACTTTTACTGCAAGGACTAGAACTTCTAGGTGAACAGAGCAGTGAAAACAATACTTGAAGGGAAAGTATACAATCTCTCAGCTTTAGATAGGGTATTAGCTGGGATACTAAGTATAATTTTAGGTATGCTTTAATTAATGAACTAGCCCAACTTGTTTCCATGTATGAAGAGTTTTAGTCATGAATTATTGTTGGATTTCATCAAATTCTCCTTCTGTTTCAATTTTTGTAATCACTTGATATTCATATTTAGCTTGCTTATGTGATTAGATTGATTTTAAATGTCAAACTTGCCTTCCATCATAGAAAAGATTCCACTTGTTTTGATTTTTAATTCATTTTATTTCTCTCTAGATTCAATTTTCTAAAATGTTGTTATTTATTTATTTTTGCATCTAACATCATGAGAGATACTGGTCTGTAGGGACTTACAGACTTTTATTAATGACTTACGTGCAGAGCAGAGCCTGAGAGAAGGTGTAAGGGAAGAAATTTGAATGCATACTTGTTTAGGATGAGTTTTTGCTAATCATATGTCATGATGGAGTGAATGCTTGTGTTCCTAACCCCCTAATTCACAGTATGATAGTGTTAGCAAGGAGGACCTTTGGGATTTACTTAGATTTAGATGAGGCCATGAGAGTAGACCCTCCTGATGCAATTAGGGCCCTTGTAAGAATAGGAAGGTATTAGCACTCTCTCTTTCTCTCTACCACCTGAAGATACAGCCAGATGGCAGTGTCTAAAAGCCAAAACCCAACAATGTGTCATCTTGATCTCAGATTCTCCAGTCTCCCAAATTGTGAGAAATAAACACCTATTGTTTAAACCAGTTATTTTCGATATTTTATTATAGCAGTCTAAGCTTACTAAGGCATTTGTTTAACAGGACAAGTCCAAAACACTGGTTATTTTTATTTTTTTTAAATTTTATTTTTATAAGAGCTTTATAGTTATGCATAGTAATTGGGTTTATCCCAATAAATTTATACATGCATAGAATTGGATTTAAGTTCATGATCACCCCCTTTCCCATTCCCCTTGTACCTCTCCTATTCTCCTTCCTCTACTATGTTAGACTTCCTCTCATTCATCTATTTTTTTTTATATTTGATTGGTTCTTCTTATTTATACATAAAGATAAGTTCTCTGTGGTATAGTTATATATTCACATAACATGATTTTCTAAGAATTAATTCTGCATTGCTTCCCCTTTACTCTCCCTCCACTCTGTTTCTAGATCTCCTTGTATACTACTGATCTTCCCTTTATCTGTATAATATGTATCCTCCCCTCCTTTCCTTTATTATACTCAAGTTTCCACATATAAGAGAAAACATGTGACTTTGAAGTTGCTTAGTATGGCTAATTTCACTTAGCATTTGTTCTCCATTTCCATCCATTTACTGATAAATACCATAATTTCATTCTTTTTTTATGGCTGGGTAGAACTCCAATTTGTATATATGACACAATTTCTTAATCCGTTCAACTAGTGACAGGACTCTGGGTTGATTCCATAATTTGGCTGTTGTGAATTGTGCTGCTGTAAACACTGAGGTGGCTGTGTTGCTGTAGTATGTGATTTTAGAATTGTTGGGGTTTCCATTCCTAGCTTTGTAAGGAATCTCCATACTTCTTTTCAGAGTGGTTGTATTAGTCTGCAGTACTGTCAACAGTGTACAAGCGTACAAGTGTACCTTTTCCTCCCCAGCATTTATTATTGATTGTATCCTTGATCATTGCCATTCTGACAGAGTAAGGTGAAATCTTGGCAAAATACTGGTAACTGACTTGATATAAAAGGAAGATTTTATGTCTCATGCCTCAGGTATTTTGTTTTTCTTTCTGGGGAAGTTTTCTCCCAAGGCTACTAAAAGTCAATGAAGATAAGATGGTAACACAAAACTGGGTTTTGGGGAATTTCTGATTCCAGGTTTGTGAAAACTTCACAACACTACATTGATTTCCATTTCAAACAAAAGAGAAGAACATTCTATAAACTATACAAATGACAGTGTGCCAAAGTAGATAAAAACTGAAAAGAAAGAATTTAAGTTAGTGAACAAAACATTTCCTCCTTATAAACAGGAAAGACAAAACACCAGAATCAAAGAAGTTAAATATGTATTAAGAAATTATAGAACATACCCACTATCTAATTTCCCCTACCAGGGCAAACAAACTGAACTATGAGGAAGCATTCAAATCATTTATGGTAAGTAGAACAATTGAAAGAGGTGAGATGATGTGTATTAAATAAAAATAAAAAGTATTATTTTCATGCATTTTTCAAGTCCCTTTGTAAGGGTCCAGCGGAGAGACCACACAAGAGACCAGCTTCATGCAATAGGCAGGAGGGAGTTTATTGAACCAGCATGCTGGGGCTCAAGGCTCACTCAGGAAGGGAGAGCAGCACAGAGCCCAGAGCAGAGGTCAAGCAGAGCTTAAGTACACTTTTTGGAGAGGGTGGGGGGCTTTGCATACAACAGAACAAATCATCTTGAGGCGTAGGAAAATTGAACAACAACCCTGAGCCATGATTAGTACATTTATTGGCGGGAACAGTCTGGGCAGGGGTGATTGGTCACTACTAAGCGGGGTACACATTTAAACTGATTGGTTTTGTGGCCTGGATGTTTTCCTACAGAGCTATTTGTTCCGGGAGTTGCAGATAATTTTAACAATACCTGGTCTATTATTTTCTTTTTTTAGCCCAAGCCTTTCAATTTAGAAACTTTACAATGCCCACTCTTTTACACTTTAACTCAGACTCTTGCAGCTTAGAGTCAGCTTGGAAATTTTACCCTTACACCTTATTCAGATTTTGCAGGTGAAAAACAGAGGATCCAAGATGTATAAGAAACTTTACAGCATCACATATAGGTGAAATTTAAGAATTTTAATCCAGGTCACTGGCCTCCACACTTTATTCTCTTTCTTGTAACACATAGACCTCAGCTCTTTGCTTATCATGAAAATCTTCATAAAGTAATAGGAAAGCATATTGAAGTTCCCAAAGTGTGTGCTGTTTCATAAATATCCTGGCTTTCCTCCTGCCACATAGGTTACTCCCTCTTTCTCTGTTGCCTATGCTGATGACCCCCTTTTTTTCAGATTTGTTAATGTGAAAGGAACTCAGTGTTCAGTCCTTGATGTTAATTTTCCTTTCTTCACTTGCTTCTTTATTTCATCTAGTCTCTTGAATTTGAATACTGAATTTATGGTGATGGCTACCAAATTTGTTTTCCAAGCCAAATTTTGTACATCCCACTTTGTCTTCAACATCTCCACTTAGATAATTAATATCTAAAGCTCAACCTGTTCAAGCTTCCTCTGGCCTCAGCACTCTCCATCTCCATTATATAACATGTTTTTTTTTTTTTCATCCATTCATGGATTGGGGAGCATTTGGGCTGTTTAAACCTTCTGACTGTTGGAAGTACTGTTACCACTGTTTACTGGTGAAGAGTCCTTGCTTCCTCAGTGCTTAAGTATAACACCAGAGAAGCATGCGGAGGCAAGTTTAGAGTGGAAAGTAGAAGCTTTATTAAAGGACAGCAGAAAAGACTTCTCCCGGGAGGAAGAAGAGGACCCAAGAGGTGGAATCCCTGGAAGGGCAGATGTTTTCCCCTTTTTATAGCTAAGGTCTTCTTTCAGCTTTCCTGCATTTCTGTCAGTGTTTCTGTCCTTTGTTCTGTTATCTTTCAGTGATAGAATGTAGGTGGGGAGACTCCTCAGATAGGCCTGAGGAGTAATCTGGGGCTGCTTCTGATTATCATCTTCCTGTTTGCGGGGAGCTGTTTCATTAACATTTCTTTGGGTTGGGCTCTGGGCCTTGGAAACATTAACATTTCAGTTTCCCAAGTGCTGCTCTGCTTTCCTGGGCTCCATTCTCAACATGGCCTTCATTTTTTATTTTACTCAATATTAGACCTGATTTATCTGACCACCCTAACTACCTATCTTTAAATCTGGCTTCAGTACTAGTGATATGAATATTCACGGGCAAGAGTTTCCATGAGTACATTCATTCAGTTATTTAAGGTCTATACCTAGTAGTAGAATTATTAGCACATATTGTAATTCTATGTTTAATATTACAGATACACCAGACCATTTTCTATAGTGACCATCATTTTATTTGTTGCCTGGTATACATTTTTAAATCCATTTTCTTTTAACTCTACATGTTTGCATTTAATTTTCTTAATGGACTTAATTTTTAATAGAAAACATATAGTTGGGTTCTTCTATTTTAAACCTAGGTTCACATTTCTTACATTTTAAGTCAAATGTTTACATAATTGGTGGTTAATACAGCTATAAAACATTATGCTGTTCATCAAAACTCTACTCATTTTTTTCAACTTTATGATCACTGTGTTTCATTTCCGTGTCTATTGTTATGTCTTCAATTCACTAAATTTGTTCCATGTATCTGATTGTTAATTTTACCAAGTGAATTTTGGTTTTCTTATATTTCTCAAATCTATGATTTTATTCAATTCTTTTTGTTCATATTTTATTATCTTATGATTGTTAGTACTTGAATGTAGTTATGAAAAGAGGTTTTTATCTGCCATTTCCATCATTTCTACTATTTTGGGGTCTGTTCAATTACCTATTTTTTCCTAAACATTGGTCACATTTCTTGCTTCTTGGTATAACTAGTAATTTTTTTAATTGTACACTAGGCAAGGGAATTTCATTTTACTGATTGCCTGAATAGCATTGTTATAAAGAGCTGGATTTGTTTTGATATGGAATTAAATAACTTGAAGTTAATATTTTGGGGGATTTGTCCTAAATTTTGTCATGGGATTTCTAGAGTAGCCTTTGATATATTAATATATCAGAGTATTGTTATAGTTTGGATATAAAAATGTTCCCTAAATGTCCATTTGTTAAAGGCTTTGCCTCCAGCATGCAGTGTTATTGTGCAGTGTTATTGTCAGGTAGTAATTTTTACAACATATGGGCCTAGAAAGAGGAAATTAGCCATCAGAGGCATGCCTTTAGACATTATATTGGAAATCCAGCCCTATTCCTGTCCCTTTCTTTGTTTCCTAAGTTCCATAAAATGAACAGCCCTCTGCCATGGACTCCCATTATGATAATACTGTATACCACAGGCCCAATGAAACAGGACTAACCATCCATGGACTGAAACCTCTGATATTGTGAGCTAAAATAAATCTTACCTATTTTAAGTTGGTTATCTCAGGCATTTTGTCATAGTAATTGAAAGTTGACTAGTACACTATAAGACTGAGAACCTATCCTTTTGAGATCCCTATTGAGTCCCCCAAGTGATAGATAAATAAACTGCATCCTCTATGATAGAAAGGTGAACAATTTCAGGCCTTTAAAGTCTCTTGTTCAAAGCTTTTTCATCCTCTTTTAACAAACACTGTAGAGTTTCACTTTACACATAGACATCTTAATAAGAGTGACTTAAAGATAATCAGTCAGATTTCTAGAATTTGTTTTATAACACTGTGCTGCATCTTCTGGCTAATTTAGACTTCCTGGTTATTGTTTTTTCAAATCATGATGCTGCTCCCCCCTGCCCTTTAATTTCTTTCTGTGGAGTTAATTTTACATGTCAACTTGTATGGACTATGATGCCCAGATTATGTGGCCAAACATTATTTTTGATATTTTTGTACAAGATTTACTTTTAAACAGGTAGACTTTGAGTAAGCAAATTTTCTTCTGTAATGAAGGTAGGCCTCTTCTAATCTGGTAAAGACTTAGATTAAACAAAAGACTAACCTCCTATCACAAGAAAGAATTTTGAAGAAGATGATCTTCATACTTGAAATGGAGCATTAGCTTTTCCCTGGATCTCCATCCTGATGGTCTTGACTCACTGGCAATACCCTGAAGATTTTGAACTTAGCAGTCTTCATAAGATCTTAGCCAATTCACACACGTGTGTGCACGCACACACACATACACACAAACACACACATACACACACACACACACACACACACACTATTGGTTTCATTTCTCTGGAGAACTCCAGCTAATATACTTTTCCTATTCAATAATCTGGAATATATTTCCAGGAAAAATGGTTGCATTACACAATGCTCATTTTTATTTGCTTTTGTTCTTCCAGAGACAACAGTTAGTGCTGCTTATTGTCTATTATTCTAAAAACTATATTTCTTATATTGTCTCTATTCTAATTATTTTTTTTTATGAAATGAGGCTAAACTCCGTTCCTGTCACTTCATTATGACTACAACTTGAAGTCAAATACATGTTTAAATAGGAAACAACTCAGTTTCCACATTCTTTATTATCACCATTTTCTAGGTTCTTTAAATATTTCTTAATCTTTTCTTTATTTGTTTATAAATTGAAATGTGGATACTTTTTATGTAACTTAAGGAAAGACATAAACATCCTTTTTGAGTCAACTAAACATGAGTTCACAAACTGGCTCCACCATTCACTCAGTGCCATAAACACTCTACATGCCTTCTCAGACCTGTTATTTCCTCATTTGACACCTGTGGAGAAATAACTGACTCACAGACTTATTGGACATAAAGTACCTTGTGAACCCTCAGTAATTGCTAGTGTACTGAATACAATTTTCTGGGAAGTTCCTCCTCTTCTCCTCCAAACAAATGGAAAGTGACAGCCACTTAGCCATTTTAGATACTAAGTCTGTGTCAAGCAAGCCACAGTAAGTCCTGGTGCTGACACCTAGTAGTTACAGGATTTAAAGCTCAGGTATTGGGTACAACACTCATGCTTCCACCACAAATACCAGAAACAAGGAGGGAAGAGATAGGAGAGAATGGAGAGGATGTCTAAGACTCCGGTATGGAAAAATACTTCTATAATTATACCAACTTCCTTAAATTCATCTTTTTATGACCCAGATACCAGCTGCATTGCATCTTCAGAGTTTCATGAAAGACCTCACTAGAATAAAATTTAATTTTGGCTTAAGTTAGGTTAAATGTGACTTTGGTCTTTGCAATCCAAAGATTCCTTACTAACAGTGTGTATCATTCCTTTAAACATGATTTTTTTTTGTTACCTCAGAAATTTTAACTTTTCCCTTAGTAATAACCCAGGTAATACTGCTAACCATTAAAAAACTCAATCTATTTTGTAAAAATCTCCCTATAAATCATACACATTGTTAGAGAATGAATGATTCACCTTTTCACTCTTCAACACTGTGTAAGATCTACAAGGAAGTTTTTACAAAATAGATTTGAGTTTTTAAATGGTTTGTAATATCAAAATCAGTATAATAATAATTTCAGCATAATTGGAAAAATAACTCCAATAATGCATTTTATAAGGTTGTCTATGTTCCCACTTGTACTGTTTACTGAAATCCTAAATCTTTAATTATAAATGACTTGAATTATAATCTACCTTTTTGCATGGAGAAAGAAATGACATGTGACTCCTTTTGTTGGCCAAATTTACATGAATCTAAAACATAACAATTGGAATAAAATACATAAAAGCAGGTTTACAATGTAACAAAAAATGTAACAGTAAATCATAGAAACAGGTGCACCTCAATTACACCTAAATAAACATTGCATAATCTATTTCTCAACATAAATTTAAGTCTTGAATAGCTTACTGCAGTGACAAAAAGAAAAGCCCAGGAAACAGTTTTGACATAACATGAGCTAGCTTCAAGAAAGATCACACTGGATCACACAAACCCAGAAACCCAGAAGTAACATAAAGAGTATGTCTGGCCCAGACTTCTGCTTTCAAATAGTTAAGATATCATCAGTCTTTATGAATTATTGTGATCTAAAAATATAAAATGCTTTGGTTAAGGTCTTTCTGTGGTTAAAATCTTACTATCTTTCAAAAATGAAATCATAACAAGAACTTATTATTCCTCTATTCATTCAATTAATTTTGTAACATATAATTATATAGTGAATACTTAGTATATGGCGATCTCTGGGCTATTTGGATGGATGAATGGTGAATGGGTCAGTCAGGATACTGGGCCTCATAATTTTTACTTAAAAATTATATTCTACATATATTATTTTACAACAATGTTCCTAATTTCTTTATTTAGCTATGATTAATAGGTTCTTGAATAATTTAATCAATAGATTATAACTTATTGTTATTATTACTTATTTGAATGTCTTAATTTTCACAGATTTATCCAGTGGGAACCTATTAAAATTAGTTTCTTGTTTTCTTGGTTTTGTTCTCATTGGTTAAGAATGTTCTTACTTTCAGGCATAACATGTTGTTCAAAATTATTCTGAATATTTCCAGGCACAGTTCTGGAATGAGGCACTTCTCAAAGGATTCTTGATTCTTTTTAGTGGTGAATAGGATATTAGGATACAAGATCTCGAGGATAAGTATACTCTTTGGTAGGTGTACTTAGAAGGACCCAACATAACATCTGTGGTATAGATATCAAATGCATAACATGAATCTAACCATGAATAAGCATCAGGTAAGCCAAAATTGAGAGACATTCACAAAATAAATAGCTTATTTTCTACACAAATATTAGTGAAAGGAAATGAATGACTGAGGGATAAATAAATGTAGTACACGATTCTGTTACAAAAAAAAATACATAACTATTGTAAGTGTGATTGTGATAAGAGCTAACCTGGAATGATAGAAGATGCAGTTTTCCAATGATACTAAAATGGAAGAGAAGACAAAAAAATGTAAATTATTTACTATATGGAATTCCCTCACAGTTTGGTTTAACATGCTGCATACCAGTTTTAAATGAAGAAGATACAAGTTTAATTTCTACTCTTATCAAATACTACCTCCTCAGTTATGCATAAGTCCCTTAATGACACACTCTCATTTATTGTGAATAAGACACTCTGTACACATAGAGAATTTTACAAATAATAGTCACTGTTTGTCCTATATTAGTATAATTTTTAATCTTTCTATAGCTTTGGCTTAATTCTGATATCATGGGGCCACGGTTGACAGAGTGATCCAAATTAACTCCTCCTCCCCCAAAGTGACTATAAATTATCTTCCTCATGACTTTTTGTTTCATAAAGCATACATTATTTGTTGCATGTCATGATATAAGCTGTAAGCATCTTGAGGGCAGAGAGTCATAATCTTCATATCATCACAGAACAAATCACAACACTGGAACAAAAGAATGATTCAGGAATGTTTGCAGATGGAATGATTATCATGGATATCTAGGAAAGACCACTGGACTCTATTTTCATATTCTTCACTGTGCTCTCTTGGGAAAAGTCACATACTGCTCTGGTTTTTGCTTTCTTGGCTGTAAAAATATGATATCAGCATCTGTCTTCAATGCCTCCTGTGAGTTAATGAACACTGAGACTTTGGATGTGCTTAACAAGTGCCACGCTTATTGGTTTTCTAGGGCTGTTGTAACAAATTATCCCCAACTTGGTGGCTTAAGATGACAATGAATTAGTATTAATTCTGTCACAGTTCTGAAGTCCAGAAGTTCAAATTCAAGATGTTGGCAGTTTTAGAAACTTCTGATTTAGAATTGGTTCCCTCCTAACTTTTGGCAGCTTAAAGAACCCTTGGTGCTCTTTGCCTTGACGATTTATCACTCCAATCTCTATTTTCACCACATGACTTTTTTCATCATATCACATTTCTTCACATGACTTTCCCCCTGTGTCTTTCTGTGTAGAGAAATTCTCCCATTTTCTTCCTCCTTCTTTGCTTCCCTCCCTCCTCCCATCCCTCTCTTTTCATCCCTTCCTTTTTTTCCCATTTCTTTCCTTCTTTTCACAGGGAATTGAACTCAGGACCTCACATATGCTAGGCAAATGCTCTACCTCTGAGTTGCACCCCTGGCCCTTTTAAAATTTATTTTGATAAAGATTCTCACTAAAATGCTGAGGTTGTCCTTCAACTTGTCATCCTACCCTTCAAATCACTGGTTTTACAGGTGTGCACCACAATAAAAGGCTGAATTCTTCTGTTTTTTTTTTTTTAAGGCAATGCAAGTCTGCTTCTATTCATTAATGCTTAGATCATGATGATAGTGTTCTAGCATTTTGATAGAGATGACATGGTGTTCAGGACTTCTGATGGTACTCCATATATTGTTATATAGATGACAGCAACTAGCATTCAACTCTGTGTAATAGGTAAGAGTTGGTGCAACTGGTGGAAGTTTTTAGAATTTTTTCACATATTATCCATGAGAAGTACTATTGGTAATTCCCCTAAACAGAAGTATTGGAGTAGGTAGTTGCAACAGCCCCATGTGTTAAAGGGAATAAAACCAGAGGATAAAGATAATGAAAGAAACCAGATATGGGAAACATATTATAGAGAATCTTCAGAAATAATGGAAGTTACCAAAAATATCAGAGGTCCAGTGGTTCTTGGTCTAAGTTAGTGTGTGTGTGTGTGTGTGTGTGTGTGTGTGTGTGTATATATATATATATATATATATATATATATATATATATTTATATACATTGACAGTCTTAAACTAAAAACATAGTCATACATGTATGACTGTGTTTTTAGTTTAAGACTGTCAAAATAGAAGTTGCAAAATTTAGAAGCTTCTCACAAGTTATTTAGACATAAAAATTTCCTTTGAAATTATTAGAATCTCTAAATTGAATGGTTCTAGATAACATAATTCAATGATTATTTATTGAATATATATGCAATCAGCAGAATAACTCCTCAAAGATGCACATATCCTCATCCCTGGCTTTTTAAAGTGTATTACTTTAATTTGCAGGATATATTTTGCAGAAATAACTAAGAATAGGAAGTTTAAAATAGGGAGAGTGTTCTGGATTGTTCCAGTAGGGCCAATCTAATTAACATAAGTCAACCAAAGAATAGTATTGTTCTATCTTTATTTTCTAGAGGATTCTACCATCTTCACACATGATAAGGAAAACAACACTATTGCTAAAGGAACTTCAAAGTATTAAAGGTGTGAATTCTAAAATCATTCATATTCTATTCTATTTCTTTTTAGGTATATATGTAACTACACATTTCCTGCCATTGCATAGTAAAGATTATAGGCTCCCTGTTTCTCTTGTTTTAAGGTCTTGGGTGGTCTTTCTAAGGCCAAACTCTCATATTACTAAGCTTTTCTCTAGACTATTATCATGTCTGTTTTCTGAGACAAATGCCCATCTTTGCCTACATATATATTTAAAAATTGTTAAGAAGATTAAACCTCAATTAATACCTCAACATAAAACAGTAAACAGATATCAGAAAAAACTATAGATTCCAAATTCTATATTGAAGAAAAAACAATACTTGTTCAACGCATCTAAATTTTTTGCCATTGGGTTAGCCACACTAGACATATTAGTGTTTTCTATAGGTGAAAAGTCTATCCAAAATACACACACATGCATACACCTATATATACACACACAAACACACACACATATACATATGTGTATATATATGTGTGTGTATATGTATGTGCATCTCTGTGTATGTGCATATACATCTGTATCTATATATTTATATACATCTATATCTATATATACATCTGTACATATATGTATATATATATATATATATATATATACATCTGTATATTTTATATGTATAAATAAATTCTGAAATGGAGCTTCAATCAGAAATATACTATATCATTCTTTAATACAAAAAATACCCCACTTATTCAAGATACTTTCAACCATGTTTTCTTCGTAAGATTTTTTAAATTCCCTTTAATGTTTAATCATTTCATATATGACCTTTTAATTATTAACACTGTTGAAAAGTTGAAGCCAGCAGAAAGAGTAAATAAATAGTCTTTATCCAAAGCTAGCAACCCCACCTTTAAGAAATACAATACATCTAAAAGAGAGACCTATCACCAAGGAAACATCAAATCACTAAGGTATCCACTTCCCAGAAGAGACCTGCAATACAGTACCTACCCTTAAGTTGTGAAACAAATTATTGAAATTTACTCATGCAGTCTTTTCTTTCAGACATTTAGTTGGGTTAATATTCACTCTGTCTTTTTATGTCCCGTTTTCCAGTTTCCTTCAAGAAATAAATAAGAGACATGTGGATTGAATGATGTCCTTTTGTGTGTCTGTAGGAATCTCAGTACTTATTCACCCATAGCATCAGGTTGCTAATATGTCAAGAATACGGGCTGCAATAATATTATTTACTCAGAGTCTGCTACATAATTTATGTGCTCACCGCAAAATGGAATTATGCTGTTCCTCATTCAAAAAGCAGGAGAAAAATATCATTAAAATAATAGCATTTTCCTTTATTTCACAGGTTTGTTTTGACTTCTCATGATGTTTTTATTTATTATTGTGTCATTCTAAGTAAAGAAAAATTAAAATTTGTTTTAGGATGAATTTTACTGTGCACTGTAAAATTGCACAATCCCAATTTTAATGCAAATATAGAATACTTAAAATGTATTTGGAATCACGGAAATTACACAATTCATATTTTGTAGTTTGTACATACATAGATAGGTATTTTATTCTTACCAGAACAGGGAAAATGTTTACAGAATTAACTCAACAGCATTTTATTCACTTCTTGACACTTGCACTTTCCATCAACACTCTGCTTTTAACTTACTGATGAGTAAGGAAAGATTAAAAGGCAAGGCTGACTATGGGTATTTCTGTCTATCCCTTTCTTTCTATCATTCTTTTTAGTGCAAGTGATTTGATAATATAGGAAATTAACATGAGCAATGAAGGATGTTTTAGGGTTTATTCATCTCTCATGGTTTCTCAAAATGCACTTGCCTTCTTTCCATTCAAGGAAGGTTTTAGTTGGATCAGAAAGCACTGCCTTGGCTGGGCGCTGTGGCACACACCTATAATCCCAGCAGCTGAGGAGGCTGAGACAGGAGGATTGCGAGTTCAAAGCCAGCTTCAGCAATTTAGCGAGACATGAAGCAACTCAGTGAGACTCTGTCTCTAAATAAAATACAAAATGGGGTTGGGAATCTGGCTCAGTGGTTGAGTGCCACTGAGTTCAATCCCTGGTACCAAAAAGAAAGAAAGAAAGAAAGAGAAAAGGAAAAAAGAAAGCACAGCCTTTTTGAGGTAAGCAGAGCCATTCTTTGTCAGTATAGACACAGCCTACTTATCTTGGATTCACTTTGAGTCTCCTGAACTTCCATGTATCTTGGATCTGCAAGAATTTTTTTGCCTATGGGACACCTCAAACACTGTATGTGAGTGGAAAAGGGGACATTTATATTTTGTATAGTCCTTTGTGACATTTGGATATCCCAAACTGCAGGTTCAAAGTTCATAGGTTAAATTATGAAGACTTTCAATATGGTGACAGCAAAGGATTGCAAATATTTGACACTTCTATGCTTGAGGCCTCCACGGATATGAGGTATTCCCCAAAACCTCCTGTTGACACGGAATTATTCAGAGGCAACATGATTAGATTATGACAGTTGTAACCTGATCAAGTCCATCTTAGATGGAATGGACTGACTGGGTGTTAACTGTAGGTACATGGGGCATGGCTGGAGGGGATGATCACTGGGGGCATGGCCTAGAAGGGTGCATCTTCTCTGCTGCAGTCTCTTCTCTCTCTCTCTCTCTCTCTCTCTCTCTCTCTCTCTCTCTGTCTCCCTCATAGCTTTCGCGGGGGGAGCCTACTCTTCCCCCATGATATGCTGCTTCAACATGGTTCTAGAGCAATGGAGTAGACAATCTGTGGGCTGAGATTTCTGAAACCATAACCCTCAAATAAACTTTCCCTCTTCTAAGTTGTAACTTGTGTTACAACTTGTGTTGTTTGGGTCACAGCAAGACTATATATATATATATATATATATATATATATATATATATAATTGTCATATATATTCTTCATAATCATAAAACCATCCCTGAAATTATGAATTGAATTCCTCCATATGCCCAGTGCCATCTTTATTTTATTTTTATGTGGTGCTGAGAATCGAACCCAGCGCCCCGCGCATGCCAGTCGAGCGCACTACCGCTTGAGCCACATCCCCAGCCCCTCTCCTAGTTTCTTACAGAATAAAATGAATAATCAAAAGTAATTGATCATTTCACTCAATATTGAATTAAAGATCAAGCTACAACAAAATCTGAAACTGATCATTTTAACTAGTTCTTCAATATTCTATAATGCAAAACCAAAATTAGTGGAACTATTTTTATTGCATGGCTAACAGGATTCACTGTAATAATTCTATAGTCACAAGACAGGCAGTCCTCTCTTGCATGGTATTATTTGAACTGTTATTAACACATATTAGTATAGTGTCATCACTCTATTACCATGGATGGTGTTTGCATGTGGTTTTCAGTGTGTCTTTGTTGCTGTTCATTAAGATGTTATTGATGGTGCTGTGAGGTTAAGTCCAGCAGACCTAGAATTGGCCTGAGCAGTATCACTATGGTATCTGCATAGCACTAATTTTTGGTTAATGCATAAAATATACTTTTCAGTGTTGACCATACATTTCAGGGATTTGGGCATGACTTGTCCCAGTTTATCAACACTGCTTAATCAGTAAGAATTTATACCTGGTCTTGGAGACAACCCCAGTGGGTTCTGCTATTGGGGCTAATTACATAGCAGAAATACACTTCTGTCACTAGTGGAGTGTTAAGAAATCCCAGTCAAAACTATGGATTCCATAACTCCAAGGCAGGTTGCACACAAGCTGGTAGTTTCTGATTTTAGGTAGAAGACATCTACATAGCTCTTACACACAGTAGGAGCCCATATCTGTCTTCTTAGAACCTCTTGTTGTGAGGTGTTTGGCTTTGACTCATCCTAGTTTTAACGCTGTATCTATGTTATATAATTTTACTTCAGTCATTGTAGATTTCTATGTATTGTCACTTTGAGTCCTCCATTCCTTCTTTAATAATTTATCCTAACTACTGCCATTTGTGCATTTACATGTGATATTTTTATCAGTTTTATGCACACATGATTTCTGAATTTTGATACTCCTAAAATATTGTGTAACTAAGACTGATTATTAGGATATAGGTCAAAACTTTATTCTAAAGTATTATTATGTATCCTTGTACATAATAATATGTACCTTGTATATGTACCCTGCCCTACTCCAGTAGACCAGGCTTTGAAAGATCTTTTATACATGTATTTTCACTCAGGGACACTGCAGTTTATTTCACAGGGTTGCAGTGGGCTATTTTACATATTTGAGAGAAATACAGATACCACACAAACTGCAATTGCTGAACTGGATTTAACTACTCAATAAACTGAACTGTTGGGTAGTTCTTTGGTCTGGGGCACTATGAAGACAGAAACCCTCTGACATGTATCTCACAATGAAGAGGAGCTATTACTGTGGCTCAAGTGGTGGGGAAGGTGCATCACTTATGATTATAATGGCAACAATAATAACAATAACTGGCCATGGGTAAAACAGGAGTTTGTTTTTCTCAAGAATCAAAAAGCTCAGGATAAAGGACTGATAAGGGCAGCTCCTCAAAACTCACCTAGGATATGCTATTGTCACAATCTTTACATGGTTGCCACACACCAAACATCACATCTACCATCCAGGAAGGAAAAAAAATAAATCAGAAGAGCTGAGAGGTGAAATAACAGCCATACCAAGAGTTTAGCCTAAACTTCTAAAATCTTCCTTAGAAATTAACCCACTGATTTTCTCTTACATTTCATTTGCTAGAGGAGGATTTGCATGACCACATCTAACTCAAGGGATTAAGAGAGTATAAAATATTTTGTTTTCTAGAATTTATAATAGAAATGGGAATGAGGTCATGAATGACTTTATTTTTGGGGAGGGATGTACTGGGGATTGTACTCAGGGGTACTTGGCCACTGAGCTGCATCTCCAGCCCTATTTTGTGTTTTATTTAGAGACAGGGTCTCACTAAGGTGGTTAGTGACTTGCTTTTTGCTGAGGCTGGCTTTGAACTCTCCATCCTCCTGCATCAGGCTCCTGAGCTATTGAGATTGCAGGTGTGGGCCACCACACCTGGCCATGAATGGACTTGAGTCCATATATAAACACAGACAACATAAATATCTCAAAATTATTCCACTACATGCTGTGAAAACATATCATCTTTACATCTACTAATGCCATTTGTAAGTTATCTGCTTTGGTGCAGTATAGGAAAAGGTTAAAAAATATTGCTTTGCATTTGTTGGGAAGAAAATACTTAGAGCACTAACTAAACAGTATAAGTCTTCTTCATTATGTGACAGTTCTATGATTATATCTTACACTATCATGTAAAATTCTGTCAATTTCACATAAGCTGTTGTGATAAAAATAAGTTTCCCAGACTTTTAATTGAGCAGGGAGGTTTTTATTCAGCCACAAATCCCTCCATCACACCATGTCTACCTCACTGAATAATCAAATCCAGATGTGACAGATAGGGAAGACAACGTGTCCATGATGGACAATTAATCAACCACTGGGGATGGCTCTGCCAGTTTTGAGATACCAAATAAGCTTAAGAACTAACAGCATGCAATTTTGTGGCTGACTGAATATGCAAATAATTAAAATTTTGTGAATATATATGTTCAATTCTGTAAATGGATTGAAAGTTTGAGTTCATTGTTTGGACATTAGATGGCGCCAAGAAAGTGAATTGAAATGGTTTAGATTTTTACATTTTGAGCTTAGGGTTTCCCTGACATTTTATAAGACATTTATTATACTGTTAGATGAATCTCTATTCAAAGGAATTAAAGAAACGTATACATAGAATACATTGGGTACTGGAAGCCCATGACTGAATGGATCATATAAAAGAAAAGATGGTAAATAGAGAATGCACTCAATAGTGAGATTAGTTTTAATATACTATGAATATATATATATATATATATATATATATATATATTTGGTTTTTGTTTTGGTACTGGAGACTGAGCTCCATGGCACTCGACAATGTAGCCACATCCCCAGTCCTTTTTTGTATTTTTATTTAGATACAGGGTCTCACTGAGTTGCTTGGTGCCTCACCATTGCTGAGGCTGGTTTTGAACTAGTGATATTCCTGCCTCAGCCTCCGGGTACTATGAATTTTTACAACATTTCTAAGGTTTTTAACACTGGCATGGAATTTTTAGCAATTTTAGATAGTAAAATTCTTATAATTCTAAAAATTTTCAATAGATATTCTGTAAATGTTCTTAGATCAATTCTTTCTAGCAGATTATATAATAACATATCACATATATACCTTACCCATTTCTTTATATTATTGACCTGGATACCTGCATAAGATTCTGAATATTCCTAGATATTTGGAATAATTTAAATATGGGTACTATAATAGAGATAGATTCTTTTTTAATCTACTAAAGTAATGGTTTTGTCATTCATGATCCTATTTACCAACACCTCCTTTCCAGAGGATCTCAAAAATAGAATACTCATCATATTATTAATGCTGAGTTGTGAAACCTGGTACTTGGAAGAAGAAAGGTATAATGAAATGAAAAATTTAGGTCAGAAATAAGACCAAGTAGACAACAGGACATTTCTTTTTTTTTTTAATTTTTTATTTGTTTTAATTTGTTACACATGACAGTACAATGACCTTGACATGTCATACTTTTGAATCAGATGGGATATGATTTATCATTTTTCTGAGTGTACAGGTTGCAGAATCACATTGGTCATGCAGTCACGTATATACACACAGCAATAATAATGTCTATTTCATTCTACTATTCTTCCTTTCCCCCTATCCCCGCCCCTCCCCTCCTATCACTTCTCTCTACCCAATCTAAGGTGACATTTCTACCCTCGTGTATTATGTGAAGAAAAGTGAAGAGAGAAGTAGATCAAGGAGATCAAATGCTAAGTTTACTACCTCCACACATGACTTCCATTGAAACCTAATCCCCTTGATAACTTATCCAAGGCTAAAACAGACAATGATCAAATGAATTTATTTAGATCTACCTGAGATCATTACCACTAGAGAGAAACTTCTGTTTTCTCTGGTATGTTGATAATTCTTGTTTTGTATGTCTTAGGGATTTTACTCTGATACCTCCATGTTGTGTGATGTATGTGTATGTGTGTATTTGTGTGCATGTGTATTGAACACTTTGTAGGCTGTTTTCCATCAAGAAATAGAGTAGCATTTTGAAGTGATAAGCACACTTCATTTAATAGATGGAAAATATCATGATCATCTTGAATTCATTTTTACCTGGTTTCCATGTATGTGAGATTATAATATTCAATGTAGAACAGTTTTACAACTGTTTCTGATAGAAAAGTATATATAACATGTTTTACACATAAGTGTAGGAGGTTTTCCAGAAAAAAAAAAATTTAGTCCTCTAGATCACTCTAACCCGAAATAGGAGTCTCATGACAAATATGCTGGCAGAGATAAGTCTTCTCTTTCTTCTCACAGCTAGAAATAATTGATAATTACTAATAAGTATATTTAATATAAAGTTGCACTTAATCATAAGATGTAAAGTCCTCAGAATCAATATCTGAAGGAATACTTTGAAGCCAGTTTAGTAACCATGAGCTTACACATCCGTAAGTCATGCGGTTTCAAATATAGCCAAAGTTCTAGGTAATTGACCATAATGTTCTATTTCCTATGGTGGGAAATATGCCTGGATTTAGAGTTATTCAAGATGGAAGAGCTGATATTTTACTTATTTAAAATAATTTATAAAAATGTTAAGAGGTGTATATCCATAAACATAATAATTATTTTACACAAGTTTAATTATTCTTAAATATATGGACAAATAAAATAACTGTCCATAATGTGGTTTTAAGAAATGGATATAGAGTTCCTAAACAGTTTGTTATATGTGGGAATAGGTTAAAGGTATGTACTAATATTAGACTTTTTAAAATTAACATTATAACCCATACAGTCCAGGAAAAAAAAAAACATGCAAGAAGGTAATCAGATGTAACTTCTGATTAGAAGAGAAATTAAAGTGTTTTAAGATTATTTAAACATTTCAGAGAAGGCAAAGAAAATATAATTGAATACAGAGGTGAATACTAGTGAATAACATAAGTAAATTAAAATGTATCAATAATTTTATCACATGAAAAATGACTAATTTCCACCCTTAACACACAACTGTTTCAAGACTAGATAGAAAAAGTCTGATTATATGCTGCGTCAAATGTACAGGTAAAGATAAAAAAAATCATAGTTTTATAAAAAGTATTAAAAATCTTTGAACATCAATAAAAGTCCTAAAAATTATGCAGCACAATTTTTTTAAGAACTGGAAAATTAAATAGCCCATAAGCACAGCTGAAGAAAGAATTAGTGAACTGGAAGTTGTAATTGAAGAAATCACTTCATTCACAGAACATATGTTAAAGAAATAGAAAATACAGAATATTTAGAAATAAATCTATGTTCTTTCTAAATTTCCTAGTATGTGGTATTCTCTCATGGCAGCACAAATGGATTAAGACAGACTTGATAAGACTAAACAGATCTACAAGTCTTAAGAAACATAAATAAAAATGAATAAGCACTCATGATCATTAGAGTGAAACCAAAATATCAAAGAAGTATATACAAATAAGTATATATAATGCAGTATTCTGACTAATGTGAAGTTAAGGGCTTTAGAGTCTTGCTCACACTTGACAGCTTCTAGAGAGCAGATATCCAATATGGTTCCATCTTTAGTTTTTTGGTGTGTAGTAGTGTCTCACATTTAAGTACCATCTGACCTTGAAGAGCTTATGAGGTAGAACAAAATTCATCCTGTGACAGGTGTACAAGGAAAGTGAGGTGAGAAGACAGAGGAAGAAAGAATTTTTGACTACATGATGAAGACATAATCAAAGAGATAGTATGTGAAACAAGAGTGAAGTATTAACTCAGTTGGCAATAACTATAAGAAAATGACATGAGCAAAATATGGAGATGAATACCACATTTGGGGAATATCATATAATTATACTTAGCTAGATAAAAGAGAAAAGATACAGTGATACACATGAGGAACATGGACTTCCCTGCAGTAACATTGCAACACCATGCATGGGATGAGATTGAGCAGCTATAGAGTTGAATTCTAATGTAATGGATTTTGGAATTTTCCTGAAAACAAAGAAGCTCCATCAAGTTGGTTTGTTTAGACAAGAATAGTACATATCAGCCTATGATTTGTAAAACTAGTCTTTCTAAAAATAGAATATATGGGATATATTTAAAGAAGAGGTTGTGGCAGGCATGGAGACTACTTAGAAGGTCAATTAATAGCTTGAATAAAGAAAACATAATCATTTGTTCTTTTGATGTTTTTTTTTTTGTGTGTGTGTGTGTGTGTGTGTGTAGAAAAGAGGAAAAGAAGTGGGAATGAGAAAAAGAATAATTCTAGCGTAAGTAATTCTGTAAATTTAAAGCCATTTGCATATATATTTTCCTCTTTCCTTTCCCAATCACACACACACACATACACACACACACACACACACACACACACACATTCAATTTGAAAAACCCTGTATTGACATTTTTGCCTATGCAATCAAAGTTGAGTTATTTTAAACATCAAATAACTAGATATTAACATTCTCATCTTACCTGATCAACTTTTAAAATGAATGATTTCTGGGAGGATTAATCATTAAATAGAAGTACATATATAAAAAATAATTGCTGTGCCCAGCACATGTGGACACTTAATAAGTGTTTCTAATAGAATGAAAGGCTACAATGACATCCATATATTTTCATTTGATATAAACCTTCTCAGAGTACTTTTGCTGCTTGATAATGGCAGTTTATCCTCTTAACCATGGTTCTAAGTTGAGCATGCTAAACATAATTTATATAAGTTATAGGCTTAATCTTCTGGATAGTGTTTTTTTTCTTATCTTCATCATAAGCTTTCAAAGATTTTCTATCTTCTAGTAGTACAGAGTCAATCATGTTATATACATTTTGCATGATATTGTTACCAAGGCTGTCCTCAGTTTTAAAAACACTCTAACCTCTTAATTAATAATAAGCCTAATTTGAGAGAACAATGAATTTCAACCATCAAGCTGCATAAATAGAAGAAAAGCATCCAGAGCACAAGATCAGTGAATCCTACTTTAATTGAAAACTGGGAGTACCTTCATGTTGAGCTTCAATGTCTTACATTTTCTGCACAGTGATCTTAAATAAAGAAAATTAGATATTTTTAATATGGTTAAATGACTTGAACTAGGAGCACCAACTGAGTTGATAAAAGGAGACACTTTGATATTAACATTACATGGAATTTTCTAGTGACTAAAGCCATCAGACAACAGAATGAGCTTTGTTAGCATCTAATAATTTCTCTGTCAGTGGACTCAGCTCAAGCATAATTTGGCCTGCTCTTTAGAAGAGTACAGAAGTAAATATCAACCAACTCTAGGATCACTGCTTTTTTTAGACTGTGATATTCAACAATGCCCTTCTCATGTCTTTCCATAGATAGTTTACTTATATAGTTTTGTATATTTTAAACTGAAAAATAATTTCATGCTGATTAGACTCTAATGGAATGAAGATTATTTAGTTGATTATTACATACCTGTTGTCATTTCAGATTTTATATTTATCTATATAATACTTCTAGCAATCCTGAAAGGTATTATTTTCAAATGTTCATAATTTTCCAGTTATAATAGCATAACGTGTTAGATAAAAAATACAAAATATTATGTATAATGTGTTCCAATTGTTGAAAACAGTTGTTTTCTGCTTCTAGTCATCTGCATTGCACAACATGCATATTCAAATACACCACCCACACGTGAATGATCAGAACAAACCACATTAAATTGACTATTGTGGTTATCTCTAATTTTGGATCATGATAGCTTCTTAATTTTTTATTGGACTCTTTTGATTTTTAAAATTATCTACAGATAAGCATTTCTCTCATTCAGAGAACAACTACTGTGTTAAGATTTATGTCGCTAATTAGAAAAATGCGTACTCAGATTGACATGAAGAATAAATGGCAGAATCAGGCAATGTTACTTAATATAGAAGTTGAGGGAAGGGAGTTCACTTCTACCTAAACTCAGGATTTTGAATTATTCTTTGCCCATTTTTTTTTTCAGTTAAGCTTTACTGCCATTGATCAGAGGGCAGGAGGAAAAAGAATGGCCCATTCGTTTAATGATGACAAATGGCAGCTTTGGTCCTCTCCTGGGAGGCTACGGTAACCTGGGCCTGCCTTTTGTGTATGCCCAGGGGTGGCAAGCAGCAATTCAGTGTAGTAGCTGGACCCTGGCAGGGCTCCAGTTTGGCGTGTGTCTAACATTGTCTGGGGAACACTTTGTACCCGCTGAGGCACACTCCTCTCCCAGGGACTAGAACTAAGAAAATAAAAGCGTCTGGTGCCAAGGCCATCAGCCTTATCTGCAAATCACTTCTTCTTTCTTGTGTCTTCAAGGGTAATTTGACCCTAGCTCAGAGCTTGAGCAGGCACAACTCATCAATTTTTCACTGAACTTCAAAGATCAAATGGATTTGGCTTTTCTGATTGCTGAAACTGTGTCAGATTTTATAGATGAGCATCTTTTTGACCTGTAGATGACTAGTACCTCCAAGAACTTGTGAGTGTGTGTGTTTGTGGGGGTGGGGTGGGGGGTATTTTAGGGTGTGCATAGTGACATCTATTAATGTGTTTTAGCTATATGTGCATGATCATTAATGTAAAATACATGAGAAATAATTTTACTTCTATTCACTTAGAAATTGTAATTTCAATATTATCTGATCTACACCTGTTTATTTATATATCTGCATAGTGGGGTAAACATGTCAACATGAAGAGAAAGGGGGATAATAGCACTTGGTTTCTAATTTTTAGTGTTAGTGGAGAGAGCCGTTCATGATTCTCCATCTCTGCTGGTTTTTATGAAGTTTCAAATGAAGACTAAGGAATATGAGAATCTCTTGAGGACAGAATGTTAGTTCACTGCAAAAAAAAGCCTAAAATCTTAATCTCCTAATTTCATTTCAGTATTCTACGCCAAATGCTTCAGGGTTGGTTATCTTGGTATACATTAAGTCCTTAGGATATGTTTTAAATAATTATTAGAGTAATAAAATTTACATAACTATAAATGTTAACAGGGGTTATCTATTGTGGTGGCATGACATCAATGTTGATATTATTATCTTTACTATTATCTGAATTTTCTAAGATTTCTACTTAAGTATTTGTTACCATAACAACAATATGTATTTTAGCATGTATGTTGGCCATCAATTACTGTGTGCTCTTCTAGTCACTTTACATGAATCAGTTTTGTATTTAATTTTCATAGTTTCTGTCAATAATATGCTGCTAAATATGTGTTGAGTATAATAGAGTTCAAAGGTCACAGAGTTCAGTGAGGGGTTATTTTTTAAAGATCCCTTTTCACTTGTAGAATTTTTCTTGCGATATCTGCTTGACTTCAAGTGCAATATTATCTTAGTAACAGTGGACAATTCCAGATAGGGCTCAAATTTTAATGCTTCCTTAAAAAGCCATATAACAATTTGAAGAGGAATGTGTCTACTCTGGCCAGGTGCAGTGGCACATACCTGTAATCCCAGTGGCTCAGGAAGTTGAGGCAAGAGGACCACAAGATCAAAGCCAGCCTCAGCAACAGGGAGATGCTAAGCAACTCAGTGCAACCCTGTCTCTAAATAAAATTATATATATATATATATATATATATATATATATATATATGGAATAGGGATGTGACTCATTGGTTGAATGCTTCTGAGTTGAATCCCTGGTTACCCCACTCCCGCAAAAGTGTCTTTTCTGAATGAGTCTAGCCTGCGTCCAGATCACTAACCAAGAACTTTCACCCTACAGGGCCAAGAGAGAGGAACCACAGTGGTAAACTTAAAAAATTTGTACAAATAAAGACTTAAAATGATCACTAATATAAATGATATTAAATGCTATACATAAAAGACAAAATGCCTAGTTCAAGTACAGGAATTTTGTGGTATGATTCAGACCTCCTTTTATGTACTAAGATGTATCCCACCTGCCTTGGCTTGCAGTATGACACAGGTTCCAAGGTTGTATTTTAAAAAACAGTAAAAATCTACTGTGCTTTGAGTACCCCCACGCGTGCAGCCAGCTTTAATAACTAACTATGCAGACAGCATTGCTCATAAAGATGCTTATAAGTAACTGTCTCAGTTTTGTCTGGGACAGGAAAGGGCAGGGCTGTGGGGGCCTTCCTGTGTGTGTCCTTCAGTGAGTCTGTCTGCCTTACTTGTTTTTCTTAAATTAAAATCCAAATACACCTTTTGAATGCCTTTCTGGAGCTGAATGAGATTTTAAAAAAATGACTAGCAGAAATGAGGCTTCTTTTCCAGAATTTGCAGCTCTGGACTTCAGGATACTTTACACTGAATGATCATGTAAGTGACCAACTTGTCTCTTGGCCAGTTGATTGTCTCCCGTGGCCCTCAGGTCTAGAAACAGATACACATTTGGTCATTAAGAAATCAAAAGTGAGGCTACCCAAAGTCATAAGTTTCCAAGTGCTACACTCTCATCATATGTTTCCTTGAGTTGGGTCCATCTCAGTGAGTTTTGTCCTGGGTCCTCTGATAAAGAGGTCAGAGTTAGCCAGAGTCAGGAATCCTGCTGGTCATCACTAGAGTCTTTTCTGTGTCTGCTCCCTATGGAGGACAGGTTCCCTTCAGATCTTGAGTAGCTTTCCAAACTCAACAAGATTCCAACTAAGCCTCAAATAGGTAAAGGGCAATGTTAGAGTCACCAGCCATTATTATGATCACTGGCTGAAGTCAGAGCCTCTGAGAGCTCTTCCTGGTTCAGAATTAGACTGAGGGATCCAGGCTGTCAGGTGTAGCCTAGAGAAAGTTAAGAGAAGACTCCTCATCTCTGATAACTAGCCCAAATAAATCCCCAGGCTTTTACTGAGGAGGGTAGCATGACTCTGGTATTTCTGCCTTGCAGTTAGGAGAGTCCCATTTTCTACCTGAGCACACCTCTGATCACTTCTTCATCATCACCTGGGTTATCTCCTCTTTGATTAAAAAAAAAAAATTCCATGACACTAAACCTGGCAGTACACAGTCTCTGGATCCTATTTGCAGAACCAATGTCTTCTCCATTACATCTAGCTTGTTCATGATGTTGATATTCTATATCAGAAAAATTTTTTGAAGTATAGATCAAGGAGAAAACACAAAACTATGATAGCACTCCGTACTGTAGAAACAAAATGAAAGATATAGTTGGGGTTCAGTATATTGGGGTACCTGCTATCACTGTTATAGTAGGAGTAAATATTTTTGTTTCTGTGTGGTCAACAGTTTTATCATCACTGAAAGGAGACCATTAGACGCACAGTTCTCTAGAGCTCTTCTACGCACAAGCTGTCTAAAAACTCTTCTTTAAAAAGACAAATTGCATTAACAGGTAACCTTAAATGAGTGACAGGCATCAAAGCAACCTATGTAATTGTAGCCTAGAGAATGGATAAAGAGCTGCCCTCAGTCCTATGAGTCTCATTTGTTTGATCATCAGGCAAGGACAGAGGATAAAACTGCATTGTCCGTATCTGTGTCCCCTCAAGTATACCATTCTGTGGTTAACCCATCTCATGCCAGGTTGGATAGGTTCTTCTGTGTGCTCAGCTCATGTCGAGTGTGGAACTTAGAGGAATGAGAAGGTCATCCTTGGAGTGTGGGATTGTGTGTTTTGCCCACAGGATCATAAGAAGATTTGTGAACAGTCCTTAAATTCAATTTTTTCAACTCAACAAGACAAGATTATTATAATGTCTGCCTGGAATGGTATCAGAGCACATATTTAATTGTGTCTGTCCTGAAAAGTGGCAATTTCAATAGCTATCTGGGACTTCAAGTGTCACTTGTGTATCTTTAGTCTTTCACTGATATTTTGCACCCACTATCTCACTTTACTTTTAGGATGGCACCCTGAGGCATGTTGGAGAAACATTATCATTCAACGGAGGAGGAACCTGAGACTCACAAAAGCAAAGGCACATTCCCAGATTCATACAATTAAAATCCAGATTTTCTGACCCTTGATGAGTCCTTTATATTCATAATCTCAAATATGAAGATATTTTATGAAGATATTCATACATTATGCATCAAAAGTATGTAATATTTATTGATCATATATCACAAGTCCACAGATTCTATTCCATTATGTGATTCCAGTGGTACCCTAAAGTAAGGATGTAAATCTGGCCCCCTCTATAATACCAAGTCATGCAGGTCCATCTCTGGTAAAAGGGTGGCTTTTGCTAGAGTTTTCTAATACCATTATGTCAACAAAAGCCTATCTATAAATCATCATTCTGCGTCCACTGCTGCTATGTCAAAACAAACAAATAAACAAACAAACAAAAAAACAAGTCTTGACATTGTCTTCTGACCATGCCCACCTTGTAGAAGAGGAAACTGTAGATGCTGCCAATTTCAGTTTCTCCAAGAAAAAATCAAAATGAATGGAAATCTGACAATCTGGTGGAGGAGTTTAACCATTGAAAGTAGCAAAAGCAAGATTATTGTAACTCCTGAGGTATCTTTTTCTAAGAGCCATTTGAAATATCTCACCAAAAATATTTAAAGAGGAATCATCTGCATGATTGGCTGTGTATAACTGCTAGCAGCAGTTACTAATCACCTTATTTCCAAACTAGTCGGTATGCAAAAAAGGAGGAAGACGAAGGTAAATACTAACTTATGTGGAATATTTTGTATAACTTTCTGAATAAATCTTAGAACAAGTAAACAAACATAATCTGTCTATGGCAAAGGCCAAACATCCTCCCCAGGAAACAAGCTTCAATTTTTTAGGCAATTCCACTGCCAATTTCAAGTATCACCAGCAGATGGTGCTGTGCATTAGCAAACATCCTACTTGGGACAGCTCCAGACTCCAGGGAAAGTGTCACCAGGGAAAATAAATGAGACAAGTAAATTATATAGGGGGAAAATGCTAAGCAGCCAATGCAGGAAAAAGCACACAGTTGTAGTTTAGAAAGTGGACACAAAATTGTAAATTTCAAATAATACCTGTGAAATAATTCCTATTTAAATATTGCATAGTAGAGTTATCAGAAGAGAAATAAAATAGAAATTCTACTAAACCCCGCGGGCAGTGAGTACTAACAAAGGGAAATATTTTCACCATGTTAACATGAATCTAGGTATGAAAATGTTAAATGATTGTTCAGTTGTTTCCCAGGCTTAGATCTTCTTTCTCCTCTGTTCCCTATGGTCTATTCTCAGACTCTGTTCTTCATGATTAGAAGGCTGACTTATAAAACCTGCACTTCTGTGAATTATAAGAATTATTGGAAAACCAAATCTATGTCATAGTTTTTTAAATCCCTTTAGAATGGGATCGCAAAAAGGATGGTTTGCTCTATCTCAACATTTCTTACACGTGGCTATGTGTTCAATAAGTGCTTATTGAATGCTAAATAATTGATTTGTGAATCACGCTATGGCCTAATGATACTGAGTTTTATGTGCACTCAATCAAAAAGTATTTGTTGAGAAAGTGTTCTGTGCTTGGACACAGAACTTATGATCTAGAAGAGGAAATAAAAGGCAATTAAATAATTTGAAACACACTGCAGTAGGCATGTGAGGTTGTGGGATCAGGTGCCAGAAGGAACAGAAAACAGTTCCTGACTCCAGGTGGGCCTTAGGGTTAGAAGAGATTTCTTAAAAAGAGTGAAGTCTAATTTTGTAATCAAATGGAGAGCAAGGGCTGGCTATCTACTAAGAATGCTCTAGGGAGAGAGGACAACTTTTGAAAAACAACAGAAGAAAGAAAAAAAGCCCCACAGTATATGTGAATAACTTAAAGAAGATAAAGGGTGATGAGGGAGTGTCAGAAGATCAGATGGAGAATATATTTCCTATGGAGTTATGAAAAAAAAAATCATATGAAAAAGAGAACGTCAATATAGTGACTCACACATGGGAGTGATATGATCAGATTTGCAGTTTTCAAAGATCATTCCAACTGACGTGCAGAAAATGACTTGTGTTTGTAGTGGAGTTGGAGGGAGAAAACAGAAATGCTGGAAATGGAGAGACCAGGTAGGAAGCTGTTGCAAAACTCCAAGGCTGAAATGGTATGTCTGTAGCTACAATAGTGGAAGCACCTGGATGCAGAGGTGGGCCAGCAAGACAGATTTTGGGGGGGATGCCAAACTACAGGTGTAAATAAAATATCACAAGAGTGATAAAACATTACAGGATACTTAAGAAGAGAATGGAGAGATCCACAATTATCAAAGCTCCTCCCTGGTAGAACACAGTCTATTTTTGAAAGATATACTTTCACCAGCTTAGGGTGATGATAGAGATCCTAAGCAGCAATCTCAAGTTACCATGGATGGAAAGCAACATGCTCTTTTAGGGTGGTAAGTCTTGTTATTTTCAAGTTCAGAGACAAAAATGAAGTTTAAGAAAATAAAAATCAAAGGAGCACATTAGTTCCAGTGGTCATCCTTCTCCACCCTCCTCTTTTCAAAATAAACAATAACAAATATATAAAGAATGCACATTTTTATTTGTATGATAGTTTTATTTGTATGTGGGACAGTAGAGTGCATTTAGACATACATACATAAATGGAGTTTAAGGTCTCATTCTTCTGGTTGTACAGGATGTAGAATCACACCTGTCCTGTAGTAATATATGCACATTGGGTAATAATGTCAGATTCATTCTCCTTCCTCTCCGCCACTCCTACCTTCACTCCCTTCTGCCTAATCCAAAGTACCTCTATTCTTCCCTATTGCCCTTCTTTACTGTGAATTAGCATCCCCATATCAAAGAAAACATTAGGCTTTTGGTTTTGAGGGATTGGCTTATTTCACTTAGCCTAATATTCTCCAGCTCCATCCATTTACTAGCAAATGCATAATTCCATTCTTATTTAAGGCTGAGTAATATTCCATTGTGTATACATATTACATTTTCTTTATTCATTCATCTGTTGAAGGACACCTAGTTTGGTTCCATAGTTTAGCTATTGTGAATTGAGCTGCTATAAACATTGATGTGGCTTTGTCACTGTGGTATGTTGATTTTAAGTCTTTTGGGCATAAACCAAGGAGTGGGATTGCTGGGTCAAATGGTGGTTCCATTCCAAGTTTTCTGAGAAACCTCCATAATGCTTTCCATAGTGGTTGCACCAGTTTGCAGTCCTACCAGCAATGGCATCATCTAGTCTCCCAGGACCGAATGGTGAACATCATTATCATTGTTTTATGTTTCTCTATTATTCTTATATTCAAGTAATTTAAGACAACTGTCATTTTCTTCTATACACCTATACTGATGTCATTTTCTTCCATTTAATTCTTCCATCACTAATGAGTCTTAATTGAACACATTGAGAAGGCTATTTGGAATACTTTTTTCCCCACAGCCTCACCAACATTTCTTGTTTGTTGCTTATATTCTTGATAATTGCCATTCTGACTGGGGTAAGGTGAAATCTTAGAGTAGTTTGATTTGCATTTCTCTAATTGATAGAAATGCTGAACATTTTTTTCATATATTTGTTGATTGATTGTATTTACGAAACTCAATTCAAAGTGCATCAAAGACTTAGGCACTAGAAGTAAAATCACAAGTCAATAAATGGCATGGATTCAAACTAAAAAACCTTTTTCTCAGCAAAGGAAATAATAAAGCGAAGAGTGAGCCCACATAATGGGAGAAAATCTTTACCACATACACCTCAGACAGAGCATTAATCTCCAAGATATATGAAGAACTCAAAAAACTTAACACCAAAAAGACAAATAACCCAATCAATAAATGGGTTAAAGAGCTGAAGAGAAATACAGAAGAGAAATACAATTGATCAACAAACATAAGAATGCATATTTAAGCTATACCAAATAGCCTTCTCAAAGTGTTCAATTGAGACTCATTAGTGATACAGGGATTAAATAGAAGGAGATGACATCAGTATAGGTGTATAGGAAAAAAATGACAGTTGTCTTAAATTACTTGAATATAGGGATAATAGAGAAACAAGATAACTATAACGATGTCCACCATTTAGTCCTGGGGGACTGAATTATGCCATTTTCTAATGAAAATGAAGAAAAAGAGCACTTTTAGGTGAAAATAGAAAAGAATAGAGGAGGATATAGGGTATGAATTTTTTAAACTTGAATCATGTGTGGCATTCAAGTGGAGAGGTCAACTAAATAAATGAGTCCAAATATCAAGAAAGGGATGTGGGTTGAAGATACATATTTGATAACTAAAAATATGGGAGTGGATTATATTCTGAGGGAGAATGTCTAAAATGACATATAACAAAGTGTTTAGGGACAAGGACATAGAAAAATGCAATTGTAAACATTGAATTAGATTCATCATGTTTTACACCTAAAAACCATAGGATGTGTGTGGGAAGGGCTGTAGTCACAAAACACACTTTAAGACCTTACATGTCAGGGGATCAAATTCGCTCTCCTGTGAAATAAAACTGCTTGAGGTGAGTTCAGAACTCTCGTCCTCAAAGTCCTCATGACCAAACACAACAACACTTCAAGATCTCAAAACTGAAACACTGGGAGAAATTGAGACCTTGAGATTTCTAGAATTTGAGTCAGTAAAATTTCAATCCTGTAAGACTATGAGACTACAGTCTGTGACATTTGAAAAAGTAGGAGAACACAGGACTGTGGGATCACCAGGCTTCAAGACCACAAAATTTTGCAACTGTAGGACTGAAAGATTGCAAAAACTCATTCCACTTTCTAGGATCAATGCTAGTTTTTACTGACTTGCCTGATATTGTACATAGCTAATAACTTGATAAAGAGGGTTCTATTTGATTTGGAGGTGATTTCTGACTTGATTCTGGCATGCCCAAGCAGAGGACAATCAAAAGCTGGGCTGATTTCTTGATCTGGAAAGACCTTTCTTTTCTGACAGATTCTTGCCCAAACTGCTTGCTCTATTCCGATCTCAGGCACAAAACCAACTTTCATCTCCAGTGCTATCCTTTTTACTGTTGTTTTTATACTTTTAAAACATTATAGATCCATACATTTTCAATGAGTTTAAAGGTAAGTTTCTTATTGATAGATCTGGAAGTTGCTCAGTATTTCCATAAGCATGAGTGGTTCTCACATACAGCAGGCTTACAGTGCTTGTAGTCTGGCACTCACCATAGTTTCACGAAGGTTTTGTAGCCTGCAGATCTTGTGATGGTGTAGTTTCATAGTTTCAAATAGAAAACACAAATGTGATTTATTTGACTCATGATTCTGGAGGCTAGGAAGTTTGAGGGCATAGGGCTGGCATCTGGCCAAGGACTTCTGGATGCTTCATGATATGGCACATGGAAAATTAAGCACGTGCAAGACAAAAGAAACCAGGCCAATGTTTATCTTTTTCATCAGGAACTCACTTCCTCAATAACCAACACTCTCTTGCAATAAAGGCATAAATCCATGACCAAATCACCTCTCAAAGATCCCACTTCTTAATACTGGTACAACAGCAATTACATTCAACATGTGGTTTGGAAGGGTCATTCGAAATTTGGTATTCCACCTCTAAGCCCCCAAACTTATGGCCTTCTCACATACAAATATATTTATTCTATCTGAACAGTTCCAACGTGTTAACTTCTTCCAGAATCAACTCAAAAGTTTAAAAGTCTAGAGTCTCATCTGAATCAGATATGGGTGAGTCTCAAGGCATAAATTCATACCATAGCAAATTACCTCTGGCTCCAGCTTGTGAAATAAGAACAAATTATATAATGTGCTTACATAATATAATGGTAGGAGAGGCATAGGATAGACATTCCTGTTCCAAAAGGGGCAAATAATCTTTCACTTCATGTGCTATCTCCTGAACATACTGCAGATGTGAGTCCCCTATGCCTAGCCCCACTCCTATGGCTTTGGTGGCTCAGACCAGAAAGAAGTTCTCACAAGTTAGAGTCTGGTGCCTGTAGTTCTCTCAGGCTAGCATTGCACATTGGTAGCTCTACCATTTGGGAATCAAAGGTGTGACCCCGTCCCTGCAGCTCTATGAGGCATCTCCCTTGTGAAGGCTTTCTGTGAGGGCTCCATGCCTGCAATAAATTTCTGCCTGGGCTCCCACATTGTCTGCAGTATCATTTGAATTGTAAGTGCAGATGGCCACGCCCCCACAGATCTTGCATTCTGCGGGCTACCCACAGCACCATATGAACCCTCAAGGTTTACCACCTGTACCTTCTGGAGCAACATGTGAAGCCAAACCTGAGCCTACTTGAATCGTGATTGAAGCAGCCAAGGAGTGCTGCCCTGGAATGTGAGGAGCAAAGTCTTGAGGCAGCCCTGGGTAGCAAGTCCAAGGAGGGTGCCCAGCACCCATCCACCAAAACCACTCTACCTTCCTTGAGCTCTGGGTCTATGATTGGCAGGGAAGCCTTGAAGAGCTCTGAAATGTCTTTAGGGTCTTCATTTCCTTGGCTTAATGATTAACACCTGGCTGTCTTCTATTGGTACTAAACTCTTAAGCACATAATAGCTTGGCAATAATCTTTGTTTTATCTAGCCAGTCCACAAAATGTCCAAATCTTTCCATTCTTCTTCTTTTAAAATTATAAATTTCATCTTTCTCTCTTGTCTCTTTCCATTTCACTGTTAATGGATAAAAGTAATAAAGAGTCATACAGCAGCTTGAACACTTTATGCTTATATATTTCTTCTGCCAAATATTAGAGGTCAACACTCTTATGTTCTGCATTCTTTAAAATCCTGGGATATGGACACAAATTCATCAAGTTCATTGCAAATGTATATCAGGTATGGCCTTTATTCCTGTTTCTAATAGCTTGTTTCTCATTTCTATCTAAGAACTCATCAGAATGGGCTTTCCTATCCATTTTTTATTAACATTCTAGTTATGACCACTTATGCCATCTCTATGAACATTCAGATTTCCCCTATAGTTCTTTCTTCTTCACCCTCACCAGAATCATCCTTAAAGTTTCATTCATAGAAATCTAGACTTTCCCTAGCCTACTCTTTCAAAGTCTTTCAGTTTCTACCAATTGCCCACTTCAAAAGCCACTTATAGGCATTTGTTGCTACAGCTCTAATTCTTAGTATTAGTTTCTATTTTTGTCCATATTCTGCTGCTACAACAGAATATAGCATGCTCAATAAATAAAAATAATAGAAATTTATATGGCTCACTGTTCTGGAGCAAAAGCTTTTGTGCCATATCACAATTTGGTGGAAGGACAGGTGAGCATACACATGACTGAGAAGGAATCTGCTGGACAGATCCTTTTCTAACAAGAACCCATCCCTGCGATAACTCACTCACTTCAGCAATAATGGCATAAATCCCAATCACCTCTTAAAGGTCCCATCTTTTAATAGTTACAATAGCAGTTGAATTTCAACATGAGTCTTGGAGAGGACATTTAATTCATAGCAAACTATTACTGTCACAGGAGAGGGGGGAGCTGAAGCTTCAAACCTCCGTTCTTATGACAAGAGAAAATTTTAAATCAGACACTGAAAGTCATGCAAAAGGATTTTGTTATAAGTGAAGGTAAAATGGAATCAAAGTGAGAATAGGGTAAGGCTCAAGCAGAGAGCACTCTCAGGGGAGAGAGTGGGTTGTCTCCAATTAGAGAATGACAAAGGAAGCAATGCTGCTTCCAGATTGATGGCTGTTTGATGGTTCCCTTGAGAACTGCGGACACCTGCATTCTTTACCAATCAGGTAATCAACTCCTCCTTCATGTTGGGCAGTAGAGTTTTTGACCCTAATTGATCTTTTCTGAAACTACCACGGCAGCCATCCTATTGAGGGGGGGCTTCAGTTATAAGTCAATCCTATGTCAATGTGGGTACTGGGTTTGGAAGCTATCAGAGGTTACCTTATTGCATCTGCATCACTGAAGAATTCCCCCCATTCTGAGATAGAAGGAGACCATGGAGGCCATGACTCCTAGTTTTATCTTGACCTTTATGGGTACTGTCAAGAGTTAGTCTTATAAATCCTTCTTTCTTGAGGTATTGCCTCCCATTATCTCCGTTTACTCTCTACTCAAAGTTTGTCTATGGATAGTTTTCCCCAGATTATCTACTGCAAATTGTTTACTCATCTGTCTTGATAGTAACTTAAAGAAAAATTTAAAAATAACTGAAAGTAAACCTGTAATCTTGCTAGGCACTCCACTGTTTGATGGTTCACTCTTTACCAATCAGGTAATCAACTCCTCCTTCACGTCAATTACTTTCTGCTCATTACTTACTGCTAACATTACCAGAGGTAAGGAAGGACATTTTATGAGAGTAAAGGGATCAATGTATTAAGAGAACATATGGGTAGAATTAAAGAGAAAAATAAATTAATAATCATAATTGAAGATTATGGACACACTGATGAAAAATAGAAAAGCAAAAGAACAAACAAAACACTATTAATCAATTTAGTCCCACCAAAATGTATACCGCACTCTACCAAACAATACTACAATATACATTAATTTTATAATTGACCTTGTTTTATAAAATCAATGTTTGTAAAGTTCAATAGACAGATTAGTGGTCCCAATGACACATACATCCCAGTTATCCTTGAACCTGTGAATATGTTACCCAGTAAAGAGAAAGTAAAATTGCTGATCTCATAGTGGAGAGATTTTCCTGGATTATAGGCTTGGTCCAACATAATCATGACGGTCTTTGCAAGTTAAAAAGGAAGCCAACCTATTAGCTTTGGAAAAGGACGTGTGACAGTGTAAGGAAGGTCAGATCCACACAGAATGAGGACTCCAACAGTTTCTAGCTTTGAAAATAAGGGGGAGATATGAGCATCTCATGAGGCTGACAACAAGGTGTGGCTAGCCTGGGTGCTCACCAGAGGCCCGGGGACCTCTTCTAATTTGATGGAGGCCCTGATGTACTATGGATCTTCCAGTCATTTCTACCACATAATCATCTCTCTAACAAGGAAGTTTTTATTTTTGAAATCAACAGGAGATTCTCTCCCTTCAGGAGGAGCCCAACCTTTCTTTTAAACACTGTTCCATAATACTCTCCCCTTTGATTACCTCCAAAGCAGCCACTTGGCTACCTAACTTCAACAGTGAAACCCATACATATTCACACTTCTGACCCAGACTCAAGAAGAGGAGAGTGTACAGGCATGTGCAGTAAGGGAAGGAAGCACAAAGGCTATTTTAGAATTTCATCTAGAATACTAAGCGAGAAAATTATCAAGTTCAAATGCTCCTATGTTTTAAGTATGTTATATTGGTAATTTTAAGGAATTCCACCAAGGAAATTCCTAGTGGCTTCACTGGTTATCATACCCAGCATTTAAGGAAGAATAAAATGCATAAGCTTTTTCAGAAAAAAAAAAGGAAGACGAAATATGTCCAGTCTCACTTTATAAAGACAGAAGAGTGTATTTTACAAGAACGAAAGTTAAAGGCTGATATTCTTCAGGAACATAAACACAGAAATCTTCAACAAATTAGTAGCAAAACCAAGTTAATATTATGTGAAAAAGACAACACATTATGACCAAGTAAATGTTATCCAAAAGGAAAGATTGATTTAACATTAAGTCTTCTGATAATATAACTCATCTCCTTAAAAGAATAAAAAAGAAAATGAATATACTCATCCCAATAGATACAAAAAAGGCACTGACAAATTTCAACACTTATTCTTAAGAATTTATAAGAAATAAGAAATAGAAATGAATTTTCTCAAACTAATGAAGGATAGCAAAACAAAATATAGGTAACATCATACACGCATCATACCTAATGGTGAAATGTGGAATTAATTCCACATGAAATTCATCAAAAGGGCAGGAATCAGGTTCTCATCACCTTATTTAACTTTTCACTGAAATTCATAGGCAAAACAGTAAGTCAATAAAAATCAATAAAAAGTACAAATTAATAAAAGCAAAACTGTCATTGATTGTATGGCATACTTGTTAATAGGAAACAATTAAGGAATGAAGGAAAATCTCTAAGTAAATAGGAAAATTTAACAAGGTATCAAGAAGCAAGGTCAATAAAAACAATTTTCTACAAAAAAAATAAAATTATAAGAATAAGAAATTTTCTTCAATATGACAAGGGCAATTATTTTAAAGCAACTAGTTAGTATATAAACCTAATGAATAAAACACTGAGCACATTTTCATTAAATGAGAGCAAAAATAAGAATAGTATCTTTTGCCTTTTGTTTAAAAAATCTTTGGTAATATCCGAGAAATATGATAATTAAATACAAGATGTAATTAATATAAGGAGTTAAGGGACAGAAATATTAGGTGCAAATGATGTGATTACAGCCCTAGAAAACAATAATCAGATATGTCTAAGCAAATAATATCTTGCAACAAAATTAAAAGTGAGAATAAAATCCCAAGTACAAGAACACTAAAGTATATTGTTGAATGATATGTAAAAGAAATATTATGTTCTCACCTAGAGAAAAATGGTAAATGTTATAAAGATATTAATATTTCCAAATTAATGAAAGTTTAGTACTAATAAATTTTTAACTTGAAAACGTGCTTTGAAAATAACAAATAAGGGGCTGGTGTTGTGGCTCAGTGGTAGAGCACTCACCTACCAAGGGTGAGGTACTGGATTCAGTCCTCAGCAAAGATAAGTAAATAAAGGTATTGTGTCCATCTACAACTAAAAAATATTTTTTTAAAAAGCTTCAAATGATTATAAAAAATAAAATAAATAATAATAGTTAGAAAAGGGATTTTGCTTTTGTAGATATTAAAATGTTTTATGACTATAATAATAAATAATGCAATTAATTATTATATAATAAATGTTGAATGTTAAAAATGTTGAATATGACACAATAGATAACCCTGAAAAAGCAATAGTACTAATAAAAATACAACATATTAAAAAGGAACAAGAGAAACCACCGAATAAATTCTGGATATCAGAAAAAACTTTCACATATCAACTTAGAGTAATATTTAGTTTTTACATATTTGATTTGCATACAATACGTTCAAATATACTATTAATTATTTTATATGAATAAGCCTAAATGTCCTTCTACATAAATTTGGGATTTCACATCTAGTAAATTTTAGAACATCTGGAATGGTGGTACTGTTGTGAAAAAAAATGAGCTTGATTATTTGGAAGAGACAAAAATCACGTTTTTAAGCTGTTTTCAAGAATGAAGTCTTCAAGTCCTCAATATTTGCAAGAAATTGCATATTTTATATGTAATACACTATACTCATAAAGAACTTTATATCTTTTACTATATGTAAATTTCTAAGTATTTTTCAATATCACGTTTTTGTTCATTCTGTGTACACACAATAATAATATTTGTCCATAATTAAGAATAAAAATATTTGACATTTTGCTGGTCACGGTGGCACATGCCTATAATCTCAGCTGCTTGGGAGACCGAGGCAAGAAGATCACGAGTTTAAAACCAGCTTCAGCAAAAGCAAATCACTAAGCAACTCAGTGAGGCCCTGTCTCTAAAAAAAAATACAAAATAGGGCTGGGGATGTGGCTCAGTGGCTGAGTGCTCCTGAGTTCAATTCCCAGTGCCAAAAAAAAAAAAAGACATTTTAAAAATATTGTATTTGAAAGTGATGTTGTCCAAGATGCAATGTGGATATGGAGTCATCTTTTTTCCCCCTAAGTTTAAAACCGTAGTACTAACAGACATGGGGAAAAGAAATTAGGCCTTTAATTATTGGAGTCCAATTAATCTGCGTCTGGATTCCGCTGACACCATCAGAGATCAGGGACTTTGGCCTATTGATACAAGTGTCTTCAAGGTTTATCCTTATCTGTCTTTGTTAAATGATCTTTTCAGAAGCAACCTTGAACATTAATAAGACAACAGGCACTCAAGTTTCAGAGAGAGAGTTCTGGGAGACAGGAAGTTGAAGTAGCCACCTGGAAGTTGCTTGCACAGACTTAAATCTAACAGGATGAGATGTTTGCACATGTGTATGTTACCCAGATTCTCCTGAAGTTCTGGAAATACACATGAAGCAGGAAAATGAGGAGTGGTGCTATTGTATATTGATCAATTAAACGTGACATAAAGGGATATAAGGAGTTTCACCATTATCACCTTAAGTCCTCCAAAAAGGAGTTAATTTTTGTCCATTTCTAAGAGAGCCTCCTTCCACATTGGCCTTGCCCTTTCTTCACTGTTTGTTGATAACCTGTTATGTTTTACTTTTCTCTGAATGTGATACAAAAAAAAAATGCACTTGAGATTTGGAAGGGCTGAATCCTCTAATCCCCATAACCTTTCTGTTAACTAGGGGAGACCAGAAAGCACAGGAGGTTCACTTTCACAGAAACCTTTGTTGATACAAATTGGGTGGAAATTCAGGGAGTTACGATGTATCCCTGGTGAAGTCTCAAAACATAGGGTGCCACTGCACAGTGTGGGGTCATCTTGCTGCTTCAATATATACAAGATAAACAACAATGAAAAAGTCAGGTAAATAATTTCTGGGATTGTAAATTTACCAAACTTCGGAGGTCACCACATCCTTATAGTTTACAATTTTATTTAACATTAATAGAAAGAAAATAACCTCAGTCTCTGTTAGGTGTTGGAGGTATTCACAAGACTTGGCAGACACATAGACCCAGAATTCTATCATTCTGAGAGCTGTTTCATACTAGAGGTGACAAGAAAAAGGTGCAGTGGGCAACCCTTATAAGTAAAAATAAGAATGCAAAGCTAGTGACATTACAATCAAGAGGGGAAAAGTGAGAAAAAAAATCAATTGCCAATATCAAAGCAATATTCCAATATTGGAAAAGCAGTTGAATTCTAAAGTCTACTACAGCTCTCTTCTAGTTTGGAAGATTATTTCCCACGTATTTGCTTTTCCCAACAGCCTCATTTAAGAACATAGCCTTTACATTCAGATTTGCTGATTCCATTTCTGAATCCACCTTTCCTAGTTGAAAATTCTAGAGGAAATTATGTCAGTCTTTCTTTGCAGCACTTTGTCACCGCTAAAAGGGGGATATAAGTATACTTACCTCATTGTGATATTACATTAATTAATCTCGCTTAGAGGGAAGCAGTCAATAGAAGATTTCTACTGTTCATTTTATTTCAGTTTGGAGCAGCTAAAGGCAGACAATTCATGGCATTGTTCCATACACTGCCCTCCTGCCTTTGGTCCTCTGTCTTTCATCTCCTCCTCTGTCTGCCCCTTTTTATAGGTTGGTTTCTTAAGAGGCCTGCACTTGCTTTCCAGGTTCCTTGGGCAAGTCTGGCTTGATCAAGCAGGCGAGGGGCCAGGGGGCTTGCTGAGCCTCTCCAGTGTCCTGGCTTTGCTCATTGAAAGCTCCATCGAGCTGTGGAGAGTGCCAGACATGGATTTCATTAATCCTACCATCAGTAGGTCTGAATTCACCGCAACTAATACAATACCTGTTTCTCTGACGATGCCAACATTTCCTTGACACCCTGTATGACCTCCTGTTATTTCTCAACAAAATCTGGCAAGCACACTCTGGCTGGTGAAGTAAAACATCCCAGCAAGCCACAAACTGCTGAGAGCATCCATGCTGAAATGAACAGGACATTCCAAAGAGATCCACAGCAGCTAAGCTCAGAAGAAAAAAAAAATGAAAGAAAGAATACAGAATCACTTATAGAAGAGAGCAATCCTCCAGTTCTCTAGATTTTCATGTTTATCTTCCCTAAATTGAAAACCAGGGAGGCGTCCACCCTAAAATCCCACACCATTCTTACTCCAGTGTCATCTTTTGAGATGTTATTCCCAACTGTCCCCATCAGGCTTCACCGTACAAAAAGAATCACAGATGTCCTCTTGATGGGATGAGCCTCTAAAATCTTTGAAGTTTCTGGCAACAACACCAAAAGAGAAAGCAACATGCCCTATGTACAAGGAGATTTAGTTAGGGCTCAATTTGAGGATAAAATCAGTCAGAAAATGGCTCTGTGAACTAAGAAATATACAAAGAAAACTAGGGTTTGTTTAATTTCAAAGGCTTTAACTTTTCTCTTATGGTTTTGATGAAAAAATAATCTATATTAAACTAGTTTTCATGTTCTTTATCTTACTCTTCTGTGAGTCTATGGTGAGATTTTTATTTTCTTGGCTAAAATACCAGATTTTTCCTCAAAGCCCTCTCTAGCAGAATGATACTATAATGTTAATGGAGAGACCACTGAGGCAATTGTCATAGATGGTCCATACAGTCTTTAAAAATATTTTAATAGTTGCATTGATTTATAGGGTAGAGTGTGATCATTGATACATGTATACAATGTGTAATGATCAAATTAGGGTAATTAGCATTTGTTATCTCCTTTAACATTTATAATTTCATTTTTCTGGGAGCCTTGGAACTCCTTTCTTCTAGGTCTTTATAACATACAATATAACAAATTGGTGTAGACTACAGCCACCCTGCTGTGCTGTGGAACACTAGTACTTCCTCTATCTATATTTGATATTCACCAACCAACCTTCCTCTATCCTCCCTCCCTTTTCCTTTATGGTACCCATTGATCACTATTCTACTCTCTGCTTCTACCAAACTAACTTTTTAAGCTTCTACTATGACTGAGAACATGTGGTATTTGACTTCTTGTGCCTAGCTTCATTTTTCCATAATTAAGACATAGCTGTTGAATGGTGATATATTCTAATTGCTGTTACAGGGAATATTGGGAAAGAATAATGTGGAGGACTTTCCTGCTCTCAAAGAACTCATACTGCAATGACAGGATAAGACTAAGTAAATTGATAATTATACACTGTAGGATTACTGTAAAGCAAATGTTCATGGTTCCATGGGAGAGGAAAAGAGAAGAGTCTATTTTAATTTGAGAGGCATAAAAAATGGTTATCTTGAGGCATAAGAAAAGGTTTCTATGAGACAAAGGCTATGTACAGTGGCAATCTGAAGAAAAACATGAGAATCTGGCACTGCTGTGTAGACCGTTAATGCACTTGTAACAAAGGAAAGTGTCCAAGTGTTTTCAAATCAAGCCAGCCAAAAAAAGAAAGTAGCTCAATTTGTTTAAGATTTAGTCATCTCAATGATCAGAGGCACTCATTGCTGGTTATTGCACCACCAAAGAAAAACTGCTACCTAGTCTCAAATCTCCATGGGGCAAGGTTTCATTCTGACATCTGATCACGCCTGGTATCCTTCCTCCATTCTACATGAAGTGGATACTAACAAACACCCAAATGATAGTGAGCCTAGTGAGAAAGGCTTGAATAGAGCTAGCAAAATTAAATTAACACGTAGGAACGGACACAAGTGAGCCAAGCTGGGAAAGGCTTTATCTGTTAATGGACACTGGGGTTTGGAAAAGAAGTTTTCTTGCAAATGAAGCCAAGAACCTGGGTGTTCATATTTCCTTTACTGGTGATGCAGTTGGTGAAGGTCAACCTGGGTACCTGCTCCTTGTTCCTTGTGTGCATACACACCACTCACAGAGGTCTGTGAGGACACTAAGCAAGGAGAACATAATGCCTTGAATGATATGTTAGAATGTGACATTCCCAGTTACATATTCTCACTGAGTTTTAATGACCTGATCTGTGTAAGAATACTGAAAGTCCTAAGGGACTCCTAAAGATATTAAAAATTATATGCAGCCACATCTGGAATATTATCTATGACTTCATTTTCAGAGTTTTCTCTAATTAGAACTTCTAACATTTTAATTGTTTTTATACATTATTTACATGCAACCTCTCAATTAATTCTTGCAAGCAGAGCTTATGATAGAGGTATTATTAACCCCACTTACAGATGTGGAAATGAAGACGGTTTACTTGCTCAAGGTTATCTAATGGAGAAAAACACACAAACATAATTCAAACATTTATCTTTTAATTCCAAGTTTTATGAAGATACTAATACATTCTTTGTCCTCTGAATATTCATTGTATTGTATTTGTTTGAAAGTGCTTCCTAATTGGCAATGTGTTGTAAACATGAGATACTACATAATTACTAAAGGTGTCATTGTTTATTTATTTGTTCTTTCTTTAGCAAAACTTTTCTGAACATCTGTTTTATGTGTTCCTCACTGTTCTAAGTACTAGAGGAATATTAGGAACTACTTTGCTAACTAGATCTAAAAATATAGAGAGACAGAATATATTTATTTTTTATATATTGCTATATGTAAAAAAAATAGTCATTTCCAAGACAATCATTCTTGAGCAATCACTTTGATAGTTTTCTGCATCATGGCAGGACATCAGTAATTTCAGATGTTGGATTTTAGCCACTGGAATGGCTTTGTTATTGGCCTTAAAAGTATTTCACCGTTACGTTTGATTGCACCCATTTGAGTAAAAGTAGATCACTATACACTGGTGTGCAGTGACCTAGTTAAATATACATGTAAATGACAGCTTTTTCAATGGAGTAGTTTTAAGATAAGCAGTAAATATTTAGATTCCTTTAAAGTATTGTTTCAAAAATGGCAGCACTGATTCACAAAAATTGGAAGACCAAGTTAGAGGCTTTCCTTTATTACTCTGCATGGCAAATAATTATAATTTCACCTTCTAATTCATTTGAAATGCTACAGGATTTATAGAAGACCTCCAAGAGACTATGAATATACTATAAAATACAATATAGTCATTTTTTTGTATCAAAAGTTAGGCTTCTTCATCTAGTAAGATATGGCACAATGATTTTAGAGTAAAAAGTACATTGTTAGATTACCCAACAAGCAAGATATTGGTGGTTAGGTTAGTTAGGCTGTCTAATAATTACTAGTCCTATGTTTGGGATAAATGTTAAAATATGTTTAATAGCTGCAAGTGATCTGAATTAGCTGACCATTTTGAAATTAAAAGTTATTTTGCAGTCAGGTATTAATTATCAGGAAAAAATTCACTTTAATTATATGGTTCCAAAAGCCAATTGGTCACTTCTGCCTCTTTGCTTATATATATTGTTTGTTAGTCTAATATGCTGAGCATATTCACAGATTTTTTTCATTCAACTTCATTAAAGATGCCTATTTAGATAGACTAAATTATTTAAAATTGCCAATATTATACTACATTTCTCCTATAGAAATGGAAATTTCAAATGATTCAACTTAGTAGATGGTCCTCTTGATAGTAGCAATCTTAGGTCTGTCTGCCTGGCTCTGCATGCCTTTCATGAAAACCCTTTCCTTTAATTGAATCAGTTAAAATAAAATTAAAGAGGTTTGAAATGTATTCTTCCCTTTCTTCACTTAATCAAATTATTGTTCCTACATTTTCAAGTGTCCTTATGAAATTATTAAAAGAATGATACTTCCAACTAAAATATGCAATAAGAACATTTTAGAGGGAGAATTAGAGGGAGAAAAGAATACCTGTTTCCTCAAAATATAGGGATGGGTAAAGGTATAGAAGTTGGTGCCTCATGTAATTATGTGTAATCAATACAACACCAAGTGGTGAAAGACAATAACATTATAGTATTTTGACCATTATCAATAGTAGCATGAACTCTTAACACTCTGATAGTAAAATAAATAAATAAGTAAGCTTTGAATTTTTCAGAATAGATGACTAATGAGCAGTACCTGCTTTAGTATTTATTTTTTTATACTAGGTCACGATTGACTTTCCTTATTTCATATTTAAAAATCATGTTGACATTGGCAATGTTTCTATCTCTGAAATAATCAGTTTTCTCCTATGACTTTATTATGGTGGTGCTCTAACTTGGACTAAGTATGTTAGGTCCCAGAGAGTTCTAGTTTTAAATTAGCAATTTATCTGTCTTCCTCCACTTACCTTATTTTTGTCAGAACTATTTCATCTTAACCCAGACTTGATATAATGGATTACAGTCATGAACTGAAATGTAAGTCAGTGGACCGGTGCTAGATAAGGTGATCCATGACCAGATTGTTCTGACCTTTCAGAGTACTGTCTGCTAACCTCCTTGGCAAGTTGAATTCACTCTTCTCATTCAAGCATAACTGAGATCATTTAAACATTAAAGGACTAGAACTTCTCTCACTCTCATCCTTTGACCTAGTTTAAACCTGCTGCTACTCCCTAGTACAGCATGTGAGAGAGTGTGTGGGTAAATATTTAAATTTGAACTTATATGTGTATACATGTGCATACCCAATGGTGTGTGCTTTAGAAGAGGTGATCTATTTTTTGGAATGGTACCAGGTTTTGTGTTTCATGTTTCACATGCAAATGAGCAACATCAAATTAACCTATAATGCCAATAGATCCACATGTCTTAACAGATAGCTATCATTTATGAATCTTCTTCCTGTGTCTTAAATTTCTTGCCTCTTCTCTTAAAATTTACATTAGGATGTTTTGAAAACACATGGTGAAATGAATTGTAAAATATTGGATCAAAGGATTGATAAGGATAAGTGATTCAAGCCTTTAAAATATCATGAAAGTTGGTACTGATACACTGTTAAAATATCTGTTGAAAACAACAAACACATTCTGTATTACACCAAAAGGAACAGAAATACTAAGGCATAAGATGCAGGGATGCTTATGGAAATAGCCAGGCTTTAATAGATATACTAGTTGAGGAAAGAAAATGCAACAGCTGATTCTATTGTAAAACAGGACCCCACAACTCTGTTAACCAGAGTGATTATCAATGAGGAGAGAAGAACCAGCATGTTTGAACAGCACAGGGATAAACATCTTCTCTATTCCAGGATAGTTGGTAGGTGTATTAGTTAGCTTTGTGTTGTTATGACAAAATACCTGAGATAATTTAGCAATAAGAAAGGTTTCTTTTGGCTTGTAATTTTGGAAAATTTAGTCCATCATTGGTTGACCTTATTTTTAGCCTGCAGTGTGATGGGAGCAAGGGGCATTGAAAACAGTTCAGATCATGGCAACTAGGAATCGAAGAGAGAAAGAAGAGGGACCATGGTTCCAATATATCCTGCAGTGTTGGGCCCACATATGACTGGAAGACTTATAGCTAGACCCTACTTCTTGAAGACTCCACAGCCTTCCAGTAGTAAGACAGGTTGGGGAAGTCTTTACCACACATTCCAACCAGAGCAGAACTAGGTAGTTGATAGGGCTTACTGAGAATAATGGGAATTTTAAAAATCCAAAAAGTAAAAGAGACCAGATAAAAGTAAATGCAGTCATTTGGTAATAGCACCAATGCCTGTTTTTAGTCCAGGAACTAAATAAATGGTTCCAAGGACACAGACAGAATTCCTTAGGAAAAGAGAGGGTCCTCCAACAAGTGTATGAGCAGCCATCTGAATAAAATACCCCAACCCTACACCCAGATTCTAGATCTTAACCAATTCTCAATCCCTATACTTATTGAAAAGTATTGAAGAGGTGGGGTCTTCACGTGGAATGACTTTATAACACCATAACATGTAGTCAGTCATGATTCTCCTAGTCTCTCAAAGAACTTAGGACTGTTTAATCAGGTAAACATGCACTGTCAAAATGTGAATACTCTGATATTTGGAGAACTGTTGAACATGGAGCTTAAATTGTTATCAAAACCTGAGGGTCTCAATCATTGCCAGTCTTGCTATTAAAACAGATATAAATAAGCTCCTGATAATAGACAAATTTCTTGCCCAGACCAAGCTAAACTCAATTGCATTATATTATGAACATCTCAGAAGTTACTGCTCTGTTCCTTTGATTTATACCTAGAATGGGAATACTTGTCTGTAATACTTGTCTGTGAATCCGTGTCAGAGTCTTGGACTATGGATTCAAAGCTATTGAAGTGGGGATAGAGGAGTAGAAACCTGTATCTTTATAATCAACTCATACTTCTGCAAGATGATAAATGAAAAATTCCCTGTGGGATTAAACGTGAACTGTGAAGTACTTCTTATTCCAGGTTAACATCTGGCAGAGGACTCTACCATGGGAGACCATTGGCAGTGCAATGGACCAGAGTGGACTAAAAAATGGAGTACCTTTAATGATGGAAATGGAAGTTATATTTGCATAGACCCACCAACATGAGCTTCAACTACCTAAATTTTTGGAGTTTGCCCAATATCCACAGAGATTAAACAGAGAGTCCCTACCCAATCCTTCAAGGAGAAAAATCAGAACAATCAGTTTTATTTCAAGAAGTTACATTGAGCAGGGCACTGTGGCACACATCTGTAATCCTAGTGAATTGGGAGGCTGAGGTAGGAGGATTGCAAGTTTGAGGCCAGCCTGGGCAACATAGTGAGACCCTGTCTCAAAAATTAAAAAGGACTGGTGATATAGCTCAATGGTACAGTGTCCCTGGATGCAATCTTCAGTACCTGTTCTCCAAATACTAAAGGCTACAGAAGGGAGAAATCATTAATTTTGACTGAGCTAGATATTTATTTAAAGTATAGGTCTTGGCTCAAGAGTTTATAGCATTTCATATAGGCATTTCATTACCTAAAAAAACTGAATAACACCTCAGAAAAAGGAAAATTCCCGTCAAAATGTATGAAAATGGGCTTCATGACCCATCATCATACACTGTCCCACCCAGAATATGACAACTTTAGAGCAGATGCCTATTTGGCATCAACATGTAGATGCTAAGTATTAAGCTATTCTCCAGGTTGTAGTTATACCCTAAATCAATGAATTGGGTCGTAGGCCCTAATATGATAGAATATTCTATTCCCAAATCAAAGATGGGAGATATCAGTGACCTCACTCACCCTTACCCTAAATTCTCACTTGGAGGAATTTGTGCTTTAGTCTCTAGTTGTCCTATTCCAGAGAAGATCCACCCCCACCAGAAACATAGAAAGAGTCCTACAGAATTTTGAGCTATGGTTACCACAAATTCCTTTAGGCTCCTTATGACAAGAGACCAGCAGATAAGAAGAATGGTCACTATGTGTGTGAATAGTTAATCCCCAGCAGCAGGAGGAGAATGAGCTATTATTACACAACAGTGATAAGGAGGAAATGATTCAGCATCTGTTTGATCTACTGATGTAATTCCTAGTACTCTCTTGCCTAGTTGGATGATAAATAGACATTAACCACAGCATTTAAAGACCATGGTGGCTGGGGTCTCAGTCTGCATCAGGGTTACTACCTGGGTCACTACTATGTCAGCTACCTACATAGCAGAGGTGCTTTAGAAGCACATCTGGAAAGAATGATAGAAAAGAGACAAACTTAGTATTGATTGTAGGCTCAAGATGTACTGCAGTCGGAAAATCATAGTTTGTCACATTAAAATTTTTCTTGTAACAAAGGAATAAAGACCAAACATCAGCTAGAATTCTGTAGGAGCTCTCCCAAGATGGGATGGATATACTAGTGAAGCAAGTGAATCTAAGAAGTGCAAGGAGTACATTGTTGGAGATATTTTGAGTCTTGTACCACTCAGAACCTCTTTCAGAATAAATTTCAGATATTAATTCTCTCTGATGTGACTATTATAGGATGCTGAGTTTCTTTCAAGAAATTGAGTTCCGCTGAAGGGAAATATACCACTCAAGGTTAACCTCACTTTCAAGGCCAAGGTCTAAATACTGTTCAATTGCCTTAGTTCCAAAGAGCTGTCCCAATTTCAAAGCTCCCCAGGTGACTGGGTCTTAAGGGCCTTATTTAGACCCTATCATCATTCAATTTTTCTGTTTTCTAAACTTACTCATAATTCTTTAGGTATGTGAAAATTTCCTGCATGCAAGTCTTTGGATCAATATCTGTTTTCTAAAGAATCTGATTTAGTACACAAGGTCACATGGACAGGACATGACAACCAATATCAGAATTCACACCTGCAGACTCACATTGCAGTGCCCTCTCCTCTACATCACATTGCTGAGTCCTCTCAATGTGGTTTATATCCCTGCCATTATATTATGAGATATAAGTTACCTATTCACATGTGTGTGTGTCCCAAGCTAAGATATAAATCCTTGAAAATGAGGACTTACTTATTTCCTAAACTGAGAATATCGAGATTTCTGTATTGAGTAATTAATATTTTATTTGTTGAATGGACAACTTTTAAATTGCTACTATTATAGATAAACAATTTTCAAATTTATGTAAAAATAATGAGTTTACATTCAAATATTTTCTTCACAGTAATTATAGCATATTAGAATGGCTGTCAACAAGACAGTGCTGCTCTTTCTAACTTTGCTCTCTATTACTACCAGTGCAAGCATATTCACAAAACTCAATTCTGCTTCCTTCTTGTTACTCCTACATTTTTATTGCCATCTTTATCTTTCTAAACATTATGTAATTTTCTTGCTCAGAAGCTGCACACACTCCTGTTTTATAAAGAACAAGTTTAAACCCAGTAAATTTTTCTGAATGTATACAAGATACTCTCTACTAGATTATCACCTAACTTTCTAGGTTACTTGCCATTTCTTTATGCACTCCCAATTTTTTCCTGCATAATTTCACTCTCACAATTTCCTTTCCTCTCAACTGCTCTGACACATTCTATTATTCAAAATTTTAACATTATTTCACAGATATTATCCTCTTAATGCACATATTTTTCTAATAACTTTACTCCCATGATAAAAATAATTTTGTTTTACATTTATTTTTTTGATTTTGATTCTATTTTTTTGATTCTATTCTGTATGGCATCATTTTATGACATGCAGATTATTCAGGTTAGTTGTTTTCTTTTTTTTTTTAAGAGAGAGTGAGAGAATTTTTAATATTTATTTTTTAGTTCTCGGCGGACACAACATCTTTGTTGGTATGTGGTGCTGAGGATCGAACCCGGGCCGCACGCATGCCAGGCGAGCGCGCTACCGCTTGAGCCACATCCCCAGCCCTAGTTGTTTTCTTATCCCCCATGTTTTCCCTTTTCTCCCTCAATGATGAGGTACAAGTGGATGCTGACAACATAATAAATGGATGATCAAGCTGTACAACTGATTTGTTTCACTTAAGAGATGTGTATCAAATTAAAGCAATTAGGTGGCACCCATATATATAATGAGGAGAGATATTAAGGATAGAAGTTGAAAACAGGTGGATTCCAGGTAGAACAAAGGCATTGGCACAGAAAAGGATCTTTGCCTCCTACCTATATTCAATTGTTAAATTCAGTGACAATAGTGAGAAAATGCATCACAATACAGTTTCATAAATTATTTTAATGTAATGTTTTAATAATGACATTAATATTAGAGTCATTCTAAATTGTTTAATAAGTTTTACAAGTTTGATCCTTGTAAGTACTAATGGGGTACCATGCAAAGTTTCAACACATGTATAAATTGTATAACAGTAAAGGTATTTAGCACTTCTATCACCTCACAAATTTATCATTTATTTGAAGAACAATCAAAATTTTCTCTTTTAGTTGTTTTGAAATATTCAATATTAAATAGATCAAATTCAAAATATTTAATATAATATTTTTAACCATAGCCAGCCACTGTGAAATAAAACACAAGAACTTATTTCTTCTGCCTGACTTAGTGTATATTGACATTCCTCCCCATCCTAACCTCTGGCAACCACTCTTCTACACTCCACTTATATGACATTTGCTTTTTTAGAATTCTCATAAGTTAGATCACATGGTATTTATCTTTCTGTGCCTAATTTCACTTAAGATAATAATCTCCAGGTTATCCATGTTTCTGAAAGTGTCAGGATTTCTGTTTTTAACTACTAAACAGTATTCCATTGTGGATATATACCATGTTTACTTTATTGCTTCATACATGATGGACAATTTGGTTGATTCAATAACTTTGCTATTTTTAATAGTGCTGCAAAGAACACAGGAGTGCAGATGTCTCTTTGATTTAGTGATTTCATTTCCTTTTGATATGTACCCAGTAGTGAGCTTGCTGGACCATATGGCAGATCTATTTTCAATTTTTAGAGGAACCTCCATAATATTTTTTATAAGAGATATACTAAGTTACATTCCCATTGACAGTGTCCCTTACCCCACTTCCATGCCACATCATACAACATCTATGTGTCTTTTGATAATAGCCACTTTAATTGAGATAAAGTGGTATATTGTTGTGGTTTTGATTTACATTTCCTGATTAATGATGTTAAAAATTCATGTATTAAAAATTCATGTAAATGTATATTTATATGTTATTTGTATGTAAATATATTTATATATTAATACATATGGGCTACTTATGTGTTTTTAGTGAGAATTGTCTATTTGTATCTTTTACTCACTTTGATTTCATTACTTATTTTGGGGTGTATTGAGTTGTTTCATTTTCTTATATATTCTGAATAGTAACTCCTTGTCAGATACGAAGCTTCCAAATATTTTCTACATTCTCTATATTGTCTTTTCGTACTGTCAATTGTTTCCTTTGCTATGCAGAAGTTTACTTTAGAAAATAATATTAGCACATTTGTTTTTGCTTTCTGTGCATATGGGATCTTATTCAAAAAAATACCCTTACCCAGACCAACATCCTGTAGCCTTTCTGTAAGTATTATCATTTCAGATCATACTCTGAAGATTTGTATGTGGTGAGAGACAGGGATCTAACTTCTTTTTTTCTGCATGTGTATATCTAGCACCATTTATGGAAAAAAGACTTCTGACATTGTGTGCTCTTGGCACCTTTGTTGAAAATCAATTGATTGTAATCCTCTATTCCATTCCATTGGTCTACATTTTTGTTTTTATACCAAGACCTTAATGATTTGGGTATCATAGGTTTGTATTATATTTTGAGTTCAGGTAGTGTGATGTCTCCAGCTCTTTGTTATTTTAATCAAAACTTCTTAGGCTGGTTGTGTGTGTGTGTGTGTGTGTGTGTGTGTGTGTGTGTGTTTGTGGGGCCCTACAAATTTTAAGATTTTTTTTCCTATTTCTCTGAAGTATGCAATAGGTATTTTGATAAGCATTGTTGAATCCATAGATTATTTTGTATAGCATAGTTATTTTAACAATATTTTCTGATGATTGTCTCTCTGGATGATTCCATTTTTGTAAATGAGGTATTCAAGTTTCCTACTAGTATGATATTGCTGTCAATTTCTCTCTTTAAATCTATTAATATCTGCTTTTTATACTAAGATTTCCCCATGTTTAGTGCATATATAGTTGTGATTGTTATATATTCTTACTGAATTAATCTTTTTACCATGATGCTGTGGGCTTCTTTTTCTCACTATATGTCTTTTAATTTAAAATCTATTTTATGTGATATAAGTGTCACTGTCCCTGCTTTATTGTGGTTCCAATTTGCATGGAATATTTTTTGCATCTCTTCACTTTCAGAGTATGTTTATCTTTATGGGTGAAGGGAGTCTTCCAGACAACAGAGAGTTGAGTCTTTTTTTTTCAAACCCATTAAGCCACACTATCTTTTAGTTAGAGAACTTAATCCATTTATATTTAGGATGGTTATTGATAGATCATGATTTATTACTTATTTTGCTGTTTCCTAATTTATTTGTAGATATTTTACTCCTTTCTTCCTGTATAATTATCTTCCATTGTAGTTAAGTGATTTTTTCTAGTTATATGTTTTATTCATCTTTAGTGTGTCTTTTGTAAGTGTTTTGCTTTGTGGTTACCATAAAGTTTACCAAAACAGTCTTATATCAGGTTATTTTAAACTAATAACAACTTAAGTTTTTTGTAATAATAAGAGGAAAATATAAGACTATATATTAACCTCATATTTCCTCTTACATTTTGAAATTTTAGTAGTATAATTCACATATTTCTCTATTGCATATCTGGTAATGTATTATTATAATTATTATTGTTTATAATAATTTTGCCTTTTAGCTTTCATAGTACATATAAATGATTGCACATCACGTTTACAGTATTAGAGAATTCTAAATTAAATTTTGTACTTACTTTTACCATTATACTTTCAAGTGTTTTCATGTTATTCACTAGTATACTTGTCTTTCAACTTGGATGATTCTTTGTAGCATTTCTTGAAAAATAGATCTGGTAATGATGAAGTTTCTTAGTTTTTGTTTATCTGGGTAAATCTTAATCTCTCATTCATTTCTACAGGAAAGATATGATGAATTAGTCTTTTTTCCTTTCATCACTTTGAATTCTGTTATGAGCTGCATGGATGTCATGTTGGTTTCCTTCACATGTAATATTTTTCTTATCTCTGACAGCTTTCATAAGTTGTCTTTGATTTTTAATAGTGTATTATATGTCTAGGTGGACTTCTCTTTTGGTTTAATTTGATTGTGGATTTCTGTGCTTCCTGTTCCTATGTATTAGCATCTATCACTGACCTAGGGAAATTTTCAGCCATTATTTTAAAAATATGCTTTTTTGTCCCCCATCCTTTTTTTCCCATACCAGGGATTGAACCCAGGGCCAGTTAATCACTGAACCACATTCCCAGCCCTTTTTAATATTTTCTAATTTAGAGACAGGGTCTTGTTGAGTTGCTAAGTGCCTCGCTAATCTGCTGAAGCTGGCTTTGAACTTGCAATTCTCCTGCGTCAGCCACCCCTTTGCTGGGATCACAGTGTATGCCATTGCACCCAGCTGCTTTTTTGCCCCTTTCTCATTCTTCTCTCTACAATACATATTACACAAATATTTGACTTCCTGATTGTTTCATCAGCTATTTCATTGTCTTGGCTAAAGGATCTGACCAGAACAATTTTAGGGAAGAAAAGTTTATTTTACATTTCATGGTTTTAGAGGTCTTAGTCCATAGAAGCCCTGCTCCATTCCTTGGGGCTTGAGGTGATGCAGAACATCATGGCGGAAAAGTGTGACAGAGAGAAGCAGCTCACATCAAGATCAAGAAGCAGAGAGGGATTCCACTCACCAAATACAAATATATACACAAAGCCATGCCCCAATTCTCACCTCCTCCTGCCACATCCTACCACTTCAGTTTCCACTCATCAGTTAATCCCTATCACAGGATAAAATGACTGATTGAGTTAAGACTCTTACAACCCAAACATTTCTTCTCTTCTTACACCATCTCACATGTGAACTTCTGGGAGATACCTCACATCAAAACTGATAGTCTTCCATAATTGCTATAGACTGTCATTCTTCCTTCATTTTGCTCCACTGGCTGGATAATTCAAATGATTTGTGTTCTAGTTAACTGATTTTTTTCCTTTGGTGAGTGACTTTGCTGTTGAAGCTTTTTATTGAATTTTTAGCCAATCATTGTATTCGTCATCTCTAGGATTCCTATGTGTTATTTTTTATTGCTTCTATTTTTCATCTATCTTTTCACTTTTGTGTATTATTTTTTTAAATTACATTAAGTTTTCTATCCATTTGTTTGTTATAGTTTGGTGAACTTGCCTATGAGCATTGCTCTGAATTTATTGTAATTTTATAGACATCGTTTTCTTTGTGTTTTATTATTAGATATGTTATTGTTTCTTTGAGAAATATCATGGTTTTCTGATTATTTATGATCTTTAAGATTTTGCATTACCTGTGCATTTGAGGACACAGTACTGTCTTCTGGCTTTTATGAGTGTTTTTAGGCAGAAAGAGAGCATCATACAATTAAGTGTAGACAGCTTGTGATTACTCAGGCAGGAAGAGCCTGTTGGGAGTTCTCTGGTGGATTGGGCTATTGCCTTTGCTCTGATGTATGATGGGGCTCTCCTGATCGAGAGAACTTTAGCTAAACTGTAATATCAGGTGGAGCTGTAAGCTAGTCACTGCTATGAATTTTGTTCAGGATTGCAACAAAATGCATTCCATGACTGGGTAATCCATGTATTTGGAATCTGCAGTTGAATAGGTATGCAGACTGAACTCTGAGTTTCAGTGGAGTCACTATTCTAGACAAGTGGTACTGATAGCCATGTTCCTTAGATTCCTTAGAAATATGTAATTGAAAATGTTCTCTCTAAGTGGAGACACAGAATGGGTTTATGGCTGAGTTGAGCTTGCCTTACAAATCTTACCATTACAGCCACTTTGCTTCTCTGAAGTCAACAAAGATGAACAGGGCCAAGTGAGGTTGCTGGGGTGGGCTGACTAGGGAGGCTAGCCATCTAATAGTTCAAGCTAGAGTGAGCTTCACACCATGCTTTTAAAGGTGACCACTCAATTTTGCAAATGTTCTATGTTGTTTCCTGTTATTCCTGATTGTCACATCTAGCAAGGACACAATCTATATGCTAGCCACTTTCTTTGCTTTTTACCTGAATTCTATGCAGTCACACCATTCTATTTTCCTAGTGTCCTCTGTGAAGTGAGATTACAGCATGCTTTTCAGGAAGCATTTCATAAAGCTAGAAAAGAAGATGCCTGCTTGTGGTTCTCTTTCCCCTCTATAGGAACCATGACCTCTTGGAAATCCCCTCCATCTGGTACTATCCTAACTTTGGAAGGAGAAGCGGGTGGTGTGGTCAGAGTGAGACTATTCCTTTTACCCTCCTAATTCAGACTTCAATCAGTTATACCTATCATGTTTCTAGGTATTTTCAAAGTATAGTCTAGTCTGTGAATAATTATGAGTTGAACATTGTGGGGTGTGGGAGAGATGGGGCCTAAGTCTTCTTACTCTGCCATCTAGCTGATGTGACTCTTGTTGTAATTATAAATCATATTCTAAAAATACTGTAATTTATGTTATGTGTATATGATTGCTTTAAGTTCTACTAAATATATCCTTTAAATTTACTTGTTTTACAGATAGGCAGCATTTTAAACAGGCCATGATAAAGTTTAATTTTTTTACTGTATGCTGTAATTTTGACTTTAGTTTTCTACTTTGGGAACTATGGGGGATGTTGAGATAATTTTTAGCACTTTGATATATACTTCATTGGTATGTGATTAGAAATACAATGAACAGCAATCAGAACTTTCTTAGGCTACTTGATAGTTGAAATAAAATTTCCCAGGTTGAGTTCAGCACCTTGGCCAGAGCAATGGAATCAAGGATGTTTTCATACATTTTGTATACCTTGGATTCAATAGGGCAATTATTGCCATTGATAATAAGCAAAAATTATATATACAAAAGTGATTGACAAAGAAACACAATAGCCAACCATAAGCATTCTATAAGTATATACTAAAGTCTTCAAGCAGTTAAATATGAATCCTTTAAATAAATTAATCAATTATTATTCAGCCCTAGGGCTAAATAAAACATAAAAGATAACCTAATCCAAAATCACTGCCTTCCATTATAAATGGACAAAGGTTTTTGCTTGACTTTTTCAAATTGGTCCATAAAATTAAATTATCCTTATCATTGTAAATACACCTCTTAAAATGCCATGGTGCAAGGGATTATATACTCAAAACTTTCAAGAAAGCAGTGTTCTAGATCTAGTTATTTATGTGAACTAGAATAAGCAATATTAAAATTTTATATTTAAGTTTTCATCTGTACAAAGAAGGATACTATTTTTAAAATACTGTTAGTTGTAGTTGGACACAATACCTTTATTTTATTTTATTTTATTTTATTTTAATGTGATGCTGAGGATTAAACCCAGCATCTTGCATGTGCTAGGCAAGCACTCTACCACTGAGTTCTGAAGAATACTATTTTTTCAATTACATACTTATCTTATGAAAGTGGCAGGGTAAAAGTATATTATGCTATGGTCAGGACTCACAATCTGTTAGCATACTTCATTTGGATGGCACTGACAGGCTTTATCAGGTTTTAAATATTTGCCAACCTTAACTGTTTATATTTTTTAATTATTAATTCATATTTTATTTGCATTGATAAAATACAAACGTTTGAGTATACCAAGGGGCTGTAGTACAGAAACATTCTAGAAATAATTCTCCACAATCTAAAAAATAACCAGGAAAGCTAGTGATTCTAATAGTTCGAAATATTAAACATATTTCCATTAATCTTAAATATATATACCTTTTAATATTTATTTTTCCTTTTGCATTAGAGGGCTCAAGATAATGGAGGTGCCCTGAAACTTCTCCTGCCCTCCTATAATGTGTAAGTTACAGGTTCAAATCAAATTTTAAGGTAGACTACTATGGACACTTTTGTGGGGGTCTAATCAGATGAATGTCAAGAATAGTCAACCCATTCTGGAATACCACCAACAAGATGTGAGAACTTACTCTACTCAATATCAAGAGTTTAAATATACAGTAACTCAAACAGTGTAATATTGCCAGTAAGGTTTTATAGGAAGTCAATAAACAGATTTATTCTTTTATGTAAAATTGACTTATGGTAAAGGTGGTAGTATAGAAAAGATAGCTTTTTAAATAAATAGGGCAAGGTCAAATGCATAATTATATGGAGAAAATATTGAGCTTGATACCTACTAATTGACGCACAAAAATTAATCCCAAGGTCACAAGGGCCAGAAGAGAACTGTTTATATTTTTAATAGAACAATTGAATAATAGAGGCACATACTTGTTTAATAATTTAGAATCTTAAATGAGGAGTGAAATAATTCGTAATGTGCTTCTTCAGATTAAGTACCATAATACTTTTCAGTGTGCATATAGAAATAAGTTCTTTGTTTTACTCATATAAAGGTCAAAGTGATTAGTAGAGAATTTCTGAATGGTGGATTTAAAGTGATTTCTATGTAGAAAAAACCCAAGTGTTAGGATCTAGTAATTCAGTTAAGTTTAAGTAAAAAGCACAAGATAGCAAACTGCCTTTTGCTGAAGCTCCTACCACCGCCCCATTTTCTTTCTCTCTCTTACTCTTCCATATTTATTATCTTAAAAGCAGATTAGAACGTAACATGGACTAGAAGTGTTAGGAAAAGACCCATGGGAAGATAAGAAATATGTATGTTGTAGATGAATTATTTTACTCTGTCTTATGTTTATTTTATTTCATGGTCTCTTGGGATTTTCGATATTTTAAAGAGATTTATTGTAAAATTACACACAATGAAGCCATAAAATGCTAATATTTATGTATGTTGATGCAAAAACATATCCATAATGAATTCATATATTCAAAGCCAGCCAATTCAACATAACAAATTGTCATTTCTCCAGTAAATCAATGTTACATACAAAAAATACATAGCTGTTATAGAATAAAATAATATTTTCTTGGTGCATAATAATTATACAAAAGAGTGGATTTCATTGATTTATTTGTATATGCACATAACAATTTTAATCCCCATACTTCCTCTTGTCCTCCCCCCTCCTACCTCCCCATGTCTACCCTACTGTTCTCCCCATTATTATCATGAAAATTACCTATTTTTCCTGCTTCCTTCGTAACTTCCACATATGATATAAAAAATATGACTCTTGACTTTCTGAATCTGGCTCATTTCGCTTAACTCAATGCTTATTAAACTGCTTGAAGACTTCAGTATGTACTTATAGAATGCTCATAGTTGTCTATTGTGTTTCTTTGTGTCAATCTGCATTTCCACTAACAGTGTATTATTATTCCTTTTTTATTTTTTTAGTTGTAGGTGGACACAATATCTTAATTTATTTATTTTTTATGTGATACTGAGGATCTGGCCCAGAGCCTCACACTCACAAGGCAGGTACTCTACCACTGAGCTATAGTTCCAGTCCTACTGTTCCTTTTCCCCAACATTCTCACCATCATTTATTTTATTTGTGTTCTTGACGATTGCCATTCTAACTGGAGTTAGACACAATCTTTGAATAGTTTTGATTTGTGTTTTCCTGATGGCTATAAATGTTGAACATTTTTGCACATAGTTATTGGCCATTTGTACTTTTTCTTTTGAAAAGTGTCAGTTTTGTTCATTTACCCATTTATTGAATGAATTGTTTATTTGGGGAGTGTTGAGGGTTTTGAGTTTTTTTACATACCCTAAATATTAATTCTTTGTCAGAAAAATTGTTGGCAAAGATTTTCTCCCATCCTTAAGTTCTCTTGTAATTTGATACCATCCCGTTTATTAATTCTTGGTATTATTTCCTGAGTTATAGGAGTCCTATAGAGAAAGTTGCTGTCATTCCTATATGTTGGAGAGTTTCTCTTATGTTTTTTTTTTTTTTAACAGTTTGTCTTATTTCTAGGTATTTGATGCTTTTTGAGGTGACTTTTGTACCATTGGGCTATGTCTGTGTTTGTGCCAGTACCATCTTGGTTTTGTTACTATAGCTCTGTAATATAATTTGCAGTCAGGTATTGTGATGCCTCCAACTTCATTCTTTTTCTTATAATTGCTTTGGCTATCCTGGGGTTTTTGTTCTTCCATATAAATTTTAGGATTGTTTTTTCTAGTTCTGAGAAGAATTTCATTGGTATTTACACAGGAATTGCATTGAATCTCTAGATATCTTTTGGTAATATGACCATTTTAATGGCATTAATTCTGCCTATGTATAAAGAGTGAGGTCTTTTCTTCCTCTGGTGTTTTCTTCAATTTCTTTTTCAGGGTTTTGTAATTTTTCTTGTAAAGTTTTTCATACTTTGGATTGATTTACTCCTAAGGTTTCTTTTTTTTAAAGTTCTTATGAATAGAATTTTTTTTCTTGTTTTTTTTTCTCAGATGACATGTTTTTTTTTTAATCTTTTGTATGTTGATTTTGTATCCTGCTGCTTTGCTGAATTTGTTTATCACTTCTAGAAGTCTACTAGTGAAGCTTTGAGGAACTCCCTGTATAGGACCATATGATCTGCAAACAGAGAAAATTTGACTTCTTCCTTTTCTATTTTTATCACCTTTATTTCCTCCTCTTGTCTAAATGCTCTGGTCAAGTTCAAGGACTACTTTGAAGAGGAGTGGTGAAAGTGGACATCCTTGTCTTGTTCCTGACTTTAGAGGAAATGCATTCAGTTTTTCCCCATTCAATTTGGAACATTTTTTTAGATGTAATAAGGGATGGTGGTTATATAGAAAGTACTTATTGGCTAAAAAATGCATATTGTAGATGGAATGATAGATTTGCTTTAAAATACTCAATATGCTTGTCATGTTATTATTAGTAATCGTAAAAATAAGACTTAATATGTAGAATAATAGATAAAATAAGATGTGAATAGATTGATTATTGCTGAAGTGAAAGGGGACTCTTAAAGATAAAAGTATTTTTTTAATTTTTTAGTTGTCAGTGGACTTTTATTTATTTATTTATATGTGGTATTAAGAATCAAACACACTGCCTCACACATGATAGGCAAGTGTTGTACCACTGAGCCACAACCCCAGCCCGAAGACTCATGTATGTTTAAATGTTTGAAAATTTATGTAATAGAAAGAAAATAACAGTGGATTTTGTTTTTGTAAAACAAATACTCATGTTAAAGAAAATATAATAATTATACAGAAATGTGCATAGTGATTCTGGAATTATAGCTGTATATTTGTTTTTGCTTATTTTTGTTTCTCTAATATTAGAAAAAGCATGAATGATATAAAATTATACAAATGTTTTGTAAAAATAAATTGTTTGCATTCTTTCATAATGCTAAGGGAAGCAAGCATCTTACCAGAGACTTTAGGTAGGGAACATACATTATGGTTCCAATATATGTTGGTGGCAGCAGTAACAATACAAAGAAAAAGACCAAAGTTAGGTGATAAAATAGGGAACAGTCTTTGAAACTTCGTTGATCATCCCTTTCCTTTCACAGCCTCTGTTCCTTACTAATCTACTTGCTTTCTATTTGTAATTGTCATAGGAGCCATATTCAGTTGCTCTAGACTGTTTTGCAAATCTCTCTGTTCTCATAACTTGTGTTTTCAAAATATCATACCCTACATTGATGTGTCTCTTTATAGGTTATCATGATAGAGGTGATGATGATAATTAAAATTTCTCCATGCTTACTATGAGTCAAGAGCATCTATAAATAATTCAAGTACCGTCTTAAAACTTAAATTATTAATTATATGTAATAAGAATAATTAATTGTCACCTTAAAAACTTGAATTAGTTACTTTGATTTTGCCAATATTACAAATGAGACTAAGTCCTAAAATGTTTAAGTAACTTGTCTAAAACCAAACAACTGTGAACTGAAAAAAATAATAATCCATTATAATTTTACCAGAAATAACCCTTCTGGGGAACTTCAGCAGATAATCTTAAGTTTCAGTTAAATCTAGATCAATGTGAGGGATACTTTTTACTGGCTTTTGTAAAATCCAGGAATAGTGTTCATAAAATGTCAGTATTCCTTAAAGTGTTGGTTATCACAAAATCTGAACAGATTGAAAAATCCATGGGAGACAATCCCGCCGGCCGCCGCTGAACTGCAGCGAACATAGGAACCTACTGGGCCCCGCAGGCCTGAGTCTGTGAACTGACTCTAGCGGCTTGGTGCTAGGATCCACACTCCTAACACCCCACCCCACCCCCAGCCAGTTCGGAGCAAAGCGGACTAGGGACACAACCCCGCCGGCCGGCCACGGGCGGCGGCCAGACTGGGCCCCGCAGGCTTGAGTCTGTGAACGGCCTCTGGCGGTCCAGCGATAGGATCCACATTCCTACCACCCCACCCCCAGCCGGCTCGGTGCATCGCAGATCAGGGACACAATCCCGCCGGCCGCCGCTGAACTGCAGCAAACATAGGAACCTACTGGGCCCCGCAGGCCTGAGTCCCTGAACTGACTCTAGCGGCTTGGTGCTAGGATCCACACTCCTAACACCCCACCCCACCCCCAGCCAGTTCGGAGCAAAGCGGACCAGGGACACAACCCCGCCGGCCGGCCACGGGCGGCGGCCAGACTGGGCCCCGAAAGCTTGAGTCTGTGAACGGCCTCTGGCGGTCCAGCGATAGGATCCACATTCCTACCACCCCACCCCCAGCCGGCTCGGTGCATCGCAGATCAGGGACACAATCCCGCCGGCCGCCGCTGAACTGCAGCGAACATAGGAACCTACTGGGCCCCGCAGGCCTGAGTCCCTGAACTGACTCTAGCGGCTTGGTGCTAGGATCCACACTCCTAACACCCCACCCCACCCCCAGCCAGTTCGGAGCAAAGCGGACCAGGGACACAATCCCGCCGGCCGCGGGCGTCGGCCAGACTGGGCCCCACAGGCTTGAGTCTGTGAACGGCCCCCGGCGGTCCAGCAATAGGATCCACATTCCTACCACCCCACCCCACCCCCAGCCGGCTCGGAGGCGGCCAGACCAGGCTCCGCAGGCCTGAGTCTGTGAACTGCCTCTAGCGGTTTGGCGCTAGGACTTTGGCAGCGCTTAGTGCTGAGTTCCAGCTTTGAGACAGAGGAGAGAAGCGGTCCAGTTGGGTTCCAGACACCGGTCGGACCACAGAGGAGGACAGCAGCCGCCATTTCGGAGAGATGATGTAATCATCCCCATGTTCTATTGATCTCAGCTCATCCAGCGACGGAACAGGTGATTTCAGGCTGGTAGTTGCCTGCGTCTAGCAGACAGATTTCTTGCTCAGGCTCGGGACTGGGGATCTTGTGGAGAATACTCCTAGAGGCTCATGCCTGGCAAGGCGTGTACCGGGCACTGAGCAGCTGGATTCTGGTTCCCGGGGCTAACCTGGCCCAGGTCTGAGGAAACTGCGGAGACTGCCGGTGGAGGCCAGCTCCAAGTGGAGCGTGCGCTGAGCTAGGGGCGACTGGGTTCTGACTCCCGGAACAGTTTTGGCCTGGGGCTAGGGAACCCGTGGGGGTCGCTCGCTGGAGCCAGCTCCCAGCGGAGAGTGTATCGAGATAGGAGAGGCGGGGTTCTGGCTACCGAAGCTGCTTTGACCCAAGGCTAGTGAACCAGCGGTGTCTGCTTCTCAGTCAGGGTCCTGTTGGGTGCTGTGGGGGCAGAGTGAAGCTTCCACCTGCACCCAGAGCAGGCCAAGTGACCCGCCGGCGTGGTAGCATGACACCCCAAACGCAGCTGGGTCTGAAGAGAGTAGCCGCCCACGCCTAGAATAGGACCAGCGGCCCCGCGAAGCGGTAGCCAAGTAACCTCATTTGGAGTAGGGGCTGTGCAGAGCGGGCAGGCAGACCTGCGGCCCACTGGCAAGACAGGCCAGGTAGCTTGCCAGAGTGGTGGACACGTAACACCGAGGCAGTTGCGTCACACTGGTTGGAGTGGGGGCGGAGCAGGGTCGCCGCCCGGGTCCGGAGGGGGCCCAGCGACCCGTTGGAGAGGTAGTCAGGTACTCCCATTGGGAGTGGGGGCTGTGCAGAACTGTGACCCACCGGCCTAGAAGTATGCCAGCGTGGTAGACTCGTCACACCAATTGGAGTGGGGACCCAGCAGAGCCGCCACCCACATCCAGATCAGGACCTACGACCCCAGGGCGTGGTAGTTACGTTACCACAATTGGAGTGGGGGCAGAGCAAAGCCGCCTCCTGTGCCCGCAGGGGGGCAGACCTGTGACCGATCAGCGTGATAGACAGACCACCATAATTAGAGGAGGAGCACAGCCACTACCCACCCTGCAAGGGAGACTTCCCAACTATACAAGAGCAACATAAATAAATAGGGGTTAAATTTCAAAAACACAACAGTTGCACCAAGCAGAAAGAAACGCGAGCAGTATGAAAAGACAAGGAAAGAAAGGACCACAAGCAATGCAGGTCAACTCAACTTTAGAAGAGGTAATAGCTGCAACAGATGGAATATCAGATAAAGAGTTCAGGATATATATGCTTCAGATGATCTGGAGTCTCAAGGAAGACATGAGACAGCAAAATCAGACAATGAAAGATCACATTGACAAACAAATCCAGGAAGTAAAAGATCAATTTCACAGGGAGATAGAAGTAATAAAAAACAAGCAAATAGAAATTCTAGAAATGCAGGAAACAATAAACCAACTTAAAAACTCAATTGAGAATACTACCAGCAGAGTAGATCACTTAGAAGAGAGAACATCAGACAATGAAGACAAAGTATTTCAGCTGGAAAAGAACATAGACAGCTCAGCAAGTCTGCTAAGAAACCATGAGCAGAACATCCAAGAATTATGGGACAATATCAAAAGACCAAATTTAAGAGTCATTGGGATACAGGAAGGCACAGAGCTCCATGCCAAAGGAATAAACAGTCTATTCAGTGAAATAATACGAGAAAACTTCCCAGAATTGAAGATTGAGACAGAATCCCAAATCCTAGAAGCCTACAGGACGCCGAATGTGCAAAATCATAAGAGATCCACACCTAGACACATTATAATGAAGATGTCCAACATACAGAATAAGGAGAGAATTTTAAAAGCTGCAAGAGAAAGAAAGCAGATTACATTTAGGGGTAAACCAATCAGGATAACAGCTGATCTCTCAACACAGACTCTGAAAGCTAGAAGATCCTGGAATAACATATTTCAAACACTGAAAGACAATGGGCTCCAACCAAGAATCGTGTATCCGGCGAAATTAAGCTTCAGGTTAGAAGATGAAATTAAAACCTTCCACGATAAACAAAAGTTAAAAGAATTCGCAGCTAGAAAACCATCTCTTCAAAAAATCCTTGGCAAAACATTACAGGAAGAGGAAATGGAAACTAACATTGATAACCAACAATGGGAGGTAGGACAGTAAAGCGGGGAAAGTAGTCAAAGAGGATAACAAATCAGGTTTAGTAACATCAATAAACAATTATGGATAGAAGAACAAACCACATCTCAATAATAACCCTAAATGTTAATGGCTTAAACTCACCAATTAAGAGACACAGGCTAGTAGAATGGATCACAAAACAAGACCCAACAATATGCTGTCTACAGGAGACGCATTTGATAGGAAAAGATATACATAGACTGAAGGTGAAAGGTTGGGAAAAAGCATATCACTCATATGGACCGCGGAAACAAGCAGGAGTGTCCATACTCATATCTAATAAAATAGATTTCAAGCCAAAGACAATCAAAAGGGATAAAGAAGGACACTTCATACTGCTCAAGGGAACCATACACCAACAAGACATAACAATCATAAATATATATGCCCCAAATAATGGTGCAGCCGTGTTCATCAAGCAAACTCTTCTCAAGTTCAAGAGTCTAATAGACCACCATACAATAATCATGGGAGACTTCAACACACCTCTCTCACCACTGGACAGATCTTCCAAACAAAAGTTAAATAAGGAAACTATAGAACTCAATAACACAATTAACAACCTAGACTTAATTGACATATATAGACTATACCACCCAACTTCAAGTAGCTACACTTTTTTCTCAGCAGCACATGGAACCTTCTCAAAAATAGACCATATACTATGTCACAGGGCAACTCTTAGACAATACAAAGGGGTAGAGATAATACCATGCATCTTATCTGATCATAATGGAATGAAACTGAAAATCAATGATAAAAGAAGAAAGGAAAAATCAAGCATCACCTGGAGAATGAACAACAGGTTGCTGAGTGATCAATGGGTTTTAGAAGACATCAAGGAGGAAATTAAAAAATTCCTAGAGTTAAATGAAAACACAGACACAACATATCGGAATCTATGGGACACATTGAAAGCAGTTCTAAGAGGAAAATTCATTGCTTGGAGTTCATTCCTCAAAAAAAGAAAAAACCAACAAATAAATGATCTCATACTTCATCTCAAAATCCTAGAAAAAGAAGAGCAAAACAACAGCAAAAGAAGTAGAAGGCAAGAAATAATTAAAATCAGAGCTGAAATTAATGAAATTGAAACAAAAGAAACTATTGAAAAAATTGACAAAACTAAAAGCTGGTTCTTTGAAAAAATAAATAAAATTGACAGACCCTTAGCCATACTAACGAAGAGAAGAAGAGAGAGAACCCAAATTACTAGCATACGGGATGAAAAAGGCAATATCACAACAGACACTTCAGAAATACAGAAGATAATCAGAAATTACTTTGAATCCTTATACTCCAATAAAATAGAAGATAGTGAAGGCATAGATAAATTCCTTGAGTCTTATGATCTGCCCAGACTGAGCCAGGAGGATATAGACAACCTAAACAGACCAATAACAATAGAGGAAATAGAAGAAACCATCAAAAGACTACCAACTAAGAAAAGCCCAGGACCGGATGGGTATACAGCAGAGTTTTACAAAACCTTTAAAGAGGAACTAACACCAATACTTTTCAAGCTATTTCAGGAAATAGAAAAAGAGGGAGAACTTCCAAATTCATTCTACGAGGCCAACATCACCCTGATTCCGAAACCAGACAAAGATACTTCAAAGAAAGAAAACTACAGACCAATATCTCTAATGAACCTTGATGCAAAAATCCTCAATAAAATTCTGGCGAATCGGATTCAAATACATATCAAAAAAATTATACACCATGATCAAGTAGGATTCATCCCTGGTATGCAAGGTTGGTTCAATATACGGAAATCAATAAATGTTATCCACCACATCAATAGACTTAAAATTAAGAACCATATGATCATCTCGATAGATGCAGAAAAAGCATTCGACAAAGTACAGCATCCCTTTATGTTCAAAACTCTGGAAAAATTAGGGATAACTGGATCATACCTCAACATTGTAAAAGCAATCTATGATAAGCCACAGGCCAGCATCATTCTGAATGGAGAAAAATTGAAGGCATTCCCTCTAAGATCTGGTACAAGACAGGGATGCCCTCTCTCACCACTTCTGTTCAACATAGTCCTCGAGACACTGGCCAGAGCAATTAGGCAGACGAAAGAAATTAAAGGCATAAAAATAGGAAAAGAAGAACTTAAATTATCACTATTTGCAGATGATATGATCCTATACCTAGCAGACCCAAAAGGGTCTACAAAGAAGCTATTAGAGCTAATAAATGAATTCAGCAAAGTGGCAGGATATAAGATCAACACGCATAAATCAAAGGCATTCCTGTATATCAGCGACAAATCCTCTGAAACGGAAATGAGGACAACTACTCCATTCACAATATCCCCCCAAAAAATAAAATACTTGGGAATCAGCCTAACAAAAGAGGTGAAAGATTTATACAATGAAAATTACAGAACCCTAAAGAAAGACATAGAAGAAGACCTTAGAAGATGGAAAAATATACCCTGCTCATGGATAGGCAGAACCAACATCATCAAAATGGCGATATTACCAAAAGTCCTATATAAGTTCAATGCAATGCCAATCAAAATCCCAACAGCATATCTTGTAGAAATCGATAAAAGAATCAGGAAATTCATATGGAATAATAAAAGACCCAGAATAGCAAAAACAATACTAAGCAGGAAGTGTGAATCAGGCGGTATAGTGATACCAGACTTCAAACTATACTACAGAGCAATAGTAACTAAAACAGCATGGTACTGGTACCAAAACAGGCGGGTGGACCAATGGTACAGAATAGAGGACACAGTAACCAATCCACAAAACTACAACTATCTTATTTTTGATAAAGGGGCTAAAAGCATGCAATGGAGGAAGGATAGCATCTTCAACAAATGGTGCTGGGAAAACTGGAAATCCATTTGCACCAAAATGAATCTGAATCCCTATCTCTCGCCATGCACAAAAGTTAACTCAAAATGGATCAAGGAGCTTGATATTAAACCAGAGACATGGCATCTGATAGAAGAAAAAGTTGGTTATGATCTGCACGCTGTGGGATCGGGCTCCAAATTCCTCAATAGGACACCCATAGCGCTAGAGTTAACAAACAGAATCAACAAATGGGACTTACTCAAACTAAAAAGTTTTTTCTCAGCAAAAGAAACAATAAGAGAGATAAACAGGGAGCCTACATCCTGGGAACAAATCTTTACTCCACACACTTCAGATAGAGCCCTAATTACCAGAATATACAAAGAACTCAAAAAATTAGACAATAAGATAACAAATAACCCAATCAATAAATGGGCCAAGGACCTGAACAGACACTTCTCAGAGGAGGACATACAATCAATCAACAAGTACATGAAAAAATGCTCACCATCACTAGCAGTCAGAGAAATGCAAATCAAAACTACCCTAAGATACCATCTCACTCCAGTAAGACTGGCAGCCATTAGGAAGTCAAACAACAGTAAGTGCTGGAGAGGATGCGGGGAAAAGGGCACTCTTGTTCATTGCTGGTGGGACTGCAAATTGGTGCAGCCAATTTGGAAAGCAGTATGGAGATTTCTCGGAAAGCTGGGAATGGAACCGCCATTCGACCCAGCTATTCCCCTTCTCGGTCTATTCCCTAAAGCCCTAACAAGAGCATGCTACAGGGACACTGCTACATCGATGTTCATAGCAGCTCAATTCACGATAGCAAGACTGTGGAACCAGCCTAGATGCCCTTCAATAGATGAATGGATAAAAAAAATGTGGCATTTATATACTATGGAGTATTATTCTGCATTAAAAAATGACAAAATCATAGAGTTTGGAGGGAAATGGATGGCATTAGAGCAGATTATGCTAAGTGAAGCTAGTCAATCCTTAAAAAACAAATACCAAATGACTCCTTTGATATAAGGGGAGTAAACAAGGACAGGGTAGGGACGAAGAGCTTGAGAAGAAGATTTACATTAAACAGGGATAAGAGGTGGGAGGGAAAGGGAGTGAGAAGGGAAATTGCATGGAAATGGAAGGCGATCCTCAGGGTTATACAAAATGTCATATAAGAGGAAAGGAGGGGTAAGACAAGATAATACAAATGGAAGAAAGGATGTACAGTAGAAGGGGTAGAGAGAGAAAAGGGGAGGGGAGGGGAGGGGAGGGGGGACAGTAGAGAATAGGACAGACAGCAGAATACATCAGACACTAGAAAGGCAATATGTCAATTAATGGAACGGAAACTGGTGTGATACAGCAATCTGTATATGGGTAAAAGCGGGAGTTCATAATCCACTTGAATCAAACCGTGTAATATGATGTATTAAGAACCATGTAGTGTTATGAACGACCAATAAAAAAAAATTAAAAAAAAAAAAAAAAAAAAAAAAAAAAAAAAAAAATCCATGGGATAGGATGTATGGAATAACCACACTTTTGGTTCCTTTATATTTTGCAAGGTTGATATGATTTTATTTATAATAATGTGACTTATTTCTTAAATATTTTATGTACATGACCTTGTATTTAGGAAAGCTAAGTCATCCATTTCCAGATGGTAGGGATTTTATAACCATTACAGTATAACAGGATAAGCATCCCTAATTCAAAAACTAGAAATTCAAAATGACACAAAGTCTAAACATTTTCCGCACTGACAGGGATGGGTTGCAGTCAAAACAAGCATGCTAGAAATATTGTAAATTTTTATAAATATTGTATAACAAAAAGTTTGTGTGCAAGGTGCACAAAAAACACAAATAAGAGCACCCCCCCACACACACACACACACAAGATCCAAAGCAGTAGAGAGAGCTGCCTCCCACCACCTAGAGGTGCCAGGCCTGAGACTGCTCTTTCCGCGTTTTGCGTCTCTATGGCGGCCCTGGAAGCCAATAAGATTCCTGAGCGAGGGTCAGGACACTTTTGACGGCTGTGCAGTCCGAATACAGGTGTTCTGCGAAGTATGGCTTGGTCATTTCTGCTCTTAGGACTCCTGAGCCTTGGGATGCTGTCTGTGAGAGAATCAAAATCATTCCCAGAGAAATCTGGTTTGGGAAAGAGAATATAAATCGACTATCAAGGTGGATGCAGAAACACAAAATTGCACTGGATGTTTCAGTGTTTGATATTGAACCTGGAAATGGTGTTTTCCTAGTTGAACTTGTTGGTACTTTTAGTATTCATGTGTTTACGCCAAGTTTTTAATGAAATTCTTAAGTCTTGTGGTAGAGGATATTAACCATGTGAATATAAAGTAGTAAAGCTGTCATACCATGTATTTTTGAGAAGTCACATGATAAGGACTGCATAGAATGGGAGAAAGCACTAAATGGGTGGTGCCAGACATAATTCTAAAAGTCAGAATCTAAATGCTGTGATCCTGAATGTTGAAATCCCAAAAGACCAAAGTCCCTAAAGTCCATAAACCCGGAAATCATATCATAATCCTGAAAGTACAATCTTAAGATTTGAAATCCTGGAAGCTAAAATGCTTAAAACTTCAATTTCTATTGAAAAAAAAAAAAAATAAATATATATATATATATATATATATATATATATATATATATATATATATATATAACTATATAAGAGGGGTAGAAAGCTGAATTCTGGGAAGAGATGGATATGATTTTAGTCCTATGCATGATAATTGCACTGTGTTAGGGTGAATGAATAATAAGAAACTTGGTCAAGTGTTATTTGGGATGTGTTTCTGAGGATGTTTGCAGAAGAGATTAAAGTGTAAGGCAGGCTGAGTAGGTAGGGAAGATTCCATTATGTGTGGGTGGGTAACAACATCATCCAGTAGGCAGGGGGAACTCTAGAGAACAAAACAGAAGGTGAATTGATCTTTTTCTGAAAGCTAGGTCGGAGTTTTCTTCTGCTGTTTTAGATACCAAAACACCTGGCCTGTGGACTCCAGAACATCAGTGGTCCCTGAGTCATCAGGCTTCTGGACTTGTAGGGAGAGTTAACACTATTGGCTTCCCCTAACTAGGTCCTTTGAGCTTGGACTAACCTATTTACTGGCAGTACAGACTCTCTAGCTTGCAGATAACCTGTCCTGGAACTTCTTAGGTACCATAATTGTGTAAGCTAATTCCTCCAATAACTCTTTCACTCATCTACCTACATATCTATATCTTACTGGAAGATCCTGGCCAATACAGATCTGGTATTATGGAAGCCAAACTTTGGTCTCTATTACTGTATTCTTTACAACACAAGGAAGAAATCTGTGAAATTGTTTCTTCCCCAAAAAGGCTGTCATAATTTAAGTGTAATAGTCTACTTAATGGTGAAAATTTTTTTAAAAATTTAAAGCCAATTATTATTGGTGCTGTGAAAACAGAACATTTCTTAATAGTAATGCCCAAGTAATAACTAGACTTTCAGATGTACAACATGTATTTAAAAAGTTTGTAGAGCAAAACCACTCATCAAATAAAAGTGCAGTGATTGTCTCAAAGATCACAGAAGGAATGAAAATGCAGGTGAAAATACCAGAAGTTCACCCTGCCAAGTTACTCAGTTGTATACTGCTTCAGTCCTTTTACATATAGCACCATGCTTACTTTCAAAAACTGCCCTTTGTCAGAGAATAAAGAATGTGAGGGGCTGGGGATGTGGCTCAAGCGGTAGTGTGCTAGCCTGGCATGCGCAGGGCGCTGGGTTCAATCCTCAGCACCACATAAAAATAAAAATAAACATGTTGGGTCCACCAAAAACTAAAAAAATAAATATTAAAAATTTCTCTCTCTCTCTCTCTCTCTCTCTCTCTCTCTCTCTCTCTCTCTCTCTCTTAAAAAAAAGAATTTGACAATCTTAGGGACCTTCTGAATTGAAGACACTTGGTGACAGTTTCCTCTACTGTCACAAAACCCATTAAATGTGAACTGTTCTTTGTTATTTATTTGACCATTGAAGAAGATAGACGCATTAAAAAAATCATATATCTCCCTTTTGCTAATGTTTCAAAACTGTCCCACAGGTTTTAATTTTTTTATCAAATACATAAAATTCATGTTCCTGTTGGATCTGAAAAATCAAGAACTTATTGGCTCCTTTATGTATTAAGGACTGGGCAAAAGTGAAATGTTTTAAAAGACTTATTTGAAGATTTGGTGTGCTTTGCTGAAGAAAATAGGTTTGAGTTCTCATAATGACAGATTTGGAATTAGGTATGAACGAGGCTTCTAAAAGAAAATTTCAAGGTGTTACCAATAAAATTTGTTTTTTCGATTCAGCTCAATGCACATGTGAGAATATTCAAATGAGTGTGTTGGTCATGAGATACAGCAAGGATGAAAACTTCCAGGATTTTCTAATGGATTGAAACCATATTTGCCTGAAGAGGCCACAAAGTCACTGATTCGAAAATAATTATGTGCACCGTGGGAAAAGAAGATAATGCAAGGATGGCTGGGTGCAGTGGTACATGCCTATAAATCCAGCTATTCTGGAGTCTGAGGCAAGAGGATAACAAGTTCAAGGCCTTCCTCTGCAATTTAGTGAGGCCCTGTCTCAAATTAAAACATAAAAAAGGCTGGGGCTGTAGCTCAGTGGTAGAGCAGCTGTGGGTTCAATCCCCAGTACTATAAAAGTGGGGAAAAATATATGCAATGATGTTGCCATTTGATCAGTATTTTTCTGCCAAACTTGTGGTCTATATATGAAGGCATGCAAAATGGATTTCTATGCACCCAAAAGAACATATAAGCATGATGCAGAAAAATGGGAAATTTTAATGCTTATTTTGCTCTATATTGAATCATTGAAGAATTTCAAAAAGAGAAGCATCACTAGAAAATGAGTATGGATGTATTCTTCAAGGAGAGCATGCCTTAAGAAAAATCAGCTATTTATCTCAATGCAAGGCTTCAAAACATTGTTAATGATCTTGGAAGTTGGTCAGCACTTACAGACTACTGCTGTGTAATTGCCCATAATCTCTCCCTGTAATGTACTTTTTTGATGTTGAACTTTCAGGTTTTTACCACAATTTTTGTCAGCATTATTTCTTATAATTTGCTGTTGTGTATTTCATCTTCATATTACTTTCCATACTGGAGTTATAAATAGTATAAATACTTCTAGATGAAGTATAATTTGTTTTATGCTTTTCTGTGCAAATTTGATTCTGTAAAAGTACATTACCACAATGTTGACTTAGTGTGGAAGCATTGTGACTTTACATTTAAAAAATTGAAAATTCCTTTGTAAATTAAGAAATGTCCTTTTTTCTATATCTACTTTTGTGACAGATAAAAATTCCTCAATTTCCAATCTTTGAGCAATTGGTTTTGTGCTGTTGACCCATCATGTTTTTTGATGTTTCCTCAAAAGATCTAGGGAGTCTTTCACTGAATTTGAGATGATGGCATTTATTAAGCCAGGTGCACAACATTACTTCTCTTTGTGATTTTATATTTATCACTTTGTGACCTATTTTTGATTTTTTCTTTAACCTCTCTTGTACTGGGGCTTGAACCCAGGGGTTCTCTACCACTGAGCATCATTCCCAGCCCTTTTTATGCTGTATTTTGAGACAAGATTTCCCAGTTGCTGAGTCTGGCCTAAAACTTGTTATCCTCCTATGTAGCCTCCCAAGTATCTGGGATTACAGGTGTGCTCCACTATACCTGGCTTGACCTATTTCTTTATGGATATGGTTTGTCTGCTCATAACTGTTATGCTTTTGCATCTGTTATTAGAGTACCTCAGTGTGTGCTTGAAAAACAATATGTTGCATATTTTATTGTGAAAAGTAGTCAATGAAGCATTTTGTCATGTTTCTCAAATTTTCTTTTAAACATACAAAATATCTTTTAAAAAACATAAATGAACAACTGTTATAGTGACACACACCTGTAATACCAGAGACTTGGGAGGTTGAAGCAGTAGTACTGCAAGTTCAAGGCCAGCCTCAACATTTAGTGAGACCCTAAGTAACTTAATAAGACCCTATCTTGAAATAAAAAATGAAAAGAGAAGGGGATATAGCTCAGTGGTAAAGTTTCCTGGATTCAACTGCCAGTGCCAAAATACTACCACTATTACTACTAATAATAAATAATAATTAAAAATAAAGGAATTTAACTTTAAAACTTGGGTCCCATTCTTAGATATTTCACTTATTTATATGTATATATTCCTAAATTTAAAAATGAAATGTTAAGTACTTCTGGTTTTAACCATTTTGGATAAGGACTATTAAACCTGTAATACAAAGAAAAATGTTAAAATTCAGCTTTAACATTAAAAAATATTTCAGAAAGATGATAAAATAGTCACACCTCAGAAAAAATATATATCCTAGGTAGGACTGTAGGAATTAATCATAGACACACCTGAAGAAAAGGAAGAGAAAGCAGATGGTTATATATTTTTTATACTTTCTCTATTCTGGTTGGAATCTTGGAGAACAGAGCACATTTAAAAGATTAAGGTAAAAATCAATGACATAAAGGACAAAAAGATTATTTCCCAGCTTTCTCTGAGTTTTTGGAAAGAAATTGTGTACCAGGTTCCTTCTGATTTAGCAAAGTGAGGTTGGTGAATCCTTTCCAAAAATTGAGTTTCATTTTACATTTTGCATCCACATAAAACTATAGAATGTTTATGGCTGATTTTTGCTGTTTTATTGCATTTCCTATAACAGTTTATAAAATTTATTTACATTTCTTGGAAACTTGTATCTACATTCCTGTATGTTTTCACTCTTGATTTTTGCCAACCCAGAAAGTAGTATTTAAATTTCATTAAATGAAAAATTGAAATTAATTTACTTGTGAAATGTTTTAAGAATTAGGAATCCATACTTGGGTATGGACTATTACAATGACATAAGCAAATAAAGATCTGAAATTCTTATCACTAAAATCGTCATTCCATAAAGAAAGAAAATGTCTCAAGTATTTGTTGCTTAGATGTCTAACTCAGTCACGTAACTTTTTTCTTTCTCTTGTATGTATTTGATGATCCATTAATTTAGGAGAATGAAAATCCATCACTTGTTTGTGACCATGACTTCTGGTCATTACTTTTGTTTTTTATCTCTCTTTAGGTTTTCTGTGATTTTTTTTTTTTTTTTGGTTTGGATAGTAACATAAATATACATGAAAATAAAATATCATGCGAAATTCTTCTCTCACTGCTCCCCACTTAAAAGGTTTTTATTGTTTCTCTCAGTTTTAGTTTTTTAGAAGTAATTTGTTTCATAAAATGAAGGTGAGATTAATTTTTTCATTTTATAACTTAATATTACTGATTTTCTTTTCCATATGAGGAGTAAAATATGAAGTACATCAAATATACACACACACAAAATCACATACAATATGATATTAGGGACTCTCTTATAAAACTAATTTGAAGATGATTCATAGAACTTCCTTTGATAAGTTTCCTGTAAAATGTGGCCCATGAAAAAATGAGCATGAGCTGCATCGATAATGATAAAATAATGGAGATTATTTATGAAATTAAACACTCAGAACTCAAAATTCAACACTCTTATCAATTGACAGAATTAGCAAAAGAGTTAAGTGGTATCTGAGAATTTTAAGCAAAAGTAGTTAAATACGAGTTCTGTTGATTACAGTAATTATATTTGTTACCCTTCAATCAGAAAGTGAAATTTTCCATGTCCATCAAAATTTTCCTGAGTTTTTTTTTTATTTCAATGCACCAGAGACATGCCAAAAGCAAATTCACAAATGTTTTAATATTTGATGCAAGATTTTGCATGATAAAGCAAAACATTTATCAGCGGTTTCATTCTGAAGCATTCTAGTAGCTAATTAAGCATTAGTAGCTAATTATGTTTTATATGGAGAGTTTTCTGTTCACTGTTATTTCTACATACAATAACTTTTTATTTTTATGTAAATAGATAACTGAGAATTATAAGGCTTAGGGCATTTTTTCATTTTGCTATTTATGTGCAAACTTTTAAAAGTTTAAATACCGTTTCACAAAGCAACTACAGTTCCAAGCATAATCATTGGAAAATACATGTGTGTTTCCACAGTTTCATTATGTATAATAAGGAAAATTGAATACAACATTCATATATGAGAAATAATTAGTTAAATATCTTATAGCACATTCACACAATTGACCATACCACAACTAGTGAAAATCATATTGTAAAAAACAATTAACCTGAAAAAAGTTACAGAATTTTAAGAAAAAAATTTAAAAATATTTCATATCTATAACATTTTATTACTTATTTTCTGATATAAAATGTATAAATGCATATCAAATAGGTTAATTTGTGGCAATTTATTTCTTTTCTGACCATTAAAATTTGTTTTACTATATATTTTTATTACCAGCTGCAAATGAGCCTTAGTTCATCTCTAAAAGCCCACTCTAGTTCTCTCTTCAACTCATTTTTCACTCTCTACACCACTTGTCAGTGGTATATTGGCTTGACTAATTGTGATTTATATTATTTGGAATGGACTATCTTTATTTCTTCCTTTTTCTGAGTTCAACTTTACTGAATTACATTTCCACTTCAATATAAATATTAGGTCACTTTAGTCCATGAATCAGAGTCCAGGTAAGTTTTAAAATGCTAAGTGAAGTTAACCAATCCCAAAAAAACCAAATGCCAAATGTTTTCTCTGATGTAAGGAGGCTGATTCATAGTGGGATAGGGATAAGGAGCATGGGAGGAGTATACGACCTCTAGATAGGGGAGAGGGGTTGGAGGGGAAGGGAGGGGGCATGGGGTTATAAATGATGGTGGAATGTGATGATCATTATTATCCAAAGTACATGTATGAAGACACGAATTGGTGTGAATATACTGTGTATACAACCAGAGATATGAAAAATTGAGCTCTATATGAGTAAGAAAAATTGTAATGCATTCCAGTAAATAATATGGGTATTTATTTAATAAATAAATATAATATTTTAATTGATTAATCTGGTAATCTTATAACTTATTCCCCTCCCTCAGGGTGGGCTAAACTTGTGGTTCAAGGCACATGAGAATGGAGGAAGGTCCACTTTTGACAAATCTGCTTCCTTCTTTTAAGATGATGCACATCTACATAAACAGATGAAGTTTAATCTCTTCTTATTCGCAGTTGTGGTCTCCCTAGGTGAAATGACTGGTTGCTGGTGTCCTTCCTCTCTGTGACAGGCATTCAGATGCTGTATTTCCTTTCAATTGTGGAAATATGTCCTGGTTAATTACAGTAATCTATGATTTTATCTATTGTTCCAGCATTTTTTCCAGTTTACTATTTGTCATATTTTGGGCAATAAATTAGATAATTACATTTTTGTGGGATGCCTTTATGACATCATTTTAGGACCCAAGAATTTCCACATAGCTTTGACTTGACCACATCAATCTGTTCCTCTTCTCCCCACCTTCAGCTTAGACTGCCAGATGTGAATTCTGGAGCTTCTTGTTACTTATGCCCATTACTTTAGAGATGGGTGGGACCAGGTACACTTGGGATGTTTTAAAACCCAGAAATGAGAAATTCTATAGTGTTTGTTCTGCCCTAGGAATCCCTGTTTTAAAGGACTCCGAGGATCCAGGTTACTCTGCTGCCTCATCTTTGTTGCCCTGCATTGCATATTGTGCTTCTGCATCAGTGTCTAGTTAAGGAAAAAAACATTCACATACCCTTTCTTGCTGTCACTCCTACTCTTCACATGATTATCTTGAATGTCTCTACCTACATTCGCACCCTCCTTCCTGTAGTGGGAAAGGGATTTGGATAGACACTCTTCCATTGTATATTCCAAAAAGATGATGCCCCCTGCCATGTAGCCTCCTTAGTCCTTATGCTGTAGGTGCAGTACATATTAGATTTTCAAAAAAAAGTACAATAGCAGTTTGTTTTAAAAAGAACTTAGGGATTTGAAAACATCCCATAGGTTTGTCTATGAAGGTTTCATTTTAGCCTGAAGAAATTCAGAGCACTATTAAAGAAAATCTATAAAAGTTGAAGGTTTTTTTTTTTCCTTTTTACTAATTACTGTACTAGAACCAGTATAAATAATAAAATACAAAAGATTTATATGATATGAAGAGAAACCAGACTCTAATGGAAACTGTATAAATAAGCATGAGAGATGATGCTTTATTTCAAGGATACAACTAACATGTGTAAGTTATTGTTCTTGCCCTTTTGGACTCAGTATATGTTACCTCCATTTGTATTTACAGAACATCCAAAGAAGCAGAAGTGTGTCTCATTATACAGAAATTTCTGCTGAATCCCCAGAACACATGCTTTATTTTATAAAATGCTACCCTGCAGCCACCTGGGCTAGTTTTCGTTTCCCCAACAGGCCCCATACCTTTTCTTCTATTTTTCCTCCTACCTCTATCTGTATTTGTTGTCAGTATAATTTGATGAATGTCTCTAACATCATGCCATCAATGAATCCTTTCCTAGTTTCTCTCTACTTATCAACCTTTTAGACATGGACTACAGTCCATAAAATATAAGATCACATTTTGAAATGTGATCTTATATTTTGAATATTCAATGAAAACATTGAATATTCATTTAACTGAGTCAGTAGAAATAGCTATAAATTATTTTGGAATGCTGTATTTTATGAAGTATGAAGTTTTTCATTTGAGAATTTAAAATGTATATTTTACTCTGTGTGAAGGTTAAGGATATATGACAGAATCTGAATTCATTCTGTATTGTTTCAAAAGAAGAAGTATGTTAATTAAAATGATTGTCTAAATTTGGAGTGAGGACGATAGGATGGATTTGGTGGGAGTAGTGGTGGTCCTTAAAAGAAAAGGAAGAAAAGGCTAAGTCTCTGGCAATATGTGCTCTAATTCTCAATGGAGGCTAGGATGACTGAGCTATATTCCCAGCTCTACCAGGTAGGTGGGGCCATGGGCGGTCCTGTACAGATGCCACTTTCAGATTGCATCTGGGATGATCTCCCCTGTGAGCCAGGGATGGAGGGAGGATGACATTGAGGCTTCTGTGAAGTGGCAAATCTCAGGAGACAAAAATGAAAGGAGGACATGTTTGGATCTTTTGCCTCATTGTGTCCAGGTGTTCTGGTTTGTCACAGCACATTCATTAAAGAGCTTCTCTTATTCTCAGATTCACTGCAACTGGAGGGCTCTGGGGGAACATTACCTTCAGAAAATTCCTGAGAGAGCTGGACCTTATCCCAGGGGGACTATCCTTTTGGTTTTAAAGACTCTTTTGAAGTGAGAAATTACCTTGAAATACTTTCTCTGCCTTTTTATTTCAGATTATAAACCTTGGATAGAGATGAGAGGGAAAATCTGCTGTGTTCCTGAAAGTTACCATTTAACTCCTGATTTCCAAAAAGAGAAGATAGAATGTCAATGGCATGTCTGAACCAGTGGGTTCAGCATTGTAAATATCATGATTTTACTTTCCCCTGGTGTTAAACCTAAAAGGATTGACTGGAAGGGAATAATGTCATCACCTGAAGAAGTATATAAAGTCTATTTCCTATGACGAGAGGAAGAGAAGTTTCACAAGGATTGCTTATACATAGCTACTCTAGGCATGAATATTAGCAGTAGTAATTGGGAAAGAATTTCTCTTTTTGCCTTTAAGAAGCATATTAATACTTTTGACCATGATGCCTTTTCATGCTTTGCCACTCTAGTCATACCAATTTTTGAAATGGGCTTCAAATTACACACTACTTTATTTCAAAATGATGGAAGGTGAATTAGGTCTCTTGTGAACAATGTCTGTTAGCAATGATGGAATTTTTAAGCTATGAAATAGACCTCCAGTGACAGTAAAATAAAGATTTAAGAACCCCCCTATACTTGTGAGGCCTCTATATCTGAAGCCTGTAATACACTGTAACAGCCAGTGGCCTGTAAGTATGTTGATTGGTCCCCAAAATGATTATTATGTCTTATAGTAGAAAGAGCATTAGATCTAAAGTCAATGCCAGAGCTTTTCTTAAGCTTCGCCTATTTATTATTTTATTACCTGCACAACACTTCAGACAAGGTTTTTTATCTTTCAAATGAAATTCACACCATCTAATTCATTCTGATGATCTGTGTTTAATAATCTCTATTGACTACATTCATATTCAAAAGTTATTTAGAGCGAGCAAGGTTTAAGCACTATTCTCTAAGAAAAAAAATCAAACAGCCCTGTTTAAAAAAAAAAAACTAAATAAAATCAGTGTTATCCATCAATGATACCAAAAGAATGTCCAAATAGAAAGGGTTAATGGCCTGATATGCAAATCCCAAACCATTTTCTCTTGATATTATTCTCCCCTTTACTGTTACATAGTCTAGATAATGGCCTTAAGGAAATCCTGCTCACAATTCTCACATGCAGATAATCCAATATGTTTACAATTATCAATGGCATAAGTGAGACCAGTCTGGAACCTTTAACTCAATTTTTATTCATTTAACAGGATTATAAATTGGAAGAATAAGGAGAATGTCCAAAAATAGAAAATATTTTATGAGATGTAGCTTCCTTTTCAAACTCACAGAGTTGGTTTCTTTATTACTTTTGTGTGCTTTTATATTTATCACCATTCAAGAATCCATCTCCAAATATCACCTCCCTTAAAATCCCAAACCAGATTCTTGACAGTATGCTTTGGGTATATAGAATCAACCATACTTCCATACTTGCAATGTGGACGTTTTCATTATGAGAGCCTATTACACCCTTGCTTTAATCAATCATGTTGAAGTTATGTTTCTCTCATTTATACATAAGTTAGATTTTATATATATATATATATATATATATATATATCCTTTTTATATAACATCATCTTTATATCTTCAGAAGAGCTTGACACCAGCTATATCTATTGAATAATTGCCTCAGTTATTAATCATACTACTATTTCACACATTTGTAACTTGAAATACATATTTTTATGACTTAGGATTTATAGGAGAAACAAAACCTTTTTCTTAGTTCATTGCTCCATTCACTGAAAACATGTTTCCAAATTAAGGGCTGAACATAAAATTAAATGACTTGTCATTTATTTATTAGTCATAAGTTCATCACAAAATTGACTTCCATAATTTAAAAAAGTTCAAATCAAAAAGAAAACATATCATCTAAGTGCTTATTATTAAGTGTTGAATTATATTTTACATTTGCAGAATATCCAATATAAGGATTAAAATTGAATTCATGTAACAAAAAGGTACATAAAAATATGAAAAGATTGTTAAGAAATATAATCATACCATAAACTTCTAGCATGAAAACCAAATATATGTGGTTTTATTTTAAAAAATTAAAATTAGGCATTTACTATTTAACCATATGTGAATCTTTTGGTAAACTGAAACCAATATCTAATTGTATACCTGAACTTAACAGGCAAAAAGTTATACATTTAAAAAGTTATCAGTGGATGGCCAAGTGCCAGGTGCATACTTGTAATTCCAGTGGCACCCAAGGCTGAGGCAATTTAAAGCCAGCATCAGCAAATTAGCCAGGCCTTAAGCAACTCAGCATGATCTTGTCTTTAAACAAAATATTTTAAAAAGGCTAAGGATGGGGCTTAGTGGACAAGCCTGCCTGGATTAAATCCCTAGTACAAAATAAAAGTAGTTATCAGTAAATGTACTAACTATATTTTCTGCTATACCTGTGTTACTTTGATTTATTGTTGAATCCATTTGTCATATTTAAAAACATATTCTGCTTTCTTCAATTACATCAAGTACATTAAAGTCTTTTTATTTATTCATATTTTTTTAATCTTTTCAAAATTATAGTTTAACATCACTGCAATTTTAAGTAACCCTACTTATTAAACATCACCTATAGAACTCAGACTTTCCAATTGTCCATATTTTCCAGATACTAGTAAGACACAGGATTGTTTTCAGAGTATCAGAGGATGTTGGAAGTGAAATCAAATTTTAAAAAATTGAATTCTAATTTATCTGTGAGATTAAGTAAAAGAGTGCTGTACTCCTAAGGCATTTGACTCTTCAGGCCACCTAACATGGGAAAAATCATTAATGTATCCAAGAGGAGAGAAGGAACCATTAAATTCGGAGGATATTAATCTGGCCATATCATATATCATACAAAAGAGAGTCAAATATACAGGATTGTGGTCACAAAAAATCCAGGAGAAAAAAGTCCATTATTAAAAATGTTATGTACAATATAAAATTATTCATCATAATCACAAAGGTATTTAGTTTCATTTCCCACTTTATCTTAATAAAATATTAACTGGTTTACTGGAAATGCATGATAAAACTATAAAAGTTAGAACATATACTTGAGTGAAATGAATTTCCAATTTCTCAAACATTAACAAAAAAATTTTGTATACATTATTCAAATGAATATCAAATGTTTATAAATATAATTGCAAGCATATGTGGTAATTTTCTTCCATACTATCATTCATGATATGAGTTAGAAGAAGATATCATAATTTGCCACATAAATGTCCTATAGTTTCTTTACCCAGGCTGAAACCAAGTTTCATTTAAAAGCTTTCAAAAGCTTTGATATTTTTGGTGACTTTTTTATGCACCAAATGCACTGTGAGAAGCCTGGGTGTTTCCTCATGGTAATTAACATATAACATGGCACATGGATATTGCAAAATAAATATGTATTAACTGGTAAATTTAGTTTTACAGCTTGATTATAAGAGTTTGAAAAGTTCCATTGCTTACTTAATTCCTTGTATAGTAAAGTATAATCAATTCTAATTAAATTTGTTATTCTAGAGATAAATTTTACCCACAAGAGGCATAGATACCAGAATGTAAAAGGTACTTTTTGTGTTGGAGGGGGAGTAGAACATATTCTATCTCTTCCTTAGTTTTAAAATACTCCCGAGAATAATATTAATTGCTAATTTGTATTCCCCTTCATGAATTATAAAGAAAACTAATGGGTAACAAAGCTTTATAAAATAGATATTTGCTCACACAACATAAATAAAGCAATGATCAAACACAAAAGAAATGTCTTGGTTACAAAGAATTCCAAATAGCACACACAAAAAAGTTGATTGTGCAAAGTGAAGTATTGAGAGGAGAATAGAAAGAGAAAGATGGCTTTCAACCTGGTGAATTTAATCATGTTGTCCAAAAAAGCATAGGTGCCCAACATTGATGCATAATTTATTCTGGGAACAATAGGGAGCTTGAAGGATGGAAAGGAAGGAAACAGTCAAGAACACCAAAAATATTCTTTAAAAATTTAGGGAAGAAGAGATCTTTGATATCATGCTTGCATTCGATCTATTCACATTTACTTACAAATTAAAATGAATCTTTTTTTAGATAGAGGTTACTCTCACACAGACTGAATCAACCTACAAAGTGGGCTCATGCTGGAAAAAAAGAATCCTGTAATCAGAGAAATGATTTCTAATGCTCATTACAAATGACTCATATTTATTTTTCTATTTTTTCCATTGCAGATAAAGTTCACCCTACCTAGTATATGCAGTACCTATCTAAGGGAAAAATGGCCTTGAATGACCAAATAGAAATAAAGCTGATGGGATCCAGCCTTCATTCATAGAACGTTAGAAGTTATTTAATCAAGTTCTGTATTCCACAGCTGAGAAAATTGAATTTTCATAAGAGGGAAATAGCTTTGTCAGGGATGACAGCAGATGAATGGCTCTTGGTCTCATGAGTGTGGGCACAGGGCCCAAACTGCTCACATTTTATCACCATCCCAAATTACAATGCCTGTTACAAAGTGAGCATGAGGTATTCTATAGATATTTTAGGTGAATTGAATGAATACATGACTGACAGAAGGAATGAATGTGACATTGTCAGAGCTGGGCTAGTGATGAGTTTGCCAGCATCTGTGCAGTTTAAGATGATGATTTGTTGTGTAACAGTTCCTCAAAAATATCATTTTTGAGCCATGTCGGTTAAAGAAACAATGGCCAGGTGCCAATGGAAGCAGGTATTGGGACATTTTGAAGTAACTTTAATTCTTTTTAACTTTTGTCATTTTTCAGTGGTATTGCTTATCAGTGGAGTCACAGCTGTCTTAGAGATGTTTTGCCAAAGCCACCCTGCAACACTTGACTCTTTGCTCTGCCCTGGACATACTTTTACTCATATCCACAATACATCTTCAGCAGTGGTGATGGGCAGACACTTGCTTTTACCCTATCTGTAGCAATTTAAACAACCAGGAGGAAGTACTTGAAGCAAAAATAGGGCTCATTCTAAAGGCAGTTTTCAGAAATAAAGAAATGTACAAGAGGGAGAGAAATAAAGACCATACATATTTAAACTACTTGACAAGAGAACAAAAGGTGTTAAACAGGTCATGATAAGCAAAGTATATCTAGGTCTTGAAGAAATCTACAAAAGATTGGAAAACACCTTTTCAAGTACAGGGCAAAGAGAAGAAGTTGATAGCAGACCTTGATGTGCAAACTAGTCAAGTTCAGGTGGAGGAAGAGCATATGCCTCTCATATGGATTCTTGGAAGCTATTCCCTACAAATTTAAGTGGTAGTTGAGAGTAACATTTAAAGTGGCTAAAGATTGTCTGGACAATAGCTTCTGTGCTCCACATAGTCAGGTTCAAGTGCAAGAGAGGTCATTGTAAACAGAGTTCCTGGCAGTGCTCTGTTATACAAGAGGGGTCACTAAGACTGTTTAGGGACCCAGGTAAACTTCCAGCCTCCTTCTTCATCTCTACACACAAAGGCTTGTCCCTGGTGGAAAGAATGAGTTTTGACATTACAGTGAGGACTCAGGGATGTGGAAAATGCCATCTCTGTCTTGTTGGGTGACACATCAGCTGGATGATAAGGAAGTGTTTGCACCTCTGTTGGGGGATTTGAAAGTTGAGAAAAGTAGTGGAAGTCTTCCTCATGGCTGGCAGTGCTGTGCAAGGGGGTTGTTCTTTCACCTCCATAGTTGATTGGCACATCCTCTCTGGGGACATTTTCATAATCAATGGCATCACTCAGAAAATGGGAGTATGTGCTAGTCACTCTTCTGGGATGAGAGGAGAGGGCACTGTAGTTAGCTGATGAGGTGTCATCAATGGTGTTGAGGTCTTTCAATCCAAGTGTTTGAAGCACCCAGGGATCAACATGGGGCCCAGGTGGTTTTTCACAGTTAGCAAACTCACTAAAGAGGTTTCTCTTGACATTTTTGGGATGGGGGATCTCAGCAGGAGAGTATCCCTGCTCTTTGGGTTTCCTCTTCCCCTTTCTGAATTTTCCACACACTTTGGAGAACTCATCTGATGACAACAATTTCTGAAGAAGTGACATTTGAAAATTATACTTCCTTTAAGTATCTACTAGTTACCCTCATTCTTTAGAAAAAATAGGTTAAATTTCTAATATTTTTTCACATACAAGTAAAATGGATTAGATTAGTGTCTGTTACTAAAGTAAAATCCATGATAACATCTTATTTCTTAGGAACCTGAATTCATTTCTTACTCTCAGTTTGAAACTTGAAAAAAGCAGATAATGTCTTGAAGATTTCAAATCAGGGAAGTAATAATTTTTACAATGATGACAATAAAAGCAATTGTTTATTGAACTATTACTGATAAAGTAAACAAATTATCATTTGTTATAATTTATGAATAATTGATCACATGCACTATTTCTTTGGATATAGATACTCTTAAAAATCTCTATTAATGAGGAAACTAAGGCACAGACATATTTGTGACTTGCTAAGTATCCCTTAGCCTAGAATTAAACCTAAGTTATCTGAATATAGACAAAACTCTTGTTTAAACACTATACAACATTCTTTATGTTATTTCATTAACTTTCAAAGCAATCCCTTGACAAAAGTTATTTTAAATCTTGGAGAACTGAGGTCAAGAAAGGTAAAGCTAATTAATGTCACTTAATAATTTAATAATGTCTTTTTCAAGGAATGTTGGCTGGAGTTAGAAGCCCAGGCTAGTCCTTTTTAAAAAAAAGCTTACTATACAGTAGTCAAATCTAATATCTTTTCTTCTCTGAACTATTAGATTCAGTAAAGGCATCAGACACATAATCAATTTAGATTACATAATATCAAATAATAGTTTGTCTAAGAGTAAAGTAGAAATTGGTCATAGAAACAATAATGATAACATAATGGCAAACACATACTAAAAAAAACCATAAAACTAAAGAAAAAAAGAACACAAAGAAACTATAGGCAAGCTATCTTTGAGTTAGAAATAGCTCATTTAAAAGTATAAGAAAATGTGAATAAAAGATAATGTAATTGTATATACTGAATTGGTGCTCAAGATACTAGGCTCCAGTAATAATCATAGCATCTTAGATTGAGAGAGATTTTTCACAGATTTTTAGTTTTTGTAGCTAAAGGTAACCAAATCCCTAATTGAGAATGATTTTCCTAAAGTCAGAAGATAATTGAAACAACTGAGTTTTTAAATCTCTGACTTCCACCTAACTCTCCTTTTGATCAACCTGTTTCCTCAGCAATCCCCTAGCTTTTGATATATAAGAAACTCCTTTTGTAATAATGTCTGGAAAGAATCTGCAATCTAGATACTTCTAAGAAACAATACATAAAAGTTCTAGTGAAAGTCATGTACTTTCTTAAGAAATAGTATCCATTCTGTTCACATATCCCACGACATGTTGTTGAGTACACTTCTTGCTTTTAATTAAGAAATTTTACATAAATGGTTTCCTTTCTTAAATCACTGCCATGACCTTATAAAAAAGATTATTACACACCTTGGCCTTTTCTTCAAGACATTTAACCAAAGTAGAATTCAGGTATTGTCTGAGGTGATTATTCTCTTCATGTAGCCTAGCAAGTTCTTCTTCCTTCTGAACCAGAGTATCTTGGAGCTGCAAAAAGCAGACAATGGTGAAGGTTGCTCCACTGTATTGACTTTGTAACTTTATAATAATGCCACTGTGCCTCAGCCTTCTTAAACTTGATTATTCTTCTGTTTGTTTTATGAACACAATTTCAGGGAGTTCTCATCCTCCAAGACTGAAATCAACAACCCCCTACCACCTGATTGTTCAGTTTTGTGCTCTGAATTTTTCATTCATTACAAAGTATTTGAGGGTATTATATGACTTTTAAAATTTTAACCACAAGGGAGTCAGGTAGGTGTAAAGGAAAATGAGCAGCATTCAACTGTTTAAATATAGAAAAAGGTGTTTAGAAACGTTTACCTGGACTCCTTCCTTGCACATCAAAAAAAAAAAAAAAAGAAAGAAAGAAAGAAAGAAAGAAAGAAAGAAAGAAAGAAAGAAAAAGATAGTTGACTTGTGCCACACTCTGATTGATCTGTCTGTATGTTCAGTAGATCATATTACTTTGGGGGAACAAATAAGAATAAAATATGGAAAATGAAACAATATCTGGAAAAAAACCTTTTTCATCATCATTAATTCTCCAGGCAATTATCCATGTTTATCATTTTAAAATACTGACATGATTCCATTTGGTCTTTCCATTAGCCCTCTGAGATATGCCGCATAAATATTCCAATTTCATGGATGAGGAAAAGGTGGACGTGATAGGTCACACAGCTAAAATGTGATATAGTGAGAGCCTGACTTCATGTCTTCCTAAAGTGTCATTTGTGTATATGAGTGTGTGTGTTTATTGGTGTGTGTGTGTGTGTGTGTGTGTGTGTGTGTGTGTGTGTGTGAGAGAGAGAGAGAGAGAGAGAGAGAGAGAGAGAGAGAGAGGGGGAGAGGAAAATAAAGAAGGAGGGAGGGAAGAGATTGTTCATCTAACACCTCTCTCTCTCTCTCTCTCTCTCTCTCTCTCTCTCTCTCTCTTTCTCTCTCTCTCTCTCCATATGCTCATTTTAGTTCTAAAGTGAGTTAATGTGAATTTTAAAAGAAAAAAGGAGCAGCGTGAACTTAAGGGAGGATGCAAGTGGAGAATGGACTGCAGGGTACATGGCCAGTCTCAATGTTCTGACTATCCACACATACCTGTTTATTTCTGTAGAGCTGTGAGGAAAGCTGAGCTTCTTCCCAGGAACATGAGTTCAGAATAGGAAAACTTGAATTAGAAGATGACTCTATGAGAAAATACAAAATGGGTAGCATAGAAACACACTTTTGACTTATATGCAATGAACTCACCAAACCATTCCCAAAGTGCAATAGGTTCAATTACCTTTCTAAAAATAGCTATTGCTTCTTACAATAGAACAAAATATTTAAAGCTTTCAGAAGAAGGAAGCAAGCTGTGACAGACAAATATTTATACAATCTATGCCAAAGTGGTTAAAGAGGTGGGATTTTTTTTTTCTTTTTGGAACTAAGTGGTCACATTCTTCCCTTTATATGTATATTCTTGTTGGTTAAATTAATAAAGACTCTCTCAGCTGCATCATTAATTCATTCAAATGTTTATTAACCTTTCCCTCCCACTAGCCATAATATTGCAATCCCACTATCTTTTTATAATTTTTATTTTATTTTCTAAGCTTCAACACTTAATAATATAGTGTTTGGCTTGATAATCTAATAACATTTTTATGCTATTATTTCCCTTTCTGTCTGCCTACCTGTTAAATCTAATGGATAGAATTCAGAATTTGATGTAGTAGCAATTTCTACTTTTAAATAATTTGCACCTTGTTTCTCTGAAGACCATGATAAAAATTGAAAAATTCTACCTTCTCTGTTTCAATCTGTATTTTTTTATGCTTTTACAAAGAATTTTTTTTTCATATTCGACAGCAAGCTATGCCTGTTAATCAAAAGCATTTGGGCATGCTTAATTGGTTTTTTACTTTATTCCCCCTCATTAATACCATTCTTTTTCCCTGTTCTACTTAAACTGCTGTTACTGAAGTATTTTTTATTAAAATAGAGTAATGAGTAAGAAAACAGGAATCCAATTTTATAAACAGTTTGGGTTCAGATTTTGGGCATTTTATCTTTGCTGTTGCTTATAGTGAAAAAATAAAACTGAACAACTTTATCCATGATATGTAAGTGTGCTTCAACATTTTTAGGTTTTCATTTTTTGTGTGCCTTTCCTTAACCCCTGTGTCCACCAAAGGAGCATATGGCAAATAATAGTATAGGTATTTAATTCTAAGACATCTGAAACTTTTTAGAGAAACTTAACTATTTATACAGAAATTCACTTAATTTTATAAAAATGTTCACTAACCTTCAAGTCAAGATTAATACATCCATAATTTTCCATCAATATTATACTTCCCTCCCACTTTGAAATTCTGTGTATGTGTGTGTGTGTGTGTGTGTAAGAGAATAATTGTTTCTACTTATAAGGCATTGTCTATAGAATCTCCTCTATGAAATAAAAGATGAAGTTATTCATTCTTGTTTGTTTATCATACTTTGGAAACTTTCCTGAATTTCAAAAAAAAAAAAAGTTGTAACTAGTATCTTGACTCCAAAAACATTCTACTAGGATGTTGTTTATAAAATATGACCCAGAAAGTTTCTTTCAGTGAGTTGGGAATCTCCAAGTACAATAAAGTAGAGGGAGAAACATGTGTTGTCCAGCAAGAAAGAGGAAGAATCCCATTTTCACTATTTGGCAAGTACAAATAGAAGAAGTTAAGGTTGTAAAATTCAAGACTCTTTGGACTAACTTAAATTGTTTATAACATCTCTTTTTCCAGAGTCCCGGACCATGATCCTTTGCAGTCACATTGCTTGAAAAGGGCTCCAGGTCTACCACTAAAGCAGAAGAGCTGAACTTACCCTTTGCCTGTGGTGCTTGTTGGGGCTCACTGTTGTCCAGGAGACCAGCAGCCCAGAAAGAGACCCAAGTCTCCGTGGAAACGTCAACACTAGTTTCTGACGGTGTAGTGGAATACGGGCAATTACAACTCTGGTCTCCTGCAAAATACTGGTCTTGGCAAGGCAGAATGGTGTTCTGTGAAATTCAGTATAAGGAGTTGGGGTGGAGGGGGGTGTCCCAGGAGATTGGGCGATGGAGATGTGGAGGGAGAGAAGGGTGGGAGAAACACACAGAAATTACATGCAGTTAATCAAGAAACAGTGAAGGTGTTAAATTTAGATCCAGATTAAATTTTGGGTGATTTAATTATAATAACTTAAAAGGCATCAGCTCTTATGACTTTCCTAACATTTCCACAGGTCTCTTGAACAAAGAATAGACTACTATTGGATGAATCATATTTATATTTTCTGTTGTAATGCCTAGCTCACCTAATAAGCCAGTCAGAACTATCTTAATTATATTTCTATTTCTAATCACCTTGGAAGACAAAGAACCCATTATAAAGGATGAAAAAGCAGAATATGGCATCTTATAGACTAACTTCTGAATCAATAATTGTCTTATACTTCCCTTCCTCTTCTCCTCCAAACTAACATTCTGTTGGATCTTATGGGAATCTGAATAGAGATACACACAAACACATGCATAATGTATATGCAAATATATATATATATATATATATATATACATATATAATATATATATGTTATATGCATATATATACATACACATACATATAGTTATGTACATACATACTTGTATAATATACATACATATAGATATATACATATATAGACATAAGTGCATATGTATACCTATGTTCTCTCTCTCTCTGTTCTATAGATAATTAAATAAACCTTGTTCCTTGTAGGTGATTAAACAAACTTTGCCCCAGCTCCAGTCAGAGGAGCATAACATCACTCCAAGTAAACATCTAAAAGCTGAAAGAAATAAGCAAAGACTGCAAGCTCTAGATCTCTCCATCACTAGGGCTCAATGTCCTTGCAAAGTTATCCTGCCACCACTAACTGCCTGGCGTGTGTTCTCACTGTGTTCTGATCCAGGGAGTACCTTCCTGCTTGCCACTTCTTAAACCTCAAACATACACTCTTTCCAAATCTCCAAACAAGGACAAGTATGCAGCCTTCCTGGGTTAATTTGTACAACAGTCCATTCCTAATTATTTGTCAATGTTTAATCAGGTAAAAACCATTTATTCAAGCAGAGCCTAGGTTTAGATAAACTCTTTTTGACTACTACGAATCTTTTGTTGGCTTGAGTACTTTCTTGGTCATAACATAAACAGAAAGGGGGTAAATGAGTCAATTAAGTCACACTTTGTTAATGTTCCCAGTGAGTTAAGTCTTGGAAAAGAAAAAGAAAAGAAAAAAAAAAAAAAACCAGTTCAGAAGCAAGTGCAGCTTGGGGAGTGCAGACCAAAGAAGTTAAGCCAAAAGTTTATCAAGAGCTATTTTTCTTGTTTTCATTTTAAAAGCATGTTTGCAGACTCCTTCCTTGAGGTTATTATTGGAATCGGAGCTAAACTATTAGGCAATTGACACCTGAGAAGAAAACAAACCCCAAATACTCTTACAGTAGTTCAACTCCAAGTGTTTGCAAATATGTGCATAATCTGGAAGAAGAGGAGGAATGAAAAGTAAGTGCAGGTGAATAGGTGAAATTTGGGGGAAATATGAAGGATAAAAATAACAGGGAGAAAGGCAGTGGGAAAGGAAGGGAGAAAGAGAAGACAGATGATAATAAAAAGGAGACAGGAGAGGACCTATTTTAATTGGTAGATAGCAAAGAAAGCTTGCTCTAAAAATGGAATAATTTCTCAGTGCAAAGTTTATTAGCTTTCAGAGCCCCAGGTTTTGCCAGAGGACTAGCAAACGCCGGTTCCTCACTTACCATCTTGCAGTGGAAGAAAGCGCTGAAGAAACTGAGCTCACACTTAACTTTTTATTAAAGCCAGTGGGAGCTTTAAATGGAATGAAGGGAGGAACTATGAGAGGCGAGTTCTAATCTGCGGGAGCCGGTGACGCTCGGGGTTCCTGGCGAGCGCTGCCCTCTGATTTGGTGGGAGGCTGTCAAACAGGTGACGTGAGCTTGCAGACACCAGCTGAAGCCAGAGTCACTCTCACTCTGGCGACCACGACAGCAAGATCTGGGACCTGCGGGTGGGCTCCCGGCCTGCTCTTGGCTACCGGGTATGCTGCGCCGCTTCAAAACCCGCGCGCCTATGCGCGCTGGCTGCGCACCTGGCGCGGGACGTCAGAGGCTGGTGGTGGCAGCGCAGCCCTGAGGGACCCTAAGGCCAGCGCTTCCTCCTGCGCCACACGCGCAGCCAGGCAGGGCGGGGCGGAAAGTCTGCCTGGGCAATGGTGAGGGATGGCAGGTCTCAAACCTGTATTTCAGGGATGGGGTGGCACTTGTGGAAGCCAGTCCTACAGCCCCAGAGCTAGTATTATACCTATCTATCTTTTGACCACATGATAACAATGTAATGCCAACTTGTATTATGTTGTAAATTTATTTTAATTAATTTATTTTCCCTATTTGATGGACCTTATTTTGCCCAATTCTGGAAGTGGAGGTGACATATTTCAATTCTAGAATATAAATTCCCCAAGAATAGCGATTTCTGCTCACTGCTGTCTCCAAAATGCCTGGCACAATTTCTGACACATAATAAATGCTCAGTAAAGATTTGTTTAAAAGAATGAATTAAGCTACACATTTCTGAAATCTAAAGCATCTTTCTCTGTGTAGGCCTAGCCTCACAACTATATTTATATAAAATAAATTCATTAAGAAAAAATAGTGTAAGCATTTAATTTCCTGTCTTTTCTCTTACATTTGATTCTCACAATTCCTAAAATACCATGCCTACCATAGAAAGAAGAGTAACAACATCTTGAAACTATTTATCTACAACTAATAGTAGCTTCTCATTTCAATTTACCTTCTAATTAGATATAAAATACTTGATGATAGCCATAGGAGAAAGGATACTTATTGTCCTTGTTACATCCACTAAGGAAGGAAGCACTAAGGTTAAGAAAACTCACCAATGTTAACACAATTGGGAAGTGGCAGGCTTTGGATTTAAACCTCTGACTAACTACTATGCCTATGGCTTTTGACTTTAACTTCTCTCTATTGCGTGTTATTGCTGTTGATCAGTGGGCATGGTTATGGACTGGGTTGTGTTCCCCATAAGTCATATGTTGAAGCCCTATACCCAATGTTACTGTATTTCAAGACAGGTGTAGGAACTGAAAATAATGTCTGATTCTGGCTTGCACAGCCCCTTCTCTACTCTGGCTTTGACCTTTCTTCATTCTTCTTTGTACTCTACTCATGACCCTTAGCACTCAGCAAAATGACTAGGACAGAATGGATGTTAATTAAGTACTGTATATCCAAAATTAAGAAAGGAAAGGAGGGGGAATCTGCTTCTCTTGGAGCAGTCCTTTTCTCCTGCTTCAATGACATTTATTTGAAAAACACTTTCAGATTAATAGTAATAGGTTTGGGGATCCCTGCCTGGATTGTGGATGAACTGGATCAGTCAACACTGACTCATTTCAGTATGTGACATGAAGGACTGGTCCATCTCTGCTCTAACTGTAACAAGAAAAAAAGATGTAATGGCTGTAAGGCCCTGAGATGATGGGTAAGGAGAACATATCAAAATGTATTTAATTTGTAAGAATCAGTGATCTTTTTCAAGGCAAAGAACTGTTCATGCTTTTAGTCCTGCCAGCAACACAATCTGTTTGGCAAAACCCTCATTCATTTTGTGATGAGCAGCAGGGACAGAAAAAGGAGGATGGAGTTGTGTTTTTGGAAACTTTCACAAATGACACAAGAGCCTCTGCAAGATAGATTTTCTTTTGGCTCCCAAAATGATACAAAGTAGGTAATTGACTAAACATGGTATGCAAAAAAGGACTATAAGCTTTGCATCAAAATATACCCAGATTTCAGCTTCAGTATTGAGTCACTTCAGTATTTCAGCTTCAGATTGAGTCACTTGGGGTTATCTTAAGCCTCTTATTTGGGAAATTAGCATAGTAATACATGCATTAGAAGTTACTTGAAAAACCAGCCATTTTTATTAATGCTTAATTATTTCCTAATTTGTTGACTAAATAATGGATAGTATCTCTTTTTACTATTAGGGGTGAGGGACTCTGCCTTTGAACACACATATGCTCCTGTGTCTTGTTTATTAAAGTAACTGAAAAAGAATGCTACATTTATAAAACAGTGTTTTTGTTTTCTGAGGGTAAGACATAATTTTAAGAAGTTTTTGATTGGTTTTAAGCACAACAATATTTGGCAAATCATTAATACTTTATCTTGGTAGGTTGGGAGTATACATGATGGTGGAGAACCCCTAAACAGCAAAGAGCTATTGACAATTAAACATAAATAAGATCATAAATCTATTCTCAAATCAAAAACTAAGGGAAAAAAACTAATTATTAAGATTTGATTTATGCATGACATCTTACTTAACATCCACTACTAAGGTATAAACTTAATTGTTACTATTATGATGATGACTAGTATTTTGAAACCTGCATCCCGTAAACCATAATGGGAAACCCTATGGCACTTATTTATCCACATTTATGAAAGAAGGAGGTTCACATTTCTTAGTGATGTCAATGTAACCCACATAGATGGTTTTTCTTCTGCTAATAATAAGATTAGTTAAAACTGCCTTTTGTGTTGTGCCTAAAGCAATGGCATTAAAGGGAATGTGGCTCCAAACAGCCCAGTTGTTGAATCAGGGTACCACCTCCTGTCTGGGCAAAGATATAACAAAATAAGAGGTAATTTGACCTCTTATTTTGCACAAAAAAACAAGTCTGCAGACAGAGAAGGTTAGAGCGTGAGCAGAGTTTGGTCAGGAGATAAATAGGTTGGCATATGGAATATTCTTTTGTTTAACTCCATGATTATCCCATTAGTGGATTCGATAGTAAATGTAATAAACAATTTCTAATTTTTTTTCTATAAATACAGCTTTTCCCATTGATTCAATGGTTGAATCTCCAGGTAATGATAAAGATAATATTTCTTATTTCACCTGTTTGTAAAGAAAATTATTATATTTAGATAAAGTATATTTAGAGAAGATGTTTTACATTGGAAAATTTAACATTTGAATTTTTAGAATGTCTGAAGAATCTGACATATTTCATTTGTTGAAGCATAGTTTGAATTTCACCCCTCCAGAATAATATGCAGAAATCAATAATTTTAATATAGATAGAGACTTACTACTTGCCTTGTCTGCATAGTAGCCAGTATATATGCAGTAACCTATGCAGTGATAAAAACTGTTTCTACTTGAACAAAAGGCATGAAAAATAGAGTCAATTGTTAATCCTAGTAACAAAAATGTAAAAAATAATAAATCTGAAAAACTTCTAGCAGTTTACTAGATAGAAAAGAGAAAGGCCTTGGATGCATTCAGGAATAAAATATTCAGTTTGGAACTGAGTCAGATCAGCTCTGTATGGAAACATGTATGCACATGTGCACTCGTGTGTGTGTGTGTGTGTGTGTGTGTGTGAGAGAGAGAGAGAGAGAGAGAGAGAGAGAGAGAGAGAGAGAGAGAGAGAGAGAGAGATTTGTGATATTGTTTTATTGGAAGTTTCAGTCAGAATTTACTTTAATATCTTTATAACTACCTTCAGCTCTTTATTTATTTTATCAAGGCAAATCACATACTATAGTAATCCTCACAAGTTTAAAATATTTTCAGCCTAAGGGCATATCTTTCAAATGGTAACTATTCACTTCATCTTTGAGAGATAACTAGGAAATATATGCCAATCTGTATTCATTGCAAAGTGAGACAAACCTTTTCTGTACTTGCTAGTATTGCTTTCTGGCTTTTCTCATAATATAGCACTTCAAAATAACATTTGTGGCAAGTTAGAATAAATTGTTAAGGCTTCTCCTGGCTGTTGATAGTTATGGGAGTTCTCATTTCCCCCAGGCCTCACCAGGGCACCCTGAGAACAGAGGATATCATTATCTCACAGGCCTGTTACCTATTATGCATGGGTAAAACAGTTGGGAAAGTCTGCTCCATGTGACCTATCTGGCTCAAATGGAATGAAATAATATCAATACCACTATGAAAATATGTTCAAAACATTGAAATGAACCTTGTATTGTGACCAAGGTTATAGATGTGGAACTTCAAACAAAACAAGACAGATACATCTCAACCCCGACACTTTACTCAACCGTAGTAGAAAATGATTAAAACAGGTATTAGGATTGATATACATCAGAGTTATGCTAGTGCAGCTGTAACTTAAAATACAATAAATCTCTGCTTCATGAGCAGTATCTTCACAAACTGAGCTTCTGTGCCTTCATTGCTCAAGTGATTCCTCCCAAGGATTTCTGACGCAGAGGTTTTTGGATAACTTGCTGATCAGGCAGTAAAGGCCTGAATGGTGAATCAGCAGTGACTGTGATATCTAAGTGTGTCTAGAAGATGCTGAAAAAGGAAGTCAGGCTTCCTTTTTTGTCAAAAAGCTTAAGATTTCAATACTAAAATAGGACAACTGGGATCTGGTTCCTTCTAGCCTTGGAATTATTAGCGAACCTGAAATAAGTTGACTTCTTTCATGAAAATAAGACAAGTAAATGTATTTAAATACAAATGTTCAGCTATAGTAAAGGTATAATTCTGTATTTTTGTAATCTATAAAATCTGTGAAGTTAACAAATTTTTGACAAGTTCATCTTATTTACAATCAAATCAAAGAAACTTACTTGATACTGGTATTAATACAATTTGGATGTTTCTAGTCAACTTCTGTTTGCCATATTTCTTTTTTAGAAAATGAAAGCATAATGTCAATCTATAGCCGGTGGAATCATTTATATATTCTAAAGCAATCTGTGAAAAATATAGAGAATTTTTATTGTTATGAAACTAATACTGCTTACTAAAATTAGAATGGATTAAAGTATTATAAGATGAAGAAAGTACCCTATCAACAATAAAGTAAAATTCCAAATATCCTCTATGACATGAGATAAATGATGTTTTGGTGACAGTAGTACATATAATTTTTATTTTTTCTTTATCTAACCAGAAGCCTCCCAGCTGCCACTTCTAGGTAGTATCAGCATTGCATGACTGAATCATAGCTGATGATTTTACACAAACCAATACATTTTAATAGCTTCCTTTGGGGGAAGGAAGCACTGAAAGACAAGCAAAGGAAAAAAAAAGTGGTTTTTGTTCATGAGTACAACTGAGAAGAACTCAAATTGCATAATGTGCATCTTTTAAAAACTTTTATTTGTAATTGATTTTATGAATTATTTGGCATTTATTAATATATCTTGATTGTATGTGCCTATTTATGTTTTTACATATATACAAATTCAGGCATCTGGAGCAGTCAGTGATACCCAAGGCTTTAAAACACTTACACCTGGAAATGTTCAGATGTTGACAAATAAAGAGTTATTCTTCAATCTTATATTTTTTATAAAGCAACAATAATTCACATAAATGCAAATTTCTTTGATTGGTGAAGGAAAGGAGCATTTGGTCCCACACTAATGTCAGTGTCTACATGACGGGCTGTCTGCTTCTCCTGTGGAAAGTTTCAAGTAGCTCTGTGCCAGTTGGAGTTGTGTTGTACTCCCAGCATCACTCACAATAAATTAAATTCTATATTAATAAGAAATGCATATTAGGAAGCCTATTTAAAAGTATACATGCAAGTAAAGCTTCACCATAAAGTTTTGTGTTTTAATGCTAAAGGTAACATATTTATATACAAAACAATCAAATACTTTGTCATAAAAAAGTAAAAGTAATCAGGAGAAAAACTATAATATATTTGACATTCAGTTTTACGCAAACATACATATATATACATATATATATATATATATATGTATATATATGCTCCATCCCCAGCCCTTTTTATATTTTATAAAAGGGTCTTGCTAAGTTGCTGAAGCTGGCTTTGAACTTATGAACATCTTACCTCAGCCTCCTGAGCCACTGGGATTACAGATATTTTAAGAACTTTAAAACATCCATCCTTTTAAGCCAGCAAGCACAAAAGAAATTAATTCATGAAGCAAACAAATTTAAGCACGATTTACAACTGAGTTCATCACATCAATATAAGGGACATTTGTAAACATAAGAAAATGTTCAAGAATATTTTTATTTTGCTGCATATGGATTTCCAGCACTACTGTTGAAGAGGTTATCTTTTCTCCACTGTTTGTTTTTGGTGCCTTTGTCTAGTATAAGATAACTATATTTATCTGGGTTTGTCTCTGTGTTTTCTATTCTGTACCATTGGTCTACCTGTCTATTTTTGGTGCCAATACCATGCTGTTTTCATTACTATAGCTTTGTATTACAGTTTAGGTCTGATATGGTGATGTCTCCTGCTTTACTCTTCTTACTAAGGATTGCTTTTGCTATTCTGGGTCTCTCATTTTTTTCAAATGAATTTCATGATTACCTTTTCTATTTCTATAACGAATGACATTGGAATTTTAATTGGAATCACATAGAATCTGTATAGTGCTTTTGGTAGTATGGCCAATAAGAAATTGTTTTGACAATAAGAGATTGCTTCAGTAAATTAGAGCATGTCTATAGTATGGATTGTGTATTCATTGAAAATATTTTTAAACTAAAAACCTAGAAAAATAGCATGATGTTAACTATATTGAAATGTATATGAGTGTATTAAAACAAATTTTAAAAACAGGCATAAACATAATGACATTAAAATAATGTTTCTTGTTTCATAAGAGAAGTGTGATTATGATTCTATTCTTCATAATCCTGTACATTCCTGAAACTTTATATGAATGATGTTTTGCTTTTAAGGTCTTAAAAATGGAAATTATATATATATAAAAACAGAGAATTGATTAGAAGTAATATATTTTTGTGGAGTAAAAACATAGTTAAAGCTGAGTGCCTTGAAGAGTAATGACAGATTATATTTTGTATGTTCCTACTGTTGTTAGATTTGCATGGTGAGGGGTGATTGTGGTAGAAGGTAAATGTTCCATTTCATTCTTACCCCAAAACTCAAAATTATGTTTTTAAAAATTATGCAAATCTGTATAAAAGTGGAAAAGTACTTTATATATAAGATTTTGTGGGGCTTTGACATCAAGGTGCAAAAAAAATACAAGAAGGCTTTGCTTAGATGTAGAAAATTAAATAGAGTGTGATTATAATCTTCAAATTAATACAAAATTGTTGAAGAGAGTAAATAGACCTAGTCCCATTAGTTAGCACTAACCAACTGTAAAATGTTAGTGTAAAATAAATAAGGGTATTTGTAATGCTCAGTAATGTGTAAATATAAAATGTGCTATCCCATAAGAAGTGAACTCTTAGTTACTAGACAAGCACAGAGTGGATGGATTACTGAGACTATCAAGATGTTTTATTGCTTGTTCATACAGTGCTACTACCAGGAAAACACAGTCCTTAAAATTATTTCCAATGCAAAGAACTCACAATTCAATGTAATTCTGAGATTAGAAGTCTTTGTAATTAACTTGAATGCATGTTTAAAGATATATATATATATATATATATATGAAATTATAATTGCTGAAATTTAGTAGAATAACAGTGATCAAGTAAACAGGATAAAGCAGCCGTGTATGAGGAGGCTAGTGGCAGGGCTAAGTGACTGTAAATCCTCATTCCTGTGGAGTCTTTTCTTCATTTTATGAGTCACTGGAACCATAGCACTTTTCATGAAAAGATGGGAGCAGCATAATAAAAGAGACGGTATATAGCGTCCACCCCAGATATTAAGGGCTCAAGCTTTAGAGGCAAACAATGAAGATTTGGGAGTGCAAGACCTTCATAGATTATGTCACACTGGGTGGTAACTCTTTAGGGTCCAAGAAGAAGTTTAAAGTCACCAAGTTCAGCCTTATTTCTATATATATTTCTATTTCTAAGGTGCTCTGTTTATGCCTGTGGGGACTGCAGAGTGTGAGCACAGCCATATTTCCAGAAAATAAAAAAAATAACATAGTGAATAGTGGATGTCAATACCCTCAGTCATATGTTAAATGTCATAAATATATAAAATCGAAATATACGAGGAGAAGATGGGCTAAAAGGAGAGCAATCAGAAGAGAAGGAAAATGTGAAGGCTACTTCAATGAAGTCTTTCTTTTATTGAGACTAAGGAACCACAAATGCAATAGTTTACTTTTACTCTGTGTGAAACGTCTCTGCCTTTATCCTTTCCTCCCATTTATCTAGCTTTTTAGCTTTTTCTTTCTTTTTTTTTTTTTAGAATTTTAACTTTTATTTTATTTTTTTTTTTTAATTATCAGCAGACACAACATCCTTGTATGTGGAGCTGAGGATCAAACCCAGGCCGCACACATGCCAGGCGAGCGCGCCTGAGCCACATCCCCAGCCCCTAGATTGAAATATTTGTATTAATCTATTAGGGCTGACATATCTAGCAAGGTACCTCTAAGTACCTTAAAACAACAGAAACTATTTTCTCAGTTCTGGAGGCCAGAAATTTCAAATTCAGGTGTCATTTGCAGGGACATGCTCTGTATAATCATCCCTCTTCCTGTGGTGGTGGCCTTCAATCCTGGTGGTCCTTGGCTTGCTGCACATCACGCACTCTGTCTCTCTTGTTGTGCAGTGTCCTCCCTGTGTTTGTCTTTACATGGCATTTTCCTCTTAGGAAGGCACCAGTAGTATCAGATTAGGCTCTCACCTTAATTTGGTTGTATTAGTTTTAAACAAGGCCACATTGACAGGTACTAGGACTAAGACTGCAACAATTATTCTGGGAATAATTCAACCCGTAATAATGCTCATTTAAGTTTTCCAGTTATTTTTAAATTTTAATTTGGTTTCTCAATTGGGGATTAAGAACCTTATGAAAGACCATCACAAATATTACAAATTTTGTTACATATACAATTCCAAAATAATTTTAAGTGTTTTGACTTAAGCCATTTTGTCCCATCATTACAGATGTCAAATACCTGTAAGAACTGAAATACAGGATACAGTGTAATAATTATATAATAGTAATAAAACTATAAAGCAATAATACTGTAATAAAATAGTATTAACATTAATAAAAATAAGACTGTGATTCCTAACCAATTTTAGTGCATCTGTGTCAATTTTGAACTACTGACAAATTCGAAAAATGGTACTTTCCAATATTTAGAAACTGTTAATTAACTTAGACTCCATAAGCATTCATTCCCAATATGGCTTTTATTATATTTACTTTATATTTCCCATTTTACTACTGCAGTGAAGCTTATTCAGAAAAACAAACCAGAATTATAATGTCAGGACACGTTGCCATTATAATTAAGGCATAATTATATCCAAGGCTCAGTATCTTCTAAACCATGTTCAAGAAGCTGATGATGTATACTTTGGCAGTTTACAATAGAGTCTGGTCAAATATAAAAATGTCACCATATCAGTCAATATTTACTGAGTACCTCTTTCTGAAGTTGGCATTGGTAGGTACTTAAGGACAAGTAGTTTGACTCAATAAATTTAAAAAAATACATATTTAAGACAATATTCTCAGAGTACTTAGCACAGTTGTATTTTGAAATTTCTATTGCTGAGAAATTTGAGGTTCATGCTTAATGCGCTCTCTCTCTTTCAGTCCCAAAAGCTCGGTTTTGAGTTCTCCAGGCTTTGGTGGAATATCAGGTATGGTCAGGTCAGGCCGGTAGTACCTGTGCACCACTTCGGCCCCCGCGAACATGGCCAGGAGGCTAGCTGGGAACATTTTCAGGTAAGTGGTCATGGGCACGCCCACGGGCATGGTCCGAGGGCGCGAATTGCTTAGGCGCGGGGCAGTCCAGCCGAGTGAGGGCGGAAGTGCGTCCTGGAGCCGGAGCTGACCTCAGGCTCTTTAGCTTTTTCTTTGCAAGCATCAGCATGTAATATCCCTCTTGTCACGGTGGAAAGTGACTCTGATCTTTCGAAAATGAATGTATTCAACAAGAAAAGTCTCATATGATCCTCAAGACCCTCAAGAATCACTTGTTTGTTATGTAAAATTGGAAACCAAAGAACCAAAATTAGAAGGACACAGATTTATGGCCAATAATTAAAGGCATTTTTAATGTAATTGTTAAAAAAAAATGACTTTCCTTCAGGAGTAGTAGGATGTCCACCCCTGGAAGTGTTCCATCAAAAGTGATAAAGTGACTAATTTTTTAGAAAAACACATTCATTCCAAGACTCTCCTCTTCCATTTTATACTATGCTATATAAGTACTGGGGATAAAACACTGAACAAAACAAATGTGATTCCTGCCTTAATGGTGTTTATATATTTTGGAGGAAATATTGCACACTTAGTCATGTAAACGGAGACTTTGGTAAGTGAAATGGAAGGAGAATTTAGAACACTGTGGGCTTCTGCATGTATATTGCTACCCTCTTTGACTTGTGTTTAAACTGTTAAGGCTATATTGCTTGAGAAAATGACATTTTAGCCAAGACTTGAAGAAAAACAGTTCTACAGGTGAAGAGTAGAGGGAAGTATGCATCGGGAATGACAAAGAGCACATGCAAAGGCCCTGGTACACACGTGAGAAACAGATAACATGATGAGGCTGGAGAGACAGACTGAGTTGAGATCATTTAGGCATTATGTTAAGAGGAATTCAAAGACATGAAAGGGTCTTAATGAGGTAAGTGAAGTCATATTTATTTTCAAATCATCAATTACTTAGTGATATCATGACCTTCCAGATGCTTGAGTTTACAAAATTGAGTAAGATAATTTCTCCAATAAATTGTACCTTGGGCAATAATACAGGTCCCTTGACTTTGTGCAGAACTACACTATTTTCTTTTTCATTGATCCTGTATTATTTCCAAAGTTTTAGACTCTATGGATTCATTTGATTCCCCTTATCTCCTGAGCTCTCCCAAGACAGTTTTGTGGTTTTTTTTTTGTTTTTGTTTTTGTTTTTGTTTTTGTTTTTGTTTTTTTTGCCTCTGAGCTTATGTTTGAATTGTTATTTGTTACCCTATAGTCAATTTTACTGATCATTTCTTCTTTGATTTTAAATATTCTATGATTCTATGAAATCTATCCTTTGACATTTTCAATTCAGATCTTATATATTTTTTCCCTTCCTCCTTCTCCTCCTCCACATCCTCCTCCTCCTTCTTTTTTTCCCTACTTGTTTTCAGTACTTGCAAGTGAATCCAGGGTCTTCCTTATGCTAACTGTATGCTCTACCACTGAGCAACATCTGCAGCCCCACAATCTCATATTTTTCCTCTTTTAGAATTTCCATCTGGATTTCCTTGATATTTGCATTTTTTTAAATATTTATTTATTTATTTGTTATTGGTGGACACAACATCTTTGTTTGTATGTGGTGCTGGAGGATCGAACCTGGGCCGCACGCATGCCAGGCGAGCGCGCTACCGCTTGAGCCACATCCCCAGCCCCTGATATTTGCATTTTTCCACCAATATTTCTCATCTCTTTACTCATCACACCCACCTTTTAAGTCATTAAGCATCTGTACCTTGTCTGTGTAATAGTATTTTAAAATTCTCTCCAATTTTAACATTTCCAACACTTCTGTATTTGTTTTTTCCCACATTTTTTGTTGGTGCATTACAGTTGTATATAATGAATGGAGTTGTCGTTACATATTTATACATGAACACAGTATATAAGTTGTCCAATATCACTCCCCAGCACTTCCTCCCTCCCCCCCTCCTCCCGTACCTTAGTCATTTTCCTCCATTGATTTCCCTTTGACTTTTAGGAGGTCCACACCAAGGCTGTTAATTTTTTTAGCAAAAAGCTAGAACTATTAACTGGAACATTGAACTCCTGTCCAAACTTGTTATTAATCCATGTTATTCTTTAATGGATGATTAGAAATTTTAATAACTCTAGTACTAAACACTATTAGTCTCATTTTAAATAGGAAGTCAGTTTTTTCAAAACTGGCTACAGCAAGTAGAATAAAGCAAGTGGATCAGTGGAAGGAGTCTGTGGGGAACTGAAAGGTACTGAGGAATGATATGGATCAAATAAATATGTGTATTTATGAATGTAACATAATTAATCCCACAATCATAATTCATTATAATATGCCAGTAAGAAATTTTAAAAAGACATTCAAAATGGCTATAGCAGTATTTCGGTTCTCACATTTCCACAACCTTGCTATGCCCATTGACAGGTGGGGTCTATTTCCCTTCCTCTTGAATGGCACGAAGCTTTGTGACTAACCCAATCAAGAAGAATCTGGTAGACCCATGTGAATTTCTGCAGCTCATTCTTAAAGGTCACATGGCTTGTCTCTTTTTCTCTTTCTTTTACTCTTTTGAAATCTCAACCTCGGAGTCTAGCTACATCCTTAAGACAAAAGTAAGACCACAAGGAGAAGGTAACTGCGGATTGTTCCAGTTGACAGGCCCAGGTCTCATTTGCAACTAGTATTAAACTCCAACAGAGAAGCCTCACATGATTTCAGGTAAGCCCTCTATCCTGACACTGAGTAGAGGAGAGTGGGGCTTTCTTACCCAACCCTGACCTGCCCAAATTATAGCTCTGTATTTTATTTAATAAACACTGTCATTTCTTTAAGAGTTTCTTCACATTGTCCTAGTGACAATTCGGACAGGACAATTCTTTGTTGTAAAAGGTTAATCTTACATTGTAGGATGCTTAACAATACCCTAGATCTAGAGTGTGGGTACTTGATACTCCCCATCAACCACCACTCTAAACTGGATACATCTCAGAAAATCGGAGAGAAAATATATACTTTTTTCATCTCACTAAGAATTGAAACAGAGTTCCCTAAAGAAGTGTGCCATCCCTGATAGACCCACCCAATGGTCCTTTAATTAAGGCAACAAGACCCCTCTCCAGACCCTGTTCCATTCAAACCCTTTTATATTAGAATAGATGACAAATGATCAAAATATAGTTTTTATTGTCTCAGACCAAGTCTTTAATGAAAAAAAGTATTGGTATATAGGTGGAGAAGGAGGAAGAGGAAGCAGCAAATTTTAGCCCTTTACTAAAAAATCTGTTGCCATGTGGGCTATAGATGGCAGTCTTCTTAAGTCTTGATTTATTATGAAGCTCAGTTACCATATTGCTGTCATGCTCCATCTCAGTCCTCATTGTGTATTTTATTGACTTGACAAGTACTGTGTGGACAAGACAAGCAGAATGTCTGGGTTGTGGTACTAATTTGATATACTAACTTGTGTCAGGCACATAATTTGATAATCAAAAATTTTCCTCAAGAAGCAATTTAATTCATGTAAGAACCATTTCTTTAGGCCACTAGGTTTTGATGTCAGTTGTGATGCAGCACATGATAATTTGTTCCTCCCTTTCCTGTGGGACTTTTTTATAACATCATTTTACAAAGGAATAGAAAGGTACTCCATAATTGTCTATGTAGTTTTTAGATTGTTCAAATTTCAAAAGAAACATATTAAAAGTTCTCATTGTAAATATATTTTCATCAAGTTTCCAAGGTACTAATAAGAACACTGGAACAACTTCAAAGCATTCTATTTTTGTTGATTGCAACACCATACATTGTCTAAAATATTATATTGACTACATAATATTACATAATATAGTCAACAATTCATTTTCCTAATGAATGCTTAGATTATTTCCATTCTTTTAATTTCCATAAATATTATATAACAAAATATTTCTCCGTATATATCCATAATGGTTATTTATTTAGTATAAGATTTTCAGGAGAATACTGAGTTAATTAAAGGTTTTATAATATTAACAGATGTTGACAGACTTCATTTAAATTGGCTGCAATTTTAACCAGCACTATACAACTTCTTTCATTTATTTAGAACATTTTTATGGCCCTATAAGATTTTTCACATATTTTTATATAATGTATTATACAAATTATTATGTACATTGGTAAATTTATATATGCATATTTTTATTTATATAATCAATTTCACTCTGCTAGTTTCTAAGTATTTTCGCTTGTGTGTTTACACCCTATAAATGAGTCTAAAGATTTTTCATTGAAAGGTGACGGCAAGATAAAGAGAAAACTACCGATTTTTGAATGTGTGTCTTGTATCTAGATTCTTTTTTCCCATATTAACTTTGATAGATTTTTCTAGAATCTCCTCAGTTGTACAAAATTATATTAAGAGAAGAAAGAAATGAAATTCTGTCTTCCAATACCAACGCTAATTTGATCTTTACCCTACTGCTTTCAGGGTACCTCCAGCCAATATTGAAATCTAATCTTAAAAGCAGTCTTCTCTGTCCAATTTTTGACCTTAAAATGACATTGCTTTCAGCCTTTGCTATTTATCATTAATTATTTAAACATTTACTATTTATAGCAATAATACTTATTGTGTGATTTGCAAATACCCAAGTATTAAATTTAAATAGTTTCTTTTCAGTCTGTTTTTTATTTAGTGTTATTGTTAGGAATGGCTAAGTCTATTTTATCAAGTGCTTATTTGATATCTCTATAGGTTTTTTGGTAGTGAATACTACTTTCTTGCCTTAATGCAGCTGAAGTATCTTTTTTTTTAGATATTAGAGAGAAATTGCCTGTGAATCTGTTTCTTCAAATTTTTCAAAGTGTACATTTAAAAATTTTCAATTTTTTTAGTCTTTTGTGGTATTTATTATTTCTCCCCCCCCCCAAAAAAAATCATACATTTCTTTTGATTTGCAAATGTGTTCCCTAAAATTTTGTAGCACAACATTTATTTTTCTATTAATATTCTCTGTGGTTAAGTTTTATCTAATCTTGTGTATTTTACTCCCTTTCTTTTGACTTATGAGGAAGTCATCATTTTCAATGGAACTTCTAAAACAACAAGCTGTGATTTATTTATAATTTTTCTTTTCCTCGGTTGAAAATACATCTTATAATCATGCTAACTTTACAGGGTTATTAGGGTGAAGACTGAGTTAATTTTCATGAAGTACTTAGATTACTCAAATTTGAAAAGAAACATTAAAAGTTTTCATTTAATTACATTCTCATCAAATTTGTACTAATTGGTGTTCTTACCTTTAATGTTTAGCTACTGTATAGTTTGTCATACAGAAGTTGACAATTGCATAACTTCTTCACAAATGTCCCTTTTATCAATACATGGATCCCTACTTTGCATTCATGTAGGTCTTTCAACCCTACAGTCAGCCTTCCGATACTAATGTTGTTACTCCTCTCTTTCTCTTTTGCACCTACTTTCAGATTTCATAGTTTCTTTTTAAAAAATTTAATTGATGTATGACAGCATACAATGCTGTATTTCCTTTCTCAATACCTCCCCTTTCTCTCCTCTACTCCCTCCTCACCTCCTTTCTCCATTCTACCACTCTCTCTTCTGTTTCCAAGTGGTTTCTTTTTCTTTCCTATTTTTCTTCACAGCTTCTGCACATAAGAGGAAATATGTGACCCTGACTTCCTGAGACTGGCTTCATTTTGATTCTTATAAATAGTAATGAACTATCATTTTCCAAACCAAGTTTAAGGACATAGACCTTTTTATGGATTATAGTTCACCCTCAATTTCTGTCATGATTGATAAACTATTTTATGTCTTCATTTATGTTTTTATTTATTTGATTTTTTTTTTGTTTTTAACATTTTTTGCATCTTGATCAACAATGACTCTTTCCAGGATCCAAAAAATAATCAGAAGAATTACTCTGTATCTTCACTCAACAACTTATTTTTTCTGTAAAGTTAGCCATTTTTTCATAAGGCATGAACACAATATTTTCCTTTAATATCTCCTTGAGATTATAATGACAAAAAAATTTACATACATATGAATTGTTTAAAATTCATAAGGTCTTAATAATACCCTATGGAAACATTAATTTCAAAACAATTAACATATTAAAGCTAATATAAATTTATTATATTTCATAGTTGACAAAAATATGTTGTAAATAGTGTCTCTCGTGTAGCAGAGATTTGTATAGATTTTTTTAAACTTAATATACTACTTTTTGAGCACTTTTAGCTTTACAGAAAAGTTGAGTGGAAAACACAGAATTTCTACAAGCTTACTTTATCCATCCCCAATTTTTCCCCATTATTAGAATCTTTAATTAGGCAGCATTTGTTAAAATTGATAAGCCAAAATTGATATGTTGCTATTGAGTTCTATGATTTGCTGTAACCTGTGAGTTTTGGTCAATGCATGATGGCATATATCCACTTTTAGAGTATCACTCAGAATAATTTCACTGCTCAAAAATCCCCTTGCTTTGCATTCTTTTCTTTCATTAACTATTTTTATATATCTGTCTTAGTTTTAACTTTACTATATCTTTTTCCCCTTTCAATTCTTATTCTGTGAGTTTGATACAGTTGGAATATGTTCCATATTATTACCTTGTTAATTTGGAAATCATACTATATTTTTCATTACTTAATGAATTTTTCTTCCTGGTGCTCACACTTAGACATGTGTCTCTCTATTGATAATTGACTAAAAGAAAATAATGTTAATAATATTTATGGAGTATATGTTATGTACCTGTCAAGTGTTAATAATAATCTATAGTATCTAATTAAGTCCTCACAACATTCTTCTAAAGTGGGCATAATCTGTCCAGAGAAATCAAGGCATTTACCCAGTGTTATGCAAATAGTAAGAAAAGGATTCAGTATTTTCGAGTCGAAACAAAGTTTCAAAACTCCATTTTTATATATTACCTTATAGACTTAATTATTTATCTTGGAAAAGTATTCTATTTCTTTATTGTTTCCTTCCATTTAGATAAGACAATATTTTAAAATTATTTTCACCTCCCTTCTCTCATTTGCTTCTCCTAGGAGATCTTTGAAATGATTTTATACTCTTATTTCAACACCACTTATTCCAAGATTTTTCAGATATAATTTATAATTTTGAGTTCTGGACTATCTTTCCCAACCAATGTTTTATCATATCAAAAATCAAACTGAAGTATCATTTTTCTAGTATTAAATAAAATTATGAGTATAATTGCATGTTGTCGAAGCTATCTATAGTTACACAGCATAAATGAGTATATGTCTGTAAAGAATTTGGTGACAGATATAAGGAATAGTTACATGTTAGTACCTAAATAGGTATTAACTATTCATTATGCTAGGAGAACATGTTACAAGGAAACATTAAAAATTAATATATAAATTTAAGCAAAAATATTTATCATAGCATTAATCTATAAAAAACATTTAATATATCTAAAGTTGAATCATGAGCTAAATGGTGAGGGGGCATGGGGCAGAAAAGATTATGGAATGAGATGGACATCATTACCCTATGTACATGTGTGACTGCACATATGGTGTGATGATACATTATATACAACCAGAGAAATGAACAGTTGTGTTGCAATTGTGTACAATGAATCAAAATGCATTCTGCTCTCATATATTCCTGGTTAAAATAAATAAATAAATAATTTTTAAAAAAGAACTAAATGGTTAGTTAACATATATAACTATGAAGAAATTTTATCCATCCATTTAAAATAGTATACAAATTACACAATCTAGAAAAATCTTAAATGACATAAAGAATATAAGAATGCAAAACTAATCTGATAGAAGTTATATGTATATATATTTATGAATATATGTGTATGTGTATACACACACACACACACACACACACACATACACAGACATCAGAATGATTCTGTCTGACCTTAGGGATAATGGATAATTTTAAATTAACTTTTATTTCATTAATTTCTAAAAATTTTATGATTCTTATTTATTAATTTACAATCAGAAGTCTTCTACCCTACTCTTTTATTATCTTTCAACCTATATCTCTATATCTCACATTTTCATATCACTGTTTCATTTTGTATTCATTTATTTGACTAGAGTTATATTCTTTACTATGAAATAGGATTTCTTCTGAAACAGCTAGAACCATACTGCCCTCTGTGGGACTTTGGTTGATTCACAACTTTCTTTTTAAAAAAAAAAAAAAGAGTGGAGCAGAGGTTGCACAATGTATTTAGTTACATAAAAGAAACATATGGGGGCTGGGGATGTGGCTCAAGCGGTAACGCACTTGCCTGGCATGCGCGGGGCACTGGGTTTGATCCTCAGCACCACATACAAAGATGTTGTGTCCGCCAAAAACTAAAAATTAATATTAAAAACACTTTCTCTCTCTTCTCTCTCTCCCTCTTGCTCTCTCTTTAAAAAAAAGAAACATATGGGTAAGGTGCATATGTAAAAGGAATATATGCTAAAATGGCCAACAGAGTCACATGGAGCACTGAATTAGTGCTACTGGTCTAGTAATATTCAACCAACTTGAATTTGATTTATAACACACATACCTGGTAGAAATGAAACCTGAAGTTCACAGAAAATGAAAAAGAAGAGTTTTGTGATTTAAATAAGTTCAGCTCTTTAAAGCATTGACTGCAGTGTAGCTAATCAATATTTTGGAAAATAAACAGAAAAAAATCATTAGCTGTAGATAAATGTGGTGTCAGTTAAATGCTAACAGTTATTCGGTATCAGCTATTTTGCAAAGGCTGAGTATTCTTGGGCTCAATACATGGACCTCCTGTAGAATCACAGGGAGATTTGTTTAATATCAGAGGTGGAAAAAGATTTCAGACCCTTGGAGTAATTCTCTCAGAGAGCAACTGAGTAGAAGAGAAACTCTGGAACTCCTCCAGGGTCACACTAGAGAACTTAGCAGAGTTCTTTCTTGAACAAATTCTACAAATTTCTGGACCAGCGGGCTCTTTGCATTTCACAGAATTAACTTTGCTCCGCCTCAGGGTAACCTGATGTCTACCTCTTCATTTCCATGACTCCTTACTCAGACTCCTGCTGAGTCCTCTTTACTTCTTTTCTATCAGAGGTCTCCTTTCCTCTTCTGCTTCCTCTTCAGTGTTGCCTCTAGCTTGCTTAGATGCTAGATTAGTCAAATTCAAGAATCCACTGAAAGGTTCTGGGATTTAAAGATGATACTTAGATCTTTCTATTCAAACTTACAATGAACTATAAATACTGAGTAGATCACATAAAATATGTTTGCCTGTAGGTACTGACTTAAGAAAATCTGGACAGAATGTAGAGAGAATTTGGATTTTAGAGAAGTTTCTGGCTTAAACTGTAGCTCTCTCTCCCATTAGAAGTGAGTATGAGTAAATTGCTAAATCTTTCTGGGCACTGATTTCTTTATCTGTAAATATTACTACATACTTTGCACAGTTGTGGTAAAGAATAGATTAAATAATATATGTAAATAGACCACTACATAGTTCCTGGTGTTTTGTAGTCACTTGAAACATAGTTCCAAAAATAATCAAATATTTATTAAGAACCAAGAACTTATCTATCATACATTTAACTTATCGAAAGCTTATCGAGTACCGTTCTTCATAATAAACAAAAATAGTTTGCCTTGTACTCTTATAGGTATCTTCTGGTGCCCTAAAATTCTAAATTTAAAATAGTTCAATTAACCAATATTTCCTTCATGATTAATTCTTTCTGCGCCCTATTTTAGAAATCTTCAGTTACTCCAAGAAAGATAGTCACCTGCTTTTTCTTCTGAGGTTTGTTATTGTTTTACTTTGTGCATTAATGTCTGTGGTTCATCTAGGTATGAGTTTTATATTGTTTGGTGTAGATGCTAAGTTTCATCTTCCCATGCATCTTTTCCCTTATAGAGGATTCTTAATGAAATAGATATTCATTTTCTCTACTGCTTGACAGTGTCACCATTGTTATAAGGAAGATGATCATATATTTGAGTCTACTTTGTGCATCCTATTCTGTTCTGTTCATTTCATTTGATAGTTTTCTCCAATACCATGCAGTCATACTCAGTATGGTTTTATATTAAGTATTAAAATCTTATCATTTTCTTAAGCATCATTTTCAGTTTTAGCCTGTCCATTTTCACCAAAGCCTTCTGGGTTTTAGTTGGAATTATAGTACATTTATATATCATCTTTGGAAGAATTAATATCTCAAACATTGAGTTTTATAACCATGAGTTTGGTTATTCCAAATGCAAAAAAATAATAAATAGATATCTACCCTCAGAGACAAAAGTATAAAAGATTCAACATCAAGACAAGGAATAGAGATCATATACTACAGGAAGAGAGACTAAGTGATGATAAGAAGTTGTGGAAGGTTTTCTGTGACACATATTTTGGTAAAGAATTGAGGAAATATTCACTTGATAATTTCAATTTTTCTCCATTGAGGGACAAAAGTAGGGCTTGTAGACTGCTATGAAGTTTGAAATTGTCACAGAGGAAAGAAAAAGAGAGAATGGACCATCAGCTCCAATAATTCAAATGAAGAGAAAGCCTGTGGATGTGGTAACTGAATTATGTGATCAGAACCATAGAGGTAAAGAGAGAAAAGAAGATGATCAGGGTTGACCTGTGTTTTAGGATCTGCTGAGATGTTTTAAAGGAACTTCAATGGAGAGAAAGATTTGAAGGCTTTTGTAAAGGAGTAGTAGTATGCTGGGTAAAAAAGGAAAGAAATTTCAAAAGGGTTGCAAGAATCAGGGGAAATGAAATAGTCAAGTGAGCAAATTACTGGATGGTGGCTTATCGACAGATAGTGGAACAAGGTAGACTTGGGAATGGAATCCCAAAGTTCCTAAGATGTCTTTAGATCCCTTCCTCTTGGATACAGTGTAGGATTCACTGGACTGCGGGCCCTCTTAGGAGTGGTAGAATACTCCTGGGTAGTACGGTGAATGGGGAAAGAAAAAGGGAATGTGGCCAAGTGTTAAAACTAGCAACACTACTTTGTATAATTAGAGCTTTTATAGAATGCCTTGGAGAACAGCTCTAATACATATAGAAAATCACAAGTGGAACTTAGATCTCTTTTGTGTCCAGTTTTCTATCACTACTATGGTTCACCCAATTTACATTTACCCAATGCATTCACTATTAAGTATCCAATTTCTTGAATCAATCAATTTCAGGTTCATTGGTTGGAAAATATTTACAACAGTTAGAACATTACCATCATTTTAAGTTTAACAGCATCTCCATTAGTTTTATGAAACTTTTCTAAGTATAGTACTTTGAGCAACAATTAAATGTCTCAAAAAAATCAGGATGGAGGTGTAGCTCAGTGATAGAGTACCTGCATAGCATGCATGAGACCCTGAGTTTGATTTCCAACGGTTCAAATGAAATAAAATACAAAGAACAATGAAACATCTAACATCATTTATACTCCTTTAAATATAAAAACATCTTGAAGGAAATGATGAAGAAATTTTATGAGAATGCTGTAATGCTTTGGCCATTTCCCAGGCTGGTGGCCCAACAGGAATGCCCCAGGGATGAAGGTGTCTTGTAAAAATTCAATGAGATAATGCTTGTAAAAACACTAAGAATAGTGCATTTTGAAAATTTGGTTCTCAATATATTTTAGCTTATTAGGTATTTGAACCTTCATTTATGATGAAAGTCATGAAAATTGATGAGAAAGAGTATTTGATTTCTATGAAGTCTTCTCACTTTTAAAAAGTGACCTCATAGAAATTTATTTCCAAATCCCTTACCATTCCTGTCTGGCACAGAACTGTTCAATTAATGACTGAACAAGTTAGTCTTGAGGAGTTTTGTGATTCCTTCCTTTAAACAACATAAATGCAGGAATTCTCATCTACTTAATTATTCCCCAGCATTCTCAGCACCTTCTTAATTCAATGCTCACACTGTGTTATTCCATAGAGAGCTTCTTGTCTAAAGCATTTTTGTCTGTCTCATCTCCTACACTGATTTTGAGAATGAAGAGTTGTTCAGGTATCAGGTATCCTTAACACCTGGCAGCATGTACTTTCGTACCATATCTCCACTGCCCTTCAGCTCCACATTCTACAATCGCTAACATGACTAAAGGCTGATAATTGAAAGGTGACTCAAATAATATGTCCCCTCTTTCCTTTCTACTTTTGGGTTTTCCCCATCAGACTATGAACTCTTCAATGCATGTCTTATCTGTATGGCAAATTCCCACATTCAATACTTGTGAAAAAGAAATAGCTGAACATTCTTCACAAACTATTTCTTAACAATGCTATGCAAATAAAAGTCGCAACTTAAATTAACTAGGCTGTTTGGATTTGTGTCTTTTGAGAGAGGTAGTACTTAAAGCTTTTTTCCAGAGAGTATTGCTTTTTATGCATTCTGGGGGAAGGAAGGGAGACAGAAATTTATGCACTGCATTTAAGGATAATATATCATGATGTTTTAACCAACATCTCCAGTGCTACTCTGTTACCATGAACTAGAGTTGGGTGAGAAATCAAGGTTTATTGCTCTGTAATGAAAACTTCATATTCTGCATTGCTGGTAATGTAATTTCTTTTGATATAGATAAAAAGAATAACGGTATAAGAGTTAAGTAACAGATTTTAATAAGTGGGGAATTTGTAGCTAAACTTCATTAATCACCTTGAAAACTACAAATAAAATACATACTTTTATACATGCTCATTTTACGAGTCTGTTTCTGATCTATCAGTATCCTCTCAAGTATCACAAATCCAATCAATCCTTTAATTACCCTGTCTCTGAGTTCCTATTACTGTGGACCCCTAACATTTTCCCCTTTCTGTTTCCTCCTTTATCTCAATGACTCTTCCCTTATATCTATAATTCTTCTTCCATTTAAAAAAAACCCCTCATATCCTCCAAATTCTGTGTTTTTATTGTATTTTGGATCTGTTAGCCCCAAATCCAAGTCCACAGAGCACAGTGGAATGTTCTGTTAACTAGTAGTAGAGGAAATCAAGTCCTACTGCTTGACCTACCACTAACCTACTTCAAACCTTAGAATAAAGCCTTCTTGCTGGACCTTCAGTCTTGCCATTTTCTGGATGGAATAGGTGTTGGAGTTGAAGATCTCTATAGACTTTTTTAGCAGGACAAAGAATTCTTGTCTTTTTCTTTTGAGCAAATCCTTTGTTGATGAGCTATTGCATCCTAAAGACACTAGAGGGGGCTCCTGAAGGCTTTTCTAGCATTTCACAGAATAAAGAAAAGGTTGAATCTCTCTTGATGACAGTATACATTTTTAAACACAAATTCTAATTAAGAACTGTGATTTCACTTTTTTCATTTAATGTAAATTTATTTTATTTTTTTAAAGAGAGAGAGAGAGAGGGAGAGAGAGAGAGAGAATTTTAATATTTATTTTTTAGTTATGGGCGGACACAACATCTTTGTATGTGGTGCTAAGGATCGAGCGCGCTACTGCTTGATTCACATCCCCAGCCCCTAATGTAAATTTAATAAACCTATCATTTATATTATTATGACTTGTAGTATGGGGCTAATTTAATTTAATGCCAACCAATCCTAGAATTTTTCCATGCTCTGTTTACATTTATGAAAACGTGGGGAAGCACTTCTAGAAATCGATGGAAGAGAAGTCTATTTATGAGATTAGTATTCTGAAGGTGATTTTTCCTCAACTGAAAACTCATTGCTTAATAATATGGTTAAAGGAGAGTTGTGGTGGTCCTTTGTGAGGAATCTCTTTCAGAAAAGGAAACAAATACAATTTGATGAAGACCCATTTTACAATAAACTTATGAATTCATCTCTTAAATTCCATGGCAATTAGGTTCAGGAAGTTTTTTAAAGAATACACAATGATTTTTTTTCATCATCCTCAGAGTGATGCAGGTTGAGATGAATGATTAGTTTGCATTCTTAAATTATTACATAGTCCAACATATTTCTAATGAAGAAGGGTCCAAGTTACTTGGATTCTTTGCTTCTTTTTTGCACTATTATTCATTTTGGAATCTATTACTTATTATCATTGATAGTCTTACATTTAAGTACATTTTTGATGTTGAAATTTTCTTCTCTCGTGGGCTTGAAACCCTAGAAAGCTTTTAATCTGGTATCATATTATTCTTTTCATTAATTATTTATTTACATTCTCTTTCATTTATGGCATTTTTAACACACAGTGTTAGTAAGTATCTGTCAAACCTCCATTTCTTTATTTAGCTCCATGCATTCCATTAACCACTCAATCCTTTCAGTTTATTTTAATTTCATGCTAAATATTTTTACAACCATAATTGCAAATTGATTTTTTGAGGGGGTACTAGGGGTTGAACCCAAGGACACTCAACCACTGAGCCACATTCCCAGCCCAATACAGGGTCGTGATAAATTGCTGAAGCTGGCCTTCAACCTGTAATCCTCCTGCCTCAGTCTCCTGAGTTGCTAAGATTACAGGCGTCTGCTACCACACCTGGCTCCTGATCTGTCTTCTTGTATTCTAGCGTCTTCCCTTATATAGGATAATATTTAAATCCATACGTTTTAAACAGTACTTCCTCTGTTCCAATACCTCTGTTCTTTCCAGTTGACACATAGTCCAATTGTTCTCTGCCAGAGTGTTCAAGCTCCTCAAAAGGCTCAAGGAATTTTACTGTGAATTCATCTTCATTCTGTGAGACCATCAGCTGCCTTTTGAGACAAGGATTACAAGGTTGGTATAGATGTTATTTTGATCCACTGACAAAGTGGTACTCTGTACTTGTTCTATTTCTTGGCCTTTTCTGACCTATCAAAATTTTATTATGGCAACATCAGCCAGAAACCCACATTTGGATAATGCCAATATAAAGATGAGAAGCCAACTAACTTAACTGATGATATTGTATTTTTTATGCAACTGTGGAAAATATGCTAACATTTAACATTTTCTCTCTTCTTGTCTCTTGTTCTTGTTCTTATTTTCAAAAACCTTTTCCTTTAGTTTGGAGCAATATTTTAATAATTCTGAAATCCATATAACCCATGTATTACTGGGTGTTAGTGAAACAGATAAGCTATTTTAAAGCAGTTAATAATGAATGTATAATAAAGTATAATCAATATTTTATGAAAGGGAAAATGCTACATACATTTAAACTACTCAAATTTAACATATCATAATTTCAGTGTGGCTATATGGTAGGTGAAATTACAGGTTGGGTAAAAGAATACCAAAAGAAAACTGAGAAGACTTGGATTTAAATCCTGGATCTACATCTTAAGAGTTTCACCTTGGTTGAGTATCAAGGTCTTTGGACTCCCATTTTTATGTTAATAAAATACAAATCTTAATTTATCTCTTCTTCTCTGAAATAACCTGCCAAAGGAGTATGCACACATATAAAAAGAATATGTCAATAAGTAATGTGCATGTGTGTGTGTGTGTGTGTGTGTGTGTGTGTGTGTGGGTATGTGTATGTGGGTGTTAAGTTGGGTGTTTATTTGAAAATCTCCAATGCAGGATTCCTCTGGTATAATATGTTGGAGTAATATACTTACCTGGTTGTTCAAATGAGATATCTTCCTTTGAATCTGGAGTGGCTAGTATTTTTGGAGCAAACTCCAAGTCTATTAACTCAATACTTATATAAACGAATTAAATAACCCTTGCCTTGTAGCACACAGATGGGACCAGACCAAGTATGAAGTAGGGGGTTGCATGCAAGGATGGACTCTGACAGCTGTGTGGCTACCTGTGCTCTGGACAGAGAAGGAAGCACCAAGAAAACTGCAGCACCTGAGTGCAAAAGTAAAATATAAATAAATAAACAGAAAGCACAGCATTTCCCTGCTTCATATATAAATGGAACTTCTTCTACTAGCAAAGTACAAACCAATAGACTCCCATTCAGAACAGTCAAAAGATTATCCTGTGTTTCTGTGGACAGAAACCTTATTGGTTAATAAGGGAATACAGAAAGAATGGTAGACAGAAATGTCTGTCCCTCTTTATAGATTAAGTCAGATTTGTGAAAAGAAGATAATTTTTTTCCCTTCTACAATAGTGATGATTGGCCATGTAAAAGGTTGCTGGACAAATTATAAATTGCAAACAAAACTGAATCATTCATTGATATGTTTATTAAAGGACACATTTGTCTAAAGCATGTTGTGTTCTAGATGGAAATTACCAATTTTTCAGAGTTTATTTTCTATGAGATGCCTATCACCCTTGTTGGAGCAAGGTAGGCACTCAATACATGGAAGTTTGTTATTTTGATTTCTACCAGTCTTAGTGTAGTGACAGTGCCTTTCAATCTTATCCAGTCTTAGTGTATTGACAGTGCCTTTCAATCTTATCAGCAGAAAATGTATATACTTCATAGAACTACCTGCTGTATCAAAATCCCTGTAAGTATTATTAGTAATGGTTTTAATGGAGATTACAGTTTGGATATCATAGTTTAAGAATTCAATTTTCTCATCATGATTCCCTTTTCTTCAAATAGTCCAGTCTCTTGTCTTACCAGGTATCACATGCCTCTTTTTATCCTCAGTCTTCTCCTGTGGCTTCAGAATCCCCTTTATCAACTCTTATTCTTCCTAAAGACCATGGGAATTGCTCAAGGTTTTAGCCTTGTTCTTTTCCTTATGCTGCAGATGTTTCATGGCCAAGTTGATCCACTGTCATAATTTCAATTACTTTCTATATCTTGATGGTTCACAATTTGTATACTTAGCCTAAACTTTTCTATTTTAAGGAAAGATCATTATATTTATATATTCTTGTAATCCCCTTCTTTTCTCTCACCGGCAACACAGGCAACAATTGCCTCAAACTATTGTCATTAACAATGAAGTTAAGTGGATGACTGAAAACCATATGGATTCTTAATATATTATAGAAAATCAAATTCCAAACCTATGATTATCAAAGTTAAATTGGTATAGTTGCTTATCACCCTTGTTGTATCATGGCAAGCACTCAGTCTTCGTATCAGTAATGGCAATGCCACCACCCTATGGCCATACTTCACTGCTCTCTCACTATCACCTTCCTCACAGTCATACAGGAAGTCTTAATCTGAAAAATTTGTCCCTTGTTCTCTGATTATTTCCATCCCCGCCTTATCACCATACTCTTAGCTTTCATAAATTTTTGTCTTGGGCTATTCTTACAGGAAACATCACTAAATTATTGCAGAATTCAGAGATTAGTAAGTAGTATCTGGTAATTTACTGACCTCTTAATGAAGTTTGAAGGTCAATAATGTAAAACAAAGTGAATACAAGTGAAAAAATTAAAAATCAATGTTAAAATGCCTAAATAATTAACATGTTAAAGAAAACTACATTGAATGTCATAAAATGTTTAGAAATATATAAAATGAAGGTTTGTATAAAAATTCATGCAAAATGAATTTATAATGGTGATTTATGAACTTCAATAAAAATACTAGTTAACAAGAAAAGTCAAATATCAATTATTAATATGAGAAACTAGGAGAAAAACGGGATTTAAAAATCGGTAAAAAATGAAACAATAGTGAAAGAATGGGAATAATTGCAAATGGAACTTAAAAAATATGTAACTAATAAATGAAATTATTTAATTATTTTTCAATGAGGCTATCAAATAGCCACGCATATAGATCATTTAATTATGAGGAGAAAAAGGTTAAATATTAATATTAATCAGTAAGTAATAAAATTTAATGAATTTAGTACTGTAGGTGATTTTGATCAATCTTATAGATGAAAAAACTCAAGATAAACTAATAAATAAAATATTATGAGAATACTTTAACAAACTGAATCATTGAAATTCTTCCTCCAAAGTATAAACTGGGATGTTTTTATAAATTAGTTTTTAATCAAACTTTCAAATAATAATCTTAATTTTTTGTTGAGAATAAGGGCACAGAAACAAAGAAACATGTCTCAATTTATTTCATAACCTTGTGGAAACTTCATATCAAAATTTGAAAAGCAGCTTTTTGAAGTTTCTCTGCTGTTTGAGTTTACTTGTTTTGTTAACTATTTTCTTCACACTTGACCTCTTATCTCCACAAGACGTTTTTACTTTCTCTTGTTCTGTAAAATTTTATTATCTTGTAGATTCTCTTATCTGACTCTTTTCCTAACACTCTTCCTGTGTTCTCATCCTTGACTTCTTTCCCTGGGCCCCTTTATTTTGGGAATAAAACACACTGGGCTTGACCTGTTGTTTCTGGATTCACATTCTCTGCCTCAGAAAGCCCAGTATTTCCCCTGTATACACTCCTGGGCATTGCACTGATAACTCTCAAACTACTGATATTCTTTCTCTCTCTTTTCCTCCTCCTCTCTCTCTCCCTCCCTTCCTATCTCTGTCCCTCTCTCTCTGTACCAGGGATTGAACCCAGGGGTGTTTAACCACTGAGCCACATCCCCAGCCCTTTTTAATATTTTATTTAGAGAAAGGGTCTTGCTAAGTTGCTTAGGGCCTTGCTAAATTGCTAAGGCTGGCTTTGAAATTGTGATCCTCCTGCTTCAGCCTCTCAATCCCCTGGGATTATAGGTGTGTACCTCCATGCTGGCCTCCAAACTGATGTCCTCCCTCTGATCATCAGGGCTCTATCCTGCCAGGGGGTCATTCCTATTGCACAAATCACTCCTCAAATCCAGTTTAAAACTAGACTCATCATTTTCCAAGTCGAAAAAACTGAGCTCTGCCCTCCTTGCCTTCACATCATTTTGCCACTCTTTTTTTTTTTTCAACAAAATTGAGGCATTATTGTCTTGCATTTCCCTCTTTCATTGTCTGCAACCATCTGAGTCAGTCTTTAATATATCTAATGTCATCTCCCTATCTAGTTCCATTCACACTGTCTTGACCAGGTGCTCAGCACTAACTTGGAACCCACCTCTTCAACATGCATCTTATTTTCTTCCAATCTGCACTGCACATTGCTGCTTGGTTTTGTGTTAAGTGTTCTGCTCATCATATTAGATCACCATGATCTGTTGTTCAGTGGTTCACTATTATTTCAGTAGGCCTAAATATTTTAAGACTCCTCAAAATCAATTTTCAATATCTAATCAACATTGCTTCCTATTTCCAATCTGCATATCTTCATATTCCTTAAGTAGAATACTTGCTATAAGTTAAATCTCATTTTAAAAGTTAATCACATTGAAAGCTAAATAAAGACCTCCTACTATGGAATTGTAAATAAAACCCTTGGCTATGAAAATGAGACTGCATTTTTTAGTTGAATCAGGCTTTATTTTAATTAGAATGTCATATTTGAAAATTTGGAGAGATTAAACTGGAGAAATAAATGTATTAATCTGTGGGCATTTTTTATCAGATTGTTCTTGTTTTAAATAAGTGTTATTTGCTTAGTAACAATTAAGTTATAAAATATATGTTTTTTTTTTTTTTTAGTATGACACTTGTCTGTGAAAGCAGGCATGTGGCTGTGATTGTTAACTGATTTGTCCCATAGAGGATAGGGAAGACGCTTGACATAGCTTGTATAACATTATTGTAAAGGGAGTTATTAAGAAAATTACCTGTAACTTGTACCAGTCTGTGGTTTCTGCATTTTCCCTTTGACTTATGTTTTCTAATTCCCTGGTCCCAAGCCATATCTTAATTCACTTTAAGCCACATGTCATTCTGACAAGACCCCTGAGTACATTGCCAACCTCAATGGTTATTTAATATAATAGCAGAGATTATGTAATTGACAATGAAATTAGATCTCAAGCTGATACTAAACTCGTAAGGAACAGTAACCTAGGTTTGGTGGATATTTAAATCTTGAGTTTTTCTGCCCTAATCTTTGCATTGTCCAAAATTCTTAGATTGCTTCACAAGAGGATTTCCTCTGAGCAAAAATATGAACTACAACAACAAAATCATAATCGTCTATGATTAGCATTATTTAAAATAATGAGCTGGTATCTTAATCTTATTTATAATTATTTTCACAAGCATTCTTTAATCTTCTTTTATTAGTTGAAATTTTCTGTTTACTTCCATACTTATATCCACACTTTTGGGCTCACAAGGGTTCTGTATATATATATTACCATTGTTTTCAGTCCTACCTTTTATAACAGTTTATGAGTCTACATTAAGATTTTTCATGGCTCTAATATTTTTTTCATTCCAACTTTAGTAGTTATATAAATGCATATTTGCATATATTACAACTTTAAAATAAAGAACTTGGAATATTTAAGTTACAGAAAATACATCCTTATTTTTTCAAGTTTCAAAAGTTATTCCCTATAATCTTACTTGCTGTAAAATGAGAAATGACACTGTCAAATTCTGATTACTAAAATTCAGGATCATGATATGCTTTTAGAATTACTTTCACTCATTGAAGCAAATGAATTTATTAGAGCATCTCTACTACTATTTCATTCAAAGTAGAGTAATTCATCACTGCTTCTCATTTAAATAAACATATTTAATGAAAGCACATATTTTTAAATATTTGCTAGACATTTCTTCTTTAGTCAATGGGAACAAAAAAATACTACAGAGTTCTCATTACCTTATAGCTTTTTGCAAAACATTGTTTGCCAACTTTTTCCCATAAAGAAAACCCATACAATCAAACATGTATAGGCTCAGAGAGGAGATTGCAAATTTAATTTCACATGTAGAACTCTTACCTTGAGATGAGATTTCTTAGCCAGCATCGTACACTGCTGTTTCTAACATTAATTTCTCATTGCCGGGTAACCTCACTATTACCTAAAAATGTGTTCCGCTGGCTCATAAACAATTATATCATCAGTCCCCTCTGTGTGTAACAAGAGACCTTAACCACAGAACTGGGAAATAAAAGGAAGAATTATGCCAGAAGTAACAACGGTGCCAGGAACCTGCTTTGCAGTGATTGGCTGGTTGGGGCCAACCAGTTGAGTTTCATTCAGCAGACTTGTTGAGTTAACCTATGAGCATTTTTTTTTTTCATTTTCTCTATTTTTCTTTTCTGGGGTCTGCTTTGATTTCATGCTGGCTTTTTAAATTGAGGATAAAGTTAATTCACTTAACAATGCCACAGCTGGAATTAAGTATGCTTCTTCTCCTACTGCTGAGGGGAGGGGCTGGTGCTGGTTGGAGGTGTCTTATTGGATGCCCAACACCCTTGAGGGCTGTTGCTGAATCAGTGGTGCCTCTAGCGACAGGCAAGAAGTTAACTAATTACGAACATATGGTTTGGCAGACACCTTGTTAGCTTGCTGCTGCGTAGGTGTTTGGAAGGAGGTGAAGGGGAAAGTTTGAGGTAGAAGGTGTGGTTAAAAGTCCCACTGATAAGCCTGGGGGAGATTTGATTGATCCTAATCTATTCTTTTTGTCAGGAATCAGCATGCTTCTGGCAGCAACAGCTTGGTAATAACAGAGATTTGTGGCCCTTAAGCTCTTGTGGTGATAGCCGGCACAAGGCACAGGCACATGACCAGACCAGTCAACTGGCTCCTTAAAAGGCCCCCATTTAATTGGCCACAATAGTGGGAAAAGAAATGAGATGTTAGGTCAAGGTACAACACATGGTCTACCTGAAATGGCTCACAATGATCCGAGGCACAGATGTCACCCCTTATTGGTGTGATTGCCATCAGAGGAATAAGAGAACACTTGAGAACAGGACTGCAGGAAAATCTTTAGCAAAAAGCCCTGAAAGTGCACTATTAGCTCAAATTACCTAGAGAAAAATGCAGGTGTATAGAGGATTGGGAGAAGACATGTTAGACTGAGATGTGAGGTAATCTATTGAGGAATAAAGAGAATATTTATATTCTGTAGAAAGGAAAATTCTTGAAAATTTAGCAGTAGATGGTTCAAAATATTCTGTGAATCTTATGTCACATAAATTGGAAAATCATACACACTCTTGGCATTCAATCGCATAGCTGTAGCAAATAGATATTTTTCCATGATCTATAGTTTTGTATATAGTACTCATACTTTGTCCCAAATGTTTAAGGTGCAGTATTCTCTGGACCATAAAGCTTTCTATTTAAATTAGTCACAATGAATGGGGATATTATTGATTTTAGTTATTCAATCTTAGACCAGTCTAAATTTTATAAATTTTCTAAAACTAAATTTTCTGAATATTTAAAAAAATGTTAATGATGTCTATGGCTGACTAGTGTATCTATGGAGAAATTTTTGCCTTTAAGAAATTTGTGAAATAGCTTTTAATTTTTGCCCTTATGGAATTGTTATGTTAATTTCTGAGGATTAGACTGTAGAAATATCTTATAGGTCATTTAAAATAGTATGGACAATGGTATAAAATTAACTATTCAGCCTCCCTTACTGGGTGGTCAGTAATAACTTTGAGATATTTGTTGGTGAACTTCCAGATGGAAGCAGTTTGTCCCATTTAGGACCCAGTAGACTCCTGTATTGGCAGTGCCTGGATCACACGGGGACCGTGTTGTATGTGAGTGACTGTGTGTGTGCATCAACAGTTAGTGTTTGTTTTTTCTGAGAATGCTTTGAACAGATTTCATTTTTAAGGAAGTTACAATTCATTTTCTAAATATTCAAAACCCAACAACTTGTTGAAAACAAACCCATAGGAGTCTTGGAATAAGAAAGAACAGAAGGGGGACATTATAGACTGTAGGATCTATAGCTAGGTTGTTTAGACCAGGCTCTAATGCTTCAACCTTGGACAAATTGCTCACTTCTTGAAGTCTTCATGCCCTCAGCCATAAATAGCACTTGCTCCACCTGACCCATCCCAAGGGTTAGCAGAAAGATGAACTGAGTTAATGAACATAAACTGGAAAGATTTACATGCTATGTTCACTAAAAATGAGACAGAGAAAGATGTCTATGATTTTCAGATAGTCATTATCATTAAGTGTTCTGGCCCTTCAGGGTAAATTTCACAGAAACAATAAACTCAACCCAAATCTACAAATAATCTATAACTTAGATACCTAGGTAAAGAAATCCACAGGGGGAGGGGGAAGTTCAATTGGATCTGTTAGGTGACAGAAGGCAGTTTCAAGCATTACCTCCAAGACCTGCAAGTCCTGCAATGAGAGATGAGGGAGACAGGTGCAAATCCATGGGGCTTCTCTCCTCAGAACTTCTAGCTTTTGAAAACTTTCTGTAATGTGGCCAATATACACCATGGTTTTCCCCCCAGAGACCACCTGTGTTTTGGATCAGATTAGCTGACTGCTCTTTGGTCATGTGCCTTGAGTAAAGTGAAAGTTATTTATTTGGTCTTTTTAAGACTCTCGTTTTCCAGGTCCTTTATTTTAGCTCTAGGGAATAATTGGGGGAAATCTGTAATAGTTACAGATCTAACAGAGGCCTAATTCCTTAGCATTGAACTACCACCAGATCCACATAATTTTCCTTTTTTTGTTATGAATTATGAGGTGATTGTAAAATATGGTTCTCTCTCTCTCTCTCTCTCTCTCTCTCTCTCTCTCTCTCTCTCTCTCTCAAATAAGCACACATCACTCACCTTACCTCATGATGCTTTGCTTTCCTTACTTTAAAGGGGAAAATATCTATTTGATCCTTGTAAAAATATAAACCTTACTATTCATGTTAAGAATACAACCATATTTTCTATAGATTCATGTTTAACCTTTGCATTATATATTTTGAAGCTAGAAAACAACTTAAAATTTTAAAAAATACTTTTTCCTGAATGTTAGCTCATGGATTTTTACTCATTTAAAACATTAATCTTTTAAATTCTCATTGTAGACATTTTATTATAGCATTAATATTTTTACCAAAACTCAACTTAAAAAATAAGTTGGAATTCTAGAACCCGAGAGTTTTGTATCAAATAGCACTTAGACCATCTAATTCAACAACATATTTTATTTTTTAAATTTATTTACAGAAGAGGACCAGGCTGATGAGAGACATATGATTTTTTCAAATTCACACAATTGACACCAAAAACAAGAATATCTGAGTATGTCATATTTCTTGTATAAAACTGCTTGTTTGTATAGCTATATTTTTAGAAGAATTAAATAAAATATTCAATATTCTTGTGAAAAATTTTAAAATCCAAGTTGTTCCTCGTGCAATATTTCTTGCAAACAAGAGAGTCTAAGCTTGCCTAGAGAATATTTTGTGGTTTTAAGACCTAGCATTCAGAGCCATTCTTAAATGACACTTCCTGCATTTTCAATTATCTCTGAATCCCAAGAACTCGTGGTTAGTAAAATTATTAACTAGGACTAAGACTCTAAGATTGCTTTCTGGAGTATTAAAGTAAATAAATGTTTTCTCAGTAAAACTATCAGAACTCATAAAAATACTTATATAAAAATATATGATGCATATTGTATTTATTTATAATGTTTTCTTTTTTGTTGTTGTTATTCTTTTTTAATTTTTTAAATACATGACAATAGTGGAATGCATTACACTCATTATTACCCATATATAGCACAATTTTTCCTAACTCTGTATATGAAGTTTGTTCATGCCAAATTATGCCATTATACATGTACTTATTTTTGCATTACCATTCCTAATACACATATATACCACAATTTTTCATATCTCTGTTTGTATATAAAGTATGTTGACACCATTCAAATCTTCATACATGTATTTTGATATTTATGTTTTCTAAATTAAGAATTATCTGGGTGAGTACAGTGGCACACACCTGCAGTTTTAGTTACTGAGGAGGCTGAGTCAGGAGGTTCATTTGAGCTCAAAAGTTTGGGACCAGCCTAGACAATGTAGTGAGATCATTTCTTTAAAAAAATAAAAAGAAAGAAAGAGAAAAAGAAAAAATCTTGGCTAGGCTAATAATGCTTTTAACTTCTGTTTGATCTTACAAAGCTGCAACTAGAAGGTGACTGAGCATGCAGGATACTGACAGAGCATACCTACCATCCTCTAAAGGGCAATTCAGTGTTTCTAAGATCAGTCCCTGACTTCTCTGACACTCCTTCCTTCATGAAATAGAGTTCAATCCTTCTCCATGAGAGGATGAGCTGAATTTATTGACTCACTTGGAGTAAACCCAGTGTGCTAGAATTGAGGGTCTTGATCACCTTCAAGACTAAGTGATTAAAGAGCATTTTAAAAAAATATTTTTTAGTTGTAAATGGATCTCTTTTTTTCCCAATATGCAGTGCTGAGTATTGAACACAGGGCCTCACACATGCCAGGCAAGTGCTGTACCACTGAGCCACAACTGCAGCTCGATTAAAGAACCTTTTGGTTTTTGTCTTCCTGTATCTCTGGGATCACTTGTTAAGGAGGAAACGAGCTGCCATGTCATGAGAACACTCAAGCAATCTTGTGGAGGAGTACATGTGAGGCCTCCTACAAACCACTCTGTGAAAGGGAAGCTCCCAATCCCATCCTTGTCTTTCCTTTAGACGCCTGCAGCCCTGGTCTAATGTACTAACCCAAGTACCGTGATTCCTTTGACTACTGGCAGGTGTGTAATAATAAAATCTATCAGTAATCAAACAAGAGTGAGAAAGTTTGAATTAAATAAAGCCAGGAAGGCCTTTCCCTCAAGATTAAAAAAAAAAAGTCATTTATATCCTATGACTCTGGAGGTTCTAATCATAAAAAGACAATAACAGAAACTTTAGCTTTCATTTGATCCTAAAACTGTTTGCTTGGTAGTATGCTTTTCTATTCTACTACGGAATTCATGGACCTGTTTAGTAGGAAAGAGCTCCTATCACTATTCATGAAGGAAGACATTATCCAATGGTTAAAGGTTAGAGCCAGGTGAGTTTTCCAGTACATAATAGGTTGTATATGCACAAGTGATCTATATGACTGTCAACAATTTCCTGCCCTTAAAAATCTTTTTCTAGCCAATATTTATTGATTGTTTATTATATTTCAAGCACTGTATGCATTATAATCACAATTTTACTTACCAAGAAACAAAAATGTAAGTAATTTATTCAAGATCATACAAATTTGGGGGTTATTAGGACTACAACTTCATTATAATTCTAATGGTTATGTGCATTACCACTATGCACCCTTCCATGACTCACTTAACACAAAGTATTTGCTTGCTTATCTGGATTAATGTATCTATTATGTATTTTCTGCATCATCTTCAGGGGTCTAGCATACAGGACAACATTTCATTTATATAACGTCATACACATACACATTTCATTTATATAATGTCAACATTTTATTTATATAATGTCATCTACCTATCACTAAGTAGGTTATAGGTGAATTAAAAAGTAGGAATCATGTCTTGAGAAACAAATGTCTGGTAGTAAGGAATAAATTCATTGGTGTGAGGTGATAGAAATATTATAAGCAAAAAGACAAGAGACACTGCTTTTGATATTTACTAAAGTAATATTAAAACCTTGATAGTTATGCTTCTTTTGTATGGTATTCATGAATCCTTCTAATCTAGCTCTAATGTGTTTTTCAAGCCTCAGCTTTTTTTCCCATGATTCATGAGACTTTGTAATTAATTCTTTGTCTTTACTCCATTTTCTCAAAGCCTAACCATGCTCTCCACTTTTCTTCCTTTGCATATTTAATACTGTTTTTCTTCTCTACTGGGAAATCTATTTATTCCTCGAAACACAGGTCCATTATTCCCCTCTTGGATAAAGAGCAATCACTACTTCCTCTCTGATCTCTATCAGAATATTTGAAGTACTTCTTCAAACTAGCTGCAAGTAACTGCACATATGTCTTGAATAAATTCCAGTAGAGTTAGGTGATAGAAAATATTCTTTAATTATTAAGCACATTAGCCTTGAACTTAGATAAAAATGGATTCAAACTCTGAGGAAGTCACTGATCAGCTACAGGAACTTGGCCGAGATATTTGACTATAAAGGTCTCAATCCCTTTATGCATAAAATAAGAATATCAATAATCTTACAAAGCTCTTGAGAAGATGTTATTAAAAAAACACAGAGTTCCAAGCATGTATAAGTGCTCTGAATTTTTCAATACAATGACAGTAATGTGTGATAGACTTTTGTGTTTCAATTATTAATAGTGTCTGAACTATATGAAAAACAAGTTTGAAGAAGGAATATACAAAAACATGCTTGTGTATTTGTGTTTCTGTTGCATAGAAATAACATACACACTATGACCACAATGTTTTCTTGCAGAATCAACTTAAAAAAACAAGCCTATAAGTAAGTTGCCTGACATTCTAGATAATGAATAGTATAATGAATAAAATTAGAAACATTTAGTAGTGGAAGGTATAAAAGAGATCCAAGAGACACAAATTAATATATCAAATTTGCATCAAAATTCAGACTTCCAAATTGTTTTGTCCACAAATTATAAAAGAGCTAAAATTTTCTGCTTCCTCTTTCTCCTGCTCTATATATTACACCGATAATCTTTCTCATCAGAGACTTTGTCTAAGACAATAAATATGGTGTTTTCTTATCCATCATGTATTCCAAAATAGAAGTATCTGAGTGAGACAGGGTTTGGAAAGGGGTCTTGCTGCCTTAAAGGATCATTGAATGGGTCTATCAGTACTGACACACTTATTAGGGGACTGTGTATACCTATTCTTAGTCTGAAATAGTACATAATGGCTCTCGATTTTTGAGTAGAGAGTGGTGGTCGACAGCACAAAATTGCCCACACTGTACTTCCAGACTGGCCTGGTCAAAGTCTGACTGTACTTGTTGCTTCCTATGAATCCTACACACATTCCTAGGCTTGTTTACATCAGTCCCCTCGTTTTGTGAAATAAGTGATAATAGCATCTAAGTTGTAGGTTTCTTTCCTTCTTTTTCTTTTTCTGAGAATTAACGAATTAATTGCGTTTGGAGATTAGCTCAGTCAGTGTTAGAGTTCTTATCTAGCACATACAAGGCCGTGGGTTTGATTCCCAAGGTACATGCAAACACACACAAAAAATAATTAATTCATGTAAGAAACTTAGTCTAGTTCCTAATTAAAAGTATGTACTGTAGTTTGAATTCATGGCTATTTCATAGAAAAAAAAGTTATTCCATTTTTTTAAAGTACTTTTTGCTGTTTTGCTGAGTCTTCTAGAGAAGATAGTGAACTGAAAATGCCTTTTTTGAAAAGTGTGCATATGTATATGTATGTATGTATGTGTGTATCTGTATATATGCATGTATTTTTTTTTTCAAAGAGAGAGTGAGAGAGGAGAGAGAGAGAGAGAGAGAGAGAGAGAGAGAGAGAGAGAGAGAGAGAATTTTTTTTTTAATATTTATTTTTTAGTTCTCGGCGGACACAACATCTCCGCTGGTACGTGGCGCTGAGGATCGAACCCGGGCCGCACGCATGCCAGGCGAGCGCGCCACCGCTGAGCCACATCTCCAGCCCAAATGCATGTAGATATACATATTTACATTTCCAAAGTGCATGCACAGTGAATATGCTCCCTTCTGCTTTGGAAGCTCTGTACCCATTTTCTTTTAACCAGTGAACAGCAAGTCAGTGCCGGTTTCTCATCTTATCATTTCAATTTATTTTACTATTCCTGTTCCTTCCTTATCTTCAGGCTTTGTTGATATAATATAAGCACTATAAATGGGAATTTGGACAATATGTGTGCACCATTGGACATCTGCTGAAAACATGGGAACTTAGGTTTATACTCAGTGAATATCAACATTTTTAGAAAGGAAAAAGATTTTAGTATGTTGACCTTTTTTTGTAGTCAGGTGATTATGAATATATACCTCTGTGAATATCTCTTTTATGAGTTCTAGATCCCAAAATGAACTGCATTTTTGCATCTGCAATTGAATATCTTCAAAACATTTCATATCCAACATATGCAAAAGTTTAAGAAGTAGAGGAAGATAAAGAAATGGCATCATTGAACATGAACAAGGGTGTTTCTCCCTTTTATTGTGGTAAAATATGGATAACATACAATTTAACATTTTAACCATCTTAAGTGTATAGTCTAGTGGATTTAATTTTATTCACATTGTTATGAAGCTATCAAGACAATCCATCTCCAAAACTCATAATCTTCCCAAACTGAAATTCAATGTCCATTGGTCACTAACTTCTCCTCATTTCTCTCCTTTAGTGATTTGTTTTAATGGGAGGTAGAAAAGAAGTGGTAGAGAAGAATGTAGAGTTGACAGCTCTCCCTCCTTTTGTTGAATAAAAGGGACAAGTATTTTCAAAATAATATAAGAAGAGTCCATCTGAGACACTTAATAATGTGTGCTTCCAAGAAGAAACAATGCAATGAAGTTCAATAGTTAAAGTAGGGGTGTTAGATAGGGAAAGGAAGAATTCTAAGTTCAAGGAAGTTTCTTAATGGAAGCAAGGGAAAAGGAAGATAGGGCAGCAATCGAGATGAATACATTATTGTTTGACATGTAGAAGACTTGGAATTTCCTCTGTGATTATTTATGTTCTTTTTATGATTTTAAAGTTTAAGAGCATTAGTAAACAGTAAAGGACTGGGAGTTGTTTGAAGTTCTCAGGAAGTGGCAATTATTTGATAAAATGACTATGGACAGCATCAGAACATTTTCATCAGAATTATGAAGATGCTGAATCCAACATATGCAAAAATGAATACAGGAATCCATAAAGAAAGCCTCACATCTGTCCTTGAATTTTACTCCCACCCCCAAATAGATATTAATAATTCTGTCCTTGCCCAGTTGATGGCATGAACCATACACTAAGGTATGGATATAAGAAATGTTGGTTTTTCTATTTCATCTACTGTGTTTTTGTATATCATTGACTATCTACTTCCAGATGCTTCTCAAATCTATCACACCTTCTCACCTTTATCACAACTATCATAATCATCATCACCACCAACCTCGCCTGAGCCACAATGAACTCTTATTTTCTGCTTCCATAGAGTCCAAACTGGTCTTCCAACACCCTTTTATATTATCCTCCCATCCCAACTCCACAATGCAAATAATCTTTTAGGAGTGTCAATTCATCCTATTGTCCACCTCTGCCATTTTTCTTAAGAAAAAGAAAAAGCAAAATCTTGAAAACAGTTTATAGTGTTTCGCATGGCCTGCAATTTCTGTAGCTCTTGGGCCCTGCTGAACTCTTGTTCCTGCTTTTTCCAACTCTCAATTTCAGTGACACTGGCCTTAGAGGCTGAGGTATGACCAAAGGAAAAAACTAGCTGGAGATAAGTCATTTATAGTTATCCTTCACTGCCTAGAATATATTGAGATATATTGTTTGATTTATACACTATACAGTTGGAACAGAAAGGCTCATGGCCAGCACTTCCCATGAGTTCTACACAGATATGGCTGTTCTGAATAACTCACTAGAGAGGTGAGAAAGATTTGAAATCCAAATGGTATAGAAGGAGATATTCTTTCAGTAACCAGTATGAGACAAAGTAATTGTGGGGAATAATAGGTTTAGAGCACAATTGTAGGAAGCCCATGTCCGAAGAATTGAAGCCTAAGTCAGTGATTACTGTGCATGATGGACTATACTATGACTTAAGAAACAAAAAGGAAAAATGCAATGTTACTGTAGAGGCATTTAAAAACGATAGGAACATTTTATGGAAGCTTACCTCTTCCTGAAAATTTGAAAACGACTTCACAGAAGAAATGGTATTTTAGCTAGGGTCTGAGGTTACACAGTTTGACAAAGGGAGAAGGGCAAAAGGAATTCCAGGTGGAGGGAGTAAAACACAGAGTCTAGCTTTAGCCCAAACTTTCAGCTGAAAAAAACAAATTGAAAATATGAAATTTAATTCTTAGAGGTAAACAAAATCTACCATAAGATAGTCTGGAGAACAACTTTGTGATAAAATATCACTATTTGTATTGTTTTATAATGCAAAACCTGGGCATATTAGTGACTTTCCCGCCAAACAGGATGTTGTCATGAGGGTGACTTGCTTCCTGCTGAAAGCAGTATGTCTGATGTTTAAGGCACAAAGACATTGTTTAAAGAAGCCTTATCAGATTGAACAAACTGGCCCAGCAGGGAGATTTTAACCTGCCCTCCCTAACAGGCACAACAGCCTGTGTTTGTAAACAGAGCCTTATTGCACTTGTGAGAGCAGACACAGAACAGTGTCAGCTCATTAATTGGGTGTCAGCTCCCTACCAGGAGCAAAGCTTAATGAGTCATCTCATCATAAAGAACTGTGGCTCAAGGGAGGGGTGAATGGCTTAGACAGAGTGGGAAAGATTTGTCCACCAATAAGTAGGTGTAAAGAAAAGCCTGGAGCCCACCTGTTGGGATAAAGAGAGAGCAGCATTTGGGAACTGATGGTTTCCCTGTATTCTGCTATTCAGAGGGAAATTGGAAGTTTTATGAGTTTATAAATGCAGCAATTACCAGAGCTTATTGGGAGTATCATAAATTGAAATCATTCAAGACATATTGTTGTATAAAGTTCATAAGTTTTTCTTTTTATGTCCAGAATATATTCTCTTACTTTTCCATACAAAATCTTCTATAACAGTACATGCTATACTATACTGTTATGGAAGTACTCCACCAATCTCTGTACTTTCTACTTTAAAAAAAAAACAACTTTATTATGGTCTTGACAAACAACAAATTGCATGTAAAATGTACAATTTGTAAATTAACATATATACATGTAACTATCAGATAGGAACTCATCTATCTCTATTAATTTTCATGTTCTAGAATTTTATTTAATGGAATATCAGCATGTGTCCACTGGATAATATTTTAAATGTATATTCAACTATGTCTTTATAAATTAGTCTATTGATGGACATGTGGATAGTTTTGTGCACCGGATTTTATATGAAATATGGTACAAGTGGAATGGCTAAAATGTGTGTGTTTGTTGTTTTCAAAAATTAGTACATTATTTTACAAAATAATTATACCATTTTATATTTCTACTGAAAATATATTAAAGTTCTAGCTACTATACATCCTTGCACTAAGTTGGTATGATTCATATTTAAAATTTTGAGCATTCTAACATGTAATGGTATATCAGAGTGGTTTTAATTTTCATTTCCTTAATGTCTAATGCTAATTAACATTTTTCACATGCTTATTTGACACCATATATCCCATGAAGAAGTGTCCATTCAAATTTACTGCCCCCTATAGGGTATTGCCATGTTGCCTAGGGTTACCTTGATCTTTTGGGTTCCAGCAATTCCCCTGACTTAGCATCCAGAGTAACTGGGACTACAAGTGTAAACCACCACACCTGGAGGATACTTGTTTTTAAAATTTGGAAAAAACTGTTTCTTTGATTTTTAGTTTAGAGTTATTCTTTAAGACAGAACATAAACCTTTACACCTATGATTTGCAAATATTTTTTTTGCTATATGTGCATAGTCTTTTTTTAAGATTGGGTATTTTTATCAATCAATTTTTTAAATTAATTAATTTGTTTTAGTTTGTTATTCATGACAGCAGAATGCATTTCAATTCATAGTACATATATGGAGCACAATTTTTCATTTCTCTGTACACAAAATAGAGTCACACCATTCATGTGTTCATACATGTACCTAGGGTAATGATGTCCATCTCATTTCACCTATTCCCATGTGCCCTCCCTTCCCCTTCCTCCCCTTTGCCCTATCCAAAGTTCCTCCATTCTTTTCTTGTTCCCCCCAACTCTCATCATGGATCAGCATCCACTTATTAGAGAAAACATTCGGCCTTTGGATTTGGGGGATTGGCTTACTTCACTTAGCATGATATTCTCCAACTTCATCCATTTATCTGCAAGTGCCATGATTTTATTCTCTTTAAATGCTTTGTAATATTCCATTGTGTATATATACCATAGTTTCTTTATCCATTGCAAAATGAAAGTAAGCCCCTATCTCTTACCATGCACAAAACTCAACTCAAAGTGAATCCAAAACCCAGGAATTAAACTAGAGACCCTGCACCTAACAGAAGAAAAAGTAAGCCCAAATCTTTATCATGTCAGATTAGGTCCCAATTTCCTTAACAAGACTCCTATAGGGCAAGAAATAAAAAACAAGAATAAATAAGTGGGATGGATTCAAACTGGAAAGCTTCTTCTCAGCAAAAGAAACAATCAGTGAGGTGAAGATCCTATTGAATGGGAGCAAATTTTTATCACATGCACATCAGATAGAGAGCTAATCTCCAGGATGTATAAAGAACTCAAAAAACTTAACATCAAAAAACATAACCCAATCAATAAATGGGATAAGGAACTGAATAAATACTCCTCAGAAGATGATATATAATTGATCAAAAAATATAAGAAAAAATGCTCATCATCTCTAGCAATTAGAGAAATGCAAATCAAGACTACTCTAAGATTTCATCTCACTCCAGTCAGAATGACAGTTATTAAGAATACAAGCAACAATAAGTGATAGTGAGGATGTGGGGAAAAAGGCACACTCCTACATTGCTGGTGGGCCTTCAAATTGCTACAACCAATCTGGAAAGCAGTATGGAGATTCCTTGGAAAACTTGGAATGGAACCACCAGCTATCCCACTCCTTAATCTATACCCAAAGGACTTAAAAACTGCATACTGCAGTGACACAACCACATCAATGTTTAGAGCAGCACAATTCACAATAGCTAAATTGTGGAACTAAACTAGATGAACTTCAATAAATGCATGGTCTTTTCATGTTTTTTTTTGTTTTTGTTTTTTTGTTTTTTTTTTTTTTTAGAGAGAGTGAGAGAGAGAGAGAGAGAGAGAGAGAGAGAGAGAGAGAGAGAGAGAGAATTTTTTCAATATTTATTTTTCAGTTCTCGGCGGACACAACATCTTTGTTGGTATGTGGTGCTGAGGATCGAACCCGGGCCGCACGCATGCCAGGCGAGCGCGCTACCGCTGAGCCACATCTCCAGCCCCATGTTTTTCTTCTTTAATATTATCTTTTCTTGAACAGAAGTTCTTTAAGTAAATCCAAGTCATCACTTTTTTTTTTTCCTTTTATGGTCATGCCTTTGGTGCTATAACTAAGAAAGCTAACCCCAATTTACAAATATTGTCACCTTATCCTTAGACATTTTGTAATTTTAAGTTTTATATTTAGGTATAATCTACTTTGAATTAACTGTTTATAGAAGCAATTTTATTGTTTTGCAACAGATATCTAATAGTTCCAAAATTATTTTCTGAAGATTGTCCTTTCTCCATTGAATGGACACGGTTATTTTGTGAATTAATGAATGCTCATATATATGTGAGTCTATTTTTGAGTTCCATTTGGGTTAATTGATTTATTTACCTGTGTCAACTATCTTGATTACTCTTATCTTTATGAGAATCTTAAAGTCCACATCACCAGCCCTTTTTTTCTGAGACAGGGTCTCACCAAGTTCTTAGGACCTTGCCAAGGCTGGCTTTGAACTTGTGATCCTCCTTGCCTCCACCTACTGAGTCATGGGGATTACATGTGTCTGTCACTGTGCCTGGCATGCTACTAGAATTTTGATTGTTACTTTGCAGAATCTGAGTATTGACATCTTAAACATAGTGAGACTTCTAGTTCTTTTTTTTTTTTTTAAAGAGAGAGAGACAGAGAGAGACAGAGAGAGAGAGAATTTTTTAAGTATTTTTTAGTTTTCGGTGGACACAACATTTTTATTTTATTTTTATGTGATGCTGAGGATCAAACCCAGCGCCCTACGCATGCCAGGTGAGTGCGCTACTGCTTGAGCCACATGCCCAGCTCAAGACTTCTAGTTCTTAATCTTCATTTATCTCCTCATTAGTATAACTCTAATGATTTTCAGGAATGTTTTATGAATTCAGTGAACAGATTTTGATCAAATTTTTTTCAGATCCATCCCTAAGCAGTTCACATCTTAGATGCTATTTGAAATTGCATATTTATAAAATTTTTGTTTGATAAATGTTTTATTCTCATATATTAAGTCTAATAAGTTTTTAATATTAATCTCATTTATGCAAACTGCTTAAGTCATCTGTTAGTTTGGGTAGTATTTTTGATATTCAGTAGAATTTTCTACATAGACAATCATATTATTTTTACATAGTTTTAATTTTTTATGTCCAAACTGAATAACTTTTCTTTTTCTTGTTTAATTGCACTTACTAAAATCTCCAGTAAAATGATGAATAGAAAATGTGAGAATAAGAATCATTTTCCTGTTCCTTATTATAAGTTAAAATCATCTAATCTTTATCATTAAGTAACACATTTGCTACAAGTTATTCATAGATTTCTTTGGCTGTGTTGATGATGTTCTTGTTCTAGATTGCTGAGAATGTTTAGTCATAGTGAATGTTGTATTTATCCCACATTTTGAGTTTTCTGAGTCTGTGGAGATGAACATGTTGTTTTAATCTATTAAAATGATACATTATCTTTATTGCTGTTCAAATGTTAAATTAACCTTGAACTACTGAAATAAATCCTAATTGGCCTTCCATGTCACCATTTATATATTGTTGCTTTCCATTTCCTAAAAATTTTGGCATTTATATTCACAATGATATTTTGTCTGCAGTTTTTATGATTTTTTTCCAGTTTCATATGAAAATATCCTTGGTTTCATATAATGAGTTGAAGAGTATTTTCTTCTCTTTAATACTTTTAGAGAGTTTGTGTAAAATTTGTTTTCTAAAGTATTTGGTAGGATTCATCAGTGAAGCCACATGGGTCTAAAGTTTTTTATTGGAAGTTAAAAAAAATAATACTGCAACATTAATTATTTTAATCAACATAAAGCTATTGGAGTTTCTTAATTTTTTTCTTTAGTGTACTTTTCTTTTTTATGCCTTTGATCTTTTATTTCTTCTGTTTAATTAGTGTTATCATTGTGAAATGTTTCAAGTATTTTATTGGTAATATTTTGAAATAAAAATGATTTTGATTTGTTGATCTTATATCCTGTTGATCTTATATCCTTTGTCCTGTGACATTGTGGATAACACAGAATTTGAATACAGAATCATGCTGTCTGCTAATGAGGACAGTTTTACTTTTTTCCTTTCCCATCTAGATGACTTTATTTATTTACTAACTTACTTACTTATTTACTTATTTTTTAGCTTTATTGCCCTGATTGTTCTATTGCCCTGATAAAATCTCCAGTACAATGTTGAAAATAAATGGCAACAGGTGTCATCCTTGTCTTGTTCTGGATCTTAGGAAGAAAACAATTCAGTTTCTTACCCTGAATTATAATGCTAGCTATAAGTTCCCCACAGCTTTCACTTATCAAGTAAAATAATTTCTCTTCCTATCCTAGTTTGTTTAGAATTTTATTTGTGACTCTGTTTTGGATGTTTTTCAAATGATTTTTTCTGTGTTTTTTGAAGTAATAATATGGTCCATTGTTCTTTATTCTCTTTAATATAGTATATTACATTAATTAGTTTTGGGACCAGCCTTACATTTGAAAGATAAATTCCACCTTTTCAGAAATATATTTCTATATTTCTGGACTTATTTTGATAGTACTTTGTTAAGGACTTATAAATCTAAGTTAATGTGGGATAATTATCTGCATATTTTTATGATTTCATTTTCTAACAAGTTGAGACTTGGTCTTTCTTGTTTTCTGACAGAGTTTGTGGAAGCTTGGTATTACCTTTTTCTTTAAAATGTTTTGAATTCAGCTTTGAGGACGAGTAGGCTCAGTCTTCATAGGAAGGATTTTATTTATTTATTTATTTATTTATTTTTTAGAGAGAGAGAGAGAGAGAATTTTTAATATTTATTTTTTAGTTTTCGGTGGACACAACATCTTTGTTGGTATGTGGTGCTGAGGATCGAACCCAGGCCGCACGCATGCCAGGCGAGCGCCCTACCGCTTGAGCCACATCCCCAGCCCATAGGAAGGATTTTAAATACTTAATTTTAAAATTTGTTGTTGACAAATAGATTTTTCCCTGACTTTTTATTTCTTTTTGAGTTAGTTTTGAGTCAATTTTAGTTTTGTTTTTCTAGGGATTTATCTATTTGCCAAAGTTATTTTATTTGCTAAAAATTTTCATGGTATTTCTTCATAGTGTTTTATTTTCTCCTTATTAATAATGATACTCCTTTTTTTATTCCCAATTTTGGAATTTTGAGTCATTATCATTTTTTACTATTAAGTCCATGATTTTTCAATCTTGTTAACCTTAAGAGAGGACAATTTTTAGTCTCGTTGTTATTTTCTCTTGGTTGCCTTTTTAGTTTGTCAACTTGTTTCTATTCATTTTTTATTCCATGCTTGTGCTTTGAGTTTAATTTTCCATTCTCTGTCTAGCTTCTCAAGTTGTACAATTAATTTATGGATTTTATAAGTCCTATTTTATTTTCTAATATAGGCATTTAAAACCATTTTTCCTCTAAAACATTTGCTGTGCTTAGACATGTTGTTTGCTGTGTTAAAATTTTCATTCATTTTAAAATATCTTTGTATCTCACTTTGTTTTTCTTTGCCCCATGGGATTTTACACAGACACTCTTTCATTTCTAAATACACAGGAATTTCTCAAATTTCACTCTGGTGTTGATTTCTCATTTAATTTCTTTGAGTTGGAAAACATTTGTATGTTTTTCAGCCTTTGAAAGTGAGTCTTGGGTTACAGCCTCACCTACGTTACTGTGAGATGTGCCTTGTTTGCTCAAAAAGAAAATGATTTGTTTCCAGTGAGGACAAATAGACTGATAATGTCATTCAAATCCTGTATATCTTTGTTGACTTCTGTCTAGTTGTTCTAATATGTTATGGAGAGTGTGATAATAAAGTCCATATATATTGATGTTCCATCTATTATAATTGTATGATAATAGTATTTTTTCTTTTAGTTCAGTGAAGTTTTGCTTTCTGTGTTTAAGGACTCTATTATTAGGAAAATTTACACGAATTGATCTGTAATTATAAATTAGCCACTTTTTCCTCCAATAATATTTTTGCCTTCAAGTCTGCTTTATCATTTATACTGCCATTTTCTTATCTTTGAATTTCAGGATGCTCTATTTAGTTATAAATTGATTTCTTAATCCAATTTCAGCTTTTTTATTAGAATGACATGGTTATTCTAGGGCTGGGGATATAGTTAAGTTGGTAGAGTGCTTGCCTTGCATGCACAAGACCCTGGGTTCAATCCCCATCACCACACACACACACACACACACACACACACACACAATCTATGCTAGATTTACACAAAATTCTGTTAAAATATAGACTCAAACATAGACTCTGGTAAAATATTAAAATAACTCAAATACAGTCATTTCTGCCCACCTACTTTGTTCTCTTACTCTCATGCATATTAATTATATATGCTGTAAAACCAATTGCACAGTTTTGTGATTTGTTTTATAAAATGTAACATACATTCCTTTTATTTTTTTTTAATCCAGAAACTTTCCTTTTTTTAATGTTCTCACTTTTGTATTTTGTTATTTGGATTCAGCTTACTATATGATGTCATTTTATTTCAGCTCAAAGGACTTGCTTAAGGATTTTGAGACAATTATGCAAGCAAAAAGTTCCATCAGTTTTTGTTTACACATAAAAGTCTTTACTTCATTTTTGAAGAATTTTTTTTTACTGGAAATTAGCTTTTGCCCAGCATCTTGTTTTTCTTTTATCACTGGATACATTCTTCTCTTCATTACTTCTGGCGAGAATCAATAGAGTCAGATTTTCATAGCATAATTGCTTCCCTGTATGTAATGAATTATTTTCTTTTTGATGCTGCTATGCTAATTGAGACCTGGAGAAGATGTGAAAAGAAGGCAAGAAGGCCACCAAATGCATTGTACTTTCTTGAACTTGGCTAGATTTTTAAATTAATTATTGATTCTCAATTAGTTATATATCTTTTTTTTTCTTCTCCAGTAACCTTAAATGGTTGCAGTTGGCAATTTTATTATGTTTTATCATTGCTTTTGGGCAGAAAATTGAGGGTGATGTCCTCACAGCTCCATCGTGGAATATTCAACTGATTAATTTTGTTTTAAGAAACAAGGACTTGATACTGCTTATCTCTTTTAGTTCTAAAATTTACTTTAGTATTAATATAGCCATCTGAGCTCTCTTTAGATCAGTGTTATCACAATAGCTCTTCTCATTTCAATTGGTCCCAAACATTTTTTTTTCTTTTTATTTAATGTGGGATTCTTGCATACATCAAATGGTTTTGTTTTACTTTTGATCCATTCTTACAATAATTGTGGTGTTCAGGACAATTACACACTTACATTTAATGCACTTGTTAATATAGTTAGGTTTAAATCAAACACTCTTATTTCTTTTGTATTTGTCCCATTTGTCCCTTTTTCCATTTTTTAGATTTTCAGCCTTTTTTATTAACTGAATATACTTTTATTCCCCATCTTCTTTTTATTTGTCTAATTATCTATACTATGATATCATTTGTTTCTTTAGAGTTTATAGTTCTCAGTTAACTTTAAGTTATCAGTCTACTTTTAGTTGATAATATACCACATTACATGTAGCATAATGAACTTACAATACTATGCTTATTTCTATAATTATTTCTTATTGAAACGTTTCTGCTATTTTATTTTTGCTAATTATCTTGGAAATAAATTTTAATTAAAATATTATATTTAACCAGGTTCAGGTGCACATTCCTGAATCCCAGTGACTCAGTAGGCTCAGCAACTTAATGAGGCCCCATATCAAAATAAAAAATAAAGACAGTCGGATATATAGTTCAGTGGAAAAGATGTCCTAGGTTCAATCCCCAGTATCGCTCACACACACATACACACACACACACACACACACACACACACACACACACACACACCAGAGGGGAGAGAAAGAGAGAGAGGGATGGGGGATGATTTTGAGTGATCTTTATTCATGCAGACCCAGATTCCCAATTGGTATAGTTCTCCTTTCTGCCTGAAGTACTCCCCTTACATTTCTTGTCTGCTTGGGATATTCTTTTAGCTTTTTGTTAGGTCTAAAATAGGGTGTTTCCTTCACCTTCATTTTTTAAAATTAGTTTTGATCTGAAGAGAATTCTAGATGCACAATATTTTTCTTTAGTTCCTTGAAGCTGTTACTCCCAGGCCTTTGTGTTTGGATTGTTTTCAACACTGCATTTGCTCACCTTCTCAGCATATTTTTCTGTATGGACTGTGCTTTTCCCTCACATTGAGCTTCTAAAATATTTTTATCATTGGATTTAAGAAAGCTTGTTATGAAGTGTATAGGTATAATTTTCTTCATACTTCTTATAATTAGAGTTTATTGATCATTTTTGATCTGTGAAATTTTAGCAGCTCTCCAATTCAGCAAAATATTTGATATTATATTTCAAATGCATTTTTCTGCCCCACCTTTTAGAGACTCCAAGTACCATGTATGTTAGACCACGAGCCACAAATTGCCAATTCTCTATTTCTTTTAAATATTTTTAAGTTTTGATAGTTTCAATTGCTCTGTCTTTAAAATCACTAAAATATCTCTCTTCATTAGCTGTTATTTATCAAATCCATTTTTTCTGATATTATAATTTTCATCTGAAGAAGTCAGATTTTTGTCTCTTTAACATCTCTTCCAGATTTCTGCTAAACATATTTCTTTTTTCCTCTAGATTACTGTGTATATGCTATATACTTGTAATAATTTTTATGCCCTTGTCTGCTAATTTTATCATGTGTGTTACTTCTCAGTCTGTTTCATGTGACTAACATTCTCTTCCTTAATTATTATTTCCTGCTTATCATAGTTTGGATCTTTAATGGCCCCCAAAGGCCCATGTAGTAAAGACTTGATCCCCAGGAAGGCACTATTGGGAGGTGGAGAAACTTTTAAGAGGTAGAGCTTAATGAGAGGTCTTTAGGTCTTTGGGAGTTTGCCCTTTAAATGGACTGTGTGACTCTACTCCCTTCCTTGATTAATTTTTTATCTCTGGTCATGAAGTGAGCAGTTTTGCTGTATAACATTCTCCCTGCCACTGCCATCTACCACCACACCACTCCAAAGGCCTAAAAGTAATGGATCCAAAACATAAGCCAAAATCAACCTTTTCTATTTATAAATTGATTATTCCAGGCATTTGTTATAGTGACAGAAAGTTGATGAACACCTTGCTTTACATGAGTGACAGTCTTTGTTTAGATTCCAAGGGTGAGATGTGAGACTTACTTGCTTGAGAACTGTATTTATTCATTTTTATTTTGTAAGACCAGTGCTATAATCTCTGAGCTGTGAAATTATCTTCTCCAAGATATATCTGCTTTATACTCTCATATTCATTACAGCCTTGTTCACAATAGTCAAGTTATAAGTCAGTGTGAAGGTACATTGAAAGTTAAAAACATAAAAAGTGTGTCAGAAAAATATATACTTTATAAAATAAACATATAAAATGTCATATAATACATATAAAATATATAATATGTAAATATAATTTTATGTATATATACATATATAGACACAAACATACAAATGAGAATGCAGTGAGCATACCTACATACACATGCACTAGAGTGTTATTCAGGCATGAAACAAAGGAAATTCTGTTAGACATTATAGTAAGCAAAATAAGCTCATTAGAAACCAATACTGTATTGGTCATTCATGTGAAATCTCAAAACACACACACACACACACACACACACACACACACGCACACTTATAAGAGAATAGAATGGTGATTGCCAAAGTCTGGAGGGTGAGGAAAATGGGGATATGATAGTCAAAGTCCAAACTTTTCAGTTATAAAATGAACAGTTTCTAGGGACCTGATGCATAGGATGTTGATGGATCTGTTATATATTTTGATTGTGGTAATAGTTATACAATGTATACCTATATCAAATCATTCTGTGGTGTGCATTGAAAATATGCTATCTTTATCAACTAAATATTTTTAAAATAAAAATAATACCTGTAAAATTTTTCTCTAAAAATCTTTGAACTGTTTTGGAATTTGATTAACTTATTTGGAAAATATTTGACCATTTTTGCTCTTGTTTTTATGGTTTGACAAATATTACTAAAACACATGTAGTCAAGAACTAATTTTTGCAACCACTGAGGGAAAAATCTTCTGAGCACTCTATTCAGTGAATTTAGATTGTAGTTTCCTCAAATGAATGCAATCATTAGTACTCAGCTGAATTCTCATAGGGGACCCTCTGCTGTTCTCCAAAGTTCTCACTGAGCAGTTCTTTTTCTCTCCTGCACTCAACCCTGTGAATTCTATCCACCTTGACCTTCGTGGACTCTAAGATATATTTTATTAATGCAGAGAGATTTCTGGACTCCACCTGGTGCCCCCGTCTCTGCATCCTTGCCAGGAAACTCTTCAACAGGTGCTAGAGCAATTGCAATTCTTATTTCTCTAGTTTTCCTTATCCTTTATTGCCCAGTGTCCAATATCTTTAGAACAACTTTTTTCATATATTTTATCTAGTGTCTTAGTTGTTTGAAGTGACTCTTTCTCTATCTTGGCTCTGTGCATGTTTCATCTACTTGTCTTTATACTTAATGATTGTTAAGCAGGATAAATAATAATAATGTGTTTTAATACTTTCTAGTTTGCAAAACTTACTCAGACACATTGTTTTATTTGATTACACGAAATACATAAAGTGCCAATTTTATTATGAAATGGAAAATTCTTTTCAAAATTCTCTGTAATTCTTAATCCTGCATTAAACCCTAATAATCATCATCTTGTAAAGTGTAACTAGGGGGAAGTCTGTTGGTCTCTCCAAACTTTAATTGTTTTACCCATTGATAGAGAACATTAGAATTAAGTTGTATAAAGTGATTTGCCTAAAGGTTGGTCTATAGTTAAACTCAGTAAATTGTAATTATTACTATTAGAAGTAAAAACAACAGATGAGAATATAAAAGTTTAATTGTCAACAAATTTAATGCAGCAGCCAGGCTTGGCTTCTCTTCCCTCAACCCATCTCATGGTTTAAGAGAGTGGAGAGAGATTGACAGATAAAACATCTCAATCCTATTTAAAATAGCTATTTGCCTTTAATTGTATAGTTATGATTGTACTAATGATATTTTCTATGCACAACATGCTATAAAATTAAATAAACATCATTTAGAATAATCAGATTAAATTTACTACCTTTCTTTGAATATAATATTTGTACCTTATCAAAAATGCTTACATTTGAATTATTGTGATAATTTTTGTCAAAATATAATTTTGTCTCATCTAGCCTTGATATTAGATAATAAGACTTTAAGAATCCTCTAGATGTTTCTGTAGGGGTCAAATCTGTGACACTGAATTTTTGGTACCAGATGTGTCCATGGATATTCTTTCAGTGATAACTATACATGATGTTTTTGCTATTGACTTCAACTTCTTGACTAACTGAATACTGAAGTTGAAGTGTATGGCTCAGGCACCCTCCCTCAGAATCCTTTTTCCAAAATTTTGATTTGGGATTCAACTTTAAGTATTATAAGAGGTAACACACTTCATAAATTCCAGTTAAGTAAGTTATAATTACAGTCCAAATTCCAATTAGGAAAATTCAGCATTGCTAAGCTGAGGAATGAAGCTTAAAGATACAATTAATATGAGCTTATATTAAAGGATTTGATGGAATTAATAAACTCTATAACAATAGTTTATTACTTAATCATGAACACAGGCAACAAGTTCTTGCTGTCAGTAACTAGAAACTCAGCCTACCTTCTGTTTATTGCTTTTGAACAGTGTTCTTTCATCAAATGAAACCCTGTAACCAGTGTAAATATGAGGGGCTTGGATAGTTTTCATGAAAATATAAAGAAAGAAGCACTTGGGATCTTAGAGAACAAAGTTTAAATTTAACCCTCAAATATGAAAAATGCAAATATTTATTCTGAAATATATAATATAAAAGAAACAATATTAGAAAAGGCAAGATAAAGTACTTTTCTTCCAGATGACTAGAAATATGTTCGAAGATATGAAGAGAACAAGAAATAATTTCTGGCTTTGGTTAGTAAAGCAAGCATGATACTCTGGCTGCTTCATGGACCTGGGCTATTCCTTATCAATACAGTGATAAAATTGATAAACTGACGGGGGATTAGTGGTTCCACTCAGTGATCTCATTTTACTAGAATTTTTCCAAGCAATTTCTTGATGTAAATTTACTCAAATATATTGTCTGTATAAAAGCTAATCATTTTCAGTATGTCTGGCATTAATCAAACTCTATATTTTTTCACCCTAAAAACTGCCCTTTTCTGAAAATCAAATAAATATAACATGTTATTAATTTGGTCTATATATTTATCTGGAGTCTCTCTCTGTGTCTCTCTCTTCATGTCTCTCTCTGTCTCTCTGTCTCTCTGTCTCTCTGTGTGTGTGTATATATATATATATACACACACAAACATATACATATGCACATACATACTCACACATATATATATGTGTGTGTGTATATATATATATTTTTCCATGTATTAGGAATTGAACCTGTGTCTTTCAACATGCTAAGTAAGCATTCCATCCACAGCCCCCTGGGCAATATATTTTGTATATTTTGAAACTAAATATGATTGTTTTGATCCCATCTTACTGACTGCATTTAATTTGTATTACCTCCTCATAGGCCCAAATACACATAATCCAAATATTTGTATTTCACAAGTCACATTGAAAGTTAAGACTTCAAAATACAGATTTGGGGCCAGGGGAGAAGCGCAAACATAAAGGTCCTTAACAGAAGCTGAAATATTCATACACCAATTCTCATCAGTCATCAGATGAGTACTTCTTCTGGAAATCTGTTCCCTGGCATTTCTGGTCCAGTGCATGGATAAAATAAAGACTTTAATAATCACATAAAGAAATGCAGTCTCTCAATTGCAAGTGTGTGGAGTACAGACTGAAGTGATTAAAATGTGGGAATATGAGTGGAATTTCAACAGCGACTGCTTAACCTCTTTAAATAAAATCTGCTGAATAACCTACAATAATTTAGCTATGAACTTAGTCATGTATTTGGGAACTTAAAAGTGCTGGTTTCTCAACAAATCACCAGCACCAATGTGAAACAAGAATCAGTTATTTTATTATTTTATTTTTTTGGCTGAGGGGGAAGTACCAGGAATTGAACTCAGAGACACTCAACCACTAAGCCACATCCCCAGCCCTATTTTGTATTTTATTTAGAGACAGAGTCTCACTGAGTTGCTTAACAACTCCCTTTCGCTGAGGCTGGCTTTGAGCTTGTGATCCTCCTGCCTCAGCCTCCTGAGCCACTGGACCAGTTTTTACTGAATTATTGTATTTTTAAGTTATTTATTTTTCATGGTTTTAAATTTCATTTTTAATAAATTTTGTTGTGAATCTTTTAGGTATATAACATGATGTGATAAAATGCACATGTAACAAAATGACTACTATGCTGGAATATATTTTATTTTATAATTTTATGCTTTTTTATAATTTTATGCTTTCTTACTGATGTGTCAAAATAAGATAACCACAGTTCTTAGAATATAAAATGAGCCTCATATTTAGATTTCCTTATGAGAATATAGGGGGTTATTGTCATTTACTTATATTTTAAAAACATACTTTATTTTTTATTGCATGTTTATTACATTTTGTATTGAACTTACTGACATTTTAAAGTCAGAACTATTGCTTAAATTCTGCACCTTACCACCTTGCTCCCAGATAACATAATCTTTTATAGTTATCATTTGAACATTTTTCTTCTTAAAATTCATAGAAACAAATGTTAAGCTAGCAATATAAATTCATTTGCTCTCCTTTCTGATACTATTTGTTTATATATATATATATATGTATATATATATATATAGTATTTTACAAAGATTATGCTTTTACATGTATAGTCTCAATATAAATATAAAAGACAAGAGTCATTTGCAAATGATGTATTTCAACAAATTTTAAAGATAAAAAGCAGATGGACAAAGAGTGAAGGATATGGTGGGAAACTGGAAACAAATGTTTGCCTTGCACATAGGGTAATGTCAGCAAAAAGGAAATCACTTTTAATGCAGAATCTGAGTTCAGTATTTACAGGCAGCTGACAGGAAACACATTTGGATAGTCATTGTGGGTAAATTGAAAGGTATGTTTGTTAAAATAATGCAAATAAATCACAACTAAATAGAGTTAAAGCTGGCAGAAAAATGGATGTGCTCGATGGAGCTGCATAACCCATATTCACATAGACAAAGTAATGTAAGCAGATTATTGACATGCCCTCTCCAAATCAAATTACAGACATAGCAGGGAAAACAAGCTATGTTATCATTCCGTAGCAGAATACAAGTGTTATCAAGCCAAAATCGACCTCCGTTTAGAGGCAGGCATTGGGAAGAAAGGTCCCTGGAAGGGAAATGATGATGATAAGTGTGTTTCACAGAGGGGACCGACACTAATCTGTATCAACAAAGTTAGGAACAAATGTATTAGGAGTATATTAGAAATCCATTCTTTAGTGTATTTTCACAGTCTCTCATGAATGACTCCCAAATCCTAAGAGCTATAAAAATGAAATTTCTTACCCCACGCCCAATCCATTGGCTATAAAATTTACGTAATCTTAATTCACTTCCTGACAAAATCTGACCAAAATAACATGAAGCTATTGGTTCCTTTTGTTTAACACACTTGCTATGGATATTTATGCTTTCTGTTTCAGAAATACTTATTGATTTTAATGATAGAGCCTGCTCCAAATCTTACAGAAGATGTCACATATTCTATAGTAGATAGTGTCTTTAGGGTAATGTTTTCATAGTATCTAAACCATTCTGAATTTCAAAATACCTTTGACTTCAAAAGGGTTTGTAACAGGAAAGATGGATAAATATAAGTGAATATGTACTTGTATGGAAAAACAAACACCAAATTTAAGTGGAACTTAACATTTGCAAGGAAAGGAAGGAGAAAGTGATACAAGTGTTACATTGGAGATTTATTAAATTGGGCGACGTTCACATTGATTTATTATATTAATTTATATTCCTTCTCTCTAATAGTTCAAAAGGATAGAAATTACCCCCAAAGAACTTCAGAGTAGTGATGTAACCATACCCAGAGTACATGGAGGAGATGTGGTAGTTTAAATGCTTTAAATATTTTTGGTCATATCAGAAGACAATAGACAAATGACTTCATTTTCATAAATTAAGAAATTATACACACATGTTATTTTGAGGTGTGGATAATAAAATATACAAAAAGTAAGCTGGATGTCATTCCTTTTAAGAATTAGTAGTGGACTTGGAAGAGTAGAGTTACTTTTAAACATATTACTTTGATAATAAATTTAAAATGTAATTTTACAAACAATGAACATTGATGTCTTTCAGATACATAGATGAATAACATTAATTTTTATTATTTTTGAGAAAGCTTCTGTTCTTTGTAGTAAAATGGGATTTATTAGGTTGTCATGATTTAAGGAAAATGAATACTATAAGAGTAGGTGAAAGTGGCAAATGTGACATTGCCGGGTACTGTGTAATTCATTATAGATATGCTTGTGTCTGTGTCTTATGTTAATAATATGCTTTTAGTTTCTTTACAGCTACATAGAATATAGTGCATTTGCAAATAAAATACAAATTCCTCTCATTTAAAAAATACAAACTCTTTCTACATAGAAATACATTAATATTTTCTCTGAAACTTAGGTAATCCAAATTATTGCTAAATACTACTAATATATACATAAATTTCACCCTAAAGCCTTTTGTTATAGATACCTCTGAACAAGTTTTTTTATCTGGTCATTGTTGTCATTTTCCTTGATTATCAAAAAAAAATCAAGCTTCTTCCAAAGCATCATTTCTAGGATTTGCTGACATCTAATAAAATTTTTAGCATTTATCATAATTTGAACTTCATATTTCATGAGACCTGTGTATTACAATTTCAGGAATGATATAAGTAAATTTAGGCATCCTGCTCTTCTGCATTCTCCCCCTGGACACAGTCTGGAATCCTTCTTGATGACTTTGTGTCTAGCATGTCAATCTTCATGGAATAACAATTTATCTTCCGATTCTTATTATTCAAAACTCTGAGGGCCAGTTCAGTTGCAGTTTTGATCATGATACCTTCCTTGATCACACTAACATATTTGGAGATGTTTTTGCAATTTGGAGCAAAGAGAAGAAAACTTGAGTTGGCCTCTGAGATCCATGCCCAAGAGCACCTGAAATTATGTAAGTGATGTAAGCATTAGAGGACAATTGTGAGGTGGATAACATATACTGGCTATTGAAGAATGGTAGGAACCACTCTGAAGCAATGACTTTGTGCAGGAGTTAACAGTATTTCACTTTCCTTGTTTCTGGGGGAAAAAAGCAGAATATGCCTCACTATGGAAATAACCACATCCTATCACCAGGGTCAGGTGATAGACCCCCAAACAGTAAACCTTTTAGTTTTAGAATTTCAGCTATGATATGACAGAAGGTGAAATTCAGTCTACTGAAACTAATGGCCATAGGTCTCAGAAAGAGAAACATGAGGTTCACTTGAATTCTGATCCTGAGCATAGACTTGGCCCTTTCTAATTCTTTCCCCCTCTAGAGAGTTCATTCTTAAAGCTCTTTAAGAGTAAGCACAAGTTTTTGAATTTGAAAAGGTTGTATGTTTATATATATACCCAAAGGACCTAAAAACAGCATACTACAGAGACACAGCCACATCAATGTTTATAGCAACACATTTCACAGTAGCTAAACTGTGGAGCCAACCTAGGTGTCCTTCAATGGATGAATGGATAAAAAAAAGTGGCATTTGTACACAATGGAATATTACTCAGCATTAAAAAAGAATAAGATCATGGCATTTGCAGGGAAATGGATGGCATTAGAGCAGATTATGCTAAGTGAAGTTAGCCAATCCCCAAAAAACAAATGCTGAATGTCTTCTCTGATATAAGGGGGATGACTCAGAATGGGATAGGGAGGGAGAGCATGGGAGGAAGATTACCTCTAGATAGGGAGGAGGGGTGGGAAGTAAAGGGAGAGAGGGGGGGAATAGCATGGATGGTGGAAGGAGAACCTCTTCATTGTACAAAGTGCATGTATGAAGATGTGAATTTGGTGTCAGCATGTCTTGTATACAAAGATATGATAAACTGCGGTATAGAAGTGTATTAAGAATTGTAATGCAAATAATAATAATAATAATAATAATAGAGCTCATGTAAAAAATAAATAAATAAAAATTTTAAAAATAAAAAATAAATAGCAGTTTGGATTTTCTAGAAGTATATGATCCTAGTTATCACATTTGCTACTAGTTGTGAATATCATTTTAATTCAGCTTTTAGTCCTCTTTGATCATTTATCTCTTCAACCCTTCTCTTCAATATTTTAATGACAGATGTTTAATATAACTAAGTTATATTAACTAAGTTTAGGAAAACTAATGCTTTATTTTCATGGTTAAGAAACAAGAAGACTACATGTAAACAGATTCCTTGGTCTAGTTTATTTTTGCAAATGGTTTAGATTTAATTCTGTGAACACAAAAATATGCCAAATCTTAATGTTATATTTAACATTCATATAGATACATCAATAGATGAGAGACCGATCTATTGATAGATGAAGGAAGGAAGCAAAAGAAAAGAAGGAAGGAAAGAAGATATTAATAACCATTGTCCAATAATAATTCTACAATTTGCATGGTTCCTTTTTTTAATTTTCAGTACCCAGTTGTTAATATAATTCAGGCTTCTTTTAGTTGTTTTCAGGAAATTACTAATTTATTTCTCATTTTCTCTATTTTGCCAGATCATCAAGGGAAATACTATCCAGCCCTTATTTTCTTTTGGTTATTTAACAAAGCCATTATCTTTGCAGTTCTGCCTTTTGAACAGGTCCCTATTTCTTTCTAATATAGCTGATCTAGATTAATTCCTCTTTTTCAAAATTCCAAAATCTTTTTGCATGCATATTTTATTCTGAAGCAAGGATACTTGAAATAATTATTTTAAGGCAAGGTGTTATATAAAGTGAACATTCACAATAACTACATATCTTCAACTATCTAAAATTCATACCTACATGTATAGCTCTAAATAATTACCAAAATGAAGTACAGATTAGATTATCATGTAGCATCTGATGGCTGCCCTTATGCTGCAAAGTGTGTTTTCAGAAATAATTTCCTGCCACATTCCTGACTGTATTTGCAGCCTGAGTTGATCCCTTCCCTGCTGTTCTCTGATCTGCCCCTGGGTTACTAACAGCCCCAACAGACAGACTGGCTCTTGCTACCTGCTGCTCAGACACAGATTAACTCACTACCAGCCATATGGGCTAGCAACTTCACAAATTCCTCTCCTTATGCTTTTGGCTCTTTGGAAAGTTAATGGACAGTTTTCTGGTGAAGAAAAAAAACAACCTGGTGGTGTGTGGACTGGGCTGTAATCACCTGCACCCCACACAACTGGCACCTCCATCTGCCTTTCAGCAGCTATTTGTGTAAAGGGAACGAATTACTGCATTTATTTGGTACTACTCCTGTGTTGTGAGCCACTGTCATTTGCCTTGACTAGAAAGTCAAACAATTCAATACCTAATTCATATTTATATAACTTATAATTTTTAGATATATCTATTGTTAAAAGATGTCTCAGAATGTTGCTACATGTATATATATATATGTATATAGATATAGATATACAGATATATTTATACACACATAAATGTATGTGTATTTATATACAAATGAGTTCAAACACCTATGCTCATTCCAAAAGGCAGTAAGCAATGATTTAAGATTTAAGGAACAGTGTGATGAAATAACCCATTCAATAATTAGGCAAATAAATGGGCAAAGGAACAAAACAGACACTTTTCAATACAAGTACAATTGGCCAACAACTCTATGAAAAAAAAATGTTCAAAATCTTCAGCCATCAGAAAAAATGCAGATCAAAACTACATTGAGATGCTAAATGTCTATCATGGATAGTACAAATAGCCATAATAACTGTCAAGAATGTGGGGGTTCTAGTGGGGTGAAGCATCTCTTACACACTGTTGTTGGGAATGTAAATTTGTTCAAGCAGTATGGGAATCAGTAGGGAGGTTCCTCAGAAACCAATGTAATCTAGCTATAGCATGCCTCTGTCTCTGTCCAAAAGAATTAAAGTCAGCATACTTTATACATACATGTATACCCATGTTTATCATACCATAATTCATAATGTCCAAGTTATGGAACCAGCTTAGGTGTCCATCAACCAATTAATGGATAAAGAAAATGGGGTATATATACACAATGAAGTTTTATTCAGCCAAGAAAGAAGAACAAAATTATGTTATTTGTTGGAAAATGAGTGAAAGTGGAGCGCATCATGTTAAGCAAAATAAGCCAGACTCAGAAAGACAAATTTCATATATTTTCAGTCATATATGGAAGCCTAGATGGAAAAAAAGAAAAAAAAAAAGATGTCATGAAAGTAGAAGGGAGGCCACTGGAGGATAAGCCAGTAGAGCATAGGAATCAGAGGAGGGAGGAAAGTGGAGAGAAGAGTAAGGGAGGTGTTTGGGAGAATATAGATTAATTATGTTGTATGCCATAATGAAACACACAACTCTATAATTAATTTGTATAAATATAAAGTTCTGATGGACATGATTCTCCTCCTAAAAGAAAAAAAAAGAGAAAAGAAACTGTGTGGTAAGATGGGAAGATCACAGACTGCAAGCTTTCCATTCTGGGTTCATGGTGACTTTAGACAAGTACTTTCTCAAGCCTTGATTCCCTCTGAAACAGTGTGTGGAAATATGCTGTGAACTGTACCAGAATATTATAATAAAACTCCACTGTTTAATCATAAATATTATGGTTAGATGACTGGCTTTTTGGAAATTGAAAACAGAGGTTAACAAAGGTTCTTTATTCAAAATCTCTAAAAATATTAATCATTTTTCATTTGCAAGTGATCAGAGTATGATTATGCTGTTGAAAGACTCAGGTGTTTAGCATTATTTCAATCTTCAACTCATCTTGATTCCTGTCCCTAAAAAATAGTCTTTTATTGATTCTTAGAGATAGAATAATTGAAATCAATTCACTGGTTTTAGAATTGACAATACAATTGTAAAATGTTTTACTTTATTTCTTTTCCTTAGCTAAAGGCATAACTTTTTTTTAATCTTTTAATTTACATAAACTACAAACTACGGTAATGCATATTTAGTCATTTTGGTGGTTTATGTTAAGATTGGAAATGGGACAAATAATTAAATGATGTTTCATATTTATGTTACCTTTATTAATATCTCATTTCCTTTTGATATACATTCCCCTGGAGGAATTTTAAAAATGAATAAATATTCTGGACTATTATAAAATTAACCTTACAGCATAAATACTTGTATATGCAAATATGATCTATAAAGTTGCTTTTTCATTTTTTTCAGTTTTTTTATTTGAATCTGCTGTTTTATTAACATTTTGTGTAAGTAACATTAATGTTAATTTATTATTAATTTACATTGGGAAAAGTATTGTAATATCAAAATAATACAATTTTATTCATTTTATAATATGTATAGTTTTACCTGTAGTACATTGTGTTAAGCAGCTTTTAGTCACTGTGACCAAAATATCTGATAAGGATAATTTAGAGAAGAAAAAGTTTATTCTGGTCCCATGGTTTCAGAAGTCTCAGTCCTTGGTTGGTTGCTTCCATTGCTCTTGGGCTAAGGTCAGACAGAACACCATGGTGAAATATCTCAGCAGAGGAAAGCTCCAGGAAGCAAATATCAAGCAACCAGAGACAAAATAACCCTCACTGGCATGCTCCCAATGACATAATCCTACAGTCATGCCCTACCTAACTACAGTTACTACCCAGTATAGTATTCCTTTCAAATTATTAAATCACCAAAATAATTAATCCACCTATTAGGTTATGGTCCTCATAATCTAATCATTTCACCTTTGAACACTCCTACATTGTCTCATGAGTTCTCCAGGGGGCATCTTATATCCAATCTATAGCATATTATGATGTGTGGTATTTATTGAATTAGATGTGCTGGCGTGTAAAGCATTGTATGTGTGTCTTTAAAAATATATCTTTGTGTAGATATAGAGTAGTTTAAAAACCTGATGTGTAATCAAAATAAATTATAAATAAATGAAAATTTATTCTGGTTTTCTTCCTAGTCTTTATTTTAAAAGTTTCTAATTTAGAAAGGAAGAGGTATACATTTTAATTGATTTTGTATACTTATATCTATCAGAACATGGCATTATTAATTATAATATAAACCTCTAATTGTTGAATGATTGAATGGGAGCAACGAAAAATTAAGGAGACTTTTGAGTTGCTTTCCTATTATATATTGAAAAATTGTTATACTGGCCTGATACATTAGAACACATGAATAACTTGAGTAACTCAGTGAGAAGACAAGTGAACTGTAGATGCTTATGAAGTCTAGATCACATATGATATTGTGGACAATGGCCCAGCTAAACTTTATCTGCTATTTCTATCAAATTTGTAACAGGAAGTTTTTATTGTACTTTGAAATGGGTAATTATTTTCAAAAATAATCTACAGCTTTTGTTCTGGAGAAGATTTCAATGTACACACTTGCCTCTGTTCTTCCCCAATATATACAACCACAAACTATGGGAACAACGCAAGGAGCAACCAAAGAAAAACCCTGAAAGGAGGTAAGAGAAAGGCAAATTGGTTTGTCACTCAGAACTGGCAGAGCCCCTTAACTGTAAGAAGACTCATGATTCCCACCCTCAACAGAAGCTGACCCAGGAGTAGCCCAGGTTGCTTTCTTCCCTCCCTTTTTGGTACAGGAGCTTACTTAGAATACTAGGTAACATGGCACCACAGAAAGAGAGGTCAGTTGGAAACTCCAGTAACAACAGAAGCCAGAGGAAACACTCTTCATATCAGCCTGAGACACCAAACCACTGGGCAGCAACAGCAAAAGAAATGTGTCACACTGAGCAGCCCAACATAAGAAGATAGGAAGATTTAAAAAATAAATAAATAAACCCTATGTAACTGATAGTCTTCTCATCGGCCAAATCAAGGAAAACATTTTGTTTCTGAGGGTTTGAGTCATGCCATTGCCAGAGATGCTAGGTCAGGGAAGAGGAGTGTTGGCCAGGATGCTCACTGACAATACTCTGTTCTCTGTTCGTGACAGTTAGGAGAAACCCACCACAATAAATTTCTGGCCACAGAAGCCACTTAATCCTAGGATCAATGACTTCCTTTACCTGATGAAAAATGCTTTGTAGTACTAGCTTTCAGAAACTTCTTTCACCCTTTCCAAACATCTGCAGTGGAAGAGACCTGTGGAAGCCCCAGCAGTACCAGAATGAAGATTAGACTAGAATATATGGCACAAGCTCTAAAAATTGAACTGTTAGAGAAAAAACAACTCACAGAAGAATGCCAGGACCTGAGTGCTAAAGCTAAGAAGAGTGTTCATCTACTAGAACAAGAGATTTTAGAAGATCCAGAGTCTGCTAGTAATAAAGTATATTCAAAATCATCTAGTTATACCAAGAACAAAGAGGACCACAACAGCTTTAGTGAGAAAAGACAATCAGCCGGCACCATGACAAGGGGTTTTAATTAATGGTCAGAAAATTTACTTAAACAATCAATTATACACTTTCATGGAACAAATGAATAAATAAATAAGTAAATAAATAATAAATAAAAACTTCAACCAAGAAATAGCAGTCATACAAAAGAAACAAGTGGAAAATGTTAACCTGAAAAGTACGATAACAACATTATTAAACTGACTTGTAAGGCTCAATCATATATTGAAGATAACAGAAGATAAGGATGGTTAACTTGATGGATTAATAGAATTTGCTTAATTTAAACAAAAGAGAAAGATGAACTGGAAAACAAGTTAAATAAACTAAATGCTTTCTGGGACTATGGACAATATTCCAAAATTCAGTATTTGTATTGTTAGAGTCCCAGAAGGAGAGGGAATGTAGAGTGTGTTTGGAAGAGTATTCAGAGACATAATGAAAAATAACTTCCAAAACTTGGCAAAATGATACAAATATATAGATACAAGGAACTGAATAAATTCCAAACAAAATAATTCCAGAGAACTTAATGCTGAAAAATAATTTAAACTTATAAAAAATAAAGACAAAGAAAAAGATACTGACTGCAACCAGAAGTGAGATTCACACATTTTACCTAAGGAGGCACAGTGTTTTTCTTGATACCTTCCTTCCTTTGTTGATTCAGGAGCTTACATACAATGCCAGGTAGCATGGCACCAAAGCAAGGGAGGTCAATTGGAAACCCCGGTAACAATAGAAGTCATCTATATATGTTGAAATTCACATATATATGTTGTAATTCCCAGAGCAACACTGACAGAAACCACACAAAAAGACTGTCTTGTCCACAGCCCAGTGTACCAGGGCCCTCTGATGTGCTCTGGAAAAGTCAAGAAAGTGCCCACATGAGAGATATATGACTATTAAGGGAAAGCTTAGGAGAGATTAGTGACTGCTTTAAGAAAGTTCAGTGGTGGAAGGCTGAGCAAATAGAACCTCTCTACCTCAAGGTGTTTCACCAAGGCAGAGTCTCTTCTCTCTCTTGATGCTTTGTCCAATGGTGGCTGGCTGAATGAGTGTAGAATGATACAAATCCTTTCCACAGTGCCTCCAGTTCACACCATCCCGCAACTCCCCAGAGGATAGATTCTATATTAGGAGGCAGAATCAGTGACATATTGTTAGAGTCTATAAACAAATCAGGATGGGGCCTGGCATTTTGCCAGGGGGAATGGTTTACGAGGTGGCACCAGCGAGCCATTAAATGTGGAGATTTCTTATTGGTTGACTGCTGTATTTAGTTCATGTAAATTAAGATAAGCTGTGTGGAATGTATATATACCCCTCCTGTCCTACAATAAACGGCGCCCACTCCTGCTGTATCAATGTACACAAGTTGTTCGTCACCCCCCGGTTATTTTGCTATAGCTGGACTGCAGCAACATATCAGCATTAGCTTCCTTGTAAGACCAGAATCTCAAGGAGCAACCATCATTGCACACATGCAAGAAAGTAACTTTCTACAGGTAACACTAACTTACCCTAATTACCTGTGTTCACAGAGAAGGCCATGCCTTCAAGATAATATGTATCTGGACTTTCCAGCCCAGGATTGCTCTCATGCTTCCCTTAACTTGGCGAGGTTTCTTGGGAGTAGAAAAGGAACATTCAAGGACACATTTTTTGTTGTTGTTGTTGTCCCCTTTTCTTTAGGAATGATACAGAAATACACTATCACAAATCCATATGGAACTGGACAATTTGTTTATGTGTCAAAAAAAAGGCAGAAAAAGCAAAACAGAAGAACAAATCCAGAGGACACACACACAAAATATTGCAGTGAAAGATTTAAGTTTAATTTATTATTACTTATCCTAAATGTGAACAGTGTAAATTCACCAATGAAAAGTTGGCAGCAGGGTCAATGAAACGAACCATGAAACAAATATACACCCAATTAAATTCTATTTAAAAGAAATTCATTCTCAGTTGAACAACATACGTAGATTAAAAGTGAAAAGATGTAAAAGATGAACCAGAGAAACATTATCTTTTTTTAAAAAAAGAAAGAATAACTGTATTAATAAGAGACAAAGTAAATTTCCAAAATTTATCAGAAACAAAAAATGGCAATTCAATAAGAGAAAGATCAATATACCAGAAATACATAGCAGTTCTAAATATGTGTCAAACTAGAGAGTGTCAAAATACAGGAAGTGCAAACTAATAAAACTACAATGAGAAATTAACAATTCCACAATTATAGCATTGACTTCACCATATGCCTCTGTAAATTACCATAATAAAGATAAATGAAAATCAGATAATAGGAAAATAGAGAAAATTAATTAAACAAATACTTAACACATCAAAAAACAAAGTCAACAAAATTGGTAAATCTCTGGTAAGACTGACAGAAATAAAAAGAAAAAAAAAGAATCACTAATATCAGGATAAAATTGAAGCTACTGCTACAGACCTGAAACCGGTGGAAGGATAATAAATCATCATTCTGAACAAGTGTATGCTCATAAATTCAATAATTTAGAGAAAATTGACCAATTATTTTAAAACCATGAACTATCAAATCCCATTAAACCATTAAAAAGTAAAATTTGCAATTAAAAGTTTCCTGAAGAAGAAATCCTCAGCCCCAGATGGCTTCACCAGAGAACTTTAGCAAACATTGAAAACCTGAAAAACAATTTCATATAGTCTTTCTCAATATTTCTCTAATACCAAAAGCAGACAAACATAGTTTTTAAAAAGAGAAATGCTGATATTGCTCATGAACTTAGACATGAAAATCACCAATAAACTATTAGCAAACAGTATACAACATTTTAAAAAGAGCTGTATACCATGGCAAAATAGTACTTATTCTCAGGTATGCAATGTTGGATCAGTGTTAGAAAGTCAATCAATGCCATTCATCACATTGACAGGCCAAAAAGAAAGAAAAAAAATTTACACTTCAACTAACATGGGGGATCCTTGTAGTTAGGGAAATGTTCAGTATCCTGAGTGTGTTTGGTGCAACATAAAACTATACACATTATCAAGCTATATATAACATCCCCCCCCAACAAACTAGTGAGTACAAATAAAATACGTGGTTTGAGTAACAGCAATATGGTGTATAAATATTAATATTGTGATTACGATATTATATTATAATTTTGCACAGTAGTACCATAAGGGAAATGAAGTAAAGAGCACACAGGCTCTCTCTGCATTATTCTTACAATTGCATGTATATCGAAAATTATCTACATTATATTTTTGGTGAAAAATTCTCACAGTCAAAAATTACTTTCTTATGTTAATATTAGTTGAGTGATAATAGCCCAGTCCAAGACCAAACATAGTTATTGAAAACTTTAGGATTAGCTTGTTTCAGTCATTCCGCATTGTATACATATTTTAAAAAATCATGTTTGTACACCATAAAACTATACAATTTTTATTTGTTAACAAAGTAATTTGAAATGGAAACATCAGACAATTTTAATATTTGTGAAACAACTTCAGTAGTTAGGGTGAGGTCTTATAGGCGTCAAGAAAATAACAAAATTTTACAAACACTGTAAAGGAAGTTCACTCAGGGTGTCATGTTTTTACTTTCCTCTTCTACTTGCAAGCTAACTAGGATTATAATAGTAATAAAACTATTATATTGAACTTTTTTTTACTGAGGATACTGAGATAGGAAGTGCATCAATTAATACTTAGACATAATACATGCATTTGTAAATCGACTTTAAAAGTTCAAAACCAAAACTGTTGGAATGAGTATAGGAGTACACTATGTTCATGACAGGCTTAAAAAACAAAGCTTGAAAATAGGTCTGGACACTCCATTTTTTTACTCTCAATTTGTGATTTCTTCTATTGTCTTTCTAATTAAGGGAAGCAGGTCTTGCATGTTTTGTGTTTCTTTCACTACTGTTTTTGTACCATTTATTTCTTGTCTTGGAAGAAAAAGAAACTTTGTTCACCTGGGTCAACTTCACAGTGGCTACAAGCAAGCACTGTTTGCCTTTTTTGTATAGAAGCATTATATTTATAAAATGGTAATTCTACTATTTATTGAAGACTTACTACATAGCATATGCTGCATTAAGTACTTCACTTACATTACTTCAGCTAACCCTCAAAATAACCCTGAAAATAAGCAATGATCACATTCAAGAAATGAGGAATTCAAACTTTGGGAGAGTAAAAATGCAGTCGCAGAATCTGGATTTGAACTCAAGTCAGTTTGAATCACAAATATTATGAATAACTAGATGAATGAATGGAGGCATACTTGGTTGAATGCACACACAAAAAGGTTATGTTGTAGTAAAATTAAATATGTGTAACAAAATATATTAGCTTTTTTTAAAAAAAATATTTTTTTTTTTTTAGTTTTCAGTGGACCTTTATTTTATTTATTTATATGTGGTGCTGAGAATCGAACCCAGTGCCTCACGCATACTAGGCACGCACTCTACCACTGAGCCACAACCCCAGCCCCAAAATATATTAGCTTTTTAAAATTGAAGCATAACGTATGTATAAAGTAGACAAATCTTAAGTGTGTAATTTTAAGAACTAAGAATTTAATGCACAGACAAGGAAGATGAATTGATAGTTACTGACAAACAGTGGGGACAATCTGTGAACCAAGATTGCCTGGATTTTAATGACTTCAAAGAAAGAAGAGAAAAAGGCAAATTATGCCTGGATTTCTTTTGGTGAATCAGAATAAAATTTTAGGATTGTCTTCTTTGACAAAATCCAATGCATTTGGACATTGGGAAAAAAGGAAGAGGCGACAGTGTTTTAAGCATTCTTTAACTTGAATGCTCAAATAACCAAAAAAAGCTTCAATAATCAAAACATTCTAGAAATATTCAAACTCTCAGAAAGTGTAATCAATCTAATAAAAACATGGCTATTGGAAAACTACCTCTTAAACTTTACCTCTTAAATTTGAACCATTTTGGATCCCAAATTTGATTTTTCACTTGGTTCTTTTGATCTTGGAATGTATCTTGTCTCAGAAGTAGAATAAGTCTCAGGTTAGTCCTCAAGACTTGAGGTTTTACCTAAGTTATCCCTGAGTAAACAAATCCCAACTACAACTTATACCTTTGTTTTAGGGGACACTCAGTCTGCTGTGCTTCTCCAGATGACAGGAACACATTTTTCAATAATGTTTGTGCTTCTTATAAGCATTTTACCCACTCCACCTGTACCTACGGCTTTTGAGAGCTCAGAAAGGGGCCAAGGGAAAGAGCTCTTTAAACACATAGAATAAGACATATGCCCATGTCCAGCAAAGAAAAAGATGTGTGTATGGCAATAATCACCCATAAGGGGTATACATCTGCCATGCTTCCCCATGTTGGAAATGCCTGAGCTTTACATTCAAAGTAAAACACTGAAGGGTTAAAACCTTGTAAAAACATGAATAATCTCAGATTATTTATGTAATATTTATTTATTTATGTAATATAAACAATTAGTGAAAGAAAGAGTTTCTGGGAATTATGACCAAGATCCCAAATTCTGATTCTTTATGTCAAAAATCACTTTCATAGTTGTCATGGCAGCCTGATCTATATCTAGACCTATGTAGGAGAGACTATAGTTTAACTCAAGAATTACATTACTTTACATATCAATTCTACTTTATCTTAGTGTAAACTTTGTGTTTCTTATATTCTTTCATGAATTACATATATATATAAGATAAATATTCACATTCTTATTTTGTCCAAGAACCTGAGAAGATTCAGGGTGTTATAACTAGACAAAATGATAACAATTTTTTAAAAAAGACTTATTTCTTGTTAATAAAAAGAAATTAAATGGGTACCCTTTGAAATGAACATCAAGTAAGCATTTTTCAGTTAATACCTCATTATCTTTTCTTTGAGGAGGTACAAATAACTCAGGGATAGTTTCTATATTGCTTTCTTTCTAGCAACTGAGTATTTCATTGGTGGACCTATAAATTAATTGGATTAAACCAAGTTATGCTAGAGTAATCAATACTTTCCAATTGTGGTGGCTTTTTACAGGTTTATATTTTAGTCATCTTACATACCCCATATGGACCAGGTGCATACCTGTTTTCTGTCATTTCTGCCCTGATAAAAATCCTATGGGGAAGCCTTTGTGCAGGATATTGCTGGTAGGTGGCAGAGAAGAGAGGGCCCCATGTGTCTTGCTCAAGCCAAGACGTGACATGTGTCATTTCCTTTCATAACTCATAGACCGTATCAGTCTCATGACCACTCAACCAAAAGATAAAGGAGAAAGTACAATCATCTATAGTCCCACAGGGAGATGAGAACCAGAGTATCTGCAATGCATTGTTAACAAATATGATGAACTTGTTAAATATGATTTCAATAATGCTGTGCTCTGCTATTTTTGGAAGTACGATCTCTAAAAACACCCAAAAATCAGAAGCTGGAATTTACATATAAATAATTATTTGTACAAAGCAATATGAACCTAAAGAAAAACTATGAATAATGAATATTAGGTAGCTTGAGTATTATTTCTTTGCTACTGACCTTCAGAGAGTACTCCCTACTGAGGAGTTTGGAAAGTAAGTGAGGGCATTGTTTGAAATGAAATTGCCTTTCTATCATTGACTGTGGCACTAATTTCAGGAATAAGAAAAATGACCATAATTCTTGCTTCAGTTAGGTTAGAGTTCTACGGGGTAAATAGAGATATAATGAGTGAGATCAATATTTAGTTGTCATCCTTTCTTGGTTCAGTAAGCACTCTTTTAAAATTGTACAAAACAAAGATTTTATCCAGAACAAGATACTAAAAATAAGTCCTTTTAGAAGATATATTTAATTTGTGGCAAAATTTAAATTAAAATTTCTTTCACCCATCTTTGGATGAGTTAGCAACTATCAAAAAAGTGTCTTGTTTTTACTTTGAGTTCGAAGAAGTTCTTCAGTGTTCATTGAAGCTTCTCCATAGTTATGTATGTGATGATAGCAGAATTCACATTTTTTTAAGTGTACATGAAATATTCACCAAGAAAAGAAAAGTGAGAGAGAAAAAAGAATTTTTTTAAACATCTTGATTTTGCTCTGACAAAAATTTAATTAGACTTAAATCAACAAAAGTAAATGTCTTCAAACTTAACAAATTAGAAAAAATAATCATTGGAGCCAAATGAAAAGGAAAACAGTTTAGCAAAAAGAAGAAAGAGAAAAATCAATGATCTAATTTTCCACCTTAAGCAGTTATGTGAGAACTACCTATAAAATCAGTAGAAAAAAGAAATAGAAATTATCGTAATAGAATCTAGAAAAATAATAGATAAAAATCAATGACACAAGAGGTGAAATTTTTAAAAAGAGATATCAAATTTATATACTTCTAAGGACACTCATTAATTAAAATAAAGACACTCATATTTCTAATTCTGAGAATGACAGAGCAATATTATGATGATCCTCAGACATTAAAAGGATAGCAAAAATTTTTATAACTATCTTTATAGCAATAGATTTGACAACTCAAATGAAATGAACAAATTCCATAAAGACACAAAAATAATTTAGGATTAGAAAAAAAGTATAGTGTTCAATATCAATTAAAGACATTGGATTCATAATAAAAATATGTACCAGGCCCAAATATTACCTCTGGTGAATCCTGTTTGCTTTCTATGGTAGATATAAATACAAGTCCTTCACAATTTTTTATTAAGCAAATTCGAAGAGTGGAAATTTCCCAAGTCATTTTACCTTTTTATGCTATCAAAACAAAACAATGACATAGTAAAAGACAAAGAAAACTACAAACTGATATCCTGGAAAAAATAAATAGAATAAGCGAGGATTATTAAAAATGCAAGATTGGTTTAACATTCTAAAATAAATCAAGGCAATTTACCATACTAAAAAAATTGGGGGAAAACATATAATAATTTCAGTACATGCAACTATACACTCACTCATTTAAAAAGAAATGTAAAATTACACAACCACTTTACAAGACTTTGGCATTTGCCAATAAAATTGGAAATATACTTACCATGTGATCCAGAAGTTATATTCCTAGATTTTTACAAATTTCTATGAAGTTCTAGAAAAGACAAAAATAATTCATCATGTTGAAAATCAGATTAGTGATTGTTTTGGGTTTGGGGTGAGTGTGAATTTATTGCAAAATAGTATGAAGAAATTTTGGGGATGACAGATATATGACATACCTGCTGTGATGGGTTTATGCCACATATGCCTACATCTGCCAAAAGTTCATCAAACTGCACCCTTAAGATGGCTGCCTTTTATTGTACGCAAATTTTGTCTTAATAACATTGACTTTAAAGAATTGCAGTGACTGGAAAGCATTTTGAGGATTCTTATTGTCCAAAGCTGCAGGGTCAAAGTTGTGCATGTCTCCTCCTTTCCATTATAATAAAACACTTCTTAGTCAGGTGCCAACTAGCCAAGATCTCCACGTGGGGGGCTGAGCTCTTAATAAAATCCGAGGCCAAAAGGTGAGAATTAACTGCCCCACAACTGCTTACTCTGGAAAAAGTCACCCACACACCTCCAGAGGTAATCCTCTTAAAGATGTAAATTTGCAGGAAACATTTTTTGTGGAGTTTCTTCCCTGTTCAGACATTCCTGTAGTGTCTGCTTATTGTTTTTTTTTTTTTTCTGAGATTTTGTTTTGTTTTTAATCCTGCTTAGTATGATGATGGATTTATAGGCTGGTGGGGCGGGCAAGTAGCTAGATTAATGAATTAGTTCATTCAATACATAGCAAATATTACCAGTCCTGGAACACAGTGTGGGCAAATGGGAGTAAATGGACAAAAAAGGTTCTTAAGTACATACAATATATATACAAGTTGAGGGAGATCTGGTGCACTATCATGATATCAGCCCTATTCAACTCCTCTTAAATTAATTAGCAAAGAAAAGTAAAGGGAGAGAAAAGATTTCTTTGCAAAGCATCTGAGCTCAAGTGAGAAATACTTGCACCAAGAAGTGGCAAGAAGTACACCATATAAAAATTGGTGTGGTAGAAGACAAAGGCTTTGTATTTAGAAAAACCTGGATTTAATTCAAGCCTTTTTTTATACTAGGTTAGTGAGTAAGTACCAATATTTAGTGTAACTAGAAAATAAATGTGCATGCTTTTTATCTTTTTTTTTTGAGGACTTGAGAAAAAAATGAAAGTAATTTGCAAGTTAACATTATAGAAATAGTTGAATGCCATCTGGATACTTTGAATACATTTGTCCTTAATAGTTATTCACATAATAAAATTTAAAAATGATCCACAGAGAGCTAGTGAAAAAAAATTGAGATCTGTAGTCTTCGTTTAAAAAAGAAATAGAGCATTTGTTGAGAAATTGTTCAACTTCCAATATTTTTTAATTGTGATTTAACTTTGTTAAACTTGACCAAAGTGATCAGATTTTTTGGTACAGTTTCTTAGGCCCTTTAAGCCTGAGTTTCCTCATCTGTGAAAAAGGCAAAGCATACCTACTTTAAAGTTCAGTAAAGTATCAAGAACCATTCATTATAAGTTTTCAGATCAATACTTTTGAATGGAACTAAGTGGAGATAAAGCAAAAGAATTTATTCTATCACCTTGGTTGACACCTACTGGAATCCCATAGTTGTTCAGCTAAACAGCTTCCACAGGCATCCAAAGTCAACCAGTGAGATTGTGTTCTCTATTGCTGAGATCTTGTCACTGTCACTATTCAGGAAGAGTTGACCCTGCTACTTTGAGAACTTAGTAGCTCAATAGGGTGGTGTTTGTCTTCTCCTTCATCTTTTTCGTTTTTGATCAGTTACTCATATTGACAGTAGAGTAAAAGAATCACTGGCTGGTTATGAAAAATCTACCAAATATCCATCAAGGTAGCTTTTAATTGGATTGTGCCATCTAAAGAAAACTTACCCTATAGAAATAGGCCCACGAGTTGATTTATTTATTTACTCTTTTTCTCATTTAATTGGTTTCTTATTGTTATGAAAATAAATCTACTTGAGTAACTTGAATGGTTAGGTCATTAGGTTAATGAACTTAAGTAATGATTTGAAGAATGCTAACCAGTAGGGTTGACCTGATTAATTCCAAAGCTAAAATGTGCTTGTAGAAACTTGATCAATCAATACCTAAATTGGCCACTGGAGGGCTAGGTAATATAACAGATATAGTGGTTACAGAAATTTACCACAGAGGTGGATTTAGAAACTTATATTAGCACAGCTGTACTCTTTGTTCAGAATTACCTCTCCTCTGTACTTTCAAAATTAAAAAAAAAAAAATCATGATCCCTTAAAAAGATGAGACACTTCTACCTCGGATGTAGAAATATGGAGAAACATTGTATATGTTGTATTTATATTTACATAAGTACATATATATTATATATGTGCATATTATTCATAACATATTTATGTAGTATACATACCTATGATGTATACATTAATATATAATATCATATATTAGTGTGTGTGTACATATGTGTGTATGTATGTATATATATATATATATATATATATATATATATTCCTTGTAGGTGAATACCTATATATTTTTTTATACACAGACTGAGGGAAAGCAAAGTATTCTATGACAGAGCTTTTCAAGGAGAATGTCCTGTCCCAGTAGCCAGTTCTGTAAGATTTCATCCTTCAATGATAATCCTTCCCTCAGTTTACTGAGCAAATAAGATGATTTTAATTTAGGTTTATTGGAAAAACAAGATCTGCATTAAAAATGTTTATAGGAGATTTTGGAACAATGCCTGTAAAGAAATAAGGATAAGAAAAAAGTTTCACTATGATTCAGTTAACACAGAATTCTCAACCAGACCCTTGGGGCCCTTTGGAGTTGGAAGAGCCCCTCGATATTCAAAGGGAGAAAATTGTCTCAGAGTCTTCACATCCCTGCTTAAATTATTCTTTGGATAGGAGATGCCCTCAAAGCAAGTGCAACTTTTGAATCCCGCTAAACAGTAGCGTGGAACATGCTAACTATTGGTGGAGCCTGTCATTTCTCTGTAAGATAAGTGCCAGAGAGGGTAGAAACCATGGGACATCCAACTAAGACTCCTAGACTTCTGGTTGCTAAGAAGATCAATGCTTCACTCCTGAAAGAGAGCTCTGGACAACACAACAGATTATTCACAATAAGTATCCCTTATATTGCTTGAACCACTCCCTTCTTATAGTAATTTTATGACATCCATGTACAGCTTCTCCAGAATTCTCACTGACCTCCTTTATGAGAAACTTATAAGAAGAGGTTGGTAGGATGAGACATACCTTTGCTGATTGACTAGTTTCACCTATGGCTAGTTGCCCTACTTACTAGTGACTTACCAGGTACAAGTATCTATCCTCTGAGAAATTGGGTCTGTAGACCAGCAGGGTTTGAGATTTCAGAAAATAAAGCAAAAATATAAATAGTCACAGAGATGAATAACCAGTGGAGCCGTCTTTACATCAAGTCTTTGGTTCCCATAGCCAAGTACTTTAACCACAGGGAACACATCATAATGTCGGGTTATGTCAAGTGTAAAGTATACCCTTGAGGAATGCTCACAGCAATCCTTTCAAGTTGACTCCCTAGCTGTATCTTCAAAGAGTGGATATATCTAACTATAAGGCTGGCAACTTCTGGGTGGTATGACATAGAAGGACTAGTAGGTCTGAAGCATGCCTACTCTGCTGTAAAGGAGACTACAGGATTCAAGGCTTTGTTGTATAAGAACCCCTGCCCTTGATGAAAAAGTCTCCTAACAGGCAGAAAAGGTAAAGTCATTTCCAAAATAAATGATAGTCCTATTCAAGGTCAATTAATGTTAAGTTCGAAGGTATCTATTGTAACTAGCTTACCGCCAATTGAATGGTTGATATCGTTAATGTATGAGGTCATGTGTTTGTCCCTGATGCTATCATGTCAGACATTCAACAAAGTAGCTAACTACATGTTGATAATGCCAAGCCTGTGTAATTGGGCTCATTCATAGCTTTCGTATCAATCACAATAGATACCCTCTTCAGGCATTTTGTACCAGCACTGGAATGGCCTCGTTAGTGTCTAGCCAGTTTCAACTATTGAAAGCCATCCTGACTTTCATTGTTTAGTTTTTTTTCAATAGTGGATTTCCTTTGTAGAGAGTTACTATGTAATCCAAGAAACTTAACATTTTATGTGTACTCTCAACTGCACATCTCTTCTCTATACCTTTTCGTTACATATTTGCCCATCTCTCTTCTTCTGCCATTCTTTTGCCATGCCAAGTATATGACCAGATGCAGTAACCAAAATTAATTTAAAGCTATCTCTGAATTAGACTATAGGGAAGCATCTGTCTATTTTTTTCTTGTTTCTACTTATATACTAGGCTAACCCACCTATTCAACTCTTCCATCATCTGGTCATAAATAGCTTTATATGAACATAGGTATGAGTTGAAACAGGTGCTAGTCCAATAGTAATGTGTCTGTCCATCTGTGTGGGCAGCTTAATGTGTCCTCCAGCCTTATGTATGCCTAGTAAAGGATGTGTTAATTCCAGCCTGTAAGTAATTAATGAAGTACATCTTTTTATTTGATTGACCTAACAGAACCCAGCTCTTGATTGGGAGTTGTCCCTAAGTGGTCACATAAAAATGTTTTTTCAAAAGCTTAATTTTTACCTGATCCAATGACATACCAGGTGCTAATTTTTCAATTGTGTCTTGTGCTCTGCTGCAGATGTCATGGCCTTCCTCCAACACGTTACAATGGTTTGCAATAAATTCTGTACAGAATTCCACTTCCAGTATCAGGATCATAAGACCCAAAACACAAAGCTGCTCGTACCACAAACTGAATTGGTTGCAGAGCCTTTTACTGCTTTTTTGCAGACCTATATAATGCTGGAAGCTTCTTTGTTATCTGGTAAATGGGTCAGATTAGTATTCACAAATGAATAAAATGTGCATCTAAAGCTCATGGAGGCCTTATAAGCTATGTTTAGTCAAAGAAAATATGAAATATAATAATTTTTGTCCTTGATTTGAGAATAGATGTCTTAGTAAGTCCATGACTACTAGACCCAATAGTTTGTGATTTGTTAGACCCCTGAAATGTTATATGGCTTATCTACTGATCCCTGTACAGATGTAGCTTTATAGGTCTTCCAATATGCATTCCATTAATTATCCATTGTGATTGATATGAGGTCATTGATACAGTAGATGAATATGATGTCTCCATTATAATCATATAGTCTAGGTTCTTTTGTCTTTATTATAATAAAAGACGAGGAGACCCTGAGCCAAAATCGTGAAACATACACAGTTATTGCTTCATTGTTTTCATGTGGTTGCAAACTATATCTCAGCTCTCCTCTTGATAGGTGGATAAGGAAGTACTTATCCTTACACACATGTGATGCATGCAGTATACAAGAGACTGTTAATCTACTCTAACAAACACATGTCATCTGTACAGCAGCCAAAACAGGGATGGCTACTAAGTTTGAAGTTCATTGTCATCTGCCAGGTTTTCTCTTATTTTTCTAGAGCTGCAAAGGGTGAACTGATGGAAACACAATGGAGGAGACAATTTCTCCTTTGGATCTTTAAGGTACCACTAATCTACCATTTACTCCAGAATTTGACATTGTTTCTGATTGATTCTCATTCCTGAAAAGTGATAGTTTTAGAGTTTGCCACACAGCCTTCCTCACTATAAAAACTCTTACCACAAAGGCCAAGAAACCCATTGGAGGATTGGCCTAACTACCAAGATTTTCTTTCTGATACTGCATTTAGGAACTGAAAAAATGGTATTAAATGGGGTAAGAAACTCAGTGGCATTAATGTAAGTTAGACAATGAATGGGACTGCATTTACTCCATGGCCTACCTAGAGGCCTGCTATAATAGATGTTAGATTATAATGGCACTTTTGATGTCCAGGTGTCAATTTCAAGTAAAATCTTGTGTCTAACAGTTTTTGAAATACATGTGTTCTGGGGCAGATGAGGCTGAACACCAAGGAATTAGCAGTAAGTAGGTTTATTGGCTGCAGCCAGGCTTAGAAGGGAGCTTTCACCATAGTCCTTCAATCCCTCTGAACCCCGAGTTCAGAAGGTTTGAGAATTTTATACCCAGTGTATAGGGTAGGGGCTCATAGGCTTGCAATCTGTAGAAGTCCACACAAAAGCAATCTTTTTGCTGCTCTGGGCATTAAACCCAGGCCTGGATACAAAAATGCAAATGCCTCTGTGGAGGCCTTGGGTTAATCTTTGTTATCACATCCTACTTCAGCAACACACCTCCTGCTTGAAAACTTTGTTGCAGAAATTCTTGCTGATAGTTTAAGAACAGTTATGGTGAGGGTCTTTGGAAAAGTTTAATTAAGATTTTCTGTAGAGGAGGGGCTGCCACTACACCTGGGTATCCTGTTTTCCTTTTTGCATGGTTGCATACTGGACTATAGAGATCTTCACTATACAATGTAAATTTTATCTCACCTATATACATTCACATAAAATACTAGACCTGATGCTGCAGTGTATGTCTTCCCAGGAATTTAGCCTCTTTTGGTCAGTGGCTTCTGGGCCTGAGAACTGGCAAGGAATAGAAGCTAGTGGATACCATAAAGTAATAATTGACCTTCGGGATTAAGGAATCATTCCCCTCAGCTTTCAGGAATTTTGTCTGCTGCTGACTGCTTATACCTGAGTTACTCTCCAGAAATTTCCTGTGGCCAAAGGTGGCTACTTTATTCAAAACTATAATCCCTGCTTAGAGGCAACTCTGGGGATATGGGTATACAAAGACACCCTTGCCTCAATTCTTAGAAACTTGGTAGAGACAACTCAGTTCCAGAATTTTCTACTGACTTTTCAGAGACTTTTGTTTAAATTACCTCCTTTTAAAATTTCTTATACCATACTTCCTATCTTTATTCTCTCACGTTTCTTGCCATGTTTTATTCCCAGTAATATTCTGACTTGAATTATTTCTGCTTTAGAGTTAGTTACCTACAGAATCTAACCTAAGATAGTGGATAAATAATCCATTTTCCAAGGAGTGTGAGTCATTTTCACTGCAGGGCTTTTATGTTCTGAAGAGTAGGTTACTTAACTTCAATTATTTCTTCCCTTACATTAGGCACATTCCATACTTAATATAAAGGGCTAGAATTTATTTCTCTTATTTTTGTAAACTGACATTGTGGTTGACTTTTCTCAATATAACATGGCAAAGTGGTGGTTTTGATCTGAACTCAGATCTTGAAATGATTAAGACCTTTAACTTTCTGACCATTTTAACACTAAATTCTGAGAAGCTAAAGCCTTAGAGAGAAAATAGATGAAAGAGAACCCAAGTGCCCCGGTCTCAAAGATAGGCTGATCTCCCAGACTGACTTTTAGTTTTCCCTTGCAGCCAACACAAACTACCCACACTATGAGTGAAATATATTGGATATTCTATCCTGATTGAGCCGCCAGGTAATTGAAACCCAGATAGCATCATGTACAGCAGAATTTTCAGATGATCCCTGTAAACTTATGGAATGATTAAGCAAATTTTAAACAATTATTGTTTCATGCCATTAAAATACAGGGTAATTTTTTGCACAGAAATAAATAATGCAAAATGGATACCTAGAAGTGAACTACTACCACTGCTATAATCTAAAACATGTGGCAGTAGATTTGGTATTATACAGAAATTATAAGAATATTAGTAGAAACTAAAGAGCTGTAAGGAAGTATATTTGGATATAGGCAAAAAGTGGCAAATGCTATGTAGTTCCATAATGTCTAAGAACCCTGCAATGGTGGTGACATGCATTCATGAACCTAATAAACTAGTATAAGGATTCTTCCAGGCAGGGTGGTGGAAATAAAAGTTGATTTTTAAAAATTTGCCTATGAAAAATATGGAAAGAAGCGAATGAACTAAAGTTACCATGTTTTTTTAAAAAAAAAAAACACATAGAAGAAATCTCATAATTGCTAGGTTGGAAAATCAAAATCTTTATCATTCCCAAGTACCTTAACACATGAAAGATGCCCAAGGTAAATTAAAACATAGAACACAATGTCAAATTCAGGAATATATTAGTAAAAGCCTTACAGTGGAAAAACAGCTCAAAAGGACATCTATAAAACCTTTTGATGTGAACTGAGGAAGATTAAGGTCATGTCTACAGAGTTTTGAGCTATACACTGTGTGCTTTATAGACTCTGTTAGATAAAAGGGATTCTAAGAATCTTAAAGGTATTATATCACCACATGTTTACCCTTAATTCAACATATAAAGAAACTTATCTCAGATATGTAGTTGTGGATTTAATCTAATAGAGTAAAACACAACTTGATTCACTATAAATCCACAAGGTTTTTTATAAAATTTTTATTATCTTGAACTAAAGGGACAGAACTAGTTCAAAATGAAAATAGACTTTTAATCTGCCTTGTTTTCCTATGAAGAATACAGGCTGACAAAATTATCTGGCAGCATCTACAAGATTATTTTTTATTAAATAGAATAAATGACTCAATACAGCCAATGTTTTCTACCAAAGATAAGAGAAAAAAACAATACATATTTACATGGATTTCAGTATTGCTATGAACCAGTGACATCTATGAGTACTATTTCTTCCCTGTTAGAATAGGGATGCTTAGTGCTGTTATTAAGTCAATTTCTTGCATTTCATAATGGGTATTTAGGAAAATCAGGCAATTTGGTGGGGGGACTTATTTCTCTATGCCATCACATCCAGGAACAGGTACCCAAGGACACTCATTGCTACTTTAACCTGATTTATTTGATGAAATTCTAGATTTACTATATGCTAATGCTATAAGTACTTGAGGCTTTTTGAAGTCTTACAAGGAGTTGAGTAAGAGGAGTGTCATGAATTTTTGTGGCCAAAAAAGATTAAAAATAGACTATGCTAGCTATTTTCCAAAAATGGAATAAATAATACTTTCCCCTTCCTCTATGTATGCTGCATTTCTAATATCAGGACATGGTAATTATTTCAATGCACCTTGAATTGAGGATGATTTTGTTACTGGCTTTATTATAGACTGCAGGAAAAAAATGATGTTCTAATCTTGAAAAATTAAAGACTTAATTCTACTGGAAACTTCAACTCTCTGACTCATAGAATTCAGACTCAATGCTATGATAATGTCAAGTCACTCAGAGAGGCCCCATAAAGAATAATTGAGACACCCTTGTAGATAGTCCCAGGCAAGCTCCCAACCAATATCCAGCTCCAACATGCAGCCATGTGACTGCGTCATTGAAACCCTTAGATAGCTGTAATACTAGCTGCCAGCACACCCAGCCAACGAACACCTAAAGGGCACCAACTTAACGCTAAGAATTAAGAGATGGATTGTTGCTCTAAAACACAAAGTTGTGGGGTATTTTATTACAGAACTACAGATAACTCAAACAAATACAGTTTGAAAACATCAAATTTAAACTAAGCTGACTGTATGAGGAAGCTGCCTCCTTCCCTTTATTCCTCAGTGACAGTGCTCAGCCTCATCTCCAAATAAAAGTTGAAAATGTTTGATGCATATTAATTGATTTAGTCAGCAAGATGTTAATACAACAAGATGTTAATACACAATGACAAGAACGTGGAAAATAACTAAAACAGTGATCCAATAATTATTTTTTTAAAAAAAGAAGAAAGACTTTCATTGTGTAAGTCAGTAAAAGGATGTTCTAGGAAAGGAATGTCAATAAAATTGCAAGTTACCATGACATAAAGCAGAAAAGTATTTTTAAAGTTCTTTTCCGATGCAGAAAAGGATCATTGTAAAAGTTTTTAGTTTGTTCACAAACCCTTTGACACCTCATTTCCAGAGTTTGAGCTTAATTTCTTCTCCTTAAGTTTGGGCTGGATATTGTGTCTTACTTCTAGTATACAATATAGGACAAAAATGACATTGTGCTACTTCTCAGATTAGATTATAAAAGACACTGTTACTTCAATTATCTTTCTCCCTGCCTGCTTCTGAGGGAGCCAGCTGCCCTGTGAAAGGACACACAAGCTATGCCATTGAGAGGCCCTTCTGAGGAGGAATGAACAACAGCTCTGTGAATGGGCTTCAAAATGGATTCTTCAGTTCTGGTGAAGTTTTTCAAGGACTCAGTCCTGAGAAACTTCTTGAGTGCAACCTCATGAGAAACTCTGAGCCATAACTACCCAGGAAAGCCACTTTCAAATTTATAATTCACAGAAAATATGAAATTATAAAGATTTGGCATTTTTGGTTGCTAAATTTTTGAATAATTTGTTACACAGTGATGTGTAACTAGTAAAGATTTTGATAACTGGAACTGTGGTGCTTCCATAACAAAAACATGAAGCATGGGACAAACTTTGTTATTGGACCCTTGATAAACGCTAAGAAGGACTTGGAGGTATGAATGCAATCCTGAGAAGGATTGAAGAAATGGCTAATTAAAAAATGCCTTTGTTACTAGTTCAGAAAGATCAAAATGATGCTTCAGAGTAGCATCCAGTCAAACAAAAGCCCTATCATTGTGTGAAAGGTTACATCTCATAGATCTCCTCAATCAGACAGTGACCCTTCTAAGAAGCTTGAAGATATTGTCTCACAGCCACCTGGACAAAAGCCCAAGTTACATTGTAACACTGGTCTAATAAATTCAGAAAACCAAGAAAGTTTTGAAAAGAATTGTGTTTTCAGGAAAGTCACCAGTTTGGACTAAAAGGGATTGAAAAAGTATAGAATAAAAAAGGAACTTTGGAAGCAGAGTACTCAACTGAAACATGTAATGCCTTTTACTACAAAGAAAGGATAACTTGGAAAATAAGATCCAAACCCCAAAAGATAGACAAAGAACTGTGGAAAATCATTACCTAAACCTAAGTTTTGATCAAGGCAGTTACAACACAAGCCCAGAGAGATTTCAAATTTGCTATGTACAGTGACTCCTCTGTGAATCCCCTTTTCCTCCTTTTGTCTATTTATTTCATAGTTTTAGAACTTTCTTCTGGGAGCTATAAATAAGAAGTTGCACCTATGGAGTGTCTGCACCTGGATGTAATTTATACTTGAGTTGATGGTATAAAGTAACATGGACACAACATAATGCCTTTATATTTATGTGGTGCTGAGGATCAAACCGGTCCAGCTTGTGCTAGGTGAGAGCTCTACCGCTGAGCACTGTGGTTAGTGTAAATAAACTGTGCCCAGAGGGAAGATTGTGATGGTTTTAAAATACCCACAAGCTCTTTGATATTGCTCCTTTCAAAGGGGAGAGCTTAGTTCACACCCAGCCTCTCTGAGTGTAAGCTAAATTAAATGGCTCATTTCTAACTACAATCATATGACAAAAGCACAGGTGTATAAGTTAGGTCAAAGGCAGTTTCAAGTCCCCTTCCCTCTTGGATCACCTACTCTGGGGGGGATCAACCATTATGTTGTGTGGCCCTCAAATCACCTTGAGGAACAGTTCATGTGGCAAAGGACTATGGCCTCTGGCCAATAATCAGTGAGGAACTGAGACCTGCTACCAACAGCACAGGAGTGATCATGGAAATAGATCCACAGTCCTATTCAGTCTCCAGTTAATTCCAAGAGTGGTAGACAACCAGCCAAAAACCATATAGGAGACCTTAAGGGAAAAGATAACATTCACATTCCTGAATAACAGAAACAATGATGTAATAACTTGGTTGCTTTAAGCCATTTGGGGTTAATTTATTATGCAGAGGTAGTTAACTAATAATATCATTGATAATCGATAAGAGTGATGTTTTAGTTTAGTAGTGTGCAAAATTTGAGGAACTTATATTTCAGATTTCAGTATAAAACTTTGACGTATAAGTTAAATTGCCTCAGCAAGTAGGACACACTCTCCTAGCTAAAGTTTTTACTGAATTCATATTTACCCTAGCACTTAAAATTATTTGAAGTTCTTCAATATAAGTATGAAAAACAAGGATTTAAAGCCAGATATAATGTATCCATTTCATAAATTAATAAAAATGCCACATCTTTAAAAGGAATATTTTGTGTAGAATTTATGTTCAGTACATTCAATTAAATCAAATGGAATATTGCAAAATTTCAATTACTATCTTACTATCTATCTCAAAAGAGAGATTTCTCTACAGCTTAATTTTGAAGTGCTACAAATTAAAATAGAATGTTAAAATCTTTGACTTTCCTTAGAATTTATGTACCACTAATATCCTTTAAAAAGTGATCAATCAAAATATTAAAGATGATAAATTGGGAACAGAATGACAATATATAAAAATATAAAAGTAATTGCTAAGCCCCTGCAAATGTCTTTATCTGAGCAATCTTTAAACTGGTTGCTGAGACAAAAAGAGACACAAGGAAAGCTTTTAAATATTATTATTGTTACACAGCAGAGGAAAGGTAAGATATTTATCTTCAGAGAGACATTTTTTCCTGGAACCAAATGCAAATGAGAATGTATCTAAAGATCTCTTATATATATGACAGATTGAATAATGACTTTTTTGCACTAAGCAACATTTGGATCCCAGATTAGCTCTTGTAGAGATCATGTGTAGAGGCAGAAAGAGCAATGCTAACTGACAAATCAGTGAAGGCATATTTTGCTGGGTATTGAGATCAAGGGGCTTCAGTAGTTCTATTTCAGTTCGAATCATCTTACCTTATAGGGATGGGACTTGTAGTCTACTGGAATGTTAACACAGCTATTTGTTCATTTGCCTGAAGGTATCTTATGCAAATATTTCCAAGTGCTGTATTGACAGTCATCTACAGCAGAATCATCTCTTACGTGATTGTCATGCTATATTCTATGTGATTAGCTTCAGTGAGCCTGAATCTGTGAACTTGAGGAAAGCAAAATTATCATTCTTTCATTAACAGCCAGTTTTATACACTCAAACATACGTAAACCTCTTGGGTTTGTTTGCTCAAAATTATGGTCTTTTTAAGTAGTTTAGACCATACAGAATATATATAAACAATATAACAATATAAATATATTGGTATGTATTAAATATAAAAGTATATATTAAATATAAAAATATTGGTATATATTGACCTGTGTGTGTGTGTGTACTCACACACACTCACATACACGAGTACATGGGTGTGTGTCCATATTCCAGATCCTGCCAGTCCTATTTTCTGATGATAAAGCCCCCAATATAAATTCTCCCTTCTTATTTTTTAATCCAGAGTATAGATTTGGGAAAAAGAAAACTGAAGAATGGTTAACTAACTAGTTAGCAAATCAAGATAAATACAAAGGAAGCACATACTCTACCCAGCCCTCATGGTTCCTAGCCAGGAGACACAGTAAAGTAAATAGTTCAATGTGAATTCAGATGAGACACCTCCTGTTTATCATTCTTTATACCTTCTCTTTCTTTTCTTTTCCTTATCTCCTGTTTTTCTCTGTGTTTCTTCACAAAATATTTCTTTTCAACTCATAATTCTTTTACTTTCTGATCTTGTTCTTCTCCAAATACTCAGTTTCTCTTCTAAACGATGACCATAGGAATTTATAGGCATAACAGTCAATAGTTGCCAGTTATTAAATGTTTTGTGTGTGTCAGGCATAGTCCCCAAAGCTTTATATATATTTATTTATTTATTTATTCCTATATTTATGAGAAAGATTTCAGTGTTATCTCCATTTACTGATGAGGAAATGGGAGCACATGAAGGTTAAGTGATTTGTCAGTGGTCACACAGCTAATGAGTGACAGAGTTGGGCTTTCTGCCTCTGTAACCCACAATTTTATCCACCACATCATACTGTGTTTTTTGTTTGCGATCTTAGTATTTGTTATACTTTTACAACAATAACACTGCATGTTCTTTCCTTATAATTTAAAAAGCCGGTGAATAAGGAAAAATATTTACAACTGGCTGTCAAAAGGTTATATTACTTTGAAACCATTTTTATGAAAATACGTACTTACAAACACAATTTTCATTTCCGTATGTAACTAGTGTGTGACTAAGTTTTATCTGCTTTTATTTTCTTTGCCTATGATTACATTGTATTTTAAATAATTTTTTATTCTGGGACTTTAGGTTATTTAAAAATATACACTTTATACCTTTGTTTTAAAAAGATCAGATGTTAAAGGTAGTTAATTTGAACATGAAGTTGGTTGCAAAATTAAAATACAAATATAAGACTTGGCTTCAGGTTTGTATCTTGGACCCCAAGGCTAAGTAAATATATATATGTGGTTGGGGATGGAGAGAGGGTATTTCACACTGACTATGATACTCTCTAGCTTTTCTAAGCACTTCTAGTTTTATAAACATTAGTAATAAATTTAATATTTTATATTGAAAAGACATGTTCACTTTCTTTCTTAAAGGAAAAGAAAGGCACTCACATTGACATTATCACTGTAGACAAGGTAATATGTTGTAATGAATAAAGCCTGGATCTCATGGTATTGGATCTGGATTTAAATTAGCATGAGCTCTTTTATAAGCCCTGTAAATTGGTCCAATTATCAACAATGATTTTGTGTTAGTGTTCGCATACCCATTTGGATCAAGCCTGATAATATTTTATGTAAATGGCTTTGAAAATTTAAGTGCTAAGTGTACAATATAGAATTTAGCTTCATACTCAACATGTAATCAATTTAATTGCTTATTTCTGTTTTTGCAGAATTTGAGGACAATAAATTTAATTTTCTTGAGTTAAAATTTTCATTCATCATTATATTATTAGGCAACTCTCCTGGGCAAAAACCATTATTCTCAATACAAATAATAGGAAAAATGTACTAACTGCCCAAATACTTTAATGTTTATTTCTTTAGGGCAAGAGAACCTCCTTTCTGAAATATAGGCAGCAGATATTAGTAATATATTGTGAATTTAAAAAATAGATTTAATTAAACAGAGCAGGGACATCATTTTATAAATCTGGGGTTAGGCTTATATTTTCTCTTTGTCTGTTAGAACCTTGATTCTAAGAAGTTAAAATTAGTCCCTAGTTATAAAACACCCGTAGCACCTGCTCTATGAAGCCTCTACCAGTCCTGTTGTTGGATACCAAATTACTCCAGAATTTAATTGCTTAAAACAATAAACATTTATTATGTCTGAAATTTGTGAGTGGCTCAGTTGGGGTGATATTGGACCATCACATTTTTCTGGCTCAGTGTGTGTCATGAGGTTTCAGGCAAGACATCAATCACTGGAAGCATCAGTCATTAGCACCTTGCTAGATGCTGGCAGGAGGCCTCTATTGCTTGTTGTCTATTTGTCAAGAGGCCTCTTTTTTAATCCCATAGGCTTCTCATAGGCTACTTGAGTACACTCACTATATGGCAGCTGGCACTGCTTCCCGCTCCCTGCCACTAGCAAGGGATTCAAGAGAGCATAGAAGCAGGAAGGCTCAGTGAATTTTATGGCCTATTCTCTGAAGCACAATAAAGTTCTCTTTTGCTCTATTATTTAAAAGTGAAACACAAAATCTAGCTCACATGGAAGAGGAGGGACATTTGGTTCCATCTTTTAAAAAGTATAAAAAAATTGCAGAAGTGTTTCAAATTACCTCTGGTGAGGGTGCTTCAAAGCTGGGTAAACGTAACAAACCTTGCACCAGCATACTAGAAGTCAGAAAAATGAAAATCAGTGACACAGGGAAGTGCACTTAATGTTTGCCAGGTAAAGAAAATAGCAATTGATGAAAAGGATATAGAGAATTAGGAGCTCTTACTACTGTGGAGGGTAGAAATGTTGGACAACCCTATTGAAGTTTTTAACTGACTCACCTTATAGCCTAGCAGCTTCTCTTCTAAACACATGTAAAATTCTTAGCACAATCACACAAAGTAGTAAGTTCAAAGGTTTTTATCTTGGCATTATATGTAGCAGAAAAAAATGAAATAATCTAAATATCCAAAAGTAGAGAAATACAGAAATAAATAGTAATGCATTCATGTATGTTGTTGCTATACAGGTGTGAGAATCAATAAATCAGTTTACATTTATCCATATGGATAGAATTTGGAAAAAAAGAAGATGTTTATGGTTTTTTCTAGACCAGGTGCCCATCAAGAGACGAATGAATAAAAGAAAACGTGATATATATATATATATATATATATATACACACACACACACACACACACACACACACACACACAATGGAGTTTTATTCAGCCGTATCTAAGAAAGATTGTCATGTCAATTGCAGGAAAAATGATGGAACTTCAGAACACCATGTTAAGTGAAATACACCACACTCAGAAATTCAAGGATCATCATATGTTATATCTCATATGTAGAAGCTAGAAAGAGAAAAGGGATTTTAAAAAGGCAGAGAGATCCCATGAAATAGAAGAGACACCTGTAGAGTAGAGGAAAGAGACAAGGGGGGAAGAAGAAAGGGAAGGAAAGGAGAGGTACTGAGGAATGAAATTGACCAAATAATCTTGTATTTATGTACGAATATGTAACAATGAACCCCAATAATATTTGTAACTATAATTCACCAATAAAAATATTTTAAAAGATGGTGAGGGTTTTTAACGTCTAAATTCAGAATAAACCAGATATTTACAGCTAAGTAATTAAATGTACAGATAAATGCATGTGTGTCTATAATATATGTGTAATGAAAATATATTATACATAATTCAATTCATAAGAATAATATAAAAAATAAAAAAACATCAATGGGTATGATAGAATCCAACTGCAGTTCAGTGGTTTCCTCTAGAAAGAAAGGCAGTAAGTACAGGAATAGTCAGTGATGTTTACCATAAAGAATTATAATAAAGAGGAGACAGACAAGGTGCAGAGGCAGGGAAGTTGGCAGAGTGGCTCTTTGTCCAAGCAGCCATGTTTGTTTATACCAATAGGTTATATTAGGTGATTAGGACCATACCTACATTATTGTTTAGAGTATCAGTAAAGTTGCTCATGCTGCAGTTACATTTCACAGTTACAATATGCAATGTTAGGAGCTTTGTGCTGTTCTCAAGAAAGTCCATTGTCTGAAGTTACTATTAGGTGGTCAGCTTCTGGAGCACCAGAGCTTGATGAAACATTGTAGTTATCTATCAAACAAATTCTTTTATTCCCAGGGGCTATGTGCCTAAGATCAAGGTCGAAACCCTCATAGAAAGCATTGCTACAGTGGCCAGGCATCCCATGTGTTTGACAGAGGAGTTTCCCAATAGCCAGGCTTTCTGCACCTTTGCACAGATACTTCCCAGCATCCAGGCATTCTGTATCTTTGCACAGAAACTTCCTAGCCATCAAGCATGCCATGATCACAAAGAGTATCAGAGACCAAATCCCAAACACAGAACTCCTACAGTTTACCAACAGAAGTTAAAGTCATCTGCAATGGTATCTTTAAAAACCAGAACTCAAAAGATAATTAAATATAATAAATGTTGAAATCAATACAATCCAAGCAGTATATTAAAGGGTCTCTGGAATTTTAAGAATACTTAATATGTCAATTTTTAATAATGCGAACACAACCATGACGTGTTACTAGTCAAGCTATAGGTTCAGGGAAGACAAAATTGAAAAAAAAAATTGAGATGGATGGTGAGTCTATCACCATTAAACAGTGTAAACTTGGGGACATCATTTCATCTCTTTAAGGTGTATTCTCTTCATTTGTAATGTGGTATTACTTGTGATTATTAAATAAAATAATATTTGAAGAACACACAGCATACACTAAACACTAGTTTATCAATTTAACCAAGTGTAAGTATTTTCTCCACTCTAAGAATCATATTCTTCTCTTATATTTTGGTCAATATACAGTTAGAATTTGATGGTTCTCATATTCATCTTGAGTCATTCATCTGACAACTGCTTCTCAGTATTGTAGGGTCAACCAATCACTTCACTTCTATTAACTACCTGAAATTCAAGATTAATCATTGCTGTTGACTGCTGATCCCTCCTCACAGTCACCCTTTCTCCATGAAAACATCACAGGATGATATACAGGAATATCTATCTTTGCTGAAAGTTGAGATAGCTAAATACCATAAGAAAGGAAATGAATTATCATCACTATACTATATTTGAATTAACTATTATACAAATGAAAGATATCAAAAGGGTTAAATCTTTCAATGGGGGAATTTCACAGATGTCTCCAGGTCCTATTTTGATTCTCTTGTCCTCGCATTTACCTTTTAAAAATAACCCCTACAAATAATATCAGAATTCTAACCTGTAAATCTCTATTTTTTTTTTTAAGAAAGGCTACTGTGTACTCATTGATTTGATTTCCCTCCAGAGTGTGTTCTCCTTACTCTAAGTCTTAGTTATCCATTGTAGAACACACTCTATGGGTGTCACCAAGATAGTTCATGGTGGCCTTTGGCATTCCTAGACTCACAGGATTGTCCAGGGTTATGAGGTTGCTTAGATACCCTAAGTTGGAGGGCCCCCATGAACAGGAGCTGAGCATCGCCTCCTTAGCCTTGAGTAATGGGGGTGTGGAACTGGCATCCCATGAAGTGAGAAGCAAGTGGGCCTTACCTTTTCTGGAAAAGGAAGTGCAGCTCTGGGATTGGATGTCACCCAAGGGGACTGGGCTACACACCACCCTGTTTGTTGTAACACAATTCTTTGCCTTATTTGTGTGGAGTATTCTATCAAATGTCTTCCCCTAATAAATACTGGCATTTGGGTGCACTTACTCTCTTGTCTCTTGCCTCCCTTGCTTTCCTTGTCCTCCAGCTTGGGAGCTGACACCTGAAGTCTCAGAGCTGTCTCTGACCCCCGAAAAAGGTATTTCTGTATTTGTATGGTCTTTTAGTTGCCAGCCCAGCCAGCTGGCAACACTAAGACTTGGAGTAAATTTTAGAGCAGCCACAAACAGACCAAGTTAGTTCTTTCTGAAAGTATAAACTTCACATAGGCATATAGTTTTGTTTTTCTTTATGTCCTACATGTAATTTATTCAATCTCTTCCACATATGTACACTTACACCTGAACACACACATTTCTCAGACACATTTCAGGATAGCATCTAAATATATTTTTGTGGAAAATATTTTTCTAATAGCCTCCAAAATAGGTAAGACCATCTACCTTACAGTGAAGTTATTATTTACTTAGTATTGTGTATTTTCCTCATCCCATACCCATTCTCAAACTGCATACCCATGCTAGAATTAAAAAGATAAGCCTTTCTATGGATCAAATCCTACCTAGTGTTATTACTTCAATTGTGCAAACACCAAGCTAAAGATTTTAAATGTCACTTTTAAGAGAATAAGTTCTTAAACATGACTTTTTCTTCCCCACACCTTCTGGTGGTGGTGGAGGAGAGGAGCACTTGGGGGAGATAGGTTCTTTGTTTTGGAGTGGGTGAAACAGAATCTTCAGCTAATTCCTATCATTGTTATCATTTCTTGTTAAATGAGTGTACTTTCCGTTTGCCTTTATGGAAGGAACATTAACTCTAATTTCTTATGCAGTGATTTTTCTCCAGATGAATACTTTATCCTTAGGGTTTTTTTTCTCTTTATTTTAGATATTTAATGTACATAGTATATAAAACCACCTGGACTTCTCTATATTACAATAAATGAATTGAATTCAAGAGATACATATTTTAATTACTTATCTTGGTAATCAAAGAAGGAAAAGAAATCTCATGATCCTCATGCATCTAGAGAGCAAATGAGGAAGAGTGAAAGAGGGGAGGAAATTAAATGTGATGATTTGAGAGGAAACAAGGAGTTATTCACTCTTCATCAAGCTGAGATCTAGTGTCAATTTTAAAGTAAATTGCTATCAGCAGAGATAATTTGTTCACCAAAAGGCAAACAAGAGAAAATCAAATGGATTAGGTTGGATGGATGCCATCTTCTTAGATACTTCAAGTGAGATTATACAGACATTAGCATTCCAGGTATGCTACTAAAAATATTTTGGAATTAGAACAAGAGCTCAAAAATTACTCAGCTTCTAGAAACTTTGGCAACTAATCGTTTCTTCTTTTAAAAAGTAAAGTTTTCTCTTACAAAAACAAAAATGTCTTTTATTTCAATTTGAAAAACAGTCATCCTTTAAATTAAATCATTGTTTATCAGGGGAAAGTTAATTGAAAAACATGTTTTTCTAACTAAATGGAAGCCTGCATCATGCAGGCAATAAACATTCTTGCTTGAAAGGAATTCTTGCTCCTTCTTCTAAAACTGCCATGGGAATAAAATAGAAAAGGGGGAAAAAAAAAACAGGAGAAAAAAAGCCCCACACAGCCCTGTAGTTGTGTCTAGTTTAGGAGCCAAATGGGATTTTGAAGCCTACAAGTTTTCTGTTCACTTCCAAATTTAGCACCCACAAATTTCCCATTTGGCTAATCATGTTCCCCAATCCTGAGTGCAAGCCATTTTTTTGAGAAATGCTAGTGTCAGTTGCTCCTTGTTAACAACCATAGCTAATCTACTCCACTGGATATTTGGCAAAAGTTTATTTTATAGTTTCTGGAAGTCCATGTAGTGTAAGATGAAAGTGAGAAAAAGCAGTAGATCTATAATACCAGTTCATGAAATATGGCAAGGAAATATTTTCAAAGGCAAACCATTTGTGAGCCCTAACTCTCAGTAAACTACAACATAGGCATATCACAAATAGGACACTGATTTCTATTTCTGTTTGTTTGTCTGCTGGTTTTGATTCTTTGCTTTTTATTTCTTCTTTTAGAAATAATTTACTGTAACTAAAATGTCACATATTTTCCAATGTGCTCTAACAAAATTTTTTATGAACCCAGTGACAGGAGATTATGAAGCCCTTCCTGTTAAAGTTGATTGCTGTTTGTCTGTATCATCCACTTTTCAATTAACTCAATGCTATTATTTCTTAAAATTCACATAGAGCCTAGCATGGGGCCTCACTTATAGTATATATTCTGTTAATGTTTGATAAGGAATGAAAATGATTCTTTTTCTTGATCTTATTTGTCAATCTCTTACAATCCCCCAAGAAATTGCCTTGTAGAGTGGAGAAAGTAGTTTGTATGCAATGAATATTTGCAAATCCATAACCAAGTATAATCTTGACCCTGAAAAAGAATACATAGATTCAAATTTTGAGTGTCTCCTTTGGCTCACATCTTTTTCACTTAATTATTCCCTCAAATCTTATAAAACTATATTACCTTCAGTGTTTTAAATGACCAATCTGAAGTTCAAAAGACAAAATCACTTCTACCAAACATGCAACTATTTTATGTGGGACATGAATTAAAATCTGGATTTCAAAGCAAGTCATTTATCCACTAAACATAAAATGAAAGAGAGAAAAGATATATAATCACTGATGAATTAAAGGAAACCTAATTTGGTATAGTGGTGCCTGCCTATAATCCCAGTGACTCAAGAGGCTGAGGTCCCAATGGTTAATCAATTCTATAGTGAGAGAAGAACAGGAGTATTGGGTTTGAGAAGAGACTATCATTGAGAGAAGTGGTAAGGCAAAGGGAGGCCACAGATGAAATGAAGAAATATATGAAAAGCATTTCAGAAGTCCAAGATTGAACTGACTTTACACAGAATCAGAGGAAATTTGCAATTCATTAAGAACCACGTATAATAATAAAAGCATCATAAAGTGACATTCAAGAGGTCAGGAGCCAAATGGAGTTGGTTTTTCTATTTGAAATACAGAATATTTTATTTTTCTGACATTTTCTTTCCCTCTTTTTGACCTGGTGAACTCGTGCTATTCTTCAACAACAATTTCAAATATTCTCCCATAAAATATTCTCAGATTCCCAGAGTGAACCCCAGTCTCTGACATCTATGAACTTCCTAAAATTTTTGCTTCAGGTAGAATTTACCACATCACATTATTCTTGTTGATGCCCATAGAGAAGGACTTCATTAATATGTGAACTGATTTTTATTAACTTGTTAACTACATACCTTGCATGTAATAGATGAATAGAATATTCTTTACTTGAGGCATGAGCAAGTTCATTATGGGCAGGGTAGTTTTGCTCAGCTCAGACTTTTCTAATATATACATATTAATCAGATGAATTGAGAATTCAACTCCAAGGGCTTAAAGAAGGAAAACAGGCCAACATTTTGGGGATGGAACAGACAATATGGCAATTAGAATCTCCCTGTAAGTATGAGCAGGACATGTTCACAGTCAGAATTCCCCAGAAAAATGAATATAGCTGGCTGGCAAAATATGGAATGTAAAGGTTTTCTTCTAGACTATGTGCTACTGGGTCTTCATTTTCAAAACTAAGATGTGGTTATGGGTGTAGTTCCATGGCAGAGCACATACCATGCGTATAGCCCTGGATTCAATCCACAGCACTAATAAATAAATAAATAAATAATAAACTAGAAGAATCAAGTTGAATTTCAAAGCACCACTCCTATAGCACTCTTCTTACATATTGGAATTAGAGTTTGTTTCTTTCTTGTTCCTCTGTTATTTTAACTCAGGGGCCATGATATTTACTTATGTATTTCTTCAGTTTTTTTTTTCCACATCAGAAATAAGGGATTGCTTATCACTGGCTTATTTACTTGACCTTTCCAATTGACCAAATTATACAATATATACAAATATATTACAGTAAAACCCATATCATGTATAATTATAATGCACCAATAAAAATAAATAAATAAATGAAAAAAATAAAAATAATTTCTTGTGGTATGTGATCCCAATTTTTATTGATTCATTTGATTAAATGAACTGGGTGAAACTCAAAATCAAGACCATAAAGAATTAAAATTTTTTGTAGTTGGCAATTCCTAGGAATACAATGTTATTCTTGCATACTGAATATCTATTATGTTTTCCTTACCCATGATTGGAAAATCACAAATGAATTTTTAAAGTGTCCTTATAATACATAAATATATAATTAAGCATGAGAAAGATGAATAAGGAATTCAGTTAATAGTTATACCTGGGTAAAAAGTAGGAATCATATGAATTCTGGATAGCTGAATACAGAGGTTTTTGTTATTTGTTTTTTGTTTTTGTACCAAGGATTACACCCAAGGGTGCTTAACCACTGAGGCATATCCACAGCCTATTTTATTTTTTATTTTGAAACAGGGTCTCATTACGTTGCTCAGGGCCTTGCTAAATTGCTTACGCTAGCTTGGGACTTGTGATCCTTCTGCCTCAGCCTCCCCAGCTGCTGGGATTACAGGCATGTGCCACCACGCCCAGCAATCACAAATATATTAATGAGATCTGAACCAATGTTAATACTTAAAGCTGAGTGATTCAGTACTCATGTGTTCACGATCCTGTTAATTCTTTTTCATGTATGTGAAATATATAGAGACAGGTTAATATTACCATAAACAATGAAGATTCCTACAATGACATCACCTAGGCAGTGCATCATGGCTGGAAAGTGGCTCTTACCCAAGAAAAATCTAGTGCCCATCTTCTTACTCTCCAACAGATCTCTAACTTTCACGCCCTCCTATGAGCAATCTTGTCCTTCACAGTAGGCTGGGTCTATCTCCAGCTGCAGGGAATGCATCTGATCATTTCCTTTGCAATAAATGTTTGAGGCAGAGGATGTAAAGATATTTTGGCCAATGAGAGAGAAGGGCCATGTGAGGGGATTCTGGGAAAGTTTTTAGTTTTACAATGAAGATACACAACAAAAATTGTTGCTTTCCTGCTTTGCTACCTGCATGTGATTCCTGGAATGCCTGCAGTCATGTTGATACCATCTTGATTCCACGGGCCCAATCTTCTGTGTTAAGTGTACACATGGAGAAGAAATAACAGAAATGTGGGACAGAGACAGGTTAATGAACCATTGAATTAACAAATGGCTGTTGTCTTTTCTGTGAGATAAAAATATGCTTATTTTAAGGTTATTTTAAAGTTGTGGTTGCTAAACCTTCCTAAATGATTCATCGTTTTCTTATTCTTCTGTTGGATTATTTTAGAATGCATTCTTAGGACTAGAGTTTTTATTCATATTTGCTCTCAAAATGAGTTTTAAAATTGCTTTCCAGTAAAATTGTAAAATTCAACAGCCCTGTAAAGCAAAGACAGAATAACAACGAAGATTATATTGTCTTTTATGAGTAACCAGCCATGTTATAATTTATTGAACTAGTGATCATATACCCAGGAAAAAACAATTCACAAATGAGCCTGAACTCACAATATTGCTTAAAATTTTGGACTGTGTAGACCTTTTGGAGTCAATTTATTGTCTGTGAATTACAGAACAGAAATCCCTATTATAGAATTTTAAGTAACATAAATACTTACACCCTAATTATTTCTTCTAGTGATTGAGGATGTTGATGTTAAGAAAATTCCAAGCTAACTTTTATTTTCATCTATAAATACCTTTTATGTTCCTGGAACAGGTTAAAGACTTTGCAGTTAATGTGCTGCTACGTCCCTCACCAGATTCAAGACCATCTTATATCTTTTCACTGGTTTTCCTTTACTTCTTCAATTCTAAAACTGCTAGGATGGATACTATTTTTAGACTTTTTCATATCCTTGTCTTCTTGCATTGAAGAAGGTGACTCTGGAATCATTGGCAAACACCAGGCATTTTTAATTATAATTAGCAAATTGTTGTAAACAGAGAAAATAAAGGAGCCAATGGCTGTCAGAGCCATTAATGCTGATTAAACTAGGCTGTGTGGGCCCATGTTTTGTTTTAAAGCATTCACGCTGTAAGAAATCCGGCCTGCTTTCCTCATTGCCATGGCAATATTCAGGTCTTCATGGATATATGATGGGTAGAGCATTTTCTAACCACTGCACATTAGCTTAGACCAAAGTTGTACGTGCCTAAATAAAAGGGGGGGGGGGGGAGTGGAATGAAAAGAGTGTGTGTACTTGTGGAAATCTAACCAATCCATTCTCCTTATAATCATTAAGAGAGAATAATTACATTATATAGACACTCCCATCCCTACCTTCACAGATTTATTCCCATGCACTAATATTAATAAAATATTCAGAATGTGTTTGAAAATTCCTATAGTCTTTATCCTTGAGTGATGCAGTACTTTTATTTATTTGTAGCTGCTTATCATTTATTTATTTTGTGGTACTCCCCCAAACCCAAGGCATTGCACATGCTAATCAGGAGCTCTGCCTCTGACCTATATCCTCAGCCTCGTGTTATTCTTTTTGTTGTTGTTTTTTGTCTTGTGGTACTGGGAATTGAACTCAGGGGTGTTTTAACACTGAGATACATTCACAGCCCTTTTTTATATTTTATTTTGAAACAGGGTCTCTCTAAGTTGCAAAGGCTGGCTTCAACTGTGACCCTCTCAGCCTCCCATTTGGGGGAATTATAGGCATGTGTCACTGTGCTTTGCCCTCTTCTCATTCTTAATAAAGGATTTTTAAATAATAGAAAAAAAAATAAAGGGGAACAAGCTACCAGCAACAAAAAACTTGTACATTTACCACATATATGGTACAATGTCAAACCTTTAATGCATGTGGGTATCATTTAATTTAATCATTTAAACTATTCTATGAGAGAAATTATGCTAGGGCTGGGGATGTGGCTCAAAGGTAGAGTGTCTGCCTGGCAACACAAGGCACTGGGTTTGATCCCCAACACCACAAAAAAATAATTAAAAAAAAATCATCATGCTCATTTTACATGGAAGATTATACTTTAATGATCCTAATAGTCTGATATCTATATAAGACTTATCTATATACAAAAACTAAGATTCAAATTCCATATTTGCAAAAACTGGCATATAATTTAATATTGAAAATACATATATTATGTGTGTATCTATGCTCTGATATCTATTAAATTTATATGTATGGCCTTGAAATACAAGGGAGACAAGTAGAATAGAGGAAAGGGACCTGGGGAAAGAGGGAGGGAGAGAAAGCGGAGGTACTGAGGACCAAAACTGACCAAATTTTATTGTTATATTGTGTGCATGTACAAATATATAATAATAAATTCCACCATTACATATAATTATGATGCCCTAAGAAGAAAAATATATATCTACATATGAGTGTTTACACGTTTCCCTTTCTGGTGTTCTCTCTTTTAAATCTAATCTTTCATAATTAAACTTCTCTTTATTTGTACAAATGAATCTTCAACTTCACCATGTACATCTTTGGTAAAGTCAGTCTCTGAACTTCCTTGAATGCTTTATCTCATAAACCTTAATGATGTAAAGAAAATAATTGCTTTTACAAACTTTTAATTACATGAAGCAATGTCTACTCAAATTTAAAGAGATTCATTTTGATTTTAATTTAGAATCTAATAGCCACAACACATAAATATTATATTTTTAAACTAACACTGAAATTTTAGTGTCATGAGTTCAGATACATGTCAATATGTAAAACTGCCTCTTTCTATGATTTTTTTGAGAGAGAGAGAATTTTTTAATATTTATTTTTAGTTTTCGGCCAACATAACATCTTTATTTGTATGTGGTGCTGAGGATCGAACCCAGCGCCTTGTGCATGCCAGGCAAGCATGTTACCTCTTGAGCCACATCCCCAGCCCTTTCTATGATTTTTTTTTATATCAGGTTTCGAAATAAATTTGTTTGTATTTCTCTGTTATCACCCCATTCTAGTCTAATGAGAAATTAGCTTCATACTGGTTTTCAAAATTTTGTTTTCCTTTAAAAAACATTGTTGAAAGATTGTTCAGATTCAGGTTGTCAAGGGAGGTTCTGGCTTAAATGAAACACGGAAGCCCTGACACTTGCTGATGCTAAGTACCTGCAGCCTCCAGTGGCCACAATGGAGCCAGGATTCTCAACAAGCACCTGAGAAGGTTGGTCCCTCTGTTGAGGAGCTCTTTCATCTTCACCACACCTTCAGCACAATTTAGGATGGATGTGTTTTCATAGCAAATGAGTATGCATTCTTTTCACTTTTCATTAATTTTGTATTTTAAAAATATCTTCAGGAAATTTACCTTCTTTGAAGGAAAGGAAGACCATCCTACTACCCCCTCACCCTCCTGGCCTTTCTCATCTCTTTCGTGGGTTCTTGCTACAGAGAAGAAATTGTCATCTCATTTCTCTAATTTGCACTGCACGAAGCCAGAAATAATGGTATTTTCTGCTCGAATGCAAACCAATCATTTATTTGGACGCCCCTGAAAGAACTTAATTTGCTCAACTAGTCAGTATTCTGCCTCCGTTAAAGGATCCCAGACGCACACTTGGACTTTTCTTTTAACTCACGTTTCTCCCCCTGCTCACCCCCACATACCACCTCCTCAAGCTTTCCCAAGTGAGAGCTGCCTGCCAACCCCTCCCCTTCACCTCCTTCAAGCTATTATTCTGGGCTCTAGTTACCCCCAGAGCTGTGTCTCAAACCTAAGGCTCACATTTGCCTAAAGTAAATAATAAGCAGAGAGAACAGACAACCGGTTTGTTTTGCCACCTATTTTGGGACCGTGAGGTAATGCTGACCTATTCAGTGAGTGCTGCAAATGGCTGACAGACATTTTTGAGAATCTCAGTGGTGAGAGATGAGGAATGCCCCAGCTAGGGCTAGCAGCAGAGTCCAACCTGGCACACAAGCCGCTTTTTAAGGGGCCAGTGGGAAGAATTTTTAATGTTTCCATTCAGAGCAGGATTGAACTGCTCATTGACAAACCACCTAGACATTTTGTTTTGCTGGGTACTAGAATGTGTCTTTTTTTGTCTTTGAACTTTACATTATTTTCCACATTTAAGAGAAGGATCAATGATTAGTCCATGGTTTCTTCTATTGACATTTCTTATTTTCTAGCCTGATGTGTGTGTGTTTAAGAGGTAGAGTAAAAGAGAAAGGAAGAGAATAAAAAGAGATTAAATTAATGTTGGGTTACTAAGATTAATATGCAAATACTATCTATTATAGTTTTGAGGTCTTCATAGAATTATTCTGTAAAGATCTTTTCCAAATTAATTCAACATTTGATAAATAAATAACACTCTATCATTAGAACAAAAGAGAGAACAAAGAAAATACTCAAAAGAGTGACCAACCAACACACTGTATTACATACTTGTATGTTGTGTGTGTGTGTGTGTGTGTGTGTGTATATATATATATATATATATGAAACCAGATGTATAAATATACATATTTTTGTTAAAAATACATATTTTAAAAATATATACAATGTAAAATTACTTGTCCTTTCCATTTAACTCACTTCTGTGTCCTGGATTTCTTTCTGTAAAATAGTATTGGCAAGCTGAAGTTCCTTTCTGTCTTTCACTATAATGAATTTTTAAGCTTTGAAGATTTAAAGTACCACAGATATTCCAAAGAATAAGTTGATATGAGACTGAGGTACTTTTACAAAAAATTTTTGTGAAGAACTCAAGCAATGTGTTGAGGGGTAGCTGGTCTGTACTAAAAACAATAGAAAAGATGATAACTGATAGGAACAAATCTATAATTAAAATTTTCTGTGGTTAATACAGTTGGGAAAGCAAATAATTGTCCTGGTAAAGGAGACAATCTGCCCCTTGCCCTTCATCATGGAATCTAGGGCAGTGTCGGGATTCCCTTAAGAACTTGCCCTGGTACCTAGAAGAAGCTCCTGGGAAGCCCAAATTATTTTCATCTAATGTTTTAGCTCTGTGCCAGGAAACCAGCACAGGTAAGAAGTCACTCAACTGTGAGTCCAGGTTGCCACATAACCTCTTTGTTGGATCAGTTGAACAACTATACATGACCTTTAACTTTACTGGATGACTCTAAACAATTGAATCTCTGTGATAAGTAGTTTCTCTCATTGGTCTTTCACTAAACCATATCAATTCATAAATATTATTAAAAACATCTTAGAAGAAAATAATAAGGAAAAAATTTGTTGGTAACTAGGTGTATATCCTAAGAATGATTTCAATGATATACTTACAAGTGAAAAAGAACAGTTTATAGAAGACAGAGTACTTTATAATTGTGGATAGATGTAACATATAGATCTAACATGTTACAAATGTGAACTTGAAATTGATACTGGTAAAATTACAGAGGGGAAATTAGTAACGGGACATTACCAGATTTTATTTTCTTAGAATCACTAAATTTATAGATGTAGGATTTTGCCACCGATTACCATAGTCAGGATGTAAGCATGGGAAGAATATTGAGCCTAATTAGAAATCCAGGTAGATCATTGTTTTGGCCTTTACCATTCAGGTATTATATCTGAAAGCAGAAACTCAGACCAAACTTTAGGGCTGAACAATATGAAATGAACAATATGTTCTAACAAACCACTAAAGTTGTAGCACATTGAATGAACAAATGTGTTCTCACAGACAACTATAAGAGTTGTGATTAAAGCTAATAGGAGCAGAGTAGAGACAAAGGAAGGAAACTGACCATGCACAAGGAGCTGAGAGGATTTTTCCAGAAATTCTGATGCTGCCTCTAATTTCCCCTGAATATACAGTGTGCAAATACCATAAAACTCTAATTATGCTTTCTTGTAAATGTAATAAATATATCTGGCTGTATTTGCAACAAGAAAGGGAAATAAGAGATGCATGAAAATCAATATAAATTATTTCATAATTAGTTGAATAAACATAACTATGGAGAGGCATTGAATCTCCACATCAACCAGGAGTAAACTTCTTAATTGGTAGACACAGCAACCTCTGTCACCTTCTGCATAGTTCAATATTTTGTAGTAATAATGTGGATGTAACTAAAGGGATAACTAAAATATAACAGTGTGCTGAAGCCAATATAAAATATGTTTAAGATAAAATTCAGGAGGACTATGATATACTTGGATTAAAAATCTTAATACCACAGATATCATTTCTATCCAAATTCATCCATGGATTTAATGTAATCACAATCAAAATACAAGAAATTTTTTTTTCTTCTGGTGTATCTTTTAGAAATTGAAGTGTTTTAAAATATGTATGGAAATATGGAGTCAAAACAAAAAAATGATAAAAAGCTGAAGTAATTAAGGCACTAAAAACAACACATCGATACACAGAGAGATCTGGTTGTTTTCACAAATGGTGCTGCTTCAATTGAATATGCACCTTACACTGTGCTCAAAATTAAACTCCAGAAGAACTCAAAATCTAAAAGCAAAAAGTAAAACAAGGAAGAAAAGAAAAGAAAGCTTCTGAAAGATAACAAAAGAAAAATCTCATGTCTTTGTAGTAAAAGATTTCTTAAGCAGACTTCTTAAATACAAAACCATAGATATTAATGTTATTAAGCTTTTTTAAAGTTGAAAATTGTGGTACATCAAGACATTGCTAGTGAGAAGAATGAATTTAAAGATTGGGAAACTATTTGCATTACACATATCTTACTTCTATGGAAATACATAGGAAACTACAAATGAAAATAAAATGTTATAAAACCTTTTTTTAAAATGAGAAAAATAATAAACAGACACATCAGAAAACAAAATATGCAAATGCTCTGAATCTGTTTTCAAATATTTAGTTATCAGGAAAGTGTAAATTAAAACTGCAATGTACTACTACTACTACTCTCCCATGTGAATAGCAAAACTTAAAAAGAAAAGAACAAAAGACACACCAAGTGTTAGTGTGGATGGGAACAACTAGGATTCTTATACACTTCTGGTGTGACTTTCAACTGATAAAACCCATCTTCACAAACTTTTACCATTATTTACTAATCTGAATATACAATATTCTAATTTAGTCCTTCTACTACTGTGACTAAACTTAATAGGGCTGGGCGTGATGGTGCACACCTGTAATCCAAACAGCTTGGGAAGCTGAAGCAGGAAGATGACAAGTTCAAAGTCAGCCTTGGCGATTTAGTGAGTCCCTAAGCAACTTAGAACGACCCTGTCTCAAAATAAAAAGAGCTGGAGCTGTGACTCACTGGTTATGTGCCCTGGGTTCAATTCCCAGTACCAAAAAATAATAAATAAGTGAATAAATAAATAAACAAAATCAATAGAAATGAATGGTATAGGCACTGAAAGCTGCTATCCATATTCTCATAACTTTTGACCATATCTTTATAAATGGCATACTACACATGAATATATAAAATATAGATTGGCTTTCATGCAAGCACAAAAAGATATGATATTGAATAAATCAAGGTAGATACATGGGAATACATACTACACAGATGTTTCTACATATGTAAGGCATAAGCAAATCAAATCTATAATGGTGCCACAGTCTGGCTGGGCACAAATCAGGAACCACTCAAGCAGGAACAAACTTTATTTCTGAACTCCACCAGCACACTCCACACACGCTCCCCAGGAACTCTCCCGAAAGCCACTCGGGTCCTCCAAGAACCACCAACCTGAAATCCCTCCTCCAGCACTTCCCCAACCAATTCGAACTCTTCAGGAATCCCCACAAGAACTCAATGGGAACTCAAGGGGAACTCCGCGAGAACTCAAAAGTCATCATCTTAATGGCTCGCTGGCGTCACCTCTCAACCACTACTTCTGGCAAAAATGCCATGCGTCATCCCGACTCGGCTGTGGCCCTCAACATAATGGTAGAAGTAAGAATAGTGCTTAATATCAGGATGTTATTAATTGGAATTAATGAGACTTTGTATGCTAAACTTCAATGTAAGAAAACTAAGAAAAATATTTTTAAAACATAAGACAGGGGCTGAGGATGTGGCTCAAGCAGTAGAGTGCTCACCTGGCATCCGTGGGGCACTGGGTTCAATCCTCAGCACCACATAAAAATAAAATAAAGATGTGATGTCCACCGAAAACTAAAAAATAAATATTAAAAAAATTCTCTCTCTCTCTCTGAAAAAAAACACATAAGACAATTGAGCCAAAATGAACAGTAAGAGCATAACTAAATGGTGTTTGCCTTTTTGTATATTTGTGATTTAATTTTTGAAAATAAATCAGTGTTATCACATTAGCAAGGCAAAAGGAGAAAATATCACCTCAGTATATATGGAAATTAAATTGATAAAATTAAAACCATTAATGATTATAAAAGAAGAAAGACAAGAAGCCAGGAATGGATGAGAACTTCCTTAACTGCTTAACTGATAGCATATCCATGCAAAAAAGATTAAGGCCAAATATATTTAATCATGAAATACTAAAAGTCTTACTCCCAACAAATTGGAAACAAAACAAGCATACTTGCTCTACCACTTCTTTCTTCAACAGTATATAGGATGTCCAGTGTGGTGCAAAAACTACAACAACAACAAAAAAATACGAGTACAGGGATTAGAAGGAAAATATAAAACTGACAATATGCTTACACTAGAGATAGTGTATACAGAAAACTCAAAAGTATCTCAAAGAAAACTTAAAGTAACAATTAGTTTAGAAATACTGATGGGTAAGAATTAATGTGTAGGCTGCCAATGTGGCTCAGTGGCCAAGCACACCTGGGTTCAATCCCTGGTACCAAAAATAAGTAATTAAGTAAGTAAGTAAATAAATAAATAAATAATTGACATGTAAAATCATTTTTTTTTTCTGTAGCAGCAAAAACTTTTTAATTTAACGCAATCCCGTTTATTTTCCAAGTTTTAGGGGCCTTATTGAGGAATTCCTTGTGCCTATAGGTTGGAGTGTTGCCACTATATTCAGAAATAAAAGAGATGTCACAATGAATCTTCTAGGATTTAGGCTCACTTCTTTCTTCCCTATTTGAGTAGCAACAACACTGACTACCTCCTTGGTGTAACCCAGGTCAACCATTTCTGTCAGTGGTAACTTCTTTTCTACTTTGTGTACCACAAGCAGAAGAAACTCTTAATGTCCACAAGACAACAGGTATATTTTTAAGGTCATACAACCTTACCATATCCTCTGGTTGAAGCACTCTCCCCAGAAAAGAGAATGTATAAATCAGATTATAAGGAAGAGGAATTTTATTCAATCAATATGAGTAATGGTATCATAGGAAAATCCTATTTTGATACCTCGTTTTCCAGACTTATTGGGAAGACTATCCCATGTTTTGACTTCTGCTTTAATGCATATATCATATCCTGGAGTACAGAGCTTACGTTCAAGCTGGGGCCTTTGCTGAATCTTTAATAGCCTATGTCTTTATGCAATTTGGCTGGCCAATTCCAGGCATACAGAGGAACCAATGTACTCTAGTCATGGGGGCATTGTCTCTCCACTCTTGGCTACAAAATAAATTTTCTAGTCTTCAGCTATATTTGTGTGATTTCATATTATTAATTCATGTATTCTTTAAACCTCAAAGATGATGATGATAGCAGAACCAGAGAAGGGAAATTGGGAACTGTTGTCAGTCTGGTAAGGAAAAATTACAAGGTATAAGAAATTGGATATAATTGAATTATCACCAAAGGCCACCTGTTCTTACCAAGGTGCTTCATCATTAGCTGAGCATCACGCTCCACAGCTGGCACGTTTTTCATTCAACATCGTCAGAAGTTAGATTGGCATCACTGGGAGGGAGCCCTTATTGTTGAGTCAGTGTTTAGTCTTACCCCTGCCATATGGCCATGTATTTCATGAAGCTATGGTCTACTCACTGGAGTTCCTAAGAGCACAAGCTGATTGTCATTCAAAGGATGAATCTTCTTATCTACCTCATTTCTATGTACTTTCTCTATGATCAATTCTTTTTGGTGACCATTAATAAAGGAACAAAATCTATATGATTTATAATCCCATTAAATCCTTCTGCATACCTCTTTCCCAAACTTCTTATCACCGATTGTCCAATTTTTTCTTTTTAACTAATGTTATTTTAATTGACAAATCATAATTTTTTACATTTATGGGGAAAAATGTGTTTTATTTTAATATATTGTACAATGTTGGATAATTAAATCAAGCTAATTAACATATCCATTTCATCCTTCACATACTTTTATGGCAAGGACTTTGAAATTTACTCTTAGCTGTTTTGAAATATGTAGTAAATTATGATTTTAGACACCATTCTGTACAATTGATCAAAAAATCCTCATTCTCTTCTTCTGCCATCATCCTGTGCCACCTCTGGCAACCACATTTCTAACTCTCTTTATGAATTTTCACTGTTTTTAGATTCCTCATGTAAGTGAGATTATACAGTATTTGCCTTTTCTATACCTGACTTATTTCCCTTAGTATAATATCCTCTAGGTTTATTTACATCATTTCAAATTACAGGATTTTCTTATTTTTTTGGCTGAAGATTATTATGTATTCCAAAATTGTTATTTCCAGAACATCTAATCAAGCCAGTTCCAAATGTCTTTAAAATTCGTACCCCAGGCCATATCCTCCTCACTTAAAGGTGAATAACCCTGTGTATAATTCAGCTTTGCTGATTCTTTCTTTTTTTTTCTTCCTGGGCTAACATTGTAAAGTCAATCAAACCGTGAAACAGGTTAAAACATTTTCTTTCTGTTAATCAGAATACAGGTTGTCTCCATTGATCCCTAGAGGTGAACAAAGAGGGTGACATCAGGTAACATAGGTCAGTAGCATGGGAATCTGGGTCCTCTGGACCTACTCAGACTAACTTCAATGTACTAATTCCATTCAACAATACATGGTGGTTGTACTCACCTGATGGATCTCACAGCAGACCACACGAGATAGGCTACTCATCTTCCAGCATCAGTTGTTTAGTTTCTATAGAGCCTGCAACATATCTAGAGCTTGTCTTCAAATGAAAAGTTATTCTGTACTTTAGAAAGCATGTCTTGTACTACATACTAAAGATCTGTACTAAAAAACATACCTTCTGTTAGGGCTTTACAGAACCTCAGCATATATTCTTTGTATTACTTAATTATAGATACACATAACATGGGGGTTCATTTCAACATAATTATACAAGCATAGAATATAATTTGCTCCATTTCAGTCACCAGCACTTCCCCTTATCCTCCTTTCTCCTTCCCCTCCTGATCCTTTTTTCTCTACCTTACTGATCTTTCTTCAATTTATAATTGTTTAAAATTAGTGCACTATAGCTAAACATAAAGGTGAAATTCACTATGGTATATTCACATATGTACATAGGAAGGTTTGGTCAAATTTATTCCACCATTCTCTTTTCCTGTCCCTCCATTTTCTCCCTCAATACCTTTACCCTACTCCACTGATCTCAATTCTATTTTTATATACCCCTATTTCTTTTTATTTTTCCCTTACTTTGGTCTGACTTCCACCTATGAGATAAAATATTTGACCCTTGACTTTAGTGGCCTGAAATAAAAATCTTCCAATGTGCCGAAACTAAAGAATTCATAACCTCTGAGCTTGCCCTAAAAAATATACTCAATTAAATTTTCAGGTAGAAGAAATGAAAAATAAAAATAAAAGCAGAAGAGAGATTAATTCACTAGAATAGTCAATTAAAGGAATTAAATATTAGAAACAAATCAACATGGCAAGAAATAAAAATCATCTATAGTAATATTTAATATAAATGGCCTATACTCTTCAATCAAAAGACAAAAATTAGACTTAGCAAGACCCAGTCTCAAAAGAGAAAATAAAAATGGGTTATGGATGTAGCTCAGTGATAAGTGCACCTGATTCAATCCTCAGTACCAAGAAAAGAATAAAGAAAAAATATTTTATTTGCTCTATTGTTTACAGTATTCTTTTTGAAATGTGTTCTGGGACAATCCAGTCCTAGTATAAGGGGACTAACCCTAAGGTGCCATAGACAGAAGAAAGAAATTCAGACAGACTAAATCCAATTTTTAGGGGACTTACTGATGGAAGCATAGTCCTAGTAGCGCCAAGACCAGTTGAATCCCCCACAGTTTAGGTCAGAAAGAAGACAGTGTTTAAGGCTGAGACAAAAAGTGACTTCATCTTGGCTGTAATGAAACTGGCTTATCTTTTAAATTTTTTAACCTGGCTTACCTTAAAATCATAGTGAAGAGTCAGATGCATCCCTGGATCCAGTGTTTGAAAGTAAAGCACCACATATGACTTCAATGGTTTTATGTATTTGTGATCTGCTGGGAAACTATGCAAAAAAAAAGTCCAGATTGCTCAGGGGCAATTATGGTGGGTAAGGCACAAGATGGATACAGTCAAATCAAACTATATTAATATAAAATCTTACTAATTTATAAGGATACTGTCTTTTTAATAAAAATGTCTTAAGTCTTAAAAAAATACATAGATTGGCAGATTGGATGACAGAACAAGACCTAACAACATGTTGTTTGCAAGAGACTCACCTTACAAAGACATCCACAGACTACAGGTGAAAGGACCAGAAAAGATATATGATATAAGTGGAAACTGAAAATAAGCCCTGGTATCTATTTTCATTTCAGACTGAAGTAATTTAAACTCAAAATTAATCAGAAGAGATGAAATAGGTCACTTCATTGAAGGAATCATCCAGCAACAAGATAAGATCATAATATTTATGCCCCAAACAATAATGCATCTGCATATATGAAACAAACCCTTTTCAATATAAAGAATCAAATAGATCACAATTCAATAATACTGGGTGATTTTAGCACACCTCTCTCACCATTAAGTAGATTATTCAGACATACACTATGTATGCTTCACAACTAAAAATTAGTACTAATCAACTGGAACTAACAGACATTTATAGACTCCATCATCCACTGACAACTAAATTCACTTTCTTTTCTGCATATATTCTTGTTTAGTCTGGTGTAAGGGACCTTCTGATTATATGGGCCAAAAGAAAGGACAGATTGCAATATAGTCCAGTAGGCATTGTTGTTTGTCCTACTCAAAACATCATCCAAAAATCAGTAATTGATTATAATTCCAAATGAAATTTGTGCTTTGTAATAGTCCATTCAGGCTACCATGACAAAATACCACACACTACATCACTTAGAAATAGAAATTTACCTCTTATAATTCTGGAGGTTTTTGGTGATTCCGGGATCAAGGTACTGTGTGAGATGAGAGCTCATTTAATCCTAGACTGCTGTCTGTACTCTAACCTCACATTGTAGAAGAGACAAAGGATCTCTTTCAAGTGTCTTTTATAAGGGCACTCATCTTATTCATGAGGGCTCTAACTTCATGACCTAGTCACCTCACAAATGGCCCCTTCTCTGTATACCATCACCTTATAGGTAAGGATTTCAACCTGAATTTTAGGAGAACATAAACTTTTGGACCACAGCATGCTGCTACCAGAATCCAAATATATCTACCCCAAAAGAGTGTTCAAGACATTGGACTCCTAAATCTTTCCTGCTGTGGTAGATCTCTGAATGTTCATGAAGTTTTCTCCCACCCATACATATACATGATGTGCTGCAGAAAGTCAAGATAACCAAAATATTTGCAGACTGTAGTGTAAAAAAGAACAGAAACTAACCATGGGACAATACAACAAATGTGTCCTTCTTTCTTACCACATAAACAGGAACTGATGAGGACTGAGACACATGCATTCCCTAGACCAATAGATAAAATGCCAGATCCTGTTTTTAATCCATTTCAGTAAGGAATACCAGACAACTTACCAGTTGTTTAAATTTTTGATGATATATCATAATCTGCCACAATTCATCTGCTTTTTCTTGGAGTCAAGGAAAAGTTGAATGAAAATATGATGAGAACTCTGATATATTTCTTTTTTGGTGGCATTAATATCTCAGGTTATTCCTAGAATACAATATTGCTTCTCTTCTACTATTTTGGTGAGAAGGAAGGGGCTGGTTGAAGACATCTTATAGGCTTCCACTTGATTATTTCTGCCATAATGGTTCTTAGTGCACAGGTCATGTAACCTGAAGAAAGTAAGGATACTAGTCTTGAAGAATCTGGAAACAAAGACACTCCAAAATACTAAATAAATGACCTTGACTTTTGAATATGTTTGGAGTGTTTAAAAATCATAAAAGGTCCAGAATGACTGAGGGTACAGAAGGAGAGTGATAGTGAAGATTTTAACCTCTATCTTGCAGAACTGATAAGTCATGGAAAGAAATCATTTCAGAATCTTGAAGTTTTTAAAAAAAACAAAGTTAATGACCTATATATATATTTTTTTGTACTGGGATTTAAATCCATGAGTGCTCTAACACTGAATTTTTAAAATATTTTTTGAGACAGGATCTTACTAAGTTGCTAAGGCTAACCTTGAAAAAGAGTACACTTGAAAATTTATAAACATAATTTTAGTAATTAATGGGACAATTAATCATTAAAATTCACAATGCTTGAAACTTAATGATAATTAAAACCTATGAGACATTAATAGATGTTTACACATAAGAGATATAAATATAATGAAACTTATTAAAAATGAAGTGGTAATTTGAGAGAAAAAAATCTTTCACAGTTTTATTTGGAAAAAAGAAAGGGTAAATATTAATGAGCTGTACATTCAAGATATATAGATTGGAAAAGAGTAATAGAATAAATCTCCCACATGTAAATAAAGGTAAGAAAATAATGTAATGAATTAGAAAGCTCACCCACAATTAAGATGGTAAAAAATACAAGGGTAAATTCTTGGAGATATAACTAATAAAACTGAAAAATCTCTTATAGAGACACTACACAGATTTGGTAAATAGTGGAAATACGATAATCAAGAAGTAAATTTTAAAATCACCCCAGTACTTATAACTTTAAGAAGTATATACAAAAACATACTCAAGATTGTAATCATTGATTGTTTTTTATAGCCATTAAATGGGTTTCAAGCATATAAAATAATTTTTTCTTCTTCTTTTTTTTTTTTTTTTTTGCGGGTGGAAGGTACTGGGGATTGAACTCAGGGCCTTGTGCATGCAAGGCAAGCACTCTACCAACTAATCTATATCCCTAGCCTTAAAATAATTTTTTTTTTATATGGACTGAAGTATCATTGATGAGGAAACCAGAAATATGCAGGAAAAGAGTGCAATATACCTGTCAGTTTACGAATTTCAATCTAAATCTTCATCAACTGCACGAAAAACCAAAATGTAAGTATTACAATGTAACTGGTAGAAAAATATGAAAGATGAATATTGTTCTTTAATCAACATCTCAATTTGGAGTGGTGGTTAGAGGGCACTTTACCACTGAGTCACATCCTCAGCATTTTTTATTTTGAGATAGGCTCTCTCTCTTGCTGCTGCTGGCCTCAAACTTGCAATTCTCCTGACTCAGTTTCTCAAGTTTCTGGGATTATAGGTGTGTGCCACCACGCTCAGCCAACCTCTCATTTTTTATACTTTTCAAATTTAGATAATTTTAGGAGAGTATCTTGGGTTTTATTTTATTTTTGAGCAAAAATAAAATTTGTACTCATCTTTAACAAATAGTTATGCACCTTTAAATTATGTTTGGGTCAACAACAAACCACATATAATAGTGTTTCCATAACTTTGTAATAAAGCCAAGAATTTCTGTTTCCTACTAACACCATAGCACTTAATATCATTAAACAATACATTACCTACATGTTTGTGGTGATACTGATTTAAATAAAACCTATTGCATAGTCATATGAAAATATAGTACATGCAATTATGAATAGTACATAATGATTTATAATGATAACAACATGATTTAAAATCATAATAATAATGCTACTTGTTTATGTATTTACTATATCTTTGCTGTTTTATAGTGTACTTCTGCTAATAAAGAAACATTTTACTGTAAAACAGTTTGTTGTATTACACTGACAACAGGATCTTATGTTCATTATATCTCACATTCACTAAATTAGTTTACTTTTCTTATTTGATAGTTTGATTTTGATAAAATGACCTTTAAATAGTAAAAAAATTTAATTTTCAAAAAGAAAAAAGAAAGATACCACATCTGGTAATTGATCTATACTCCTAGATTTGTATAAATGCATAAATACATACTGTGATGTTCACACAAGAAAATCACTTAACACATGTCTGAATATATATCCTTGTCATTAAGCAATGCATGTCTATACTTAATGTTATTTGTGTTCAAAACTATAGGAGAATTTTTTAAAATTATTCCCATTGTCTATAAAAATATGAAGAGAAACATACTTTCTTCACCAACAAAATTTCATTTGGGCTGAGGTGTTCTCTCAGTGGCAGAGTGCTTGCCTTGCCCATGTGAAACCATGGGTTCTACCCTCAGCACCACATAAAAATAAATAAACAAAATAAAGATATTGTGTCCATGTGTAACAAAAAAATATTTTTTAAAAAAGTTTCATTTATGTTCTTTGGGGTAGAAAGTGGTATACACTAATGTTTTTAATTAAATAAAGAATAATATTTCACTTCTCAATATATAAATTGAATTTGTCTCAGACATGTCCAGAAAAATCAATGACAGTGATAACCACTCTGTATTTCTTTTGCACAGAAGAGTTCATAAAACATTTTACAAGCTTTGTATCATAAAACTCATCCATTTCAATCTATGTAGACTCCCCAAAAATATTGATTAAAGGGAAAGAAGTTAGGAATTCTCTATTAAAATCTTCCTGGGTCACAACATAGTCTGTCCTAATGATGGAAAAAGTACACCATAACAAGTGTGTCAAATCCCTACCCCCACACTCCCTTCATATCCAGAATTTCCCCTGTTTTATTCCCCTTTGCTTCATGTCCTTTAATTGTAGATTCTAATCATCAATCTAACCACCCCATCTTCTTCCCCTCTCATTTGTACATTGCTCTCAGGAGTTGGAGGCACTCCAAGCACCATGAAATCATGAAGAGATCATCCCCACCCATCCCAATTTCTCACTCTTATTCACCACCATGCCTGGCACCTCCCGCTTTCCCTCCCTCACTTCTCCTCACTATTCAAATCTAATTCTAAGACAAAATAAACTTTGGCATTGACCATCAGCAACCTTTCTTTTTCTCATCCCTGCCCTCCCCATTTTACCACTGCTCCTCCTCCAAGACAACCTCTCCCAGTGCTTAGAGGCTTGTGAGAGGAGATTAAACTAATCCCATCCACCGACAAGCTCACTAAGCAGTTCCTGAGTAAAGTCCAAAATTCCTGCCAAGCAATAGAGCTGGGGAGGAGGGGGGAAGAATTAATGTAACAATCAGCACATTATAGTAATAACTTCTCCATGAACATTCTTTCCCTTTTACTAATCCCATACAAAGTCGGGAGAAAGTAGGAAGCATGGAGGGTGTGGGGAATGTGGGGGGAAGGAGGAATAACAATTATTTTCTTTTTTCTTTTTAAATATAAATTAATGAACTAAGTATGTTGGCACCACCACCTCCCTTCTTTTTTAAAAGTAATTTAATCGACCTCTTTTCTTCAAAAATGAGAATGAGTGTGTAAATAGCCAACCTTTAAGTGGTTTTGGATTGGTTCATTTGCTAATTAATACTGAAGAAAGTAGACTAGAAAGACTGGGCAGGAAGGAATAAGGCAGTTTTGGAGTGTTTTGTCCACAGCATATTGATGCCTCTTTCTGTAACTCCAGTTCTGAGAATCAAGGCAGCTGAGAGCCATCAGTTCATCTTTGGGAGAGGGTAGCTACTTTCACTCACCAGTGTGTATAAATTCTCTGGATCAGAGGTCCTGAAAAATAATAACAGGCAACATTTGAATCGGTATCTTGAATCCCTCCAGCATTCCCAGCATTAGGACTCCCATTATTATTTTTTGAAGGAATGAATGTGAGTCTCAAAAGCTGAGGTAGGCAGAGGCAGTCACTGCCAGTGGCTGTGTAGGGGGTAAGAAATTTCTTTTCAAATAAAGGTGAATGCAACTGGTGGTGTTTAGAAAAAAAAGTGGGAGAGGTTCTGGGGAAAGTTTAGCCTTGGGGGTAAATCCATGTTTTTGTTTTTTTTTTCTTCTTGGCATTCATTATACCGAAGAATTCCATGTTAAAACAAAATGGGAAAAAAAAAAGTTCTAAATAAACAAACAAAAAAGAGCTCCAAAGACACACTTGAAGGGCTGAAGCCACATTGAGGGTAAGACCAATAAAACTAATAGGTGTTGCCTTGTACAATAACTCAGAGAAAGACTTCACCAATTCTGCCAGCATTTAAGAAAAAGGGCTTCTAACTATGCCCCCACCTAAAAAAAAAAAAAGTGCATTGTATTTAGAAAGGCATTTAAACTGTAGTTATGCAATGTCAGACTTCCCAAAGTTGGCAACAGATCTTTCCAAATACTCTCACAGTTTCCCAAGAAACTTCAGAAAGACAATATCCAAACACTTAGTTTGGATTTCACTTTATTTTGTATATATGTTTTTGCCAGGCGATTTGGAATGAAGGCAGGCTATCGTGAATCCTTGCTGTCCCTTAGTTATTGATAGGAAACAAAAAGTAAAATCATTCTATATTCAACAAATGTTTAATGGACACTTATTCTTGGGAAATTACTGTCTTTAAGAAATACTTTTGTGCTATAATTGCTTTTACAATTACATTTCTTAAGTTCAAATATGTAAAGATTACTCTTGTATTTGGAATTGAGCTAGTATGGGGTTAAGTGGTATCATATGGATTATTTTAGGCACATTTCAGGCATAAACAAATCAGAGGAACAATTTGTTTTGTATTTCTTGTGCAATAGTTTTATCACTACTACAGTTGTGAAATTTGAAGTATCATCAAATACATGTAAATTCACAAGAAGCAATACAACTTATAAAGTACTTTCACGGTGTCTTCACTGTGAGACCCTGTCTCTAATTAAGATACAAAAAAGGGTTGGGGATATGACTTAGTGATTGAGTGCCCCAATACCAAAAAAAAAAAAAAAAAGTGGTGAGGTCTTAGAATGGGATTAAGCCTTTACAATATCCTCATAAGTGAGATTAATTACCTTATAAAAGGACTAGAAGGAAGTAGCTATGCCCTCTTGTTCTTCTGGCATGTGATGACTTGGTGGTTATCCCTCCTGCCCAGCAAAGAGGCAGGAAGAAGATGCACACCAGACAGTGAATCTCTTGGTGACTTGGCCTGAGACTTTCAGCTTCCAGAACTGTGAGAAACAAATTTATGTTCTTTAAACATTTCCCAGTTTCAGGTAGTTTGATGTAGCAATGGGAATAGATTTGTGCAAATTCTGAGGATGATGTCTGGCATATGAGTGCTATGTAATTATTTACATAATTGTATTATTTCCATTTTCTCCAGCTTCCAACATATAGGCAAGATTCCTTGGGTAATTCAAGGCTAATGCTATGTTAAAATGAAAACCTATAAGCCACCTCATCTTTAATCATAACCTATTAGTATTTTCTCAGGAGACAAATAACAATTCTCAATTTCTGTAGTTGTTACAATAGAAGACACAAAAGCAATATAATGGTTTTCTTTTAAGCTTAGGAAGCTGTGAGTTTCTGAATGTTTCTCTGTCTTTATAATTATTTTTCAGTAAAGCTAGGAGGGATTCTCCTGAAACACTTACAAGATGCCAATTTAAGCTGGAAATTTATTTTCCATTCTGAAGATCAAGAAATTAACATTTACTCAGCTTCTACTGTGTATGAAAACTGTGGTTAATAGGTATTGTTAAGACAATATCAGTCCCATTATAGTATGGTGGCATTGAGAAAGAACTTAAAATCCAGTAAAATATATCTGAATTCTGATTTCTTTACTTACTGTTTGCTATGGGGAAAGATAACTTAATATGCCTGTGTCTTGGATTCTCCATCTTTAAAATATTAATAATGGTGCCTAGTGATGTTTTACTCATGATGTAATTGTTATATTAAGCTACATAATATATGCATAACTCTTTCTATAGTGGCTGTAACATTTACAATTCTTCATAGAAGTTTGCCTTTAATTGGTCAGACTAGAAGGCAGAAGTAAAGCAAATACCTCTAAATCAACCTATAATAAGTCTGATCATTAATGAAAAAACATGTACTACAGAAATATAGAAGTGGAAAAAATATTTTCTTCAGGTATTTCAATGATAAATTGATCTCCATTATAGCAAACAAAGATGTATTTATTTTAATTAATTAAATTTTTAAAATTTATTTATTTATATATTTATTTATTTATTGGAGAACTGATATACCCTGAGGTAGGACAGCATGTTGTCATTTTTCCATTACCTCAACAAATACTTAAGGAAGAAAAGGGTATAAAGAGAAAAGGTTCATTTTGTTTTCAGTTAATGATCAGTTGACCCCATTATTTTGGACCTCTGGTAGCACAGTACATTTTGTTTCAACCATGGGAAAGAGAAGGCCATTTTCCTCATAGTAGGAAGCAAGAAGGAAGAAGAGGAAAGGGCCCTTAATGACCTAACTTCCTCCCATTAGGCCCTACCCCTTAAAGCTTTCATATCCTAATACAGCATTTAGGGTCTGGGGACTAAGCCTATAACATGAATATAATTTACCAATACATTTTTTTCCTACTGTGACAGCCATTCAGCAAAGTTAAGGGGGCCCTGCAACAGACCCTTGCAATATAATGATGGTCCTGAGGGAAGATGAGGCTGTGAAAGACAGGCAAGGAAAAAAAAGGTGTCTCATGAAGGAGCTAGGGAAGCCCTAGCCAAGGAATTGATCTGGGATGGACTTAATAAGTAACATAAAGCAGCAGTGGTGCCAGTGCAAAATGGCATACTTGATGACTGGATTTTGGCCCCCCAGGATATAGGGACATAAGCAGCTCAGGCCTTTCTGCTGGCCTTGGCCATGGCAGTTGCATAAAAGCAGGACTAAGGAGGTTTACAAACAGCTAGTCAGAGACTGCAAAAATGTACACCTTTTCCTCCCCATTGGTCTTTTACAGTCTGTTAGAGTGAATACCTGAGGATTAACATCTAATGGTTTATGGTAAATGGATGTCACTCATTATGCAACTTTTGAAAATTAACATATATTCATGTAATTATTGATATCTATTCAGGCTGTATAATGGCCACAGCCTTCACAGGAGAAACCCCAAAAAAAGGGTCATCTCCCATCCACTTAAATATTTTGTAGTTATGGATGTTCCCATGTCTATTAAAACTGACAATGAGCCAGCCTATACTAGCAAGACATTTCAAACCATTTGTAATAATTGGAATATTCAGCACTTAACTGGAATCCCCTATAACCCTCAGGTTCAAGGCATCATAGAAAGAACACACAAGGAATTAAAGATCATGCTACAAAACAGAGGGGGGAAACTATAACAAGTCCCCTCACAATGCCTTGAACAAAACCTTATTTGCTTTAAATTTTCTTTCAATGTCAAAATTTTCTATATAAACAGCAGTCCATAAAGATGCCCCTCTCTCATGGGGCCCTCCCATCTACCTATGGTCTCATGGAAGGGTCCCATAACAAATGCATGAGATGGTCTGGGGTACCTCCTAACCATGGGTCGAAGGTTTGCATATATTAAGAGGAGCCTCACCCCATCTGGGTGTCTGCCAGAAAGTCAAGCCCTGGACCCCCAGAACCACCACCAAAGAAGATGAAGGACCTAACTCTGGAGGAGAAACCCCACAAGCAAAAGACTCAACAAGGCAAACGGACCTCACATAAAGTAACTTGGGGTCATCTTAAAGGTCTTGTTGACCAAGTCATCAGATTGGCACCTTTGCGTGGTGGCAACCTCATCCCTGGGCTATGATGATGGTCCTAATGTGTGCAATACTCACTGCTAACAGTGAAGCCTCCTGTCAGGGCACTAGGCCACCACTTTTAGTAGTGGCCAATTGGCAAGGATCCCTACCTAAGCTTCTTTAATAATTCCAACCTTTTTGATCCCCCCATGAAAAATGCAAGAAACCCTTGCTGCCAACATGCCCAATGATGCTTTTTGGAAAGCCCCCTCAGATAATGATAGAATCCCATGGAATCAATATGTCACTGCATACCTTATTTCCTTGATAAGAGGAATTCCTCTGGGGAAGAGCAACATCTATGCACCTGGGTGGGCACAGCTCCCTATATGATATGCCCCAAAATTACATGAGCTACTTCAGTACCTGCTAAACAGGACAAGCGGCTACCAACCATTATGCAGGAAATCAGTATGGCATGATGGATATTATGCCAATATTGCTGGCTGCTGAGCCCATCAAATGGGCATCAGCTGGCTGGATGAATGGGTCTATATTAAGTTCAGACCCTGACCATGGATTTGCCTTTGAGCCAAACTATACCCACACCCACTATACACAAACTTGTGTTATGCCACCCTTTGCCATGCTAAGAATCAATGATACTGATGCATAAATATCACTCATACAGAGATCCCTTGTGCAGTCAATCCATCCTGCTGGCTCACAAATTGTCTAACCCCTGCTATGAAAGCTAAACATATATTTATCCTCAGAATGCCCCCCAGCAATCTGGTTTCCAGTGAATCTGTCCAGAGAGTGGAGAAGTTCATGGGACAGGAAGATGCAGAATCTTCTGAAAGAGATTCTACACCAGACAAGGCGTGCAATTAGCCTCATCATCCTAGGATTGTTGACCTGGTAGCTGCCATCACTGCCACAACCATTGCTGCTGCTTCATTCACTCAGTGTATCCAGACTGCTCAGACTGTAAACAATTTGTCTACTGCCATGGAAAAAGCCTGTGCTGTTCAAAATGACTTAAATAAACTGTCCCAAGCTGCTATTTTAGTCATTCAGTAAGAACTAGGCCTCCACCAGGAACAACTTGATATTCTGTTTATGTTGCAAAGGCTCACTTGTGACCCTGAATTTCATAGTATTTGTGTCACCCAATATACTGTATCTGTCACCCAATATACTGTATCTGTCACCCAATATACTGTATCTGACTATGCTCTCTTACACGTCTCGAATTTTTCTCAGTATATTAAGGGCACTTGGGATGCTAACTATGTTATGACTATGCATAAACTTACTAAGGCAATTGTCAAAATCAATGAAACTAAGGTGTTTATTTTGACAACCTCTTCTCTCTTCCAGGGATTAACTGAACATTGGAAAGATCTGATAGCCAAATTAACTAATCCTCATAATGCTATTATCCTGGTCCTACTGTTTATAATAGTTAGACATTTTTTCTTGTGTTTTGAGGTGCTTAGGTATCATGTAAAGTCCACCAAACAAAAAAGAGCAATGCTGGCTGAAGTCCTTGTGGAACAGTCAAAGGGGGGATATGTGGGGACAAGTGCATGGAGTACTGCATACATGGCATACAATAAGGGTGACTGAGTGGCAAACCACTCCTTTGTGCTAGACATGTGAGAGGCAAACCTCTTACCTCACAGGCACAGCCCTGGGCATGAGGCTGCATGTTGCAGTCCCTGTGCTTTCTCCACTGCTCCTCTGTTGGTCATTGCAAGGACAATTGGCCAGAAATTGTATTGGTGGCTATCTGTAATCTGCTTAGCTACTTCCTGAGTATATATACATGGTAACTGCACAATAAAATCAGACCATCTTCCTGCTTGATCTCCAGAGGTCTTGATTGGCAACTCCACAGCCACACTCTCCTCTACCCTGTTTTGTGGACCTCCTCGATGGACAAGAAAGAGCACACAAAACAGATCTATGTGAGCCAGTCTGTTCTGATTGCTAATTTGACTATGCTCTCAATTATATTAATCATTCTTTTGATGATTAAGTGTTGCTACTTGTCCCCTGCCACTCTGGGATCAAATTTACCCATCACATTATATCCATTTTACTTAAGTGTCCCTACTCAGTGGTAACAGTTCCTATTGTAATTTTTACAGGAAATAGCAACCCCATAGAACTTTAAGAATGCTGGTGCTCTAGTCACAAATTTCTTTCTTTTTTTTTTTAATTTTTTTTAGAAGAGAGAGAGAGAGAGAGAGAGAGAGAGAGAGAGAGAGAGAGAGAGAGAATCTTAATATTTGTTTTTTAGTTTTCGGCAGACACAACATCTTTGTTTGTATGTGGTGCTGAGGATCGAACCCGGGCCACATCCCCAGCCTACAAATTTATTTCTGAGTCATGGTGTAAAGTGTGATCTCTAGACAGTCCAAAAGTTGGTGAGCAGATCTTATATGGTAGATTTCATTTTTAAATTTTCAATCTCTCCAAGCCTTTGGATCATTTCCCCATGCACCAAGCAGCTCTGGTAATTCAACTGTTTTTGGTGTGGGCCACCTTTTGGTTTGTTTCAGCCAAATAACCGCTCAGACTGTTAGACAGTTTTCTAACCTTCCGAAGTATAAGGTTAAAATCAGAATATCTTCTTAGTAGATCCACAGCAATAAATTTAACCTGACACCATTTTTATTTTCCTGACGCCATTATGTTATGTCCTCAATATCATAAACACACATATTTCATAGTTTTCTGCTTGGGAATATTGTAAAAATCTCTCTCAGGTCATATAAGACTTAACTCAAGCTATAGGACCAGAAGAGAAGAGTAGTAGGAATGGGTCTTGAGAAGAATTGGTAGCATCTTAAAAGACAACTACCTCAGGGGAGGCCATTATAATTTCCTTATGCAGAGCAGGGGTAATTTCCTTAGACAGAGGTGAAATGTCATCTTCTTCAGGCAAACATGACTCTTCATAATATAGGAGTTTAATGTCCCTAGTGTCATCAAGAACTTCTCACCTCATCCCATTCCCATTTTTAAGATTGCATTCTATCCCAGTGAATAAACTTGCTTCAATGGCAAAGTTGATAGTCCAAACTGAGTTGTAATTTAGTCACTTGTGAGATGAGGTTCTTAGTGTGGTTTTCAACAATCTCTCCATTACTGATATAGGAGATTTGTATTTCTTTCAGGATGGACATAGGTCACTTATGCAATGCTTCAGCCAGGAATTTGAACCACCAAGCTTATTGATTTCTTTCTCTACTTTATCCAGCACAATTTTCAGTAACTAGACCATATCATTTAATTCATTAATTTGACAAAAATTTCCTGAGGTATGAAATTCTTCATACATTTCTGTGTACACACATACTTTTTTCTGTTATACATACATCTGTTTTTTTTTTTAAGAAATGTTTTCAGTTATTTTTTTAAGGACATAAGGAAGTGTACTTTAGCTCTTAGGAATTGTGAGTTAAGATGTCATTTCTGCAATCATCATCTAACTAAGAGACAATGAGAATATACAAAGTAGAAAGAACCTAGACCTTGGATAACATGGTTGATTAACTGAATCCACCAACCATCAGCCACCTCACCAATAAACTTAGTATTATATAAGATAAGCCTATCTCTTTTGCTTAAAATTTTAAGATAGTTTGAATTAAGTCTTATCTGCATTATATTACTTTTTATTTAACTTTTTATTTGTTTTAATTAGTTACACATGATAGTAGAAGGTGTTTTGATACATCATATATAATGGAGTATAACTTCTTATTTTCCTAATTATACATGATGTAGAATCCCACCAGTCATACATGTACATAGAGTAATAATGGTCTGATTCATTCTACTATTCTTCTTACCTCCTCCCCTCTCTTTACTCCTCTCTACCTAATCTGAAGTATCTCTATTCTTCCCTAATCCACCCCCTATTGTGAATTAGCATCTGCATGTCAGAGAAAACATTCAGCCTTTGGTTTGGTTTTGGCTTATTTTGCTTAGCATGATATTCTCCAGCTCCATCCACTTACCAGCAAATGCCATAATATCATTCTTATTTAAGGTTGAGTAATATTCCATTGTGTATATATACCATACTTTTTTAATTCCTTCACCTGTTGATGGCTATTTAGTTTGGTTCCATAGTTTTGTTAATGTAAGTTGAGCTGCTACAAACATTTATGTGGCTGCATCATTGTAATACGCTGATTTTAAGTCATCTGGGTATAAACTGAGAAGTGGATAGTTGGGACAAATGATGATTCCATTTCAAGTTTTCTGAGCAATCTCCATACTGCTTTCCATAGTGGTTGCCCTTACTAGCATTTCCACCAGCAATGTATGCATGTACTCTTTTCCCCACATCCTCATCAACCTTTACTTTTGTTTATATTCTTGAAAATTGCTGTTCTGACTAGAGTGAGATGAAATCTTAGAGAAGTTTTGATTTGTATTTCTTTAACTGCTGATGTTGAACTTTTTCATATATTTGTTTGATTATATATAATCTTCTGAGAAGTGTCTGTTCAGTTCCCTAGCCCATTTATTGATAGGGTGTGTGTGTGTGTGTGTGTGTGTGTGTGTGTGTGTGTGTGTTTTAAGTTTTTTGAGTTCTTTATATATGCTGGAGTTTAATGCTCTGTCTGAGGTGCATGTGGTAAAGATTTTCTCCCATTCTGTAGGCTCTCTCTTTGTGTTATTGTTTCCTTTGCTGAGAAGCTCTTTAGTTTGAATCTATCTCATTTACTGGTTTGATTTTCTTGTGCTTTAGGGGTCTTGTTAAAGGATGTCAGATCCTAAGTCAACATGGTAAAGATCTGGACCTACTTTTTCTTCTCTTAAGTACAGGGTCTCTGGTCTAGTGCCTAAGTTTTTTATCATGTTCAAAACACTAAAAAAACCCCGGATTACTAGGAACATACCTCAATATTGTAACAGATCCATGCTAAGCCCAAAGCTAACATAATTCTAAATGTAGACAAATTGAAGCATTCCCTCTAAAAACTTGAACAAGACTGTCAGTACCAGCACAGCCATACTTGCGATTTCCAGTGAGAGGTGAAGGGGATAAGAAGAATAAAGACTCACACATGCAGACTTTGAAAATAAAGCCAGGGTCAGTTGGAGTGCTACTCTCTGATGGAGAAGCAGATCTAAAAAGTTACAGCAGCAATTTTTATTTATATATATCCCATTGTCAGGTTAAAGGCTATGCAAGCATTATTCTGTATTCAGGAAAGTTACAGAAACTAGAAACATCTATGTAGCTCTTCCACATTTGCAATGTACAATGTTAGGAGTTTTGTGTAGTGCTTAAGAAAGTCCATTGTTTAAAGTTACTATTAAGTGGGCAGGCTCAGGAGTTAACAGAGCGGATGAAACATTGTGATATTCTAGCATAAGAATTCCTCTATTCCCAGGAGCTATGTGCCTGAGATCAAAGCACACAAGACTCTTGCACAGTGCCTCCTCATACAGAGCATTAGCACAGAAGCTAAGCATCCTGTGCTCTTGCACAGAAACATTCCCAGGGACCAGGCATGCCATAGCCCTGAGGTCATCAGAGACCCCAATCTCAGATACTGCCCTCCCATTCTCAGATCAGAGACCCCAATCTCAGATACTGCTCTCCCATTCTCAGTTACCTCTCTCCACACAAGACAAGGATGCCCTTTTTCACCACTTCTCTTCAACATCATCCTTAAAACTCTAGACAGAGCAATTAGACAGGAGAAAGAAATTAAGGGAATATGATTAGGAAAAAGAGAATTCAAACTATCAGTATATTTAAATGAACCAAAAAATTCCACCAGAAAATTTCTTAAACTCATAAATTCAGCAAAGTAGCAGGTTAAAAAAGTCAACACTCATAAACCAAACATGTTTCTATACATCAATGATGAATTTACTGAAAGAGAAATTAGGAAAACTACCCCATTCACAATAGCGTCAAAAAATACTTGGAAATCAATCTAACAAAAGAGGTAAAAGTCCTCTACAATGAAGATTACAGAAGACTAAAGAGGAAATTGAAGAAGACCTTAGAAGATGGAAAGACCTCCCATGCTTCTGGATAGGCAGAATTAGTATTGTCAAAATGACCATACTTCCAAAAGTAGTATACAGATTTAATGCAATTCAAATTAAAATCTCAAAGATATTCTTCAAAGAAATAGAAAAATCAATGAAATTCATCTTGAAAAATAAGAGACCCAGAATAGCCAAAACAATCTTTAGCAATAAGAGTGAAGCATGAGGCATCACAATACCAGACTTTAAACTATACCACAGATGTATAGTAACAAAATCAAGCATGGTATTGGCATCAAAACAGACAAATAGACCAATGGTACAAAATAGAAGACACAGGGACAAACCCACACAAATACAGTTATCACATACTAGACAAAGGTGCCAAAAACATTTACTGGAGAAAAATAGCCTATTCAATAAATGGTGCTGGGGAAATTGAAAATTCACATGTAACAAAATAAAATTAAACCACTATCTCTCACCTGCATGAAACTCAACTCAAATTAGATTACTTTTCTGACATAAATGCTGCAAGATATTGAAAGAAAATATTTGAGTCAATATGTGTAGGAGAAATACTTTGACATCATACACCTTCCCATATGAAACAATATTACAAAGCAAGTTTGTGTCAATGCCAGAACTAAATCCACATAATCCTCAATTCAATTTCATTCTTCCTTCCTCTGCATTTGTTAGTGTATGATTTTATTAAATATCCTTCATTGCTCTGATATTTATGGTTTAATAATCCATATGTGCTTTCTGGAGTTCTTAACTGAAAGATAAGCTGAAATTATTTAAAAATATTTTTCTACTTATTAGCTAGTGAATTTTATCTATGACATTGTCTTCTTGTATCAAAGAGCTTATTTATTTTTTCTCCATATCCTAGCAACATATAAAATAAAAGCCCAGGGAGTTAACTTACACTGTTTCTGAGCTATCAATCTCACAAATGGCTTGTCCAAAACTATCATCTGTTTCACATAGAACACATCCATCTATTTCTATGAAAGTCACAAAAGATAACCGAAGCTGGACTGAAATTAGTTCTTTGTTGCAACTTTCCAATCTGTCAAATTATGAGGATGAAAAATGAATTAGCAAATAGCAGGGCTTGTCAACTCTAAAGACAAGCACAATAAAATCTGGAAGGATATATGTGATGACCAACTTTTTAATGTATTACATTTCATTTATAAATATACATTGAAAGCTTATGTGATCATAAATATTCACCATAGTTGTGCATTCCCCCCCCCAAAATCAAGATATTCCTTTTTGTCTGTTATACTGTTTGTTTTCACTTAAAATCTTACATAAAAAGAGAATTATAGAACATTAGGTATGTTACAGACCACTGAGTATAAGCCTACCCTTTGGAAGTTGACAAAACTGAAATCTGACAAGTTAGGTGATTTCTCCACAGGCAAAGATCTGGTCAGATTTAGAGTCATGACTTGGCACTTGGATTAAAAAAAAAAAAAGGTAGGCAGTGTATTGATATATTATTTAACTTGCCCAACTTCTTTTGCTAAAACACAGGAAATAAGAATTCAAATACAATTCTCTCCCATTCCCCTGTTCACTTCCAGCTATGAAGCTACTCCAACATAAGATTGTGAAATTTCATAATATGTGTCTTAGCAATTAGTTTATCCAGAAAACTAAAGGTGCCTTTTATGTTCCAAACATTTGAATAAACACTAGTTATAGAATGGAGAAGAAACAAATGTGGTCCCTAATTATGTTAAATAGACAATATATGGAGATTTCAGGAAGAGTGTGGCAACATAAAAATATAGTGTCATCTGAAAAGACACCTGTAAGTAAAAAATAAGCAAGGGTCATCTTTGTGTGAAGCATGGATGAGAGGAAGAAGAGCAGTAAAAATCAGTATATCAGAGATAGGGAATGGTAAATAAAATATGCTCTAAATTGACAAAGTACTACATGAGTTGAATGAACTGTGACTGGTACACAGTAAGCGATCTGAACAGTGATAAAGTCAGAAAGGTGAGACCTTTGTAAACTCACAGTGAAAGTCTTTAGCTAACAGAGAAGTTTGGGAGACATAATATGAAAGATTTGAGAAAAGGGGATGTGAAGCCATCTTGGAGAGCCAATAGATAATGTTCAGAATCTACTCAAATTTTAAAATCATAAGTTTGAAGGGAAACTATTTGTGGTAGGTTGAAAATAGTATCCTAGAAGTGCCAGATCATAATCCCTGGAATCTCTTGATGTTAAGTTTATGTAGATATGACTAAGAAACGTGAAATAAGGAGATTACTTGAATTTATACAAATGCCTTAAATGTCGTCAGGAGCTGCCTGGATGCAGAGGCCTTTAAGTCCTGATGCTCAGGGTTCTAAATAATTATTGCATTCAGTCTGGCACAGTAGTGCCAGGTCGCAGTAATTTGGGTGTTATCCCAGCTCAGATAACAAGGCTTGGCTCCAGGAGTAGGTGTCACTCGCTAGGGTGAGTTATACTCCCCTGTCTTTGTCATCCTACCCTTCGCCCTTTTGGAGATAAAATGTTCCGTGGAACCTCCCCTTATGTCTCCCCTGTATAAAAATAAAGAACTCCCGTGGCTCTCTCTCTTTTTCCATGGACCCCTAAGGTCAGAGAGCTGTCCCCAATTTTGAAAAGGTACTTCTGTGTGTTTGCATGTTTTCTTTGATGTTTTCAGAATAGTCAGATTTTGTGAATCCAGCATGAGATCACCAGCTAGGGTGGTGACAGGTTGGCAATAAATATAAGTGTCCTTGTGGTGGCATAAAAATAAGGCAGAGGGAGATGACACACATAAGTGAGGAGGGGGCCATATGATCACAGGCAGAAACTGGAGGGATGCAGCCACACGTCAAGTGATAGTAGATGGAAGAGCCAAGTAATGTGTTCTACCCCAAACCCTGTAGAACAAGAAGGGCTCCAATACCTGGATTTCAGTCCAGTGATAATGACTTCAGGTCTCTAACCTCCAGAACAGTGAGAGAATGATTTTCTGTTGTTTTTAATCACCATTCTTAGGAAACTAAGATGTCTTTCTGTTTAGTTGTATGACACTTTTCAGCTACTCCAGGGTAAATGTAGAGATGACAGATAATTGAGTTCATTGTTTTAAAACTGATGGAGAGAAAAAGGGAATGGAATTCTGGGTGTTTCTGAAATAATGACTAAAACCACAACAACAACAACAAATATGAAATCTAAGCTGTTCAAGAGGGAAAATAAGGATAAAATGTAGCTGATGTATAATGAAAATATAAAGATATCCGAGGTTAGAGGTCATAATATGGTTGAAAAAACATAAGTACCTGTTAGTAGTCATTAAATGTTGAATGAAAATAAATATCATGTTTAGAATTATTGGGTATTTTCAAGCTCAAAACAGCCCTGGATAATTATCAATGGAGGTTAGGAAATTGGAAGTGTCGAAAATTGGAGACTTGACCAAGGAAGCTACTTCCCAGGTCTACATTATAAAACTTCCTTGTATAATGAAGACTAAATGTTAAAATTAAAAGTACATCTCTTTATAGTATATTAGATTTAGGTTCCCATTGAGAAATTAGTAGGACAGAGAAATACTTCTACAAGTATATTGTAACAGGGTAACCAGATACTTGTTTAACTTTATGGATCAAAAGATATCTTCAAAATGCACATTAAAAAAGAGGAACTTTGTATTTGGGAAGACTTGTGTTTCAAATTGTTTGTCTTAACTTTCTACTTTAATTATTTTCCATAAAATTAATCAATACAATTTTAAGTATACATTGATATATGCCTCTGGGACTTGCTTCACATATCGAATTTCTAGATAATGTGCTCATAAATGTATTAGAGACCATCAAATTATCTTAGTCACAAGTGTGTATTCTAAGAACCCTGTATCTAGGTTGAAGTGCTGACATAGGCTTTACTTATTTTGCCAAGTAGCTCAGTTTGATCCAATATAATACGGCACCTATACTGTTTACTGAGATTCTATTTAGAAAATTCTTAGGCAGGACTAATATCCCACCCTCAATACTCCTACACTTCAGTGAAGGTGAAGCTTAAAGGAATATGATCTCCACTGGAAAAGTGACATCACAGATTTTATTTGCATTTGGAGCACCTATCTTTACTCTTCCTGTTGTTCTGCAGGGTCAGCATGAGAAAAGTGTTTATTGTCTGAGCCTTCAAGTGGTTGACAGATTTCAGACTTCAGACTTCAGACTTCAGAGGTGGGTAGTGTGAGGAGGCCTCATAGAGATATTAAAAAGTTCTCATTTCAAGCTGGGTGTGGTAGTGCATGCCTGTAATCCCAGCAGCTTGGTAGGCTGAGGCAGGAGGATCTCTTATTCAAAGCCAGCCTGAGCAATAGCGAGGAGCTAAGAAATTCAGTGAGAGTTTATACTTTATGTGTCTACATAAAATATAAAATAGGGCTGAGGACATGGTTTAGTGATCAAGTGCTCCTGACTTCAATCCCCAGTACCCCACCTCACCCCCAAAAAAATTCTCATTCCAAAAGAAGCTGAACTGCAAGATTCAGTTTGAGGTATGCAGTAGTGACCTATACTGTATTCACATATCATTCGTTGTCCCTCCCTCTGAATATTTTCTTCCTGTTCCTTACAGAGGACTTTTACTGTTGTTTTATTATTTAAAGTTGACATCTATTAAGTACCAGTTAGTATGGCTTTGCCATAGGACACAGTGCTTTGAAATCCAGTGTAACCAGTGATGGAAAGATAAACCAGCTCTGTGATGATGAACTATGCTCCTGTTTGCAATATTTGCCAAAATAGCACGTCAGGAACGTGCCCATCCTTTTATATCATGACTACCTTTTTCTTTAATTTTTGACGTATTTTATGAGAGCACATCACTTGCTCTGGAAAGGCATAGGGAAACTAAATTTTCTCAGGTTTATTATGCTATCTAGAGAATTCCATGATGGTTTTCAAATATGTCAAACCCTTTTATAATCCTCTCCCATTGAAGGTAGGTGCAATTAAGATATGTTTTTAGCAAAGGTGATGAAATAGTCACTCCTATGATTGTAAGATGTGATGAACATTATTTTCCAAAGTACATGTGTGAAGACATGAAGTAATATCAATATACTTTGTATACAACCAGAGATGTGAAAAATTGTGCTCTATATGCATAATAAGAATTGTAATGCAATCTGCTGTCATATATAAATAAAAAAATAATTTTTTTAAAAAAAAGATAACTTCTCTTTCTGTCTTTGAAGAAGTAAGCTACCATGTGGAAGAGGACCAGTGATAAGGTCCCATAGTAAGAAAATGGTAAATCCCCTAGGAGCTGAAGTTAGCCCCTTGCTGACAGGCAGCTAGATAGAGTTCTACATAAATAATACTATAATCACAAGGAATGGAATTTTTCCAGGAACTACATTTTGTATGATTATTTTAACTAGGCAAGTATCTGGAGCTTTAGAAGGGAATATAATCCAGATGACATCTAGACTACAGCTATGTAAGACCTTGAGCAGAAAATACACCTAGGCTCCTGGCACATGAAAATTGGTCAACGTGAATGACTTAAAGACACTAAATGTGTATTAATTCATTAGCAACAATAGAAAACTAATGCAATAGTACAACTGGATCATAGGGTAGTTCTATTTTGAGTTTTTGAGGAACTTCCATACTGATGCATTAGTGACTGAAGTAATTTCCCACCAACATCTTCATCAGCATTGATTGGTATTGTATTTTTGATGATTGCCATCATATATATATATATATATATATATATATATATATATATATATATATATATATATAAATCCCCCACTTGATTATGGTAAAAAATATTTTTTAAATATGCTGTAGGATTCAGTAGGCTAGTTTTGGAAGGACTTTTGCATTGATGTTTATCAATGATATTGGCCCATACCTTTCTTTTTTGTTGTATCTTTATCTGGTTTTGGCGACAAAGTAATTTGGGCCTCGTAGAATGTGTTACAAGAATTCCCTCCACTTCAGTTTTTTGGAATAGTATAGGAAGTATTGGTATGAAGTCTTCAAATGCTTGTTGAAACTCAGCAGTGAAGCTTTCTGGTCTTGAGCTTTTTTCTTCATGAAAGGTTTTTCATTGTTTATTCAATCTTGTTACTTGTTATTAGGATGTACAGATTTTCTAATACTTTCTGGTTTAGACTTTGTAAGGTTATGTTTGGGAATTTGTCCATTTCTCCAAGAATACTAAATTGGTTTATGTAGAATGTTTATTATAATTTTGAAAGACCCTATGTATTTCTGTGGTATCAGCTTGATATCTGTATTTTTATATCTGGTTTGTTTCTTGGAATCTCCTCTCTTCTTTTCATAGTTAGTCTTACTAAACAAAGGTTTTGTCTTTTTTTTATAACTTTGAAAACTCAGGTCTTTGCTTTGTTGATTTTTTATATTGTTTTAGTTTTTCATTTCACTTATTTATGCTCTGATATTTACTCCCTTTACTTCTACTATGTTTGGGTTTACTTTGTGCTTGTTTTTCTACTTCCTTGAGATGTTTGATTTATTCTACTATCAGTCCCTTCTATTGCACTTTCAATTTTATTTGAGTATTTTTCAGCAATAAGATTTCTGTTTGATGTCTTTAAGTTGCTTTTATTTCTAGGCTAAGTATCTCTGGTACAATGCTGAAGTGTTTCCATAATTTGCTGTTGCTGATTTTTTGTTTGTTTGTTTTGATGTTGTTGTTTTTTCAGACTCACTGAATTTATTTTAAATAATGTTTTAAATTCTCCATCCAAGAATTTGAACATATGAGTTACTATTGTCTCAGTTTCTGGCACTTTTTTTTCTTTTTCTTTTTTGCTTTCTTTCTTCCTTCTCCTTCTCCTTCTCCTTCTCCTTCTTTTTTTTTTTTTTGGTACCAGGGATTGAACTCAGGAGCATTTAACCACTGAGCCATATCCCCAGCCTATTTTTTAGATTTTAATTTTTTTTTTTTAATTTTGAGACAAGGTCTCACTAAGTTGCTGCAGCTGACTTTGAACCTTTGATCTTCCTGCCTCAGACTTCAGAGTTGCTGGGACCTTATTTTTACTTTTAAGTATAATCACAGTTTTTTGTTTTTTTTTTTACTGTTAAGTATGATCACGGTTTTGTTGATGCTCACAGTGCTTTGTTTGTGATGTCATTTGGATATTTAAGGATGAGGTATTTATTTCAGTCTTAAAAATTTTATGTATTCTAATTTGTTATATATGACATCAGAATATATTTTAATTCATATTATACATATAGAATACATTTTTCATGTCTCTCTTTGTACACAAAGTAGAGTCAAACCATTTGTGTCTTCGTACATGTACTTAGGGTAATGATGTCCATCTCATTCCACCATCTTGCCTACCCCCATAACCCCTTCCTTCTCTTTCCTCCCCTTTGCCCTATTTAAAGTTCATCTGTTCCTCCCATGCTCCCACCCCATCCCCATTATGAATCAGCCTCCTTATATCAGAGAAAACATTTGGCATTTGTATTTTTTTTTTGATTGGTTTACTTAGCATTATATTCTCTAAATCCATTTATCTGCAAATGCCATGATTTTATTCTCTTTCAATGCTGAATAATATTCCATTGTGTATATATACCACATTTTCTTCATCCATTCTTCTAATGAAAGGCATCTAAGTTGTTCCACAATTTAGCTATTATGAATTGTGCTGCTATAAACATTGATGTGGTTGTGTCCCTTAGTATGCTGTTTTTAAGTCCTTTGGGTATTGACTGAGGAGTGGGATAGCTGGGTCAAATGGTGGTTCCATTCCCAGTTTTCCAAGAAATAACCATACTGCTTTTATTATTAGCTGCACCAATTTGCAGTCCCATCAGGAATGTATTAGTGTGCCTTTTCCCCCACATATTCGCCAACACTTATTGTTGTTTGTATTCTTAATAGCTTCCATTCTGACTGGAGTGAGATGAAATCTTAAAGTAGTTTTTATTTGAATTTTTCTAATTACTACAGATGTTGATCATTTTTTCATGTATTTGTTGATTAATTGTATATCATCTTCTGAGAAGTGTCTGTTCGTTTCCTTGGCCCATTTATTTATTGTGTTATTTGTTGTTTGGTATTTAGCATTTTGAGTTTTTATATATCCTGGAGATTGCTGCTCTTTCTAATGTGAGTGTAGTAAAAATTTGCTCCCATTCTGTAGGTTCTCTCTTTACCTCACTGATTGTTTCTTTTGCTGAGAAGAAGCTTTTAATTTGAATCCATTCCATTTATTGCTTCTTGATTTTAATTCTTGCACTATAGGAGTCTTATTAAGGGAGTTGGAGCCTAATCCAACATGATGGAAATTTGGGCCTACTTCTTCTTTTATGTGGTTCAGGTTCTCTGGTTTAATTCCTAGGTCCTTGATGCACTTTGAATTGAGTTTTGTGTATGGTGGGAGTCAGAGTCTTAATTTCCTTTTGTTTCATATGGATTTCCAGTTTTCCCAGCATCATTTGTTGAAGTGGCTATCTTTTCTCCAATATATGTTTTTGTCACCTTTGTCTAATATGAGATAACTGTAATTATGTGGGTTTGTCTCTGTGTCTTTTAAATCTATACCATTGGCCTACCAGTTTAGTTTGGTGCCAGTACCATCCTGTTTTTGTTATTATTTCTCTGTAGTATAATTTAAGGTCTGGTATAGTGATGCCACCTGCTTTACTCTTCTTGCTAAGGATTGCTTTAGCTATTCTGGGTGTCTTATTTTTCCAAATGAATTTCATAACTGCTTTTTCTATTTCTATGAGGAATTTCATTGGGATTTTGATTGGAATTACATTGAGTCTATATAGTGCTTTGGTAGTATGGTCATTTTGACAATATTCATTTTGCCTATCTAAGAACAAGGTAGATTTTTCCATATTTTACGGTCTTCTTTAATTTCTTTCTTTAGCATTCTGTAGTTTTCATTGTAGAGGTCTTTTACCTCTTTCATTAAGTTGATTCCCAATTTTTTTTGAGGCTGTTGTAAATGAGGTAGTTTTCCTAATTTCTCTTTCAGAGGATTTGTCATAGGTATACAAAAATGCCTTCAATTTATCAGTGTTAGTTTTATATCCTGCTACTTTGCTGAATTCATTTATTAGTTCTCAAAGTTTTCTGGTGGAATTTTTTGAGTCTTTCAGGTATAGAATCATATTGTCAGCAAATAGTGCTAATTTGAGTTCTTCTTTTCCTATCCATATCCCTTTAATTTCTTTCCTCTATCTAATTGCCCTGGCTAGTGTTTCAAGAACTGTGTTAAATAGAAGTGGTGAAAGAGGGCATCCCTGTCTTGTTCCAGATTTTAGAGGTAACGCTTTCATTTTTTTTTCTCTTTTTAGATTGATGTTGGCCTGGGGCTTAGCATTGAGAGCTTTTACCATATTGTGATATTTTCCAGTTATCTCTAGTTATTCTAGTGTTTTGAACATGAAGGAATGCTGTTATTTTGTCAAATGCTTTTTCTGGGTCTAGTCAGATGATCATGTGATTCTTATCTTTAAGTCTATTGATGTGATAAATACAATTATTGATTTCTGTATATTGAATCAACCCTGAATTCCTGGGATGAAACCCATTTGATTGTGGTGCACTATCTTTTTGATATGTTTTTGTATTCAATTTGCCAGAATTTTAGTGAGAATTTTTGCATCTATATTCCTTAGAGATATTGGTCTGAAATTTTCTTTCTTGGATGTGTTTTTGTCTTGTTTTGGAATCAGGATTGTATTGGCCTCATAGAATGAATTTGAAAGGGTTTCCCCTTTTTCTATATCATGAAATAATTTGTGGAGTGTTGGTATTAGTTCTTTTTTAAAGGTCTTGTAGAACTCAGCTGTGTATCCATCTGGTCCTGGGCTTTTCTTGTTGATAGGCTTATGATGGCATCTTGTATTTCAGCACTTGAAATTGATCTGCTTAACTTATGCATATCATCCTGATTCCGGTTGGGCAAATCATTGACTCTAGACATTTGTCATTGCCTTTGAAATTTTCTATTTTATAGGAGTACAAATTTTCAAAATGATTTCTAATTATCTTCTGTATTTCTGTAGTATCCATCATGATATTTCCTTTATCATCACGTATGTTAGTAATTTGAGTTTTCTCTCTTTTTCTCTTCATTAGCATGGCTAAGGCTTTATCAATTTTATTTATTTTTTTCAAAGAACCAACTTTTTTCTCTTTTTTTCAATTGTTTCAATTTTATTGATTTCAGCTCTGATTTTAATTATTTCCTGTTATTCCTGGATTTTGGTATTGATTTGTTCTTATTTTTCTAGGGCCTTGAGATGTAATGTTAGGTTCTTTATTTGTTGACTGTTTCTTCTTTTATAAAATGATTCCATGCTATGAACTTTCCTCTTAGTACTGCCTTCATAGTGTCCCAGAAATTTTGATATGTTGTATCAGTGTTCTCATTTACCTTGAAGAATTTTTTAATCTCCTCCTTGATGTGTTTTGCAACCTATTGCTCATTCAATAGCATATTATTTAGTCTCCAGGTGTTGGAAGAGCTTTTATTTCTTATTTTATCATTGATTTTTAATTTCATTCCATTATGATCTGATAGAATGCAGGGTAGTATCTCTACTGTTTTGTATTGCTAAGAGTTGCTTTTTGTCATAATATATGGTCTGTTTTAGAGAAGGATCTGTGTGCTGCTGAAAAGAAAGTGTATTCACTCTTTGATGGATGAAATATTCTATATATGTCAGTTAAGTCTAAGTTATTGATTGCATTATTGATTTCTGTAATTTCTTTGTTTAGCTTTTGTTTGGAAGATCAATCCAGTGGTGAAAGAGGTGTGTTAAAGTCACCCAGAATTATTGTGTTGTGGTCTATTTCACTCTTGAACTTGAAAATACTTTGATAAACATAGATGCTCCATTGTTTGGGACATATATATTTATAATTGTTATTTTCTGTTGATGTATGTTTCCTTTGATCAGTATGAATGTCTTTATTTATCCCTATTAATTAACTTAGTCTTGAAGTCTACTTTATTTGATATGAGTATGCAGACCCCTGCATGTTTCTGCAGTCCATGTGAGTGGTATGTTTTTTCCCACCCTTTCACCTTTAGTCTGTGGATTTCTTTTCCTATACAATGAGTCTCCTGGAGGCAGCATATTGTTGGGTCTTTTTTTTTTTAAAATCCAATCTGCCAGTCTATGTCTTTTGATTGGTGAGTTTAGGTCATTAACAGTCAGGGTTATTATTGAAACATGATTTGTATTCCCAGCCAATTTTGTTTGTTTTTGGTATTTAACTTGAGTTGAATTCTCTTTTGATTAGTTTTTCTTTTAGTATGATACCTACCTTTGCTGGTTTTCATTGTTATTTTTCATTTCCTCCTCATGGAATATTTTGCTGAGGATGTTCTGTAGTGTAAGCTTTCTAACTGTAAAATTTTTTAAAATTTTGTTTAACATGGAAGGTTTTTGCTTCAGTATCAAATCTAAAGCATCATTTTGATGGTTATAAGAATCTTGGTTGACATCTATTTTCTTTCAGAGCTTGGTATATGTTGTTCCAGAATCTTCTAGCTTTCAGGGTGTGGGTTGAAAAATCTGCAGGTATCCTAACTGGTTCCCCCTATATGTAATTTGATTCCATTCTCTTGTGGCTTTTAAATTTCTCTCCTTATTCTAGGCATTTTCATTATAATGTGCCTTGGTGTGGTTCTGTTGTGATTTTCTACATTTGGTATCCTGTAAGTCTCTTGTATTTGGTTTTCCAATTCATTCTTCATGTTTGGAAAATTTTATGCTATTATTTTATTGAATATATTGTTTATTCCTTTGTTTGGAACTCTATGCCTTCCTCTATCCCAATAACTCTTAAATTTGATCTTTTTATGTTATCCCATATTTCTTGAATATTCTACTCATGGTTTCTTACCATCTTCACTGTGTGGTCTACATTCTTTTTAAGATTATATATTTTCTCTTCATTGTCTGAGGTCTTGTCTTTCAAGTGGTCTAATCTGTTGGTGATGCTGTCTAGTGAGCTTTTAATTTGGTTTATTGTTTCTTTCAAGAATTTCTGTTTTTTTTTTCCTCAGAACCTCTATATTCTTATTGAAATAATTTTTGCTTCCTGTATTTGATTATGTAGCTCTTTATTCAAAATCATCTTTTGCTGTATGTATTTGCTCTCTTATATCATCCTTTAATTCACAGAATGTTTTAATTATGTACATCTTGAACTCCTTCTATTTAATTTCTTCTATTGTGCTAGGCATGGATTCTAATAATGTAGTATCTTAATTTTGGAGGGATACTTTTTTCCTTGTTGTTTTTTTTATGTTGTTTGTGTGTCTTCTCTTCCAGCACTGTGGATTTAAGGCTTTACCATTTTTATCCTATAGGTGTATAGTGTCCCTGCAGGGTTCGAATACCTCTCCTTTGAGGGGAAGAACAATGTTAACAGATCCCAATAAAAAAAATATACAACCTTAAACCAAATAGTTGCTATGAAGAGGTTTATATTGTTTTGTCACAATATACAGAAATGGTGAGTTCAGTTATTATCTACAATATAAACAGTAGGTTTGCAAGAGGGTTCACAGTTTCTGATGGTGGACAAAGAACCAAGGGTGAGGTGCAGGATGAGATGTTGAGGGGGTAGGAGGTGAGCATATAGAGTTATTAGATCTTAGGAAGTGAAAAAGAAACCTAAAGTAGATGGTTTTAGCAACAGAAGAGAGAGGAAGAGATTTTGGGGAGACAGGTGGGAAGACAATGGAGTACATAAAACATACACACATAAATATTAAAAATGTGAAAATAGGAGATAAAAAATAAGAGATAAAAAATTAAAAATGTAAATAGGAGATAAAAAATATACAACACAAAAGTAATATACTTTTCAGACATCTCAGTCTTCAGTATCCTAATTCATACAAACTACTTGGTTTCACAAATGTTGGGGATGTGAGGGCAGGAAAATAGGAGGAAGAAAAAAGAAAAAATATCTTGAAGGAAGAAGCAAGAATTGTTTTGGTTGGAAATTAGAATCTTTCCTGCTTCCCTTCTCATCCAATAGGTGGGGTTGTCTGTTGTATGCTGATATCTCCACCCTCAGGATGGTGAAGATTACCAGCATAGGAAGGTTGGCCTTGGGTGCAGGGCACCTGAAAGTGGGGTATGGCACCAACCAGTCCCCCATGGGAGACTGCATCCCAAGGATCTCTTTTGGGGTCCACACGTGGGATGTGGGCTCTGATCTTATCGCCTTATATCACCTGTAGACCTCACAGTTCCTGGTCTCTAATTTAGTCTCTAATCTGTATCTCACCCTCTCCTTTTCTACTTCCTAATCGAGGACCTTTCTCTCCAAAGGTCTTTAGGATTGTGCTCTGGGAGCTGTGCACCTATCTTGGAGAGCTGTTTTGTATCGGGAAGTCACTGTGCAGGGTGAGAAGCTGCTGGGTGAAGGAAGGGTTGAGGACCATAGGTATCTTCCCAGCTAGTGTTCCAAGCTGGGAGTTGCCCCAACTAAAGATGGCAATGAGGGTGTCCCAAGATGGAGGTGGCTGCTTTTAGCAACGGAGTGTTGGGGTGGGGGAGCATGGGAGCAGTGGCTTTGGGTGACATGTTCAAAGATTCAGGTCTGTGGCATGCAGTGTTGTGACTATCAGCTGTCTCTGATCCCAGTGCAAGGCCCCACAGGTGTTTGTGGGGCTGTCCTGGGCCTGCCTGGACTCTAAGGCTATTGGCGGGGCTCTTTATTTCAGCCTTTATAATATAACTTTAGTTGTGCCTGTCTTACAGAAATTCTAATATATATTTATTGTAAATAGGTTTTCTTATTTTCCAAGCCTCTGTTCACTTCTGCACTAGATATTTCCCTAAATATAGACTTGCTGCAAGTCCAATTTTGGTGTGTTGTCACTATTAAAATACCAGAGGATGATCCATGCCCAGGTTTATGCCAAGTTGAAGATGTTATGTTGTTTAGTATAAATGGGAGAGTACATAAAAAGGGTAATCCACCATCCACACATCTTTTCCTGGGCCTGCATTAAGGAACAGATGCCTCAACCATAACCATCAGCCTACGATTGGGAATTGTGTGATCCTGCCCAGTTTCTAACAGAATCCCCAAAGAGGAACCAGCTTCCAGCTCCTATAATCCATGACTATGTTCATCAAAGCCACAAATTTACTGTGTGCCCTGAGATCAGACCCTGCAACGAGCACAACACTGGGTTAGGACTAAGGCTCACACTGATATTGGCTTCCTACTGCAATGGTGGACTTGTGGACTTAGGCTCCTGCAATCAATGAAAGGTGATGATGGCTAGGTAGGAGTCTGATTGACTGGAGTTATATATCTCTGTCTGGCCCCTGAGCTATTTGAGTTCTCTATCTGCATTGTGGTCTCAGAGTGGGGGGTCAGTAAGAACTGTATGGTGTTAGATTTCAGCCATATGACATTGAGTTCCAAGGCACAGACTTTTGTTAACTGCCCTGTCCTACCATGAATAATGGAATCTTGCATCATGCTATGATGCCTGAGCTTGGGTAGCATTAGTGAAGGCTTTCCCTTGGCCATCAAGGCTTATGCTAAAGTGGATCACAGCTATATAGACATGAGCAGTTTGGGGTGGGGGATAGTCCACCTGGGATACCCCAGGTCTACTCCAATGTTGATAAATGATGCCGGACAAAACTTGAGTCTGTCCTATCAGTGTTTAACTCTCCCCCTGATGCCAGGGCAGGTCTAAAAACTATGTTTGCAACCTCTGGGATGAGTATGGGGCCTTTGTTTTCTCAGTGTTGTGTCTCATCACAGACAGCTCAGCATTTAACTCCAAGAAAAAACTCATACCCACTTTCATGCCCCACTCTCCAGTAGATTGAGTCTTACTCCCCTTTCTGTTGCCTAACATTGAAGGAGGCAGTCAGTCAAATAGCTCAGGCAGTTCCAGTGGCTCAGTCTATGGTATTGGCTTGAAGATAGGGGACTTGAGGTTTTGTCTAGAACCAGGTTTCACTATAGCAGGCTTGGTGATAATTTTCAAGGGTAAAGTGTGGACTTAATCATCTTTCTGTCTTACAAGCAAGAGGCATTTCTGGCTAACCTGATTGGATCTGGGGTGGGGTAATGCAGGCAAATGCTTTCTTCCTGCCTTCTTTAATGCAAAAACTATAGTCTCTCGCCTGGCTTCCTTACCTCTTGTGAAGGTAATCTGGTGTGCGAATATCTGTTCAGACTCCTGTATCTGTGGGGAGACCATTGCTGGATAATCTTACTTAATGGCTACTCTCCAACACTTTTTCCAATATATATGTTTGATGATTAGCATCATAGTCAGTATAATGTGATTTTTCATTTTCAGTGGCTAATGATGTTGAGACTCTTTTAACTTGGAGAAATCTCTTTTTACTACTTTATCCCTTTAATTGGATTATTTATTGAAATGTAAGAATATTTAAAATGTATTTTAGATAAAATTTATATATATGACTTGGAAACATTTTCTTCCATTTGATTTGTTGTCATTACTTTTTTGGTGACTCATTTTTTTTTAATTATTAAAAATGTCCAATTTATTTATTTATTTTTCTTTTGTTTCTTGCATTTTTGGTATCAAATCTAAGAAACAATTACCTTATCTCGGTCCAGAATATTAATGCCTCTGTTTTTTTTTTAAATTTAGTTTTAGATCTTACATTTCAGATCTTTGGTCTATTTTAAGTTGATATTATGGTATGAGATGGTGATATAAATTAATTCTCTTCATTATAACTATCCAGTTGTCTCACAACCACTTGTTGAAGAGCCTATACTTTCTTTTTTAATTTATTTTTATTCTAATTTGTTATATATGACAACAGAATGCATTATAATTCATGTTACACATACAGAGCATGATTTTTCATATCTCTGGCTGTATACAAGGTATATTGACACCATTCATGTCTTCATACATGTCCTTAGGGTAATGATGTCCAATTCATTCCACCATCTTTTCTACCACCATCCCCCACTCTCTCCCTCCCACTCCTTTGCCCTATCTAGAGTTTGTCTAATCCTCCCATGCTCACCATCCCAACCTCACAATGAATTAGCCTCCTTATATCAGAGAAAACATTCAGCATTTAGTTTTGGGGGATTGGCTTACTTCACTAAGCATTATATTCTCCAACTCCATCCATTTACCTGCAAATGCCATGATTTTATTCTTTTTTATTGCTGAGTAATATTCCATTGTGTATATATGCCACATTTTTTTTATCCATTCATCCACTGAAGGGCATCTAGGTTGGCTCCACAGTTAAGCTATTGTCAGATTGTGAATTGTGCTGCTATAAACATTGATGTGGCTGTCCCTGTAGTATGCTGGTTTTAAGTTCTTTGGGTATAGTCTGAGGAAAAGGATACCTGTGTTAAATGGTGGTTCCATTCCCAGATTTCCAAGGAATCGCCATACTGCTTTCTATTTTGGCTGCAGCAATTTGCAGTCCCACCAGCAATATATGAGTGTGCCTTTTTCCCCACATCGTTGCCAACACTTGTTGTTTGTCTTCATAAAAGCTGCCATTCTGATTGAAGTGAGATGGAATCTCAGAGTAGTTTTGATTTGCATCTTTCTAATTTCTATAGATGTTGAACTTTTTTATAATTTATTGATTGATAGTATATTAACTTCTAAGAAGTGTCTGTTCAGGTCCTTAGCCCATTTATTGTTTGGCTCATTTTTTGGGGGGTGTTTAGCTTTTTGAGTTCTTTATATACCCTGGAGATTAGTGCTCTATCTGATGTGCTAGTGGTAAAAATTTGCTCCCAACATGTAGGCTCTCTATCCACCTCACTGATCGTTTCTTTTGCTGAGAAGCAGCTTTTTAGATTGAAAAAGAAGGCCAAAATCTCCATCATGTCAGATTAGGTCCTTATTTCCTTAATAAGACTCTTAGAGTGCAAGAATCAATAAATGGGATGAATTAAAACTGAGGAGCCTATACTTTCTTTATTTTATTGTTTTAGCATACTTGTCAAAAGTCAGTTGATAATAAACATGAGGTTTTGTTTCTGGATTTATAATTATATTCCTTTGATCTATAGGTTGATCCATATTCAAAGTAACATGCTGTCAGGTCAGATCATTAAACCCAGGCATTCAGATTAAATAAGACAACTGAAAATTTAGAAGTAAGTTATCTTATTACAGATTTTTGAGGACAGTGCTAATACCTTACAATGGCGAGAGCTCTGTAGGTCCAGCATTTTCTTTGGGGCATTTTATTAGAATTTCTTACTAAGTCATTTTCAGTAATTTTTGTTTTTAAAATGATGCCCATTTTATATCATTTGCTGGCATGCAGTTTTCCATAGTAAGCCCCATCTACACACGTCACAAATCCAAAAATATCTGTCATAATTACTAGTTTATAAAACTTTGTGATTACTAAAGAAAGTAAAAAAAAAGATAAGTATGAGTTTATAGAGTTTGTTATATTCACCTGATTATTATTTTTATGGATTTAATTGGCCATCTTTTGTCATTTTCTTCTTCAATGCTGTTTTACACCCAATCATCTCCTTGTGTTTTTGGTAAGTTTGTCACATTTCTGTATGTTATTAGCCCAACTACATTATATATAAACTATTTTATACAATCAATTTTAAAATCAGTTAAGAAATAAGAGAAGAAATGTGTTATCTAAATATTTACACCATCTTTTAATCATGTATAATAAATTTTACCAGTGTTCTTTCTTTCACATTAATTTGAATTAATGCCTGGGTCATTTGCCTTCAGCTTTGAAGAATTTCTTTTTTTATTTCCAGTTAAATGATTCTTTTAGCAAACCATTGTGGTTTTGTTTTTCCATAAATATCTTTACTTCATCTTTATATTTGAAATGCAGTTTTCAAAGATACAGTTTCTTGGTTGACAGTATTTTGTTTTTAAGTACTTTAAATATTAGCCCATTGTTTGTTTAATGAGAGAACAGTGAATTTTATTATGGGCAGTCCTTTGTATATGATGATTCATTTTTCTCTTGCTGCTTTCAAAGTTTTCTCTTTGAGGCTTTCACAATTTTCACTGTTATGTGCTTGCATAGAGATATCTGTATTTACTGGAGTTTACTGAGCTTCTTTAATTTATAGATTATTTTTTAGCAAATTTATGAACTTTTCATCAATATTTCCATCACTATTTTTCTGCTCTCTCCTCTCCATTTTCCTGCTGCTGTGAGCATTATATTTATGTCAGTGCACTGAATGAGGTCCACCTTTCTCCGAAGTTGCTCCCTTCTCCATCTCTTCTTTAAGTTTGGTGTTCTTCAGATTATGGTCTTTATTGATCTACCTAATAATTTACAATTCTTTCTTCCTCCATTCAAATCTACTGTACTCAAACCTACACTGTTGATTTTTTTTTAATTTGGTGCCAGAAATTGAACCCAGAGGTGTTTGACCACTGAGTCACAATCCTTTTTTTATTTTGAGACAGGGTCTCATGAAGTTGCTTAGGGCCTTGTGAAGTTGTTGAGGCTTGCTTTGAACTTACTATCCTTCTGCCTCAGTCTCCCAAGCCCCGGGGATTGCAGGCATGTCTACCGCACCTGGTGAGTATTTTATTTTTTGATAAAACTTTTCAACTCAAGAATTTTCGTTAGATTATTTTATAACTGTCTCTCCTTATTTATATTTAATTTGATGAAATATTTTCACTTTCATTTCCTTTACTACTTTAAACATTATTTTCTCTAGTTAATTAAATATAATTCTGATGCTTGTTTAAAATATTTGTTAAATCTTGCATGTATATCCTCTCATGGGAAATTTCTGTTGTATTTTTGTTTTATTTTGTTTTGATTTGATTTTGGTTCTGAGTCATACACTCCTGTTTTGTTGTATGTCTCATAGTATTTTGTTGAAACTGTGATACTTTAGCTAATATATTATCATAATTCTGGAGACTGATTCTTCTCACCCTCTTCTGGGGGTTGTTTTCCTGGGTTTTGTTTGTTTGTTTTTGTTTGCTTGCTTATTCATCTGTTAATTTGCTTAGGGAATTGGCTGGATTATTTTACTGAAGTGCACTTTTTCTAGGTTATCAAGCCCTCTGACATTGCTCCTTCATGATTGCAGCCCTGGACACCACAGATACCCTAATAAGATAGTATATTTAAGGAGGGGGAGGCTTTGGTTTTCTGTTTCTGTAATCCCTTTGAAATGATATTCTTTTCATGGTATCAAGCTCACCTCTTACTTTCCTCTAATCGCTGGCTGATTGCTCTGTTGTTTTCAACAATACCTGGGGGACTTAAATGGGATCCAGTTAAATCTGATCCAATTAAATCTAAGCAGAGGTAGTTTATGAGGCCAGTCTTTGAGATTTGTCATGACCCTTAAGAGCTCTTCTTGGCTGTCTTTCTGCAGCTCTCTCTGGTAAGACAACTGGCCTACAATTGATTTTTAATCTTTTTATCTTCCATAGAGCTCCCAATCTTCTCATAATTGCTTACCGCAAAATTTCATTGTTTCTTTTTTTGTTGTTGTTTTGCTCCTTGTCAACCATCCCTCTGACTTTCAAACTGGAAATTCTAAGGACTTTTGCAGGAGATATCAGATCTTGCTTCTATTATTAATTCTTAATGTGATTCCTGTTGGCAGCACATTCTCAATTGCTCCTGTCACTATTTGCTACATATATTTTAAATGTCATGGGTCTCTGCTACATATGACCCTCTCCTATCCTTCTGCAAAGCTTTAAAAGAAAAGGATGGATTTTTAAAAATAACATCAACTTTTACAAATGCATATGCATACATATACACAAAAGCATTCTCATCATTCTATATCATCCTCAAAATTAAATTTGTTAAGTTAACCAACTGAATCAACTGCTAAGAATGGTGAAAATTTTATTGTGAGATGTATATGCTAACATAATATTGTGAGGCATTGAGAAAAATGCTGGTTTCATAGAGTTGAGTAAGGAAAACATTCTTAAGTCATATTAGATTGATGCAGCAAGATTTGGGAATATGTATCTGAGAATTTTGAATTAAAGGAAGGTGTTTAAAAAATTTGATTAGAAATTATAAAATTCCTAGAAAAAAGTGTAGGATCAACACTCCAGCATATAGGCACAGGAAATAACTTTCTTAGTTGTACTCCCAAAGCTCAGGAAATAATATCAAGAGTTAACAAATGGGATGGCATCAAATTAAAAAGCTTATGAACAGTAAAGGAAACACTAATGTGAAGAGAGAATCTACAGAATGGGAGAAAAATCTTTATTAGCTACTCTTCAGACAGAGGATTAAAATATAGAATGTATAAAGAACTCAATGAACTCAACATAAAAAATGAATAACCCAGTTAATAAATGGGAAAATGAATTAAACAGATACAAAAAAAGAAATACAAATGGCTGATAAATATAAGAAAAAAATTCAATATCATTAGTAGTAATTAGGGAAATGCAAATCAAAACTACACTGAGACTTCATCTCACACCAGTCGGAATGAAATTCATCAAGATTACAAACAATAATAAATGCTAGATAGGATGTGGAGAAGAAACACTTTTACACTGCTGGTGGGATTGTAAATCAGTACAACCACTATGTAAATCAGTATTAAGTTTCCTCAAAAGATGAGTTATAGAACTACCGTATGATCCAACTATAACACTCTTTGGTATTTATCCTAAGGAATTAAAGTCACAGTATGATAGATACATCCATGCCCATATTTATAGTAGCAGAATTCACAGTGGCCAAATTATGGTACCAGCCTCAGTGTTCATCAATGAATGAATGGATAAAGAAAATGTGGTTTTATTCAACCATAAATGGAGTTTTATTCAACCATAAAGAAGAATGAAATTATGTCATTTGCAGGAAAATGAATAAAACTAGAAACCATTATTCTAAGCAAGATAAGCCAAACTCCAGTCAGGGGTTATGTGTATTTTCACATATGTGGAAAATAGAGAGTAAAAGAAGGGTCGGGGGAATCTCTTGAAAATCAAATAAAGATCAGCAGAAGAGAAGAAAAGGAGCAGATGATGGGGGAAGAGGAGGCAGAAAGGAAGTGCTGGGGAGTGATATTAACCAAATTATATTGCTATCTTGTATGCATATATTAATATTTAACAAAACTAACCACTATGTACAACTATAATGCACCAATAAAAAAGGTTGTGGAAAAAAATAAAGAAGACATTTTTAAAAATGGCATTAAGATTTTGAAAGTTTTCCCTAAATAATCAAAGCAATCTTTAGCAGAAAGAATAAAGCAGGAGATATTATACTACTTGACTTCAAAACACAATACAAAGTTGTAGTAATCAAAGCAGCAGTACAGTATTGGCATAAAAACAGATAAATTGGCCAATGGACCAGAAAAGAAAACCTGTAAGTAAACATACACAAACATTGGCAATTGATTTTTACAAAAATGTTAAGAACACGCACTAGAGATAGGACAGCTGGTTCAGTAAAGGACGTTGGAAAAATTGGTAGATATCAACATGCAGACGAATAAGGCTAGACTCCATCTTTCACGAAAATCAACTCAAAATGAATTGAAGACTTAAAGAGAAGACTTTTCTGAAACTGTGAAACTACCAGAAGAACCCATAATAGAAAGGCTTCAGGACATTGGAATGGGCAAGGATTTTTTGGACAAGACCCCAAGCACATGAAATAAAAGCAAAAGTAGAAAAATAGCAATACATCACACTCAAGGGTTTGCACAGCAAAGAAAACAATCAACAGAGTAAAGAAACAACCTAAAGAATGGGAGAAAATATTTGTAAACTATTCATCTAACAAGGGGTCAATACCCACAGTATGCAAGGAATGCAAATCAATAATAAAACAATCAAATAATCTGATTTAAAATTGTCAATATAGATAAGCAGATGTGTTAGTCAGCTTTTTCAATACTGTGAACAAAAGACCTGATACAAACAATTTTAGGAGGAAAAATTTGTTTGAGGCTCACAATTTCAGAGATCTCAGTTCATAGAAGGCTAGATTCATTCCTCAGGGCTTGAGGCGAGGCAGAACATCATGGCAGAAGAGTGTGGCAAAGGAAAGTATCTCCACCAAGAAGCAGAAAGAACCTAAGCTCAGCTCACCAAATATATACCCCCAAAACATGCCCCCAGTGACCCACCTCCTCCAGATACACCCTACCACTCAGTTAATCCCTATCAGGGTATTCATTTACTGATTAATTTACTGTCTTATAACCCAATCATTTCACCTCTAAGCCTTTTTGCATTGTCTCACACATGAATTTTGGGGGGACACCTCATATCTAACCCATGACAGCAGACATTTGTCAAAAGTAGACATAAAAATAATCATTGGGTATATGAAAAAAAATGTTCAACAGCAAAATATCACATGATATCACATGAATATGTACAATTTTTGTCTTATGTATGTGTTCAAAAAAAGTTTTTTAAAAACATTCAAAAGTTTGAGAAATGGAAAAATAAAAAATAGAAGATAAAAAATTATGACAAAGAATTTAGAGCAGGCTTTTGTAAGGTAACAAAGAAAATCTCCAAAATTGAGCCTTTGCAAGCCATGAAAAATAACTGGTCTCCTTTGCCTTTCTTTTTTCCTACCAAGACACGGATATTTTATGGAAGGAATGTATGATGTCTTTCCCAGGTGGTCAGAAGTACAAGGTATATCTATCTTGAGAGTGTTCAGAATAATGGACTTCTAGGTCATTTAAAAGAGAGAATAAAGATTGATTAAAGTCTTTACTTAAAGATGTACATAGCAAGTGGTATTTCAATAACTGGTAATATATCACTCCCAAAATGTAGGGCACTAGGTAGAGAATGAGGCTGGTGGCTACACTCGGAAACTGTGAGAAATCAGTGTGTGGGGAGGCCGGGTATAGGTCTGTGCATATTGGAGATATGTAACTGTGTGGAAAGACCCTATGGAGAAACAAGAATGTCAGCTCTTAAATGACATTCAGTAGGAATGTTGACATTCTCATCACTTTTCTGAATTATTGAACGTGAAAGTTAAACGAAAATCCCCTGTTCTTAGAACTAGCACAAGTGGGCTTCATAACTTGCTTCCCCATAATTCTATCACCCAATTCCACTCACAAAATTCATGTTCTAGATCTCTTAATCCCGAATTCCTTGATTTACCATAACCTGAGGCAAATATAGAGATGTAGACAACTGTTATTTTTTTCTAAATTAAATTTTATTTGTTCTTTTTAGTTACAAATGACAATAGAATCCGTTTTGATATAATTATTCAAGAACGCAATGTCTTTTTTTCTCATTAGAACCCCCTTCTTGTGCACATACATGATGGTGGTATTCACTGTGGTGTGTTCATATAGGTACAGGAGAAAGTTATATCAGATTCACTCCACTGTCTTTCCTATTCCTATTCCCCTCTTCCCTCCATTCGCCATTGTCTAATTCACTGAACTTCTATTTTTCCCCATTCCTCCTGTGTGGGTTATCTTCAACTTAGAGAAAATAGTTGACCTTCTGTCTCTCCTTCAGAGACCTCTGTGTTCCACTTGTCAGCAACTTGAAACATCAGGTGTCTCTTCATCTTGGTTCCACTCTCCTGTCTTTTATATATATAAAATTTTACTCTTCTTTTTTGTTGTTTTTTTTACATATACATGACAATAGAGTTCATTTTGATATAATTATATATATTTTTTCCCATGGATGTTTTTGTCACCCCCAAAAGTGCCAAGCGTAAGGCTGGGGATGTGGCTCAGTGGCCAAGTGCTAGCCTAACCTATACAAGGCCCATGGCCTAATCACTTCCAACGACTCCAAATACCATGACCTAACAAGTAGAGCTCAAAATATGAATTTTAGGGGAACATAAACTTTTGGACCATAGCATGCTGCCTCCAAAATCCAGATACATCTACTCCGAGGGCTGTCCTACCCTAGGACAATGGACTACTAAATACTTCTTGCCAAAAGTGCAAAGTGATCAATGGCGAATGTCATTTGGATTAGGACACTGCTATCCACTCTAAACCTGTACAAGCAAAAATTGTACACATGCTACATTTCTGGCTTTTATAAGATTCTAGCCAATTTACTCTGTTAGTGGGTTTGTGAGTATATTTGCCAGATAAAAGGCAAAGGAAATACAGTATGTTGTGTTATTTGGGTTCTCTTTAGTTCCAGGTTTCAAATAACTGAAAAAATGGCTCCACCGTGTGGTTGAAGATGTATTCTGTTCACAGAAAATGAACACTGAACAGTGCAGTGAATTTGAACAGTTAATGACATTCTTTAATTCACTCAACAAATATTTATTGATCCACTATGTGTCAGGCTATGTTTTCTACACTGGATACACTAGAAATGAAAAAAATTCCACCTCTGACTCCCTGCATATCACAGTCACCTTTTACCTTTTTATAATTAACAGATGGTCTCAAACATTAAAGTAAATAAAAGAGCACATTTTTTTTATTGTTTTCTGGATATAATTAATAAGTAGACAAATACACTTTAGTTCTGGATTTATCATTAACTGTCTAGACAGTTTCTTTCTATGAGATTGAGCTTTTCATAAGTTGTCGCAGACTGATAATATGATAAACAAATAAGGATGTTTTCTCAGGGAAAAAAATTAAAAGCACTTATATTAACACATTTGAAAGTTTACGTATAAGGTTGTGAATGTGTGGTGGGAGGCAAAAGGAGTAGTTATAACTTTCCTGCATATCATCTACGATATCTGTGTATCCACATACACATAAAATGTTATGAAGGTATTTTTCAGATTAGATGACTTCTAATATCCCTTCTGGCTATAACAAGTTTAGGTCCTTATTTTCAGGAGTGATTGACCAAAGAACTAATCCCAGGGTAGAACTAGAATTTGTAGTCAAGGCTTGTGTCTTCTGAGCCTTCCCAACACACCTCCTGAATATACAGGTGTTGCATTAAAGCACAATTTCACTTTCCCTGCTTTCCCTCAAGGGAAAAAAAATGCAGCACCAAAGGGTGGCCAAATAACATGTACCCTAAATCAGGACACTTTTAAGAGTGAGATGAGAAGAAATTTTCTTTAATAAATATTCACCTTATATGTTATTTGTAAAAATTAAATTCGTTGATGTATTAAGTGAGCTCAGGATAGCGGTTGGCACAGAGTAAGAAATCTACATATTTTAGCCCCTAGTTAGTTGACCTCACGATGGGCAACCTGATGGACCTTTCTACTAGTTTTCCCACTGTTTCCTCTAACTCTCTCTTCACTTTGCTTTCAAAAATATTTTTGTAAAGTGCAAACATTATTATCTCCTGCTAAGCCTATTATGAGTTGATTGCTGCAAAAAGACATAAATTATCTCTAATTTGAACTCTGACTCTATTTCAAACTTTGTTTCTCACTATTGATCTTCCAACACTCACTTTTCAATTCAGCTACAGTTCTTGCAAGTTCAATCTCTTCTACCTCCATGCACATGTATCCTACCTTGGCGATCCTTCCCCTCAAATTTTACCTATCAAAATCTTTCTCATAATTTTAAGTTTTTGTTCAGGCTTTTTTAAGTTACACCAGACAAGAAGGTGCCTTTCCTTCCCTATTTCAGTAATTGTATTAATATCAGCTATCATTTTATTAAACTTTTTGTTAAGCACTAACCTGAGTAAATTCTTTACATGTTTATGTTGGAAAGATAGATCTAGACATGATCAATCATGATCCACTTCAAAGCTTATGACAGGAGTTAGGGTTGTATGCACTGTAACGCAGAATATCATAGCAGCTGAGCATATGGGTTCTAGAATAAGACTGATCAGGTTCTAATTTTGACTCATAAGTTACCACGTGTCTGATTTGGGGCATGTATTTTTTACCTTCTCTGAAATTCAGTTGCTTTATTTGTACAGTTAGTCATAGTGACACTTTTCATTTAAAAAATTACTGTAGTACTTAAATTTATCATCATTTAAAACCAAATATTGGAATTTTATTTTATTTTTTTGTTATGTGTCCCAGAATGTACTCTCAAGGTCAACACACTGCCTGCTCAAGAAGGGCACTTTTCAACCATGTCATATAATTATTCAGAATATCATCATAAACTCACATTAAATATAAATGGAAGGTTTCATGGATGTTTCCTGCGTAGGAACAAGGAAATAGTTGAGAATAAAAACTCTGCCTTCAAAAGGAAAGCTACTAAATTCAGATGCAGTCAGATTTCAGAAACAAAGTTATACTGACTTGATTGCACTGAGATTTGTGATTTTTTTTTTTCAGATAATTCTTTGTTCTGCTTGCAGTGTGTCCCATTGGGCAACTACTTCATTTTTTTTTAAGGGACAGTTTCATGACAAGACTCTAAATTGATTTTCAAAGGTTACTAAGTCCTTCACAAACTCATTAAGAAGAGGCTGAACAAAAGAAACTGCTGTGGCTTGACAAATGGTTTAAACTGCCCCATGGAAACAGTGTACTGTGAAATGTCTTTTATTATGTAGGTGGCAAAGGGGCTGCAATTTGGCAGGGCAGCTGGGGGAGGAGGAAAAGTTTAGAAGTCATCTCCACTAACGAGGTTAAAAAATAAAGACAGAGATTCATTGTGTGTTTGTTTTTCCTCCTGACTTCTCCATGTGTCCTGCCTTCCCTTACTCTGTGCAGATCTTTGGAAGTATTGTGTATAGTTCTCAGGATGTTGTGTTAGAGAAGACCAGCATCCTTCAAAGTGGTTTTCCATCCCCCTTCATCTCTTTCATCTCCACTTTGCTTTCTACAATGCCAGGATAAATTTTCTTAAGTAAACCTTGGTCATGTTACCCATCTCCACAAAAATCCCAATGCTTTTGAATTGCACTAAAATTCCTCAGCCTGACTTTCAAGAATTTTTACAGTAAGACCATTGTCTGTCTTTCAAAGTTGTGAGTCTCCTACAATACTTTAAATATTACATTCCAGACACCTTTGTTCACTTTCATGGTCACATGACATTGTTCTCTTCCACCATTCATCCTTTGTTCATGCCAGTTTTTTTTTTTTTTTTTTTAATTAGCAATGCACTTGTCTATTCGTCTTCTAACTTTTCCCAGGCTGGTAATAAAAATGAATAAAATGAATAGTACCTGAGGATCAAGTTTGACTGTGTGGGATTGTCATTAGAAATAAAAATCAAAATATTGGCAATATCTTGCGGTTTAGCATATTACACTGTAGTTCACAAAGTCTTTTCACAAACACTATTTTGCCTTATTTTTCCAATAACCTGGCACAATAGGTGAAACTGAGGCTCCCATATTCCATATTCTCATTTGCTTGTTCAGTTCATTGGGGCAGTAAAGAATGGAACTAAAATTTGTTATCAGTTTTACTGGAGTTTTTGAGTCCCGTTTCAAGGACTATATACTTTCCATAATTAAGCATGTTTTTTTCCAGCAGGACTTTTCCAATTTTTTCCAGCTTGTATAACTCCTCCATTGTGTTTCTCCTTTGCATATAAAATATAATATACCATGCCCTTAAAAATATGTAAATAAAGAAAACTTGTTAAAAATAAGAAATGCTGGTTCATGCCTTAAATAATGAAATGGTTCTTTTTTTCAATTTTAATTTATCCTAAATAAATCCTTCAAGTGAAATATATAGACAGCATACTATGCATAAAGAAATATTATGCATGCTTCAAGGACACTCAGTTAATAAATCGGGTAGCATATATAGAATATGAAAGTAAATTTAGAAGACACCAGTAAGAAGTACATGTCCTCACCTTGCTCTCTGAAAAGTCTCTATTTTTTTCAGCCAATACCCTTCGTCAGCTGATGGCAACCATTGACCAGTTTTCAATCACTATAGTTGCGAGTGTTCTGGAATTTCACATAAATATAATCATATAATACATAGTATTTTGTGTCTGTATTTTGTTAACATATACACGACTTTTCAGCCACAACTCTTAGAGCAAATCAAGCCAGTCATACATTCCCTGTATGCTGGAGGAAGAGCAGCCCACTATGCCAAAAGCACTTGGTGTTGAAAAATAAACATACTGCAAATTCACTTTCCACTTCTCATAATTGCATAAGGCTTTTACTAAATGAAAACACTGTCTTTTATATTTATTTAAGTAATTTTTTTTCCTCCTGGAAGGAATCTTAAACAGGCTCACAAATTTCTTATATGTCCAGGATTGATTTCTATAATTTTAAATTAGCTCACCAATTTAGAGCATACAGTGTGATGAGTTCATGGTATTAAAACCACCCCTCAAATCATCATAAAGAACCTATCACTCAAAAATTTCTTATAATTTTTTTCAGCCAATACCCTTCTTTCGCTTTTGACTGATGGCAACCACTGATCAGTTTTCAGTCATTAGAGTTTGATTGTTCTGGAATTCATATAAATAGAATCTGCATTTTTTTTGTTTAGCATAATGTTTTTAAATTTTATTTTTTGTAAATATTAGTAGTCATTTATTTTTGTTGAGTATTTGTATTCCATTGTCTGTATGTATTACAATTTGTTTATCCATTTATCGTGTAATAAATACTTGGATTATTTGAAGTTTTTAGGACTATTATGAAAAGTAGCAATGAGAATTTGAGTGTCACCTTGTGTGGACACATTGTCTCATTTTCTATGGCAAATATCTAAAACTGGGATTGAATAGTCATACAGTATATTAAGATATCCCCAAGCTTACCCAAAATAGCGACATAATTTGCATGCTATTTATAAGTGTTTCAGTTGCTCCTAATCCTTGCCAGTATTTGATATATTTACTTCTTTCAAATTTAGCAATTCTATTTTGTCAATAGTGTCTTTTACCTGAGAACTAATGACAGCATCTTTCATTGGCTGTTCCTAATATTTATATACATCTTTGGTGGCCAGTCAAAGAAAAAAAAATTTAATGGGTTTTTTGAGTTTTAATGATTCACTTATAAAATTATTTTCTATATACTACATACAAATGCTTTGAAAGACATATATTTTGCCCATAGCTCTTTAGTGTGTAAATTATCTTTACATTTTATATCTACAAGCTGAAAAGCAAAAATTTTAACTTTGATGAAGGCCATTTTATCATACTTTTTTCCCTGATGGTTTATACTTTTAATATCCTTAGAAATAAGTTGCATAACAGCTAGTCACAAAATAATAATAATAATAATAATATTATTATTATTATTATTATTATTATTTTCTATTATTTTTGCTAGAAGGTCTATAGTTTGGCTTTTCATTTATCTCTGTGACTCATTTAAGTCACTTTTCTAGTATAGGGTGTGATAAAGGTCAAGGTTTATTATTTTTATATGTATATTCAATAATTATAGTGCATTTGTGGAAAAAAATTATAATGTCTTCATCACCTTGGCACCTTTTTCAACAGAGTTTTTCTTAACCCATCTAGAACTTCAAATGCAAAATACTGAAAAATCAGATTTTAAAAGTCTGTGGTTCCCTTTGAAACAGACCTATAGTGCTATAATATCTGCATCTTTACAAATTTTAATTCCTCAAAAGAGATCTATGTGGTCTTGGTCCTTTTTATATATCATTGAATTTGGCTTGCTAAAATGATATTAAATATTCCCTCATCCAGATTCACATGCCACGTTGCTCTCTAGTTTCTTTCCAACATCATCTTTTTTCGGGACTGGTCTTGACTTGAATGGAAGTTGTCCTCTTCTCTACTGACTTCTGGAAGAGCTTGGGTTGACTGGTGATGTTTTTTCCCCATTTGGTAGAAATCACTAGTGAAGTCATGGGGAACTGGAGTGCAAAGGCCCAGAAAACATTTTAACTATGAATTTAAAATCTTTCTAAACAAAAATTCAATTTTTAATAGAATGTTGCCATGTTGTCTGTTTCTAATGTGTGAGTCTTGGTTGTTTACGTATTCCACAGAAATTGTCCATTTAATCTCTAATTTATTGTTGCAAATGTGTTCATAAAACTCCATTCTTCTTCTAATGTCTATAATATTTCCAGGGAGGTTCCCTCTTTTATTCTCAATACTGATCATCTCTGTTTTTTCTATTCATTTTTTTCTTCAATCTGGCTAAAGATTTATTGATCTTTTTGCTCTTTGTACCAGCTTTTATTTTCATTATTTGTATTGATTTTCTGGGGTTTTTTTTTTTAGTTACTTTGCGTTTAATTTTTCTCTAGTTTCTTACAGTAGACCCTTATGCCATTAATTTTGGAACTTTTAATATAGAAATTTATTGCTATAAATTCCCCTCTACTTACTGCTTCATTAAAATTTATGGATTTTTATGTGTCATGGTTTGTTTAGTTTAACATCTTTTAATAGAAATGTCTGTGATTTCTTCTTTGAGTCATGGGATATATAGAAGGTTATAATTTGATGTCAACATATTGAGGCTATCTCAGATAATCTGATATTGATTTCTACTTTTATTTCCTTTTGTCCAGAGAACATATTTTATATGACTAAAAGCCTTGAATTTATTGACACTTGTTTTGTGGCCAAAAAACAATCTTTAGTGAATGTTGAGAATACAATTAAAAAGTCCAATATTCTGCTAATTTTGAGTAGAGTGATCTATAAAATGACATTTTGGCCAATGTGCCAAAGTTTTTCAAGTCTTCCAGAATATTATTCATTTTCAGTTTATTTGCTTTATTGATTAGTGGAGAAAAGTTTGAAAACTTCAACTATATTTTGGGTTTCTTTTCTTTTTTCTTTCTCCTTTCACTTTGTTTCATTTATATGAAAGCATAGATTCAGGTGAAACAGCTTTTGGGATATTTGTCCTCTTAGTAAATTGAACCCTCTATATTAAAATTACTGTTCTTGCTCTTAGTATACTCGTTGTTGTGAAATGGACCGTTTTATATTCATGTAGCCACTGCATTTAGATTTTTAATCCAATTTTTCTTTATATAAATATTCCCAACTTCTACTTTTAATCTATAATACCTTTAAAAAGTATGTCTCTTATAAAAACAAAATGTTGAGTCTTGCTTTATTTGATACATTATAATATTGCTTTATAATATACATTATAATATTTGGGAGGTATTTAAGTCATATAATATAATATAATTTCAATATGTTTGAAAAGATTTGTTGAGACTTTTTTCAAGAATAATAACATTTTGATCTCTTTTTTAATTGACCAGATATTTTCTTTGAAAGAAAACTATGTTATTCAATTGTATATAATGACCTTTCTCTTTTCCACAATTACCTCAAAATTATAAGCATTTCTTTTATTGTGAAAAAGAGAGAACACAATGAGATTAAGTTTCATGGTTAATTCAAAAAACAGTTTTGGATATATGCTTATTTCTTTTCTTTTTATTATTCTTTTTCTTGGAAGTTTTTAAATGTACAAGACAACTTTTATAATCCCATAAAGAAAAGTAGTTCTACCATTTATATCAGCCTTTGTCAACACAAAGGAAAAAAACATGCTTTGAGTTGCAAATACACATGAAATATTTCCAAAAATGTTAATGTTAGGATCTTTGAATGAAATATTCATTTTTTATTGGATTTATACTTTTAATCATCAGAAGGCACTCACTCATCTCTCTGCCAAGTCAAAATGTGTCCTGGAACAAATTTAAAGAAAATACCCTTTCCCAAAGGATCAATATTTCTCATGAATGGGAGAATGATATGTAAAGATAGTGTTGTATCTAAAATAAGAACATAAAAGAGTTATTCTTATTCTCAAATTTGACTTTTCAAGCACTGGATTTACCCTTTTTAATGTTGTATTAATGATATCAAACCGTGACTTCAACGATTTCTTTCCAGTGTTAGTCCTATCTCTGTTGCTAAAACTGAATACAACAGACTGAGTAATTTATAAATAATAGAGGTTTATTTAGCCTATGTTTCTGAAGGCTGGGAAATCCAAGCTGATGATGTCTACAGCAGGTGAGGGTCTCCTTCCGGCATCACAACAAGACTTTGAGCTTCTGTACTCTTGTAGCCTATGGATTTCAGCCCCCTCATAATATGAAGCATAGCAGTCTGCATTTATATGTTCCTTTATTTACCTCTTCTTTTCAAGGCTTTCCCTTGTTTCAGAGGTGTTTGTATCTTCATTGAGGACAGAGAACTTGTGTACTTCTTTTGCCTCTGCAAACCCAGTAATTATAACAGTATTGCCAAGGACAGTTCAAGTGTATACTCTATGGTCAATAAACACCTATTAAGGAAATACATGAATAAATGTAGTTCTTATAAAAATTCTTATAAATAAATACCCCATCTACTATCATCCCTTTTCTTATAGATGAGGACACTGAAGTTATAACAAATATGTGATTTGTTCAAGGCCCTGCAGTAGATGAACTGCATTAAAGTAGAACTCATGGTCCTTATTGCTAGTAACAAACACTAGTAGGCTAATACTTTTGTGTTTCTTAGATAAGTTTTGCTATCTTAATACCTAGTTTAGAGAGAAGCAGAACATGAGTTACTTCCACCAACTGTGGAAATGTGTGTAGAATGAAACATGCTAATTCTATATTTGACTATGTATGGGTCTCTTCCCCTCTGCAGACTAAGGTATCTTTATCTGTAAAAAAGGCAGTTGAAATTCAATTTTCTAAAGGTCCCTAGTTTTTATTTTTAGGTATATATGGACATAATACCTTTATTTTGTTTATTTTTATGTGGTGCTAAAGTTGAACCCAGTGCCTCAGATGTGCAAGGCAAGCACTCCACCACTGATCTACAACCCCAGCCCTGCTTTTGTTTTGATATTGTATGATTCTTTAGTCTTTTTTTGTTCAAAATTTATACCTGAGAAAATAGCTCATGAGAACTAGAAGGATCATTAAAGATAGTCTTTTCTAACAGTGCTAAAACCTCTAGAGAGAAAATGACTTTTTTGAGGGTCACATGATCAGAGGGAGCAATCTGTCATGAGGAATAAGACAAGAGTCCCAGTCTTTACTAATCAGCCCAAGATACCCTCCCTCAGAACGGGGAAGACATTGGCAGTATCCCAGTATTCACCTTGGTGAGTGTTAGAGGTTTCATTTTGTTAAACACAACTTTAGCTAATGATTTTACATTCCCCTCAAAGAAAAGTACTCTACCATGTTACCATATTTTTAAAGTAGAACATAGATAATTGACTTCTTGGATACTGTGTTAGGAAAGACAAATTTCCATCCAACAGCAGCTGTTTCTGAATTTTTAATTAAATCCAAGCCTTTGGAATTAAATATAGTTTTCTTTTGGGAAAAAGAAAAAAAAAACTAATATGGCAAAATGAGCACTGGACTTGGAGTCAGAGGATCTGGATGTTAATCACCCAACTCTGGAAATTGTTAGTTATTTGACTTTAGGCCTCAGTTGCCTCCTCTCTTTAAAAACAGAGGAGGGTATATTTTATCAATTCTACAATGTGGTCTTTAAGAGTACATAGAGAGTAAATGGAAAAGCAATTTGCAAACTCTAAAGGCTTTTATAAAATATGTTAGGAATATTGTCATTACATTTAAATTAAACTGAAGTCTGAGAAGCATTTGATACACAAATACAAAATATGGTATCCTCCATTCAAAATAAAGAAATTTTATTGTAAATACTGTAGTATGAGTTAAATTTCCTTAAAGACTTGTTTTGTTGTTATTCTATAAATTAAAAACACTGGAAGCACAACAACACATTTTTATTCCCACTGAAGTCAGTTAATGTTTAGGGCCCTATCTGATTTTCATACTACAACCTTAATGGAAATATATCCAATGTATAATTTTTAGTATTGATCCATATTTATTAAAAATTTAAGTCATACAAGTGAGTAATAGATGACTTCAGTATGATCCTATTATAATTTTATCCTTATAAAATATATCTCACTCCATTTTTAATTTTCATCTCCCTTGTTAGATTCCAAACGTCTTTAAAGATAATATCTTCAATTTTCTTAAATGAAACTATTTAAGCATTTAAGAAACTTTAAAGGTAATTTAAACCACCTCTTTTTTTCTTTTCTAGAAACTGAAAAACAAAATGTCAAGTGTGGCACATATTGGATACAATTCCACATTTTAGGAATCTAACTCCTCCCACAATTTTCCAGATAGCAACATGGTCAGGGAGGGTAAGTCCTCTACTGTCCCACAAGGCACATGCAGGTTTAAACCAGTCATTGCAATCCTACTTCTTTTGCAGTGGTTAATTTAGACATAGGCAAGAAAACAGTCCTGGTCAACACTTTGTTAGAGAGTCTATAGGAATGTTCAGGAAAATGATTTCCTCCCAAGAGTAACTTTCTCCACTCCTCCCTCCAATCCGGTTCTTCTCATATCTCTTTCTCTCCTCATTGAATTAACAAATTGACAATCAGCTTTTCCGCCACATTTATTGTTATGTAAGTTTATAAATTCCTGTGACTTATGCTGATTAAGATGAGTTATTTGTTATTCACAGCCATTCATAGAAATAGAATTTATGAGGTAGAGCAGAAAATAGTTTGTCTTATAAGGGCATAAATTCATTACTGTGGCTGGGAAAATATTTTTATTAAGTGTTTCACAAGAAGGTGCTATGTGGAGTTTGAACAACTAAAGATGAATCTATACTATACTTTTTCTACTAGAATTATATATTGTTTTCTATGTTTGGGAAATCCTCCTTCTTATAAAGCAGAGATCTTCTGCTTTGGAATACAGAAATCAATCTTAAATATTGATTTCCTCAGTCTAACTTTTTTAAAGGATTAAAGTATAGGCACATGACCTTGGGGATTATTCCAAGTTAAGAATCGGAGACTAATTGTATAAAACAGATATATAATCCATGCTTACAAAGAAGGTGTTCAAGTGAAATTGAATACAGTTTCCAGTATTGATGATGTTAGTGCGAGAATTTGGCATCTTTTACAGTATCTTCTTGATGTGACATTAAAATATAAAATATATAATTTTCATCATTTCCTTTTTGAGCTTAAATTAGTCATATATAATTCTTGTTGTTTGCAAATAAAGAGCTTTGATTGAAATATTAAATTCATTTCTGAGAGCCTAGTAGGTAAATTATTTAAAGAACTGGGATACTCAGATGAGAACCTGGTTCCTGATTTAATTTAATTGACCTCAGAGATAAACAAAAACAAAAAAGGAATAATCTCAGAATATAAATAACTTCATGCAGTTGGGAGAACAAACCATATTCACAGTCCCAGCAAGGCAGCATGACAAGTGTCTCCTAGAGATGTATAAATGACAGAAGGCCCAGGTTTGAGTGGGAAAGCACATCCCTGAGGTTATTAGAGATGCTTCCCAGACAAGATTGGAACTTTGGTTTGGATACTTTTCCAAAATCTGATTGCATAGATTTTAGTGGAGACAAAATAATCATTATGATGAAAAAAATTGAATTCAGGAAAAGGCTAATTAACAGGTTAAGAGACTTGAGTATTTTTATAAACATGAAGTAAAAACTCTAAATTGTGGGGCTGGGGATTTGGCTCAAGCAGTAGTGTGCTCGTCTGGCATGCGAGGGGTGCTGGGTTCGATCCTCGGCACCATATAAAAACAAAATGAAGATGTTGTGTTCACCAAAAACTGAAAAATAAATATTAAAAATTCTCTCTCTCTTTCTCTCTTAAAAAAAACCCACTAAATTGTGAACATTAGTTTATGACTTTTGACTGTCTTTTAATGTTAACCCCATTTCCGTCTCTAATCTATCATTCTTAGAGTATGAGGAGCTTAACCTCTGAAACTTCACTGAAAGGAACCATCACAGCATTAGCAGGATACAGTGACTATTACACTCAGAATGGTTTCCCTGTTAGTCTTTTAAAACTTGTATTTCACAGAAAGTACTCTGAGGTTACCTGGTTTGAAATTTTGGTATGCCCAGCAAACCATGCCACTCTCCATAGAAAGGGAATTTAAAAATTAGTGTCTGACAGCAAAAGAGTCATTTTATATCTACTATATCCTACTACAGGATGGCAGTTTAGAATCATAAAATCTCAGATCTGGAAAGAAACCTAAAAGTCTTCTGGCCATGGATAATAATTTTCTTTGTACCACAGTCAGTTTGGGAACTTGAAAAACTCTAGTCTCACCCAGATTCATGTATCCAGATTAAGGAACCACCTATCCATACAGAAATCTCTAGCTAAACAAACGGAGACACATAGTAGATTGTAAACAACTATTAATTGATTATATTAAGATATATAAGGAAGATAATTTTTTATTAGTTCCTGGTAACTCTTTCAATGAATGTATAAGGGGCAATATTATAAAGAAGAAGGAGGCGGAGAAGGAGAGGAAGGGGAGGAGGGGGAGAAAGGAGAAGGAGGAAGACATTGGACAAACTGCTGGAAAGTTGGAAGGTCATGGAACATTCAAGCACTCTTTTTGTTTTTAACAAAATAGAGCAGCCAAATGTAACACAGTGTAATTTTTCTTGCATGCAAAATTCATTTAGAGTACTGAGAAAACAAGCTGTGAGAGCTGCGAGATGCCTGGACTACCTTTTGCTGCTCTGGAAAAAAAAATGCATTACTGTATCAGGCAGAATTTGCTGTGGAAGAGAACAAGAGACTCCACGTGAATTCCATGACCCTCAGCAAAAGAAAATTAGTCTAGAGAGAAGGAAAAGATTATGGTGAAGATGCTAACTACATACTTCATTGCTATGGGAAGAGTTCTCTGGCAATTATTTCATTGCTAAATTTTACACACTGTTTTCAAGTGGCACATGTTTCCAAAACTTCCTGTTAGATACCCACTCAATTACTAAAGTAGAACAGAATCAACTTTAATGTATTTTTTTCAGAAGGCAATTAGTGTTGAAGGACTAAGTTCAGTTTTTTTCTACATATTTAAAGAGTATGTTGATGGAGTTTCCTAAATATAAAGTGGGAAGTAGGATGGTAAGGGGTAAAACTGCCCAAAGGTTCCCTAAAGTTGTTATCCCCTATTTACTGATACAAATTTATGAACACGAATGGATAGGAAAAGACATCATTCTTTGTCATTTCACATTTACTATTGATATCTCTACAGAATCAGAATGAATCATGGTTTACTAGGACTAGGGTGTCTCCACTAACATTAATGTGCATTTCACACTAACCCTGAACTTCCATATGCTTTCCGATGGGACTTTCAGTTTTCATAGATTCTTCCTTAGTGTATTTCCATGAAATATAAAAGGGTGATCTCATTAGTCTTCAAATCTCCCTTTATGTTACCTGAAATCAAGTTGCCCTTGCAATGTGAGAAAAACATTTTGTCTAACTGAATGTCTCCCAACAAACACTGGGCAACTGGACATTATTGCTACAACTCTCAGTGATATCAGTCTTTAAGATTAAATACACAGATATTTCTTCAGGAAGTAAACATGCCACACACATGTCTGGGCCAGGAATTCTATATCAGCACACAACTCATCTCAAAACCAACACTTCACCTTGAACTTTCTTTCTAGTGCTTGCTAGTTCTGCCCTGTTTCCCTTATGGAGGGTTCCTGCATTTGTACTTCTTTGGGGCTGCCTTGTATATCAGGTTACACGTGAACATCTGTGATCCTCAATGGTGATAAACAGAGCTCAGAAAGGATGTAATCTGTGGATTCAGTCTGAAGGTTCAGCCTGTCAGTAATATGACTCTTCTTCTTCTAATAAGACTCTTTTCCCAAACAGGTAGAGATGCAGAAGAGCTTGCAAGAAGATGAGTTCCTCTTAATCCCTCCTGCCTAAAATATATGATCTCAGTTTACATCAAATAACAATATTTGGCATGGCTTAAGTTTGTATGACATTCTCTTACCCAATTTAAAGTAAATATATTATATCTATGTAAAGCTTTCATAATAAGCATGTGGATTTGCATTTCTGTGCAATAAATATTAAATTATATTGATTTAGAATATGAGCCTGTTGACACATGATGCCTTATTAAGAGTACATGAATCCAGTTTTGGGGGGAAAGTAGTTATTTTTAAAAATTTAAAAACTGACAAAAATATAAAAATTAGACAAATTAATAAGGTAAACATCGTGCTCCATACATGTCTACATTTCAAAATATTTACTTCCAAGTAAACATATTTATCTCTTTCAACATTTGTCATTTCATATGTTGAAAACATTCAAAACAATTCCTTCTAGTGTTTTGAAATGTATAGTAAAATAATCATTATCTATAGTCACTCTGGGCAATTGTACACCAGAGTTTCTTGAACCTCACTTGGTTTAATACCCATTGATCAGACTTTACTTCTCCCTCCTCCATTGCCTGTGGTAACTACCATACTATTCTCTACTTGTACGAGATCAATTTATTTAGTTGCTAAATATGAGTGTGAAAATTCAGTATCTGTTTTTTAGTGCCTGATATTTTATTCTAAATAATGATCTCTAGTTCCATGTATGTTATTTCAAATGACAGAATTTTATCCTTTTATTAATTGAATGATATTTCTTTATGTATATGTACCACATTTTACTTACCCAGTCATGCCTCTATGGATACTTAGGTTATTTTCATATCTTTTTGATTGACAACAGTGCTGCAGCGAAGATGGGAATGTGAATATCTTTTCAACATATTGATATTATTTCTTTTGAATACATACAAAGTAATGAAATTATTTGGTCAGTTCTATTTTTTAATTTTCTGAATCTCCATACTAGCTTTATTGATTTTCATTCCCATAAACTGTGTGTAAGTGTTCCCTTTTCTCTGTCTTTAATGACACTTGTTATCTTTAATAGTTTTAATATTAGTTTTTATAGTTATCATCGTATAGGTTCTTATATATTCTGGATACCAACACACCTCTTATGGTTTGGATATGAGTTGCCCCCCACCCTCAAAGTTCCTGTGTTAATGCAAAAGGTGAAATGCTGAGATTATGAAAGATATAACCTAATCAGTGAATTAAGTTATTTAATTGATTAATAATTTGAATGAATTATTGGGTGGTAACTATAGCAGGTGGGTTGGGGCTAGAGGAAGTGGGTCATTGGGGACATGCCACAAGGATTATATATTCTGTCCCTGGCTTCTACTGCTAACTCTCTCTGCTTTGTGGCTACAATGAGGTGAGCAGATTTCCTCCACAGGGCCCTTCTTCCATGATGTTCTCCCTCACCTTAGGCCAAGAACAGTGGAGTTGGCTGACCATTGACTGAAATCTCTGAAACCATGAGCCCCAGATAAACTTTTCCTCCTCTAAATTTTTCTGGTCAGATACTTTAGTCACAGCAACAAAAAGTAGGCTGACATACCACTGACAGATGAATTCATTGCAAATATTTTCTTTCATTCTCTATGTTGCATCTGCATACTACTGTTTCTTTTGCAGTGCAAAACCTTTTTAGTGTGCTATTTTACTCTTGTTTCCTGTGCTTTGGAGTCTTGTGCAACAATTCCTTGCCTGTTTCAATGTCTGGAAGTATTTCTCCCATGTATGCTTTTTTTTCTAGAATTTTCAGGTTTTATATGTAAATATTTAATTGATTTTTCTTTTCTTTTTTTTTCTAACTGGGGAGAAAAAGGTGTCTAATTTCTTTCTCATGCTTAAGCAGTTATCCAATTTTCTTTGCATTTTTTTTTAAACACTGCCCTTTCTCCAATGTGTATTCTTGGCACCTTTGTCAACAACTACATCCAGGATCTCTATTCATTCCATTGGTCTATGTGAAGGTTTTTTATGGAAATACCATTCTGTTTTGATGAATAAATCATTGTGGTGTGTTTGAAGCCAGGTAGCAAAATGCCTCTTGCTTTGTTCTTTTTATCAAAGATGGCTTTGGCTCTTCTGAGGGTTTTGTGGTTCCATACACATTCTTGAATTGTTTTTTCTATTTCTGTGAAGAATGCAATGCCACTGGCATTTTGATAAGCGTTGCCTTGAATTTATACATCACTTTGGGAAGTATGAACATTTTAACAATATTAATTTGTCCAGTCCATTTATATAGATGTCTTTCTCCTTTTTTGTGTCCTCTTCAATTTCTTTCATCAATGTTTTATAATTTTCATTGTAGAGATCTTTCATGTCTTTGGTTACATTTATTCCTAGAATTGTTGTTATACCTGTTGTAATTGGGATTGCTTTCTTGATTTCTATTTTAGTTAATTAGCTAATGGCATATACCAATGTTACTGATTTTTGTGTTCTGATTTTGTATCCTGTATCTTTGCTGAATTCATTTGTCTGTTCCAATAGTGTTTGTTTTCTTTTGTTTGGTGTTTTTAAGGCTTTCTGTGTATAACATCATGTCACCTGCAAATTGGGACTTTGTCTTTTCCAGTTTGGCTGCCTTCTATTTATTTTTTTCTCTTGCCTAATTGCTCTGACTAGGACTTCCATTACTCTGTTGAGATAAAAAAGATAAAAGTGGGCATCCTTGGTTTTTTTTTCCATATCTTAGAAAGTCTTCAGCTTTCCCAATTCAGTATGTTGGATATTGTTTTTTCTATCTACAAATGGTCTTTATTATAGTGAAGTATGTTCCTTATTTGCCTAATTTATTTGGCACTTTTATCATGAAGACATGTTGAAGTTTTTATTTTATGTGCCAATTGAGATAAATCTATGGTTTTTGTCTTCCATTCTGCTGATGTGGTGTATCAGCCTTTTTGATTTGTATATATTGAAAAACCCTGGGATGAAACCCATCTAAAGATGGTGAATAATGCATTTATTTTTCTGTGATTTTCAGTGTGCTCACAGTTTGTTGAAAATTTTTGCAGCTGTTTTCATCAAGGATATTAGTCTTCAGTTTTCCATTGTTGTTGTGGTTTCCTTATCTTATTTTAGTATGAGGATTACACTGGCCTTTTAGAATATGTTTGGAAAAATTGCTTCCTCTTCTATTTTTTTGGAATAACTTAAGAAGAATTGGTATTATTACTTCCTTAAATGTTTGCTAGGATTCATCAGTGAAGTCATTTGATCCTGGGATTTTCTTTGATGGGAGACATGTTATTACTTAGCTCAGTTTTGCTACTTGTTCATGGTGTGTTTAGGCTATTTCTTCATGATTCTTTTTGATAAATTGTACATATCTAGGAAATTGTTTATTTCTTTCACAATATCAATTTAGTACACATATTTGTCAATAATATTCTCCAATGTTTATTCATATTTTCGTTCCTCCTCCTCCTCCTCTTCTTCCTCCTACTCCTCCTTTTGGATGTTGGGGATTGAACCCAGGGCCTTGTGCATGCAAGGTAAGCACTCTACCAACTGAGCTATATCCCCCAGCCCATAACATCTTCATTTTAATCTCAGAAGTCAGTAAATATGAGATTCTGTTCCTCCTTTGGAAAAGCACATCTCAACATGGGAGAAATGATATGCACAACATAATCCCTAGAAGGTAAGTGGCACATTTTATTACACAGATTCTATTCTATTCTATTCTATTCTATTCTATTCTATTCTATTCTATTCTATTCTATTCTATTCCATTCCACAATAGCTTTATGCCTAAGGTCTTTGAAAAAAAAGTGATCATTTTGATCTTTGTTTTAAATTATGGTTTGTTTATCTTCTAAGTAGATATTAAAAATATTTACTTTCTAATTCATTGACTCATAAAACATAAAACCTGTGAAGGATTAATCCAGTGGTGACATTTTACAATTTAGGATTTTGTATTTCTGTATTGAAAAAGAATTTTTCCAGAATGTTACAACTTAGTCATGGCTTTGACTTGAGCCAAAATCTTTGTATAGGCAAGAATATTTCTATCAATAGAGGGCTCACAAAGTGTAGGAGAATGGATGACTGTCTTGTTTAACCAATATGGGAAAGGCCAGAATGTTTAAATTTGTTGTAAAGTGCATAATTGGTAGTCATTAGAGGCAGACAAAATGCTGTGTTTTGAAGTTTTAGTCACTGGCTGCAGTATGTGATCTTTGAGGTTATTTGAATGGACTTGTAGTAGACTTTATACCTTACACTTATGCTAAAACAGTTATAAGGGTTATAAAAGACAAGCAAGAAAGACAACAACTGCTATAAGATATACACCTCTGAATAAAAAGACATTGGAAATAACCAGTCTCTTTTTAAAAAATGCTATATCTTAAAACACAAGTTGATTCATATCTGTAGATGATGCTAAATCTAGCATTGTTTCCAAATTTGCTTTTCCATGTAGCTCTAGATGCTAGAGATAAATTATGTAATTCTTTGTGCATTTTACACCTTTGGTTTGTATGTTCTTTGATATTTCTTAAATGTATGTAATTGACTTTGAGCATATAAGTGTCACTAATTTGAACAATAGGAAACACAAATATTAAAATATTTTTATAGTCCATTCATTAAATAAATCTAGACATTTGTGGCTAAAAAGCATTTGTGGTCTCATTTATTTGGAAACTCAAAACTTATAACAAGGAAACAGAAAATAATAAATATATGTGAATTTTCTCTGCAGAGTAGAAAGTTACTTGTTTTTTTAAAGAAAAAAATATTGATATAATCTTATTTGTCTACTAACTTGTTTATTTATTTATATTTCTAATAATAATTTACTAAAGTCCACCAACACTTGACAGAAATCAATAGAACCCATCTAATATTATGAAAAAATTTCAAATTTATGCAACAATAACAAAAATGGAAAGAAAAAAAACCCAGAATAGCCTATTCTCAAGAAAATTTATATTCGTAATAAACAGCATCTTTGAGGAGACCTACTTTGCTTGTTCTGGTTTATTTCTGATAACTTATGCTGTCAATAAACTATTTAGGTGGACACCACTTTAGAAAAACTCAATTCATAATAACTCACATTAAAGGTTAGGAAAATCTGATAGATTACATGCAATGTCTTATTATTTATCTTTACAAAATTACCTTTCACTTTATTTTAATGTTTATTTAGAGATAACTATCTCCTGTGTACAGAAATGAGCAGAGAAGATGAGAATATATGAAAGAGAAGTCCCTGCCAAGTTTAGTTTCACAACAAGGCATATATGGCCTTTTTGAAAGCATAATGAAAATCAATAGAAAAATGAAAACCATTTTACAAAACAGTGTATGCTTTTAACTGTATCTAACTTTCCAGGAGTTTACTTTTATTGTTTAAACATTAAAACCTATCATGAATCTCAATATATTCACAAAATAATTTTAAAGTTTATCTGATATAAAATTGAATTTAAATAACCTTTTCATAATTAAGTAATCCATATAATAGAAGTAAAAGAGTATGCCTGGGTCCTCTCTGACTCTTTATAGTCACTTGTCATCCTCCACCAATGTACTTGATGAATGAAGACATTAGTCAGGTTTGATTCACTTCCTTTGATGGATAGGTAGTCCCAAATGGGGGAATGGATGCATTTGATTCTTCCATGATGAATTTGTCTGACTCAGAACCTAAGAGTCAGACTCTATTATTCATATCATGCCTGTCCTCTCTCTCTTAGGATATAACTGACATTGTTTAGAAGCTATAAAATTATTACAAAAGATTCTTAATGAGATTTTAAGAAATGTGTAATTTGTTGTGTGATTGTGTTTGTATTCTTTAGAAGGATTGTGCATTTCAAGATGCCAACATTTCTGTAATCTGTTTATGAGGGTAGATGCGTTGGGATGATGGCAGCAAGCTATCCATCATGGTTTCCCTGCAGAAATTTTGGATACTGGAAAGCATAACAGAATCAGAGTCATGAAACTTGGATCCTCTGCACAATGGGGAGAATTATTTAATCTTAGTGAAACAGAAATGATATCTTCCTTGCTTTCATGAGAGTGCTCTTACTAGGGCAATTTAAAATAATAATTTAAAATAAAAAGTGATATATGAACTTAAAACACTCACTAAATGAATTTTAGGCATAATTATTATTTTTAAAGATTTTAGAGATGAAATTAAATCAAGGGTGAGATTATTGAGGACAAGCAAAGTAGCCCTTGCCATAGATCAAGGGCCCAATTAAATGACTGAATTTAATTTAATTTGAAATTAAAGGACTTAATTTGATCCAGAAGAGGAAAAATACTGGTTTCTAAGTTTGAATTTCTGAACTCTGATGTCAACTCTGTAACCTGGAAAAGTTTAATGTCTATAACTCATTGTTTCAAAAATACAAAGAGATTAAGCCAACTAATTTTTAGTTATACTTCTAGGGTTTTGACAACAAAACGTCTAGCTCTCACTCCAGATAATTTATATATCACATTATTAATGCAGGCATTTTATTTTTATATTTCTCTTCTCTACTATCCTCTTCTGAATTATATAAATATTAGTTTCTAAATCCAAACGTAACATATAGATATGAAAGAAATTTAAGTTGATACACTTCAACCATTATTGTTTTTAGTCTAAGTGTAATTCAATAAAGTACTGAGAGATTAAATCACTTGCCTAAAATGACAAAGTTACTAAGTGCCTGAGTATAGTGTATTTGTACTCTATGAATATTTCTCAATCATGGAGGAAAATTTATGATAATTAAGTAATCATTATTCAGGTATCATACAAATGCATTTTTAAAAATGTCTCTAAATTGTTTAGCCCAAATATGTTGTACCCTTATGATATTTTAATTTCAAAGATCTCTGGCTTGCCATTTAAAATCTCTTCAGCATTTCTAAACAAATTGATCCTCAGGTCTGCAATTTAAATGAGCTTCTCTTCCATTGAAAAGAGGGTTCAGAAGAAAGAGCATAGGTTAACTAAGATCATGTCCCATTATGTACATATTGAAGAACTATCTCTAGATTACACTGAATGTCAGCTTTATTTTCTTTAGTGATAGATCTTAATAGTCAATGGAAAAACCAGAATGCGTTGCAAATGTGCTGAGTTTCTGACTTTACTTTTTGAGAAAAAATCATGATATGCATCTTGACAATCAGATGAAATTTCAGGAAATCTATAATGGAAAACTCACAATAAGAGTTTTAAAGACAACTGAGCTCATGGAAGAGTAGAATGAAGGTTACCGGAGGGTGGGAAGGGTAGGGGAGTTGGAAGATAGGGAGAGAATGATTAGTGTGTAACAAAAGAGCTACATAGAGGAATAAGTTCTGGTATATTGTTACACTAAAGGGCAATTACAGTTGACAATATTGTACAATATAAAACAAAATAGATAGAGAAAAAGATTTTAAATGTTCTCATTACAAAGAAATGGTGTTTGAGGTGATTTAAATATCCTGAGTTGATCAATACATAATATATACCAAAATATTATAGAGTACCCCATAAATATGTAAAATCATTATCTGTACATTAAAATACAAATGACTTAATTTTAAAAGTTTCACAGATATCTGGGCATCTTTTTATTATGGTAATTCACCTTAATTCAATTTTGTGCTTGTAAGCAGAGAGGACAAGCTTATAGACCTATCGAATGTAGAATCCCAGCTCTCTATAATAATTTTTCGAAAACAGTTGTAGTTACCTTATATCCTTGCTGTGGCTCTGTTATCTCTCTCCTTTTCATTCTCTTTCCCTTTTTAAGTTCCTGTATTGATTCTACCCTCATTCAATGAACTGTATTTATGTCGCTCAAGCCCTTGAAAAATTCATTTATTCCCATTCTTAGGAAAGGAAAAAGTTCTCAATTTTTGGAACTCAAACCATTTTGTTCTTGTACTTTATTCCTAAAAAAAAAGTCTTCATGACTATCTTGGACTTCATTTAACTTTTTTGACAGATAAATATAAAATGCATGATTAATACGTAAGGACATAACAGTTAAAATGTGTTAAAGTATTTCAAACCTTTGAAAAGGGACAAAGTATAATAGAAAGAACATGCAGTTACTAAATATCTTACTAAATATCTATTTGGAGAAAAAAGCATTACTTTTTTCCCTACTTGTGCACATTGCCTTTTACCTTTCTCTAAGTGAAAACTTATGAATTGCATTCAATCTTCGTAATTTATTTATTTTTGCCTTGCATATCCTTCAACCAAATATAATAATATTTTGTGTGTTCTTAACAATATGTGGAAATGTCATTTTACTGCATTCTTTTCATTATGTTGCTTTTTTGGCTCAGTTTATGTTTGTGATATTCATCCTCATTTTTACTTCATTCCCTCACTTCATAAACTTTATAGTATCTCATATATCTATACCTCAAGTTATTTATCATCTCTCTTCTTAATAGCATTTATTTTCATTATCACGTTAGGCTGTTGCATTAATTTTATTTGGAGTTCTATACATGTTTATATGTATATGCTCAAGTCTCTCTAGAGAGAAATTGCTACACCATAAACTCTAAATATATTCAACTTTTTAAGCATGCCAAAATTTTCAATAAAGTTATATCTGAATTGTAGTGTATGAGTATACACTGTTCCACATTCTCAAGAACACGTTGTTTTGCCCCATTGTTCATTCAGCATACCAGTTTGCTGAATAAAAATGCATTTAATTCCTGTTTCGTTTCAGCATCATATAACATGCATGTTGGCCATCCCAGTTCATTTTATATGCAGCTAATAGTTAATATTTGTTCTGCTTTTCCAGGTCATTTCCTTTTCTTAGTGATCTATAGGAGAATTTATATAATCAGAACATTAATCCTGTGCTAATCTAAGTGTGGAAAATATCTTGTCTCACTGTTGTTTATTTTAAAAATGTTTATTAAATATATTCACATACAGGAAACATTATCATATATTCTAATATGTCAATTATTTTCTTTCTTTTTTGTGTATTTTGAATCTTGTTAGTTGAATCATAATTTTAATATTTGTATAGTTACCCCAAACACATTAGATTTTTAATACAATGGGAATTGAATTTTTAATGCAATTGGAATTGAATTTTTGAAAATAGAGATCAACTTACTTTTCTGTACTAACAATTAATTGATGAAAAACTATTTATAAAATACTTCTACTTTTCCCTAATGATCTCAAATTACACTGTTTACATTTATCATTTTCTCCCTTATTCTTGTATCTATCTTACATTTTTGCATTTTCCTTATATGTTTTTTCATCCTTTTCACAGAATTATAATAAAATTTTAGTGTAAATTCATTTTTGTTTCTTTTTTAAAAAATCATTTAATTGTTCTAATCCGTTATACATGACAGCAGAATGCTCTTTGATTCATTGTAGACACATGAAGCAGAATTTTTCATTTTTCTGGTTATATCCATAGTAGGATCACACCATTCATGCAATCATTCATATACCTAGGGTAATGATGACCATCTCATTCCCCCATCTTTTCAACTTCCATGCTGCCCCTCCCCTCCCCTTTTCTCAATCAAAATTTTCTCCACTCACCCCACGCAACTCCCCAACCCCATTTTGGATTAGTATCCACTTATCAAAGAAAACATTCAGCCTTTGGTTTTTTGGGATTAGTTTACTTTGCTTAGCATGATATTCTCTAACTCCATTCATTTGCCTGCAATTGTCATAATTTTATTCTCTTTTATTGCTGATAATACTTCATTGTGTGTATATATAAAACAGTTTCATTATGCATTCATCCATTGAAAGGCATCTATCCAGGTTGGTTTCATAATTTGGTTATTGTGAATTGTGCTGCTATAAACATTGATGTGGCTGTGTCACTGTAGCATGCTGTTTTTAAGTCCTTTGGATATAAACCGAGGAATGGGATAGCTGGGTCAAATGGTAGTTCCATTCCAAGTTTTCTAAGGAATCTCCATAGGGCTTTGCAGATTGGCTACAACAATTTGCAGTTCCACCAGCAATGTAGGAGTGTACATTTCCCCCACATCCTTGCCAAAACTTATAGTTGCTTGTATTCTTGATAACTGCCATTTAAACTGGCATGAGGTGAAATGTTAGAGTAGTTTTGATTTACGCTTCTTTTTTTTTTTTAAGAGAGAGAGAGAGAGAATTTTTAATATTTATTTTTTAGTTCTCGGCAGACACAACATCTTTGTTTGTATGTGGTGCTGAGGATCGAACCCGGGCCGCACGAACGCCAGGCGAGCGCGCTACCACTTGAGCCACATCCCCAGCCCGATTTACGCTTCTATTTACTAGAGATGTCGAACATTTTTTTCATATACTTATTGATCAATTGTGTATCTTCTTCAGCTCCTTAGCCCAATTGTTGATTGGATTGTTTGGTCTTTTTGGTGTTTTTTAAGTTCTTTAAATCCTGGAAATTAGTGCTCTATCTGATGTGTATGTGGCAAAAATTCACTTCCAAAATGTAGGCTGTCTGTTCACCTCATTGATTATTCTTTTGCTGAGAAGAGGCTTTTTAGTTTGAATCTATCCCATTTATTGAGCCTTGATTTTATTCCTGTGCTTTAGGAATCTTGTTAAGGAAGTCAGGCCCTAATTTGACATGATAAAAGATTTGGGCCTACTTTTTCTTCTATTAGGCATAGGTTCTCTGATCTAATTCCTAGGTCCTTGAGCCACTTTGAATTGAGTTTTGTGCATAATAAGAGAGGGGTTTAGTTTGATTTTGCTGTGCATGGATTTCTAGTTTTTCCAGCACCAAATGTTGAAGAAGCTATCTTTTATCCAATGTTTGTTTTTGGAGCCTTTGTCTAGTAACTGTCTTTATGTAGGTTTATGTATGTATGTATGTATGTATGTATGTATGTATGTCTTTATGTAGGTTTATGTATGTATGTAGTAACTGTCTTTATGTAGGTTTGTCTCTGTGTCTTCTATTCTGTACCCATTAGTCTACACGTCTATTGTAGTGCCAACACCATGATGTTTTTGTTACTATAGCTTTGTAGTATAGTTTCAGGTCTGGTATTGTGATGCTTCCTACTTCACTCTTCTTGCTAAGGATTGCTTTAGCTATTCTGGGTCTCTTATTTTTTTCAAATGAATTTCATGATTACTTTTTCTATATCTACAAGAATGATATTGGGATTTTAATTGGAATCACATTGAATCTCTATAGTTCTTGGGATAGTATGACCATTTTGACAATATTAATTGTGCCTATCCAGGAGCATAGGAGATCTTTCCATCTTCTAAGGTCTTCTTCAATTTCTTTCTTTAGGGTTCTGTAATTTTTATTGTAGAGGTCTTTCACCTCTTTTGTTAACTTGATTCTGACATCCCAAAATAGCAGACCTTAAACTATTTTTTTTTTTGAGGCAATTGTGAATGGGGTAGTTTTCCTAGTTTCTCTTTCAGAGTATATATCACTTGTGTATAGAATTGCATTTGACTTATCAGTATTTATTTTATATCCTGCTACTTTCCTGAATAAATTTATTAATTCTAAAGGGTTTCTGGTGGAAATTTTTGGTTCCTCCAAGTACAGAATCATGTTATCAGCAAAAAATGATAGTTTGAGTTATTCTTTTCCTATTCACATCCCTTTAATTTCTTTCATCTAATTATTCTGGCTAAAATTTCAAGGACTGTGTTGAATAGAAGTAGTGAAAGAGGGAATCCCTGTCTCGTTCCAGGTATTAGAGGGAATGTTTCCAATTTTTCTCCATTTAGAATGATGTTGACCTTGGGTATAGTATAGATAGCTTTTACAATGTTGAGGTATATTCCTACTATCCCTAGTTTTTCTAGTGTTTTGAACATGAAAGTTTGCTTTATTTTGTCAAATGTTTTCTCTATATCACTTGATATAATCATGATTCTTATCTTTAAGTCTGCTGATGTGATGAATCACATTTATTGATTTCTGTATGTCGAGCCAACCATGCTTCCTTGAAATGAACCCCACTTGATCATGATGCACAATTTTTAAAATATGTTTTTATGTGCAATTTTCCAGAATTTTATTAAGAATTTTTGCATCTATGTTCATGAGAGATATTGGTCTGAAATTTTTTTCCTTGATGTGTCTCTGTCTGATTTTGGTATCAGGATGATACTAGCCTCATAGAATGTGTTTGGAAGGGTTCCCTCCTTTTTTATTTACCTTGACTTGGCTTCTCAATTGATAGGTCTTTCCTTTAGTGTAGTTCCTCACTTTGCAGATTTTCATTGTTGTTTTTCATTTTCTCCTCATGAAATATTTTGCCAAAAATGTTCTGTAATGCAGGCTTTCTCACTGTAAATTCTTTTAAGTTTTGTTTATCATGGAAAGTTTTAATTTTGTCATCAACTCTAAAGCTTAATTTAATTTTGCTAGATATAAGATTCTTGATTGACACCCATTTTCTTTCAGAGTTTGGTTTATGTTGTTCCAAGATCTCCTGGCCTTGAAGGTCTAGGTTGAAAAAAATCTGCTGAGATCCAAGTTGGTCTCCCCCTATATGTAATCTGATTCTTCTCTCCTAAGGCCTTAAAATTCTATCTTAATTCTGTATGCTAGTCATTTTTATTATAATGTGACTTGGTGTAGATCTGTTATAAATTTGTACATTTGATGTCCTATAAACCTCTTATATTTGGTTTTCCAATTAATTCTTCAAGTTTGGGAAATTTTCTGATATTATTTTATTGAAGAGATTGTACATACTTTGATTTGAAACTGTGTGCCTTCCTCTATTACAATAAATCTTAGATTTGGTTTTTTAATGTTATTCCGTAATTCTTTTATGTTCTGTTCATGGTTTCTTACCATCTTCACTGTGTGGTCAACTTTATTTTCCAGATTGTATATTTTGTCTTCATTGTCTGAGGTTCTAACTTCCAAATGATCTAGTCTGTTGGTGATGCTTTCTATTGAGTTTCTTTTATTTCAAGGATTTCTGTTTGTTTGTTTATTTATTTATTTACTTACTGATTTATTTTTTCAAAATCTCTTTCTTATAGTAATTTTTTGCTACCTGTATTTTCTCTCTAATCTCTTTGTTGGTGTGATCAATAGTTGTTTGTATTTGCTCTCTTAGGTCAATCTTTAATTCACAGATCATTTTTATTATGTACATTCTCAAATCTTTCTCTGTATTTTATTTACCATGCTGTCAATGGATTCTATTATTATAGTATCTTGGTTTGTTTGGGGCATTTTCTTCCCTTATTTCTAATGTTGTCTGTGTCTTCCTCTCTGGTAATGTGGATATGAAGTATTGCAATTTCTACCCTTTAATCTTGTAGTGTCCCTGTAGGTTATGAATATCTCATCTTTAAGTGGGAGATCAATGTTTATAGCACCCAATGCAACTAATATGCAGTCATATGTTAATTAGCTTCTATTTAGAGTTTTACCGCTATAAGCAGAAATTACGTGTATGGTTATCTTCTACCATGTAGCCAGTGTATGGTTATCTTCTACCATGTAGCCAGTGTATGGTTATCTTCTACCATGTAGCCAGTAGATTTACATAAGGGTTTACAGTTTCTAGTGGTGAACAGAGGGGGGTGGGTAGGATGTGAAAATACAGAGGTATTGGATTATAGGATGAGTGAAAGGGGAATCAAAAGAAGTTGACTATTAGGAGAAAAGAGAGAGAGAGAGAGAGAGAGGGATGACCCCATACAAGGCTCCCTGTTGCCTCTACAACAAGATGGTGACTCTTATTACACTTACTAGGGATACCTCTGTTGCAGCTGGGCCCACGGGGATCTTGGTGATAGTCTTTCATATCCTGGTTGTTGTCCCTAGATGGAAGCAGCCATGTTCTTAGTTTCTAGCAGCAGTAGCATCAACCCTGTAAGCACCTTGCTGTTGGCTTCCAGGCCTCAGTTGGTGTCCCAAGATGAAATCTTCCCCAACTAAAGGTGGCAGTGGTTGCAGCAGAGGTGAATCAAGATGTCATGGAGGTGTCCCAAGATGGAGGCAACTGCTTTTGGAGATGGGGTTGGAAGGATAGGTTGTGCAATGGCATTGGGCAGCCTGTTCAGTGATGGTGCACTGTGGTGTGCAGTGCTGCAATGGGCAGCTGCGCCTCGGCCCTGTCCATTGTCCCATGGTGGAGATTACAGCATGGGGCAGTCTATGGAGATGGCTGCAGTTTCCCAAGATAGAGGTGGTGTGGTTGTTTGTGGATATCCACCTTGGTGGATAAGGAACCACAGCACATGGTGTTCCTCTCCACACAGGTGTAGTGTTCCTGTCTTTGTGGATGCAGGGGTTGTGGTCTGGGCCTTATTTTCAATTTTTTTTTTTATTTCTTTTCTTTTCTTTATCTTTCTTTTTAATTTTTTCTTTTGAATGATTATAAGCTCTCTGAAAAGTTTCCATAATAGTACAGAATTCATGTATGTTTTAAACAACATCCCTTGATAACATTTTTAATAGGCAAAGTAAATGGTCAAAACTAGAATAATAGTTGTGATACTATTAACCTTTTACAAATTAACTGGTTTTTACCCTAGTGGTCTTTTTCTTTTCCAAGATCTAATCTAGTATCTTATATCACATCTGGTTGTATCCTCTTCTTCTTCTCCAGTCTGTTACTTGTCCTTCATTTCTCAATATTTTCCTTGTATTTTATGAACTTGGCATTTTTTATGGGCTCAAAGCAGATATTTTGCAAAGTGTTTTTCAATTTAATTTTGTCTGATTTTAACCAAGTTCTACCACATATTTAAAGAACCTTAGTCAAATTCCCCCTCACAAAAAGAAGGAACACTGCCAAACATTCTCACCCTAATACCAAAACCAGATAAAACACCAAAAGGAAATGGGAAAATTAAATTATAGGCAAACAACTCTGATGAATATAAATGGAAAAACTCTCAAAAAATAGCAACTTAATTTAAGAGCTCACTAAAAGTATGATGCATCATGATCAAGTGATTTCTTCCTGAGATGCAATGATAGTTAATATATGATATTTAATGTCATCACATACTATAGTAACAGACTGAAGGAAACTACACATGATCATCTCAATAGATGAGAAAATGCATTTAACAAAATCTAATGCCCTTTCATGATAAAAACTCTCAACAAATTAAGTTTAGAAGGAACTTATCTCAACAAAATAAAGGACTATATAGTTAAATCCCACAGTTCTCATACTCAATGTTCAAAAACTGGTAACTTTTCTTTCAAAGCCTTGAACAAGCAAAGATGCCCACTGTCTCCACTTCTATTCAATATCGTACAAAATTCTTAGCTAGAGAAATTAGAGAAGAAAAAGAAATAAATGTCATTCTGGATAGAAAAGAAGACATAAATTTCTGTTTGTAGAAGACATATTGTATATATAGTAACCCTAAACACTTGATATGTGTGCATGTGCATGCACACACACTCTCTCTCACACACACTACCTATTAGACTAGTAAGTAAATTCAGGAATATAATAAGATAAAAAAAATAATGGACAAAATAAATTGCACTGACAATGAACTATCAAAAAAGTAAACAAAATAACCTTATTTTCATTAACATTGAAACTTATAATGTGCTTATGAATGAACTTAACTAAAGGCATGAAAGACTTGTATACTGACAACTATTTTAACTTTTTTTTTTTTTACATTTTGTTTACAACTCTTTAACATTTGAGAAAGTAGTCTTGTGTGAGAAGAACAAAGCTGGAGGTGTCATACTTCCTGATTTTAACATATATCACAAAGCTACAGAAATGTAGTATGGTAGTGACATAAAAACCAGTGTAGAGACAAAAGGAACACATTGGAAGATCCAGGAATAAATACACCACATACAGTCAACTAATCTTTGGCAAGGGTGCCCAAAAAACAATACATGGAAAAGACAATCTTTTCAATAAATGGTCTTCAGAAACTTAAAGTCCACATGTATATAAAAAAAAAAGTGAGACCAAATTCTCACTTTACAATGTACACAAAATTCAATTCAAAATGGAATAAAAACCTGAATTTAGGAGATGAAATATTAAAACTAAAAGATATATAGAGAAAATCTTAATATTGGCTTTAGCAGTAATGTCTTGAAAATGATCCCCAAAATACAAATAAAGTGAAAATAGGCAAATGTGATTGCATCAAATTAAAAAGTGTCTGCATGCTAAAGGGACTGATTAACTTAATTTTTTTTCTTTCCTTATTTATTTATTTATTTTATTAGTTGCTCAAGACAATACAATGATCTTGACATATCATACATTTGATGCAAATAGGGTATGAATTCTCATTTTTCCACGTGTACAAATTGCAGGATCACATTGTTTATACATCCATGTGTATACATAAAGCAATCTTAGTGTCAGTTGTATTCTGCTGCCCTCCCTATCAATTAATTAACTTAATTAATTTTTGAGTCAAAATTGTAACAGATTTAGAGAAAGAAAAGAACACTTCCCCTATATATATTAGAGAGTGCAGGAATGATTTCTTGGAAACAATGCCTTTCCTTGGTAGGCCCCATGCCAAGAAGAGATAGAATAAGGATAGAATTTTTAAAACCATAAGAGAGAAAAATCAGATTATGTATATGGGGAGACCAATTTAGATCTCAGCAGATTTTTCAACAAGACCTTCAAGGCCAGGAGATCTTGGAACAACATAAATTAAGCATTGAAGGAAAATGGATGCCAACCAAGAATCTTATAGCTGGCAAAATTAAGCTTTAGAGTAGATGACAAAATTAAAACCTTCCATGATAAACAAAACTCAAAAGAATTTACAGCAAGAAAGCCCGCATTACAGAATATTTTTGGCAAAATTGAAGAAAATATTTGGAAACCATATATCTGACTAAGGATTAATATCCAAAATATGTAAGAATTTTCTACAACTCAGTAGCAAAACAATAAATAAAAAATAATAATCTGATTTTCAAATGGACAAAGGAGCTGCACAGATATATGTCCAAAGAAGGCATCACTAAAAGGCATTTGAAGAAGTGCTCAGTATCACCAATTATGAGGGAAATATAAACCAAAACCATAATAAGAATTATTTCATATCTGTTAAGATGGCTAGCATTAAAAAAAATTAAAGATTATAAATGTCAGTTAGAATATGGACTAAAGGGTCCTCTGATACCATTATCGGGATATAAATTATACAGACACTATAGAAAACAATATGGAGACCCCTCAAAATAATAAAAATATAATTACCACATGAATCAGCAAACCCATATCTGGGTATATATATCCTAAAGAATTGAAATGGATATCTCAAAGAGATGTCCACACTCATGTTCTTGCATTCATTACAGCATTACTTATAATAGTCAACCACTCATTAATGAATTATTGAATTTAAAACTACAGTCTACAAATACACTAGAGGATTATTCAGCTTTTTAAAAGAAGACAACCTTTCATTTGTGGCAACATGAATGAACCTTGAGGAGATTATCTTAAGTAAAATAGCCAGACAAAAAGAGACAAGCACTGCATAACACCCTTTATGTGAAGGTTCTAAAATAGTCCAACTCATAAAAGCAGAGCAGAGCCTGGTTGTAATCAAGGGTGGGGATGGAAGTGCAATATAGAGATGTATTGGTTAAAGGGTAAAATGTTTCAGTGTTATGAGTAAGTTCTAGGGAACATTATAGAGTCTATAGTCAATATTATATGTCATAGATTTGCTGAGAACATATGTTCTATTAAGTATTCTTATCACAATAATTCTAGTAAATTAAATAAATGAAAGGAAAATTTTAGAGGCAAAAAATACGTTTATGGTGTAGAGAGTGGCGATGATTTCCCAAATGTTTGTAAAGTTTATTCATAATCTCATTACTGTGAATATATTAAGTACATATTGCTTTTTATGTTCATTATGTCTCAATACACTATTATTAAAAAGATGCTAATTGTATATTTTTCATAGGTACCCTTTATAAAAGTTTAAATCTTCCCTTCTCAAGAGTTTTTCTCTCAAGTGAATGTTGAAATTTGACAAACTCTTATTTATTTAAAAAAATTATCTGACTTTTAGCTTTTATTCTGTCAGTGAATCAAAGTATATGGATTTCAATTTTCACCTGTCAAACCAATTAGCATTCTTAGGATGTACCTCAATTCTCATTATTTATTATTCTATTTATAGGTTGCTGGATTTTTTTTTAATTTTTATTTTTTTGACATGGGAGAATCAAACCCCAAGGTGCTTGCTTTACCATTGAGCCACATCCACAGCATTTTTTACTTTTTATTTTGAGACAGGGTCTTGCTAAGTTGCTGAGGGTATTGCTAAGAGATCCAAGCTGACCTTAAAATTATGATTCTCCTGCCACAGACTCCTGAGTTGTTGGGATTACAGGTTTGTGACACTTTCCCCAGCTATTACTGGATTCTACCTGGTCAAATTGTGTTAAGGACCCAGAAATAAACTCAGCGATACAATCAACTAATCTTTGACAAGAGTGCCAAGAATACACCATAGGGAAAGGATAATGTTTTAAATAAATGGTCAGAAGAAAACTAAATAGCCCATACAAAGAAAAATGATATTGAACCTCTATTTTACAATATTCACAAAATTTACCTCAAAATGAATTAAAGACCTGAATGATGAAACCATAAAACTTATGAATGATATTACTATATACAAACCCTATGGCTTTGTCTTAATTTGCTTTGGGAGTTATTCTGATTTCATATGATGGTTTCAAAAGTTGCTCCTTTTGTCTTCTGATGGAGTTTGAGAAATAAAACAATTCCTTCTATCCTAAGTAGTTGTTATTAGTCATCAATGAAGCTATCTGAACCAATAGTATTCATGGTAGATGGTTTCATACTAATAAATTATAATGACATATAATTATAATGATTTTATATTTCTTTGTGTGCATTGATTATGTCTTTCATTAATCTGAATTGTCAAATTTATTAGTACAGAGTAGTCTGTCGCAAGCCATCCATGGGTTGTGTGTGGACCACGGGACATTAAGCATAGTGGGTTGAAACATCTGGTGTCTGGGAATGACCTCTGGTCAATTGCCCTGACACATTGTGAATTTCTATCCCACTCTGCCATGTCCCACACAGCACCTGAGATGGGTATGACCTGCCAAGATGCCAATCAACCTGCTGACTGCCAAGTATCAGGAAGCAAGACTCCGCCCTCAAAACCTTATCCCTTCATTTGATGTACCCCCTTAAAAAAACTACTGGAGACATCTTTTCTTTGTCTAGTTCCAGCTCTTGTGTAGACTGGATCTAGCAGGGGCTACACTTTTGTAAATACATTTCTGACGTTTTGTCTCTTGTTCTTCACTAATTATTTTAGGTTTTAAGTTTTCAGGTGGCTTACACCCTCCTCACCAGGAGGTAGAACCCCCAATGAGACAGGGGCCATCGTTTCCTATATGATAGCACCCAACATGGGCCTGATCCAGGAGTAAATTCAAAGTTACAGAGAACATCCCCACATTCAGGAGATAGAAATTAAGTTAAGCCACACCCACCTCAAAGTACTAGATGGTGCACCAGAATCTAGAGAGAGAATAGTGAAGTGGAGAAGTTCATTTTGATACCCTGATATATAAAATCAGAGCAAAAAATCTTCCAGGAAAAAAAGTCCATCCACTTATAATCCTTATTAAAATAGAAAATAGGGGAGAAGGACACATCTTCTACTGCTTTCAGGACTGCTTGAGCAATTTAAACTGAGAGGGCAAATTCCCTGCTGCAGTCACCGCCCACTACAGTAGAGAAATCTAACTTAAAAGCATAGCCCAGCTGAAGCCTAATCACACAAATTTAAAATGCTGGGACAGACAAATGGCTCTTACTGCAAATTCAGGCAAGGTTTCTAACCTATACAAGGTGTTATTGTCTATTAGGAATGCTGGGGGGGGTGGGAAGATGGCAATTCTAATTAACTTAGCCACCAAATGCAACCTAGTGTGACTTATCCTGACCCATGATTGGTCCCTTGCTAGCTAAAGCCTGCCTTTGGGTGGGAAATTATTTGTTGTGGATGGAACAGCAGAGCCCAGCCTGGCAGAATCCCACAAAAGCTGCTGGTATTCTAACTTCAGATGCCTGAAGGTGGGAAACAATTAAGGCAGGACAGTGCACAGGGTGGAGACCCCAGGGCCACAGGCAGAATTTTGGGTCATATGGAAAACATGGGGAAATGGCTCTGACCATGTGGCAGCAGCAACATGGTGGATTTATTCCCTTTGGGCTTTTTCCAAGCCCAGCCTCCAGGCTTGGCCTTTCTAAACAAAGCCCCCTTTCTCACTTCCTTTCAGTCCCTCCCACCATCATTGCTTGGGCAGGCCTTCCAACCCTGCTCTCCAGCTTTGCAGAGCCTGCATCACACAGCCCTGATGTCTCTCATAGGCAAACACCGGGCAGCAAAACCTTTCTTTCACGATTCTGAATAAATATTAAATTTCTTTATAGGCAAAATCTGAATCAGTGAGCTGTTTTGTCTTTGGCAACAAATTTTTCCCATGTTAAGTTACATAAACTAATTTGTAATTCTATCTACAGTTCTCTCCAAGAAACTTAATTTCTACAGCCGCAATACTAAGAAAGGGTTATAAAAATTATTGCATTGACAAAAGATATTCTACTTATGTTTTCTCACACACTATTGTTTTTAGGGATATAAAGATAAATTTGACCATTATGAGAACAAATGCTAGCAATCTGAAACATTTAATTTCACAACATTGTCATAATTGTCAAGATTTTATTCTACTTTCTAAATATATAAACACAATTATTAAATAAACACAATAAATTTTTGTATATGCACAAAAATTCTATTTTAACTACATTGCATGACGTCAAATTTAGAGGACCTGAATGGGACCCAGACTCACAGTAGGCCAGAGTCCATCCCACTACCAGCAGACATCCACTGGAGATCTGGCACAGGACCCTGTGGTAAGAATTTGTTCCCAATTAGTAGGCTCTGTATTCATCTCACTGATTGTTACTTTTGCTGAGAAGAAGTTTTGTAGTTTAAATCCATCTCATTTATTGAGTCTTTAATTTTAATTCTTATGCTATAGGAGTCTTATTAAGGAATTGGGGGCCTAATCAGACATAATGGAAATTTGGGCCTACTTTTTATTCTAATAGGCACAGTGTCTCTGGTTTAATTCTTGTGTCTTTGATCCACTTTGAGTTGAATTTTGTGCATGCTAAAAGATAGGGGTTTAATTTCATTTTGTTGCATATGGATTTCCAGTTTTCCCAGCACCATTTGTTGAAGAGACTGTCTTTTCCCCAATGTATGTTTTTGGAACCTTTGTCTGATATAAGATAACTGTGATTATATGGATTAGTCTCCGTGTCCTCTATTCTGTACCATTGATCTATCAGTCTATTTTGGTGCCAATATCTTGCTGTTTTTGTTACTATTGCTCTGTAATATAGTTTGAGGTCTAGGTATAGTGATGCCACCTGCTTCACTCTTGCTAAGAATTGCTTTAGTTATTCTAGCTCTCTTATTTTTCCAGATGAATTTCATGACAGCCTTTTCTATGTCTATGAGGAATGTGATTGGGATTTTGATTGGAATTGCATTAAATATGTATATGATTTTCTAGTATGGTCATTTTGACAATATTAATTCTGCCTAGCCAAGAACAAGATAGATTTTTCCATCTTCTAAGTTCTTCTTTAATTTCTTTCTTCAGCGTTCTGTAATTTTCATTGTAGAGGTCTTTCACCTCTTTCAATAGGTTGATTACTAAGTATTTTATTATTTTTTGAGGCTATTGTAAATGGGGTAGTTTTCCTCATTTCCCTTTCAGAGAATTTGTCAGTGATATACAGAAGTGCCTTTGATTTATGGGTGTTGATTTTGTATTCTGTTACTTTGCTGAATTCACTTACTAGTTCTAGAAGTTTTCTGGTGGAATTTGTTGGTCTTCTAGGTATTGATTCAAATCATTGGCAAATAGTACTAATTCTTCTTTTTCTATCCCTATCCTTTTAATTTCTTTTGTCTGTCTAATTGCTCTGACCAGTGTTTCAAGAACTATATTCATCAGAAATGGTAAAAGAGGGCATCCCTTTTCCAGTTTTTAGAGGGAATGCTTTCAATTTTTTTTTTCATTTACAGTGATGTTTGCCTGGGGCTTAGCATAGATAGTTTTTATGGTGTTGAGATATGTTCCTGTTATCCCTAGTTTTTCTAGTGTTTTGAACATGAAGGAATGTTGTTATTTTGTCAAATGCTTTTTATGCATCTATGGAGATGATCATATGGTTCTTATCTTTAAGTCTCTTGATGTGATGAATTACATTTATTGATTTCCATATGTTGAACAAACCTTGCATCCCTGGGATGAAGCCCACTTGATTGTGATGCACTATCTTTTTGATATGTTTTTGTATTCAATTTGCCAGAATTTTATTGAGAATCTTTGCATGTATATTCATTAGTGATATTGACCTGAAGATTTCTTTCTGTGATGTGTCTTTGCCTAGTTTTGGAATCAGGGTAATATTGGCCTCATAGAATGAGTTTGGAAGTGCTCTATTTCTATTTCACAAAATAATTTGTAGAGTACAGGTATTAGTTCTTTATAGGTTTTGTGTAGAACTCAGCTGTGTATCCATCTGGTCTTGGGCTTCTCTTGGTTGATAGGCTTCTGATGGCATTCTTTATTTCCTTTCTTGAAATAGGTCTGTTTAAATTGTGTATATCATTCTGACTTAATTGGGGTAACTCATATTCCTCTAGAAATTTTTCAATGCCTTTGAGAGTCTCTATTTTATTAGAGTACAAGTTTTCAAAATAATTTCTAATTGTCTTCTGTATTTTTGTAGTGTCTATTGGATATTTCCTTTTTCATCATGTATGTCAGTGATTTAAGTTCTCGCTCTCCTTTTTGTTAGCATGCTAAGGGTTTGTCAATTTTATTTATTTTTTTAAAGAACCAACTTTTTGTTTTGTCAATTTTTTCAATTGTTTATTTTGTTTTAATTTCATTCATTTCATCTTTGATTTTAATTATTTCCTGTCTTTACTGCTTTTGGTGTTGATTTGTTCTTCTTTTTCTAGGTCCTTGAGATGTAGTGTTAGGTCATTTATTTGTTGACTTTTTCTTATTTTAAGGAATGGACCATGCAATGTACTTTCTTCTTAGTACTGCCTTCATAATGTCCCAGAGAATTCGGTATGTTGTATTAGTGTTCTCATTTACCTCTAAGATTTTTTTTTCTATTTTATCATAGATTTCTAATTTCATTCCACTGTGCTCTGACAGAATACTGGGTAATATCTCTATTATTTTGTATTTTTTAAGCTTTGATTTGTGGCATAATATATGATCTATTTTAGAGAAGGATCCATGTGCTGCTGAGAAGAGAATGTATTTGCTGTTGAAGAATGAAAATTCTATACATATAAGTTAGACTTAATTTTTATTGTATTATTGAATTCTAGATTTTCTTTGTTCAGCTTCTTTTTGGAAGATCTATCCAGTGGTGAAAGAGGTGTGTTAAAGTAACCCAGAATTATTGTCAATTAGACACTTGAAATTGAGAAATGTTTGATGAACATAGATGCTCAATTGTTTGTGGCATATATATTTATAATTGTTATGTCTTCTTAGTGTATGTTTCCCTTGAGCAGTATGAAATGTCCTTCTTTGTCCATTTTGATTAACGTTAGCTTAAATTCTACTTTATTTGATATGAGGATGGAAACCCCTGCTTTCATCCTCAGTCTAGGAGATTGGCATAATTTTTCCCAACCTTTCACCATCAGTATGTTTATGTCTTTTCCTATGAGATGAGTCTCTTGGAAACAGCATATTGTTGGGTCTTTTTTTTTTTTAATCCAATCTACTAGCTTATGTGTTTTGATTGGTGAATTTAGGCCATTAACATTCAGGGTTGTTACTGAGACATGATTTGTATTCTCAGCCATTTTGTTTATTTTTGTTATTTAAATTGAGTTGTTTTTTCCTTTGATTAGCTTTTCCTTTAGGGTAATACCTCCCTCTGCTGATTTTTATTGTTGTTTTTCATTTCCTCTTCATGAAATATTTTGCCAAGGATGTTCTGTAGTGTAGGTTTTCTAGCTTTAAATTCCTTTAACTTTTGTTTATCATGGGAGGTTTTTATTTAATCATCAAATCTAAAGCTTAATTTTGCTGGATACAAAATTCTCTTTCAGAGTTTGATATATGTTGTTCCAGGATCTTCTAGCTTTCAGAGTTTGGGTTGAAAAATCTGCACATCACCTAAGTGGTTTTCCACTATGTGTAATTTGATTCCATTCTCTCCTGGCTTTTAGTATTCTCTCCTTATTCTGTATGTTAGGCATTTTCACTATAATGTGCCTTGGTGTAGATCTATTGTGATTTTGTACATTTGGTGTCCTGTAAGCCTCTTGAATTTGGTTTTCCAATTCATTCTACATGTTTGGAAAATTTTCTGATATTATTTTGTTGAATAGACTGTTCATTCCTTTGGTTTAGAACTCTATGCCTTCCTCTATCCCAATAACTCTTTTTTTTTTTTTAATTTATTTTTTTATTGGTCGTTCATAACATTACATAGTTCTTAATACATCATATTACACGGTTTGATTCAAGTGGATTATGAACTCCCGCTTTTACCCCGTATACAAATTGCTGTATCACATCAGTTTCCCTTCCATTGATTGACATATTGCCTTTCTAGTGTCTGATGTATTCTGCTGTCTGTCCTATTCTCTACTATCCCCCCTCCCCTCCCCTCCCCTCCCCTCCCCTCCCCTTTTCTCTCTCTACCCCTTCTACTGTAAATCATTTCTTCCATTTGTATTATCTTGTCTTACCCCTCCTTTCCTCTTATATGACATTTTGTATAACCCTGAGGATCGCCTTCCATTTCCATGCAATTTCCCTTCTCACTCCCTTTCCCTCCCACCTCTCATCCCTGTTTAATGTAAATCTTCTTCTCAAGCTCTTCGTCCCTACCCTGTCCTTGTTTACTCTCCTTATATCAAAGGAGTCATTTGGAATTTGTTTTTTAAAGATTGACTAGCTTCACTTAGCATAATCTGCTCTAATGCCATCCATTTCCCTCCAAATTCTTTGGTCTTTTCATGCTATTCCATTTTCTTGCATGTTCTACTCATGATTTCTTACCATCTTTACTGTGTGGTACACATTCTTTTCAAGATTGTATATTTTGTCTTCATTGTCTGAAGTCCTGCCTTTCAAATGGTCTAATCTGTTGGTGATGCTTTCAATTGAGCTTTTAATTTGGTTTATTATTTCTTTAATTTCAAGGATTTCTGTTTGGTTTTTCTTTAGAACCTCTACTTCCTTATTGATGTAATCTTTAGCTTTCTGTATTTGTTTATATAGCTCTTTGTCAAAATGATCTTTTCTGCCTGTATTTGGTGTCATATCATCCTTTAATTCACAGAATATTTTAATTATGTACATCCTGAACTCCTCCCCTGTCATTTCTTCTGCGATGCTGGCCATGGATTCTAATAATGTGCTATCTTAATTTGTTTGGGGCATTTTCTTGCCTTGTCTTTTCATGTTGCTCATGTGTCTTCCTTTCTACCTCTGTGGATCCGAGGTGTTACTGTTTTTACCTTACAGGCTTATAGTGTCTCAGAAGGGTTACAATACCTCATCTTCGAGGGGAAGGACAAGTTAACAGATCCCAATATAAACAAAATACCACCTAATAACATAGTTGTTATTAAGATGTTTACATTTGGTCACAATGTACAGAAATGGTGAATTAAATTATTATCTACAATATAATTAGTAGGTTTGTAAAAGGGTTTACAGTTTCTGAGGGTGGACAAAGGACCAAGGGTGAGGTGAAGGAAGATATGATGAGGAAGTATGAGATGAGAATATAGAGTTATTCTACATTAGAAAGTGTGAAAGAGACATCTAAAGATGAAGGTTAATAGCAGGAGAATAGAGTGGTAGTAATTTGGGTAGATAAGTAAGAGGGAAGACAGTACAGTTCATAAGACAAACACACATATATTAAGAAAAATGAAAATGTTAAAATAGCAAAAATTGGAGAGAAAAAAACAACCAAAAAAAAAAAGAATATATAAGACAACTGTAATATACAATTCAGTCATTTCAGTCCTCAAAATCCTGACTCATGCAAAGTACTTATTTTCACATATGTTGGGGATGTAAGGACAGGAGAATAAAGAGGGATAAGAAAAAAAAAATCTCGAAGGAAGAACCAAGGATTGTTTGGTTGGAGATCAGTATCTTCCCTGCTTCTCTTGTCATCCAATAGGTGGGGTTGTCCTTAGTTTGTATCTCTGCCCTCAGGATGGTAGGGATTACCTGGGTGTGAGGGTTGGTCTTGGGTGCAGGGCACTTGGAGGTGGGGTATGGAACCTGCAGGTTCCCTTGGGAGACTGCACCTCAAGGATCTCCATTGGGGTTTGCTCTTGTGATGTGGGTGCCAGGTCTTATCTCCTCATCTCACCTGTAGACCTCACAATTCCTGCCCTCTAAATTAGTCTCTAAGGTGTATCTCTTTTACTCTCTCCCTTTCTATTTTCTAATCAGAAACTTTTCTCTCCAGAGGTCTTGTGTGTTGCACTCTTGTGAGTGTGCACCTGTCGTGGAGGGCTGTTTTGATTTGGTCAGTCACTCTGCTGAGTTAGCTGCTGGGGATTGGGGGGGGAGGGTTAGAAAACTATGGGTACCTGGCTATCCAGTGTTCCAAACAGGTAGTTGCCCCAAGTAAAGATGGTAATGGAGGTGACCCAAGATGGAGGCTTCTGCTTTCAGTGATGGGGTGTCGAGTCCGGTGGCCAGGCGATGGCACTGTGCAATGCATTCAGAGATGAGCTCTGTGGCGTGCAGTGTTGGGGCTGTCAGCTTTCTTCAGAGCCTCTGATGTCCCCAGGTGCAGGCAGGCTATGGCAGGCTATGGTAGCAGCTACTGCCATCATCCTGATGATGATAGCAGTAGCTGCTGAGTCCCAAGATGGAGGCGACCAGGGAAGCCTCATGTTAGTAGATGGAGGTCCACACAGGAGTGGTGGCCGGAGTTTCTGACTGTGGGTAGCAGCTGTATATCCTTTGTAGGAGTGGCGGCTGGGAATTCTGCACAGGTGCTGATATAGGTGGTCCCACTAACACACGTGGGAGACCTGCATGGGCAAGTAACATAGCAGCTGTGATTCCTGCACAGGATCAGCTGTGGAGGGGTCCTCTATCACTCTCAGCAAAGCAGTATTCCCACTAGTTGAGACCCAGGTCACAGAGCAATACAGAATGCTGCCTCCCTCTGGCCCACCATCTTTGATTCAATCTCACTTCTACTTCTTAAAAGAAATTTGCAAACAAGCATATTTAATTTGGATTTTTAATTTAGTAAAAGATCTAAAAAGGTAGAAATATAATTGAGTTATCTAAAACTATTTTCTGAATATAAAAATAATATTAGGTATACTATCATTTTGACTCTTTAAAAATCCATATGATTTAGATTAGTCCTTGTTGTTTGGGTATTATTTACAGCCATATAATGAAGTCCAAATTAAAGCCTGGCAAATTGATTGATGTTATACTAGAAAAATCAATAATTCACATTTTGATTTATAACAGTCATTTCTCATTTAATGATAATTTGAGTTTTATATTCTTAATGTATTCTTTCAGGCTTATATCTGTCTCCATATTAACCATGTTTATGGATTTATTCTCTAGAGATGCTATTTCCCCTGAAAAGTTTCATTGGTAATATTCAAACTTTCAGGGAGGATGATATTCAAAAATATCTCTGGCGTTTAATTGTTGCCTCATTTTCTCTATCTTACAAATGGCCCCATATCTAACTTTATGGGCAAGAACCAAAAGGAGGGTTCCTGCTGTGGCCTGTAATCTTCTTGTGTTTTAATTGTTGGAGATATAGAAATAAGGAGAAATGGATGATAGATATAAATTGCAAGAAATGCAATTTAAGCTCATTTTCTTAATAATTTTGCTCAAAAAATTTCTAAAGTCCTATACAATCAGGTAAGTATTGATAAGAGTTTACAACTAAATCATGTATTCTAAAAGCTTTTATTACAGATATCAATAATAAGCTTTCTGCTCTCAAAATCAAACAAAGGCTTAAATTCCATGCTAAATACAAATATGCCTGTATTACTGCAGCCAAATTTCATGCTTCCCAGTAAAATTTTTAAAAATTAGAAATCATCTGATGGATGTTTGACAATAATAATGGCTTCAAACTAGTGGGGAAACATCACAGCACCCAGAATACTTAAGAAAGCAGGTCCAATCTCATGGGCCCTGCATTTCTAGCTGATTGAATACTTTGTAAATTGATTGGCTCCCATCCTAAAACATGTTGAATCTTTCTATATGGTATGTTATTGAAATGATATGTTTGCTACTGGTTCTTTTTATATTATAACAATAGACTATGATGCCCTCAGATGAAGGATCCAGTGACTCAAAATAATTACCCCTCATCTGCATTTATAAATTAAAATGAGGTGGTAGCCTACAATATTTCTTTATCATTTAATGTTTGTAGGATCTATAATGATTTTTGTCCCCTCTTTTGTTCTAATATTGAACAAAAATTTATTTTCCATATTGATAATTTTTAAAATATATAATGTGTTTTTAAATATATAATGTACTTTCTATTTCACTGATTTCAACTCAAACCTTCATTATTTTATTTCTATTACTTATATTTAGGTTTCAGTTTCCTATTGATTTTTAATATATGTATGTTAAAATCATAAATTTCTATTTCATCAATGTATTAGTTACATTCCAAGAATTTTTCTAATTTATATTTATGCATTGCTTCCAATTGCTTCATAATGATACCTGTGTTCTTCTACTATATTATTGACCCACTCTCCCAAGAATGAGTGTCTTTGTTGTCTCCAATACTCTTATCACTCACGATAAATATTGCTTCAATAATTTCCTGTTATTGTGTACTTGTATTCATCTGGGCAGATGTAATGTGTAAATTGCTATCCCATGCCCAACCTGGAGAAGTTTTTTTAACTTTCTTAAACTTTTTGCAACAATTAAACTTTTATTCTACTCTGATGAAAACTCTTCTGTCCACTATTCTTTGGGACACCAGGCTAATGTATTTGTCCATGATAAATTACATTTTCATTTGCGTTTCATCAGTCTCTCCCTGTATATGGTAGCAAAGTCGTCTTTGACCTTGTTAACTGCTGCTGCCCTCCAAAATGCTTCTGTATTTTGAAATCCTATCTCTCCTATCAGGTTAACAAGTCAAGCATTATCTGAATTAGCCTTCTACCAACCAGTCTTTCTTGGCCACAGTATTTTATCCCAATGGAATTCTAAATTAGGGTTAGGATATTCTTTTACTTATTCCCCCAGTGGACTTCCTCCTATGAGTGGTGGGTGGTATGGTACTTACTCTCTTTTCATCTTCCTTTCGAGATTGCAGTAACTTGGATGTGTTCCTGTCCTAAAGGCAATGAATCTTGAAAAATAGTTAAATTAGTCAGATTTTCTCACTATAACAAAAGCCTGAGGAAAAAAATAAAGGAAAAAACATTTACTTTTGTTTATGGTTACAGAGGTTTTAATCCATGGTGAGCTGGCTCCATTACCGTGGACCTGTGGTTACCAGAGCATCATGGTGGAGAATATGTAGAGGAGTAGCCAGGAAGTAGAGAGAGGTAGGGGTCAGGACAGGATATAATCCCCCAAGGACCCACTATTTCTGATAAGAATCTACCCCTTTAATTTCCACAACCTCCCAATAATGCCATCAAATCCACTGATAAGGTAAGAGCCCTTATAATCCAACCACTTCCCCCTAAATCCCACCTCTGAACACTGCTTCATTAGGGACCAAGACTTCAACATGATTCCAGATCCAAACATTATTCCACCTCTGATCCCTAAAGGCCTGTGCCCATCCCATAATACAAAATGCATTTAGTCCATCTCCAAGAGTCCCTCAAGTCTTAAAAATCTTAACATTGCTCAAAAGTCTAAATTCAATGTCTCCTTTGAGATTTAAGGGAAACTTACCTGTGAGCCCCTGTAATGAATGAATGAATACAAGTTACATATTCCCAGCATACAATAGTACAGAATAAAATTCCCATTCCAAGAAGAAATAGGTTCATAAAAAGGAGGATTAGTACCAAAGAAAAATGGAAACCCAGAGGTAAACATTAAATGATGTAGCTCCTTGTCTGATAACTGGAGCATATAGTGGCTTTGAGATGTGGGCTCTAAATGGCTTGGTCAGTCCCATCTCTACAGTCTTGCTGGTTGCAGTCTACATGCCTTCTCTTTAGGCGGGCTCTGTTTAATGCCTGAAGTTTTCCTTGGCAGACAGTCTACACTAGTGGCATCTCGAAATTCCCAAGGTCTATACTGCAACTACAGATTCACTCTCACAACTTTATGCCTCACTCTCACAGCGACTGACTTCAGGGATTCTGACTCTGTCATATACTTTCTGGCCTTGCAAGCCTTCCTTGACTCCACTATTCTTGAATTCTGAAAAATTCAGCATCACAACAGCAATACCAAGGTCTGTTGCTAGTGGGAGCAATGTCAGGCCCCTCAGACAACAGCTGCCGAGGACTCTGTGTACCTGATGCCTGTGTTTTCTCATCACTAAAACAAAACCTGAAGAAAACAACTTGAGGAAGTATTTATTTTGGCTCCTGGTTTCAGAGGTTTCAGTCCATGGGTGGCTGGCTCTATCACTTTGGTTCTTAGGCAAAGCAGAACATCATGGCAGAAAGGCACAGTAAAGGAAAGCTACTCAGCTTATGGCAGTTTGGAAGGAAAGAGAGAGAGAGAGAGAGAGAGAGAGAGAGAGAGAGAAAGAGAGAGAGAGAGAGAGAAAACAGGGTCAGTGCTCAGATAGAATCCCGAATGGTTTGCTCCTGAAAAACCATTCCTTCAATAGGTTCCACTTTATACAGCTCCCAATGCCTTTAAATTACTTAGCCACTGATGAAATCAAAGCCCTCATGATCCAATCCCTTCCCAAAATTCCTACCTCTGAATATTCCTGAATTGGGTAAAAATATTCAAGAAGTGAGTCTTTGTGAAACATTTTATATCTAAACCTTAGTCTGAGCATGATGAAATTATGACAAAAAAAAAAACAGCTTCCCAGGTGGCCCTGTGCATGCAGTAAAGTCTCAAACAAATTTTCACTCTAAACCCTTGACTCTGAGTTGAATTGGGTCCTGCTGTTTCCTGAGATGACATTAAGGCATCTTTACTATTGTCTTTATGTGAAATATTTGATTTGTTCTTAATAATGGCAGTCTCTTTGGAAACTGCACTCCCTCAAGACTCATTTACACTCACTTTTCTGGCCAACTGCATGTTTTTAAAATCTTTCTGCTCTGGTCTCCTGAAGTCATGCAAGAATTGCCCATTAAGTTCCACCTACAAAATTTTAAGACTTCTCTAGCTTGCATCTCCAAATTTTTCTAAGTCCTCCTTCAATGCAGATCCAAAAGTTTCTAAACCACATGGTCAGATATAGTCACAGCAATGATCCCACTTCTTGGTACTTATTTTTTTGTTAGTTAGCTTTTAATTATTATGGCAAATAACTGAGAAAAACAAATTAGGAGGAAAGATTTATTTTGGCTCATATTTCAGAAGAGACAATACATGGTCCCAGCTGGTTCCATTGCCATGGGCCTATGGACAATCCATAACAATGAAGAGCAGAGCATCATGGTGGAGATTGTGTGGTGATGTAGAACTTCTCAACTCATGGCAGCTAGGAAGCAAGGTGAGAGGAGAGGGGGAAAGGGCCAGGGACAAAATATAATCCCCAAAGGCATATCCCTAAGGACCCACTTCAACTAGGTTCCATCTACTACAGTTTCTACCACATTTCAAAAATGCCATCAAATTATTAATCCACTGATGGAAGTTATAGCCTTCATGCATGACTCAATTACTTTCCAAAATCCCCTCATTTGAATATTGCTGCATTAAAGACCAAGCCTTCACTACATGAGCCTCTGGAGGACATTCAAGATCCAACCTGTAATATTAGCCCTCTCTGTATAGCTGCTGTCTCCAAATTCTGCTAATAACTCTCCTGCTTTTCAGTTCAGGAGTAGAAATAGCTCCTACTATTGATAATACTGTATTCATTTACCATCCCTCTTGGGATTATCTACCCTATTCTATACACAACTTGGTAAATACTTTAATTATTAAACCCCCTTCAATTACCTCATTTAAGCAGACCCTGTTGTTAATATTGAGAAATAAATGATGATGTAAATGAGTCTGATTTTAAGTCTAATTTACTTATCTAAAGGAGAAGTTTTATGACATAAATAATGGTTATTTTGCACAAAATTATTGTGCGTGGTACAATTCTTACACTGTTTCTTGTGCTTGAGATAAATTAAGAATATTTGAAGTAAATGAGTTTCTGGCAGTAGGAAGAGTTACTTGTACATCCTTAAATCATATTTGACTATAGGTTTCCCCAAGAGCAGAACTTGACACAATGACTTACTTGCAGAAAGTTTATTTTAGGAAGAGACCTTAGGAAACCAGGGTGGTAGAATTACAAAAATAAAATTAAAAAAAAAAGAGAGAGATTAATGCAAGGATGCATTACTGAGCTGACTCTTCTGTGAATAACTTGGACTAAATATCCCTGCAGGGTTTCTAACACAAAGAACTGTCAGTTCAAGACACTTGAGAGAAATTTTTGTCTCTGTTAGTCAACTAACAAAGAGAGAGAAGAGAAAGAAAGGGCTGGGAACAGAGGTACCCTTCCAGGGCATTACCCCTGTGATTTCCTTCAAACTCTTTCAGTTTTTACTGCCTCCCAATAGTCCATTCAACTGTCATGGATGATCCACTGATGAGGGCAGAGCCCTCAAGATTCATCAAATCCCAAAAACTTCACCTCTAAACATTGCTGCACTGGAGACCAAGATTTCAACACATGAGTCTTTGGGGAATACTTCATATCCAAACTGTAACCATCACCTTATTCCTGTCCCCCACAGGTCAGGCAGTATGGTATCTTTCTAGCTAGTCCAAAAAGACTGTCTGTTCCCATAGTGTCCTATATTGAGACACCAGAGAATTCTTAGGGCAGAAAGCAAGAGACAATTGTGTTGCTAAAATCAGGCACTGCAAATTTATATCTGAATACAACTGGTTGTCACAGCAATGGCCAGAAACAGAAAGTGGTGGGAATTTATATTCAGCATAAAATCTGAACAACACCTTACTCCACTCTGATTTGGTAATTCACACATTAGTGAAGATCAATAAATGCTCATTGTATGAAAACATACAAAGCTATTCTTTCACAATGTCTCTTGATGAATTCAAAATTGTTAAATTTTCATTTAAATAAGTGTTTTTATTTTTGAGCTAGGAATCTTGTTGGTCTTCCAAGTATTATTCTATGGGAGAAAATGCAATTTTGCTGAAGTAGACTGTGACATTATGTTGCCATAATTGTTATTTCTAAAACTTTATGACTACCATTAATTTTGTGGATTGAACCAAGCTTATATTTTCCATTTGTTTGATATTCTTTTTTAATTGTAAAAATATCTATGATTCTTACTGAAGAGCAGTGGATAATTTTTTAAAAACTAAAAAAGGATATTTATTCTTTCTCTTTTGCATTGGCTTATATCTAAATTCCAGGAGTAACATATAATTTAGTATATTCTTTTCAATTTTGTCATTTAAGTTTCTAAACCTCTGTTCTCTCCCACTTTATACCATAATACTTAGCAAGATTCAATTGAATATTATTAAGAAAGCTGTGTCACTAAATAAAAATAATTTTTTATACTTATGAAGCACAGATAAATATTTTAAATACAACTTTATTTAATAAAGCTGAACACTGTACAGTAATTATTTTTTCTAAAAGTTTACTGAAACAGATGGCTTTTAGATGCATGCTTTGCAGCAAATAATATTTATACTAAGAATCCTCACTAAATTTTATCTGAAAAATTAGGGAGAGTTTTTTTTAATTCAATCCCAGAAATCAGAATTGCAGAAATTATTGAACTCCTAAGACAATGGGAGTACTTAGTGCATTTTATATCAAGGCATTTTTCCTTTCTTTTTTCAGTATACAGGAATATCGGCCACACATGCACTACTAACTTGATAGTAAATGTATGCTTCCAGGCCTCCTTATTACATCTCACCCCAGTCCCCCACCTCCCATTGGTCACAGGTGTGACCACGTTTTAAATTTTATTCTCTTTCCCTTTCCCTCATCTGTTCAAGGTGTGCTACATTTGTTACACAAATTATAAAAAACTAACACAAGATGAGTCTGAATAATTCTATATGTAGTCAATAAACTAAACTTATAGTTGTAAAATTTCTCACAAGAAAACTTAAGGCCCAGATGCCTTCATTTTAGTGAATTCTATCAAATATTTATTGGAAAAAAAACTCTAAAAAGTACACAAACTCTTTGAAAACAAAGAAAGAGGGGTTATTCCCACTTTTTATGAGTTAGCATAACACTGGTCCTGAAATGTAAAGAATATTAGTTGAAAACAATATTATAGAATCTTCTTGTATTCTTTTTAATAGAGTGTTAGCCTTAAAAGAGTTTTACAAAAGTTTTTTTTTTTCACACAGAAAAAAAGTATGGCATAAACATTTCAGGATAATGATAAGTAGGTTAAAAGTTCTGAAAAGATAATAGCAAAATATATCATGTTATAAATATTATTATAAAATGCATCAATATTTGAAAATTAAGAGAGGCTGGCTTGGGAATTTGGTTCAGATCCACTTAATGAAAAGTAACTATGGAACTCCAAATCAAGATAGCTAATAAAAGAATGTGCTTGAAAATTAGATTGGGGTCTATTTAGGGGTTAGGGCATTTGAAGAGCTTTTTCATTATTTAAAAAAATTTACAGTAAAATTTTTATTTGGAAAATAAATACTTATTTGTTATGATTTTTCTCAAATTCTTTAAAATTTAATGTTTACAGGGGCTGAGATGGTGGCTTAGAGGGAGAATGCTTACCTCGCATGTGTGAGGCACTGGGTTCGATCCTCAGCACCACATAAAGATAAAATAAAGATATTTGTGTCCACCTATAACTAACAAAATAAATATTAAAAAAAATTTTAAAAAGAAAATGTTTACCATTTCTAAAAGGCTTTGAAACTATCTATCATCAACATTGTAAGGGCAATTGCTTATTGAGGATATGTTGGTCACCAAATTTTAAGGAAGTCATTAAAATTTCATTAATAACTGTAGAAAACTTCTAGCTTATTTATGACAATATGTAAAATGAGAAAACATAACCAATAGTTGTGCCTCTTTTTATGTGTATTTGTATTTCCTCCATAATAAACCTCAAAATAGTTGATGAAACAAAGACTGGTTAGCATTTTAGTAGTACTTATGTTTTAAAATATCTTCTCAATCTTCTCAACTAGGTTAATAAGAATTAACCTAGTTGATAAGGTTAATGAGGATACCAGATTCTGATATCCTTCCATTCTTATAATTGATATAAACTGCTAGGAAAATCAAGACTGGACTTCCTAATTTTATTTCATATATTGATTATGAATTCTGTAAAATAGTTTCCCTATCTTTATTGTTGACCACATAAGAATATTCTATATTCATGAAAATTTAATAAAACTTAACTTTTAAAATTTACCACAAAAGAGAAACAGCTGGTAAAAGCCAAGATTTGCACTGACTAATGTAATGGTAGTCTATAATCACAGACTCCAATCTGCCCCCAAACAAATTACACTGTGACAAAAACTGTCTGCAAAAGAAAAGTCAAAATGAATAGACTATTGGAATCGGCTTTGGTAGAGCGATCCAACAGAATAGTCACTAAAGATTAAAATGGGATCTGACAACAAGGCAAGATACGACTCCTGGACCCAGAGTGCAGAGGGGATTGCCAATGCTGAGCTGGAATCCTGGCCTGGAAAGAAGGGATGTCCAGCAGGAAGCCACACTGGGATTGGAAAGCAGGCTTTTGCACATAAAGGTTAGTGATGTTGAAACCTCAGAAACCTCAGAGGTTCAAATTGGGTAAGTCAGTATTTCAGAGTGGCAGGGTGGGGTGACCAGCATGGTTCTGCTGAGTAGCCGAGAACTCAGCATGTTGGAGCAAGATATTTGGGGTTCTGTTCCCAGTCCTGGCTCTCACTCTCCCAAGAAATCAGCTAGCCACTTAGTATTCTCTATCCCCATTTTCTTCTAAATATAATCAGATGAATACATTTACCACATACCAAATTTACTCGGATGTCACCAGTTTGTGTATTAAAATAGAAGAGAGTGAAATGGAACAGAACAGAAATTACAGAGCTCTAAGAGATTTTACAGATCTACTAATCAAATCCTTTCAACGCTATGTCTTAGACAGTGAGGACATATGCCACATCACACATTGAGTTAATACTCTTAAAGCATCTCTTTTTTTTTTTAACTTGGAATTATAGATTAGAGTGTACCTTGAATGTTTTATTGTTATATATGTTATTGTTATATATGTTGCTTTGGGAACAGCTAAAAATTATGTTGTAGATTGATATTCACTTCCAAGAAAAATGCTAATATGTAAATGATGAAAATATTATAAAACAATATATGCAATATGAACCTATTTCTATTAAAATTGGACAAATGCATATACCCTAAAAAAAGGGCCAAGAGATATATGTCAAATAATAACAGTATTTTATGATGGGATTATGTGTTGTTTTTATTTTCTTTTTTTGGTTTATCTTCCTTTATATTTCTAATATAGACATTATGTAATTTGAGGGGATGGGGTTCAAGGGATTGAAATCAATCACTGAGCCACATCCCCTACCCTATTTTGTATTTTATTTAGAGACAGGGTCTCATCAAGTTGCTTAGCACCTCTCTGTTGCTGAGGCTGGCTTTGAACTCGAGATCCTCCTGCCTCATCCTCCCAAAACACTGGAATTATAGAGGTGAACCATCACACCTGGTGACAATATGTAATTTTTATAATAGAAAAACTTCTGCACACTTCTTAAAATGGAAGATGTACCAAAATCTGAAATATTACATTTTGATTCTTTGAATTTATTCTTTTAGTTATTTGACCACTTATAGTCCAATGAATTTCAAATGTATACTGTCAATCCATACCTCTCTTTAAAATACAGGTCATTTATCTGTCTTTCTACTTCACATCTATGCTTGGAGTTTGGCAGGCACCTCAAATCAATAGAAATTTCAAACAAACTCTTCACCTTATCCACATATCACCTCAGCAGAATTTCGTCTTCATTCTAAATGCTGTATAATGAGTCAATAGCACCACCTTATATCCAGCTATATAAATCACCAGGGATGCATGGCACTCTTTTCCTGCCCTAACTCAATCTGTAGACTGGTCAGTTAATGTTATCACCTCGATGACTCTCAATCCAAACATCTCTTCATTTCCAGTACCAAAACCTTAAACTAGGTTGCTGTTACTTTTACCTGTAGTAGACTACTATTTGGCTTCCTTCATATATTCTGAATTTTTCCCAATCTATTCACCATAACTTTGCCAACATGATCCTTTAAAAACTACTTGATCATTTCTCTCTCACTAAAAATATTCAGATAGCTTTCCATTACCTGAGGGACAAAGGCCAAAATTCAAGATAACCTGCCAAATCTCCATGGTCTGCTTCCTGTTTACTATTTTAGTTTCATTTGATGAAAGTTGCCCCTATAAAATTATAATTGTGGGGGCTGGGGTGGTAGCTCAGTGGTAGAGTAATTGCCTAGCATGTGTGAGACACTGGGTTTGATTCTCAGCACCACATACAAATAAAATAAAGACATGCTGGTCATCTACAATCTCTCTCTCTCTCTCTCTCTCTCTCTCTCTCTCTCTCTCTCTCACACACACACACACACACACACACACACACACACACAAACACATATACGTGTGTGTGTGTGTGTGTATAAAATAGTAAAGGTGTATAAGAATTTTTATAACCATTTACAGCTAAGAAATCAATTCTCTGAGAATGTAAATTAATTTCTCATTGTCAAATGCTTCACGCTTAGTAGAATAAAGATTCTGACCTAGTGGAGTCAGTTTCTATCCTTTTCCAGAAAACAATTTGTCTCTACGGTTCCAAATTTACTTAAAATAATATATAAGCTATTAGTACTATATACTATTAAAATCAAAGAAACTTTTCAAATTTAGGACTGTGTTTCTACAAATAAAACAAAAATTCACTGAAATAAGATATAAATTATGAATTTTAAAATGGTATATAATAATGGGTGAAATAGTAATAAAAGTAAACATGACAATAATAGTCAAGAAGTATCGAGCTCCTAAGCAAATTCTTTGCTCTTATTAATTCATCTATCCTCATAAGAACTTAAGGATGTCTATTGAAATTATTATCCCCAACTGACCAACACCTATGTGAGGCATAGAGAGGTAAAATATTTGTCCAAAGTAACACAGAAGGCAAAGAAGTCAAGGTTTGAATCAGGCTACCTAACTTCAGAGCTAATTTTTCCTAATACTACTTTAACTTATCAATACTATTTGTAATCTAAATTTAAAACAGTGACAAGATGGGCAGGAAATTTTTTGAGAGAGAGAGAGAGAGAGAGAGAGAGAATTTTTTTTAATATTTATTTTTTAGTTTTCGGCCAACACAACATCTTTGTTTGTATGTGGTGCTGAGGATCGAACCCGGGCCGCATGCATGCCAGGCGAGCGCGCTACCACTTGAGCCACATCCCCAGCCCCAGTAAAATTTATAAAGTAAAAAAAAATCCAAGCCTTTCACTCACATGTCCAGATTTATCTCTACCATATTGCCTAACATTGACATTGCATAGGATATAGGTGCCACTTACAACTTGCTGCCCTTCTGCATTTCCCAGCCTATATTCAAATGGTTCTGTTGTTCTGCCTATACTTTACCACCTCGTTGTTTTTTCTTTGTAACCCTGATTAGCTCCTGGGGATAGCTAGAACACTATTAAGTGGCCCTAAATATATGTGTTTTGAGTTGAACTGGTCCTCCATAAGAAATAAAACTTTCCTTAAATTCACACATTGGTGTCCTAAGATAAAGACAATTCAATCTTTGCCATCAAAGTGAATCCAAACAATGTGTGAGTCTCTATCAAAAGAAAGCTAAGAAAAAAATTAAAAATGAGTACTAGAAAGTGACTTGTGGCATATACATATGTTCAGAAAAAAAGAACTGAATATCATGGTCAATAGGCTTGTATAAAAATTTAATTTCTAAAATCCACACCTAAAAATGAACCTGATGTTTTATATTCACAGTGATCGTGCTATCCTCATGCCTAATATCACAAGATTTTCCTGTATTTTTCCTTCATCTAAAGGAGTCAGTAAACAATAATCTTCTTTCTTTGAATTCTGTGGATATGCCAAAATATTGTTCTCTTGGTATTATTTCCATTTGGAATTCAGAAGGGAAATAGGCTAACATTTGAATATTTAATACATTTATATATTTAATATAGGTCTGGTAAATGAATCAACCTAACAGCTCTGATATTCTCTTTCCCTTGCTGTAGCATCTGCACACTGAGAGCCTCAGGAGCCTCCTGGAGGCTGAGAACCTGTGTCATTAATGAAAGAAGTAATTGGTGGGGTAGGAAGCATGGGTGTGGTAGGAAGAGCCCAGGCAAGGACTAAATGTGTGTGCTTTCTAGGTTTAATCATTCAAAACCTTAGTAAAACTATCAACTTATTTATAAATTGTGGGATTTATATCATATGACATCAAAGTTTTGTCCTTCTTGTCTTTGATTCTGTGATTCTAAGTGAAGTGGGGAAAACTTTGAGTTTCTATACCCGACACTGATTGGTAGAGAATACAGGGAAACCAATAGGTATAAAATTCCAGTCTGAAAAATCAGAATTAATAATGGTTGGTGCTGGTCATTTCTTATGTGCAGCTTCTATTTCAGTGCCTCAGATTTTGTCAAGTAACATGGAAGCACTATGGATAGAGTAAAAGTCTACAGCATTAATATGGATATATAATCAACATATGAAATGAGAAAAGAATTCTTTAATTCCCTTTTAGAACTATAAAGAACCAGAAAGTTATTCCTAATTCTTAGTAGAGGCGCTGAGGTAGAAAGTGGTTGTGGTCAAATCCTTTAGAAAGGAAAACAGTTCTTACTTTCCCTCAGGGATACCCTCTGATGGCCTAGTTGTGAAGATGACTTTGTTTCAGAGTCCAATATCTGTGAACCAAAGAGAGCCAAGAAACAGTCCTTTACTCAAAACTGCAAGAAGGAAAATTAAAAACCCCAAGTGAAGTCTGATCATCCAGCTGGCACCATGTTCCTGGACCACAATTGGCTTTGGCAACCCCTTACCCTCTAGGCCTCCAATGGCTCTGAGGCTCTGGCCACAAGAAAATCATGGGTTTTAAAATACAAGAATTAAAGAACACATTGATGTAATTTTGGTGCAGGAGCCTTTACAGAAATGTATGTTTGTCTTTGAAGGTTGGCTAACCTTTGGAATGCTTCAGACCTGTAATGGGACTGTTTGCCTGGGAGCTGGTTACTGCTCCTAAAGAGATTTGAACACTAACCATGCCCAGAGTGTAGCCTTGAGCCTGAGCCCTTTTCACTGCTCCATGCCCCAGGAAGCAATTTATGCCCCAACTCCTTTCGAAGATTAGAAATAACTTTATGGGTACATAAACTGGTCACCTAGAGTCTTAAATAATCAGAAAATGAAGGTAGTTCTTGGATTTATTTGAAGAACTTCTGGAGTTACTACTTTTGAGACAATTCTTAGCCTATTCTACCAGATAAGAGAGTCAAAAGTTTTTCCATTCTAATTTTACCCACTTAAGAACCACAAAGAATGATCTATTCTCTATGCTATGCTTACACCCTCAACCTCTTTTTCATACTAGATATTCCAGTTTTTTGACCTATCATGGTCTCACCATCCTAATCACTCTTTTCTGCCTATTCCCAGCTTAATTTTCTTCTTAATAAGTATTTGCGTTCATTGAAAAAATTTGTCTAGTTATAATATTCCTAGAAAATAAAGTAGAATACTTATATTCTGTAAAGTAGGTTTATTTATGCAACTCCAGCTTATATACATGTTTTAGTACTGATTTCTAAATATCAAGAATTCATCTTCATCACCTAATCTCAGTCACAAGTCTTCTCTCTGTTTGCTATCACGTGTTGTCACACAAATTAGCTGTTAGAATTTGATCACTGTATTTATTTTTCTTCATTGTGTTTTGGAACATGTGTAAGAGATAAAACCACAATAAATGTTCCCTCTGAAATGTGTGCCTTGGTAACTTAACTACATCCAGACACAGAATGATTGATTAAATGGGGATTTAAATATCAACAGGTCTCTTCCATCTGTTTGGAGTTGAGGAATCAAGAGACTCAAAGAAGTAAGTGGCTTGCCCAAATTCTTTTCCATGACAATGGCTCTAGGATGCTTTCTTTCACTCCAAACTTTTTTCGTTTGAACCATTTATGACCTGCCATTCATAAATTGCAATTAGACTCAAATTCTACCTTAGTATGTTAAATGACTTACCTTATATCCTGTACAGAGAAAAGAATATAATGCCAAAAATATTTTATTGTATCATTATTAAATGCATGGCAATATCAAATAAACCAAATATTATATGACTTATAAAACATTAGTTCATAAGTGAAACCCTATTATAAGGAAAAGTATATATTAAAGTAACAGTTATCGAAAATATCATTTCATTTCCATGTCAAGAGAATCTGCCTTAAAAAGGATGGATGCTTCACGGACCAATTCCAATACTGAACTACATTTCCAGATATTAATTACCTAGTTTAGTTCTGGTTTACTAGGTACTACTGTTTTAGTTAATTAGACTGTATAGTCAATTCAAAAATTAGTGATATTTATGTAATCAAATATTATATTGTATATATATTACATACATGTATAATTTAATATTATATGTACATATATTTTATACATATATATGTAATCAAGTATTATTCTGCCTTAAAAAAAAGAAGGAAATCTTGCCAAATTCATCATCAGTGGTTGAACCTGGAGTACTTGTGCTAAATAAAATAAAACAGACATAGACAAACACTGCACAATATTACTTATATGTGGAATTTTAAAAAGTTGAATCTACAGAAGCTGAGAGTAGAAGGGTAGTGAATAGGGGTTGGAGGTGGGGACAGGGAGATGCTGGTCAAAGGGTACAAACTTTCAATTATGTATTGAATAATTTCTGGAGACCTACAGTATAGACCCTACACTCTCACTAATTCCTTAGGGAGCAGTTTGAGTCCTGTTTGTTGCTCTGAATCAAAATAACTCATAGCTAATAATAATATATTGAATCTTTGAAATTTACTAAGCATAATATCTTAAGTATTCTAACCAAACACACACAAAACAAAGCTAACTATGTGAGAGGACAGCTGCATTAACTATTTTGACTATGATAGTCATCTTATCTCATGGAGGTGTATATGCAAACATGTTGAATACCTTAAATATAGACACATTTATCAACTATATCTCAAGGAAGCAGACAAAAATATTGGCTTAAAATAATCATTTTTTTCTTTTGTGGACCAGAAATTTGGGTAACCTTATTGGCTCTTCATGTGGCAGCAGGTCCTTCTTCCCCTGTATTAGGCTCAACTAGAATATTCAGTATCGTCTTGCTCACATGACACTTCTCCACCGGAATGGTTTAACTGGCTGGGATGGCTAGGATGATGTTGTTTCTCTTCAGATGGTGTCAGCAGAACACCTGTATGTGTTTGGGTCTCAGTTACTTTCTGGGTTCCCTCTCTCTCATTACATGTGTAACCTGGGCATACTATGTTGTGGCTGGGTCCCCCTCAACCAAAGCAGATTCAACAACTCTTAAGCCCATGGCTCCAAAGTTCTAAAGGGTTAATTTCAACTTCACCATATTTTATTGATAAATGCAAGTCAAAGTGCAATCCAGATTCAATAGAAGTTGTGAAAACAGTTCAACCATATATGTAGAAACTGGTATAAATACACACAAACACATCCTAGAAGAAGATAATAGACAAAAAATGTAAAACTAGTGTATTGTTATTGGGTATATAGTTTGTTTTCTCTTTAAAGACTAACTTCATATCCAGTTATAATTTATACTAAAAGTTTTACTTTACCTCTCAATAGAAACATATAAAATAACAATTGCCACTATGAATTCAATTATTCCTTTAAATGAATTTAAGAATAATTCATTTAAATAGATTCCACATGTACTTATGGAATATAGATATGCAATCACATTATATATTCATTCTGTTTTCAACTTCTTGAATTACATAAATTTTGGCAATTCTTACACTAAGGGTTCAAGTTATCAAGGCTGAGATATATTAATTTCAGAGAAAAAACTCATATTTGGTTGTCAGTTTACTATATTTAAAAAAGCTGCGGGATCAACAACTTAATATCTATCAAAACCTCTGATTGAATGCGATTTAAAAGATTGCCTTAAATCCTTACTGGGTACTTAAGTGTATCTTATGTTATTGGAACATATTTACAAAGTACAAAATTTTTTTAACATATAATTTCAATTCTAGTTTTAACAAAAGTATATGAAAGCCAAATAATGTCCCCTAAAACTTGGTATAAATCTCTTTTTATTTTCCTCCTCCTTTCCTTCTTCCCCACACCTCTCACACATCCACCAGTTTTAGAACTTTAAAAACTCATTTTAAAATACAATACATTTGCCAGGTGCAGTAGCACATGCCTGTAATCCCAACAGCCTGGGATGCTGAGACAGGAGGATTGCAGGTTCAAAGCCAGCCGCAGCAACAGCATGTCACTAAGCAATTCAGTGAGACACAGTTTCTAAATAAAATACAAAATATGCCAGGGGATATGGCTCAGTAGTTGAATGCCCCAGAGTCCAATCCCTGGTAACCCTCCAAAAAAAAATTCAATACATTTTAATGAGTATTTTACTACATAATTAAATCATACTCTATTTCATTATTTTCTGTAGCTATATCTCATTATTACCTTTAGCTATATTATGTTTTCAAATGGTATTACATATTATATTTTTTCCAATTATTTGATATTTGAAATATTACTTTCATGAATATACTTACTCATAAAGTTTTGTTTATGATCATGTCAATTCCTTTTTTTACACATTTCTAAATCAAGAATAAAAAACTATCTCAAAGGCATTTGATATAAATAGTCATAGTGCTCTAGAAAATGTTAAAAGAATTATCCTCTATCAACAATGCATGCCCATAACTTTAAGCCTCTGTTAACATTGGATGTTGTCATTAATTCTTTCCTTTTCAAATTTGTTAAATAAAAACAGTTTCTCATTCTTTTTTAATGTATTTCTTTGGTTGAAATCAGAATTATATCCTTGGGTTTCAAAGAATATACCAAGATAATATCATTTTCTAAAAGTGGCAATTTAGTCACTTCCTGTATATGTGATATATATTATTTTTTAAATATATACACATGCATTAACTCATAAAACCAAAATTTTATTGCTAAATTATAGATAATTATCATTTTATTCTTTTCTTTATTTTTTTCTAAATTCTCTATATTATGATGAAAACATAAAATCACACAATACAATGCTGTTGTCTTCAGAACTAAATTTTCAGAATCATAGTACAAAGAAATGGTTTCAGAACCTGATCGAAAATATCTCCATTGAATGAAGGTCCCAAATGAGATGTGTCTATATTCATTATTGGCCTCATTTAATAGGTATGGTACAGTGAAACTTTTGTCTGATAGAAAACAGAATATAGGTCCCTATGATGATCACTGATGCTACCTCTTCATTCCAAATCCTCTGCTCTAATTTTTACCCTCCAACTTCCCTGCTAACTTGCCACCTTTGCCACTTCTCCCAAGGGAAGCTATCTGAATTCCAGTTCAATTCCATATTTAAAGATTTGTTATTTATCCCCACAGAAGGTGCTCTTTACTTTCTTTTGTTACCTATAAAATGATCCCTCAATGTCGCGACCCCTTGCCCGCAAGGAAGACGCAACTCGGGAATCTTCTCTCAGCAGTTTATTCAGGTCCTTGATACTTTTTCTTCTTTTCCCTGGATGCCCCTCCCAGCCTTAATAAAGCACCTCAAGCCCCAATGCGAAGCTGCCACGTGGACTTTTCTCACAGGGTGCCAAGTCACAGCGTGCCAACTCATTCTGATAAGGAGTTGTTTGTCACAGACTACAGGGGAAACCAGCGCCATCTTGTAATGGTGGCCACAGTTCACAGAAACGGCTCACCACACCTCAAAGAGCATTTTTTTTGTATTAGGATAAATATCACATCAGCTATTCATGTCTATTTCTCTTTGCCCCTACTAGATGATGGGCTTTTGATGATAGTAATGGTGCTGAATACAATTTACTTAATTCTCCATGATTCATTATGTGGAAAGATACTTTACATATGAATAAATAATGTTTCTATGTATAAAACTTGACTGAATGATGATCCATACTTACCAGAAGGAGCTTCTTGCTCAATCACTTCATTCTTAAAACTTGAGTAACTAAAAGAAGGTAATTGGTAAAATCAGTTTTAGAGGTAGTGGTAGTAGAAGGGGCTTCCTGGTTTAGGAAATAAAATTATATTTTTCTTTTTCTTTCAGTCTTGAAAAAATTGCTTGCCCTCACCAGACCTTATTTTCCATATCTATTAAAAGAAGGTAATCAACAAGCCAATTTTCATGACCTCTTGTAGTTGGGGCATTCTTGAATTCCATTATTAGATTTCATTCAGTATTAACCTAAAATGAACTTGAACATCTGGATCATTCCTGAAGCCAAATAAATTTAGAGCCAGGAGCTAGAAATTGGATTTAAAGAGGTTGCAATTGCTCCTTCCTAAATCTGTATACTTCCTAAATCTGAGTCCATGTATGAATAAAATTGAACTCTTTAGCCATTGATCTCAGAATAACTGCTTTTGAAATGATTTCTTTACACTCATTCTGCTGATAAATTTTCCTTGCTTAATGTTATTAATATTTTAATGTTTTTTCTTGCTTAATATTTTATTAAATCCAACATTTATATAGTACATCAGTTTCTTTGATAACCATCTCTTAGAAATAGTTATGGCTATTAAAAACAGAGATAAATATTTAACATTTTTCCTTAGAGAGATTCCTAAGTTAAAAACTTTTTAGTTATTAGAATATAATTCCAAATCAGTCAACTTCATAAATGTGTACGTTAATATTTCTGATCTCTTTAAAGTAGGAAAGCGTCTAAGCATTTATTATAACTGCAATCTGATCTTTTTTATGGTGTTGAAATTTAAAACCTCCAGTAACAGAGTTCAGGCAGTGTCCATAGTATTCTTGCAACTTACCATTTTCGTCATTCACTGCAAGTTAATCAGAAAGAATTGTAAACTTTCATAATAATTTTTAGCATCTATAGTTCCACATTAGATTATAAATATCATGTTCATATGTATTTATTACTAGTAGCACTTGTCTTGTAAGTAAACAGAAGGCAAAGTTAAGACTCATTTGAAGAACACATATTACCTAATGGTTTAAAGCAATTATTTAATGTTCAGGGTCTTCATGTTTTGTATTTTATTTTACTTTTTGTTTTGTTTTGCTTTGATTTATTGCTCCGGCCATCTCAAATTCATGGCCTCTCCTGTCTTGGCTTCCCAAGTAGCTGGGACTACAGGCATGTATCACTTCAACTTGCCATGTTGAGTATTTTAAATCTGATTAAACTGTTACTAGGAATAATGTGATATGGAATCCCTCGTGATTTCTCTTTGCCTCCTGTAACACTGTCATAAACAGTGGCTATATTTAATCATGTGATAGATATAACTGTTGACAATATATTATTTATGAAAATATTAGTTTGTTTCTTTTATTGATCTCCTGTAACTCCATCTTCTAGACCTGATCAAGCATGGCCCTGGTTTGAGCCTCATAGTTTAGAGCAAAAACCACTTTACTAGTGGGTTTGTGATGAGGTAATATGCTTGCATCAGCAAGACTTCCTAAGAAGAAAGGGAAAACATCACCTGAAACAAAGAGTATGATTTTATTTATGTCCTGGTAAATCTCATCATAGGTCAATAATAAGCAGCCCAGCCAGGCACAGTGGCACAGGCCTGTAATCCGAGAGGCTGAGGCAGGAGGATCACAAGTTCAAAGCCCACCTCAGCAAAAGTGAGGTGCTAAGCAACTCAGTGACACCTTGTCTCTAAGCAAGATACAAAATAGGGCTGGGGATGTGGCTCAGTGGTTGAGGGCCCCTGAGTTCAATCCCTGGTACTCCCTAAAAAATGATAATAATAAGCAACCCAAGGATACAACTGGAGGACCACACTTTGAGTTGCACTGCTTTTGAGGTCCACAACTCTGGACCTCCAGCCAACTCCCTCCCACAGGTGAAGAATCTGAGGGACCCTAGGAAACATGCTTACCTAGAATCACACCTCAACTTCTAGACTGTAATGTGGCTGCATATGAGGGCTAACATCATTTTGTGTCTCTATGAACAGAGCTTGGATGTGTGGATTGGCATCCATATTTGTACATAGGCTCTCACAGTACAAGTTAGTGGAATTAGGGACAAAGGTAGAAGGGACATGTTTGCAATTTAGGGGTCAAGAGCAGTTTTTTATTCATTACCACCTTTCTAGTGATGGATTATTCTAAACTTAAACCTGGACTTCCCCATAAATGTGGGAGAAGTTTCCCTATCTGGTGTGTTCTATTTGTGCTCTTGCCCCGTCCCTGAAAATGCTAGAGAAAGCCTCATTACAGCCTTCAGGCATCACTGTGAAAAAATAAAGGGTCATTTTTAAAGTCATGCAACTTTTTAATGTGTTCAGTTCCCATTCCTCTTTTAGTGTTTGCTTAAATTATGTAAAGTTTTTAAAATGCAAAGAATTTTACAGTTCTAATTTTTCCATGCCTTCATTTTCTTAATTATGGGCTTTTTTTATGCTATCCTATTTATCAGAAGTTTCTTTTCCTCTCTTTCCCAGTGAATCACATTCATCTTTCAAATTCTTTTCCACCCGTGGTGACCATTTCTTCAGTTCTCTCACACCTTTTATTGCTTCAGCTTAGTAATAAGATCTCCTGTCACCACAAGCTACCAGAGTTCCCAAGACTTCTGGCTGCTTTATTCAGTTTATTTGTATGTGTTGAAGGATACTCTTTAAATTTATTTTCTTAAATAACTTTGTTTTCAAGTTCATTATTTTCTCTTTTCCTGTCACCCCTGTGTTGAGTACACATAAGTTCAGGTACTGGTGTGCATATATATTGAGACATCTATGTGTGGGTACTCTATGTCCATTATCCCCCCACCCCGACACACACAGACACACACTTCGTGTTCTCTCAGGACAATAATTGTATCTGATTACTCTATTTTTGTCATAGCACCCAATATAGAACTGGCACATAGAGTAAAAGGAATAACTCATATTTTTTTTAAATAAATAAAACAATAAGATTATACATTATTAGAATATAAATTATAGAGATAAAGATCTGCCTAAATATTTGAGATTTTAATCCACATTTCAATGATAAAATGTAGAGCAGAGGAAAGCCTATAAGAAAGAATAGCATTTCTTCCATAACCTTATAAAACTGAATCTTAAACTAAAACCTCTTTAAAAGAAAAACTGACAGAAAAGCAGAATCTAAAAGTGCTGAGGAAGCCTTAAAATGGAGAAATCATCTTTGATTGGCTTTGTCATTGTTTCGAGAACTGGTGTCTTCACCAGTTTTTAAATGTATTATTTCAAGATCCAAAGATTTCCTGCCACTGCTAAATTATCTTTTTTTATACTTACATTTGGCTTCCCATTGGAACCATTCATTTATTTAGTTTCCATAAAACCCCTAATAACTATTTAAATTTTTTCCTCTTCTTGGCTCTTTTCAAAATCATAAATACAGGTTTGAAAACTAAACTTGATTTCTGTGCAAATAATTCTCCTCCTTATGCCCATCCCCACTAATTGCTAAGGAGCTGCAACTATGTCCATCAGTTTTATTTATGATAGACTTATATCTTATCCCCCCTAGGAAATGGAAGGCCTGCAATAGAGCAGTCTATTAAACTATCCTTTTTCCAGTTAAATTAATATAAATTAGTGAAAGTAAGACTAATGGAAGCTTTTGCTTTTAAAACACGTGTGTCAAAAGTGATTTTCAAATGGCTGTAGTATCTATGCTTTTTTTTAATTTCAAATATTTAAATAGACTATACTTAATGAGAAACCAATTCATGACAATAATACCATGAAGCTTAGGTTATTTAGTTTGTTAAATGTTATGAGATCTTTTTGCCATGGATATGGGTATTTTTGTTAGGGATAAAACCGTTTTAGTTTATGCTTATATTCACTATGTACTTGAGGTTTTTTGGTCACTTCCAAACATCCACCTAAAAATATTTTATCAGTTTTCCTAGACAATAAGTGTTTTTCTATTGTGTGGCTTCAAATTAATTTCTGCTTACTTCAATCTAGTACCTTGACAATAATTTTTATGCAGATGCTTAAAAAAATCACTATATATCACCCGGGTGTGGTCACATGCCTGTAATCTCAGCAGCTCGGCAAGCTGAGACATGAAGATCCTGAGTTCAAAGCCAGCCTCAGCAACAGCAAGATGCTAAACAATTCAGTGAGACCCTGCCTCTAAATAAAATACAAAATAAGCCTGGGCTCAGTGGTTGAGTGCCCCTGAGTTCAATCCCCTGTACCTCCACCCCCAAAAATCTTTATATATATTTAAGAGAAAAAAGAGCTTCCTTGGGGAATGGGAACTGCCTTTGTTAATACTTGTCTTCTCAGTATGTTCATGGCCATAAGTAGTACCTATTGAAATATGATATTTTAATTTATTTCTTTTGTGAATTTTCCTTTGCAAAAATAGGACCAGTTATATACACTATAAAGTGCTACTATGTCATCAAAAAGTATTTAAAATAACAATGCAAATGATTACTGCAATAATAATATCTAATATTTATTGCACATTTACTAGTCTGCTACAGAATTCTGTACCAAGTTGTTATTTAGTGATCAGAACTATCCTCTACAATAGTTATTGTCATTTCTACATTTTCTATATGAGGAAATTAAAGTTTAGAGATATAGTGCTACAAATAATGTCTCTTAGTATAACGTGTATTTGTCTATTATCTTTTACTAGATTGACAAACATTTTGTTAAAATTTGGGCTAATAAATTATTGAATACAATCACCTCTTTAGATATAGGCAATCATATATTAAAATCATCATGAATTAATAGCAAACATACTTTCAGTTGGGATAATTCTAAAACCCCCCAAAGTACTTATCATTTGTGTTAGAACATGAAAATAATTTAGATAAATCATTTCATACTCAAATTATATAAAATAATGTGCACTGTGTCTGATATAAAATATAATTCTAAACCAAATCCCAAAATATGTTTTGTAAACTCCTCCCAGATGCTTAAATTTTAAGCCTCTATGTTAGCCACTGTTGTATAAACATTTGTTGATATTCTCCTATGTAATCTCATGGAATTTTTCATTCCCATACAAACGTCTATCTTAGGGCTTATTGTTTTAAGACTTTCTTATTTCTGATCTAAATCTCTTATTTTATAAGTTTTAACATTGTTATCTCTGAGGCTTCCAAAACAAACAAATAAATAAATTTACTCAGCACCAACTTTATAAAAATTTTAACCTCCTCAGCTATATATTTCTCTAGAATCTATTACCTGCATCAGTTGAATTAAATGATAGCAAACACATTTCAATGTTCTTTGTACATCATTTGGGCAGCATAACAATAAAATTATGAACCAAAATGACTTCAAAAGACTTGAGATATTAAAACTACTCTCTGGCTGCTTTTATTTTGAAACCCTAAGAGGTTATTTAAACCAGAATGGTAGCATATTGTGATAGTAATTTGTTTTATACTATTATGAGGGTTTATTGAATTGCTTTTAGATAAAACTAAACTCTATCCTAAAAACTCACAGAAAAATCATAAAGGTGAATGACCATGGGTAGCAAATAACAAGCTTTCTCTTCTGAAAGCCCTCTGCAATGTTACTCAAGGACTTGAGTCAAATGTAGGTGACATTAAACGCAAGTTCATGTTTCATTCTGGTTTCACTGGTTATGTTTTAGGCACTCAGAACATAGCAAACATGATATAAAAACCTCTATCCTTGGGGTATTTACATTCTGTCAGAGGAAACAGACATTAACAAGGTAAATATCTCAGATAAGTAAATCAAATAATATGCTAGAATCACTGGGACGTAGGGTCTATCTAGGTTCAGCTTAGTTGATACTGTCAAGAGATGCTAATTGTAGCTATATATTCCTGTCAGCAGTATATAAGAATTTCAATTCAACATCCTTGACCACAGTTGGTATTATATATCTTTAAATTTTCATCTATTTTGGTCAGCAAGGAGAGCTGTTTGTCTGCGATTTTAAATTCTATGTATCTGATTGCCTGTTGATGTTGAGTATTTTATTGGCTCTTTAAATTTCCCTCCTCTGAAGTGCCTGTCCAGGATTTTTGACTTTTTCTTATGGAATTGTAGAAATTCATCATATAGTCTGAATATAAGCTTTTCTTTACATGATTCATAAATATTTTTTTTCTAACTCTATAGCTTTCCTTTTCAATCTATTAGTATCTTTTCATGAACAGAAATCCTAAATTTTAATTTCAAACTTTTTTTATAGTGAGAGTCTTACTGTGTCCCATTTTAAAAATCGTTACCTAGCTTTAGTAATAAAGATCTCCTCTTTTCCTTTAGAATTTATTTTGTTTTTGTGTTCACATTTATGTCTTAGGTCATCAACTGACCCAGTATCATTTATTGGGAAGAAAATTAATTGTTCTGTACTATTATGACACTTTGGGTACAGAAAGTATTGTGCCTATTCTTTTAAGGAAAAAAAAATCTTAGAATGTTTGAATGTTGGTAGAAAAATCCAGTAAAGAGAAAACTAATGATGTGAGGAACAGACAGGATAAAGGATGATCTGGGCTTGGCTACTGCAGATGTGAGTTAAAGCACTAATTAAGGTAGCCAAGCGTGTAATCAGTCACTGACAATGGTAATATCAATGATGGTAATTGATAATACATATGATTTCTCATGAACCAGGTATTTATTGTTCAAAGCACTTCACTAGCACATACACACATGTATACATGCATATTTATGAACACATATGCATGTAGGTATTAGTATATTAAAATGTATATAAGTGCATTTGCTTATATGTATGTAAATCAGTCAATTCCATTCTCTAACAAAGCTTATATGCATTTATATGTATACAGTGTTTTGTATGTCCTTGTTATAGTAAGCATATACATAAGAATGAAATTAATTTTCTGTTCTATTTTATATTCACTTACAAACATTCATGAGTGGATACTGATTTTGTATAAGAAGTACCAGAGGCACACAGTGCTTAAATAACTCAGCCAAGAATTGTGAAGCTAGGATTTAAAAGTCTAGACCCAGTCCAAAACCTACAAGCTTAAACTAATATAGTCAATTCACCTGTAGAGATTTTTGGGTCAGATTAATTAAGGGCCAATTAATACATAAAGTATTCCTAACAAGTATCCAGTCCAATACCTAATTTATTTATTTTTCATGATTTTATTTCAACAAGTTTAAAATAAAAGATTGTCTGACTTCTTATGTGTCTTTTATAAATTTATATAGTAAAATTAATAAAAGAAATAAGCTTGATTGATCAATTAGAATTTCCTGCATGATGTATTCAGAGGAAAATGAAGGCATTTGTTTTTCTAAACATGAGGCCTTCACTCAGAAAAATGCATGGGAGTGAGAGATTCAACTTTCAAAAGTCCATTTTTGGTTCTATTCTGCTACAATTTTAGACGTGAATCAAAAACTGTGTGGTATAAATCCAAACACTACAATGGTTTCCTCTTTAAACATATGCAAACTTGCTCTGGTGATACTTGTTTTATCTAATATCAGGCTTGGATGGAACATATCCATGGTTTTTTAAAATACACATTTTGGTCAAATTGTAGGCTCCAGCGTCAGCATAATATTCATGTGGTTTTGCAACTGCAAAGTCCGAATGAGCTCCTTAGTCCTCTGTCCTTTGGAAAGCAAACTCCAGCATGATGCACATCAGACATTATATTTCTCTGTTGCCCATTAAAGCCCTGGCATACATCAGACAGCTTAGTGAAATTCAGACCAGTTCAATCAGAATGAAACATGAACTTGTGTTTAATGTCACCTACATTTGACTCATTTCTGCTAGATTCCCCTACAATTTCTCTGAGGCTTTTCATTTGTACCTCTTTTAAAATATATATACATTGGTCATTGTATTTCATGATTTAAAAATATGCTGTAGAGAAAGAGTTGCTAAATATACCACACATACACAATCAATTTTCAAAGGCAACTGAGAAAAATGCTCAAAGATAAGCATGTCACAGAGTATTGTAGAAACAAAGCAACAAGCTTAGATGGTACAGTGGGTGGCTGTTAAAAAACAGTAAGAAAAAAAAATAATAGAGAAAAGCATAAGAGCCTATGTAGCATCAGACTGTAAAGTTTTGGAAATGAATCAGAGATGTTTAATTATCTAATTAATTTTAAGATTTCACTGAGCTCTTAATTTAGCAGGCACACTGCTATGTTTTAAATATGCAGATTTGAACAAGATATTATACCTGCTCTCAAGAAGCTCGAATTCTCATAGGAAAAAGAGTCATGAAAACAATGTAGTCAGGTGCAATGGCACATATCTGTAATACCAGCTGCTTGGGAGGCTGAGGCATGAGGATCTCAAGTTCAAAGTCAGGCTCAGCAACTTAGTAAGGCCCTAAAAGCAACTTAGCAGACTCTGTCTCTAAATAAAAAATAAAATGGGCCAGGATGTGGTTCAGTAGTGAAGGGCCCAAGGGTTCAATTCCTGTTACAAAAAAAAAAAAAAAAAAAGTAGCATAGTCTTAGAATGCAAGGAGCAAGGAGGCCTTGAGGGGGAAAGGAGAGAAAAGACACTTCACAAAACAGGTCTTAGTCTGTGTTGAAAATTAAGTGATGGGGCTGGAATTGTGGTTCAGTGGTAGAGCACTCGCCTAGCATGGGTGAGACCCAGGCTCGATTCTCAGCACCACATAAAAATAAAGGCATTGTGTTGAGTCCATCTACAAAAATTCATTCATTCTTTCTTTCTTTCTCTCTCTCTCTCTCTCTCTCTCTCTCTCTCTCTCTCTCTCTCTCTCTCTCTTTCCCTCCCTCCCTCCCTCCCTCCCTCTTAAAAAAAATGAAAATTAAGTGATGCCTTACTGTTCAATTTCTTGCAGAGGGATCTACAAGAATCCAAAGACAGCACAGAAAATGCTTTGAGTTTTTACTTGCTCTTCTATTGCAATGTTAAGTTTTAAAAATTCAAAAATAAAATTGAAGAAGAATCATATTTGAACTTCACAGAAACAAAAATTAACAATTGCAACTGTGAACTGAAGGCAATGACTTCTTTTTAAAAAATGTTTATATTAGTGAATTACAGTTACACATAACAGTGAGTTTCATTTTGAAATTCATACATGCTTGCAATATAATTTGCTCCATTTTAACCCCAGTACTTCTGCTTTCCCTCCCCACTTTCCTCCACTTTTTCTTTTTTCTATACTCTGCTGGTCTTCTTTTTATTTATTTATTGTTTTTTTATTGGTGCATTGTAGATACGCATAAGAATAGAATAGATTCTGTTATATTCAAACATTCACATAGCACAACTTGGTAAATTTCATTCCACAGTTCCTTCCCATCCCCCTCTCTCCTTTCTACAACTTGGTCAAGAACCCTTCCTCTACTCCACTGTTCTTGCTTCTACTTATGTGGGACCCCTCCTTCTTTTTTAGTTCCTTATTTCTCTCTCACACATGTCAGAGAAAATATTTAAAGCTCAACTTTCTGAGTCTAGCTTATTTCACTTAGCATGATGTTCTCCAGTTACATCCATTTACCAGCAAATGACATAATTTCATTCTTCTTTTTGACTGCATAAAACTCCATTGTCATATAGACTACATCTGCTTTATCCATTTGTCTGTTGGCAGACATCTGGGCTAGTTCTATAACTCAGCTATTGTGAACTGCATTGCTATAAACATTGGAATGCATGTATCACTATGATATATTGATTTTAGTTTTTTGAATAAATACTAAGAAGTAGGATAGTTGGGTCATACAGTGGTTCCATTCTTAGTCTCTTGAGGAATCTCCATACTGCTTTTCACAGTGGCTTTACTAATTTGCAGTCTCACCAACAGTGTATAAATATACCTGTTTCCTAACATCCTTACCAGCATTTATTATTTTTATTTTTGATGATCGCCACTCTAAATGGAGTGAGATGAAATCTCAACCTAGTTTTGATTTTCATTTCCCTGATTTCTAGGGATGTTGAATAATTTATCACACATTTCTTGGCCATTTATATTTCTGTTTGCTTTTGCCCTTTTTTTGTCCTTTATTCATTGAGTTATTTGGGGTTTATTTGTGTGTGTGTTAAATTTATTGAGTTATTTATATATTCTCAGTATTGATCCCATCAGGAAAGTAACTGGCAAAGATTTTCTCCCATTCTGTAGAATTTCTCTTCATGCTATGTATTATTTACTTTGCCATGCAGAAGTTTTTAATTTCATTCCATTCCACTTATTGATCCTTGGTTTTATTTCTGAAGCCTTAGAGGTCTTGTTAAAGATGCTGGCATACAGATGCAGGCAATAACTACTAAACTAGTACCAGTAATACAGTGAGGCAGTTGATTTCACAGACAGCAGGGTATATATAGATGAATATATTGTGGCCATGTTTGTTATATTAAATCAGAAGCCAGGATTGCTTTCTTCAAATTGTAAGAGAAGTTTAAAAAGCTGTGACCACTGCCATGGTTACCTTTTGGGTGAATTCTGTATCTGAAGTGATGAGAAAAAGACAAGAGTCATTCACCCAGGAGCTAGGCATGCCTGCATGGACTCTCTGAGTGAATGATGTTATCACAGGAGAATAGCTCCCAATTGTGAATCTCATATCTGTTTCTGGACTAGAGAAAAAGACAGGAGGCCATTTGCAATACCTGCAGTAATTAAGGGAAAAGCAAAAATGGAAACCTCCAACTTAAAATGAAGCTGCATAAAAGGTCCAGACTTCACAAGGGCAATTACAACCAGCAGAGTCACTGTTTCTCAACAGTATATAGTGGTTTATGTAGCCAGAGTAAACTTCTTCAATAAAACTGTAGTAGTATTAGATAAAATTTATTTGAAATGTACAACAATTCACATACACATAAATTTTAAAACTCATTGTAAAGTAACATGAAAATAGGGATGTGATGAGCAAAATAAACAAAGAAAGTAGGAACTCTTAAGAAATGCAGGGGTGCACGGCAGGCCTTTATTCTGAAAGCATGTGCCAAAGCTTGAAGAAAGCACTTTGATGATGGCATATAATCTGGGACAGAAGATAAAGTTTGGAACATTCCCAGATTGACATTCCTCAGGTAAAATGGGGACCCCAAAGGACTCTACAGAGTAGAAATCAAACACATGGCATAAAGAAGAGTAAAAAGGAAAATTTACTTCCTTACCTACTGCAGTAGGTGGCAGAAAGAAAAATAAAAAAGTGATTACTCTCAGAAATCTTTTTTGTTGGTTTGTTTTAAATTAGAAGTAACTTCCGTATATTAAAATTCACAAATTTAAAATACACAGATATTCAAATTTTGCATTTAATCACAACAGATATGTGCACACCAAAATTTTCCATTATCTCAGAGAATTTCCTCACTTACCTTTCCAGACCACATGGCTTCTATCTCTGGGAAAACTATTATTCTAGCTTCTAACTTTACAGATTTCTTTTGCTTTTTCATGAACTTGTCATACATGGAACCACACAATGTGTCCTCTATTGTTTTTGAATCCTCACATTCACTGTGTTAGGCAGAGTAATGGAACCCAAAGTATCACTTCATTTAAATAATAGCTGAATTTCTCACCACTGTTTCCAACTGAATTTATGGTGCTTGCAACAGCTTGAAAGACCTGTATCATGACATTTTTCTTCATGAGGAAGATATCAGGGGTGAGTCCTAAAGAAAAAGTAAATTTCTAGGGGTTTACAATGTTTTTTTACAGATGCCTGGGTTATTACTTCATGCCCTGCCGCAGTCTGGCTGCAGCAAACTAACCTGATGATGACAAGGAACTTGTGAAGGTTGATACAGCAGGAGTGGGAGCCGTTTATTGTAGGACAGTAGGGATATATATACACAACTAATTACACACAGTTTATCTTAATTAACATAAACTAGATATAGCAGTCAACCAATAAGGAATCATCATCTTAATGATTACACACAGCTTAACTTAATTGACATAATCTAGATGCAGCAGTCAGTCATTAAGGAATCTCTATCATTTTAATGGCTCGCTGGCGTTACTTCACAAACCATTCCCTCTGGCAAAATGCCTGTCGCCATCTTGACTTGTTTACAGACCCTAACAATGCCCATTGCCACAAAATTTATGTGTCACTTTACTGTTTCTATATAACATTATTTTCAATAATTTCCTGCTCATATCCAGGCCTGTTATCTACCAAGTTCCAATGGAAGAACAAAATCATTATAAAACTTATGAAAGCTCATTTTGTCGCCCATTTTGGTCTTTGTAGGCTCCTTAGGGACATTATGAAAGCAGCATATTGGAACCAAGTAGTAATTACCAGTATCTTCTGAGCCCAGGTCATAAAAAGGATGCAACTTTGAACCGTAAGTTCAGATCCCTTAGCCCCTCTTTTGTCTGAGGGACTTCGGCCTGAGCTGCTGTTAAGGATATTAAAGAAAAATGACTTCATGACTTTCCTTGAAGGATAATAAGGCAGACTCTATTTGGGCCCATCCATAATAGAGAACACTCTAGAGGGATTTTACAGTGGAAGAAAGAGTTGAGCTGGACTCTGAATATAGCATGAGAAAGTGGGAATTTATAGCCAAGAATTAGGTTGGAGAGTTGGTAGACAGAAAACTACTAAGAAGAAACACCGGAAAAAAAGGGGGATCCACACTAAACTGACCTAACAGGAATCTTGCAAAAGGCACCCTAGGGTGATCAGATATCACCTGGGGGATGATGGAGAATGAGAAATCTGATCACATATCAAGGGTGATAATATATCAAGGGTGATGGGTTTTGCCAAACTGACTCAGTAAGTTTCTTTCTAAAAGTGGAATTTATAAGGGAGCACAAAAATAGTTCTAGAGGAGGTTCAGAAGGTTCAGTAAAATTTAGTCAAAGAATCTTTGGCAGGGGAAAGACTGAAGCATCACTTCCAAGAACTGAGAGGGAGGAATCCAGAATATTTAAAATAGGAAGTGACCAAAGGTTTATCATTTTCTGAGAAACAGCTATATTTAATGACCAAACTGCCTTGCTAAATTACCACATGGAGGTGAGAAAGATAAAGACAGAAATGTTTTTAAGCCAAATATGAGGAGGCCATTTCAATGCCCAGCAATATCATGTGGTTGTGAATGGAAGGTAGGAAGCATGGATGGTACCTGGATCCCCTCAATTATCAGCTCATTACTTCAGTGCCCTATGCAATGAGTCTTAACCACTGTCAAACTTCTATAAGTGTCAAGAATCTGAAAACATGACACTATTTGGTGTCAAGGGTCATACTTACTCAGCTGAAATCAGCTGAGCAAACTGTAATAGCATCACACCAACTAGAAAAAGCAACAATAGTGAGCTATTCCAGTAGTTCTGAGAGAGTCACTGGTTCAATGTAGCCGGTAGTCCAGTGGAAGGCAAGAGCCTGCTCCTCCTAAAATGTGGCCTTTCTGACCATGGACCAAATGGGTCAATGTTTCCAAAAACAACACACCTGGCATGCATGAATGTCCTTTAAGTCAGGAACACTGAGTCCTGTAAAGTATGCTCAGTCTACGAAGATGGATGTGCTGCCACGTCCAATGCAGTGATGACTCTAGGCAGCACATTGGGCAAGGACAGCTCATTCAACAGCCTGATGCAAATGGTATCAAAAACTGGACCCTCATCTTGAGCATTTACATAAGACACCCAGGTAGTTCAATCAGCATGGTCTCCACAGTTCATGGCCCCATAGAGGAGCAGCTTAAATTTACAAATCATGGCTTTTCAAGTGAAAAGACTAAGCAGCTAGACCATTAGTAACAGAATCTAATGTAACAAGGTTCCTTCAGCAAAGTATTAGCCAGAACTATGAGAATGACCTTAAATTGCTGCCCACAGAGTGGAACGACCACATCCAATTTTGGTTCTTTTTGACTGGTACTTAGGCTGAATAATTGTAGCAGCCAGAAAACAAAATCGAATATCAGCCTAACTGAACTATTGGTGAACCAGGTCCAAACATTTAGGGGGACCTCTGTGGACTGAGGGCCCTATTTAGCCAGTGGCTTTGCTTAAGGCGTTGCAGTTTGAGATATACTTTCCCCCAAGAATACTGTCAAGCCAAGATGTCTCTGGGACCAAGCCAGCTGTTCTTGGATATGCTATTTCCATGTAATAAACAAAATTTCTTTGAGCCCTTCTTACTAAGTTATTGATTATAGTCAAGGTTGACACATCCTGTTGGGCTATTAGGTTGGAAGAGTAACAAAGAACCCATGGGTCATGAATTTTGTATCAATTTAAGATCTGCTTTTCAAAATGAATGTACCTGTAGACATGTTAGAAAGTTGAATAGTCCAATACCTCAAGACATACCTTCAAATAGAGGTTGCTTCCTTTGCCTGGGCCACAAGTTGCCAAAATAATTATTCACAAATGCTTGTGAATCAAAGCAGTTTTATTAAGTTGAAAGGTCCTAAAAATAACACTTCTATGTATGTGGCTCTGTCCAATAGGGGAAGTCTGCTTTGGCACTTACGGGATGACAAAAATAAAAGTATCTAAATATCAATTCCTACCACTATATTCAGATGTAAAAGCAACAGCAAAAAGGTCCAAAGGGACATGCCTTCTGAACACCCCCTCTCACTAAAGAGAAGGCCCTGGTAAAATACTGATTTGTGGGACCTGCATCAAACAAAGTCATAGTAGTTCAAGTTTCTCCTTGTCCTGATGTTCCCAGTATATTTTAAGTGTTGTATTTAACCTTAGTCCACCTTGGGGACAAAGACAATATTTTCTTACTCCTAAACATTTTTCTTTTTAAAATGGCTAAATCTTAATAGAGAGGTGGAAAGGAAGAAAACTACTACCTACCAAGAAGCAAAGTATATTCACTATACTACATTCACTCTTTTTTTTTTTTTTTTGTACCAGCATTTGAACCTAGAGGCACTTAACCATGAATCCACATCCATTACCCTTTCCTATTTTTTTTATTTTGAGATAGAGTCTCTGCTAAGTTACTTAGGGTCTTGCTAAGTTGCTGAGGCTAGCTTTGAACTTGGAATTCTCCTGCCTCAGCCTTCTAAGCCACTGGGACTACAGGCATGCGTTCTCTCACTTTTCATTTTGTGACATCCAGCAACCTTAAACTCAAACAAATTTCCATACTTCTGTCCACCCAAAGCTCTATTACTGATGCCATCAATCATAGTTTTGAGTACCTCTTTATGCAGCAATCACAGCTATACTGCTTCCATCTGAGGTTGCAGGATATTTACCCTTCACTTTCCTTGAACTTGAACCACACAATGGCAACCACTTAAAAAAGAGTATGCCTTAATATGGGGGAATTTTCTGCATATGTCATGACAGCTTCCTTTAATTTCCTCTAATTTCTCATTTGATTTAAACAGAAAGGGCTAGTGGATTTTTCTCCAGATTTGTGGGTCTAGCTGCAAGAGTCTCTCTGAATTTCTTTGGGTGATCTTCTCATTCTCCAAGAGTCATCTTCATCAACATTGTCAGTCCAGTTCAGGGAAGACAGAGCTCAAACTAGTCAATGCCTTTTCTATGATTTCCCTGGGAGTTGTTCTATCTCAGAAATTTTTCCCCAAGATAGCTAAAGTTCTTTTGCAGCCACCAGGATCCACTGTGAAATTCTGAAACCTATTATTGCATTTCTGGATGAGTTTAGGGTAGATTAATAGGGTGCACAGGTTACCTATTTATAGAAAAATAAAATACAGCTACACCATAAAAGTACAGCTTTTGCCATTCTTCCTTTAATAAGCATGACACATACTGCTCCCCATCATCTCCCAAGGGAAGAAGTTAAAGTTCTAATAATTTGCGTAGTTTTGACCAGAGCAGTCACCAAAATCCACCCCTGCCCATTCATACTCAAGTTGTGTGTACATTTCTGTACCTACTGTATGAAAGGAGTCAAAATCTTCTGCCAGCTTAGGACTACCCACCAAGTACTGGTTTTTACAGTGGGATATACTTGAGGCTGACTGCTAAATTTCTAAGGAAGTCCCACCTGACACAAGAAAATTATCTGTGAATAGGTCACCATTTAAGCAACTGCCTTGGAACCTACTCAGCTACCAACCAGCTCCTAATTTTTTTCTCATACCAAGCAGTACAATAGAAGATGCTTTGTTGTCTGTTTACCATACAACTTGAAAAACAAGCTTTCACATTTTCCAAAGTTATATTAATAGTCCCACAAACCCCCTTTATTTTTTATTATAGAAAGAAAAAGGGGCTGTCAGTATTTCCTATGTTGTTGTCCATGGATAAAATCCCCTTCAAAGGGATCAAGAGGCAGCGAGCATACCTGGCCCTGGCACCCAATCTTGATTTCTAAATAAAATTCCACACTAAATGATCCTCTAATAAAGTGTGAAAACCAAAATGGCTTAGAAAAATTATAAATCAACTTTAGCACATCTAGTTGAATAAGATAGTGAATGAGTACTCAAAAAATGATAAGTCACTCTTAAAGGAAATGGAATCTGGCTTGAAGGAGTTCCACTGGACTAGTCAGAAAAAAAAAATTGAGACAAAATGAATAATAAGGGGAATAAATATTTACACATCAAATGTTTTTTTTACAGTGTCCATCAGTTCATATATAGACCAGAAAATAAAAAGGGAGTTGTTAAAAAATTAAGAAATGAGAAAGGAAGAAAGGTTAATAAATTTTGAACTAATTAATGATTTTTAATTCTTGAATTTGTAACCACCAGGCTAAAATTGATTCTTATGATAGACATCATTTGAAAGGCTATGTTGTTTTTCTGAGGCTGCTGTAACAAAATATTATAAATTCAGTGACTTAAAGCACACATGAAAATATGTTTTTTTCACAGTGGTGGATGCTCAACTTTCAAGACAAAGGAGTCAGCAGTTTAGTTTTCCTAGACCTTTCTCTTTGGCTTGCATCTGATCATCTTCTCTCCCCACATCCTCAGATGACTTTTCACATGTGTACAGGTAACCATAGTATCTCATTGTGTGTACCAATTTTCTCTTCTTATAAGGACATCAGTTGGATTGGTTGAGGGTCACCCTAATGGCCTTATTTTAATTAAATTGCCTTTTTACAAGTACTATGTCTAAATATAGTCACATTTTAACTTCCAAGCATTGGGACTTCGACATGTGAATTTTGGGAGCACATAATTTGGCCCATATCAGATGCTAAAACCCCTGGGTGAAAGTTGGTGAGAGAGTATTATATTTACAAAGCATAGCATCCCCCATCCACAACTGATTACTTACCATTGCAAAGAACAGAAGTAGTAACTTCACAGTAAATAACTATATAATCATATATATATATATATATATATATATATATATACACACACACACACACATACACACAGTGGGAAATATATATAAATATATATATAATATATATTATATATATATTATATATATATAGTGATGAAATGTAAGCCATCAATAATGAATGAACCTCACTGATATCTTCCTATAAAATCACTGAAAAAATATACACATCCTTATGTTTATCACTACCAAAACTGTAAAACCTAAATGTAATCATAAGGCAACAACCAGATAGTTCCAAATTGGAGGACATGCTATAAAAAAAATGAGTCTATACTTTTCAAAATTGTCCAAACAATTAAATACAGAGTGGTACATAACTTCTAACATGACTCCTACGGGATATTTATACCCTCTGGGTGAGCTGAATCTAATGACATGTTTTAATGAATAGAACTTTTCAAAAGTGGTGGGATTGTTATTAACATGATTAAGGTCCAAAGTACTCTAACTTATATTCTGTTTGCTCTCTCCTGTCTTGTCTTCTCTGTTGTTCTGGTGAAGCTGGCTGCCATGAATGTGAGCTGTCCACATGGAAAAGACCTAAGGGAGGCCTCAGGTCAACAGTCTACAGGAGCCTAGGCTTCAGGTCCAACAGCCCACAAATTTTGCCAATGAATACATTAGGATTCCCTCCCAAGCTGGACTTTGGGATGACTCCAGCTACAGCTGACACCTTGATTGCAGCCTGTGAGAGACACTGGATCACACAACTAAATTAAAGCCTATCCAGATTCCTGACCCACAGGAATTGTGTGAAAATATTATTTAAACCGCTAAGTCTTAGGATAATGTGTTATGTGGTAATGAAGAACTAACAGAGCAAAGCTGAGAAAATGTCCCAGATTAAAGTAAATTAAAGAAACATGACAACAGAATGAAAAATATGATCCTAGATTGAATCCTGAAACAGAAACAAAAATGTTAACAAATCGTCATGAAAGACATTATTTTAAAAACTGAGTATGAACTACCTATTAAACAATATCATGTGGCTTGTCAATTTTCTTAATTTAGTAGGTATACAACAGTAATGTATATCAAATATTTTTTCTGTATTACATACAAAGTTATATAGGTACAATGTATTATGATATCCCATAACTTTCAAATGTTTCAATGAAAATATGAAGGAAGAAGAGAAAAATGTATGTGTGTGTGTGTGTATGTGTGTGTGTGTGGTGTCTATGTGTGTCTCTGTGTGTATAGATAAAGAAAAAAAACTGCAACAATATATTACCATACTTTTTAAAAAAATTTCACCCTCACATGGCAGCAGTTAGTGATTATCCCCTATGCATCTACTGTTACCCATCTGTGGCACTGAATAATCCACAATATTGCTAGATACATCAAATCGTCCATTGCCTTTCTGCAGCACTGAAGTTGGCAAAAGAGATGGACTAGAGCTAAGCACTGTTTTAGCATTTGTTTCTTAGAAATGTGTAGCATCTTGATTCTTTTTTGATCTTTTATCATTTTTATTAATATATATTAATGGTATATATTAATGGAATTCAGTGTGATATTTCTTTATTTTATTTTATTTTTTAGTTGCAGTTGGACACAATACCTTTATCCTATTTATTCATTCTTATGTGGTGCTGAGTATCGAACCCAGGGTCTCGCTCCTGCAAGGCAAGCACTCTACCGCTGAGCCACAACCCCAGCCCACAGTGTGATATTTCCATCCATACATACAGAATGAATGGACCAAACCCAACCTCCCTTTTTGCACTTTGCTTCCACCCTCCAAAACCTTTCCCAATTCATAGTAATCACTATTCTACTTTCAAAATGACTTTTTAAACTTCCACATAGAGGAGAGAACATGTGGTAATAGTGTTTCTGTGTCAAGTTCTTTTCACTTAATGCCCTCCAGTCCCATCTATTTTGCTGCAAATGACAAGATTTCATTCTTCTACCAGGCCAAATGATACTCCATTATGTACATATATGCCATTCTTGTTACCCATTCATCTGTTGATGGATACCTAGTTTGATTCAATATCTTAGCTACTGTGAATAGTGCTACAATAAACATGGGCACACAGATACATTTTTTAGTATGTTGAGGTCATTTCTTTGGATATATACCCACAGTGGGAGAACTAGATCATATGATACATCTGTTTTTAGTTTTTTGCAGACCCTCCATACTGTTTTCTATAGTGGCTATACAAGTTTACTTTCCTACCAATAGAGTGTGAGTTTTTCTTCACATTCTCCCCAGCATTAATTTTCCTTGTTGTTGTTTTATTCTGTTGATAATAACAGTTTTAATTGATATTTTGTCTCATGGTAATTTTAATTGGCATTTCCTTGATGGCTAACAATATTGAGCATTTTTTTCATATATTTGTTGCCATTCATATTTCTTATTTTGATAAATATATATTCATTTTTAAATGGCATTAATTGTCTTTTATGTTAACTGTTAGACAAAATCTTATGGATATTAACCCTCTGTCTGATGAAGAGTTGTCAAATATTTTCCCATTCTGTAGTTTTTCTCTTCCCTCTGTTGATTTTTCCCTTTTCTGTGCAGAAGTTTTTCAAGAGTTTGAAGCTTAACTTTTTTATTAAATAGAGTATCAATCATTATAAAATTTTCTATTTAAAAGCTTTATCCATTACCACTAAACTCTATGTCTGTGCTGTGAACTGAGATTCATTTGATCTCACTCTGTTCAGATGCATTTTATAATCAACACCTGAAGATGTTATACAGAGAAATGGAATTTCAAATCTGGCTATATCAGAGGGTCTGAATGAAAATACAGCCCACATAAATGGGTCTGGAGAATAAATTTATTTTGTAAAACAAAGTAGCAAACGTTTCTTTTTCCTCTTTAGTAGGAAGTTGGGGCAATTGGGAATTGTTCTCAGTTATGTTTCTTTTCTATATAAATTTCCAATGGAATGTGCTAGGGGAAAAAAACACCTGTTAAAGGAAAAAGAAAAATATGCTAAAATAATTAGAAGTAAAAGTTGGAAAGACTGATCCACAACTGAATCCAGGAACCTTTTAAACCCACATTTATTTGCACAACAATCATAATTCTAGGTGATGTTTTGTAAACATGATTTCTTCAAACTCACTGAAAAATGTATTTTATCTATATTTTTGACTTCTGAAAAAATTTTACTATTCTTAGAGTTTATTTTTTCAAAGCTAAGTAAAAACATAAGGGCCAAGAATATGGATAGACATAAGAATCTCCTCCAAGATTATTAATAAGTGCATGAGTTACTGCTTTGGACTTCACAATCAATATATCATCAACTCCTATTAACAAAATCCACAAGAGTGGCCAATGGAATAATTTTTAGTTTATAATTTATGGAAATCATTTAAGTAGTTAGTTTCTTTTCAGATGCAACTCTAGTTTATAGAGCATTTTAAGTATTTTAACATATTAAAGGCAACTACTCTCCTTGTACTAAAGGATACCTGTGCCCAAACTGCCCCCACCATCTGTGTGTATGAGTATTTGCACGCACACACAATTACACACACACACACACACACACACACACACACACACACACACAGCAGCCAGATCTGATTCAATCTCTCATTTGTTCTCTCACTCTTTCTTTTATCTAGATTATGGAAACAACATCATAAGATTTGTTTCTCTATAAACTGCTCTGTTGTGTTTTCCCTGGATCATAAGCTATTATATTATTTCTTCAGAGTTTTAATAACACTCAATGACACTGATTTAGCCTGGGAGACATCCTGTCCTCATTCAATAGAAGCTGAATTAGTTGAAGCTCAATAACTACATTGTTTCTCTTGTCTTTAAATTTTTTGTGAGTAGGGCATTTGTCATTGTAGAAGCCTCTGTTCCATGATAATTAAAAAAAAAAAAGTGAGACCAAGAGTAATAATGGGTTAGAGTCATAGGAAATGGAAGCATGACAAAACTTTCTCCATTAAGTGTCAGTGTAATTGATAGCTTCCTTTAATACCATGTTTCCTGTGCTGGTTTTGTAGTTACCCAGTATAATTCAGACACTTGGTCAATTTCCAAAGTAAAGACTTTCATATTAAAATAGAATTCACTCACTGGTTGATCCACATATAAACACATACATGGTACCTAGCAGAGTGTGCCAGTGTATATTAAAAAAAAAAGATGAACAGTTTAACTTATTCTTTTTAGGATTTGAAAAAAAATATTTTAGTTAAAAGTGATACTCTTGATGAACACCTTTTGGAATCATTGCTAAATACTATTTTGTAGAATTACTTGCCACTATTTTGCAGATTTTTCTTAGGTACTTCTTACATAGTGTGTCTGCATTATGATTCACATAGCCCACCTAACAATATCTTTATACCCTACTGTGACTATTTCCTCTGTTCACAGTTTAGGCAAAGACTGCAATATCACAGTAATTTTATCTTGAAGAGATTTTATTTAAGAAATTATCTTTAGTATCTAGATGTTTTTTTTTTCCCAGAAGCAGTTTACCCCAAAGCCCAAAGCCCAAAGCCCAAAGCATTTGCTTGTAAATATGTGCTAATGATCAACTCTTTGACACAACTTTCCAGAGACGCCTTCAAATCCATTAGTGTCCTGAAGTCCCAGAAACAACAAGTTGGACTAGCATTGATGTTTTCCTGATTCTTACTAATTCACTGTGAAATTTTCCCTTCTAGAAGCTCAGTTCTCCCATATGTGAATAACAATAATTAATGATTATGATACTAATACTCTTCACCACTTATAGTGTGAATGTTATAAGATTTTTATGAGTTCATAAGGTAAGTTTGTAAAAGCTTATTTGTCAAAGCATGTAGAAAGGATTCCTTTGGTTTTCTAAAACACACCTTATAGGAACAATTAGGCTCCTTCAACATAAAGGGATTAAATTCTCTAATCAGAAGACACAGAGGAGTTGAATAGACAAAAATAAATGAAAGATAAGATCTGACTATGTACTGCCTACAAGAGACTCAGTTTACATTTAGGGATATATTAGTACCCTGAAGTCCCAGAAACAGCAAGTTGGACTAGCATTGATGTTTTCCTGATTGTTACTAATTCACTGTGAAATTTTCCCTTCTACAAGCTCATATTAGTATATATATATAATATATACTAATGTGCTGAAAGTGAAGGGATGGAAAAGATAATACATGAAAGTAGAAACCAAAAGAAAGTAGGAACAACTATGCTTATACTATATAAAATGGAGATTAGGTTAAAAATTTTTTTAAAAAGATCATTATGATAAAGGGGTCAGTTATTCAAGAGGGCATAATGACTATAAATGTATATACACCCAATATTGAGCACCTAAACATAGAAAGCAAATATTAACAGAAGATAGAAATAGACATCAATAAAATAGTAGCAAGAAACTTCAATACTCCACTTTTAACAATGAATAGATCATCCACAAAATCAATAAGAAAACATTGGACATGATCTACAATTTAAACCAAATGGACCTACCAGACTCTATAACCATTCCGTTCAATAGCATTCTTCTCCAGTGCACATAGAACACTCCAGGACAGACAGGTTAGCACATAACAAGTTTAGAATGGCTTAAATTATGTCAAGTTTATTTTTTATGAACACAGTGATGTGAAATGAGAAATCAAAAGCCAGAGGAATACCAGAAAATTCACAGTATTTTGTGGAAATTCAACAACATACTAGTGGACAAGCAGTGGTTCAAAGGGGAAATTTAATAGAAGACATAAAATATCTCGACACTAATAAAAATGGAAACAATAAACCAAATCCTATGTGACACATCAAAAGCAGTTCTAAGAATACTTCTAGAAACAAATGCCTACATTAAAAAGAAGAAATATCTCAAATACACAACCTCAGGGAATCTACGTGACCTAGAAAAAGAAGAAGAAATTAAAGTTAGCAGAAGGAAATAAATAATGAAGATCAGAGCAGAAATAAATCAAACAGAAAATTTTAAAAGTCTATAGAAATATCAACCAAACCAAGAGTTGGTGCTTAAAAAATTCAACAAACTTTTAGCTAGACTAAGAAGAAAGAAGACTAAAATAGAAAACAAAAAAGTAAAGGCATTGTAATGGATGCTTAAAAGAGAAAAGAATCTTTAAAAACTATTATGAATAACAAGATGCCAAAAGTTGAATAATATGGAAATAGCTAAATTCTGAAAATACACAGTCTACTACAATGGAAATGAAGGCAGAATTAAAAGAGGGAATAAGTATAGATATACGGTAAATCAGGTCAGATAGGATCAAGGAGGACAATTTGGGTCTGGGAAGTTGGAGAAGTTGAAATGCTAATGTCTTCAGAGTCCTTCCTCCACCCTAATCAAGATATCCTGCCCCTGCTTCAACCTCTTGCTAGGGTAACCTGTCCCTCCCATGGATTGTTCCTCCCTACAGGGAGTTATAAAAGTTGTTAATGTGTCCGGCCCTTCCTCAGTCCACCTGCTTCTCACCTTTTGGCCATCCTAACAAGCATTTCCTGGACCTAGGCACATAGGCTGGAAGAAGAGAGATAAGGGGGAATGAGGCAGGAGAACAAAAGAAGCCTAAGACATATAAAAAGGCAGAACACTCTCACTTCTGGGGATACCAGGATACTAGCTATAGCCCTCGTCTTTCTCCTGGGAGAAGGGGGTGTTACCTGTTTTTAAATAAACCCTGTTTTATATGCTTGCCTTGACATGCTTCTCTAATGTTATACTTCAACATGTGAAAAAGCAAGACTTCCAGTAACTGGTGATGTCAGAATCATGAAAAAACAGAAAGTCAGAACAGATATTAATCATTAAAGAGGTTAAAGTAGTAATTGAAAACCTCCCAACAATGAAAAGTTCATCACTAAATGGCTTCACAGCTGATTTCCAACAAACTTTCAAAGAAGATTTAATCCCAATTCTTCTTAAACTCTTCCAAAAAAACTTTAGAAAAAGCATTTGATAAGGTTTAATATTTCTTTTTTTTTTTTAAAGAGAGAGTGAGAGAGGAGAGAGATAGAGAGATAGAGAGAATTTTTAATATTTATTTTTTTAGTTCTCGGCGGACACAACATCTTTGTTGGTATGTGGTGCTGAGGATCGAACCCGGGCCGCACGCATGCCAGGCGAGCGCGCTACCGCTTGAGCCACATCCCCAGCCCAAGGTTTAATATTTCTTCCTGATAAAAATATTTCAACAATTTAGATATGTAAGGAAATTTCAAGACAATAAAATCCATTTATAAAAATTCCACAGATAATATTATAATCAGTATGAGAAGAAGATAAAAGCTTTTCCTCTGAGATCCAGTACAAGGAAAGGATGTTCATTCTCATCACTTTTATTCAACGCAGGACTTATTAGCAAGAGCAATCAGATAGGGAAAAGAAAGAAAAGGCATTCAAGTAAGAACGAAAAAAAGAAATTATCCCTGTTTGCAGCTGACATAGTTCTATATGCAGAAAAGCCTAAAAACCAGAAAGTAAAATCTGTTAGAGTCAGGCATGGTGGTTCATGCCTGTCATGCCAGGCATGGGGAGGCTGAGGCAGAAAGATAGCAAGTTCAAAGCCAGCATTGGCAATTTAGCAAGGTCCTAAGCAATTTAGCAAGACCCTGTCTCAAAATAAAAATAAAATGGGTTGGGGATGTGACTCAGTGGTCAAGCGCCCCTGAGTTCAATCCCTGGCACCACTAATAATAATAGTAAAAATAATAATAATCCAAACTAACTTATTAGGGTTAGACCAAACAAAATTTTTAAAAATATTTCTTTCCATAGCCCAACATGTATTAGTTCTAAATAAAACCTTTCCAGTTATTTGTGTAAAAAAAAAATAATAATAATACATATTAGAATAAATGAATTTAGTAATGCTTCAGCATATTATATCAACATTCAAAAGTTAGTTGCATTTCTTTGCACCAATAATATACTCTATGTGAAAAATAATTCAAGAGAACAATCTTGCTTATCAAAGAGAATATAGTACTGAGGAATAAATTTAATCAAGGAGGTAAAAAATTATACACTAAAAACTACATAACATTAATGAAATAAAATTAATAAGATAGAAAAACTGAAATGGTATCTCATGTTCACAGACTGAAAGAATTACAATTTTTGAAACATTCATTCTACCCTAAGTAATATACAAATTAGACAAAATATCTATCAAAATTTCTATGACATTTTTCACCAAAATAGAACATTCATAAATTTTGTATGCAATCATAAAAGGTTGTGAACAGTCAATGCAATTTTAAGCAAGAAGCACAAAGCTAAAAACATCGTAATTCCGGATTTTAAATTATCTCACAAAGTTGGAGCAACCAGAGCACTGACAGACCAATGGAACAGAACAGAGCCCCAAAATAAACCCAAACACATATTAGTTTATAATAACAAGGGCACTGAGAAGACAAAATGGCATAAGAATAGTCTCTTAGATAAATGACAGTGGGAAATATGGAAACCCTATATACTGGGTCATATAGTTATGTCACTAGCCATGACAGAGGCATTTGGAATAGAAAAGAATAGTGACTTAAACTGATATAGTTCAAAGGAAACAAACTGCTTGATTAAAAGCAAGATATTTGCTCTTCATAAAGTCCTATTTTTAAGATGATTTACATAACTATAACAGTTTTAACTCATTTTTAACTTGGAAAATGTCAGTCTTTTGAAAAGATTGGGAGTAGTTAGCCTATTTCTTTCTAAATATCCAAAGATAATTTTACAGATGAAATTCTTCAGTATAAACATCAAAAAAACATAAACCTATTTAAGTAGATCATAAGAACTTTTGGTGTAGAAGTCCATTCACACTCAGTGGCTTCAGTTCCTTCTAGTTTTAAAAGTCAGGGAGCATCTAACATGCTGTGCCTTCTTCTGGTAATCTTTATTAGAATGCATGTGGTAATCAACAACTGCTAATTAAGAGTTTATAGCTTCCTTGTAGAGATGTTAATAGTGTGTTATTTTGACCTATTTTCCCACCAAAGCTCTTTATATTCTCAATTTAAAGTAGACACTATAATTAAAACAGGTTGTTGATGCTCTTAAAGTTAATCCAGCTTGAAGAGGTCACTCCAGAGATGGTGAAGGTTTGGGGTGTGGGGCATTAGTGGCACTAGGTGGTGCATCTGTCTGTGACTGCCTGGAATGCAGCCCTGGGTCTAGGTGGATGGACTCCTGGGAGGGAGCTGGTGATCCATGTGTGAGTTCGTGGTCTGGACCTACTTCTCTCCTTGCAAAATCACCACCACAGACTATGGCAGGGTCCAAGCACTGTGCTGCTGAAGCCCCAGCTCTGGCACCATTTGATGGAACTGTTTACCACTGCAACTTGGGATCTCCAGGCAACCGCTGCCTGCCCTTTCAGCCCTGAAGTGGAATCAGAAGGTTCCATTACTTTCTCTTTTCCCCACAATGCAAACAGGCAGTATAGCCCATTAGGAGACAAAATCAATGAGGATGATCTAATTGTAGAAGTTGAAACTGATAAAGCAACTTTTGGATTTAAGAGCCTGGAGGAATGTAAAATGGCAAAGATCATTGTTGTTAGAAATGTTCCTGTTGGATCCATCATCTTTAACACAGTTGGAAAGACTGAGGATATTAAGGCCTTTAAAAATTATACATTAGATTCCTCAGCAACACCTACCCAAAAAGCAGCCCCAGCACCATTACCTGTCCCTTCTGCTCAGGCCTCTGGTAGCTCATATCCCACTCCCAGGCAGGTACTTCTTCCTGCCTGCTTTCCCACCATGTCCATGGGCACAGTTCAGAGATGAGGGGAAAAGTGGGTGAGAAGCTAAATGAAGGAGACTTAAAAGCAGAAAAAAGAAAGTGACAAGGCCACTATAGAGTTTGAAGCACAGGAAGAAGGTTATAAGGCCAAAATCCTGATTCCTGGAGGCATAATATTTATCTCTCATTTTGTCTCACTGTAGGAAAGGAAGCAGATAGAGCAGCCTTTGCTGACTATAGGCCAACTGAAGTAATTGATTTAAACCCACAAGTACCACCATCTACCCAGCCCTGGGGGTCACTATTCCTCCAACTCCCCAATCTTTAGCTCCTACATCCTCCATTGCCTTTCCAGCTGCTCCAGCTGGACGAAAGGAACGGGTGTTTGTTAGCCCCTTATCAAAAATTGTTGGCAGCAGAGAAAGACATTGACCCTACACCACTAAAATGGGACAGAATCAGATGGTGGAATAATCCAGAAGGTCATTGACTCTTTGGTACCTACTAAAGTGGCTCCTGCCCTAGTACCTGATATGCCTCCTGGAGTCCAGGAGTGGCATCCATTCCTACAGGTAGGTGTCTTCACAGACACTCCAGTCAGCAACATGGGTCAAGTTATTGCACAGTGGTTAATGCAATTGAAGAAAACCATATCTCATTATTACCTTTCTATTGATAAAAATATAAAAGAAGTTTTGTTGGTATTAAAAGAACTTAATAAAATGTTAGAAGGGAGATGAAAAATTTCTGTCAATGACTTCATCATAAAAACTTCAGCTCTGGCAAGTTTAAAAGCTACTGAAGAAAAATTCTCCTTGGATGGACATGACTATAAAAGACAAAGTCATGTTGTGATGTCAGCATTGCTGGATTCATCACACCTGTTATAGGGGATTGATTCAACATTCAAGCAGCCATCTTAAATGTTAACCGCCATCTTATAAGTTTCGCTTTCCTGTACTTTCTCTTAATGAACTCCCCCATCTCCATTAGTGACCTGCCCCATGGTACCATAATCCTAAGCCAATCCCAGAAAGACAGAACCACTTGACTCTGGAAAGCCCCATGATGCCATCAACCTAAGCCAATCACACATTATTCCCCACTCGCCTAGCTCTGAGGCAAGCATCCATGAGCCTATCCCATAGAGCAAGTCTACAACTCCAAACTCCTACCCCACAAAAGCTCAACACCTGAACATCTCAGGCATCTCTCTCCTCTCTATAGAGAGGTGGCCTTTATTTGTCAGATTTGACAAATTAACCTTTGTGCAGATCTCTGCCTGGTCTCTGACCTTCATTTCTCACTCGCCTGTCTCTCGCTTTCTCACTTTTCTTTCACCTGTTGTAAACACATATAAAATGACTGGAAACCATTGTTAATGATATTGTTTCTTTGGCAGCCAAAGGAAGAGGGAGTAAGCTACAGCCACAAGAGTTCTAGGGGAGCCCTTTTACAACCAACAATTTAGGAATGTGTAGAAGTAAGAATTTCTCTGCTGTTATTAACTCACCTCAAGCATGCATTTTGGAAATTGGTGCTTCAGCGGATAAGCTGGTTCTGGCAAATAATGAACAAGGATGTTATGTGCTTAGCATGATGTCTGTTACACTCAGCTGTGATCACTGAATCATGGATGGAGCAGTTGGAGCCCAAGAGCTTACTGACTTTAGAAAGGACCTTGAAAAACCTATCATCATGTTGTTATAATTACCCACAAGAATTTCTCTAGTCTTCCAGGGCAGATCAGTTCATTCTTATCAAGATATTTATGTTATTAAACAGGTGGTTGTTTTAAAGTTAACCAGTTATTTTTGAGTCTGTCTAGATAAGTTATTTATAATGAGCATTACTGAATTTTTTTAAATTCCAATTATACTCAAATACTGTGCACACTGAATAATTAAACACCAGATTTTACCCCATATATACCTAGATATGGGGCATGCGACCTGACCTGAGGATAAATATTTTCACTGGTAGGTATAGAATATGTCTAAATGTGGTTTCCTAGAGATAGGTAACCTGGATAAAATCATATAGTTTGAAATTTGTCTAAAATTGCTTACACATGAGAACTCAGGAAAATTGCTTCTTTTAGGAGAAATGTTTGAATTAAATCAAGCTTTATTTTGGAATTTAGCCCTAGTTTGAATTTTGCTATTATAAGACCCTGTTTTGGTTTATAATATATGGAAGGAATTGAGAACTTCAGGGAAAATAACTGAAACTTTAAGATTCAACATTTTTTTATACCTTTTCACCTAAATGGTTTTTTTTTACTATTCTATGAATCTCTAAAGAAATAATTTTCCCCTCTTAAAAAAAAGATATATCTATATATATATATATATATATATATATATATATATATATAGATATATATAGATATATATAGATATATATATAGATATATATACCAGCATCTTGGTATAAGTGAAAAAAAATTGTGGTATTTATTTAAACAACTAAATGTGTACTTTTGAAGCAGAATTCTGCAGCTACATCTGGATAAAAGAGCATGCTTATAGAATTTAATAGAAATTAAGAAGTTGAGTAGGTAGAATTTTCCCTCCAAGATCAACTGATAGTTAATTGCAAGTTAACTTAGGTATCAGAAATTTTTACTCAAATAAGAAAACTATATGGAATATATATGGAATAAATATACATTTGTAAACTATGGTTATTAAAGTTGAATATGTGCCAAAGTCTATGTATCATCAAGTCCTATCTAAAAAGAGGGGAAGGGATACACTGGTGAAGTGTGTGGAAAAAGCTAACAATTGATGCCCATGTGGGCCCCTGTGCTGCCCCTGTAGTCTCAACTACTCAGGACACTGAGGCTAGAGGATCTTTTGAGCCCTGGAGTTTGGGGCCAGCCTGGGCACTGTATTGATACTCTATCTCAAAAAACAAACACAAAACAAGTGATGCCCAATAGGAAATGGGAATTTTGGTTTGTGTTAAATGTATATGTATATTTAAAAGTGTTCTTTCTAACCCAGCATTGTTTTATGTAAAATAAGATAGACCTAAAATCCTGTTTGCAAGAAAAAGTTAATTATGGCTACCTTATCAGCTTAAATATATTTTTTCCATATTTTTATGTTTTATCTTTTGTTTTGGAGGGAAAGAAAACATATCCGGGATAAAAAAAAAATGAATTGGGAACATTATCCTAGTTCTAGACTTTCTATTGAATTGACATATTTTTTAAATTATTTGGAATAACTTATGACTATTTAAAATAAACTTGACTAATGCTTCCTTGTAAAAATAAAAAAAAATACTTAATGAAAATAAAATTAATCCCATTAAAATATATTGATGTATATTAGATTTACTTACCTTTGGAAAATATTGCCTAAGCTATTTTTTTTTTAATTTCCACATTCATTCACTGATAAGCCAACACTCGGTTTAAAGGGGTAAATAAAATACACATGAGCACACACACACATGCACACACACACACTTTATGGAGCTGCATCCTTAGCCCTCATAATTCTTATTTATCCAGCCATCCTCATTCAAATTTATTCATATCCAAGAGAAATCAAGAGCAGATATTCATTAACACTTTGATTGAGAGATTAATTACATAAATGGGTTAATCATATCCCTTAGCAAAAAGAGAGCCTGCCTTCCATTTTTTTTCAGTTTGTGTGGGGATTTTATCTTTTTCCAAAGCCTCTAACTCACACTTTATTAAACAAGGGGAAAAAAAACTTTGTCATTGCCAGATAGTTTGCAAAATTACCCCTCCTGCAAAAGAGCAAAAGTGAAAGCAATCAAAAATAGCAAAAGATAGAAAATGTAGGTAACTATTTGTTTCATGTAGGTCACAATTCTCTACCATAGAGAGAGCAACATACCCTCTAGCCGAAAAGGTGATTTTAGAACAAATACTGACATAAATACTTTCCCATCAATTAGTGACCTTTTGTGGAGATATGCTCCTGGAAGCAGCGAGGCATAGTGTTGAACCATTTGCCACGTAATTTTTTAAAAGCCTTGTAAATGTTAAGTCATTCAATCTTCACAACATATGAGGAGGTGCTATTATTGCCACCTTCTCTTTACCAGGGGTAAAACTGAAACAAAATATTTAGTAACTTGTCCAAGGTTCTCACAGCTAGAAAGTAGCAGTCTAAAAACCCAGGTGTTTTGGTTTTATGTTCTGTGTTCTTTACTTCTATTCTGTATAAGAAATAAATCTGATAGATACTTATGTTTTAAAAAATTAAACCTCTGAAAATTCTGAGCTAAATTATTTGATAATATTTCTTTGACTTGTGCTCCTAGACAATCAGTTTGGTAAAATATGTGTCAATAACTGTGTTTAGCACTGTGAGAATTACACAATGATAGAAAATAAGAAAGAAATTACAACAAAATCTAAGAGGAAGATATACTAGTGCATAACTCCTGTGTAATAGGAATCAGATGAAATTTAATGTACAGAGAGGCATTCTGTAATGGTCACTTTTAGAAATATTTGCAGAAGATGATATACAATCAGTCAACAAATACGTGAAAAAAAAATGTTCATCATCACTAGCAATTAGAGAAATGCAAATCAAAACCACTCTAAGATTTCATCTCACTCCAGTCAGAATGGCAGCTATTATGCATACAAACAACAATAAATGTTGGCTAGGATGTGGGGGAAAAGGTACACTCATACACTGCTGATGGGACTGAAAATTGGTGTAGCCAATATGGAAAGCAGTATGGATATTTCTTGGAAAATTGAGAATGGAACCACCATTTGACCTAGCTACGCCTTTCCTCTTTCTATACCCAAAGGACTTAAAAACAGCATACTACAGGGACACAGCCACATCAATGTTCATAGTACCACAATTCACAATAGATAGACTGTGGAGCCAACCTAGATGCCCTTCAGTAGATGAATGGATAAAAAAATGTGGCATGTATACACAATGGAATATTACTCAGCAATAAAAGAGAATAAAATCATGGCATCCGCTGTAGGTAAATGGATGGAGTTAGAGAAGGTAATGTTAAGTGAAGTTAGCCAATCCCCCAAAACCAAATGCCAAATGTTTTCTTTTATATAAGGAGGCTGATTCATAGTGAAATAGGGAGAGGGAGCATGGGAGGAATAGACAAACTAGATAGGGCAGAGGGGTTGGGGGGGACAGGCGGGGGCATGGGGTTATAAATAATGGTGGAATGGGATGATCATTATTATCCAAAGTACATGTATGAAGACACGAATTGGTGTGAATATAATTTATACAACCAGAGATATAAAAATTGTGCTCTATATGTGTAATAAGAATTGTAATGCATTCCACTGTCATATATAAAGAAATTGAAAAAAAATTAGAAAAGAAATATTTGACAACATAAAAATTTTATTTATCTCAGATACTTAGTTAAGCTAAAATTCCAGAATTTGGAGTGAGGCTTAAAGTCAAAAACAGATCATAAATATTTGGGTGGTGTGGTAGAGACACACAAATTAGAAATCAAAAGATATTTTATTTTTGAGCACTTCTTTCACTAACTAGTGTTTGAATTTCAGTTGCTTTGTCTTTTACCTGAATACATAGAGCTCTTTCTCCACATTTATTCATTTTTGTTTGGTTCCATAGGATCATTTATTTTAGGTGACATTTAGGTAAGAATGTATATAGACCTAGGAATCTGTAAAGTAGTATGGGTATTATCATTATCCTTATCTGGGGCCTTTGTCATATTTCTTTTTGTGTTTTATTATATAGCAAAACTCCTTCTACAGCCATCTGGTATGGACTCTGTCCACAACTTCAAAGTAGGACATGATCAAAGAGGAATATGAAGGAATTTTTTACATGTTATAAACATCCCCAGGGCTTTTATATTCAAAACAGATTTTTTTTACTTTAATTATTTCATCATTTATTCACTTACTTCCTTGCAATGATATTCTGTCTTGTGTTGTTGCAGCCAACCGTTCTCTGCCATATACAGAGAAGAGTGTTAGCCTTGTGATATTCCCCCATATTGCAGATTTCAACAAAATAGGTGTCAATTGTCATTGGAGTTAAGTCCTTGGAGTCTGGTCCTGCAGCAATAACTGACTGACATGACCCCAGAGCTAACTAATCATTATCCTTTCCTTCTTTCCTCCCTTCCTCTGCCCATTCATTCCTTCATCCTTTCCTTTCTTCTTGTACATCAGGCATTGTCAAAGCCACTAGAGATACAAACTATATATAAACAAAAATTATTTCCTCAAGCAGTTTGTAGTACATTGTGGAATATTAACATACCAATCAAAAATTTGAACATAGCCTTTTTAGGCGTTACAGTAGTAATTTTGCCTAATATGCAAAAAAGAACTTTGAGAAGTTTCTAATGATACAGTTCATTGAGTAAGTGGTGAAATTTCATAGCAACAGATATTTTCGGAGTGCCTACGATATGCAGGCTCTATTTAAGCCATTTTTAATGTATCAACAATTAAACTTTCCCATGAGACTCGGGTTCCCATGTTTCCCATGATGACTCTCTGAGTTAGATTCTATTTGTTACTCTATTTTATAGTCAAGAATACTTAATCATCCGTAACTATACAGAGAATTTTAATAATCTGATTGAGCTTAAAGAGCTAAGAAATGATCGAAATTAGAAACCAAACTCTGTAGTTTAATTATGCAATTATGCTGTAGGAAAACAAGACTTGGGTTTTCAGGCAGAAGAAACCTATAAGGAACCACTGAGGTGAGTGTGTATGTTTTGGGGTAGAGGTGGATGGAGTGAAGCTGAGAGAGCAACATGCCACTCAAAACTCCCTTTAAGATGCAAGCATAGGGTTGGGTTACAGCTACCAGCCATTTGTTCCTTCAGGGTCTGTTTCAGCTTGTGAGCAGAGGTCATGCTCTTTCCACAGGGGCCCTGGCTGTGAAATGAGCTAAGCAGCATATAAAGGCTGAGTCAGTTTTTCTCCAACTCCTGCTAGACTCGCAGAGGCTGTCAAGTCTGCATCCTGCTCAGACTTGCCTCTTCCCTTTTCCTTTCAAAAGCACCACTGCCCAGTAAATGTTTTCCACTTCTAACTCTTTGAATCAACTTTTGTGAGAAAAAGAAGCATAGCAAAGAAGAATAGAAAGTCAGGCAGAGGCCAAACCAGCAAGAGCTTTACAAAATCCCCCTAATGAGTTTTGATTTCTTTTTCCTATAAGTCAATGATCTTCATATTATTTGCATTGTGACCACCCACTAGTAAAAAGTCTGTGACATATACCCTCAATATAGGTCTAAATGCATTTATTTATAAATCTACAGGCAGACAGACTTGTAGATTTTATGTGCTCTAAGTGTAAATAAAATATAAATGGTTAAAAGTCAAAAATATCAAATTTAATAGAAATAGTCACCTTTTTGCTGTAATTCTTTTCATTTATTTCTTCAGTTGCTTAGGTTATAAACTGATCAGTCATCCATATTTTCTTTTTTCCCCTAGTTATTAGTCATCCCCCTCTCCTGAACTGAACCACCAGTCTGGCCACTTCCAATTTAAGAACAAATTCTTTAATAAATTTAATGATCTGATAGTTTATCTTCATCTTTTCTGGACCATAACTATCCCTAAACTGGGCTCCCACAATAGCTTCCAAATTGAACTTTCTATTTCCATTACTTTTGTCTCCCTACTCTTTCTTTTCTACCTACTAATGGGGAGGAGAATTTAAAAAAGATTTTCTTTTTTTAATATTCACTTGCCTGTTAAAATTTGCCAATGGTCTTTCAGTAAACTTGACATTCAAACTTCTCATAGTTGCCTATGTGATCTAGACCCATCTGTGTCTTCAAATGCATTTTTTAAACTTTTCCTATTTTCACCAATTGGTTTATCTACCCACTGGTCAGGTTCCAACCTTTTATGTATTCATCCCAACTCTATCAAAAATAAGTTGGCTGTACTTGCACATCTGGCTTTATTTCAAGGTTCTATTTTAATTGCTTTATGTATCTGCTTTTATGCCAACACGATGCTGTTTTGATTATTGCATCTCTGCAGTATACGTTGAAGTCAGATAGCAAAATACCTCCTAATTTGTTCTTTTTTTTCAAAATGTCCTTTGATTCTCAGAGATTTTGTGGCTCCATAATAATTTTAGAGTTGTTTTTTCTAGTTCTGTTCAGAATGCCATTAGTATTTTTAGGAGATAGAATCTGTGGATCACATTGGAAAGAATGGACATTTTAACAATATTGATTCTTCCAATTCACATACAGGATGTCTGTGTGCGCGTATGTGAGCATGTGCACATGCGCACGTTTGGATTTCTTTCATCAATGATCTATAATCTCCATTGTAGATATCTTTCATCTCTTTGGTTAAATTAATCTCAGGTATATGGTTTAAATATGAAGTATCACTCAAAAGCTCCTGTGTAAATACAAGAGGTGAATGATTAGATTAGGAGAAGTGTAACCCTAATCAATGGATAATCTATTTGAAGAGTTAATAATTTTAATGAATCACTGGTTGGTAATTACAGGCAAGTGGGGCATAGCTGGAGGAGGTGGGTCACCGGGGACATTCTCTTGATGAATATAATTTTGTATCCTTGGATTTTCTCCCCAACCTCTGCTTCTCAGGCAATGTGCAGTGAGCACTTTTTCTCCGTCATGATGTTCTACCATGATGCTCTGCTTCACCTGAAGCCCAGAGTGATGAAGTCCTAGAGTGAAGGAGTTTACCAACCATGGACTGAAACTCTGAATCCTGAGCCGAAGTAAACTTCTTGTCCTCTAAGTGATTCTCATCAGATATTGTCCCAGTGACAGAAAGCTGACTGACATAGAAATTGGTACTGAAAGGTGGAGTCTTTGCTGTGACTAAAGCGACTTTGTGATTCAAAAGTATTTGGAACTGGTTTGCAGGAAGAGCTTGGAAAAAATTGGAGATGCAGACTGGAGGAAATTTCAAAGTACAAGGTTTAGCCAAATTTACAGTGATAACCAGAAGGTAAAAGCAGAGTAGAATGTTCTTAAAATTTGCAGTTTGGCCAGAAAAAAAAAATGCCTATAAAACTAAGACCAAGAAAGATGTGGTGGCTTAGGAGATTAGAGCCATTAAACAAAGTAAAATGCTTTGCACAGAGACAATAGAAGAAATACCTTGAGGGTAATTCAAGAATCAGCAAGACCATATTCATGGCAGATTCAAAGGTATAAAATAATTCCTTTGAGAAGAAACCTTAGAGGCACTCTGCTCCTACAGATGTGCCTAGACACACTATTGTGCAAATCATACATGTACCTACGGTAATGATGTCCATCACATTCCACCATCTTTCCTATCCTTATAACCTTTTCCCACCCTCCCCTTTGCCCAATCTAAAGTTCCTCCATTCTTACCATGCCCCACCCCTATCATAGATCAGCATCTACCAATCACAGAAAACATTCAGCCTTTGGTTTGGGGGGATTGGCTTACTTTGCTTAACATGATATTCTCAGACTCCATCCATTTACCAGAAAATGCCATAATTTTATTCTCTTTTAATGCTGAGTAATATTCTATTGTGTATATATACCAGTTTCTTTATCCATTCATCTATTGATGGGCATCTAGGTTGTTTCCACAGTTTAGCTATTGTGAATTCAGCTGCTATAAACAATGGTAGGCTGATTTTAAATCCTTTGGATATAGACCAAGGAGTGAGATAGCTGGGTCAAATGGTGGTTCCATTCCAAGTTTTCTAAGGACTCTCCACACTGCTTTCCAAAGTGGTTGTACCAATTTGTAGTCTCACGAGCAATGTCTGAGTGTACCTTTTTCCCCAAATCCTCTCCAACATTTATTATTGCTGGTATTCTTGATAACTGCCATTCTAACTAGGGTGGGATGAAATCTTAGAGTACTTTTGATTTGCATTTCTCTAATTACTAAAGATGTTGAACACTTTTTCATATATTTGTTGATCACTTGTATTTCTTCTTCTGAGAAATATCTGTTCAGTATTCTATTCCCCACGTTCAGCTTCCCAGGCACTCAAAGGTTGCTGAAGCCTTGATCCAAGAAACTCTAGTTATTGCTGAAGCTGGTGGCAGAGCTCAGTGTCATCCATGTGGTGTTGGTTTGCAAGATGCTAGAGTTAGAAGATCATGGAAGCTTCCTCTTGGATTTCAAAGGAAGGTGTTGGAGGGCAGGTAAAGTGTAGCAGTATTGAAATTCCTACAGGCAGCCCATGAAAAGGTAATGCATGAAGTTGTGAAAACAAAGCTGAGCTTCAGTAGAGAACTTCAAGATTAAAGGATGCCAGAATCACGACAAGTAGTCTAAGGAGAGCTGTTGGCTGTGGATAGATACAACCTAAGAGAGAGGCCATGTGGATTGCAACAGGCAAGGCCATAGGGGCTGGGCTGCCCAAGCCCTTTGGAAATTACCTCTTGCCACCTTGTTTCCTAAGGGTGAACATGGACTTACAGGACTTGTTTGCCCAGTGGGGTTTTGGTTTTCTTTAGTCCTATTCCTTCTTTCTATGCCCCTTTTCCTCCTTTTTGAAACTGGAATGGTTAGTCTCTGCCATTATATATTGGATGTACGTAACATGCCTTTTATTCTTAAGGGGCTCACAGCCAAGAATTTGTTTGAAGTCTCAAATGAGACTTTGGAGTTGGGCTTTTGTGCAATGATGGAACTGTTCAGAAAACTGGGACACTTGGAGGAGATGGACTAAGTGCATCTCATATTGCAAGATGAACTTGAGCTTTTGGAGGCCATGGGCAGAATGTTATGCTTCTGATATTATATGTTCCCCAAAAGTCCTTTGTTAATGCAGGAGGTGAAATCATTAGAGTATGAAAGCTGTAACCTAATCAAAGGATTAATCCAAATGGATTAATAATTTTAATGGAATATTGAGTGGTAACAATAGACAGGTAGTACATGGCTGGAGGTGGGCCACTAGGAACATATCTTTAGGGATTGTATTCATTCTCTCTCTCTCTCTCTCTCTCTCTCTCTCTCTCTCTCTCTCTCCTCATCCCCCCCCCACTTCTCTCTTCTTTCTGACTCCCATATAATTAGTAGTTTTACTCTGATATGTACTTCTGCCATGATGCCCTGCCTCACCCCAGGCCCAGGGTGATGGAATCAACACACTATAGACTGTACCTCTGAAATTATGAACCAAAATAAAATTTTTCCTCCTCTAAGTTGCTCTTTTCAGGTATTTGGTCCCAGAAGTGGAAAGCTGAATAACAATTGATTTTTATTACTTTTTTCCCCCCTAGTACTAGGAGTTGAATCCGGGGACACTACCACTGAAATACATCCCACCTTTGAAAAAAAAAAAAAACAGAATCTCAATAATTTGCCAAGGCATGCCTCAAACTTGTGATCCTCCTTCCTCCTAGTCCGTGTAATTACAGGCATATACCACTGCACTCAGTTCAAATGATCACTTCTCATTCTATTATGTCAGCAGTTTCTCAACAGTGCAGAATGTGTCTGAACCAATGAATTCTGTGGATATATGAGTATTGTCATATTTGCTATAAAGTGGTGAACTTTGATATAATGTGACTTTATGTGTCTATGTCATTGATCAGACACTGTAATTCCTCAAATAGTGGTGTTGAATGAAGCTCTGTGGTTTAGGAATCTAAATAAAGCTATAATATTTGTTAATCTTATTCAAGATGAATCAATAACCTCTCCAGGGTTAAAGAGATCAATATAATCAAAGTGCCACAAAGTAGCTGATTGTATTGGAGAACTAGCATGTGCTGAGGTTCAGAATTGATTACTGTTGTTGGCAGGTTGGACATTTAGCAATAGCAGTGTTAAACTTGATCAGTGAGAGATCTCAGGTCATGGAGTCTGTCAGTGTCTTTAATCTCTGCCACATCCTTATCCTAGCAATTCCCTGACAATCAGCCAAGAAATTTGCAACTTCCTGCAACTCCATGTTTATTCCTTATGTAAGGCAGCTTACTCCTTTTACACAAGGTAGATGAGCAGGAATGTCACTTAAAATGTTGCCTTGTGGGAAGAAGTTAGTGTTGACTATTGTTTTTCAGAACCAGAGCTGAGTGGGAATATGGTTCAACAGCAGTCATATTAGATTGTCCATATACTTAGAGTTCCCAACATGAACCAAGATTTTACCTCCCCCATTAATCAGTCATAGAGGACCCTTCCTGTCAGGTGTCCATAAGCAACATTGAAGGGCAATGTTGGTACCATGACACTGGATGTAATGGTGGTCTTGTCAATTAACTGTGCCACTTACTTAATTCTGTTGTCTAGACCTACTCATGCTTAATACTGAATGTACCACTTCTGTTTAAAAATAGGTTTGCTTCTGGACCCACCAAAACTTGTGATTTGTGAATTTAACAGAGCACAATTCATAATGGATGCTCTGGGCCCACAGTTACTTGGTGAGATGATTCATTTCCACTAAAGTCCAGAAGCATGCCAGGAGAGACTCTCTAAAGGTACAAAACATAAAACTAAATCTCTGCTGCATATTTTATGATCATTCTCCAAAACCCCAGAACTCTATGATTTTATTCTTCTACTGAGATGTGCTGACAACTCCACCTGATTTCTTTTGCACTTACTGATAACCCCAATGCCATTGAAAATACTTGACCATATGGTACAAGTGGCAAGGCCACCCTTAGCATAAACTGGACATCCAGGAAAGTCATTTCCTTTCTTAGGTAACACTGAAAGCTTGCACCCTTACTGTGCCATCCCATAAGTGTGTTAGAACAGTGTTCCAAACAATAACAGGTTTCCTTTTTAATCTGAAAAAGACTTACAAAGTTTTACGATTTCCTCTTAGTAGTAGGAGAAGATGTAATATTTTTTTCTTTATTTTGAAGGATATGTACAGTATGAGCAAGACTTAGAGATCCCTAAAACTTTAGTTATGTCTTGAGTCCCTTTTTTTTTTCTAATATGCTCTGAAGCATATATAATTGATCAAGGACTCCAATGTATTCTTTAATTTTCATTTGAATGGTTTGATAAACATACTATGATAAAACAATTCTATGTTCTGTGGAAAAATTAGATGTTCAAATCCTTTCCTACTATGTATATAATATTTCTTTATTTGATGGAAAATTAGACAGTATGGCAAGACCACAAATGTTTGTTGTTCTCTGTCCCATGTGAATGAAAATCACTTCTGACATTCTTTCTTGCTAAGGATGGAATATAAGGCATTCATTATGTCAATGCAAGCCTACAACTTACCTGAGGTGGGATAGCCTGCATTAGCAAAGACACCACATCCCCTACAATAACTATAATCTGTGCTTCTTTATTAGGTTTGCATAAATCCACTGTCCTCACCAGGATCCATCTGGATTTTCTAAAGGCCAAACTGTTAAATTAAATGTATACGTCATGAAAATGAACTATTCTTGCCTGCTTTAATTCTTTACTTTGGTCTCTGCCATTACCCGAGGACGTGTTTTTATTTTTTTAAGCCTTTCACTTGGACTTCCCACTAATTAATTTTATCTCATTAGCCAATAAAACAGTGTGAGGATGGATCTATTCCAAATGAACATATGTGGACCAAGAAAATGGCCTCAGTCAGCTGTGGGATCCAGTGGTGCTGCTTTGAATTGAAATTAGACTAGGACTCCTGCATTGGCTTAGATATGAGGTGTCCCCCAAAAGCTCCTGATTAGATAGTGCAATAAAGTTTAGAAGGGAGATGATCAGGCTATGAGAGCCTTAACTTAATCAGTGCATTATTCCACTTCAGTGGATTAACTGAATGATAATTGTAGGAATGTAGGGTGTGGCTAAAGGAGGTGGGTCACTGATGGCATGCCTTTGGGGGTTTATGTTTTGTCCCTAGTTGAGCAGAGCTCTTTCTGCTCCTGTTGACTAATACTTGAGCTGCTTTCCTCTTTTACCATGATGTTTTACCTCATCTTGGGTCCAGAGCAATGGAACCCACTGTCAATAGACTAAGACCTTTGAAGCCAAAAGCTCCAAATAAACGTTTCCTCCTCTAAAATTGTTCTCCTCAGGTCTCTGGGTCACAGTGGTGAAGAAGTCAACTAAAACAACTCCATCATTACCTAGCCCCTTATGCCATCAATTTAACAGAGAAACATAATGACATTTAATATTCTTGAATATCGATGTTGGTATTTATCCCTAGTTATCAGTGTCAACAATCCTTGAAATGATTGGGTATTTCTTTTTACCTAGGGCATGATTACCAAATTGATTGATTTCTCAGGAATTAGTAAATCATGGTCCCCTTATACATTCCCACTGGTTGCTACTGTAAGGCTTTCATTATGAGGATGCAACTTTCAGTTCCAGATCTGAGAACCAGCCTAGGTGTGTGAATTATAATGTTTTGTTGGAGAGCTGCCCTTAGCCTTTCAATCATTCATATTTAATTTCTTTTTATTGAATAGATTAAAAAATATTCTTATTGATTGTGCATGTACATTTCCCTGCAAATGCCATATCCTATCAAACATCTTGACCATCTCTCTGTGGCCATGGGGGGCTGTCAACTGTTCCTCCTGTTCACGTTGATTTTGGTCTTAATTTTACCAACTTACTCCTGGTAATTAAGACAAATAATTTATGAGTTCAATGATTTACATTTCCCAGTTTTATAGCACCTCATAGTATCAGCTCTTACCTCCAAAGGACAGCCACCACAGTGCATTGCAATTTTTCTAGTAACTCATTACCAGAGTAAATGGAGTGTTTTCCAGACTTTCCCATCACTCTGTCTCTCCAATGAAATGTATATTTCAATATATTATTTATGTCCAACATGCTCACTTTATGTTCTCACCACTTTGTGTTGCCAGTCACTTATTTGGTACATATTTTATTTTAGGTCTTTTTTCCTAGGACCACTAATGGCAGTTGAACTACTCTGCCTTCCTTGGATATAAAAATGGAGAGAGATTTGTATGCAGAAGTTTTAATGAAAAGCTCTTGGGGAAATCACCTATAAGGAACCTTAAACAAATTAACCTAATCAAATCTGGTAGTCAAAAGGAAGGGAAAGATTCAGAATGGATGAGCTAAATAGCGATTTGGTGAGGAAAAAGTGAAAAAAAAAATAGGAGCAAGTAAGGAAACTTGAGAAGAATAAACATCTAACAAAAAGGTATAGAAGTATTCAGGGGCATCTCAAAAATTTGATATTTCTAGAATTTAAGTTGTGAGGCAAACAAATGTATATATAGTGAAAGATAAATCTGAATGAGGATTCAGGGATCTGAACATTGAACTTAAAAACTTAAACTTTTACCATTATAGATAATGGGTTAGAGAGTAAAATGATCAAAATTGCATGTTGCATAGTTCAGGCAGCTACAAGGAGAAGAGATTTGAGAGGAGCTATACTGCATGAAAGATAACTAGGTTAGGGGAAATAAATGTATTCTGCTTATCAACTTTACACATACATTGTCATTAATTGATCATTTTTTTACTTCTGTGCTTTTATACTATCCAACTTTACTGGGAATTGTCAAGTTTTGTTTAGAATTTTTAATTTGTTTTTGTTTGCTTGTTTTGTTTTTTTCTTGCTGTGCTAGGGCTCAAACCAAGGGACACGTCCATGCTGTTGCTCTACCACTAAGCAACACTCCTTGTCCCCTGTTTGTTTTCTTAAAGCAGCTACTTCAATCTGTCTTATTTCAGTTAATTCAAAATCTATAAGTAATTATTAACTTCTCTTTAACTTAAAACTATACCACCACCATACTACATACTGGAGAATTAATATATGTACATATATAATCATTTTATTTTCAATTTAACTTTCATAATACTATTTAAATGAACTATCAAAGTGAAAGTTACCACTGCAATATCTAATAATGAATTCACTTCTAATTTTATGACACATTTTACACTTGTTACCTTTGGATTTTTAAAAAATATTTTAAGGTAAGCTGATAAATATGTAAGCATTTGGTAATTTCTAGAGTAATCAACAAAATAAGATGATAAAGAAGAAGGAGATAGCAAGAGCAAAAAGAAGATTAAAATGCATTTTAGGAGCTATATTGAATTATAACAAACACTTCTTTAATACAAAAATGACAGAAAAGGAGGAAAATGGAATAAATCAAAACTGCAATGCAGTGAGAAAATGTCAAGACATATACAGAACATAGTGTATGATGTAAATGCTATAAAACATTTTTAAAGGCTAAACTGCTGAATAATGCTAGAGACCAGAACAATGGTCACCTCAGAAATGAGGATGCCTTGACTTGGGTGAAGCCTGAGGTCATCTTCTTCACAGTGTTTTTGCCACGATGATGATTATGTAGTTCTAAAAATAATCAAAATGCAAGTATCTGGACCCATTATATTTGCGTAGTTTACTATAAAAATGCATTTTTGTATTTTTTTGTTTGTGTTAAAGAATTAGACTTTCATAGATCCTTTGGACCACAGTTTTTATGTGGAGAGTCACCATGGATTTTCCTTGAATTCCATCTTCTTCACCAAACCAAGTGCAGTCATCCCAAGGTTTGGCACATACCTTCAGGTGGATGCTGGATGAGTGACCATGTATCCCTCAGGGTTTCCAGCTCATTGGTTTGTATGTTCTTTATCATATTCCTATATTAAATTTACCTTAAAATGAGCTTCAACATGTGTATGTGTATACGTAACTATCTGTCTGTGTGTATGTGGGTTGTAAATATATATTTTATCTAGCATTATAGTCATTTCAGGTATGTCATATGCTATCTGATAAAAAGTAGAAGTATCTCTCTTTCTACTATTATTTTTTTCTATGCTTTAAATCTATTAAATAGAATCTGATGGAGTAGGTATTTAGTTGATTTCTTTATTTCTTTTTATTTTTATTTTTTTCTTTTCTTTTCTTCTTTTTAGTTGTTGGTGGACCTTTATTTAATTTATTATTTTCATGTGGTGCTGAGAATCGAAACCAGTGATCATAGAAATCACTGAACTCAGTCTGTTTTGCTGATCCTACCACCTAGGCTTCTGTTCCTCATTCTTCTACCTTTCCAAAAATCCTAAATCCAAAACCAGATCTTCTATTTGTATCTTAAAACTTGTATTACTTCATTTTCTGTTACTATAATGAAATGCCTGATGCAAGATTCTTTATAAAGAAAAGGGGATTATTTAGCTCAGAGTTCTGGAAACTGGAAGTTGGAACAGCATGACACTGGCTCTGGCAATTGGCTCACATCATGTTTCACATCATGGCAGATGGTAGCATGGTAGGAGTGTGTCTGAGAAAGATCAATCACATGGCACAATATGATGCAAGAGCAAGAAGAGACTTATAATAACAATTCATACTTGAGAGAACTAACTCAGGATCCCAAGATAACTACCTTAATCTCTTCTAAAGACAGTGTCAAGAAAGACCTCTTACTAGGCCCCACCTCTTAAATGTATCACCACCTCTTAACAACACCACATTGGAAATCTACTTTGCAACACAGAAAACTGTGGGATAAACTCAAAGCACAGCAGAACTCTTGAAAGAAGGAAGCCAGAAGGGAGCTTTTATTAACTGGTGAGTGACTGCGTATTTTCTAATCATGGTTTTGTATTTTTTCTTTAGTACCTTGCCTTTTCATATATTTTTTCATCAAATAAAGCTGGTTTGCAAAAAAGCAAACATTTTCCTCACTGAAGTATTATTCAATAATTGAAGGATTTTATCTCTTTTGATCAACTCTTTAACAGCTTTTTTTCTGAACTGCTAATGATTTTTCCTAGTAACTGTTTCACTATTTTCAAAACAATCTGTTATTCATCCAAATTTTTGTTTTTTTAATTAAAGTCTTCCTTGGAAGATGATTTTAAAATAATTCTTCTAAATGTGTAGAATTTAAAATATTTGTTTTAACAACAATATGAAATTAGATGTGTTTTACCTTATTACTTAGCTCAAATTTCACCATTAGTTTCTAACTTACTTTAGTTACTAGTAGAATCAATAGGTGCAATCAAGGATTTGAGGGTAAGAGGTATTTGCTTTAAAATGTCTAGAGGCAATTTATGACTTATGATAGTTCAATAACAAATAATTAAATGAAGGCTTACTGAAAACTTAAGGAGATGTACCAAAGGGAAGAATTAACAAGTAAGGAAGAGCTGACTAGCTTTTGAAGATCTAAGTGGAAGGCAATCCAAAATAAGGCCAATAATCTAATAAATGAAACCAAAAGAGCAGACATTGGAGATTGCCCAAAGTAGGCATTAGTACTGATGATAGAAGCTGTGAAACATCTTCCAGGGAGTTGCTTTTGCTGAGGAAAACAGCTCTCAAACCAGTAACTGCCTGTAGGCAAGCACCATTTCCCATTAAAACAATTATTAATGCAGAGAAATCAAACTATAATAAGATACTACTTTACAGCATTAGAGTAGCTATTATCAAAAATAAATAAGTCATGCACAAGGTTGTGGGGAACTTGGCACTCCTGTAAGTTGTCGGTAGAAATGCAAAATAGTACAACCTCTGTGGAAAATACATGGTGCTTCCTCAAAAGTTAAACATTAAAGTTCCAGCAATTCTACTTCGGGGATATACCCAAAAGAATTGAAAAGAAGAATTTGGTAAGTATTTTTACACTAATGTTCATGATAGCATTATTTACAATAGCCAAAAAGTGGAATCAACCCAAATGTTTATCAATGAAAGAAAAGATTAATAAGACATGGAATGCACATATACAGTGGAATATTACTCAGCCTTAAAAAGGAAGGAAATTGACACAGCTACAACATGGATAAAGCTTGGCTACATTATGCTCAGTGAAATAAGCCAGTCACAAAAGGAGAAATATTGCATGATTTCAATTATGCAAGGAGCATAGAATAATCAAATTATAGGGACATAAAGTACAATGGTAGTTGTCAGGAGCTGGGAGGAAGGAGGAATGGGGAGTTAATGACTGAGTATACAAATTTTATATAAGGAAAATAAATAAGTCGCAAGATGAATGGTGTTGATGGTTGTGCAACCGTGTGAATATATTTACATCACTGAACTATCCACCTAAAATGGTTAAATGGTAAATGTTTATATATATTTTACTATAATTAAATTATTTTTAAAAAAATTTAAAGTCTGTGATCAAAGAACTAAGGAAAAGTATATAAGACCTATAATGCCCCACACCAAAAATACTGTTTATAAATAAGAAAAAGGAAATAAGTAAAAAATAGTTAATGCATAATTTGATGGGGTTAAAACATTAAGCTAATAAACCTAATGAGAAAACTCTCTCTTTTCCCTTAGTCCTTTCAGCATTGCTCTTGGCAAGATATTTTACATAAAATAAGGGTTCACGATGTGCTAGTGATTCAGTAAGAGCTTAGTAAGAAAGCATTATCTATGTGCCCAGATCTGTGTTCTGTGCTTCAGATAATGCAAGAAATGACAAAAAATCAATGATTTCTAAGGATTATTAAGATTTTGAGGAGATTTTTGCATATTTTCCCCCACATATGATAGAGATGGCAGTTCAAGGTGGGTGGAATATTTCCTGCTGCCTGTTTTTTATTTAAGTTTCCTCAAATCATGTGTAAATCCTTTGTTATGAGACTTGACAAATACATTTGACATGATCACACAATATTAAGTTATTCTACATCAATTGCCACTAGCTCGCCTTTATAATAGAAGTTCCTAAAGAAAGAAAATTGAGTGAAGTTTAAAATTGATTTTGTGACCAGTGTGCTCAGCCCTATGGTCTAAGAAAACAAAAATGTTCCAATAATTATATCTGGAAACCAAATGATCAGAATAATATCCTGTCAAATGCTGTACTCTATAAATAATCTAAACAGTCAATGTTATTTCTAAATATATATATTTTATATATATACACACAAACAAAAGAGAGAAATTACACAAACATGATCCATTCATTGTCTGATCTTCTTTTTCCCCTAGGTGTCAAACAGAAATATTTTAGTTCATGCATTTTTTTTTTTATAGGAAACAAACACTACCTAGAAAAAGCCTCTAAAAAGACTTCTCCTCCCTGGTTATTTCTAGCCACCCTGTCAAACACACACTTTCTAATTATTCTCCCTAAGGCACAGTTTTGATAATGTAAATGTTCTGCAAACGCTGTCAAGAGTACTCCACCAGCCAAATAAAGCCTCAAACCTCACTCAAAGAGTCCAGGCACCTTGGCAGTCTGCAACTTCCTTCTCAGATTACCCTGAACTATTTTCCTTTATCTATCCTACTTTCTAAATGGGACAGACAACTTATCCTTCCATGAAAAGTCCTAAAATGTCCCTCATCAAACCTGTTCCTATGCCACGCTGTCTGACAGAAATGTAACTCCAAGGTCTACTCTTCTACATCCAGATGTATAAAGAAGCTTCTTGCTTAGCAAAATTGTACTATACAACTGGAAGGAGATTTACGCATTTTGATGGACTTTCCACCATTTTTTACTGATGGATACTAAATGCCTTATTGGTGTTTATTAAAAGCTTACAAATAGAGAGAAAAGCAGACATTTCAGCTTCCTTGGAACCTAGAAAATGCTATACTGCATCATCCTAGGTAAATTTGTTTTTTCTGGGAATAGGATTATTAATTTGAAAGTTTGTTTTACTTTGTCATCTTATTTCTCCATATGTTTGACTTTCAAAACGTGCCACAGAATTATTTGCACAAATTTTGTTGTTTATTTATTCCCTGAGCATTTACTGAATACTGAATAACGTCCTTTGAATTATAGAAGGCAATGGGAAGTGATGGAGAAATGCAAAGTTTAGTAAGAATTTTCATTCTTTTGGAGCAATGAAGCATATCTATAATACAAGGTAGAAAGTGGCACAGTATACAAAGAGAAAGAAAGAGATGGCTTTGAAATTAAAAGAGAGAAGAGGTTACTGCTGCTTGGGAAGATCCCAGAAAGGTTCATGTTAAAACAAAATGTTTCCATTTGTCTTCAGCAAATGTAGACCACAATGGAAAAACCTTAAGACAGCTAAGTATAAAACCCTTCAACATGGATCTGTTTCCATGGTGTCAATTCTATATGTTTATATAGATTTTTTTCCCTGGTCTCATGAAGATTTTAATAAATCTACACATGCACAGCATTGAAAACCACATTTGCCACAAAATGCCAAAGTTCTTAAGCATCAGTGGTTTGGAATATTGACAATGTATAGTTCCACCCTAGAAGACCAGCAATCTTTAAATATTTAAGAAAATGTTTTCAGACTATTCCACCTTTGACACTATTGATGCTAGATGACTTCATTAGTATAGAGTTGTTTCATGTGTAGGAATATAAATTCTTATTTTAGAGACTAAGTTGTCTTTCATAAACTGGAAGTGATAGAAATATGAAACAGCATCAGTTCATTTCAGGACTACTGCTGCCTTCAATATCTGTCTAGACATGCTCTAGAAGAGTGCTTTATTACTATAAATGAATTCATGGGTTCCTGTGTTGAAAGGAAAAGGGACAAAGAAATCCTTTTCAATGTTGCTATTAATGAAAGCTAAAAAAAAAAGTAGCAGTTATTTAAAATGTCAAGCCAAGCAACATATTTTTTAAATAATAGATGCTTATTTAGTATCTACCAGGTGCCACAGTTATACAGATGGTAGATATAGCCGTAAAAAGGCAAACAAATACCTTCAAATATTTCATATTCTAGAAGTATGCAGTATGGATTATGTGAAGAGACAAGGCAAGAAGTACAAGAGGAAATCAATTACTTATGAATGGTAAGCAAACAAAATAGCAATTCCCAAAGTATAATTTCAAATAATGATAAGTGCTATAAAGAGATTAACTAAAGGTGATTTGATAACAATGGAATTGGCAGTGACCTTAGATTAGGTTAGTTATATGTCCAAATTGAAGCCAGGAGTGGTGGTGCATGCAGTAATCCAGTATTTCTGGAGGTCGAAATAGGAAGATTGTAAGTTCTGAGGAAAGCCTCTGCAACTGAGCAAGACCAAAATAAAAATGGTCTGGAAATGCAGCACGATGATAGAGCACCCCCGAGTTCAATGTCAAGTACCTAAATAAATAAATAAAATTTATATGTTGAAATTTTAACCCCCAAAGTGTTGTATTAGGAGATGTGCTCTTTTGGGGGGCTCTTAGATCCTAAGGATAGAGCCCTCAGGAATGGGATTAGAACTCATAAAAGAGGACCCAAGGGAGCTAATTTGTTCTTTCCTCTAGGTAAGGACATAGCTAGAAGCCTATGAAAAAGGAAATAGGCCCTCACTAGACACTAAGTCTGCTGATGCCTTGATCTTGGACTTTCCAGCACTCAGAACTGTAAAAAATAATATTTGTTATATATGAGCTTCCTTGTCTATGATATTTTATTATAGTGGTCTGGGCTAGGACACACACGCACACACACACACACACACACACACACACACAAGATTTTTGAGCTCACGCTCGAGTTACCAATTTACAAAACAAAATATCATACAAAATCCAAGCCATAAAGCAGCAAGGGCAAGTATCCAAAGTAGAAACAAGCTTAGTGTATTCTAGAAAAAAACAAGAAGGTCAATATAACAATCATGGTCATGAGGTGGGGGATGCTACAAAATGAAATGGTAAGCATTGGTGTCTTAGTCAACTTTCTGTTGCTTTAACAGAATATCACAAACTGGGGGATTTATAAAGGAAAGAGGTTTATTTTTAATTTCAGAGGCTGGAAAGTTGAAGACCAAGGGGCTTCATGTGGTAAGAACTTCTTGCTGATGGGACTATCTAAAGAGTCCAAGGGCTTTCAGGTCATTACAAGGCAGAAGGAACTTACCAGAGAGAACTTGATCTCATATTAAATCCAGTCCTTTAATAACCCTACTAATTCATGAATAGATTAACCCATGAGGTCAGAGCCCTCTTGATCCAGTCATATACCACCTCTCAAATACCTTTAACTTGTGACTACAGAAAATATGTTTCCAATACATGAAAACTGGGAACACATGAGATTCAAACCATAGAAATTGGTAATATCATGTAAGGAAGATCATTTTTTTTGTTTGTTTGTTTGTTTGTTTAGTGTATGGGAGCAGTTTGGATTTTATTTCTTAAAGCCTGGTTTGAAATCACAGTAAGGATTTTTGTATACCCTTGCCATTTATCAGTGACATGAAACTTAATTTTTATATTGATCTAAAAAACAAATACTGAGTTGCTCCTGTGTGCTAGGATCTGGACAAGAATAGACTTGATACAGATAGTCCCTGGCTTACAATGGTTTGATTTTAGGATGGTGAAAAAGTGATATGTATTCAAAAGAAATTGTACTTCAAACTTTGAATTCTGCTCTTTTTCCAGGTTTGCAAAATGCAGTACAATACTCTCAGGATGGTGGGCAGGGCCAGCAAGCACAGCAACGTGATCACAAGAGTAAGCATTTAATATAGTGTACTGTATTGGTCAGACATGATATTTAATAGATTAGGTGTGTCAATGCATTTTTCGCTGGGTGTAGTGCTACATGCCTGCAATTGTAGAGACTTGGGAAGCTGAGGCAAGAGGATCACAAGTTTGAGGCCAGCTGAGCAACTTAGTGAACCCTTAAGCAATTTAAAGAGACCCTGTTTCAAAATTTTTTTAAATGATGAAAAGGTCTGTGGGGGGCTAGGGTTGTGGCTCAGTGGTAGAGCGCTCACCTACCACGTGCAAGGTTCTGGGTTCCATCCTCAGCACCACATAAAAATAGATAAATAAACCGAAGATATTGTATTATATATATATATATATATAATTATATATATAAAGGTCTGGAGATGTAGCTCAGTGGTTAAGTGCCTCTGGATTCTATCTCTGGATTTTACAGGTGCATGCACAAACACACACACACAATGTATTTTCAACTTTTGATACTGTCAATTCACAATTGGTTTATGAAAATATAACCTCTTCATATGTCAAAGAGTATTTGCACTTGCTCTTAAGAAGCTGTAGTATGATAAAAGAGAAAGTATTAATTTCTCATATTAAATTTAAGAAGTAGTATGATTTTTTTGTTTGCAGAATTGGGGATCACAACAGGGCCTCATGCACGCTAGGCAAGGGCTTTACCACTCAGCTACATACCCATCTGAGTTAGGATGGATTGTCTAAGGAGGTAATTCCCAGCAGGTAAAATGTTTACATGGGATATAGCAAGTAAAATAAGAGTTGAAATATAAGTCTGGTTTGAGTGTGTGGAAATGGGCAAAAAGAAGGAAGGATGCAAGACCTGTTATGGAATTCAGAGAAGAGCAGTTAGCCAAGTGTTGCTGATATGTTCCATTTATATAAAGTAGGGGTGGGAAATTCATTCTCTCATTCTTTCAGTGAGTACTGATGGAGCATGTATGATGTGGGAAGTAGTGTCTTAGCTGCTGATAAATAATAACAAGTAAGAGATAAAATCTTTGTTTTATGGATCAGTCAAGTAGGGAGAGACAGACAATAAAGAAGCAAATATAGAGAACAAGACTGTGATAATTCTGCAGAAGAAAATAAAGAAGAGACAAAGGTAAGGCAGGTCACAGGTGGTTAAACTTTAATGAAGAATGGTCAAGGAAGCCCTCTCTAAGGAGTGACATGAGAGCAGAGACCTGAAGGACATGAAAGAGGACTCCTGTAAACATTTGGGGAAGAGTCAGAGCAGAAACAAAAAGTAGGTTGAAATATCCTGAAGCAACAGCATGTTCAGAATGTTCAAGAAAAAAGAGATTTGTATCACTGAAATATTTGAGGAGGAAAGTGGCAGGAGATGAAATCAGAAAAGTGGGGTGAGAGGGGGGGATATAGACATGCAGCACTGTGTAGGTAAAATGCAAGCTGAAAAGACATTGATGGGCTTCAAACAAAATAGTCCAACAATCTGACTTTTATGTCCAGAGATACTGTAACTACTTTACTGAGAAGAGGCAAAGAGGTTAGCACAGAGAAAGAAACAGAAAAATCAAATAGAAGCAGAAAGATCAATGGTAGGGTGGTTATGGAGAAGGTGGTGAAAGTAGCCAAATTCTAGATGTTCTGTCAACTGAATGGATTTGATAATTGATCAAGTGATGCATAAGCAAGAACTCGGATTAGCATAGATTTTTAGTCCAAGCAACTAGAGGAATAGAGTTGTCATTCACTCACATGAAGAAGATTCAAAAAGCAAGCATTTGTTAGGCAATCTAGATGCCAGTTTTAGGCAGCTAGTTGACATCTAGGCATTTAGTTGGGATCTGCTTAAAAAATTACAATAGAGTGGGTAACTTGAACAGCAAACATTTTTATCTCACTGTTTTAGAGGCTGGAAAGTCATGGCCAAGAAACTAGAAATTCTGGTGTATAATTAGGACAACTTCATGGTTTGCAGATGTGATAGTCTCCTTATTGTATCTCCACATGGCTGAGAACAGAGAGAGGGGTAATTTATATACTCATCTTTTCATTGAGACACTAATCCTGTCATGATAAACAAGAGTTGAAATATAAAACCTAATCTAACTCTAATTAGTTAAAAAAAAGTCTTACTTCCAAATGCATAACTTTGGGGATTAGGATTTCAACAGATGAATTCTGAGGCGAACATGGTCATTCAATCTATAACAGCCATAATAGGTTTAAGATGCCAGTTTGTAACTAAGTGAAGATTTTGAATAGGAGGCTGGATGTATGAGCCCACAGTTCTAGAAAAAATGTAATGGGCTGGAAACAAAAATTGGGAAGTCATCAGAGGATAGAAAGCATTTTAATGCCTTGTGAGTGAACTTTGTGAATTATAGGGTACATTTATTTGGAGAACAGAAGAAGATCAAGAATTGAGCCCTGAGACACTAAGTGTTCAAGCCAGAGAAGGGACAGAACACCAAATGAAAGAATAGGCCAATTAAAAACAAAACAAAATAAAATAAATAAATAACAAAGATAATAGGAGAACCAAGAACAATTAGTTTTCTAAACACAAAGTGAAGCAGAGGGCAACCAACTGAGACAAATGCTTTTGGTTAATTTCAGAACTGAAAAGTGATCATTGTCTTAAGCAATAGGGAAAGAACCTTGAAAATATTCATTTGAGTGGACTGGTAAATATTGAAACCTAATGAAAGTAGGGTAAAGAGGGCAAAGATGGAGAATTAACCAAGATTGATCTGTACAGGATGGGAAAGAAATGAGACAGCAGGTGAAGAAGACGCAGTCAACAAAAGGTTTGCCTGAAATGGAATATAGTCCCATTGTAAGTTGTTGGCGATAACACAGCTGAAAGAAAGAAATTGGTGAGAGGGAGAGATTGGTGAGATAGAGAAGGAAGACTACAGAAGTAATGTAATGAGTCTTCATAGAGGTCAGAAGGTAGAGCACTAATGGTTTGTCCATACTTGTAAGAAGGAAGTACAATGTATTGGTACTAAAGTTTAGAGGTGAGTAAATATTTTCACAGAAGCTTGTGAAAATATTTTTCTAATTGAAAGAAAAGGCAACTTCATTATCTCTAAGTAAGGCTGGGAAGGAAGTAATTGTAGTGGTTTGAAGAGATAGAAGGTTTAATGAAGTACATTTCCCTGAGTGGATTGTGGGTCAGGACAAAGTTTTTGTTTGAGATTAGCAACTATGAATTTTAAGTGGTGTTAACTTAAGTAAAGTGTGCATGGTTTTCTCCAGGATGGGTGACAGAAGGCATAAGGTATAAAATAAGGCTAGACTTTAAAGTTCAAGACAGTTATAAAAGACCGAATATGAAACTAAGGAACGTGTACTTTTTTCTGTGGATAAAAAGTATTCACTGAAAGTATGAAGTGTGTACTTTAAGAAGTTTCGTGTGTGTTTTGTAGGAGGAGTATCAAATTTAAACAACTTTAATTTAGTAAGAATATTTTCATGGGGAGCAGTATGATACATGGAAATATTCCAAGCTGGGTAAGTCCATGTGGGCAATAAATATTATGAATCTTATGAATATTTTGCAGTTATAGGTAATTGATAAAGTCTCATAATCATTGAAGTGAATGGTAAAAGTAAGATGAACATCAGTATCACTAAGATGAATAGGGAAATAAAATAGGATAAAATTATTAAATACCACCATAAGCAATAAGGACCCCGCAGTTGATCTTAGATGCTCCTAAATTTTAATAAGGAAAGGAGCAGGAGTTGTACTTTGAAACAGGTTACCAGAGAGGAACATGGAGGATGATTAGAATTAGGTTGTGACTGAAGATGGGAGAAAAAATTATTAGTCTCCAAGCAGACTTTAAAGCAAAAAAGATGGAGGTAAAAAGTGAGGAGAGGTATAGAGGTAAAACTGTGTTCTATTGTGGTATAAAAAAGAAAAAAAGGGGTTAGGGATGTGGCTCAAATGGTAGAGCGCTCACCTGGCATGCATGAGGCACTGGGTTCTATCCTCAGCACCACATTAAAAAAATAAAGATATTGTATTCATCTAAAACTAAAAAAATAAATATTAAAAGAAAAAGAAAAAATACAAGAACAGGATGCATTGCTTCAATGATTTGGCCTTCAAAAGGGGAGAGAGGCATGCAAATAGATAATTTTGATCAAATGTGGTGAAAGTATGCCACAGTATGCACAAAAATGTTATACACACAGAGGAAGAATTGAATACTTCTGATGACTTTACTATAAGAATGAAATGAGGGATAATGGGAAAACGTAACTGAAGACAAATATTTTAGCTGAAATAGATGAGTATTAATTTTATAGGTTGAGAAGGTACAACTGGTCATACTAAGTACAGAGAGGAATGAACATAAAGTCAAAGAATCATAAGGAACATGACATGTGAAATAAATGGTGATGTTTTCAATTACACTAAGCATGAATGAGAGAAGGCATATGGTAGGACATAAGGCTAGATTTTAAGTTGAAGACAGTTATGAAAGGCTGAACATCAAGCCAAGGAACTTGGACTTTTTCCTGTGGATAATGAGTATTTACTGAAAGTGTTAAGTGTATTCTTGGAGAGGTTTCATGTGTGTTTTGTGTGCAGTGAGTGAGCCTGTGTGCACGTGTGATACTGCTAAATTTCTTTCAATGTCTAAAAATGTGATGAATGTGCTGAGAAGGAAAATGGAAAACTCTAAGTAAAAATTCACTGTGAACATCCACATACCAAAAGTAAAAATGTCTATGCATCTTTTCCTACCTTGGGAATAAAATATAAGATCTAGTTGCCCAAGACAGAAGTTGGTCAAAACTTTTAATAGATTAACATCTAGGAGGTAAATAATTATAAAGCCTGTTAGTATAATTGTTATGGTTTGAATCTGAAATGCCCTCCAAAAGCTGCTTTGTTGAAAACATGCTCCCCAATGCAAGAAAGTTCAGAATTGGGGATTTTAGGAAGTGAATAGGTCATGAGGGCTGTAATTTTATCAGTAGGTTAATACATTTGATTGGTTTAAATGGACTACTGGAAGGAGGTGAAAACTGTAGGGAAGTACAGCTTGGTTGGAAGAAGTTGGTCAATGGGGAAGGAAATTGCCAATGGGGACTATATCATGTCCTTGGCCCCTTCCTTGCTATTTCTTCTTTACAGTTCCCATGAGCTGAGAAGTTTTCCTCTGCCATGCCTTTTCATGATATTCTACCTCACTTCTGATCCAGAGCAAGGGAGTCATCTGAGCACAGATTAATACTTCTGAAACTAAGAGCCAAAATAGATCTTTTCTCCTTTAAGTTGCTTATGTCAAGTATTTTGATTACAGCAATGAAAATCTGACTAGGACATGTATCTAAACTGACCTTCAAGGGTGGTGTGAACCATTGCTGGCTGGTCTGGTTAGCATAATTTTGTTAATGTTCAGTTCTTACAGAATGTCTTTTATTTTAATTCAGAGGAATAAAACCAAATCTTTAAAACAAAACCAGCAAGTTCTTCATCTGTTTATATGTTTATATAATTTTTGTGACAAAATGTTGTGACAAAACCACAGCTTTCAGTGGGTGCATGAGGTTTAAGTGGTTGGTTTCACCTCAAACTGGAACCAGATGTAAGGAGTGGTGAAGTTACCAAATGTTATATTACAAAACCAAAACAAAACCACTGTCAATGTCTTCGTCTTTGCAAAGCACCAAAATGATGTGTTTCAAGGATCAGCAGAGAAGTGGATGAAACTTGTCTTCATTTGGGAATTAGGAGTTAATCTAAGATTGGCAAAGAATTAAATCAGTAAGGGATTTTGGTGAAATATTTGCCTCAGAGAAAACTCTGTTAATTGTTGACCACACTCAAGGAGCCTGATAATTAAGCAGATTGAGTTATTTTAACTCTCCGCAAACACCATGCTTATATCCAATATGATGATATTCTGTTTCTTTTGTTTCAACCTGAGAGACTATTGTCTTCTACTACCCATTAGTTTTGTTACCACTTATCCTTCATCATCCAGCTCAAATTCATCTATAGTATAACACTTACCAGGAATGCTATACTCGTTCCTTAGAGCTCATTTAATGAAAACCTTATCCCCTAATTTTACAAGTGAGAAAAGTGAGCCACAGTGATTAAAGTATTTGGTAAAATCACACAGTTTACTTGTTTAGATTTCCTCCAAAACTCTAAAGTTTTAACTATCTATAATACAATATGGATCATAACTAGAGAAGGGCACCAGCCCTCTCAGTTTTTGAACATGGAATGTGTCAATGATACACTTACATGTTGAATATTGGAGGAACTATCCATTAAAATCTCTAGTATGTGAAAAATGTTCCCTGAATGTCACAATCTGTTCTCTATATTGGTGTTTCTTTCCTACTTCTAGAAATTTAGGAAGGAATAACACTATTTCAATGCCTAAATGGTGCCAACATCTGAAATAAGCATTTTAGTTTGACGGGTTCTCTATTATTGCATCATAAATTATTTTTATTACTGTGGTGTCGTAGTTCATTCAGGCATCTATAAGAAAAATGTCACAAATTGCTTATGAGCAACAAATATGTATTTATAATAATCCTGGAGGATTGCAAGCCCAAAATCAAAGTATCAGCATGTTGGGTATCTGGGAAGGGCTATTTCCACACCAACAATGCCTTGTTGCTATCTATGTCCTCAGATGGTGGAAGGGGCAAAAGAGCTATCTGGGATTTCCTTCATAAGGATCCTGAATCTATTCATGGGGTCACTGCCCCCATGAGCTAATGACTTTCTCAAAGCACCATCTCCTAATATTATCACAATGGGGACTAGGTTTCAATGTATAGATTTTGGAGGAGAGCCAACGTTGCATGTGAAATTCAAAACCCTGAGATTTCTGATTCCTTCTTATCAATGATTCCCCCAGAAAAAAATAAAAAGATAAATTTTACTCTTATCTGGACATAAATTAAGATTTCAAAATAAATAACATCCAACCTACTTGGAATCAAGGAATGACCTGCGAGGGAAAATAAACCAGTAGCCTAAAATTTCTTAATGATGAATAAATATATAGATGTAAATATATACACATGCATGTCACGTAAGGCTATATAAATTAAAACTCAGAAAACTAAAAGAATTTATGTATGAACAGCCAGCATTTAGTTAACTTCTCAGACCCCAATGTTCAAGTTCTAAGACCAATGCTATTCCCTTCATGACTACAAGGGTTAGCATCGCCATTTGTTTTGGTTCCTCTGGCCAAGATTCTAGCTCCATCTCATCATTTCCTCCCTACAATGGGGATAAATTCCTTTGAAGACTATAATTCATAAAAGGTTCTAAATAGAAGGACAAAATAATTGTCTCCTCTCCTAAACAATTTAACATGGTGTGGAATAAGGACACATAAGTGACACCCAGATAGGACCAGATGAGTCAGCCTTCTTACTCACTTCCTGAAAACTATTTTCTGACATATTCAGGATGTTGTTGAGTCCTTAAATTCTCATAAATATCTCCTAAGTGATTCTTTATTTCCTAAGTTCCCTTAAGGGTGATTGGCTCCAGTGTGTAAACTTTCAGTAGATTTAAGTACACATCCTGGTTAGAGATAGTCCAGTACATTAAGGATTTAAGGTAATAACACTATAAACAAGGAGGAGAGATCATATATGAGGCTGTAAGGATCAAGGATTAACATTTGGCTATATTGGCTTCTTAACTCTTCTTTCTATTCTCAAATTTATAATTTTACTAAGTATCATTAATTAAGTTTATGTCAACTATTACTCAGCAAATGTGAAATCAGACTTCAATCCTTTATTTCAACAGTGTATAGTCTAAAAATAAGCACACGTTGATTATATGTTACAGGTATCATGCTAATTTCTGAGAATACAAAAGAAGAAAAAGAAGGAGGAAGATGAGGAGGAAGAGGAGGAGGAGGAGGAGGAGGAGGAGGAGCTTTACCTAATGGTAATTGTAGAATATTTAGATAACCAAAGACTAAAACCAGAACTTGCACCAGTTAATTAATCTGTAAGTAAGAAAAAAAAAGTAAAGCCTTACTTCCATAAGTCATAAATTTAGCTTCAGAAATCAAATGTATCCTGAAAAAAGATTTTGTATATTATTTAATCAAATTCCAAATCCCTTTGCAGTACAGAAGTTTTTTAAATTTGACTCCATCCAATGTACTGATTTTTTGTTTTATTTCTTGAGCTACAGGAGCCTTGTTAAGAAAATGGGTACCTGTGCCAATATATTGAAGTGTTGACTCTATGCAGTTGCAGAGTTTCTGGCCTAACTCCTAGGTCTTTGATCCACTTTAAGTTGACATTTGTGAAGGGTGAAAGATAGGAATCTATTTTCAACTTTTCTACATGTAGATATCCAGTTTTTCCAGCACCAGTTTTTAAAGGGCTATCTTTTCTCCAACATGTGTTTTTTTTTTTTTTTGAGGGGGCCACCTTTATCAAGTATCATCTGTGAGTGTGTCTCTGTGTCTTCTATTCTATTCCATTGGTCTTAATGTTTGTTTTAATGCCAATACCATGATGTTTTGTTACCATACCTCTGTAACCTCTGTAGTATATTTTGAGGGCTGCTGTTGTGGTGCCTCCTTCATCACTCTTCTTGCTCAGTATTGCTTTGACTATTTTGTGTCCTTTAGTCTTCTAAATGAATATTAGGACTATTTTTTCCTAGTTCTGTGAAGAATGTCATTGGTATTTTCACAGAAATTGCATTAAATATGTATAATGTTTTTAGTAGTATGACTATTTTGACAATATTAATTCTACCTATCCAAAAATGTGGGAGGTCTTTCCATATACTAAGATCTTCAATTTCTTTCTTCAGGGTTCTATAGATTTCATTGCATAGGTATTCCCCCTCCATAGTTAGATATATTCCCAAGGTTGATTCTTTGTTTTTTAGATTACCGTGAATGGAATATTTTTCCTACTTTCTTTTCAGCAGATTGATTACCAGAATATAAGAAAAAGACAGAGTTTACAGAATGGGAGAAAATCTTTGCCAGCTATTCCTCCAACAGGGGTTTGATATGCAGAATATATAAAGAACTCAAAAAACTTAATGCCAGAAAAATAAATAATCTAATTGATCAATGGTTAAAAGAACTAAACAGACATTTCTCAGAAAAAGAAATACAAATAACCAACAAATATATGAAAAAAATGTCCAACATCACTAAAAATTAGGAAAATGCAAATCAAAAGTATATTGATATTTATCTCACTCCAATTAGAATGGCAATCATTAAGAATACAAATAATAATAAATGCTAGTGAGGACATATGTAGAAAAGGCTATACTCATACATTTTTGGTGTGACTGAAAATTAGTACAACCCACTTTGGAAAGCAGTATGGAGATTCATCAACAGAAAGGAATGAAAACATCATATGACAATTTCTTGTTCTACATCAAAAAGAACTAAAATCTGCATTCCATTGTGCACATCAATGTTAATAGTAGCGCAATTCACAATAACCAAGTCATGAAACAAGCCCAGGTGCTAGAAAACAGATGTATGAATAAATAAAATGTAGTATATACACACAACAGAGTTTTATTCATCCATAAAAAAAGAATGAAATTCTGGCATCTCAGAGTAAATAAATGGAACTGGAGAACATCATACTAAATGAAATAAGCTAAACTCAGAAAATCAAGGGACAAATGTTTGCTCTTATATATGGAAATTACAGTAAAATAGGGCAAAAAAATGTGTGTGTGTGTGTTTGTGGTGTGTGTGTGTGTGTGTGTGTGTGTGTGTGTGTGTGTTGGGAGAGAATTCCATGAAAATAAAAGGGAAATCACTGGAGTAGAGGAAAGGATAGAGCCAGAGGAAGGAGAGAAGAGAAAAGAGAGGACAGTCAAATTAAATGACCAAATTATGCTATTTATATAAGAATATACTATAGTGAATTTTGCCTTTCTGATGTCCTTTACATATACTTTATATATCTGCATTATTTAATATACATACATATTCATAGATATGTACGTATATTATATACAGGTGTGTATATATATATCCATATGATGTACAAATCTTTGACCAATTTTACCCCCTCCCACATCCACACACCTGTTATTTCTCATTTTATAGCATCTTGGAAATGTAATTGTATATTTTATATCAGTTTTCACAGTATTTACCACCAGTTATGTAATCTATAATTTTACTGAGAATATTACTGAAAATTTTGTCTATCAAATTTTTCTATACTTGATATCTTCCTTTTCTTGGATTATTTTTTTTCATGTTAAGATAAAATTTCAATCTAGCTTTTTAAAATATCCCAAGCCCTTCATTATATAAACATACCTGTTTTGTTTTTTCTCTCCAGTGTTATTTTCAAAATCATTTACTCTCATAAGAGTCAAGAGATGGCTCCATGTTCTCTTAGAATTGATGCTTGCCAATAAGAAATCCAAGGCCAATCTGCTAGCTTCTTTTGTAGGTAATCCGTTGTAATTATGACTATTGTTCTTTTACATGTGCTTTTTCAATATTTAAAGCAATCACTGTAATTCCATCATTCTAATTCTTGTGTTCATTTATCCTAATTGTCACTAGTCATCTTCAAAACAGGTCATCAACTCTTTCTTTCTCTCTCTTATTATTAATGAATTCTTCTATATTTCTTTCTGTTGTTTCCCTTTAAAATGTTAAAAAAGAGTTGTAATTTCAGGATCTATGTCTACATTTTGTTCAAAGATTGGGGTCTTCTTACATCAGAATGAAGACAAATAGATTTTATGAATTATTAGGCTTGGAATCCTTTTCTGATCATAGAAATAAGCTTTAAGTTTTCTTTCATCTGTAAGAATCTAAATAGGAAGGGATGAATCTAAAGGAGATTTAAAAAGGACATGAAGGAAAAAAAGGACCAGATTCCAAATTTGGACACCTAGTTGCCATCCAAGAAACAGTGAAGAGATTAGCCAGTGACCTGCAAGCACCAGGACTGTGCTCTGGAAAGAATGACACAGGACAGCATATAATTTCCCAAGCCTGAGCTGGTCTTGGGCAATAATTCCAGGACAAGTGCCCGAGACCTCATTAAGCCAAGATAAAACTGTAGTTAAGTTATCCCCCAATTATTAAACTTTCTGCTTAACCTGTGTATCTAATTTTATATCTTTTTAAATCTCTTCAATTAAAGTGATAATCCCAAAGATTTATTAATTATCTAGACCGGTACAAAGTTCCAATTTGTGACAAAAGTTATTTTTTGAGTCTGTATAATTTTTGTTTATCTCTTAGGGCAACATGAACTGGAAATTCTCTTTGAAAGAGAGTCATTAATTAGGCTAGTCTGGATTCTATTCAATTTACTACAATCTATTCTACATCTGCAAAGCCAGAAAAGTACCCGGTATAGCATTCACTCTGTCCTGCTCCCATTAGGTGATGTTGAATGATTGCAGCAGACACAAATCACAGATCCTGCATAAGTTCTCATACAATACAGCTGTAATTATAGAAATGGCAGAGCAGTTATCCTTCTTGTTCTTCAATTAGCTAGAATGTTTTGAGCTGGACATCTATTTGGAACAATCCTTCATGCCTAGTTAGTTTTGCTTGTCAGTTTATATGATGGGACTCTGGATGCCAGAAGAACATGTCAACCCCACAAAGCAATTTTATGAGGAAGCCCATTTAACTTTTATATTTTTATTATTTCTACTAGTAAAAGAAGTCTAAATTTGTGTACCATGTCCAGTGTTACATTTAGGATGCTACTGCTTGGTGGTCTGAAGGGTGAACAAAAGGAGTTAATCATAATCCTGTGCATGCATATGTCCATTGAACTGACTGGCTTGAGAGCATGGCATACTTTTGAATGTCAACTCAACTTGTAAAAATAACTTGGACTCTTAAACACTTAGGTCTGTATAATAATTTATAGACATCAGATCAGAAACCCATAGAGTACTTTGGAAATTTATTTTGGTAGTCTTTATTCCAGGAAAATCTCATCATGTCATTTTGATAGCTTAAACAGTATGCTAAATGTTCCAGGCAATTGCCTGCTAACTTGAAATCTTGTACGCTCAATATAAAAATTATGACCACTGAATTTTCAAGGAAAACAATGGCTAGGTTTTTATTTTCTTCTCACAATTACATAGTATATTTATACTCTAAGCTCACAGGTCCAAAGAATTAAGATCAAGAAAGAGTTCAGATACCATCTGACCTGATCTCCATTTTCCATATATGACAATTTAAGTCCAAAGGCGAAGAATAGTTAATGTGGTTATGCAGACTTTTATTGAAGACCTAAGAATAGAATACAACTTCCTCTATCCAGTACTCTTTCAACTGCACAACAGATCATGCTAAGTCTAACTATATCTGGAATATACTGTGGCCCAAGATTGCAAACTTTCAACCTCCAGTTTTGGTATGTTAACTACTAAAAGGAGACAAATTCTCTTTTCACTCAAATAAGGCTAAGGCAAAGAAATAAAGTTTAGATAGAAGACTGTTAATTTATTATTACAAATCAATTTGTCATTTTAATGCTGATAAAATTAAGAGTTTTTAAATGATATTTTTCAAGTAGAAAGGGAAAATAACTTTAAAAAAGTGGACTCAAGTAGCCATCTAGGTATAGTTATTTCAATTTAACCAGACGTTCTTTTAATATCATGTCTTATCTATCCAGTGAAAACTAGAAAAAAAATTTAGAAGAAAATGGCCTTGCTATTAATGAGTTTATTTCATAGTTTAAATGCCATCCTCAGCAATGTATGATGCAGTTAATTTTTTTCACATCTTAAAATTAAATTAATTTCTAATTTGTTAAATTGTTTGACAACAAATCATCCAGTTTAGTTTGGATTCAAATTGACTCAAAGTTATTTCAATTTCTTCTGTGTCAAAGGCTTAGAATGGGGAGCAATTTACTTACATAACACAGAGCTTGCTATATTTTTAACCAATTAAAAACTATAAATTAATATTTTATCATTTTACAAGTCTACAAAATGAACAATCATCACTTCTATTTTTTGTTCTAATTAGTTATACATGACAGTAGAATACATTTAATACATCATACATAAGTGGAGTATAACTTCTCATTCTGTGGTTGTATTTCAAGTAGAATCACACCTGTCCTGTAATCATATAAGCACATAGGGTAATAATGTCCGATTCATTCTACTATCCTTCCTACCCCGACACCTCTCCCCTCCCTTCACTCACCTCTGCCTAATCCAAAGTACCTCTATTCTTCCCTAGCCCTCACCACTTAATTGTGAATTAGCACCACATATCAAAGAAAACGTTTGGCCTTTGTTTTTTTTAGAATATTGTGTGATATTCTCCAGCTCCATCCATTTACCTGCAAATACCATAAATCTATTTTTCTTTAAGGTATTTTTTTAAAAAAACAAACTATAAGTAAACAGCAGAAAGATTAGTAGAGTAGAAAGAAGAGAATGGGGGCAGGAGAGTGCAGGGAATATATTGAGGATTGAATTAAAGTAATAATCCATTGTGTATATACACCACATTTTCTTTTTTTTTGTCTTTTTTTTATTGTTGGTCATTCAAAACATTACATAGTTCTTAATACATCATATTTCACAGTTTGATTCAAGTGGGTTATGAACTCCCAATTTTACCCCGTATACAGATTGCTGCATCACATCAGTTACCCTTCCATTGATTGACATATTGCCTTTCTAGTGTCTGATGTATTCTGCTGTCTGTCCTATTCTCTACTATCCCCCCTCCCCTCCCCTTTTCTCTCTCTACCCCTTCTACTGTAAATCATTTCTTCCATTTGTATTATCTTGTCTTACCCCTCCTTTCCTCTTATATGTCATTTTGTATAACCCTGAGGATCGCCTTCCATTTCCATGCGATTTCCCTTCTCACTTCCTTTCCCTCCCACCTCTCAACCCTGTTAATGTAAATCTTCGTCTCAAGCTCTTCGTCCCTACCCTGTCCTTGTTTCTTCCCCTTATATCAAAGGAGTCATTTGGTATTTGTTTTTTAAAGATTGACTAGCTTCACTTAGCATAATCTGCTCTAATACCATCCATTTCCCTCCAAATTCTATGATTTTGTCATTTTTTAATGCAGAGTAATACTCCATTGTGTATAAATGTCACATTTTTTTATCCATTCATCTATTGAAGGGCATCTAGGCTGATTCCACAATCTTGCTATCGTGAATTGTGCTGCTATGAACATCAATGTAGCAGTGTCCCTGTAGCATGCTCTTATTAGGTCTTTGGGGAATAGACCGAGAAGGGGAATAAACTGGGTCAAATGGTGGTTCCATTCCCAGCTTTCCAAGAAATCTCCATACTGCTTTCCAAATTGGCTGCACCAATTTGCAGTCCCACCAGCAATGAACAAGAGTGCCCTTTTCCCCGCATCCTCTCCAGCACTTATTGTTGTTTGACTTCCTAATGGCTGCCAATCTTACTGGAGTGAGATGGTATCTTAGGGTGGTTTTGATTTGCATTTCTCTGACTGCTAGCGATGGTGAGCATTTTTTCATGTACTTATTGATTGATTGTATGTCCTCCTCTGAGAAGTGTCTGTTCAGGTCCTTTGCCCATTTATTGATTGGGTTATTTGTTATCTTATTGTCTAATTTTTTGAGTTCTTTATATATTCTGGTTATTAGGGCTCTATCTGAAGTGTGTACACCACATTTTCTATCAGGAAAGTTCAATCTTCTTTGACCTAGCAAGCAGATTGGAAGGGATGCACTTGGAATGGGGAGGGAGGAAAGAGACATCAACCTAGCCAGCCAGATGAGCAGAATATACCCTGGTGATCTATGGGGTGACAGATGTCACAGCCAGATTGCCCTCACATCCAACCACATTTTCTTTATTCATTCATCTATTGAAGGGCACCGAGGTTGGTTTCATAGTTTAGCTATTGTGAATTGAGCTGCTATAAACATTGATGTGGCTGTGTCCCTGTAGCATGCTGATTTTAAGCCCTTTGGATATGTATGGTGGAGTGGATAGCTGAGTCAAATGGTGGTTCCATTCCAAGTTTTCTGAGGAATCTCCACACTGCTTTCCAGAGTGTTTGCACTGATTTGCAGTCCCATCAACAATGTATGAGTGTATTTTTTTTCCCCAAATCCTCACCAACATTTATTGTTGCTTATATTTTTGACAATTTCCTTCCTGACTGGAGTGCGATGAAATCTTAGGATAGTTTTGATTTGTATTTCTCTAATTGCTAGAGATGTTCAACACATGTTTGTTATCAGCTGTTTTTCTTCTTCTGTGAAGTGTTTGTTCACTTTCTTAGCCCATTTATTGATTGGGTTATTTGTATTTTTGGTGTTGAGTTTTTTGAGTTCTTTATATGTCCTGGATATTAGTGCTCTATCTGAGCATGTGGTAAAGATTTTCTCCCATTCTTTTATTTATTTTTTTTTAAAGAGAGGAGAGAGAGAGAGGAGAGAGAGAGAGAGAGAGAGAGAGAGAGAGAGAGAATTTTTAATATTTATTTATTTTTTAGTTCTCAGCGGACACAACATCTTTGTTGGTATGTAGTGCTGAGGATCGAACCTGGGCCGCACGCATGCCAGGCGAGTGCGCTACCGCTTGAGCCACATCCCCAGCCCAATTTTCTCCCATTCTGTAGGACTTTCTCTTCACAGAAATAATGACTTCTAAGTGAACTGTTATATAAATATATTTATTTAATTTCTCTCCCTTTTTTAAAAAATAGGTTCAGACTATCTGTGTGGTTATGATTTTGAAGATAAAAAGCCTGAGGAAGATTTTGTAACACAAAATATGAGTTTCCATAGGAATTTTCACAGAAAATTATTTCTACTTCTTAAAAAAAAATTTGCTTGCACAATTCACAATAACCAAACTATGGAATTATCTAGATGCCTGTTACCAGATAAATAGATTTTTAAATGTAGTGTATATATACACAAAGGAATATTATTCAACCATGGAGGAGAATGAAATTATGGCAATTGCTGTTAAATAGATGGAACCTAAGACCATCATGCTAAGTTAAATAAGCCAGACCCAGAAAGTCAAAGGTTGAATGTTTTCTCTGATATGCAGAAACCAGTCCAAGTAAGTGGGGAAGAAAAAAGAAAAAGGGAATTCCATCAAAATAGAAGAATGATCAGTGGAGTACAGGAAGGGGATTTAGAACAGTCAAATGAATATTACCTATAGGATTATACCATAGTAAATCTCAACATCATGTCTATCCACAAGATACTTACAAAAAACTAATAAAGATTTAAAGTAAATATCAGTAGAGTAGAAGGCAGGGAAAAGGGGGAAGTGGAGGAAAATGCGAAGTATGGGGACTGAATTAAAGCAAATTATATTCCATGCTTTTATAATTATGTCAAAATGAATCATAATGTTATGTATGCTAAAAGTAACCTATTAAAAATGGAAACAGCATGGCATAAAGAACATAGCTAGAAAATGAAATTTTTAAACATAAATTATTCAATTTTTATAGTAAAAGAGAATATTAATTATTTGGAAGATACTCAAAAATAAATACAAGAAAGAAAGTTGAGCAGACAGAAGACCATGAAAGGTAAATTTAGAAGAGATCAAGAAGAAAATCCAGGGGCTGCGGTTGTCCCTCAGCGGTTGAGTGCTTGCCTCACATGTGTGAGAACCTGGCTTCAATCCTCAGCACCACATAAAAATAAATAAACAAAATAAAGATATTGGGCCCATGTATAACTAAAAACAAATATTTTTAAAAAATTATAAAAAAAGAAGAAAATCGAATATGATGAAAAAATTTAAAATAATAAAAAAGTGATTAAAATTTAAAACTACATTAATATTTCCATGGAATACAAAGAGATATCTTTAGAACAGAAGTAGTGAGGTGGAGGAGTTATGAATAAACATAAAACCAAAGGAAAGAAATAATAAAAAATTTTGAAAGCAACAGATAGGGAAAATAAACAAAAGAGAACCAAACTTTACATGATTCATGTTCCTGAAGAAGAGAAAAACATGCACACGGAATATGTATCGAGAGAGTTACAGATATGCTGCCCAGGTAAAGGATAATATAGCAAAATAACAAGTAAAACTGTCTACATCCATCACACTAAAACTGGAGTTTCCAGAGAAAGAGATGCAAAGAATTACAAATCACAAGTGATAGAATAGAGCCTAAAAAAATAATAAATGCACAAATTAGATGCAAAAATCACAAAAGATTTGATCAATAAATGTAATAAATTCAAATTAATAATAAATTCAAATTTAAATATGAATTTGAATATAACATGTAATTATTAATCAACATTAAAAATAAATTATTTTATAATTTTATCATTTTATATAAAATAGTAAAGAACTATGATAAATAATACAAAAGGAGTTTTCAATAGAAATTTTTAAAATTTAAAAACCTAAAATGAAAAATTAACAAAATGGAAAATGGGAAAATTGACATATAAAAACAAAAAACTTAAAATATCCAATAATTGCTAGGTGTGCTGGCACACACCTCTAATTCCAGCAGCTCAAGAGGCTGAGGTAAGTTCAAAGCCAGCCTCAACAAAAGCTAGGCCCTAAGCAACTCAGTGAGACACTGTCTCTAAATAAAATACAAAATAGGGTTGGGGATGTGGTTCATTGGTCCAGGGCCCCTGAGTTCAATCCCTGGCACCACGCCCCCCGCCACCAAAAAAAGTCCAATAATTATTCTTAACCACCTTTTCTTATTTATCAGGAAAAAATTCCCAAGCCAAAACAATTTTATGATTAATTATCCCAAATTTGGCATGAGCATATCGTTTTCTTTAAATTACAGGGGAGAAAAAGCTGTGTGATTTATTTCAAAAGGCCATAAAAAAATAAGCCCTAAAATAAAATAAGGGTGGCATAAAAAGCAGACAATGGCCTATATACTTCTAAATGGAACAATTTATTATATTAATGTCTGTGAGCTTTGGATTCTTTTAAATATAATTAAGATGGAACAACTTAGAAAGTATGGTTATTTTTTCCTGTTTCATTGAAACATGATTGACAAATAAAATTATATGTGCTTAAGGTGTAAAATGTGATGTTTTGATATATATATGCATTGAGAAATAGTTAAGATAATTAATCGCCTCACATAATTACATTTTCTTTTTTCTCCTCTGATGAGTACACTTCAATTCAGATTTATTCTCTGGCAAATAACAAGTGTATAATACCAGAGTCACCTTACTTTGCAGTAGGTCTCCAAAACTTATTCATCTTGTAATTAGAAGTTTATGCCCTTTTACGAGCATTCCCCATTTCCCTCATTCCCCCAACCCCTGGTACTATCTACTTGTAATCTATTAGTTAGATATTTTTTAGATTCCACATATACATGATATCATGTAATATTTATATTTTTATTATGGTTTATTTTGCTTGGCATAATGTTCTTTAGGTTCACCCATGGCATCACAAATGGAAAACCTTTCTTTTTTAGGTTGAATAATATTCTATTATTCATGAATAATATTCTAATAATATTTTATTATATATATATTTAGCATACTTCATTTTCCATTCATGGACACATATCTTATTTCCATATTTTGGTTACTGTGAATTAACACTGCAATGAACATGGGGATGCAAATATCTCCTTAATAAAGTAATTTTATATACTCAGAATGACAATTGGTGGATAATAACATAATTTTAATTTTAATTTTTTTGTAGTACTGTCTAAATTCCTGCTACTTGAAAAGCTAGGTCAGAATGATTGCATGTTTGGACCACCTAGGCAATTTAGAAAGACCCTGCCTTAAGATAAAAATAAAAACAAAATAACAAAGAGTTGGGTATATAGCTCAAAAGTAGAATGCTCCTGGGTTCTATTCCCAGTAATGAAAAAATAATAATAATTTTTGGAGTAACTTCCATACTGTTTTCTATAATGGTTGTACAATTACATTTCACCAACAGTTTATAAGGATTCCCTTTTTTCTACGTCCTCACCAACACATGTTATCTTTTGGCTTTTAGAAAATAGGTACCTTCATACATGTAAAGAGATATCACATTGTAGACTCTGTTTTCATTTTCAGATAATTAGTGAGGTTGAGTACATACTTATATAACTTTGGAACATTTGACTAAATTTGGCTAAATTTACTTCTAAGTTACAAATTCATTTTGTGCTAATATAAATGAGATTATTTTCTTAATTTTCATTTTGGATAGTTCATTTTAGTGTATAAAAAATAAAACCAAATTATTTGTGTTGATTTTGGAATTTGCAACTTTATTGAGTTTGTTTTTAATTCCAAAAATTTTCAGGAAAATCTCTAGGGGTTTTTACATATTAAAACATGTCATCTGCAAATAAATAATTTTACTTGCTCCTTTTCAACTTTTATGTCTGTTATTTCTTTTCTTTTCATTTTTTATCAAGGAAGGTTTTTATTTCATCTTCAAATCTAAAGCTTAATTTTGCTGGATACAAGATTCTTGGTTGGCACCCATTTTCTTTCAGAGCTTGATGTATATTGTTTCAGGAACTTCTAGCTTTCAGGGTCTGTGTTTAAAAATCTGACGTTATCCTAATTGGTTTTCCCTATATGTAATCTGATTCCTTTCTCTTGTGGATTTTAAAATTCTCTCCTTCTTTTGTATGTTGGGCATTTTCATTATAATGTGCCTTGGTGTGAATCTGTTGTGATTTTGTACATTTGGCATTCTGTGGGCTTCTTGAATTTGGATTTCCAATTCATTCTTCATGTTTGGAAAGTTTTCTGATATTATTTCATTGAATAGATTATTCATTCCTTTGGTTTGGACCTCTATGCCTTCCTCTATCCCAATAACTCTTAAATTTGGCCTCTTTATGCTATCCCATATTTCTTGAATGTTCTGCTCATGGTTTCTTACCATTATCACTGTGTGGTCTATGTCCTTATCAAGATTATATATTTATGTCCTGTCTTCCAAGTGGTCTACTCTGTTGGTGATGCTTTCATTTCAGCTTTTAATTTGGTTTATTTTTTCTTTCATCTCAAGGATTTCTGGGGTTTTTTTTTTTTTTTAGAATCTCTATCTATCTCCCTGTTTAAGTGATGTTTTGCTTCCTGTATTTATGTAGCTTCTTGTCAAAGTGATCTTTCACTGCCTGTATTTGCTCTCTTACATCTTCCTTGAGTTCACACAATATTTTTAACCATGTACATCCTAAACTCCTTCTTTGTCATTTCTTCTTCTGTAGCTGCCAATGATTCTAATGATGTGGTGTCTTCATTTGTTTGGGGCACTTTCTTCCCTTGTTTTTTCATGTTGCTAGTGTGTCTTTCTTTCCAGCCCTGTGGATCTAGATTATTATTGTTTTTATTCTATAGGTTTGTAGTGCTCTTGTAGGGTTCCAAGATCTCTCCTTTGAGGGGAAGGACAATGTTAACAGTTCCCCAATATCAACAATATACCACCTATGAACAATTTGTTGTTATTTGGGCATTTACAGATTAGTCTCGATGTACAGAAATGTTGGATTCAATTATTGTCTAAAAATATAATCAATAGTTTTGTAAAAAGGTTTACAGTTTCTACGGTGGACAATAAACTGGGGGTGGGGCTGAGGATGATATGCTGAGGAGGTAGGATGTGAGGATATAGAGTTAATATATCTTAGGATGTATGAAGGAGAAATCTAATGAAGAGGATTAGTAGCAAAAGAATAGACAGGAAGTAATTTAAGGTAGGCAAGTAGGTGAGATGACAATAGAGTAAATAAAACAAACACTCATATGTATTTAGAAAAATACAGATGTTAAAAGAGTAAAATTTGGAGGGGGAAAGAAAAATAAAAGAATAAAAAGGAAAAGGGAAAAAAGGACATATACAACACCTCTATATTGTATTATTCAGATGATTTAGTCCTCAAAGTCCTATTTCATGCAAAGTTCCTGGTTTCACATATGTTGGGGATGAGAGGGCCAGAGGATAGAGGGTTAGAAGAGAAAAAACAAACAAAAAAAAAACTCAAAGGAAGAAACCAGAGTTGTAGCTAGCTTTAGAGATCCGTATCTTTCCTGCTTCTCTTCTCATCCAATAGGTGGCATCATCTGTTGTAAGCTGGTGTCTCTGCCCTCTGGATGGTGGAGGTAACCAGGGTGGGAAGACTGGTCCTGACTCAGGGTGCCTGGATGTGGGGAGTGGCACCTGCCAGAATGACTGCACCTCACAGGACCGCTCCTGTGACTTAAGCACTCGGTACTATCTCCTGCTCTTGCCTGAAGATTTCCCAGTTCCTGGTCTCTTCCTCTCCCCTAGCAGTACCCAATTGAGGAAATTCTCACCGTGGGGCTCATGTGAGTGGCTCCCTGGTCGCACTGCACACCTGAGTTTGGTAACTACAGGGTTGGGTTACTGCCACTGGGGAGCGGGGAAGGTTGGAAATCTGGTACCTGGCCACTGGAGATCCCATCTGGGAACTGCCCCCAGCTGAAAGGCAAGAATATTGAGTCAAGATGGCTGCAGTCTGCTTTCACTGCAGGGGGGAGTGGGGGTCTGGTGAGGTGGGAGGAGTCTGGTGAGGTGAGGGGAGCCCAGTGATTGTGTTGCACTGTGGGTAGGTAGCAGCTGAGTGACTTGCGTGGGAGTGGAGTGAAGTCTTGGTGATCTGCAGATATGTTGATAACTGATTCTGCTAAGGCCTCCCGAGTCTTGTGTGGGCTAGAACTTCAGGCTTTGGGTTCTGCTCCAAAGCTGGGTTTCCTACTCGATTACTGAGACCCAGAGCCCCACACAGGGTCACAACGCTGGTGATTTCTGTGGCGAGCAGCTGTATGGGGTCCTCTAACACTCTCAGAGATGGAGTATTCTGACTAGGTGAAATCTGCAGGTCGGTGTGATGCATGGGGCGGCTCACTCCCTTCCCACCACCATGTTTTCCCCTCCTTCCAAAAAATCTTTTCTATTTTTTTCCCCTCCTACAACTGTTCCACAGAAACGATTACAATTTATAGAAAGAAAAGCCAGATTATGTACATGTGCAGTTTTAGCTAGCCAGAAAATATTATGTCAGTCTTAATTTCCTTGGTATCTGTCCGGAGGAGGAAGTAGGGATGCAGAAAAGATGGTGCTTTTAATTTAAAAGCAGTTGGTTTCGAATCCGTTTAATTTATCCCTCAAACTTGGGGAAGTTAGGGCTCCAACTTACCTGGCTGGCAGTCCATTGTTAAACTGGCATGCAGAACCCAAACATGAGGAATCACATGTTTAACCCATTAGGAGGCAAATTCAGAAATATTTAATAGCTCTAAGAGAAGGGCTTTAATGTTAGTTCACATAAGAACTTTATTTTCACAACCTTCCAGCTATTTATTTTTGGTGGAGTTTAACAAGTAACTCCATGTAATTTTCCCCTTGTCTCTCAACAGTTGCTCCTTTTTTTATGTATGTTTTTAGATGTAGGTGAACACAATACCTTTATTTTATTTTTGTGTGGTGCTGAGGATCAAACCCAGTGCTTCACACGTGCCAGGAGAGCACTCTACCATTGAGCCACAGCCCCAGTCCAAATTGCTTCTTAATACATGGCTTATTGTTTTCCAAGCATCTTTGTTTCACACTATGGGAACTTTGCAGCTCTGTAGTATGCTGTTTTTAAGTCCTTTGGGTATAGACTGAGGAGTGGGACAACTGGGTCAAATGGTGGTTCCATTCCAAGTTTTCTAAAGAATCTCCATACTCTTTTCCAGATTGGCTTCATCAATTTGCAGTCCCACCAGTAATGTATGAGTGTGCCTTTCCCCCAAAATCTTTCTAGATCCTTGATCCACTTTGAGTTTAGTTTTGTGCATGGTGAGAGATGGAGGTTTATTAACAGATATTTTTTACCCCACGGCATAGGAAATATTGATCACAGTATTTTAATACCTAAAAACAAGTATCTCAATTTATTGGCAGGCAAGAAAAATGGCTTGCTCAAATTGAGTAATGAGGAAGAAGGTTTCATAAAGTGATTTTTGGCAATGCTGACTCTGATATAGAAAGATTTGAAGAGAAAGCTCAGTACTAGTAGCAGTAGAGTACTGTTACTATCCTGTGTGCTGTGAGAGTAAGTGAGGGGGTGGTTGGGGGAAGCAAGAGAGAAGTCTACCTGAAAAGAGCTATGCCCTTCCATGTAGAAGGCCAGACTGTAACAAAACCTGCAGAAGCAGAACAGAGGAATAGATTCTGATTTTACTTCCTGAAGTGACTCTCATTGGTCAAAAACCAACTTAATGCTAAAAGACAAAGGAACCAGTTGCTGTACCTTACAGATTCTGCCACCCAGAAAGCAAAGAGTAGTCAGGGAAAGGGAGGTAGAGCCTCTGAAAGAACAAACAGAAGATGCCCAGAACAGAGACCTTATTTCCAAAAACTGAGAACACGGCCCATGTCAATATTTTTCTGTAGCAGACAGATACATATTTATTGTAGTAATAAATGTTGCATGTTGATTCTGAGTTTCTGCATGATCCATTATTACAATTTCTGTCTTCTGTGTTTCTAATGTCTTTTCAAATAAATTTTAAAATGGCATTCCACACACTCAGATAAAGTATTCTTAGTCCCCAGTCTTATTTTGTTTTCCCTGTGCTAGAAAATTGGGTGTATAATTTAGTTTCTGGTCAATAAAAATTAAGCCATGAATGACAGATATATATTTTTTATCAACAATTTTCTGGCCAGGCAATTCTCAGAGTTGCAGATAGATTTATTTGTCTTCTAAGAAGGTCCAAAGAAACACCTAAAGAATATCTTCTGTGTTGGCTTCTGGGGTAGGTGATCCTTCAGTGCCACATATTACATGAAGCTTTTTACCATGCCACTAACAAGTGCAGATGTTTTGAATTGAGAATACACAAAAGCCAAAATATGCAGTTGACTTTCAAAGACAGAATTAAACTCCATTGTACCATAATGCATCTTTCATCCAGAGACATTTCTTTTAAGAATTCTTGTTGTTATATTCAAATTTTAACTCTACAGAAATATTTTCAACTGGTCTCAACACAAGCAGAGAGTGTAAGGTAGAAGATATTATCACCAATGAACTAAAGTTTAGACCTCATGCTGAAAGCAAGTGGAACACCATAGTATCTTTTCACACATTTGCTCAATTTTTACCAGTTAACATAAAACATGTATCAAATATGGTTTCTTGCAGTAAATTTTAGAGCTTAAATGTGTTTTCATTTCTAGTCAGTTTATTTTCCCATCTACCCTTTCATGATTTCAAATTTTTAGTGGCTAATTCCCTTGCATAATGCCTTTTCTCTCAGCCACCAATGGCTTTTCTCCAGAGAGCCAATTGGAAAACTTAAGAGATGCCTGAACAGTTCCACTAGGATGCCATGTTCGCCTCTGAAAGTTCTTTTCATCTCCAATATGGCTTTCATCTGAGAGACCTCATTAAATGGCACATTTATCATCCAGTTCTCAAGGCAGAAACATGGCAGTTACTATACAACCCCACCCCTTATCTGGCTATCATAGATTGGGCTTCCTGAGAAGCAAATTATGAGGCATAAATTAGCAGAGATTTATTTTGGAGTATTCTTGGGATCAGCAGCTATGAAAGGGATGAGAAACTTGTAAGATTGGGTAGGGAGAAAAATGCTATCCAATGGAAACCTCAGCTAAGCCTATGGCTATTCCTCAGCAAGCAGTTGCAACCTCATACTGATTGGTCACTGGATATGAGCCTCTCCAGAAGGGGGTGCAATCTCAAGGAAGGGAAGGGCTTTCCAGCTGAAGCCTGGACTTTTTAGCAAATGTGTTCTTTGAAGGGTGAAACTGAGTGACCGTACAATAAATCACCTTATCATTCCATTTGTTCAATTTTTCTTGAGTCAATCCACTACTTTGTGTCAACACTTCCACTACATTAGCCCATTATTAACATCTTTCCTTTGAGGATGTCAGCTTTATAAAGTGCTTACAAAGGGTTTCAATATATCCAGTGTATCTTTCTTCTAATTTATTTTCCACTAAGTTGTGCAATCTCTACCAGTTACTTGTTGAACTCTCTCCTCTGCTTAAAAATCTTCAATAGATCTTATTATCTTTATGAGAGCCTCAATTCCTTCCTACAACCAATAATTCTCTAATGATCTTTCCTCTGAATTTCTCTTCTTTAACATACTGATGCCATCCATCTCCACTCAAACTACCCTCTGGCAATGCTTGACTTCACCAATCTTCTCTCATGTATCAGGTACTCATCTCTCAGATTCCCCATAGGTTGCTTATGCTGCTGGTTGTACACATCACCTATCTCTTCCTCTCTCTACCTTTGTGGCTGATTAGGCTTAGCCTTTTCCTTATGAGGTATTCCTTGAATTCTTCTATTTCTGTTCCCTTGGGCCATTTTATTTCCTCTGTCATAAAAGTTCTCCACCATAAAAATTTTTTATAATTGTTTAGCATTATTATTTTAATTTGTATACACTGCCTGCTCTAAACAGTCTCATAAGGGTGGACCTTGTGTTTAACTTACTAATCAACATGGCCCCGTATATGGCACATAGCAAATATTAATAACATTTTATTGAGTGAACATACAAAGGTTCAACTGAAGTGATTAACAAAACTATTACAGGAAAATAAATTTCTGAAACATTGAAAATTTCAGCTCAATAATTATCTCATTCTTACTTAATAGAAGCAGATGAGATATGCCACTATTTATCTTTTTTATTTTTTATTTTTGTTACATGAAAGTTAAATCAATTTATAGTAATAGTTTATAATAATAATTGTGTCCTTGGATAGACTTTATCTGTTTGCACACCAATTTATTATCTACTGCTTAAGATTTGTGGAGGATTTAAATTCATCTAGAAAACATTTAGCACAATTTTGATGACATATACATAGGCATTCAAATGTTTTATATTGTTTCATACTTAATGAATAAAATAAACTTAAATAGCATCCTACTGTGTGGATCCTCCTATTTATTGTTTGACATTTCACAAGTAATATTAATAACTTACATTCACACAGCCTTTTATAGCTTACCAAGCACTTTCATATCCACTATCTTATTTAATTTTCACAACAACCCTATAAATCATACAGAAAAAAAAAATTAACCTTGCTGTGACTCACTCTTCAATTCACTAAAAGAAAACAAAATGTTTAGCCCAATATATAATACTAGGTCAGATAATGATAGTTAAAATGGAAAAAGTTGTGAAAAATTGACCAAACTATGCCATGTACATTATGAATATATCACAATGAACTCCACTTTTATGCATAAACTATAATACACTATTTTAAAAAAAACAATAACTAGAAGGAAGACCAACAGAGGAAAAGAAGGGATTGGGGGGAGGGAGGAGGGAAGAGTGAGGATGAGTACTGGGGATGAAATGGAGCACATTATGCTATATGTATTTTTGAATGCATCAAAATGAACTCCACTATGATGTATAATTATAATTATAATGAAAATGTTTTAAAAAGTTAAAATAATGGCTCAATGTATATGTTGCATAAATTTTCATATGTTTATAATATAGGTTTATATATATATATACACATTTGTTACATATATAATACAAATACTTTTAATTATTCAATATATTCTGAACCAATTCTTGCATCCACTACTTCAGATCTCTTATTATAACTATAATCGTTGTTTTTTTTTTGTTGTTCTTTTTTTTTTTTTTGACTGGGAATTAAACCCAGGGATTCTTTATCCCTGAACTATATTCTCAGCACTTTCTATTTTTGATTTTGAGACAATTATTGAGAGTCTCACTAATTTGCCCAGACTGGTCTCAAACTTACAATCTTCCTGCCTCAGCCCCTGGAGTAGCTGGAATTACAAGCATGCACCACTGAATCCAAATACAATTAGATTTTTGTAGTTTGTTTCTGATGTTTCTTTTTCATCACCCACAGACTCAATAACATAAGCTTTAGAGTTTTTTATTGAATGCTGATCTATGGAAATTTTGTTGTGAATTAAGTGATATTTCTTTATATTATATATATGATGATTACAGTACCTAGGATTTCTAGGACATTGATTAATCAAAGCATGATGCAAATAAACTGGGAGATTTATATTTTTGTTTTCTTAACATTCTTTTTTTTCAAATATATGTTCTAAGGAATCTTGGGGTGTTTTAATGACCTAAATGATCAACTGTGCAGAAATAACTACAACAGAAACGTAATAGAGTCTTATGGACAACCTGACTTTTATTTAGTACCCTTCTATAATCCAATATCAAATGTTCTAACAGTAACAACAAATAAGTAAAAAGGAAATATTTTAAAACCATACATACAAAAACAAAAGACAATTCCTAAAATACTCATAAGCAGTGTTTTGTTGAAATTTGGGGGGGGGGAATAGAAAGATTGAAATTACACATAATGCATCAAATTTAGGAGATTCCTTTCCCTATGGCATGGCAGCTGCTGTCAATCACCATTCTCCCCCCATCCCCCACGCACTTTCTGTAAAATCCCTCTGTGTAGCTTTATCCCTTTCTCGTGTAGGATAATTTAGTCCTATTTATCATGTTCCTTGATCAAGAAAATATACCTGAACTTCTATGTAACCATATTAAATTGAGAGAGTTAAGACTCCTACTATGGAGATATTTACAAAGCTTATAACAATATGGAATCTCCACAATTATTGATGGACATTAATGTTGACAATAAAGTCTATGAGTTTGCATATTCCAAATCACCACCCCTTTCTCAATCACTATTAAAAGCATATTGAAATATTTGTGAGAGTATATGAGATTGTTGCTCGTTCAATAGGAATATGTCAAGGGCTTCCAACTGCCAGGCATTGTTCTATTTTGGGAGAGACACAGAAGCAAACAAAAATATAAAATCTTGAGTTTTATGGAGTATTTTTGATTTTGCTTCCAAGAAAGGAGAAAGGAAAAAATATGAACTAAAAAATTAATTTAAAAGATGATGTTACAGAGAACTTCCAAGAAGAAAATAAAACTGGATAATAATAGCCAAGTGGATATTAGATTAATTGGCCATGGGAAGTGTCCTTGAAGATAGTTCATTTGAGTCAAGAAAGCTAAAGGATAAGAATTTTGCCTTGCAAATATCTGAAGAAAAAGTATTCCAGACATCTGGAATAATGAATGCAAAGGCCCTCAGGACGCACTGTCATATAAACCCTTGTTATAAATTGGTTTCATTTTCATGCATAAAAACAGAAAAAAAATCAAGATAGATCTAGTAAACATTACCTATATAAAAAAGTGCCTTAGGATACAAACATACAGAGAGAGAATGAATAGATGGAAATATAATATTAAAAGGAAGCAAAGTATTACGAATTCCTTGGATTTTTAAGCGTAAAGCAAAAGTATAAATAAATATTAGACTTGGTCAAGAGTATTGTATTTCTAATGTATCCCTCCCCCCCCAAAAAAAGTCTTTCTCTTAAGAGAGGAAAAACCTGGAGCCAAGTAAATATGTAATCTACAGAAAAGGAACAGAATGAGGAGCAAGAAGAGAGATGGGATAAATAGAAAGCCAAATAAGAACATGGCAGATATAAATATTAAGCATAACAAAGATGATATAACTTAGGACTTGCCCTAGTGCTCTATTTAAAGAAAAGATGTGACTGAATAAAAAAGTAATATGTTACATACAAAACAAGTCTAATCATAAGAACAACAATTCTAGGTTAAAATTGGAGATAAATGTGGAGTATAAGCACAAACCAAAATAAAGCTCTTAAATTTTATGTGTATCAAAGTAGTTTTTAATACAAAATCTATTAGAAATATAGAGAAACATCAAGGGATTGGTTAATAGTTAATTCACCAGGATTAGATAGAATGAAAAATTAAAATATAGGTGTGTATAATAAAACTAATGTCATTGTCTAATAAAATATGATGAATAAAATGACAGAAGTATGAAAAGATATAAACGAACCTATAAACAGACATTTTAATGTAACTTATTCATAAACAAATAGAACAAACAGGAAAAAATAAAAGCATAATTATTGCAAAAAATGTGAACAATATGACTAGCAACCTTGACCCAATTGAAATATGTAGAACACAGCACTCAACCCCTGCATAATGCACATTGTAAGAACACAGGGAATATCCATAGAAAATTATTAAATAGAGGGCTGAGATAGTGGATCAGTGGTAGAGTACTCACCTAGACATGTGAGGCACTGGATTCAATCCTCAGAATCACATAAAAAATAAATAAATAAAATAGAGGCATACTTACATTTAAAAAAGAAAGAAAGAAAATTACTAAACAAAGTAAGAGAACATGCTTGGCAATTCTAGAAAAATCAAAGACATATATAACTTAAGAAAGAGGAGTTCCAATCATATATATAAAAATACATATGTAAGTATAAAAAACAAAATTATTCATAGCAACAATATTCACAGTGGACAAGAACTTGGAAAACCTAAAAGACCATAAGCAGAAGAGGAATGTACATTTAACTCTTAACATATTTATACAATGGATTACTATATGGTAATGAAAATAAAGTTATAGCTAGCAGTCACATACTGGAATCACTAACCTAATATTACTAAAAATTACTGTTAAGAATAACATATTTCTGCTCTTTTCATGCATATTAAATTTTTAAAAATTAATAAAAGCAAAAATAAAGAGTTTGGGCAGGAGGGAAGGGATAATTGGGTGGTAGAGAATGGGTATTCATTTATGGAAAAGTTCCATTTCTTGAACTGGATATAGACTTCTGTAAACATGTTTTCTCTACATTCACTTCCATGTGTGTATTCTACATTGCAGGTATACAGAGAAATGTTTCATCATAGAAGTATCTGTATATACATATAAGTACATATGGTCAGAAATTGAATTATAAAAAGCACACAATTTTATTTTCTCTTATTAAAATTTACTTAGTTTCAAACCCCTGTGACAACTGATAGTAGGTGGTATTTGACCTTGACAAATAAAGGTATCTCAGTCTTTTCTTTTTAAAAATAGTTTATTTGGGGTAGTCAGACTGACTATAGCAACAGCTGTCCTTTCCTCTTTGGCTAGAATCCCTCCGCCATCAGTGCTATCTCTTCTAAATTAATATTGAACAAATATTTAAAGGATATAATATTGAACCAGAGCTAAAAGAGTAGACTTCATAATATACCTACACAATTCAGTTGTTCCTGTATATCAATTGTCCCTATGTATCTGTTTTGTTTCCCAAAATGAATATTAGTTTCTAGGCAGGTTTCACATCTAACTGGCCTCTTTTTTCCATTGTATAAAATAATAACAATCTATATATATTCATTAAAATTTCATAAATACTACTATGGCCATATGCTTTTGAAACAAAGAATTATTATCTCCATTCCGCATAAGAAGAAAACAAAGTTTTCTTTGAGAAAGAAGTTAAAGCACCCATGGACACATAGATAATCTGGAGATGGCAGAGTTAACATTTCAAGTATAATTCCAAAGCTGAGTTTCCGTCTATCAAATCCTACTTCCTTATTGAATTCAAACACCATTTTAGATTAACTGGAAGGTCCATTCAAATTCTGGTTTTGTTTTGTTATTTTTGTGTGTGTGTGTGTGTGTGTCCACACATTTTTGTGTATGTAAATACTTAATGGGGCACAGAGGCCATGCCTATAATCTAGCCACTTAGAAGGCTGAGACAAGAGGATGATAAATTCCAGGCCATCCTTAAAAATTTAGTGAGACACTGTTTCAAAATAAAAAATAAAAATGGCTAAGGTATAGTTTAATGATAACAGTGGGCTGGGGATGTGGCTCAAGCGGTAGCGCGCTCGCCTGGCATGCGTGCGGCCTGGGTTCGATCCTCAGCACCACATACAAAACAAAGATGTTGTGTCTGCCGATAACTAAAAAAATAAATAAATATTAAAAAATTCTCTCTCTCTCTCTCTCTCTCTCTCTCTCTCTCTCCCTCTCTTTAAAAAAAAAAGTGATAAAAGTGCCCTAGAGTTCACACCCCAGTATGAAAAAATTAAAAAATAAAATAAGAGTAATACGTCTCAAAAACATATTTTAATATGATATTTTTGCTGTAGATCTGTGTAATGAGATTATTACCTAAAGCAGTTTGGCAATCAACAATCTCAATGACAAATCCAGCCAGATGCCCATTTGTGTAAATAAAGTTTTACTGTAACACAGCTTCTCTCATTCAGTTTGTATTGTCCAAGACTGCTTTAGCAGAGTTAAATATTTGCAAAAGAAACTGTGTGACCCACAAAGCCTAAACTATTTACTACCTGGCTCTTTATAGAAAAAGTTTGCCAAACCTGGTATAAGGATTCCATTATTTTTCACCAACATGTATTGAGCACTCAGTTTCCTAGACACCAAAATAGAAAGTAAAACAAATGGATTTCCATTATGCAATAAGATGGGGATTTATTTTTATCTGTGATGCTAAATTTATTATTTGAATATTTATGTGTTACATTAAATAACATAGAAAATGAGATATGTCCACCAGGGAGCGATCAGATGACTAAGAGCACATCAGTCATTTACAGAGAAATTTTAATATAAAGAAAAGTTCTTAACTATCATATTTTACTATTAAAAACTATTAAAAGTACAACAGAACATTTACAAGGTCCAGAAATGACAGGTGCAAAAAAAAAGCAGCTCCCATTTCTCTCCTGAGAGAAGCACACAACAAAGGAACGAAGGGTTAGCAGAAGGAGCCTGTCACCAGAACTGAAATGCAGGCCTCAGTGGCAGAGCAGGTCATGGCAACCACAGGAAGACACAATCCTGCCCATGGCCATCACACCTCCAGAGAGTTCAGCCTGAGTTGTTTTGTGGCAGTTTGTGGCAGTGGCTGATCACTACAGAGAGAATCAACAGGCCAGAGCTGGTCTTCGTAAGTACTGAGCTGCTTGGAAGTGCTTTCTTTGGGGAAATACAGTCTGAGGATGAACCTGAATTTCCCCTCTCTGAATAATAATGTTAATAGAGGATTGACCAAAATAAAAGAGCCTTCCTCCTGTTCTCCATCATCTTGCAGTTTCACTCCTGTGCCCTTTACCAATGAGGACTTATATTCCACCAACTGAGAAAACTCACAGGGTCCTACTCTGATATTCTAAAGCAGGTCTAAGAAGTGTGAAGGTAGATATGAACAATAATAAGTTGGTAACTGGCACAGTTGAGACAGAACAAATTTAAAGAGTATACATAAATATCTTGTATGGATCTTTTTGAAATGGATATTGCCGCGTCCCCTCGCCAGCAAAGGAAACACGACACAGGATTCTTCCTTCAGCAGTTTATTCAGGCCTTTATTTTGACATGTCTTCTAGCTTCTACTACTACGCCTACTGCTACTACTACTACTACTACTACGTGCCCCAGCCTTAATAAAGCAGATAAAGCCCCAATGCACAACTGCCACGTGGATCTTTCTCATAGGGTGTTTTACAGCTACGTGCCAACTCTCCCAAAATAAGGAGTTGTTTATCACAGGCCACGGCGCTTATCAGCGCCATCTTGTAATGGCGGCCACAGTACACAGAAACGGCTCACTACAGGATATGATTAACATTTAGATCATAGATTGATTAGCTTCCAAGAAGGCATTTTTCTGGCAAGGACCAAATTTTTAAGGTACAGGCTTGCTACTTATTAGAGGTCTAAGTTAATAATAGGAGTATTTAGAAAATATGGAATAATGAATTTTAAGCATACTGTTATCATTTAGAGTTTATTTTTCTTCACAGAAAAATCATCTCAAAGACACTTAAAATGGGGACAGGTAATATAATAATAGTACCAAATAATGAATGCTCTGTTTGGCTTTTGTCTGGTGTTGTGAATACTTCCAGGATCCTTCAAACTCAAGTGCTTAATGTTTGCAAAGGATATTACACATGAGCTCACAATAATATAATCCCTCTCAATGATCATGTGTTATTTGCCACATTTTTCCTCTACTGCTACAGATAAAAAAATTAAAAGGATTTCTGCTGAGATTGCTAAAATCACTACTAAGCCTCATAGACACTACCAAAGTAGCCAGCATTTCCAGTACAAGGGCCAAAATTGATGGTACCTATGCAGAAGATGACATGGTACCTATGCTACTGTCAGAATCGCCCATAAATGCTAAAGCATGACATTCTCCCCTACTTTTATCCTGGCCCATTAGCTAGAAAGTGTTGGCTTCGTGAGCTTCGGTGCTTACCAGCCCCATGAATTGCCCATGGACTGTTGTACATCATATATGTCTTGAGATTTAGAAACCTAAAACCTTCCTTTGTTTCTTTTTCACACTTCCACTGTGTTAGGGACTTATGTTTTATATACCTCATCCATTCCACTATTTAGACCTCCTTCCCACAAAGTCCTTTAGTTTCTCATAAAAAGAAATTCCAGATGAGTCCCCATCATTGAACCTCCAGACATGTCTAAACATCAAAATCGTCTAGTGACTATCCACAGTGAGATTTGTGAATCCCTAAAATATAGAAAATGAAGTTTGGTTTTCCACTCAAAAAACAATAGATTTAACATTGCATCATGCAAAGTCATCTAGCATCCTTAGGCAAACCATTTTTTATGTGTCTCTCTTTAACTGGTAAATTTCTCAAGAGAAGACTCATAGTTCCTATTTTTCCAATCGTTTTCTAAGTACTTAATAAACATTTATTTAATGTTTACTGTCAAGTTTGCAAGGCAATAAAGTGAATTAACAAGTCAAGTCAAAAGATCAGGAAAAATCCAGTTTTGTGTGTCTATTATTAAGGTTCTTTGTTTTAGCTTGTTTTATACTAAATAAATAATTTTCTTGATTTTTATCTCCTTTTCACATATTAACATGTTGAAAAAGAAAACCAAAGGTCATGTCCACTAATCTGTGTGGAAAGGTTTCCCCAGATTATTGCATTTGCAAGGTTTTCCACTTTTACACTAAGATTTGGTAGCTGATGGAACACTGAGGGCCAGTAACAGCAGTTGCTAATGGAAACAAATCCTGAGAATAAACAGGAGGAGATCATGGGAAGTAGCATGGAGAAAATTGTAGAGTTTCAGGGAGGATATCAAAGTAAAAATAGAATAATTTAGAAATCACCATCTTTCTTTGAATGGATATCCTGGCAGTCAAAGTCCCAAACAGAAGCTACTTGAGCCAAGACTTCCTTTGAAACCACTTGTATTTCATGGAAACTAATTTTTAAAATGCTCGGTGGTTTGGGAAAATGAAGAGTCAGTTTACAAATCATTATCCACTTCGTGAAAAGAAAAAGAAAAAGAAATCATCAAGAATCCAGATTTTAAAACCATATAACAGAGTTAAACATTGTCATGTGACAAATTAGAGGGACATTGGAGTAATTTCAACACAGTCAGATCATCAGCCCCTGGTCCTCCTAGTGATTATGCTCTCGGTTTACATACATCCCTGCGTTACTGTGGTGTCTTAATAACATCTGTTAAAAGTCCTGACATGTCAGTAATGTGAGGAGAGGACATCCCCCAGTACCTATGCCAATAAGCAGATGTCTGTTCTAGTTACTGAGGGTTGGAGTCTTTTTGACTATATATAGCTCACACTTCTCTAATCTCCTTGCTTCAGAAGGGGGAATATTTAATAGTTTAATTAAAGTAAGCAAGTTGTGATCACTAACTCTGATTTTTGTGTCAGATTAAAAAGTAAATCTATGATAGAGTGCTCTACTAATGTGCATGGGGCTAGTGTATGTTAAAACTAGACATGGAAAGAAAGGTACATTAATTTTCTGTCCAGCACGGGGATTCAACTCAGAAAATTGAACATGCTAAGTCAGCTCTTCACCACTGAGCTCCAGCCCCAGACCCAAAGTTACCTTAAATATGAGGGACCTACTTATTACAATGGTACTTTTTGTTTGTTTTCCCATTTCAGAGATTGAAAGATTATGTCTCCAATTATTTTAAGTACCAAGTTTAATTTTTGCTTCTCCTAGACCATGCACTTTCATCTGTTAAGGCCTTTTTCACAGTCTTTACTCATCACTTGGAATTGTTACGATTGTTACAACCCTTCAAGTCTGAAATTCAGTATCTCCTCCTCCTCCTCCTCCTCCTCCTCCTCCTCCTCCTCCTCCTTCTTTTTGTGGTGCTCAGGATCTAGTATCTTCTTGATGGAACTTTCGTCAACTGCTCTGGGCCAAATCAGTTAGAATTTCCTTCAAGCTCCCATGGAAATGACAGTGGCCATTAAACATGTTAAAATAAGGTGCTTATTTCTCTACCTCCTCTCTCAGATTGCATTTCTCAATGGCAGGAGACCTGTCTTGTTCTCTTTAGACTTCTGTTGTTTAGCACATTCCGGAACACAAAAGAGAAAAAAGAATGATTGTTCAATGAGTGAATCTGCCTTCTAGATCTTCCCTACACACCTCATTCCTGTACCATACATGCACTTTATGCTTCAGACATATAGGACTATTTGCCTTTTGAATCTTTTCACTTTTTTGTTTGTTTGTCACAATAGCTTTGTTCAAACAAGGCAAATAAGTTTGCCTTGCTTATCCTTGGCAGAGACAGAAGATATTCATAGACACTTGATATAGGAGAGCTGTTCCCTGTTGTATTTTAAGGAACTCCTGAGTACTGCCACGTCTGCCAGTAACTCTACCAACAAAGAGTTTTCATTTACCTCACAGCCCAGTCCTATTTTAATTCTCAAGTACTTCTGGAAAGAGCAGACATTCATTTGTCTGCATATGAGTGTGTCTGATACTTTCCATTGAGCAAATTAACTGAAGATGAGGGAATAATTTTCTCAGTTTTGAGACAATCTCCGTGCTTTACTGGATATGTGATTTTGAGCAGAACATTTCACTCTGTCTCAAGTCCTCAACTGAAAAATTATGATAATGATAATAACCACCTCAGAACATTACTATCTATTTATACGGTTCAGTTGAATGTGTAACTGTGATGATAGTCACTATTTATTAAATATATATTTGCATTTATAGTTATTTACATAAATTATTCAAGTTAATCATCTCTGTACCCTTACAGAACAAATATTTATAGCCATCTTTTACAGAAAATTTACTCTAAGTCATGACTGTATGTGTGAAAAACATGACCAGTATAGTCATCCAGGCAAAGAGAGCTGGAATATGACAAGGAAATAACTAGAATGTAGAAAGGAATATTAGACAATCTGATTAATATGGATTTTTACTCATTATAATGCTAAAGTTGTTAAGAAAAAAAACAGAGTTCTAATTTGAATAGGAGCCACTATCTTTAATAAAATAATACAAAGTCAAGACTATTTTAGCAAAACCAATAAGGACTTATAGATGAAATCTCAAGAGGCCATAAATTTTACAAAAGCTAAAAACAAATCATGCGTTTGATTAAGGGAAAATTGATCATTATCTTAATACAAGTCAGGTATCAAGCTAGACCATTGTGATGAATAAATTGAATGAATAAATACTTTTCACATAAATTCCATCTCTTTTCAACAAAGGGAAACTTTTATCTTGAGAACTTAAAAGTAGAAGACAGATGCCAAAAATCATGTGCCAAAGATTAATTTCTAATGGTAATTACAAAAGTAAAGTATCAAACTTAGTATTAAGGTCTCTTTTAAGGCTTCCAACACAGAAAAGTATTTCCAATACATATTATTTCAGGGTAATTCAATATGTCAACAATCTTTACATTCTAAATCCTCAGATCTACACAAAGTTTTCTCCTGGGGATTTTGAATGTGTAACTGTGATGATAGTCTTTTGGGCTGAGGCAACAAATACTGAGCCACATTCTATGGCCCTACATCCAATTAATTTTTCTTTCCTTAATCTGGCTAGCCCTGTTTCCAAAAAGAGATTTGTATACATGCATATCATCAGCATATACTATTTCTGCAGACTTCCTCTGAATTTTCTCAAATACATTTTTCACCCTAGCAAAAGGTTTCAAGAAAATAATAATGCAAAGGGGAAAAAGAAAAGATAAGTGTGTAAGAAGAAATTAGAAATTTGGGTTCGGATTCTGCATACTCAGGTTTGAATCCTATCTTTTCCATTTACTGGTTGGATTCACTCTGGTAAGTCATTTAAGGATTTTATTACAAAAGTGAACTTAGTTTAAACTTATGGATAATAGTGATAGCTATGTGAGAGCTGAACAGGAAAATGAGTGTAATACTACTAGCAGAACTCTGGTTTTTAGTATGTATCAATAGTTATTATCATTATTAGACTTGATGTTTTAGAAATAAGAAAATGTGTCATTCTGTTTCAATTTCCTTTTATCCTAACATGACATTATTCTCCAGGAATAGAGGATCATAAAGTTGTTCAGATTAATGTTCATAACTATATAAATATAGAGACTTTTTATCCAATGAGGCAAGTTTCAATAAATCATGATTTTTTTAAAGGGTAGGTCAAAGGATCTATGAATAAAATAATCCAAGGAAACATTTTGTTGAGAGTCCTGTTGCATAATCAACTCAGAATCTTTAAAAACCATTTTAAAGTTTTTTAATAAGTAAAGAACTAACTACATCCATCCTTTATACATGTTTAATTAAAGAAGTAATTTTAATATGGCAGTATTTAAACTTTAATAGGAGTTTATTTTATTTCATCCTGTTCATTTGTTTATGTCAGTAATAAAATTTATTTTTTTTCTAATACTGTAATGAATTTTCACTGTTATTTTATACTAGATTTAAGCATGTGTAAAAAATAAAAACAAGATGGCAGCACTTCAAAGCTGCTTGGAAAGGACTGTATGAAGTTGGGATTATTGTTAAATGTATTGGGGAAGCTTTGCTTTCACCCACAACTGTGCATAAGGTTAAGCTTGAATTTCTCATTGAATTTCATGTTATCATGTCCACAATTATAATTAGATTTAAGACTAAAGTTTACATTTTAATTAGAGCTCACCTTGGTGGGAGAGTAAATTCTAATATCTTGGCAGATGTACAGGTGAGAGTATATTTCAGATAATAAGCAAGATCAGTGCAAATGCTGAAACAAAAAGTCTCAGTGTGAAGAGTAAGAATTAGTGTTGGTTTTGTTTTAACATTCTTAGAAATATAGAGAAACAATGCTAAGCAGGTGTGATTTCTATTCAAGAAAAAAGTTCATGGTGAAAGTTGTAGCTAGGTCATTTTAAGCCTGGATGTTGATTTATAGCTTAAATTTTTTTTTAACATCCATATAAGCTGAAAGAGAATGTGAATCTGAGATGTGAAAATAAAATTGCTGTTGTCCATTTATGATTTTAATGATGTAGACACTAAAAGCCATTTCTAGTCTTGGCCTGTGGCTGGTAGGATGCATCCTTATTGAAAAAACATGTGTGCACATACTTAATGTTAGGGGGAGATCTGTCAGCCACTCTTCAGGCACGCTGGCAACTAAAATAATGTGACAGAAGGTAAATCTCTCAAATCACTTTTAAAATATGGTTCCACAAAAAATTATTTTGTTACTGTTTGTATAGCACAAATTACATTGAAGGGTCATTATTTTTTAAATAAACTCTCTCTTTCTCAAGACCTCAAATTACTTTAAAGGAGCTATTTTCCTACAAACTTTATCCTACAGTGACTATCTCAGGACCAGGTATACAGTGGGCTGTGGAGAAATTTTTGTGGAAGTGAAGCACATGATTCTGTAGTCAGTGTAGACACATTCTCAAATGAGCAATTGCTTAACATACTAAATCAAGGAGACTTGAACTCTGGAAAAGGGCATAGGAATCACATGAATAAGCTTATTTCACAGACAAGAAGCTAAAAACTTAAAAAATGCAAGATTTATCTAAGACCAGCACTGGACCACAGAGCTCCCTCCAGTGCCACTTCCTGAACCTAATTACCCCAGTCTTTGCTCATGGAAAGTCCCTGGTGCAAGAGAGTCATTGCTTTGGTGAATATTTTATTTCAGATTCACACACTGAAAAGCTGTGGGATACTCCTAAGTTAATTCAGGGCTCACAACTAAATGCCCAGTTCTATAGAAAGATATGATAAAGACTCTTCATGAAGCAAAAGGCAAATTGGTACTTCTGCTAAATATCTATTGCTTTTTAGTTCACAAAGTCATAAAGTATACATAACAACTAAAAATGTTAGTGTATTTTGTGAGATCATAAGAGAGCAAGGTTTGGATGAAAACAATTTTTCGAAGGAAATTTACTTAATTAATTAATTAAAAATCAAAAACTAAGTGTAATAACCTTTACATATGAATACTTTTTAAAAAAAAAAAAGTACCATTATCTTCACCAACTCTTGACTATCTTTTTTATGTTTTATTTATTTTTTGTTTTGTTCTTGTTGTAGATGGACACGATACCTTTATTTGTTTATTTATTTTTTTTATGTGGTGCTAAGAATCAGACTCAGTGCTATACACATGCTAGGCGAGTGCTCTATCACTGAGCTACAACCCCAGCCAACAAATCTTGACTATTTTTATTATTACAACTTATTGATATTCCGGCTAAAGTTGACATACTTGTCACCACCTTGACACAATGCACTTTCTTTGTCAGTAAATAGAGTAATAGCCATGCATGTGGCCTCTGTATCAAAGATTAACTTCTTCATACTTCAATTAATCTTTTTTGAAATGAATATCACAACATAATCACTTCATAGTATCATTGAAATAATCAAATAAACTGGCACATGTATAACACCATAGAACATATTGTGGTTCACAGTGTGTACTTCATCAATGTAACATACATTCAAACTCCTGGACATAAAGTTATGAATTCTTCAATGTGCCTTCTAAAACTGACACATGAAAGAAAAGAAAATTTGAAGTTAAAGGAAATAATCAGATTTCTTATAAGTCATTCCTTCTTCCTTCACAAATTTGAATTTATTACTAAAAAAGGTAAACAGAAAACTGTTTAAAATTTTTGCTTGATAAATCAATTAATGAAAAGCATTAAAAAGCAAAAAGTGTATAACTCTAAAATGATTTGTTTTATTTGTTTTAAATTATAATTTAAAATATGGAAGCAATAAATAGAGAAATGAATGAAAATCTGACAAAGACTAGCTGAATAGAACTTAAATTCATGCCTACCCCATGATACCTTTATTTAAAATAAAAATATGTATAATTTTGTGGAAAAAATAGAATAAAAAGAATTAATTCTGAAGAAAGATGAATGATCAAATCACATTATCACATTTTACAAGTATGTTTTATACATAAATGCATTTGTTAAGGTAACAGAATGTAAATTAACTATACAGCAAAGGTAAAAATTATCAAACAAAAACATTTTTATGCTGATAGTGACCAGCAAGCATGCTAGGTTGTGAAACTTGTAATTTAAAAACTTTTGATGGTAAAAACGTTGATCAATGCATGATGAATTACTGAAATAACTTACTCTATCAATTTGATGTAAGTATGTATATAATTTTCATTTTTGTTTTTAGAGTAACAAAACATGGAAAGATTTTATTAGTTCTCTAATTTCAATTCTCACTTGCTATGGTGGTCCTTTCTTTGGAACCCCTGACAGATCTACTTTTACACAAATACCTTATGGTGCAAGCATTTGCTGTTCCTTGAAAGAAACAATTCCTCTATCAAAAGTATGAAATAAAAATATAATTGATAATCTTTTCTTTCTGTTGAATTCAAGCCAGTCTTCCTGTAACTTACAAACCAAATCATTATGAAGACTCTTGATAGTTTTTTTTTTTCATATCAAACATCCCAACACTTTTACATTGCCCTTAGATTTACTATCTTCCAGTCCCCATTCTTTCCTCTTTGTCTTTATCTCTCTCCTGAATGATGATATAATCTGACCACTATAAAGCAGAAGAGGACTTTTACCTCCATCCTTTGGATATCATATCTATGTTAAAATGTTTTATCAACATTTTCACAGTGTAGATTTGCACTAGGCATATAAGCTTTTCAAGTTCTTAGAGAATTTAATAATCTTGTTGGTAACATTTTTGTCCTTCCTTGAGAAGTTCTAGTTTACTTATGTTAGCAGGGTAACATAAGTTACCCTGAAGATTCTGTCCAGTGTGTGTTCATAGACATGAGTTTATGGGATGCATGACTCATACAGACACTATTTCTCTGCATAGCGGAAGCTGACAGACTAAACAGTTGCATGTGAAAAGTGGCAAGAATGCTGAGCTGTCAAGCTGACTTCTCAGTGCCATTGGTGTAATACAGTAGAAATAATTGCTTAGATTAGGTTTTGGAGTAGTCATTTATGCACACAAATAAACCCCAGCTTTGACCTTTATACCTGAATGACTTTGAACATATTCCACATTTAGTTCCCATGGTTTAATCTTGAATAATTCCTATCTTATGGTATCTAAAATTAGATGGTTTCTAAAATTAAAAAAGATACCATATCATGTAGTTGTTAAAAACATAAACTTTAAGGTCAGAAAATTTTGATTAAACTCATCCACTGACTAGTTTGTTGATCTCAGATAAGCCTTGATTTTTAATTCTGTAAAGTCAAGATAATTCTTTCTTCTCAATAAGTTACTGATTATTATATTGGCTATTAATATATAGTACAGTCGTGTCTAAAGGAAAGTAATCAATACGTGATAATTTCCTGAACTCAATATGAGAGGAGATACAGTAGACATGGTAATTGATGGAAACTTTTCTGGAGAATCAGAAAAAATCCTTTAGGGAAAGAAACCTTGTAAAAATTATGCAAATAAGAGCTCAAAAAGAAGAGTTAAATACCTCACAGAATGATATGAAAGTCTTCCTGTAATTATTTGCATAAAATTTTGCCTTGCTCATTAAAATATGTTCTCACAGACAGCAAGGCCATTATTTCCATATAACAAGCAAAATTTCTTGCATATTAAATAAGAAAGGTAAATATCATTCTTTAAATTTGTTTTCTCATTTATGTAATGGTATTAATAATGCCTGCCCCCATTATATAAGAGTTTTATATTAACAAGAGAACCATTACTATTAACAGTGATATAAATCATAATAAGATCTATAAATTTTAGCTTGTCATGTGCTAATAGGTCTCATTATTGTGTTTTTTTATTATATTACTGCCTCATCACAGGCGACTGATCTTCCAGGCTGACCTCCATGTATTGTCATTACATTACCATTATTCTAATTTGTGTATGTATGTGTGATGTGTGTATGTGTGTGTGTGTGTGTGTGTGTGTGTGTGTGTGTGTGTGTAAGAAAGAGATAAAATTGGGCATATGTGTCAGTGGCTATCCCCAGAAATCCCTGGTCCTTAAATTTAAGGTCAGTGATGTGCTGTTGGGATGTGGTAGGAAGAATTCTTTCATTAATGTTAACGAGTTGGGGTGATCTGAATGGGGAGAGAGTGTAAAGGGTGGAGGTATCAGATGGCAAGGGTATTCATTCCATCAGGTCAGCAAATAGTGTGGTCATAAAAAGTCTTGAAATAAGGCCACCAAGACTAATTGAGCTCTACCTCTATAAAAATAAAGGTGAAGGCTAATGTGCTTTAGCTAAGAGTTCATCTGTAAACCTTTACATATTGAAAAAGGCCCCACACAGCGTGCCCAGACATGGAATACATCAAAAAATACATCAAAAAACAGTGCAAATCCAGAGGAACGGGAGTCCTATTGTGGTCCACAGGTACAAATGAGTCCCTCGCCTGAAAAAAAAAATGAAATGTAAAACCATTTTTCTGAACTTCACTTCAGAATAAATAAAAGAGAAAATGTGAGGAGGCGTGTGAGTGCAATTCTCACACTTCTGAATTCCATCATTAAAGGGATGATTTATACCGATGAAAAATGCAGTGGAAAGGTAGGATATAGCTAAAAGTCATGCTTTACAACTTATTTCTGTAATACGAATGCTATTTTCACATCTACCAGATTGGGATGATAAAATATTATCAGAAAAAAATGGAAAGGGATTATCAAAATATCTTATGCCACAAAATAAGCACCAAAAATATTAGGAAAATGATTTGTGCTTCCAATGGGTATATAGAAAAGTGCAAGAAAATATCACTTCAACAAAATCATGCAAAACCATAACTTATTTTTGAGCCCATTGAAAAGGTCACTAGACAATAAAAGATACCAAATTTCAGCTAGTTATAAGCCTTTCCAAGGAAAAGTGGTTCACAAACTGGTTCACCTTTCTTAGAACATTTCAGAACAAGTTTCATGATGGTGATCTAACTACCATAAATGAAGTTAAGAAAAACAGCTGAAATCTTCACAAAATTTTAAAATAAATGTATAGGCTTCAAGAGAATTTCCCCAGAAGCCCCAGACATAAGTGAAAACTATATTAACTTTCCAGGTCTGTAATATGCAAAAAATGCACATACATAAACACAAATATCAGAGACTGTATTCAGAATACAAAACAGTACATTTCTTCTCAAATTAAAAAATAATAATAATGAAGAAACTCAGAGAATTCCAAGCAGGTTAGAAAAGCACAACTAAGCAGGTCAAAGAAAAACAGATGATAGCAGACTTTCCATCAAATAGCAATCCAAAAGAAATCATAGAACTAATTTTACTAAAACAGATAATCTGAGATGGGGTTCTAGCTCAGTGGTAGAGAGTTTGCCTAGCAAACACAAGGCACTGGGTTTGATCCTCAGCACCGCATAAAAAAATTAATTAATTAATTAATTAATTTAATAAAGGTATTGTGTCCATCTACAACCAAAAAAAAAAAAAAAAAAAAGATTAAAAAGAAAGAAAACATCTGTGCTTGGGTTGTAGCTCAGTAGTAAAGCACTTAACTAGTCAATGCCAAGGGCTGGGCTCAATCCCCACTACTGGAAGGAGGAGGAGGAGGAGGAGGAACCAGCCTCAGCAACAGCCAAGCACTAAACAACTCATTGAGACCCTCTCTCTAAAAAAAATATATAAACTAGGGCTGGGGATGTGGCTCAGTGGTTGAGCATCCTTGAATTCAATCCTCAGTAGCCACACCCCCACCTCTCCCCCCACCAAAAAAAATATATGTATGGTCAAAACATATGAATTGAACTTTACAGTTTGTCAGAATGTAGGGAGCAGGGAGCATAAAGCCATCCTGTCACACAATCACAATTCAGTCTGTCTACAGACTAAAAACAACAACTTCCCAATAGTTAAAGAAAAAATTTAAAGAAACTAGTGACATGGATAAATCTTAACTCTCTCAGTGGGAACCTATTTGTAAATAATTACATAGATTGACTAAAAAAAAGAATAGGAAGGAAAGTTATACTATGCCAACAACAGTAAAAAGAAAGCTTATGTTGAACAAATTGTGTCAGATAAAGTAGACTACAAAACATTGAATTTTTATTATAAATACATTTTATAATAATAAAGGCGTAAACACTGATAAAGAGTTTGAAAATAAAGCTGATAAAACTGAAAAAATTACAGTTTTAAAGATTGCTGATATTATCAGCAATCTTTCAGTTATTGAGAGAAAAAAGACAAAAATTATTAAAATATAGATTTAAACATTACCAGTCAGCCAAATTTAGGGAGGATTTATAGAACACTCCACTCAATAACAATAAAACAAATATTTTCTTTAAAGTCCAAATGAACTTCACCAAGGTTTGGTAAATGCTCAGCCATAAGACAAATATTGACAAATTATAAACAAATTAAATAATGCAAAGTACCTTTGCTAACAACAAAATAATTAAATTAAAAATCAATAGCAGAAGATATATAAAAAATCACTAAATGTTTGAAAATTAAATGACATGACTAAATAGCTAATTGTAGAAAGATAACTTATAAAAATATACAATAAAAAATGAAAAAGAATATTTCAAAATATATACTTAGAGTTGTGGGTGCTTGGAGGAAAATTTATGACATAAAGTGCATATATTAGAAACAAGAAATATATAATCATTTAAACATCCACCTTAGGAAAATTAAAAATTATGCACAAGTTAAATCCAAATGAGACAAAAGAAAGGAAATAAATCAAAACAGAAGTCAACTAAATTAAATGATAAAAATAGTAGAGAAAAATCAATGAAAACAAATGGTTAATTATTTTAATGCATAAAATTCTATACTGATCAAGAAAAATTTGGATAAAAATATAGAATTAGGAATAAAACAGGGACATCATAATAGATCCTACTGATAGCAAAAAGAAAAAAAATAGTATAAAGAACTTTAATAGTTAATTAAATGAATATATCTAAAAGACCAGCTGTGTGAGTTCATTTAGGAAAAAAATAGCTCAAATGATTAGCCCTGTACCTGTTAAAGAAGTTGAAAATTTCCATGAAAACTTTCCCACAAAGAAACAAATGGCTCAGATGGATTCATTAGCAAATTTTCCATATATTTAAGAAAGTAATAATACAAATTCCACACAATCTTTCAAAAAAATAGTTGAGAGTAAAATTCTTCCTAATCATTTTATGAAATCAACATATTGATGATATTAAAACTTGAAAATATATTTAAAAGAAATAAATGTTCCATCTCTTTTATGAATAAATATTCTTTGCAAACATTAGCAAAAAGTAAACAAACTCATACATCATGAGAAAAAAAAAGATAATACATCATGATCAAGGAGAGTTCATACAGTCACAATTCAGTTCATCTACAGACTAAAAACAACTTCTTCTCAAATAATAAATGAAACAACTAGTGATATAGATAAACCTTAAAAGTATTAGTCTAAGTGAACAAAAGCAGTCCCCAAATACTACATACTAATTAAAACAAATTTTAAAAAGATCCAAACCCTGGCAGCATCCAATAGGAAAATGATAAAACAATAGTAATAATAAGGAAAATACTATAGTGGATATTTCATTACTATGTTCTTTGGGAAAAGCAAAAATTTGTACACAGAAATCAGATCACTGATTGCCAGGGCCTGCAGGTTGGGAAAAGGGACTGACTGAAAAGGGGCATGAGGGAAATTTGGAGGTTAATAGAAACGTAAGTATTGTTGACAGTGAAAGTTCCATGCTGTCTACATTTGTCAAAACTCATCAAAGTGTATTCCTTAAAAGGGTAATTTTTGTATGTAAATTAAAAAAGTGGACTTGAAAGAAAAAAGGAGCATTAGATAACAATACCTAAACAGTGTCAATTTCACTCACATTGGTCTTTTTTTATTGTCCTTTCTCATTTATTCTTCCAGTAAAAAATTCACTTTGTTAAACTCAAATAAATAAATCTCAATAGGATATTCATTGAAGTTAAATTAACTGGAAAAAGAATTGACATATAATCTAGAAATACATATGTGAGGAAAAAAAAAGAATTGTGTCACATTAGATTGGATAGAGAAACTCACATTGGTCTTTACCTAAGACCTCATTGTATGCCTCTTATCACTGTTTAAGGTTAAACAGCTCTGGGGCTCTTTTATCTCCCATCTTTCAATTCCTTTTCCAATGGTTTTTACTAAAAGGAAAGAAGAAATTGTAGCAAGGAAGTTGAGTAGAATCTCAATGTTCTGTCTGTCCCCCTGCCCCATAGATTGCTCATGACTGGCTTTTGTCTTTTAATGGAAGGTCAGACTTCGGTTAGACAACTTTCTCTACCTGGATCCCTCTATCTCTGGATCCCTGTAAAATCTTTCCACCGGAATGCCTATTGTTGGTTAATGTTATTGCACTATCCCTTCTGGTGCCTATACACTATACACAAATTACATTTCTCTCAACTTCCCTCAACTTCTCTTTACTGCCAGTCCAAACTGATATGGATAACAGGTTCAACCCCTGGTTCCATCGCTTTGAAGCCAAGAACTTGGGCTATCTATTTAAGTGGAGTTTATTTATTTATTTATTTATTTATTTATTTAGCATCTGTTCCATGTGAATAATACCTCCTTTGCAAGGTTGTCAGGGAAATTAATGATATGCAATCTGAAAAATCTTTCATTAATATTTTCTCCCTTTCTCATCGTAAGTTTCTTCCCATCTATCACAGGATGATTATTTTCCTTATATTCTCTTTGTTTGCATGTATTCATTTGTCCTCTCTCTTTAAAGATATTTGAATTTTTTGTCATGTAAAAATGCATCAATAAGTCACTTAGTGTATAATGTACAGAAGTCTGTATAAGTGGCTTAAATGTACCATGGTTGTGTTCCTGGAATAAACTGTTTCTATTTCTATTGCTGCAGAACAGTTAAGTCAAACTTTTGAATTAGGTCAACAAAATCCACAAATAGGGTGGAATCTTTGGACTGTCTACGCAGGGACAGATCTGGAATAAATCAGCCACAGATATCACTTGTCAGCATGCTAAGGGAGGCATTTCCAATAAGGGTAGAAGGTACGTCAGGAATATTGGCTATGGTAGTATTATGATGCACCCGTTAAATCTATATTGAGAGTTTTCCATCATGTGCATTCAAGCAAACATAATTGTTTTATGGCAGTAATGTCTAAACACAGGTCCACAACTAGGCTGTATTTTTATCTTGACTTGTGAACTATCACTGCCAACCTCTCAGATTTCAAACTTGTTGAGACATATGTTATCCCTGGAAACCCTTCATAAAAATGAAGCATTTTACTGTTCCACCAATTCAGTGTGCTCTGGTCAGTTCCCCTATCTAGTTCCAAATTAACCATGTAATAGTTCCTATACTAGTGAGTAGTATTTTGAATGGCTTTTAAGCAAAACCAAAAAGAACAAATTTATTTCTGTTTGTGCAAAAACATAATCTGGTTTGGATTCTCTTTTCTAGCTTTTAAACAGTGAGTCAGAAATGCAGCTATGGGCGAAGAACTGGATATGGAATTAGGGAAATCTGTATTTGAAATCCGGCTCTGCTAGTAACCCTTAGCTGTGTGTTCTCTTCAAGACACTTGATTTATCTGAGCCTCAGTCCCTGTATCTGTTAAATGAGGACCTGCTGGTGAAGCAAATAAGTCCATAATGATCTAATGTCATAACATATTACCTTTAAAACTTAGGCATTTATTTTTTTACTAATTTGTGTATGTAAGGATATATGTGTTAGTGGTAGGAGATAAAAATGAAGAAAATTTTCAGACAGAGGCAGGAATATTTTGGTTGAAAGGAAATTAAAGTACTGGAGAACAAGAGCAAGATAAGAATGATTACAACGTCTGCATTTATAGCCCACATGTCACAGTTTGGTATTTATAGGTTTTCTAGTGACAGCCTTCCCAGTATAGCCATGTTAATTATGAAGTAGCTGCTGGTTTCACTGACACAGCACTGTGCACCTGACGGAGGCTGGAACTATTCATCATTTCCATGGACAATCATTTAATTTAAAGGTCCAAAAAACACACCAATAAATCAGTTTGGGTTTCTGATCATAATCTCCCTAAATCTTACTTTGAAATGCCCTGGTGACTTTAACAAATCTTCATGCATTTAATTTCCCAAATATGATTTGTAATACTCAGAGTTGGACTAAAACCTCAGGAAGAGGTGATGGGTCAGAAACGGAACACAATACTAAATGTAGAATTAAATTTTCCAGAGTTAAGCTCCCATTGCTACTTAAGTGCCATAATCAAAGCAATAGATAAAATAAATAAGGAGAGGAAGAAAAAGGGGAGAGGGAAGGAAGGAGGGAGGGAGGGGAAAAGGAGGAAGGAGGGAGGGAGGGGAAAGAGAGAGAAGGGAGCTTGAAGAGAGGCTTGGGAACATGTTCAGTGGAAAATCTGTAGAAATGATGTAAGAGACAGCAAAGGCAGGGATTGGAGTAAGGGGTGTATAGCTGAGACTATAAAAACTCAGAGAGAAAACTCTCCATCAGGGCTGAGTTTGGGAGAAACTGCACATACAAGACTCTAAAGTTAGGCACCCCTGGATTTTCACAAGGTAAGTTAAATGTAAAAATTTGTAAAGATCTAAGAGATTATTTTACTTAACTATTATATTTATTTACACATACTTGTAAAATATGTTGCTTATGTCTTGATTTTGTTAAAATGTTTTTGATAATTTTTCCTTCTCTCAAAGAAGTAGAAAAGCTGGAATATTTCTATAGCACAAGCTTAAGGTGAAGCTAATAATCTGCTCAGACACTATCTTTCTTATATTCTTTGTGCTTTTTTTTGCATTTCATAAGAAAAAGGAAAGTCAGGAGAATGATTCTATGTCAGTAGAAGTATTTTGCTTTCATCACAGAAGCTCAATATCAGAAAAAAAATTAATTTTTTTATAAAAGTTGTCTAAACAATCTGGATGGAAAAGAAAATGTTCTGTTATCCTATTCAGTGATTGGTTTAATAATGTAAAATATACATTTGAGTTCTGTCTGACACAAATTCAAATTTTTGTTTCAGTTTGGAAATACAAGCATATGCTCAATAAATTCAGCTCTAACAATGTAAAATAGTATTATTTTGAATTACTGTAATAGACTCTATAGAATTAGGAATATGAGAATTATTTGAGTTATCCTTCTAGAAATGGATTATGGTAATTTTAATGCCCATGTAAGCTATAGAATAGACAGTGTCATAGATAACAATCTACCCAAAATCATCAGGCACATTTTGTATCTCCTTTTCACTTTGATACTACTCTTCCGCACTCTTATGGAACTTTTCTAAGAGCCTTTTATAGATACAAGTTCAAGTCCCCCCTCTAATTGAGTTGCACTGTGGCCTCGCTCAAGAAATTTATTCACAGACTCTCTAAGCTAATCTTTAGATATGACCTAATTAACCTCTTTGCCTATACTTAATTTACTGTGATCCTTCTCCACCAGAAACCTTTGGCTTAGATTCATTGGCATTACTGGAGTAGAATAACCTTTGTTAATCCTGATTTCAACAGCTTTGTGACCTTGGACTAGTCACTCAGCTTCATTGTGCTGGAGTCTGTGAGGTGAGATAGGTGAGATGCAAGTTCCTTTCTAGCCTTGGACACCCTGCTTAGCAGACCAAAGCACATCATCTGGATGTTCTGGCTTAAGCCACTGTTTAGCTAAAGCTCTCCCCATTTCTCCAAATAAGTTTCAGGACGCGGCTCTGAAGCAAAGAGAACATAATATGCCAGCAGTTGCCAGATGCCTCAGTTGGTTTGCAATGGTTGCTGGTCCTCAGCATTGCCCTTGCTCTATTCTAGTCTGTTCTAGTCACCTACATGGGCTCAAGCCTCCTTACCAAGCACCATGCTTTCACCACCACCTTCTGCTGCCTCCTCTTTATGCACTACTGTCTCCCCTCCCGTATTTCCTCTCCTTTGAGCAAGTTCATTCCAAAATGGACACTTTCTTCTTCTACTGAGTGCTAAATTCAACAATTTGTAATATCGCAATCTCCCTCCTAAAATTCTGTATTCCTTTGATATGTGTGGCTCCGAATGTGAAAAGCACACTCTAAATATCAGATGAAGGCCTGGGGGTGTAGCTGTGTGGTAGAGCACTTACCTAGCATGCATGAGACACTGGGTTCAATCCCCAGTACCGTATAAATATAAACAAATAAAATAAAAGCATAAAAGATATAATAACATTTTTTAAAATATAATATGAAATAATATTAAAAATTCATTTCAGTTAATAAATTAGAGCTTGAAAGATAACTATGATTTGGGTTCAACTGAGCTCTCTTTCCTTTGTCTTCTGCCCTGGAGGATATTTCTATTATTGCATACTAATATTTTCATGACTGAAAACAATGATAATTCATTAAGTATCATAGTGATTGCTACTTAGAACTCTCTTTAGTAAAATTCCTTACCCCCCCCCCCTTGGCTGGGGATGTGGCTCAAGCGGTAGCGCGCTCGCCTGGCATGCGTTGGGCCCAGGTTCGATCCTCAGCACCACATACCAACAAAGATGTTGTGTCCGCCAAGAACTAAAAAATAAATATTAAAAATTCATTCTCTCTCTCTCTCTCTCTCTCTCTCTCTCTCTCTCTCTCTCTCTCTCTCTTCTCTCACTCTCTCTTTAAAAAAAATTCCTTACCCCCATTCAATATTATTTTCTTTATTATGTTTTATTTTTATCACTATGTTGTGATTCTAGTTTCCAAGGACTAACTGTATTCCTTGAAATTAAGAATGCAAACTGATATTTTTTCATAAAAATAAAAGTTTTTGAAGTCACCACATTTGAAAGGCAATGTCAGGCTAATATAATTATTATTTGTTAATTGATTCATGTGAATCACTTTACCTGTATTATTTTTACTCCTCACAATAAACCTGCAAAGTATGTCTTTGCCCCATTTACCTGATGAATATATTAAAATAGAGGCTAAGTAACATGCTCCATCAGGATGCCGATCAAGGTCTACATAACCTAAGAATTGACACATTTCTACTAATGCATATTTTTATAGTGGAAAGTGTACATGCAATACTAGGAGTTAAGAGACCAAATTCTAAAGTAACTCAGCTTAATTTCAGTTCATCAATTTTAAACAAAATAGAATTATAATGCTTTCCATATTGACCTATCCTGATTTGTGAGATTAAAGGGCATGAATTAATTTCCCAATAAGCACTGCAGATTATTTAAAGGTTGTCTCTAACAATTATAGCTGAAGGAAATGCATGCATTCCAGAGAGTCTGCTCCTGTGGAAAGAAATCCTTGCAAGTGAAGAACCTGGAGGACCAGGAAAGTAACTGACTTTCTTTTACATCCCTGGTACCTGGTACATGCTGAGTATGCCTAATAAATGTATCCTGTGGTTGAGTATTATAAAATACATATAATATATATATTTTATATATGTACATATAAAATATATATATTTTCTTCTTTTTAAAAATTTTTTCTTGTAGTCATAAATGGACAGCATGCCTTTATTTATTTTTTTTTCATGTGGTGCTAGGGATCAAAACCAGTGTCTCACATGTTCTAGACAAGCGCTCTGCCACTGAGCTATAGCCCCAGCCTCTATTTTTCTTTCTTTGTTTATATTTGGAAGAGTACTGTTTCATTGATTGCATTGACTTGTTTAATGTAATTTAAATGTAAGAATTTTATTAAAATATATCGATAGAAAGTGGGATAAAGAGGGAAGGGGGTGGTCATGTCCCACATTATCATAAGGCTTATTTATATGTAACATTTTACTTTGTTTATTCGCTTTTACCCTCTGAAAGATTTTTTATGCTCCATAAAAATTGCCTCTGTACTGAATAGCCATCCAACTTGCTTATGGGCAATTCTACAGCTCTTCCCCATCCATAGTTTTAAAGGTACTCTCTTTTCCCATTTGTGAGCATAAGCATATGAATTAAAGAATAAATTTTCTTAGCAGAATTGTTCATAGTCATATGCCAAAGTTCTTTTTGGCTTGTCCATGTCATGGTTTTATATCAAAAAATATTTAGTTATTCAGAGATCTAAGTGCAGAATAATATCTAATAAGGAAAGCTCTGAAACTCTGGAGGAATGATTATTGGGGAATGATGCTGCATGTTGCTTTCTTTAGAGTAAGAGTCTATGATGTAAAACATTTATGGCCATGTCAGGATTCTAGTAAGAACTTCATCACAGTTTAATATAGGTGTAAAAATTTGGATCAATCTTTTTTCTAAATCTAGATAAGATTGTTGATATGAATTAGTATCCATACGGATAACACTGGGATTTTAATATCTGCCCTGCATTCCTGTTTACTGCATGAGGCTTCTTCACTCATTCATTCAACTTGATGTTGACTCTATGCTAAGTATTCAGCTAGGTGCAAAGATTAATTTGGGGATATGGCATAGTCTTTGCTCTCAAGAAGGTTACAACCACAAATAACTTTTGTTAAACATACAGATCTGGGTTTTCTAATAATAGGATTTTTCTTTAAAGTAGTATTGTAGGTTTCTGCCTTTATTTTATTTTATTTTATTTGCAAATAAAAGACTAGTAATCCGACTGAAAATTCCAACTAAACGAACAAACAACAACAAAAATAAAACAGAGGCACTTAAGCACAAAATTTTGAGATTTTTCAAAGGCAATAGCATCAGAAAAAGAATGAAAATGGTGCCATACATGTGCACTAGAAAATTACCATTCTTCCTGATTTGTATTACACAGGGAAAGTCATTTTAAAAGACAGATGTCCACCACATTAACAACTTATCCATAAAATCCTTGCTTTAGATGAAATTAGTTTTGGAGATGGAAAAATGTTTTATACTTCCACAAATAGGTTATACTTGAAAGAGCGTGAAATTGGGAGTCTGAAAATGTAACTTGTTGTTCTGGCTCTTCTGACTGGTTTTGTGACTTTGGAAAATTTACTACTGCCAATTGAAGAGCAATGAGAAATGGAGAACACAATCCTGGTATTTTAATTCTTTTTTTTTATAGCAGGAATTGAACTCAGGGACACTCTAACACTGAGCCATGTCCCCATCCCTATTTTGTATTTTATTTAGAAACAGGGCTTCACTGAGTTGCTTAGTGCCTCGCCATCTCTCAGGCTGGCTTTGAACTCACGATCCTCCTGTCTCGGGCTCCCAAGCCAATAGGATTACAGGCACACACCACTGCACGTGCCTTGGTATTTTAATTCTTTAAAAAATTGGAAAGTGTTACATTTCTTAGTTTCAATGTGCACCTTCTTTTCAGAATCATACCCCACCATAAAGTAAGATGTCCATCACACAATTTGTTAAAATCAAATTTTCTAAGGAGAATCTTAAATGAGTAATTCTCAGATGTACTTTATGAAATTGATGTAGATGATGTATGTGACAGAATCTACAAGCTATAAGGTTCAAGGAAGTGTCTCAACCAACTGATTGCCTCACACTGAAGAAAACTAGAAACAACCTTCTTTAAAATTCTGTTCAAACATTGTTACTTATTGAAATATCAAGGTTATCTATATAAGGAAAAACTATTATTGATCCTTTTGATTTTTCATTACAAATTTTGCAGATTTTCTCTATGAATGGCTCTAAATTCTATAGGTGATTGTTTAGTGCATGTAACCTTTATGTTTTCTAGTAGAGCTTGGCTTCAAAGATCTACCTTCAGCTTAATCATGAATTTTACAACATTTAATCAAACCTTTCACATTATCATATGCTTTACAAATGTTTTCATGTACCATTTTAAAGTTCCCAGTGCAGAGATATTATCTATGATAAAATAAGAAATCTTATGAGATGTATATATACATCTTTATATATTTTTAGTAAATAACATTAAATAAACAAATATGCTTATTGCTCTTAGTTGGCAACTCTAAGCCTATTTCATGTTTTTTGCTAACTCTAAGCCAATAAAATAATTAAGTTTAACTAAAATTAATTAATTAAAATTTTGTGAATTAAAAAAGTGACTTTTATTCAACAATTTAAGAGTTTGGGTCAAAGTTACCAGGCCAATAAGGAGCACAGCAAGGATATTTATCACCATTTTTCAAATCTAATACTGATTTTTTCCTAATCACCCCAGAAATAATTTTTCTGATGTTAATGAATAGCTGTTCATTGATTAAAAGCTTTATTTTTTAAATATTCATTTACTCATAACCAAAATTATTGTAGTAATATTATATAGCAAATATATGAAGATATAATTATGTGATATTGGTAGAAAATTTTTGTTATCAAAACCTCCCGATTTATTTCTTTTGGATGAATTCCAAGGAGTAAGAGAGCTGGGGCATATACTGATTCTATTTCCTAATCTTTTATGTAATTTCCATACTGCTTTCCAGCATGGCTGTACTAATTTGCATTCCTGCCAACACTATGTGAGTGCACTTTTTTCCCACATCCTTACCAGCATTTCTTATTATTTGTATTCTTGATAATCACCATTCTGAATGGAGTGAGATGAAATACCAGTGTAGTTTTGATTTGCATTTCCCTGATACTGTAGAGATACAGGCACACAAGTGTTTATAACAGCACAATTCACATATCCATGTTGTGGAACCAGCCCAGGTGTATGCCAACAGATAAATGGATAAAGAAAATGTGGTATCTATACACAGTGGAGTTTTACTAAGCCATACAGAAGAAAGACACTGGAGAACATCATGTGGCATTTGCTGGTAAATGGAAGGCACTGGAGAACATCATGCTAAATGAAATAAACCAGACTCAGAGAAAGTCAAAGGTTCAATGTTTTCTCTCAAGACCAAAATGGCAAAAAAGGGGAAGAGCGGGGATCCCATAAAAATAGAAGAAGGATCACTGGAGCAGAGGAAGGAGATGAAGGGGAAGGGAGGAGAGAGAGGAAAAAGGAGGAACAGTGGAATGAAAATGACTAAATTATGACATACACCTATACAAATATGCCACAGTGAATGTCACCTTTATGTATATCTATAAAACACTGACTTTAAAATATTATGAGTAAATAGAAGAGCAGTAGAGTAGAGGAAGGAGAAAAGAGGGAGGGAGAAGGGGAAAGAAAGAGGAAGTACTACGGACTGAAATGAAACAAATTATATTCTATGTCTGTATTATTATGTCAAAATGCACCCAGTATTATGTATAATAATAATGCACTAATAAAAACATAAAGGACTCTCCTCTTTTTGTATCCACCTTTCTGCATCCACTAAGATTTTTGATTTCTGAGAGTCTACTCAAATAATTATTTTATCTTGATAGACTATTTATTCCAAATGGTAGGGAGTAGGCCTCAGTCAACACTTTAAAATTATTAATATTAACTGTGTGGTTTTAAAATTATATCGGATAATCAAGTTCAGTATCATATTATCCTTCCCTTCTCTGAGCCCAAAAGAGGAAACATAACTGTACTTTATGGCAACTTGAATCTTAGTGCTAATAATTTTTTGTTTTGAACTGTAGGGGAATGCATCTAGTGACTTACTCATGGTGGAAAAAAGAAAACGTAAAAAAAAAAAAATTCTATGTAAATATTTGAAAGTGTGTGTGTGTGTGTGTGTATGTGTGTGTGTGTGTGTGTAACCCTTATTTTATCAATTCTGTCCCACATTTAACATCTCTGAATTTTGGAGGGAGTCTGATATGTGATAGCATGTCACCACTTAATGAACAGCATTTTTTCTTTCTTCAAACACATTTTAACAATAGAATATCTTATTATAAGTGGCATCTTTAAATCAAAGGTTTGGAAGTTCTTTCTTTTGTCTAGAAATACCTAAAATTATGGAGGAGAATGTTTATGTCATGACCAGGATGCAGTCTTGTGCATAGCCTCCTGCTTGATAGGAGGAACAGCAGGAAGCTTCTTTTAGCTAAGCCTACACCAGCTACCATCATTTCCTCCACCAACTAGCTTTACCAACTGACTTTAAAAGCCAACGCAACATCAGTAGTCAGTTAGGAACTCTGTTTTATTTGGTCTAAAAAAGAAAGGGTTTGCAAACGCCACATTGCTCAATACCAGCAGAGGCAGTGAGCAACCTCAGTCCCTGAATTCCTGTATCGGGTCTCTTTCTATGCAGTGAATTGCATGGACTTTGTGTTAAGCATTGTGTTTGTGGACCCTCCTTTAATATGTGTGTGTGTGTGTGTGTGTGTGTGTGTGTGTGTGTGCAATAGTTACTCTGTTGTCTACTATATCTCAAGCTGTTCTGTTATCAAAAAGACCTATGTGACTGTAACTTAGTGGAGTGGGATAGTGGTGAGTTGAAGAACTCACAGTCATACAGATTTACTGATAATACTGACTCTGCCTGCTTAGACGACCACCTTCACTTTCAGAGAAAAAAGTCTGTACACAGTGTCGTCAGCAGGAACACGTGGCCAATTCATGGTGTCAGAACTAGTCTCCGTTTTTATAATGTCCTGTTAAAAATTTTTAACTGAGAAGAGAAGGTAAAGCAAAAGTGAAAGTTGAATTAGCCATAAATCTTTAATCTTTAATTAAGTCCTTTATTTTTAATTTTTGTTGAAAATGTGCATAGAATCTGTTTTGAATATCTTCAATCAAGATATTGGGGAAAATAAAAAATTCCCAGATGATATCAAGATTCACCCAAAACCCCAGTAGTTTCTAATACTTGGATCAACTATCCTTAAGTTAAATGTAAATCATGAAGTCTCAGGTTGAAGAGAAATGTTTTTAATCACTTGAGAAGTTTTATTCTTCAGATAGAGATACTTTAAAATTTTATCAGTTTTAAAATGCCTTAGGTCAGATACCAGCTCACAATGCTTCTCTTTTTCATCTTTATCATCTTGAAATTTAGCACTTTGCTCCAGTTTCGTCTCCCTTTTTTCAAATGATGATTCTCAATCTTTTTTTTTTCTTTTTCATGCCCAGCCACTTCAGAGATTTGTTGTTCCCATTAAAGATGAATAATGATTCTTAACAATGAAACACTTTTCTTCATTTTAATAGTCTTCTCTCTAAACTGTGGTTTAAATATATTTAAGTCTGCTGGACTTTCATAGCAGCATGTCAATATGAACTATCACTTTTCTAAAGGAATAAGCAATACATACTTTTTTCCCAACTTAAATGACAAAAGTTGGTATCCCTCTCTCTTGATCCATCTACCACCACTCTAGCTTGACTTCAGAAGATTCTTTCAGGATAGAAAGTCTTACAGGTGGAAAGGCTGTGAAACAGAGCTGAAAATGTTTGACTATGAAATATTTCTTCATCAGCAGTATTGTTTACAAAGTAAACACGTATACTATTCCAATTGCCTAAGACTGAAGCACACACAAAATCTTCTTATATAGTAAATCCTGTGCTCACTTGTCTCTTGAAATTCTTCAATACCCCAAGGAATACTATTCAATAAAAATGATTGGTATACTGAAAGGGTGCACATGCTTCCCCCTTTGGTGAATTCACACAATCAATGAACATCCCTTGAGGTTCTCTCTATGAATCAGGGTGTATATGGGGTTTAGGAGATTTTTAAACCATGAGCTATATTTACGCACTATCAACAAAATAGGGAAATGGGCCTAAAGGTAATCTTTTCCTTTCCTCCCTATAATTTCCTCTGTTTCTAATTTTGTAGCAGTCAAGTTTCAACTGGTTAATCAAATGTCTTTTGTGTGGCAGGTGCCAGGGTGCTTGTTTTCATTAGTGTACCAAATGCCATATTTAGGAACTTGGCCTTTTGGTTAACTGGCTACAAGCTTGGCTTTAAACCATTAAATGAGTGTATTTAACTCAGCATTTATTTTTACATCTCCTTATCCAAATAATCAGGATGTGGTTATCTGTTAGATGATATATTATGACTTTTTTCCTATATACACCCAAGCACAAAAATATATGCCTCCGACATAATCATCAATACTATAAACACCCATCATCCTGTGCCATTTATAAGATTACAGAAATGGAGAGAAATCTTAGTAAGCTGTGTATAAAAATAGTTAAAGGAAATCCACATGGAAACACTTATAAAATTGGGCAATTTCACACTTTAAAACCTATTTTTAACATAATAAAAATGAAGAAGGAAAATATCACAGTGGTAGTTTATCTTTGATTAAATGATAGAACTCTATTTTAAAATAATATATATAAAACATGAGATCAGTTTTAAAAATATACATTTGTTCTTAACATATTTTCGTTTATGTGGAGGACAAAGAAACATCAGCAAAATGAGCACAAATTATGATTAAGTGGCTGGCTTTCTAAAGGAATATCTAAGGCAGTGTTTGGTTGGTTGCATTATTTCTCATATATTTTCTCAATTTAGAGACATAGTCATGATTTATGCAAAAATTATTATTTATTGCGAAAATACCCAAATCAAATATCAGTTTAGCAAAAAGAGAACAAAAAATTTGTTTCCTGCTTCTTTCCAGGAAAGGATGGAATAAAGAAAATATATAGTGAATAGTATGAAGTGCAAGATTCCAAAATAAATTATTTGATGTGATAATGAGCAAATAGTTTGAGCTAAACTATGTGAAAATTAAAATTATATTTGATAAAAATAAATTTTACAGACAATGCCAAAATATTTTTATCTCCATTTAGTCTCAATAAACATGATTAATACAGATGCTACTCTGCTTATACAAAAAATTTATTTGTTCATATTCTAACATGTAACATATATCACTAAGATTTACACTGAGGTTTTAAGATAATATTTTAAGGAAATGTCATAAAGAAAAAATTTAGTCACACCAAAATATATGTGGTTATTAAAGAAATATTTAGTAACGCTCATAAATATTCCTTCACTTACAAATTATAAATACCATATAAAGGGGCTATGCATGAATCAATTTAATCCTCTCAAAGCTCTTATGAGGTGAGAATTACTTCTTACTTCATATATAAGTAAAATGAAGCTCAAGTGTGTTAAATGATATATATATATATACAAGGTCTCACTAATATGAAAACAAAAAATGAGAATCAAACCCAGTCCTTCGGATTTCATGGTAGCATTTCTTTCTCTTTGCCCCCAGCAAGTTTTTCAAATTATTATTCCTTAAGGAGACAGAAGTGTACTGAGACTTCTTATTCATTACCAATGAACCTTGGGAACTTTCCCAGTTCTTCATATTAAGTGGCAAAGACTCTATTACAGCTGCCTCATACCTGAAATCTGCCTTCAGTAGGACAATGTCTCCTCCTGTACTATGCAATGTTCATAGTCTAGTATTCAAACAGGCAATCAGCAAGCCCAATAGAAATCATAGATGAATTTTAATTGGCTGTATAAATCAGAAATGTATAAATAACATACATTTGTGCCTACTACACAGAATTTTTAAATGTAATTTTTATATATTTACTTTTTTAAAAATTATAGATTAAAAACTAAGTCCTTTATCTTTCCTCCATAATCTTATTCACCATCTTTCTTCTTCTGAGGCACTCATATTCATAAATCAAGTTCTATTGGTTTACAGTTTAATTATATGTATATATTCAAAAAGTATATGGAATTGTTTTCTGTATTTCCAATTCAAGTATATAGTGTTATTATGACATGTTGTTTTAGTCAGCTTTTTCGTTGCTATGACTAAAAGATCTGACTAGAACAATTGCAGAAGAGGAAAAGTTTATTTGAAGGATCATGGTTGCAGAGGTCTTAGTCCATAGATGTCTGGCTCCATTCCTTGGGGCTCAAGGTGAGGCAGAACCTTATGGTAAGAAAGTGTGGAGAAGGGAATCAGCTCACCTGATAATCAGGAAGTAGAGAGAGAGCTCCACTCACCAGATACAAATATATACAAAGCTACACCCCCTTTGCCCTACATCCTCCAGCCATACCCCAACTGCCTTCAGTTATTACTCAGTTAATCCCATCAGGGGATTAATTCACTGATTGAGTTTAGACTCTCACAACCCAATCACTTGTCCTCTGAAGCTTCTTGCATTGTCTCACACAAGAGCTTTTCGGACACTTCATATCCAAACCATAACACATGTATTGTTCTATACTCCCCACTCCCAGTTTTAATGAAATTCACAAATACATTTAAAAATTCAATGGTAAATAAAAGTATATCTAAATCATTTGCTCTAAGTCCATAGTATAAATAAATTTCAATTGACAAATCCTAATCTTTCGAATGGACCACTTGGGTTGATTCCAGCTTTTTACTACTATAAGGGTTTGGACTTCCAGACTTCCTAATAAGCTTATAAGAGTTTCTCAGAGATATATACCCAGAAACAAAATAAAAGATCATAGGTATTTTATGATCATTTTCAATCCTTATGCCCAATTTTTTTTCAAATGGAAGGATCCATTTCCAAATCCATCAGCATTTTTTATATTTTCTTTTTTCTAGCATTATTCTAAACATATGCAGTAGTATCTTAAATTTCTTGCTGATCTTATTGTGTAAATGGTATATCACTTCTCTTTTTATTTATGTTAAATAGGCTACATATATTATGGGATGTTTATTTTCCATTAACTTCTCTCCTTTTCTATGAAATCTCCATTTATAATTTTGGCCATTTTTATTTAGTTGTGTGTCTATATTTTAAATTTATTTATCAGACTTATTTACATGCTCCAAACCCTATTTTTCTTTTATATATTTATTAACAATATCTTCCATTTTGTAATTTGTCTTTTGATTTTATTAGATTGGACATGGAATTTTAACATTTTGTATTGAAATTTCACTATTTTTTCTATATGTACATTTTGAAACTTGCATAAAAATTCTGACATAATAAAAATATAAGTTTTAATTTTTTTAATGTAAATGCTTTCAGATACACCACATTCTGTCTGATTCAGAACCCATCAGGCCTTTTTCTCTTTTACCTTGCCAATTTTACATATTTCTCCTTAGGTACGTGAGGCTTCATTCTCTGTATTAGACAAAGAATAAAGTTATATAAATTTCTCAGACCCCAGGTTTCTTTGAATTAAATTATTATTATTATTATTATAGCTATACAAACCCAATCTAGGTTTCCGTGGAAATGAAGACTTGATTGAATTCAATCTGGAAGACTGACAGCTTCTATTGAATATTATTTAAGTTTTGTAGAAATACACTCCAGTACACAGAAGTGAATAATTTGGCTTATCATGTGCATGTAACATACTTCTTAGGAGATTTTTTCTCTATATTTCTATTCGAAACTAATCAATGCTAACCTTGATCTACATGACCCTTAGATGCTGGACTGGAGACTGGCAAGTGCACATTTCATCCTGGCTGTGTCTTTGATATTGTGGAGCTCAGGAAAAGTGCTCTCGGTGGATGCAGCAACAGAGGTAAGGAAACTAGCTTGAAAGACTTTATCAACATTTTTATGAACACAAGCTATTTTTACTATAGTCAGGAGGCACAGCTAAAAAATAGGGATATATTCTGATAATGCAAAGTCAAGGAAATAGGTGTTTTTGCTATTGCTTTTTTTGTTTGTTTGTTTTGCCAATGTTATTCAAGATTGAGAACTTTAAATGTAAATAGTAATGATTATTAACCTTCAAAGCAAATTCAGAGCAAGTCACATATTTTCAACATTAAAAGTAACTCAAAATAAGAAACACTTGTATTCCTTAAAGTAGAAAGCATTTATATATATATATATATATATATATATATATATATATATATATATAATTTCTACCACATTTTTTTCTTTCTTTCTTTCTTTTTTTTTTTCAATTGGTACTGGGAATTGAACCCAGGAACACTTAAATGCTGAGCCATATCCTCAGTCCTTTTCCTTTTTAATTTTTCTTTTGACATAGGGTCTTGGTAAGTTGCTTAAGGTCTTACCAAATTGCCAAGGCTGATCTTGAACTTGTGCCTTAGCCTCCTGATCTGCTGGGATTGCAGGTGTGCACCACCGCCCCCAGCTCTACCAGTTTTAATTAAATCAGTTTGAAGTTGTTTGCATTCCAAATTTTGTGTATTTTTATTACAGTATAAATGTTTTCTTTATGTCTTGACCACAGTACAAAGAAAAGCAAATACGAGGACATCTCCACACAGAAAAAACTCAAGATCTTAAGTGTGATCTTATGAGAAACATGTATTCTCTGTACTTCTTAAATAACCTAAAGTGAGGATTTGAAATGCATCTTACAAAAGGTTTAGTCTTACATGAATTCTATAGCTCACTCCCCCACCCCCTGCAGAATTAAGGGTATATTAAAGAAACAAAACTCTACTTTGTATATATATTAATTGGAAGAATATTTTGTGAAGGCTGCTTTGGAGATAATGTAAGATCTTTGCCTTTGAAGGTCTGTCTCCTGCTCTTTGGGGTTTCATTCTGGCATTCCATCTCTTCTTCAGTTTCTATGTTGTGACCAAGAGTGAGGCAAATGGAAAAATGTGATGGAAGTGAGAGAGGAAAGGAAGAAAGCCCCTGAAGCTAGTTTCCTCCCTTAGAGAAATATTCTAAGGTTCTTAAAAAGAAGCAGTGTTTCCTGTACAGCAGATTGACAGGGATGGTTAATAGGAGCAAAGGATTTGTTTTGTTTTCTTTTGTTGGGTCCCAGAAAGGAAAAAAAAAAACAGACTTCACAATCTGAGCATCCATACCTATATTATAACTTGGATGAAGTACAAACTGACAATATATAGTAACATCTAAGCAAACAAGAAATTTTATCCTAGACTTTGACATTAAATTGGGTTAGTTCTCATGCATTGTAGACACGCACAGATTGTGAATAAATTGCATGGATGAAGAAGTTTAGTACCTGGACATGCCAGTGGCTAAATTTTCTTCATTTTTGTATCCCTTCAATGTAATGCAGAGCTTGGCATAGATTGGGCTTTTAATAGGTTTTATAAATAAATAACGAATGAGTGACTAAAGGGAAACAGCAAGAGGTTTAGTTTTTTTTGAGAGAGAGAGTTCATCTAATAAATATTCATAAGTTATTTATTGAGTACTAACTCTGAGTAAAATACTGGGCTATGCATTGAATAGAACAGATAAAAGATTAATCAGATAATCGTTGTCCTCAAGTTATTTATAATCTAATAAGGAATACAAATGTGTTGTAAGCCATCTAATATAAGTAAAATAAAATGTAATAGATATGATGATGAAAAAGGTATAGATAAAACATTCTAAGAATGATAAGCAAGAATTCAATTCTTAGTGGTACAAAATCAAAAGAATAATCAGAATATGTTCAATTTTTAGAGACAAGCCTGGAGTTTTTGTTTTGTCTGTTTTCTCTTGGATATATATACTCTACCTTTATATGTTTCCTTCTCCAAAGGTTTAGCTTTCTGTGCAAAACATAATTCCATGAGAAAGTATAGAACATTACACAAAAGGGATGTCATCTAAACACAGGAAGTGTCCACTAACTTTACCTAATTTGGGTTTCTTCATCTAAAGAGTAGAACCACCTTTCTCTGCTCTACAGGCCTTTGATTCTGGAGTCACAGATTTGCAGTCACCACCCACAGTCCGAGAAGAGAAGTCAGCCACTGACCTGGCTGCAAAATTCTTGCTCCTTGATGAACTGGTATCTTTGGAGAACGACGTGACAGAGACAAAGAAGAAAAGGAGCTTTTCTGGCTTTGGGTCTCCCCTAGACAGGCTCTCAGCGGGCTCTGCAGATCATAAAGTTAAACAGAGGTAAGCGAGCTTTTTGGAGAAGGGAAATCTGCACTCTCTAATCCTTTCATTCTGGGCTCCAAAGTAAAGAGAATTAAATGTAAAAAAACACAGTGAAAAAACTCTAAGCAAACAGATTTGACAGAGTATTAAACTTGTGGGTTTAATAGTGTGAATTTGGAAGTAAGTGATTAAGGAACAAAATGACCTCTAGCTACAGTGTGCATTAGCTTTCCTGTCAGAATGTTCCCTGAGGAGGATCCTCACACACATGTATACCATGGCTGTTGTAAGACATGTTTGCATTTGCAAAGTGAAGGAGAACATGTGCATAGTGGGATAAATGTTCTGATCACCTGAGTCTTCTACTTAATAGAAGCATTCAGAATATCATTGTTTTTATCCTCAACACAAAGCTTTCAAAAATATGTGAATTAATGCATTTTCCTCTACCAAGAAATAATGAAGAGCTCTCAGAACTTGGAATGAGAAAACAGGTATTTAAGTCAAATTTCTGCTCTTTTCTTGCCTGGAGACTTTAAAAGTAGCTTACCCTCCGTAATCCTCAGCTTATGTGTCTACAAAATGGGTGTGATTACCTACCTCTGTAAAAAAATCAAACATGATAATCAAATTAAAGTGCACTGTGATATTTTAATCAACATAAAAGAATTAGAATAAATGCATCTCCCTCAATTACTGATCTCCCTTAATTAACCCATAATTAAAGAATCAGCGAATGACTTTACAGCAGTGATTCTAGATTTAATTTATTTTCTATGCTCCCAATATCTGTTCCTTGTGCAATATATTTTATATTAGCATAGGCACAAGATACCACCCAATTACCATACCAAATTCTCTGTAAAATCTACTAGGGTTCCTTTTCTTACCCTAAATATCATATTTCTCACTAAATTCTCTAAGTTTTCTTTTTTTATTGTCTATCTTTTATCTAACTATCTTGAGAACCCTGGTGGCAAGGAAGCATGCTATTATGATGGTCAGTCAAAAGGATCTAAAATATGAGAATCTTAGCTTTAAATAAGACATTAAATACAGTACACCAAATCAGCATAAATCTGTGTATTAAAATGATATTTTAAAGCCTAATAGGTCATCTTTACAGAATACTAATTTTCAGTTCATTGCTTTAAAAACTTCTAAATGGGGATAACATTAATCTTTCTTTTGAGAACTCCACTACTGACAGTAGACATGAAATTTTCTCTTTAAATCTTTGTAGCTAAAATAATCAGGAAATGATAAGATTAGCTGATGCGGTAGAAATCTTTTATAGAATTGTTCTTGTAAGGGTCCAGCGAACGTCGGAGGAAGAGACCACCAAGAGACCGACTCATGCAACAGCAAAAGGGGATTTATTGAGGATCCAATCCAGCGTGCTGGGGCTCCAGGCTCACTCAAGAAGGGAGAGCGGCCAAGAGCCCGGAGCAGGGGTTGAGCAGTGCTTAAGTACACTTTTTGGGGAGGGCGGGGAGTTTGCATACATCAGAGCAAATCATCATGAGGCGCAGGAAAATTGAACAACAACTCTCAAACACGATTAGCCCATTCATTAGCGGGAACAGGTCAGGCGGGGGTGATAGGTCACTCCTAAAGAGGGGGATACATTCAAACTGATTGGTTTGGGCCCTGAATGCCTACGTGCCAAACTGCACAGGGTCCAGGTTATTTAATAACTAAATGGTCAGTACTGGGCATTGTCTTAACTGCCTCAGGAATTTCAGGTTCTGTGTGCAGTTCAGAAACTTTACAATACCTAGTCCTTTATATTTTAAATCAGGCTTTGCAGCTTAGAAACTTTACCCTTTCATTCTCTCTAATAAATAAAGAAGGAATGACAGAATTAGGATGTCTCTATTTTGAATACCCTAATGGACATTGGATGTAGACAATGATTTTTGAACACTACCAGCATCCACAAGGGGAAACAAGTCATTACATGCCTCCTGATGAAAGAAGCCAGCCCCACATAAGAGACTGTTGCCAGAAAACAAACAAACATACAAACAAACAAATAAATAAATAAAGGTAGTCTTGCCTCCAGATCCACCAAGCAATGTTCAGGAACCATGGAAGACAGAAATGGTTTCAGAAACACTACAAAGACACAAAGAGCAAAATCCAGATGGTGAGAAACTACAGGACAAATAATCTGATTTCTTCAAGAAATAATAGGAAAAAATGAGATGGACAGCAGAGGGGATTCTAGAGATTAAAGTAGACCTAAAAGACTTATTAAGCATTAACAATTTCTTTTAATTACAGCCTGCTTTGAACAATAATCTTTTTATAAGTTAACATATGTAAATGACAGTTGCAAATGTAAGCAGTATAGCTATTTGATATTAAGTAATTATTATTTACTTTCAAATAGGAAAATGATACCATCATTCAAAATGAGAGACACCTCAGAAAAATAATTAAATTGAAAGTGCAGATGCTCCTCGGCTTATGATGGGGTTACATCTTGATAAACCCAACAGAAGAGGAAAATCTCACTAGTCCAAATGCATTTAATACATCCCACCTACTTAACAGCATAATGAACAACACAGTGTATAGTAGAATATTGCTTATTTACAATTATGATCAAGTGTCTCATTAGAAGCAGTAGCTTGCTATTGCTACAAGGTATTCTGCCAAAAATCTTCTGTCCAGGAAACGATAAAAATTCAAAATTTAAAGTATGTTTTCTACTGAGTAAGTACTGCTTTCTCACTACTGTGAAAAAGACCAAAAAAAATGGAAGTTGAAACAGTGTAACTGGGATAGTGTTTATTTGTTTATTTATCTGAAAGTTGCTTCCAAATAATACAGAAGCAGAAGTGGACCCAGATACAGCAAGATTCACAATAAATTGGTAATTGTCTTAGATTGATGAGTTCAGATGGGGTTCATTACACTATTCTATTCTGATATGTGTTTGAAATATTTTATAACAGATATTTTTGAAAACTAAACAATGAGATAAATAGCAGATTGGACCAGGAAAAAAGATAAATAAATCTATTATAAAGAAATAACTCAGAATAGAACACAAATATATGGAGAGTAGAATAAACAATTGTAACATAAAATTTAATCTAATAAGTTTTGTGGGACATATATGGAATCAAAAAGAAAAAGTCAAACTGCCAGGCCTGGTGGTGCACACTGTAGTCCCAATAACTCAGAAGACTGAGGCAAGAGGATTCCAGGTTCAAAGCCAGCCTCAGAAACTCAGCGAGGCCCTAAGCAACTCAGGGACACCCTGGCTCTAAATAAAATATTATGTGGCTCAGTGGTTAAGTGCCCCTGGGCTCAATCCCTGGTACAAAAAAAAATTGTTTTTTAAAAACATTTTGCCATCCAATATTGCCATTCAATATTGGTACAGGTGTTGGTTGAAGGGTTCAAAGTTTCAGTTACACAAGATGAATAAGTTCTGGAGATCTATTGTACAACATGGTGATTACAGCTAATATTAATGTATTATATATTTTTAAATTGCTAAGAGAGTATTTTTTAATGTTTAACTATGTGAGGTGATGCATATATTAATTAACTTGATTTAATCATTTTATAATGCATATATGTATCAAAATGTCACATTATACACCATAAATATATACAATTTTATTTGTGGATTATGCCTTACTAAAGCTGAGTACAAATTTTAAAATAATAAAAAAAATCTGAAAGAGAAGTTTTGTGGGAACAAACGGAGGAGAAAAATTACTATTTGACAATATTGTGCATATTTGTGAATAATTTTCAATAAATGATAGAAAAAATATAAAATTTTAAATTCAGTAATAAGAACAAATTTTGACATGAATAAGTAATATTCTTGACAGATTGGAGGAATTAGGAACATTGTTCTGTGAAGAGAAAATCATGTAAGAGATAGCTTAGAGACTTCAATATTTGGGGTGTCGCATTGGGAGAACTGAATAGCATGGACTGGGTTTGATGTTAGGAAATAAGAAAAAAAAGCTGAATAATAAATGAAATAAGGAAGGAGAGTTGGGGTCACACAGGGATCTGTGTGTTGGGATGCACTCTGGAATGTGCAATGCAAAGCTCCTATAGCTTCATTCTATTCCTGTAGCCATATTGAAAGGTGCCATCCAATATAGAATGAACAGAGTGTTTTAACCAGCTTTTGCATCACTGTAACCAAAATATCCAACAAGAACAATTTAGAGGAGGCAAAACTCCATTACTCTGGACCCAAGGTGATACAGCACTTCATGAAGGAAGGGCCCAGCAGAGTCAAGCTGCTGGGGTCTTGGAAGGATAAGGAAACAGCGAGAAGGAGAGAGGGGAGAAGGGGCCAAAGATAAGACACACTTTTCCAGGGGACAACCTCAGTGACCCAACTCCTCTAGCCGTTCCCCATCTTTTTATAGTTACCACCCAGTCAGCCAGAAAACTAAGATGGGCCAATTAGGTTACAGCTCTCATAATTTAATCATTTACCTCTGAGTATTCCTTCATGAACAGGAGCTTTTAGAGAAACTTCATAGCCAAACAAGAACAACTAGAAAGAATTTTAGTAGAATAATTGATGATCTTTATCTTGTCCCCTTTTCTCTGCCTTCACCTTCACCTCCAACTATTTCCAGAAGTTTAGCAGGTTAAAGAGAGCAAAAGGCATTTGCACAGACTGACCCTTGAGCTTAAAAAGTTGAACAATTTTTTTCTAAGCTAAACCCTTTATATTTTTATATATTTTTGTATGATAGCTGATACTTTGTGCATTCAAATTAAACTCCAATTGCATTTCCTATGAGATATTGCTGCAGAATTCATTTTTTTATACAAAAAATTCCTGTTCTTAGTCTTAAAGCAAAAATTAAATTTAGTTTGTATATTAGAGAGGTGGAAAACTATAGGAGATAAATAATAAATATTGCATAACATATTTCTATACTCGTTGAGTTTTAGTAAAATAATTTTAGACTTCTTGTGGTATATAATAATTTTAAAATATTCACGGTTAATATTTTACATTACAAAGATATTTAAATATCATTAAATATGTATAATAGAGGCACAGGACTAAAATAGATATCTTTACATATTTAGTAACAATTATATAGTTTAAAACTACAGTAATTTTACATGGGAGATCTGTACTAAGGATTATTTGCCTGCACCTTTATCTAATAGCTGAAATGATAGTTTTGGTCCAGTATTTATTTTTTGATTTTTCACAAGGCTGGGAATTTATTATTTTAATATGTATGAATCTACACATTTTCTGATTTTTTATAAAGACCTGTGGTTTTCATGTGCATACCATATATTTTTCTCCTTCTCTAACAAACTTTCTCAATCTTCTTACTGACACTGATGGAGAGAAGGTAACTGATTCCTGTCATCCATTCTCTAGTTCTAACAATTGCATCCATCACTTAACCCAGGGATTCATAAGCTTTTTCTGCCATAGGTCACTTGGAAACTTTGAAGAAGCTTATATCACCTATCTCATATATCACTTTTGAATGGATAGAATTCACAAGAATTCAACCATTACAAATTAGAGTCAGAATTATCAACTTAATTATTAATTATTAATCATATATGTTATTAATCATAACATATATGATTATTAATACACAAAATAAAAAGATTTAGAAATGGATCTAAAACAATAATAATTTCAAGAAATGCACCATAAAAAATATTTCAAAGTATTTATAACAACTAAAATGTAGTCTGACAGTATTTTGATATCTGATTGTCACAAAGGTCCAGGTGTAACTAAATACTGTTGGAATTTGTTCCTTATTTTTATAATTGAAGCGTTGGATTTTAAGTACAGATTAATAAAAGTAAAAAAAAGCAACCTTTGTCAATCCACATTTATAGAACCCTGAATTATATTAGTATATAGCTGCCCACTAAAAAACCCTGAGTCTCGAGCATGTAAAATTATTTTATTCTCGGTAACTTCAAAATATTTAGACAAGAAAAAAAATTTACATCTGCTTTTGAAAAAGTCCACCAAGATATCGGAACAGCACAATACATGAATAGTTAGGAAAAATAAAAAATACCAATAGACAAACAGAAACCACTAAACAGGGCAAAGTCTATGTCAGATCGTATTAAAATGCATTGAACAGTGCTTATCGTGTACTACTTACCCAAGTTTTTCATTGACTATGACACAAGCTTTACTTTCAGATACACATGCAAGTTACTTAATTCCCAGGGCAAAGTTAATTTTATGTTTTGAAGTATAAAATATTTTCCTCATTTTAGTTCATTTGTTCAAAAGTTAAAACTAATGAATGTTCACCTCATTAATGCAAAACAAAGGAAACAGGTATGATTATATCCCTGGTAAAATAGCGCTTCTGCTTACTTTCTGAATGGCCCTTTAACATTAGGAGATATTGATGATAGGCCTGGAATTTTTCTAACAAATGATTTTTTTCTGGCTCCTTCACACATTCCTGAAAATATCTTGCAAATAATAAGAACAATAATAATACTCTTTATTTTATTTTAATTACTGCTAAACATTTTCACAACTATTATTGCTTTAGTGCTGCCATTAAGATTTTGAGATTAGAGAAGCAAATAATGTTACTTGGTCAATCAGGGTACCCACAGGAAATATTTAGCATTGTTGAAAAAGGAAAATTTGGGGAAAGTTTATTCACGAGAAGATTACAAAAGTCTGAGTATATGTAAATCATAGTGGTTGGCACAACAGCCAAGGGCCCTGGCTTGAAGAAACAAGAGGCTTCTGGAATATCATATATAGTCATAGAGAATCAGATGCCTGGGAGAAACAGTAAGCCTCATTGAGAAGCATAGCTCACTGGAGAAGGTTTTACAAGGGGGAATGAGAGCATGAAAAATGATCCTGTCATCTTTCCTACTCTCCTGGTCTCTCTTGCCAAGGTCACCTATTGCTTGACCCAATCCAAGCCTGAGGTTGCAGGAACTTTTATGTTACCCAAAAATGTCAGCCACCTCTGACTAAAAGTGAGTGAGAAAAGATAAAGAAATAAATGTGAAGAGCTGATGGAAGAGACCCAGGACAGTTATGCACATTCAATAGAACTGGGTCAATTAACATTTTGCTTCAGACTATTGTTATTATAATCATTTAATTGAAAGAGAATAACTGTCGAACACAATTCTACACCCTGCTCCATGCATTCAAGCCCACTCAATGGGAATGCTTGTTTCCTTTCTTTTGGGAAAGCCAAAAGTAGGCACGTTGGCTCTGATAGTCATATTAGAATATTAGGAATCCTTGTGTTCACTTTTAGTTGAAAAATAACTATTTTCTGTTAAATATCAAATCTTATGTCTTAGCCCAAACCATGAATATTATTAAAGCTTTCTTTTCCCCAGCCTTGGCCCATTCATGCTGGGAAGTTGCAGTGGAAAGAGGGCTATTGTTAGTTTCATCCTCACCCTCCCACCACTGCAGTAACCCCCTGATTTTATCTCCTCCAGAATCAAGACTGGAGATGCAGCGAGAAATCTGACTTGACTGATCAGTCATGATCTGGCTCTAGTGCTCCCTGGACTTTATAACCCAAAGCTGACTCCTTATTTGGACTTATTTTTACAGACCATCACATAACCCTCACTGGAAACTTTGTTATAAACATCCTGGGCTCCAGCCATGCTTCTCTTCTGGCAGGATGCTCTTCACCCTCTATCCTTTCAGCTTCTCCATTTCACACCACCACCAGCATCCTGCTGAGTTTGCTTCACCCATCACCCCTGGCAGAGAGACCTTGAGGCAACTTACCCTTTATAATTAACCTAGGCCAGGTCCATCCACATGCTCCACATCCTTAACTTTGGTTACTAAAAGAGAAGCTGTTCCTTATGTAGTCATCCCTCTTTGCTCTGATATCAAGCCCACTCTCAAAGCTTCTTGCCCTTTAGATTTTATAAGTATGGTTGCATCAGGTCTATCATGTTTCCTGGGTACATCCCACTCTGAGTGGTTTTCCTGAAGACCCCTATTTGAAGGTAGAGGATAAATGCCCCTGTTCTCCAATAACTTCTTCCTGAGAAATTCTTTCCTCCTGACCCATTCAACATCAATTCTTTTATTGGACTAACGTTGGAAAAAAATCAGTTTGCAGCAACATTCTTTGCAAATACTACATGAGTCTAGCACCTAACTTTAGAATACAAGAGGAAATACTTGCCTGCCTACTTTGGGACCACAGCCAAAAACTGAAATAGAATCTTATTTGAAAACTCATGATATATTACTTGCTTTTTAACATTTCATAACACTCAAAGAAGGAGGTTGCTATGAATCCCATTTTATTGGTGTATTTTTAGAGAGATGAGTTTTCTGAGATTACCTAACTATAAATTATGCATCAAGTTGTTTACTCCAAGTCCAATGATTTTCCACTTAAAGCCAGTTTTGATAAAGAAATTAAAGCTGCATGAATAAGGTGCTTATCCATGACCAAGAACAGTGAAGTTCACTTAGAACGTATACACTGAATAAATACTAATGGGGTAGGGAGGAAGAGTATGAGAAGAAGATTACCACTAAATAGGGAAGAGAGGTGGGAGGGAATGGTCGGGAGAAGGGGAATTGCATGGAAGATGGAAGGAGACCCTCATCGTTATACAAAATACATGTATGATGATGTGAGGGAAAAAAAAGAAATGTGTCACATTAGATTGGGTAGAGAGAAGTGATGGGAGGGGAAGGGAGGGGAAGGGGAGATAGGAAGGGCAGCAGAATAAAATAGACACTAGTATTGCTGTATGTATATACATGTCTGTATAACCAACTGATTCTGCAACCTGTACACTCAGAAAAATGAGAAATTATACCGCATTTGATTCAAATGTATGATATGTCAAGATCATTGTATTGTCATGTGCAACTAATAAAAAAAATTACCATACTGAAGATATATGGCCTTCTATCCTAAGGTTCAGGATAAAGTTGAGAAGAGTAGTGCCAGGTTTGAGTTGTCAGATATGACTGCCCTTCTTGATGACTGTCCGAGAGACTAAGATAAAAATCCTAACATTTTATTTCCTTTCTAACTCATTGTAAATCCTGTGACAGACCTAGGCCAACCTCCACATCTTATGATTTTTGCTGATTCTTTTTAGCTCTTATTTGTTGATGCCCAAAGGAAGTAGTTCAAAATGGGCTACATTTCAGATGTTAGAAACTCAGAAAAAGGATTCAGAGGGAGGTGCCCCAGCTTTCTTTTTTCCTCCAAGTTAAAAAGCCTGACCATGCAATGGGAAATGCCCTTGAGCATAATGATCTTGGCCCATTCTTGCCAATAACTGTTCTTTATTGCCTGTCTCTTCTCACCTCAGCTCAACACCACAAAATGACGGAGTTCTTTACCTTTTCTCCCCACCTAACTCTTGTCATGAAGATTTAAACTTTCTTCTAAAAGGGAGAATATTTTGACTCCATACATGGGCTTTGCAATGTGTATTACCCATCCCTCCAAAAAGAAATTTTTGTAATACATGTTTTGTGTGATTCTATTTGTTAGATAGAAGTTTTAAAAATTTCATTAATTCCTCAGAGAGATTCATGAACCAAGTAAATGCAGATCACCTTGCCCTATCCTACTACTCTGCAGTGCTTTCCAAATTAAGCATCCCTGGTTCTTTCTATAGCTGCCTAAATCTCATTATTTGATCCCAGTGATGGTGGTTTTGTTCCGAATGCCTGTTTAGTTATCTCATTCCTGGGACAATCCTTCAGAAGCCCATATTATTTCTCTTCTGCATCATCATCATCATCATCATCATCAATTTAATAGCAGTCTGTTTAAAATTTAATTACTAGTTTTGACATAGAATTCTGAAAGTCAAAAGTAAACTTCTGCTGAGTGAAGTAGCGTTTCCTTTCATCATTCTAAAATTACACTGTTGATTATGAAGGAACCAACTGGTTCCATCCTCCATGTTCAGGAGCTCTAATTAGGCTTCTTCTACCTGTATTCACTTCCCTCCAGGGGAATAGCCTCTTCTTTGATTGGTCAGGTTGGGAGGAGTAGTTGAGTATGTTCAGCTCATACGCTTCCTTCCTGTTTTTATTAGATAGCAATGACTAGTTATGTCAATCTGTCTAATACAGGCAGAAAATATAAGGAAGGTCTTTGAAATGCAGATGTGAAGTCATATTCTACATTGAGTTTTATCAGTAATAAAAATGGCATGTTGGGTTTCTGTATATTGGATACATACCTTATTTCCCTATTACTTCTAGATGTGGACTTGGTAGTGGGGAGAAGGCATTATGTAATAACTAGTTAAAACCATCTTATCACTCAGATTTAATATGATCCTTCATTCTAACATTCTGGAATTTGAATTTGAAAACCTGTCTTTCTGTGGACAGATTTTTGATTATTTCCTTCTCATCCCTCACAGGGCCTTGCTGAGTACTTCATTTTAGTTTTTTTACATGTCAGTCCTTCCAAGCTCCTATATAGTTAATTATCAGTCCTACTCTTTCTTTTTCATAATTTTAATACTTGAATTTTAAATTAGAGTAACCACAATTGCAAGATTCAGGGGTGACTATCTGGCTTATTGTTTCCACTTGCTTCTTAAGTTTTTCCTGGAACCCCTAAATTGGGTGTGATTGCTTGAGAATCTCATGATAATAAATATCAATTGTAGTGAAACAAATTATCCAAAATTGAGCAGCTTAAGAAAACAATAAGCATTATAATTATAAAACCATTTCTGTGCATTAAAAATTTAAAAAAAAAAAAACCTTGCTGGGTGCTTCTGATTCAGGCTCTCCAAGGTCACAGTGAAGATGTTAACCAGGGCCTCAGCACCTGAGGCTCTGCTGGAGCTGGGTATCCATTTCCAAAATGGCCCACTGATTGGGTTGGCAGCTGGGAGTCCCAGTTCCTCACTGGCTATTTTCAAGGCCTTAGTTCTTTGCTATGAAAATCTCTTTATAGGGCTGTTGGAGTGTTTTTAGGAAATGGCTGCTGGTTTCCCCCCACACCCTCCAGGCATTCATTCAACACAGCAAAGCAAGAGGTGCAGCAGCTTCCTGGTTTTCACATGGTCTTTCCACAAGGTCCTTGGTGACAAGTCAGCTCTGCCCCATGTGGAAGGAGAATATATAATGGCAGAAATATTGGGGGCCAGAGCCTGGCTGCTATACTCATAGACACTTAATAATTCATCTCCCTGTTTTACTAGTCCAAATTACATCCTCAGTTAACTGTTACTATTTCCTCCCCTTTTGCATAATACTGAATATGGGTGGAGCTGTATGACTTTCTTCATAGAGGTCTACCATTTTATTGCCTCTTTAAAATACAGCAGCAAATCTGACTATTGTTTTGAAGGAACATTCTCCATGCTCTGATTCCAAGTTTCTTTCCCCAGGAACTTAAAACCATAAACAGGATAAGTAAAACTTGCTGTTGTGTCCAACAGTTGGAGGAAAAAAGTTTTAAGTACACATGAATCAACCTTTACACATGAAATTAATGAACTGCTAGTCTGGAAAATAAACCTTTACAAATTGTGGAGGCATGGTTTTCACAAAGAACATGTTCTCAAACCATGATGCAATTAAATAAATAACAAAAGGGAGACCAAAGAGGAAGGTGTAATCCTCTGCCATTTAATGAGAATAGAGCTGTCTGAAGACCAAAACCACATATGTAGAAAACAGGAAAGAAAATTATCAGACATCTTCATTAATGACCACAGGTACCAAATCCCACCTCCTCCCCAGACACACACATACACACACACACATACACACATACACACACACACACACACACAAAATAACAAAACAAATACAGGGGTTACCACAAAAAATTCTGTATAAGGGTGGTTTATATTAGAAAATCAATAATGGAATTGACAAATCAAAGAAATAAAGGACATCATTCCAATAGATGTAAAAAAGCATTTGATAAAATTCAATATCTATTCCTGAATGAAATAACCAGTAAATTAATAATAAAAAAACTTCATTACCAGAGAAAGAACACCTATTAAAAAAAAAACACCTACTATACATATTCTTAGCTTACATCACTAAAAACAAATACAACAAACTATAGAAGATTTTTATGGAGAAAATTATTAACAGTTTATTTGAAGGGATTAAAAATAACCTAAATGATAAATGATCTTGAATAATCAGTCTCACTATCATGAAGATTTTGATTCTCTTCAAATTGACTTATATGTTCAATTTCAGTACAATTTCAGTCTATACTGCAATAGAATTTCCAGTAAACATGGCAAGCTGAATCCATTATTAAGATAGAGATGATTATTAGATGAGGTATAAAAATAACACTAAATATTATTTTCATAAAAAAACAAGAAAAATCACAGATGGGACAAGATATTTGAATATATATAACTTATAAAGTTTAATATTCAGAGTATTCTATGCCCTTCTACAAATAAAGACTTAAAAGAAAAGCACAATTTAAAAAAACAGATAACAGACTTAAACAGGCACTTCCAAAATAAACAAATGAAAATATGAGTAACATCATTAGTAGTCAGGAAGAGTCAATTAACACCCAAACCATGTATGACTACTGATGCATTAGATTGGCAAAATTGAAATTCTCACAATACAATGGTTGTCATAGATTTGAAATAATAGGATCTGCCATATACTGATCTCAGGTGTGTAAATTGTTGCAACTTTGGAAACTGGTCTATAAAATGAAATTAAGTATAAGCATAGCTGGCAATTCTACTTCTGAAAATATACTTTAATCATTAAAATGAACACCAAAGGCATGTATAAGAAAAAATTCAGCAGAACAGTCTGAAGACCAAAAAGAAAATACCTGAATTTTTAATTCACAGTAGAATGGACAAACCATTGTATATTCATGTGATAAAATCATATGCAGAAACTATAAATAAAGAAACTATAGCAACACATGTTAACACAGACAAGAACATAATGTCTAATCTCAAAATACATAGTACTTGTTGAAAGAGAGAAGATTCATACATGATTCCTTTTTATGATGGACAAAACTTGATTATATTCAGGGCATAAAATGATATTTAATACAATCTATATTGTGAAGTGATTGTCAAAATCAAGCTAGTATATCCATTCTTTCACATAGTTACCTTCATTTTTGGTAATGAAATACTTAGATCTACTCTATTAGCAAATTTCAAGTATATAATACATTATAGTCAAACAATAAACTACCATTTTTAATATTAACATTAGTATTATCAGTACTAGTAATAGTATTAACATCATTATTATTGACTATGTCACCATGCTGTATATTAAGTCTGTAGTACATGACTCATTTTAAGTACAATTCTAGAACTGTCTAAGGTAAATACAAGATTTTTGAAGAATACATACACAGATAATAAGATAAGGAAAAGCAGAGAATGATTAGGCTAAGCTTCAGTCTATATATTACTTCTGGGAATGAGCCATGAGAGGGGAGAGGGATGCTGTGGTGATGTCAAGAGTGCTGATAATATTCTATTTCTTATGCTGGTGCTGCAAATAGAAAACTCCTTTTCATTTTCTTTAAAGAGATCATAAATAAATGTATAGTATTTTATATGAAGTGATTCTTGATACAATGTTTAACTGCGCCCTTTTAGAATGTTCAAGTACCTTTAGAAATGGAATTATCCAAGAATATAAATTTTAAAGAAAATCCTATTTAACATTGGAAGTCTATATTTTAGCGTACACTAAACTACATAGTTTAGTCATGTATAAAAGGACAGTCTGTAATTACAGTCTGTAATCCCAGCAACTAAGAAGATTGAGGCATGCAAGTTTAAGACACTCAGCACCCTGTTTCAAAATAAAAATTAAAAAGGACTGGGTGTCTAGCTCAGTGGTAAAGTACCCCTGGTTTCAATTCCCAGCACCAAAAAGAAAAATTAAAAAATAATCATTCCCTTTATATGAATTTGATATTCTAAACCTTTAAATTACTTAAAGAATATTTTAGAATGAAAAAACGTGGATTGTTTTAAATGCCTATAGTATAAGCCATGTCATACCATCATTTTGTCACAAGAGGGACTAAATACTCAGAAAGTACAGCTTTCCTTTTTGGACTTAAGAATATTATTTCTCTATGGACTGGGGCTGTGGCTCAGTGGTGGAGTGCTTGCCTAGCATGTGTGAGGCACTGGGTTTGATTCTCAGCACCTCATACAAATAAATAAATTTTAAAAATAAAGATCCATTGACAACTAAAAAAATTATTCAAAAATATTTTTAAATGCTCTAATATTAATTTTTACACACTCTATTTTTGTCAGCACATGTGTTTTAGAGTAAAGTACTATTATACTTTTATAATAATAGCAAAATAACTAAATTACCAGTTTACTTCTGAATTGATATAGATTATACAGAAATTCTTTAACTTACTGAACAATTATAATTTCTATTTACTTTCTGGAAAAAAGATTTTGTTTTTATATAAGCACTAATGCTGAGTAGATGTGTGTGTGTATATATATATATGTATATATATATATATACATATATATATTATGTACATATTTTATATATTTATTCTTATATATTACATAATATAACATATATTTATATAAACAATATATGTTATATATATGCTTAATTTTAAAATTTAATTTCTATATACCTTTGAGCATTTGCAACCAATCCTAAATTTGATAAAATAAATCAAGTACTTATGTATCTATTGTTAGTCTCTACTTTACCCACTTGGCTACTTCCTCTGCTCTAAGGAGGTTTAAGCATTTCTGGAAGCTCTTTCAGTGGTCACTATATATGGACAAAGAGAGGTAACTTACTGACACAATTCATTTAACACTTTAAATATTGCTCTTTTTTAAAAAGTGTTTGTGTTTATAAAGGTAGGCTATAAATAGTTAGAAAATCACTGGATTAGACTGGTAGAAAAGAATAATATCAGTTGGAAAGTACAAAATGTTTTCCCGTGTGTTAACTCATTATGTCTTTTCAAGGTAAATTGTGAACTCTGAGAGGTAGCATGTCTTATTCACCACTGTATCCCCAGTGCATAGAATAAATCCAAATGCAACTGACTATTACTTAACAAGTAAATATATTAAATGAATAAACAGCTCCAGAAGATAGAAACAACAAGTATTATCTAAATTTTATCAAAAAAAAAGGAAGCTGATAATAACAGACGTTCAAAGGATCACATTAACACTAAGTAAAACAATCAAATTAGAGCCCAAGCCCTCCATTTCCTGGTTCCGAATACTGCTTTGATCAAATCTGGGAAAAGGGAGGGAAGAAAAATTAGGGGGGAAAGGGAATCCAGGAAGGAAGAAAAGAAGAAAGGAAGGGAGGGAAGTTGGGAAAGAGGGAAAAAGCAGGTTTATTTTGCTTTCAGCACTATAACATCTTCTTTCACAGTCTGATCTCTCAAGGAAAGATCAACTATAGTAAAGCCTAAAAGAAAAAATATTATATCTATTCCTTTTACTTTCATTTTTGAAAAAATATATTGGCAGCAGGGAACAGTACTGTTCTAATTTATATGATTTATGAGAATATCACACTTCTCTTAAAAAGCAAAAATATTTGTTTTTTTATGACCACTTTTCTTAAATAAGATTTGGGAAATCAGTGCACATGTCATATGAATCTTTGTCCCAGCTGCCATTTCCTTCCCCTTTTGACAGTCCTTTTAACACCTGGGAGGGTTTGCTTTTTCACTTCCTCTTCCTATTTATCAGAGACTACTGGGGACATTTCCTCCCTTCCTGAAGTGGCTTTTGCCCTATTGATGTCTCCTGGAGTTACAATGGTGGAATAGTCAGTAAAGGGATTTAGGGTGAAAATTACATTGGCTTACTATTTTCTATATATTAACCCCATTACACTTAGACATAAGCCCTACATCACATAGAGAGATATATTTGGTTTTTGATTGCTATAATAAAAAAAATACAACAAAATTATTGATCATCTTAAAATTCTGTAGGTCAGACTCCAGTATATTCTCACCACCCAACATGTATATAATGCTGGATGACTTTTTCCAGGCTTCTTTCAGCTAGGTCATATGGTCCTGTGATCGTATGAGTCATAGAATCCATTGCTAGCCAAGAGGTGTCCTATAAAGTTCCTCCTGCAGGGTGCTCTATGCTGTCCTTCTTGCATGGTCTTCCATCTGGACAAAGAGGAGATCTAGATATCCACTGGCTGTTCCTCTTTCCCAGAGTTTCTAAGGGAGAATCTATTTTCTGTTCTTTCAAATTGTTGGCAGAATTCAGTTCCTCATGGTTGCTCAAGTCCCTGTTTCCTTTCCAAAACTTCTGAGGGATACATCATTCCTTAATTCATGAGCTTTTCCTTCCTCTTCAAAGCCAGCAAATGTGGGCAGTCCTTCTCAGCTTGCTGTTCCTGTCTGACCTAGACTCCTTCAGTCATCATCTACTTTTAAGGACTTCAGTGACTAGACTGGAAATACTCAGATACAACACCATCATCTTCCCATTTCAAGGTCCTTAAACTTAATCCTGTGTGCAAGTGACATATTTGCAGATTCTGGGGATTACCATGTGGACATCTGTGGAAAGCTGATTTTCTGACTACCACAAAGAAAACAACTGCTTAAAGATAATTTAAAATGCAAAAGAGACATTATTTTCTGTTCACAGCAATTATTTATAATTGTATCAAATGGCTGAAAGCATGACCAACATGCCTAGTTTTTTTATAAATCTTAAACATAAATTTTAAGCTAATTTTACAAATAACAAGTTTCCTATTTGGTTAACAAATTGACAAATATATAGTCAATTTGTAATTAAGAAATCCAGAAGTGGAAACAACAGACATCACCTTAAGAAGTAATATTTTTCAGAAATAATGAAGGAAGGTAGGGATGCAGAAATGGTAAAAATGAGCAATAAGTATTTTCCCATACTGACCAAATTTTTTCCTAGAAGACAAATCTTATAAGACAGTACATATTGTCAATGCAGCTAACAAAACCAAGAGCCAACCCAGAATGGAAGATGGATGTGAATCAGCAGAAAACAAAGTTAGATTAGATGAAAATATAATATGCCTAAATATTATTTGATGATAATCACATATCAGCTCCCCTGTGTGTTGTTATCATCCTTGTATAGATAGCACAATACACAGCATCAGGCATGTAGAAGGCACTAAATATTAATAACCTACAAATTAATTCTTTTAAATAAATTAAGTGATATTTATAGATTTTTATGTGCAAGGTACAACTTTAAAAGTCCCTCATGTTTCGTTTGTTCTCCATGCTTTTCAGAGCTTTTTAATAAATTATTTGCTTCACAGTACTATCAGGACCATCATTAAGAAAAAGTTTGGTCTCAGTAAGACTAAGAGATTTTCCTCTATAATTCGCATTAAATTATCATTACTTCTGAGAGTATTTGTCTAAAAGTTTTTGAAATCAAAGACTATTTCTTATCCATCTAAGTCAGGACAGCCACAGAAACAACCTTATACATAGTAAGGACATAGTAAAGTATAAATCAATTGAATGACTATAGGATAAAACCTCAAAAATCATTGAAGTTTTCATTAATTTTTGGCACTTATGTAGTAGAGATTAACTATATAATGCAAGCAGCAATGAACTAAAGAAGCTATTGAAAATATTCACCCAAAAGTCTGTTTTTCCACTCTTTAAGATGTTGAAAATTGGGCTGGGGTTGTGGCTCAGCGGTGGAGTGCTTGCCTAGCATGAGCAAGGCCCTGGGTTCGATCCTCAGCAACACATAAAAATAAATAAAATGAAGGTTTTGTGTCCAACTACAACTAAAAAACAAATATTTTAAATAAGATGTTGAAAATTAACTTGAACTATAATGCAATATGTGCCACATCACTGAGATTTTCAAGCAATAAACTGTATTATTACAGTTCATTTGCAAAAATATAAAGCAGAAAACCTTGAATTTGGTTGGGGAATAACTTTTCAGATTCTCAGTCCTAAAGTATTCACTAATAATATTTTGATTTTTTTTATCTAGGTGTTTATTGTATGTATCTGTACATGTCTAATATAATTCATTTATAATATTCCTACTTTTCTGCATATAGAAGTCAACCAAAAGCCATATGTGTATTAGTAACTATTGCAGGGGTTATAACTAGGGATTGAACTCAGGGGCACTTGACTACTGAGCCACATCCTCAGGCCTATTTTGCATTTTATTTAGACACAGGGTCTCACTGAGTTGCTTAGTGCCGCACTGTTGCTGAGGCTGATTTTTAACTCATGACCCTCCTATCTCAGTCTCCCGTGCTACTGGGATTACAGGCATACACCACGGAGCCTGGCTTTTGTTAGTAACCTTTTGCTGAGAGGCAAGTCACTTATAGAGACTTCTTAGTTTATCCCACCTATCTCTGTCTTCATTAAGTAAATTCTAGTTTCTCCTCTTATAACAAGGCTAGAAAGTGAAAGTTACATATTCAAATGTTTTAACATCTCATGTTAGGATTTTGTTTTGACAGCAATAGATGATATACTAAAAAAATCAAATAAAAATGCTTAAATATAGTTTTCCTTTCAAAGAGCAAATGTTTTAAAATAAAACAAAAGAGCTAATAAAAGGGGAGTTACTGAGAAATGTATTGACCAAATAATATTGTAATATTGTCTGCATGTACAAATATGTAACAATGAATCCTACTACTATATATGTACCAAATGAAAAGCCAATGTATAGAACATATAAACTGAAAGATGTAATGGGCCTCTTATAATCCTGTGTGGATATTTTCAAACTTCATTTTAATAGGGAGCTTGTTTAAATTTTTCAAACAATATTTAATATCAAGATTATACACACAACACAGACCACTACATATAAGGTTTTTCTGGGTGAAGTCTACATGAAGGCATGAGATGCAAACTTCCTTCCACTCAGCCTTCTTCTCTGCATCCTTTCCTCTCCCACCACTATACTTCCCCAAAGATCTATTCTGAGGCAGAGTTTGGGGAGAACAGTTCAGTTTTCCTCAATAAACAGAGGAATAAAATCTGAAGAGGACAAGAGATTTACCCACTTAGCAGATCAGTGTGTCAATACAACCTGGTTTTTCACTTTGTCTATTTGACTTTGCATATATTACTTTCTCTAAACCTTAGGTGTCTGGTGTGTAAGATGGATGTGATTATACTCACTTCCACAAACATTCAGAGTGTGAGAATGGTAACTGGTGAATATAACTATTATCTTCATACTGACTCCCAAAGAAAACCCCCAGATCTGCATGAAATGGAAGCATAAAAGTAATGGTTAATAATGGCAACCTTAGCTTAAAAATATTCTCTTTGATTTGTTTCAGGAAAGTAGTAGCTCATCCAAAAAGACGATTTGGCATCCCCATGGATCGGATTGGTAGAAACCGGCTTTCAAATTCTAGAGGCTAATTGATATCAAGTGTGAGTACAATTTGAATAAGTAGCAATGCATGCAAGTATTTGATTTAACATTTCATGATAGACTAATCCATTCTTGCTTATAAATTCCCTTTTTGATTTCTTAGCTCATAAATTCACTTTTTCAAGCATTTCTGTATACAATTAGTACATTGATGCTAAGCAATTTAATAGACATTTGGAAAACAGAGGAATGTCTTATATCTTCTTCATCCTAAAATATTATTTTCACAAATTTCTATGTAGTTATTAAATATTAACATGAAAAAAGTTTAAACTTATAATGAACACAATAAATCATCTTCATAAATATGCATAAGTATATAGTCATCCCTTTGTTATAAAAAGCACACATTTTATTATTATCAATGAAGATATTACTAGGATTATAATAATATGGAACATAGGAGAGAGAATGATATAGTAGAAAGAATATATAAGTCATGGAATCAAAATACTCTATTCAAATCCTGGTTGTCATTCATTATCTTGTTTCTGTCAGTATACCTTATTTTTATATGTCTTTTATGTTAAACTAGTATAGTGTCATTGTGAAGATTAAATCAGATCTTTGTAGTAAATCTATAATATGTTGCACACACAATACTTGCGATTAACAACAATTTACATTACCATTCTGAAAATATACTCTGTCTTGGGCCCTACACTTAGTGCTTCACATGAATTTCTTCATTGAATCATTCTGCCCCTTAAAGTAGAACTATTTCTATCTCCAGTATCTTGAGAAGCAGTGCAGAATATGGAATAAAGGTGCCAGGGGACATCAGGTTTTCTAGGTTCAAATCCCAGGTCATCTATCTGTTAGCTGTAGGACCGACCTTAAATTCTTAAATCTTACTTTATAAAATTAGTATAATAACAATTTCTAACACATAGTATTTTCCTAAGGATAAAAATGAATGGATGCATATTAAGCACTTAGGGTAGTGCCTAATGTATAAGTATTTAATAAGGTATATGATTATTATTATTTTTATCATTATTATATAAGCAAGTAGAAGGTTTAGATATATTAATTAAATCACAATGCCATATGGTAATACATGCAGATAGAATTAAAATCCAGGAAACTTAAATCCTGATTTTATATGTCAAACACTTTATTTAATCATATACATTGTGTTTTAAAAACTAAATATTTTTGAATATGAAATCTAGGCAATATATTTTCTCTCAATATGGCTTACACAGGTTTATCCTTTCTCCCAAACATTTAAGACAACCTATAACTACCTTATCAGTTTCAGGCTAATGAAGAGGTAATTCTGTTTCCTGTTTCTCTAACAATAATCCTCAGATCAATAATGCAGTCTCCAAAAGCATGGTTTTTGCCCATTCCCCCCTTAATTTAAATGAACCAATTTTCCTTCTCCTCAAATGCTTTACAGTCACAATAAGAAGTACATATTTTTTTATCAGAATGACTTAATTAAAATAAATTTTGTCCACTAGGTAATTGTTGATTAATAATGTTCTACAGTTACTGAATGCCCATAAATATAACTATTTATTGAATGCTATCTATTTTTACTTGTTCTAATTAGTTATACATGACAGTATAGTATACATTTTGTCATATCATACATAAATGGAGTATAACTTCTCATTTTTCTGATTGTGCATGTTGTAGAATCACACCAGTGGTATAATCACATATGTACATAGGATAATAATGTCTGATTCTTTCTACTATAATTCCTACCCCCATACTCCTTCCCCTTCCTACTACCTTTTGAACTGCACTATCTTCAAAACTCAGAATGAACTTTTTCTTCACATCTAGAATATACAAAGTACACTCATTCTTAAGAGTTGTTAAAAATCGCCACATTAAAGTAGGAAGTAGCTAATTGCTATTAAAACCCAAGTAATACATGGAATAGGGCCCATGTCCTCCAGTTTCTTAATGTATTAATTGAATGGCACTGAGATTGAAACAATTAAATTCAATTAACTCTCCACTCTTGATTGTTACCCATTTTTAAATTTCTGAATTAAACCGAAACAAGTATGATAAACAGGAAATACATGCTCATATGAATACTTATATAAAGTCCCAGGCCATAGAAATTCTGGATAACTCCTAATCTACAGAGTTGAATTAATATAATCTTTCCTGAATCACTATTCAGTACAATCCAAATTAGTAAATTTTATCCTTCTCTTAACAAATTTTGTTTAGCATCTTGAAAATTGCTTTTTTTTAATCTTTAAAATCTTAAGACAGTAATATCATGAAAGACTGGTTTAGAAAAGAACTTAACATCATGTATTTTATCTTTCCCTTTTGTCAATCATTGCGAATTCACCCTCTTAATTATTGTTTATATTCCCACAAATATCCCCAAGATTTTTTACTTCCTCATGTGAAGTTTTGTGTTTTATATGAATAACAGAACCCACAAAATGATATTTATATCCATTCAAATTTTCAAGGTTATTTTTGACATCTTTCTTCCTATTGTGACTACATGCCTTTGAAAAAAGCATGTGATATAACATGCAACTCATTTATTAGATAACAAGTCATTGAATAATGTTCCTATAGTCAAACAGCTAAGTAGTTGGATATCCAGAAACTTAGAGTCTTTTTAATCCAATCCCAGTTTTTAAAGCAATTCAGGAAACAGTTGCTGTGAGAGGAAATTGATTTACCCAAACTTTTACAGACTCTTGGCCAAAGCAAGATCTAAGACTCAGGTTTGGCCTTCTAGGCCAACATTCTCTTCATGGCCCATCAGGCCTTCTTGTTGCTAAATTGTCATTGTTGAATTTTAACTTCACTGGTTATACTTTCTAAAACAAAGAGAAACAAGATCTTAGACATTCTGAAAATCTTTGTTTCATTTCTGTGAGGGTTGAAATATTATCTTTTGAAGCAAGTTTAGTTGTGGGTTTTCACCTTCTGGGTTTCATTTTAAGTCTTCACACCAAAAGTGAAACTGGTACCTAATCATGGAAGTTTTGCTTGGTTTGAGGTCAAGTCTAGACACAGCTGCTATGCACTACCTAGTTTCCAAACTGATACCAATCTCCTCTGTGTTTTAGAAAAGAAGATAATCTAATATTTTCACAATATCTTTCTCAAATTATTAATACATTGTACCAAAGTTTTGAGTTTTTAAATGGGCCTTAGTTCTAAGCAACACAAATTTAAAGAGGTGTTCTATGTCTCAGGTATCATAGCTTCTCTAGACGCAATTAGCAAGTTCTGTACCTCTGCCATTAAAATCAGGATACCTGCCTGATGAAATTAGCAATATGACAATTAAGATTCCTGCATTAAGGCTATTATTTTAATAATGTGATGAATATGTGTGGTTTTATAATGACAATTTTTAAATAATTTTATATAATTTTTTATACCTTTATTTTTTTATGTGGTGCTGAGGATCGAACCCAGGGCCTTGCACATGGTAGGTGAGCATTCTACTGCTGAGCCACCACCCCAGCCCATGACAATTTTTATTTTAGAAAAATTTTGATAACTATCATTTAAATAAATTAATATAACTCTCAAGTATAGCAGGAAGATCATACATAAATGACAGTGTATGTTGGGATTCCTTTAACAAGAGCAAAATAGATAGCAATTATTGATATGTTAGCTAACAATAAACAGAAAGTTGTAGTCAGCTTTTCTTTATCTGTCTTTCCTTTGTCGTGACAGCATCCTTTGAGCCAAGATTGAAAGTTCAAGTGAAATAGAATACAGTAGATATATGAAGAAAGGAGTTTTAACAGAAACTTTTTATAAATTTTATTAACACATGAGCACAAACACCTAGAACATATACATTTTTTAAAATGTTCTTTAGTGCATTTTGATCCAAAACTATTGTTTTGCATTATTTTCAAAATAAAAATATGCCATATAAATAAAAACTATGAAATATCATATAATTAGAGGTTTAGCTTATCTTTATTAAAGTTGATGGATTTTCACCTGATCTATCTCATTAGTTTTAGCAATTTCAACTTTCATTTTTTCAGATGCAACTTCCTTGGGTGAAATGACACAGAAATGTGGAAGATGCTTCCGTGAAGTTCTTCATACTCCTTAAGCATAAAATTTTAAAGAACCAGCCTTCTGCAAATCTTTTCCAAACCTTGAACTTCAGTCCATCACGTCACAGTATTGTTTTGATTTCATTAAATTATGCAGATCACTTCAATGCATGTATATTTTAAATATGTATGTTAATTATTCAGGCATGGTTACCTGCTCGCCAGACCTCATTTTTTTTAATCACATTCAAAAAGCATGATATAGAGAAATACCTTCTATAAGTATGTACAATTCTTCTTCTTTTTTTTCAGTTAAAGAATAGTAATGAGAGAGATTTGAGTCTTAAAACTAGATAAAATCTGTTTGTTCATTATTGGGTAGTAAGGAAAGGCCATGATGTGTATTTTCGCTGGAGTACATTCACCTGTCTCTTTTTCTTTGTCCATAAACTTGTTGGTAATAATAATAATACTAGACTTTTATCATATTCAAGTTTTGTCCACTTTAACCAAATAAAACACAGCCCCAGTGAGCTGCAAAGCCAGAGTTGTTTTAGAGTTAGAGATATTACTCATTTGTTAAACTTTTATATTTCTTATTCCCCAAATTTTCTATAAATTTTAACTGATAGCTAATAAACAGCAGCAGTGGTTCATTATGAGGGGAAAAACTACACATAAAAGTAACAGATGAAAGTAGACAGGAAGTTAAACAATCAGTAAGCAGTAAACCACCACCCAGACCAGGGCCAGCACAGCACAGAACATTTCAGCATAGAACAATGGCAAATCTTTTTTGGAAGTATTGACTCATCTAGGAAATTATTTACCCTAGTTCAGACACTGTGCTTAATAAGGCATTGAAGAGCATAATGTATTTGGAAGTGGTGTATTTAAAATGAGGCAGATTATTTTTAATTGACCTATCAAGGCATAAGAGTTTGCACTTTCGAAAATTCAGTTCTCAGTAAAAAGTGTGATGTCACTGCAGTTTAGGTGTATAAGCATTGTGTGCTGGAGATACTTTCAAAATACAAAAATAACATGGAACAGCATGAGTAATTTGGCAGAAATGTGTATAGCATCTGTAGAACACTCTTCCTTTAAACTCTCGCAAAACTCACCTTCCAACAGACCTAATATACTTGTATGGTACACAGAGCAAAATAAACTCAAAGAAATAGCATGGTGACAAAAATACATTAGAAAAGAATTGAATGGATGATTGGCCTAAGTTAAAAAATAAACAAATTTTTAGTTATCCAACATGCTTTTTAGAAACCCAATTTAGAAGATCTGAAAAGAGGTAAAAGAAATAATGGTGGATACTTAGAACACATAGCTGTTTTGCATAAAACTTCTCAGTTTTTCTGGAAATTTTCAAATTGCTTAAAAATCTTCAAAGTTTAGGGAAAACAGTAAATGAGTGTTTCTTTTATTTGCAATAGAGAGCTTCAGTAAAGAGAAATTAATTTTGAGAAAGCTAATCAATTATGTTCTTCATACTTGTTTTAGCTATTTAGCTAGTTCTTGTTTTAGCTATCAGTAGCACTTGGGTAAATATTCTACAGGGCTCAAAGTTTGAGGGGATTATTTAAGAAGTAATGGTTACCACAGATCACAGAAAATATGCAACCTTTGACTTTTGTGGACTGGTCTATTTCACTTAGCATGTAGTTTCCAGTTTCATCCACTTATCAACAAATGCCATAAAGTCATTCTTCTTTATAGATGAGTAGTACTCCATTATGTATATATAGAAGCTAATCCAAAATAAGGCAATGGGTTTATAAAACAATAGAATAAAGATAAGTAGAATAGACAAAGAGGAATGAAAGAAAGGGAGTAAGGATGGGATATAGAATGACAGTGGAATGAATCTGACACAACTTTCCTTTATACATATATGAATAGACCACAGTGAATTTTATCATCAGATACATCCATCAGACACTAATTAAAAAAAGAAAGACTAAGTAAATAGCAGAAAGATCAGTAGATTAGAAAAAAGGGAACAGAGGAAAGAAGGAGGGGGAGGGAAGAGGAAGTATTGGGAACTGAATTAGAACAAATTATATACCATGCTTCCATAATTATGTCAAAATGCATCCTGTTGTCATGTATAACTAAAGAGAACCAATAAAATTAATTAAAAGAAATAATGATTTCTCCTATCTACTTTCCCCAGCCTTCTGATGAACTATGGGAATGTTCCCTATTCCTGGGAAGTTCCTTCTTTCCATTTTATCCCATTTGAATATTAGTAAGCATCTAAAGCAACTAGGTGCTACTTTGTGCTTTGACAAATGGATTGAGTTATGACATCCAATTTAAATAAAATATGACATCACAATCTATTCGCTGATGTTTATTTTTATATGCAATGCCTGTCTAATATACACAAAACTTTAATGAAGAAAAAATTTTTCCCCATCTATAATTTCATTTTCATATTTTAATTTTTATCACTTCAGACAAAATAGAAAATAAGTCAGCAATATCGTAGTTTAAATAGGATCCTCTTCTAATATAAATATAAATTAAGACATCACTTTCAGTTAAGAACATGAAACTCATTTCATTTCTCTGTTCAATGGACTTGCTTATTACTAAATCTAACTACATTTCATTGGAAAGCCACAAATTTGAAGGATTGTTTAGTTTGAAATAATATGTTACCTTTTTAACTCCTTGCCCCCATGCAGTGTTTCATAATGCAAATGAATATGTGAACATGGATTTCTGCCTGCTGGTGCAATTACATAACCAACTTTTTATGAGAGGACATTGATTCCTGGCTATATTATCTTAAAATTTATACTACAAAAAAGCTGTCAATTGTACGTTTAGACTGTAGATATCTTCAGGGAATTAAATTTCTTAAAGAAATTATTGAAAAAAAATAATAAAATCTTCTAAAAAGAAGAGGCATCAAAAACTTTGTGAATGTCATTATTTCTTTATACCCAAAGATTTAAGATACTTAAATATTGTTCAGCTTTTCCAAAGTTAATAACCATGAGATGATAAAAGAATTTTTCATCTTTCTTTTGGTAAAAGTACATTTGTGTTTACAACTATTGTAAATACATGGAAACATCTTCAGGCATTACTGTGCCACTAATATTTATTAATGTACACTTGAATAGTTCCTAAGCAAGTATATTGGTAGCATTATAGGCAAGTTGCTAAAATTAGTCTGTTTTATGTACTGTTTTACTTTGAGGGGCTTAAGAAAAACTGTTCATGTCATCTTTTGAGATTTTATCTTTAAGAACCACACATGATTAGATAAAAATTCATTTCTTCCTCATATGGTAAAGTAAGGGAATGTGTGTGAGCTCATCTGGTCAGCTACCACATACTAGTCAAGTCATTTAAATTCTTTAGTTTCTTTGATAATACCTCTGTTCCAGTATGGGTGGCAGACAGAATTCAGACTAAATTTCCAACCTTGGATTGGTTAAATAAGCTTTCTCAGATGTAAGCAAAACTAGCCTGATGAATAGGCAGGAAACAAGGCCTGAGGGTGTAGCTCAGTGGTAGAGTGCTTGCCTATCATGCATAAGGCCCTGGGTTCAATCCCCAGTACCAAAAAAGAAGAAAGAAAAAGTAGGTGTGAAACAAAAATATAACAAAGGAAAACCAAGGAGCTCTTTGGTCTTTGGTTGGTGGTTTTTATTACACTAGGTCTATCCTCTTACAGGCATGCTGGGAGTCTCAAATAGTTTTGTAATGTTGTAGGGGCAACAGAGCTGAAAATTAATAGACATATTGTTTTGTAAGAAAGTTTTCTTACATTTTATTGTAAGAGACATCCAGCACTACTTCTCCTAGAGTCCAATAAATAATACATTTCTGCTTGTCAGTAATATATGTTTTTTTTCAATAGTCTCAGTGACAATTGTTCAAATTAACAGAAAATAAAGGGTGACCAGCACAATCATAAAAAAATAATAATTCATATTTTCCACATAAATTGATACAATATAATTTATTTTAATTTTCCAAGATGCTTTTTTAAAATATTTTAACTGCAGTCATCATAAGACAAAACTATAAGCAATGAATTTATGAAAACATAAATAGATACAGCAATTTCAACTTCAGCTCAAAAGTCATTTTAATAGTCACATGCAATTCACCAATGCAAGTGATCTGTCATTATTCACAACATAAACATTAAGTACATTGGAACCCACTTAGTAACAAAGTGAGAAAAATAATGTGCAGAAAAAATGCCACAGCATCTTTATGTTTGAAACACTTGCAGTCTTTAAGCAGTAGAGATTTTGTAAATAGACATATAGATAGATCTTTGTCTGCCGTTCTTATCTTTTTTGCATCCATAGAAAAAGCTTTAGACACAGTATTTCCAAAAGCAAGCTAAAGAAAAAAAATGTTTTTATTAGAAGGGTATTTTATGAAACCTTATATTTTAATAAAATGTGTGTACTTCAGGGAGTAGGAGGGACTGCTTTGTGAAAAGCATATTCAATATAGTAACTTTATGTGTATCTAGCTTTATCCTTAAATTAATTAAAATTAAATAACTAACAATTCAGCTTCTCCATTATACCAACTGCATGTCAAGCACTTGGTAGTGAGTGACTCGAAGCCATTGTCTACCAGAATGATAATGCAAATTAGAGAATGGTCCCATCACAGAAAGTTCTATTGGACATAACTGTTATACATTACAAGGCATGTAATTCAATCCAGAGAACATGGTAGGATGACCTGTTAAATTCACTCTTTTATGTAATTGAAATCTCAAAGAGGAAGTCACATAAGTAAAACACAGTGCTAAATTTGCTTTTATTTACTGAGAAAAGACGAAGAACGAGAGTTTCAACATCGCATTGCAAACCACCAAGTGATATTTAAATAAATTCAATCTTTATCACACTGAGCCTTCAAATTGTGATCATAAAATTGTGCTTCAGAATAATCAAATAAAATTTAGCATCACTTTAATCCTTAACTATGCAAATAAATCATTTTAAGTCTTCCATGGGCTGTTCCTGATCTATCATGTTTCTTACAGTAGGTTCATCTAGCTAATTATAAATTTCTTTTGTTTCCTTCTATCTAAATGTGTATAAAACCTTTGAGAGATGAGTCTTTGGTTAAGAAATAATGGGATGCACAATGAAAAAGAATTAAAAAACCCATAGTATAATTTAGCCACTCTCTGAAATAAATGATTAAACTCTATCTGCTTGCCCAGCTTTCCTTCCCCAACTAAACTCACTTTAAAAACACCTGTGCTTGGCACCACATATACATAGTGTATGGCATAATACTCAGAGTATACTTCTCATTTCTACAAGATCCACAGCTTTCTTTAAACAAAACTAAACTCAAACCCCTGTGAAAGCAGAAGTCTATTTTTAGACATGAAACTGAGGAGCTTGGCCCACAAATCCAATTTTCTTTTTATAGTATGCCTTGGAAAGTTATCATCACTGTGCTCTCTGTCCTTTCAGAGATCTTTGAATATCTCTATCTGGCAGAAAAATATAAAACTACACTTAGCCAAGACATACTTATACCACATAAGCAGTTCGACTGCATGTGTAATGCAATACAATTTGGAGAAATTTTGGACCTAGTTGAAAGGAATTGCTCATGAGGGGTATTGCCATAGAGCCAACTCACCAATGATTACAATCATTTATCATTTACATGAAGTAAAACTCCAGCCCTCATCCTAGTGTCCCCTGATATTTCAATCAATTTCCCATTATTAATGCTATGCTTGGTATTACACGACTATGTTTTTAACAGTTATCCATTAACTATATATTAAACAATTTTAAAAGTTAGAATATATCATAGCAAGTGTACATTCCTACTGCTGAAACCTGGATTTCTAGGTCCATTTCACATTCGCATATTGTTTTATGTGGTAGTCACTTTCTACTTATGCCAATAATACACACTTTGCACATAATGTGGGCTATGTTTTTGTGAGTTTATTTCATACATTCATCACCATAAATATTTACTTATTTACTATGACACACAAACATGTTTTAATACCCCTTGCATAAAAATGAAAAAACAAAAAAGCTTCTTGAGGCTCTCAAACAAGTAATTCTAGCTAATCTCCCAATTTTTTCTACCCTTTATGACAAAATTCCTAAAAAGTATTGTCTGCTGTCAGGGATTCTAGTTCATTAATCATGATTTCTTTAACCAAAAGTTTACCAATTATTTTCAAAGTCATTGACATTCTTTTGGTGCCAAATTGAGCTGGAAGGTATCAATTCTTATTGCATCTATCATAGCTTTAGTCTCCGTTCTGGAAACCCCTTCTTATTTGACTTCTGGGCACATTTTCTTTGTTGCCTCCTTCTGTGGTGATTACTCCTACTCAGTCCCTTCAACTAATTCCCTTTTATCTGTCCAATCTCTAAATTTGGAGACACCTAGACCCCGGCCTTTGCATATGTTCTCTCTATACCTGGAATCATTTTCTCAGTAGTCTCATCACAATGCCCAATATGGAGATGCTAATAAATACCAAATTTAAATCTCCAATCTGGGTTAATTTCCTAAATTCCAAATTCATATATCCAATGATCTCCTCAAATTACTACTACGGCAATTTAGTTACACATGACATAATAAGCCCAAAATGTCTTTGATAGGGATGGAACTTTCCAACGATTTCTTTTTCTTTCCCCTAGATTTCCCAGGTGTCCCAATCTCATAAAGTTAGATTTGGATCATAGACTTAGTGCCTACTATTAAAAGCATGTTTACTTCTTTCCTCTTCTATTCTGCTGTGTAGACACAAGACACCATGTGTTCCACACAATAGGCACAAAGTGGAGGGAATATAATGAACAGAGGCAAGACTTCATGTAAAATCAGAAAAAAAAAAACTTAGAGGACATCACACCTCTTTATTTTAAGGATATTTTGTTAATATAATATATTTCAATATCCAAATTGTAACTCAAAGTAAGATGCTTCTCCAAGAAATATATAAAATATGACACAGTCTCAGCAACTCACTAATGGCAGAAAATGAAACTGATATTATGTTTTGGAAAAATTAAGAGCCATTTCACAAAACAGTCAAATATGTGGTAAAGCTAGCATATGTAATAGCTTGGAATTCAAATCATTCATCTCTTGATCTTCTAGACAAAAAAAAATGGAAAATAGAAAAATAAGAAATATGTTTGGTTATTTGGGGATTCATTTAGCAAAAACTAGCAAGAGATTGATGAGTTTAGGAAGGAACTGGTATCTTTGTCAACAAATAAAATTGGATTAAAGAGAGATTAGAAGTACAGTGTCTTGAGATGACAAAAAAGCCAACAGCTTCTAGATCCCAAGCACTATGAAAGGAAATTTTAAAATAACTTCAAGTGATAGACTCAGGAAATATCAGTTGGAATAAAGAGCTGGGGGTCGGGGGTGGACACACAGACTAAGTATGCAGTGTTTAAGGATTATTCCAGACACCTTCAAGGCAGCTGCTATTAAGTTGGGGTAAGAATGCAAAAAATTATAATAGTTCAAAGATATGATATGTTATGTAGAAAACAGTGGAAAAGCTCTCTAAGTTTGTGAAAAGTGTCATTGAAAAAGAAGTCATAAACCTTAGAAACAAAAATGTCTTTGGCCCTTTGAAACAAAGCTCATACTTCTAACCTTGTAAGAGTTTGAAAAGACCCCAAAAAAGCATGTGATTCACAAGAAGGAATATTCCCTCTAGTGAGACATGCATTCAGGGATATTAATGGAAAAACCAAAACTTCAAAAAAGATGGAGCCAAGGGAAACCAAACAACCATCAAAGGAACTCTCCTGAGAACCACCAAGCCCTAATCAAGAAACCGTTCTCCATCCTCAGGGCAGGGTCCTTCACAATACTTGCCCCAAGATATTTCCAAATTGCAAGAGGCCACCATTCCAGACAGTGTTTATCTCCTGTCCTCCTTTATGAATGAGATTATTGAATATGGTTATACTTTCCCTGTTCCTCTGCCAATTATTGGGTTTGCATGGGGTGGATAACTTGTCTTTTTAGTTTAAAATGTCCGTAAATAAAGAGTAGACATGTTGTGTTTAGTGAAGACTAGGCACCACACCCAATGCCTGTTCTTGGTGCTTTGTGGCCCCAGTAAAAAGCATTTGGAATTGTCTCTAATGGGAGTGGATGAAGGGGATCTATGTTTTTAAGAAGATAACAAAGGACTGACTGTGTGGAGGCAGAGCTCTTCAAGATAGGGATAGAACTTTCCAACTATTCTTTGTGTTTCTCTACATTTCCCAGGTGCCCCCAATCTCATAAAGTTAGAATTGGATCATGGACTTAGTTCCTACAATTAAGAGCAGTTTACTTCCTTCCTTTTCTATTCTGCTGTGTGGACACCATGTGTTCTACACAATAGGCACAAAGTGAAGGGAATATGACGAACATAGGTAAGACTTGATGTAAACTCAGAAAAAAAACTTGCACACATTTACCAGTGTGTCTTGCTGACTGTCTTGCTAATGCCTAGACTATTTTGGAAAATATAAAACTTGTGATATATGCTAAGTTCATAGATACTAGTTTATCCTCTTTCCTTTTAGTAGTATTATAAAAAGATATTTTTATAAAATTTAAATTCACATCTGGAATAAGGAGACAATTAAAATATATATGTACCCTAAGAAATTTCACATCAATAATGGATGGGGATAGACAGAGTACATTTAATTTTTTCAATAATAAGAACTGAGTCAGCAAAATCAAGAATTTCCTGGAAAAACTATGAAAATTTAGAGTAATGCAAAAGAATCTGGGTAAGTTTAACTGTTATGAATGAACATTGGAGTTCAGAGCAAGTGTTACAGCAGTGGGGTTCCCTTCTCATAAAGGAAAATGGTCTGAAGATCTGAATTAACTGAAAATTGAACTACTTTTATTTTTGAACCACCTGGGATTGATTTTTAGGCCAAAATAGCAACAGTAAACCAGAAGTTTTAAGCATTAGGTACCCTTTTCACTGAAACCTGGTAAGTATGACCGTCCAACCATTACAAAGCTCAGATTCATTCCAGGGGAACACTCTCATTAGAATTGCTTTTCAAAAATATGAGTCTTGATCTTGATCACTACCGTCAGATTAGAAAATATCCACTTAATCTTTTCCATCTCACAATTAATTATGAAAATAACAGTTTACAAGTCAGTTACAAAACTTTCAAATAAAAGCTTACCTCGTTTGATAGGATGGGCAGAGGATAGACCATCTATAGCATAGGACAGCTCAGCATCTTTTGCCTCCATAAGCTGTTCTTTGAGTTTTTCTAGCTGTTAAGATTTTTAAAAGATAATTAATTAGCCTTTAATAACCACCACTGTAGTCTCCATTGAAGAAAAGAAAAAACAAATGCAAGAAATAGAAAGAAAGATGGAAGAAAAGAAGAGAGAGAAAAAGAGGAAAGGAATAAGAGGAATTAAGCAAAAGATATCCGTGAAAATAATAGGAGCTAGGTGTGGGGGTGCATGCCTGTAATCCCAAAGAAATGGGAGGCTGAGGGAGGAGGATCACAAGAGGGAAAATTAACAAGACTCTGTCTCAAAACAGAAAGAAAAAGGTCCGGGGATGTGGTTCAGTAATAAAGCACCTCTGGGCTCAATTCTCACTCCCCTTCAAAAAAAAAAAAATGGGAAACTTGCATTTAGAGGCTGTCTGAAAAAGGTACACAACTCAGGTAGGTATGCAAAGAAATAGAGCTTTGGTGAAAGAAGGCAACTCTGAGTGTCAATTCATAGGGAAATGTAGTCTGGGTAGCTGCTCTTGATTTTATGTCACCTATAATGAGAAGTCCTTTCAAGGAGTTCCAAATAGTTATAGGAAAGTCTAGATTTCCTGAAATCTTTGTCCTTTCTCAAAGGAAGGGAGAAATATTTTGAGAATCTAAGGTTTCAATCCAAAATTCCACTTGTCTGAATTTTCAACAAGCTTGCCAGTTGCCTAACCCCTGAAGACACAACTACCAAAATAGGGTTCAGCCTGGACCAACTCATGTCTCCACATCCTTGCTGCTGGGAAGAGAATGGTGGGCATAATTCTCTCTCCTCAAGGACAACACAGTTCACAGAATAATGGAATAGCATCCAATTGTTTTCAAGAGAGTTTAGAAATCATGCAATTCAATGATTTTCAAACCATCTTCATAAAATGCCAAGGAGTGGAGAAGATGGGGTTGATAGGAGGCTCCCTTTCAAGAAGGCCACACTGCGGTCTCTCCAAGCCATTTGCCTGAATTACAGTAGCTCCATTCTTAGATGTTTCATAGACAGAACACACAACATTTTGTTGGGGGAAAAAATTTCCCATGGTTCAAAAATAATAACTAGAAGAAACACCAATTTCTAGCCTCCTATTTTACAGATGAGATTTCTAGAGAATTTTAGTTGGCCCAAGTTCTCATACTTGGGTAACTAGAGAGCTAAAACTACAATCTAGATTTCTAAACATTTTATACTTAAGATCATACAGCCATAGTTTTGTTTTGTGTTGTATAGTGTACTTTAATTGTTTTGTGTTGTATAGTATACCAGTTCCTAAAAAATATTGGTTTCACTCTTCCTCCAGCAGGAACAACGTTTCACAATACAGTATTAATAATTTTTCCAGGGGCAGGCCATTACTGGAGATTGAACTCAGGAGCACTTTACCACTGAGCCACATCTTCCAGCCCTACTTTGTATTTTACTTAGAGACAGGATCTCACTGAGTTGCTTAGGACCTCATTTTTGCTGAGGCTGGCTTTGAACTGGTGATTCTTCTGTCTCAGACCCCCAAAGCCTCTGGGATTATAGGTGTGCACCACCACACCTGGCTAGTAGTAATAATTTTTAAAAAAAATTATGTGACAAAAATTGTTTTATAATTGTTATTAAAATTGAATGTTTAAGTATTACACATTCTCACCTGGTTATGTTCTCCCAAATTGTTAGCCAGTTCTAAATCTGTAAAAAAAAAAATTTGTCATATGAAAAATGGACACTGCAATAAATATTTAATCACTTCAAGACACACATTCAAAATCTTACATGGAAGGCAAAGGTCTTTTTCATATGATTTGAGGTTACCTACGAATTCCTAATATAAAAACTCAATGTGTTTTTCAATACCCATAATATTAAAGTTCAATCAGTTAAGTCATGAGAAAATATCTCCTTCCAACATTAATCACAAAATTTTCTAACATAGATCAATAGTTACATCGTTGACTATTTTATAATAAACTCCTATAATTTTACTGACATGGAAAATATTAAAAGAAAAAATCAAAAGAGCAGATACAAATTCTACATGTAAATAATTTCTTTGGGAAAGAAAATTCACCCAAAATACTAACAGTAACTCTCCCGATTTTATAATTTCAAAATCTTTTCTTGTAATTTTGTTAATTTTCTCCAGTGGGAATACCTTACTTCTAACTTTAAAATCTTGCTTTATTAAAGAGTATTAATTAATGCTTTCTCTTTCTTTGTTTTTGCAGTAGAGATGAAACCTAAGGCCTTGCACATGCTAGGCAAATGCTCTACTAAGCTACATTCCCAGCCCTAAAGTATTCTTTTAGCTAATATTTTGTCCTATATATATATATATAAACCTTAAAAAAGTCTACTGCAGATGTTGTATGAGAGGGTACCACATTGTTGTATTGTGACATTTTCTAGACTTGCTAAATTTCTGACAAAATCTCAATAATTTCTTGGAAAGCAGTTTGGTGCATATTTGTAAATACACTACAAAGGAAAACAATCTCAGTTAATGTACCATCAGTTCCTAATTTATAGTCCCCATGCCAGCCACTTTCCAAATTGCAATTCCATTTAGGACCTTCAAATATAGCAGAATAGTAACTCCATGGCTATCAGCATAAATATGAAACAACAGCAACACTTAAGCCTTCAGTGTAGGGATATGAGGGATCTTTATTACTATTATTATTATTATTATTTTAATTGTTAACTTTTTTGACACATTACGGCCTGTACATGCTAGGCAAGCACTCTACCACTGAGCTACATTCCCCAGTAGAAATGAAAGAGCAGGTCTGAAGATAGAATAGATTGTTTAATAGCAAAATCTTGACTTCATTCTTAACTCACCAGTGTTGGAGGGCCTCTGGAAATCAAACTTTTTATTCAGGAGAGTCCATAATAGTTCCTCACGATTCATATCTTTTTTATGTAGAAACAGTTCATTTCCTGTAATGATCACACACCACCATTTCCAATTGGAGTCAGTCACTGAAATTGTTTCTAATTAAGTGGATTGCACTGGCAACTCTCAATGTATATATTCACCATAATAGAGATGTAGAGAGATGTGTAATTCAAAGAGACCATTTTATAAATCAGTGACTATATATGAACAGAGAGAGATGATGTGAGAGAGAATTACATGGAAGATTGTACCCTAATCCTTTGTGTGTGTTATTTTGAGTAGTGAAATTGCAGGTAAATTGTACTTCCCTCTTTATAATTTGTGTTTTTGAAATATTATGTTACTGCATTTAACATAAGAAATAAAAATCTAAAAGTTGTTTTAAAGAGAAAATAATAACATTTGATTTTTATTTGATTTGATATGTATATTTAAATACAAGTCAATTGAAATGCTACCTACTTTTTCATATTGACATCTTTCAATTTTTCTTGATTTACTCACAGCCATTTATTACTTGCAACTCTCTCAGAACTACAAACGTCTTTATTCTGGAGTAGAAATTGGGACAACAACTTGATTCAAGGTGTAAAATATGGAATATTTGATAAGATTTCGACTAATAATGCCATTGAAATAATAATTAGATATAGCAATGAACTTTAATGACTGCAGGCTTATTCCCCCTTTCCTTCTCTCCTCATAATAACTGCTACAGGGTGGGCCAAAGCTAGGTTACCCAGGTTGAAGGTTAGGAGTGACAGTACTACAGATTTAGTTAGAGGATTGGATCATAACCTGACTGTATTCTGTAAGTCATCTGTCTTCCCTGTGTCTAAAAAATGTCAGTTGTTGAACGAAGTGGCTAATTAAAGGAAGAAAATGATGATTTGGGGCCAGTGACATCATCAAAGTTTTCTGCACTGACCAAAGATACTTAATTGTGATTCAGTTCTTCAGTTTCCTTTGGTTCATAGATTAGAAACTATCTGCATGAGACTTTTTTTTTCTTTTGACTATTTAAAATATTAACAGAATATTAATGTAAGTTTTGCTCAACATTAATTAGACAAAGATCCTCAAGAGATGGTTAAGAAAAAGATATGATTAGGTAATGCCTTTTATTCTAATCATTCCTTAAAATGTTAAATTATAATCTTTAAAATGTTTTCATTTGATTGAAAAAAGGTGTATTTTAAAGCAAGATGACAATGACTACTGTTTCAGAAAGAGAACTGTTAGGCTGAGATAAGAGAAACAGATTAATTGCTTTCAATTTGGAAAATTCATGAGAGTAGGAGGAAGATAACTAGGAAAATATGAACCTAAGTTTTCATTTGCTTACTGCACAGTTCATTTCTCTGCATATGTAAGTGGAATTTTAAAAAAAAAAAACAAAATGAATATATTTGCCTATATCATTTTTGCTTCTAGTGACTATATCTGCATGACTATTTGTCCTCAGAAGTTCTTTTTGCCACTTTTAAAGACAACCATCTTTTAATGGAATCTCTAAGGACAAAATTTATTTCAAGAAGTTGAACATTTTATTTCTAAAGTAAAGAAAAATATTGGCTAAGAAAAACAACTGAAAATAAGTCTTTGTCTTACTTTTGTTTTTAGTTTTAAAACACATAGCTTTAAAATAGAAAACATGTACTTTAAAAATGTTTCTACCTTCGAACAGCAGATTAAGATTGATAAAGTATTTGCTTATGAAAGATCTGAGCATAGATGACCTTTGGCATAAAGGATGGTAACACTGTTCAGCTGCTAGAGTGAGTGATGTTGCAAATACACAGAAAATATTGACTTATTGCCACTCTCTACATACTAAATCTGAAAAATTTTAGTTATCCCCTTGCTTTTCATGTGAAGCTTTTAACTGAACAGAGTCAAGAGATTTTACCAGAAAGAAACTTGGAAGCTCTCAAAATGATAATATAACAAAAATTAAATTTTCCATACTTCTGATCATTCTTTCTTTCACCTTGGTGGTAAGGGATTTTTCCAACTTCAGATTATCTACTGAGGCACACTTTCATATGGCCCCAGGAAATAAAGGCAGGAAGGAGAATGCCCTTTGTCTTAGATGTTATCTACCACATAGAGAGAAAGCTCTATAGTCAATATCAGCAGATAAATGTTGGCTTGAAATACTTGGTAACTTTCAGACATTTGTGTAGGGAGAGAAGCTCCCTCTAGTCTTGAACAATTTAGATCATAAAATAATATTAATAAGAAAACTTAATCTTCCTCATTAATATTTGATGACACTGAGATCAAAGAGGATGTCAGAGATAGATGTTCCCAGGATGCTTCTGGTGAGTTAAGGAAATCACTGTGTGAAATTCCAAGGTAAGAATATTATTGATTTGTAATGTAGTAAAACTATAGAACTAGTTTTTTAAAATATATTTTACATATATCTGAAATTGGAAGTTACAATTAGTTATCACTAACTTACACTTAATTTTGTGAAGTTCTCAACAAATGGCCATATTTTCCCTCACATTTACACTGTGTTAAAAATATTAGAAATCTAAGTATTTTGCAGAAAGAGACCTACCAAGTATAAAGATTTTGACTGGATAAACAAAGATAAGAAGTGAGTGCCATGAATAAAATCCAGAATCTTTGACTCCCAGAATTTTATTTAAGTTTCTGTTAATATCTGTTTTTCAAAGTGAAAACTCTCATAAATAAAAAGATACATGCAAATTTATTTCTGTTTTCAAAAGAACTGTTCCAATTTTCTTTGACTTTTAAAACCACATTGGAGGTAACAAGTTCTTGTAAAATTGAATTAGATCCAAATGTGGGAAGCTTGATCCCTTTTCTCAATCTGGTGTCATGGACAAAATTTATTACATTCTGTCTTGAATCCCTCTATGAAAGAGTAAAGGAGGTCCTTCCTGACAAGGACATCAGTTAGATGAAAAAAAAAAAAAACAGAATTTAATCCAGAAGAGATATTATTTGAAGAACATTATTATTACATTTTAAGTCACTATTTTTAAAACATAAAATATATATTTTTATATATGAAATATGTAAATATTTCAATAAGGTTGATTGCCTAATAAATCAGCACAAAATTTAGCCTTACTTATTTTCAGAGCTACTTCTACTATACAATGCACTGAAAATTTTAAAGAAAGATCACATTATGATATGATAACAGCAGAAACTTACTTTCATTAATTTTGTCATGGTATTGCAAATGTCATAAATTATTTCATTTATCATAATTGTCATAAATTTGCTAGAAATATGATAAATATAGTCAGTGCATAATATAGGTGTTAACATTGCCCTCCTGAAAGTACTATGGTTTCCCATGCACTATTTTTTTTCTTTCTTATTAGTTCTTTTTAGTCACATATAACATTAGGATTCATTTTGACATAATTATAAAAGCATGGTTTCCACTATTATTCCTAAATTCCTGCAAATACATTTTTATCTTATTGTAGTTTTCCTTGAGATGTTCTCTTTCATAAGTAATTCATTAATAACCTTGAAGAATGAAAATCTCCTTTCTTCAAGATGGAGAAGGAATATGCATTGAATTTGTCATTGACTACAATACTGTTACACAAAAAATAAATGCCACACAATTAGAAAAAAATTAAGTGTAAATGAAATTAATTTAGTACAATGTTGAGTAAAATTGATTTGGTATACATTATTTTACTTACTTTGCTTAAAAGGAAAACATCATAGATTCCATTTGATTCAGAACAGCAACTTTTCAAGGGGAGGTTTGTCAATTAAATTATATTTTTTGTCTTATATCCACATTGTAATAAGGATTTTTGAAAATCAAAGTGATATAAAGGGGAAGGTTAGGATGACTTACCCACTTCTAGGATTTTAGATTTATGTGCACATACCTTGGGTGAGATATGGCCATCCATGCACTGATTCTAAAAAGATCATCACAGACACCAAAGTTAGTCCAAAGCAAAAAGGGGTTGAGAAAATCTTCATGTTAAAAATCTTCTTCCCTGCTAGCAGAGAAACTGACTTTCCAACTCAAGGCGGTTATTTCAGTGCAGCAGAGCTCACATTTAAATCAAATGTGCTTCAACTATGAATCTTCTAGATAAGGAAAAAAATTCATAAAATGTAATGGGTCCTGTCAACATGATTTAGTACTTGGAGAAGTGACAGGTTATATAGTCAATGGCAGGAAAAACTGGATCAATATATCTCATACTTGCCCATTTCACTAAAAGCAAGCATTCCTATGCATGCCCACACACTCAAACACACACATAAGCATAAGGAAAAGACTTGGAATGCAAAAGCTGTGGGTTGAACATCTGTAATTTATTGCTTAATTTCTTGATTCCAGGATTAATTAATCCTACTAGGCTAAGAACATAGAAGGCAGGTAAAAGCAGAGAAAACACTTTCCATTTCTCTTAAACCGAGGGATAGTCTTTCAGATAGCAATGTAACCATCATTTCATTCTTAACCAACCAAATAAATTAAAGTTGGGAAGAGCTCCAATTTGAAATGAATCAAAATGGGATAACATTACTGTCTCACTGCACTGGAGAAGGATGGTTTCATTTTGCTGCAACCAGCACTTTTATAAATTCAGGCTCAATTTAGTTAATTCAAAGCTGGCAAATGTCCCATCAATTACTCTCTTTAATACACCCCTTAATTGTGATGGTATTCTTTTTTAAGTCAAAGTCTTTCTTTATATCTCCAATTCCAATTTTATGGCTCCAGAGATGCTATAATGACCTCTGGTCTTGGCATTTATGACTCCCAAGGGATTAAGATGCATCAGTTCTAAAACTGATTCAGTTCCAAGTGCACACACTGCAGCACATGATGATATTAATTAGGGCAGTAACCAAACTTTTCTCATAACCACTGCTTTAATATTTTCCTGAATAAAATCTACACTACTTAGTTTGATATTTAGGCTGGGTTTTTTTTGGTGGATTTTTTTTTTTAGGTTCACTTTCCACTCATAATTCCTGAACATATCCTGTACTTTCTTCACTCCAGAACTTTGCTGACATGTTTCTATCTTCCTGGAATCCTTTATTCTATGACATTTACTTACCCATTCCTGAAGCCACCAGCTCTGTTTTGACTTTTGGACCTCTCTTTATTCACTTACTTGTTTGTTACTTTCAGTCAGAACTTTCTTTTCAGACACCATAACATTTTGCTTATATATCATATCTCAAAATCCATCCCTCTTTTCATTAATTTTTTGTGTTTGTGTGTCTGTTTCCACTATTAAATTGATCATATTTTCAAGAACTTTCATAGTCATTTCAGCCCTGAGTTGTAAGTATCATAGCGATTTGAAGAAAAAATAATTGAAAAAACAAATAATGTGTGAATAAGTCATTAAAATCTCTGGTAATAAAAAGGCAAAAATATGATAAGTGCCTTAATCTTCTCTCTAGTTACAAAGGTATATGAGTTTAAAGAATAATTGTTATTCTTTAAATGTCTTTTTTTTTTCAAGTCTCAAATTTGAACAATGAACAATAGCTTTAAATCTTGATCCTAGAAGCTTATCACACCATGGTATTTCAAAAACTTATGTCATTCAAATATATCTTGATGATATCAGTCTATATTTATTTAATAAGCTATAGAAGTTGAGTTTTGAAACTACATTTTAATATATATAAAGACAGAAAATAAGAAATCAATATTCCTTAATGTAGACAGAATATATAAATGTGATGAAAAAAACAATACCAATACAAGCTGAATGTTAAAGAAGCAAAAAATAAGATACAAATAAACTCACAATGAGTCAAATCAATAATCCCAAATGAATACTTGTGAATAAGTTTTTTAATGAAATGAGAAAGTTAAATTTGAGTCATTCTTGAAGATATTTAATTTATGTTTCCTTATTGAAAAAAAAATTTAAATACAAGTAATATTTTCTGAAATATGAATAATTTAAAAATATATATAAGGTTTACATATTTATATCTACATATAAAATTATTTTAAGTTTTGATATAAACTGCAATATGAACAATTTTCATGGATCATGTTTTGTTGGTTTTTTTTGTTTTTTGTTTTTTGAGTGATGGGATTGAATTTAGAGCCTTTTACATGCTGGGCAAGTGCCTTTACCACTGAACCACACCCTGGCCTATGAGTGTTTTTATGAAAGTAGAAAAATAATTTAAGCATCCTTTGATAAGGTTGAATGCTGATGATTCTTTCCTGAACAAAGTGATACTTATATTTTCCACAAATTTTGTTCCACAAATTTTTGTTTTAGGAAATCTGATGCATCTCACAAGTCTTTCCTGTTATATTTGAGGGGATCTTGACAAAGCAATGAAAAATATATCTCTAGTTGCCCTTCAGAAATGAAGGAGAGAAAAAGATTTCCCAGACAAAACTGTCAAAAGTCATCACCATCAGACTTGTTTGACAAGAAACCCTAGAGGGAGTTCTTCATGCTGAAAGAAATGAAGGCTACTGTGTAATAGGTGAAAGTGTGAAACTCACAGGTAAAAGTAAGCACACAGTCAAATTCAGAATATTCTACTATGATAGTGACAGTGTGTAGATCCTTTATATCACGTCTATTTTTAACAAAAAGGCTAAAAATTGAAACTTTAAAGACAATAGTAGCTACAATACTTTGTTAGAGGACAGACAATATAAATAGATATAAATTAGGACGTCAGAAGCATGCTGGAAACATGCTTTAGAGGGTACATTTTGTTTCTAGACCCTTCTTCCCCACTCACAGAGGGAGTGGGATGGAAATGTAGCTTTGTTTTATGCAATCAAAATTAAGTTGTATCATCTTAGATATATTTCGTGTAAACATCATAACCACAAAACAAAGACCTACAGTAGATCCACAAAAGACAAAAAATATAACAATATAAAGCATATCACTAGAGAAGACTTCTAATCATCAAGGAAGAAAACAAGGAAGAACGAAAGAATCTACAAAGCAACCAGAAAGCAATTAACAAAATGGCAGTGGTAGATTCTGACTTACCAATAATATGAATTTAAAGGGATTAAATTCATTAATCAAAACATATAGATGAATGCATTTTAAAAAAATAAGACTATACAATGTGCTGCCTAATCCACATTTAGAGATGCTATGGTTTGGATATGAAATGTCCCACAAAGGCTCATGTGCTGAAAGTTTGGTCTCAATGCAGCAGTGTTCAGAGGTGGGGCTTTGGGAAAGTGATTTGATCATGAGGGCTTTGACCTCAGCAATGGATTCTCTATTGATGATTATTGATTATTGATTATTATTGATTATTGATTATCCATAATTGAATGGACTGTTGGAATGTAGTGGAACTAAGGAAGGTAGGGCCTAGTTGGAAAAAGTATATTCCTGGGAGCATACTCTAGAAGGGTACATTTTTTGTTTCTAGACACTTCTACCCCCCCCACCCTCTTTCTCTGCTTCTTAGCTGTTATGAGGTGAGTAGATTCGCTCTGCCACAACTTTCTTGCCATGATATTATGCATCACTACAGGCCCAGAATCAATGGAATGAAGTAACCATGGACTGAAAGCTCTGAAACTATGAGCCAAAATGAATCTTCCTTTCTTTCCAACCTTTCATGTTCAACTAAGTCCTTTATATCAGAAAAAGCTGCCTAATATAAACGACTTAGTTGAACATGAAAGGTTGGAAAAAGATTTTCCATGCAATGGTAACCAAAAGAGAACAAGTTGGCTGAATGTACAGAAGATAAAATGAAATTTAATTCAAAACTGTAAAATGAAACATATATAGTCATGAGAAAAAGAAATAAAGGGCATCCATTTTGTAAAAGAACAAGTTTAATTTTCCCTGTCTACAAACTATATTGTCATGTATATAGAAAACCCTAAAGACTCCACCAAAAAAAAAAAATCTTAGAACAAATACAGGAATTCAGTAAATTTGCAGGATAGAAGATCAAAATAGCAAAAATCAATAGCCTTTCTATACACCAATGAACTATCTGAAGGAAAAAAAAATTAAGAACACAGTGTCATTTAAAATAGCACACCCCAAATAAAATACTTAGATTTAATGAAGGCAGTGAAAGACCTGTGCACTGAAAACTATAAAACATTGATGAAAGCTATTGAAAAAGACATGTATGGTCATAGTTTGGCAGTTAGTACTGTTAAAATGTTCTCAACACTACCAAAGCAACCAGCATATTCAAGACAATCCCTGTGTGTGGTGCACGCCTATAATCCCAGCATCTCTGTAGGCTGAAGCAGAATTCAAAGCAGCCTTAGCAGCACAGAGGTGCTAAGCAACTCAGTGAGACCCTGTCTCTAAATAAAATACAAAATAGGGCTGAGGATGTGGCTCAGTGGTCAAGTGCCCCTGAGTTCAATCCCTGGTACCAGGAAAAAAAAAAATACACATAGACCAATGAAACAGGATAGATGTTAGGGTCTGTAAACAAGTCAGGATGGCGCCTGGCAAATGTTAGAGTCTGTAAACAAGTCTGGATGGCACCTGGCATTTTGCCAGAGGGATTGTTTTGTGAAGTGACGCCAGCGAGCCATTAAGTGTGGAGATTCCTTATTGGTTGACTGCTGTATCTAGTTTATGTTAATTAGATAAGCTGTGTGTAATGTATATATACCCCTCCTGTCCTACAATAAACGGCTCCCACTCCTGCTGTATCAATCTACACAAGTTGCTCGTCACCCCCCCCCCCAGGTTATTTTGCTGTAGCCAGACTGCGGACTTCGGCAGATAGAGAATCCAGAAATAAATTGATGTATAAGATCAACTGATTTTCAACAAAGATGCCAAGAATACATAGTGGGGGAAAGGACAGATTCTTCAATAAAAGGCAGTAAGAGATATTGGAGAACTAGATATTCACATGCAAAACAATGAAACTAGACCCACTTGGGCTGGGGCTGTGGCTCAAGTGGTAGCGCGCTCGCCTGGCATGCGTGCGGCCAGGGTTCGATCCTCAGCACCACATACAAACAACGATGTTGTGTCCGCCAAAAAAACTAAAAAATAAAATAAAATAAAATATTAAAATTCTCTCTCTCTCTCTCTCTCTCTCTCTCTCTCTCTCTCTTTAAAAAAAAAAGAAACTAGATCTACTTAAAATGGATTAAAGACTTAAACACAAGACCTGCAACTATAAAACTACCAGAAGAAAATACAGTAAAAAAGCTCCATGACATTAATCTGGGCAACAGTTTCTAGTTTCTAGGATATTTCCTCAAAAGCAAAGGCTTTAAGAGATCTATTCTATAACATGGTGACTTAATAACAATGTATTGTATTATTGAGAAATCTCCTAAATATTTTACTTAACTCCTGTCATAATTGCATAATCCAATTATTCAAATAAAAACAAAATTTCGGGGGCGTGGGGGTTGGGGTTGTGGCTCAGTGGTAGAGCATTCACCTAGCATGTGTGAGGCCCTGGGTTCAATCCACAGCACTACATATAAATAAATTAAATAAAGGTATTGTGTACAACTACAATTAAAAAATAAGCATTTTTTAAAAAATATTGATTATATTGAATGGATAAATGCAGTTAGAATGCTGGCTTCTGGGGTTCTTGGTATACACCATAATAATACACAGCAATATTATTATTGCCTTTTATTGAGCAATTATTCATTCCAGACCCAGTTTCAAGTAATCACAGAACCTCCTTTAATCTCTATAGAAGGCTCTCAATAATTATAAAATTATTTTAATTTTTCACCTTGTACAACAAATTAGGAAAGTTCTGGTGTCCAAAGTGAAACCCATATCTACTCAGCTTCAGAGATACATGTCTAACCCCAAGTGGTCTCTTTTCCAAAATTGGGAAAACACAGAATTGGAAAGCTATTCATCATTTAAGAGTAGAGTTCCCCACTTTAAGGAAAACTTACAAGCATTTTTGCCTTGAACTTTCAATTCTTTGATCTTAGTCTACATATTAGATATGACAAATAATATTTTCATGAAACATTGTAAAGTTATATTATAATTTGCAAAGAATAGGGCTGGTGCCATAGCTCAGGGGCAGAGCTCTTGCCTAGCATGTGTGAGACACTGGGTTCAATCCTTAGCACAGCATAAAAGTAAACAAAATAAAGGCATGTTGTTCATACACAATTAAAAAAAAATTACAGAGGATAGCTCTAATTTCACTTAGATCTTAAGGATTGCTCATAATGAATGACAAGAAAAGCAGAGAGAATGAGTGTCCATGAGGTGTCTCAAGCTAATTTAAACAATTACTTTCAGACTCTATTAAGCAACAGAAGATAAGCCACAAAAATGAACAATTTCATTTTGACATCTCTGTTATTCATTTATAGAATTCCTAACATATATTTAAATGAATAAATAAAAAACAATGGGAAGAACAAGATAAACCAAAATGAAGGTTCTACTCTCTGTCAAGATAGCACTTGTATGTTTTTCTTTAAAAGAGTTCAGAATGACTTATATTTGTCAAAACAAAATAGAGATATCTATTCAAATACTTTTGACTATTTTAAAAACTTGTCTTTTTAAGCTGTAAGAGTAGGTTAAATACTAGATACTAGTCCCTATAACATACATGATTTGCAAACATTCTTTTGTTTGAATTGCAAACATTCTATTGTTTCACTTTCTTAAAGTATTTTTGAAACAAATTTTTTTGGGCGGGGATAGTAACTGGGGATTGAACTCAGGGGCACTCAATCATTGAGCCACACCCCCAGCCATATTTTGTATTTTATTTAGAGATAGGATCACACTGAGTTGTTTAGCACTTCTCCATTGCTGATGCTGGCTCTGAACTTGTAATCTTCCTGTCTCAGCCTCCCGAGCCACTGGGATTACAGGCTTCCCCTACAGTGCCTGGTCAAACAAAATTATGTATGTGAATAAAGTCTATTTTTCTTTGCTTCTTAGTAACATTTCTAAAAAACACATTGTCAAGTTCAAAGCCATGAATATTTATTTTTATAAGAGTTTTATGGTAAAAACTCTAAAATGCAGATCTTGATCTATTTTAATTTAAATTTTGAATATAGTAGGGTTCCAACTTTTTATTTTGCATGTGGATATCTAGTTGTCTTAACGCCTTTTATTTATTCTTTTCCCAAATAAATGGTCTCAGCATCTTATCAAAATCAACTAGTATAGATATATGTATTGTTTTTTTCTGGATTCTCAATTCTATTCCATTGATCAATTTGTTTATCCTTATGTCTGTCTTCATTAATACAGCTTTGTAGAAAACTTTGAAATTGAGAAGTTTGAGACTTTCAACTTTGTCTTTCTTTTGCAAAGAAATGTTTTGATTTTTCTAGATCTCTCACATTTCCTTACAAATATTAAAATCAGTTTGTCAATTTCTGAAAAACAAATGAAGGAAGGAAGAAAGAAAAAATTTAAAAATCTGATATTTTTGTGGGGATGGCGTTGAATTTGAAGATCAATTTGGGAAATATTGCATTCTTAATAATTTTAAGCCTTTCAATCATGATCTTGGATTATCTTTCTAATTATTTAGATATTTAATTTATTTCAATGCTACTTTGTTTTGGGGAGCAAACTAGTTAATTTCACACCTCATATGTTCAATTTATATCTCATCATTTACCTTTTTGACGTTATTATAAGTAGAATTACCTTTTTATTTCATTTTTGCATGATTCATTGCTAAAATAAGGAACTATGATTGATTTTTGTATATTGATCTTGTATCTTGAAAAGTTACTAACCTCTTTTATTAAATTAATGTATTTGCTTGCTTATTTGTTTGTATATTCCTTACAATTTTCTACATAGAAAATGCTGTCATGAACAAATAAAGATAGTTTTACTTGTTCCTGTTCAATATGGGTGCCTTTCATTTGTTTTCTGTTTATTTTGTTTTTGATTTGTTTTCCCTACCTAATTGCCCTGGCGAGATCAAGTACAATGTTGAACAGAAGTGATGAGAATAGACTCCTTATTTTGTTCCTGATCTTAGAGGGGGGAAACTTTCAACTTTTCACTTTAAGTGTGATAATAGTTCTGGAAATTTTGTAGATGCCCATTATCAGATTGAGAAAGTTCCCATCAATTCCTAGCTTGCTGAGTGCTTTCATTGTGAAAGGGTTTTGGATTTTGTTAAATTTTCTTCCTCCAGGTACTGAGATGATCTTAAAACAGCATTCTTTTCCTTTAATCTATTAACATGTGTATTACATTGTTTTTTTCTCCCCAGTACTGGGGATTGAACCCAGGATATGTCACATATGGTACAAGCATTCTGCCACTGAGCTACATTTCTAGCCCTTTTTATTTTATTTTATTTTGAGACAGAGTTGTTCAGATTCACCTCAAATTTGTAATCCTCCTGCCTCAGCTGGATTTACAGTGTGCACCTCCATGCACAGCTTTTGCTTGTGTTTCCTAAACAGACCTTGTATTCTTGGGCTAAATTCCATTTGGTCGTGGCTTATGATCCTTTTCATATATTGCTGGACTCAGTTTACTAACATTTTATTGTGGATTTTTGTATCCATGTTTACAGGGGATTTTATTTTATAGTTTTCGTGTTACGTCCCTGCCCGGTTATAATATCTGTGAGTAACCAGTCTAACTGAATGAATTGAGAATGGTTTGCTTCTTTTGGGTTTTTGAAGAGTTTGTGAATAATTAGTTTTCACTTCCTCTTTAAACATTTGGTAAAATCCAAATCTGGATTTTCTTTGAGGGAAGTTATTTAAAAATACTAATTTAATTTTTTTACTTCTTATAGGTCTAGTCTATTTTTTCTTGATTTGCTTTTGATAGTTTGTCTTTTTTGAAATTTTTTATCCATTTCATATAGGTTTTCTAATTGCTAGCACATAATTACTTGTTAAGGTCTGTAAATAAGTCAGAAATAACACCTGGTATTTTGCCAGAGAAATGTTAGAGTTCGTAAACAAGTCTGGATGGTACCTGGCAAAATGTCAGAGGGAATGGTTTGAGAAGTAACAAAAGTGAGCCATTAAGTGTGGAGATTCCTTATTGGTTGATTGATGTATCTAGTTTATGCTAATTAAGATAAGCTGTGCAAAATGTATAAATAGCTCTGTTGCCCTACAATAAATGGCTCCCATTCCTGCTGTATCAACGTACACAAGTTATTCGTCACCCCCCGGTTATTTTGCTGCAGCCGGCCTGCGGCAATTACTCATAATATTCCTCTATAATTCTTTTTTGACTTTGTAAGATTATTGGTAATATCACCAACCCTTAGAATTTAATTGTATTTTTAAAATGTGGAAATAAGACATTGTGAAGTTGTCACAATTTTATTAAAAGGAGCCGTGAAATCTAAAGACCTATCTAGTAGAGTATAGGAGAGAATGATAATAATAATAAAATATACACTGATTATTTATGATCAATCAGTAATAACTCTTAGAAGAGGAATTGCTCCAATGGGTGGGCTTGGTGTCAGGAATTACCAAGCACAGACATACTGTATGTGGAAGTTTAGTTAGTTTTCAAGCATCATCTCTCACTGTGGTTCAGAACATGGAAGATGCCTAAGTAGAAGTGAATACAGACCTGGGTGTGGTAGTGCACACCTATAATGCCTGTGGCTCAGGAGGCTGAGGCAGGAGGATTGCAAGTTCAAGGCCAACCTCAGCAATTTAGCAAGACCTTGTCTCTGAATAAAAAATAAGAAGGGCTGGTGATGTTCAGAAGGGCTCAGTGATCAAACCCTCATTCCCCCGCCCCTCAATAAAAAGAAAGAAAGAAAGAAATCACCTAGATTCTGATCTAATCTGGGAACTTAAAGTCCAGAATCAATTCCCAGGAGCAGAAACTTGATTCAAAAATCCCAAGTCAGTTAGATGATGTAAAATGAAATTAGCCATGTCTGAATAAGATTAAAGATTCTCTAAGCCCAGGATGTTGTAAGCATCAGAAAACCAGACTCAAAGAAGAAGAAACTGCAGAGAATAAAAGGATTGGAATCAATTTAAAGGGTAGATTCCTTGGCCAAAGGGACTCTAGGATATAATAAAAGTCACTATTCTTGCCTTATTTCAGTTACCAGTGTGACAGTACTTGTAGGGATGATCTGTGCTATCCAGGGTCAAGATCTCTGTATCTGCTTCTCCAATCTTCTCAGGAGTTTTATGTTATCAATTATTCCTTTTATAGCTGTGTCTTTAATTTCTTTCTCTCTCCCCACTTCCAAATTTTCCCAACAACCATGTAAGCAAAACTTGTTCTCTCCCATCTTAAAACAAAGCAAAACAACAAAACAAATTCACAAAGTCTTCCTCCTTCCTTCCCCTCTCTATGCCGCCAAGGCCAAAATTGTCAAATGATTTCCTGTCTCCAGTTCTCTCCCACATATTTGCTCACCATTTCAATCTTGCTTTCACTTTTCTTCACAGCTTCGCTTCAATGGCCTTTACCAAAAATCACACTGCTGGAAAATCCAACACATAATTTACTGTCCTTGTTCTCTTGTAGGCATTCATAATCCCTGTAGTTGACCTTCTCCTTCTCCTTGGAAAAGTCCCTAATTTTCTCCTATTTTTTTTTTATTGGTTGTTCAAAACATTACAAAGCTCATGACATATCATCTTTCATACATTTGATTCAAGTGAGTTATGAACTCCCATTTTTACCCCAAATACAAATTGCAGAATCACATCAGTTACACATTCACAATTTTTATATAATGCCATATTAGTGACTGTTGTATTCTGCTGCCTTTCCTATCCCCTACTATCCCCCCTCCCCTCCCCTCCCATCTTCCCTCTCTACCTCTGGTCACTGTGAAGCCAGAATTAAACAAGCATATAGGCAAGGGTCAGATCCAGAGAATGGAGCAATTGAAATGTTAATTCCTTCAGAGGCCTTCCTCCACCCTTATCAAAAATAACCTGCCTAGAAATGAGTGAAACCAAGTTCAATTCCTCAAACCATAAATAAATAAATAATTTTTAAAAAATTCTAGCTGTTTTCTGCCAAAGAAACTTTGCATCTGTGGGGTGGCATAATCCACCTCACCACTTCACAGATTCCATTTTTAAGCTTCAGTTAAAGTTGTTGCTTCCTCAGAAAAATCTTTGTTCATTCCTCCAGACAAAGTGAGAGTGTGTAATCTTGTCATAGCTTTTCACTGAGCTATGTACGGGTCCTGAAAAGCTCCTGTTCCCACTCTAAATCAATTACTTGTTTCTCTTTGTGCTGTGTCTGTCTCCATTGCAGTATAAGATTCAATATGACGTGATATATAACTTGTTTATAACGATTTATCTCTAGCAACCAGAATTTCTGGTCTATATATGTCCCCAAAAATATCTAACAATTAAACACATTAACAAAAAGCAAGAGCTCCATTTATGGCTCTGTTTGTGACTCTCACGGCACATACAGAGATTCCCAGCCTCCCATTAGCTTGACTAATTGAAGTCCCACTTGCTGTAGGGAAGAAGTGTCTTTGATTGTTGAGAATTATTACAAGGAAAGTAGGACAAATGTCTTCAAAACCAGCCAGGACTGAGATAGTCAAATTCAGAGTCACATGCATGGAGGAAAACAGGACAAGAGAATAAAAGGCTGTTGTGTGTGTTTGTTATTCTTCTAAGTGCAGGAAATAGCTGGCATTTTATGAGTGAGGTGGAGAGGATCCAAACTCAACTTTGAGAACACTGTAATGACACACTTGTGTTGTTAGGCAGTGGCTAAAAATGAGCAGTGAAATGCAGGCAAGGTCACACAAGTATACTTCAAATTACTTTAGGGTCATCTTTAAACTACTTCCAAAGTAGATGAGAAAGCAAAGGGTGGTGGTTAATTAGTAAAAAATGAATAAATAAACAAACAAACAAACAGAAGCAATGGGAAATACAAGAAAATGATTAATAGGACTAAATCTTGACAGAGTCCACTGAGGTTGGTGTGAAGCTAGGAATTATGGCCAGAGGTGTCTCCTTTGGTCTGGGAAGGAAGATTCCTTTAGCAGCACAAGTGCACTAATGTAACTTCTGACCAGCTATTGACCCCAGAGCCCACATTAACATGGGATTGACATATAGGTGAAGCCCCCCTGAATAGGATGGCCACCATGATAGTTCCAGAGAAGACCAACTAAGGTCAAAAACTCCATTACCGAATGTGAAGAAGGACTTGAACACCTGATTGGCAAAGAGTACCAAAGGTGGTCCCCAGTTCTCTTGGTAAACATCAAATCATAATAAATTTGGAGACAGCATTGTCTCCTTTGTTGTTCTCTGCTCAGAGAAGACTCTTTCTAAGAGAGAGAGAGAGAGAGAGAGAGAGAGAGAGAGAGAGAGAGAGAGAGAGAGAGAGCGCAGGAGCGCTCTCACCTTAAGCCTCACTTTGCTTTTACTTTACTTTCACTTATAATAAAGATCTCTTGCCTGACTTTTCGCTCTTTTCTTTCATCGGAACACAAGAATCAGGGTTTGGAGTTTCAGCTCCTGCTTTCTTTTGACAGTGCACTTGGGAAATATTGTCCATATCTGTAAGGAAGAACACTGTTGAAGCTGAGAGATGTCAAAAGGAAAGTAGTAGGTGTCCTGCAAATTCACTTGGGCTCTGAAGTCAAGGATATTTCCAGAGGAGCTTCGGTGCCTGTTTTTCTAAGAGCGTATCTTCAAATGATGGGCCTCCCTGTAACTTTTGTGCCTTTTTTGCTTCTGTGTGCCTTTTGAATTTGGACCAAGGATGAGTTGAAATTTTTTTAAGAGCATATGAACCATAGAATACCCACGTCTCCTTTGCTAATGATACCTGTCTTGAAAATCCAGATCCGGTCCTCATTCCCTTGATGTTGAAGGTTAAATACCTGAGAAATATTAGATTCACAGTAACATTGTGATTGTGAATTGAATTACTTAAAAAGTCACTGCTTTGTTTAACTTTGTATGATTATTCATTTTTCTCTGCAAATCTATTTTCATTCTGTTACTTTCTTTTCTTTCATTTATAGGAGTAACTTCCTGCCCTAACCATGATAAGTCACCTTGGTCTCCTTGACTAACAGTCATTTCCTCTTCTCTAGGTGGGTTCTAGTTATCTTTCTAGATGGACAAATAGATTCAAGAGTTCATATAAGCCTTATCAAAGGAAAAGAAGAATTTTTTTTTGTCTTGGTCTGACTGGTGGCCTAAAGAACGAAGTGAAAAACAATACAGCTGTTGAAGCAAATTTGGCTCCACAGAATGCAATTTTTCTCAGTCCTGATGGATTTACAATGCTACCTTGCCCTCCACAAATTTCTTTTTTTTAAAGGTTTATTTATTTCTGCTATCAAAGAACAGAATTATAACAGTATAATTTAACAATCCTAATTGGCTTCATTTTAAATTTTAAAATCAGGTAACACTTCATTCCACAAAACAGAATCAGTTTTCCTATGAGCCAAGCACTCATCAAAAATAATTTGATGATTAACATCAGATTATTTATTTTGCTTACACAAAATAAGGACAAGGGAATTTCATTATTTCGCCAGTTGAGAATGGCTGTTCTCCTTCCAATCTAGATTTCTCTTGGAGGAACAGATATGTCAGCTTGGTTTGATTGACTCCAAGGTCCCCCCCCACCCAAGAATATTGTCTCTGTTGAAAAACTGGCTTCACAAAGAAGGTGGCAGCAGGAAAATTTCAGAATCCAAAGCTTAAAAATAAGTCTTTGGCAGTGTGGGGTTATTTTCTGTCTCTTGGCGGGAATCATCTGGTGTCCAAGGCCTGGGGACAGAGGCAAAGTCCCCAGCCACCCATCCAGGAGATGTCACTCTCAGTAGCGTCTGGTGTCCTGACCTGTGCTTGCCCAGGATGACTGTGGGTAAGGAGCAGCAGGTCACAGGGCCCCCCTGACCCTCTGGGAGACAGAGCTCTCCTTGGGCAGATCCCGGGGCTGAGGGTCAGCGGCCAGGGAAGAATCAACGATTGTCCCCACCTGTGGACCCTGAGGTCCTGGGGCAGGGATGCAGGAGGCAGCCAGTGTCACAAGATGTCCCAGTCCCCAGCCACGCCGGGCGCCTGGCTAAGCGAGGAGAAAGACGGTGTCCCTCCTCAGGGCCTGGCCCCTGTGCCTGGTCTCACTTCCTCCCCAGAATCGCCTGGAAGGGGAGGAAGTGACACACCACCTGGAAGTGAAAAACCAGCCTCTACCTCAGAGCAAAGCCTGTCCAAGGAAGAGACATCACCTTTGTCCTTGGAAAGACCCACAGAGCACTCCTAGGCACATTCCCACCCTGCTAAGTTGTTTATCTACAAATAACAGGAGAGATCTGCTGTGCCAGGTGTCCCTGATTCAGTCAGGCTAGGTGGGGATCCATAGCAACCCCCTAGCAGCCACCAATCAGCATGAGACAGGGAAATACCTGGGATGCCAGATGACCCTCCCAGTAGTTTACGGTGGTTGATAACCTGTTGGGAAACCAGGTAGTTCAGCAGAATACTCCTCTTGGCTTAAACCAATCAGTTCCAATGAATCCCCCTCTTGTAGTAACCAATCACCCCTACCCACTTGTTCCCGCCAGTGAATGTGATAATCATGTTTTAGAGTTGTTATATGATTTTCCTGTGGTGTGGGATGATTTGCTAAGAGATGCTGTGATGTATGTGGGGGTCCCTGCCTTCTCCAAAGAATGTATAAAACTGCTGCAAACCCTGGGCTCGGGGCCTCTCAGCATCACCAGTTGCTGTGTGCGTGTGGAAGACCTAGCTAGCTCACAATAAACACCTCTTTGCTGTTTACATCGATCTTGGTCTCTGGTGGTCTTTTGGGGGTCCCGAATTCGAGCATAAACAGAAGGCAGGGAAGTGAGGCCACAGTCACATTCAAGTTCAGGGTACGACAGCTCAGGCTGTCTCCCAACAGGCCCCATACTCGGCTCCCCTTCATGGGCCACTTCCCTTCTGAGAGTCACCCCCTGCCCCTTATAGGCACAAGGAACCAGAAGTTCCAGGGAACGTCCATGTTTAGGCTTTAGAATCTGGAAGCTCCTTGGGCGCACGTCTATATTTAGGCCTTAGCATCGGAAGTGCCTCAGATGCACATCCATGTTTAAGCCCCCGGATCTGGAAGTTCCTCAGGCGTCCATAGTTAGGCCCACGGATCCGGAGGTTCCTCAGGTGCACGTCCATGTTTAAGCCCCCAGATTCGGAAGTTCCTCAGATGCATGTCCATGTTTAAGCCCGGAGGTCCAGAAGTTCCTCAGATGCATGTCCATGTTAAGCCCGGAGGTCCAGAAGTTCCTCAGGCATCCATGTTTAGGCGCTGGGATCCAGAAATGCCTCAGTCCTCCATGTTTGGGCCCCCGGATCCTGAAGTTCCTCAGTTACACATCCATGTTTAGGCTCTAGGATCCGGAAGTTCCTTTGGTGCATGTCCATGTTGAGACTCTAGGATTTGGAAGTTCCTCAGGCTTCCATGTTTAGGCCCCCAGATCCGGAAGTTCCTCAGGCACACGTCCATGTTTTTCCACAGATTTCATTTTGCTTCTCACCACAATGCTTTTCAAGGTTTCACTATGAAAAATCTGCAATGTCATCACTACATTGAGCAATAGGTGAAGTTATTTATTGAAAAATTCAGATGAGTATTATTAATTAAATTCTGATAATACTAATACATCTGAAGAACCACAGTTAGAAGAGCAGTGCTGGAGGGAGAAATTGCTTTTATCACAATGAGATTTCTTTCTCTGACAGAAACCATTAGATGGAGTCAATATTTATAGAGCTTTTACCCTGAGATGTATAATTTGTTACTCCTGACTGGGTATGACTTTTAAGCTCAGCTGTTTGTTAGTCCATTAACTACTATAATAGGATAGACTCAGATTTATTGGCACTACTGAAAGCTTTGCTAAGAGGTAGGGGTTGAGAGGAAAAGATCCCTGGAAGGTGGAAGATTGAGAAAGAATCAATTTTGTTGGCTTCTGAGGTTTAGCTCCACTCATGGCTTTGCAGTGAGACATCTCCATCAGACAGATGAAGAGAGAAATTTGGCAAGGAAGAATTTAAGATAAGGAATTTGGGGAGTAGTGTTGAGGAAAATATTACCTTTCCAAAAAATTTCATATTCAGAGGCTGGGGTTATGGGCCAGTGGTAGTGCGCTTGCCTAGTATGTGTGAGGCCCTGGGTTTGATCCTCAGCACCACATAAAGATAAATACATAAAGGTATTGGGTACATCTACAAGTACAAAAAAATAAGGTTTTAATTCATAGTCAATTCTTAAGTAACTTTTTATCTCCAACCACTTACTGATCAGTGAGCTAAGTATTGTGCAATGTTGTAAAGTTATTAAAAAAGCTGTGTTCCATGTTAGAAGGAGGGTGTTACAGGGCAAAAGCCTGCCACAAAGCTGAGGCAGCTGCCAAAGTCTCCTTTTCACTTGTTCTTACATTCATGTCAGAAAGATTTCATCTATGTCACTCAGAAAAGCAGGTATGAGTTTATTAAAGGGATAGGAAAAGGGAAAGTGGGACACTGTCAAGGGAGAGAGTAGATCTTCTCAGAGAAGGGAAGGACAGTATGCCTCTCCTGCCCTCCAGTTTTATTGGGGGCTCCAGGGAAGTTTCCAGAGAGTCCCACCTAGATACAAATTTTGACTTTTGATTGAGAATAGAAATTGCATGGACTACCTCCAAGAGAGGATGGTATGTTGCTCACAGAGTTGAAGATTTTAATGAAATTGAGTCCCCCTCATTTTTCCTCAATTTCCTGTCCCATTAAGCAGTTTATTAACCTTTGTATAGCCTTCAGCAAGCTTTCTGTGTGAGGGACTTGATGCTTTGGTTGACCAAGTGTTTGGGAGTAGTGACATAATTGCCATGATAAGGCAGGGTCCAGGCTACCTGGTAGGGCGTGACATGATTTTGACATTTTCCTTAAGGGAATGTAATTATGGTTGGAAAATATTTTAGCACACCAAGCCCCATCTTCCAGATGTTTGCTTGTCAGAAAAGACTCCCTGTGGTTTTCAGTCGTCCTTCATTGTCCCTTCCCTGTGCAGTCATTCATGGCTGACCAGGCACCTAACAGAGCCCATCACTGGAATTCAGAATGCCTTCATTCAATGTGTGGCGCACTACTCATGGATGTTATGGCATTTTTGGAGTACCAATTTCCTTATCTTGTGCTTCCTTTACCAGTGTACTTTCTCATGTTTCAGGTTGACAGCACAATGAACAAATGTCCATGGAATACCATATGATTTTGAGCCTTGCTCCTGCTATTTGGGGTTGTAGTTTTCTGTTTGGCCACACATAGAATCAGATGAGGAGACACATTTGTTTAGTTCCAGTTTTGTACCAGTCCTTCACCTGGGAAAGATGTATTACAGAAGACAAACTTTGCTAATGACTTTAAAAGCAAATTTAGGAGAGTAGACTTCATCCAATAAAAGACAAGGACTTGGAAAATAAATATGCTGGCTGCCTCCACCTTGATTGGGACAACTCTGAAGTATGTTGTTCACTCTTACCTTGAGCTGTCTCCAGTTGCCCACAGTGGTAAATAGTTTGATAATGGTTCTCTTGTGTTTGCACTTCTTCTACTCTCCCCATTCTTTCCTGGTACTTCGTCCTGAATAAACTGTTTCTCGAATCTTTGTCTGAGGGTGTGCTTTTGCAGGAAACAATTAGACACCTCTATACCATATGAATGTTGCAGCAAAGCTTTAAATTTGTTCTTTTTCGTTAAAGGTTCAATAGTTTTAAATGAACACAATATGTGGATTAATAGTGAAGAAACCAGACAAATTTATTGAGGCACTAAATACAGAAACTACACACAAACAACATGAGACTCAAAGGATGCTTAGACAGTGGAAGCTTACATAGAGCTAAACAAAAGGATAGGGCTTTGGACTTCTAGGAGTAAAGGAGGTGGTGCAGACGATGGAGGGTTGAAATGAGTGAGTGCAGCTAGCAGAGCTTGCCTTGTTTTGCAGACAAAGTCTTCCAGGAAACAGCCACTTGCTGCAATCTCTTGGTAATCTCTCAGTCAGGTATCAAACCCCAATCTCTTCTTTCTGTGAAAAGATCTTAGGCAGAAAGGGACATGTAAGATTTTTTAAAGCCTGTTTACATCCTCTAGATATTTATTTTACTAAGGTAGGTTTCTTTTATAGATGTAAACTTCTTTTATGAAAGGGCAGCCTGAACCATGCCCGTACTTGCAGAGATTTGCATTTTCTTTGTACAAACAATTCAAAATACTATTCTCCCTTCAAACAATACTTGCATCTCTTTTTTTAACCCCAAAACTCCATTGTACAGAAATTCATCCAACACTAGCTATTTTTATATTATTTCTCTTTTCCCTCATCCTAAGTCATAAAGACTACATTTCTTAAAACCATAAAAATCACAAGTGAAATTGAAAGATATATTTAACCAGCTTGCAGATTTGATCATTTCTATTAGATATAGTGATGGTTGAATCCAAACACATTTTGCAATTTTCACATTGATTGATTGATCATCTATTTTATAAGTTATGTCTTTATTTCTCCTCAAAAACATGTAAGTCAGAAACACAATACTCACCAGACTCCATGGTGGTTTCAAAAACTGCCTCAGGTATAGAGACATTGATAATGGTCATAGAACAGAAGGTCTATTTGGAGGTTCTTAAATTTCCTGAGTATCAAACAGACCCTCTGTTAAGGAAGGGAAAGGTAAGGAAGTGAAATTTTCTTGCTGTGGTTACTACAGATTTTCTTGTTAACCAATTTCCCACAGAAGCCTTGGTTTATCTCTGGCAGACCTTTTCTCCCCAACTCCTAACAGAAGAGTTATGGGTAGGAGAGAGTACAGCCCCTGCAATTAAGTGAAAGATTCATAGGGATTATGTGAAGAGAAATAATCAGCAATATTTGTTCCCCAGTTTAATTAGCTAATGAATGCCTGGGCAGGCACTGAGTCACTTTATTGATGTAGAGTTCAATTCCTGCCACTCTGTGTGAATACAGAATCCTACAGTCTTGGAACCTAAGTATACTTTTAATCTTTAGTTTGACATTGAAGTTTCTCCATAATGTAACTTCAACTCATCCATACAATCTCCTCACAAACTATATTTCATTGTTCTCTCATTTTCTGGTACCTGAGGCAAAACTACATACCAATGCTCCATTGAGGAGGACAAAAGAGCACAGGAAGAAAAAGGGTGAGGTATGAATAAGGGAAAGCAATTGCAATGTGATATGCTCTTGTGCTGGAATATTCCACATTCATAGGAAAACAGTCAAATGCTGAGTCCTGCAGTGCTAATCTAGACTGTACCTAAGCTCAACCTGTGGTAGGAAGCATAAGATTCTCTGCTGCATTCCTTTCATCTCTTGTTTCTCACTGGTCTGCCCCATGGCACTTTACTCCCCTTCACTTTCAGGCTGTGTTATCACCCTCCTTGCCTTTAAAGTGTCCGGGAGGGAAGCTGGAATCTTTTCAACTCATTTTATTTAAAAGCCATTTTGAAGTGGTCTCCTTATGTTAGTCAGTATCTTACATAGGGGGTCCTTCATCTGTGTTGGTGGGACAAGCAGAAATGGTGAGGCCTTTATCACCATGGGCATGGCAAGAACTATGGCTAAAACCTCTGTGCCTTGGAAAGAAGAAAAGTACCAGAGCCAGGAACAAGGGTAAACTGGAGCCATATGAATGTCCCAAATGGCAGAGTAGCCTTCACTACAACATAAATCTACATAAAACCCTCTTTTGTGCAAGGCCACATTCAAATCATGCAGCCTTTAAGTCACTCAATTGAAGGATCAAAGCAGTATTATCAATTGCTGTGAACATGACCTACAAAATGCAAACAGGCCCAAGTGTACTGTACTTTACATTGTATAGAACTTCCAAGGGATAACATCATATATACTGCTTAAAAGTGAGTTTTTAAAATCTTTTCTAAGATTTTGGGTTGGATAATTCTTGGGACTTCCTCATGCATTGTAGGATGTTTAATTGCTTCTCTAGCCTCTACCACTTTATGCCATCACCCTTCTGGCTGTTTTTAACACCTGAAAACATCTCTAGAAGTTGCCAAATGTCTCTTTGAGATAAGATCATCCCTAATCAAGAGCCATTGATTTATAAGAAATAACTCAATATGCCCCAGATCATTACTCTGGAAATATTATGGGACATATTTATGTCTTACTAGAACACTGAAGGTACTTGTCACCCCTTGATTACAAGGTACTATGATTTGAATACAATTTATTTCCCAAAGGTTAGTGTGCTGGAAGCTTGGTCTCCATTGTGGCAATAGAAGCTTTAAGATATGGGACCTAGTAGAGGATAATTAGGTAGTAGGGGATCTACCTTCATGAATGGATTAATGATATCTCATCTCAGAAGTGAGTCAGATCTCACAGGACTGGTTTTATTCCTATAAGAGTGAGTTGTTAAAAGCCTGGCTCTATGTAGTCTCTTGCGTCCTTCCTTATATATATGCACCTTCTGCATGAGGCCATTTTCCTTTGTCCTTCTCCACCATATTGCCAGCAAAGGACCTTCTCTTTAGACAGAGACCTCATGTGTTTACAACAGAATTGTAAGTCAAATAAACTTCTTTCCTTTTCACATTACCAAGTTCTGGATATTCTGTTAAAGCAACACAAAATTGATAAAGACACAAATCACAATTCTATCTATAGAAGTGACAAGCATGACATTCTGCAGAATATGAAAGTGATCAGTATAGTCAAGATAACTGAAGACTGTTTTATAAGAGATTAGGAAAAGTAACATAGCCATGTAAAGGCAAATAATATTTGATCTGCCACACTAAAGAGATCATTAATTTGATGACAAGCAGACCAATGACAGTGACTAGGTTAATGTGCATAAGCAAAAATAATAGATCTGCTATTTGGAGTCATTCTTCAATGGATGCCCCAAATTTCTTCATGTCTTGTAAGCAGTCTCTAACTTTCTTTGTTCCATCAAGACAGTTTTTCAGCATGTTTGTATAGCAAACAGCCTTGGAAAATAGAGGTAGCATCTCTCCCTTCAGAATAAAGAGTAATTTTCTTTCTAGTACAGATTAAAAAGATAATATCTTCCATTGAGGCAAAGGCCAAGCAAGCTTACCAACTATTATAAAAGATTCAGTGTACCTAAGGTTGAGTATCCTCTCTTGTAACACATCCCATTTAGTATGCAGAAATTACCTGACCCTCTTTCTATAAGCATTTGTGACCTTAGCTTGGGGATCTGGTACAATGTTGATATTCTAGCTACTGTTATTTTTGTCTAAACCAAGAATCTCACATTTCCTGCCAAGATCCTTGAAATTGGCAGGCTAACATTTATTTGCAAATGGAATAAAATCTCAGACCTTACAGTTCTTAAAATCAGACACAGAAGCAATGATTAGAGTTAAAACTGGTTAAAGTTTTAGATTTCTCCCCAATCTACCCTGATCCAACTGTTTTCTACAAACATCAAACAGATGAATTGATTAGGAAACCTCTAGAGAATAGCATTTCTACACATTTTAAGCCTTTCATGATGATTTGAATTTTTTCAATTGCTTTGGAATATTATATTATTTATTATTTTTGGGGATGCAGTTTCAGATGCTTTCAGATATCACCATGAATTGGCTCGTATTACAAAGTCAGAAAATCAAATCAATATGAGTCCCACCAACTGCTAAATGTGTGGACCCTGATTATATATTTGTTTGACTATGATTCCTTTGCTATGGAAAACCCATCAAATCTGAATTTACTTCTTTTTTGGCAGTTCCTACAACTTGATAATTGCAAATGTATCTACATCAATCCGATGTAACAAATACTTCACCTCCTAAAGTTTTTTTTTTAACCTGCACTTCATTTTACTTAGCCAAAAGTGAAAGCTTTATGATTTTTACTGCCCTTCTTCTTCTTTTGTTTGTTTGTTTATTTATTTATTTATTTATTTATTTATTTATGTTGACATTCCTCATAGCACTAGAGCTGGAATGAGTCCTTATGGCTTCAAGAACATGTGTGATCCCAAATCAAAATACTTTCTGAGGACTAGCTCTTGTGAGTCACTCATATCAGTTATCTTCTGCTTGGAACCATTAGAAAAGAGAAACTGGAAAAACTTGCTGCATGCTAAAACTTGAATGGAAAGCCTAAATGAAGTAGGAGTAAAAAGGAAAGGAAAATGAGGCAGAAAGAAGAGAAAACAAGCACAATTTTCTTTGCTGGCCACATTTTTACAGGAAGGTGAGGACCACAGAATAAGCATATTTAATATTAGTGATAAATAGTTTTCTAAAGTGGTAGTTCTTTCAGCTGTTGAAAAGACAGTCCTTTTCTCATTAAATTGCCTTGGCATCTTTAAGCAAAAATCAATTAAACATATATACAGAACTTCCAGATTCTCTATTTTATTCCACGGAATTATTTCCTTATGGCAATATTGCAGTCTTCATTGCTAATTTTATAGTTAAGATATGAAAACCAATAGTTAAGTTCACCATTTCTAAAGTGGTTTTGACCATTCTAGTAATTTCATTTTATATTAGATATCAAATCAGTGCCATGCACAATAATCCCCATAATTCAGAAGGCTGGTACAGGAATATGGCAAGTTCCAAGACAGCCTCAGCAACTTAGGAAGAATTTTTCTCAAATTAAAAAAAAAAAAAAAAAAAAGACGTGATGTAGCTCAGTGGTAAAATATGCTGGGTTCAATCCCCAGTACACACAAACACACAATTCTCAAATCAACTTGTCAATTTCTACCCAAAAGCTTATTGGGATATGAAATAGAATCATACTTCATGTACAGATCAATTTTTGAGAGAATCAGTCTCTTAAACATATCGTTCTTCTAAACCATGAACACAGAATGTTTCTCCATTGTAGATGTTTTTTAATTTCTATGAACAATATTTTGTAATGTTCAGATTTGAAGTCTTATATACATTTATTAAACTTAATTCTAAAAATAGTATGCACTATAGTAGTACAGTAAATAAACTTTTAGTTATTATTTTTTGGCACTGCTTGTGAAAAAACCTCATACATGCTGGGAAAGTTCTCTACCCCTGAGTTGCACCTCTGGCCTTAAAACTTATTTTCTATCAGGTGTGGTGGTACATGCCTATAATCCTAGCAACATAGGAAGTTGAGGCAGGAGAATTCCAAGTTTGAGGCCAGCCTCAGTAATTTAGCCAGACCCTAATCAACTTAGTGAGATTGTCTCAAAATAAAAAAAAAAATTAACAAGGGGCTGGGGATGTGGCTGAGTGGTAAAGCACTCTGGGGTTCAATGCCAGGTACCCACTCCCAAATTATTTTCTAATTATTTGTTGCTGCTAACTGGAAGTACAACTAATTTTTGTACTCTGTGCTTTCTCTTACTTCATTATTTCTAGTGGTAACTTTTTGGATTTCTTAGGGTTTTCTACTTAAATAATTATATCTCATATATATATATATATATATATATATATATGTATATATATTTTATATTATATCATATATATGTATATTTACATATATACTTCCTTTGTACCCAATCTTAGAAGGAAGTCATGAAATATTTCCCCATCTAGTATGATAACAACCATATGGTTTTCATAAATGCTTTTTATGATATTGTGGAAGTTTTCTTCTATTCTCAACTGATAGATGTTTTAGAAATTGTAAATTCATGTTGCATTTTTATCAAATCTATTGAGTTAATCATTATGTTGAACTACACTGACTTGATTTTTTAATGTTAAATCAATTTTGCATTACTGGGAGTAATCCTTACTTGGTATTTATCTATTATTCCTTTTGTTTATTGCTAGATTTAATTTGCTAATATTTTGTTGGAGATTTTTTGGCATCTATTTTCATGTGTTTATTTTTGTAAAATATCTCTGTTAGGTTGTATATTCAGTACAATATTGTACACATAAATAAATTGGATCATGTTTTATCCTAAGTTTTTAAAGTCTTTCACACTCAACCTCATGAAAATTTAATTTCATTGATTAATATATATATACATATACATATATATTTATTTATATTTATATACATATATATTTATTTATATTTATATGTATATGTAATGTGTGATGTGTGACTTGAGTGTTACAGGCATTGGAATATTAAGATTGGAATAAAAGAACCTGATCTTGTGATTGCCCACTACCACTACAAGGTGCCCCACACGTATTCAGTGAACTGCCACTGATGAAAATATTGTAGCCTGTGAAAAGACACAAACATGCCGGACACAATGGCACACGCCTGTAATCCCAGAGGCTCGGGAGGCTGAGATAGGAGGATCCTGAGTTCAATATCAGCCTCAGCAAAAGCCAAGTGCTAAGCAACTCAGTGAGACCCTATTCTCTAAATAAAATACAAAGCAGGGTGGGGATGTGGCTCAGTGGCCAAGTGCCACTGAGTTCAATCCCCAGTACACAACAAAAGAAAAAGACACAACCATATCTTGTCTATGTTAATGATATAGCATGATCATGAGAACCACATTATATTTTCCCAGTTGCATGTCTAGCAATAGTTGTCTAAATTTTGGATACTGTGGTGTAAGAAATATGGATTAGAGTATTCTTTTGGAAAAAACCGTTGAAGTTTGTTCCAACTAGCAGTTAATTTTACTTGAAACTCTCATTTGATTACAGCCTTTGCTATAGAGCCCGTAAAATAGGCTTCCTGCAAAAAATGCTGTGTGTTTCATCCTCTTATAATGGTTTCAATATTTTTTAACTTAAAAGGTCTAATTAACATTTCCTTTCATAAATAATTGTTTTATTTTCGAAGGACCCTGGTGAAAAATACATAGTCATAAATCTTATGATTTTACTAATACTTGTAACTAAATTTATATTTATTAAACTGCACTTGTGTTCATTTAAACATTTGAAATATGCTTTATGACAGCTCTATTATTTATGTAGTCTATAGATAATTCTTGATGTACATAAGAATTTGTGGGACTTTTGACCGTACCTGGCCTGTCAGATGTTTGTAGCCCAGAGATCAGGAACCTTTTATCATAGCTCACACTCTGCTCTGAATCATTATGAATTCCAAGTCTAATCAATAAACATCTGTGATAAGGTGAAACAATCTTCCAGGCAACAGATACTTTCTTATCTCCCCAAATTCTGACCAATTCTGAGATAATGGTCAGCCAGACCCATCAAGACTGCTTAACTGTGCATATTTCTGGTCTCCCTTGACTATTCTGGGAGTTTATGCCAGTACCCCTGAAGACAAGGATGAAAATCCTGGTCCCCTTTGTCTTTATGGTATAACTATACTGTTTAAATTTCCTTTCCTGATTTTCACAATTGCTTTTCCATTTTGTTATTGAGGTGAGTGGCCATACTCAATTTAGTACCCCATTTGTCAGACCTCTGACCAAGGAATCTGGTAACAATAACTGTTGACCTCCTACCAGAGTTCCTGTGAATTCCCTTTGCTAAGATTCCCTTTACCTCTCTCGATATTGACTCACTTTATATTGTTTCTTACCTACACTACTGGGGCAGTCATGGAAAATCTTTCAAATGACAGTAGGAGTCAATAAGTCTTTTTTCTCTTCTCCTTTTCCAAAGCAGAAATGTATTTATTTGTAATAAATAAATGTCATTTAAACAAAAACTAGACTTCAGATATTGGGCTTGTGATAGTATGAAATTCATATTTGGTTTTCATCCCTGTTTCCTGGCACAAAACTCATAAAATCCTTGGAATCTCCAAAATGATGTGTCTATTTGCATGTTAATCAGTTGGCTTCTCCTTGGAATGAGGGCTGGTTGTAGAAAGATAAAGGCAAGATAAGAACTTTGGGACTTTTTGGTCTCATATTCTACTTCCATAGAGGGGAGATATTCTGGAGGTTTATCACCAATGGCCAATGGGTGATGCAATTAATCATGCCTAGGTAATGAAGTTTCCATTTTAAAAAAAAAAGTAAAAACAAAACAAAACAACAACAACAACAAAAAAAAAAAAAAACCCTGTGTTTCAGAGGGCTTCCAACTAGTTGAACAAGTTGAGGTTCCTGGATGATAGTATGCCTATAGAAGGTACAGAAGCTCTATGCCCTTCTTCCATATCTCACCTAGTGCATCTCTTCCATCTGTTTGCCTGTATCATTTTTAATATATTTTTATAATAAATTGTTGTTTCCATGAATTCTGTAAGCCACTTCAGTAAATTAGTTGAACCCAAGGAGTAGATTATGGGAACCTCAATTTATAGCCAGTTGTTTAGAAACAAGGCCATAACCTATGAATGTAACTGGTATCTAAATTGGGTTAGTGGGGTGGGAATCTTGTGGGGCTGATACCTCAAACTATAGTATCTGACACTATTTCCAAGGAGATAATTTCAGAATTAATTTAAATTAGAAGACACTCAGCTTGTCCAATGGAGAATCTGCTTCAGAACTGCTTGGGTGCCATGGAGGGGCACATGTATTCAGGGTCACAGAAGTGCTTTGTATTATGAGAGTATAGTAGGAGAAACTGAGCTTGTTTTTCCTTGTATTATTGAGTTTATTCTATATCTTTTGTAAAAGCTAAAGTGTCCTCATGGCAAAGCTTGTTGTTTAACTTGTTTCTCTAAATTTTAAAAATTATGCCTGCTATCTATTAAGGTTTAGGTACTTTTTTTTGGTACCAGGAATTGAACTTGACCACTGAACCACATCCTCAGGCCTATTTTTTATTGTATTTAGAGAAAGGGTCTCATTGAGTTGCATAGGGCCTTGCTAAGTCCCTGAGGCTGGCTTTGAATTTGAGATCATCCTGCCCCAGTCTCCGGAGCTGCTGGGATTACAGGTGTGTGCCACCATGCCCAGATAGTTTTGTTTGTTTTTTAATTTATTTCTTCAAAATTCATTTTTCTTAAAAATTTACTTTAAACATTATTTTATCAGCATTACCATGATTAGTTTAATAATTTTAAAAAAATTATATTTTGGTGTTGAGATAGGGCCAATTGCCCAGACTGGTTTTGAACTTTAATCCTTCTGCCTCAGCTTCCAAGTAGCTGGGATTACAGGTGTGTGCCACTATGCCTGGTTTCCTTTAATAATTCTTTATCAAATGTTTTATCCAATAATTTTTTGGATATATATGTGTATATACACACACACATAGGCATACATATACATACATTGATATATATGTGTATATATATATTTTTTTTCTTTTTTTGGTGCTGGAGATCAAACCAAAGACCTCACGCATGTTACAAAGCACTACAACACTGAGCTATACATCCAGTCACTATCTGATATATATTTTAATTACAGGTATTACATGCCAACAGTATTGTATGTACTAAAGATACAGAAGTAATCCACATAGGGAAAGATCCGTTCCTCATATAGACTGGACAGATAAATAAACATTTAAACATATAATATCTGCAAGAATGGCTAACTTGTATAGAAAAAAGAATGGGCAATATGCAGAGTGAAAGAGATTAGACCCTGGACATGTTATGGCACACCTATAATCCCGGTGACATGGTAAGCTAAGGCAGGAGAATTGTAAGTTTGAGGCCATCCTCAGCAACTTAGTGAGGCCTTAAGAAATTTAGCAAGACTGTGTCTCAAAATAAATAATTTAAAAAATATTTGGGGAAGAAAGAGAGAGAGGGAGGGAAGGAAAGATGGAGAAATTGAGTTGCTATTTTGTATAAGGATAGGGAAGGTCTCTCAGAGAAGGTGATTTGAGAAAATTCCAGAATGAAATCTGGGGAGTACATCATGCAGTTATTGACATGTGACAAGGAGCAGGCTTATCAGGAGGAAGGTTCTATTAAATGAAAAGACCCTGAGGCAAGAATATGCATAACTTATTCAAAGAATATAAAGTGTAAGTGCAACAGAAGGTTAGTGGAAAAAGGAATGAAAGGAAGCAAAGATAAGAGGTCAGAAAGAGGGAATGACCATAGCAGATTATGATAGAGACTTTGAATTTTATTCTGAGAAAGGTAAGTACCCCTAGAGGTTGATGTACAAATAAATGACATATTCTGCCATCTTTTAAGTTACTCTGTTGGGTTGATAACAAACTCAAGGAGGACTAGGGCAGGAACAAGAGATCTAGAAAGGAGATTATAACAAAAATCCAGGTGAGAAATGATGGGGTTTTGCATCATGATGGTAACAGTCAGGGAAGAAATTCAGTTAATTTTAGTCATATTTTGAGACTTAAGTTGACTGAACATACTGACAGATGTGGGGTATGAAAGAGATATGTTTATTTAGGGTTTATTTAGAGTGTAGGTATTCTCTATAGAGATGAAGTGCACAGAGGAGAAGGAGATATTGAAGAAATCAAGAGATCAGTTTTGGTCACTGGTGCATAAATACCAGTTAAAACGAATATGAACAAGTCATCATTCAAGTATATAACATGAAACTTGGAAAGAGTTCAGGTTGAAAAAAAATGTTTGGATTAGGTTTAATTATATGAATTGCTGGTGTTTTTTGTTTTGTTTAGTCAAAATTATTCTACACTGACAGTTTCATTCCTAATAGCTGACAAATAATAAACAGATTGAATGAATTCTCCAGAGTAAGAACTGTTTGGAAGTAGAACTGAGAGAACTAGAATACTGTCTCAAACATTCTAAAATTTAAAATTCTAGGAAATGTGAGAGAAATGTCTAAAGAATGTGACATATAGGCTGAGGATATAGCTCAGTTGGTAGAGTAATGCACAAGGCCTCACATGCACAAGGCCCTGGGTTCAATCCCAAGCACCACACACACACACACACACACACACACACACACACATGCAAAAAAAAAAAAAAAAAGAATGTGACATAAAAATGTGTGGCGGATGAGGTGTGTGAAAGTGTGTGTGTGTGTGTGTGTGTGTGTGTTTAGGCATCCATTCTAGGGGTGGTCATTTGCCTAACTAGGAATGCAAACTCCAGGTGTTGAAAGACAGAATTCCTTAAGAAGGTTAGACTCCAAAGGAATCTGTTATAAGAGCTTAAGCTACTTTTAAAAATCTCAGATTAACAAGAAAAATTTTACAGCATCACTAAATGAATGTTAGTAATAGGTTTTCAGTTAGCAATAGGTTTTACACTTGGGAGAAAAAAATTGTGAGTATTTGAAATGTGTGCAGATATGAGGATATTTCCACATTCTTGTTTGAACAGAGAGCCTTTCAAATTTTTGCAATGGTGCCCAAGGCATGATTCCAAAATAATGTCTTTGAACAAATCTTTTATGGACTGTGTAGTCAGAGGCCATAAAAGAATAAGGAATTGAGATTTTTATCAAGTTTTCAGAGAAGGTTTTATGACTTATTTGTACTTTGTTGGTAATAAATGTGTGTTTATATATGTATGAGTATATATATATGTGTGTATGCATATATAAATAAACACATCATATACATATATAATATATATACACATTATATTCAATATTATGCATATGTAATATTATGGTTTTGATAGAGGAATGTCCTCCAATAACTTGTGTTTTGAAAACACAAGTTCTGAAGACAGAAAGGTTCAGAAAGGCCTTCTAGGTGATGATGAAACTATAAACTCATCAGTGGATTAATCCATTTGGTGGATTAAAAATTTGAATAAACTACTGGGTGGTAATTGCAGGCAAATTGGGCATAGCTGGAGGAAGTAGTTCTCTGGAGGTATGCCCTTAGAGATTAGCTTGTCCTTGGCTACCTCTCCCTCTCTTGTTCTGCTTCCCAGAGGCCATGAGCTGAGCAGCTTTCATCCACCGCTCCCTCTGCCATGATGTTCTGCCCCTTCACAGGCCCCAAAGGCACAGAGGAATGGAGGCAGTTGGGTCATGGACTAAACCTCTAAACCCTTGAGCCCAAAATAAACTTTTCTTCTTTTAAGTTGTTGTCATTGGGTATTTTGATTACCACAATGCAAACTTGGTCAACACATAATGTCATATTGAAAGTCTACAAATAGCCGGGTGAGGTGGCACAGGACAGCTCAAGAGGCTGAGACAGGAGTACCATGAATTCAAAAAGAGCCTTAGCAACTTAGTGAGATCCTGTTTCAAAATAAAATATAAAAGTGGTTGGGGATGTGGCTCAATGGTTAAGCGTTCCTCAGTTCTATTTCTGATACAAAAAAAAAAGTCTATAAATAATATATATATATATATATATATATATATATATATAGTGTGTGTGTGTGCACATATATTCACATACATTTATATTCATTATAATACACATGTGTGTGTGTGAATGTGTATATAGTAATTTGATTTCAGTCTTACTTTATTTGTAACCTGCTAAGGATACAAGGTAATCTAGCTTATAACTCTCTCCAATAATTGGCAAAAATCACTCTTCAAAATGAGCCAGGAGTTGAAAATTCATTGGTTTAGTAACTTCTCAACAATACTGCCAGTGATGTGTAACTGTCTTGGGATTAAATAAACAAACAATGAATGAAACAAAATAAAATAAAAATGATAAGCAGGAATCAAAACAATGTTTCTAGAATGGAAGTAGGCTCATCTAGGTTAAATGGTGACTACCACTAGCCAATAAAAGGAAGAGAGCTGATTGATGTCTGGATTTGACAACATGGAAGTCATTGCTAATGTTAATTAGAGACTCTTTAGAGTGGCAGGGGCAAAAAGTATAGGAAGGCTTCAAGAAAAAAGTGAAAGAGTAAGAAATGAAGATCATAAAAATAACCAAATATTTCAAGGGAGATTGATGAAACAGAAACAAAAATATGTGGTAATAGCTCAGGGGAATTTGAGGATAAGGGGAATTTTTGTTAAGGTGGCAGAATTATAGCATGTATGAATATATAGAGTGTGTAGAAGGAAGAAATAAATAATGATGTGGTAAAGAGAAGAAAATTTATGAAGCAATATCTTTGAGAAAGTAAGTGGATTGGGTTTGATCTAGAATGATATTCACTAGATAAGTATAACCACAGCCATAATGATCATTAATACATTAATATACTTAATGCCCAGCATTGTAGCTCATACCTGTAATTCCAGCTACTCAGGAAGTTGAGGTAAAAGGATGGCAAGTTTGAGAAAAACCTTGGCAACTTAGCAGTACCCCATTTTAAAATAAAACAAAAGGGCTGAGGGTATGGAGCACTTGCATAGCAGGCACAGGTCCTGAGTTCAGTCACTAGTACCACAAAAAACTATATATTAATATATGTCTCTGTATGTAAAAAGATTTTATGTTTGTGTGTGTGTGTGTGTGTGTGTGTGTGTGTGTAAGATATCAGCCTATTCTATGAGCCTTCTTAAAGATCCCATCTCTCAACAATCTGAGACTGGCAATTAAATTTCAATGTAAAATTTCAAAAGAGCAAACATTCAAGCCATAACACATACTTTTAGAATAGCTTATAAATAACTGCAGTTCTGAGTCCATTGAATGCTCCTAAATCCACCTAGACTATATTTCCAGTCCTCTGGGACTCCCTGGACCTGCCCATCATCCACAAATTAAAGAGTACAAACTGGAACAGTAGAAAACTCTACAATTTGCCCTGGTGGCATGTTTGTGCTGCTGCCATTATGGTTCTTAAATATTTTAAATATTGTAGTACATAAGTAAAGGTGTTAGTCTGAGAAGAAATACATTAATAGATTTGCAAAGGGTAAGATGTGAAAGTCCTCTTTTCAATGCGTTTGTTTTTACAGGAACCTAAGAGACTAAGAGTAAAGAGGGCCAAGGTACTTTATAGGCTTAACAGAGAAAGATGTTCAATTAGTAACCCTTGGATTAGGAAATTAATATATAAGGGAAATACATGAAATTTATAGCAGATTGATTATGGTGTTGATATTTCCATGCACATAGAAATGGGGAAAACATGCAACTCAGAGAAACCCTGTCTCTAAATAAAATATCTTAAAAGGGATGAGGTTGTTGTTCAGTGGTTAAACTCCCCTGGGTTCAATTCAGATCAGTTCAGAATAAAATGGGGTATAGAAGCAGTTGAGAGTCAGTAGTAAGGAGGGCCAATGGATTTGGGTTCTGACGTGGTTGTAGAATCATTAAAGTTGGGGTAGTTAGTAGTAGGAGGGAATTTGGGAGATAGAAGTGGTAGTTGGAGAATGAAATGTTTGTGGTTCATGAAAAATGACAGTTTAATGATGGTAAATTCTAGTGAATAACCTTTGGTAGTGTCTAAGATAGGTGGTGTATAAAATCATTGAATGAACTATGGTTTGAATATGATTTGATTCCTCTGAAACTCAGAGCTGGAATTTAATACCCATTGTGAGGTATCAAGAGGTGGAAACCAGGCTCCCATGTTTAGAGGAGGGACCTTTGGGAGTTGGTTAAATTAGAGAAGATCATCAGGATGCAACTCCCATGACTAAAACTGGTGACTTTATAAAAACAAAAAAGAGATCAAAAGACATACACAAAACACATTCACACATACACACACACACACACACACACACACACACACACACACACAGATACACAGTCCTTATCTCTTGCCGTGTCATGCCCTGCACCATTCTGGGGCCATCAGTAGAAGTGACCTCTCAACTTTGGATCATATCTATGAACCAGAATAATTCTCTTTTATTTATAATTGATGCAGTTTGTGTGACATTGTGTTATTAGCAACAGAAAATGAACTAAGACAGGAAATCAGGGAAAGAGAAATCTGGTTACCAGGAGGAAAGTCTGTGAAGACTTTTAAGAGTTCCTTGATGATGGCTGGGCTCAGTGGCACATGCCTGTAATGAGAGGTTTGAGAAGCTGAGAAAGGAGGATGGCAAGTTCAAAGCCAGCCTTAGCAAAAGTGAGGTGCTAAACAACTCAGTGAGACCCTTTTTCTAAATAAAATACAAAATAGGGCTGGGGACATGAGTCAGTGGTTGAGGGCCCTGAGTTTACTCTTCATTACTTCCCCCACCAAAAAAAGAGAAAGAGTTACATGATGTTGGAACAGTAAGAAAGAAGCTGTTATCTTTAAGGAATGAGAATTTATGCAAAAATATAGACGATTGTCATAAGGAGATGCAGTGAGTGATAGGATGTGAGAGTAAGAGTTTTTTAAAAAGCTGAAAATACTTAAGAATAGAGGAGAAATATATTCTAGAAGATCTTCTAAATATAGAATCATGTTGTGGGAAAATAGTGATAATTTGAGTTCTTCTTTTCCTATTTGTATCCCTTTAATTTCTTTCATAATAGCTCTGGCTAGAGTTTCCAGGATTATGTTGAATAGAAGTGGTGAACGAGGGCATCCCTGACTTGTTCCAGGTTTTAGAGGGAATGCTTTCAATTATTTTTCCATTTTGAATGATATGGGCCTTGGGCTTAATATAGATCAAATTAGGGTTTGAAAGTCTTAAATGATTATTTTGTAACTGGTTAAACAAATAGTTGTCATTAAAATTATAATAATATAGTTCACACCAAAACATACACAACTATATATATATATATATATATATATATATATATATATATATATGATTACTATATCTAGCTAAGCCTAATCTAAATCTTATATAAAAAGTTATAAATTGAAAGTTTAGATAACTTTATTACAAGATTACAAGATAACCAATAAGTGCTCTTTTTTTGTATATGATCATGCAAGGGCCGAACTGTTAATTAAAGATCTGTCTTATATCTGTTCACTTTGACTAAGTCAATTTCTGATCATTAACACTGTTACCTAAATATAAAAGAGACTAAAGGCTATTCTATATTTTTGGTTAACCTATACAGACCTGCAATTATTGTTACCATATACCCTAAATTCTAAATTTTAATTCTCAGATTTATGTAGAAGTAATAAATTTGGTTAATATTTATTCATGTGATTTAATGTTTCATAGCTGGATAAATTAACCTGTTGTCAATAAGTTACATGGACAATTTGTGTTACTTTTCACACTGAAATTGAAATTCAAATAAAATTTTTAAAAGATAATGAGGAGAATCTAATTGATTTAAAGGTAATTTTGTAAAACATAAAAACATTTTGCCATTTATTTACACAAAAAACCCCTAAAATTTCTCTCAGTCTTTCTCTGATTATGTTTTTAAATGTAATGATATATTGTGTTAATTAACATTCAGATAGATTCAGGAAACAATGTATCCAAACATTACAAAATGACATTTAAGAAAGAGATAAAAATAAAATCACCCTCAGAACTAAAACACTTTATCAGCTCATTTAAAGTTATATTCAAAGATTGATGTTTGCTGTAAAGATTACTGTGATCTCAAACAGGGTTATAATATAATAGGCAGCCAGAATTCAAGCTAGCTATCACACAGACTGAACATGCTTTTACTATTGTTAATTTCATTTTGTATTTTTCTTATAAACTTTATAACTGTTGCCTATTAATGTTTTGCAGATGTACTGCTTCAAGAACACAAAAACTGGGTTAATTTTAGATAATAAGCCATCACCTACAAGACAAATAAGATATAAGGCTAACTTTTAGTACTAATACAGACTCCAATTATAAGGGATAAATGATAAGGGATAAATGACTGTAAGTTTATATACATTGAAATTAAAGCCCAGTACTCTTACTTTAAGACTAGTGAAACTAGCTTGCTGGATGTTTAACACCAAGGCTTAAAGATTAATTTTAAGGAGCGGTAGAGCGCTTGCCTAGCATGTGCAGGGTGCTGGGTGCGATCCCCAGCACCACATATTTACTAATAGTTAAATAAAATAAAGATACAAAAAAAGCCTCTTTCAATAAAAAAGAAAGAATAAAAAAGATTAAGGTTAAAATAAAAGGACAAAAACAAACAAACAAACAATATTTGGCTCTTGTCTGAGTCGGCCTGAACCCAGAGAATGAGAGAACTTCTCCAAGGACCTCTATAGCTCTGAGCCACATTACCTTCTGATCAGGGAGGTTAATGAGACCACTGGAGAACAGAAAGCCAATCCATTCACTTTCTGCAAAAAAGGAGGGTCATTGAAAAAGGGAGATATCCCTAATGCTTTCAAAGGAAGCCACCTCATCAAGGAGGCCTAACTAGCAGATGACAGTAAAAGAGCTAAGAAGCTGTTCTCAAATTCCCCAAGAGTAACCCCTGTGGGGACTCAGGTGACTCTTAATAGCAGATAAAAACAAATTCAATTTTTGACCAACTTGGTCTTAAACACTTGGCAAGAGAGTATAACCAAAACACAGCCACACATGGACATTTTAGTCAAAATAATAATATTAATAATTCTTTTAAAATAGAACTTAAGATGCACACTCATGTCAGTCCCACAGTCCTAATATCCCCTAACTTCTGAGGTTTTTATCTTTTGCAAGGCTCATAAACTGGCCTCTATACCTTAATTTTTCTTACTTCCCAAACTGACATTTAATCCCACAACCAATGTCTACCCATTCCAATAACAACACACACCAGACATAGGGGAGCCCCCAAATTATTTTCTTACTCATAGGTCTAAAAACATCTCCTGGGATTAATATAGGAGCAGCAGGATTAAGAACCTCTATTCACTATAAAAACAGCACAGGTTATTGCAGATATCCAACAGGTCATTGATTTGGTGCTGACTTTATAAATTCAGGTACACTCCTTGATGGCTGTGGCCCTCTAAAATTGATGGGCCCTCTACCATATACTGGCAAAAGAGGGAGGCCTATGTGCCTTCCTCCAGGAAGAAGGCTGTTTCTAGGTCAACAAGTCTGGCATAGTTAGAGATGCAGCAGATAAACTAAAGAAACCGGCTATAAAAAATAGCTAAAAGAGACCACTCACTCCCCCTGGCATATAGGGCTACTGGGGCACTTCTGGCTGTAGATAACCAAACTCATTGGGCCTTTACTAATGATTCTCTTAGTACTTCTTATAGGTCCCTGCATTTTTAATGGCCTCCAAAATTTCCCGATGAACTGGATAAAAATCTTCACCAGTCAGTCAACCAGATGGTCCCGAGTAGCTATATGAGACTCCAACCTGAAGGACACCTGAAGAATCACAGAATGACCATACCTGGAAACTATAAAAAAAAAAACCTTAAACCTTATGACCCCAGCTTCCTTGCCTAGAGACCACCCTTCCCAGCAGGAAGTAACTACAGAAGATTGACCTCCAGTTTTTTTGCAATAATAAAAAATAAAAAATAGGGAGAATAATGGGATATCCTGGACATCAATGACTCCATTTTGGTTCTGGAACTACTTCTTGGCCCAGGGCCAGGGCTTATGAGCTTCCAAGAAATAGAAACTTGGGATGCCCTGTTTCCATGTCCCCCCACCTCCAAGGTCCCTAAATACATGAATCTGTTGTTACCCAAACACCTGCACCCAAGGACAATTCTAACTTACTACACTCCAGGCCATTTCCAGCTTGCTTTTGTTCTCTGGTAAAAAAATATATAAAAACCCTATTCAAGTAACTCTGGATGCTGCATCACTCTACTGAGCAGCCTGGCAGGCTTCACCTGTCAATAGGCTTTGCTTTCTAAGCATGAGACTCTGTCTTGAGAGATTTCTTTGCGTGTTTGGTCTTAATAGATAGTTCTTACAATGTTGAGGTATATTCCTATTATCCCTAGTTTTTTCTAGTGTTTTGAACATGAAGCGCTATATTTTGTCAAATGCTTTTTCTGCATCTAATGAGATGATCATATGATTCCTGTATTTAAGTCTATTGATGTGATAAATTATGTTTACTGATTTCTGTATGTGGAACCAACTTTGCAGCCCCCAGAAAACTCCTAGAGTTAATAAATGAATTCAGCAAAGTAGCAGAATATAAAATCAGCACCCATAAATCAAATTCATTTCTATACTTCAGTGATGAATTCTCTGAAAGAGAAATTAGAAAAACTGTCGTATTTGCAATAGCCTCAAAAAAAAAAAAGTAAAATACTTGGGAATCAATATAACAAATGAGGTAAAATAACTCTATGATGAAAAGTACAGAACACTAAAGAGAAAAATTGAAGAAGATCTTAAAAGATGGAAAGATCTTCCATATTCCTGAATAGGCAGAATTAATGTTGTCAAAACGGCCATACTACCAAAAGTGTTATGCAGATTTAATGAAATTCCTATTAAAATCCCAATGACATTCTTCATAGGACTAGAAAAAGCAATCCTAAAATTCATTTGGAAAAATAAGAGACCCAGAATAGCCAAAGCAATCCTTAGCAAGAAGAGTGAATCAGGAGGTATCATAGCATCAGACCTTAAACTATAATACAGAGCAACAGTAACAAAAACAGCATGGTATTGGCATCAAAATAGACATGTAGACCAATGGTACAGAATAGAAGACACAGAGACAAACTCACATAAATATATCATACTGGACAAAGGCACCAAAAAACATACATTGGAGAAAAGATAGCCTCTTCAACAAACGGTGCTGGGAAAACTGAAAATCCATGAGAGGCAAAATGAAATTAAACCTTTAACTCTCACCCCACACAAAAATCAACTCAAACTGGATCAAAGACTTAGGCACTACAACAGAGAACCTGTGCCTAACAGAAGAAAAAGTAGGCTCAAATCTCTACCATGTCAGCTTAGGAACTGACTTTCTTAATGAGAGTCCTCAAGCACAAGAAGTAAAATCAAGAATCAATAAATGGGATGCATTCAAACTAAAAAGCTTCTTCTTAGTAAAGGAAACAATCAATAACATAAAAAGAGAGGCTATAGAATGGGAGAAAATCTTTACCACATGCACTAATCTCACAGAAATATAAAGAACACAAAAACTTAACACCAAAAACAAAAAAAAATCAATAAATGGGTAAAGGAACTGAATGGACACTTCACAGAAGAAGAAATACAATCAATCAACAAACATGAAAAAATGCTCATCATTTCTAGCAATTAGAGAAATGCAAATCAAAAATGACTTTAATATTTCATCTCACTTCAGTCAGAATGTCAATTATCAAGAATACAACAACATAAGTGTTTGCAAGGATGTGGGGAAAAAAGTACACTCATACATTGCTGGTGGGACTGCAAATTGGTGTAACCACTATGGAAAGCAGTACGGAGTTTCATCAGAAAACTTGGACTGGAACCACCATGTGACCAAGTTATCCCACTCCTTGGTTAATACCCAAAAGACTTAAAATCAACATACTACAGGGCCGCAGCCACATCAATGTTTATAGCAGCTCAATCCACAATACCTAAATTATGGGACCAAACTAGATGCTCTTCAACAGATGAATGGATAAAGAAAATGTGTTATATTTACAATGGAATACTACTCAGCCTAAAATAAGAATGAAATTATGTAATTTGCAGGTAAATGGATGGAGCTGGAGAATATCATGCTAAGAGAAATAAGCCAAACCCCAAAACCCAAAGGCCGCTTGTTTTGTCTGATAAGCAGATGCTAATCCATAATGGGGTTTGGGGGTGTGAGGAAGAATGACAGAAGTTTGAATTGTGCAGAGGGAAGTGAGGGGAGGGGAGAGGGTGTGAGGATGGGAAGGACAATGGAATGAGATGGACATTATTACCCGATTTACCTGTATGATTATACTACTGGTGTGACTCTACATTATTGCTAAGAGCCACAGCCAAGTAATATGATGCATGGCACTTTTTGTTGTAAGGTGATGCCAGCTAGCCATTGAGATGATATGGTTATGTTAAGATTTGCATTCCTATGGATATTGGACTCCTGCTGTTCACCTCAGCCTGCTACTGGACTCCTGGAGAGTTCCCATTGGTTGGGAAGTACAGTAGGAGGGAATTCTGGGGGAGGAACTTGTTCCCTGTTCCGGAGAATGCCGCTGCGTGTGTGAACCGGCTTCTTCCCAGAGGTGTATGGGGTATTGGCGGCATTTTCAAAAATAAAGTTTGTTCCTGCTTGAGTGGCTAGTGATTTTGTGCCCAGCCAGACTGTGGCACATTATGTTCAGCCTGAGGAAGGAGAAGTTTTGCTCCATTTGTGTATAATGTGTCAAAATGCATTCTACTATCATTTATAACTAATTAGGACAAATTTAAAAAAACAAAAAAGAAAGTTCTGAAGGTAATACACACACAAACACACACGTGTTTGTGTATATGTGTGTGTGTGTGTGTATATATATATATATAGAAGAGTCAAAAAGATACAAAGAAAAAATAAAGACACCTCCATGTCCAGTAGGATATTGGGTATACAAGAAGAAATAACCACTAATTTAGATGGCTGTTGGAGAAGCAGTATTTTCAGGTGAAAACCAAGTTTCAGCCGGGTGCCGTGGCACACACCTATAATCCCAGTGGCTCCATAGGCTGAGGCAGAAGGATTGCGAGTTCAAAGCCAGCCTCAGTAAAAGCGAGGTGCTAAGCAATTCAGTGAGATCCTGTCTCTAAATACAATACAAAATAGGGCTGGGGATGTGACTCAGTGGTTGAGTGCCCCTGAGCTCAGTCCCCAGTACCCACCCCCCACCACTCAAACCCTCCAAAAAAGAAAAACCAGGTTTCCATAGGGAAAGAAGAAAAGAGAACATTCATAGTTGAGATACAGGGGATTTTGTGGATAATGGACCATGAATTCTATTGGACAGAGTGAAAGGGCCTGGGCAACTGGGGAATTTGGGGATCCTGCCTAACATTACTGACATTCCTCATAGTAGGAGGGTCCAGATGGGACATAGTACAAAGATAAACAGGATGGTGCAATTGTATTGCTAGTCTCTTTTATGAGCTGAATTATGTTCCCCCAAAGGAGATATGCTGAAATCCTAACCCTAAGTACTTCTGAACGTGTCTTCATTTGAAGACAGGGCCTTCCAAGAGAAGATTAAAGTTAAAATGAGGACATTGGAGTAGGCTATAATTCAAATTTGACTGACATCCTTACAAGAAGAAGAAATTTGGTGCATACACACATATTAAAAAACAAAAAACAAACAAACAAACAAAAAAAAAAACATGGGAAGACCCAGCAAGAAGGCAGACATTTGCAAGCCAAGGAAACAAAGGCTTCAGAAGCAACCAAATCTGCTGACACCCAGATCTTGGACTTTCAGATTCCAGAGTTGTGCAAAAATAAGTTTGTGTGTTTAAACCACCTAGTCTGTTTTTTTTTTTTTTTTTTTTTAATGGCAGCCTTAGCAGACTATCACTTTTCTGTGTAAGTGGATAACAGTTCTGATTACAGTCTCTTTTCTGGAACTGCTATTGATGAGGTAGGGAGGATTCTTTCCTGCAAGTGTGTGAAACTCCTTGGATCCTCTTTCCTATGTGTTCAAGGTCCAGTGTCATTTATTCATTTGCCTATATTAGTTTCTTTCCTTTTATTTATTTATTTATTTATTTATTTATTTATTTATTTATTTATTTTTCGGTGGTGGTATTGGGGATTAAACACAGGGCTTCTTACATGGTAGGCCAGTGTTCTACCACTGGGGTATTTCTTTACCCTTTAGTCTTCCTTTAAGTTATGATTTTTATTGATAATAGCTAGATAACTATATTATATATTCAACAGATATTTATTGAGTGCTTATCATATGCTAACCACTATTTGAGGTATTAGGGATAGTAGTGAATGAAACAGATAAAATCCCCTTCCTCATAGAGCTTACCTTATAGAGGCTCTAGTTATCTCTGTAGAATTTTATGTTTTCCAGTTGGAATTCCTCTGATCAAATTGTCCATATTCCAATCACTTTTTTTCATTATTCCCAAATTTACCTTATTAATGTCAAACATATAGAATTAAAAACCAATTAGTGGTTCCATGTTGCTTTGTAGATAGAAACCTTATTTACCACTACGGCATTCAAGTTGTGATTTGGCTTTAAATTACTTGTTTGTGACCTACAACAAATTAGGGATTTGTATTCCTTCTGGGAAGCCTGTCCTTTTATTTATTTATTTATTTTATTGCACAAGTGATATTTCTGGACATTAAAGGACACATACTAAAGAATTCACCATATATTCATTTCCTATGAAATAAATACTCAAAAAAATTTAGTTATTACCCATGTTGCTTAATCTTCTGCTAGAAGGTGTCCATGCCCACAATCCTGAGTTCTGTTTGCCCTGGTTGGGGGTTGATACAGTGTGAATGTGGGGTTGGAGAAGGAAAGTCCAACTATATGGGGGATTTCCAGATCTTCTAGAAACTGGTTGGGGATTCTGGTTTCTTTTCATTACTTTTCCTGGTAAAGGCAGCTCATTCGCTAAACAATAGGCCTGAGTTTTATGTATGTTTTCATTTTTTCTCAAGGCCAGAAATTCGAATATTTTTAAGGAAAGCAAAGCAGTGACCTTTTGGCATATCTTACCATTCAAAGTCTAAGCAGGAAACAAGTAATAATTGAAATAGTTTAACTGAATGAATATAAGGAAGGACTTTTATAGAGGTGTTGCCAAGGCTAAGGGAATTAGCAACAGTGGAAGCTACTATGACCAGGCCTAAAGAGGCCTGAAAGGAAATGTCATTATTAGAGAACCATAGAGACTGAAGCCATGGAAGAGAGCCCTCTAGATGGGCATTGTAGTCATAGAAGGACAGAGCCAAGGCAAATTTTGCTTTAGCATAGAGGAAGAAGAGTGCAGTACATAATCTGCTATTTCTACTTCCCTTCTTATGATTTTTCTGCCAGTGATTATCATTGGTCAGATTCAACAGGAAGTCACACAGCAAGAGGATCCTGGTGATTTATTCATACAAGTTAGCTTCTCAGGGCAGAGCTTGGTAGGGAAGTGGAAACAATAGATTTTGGGAGGAAAACAGAAAATACAGCTATTTTAAATATTATCTATAATTACAGGAGGTTAAAAATAGATGACAGGACAATTTTAAAAATCCCCATAAACCTACCTTTCTAATATTATCTCCTTATGTTCACATATTTAACTTACTGAGTATATTTATATTTAACTTGATTAATATTTAACTTACTGAGTATTCTCTCTGCCTAGCACAGGAAGAGCAATTTTTTTTTTTTTCTGTAAAGGGTCTAATAGACTTTGAGCTTAAGAGGCAAAATTAAAAAGATGTCATGTTTATATAATCATTTAAAATATAGTCATTTAACTCATGTAGTCATTCAAATTTGGCCTGTGGATCTTACTTTGCCACTTTTTGGCATAGAAAGTCTTCTCCTAAATTTTTGCTAACCTAAGGTCTGTTTTTCAATGTTAAGTTAAAATAAAACCTCCTTCTCCTGGACTTTAAGCTGTGAGTGACAGAACAGGCCTTTACTCAAGAGAAACTGAGGCTCAATGGAACCAATGTTGAGGGCAGATCCCAGAATCCAGGAGCAACAGAAAGTACAGCTGCTCTTGGGGATATCCTGGTTTGCTTCTGTTTACCATTTGGCTTCATTGTCTATAGTGAAGGCAGACCTCCCCCACAGAAAATACTCCCCTCTCTTTATATAAAAACCCAAGGAAGTATTCTACAACCCTATCTTGGTTACACACACACACACACACACACCCTCTGATGAAAGTGGGTAAGATTGGAGGTGGTGTTCAGGTTCTACCATTGCACAAATTTAGGATAGGAGTGAACTCAAGGATGTGTTAGTGTGTGTGTGTGTGTGTGTGTGTTAGTGTGTGTGTGTGTATGTGTAGACTGGGGGTGGCTCGGGGCAGTTTTCCAAAAGGAAGGAGAACTCTTGTTACCAGGAGATGAAATAAGGTGATAGAAATGTTATAATTATAGTTCAATGTGTGGCATGCTACAACAGCGATAAATATGACATATGTCTTTACCACCCCCAGTCCCTACCAGCAAACTTGGTAGACTTCCATGTGTTTTTGATCAATGAATGACTCAGTTCCCCCAGCTGGTTGTGAACATTCTACTCTCTTCCTTACACTGGCCCAGAATTTTATCAGCTGCTCTTCATTCTGTTTGTTGTATTTGAAGTTTTTATGCCCACATATAAACTCCCTTTTAATCCCGGGTGCAAAAAAGTGCCTGAGACACAGCCAAGCACGCAGTAAACACCCTGTGGAAATCTTAATCTCTGAACCATAGCACAGAATGCTAACTACACAGCTGACAGGATTGATAACTGGGTGATCCTTGTGGCCTTTTGGTTTAGGCCTTCAGAATACCAAGCCCCCACCTTAAAGACACGACCTTCCCGCGGGAGGCGGGGCAGGACTCTGGGACCTGGGCACAGCAGGGCCCCAGCCTCTGGCGCTTAGCTGAGCACAAAGGAGACAATTGAAGGCGGCGGCGGGAGCCGATCTTCTCTCGCCAGCCACTCGCTATTGCGGTTACAGACCTGCAGATCCCCTCCCCCTTCCCCACCCAGGCCCGCCCGCCCGCTCGCCTGCCCGCCTTTCTGTCTCCTCTCTCCCTCCGTACTGGACCTCCCGGGTCCATTTCCGGGCTCCTGGTATTTGGTATCAATCAGGGCCGCGGGGCGCGGAGCAGGTGGCTGCGGCGGGGCAGCTGGGCCGCCAGCCTGGACCGCCGGGCCGTCACCGCAGTCTTTGTCGTCAACCCCTGTCCGCCGGCCCGCTCGGGCTCCCGGCTGGCGCACTGTGCCCGCCAGACTTTGCGCCGCGTTAGGCGCTGCTGGTGAGCTCCGGGCCGGCTCGGTGCCCGCGCGGCTGGGAAGTGAGCGGCCGGGGGCAGCCAGGACCCTGGCCCGACATGGCCGAGGTCAGCATTGACCAGTCCAAGCTGCCAGGAGTCAAGGAAGGTAGGGGCTGGGGCTGGGGCTGGAGGCGCGCGCGGGCCCCTCCCCTCTCGCGGCGGGTCCTCTCAGGCCGGGGGCGTCGGCATTGCGGCCCCCGAGGCCCTCACAGGTCGTCTGCCTTGGCTGGCCTGGCCTGAACATGAAGGAACTTGGATTTAGGCTCTAAAGTGGGATCTTGGGCAAGTCACTCAAGATTCCAAGCCTAGTTTTTCCTTTATAAGGGGATGGGGGAGGATAGCACTACCCTCAGCAAGTGGTTGTGCCAATGTTCTCAAGAATGGCAAAGCCTTAGCGAACCCCGAAAAGCTGGGTATATCTGACTACTTCTTAAAAATCAAAGATTTAAAAATCAAATCCTAGCTGACTTGAAGGCTGGGAATTGGGGAGGGGTTGACATTCAGTTCCCTTGTGGAGCCTTTGTTTTGAAACATGACTCTTTCCCTCTTTCTCTCCATACTTTTCCCAGCCCTAGGTCCTGGCTGCCTGACTTTCCCACCTTTTTCAAGGTTTAAAAGTTTAGGCTGGGCTTTGCCATGAGTGGGCGGACAGGAAGCTATAAGCATTTTTTTTTTTCTTTTTACAAAAAACAGTGAGCAAGGGGAACCAGAGGCCTGGTGACCTTTTTGAATGTCTTCATATGCTGATGTTCAGGAAAATAAGGATTGAGTAGTACTGACTTGGCTTTAGTTACCTACAGTTAGTCCTTCCACTTCTCTTCCCTTGGAGTACATCAGGTACTGTAGGACCTAGCGTTTTTATTGCTATTTTGGGTCTTGGATCATCCTAGTCTTCAGTTAGTTATCTTTGGCGATTCTTTGGTACTAAAGTTCCAGAGTGCTGTTGTGAGGTCAGAAATTCCAAGAGCTTGAAAAGACTGCCTTTGATGTGAATGTTGAGTACTGTGGCCTGAAATGTTTTGAGAATATGGAATTGAAAATAAGAATTTTGCTTTCTTGGAACTGCGTGTTTCGTTGCCAGCTTAGTTTAATTCACATGTTCTTGCTCAGATCAGTTCAGAAATCCCAAGAAAACTAGTGACTGCTTAGCTTCTTTCTTTCCCAGAGTTCCAAACACTAGGAGAGACTAGTGGTTACTTAGTAGTCACTGATTTTATGTATAATTTTTAGTGGGGCTGGGTCTGTCCTATTGTTCCTGAAGGGTGTTCTAACATACCCAGATTCAGGGTCTTATCATTAGTGCCTTTTCACTTTTCTGTTCCTAGCCTGGTTTTGGTGAAGACATTCACATGTAGTTTTCACTTCTCTGTTAAGACTAAGGAGCTTGATTAATAGGAAAGGCATATTAGTACTTTACTCTTGAGAGTCCTAGTCTTAGAGATTATCTGGTTGCCCATTGCTATTGGATATGAGTTTGTGTGTGTGTGTGGGGGGGGAGGTAATTTAAAGAAAAGTGATCCTGAGGTTGTGCTTCTTTAGGGGTGAGTGATGAGTAGATGAGAATTACAGTTCAAACAAAACAAGATAGGTAGAAGGGCATGATTGTACACACCTGTAATTGAGCTACTCGAGAGGAGGCAGAAGTATGGCAAGTTCAAGGCCAGTCTTGGCGATTTAGCAAGGCTCTGTCTCAAAGAAAAAAGGACTGGGGATATAGCTCTAAGGTAAAATGCCCCTGTCTTTAATACCCAGTACCAAAACCAAAACAAAACAATAAAACCACATACAGTCCCAAACAAAAAACCACACACTCCAAAGCCTGACATTTAAAGTATTAAAATATAATGCTGTGATTTTTACTCAGTCCATTATCTATGTCAGTGACCTGGAAAAAATTTAAGACTCATTTTCTGTGTATGCATTTGTATTATTGTTATATCTTCTAATTTCTTACAAAGACATGCATGATTTATGCTGTTGTATTATTTTCCAAGGAGTTTCACAAACACTTTTCATCTAAAAATGCTGAATTTTTCTATTTCCAAACTCTTATTTTAAGACTTTAGAACATTTCTAATTGGCTTTCATTTGGCATAATGTCGAATTTGGTAATTCAGATAAAGTGATAAGGAAATCTGATAAAGTGATAAGGAAACAGTGTGGCTCTTTCTTGTGTATTTGTTAAATTGGGATTTAATGTTTATTAATTTTTTTGAAGGTCAGAAATTGTTGAGAAGATCATTGTTTTTATAAGCATCTGATTTTTCTGGTTTTAAGATCATCAAAAGAAATAATGTGTCATACTAGGAACATCTTAATGGTGTTAAATTTTTTGATCTGGGAAGTATTCAAGTCTAATAAATTGTATCTTTCTCTAATTTACCTTTTAATTATAGCTGTTACTCCCTCACAGTGTCTTTACCATAATTCAAATAGAGCTGGTGCTTGTGACGGAGTAAAATATGCACAAACATTGAGACTGTTGTAATACCAAAACTCCAACCAAGTTTGAGGAAGTTTAGTAGTACTTAATATTTGGCTTATATGCTTATATGTTTAATATTCTGGCTCAGATTTTTGAACCTCATTTAAAAAAATCCATCTCCTTCACTTCTCTATTTTAATTTAAACTTTAAGTTGGTTGATAAACAATTAAATTTGGCATCATGGAGCAGATTCCAATAGAGATTTAGAATACTAATATAATGAATACATGACCCTTCCCACTACCACTTTTTTAGTAGGGCTTGGGGCACCCTGAGACCTTTGTTGTGAACATCTCAGCAGAGGTCATGGGTAGCAGCCACAAGCATCAGGGTAATGGGATATTGAAGAATCTTCTTTGCCAGATTAAAATCCATTGTTTGCCCCCTTAGTTTTTAAAGAGGTCAAAGATATTCATCATTTGGTCAGAACTTTTTAACCCTTTCTCCAACAGTTTCTCACAAACAGCTCTTGCAGTATTTATACCTTGGCATATCTCTTTTAAACTATGACACAAAGAAGTGTTTGAGTTCTTACATAGTAAAAAGAATAGTCAACTAAATGTCAACATGTCTTTTTTTTTTTTTTTTTTCCTGGCTAAAACAGGAACATCTGCATACTTTTTGTAGTGGAAAATACTGCTGCTGATGTTTAGGAATGATGTTGTCTTTCTTCTGAAACATTTCAGGTTCTGGGCAAAAAGATTTGAAATAATTCCCAGCCACTTTTTAATAATTAGATCTACAACTAAAATGCAATATAAATTTTACAAATGTTAGGAAAACTCCTTAGTTTAGAGTTCAGAGCTAAAAGTATATTTTTCCAAATATAATCCTTTTTTTGTCAGTTGACAAACTTAGAATTTTTTTGGTATTTTTAACTTCTTTGCTGAATTTTCCTTCTGAAATAGAATCAAGATGTTCTGCTTTCCTTTTTATTCTTTCTAGAATCTCCTAACTTTACTTAATTTGAATTGCCCACTTACATTGTAATTTTGCCATTTCCTCTGTCTATCCAAGATTTTATATTATCCCTAAATTTTGGTGATAGCAATAGCTTGTCCATCAAAAGCTTTTCTAAATCCTTCGATGTTTTATCACCTTCTTTGAAATTTCTTGAGTGTTAGTTTTTTACTTTTAGCCACTTGGCAATTTCATTCCCAGTGTCAACCTTCTGTTTTCTTTCCCTTCAGCAGTTTCCCAAAGTCCTCCCCCCAGCCCTTGGTATTGTTCTACAAATGGAAAATTTCGCTGTTCCCAAAGTTGGTAAATTCTGTGTGTGTGAAAGATGTTTGATATCTAAAATCAGTGCACCTGGGAGTGAATTATTCCTTGATGTACAGGTAGCCAGCTTTTCTGCAAGCCAATTGTTTTTATTTAGAGAAAGAAAATTGAATGTATTTTTAGAAATGTCTATAAAAGGAAACATACCCACAGTGCCCTCTTTCATTTTAAGTCAAGGACACACAGTGCCATAATGGGGTAAATTAAGTTAATAGCATAAATCCAGAATTTCAAGGGGAAAGATACGAAATTATGTCTGGTTCAATAAATTAACCCAGTAGTTCTAGAGATTGAGAACATTACCAGCAATTTAGGCATCTAATGCATTGGGAATATTTGTGAGATGCCTGGTCTGGCTTGAGGGCAAATTTGGTTTCCTTTTTCTTTGAAATTCCATAGTAGTTTTTGTTGTTTTTAGTGAAACCCTGGCTAGATCTCTTTGATCTGTGTCATACTTACCTTGCTTTACTCTCCTCATCTGGCTTCTTTTTTTTAATTTTTATTTTTTTCCTTTTCTTATTATTATTGGTTGTTCAAAACATTACAAAGCTCTTGACATATCATATTTCATACATTTGTTTCAAGTGGGTTATGAACTCCCATTTTTTACCCCATATACAGATTGCTGGCTTCTTATCTTTCACTTAGCTGGCAAATATTCAGTAAATATTTGAATGCATGGATGAAGAATGAGTGAATAAATGAATATATTGTTAGATGTTCCTGTTGGTTTAAAATTCCTATTTTTTTTAAAGAGAGAGAGAGGAGAGAGAGAGAATTTTTTAATATTTATTTTTTAGTTATCGGCAGACACAACATCTTTGTATGTAGTGCTGAGGATCCAACCCGGGCCGCACGCATGCCAGGCAAGCGCGCTAGTGCTTGAGCCACATCCCCAGCCCTAGAATTCCTATTCTTAATATATTGATTCCATACTCTTTCTTATAAGCTCTTAAGGAATAGAGAGAAAAGCCTTTTAATTATGCATATCACCTATCATTAATGCCAGCATAATTTTATTTTTTAATGAATATTTATTTTTAAAGATATGCATTGTAAATAGAATTAATCCAACACAGATATGTAAACATAGAAAAAAATAAGTAATTCCTTGCTTTTCTGGCCTTGAAATTAATAATTATTATAATGGAATATAATTTTGTTAAAAAAACTTCTGTGTTTTTCTTAAATGCATTTACAAATGTTAGGAAAACTAATAATTTGGGAAACAGAAGGAATCTTAGATATAGATTTAAAAAAAATAATTATCCACTGGGTGGTACATACTATGTGAAAGTAGTGAAATAAATAATAATAATAATAATAATAATAATAATAATAATGATATACCTCATAGTATCATGCTGTGTTTTGGAATACATAGAGTTGTTTTTAGAAAAATTCTCTAAATTCGTATGTGTACCAAAAATGCCTTTTGCCTAAGTGAGGAAAAATCTTCCACTTTATTTCTATAGGTAGTCAGGCAATGGTTTCTTAAATGAATAACTGCATTTTTTCAAATGGTTGTGATGTTATTTGTAAAATTTTTTTTTTCTTTTTTAACTGACAGGTATTAAAAGGACAGTTCTTATACAGGAGAGTGTGTAGAGTGTGTAGAGTTAATATTTTAAAAAGAGATATTAGCATTAAAAATTACTGATCCAGGCCAACATCCTCATTTTTCAGATGAAAATCTGTGAGCCAAAAAGGGGAAGTGAATTGTACTAAATCACTGAGGTTAAGTAGCTAGGGATTGGCACATTGGCTTTAGAATTTAAAAAGTTTAGAACTGTTAATATTTACAGTTTAGTTTCCTGCTTCCCTCCTTGCCTCTTTTCTTCTCTCCTTTCCTTTTTTCCTTTTCTCTTTTAAATAGTTCTGCAGATGCATAAGAATAATTTCTGAAATGCTTTTTTAAATACTGTCATAGGGTTATCATAGCAAAATGAAAATTAATAGTGTCAAGACTGTTTCAAAATTTTCTCCAGTTCTTTTAGGGATAATGTTTCAAGAAGATGATAATGAGTTAACATTTTATTTTTTAATTAGATATTTTTAAAGTAATATTTTAATTTAAATATTTATATAAATATAAAAACTTATTTTTGATTGAGCAAATTATTGGATGAACAATAGGAAGTCACACTCCTGCCTTAAGTGTTTTTCTACTTGAAAAGTCATATAAACAGTACATATCTTCTCTGATATTCCTAAAATTTAATTGATTAAGAAAGTCAACATAAAGCCATAGACCATGGTCTTTCCTCACTTTTTGTCAGGGTTCTAAAAAAGCTTTTTAGATTAATGAATTTTTTCTCAGTGACGGAAAAGTAGCTTAGCCACTGGAAGTGACACTGGATTTACGTTTTTAACTGATGGCCCATTTAAACATGTCTGCTTCAGAAATGTAAAATTAGGATACCCTAGATAAGACCTCCAAAAGATAATTAGTTTTTATATTCAGAAGAACTTTGGGGATTATTTAGATGTTTGAATCTAGAATGTTCCACTTGTTTAATTTAGAAACCAGTGCAAAAGAGTTCTCTGATACTACTTTTAAAAAGATGTGACAAAAACCAAGAGCTCTTTCCTTTTGCCACCGTTTTACTTAAAAGCACACATGTGCTCATACATACACACACAAAATAAGTGTGTATGCCTAGGATATTTGGTAACCATATGCTGTCCTAAGAACAATGAAAATTTTTATAATAAAATCAGTTATACAATTGGTCTTGTTTTATATTAGTGATTCTTTTCCTTTTTTGATTTTTAGTCATACAGTAAAAATTCTTGTTAATATAGAATTCTTGAGTTTTGACAAAATGAATAGTCTTATAACCATGACAGTAATCAAGATGTAGAACAGTTTATAACCTCCATACCTGTTAACCTCTTTTTCTCACCCACCAAATCCCTGTTTTCTGCCTCCCTAGTTTTGCCTTGTCAAAAATGTTATATAAGTAGAATCACATTGTAAGTAGCTTTTTGAGTCTGGCTCCCCCCCCCCCAAATAATGTATTTAAAATAAGATGTATTCAGGCACAGTGGTGCATGCCTGTAATCCCAGTGGCTCTGGAGGCTGAGACTGGAGGATTGGAAGTTCAAAGCCAGCCTCAGCAGAAGTGAGGTGCTAAGCAACTCAGTGAGACCCTGTCTCTAAAAAAAAAAAAAAAAAAAAAAAAACACAAAATAGAGCTGGGATATGGCTCAGTGGTTGAGTGCCCCTGAGTTCAATCCCCAGTCCCCCCACCCTCCTCCCGGCCTCCCGGCCAAAAAAAAATATATGTATATATGTGTGTGTGTGTGTGTGTGTGTGTGTGTGTGTGTATGTATATTTATTAATACTTGTATTACTTTTATTGATTGGCAGTCGTCCTTCCTGTGGCTGTTCCTCAGTGTGTTCATTCACTGCTCCAATTTGGATTGTTTTTAGTTGGTAGTAGAGTTGCTGTGCCTATTTGTGAGTGTGTGTGTGTGTGTGTGTGTGTGTACTTAAGTTTTTGTTTCTCTTGGATAAGCACCTAGGGTTGGATTGCTAGGTCATATGGCAAGTATATGTTCAAATTGCCAAACTCTTTTTCAAAGTGGCTGTATCATTTTGCTTTCCTACCAGTAATGTATGTGAGCAGCAGTTGTTTTATATCCTTGCTGGCACTTGATATTATCAGGGTCATTTTGTTTGTTTAGCTATTTAAATAGGTTTGTAATAACATTTCATTTTACCTTTAATTTGTATTTCCTTAATGACCAATACTGATGAACCATTTTTAATATTTTAATTATTTTTTATTGGCACATTATAATTATAGATAATGTTTCGAGTCATTATGCTGTATTTGTAGGTGCACATAATTTGATCAGTCTCATTCCCTAGTACCCTCCCAGTTCCTTTCCTCCTTCTGATGTGCTTGGTCTACTCTCCTGATCTCCCTTCTCTTGTTAATATCACTTTAATTAGTTCATTATAATTATATACAAGTGGAATTCATTGTGGTATATTTGTATATGGACATTGGATAGTTTGATAGATTTTGTTGAACCATCTTTTCTTGTGCTTATAGTGTCTTGTAAATTTTGCCCTTGTTTATAATTTTATAGTTTATAATTATTAATTGTATGTAATATATATTTATACATATAATATGTTAATTATATATAATTATTGTACAATTTTATAATTTTACAATTTTTTTTGGCAGTACATGGGATTGAATCCATTGGTGTTTTACCACCGAGCTACATCCCCAGTGCTTTTTATTTTTATTTTTAGACAGGATCTTACTAAGTTGCCCAACTTGGCCTTGAAGTGCAATCCTCCTACCTCAGCCTTCTAAATTGCTGGGATTACAGGCATACACCACTGTGCCTGGTGTAATTAGACTCTTTTCTTATTATTGAATTTGGAGAGTTCTCTATATATTCTGGATATAATTCTTGTCAAATATGTACGTAGTTTACAAATGTCAGTGGGCTTTAAATATTGGTTAACCATCAGAATAATGTGGGAAGCTTTATTAAAAACCCATTCCTAATATTTATTTTAGCTGGATCTTTTGGAGATGGTTCCAATAAACTATAATTTTTATGTATAGACACAATGGGCATTTAGAAAATACTGTGGCTGCCCCAATACCAGGATCCTTCCCTATTCTAATTTCTTAAGTTTTTGCAGTGAATGTTCATTTATTTGACAGTATTAAAGACTGAGCAGTAATTCACCCCAGTACCTGAAATTGGTTACAGGGACCTGGAAACTACAGCTCTTGCACAATTGGGTTTACCTGCTGCTTGCTTCTATATAGCAAGTGAGTTGAAAAAGGTTTTTGTATTTTTTAATTTTTAAAAAAGAATGTTTCGTGACTGTGAAAGTTGTATGAATTTCAAATTTCAGTGTCTGAAAGTAAAGTTTTGTTGGAACATAGCAATGCTCATTTATTTGCATCTTGTCTATGGTTGCTTTTGTGCTATAGAGGCAAAGATGAGTAGTTGTGACAGCGACCACATGACTTGCAAAAGTTTTCACTGTCTGGTACTTTACAGGAAAAAAAAAAGTATCCTTTGAAACTACTTTCAATGAAACTTTTGAAAAACTTTCTTAACATTTTTTGAGATTTTTGTTATGAACACTAATTATCATAACTTTGCTTTACTATTTGCTTTACTCTTGGGAATAATTGTTGATTGAACTCTTACGACAACATATTTAATTTTTGTAGTGACTTTTAAAAATATACTTATATCTTTTTATCTTTGCTTTAAGAACAAAAAATTATAAATTTCTAAAACTTTCAAGATTGAGTCAAAATAGAAATCTTGTGTAAAATAAAAGTCTGCTTTAGGCCAGCAATGAGTTATACAGGTCTGTAGCTGGTAGTGTGGGGGAGTCTTTTATGAGTGCATGAGTATCCAACAGATCTAATTTTAAAACTTTTTTTTTTTTTTCTCATTGGTGGTATTGGCTGGGGAGCAAACCCAGAACCTTAAATGCTAGGCAAGTTGTTAGATAAGTGCTTTACCATAGAGCTGTATCCCTAATGCCAACACATTCAACTTTGAAAAAAAAATTGGTTTTGTTATTTAGCTTATTACTTAATAATTGGCTCTGTTCAAACTTGTTATGGATATTTATATAAATGAAGTATTGATTCTTCTTAGAAACTTCCATCAGAGGTATACATAGACCGATTTACCACCAAACTTCGAAAACTTTGTGTCTCATGAATATTTCCATTTCTGATACAACTCCTCAGTGATCAAATGCCAGGGGAGTCTCCTTTGGACATTATTGGCTCTTCCTTTTCTAATGAGTCATAAAGGCTGAGTCAATTTTCATTAATTTTACTCTAGGACTTTGAAGTGCATAAAATAAAAGTTTGGGTAGACATTCCCTCCCTATCAACCATTGTTTGTCTATTAACAGTAGAGAATCCCATGATTTACTTTAAATATTACATTTACTGATTTTTGAGTAGTGGGAAACTTGAAGTAGAAAAAGAGGGAGGGATGCAATTAAGGTCCTTTTTTCCATATGTGTATTTTATTTGCCTTAACATCAGGGACATTAGCTCTTCCAGAAAGGGCTGTTTAGTCACAGTTTCAGCCATTTACAAATCACTTTCTGTCTTTGTCCACAAAATGTTCCCTTTTAGTCAGTGATTGCTGAATTCTAAATTATTATGTCTGCTTCTATTGTTTTCCCAGGCTTCCATTGTCAGACCTCATTACTTTAATTTGGCCTTTAGTGTATTCACAAATCATTTTTCTTTTTTGTTGTTTTTATTGGTTCCCCCTTAAAGCCCCATAGAGTTGATCTTTGAAAAATTATTAACTGAAGCGGACATTGCTGAAACACCATAAGAAGTAGGATATGATGATTAGATGAGGTCCTTCTTAAAAAACCCTTTCTTGCTATGCAAATATAAAGTTTTCATTGGCTTTAAAATCTGAAGGGTATCTGTCTCTTGTAGACTATCTTGAAGTTATTAATTTGTTTTCTATTTTATAACTGATTATGAAATGAATGGTAAAATATGCTACATAGAAAATAGTAGAAATCATTGGGGTTTTATTTTCTGTGTTTGCTTAATTATAGAGTTTACCAAAATTGTTTTTATTTAGTTAGCTTTCTTTCTGTTCTTAATTTATGGGTTTCCCTATGAATTTCCAAAAATGTGGGGAACAGATGTTGAATTGATTCATGCAATTGAAGAGAGGTAATAAATACATTTTTTATTTTTTTTGGCAGTATGTAATATAGCTACCATTTTCATTTACATTTTAAATAGAACTGTAGGAGGCTACTCCTTTTACTCTTTACACATTTTTGCCATGCTTCTTTTCAGTAATTGATCTCCTCCTAGAATGATTTTGCAATATTTGCTTTACCTTATTAATATATTAAGTATTTTATTCAATTTGACTTCTAACTTGTAGGATAAATTTAAGTTCAATTAACTCATGTGATTCTGCAATCTGTATTTGGGGTAAAAATGGGAGTTCTTAACCCACTTGATTCTAATGTATGAAATATGATATGTCAAGAGCTTTGTAATGTTGTGAACAACCAATAAAAAAAAATTTAAAAAAAAGTTCAATTAACTCACTTTGTAAAGTACTTTGAGTCTAGATTTTTAAGACTGTTTTCATATCTCCCTTTTACCACTTTTTAAGCTATACCATCTCAGAGAAAACAGTATCTTTCTAGTTCCAGTTTCTTAATCAGTTTACTATGCCAAATACATTGACCTGCTCTGTTAGTTAATTGAAGAAATGGATATGGAAACTTTTTTGGTGTTCCTACTCAGGTCTCCCTGTAAACCTTCCCACTTTTCTCCCTTCCATATGATGGGTCCTGTGAGCTGGAACCCTAACCTACAACCTGCAGTTTTCTTCTTCACAATTCAAATGTAGCCTATTTCTATCCAAACTCCTAGGCCTACTTCAAATACTGATTTTCCATATGTCTATCCTGCTTCTTTTCTGGGTTATCTCATGAACTCACCTTGAAGTATATACTGCTTTAAGCAGCTTGGTTCTGTGTATTGGTCTGCTAGTTCTCTGAGGACAAGGCTAGTAGCTGAGCTGACTGATCTCAATATTTTTTAGGGTTCCTTACACCTAGAAGATACTCCAGAAAACTCATCAAAATATGAGACAATTTGTGTTCAGTGAGTAGACTGACCTGATGCAGCTATGCTAATCATGGCAGAGTAAGAGCTATGATTATTTGCATGAATTCAGTATAGTAAGAGTAGGGTGCTCTGGATAAGTCATATTTTTTTGTTGTTGTTGTATGAGTTTTCTCATCTCTTAAATTTTTCCAGGATTTTGATTGGTGTTGTGGTTAACTCAAGGCCTGAATCCATAGTTCTATTTAAGGATTGATTTTAGTTATATAAGATCCTGGTAATGTGTGCTTATTATCCAATAAAGTGCTATACTATTTTGTTGCTGTTAATTGGAAGATCCAGTGAGCTTCTTAGTTGGTGATGGGTTCAGTTCAGAAATTTTATTTTCTCCTTTAGATTTATTTTTAGATAAAGGGGACAATATTCTTATAAACTTTTACCTAAACAAGCCAAACATAACATGTATTTTTAAAATTCTTGACTGTAAAGGGAAATAATAGTGAAAAGTTTGAAAGTTTTGGGTTGGAAACTAAATGAGGTACAGATTGCAAATTTGGAATGATTTATGATGAAAAGAGGGAGGAAGCATGAGTAAAAGAAGCTCTGAGATTTTTGCTTTGGGTATGAGTATTTAATTTGTACTTACTTTAGAATGATCTCTTTCAGCTTTATATGGTATATGAAAAGTTAACACTGCTTTAAGAACATGCAAAACTATAAAAAACAAATTTCTACATCTAGGGAAATATTATAGAAGTTTTCTGAATCATCTAAAAGATTTTGACCCATTAAAAAGCAAGTGAGGCAAGTAGATTCTCTGTAGCAGAGAGGCATTTGGATAGCTTTTGTTCATAGATGCAGGTTGCCTCTAATTCTTTGACTTGCTCTGCAAGATATAACAGGATAACCAAGTATACTGTAGAGTGTACTAAGCATTATACAGAGAAATCCAGGGCATTTATTCTACATTATAAATTAACTTAAAGAGTTGGTGATCCTCAAGGAGGAAGGTGTTAACTTTCCCAAGCTTAGACCCAGGAAAACCTTTTTATAAATAGCACAGTCCTCATTTGTACATATTGGGCAGTTAGTGACTGATAACATAGTCTCCTTTCACCCTGACAAAGAAGGTTTTGTGAGAACTGTTAACTGAAATAGCAAAAACTTCCCTTTTTAAAAGGCACCAGGTTGACTAAAAGGTTTTTTTTTCTTTTTTAAGATTGCTGATGGTTAAAGCTACTAGATAGATGAATAAAAGCTGATTTTCTCATTTTGTTTGCTAGAAATAGTGAAATCAACATCAGCAACAAAGAAATCTTTTGTCCAGTAGGTGGGCACATCAGCCATCCTTTATAGATAGGCTTTGTATAGATTGCAATTAATCAGATTTTTAGTTGATGTTGTGGTATCCAAGAGACAGATGTATATCACTTAATACTGAAACTTATAACCCTATATCCAAATTTAGTGAGTTTATTAGGATAATTTAGATTGTCTCCTCATAGGTCAGAACATGAAGCTCTGATTTGCAAAGTGACTCATAAAATATCACTTGGTGAGCTGCTGACAGACCCAGGACTAAAATTATAATAGGTATCTAGAATTAAGAAGAGGGTTCTTGTATTTCAGTTTGTTTGTATCTTATGTTACAGTGAAGCCATTATATTTCGTCAAGTTTGGCAATACATACCCACATTTCTTAATTAAAAATACCAAAATGTTGAGTAGATTTGCTCAAAAGCTTTTATTGGAGTAACTCAGAGTATAAAAATTAGGAAAATCCATCTAGTTTTACCTATGCCAGAATTTTTAAATTTACATGTTAATGTGTTCCCTATATTTTGACTGGGCACACTTCTCAACATGCAGTTCTATTCTTAGAACATTCTTGATTTGATACTTTGATGATTCTTCTATTTTAGTAAATAATAATTACATGATTTTCATATGGAATTCTAATTTGCTTTCTTATTCTGAGCATTCAACTTAAAAATATTTGGGGTGGTGGAGCTTATTAAACATTCTAGACATTCTGATTTCCTCTTACCTCAGTCCCACAAAGTACATATGGAAATGTGTTCTCTGGACATATGAAGTTAGACTATGCTTTATAAAACTCATCCTTGCCAAAAAACATTTCTACAAATTATTAATAGCAGGTAGTGATTGCATATTTCAGTATAGATTTTGTTCTAGATCTATGTTAATCATTGACTTAATGAGATCTGAGTAGAAGAAACACTTAAGAGAAAATAATTAACTATAAGAATTTATTAACTTTGATGATGCCAACAACAATAATGGACTTCATTTATTTCAAAATCTTATAGAGTGACAGATGCTTTCTTTTTTCCTTTTTTTTTTTTGGTGGGGCGGTACCAGGTATTGAACTCAGGGGCACCAGACCACTGAGCCACATCCTCAGCCCTATCTTTTGTATTTTTATTTAGTTACAGGGTCTCACTGAGTTGCTTGGAACCTTGTTTTTGCTGAGGATGGCTTTGAACTTGCCATCCTCCTGTCTCAACCTCCCCAGCCACTGGGATTAAGGCATATGCCACTGTGTCCAGCCATATGCTTTCTTTGACCCTTCATAACCTTGTCTTTACAACATTTATCCTTAATTTTAATGTATTTTTAGCTGATACCTAACAACATAAAAACACAAATGTATATATTTATATGATATCATGATGTTTTGATACATGTATACATGTATGACATTTAAAGCAGGCTAAACATTACCTCTTCAAGTATTTGTCATTTCTTCAAAGTCAAAAGGCCCTGAATCCTTTCTGGACTTTTGAAATATACAGTACATTATCATTATCTATAATTGCCCTATTATACAATAGCCCACCAGAAGTTCTTACTCCTTCCTATCTTGCTATAACTTTGTACCCCTTGATCAACTTTTCCCCATCCCATCCTCCCCCTATTTATCCTTATTTTACAGATGAGAAACCTGAGGCTCAAAGAGATTAAATAACTTCCTCAAGGTCTTTTAACTTACAAGTTCACAATATTGGAATCCTGGTCTGTACAGCTGTAATACTGATGTTTCTTTTTCTCTGAAATACTTCTTAAACAAAATTTAAACAAAATTTGTAGAGATCCATGTTGCCGCTCTTTTGTACTGATTATTTTGAATCTCAGCAACCTTAATGGAGTCTATCACTATAATTTTTGCTTCTCTGCTCTCTTAGTATTAGCTAAGTTGAAAGACTTTATTGAGATTAGAGAACTATTGGAACTTCACACATAATTTAAGTACCAGTGAGGAAATTTGCATTTCCTCCTAAAAAAGAAAAAAAATGAAATAAATCCCCTTTGATGAATCTTTATAGCGAGCCAAAGAATCCTTTCTTAAGATCTATGTGTAACTCCTGGTTATCTGTGTTAATGGGTTTACTTTGAAACTTGAACTAGCAGCTTCTGTGGGGGTTCCCTTCTTATTCTTTATAGACTATATTTCTAGAGGAGGAAATCTAATTTCAATATGAGCCTGTTTATACAATATTTAGGAAGTCTCTGATCTTTTGTGTACTTACCACCTTAGATTAGTATTAAAACTGAATTTATTTTAGGAAAAATCCTGGAATATCAAGATACCTTTTAGACAAACATATTTCTACTCAGTGAACATGACCCTTTACTGAGTACATGGTGACATGCCAGAGTGGAATTTCAGAAATCTCAAGGTTTAATAATTTGTTTTCATAATTTTTGATTTATGCAATTCAGGGTAACTGGAAATGTGTATTGAGCTCTGACTAATGATTACCTGAATGGAATTATGAGTGTTGCAGTTTGCTTTATGGGAGTAAGATTCTAAGAATATTTCACTTTGCCTACTTATCTCATGGCCTTTATTGATAAAGTTTGAGAATTTTGAGTGTTACTTTTGATTAAAACTGAATGAATTTACTAATCCTAATAGGTAAGAAAAAGCTAGCCAAAGTATCTTCTTGCGGAAGAGAAGTTGAAAGTAGAAATATCTGACTCAAGGATAAATAGAATTTACTATAGCTAGTACTTAAGGAAACTCTTGTCATAGGAAGCCAAAAAACCAACATGATTTTTCTTTCTCCGGTGTAAACTTGTACTTTAGTTGGGTTGGATATGATCTTTTGGGTTTTAATGGGCATCACTGAGTTTATTCTACAGAGGTTTAGGGAGATGGGTGGCTTTTCTTTCTAGGCTAAGGCAAACAAAAAATTGGCTGCCAAACCACTTGAGGACTTGTTTAAGTGCCAGGAAAAGTGCCATCTAAAAAGTGAAACAACAGAAGGTTGGAATTTCTTTACAGATGCATAGAATCAAGATAGAATAAAAAATATTTATTATCTCTATATTCTTAAAAATTGCCTTGAAACAATTCTACTTGCTACTGCTTATATAGATGCAGTTTACTGTTTTGAGGGGACCTGGTAACCAGTGGTCTTTGTTTACTACATAAAATATGTGACTGTCTTCATTAGAATAATTTGTGGGTATCTTTAAAAAAATGAAATATCCTTTAGTGCTCAAATATTTATGATGGTTTTTATTTCTCCAGTGTTATAGGTAAATAAATCTAGTGGTAAGAGTTTATTAAGTGAGTGTTGGATGGTTACACTGTCCAGCTTCCTGAGCAATATGTCTTTCCTGAATAGCTTGTAGAACCCATATTCTGTGCCTTTTATTACAGAATACACTATATAACAGTTTAATCTTTTTCTAAGTATAGCTTTGATTGTTACTACAGAATACACTATATGACAGTTTAATCTTTTTCTAAGTATAGCTTTGATAATTATCACTTTAATTACGAAAAATGTATAAATGTTTAAAAATTAAATCATTTTAAAATGGAAGTGCAGGTCTCCTTTTTACTCATTTTTATATTATGCTTAATTATTTTAGTTGTTGAGTTTCAATATTTCTGAATTGTTCTAAAGTAGATCACCCAAGGAAAATATAATTGTTACTTAAAGAAGGCAGAGAAGATAATAAATTTAGGAGAATGCTTCTTTAATTGTGATCAATTTAATTTTTAAGGCCAATTGAAATTTACAAATATACATATTTGCTAATCTGACTTCAAGATCCTTCAGTAAGTATTTGATTAGTGTTACAGATTTGGTGGGTATGTCAGTAGCAGTTGTATTTCAAGAACTGAACTCCTTGAACCATGTTGAATAACTGGGTCCCTTTCCTTTCCAAGTAGAGATTTGATCACTTTGTTTATGAGGTCATATCTGCACAGTGGTTATCTGATAAATGTAGAATGATTCCTGACCTTTTCATCCTGGTGAGAATAGCAAATCTACCAAGATTTTAGGGCTGTTTTTTTTTTTTTTTTTTTTTTTAAAGCATGGCGAAATTTCAATATACAAGCACTTTAAAGGTAAATTGGTAGTTAACATGAACAATAATATACTCAAGACTCTCGGTTGTCCATAATGATAAAGGGAATTAAAACTTTTGGTTAAAACATGTATGTATGTTAAAACGTGTGTGTACACACACACACACACACACACACACACACACACACACACCAGTGTTATGCTTTTAAATGCTTTGGAGTCTCACAGGTTTACTGAATGGTCCATATCTAAATTGGCACTATCCTATCTGTCACACTCGATTATTATCTTGCCGCAGTCTTGGCTGGGCACAAGATCACGAGCCACTCACCGCTTTGTAGATTCAAACAGCAATTCTTTATTCCCGAACTCACACCGGCATCCACACACGTTCAGGGGAAATCTCAAATCTGCCCGCACAATTCACGTCCCAAATACTTTCTCAATTCCATGAGAACTCAGGCAGCAGGAACGCCCTATTCCCAGCAGCAATAAACTTAAACCTGGAACTTCCCTAAACCGGAATGCCTTAAACTTGTCTTAAACCTGGAACGCCCTAAACCCAAGGAGGGGGATACTTCCTCAAACCTGCAGGATACACCTTAAACCTGGATCCACCCTCGTCCTTGAGCAGGGTCACCTTTCTCAAACACACATGCAAGGTCACAGCGGATTTCCAAGGCAAGTCCATTTAACATGGGGTACGCTGGCAAGGAAATTTCAGTGCGTCATTCCTACTTGGCAATGGCCCTCAGCATTATCTAGCATGGTGGTTCCAATAGAACTTATATGATGATGGAGATATTTTGTATTTTATACTATCCAAGATAGTATGGTTAATAAAACTGAGTAGAACTGATTTTTTTAAAAAATAAAAGGTATTGAACCCAAAGGCACTTAACAACTGAGCCACATCCACAGACCGTTTTAATTTTTATTTTGAGATAGGGTCTCACGAGGTTGCTTACAGCCTTGCTGAGTTGCTGAGGCTAGTTTTGAATTTGTGATCCTCCTGCCTCAGCCTCAAGAGCAGAGCTGCTGGTATCATAGGTGTGCACCACCATGCTCAGCCTGAACTGAATTTTAAAAATTTAATTTTAATTAACTTAAATTGAAATGCTACATGTGACAGTGTGCTGTTAAAACAAAATATTGTGACACTAAGAGTACAATGATGCATTGATAGAACATAAAGATTTAGTTTAAGGAAATCTTTTCTAATATCTGTTCCATAAAACATTAGGCCAAGTGGAATGAATGTCACCTAAAGTTTTAAAGAGAGCCTTAGTGACCACTCAGTAAGAATGAAAAGAGCCTAATACTCAATTTGATGAACTCTCAGGCTAAATGATTTCCTGATTGAGCTCATTTTGAGATTACAGGTTGTTTCTTGAGAAGAAAGGAAGTTCATCTTGAGTGTTTTGTGTTAATATCTGCATTTGCATTTTCTTAGAATAGATTAGGACCTAGCCATAACTTTTTCTAGTAGATTTTGTTTTGTTACCATTGCCAAAAAGGTTTGGCTTTACAACACTAATCCATGAAGTTCATGCTTGCAACACAATAAGCTTGTGAAGTTGTTTGTATTTTTTTAAAAATCACTTCTTAGGACCTTAGGACCATAGGTAAATTGAGTCAGATAGTTCCTTATGGAAACTTTTTTTTCCAGCAGTGCTACCAGTATGAGTAAAATTGCTCTGTTTTCATCCTGCTACCCACCTCCTTTTTTTTTTTTCACTGCTTTTCTCATTCCCCATTTACCCTGTCAGATGGAAATTACTGATTCAGCTATTTTCTCCTTCCCAATAAGTTACCCAGTTAGTCTGTGGCTTTGATAATGATGTAGATGGTCTGTGATATTAAAGTAGTACATCTGATTTGATGACTTATATTCTCTCAGCATTTTCCAAACCCACTTGCCTGCAATCTGGTGTGTCTGTGGTTAGCTATAATGTATCTACTTGCCAAACAAATGGTTTAGGTTACTGAGGTTTTCACTTAACTTTGAATTTAGGAGATTGGGGGGGGGGGAAACACCAAAAAAACAACTTAGAAACCTACTTTGATAAATTGCATCAGATGAAATGTTGGGATGAATTAATTGTTTTGCTTTTATAATGAATCGTTACTGTGTTTAGCCTTGCGTGTTCATTGAAAATTTGTGTACCTAGTCACACATTTAAAACTCAAGTTTATTTCCTTTTTCATTTTATTATTGTTTCCTAAGTTCCAATATGACCTCTGAATTTACTATCATATTGGATGGATACTAATAAACATTTTTCATCAAATAATTAACATTAGTTTTCCTTTCTGATGATTAGAACTGAATAACTTTTCCCTTCTTGCTTGGGTAGGTAGAATGATCATAGGGAAATTTAGGGCGTTATGTAGGCTTTGTTTTTATTTGCATAATTTTTCCATTAATAATTTGCATTCTCAAGCCCAAAGGGAGGAGTATACATGAATCAATAAAACATTTCTACTGCCACTGACTTTTTTGCCTTCTAAATATTTCTTATTTCACTGTTTAGATGCTTAAATTAGGATAAAGATATACCTCTTTTTATTATAAAATATTTTGAAAAGGATTATAAGATTCCTCATCATGGAAAATAAATTGGAAAACAGGGAAATGTTTAAATAGGAAAATAAGCTACATTATAATCCCATAGTATACATTTAATATTAGGGTTTTTATATTTACCTTTTTTGAAATTTCTCAAAGTTGAAAAGTCAGATATTTCAACTATAGTCAAAGTATACTATAGCTCAAGGTGGCCCTGGGCTCTGCTTATAACATAGAATGTATTTTTAAGCTATTTTACCCGTGCTTTAGACAATAATGATGTGCTTTATGGATGGTCATCTACAGGGTGTATAAAACAACAGGCTTCAGAGTGCTAGTGGTTTGTACAGAGCAGCCACATGCCCTCTAGGGAATGTGTGTGTCCCAGTGCTAAAATCAGGACCAGTGGCTAACCACTATGGGTTGGCATTATAGGTTTTGTTCTAAAGACCATTTTACCTAATTACCGAAAAGGTCTGCATTGAAAGGAAGTGGGTTTTTGTTGCTAGATATTTAAGAGGAATTGAGATGATTGATTGGACAAGGTAAGGCTGTATTTGACAGCAAATAAAACCCTTTCTGATAATAGACGATGTTAGCATCTTTTACAATTTTAAGGAAATGATGAATTTGTCTTTTATGAACAGTGACTGAAATTCAGAAATATTTGAGGAAATTTGGAAACCCAGTCTATCATTTAATATATTATTCTTGAAGATATTTCTTTAGGGTTAAAGATTTTTAATATTCTGACAGGTTGGTGCTCTAACCAAGATGGTGACTTTAGCTGATTAGATATTTGGAAGAACTTTGCAGAGGAACCTGAATTATTCTATTCTGGTATTTGCAGATCTTTTAATGAAAAAGTGTTTTCCCAGAAAAAATTTAAAAGGGACCTCTAATTGAATGAAAACAGAAGGGAGACTAGTAGAGTTGAGGAAGGGGATCAAGGAGAAGGGAACAAGAGAGAGATAGGGAATGTACTAGGGAATTAAATTGATCAAAATATTTGCATATATGTATATTTCACTATGAATCCCACCCTTGTGCATAATCATAATGCACCAATAAGAAAACAGATACCTTTCTATCTGTCTGTAATGTTTATTGCAGAATAATAAACCCTGAAAATGTCTCTTCATTATGAGGATTTCTCAAGATCCTTCCTTCTTTCTTTCCTTCCTTCTTTTAAACTTGTTTTTAGTATTTACCTTCTATTTAATTTGTTAACATTTTCTAATTTTCAGCACTGTTTACAGCGTGTATGAAACCTTAGAGGACTTCTTAGGACCTGAGGCAGTTTTCTCAAACCAGTGACTCATGAAACTGACCTCAAACCCTTCAGATTCTTGCCAGCATCTCAGCACATATTGCATTCTTTTTTTAAAATTTCACATAAATCCTAAGCATATTTGTTGCTTATGTATACAGATATATACACATTTTTCAGAATACCATTCTCTAATCTGGGCAATACCATTTTTTTTTTTTTGCTTGGATATACTATTCCAAATCCCAGAGCCATTATTTCTTCATGAATTGAGTGGTATGTTTAATTGTCGTCTAAGGGAATAATAGGTTCTTCAGAACAAGTGGTTTTCAGTACCACCTGCCTGGGTATACCATGTTTCTAGATATTCTAAAATTCAACCAGGTGATGTATTCTTCTGTTATAACACATCTGAAATTTAGGGTGATAGAATTCATTGTTTGAAGTATTGTTGGACACGTAGCTCCTTAGAATTGTTTTGAGTAAGGTGGAGAATGAATCCGTTTGTGAATAAATCAGTTGCATTGGTTTTGGTTGTATGTAGCAAGTTTGGGTTAATATAAAAGTGAATTGAGATACTGAAGGATGATTATGAATTATCTAGGTAGCAGAGGGGGTGGATGGGTGCCTTAGTCATACTGGATAAGGGATAACTTTGCTAACACCTGTGTAATGGTGTCTAACATTTTTGTTGATTTGTAAGGCCCTGCCATTGTCCATGTTCTACACCCACAACAACCAAACAACTGAAAATAGAACCCCAAACCAGTAACCATAAATATCCCCAAACAGTTGAAATATCAATTAATGTTACTAGATCCTTTAATCGCATATACAATGTGTAGCATGAAAGTCTGTTTTTTTTTTTTTTTTTTTTGTCTTTTACAAAGGAATTGTGGAAATCTCTGGGTACTTTGTGGGTAATTTAATAGGGGTATAATTACACTAAGGATCATAAATACAGAAAGGTGTATCTGATTTAATTATAAATGGATCTCTGCTTGAAAAGATCATCTGTCTCTCGGACAGATGGAGTAACCATGGCATATTGGAAATAATAGGGGATTTGAACACTTGATCAGAAAAATAGCACTGCTATTGCCTACTTTGACTAGGAACAAAGTAATGAAACACCTGTGCAGTTTATTTGCTTAGCATCTGCCAATATTATGTGCCATTCCCTATCTCTGTCATAATGTACTTTGATTTTGTTAATTTTAGTGAGCTGGAAATTTTGGACACAAGAGAAGGATCAAAATTTCAGTTGCTCTTTGTCTATAGTAAATTAATTGTTCAAACATTACTTAGATATTATTTTTTGTTCTCAACCTTCTGCCTGAAAATGGGAAATTTTGTTTGTTAAAGTGATCAGCAACTTGGGGCTGTTTATTATTTTGACTCATACTTGGAGCAGATGGTTAGGAGAGTGTTTATAATTTTATTGCTCAGCTACTTTAAGAAACTCCCTATTGGGCTGGAGGAGTAGCTCAATGGTATAGCTCTTGCCTAACACGCTAGAGGCCCTGGGATCAATTCCCAGTATAGAGGGCATAGATGAGAAAAACCCAAACAAAGCAGCTCCCTATCAGTTCTTTTAGCCACTGGTGGTTGTGGGCACGTAACAGTGGTCCACTTTACATTGTGAACATAGCCCTTGCTGCTTATTTTAAAAAGGACATATTTTTCTTTTTCTCCATCTCCCCCTCCATAACTTAGAGGCAGGGAATAAGATTACCTTGAGTTATCTGTTCTTCACTGGAAGGGATGTCACCAGAAGAACTGGGAAGTGTGATATCTCTCAAATTAACAAGTGAATTTCAACACACCATCAGGGTGTACTGGACCCACATGCCAGGACACACCTGGGGATGTAGCCTTTGAGTAGCTTCTTTAAAAGCCCTGTTTTCCCTGATGGACAGAACCACAGCCTCTGAAACAGAAGTCCCCTGTGTTTCTCCTTTGATTGCAAAGCAATAAACCTTTTTTCTTTTTCTCAATACCATGTCCTCACTATTAAATTGGCATGAATTGGTATCAGGGCCAAGGATCCTAGCTTTTGGTAACGGGGGGAGCTTGCTTTTGATGCTGATATTGTTGATTGTGCTTTTGATATCATTTGGTCCCTAAGTATGTAAACTTTGCTGGGGTTGAGAAGGTAGAGAATTTGTCATGGATGGATTTATTCTTAGTTTTCCTAAGTCCCATTTCTCTTGTACTCAGGCAATTTTATTAGTAAGGGTAGAGACCCTTTGATAGATTAAGGAGACATTTTCTTTGTAGAGCAGCAAACAAAGGCATAAGAACTTACACACATTATTTCTCAGTTATATTTTAAAAATATCTCTTAGATATATTAGTTTAAATTTATTACTATTCTCTTTTCCCAAAGGTTAGGAAACACAGTGTCTGTGGAGGACCAGAGTGATGGAAGCAGGTTGTTAGGTTCCAAAGGGAGATTTTTTTTTTTTGAAACTTTCCACTGCAAACACTATTAAGGTTATAAGGTTTTCCCTGTAGGTCACCTATGAAACACTGTGCAACTGAAGTTTTTCCAGGGGTGAGAATGGACTATTATTGCTAGAGGTCTTTTTTTTTTTTTTTTTTTTTTTAAGACAGTGAGGAAAGTCAACTTTTCTTTGGTGTCTAGAACCCATTTTTTGAATACGTGTAACCATCTTTACTGCAATTTAATTCCATTGTCAACTTCAAAGACCTAAGGCACACTTGTCTTACCACAAAGGTGAATTTAATTTACAATAATTTGTTTATTGGCTGGATGATCTTGCTCCAGTCACTAACATTTTGCTTTGGTTTCTTCATAAATAAAATGAAGATGTTCATAGCATTTTTTTTTTCAGTTGGTTAGGAGGAATAAGTGTGAAAGTACCCTGTGTTGTAAACCACACAGTGCTATATTTCATCTGTGGCTGCCTATCATACTTTCTTAAGACAAAAAATGTTTCTGGAGTATCTTCCTTGTTCTTGGTATTTCAGATCTACAGAATTAACAGTAGAGAGCATAATCCCTGCTCTCAAAACAATGAGTGTATAGTTCATCTGCTACTAATAGCATTTACATAAAAATAAAGACAATTCATAAAATTCTACCCTTCCATATAAGGGAAAACAGATACATTTGAAAGTTTCAAGTGAATTTCTTATTAATCTAGGCATGTTTATGATGGGTAGTGGAAGCTAGTAAAGATTGAGTCATATGAATTATAGTTTCAGAAAGTGTTGGGGTATGGATAGAAGAATGTCAGAAAGGAAATGACTTTTTCACTTTTCTTATTTGTATGGAGTTAACTGAGAGTTTGGAATGTGCATATTACTTGGATAATGTGGAGAGTATCATGTAGTCATTTCTTAGGGCAGAAAAATTTTGGGTTTGTTTTGGTTTGAATGGAATGATTAATTTATGTATACTCATTCTGTGTACTTGACCTAAGTTGAACATTGTTGTTAATAGGTGTATAACTCAATTCTTATTTAGAACTTTTAAACTTTCAAGCTGAATTAGTTTAGCAAATTGTCCCAACTAAAATTTTTTCCTGTTAGTGTTGTTAGGTTAAGTGCTGATTCTTGGCTAAAATTTAAGAATATGTGTATTTAGTGGAAGAGTAAACCTAATTCCTGCTTAAGAGAGAGAGAGAGAGAGTGTGTGTGTGTGTGTGTGTGTGTGTGTGTGTGTGTGTGTTTATGTATGCATGTGTATATATGTAGTTGTGATAGGGGTACAAGGGAATGTTTTTATTTGTTCATATAAGAGATAAGGGGATTCAAAGACTGTTTTACTATATAACTTTTAAATCTAGATCACCTCTCTGGAATAGGTTTTAAAGAGAATATTTTGTTTCTGAGGAGGAGAGAAACTTTTTTAAAGTGAACTTTATAAAATAATAGTCTTAAATATATTTCATATAAATGTAGTCATGTACTTCTTCCTTGGTGTATAGAAAGCTGAGGAGATCATAATCTGGTACTGTTATTGACTAAGAAAACATTTTTTTGAAATACTATTTTAGGACTTTAAACTTGTTTTCATTGGATCAGAATTTTAGGAGACATACAAATCAATGATGTTTACTTTTCTGTTTTCCTGTAACATATTGGTTATTAGAGTATAGAAAACATTTTCATTTTCCAGGTAATTTCCAAAGGAAGGGCAGGCAAAGGGTGTTAATGTGTAGAAGGAGTAATAGCAGTCTGTACCCATGTAAATAGGAAGCACCATAAATATTTGTAGGGAGAATTTTGGAGTGGCTGTGTCTCACCTAAAGAGATAAAGTTGACAATCAGATGCTTTGGGAAAAGAATAAAGACACAGTAGGAATTCAAGTATAATAGGAAGATTTTTGGTTTGCTTTAGGTGAAATGTGGTGGTAAATATCAGATTTTTTTTTCGTGCTATATAACTGTGTACCAGGAATTCCTGTGGTATAAAGAATCAATTTTCTCAGTGCAGTGCACAGGGCCTTTTTGTCTTATCTCTTGATGTGATTCCCTTTAAGGAATCTTTTGTATGTTTCAACACAAATAACTTCAGGGCATCCTATGTGTTTTTGTACTCTTGTCTTTTTTCCATAATTGATTCTTCTTCCATAAATGGTTAACACTTTTGTCCATAAAAATTTTAACCTCCCTTTGAGATCCATTTGCACATTAATTAAGGTTTCCTGATACACTGTACCCAAGTGACTCTCAGTCATCCTCTCTCCTTATACCCACTCTCAATTCATAAGTAGCATAACTGCTCCAATGTTTATGCCTTCAAATAATTTGCTTCAGGTCTTTATTGTAACAACTGTCACATTATATTATACTATTTTACTTTTCTGTCATCTCCACCTCTGATGATTTGGAATGAGTTATTCATCCTGAAAAGAGCTCAGCACATGTTTATTGAGTGAGTAGTTATTAAGTGCATACTGTACTTATTTATGTATTTTGGGAGAATCTATAAATGATTGAGAATTATCTTTCTCTTCAAGAAAAATGGATGGGGGGGCTAGGGATGTGGCTCAAGCGGTAGCGCGCCCGTCTGGCATGCGTGCGGCCCGGGTTCGATCCTCAGCACCACATACCAACAAAGATGTTGTGTCCGCTGAGAACTAAAAAATAAATATTAAAAAAATTCTCTCTCTCTCTCTCTCCTCTCTCACTCTCTCTTAAAAAAAAAAAAAAAGAAAAATGGATGGGGATGTATATATGAATGTATTTGTGGCAGTCAAGCCCCCCCTTTGCATTTTTGATATTTACTTGGCTTAACATAAACACATTTGCTATATAGTTGCATATATGTATTGGATTTTAAAAAATCACTAAACTTTTAATGAAAATGGGAGAGTTTTAGTTTTATGTAATTTATTATGAATTATTTTATTTAAATGATATTTGACAAAATTTACAAGTCTGTGATGCTCTCATAATGGCAGAGATTTATTTTGTTTGTGACATGTTTAATTTTTTTTGTGTCTCTGGAGCTCATTCTTTGACTTTATTGACCGGGTCTTCTTTGCTCTTTTAAAAATTTATGAGCATTTCCCGAAGTCATACTGTACCATTACTAATTGTGTAGGAGGTGCAGAGATCACCTCCACAAAGTTCCTACCTTGTAAGAAATTCAAACTGGATGGAGAAACACCTGTGAGCTCCAGTTGAAGGACAAAATATGTTTCCTTCTGTTGTGTTTTCCTTAGCAAGGATGCAGAGTTGTATAGTTTTTAGTATTCAAAAGAGACTCAGGCATAACACCCTAACTTTAGAAAAATGTTGGGACACAGGAAAGAGGTTTCAGGACCATTGAGGCCTCAGTGGGAAAAAGGAGAATATTGTGAGATTTACTATGTTGAGGAAACTCATTTTAGCAGCATGTTGGAGGAATATAATGATGGGGTTGGCTTGTAGAAAGATCAGCCTGAGTTCTGGGTGAGAGTAATGAACCTGGGAAGGATGGGAAAAGTTTGAGACATGGGAGCAAGAAAGCCCCAGTTCCAGTGCTTTATTTTAAATGTACTTGCAAGGAAAGGTGGTGAAGTAAGTTTATGCTGTTTATCTTTATAAACTATTTATACTATTTACATCCAAGTACTATAGGTGAGAAAAGGAGCAAAGTTCCATCCTGGTCTAAATCTGGCCTGGTTGTGATGAGTTTTTTTGTAATGTCGTTCTGGTTACTGATTTACAAAGTTGACTGGATGTGTGACTGTTTTCCAGCGTGTATTAGAGTAGTAATACAAGGAGTACAGAGGAAGATCTTGAAGCAGAGGGGAGGAAATGGTAGATTGCAAAAATGGCAAATAATAGTTTGTTGTAAAAGAAATTATTGGAAACTCCTAGTGAAATCTGAAGTGCTATATAAGTCAGTGTTTCTCATGATACAGCTCTCTCTGAATGTATGGGGATACATATTTCATAACAGTTATTGAAGATCTTCTAGATCCCCTTCCAACACAAGCCGTATTCATATCTTGTGAGTACAAGATCAGCTGCTTCAAAATATGTTCTCAAGATTTAGGGTCAAATCACAATAACTGAATATACTTCCATCCTCCTGTTTGGACATTAAAACGTCATTAAGAAGAGTAATGGTAAGGGAATCAATTATTCTTCAACTGTTATGACATGCCAAACCATGACTTCATGTTTGTTGTTTACAATATATGCTGTACATGAAATAAAGAAGTAGATTTAAAAAATAACATTTAATTATGGAATTTAAAATGTATATCAGACATTACAAAAAGCACAGGAAATACAAAAACTCAGGAACCTAAGCTGTGTTGGCAGGGGGTGGAGGCTGGGGTGGTATGTAGTTGGCCCTGAGTTGATCCCTAGCATTTCAAAAAATAAAAAGAACACAACTACAATAGCAAAAATCCCCAAGAACCTACCATCCAAATTAAACTAAGTAGATGTTAGTATTTTTTTTTATTAATTCCTGTTTCCTTTATGTTTTTAAAGCAGAGGAACAGCATATACAGCTAAGACACTAGTACCTCCTTTCTTCTCTTTCTAGCAATAACCACTATTTTGAATTCAGTTTGTGCCACTGTCATATATTAATTTTTTTTACTATAGGTGTAGCTATCCATGAAATAAATATATGTATATTTAATGGACTAAAATACATGTAAGTTATGTATTTATATTATAAAAGTTTTATAATTTTTATTTTAGCGTGACATTAAAAACACATCAAGAGTACTTTTGGCATAACTTGCTTACCTAAAAACATAAATGAAGTAGCTTCTAAACTTTTTTGTCTATAATCTACAGAATGATACATGTTTTACATTGTGACCTAGTACATATCACTTACATTTGTATATATTTATGTGGATAGCATGTATATAAAACTGAAAAATAGTTTCTCCAAACCATAGTCTCTTGTGTATGTGGTATACTTTGTCATTTTGTAGCCTACTTATTTATTTTCTTGAAATACATAATATCTTTATTTTATTTGTTTCTATTTTTATGTGGTACTGGGATCAAACTTGAGTGCCTCAAGTATGCTAGGCAAGTGCTGCCACTGAGCCACAACCCCAGCCCCAAGCCTATTTATTTTTAAAATACTTGTCTCAGACTTAGTAAATTGTTCTTATGATCTAATAATACTGTGGCATACATGATTTGGAAAATATTACTCTGTCAGGAAGAGTGGGTAGACACCTGTAATCCTGGCTATTTGGGAGGCTGAGACAGAAGAATTTGCAAGTTTAAGGCCAGCCTGGGCAATTTAGTGAAGCCCTATCTTAATAAGTGAAAAGGGTCGGGGATGGAGCTTGGTGGTAGAGTGCTTGCTGAGCATACATGAGGCCCTGGATTTGATCCCCAACACAGTGGGGAGAGGGGAAGGAAAAGAAGAAAAAAAGGAATGTTACTCTAAGATTAACATAAGAAAATTGATGAACTATAGAAGCATTAGCTTTTCTATTATAATAAAGGTGCTTCAAAATAAAATAATATATTAAGATAGCATTTTTTAACACATGATTTGGTTATCTTCATTTGGGTTAATCTATTTCAAATATTTATTGTCTATAAATTAAATCCATGTCTGACTTATCCTGTCTCAGCCTCCCAAATAACCAGGATTACAGGTGTCTACCCACTATTCCTGACAGAGTAATGTTTTCCAAATCATGTATGCCACACTATTTAAAAATTGGATATTGATTTAAGTGTTTTAGAGAGTGAATGTTAGTTAATATAGAATTTCTTCTCTAAAGTCTGTTCTGACCATGATTTACCTAGAATCAAGGAGAGCTGTCAGGAAAGGAAAGGGCTCTTGGCTGGCTTAGACATTGACCGTTGCCCTGTCACAGTGCACCATATATGGGTCACCTTGATAAGACTCTTCTTCCTTCTGGCCCTTGGATTCCTCACCTATCAAATGAGGGTATTCACTATCTCATCTTGACAGCACGTTCATTTTGTGAAATATAGAATGATTTGGACCAGGGCCTCAAGTACTAGATTTTTCTGAGAATATATCTGATGAAAAAATAGAGCTTTCTATTGGAATTACTGGTTTTGCAGTTACATTTGAGCAAGTGGTAAGCAGGTCCTATTCAGGTTAGTATGGTTCTTGAGCAGGAATGATTCCTTCACTATAAAAATTTCAAATTAATTGCCACATCACCAAGCTCTCCCTACTTTTTGTTGCATTATTTCTCAGTGAGGAACAGAACTGTTGTGATGTACATGTAAACATACTTCAGTACCTAGATGGCAGGGGAATATTCATTCTGTTTCAGCTAAGTGTCCTGAATAGCAAGTCCAGAGATGCAGAAAGAGATCCTAAAACTTCTGAGAGACTCTCAGGGATGGGTTCTTGAGTCTCCTCCATTGCAGTAATTTGAGACTTCAGGGAATTTTCCTTTTTAAACAAACAAACAAACAAAAACGTGTGTTACATGATGTTTGGAATAGAATGAAAATTTACCACCCAACCTCATGTCCTTGAAATAGAATTTTTCATGACTTCATGTTTTGTTTGTATGTTTATTTAAAGAAGCAGGTGTAAACTGGACCTTAGAGACCATCACGTTCCATATTTTTTCTAAGAAAACAGGCCAACAGATGCATACATTCCTTATTCCTCTAGGGTTCTCGTTTTCTTTGGGTTTGTAGATCATATAAGGCAGTTTTATGTGTAGAGAGATCTCGAGACCAGACTCCAATTCCCATTAAAGAATGTGATTATTCTTGAAGTATAAATCTATTTCTACATGTAGGACTATGAATATTTTATTTTTCCTTACAGACATTGTAATAGACATAACTTTTCTAGTAGAGAATCGCTTGAACTGCAGATGACTAAAGCAAAGGCTTTCTTGTGACTCTTTTGACCATGCAAGAACTCAGATTTTTCTCACTAGCAATTTATAAAGCATTATTGAATCTTCTCTTATTTCAGCAATACTTATCCTCCCCTATGGAGGTAAATTAGAATGTCTAGACCTAGAACTCTGATGGCTGTGATTAATATTATCACTTCAGACAAGGGACCAGGACTAAGTATTTTGTGACACCTTGTTCTTGGCACTGAGCAGACACTATATGGATTTTTGTGAATGAAGACTTTCTACTGTATTAACACTATTTTATGCTTTGTAAGTTAAAAAAATTGGTCATCTCAAATCCTGGAATTGTTTTAAGTAAACAAAGTTGTTTTTATGTTAAAGTACTATTAATGAGCCTTCCTGTCTGCTCTTCCTCCCTCATGCTCTGCAGTGTGCCGGGATTTTGCTGTCCTGGAGGACCACACCCTGGCTCACAGTTTGCAGGAACAAGAGAGTGAGTAATAGCCCTCATTCCTGTGCCTTCAGATTACCATTTTATGTAGTAGCTTGAGGCTGGTTAAGGTGTGGTAGGGATAGAACATAGTCACTGGGCTACCCTGTACGTTCATTCTGAAGGATTTGTCTAGGCAAATGTCACCTGGATAGATTAAATTTTTGAGTGTTTTGAAGTGAGTCTGCTTTCAGGGATTAGAAGATTACTGAGCATATAGGAAGAACTTGAAATTCCCTCCCTTGTAAAAGGGAGCAGTGGTAGTAACCACATCTGAGCTATGTCAGAGGTTGGCATAAGAATCAATTCTCGCCCCTTAGCCTGAACATCTTTTCCAGGCAATAATGGCATCTAGATTAGGACATAGTGTAGATTTTTCTGAATATTTATGTAGTGTTCTGATGGGAAAATAAATCAAAGTTATGTATGTATTTGTGGGTTCATGATTTGTGAATTATTAATTCTTATACCTATATAAAAAGAATTTTAAAATGCAGCTAAAAATAGAGTATCAACATGTAGTAATAGAAAGAGCATTGGCCCTGCCTTAGAGTATTTGTGTAGAAATCCTGGCACTGCCACTTTGCCATGTGACCAAAGGGAAGTTAAGTCTTTTTGATCTTATTTTCATTCAGGGAAAAGCTGGGAATAACAATTTCTCTGCTGCGTATTGCACAGTGTTATTGAGAACAAAATGAATTAGTAGATGTGAAGCTATTTCTAATGATAAAGCTCTTTTTAAATTTAGTAGAATATTTATTGCTAACAAGTGAAAGCATTACAATTTCTTTCTCCAATTGTTCTGTCGAAAGTTGAGCATCATTTGGCATCGAACGTTCAGCGGAACCGTTTGGTCCAGCATGATCTCCAGATTGCTAAACAGCTCCAAGAGGAAGATCTGAAAGCCCAGGCTCAGCTCCAAAAGCGCTACAAAGATCTGTGAGGATTTGGGGAGTGGGAAAAAATGGTCAGGACTGTCTGTGCAGCAACTTGGGTGGCAGAGAAGACTGCTCCTGCCCCTCTGATTTCCTTCTACTGTTAGATTACAAGTCCTGTGGTGACTTTCCAATAGCTTTTTTGACAACTTTTTTTTTGTTATTGGAACATTTGACTAGGAACATGTGGATCATGGTGAACTCTGACACTTAAGCTATTAAGACATTGGGCCAGTTGGTTGACCTTGCTGAGATATATACATTAAATTTTTTCTTTTCTTTCATTTTTTTTGGTAAGCATAATTTTTTTAGTCTTTGCTATTGAAACTGGGGGAAAAAAATCCAGATAATTAAATAGTTAAAAAAACATCATTTCAAAGCCATACCATCAACTCTCTATAACCACAGTATAATTGACATTTTAGTGAGCTTGCTGTCAGACATTTTCTGTACATCTGTGTTTGATTATTTGTAGATACTAATGTCCTAGTCTATATAACATTTGCAGAATCTTGAGGAAAAAAGCCTATCTTCCTGTAGAGTGGCCCCAGTAGGATGTGTAGTATGGTAGTGTAGAAGAAGCATGGAGCTTTCCATTGTTGGGTCTGTGGATCAGATTCCCTATGTGCCACACATTTTTTTGTGTGTTCTTAAGGAAATGATGTTACTTCTTTGGACCTCAGTCTTTTCATCTTTAAAATGTGACAGTGTCAACCTCTTTGTGTCATTATCATGAGGATTAAATGAGGTAAAAATATGAAGTGGCTCATAGTATTCAATAAATTGTGTTTATTATTTTGTAGGAAAATGTAGTCCTTATTTTTTGTATTCATATTATTTCACCTTTTTTTTAGTGAACAACAAGACTGTGAAATTGCTCAGGAAATTCAGGAGAAGCTGGCTATTGAGGCAGAGAGACGGCGCATTCAGGAGAAGAAGGATGAGGTATAACTTTGTTAATACTCTTCCATCCCATGCAGGAAGGAGTGCTCAGATCAGGAGCAAATTTTTTTATATTCTTATTTTTAATACTGGGGATTGAGTCCAAGGGTGTCCTACTACTGAACAGCTATGCTCTAACCTTTTTTATTTATTTATTTTTTATAGTTTTTAGACATGTTAATGGATAATTTGTCATAAGGTGTAAATTAATATCCTGGAAGTACTGAAACAAAGTACCACAACGTTAATGGCTTAACACAACAGAAATTTATTCCTTCATAGTTTCGGTTAGAAATCTAAAATCAAGATGTTGGCAGGGTTATGTTTCCTTTTGAGAAGGGATCATTCCTTGTCTCTTCCCAGCTCCTGTTGACTCCTGTTTTTGGCTTATAGCTGCATCATTTCATCAGCCTCTGCTTTCATTATCATATGGCATGCTGCCTTCTCTTTCTCTTTTATTTTTGGTACCGGTGATTGAACTCAGGGGCACTCGACCACTGAGCCACATTCCCTATTTTGTATTTCATTTAGAGACAGGGTCTCACTGAGTTGCTTGCAACCTCGCTGTTGCTAAGGCTGCCTTTGAACTTGTGATCCTCTTGTCTCAGCCTTCCAAGCTTCTGGGATTACAGGTGTGTGCCACTGCACCCAGCTTGTCCTCTTTTCTTATGAGGGTACTAATCATTGAATTGAAGACCAACCTAGTATAACCTCAGCTTAACTAATTTATGTCCACAAACTCCTTGTTTCTAATTATGGCTGCATTCGGAAGTTCTGGGTAGAGAGAAAGTATTGGGAATACTATTCAGCTCACTAAAGGTTTCTCTGCCTGGGTTATTCATGCAGATTTAGAAAAAGCAGATTTTGGAGCCTGAAATAGAGTCAGGGATTATTAGTTTTTGTGAGAGGCCAGGAACTATCAATTATTTTCACTCTTTTTCTTTTCTTGATGTTTTTACTTTCCTTTGATTTGTTGACTTAAATAACTAATCTGTTTGATTCTATATATGTTTTTAGTTGCATTTTAAAAAAATCTTCAAATGACTGAAATGAGCAATAGTGTTTGGTTTGTGAAAAGACTTGAATTTTTAGTTAACTCTTACTTGCTCTGGTGTTATATACTTGAACCACTACATACAAACAATGCACTTCAATTAAATCAATTTTGTATCTCCCTTTTTTTTACATCTATTATGCTGTTCTTAGCTACTGTCTTGATTTATCATTTTTAATAGAAGGTATGATTTGTTATGTAGCCAGAAATAACTTTGAGGGTTTAGGGGGTGCTATTAATAAATAACATAACCTGGGACTATGGGCAAACTGGCACATTTTACCCTATTAAATAAATATGATCATCGTCTTCAGTAAACTAGCCTATATATACTGCTATTTTCACTGAGCCACTCTTGTTCCTCTACCCCCTCTTATTCAAGATCAGATTACTATGAGACACTTGGTTTGAATATATTTAGTTGTTCTAGAAACAAACCATGATTATGTGATAATAAAAACTAAAGTAAGAGAGCTTATTTTGGGTCCTTGTTATCAACACAGGAGGCTCTTTTTTACTACAGGATGTGTTCTTCTGTATAGTAAAAACTGCTTTGAGAATGAAACTGGGGAGTGAAAGGAGTGATTATATTTTGTAGACAGTAAAGCTTCTATTTAAAAAATAACAGAGGAACTAATTGACTTCTAATAAATGCTGCTGGGGTCTGTGAGTTTTTCCCTCTCCTTTCAGAGAAAAACAAGACAAAAAGAGAAACTAAAACAGTTTATTTTAGGCATGTAGAATTTAAATAGTAAGCAAATTAAGTGGTCTCATGAAATACTATGTAAAATAAGCATATGTAGTGATTTTACTCTATTTTTCAGATTAAGAAATGAAGTCTTAAAGAAGTTTCTAATCCCAGGTTATAATAAGATGCCAGAGAACTGTTTCTATGATTAAGGTTTCCTGATTGACTGCTTCTGACTTGGGTATACTGTGTTACAACAGAAAGTCTATGGACTTTGGAATTAGGCTGACTTGGATGTGAATTTTAATTCTTAACTTTAGCTGGGTGACTTTCAGCATCTAACTTAACTGTGGAGAACTTCAGGTTCTAAAATGAGTAAGACTTTTTAGTTGCATCTTAAAGGGCTATTATGAGGTTTCAGTGAGATTATGTATATCATGCCTCTGGTACATATGAAGTTAATAATTGTTCTTTCTTCTTTGCTTTCCTTCGAGGTAATTCTTCATAATTCTGCTCCTTATGACTATCTGGATTTCTCATACAGAGATATATGTGCAAAATTAGAGGAAAATTAAACAGGTTTTAGTGTGTCCCAATATGGTGTGGTTTATGGGGTCTTCAAGCATTTACTTGCCTTTGTAGACCTCCCACTAGCTTTCCTTCCATCACTAGTTTTACATACTGAAATGTTCCCCCTTCCCCAGTAGAGTGGAAAAGTTAAATGAGGAATACAGTTGTGGAGATTTGGTAGCTAGAAGAGATTAGCCCCTAAGAAACTGCATTCACTTTTTGAACTTTCACCTCATGCTTTAGAAGATGGCTACTGTCAGAATGTCCTTTTGTCTTAGTTGACTAGTACATTATCAATATTAAATGATCGAAATGTACATTAATGAAGTTTGTCATTGAAGGATATATAATAGTGCTGTTTATTTTAGTCCATTGGAAATAGGATGCCTCAAAGGCAGAGGAGATTAACAGTAGTGCTAATTCTTCTGGCCAGTTTTTGGGAAAGTATTGCCTGCTACTTATGAGCAGTCCTAAATATTATACATATATATATATATATATGTATAATATATATGATATATCATATATTGCTTCCTGGTAGAGTCTATTTAATTAATAACTTAATCAGCAGTAGGGCTATGGAAAATTCCTCTCTGGATTTTCACCTAAATCTATTAGAGATTTTTGAGGTTAACTCTCTTAGCTAGTTTATAACTCCCCAAAATAAATAGATGTAAAAAACCAAGCCCCTTTCTGTATAGGGCAGAGATTTATTTCTGAACAGCATTGATCATGAGATATAATGGAGTTTTATGGCTTTGTGTGGGTAAATTAGCATTTCCAACTTTGTTATGATATAATTTAATTGCATTAACTCAACACAGATTTAAAGAAAGTAGCATTTCCATTCAAGGAGACAGATGTAGAAAAGTTGGGACTTTTTTTTTTCTGTCTTTTTACTTTATGAACACTTTCCTTTCCTTTTTTCCCCCTCTTCCTCCTGTCTCTCTTTATCTTTTTCTTTCTTCTTTCTTTTTTTTAATCTTTTTTTTATGTTATGCCTTAAATGGTAGTTAAATTTCTCTCTAGGTGCCCTGTTGAAGGAACTTGCAGCCTTTGGGTGTGCAGTACTATGAGTTTGTGATTAATAAAATAGATTACTGCCACTGAGATCTCTCTTCAGTCACACCATAAGCATTTGCCAGTTTTTAGTAAAGCCAAGGAATGCATTTTTGGTTAATTTGACTTAGCTATTCTTAAATAAAGCTCTTATGTGTGTGTGAGATTTGGACTTCACTCCAAATATACGTGAATGTGCAACTATTTTAGGAAAAGTTTTTTTTATTTTTTATTTTTGGCTTAAGTAAACATTAGCATGGCCAAACATGTCATGAAACATTGTGGCACTGGTTCAAGAGTTTGAAACCATTTATAATGTGAACTGTTCAGGGATAAACTTAGTAACCAATGTATATATATAAAAAATGAATCTAGTGGTAGTCCTGGTACTTATTCAAAACACTCTTTAAGTGACTAGAAATTTCAAAAGAATCTAAAAGAATATTTATATAAGTTAGTAATATTTAGAAATGAGCTCAAATAGCAGCACATTTTAGTTATTAAAAAAAGTTCTGTATTTTGAAACCTTAAAGATGAATTTATATTTACATGAACAGAAAGGGAGATGAGAGGGTAGCTTCTAGTTGAGAAAGTTCATTCTTTCTTCTTAACCTAGTTATGTTGATGTTTTTACACCCATAGAATTGATATTATTCTGTTTTCCTAGATAACTCCTTGAGTTATCTGCTTTATCATATATTATTATATCTGCTTTGAGATTTATACTGAGTTGGATGATAATATGTTAATTGCCAGCTAATAGGTTTTTTCCCTTTCAGTCAATTGATAATCACATTTTTGGATCTCCTTTTGATTGTTTTAAAAATACATCTCCTCTTTTTGAAACTCACTACAATTGTGGATAGAGAAGAAAACTTTAAGGTAGAAATAACCCTGATGTAAATCATATAAACCATGATAATACTCTAAGAAACTCAACACCATGATTTGATAATCTGTTATCTACTTGGGAAAGATGTACCCAGCTCCCCTGGGCTCTACTTTGCATGTCTTATTTTATACTAATAGATTTGCTTTTGACCCTTCAGAAATACATGAAAACTATTAAATATTAACTCTATATTCTGATTCCCTACTGGTCCACAGCATCATGTTTGTTTCCTTGAAGAATATCAGTAAATCTATGTTTTCATTAAAATGACTCTCTAGTATCATTCTAGAGATTCTTAATTGTGCCCTTTCTTATGATGCTTAGATAACAGAAAAGGGAGAGGTGAGATGTAAGTTCCCATTCCAGTTTTGGAGAGTTTTCTGTAGAACAGGGATATTTCCACATATTGGCCCCAAATAAGTTTACCTAATAAGTTAAAAAAAATTAAAAATGACTTTGAAAGGGTTTAAAAATTTCTGTAGATTTGTTTCCCCAAGTTATGTTGTGTAGAACAGAAATTCCACAAGGTTCATATTAATAAATATATATCATTCAATATCTAATAAGGGGCTGTCTCATAAAATGAGTTTGGAAAATTCTAGGTTAAACAAACATAATAGTTTCTTTAATCAAAGATTGAAGCATATTAATAGGCATTTTGAAGAGATGTGGTATATGCTCTCATTTGAATGCTTTTTTTATTAGACTTTTGAGTTCTGTGTTCTTCAGAGTAGTTTAGGGAATGATATTCTAGACTACACTATCCTTTAACAGGAAGGAAGCTAAGGATTACAGAGATTGTATCAAAGGTGACTAAGCTGGTTAGCTACATTGATGCATGGTGACTAATAATTGTCATCTTTAGCTTGTTTCAAAGGAAATTACTTCATTATGAAATCTCCCAGCAGAATTCATTGCACATTAATGTTGGAAAGCAGGGAAGTGGGGTTCTTATGATAAGCCTCACCTATAATATAGTGGCAGTTTTCTATTGAATCTTTTCCCTTCTTCAAGCCTAGCAAACCATTTCTTCACACCCAGGAGAAACTTACTCAAAAAAGCTATAGACAAAAAAAGCTTAGGTAATAAGTGCATATTATAATTGTTTTTCTACTTGATCAAAACCATGCCCTTAACTAGCTAATAATACATTGTAAAGAAGGGACATGATTCTTGTCCTAGTTCCTCACACTGGGAGAGTGTTCATTATTGTATATTCATTAGTACTAAATTCAATAGCAGGAAAGCAATTATAAGGTCCCTGAAGTGTAGTTTATTAATTTCTGCTGGCAGTTAGGCCTGATAATTTTTCTTTGTATTTTTTTTCCTCAGTTATAACAGGAAATTTTGGTTTTGTATAAAACACATCACTTAGACAAAACTGTTGGATGCTTAGTAAAAATGACAACTCAGGGAGGTGTTTGCATTTTTTTTCCCTTGGTCAACTGTGTAAGAATGTGAGAACATCTAATTTAACAGATTATAGTTTGGAGAATCAAACTGTTTCTCCCACCCCCCTTTCCCTTCCTAACTGATTGATATATTACTTTCTTAGACATCAAAGTAACGAAACTGACTTAGGCATTGGTGCCTGGTAAACATGCACAGATGTATTTAAATGATGCATTAAGTAGTCAAATGCTTGTGAATTGAATAATTCAAAGTCTTCATTACACACATAAATAGTAGAAGCTTCAAAGAAATTTATATTAGTAGTTATTGTTTCTCACCTAATATCTTGTTAAAGCATCTCTGCTTGAATTAGAAGGGAAAGAAAACCATCTTAACTTTCAGACTTACGGCATACTTTTTCCGTTAAAGTGTTAGAAATTTGAGTTTTAGGCATGAGAAGTATACTTGTGTTAAGTAGGATTATATCCTTTATCTCTCATTCTGAGTTGGAATATTTTATGAATGCCCACTCAAGTGTCTGACACTGTGTAGTATAGACTTTTAAAAATAGATTATTTACCCCCCCCAAAATACATATACACATATATACATATACATACATATATATTTTTTCACTTAAGAGCAATGTGTTAATATATTTTAAGTTTGCATTTAGGCATTTACTTAACATAAAGTCAGTTTGTAAGGCTAGTTTGATAAATAGTGAAGAAAAAAAGCTGAAGGTATAGTGAACATCTTTATTTATTTATTTAGAAAAAGAAATGGATCCTTCACATACACCCTCCTTTTTTTAAAAAAAAAAAATTCTGTTATAGATGTTCCCAATATCTTTATTTAGGTTTATGTGGTGCTGAGGATCAAATCAAGGGCCTTGCATGTGCTAGGCGAGTACTTTACTACTGAGCCACCACCCCAGCCCCAAATCAGTTTTATTTTACCTAGCTTTAGCATCCAGCACTTTGGCTGAGATGTAAAAAATAGTCTAGTTCACTCATATGAATGGATGTTTTTTTAATTGCTTTATAGTCTTAGTGTATTCATCTGGACAGATTCAGAAGATTTCAAAAGAATAGTAATTTTTGCTTCAAATTTTCATCACTGACATCTAAGCAGTACTTGTATTCCTTATTTATTATAAATATAGAGAATTATCTCTGATGGTTATTACCATTTACATGCTTGAATATTGCTGCCATATTTGTTGTGAACCTTTATGTGTCTAACAAGGAAAGTGTATGAGAGCATAAAAATTTATATGCTATTTTATAGGACTTTCATAGAAATAGCCATCAGATTTAGAACATTGTCATTCTCCACCCCACAGCCTTTAGTGACCCTTTATCTCCTATATTTTGGGCTTCAGACTTCCTATAATTCTCTGTGAGGAGTGCTTGTGATTCAGCCTTTGACTGTCTTTCTCACCTTTTTCTTCAATATCTCATGGCCTGTGTTCTGATTAGTCTGCTGGTCATCTTCTAGATTGATGTCCATTTTAACATTCACAACTTTGCTGATGTTCTCGCTCTTCTCTCCTTTCTATGTTGAAATTCAGATCTTCATTCAAAGCCTAACACAATGCAGAGTTTTGTAGTAATTTCTAAATAATATTCCATCTTTTGTATTCCCATAGATATTTAACTTTTTTTGAGGCATTTATAGTTGATAATTTTACTAAAGTTATTTGCATGTTCTTTTGTTTTCATGTAGGGGTGGTAATGTTTTGAGAAGCAGGGTTGGAATGATACTCATCACTCTCTTTCTCACAGTGCCTTTATAATTTATAAAGTTTTATAGATTACTGTGACTTTCCCCACAGACTTAATGAATTGTCAGCTTAGATGAAGGGCCCACAAATGTGTATTTTAAAAATTCTGTTGTACAACCAGCTTTAGGCAGTACTGTTTGAATATCTTGAAATTAGGTTAGACTAACTTTCAATTAGAAAATAAAATCCTGTTTTACTCATCTATATTATATGCCACTGCCATTGAGCAGTGGCATATAATATAGATGAGTAAAACAGGATTTTATTTGGTATTTATTTTTATTATGGTATTTGGATAGCATGAGTCTAATGCCAGGAAGTGTGGGAGCCATGGACAAAGACCATAAAAGCTTGGTAGGATATTGAACTTCATTATATAGAGATAGTTCATTCCCTGGTAGTGTTTATTTTCATTCCCTCTTGTCTTTGCAGGATATAGCTCGCCTTTTGCAAGAAAAGGAGTTGCAAGAAGAGAAAAAGCGAAAGAAACACATTCCAGAGTTTTCTGGAGCCAGTGCTTATGGAGATAGTTACTTTTATGAAGATGGAGGTAACCATCCCTGTATTATGACCTACTCTATTCTTAGACATAACTGCAAGACACTCTTTGGATTCTATCCATAAAGTGACCTTAGGGACCTGGGGATATTTCTCTTATCCCAGATATTGAGTACATTTAGATTTGTGGTGGGATTCTATTTATAAAGTAATGAATTCATCTGTTCCATAGTTGGATAATAACAGCCATTTTTATGACTTTTAAAACTTGGATATGGCTTTGTAAGATTTGGCATGTATTCTCCCGTGCTGCAGTCTCTTGGAGTGATGTATTATCTTCTAAGTACATAAAATAGAGTGCGGAAAATGATGGATGAGTCTTTGCATTTAAATTTTCTCAAAGAAGTCTGGACATTGCTGTTTTAATTTGCAAAATGGTGTGAATAAAGAAGGCACACCATGCATCAGTTTCTGGGTAACAAAACATTTTTTTCTCCATGCTTTCTTACCTTTCAAACCTAGGCCAGTGATTTATCCTGCTGATGACAGACAATACTAAATTTTGAGATGCATTGTTTATTTTTATTTATATTTTTTTGCTTTCTTTGATTACCATATATGTATAAGGGAATAGAGTTCTACTACAGTCTTGCTTCTCTGGTGTTTGCTTTGCAGTGTGGTGGTGGTGATGGTGTGGTGGTGGTAGCTATGGTTGTGGTGACTCTTTATCTTAAATATGTGTTGGGAAATGAGTATTTGCAAGTAAGTTCAGCCCTTTTCAAAGATTTGTCTAAGGAATGACATCTCACGTGGTTTCAAGAGTCACTATTGAACATAAGCTTGAAGACCATACCTTGGGTCATGAGTAAAATAAAACCTAAAGACAACTTCTTGATAGTAAAAATTTTAAGGTCAGTGATCCAAAGGACCTTGCAAAACCAGTTATCAACTTTGATGTGTTTGTCTTTGATGAGTAGAATGGAAGCAACACATATGTAGATGATATGATTATTATAGTTTGAGTATAATCTTGAGCAGTCATTTTTGGGGGGGTGGTGCAGATAACAAGGATTAAACTCAGGGGCACTTAACCACTGGGCCATATCTCCAGCCCTATTTTGTATTTTATTTAGAGACAGGATTTATTGAGTTGTTTAGTGTCTTGCCATTGCTGAGGCTGGTTTTGAACTCTTGATCCTCCTATCTCAGCCTCCTGGGCTGCTGGGATTACAGGTTTGCACACTGGGCAAGCAGTCACATGTTTTGTACTCAGTTTACTATGATCAGTAGGATCAGCTCTGTGGCCTATTTTTATAAGCAGGTTGATTCTGTTTGTTGCTTGATTCTTTTTTCATAAGTGAAATGCTCAGATCTTTTTTTGATAACCATCTTTTTTATGCTAGTTTTTTTTCTGATGAAATGATATATTACATCATTTAAAAAGAAAGAAAAGTTATTACTGCATTTGCAGTACTGGAGACCAGAAGGTAAAGTTATTCTTCAGCTGTAATTCAAATCTCAGAAATATTGTCTTGTATTTTTTTTTTGTTTTTAATTTTTAATTCTGCTCTGGAGGCATGCTCACTATAAATAAAACTATTTTAAAATTTAAATCCAAACACATTAGGATGGCAAATAATTAAGAATACTAAAATATTTTTGTTTTGTTTTGTTTTTGAGAAGGGTTCTTATGTTGCCCAGGATGGCTTGGAACTCAGGATCCACTTCCCTGGTAGCTGGAATTACAGGCATGTGCCAACATGCCTGGCTGATCTAAAGTAGTAATTTTAACATCTATGCTAACTTGAGTTGAAACTCAGACCTATTTGTTTTGACTAGACTACTCTCATTCTGATTCATCTCTAGGTAGGAGACTGTGTTAAGAATTGAATGGTTTCTCAGACACATAAAATACACCTTATAAAAACAATCTATATTTTAATTATTTTTGTAAATTTGTAGAGATTGGCATATATGCTTCTTTTTTAAAAAATTGTTCTAATTAGTTATACATGATAGCAGAATATATTTTGACTCATCGTACACATATGGAGCACAATATATGCTTGTTTTGAGGGAGTTGAGTGTGTATTGAAGAATAGGAAGTGGTGACCTGAGCAAGTATGTGTAGATACTAGAATTTCTCTTGCCTCAGCTGTGGTGGTGTTGAGAGATTACATGTTGGTAAACATGTGATCCTCATTTATATGCCTTTAGTTAGGCCAAGTTGAATTCCACAGGGACCATATTATAATTTGGCTTATATTTACAAAGCAGTTTTTTGTTGTTTGCAGTGATCCTTTCCCAACACATTTGGGATAATCCTTAATTGTACTTCTTTTGATTTTAGTTTGAGTTTTGCCTTACTTGCATAATCACAGTATAACATTACAGAAATGGTTGTCCTTTCAGCTTTTGTTTTACATAAAATTTAACAATTTAATCTTTTAAAAATGATTATATATAGATTTTTCTAAAAATTTGAAATTATCCAGAATGTTTTCAAATTATGTCACTTGTGAAATGGTTTATTTTATTCACTTGTGAGTCCATGTTTTTCTTTCAAAGCCACATACCCTGTATTACACTCATATGTGTGATTATTTTTAAAGTCATAAGACTATGATTCAAGTCTTGTCCCTTCTTTAGAGCAACTGTAATTTTAAAAAAGATCTCTACTGCAATATCTTTAAGCCTTGTTTTCTCATCTGTAAAATAGGATTTTAAAAACATGTCCTTCACATGCATGTTGAAAAAATCAAGTAATGTAATTTTGATGAAGAACTTGTGAACTCTAAAGTACTATTTCTATACATTCATGAATATTGTTATGTGTATATAATATAGCATTTACCTAAAATATTTTATTTTGAATGATAAACATGGAAGTGTGGGTGTGGGTGAGGGTGTGTATGCAATAAGGAGGTTATTTATATTTGCCAAATAACCTAGTCTCAGAAAGTGTCTAATTCTCAGTCCTCAGCTGGAAGGGGTTTTGAAGGACTGAAACAGATATTCCACCTCTGTCTCTTTTCCCCTCAAATTTATAGATATCACAATAGGTAAACTAGAGAAATTTTTTTTCAGTCATTTCTGAAAATATAGTGACGACTCTGTAATAATTATTTCACCACATGTTCTTAGAATAAATCTACTATTGTTTTACTGTTCAACAGTAAAACACAGCCTCACAAATTTATATCAAAACCAAACCTTTTCTGTTTCCTTTGATCTTAAAAGTAGACTCATTCATGTTACCTGTGGGCATATTGGTATCAACACTATAAACCATTGTTTCTTGAATGTGGTTGTCATTTAATAGCTGGTCATATCACATTATTGCACAAGCCAAATGATTCTTGCTCAGTTATAAAATAGACTTAAAATAATATTTTGATTAAAGGAGTATATTTTTTATTTATCATAGAGTAGTTATTTCACTTCACTTTTTATTTTTATGTCAAATATAAATTTAACCGTAAATTGTAGAGTTAAATACTTGTACAGGTTGTTTTGATTATAGGTTTTAATACAGATTTATCTTTAAGATTTCCTTTTCTTCTGGAAAATGTAAGATGAGACTGAGATTTTTGGATGGAAGCTGTGACACCCCTTTACACTCTTCCTTTATCAGATTAACAGTATCAAAGCAACCAAATAGTAAAAACACACTAAAAACTAAGAAAACATAGTTCTTTATTTTCTCTGCATCCCATCAAATGGTGATAGCTTTGTTATATGCAGTTCAGCAAATGATTAATTCCAAAAGGGAATGTATCTTAGCTAAATTAGCAATTTTCTTTGGAATTAGGATTTCTTTATTTTATTCCCCAAATGTATTTAAAATTTTAAAAACATTAAAATCAGTACATTCCTACAAAGTGCATATTAATTTGCTTCTTTTTTTTTCAGTGTGCTTGAATGAGACAAAAGCACCCATGCATGCAATACAAACTTTTGAAGTTTGTATTAAATTTTGAGATTTATATATTTATTTATAAATTGTATCAAAAATTTTTGGAAATATATTTAGGAAGTGTCCCACTTTTATATATTCCATTTTGGCATCCCCTTTTAAGATTTTTTTCTCTGCCAAGATTCACTAAAATTGAGAACAGAATTATTAAAAGATAAAACATGGTTATTTATTCACCTGAAATTCTCCTCTTAACCTTTTCCACACTGAACTGTGATAAAGGGCTGTTTTTTGAAGTATCTGGGAATGTTTGCTTTGACCACAAAAGGGAAGTGGGTATAGGAATACCAAGATCTTTCACAAAACTAAGCAGAAACTAGCAACATTCTGATATAATTTTATTGCAATTTCCCCTAAGGATAGTTGAAAGCCTATGACTGAAATCACAAATCTTAATTTTTTTTTTCTGTTATTTATAAGACTTTTGAGTCCCTACTTTTTCCCCCAATACTAGTACCAAAACAGTTTTATACAGGACGCTTTAATGTTCAATCAACATCTATATTTTTGTTATTGGCAAATATGAAAGTACTCCATAAATTCTGCCTAATCAAGATCAAATTCTTCTTTTAGATTTTACTTAATTTTAGTTTTTCACCTTTCTGACTATATACCCAGAATCCTTTTTGTATACATGGAACATTTTAGTAAATACTCATTCTCTCTGCTCAGTTTTTTAAGCAGTTTTCTCCATTTTGAAAATATTAAACTTGGGCCCTGACTTCCTCTATGTAGTCAGTTCATACTCTCATTAAGTTAATTTGCATTTTTATTTTTCATATCCCTATACCTCCACTCAGACCAGCCAAGGTCAAGGAGGGCCAGGGAATTGGGTTCTGGATACTCCAGGTCTTGTAGACTACGGAATGATGGAAAGACTGTGAAGCAGAAGAAAGAGAAACCAAGACATCCACTAGAGAACTTAGAAGAGTTGGAAAAACATTGTTCACCAGAGAGATCCCTGTCTTCCTCCAGCTGGGGCAAAGTGAGAGATGATGCTCAAATTACCAGTGAGCAGCATGAAAGAAAAAAGCCTAGTCAGGAGAAGCTCCGAAGACCTCCATTTCCTAAGATCAATGGTGATGTGTTTCTGAGCACTCAGTGTGATGACTGGAAGCCTAATGGTAGCCATGGAACTCGTAATTGGGGAAAACAGTCCCAACACCAAGATCGACTTTCACCAAAGTCCTCACAGAAAGCAGGGCTTCACTGCAAGGAAGCTGTATATGGGAGGGACCATGGGCAAGGTGAGCACAGAGAAAGGAGACACAGGCACAGGACTCCTCCCTTCTCAGAGAGTGAGGAGCAGCACCACCACCATGACACAGGTAATAAAGGACCACCCCATTGGAAGTCCTGGTATCATGTATATACATACAAACCAATGCTTTAGTATGCATGTTAAGCAAACCTCATTCCTTTCTCCTTTGTACTCATGTCCTTAAAAAAAATCCTGGATCCAAATGTCCATAAAGGTATTTACTCAATCTTAGGTCTGTAGGAAGAAGGAAAATATCTGTTACTTTTCCCCTTCTATGATTATACACTGATTCCTTGGAAGATTTTTCCAGATCTAGGTTACAATTGGAGGTACCCATCCCAAATGTACTTCTTCATTTACCAAGACCATAAACAACAGAAATTTCAATACTCAGTGAAAACTCCTGAACTTCTCGTTTACTTTAGTGAACCCAGAAGATCTGGTGATATTTCCTTAATAGTATTACCTGCCAACAGGACTGTAAATACTTTATTTTCTAGACCTCATCTTTCTCATCTGTAAAATGAAGAGTTGTATAGGCAGTCTTTTAATATAAGGTTTTCAAATTGTCAGATTCAGCTGGACTGTTTCCTAAAAATGCACATTTCTGAGTCAGTTTGGGCATGTTTTATACCTGAAGATAATTCTTATGAATTTAGAGTTTAAAAATTATTGTGTTGAGTTACATTTTGTGCTCTTTCTCCAATTCTAAGTCTTCACTTGGTGTTCTAAAGTGCCATCACAAGTTCTTGGTGCCTGAATAGAAATTAGGTGAATGTTAGAGGTAAGTGTCAATGTTTTAGAACACCTCAGGCTTAACTCTGCAGTCCATTATTGACATAGTAATGACTCTCTGATGTTTTCCATGTGCCTACAGCACTATTATAGCACTCTACTCTCTTGTATTTTAATTGATCATATTCATCATCATTGTTTCTTTTAGCTCATATTGAAATTTTACAGAGACAGAAGGATTGCTGGGCAAGAGGTACCAAGAAGGAGCCTGTTGTCCAGTCACACTCTTCTTGGTTGGGGAACTGGTTTCTAGGTTACAGATTCAAGGTGATTCAGTTGATTTTTCTTATTATATTATCTCTAATTAAAGGACTTGGTTATAAGAAAAATTAAAATTTACTTTAGCAAGCCATACTGAAAATCTACCAAAAATATTCTTGCCTTGGCCTTTGTGCTTAGATTTGAGCCTTGGAAGGTTATTAGTCAAGCCAAAAATATGGATATATAAACACACACTCCCAAATTATGTAACAGGGAAACATGAACAAAGAGCTATGGGGGCATAGAGAAGAGAGTAGGATCTATTTGGAGTAGGTTTAAAAAGAAGTTATATTTCTCAAAATTTAGAAAGAGTTCTAAAGGTGGGTGCGTGAGGGGGATGAATGGTGATTACCTTCTTCATTTCTGATTCTATGAATCTGACCTTATAAATGTGCTCTGAGGGATGGTTAGCCTTTGTGGCTTTAAGTTTTGTTCTAGGGTGTTGTAAATAGGTTTAAAAAGCATGAAACTAAACGCTGAATTACAATCTCCAGTATTGCAGTTGTGGAGGCAAAGGTTTGGTTTTATATTGCTAGTGTAAGATTTAAAAAAAAAAATGTTGTGTTGAGGTATGTGTTATGATTACAATGCAAACTGCTTAGTGTCTATCCTTGGATAATTACTTTGCCTTATAAATTTTACCTTCCCAGGCCCTGTCAGCATTTGCTTTTACAACCTTCCTGGAGTAGGCCAGAGGATTACTTTAAAATGTAATATCTAAGTACTGTTGGCTACACTGGCTGTTGAAGAAAACTCAGTTTTTAAAGTTGTTACTATAAGCAAAAGTTTTATTTAATTTAATAATGAAGAAACTAGCAAGATGACAAAGCTAGTTCTAAGAGCATTTTCAAAACAACACTTATAGATTTGGTTGAAAAAGGAATGCAAAATAAAATTGCTAAATTAAATATATGACTAGTTTACTTTTTGTAGGACAATGACCATACCTAACCTTTCAGAGTAGCTTCTCTATTGCACTGTGTATCTGTTTCAGCTTATCATTGCTTTGATTTTTTTTCCCCTTGACGTTAGTTTTTAACTTCTCTGGGCCATGAAATATTTTGCACTTTCTTTTACAAATTATTAATTAAATATACTGTGGCATTTCCCAGGTGTCATATGGCTTATTTATAAAATATTCTTGCATGATATCACAGACTCTTCCAGTGATCATTTAATTTTATCTAAAGCTTGAAATAAATGTATTTTGAATAGCAGTACTAATTTAAGCAATGTTATTTTATCAGAATTTATTTAAGAGGATGCTTCATTTATTTCATTTTGGGAAGTTCTTGTGTTCTCAAACTAGAGAAATGATAAACAGAAATACAAGGAACAATTAGATTAATATGTGGAACTGTTGGAAATCTGGCTCACCTAGTTGAAAATAGTTTTTCTGATTCTGTTTAAGCTGTTAAAATGAAGGCAACTCTTCCTTTAATCTCCTTTAATTAACTACATTTAAAACATTTTTTAAGCATTACTGTTTTCTGTAATGACAGCCTTCCACTGAAGTATCTGGTGTTTCTTCTTGTACTTAGAAAAACTCACATCGCATCAGGAACAGAAAATCTTATAATGACTAGGCAGTCCTGCCAGTCTAGAAATCTAGTATACTAGACTGTGGGATTTTCTATCTAATGAGATTTGTAAATACAAGTGGTACGGCAAAAGTTTAAATGAACTTTTTCCCCTCTAACTATTTGAGACTGAGAGTTATTACCTCAAATTCTAACTCTTACGAATAATTAAAGTTATCATTCTCTTTTTAACTGTAAGTAGTAATGTTATCATTTTGTCAGACCAATTAAAACTTTTCATTTGGCTACATTTTCTCAGCTAATTCTGTTGTGTAGAGTAGAAGGCATAATAGTGGAGAAAGTTTGTCTTGAAATCTCAGTATGTCCCACTTATCACTTCACTATATAGCAAAACTGGAGAAACTATGTGTATTGTATCACCTTCAGTAAGGCTTTGGACTGCTTATTAAACTATCATTTTTCTAGAGACTGAAGTATGGTATAGCAGCCTATCTTTTCTGCTGACCTCACCCAATACGAAGTTCCCTGTCTAATTTATTTCACTTGGAATCTCCTTTTTTAGATATGACTAAGCTAACCATAATTCAGGGAGGGTTAAATTTAGGGAGGTTTACATTCTAGTTATCTTCTTGGGAGCATGCCACTGTTTTCTTGCTGTCATAAACCAATCAGAAATTTAGGTTCAGAACAGCCCTCTCTACTCCAGCCCCCTGTAAGATTTAGTAGCTCTAGGGATGATTTGAAATGGTCTATGTAAGTCTGGAGCTAAAATACTAGGTTTACTCTGCTTTCTCTGTGGTAAAGATAGAAGCATAAGGGTCTGTAGCTTTTCAGTTTATCACAAGACTAGGCTGAAAACTCTACAAAGATGGGCTTCACAATATAACCTAAATTCACTTCACTAAATTCTCCCTTTCCATATTTTCAGCAAGTAAATCTAGTGTGATAAGGCATTTTGATAATATATTAAACTAGCGGTTACAATGTTAGTTGTAAATATAAATTATTTGGAAAGACTTAAACCTATCCAAGTCCACACTACACTAAAGTGGGGCAAATATTCCTTAAAAATTTCTTTAAATCACCCCTACCCAGGCGATTATAATATGTATCCATAGTTGCCAAATGCTGGTATAAGAGAGGCAATTAGGAGTAAACTTTCTTTCCCTTTCTGTGCCTCAGTTACTAAAAGTTGATGTTCCAAGTGACTGATTTTATTCATTGCATTCAAAATTTATATTATTTCTGAATATACTACAGTTTACACTGTTGAGTGATTGCAGTTATAAATGGGTATGAAGAGAAATAGTCATAATTTTGAAATAGCTCTCAAAACTCGTCTTAGATAACATTTTAAAGTTAGAACAAAACAAAACAAAACAACAACAAAAAAAAAAAACAACAAACTCACCAGTCCCCCATGTTGCTTTTTCCCCAGAGGAATAGAACTCTGAGGTCACTGCTCTGTGATTTTTCTCTTATGTCTTCCTAAAATTTAATAATGACATTAAAGGATGGATGAAAGCTGTGGTAAAGATCTGAAGAAATGGGTTTGTTTATCATCAGAGCAGAAGCCATGGCAGGGCCATTGATTGGCTAACAGGTATTTTCACATAATTTGCAGGTGATGGTATTTCTGTTCCCTTTGCAGTAAGATATGCCATCTGAGGTAACTAGGAGTCTCTCTCACCTCCTCTAGTCTTGTCAGCTTGGTCTCTTTAATGATGCTGTAACCTCCTTTTTAAATAAATTCTTTTGATTTTCCTTGACTTTTTCTTTTTCTACTTTCCATTTTGTGAAGGCCTCACTTGTAATTTCTTGTGCAATATTCTGCTGTTAATGGGACCGTGTGAAAGGGGGTTTTTATTTGGCAGGTTTGGGGGCGGGTAACTATTAAAATGGATGATCAGCAGCACTGTACTTGCATACCTAGGGAAAAATATATTTCAGATGCACCCCACACTGAATTTGGGCATGGAGGCAATATTTTCAATGCTAGATACATAAAGGAAAACTTCTTTTTCTTAAATTTCACAACTTTTCAGGAAACAACCACAGTTGCCTTATTGCAGTGAGTTTTTTCCAGGAATGAAGCCACGGGTAGTGAAAGATGCTGTCTGCCCTCCTGCATCACGAGTCACCCACAGGGATCAGGAATGGTATGATGCTGAAATTGCCAGAAAACTGCAAGAAGAAGAACTTTTGGTGAGCATATTTTAAGGCAAAAGTTCAGGTGAATCAGTAGTTTTTTTTTGTGAATTGAATAAACATTATTATTATATAATGGGCATTATAGTCTTCTATCAGTTAAGAAACTGAAATCTGTTTTTTTAAATCTTTTTGATATGTGGAAAATAAAAATGGGAGTACAATATCTCCCCTTATCTGCAGTTCACTTTCTGTAATTTCAGTTACCCATATAGTTAAATGTAGTCAAAAATGTTAAATGGAAAATTTCAGAAAGAAACAATTCACAACTTTGGTATATTTTAATATACATAATATATTATTATTATAATAATTATACTCATGATTGTTAATTTCTTATTGTGCCTAAATTTAAATTAAATTTAATCATAGGTATGTATGAACAGGAAAAAAAACAATAACAACTATATATGGGGTTTGGTGCTATTTGCTGTTTCAAGCATCTACTGAGGGTTTTGGAACATAGCCCAAGTGGATAGGGGGAGGTGTTACATCCAGGTTCATTTACTAAGTACTGACAACAGATCTCCAAGTCCCTATCTCGGCATTATGAAGTTTCTAGCAATTCTCTTAAGAACCTGCTGGAGGATTTGATCAAAAGAATTGCTGCCTGACTAGTGAAAGCACACCAACTGCTGATCAGCTTCAGAGGTGTTAATCACAACTAGTTTCAAATACCAGTGTATTTTGTATAAGATTTTTTAAGTGGGCAACATGAATGTCTTAATTTTTTTTTTCCTGTTTCTTTTACATCAAAGGCTACCCAGGTGGACCTGCGAGCAGCTCAAGTAGCCCAGGATGAGGTATGCTTGTGTTAATGAATTTAACAATATTTTTTGGAAATATCCCGGTAATCTACCTGCAACTTTGTAGTTTATGATATTAACTGGATCTTGTTTAGGAAATTGCTCGACTTCTAATGGCAGAAGAAAAGAAAGCTTATAAGAAAGCCAAAGAGCGGGAGAAGTCATCTTTGGACAAAAGAAAGCATGACTCTGAGTGGAAGGTATGGTGTGGTTGTGTGTGGTTGTGTGTGTGTATGTGTGTGTGTTTTAATTTTTTTAATAGAAATAAGATAAGAAATGGGAAGGGAACTCTGCTTTTAGAATAAGCTCTGCAAATATATTTAGGATATTACATATGTGAATCTAATGTGTAAAAGTTGTTTCACTGTGACAGGTCATTGAGTTCTTGAAAATAATTATGTAAAAAGATAACTCCAAAGATTGAAAAAGCTTAGTCTATTCATTTTAAGACCTAAGATGCATGTGTTTCTGGTTACGAATGATCTTTGTTTGCATATACTTACAGTATAGGAGAATAGAGCATTTTCACATGCTTTCAGAATTTTCATGGTAATCTGCTCTGTCTACTTTCCTTTTATACTTGTGTTATTCTTTATCCTTACCATGTACTTGTTTCTCTTTTCATTGACACAACTTCTATGGAAGACTGACAGATACATACCTATCACTAGCAAATTATTGCATATGTCACAGTGGAAGAACTCTTTAGCACTAGCTTGGACTGTTTTTTTTTCCCTTCATTAATTGGAAATAGTTGACAAAACAAGCAGTGACTGCAGTTCTTTCTGCTATAATCTGATTATTGTATGTGGTGGTTACAAGTTCAGTTTTACAGACTTTACTCATCAGTGACTGTTTGCAAAGCACCACACTGGACCCACATGGGGATAAAGAAGATCTTTCCTAAATGATCTTATGTAATGCAAAAAGGAAAACAAAGATAGATAGCTAACAAATACATAACCCAGTAGGATGGAATAAAAGCAGAGGAGCAGTACAAGAATACACACTATAAAGACTTTTTAGGGAGAGAGTTTGCACCAGTCCTGGAAGCATGCAACTTAGGATGTGTGTTCATGATACAGTTGATCTTTAGCACTGTTCTCTTTCAAACAGAGTCTCTCTTGGGCTTTGGTTTCGCCTCACATTTTTGGTAATGATTGTGAGGCAGAAGAAGACATAGAAACCAAGACTGATAATATTGCTCTATCATTTTCTCTTCCTCGATTATCCATGAGTCAGACTTAAATCAAATGAAAGGATTATTTCCATACTAATTATGTATAGTTAACTCCCGCCTTATCCTTTTAGTAATTCAAACATTTTTTTTAACATTTTATTTTTAATCAAGAATACCCAAATGCTTCTGCTATATAATATAAGCCACAGTTATTCAAATTCTTTGTTAACTAGAAAAGGGTAGGTGTATTATAAATTATAAACTGGGAAAGTCAGAGGGTAATGGCCATATGTCTAGCAAGTACCATGACTTCTGTGATTTCTAGATTTATATCTGGTGCTGTAATAGTTCTTCTTTTGGGCAACTTAACTTGCATGTGCTTTATTTGCCTGGCTAGAAAATCATCAGCCAGGTATATAGAAGGAAGTTTGAGAGCCCAAACGTAGATTCTGTTGACTCTGGGTATCTTTAGTTCATATCAATAGTTATTCAGCTGTTAAATTAACAATCTATAGCCAAGCATGCCTGTGTGGGTGACCTTGTTTGTTTATTTGCATATTGCCCACTCATATAGCTCCATTAACCATCTTCGACCTGCCATTGTGTGTGTATATGTGTATATATCTGTGAGCATAGACATACATACATATAAATACATATATATGTATTTTTATATATGTATATATATTATATATATATTACAATACATATATATGTATTTTTAAAACCTCAGAGTGACTGTATGTAAAATAAGTTTGTGTTGCTTAACTAAATGTAAGTAACCTGAAATTACTAAAGGAGAACTTAAATGTTTTTTTAACCTCTTCCTTTGCTTGATCTTTTTTTGTGTATGTGTATATGTACATTTTGTTTGTTTCTTTTTCTGTTCATAGTCAAAACCAGCTAAATCAACACACCCAAAGTCAAAGGAGCATGATGAAGCTCACCACCGGTCTAAAAATGACAGGCCTGCACGGTAAGATGATACCTGAAAAGGGGAGAGAGGAAATTGAATTTTGAGTAAGGAGATGTCAGTTGCCTGAAAAGACTATTCTTTGGAGAAGATATCGAAAACTGCAGGTTTGAGGTGCTGTCAAATCTTTTAGGGTTCTTCTCAAACTTTTAAAATTTCTAGTCTTAAATTGGGTTGCATAAGTCAAATAAGTGATATTTTACAGAAACTGGGGTGTATAGGGAAAGGTGTGCTTTTTTGAAGGACCAATTCCATCTGTGTCTTCACTGAATTTATACCTTCAGCTATGGAGAGATGAGATTAACCATTTTCCTAAATAAAATCTCAGGTGTTAAATTTTTATTGGATTTCTTCATCCACACTAGTGTATGCATGACATTTAAAGATGCTGAAACTCATTCCTGCATTGAATCTCAATATCTTAGGTAAATACTTGAGTCATTGCAAACTCTAAATCCCACCAGAGCAAATAGCTTTGGCTGTGGCATATGTACTTCCTGACTGACTTCTCTCAAACAGTCTTGAGTCCTACTTATAGGAAAAATATAACTCTTTCCACCTTTAGTTATCAATATTTAAGTCTCTGAGGAAGTAACCTCTTATTTTCTCTATTGTTTTTTGTTGTCTGTCTTTGAAAGACAACATTTCAATTAGAATATGAAGGCAAAACATTAAATATGAAAAGATACTTGGGAAAGGAGCAGGGAGGGAGGAATGAGAAAAGGGTGATCAATGGAAACTAAGTTACAGGAGCAAGAAGTTCTGGTGGGCTATTATTGTACAGGAAGATGAATATAAATAACTGTAATGAACTGTACATTTTTAAAAGGTAGAAGAAAGTATATTAAAAGCTGTCACCATAAAATAATGATAAATGAGGAGACAGATATGTTTAATCTGATTTAAACATTTATACAATATATACATGTATAAATATGTCATCCTGTTAATATATACAAATTTTATGTTTTTTATTTACCAGTTAAAATATACTTAGAATGAAAAAAGACAAAAGTAACACTAAACCTAATATTTAATTCTGAATCATTACTACCTTGAAATTTGGTCCTGCTTATTAATATTTATTAAAATTATAAATGTAAGTTTTATTGTGTTGAAAAATATATACAGTTGTTGCCACTTATTACCAATACTTAAGTTGCTGGACTTGCTTTCTTCAAATGAATATATTTAGTGTCCTTAAAAATCCATCCTCTGTTTTTAAGCTCATGTGTTTTCCAAAGATAAATACCCTTAACAAAATAATATTGTGTTTGTATTGATCTGAGGATAATAGTAATATAGTCTGTTTAATTATATAGAATCTGTTGCTCTCATAATTTTTGGTTAAACACATGCCAAATATCTTTTAAACCACATTTTAGAATTATATAGTTTAGTACACTCCACAATATCTAGATAAAATAAAAGGCAGCTATGGGTAAATATGTCTGGATGATAATGATGCTGATGCTGATGATGACGATTTTAGTCAAATGAATTCAAATCAATTTTAGAGTGATTTCATAATAAGTCCTTAGCCTCTTTAGAACACTACTACCTTTATAGTTGATTTGATAGAATAGTCTTGGACAGCTATTTCAAAAGCTTCCTCCTGTTGAAATTAAGTTATTGGAATATAAATATAAATAGATATCCTAAAAATATTAGGCTTATTGAAAGAGTAATCAAATGACCCTATATTATAGAATGAATTTGACATAATTTTTCTGTTTACATATATGAAAGCATCACAGTGTATCCCACTATCATGTACATCCACAAGAATGGGGTCCTAGGGCTTGGGTTGTGGCTCAGTGGTGGAGCGCTTGCCTCACATGTGTCAGGAACTGGGTTTCATCCTTAGCATCACATTTAAAAAAATAAAGAAATAAACAAAATGAAGGTATTGTGTCCATCTACAACTAAAAAAAAAAAAAAATTCAGAAAATACAAAATTAAAAAGAATGGGGTCCTAAATAGAAAGAGAATATTTCATACTTGTATAAATATATCAAAATGGATTCTACTGTCTTTATAACTAAAAAAAGAATAAATCAATAAATTTTTAAAAAGGGCTATTAGTGAAAAGTGACTTATGGCTGCTAGTAGAACTTAAATCTTTTTTGACCTAAGAGGAAACACTGCCTTCAAATATCATTTACTGAAAGATTATATATATGGCAAAACAAAAATGAACAAGAGTTTTGTGAAACATTTATTTTCATAGTTAAAAATGAAAGTTTATATACCTTAGATATGTGTGTGTATGTTTGTATATATATATATATATATGTGTGTGTGTGTGTGTGTGTGTGTGTGTGTGTGTGTGTGTGTTTTACACAACTATGTATATATACTCTCTGGTTAGAGTCTAGTTTCCTGTTTTGGTCATGGTAGAAAAGTTTATTTAGCTATCTATATGGACAGCAATGATTTCAAGTTTTGAAAAACATGGAGCTTCCTAGGTCAAGATGTTTATTATTTCAGTGGGTTAGTAGTAGAAATAGAAGAGAGGAGAAACAAATTCTCACGTAGTACTTGTAATATTCATGGTTGAAATTCCAGTTTCTTTTGTTATTTAAGCTGTTTTTCTCTTTGTAAGGAAATAAGAAAACTAGTCAGTAGACTGGATTACTTCTAACTCTTTGTAATTGGAAAAAGTTATAACCCAAATTCCAAATTGTTTTACCTGTATAACTCTATACTGGAAATACTATTTGATATTTTGCTTGCAGGTTTACCTTAGAAAGCTCTAAAGATTTTATAAATCTCATTTAGTTCCTTATACATTCTTATGTATGTGAATTATATTTATCTCCACTTAATCATTTATTAAATATTTATTGAACACCTTAATAATTGTTCAGAACAGGGGTAAGCAGCAGTCCAAAAGAATGAATTGTTTCTTGCTGTTATGAAGTTTATTGTCTAAACAGTTATTTCAATAACTATTATTATTATGTTAAGCTCCATAGATAAAAAAGCATAGTGTGTATAAGAGCATAAGGAGACACCTAACCTTGTTTGGGTGTCCAGGCAGGTTTCTTGAAGAAGTGACTTCTGAAGTGAATTCTGAGGACATTTATCTATATCGCTTAAAGATACAAATCATCCCCAGCGGTTCAGGAGGCTGAGGCAGAAGGATTGCAAGTTCCAAAGCCAGCCTCAGTAATGGTGCAGCGCTAAGCAACTCAGTGAGATTCTGCCTCTAAATAAAATACAAAAACTGGGTTGGGGATGTGGTTCAGTGGTTGAATGCCCCCGAATTCGATCTCTGGTACCAAAACCAACAACAACAAAAAGATACAAATCATTTTATGAGCACTATAGGAAACAGGTAATCAAAATACAATGCAAACTACAAATTATTAATCAATGACATTATTTCTAACTTTACTTTTAAATACCCTTAACTTTGTAACAACCATTTTTGTTACAACAACAACAAAAAAAGTTGGTAAGATCCCTGCAAGTAATAAGCTAATAGTTCTTTTCTGTATAAACTGAAACTAAACAGAACCAAACACCAAGAGAACTGAGGGCATTTTAAAGTGATTTGTTGATCCTTACAAGGAGAGTCCAGAGTATCGTTGACATCCTTTGCTCTGTTTGCAGGTTTAAAATCCTTTTTCTTAATGAGTTATTGTCTAGCCAATAATTAGGGAGTTTTTTTGTGAGTCCCACTTGGCTTCTGTCTTTCTATAAATGCCAGGTAATATTAAAAGAAAAGCACCATTCCTTTCATTTGTAATATTTCTAAACAAATGGTTCAATGAGAAATGAAAAATGCCACATTTACTGTACTCAAATTGAGATATATATATATATATATAAAATGTAAGACATGAATGAAAATATAAAACATTCATATCTTATGAAAATACATTTTCACACATGCATATGTGTGTATAGATACGGATCTCTCTTGTTTGCAAACACAGCTGCTCTATTGGTAAAAGCAAACACCTATGTCCTTCTGTCGTAGTTCAGAGCATTGATTTAGAGTCCATTTGATCAGGTCTTGACTTTGCTATTTTTAACAGCTATGTGAACTTAGATCATTACCTCATCCAACCTAATCTAAATCTAAAATATGTGCAGGCTTCCCACTATGCAGACTTGTCCTGAAAGTTTGTTGAGATAATTGTATAGAACCTACAGCACAGTCCTAATTGTATATACAAGTTTACATCCATTTCTGACTTATTCCAGATGCTAAATACCCAGGGAGAACTTTAATGCTAAGGATAGGGTAAGGAATTTGAACACATTTATGTTTATTTTTATATTACAGAGCCCACTGTACTAAACTGACTACAACTTGACAAACTCAGGATACTTATGCCTTATAATTACACAAAATACAACCTTTCACCCTTAACTATATCAGGTTCCATGTTTTGACACAAAATTTGAGTATAATTTTGGGAAACAAAAAAATAATGAATGAAAGGTTTTGTTCACTATCTTCATCAATGCCAGTTTTTACAAAAAAATCTATATTAAGTAATTAAAATAATAAAAGTTTAGAGTGACAAAAATTATTTTTTAGTATTTTTGTTTTCTTTTACATAAGAATTTGCAAATGTATTACATTGAAAGTTGCAAATATACTAAGATCTGCTTTGCCACCTAGTGGATAAAGGAACTTTACTCATGAAATTTTAAGTTTTATTGAAGTTTCCTGCCTCCCTCCCTCCTTCCCTCCATCCCTTTTTAACCTGCCTGTCACCTTTCCCCTCTCCTTCCTTCCTTTTCTTTTTTGTTTGACTTTATTACTTTCTAATCATCCATTGTTTTTTCATTTTTTACTCTTTATTGGTAAAATCTACTGAGACAATGTACACTTATTAATACCAGCAGTTATATCTCTTTTATCTTTGTTTTTCTAGCACAGTGCCCCACAAATATTAGGTGAGGTGTTGAGAAAATATTTGTTTTGACTACATTGTGTGCATCAAAATAAAGTAGGGTCAAATAAGGCCATGCAACTATCCAGGAACTAAAGTGAGATTTCTAAAGCATTTTGGCTTTTCATTTCTACAGAAAAAGGTTTGCCATGTAACCCAATGAGAGGTAGAATTGTAGTAACCATTACTTTGATATGTCTTTAAATTTTGGCTTCCTTCAGACCACCACCACCTACAAACACAGAGGCCGAGGGTCTGGATTATACTCATTTTACAAACCAGCATAATTCTACACGCCATTTCTCAAAATCGGATTCCTCTCATAAAGGTAAGAAGAGTGTATATGGTCAGGTTTTGAATTTTTTTTTAATAAACCTTTTGTTAAATTGGAAAATCAAATGATATCTTCTGATTACTAGAGTGGAAAGTAAGTTCTTTCTGTAGTAGATCATTGTGTTGTTCTTTATTACAACACACACACACAAAAATGCAAAAAATAAAAAAAAAAAGCACCTTAAATTGAGTGCAAATGTTTCTGTGTTTCTGCATTTTCCTCCAGAGCTCATCCACTCAACAGATTCCTAAAGGGTTATCATGACCACATTAAGATTTGTTGGACTGCTTTCTATACATAGATAGAGCATCTGTAATCCCAGAATCTAAAATGTGAAACTTTTTTTGAGTGTTGATATGGTATTTAAAAAGTTTTGAATTTTTGGAGCATTTTAGATTTCATATTTTTAGATTAGATTTTCTTGGCTAATAAAGTCTATACAGGTATTCCAAAATCTGAAAACCTCTAAAATCTGAAACAGGTCTGGTCCCAAGCATTTTTGATAAGAGATGCTCAACTTGTATTGACTGTTATTTCTCTTCTGCCCATGACTGTATTAATTAGGGTTTAAATAAGCATACATATGTACCATATAAAATTTTATGCAAAAAAAGGTGGAGTAAAGAAAATGCAGAAAAATAAGAGCATCTAAATTAAAATGGTTGTATTTAGTAATTGATTGTATATTTCAAGGATATGCATTCACTTACATGAATTTTTTGGTAGGTGTAATTTCAAATAATAAAAAGGTAGTTTGTTATATATTAACTTCCTCATCTGCAGAATAGAGGCAATCTAAATATTTGATTCAGAGTTGTCAAAGTTGTCATATAAAATAAAATACATGCAAGAAGTTTGTAGATTCAATGGACTTTTTAAACATTGAATCTTATCAATTGACAGAATTAATTTGTCCCTACAATTTTTTAAGATTTCTTAGATGATATTTTTTGTTATCCTTTTCCAAAGTTAATTGTAGTCTTCCCACATTTCTTTAAGTTACTGTTTCAACTGTCATTAAAGAAAAATATCTCTTTACAGATGACTTACTTTCTTGTTTTTTCTAAACTAATTAAATCAGAATGTCCTGGTAAACAGTGCTAGACATTTGCATTTTTAAAAGCTTCCTTTCCCCCATTCTGATATTCATCCAATTTTGAGAGTACGACAAAATACATTTAAAAGATATTGGATATTATAAATGTCTTTATTAAAACAACACCTTCATCACAGTTTCCATCAATTAAATACATTTAAAAGATATTGGATATTATAAATGTCTTTATCAAAACAACACCCTCATCACAGTTTCCATCAATTGGTGGCATTTTTATCATCCTTGATTTAACTGAAAGTTGTTCATATTTCTCTTTTTCAAATTATACATGCATCACTTGGGGGGGTGCCTCATTGTCTTTGACATATATTTTGTGCATAATGTTAAAATAACACAATAACTCTCTGGATATGAATATTTTATAATCAAGAGCAAAGCAAAGAGGACCCTCTTGAAATAAAGATAAATTATCTTGCTTGGGCAAGGAGAAAAAATGAGTTTCAGAGATTTTTTTTCCCTTAATTTTGTTTCTTTTTCCCTCCCCAGGTTTCCATTACAAGCAGTAAAAAATTTAAAAACCTAGGAATCTGCCTTGAAAATGGACTCACTGTAGCAAATATTACTGGATAATACAGAATTCATCCCACATTTATTATTTTCTGCCTGTTTGCATTCCTGGGATTTTTTTCTCAAGTGTTTTTCTGACTATAAATGATTTCAATTCATTTCAAATATTTTGCTTATTTTCCATCACTTGGGCAGTATAAGAAAATGCAGCTTCTGAATATTAGCCACCTTTGTGCTGGATATACTTCCTGAGATATAGTATTTAAGGGAATTATAAGATGCCATTTTGTTTGGTATGTATGGAGTATTGGTTATCTAGGGATGAAGCTTTAGTTAGCAGTTAGAATTATATGGAGATAAATAATCAGTGAAAAATGACATTTGGATGCAATGCAAAATAAGAGTATAAGAAGCAGCTTTTTGGTGCATTAGTGTGTGATGTTTTTGAAGGACAGGGCCTTTGCTTTTTATTTTCTTTGGGAAAATAAAAAAGTCATAATTACGAAGTATTTAAAAGAGAGACATCTGGAGAATTTGAAAAATGTTATTCTGAATACATGGACCATAGAGGTTTTTTGTACCCTTTTAGGCCCTCTTGGGAAAACTGGCCTAGACACCATTTTTTAACACTGTGTGGATGTTTTCTTAGTAGCAAGGCTTTCTGAGGCCCCTGGGGAGTGGACCCTTTATTTACAAAAACTTAATTCTCTGAAACTTGGTTGTGCAGTCAGCTGAAAGTGAAAACCTTTATATCCCGTCCTTGGTCCTCGTTTTACATTCACTTGTAGAGCCAAGGGAAATTAAATTGGAAGTTGATTGCATAAGTGATGTCAATATCTCTGGCTGTAGATCAAAGGTTCTCTTTCTTCTTTAAAAGTCAGCAGTATTTGTTGGCAATGTCTCAGTAACGTTTTGTGCACCTGTCAATAATTAAATTAATTCAACATGATGTTGAATTTGATAGTGTTTTTTTAAATACAAGAGTTTGACTCTTCATATTTATAAAGGGGCATTAGTGGGCCTTGTATTACTTTGTAGAAGATCTTTAGGCCCCTCTTCAAGATATTCAGTGTCTTTGTCTAGTAACTGATTCATAAAATATGTTTATTTGCCCATAGTACTTAGTTAACATAAGTGGCAATCAATCTATATATTTATATACAATAATTTCCATTACTTGACTTGCTCTTCTTTTTTATTGTATGGAATCTGACATTTTTGCATTTCAATAGTGTTTCTTTAGGAATGAAATATATAGGTGACTAAAGAAAAAGTTGTTAATCACCCTGCTGGGAACTACCTTCTTTTTGCCTTATCTTTTCAGATGGTCTTTAAAGTTGGGCAGTATCAGGAAGCTATTTAGAGCAGATTCTCAGTATATTTGAATATCTCATTTTGAGAAAGATAATTACTTTCATAAAGTTTTTATATTATAGGAGCTTGAGTATAATGTACCTGAAATTTAAGTTTTAGGCATATGGTAACCTGGAAAGAAGAAAAAAAAACCTTAAGGGATATAGTCATTTTAGAGAAATGGAGGAAAGGGAAGATAACAGGATTTTGAATATGGTGAAGTGAAGTGAATATAGAAAAATCTTCATGTAGAGAAGGGGAGAGAAAATGGAAGTCTAGCCTTAAGTCAAATTCCATAGTGATTTCAATATCCAGATTAGCCTTGTTGACTTAAAATAATGCTATATTTTTTCTTTTTCTGCCCTGTGGTTTTGCTTCGTGTTTAAAATATTTTAATGGTAACTTTAAAGAAAAACAGCAATTGTATTTTTATTTGATATCAACTTAGGCAAATGGGCAACATCATTTGCCATATTTTAATTTTATAAATGTTTATTTTTCTATCTCATACAATGATCAATTTCGCTTTAAAAATTCTTCATTTCTTCTGTTTCTCATGTATGTCATTCATTCATATTTATTATTGTAAAATGTTAACTGAACGTACTTTAGTCAAAAAAATGTTAGACCATTTAACACTTAACCAGAATGCTGTTTGTTTTAGCTATCTTAGTGAGCAAAGGTGATATAGGCCTTTTGACAGCCAATTCATCAGTATTGAAAATTTGTTACTTTGTTTTTTAGGTTTTTTAAAGATTAGTCTTTGAAATATTTTGTCTTTATTTTATTTTTTTGTAAAGCAAACAATTTTTAAGAGTTTCTGTAATTATTTACCAGTGAATAAGGAGATAGAAATCTAATTCTCCCAATTATATCCTCATTCTTTCTCATTCAAATAATGTAATGATTATCTTTGAGATTATAGAGGCAATTAACAACTGTCTGTTAATGAACTGCCAGACATTCCTCACTGTGTTCTCTTTTTACGTTGTCATTTTTATATAAATGTGTAAGCATTTTACACTTTTTTTTTTATGTTCCCGCCACTGGAACACATGCAATTTAATTTTTAGGCCCCAATGTATTACGTTTTAATGTTGTGATATAAGTGAATACTTCGGATCTTGGGAAAACCTTTGTTTCTAGATTTCTGTTCTCTGGAAGCCAAATCCCATTAACCCCAATATTGCTGAATGAGTACAATATGTTATGGAGCCTTATCTTTCACTCTCATTCCCTACCTTTTTGTAAATTGTTACCTGGTAGAGGGGTTAGATAATGGTCACATTAAATGCTCTGACTTAAAAAAAAAAAAAATTGACTCCAGTGTCCAAGCCACTGTTAGACATAATTATTTTGTTGGGAGGCTAGATAGTTGTTTTACCTGCTGTAAAAGAACATTGAAATTTTTAGAAAGTGATTTTTACATACTGCTGTATTACTAATTCTTAAATAACTTCACAATACCTGGTGGCATACTAATTGAACTGCAACTCCCCACAGCTAAATATATATATTTTGATTATAGACAAACATCTAAATTAGAAAAGAAAGATATGTATAAGTGCTTCCAGGAGTAAAATCTTTTCAGAATGGTATGAATGGTATGAGCTCCTTGGGTCTAGTTCAACATATGCTAAAATTCATGACCTTGGGCCTTATATTCTGTTGAACCATTCTAGAAAATTCTGAACCCAACCCGTTTCCCTCTTGTTTGATGTGGCTGGAGAAAGAACTAGGTAATGCATTAATTAAAAATTATTGACAGCTCTCCATCCCTTTCTCTCAGAATGTGTTAGTATAAAAATAAGTATCTTTAAACTGATAATTATTTTTCTTTATCAAATATTTTCTAAATTTGTCTTGTGCCAAATCAGGAATACCTACTATTATATGGTGCATTCAGTTTACCACATGAGTGGTTAACATTTTAGGGCCTTGATTTTTGTTTAATTTGTTGCCTTTAATGTAATAGTTACTTTGGGAAATATCAAGAAGATTGATTACTCAGTGATGATTGTTTTGGAACATAATTATGATTATTGGTTAAGATTTAGAGCCTAATAAAGGAGTGAGACTCCTCTTATAAATAGCTAGAAGGACTGAGAACAGAATAAAGTGAAGTCAAAGGCTTTTTCCCTTTTGAGGGGGATAGCATTTGTGTAAGGAGTATTAACATTGAAAGAGTACACTGTTCATGTAGATTTCACTGTATATAGTGTGCCATATTCTGATAGCATAGGATTTTTAGAAGTATTCATAAAAAAACAAATCTTTCAGAAAAAAATGAAAAGATTTTTAAAGTACATACTACGTCCCTTACTTACTGCTCATAGTCAGAGAAGTGACTCTAAAACAGTCCCATTTTCTCTCATATCTGTTGGTGCCTGTGTGTCTTAAAGCCATACTTGCTTTTCTTACTGTTGATAGAGTACATTTTCCTTCGTCGCCCATGGTAGGTAATATGGGCAGAGAAGGAAACTATAGACTGTCCTATTAATGCTGCATGGCGTACAATGTCATCCAAATTCTTGGTGGAAGAATCTTTTTTTATCCATGATGATATGTAACACTATTAAAGGGATGAACCCAGAGGCTGTTGTTGCTCTTAGCATATAACAAGTGTCATCAGAAATGGCTAAAATTTATTCTAGAAAAGTTAAGAAGGTAGGAGTGAATTGGTAAAATTTTAATACTACAGAGTCGCTTTTCTGATGTATCCTGCACTTCATGTCAGCAATGTCTATGAGGAGCAGTATTGCCTTAAATTAGTTTGACTCTGACTGAGCTTTGTGTACTTCTATATGTGATTAATGGTCAACTGTTAATTGAGGTACAAAATTCATAGTTGATCTCTAAGCATCCTTGTCATTGAGACTTTGGACCTTCTTTCCCACTGTGCTGTGGCTGACGTGACACTGAATTCAGTCCACTAAAATAGCAGAGACATGACCAAAAACATAAAAGGAGGGAGAGAGATTCCTGACCAGATCCTTCAAACCTGATAATCACTTTCTGAATAATTGAGAGTTTACTGTCCTCCTATTTGGTGGTAACTGTGTAGAAGATATTTCCAAAAGTTCTGTTGTGCTATGAAGACATTCAGGTTGTTTGTAAGAATTTTATCATTACTTTTGTGTACTGAAATGCTTACCATAAACCCCCCCCCCCAAAAAAAAAAACAATAAACAAAAAACAGAGTAGACATTTACTAGAAATGGAGATTTTCTAATCTGAAGAAAATTAACCAGGAGACCTTTCACTATGATAAGAATTATGAGAATTGACAGTGGAGTGGTTTCTACAGTTTCTACTTGACACCATAAACTAACACAGTCATGTAAGTAATCATGTTAACTTGTGGAAATATCTAGCCTAAAAGCCATTCTTTTTCCCATATGAATACTTCCTACTAACATATTCCTGATAGGATTAATATGCTTTTGTGTATTCTCAGCAAAGTAGACAATAATTTGTCTCTCTTTAAATAACTTTTCATAGCATAGTGATTTCAGCTTTCAGATCAGAGCAGGATTAATTGTGCAGCTTAGTGCCTGCCAGGGTCCTGCCCCAGCGGGGTCCAGGGGGTCCTGAAGGATGAGTGGCATCTGCGCAAGGGATGAGACAAGGAGTCCTTTCATTGGAGCAATCTCCAGAGAGAGAGAGCTGTCAGCTGCTTTCTCTCTGTCTCCTTTTATTCTATTTTTTTCTTATCATTATGGGTACAGAATTATTAATAAAATGCATCAATTTACAATTTCCAGGATTTGACATTTCCTTATTTAACAGAAGCCAAACTACATAACCAGACTCTCTCTCCTAACCAATTGGTAATCTCTTAAGTTTAAAACACACCTGTACTTAAGATCCCATCTAAAAGTCCCCTTATAAAAATCTTATATTCTAAAAGCATCTAAAAATGTCTACATTTATTCTCATAAAACTGGTTGAGCTGCTTTCTCAGAGAGTTTCCATTTTCCTTAGTCAAAGTACAGCAGTTCCTTACTAATCTTTAACTAAAGGGCAGGCTCTGTATGTAATTCCCCTGCCGCTAACATTAACTATGCTTATCATAAATCCTTATGTAAAGTAAAGTAGGGTCTATTAGAAGGAAAGTATATTTTTACTAACCTTTTCTCCCCTGAATGAATACTATAACCTATCTTTAATTAAATAGGCTACATATGGTGGGCTCCATGGGATAGGCATGATAACTATCTGCTTAGACTTGAGAGACGGAAGACATGAACTTGGATTCTTAGTTGATACAATCAATTGTGGTGCCTAGAGTTCCTGTAACATTTCCCAGAATGATTGTTGATATTTTTCTGTTTTGTCCTCAATGTCCTGAGAGATAGTAAAACAGCCTTTAAGTCATGAACCACCTGCTATATACTTGACCATCTAAAATTTAAAGTATACTCATGTCTTCTGTCAGGTTGAATATAAAATAAACAGTCCCAATTACATAAAAAAGGGTCTCATGGTTTTGGTTTCCCACAAGTGTGACCTTGCCAAACACTTGTCCTCCTCACTGTGACCTTGTCAAGACAGTGGGAGGTGGAACACCTTCACCAAGTGCCTATTATTCCTTGCTGAGGTTCAAATATAAAGAATAAAAGAATTGAAAGACAGGGTTTGAGTAATATTTCTTAAAAAAAAAAAGAGCAGGCGGGGATTGAGAACAGTGATGAGAAGACAGTTGAGAGACTATGCTATGATAGGCCACATTTTTATTGCAGTTAATTTCAGACCATAATTGCTAAAATATTTTCTAGCTCTTAAATTTGGTTAGAGAGTTTTAGTTATCAGAAGTTTTGTACTTCTGATTGAATTGGTTTCTGAAATTCCCATAGGCTTTAACTTTAGCCTTTGCAGTAAACTGAAAACCAAATGCCCTTTCTCAGAAGTAGCTATATTTCTCATCTGCCTCATCCAGACAACCAGTATTCATGTCATGAAACACTGTAAATAATAAGATGGTTCGGTGGGGAAATCACATATAAAAATAATGTTCAAAAATGAGAATTCTCTGTAATATGGGGTTTCTCCTAAGAATTCATCCTGACCCAATATATATTTTGAAAAGGTACTGAACTAAAAAGAACAAGAGACTGCTCATAAATCAGGTTGCTCAGGAAATTTGAGGAGATACTGTCATTTGTCTTAGAATTTGGAAAAGTCATTTCTTGAGAGAGACTACATAGTGTGAGGCACTTAAGATTTTTTTTCAGAACCCTTTTGATATTCAGAGTGTGGGTATATTTATGAAACAAAGTCAATGTTATTTCAAGTGTTCATCAGTTGATAGGCAAGCCTGAGGCAAAAGCAGGTTTGAAATAGCTGTTAACAAAGCTGAACAGAGCCTTGGTAAAATAGAGTTACCTTGTCTAAGGACAGAAAACAAAAGACCAACTCAAACCACATGCCTATCTAGAGAAACTGTGAGGGACACTTTGTGGATGCCTTAAGGTGACCTGTGGTGGGTACTGGTGGGTATGTATGTGCCCACCTGAACTAGGCTGATGGAAACAGTCTATTTCAATTCACTTTCATACAGCACAAATTGTTCCTACTCATAACCTCACTGAGGACTTTGAGAAACATGGTGCTGGTTCCTTTCCTGTGTCTTGGAAGGTTGAGTTGGTCAACATCATCAAGGCACTCCAGTGCTCAGGCCTTCCTGGGATACCACTTGTATATCTACATTACTTCATCTATGCAAGCTTGTGTTTTCATGATTTGTATTTTACACCTTATGTCCCATTTGTTTCTTCCAGCATCAGGTTTAACATTGATGTTATGACTAATTTTCAAACCAAAGTATTGTATAAGTATGTGTGCTTTGTTTTTCTGGATGGTTTGACTGAGATAAACAACAGTCTTGTCCTTCTCTTAATAAAGTCATCCATTTGTTAAATCAATAATCTCTGTCTCATGTTTTCTTTACTGCAAGCAAGCACTGGAAGCTATAGAATTTGTTTTCTTCTTCTTTACAAAATAATCCTAATATAATTTTAATACTAATAAATTTTCTTTTATTCCACTTCCGTCTACTCTTAGAACATACATGACATTATAATGATGCACAGTGCATTGAAATTCTCAACAGATATTCCTAAGTATCAGAAAAAAAAAAAAAAAAAACAGAAAAAGCAGGTAAGTGGAGTTTCACACAATAATCCTAATGACTCCTAAGTCCCCAAGATTACAACCACTCTGCACTCTGATGTGTTGTTGACACTCAAGTGGACTTTGAGAAAATGAACATTAACAGCTTCTACATATTAGTAGTTTGCTTTTATTAAGGCTATTCCTTTATCTTATTTATTTATATAGAATAGTCATAAAGGAAGAAACTGATTCTCCAGAAATTTGGCAGAAATCTTAGATACTATTTTCACTTATTATTGACTAAGTTGCCTGGAGCATATCCTCTTGGCTTTAGTTTATTCTTTGACAAATATGCTGGGGAACCTAAATGATCTCTGTAGTCACTACCAGATCCTAAGGTGCTCCAGTGATATGCAATTTTTATGTAGTTGAACAATGTTGTTCTTTTGATTTGAAACATTGCTCTCTAAAACAATTACTAGATGAAATTGCTAGTGAAAGAGGACACAATAAAGCCAACTAAAAAGTAAGTTATGGGCTGGGGATTTGGCTCAAGTGGTAGCGTACTCGCCTGGCATGTGCGGGGCGCTGGGTTCGATCCTCAGCACCACATTAAAAAAATAAAGATGTTGTGTTCACCAAAAACTTTAAAAAAATGAATATTAAAAAATTCTCTCTCTCTCTTTAAAAAAAAAAGTAGGTTAAGTAAGGCAGCCTCTTTAATCATGGTAAGGAAGTGCTCGCTGTAATAAGCTGGTTTTGCGGAGTATGAAGTCAGGCTATCACCATGTGTGGAGAGGTGGAATACCAGAAAGCCCTTCCTTTAATCAAAAGCCATTAGAACAGTATCCACTTTCCACACCTTAGAAATTTTAGAGAAGACCCTGTACTACTGAAAATCCTTGGGGTTGGGATTTCAAGATAATTTTCCTTCCGTTTTAAGGGGTAGAAATTTCACTTTTCCCCACCCCATTGTATATGGGTATCATGCTATAAGGAGCAGACACAAAGTACAAAAAGAGAAAACAGTCTATTACAGAAAAGAAGTAAAGATATCTGGTCCTAGTCCATGTTTTACCATGAATGTGCTTTAAGAATCGGGATATCATTGATCCTGTCTCCTGTTTTTCAGTACTTACATAAGCACTCCTTCAGATAAATCCTAGGATTCCTGTTGTAGAGATAGGCTGGTTTTCTTTAAAAGGTTGCCAGGAAGAGAGCAGCTTCATTCTGCTTTTGCCCTCTATGGGATGGAATGCTGCAGAAACTTCCTAGGCATTTCCCTGGAAGGCCTCATTCCTGGTCTTGTGTTCTCAACTGCACTGTTATACTTCCAGCTTCAGACCCAGCAGATTTTCATTAACTTGTATGTATTCCTTTAGGCAAAATCTTTCTATTTTATCTCTAAGCATCAGATTTGAGCCTCCTTTATCAGATGGTCTTTTCAGTGTTCATGAAACTCTTCTGAACTTTTCTTGCTGTTCTCTCAAAACACACTTAGTTGTCCTAGCAATTCCTTAGACTAATCATGCAGCTTTAGTTCAGTTGTGTCAATCATGGCATGCCCTTAATTATACATTCTTAATTACTTAGTGTCATTACTTACCTGATCTTTGTATCACTACCAGTGCTGTCAGTGCCTGATTGAAGCCTTTCCTGCTCACCTGCCAGCTTTATGCTCTCAAATCCCTGACTAGGCCAGAGGGACCCTCAGACACAGAACTGGGATATGTATGTATCTGCAGGTAAATCTGTCACTGACCTTAAGGCTGTATGGTATATACAAGTGACACTTGAGTTTCCTGGCCTAGAAAGACAGCAGTGCTTATTTTTCCTTTTATGGATCATGCTTGGATGTTGAATGTAGGAACTCTCTATAGAGCCCTAAAACCTGAAGATTTTTTTTCCAGAAAGTTTTGTAGTTTTGTATTTAAGTCCTTAGTATATTTTTTTGTTAATTTTTGTATGATTTTTGAGAGTTAGGTAAAGCTTATTTTTTCACCTGGGTATTCATTCACTCCTGCCCTATATATCTTTTTTCTCTACAATTGTTATTAGTGCATTAGTTATACATAATAGTAGGATTTGTTGTTCCTGCCCTATATTTTGAACAGGCTTTCCTCCATTGAATTGCCTGCCTTTGCACCTTTATTAAAAGTCAGTTGTGTGTTTTGTGTGGTATTTTCTGAGTATTCTGTTCTATTGATCTATTTCTATCCCTCTTCCAATATCACTTAGTCATGATGATTAAAGCTATCTACAGGTTGAGCATCTTTAAACCAAAAATCTGTCATTTGAAATGTTCTAAAATCCAAAAGCTTTTGAGCACCAACATGGCACTATAAGTGGGAAATTGTACACTGTGAAACTTTTTTTATGCGCAAAACTATTTGAAATATTATATAAAATTACCTTTAAGTATGTATTTTAAAATACATATGAAACATAAACGTTTCAGATTTAGATTTGGGTCCCATCCCTAAGATATCTCATTATGCATATGTAAATTCCAAAATCTGAAAAAAATGCAAGCAGAAATACTTTTGATTCCAAGCATTTCAGATAAGGAATAATCAACCTCTAGTAAGTCTTGAAACTGAAAAAACTCACTCCCTTGCAATTTATTATTTTTCAAAATTATTTTAGATATTCTAGTTCCTTTGCCTTAGCTCGTCAATTTTAGAATAATTTTGTATACATTTATGAAATATCTGGGAAATTGAAAGGAATTGCTTCCACTTTCCAATCTATAACCATGCTATGTGTCTCCATTTATTTACAGTTTCACTGATTTCTTAAGTGAGCATTTTATAGTTCTTGGCATGTATTTGCTGAATTTGTTCTATTAGATCTATTTCCTTTCATTTTTTTGTGTGATTGTAGATGGTATTATATTGTGTCCACAAATTCATTGCTAAAAAACTGATTTTTTTGTATATTTACCTTGCATCTCTGACTTTTCTGAGCTCTTTTATTATGTGACTTTTCTGAACACATTTACTTTAGTTTTCTAAGAACAATCAGATATGGACGATTTTTTTTTCCTTCCTTTCCTAACTGTATACCTTCATTTTGCACTGGCTACAACATCTAGCACTATGCTGAATAAATAAGTGAAAGTAGATGTCCTTAACTTGTTCTCACTCTCAAGGGGCAAGCATTTCTTTTTGCCATTAAATATAACGATAATTTTTTGATGCCTTGTCTCTTGTTTTCTGAGAGTTTTTAATTATAAATGTGTGTTGGATTTTATCAAATGATTTGTTTTCTGATTGATGTGATCATATGATTTTTCTTTACCCTGTTAATATAGTGAATTACTTTGATTTTCATGGAACCAGCTTTGCATCCCTGGTATAAACCTCACTTTGTGAAGATGTATAATTCTTATATATTATTGAAATCTATTTGTTAATGTTAATAATTTTGGATTTATTTTTGTGAGGGGTATTAGTCTTTAGGTTTTCTTTCTCTTTTTTGTAATTATCTTTGATTAGATTTGGTTTTGGTCATAAAATAGAAAATTATTCTTTTTGTTCTTTTTTGGATAAGATTGAATAGAATTGGTATTTATAAAGTTTTGGCAGAATTTTCCATTGAAGCCATCTGTGCCTGGAGATTTTCTTTTTTGGGGAGTTTTTAAATTACAAATTCAATGTCTTGAGTTGTTACAGGATTATTCAAATAATATATTTTATATTGTCAGTGTTTCTCAAAGAGTTGGACCATTTCATCCAAGGTGTTGAATTTATTCACATAGGGATGTTTGTTATATTCCTTCATCTTAATGTCTGCAGGATCTGTAGTGATATCTACTATTTCAGTCTTGATAGTGGTTACTATTGTTTTCTCTCTAACTTCCTGATCATGTCTCAATTTTGTTAACCTTTTCAAGGAAGCAGCTTTTTGTTTATTTTTCTGTTTTTATTTTTCTTTATCTCTGCTTTTTTTTTTTATTATTTCCTACTACTTTTCTTTAGGTTTATTTTGTACCTTTCTAGATTCCTGAGGTGGGGACTTAAGATTTGGGGCTTAAGATATTTTTCTTCTTTTCTTTTCTATTTTTTTTTCTTCTACACTTACCGATAAAAATCTTCCTATTTTTAAGTGGACAATTTGCTACAATTAATTCCCTTTATAATATTAGGAAGTTATCACTATTTCCAAAACTTTTTTATCTCTCCAAATATAAACTCCTCACCTGTTAAGTGATAACTCTCCATTGCTTCTCTCCCTACAGCTCCTAGAAACTTCAAATCTACCTTCTGTCTTTTAGATATTTCATATAAATATAACAAGATTATTTTTCCTTTTATGCATGTCTTGTTTCACATAGAATATTGTTTTTTAAGGTTCATACATTTACCATGAATCAGCAATTGCTTTCTTTTTATGTCTGGACATTTTATCATGTTTTATTAATCTGGTTTTCTAGTTTTCAGTTGATAGGCACTTGGATAGGCACTTGATCATGGTGTTATAATCATCTTTACAGGCTGTTGGATTCAGTTTGCTGATATTGTTGAATATTTTTACATCTGTATGCACATTGATATTGATCTATAATTTTGTTTTTGTCATAACTTCATCTAGGTTTGTTATCAGGGCAATGATTGCCTCATAGAATGAGTCAGGAATGTTACTTTTAGTTTTTGGAAGAGTTTGAGGGGGATTATTATTCATTCTTTAAATATTTTATAGAATTCGCAAGTAAAACCATTTGGACTTGTGATTTTTATTTTCTGTTGTTGAAAGTCTTTCAATTACTGATTCAATCTCATTACAAATCTCTTTAGATTGCATATTTCTTGTTGAGTTGATTTAAATGAATTGCCTGTTTCAGGAAGTAAAACTTTTATTCTAGGTTATATAATTTATTAATGTATGGTTCCTTATAGTATTCTCTTATTGTTCTTTTTATTTCTGTAAGGATGGTATAATGTTCCTATCTTATTTCTGATTTTGGTTATTCTTTTGTTTGTTTCTTCATCAATCAAAGATTTATCAGTTTTGTCAATCTTTTTGAGGAAAAAATTTTTCTGTTCCTTATTTTTATAAAGTCTAATCTTTATTATTTTATGATTTCTGCTAGTTTTCAGCTTTATTTTCTATTTTCTCTAGTTCTTTAAGGCATTTTGGTTCCATTCTCATTTCTTTTTTCTCATGCTTTTTGTATTTTCTTTATGGCTACTATAAGTATTACATTTATAATCTTAAAATTATAACAATCTTATTTGAATTGGTACCATTTTCATAGCATATAAACTTTGTTCTTTTTTGCATTATTATATATTACATTTTAATATATTTTATACCCAATAACATAGATTCACAGTTATTTTATATATTTTGACTTTTACATTATGTAGGCTAATAAAGTCATAAATCAAGAATATAATAATCCTAGCTTTTATATTGTTCATTTAGTGACAAGTGTCATAGCCTTTTATTTCTTCATATAATTTTGAGTTACTGCTTGATATCCTTTCATTTCAACCTTGAAGTGTTTCTTATAGGGTAGGTCAGCTTGTGCTTATTTGGGACTGTCTTAATTTTTTCTGATTTTTCGTCTGTATAGAAATCTTGATTGTCTTTTTCTTTCAGCACTTTAAAGGTGTCTTCCCACATCTTTCTGGTTTTCATGGTTTCTTATAAGATATTTGTTGTTAATCTTATTGAAGGTCCTTTGTAAATGATAAGTTGCTTTTCTCTTGCTTCTTCAATATTATTTTATTTTTAACAAATTGATTATTATGTTCCTCAGTGTGGATTATCCTATTATTGAGCTCTTTAGATGTGTAGATTCACAACATCCATTATGGTTGAGACAGATATTTTGGAGTTTTGTCTAGTAAATTCCACATCTGGATTTCCTCAAGAATGGTGTTGATTAATTCATTTTGTTCCTTTGAATGGACCACATTTCCTGTCTCTCTGTGAATCTTGTGACTTATTTTTATGTTTGAAAACTGTATATTTGCATATTATCATATAGTAACCTGGAAATCACAGGGTTTGCTTTTACATTTTTATCATTTCTTCTCCTTTACTTCCTTTATTTTTGATTACTGAAGATTTTGGTAATGTCTTTTACAGACTATTTTTTCACAGACAATACATGCCTTGTCATGTGGGTTCATGAAAGTCTTTTTCTTAGCTTTTGTTCTTCTTGGGTTTGATAACGATTTCCTTCAATAACAGAGATTGGGGGCCTCTTTGAGTCTTCACAGATTGTTTCAGCTCAGTAATGGGACCTTCTTCTCTATCACTTAGCCAGATTTTGCTGAGCCCAGAGATCCACCCAAGTGAAAGCTTGGGTTCCTCTGAGGTCTTTTCTGAGGTTAGTTCTTTTCCTGGACATGTGCATTGGCTTCTAAATTCTCCTATAAATAGGGGTGCTTTTTTTTTTCAGCCTTATAGCATTTAATCAAGTCAACAAAATGTAGAAATGTATAGGTATATATAATGAGGAAACATTTAAATAAAACTTTATAAAATTAGCAACCATATTTAGAAAACATAGGCAATTCCATTGTGAAGGGATAATCACTAAAATGTTTTCACAAATCTATAAAGCACAAACAAACAAAAAGATAGAAAACACATCAAACATACCTTTTCAGAATATTAATAAAATTCAGTACATTAATGTATGGAGGAAGGACCAAGGTCTTTCTGCACAGATGAAAATATATATTGAACATAACTCAACAATGATTCTCATATAATTCTAACTCTATAGTAAAATAGAAATGGGCTATTATCTCTTACTATGATAGTCAGTTTGGTTTATTTTGTTTCACAAAGTGGAAACTACAATTTTCCACGTTGAATAAAAATTAATATGTTGAATGTAAATAGTAGTTTATCATAATGAAGAGAGTAGACATCAAGACTGGAATTCAAAACAGTAACCATTAGTGGAGAATAGGAAACTCAGCCAATGTAGTTCAGAGTGATCTCACACCATATTCACATTATTTTTGTAACGTACATTGAGATTCAGCATCTTAAGAAAGATGGGGAGCTCATCTGAGTTCCAGGAATGGGTATCTCACTTGGAAAGAGAAAATTAGAGTATTATGATCATAATTATTATCAATACTGAACATTTTGATGAAAAAAAAAGTAGTTTCTCAAGTGGAAATCTTGATATACTAAGAAGATTAAAATAAAAAAAAATCTAAACTAACAATGTTCCTTATACTCCACTTTAGGAGAAAATATCAAAATTAATAAGAAAATGGTTTGTGTATGTATATGTTTGTACATACATATGATGAAAGGAACTAAAATAGGGGTGCTTTTGATTGCTCTATATTCTCAGTTATCTCTCCTAGACCTTGGATTGTGTGTTTGTATGTCTCAATTATAATCTTTTGCCCTGGATGTCTGTGTGTCTTCTATCTACCTTGCAGTACTTTCACTTAATTCCTACCACTTTTCTGACTTCAGTGAGTTTCAAATTAGAACAAAGAGGAACACCTTGCATTATTCCTTCAGATAGCCCCCAGCTTAGAACAGACATGCAAAAAATATTGCAAATAAGATATACATGCTTTTTCATGGACAAGAATTTCCATCCTGGGAAATGGACCACTATCTTTAAGACTACTCCCAAGCCAGGGAGGGGGTGTGCAAAGTCAAGTAAATGCCAGAAAGTTCTCCATTGCTATTTTATTTTAGAATTTACCTTTCCTTGAATCAGTGTTTACCTACAGGTAGATAGAAGTCTTTGATGGTTTTCCAAAGTTATGACAATGTTAGTTCTGATAGTTTCTTTTTGGTTAGGGGTATTTATTTGTGAGAAGAGAAGCTTGGGCTGCCTACTTGGCCTTTTTGCTGATGCCATTCTTGCTGACTTAAAAAAAAAGAATTTGGTTTTATAGATGAAATAAGAAAAATAGAATACTGAAATTTTGAATTAGCTACAGAAAGGGAGGAAATACATGTGCATAGAAAATGGAGAAGCTAGGTATAGAATATTTCTGATTTTGTAGATTTTATATTAGAATTAGGTATTATTCTACATAATTATGACATAAAATTTTTATAACTACATGGCAAAATTTAAGTCAAAGTAAGTGAAATAACTGAATCCAATTAGGACTCAATCATATAGAATGGACCTGTTTTTGAATGAACAACTCTATCTGTGTAACTATGTCTTTCTCTCCTCATTTTCTTTGCATATTAAAAAAATTTTTTATTTTTTTTCCAGCCATTTTTATCCAATGAAAAAGTCCAGAAACAATGAGTAACACAGTTGCAATGAACATCCTACTCGGGTGTACTGTGTTCTTAAAATAATATTTCTTACCAGAAGACAGACCTTCATAGAGAAATGGCTCATTTTAGGTCTGGGATTTAAATGTACAAGATGAACCTGGATAATCTTGTACTGCCATTAACAAAAAAAACTGTCCCCAGCCAAAGAGGAGACATTTTGTGCAGGCTTAGAGAAAATAACTACATAGAAATGTGTTTAAATCCATGAATTTATAATGATCTTTATCCCCTCAAAAGTATGATCACCTATAACAGATACTATTTTGAAAACAGATAAATGAGTGGAAACATCAAATATTTATCCTGCTTTTTTTCTTTAAAACAATATATTTCAGAGTAATGAATAGTTGGTGAGTGCTAATTTCCCTTGCTAGAAGTATTTAATTGTTAAATAAAAAGCAATAGAAGATTAGGATCATTTTTACAAGACTTTTTTTTTTTATAAAAAGGGGAATTAGATATTCTGTACCTCCAAATAGGAGTAACAATACTAACAATAGATTCCCCAAGTTTCAAGATTTATCTGCTGATTCATACAGAGGATGAAGGAACATTTTAAATATCAATATATGGTTGTAATCTGCAAAATTCAGACTGTGGAAAACTTTAAAGACAAATTTTTTTCAAAACAATGTATTCTTAAGGAAAAGCAGAGGGAGAGATACAAGTGCTGCTTTAATTGTAAACAAATGGAAAACAAAAATATATAAGATTATTCTGGAATTTTGGATATATAATATATGAGGATATTACGAATTTGATGTTGGGGCTACGATGTGGCTCAGTGGTAGAGCGCTTGCCTGGAATGTGTAAGGCACTGGGTTCAATCCTCATCACCATAAAAAAATAAAGGTATTGTTTCCATCTACAACTAATATATGTAATTTTAAAAATAAGAATTTGAGGTTAATATTTCAGGTGCAATAATGATATTGGAGTAAGGTTATAACCTAAGGACAAAAGACTTCTTGCATTTCAGAGATAGCCTCTGAAATATTTATAGATGAACAGGTATGTTAGTGTGAAGTGAGGGAGATATAGAAAAACCTGGCCATATATGAATCATGAAGGATGGGTAATCAGGTTTCTTGTACTATTTTCTTTTATCATAGATTTGAAAATATTCATAATAAAATTTTTTATGTTTTTTTACTAATTTTTAAAATTTATATGACAGTGGAATGCATTACAATTCATATTACACATAGCACAAATTTTTCATATCTCTGGTTGTATACAAAGTATATTCACACCAACTCATGTCTTCATACATATACTTTAGATAGTGAAGTCCATCACATTCCACCATCATTGCTAATCCCCTGGCCCCTCCCTTCCCCTCCTACCCCTCTACCCTATCTAGAGTTTGTCTATTCCTCCCATGCTCCCCCTCCCTACCCCACTATGAATCGGCTTCCTAAAGTTTTTAAATGACAGGAAAATCAATCTTTGAACAAAAACTCAATGAGGAAATCACATTAAAGTAAATGTGCATATATGCTCAGGCAAAAGGAAAATTTTTGGATAAAATGTCAGAAATTCAGAAAGTAATAAATATAAATAAAAATATATGTTGCTACATGAAAATAAATATTGACTCTTTAAAATGATACATTGTGAATTTAAAATGTAAATAAAATACATGAAATGGCTTATACATTATAAAAAAGTAAATTAAAGTGTACTAAGGTAGTAGTTCTCAATTTTTTTTCATACATGAATCATCTTGGCAAGTTGTAGATTCTGATTAGAAGGCTTGGGGTGGGGCTGGAGATTTTACATTACTATCAAACTTTCAGGTAAATTTTATGTTGCCTATCTAAGAACACATTTTGAGTAGCAAGGGAAAGTTTCTTCACTGACTGGGAATAAGAAAAATACTATTAGGCTCTGAAAGTCATGATTACTATGGTCATCATCACAACTATGAGAAGTAAAACTACCTGTGCTAAAGCAGATTCACTGTGTACTGGTTGCCAGCTTCTTCCAGTGAGACAGAACACTCATCCACAAAGTATACAAAGCAAATTCATAACTTACAGATAGGCATCAAGGGACAATAGAAACCTAGGGTTCATTTATAAGTGGTCTCCCAAGGCTTAGGAAATTTTCCAAAGTAGACAAGTGTTACTTGCACATGCCCCTGTTGCATTGCAGCTAAGGGACCCTTGAAAGCAGCCCGTACAGATTTTTTTACCTCACGGAATTGTGGTTCACTGTGCTAAAGTGTTGATGATGATGTTTTGAAGGGAAGATAGGAATAGAGGCCTGGCTTTTCATCCAGTCCCTACCTGTCTCAGGTTGTTACATTGTCAGCAATGTCTACAGTAATTCTTGAGAACTACAGGTGAGAACATGAAGAGAACTGAGTCAGTTAAAGTTCATCTGGAGAACTGTCTTGTACTTAGTTAATAGCTTGGAAGATGGGATGGTAACATATAATCAATCCAAAAGGAGACAGAAACATAACAAATGGAAAGCCAGTATTTAGTTGGTAGATTCAAACCCAAATGTTTAAGTATTATTTTAAATACATATGGTCTGCATGCTCCAATTGAAAGACACAAGATTGTCAGACTGTTTCTTCATAAGAAATACTTGGAGTATGTGGTACAGAAATATTAAAAGTCAAGGAATGGGCTGGGGTTGTGGCTCAGCAGTAGAGCACTTGCCTAGCATGTGTGAGGCCCTGGGTTTGATCCTCAGCACCACATAAAAATAAATAAACAAAATAAAGGTGTACAACTAAAAAATAAATTTAAAAAAAGTCAAGGATGAAGAAAAGATGATCCATGGAAACGAACCAAAACACGGCTGTTTATAAATATCAGAAAAGGCAATGTTAAATTAAAAAATATTACTAGAGAAGAAAAAGAACATTTTGTAAAGGCAAAAACTTCAAGATTTTGACAGAGTGGACACACAAACTTTTCTTACAGTCAAAGCCATCTGGCTCGGGCTGCTCGGGAATTAACGGACTCCCCACCATACTATGATCCGGCCACTCTGAACTGACTCTAAACACACAGCCTTTTTTATAATTCTGTGTGTGGCTATAAACAAAATCCTTCAAATATGAGGATTTTCTCAGAGTAGGACACAGTGGGAGATAATGATTGTCATTGAGGGCACCCTTGGTTGGACTCCATTCGGCCTAGCATTTTGCCTGATGTAGTGGGAGCTTCATTCTGTGTTGCATAAATGTGTGGATGAAAAGGAAAAAAGGACTTCTGAAGGCTTCTCCAGGTTTAACATTCTTGGAATCCCCGTTTACTGAGCAAGGTCTTAGTCAAGATGGGAGGAAGGAATGAATAAATAATAAGTGTCAAGGGAGTCACAAAAGGATGGGAGGAAGCCATCTGGAAATGCTTAGTGCTTTTAACCCATTAGCTATTTATAGATGATGTTCACACAAGTGAGCATTTCAAATGAATGCCACATATCTCATGTTGATTTTTTTCCCTCATAGTCCCTTAGCTAAAACTATGAGGAAAAAAAATAGAAGGCAGTTTTATTAAGGATATGAGTGTCACCTGGCATGTCTGCTGCTTTCTTTCTGCCTCCCCCCATCACTGGGGATCATTCATCTTGGATTCTCAGAATCATCTGCACTCCTTCCCTATGTTTATTAGTCCACCTTCAGTTTCCATCCACTATCATCCTGTCACTCCCCTAGATGGTCCTCTTAAACCACACGTCTGGCTAACTTAACACACGCTGTCCAGGGCTAGCCTGGGAAAAGAGACACTCTTTACCCTGAAAGAGTCTGGAATTTCTGGCTGTCTCCTCTTGACTACTTCCATATACCTTGTTACCAGCCTTTGATGAGCTCACAGTGGTTCAATTGGCACTCCTCAGAAAAGGTGGGACAGTGGGTACTTTCACCACCTGTCCCTTTTTTGCCATTAGACATTTTTTTTTAAATGTGTGCATTTTATATTTACTTGCAGGCTTGTCAGAACTAGGTTTTCAAGTGCTCAGGAGTCTCATGTGGCTAGTGGGTATTGGATTGGACAGTTCAGACTTGTCTGCATAAGATAAAATGGAAACACGGAGAATAAAATTTTACTATGATAACTAATGTCATATGATAATAGAAATGTAAGCATTTTATAAACCTAAAAAAGTGAACTATAAATACAAAGTGGTAATCTGAACACCTTCACCAGACTCTTTGCATGTTGTACTCATATTTAGCCAGCAGAGGGCACTCGAAGCTGGCAAGACAGCTTTAACTTTGCACCACCAACCCTGAGAGAGCCCATCAAGTGAATTGTCTGGATGAGTTAGGAAAAAAATCATACTTTTACAAACGTGATACTTTGGAAGCAGTAGATGTTAATATGGAAAATTCGAGACTATCAGTAAGTAGAATTTAGAACAATTAATGCAGCAATCACTGGCCCACCAAAACCCAGTCACAAATGCCTTTTACTACATTGAATCATTGTGTCACCACACTTGGCTGGAATTTCTTTCAGGGTAAAGAGAGTCTCTTTTCCCAGGCTAGCCTTGGACAGCGTGTGTTAGATAGCCAGACACGTGGTTTAAGAGGGCCATCTAGGGGAGTGACAGGATGATAGTGGATGGAAACTGAAGGTGAACTATTTGTGTTCCAGGTTCTTCTGCACATGGGACTCAATTATATGTAATTGTAATTATACAGAGAGAATGTGGGGCTCAGGGAGATTTGAGTGTATTTTCAAAGTGATGGAAATGAACAACTAGAGAAAAGAGTTTGAAAAACATGGTATATTAATGATAGAATAAAATTCCTGATAGAGAACCCAGAGACACAGTCTTATATATGTGTTTATATATGTATATATGTGTACATATGTGTGTATATGTGTGTGTATACTACACACACACACAAACACACACACAGAGGTTGCTTTATCAGGAGGAAAGGAAGTGTGGATGCATATGAATTTGGAGATAGGAAATAGATGGAATGTCTTTCTTTTCGGGAGGAGTACTGGGGATTCAACTCAGGGGTACTCAACCACTAGCTCACATCCCAAGCCCTATTTTGTATTTTATTTAGAAACAGGGTTTCACTGAGTTGCTTAATGTCTCGCTTTTGCTGAGGCTGGCTTTGAATTTGTGATCCTCCTGCCTCAGCCTCCCAGGCCACTAGGATTATAGGTGTGTACCATTGCCACCCCACTTGCTCATCTGTCTTGTCCTTCCTTCCTTCCTTCCTTCCTTCCTTCCTTCCTTCCTTCCTTCCTTCCTTCCTTCCTTCCTTCCTTCCTTCCTTCTCCCTCCCTCCCTCCCTCCCTTCCTCCCTTCCTCCCTTCCTTCCTTCCTTCCTTCCTTCCTTCCTTCATTCCTTCCTTCCTTTATTTTTTGAGACAAGGTCTTGCTATGTTCCCCAGGCTAGTATTCAATCTTTGAGCTCAAATGATTCAAATGATCCTCCCACCTCAGCCTCCAAGTAGGTGGGACTACAGGTGCAGTGCGTGTCACCACACCTGGCTGGAATTTCTCTTCCCCTCCCTCTCTTTTTCCATCCCTTTCTCCTTCCCTCCCACCTCCTCTCTCTTTTATGTCTTTTTCTTCTGTAAATGAGAAGGGAACTTCCTGTTCTGAGAATGAGGGGGTAAGGTTGGAAGTTTGAGGAATGTGACATAAGAAGTTAAGTTATATTCTGAAATAGAATAGTGGTTTTTAGAAGCTTGTGGAGATTGGTGACAGTTTGGAAAGATGATTGAGGGAAATGATGGAGGGCCCTGACTAGGACTTGCTGAGCACTGCAGATTGAGAGAGCAGCTGCGATTGGATGCAGCACATTTATGGTGGCATCAATCTTCATGGCTGCTTGGTGTTCAGCAACCCATCAGCATCAGCAACTCATCTGCAGAAGCGGATGATATGAATGGTTGAAAGTAATCCAGGTGGAAGTTCAGGTGGGCATGGTGAAACAGGGATTTGCAGGGCTAGGAAAAAAAGAGGTCAAGGTGGAGCATCACGATATCTTGAAATGAGAAGAGGGTATACATCACCAAGACATGACAGGAAGATTGGAGTGCAGGTGTCATGAAATGAAGGAATTAGTCAGGAAGAGAATATATATTATAGATACGGAATAAACCTTGAGCCCAAGAAGTAAATAACTGAAGAGGAGTGCAAAGAAAGATGGCTGTAATTGAGGGGTCAAGGACATAAACTCTACTTAAGCACTGAGTCCCAGAACAGGGAAGGAGGAGACATCAATGGGGAGGCAAAAAAGAAAACAGACCTGGGCTGGACAATGATATCATGATGCTGATCTCCAACCTAATCTTGGGGTAATCAGGACTTTGTATGAATTTCTAAATATAGGAGTGTCAATGGAACAAAGACCCTTAGGGCAAAATGAGAATATTTTCAAGATAATTCGTTTTAATCACTGTCAGGTTTAATTACTATGTGGTTTAAGAGCATCAGCCAAACCTGGGTTAGAATTATGACTGAAGAAATCTAGTTCTTGGGCTGGAGATGTGGCTGGGCTGGAGATGTGGCTCAGCGGTAGCGCGCTCGCCTGGCATGCGTGCGGCCCGGGTTCGATCCTCAGCACCACATACCAACAAAGATGTTGTGTCCGCCGAGAACTAAAAAATAGATATTAAAAATTCTCTCACTCTCCTCTCTCACTCTCTCTTTAAAAAAAAAAAAATCTAGTTCTCTGTATGAGGTAATAATACAATCTATTTAAAAACATTACAGTGCCATTTTGAAGGAACACATCCAGTAAATGATTGTTTCTGTAATAAAAGTTAAGGGAAAAAAACATATGATTTTTGTTAGACGCTAGAGAATATTTACACTGGAAAGATGCTCAGAGTTCGTCATATGCAGTAGCCTCAATTGTCAACATATCAAGACTGAGAAAGTGGCTGGGTAATGTGCAGGATCATGTGATAGGACTGCCAGGAACTCTAGCCACCTTCTTTGTCTTTTTTAGATCTCAGGCTCAACTTTTTACTATGGGCTTCTCTTATGAAGGCATCTTTATTCAGCTTTCTTCCAATGCCTCATAGGGTAGGGCACTCACCACTGCTCAAGAAATGCATTATATTTCTCTCTTTTTTTTCCCCTCTGGGGCTGGTGTTGGGGTGAGTATAGCTCTAAGCATTAAGAGCACATTCCTCGTGGGCTGGGGCTGTAGCTTAGTGAGAGCGCTCCCCTGGCATGTGGGAGGCACTGGGTTAGATCCTCAGCACCACATAAAAATAAAATAAAGGTATTGTTTCCACCTACAACTAAAAAATACATACATTAAAAAGTACATATATTAAATGCAAAATAATTTCAATGATTTTTTTAAAAAAGAGTACATTCTTCACGGAGCAAAGATCAGTTTTCTTTCTTTCCGTTTCTTTATGCCCTCTGACAGTTGTTTTCTCCTCTATATGACAGCGCTTTAGATGTTTGAAGACAGTAGCTGTGTCTCCCCTGATGTTCCATTTCTCTGAGACTGCTCTCCCCAGGGTCATCGGTAGCCTTTCATGATATATCCCAGAGCCTTTTTCCTCAGAATCCCTCCTGTTGCCTGTTATAGTCTGTCTCTGTTTCTGTTGGAAACTCACTTTCAGGCCTTGATCTGAGTGCAACAAAAGTAAGTGGGGCCATCACTGTTCTTAGTTTGGTCACAGTTTGTACCTTTACAGCCTACATTGATCTTTAATTTAAACATTCCATCTGTTTTCTCACACATCACTATCACTGACTTCTTAGAAGTTCAGTTGAGTTTTGCAATGAGGAGAAATCTTGCCCCTTTTCCAAGTTAATTTTGTTAGACATATTTATGAATATTTTTGGATCCTGATTCTGGAAAATTGGATTAATGTGCAGATTTGATGAACATTGGCTAAGGCTTGGGTGACTGGCAGCTGCTTCATTTAGTACCCTAAAAAAATGTCTGTTCAGTTAAAGTCCCTGAGCCTGGCATCTCCCCAGGAAGGTGAGAGCAAAGAGAGATGCACATGCCTCTGGGAGCATACTTCTTTGTTGGAGGAGATGAAATAAAAATGAAGAGTTTGCAAACTCCAGTGCTTATATGATCCTGGCCTATGACAAAGTTTTGTTTTGTTTTTATCAGAAGCAAAAGGATTATTCTTTTTTTTGGGGGGGGGGGAAGGAATTATTTTAGATTTCAAATTATGCTCTGCCACTAGTTGGAAATTAAATATTCTTTAGTTTATAAGATAGGTGTTCTAGTAAATGGGAAATTGTTGTATTTCCTCACTTGGAATAATAAAATGTGGCACTCTGTTGGTCTGCCAAATGAATAAAAAAAGTCATGAAATATCCAATTTGTAGAGATCACTGGTCTCTAACTTATTTGTTATATGCATTAAATAAGTTAAGCGAATTATTAATGTTTTACTTCCTGTGAATACTGATTTCCACTTCAGAAATAATCAGTAAATTAGAACTCACTGTGCGTTAAGTCTAGAGAAGATTGCCAGTCCTAACAGTCTTAATTCTCACAGCAACCCAATGAGGTCCGACTGCTATAAGCTCCCATCTGGAGAGGAGGAGCCATGGTGCAGGCTAGTGTGGCATCATGGGTGTGTACTGTTAGCCAGTACATGGGGTTGCCTTTCAAGGTTTTTGATCAGCTAATTGAAATGTGGCTAGCACAGAAACATAGTTGTGCGATAGAAAATTGCATTCAATAGAAAATAGGATCCTCCCTAGAACTTCTCTGCAGCCCTGTATAGGTCAGTTAAACTCTTGTGGCCTCCATTTATTCATCTGTTAGATTCAGGTTAGTGAAACCCTTTTCCAGCTTTAAAAATTAAGTTTTTTAGTTTCATTGATAGAATGTAATAGGAAAGAATAAAGGAACAATAAGTGAATGAGAAGAAATGAGGTACATGCTCCAGCTTGTATTTATTTCCCTTTAGGAAAATATGAGGTAGCTGTCAGAAATACAAGGTAGACACAGCCTTTGTTCAAGATGAGGAAAGAGAAAAGTCAGTGAGAGTGAGGGTAAATAGGAGGCAATGAAATTGGTGTCTGCGCTCAGGGAAGTGACCAGCCCATTAATCAGACTTTGCCAGGTGGCACAGAGAAAGCCATCAGCCCAGTAGAAAGTGGGTTATCTTGGTAATGCTAGGTCTTTCCAATCTTGCTCTGTCCTCTGTTCCTCCCTTTTAATTGACATGCTCAGCACTTTTGATCTATAGCAATTAAGAGGGAGCTTTTGCTGATGGAAGCTAGTCAGACTTTTGAAGCTGACACCAGGACCAGAGAGAAAGAGAGCTGCATCCGCTGTGGGAGCCTTGGCTGTCAGGAGATGATGGGGCCTGCCCCTCCCAGGGGAGATCGCCTTTGGCAGGAGCAAGTGCTCTCACCTAGAGGCAGCCCTGCTAGTGAGATGAGAGTAGTATGCGCCAAGTTAGCAGACATAGCGAAGGAGTGAGCTGGCAAAAAGAATCACATCACATCTGCCAGGGAAAGGCGATCAAAAGCAACAGGATTCGGGCAGCTGGCAAAAGGTGACCCTTGGATGCTTGGCTGTTTCAAAAATACAGTGATCCCAAAGACGGTGAGAAAGTGAGCGAAAGTGAGCAAATGGGCTCCTGGCAAGGCACGTCAAGTTAGATGATCTCCTTCCCTCCCTCTCTCTCTTTCTCTTTCACTTCTTCCCTCTCTCTCTTGTCTTTTTAAAAACCCATCCTTTCTAGTTTACTACTTACATATTATTAAGAACTAATATTTTATACAAGATACATAATTGTAGATTTGGGGGTGTTCCAGCTGGACCCTGTTTATTGTGTGGGGGACCCTGCTGGCACTGACCAACAAGCAGGAGACGACTTGCTTTTCCTTTGCTTGCTATCAGTTGACAGCCAGATGTTGAAATGAAATGAAAAACTGCATCATTCCAGATTCTGAGAGTAAATTTTGCTAAAAGCCATGCCTGAGGCAGAAAAGGAGGGTATTTATTTCTACATGTGAGAAGGAATATTTTAACCACCTGAATGTGGTTCTTGAACCTCATCTTTTGTTTTCTGTTTTGTTCATCCTGTGACTTTACAAAGAGAAGAGGTCACTTTCTCATGGAGGTAATTTAGTTTTCTATTTTCTTTATAACCAGATGGTAACTGTTTGGGATGCACTCTCAGCAGGAAAACATTTAACATTTTAAAATAAATACATTGACTGCAATTAAGCCAACTATAGCATGTTTATTCATTAAGGCTAGAATTTTGTTAAATGCTTATTAAAAACATACTTTATATCCTAGAAAACCTTTATATACAACCAGAGATATGAAAAATTGTGCTGTATAAGTGTAATAAGAATTGTAATGCATTCCACTGTCATTTATTTTTTAAAAATCAATAAAAAAAGAAAACCAATTCACTGTTCTATTGCAGAAAGACATATTGAGGGAACTGTAGCTGATGATCCTCACAGGCTCTGCCCCAGGTCACCAGCTTGTTACTGGCAGAAATAGGTCTTGGATTTCTTGTCTTTGACTCCACCTTGTACTCTTTCCAACCTGCTATCCCACCTCTCTTTTCAAATAAAAATCTGTTGTCCAGTGACAGTCTGTGATTTCTCTGGCCTTGTTAATCCAAGTGTGGTCTGGGAACTAGCATCATGTTCCTGGTAACATGTTAAAATGCAGAACCTTAGATCCCACCTCGGACCCATGGAATCAGATTTTTTTTTTTTAATTTTCATTGTTGGTTGTTCAAAACATTACATAGTAAAAGGCGAAAGATTTATACGATCTGAAGAGAAACCAGAGTATACTAGAAAGGCAATATGTCAATCAATGGAAGGGTAACTGATGTGATACAGCAATCTGTATACGGGGTAAAATTGGGAGTTCATAACCCACTTGAATCAAACTGTGAAATATGATGTATTAAGAACTATGTAATGTTTTGAACGACCAACAATAAAAAAATAAATAAATAAATAAATAAAAAAGAAAAAAAAACATTACATAGTTCTTGACATATCATATTTCACACTTTGATTCAAGTGGGTTATGAACTCCCATTTTTACCCCGTATACAGATTGCAGAATCACATCGGTTACACATCCACTGATTTACATATTGCCATACTAGTGTCTGTTGTATTCTGCTGCCTTTCCTATCCTCTACTATCCCCCTTCCCCTTCCCTCCCCTCCCATCTTCTCTCTCTACCCCATCTACTGTAATTCATTACTCCCCCTTGTGTTTTTTTCCCTTTCCCCTCACTTCTTCTTGTATGTAATTTACATACAAGTGGAATCAGATTTTGAATTCTAATTTAGTTCCCAAACAATTCTTATGCAGATGGAAGGGCATGATCACAAGTTCTAAAGTGAGACTTCTAGGTTCAAGGGATGGATATATCTCATTAGGGTAGGTTATTTAGGTTGGATGGGATTATCAAGCAACACATTGTACATATTTCATTTATAAGGCTGTTGGTTATTATGTCATTCAGCCTGTTATATAACAAATATTTGGTAGCATAGATTAAAAAACATATTATTATTTGAAATCAACATACAAAATTAAAAATGATCTCTGACTCTACGCTACTGGATAAAGTAAGGTCTTTTGAGTCTGATATGCAAAGCCTGTCCTAATTTGATGTATAATAATAGGGGATCAGGACATTTCTAAACTTGTTTTTAGAAGTGAGTGGAAAGATATGAAACAGGGCTATTCTCTTCCTCTGAGAAGTAAGCAATTTATTACAAACTCAAAATATCTTTTGCAAAACATAAGTTGCAGGCAAGGAAAATTTCCTACCCACCTAAGTGAATTTTCTCATTAGTAAGGGAAGGCCTGACATTGCAAACTTAAACTCTGTTATTCCCACTATGGAATGCAGGGCAGGGGTTACATTTGCACATAAGATTTTGATTCATGTGTTGTTTTCTCTCCTCTGCATCCATGGAGCCTCTGCCTTGTCCTTGACTCTCCCTATTCCAGGAATTGATTAAGGAGCCTTCTTCCAAACCATTTTCCGTAATGCAAACAGAAATGTCACTTTAAAAAAACAAACAAAATCTGAGAATCTTATCTCCTGCTTAGAACTCCCAGAGTCTTCTATTCTTTTAAAATGAAGCCAAAACTTCTTAATAGACCTCCATCTGAATGTCAACTCTCATGTTGCTCCTAGCCAATTCACTAATGCAACCTGTTGTCCTTGATGGGGTCCCAGATAAGAAAAGAGCACTCTTGCTCTGCAAAAGGCATTATTGGGACAATGGAGGCAGTTTGGATGAGGTCTGAATATCATGAGACACATTACATCAATGTTAATTTCCTAATTTCATTAGTTGTACTGTGTTTATGTAAGATAGAAAACTACACTTTAGTGTTTAGAGATAAAGGATTGTCACCCTGTCTGCCACATAGATTATTTAGAAAAAAAAGGTATTATATACTCTCTCTCTCTCTCTCTCTCTCTCTCTCACACACACACACACACACACACACACACACACAGATATGTGCACAATACACACATATGTGTATATATGTGGAGATAGAACTGAGAGAGAGAACACTATTGATTGACCCCCTGCAAAATGAAATCTGGCTCTGTCTGTGAGTGGCACTGATGTTGAAGGCGGGACATCTGGGAATGATTGAACCCCTAGGGCTCCACCCTCATGGTGGAACTAATTCTGTTTATAAATGGCAAGTTGGTCCTTTTTGTCTCTTAGCTGATCTGCCTTCCACTATGTGGTGTCACAGCATCCTGGTCCTCTCCACATGCTGGTGCCTTCATCCTGGACTTCCCAGCTTCTAGGACTGTATTAAATTTCTGTTTATTCTAAATTATTCAGACTTGGGTAGCTGCTATAGCAGCAGGAAACAGACTAGCACAGAAATTGTTAACAGAGGAGCAAGATTGTTGTTGTAACAAATTCCTGAAAATGTAGCAATAGTTTTGGAACTTGGGGGAATGGTTAGAGATTGAAGCAGTTTTGAAGTGAATGCTGGGGAAAAGCCATTGCCATAAACAGAGCATTTAGGGTGATTCTGGCAAGGGCGCAGGAGAAGAGAGCAGCTGTGGAAAGACTGAAATGTCTTGGAGAAAACATGGTTGTAACCAGAATGTTGGCAGAAATATGGACAGTAGACTCTTCTGATAAAAACTTAAATGAAAAATGGGGACAAGACCTTGAAAACTTACTGGGTTAGTCAGCTTTGTGTCACTGTGACCAAAATACCTCACCAGAACAACTTAGAGGATGAAAAGATTATTTGGGACTCAGTGGTTTAGAGGTCTCAGTCCACAGGAGGCTGACTCAATTGTTCTGGGCCCAAAGTGAGGCAGAAAATCTCGGTGAAGGTCCCAGTGGAGGAAAGTTACACAGCTCATGGCAGAGTTGGGAAGCAGAGAGAGAAAGAGAGAGAGAGAGAGAGAGAGAGAGAGAGAGAGAGAGGGGTAAGGGGCCATAGAGAAGATGCACTCTTCATGCACAGGACATGATCCAGTGACTTTCCTTCCAGCCATGCCCCACCTGCCTACATTTACCCACAAGCCATTCCATTCACACTAGGATGAACTGATTAGGTTTCAGCTTCCATAATCCAATCATTTCACCTCTGAGTATTCCTGCATTAACACAGGAACTTTTCAGTTCCACCTCATATCCAAACCATTACACTGATCAAAGGGCCACTCATGTTATCAAGTGGGAAAGAACTCTGCTTAACTGTGTCCCATATTCTAGGACTTTGTGGAAGACAGAACTTAAGAGTAATGGTATTCTGGGGGAGGAAGTATCTAAGCAAATATTCCTGATGTTGTGTGGCTTCTTTTAATAGTATATAGTAAAATGTGAGAAGAGAAAAATGATTTAAAGATGTAATCTATAATGAAAGGGGAAGCAGATCTTAAAGATTTAGAAACTTTCCAGCCAGGTCATGCAAAGAATGAAAAAGCATGTTTAAGAGAGAAAACAAAGGTTTTTATGGTCAGGCTACCCTTTGCTAAAGGGATTAGTAGGGAATGAAGAAAGCAGGCGCTGTTCATCAAGACACTGGGAGATCTGCCTTACCATCGCAGGCTGAAGTGCTCCGGCCTTGGGGGCAAGATGGTATTCAGGGACAGGCCCAAGGGAACCCTGTAGGCTTGCTGCCCAGGGCCTCATTGGGACTCCCTGCATTCCAGTGCACCTCAGCACCCGCTTCTGTGTGGCTCAATTGTGGTTCAGGCACCACTTTGGAGGGTACAAGTGATAAAGCTTGGTGATTTTCCCATGGTGCTAACTCAGAGGCAGGCAGAGCAAGCAGCTGCAAGGACTGGCTTGTTCCACCCTGATTCCAAAGAATGCCTCAGATAGCCTTGGGGCTCAGGCAGAGACTCACTGTAAGGACAGAGCCACCACAGACAGCCCTTAGTAGGACAAGACTCAACAGAGCTGTAAGGCCATGGCTGTCCTTGAGTCCCCAGAACTGATGAGACACAAGGGTGTATTGTCAGCTGAGGATGGCTGCAGGCACCTAACTCCACTCCACCCAATATGGGCTGTGCTCAGCAAAGCCTTGGGGAGTGCACCCACCAGGAGCCTTCAGGAACCAGTCCTTGTCCTAGTGTGTCCAGATGGTGGCACAAGGAATCTAAGCTGATTTTTCTTAGGACTCAGATGTAAGGTTGTTTGGACTTATTGTTGATTATTTGGGACCTGTTACTCCTTCCATTTTTCTGTGGCTCCTTTTTTGTAATAGGAATCTGTGTCTATGAGTGTCCCACTGTTGCATTTTGGAAGTAGATAATTTATTTAATTCCAGGAGCTTACAGCTTTAGGGAAAGTTGTTGCTGAAAGGAATTAAGATTTGGGGAGCTTTGAGGATGGAAAGAGTGTATTTAGCATGTGAGAGGGACATGAAAAAGAATGCTATAGTTTGAATGTTTGTCCCCTCCAAAATGCATGTTGAGATTTGGACGCCATTTTGGCAGTGCTGGGAAGCGGGATTTGGGAAGGTAATTGAGCTGGGAGGGTGCTGCCCTCTTGGATGGCATGGTGGTAATGGTATGGTTTGAATATGGCTTGTCCCTGTGGAATTTGATTGCCATAGTGATGGCGTTGGGAGGTAATTAGGTCATTAAGCTGGAGAGAACAGGTTGTAATAAAGTATGTTTTACTGGAGCACACTTGCCCTTCCACTTCTCCACTATGCCATGAGGTAGCCTGGAGTCCTTGTCAGATGTGGGCACCCGATTGCAGACTTCCCAGCCTCTGGAACTGTGAGCCAAATAAGATTTTCTCCTTTACAGATTAGCCAGTTTTAGGCATTCTGTTATAGCAATAAAAATGATGGATTTAGGTGAGTGAGTACCATTTACAAAGGATTTTTCCTTTTTGTCCTTCCCCTTCTACCATGCAGCAAGAAAAGTTGTCACCAGATGCAAAGCCTTGATCTTGGACTTCCCAGCTTCTGGTGGTACAAAAGAAAATTTTCTGTTCATTGAAAATTAGCCAGTTTCAGGCATACTGCTGTAACAACATGGAAAGAGCTAAGAAAGCATGTATGGGGTGGCAAGGTGGTGAGGGTGGTTCATGCCTGTAATCTCAGCAACTCAGGAGGCTGAGGCAGGAGAATCACAGGTTCAAAGCCAGCCTCAGCAACCTAGGGAGACCTTAAGCAACTTAGCAATGGCCTATCTCAAAATAAAAGATAAAAAGAGCTAGGGGATGGCTCAGTGATTTAAAAGCCCCTTAACTCTGGGTTTAATCCCTGGTACCCCTGCCCCCCCCCCATGTGTGGGAATAAAAAACATGAGCAGTTAAACATATAACATTTGAGGAATTTTGAGGAAAGAATTTTAGAATTTCTTCATATAATAATTGCAACTATTCTGTGAATCTAAATTTGAAAACCATAATGGGAAATAAATTTTTATCATGTTATCATGTGGATCATTTGGGTGTCACTACATTTTCATTGTAAGATAGCAACCCATTAAATAATTGAATGATATTTTATTAACACACATGAGTCGTACCTATTAATGAGGTTCAGTGTGATACATCCATACATGTGTATAGTATACACTGATAAAACCCAAGCCTCCACTCACATCCTTCCTAATCTACTTCCTAATTTACTTTCAGGTCAATACTCTTTAGATTCCATATAGAAGAGAGAACATGTGGTACTTGCTTGGCTTATTTTTTAACAAAATCTTATGACATAATAGGCATACTATGATTTGAGTGATATAAGCTATGCATACTTATCTATTTCAGAATAGAAATAGTCTGGAAGAGTAAGCATATACATACTAAGGATAGTTAGCCCTTGGCAGTGGGCCTTATGGGAATTTGAACACATCTTTCCTTTTGCTTATCTATTTTTTCTTAATTTATTCAACTTAAATTAGTATTGGTTAAAATGGAAAAAAAACAATTAAATTCTTGTACTTGCACATTTTCTGTTTTATTCCATCTTGCTTGGAAATCAAGATTACAAGTAATGAATTTATTTTGCATCTTAATTTGCAAAATGTGCTGGGTGCAGTAGTGAATGCCTGTAATCCTAGTAACTCAGGAGGCTAAGGCAGGAGGATTGCAAGTTCAAAGCAGCCTTAGCAAAGCAACTTAGTGAGACCCTGTCTCAAAATTTAAAAAAGTACAAAGGGGCTGGGGATGTGGCTCAGTTGTTAAGCACCCCTAGGTTCAATCCCTGGTACAAAAAAAATAAAAAAGAAAAAGAAACCTAAACTCAATTTGCAAAATGTTAGTGCCTAATTTAACCTTGCTGATTACAGAAATTCAGTGGCTTTTCTTGTACTTGTTTTTCCTTAGCTGTTGGTTGACATGAAAAATTAAACCTTTTTAAAAATGTTTTTATTAGTGCATTATATAATAGTTGGATTCATTTTGACATAATCACACTTGAATCAATAGTTCTCACCTATTTTAACACTTGAATTTTAATTGTGACTTCTAGAAATGGACAAGCTAAATGATTTAGATAAGTATATATCCATTTGCTACTAGGGAGGATATTAAACAGGGCCCCCAAAAATAAAAGTCAGGCACAGAGAAAAGTCATTAAAGATCTAACTGCCCTATATACTCCTAAGGAAACCCAGAAGGCAAAGTTCTTGCAACCACAAGAAGAAGTGAGAATATGGACATAGATATTGGCAAGAGAATTATTGTGCATACTCCTTTATGATTACTAAACTTCTTAATGAGCTGAAAACAAAGTTAGTAATTGAAAACAGGGTGAAGAAAAAGGAGGTGGGAAATATATGTCAAAACATGACTATTAAAGTATTGATTATAAAAAGAAGTGAATAAAAATACAGCTCTGGAGGCTGAGACCAGGAGGATGGCGAGTTCAAAGCCAGCCTCATCAACTGAGAGGCACTAAACAACTCAATGAGGCCCTGTCCCTAAATAGAATACAAAAAATAGGGACAGCTATGTGGCTCAGTGGTTGAATACCCCTGAATTCAATCCCTGGTATAAAACAAACAAACAAAAACAAACAGTGAATAAAAACAAATCTGGGAACACTTTGAAAGTGTGTGTGTTTATATTTGTGTGTCTATGGGAGTGTATGTGTGTATGTATGTGTTGTATGACATAATTTATATAAGAAAACCCCGAAAATCCTATATGTGTGTCATATATATGTATATGAATGTGTATGTGTGTGTATGTGTGGGTGTGTGAAATGTTGATGAATGTCAAATTTTTCCAGTAAAAGTAGAGCAGAAATTAAGTTTTACTTTCTAAATCATTGTATTTTCTTTTCAACTGCTATAACAAACATATTATTTTTTAGTTTGATAAAAAAGTAAGAAAACATAGTTGGCTTCAGTATCTTTATTAAGGAAGAAACAGTGTCAGCTCATGCTAAATCTAACCCAAAGGTGATTACCTGCATGATTACAGTGTGGTTCAGCAGATTCTCAGGTCCTTGAAGACATCTGAGCCTTAGTATATAAAGGTTCTCTGTATTATGATGGAATTTCTGCTTAGCTTGGGCTGCCATAGCAAAGTATTATCCACAGAATAGCTTGTAAATAACAGAAATTAATTTCTTATAGTTCTGGAGACTGGAAATCCAAGATCAAGGAGCAGGCATGGTCCAGTTCTGGTGAGGACACTCTCTGGGTTACAGATGGCTGACTTATTATCTCCTCACGTGGCAGAAAGAGGAAGAGAGCTCTCTGGGGTCCACTTTATGTGGGTACCAATCCCAGTTATGCTCCCATTTTTCTGCACCTTCATGACCTAATTACCCCCCAAAGGTTCCACCTCCTGTATATCACTTGGTGATACCTGTTTGATGCAGATTGGGAATGCTTTCTTGTTTCCTGGTGTTGAAGAATATGAACACCCAAGAGACAAGCAAGGGAAGAGAGCACGTTTTATTTAAGAAAGAGACAGAGACTTTTCCGAAGAGAAAGGCCCCAGAATTAGGTGTTCACAGGAGCCAGTGAGACTTGCTTTCTTATGGACCTTAGAACCCCTTTCTTTAATCATTGTCCTCTCTCTTTTTTTTAATATTTATTTTTTAGTTGTAGTTGGACACAATACCTTTATTTTTATTTATTTATTTTCATGTGGTGCTAAGGATGGAACCCAGGGCCTCGCACATGCTAGGCAAGCACTCTACCACTGAGCCACAACCCCAGCCCTCATTGTCTTCTCTTTCTTTCCCATGTACGTGGCCAAGGGCAGGAGCACAGAGGTTAATTGTTAGAAACCCAGAATGAGAGTAGCACAATGGCAGAGCTTAACCATTAGCAACCCTCTGTTCTCTCTTTGATAACTAGTCCTCACTCTCTAGGCCCCCATCCTTTCTTACCTATGCTGACTGCCTGACCTTTGCCCCTGCCTCAGTTTGCTGAGGAATGTGACATATCCTGGCCTGAGTGAACAGGGCTGCGGGCAAACTGCTTTTTGGCAAAGAAAGCATATGGAGGTCAGCACAGTGGGCCCATTTTATAGAATTATTCTCTTAATCTTGTCTTCCCATCATTCTCATCTAACTGTCCCCTAACAACAGAGGTAAGAATTTCAACATATAAATTTTGGAGGACACAAGTGTCCAGCCCATTGCATGTGCCTTGCAGAGTGACCTCTTATGTGGATGTCCTGCTGCAGGGGGCTAGAGTTTCCAGTATTTGACTTTCCCATTCAGCTGGGTCCATGAACCCATGGATTTACTTAGTTGTTGTTTGTTGTTGCTTTTGTAGTAAAAGCCACTAACACCATGCTCCTGAGACTGAGCTACACATTCAGTCATATTGTGTCTCTTCACCTAAAGCCAACATTCCCCCAGAAATCTGGCCCAATGTCATCTAAAAATCTCTGTTTCAGTATTATAAACTGAGTCAAGCAATCGGTATATGCATGGCTTTTCAAATCTATCATAAAGAAGTCATTACTAGGATAAGTTTCTAGAGATCTCAGAATTGAGGCTCTCTGAATATAACAAGGATACGATGTGTAACTGCAGGTTTAAGCCCATTCTTGAAAGTATCCACCTCAGTTGGATTGATTTGTGGATCCTTGGGCCAACTTTGAGACCTTCACACTCATCAGTAAACTCAATAGTGATACTGACTAATGATTGCTGGATTTTACTGTGAACTGACATTCCAAATGACAGCCCCTACTTGCTCAAGAAGAATGAGAGGGGTCTTTGGTTTCTCTAGCTTAGATTCCAATGCTTCCAATGGCCTTTGGGGCCATGCTTAACCTGATGTTTGGGGGAAGCTTCATAGAAGAAGATAAAGTAAAATAGTTCTGGAGAGCAACAAGCACAATCAATCAGTTCAAAGGGCAGTCTACATACCTTTATTTGACCCACAGGTAGCACAGGTCCTAAGACTCTGCCTCCAGAGATACACACACCCTTATAGGATGGGGAAGGGAATTGGTCGTGTCCCAGGCTAACCTGACTTTTCTAGAAAGACCTAATCATTGGTGTTCTCACACCCACTGTGAGATCCAGAAATAGTCCAGTTCACAAATAATTTGGAATTCCCTTAAATGGCCTGATGGACTATCAAGCATATTTACATGTTCTGGGAACTATCTGGAATTATGTGCCAAAAAGGCTGGTTTGGGAAAGTTATATTTCTGAAGCTAGACACCAGCTAGATTAGATCTGTTGTAGAAGCCATTGAGAAGACCCAATATGAGGTTCCAAGGCTCTCCAGACTCTGTGGAAGAAGCACGAGAAAATCCTGTTTCTAGGGATGATATTAGTTGTGGAGTGTTGTTACCATTCTATTGCTGGCTCTGACCTTCATTAAAGAACAGCTTTTGCTCGTGGGCTTGGCTGGTTGTGTTTGGCAAATTTTCACAGGTTTGGGCTTATTTGAAAGGACAGCCCTAATACTTAGAGGATCCGTGGGTGTTTAAGTCAATTATTTATAACCTGAAATCTTGTACATTCACTCTCCAAAGGAGTAATGCAATATGGATGAGGTCTGAGTTCTGCCTCAATGCATAAACCATGCTCAGCATCCTTACAGAATGGTCTTCTCCATGTGGAGCCTTTTGGCAATCTCTCTGGTTTTTAAACTTTTATAGCCCAGGTATTGCTCAAGGTGAATCAGATGTCCATAGAATTGTATTTTGTTAGTAACATTCTTATGGAATGTATATTTGATTCTCTTCTTTCATTAAGGTACATGTGAGCTGAGTTTTCAGCATGAGAGTACTGGTTAGTATGATTTCTTCAAATTCTAAAATAATACAAAGAAATATTATTATTTTCATTTTGCTGAAAAGTAACTTTAGGCTATAATAGATCAAATTCTTTGCCGACAATCGCAGAGCATATGGTTGAGACTGTTTAAAAAAAATCTGTTTGACCTTAAGTTTAATTTCTTCATTAGCTTAGAGGCTGTGAAATTTTAGCATGCAACAGAATTTACTGGAGGCATTTATAAAAGGCAAATTTCTGAATGCTATCTCCAAGTATATGATTTATTGTGGCTCCCAAATTTGCTTTTCTAACAAGTTCCCAGTTGATGCTGATACCTATAGACTGAGTATGAATTCACCCCAAATACTGATGTCAAATCCTAATGCCTATTGTGATAGCATTCCGGGCATGATAAGGTCATGAGTGTGAGGCCCTCAAGAATGAAGTTAGTGTCCTTACAAAGGAGGTCCCAAAAGAGTTCCTTTCTTCTTTTTACTACAGTGAGAAGCCATCTGTGAACCAGGAATAGATCCTCACCAGAAACCAAGTTTGTTTACACTTTTATCTTGAATTTTCAAGACTTCAGAACTGTGCAAAATAAATTTCTGCAATTTATAGGCTACTTCCTTTGTGGTGTTTTGTTATAGGAGTCTGAAGGTACTAACTGACTGATGATGTTGGTTTAAGGATCGTATTTTGAGAACCACCGGCCTCTAGGCTGAGGTCTTGGGAATGCTCATTTATTAGAGTCATATTTTAAAAGTTTATATTGCTTTTCAGTTTGTAGAGTGCCATCAACATCTTTTATATTGTTGTGTACAATATAATATGTGAGTGATCCCAGTAATTCTGGGTCATGTTAGATTAAAGTTTTTACTCTTCGGACTCTTCTTTGAAAGGAAGACTTCGGTTCCTTAGGGAGGTATGTAACTCAATAATTTTATTTTATTTCACTGTGAATATAGGGCAAAATTTTGCTTCAATGTGGCTGAAATAATTTATCCTCTGATATCTCTGGAACATGTCCTTAGAAAAACTTAATTTTTTTTACTTTAAAAACCTGAAACTTAATCCTTGAGTGTACCCTTTCTACTTGGGCATGTTGACCACATTTCTGAACTTCCTGATAATTATAACTGCTTCATCATGACTCCCTGTACAATAGCTATATGACATATGATCATGCCTAAGGCCCCAGCTCCATGAGCATTTTGTTGTTGTTGTTGTTTTGTTCTGTTTTTTTTTTTTAAATTTGTCAAACAGAGTAATTCTGTGTGGATCATATTAGATAAAAGATGGGCAAAGGATATGTAACCTCTAAAACCACGACATTACATTATTGTAATTTAAAAAAAAAGATTAAAGTGAGTTAGGGGCCTAGCTATTTTGCTTGGGTAGTCTGCCTCTAGATAATGTCAATATGATGAACTAACAGGTCTGCCTAACTGTTGAGAGAGGAAAAGCAAAGCTCAGCTTGTTCCGAACATCCATGGGCATTGTGTACCCCCATTTCAGAGATCGTGTTGGTCCTTGGCTACTCCTGACAGGTTGTATGTTATGTGTGCTGACAGTACTCAGTGGGGTTTCAACAGCACCGAGCTTGTGGGCATTTTTAGAGCAATTTTGTTATGATTCACTTACCATCAGTCTAAGGTGGGTATAGCCCTAAAACTGTATCTCAAGTACACCGTAATGGTTGGTCTGTTAGTTCTATTTATTTCCTTTTTTTTCTAAGATAAACAAAAGCATCATACTGTTTTCTGAACCTCAAGTATTTAACATTTGAAATAACACTGACTTAAAACAATGTTACTAGGTTTTCATTTAATTCTTCATTAAACGAGAATGTGAATAGCTTAAGGGATCAAAATTTCTGGGTTAACTTTTTAAGAGGAATCAAAAATTGGTTGTTAATGGAGAAAACCTCTGAACTCAGAAGCTCATTGTATATTCTGTATTTTTTTGCAGAAAATACCCAAATTACCCATAAAACTTTTATGAACAGGGCAATTTTTGAAGCATAAAGTAATGTTGAAGCTCTCAAAGTGAAGAAGATAAAATTGTTCCTCACCTCCTCATGCCCCACACCCCTCTTTTGGCCTAGTTTTTAGTGGAAACCTCTTTTATAAAATTGCTCCCTGTTCATTTCCTCTTTTCTGAGTGATTGATGTCTAGGGAATTTTGTTTTGCCTTTGGTAACTTCAGGGACTACATCTTTTGCTCACTGGTTTCAGCACATATTTGTGTCTGTACCATTTTCTGGCTCCAAAGAGCAGGAAGGACATCTTTTTTTTTTTTTTTTCCTTCTCTCTCTCTCTTTTCCTGAATCTCCTTATCATACCAACTTATGGTCACTAGAGGAGACAGTAAACCGTGTATAGACTGGTATTTGTGGAGCGATCCTTTACAGTGTCAGTCAGAATCCTATTGGGAAAGCAGAAAACACATTAGTTTTTCAAAAGAGGGTAGCTGCTTTGGGACATTGTTAAACAGATGTGGATGAGCCAAAGAAGAGAATAGAATATTGGTGACCTAGAATAGCAGTTGCAGGAATAACCCAGAATAAAGAGGAAACAGTGAAGTTAAGGGACCTAATGTGGCTAATTTAAGGAACACAGAAAGAAAGTGCAGGCTTTACCAAGTGTCACTCCCAGAGCAGGTAAAGAGAAAGGGGGTGAGGCATAAAGAAGTTCTTTCTCCTCTCCTCCCACCATCTAATATTACTCTATAATGCTGCCTACTGGTAGAATTTCACAATTAGCTATCTTGCATGGGAGTCTGGGATATATAGTTAGCCATGTTTTGATCCCCAGCATTGCAGATTAGACTGAATTTGGAGGAAAGAGAAAATGGATAATTAATCTGTGCAGTCTTTATAATTCTTAATGCAAAGGAAGGCATTTCTAAGTAGACTACCGCTATATTTATAAGGCTACTATCATAGCAGGGGTCCATATGCAATTTAATATACTATGAAATTTGATCAAGTGGTACTTTAAATTACTAATTGAAACTCATGTGCTTTTATTCTGTACTTTATGAGGTTCTGTCTCTCTGTATCCCTGGTAGAGAATATTTAAAATTAACATTTGGAAATTTGGCATATTCAATTTTTAGAATTTACTTAATCTCTTTCTAAGGTAGAATTTGCACTCTATCCAATAAAGTAGGAAAAACTGTAAACATATTAAATTATTTTAAAAAGAACTAAAGTATATGACAAATTATTTCCTCAAAAAAATAATTTGAGAGTGCACAGTAATAGAAATTTTAAAAAATGACTTTAGAACTCACCTAACCAATGAACCTTAAGTTTCTCCAGTTATATCCATACATGGTCAATTCTTATCATAAAGATTTTAGTGCTGACAGTAATGGATTTTTTTTTTTTCACTCTTTACACACAAGACTTCCTTAACCCAGTTTTCTTGAATTACATGAATTGGAAAATATTCAGGTGATTGAGTAAAGGAGGGAAGTGCAAATGGCCTAGGTTGGGATGTCAACTCAGCTTGTTAAAAAGAGTTATAATTAGAATCTATGCTAATCACAAGGCAAGCATTATCTTTTTTTTAAATGCATATTATTCTCTGCTCTGTCTATATATATGAAATAACATATTTTACTTTTTTGGTGTAAGAAGTTAACAAATATAGTAATATTTGATCACTTTAATGGATAGGATCCATACACAGATTAGTTTATCAAGTAGTTGCTGAGGATTGTATGTAATTGAAGATAGCTGTGGCCTATCCTTTATCTGTAAGAACTAGGAGAAAGCAAAGAGCTGGAAACCAGTGTTTTAGAACTGGGGAATTCTGAGAAACTGAGGAAGGGCAAAAACCCCTCCAACACCCTTTGCCCACCTTGCTTCAAACCAGGATTCTTGGCACCAAGTCAGAAAGATTTAAGACATGTCTCAGAGTAACAGGAATGAGTTTACTGAAGGGATAGGAAGAAATGGGGACTGGGTGGGGCCTCTCAGAGAAGAAAGGGACAACATGCCTCTCCTGCACTCTGGTTTTACTGGGTAATCCAGAGAGGTTTCCAGAAAGTCCTGCCCATGTCCACCACTTGACTTTTGACTGACAGCAAGATGACATCAGATTTTTAAGTCCCCACTGTCATGGTAACTCCAAGTCACCTTAACCAACATTTACCAGTTCTAATTGGATTCTTAACCATACATTCTTACAGATTTTATAGTTAGGAGTAACTATTCTTACCTCCCAGAGTTTCAAGATCTGATCCGTGAAAAGGGTCATAAAACTCTCCCCGTTCAGGGTAATTTGGTTTCTCTTATTGACATTATTTTAGGCCTGCATTTCTCCTGCAGATAACAGGTAGTTTGCTGAGGAATGTGACATATTCTATCCACTTAGGATAGGCAGGCTGCAAATGCGTTGTTTCTTGGAAAAGAAAGCATGTGAGGGTAAGTCCAGTGGGCTCATTTTATGGAAATATTCTCTTAACCTTGTATTTTCACCATTCACATCTGTCTTTTTTCTAACATCAAGATTGAGACTTAAGTTTCTCCTCTGTTGAAAAAAAAAAAACAGATAGAGGGTCTGCAAAGAGGTATTACTATTTTTATAGAATATGATGAAAACTGTTTCCAAGACAGAAAACTGATTTACTTTCTAATCAGTGCCCCCTTACTTTACCCCCCCACACCTGAACCCTTCTGCAGATGTTGAAACATCTGCATATTTCTAAACAAACATTTTTCTTTTGTCTTTGCTCTGACTTTTCTCTTAAATGAAATGCCCTTTCTTTTTTTCCTGTTGAAATTCAACTCTCTCAATACCCAGCTCATTTCCATGAGTTCCAGAAACCGCTCCCACAGTCTGTTAACTGTAATTAGTTTCCTCTTCTTTATACCTAGAAAAATTTGCTCTAAAACTGCCCATCTCTTAAACAAATAATTCCTTACTTTAGGTAATATACTACTTTGAAAGTAGTACAGTGTTCCTACATATTTACATATGACAAATTTTACAAAAGCTTTGGAAGAATAGCAAGAGATTTAAAATGTGGACTGTTTTAGATGTTTGATGCATATTTTTCCTCTTTTTCTTGTTTTCCTCTCTTCTTTCCTGTTTTAACAGTTTTAGGGTATATTTCCTTTACTTTATGGTGCTTTCTAACATTTTTTAGAGGATCAAAAGTCAGCTCCTCTTTTTTTTTTTTTTGGAATGGAAGCATATCTTAATAAAGCAAATACAATTGCACAACTAAATTGATACACTTACTTTGATAATTTTGTTAAAGAAAAACTGCATTGCTCTTTCTAATATGTCTTTAAGAACACTGCATAATTAAGCAGTGGAAAGAGCTCTAGGATTTATCAGGAATAGGTATGTGGACTTCCAATGCAATATCCCTTGGCCTACCACAATAAAAAAATAAAAGGTCTTATAAGATGGTATATGGATCATATGAAAGTGATATGAAAGTATTTTCTGAATCCCATATTATATTAGTCAAAGTATAAAAATTGTATGATGAATAGAATCCTTAGAACATAAGATCATTTTTAAGATCATATTTAAATGTGAACATCATTTTCCCCTAAAATATGCAATATTTTAAGCAAACAAAGAAGAAGAATTATTGAAGACCCAGGTTGGGAAACTTTATCTAAAATGTTTTACTTATTGCTCATTATATATCATCTCAAAGGTCCAGTCTAAAATTAACTTACATCAGTGAAAAGCACCGTAAGATGTAGCAAGAATAGAAATATTCTTATGCATCTGTCTCATCTTTCTACTATCTTTTGGCCCAGATCCTGTGTGTCAGATGTGACACTACCAGGTGACTAGGGCTAAAGAGCCTAATAATGGTAGTCTTGGAAAAATCTTTGTTTTAATGTATCCTTTTCTTGGGAGCTGGTATTATAGTTCTCCTCAGAATGGTTGGGCCTCAGCTGGCGTTAACTAACTTTAGGTTTCTATCTTATCATGGAACCCTGATGGCATAATCCCACTTTGCAGGAGTTTAATATTGAAAGTAGGAAACATGCATACTGCCCTTGTAGTAACTTTACACTTACATAAGAGAATCTAATAATGAGTGAGTGCCACATAGAATCATTAATATTTTAATTTTTGTTTAAAAAATCTAAACAAGTCTTTAAATGTACAGGAAATACCCTGCAGTCTATAAAATTGTAAATGAAACCCATCATTTACATAAAGGGATAAGACATACTTAATTTTTAAAGTTCTAACATCTTTTCATTTTCCATTTATAAGCTGTGCAATTTTATGCCTATTTTTTCAGAATCTGTTTCCTTTTATATAATATGAAGAGATCAAGTTATATTTTTAAAATATTCTTTGAAGCTCCAAAGATGCATTTGATTATTTAAAATAATGTTTTAATAGTATCCACATATAATGTTGTTATTTCAAAGAGTATTATTTATTTACTTATTTTGGTGCTGAGGATTGAATTTAGTTTACTGAGCAATACTTCTGGCCCCCAAAGAAAATTACTTAAAAGAGAATCATAATCTCAAAAATATCAGTGGAAAACATTTTGACACTTAAGACATTTTATTTATTCCAGCTATGTGTGCCTAGTTACAGTAACTATCTTTTCATTCAAAGAGGCATTTTTAAAACTTATAAAATTAGTGGTTTAATAATTTGTATTTCTAAGGAAGAGAAACTTTTGTACATAATTCCTGGTTTGTTTTTGGTGTATATATTTATCTATGTATTTATTTAAAAATAAAACACTTGTAGGTTTAAATAAGAGCATGCACGTGCTTTTATCATACGACTAGCCACAAAGGAGTATTGCTAAGTAGTGTGTGAATTCCGGCGTTTACCACGGACATGGTGCGCTGTACCAGCAACCATCACAAACAGCAATGGAGATGTGAAGAGGAAAGCTCTCCATGCCCTCAAACAACCCCGAATCTACTTGCTTGGAGAAAACATGGATAAAAAAAAAAAGACTGGAATAAAATAATAACATAATCTTGTAGCTGAGATTTGTTCAATGAGCTGTAAGAACACACACAGAATAGTTTGCCTAGTACCTTTAGAGAAAAGAGGCAAAGCTTCCTGGGTGCTCCTCCAGCTGAGTCAAGTGAGGAGCAGGTGCTGAGGTGCAAATGTTTAAAAGAGCACATTTCTTCAGAAACTCAAAGCGTTCACTTTAATATGACTGAAATGTTTGTATTTGTATATACATTGCATTTCAGTATGATGAAAATGTAGGCTTCAGGGCAAATGTAAGAACTGAGCCCGCAGAGATCTGTAGTGCCAGACTGTAGAGAGCCAGGCTCAGGGGTTGCTCTTTTATTTTGAAGACTCTAGGAATCCAGAGAAATATCTTGAGTGGCTCTGCATTTTAGAAACAGCATCTTGATAATTATAGTGGAAATATTGAAGGTGAAGAAATTAGGTTAAGGGAGAGAGCTAACCCATCAGGGTGACAGCAAAGCATCCAAGAACCATGCAGGTGAAGAGCGTCTGACAGAATGAAGGACTTTCTGTGTATAGAGTCCCCAGGATTTGATGACTTGGGAAGAGCAGGAGACGATTTTGAAACATGTTTAGCAGACTTCTACATATTTCAGAGAAATAAGGAAGTTAAAGGTAGCATGTTCATTTTGTTAGAAAGAATGGAATAATTGCTTACCCTTCTGAGAAAAGTGTCCCTAAAGTGATAAGAATCATATACCAGTGGGATGAGGGGAGATGGGGGAGGAGGAATTGCAGACCACCTGTAAAAGTTTAGTCACAGGGGCTGCGGCTGTGGCTCAGTGGCAGAGCCCTTGCCTAGCATGTGTGAGGCACTGGGTTTGATCCTTAGCACCACGTAAAAAATAAACAAATAAAATAAAGACATCCTGTCCATCTACAACTACCAAAACATTTTTTTTAAAGTTTAGTTACAGAGGAAATCAGAGAGTTAGACAATGTCTATAAGACCCTGAAAATTACCACATTTAGAAAAATAACAGAAAATATGTTTATGAAAGAAGAAAAACAGGCAGAGGGAGCTGTTGGAAGGATTGAAAAAAAAAAGATGCTGTGTGGTTTCCAAGGAAAGAGATGATAAGATTTAGGACACAGTTTGAAGGATTATATTTGGAGTTGATGTAAGATAAACTTTCCTGTGAGACTGGAAAGAGATGATAAGAACAAGGTGAAGATAACAGTTGCGTTTATTGATGGGCAGGGATCCGGTAAAATCAGGAAACAGTGATAAGTATCTTTCATGAAATAAGAGCAATTTCCTATGTGAATTTAAAAAAAAAAAAAAACAAATGTCAATATTTCTGAGAATCTTCAAACTAGTTCATTTGTACATGATTTCTGATGGTCTGCATGAAACTGAAATAAGATGCTTAAAATGTAAAATTACTTGTCTAATCAAAAGTTGTATCGAAGGAGATTCAGACACTTTTTCAGTCTTTTCTTTCCTATACCTTTCTTTTATATACCCATTTTTATATGGTGCTAAGGATCGAACCCAGGGCCCAGCACGTGCTAGGTAAGTGTTTCACCACTGAGCCACAACCTCCAGCCCATCAATCTTTTTTTTTTTTTTTTTAATTGCTGAGGGTGTCAGTGTTTATACTTGCTCATGGCACATGTTTACATACAAACATAAAAAGAGAGCTACAATAAGTAGCTTATAGCAGGTGAAGATGGTGGAGGTATCAAAAGTTGATTATACTCATTTAGGGTTCTCCTGAGAAATGAAGCCAATTAGATGGGATTACATTGGTCAGAGGTTGAATGGCCATCTGCAGCTGGATAGCTGGGGAAACCAGTAGCTGCTCAGTTTGAAAGCTGGAAGCCTCAGAAAAAGAGGGACTAATGATACAGCCCCAGCCTGCGGCTGAAGACCCAGAAGTCATGATGAGTCATGATGCAAGTCTGTGTTCAGTGCTTAAAGAGGCTGGAGTCTAACATCCATGCGTAATGGACACAGGAAAAAATGTGCACACTCAAGAAGGGTCCAGTGAGTGGGAGAGAGAGCTTTCCCCTTCTCTTTTTTCTTCCATACTGCCAAACTGTTGGACACTGCAGCCCATGTTCAGGGTAAGTGTTTCCCACTCAGTTAGCTGACCCACATGTCAATCTGCTATGAAAACATCCTCACAGATACACCCATAAGTATGCTTAACCAATTTTCTAGGCATATCCAGTCAAGCTGATAACCAGAATTAACCATCACATCTATGTATTCATTGAAGAGAATGTGTGCTTGACACGGTTTAGGAGACATAGAAGTTGAGAGGGAATTGAGGCTTCAAAAATAATACCTTTGGCCCAGAGGATTGGTATGCCTGTAAATTCCAGCTTTTTGAGAGGTTGAAGCAGGAAGATTGCAAGTTCAAGGCCAGTTTGGGCAATATAGCAAGACATTTTTTCAAAATAAATTTTTTTAAAATAGACTTTTTTAGTGTTTTTGTCTAAAATAGGTCATATATGCCATGACTGAATTATCTGAAACATAAAACTTATTAATTCGTTAAGTATCAATTTTCAATGTATATGGGTAAAATGGTCATATTTTGACATTTCTTTATTCTGAAACTGGGAGCCTTAAAAAATAAAAATGACCATAACCTTCTTGTGCACTGTGGTGCCCTGATGGTTAGGCAGTGATAATGTCTCTTAATAATCTAGGAAGATTCTAACCTAAGACAAATTCAGACTTTTTTTGGGGGGGGGTGCAGGGTGAAGGGTGGTAATGGTTAGTAGAAACAGAAGAAAAAAGAATGTTCATAGAATTTATTCATTTGTTTCAATAATAAACAATTTGAGTGGAAATTAAGACTAATCCACTGTGAAAAAAAAGACATCTTTTGTGAAGTTAGTTAACATAAGTAAGTTTACATAATAATATAACAAGAGATATGATGAATCAATGATTAGACATCATCCTATATTACACATTTCTGATGTAGCTTATTGTTTGTACCATCTGAATAAAGAATTATTTTAAAAATTTTATTTTTAACTGTATATATTTATAGAGTACATTGAAATGTCTTGATGAATGTTTACAACATGGAATACTTAAATCAGACTAACACATCTATCATCTTATCTTTTCTGTAAAGTAATAATTTTTTTAAGCAATAAAACTTTTCTCATATAGAATTCTATTCTAGATGCTTCCCTTTTAGAAAGACCTATTGAGAGATGAGAGCTAGAAGTAACATATATATTGATTCATACATATTCATTCTGAACAACTTAAAATAGAAATACGCAAGTCACTTTTTTTTTTTTTGGTACCATAGATTGAATTTAGAGACATTTGACCACTGAGCCACATTCCCAGCCCTATTTTGTATTTTATTTAGAGACAGGGTCTCACTGAATTGCTTAGCATCTCACTTTTGCTGAGGCTGGCTTTGAACTCATGATCCTCCTGTCTCAACTTCCTGAGCTGCTGGAATTACAGACATGTGCCACTGTACCCAGCTTGCAAGTCACTTTTAGCTAGGGTTCCCAGACAATTTCAACTCAATATTCTGGCACACTTGATGGAAAATTAACAAAAATTAAATAATACAAGTTTAGTCCTATCTATTGTACTTTATAATGCATATGCAATTGTGTGGCTTTGAATGTCTATTTCTTCCCCCATACTCCCATTTTTTTCTTTCAACATTATAAAAAACATAATAAGAAAAATGTACTGTGTACTTTGTGCTATATAGAACATTCAATTTGTTTGTTCTTTAAAGCATGTGCTTCCCACAAGTCTATATATATACTTTTGACACCAGCATGAGGCCATATATATATATATATATTTTTTTTTTTTAAAGAGAGAGAGGAGGAGAGAGAGAAGGGGAGAGAGAGAGAGAGAGAGAGAGAGAGAGAGAGAGAGAGAGAAAGAGAATATTTTTTAATATTTATTTTTCAGTTTTCGGTGGACACAACATATTTATTTTATTTTATGTGGTGCTGAGGATCGAACCCAGCGCCCCATGCATGCCAGGCGAGCACGTTACCGCTTGAGCCACATCTCCAGCCCAACAAGAGGCCATTTTATACAATAATGGAGCAACAAGGTCTTTGTTGAAAAGGAGTATTTTTATTCATTGTGAGACACTGTTCTTTCCAAGTACCAAATTTCATAAGAAATTTGGAGGGAACTATTTTCAAATCAATAGGAAGATCTGAATATTTCATCAAAATTACTTAAAATTAGTCAAACCCCAAACACTCAGATAATATCATTCTGACACTCACACAGGCAGTTCTTTTCCAGGTACGTAAGATGCCTAGTGTACCTGTATAGTATTTCCGAGTTCCATTTAGTCAGTGTATCAATAGCATTATAATCCTGCTGCCACAAGAAGCTAAGTTTGGAAATGGAGTTTTATTTTTACTTCTGATAGATTAAAAAACTCATTAAAATAAAAAATTATTTGAATCTGGAAGGTCTTTTTTTGTTTTGTTTGTTTATGAGGCAGCTAAGAATTCCTTACCTCTAGTGAGTTCTATAAGAAAAAATTAAATTAATCAAAATGAATACCAATGACTTAAAAGATGGTGGGGGGGTGGGTGTTTAAAAGAAAGTAAATTTGTCACTCTCAGGTAGCTGATAACTAGATTTAATAATGATAATAATTCTAAACTTGAAAAATATAAAATAATTTTTTAAAAATAATTGTATGAATTTGAATATGGACTGGAGAACTTTGAATACAGACTGGTTGCTGGATGGCATCACGGAGATGTAATATAAAATCTAACATTTTTTTTTAAATTTGAATATTTATTTTTTAGTTTTCGGCGGACACAACATCTTTGTTTGTATGTGGTGCTGAGGATCAAACCCTGGCCGCACACATGCCAGGCGAGCGCGCTACCGCTTGAGCCACATCCCCAGCCCCTAAAATCTAACATTTTATAGAACAATGCCTTTACTCCTATGATAGTATACTGAAGGATTCGGGATAAAGGGATTAAACAAACCTCCCAAACCTCACTTATCCTATGTCATGTACCTAAGGCACTGCTGATTGTAAGATGCATCGTTACTGCTTATATAACCAACGGACAAAAATGCTGCCAATAAAAGGATACGTGCTTTCATATCAATTTGCATCTCATTTTATATTTGTTGGCAGGGCTTTCAAAGTTATTTTTGACAGTCTTAAAATTATATGTCCCTTTTATGCATACCTAAAAACTGAATGCAAACAAAATGATCAGTTGAATTTTCCAGAAGCTGCTCCCGTTTGGCCTGACTCCTCTGACTCTTGCTTGGACTCGGTCTTCCATGTCCATGCTGTTTCTCACTGTGCGGTCCTCTACACCCTTAAGAGAGCTGATGTTGCAGGATTTTTTTTTTCAAAGATTGTTTCACTCTTAACTCTGGGATTTTTTTCCTAACCTGTAAATACCCATTTTGTAAGTTTTTAGGATAGTTCTTTTAACATTTACATTTGAGTTTGCACTAAAAATATTACCACTGCCACCAGGCCACTGCAATTATCAGATATCATCAATTTAAGATGCATTCCAATCTTAGAAATATTAAAAATGGGAGGGGGTCCAAGATGGCAGGCTAGAGGGCCGATGCATTCTGCATCACTCTGTGACCTAGGATTCAAGTAGTGGGAATTGTTTCTCTCTGAGGTATTAGAGGACCCCCAATAACTGCTCCCAGGAGGTCTTCAGGTTTCAGCATCAGTGCAGAACTCCTGGCAACTCACCCATGCAGGAGCTCCAGCCTCCACTCCTATGTGGATCCCCATCTACCAACATGAGGCTCCTCTGGGTCCCTCCATCTTGGGACACTGTAACCACTGCCATAGTCCCCTACATGTGGTAGCCTGCACCTGGGAACACTGCACAGGTGCAGGGTCTGGAGACAGCCACCAGCCACAACATTGCATGCCATAGAGCTGCATCTCTGTACACACCGCCCAAAACCACCACCTGGCCCCCACCTGACTGAACACACCATCATTGAAAGGAGCCACCACCATCTTGGGACATCTTTGTCACCATCTTTAGTTGGGGCAACTCCAGCTTAGGACACTGGCTGGAGCTTAGAAGTAATATCAAGGTACCCATAATCCACAATTCCCCCTTTTCCCCAGGAAGCTTCTAGTATGGCACAATGTTTGCAGCTGCACGGCTGGTCCATAGCTTGAAAAACTGAGTTGCATAACTGGGTCCTAAACTGCCCAACATGAAGTACCTCTCCCTGACAGGTGCCCAGGCCCCAGAGTGCAGCCCACAAGAGCTCCAGAGAAGTTCCTGATTGGGAATTGAAAAGGGAGGGGGTGAGTGAGATATAGTTTAGAGACTAAATTAGAGACTAGGAATTGTGAGGTCTACAGGCCATATAAGGGGATAAGACAAGGCACCCACATCACACATGTGGGCCCCAAAGGAGATCCTTGGGGAGCAGGCTCCCATCAGGGACCAGCAAATGCTATACCCCATCTCCAGGAGCTCTGCCCCCAAGACAAACCCTCCCACCTTAATAATCTTCACCGTCCTGAGGGTGGAGATACCAGCAAATAATAGACAACCCCACCTATTAGATGAGAAGGAAAGCAGGAAAGATACTGATCTCCAACAAATATAATCCTTGTATTTTCCTTTGAAAATTTTTTTTTCTCTCTTTCTCTCTTCTCACGTCCCCAACATTTGTGAAACCAACTACTTTTCATCAATTAGGCTACTGAGGCCTGAGATGTCTAAATAGTATATTATAGTTGTGTTGTATATTCTTTTATCTCCTATTTTTACATTTGTCATTTTTCTTAATATTTATGATTGTCTCTTTTTTGTACTCCCTCTATTGTCTTCTCACTTACTTGTCACTCCATAATCACTTTCTCTCTTTTCTCTTGCTACTGATCAACTTCTTTAGATTTTGCTTTCATGCTTCCTAAGACCTAATAATTCTATATCCTCATCTCCTACCCCCTCAACAACTCATCCTACATCTCACCTCAGTTCTCTCTCTGTCCACCATCAGAAACTGTAAATCTTTTTGCCAATCTACTTTTTTATATTGTAGATAATAATTAAACTCACCATTTCTATATATTGTGACAAAACTGTAAACATCTTAATACCAGCTATTTGGTTTAAGGCTGTATGTTGTTTGTATTGGGGTTTGTTAATATTATTCTCCCCCTTAAAGGAGAGGTATTGGAACCCTGCAGGGACTCTCTAAGTCTATAGGGTAAAAACCATAATGCCTCAGATCCACAGTGTTAGAAGAGAAGAAACACGAACAACATGAAAAAAAGAGGGAAGAAAGTGCCACAAACAAACCAAGATATACATTATTAGAACCCACAGTCAGCACCACAAAAGAAATTACAGAGAAGGAGTTTAGGATGTACATAATTAAAATGTTCGTGATAAAGGATGATATAAGAGAGAATATACAGACAACAAAAGACCATTTAAATAAAAAGCTACATAAGCAAATACAGGAAGCAAAATATTACTTCAATAAGGAGATAGAGGTTCTGAAAAAAAAAAAAAAACAGAAATCTTTGAAATGAAAGAAACAATAAACCAAATTAAAAACTCAATAGGAAGCACCACCAACAGATTAGATCACTTGGAAGACAGAACCTGAGACAATGAAGACAAAGTATATAATCTTGAAAAGAATGTTGACCACACAGTGAAGAAGGTAAGAAACCATGAACAGAACATCAAGAATTATGGAATAATATAAAAAGACCATATTTAAAAATTATTGGAATAGAGGAAGGCATAGAGTTCCAAACCAAAGGAATGAACAATCTTATTTAATGAAATAATAAAAGAAAATTTTCCAAATATGAAGAATGAATTGGAAAATCAAATATAAGAGGCTTACAGGACACCAAATACACAAAATCACAACAGATCCACACCAAGGCACATTATAATGAAAATGCCTCGTCTATAGAATAAGGAGAGAATTTTAGAAGCGTTAAGAGAAAGGAATCAGTATAGGGGAAAACCAGTTAGGAACTCTGCAAATTTTTTAACCCAGACTATGAAAGCTAGAAGATCATGAAACAATATATACCAAGCTCTGAAAAAAAAAAAAGATGCCAACCAAGAATCTTATATCCAACAAATTAATCTTTAGATTTGATGATAAAATAAAAACTTTTCATGATAAACAAAAGTTAAAAGAATTTACAACTAGAAAGCCTGAACTACAGAACATCCTCAGCAAAATATTCCATGAGGAGGAAATGAAAAACAACAATGAAAACCAGCAAAGGGATGTATTACACTAAAGAAAAAAAACAAAGGAGAAATCATGTCAACTTTAATACCAAAAATAAACAAAATGACTGGGACTACAAATTATGTCTCAATTATAACTCTGAATGTTAAAGGCCTAAACTTAACAATCAAAAGACAGACTAGTAGATTGGATTAAAAAAAAAAAAAGACCCAACAATATGCTGCCTCCAAGAGACTCATCGCATAGGAAAAGTCATCCACAGACTGAAGGTGAAAGGTTGGAAAAAAACATACCACTCACATGGACTGTGGAAGCAAGCAGGGGTTTCCATCCTCATATCAAATAAAGTAGACTTCAAGCTAAAGTTAATCAAAAGGGCTAAAGAAGGACATTTCATACTGCTTAAGGAAAACATACATCAGCAAGACATAACAATTATAAATATACATTCCCCAACAGTGGAGCATCCATATTCATCAAACAAACTCTTCTCAAGTTCAAGAGTCAAATAGACCACAACACAATAATTCTGGGTGACTTTAATGCACCTCTTTTACCACTGGATAGATCTTCCAAACAAAAGCTGAACAAAGAAACTATAGAACTCAATAATACAATCAATAACTTAGACTTAACTGACATATAGAGAATATTTCACCCATCAACAAGCAAATACCTGTCTTCTCAGCAGCACATGGATCCTTCTCTAAAATAGACCATATACTATGCCACAAAGCAACTCTTAGCAAATACAAAAAAGTAGAAATACTACCCTGCATTCTATCAGGTCATAATGGAATGAAATTAGAAATCAATGATAAAGTAAAAAATAGAAGCTAGTCCAATACTTGGAGACTAAATAATATGCTATTGAATGAACAATGGGTTCCAAATGACATCAAAGAGGAGATTAAAAAATTCTTAGACGTAAATGAGAACACTGATACAACATATCAAAATCTCTGGGACACTCTGAAGGCAGTACTAAGAAGAAAGTTCATTTCATGCAGTTAATCTCTTAAAGGAAGAAAAAGTCAACAAATAAATGACCTAACATTACATCTCAAAGCCCTAGAAAATGAAGAACAAATCAACACCACAAGTAGTAGAAAACAGGAAATAATTAAAATCAGAGTTGAAATCAATGAAATTGAAACAAAAAATAATAATTAAGAAAATGGACAAAACAAAAGGTTGGTTCTTTGAAAAAATAAATAAAATTGATAAACTCTCAGCCATGCTAACAAAGAGAAGGTGAGAGAATACTCAAATTACTAACATCCACGATGAAAAATAAAATATCACAACAGACACTACAAAAATACAGAAGATAATTCAAAAATTATTTTGAAAATTGTACTCCTATAAAATAGAAAATATTGAAGACATCAACGAATTTCTAGAGTCACATGATTTGCCTAAACTAAATTAGGATGATATACACAAATTAAACAGATCAATTTTAAGAAATGAAATAGAAGACATCATCAGAAGCCTACCAACACAGAAAAGCTCAGGACCAGATGGATACACAGCTGAGTTTCACAAGACCTTCAAAGAAGAACTAATACCAATACTCCTCATATTATTTCATAAAATAGAGAAAGAGGGAACACTTCCAAATTCATTCGATGAGGCCAATATCACCCTGATTCCCAAACCAGACAAAACCCTATCTCTCACCATGCACAAAACTCAACTCAAAGTGGATCAAGAACCTAGGAATTAAACCAGAGACCCTGCACCTAACAGAAGAAAAAAGTAGGCCCAAATCTTCATCACGTCAGATTACGCCCTGACTTCCTTAACAAGACTCCTATAGTGCAGCAAATAAAATTAAGAATTAATAAATGGGATGGATCTAAACTAAAAAGCTTCTTCTCAGCAAAATAAACTATCCATGAGGTGAATAGAGAGATTACAGAATAGGAGCAAATTTTTACCACAGGCACATCAGATAGAGCACTTTTCTCTAGGATATATAAAGAACTCAAAAATCTTAATACCAAAATAAAAAAAATTATTCAACAAGTGGGTCAATGAACTGAACAGACACTTCTCAGAAGAGGATATACAATCATTTTCAACAAATATATGAAAAAAATGTTTAACTTCTCTAGCAATTAGAAAGATTCAAATCAAAACTACTCTTAAGATTTCATCTCACTCCAGTCAGAATGGCAGCTAGTAAGAATACAAATAACAATAAGTGTTGGTGAGGATGTTAGGAAAAATGCACACTCTTACATTGCTGGTGGGACTGAAAATTAGTGCAACCAATCTGGAAAGCAGTATGGAGATTCCTTGGAAAATTGAGAATGGAACCACCATTTGACCCAGCTATCCCACTCCTTGGTTTATCCTCAAAGGACTTAAAAACAGCATACTACAGTGATGCAGCCACATCAATGTTTATAGCAGTACAATTCACAATAGCTAAATTGTGGAACCAACCTATATGCTCTTCAATAGATGAAAGGATAAAGAAACTGTATGTATGTATACACAGTGGAATATTACTCAGCATTAAAAGAGAATAAAATTATGACATTTGCAGGTAAATGGATGGAGTTGGAGAATATTAGGCTAAGTGAAGTTAGCCCATACCCACCCCAAAAAATGCCAAATGTTTTCCCTAATATGTGGATGCTGATCCATAATGGGGATCGGGGGAGCATGGGAGGAATGAAGGAACTTTAGACAGGGCAAAGGGGAGAGAGGGGATGGGAGGAGACATGGGGGTAGGAAAGATGGTGGAATGAGATAATTGTCATTACCTTAAGTACATGAATGAAGACAGGAATGATATGACTCTACTTTGTGTGCAACCAGAGACATGAAAAATTATGTTCTATATGTATACTATGAATTGAAATGCATTCTGCTTGTCATGTATAACAAATTAGAGTAAATAAATAAATTTAAAATTAAAAAAAGAGAAATGTTTAAAACGTGGAAATACATGTGTATCTTTGAATAGATAAAACTTAACCTTTGTTTCAATTAGATCCCTGGCAACTTTTAAAGTTCATTTAATAGGTTTTATTAAGTTATATTTATTTTATTTATTTTTTTTAATTAATTAATTAATTATTTTAAACATCAGAAATTTATTAGTTGCTCAAAACATTACATTGATCTTGACATATCATATATCATATATTTGATTCAAATTATTATTACAGGGGCTGGGGATGTGGCTCAAGCGGTAGTGCGCTCGCCTGGCATGCGTGCGGCCCGGGTTCGATCCTCAGCACCACATACCAACAAAGATGTTGTGTCCGCCGAGAACTAAAAAATAAATATTAAAAAAAAAATTATTATTACATTTATTTGGTCTTTGAAACCATAGCTGCTTCAAAGGAAGAACTTCAGAATTGAAAAAATAAAAATAATTTTCAGAAAGTTTTATATTTTGAAAATTGCTTTCACATCTCCTAATTTAATTTTCCAGAACCCTGTTGTATATTATTATCCCCATACCCATTTTACAGATGAGGAACCTGAGGTTCTGATATACCAAATGATTAGACAATGAAGGCTAGTGTATGATTGAGTTTGAATTCAAGTGCAGACTTCATGATGCCAAAACACATTCTTTCTCCACCTGCTTTGTTTGTCAGTGAGAAGTGAGTAAGAGCAAGAAAAGAAAGCATTAGTTTATTAGGGAAAAATGATTGAAGCTACACAACCCCACAAAAATGCAGACCAATTGGCAACAGGTAGATAACAAAGAGATCAGAAATGGAGCAATTGAGTGTCAGTACGTGGTGCAGTAAGCAATGTTAGGATCCTGAGTATTTATTGTGAATGTTCATGTTTGTAGAATGAGTCCTAGAAAAAAAATGTAAGTAGTAGTTATTATTATTGCTATTTCTTTTTCAATAAAAGAAGTAATTTAGGAGGTTTAATTCCCATGTGGTTAATTAAAAATTATTACTTAGAAAATCTCAATTTTTTTTGTATTTTGTACACTTAAGATATTTAACTTATTTCAAATTTGACATGGCAATCTAGTAATTGTGATTTTGACATTCCAAACTAAGCTGTCACTATTTTCTTATAGATGATTTAGAACATCTGGAAGCTAGAAAGTTAACAGTTACCATTAAATAACAAACTGAAACCAAATCCAAGCCCTTAAAGGTGACTGGTATTAAAGCTTGGTATACTCATCCAGATTATTTTCATATACTCAAAAAATATGACCAATATCGTATGAAAGGCATTTAATATCCTGCATTTCTCTAGAGTTACAATTGTAGTTACTACATAATATTCCATTAAAAATAATAATACCTGGTAATTTTTTTTTAATGAATGAATTTCATGAAGTAATAAAATTGTCATATAAATGATGGATATTTGACATCCAGGAAGTAGGAATCTAACTATTTCCCTATTGGCTTTTTTTCAACTCGAATAGAACATGTTCAATTTCACAGGGCTTTCACAGGGATCCTTTCAAAATGCTGAATGTGAATTGGCTTCCCTTGCCTCATCATTAGACTTTAGATGTTAATCTTAAATTTGGGAGCTTTTAAAAATATACTTTGAAGGCTGGAGTTGTAGCTCAGAGGTAGAGTGCTTGCCTACCATGTATGAGGCACTGGGTTGGATCCTCAGCTCCACATAAAAATACAATAAAGATATTGTGTCCACCTGTAACTAAAAAATAAATTTAAAAAATAAACTTTGATATATTTGGATTCAGTTTTGAGTTTAACATTATGAGCATGATGTTTCAGGCCATGGTGGGACAACTTCACATTTTAGTATTATTGTCTCTATAAAAGTACTGTGAAAGTTTCTAAAAATAAACTTTCACACACAATAGTTTATCTACCAAGGGGTAGAGGGCTAAGGTGCATGTGCGCCTTTTGTAAAGGGATGAGAGCACTGGCAATGTGAAGGTTATGGCTTTTCTGCCTAATCTCTTCATAAAATGGAATCTTCTCAAACTTCATCACCTCAGAACCTCTCTGTTGCTTTTTCCATCAGAAAAACCTTTCCTATTCAGAAAAGCAAGCCTAATATTTCCAAATAAAAACCTTCACACCTCCATGTGTGTCCTCCAATGTATTTTTTATTCTAATTCGTTATATATGACAGCAGAATGTATTGCAATTCATATTACACATATAGAGCACAATTTTTCATATCTCTGGTTGTACACAAAGTATATTCACACCATTTGTGTCTTCATACACATACTATGTAGATGAGTGGAAAGAGAAAGTGTCAGGAACCTTTTAACATCCTTTCTACACTTAAGGAATTTCCCTCAATTTTATCATGTTGCCCTATTCTTAATGCAGAATCCTGAAATTTGCTCTCCTAGTGTCCTAACAGTAGGTATAGAAGCAGGTGACTTAGATACTCCCAGCCAGAATCATCATCATAAAATTTCAATTTATGAGAGAGCAATGTGAGGGAGCCTTTTGCAGACAGGGGTTAGTGGCCTCCTCATGTCTGGCTTTGGGGAAGACATTGCCAGAGGTCCAGCATCCTGCATCCAGAGCAGCTGCAGTATGTGTCCCCATGGGGGTAAAAGTGAGGCCTAGAGGGACAGTCCCTGGATCCTCTTCATGGTTGCACATCTTCCAGTCTGTCTCTGTGTCCACCTCAGGTGGATTCTGAGCCACCTAGTAAAACTGAAGGAAATTGGTGGTTTGGGGTTCAGAAGCTTGAGAAATATTTCCAGTTCCCTTTGTCTCTCCTGTATGCTTAGGGCCTTTCCTCATTTCTTGTCAACTTTTTTATCCTAATACAACATGGCGTCTAGCACTATTTTACATGGCTTAATAGTGTACTAAATTTCAATGTCTTTTGGAGTCCAACTAAATTATTTTAAGCAAACAACTCTGTAAAATTGTGTACTTCCCTCTTATAAAAGAAATAGACTTCCTCCTACTCTCTTCATAAATAATACACTTTGAAAATTATGTCTTTTAAATTGATGAACAACATCAGTATCTCTTAACGTGTGAACAGATATTTTCTGGAGAGTGCTGGTAAAAGGAAAGAAAAACAGAAAGACTTACCAGATTCCACATTTCTGAAACCCAAGTGAAGATGGGAAGTTACAATTTAGAATTAATGTTTCAACTTAGCAGATTTTGTTTGCCCTCATCTAAATCAACTTGGCTTAATGGAAATACAAAGAATTAATGGGATACTTGTGTTAATTCCAGCTCCCTTCCTTATCTTGTGATTTGGGGTAAATTGTAGCTTTTGGAATTTTGCTTTCTTATGAGAATGTGCTCATTATTTATCTTAAAAGCTTGTTATGGTTGTAGAAGGGTGAAGGTGTCATTGTGAGGGTGATTCATAACTTATAAGAAAAATTTTAAAGATTTTTATTATTGTTGCTCACTCTTTTCTCTCTAGAATACTGTTTTTTTCCATAGAAATTTTTCTGAGTGCTGCAGAGAAATTGATATTAAAGTAGATAATATACCATGTTGAAATCTGCTCTTAATATACTCTTTCTATTTTCATGGAAATTATACTGGATAAAATAAATAATATACATATATTTGGAAGGGCAGTAGAGCTAAGAAAATGTATCAGCATGTCATAAGAACAAAATTTTTCTGCTAGGATTCTTTAAGTTCTTAGACATAGATGCTCAAATATAGGTTTACCAATCACAAAAGGGGAAACATTAATTTGTTTTTCATAGAACTGAGATGTTCAAGGGATGAAATTTCATGCATCTTGGATTCAAGTGCTATCTTCAGGAATATTTCTCCTGAACCTTGAGTTTTCAGTGTTGATTTTTCGTTGACTTTTGATGTGAGAGCAAAACTGACCACTAGAAGACTCATATTCTTTGAGTGTAGCAACCACAATAGTAACATGGAACTTTTCTTTACTGTGCCAGCAATGAAAATTCCAGTGTTCACACTGACTCAAGTCTGAGTTATGTTTTCATTCCTCATCCCATCACTGTGGGTAGGGGATAGGATGTTCTGTTTGGCTACATCTGGATTACATGCTCATCTCAGAGCTGGTGAAGTCAGCAAGCAATCTTTGAAACTCAGGGTTCAGAAGGGGTAGGAAGAGAGATTCAGAAGGAGAGACTAGGAAGAGGAAGTTTATGCCCACTTCAAACATTCTGAGAAATAATCACAATTAATGGAATAAGGAATATTATGAAAGTACTTAAACTTGCCTCAAAAAATCTTGTTCTCTATATTCTTTATCTCTGATTTAGTAATTGATAACACAATACCATCTTTATTATCTCTAGAACAACAAACTACTTTACAGAGTTACGGAGGATGTAAGTGAAGTTAAAGTGCTTGTGTTATCATCAAGGTGGACAGATGCTTAGAAAGTATTTACAAAATGGAAAAAAAGATAAAAACAGTAGAATGACAACACGAAGAAAATACTGCTAAATGTGAAAATACTGCTAAATGGCTTGGAGTCTGGATTTATGAAATTTTTATGAAGGGATTCTAGCGCACAGAGCATTCAAGCCCTTATTAGGAGGGATGTGAAGGTGACTACTAAGAAGGCCACATGTTCTAGGTGACTCATGGGCATCACAGGGCAGGAAGGGCTTAGAGTGTGTTAGTTGTTAGCATGGTGCCTTTCCCCCCATAATATATAATACAAGTCAAATACAGAAGTTCCTAATGTGAAAATCAATATTATTTCTATGCACTGCAATGAACCACCCCCCAAAAATGAAATCAAGAAAAATTTCTACTTATAATTTCATTAGAAATAATAAAATAATTAGAAATAAATTTATTTAAAAAGTGCAGAACATACTTTGAAAATTATAAAACATTGTTGAGAGAAATTAAAGTTCTAAATAAGTGGAAAAACATATCATCATGGGTCAGAAGACAACATTGCTAAGATGACACTACTTTGCAAATGGATCTACAGATTGAACATAGTCCTTGAAGAATCCCCAGCATACTTTTTCTTTGGTAGAATTTGACAAACTAATTCTAAAATTCACTAGACTTGCAAAGGACCCAGAGTGGCCAACACAATCTTGAAAAAGAAGAATATAATATGAGGACTCCTATTTCTGATTTTAAAACAATACAAAGCAATATCAGTCAAGGCAGTGTGGTACTAGTTGAAAGATGAAAGCACAATTGCACCATCTTCCTTTTCTCCATCTCCACTTTATGAATACTGTTCTTATTCCCAAGAAATAGAAAGTAGCCCAAGATAAAACCTCCTGGCCTGGAGATGTGCTGGTTTCTCCCTGTTCTCTCACTGAAATATAGGAGACGACTTACCTGCCCCTGAGATGGGTAGTACTGGTTTTCCTTTTCTCTCCTTGAGAAGATAAAGGAACATGCAGGTTTCCCTGTTCCCCCTTTGAGAGATAGGAAAACTGCCTGTCTTTGTTCCCAAGAAACAAACTTGCTTTTCCCAAGATCCGAGGATGCTTACTATGTCAGTTGTTGGGAGCTGGCGACCGCACCCTGAAAATGGCGCTGGTTTCCTGCTTCTGCTTCTTTAGCAGTTAGAGTTGTTAGAGGTAAACAACTCCTTGTAAGGCTGTGGGGCTGGGCTCTGGCCTGCTTCCGCTGCGCTGTACCTATTAGACTTTTCCACGTGGTGCTAGTTCATTGGCGGGGCTGGGTACTTAAGCTAGGGCAGACTGACCGCTCGCTCTCTTTTTCCTGTTTTCTCGTCATGCTTCAAGGGTCCTGTATAAACTGCTGAAAGAAGAATCCTGTGTCATGTTTTCCTTGCTGGCAAGGGGTCGCGACAATTGGTGGCCCATACAGGGATGAATATTCCTCGAACCCGGGATTCAGAACTTTCAGCAGCCAGGGTGGTGCACCGGTAAGTTTCCCAGGTAAGTGGGAATCCGCAAGCAAATAGCGGGGCGCTCCTCTGTAGATAAAGAGAGAGCGGGGCTTTTGTACTTTCACTTTCTTTATAGCTTTGAAAACATTATGGGCGCTACCTCTTCAAGCCCAATTTTGTTGGCCCTGGATGGGTTGCTACGTTCAAAAGGACTTAAGGTAAAGCAGAGCACTTTGCAGATGTTTTTAAGAGAAGCTGATACAGCGGCTCCTTGGTTTGCTTTTTAGGGGAGTCTTACGATTCCTAGCTGGGACAAATTAGGGAAAGATCTGGATTTCGCTTATGAGCAAGGTACTTTAGAGGGTGGCGTTATACCACTTTGGAAGTTGGTTAGAGGATGTATAGCAGACGGTAAATGCCAGGAAGCTGTGGGTGAGGGTCAGGCTGTTCTTGAACAACTACATGAGGAAAAATCTGAGGGGTCACATAGCGAAGTGGCAGAGAGTATTAAGAGTAAGAGTAGTGAAGAGGCAAAAGAGCCTGAAAATAAAAATAGGAGAAGGCTCTATCCAGACTTGACCGAACTAAAAACACCCGAGGACACAAGTGGCTCAGAGAGTTCTGAGGACCTTGATATATTGTTACAGCAACTACGTAAGATAAAAATGAAAAGGAAAAAAAGGGAGACACAAAGCATCAAAGCCTACTGTGAGAAGGGGGATAAATCTAATTTTAATAAATCTAATTCTGAAGAGGAGGTTGAGAATTTAGAAGATGCAGTGCCTGTTGCATTGCCCTCATATGTGGGGGGAGTCCAAAGCTCCGGGAGAACTTTTCATACACAAGTTTGGAGAACAGTTAATACAGACATGGGACTAGCGTACCCGGTTTTTCAGAACGCTAATAGGGGAAGATACCATGAGCCTTTAGATTTTAAAATAATTAAAACCTTGGCAGAATCCGTTCGCACTTATGGTGTAGATGCTGCTTTCACTCTTACTCAGGTAGAGGGGCTTACCAGATTTTGCATGACCCCCTCAGATTGGGCTAGTCTGGTGCGCGCTTGTGTCTCCCCAGGCAAATATTTGGACTGGAGAGCATTTATGCTAGAGGGAGCGGTAGAGCAGGCTGCCCAAAATCATGCGGCGGGACGCCCTGCCTGGGATAAAGATATGCTTTTGGGGCAGGGCAAGTTTGCCAATCAACAAACGGGATATCCTCCTGAAGTACTTTTCCTTCGCGCAATCATGAGGAGCCTGATCTGAGGTTTGAATGGGTGGTTCTACCTCAAGGCATGGCTAATAGTCCTACCATGTGTCAAATGTTTGTGAGAGCGACCATTGCTCCACTCAGACAAAAGTATCCATTGCTAAAGTGTATACATTATATGGATGATATATTGCTGGCAGCCAAAACCAAATGTATGTTGGAGGCGGCTTACACTGATTTAGTACATTTACTACAATTAAAGGGTTTGCTTATTTCACCTGATAAAGTACAGACAGGAGACTCTATTGATTATCTTGGTGCTAGTATCTCTTGTGAAACTATTACACCCCAAAAGGTAACTCTTAGGACTGATAATTTACATACGTTAAATGATTTTCAAAAATTATTGGGTGACATAAATTGGATTAGGGGCTACTTGCATATTCCCAATGTTGAATTAAAACCCTTGTATGAAATTCTTAAAGGTGATTCAGATCTTACTTCCCCGCGACATCTTACTGAGGAAGCCAGGTCAGCGTTACTTAAAGTGGAAGAGGCTATACAACATGCTAGCCTTTGCAGGCTTCAAGAGGATAAGCCTCTTCAATTATGTGTGCTTGCCACTGTACGGCAACCTACTGGAGTTTTGTGGCAAGATGGTTCTTTGTTGTGGATACATCCACGTCTATCCCCTGGAAAATCCCTTGAGTATTATCCTGATGCAGTTGCTTCTTTAACTATGTTAGGGATACAACAAAGTATACAATTTTTTGGTTTTCCTCCTACATCTGTGATTGTCCCTTATACGTGTCAACAAATTCAAGTTTTGTGTGCTAACCTGGATAATTGGGCTATATTACGATGCTCTTTTCTAGGAGAAATAGATAATCACTATCCTTCACACCCTATTATTACATTTGTTAAAAAACATCCTATCATTTTCCCGAAAATCACTTCTTCTACGCCTATCCCAGGAGCTACAAATATCTTTACAAATGGATCTAAAACTGGTATTGGAGCCTATGTGGTAAATGATCAACCTCCTATCCTACATCAGTTTGCTCCTGGCAATCCACAATGGGTGGAGCTGCAAATTGTCATAAAAGTATTTGAACAATGTCGTTTCCTTTTAACTTAATCTCAGATTCTGTTTATGTAGTTCAAACTTTAAAGGTGTTGGAAGCAGTGGGTCCCATACACACATCAGGAGTAATGTCTTCCCTTTTTCTCCATCTTCAAACATTGATTTGGAATCGCTCTGCCTGTTTTTACCCCTTGCATATTCGAGCCCACACAGGTTTACCAGGTGCTCTTTCTGCTGGCAATGCCCAAGCTGATCTTGCTACTCGTCCTTCTTGGATGTTCCCTGCTTCCTCCTTAGATCAAGCTGGAAACTTTCATAGTAAACTTCATATTAATGCACGAGCACTCCAGAAGTGCTTTACTATCTCCCGTGCTGATGCTCGGCAGATTGTATTGGATTGTCCTAATTGTATCATTTTACATCATCCCCCTTCTGTGGGCATAAATCCTCGTGGTTAACGGCCTTTAACTATATGGCAAATGGATGTCACTCATGTTCCCGACTTTGGCAAACTTAAATATGTCCATGTGTCTGTAGATACTTGTTCTGGCATTATCCATGCTTCTGCTTTGTCTGGTAAAAAGGCTGGAAATGTTATCACACATTGCTTGGAAGCCTGGGCAGCCTGGGGATTACCACAGACCATTAAGACGGACAATGGTCCAGCGTATACTGGACGACAATTTTCTTCCTTTTGCAACCAGATGGGTATCCAGCTTGTCCATGGTTTACCCTACAATCCACAAGGTCAGGGTATTGTAGAGCGCGCTCATAAGACTCTAAAAGAGATGTTAGTAAAACAAAGAGGGGGAATTGGCTTAGGCCACACCCCAAAAGAGTGCCTCTCCTTGGCTCTATTCACTATTAATTTTTTGAATCTGGACATCCAAGGGTGCTCTGCTGCGACTAGGCACTGTTCGTCCTCTGCCCCGAATTTTGGGCACGTTAAGTGGAAAGATGTACTTTCTGGACAATGGTATGGGCCTGATCCCGTGCTGGCATGGGCACGAGGTTCTGTTTGTGTTTTCCCACAGGACCGAACGGAACCGTTATGGGTGCCAGAGCGCCTCGTGTGGAAATTTCCTCAAGCTCCGTCAGGAAGGAAGAATGAAGATGAACAAGATGAGGTGCTTGATGCTTCTCCTGATGATGATCGGACATGAGGTTGTCTGGACTGCAGAACGACTCCTCTGGGCGGTGGTAAAGACGTGGCCATATCCATTGCCCGTTACTTCTCAGGCTGGTGTACTTCCATTTTTCTTCACTACTAATGGCTCTGCTACCATGGATTGGCCGACCTTGCCTATGGATACTGTAGCAGCTATTGATAACTTTTCTACTGTTTCATTATTTGGCACATTGTGTTTCTCTGTACATGTTAATTACTCTGATTCCATACCTTGTATTATGTTAACCAATCAATCTTTGGGCTGGTTTGATAGTGATGGTTCCCGGGGCTCAAATGGTAATGCTACTGTAATCAATGGTGTTTTTCCTGCTAAGGTATTGAGAGCCAATACTTCTATTCCTCAGCAACCTGCATTGTTGCCCCGTAGTAAAGCCATAAAAACTAGTTCACCAGCTTGGACTGGATGTCAGGGCTCATTGACCCCTCAGTTTATTAATTCTAACAAAACCTTTACCTTTTCTTTAACAACCACCTACAAGAATGCTACTTTTCTAGGGTTCAATTTCACTTATAATAATCCTACTCAAGCTGCTTTCTCGAATCCTTTTGACTCCTGGGTATTATGCACTCGTTTGGGTGCCTGCTCACAACTTAATGCCCTCGGATTTATTGATGGAGGTAGTGTTCAGAAATGTAACTACACTTACAATACTTCTGCTGGTAGTTTCGAAGAGCAAGTGAAAGTCAATTGCAGTGACCTATTTAGGTTTGCACCAACACCTGTGTGTGTATGGCCCCCATTCATGTTATTGGTGTTCAATTATTCATCTCCTTTACTCAATTGTTCTAACCAGACGTGTAGACTTGTACAATGCTGGAATGCCTCTTTGGAGGACTCTGTTGTGGTAGTACGTGTGCCCTCCTACTTGCCTTTACCTGTGTCTATTGATGATGATAATTTGCCTGTATTATTGCAAAGAAACAAAAGAGACTTTGGTATAACTGCAGCCATTGTGGCGGCCTTGCAGCTTCTGCTGTTGCGGCGGCCACTGCCGCCGAGGCTCTCGCTACTGCTGTGCCTACTGCTGATGCTGTGAACAAGCTTGCGGGTACTGCTGCAACAGCCATGGAGACTCAGACTATGATGAATCAATATCTACATGGTGGCATTGTGCTTCTAAACCAGCGGGTAGATCTACTACAAGACCAAGTGGACATTTTGAGTCAAGTACTCACTCATGGGTGTTTGCTGCCCATGGATGGACTATGCATTACTCCCTTAGCTTTCAATAACTTGACTAGGGCTGCTAATTTGTCTAGACAACTGGGAACTATGCTTACCGGGGTCTGGTCAGCAGAGTTTGATAACCTGACTATGCTGTTGAGGCAAGAAATTGTTAGAGTGAATAATACGCGTGTCCACATCGCTCCCATGAAAGATGTAATCTCATGGTTATCTAAATTTTTTAGTTTCAATGGGCAGGCATGGGTGCACTAGCTGTGGTCCTGGTACTTGCCATTGTATTGTGCCTGTGGTGTCTGGTTTGTATGCGCAGGCGGCAGTGGGTACGGAATCTTATGCTCATACAAGCCTTTGCTGCTTTGGAGGCAGGACAGTCCCCTCAAGCATGGCTCACCATGCTCAAGTGATCGACACAGCACAGGGTGCGAGGCAAGGCACTGCACTTGGAAGCTGTAGGTTTGAGTCCCAAGAAAAGCATGTCCTATTGCATGTGGGTTTGATGTCGACGCCCCACCTCCATGAAAAAGGCATTGGTCGGAATGGTGACTCGCCTGGGGAGGCGCCCCTCAGGAGTGTGCCATTATTTACGGCCACTTTTGCACAATGGAGATAGGACCTCTACTTTTACCTGTTGCTTGTAATTAGAAAAGGGGGAACTGTTGGGAGCTGGCAACCGCACCCTGAAAATGGCGCTGGTTTCCTAGCTTCTGCTTCTTTAGCAGTTAGAGTTGTTAGAGGTAAACAACTCCTTGTAAGGCTGTGGGGCTGGGCTCTGGCCTGCTTCCGCTGCGCTGTACCTATTAGACTTTTCCACGTGGTGCTAGTTCATTGGCGGGGCTGGGTACTTAAGCTAGGGCAGACTGACTGCTCGCTCTTTTTCCTGTTTTCTCGTCATGCTTCAAGGGTCCTGTATAAACTGCTGAAAGAAGAATCCTGTGTCGTGTTTTCCTTGCTGGCGAGGGGTCGTGACAGTCAGTCAAGACTAAACTTGCCCCTAGCACATGGCCATGATTCTTGCCTATAGAAGGTAACATTCAAGGGGGAATTGCTACTGCTCTCTCTCCCTCCTTGCTACTGCCATCCCTCTCTTTTTGCAGAGCAGCCTTGTCAGTGTCCTGAAACCCTGCTTTTATTCCCAGGTGTGTGTGTGTGATTAGTCCTGTGCCACTTTTCTTTCAAGACAGACATAAAGATCAAGAGAATAGAGACCAGAAATAAGTTCACATGTCTATGATTAACTGATCTTTAGCTCTGGAATCATAAAATGGGGGAAAGAACAGTCTTTTCAACAAGTGGGGCTGAGACAAGCAGAGTTTCAGATGCAAAGGAACGAGGTTGAGTCTCTACTTCATACCATTTATAAAAGTTAACTCAAAAAAAATCAAAGATACACACATAACAGTTAAAACTATGAAACTTTTACAAAAGAATAAAGGTACATTTTTTATGACCTTGGGTATTATTCCAAAAACACCAGCAACAAGAAAAAAATAGATTATTTGGACTTTATCAAAATTAAAAACTTAATGCTTCAAAGAAAACCATCAATGAAATAAAAAGACAATATAAATTATGGAATAATATATTAGCAAATCATGTATCTAACAAGGGACTTGTGTCTAGAATACATAAAGAACTCTTACTACTCAACAGTAAAAAAGCAAATAACCCAATTAAAAATAAGCAAAGGATCTGAATAAACATTTCTCCAAGGAAGACATACAATACCTATTAGAACATGTAAAGATACTTGACAACATGAAGCATCAAGGGAAGGAAAATCAAAATCATAATGACTTGATGTAAAAAAAAATTATGGTGAGATTCCACTTCACTTCCTACTCATTCATGTAGAAACAGATAATAATCATTATTGACATGGGTGTGGAGAAACTAGAACACTCAAATGCCACTGGTGAGAATTTGAAACTGTACAACCCTTTTGAAAACCAGCACAGCAACTCTAAAATGATTTAGCAAAGAATTATCATATAACCACTCTATTTCTTAACATATAATCAAGAGAAATGAAGACAAATGAATAAAAACATTTACAACATCACTTTTTTAAAAATAATAGCCAAAAGGAGGAAACAACTCAGTGATTCTCAGTGGAGAAATAAATTCTGGCATATTTATATGATGATATATTATTTGCCCCCAAATGAAGTACTGATAGCATGCTTCAAAAGGGATAAATCTTGAAAACATTATGCAGAATGAAACGAGCCTGTCACAAATGGTCAGATATTAAATGACCATATTATCAGATAGTCTCACATATTATCTGATTCCCTTAATAGGGAGGTTCAGAATAGCTGTATCTGTGGAGTCAGAGTGTACTGGTTGGTCAGGGCTGTGAAAGAAAGTGGTGGACAGGATAATAGAGAATGACAGCTAAAGCACTCAGGGCTGCTTTTCAAGGTGATGAAAATATTTTAAAATCAACTGTGATGATGGATGTACATAATTTTTAATATGCTAACAACCATTGAGTTGTGTTCTTTAAATGGATGACAGCATATATGAATATTTAATATTATTATTTTGTATTATTTCAACAAATCTCCAAAAAAGTGCACAAACAAAAAGAATGAATGAGTGTTTGTCATCTTTTCATGTGACTGAAGACCAATTGATATTTCCATTTAATTAGTTATTTATTCATGTGCATGATGCTTTTAATTTTCATTGCCTTTTTTTGTTCATTTGCCTTTTTCTTATAAACTCTAGGAGCTCCCTTGATACCTGGTATGTTAGTCCTATTTTTGATATGAGTTTCAAACTTTTGAGAGGTTTGTTTGTTTGTTTATTGTCTTTCAACTTTGCTGCTAGAAATCCTGTAATTTCATGTAGGTTTAATCATCAATTGCTGCTTTCATGACTATAAAGTCACAGAAAAAAATTTTCCCATTCCTAAATGAATATTTCTGATTCATTTATGTTTACATTTCAGTGTTTCTTTAATCTGTTTAGAATTTTTCCTAACAAATATATAAAGTATGTGTTCAGCATTCTTTTTTTGATTAATTTTTTATTTATATATGACAGCAGAATACATTACAATTCTTATTATACATAAAGAGCACATTTTTTATATCTCTGGTTGTATACAAAGTATATTCACACCAATTCGTGTCTTCATACATGTACTTTGGATAATAATGTCCATCATATTTCACCATCATTTCTAACCCCATGGCCCCTCCTTTCTCCTCCCACCCCTCTGCCCTAGAGTTTGGCTATTCCTCCCATGCTCCCTCTATGAATCAGCCTCCTTATATCAGAGAAACCATTTAGCATTTGGTTTTTTGGATTGGCTAACTTCACTTAATTATCTTCTCTAACTCCATCCATTTACCTGCAAATGCCATGATTTTATTCTCTTTTATTGCTGAGTAAAATTCCATTGTGTATATATGCCACTTTTTTATCCATTCATCTATTTAAGGGCATCTAGATTAGTTCCACAGTTTAGCTATTGTGAATTGTTCTGCTATAAACAAATATTGAGGTGGCTGGGTCCCTGTAGTATACTGTTTTTAAGTCCTTTGGGTATAGACTGAGGAGAGGGATAGCTGGGACAAATAGTGGTTCTATTCCCAATTTTCCAAGAAATCTCCATACTCCTTTCCATATTGGCTGCACCATTTGCAGTCCCACCAGAGGTGTATGAGTGTACCTTTTTCCCCACATCCTCGCCAATACTTATTGTTGTTTGTCTTCATAATAGCTGCCATTCTGATTGGAGTGAGATGAAATCTTTGAGTAGTTTTGATTTGCATTTCTCTAATTGATAGCAATGATTAACTTTTTTATATATTTGTTGATTGATTGTATATCATCTTCTGATAAGTGTCTGTTCAGATCCTTGGCCTATTTATTGATTGGGTTATTTGTTTCTTTGGTGCTTAGCTTTTTTAGTTCTTTATATACCCTAGAGATTAGTGCTCTATTTGATGTGTGATGAGTAAAGATTTGCTCCCAAGATGTATGCTCTATTCACCTCATAGATGGTTTCTTTTGCTGAGAAGAAACTTTTTAGTTTGATTCCATTCCATATGTTGATTCTTGGTTTTAATTCTTGAACTACAGGAGTCTTATTAAGGAAGTTGGGGCCTAATCCCACATGATGGAGATTAGAAGATAATTTCTAATTATATTATGTATTTCTGTAGTGTCTGTTGTGATATTGCCTTTTTCATCCCATATGTTAGTAATTTGATTTTTCTCTCTTCTTCTCTTCATTAGCATGGCTAAGGGTCTGTCAATTTTATTTATTTTTTCAAAGAATCAACTTTTTTATTATTATTATTATTTTTATTTGTTGTTCACAACATTACAAAGCTCATGACATATCATATTTCATACATTAGATTGAAGTGGGTTATGAACTCCTAATTTTACCCCAAATGCAGATTGCAGAATCACGTCAGTTACACATCCACAATTTTACATAATGCCCAATTAGTAATTGTTGTATTCTGCTACTTTTCCTATCCCCTACTATCCCCCCTCCCCTCCCCTCCCATCTTCTCTCTCTACCCCATCTATTGTAATTAATTTCTCTCCTTGTTAATTTTCCCATTCCCCTCACAACCTCTTATATGTAATATTGTATAGCAATGAGGGTCCAACTTTTTGTTTTGTCAACTTTTTCAATTGTTTCTTTTGTTTCAATTTCATTGATTTTAGCTCTGATTTCAATTATTTCCTGTCTTCTACTGCTTTTGGTGTTGATTTGTTCTTTTTCTAGGGCTTGAGATGTAATTTTAAGTCATTTATTTGTTGAATTTTTCTTCTCTTTAGGAATTAACTCCATGCAATGAACTTTTCTCAGAACTGCTTTCATAATGTCCCAGAGATTTTGATATGTTGTATCAGTGTTCTCATTCACAAAAAAAGTTTTTTAATCTCCTTCTTGATGTCTTCTGCAGCCCATTGTTCATTCAGTAGCATATTATTTAGTTTCCAGGTGTTGGAGTAGCTTTTCTTCCTTATTTTATTATTAATTTCTAGTTTAATTTCATTATGATCTGATAGAATGCAGGGTAGTATTTCTACTTTTTAATATTTGCTAAGAGTTGCTTTGTGGCATAGTATATGGTCTATTTTAGAGAAGGATCCACGTGCTGCTGAGAAGACAGGTATTTGCTTGTTGATGGGTGAAATATTCTCTATATGTCAGTTAAGTCTAAGTTATTGATTGTATTATTGAGTTCTATAGTTTCTTTGTTCAGCTTTTGTTTGGAAGATCTATCCAGTGGTAAAAGAGGTGCATTAAATTCACCCAGAATTATTGTGTTGTGGTCTATTTGACTCTTGAACTTGAGAAGAGTTTGTTTTATGAACATGGATGCTCCATTTTGGGGGCATATATATTTATAATTGTTAAATCTTGTATTGTTCCCTTGAGCAGTATGTAGTGTCCTTCTTTATCCTTTTTGATTGACTTTAGCTTGAAGTCTACTTTATTTGATATGGAGATGGAAACCCCTGCTTGCTTCCACAATCCATGTGATTGGTATGATTTTTCCCAACCCTTCACCTTCTGTCTGTGGATGTCTTTTCTTATGAGTCTCTTGGAGGCAGCATATTTTGGGGTCTTTTTTTAAAAATCCAATCTGCTAGTCATATCTTTTGATTGGTGAGTTTAGGCCATTAACATTTAGGGTTATTATTATTACATGATTTGTATTCCCAGGCTTTTTTGTTTGTTTTTGATATTTATCATGACTTGGTTTCTCCTCTGAATAGATTTTCCTTTAGTGTAATACAACCCACTGCTGATTTTCATCATTGTATTTTAATTCCTCTTCATGTAATATTTTGCTGAGAATTTTCTGAAGTTCAAGCTTTGTAATTGTAAATTCTTTTAATTTTTGTTTATCATGGAAAGTTTTTATTTCATCTTCAAATCTAAAGATTAATTTGCTGGGCATAAGATTCTTGGTTGGCATCTATTTTCTTTCAGAGGTTGGTATATGTTGTTTCACGATCTCCTGGCTTTGATGGTCTGGGTTGAAAAATCTGCTGAGAATTGAATTGGTCTCCCCCTATACGTAATTTAATTCCTCTCTCTTGCAGCTTTTAAGATTCTATCCTTATTCTGTATGCTAGGCATTTTCATTATAATGTGCCTTGGTGTAGATCTGTTGTAATTTTGTACATTTCGTGTCCTGTAATCCTCTTGTATTTGGTTTCCAATTCGTGTTTCATGCTTGGGAAATTTTCTGATATTATCTCATTGAAGAGATTGTTCATTCCTTTGGTTTGAAACTCTGTGCCTTCTTCTATCCCTATAACTCTTATATTTGGTCTTTTGATGCTGTCCCATAATTCTTGGATGTTCTGTTCATGGTTTCTAACTATCTTCACTGTGTGATCTACTTTATTTTTCATATTGGATACATTGTCTTCATTATCTGACATTCTTTCTTCCAAGTGATCTAATTTGTTAGTTATGCTTTCTATTGATTTTTTATTTGCTTTATTGTGTCCTTCATTTCAAGGATTTGTGACTTTTTTTCCAGAGTCTCTATCTCTCTTGAAGTAATTTTTTACTACCTGTATTTGCTCTCTTATCTCTTTGTTGGAGTGACCAATTTTTGCCTGTATTTATTCACTTATTTGTTCACTTATTTGTTCATTCTTTAATTCACAAATCATCTTAATTATGAAAATTCTGAACTCCTTCTCTGACATTTCATCAATTTCACTGTCCATGGGTTCTGTTATTATAATGTCCTGGTTTGTTTGGGGCACTTTCCTCCCTTGTTTTTTCATGTTGTCTATGTGTATTCCTTTCTTACAGCATGGATCTGAGATGTTACAGTTTCTTCTCTGTATTCTTGTAGTACATGTGCAGATTATCTGTACCTCACCTTGATGTCGGGCTTCCAGACCATGCTGGTGTCCCTCAATGTATATTACTGTATCTAAGGTGATTGTGGCAAGAGGAAAGGTAACTTGAGATAATTGTTAAAGTGCCCCAAGATGGAAGCAATATCTTGCAGAGATAGGACTGAAATGCTGAGCCTTACACTATCTTTGGGATGCCTACTCTGAGATGTAGCTGCTTCTAAGCCCTGTCTATTGTCAAAAAGTTAGGGACTACTGCGTGGGGAAGGCTATGACAATGACTGCAGTGTCCCATTATGGAAGTGAGTTAGACTTAGGCTCCCGGGTGGGAGGGGGGGTGAACTAGGACTTTCCCTCCACCTGGGTCCTGTGCAAGTCTGTGTGGGTGGATCTGACCTGGGCCTGGGCTTCTGTGACAATCTGCTGGTCAGAAGAGGCTGTACTGTGCTAGAGGCTGGGCTCCAGTGGGTGTCTGCCCCGCTGGTAAACGGGTGGACTGAGCCTATGATGAGCTTGAGTGTCATGCAGGCTGGTGTGGGCGGATCTGTACTCAACATTCTTTTGTTCAGTTGGACCATAACACTTTACTGTGGTCTCATCATTTCTATACAGATTTAAAGTATCTTCATTATATAATAAACTTCTTAATATATATGGCTTCAGTTCTTGACTCATACCATTGATCTGTCTGTCCATGCACCGATATCAAATAGTATTTATGATAGAAGTTACAAACCACAATGTTTTAATATCTGTCAGCAGAGACATCCTTCAATTTATTGCTTTTCCTTTTAAAAACTTTTTAATGCCTATTCTTGTTTGTTTAGTGTTATTTATAAACTTCAACATTAGCTTTCTAGCTTTAGTATACAAACAAAAATAACAAAATTAGACACCATCATTGCAAAAACATACATAAAAAAGACTTGTTTTTTAAAAAATCATGTTACATTACAAATAAACCTCATGGGAATTGACGTCCTTCTAATGTTGATTTGTTCTATTAAAGAAAAAAAAAAAACCTTTGTATTTGTTCATTTACTCCTTTAAGACATTAAACATTGTTCTATAAGATATAAAAAACAAAGTTTTTCTTAACAATTTTGTCTTTTTGATGCTGTTATTAATTTTCTCATTTTATTATCTGGCATTTTCCATTTATAAGGATTCTTTGATTTTGATTTATAATTTTATATGCTTCTATATTACTAAAATTTCTGGCTATACTAAGGTTTTAGTTGCTGTGCTTTTAAGAAATACAATCATAATTTGCAAATATCATATATGTTCTCATTTCCTATTTTTAGTATAAAATTTCTTTTTCTTCTTTGTGTTACTTAGTATAATGTTAAATAAAGACAGCTCTACTGGAAATGTTGTCTTTGCCCTGAGTTTGATGAAAATTCCTTCAGTGTGTCATTTTAAAGCACTGTGTTTTGTGCTGAAACACATATCATTTAATTATAATTATACATATATTTATGTTATATTAGCATATATCAGTTAATCTTTTATTTAGTGGGTTTTTTTTTGTGAACAGATTCTTTTACTTATTTGAATGTTTTTCTGGATATGATCAAATGATATTTTCCTTACATTTTTAACATGATAATTTAACTTGAGAATTAATCATTTCTGCATTTCTAAAATAAGCTCCGTTAATAATGATATGTTGTTTTTAATATATTGGTAAATTAAGGAAGATTTCTTTTGTTTGTTTCTTGTTATTATCTAGATGTAGAGTAGTGACATTAGAAAATGCATTCTCTATTATTTCAACTTTGGGCAATTTGTTGAGATTTTCTATTTGTTTTATGAGCTTCCTTGAACATAACCTGAGAAATTAACAATGAAGTTTATTTTTACTTTCAAGACACAAAATTTATAATATATATATATATATATATATATATATATATATCATAACACTTCATCGTGGTCTCATCATTTCTACACATATTTAAAGTATCTTCATTATATAATAAACTTCTTAATATATATGGCTTCAGTTCTTGACTCATACCAATGATCTGTCTGTCTGTCCATGCACCAATATCAAATAGTATTTATGATTAGTATTTATATATATATAAATGCCTTTTAACTATGTTGCTTATATTTTCAATATTATTTTCCCTTGGATTAAAAAATTAATTTAAAACTTCCTACTGTTAGTATTTGCTTCAGTTATTTTGTGTCATCTACAATTTTCATTTTATGATAGATGCTATAAAATTATTTAGCATATGGAGACTCATAACTATATTCATAATGATTTGCACTCTAGCATCACAAACTTATTTTAACAAACTTCTTTCATTAGTTTTCTACCCATTGTCCTAACTTCACCTTTGTCTGATGCTTGGATTATGGCTCATGCCTTACTGCCCTGCATTAATCTATCTTTGCCTTTCCCTTATTTTTAACTTACAAAATGCTTTCCTTAGGTTGACTTGTTCTGCTCCCAGACAGCTTTGTGTTGATTATGAAATATGTTTCTTATAATAGATGAACTAGGCTCATTTACAATTATTGATGTTGCAGGTATATTTGTTCTTAGTTCTGCAATCATTTTACATTAATACAGATGACAATGTATTATTATACTCTGTTTTTACATATTTTAAGTCTTCTTAACTCTTTTCTATATTTATTTATTTATAATTCTTTGATATTTAAGAGAGTTGGAATTATTTTCCCATAATCACCTTTATAACTGCACCACTGTACAAGCCTCATGGTTTTGAAGTCTCTACAATTGACTGTCATTTGCTTTCTTTCTCCTTTTGCTCAATTTTGGTCAAAATTGGCTTACTCTTTACCTTTGCATTGTAAGAGGTGCCCATTCTGCTATTGCTTTACTTGTTATTTTAGATGTTATCTTCTGGGTCCCAGTAACTACTGAAAAGGCTATCTCAGCTTGATTCCAGCTTCTCTCTTCATTCCCACCTTCCTCCTGTCATTTTCATCACTTGAATTTCTTCTACATCATTAACTCATAACACTTTTGTTCTAAGCTGCCACCTACCCTTTAATGCTTTAAAACGTCTCTGGCGATCAAATTTCTTCCATTTTCACTGCCACTCCTTTTGCATTGCCTTCACCATGTCATGGCTAAATTTCGTGCTCCAGTTGTTTTTTGTTTTAAGTTTTCCCCAGAAAGGCTGTTAGGATCAGTGTATTTATTCCTGGAACTCAGCTTGGATAGCATTTTATTTCCTTAAAGAAGAGGTGTTCCATCACTGATTATGGCTATGGAGCTCCTTAACGTCTTTTTCACCTTGATTTAAACTTGTTCCTAACTTAAACTTTTTAACTAGAGCTTGTTCCTAACTACCCAAATGAGTGGTTGTTTAAAGTCTAAAAACTTTAGACAGAAGAGCTTGAAGATGACTGTTCTAACTTTTCCTTTTATGTGATTTACTCTTTCAAGATGTAAATTTATGCCAGAAAATTTCCTTCAGTTATATTTGTAAATGCTTGCTTTCTCATTGTTTCAAAATTTTTCTTCAGAGAAATTGTTTTGCCAGTCATATTTGTGTGTGTCAATGTGTATAATCTGTTTCTTTATTCCATTTTCATTCCAATTACATTCATTTTATTAAATGTTAATTCTGTTTTAAAATTTAATTTGTTTATTTATATTCTTAATTTTCCTTACTGTATTTTCACAATGTTTATTCTGTCTTGTGGTCCTTCCAATATGGCAGCTCACATTTCACTTCCTTTTGTTATCTCACACCTTTTTTAATCCTTATAATTTCATTTGTCATCTTTCTTTGTAGCCATGGTTGCTTTATTAAATTTTAAAATTGAACATATAATTTTCTTATGATTTATGACAATATTCTTTATAATACATCTTTTTCTGATAGCAAGTTTCTCTTTTCACTTTTCCTTATTATAGTTTGTTTTATCAAAGCTGTGTCATAGTCTCTTGAATGAGTTGAATTTTCCTCTTTGCAAGGGTTTGGGACGGGGCAGGAGAAGACTAAGTATATCATAGCCTTCTAGAATTCGTCACTCTAAAACTTCCTTTGACTACAAATAGCGCCACCTGTTTTCTTTAAATAGAGCCCCATTATTTGTTTCTCTGTAGGATATACTTCCTGAACTCCTCTTAACCAAACTGGGCCTAACAGCACTTCTTTCTGTCCCTGTCCAGGGCTCTCCAGTTCCCTTGCTAGTTAATGCAACCAATCGACAATTTTGTCTGAGGAACCCATCTGTTCCTCTCTCATCAAGAGCTGTATTTTTGTGGATATTCCTGTATTTATAAAGATTTAACTCTCTCACTCCTTTACTTTTTTCCATTATACCATTCTATGTCCCCCGACATGCAGATTTCTTTTCCATCGACTCCTGACCTCCAGGGAATGTGTTTTTCACTCTGACTCTTTGTGCTACTTTTCAGCCCCTTGGGAACTTGCCCTTTCGACTGTGTACCTCTGCTCCCAATGCCAGTTTGTCTAATGAGGCTAAGGTCAATTTCAGCTAATTGAGACTGTATACTTATATTGGTAGATTGGTTTTTTTCTGACACCAAGCTGAACTGAAAATGGAATTTTCTTGTTCACTTGCTTTCTTTTCTTTTTTTTTTTTAAAACAGGTTCCAGAAAAATAAAGGGGATAGGTATAAAAGTCAAATTAAAGCCAACTTCATACTCAACTTTGATGTCCAATGATTCAGAATAAAAAAAAAAATAGGTCTTGAAGTTTTAAGTGCCCTTTCACTATTCTGTTCAGCGCATGCAAATGTAGCTTTTACATCAACTCCAGGGATGTATTGTTATTTTTAGCATAATTCCATGGGTTTGCAACCTAATGCAGCTACATAGGGTTCTATATTCATAAGCATAAGACACTGCTTGGGGTTTAATATTCTATAGCTAGTTGATGTGTTGAAATTCTTAATAATTTTATATTTAATTTTGTTTTGTAAGCTAAATCTGATAGGACAATGGAGCATGATGAGGTGGGCCTGTAGCCTGGGCATATGAACTGTCCTCTTTCTCATTACCTTCTTTCCGATGTGGAACAGGTTCACGGCTTCCTGTCTCTGCCCTGTGACCACTGCCACTCTGCTGAGGTAAACTTATTGATGGGGTCTACATTATACCATTGCTTTCTACCCTTGAAGCATTGGGCAGACAACTTAGTTGGGATTACTAACTAAGCTTACCCTCTAAATCAGATAAAACTCATTTCAGCAGTTTCAAGTCCTTTGGAGGTTTCTCACTCATCATGGTTTGGGTGGCCAGAGGAGAAGGTTTGGAATTAGAGGAGACTGAATAACCCCTCCCTTATCCTCAGGTCCTGCTTTGTATTTTCTTTCAGCCCTACAAAATATGTACTCAGCTTTAACTATTCTTTACATTTTATTGATTAGAATATTAAAGTTGAAATGCAACCAGGCATCTGGTAGGGTCCTGAGCCAGGATTCGGGAGTGTGTGTGCCCTGTATTCTACTTCTGCCTAGTGCTATCAGAATGCTTATACAATAATGATAGGGCAATTAGTAAACAAACGCTGGAAATCCATTTAATTTGCCCTCTGCATTTGTGTGCTTTATATTTTTCAAATGGTATATGGTAATGTATCAGATAACACAGGAACTATGTATATGAAATATACTTGGTTTATTCCCTCAAGGAGACTAGATGTGTGGAGAATTGGAGGAGATGGAGATGTGGCACTAGGTTAAGGAAGAAGAACTGGTAGGATGAAGTTAAGTGTATCACTGGGGAAGTAATACAAAGTTTTCATCACAGTTCAAAAAGAGATAGAATCAAATCCTGTAAGGAGATTGGATATGTATCCTGAAGGGTACTCTGTGTAACTTTTAAAAGATGGTTAAGATTTTGACATACAAAGAAGGAAGGTATGAGAACCAGCACAGAGAAGAGTGTGAATAAAGACATGTGGTGAGACATTAAGGGTGTGTTCAGTTACAATGAACTTCTGATAACTTTTAGGGAGAAGGAGAAGAAGGTATCTTTACCTGGAACAACTGGACTTTCATCAACAGCAGTCATTAGCTGAAAAAGGAGTCATTAGCTGAAAAAGAGTCACAGCATATAAATAATTCTAAGCAAAACATGAATAGACTTTTTGGGAAAGTCTCTTGAATATTTAGGTGGAAACAGACTTCTCTGTAGAAGACTGAATTTTCTTTAAATATTGGGGCCTTAGTGTGGGAGACCAGTCTTGCATGTGATTGAGTCACACTCCCAGGCTGGGTGCTGAGGTGCTCAGTCACAGAAATGTGGCAGAGCTTTCCCCACCCTTCTTGGGTTCAAGGGTCCATGTCTTGTGCATGGATGTGTCTTGCTACAGCCCCATGGGTGAAGCTACGCTCACCTGTTCCTTTGTAATATAACCCCTTGCCCTGTTTAGGATAGAATCTTCCATGGAAGTGCCTTGTGTGTGGCCCCTTCTCTTACTGTGCCCTTGGGTGTGGCCTACCCAGGTGTCAGTCAACTTGCTGACAGTGGACATCATCAAGATAGACTCAGCCCCCTGAAAACTGACCCCTTGCTTCATTGGAATAGCTTCTCCTCAATAAAAGGGGTCATTGCATGTTCTCTCTCTCTCTCTCTCTCTCTCTCTCTCTCTCTCTCTCTCTTCCTGCGGACCCTTAAGGTCAGAGGAGCCATCACAGCAACCCCAAAGAAAAAGGTATTTGTGTCTCTTGTGTGGTTATATTGCACAGCCCAGTCAGCCCAGTTCAACTGGAGTAAACCCTGAGCCTTTTAGTCGCGAGAACAGAAACAAGGCACCTCAGAACTGACAAGATTCAGTAGTCAATGTAACAAGAAACTTGGTTTTCCCAGCAGCCTGATAAAAAATGAGATAATTGATAGTATTCAAATGTAATAATATGCATCTATATATTTAAATCAATTTGAAATCCTTACTGCATGTGGGTCTTCTGGTAATGTAATACTGTGATTATTACATTTTACCCCAAAGGCAGATAAGAGAGGTGGATAAACAAGAGCAAAAGTGTTAAATGTCTGGTGAAAGAGAAAGACAAAAGTCTCTGGAATCTCAGAGCATGGGGACATGCCACCTTTCAAGAACATCATGAAGCCTTCATCCAGTGTTTGGCAGTTCAAGTGGACTATGAAGAATGGAGCTTTCACTATGTATCCATGGGGGAAAGGATACCAAGTCGGGAAAATAGCATGAGCAGAAGTGGGAAAGTAAAAGACTTTACAGTGAAGAGAGAAAATTTTATTTGATTAAGATAGCAGTAGAAATTGTAGAGGATTTTGTGTGGCTAAATACATGTCAGGAGAGATTCTTATCAAAGAATATTCATCAGCAATTCTTTCAATGTTGTCAAATTTATAATTATGAAGAACCCCACATAGGAAAGTAAGAAGCTACTTGAGAATTGCTGTGAGCTTTCTTTTCTCTGGAGAGGAAATTCTACCATGTTTCTCAGATGACACCAGGGTGATAGTGCTCCAAAGGAAAAAGGAAGGGCGCGATGCTGACAGCTGTCACTGCATCTCGCCACTTTCCCTTCATGTCACACTGCAGCTTTTGGATACAGACTGAGGGCATGACTGGCCCAAGCCTTCAGCTATTCCTGTTCTTGTACCCAAAGAAAACTCCATATCTGTTTCTGACAGATAAGATGCCCATATGAGTGAAGAAAAAGAAACAGACAACCAATCTAAACAAATTAGGATAAGGCTGTTACTCCCAACTCTACTCCTTGGTTAGAATTAAAATAATAAATATTTTAGAAAAGGTGAGGAAATAGTTTGTATGTATTCAATTATTTTGCAAATACATGGAATACTAAAACAAATACCTTACATTTGGTAACTTTTTATGGTTTTCGACATGGATTCACAGCTATATCCTAAACTGTGCTTTTCGTCAAAGCATCTGAAGTTGTCAGGGCCTGGGAATTTAGCCCTGCTTTGTAGAAGAGACTGAGAATGTTGTATTAAATGATTTGGGGGGAATCAAAGACTTTGGAATGACCAAAGAGTCATCACTGATTTCTCTGTTGTGGTTGCGGAGACAAAGACCTACAGAGGTGGTTGACTTGCCCAAATTCTCAGAGCTAATGGTTAATTGATGTCATTGAGACTCAAATCCTATTCTCACTTGGAGACCAGGACTCTTTGCTCTATATCCCATGGCTTCTGAGGATTAAGTAAGAGATTCTTCTTGTGATTATTGCCTCCATATGATTCAGTAAATGCTCAAATTCTATTTCTCAAGAATGTAATCATTTCTATTAAACTTTCTGTAGCCAGGGTACATCAGCACGGTTTGTTCCATTCTGCAATCTCCTAAATGAATAAGTTCTTCACCTGCTGAGGAGTGACATTTTTAAAAAGCCAAATCATTTTCTGTTTTTGAAAATGTCAAAGATGATCATGGATCACTTCCAGACTTAGAGCTAGAATTGCAATTTTTTCTTGAAGGATTCCACAGTTTAAACACATATGGGGTGATATAATCTCTAGGCTTCTTGTGATTAGTTTCAGCTTTGAAATTCACTTAATCCCTCACTATCTCACAATCAGTATAATGCTCAAGATTGGCCATCCAAAATTTACTGTGTGTGTGTGTGTGTGTGTACACACACACACACACACACACTCACACACACACTATTGCTGGCTACAAATAAAGCAGTGTACCCAATTGCTTCCTAAACTACTGAGAGGTTCATAGAATAAAGGTAACAAGAGGAAAGAATAATTTTCTGATTTTTAAGATGTAGTTGTCCAGATAATTTAAAAAATTCTTATAACAGAAAAATGACATTCAATTACGAATTTTGGAACAGATTTTTGACTATACATTTATTAAATGTTTATGATACACCAAATATCCTACTTCCTTATAGGTATGACACATGTATTGTAATTTAGATTTTTTGTTTCTACCTTGCCAAGAAGATGGGAAGGGTCTGATGCATTTGAACTCAAACCTTTTTTCCCTACTTTTATTGTTTTGTGATCATATGAAGAAGAAAAAAAAAAAACCTTCATCTCTGTGGTGATTGACTTTACCTTTCTTTATGCTGTATTTATAGCTTCTGCTTTTGACAAATGCTTTTTTAAGACTTCCTAGAAGTTATAATGTAACAAGTGTACAGCTACTTTTTGTTTAACAACCTGTTACAGTTTATATGTGGTATCTCCCAAAAGCTAACATGTGAGACAATGCAAGAAGGTTCAGAGGAGAAATGGTTGGGTTATAGCCTCAACCTAATCAGTAAATTAACCCCCTGATGGGATTAATGGAGTGGTAACTGGAGGCAGGTGGGGTGTGGCTGGAGGAAGTGGTTCATTGGGGACACGACTATCAGGTATATATTTTTTATTTGACAAATGAAGCCCCCGCTCTCTTTGCTTCCCCATCACCACATGAACTGTTTCTGTCTGCCACACTCTTCTGCCATGATGTTCAACCTCACCTCAAGCCTTGAGGAATGGAGACTGCTGTCTATGGATTGAGACCTCTGAAACCATGAGCCCCTAAATAAACCATTCCTTCTCTACAGTTGTTCTGGTTGGGTCTTTCATTCACAGCAGCAAAGAAGCTGACTAAAACACAACCGTTGCCTTGTGATTCTGGAAAAGAGTGAATTTTTTTTCCTTTTTTAAAATATGTTTTTATTAATAAGTGCATGACTACTTCCAAAAGCTGGTCTAATGCCCACCACTCCCTGTAAGTGATGAGGCCAAATATAAGCAAGTTATTAGTGCAGAACTGAAATCCAGTAGCCAGAAAATGGCAAAAGGCAGCGCCCTTTCTTCTTATGTGGAATTTCTGTGTTTCTTCATCAAGTTGTGATGTGTGTCTACTTACTAGCATCACAAAATATTCTTTTGTGGAGAGCATGGGATCTGGTTCTGTGTTTTATGATTGAGACAGTTTAATGCTTAGAAACCAGGCCTTCCTTGCACCAGTTTGGCCCTTAGCAGACAGCACGGCTTAAGGAGGTTGATGATACTAATAATGGGGAAGTCAGGCAATATAAAGATTTAGTTCCAGATACTTAGGTGTCCTCTGAGTGGCAAGAGGCTGGCCCTCCTTGCCTGTTGAAGAGCTGGAATGGCATAAACTTTTGGGATTTCCTGCTCTGTGTTCCAATGTTTCTTGTTCCTCTTTCAGTGGTTCACAGATAATGTACATTCTATATGTACATTAAAAAGAGATTAATTAACATAAAAAATATGAGGGCTTGATTATCAAAATTTTCTTATCACAAGAAAAGTAGAGAACAAAATCAAAAGTAAAAATATCCCACTCTGCCTCCTTACTGCAGGTCCACTGCAAGAAATACTCTTTTACCTTTTCTGATTTATATTTTTATTATGGGTACCTTGTACTCCTGACTCAACTACCCTTAAGTTTAAGATATAAAATAATGCCAATGTTTGATTCATTCACTGTGGTTTGTTCCCCATGGTCTCCTGTACAGTGATTTTAATTAGTGATGGGACTTTAAGAGGTGTAGCCTATTGGAAGATGCTTAGGTCATTGGAGATGTGCTTCTTGGAAAGCCATTAAGGTAGTTCTATGGGACCCTGAGTTAGTTCCCATAAGTGGGGCTGTTAAAAAACACAAGCTAGTCTCCTCCCACACTCTGTCTCTATCATCCAGTTTCCCTGTGTGATCTGTCCCTCTTGCAAATACTCCCTTTATGATGTCATCTGCCAACAGTTCTAGCCAATAGAGCCCTCACCAGAGCCAGGTTGATACTAGTGCCAACCCACTGAGTCTACAGAATGATGAGCCAAATAGATTTCTTTTTTTTAAATGAAGTATCCAGCCTCAAATACTTTGTTATAGTGCTGAAGATGGACAATGTAATCAACTGTCAGCCTTAGCAGCTGATTCTAAAACCAAAAGATGCAGCATATGCTCATCAATAAAATGCTATATTTCTCTCCTTTCCTCTTTCTCTCAGTTCATATGAGATTTTGCACAATTTCAACATTTCCATGGTCTATAGACTTGAGACTTCTATTTGTTGTTTATAAAATTGAACCAATAAGAGCCAAAAGTGTTTACATTATTAAGATTATGTAAAAATTATTCATTGCAGAACCAAGTAGTATAATTGGATCTGTAGAGAGAAGGAAATTAATCCTAAAGTATTAAATCTGAATCAGAGAGAGTTTTTCTGCGAATTGAGGCCAAACAATTTCTCTTTACTTATGGTCCATTAATTGTTAACTATCATGCCATATTTTAGATTAATTTATGCTTAGACCATGAAGAGGCAAACAGAAATAGTCTTGGGGATTGAAGAGTCTTAGAATGTCTAAGAGAGAATGTCAGGAATGTTTGACCAACTGTAACATTTTCATTGAGCAAAGGGGTCTCCTATAAATATGTGGCTAGCTTCTAGAGAAGAAGTAAATGAATGAAATCTGAGATAATTATTTTTATTATAATTTATTATAATTTTATCAGTGCATTATAATTATACAAAATAGTGGGATTCATTGTGATATGTATGTGCAAGTAACATCATTTGGTCAATTTCATTGTTCAGTACCTCCTTTTTTCCTCCTCTCCTCCCTCCCTCCACCCCAACCCCTAGTAGGATAGTTAACATATAAAAAAAAAAAGTAAGACGAATAATTATAGAGCTCTACACAGCAGAAAGCTCTAGGCATTAATAATATTCTATGCCGTTGGTTATAGGGCCTATTGGAGACTGTGGTTTGGTGGACATAAGAGTGACTAGAACATGGAGAATCAAGTAGAAATGACTATACACCATGGACATAGTGGTATCAAGCAGAAGCAGACGCAAACCTAGCGAAAGTGGCAGTGCCCAGAAACAGCTGTAGCACCTATTGAAAGAAGTTCATGCCTAGTAGTAATGGAGGCATTCACTGGAAGTGGTTGTGCACAACTTGTAACAGTTTCCAGAGAAGAAAAACTGGTTTAGAAGGCAGAAAAAAATATTTGGTGGATGTTATATTGAAGATGAACGATTTGTTCAATTGATCTCTCTGAGGACATAATTCGGAGAGTGGAGAAGACTAGTCAAAATTCAGTTATACTCATTTGTTGTCTTTTACATAGAAGTTTCATAAATGTTATATATCACTTAAATCTGTAGTTATGTGAAGTCATTTACCAACAACAGGATGACAACACTGGAAAAATTATGGAAATTTGGTCAGAGGAACTATGGTTGAGAAGATCTTGTAGAAATGTCCCTGGATGACCTAAGCCTCATATTTCCAATCTGTAAATTGGGGTTGAGAAAACCTCCTTTTGACAAGGTGCATAAAAATATACTGGAGAGATGTAAAAGTTATATCTAACTCCAATGGGCTCTAGATCCGTTAGTGTTTGTTCTACAGAATAATCTCATTTGAGAAATACTCTCCTCTGGACATTCTTCCCCAAATATATGGTGCTCAGACAAACCTTAACCCTTGTTAAGTGGAGCAGCAGTGATAAATGTAACCCTCACTCCTCTCACAGATATAGTTGGCTGGCTTGGCCTGCTCAGAAGTTAAATGCATCTTTAGTGTTTTGGATTTATGTTAAGATCTTGAAAAAGCATAATTTGATTGTCCAGTCTCTTGTAGGCACAATTTTCTCCTGAAATCACAGTTCAATTTCTGTACTCTCAAACTCTAGGTGAATCTCAAAATTTAGATTTAATAATACTTTTCTTATTGTTGAGAATTTTTAAAAGAGGTTCACTTTTGTTATTTTAAGTAAATAGTTTAATTTTTTCAATATTTGTTTATTAAATCTATGTGTGAATTGTGCAAGAGGCAGAACACTAGAATAAAATTTCAAAAACTGGGTAATATAAGTTTGGTTCTTACTATTTTCAGCCATTGATTATTTATGTGAATTGATAAAATTATGTACATTTATGGGATACAATGAATTTTGGTATATGCATATATCATAAAGAGTAAATTACTACATTACCTTATGTAATATTTATTTTGGAATGAAAACATTTGGAATGGAATAAAAAACAATGAATTCATAGAAATAAACAGCAGAATTGTGATTACTAGAGACTGGGAGATGAATGTGGAAAGTGAGGATGTTGATCAAAAGGTAAAGAGTTTCAGTTGGACAGAAGGAATAAGCCATGATCTATTGCATAGCACTGTGATCATATATTTCAAAGTTGCTAAAAGAATATATATATATATATATATATATATATATATATATATATATATATATATATTGTTGTTGTACCAGGGATGATTGATCCCAGGGGTGCTTAACCACTGAGCCATATCCCCATCTTTTTTTAATATTTTTATTAGAGACAGGGTCTTGCTGAGTTGCTTAGGACCTCACTAAGTTGCTGAGGCTAGGTTTGAACTCAGGATCCCTCTGCCTCAGCCTCTCAAGTCACTGGGATTACGGGTGAGTGCCTCCGTGCCCAACACCAAAATATAAATTTTAAGCATTTTCAACATCTGGGTAATTTTGAGCAAATATCTCTACTTCTCTAAGCTTTACACATACAAAATAAACTCTTTTCTGCTTCCAATAAGAAGCCATGTAATGAGGAACAGTTTTAATTAAATTAGGAGGTCATTACACAGTGAGTCAAGATCTAAGTTCTCTATTTAGTATATTTGGGGCTTGGGCAAGACTTCTGTCTTTTCTCAGTATCAGTTTTCTTCTCTGTCTTATATTCCTGATCATTTTTAGAATACTTTTCAGTTCCATATGAACATTTGTGATAGAAAGAATGATGAGGCCCCCTCATTCATATCTTATTTCCCAGAACCTTTTAATGTACCTTACATAGCCAAAGTAACTTTATAGATGTGGTTATAGATTTTGAGATGGGGATGTTATCTTTTATTATCCAGGTGGGCCCAATCTAATCACATGGATCCTTAAATTTGGACCATCTTGCCAGTTGAGTCAAAGTGAGAAGAGGTGTTTAAGGTAGTAGGGCCCAGACAGGAAAACAAATCCTTTCCTGGAGCCTCCAGAAAGGAACATGGCCATGCTACCCATGCTGTCGCCTGCACATTAGCCCAATCAGACCTGGATTTATCTTCTAATCTACAGATCTGAAAGGTAGTAAGTTTGTGTCATTTTCAGCCATGAATCTCGTGATAGCAGACAAATGCAGCATTCATACCATTTACTGTGTCAACACTTATCTCCAACATGGACTACTGGGAGAGGACGCAAAGAAACAGACATGATTTCTCCCCATTAATCTTGTACGAAAGCAGAAGTGCCTTTTACACACACCTGTGATTCAATAGGGGAAAACCTAAGTATGGAAAGATAGCAATGAAAGTCACTGAAAATGTAGAGAAAAGGGAATTGAGCCCTTTCTGAGGGAGGAAAGTAAACAAGTTCATCAGGAAAATATTCTTATGTGTAGAACTGAGCCTTTAAAAATGTGTCAACAACAGTTGCTAATAGGGTATTATGTAAAAATGTGGATGTGTAACTGATGTGATTCTGCAATCTGTATTTGGGGTAAAAATGGGAGTTCATAACCCACTTGAATCTAATGTATGAAATATAATATGTTAAAAATGTGTAAAGTGTGAAGGTGCAAAGATGGATCTACATTTTAAGCCACAGAAACCAACCATGTAAAGGTTCTGAGGCCTAAAGTCACAGCCTGGGTACAAGAAATGGTGAATAAGTACCATTTGGCTTGAGTCTGAGCATGAGAAATTGAATGTTAAGCAGTCATTTTACATTGTAATGACTATGAGGCAGAATGAGAAATGTTTCCTATTATGCAATGTAAAAAAGCCAAATGTAAAATTATATCTGTACTGTAACTTCAGCTTTGTAAATTATGTCTATTATGAGCAAAGGCTGGAAGGAAATACAAATCATAACAAAATTTATAAGCAGGTGATATTAGAGTGGAGGAATTCTAATTAACTTTTCTGTTTATTATTACACATGCAATAGTTGGAAATGCATGGCATAATTTTGCTAATGGGTATATTCTGCAAGGATGTGGGTTTAAAGTACATAAACCTAGAAAAAACATATAAATAATTTGCACAGTAAACACAGTGGACATTGTGCACATTCTGATTTCTAGGAACCTAGCAAAGCAAAGACATAGTCACAAATTCTCTTTTTCTTTCCTATGATTATTATCTTTTGAAAGGAAGCATAAAGTATGTATAAGGTGTCCCAGTTTATAGCAAAAGATGAGTCTAATAGGTACTCATGTAAAAGAAAGGGCAGCTTTTTCAGAAGGGCATTATGATGACAAAGGTTGGCTATCTCTAGAAAAAATAAAATATGGAGTATTATTCAAATTAAAGTGATGAGATGCAAAGATTAAATAACATTTCACAGCAGCCAACTTGTGCTCAAATGATTCACTTATTAGGCAACCTGTGATAGAAAGTAAAATATATCCATCTATCTGAAAAGCAATTTATTGCCCAACTCACTGTCTTGCCAATCTCAGCATTCTCTCAAGGAAGCCTGAAGCAGAATTCATAGTAATAGCATCCATAGGTCTAACTACCTCTGTATTATTGCCATGATTAACTAGATGCACTTGCAGAAAAACAAACAAAAAAACAACCCAGAGAACATGTTGTCAATTGGCATGACTTATTATAAAGCTGCATACTCATTTGGTATTTTTAATATTTTTAAACTTTTTCTAATCATCAAAATGTGTGTCCATGTTGCCCTTTTGCCATGCCTTTGACTTAACAGAACTGGCAGCCAAGATTGAGTAGAATGACTTTAGTGACCAAATCACTAAATCCAATGTTTTTAGCATTGGGAGGAATACATTTCTTGAACCACCTGCAAGAAACTGCGGACTAGAATAAACAATTTGTACACAAAATTTCACAGTAAAAGTGAGTCGTGTAAGACTGAAACATGTTTCCTTCTTCCTCATTTAGTAATTTTCCTAAGTCATGCACTGTTTTTGTTGGGAACAGAGAGGTAAGCAAAAGGAAAACAATTATTAATGTGTTAGAATGTTGAAATGGGAAGTCAAGTTTGATTTTGAAGAGAAAAATGATGTCAGATTTAACTCTCTTTAAGTTGGTTAGTAATTTGCTTATTACTAAATCATAGAAACAAGGGAGCATTGGTGGAGAGTGTTTTGGGGCCAATTTTGGTCTGAGCATGAAGCATCTTCATCTTTCATAATTGTGCCTAGAGCAAAGTGAGGCCCAGAAGTTACTAATGTCTATTGAAATAACACTGATCTAAAATGACAAGAGAAGGAACCAAGCCACATCAAATACTGAAATATCAATTGACTTTCTAACTACACTGAGCCCAGTGAAAGATTCTGGAGGGTTACTACAGAAGATGCATCCTTATCCTCTAGGAAATGGATAAATCTATTTGAAAAAGGAAGCATAAAATTTACAAAATAGAAACAAACAATATTAGTCTTCTTCATTCAAATATATCATAAATGTCTCAAATTATATTCAATCAAAATGAGATATGTAATTTTTTTCTGTTATTCAAACCCCACAAAATGTTTTGACCAAATTCAGTATTGTTTAGTCTTGACAATATTTAACTATTGATAGTTCAATAATAAAGTTAGGTCATGCAAATAAAAGAACTGAGCATTTTGCATAAACCCATAGTAGCAAATTCACTAGTAAGGACCTAAAGTAGCTGCCTGTGAGCCAGTGGTTCCTTGGGAATCTATTAACTTTTTCTGATCTTGATTTTTTGTCTTCCTCATCACTTCCCTTGCTTTCTGTTCTTCAGGATGTGCCCACTACATTTTTGGCTAAGTTAACTAATCACCATATCCTATGAGATTATCATAAGACAGCCTGCCCTTGTAAAGCAGTTATGCATATTTATAATTGTTAAGAATATAAATATAAGCAAAGCATGAAAAAATGGAAATGTCCAATTATCCCGACTGTGGATTGACATTCTCTATCAGACATTGTTAGACAAATTTCATGTATGCTTGAGAAATATGGAATGTGATTTCTAATCTTTCCTCAAATGAGTAAAACACCCACTTTTTAGAAGTGCTAAGTGTAGATTAAAAATATCAACATTTTGGGTGTTGGATATAAAGTTTACTTTTACATGAAACTACCATCTACTGCATATACTTGCAACTGGAGGGCTGGGCCAGTGGTGTGCTGGTAAAACAACTCAGAAAATTCCTGAATATGTAATAATCCACACTCACAAGCTGTTATGAGCCTGCTCCAGGACATCACCAAATACTTTTGTGTCTTTTTATGTGGGTAAGCAGACCTGAAGCAGGAATCTCCTGTTTGGGGTTTTTGTCCTGGCCCTTGCATAAACTTGCCATATGGATCTGGGTTATTTCATGTTTACAAGTTTTGGGTTTCACGGTCACAAAACATGATGGCTGAATTGGTGATCCCTAAGGTACTTTGGCTGTGGCAGTCAAAGTTACAAAGTGTTCCTTTCATTAATCGTGACAGCTCTTCACTGTACAAGAATCAAGTTCCAGTTCTATCAGGAAACTACACCAAAAATTTGAGATTCAGTTACTATAAATGAGTTTTTTATATATATATTTTTTCTGTAGGTTTGCCTATTATGATTAAATCCTGGGCAGATATCCTTTTTTTTATTATTGAAATATTTTGTTATTATGTATTTCTTCATCAACAAATTAAAATGTTCCTGTACCATTAACTTTTATGTCATTCGTTATTTCTAAAAACTTGCATTTTTAAGTTTGATCTCTAAGGAATTTTGTCAATTTATCAGGAGTTCGATGATGTTACATCTGAGGATATTAGGTAGAAATCAGTGTAGAAGGTAGGACCGTATATTTTATGCTGTGTTATCTAAATAGACATATGCTTTTATTCTTTTATGATGTAAGTAATTTGATGGCATCTGTAACACAGATATTACCCCAAGAATTTGATTCTATGAAATATAACCAAGCCAATGGAATAAGTCAAGTTTCTAATTCTTTCTTTCTGGTCAAATGCAAATTTTCTATTTAAAAGGCAATTTTTTCATTACCAAAAGATGACTGAGATGGCACGGAAGTTTATTTGGTTCTTTTATTTTTTAAGTATATACTAATGTGTCACTCAAGAATATAGAGTAGGCCATTTCCCTTGATTACATACTTGATCCTCACAAAGGTTAAAAGGAATGCATTTGACTAAAACTTTGCATATCATTAATTTGCCTTTTATCAGATGGAAGAAACATACTCATAGCATCAAAAAGGATCAGAGCAGAACAATTCTGTAGAAGTTATAATTCAATTTCTTTATTAAGTTAATGGAAAGCTGAGATTCAAGGCTAGCAAACGACTTCACTAAAATAATACAGGAAGGATCATGCTGCCTTACCCACTCTATCCTAGAGATCATAGCATTGGATGCTATGTGTCTTGTCTACTACATGGTAGTAAAATGAAAAAGCATTCTACCACCCACACTCTATACTTCTTTTTACCTATGTATATACTAGAGCCATGGATATCTCTCTTCTCTTTTCTGCAAACAACATGCCAGAATTTGATCAATCCTGCTCTAATTACTATGGTGAAGTAATTAATACCACATAAAACAATGCTCCTCCTAGAGAACATTTGTTTTTTATTAGTTTTTCAAGAGACCTTCAGATTACATCTAATAAGCTTTTTAACTTAGAAAATTTTAGATTTTTATCTTCTTTGTAAAGATAGTAGAGGCTTTCCATATATCTCACATCCTATTTTCTCCATTGGTAACATCTTACATTTGTTGGTACATTTGTCATAATTAATGAACTAATATTGACATGTGATTATTACCTAAACTCTATATTCAGATTTACTTATTTTTGCTTTTATTTTTCTCTTGTGAATTCCACCTAGGATAACATACTATAGTGGTGCCCTGTCTTCATGATTTCCTTTTGTCTAAGACACTTTCTCAGTTTTTTTTTTCATTTTTATGTCTTTGACAATTTTGAGAATTAGTGACCAGATGTTTTGTAACAATGATTCTCATTTGGTATTCATCTGATGGTTGGTTTTCTCAGGTACTTTATCACAACAATTGAAAGGTGACTAATACAGTTGGTCATTGAGTGATCTTTCAGTTGGTTCCTGTGTTCATTTGACATATAACCATTATTGTGTGCTTGTGTGTGTGTGAGTGTGTGTGTGTGTGTTTAACATATCCTTATTTTCTGGTGATACCTAAGTCCCTAGCTCATCTTGGAGATTTCCTTCAGTAGTCCTAGGATCAGCCATTTCTAAAAATAGCCTTACTGTTTCTATTCAAAGTGGCCTTAGACACCATGATTTAGGTGAAGGTGTGCTCCTTGTTTCTGTAATATCATTGATTTTAGGTCCTTTGATATGAGAGAGCAAAGAAAAATATTGTAGGTACTATAATAATCTGAGTATACATATTTATAAGTATTACTATTTGTAGCCATCTATGTGTATATTTAGCTAAACATACTTTATAATAATATTTCCAACTCTACTCCATTATCACATGCATCATTCTAACCTCCCAATTTTGGTTATCTATGACTTCCCTGACTCCAATGAAACACCTGATTTCCATCATCTGTCATCCATTTTTTAATTGTTCAGTTATGGTATATGAATACAGCAATTTCAGAACAGTCTGACTCAGCCCATGTAGGAGAGGGCTTTTGTATCAGGGTGCAGTGCCTATGCACAGCTACTTTTGACTTAAGTCTTACAGATTTTCCATTGTTTCCAAAGGTCAGCACCTTTTCTTTCATCATTTTCAGTGAGGTTGTTTCATAAAATTGTAATACAGTCAGATTTTAGTCTTAGTCTGTACACTATTTTGGGAGCTTCCAGCCTTATAAATATTTTTCTAATTGCATGCATTCTTACACTTGGTGCTAAAAATTTCTATGGATTTTGACAAATATATAGTGCTATGTAACCACCAGTACAGTCTCATAAAGAATATTGCAGCAATTAAAATATATCCCTGATACTTCACCTATTCAACCTTCCAGTTGGCCCCTGAATACCTCGAAACTACTGATTTTTTTTATCCTGTTTATAGATTGATTTTTTTCTAGAATGTCATATAATCAGAACCATAAAGAATGTAGTCTTTCCAAACTGTCTTCTTTTTTTTAGAAACATGAATATAAGATTCATCTGTGTTTTTGTACACCTTGATAAGTCATTTCTTTTTGTCACTGAATAGTGTAGTGTTCCATTGTATGCATGTGCCACAGCATGTTTATACATTTGCTTTTTGAAGGAAAACTTGGTTGTGTCCAGTTTTGGGCTCTTACCAACAAAGTTACTATCCTATAATTGAGGCATAATATGGTAAGACTATATTTAGTTTTGTAAGAAACTGCCAGCTTGTCTTCCAAAGTGGTGTGCATTCGTATCAGCAAAGATGCAAAGTCCTATAGGTTTGCCTGCTCACCCAGCAATGGTATTGATATTGTTTTAGGTATTAGTCATTCTTAGGACTGAAACATTATCTGTCTGTTGTTTTAATTTGTATTCCCATGAGGACAAATGATTTGTGCTTATTTCATATGTATCTATTTTATTTGGTGAGGTGTCTGCTTAGAACCATTGCTCATTTCTTAAATTGCATTTTTCTCTAATTGTTGAGTTTTAAGAGTTCTTAATCAGATATGCATTTCAAAAATATTTTCTCAGTCTATGGATCATATTATTTCAGTTTCAATAGTATCTTTCATGAGCAGGAGTTTTTTTATTTTAATAAAATATAAATTCTTAAATTTTTCTTTTATAGATCATGCATCTATTTGGTGTTATTTCTAAACACTCATCATCAAACTAAAAGTCTCTTATATTTCTCTTATCAGAAGATTTATAATAGATTTTAATTTTTGGCCTATGATCTATGTTATGTTTTGGCGCTGTGTTGACTCTGTGTCTAAGCTTTATCCTCATCCAATTGTTCCAGCACAACTTATTGAGATGACTGTCTTTTCTCTATCGAATTGTATTTGTGCCTTTTCCAAAATGAGTTGACTATATTTGAGTGTGTTTAGACTATTTGGTTCCAGCAAACTATGCATCTAATCTAGTCTTTCACTAGTACCATGTTGTCTCCATTAATATAGCTTTACAGAAATTCTTGAAGCCAGGTTGTATTTGATCTTAGTTCTCTGATAAGTCTAAGAAAAAGTCATTGCTTTTCAGTTTGTCCAGTTTCTTTATGTTGATGATTTTAAGTCCTTTACATGTCAAAGTTGATCCGAGAAATTTTACCTCATGCAGGTTTTTGAACTTTGGGGCATGGGCTGAGGGAGTTACTATTTGAGAAGGAGGGGGCACATGCTTCAGATTGTGGTAAGGATTGAGGTTTCTACTTCATTCATGTTTACATTATTAACACACACACACACACACACACACACACATGCACACACACACAAAACCAATCTCTCTGTGCCTGTTTCCCAAAGCCAAAAAGAAAGATTGTCTTTAATGGTTCTTCTGGCCTAAATATTAAGTCCCAAGATTCAAAATCTTCCTTTCAGGACTTAAAGTTCATGACATTCCATCATTTATCTCTAGCATCTGATTTTACCTAGACCTTTGTTCAGGCAGATCCTATGTTGGTCCTTTGCCATGTCTCTATCAGGCTTTCCTCTGGTCTTAAAACAGCCTTCAGCCCAGGTTGCAACAATAGGTTTTATTGTTTTGGAGATAAATGATGGTATTATATCATGTCAGAGTTGGAGAGAGTATGAACAATCCACCAGTCCACATTCCTAGGGCGCAGATAAAGAGTTGCTTTTTTTTTTTTTTCAGTCTTACCTATTTTAAATGTTTTATGGCTTTCCCACTACCACTATTACTATCATTCCTTGAGCTCTTACTATGTGCAAAGCAGCACTATATACCATACATACATGATCTCATTTAATCTGTATGTCAGTCCTCTGGGTTAGACATTTCTCCATTTTCTTGTATGCCAGTTGTCATTTTGAGAGAATGACAGTTCACCAGTTCATAAATGTGAATGACCTGGGATTTCAATTCAGATCTGTGATATTATAAGTCTTGGGCTCCTTTGGGTTATTCAGTCATTTATCTCCAAAACAATATTTATGTGAGTTTCTTGACTTAAATGTGTATGTTCAATTATTTGCTACCTTCTATCAGAGAATGTTTTCTCATGTGATTTACATTTCATAAATTTAAAGGGCTGTAGGGTAGAAATGTCATTCTTTGCAACTAAATAAATAGAATGCTCTTCTGCAGGGTATTGCTTGATGATACTGAACTAAAATAGCAAGAGACATGGGTGACAGCCCACATTTTCCAAGTAGCTATATGACCTTAACCAAGTCCCATTTTTGCATTACCCACCAATTTCCAGATACTGTTCTGAGAGCTTTATTTATATTAGCTCGTTTCTCTCTCTCAAAGCAACCTATAAGACATATATTGTTACTAATGCAATTTTACAGTTGAGAAAACGGAGGTGAAGAGCAGTTAAATAACTTGCCCAGGGCACACAGCTTGTTAGTGGCATTGTCAGGATGTGAAACTAGGTAGTCTGGTTTCAGAGTCCATGTTTCTCTCTATTATGTAATGCTGCCTCTTGCATGGACCAGTTAAATATTCAACAAACCTTTATTAAAAACCACTGCATTGAGGTTGTGTTAGGATTTGGGAACACAGTAAAAAATACATGTGGCTCTTCCCTAATGGAGTTCATGGTCTTCCAGACACTTGCTAATGAAAATGTTCATGGACCACCCAACAGCAGCAGCAGCACTTGAAATTAATGATCTTAGGTCCTCATCTGAGACCTACTGTGTATTATTTACACTAACCTTTGAGAAGCACTGTTTTAGAATATGACTACAGTAGAGTATAGATTCAGTCTTTTATTTCTTCTTCTGGGCTTTAGGCGACTGGGTCTAGATAATATCTGAAGTTGCCTCCGCTCTAACATTCCTAATTGGTATCTTCTAGGTCACATTGCAGAAAACTGCAAAGTGGAAGTGACCTGAAAGGTGGATGGGGATAAACTCCTGCTATGCTGCGTGGGCTGTGTGTGCCGGGAGTGCCTTCTGCAATAGAGATCAAACGCTGGTGCTGGGTTTCCATCTTTCCCCTTGTTTCTGTAGGCGGCTGAGGAGATTAGATTGTAGCCCAGCAAGCTAGATACCGCCTCCAGACAATTTATATGGCTTTTATATTTATTTAGAGAGCAGGAGGCCTAGCCCAGCTCCTGCTGTATAAGGCAGTGACAGGAGAATTTAAAAGGGCTGTTTCATTAATTTTGGAGGGAATTTATTGCTGACAAAAGACTGCATTATTGATGGTTGGAAGGCAGCGCTTCGCCTAGTCTCCCCGGAGCTGTGCGGGAGAGCCGCCCCCACTGCTGTCTGCAGCCTCCTTGGCGCAGCCGCTGCCGCCTCAGCCGAGGGAAGCCCTTCCCAGGGGAGGACCGGCTGTGCTGGCAGGACGCCCGCCCAGGCTGGGACTGTGCAGGCAGAGCCTCCATCTGACTCCACCGCTGCAATCTGCCAACTGGAAGGACACTTAGAGGTCACCCAGCTACTTTCCCCGCACTGCATAGATGAGGGGGCTCTCTACAGCCAGAGAGGGCAAAGGATTTTTTTACTCAGGTAGCAAGTCGGAAATCAGGTCCATTATTTCATCTCTCTCTCTCCCTCTCCTTTCCCTTTCTCTCTCTCTCTCTCTCTCTGGAATGAAAGGCATTTCCTAAATGATGGTGGCAGGATGCGTGTGGGCAGCCTTCTGTGTGTTCTTTGCACAGCACTGAACTATTTCTCAAATAATGACAATAACATTTTATTTTCACAGACTTCAAACCATGTAAAATGGGATTGATCTCTCACACATCCTTTTGCTAGGTGAGGAAAGGAAAGGGCCTCTAGGGCATTCTTGGTGTTTAGCTACTTATGATGGGCCAGGCTCTGGGATAGGCTGTTTGCACACCATCACTGAATCTAACACCAATTTTGTGAGGTGGGTTTACAATCCTCATTTACAGAAGCTCAATACAGTTAAGGAGCTTGTTCCAATTCTCAGAGAACAGAGTAGCTGAGAGTATTTTCCATCCTGCTGTGTTTTTATAACTACCTTATGAACTTCTGGAAGTTCAGGCCCAGGATTACAGAATAAGCTTTTGTAAGAAGTTCTAAACTGGGTTCTTGAAGGTGGGAGAATGGGTCCCTTTGTCAGGAATGGAGTGAGATGTGGTGAGTGAGCTCAGATGGAAGATTGGAAGATAATGTTGTAAAACCTAGGGGGAAGGATCAAGGCTTAGACAGTTAGATTCATGTTCCCCAGTAAAACTGTATGGAGTTCTCTCTGCATTACCAAGTGGCTTTCTGTCTATTAAGGAGTGTGTGTGTGTGTGTGTATGTGTGTGTGTGTGCGCATGTGTGTGTGTGTGTGTGCGCGTGCGCGCGCGCGTGCGTCAACATACATTTACAATTTATATTTATATGTACATGGTATACATACATCCTACATATATGTGTATACAGAAACATACTCTATATAATTCTCCTATCTATTAATTCTTCCAGAATCAAACCATCTGGAATAATAAGCTACCTGGTATGTAGCAAAAAAAAAAAAAAAAAAAAAAGCACAACTAAATGCCCAACTGTAGAAAGTTTAATTAGAAAAGTTAAAACAATTGTAGTAAATAGAACTGTACTTAGAGTACAGCTGTGCCTATTCTCTCCACTAGAGGATTTTATTCAAGCTGACTTTGAAACTGGATATAATTAAATTTTGGAGGTAGACAGTCAGAAAACAGGAAGGGAGAAATATAAGTACTCAGAAATTCTGTGTGTTTAATCTGGATAGAATTGTGCATTAGTTAAAACAATAACAGCCATCAGGTTATTTAGTATGAGGACACCTGGATGATCTATTATAGTAGGTGAGGGAGGGTTTCCCTGGAAGTCAGAAGGCTTGGGCGTATTTCCATAATTGGCTTGCTCAAGGCTTATTCCACAGGAGGGCCTCTGTGTACCTTTCTGTAAAGTGAGGAAGTTGAAATCAATAACTTTAAGGGTAAAAGTTAGTAACTGACTACTTTTGTAGTATTTCAAACTATGTTTTTTTTCAATTTGTGTTTATTCAATTAGTCATTATTTAGTAAATAGTTATTGACTATCTATTACAAGCTAGGTATTAGGTTAGATCATGAGGTAAATAAAATATATGATTCCTTCAGCAACTCAAAATCTTGTCAGGATATTCCTAATTTGTTGTGCTATTAAGTGTTCTCTTTCTTCTAGATGTTAAAAGATTGTCCCCTCATCCAAATTCAGACAGTGGATAATAAATCTATATTATACCAAAGAACTCAAAAGATTGAGCAATATGAGAACAGAATTGCAGAATTCAAGGCCAAGATAATACACAGAAAATATGGTGGAAGAAAATTGACTGATTAAATGGGGGACAGGGTAGGTAAGGAAAAATTAAGGGTTCCTCAAGAGAACAACACATTCAAATGGCAAAACGAGATGGTGCAGAATCAGACCATTACTCTTCCAAGTGTGGCCACAGAGTACCCTAGAATTATTTGTAAACTGTTTGAAACACAGATAATAGGGCTCTAATCTCCATTCTATGGAATCAAAGCCTTGGGAAAAGGTGAAGTATCTGGATGATAATGAGTAACAAATACTCTAAATGTCTCTTATATATATATAAAGTCTGAAAAACATTGTACTATGCAAGTGTACACAGTACAAGTAATTTGAAAAATAAAACATCTACTTACATTTTGTACAATTTAATCAGTAAGACATTTGATGAGTGGTATTTGTGAAATTCAAAAAACCAACTTCCTAACAAGCAACATAGCATCCATATATTTTCCAATTTTAGTTTGTAGAACAAGTATTGATTGTAATACTAGATAATACACAATTTGTGCAGCTCTGATTTATGTTGTGCTATGAGGAACTATTAAAAATGAACTTCCTCGCTTCTATTTTTTCCTATCCATTTAAAAATAAAATGAGTGGCCTGCTGTATAGGGAGAGACAAGAAAAGAGGTTAAAAATAGAGAATACTGAGAAACAGAGAAGGAATATGATGAATATTTTTCCTGATATATATTATACAGGTGTAAACATAACACAGAAAGTGTTATTTCATTTCGCTCCAATGATTAATATCAAAAGGATTAAAATGTGATTCGAGAAAAAAATACTGGAAAGGAGTAGAAAAAATTTCCAAATCAAGTTGAATATATACATACAGATATGTTTTGGAAGACAAATACATAATTAAAAAGAAATCGTTTTTCAAACCATTTCCCTTAGTAAGCTTGGAAAGGCTGGCTTTCTGCTCCACTTGGTAAGCCAGTTCCTTATTCTTTCACAAGGTGGTGCTATAAATGTGACTTCCCTTCACTGAGTGAAAAATAAGATGTGTTCAGTACATTTTGTAATAATTGGAAGTTACCCTGCCATGCTCTCTGTTTTATGACTTCTTGACAGTTATTAGTAAACCATTTGTCAGTGATTTTCTGATCACTTATTATTGGCATGGGAGAATGTACAGGAAATTACCAGGTAAAAAATATGACATCTATTTTATTTTTAAGTCAGGGAGACAAATCTTTACCATAGTTGCCGATATACACCAAAGCAACAAATCTCTAATTATATATATCCATAAACACAATAGTGGAGGCAAGCATGAGAAAAAAATTCTCATTGTGTTTGATTCATCAAGACTAAAGTCATTTCTTTATTTCTTTTCTTATTTTTAAAAATTTATTTGGATTTTAAGCATTCCTCTCAGGAAGTATGCTTATTCTATTTATTTGAATGATCTGTGGGAAAAACATTTGCTGCAGCCTAAGATGTGCATAGTCTAAGATAGGATAAAATCTACAAAGAAGTCAGAATTAATCAGATTTATTTCATTTAACTCCTTTTCCCCCTCCACCTTTCAAATGTTAGCTTTGTTTTAATTTCTATTTCTTTTTATCAAATCCTGAAACTTTTTATTAACATTGAGAATATTTCCCCTTTGTGATAGATAATGCAAAGAATGTAGAATTAACCGTTTTCATCTTACCTTGAGTGCCTAAAACCCTTGGAATTTCCTAAAGGCAATTCCTGGAGTCTTTTGTTAGTCATTATGAGTCTCTTTGACTATTGCTGAGTTTATGCAAATTAGATGACTTTTGGAAGCACCTATGAAACTTTGGCATGGAGTCTGGTTGCTAGAAGGAAACACATTCACCTGGTTGGAGAATTAGAACTATCAGCACTATGTCTAACCTCCAGGGTTGTGAAAGGAATTGGAAGTTGAGTTTAATGGCCATTCACAACTGTGTAAGAAAAATTTTCATGAAAGCTCTGAAATAGTGAGGAGCTAATGATACTGCTAAGGGAGCATCCAGGTTTGTGAGCACACAGATGTCTAGGAGGGTGATGTACCCAGAGATGGCATGGAAGCTCTGAACATGCTCTGTACCCCAGTACTTTATCCAGTTCATTTCATTTATTTAATGGCTCTTCCTGAGTGGTGACCTTGATTATCAAATATGTTCTAAGTATAGTGCTTTCTTGAGTTCTGTGAGTCATTCTAGTAAATTACTGAACCTGAATTTGACAGGGAGAGGCATAAGTAGAACTACAGTACCCACTTGGCTGACATCTGAAGTGGACCAGTCTTGTAGAACTGAACCTTCACCTGTGGGAACTGTTCTGACCTCCAAGAGTTAGCAGTTACTGTTACATACCTGGAGGATTGCTTATTGTTGGAAAATTAAACACCCTTTTCCTAGTCTTCCCAAAACTGATGGTAAGCTTAAAGCCATGAGATGGTAAGTAGAATTCTAAAATTCTGCTGCCAACTGCACCGAGAGGTGGCAAAACCAGCAATGATCTTTTCTTTACATCACACTCTCCTTGAACCGCACAGTTATTTATGTATCGAGTTTTGACCCACTAGTAGAATTCAGTTTTCTGGAATGGAGAAGAATTAGGATTTTGGGAAATTTACAAGGCATTGGGAATTTTCTCTACTTTTAAAACCATCTGTCACAACAGAGTGTTTGAGAGAATCAAATGATTATTCTGTAACCTCAAATCATCATCAGCTCTCCTAAGGTTTCCAAAGAGACTTCTAATATAGGTTAAAATTCTCTTGTTAAAAAAAAAAAGCCTATGTTAAATAGGAGGCAAACAGAACCGACAATAATTCCTTATATTTCAATGGAATTTGGAATGTAGCTTTACAAGGCCCCATCTATTAGTTATCTAGTTTGATATTAATAACACCACAGGCATGCATGGTAGCATGCACTTTGACAGGTGAATGAACTGAGGCTTGGGGTATGTTTTTCAAACAGTCTGCCCAAGACAAAGAGCTATGAGTAGTGGACCAATGTTGGGGACATGGACTTTGGGCTTCTGCACCAACATCTCTCCTCTGGATCGCAGGGTGAAACCATTGTACTAGGATCCAAGCCATAAGCATTTACTGAGGGCCAACTGTGCATTTTTCCTTGGACGGTTGCAGCTATGAAGATGAAAAAGATGCAGTATCAACTTTCAAAAGGGATTTGGCTAGTATAGGTAGCAGAATCACATAAAATCAGGATAATGCTCAGGATGGTAATTCTTCAGTGAAGTCTCCTTCTGAGTGCTGAGGGTCCTGGGGAAGCCAGTATCGCCTCTGTTCCCACTCAAGCCGCCACCATCCCTCATCACAACAACTACCTTGCTCTAAAGTATTCTTGCTCTAAACTGTTCCATCTTCTCAAGGATGTTGGAGTCATCCTTTTAAAATGCAGATTGGATCATGTTATTCCTCTGTGTAAAATTCTCAAAAGTAATCCCTCCTGCTATTAAACCCAGAACCAAACTCGGCCTCCTTTCCAGGGCCTAAATTCCCCCAAAACATCGACCTCTGCCTTCTGTCCCAGCTTTTCCATTAGCACTTTCCACCCTGCTTACTGCACTCCAGACAGTGACTTTCTCTGCACTTGTCAAGTACAGTAAGCTCATTCCAACTAATTTTCATCTTTGGGCCTCTGTACCTTTGAACACTTTGGACTAGAAATATTCTAATATGCTGGGCCATTTATTGGAATGCTCTGGGTTTACATTTTTTGCCCACTCACTCTCATCTCTCTTTCCTTTTGCCTTCTCCCTCTCATGTATTTATTTTTGACATCCAGATCACACCACAAACACAAATATTTTTTATTCAGAGAACACATCCCTGATGATCTTAATTACAGCACCTACCATAACCTGAGAGTCTTCATCACATTTTATTTTACCTGCCTTTAGGCCACTTAAAGTACCTTGCATATTTATGTTTATCAATGTAAAACCCTTCCCTCAACTTAACTGCTTTCTGCTCACTCTACTAAAATATAAGCCCTACAAGGTCTGGGGACTGTGCATCTCTTGTTGACAGTTGTACTCACAATGTTTAAAATTGGCACAAAGTAAACTCTCAATGCTTATTTTATAAATAAATATACGTTTCCTAGGAGGGTTTGGTGAAAGTTTCAGTTAGAAGGCTACCTTTTGAAGAATAAAATTTGAACTAGGGAGACTTCAGAGAAGAGGGCAGAATAAATCTAGGATTATGTATAATTAGGGGTTTAGTCACCCAGTTCTGAAATCTGGTCTAGAAATCCCTTTTTCTAGTGATTATGCTACATAAACATATAAAATGTTTTATACTAAGCTTCTTATTATTTTACTTTATTTTGCTTGAGATATAAACTAGATAGTTTATTTAAACTGGACTTCTACTGAAGTTTTGAGGAAGTTGCTACCAATTAAATAAGGTGTTTGGAGAGGAGTGGGCACAGATACTCCAGACTACCGCTAAGTTGCCCTTGACTTTTTCATCCCTGTTAGAATTTTTTCTCCCTCCCATTGCTCAGGCTGTCCAGCTCCATCTTTAGGTGATAGCTGTGTGCAGCTTTCAGGGATGATGACTTTGTTGCTCTTTTTGAAGGAGTCCACACTCTGCAATTGTACCCACCAGGTCACCTAAGTTAAAGCTCAACAGAGGGTAGAGGCTATTATTGGGGCAATTCAGGTGAAATACAGTGCTTTATTGTCAGGCAATTCTGCTTCTTTCACTGTTGTTCTGCCAGTGAGGACAGTTTGAACTGAGCTTCTGAGAAATCCCAAGGTCCCTTTGTGGAACCACCAGCTGTCCTTCCATTTATTCTCTTATGCCATCTGTGACTGGGTAGAAAAACTGTTCCTAGGTGTACAATGGAAGAGGAATGAGAATGATGTGAAAGTACTTACTGCACCAAGCTGGCCCATGTTTCTGACCTTGCATTAGTGATGTCAGGCAGTTTTCTTATTGTGGAAAAGCACCATAGTATTCACTTCTAGGCCTACAGATAGGAAAACAGTGCAGCATCTTTTCAACCTTTTACAGAGGGTGCTCTATGTTAATTTACTTCCAGAAGCACTTATGGAATGTGTGTGTGTGTGTGTGTGTGTGTGTGTGTGTGTGTGTGAGAGAGAGAGAGAGAGAGAGAGAGAGAGAGAGAGAGAGAGCGAGAGAGAGAGAAGTAAGATAACAATGTTTTAAGCAATGTTGAGTTTAAGATCTCAATATGGTTGTGGTTGCAATGTAACAATAAGCTTCAGAGCAGCAGTTCTGCTGGGCAATGTGATAACACTAGGTTAGGAAAGCAATTTTAGCCTTAAGGTAATGGCTAGAGGTGAGAAATTCAATGTATGTTTGGAAAATTAAATAAGGTAGCTTGGCTGGGGTGTAAGTGCAGGCTTTGTGAAATGAGACTTGAAAAATAGAAAAAAGACATATTGTAGAGGTCTTCAAATGATAATGAAATGATCTCATAGGTAAGAAGGAATCTAAGACTTTGGGGGAGATAACTGAGACGTGCACATGTATATTCTAAATAGATTAATTTAGGAAACTGTGTAGGATAACCTGCAAAGGAGGCAGCCAGAACAGAGGCAGTGAAATTGTATGAGATGTTTTTCTTCAGCAACCACTGCAGGGCCAGACTAGGCATGTGAAAGGTGGACCTGTTGTCATTTGGAGGCCATATACCTAAGTTCCTCAATTTATGGTATTTAGAGTGGGAAGGAAAGGGATGATAATATCCACGAAGACAAAGAGAATTCATGAAAACGTACTAAATTGAGGATAAAATGGCAGGTCCACACAAACCAAAGACCCCCAGCAACTTACTAGTGTCCCATTCTGTCTTGAGAGTCTTTCTGCTCAGATATTTAAAATAGATAGATATGCTAGATATATTCTCATGTCCAAGGTTGCAGAGTAAGTTAATACTATAACTCACACAGTAAAAACAGAAAATTCCTTGGCTTACAATTGAGTTCATGATCTGTTCTACCATGTTCTTAGGTTGGTCACAGTGTTAATAAAGCTGGGTATAACAAAAAGCTGGGTCATAGATTTGAGTTTCAACCTTGTATCTGCTACTCAACTGGTGTAGTGTGACTTTGAGAAAATTAAAAGAAATAAGTGCATGAATTAAGGCTTTTAAGAAGAGTTTACCATATGTTATGTCTTTCTCCAGTTATTTCACAAGATACCCAACAATTCTCAGTTTTATGTACTACAGACCCAACAATTCTCAGTTTTATGTACCACAGACTTTCAGTAGAGCAATATTTTCTTTCAGCTTCTATTTCATGTGGATTTTTAAAAAAATCATCTTGAGAATATTTTCTTGAAATGTCAAGATGATATTGCCACCATGCCATAATAACTCTCTTTCCTTGTAGAACCTTATAGCTGATACTAGTTCTATCAAAATCTGGCTATGTCAGAAAGCATTACCCTAATCCATGTGCATTAAAAAAATCAGAGTTAATGAAAGTCAGACTATCCTATCAAATATAGGACATTTATGAAAATGTTGGAACATTTTATAATAGTACCTGTTGTTGGAAATTAGAGAGAGTATGTGTGTTTGGAAGGGCTGGGATGTAGTGCAAATATATGAAATTATAGCCTCCTCCTACTATATATGAATGCTAGGTTTCTAATTTAAGATAACTACTGACATGTGAGACTGCTGGTTAAGTGGATATGTGGTCATATGAGTAATATCTATGTTCCCAGAACAGATTTGTCAACTAAAAAATAGTTTTTATAAGGGACCTGGGATCTGTCATGAAATGCTTAAAGGTCATCACATGAGCTTCAAAATTTAATAATAATAGTAGGATTTACATCTAATAAATTGTGGCTTGATTGGAGACTTTTCTCATTGTTGGAGCTTCTTAGGTATTGGGATGTCTAAGTACGCATTGACCCACATTGTAAAGAGATGGCTGAGCCCATTTATTGGTTTGGCTATAGAAGAAAGTTCTACATCAGAAGGACTAATAAGATTCTAATGACCTTTTGCAAAGATGCTGTGAATTTCTTGAGGAAATTGGACTATTCACAACTTCAGTTGTAAGTCCTTGGATCAAGTTAATTTGTTGGTGCTTAAATTTACCTTTAACTTCAACTAGAAAAACTAATTAGGTATGGAGGTTTAGCAACTTCAGAGATGTCATGAAAGTGCATACTGTTAGGTTAATAAACATTAATTTATCTATTTTAAATTAATCAGTTCACATTTATTTAACATTCTCCTGCCTCATTAAATATAAATTAAGTGTATAGTTGGGAAGCTTAACTGAAAACATTTTCCAGAATTTATACAAAGCATGAATACAAAATATGTTAATGGCAGCTGGTGGCAGAGCAATTTCAATACTGTGATGTTTAGCAAAAAGCATGTTGTAATGTTGTTGAGCAAAAACCAGAGTGGAAGACAATTAGATGTCTCTATTAAGAGCACATTTTGCTATTCTATGAAATAAAAATCAAAGGCATTGTGACATTGTCATGGTAACAATGGAATTTCTCTACCTATAATCACTGCATGCAGATTTAGCAACATTGATTTCATTTCACCTGTTTCTGTAGTTGTATAGTTCAGTATGTTTTTGCCTGGTTAATTTAAAATCATTAATATAGAATAAATTGAAGTAAATTGAAGATTCAATATAGAGAACTGAACTGTAACCAAAAACATTCTGTAACAAAAATAATAGGATGGGTAATGTTCAGAAAAAGTAAGAACAATTGACATATGTTTCATTAAATTCTATAGATTGGAATCTAAATGAGAGATTGTCTTGTGGATATAGCATTTAGTGATCATAAATAAATGGTCTGTTGGGACTTCTCAGAGTTCTAATTTCATAAAAGAGACCTAGTGTCAGCTGGACAGTCAAGTATTGACTTCTTCTAATTCATATGAAAACATTTTAATTAAAGACATTAATTTTGGGTAGCAGCTCTACATTATTTTCTCTGTGTGTCTTACATAGTGCTCCCCTGTTATCACTCTGTGAATCTCCTTTCCTTTTTCACTGTAGTTTTTCAGGATTCCCAGACGAGGGGGATCTAAATTGGTAGTAGTGGTTACCTCCTGTTTTCCTTATAGACATGCACATTATGTATGGAAAAAGAAAGATATTTTCCTCCAAAATGTTGAGAATCCTTGCTCTAAAGAATTAACAAAATACCCAATTCTAATAAATAAGAAGTCTGGATTTATTATTATCCTTCCTCATTGAACATATAACTTTGTAGTTTTTAGAAACAGATGCTGGAGTGACAGGTGGTACAGACTTTATATCTCCCCAAAATTCATATATGGAAATCTAATCCCCGATGTGAAGGAGTTGAGAGGTGGGGCTTTGGGAGGTGGTTAGATCATGAAAGTAGAGTCCTCATGAATGGAGATAGTACCCCTCCTTACAAGAGAAGCCACAGAGAGCTCCCTTTCCTCCTCCTCCTCCCTGTGAGGATGCAGCAGGAATATGGTCATCTGGGAAGCAGGACGCTCGTGTCAGGAGACATGAGTTTGCCCGCACCTTGAATGAATGAGATCTTGGACATCTCATTCTCCGGAACTGTGAGAAATAAGTTTCTATTGTTTATAAGTCATTCAACTTGTGGTACTGTGCTATATCAGCCTGAATGGACTAAGATAGCAAGTGACAAGCAGTGTTAATTTTATGTTGAAGGGGATTGTTTCATTTTGGGTTATTATAGTTTTAACCATATTACAGTTGTAGATAGATTAAAGTCACCAAGAGTTAATAGAATATCTAGGGTTAAAAGTAGACCCTCTAATCTGTTTGCTTTAGTGTTATAAATTTTATAAGCATCCTGCATTTTAGATCAACTGGAATTGTCAGGTGATAATGATCACACCAGTCTCAATGATTAGATGGCATGCCCTTGGTCTTACATCAGAAAAGGGTTGTTGCTCATCTATTTTCTAAATTAAAGTTAAGACCTGAATGTCAAAAGGAAAACTAAACAAGAAAGCAGGAAAGAATAGTAATATAGTTCAGAGACAAGTCCTCTTCTACGGGTGCAATCACGGATTTGCAATTTTATTTTCCTATATTTAGAATTACTGTGGATGTAGATATTGACTTAAATTGAAGGGATAATAGATAAGAAATGGCTGTTCTGTACAGCATTAAAATGATCTCCTCCATTTTACATCCTCTATTCCACTTTATAAGTCATTTCAAAATAGAAGAAGTCACACTACAAGTAACCACAATGAAGGTTAAGACAGGCAACCGAAAAAAAAAAAAGAGTATTTTGTCAGTAAGGTAGGATTTTGGTTTTATCTAAAATAGGAAAATTTTATGAAAGGAAGCTGTCTTTTAACATCACCCTTTCCTAAGAGAAGACTGAGAAATACAAAACAAAAATAGCTACATGGCAGATACAATACAAATTTCTAAAACATGTAGAAGTAGGAACACCTGAGTTTTTTTTTGTTCCCATTTCTCTTTGAATTATACGACCTTGGGTAACGCACTTTATATTTGTAATTCTTGGGGTCTATCTGTGTGATATGACTTGGTTGGAAAAGAAGAATTAAAGAGTCCTTGAATTTCTGGCTTTCTGATTGGGAAACCACAGGTGATTATATAATAAATGCTCTTTGTTTTCTGTCTTTTCCTTGTATGGAAATTCATTTACATTGTATTTTACAAAAATATTGGTCATGGATTCTTGAAAACACTGATTTCACTATAGATTATGGGAGAAGCATATTTTTAGAGATGATGACAAAAAACCAAAGTCATTTTGAGTAAGTCAAAGAAAAGTATTTTCTTCTTTTAATGTCTTTCAGGCTTCCCAGATTTATGGAAGGTCATATGACACCTGCCATGTCTGACTTTGTAATTTGGACTTTGGTACACCAGTCTACCCCTCTAATTATATACTCCATGTCTTCAAGGGCACCATCATCTCTGAATGACTCCCTTTTATTATGTGTATTTAATTATTTAAGATAACTTGGTATAGGCATCTTTTCTTGCAGATTTATTAGACATTCTCCTTACCTAAAAAGAGGAGGAATGATGGAGTGTGCTAATACGTAGCTTTAGACTACTGGCAAAGACAATGAGTCATTAAATTCCCTCGTGGAGAGAGGGTAGCACATGTCCATTCTACTTAGCAGATGCTCAGCTGCTCTCCTTTGCACTCTGAGTTTGATGAGAGCTGTATGACATTTAAATTTAAACTTCTAGTGTATAGGCTACTTAAATTCTAAGGTAGGGGAGAAGTAATACCACGGTCACAAAAATGTTTTGAAGATCAGCTTTTATAACGCAAGACTCTAAAATATTCCTTGTTGGAAATACTGTTATTTTGAAAATTTTATTGCTTATTGTTTACTCAGGGTCAAAAATTTTCTCTTCATCATATCAATACAGGAACAGAGGAGATGAAAAAAAGAGACTTGGAAAGGACACCTGTGGAGATAAAGAATCCCAGAAGACCCAGAGAAAGTAAATGGCTTGCCTGAGATCACGCACAGACAGTAATGTTGAATGAGGTGTCCCCATTTCAGTCTTAATGTTCTTTGATCTGTGCTATCATTTGCTTCAAAATTCATTCCAAGACTCTTCTTAAGCTACTCTTGTCTAGTGCCACATTACCATTTTCTTATAAATAGGTAAAACAACATTGATAATTAAAAACTAGTTTTATTTATTATTCAAACTGGAGAGATTTGTTTTGGTATAATCTGAAATGTACCATGAAAAACAATATTATGTTATCATGTAGATAAATGCCATCATGGTTAAACTTACATTTTAAAATAACCATTATCGTTTGTAAATTATTTAGAGCAGAATTCTTTTAACTGCTCTCCCTATTTTAACTTATTGAATCCTCACTATTATTATCATTATCCCTGCTTTAAGAATGAGGAAACTCTTGCCCCCTAAGAGAATACCTTGCCTATGGTTACATGACTGGTAAGAACTGTAACACCCTACTGTCTCTCAACATTATTGTTTTATTTTTGTTGCTAGAAGACTTTAAAATATAAAAAAATACAAAGAAGAAAAATAAAGTTCGTGTTTGATCCTGCCACCCAGGGTAATCACTGTTAATGATACTGAGTCATGGTGTTACTATTTAATTGTAATTCAAATTGTATTAAAATTTAGGAACATTTCAACAGTCCTACAAGTTCCCTTTGTTGAATGTCTTGGTATTACATTCTTCCTAAGGATGGAGGTATTCCAGAATATTTTGGGCCCTGTAAAATAAAGGACTGTTGTTATTCCCTGATAGCACAAAACTAGTGTGTGACCAGCCTCTTAGGCGTGGTGAAAAGACACAGTTTAAAATGAACTTCCCAAATGAAGTGATCATCACTGGACAGGTGAAAGCTTCCCCATACATCTGGCTTGCTTCCAAACCTGACCAAGGAGAGAGGCAGGTGGAGGTTCATTCCTCAGTGGTGGCAACATACCCTAAATTAATGTGTTTTGCAATTAGAATTATAAAGTTCTTTAGACTTCTTGATGAAATTGGTTTTTCATATATAAGCAATGATTTTGTTATCACCAATAACATGAAGATAGAGGAATTTTTGGAATTTTTGGAATTAAAAGCAGACATTAAAAACAACAACAACAACAACAACACCTTCTTGTATTGCACAAAAGTAGCAGCTGGAAACACTGTGGGCCCACTCTTCTGAGTGAGTTTATAAGAGGACTAGTAGCAGGAATTTTCTACTTAAGTAATTTTCTTGGGTTGCCCATAATTAATTCCTTCAAAGAGGTCAGGAGAGCTATGCAGGGAGTGGGCACCTTCTGGGATCTGACTTGAGATGAAAAAAAGATACTTGGAAAGGACACCTGTGGAGATAAAGAATCCCAGAAGTATAGGCTTCATTATTTACCGTTTTAGTGAGGAGAATTTTCAGACACACAAATGAGGAGGATGCATGTGTTCATTACTTTCCTTTTGGTACATTAAAATAATTTAATGCAAATATTCATAATCTCATAAGCAGGTGAAAAGGGAAAAATACTGATTTCAAATACTGAAATCCTTTGGTGTCCTAGAAAATGCATATGAACTAAACATTGCAAATCCATTTTCTTTGCTGCACTTGTGATATTTCAAATTAATGCATTGCCTCACATAGCCCATTTTCAAGGAGACACTATTTAATTATAAGAAATAAGTTGCTTCTCTGTGTATGTGGTTTATGTATAAAATGTCAAAATAACTGTTTTCACTTTAGTTTCCAGTAAATTTCCAAATTATCCTGAAGGATGAAGTCTTTTGTTTTTGAATTATTTGCAAGGAGACAAAATTTTTGACATTTATTCAGCAATTAAGTCATGATTCTTATAGCCAAGTAATGATGCAACCACTGTGAGTTACATAATAAAAAAAGAAAATCAAATATTGTAACCAAAAATTTAATAAAGCCTTTCTAAATGGCAATTCTGGCAAGATAAAATGCAAAATATTCAACTTATCATTATTTTTTTTTCTTTTTTGGGGGGAAGACCAGAGCTTGTGCTGAAAGCTGAGTGGAAGCTGTGAAGCATGAATCCATACCTCAAGGCTATGTAACTTTGTTCTTTACTCAGGTAAGGAAAAGTAAGCAAAGTAGAATGAGGATAAAGCAAAATGAAATTATGTCATCTGCAGGAAACTGGGCAGAACTTGAGGTCATTACATTGAGCGAAATAAACCAAATTTAGAAGGTCAAGGGGCACATGTTTTCTGTCACATGCAGAAGCTGGAGAGTGCAAAGGAAAAGAAAGTTGGAGGGAGTCTCAAGAAAATCAAAGGGAAATCAATAGAGTAGAGGAAAAGGACCAGAAAGAGGGAGATGGGGAAGGAAAGGGATGATACAGGGGGATGATTTTGGCCAAATTATGTTGTCATATTGTACGCACGTACAAATATGTAACCATAACTCCCACCATTAGGTACAATTATAATGCACCAATAAAATAATCCAGAGAAAAAGAAGAACGAGGGTCAAATCCATATACTGTGATCCACGTGAAATGGTAGCATTTTCTGGGTACAGACTATATTTTGTTGTTATACAGCTTTCATTCTCTTATTCTTCAAGCTATGGAAGGATCTCAAAGAATTTGGAACTAGTTTTCCCATTTTGGGGACTAGGAACATTCAGGAGGAAATAAATTGAATCACTTTGTCCTAGCATCATAAAGAGAAGAAAATTTCTTGAGACTTATACCTCAAGTTCTCATTTACTCTTTACATTTTCTGCCGTTCTGAATATCACGTTCTATATATTACCAAATCACCAGGCCTTCAATCCATCTTTCCTGACAACACTTGGTGTCACTTGAAACTTTTTGATGGAGGAAGCATTAATGGATAGCTCCAAATCCTTGTAATAGTATCACTTTTATACTCAAAAATTAAAGAATGGAGGACCTGGAAATGTTCTAGAGCTTTCTTTCTCTGGGGAACTATGAGAAGCCATTTAATTTACATATAGAGAAACTTACTGAAAGTTGTGGAAGATGAACTAGTGGAAGACATTCAGACTGCCTCTTAAATTGAGTGTCTTATGATTCCTTGAGACCTCCTCTGTTGCTACAGTCCTGTGTTTAAGAGCTAATACAATACCAGGATGAGGGTTGCATGTGAATTTTTTTTTCCTTGACAAATCTTCAGGAATGTGAGTTACTCAGGAAACAATACCATTTGACAGTGACTTTTTTTAAAAAATAATTATGACATCATTTTTAGACAGCAAAGATCCTGGTTATGGTACAACTAGAATCAGAACTTTGGCTGATATTCATATTCCTGCACAAACTGTAATGTCACCAGGAAGATTGTGTTGGAGGAGAGAGAGGAAAAGGAAAACCCGGTATACCTTCAGCTGCCATCCACTTATTTTCTGTAGACACCCCCTTCTGGAGTCAAATTTTACTTAATATACTTTTTTCTCACTATGACTTATACCATCTTTATTCCTCAGCTCCCCCCCATATTTGTTATAATGAAAATCTTCTTGTAATTTTATTCAAAATCTTATCTATCACAAGACTTTTCTCAAATACCATCTTTTTTCTGCCATCTGTTCTGATAAGAATGCAAACTCCCCTTCATCTAAACTTCCACAGGACTTGGTGCTTTCTTATAGCCCTGTAAAAGGCATTTGTGTCCAATCTTGCCCATTCTCCTAGACTCTGAAGTCTGTATGTAGAAACTGTCTTCTATTTCTCTTTGTAGTTTCTAAATTTTCCAGCAAAGTGCTTGACTCTAGGCAGGTATTCAAAATATTTTCCATGAAATTGAATAAATCTCTAATGAAATCTATTCTCATTTTCAACTTAAATGATGGCTTTATACTATGGGATGATATTTGTACTTATATAAGAAAATATATGCTACCTATCGTTAAATACTATAAAAAATAGTGTTGTATGGTGATTAAGAGATGGGTTCTAGCATCAGGCAAAATAAAATAAGCATCGTGCCTCTACCACCTAAATTAGTTAAGCAAACTATTCAGGGCGGTGTTTTCCTGCATTTTCTTGTCTGTAAAGTTGGGATAATATTCGTGCCTCTTTTAAAAGACCTAAGATACAATCTTTTTTTTTTTTTAGAGTAACAGGAATGTGTTTATTGAAGGGGTAAGGAAAAGGGAAGGGAGTCACTCTCAAGAGAGAGAGTGTGTCCTCTTGGAGAGGAGGACAGTGTGCCTCTCCTGCACTCCAGTCTTACTGGGGGTTCCAGAGAAGTTTCCAGAGAATCCCACCAAGGTCCATGTCTTGACTTTTGACTAACAGCAGGGTAACATCAGACTTTCAAGTACCCACTGTCATGACAACTCTAGGTCACCTTGGCCCAGGCTGACCAGTTCTAATTGGATTTTTAACCATATATTCTTACAGATTTTGTGGTCAGGAGGAACTATCCTTATGTCCCAGGTTTTCAGGATCTGGTCACAAAAGTCTCCTGGGTTCCTCCCATTGACATTATCTTGGGCCTGCATTTCTCCTGCAATTAACAGGTAGTTTGCTGAGGAATGTGACATATCCTTAGGCAAGCAGGGGCCCATTTTATACAATTCTTTTCTTTTTTTTTTATTGTTGGTTGTTCAAAACATTACATAGTTCTTGACATATCATATTTCACACTTTGATTCAAGTGGGTTATGAACTCCCATTTTTACCCCGTATACAGATTGCAGAATCACATCAGTTACACTTCCATTGATTGACATATTGCCATACTCGTGTCTGTTGTATTCTGCTGCCTTTCCTATCCTCTACTATCCCCCTCCCCTCCCCTCCCCTTCCCTCTTCTCTCTCTACCCTCTCTATTGTAATTCATTTCTCCCCCTTGTATTATTTTTCCCTTTCCCCTCACTTCCTCTTGTATGTAATTTTGCATAACCCTGAGGGTCTCCTTCCATTTCCATGCAATTTCCCTTCTCTCTCGCTTTCCCTCCCACCTCTCATCCCTGTTTAACGTTAATCTTCTTCACATGCTCTTCGTCCCTACTCTGTTCTTAGTTACTCTCCTTATATCAAATAAGACATTTGGCATTTGTTTTTTAGGGATTGGCTGGCTTCACTTAGCATAATCTGCTCTAATGCCATCCATTTCCCTCCAAATTCTATGATTTTGTCATTTTTTAAAGCAGAGTAATACTCCATTGTGTATAAATGCCACATTTTTTTTTATCCATCCATCTATTGAAGGGCATCTAGGTTGGTTCCACAGTCTTGCTATTGTGAATTGTGCTGCTAGGAACATCAATGTAGCAGTGTCCCTGTAGCATGCTCTTTTTAGGTCTTTAGGGAATAGACCGAGAAGGGGAAGAGCTGGGTCAAATGGTGGTTCCATTCCCAGCTTTCCAAGAAATCTCCATACTGCTTTCCAAATTGGCTGCACCAATTTGCCGTCCCACCAACAATGAACAAGTGTACCCTTTTCCCCACATCCTCACCAGCACTTGTTGTTGTTTGACTCCTAATGGCTGCCAATCTTACTGGAGTGAGATGGTATCTTAGGGTGGTTTTGATTTGCATTTCTCTGACTGCTAGCGATGTTGAGCATTTTTTCATGTACTTGTTGATTGATTGTATGTCCTCCTCTGAGAAGTGTCTGTTCAGGTCCTTGGCCCATTTGTTGATTGGGTTATTTGTTATCTTATTGTCTAAATTTTTGAGTTCTTTGTATACTCTGGATATTAGGGCTCTATCTGAAGTGTGAGGAGTAAAGATTTGTTCCCAGGATGTAGGCTCCCTATTTACCTCTCTTATTGTTTCTTTTGCTGAGAAAAAACTTTTTAGTTTGAGTAAGTCCCATTTGTTGATTCTATTTGTTAACTCTAGCGCTATGGGTGTCCTATTGAGGAATTTGGAGCCCGACCCCACAGTATGTGGATTGTAGCCAACTTTTTCTTCTATCAGATGCCGTGTCTCTGATTTGATATCAAGCTCCTTGATCCATTTTGAGTTAACTTTTGTGCATGGCGAGAGAAAGGGATTCAGTTTCATTTTGTTGCATATGGATTTCCAGTTTTCCCAGCACCATTTGTTGAAGATGCTATCCTTCCTCCATTGCATGCTTTTAGCCCCTTTATCAAATATAAGATAGTTGTAGTTTTGTGGATTGGTCTCTGTGTCCTCTATTCTATACCATTGGTCCACCCACCTGTTTTGGTACCAGTACCATGCTGTTTTTGTTACTATTGCTCTATAGTATAGTTTGAAGTCTGGTATCGCTATACCGCCTGATTCACACTTCCTGCTTAGCATTGTTTTTGCTATTCTGGGTCTTTTAGTTTTCCATATGAATTTCATGATTGCTTTTCTCTATTTCTACAAGAAATGCTGTTGGGATTTTGATTGGCATTGCATTAAACCTATAGAGAACTTTTGCTAATATCGACATTTTGATGATGTTAGTTCTGCCTATCCATGAACAGGGTATATTTTTCCATCTTCTAAGATCTTCTTCTATCTCTCTCTTTAGGGTTCTGTAGTTTTCATCGTATAAGTCTTTCACCTCTTTTGTTAGGATGATTCCCAAATATTTTATTTTTTTTGAGGATATTGGAGTGTTTTTCCTCATTTCCATTTCAGAGGATTTGTCGCTGATATACAGGAATGCCTTTGATTTATGTGTGTTGATTTTATATCCTGCCACTTTGCTGAATTCATTTATTAGCTCTACTAGTTTCTTTGTAGACCCTTTTGGGTCTGCTAGGTATAGAATCATGTCTTCTGCAAATAGTGATAATTTAAGTTCTTCTTTTCCTATTTTTATGCCTTTGATTTCTTTCGTCTGTCTAATTGCTCTGGCCAGTGTTTCGAGAACTATGTTGAACAGAAGTGGTGAGAGAGGGCATCCCTGTCTTGTTCCAGATTTTAGAGGGAATGCCTTCAATTTTCCTCCATTCAGAATGATGCTAGCCTGAGGCTTAGCATAGATTGCTTTTACAATGTTGAGGTATGTTCCTGTTATCCCCAGTTTTTCTAGAGTTTTGAACATAAAGGGATGCTTTACTTGGTCAAATACTTTTTCTGCATCTATCGAGATGATCATATGGTTCTTATTTTTAAGTCTATTGATGTGGTGAATAACATGTATTGATTTCTGTATATTGAACCAGCCTTGCATCCCAGGGATGAATCCTACTTGATCATGGTGCACAATTTTTTTGATATGTTTTTGAATCCGATTCGCCAGAATTTTATTGAGGATTTTTGCATCTAGGTTCATTAGAGATATTGATCTGTAGTTTTCTTTCTTTGAAGTGTCTTTGTCTGGTTTAGGAATCAGGGTGATGTTGGCCTCGTAGAATGAATTTGGAAGTTCTCCCTCTTTTTCTACTTCCTGAAATAGCTTGAAAAGTATTGGTATTAGTTCCTCTTTAAAGGTTTTGTAAAACTCTGCTGTATACCCATCCGGTCCTGGGCTTTTCTTAGTTGGTAGTCTTTTGATGGTTTCTTCTATTTCCTCAATTGATATTGGTCTGTTTAGGTTGTCTATATCCTCCTGACTCAATCTGGGCAGATCACATGACTTAAGAAACTTATCGATGCCTTCACTATCTTATATTTTATTGGAGTGTAAGGATTCAAAATAATTTCTGATTATCTTCTGTATATCTGAAGTGTCTGTTGTGATGTTGCCTTTTTCATTCCGTATGCTAGTAATTTGAGTTCTCTCTCTTCTTCTCTTTGTTAGCATGGCTAAGGGTCTGTCGATTTTATTTATTTTTTCAAAGAACCAACTTTTAGTTTTGTCAATTTTTTCAATTGTTTCTTTTGTTTCGATTTCATTAATTTCAGCTCTGATTTTAATTATTTCTTGCATTCTACTTCTTTTGCTGTTGTTTTGCTCTTCTTTTTCTAGGATTTTGAGATGAAGTATGAGATCATTTATTTGTTGGTTTTTTCTTTTTTTAAGGAATGAACTCCAAGCAATGAATTTTCCTCTTAGAACTGCTTTCAATGTGTCCCATAGATTCCGATATGTTTTGTCTGTGTTTTCATTTATCTCTAAGAATTTTTTAATTTCCTCCTTGATGTCTTCTATAACCCATTGATCATTCAGTAACCTATTGTTCATTCTCCAAGTGATGCATGATTTTTCCTTCCTTCTTTTATCCTTGATTTTCAGTTTCATTCCATTATGATCAGATAAGATGCATGGTATTATCTCTACTCCTTTATATTGTCTAAGAGTTTCCCTGTGACATAATATATGATCTATTTTTGAGAAGGATCCATGTGCTGCTGAGAAAAAAGTGTAACTGCGTGATGTTGGGTGGTATATTCTATATATGTCAATTAAGTCTAGGTTATTAATTGTGTTATTGAGTTCTATAGTTTCCTTATTCAACTTTTTTTTGGATGATCTGTCCAGTGGTGAGAGAGGTGTGTTGAAGTCTCCCATGATTATTGTATGGTGGTCTCTTAGACTCTTGAACTTGAGAAGAGTTTGCTTGATGAACATAGCTGCACCGTTGTTTGGTGCATATATTTTTATGATTGTTATGTCTTGTTGGTGTATGGTTCCCTTGAGCAGTATGTAGTATCCCTCTTTATCCCTTTTGATTAACTTTGGCTTGAAATCTATTTTATTTGATATGAGTATGGACACTCCTGCTTGTTTCCGAAGTCCATATGAGTGATATGATTTATCCCAACCTTTCACCTTCAGTCTATGTATATCTTTTCCTATCAAATGCATCTCCTGTAGGCAGCATATTGTTGGGTCTTGTTTTGTGATTCATTATACTAGCCTGTGTCTCTTAATTGGTGAGTTTAAGCCATTAACATTTAGGGTTATTATTGAGATATGGTTTGTTCTTCCAGCCATATTTGTTTATTTATGTTACTAAACATGTTTTGTTTTCCTCTTTGATTATTTTCCCCCCTTTACTATCCTACCTCGCACTGTTGGTTTTCATTGTTATTTTCCATTTCCTCTTCCTGAAATGTTTTGCCAAGGATGTTTTGAAGAGATGGTTTTCTAGCTGCAAATTCTTTTAACTTTTGTTTATCGTGGAAGGTTTTAATTTCATCTTCTATCCTGAAGCTTAATTTCGCTGGATACACGATTCTTGGTTGGAACCCATTTTCTTTCAGTGTTTGAAATATGTTATTCCAGGATCTTCTAGCTTTCAGAGTCTGTGTTGAAAGATCAGCTGTTATCCTGATTGGTTTACCCCTAAATGTAATCTGCTTCCTTTCTCTTGTAGCTTTTAAAATTCTCTTCTTATTCTGTATGCTGGGAATCTTCATTATAATGTGTCTAGGTGTGGATCTCTTATGATTTTGCACATTCGGCGTCCTGTAGGCTTCTAGGATTTGGGATTCTGTCTCATTCTTCAAGTCTGGGAAGTTTTCTCATATTATTTCATTGAATAGATTGCTCATTCCTTTGGTTTGGACCTCTATACCTTCCTGTATCCCAATGACTCTTAAGTTTGGTCTCTTTATGTTATCCCATATTTCTTGGATGTCTGCTCATGGTTTCTTAACAGTCTTGCTGAGCTGTCTATGTTCTTTTCAAGTTGAAATACTTTGTCTTCATTGTCTGATGTTCTATCTTCTAAGTGTTCTACTCTGCTGGTAGTATTCTCAATTGAGTTTTTAAGTTGGTTCATTGCTTCCTGCATTTCTAGGATTTCTGTTTGTTTGTTTTTTATTACCTCTATCTCCCTGTATAGTTGATCTTTTGATTCTTGGATTTGTTTATGTAATTCATTGTCGAAGTGATCTTTCATTGTATGATTTTGCTGTCTAATGTCTTCCTTGAGACTCCAGATCATCTGAGGCATGTATATCCTGAATTCTTTATCTGACATTCCATCTGCTGCAGCTATTACCTCTTCTAAAGTTGAGTTGACCTGCATTGCTTGTGGTCCTTTCTTTCCTTGTCGTTTCATACTGCTTGCGTTTTTTTCTGCTTGGTGAAACTGTTGTGTTTTTGAAATTTTCCCCCTATATATTTATATTGCTCTTGTATAGTTGAAAAGTCTCCCTTGCAGGGCAGGCAGCAGCTGTGCTCCTCTTCCAATTGGGGTGATCTGTCTACCATGCTGGCGGGCCCCTGGGTCTGTTCTGCCGGTCGGTCGCAGGTCTGCCTACCTTGCAGGCGCGGGTGGCGGCTCTGCTCTGCCCCTACTCCAATTGGGGTGACATGACTACCATGCTGGCGGGCTCCTGGGCCTGTCCTGGGCGGGGACGGCGGCTCTGCTCTGCCCCTACTCCAATTGGGGTGACGTGTCTACCATGCTGGCAGGCCGCTGGGCCTGTTCCTCCGGTCAGTCGCAGGTCTGAATACCTTGTGGGCACGGGCGGTGGCTGTGCTCTGCCCCTAGTCCAAATGGGGTGATGTGTCTGCCGTGCTGGCAGGCCGCTGGGCCTGTTCCGCCAGTTGGTCACAGGCCTGCCTACCTTGCAGGCGCGGGTGGCGGCTCTGCTCTGCCCCTACTCCAATTGGGGTGACGAGACTACCACGCTGTCGGGCCGCTGGGCCTGTTTCGGGTGCGGGTGAAGGCTCTGCTGTGCCCCTACTCCAATTGGGGTGACGTGTCTACCACTCCCGCGGACCGCTGGGCCTGTTCTGCTGTTTGGTCGCAGGTCTGCCTACCTTGCAGGCGTGGGCGGCGGCTCTGCTCTGCCCTTACTCCAATTGGGGTGACCTGTCTACCACGCCGGCTGGTGGCTGGGCCTGTTCTGGGCGCGGGAGGCGGCTCTGCTCTGCCCTTACTCCAATTGGGGTGACGTGACTTCCACGCCGGCGGGTCGCTGGGCCTGTTCTGGGAGTGGGCGGCGGCTCTGCTCTACCCCTACTCCAATTGGTGTGACGTGGCTACCACGCTGGCGGGCCTCTGGGCCTGTCCCGGGCACAGGCGGTGGCTCTGCTCTGCCCCTACTCCAATTGGGGTGACGTGTCTACCATGCTGGCAGGCCGCTGGGCCTGTTCCTCTGGTCAGTTGCAGGTCTGCCTACCTTGCGGGCTCGTGCGGCAGCTCTGCTCAGCCCCTACTGCAGTTGGGGTGAAGTGATACCACGCTGGCGGGTCGCTGGGGTGTTCCGGGTGCTGGCGGCGGCTCTGCTCTGCCCCTCTGGCCTCCACAGTATTCAGTAGGATCCGGACCAAGAAGCCGTTTCCGAGGATTCTTTAGCCCTGGGCCACAGCAGTTCCAGGAGCCAGAATTCGGCCGCTCCAGGCTCGGTGTATGTTCTGCTAGGAGCAGGCTCCAAGACGCAGTTTCCGCGGGTTCTTTAGCACTGAGCCTGAGTAATTTGTCTGTGAGATGCAGGCGAATGGCAGCCTGAAATTACCTGTTCTATATAGTTGAATGAGCTGCGATCAGTCGAAAACAGGGATGATGACGTCAGCTCTCCAAGATGGTGGCCGCTGGCCTCCTCTGTGGTCTGACTGATGTGGAGAACCGAACTGGACTGCTTCCTTCCCCCGTCTCAAACCCAGAATTCAGCACTGTGTACAGTGATTGCACAGCTGGCAGGAGCCCACAGAATCCGCAGCACTTTATCTTTGTGTTGTTATCTCGTTGCTTCCCAGCGCGTGCCCTAAGATACAATCTTAAATAAGATAATACATATTAGTGATATGCTGGTTATGGGTAGTGAGCTCTACTTTCCCACATGGTGAAGTTTGAACATTAGGGAAACACGCCGAGGCAAGCATATAAAGCAGAGTTTATTTAAAAAGAGGTAACATAGACTTCTCCCAGGAGGGCCAAGGGGGCTATAGCTGGTATCCTGGTAGCCCAAGAAAGGAGGTCTTTTGCCCTTTTTATGTGTCCTAGGCTTCCTTTGTTCTCCTGTCCTCTTCCCCTTATCTTTCTCCTTTCCGTGTAAGTGACTAGGCCCAGGACTGCTCAGTGGGCTGGCCAAAAGGTGGGAAACAGGTGGGCTGAAGGGAGAAGGGCAGGATAGAGCAGCCAAGGACATATTATTGCTTCCTGTAGGGAGAGGCAATTCCTGGGACAGGTTACCTTGGCAGCAGGTTGGAGCAGGGGCAGGTTCTTGATAAGGGTGGAGGAAGGGCTCTGAAGAAATTAACATTTCAATCCCTCTGGGGACAGTCTCCAACTTTTGCGACTCACTCAAAATTAGCCTGACTCAATCTGACCTGACTGGATTTACCTATCTATACTGGCTGCCTAATTCTGGCTTCGTTAGCAGCTCAGCATCGTGCCGTGTTGCTTTTATTCTTATTTTATCAGGTTTTAGGGATATATTGAGTTATAATGGCAACTACTGTCCTCAAGTATCTTTTATTCTAGTTGAGAGAACAGAAAACAGATATCAGAATTCCTTGTGATAAGTGTACTTATGTGCTTTTTGGACAAAAGCATCTTCCTTTTAGTCCCTGTTCATGCATTCTTGCCAATGTAAAGCGATCATTAGGATCAGAAAATGTCTGCTTTTCTACCCAGCAGCTTAACAGCAGTCTAAACTTTCAAGCTGAGATGTTATGTAGAGGTTCTGAATTTATATTAGCACTAAATGAGTCTAACATATAATCCCGTGGTCAGAGAAAGCCATTTCTCCCGGCACTTTAATGTACTTTACAGGCATGAAAAATCATAAAAGTGTTTCAGTCAGCAGTTTAAGAGTCAGACTACTGTTAAAATTTTTACTTAAATAAAGCCAACGGAAGAAAAGTGATAGGTACAGATGCATAAGAAGTATAAAGCTTAGAAATATATTTATCCATATCTCATTTTACAGGTGATTAAACTATATACTTTGTGTGACTTGTCCAAACTCATGCAGTTTTTATGTGGGAGAGCCGAGAGGCTCTGAGGACACACACTGTGTGGCTTTATCAAGTGTCTTAGCATAACACACCTTTAGATTATTATCCATCAGCGTTTAAGTACCCTCAACTCACTTCTCAAAGAAAAAAAAATATGGCCCCCATTTTGCCTAGTAGATGGTTTTCTAACCTGTGACTTACCACATAGAGTAACAAGAAATGCACTACACTTCTAGATCAATTTTGCTGTTGAAAAAATTAAAAAGTTGTTTTTTTATTTATTCAATTCATTTCTACCTGAACATATTTATAAAAAATAAAAAAATAGAATTTGTGCTCCTTGACACTGTAAAACAAGCAAGGATATTTTCAGGTGTTAAAGATGATTGCCTAGCTTCAAAGTAAGTTGGAATAGTAACCTTGATTCATGTGGTGCACCGCAGCAAAGCCATCGTGGTTGCTATGATTTTAAAATTCATACACAGATCAGGATCATGCTGGCTAGTGAGTTTTGAACTGGGTTCCCTTCATAAACCTGGAATCTAAAGACATGCCCATGATGATGATGATGATGATCATCATCATCATCATCAGCTACTGGTATTAGGAAAACCTAGACAATCAGGCTAAAGTTATAGTCACCTGCCCATTTCTTTGGGCATGAAAATATTTATTTGGAGAGTATTTGGAACCACCACTTTTAGCTACATGAAGAGCTAGGGTGGGAATTCCACTAGTGATTCAATGTTGAGGAAAACCAAAAAATAAAAATTGAAAACTTAAAAACCAAGTTATGGAACCAGTAAGCCTAGTAGGGCTGGGTAAAGACAATTAGAAAACTACTCTTTAGGGAGGACGACCATAAACATACATCTAATAGAGTTCCAGAAGAAAAGACTAGAGAGACTTGCTGACAAAGAGACATTTGAAAAGAGGTCAAGAAATTGGCTAAGCATTTTTTAGAACTGAAAAAAGACATGTCATAAAGTTTAAGGTGAATAAGCCAAGTAAGGTGAATAAAAACACAAACAAGATAGGAGCAAATGTGAATAAACTGTATTCTCTGCTAAAAGATTATCCAGGCTGGCATTAAGGTGTTGGCCAAAGCTGAGATTTCATCTGTTTGTCTAAGTTCTCTTCCCTGCTCAACAATCATAGCCTGGAGACAGTTCTTTACTATCTGGGCACAGAACCTTTCTTTCTTGCTGGCTGTGCATTGGAAGTTGTTCTTGGCTCTCTAGGTCACCCTCAAGGATTCCTGAGTGAGGGAGCTAAAAGAAACAAGCAGAAATTAAATGTTCATTTTAAACTTATCTCTAAAATTGCTTTTAAATTAAATGCTTAAACGTTGACTCAAGAAAAGATGAAGAAAAGAAATAAGCTAAGAAAATATTAAAAATTCCATGAATAATCAAAAGTGTGCTGTTTTACAGTCTAGAAAGATGATACAAGGTCCAGATAGTAGCAGGTCTAGTTGTGTAAATGACTTATGCTTAAACTTCAGAAATAATTCTTAAAGAAATGGTTTCAGAGAGTGAAGAGGAAAACTGGTGGTATGTTTTCTTGAGATAATATAAAATAAAAGTGGAAGAAAGCATTTTGTAAATACACACACACACACACACATATATGTATATATAATTAACCTTTCACAAAAATCACATTATGAATAAATATTAGAGGGATTATACTAAAGTCAAGAAAAAGACAAGATTCTTATGATGATTGCTTAAATTCAACATTGTGTAATGTAAATTCCAATCATATTATTAAAGATAATAATTAATGTGTTTAAGAATTGGAAAAGGAGAAATAAAATGGCCATTTAAGAATGACTTACAATGCAATAAAAGAAAATCTGCAAACTATTAAATTTATTAAGGAGAGACTAACAAAGTGGTTGATAAAAAAGCATCATCCTTGTTGATATAACAATTGATGAGCACAGTTGCAGTTATTTATAATCAATTAATCCATCCAATCCTCTCATCATTGCCAGGAAATAAGTGTGACATTGACACACCCATTTTACATAGGAGAAAACTGAGGTTAAATGACTTGCCCAAATTCAAGCAACTAGCAAAGGGAAAAGCTGAGATTCAGACAAATTATAAGAGTCAATAGAAAAAAAAAGTTATTACTCATTCTGATATAAAGATATATGAGGCTGTGGTAGTCACGATTCTTCTGATCGTGATGGATTCTGATGATGGATTCTGCCCCTAATTCCATTAGATTAGATGGTGCAGGTGATTTTATGTGGGTGGGCCTATCCTAATCACATAAGCCCTGTAAAAGTGGTTTCCTCCAGCTGAAAAGAAGAGGGAAAGCCAGAGAACCATACATGCTGATCTGGGAGAACGAGACACACCTCTGGGGATGTGTCAATGGTCAGGGCTGGATCCAAAAGCTCTCCCTAGCCAACAAATAGAAGGAAAATAGGAAATTCAATCTCACATTCCCAAGGAAGGGAACTCTATGACAATCTGAATAAACTTGGAAAAATTGTAGGTGATTTGACTCAGGGAGTTAAAGCGAGAATGTCCTTCAACAGCTTAGAACAATCTGTTTGTTTGGCAGAGAACAAAACCCAGATGTAGAGGTGTCAAGCCATCTACCAGTTGCTGTGCATAGGAGAGCAGGCTGGGCACTCCACCTTGTCAGCTCTCATTGTCCTGAGGGGTCGTGTGACCCAGAAGCTTATTTCCACAACTGCAAAGCAAAGGGATGGAGATACACAATAATTCAGAAAATCTAATTCAACTTTTTAGAAGAGTACAGACTGTTTGCCTTTCTCCCTCCCACCCACTAAATTGGTCTCCTTTATTTATCTGGCTCCAGAGAACAGCATTTAGACTAGGTAGAGGTCAAGTATTAGTGTCTAGAAGTAAACAAATAAGGTTTGCCCTTGTGTAAACAATTCCAGATGGATCTTAGCAAAACAGCTTGAAAGGGCAGCCTTATGGAATCACACCACAGCAGTGTGGACCAGCTCTGGACAATGGGGCAGGATTTATTTGCTCTTACACTTTGCCTTTGCCTTCAGTCAGATGGGAAGGCAAAACTTCTGCCAGCGCAGCAGAAAGACACTCTGCTTCTGTTTATGTCTAAGTCCCTGAGGTAGGAGGTTAACTTTGGGGATGACAGATAAAATGCTTTTATTTGTCATTTATACCACTGTGCACAGATGGTTCCCAGGCATCTATATAATCTTTCTCAGTACTATTTACTGCACCTCCATCCTGTCCCAGGAGACCAGGTGTGAAATCCAGCACTAAGCAGTTTTTGCTAGCTGTGAATTGCATTGAGCCAAAGGGGCCATGTGGTTGGACTTTGGAATTTGAAATAACATCATTACTTATACCATGAAATTCAACTGCCTGTTAACCAAATTTAAAATATGCCCTGGGGAGAAATTTTATTCCCTTTTAAAGATGATATCACCAATTTTGGTTATCATTAAAGAAGACTATGATTCAGATAGCATTTTATTTTTCCTGGTAGACACAAGGCAGTTTTTAGATTTACTTTCTCTATTTGTCAGTGTAATTATTGAGTCATGTTTTAATGCAATTCAGAACAGATATTTGTTGTCACTTGCTGTGAATAAATATTGCTAAGGACTCAGTGATAGGTAAATTACAGTTACTATTGTTAGGTTACCCAAGGGTAAAGGAAAGAATATGGCATGAATAGAAAACTTACATAAGAAATACAAAAAGTGGGGCTGGAGCATAGCTTAGTGGTAGAGAGCTACCATGCACCAGGCCCTGGGTTTGATTCCCAGGACCACAAAAAGAAAAATAGAAAAATAAAAGAAGACAGCAAGAAAGGGGAGCGGGGTGGAAAGGCAATAGGTGCCTCTCTGGAAGGTGAGGGAAAGAAGAGCTTAATTAGTTGAATGGAATCAGTCATGGTTTTAGGATGAGTTGATGTTATATTTGCTTAGCCTTAAAGAATAGCAAGAATTTCAAAATACTGAAGTGGAAGATATTCATTTCCCTCATGAAAATCATCTTGACATGGAGGGTAATAACTGCACATTTTACAGGCCATGAAAGAGCAAGTAGTTCCATATAGCTGAAACTGCATTATTTTTTGCCTTCAAAATTGAATAGTGTCTTAAATTTTTAAACAGTTTCTTATGCGAACCATTAATCCTTCAGGTAGAATTCTATTCCCAATGTCACAGAAAAAAAAGCAAGACACAGATGATGATGATATGGACTAGCACTGTTGGGATATCACGTGTCAGGCGTGTAAGTGTTCCCATGTTTAATCTGTAAAGCAACCCTCTGATTTGTTTCTGTATTACCCCATTTTACTGCTAGGGAACTGAGATACAGAGAGGTTAAAAAACTTGTCCAAAGTTACACAACTACTAAAGATAAAGTTTGGATTTGAACCAGCTTGGATGGCTTTTCTGCTTTCTTATATAAATTGCTTCTCTGAGGACACATATGTTTCAGAGTGTGGACTTTCACACTGATTTTCCAGTTCATGTTGTGTTTTTTTTTTAACTTACAAATATGAAATAAAAAGTGATAAAGGGATTGGTCAAAGGTTAGAATTAATTAGGTAGACAATGGACTACTAAATGAGCACAGAAATACTTTAAGATGGATATTCAGGCTAGAGTGGAGGGCAAGAGAAGCTGTGAGAGGAGAAATGATTTTGAAAGCCTTTGCAGAAGTCCAGGCTTGTGTGGATGAGATCTGTAGGAGTTGTTTTGCAAGAGCCACTGGCATGGTTAGACTATATATAGTCAGATGGCTGCGGAAAGGTCATGACATTATCCTCCAAGGAATTTACTCTTTGTTCATAAAGAGCTTCCTCAGACCCAAGTCAGGCATTAACTCTAAGAATTTTCATGTGATTGTTTCAACTGCAACACTTTCTGAATATTCTAATTTGCATTCCCTGTGTAGTTTTTAAGGAAATTTATCAGGCAAGACTACTTCTGTAATGGTGAACTGAGCTCATACTAGACTTACTTTCCATAGATAACAACTATAAAATCTGCACAGAATACAAAAAAAAAAAAAAAGTAGCTAGCTCAGGAACCTGGATAGTGGATGTGAGAGAGATGGGAGCTAGAAGGGAGCACAAGGGGTGAGGTTTCTGGGATTTTAGCCCGAGGGCTAATGGCATTTAATGCCAAGACTAAGGTCTAAGACTCGAAGAATTTTCAGATTCTCTGGTCTGAAAAATCAGAGGAAGAGAATTCAAGATAAATACAGCTCCTGGAGAATTAGGATACAATCCTAGAGAGAATAAGGCCATAAAGAAGGGCTCTGGATTCTGTAGATGAAATTTGCTGGAATCTCTGGATGACCCCTGCACACTTGTGTGTGGGTAGATCCTAAGCAACTGAAACCAAATAGAAACTGAACTGTGTGGGAGATAAAGTTTGCAGTTTGAGATAAAGTTTGCAGTTCTTTAGAAGAATAAATATGTCCCATGCTTAAGAGAAAAAGCAATCAATGGAGGTCAGACCTCCATTGGAGATACAGGAAAATACACTCATGACAAATGAAGATCACCTATCATTAGAGGAATGCAAGCTATAAAAATAAAAATAGAAACTCCAGTATTAAATAGTCAATATACATTTCCTCTTGGGGCGTGGACAGTCAAAATATGGCAGGATCCAGGACAGAGTAGAACTGAGAATTATGTTTTAAGAAATGCTTAGAAGACACTATGCCTATGGAAACCCTTCAGACTCACTCCAATATACCAGAAGGGTAACTAGAACAAAGTTTTACTCAAGTTTCAGTGGTTGAAGAATGTCTCCTTAAAAGTACTTCCAAATGAAATGTGCTGATGAAAATTTCATGATTAAAAAAGCACCTCTTTAAAAATATGTTGGCTTTTGTCCTACACTGTGCAGCAGAAATTTGTCTAAAGGATCAAATGATAATAAGGGAAGTACAATAAGACTAATGTCAGTGAGAGAAAGGATACAGATGAAGAAAGAATAATGATCTCCCTTCCATTTTTGCCTATCATTTTTCTTGGTACCTCATATAGGACAAAATCCAAGTATATGATCTTTAGGATGTGTCCCTATGCTTGTTTATCTCATTTAATTAGCACTAGCCCTTAAACATTTAAGAAAAATTTGAGAATAGTACTCAAAATATCACATATAAACAAGAAAAATTACAGATATCAATGTAGGTTTCAGAAATCATGTAGAGAAATATCATAATTACTCAAAAAACCTGGGGTACATGGTTATGAAGTTGTACTGTATATCTGATTTGACACACCTTTAAACACTGCTGAGGGCCATTGCCAAGTAGGAATGACGATTCGAAATCCTTGCCAGTGTACCCCATGTTAAATGGACTTGCCTTTGAAATCTGCTGTGACCTTGCATGTGTGTTTGAGAAAGGCGACCCTGCTCAAGGTGATCGAGGGTGGATCCAGGTTTGAGGTGTATCCTGCAGGTTTGAGGAAGTATCCTGCAGGTTTGAGGAAGTATCCGGGTTTAAGGTAATTTGGGTTTAAGGCGTTCCCTGTTTAAGACAATAGGGGTTTTAGGGAAGATGGAGGTTGAAGATTATTGCTGCTGGGATTAGGGTGTTCCCGCTCCTTGTTCCCGTTGAGTTCTCGTGAGATTCAAATGGGATTTGGAAAAAAGCCTCTTGGAGTAGGTGATTGGGGGCGGCGGCATATTGGAGATTTGGAGCAGAACGTGTTGGTAGAGGTCGGTTGTAAGAGGGGTCCGGCGGAGCGTCGGAGGGAGAGACCATACACAAGAGACTTACTCCATGCAATTGGCAAAAGGGGATTTATTGGGGATCCATTCCAGCGCGCTGGGACTCTGTGCCCACTCAAGAAGGGAGCGCAGCTCAGAGCCCCGAGCAGAGGTTCAAACAGAGCTTAAGTACACTTTTTGGGGAGGGCGGGAGGCTTTGCATACATCAGAACAAATCATCATGAGGCACAGGGAAATTGAACAACAACTCTGAAACGTGATTGGCACATTCATTGGCGGGCGAGGGTGATTGGTCATTCGTAAGCGGGTTACACATTCAAACTGATTGGTCCAGGCCCTGTGAGGAACTGCACAGGGCCCTAGGCTAAATGGCCAGTAGGGTGTTGTCTTAACTATCTAAGGAATCTGGGTGTAACAGAGGAATTTAATAATACCTAATCTTTTACATTCAAGCTTTCCAGCTTAGAAACTTTACCCTTTCATCGGTGTGAGTTCGGGAATAAAGGATTGCTGTTTGAATCTACAAGGTGTGTGGTGGCTCGTGATTCTGGTGCCCAGCCAAGACTGCAGCAAAACACGATCTTTTCCTGTGCAGTAATAAGTGACCCAACAAATAATTACTACTTTGCCACTAAAATGTTAATTAAGTCTATGTAGTGACATGGAAAATACTTGTCATGACTGAAAAGATCAAATGACAAAACATTCTATCTCTAAATATAGTCAAGTTCAAATTGTCTATGTTAGGGCAAGGTATAGAAAACCAAGAAGAAAGCAAAAAAGGATATTTAAATTAGAGGGAACAAAATTATGATAGACTTTTCTTAATTTGTGTAATTATTATGTTTATGCAATAAATAAACTTTAAAATAGCTTTGCCAACTTTGGCAACTAAGAATAAAAGGAAAATAGGATTAGATTTACTTTGATTACTAAATGTATGGTAATCCCTGTACAAAAGAAAGCTATTAAAAGCATAAGTGTTTTAGAATCACTCTGGGCTTTAGGAATGTGTGATTCACACTTAAGTTCAAGGCTGCCCAGGTATCCTGATGAGGAACAGAGGTTAAAACCTCTTTCTATCTCTATTCTTTAAACACAAAGCAAACTGTAAGATAACCTAAGAGGGGCTAAGACACAGTAACTATCTCATGATTTGTTTGTGCTAATGAGGTGTGGTCATTTATTTATTCAAGACATTCTTAAAAATTATTCTCACCCCACAAGCCACTTTAGAACAGAGGCCATTTAAATTACATTTCAATCAATAATGCAAATGAAGTGTTCCTTCAAGCTTAGGAGTAAGAAAATACATTATAAACGGTTTCCTGAGTTTCAGATAAAATTGACAGATTGTTGCAGTCCTTGATAAAATATTTTTTATCTTCTCAATAAATATGTGTAAATCCCAAAGGCAGTGCCACACTCATAATTCAACTGGTAATTTGGCCAACTGAAGTAAAATGCTGAAAACATTAGACAAAAACACCTTAAAGATACAGAGACTCTATGATACCTTTATGTTAATTTGGTTCATATCTTCAGTGGTTAATTTTATGTGTTCACTTGTCAGGCAATGGTATAGTGTATGTATGTATATACATGTACATACATACACACATACATATACATATGTATATTATTTAATAATATATTATATATATATATACACATACATATACATGTATATATTATTTAATAATATATTATATATATTATTTCTTGTTGTGTCTGTGAAGGGGTTTCCAGATGAGATAAGACTCTGAATCAGTAGACTGAATGAAACAGATTTCCCACCCCCATGAAGGTGAGCATTATGCAGTCACTGAGGTCCTAAAGAGAAAAGGGGGATTCAGTCTCTGCTTGATTGCTGAGCTGGGTTATCTCCTCCTACTCCAGGCTGGGATTGACATCCCCATCCTGGATCTCAATCCTCTGGACTCAAACTGAAGTTACTCCTCTAACCATTCTGGGTGTCCAGCTTGCTGATGGTAGGACCTGGAACTTGGCAGCATCCAAAATCTCATAAGCCAACTTCTTATCTCTTTTTCTTTCTTTCTCATATATATGAGATATTATGTATGTATATAAGATATATGTGAATATACACACAGATGCATATTATGATTCTCATTTCTTAGGAGAAAACGGAGTAGTATAATGTTCTTATACACTACCTATGTTTAAGCCTTTTCTATTAATCCATTTCAGAGAGGTCTTCTTCTTCTACAATCTAACAGTTCTTAATTTAACATTATCTTATGGCATTCATCATGTTCTAATTCCATTATGTGATTTTCATTTTTTTCTGCAGTGCTATAAATCAAATCCAGATTCTCACAAGTGCTAGGTGATACTACTGAGCTATAACATGAGTCCTAATTCCATTGTTCTTACTGAGGCAAAAGAGAACACCTTTGAGTTTGATAGTGGATGGATTTGATAGAGAATTCCCAATTCTTTGATCAGCATTTATATGACAAAAATAAGATTTATTCAGTTCTTAAAGTCTTACAATTATCATTAATAAATCGGAGATAATCCTACCAAACTCATAGATTTCATAAAGATTATGTGAGATAATATGCACAACATGTTTAGTAAGATATTTGTAACATGTTTAGCTCAAACCAGAAAAATAAAAACTGATTATTAAAATGTAATTAGCATATACTATCTTCATCTCTTTTATTCAATTTGTTTCTTCAGAATTAGCTTTAAGAACTAATAACTATCTGCACTATAAGCAATGTAAAGAAATAACAGGAACATAGTTTCTGCAGAGAGAACATTCCTGAATTATAAGCACATATTACATAGAATACCTATTAATTACTCTCCAGCAGGTCTAGTTCTGTCTCAGTGAGTATTGATCATGGAAGAGTTCTTGACCTTTCCTCTTGGTTCACTGGTTTGTTTGCTTCCTGTGTTTTGCTCTAGTACATCTGATAGATGAGGTTATGCAACACCCAGAAAGAAGCTCTAACTTTGTCTCCCACACAAAAAAGCAAATGGCAAGGCAAGAAAGTGTGACCAAAGTTATTAAAAGGGGAGCTTTGTATCTGTTCCAATTTATAAAAAACGACACACCATTACAAAACTCATTCTTTAGCTATGAGGTACCCAAATTATTTGCAATATGCTTCACAACTGATGCCAAATATGGTCACATGGCCTGGCTCAGTAGTTGCAAGCAGTTTTAAATGATTTCTGTTTTTCAGAGATCAGCTTTATCTGACCTCAGTGAGAATTTTCTATTATCCTTCTAGAATTTTCTAATAATTTACTTTGACTATCCAATAGTATAACATCCATTTTCCTTCCTAATTCTTCTTCTTATAATCATGTTTGGTATTCTCCATGTAGTTAATTAGGTTACTTCCAAACTTTGTATAATGTCCATCTTAATTTTTTGTGTTTTCTACTTATCATTACAATTAAATCAAACTTTATATTCAATTCCCTATCAGAATGACCTCTTTAGTTTATTGATTTGTCTCATAGTTTTTTTGCACAATACCTTTTATATTTACAGTATTTAAAATCTAACAGATGGAAGATAGTCCAAGGAAGTAAATCAGTGAAATTATTCACTGGAGTCTTATATCCAAACATATGTGTTGTTCTCTCTCTGTGACTGTGCTGGAATCTCCTATTTAGTGCACAGCAATGATACAAAATTCCAGGAAAATTTAGAGTTTTACAAATGGGGTAATGTTAGTCATTTTGTTAACTTCTCAAGTTCTGAAGATGCTTATTTATTTAACCATAAATGGAGACTCTGCATCATTCTAATTTTAGGAACAAGTCAGGAAACTACTTCCAAGGTGTTTGGAGATAGAACAATATAAGGACTGTGCCCAAGAGTGGTGTTTCTTACTGCTCTTGGTGCTTTCCTCTTTAGGGGCAACTAAATGTATATCACCTGAGAAAGTGACTTTCGAATTCAACTCTAAACACATCACTCTTAACAATGAACGTACCTAGAGGTTGCAGAAGCTGCATCATTAAGAAACAAGGTCTACATCCTGGTCTCATATTCCTGGCTCACAGAGAAGCTCCAAGGACCACACAAAGATTTTAATGATGGACACAGGCATCCATCTAGATTGTTTCTGAGGAACAGGCTGTCAGCAAAGAGATGAATCTACCAAGTTCAGGTTCTGGATAAAATTGAGGTACAATTAACCTCACAAATTATCAGGGGTTTTATGAGTTATTTACTCATAGCATACTTTATTAATAAGGGTTCTGGATTCAGCCTCTATAAAAGCAAAAATAAGTGTTGGCTTTCATGTCCTCATCAGTGATTTCTCAACATGAATCTGATATGCCATCTCATATCTTTCTTCCAACTTGCCTATAAGGAGGAAACTGGAGCAAAAAAGATGGAAATCCCCAAAAGATAGATGAGTAATGACAATTGCATCTTTCCAATTTATCTTCTCTCTCACAAAATAAGTAGCTGTGGCTGGAATTTGAGATTACTTTTTGGGGCTATTGGGGATGACAACTAAATGGTCTTGATTTGGAAAATGTGTTCTGTGCTGGACTATTGAGTCACATGAGACAAAAAAAAAAAACCTGTAGCTTTTTGTTTTCTTAAAAATTACAAAAGAGTGGTAATTTATCTGAGGTCTAATGGCCGTAAAGATACAGATTCCCCTTTTACAGACAAAATGACAGCTTCTGCCTCAATTCCCCTTTTTTTTCTCTAGGTAAAAATATCAAGTAATAATTTAAAAGTTAATTTAGTTTTATTTTTTTAAAGAGAGAGGGAGAGAGAGAGAGAGAATTTTTTAATATTTATTTTTTAGTTTTCGGTGGACACAACATCTTTGTATGTGGTGCAGAGGATCGAACCCCGGCTGCACGCATGCCAGGCGAGTGCGCTACCGCTTGAGCCACATCCCGAGCCCTAAAAGTTAATTTATTGAAAGCTAAAATTTTAAAGATATGACAAGAATTAGAACTTCTGGAAAATAGTACATTTATTAAAAATGTAAATGTATGATATATCATGATCATTGCATTGTCATGTGCAACTAATAAAAAATCAATCAATAAAATGCATATTAAGTGCATTTGCATGTGCAGTATCATGTTATAAGTGTGGAGAAGACAGAATAAGTATCATATTTCTGTCTTTAAGAAGCTTTTAATTCAGCATAGGAAAGAGATTTGTGAAAAATAACTATGAAACAAAAAGGAAAGGATTTCTGGACTGGATAAAAAGCAGCATTGATATAGGGACTACATTATTTTAAATAACCAAGTGTAGCAAATGATTATATGTACATGTGATACAAATTTTTATACATACATATATTTATTCCAGATGCATCTAGAATTCTAGTCAGGGACACACACTCTGGACAACTGAATTCTCAAAAGTAAGACTAGTCCAGAGGCAGCTACCACATATTTGTATACTTTGAGATATAATAAAAACTTTGCCAGCATTCATCCTGAATGCCAGAGCTGGAATTTGGTGATGAACTTGGTAGGCTGCTAGTTATATGAATATTTATAAAAATAAATATAATTTCCAAAAGAAATAGGTTATCAAAAATATTTGAGGCATTCCATACAATTGAATGAACTGTGTCTAAAAATCCAGAAAAGCTATTATCAGGTAAATTCCAAGAGATCTAGTATTTAGCTATAAATTCTGAATTCTGCTGACCCAGTAAAAATTAGAAGAGTAACAACTCTAAGATAATAGAATCCTGCTCCTGGATTCTTTATCTATCTCCAATAAATTTTTATACAATGTAGTATTTTAAATACCTTAAAGAACAAGAAGGCTGGACTTCCCTAAGCTCTGGAACAGATTATACAACTTATCTTATTCAAATTTGCTAATACATGTTTAGTTAATAAATGTTTTATATGGGAAAAATTGGTCTGAGATTTACTCTCTTAATAACTGGTAATCAAGGTGGCAAGGGAGGGCTTATTAAATGCAAACTTCCTCAGAGACTGCTGTCATCAATCCAAGGGTCCTAGATGGGTCTTGGGCATGACAGAGAGGTATAGAATAGCTCACAAAAAGCACCTTTTACAGCGTGTAGAATGAGAATGGATAAAATATGTAAGGACCAGTGAATATCTTTATTCATAATTAGGCTCCCTTTTTGATATTGAACCTAACCCCGATTAATGGTTTTTTTTCCTCCGATTTTGAGCTGTTTTTCAACAGCTGTGAGATATTTCCTGGCAGATGTAACTATTTCTCATAGGGTCATCCACCTTGGCCGTCTTCCATGTGGCATATAATATAGTCTTTCACTGGAGAGAACATGGAGTCCAGAGGACAAGTGACATGAATGTGACATTGAACTAATTGATTTTGGCATTAATTTACATTTTTATATATTGGTTTTTATTCATTAGACTTCTAGACAGTTTTTGAAATTTGATTTGGAAGTTATAAGTTATAAATTATAAATTAGCTATAATTTAGTTATCTGGAATAAATTATTATTATGACTTTCATAGAAATGCAGAACACAAGGAAAGAAGAAAGCAGGTATTCAATCTTAACATGTAGGACAAGGAGGAGTATTGAAAGTATTGCAGGAAAAGATACTCTGTTCTCAGTGGATGGGAACAAACAGCCAGCATTCTAGATGGCTGTGAGAGGTCATAGGGAGCAGCTCTGGATGGTGGTTATGAAACATCTTTATTTCCTTTCTTTGCCAAGAAGGGCTTTCACAGGTGATGTATGAAGTAGTCTTTATCATTGCTCTGTTGACAAAGTCATCTATGTTCAGACAGTCTGAATTTCAGATGATTTTCTGAAATAGGGTACAAGATCTAAAATAAAATGGAAAATGGAGGTTAAGATTCATGCTATTAGTACACCTAGGCTTAAAAGGGTTAAAAGGGTTATTGAAATCCATTATTGAAAGTTTTGGTCAAAACTGTGATCTTGAGACCTTGTCTGCACGTTAGAAGTACTTAGGATTTTTTTTTTCCTGATACCAGAGGCTGGACCCAAGGGCACTTTACCACTGAGTCACCCCCTCCCCTTTTTAATGTTTTATTAGAGACGGGATCTTTCTAAGTTGCTGAGGCTGGCTTTGAACTTGTGATCCTCTGCCTCAGCCTCCCAAGCTGCTGGGGTTACAGGCATGTGCCACTGCACCCAGCAATTCAGGAATATTTTTAAAATGCTGATTCCTAGGCAACACACAAGACTAATTGCATATTCATCTCTGAAGTTGGAACTCAGGCATCAATATTTTTATGAACACCCTGGCAAGTTCAGTGTGTAGCTAAGTTTAGAAACCAGTCTATGCAATAGTAACTAATTATCAAATTTTCTGAAAGCTCAATTAGTATAGATATTTATTAATATTTAAAGAATTTAAAATAAAGCTTACAGCTGAAACAAGTTGCCTAATAATGAGATTTCTTTGCATGTCATTGTAACCGAAGATAGAAAGGTAGTGGGGCTTTATTTTTAAAATAATTGAAAGACATGATGTCCATCAGTATGAAAATTTTCAATACCAAGAATCCTATAATTTCAGTCTATGTGTTTCTGGAAACATCAATAAGAGTGACTCCACGAATATATTTTTTATCTTTTTTTAGGAAGCAGGAAACAAAGGATAAGAGTCATATCAGGATTGTCTAGAATATGGAGAAAACAGAAAATATAGATGTCAGGAAAACAAGAAATAAATGTACCTGACATCTTCTTCTCTTTGGCTGTGGAGACTGAACTGCATCTCCCCTCTATTCTGTTTTAACACCAGTCAGTAGGAAATGGAAGAATGTTTTACCATTAGGTTTAATGGAGAACTGTCATTGCTGGGAAATGGTAAGAACACAGTGACTGTGCTGCCCTGTCTCCTTCTTTTGGATTTCTCAGCATTGATAAAATGGCATGGAACATCCTAACATAGTTATGAAAATACTTGCAGAACACCTGGTTAGAAATATTTTCACAAAGAGCCAATCAACTTTGACATAGTTTCCAGTGAATTCTAAGACACTAATTAGCACCATCTGTTGCAGTTGGTTCTGTGGGATTCTCTGTTGTTTCTCAAAATCTTGGAGACTTCTAAGACTTTTGGAGGAAATAAATGTCTTTATTTTTTCCTACTTGTTCCACACACTTTTTATTTCATATTTTAAGGGAAACAGTTAGAGTATACTACATCCAATACCATGACTTGTATATGTTTTTCCTAGAATAATTTGAACTCAATAAGTGCTTCCTTATTTCTCAGACATAACTGATGGTATGCCAGGAGTCCTTAGTTAATCAACCTATGTCTCATCCACAGCTGAGTTGTGTCAGGACAGTGGGGTAGGTTGCAGACAGATCAAAGAAAGTACCCAAAGACAGTATGAGAGACATAATGTAGTGGGAAAAACTTACATGAGATCAGAGATTTACATGAAGGAGAAGAGTTCAGCAGCAAGAGGCTGACAGCACTCTGTCTCTGAGGAGCCTTGTCAAGCAGTCTGTTCTCTTCCTTACAGTGTTTAGTCTAGTGGCAGCCCACAGGATGAGTGTCATGTCTTCTTTCCACAATGCCCTCAGTCTGTGCCTATCCCCACTGAGGGAGAGGTTTTATGTGTTACATAGGCTGCAGAAGCAGTGACATCATCAGCATTAGCTTGTTTAGCATTACCAGCATCCTGAGGAGCAACTGTCCCAGGATACATGCAAAAAAGTAGCTTTCTACAGTCACACTAACTTGCCCTACTTCCCAGTGTGTACAAGAGAAAGCCTGTGTCCTTTGAAATAAAATATATTTGACTTTCCAGCCCAGGCTTGTTCTCACTGTTCCTTTAACTTGGCTAGGATTTTATGAGCAGGTAGGGGGCATTCAGGGACATGGTGTCTTACTGTCCCCCTTGCTTAGGGAATGATTCAGCCTATATCACAGGAGTTTCCCGCAACAACATTTTTTTTTTTCTTCTATGATGATGTTTGGTCTCAAGTTTTTGCCCATCCAGCCCGAGAATGATACTGTTGTGGTATTCTGTCTTTTTTAGGCCAGGACTCTCAGTTCTCATGGAAAGGAAGACATGTTGATTATATATCTGGGTAAACCTTGAAAGCCCGCATCATCCTAAATTTATTTTGGAAGACTTACTACTATGAAAAAATATCCCAAAGTGTGTTATGCAGAGAAAATGATGGCTGCGATAAGCTCCTTATAAAAAGTTGTTTTGGGGTATACAAAGTTTCCAAGATGCCCCATGCAATATTTTTTTTCTAGGAAATTTTAATTCCCAGTCTGCCAAGACCACAGTTTGTGAAATGCTGATCTAAATCTATCCAGGGCAGAGAGCTTATAAGCAGACTGGCTATCCTAAAAAAAGGCTGACTCAAACTCCTCAAGTATGAAAAGAAAAAAAATAAAGAAAATAAGAGAAAAACTGTTGGAAGAAAAAATTACTTACTATATACATGGCTCTGAGAACAGTTGTATAAATTTTACAGAAGTAAATTATGCACAGATCTTTCCCTAACACGACTTATCATTTGATAGAGGATATAAAACAAGTCTAGAAAACTGACATGAAAAAAATAAAAACGGCCATGAAAGATACCAGTATGATGCTACAAAAATTATTACCTCATAGGGCAAAGTTGACACTGTCCTTGGGTCTTACTATCCAGTTTATGTTATAAAAGGTCCTAAACTCTGGTCTCAGGCGATAGTTTAATAGGGAATTTCCTACTACGAGGTGTAAACCATCATTTTTGCATTCTGTGGCAATTAGGCTCCATTGTAGCAGTTTACTCCAAAGGCCCTAGTCAGTAGGAAATATTCACATGGAACTTGAGAACTCAAGATCAAATGAGAGGAAGAAATCAAAGAATTGGGCAAAGTTGACGCTGTCCTTTTATGTCTTCCAAAAGTGGTCCAAAGCAGACCTTCTTATTCTTGCATGTACACATTCCCCATTGGGACCTTATTAAATGCAGATTCAGACTTGATAACTCTGGAAGTGACTGTGAAAAATCCTCTATTCCAGCAAGCTTCCTGGTGCAGGTTGTTCTGCTAGTCTGCTTGTTTGTGCTACTCCGTAGGCACTGTTGAGCTGTAGCTACTTTAGTGATAGTTGACTGCCTATCAGCATCACCTGTGGAGCTGTCCCAATCACCACTGCTTGGATCTTACTTAAAGAGATTCCAACTTAATTGTGTCCTGGTGTAGGTCTTATAAAAAGGCCCCCCCAGGAAATTCTAATGTGTGATGGGTGTTGAGAAGCACTGCTCTAGGTTACCTCCTCAGTTAGTGTCTTTCAACCCGAGATGCACATTAGACTCACTCAGGGAGATTTTAAACACCCTTGTGCTCAGGCAACTGGCCAGACCAATTTAATCAGACTCTCTTGGGGAGGGAACCTGGACGTTAGTATGCTTGAAAAGCTCCCCAGGTGATTCTAAAGTGCAGTGAGATTTAGAATTACTTACCTGGAGGGATTTAAAAATTTTTACCTCTTTTGTCCCTTGTAGGAAGTATGGACTTTTAATACTATTTAAGATCAAGGTTCACATGCTATTCCACTGTCAGATCTGCTGAAATGTACCAGCCTATATGTAATTCATCAGGTTACAGCTCCTTGAGCATCAACGTAAATAACAAGTTACCTAGGGTCTCTAGTTTGGGAGTGAATAAATAAATGGATTTTTTTTTTTCTGGAACAAAGGGTGGTAAGAAATATATAGAGGGACTTGGGTGATGGCTCAGTGGTAGAGTGCTTGCCTAGCATGTGTGAGGCACTGAGTTAAATTCTTAGGACCCCATCTAAACAAATAAAGATAAAGATAAAAATGCAGATTGTTAAAAAAAAAAAAGAAATAAATAGATCCAGGAAGGCCTGATCCCGGAATTTTATTGAAAGACAGTATGCTAGAGTTCAGAGGTCCCTTAGGGGTCTGCATATAATGTGGTTACAGATAATCTCATTGGAAACCCAGATAATAACCTTAAAACCACTGAAGAACAGTGAAGTGAAAAGAAAGTGGTATTTGTTTGGATGGACATGGCCTGGTCCTGGGGATGCTGGTGGGATGGGAGTGGTCTCAGAAGGTTTGGCTCTGGTTCTGTTACTCAGTAACAGGTACCTCCATTTCATGGCATGTCAAATGGGAAAAAAAAATCCTACTTATATAATTATATAACAACACAATACACATGACTATTTTGCTGTAAATTGAAATGTGCAACACAAATGTTAATCATTAAACGTACATTATATCCAGTACCCAGAAGCAATGATAAATTGCACTGATGTTCGGTTCTTTTTCCTCTGTAATCATTGCTCTCAAGGATGCAGGTGCTCTGAATTGGCACTTAAAACTCTGAATGTTTGTTTGGGGTTTGATGAACAGTTCTCAACATGAAAATTTTCATTTGCAAAGGAAATCAGAGACAGGAGAAAAGTTACAACAAGGTCTCTGTCCTGATTCAACCTTTATTTTTCATACAGCTCAAGAAGGGTTTACATTTAGGGCTACAGGATATCACTGTGACAATAAAAAGTCATTTGAAGACATATATTAACAAGAGCAAACTTGTATTTTCTGTGCCAAATAGATAGGCCAAGATGTAAGTGCCAAGTTGTTTATGACCTTAGACAAACTGAAAACGAAATCTATCAGAACTCAGAATTAGCTAACAGTACAACTGTTTAACATTGAAATGCCATTCTAGAGTCTCAGGCCTGGTAAGGAAAATAAAGGCACTTGAATTATTCATATAGTATGATTTCATAATGAGTTGTCATTTCAACTAAGATAATCAGACATAGGAAAGTCAACCATATACAGAATTTACAGATAAATAAAACTAAACATGGCAAACTGCACAGATTCATGATAAAGAGACTTCTTAGTACCTTTTTAAAAAAAATTATGGCACTTTTACTCATACTCCTAATTATAACAGTCAGATAATACCCAGAATTGATGTGACACCTGGTATAAATTCAGATGACTCAATTCATTAATATACACAGGAAAGGAGATATGAGAAAAGGCTTGAATGTTAGATTTATGATCCATAGTTGTTTTTATAGCTAAAATAAAATAACATAATTATTGAGACAATGCATATAACACTGTTTGACACTTGCTACTACACAACTCAACTTTGGGTGTTCTTCCCTGTGAGTATAAGCCCAGCATTTATAGAACTTTATTACGAGACAGGCAAAGCTCCCAGTCTCTGGCAGGCACTGGTTTATGCTATACTCATAGACATCGCATGGAGAAGGAGTGGCAGTTTCCACTTACCTCACAGGGAATCAGAGAGTGTTTGAGTACCAACCTCAAGTTGCTTAGTTATCAGGTGACCGAGCTAGGATTCACTTCCAGATGGTTCAGTTTTAGAGTCCATGTGTTGTCCCCTAAACAAATGATCCTTATTTTCTGAAATAAGCCTTTTTTATAATTTGATTTTCCATTAAAAATAAGATGATAGTTTTGTAGAAATTTAGATATATGAGAATAAATAGCATATGCTAGTCATTTGACCCTTGTATCCCCAGGCCACTGTCTCTTTAATCATCGCCTTTGATATCCTTTGCTGTCACACAAAAATATTTTTGGACACAGAGTCACACTTAGAATCACTCCTTATGTATATTATACTATGTGTTCACCCATTCTGCTGCTCATTCATCCCAACCTCTGGTCCACAGTTTATTAGTGAGGAAACTTAGGTCTGGAGAAGGAAATAGACTAGACCATTGATTAAATAGAAATAAAGAGCTCCTATTAATTTAAAGGATTAAACTTATGTCCTAGGTGAAGACGTCACTTTATTTTGGGATCAAGTTCACGTTCTGTGTTCTAAGGAGCTGGTTGTGCAGTCTAGTCCTTTTGCTCTTTGGCTCAATGAAAACTTTGGATTTCAAATAATGAAGAGGCGCTTGGACTCTTACCTTTGGTAGATCCTTTCAATTCCTTGATGTTTTGACTTTTTCCATGTTCCTTGTATCCTGGAACAATTAGCATCACTTGTCTATTTCTGAAACATTACCGTATCTACAAATCTTGTCAACTAGGTTCTGATGTATCATTTGGTCAGTTTTAGCGCTAATTACTGGAGATGAATGAAGGCTGGAATAACTCATATCCTCAGAGAGCTTACAACCCAACAGAATACACAGACAAATACAGAGGTGGTTAGAGCCTAGAGAGAGAAGCCTGTGAAGAGAGGGTGGATCCAGGTAAAGTGGGGTCTCAGAAAGTCTTCCCAGTGGAGTCGAACTCTGAGCTGAGATCTAAAGGAAGAGTAGAAATTACCCCAGGGAAGCAAAGCTTACTTTAATAACCAAGATCATGAGAAAATGAAAATAAAGCTATCTACTATTTATTCAGCATCTATTGTATGTCAAGTATTGTTTTAATATTTTTCATAAACCATTTCATTGTGTTTTCTTTAATCTTCATAACAATCAATGATGTAGAAATTAGTTCCTTCTTTTACAGAAAAATTACCAAAAATGAGAAAGAAAATAAGTAAGCTAAAGTTTTTGCATGCATGCTTTCATACATCTTTACCCTCATTAAAGAGAAATTATTCTAACATTTGTTAAAATGATAAGGAAGAAAATGTAAAAGGGATCAGAATGCCTTCTGAAAGCATATGCCAACTTACGTATATTTTGGTATGAGTATTTCTTTTGCCTAGGGAAAAGATCAAAAATCTGAAACCTTAAAAATACTGCAGATGGGCATGATGGTACACTCTTGTAATCCCAATGGCTTGGGAGGCTGTGACAGGAGGATCAAGAGTTCAAAGCCACTCTCAGCAACTTAGCGAGGCCCTAAGCATCTGAACAAAACTCTGTCTCAAACTAAAAAATAAAAAAGCCTAGCAATGTGGCTCAGTGGCTCAGTGGTTAAATGCCCTGGTTTCAATCCCTGGTACTAAAAATAAATAAATGAATAAGGAAACCCACATCACACTCACTATTATATTCAATTTGTCTTCTATATTACATTTCTATTTTTCTACATTGTGATTCAAAAACATCTCTGTTTTTGTTTTTTTTTTATCTCTCATTCCAGCACCCAATTTATCTTCCTAAAAACTTTATTTCTTCCTACAGTGCTGCATTTTCTATGGTCTCTCAAGGTATGTACTTTGGAGTATAAAAGTACATATAAATTTTGATTGTTCTCTGTACCTTGTGCAGCAGTTATGCAATTAAATGTCAGCAATATTTCTCTTAAAATGCCATGTTTTTCAATTTTATTTACTCTCATTTGGACCTTCTTCATTCTGTATTGAGATTTCCGTAAAATCTTCCTAACTGGTCTGCAGTCCTGTAAATTTTTTTTTTAGTTCATCTTTCATGGCATTACCTACCATATTTTATCTTCAAAATTAGAAAAATTTATTTAATTTTCCCAACAGCTTCTCTTTTTTCCAAATTACTTGCTCAGCCTGAGCTCCAGCAGGTCTAAGCATAGAGTTCTCTTTGTATTTTCTGAGAATTTTCCTCTACTCTTGTTTCTGCCTTTCCAAATCCTATCTATATTTTATACTTAATTCAAGTCCTATCTGTTTCAAGGAAGTGTTCCCTCATAGTTTACCTACCTTTCTTTCTTCTAATCTAACTTCTTATCCCATGAGTTGGTTCGTGTAGTTTGGTACTTTTTAGTTCTCTTATGGTGTATGTGCATTTGTATGTATGCTGTGTTTTTCTAGGCCCATATTGGGGACAAGATTTAGACACTTCCCAACCCTCCCATGCCAGACTTTCTATAAAATGCAAATTGTACTCAATAAATAATTGTGACTGATGGACAATATTAACTATGCATGGAGGTATGAACTTATTTTCCTAAATATTTTTCAAAGGCATAGAAACACATGACCAGACAAATTTAGTTATTTAGAAAAAGAGTACTATAATGTTTTTTGGCAAGCTGTCCATTTTCTTAGGCATAGTAATTCCTTCTGAATGTACAAGAATCAATATCACATTCACTACTTTTGAACAATATATTCCTACAAAGCATTACTTATGAAAATGTTCTCCATTCAACAAAAAAAGTCACATCACTGTTGTTGATTATGTCATAAGTTACTAGCTGAATCTGCTATTTTGGGTGCTATAGAGCTATTTCTACAAAAGCATGGACAAGGGCTGTGTAGGGTCACCGATGTCTGAAAATTTCTTTAACTACTTCTGCAGAGATACACTTTTACATGTGTGTTGCAGGTTTTGAAGGTTAATGTTTACTCCCTGAAAAATTTACACAAAACATGCCAAATGAAATGCACAAAGAATTATGTATGTAATTTTTCTAATCCCAATTAAGAAGAGTGGCTTGGTCAATTTGATTTTAGTTTTTAATGTCATCTTACCTAAGAAATGATAGAAACATGGGCTGGAGATGTGGCTCAGCGGCAGCGCGCTCTCCTGGCATGTGTGCGACCCGGGTTCGATCCTCAGCACCACATACCAACAAAGATGTTGTGTCCGCCGAGAACTAAAAAATAAATGTTAAAAATTCTCTCTCTCCTCTCTCACTCTCTCTTAAAAAAAATGATAGAAACATGATTAGAGACCATTTCAGAATGTTTGAGAGAAAGAAAACATGAGCCAAGTGGAATGATATTTATAATCTATTATTTTGTATGTGCCCTAACTCTGCTACACACTTGATAACAGCTTTTGTCTTTCAATTTCAAACTGAATTATCTGGTGATCCATATAATTAGTAGAATATTGGAAACTTATTGGTTGGTAGAGATTACCTAGTTCAACCCTTGGATTTTATAAATAAGGACACTAAAGTGAGGAAATTAGAATTATATTGTTGAAAACCACATGAGAGTTCAAGGTTCATCTTATTGAGATTAAATATCCAGTTTTTTAAAACTTTCTCCCAGCTGGTATTTCCATCTTAATTGCTAACACGAAAGCATAAAATTTGCAAATAACAGACTTCACGATAAGGCATGATCCCATAGCAATAAGATTAGTTATATAGCCTTTAATAACAGCCTCAGTGTTATTACAGTTTCCCATCCAGTGAGTCTGAGGAGTGGAGGACAAATCTGCCTGATGCTCAAGGCTAGCAGAGCTTTCTCTCTGTTGCTATGACTATATTCTGGAGTTGGCTGACCAAGGAGTTCACTCCATTGAATAATGAGTCTTATATAAATTCATGCTGAGTTTCTCCTTACTGTGTTTTTGTAAAGAGGTTATTCAAGTAGGATAATTGTGTAATATTGCATCACTGCAGGCTGTATTTTATGTTTAAGAGTTCCACATAAAGGGTGACTGATTTTCAGGATGTTCTTTCTGAATCACAGAAGAGGAAAGTATTCTAAGCCTCATCAGTGACTACTCCTGCTAGTTTCTTAATTTCAGTAAGCAAATGGTACTGATGGGTATTTTTGGCAAATATAGTCAGCTACCTGACATGCTGAAGAGTTGGTAGGGTTAGGTTATACTGCAATGCCCTATCTGCTGTGGTTTGTAGCTATAAGGGTAGCTTCTGCCAGCTATGACAGGTCTTACATTTTTCTCCTTTGATTTGAAAATAAATCATGTGTATAATACAAGAGTGAATTTACCAAATATTGAAGCATATTTAAGACATTGTGGAATTAGCAAGATGTACTCATCAGCAATATTTCTTGATACTTATTTTAGCAAATTTGTTAGGCAAAGGTAGGGGTTATTACCCTGTTTATCAAGGATTTCAATTAGGATTAAATAAGTGAAATAACTTGGATTTTATAGCTGTTAATTATGGCATTGCTACTGCATCTCAGACATCCTAACTTTTAATTCAGTGCTTCTAACAAGACATACAACACACACACACACACACACACACACACACACACACACACCACATGATTTATTTCCATTATTGTAAAACTGAGTGGTATATTTACACATAAATAAAGGTAGAATTTTATTTTTGCATTTATATATGTGTACTACTATGCAAAACCTGCCTATATATTGAAAAAGATGCTCTTCAAAACAAACATTCTGAATTAAATTAAACATGTGTGATCAGAAACATTTTTGTGACCACTTGAAATTTTGGAATATTTCCTGAGCATTTTCCTGAGTTATATTCATGTTTATCTTTCATGGTTCAAGTTGGCCATCAGTTCACATTTTCTAGAGCATTGCAATTATCTTAATCAACGTTAATTCAGAAGTCAAAAACTTGTGTGACCATCAGCCAAAACTTGGGTACTGAGTATTTTAAAATGATTTGAATTAATTGCAAACATTTGAAAAATGGGAGACTTTACACAAAACTTTTGAACTATCACCTGAAGATTTTGATAAATAAATGTTCACCTGGCTGACTTTATAATACATGTGACCTTCCTATTCTCAGTAGAACCTGGGAGTTTATGATCCCTGTTCTGAAGCTTTTATGTATTGTGTACCCAGGATTTTTCAGTCTTTCTTTTTTCTTCCCCCTTTTCTTTGCCTTAGTTTAGCTCCCTGACATTTGTTCCTGAACTAGTTAGGAAACTGATTTTCCTGCCTCTCATAATATTTGATAGTTTTTCAAGCCTCATAATTTTGAAGGCACTGGTTTTAGTTACAGAGGAGAAAGGAAGAAATTATTCATTTTCTTATAAAATGGATATTTAAACTTATATTTCAAAGTAATGTGATGCCATGACCATTATTTTTTAAGAACTTTATAGGGGTATGCTTGACAGGTAAAAAGCTGTTCAAATGTAATATATATACTAACACTCAACAAGTATGCACGTATAATGAATATATTAGTACTCAGTGAGTACCCGTAAGGTCCATGGATTTATCTACAATCTCCCAAGATTTCTTTCTACCCCTTTTCTTTATATTCTTCTCCTCCTCCTTTTTCTTTCCTTCGCCTTCTCCTTCTTCTTGCTCTTATTGTTGTTATTATTATTGTGTGTGTGTGTGTGTGTGTGTGTGTGTTAAGAACACTTAATATAAGATCTACCCTCTTAGAAAATTTTTTGTGGACAATCAAGTCTCCTTTCCTGTAAGCACCCTGCCATACAGTAGCTCCTCAGAACTCATCACACATACATAATTAAAACTTTGCACCCTTTGACCATCACTTCATTTCCCTTCCCATAATTCTCCATTCTCCTATCTCCTCGAGTTTGTCTACTTTAGATCCACAAACAAGTGAGATCATGCAATCTTTGTCTTTCTGTGTTTGGCTTATTTTACTTAGAATAATGTTCACCAGTTTCGCTCACGTTGTTAAAAATGGAAGGACCTCCTTCTTTTGTCAGCTTGAATAATATTACATTGTGTGTATACCACATTTTCTTTATGCACTCCAGTGATGGCCATGACTGTTGCTAAGTTGTAAGAGAAAGTTCTCACTGCCCAATATACAGTGCCCAAGCCTCCACTGCCCACTGCTTTCTCACTCTCTTGATTTTCCCTTGAATCAGGACTATTCCTGCCTGGCTTCTCTTCTCACTGTCCTCAGTACTGACTGATCCTTCAGCAAGGTTCTCCCTCTGCCTCAAAAGTCTTTCCTTCTCTATTTTCTCCATTGTTTATATCTGTTACCTATAGCTTAGGGAAGCTCAAGAAAGAGATGGTTTAAGTTTTACATTTTTTTATTAAGAATGCATTTGTCTAGATATAATATTTCCATTTCACAAGTCATCTAGGAGTGTCTTTCCATGGGAATGATGATAAGCATTGAACTTTAAAGAATAAAATATATGCTAATTATGAAAGAAAGCATGAAATACTTTATAGCCAATATAACATGTATCTAATCCCTTTAGAATAAGGAAGTTATTTCTCTTAAAAACTTAAAAGGTCAAAGAGCACATCTTATAATGCAGAAGGAAATCTATTTAATTTTAAATTTGTTCTTGTACATTCCAATGTTACTTAGAGGACAAAATAACTGATGTTAATGGATTTTAATATGTCACTGACCTAAGTGGTTGATGAAAATATAAATTTCAAGGATTAGGAAAGATAATTCAAGCTTGCAATGGCATGTCATCAATCTTGGAAATGACTTCGTTTCCAGTTTGTCCTAACACTGGGGAAGCTTTTTGCTAAATTTTAATTCTACATATTTTTCTATGAAAGGAGCAACTTCAAGAGTCTTTATTATTTTAACCTTACGATCATCATTGTAAACAAGAAATCCCTATGAAACATTGACTTCTATAGAATCAAAAATTACAGATGAAAGTCATGGGAGTTTGTAGATAGGAAGAAGGGCTTGATTATCAAGTTGAGGCCATTAACTGGTTTCACTTGGCCATTAAGAAGACACAGGCTCACTCGTTGCTTTCAGAAACCAGTGTTCTGGGCCAACACTAACTTTCATATTGTGTTTGTTTCTTTCATACTTTTGTATATCTCTGTATCCATAATTTTACTGTTGGTTGTAACTTTGTCCAACATAATGGCAGCTAACATTAAGTAAACAAGATGCTCAAAGGAAGGCATTTATTCTCTTCAAAGTTCTTATTAACAATGCAGTATTACTGATCTTAGTAAATGTCTCACTGGAAATTTTTAGGATAACTACAAAAACAGACAAATAAAAACCAAATATAAAAACACTGAAATTCTGACAACTTGAGCAGGAAGCCACCTGGGTGCAACGGTTCTTGACCATTTTGCCATTCATGTGAGTTGAGATCATTTATAGAGGGACCCTGTAGTGAAATAGTGTAAAAGCCTTTGAGAGAGAGAGAGAGAGAGAGAGAGAGAGAGAGAGAGAGAGAGAGAGAGAGAGAGTGTGTGTGTGTGTGTGTTTTCCTGACAGGAAAGCTTTTCTCCAGAAGTTCCTTTGCTCCAGTCTCTTTAGAGAGGCTGTTCTTTGGCCAGCTGATTTACAGCAGCACAACAGCTCCTTTCTCTCATTTGTTTTCCACCCTATTATTGTGACAAATTCATTACTGGTTCATTACAGATTACCTACTTCACCACAGCTGTGGCTAAATGAGGGCAGGAATTTTACCTCTTTTGTTCATTGTTTGACTTCAGTGCTTAAGGCAGGGGCTTGGCATGTGATAGGTTCTCAATAATTATTTGTCACATAATATAATTCATAAACGTAAGTTTTTTTTTTAATTTTGCTTTAAAACTGTGTGAAACATGACTAAACCATTCTGATGACTATCCAGTCTACCTTTCTTAGTTTCAGCACAGATTTGTACAGGTATACCATGTTTCATCCATCAAGTATATATTTACAAGTAATTACCTGCAAAAAGCAAACACTAGATCAGACAGTCAACTTAAAAATCCTTTACATAACTTCTGTAATCTATTTCAATTGTATATGCAGATTTTATTTTATTTTATTGTTTTTATTGGTCGCTCAAGACAATACAATGATCTTGACATAAAAAATACATGAAAAAAAAAGTTCACCACCATTAGCAATTAGGGAACCATGAATTAAAACTACACTGAGATTTTATTTCACTCTAGTCAAAATGGCAGTTATCAAGAATATAAACAATAATATACTGCAGAGGATGTGGAGGAAAAAAAACACTTTCACATTATTGGTGGGATTGTAAATTAGTACAACCATAGTAGAAATCAGTATGGAGTTTCCTCAGAAGAATATGCATGGAAGTACCACATGACCCATTTATGTTACTCGCTCAGTATTTTCCTAAAGAATGAGTCATTATATCATAGTAATATATGCATACCCATGTTTATAGTAGCACATTTCACAGTAAATAAAGTATGGAAGAAGCCTAGGTGTTCACCAGTGGATGAATAGATGAATAAACGTGGCAGTATACACAATGGAATTTTATTCTGTCATAAAGAAAAATGAAATTATGTAGTTTTCACAAAAATTGATGGAACTTGAGACCATCATATTAAGTGAAATAAGCCAAACTCTTAGAAGGTCAAGGGTATATGTTTTCTTTCATATGTGGAAACTAGAAAGGAAAAAGTAGAGGAAGGACGAGGGGAATCTTATGAAAATTAAAGAGAGCTCAGTCAAGAAGAAGACAGGTAGGGAGGACAGGAAGAAAAGTGGAAATACTGGGAAATGATACCCACCAAATTATTTTGCCATATTGTGTGCATGTATAAATATGTAAAAACAAATCCCACTGTTTTATACAATGGTAAAGTACTAAAAAAAAAAAGAAAAGAAAAGAAAAGAAAGAAAGAAAACAATTTTTTAAAATGCCTTGAAACCACCATTTGACCCAGCTATCCTATCCCACGATATATACCCAAAGGACTTAAAAGCAGCATACTTCAGCATACTTTGTTGTGGTTCAGGGCTACTTTTGGATACTTTTAAACTAATGAGTTAGGCTTTTCATCTTAATTGTCGGGTTTGCTGAAAGAAAATGCACATGGTTTTATTATAGTTATATGAATCAGTGACAAGGTTTTTGTTTTGTTTTATTTATAGCAACAAAGTTTATAGCAGCACAATTCACAATAGCTAAACTGTGGAACCAACCTAGATGCCCTTCAGTAAATGAATGGATAAAGAAAATGTGGTATATATACACAATGGAATATTATTCAGCCTTAAAAGAGAATAAAATCATGGCATTTGCAGGTAAATGGATGGAATTGGAGAATATAATGTTAAGTGAAGTAAGTCAATCCCAAAAAAACCAAATGCCAAATGTTTTCTCTGATATAAGGATGCTGATTCATAATGGGGTTGGGAGTGGAGCATGGGAGGAATAGAAGAACTCTAGATAGCGAAAAATCTAGGGAGGTGAAGGCAGAGGGTAAGGAGTAGGAAAGATGGTGGAAGGAGATGGACATCATTATCCTAAGTACATGTATCAAGACATGAAGGGTGTGACTCTACTTTATGTACAGCCAGAGATATGAAAAATTGTGCTTTATATGTGTAATATGAATTATAATGCATTCTGCTGTCATATATAACAAATTATAATAAATAAAAAAATGCCTTGGTTTTTTAAAAATCCTTTTCTCTAGCATGGATACCTCATTATATTTGTTATATAGAATACCTGAAGATATCTATAGATACTCCTGAGAAAGACAGTTGAAATCTCTCACAGTCAGGTGCAGTGGTACATGCCTTTAATCCCAGTGGCTCACTGGGGAAGCTGAGGCAGAAAGATCTCAAATTCAAAAGCAGCCTCAGCAACTTGGAGAGGTCCGAGGCAATTTAGCAAGACCCTGTCTCAAAATAAAATAAATAAATAAATAAAATAAAAAGGGCTGGGGCTGTGGTGCAGTTGTTAAGTGCCCCAGGGTTCAATCCCTAGTATAAACTAAACAAAACAAAAACCTTCTCACTGATTCATATAACTATAATAAAACCGTGTGCATTTTCTTTCAGCAAACCCAACAATTAAAATGAAAAGCCTAACTCATTAGTTTAAAAGTGTCCAAAAGTAGCCCTGAAAGACAAATTACTGTTTGCTTCTTTAAGCAAACTTGATAGAAGACTTACCACCTTCCATCCTGTCTTCAGGACCTGAAAGTTCACCAAAGGTAGCAGCTGCCTCAAGGATTGCACAGACCAGTAAGAGACATTGTTTGTTTATTCACACATTTATATATTTATGGCATCTTGCAGAAAAGTGATTTAAGATAACCTATGAAAAGCTGTATAATATAAAACATTATGCATTTGAATCAGGTAAAAAAGACATGATCAAGGATAAACAAATGGAAGGCAATAAAATATGGTCAGAGATAGGTTATGGCATAAAATATAGGCTGTGGAATAGCATATCCTTGCTGAGGGATACATATAAACTGATCATTACCATTCAAAGTGTGATTAAGGGCGATACTGCAAGTCTAAACATGGTAGAGTTTTAACAGATCAGAGTGAATAATGCTTTACGTACTTTTTAAGATATTCAGATTGTCAGAGAAAATATTATATAATTAGTGATACTTTCCCTGAGTTTCTGAGCAAGAATAATAGTTGTTCAGACAGATTGAGTGGAGAGTTACGATACTCTAGGCAAGGAGAAAAGCATGTATCATAGGCAAAGTTGTGAAACTATGTATAATTAAAATAGCAGGGAATGTTTGGGAAATTAAAAGGACAAGGATATAATGGGAGAAGCAAGTAATGGGGGTGAGAAGGGAGACAGCTATTGGCTAATACCTGTGCTGGATTAATTTGGTGTCAGAAAGCCTGGATGATGATACACATTAGTGAACACATCAGAGGATGGCTGCGTAGTTGTGTTCGGGGGAGATTTGAGTTATTCAGCTTTCACATATGTCATAATGTTTACTGTTGGCTCTAGAGATGAGTCATTGGCCCAACTCACCTGCAGAGAATTGAAGTCATTCCCAGAGCAGAGATGCATTCACTTATCACCTGTGTACCATAAAGTGATCCTCCAAATGCAGACTTTTCAGAACTGAAATGATGGGAAGAGGTCTTGTGAGGAAACTGACAGAATCTTAATTTTTTTAAATAGTTACCTTGAATAAATTTTTAGCAGTAATACATTCAAAAGATGCTGCTATGCTGAATGATACTGACACCTCACATTTTATTTTAGTTGTAGATGAACACAATACCTTTTAATTTTATTCATCTTCATGTGGTGCTGAGAGTCGAAGCAAGGGCCTTACACGTGTGAGACAAGCACCACTGAGCCACAATTCTAGCCCGACACCTCACATTTTTATCAAAGAAAAATGTCTCACTTTAGAGCACTATAGGTAGTGATAAAACAAATAAGCAAACAAACACAAATGAAGCCTCAGAGATCTGACACAATATGTTGCTTATTTGCTTATTTTTTTCTTTGTTGCCTGTGTCCCTTCCTTATTTGGACCAAATCTCTACACTTGTTGAGACTTTTGCCCTTACAGGCACTAACACATAAATAGGTCATGTATTTCCACAGACTTGGTCTCTTATTTCAGGTTAATTGAACAGCCCTTTATTGGGCAAAGTCCTACATGAGTATGTGAACACTTATACCCTTTTGCTACCTGGGATATGCACAGACTATGTTCTCATGCCATTCAAGTCCTTACTCATCATGCTCTTGACAAGACTTTCTTTCAGACATGGTGTTTTCTGTTTCTTTCCCCTTTTTAATACCTACCCCACCCCCAGCAAAACCCACCTATACTTAATGAAATCCTGTGTATTCTTTGAAGTGCAGTTCCAATGTGCATTTCCTTATGATGTTATCCTAATTGCCTTTGAAATGAACCCCTATTCTTTTGACTCCAATAGCAATTTCTCCCTTTTACCTGTGACATTGAGTCTTCTCTAGACTAGGCTGTTTTGCATAGGTAGAAAAATGATTTGCACCTCATTGCTCTTATTTCACAATCACCTCCCCAGCAAACTTCAGCAACAGTGCTTGGCCACGAGGTTTGTGTGCAGTACGTTTTTCATTAAAGGATGCTAATCCATAAACTATAGCACATTGCATCTTTGAGAACAGCTGCTTGATGACAGGTTACATGCAGGAGCTGCACTGCGTTGCAACAGAGAGATCATTAGAAAGAGATCGAAGACCCAGCTAAATGACAGTTCAAGAAAATTAACCACCTATGTGAGGATATAATAGATTTCATTTCCTGCTGCTGGCCACGTAGAAAGAAAAATACCTGTAAAGCAGGCAGCTTGTTGAAATGCTGGGAAAATGTCATAAGGAACTGAATGAAGCACATGAGGAATCAACACCAATTATATTCTCTGCAGTTATCAACATCAGCTTTATTGTTCACAAAGCAAAAATAGGTTTAGTAATTCTATTACTTGTATGTACATTACTCCATATAAGTTACATCTCAACATCCATTATCTCATTTATTTATACCAACAAATCAGTGAATGGAGTGAAGATGGGTTTACTTGTTCCAATTACAAATGGAACAGCAGTCTTAGATTAAAAATAAAATAAATTACTGAATGTTATCAATTTACTGAGTTTCAAAACTACATTTACAACACAGAACTTTGAATTACAGGAGAGTGTTCCTTATTTATATGATAGGAAATTCACCTCTGAATTTGAAGAAAATAAATTAAACAAAAATCACTGGAGAGAACATTTGGAAGATTAGAAGCCCCTGGCATTCTAATAGAGACTGAAGTGGGGCTGGGGGTCTGGCTTGGAATCTATGATGACTTGTACTACACTGCACCAATTTTGTTAAACTAAAAGTATGTTTTTCAAAATACCCTCCAGTGCAAAATTCCTAGTTAATGTAGTTCGCTTGACCCATCCTTTGGTTTCCCTGACTTCTGGACCAGATGCACATTTAGCTCCAGGTTAAATGGCATCCATATGTCTTATAGAACACCTGCAGTATTAAAGTTGAAAGCTTGGCTAGAGACTGATGTGGGTTTCCCTCTGTCCTTATGGATTCCAAGTTTTGTTTGTCAGTTCCACTTTCTCCTAGGTTTTACCAACTTCATACCCATCTTCCCTTTCATACAGTATGGTCTTTAGGATTCAAACTGTATACAAGAGCCTTATCTAGATTTTTTTCCAGTTTTTAAAAACTATTTACAAGAAGTTTTATTCTACTATTTTTACTTTTAAATATATCAAGCATTTCTCAGTATATAGAAAGACTAGCTATTCCCCATGAGAACTTATACACTATGCACGCAGCACTGGTTAATAAAATTGTACACATAGCAATGGTTATCTTCTGAGGTATCTTCTAATATGGTCATTTTGGTCTTGAACCTTTTCCTCCTCACTTCCTTCTATTTGCAGTCCAGTGGACAAGTATAGGCATATTTAATGCTTAGAGATGGTTAAACAGATTCATATCCAGAAGTCATTTACAGAGGATGAGCTTCCCTAGGAATTTCAGCACAAAATATACAAAAAGTGCTATTTTTTTTTTACTAACTACTTGCTCATGCCCTTACAACCTCTTTAACATCTAGAGACTAGATATTGCAAAATTGGGACATATTTATCTATTATATATATACACATCAAAACAATATGCAGAAAACCAATGTCTGAAAACATCCAAATACGAACACACTAACATATTACCTTCTGCAATTGCTTCCCTCCCACCTCCTCTATATCACTAAGATGCTACTATACTGCTCACAGGGGTGGTTTCTCAGTTCCATTCCATATTTAACAGTTCCATTCATATTTCATATGAATTTTAGCAAACATATACTTACAAAATGATATTTTACTACCTCTATATTTCACATACACCAGGCACTTCTAAACATCTAGAAAGACTATATGTTTCAAGTAAGGACTCAGTTTTCCTCCATGTACATGACATTCTTGAATAAACTGCACACATGTAACAATAGTTCTAATTTGAAAATGTCATTAAAATATAAGCATTCTAGCCCTTCACCAACCCAGTGGGCAATAATACTCAAATTTTCAGAACACAATGTTTCCTAATAATTTTAACACAAACCATACCAAATTTGTTTACTAATTCTACTTTTGTAATCCACTGGCAACCTCTTTAATATTTAGAAAGACTAGATGTAGATTAGGACTTAGGACTTCTTTGTCCTTTGTATACATTCTGTACACTACAAAGTAAAAGAAAATCCATTGTCATAGGAACAATGGTTACTCATTATAAGCCCATGGGCAAGCACTCTGGGGAACCAGTACACATGTGTACTACTCAACAGGGGGTTTAGTTACTGCCCCCCCAAAATATTTCATAAGAATTTTAACAAAAAGATGTACAATGTTTTATATTTTTCCACTTCTACTTTTAACATATATCAGGCACTTCAGAACATCTGGACAGACTGGATATTTCAAAAAAGGACTTAACATTGTCAACTGAAATAAAATAAATAAAATGCACACTCAAAATAATGGTTATAATATGAGAAATATCTTTTATATGTAACCAGTCTGGTGCAGGACTTCCTTCTTCTCATGGTTGAAATCTTCTCTATATCCTCTCACCCATGGAACAAACGAACAAACATGGACAAGAGCTGCTCCTAGAGGTGGTCTAACAACTCCATCTCAAAGTCATATCCAGGAGATATTTCTTTTCTGATTTTTAAAAACTAATGGACATTCCCAAGACACTGTTATTTTCTAACTCTATCATAGGTCTAACCTCTTTACATCTAGAATGTCCAGATATAGCAAAACTTTTCTTATTCACAGGTCTTCTAAAAATCACTGAGAGAGAGAGAGAGAGAGAGAGAGAGAGAGAGAGAGAGAGAGAGAGAGAGAGAGAGAGAATGAATCTTGCTAAAGGGTGGTGGGCACTTCCAGGTGTCCAAATGTAGTGTGTTCTCCTGTGTCTCTCTTTCTGAGAGCCACAGGCCATTCCACCCAATGTTGTCTGGGCTTTGTGTACCCTCCAGGACAGTCATGGCCTTTGTTTGTCTTTGTGAGACCAGATGAGGTCTCCTAGCAGGGAGTTGTAATGTAGGGCTCTGGACTCCAATGCTTGTATCTAGGGCATGGCCAAACTCTGGGGCATCCACTAGCCTTCTTGGCCCTTGAGGCCTCCGCCAACCTCTGCAACCTTCTGATGGCTGCTGGGCTTCTCACCACGCCATGCCTACCACCATGCAAAAGCTCATGGCCTCTGTGGCCTTGGCTGGGCAGGACAGGACTGGGCTGTGGGGTCTGGGCTCTGACCCATCACCACTGTCATTGTGTCATCCAGGTGAGGGGAGGAGGTACAGGTCCTTCTCATTCTGGGGCTGGCTAGTGCAGGGCCAGCAGGAGATCTGGACATCTGCAGAGCACGGTGCTGCCAGTTTGGGACCCCCCAGCTCACCTGCCACCTGGGCGGAGGACCCAGAGGTCTGGAGAGCAGGTGGCGCTGGGTTTCAATTTCTTACTTTGCTTTCTGTCAGAAGGCTCACCTAGATTATTTAACCAGCTCTCCCACAACACCATTTGGACAAATTCCTACACTAAATTCTGTGTGTGTTTGTGTGCACTTGTAAATACATGTATCTATAAAATACAGAAATATGTGTATGTAATATATAATACAAAACTATATGTTTGTGTGTATATACATGTATGTGACTTTATATATTGCTACTACAAAATAGGAATAAAGATGAATGTTTTTCCAGGTACAGCGGTGTGTACCTGTAATCCCAGCTATTTGAGAAGTTTAGGTAGAAGGATTGGGAATTCCAGGCCAGTTTAGACAAAAGAGCAAAACTCTTATCTCCAGAAGAGAGAAAAAAAATGAAATGTTTCTGTAATCCTCCAGGAAGATCTCCTGGGATGTCTTGTCAGTACTCCCATATTCCGTCATTTATGTCAATGCAAAAACTATAATGGTTTAATGTAGGCACTCTGCTAATGGTCTAGACCCTTCAAGAATGAAGATTTGCAAAACAAAACAAAATAACTTCTGGGCTCAGTGGTGCATGCCTATAATCCCTGCAGTAAGAGAGGCTGAGGTGGGATAACCTCAAGTTCCAGGCCAGACTGGGCAACTTAGCTAGATGTTATCTCAAAACAAAAAATAAAAAGGGCTGGGGATGTAGCTCAGAGAAAAAGTGTCCCTGGGTTCAATTTCCAGTACAAGGGGGGAAGCAAAAGTGAAGGAAAGAATGTGAGGAACTGTGACCAGCTGAAGGATTTGCTGATAAGGATGTACCACGTAAGCCGATAGGACCAATTGTAGGAATGTGTGGTGTATTACTCATTTAAATTCCTTTCTAACTTGATATGAGTAGATTTGTGTATATATAAGTCATTTTTTTCATTTCCCTGCCATCTAAAATAAAGTGTTAGGAGTAGTTAATTTTATATCTCAGCATTTACATTTTAGAATATCAAAGGAGGAATCTGACTCAGCTAGAAGAGGAATGAACATCACTCCAAAACAGATGAGGAAATGTGAAATGTGTACTTTCTTTCAGAAACAAGGCCCCAAAAGATATTGGTTTTGTGAAAGATAGTGGCACTACATTAGTTGAAAGCATGGTTTTCCCATGGTCTTTACTTGAAAGTTCATCTGGTTGGAGGTGTAAAATGAATGCCAACTCAGCAAGAGACAGACCTGGGATAGAGTTGTACACTGTCAGTTTAGCTAAACTGAGATTACGGTACCCAAAATTCCTATCACTGAAGGTTTCCAAGTAGCGGGGGCCTCAAAAGATATTTTACATAAGTTTTGTTAAGGTCTACTGAGTCAAAACACAGTCAGAAATGGAAGACCCATGTAAAGTGATGGGAAGGAGCACAAATTACAAGCAGTAACCGGGTCCATGATGAACTGAGACCCACATTAGTCTCTGCCACATTCAAGTCTCTGATTTGATTGCTGTCACTGTCCTGAAGGAGATACTGGGATGTGACAGAGTTTGGAGAAGCTGAAGAAGAAACTGGTGGGAACCTCAGCATCAGTAACCAGGTGAGCCACACATAAAAGGTGATGGGAGTGAACAGCAGTATGCTTGGGCCCCTCTACAACCATTCCTGTGTAACAAATATAGGACTATTGTTCCAATTCCTTTTCGAAACCCAGGCTCCAGCAAGCGCCAGGCATAAAGACAAACTTACATGTATATTTAACTGGTTCACACAATGGTATATCATTAAATAATCAATCAAGAAGAGGGTTATAAAAGAGGGCGGAAGCAGAGAGAGGAGAGGAGAGGGGAAGAGAGGAGAGGAGGGGAGGGAGAGACTCTTACTTATGCAGTTACTTCTTTTGAACTTGCACTGAATCATAATTCAAAAACTATTAGACTCCATATGAACAGGATTTGATGCCCAACTGGGCAATAGATTTTTGCTTTCTGGACATACTAATGAGGAAGTCCATAACAATAGCTAAAATTTACCTTGCCCTTTCCATGTGACAGAAACTATTCTAAATGTTTCATGTTAACTCTTCCAAAAAGGAAAAAAAAAGTAAGAAAGAAGATCAATAATCTTGGAGTTAAGTACCATTACCACCACCATTATTGTTCTATGGATCAAGCAACTGAGGTATGTGCAACTTAAGTCGTATCTCCAGTGTCACATAGTTGATGTGGAGGAGCCACGTTCATGACCAGCTACTATTCAAGCCAGGGAGTCTGGAGCCTGAGCACCTGTAACCACATTGTATGATTTGGTTTCCAGGCCAGCTCCTTAAAATGGAGCTCATTCTGAACAATTTGATTTCAGATTCACTCCTGTGTCAGGCAGTCTGCTTAGAGGAGGGGCAGTGAGATAATGGGATTATCTGTGTAGTTATCTATGGTTTAGGGATTAGAGTAAATTGGTGATAAAAGGAAAGCAAAAGAAGAAAAAAGAAAAGCCAATGGGAATAACTTTTGTACCTCAGACACACAGCCACCAGGAAATGAATAAGACAGTTTGACAAGTCTTCTGACCTTGTCTCAGTGAAAATCAAACATTTTCTTCAGTGTGCATAATATTTTATCAAACAACATCCTGGCTTCCCGTGCCAGACATCTGGCAGAAGAGGATATGTTCTAACTTTTTGTCCTTGATCTTGTCAGGATTTTAGAATCATAAATTTTCATTGAATATTTAGTACATTGAAATGGTCATATTCTATATTTAAACTTATAATCAGATTGTTCTCTTCCTTTATAACGGAATTTAACTTAAGAGAAAATACTTTCAGTGATCAAATTAATGAGATCCTTTTAATCTATATTTTTATATTATGAGGTAAAAGTTATATAGCATAAGTTTAGTCATTTTAAAGTTAAAAATTCAGGTGCATTTAGTGCATTCACTGCTGTCCAACAATCTCCTCTAATTCTAAATCCTTTCATTATCACAAAAGGCAACCCTATGTCTATTAAGCAAAGAAAGTGCATTATGTTAGATTTAAAACAAATTTTGGGCAGGAAATTCTAGTTTCCTGCTTAAGTTCACCAAAAAGATCTTTCAGTATACATTTTTTCTTTTACTTACTAATACTTGTATTTTCTAATCTCAAATTTTTTTGTGTGTATATATACATGCAATTAACATAAATATTATAGATAACAGTAATAAATTTATATATTAGTATCTTGTATATTCAATGTATTTTACTGTTTTACATATTTTCATTTTAATGTCATTCATTGATTTAAACTGATAAGTAAAATTATATGTATTTATGGGGTACCATGTAAAGTTTCGTAGGTGTATATGCTACGCAATGTTCAAATTAGGGTAACCATATTTATCTCCTCAAACATTTATCATTTGTGGCAAAACATTCAAAATTCTTTCCCATGGCTTTTTTGAAAAATACAATATATTGTTATATGTAATCATCCTACTGTGCAACAGACCACCAAAATTATTTTTCCTGTCATATATTTAATGTTAATTTCTCAGATCTTCCTTTTCTTTAAATTTAGACTTTTCTATTTCTGTTTTTAAAAATCCATTCCTATATTGAGAAAATATAAGATATTTTCTTTTTAAAATTTTAAAGTCTTTATATTTAAAGATTTTACTCTGGAATTTTTATTGTGTACAGTGTTAAATAAGCCTTTTTTTTTTCATAAGAAGGGCCAGTTGATTCAAAATCATGTTTAGATTGATTAGTTCCTTTTTTGTCTGATTTGTTTTACTACGTCTTTAATGTGTAAGTTGCCATCTACATATGGGTTTAGAAAGATCCATAAATTACCTAGTTCATCCCCCTTATTTTATACCGTAAACTAATGAAACCAAGCCAGAGCGCTCGGTACAGAAATGGGAAGCATATTTTTGTCAACGGATGAAGAATGGCAAATGCCTGGGAACCAATCTGGTTCCTGTTACCATGTTAGCTATATGTACCCAAAAATAATACCTGTATTTTGTTTGTGTTTCTAAGTTTTGGTCAAAACAGTTATGTAAGACCTGAATGATGGTGTAAATACACTCAAACAGCATAAATGTGCTTAGTAAGGATATGATTATAAGAAAAACTATAGAATTTTCTACCACTTTACAGGTTTGTATAGAAGTAAGACAAACCTTTCATGGTCTGTATTTTCTCTTACATTTTAAATAAAGTGTTGTGTGATAGATGGGGATGGTTAATTTCCTATTATAACTAACACATAAATAAGATAGTTCTGCGTCTTCACTGAGATGATACAGAGAGAACATTTAACTCATAAGAATCTGAGGCAAAGTAAAGTGATAGCTTTAATATTATTTTTTATTATCATTATTACTATTATTCAAATGTCCAAAGTTTCAGAGATACAATTAAATTGCTACATAAGTAGAGAGACACAAGAACTAAAAAATTATATATTCAATAAGTAGACACTATTGTACTTGATTTTTAACATATGATAAAGAATCATAAATCAATGGTAGAGACATAAATTCAATAAATAGTTGTCATATTTATACAATTATTTGGTCAAAGAAATTTTTTCAATCTATAAAATCTGTATTTTTAAAATTCCAATTAAAAGTATACAGAATGCAGAACTGTAACCAGAATACTTAGTATGAGTTTGAGGTACATGTTGAGTTTGTACAGTAAGCATCCTATGTGTATGTACATGCATATACAGATTAATTTTGGAAAAATAAAACAAGTTGGAATTTAATATGAGATCATGCAACTACATAAGGTAATAGAGATGATCAAATTTAAGTTTATCAACATCTTTTATTGTAGAATAAAGTTGTAGCTATTGGCATGCTGGGAGCTCTTTCTTTTTTCCCTGCCCTGCCATCTTGGCAGCTGCTTTGGTTGGGGGCATACCTAAGGCAAAAAGATTATAGCTGCAAAGAAGATGGAGAGGATCACCTGTTAGCTCCAACTCATTATGAAAAGAAGAAAGTACATGCTGTGATACAAGCTGACTCTGAAAGTGATCAGAGAAAGCAAAGTGAAATTGGTCATCCTGGCCAAAAAAAGGCCTAGCTTTAAGGATATTTGAAATAGAGAACTACACCATGTTGGTCAAAACTGCTTAACAATAGTACAGAATTGCACACAACAGGGAGGAAGTACTAGCTTATCCATAATCTGGGCGATTCTAGTATCAAAAGAAACATGCCAGAACAGAAAAGTGAAAAGTAAACCATGTAAAATTTGTGTTTAATAAAACTTACCAGAGCTCTTTTTCTTTTTTAAAGTTAGTGCTGTTCATAAGAATTTGTATGCTTTTTAAATTTTAAGTAAAAATTAAGTTTAAAAAAAGTAAAATATTTTTAAAGTAAAAATTCAAAAGATTACATATTGGACATGTAACTTCCAAACCAGCGGATGGGCAAAAATAAATAAATAAAACTTTTTTTTTTCTCTTTTTTTATTGTTGGTCGTTCAAAACATTACATATTTCTTGATATATCATATTTCACAGTTTGATTCAAAAGGGTTATGAACTCCCATTTTTACCCCGTATACAGATTGCTGAATCACATCAGTTACATTTCCATTGATTTACATATTGCCATTCTAGTGAATAAATAAAACTTGATCATTCCAGTCTAATATAAGAAGGGATCGGGGAGTATGTTTGGAAAATCTAGGTAGATAGTAAACAGGAAGATATAAGAAAAAAAATTCCACTATGAAACTAATAATTATAAATGTGAATAAATTTCATATCTGCCTTCGAATTCTGGTGTAGGCAAGAGTGTAATGTCTATAACAAGTAACATTATTGAGGTTGTAGTGTATGTTATACTATTAAAAAAACTTATTAAATTAACTTATTAAACTCATAATGACTCTGTGTAATGGTTATTGTATAACACTTTCAAAAGAAGAAGGACAAATGGAGAATTTAATAGTTAGAAAATAAATAAAGAAAGGAACTTGGTTTTAAATTTCAGATAGATTGGGTCTACACCCATTTACTTAATCACTGTGGTATGCAGCAGCTACTCCACAGAATTTTGAAATGTAATTCTTAAGACTGATATGTTAGTGTGTCGTCTTTAAAGATGGGGATATTCTTTTAATATCTATAAAATGTTCTTTCATATTTCAATGTCTCAGTCTATATTTTTGTATATTTTATTCTAAAATTCTAATGATTTGTTTTTCCTCTTCAGGTCTTTTATGCATTCAAAAAAGACTTTTTATAAAAACATTTTTAGTTGTCAATGAACCTTTATTACTTATTTATTTATATATAAATAAGGCAATAAATAAGGCTTAAACCCAGGACCTCACACGTGACAGGCAAGTGCTCTACCACTGAGCCACAAACCCGGCTCCCAAAATGACTTTTATTATGGTATTAGAAAATGTTTTTTTACATAAAGAAATCAACTAATTCGTCAAACTTTATCAAATACTGTGTCTTCTCTCTAGTGATTTTTAATGTTGCTGTGTGTGTGACTGTTTTGAAGTCACTCTTTTCTATCTCTATGGTCTGTCATATGTGAACAAATGTCACACTATCTTAGCAACTCTAGCTTTATAATAACTGTGTCTATATAATATATGAGTTTCACAGACTTATTCTGGGTTTCCCAAGAAGCAGAGCCTGGGGTAGAAAAGCTTATCTGCTGACAACTTTATTGAGGGGTACAATCCCAGGGAGACAAAGTAAGAAACAAGGGTAGTGCAGCAAGGGGGAACCCTTAAGTGCAACTGATTGCTGGATTTTCAGGATTGTCCCCAAATAGTCAGTAAATATTGAGTGTAGGACAGACAGTCCCTACAGAAGGAGAAAGGGAATTAATCTATTCATGAACCATTTATTCTAATGCACTTTTGTGCAATGAGTTGGGGCTGAGCAGGAAACCCTGAGGTTAGAAGCAAGAAGGACATGTGTCGGAGACCAGCTCCAACAGGGGGTCTCAGGAGACGAACGGATGGTGAGGAGTCGGCGAAAGAGGGGGTGGAGAAACAACACAGACACCAAAGTGAAGGTGTTGATCCCAATCTTTACTTGTGAAGTTGATCATATATACTTTTCATTTTGGCAGGCTTACAGTATTTTGTGGTTACAAAACAGTAATCATTATTCAAAGAAACAAAATATTACATAGTTACAATTAGAATAGAAGAATGTATTTTGACTTATGCATAAGCAAGCATTTGTACTTTCAGTTGAGTTTTGCTTTGAGCTGTTTCTGCTTAGTTAACTTTTAATAATAGTTACAAATGTCCCAAACTATTGGCCTATACCTTGACTATTGTTTCTTGACTTACTGACTGGAACCGGTGCCATGGTTATGGCAAGTGGTTGATTTGTTATTACTTTTAATCAAACAAAAGTAAGAGCACAAACCATTGTGCACAGGAACAAGAACAAGTTGCCCAGTACTAAGCACTAATCTGTCTTCTTAACATTAATTTTTCTTCTCTAGATTTTAATTTAATTTCTCAAAAACTTCCTTGACAGGAATACAGGGAGTTTTTCTTTAGACATTAACAATTTACACTCCACAGCTGAATCATTGCATTTAGAGCAAACAGATCTATGCTTTAGAAGTAGTTGCATTAATTGGGAAAGTCATGATTTTTCCTTCATACTTAATGGTCATATGAGAAATCACAACTATACTTATTAAAGGAATACAAAAACAAATCAGCCCATTCCCAGAAACATACTGCGCTCCTCCAGAGGATGGACGCCTTGCGCCATCCACCTCAGTAGGGCCTTGCCATTGCCTGAGTCAGGGGAGGGGCGCAGCAGACGTGAGTACATGAGCTCAGAATCGAGTACGTGAGCTCAGGCATGTCCAGGTTGAAGTGCACGTGCAGTATGATGCCTCTGAGGATAGCTGGAACAAGACACAGGAAGGACAAAATGGTTTGCAGATGCACAATTGTAACTGATACACCTACCTCCTTTTCTTCTGAATATTATTCTTGTAGAACATATGGCTAGTTTTTATTTTCATATCCAGTATGAATTTTAGAATTAGATTACTAAGTGTCTTAGTTTGGGCAGTGATACTTTAGACTGGGTGGATTATAAACAACAGAAAGTTATCTCTCACAGTACCAGAGACCGGCATGTTCAAAGTCAAGGCATGAGTAGATTCACTGTCTGGTGAGGGGGCTCTTCCTGATTCACACAGAGTGGGTGATCCTTTTTCTTTGCATTCACATAGTAAAGAGCAGGGAGAGAGAGAAAGCAAGCTCTCTCTTATCTTTTCTTATCATGGCACTAATCTTATTTAAGAGGGTTCTACCCTCATGACCTAATTTCTTCCCATCTCCAAATACAATACTACTAAGGATTTAGGCTTTGACATATGAATTTGAGGGTACAAAATATTCAGTCTATGGCATCAAGTAGCATAAGGAAAAGTCTTATATAGATTTTGATTGGAATCGAATTGAATTGTATATTTCTCCAGAGAAATTACTGTTTTTATTAGTTTTCGTATAGTATAAAAATATCTTTGCATTTATTTTGGTCTTATTTACTGTGTTTTAGTAAAGTTTCATCACTTTTTTCACTAAAATGTCCTCATAGTTGTATCCTCAAGAATCTGTTATATTTTAGACATAATATATTTTATATAAGAAATCTATAAGAAAAATGAAAATCATGTTAGAGAAAATGGTTATCATATCAAGGATAAATAGATGGTATTATGGTTTGAACTTTCCCCCCAAGTTCAGGTGTTAGAAACATGATTCTCAATGCAGCAGTGTTAGGAGGTGAGACCTTTAAGAGGTGATTAGGTCTTCAGGGCTCTGCTATCATGCATGGACTGAGGCCAGCATCACAGGAAAATATTCCTTAAAAACAAGGATGAATTCACAGCTGGGGATGTGGCTCAAGTGGTATCGTGCGGCCCGGGTTCAATCCACAGCACCACATACAAAACAAAGATGTTGTGTCTGCCGAAAACTAAAAAAAAATTAAAAAAAGAAAAAAAAAGGATGAGTTCCCCACCTTTAGTCTCTTTGACTCTTGCCATTTCTTTGATCTTCTGCAGTGGGATGACATAACAACAAGGTCTTCAACGGATATACCCTTCAGTCTTGAACTTTCCATCCTCCAGATTGTGAACCAATAAATTTCTGTTCATTATAATTTATTTAGTTTGTGGATTTCTGTTATAGCAGCACAAAATGAGAATAAGACAAATGATCAAGTAATACTGAAAGATGTTTGTGCTTCCTGGAAAACAGGATGATTTATATTGAACAAAATAATGCATAACCTATATCATATGAAAATTTAAAATTTGACAATAATGTGTGTAATTAAGAATGAAACCATTAATGATTTATTTTGATGGAAAAGAGCATCAAATGCATTTTGATCAATTTGACAAGATCAAGTAAAATTAAAGATGTGAAAACAAGTTTTAAAGAAATGTGTATGCGATTGAAAATACAAAACAGAAGAGAACATTATTATGTTATGTTAGAAAATAGGAATGTTCATTAACATGTTAATGCCTAGACATATTATAATATATCCATAATGTAATAATGTAATATACTCTAAAGCACTTTAATTGTATATATATATATATTTTCCATACCTATAGCAATAAAGATGAATATCAAGGAACATAAAATGCAACAAAAACCAAGTTGCAAAACAAATGTTGCATAAGAACCTTTATATACATTAAAGCATACAGAATATTACTATTCATTCTGAATGCAGGCAAATATAGTAGGTAAACATAAGCAACCATGAATAGCATGGACAAATTAAGCATATTTCCTACCTTTTGAGAAGGAGGGTTATGAAATGAAAGAGGAGCAAGTAGGGGCTTCAACTCTACTTAAAAATATTTTGTATCATAAACATTACATTTTATATCATCATGGAAAAGTGGTAAACTTTTAAGAGAAGTGCTTATATAAGTGTTATGTTGTTCTCTCTGTAATTGAGATTTCTGGGATTAGACATCCTTAGGTTTGTAGCCAGTCCCAAGAACTCCAGAGTTTTAAGTTATTTTGTAGACTTGCTCCCGATTTCCATAGAAAATAGGAGATATGTTTTGTGTTGAAGTTGAGACAGGTGTAAGAAATATTATTTCAAAATTTGTCCTGGTGTTCTAATTCTATTCATTCAGAGGAGAACTGAGACCACATATGCCACTTCTACACGTGACTGTCCTTTTTGAATTAAGAGGACTCTTTGTCCTGCCCACCAATGTCGCCTAGAGATAAGTGCTCCATCAACAGTCACAAATGACTGGGCCACATCTTCTCGCTGCTGCTTTGCAGCATCTCATTTGCATCTAAACTTACCACTTTTTAAGAAGAATGTAAATCTTTTTCAGTCTAAACCTTTCCCATCATGTGAGTTTTAGTATTTCTACGATGAAATGTAATTTAAACAGGAATATCTAAATTGAAGTCTGCACAAATTGTATCAAGAGAAATATATTTGTTTTGGGAATTATCCTTTATAAAAATTTTTCTTTATCAACTCCTTTTAAACTTCTTCATTTTCTTAAATTGAGGTGAATGCTAATTCAGTTTATAATCATCAGAGAGTTTTCCAGGATATTTCTTACCCTTAAAAAGTCTTTGATTAAGAGTTAAGATTTTGGGGGAAATTCTACATCTATCAAGTGAGTGTGCTCTGAAAGGGCTTATCAAGTCAATAATCTAATGATTTAAATAGGTATATAGAGATATCATAAGATTCAAGAAGTATTATGTGAAGAGTGATAATTTGAATTATAGCCTGTCTGAGTTTTTGTCTATAAACTCTACTAACATTGTATGTCAAACAAATAAATAAATATATTTTATTTAACATATTTTGAGTAGACTTCATGCTTTATTTATTAAATAATGTAAATACATTTTGGAATATTTTAGGATACCAAATATATATTAAGCACAAACATAGCATCAATTTTAGTTGCACGGAAAACAAGCTTTGAATACATAATTACGTACAGTGGAGCAACGCAAAAATTTGTTTTAGAGAAACAGACCCCCAGTTCTTCAGTAAGCTCCAAACTCTTCAGTAGTAAAACGTCAGATAGGAATGTTCAATTGTTAAAATTAGCAATTTAATCTAAGTATTTTAGTATATTTCCCAGTTTAACAAAACAGGAATTTATCACACATATGATTGTGTCAGTTTTCCAAATAGTTTCACTTGGAATTTACATCTTTATGACACTGACCTCAATCTTTTCTTCTATATTGAATATACTGAAACTCTTTCCATAGTTGCTGCATAATTTCTTAAGTAGCTTTGGAAACTTTCAAGAGGCAAGGAGCTAAGTGAATAGATTAATGAGAGCTGTTTGTGAAATTCTTAGGGCTCCTCAAAGGCAGGTGTGATAAATTGCAACACATTATCATTGTGATGATCATGCAGCAAGCCATTATTAGAGCTTAATGTAGACTATCTCATTACACAAGCACCACTTGAGTCTGAACATACCCTAGCAGAAATGTAAACTGTGCATACAATTCAAACTAAGCTGATGTTTCTCTAGATTGAGGATGGGTGTCCATTTAAAAAGATGGCCATGTTTATTATCAAATAACTCAACTATAACTTACTCATGCACATACAAATCTAAACCTAAGTCTTGTGTACCAAAGAAATTAACATTTAAACATTTCTGTTTATAAAGATCTGCTTTTGTTGAAATTTAAATATATGACATACTTGTTAAAGAAAAATCCTACTAGAAAACAGCAATTCAATGAGTTTTAAGAGTGGGAAAGTAGCACAATAAGATATTCAGAAATTCTATATGAAACCAAATAAATGAGAAATTTATGTTTGGTATAAATATATATTTATATATTACATATATAATATATATTATAATGTCATTGTTCTTTTGTGAATAAAATGACTTATTAATATCTGAGGAAAGTCTAACTCTAAATAATATTATATATTGAGTAGAGAAATCCGATTTTTATTATATTTGAAATATGTCATTTAATCACTATTAAAGATCAGAGATTTTTTTGTTTCATTAAAAATAAGGAAATTCTATACAAGATAGACCAATTGAATATGAATTCTAGAGGCATGCTAATTTAATGTCAGATATACTTTTTCCAACAATGTGCATCTGAACTGTGAATATTTCCTGTAATCTCATCGATCCTATCCTAGACCTCAGTCATTTACTATCTGGACTATTGCTAAATCTTCTTAATTGGTCTCCTTGCTTCTACTCCTGCCTCCTCTATTCATTATCCACAGAGCCATCAGAGTGAACTTTTAAAAAGATAAATTGGATCTGTTACTCCCTTAATGAAACACTCCAATGAATTCCTATTGAAAATAGAAAAAAAAAATTTTTTTCTCTTTGGCCTCCCAGGCAAACCTGCTCTTTGTTTCTGATAACTTTCCGATTTCGTTTGTCATTCCTTCTTTCACCTCACTCTGGCTTTAGATACACACTTTTTCAATCCATTGAAAGTTCCAGGCTTATTCTGGTCTCAGAATCATTACCCTTATTATTAACTTTATTTGGGATCTTCCTAACTTTAGTATGACTAGTTCCTTCATTCATTTCTCAAGTGAAATATGTTTTCTTCTTAGTCAGATACTCCTCTGCTAAGATTCATTGCTGTGCTAAATTACATTTTCTTTAGAGTTGCTAGGGTTGTTAGAGACCTAAAATAAAATATGACTGTGGTTTTGACTATATTCACAGTAAATGGGGTTTATTCTACAAATATCTAAATAATAATAAATTAAAACCTTAACATAAAATAGCCAGAATAACCACATATCTATAACGCCATATAAAAATTTTGCTGCACTAATCAAATTAACAGAAAAAAGAAGCATCAGGAATTCAAAGCACAATGAGTGAGATTCCAGTATCCATGCCTAAGTCTAACCAATAATGTACAGTTAAGTTCTAAACATATATTCTAAAAATTACCCTTTGTAGTCTAGGGGGAGGAAAAAAGAAAAGAAACTAAATAAACTAAAAAAAAGTTTTTTTCTTCTTCATGTGTTATTATTAGTTGGCCTTTTTATTTTTTGCACTTTCCATTTTATAAGAAAACAGATGTTTCTGAACAGGTGTAAGTGGGTGGATTTGGAAGCCAACAAACATTGAAAGCTTTATGTCTCTCTTTTTTTAAAAAAAAAAAAGAGAGAAGGAAAGATATTATAGTGTCCATTCTTTTAAAAGTCTTTCTTGGCGTCTGATTTTATATTCAACTTCTATTTTCATTTTTCCCCCTTAAGTTAGTTTGACAAAATAAATAGAGAATAATGAAATGCATTTTGCTTTTATTTCCTTCTTCAAAATTGAACTGCCCCAGAGGGAAAATACCAGTTGTCCAGTGGTCTGTGTAATAACCTCACACTACCTGTCCCATCTGTCCTCCCATTTTCCTCCCCTGTTCTAGTTTGGAACCTCATTGCTTCATGGTTTTTCCTTTTCCTTTTTTTTTTTTTTTTTTTTTTTGCAGAAAATTCCTAAATGAACTTCTTTCTGTATTTGCTTCTCGCTTGAGTCTCTCGGAAATAATGTTCCAAAACTAATGTTTTAAATTGCAGATTTAATCAGGTAGGTAGAGTAAAATAAACTCTGGACCCAAAACCAGGAAACCTATTTTTGAACTGTTCCTAGTATTTCCACACTCTCTTACTTCTTCAGTTCACATATTTTTTTTTTCTGAGAATCTGCTTCCTTGACTCTACAGTCTTATTCCCAGATTTGTTGAAAAGATTGAACAAGATTATGCATTTTAGAATGAGGCCTAGTGTATTAAATTAACACCACAAAATTGCTGTTTAATGTTTTCCAATGCCGCAACCTGGCTGGGCACAGAAGCACGAGCCACTGCAGCCCGGCTGGGCACAGAAACACGAACCATTCAAGCGGGGAACAAAGCTTTATTTAAAAAAGCCGCCAGCATCCCCTGTGCGTCCTGCTAGCAAGCCAGTCGACCCACGTGTGTCACCGGAACCGGGCGCCCGGACCTCCCCCGGAAGTTCCCTCCTACTATCCTTCCCCAACCAATGGGAACTCTCCCATTACATGAGTGACATGAGTAACCTGAGTCCCGTCACAGGCCGAGGTGAACAGCAGGAGTCCAATTACCATATGAATGTAAAGCTTAACATAATCATATCATCTCAATGGCTAGCTGGCAGTCACCTAAACCAAAGGTACCATGTACCAATACTTTTGCTGTGGCTCCTAGCATCTGCCCCCTTCTGTTTAATTAAACAACAGGCAATGTGGCTAGGGACCGTGCCTGTTAGGTATGTCCAATTCAACATATGGTTCTTACCCGTCATCGGAAAACTGACCTCTATGCATCAGCCTCCTGGCTTAGGTTGATACCACTGCAATCGAATCATACCCGTCACTGACTACCGGTCCAGTATATAGCCATACCTGTGGAATAGGCCTATGCACCAGTGGGGTGGTGAGGTTCTTGCCTCACCTCTGTTGGCCCCCAAATTTAACCTTGGTGCCAGTGGGGGGGTGAGGTTCTTGCTTCACCTCTGTTGGCCCCCAAATTTTAGACCATCACTAGTAGAAGGGAGGAAGACACAGAAATGCCACGACACCAAGCCAATTTGGAAAAGTTGTAACACTGGTGACACATCAGCTAAGATATTTTAGCACTACCAATTCGCTGTATCAACAAATAGAGCACAATGCATTCAAGTGATACATAGTCCAGGCTAGTTGTGTAAGCAGAATCAAAGTGGAGGAGTCTATCAATATGTCCATTTCCTCCCAAAGTAAATCAAGTCCTTGATTGAGCATTACTTGTTGAGTTATAGAAGCTGTAGTCTGGTTTTATTTTTTATTTTATTTTATTTTTTTTTTAAAGAGAGAGTGAGAGAGGAGGGGGAGAGAGAGAGAGAGAGAGAGAGAGAGAGAGAGAGAGAGAATTTTTAATATTTATTTATTTTTTTAGTTCTCGGCGGACACAACATCTTTGTTGGTATGTGGTGCTGAGGATCGAACCCGGGCCGCACGCATGCCAGGCGAGCGCGCTACCGCTTGAGCCACATCCCCAGCCCTGTAGTCTGATTTTATCTTAGTCTTCACAGGCACTGGGATGGAGATGGGAATTCTGGCCATGATGCTAAAGAGACATTATCCTGAACAGAATTATTAAATATAATGAAAAGGAAAGGTGAAAGTAAACAAATAGATCTGTTAACCACCTTTAAAATAAATTTTTAACAGCTGTTTACCTAATTTAAATTAAACCATTTAAATCACGTGAATAAAAAAAAAATTTTTTGGATCCATTTATACATGAGCGCTCCTCATAAATGAAGTATGGACATACACACATACAGACATACAACACAAAACAGTGCATACATAACATACAACACATAAGACAATAGTAAATAAAGGCCTTGTAGCTATACCTAGGTGAAATCTCCATTGCAATGTTTAAAAACTCCACAGTCAAAAAATAAAACACAGTCAAAAAATAAAACTGATCAGAAAAACATTAACTTAGGTTTGTATGAGCTCAAAAAAAAAGAAAAATAAAGTAAAATAAAATAAAATAGAACTTTATGATGTGGGAAAAATGTAAATAATAAAATAGATATCGAAAAAGGCACCATGGTAAATCACTGTCGCAGATGTAAGAATAGCCAGGCTGGAACTCTGGATATCAGCTGTATGGATTTGAGTCAAATCATCTTCTTTTTCTGTAGAAATTGTTTTAGTTAATCTCTCTGGAATCCAAATTGGTTGCTGTTCTTCCTGTGGAAAGACACAGATAGAGCCCCGACTCCCAACTATTACTGGATCCTGGCCTTTCCATTGTCCTGTTAGAATATCTTTCCAAAGTACCTTAGGCTTATGTACATTTTTCGGATTCATATGTCTTTCCGCAGCACTAAGTCCTGATTAATCCAAATTTAGAAAGTTTAGAGTAAAAAGGGTTATTTTAAGTTTATCTTTGGGGGATACATACCCCTTTCCAATTCCCTCCTTTTGTTTTAATAAGTACATTTTAATAGTTTGATGAGCTCTTTCAACTATGCCTTGTCCCTGTGGATTGTATGGGATTCTTGTTATATGAGTAATGCCAAATGATGAGCAAAATTGTTTAAAAGACTTGGAGGTGTAACCAGGACCGTTATCAGTTTTTAACTGTTTAGGAACACCCACAGTGGCAAAATTTTGTAAGCAATGAGCTATAACATCTTTAGTTTTTTCTCCGGGATGAAGGGAGCCCATCAAAAATCCAGAAGAAGTATCAACTGTAACATGTAAATATTTTAATTTTCCAAATTCTGGCAAGTGTGTGACGTCCATCTGCCAAATATGGTTAGGTATCAGTCCTCTAGGATTGACTCCAAGATTAACTTGTGGTAAAAATGTCACACAATTTTGGCATTGTTTTATTATATGTCTGGCTTGTTCTTTAGTTATTTTAAAACGTTTTTGTAAAGTATTAGCATTGACATGGAACCTTTTATGAAAATTTATAGCTTCTTCTATTGTGGAGAAAATATGTATGTCATGTGTAGATTTATCTGCTAGTTCATTACCCAAACTAAGGGCTCCAGGCAATCCTGTATGTGCCCTGATATGTCCTATAAAGAATGGATCCTTTCTGTCCCAGATTAGACTTTGTATAGCAGAAAACAAAGAGAAAACAGTAGAGGAAGGAGAAATCCTACCAGCATCTTCAAGAGCTACAATAGCATTAACTACATACTGACTATCAGAAAATAAATTAAATGTAGAATCTTTGAACATCATAAAAGCTTGTAATACTGCATTGAGCTGTACCTTTTGAGCTGATTGTTTGGGTACTAAAAATGTAAAAGTTTGATCAGGAGTAACTACTGCTGCTGTACCATTGTTTGACCCATCAGTGAATATATTTGGAGCATTCATGATAGGGTTTTTTTTTGTCATTTTTGGAAAAACTACAGGATGCTTAGACCAAAAAGACAACAAAGGATTAGATGGCAAGTGATTATCAAATGAAACACTAGATTTACACATGATTATTGCCCAAGTACTTAACTCATTAGCTAACTCATCAATTTGATCCATAGTATATGGAGTAATAATTTTATTGGGAGAAATCCCAAACACTCCCTTTGCTGCTTTTATTCCTTTGAGTATTAATTGCCCTACAGCTTCAGGATATCTAGTAAGAATAGTATTAGGAGAGTAAGATAAATGTATCCATAATAATGGACCTTCTTGCCAAAATACTCCTGTAGGAATATTTTTTGTTGGTAGTACAATAAATAATAAAGGCAAACTTATATCAATTCTATCCAAATGCATATTTTCCATATATGTCTCAATGATTTTTAATGCCTTTCTTGCTTCAGGCGTTAACATGCGGGGTGAATTTGGATCTGATGGACCTTTTAGAATATCAAATAAAGGTCCTAACTCTCCTGTTGGTATGCCTAGATAAGGCCTTATCCAATTTATGTCTCCCAATAACTTTTGAAAGTCATTAAGTGATTTGAGTTGATCTACTCGTATTTGAATTTTTGGTGGACGGACCATGGTTGAGGATAATAGAACTCCTAAATAATTAATTGGAAGATTTAATTGTACTTTATCTATTGCTATCTCTAGATTATAATTTTTTAATAAGTTTGTAAGCATGACATAACATTCTAGCAATGTGTTTTTATCTTTATGTGCCAAAAACACATCATCCATATAGTGAAATATCTGTAGTTCAGGATTTTGATTTCTAAGTGGCTGGATTGCTTTATTAACATAAATTTGGCACATAGTTGGGCTGTTAGCCATCCCTTGAGGGAGTACTTTCCATTCATATCTCTGATCAGGACCTTCATGATTCAGTGCAGGGATAGTAAATGCAAAATGTGGACTATCCTCAGGATGAATTGGAATTGAAAAGAAACAATCTTTAATATCTATAGCTAAAACATGCCAGGTTTTTGGTAGAGCAGACAATTGGGGAATCCCTGATTGAGCAGGTCCCATAATAACCATCTCATTATTAATGGCTCTTAAATCTTGTAATAATCTCCATTTACCAGATTTCTTTTTAATGACAAAAATGGGAGTATTATGGGGAGATACAGAAGGTTGTATATGTCCTTCCGCTAATTGCTGTTTGAGAAGGTCATGGGCTACTTGTATCTTTTCTTTAGTTAGGGGCCACTAAGAAACCCACACTGGTCTTTCTGATTTCCAAGTAATTTTGATTGTCTCAGTGGCCCTTTTTGAAAACCCAATCCATGTTTATTTATTTCTTGATCTCTTTGAATTGGTGCTGTTATACCTTGTTCTTGTTCTCTTAATCTCTTTTCTTTCCTAAAGCCTTGTTTTGCCCTAGTAGTGCGCGAGTTAGGATTGACGTTATTTGTTAATGTCAATCCTAATTGATCTAGGACATCTCGTCCCCATAAATTTATGGGGAGATGGTCCAATACATAGGGCTGTATAGTCCCTTCAAATCCTTCAGGATCCCTCCAATCTAATACCATAGCACTTCTATGGGGATTTGTTGCCACTCCTAGGCCTCTAAGCGTTTGAGTGGCTTGTTGTAATGGCCAGTACCTTGGCCATTCTTGACAAGATATGATGCTGAGGTCAGCACCTGTGTCCAGCAGCCCATTAAAGTCATGTCCTTGAATATTTAATTTTAGCATAGGGCGAGAATTTAAATTTAAAGATAGCATAGCCCAATCTACACCTGTGGAGCCTAATCCCTTGGAACCTCTTTCTACATTACAACTGGAAAATTTATCATGTAGGCTGGGTATTATTAATAACTGTGCTATTCTATCTCCTGATGAAATTACTGATATACCTCTTGGAGAACTAGCTATAATTTTTATTTCACCCTCATAATCGGGATCAATTACCCCAGGACTTATCATAAGTCCTTTTAGTGTAACAGAACTGCGTCCCAATAATAAGCCTACTGTTCCCTGGGGAAGAGGTCCTTTTACTCCTGTGGGAATGATTTGAACTCCCATCTCTGGAGTTAATACTGCTCTGGCAGAGGCACAGATGTCCAACCCTGCGCTCCCTCTAGTTTGTCTGATGAGGGATCTAATGGATAATGCGTCCTGGGCACTACCTTGATGGTGCTGTTGGGTTCCTCCATTGCCCCGTATATTTGTGGTTTTGGGCCCTGGGGCATTGGGCCCTCCAATCCGTTTTTTGGCAATGGAGCCTGATACCTTTCTCCAGGATATCGTGGGTAAGCACTTGGTCCTTGCCCATTTTTTGATAATGGAATACCCTCTATGGTGGTCTGAGAACGGCATTCATTAGCCCAATGTCTCCCTCTATGGCATCGTGGGCAAATACCTGGGATTCTATTCCTTTGATACCTAGCTTTGTTAAACCCTCCTCCCATGGGGCAATTCCTTTTAAAATGTCCTGTTTGATTGCAATTATAGCATGTTTTTGGCTTGACATCTAAATCCTGTTTTACTGCTGCTAAGACTTGCCCTTGTTCATTAATGTCTCTACATAATTTAATATATGTGTTTAAATCTTCATGTTTCCATGGTCTAATGACCTCTTTGCAGTAACGATTTGCTTGGTCATAAGCCAGTTGTTTTATAAATGGCATTGCTTGTTCTGTATTTTCAAATATCTTAGAGGCTGTCTGAATAAGTCTAGCTACAAAATCAGCGTAGGGTTCATTAGTTCCTTGTATTACCATAGATAGTTGACCTTGTAAATCTCCTTGTCTTTGCAAAGTTTTCCATGCTCTAATTGCATCTATAGCAATCTGTGCGTATACACCAGGGTCATATCCAATCTGTTGCCCCTGACCCTCATAAGGTCCTTTTCCTAAAAGCATTTGCATATTTCTTTCAGGGTAACCGGCTACTGCATTTCGCCTAGCTGTCTCCATGCAGAATTCCTCATTGGCAATTTTCCATAATAAATATCGTCCTCCATTTAGCACAGAGCGACACACGTTAGCCCAATCTGCTGGTGTTAAGTCCCAGTTGGTAATAGATTCGACCATGCTGATTGTAAAGGGAGCTTGAGGCCCATAGGTTGCTACAGCTTCCTTTAATTGCTTTATTATTTTGAAATCTAAAGGACGGTAAACTCGTTGTCCTTCCGCTCGCTCAAGTACAGGGCATTCTAACTCTTGGGGTCCTGCCTCAGGATTCTGTCCATCAACTATGAAAACTGAGGGCTGCTCAGCTGCAGGTAGAGTTGTTGGTTGAATTACGCCCTCTGGTGATAGAACGGAGTTAGTAGCAGCCTCCCTACCTGATGGCCGTTTTTCCCCTGAGCTTGCTTTTTTCAAATCTCTCTCTGTCTGACTAGCTTGAGGGACCTTTTCTTTTGCTTGACGTAATATGTTTTCTACCATAGCCTGGACCTCTAACAATTTACTTAACAGTTTTTCGGTTTGTTTTTTATTAGATTCTAATCTACTATAAAGGTAACGTAACCCAATAAGGTAGGATAGAAGAAGGCCAAGACAGAATGAGACAGAAACGAAGAGGAGAATGGTTATATCAATTTTCTCTCTCTCAGGGCCGAATAACTTCAAACCTTGAGCCAACCATTTTTCCCAGTTCGCCTGAAAAAATTCTAAGGCTAGGGAGCTTGAAATAAAAGCAAAATAAGTCAAAATAAGAATACCCATTCTGTTGCCTTTCCTCCGATGCGAGCGAATACTCACCTCTAATTTTCGGGCGTTCCCCGTCCGGGCCGCCAAATGCCGCAACCCGGCTGGGCACAGAAGCATGAGCCACCGCAACCCGGCTGGGCCCAGAAACACGAACCGTTCAAGCGGGGAACAAAGCTTTATTTAAAAAAGCCGCCAGCGTCCCGTGTGCGTCCTGCTAGCAAGCCAGTCGACCCACGTGTGTCACCGGAACCGGGCGCCCGGACCTCCCCCGGAAGTTCCCTCCTATTATCCTTCCCCAACCAATGGGAACTCTCCCATTACATGAGTGACATGAGTAACCTGAGTCCCGTCACAGGCCGAGGTGAACAGCAGGAGTCCAATTACCATATGAATGTAAAGCTTAACATAATCATATCATCTCAATGGCTAGCTGGCAGTCACCTAAACCAAAGGTACCATGTATCAATACTTTTGCTGTGGCTCCTAGCATTCCCCCAAGTAAAATTGTTGATATCTTTCCATCATGGAGAAAATAAGTTCCAAATGTACTAATGGTATTGAAACTTTGCTACAAATTGGGCCCAACATATTCATTGAGTGAACTCAATGTCTATGGATTCAGTTTAGGAGTCAGGTGTGGTTTCTGAACACACCTTGCATTCTTATTCCTTTATGTCACTTTTTGTGTAGTTTCCTCTATCTGGCATGCCTTTTTCCATCATTCTCCATGGGTCAGAATGTACCTTTTTACCTCCTTCAGAACTTCTTCTGGAACGTTTCCAAATTTCTTATCAAGATAGTTGGCATAGTTCAAGATAGACAGCATAGTCCACAGTCTAATTCCTAGGTCTTTGATTAATTTTGAGTTGACATTTTTTGACATTTTTGTGGGGTGAGAGATAAGGATCTAGTCTTATTCTTCTACCTATGGATAACAGGTTTCCCCAGCACCGTTTATTTAAAAGTCTTTTCTGCAATATATGTTTTTGGAACCTTCGTCAAGGATCAAAAAATGTAGGGTCAACACTCAAACATACAGGAACAGGCAACAACCACAGCTTAGGAAATAATATCAAATGTTAACAAATGGGGTGGCATCAAATTAAAAAGCTTCTGTGTAGCAAAAGAAACAATTAGTAATGTGAAGAGAGAACTTACAGAGTGGGAGAAAATCTTTGCTACCCACTCTTTTGACAGAGGATTAATATCTAAAATATATAAAGAACTCAAAAAATACCAAGAAACAACAACAAATAACCAAATTAGTAAATGGGCAAAATAACTACACTGACACTTCTCAGAAAAGAAGAAATAATACAAATGGCCAAAAAATACATGAAAAAATATTCAACATCATTGGCAATCAGGGAAATGCAAATTAAAAAACTACACTGAGATTTCATCTCACTCCAGTTAGAATCCAACCATCAAGAGTACAAAAAATAATGAATGCTTGAGAGGATGTGGAGAAAAAGGAACACTTTTACAAATGTTGGCAAGATTATAAATTATTACAAACACTACAGATGTTAGTATGGATGTTCCTCAAAAGACTAAGCATGGAACTACCATATGACCTAGCTATACTACTCCTCAGTACTTATCCTAAAAAATTAAAGTCAGCATCCTATAGAGATACATGCACATCCATGTTTATAGCAGCACATTCACAATAGCTAAACTATGGAAGAAGCCTAGGTGTCCATCAATGGATGAATAAAGAAAATGTGGTATATATACAGAACAAATTTTATTGAGCCACAAAGAAGAATGAAATTGTGTATTTTTTAGGGAAATGGATAGAACTTAAGGCCATTAGGTTAAGTCAAATAAGCCAAACTCAGAAGGTCAAGGGTTGTATGTTTTCTCTCATATGTGGAAGTTAGAGAGGAAAAAAGAAAAGAAAGCGGGTGTAGGGGATCTCATGAAAATAGAAGGGAGCTCAGTAGAGAAGAGAAAAGGGACCAGGGGAGGGCGGACAGGAGGGTAAGGGGAAATCATGGGAAATGATATTTGCCAATTATAGTGTTATATTGTGGCATGGGCAAACATGTAGCAAGGAATCCCACCACTATTTACAACTATAATAAACCAATTTAAAAAATTTTTTAAAAAATTTAAAAATGTCACATAGCAGTATTTTGTTACCTATCCAATAGTTTTTACTTCTATGTCCTCAATCCCCACAAATTTAAAAAGTAATGTTCTAGCCTGTGTCAGGTGAAGTTATCTCCCTGTTCATCATAATCAGTGAACTCTTTAAAAGATAGGACCATGTCTTGAGTCCATTTTCTTTCTCTAGTATTCTACCCCCTAGTGAACTGCACCTAGTAGAAATCTAAATTGTCTAAATTTGATAAAGACAAAAATGCAGGCCAGCACATTCATATATATTAATGTAGGTACTTGTGTGTGTGTGTGTGTGTGTGTGTGTGTGTGTGTGGGTGTATGTGTGTGTGTGTGTGTGTGTGTGTGTGTGTATGTGCACATGTGCATAGGAGGATATAGATAGAGTGAAGGAAGAAACTGGGAGAGAATTATAATGAGTAACATTTGTGATGTTTGAAAAAACTCATCCATTCATTGATTGAGCATGTGATTACCAAGTGCTAAGTCCATGCCAAGCACTGTTATAAAGCACCAGAGATACAGTGATGAGACAAAGTCCTTGCCATGAAGATATGCTAGAATAGGGGAGAGGAAATAGAGAGGTGAACAATAAATACAAACTATAACATTAGGATGTGATAAGCATTATAAAGTTAGTAAAATGGGAATAGAAAATGTCAGCACTTGCTATTTTAGAATGGGTGGGTCAGAAGTCCCTCTGAGGAGGTGACATTTTTGAGCAGAGACATGAAAGAAATGAACTATTGAGACATGTGTGCAACTATGGAAGAAAAAATTTCCAGGCAGATCAAACAACAACAGCAAATGTTTTAGGAAAAAAAAAAAGAGAGAGAGAATACCTCAGGTTAGCTTCTTCTATAGAACTAGTTTATCCTGTCTGTTTTACAGGTGAAATTGTGATTAGTGTTTCTTCAGTGAAGACAGCATTTTAATTAGTTCTGTGATAGAATAAAATTTAATATTCTTTCACCTTCTTTCTTCATCTTTAAAGTGAGGCTCTGTGATGGAGTGCTGAGGGCTGTACCAGCTCCAGATTGCTAGGCTTCTTGCATGCCTTATCTGCTTCTCTACCCTTAGGATTACCTATTCATTTGCATGGGGGTAAGACTTTTTATTTTTGAAATTTATTTTAAATTTATGTGTATTTTTAAGCACCATAGAAACCATCATTATTGTTATTGTTATTAATAGTATTTTCTCTTTATATCTTCATTTCTGAAGCCTTGCCTACCTGGCCCTCTCTGTTTCAGTTATGACTCATTTTCATGTGACATTATGAAATTCTAAAACCAACCAACCAACCAAAAACAACAGTTAGGAAAGTGCTGAAGAGTTAGATTTTTTTTTCATTTGAATTTTGCCAAACCAAGAAAAAAAGATCATTTTGGGGAAACATTAAGAAGGATTTAGAGGCAGTCTGTTTTTTTTTGTTTTGTCTTATTTTGTTTTGATGTGATTGTGGCATGGAATTCACAGGCACTCCATGTTATTTGCCAAGGTCTTGGAGGCTGAGAGTTGCCTAAAGCAAATGTTCAACCTGAAACAAGAGCATCATTGACACACATGTTCGGCTGAAAGATTGGCTTGGGAAAATGGTGGTCCAGCTGGGATGTTGCGCATGGAACAGATTGATCTTGAAACCTGGTCCCCAAATCAAGTCCACAGCAGGAATTTCACACATGCAGGCACAATTGAGCACTTGAGAAAATCTCCATGAAATAGCAGGTAATATTGTCTAAGCTGGCTTTTAGCATGATAACCAATCTCCTGGATAAATGTCAAATTAACTGTATAATTCAGTGAATCTGAACCAAGTTTCCAACACTAGCTTTAAGAGAGAAGGTCTATTTTTCTTTAAATTGTTCTGGGTTCATAATCTTGTAGAAATGTTGTTTACCTCAGATTCTGAAAATTATTCAATTAAAAAAAAATAAACAAAATGGCCTATTCTCTCCCTTCTTCATTTCTTCCTTAACTTCCTAACTTCTTTTCTAATTATTTATTATTATTCTTTTCTAATTTGCCAAATATTATTCTGGAAGATGCAAAATAAAAAGTAAGTAAGCTGTTCTATAAACCTTTTCATTTATTTATTTTAAAAAATTTTACTTGTAGAAGGACAAAATACCTTTATTTTATGTACTCATTTTTAAATGTGGTAGAGTGTAGCACTCTGCCGCTGCACTACAACCCCAGACCCCACACAGCGCCCCCCCCTTTTTTGGGGGGTACTAGGGATTGGACTCAGGAGAACTCAACCAATGAGTCACATCCCTAGCCTATTTTGAGAGAGATCGAGATTGAGAGAGGGGGTGGGGGAGAGGGAGAGAGAAGACTTCTGGATTGGCTTTAATTCTCACCAGTAGTGTATGAAAGGGCAAAATATTTGAACAGACATCAGAAAAAGAAAATATACCAATAGCACCTGAAAAAAATTTGAACATCATAAGTTATCAGTGAAAATTAAGTTAAAACCATAGTAAATGGTACTATACATTTTTAGAATACCTATGATTAAATAAAGACTGAAAAAGGCAAGTATTGTGTGTATATGCTTATTACATTTTTTTAGATATAAGCAAACTGACAGCTTCTAAAAGGATTAATGGTACCTTTTTTATTTCTGAACTTTATGGGTTTTATTGCTTTTAATTTCCATATTGCAATTGATAAAACCTTCAATACAATGTTCATGTTTGCATTTTCAGTTACAAGTTCTTTATAACATCTGGTAAAATCCTTTTTCAGATATACATGTTGTGATTATTTTCTCCCAGTCTGTAGGTTGCCTTTTGGCTTTATTAACAGTGTGTCCAAGGAGCAAAAGTTTTGATCAAGTTCAGCTGTTCTGTTTGCTCTATTTTCCATTTCTCCCTTTTTTCTTGCCTTCCTATGGATTATTTGAATATATTTTTCAATTTACTTTGATTTATCTATACTAATTTTTAAAAATTTTTGAGTATGTGTGTATATATAGCTATAAATATATAAGTAATACTATTTGTCATTTTAAAATTCTAAAATATACAATTCAGTGATATTAAATGAATTCATATTATTGTGCAACTCTCATCTTCATGCAGTTCCAGAATTTCTTCAGCTTACCTTTAACTTAGTACCCACTACACAATTAACTCCCTATTCTCTCTTCCTCAGCAGCCTCAACTGCAGTTCTTGTTTCAGTCTCATGAATTTGGCTCCCCTATTAACTACCCAGGTAACTTTTTACATGCTTTCTTTTGGTATTATACACTCCTTACACATTGTATCACAATCTGCTGGTGTTGGCACTGTGCAAGTTTGAGTGAAATGCAGAAGCCTTCTTTCCCTCTCTACCTCCAAATCCTCATCACACATGATGTAGGTATCTTGGGTATTTTCTCTCTATATTTTGAGAACCACAATAAACACTATTATAAATCTTATTATCAAACATAGTTTAGAAAATTGGAGAGAAGAATTAAGATATATTGTTTTTAACTATATTTTTGCTCTTTCCATTTTTCATTCTATTTTCTAATGTTCCAGAATTGATTATTTCTCCTTTTATCATTATAATCTTTTAAAGATGTTGTGTTTTCATTACCATTTGGTTAATGTATTTTCTAATTGGTCTTTTGATTTCTGTTTTAACCATGATTTACTCATAAGTGTATGATTTGTATCCAAACATTTGGCATTTTCAAGAATAGTTTTTTTTTGTTATTGATTTCCAATTTAATTTAAGATTTGGTTTCATTTGCTGATCATTTCTAACATAGTTATTTTCTGTCTTGAAATTCCACTGTCCATTTTTTTTTCAGGTCTGCTTCAACTGCTTTTTAAAAAACCAAATCTCTTCTATGGAGTCCTGTTTTTAATGCAAAGTTTGCTATTTTTGACTACCAGCTACTCATTTTAAAAATATTCTTTCATTAGTTCCCATAGTATTGTATGCTTCTGGGTTTATATCAGCTTCCTTCAGTTTCATTTGTTAAATCCATCACAAGATTTTCTTTTTCTATGAGTTAATAAAATGTTATACCACCTGTGTCCTTCTCTTTAGAATAAAACTTTTCTCTGCAATGAATATTCCTATTCAACTTTGTTCTGATATTTACCAAATTTTCCTATTTTTCACTAGCTCAAGACTATTCTCTCTCTTAAATTCAAGTGTCTGACAGAATTTCCATTTGTACATATTTAATATTTAAATATACCATCTATCTAATCTATCTGCCTTCCGACCTATCACAATAAATGCAAAATAGAAATTCCTGATTCTCTCTTCCACCAGGTTGTGTTCTCTTCATAAATGAGACTACTTTCGCTATCACATATTTCCTCCAGATTAAAAACTAGGCATCATCTGTTTTCCTCCTTTGTCTCCTCTTCCAGCAAGTTCAGAAAATCCCCTGGGCATCTCTGCCATTCCGAATCTTTCCAGTTCTATTTATTCCTACAATCACTACCTTAGCCCCTAGTCATGATCTCCTGTCTGGTCAACTAAACTCATACACTAAAGCGTCATCTTTTACATTTGTCCTCCTTTATAACAAGGAGTTATTTTTTAAATATTAAAAGGATCACATTTATTCATGTCACAAGCATTCCCCTTCAATTTAAATGTAACCCAGCTTGCTTATCACTGTCTTTAAAACTTAAATTACATTTTCATCTTCATATCATTTTCTCTTCCCCTTATTACAATGCAGCCACAGTTGTCACCTCTGAGTTTTGAATCTTTAAGCCCATCTTACCTTTGAGGGCTTGAAGATGTTATTCCCTCTTCTTGGTATACTTATTACCTTTCAGGTTTCAGCTCAACGGTAAGATTCTTGGAGGTGCCTTCCTTGACACACTAGTCCCAGTTCTCCTGCAATTTCTCTCCATCTCTTGAATTAATGTCCTTATTTCTTTTAGAGCATTTATACAAGCTACAATAATCTTCAATAATCTTTTTACTTTATTTTTTACTACTCTTGATCCTATTACTAGAATATTAAGGATCTTGTCTTTTCAACTTATTGCTATTTTCCTAGTGCTCCAAATAATATCTAACACATAGTAGAAATTCAGCATATATATTACATGAATAAATATTCCTAAGAAAAGGATTTAGGCTTTTCTTAAACTACTAAAGGAAACTTTTACTCAATTTAAGAACTATAGCTTTTTAAATACAAAAGCGACAGATTTATTCTATCTTGTCCTTAAGTATGAGAAACACAGTAGTGAGATGGGGCATGGTTTAGTGGTATGGTACTAGCTTAGCATGCATGAGGCCCTGCAAAAACCAAAACAAAAGTGCAAAGCATTAATTGAAGACATAAGTGGGAAGAAGCTACACAGAAAAAAAATAGATGTCCCTCTATCAGTTGATTTCTATCAACTGACTACATTTCAAACAGATAATTTGCATTGTAAGAGCTCCCATGGTATCATTTCAGATCTTTTTTCCAAAATGCAAAATTTATTTGCATCTTCAATTGCTTTAGCATTGTAATAGAATAATATTCATAGGATAAAGACATTACCAATCCTACCATCTGAGATGAGAGACAATATTTAATTAAAATATGAATTAGTAATTCTTCCTTGCTACTCTTATCATTTCTCACATTTACTTTCATCTTGTAGCTTTCCTTGCTTCTTCCCCCTCTAAAATGCATGTGATCTTACCTATGAATTTTTGCATTGATTGATATATTAGCTGAAATTATTCTTTCATACATATTTTCCAAGATATGCTAAGAGAAATCCTAGTCATCCTAATCTATAATATTAGTTTGTGAAGTGTATTCTTACTTGTCCAATGGTCAAACACGAAATGTTTTCAAATGGATTTTAATAATGTTTAAACAAAATCATGTTCTCCTTGAAAGCTATTTTGGTTTTTAAGTCACTGGGAACAATGATGTCCAATACAAACTACCACACAATTGAAATGGTAAGCATACTAGTACTATGTTCCCTGTAATAAATGCAATGAGTTTAGTCTTTTACTATTCAACACACTGTGTATCTTTCCTATTTACTTGACAGCTGTTATTTATTGAGTACCTATTCTGCTATTGGAATATTGAATGTAATTGTTTTCTTGCTCCCCTTCCCATTCTGGTTATATTATAATATAGCCTCTCAAGTGTTACATCAAGGATTCTTATTTTAAATGCCCCTTGGTATATAGAAAATAATTCTGCGTGTTGAGTTTAACTATACTAGCAAATTTTTATAACAGCCCATATCTATAGATTGTAAAAATGTCAACATATTTAGACAGAAATATCCATATTTATTAATCAAACACTGGATCCTATAAAATAAATATCCATATTTATTAATCAAACACTGGATCCTATAAAATTGCAAGAATTTTGTCTTGTTCAGCCTCAAGGTACTCTAGAGAGCAATTATTAATATGGAACTACAGTCTATTCATTTGTTTCAGTGTAGCAGTGTTACGGTCTGAATGGTTTTACTCTAACAATCCATGTATTGAAGTCCTTGTCCTGGTACCTCAGAATATTTCAAGACAGGACTCTGTATTTCAAGACAGTATCTTTACAGATGTAATTAAGTTAAAGTTGGATTTTTACGGTGGACTTTAATCCAGTGTGACTGATGTTCTTATAAGAAGATGAGACTAGGACAAAGGGATAACAGAGAGGAAAGACCATGTGAGGATACAGGAAAAGGTGCAATCTACAAACGAAGCAGAGAGGCCTTAGAAGACACCAAATCTTCCCTCAAATAAATCTCAGTCCTCTAGCCTCCACAGCTGTGAGAAAACAGGATTCCATTATTCATCAGCCAGTCTGTTATATAAAGTCATGGCAGCCCTAGCAAACTGGTAGGCAGAGTACTGTTTCTTAGGTCCCACTGAGGTTCTATGGACAAGAAGGTCTTCTTCATCAGGAAGCAAGGCAGTTTAGTATAGCCTTTAAAGAGCTACACCTCTCTGGTTGCTGTATCAGCTACAATAATTTTTACATATGTAAAAAGGGCAGTTCTTTAATTTTATTCAGTTTCTTCATATAATAAAATAGTTCATTGGCTTGCAAAAAATAACTGAGACACTATGTATATAGGGACTTAGAATCAAGAAGACATATATTAAACTGTACACTTCAGTTTAAAAATAGATGTTTAAATTTATATAGAATTTCTAAGAATATAATTATTTCTATGTCATATAGACTGTCTATTGAATTAAAATAAGTATTTTGTTCATTGAAATTATATGTAATTGTAGAAAAGTTTAAGGTGGATTAAAATTTAAAAACAGAGAAGAATACCTTACCACACATAGATAGACATTGTTCACTTATTCTATTTTTTACTAGTTTAATTTTTAGATAGTTTACAATTTTTATGTATGTATGGCATATTCAAGTTCTTCATTTAGTAAAATATGTTTTTACTAGAAAAGAGTGCATACTCACTGAAGAAAAATGAGAAAACAAATAAAAGTGTTTCAAATACACTCAGGTTTTAATCAGTGCTAATATTTTACCTGTATTTCGTTGTAGTCATATAACGCAAGTAAATATTAAAATACTTATAATTTATTTATTCCTCCTATAAACATTAGTTTTGTGCAAGGAATTATTCTATATGCACAGAATATAATACTCATTAAGACAGTTGAAGTATGCAGGCTCCTCTTCTGCATTATTCCATTTGAGAAATAATAAACAAGAAAAATCAAACTTTATTTTTGATAATATCATATATTTAGTAACCAAACTCGTTTTTACTGAAATCAATAGCAATTGCTAAATATTCTTAAAAATCCATCCTTATAATAGCATAGTCAATCTTGCAAGAAAGTTGGGAATTCTCAAGGACCAAAAACATACTTGAGAATAACAGACTTGTAAGCAGATCTGAAACAGGTTTTTACCTGAGGACATTTGTTAAACTAAGAAAAGCTGAGCTTTGATTTTCATGACCTCAAAAAATATCAGAGGACAAGGGACAGATCTTATGTCTGTAAGAGGCAGAGAGTTCAGTAGAAACCTGCAAGGGAAGTTTTTTCTCTACTTGATATTAGATGGAAAAAAAAGTCTCTTTAAATAATTTATAGACATGGAATCAAATTAGTTCAAAGGAGTTAAATACATGACAGAGAGTATAAAACAAACAAAATGTATTTTTAAAGGACTAAATAAAATTTCTAAGAACGAAAATGAATAATTGAAATTATTCAATAGATAGAATTTTCAGTAGATTATTCCCAGTTTAGGAGAGAATTAATACACTAGAAAATATACTGAAGAACTTAATGAGAGTATAAAGCCTGGAAAAATAAGAAAACAAAATAACAAACATTAGAAAATACAAAGAAGAATGAGAACATATACTGTAATTTGAAGACCTGTACAAAAAGCAAAAAAGAAAGGAGTCACATTTGAACAAAGAATGACTAAAAATTTGCTGTATATCTTTGTTAAACATAATCACCAGATTCATGAAGCCAAATGAATTTGAAAAGGATATGTAAAATGTAATCCCTGTATGTTTGCTTTATAGTGAAACTACAAAACTCCAAAGACAAAGCTCTTAAAACCTTTATAAGATGGAAAAAAAGCTTGTCACTAACAAATAGTAATTACATCAATAGAGGACTTCTCAACAGCAACAATAGAAGAGCAAACAGAGTAATATTTTCAAAATCTTAAGGGGAAAAATCAGTCTACAATGGCATGATAAAGCTAATCTTCCATTCAGATAAACAGGAAGAAACAGTGTCTTTTATCAAACACAGACTATTTTTAGGAAATTGCACTGATCTGAAAGAGAAGATTTGAGGTAGAAAAAGACATAAATATGAAATGAAAGTGTGAATAATTCCAAGAAAATCCTGATAAAGAACATGGTAGTAAAGCGGCTTAGTAAAAATGTAAAGAACAGCAAATAATTTGGGAGCAAGAAGTCCAAGTTCTGGTGCTGGTTTGAGAAAGGACAAGGGAGACAATAATAGGCAGACTGCCTGTGCAATCCTTGCCCTGCAATTTATTATTAACTTGAACATTTTGCTCTGTCTTTTGTGACTCACTTTCCTTATAAAGAGGGAAGAAGAATAATACCTACCTTATAGAGTTTCTGGGAGACTTGTATATGGTAATATATGTAAAATACCCAGAATAATGTCTGAGCCATAGGGATGCTTTGTGAATTATCTATTATTATTCCCATTAATGTTAAAGTGCCTAGAATAACAATTGAAGAATAAAAACAGAATATGTGGGCTGGGGATGTGGCTCAAGCGGTAGCGCGCTTGCCTGGCATGCGTGCAGCCTGGGTTCGATCCTCAGCACCACATACAAACAAAGATGCTGTGTCCGCCGAGAACTAAAAAATAAATGTTAAAGAAATTCTCTCTCTCTCTCTCTCTTTCTCTCTCTCTCTCTCTCTCTCTCTCTCTCTCTCTTTAAAAAAAAAACAGAATATGTAACAAACTATATAGTTGTGAGGTGGCTATGGAAATTTAAAAAGTTGAAGAATACAAAAGAAAACAAGAGGAAAGAAGAAAAAAATTCCTGCTACTTTGCTGTCTGTGATATATATATATATATATATATATATATATATATATATATATACACACACACACATAGGCAAATGAAACCGAAAAAATTATAAGTGAAAGAAAGCTATATAACAATATTAGTATCAGTTAAAATATGCTTCAAGACAAAGGACAGTTTAAGATGCTAGAAATATGTAACAATTTCAAACTTATATGTGTCTACTAGGCAAGCTTAGGAATGTATAAAGCAAAAATGTCTTAACTTCAAGGACAGATAGGCAAATATGCAACTAAATTTTTAGAAAAGAAAATATGTTTTTCATAGTAATTGATCCTAGTGACAAAGCTCAGTAATAATGATAATGTTTGTACACCCAATTAATATACTTAATTTAATGGACATATTTATAAACAATCATATCATTTACACATCTAGTCAGTCTAGTTAATTTCTGTTTCCTCCCTCTCTCCCCCTCTCTCTCCTCTTTTTTATTTACTTCAGTGTATTGGTTAATATATTCAGAAAAAAGAAGTTGATTAGAAGCAGCAACAGTGGATACCTTTATCAATAATGAATAATTGTAAGGAACAGAAAATTCACCATGCAGTGTAAAAAGAATAATATTTGATGAAAGGATACAGCAGATCACCAAGTCCAAAGAGGAGCAGAAAGACTACATTTTAGGCTTTGCCTTGGGAAGGACACTCAGGTTGTTTCTAAGCCACAATTCATCAAGAAGATGCCACTGTTTGTGATGCTACTCTCCCACTACCTAAAGACACACAGGAAAAGAAGCATGTGTTTCTTTAGCAGGGATACAAGGAAAAAGAGTCTGGATTGAGGAAGGTTCCCTATCATGAAGGCCACTGCTCTCATCATTGTAACTGTCTCTGCACACTCCTGCACACTACTATCATGCCAATATTGCTAGCAGAAGGGCTAAAACAATAAAAATAAAAAGGGCAGAAAGATGGTCTCCAACTCATTTGTATCTTACACAGTCTGTGGAAGTATGCCTCATTATCTGACATAAAAGGGCCACGCTGCCATTATATCTGTTTTGACTACGTCTATTTCTGATCAATTAACAGTTTCCTAAATGTGTAAGATTTAAAGCTGTCCTTTGATTTTTTGCTAGTCCTGCTAACATATGCAAATCTGTGATTATGAGTACAGTGCATATATTATTTTTCCACATTTTGGGGCCAGAATTTATTTCTATTGTATTTGATGATTTTTGTAAACTGGGTCCTATTTGATTGTTTAATGTGGATTTTACCTTTACTGACAAATACTTTTTTTATTAGTGCATTACAGTTATTCATAATGGTGGAATTAGTTGTCACATATTTAAACATGCACATTTTATAACAATTTGGCCAATGTCATCCCCCATTATTTCCCATTTCACTACCCTTCTCTCAATCCCTGGTCCCTTTCCTCTACTAATCTCCCTTACTAGTCCTTTATCCTCTTAGTTTCCATATGTAAGAGAAAGCATATGACCTTTGACATTCTGGATTTGGCTTATTTCACTTAACATAATGTTCTTAAGGTCAATCCATTTTCCTATAAATGGCATAATTTCATTCTTCTTTATGGTTGAATAAAACTCTATTGTGCATATATACCACATTTTTTAATCCATTCATTTACTGATGGTCACCTAGGCTGGTTTGGCTGTGTGAATTGGACTGTTGTAAACAGGGATATGTCTGTATTGCTATACTAAGACTAGTTCTTTAGGATAAATACTGAGGAATGCTATAACTGGGTCATATGATGGTTTCATTCCTAGTATTTTAAGGAGCCTCCCTATTGATTTCCATAGTGGTTGTATAATTTCTCTATATCCTTCCCAACCTTAATTATTGTTTGTATTTCTTTTTCTTTTTTTGACATTTTGATTTGTTTAAATTTGTTCTAATGAATTAGACATGGTAGAATGCATTTTGACACATCATATATAGATGGAGTATAACTTCTCATTCTTTTCGTTGTACATATGTAGAATCACACCAGTCATGTAATCATGTATGCATTCAGGGTAATAATATATGACTCATTATACTATCCTTCCTCCTGCTAAACCCCATCCTCGTTCTTGACCCCCCTCTGCCTAGTCCAAAGTACCTCTATTCTTCCCTAGCTATTATTGTGAATTAGCATCCACGTATCAGAAAACATGTGGCCTTTGGTTTTTTGGGGATTGGCTTATTTTGCTTAACATAGTATTTCCTAGCTCCATCCATTTACCTACAAATGTCATAACTTCATTTTTAAAGTTGAATAATACTCCATTGTGTGTGTGTGTGTGTGTGTGTGTGTGTGTGTGTGTGTGACATTTGCTTTACCCATTCATATGTTGAAAGGCACCTAGGTTGGTTCCATAGTTTAGCTATTGTGAATGCACTGTTATAAACATTGATGTGGCTGTTTCACTGCAGTATGCTGATTTTAAATCCTTTGGATATAAACCAAGAAGTGGGATAGCTGAATCAAATGGTGGTTCCATTCCAAATTTTCTGAAGAATCTCCATACTGCTTTTCATAATGGTTGCACCAATTTGCAGTTCTACCAGCAATGTACGAGTGTACCTTTCCACCACATCCTTGTCAACATTCATTGTTGCTTGTATTTTTGATAATTGACATTCTGATTGAAGTGAGATGAAATCTTAGAGTAGTTTTGATTTGCATTTCTCTAATTGCTAGAGATGTTAAACATTTTTTTAATATATTTGTTGATCAATTATATTTCTTCTTCTGTGAAGTGTTTGTTCAGTTCCTCAGCCCATTTATTGAGAATATTCTTGTATTCTTAATACCATTATCACTGGAATGATGAAATCTTAATATAGTTTCAGTTTGTATTTACCTGATTACTAACAATGTTGAATATTTTTTATGTATTTGTTGTATTTATTTCTTTTTTTAGAAGTGTGTATTTAGTTTATTTGCCCATTCATTAATTGGCCTATTTGTCAGTGGGTGAAGGGGTGGATTGGTTTTACTTTTGGACATTAAGTTTCTTGACTTCTTTATTTTTTGGTTATTAGTCCTCAGAAGAGGAGCTAGAAAAAGATTTTCTCACATTTGGTAGGTTATCCCTTGACATTCATAATTGTGCAGAAAGTTTTTAACATCCCATTTATTAATCTTGGCATTATTTCCTTAACTCTAGAGGTCCTATTGAGAGTCATTGCCTGTACCTACATGCTGGAGTGCTTACCCTACATTTTCTTCTAAGAGTTGAACAATATCTGGTCTAATTCTTGGGTCTTTGATCCAATCACACGGAGGTGATTTTTGTGCAGGGTGAGAGATAAGGGTCTAGTTTCATTCTTTAACATATGGATAAACGCTTTTTTCAGCACCATTTGTTTTTAAAAGGGCTGTCTTTTCTCTTTGTTTTTAGCACCTTTGTCAAGGATCAGATGACTTTAGAAGTGTGATTTTGTCTCTGTGTCTTCTATCCTGTACCATTGGTTGGTCTATCTGTTTTTATGTTAGTATCAGGCAGTTTTAGTTACTATAGCTCTGTGGTATATTTTGAAGTTGGGTATTATGATGCCTCTAGGATTGCTTTTTTGTCTTAGAATTGTTTGGGGTATTCTGGGTCTTTTATTCTTCCATATAAATTTTAGGACTATACTTTTCTAGTTCCATGTAGAATATTATTAATATTTTGATATGGAATTGTATATTTCATGTGATTTCCATTGAAATATTAATTACTTTGGTAATATGGACAAGTTAGTAATATTCATTCTGCCTATCTATGAGCATGAGTGGTATTTCCATCTTCCTGTGTCCTCTTTAATTTCTTTCTTCAGTGTTCTATAATTTTTATTGCAGAGGTCTTTCTCATCATTGGTTAGATTTATTCCTAAGTATTTTTGTTGTTTGTTTTTTCTTGTAGTTATTGTGAATGGAACCATTTTACTGATTTCTTTCTCTTCAGGTTCATTATTATTGTATAGAAAATCAACTGGTTTTTTAATGTTGATTTTGTAATCTGCTACTTAACTGAATTTATTTGCCTTAGCACTCTTCTTGTGGAGCTTTTTGGATCTTTGGAGTATAGGATTATATCATCTCCAAACAACAATAATTTGTTTTCTTCCTTTCCTATTTTTATCCCTGTTACTTCCTTCTCATGCTCAATTGATCTCTTTTATTTCCATCTTTTGCCTAATTACTCTGCCTAGAATGTCTAGTACTACAGTGAATAGGAGTGATGAGTGTGAAAATCTTTGTCTTGTTCTAAATTTTAAAGAACAGGCTTTCAGTTTTTCTCCATTCATGATGGTGTTGGTTTTGGTTTTGCATATAAGCTTTTATGATATGGAGGCAAGTTCATTCTATGCCTAGTTTCTTCTGTGATTTTATCATGAATGGGTGCTGAATTTCATCAAAGGCTTTCTCTGAAACTATTGAGATAAATGTGATTTTTGTCCTGAATTCTCTTATATGGTGAATTGCATTTTTCAATTTGTATATGTTAAGCCATTCTTGCAACCATGGAATAAAACTGAATTGGCCATGGTGTACAATTTTCTTAATATATTGTTGAATATGATCTGTTAATATTTTATTAAGGAATTTTACATCTAAGTTCATAAGGTATATTTTTCTGTAGTTTTCTTTCCTTGATGTGTACTTATCTGGATTTGGTAGGAGTGTGATATTGGCTTTATAAGATGAATTTGGAAGTGTTCCATCCCTTTCTGTTTCATGGACTATTTTGAGGAGTATTGAGATTAGTTTGTCATTTAAGGGCTGATAGAATTAAGCTGAGAATCTATCTGATCCTTGTTTGTTTGATTTTTTTTTTTTAGGGTTTTTATTACTCCTTCTATCCCCTTGATAGTTATTGGTCTGTTTAGGTTTTCTGTGTCTCCTTCATTCAATTTTGGCAGGTCATATGTGTCTAGAAATGTATTCATTTCTTCTAAGCTTTCCAATGTATTGATATAGTGTTTTTAATATAGTCCCTAATGATCCTCTTGTGATATCTGTGGTGATTTCTTCTTTTCTTGTTTAATTTTATTAATTTGGGTCTTCTCTCTTTTCTTTTGTGTGAAGTAATTCTTTAAGTATTTTCTGTAGTACCAGCTATACTCATGAAGTCTTTTAGCTTCCCCTTATCTTGGAATATTTTTATTTCTTATTTAGTTCTGAAGGATAGCTTTGTTGAATATAGCAATCTTGGGTCACAGTTATTTTCTTTCAGGGTTTGGAATAAATTATTTTAAGCCCTCCTGGATTTTAGAGTTTGTGTTGGGAAATCAGAAGTCATTCTGACTGACTTGTCTCTAAATGTGACCTGACATTTTTCTCTTGAGGCTTTTAAAATTCTACCCTTGTTCCATTCCTTAGGCATTTTAAACATAATGTGTTGTAGAGAGGCTCTTTTTGATCTTCTCTATTTGGGTTTATGAATGCCTTCTGTAATAGATGTCCATCTCATTCTAAGAATTGGAAAAATTTTGTTTTGTTATTTCCCTGAAGAGTTTATTCATGCAAGGAGACTGTATCTCACAATCTTCTTCAATTTCAATGATTCTTAAAATTGCTCTTTTAATGTTTTCCCAGAATTCTTGTACATCTAGTCATCTTTACTTGTTTTCTTTTCTTTAATACTACCTGACTGTTCAAGACTGGTCACTTTTGTCTTCCATCTCTGAGATTCCTTCTTCATCATGGACTACTCTATTAGAATTTCAATTAAATATTTATTTGATTTATTTTCTATTTCATTCCAAAGATTTCTGTTTAGTTCTTTTTTCAATATCTTCCTCTACTTATTGAATTTCTTATTCATATTCAGTGCTGATTTCCTTAATTCATTCAGTTGTTTTTCTGTGCTATAATCCATTAATCCTTTTTATAATCATTCTTTTGATAATTATGAACTTTAGGAGACACTGGGTCACTTTGCTTCTTCTTTTTTTTTTCATATTTCTCACATTCCTGTGTTTGTTTAATGCATTTGTTGAGAAGCTTTCTGTCCCACTCTTACATATGGGCATTTTTAGTCCATGATTTTCTTTTGACAAAGTATCCTAGAATGGTCTATTTGAGAAACCTCAGAGGCATGGCATCCACCATCTTTGTTTTAACATTCTCCTTTTCTCTCTCTGTCTCTCTTTCTCTTTATGGTAAATATATGTGAATGGGACCTATGAACCCCCCACCCCCTGATTTACCTTCTTAGGGCCTGGTCATTTTTTCAGTGCTTTATTTCTTCTATTTGCATTAAAGTGTCACTGAAATTTTTCTTTAATTTGTGTGTGGAGCAAGTTGTCAAGTTGTTCTGTCTATTGGTTGGCTTTAGTTCAGCAGCAGTCTCTACTCTATAAACCCCTAGTGTCCTTGTAGATTCCCAGAACCTCACTAGAAAGGAGGAAACAAATAATAGCAACAACCAAAGAAAACAATAGCCAGTATTAAAATGAATATCCGTGCTTATTCCAATATTTACAAAAATGGTAATAGTGGGTCCATATTCGCCATCAGTAAAAACAATAAATAGCTTTGAACTAGATCTGGTATTAAAGTAAATAGCAGATATCAACTATGCCATCCATAGTACTAATAACTGCAACAACATGAAAGTTGGGGGCAGGAGGCATGGGGTTATAAATGATGGTGGAATATGATGATCATCATTATACAAAGTACATGTATGAAGATACAATTTGGTGTGAATATACTTTGTATACAACCAGAGATATGAAAACCTGTTCCTATATGTGTAATAAGAATTGTAATGCATTCTGCTGTCATATATAAATAAAAAATGTAAATGTCAAAAACCCCAAAAATATTTCTAAATGTTGGTAAGAATGCAATCTTTTAAGAGAAAAGAAAATGTGATAGGAAGGTAAAAGAAAGTTTAGAATTTTCAAAATATGAACAGAGAAAATGAGAGAATGATTGAATTTGACTGTTGGTGGGAGAAGAGAGAGAAAGCAAAACAAAAACAAACACACAAGCAAAAAGCAAAACAAACAATCAATAAACCTTATCCCTCACAAGACAAGACAAGGAGAAATAACTATCATTAAAAATTCTAGCTGGGTACAGTGATGCATGCCTGTAATCCCAAATTGAGGGAGGAAGATTGCAAGTTCAAAGCCAGTATCAACAGTTTCAGCAAGTCCCTAAGCAACTTAGAGAGACCTTGTCTCAAAATAAAAAATATATAGAAGAGAGCTGGAGATGTGGCTCAGTAGCTAAGTACCCCTGGTTCAATCCCTAGTAACAACAACAACAAAAAAAAGCAAGCTAAAGAAAACAACATGTATATCTATAAATCAACCAGCACAGCCAGAAAATCAAAAAAGGAAATGAGTATTCTAAATAAAAAATGATTTTTCATATTTTATTTCCACTGAGGTAGTCGAAACTGTTGATGAGAATGATCAATGCCTATACCCAACTGTCCTTCTTTCCATCTCTTCTTGGGCTTTGTACCCCTCAGACCAGGGGTTGTTAACTTCTTCCCCTTTTTGTGTTACTCACTGAGCTGTCAGTTCAAGTAGCTTAAAACTGAAACTGGTGGAAGAGCTTTCAGCTTCCCTTCTCAACAGCATAAGGTAGGATAGAATGGGAAGTACTATTGATTGGAATTTGTCCAGACAGACAAGGTTGCTGCACTCCCAAGTTGAAGCTGCTGCAGAGCACCAGATGAGGAATTCCATGGCTGAGGTTTAGCTGCACACAAACTTTATGGATTACACTGGATGTTATCTTCTCTTGAGAGATTAGATCAACACACCTGTAGGGTTGGGCAGATGCAGATTTCTGTGTGCCCCTGAATCTCAGGAGCCTTCAGAGAATTCTTCTCAGAGGGCAGGAGAGACAACCCTTCACAGATCTGTCACACTCTGCTATCCACAAATACAACCTTCCCAGGATTAGTCCCAAGTGTATTTACACCTACAGTTTAATTTCCCAATCCTCTTCAGTGGTCACCTGAGCCACCAACTCAAAGTGAGTTGCACCACCCCACGGCTCTAACTTGAATCCCCCCATAGGCACAATGTTTTTTGTGCCTGTTTCAATCATACTCTGCTAGGTACACCCTGGGCCACGTGCTAGGCACTTGCCAGGACAGTGTGGCAAAATTTGCTATCATCTCCAGCTGCAAGCACCTCAAGATGGCTCCTGTCTAGCTTTCTACTGAGAGGTAGAGAAACACAGAGCATTTTTCAGACACCAGCTCACCGTGCAGCCTCTGGATCAGCTAAGTTCAGGATGCTTTCCTGCTGTACATATTTTTCATATGCCATGTGTGTCCATTGTGTTTCTTTCTGCTTGTGCTATCCCTCTCCTCTGTCTTCAGTGAATTGGCACTGCTGCTGTTGTTGCAACAGTTTGGCTCCAATGTACTCTAGTACTTTGTAAAATGCACCTGAATTTCTGAGTCTATAAGATACTTTGCCTGATACTGAATTTCAGTGACTCCCCTCTGTCACCTACCTTGTTGAAAAGCAGTACTACTGCTCCTTGAATTTTGAGCCATGGAACAATTGGAAATGCAGCCTTCTTCTAGGCTAACATCTTGAATACTCCAGGATTTTACATCCCCATAGGAAAAAAAAATCTTCTTGGCAATACTTTTCGAAACATTTTTAAAAAACATTAAACATACCAGTATTATATTCTTGTGTGACATTTATAATAACAGTAGCCACTAATGCTTTGATACTTAATTTTATTCCTATCAATTCTTTCTCATGGAGGAAAATATTTAAATATTTTCACTTTATTCATCCATATATGCAGATTTTAAAATTTTAGATTCATCATATACTTAGAATTTTATATGAATTCTTTGAATTTGGGTTTTAAAATGAAATCTAGACTTTCCTTTTTTCTAACTTTTTCCAGGAGTCTGTGGTAATAGTAACCTGAAGACACTTCAAAGGAAATTTTCATCTTGGGAAAATTGGTGCCAGAGGCTGTGGGAAATCTGTCTCCAGATTCACATAAGCACAGGCCCACCGTTAAGAATTCTCAAAGGAGGTTTCTATTATTTTATTTTTTGGTTTTACTTGGAATCAAATAAAGACAGGTAAACATCTCTAGGTAAACTCTATCCAGCTAGGTTTTAGCTGACTTTGAAAAGATGATTGTTCAGAGGCTCTATTTTTCTCTGAATTTCTCTTAAATGAACTGGTGTTCTCTTAGGCCTTTTTCCCTTCTCTTCTCCCTCAGGCACACTGAGACAATCTAATGGAGGCATTAGGCCATACACTTGGTCCCAGGTTAATACAAGCTCTGTGCTCATAGAGTCCTATCCAATTCTGTGAATAAGATTTTTTTCTGTATTTTATTTTTCACTTTAGTTGATAAATAAGTTTAGTTGTGGGGAGTGATTCAATTAAAGTTACCCTTCCATATTGCTAAACATAGAAGCTTCTATATTTTTCTATGTTTTTTTTTTTAAAAAATGTTTCTAAGTTAATGTATATATAGTGCTATTTAGGGAGAGCTAGCAAATAATAACAGCAGGTAAAAACATTTATATTATGGCATATTACATGGAACTTTGCCATCATATGAAAGTAATGATTTTTAAAATAATTACTAAAGAAATTGCTACAATATTACTCAGGTAACTGTGTTTTAAAGTTGGAGAAAACCATTCTCAAGTTCTTCACAATGAAAGTGGCCATTATGTGTACCATTCAATTTTACTTTCAAAGTGAATTAAAATTTCTTCATGAGTGTTCCTGATGTAGTATCTTGTCCTGACAATCAACATAACCAATACTATTACAGATGCTAGGACAGAAAACCTCCACATATGACTTTATTTGCTAACTAAATATCGTATAACACTAATGATATCAGCATGTCAAAATTAAGGATGCTAGCTAATTATTATCAAAATGTCTTAGGATGTATCTAGGTCTGGTTTACTTATTTTTCTGAAACATGATCTGGTTTCTGAAGCAGAAACAATAATTATGCATGTTAATAAAAACTTTTATGACCTAATATTTTGCTCAACATGATGCAGGGACATCAATCAAGTACTAGAACTGTCTCATTTCACAGCTAATAATCACAGACATTACACTCAGCTGAAACCTACACAGTCACATGTTTAGCACATATGTTGGAGACCATTTAGGGTTTTCATGTTCTTAGTGTTTTCTCTATTTCATTCTCCTTTTTCAATGGTCCCTTATAGGACTGAGGCATGCAATAACCCACAAAGCTGTTTCTCTCATATCAATCTATTAGTTTATTCTATGAAAGAACAGAAGAGGTAAGTGTAATTGCTATTTGATCCAGAGGAAAAAATTAAAATTAAAACAAAGACAGAAAACTAAAATGGATGAGGACAAAATAACTGAAGTAATTTACCTGAGGTTAAACAAGGGATCACTTGGTCACACTGGTATTTCTTCACTTAGATCATACAATTTCTAGTTCTAGCCATTTAAACTTCCATACTTTTTTTGGAACAGACTTGTGAAGATATCTTCCTCCAATAACAAGAACAGAAAAACTTCAGAATGTTAAATTCCTACAGTATCTAAAAGATTAAGGACAAAGAGGAAAATGTGTTGCTTAACAGAATAGTAGGAGTAGACCTTTTCACTCAACTCTTCACCTGAGGTATCTGGTCTTTAAAGTTATATTTCAGGGTAATGCATCTCAAATGTCAATGTGTGTAATCAAAGTTCTACCCTGGTTTTCCTGGCTTTGATTTTCTTGCTTAATAAGAGAATGGATGACACTTTGAAGCATAGTTTAAAAAAAAAAGGCAAATTGATTTCAGGAAGAAAAATGGTGACTTTCTTTTAAAGGTAGAGAATTATTAACAACTTAAAATATTCAAAACCAAATGTCAAAATGTACTTGAAATGGTTAAGCTACCAAGGGGTTGGCTGTTGGATTAAAATGTGTCATCTTGTGCTTTTTGAAGAAAGCCAAAGGCAGCATCCAAAATGTTTTTCTTAGTTATGAATAAAAGCGTCAGAATGTATGACAATTGTGATCAAAAGAATTCAGACAAATTGAAGAGAGGGTGTGATTACATCAGCTCAGCAGGACAGGTGTCAGGCTTATTGAACTCAGTAAGGACAGCATGTGAGTGTCACCACGTGAACCGAAAGATCCAGGCATACTGTTCTTTGTCCTTAAGAAAAAACTGTTAGGACAACATCATCCTTATTTTGATTTTCTAAGCTTTCATTTAGCTTAGTCAAGAGTGGGTATTAACTAAATGATTTTTTTCTTTCTCAATGAAGAGTTTTCTGTTTGGAAGGAATAATAATATTAATCTCCCAATAATTCCTTTTTTAGAAATAAAATATAAGGTTGTTCCCTAATCTCATTCTCTTCGATTCTCCTTCCCCATTAGTTCTAAAGCCAGATATTTCGGATATTTATCAATTGGGAGGGAGATCTTGTAACTGGATCTAATCAGCATAGGAAATTAGTGGTAAAGGAGGGACACAGGAAAACACTTAATATGCTACATTTTCTCAGAAAATATGCTAGGTACTGGCTTCCATCCTGCAAAGGACCTCACTGACTGAGTTCAGAATAGCAAGACCACTCAACGGCCACCCAGACTGTTGGCATTTGATTTGTTGGTGATTAAATAAAATAGGTAGGCACAGATCTGGGGACAGGTATAGAAGAGCTGTTATCAATGAAGCATAAGCATTGAGCTATAGTTTATGACAACAGTTTCAGGATACCATGTTTCTAAGCTCCAGTAACTGGCCTGTGCTGAAAGAAAACCCCTGTAGGTTTGTAGTTGTTGTTGTTGTTTGCTTTTGTTTTTAAATCCCAAGTCTGCCAGAGGTCCTAAACCACATTGGATTGATATTAAGGAGTCTGAATATCACTAACTATTTTAACTGAAAAACTAGATATTATCTTCTGAGTTAATACAAAGAACATTAGCCTATGATTCAGAAGTTTCCAATTGTGGTTGAATTGGAAGAGGCTTTTTCCTTATATGGAACATTATTTCCTAGCCACTGAAAGACCAGGAGTGATTTTTGTTGTTGTTGTTGTTAAGTATTTGGTATAAAATTCCAAGGATCCACTTAGAAGAAATAAATGCACAGTGGTTTTTATTCATTTCAGGTGATATATGGACCACTTTGGGGTTCATGGATTCCCAGATGATCTCTAAGTTAACATAATAGTTGAATTTCAAAAGTGTATATATAGTCCATTCTGGAATGATGTCAGACTCCTGTAATCTCAGTGACACTGGAGGCTTAAGAAGGAAGATTCCAAGTGCAAGGCCAGCCTGGACAAGAGTGAGACCATGTCTCAAAATTTAGAAAAAAGAACTGTGATGTAGCTCAGTGGTAGAACATCACTATGTGTTCCTGAATTGAACCCCCAGTACCATGAAAAACAAATAACAACAAGAGTATAACATCAGAAGTTCCAAAAACAATGGAGCTAAAGGAAAAAATCCAACATTCTAATTTTACATTTGTGATGGTAGAACAACGTTCAAGAATTTAAATGTGTTCTTCTGTCCATTGAGCCTGTCCTTTTCCCATCTGGTGTTATTCCATTTAGCTAATCCATCTCTATTCATTTCCTGAGTTCTTATAGTTTTGAACAAACAGTGCCAACATCAACTGAGCGCAAGTGCCTAGGAAGTTCTTCTCATTTTGGGTGCTGTCATGACGTCATGATGGTACTGACAGTAAAAAAATGAATCTGACAAAGGAGAGAGAAATGGAAAATCAAATTAATGGAATAACAGGTGTGACTGGCAATTAGCAAGCATTGAGACGGTATGCATTCTTAGGCCCTGGTGAGGTTATCATTATTTTTCCTTCATCTCCTTCACCCAGCAAAAGCATTCTCATTAAATTAAATTCTGATGTCATTGCCCTTATTGGGCTTAGGCATTCTACCTAACAGTAATTGATCGTTAAGTGATGCATGAGATGATTCACACACAACCTTCAGTTTGTAAGGCAATTTATGAGCTGAATAAATGAAATACATATGTATGTGCACTTGGCCACTTTGTCTTATATTTTAGTAGAATTTTATAAGACTCATTAAAATCTAATAAGATGAATAATAGGGAAAAAAGGATGAAAATTAAGTAGGTGTGTACAAATTGCACAATGTAAATAGCATTAAAGGAGATATGCAGTTTTAAAGTCAACCAACATTATTTTCAAGAACACACCTGCTGCACTTTTTATGTAAATATCTTTACATTTAAAAAATTCATTAAAAATCATGTGTTTTCTTAATCATTCTTAGTCAAGCTGAAAATAATTGAAAAAGAGTCTTGGTTTCTCCTTTAACTTCTATGAATCTTCACATTTTGTACAAAAAATGCTCAAAAAATTGTACTTGCACATTTTTATATTGTGTACTTAGGGGAAAATAAGGCTAAATTTAAAAAAATACTAAGTGAATTATAGGAGAGTATGATTTCAGATAGATTGCCATCTGTGTGGCATCAAGTTCCACAGATTCCACCTTTTAAATGATCCCTTTATAAATCATATATGAGTGCAAGTGATATTGTTCAAAGATTCTATTTAAAGATATTATTCAAAGACTTTTGTCAACAATAATTGTCATATGTTTATTCCTCCTGTCTAGCTGAAATTGTGATTATTTTGACCAACACAATTGTCTCACCACGAAAATCCTTAGTATGTGAAGTAATACATGTATTAAATAGCTTGACTTAGACATTCTACTATATATTCATATATGTATATATAAATATTTTACTTCCAAATTTGTTATGGTTTAGATATGAAGTGTCCTCCAAAATCTTACATCTGAGACAATGCAAGAAGTTTCAGAGGGGAAATGGGTTATGAGAATCTTAACTTAATCAGTGAATTAATCCCTGGTGGGATTAACTGAGTGGTAACTAGAGGCAGGTGCGGTGTGGCTAGAGGAAGTGGTGAATTGGGGGTGTGGCTATGGGGTATATGTTTTGTATCTGGAGAGTGGATTCTCTCTCTGCTTTCTGATCACCATGTAAACTGCTTTCCCCTGCCACACTCTTCCATCATGATGTCCTCCTCACCTTAAGCCCTGAGGAATGGAGCCTGCCTTCTATGGACTAAGTCTTCTGAAACCGTGAGCCCTCAAATAAACATTTCCTCCTCTATAGTGGTGCTGGTCTAGTTTTTTAGTCACAGCAGAGAAAAGGCTGACTAAAACAAATTTAAAAATAAGTAAATAATAAAATAATGCATTGCATTGGGAGTTGATGAAGAATTGGGTTAAGTCTTGGTTATTTCTCTGTATTTTATGATATTGCACAAGATCTACTTCTGTGGATCTCTTCTTCATCTGTAAAATGAGAGTTTTGAACTAGGCAAGCTTTAATGTTTCTTTTAGATCTTAATTACACAAATCCTTTCATGAGTAATTCTCAAGTAATCACAGTTATTCCCTAGAACACTCTGAGAGAGAGAAGGATTTTCTAAATGAATATTAATAATCAATCATGCAGGACAAGGGGAAAAAGATATAATTGCAAACTGTAAGAATTAAAATGAGATTTCTTTCCTAAGGCATTAATATCTTGGATATTAAAGAGAAATACTTGTTCAGAGATTCTGAAAAAGTGACTATGTGTTCTTTTAGGATATTTTTGAGGAAATCCACTAAAGATATTCTGATGGGACTCTTTCATTTTGTTTGGTTAATATTAATCTCATTACATAAATTAATATAAAATTGTAACGGTGCATTAAACATTCTTAGTTTCTGCTTTTTCTTGTATATCCAGTTTTATTTCTTGTCCTTGACATATATCCATTTGAAGAAAACAAACTCAAACTTGATGTTTATTTAAATTTTTTCAAAAATGTTCTATATCCACTTTGACTTATGGTCTTGCCTCTGAATTCTTCTAGTTCCTTATCTTAGGTACATTAGCATGAACTCCTCCTTCGTGTGTGTGTGTGTGTGTGTGTGTGTGTGTGTGTGTATGTGTGTGTGTGTGAGAGAGTGTGTGTACAAAATTCTTAAGGCCTTGCACTCATTGTTCACTCATTCTGAAATACTTTCTCGAGATATTTCTCTACTCTTCCTTGTCAGCCTTCTATACATTTTACAGTCAAAAGAGATCTTTGACTGTAAATGTAAAGTAATTTCCTAGTCCTTGGTCATTCTGTTGTCATGATTTACCTTTTTCTTTTCAGGTTACAAAAATTTATTAGATTGTCTCTTCTCTCAAATAGTTTACAAGAGATGGGGTTACAGAAAATGATAAATATCCATAAACATGGTTCCCCTTATGAGGGGATGCAGGATGGGCAGGAGCAAAAAGAACTCCTGACTTCAACTGGAGCGGTCAAAGGTAAATTAATTGATGGTGTAACTTGAAATTGACTTCTGTATCTTTGTTTTTGGTCACTAAAGTTCTATGTATTTTACCTCATTGACAGCTCTTAAAGTTGCTAATTTAGTATTCATTCCTACTCTGATGCCCTAATTCTAGCTCTCAGTATCATTTGTTTGAATTTTTACAATACCTTCTTATCTGGGCTGTTTCCCTGCAGCTTCTTGCCCCATCAGTCTTTCCACTGTTCTACAGAGTAACCCCTGTGAAAAAACTTCAAACCCCCAAACCATCTCTTATTGGAGTTTTTGGTGATTTCTATTCCCTCTAGAACTTAAAATTACGTTTTTGTATGTCTGCCTTATTAAAGGGAAAGTTCTTTGCTGACACCTAACATAGATTGCTCACTAGTGTATTCATAGCACTTTAGAAAGGTGCCTGGACACAACAGATGCTCAATAAATACATAATGACTGACGAATTTTCATATGCAAGCCTTTTATCCATTTTTAAGATAGCACATGAACCTGAAGATAGGTTTTTCTTTGTTTCACTTTTTATCTTCTGCAATATCTGTCATATGGTCTTGCACACCAGAAAAGCTCAGTATATATTTTTTAATATAATTGTGTTCTTGTGTTTTAAAAGAAAATCAGTAGAAAATTGGAGCTGCTACTCTCGCACTATTTGCAAAATGTCATTTCTATAATATGATTTCATTTCATGAGCTCTTGGTTAGATGAAAAGTAAAAAAAGAAAAGGAATCCCTTAATATTAGCTGCTAACTTAAAAAAATCCATATGAAGGCAAAGGAACTGCATTCCCAATAGAAAACTTGATTTGATTTTTTTTTCTAAAAAATTGCCTGTATCTATTCAATTGCTATCTAGAAAACGGTGAAATTATTTAAATAAAAGATATCTAAACCTAGTGTTTTTGCTAACTCTACATAGAGTGAAAATTTGTGAATATAACTGAGGGATTTTCTTCATAGACCTGGCCCAATCACAGAATAGTCACCCCACTAGTAATATTACTTTCCTACTAATGACTTGAGAGTTCCAAATGTTATTTATTGCTTTATGTGATTTATTTGTTCAGAAAAATAGCTTTGTGGCATATATTATGTAGATAAAAGTAGAATATTTTTGAAAGGACTAGTTCATTTTTTTGATAAATCCAAGAATAAATTAAAGCAATGTATTGTTCCTACAAAATGACTTGGGCTGAATGAGCAACAGACTTGCTACTTTAAAATTAAATTTACTAGAAAATTAATATTAGTTAAAATGTATGGACCAGGAAGGACTCTAGAATTCATTCAAATGAGCTATTTATAGAGAAGAAAACTGAAGTATACCAATTTACTCAATGTTGTACAGTTAGCTACTCTAAATAAAGCCTGAATTTTGGATAGAAGTCCAAATGTAAGCATCTGTTTCTAATTTAATGCTTATTCCAAAATTGTGTCTACCAGCTTCTATTTTATCTCAAAGAGCACCAAATAGCAAAATTCTGAAACAAGTACTCAATGAGAATGGAGGCTGGTGGGTTTCAGGTGATCACATTTTAAATTCCTATTTCTGTCAAAAAAAGGATTGTCAATTTATAATAATATACTGTGATCAAATCAATAACATTAAAAAATAATCAATCCTTTAAAAATGTATCTATGAATAGTGGAAGGCATTTGTGAATCTAATATTGTTTTTATTTATGAAAATTGTGATGTATGTGATAAACACATTCTGATTATCTGAATGTAAAGTGGCAGAGAATGTATGTGAACTGCTTTAGTGTGTGCAGATGCTTTAGTCAATTGCAAATGGCAAGATCTCTACTCAAATTAGATTACACAAAAGAAGCTCATTGGCTGTGAAAAATAAGGTAGGTTAAAGCAAAAGAAAGAAAAACAACACACCTGGAATTGGAATCATGTACAGAACTGCTAAAATTCTCTCTTTGCCTCTCATGCTTAGCATTCTACAGAGTTTTTCTTCATGCTTTAAATAAGATATGGGCCCTGGAAGCTCCAGCATTATTTCCTCTCAGTATAGCAACCCCTAAAAAATGTGAGATCATTTTTATTCCAGGTTCCGTAGATCAATATTAAGGAATATCTTGAATTGGCACAACTTCAGGTACTTGGCCACAATGAGGGAGAGGGGATTTTTGCACCAGAATGATATGATTGAAATGTTCACAGACCCATAGGTAACTGGAAAAGATTGATTACCTCCTGAAAATGATTCCAAATTCTAAAAGGATACATATTTTTAAAAATATACTGTTGGACCTCCATATCTCTGTGTTTCACAGTGTGGATTCTACCAATATTGGATAGAAAATTTTTAAAAGATTTTATGTCTGCACTGAACATGTATAGACTTCTTATTGTTTTACTGTTAATAATACAGCATGACAACTATTTGTACAACATCTGCATTGTACTAAGCATTACAAATAATCTAAAGGTAATTTAAAGTATATAGGACAATGAAAGTGTGTATGCAGGTTACATGCAAATACTATGGCATTTCATGTGAGGGACTTGAACATTTACTGATTTAGGTATTGTGGGGGTTGGGAAGTTTCCTGCAACCAATTCTCTCTGGATATCAAAGGATGAAAGGATGATTGTATGGTCCCTAGAGTATTTTGGATAATAGAATCTGCTATGCTAATATATTATGCTTTAGTTTTTACAGAGATGGCATATCATTTTCCACTATGGACTTTATATAAATTTACAAACTTACTGAGATTGAAATATTATAAAACTTAACCTTGATAGAGACAAGATGAAATGGGTCCTCATACAAGGCTGGTAGAAATGTAACCTGGTAGAGACTGTGTAAAGCAATTCAATAATGTGTCAGCCTTAAAATATTTCACGTTATTAGAGCCAATGAGTCTTCTTCTAAAAGCAAATTCTAATAAAGCCATAAAAATGTAGATACATATTTATGTGCAACATTTTGTATAATTAGAATATTAGAAATAAAGTGTTGAGCAAATTTGATTTAGTTAAATATAAATATGTGAACAGATACTCTCATGTAATTTTGGTAGTGTTTGAAATGTTGAAGGGAAAAACATTTAATAAACTGTTGGTAATAATATAAATCTATGTAAACTCATTAGAAGAAATTATTCATAATGTATCAATAAAATATATATCAAATTAAAAAGCAAATATGACCTAGCAATTGAATTTCTAGGTGTTTATCATGTAGATATTATTGTGTTTACCCATGTAATGTTCATATCAAAATTGTTTATAATAGAAAGTATCTGGAAATAAGCAAAACGCACACCAATAATGGACCTATTAAATAAATGCAACAGTTAAAAAGGAACAATTTGTATTATCTGTAAAATATATTAGGTAAAAAGTGATCTTCAAACACTATCTATAGGAGATTATCATTTATCTACAAATATATAAATATGCTTGCATATTGATAGAATTTTCCTGCCAAGATATATAAGAAATATGTGTACATAGTAGACATGACTACTGTCCACTAATATCCATTTCTTCCTTACTGGATATATAGAAGATGTACTTCCCAACTTCTTATGGTGACCTGGAGCCATGAAACTATTTCTAGCAAATAAAATGTGAGTGTGACTAATTTTTGAGATGAAAGAAATAAAAAGCCCTATTTAAATTCTGGCCATCTCACCTCTCCTACAGTATTCATTGAAAGATCTTGGGTTGAAAGTGTAGAACTACAATATAAAAGCAGCTTGGATGGTTGATTCAGTTACAAGGACAGTTATCTACGAAGTCTAAGGATCATCAGGACTCATAAGAAGTTTGCAGGACCAAGAAGTAAACTTATTGTGTCAATTTGTTATGGATTTAGTGTTTTGTTACCACAGAATAAATTTGGTCTCTTCTGATTACTATAAATGGCTAATATGAGAAGCCAGAAGTATTTCAAACTGGCTTACTGCTATAGTATTGCTATGGTTTGGATATGAGTTAACTCCCAAAAGCCACTGTGCTAGTGCAGAAATGTTTAGAGGTGAAATGACAGGATTTATGAGGGCTATAAGTAATTGATTTATCCTAGTTTGAATGGACTGACTTGATGGTAACCATAGGCATGTAGGGTATGTCTGGAGGAGTTGGGTCACTAGAACTATACATTAAAGAGTTCCCTGCACTTATTGATTTCCATGAGGTGACCAGCTTTCCTTTGCCATGCCATTCTACCATGATGTCTTGCATCACCCTGAGCCAAGAGCAGTAGATTTAGTGGACCTTGGACTACAGCTTTGGAACTATGAGCCAAAATAAATATTTTCCCCTCTAAGTTGTTCTTGTTGGGTATTTTGGTTCTAGTAACATAAAGATCATGAACATAGAAATTGGTACTAAGAAGTGGAGTCATTGCTATGACCAACCTGACCATGTGGTTCAGAAGCCTTGGGAGGTGGTTTGTTGGGGGAAATTTGGAAAATTTTGGAGATGCAGGCTGGAGAATCCTTAAAATATTGTAAGCAGAGGTTAGTAGGAAATTCTGGTGGGAATTCAGAAATCCAAAATGCCAATGAGAATGTAGACAATAAAAATTGTGCTCATGACATTTCAAAGGGGAATAAGGATTCAAATGGAATTTAAACTAGAGTCAATTCGTGTTACATTCTGGCAAATAACTTATCTACATTTTGTTCATGTCCCAAGATTTTGTGTGAGGTTGAATTTTACGGTGAGGAGCTAATTAGTCTAGTGGAAGAAATTTCAGAGCAGCACAGTATTCAGGCTGTGTCATGGATATTACTGAGAGCTTTTAGGCAGTTTACTATGGGAACTATGACCAGAAAGCAGAGCTAAAGGATTTATTTATTTTTTTCAGTTTGGCTAGAAAAGGGCATGCAAAGTTGGGGCCAAGAAAGGTGTTTTTGTTGAGGAGATTCCAACCACTAAAGAGGTGCAAAATGCTTTGCACAGACAATAGAAATGATGACTTGAAGGCATCTCAAGAATTTTCAAAATCACACACATTATAGGCTCACAGAAGTAGAAAGGAAAATATTTTTGAGAAGAGATTGTGAGGGTACTCTTCTTAGAAAGGGGCACCTAGGAAGTTTTTTCACCATGCTCAGCCACTCAGGAACTCAGAAGCCACTGCAGCCATGATTTCAGAGGGGCTCATCTATTGTGCAACCTGATAGCAGATGTTGGGGTCATTCATATGGTGCTGATTCTGCAGAAATGCAGCAAACTAGAGCTAACGGATCATGGAGGCTTCCACTCTGATTTCAAAGAGAGGCCTGGACATATGGACAAAGTGTAGCAGGGTCAGAATTCCTGCAGGGTACCCCTGAGAGAGCAATGCATAAAGCTTTGAAGGTGAAATTAAAGCTGGAATGGAGACCACAGGAAATAAGAGATGCTAGTAATGTTGGGGAAAAGCTGCTGGTTGTGGAAAGAACCATGTGCAAGGCCAAAGGTGCAGACTTCCCAAGCCCTTTGGAGAGCACAATATGCTACCATGTATCCTAGGTATTGGACCTCTTTGCCCAGAGGGGTTTTGGTACCATTCATTCTTTCTAAGTCCCTATTCCTCTTTTGGAATGGAATTTTATTTTCTGTGCCACTGTATATTGGATATATATGACTTGCTTTTAACTTTTATAGGGGGATAACAGCCAAGAATTTTCCCTGAATCTCAGATGAGCTTGAATTTGTACTTTGGGGAAAGGTTGGAAATTTTAAGACTATGGAAACTTTTGCAGAAGATATAAATGCATTTTGCATTTTGAGATGAATATGAACCTTTGGTGACCAGGGGCAGAATATTATGGTTTGGATATGAGGTGTTTCCCAAAAGTTCCCATGTTCATGCAGGAATGTTCAGAGATTGTGAGAGTTGTAACCTACTCAGCACATCCTATTTTGAATGGACTTAGTGTGTGGCAGCTATAGTTAGGTGGGATAACTGGAAGACTTTGGTCACAAGAGGAAGAATTTAGCTTTCCTGTGGCTCTTACCCACCCCACCCCCCTTCTGCTTTCTGGTTGCCTTGAGTTTACCAGCTTTCTTTCACTATGTCTTTCTGTCATGATAATCTGCCTTACCTTGACCAAGAGCAATAGAATCAGCCTACTGAAGACTAAACCTCAAAAACTGAGCTAAAGTAACCCTTTCTTCCTCTATATCATAGTAACAAAAATCTAACACAGAAGATGGATTCCAAATTTCATGATGGCTCAAACACAATAGAAGTGTATTTTTCATTCACAGACTGCTCTATGGAAATTCTGGATTAATTGTAATAATAGAATCCTCATCTCATAAGGTCACCCAGGGACCTAGAGTTCTCAAGTTTGTAGAAATATTCTCCAGTGGGTCCATGGTTTTTATGGTTTTAAAAATTCAGCTGAAGGAAGGAGAAAGAACACGGTGAATTCCACATGGGAAATTGTTGTGCCAAAGCCTGGAGGTGATACTTACCACTTTTACATACAGAGTAGGAAATGGTCACATAGTCATAGTTAGGTGCCAGGGGGTCCAATAATTTGATAAGTTGTGTGATCTAGAAGAAGAGGTGATGATTTTTTTATGGTTAAAAGTTTTTGTCATACATGGAGGAACATACTTTTCATTGTGTAGCCAGTTATTACTGTTTGAATGTAAAGCCATGTGTATGTATCACTTTTAAGTAAAAATAATCACAAAACACCATGAGAATCTGCTTATAATATGGATTTTTTGGCTTCAATTTGTGAATTTTTATTATTTAAGAAAATATATGTTCTTTTTAGAAAATGTTGAAAGGCAAAAAATAAATAAGAAAAAAAAAGTCATCCAATAATTCCCATGATTTCACCATAATAGTTTTATTAGAGTAAGTGAAATTAGTATCCTCATTTTACAGTTTCAGATGCTAATACCTAGGGTCTTTGAGGAACTTATTAACTCTAGTAAGTGATAACAACATAGAGGAAAGAAGAGACAGGAAAGTTCTCGGAAAGTAAAATACAGGGATCGAAAAAGAATCAGTAATAAGGAACTACAAATGACAAATTATTTTAAGGTTTTACAGCCTAATTGCCCTGAGAGAGGTCATAGCACAGCAGAAATATGTCAAAGCAATTGTGATAATAATAACAGCTTTAGCTATTTTCCATTTTATTTATATTTTCATTTAGATAACATCCAGGAATAGCCATCCAATAGGCAGCATGCACCTGGGTACTGGATAACAACTGATCAGGAATGTTGAGATTGACATGTTACAATGGCAGTGATTCAAGGCACTGGTATTAAAGATTGCAGATGGAGTGGTGAAAAGGCAGAATCCTGAGCCACAATGCAATTTAAGAGCTAGATTGTTGAGAGTTGGTTTTTGTTTCTGTTCTACATACCCTGGCCTATTTCCCTGAAGAGCTCCCTCTGGAATGAAATCAGATGCAGTTTGAACTTGGCCAAGATTCTAAATGGTGAATGTAGCAATCGGTCTGCTGCCTGCTATTAACTACATGCAGGTGTTCATTTCTCTTGAGCCCCAAGGCTGACTGTTATTCTGAACCATTGTGAGCATCCATTACAAAAGGTGTCAAAAGATGGGGAACTCAAAGAAATTCTTTTGCTCGTAGATCTGTTGCTAATTAGCTATATAAAGTAGACAAATTATTTTTCTACCAGGGCTATGATTTCCACTTATCTAAAATGAAGAGAATGGATTACATAATCTTTAAGTGCCTTCTAGCTCTAAAATCCATTCTTCCCAAATCCCCAAACTCAATATTTTTCAGCTTTTACAGGAATTATTACTTTTTTCTTTATCCTGTGGTTATATGTATAAGGTCTCATTGCTCCTATTAGACCATAACCACGAGGGGAAGAAACCCAGAATTATCTGTCTTTTCCTTGGTATCTAACATAGAATATTTAAAATAGTAGGGATTAATAAAAGTTTCAACAATGGGCAAAGACATACATTTTCAAACTGAAAACTTCGTGTAATGTGCTGATTTCTCTGATGATAATACATCAAAGTCTGAAGCAGTGACCATGAAGAGAATATTCTAGAACCATTATACTTAATGTATGATGCTCCCTGGACAATTGTAGAATAAAGATTGATTATCCCCATAATACTTTTCATACATAGAATACTAATGAGTTTTTTAAAAAATCAATGAAACACACTGCTCAAATATCTATGACCAGAAGTCTCCTGGTTGCATAATATATTTAGGGCAGCAATTTTCATTTATATTCACTCCGTGGTACCTTGGCCTTATACTACTTTGACAGCTTGTCAGGAGTATATCTTATCAAGGAGGGTATTCCCTTTGGAGAACTTCACACAGCATGTGTGGCTAGTGAGTAAGAAAGAAAAACATAGCAAGCTTGTTCCATCCAATTAGCAAAGATATGTAGGTTGTCTTGTTGTGCAGCTGGGCAATTGGCAATGGAGGAAGCTAATTTTATGGTCTATGAAAACCTCTCATTTGTGGTGACAAACTCAGGAGTAAAAAGCCTATGTTAACTCTCTCCTAACCAAATTGTATTTCTTCCTTTCCTTCCTTTTTTTTTTCCTTTTCTGTCTGTAGTAATAAAAGGAGTCTTTTTATTTAAGTAAGTAGGAATCATTCAGAATTTGTATTGATACATTAGAAATTAATGGATAATTTATCCACATAGATCTTAACGAGGTAGAATATTTGTGTTTATTTATTTATCTATTTCCCTGTGGCATTTAGATGTTCTGTTGTACAGTGTTTTGCAAGAAATACTAAATTTGTATCCTTGAAAGCTGTCAGAGTCTTTAAAACTCATAGGCTATGAATACACATTATTTTCCTGCTTGGAGATACCAGTTTTCTCAAATTTAAGTGCCATTTTTTTGTTGTTGTCACAAGATCATTCTGAGGATCATTATACAAATTTTGTGAAATGTAAAATGTAAAGCAACATGCAAATATAAGCATATTCATGGCTGTGCCATATACCATCAGAGAAATATTATTCTCAACTATTTACAACCACACATATAATAGAATTTTGCACCTTTAGTGTGTTCTACAATTAATGAGCCACTTTCATGTAGATATTTCATCAGATTTCTACACATCCTGTGTTGATGAATTGTTCTTTTCCCATTTGATGAAAGCAGACTGAAAAAGCTTCATTGATTTTTCTAATACTACCAACCAAGTCTCTACAGTCTACAGTTGTTTAAATCTAGTCTTTTCCACTTCTATCATGCTATTTTAGAGAGGATCATTAAGGGACACTTTGTTGAGATGATACTTTGTCAGATCCCTGAATGACGTGAAGCAGCCACATGGACCAAAGTGTGAGCCAAGGACTCTTGGGATGAGAAACAGCAAGTACATAGGCTTGGGTCAGGAAAGAATTATTGTCTTCAAGGAGTATGGATAAGTTCAGGGCTACTTAAGTCAAATGATAGAAAAATTGTGGAAGGAGAAGCGAGCAGAAAGAGAGAAGGGCAAAGACAGAGCAGCTGTCTATGTAGTCTCTTATGGATCAGGGTGTTTTTATTTAATTTCAAGTGTAATGAAATGTCCTTGAAGTGGAAGAGGGAAGCAACATGATCTGCTATATGTTTTGAATGGATTGCTCCAAATCCTGCCATGGGGTAGCATAAAAGGAAAAGCAGGGATCATTGTTAGTACTGCAGAGAAACATACTAGTAGTAATACTTGTGTTGAGAATCAGGTTCCAGTTTGTCCCCAGGTATTGAAGATGGAACAACAGAAAAATGTGGAGGTAAGAGCAAAAAGTTTTATTTAAAGGATAGTGCCCAAGAGAGTGGGAGGTATCCTGCCCCTTTTGTCCTTTCTTCTAGTGTCCCTCCTTCCCTTATCTTCTTTACCTAACCTTCCAGGGGTGCCTCTCTGAGTCTGCCTAAAAGGGCAGGAATGGGAGGACCCAGAAGGTACTTCATTAACAACTCTTTGTTGGGAGGAATAGTTCCCTGGAGGCAGGTAACCTTGGCAACAGGTGAGGAGGAGGGGAAGTATCCTGAAGGTATTAGCATTTTATTTCCTTTCCTTTAGAACCTGCCCCCATCTTCCCAATCCAACTCAATCATCTATTACACTAGCTGCCTGTCCTTTGTTCTTACTTCAGTGGCTTAGATTGGGATGACAGTAGTTGGGAAAATGAGACTTGGATAGATTTGGGGTGTCATGTCAACAATTATGTTGATTGAATATAAGTTTTTAGAGGAAAAAAATGCACTAAGAATAGCTCAAGATTTTGGTGCTAACACTGGAGGAGAAGTGAGTTTGGAGGTGGAAAATTAGGAACTGGGGCTTATGTGCATTAAGTCTGAGATGCTTAGAAATCCAAGGGTGGAGGTTGGGTAGTCATAAGGATGTAAGTATTTTGTGTTCTGCTAATAACAACAAGCAAAACTCAGGTATCCCTTATATATACCAGGCATAGATTTAAATGCTCTACATGTATTGACTCATTTAATGGGTTACTAATGCTGCTATACTTAGTGTGCGTCTAGAATGTATTCAACTGCTGGTGTCAGAATAACCAAGAAGTAATAGCCTAAGCAAAGAGGCTATCTAATAACTCCATGTAACAATGTATCTTTAAGTACTTGGATCCAGGTTAGATTAATACCTGCCATGATATCAAGTTCCCAGATTTTACTAGTTTTCTATCCTGTCATGATAAACATGTTGACTTTTAAATTTCGCCTTATTATCTGATGGCTGCATCAGTTTTTTTTTAAAAAAATCAGGTCTTGCAAATTTGCATTCAAGGCAAAATTAATGGGGTCAACTCTATTACAAAGAAGACTTCTATCAGAGAAGAAAATCTTCTTTAATTTCTTATGTCTCATTCCCTTAAGGAGTTAATGAAAGAAATTACCTTTTTTTACATTCCTTCCATGGACTGCTTTTAATCAAGGGATTTGCAGCTGAAGGACTATAAGAAGCAACTAAGAGGGAAATTATGCATTAGGTTAAAACACTAACAGAGTTGGAATTATTTTTAAAAATTATAAACACCATAATTTTCAGGATGCTTTTGTGGTTGGTGGGTATGTATCTGTGGCTATGCATGTTAGCATGTGTTTGTGATTATCCCTTAGAAATTACTTATAATGAAATTTCACACAATTCTAGAAGTATGCAATTAGAATAAACCATAACCCACAGCTCAGGATTCATATAGCACAGATCATCTTTTCCAGGAATTCAACTTCCTTCTTAAAGGAGAATGTTAAGAACAAATTTTTTTTTAATGTTGGTAAAAACACATTTGAAGGAACTGGGATTACTTGTGTAAGAAATGTGCAATACGGGCTGGGGATGTGGCTCAAGCAGTAGCGCGCTCACCTGGCATGCGTGCGGCCCGGGTTCGATCCTCAGCACCACATACAAACATGTTGTGTCCACCGAGAACTAAAAAATAAATATTAAAAAAAATTCTCTCTCTCTCTCACTAGACTCTATCTCTCTCACTCTCTCTTTAAAAAAAAAAAAGAAATGTGCAATACTGGAAAAACCAGGAGTGTTGTTTTTCTAGATATCTCATTATCATTTGTAATTTGTTTTAATTGCATGCCTTACCTGCCTTCCCCAAATTAGTAATTTTAAAAACTAAAAATTTAATTCTGTAAGACTCATGATGATACCATAAAGGCAATCGTTCTGCTTTAGCTACTTTTATGTCCAGAGAAGGGAATTGTTTAAGTTAATGAGGAAGTTTAAGATGAAATGAAACTTTCAAAGAAAAGTACTAAGAAGCAGTTCCCTTTGGTTTTGTTCTTAACATTTGATACAGGAAAACTCCAGAAGTTTTTGAACATTCAGAGAACTATAATGCAGAAATCATTACAGGGTAACTCATCATTGAAACAGGTTGAACATGAAATTTTTACTTTGTAGAATATATATATATATAATTTTATATTTATATATATATATTATATATATATATATTATTTTATATTCTAAAATAATATAATGAAATAATATATATACACACAGCCATATATATATATATATATATATATATATATATATATATATGCCCAGCCAGACTGTGGCATACACACATATTATATAGTAAGCTTGCTCGCTCGTGCTCTCTCTCTCTCTCTCTCTCTCTCTCTCTCTCTCTCTATATATATATATATATATATATATATATATATATATATATATATAGTAGTTTGTATTGCAGGCAGCATGGGATATAGAAAACAAATTGATTGATATTTAATATTTATTCTGGTATTTGGGGAATGCTATTCTATGGCAAGGGAGAGTCTGACTGCTTTGTCAGGATCAAAAGCTCACAGACGTGAAATAATTGGTCAAAATTGTACATTAGTAGAATAAGACCGCAATGCCATTTTTTACTTCAAGTTCAAAACATCCTAAGGTTAGTGAATGCCAATTAATGACTTTTTTTATCTCCTCATTATTTTACTTGAAAGCCTTCAAGAATGATATTTTGAAGCCTGATACAGGAAAACCAGGCACAATGGCACATGCCTATAGTCCCAGCTACTTGATATACTGAGGCTTGAGGATCACTTGGGCAACATAGTAATACCCTGTCTCAAACAAAAGAGAATATACTGGGGACAAAGGGGTTCTTTAAAGATGAGTACTCATTTTCCTGGCATTTACTGTATACTGAGAATGATAATTCATAGGACTTTGCTTCTGGAAGAGTATATATTAGGTATGATAAAGAAACTAAGAGAGCAAAGACATGATTTACCTCTTTCAGTGCCTCCCTGAGCCTCCCTGTTGTCTCTTCCCCTGTGGTGAGCTGAAAGAGGGAAACTCTCTCAGAAACCTTTTAAAGAACGGGTTGATGATCATGGCTTCTGCTTAGAAATACCCATTTCACTCCTTCAGTAGGAAAAAAACAACTTATCTTCCAAGCTTAGTGTCGATATCAGCCATGAGCTGTGTTCCTGCCTCCAAGAACAATTGTTTTTTTTTTTTCTTTTGTGTATATGGGAATTCTCCCAGAAACCAGACAAACCAAAGGCATCTACCAAGAACTCAATTACTTGGTGATTTCTGTGTTACTATTTTTTATCTTTTAAAAAAAAATTTATTGGTACTTTTTAGTTATAGATGCCAGAATTGTAATTTGGATATAATTATATAAGCATTATACATGGTGGTGGGATTCACTGTGTTGTTTCGAAAATTTATATGTACATGGAAAAATTATGTCAGACTCATTCCACTGTCTTTCCTTTGCTTATCCCCACTTGCTTTTCTCCATTGCCTATTGTCTAATCTACTTCACTTCTATTCTTCCCCTCACCTACCCCTTTCTGATAGCTTCCACATATCAGAGAAAATTTTGACCTTTGGCTTTTTGGGACTAGCTTTCTTCACTTAGCATTACAGTCTCCAGATCCATCCATTTGCTGGCAAATATCAAAAAGTCATTCTTCTTTATGGCTGAGTAACAGTTCATTGTGTATATATACAAAATTTTCTTTATCCATTCATCTATTTAAGGGTATGTAGGTTGGTTCCATAGCTTAGCTATTGTGAATTGAGCAACTATAAACATTGATGTGGATGTGGCACTGTAGTATGCTGATATTAAGTCCTTTGGGCTAGACTGAGAAGTCGGATAACTGGGCCAAATGGTGATTTCATTCCAAGTTTTTTGAGGAATCCTCATACTCTATTCCAGATTATTTGCTCCAATTTTCAGTCCCACTACCAATGTACAAGTAAGTGTATAGTCCTCCACATCCTCAACAACATTTATTGTTAATTATACTCTTGATAATTGGCATTCTAACTGTAATGATATAAAATATTAGTGTAGTTTTAATTTGAATTTCTCTAATTGCTAGAGATATTGAACATTTTTTCATGTATTTGTTTACCATTCATATTTCTTCTTCTGTAAAGTGACTGTTCAGTTCCTTTGCCTATTTACTGACAGATTATTTATTTATTTTGTGTGTGTGTGTGTGTGTGTGTGTGTGTGTGTGTGTGTGTATGAAGTGTTTTGAGTTCTTGTATTCTAGAAATGAATGCTCTATCTGAGATGCAGGTGGCAAAAATTCTCTCCCTTTCTGTAGACTCTCTCTTCATGTTCTTGATTGTTTCCTTTGTTGTGAAGATGCTTTTAGTTTGATGCCATACCGTTTATTGATTCTCAATTTTACATCTTGTGCTTTAGGGGTCTTATGAAGGAAGTCAGTTCTTGACCTGATATGTTGAAGTGTTGGGCCTACCTTTTCTTCTAGTATGTGCAGGGTTTCTCATCTAATACCTAGGTTCTTGATCCACTTTGAGTTGAGCTTTTGCAGATTGAGAGATGTGGGTTAAATTTCATATGGATTTCCAATTTTCCCAGCGCCATTTTTTGAGTGGCTATCTTTTTGCCAATGTATGCTATGGGCAACTTTGTCTAATATAAGGTAATTGTATTTTTGTGGGTTTGTCTCTTTATCTTCTATTCTGTTGCGTTGGTTTTCTTGCCTGTTTTGGTGCCATTACCATTCTATTTTTGTTACTATAGCTCTATAGTATAATTTTAGGTCTGGTATTGTGATGCTTCCTGCTATACTTTTTTTCACTAAGGATTACTTTGGCTATTCTGGGAGTCTTGTTTTTCCAGATGAATTTCATAAGTACTTTTTTTCTATTTACATGAAGAACATCATTGGAATTTTGCCTAGGGATTTGCATTGAATCTGTATAGCACTTTTGTTAGTATGGCCATTTTAATTATATTAATTCTTTCTATCTAAGAACATGGGAGGTCTTTCCATCTTTCAAGGTCTTCTTCTATTTCTTCATTTGGTGTTCTGTATTCTATTTTTTTCATTCTCATATAAGATTGTCAGAAATTCTCTTTGGCTTCTCAGCCTCTCAGATGTAGCTTGCAAATCAACCAATTTTTCAAGGAAGAAAAAAATAAGTGAGCTGAGGGCTGTAATTATCTTTCTGGACTTCTCTGTGTTCTACTAGCCTCTTCAGTCTGGTCACCTTACAAATTATGGAATCTACTCAATTAAATTCTTTTCAATATCATTTTCATGTTTTCTCTCTCAGAATAATGCTTTTTCTATAACAAGCAAAGTCTTCCTTCTCTTATCAGAAATTATTACTGATATGCTTTATGGTAGCAAAACAAAGCTACAATCAGTGATTCATACAGAAGTTTATTCATATAAACTTTCATGAGAAAAAAGTCCATGAAAGATGTTGTATTCCTTATCAAAACTACTCTACTCTAACATTTCATATTATGCCAGTCAGAATGGCAGTTATCAAAAATACAAGCAAGTATTAGTGAGGATGTGGGGGAAAAGTCACACTCATACATTGCTGGTGGGACTGCAAATTAGTGCCACCACTCTGGAAAGCAGTGTGGAGATTTCTTAGAAAACTTGGAATGGAACCACCATCTCACCCAGCTATCCCACTTCACAGTCTATGCCCAAAGGACTTAAAATCAGCATACTATAGTAATACAGCCATAGCAATGTTTATAGCAGTTCAATTAACTGTGGAACCAACCTAGATATTCTTCAATAGATGAATGGATAAAGAAACTGTGGTATATATACACAATGGAATATTACTCAGCATAAGGGGAAAAAAAGTATGGCATTTGCAGGTAAATGGATGGAGTTGAAAAATATCATGCTAAGTGAAGTAAGCCAATCCCCCAAAACCAAAGGCCAAATGTTCTCTCTGATAAGTGGATGCTGATCCATAATGGAGGAGGGCATGGGAAATACGGAGGAACTCTGATTGGGCAAAGGGGAAGGAGGGCAAGGGAGGATGTGTGGGGGCAGGAAAGATGGTAGAATGTGATGGACATTATTACCCTAGGCACATATGGGTGCAACACTACATCATGTACAATCAGAGAAATGAAAAGTCATGCTGCAATTGTGTACAATTAATCAAAATGTATTCTGCTGTCATATATACCTAATTAAAACAAATTTTTTAAAAGATGCTGCATTAATTTAAAAATTGTAATCAATAACTTTGACAACCATAAATGCTCATGAAATCCCCATCATAATCAAGATATCTAACATTTCCATCATTTCTAAAACATCCTACCTATACCTTTACAGCCTGCCCCCCACCCTTAGCCCTTAATTGCAAGCAACCACTATTTTTTGTCACAATAGATTTTTTTCCACTTCAATATATTCTCATTTATTTCACTGGTAGATACTTAGGTTTTTTTTTTAAATCAGTTTTGTGTGTGTATATTTGAGGTTTACAATATGTTAGGGGATGCATGTAGACAGTAACATGATTACTTTCCTGAGGCAAATTAGCATCTGTCATCTCATAGTTACTTTTATTGGTAATAAGAGCTGCTAAAAGCTACTTATTAAACAAAACTCCCAAACACAATGTTTTCAACTTTAGTTCCAACTTTGTACATTAGATCTCTAAATTTCATCCTTCACATCTGTTATTTTGTACCCTTTGACCTGCTTCTCCTCATTTCCTCTCCCAGTTGTGGTGACTACTATTTAATTCTCAATCACTTGTATATATGAGCTCTTTTATATTTTACTTCCATGTGAGAGATCATGCAATATTTTTCTGTGTTTATGTCTTTCTGTTTGCATTTTTCTAAAAAAAATTTAGTTATAGAAGAACACAATATTTTTATTTTGTTTATTTATTTTATGTGGTGCTGATTATTGAACCCAATGCCTCACGTTAGAGGCAAGTGCTCTGAATCACAACCCAAGCCTCCTGTGTTTGCATTTTTAATAAAGGAAATCATATCATACTTTCAGCATCTTTCTTTCAGCAAAAATGATTTTGAGATTCATCTATATTATTGTATGTATCAACCATTTATTCCTTTCTATGATTCAATAGTATTCCCTTGAATACTAACATATTCTTTTTACTTTAATGATTTACTTAATGGTGACTATTTGGACTATTAAAATTAAAATTATATTAGCATTCATGTACATGTATTTGCATTGGCATCTGGTTATATTGCCTCATGTAAATACCTAGAAGTGAAATAGTTAAGTCATATGGTAAATACGTTAATTTTACAAGAAAATGATAAACATTTTGATGGTGATTGTACTGTTTTATATTCCTGCTAATGATTTATGAGAGTTTCAGTTGCTCAGCATTCTAGGCTGTTCCTGATATTGCCTGTTCTTTTTAAGTTTAGATATTTTGGGGGTTGTTATTAGGTCATTGTGTTTTAGTTTGTTTTTCACTGATAACTAATGATGATAAGTGTCTTTCCCTGTAATTACTATCTATTGCCTACTCATATATCTTCTTTTGTAAATGCTTGTTAAAATGTTTTGAACATTAAAATGTGGACTGACTTCTTATTATTGAATTGTATAAATTTTTTATATATTATAGAACAAATTCTTTGTAAAATGTATTTACTATAAACATTGTTTATGTTTATTTGAGTTGCCTTTTATTTACTTTTTCAGTCTCAATCCAACTTAATTAGTAGTTTTATAACTTTGTGCTTTTTATTTTACTTGTATATTTTAGAAGAACAAAGGTGTTAAAATTTTATGAAGTATAATTTATAAAATTTTGCCTTACACGTTCTATTTAATAAATACATATATATGTATATATATGTATGTGTGTATATATATATATATATAATTATATATATATGTGTGTGTGTGTGTGTGTGTGTGTGTGTGTATCCTCAAGATTATGTTTTGTTTTGAAATAAGAATTTTATGGTTTTACCTTTTATTATTGAGGTCTACAATTTAGAGTAATTTTGTGTGAGTTAAAGGTGAGATTATTGTTATTTTATTTTTTTCATACTGATGAGTTCCATTTTTTGAAATAAATTTTTTTTCACCATTGAATGACCTCAGCATTTGTGTTGAAATATCAACTCACCACATATGTGGGGTCTACTTCTGGATTCTCTATTTTGCTCCATCCATCTGTCTGTCCTTAAGCCAATAGTACATTGTTTTGAATACAGCAGTGTTACTATAATTACTGAAGTTTGGTAGTTTAAGTCTTACAGGTTTTTTTCTGTTTAACATTATTCTCACTATTTTATTTCATTTCTTACGTTTTCACATACATTTTAAAATCCATGTCAATTTCTCTAAAAGAACTTGTAGACACTGTATTGAATTGCATTGAATTTATAGATCACTTTGAAGTGAATTTTCATCTTAATAATATAGATTCTTCCAATACATGAATGTGTAATTTTTCTCCATTTATTTTGATTTTTGTTAATTTTTTCCATCTCTATAGTTTACATATAAAAATTGTACCTGTTTTTTTGAAGTTTTTGTTTAGCATTTTATGGTTTAGGGGAGTTCCTATTGAATTTTTTTTAAAAAAATTCATTTCCTATGTGTTCACTATAGGCATACAAAATACTGTTGATTTTCTATATTAACCTTTATATATTGAGGGGATTATAAAATTGTTACTTTTATACATAACCATGTTTGCTATCTTTCAACTTTATTCATTTAAGCTTAGTCATTCTTAAAAATCTAAGTTTTCCTCTTGTATCATTTCCTTCTTCAAGACTAAAGAATCTCATTTGCATTTTTCATAGTTTGCTTTATCTAAAAATATCTTACTTTACTCCATTCTATTTTTACTTAATACAGAATTCCAGGTTAACACTTTTCCTTTCAACACTTTAACTATGCTATTTCATTGTTGACTGTCTTTCATGGTTTTTGAGGTCATATCCACTATCATTTCAATCATTGCTCCCTGGTATGCAAAATGTTATTTTCAGGTTGCTTTTAAAAATCTCTCCTCACTTTCGGCTTTTGGTTCTTTAACTACAATGTGCCTATGTCTATGAGCATGGTTCTTTTAAAAGATACCATTTGGAGTTTGATGATCTGTTGAGAATCTATAAATATAGGCTTTTCACCAGATTTAAATTTTTGTTCATGATTTCTACAGATAAGTTTTTTCTCCAAATTTTCTCTTTGTTTCCTGGGATTACAATTACCAATGTGATAGATCTTTTGAAATTGACTGAAGATTTCTGAGGACCATTTTGTATATATTTCCAGATTTTCCTCTCTCATCTTCAAATTAGAAGGTTATATTGTTCCATATTCAGTTTCACTTAGAATGTTTGCCACCTATTTTTTAATGATCAAAATGACCCAGGAAGTTTATAATTCATGCCTTATATTTTATCAATTCTAAATTTCTATTATTTTTCTATTTTACATTTCTATGCTGATATTGCCAATATTTTTATTTCTTGCAAACATTTTTCATTACCTCACTGAGCATAATTATCACTGTAAGGTCCTTGTTGATAATTGTAACATGTGGTCATCTAAGAGTTGACATCTACTGATTTTCCTTTGCCTTCAAAAAGAATAATGGTTTCCTAGCTGATTGTAACAACAGTGATTTTGTATTTTAATTGTGGACATTATCAATGAAAATCTAGGCTAGAGATTTTTTTTCATATTGTTTTAAAACGGGTTGATTTTTTCTTTCCTAGAATTTAACTTAAAAACTACTATTGTAGGGACAGACGAGGCAAGACCCAAAAGACAGCAGGAAACACTTTTACTTGGCTGCAGCCAGGCTCAGAGGGCACAGCTTTTGCTGTAACCAATTAATCCCCTGAACCCTGAGTTCAGGTCATTTCAGAATTTTATACCCAGCATGTAAGGGGAGGGGTTCAGAAGTTCACTGTGCATGTAAGGGGAGGGGCTCAGAAGGTCACTATCTGCAGAAGTTCACATAAAAGCAGCTTTTTCTCTCATTGTTCTGGGCAAGCTAACCCTTTAAGCACAACACCTGAGAAGGGGAGAGCTTCTTCTCCCCTTTCTTTTCTCCCCCTGCCAGCTGTTTCCATAGAGCCTAATTGGTAACTTTCTTATCTTAGAAATGTAGACATCTCTGTGAAGCTGAAGCTCAAGGTCAGAGACCTTGTTTACACATTTCTACAAACTACTATACTGAATAAATATTTGTAAAAAAACTAGTAAGAGGGTGTCCAGCACCCAGATTGCTGATTTCTTCCAGGCTAGTGGCCAAGTAAAATAGGGCAACACGAAAATAAGAAGTTTTTCTACATTGAAATCTTTTGTAGAGACTCTTTTGCTGACAGTCCTAAAATCAGCCATGGCGGAAAATTTCTAGAGAAGCCCAGTTAAGATTTTTTTGTGAAGGAGGGAGTGCCACAACACTACTCTTCTGTGGTGGTGGCAGCTTAAATTGTAGTTTGGCTTCTTGAAAGCTTCGCTCCTGATTGTTTTGAACTTGTCAGAGCATGAATGCTTCAGGTGTCAGTAACTCATGTTTTAGTGTTTCCTCTTTTCTGGTCCCCTTTCCAGAAGCACTGGTTTCTCTGCGCTCCATTCTCTGATTCTTTTGCGAAAAGGAGGGTGAATTTTTTTTTCCTCTCAAAAATACAGACACGCATGACCAGTACCACTCTGTGATTAACTTCCTTGTAAAGCTGCTAAGGAAGGACACACTGACTCTCTGCTGGTCACGTGCTCCAACCTTTAATTTGCTTTCAAAGGATGCATGCTCAGCTTCCATCTCCAGCACCCTCAGGTATTTTTTTGTTTGTTTGTTTGTTTGTTTTTTTGAGATGCAATAACTCTTATTTGTGGGAAGATCCATTTATGAGAAGCTTACTCCTCTATTCTGGAAACAGCATCCCAGTATACATAGCACCACAAAGCTAACAAGGGCTCCCTTTTCTACATATTTTTGTTCTATTTCTGGCTAAAACATCCTTTAAAATCAATTGCCCCAATGAAGCAAAGTCCTGAAGACTATTCATTAGTTTTCTTTGAGCTTGTGTGTGTGTGTATGTGTGTATAATATATGTATATATATATATATATATATATATATATATATATATATATAGAGAGAGAGAGAGAGAGAGAGAGAGAGAGAGAGAGAGAGAGAAAATATTTGCTGCTCTCCCTTCTGCTCTCAACCCTTAACTGCAGAAGGATTATTGAATTCACCCCAACATCACCGTGCTTCTCTGTTGGTAAGAGGTGTTTTGTGTGTGTGTGTGTGTGTGTGTGTGTGTGTGTGAGTGATTTTGAATGAAAAGAAATTAAAACTAATCCATAGCCCTACTATCTTACTTTTTTATTGCCATGAAACAATTATTTCCTTAATAACATTTTCTTTTTCTTCTTAGTCTGTAAAAACAAAGGCATAGAGCAGAGTCAAGCCACCCTACAATGTACATGAACATGAGTGAGAAATAAATCTTTGATGCTTTAAATCTAAGATTGTGGGGTTGTTTGTTATTAAAATGTAAGTTAGCCTAAATTACCTGCACAGACATGCTACATAACTTAGCCTAAGCTGACAGATAATTATGTATGAACATAAGATGACGGTGGAGTCCATCACTGTGCCTAGTAACAATGATATGAACAGCTATAATTTAAAAAAGAAAAACACTGGTCTTGCAAAACAAGTTCACATTTATTATGAAGGAAGCATCATGGAGTGGGCCAAAGTCTACACTAGTAAGGAGATGTACCATTCTCTCCCTTGTTTAGGTACTAACTTATAGTATGACCTTTTGAAAGCCACTTACCTCTTTACCCTTAGGTTTCCCATTTTTATGGTAATGAGTCTAACTATAGAAACTCTGAAGATGTGCCACAACCAACCTAAGATTCCATGAATACTAGTAAAGCATAACTCACAGTCATCAGTGTGGAGTTTCTCTGCAGTGGAATAATCGGAATAATACCACAGGGACCTCAATTACTATACAAGAAGATTGTTTACAAAACAAACAAGAAAAGCTTTGGCACTTGATCCTGAAAATTAAGATACTGATTTCTGCTTAAAAATGTTACCACACCCCTTGATCTTCCCTTCTGAGGTGAGATTGGGTATGTTTATGTAGAGGTTGCTCCTACAGCCTGTTTTCTAGTATGGAAACGCACATGGAGCAGAGTAAAGCAAAGTGGTAGCAACCAGAGTCAGACTGCATATAACACGAATAAGGAAGTTTATTACTATAAGCCACAAAAATTTTGGTGGTGTTTGTTATGCAATAAAACTGATTGCTACCCAAAAAGTAGTACCAGAAAGGGGTGCTCTCACAACAAAATACCCTAAGCTATGTCATTAGAAATGTATAATATGTTGGCAATTAAATTTTTATTGGAGGGTGGAAAATAAAGGCAACAGGTCTCATGCAGTAGTAAACATCTGGTATGCTGAAAGTTTTGCAAATAATCAGCATAATACATTTATATGATTTAGTAAAATAGTTTTTTAAAAAAAATTCTTAGACTTTTTATTAACTGCATTGAGCAAGTACCACAAGGCAAGTACCACTATATGGGCTCAGAAAAGAGTTGGCCAATTTGCAAGGAAAGATGTAAGGGAAAATCAAAAACCCAGTAATCCTCAAACTTCCAGGGATGAGATTTGCAATTTCTTCTCATGTTCAATGTATAAAAAATAAGTGAGCAGTTATTCAAAGAATCAGATTCAATCTCCAGACATAATCTAAAATTAAAGTTGTAGCTCTGTTAAGAAATCACTATGGATTAATATGGATTTGATGTATGTTTTTAGTTGGATCTAGTAGCTTAAGAATAGGAGTATAAAATTGCTCTCTCAAAGAATCTTTCAATGAGAGGTGAAAAAATTTAAAAATATTGAACTTGTGAATAATAGAGTACAGTTGACTATACACGTAATCGAAAGAACTGGGTGCAAAACAGTTTTTTGTTTTATAATATGTCCACAGGAGTAATGTAGGCTGAAAAAAACACTAAATTATCAAATAGGTCATGATCTGCTCTGTTTGGATTTGAACAAGGAGAATAAAAAAAAAATCAGAGACAAACTAAGTACCTATGGCCAATAAGGAGCCATGGAACCTATTATAGGAAGTAGAATTTGTGCACAATCAAGGCCCATTACCTACTTTTAAATAAAGAGTTTTATAACATTTGCCCAAAACAACTTAAGAATTTGTATAGTCCCGTTGTTCCTGAGTACTTTCCATTTCCCCTTTTAAAATTGGTTTATATACAAGTGTGTGCATGGCTGGGGTAGACTGAAAAATTCAGTTTACAGATCCTTGGGTCAAGAGGAGTTATAACTCCCTAAAATGTAAAGACTTTGGTTAAATCCTGGTTGAGAGTTTGATTGTGTAAAATTTGCAATATCTTTCTTAGGTAAAGGAATAGAATACTTGGTATGCAGGAAGGAGACAAGTAAATATTTGTGATCAAGAAAGAAATCTTTGGTACATCACATTATTTTTTCACAATCACTAAATGAGTTCTACTTCTCTGGGAGGACTGTACTTGCTCACCAAATACATTGTTACTTGCCAGTGCCTACTATGAGAGGTGTTTGTATCCCCAATGCATGGATAGAAGTTTAGCCCTATATCTTGCTTCTTTGGTCAATGGTTATTAGCAAACATGATACACTCCACAGATAATCAAAGATCATAGCAATATCTCCAATTACTGTCTGCCTCTTGCCCTTCACTGCTGTGTCAAGAGAACATAGAGGCCTACTTGGGATCATCATCCATCTGGATCCCCAATAAGAAAACTCAAATGGCAAAAATAAAATGTACAGAATAAAGCCACAGATTGACCACATATAAATGAAAAACAAACACTTCTTACAAGTACAAAAAAGAGAAAATATTCCCACCACAATACCATCATCTCTCTCTTTAATTTCAAAGGAGAACTGTTTTTTTTTTCCAAGACCCATCCTCTTTAAAGAAGGGACCTTGTGCTATTTGTAATATATATGTATTATATATATTACATTTATACCATGGGCATTTATAAGCTGTAATACATGATATGTACCTAGGGTACATATCATGTTAAAGGAGGAGAAAATAGGACAATATCTCAAATTTGTATTTAATGCTGCACGAAGAACCTTATGCAAATCAGTCCCTGGGCTTCAGATTCCTCATCTATCATATATAAATATATTCTGCCCAACAATTCTTGAATACATTTGAAGCCTCAAAAATAAATGAAGTAAAATATTTTATAAGATTTACATTAATATACTAATTTTCTCACATGAAAATGGAAAGACTTAATCTTCAACAACACTGATACAAAGAAAGCCATTTTTATCCTTGAAAATGAAACAATACTTTGAATTTAAAATAAGGAACATGGTTTTTGTGCATACATGCAAATCTATAAATTTTTCACAAGAAAACCAAAAAGTAAAACACACATAAAAGAAATCATGTATGTACCTTAGTACACATCTTAACTGGAGAATAACTATATCTAGACCTGTGGGTTGGATCACCTTTAAAATGTAGTAGAAATTGACATTCATGTGAAGATTTTTTGCTAAAATTATATTCAGTGATTCTAGGGACCAAAATTCTGATTTTTTATCATGTTCTGAATATGACCTTTACTTTTTCAGAAGAAAAACATTGAAAGAAATTAACGTGTTCTAAATTGTTCCTTTTTCAGTTCCTAACCCACAACTTTTTATATGCAATTACAATGAAAAGAAGAACTATTTTACTTAAATCATTATCACGTTAAATTTTTTGACGCTATAACTCAAAAGAAGTGAACTGAATTGAAATTATGTGCTAAATACTGAACTAATCAAAGTGTTTACATATGTTGTTCATTCATTCTGTCTTTGAGCTTCTGTATAAAGCAATTGTATAAATTTTGTGGTTGTATTGACATTATGTACAATTTTGTGATGAGAAGATAGAAGGTGTGGCAATTTTTGCCCATTAGATAATAATTTCTATAACTACAATTATTAGTAAATTCAAGTGTTTATCCAGTGACTGGTATGTCATGTGTTTGGATAGCCAGCCAGGATAGTTAGATGAAAAAAATTAATTTCTTGTCAAGGAAAAATCATCATGCCTCCATGGATTTTCAAAGTCTGTGTAGATGATGGACATTTATTTTTTAAATCAGGTAAATATACACAATCAGAAAATGTGATTTTAAATACTATAAATTAAAAGTCTAAAGTGCTTTGAAAACCATACAACAGAGTCGCTGCTATACTATTTCTCTACTGAAATAGAGAAAGTTTTTTCCTGAGAAAAGATATGTCAAGTGAAACCTGAAGGATACATGGGATTTAAGTAAGAGTGAAGTAAAGAGACATAATTCTAAACAAAAAGAATAACCTGTGTGAAAACCTAGAGGAGGTAAAGAACTAGGTGTCCCCTGCAGAGTGAAGGATAGATGTGGCTGTAGCTATGAAACAAGAAGTGTAAAACACACATAAAAGAAGAGTAGGTTGAGATTTGACAGGGCAATTGAGCAGATGCTGGATCTTGCAGGGTCCTTAGGTGAGGAAAATCATTTGGATTGTAGTCTGTTCTGCAATTAGGATCAGGTTTAAAAAAATTGATTTGTGCAAAGGCCCAAGGGCATGACAAGCATGATTTAAAAGTGAAACTGCACGAAAATGGAGGGAGAAAAACTACATGGCTAAAGATGAGGCTGAGAGCTAAGTGGGGTCATATTAGGTAGGACTTCTTAGTTTATGCTAAAGAATCAGGGCTTTAACTCAGAGAATTTGAGCATGATTTATCATGGTAATGGCATATTTTTTTGAAAGATATTTATTTTTTAGTTGTACCCAATACCTTTATTTTGTTTATTTATTTTTATGTGGTGCTGAGGATCAAACCCCATAGAGAGAGAGAGAGAGAGAGAGAGAGAGAGAGAGAGAGAGAGAGAATTTTTAATATTTATTTTTTAGTTCTCGGAGGACACAACATCTTTGTTGGTATGTGGTGCTGAGGATCGAACCCGGGCTGCACGCATGCCAGACGAGCGCGCTACCGCTTGAGCGACATCCCCAGCCCCAAGAATTAGGATTTTTAAAAAGGTGCCATGTATATATGGCATTATTACAGAATACAGAAATACTAAAAATGTTCTGTTTTTTGTTTGTTTGTTTTTGTTCTTTTGAGGTAGTACTGGTGATCAAATCCAGGGCTTTGCACATGTTAAGCAGGCACTCAATCACTGAGATACCCCACCCCTAAGCCTGAGGATATTGCCTTTTAAGAGTTTCAAAAACTTTATTAAAAAGTATTATATTTGAAAGTAAACTAAGAGTTTTTCTTTTTGAAAATATGAATGAATGGGACAAACCTTTAGGTAAACTCAGAAATGAAAAAGACTCAAAATTATAATAGAAAAAGGGATACTACAACTGATATCACACAAACACAAAGTCAGCATAACTGCAATACCAAAGCTAAATAAGGATAGTCCAAGAAAAGAAATTTACAGTCCATTATCCCTGATTGAACATAGAGATATATTTCATTTTCATGGATGGATTAGAAGAATTATTGTTGTTAAAGTGCTCATACTTCCATACTTCTTGTTAAAGTGCTCATACTTTCAAAGAATTCCCCATTAAATTTCAAGGGAATTTTACAGAAATTAAAATTTATGTACATCCCCTAGTAGTCCCAAAGAACTAAAACAAACTCAAGCTTAAAGAACAAAACAAGAAGCATGTCCAAATGTTCAACAAAGAAATAATAATCGAAACAGCAGAGTGATTGCCTAAAAATAGACATATAGAACAATGGCACTGAATGGAGAGCACAGAAATAAATTCATGCATTTACAGTCTACTGAATTATGGCAAAGCTTTGAAGAATATCAATGAGAAAAAACAGATTCTTCAATAAATGATGTTGGGAGAACTGACTGTCTGTTTGCAGAAGAATGAAATTGGACCCTTATTTCACACTACATACAAAAATCAACTCAAAATGTGATCATACTTTAAAAAGTTAAAACTTATAGAAAAAGGCATAGAATTTTTTTTGACAATTGTTTGGGCAGTGATATTCTGGCTATGTTCTAAAAAGTTAAAAAGTATGTGTAACAAAAGCAAAAATAAAGTAAACTGCATCAAACTAAAAGGCTTCTACACAGCAAAGAAAGTGAAGAAACAGCCTATGGATGGGGGAAAATATTTGAAAAATGTACATATGATTAGGGGTTTAATATCCAAAGCAAGAATATCAAACAACTTCAGGCAAGAAAGCAAATAAGCTCATTGAAAAGAAACAATGCATTGGAATACATTATTTTCAAAAGAAGACATACAATTGGCCATCAAGTATATGAAAATCACTAATCTCAAGGAAATATAAATCAAAATACCAATGAGATATCACTTCACACCTGTTAGGATAAAAAAAGATAAAATATAAGTATTGGTGAGAATGTAGAGAAAAGGGAATCCTTGTGTACTGTCAGTGGGAATGTATATTGGCATAGCTATTATGTAAAACCATATTATGTAAAACCATAGAGGCCCAAAAATCAGAAAGTAGACTTATTTTGTGATTTAGCAATCCCAATTCTTGAAACATGTCCAAAGAAAATAAAAGAGACATCACAAAGAAATAACTTTACTCTCATAGTCACTGAGGCATTGTTTACCTTAGCCCAGGTATGGAATCAAATGAAGTGTCCATTGATGAATAAATGGATAAAGAAAATTATTATATTTTAATGATAATACATTATATAGTTTATTACATATATATTATTAGATATATTGAGAGTAAATAATAAGTAAACCTTATAAAAATTGTTTTTATAAAACAGTTGGGAAATATGAACATACATAGCCTTATATTTTAATTTTATATATATGAAAAAAGCCATATTTGGGCAATAATATTTTGGCTATGTTCTAAAAAGTATGTAACAAAAGCAAATGTGTGTGTGTGTGTGTGTGTGTTTGTGTGTGTATGTGTAGTGGGTAATATTGCACTGTGAGTATAGGATGCTGTTCAGCCATATAAAAGAGGAAAATTCAGTCATTTGTGATAATATGACTGTACTTGGAGAACATTATGTTAAGTGCAATAAGCAAGGCACAGACAAATAACTACTGTATGGTCTTACTTCTAATGGACTCTAAAATAGTCAAACTCATTGAAGTAGAGAGCAGAATGGTATTTGTCCTGGCTAGACTATGGAGAGAAGGGCAAGATGTGGAGAGGTTGGTCTAAAGGCACAAAGTTTCAGTTAGGTAGGATGGGATAAACTCTGGAGATCTAATATACATGATGGCAATAGTATTAAATTACACTCTAGTGTATTCTTGGTATTTTCTAAAAGAGTAGATCTTAAATGTTTACGTACATGATAATTATATAATTATATATTTTCATGGGGTAAAAAAACAAAATATCTGGCTTGGGTAAAGAGTGCCTAACTGATGTCATTCTAGTGTCTCTTGGAAAGTACTGTCTTGGTAGAAGGATGGGTGCATAGACGTTCTCTATTACCTATTTAGTGTGGAAGTGAATTATTTGGGGGAAATGTTACACTTTACAAGCTACATACATCTGTTCACACCTTAAGCAAATAAGGGTGGGAGCTTACTCTGAGGGGTGAGGGACAAAGCTGAAGGACACTGGGAACCTGAGGCAAGGAAGTCAGGGGAAGAGCCCCCAAGTGCAGAGATTACCTGAAAGATCTGTCTGTTTCCATTTCCTGATTTACCTGTGTTTCATTCAGTGTTGGAACAAATCATATTTTTCAAATGGACTTTGTAGCTGGTCAATTTGCACATCTTTTTAGTCTTTATTACTCATTTCTTTTCTATTACCAAAGAGGAGACTATCACCTTAGCAACCCAAGTGGTGCCAAATCTCACACACAAATACTTGCACTCTTTGAAGAGAAAAATCACACATTGATAGCAGATAATAATGTGAACAGAAAAGGCCACTTTTTTCAAGTATTTTTTTAAAGGAAAATGCACATTTGAGGAAGAAAATGCCCCAAAGAAAAATGCATCATGTAGGAAAGAAAAATCTAAACTTCATCAGTTAATTGGAGGCTAATTATCACATTTACTTGCTTAGTATTTATTATACATTGCTAATAAAAATCTGTGGTGATATATGTCCATATTTCTTAATTATTTTATAAAGAATAACACATTTTACAGCATTTGTTATTCACTCTCAATATATCCTAGGCATTATGTCAGAGAAGTACATAAAGATATTCTTCATTTCTTTTTATAACTGGAATATATGATTTTAAGGGCTCTTCAAAGTCTGACATTTTATGATTCATTTAGTCATTGAAAGAAACTGTATCTTTCTATTGTTTGTACTTTAATTATCTTTTTCCTGTAAGTGTGTTTTCACAGTGTACTGATGTTCTAGTCAGCTTTTTTTTTCTACTGTGACCAAAGGACCTGACCAGCACAATTATAGAGGAGGTAGAATTTATTTCAGAAGTCTTAGTCCATAGAAGGCCAGCTTCAGGGCTAGAGGTGAGGCTGAACATCAAGGCAGGAGAGGGTGGCAGAGGGAAGCAGCTTACAACATGGTGATCAGGAAGCAGAGAGACTCCACTCTGCAGATTCAAATATATACTCCAAAGCCACGCCCAAATTCCCACCTCCTCCAGCCACACCCTACCACTTCAGTTAATCCCTATCAGAGGATTAAATCACTGATTGGATTAAGACTCTTACAACCCAATCATTTCTCCTCTGAACCTTCTTGCATTGTCTCACAGGTGAGTTTTTGGGGAACACCTCACATCCAAACCATAACAACTGTACTGTTTGGCACTTTCAGAGAACTCATAAAAGAAATGAGAGGTCTCCTGTTGAAATCCTTTCATTCTTCCCCAACCTGTATCATGAGGAAATTTTTTCCTCCTCCTTCAGCAACTGCAGTGTGCCTTCTGTGTTTTGGTCACTTTATAAGGTACTGAGAATTCACCATATTTGCTGCCCTTGAGTGATTTAAAGTCGAAAGCCCAAGATATATTTGGAGAAAACTAATGTGTTATAGCTCATATTAAAGAAGTCTATTAGGATTGGAAGATAACAGATATTATGAAATCAACAGATGAAGACCAACCTGTGTTTTTAGAATTGGTAGATTTATTAGAGAATGGAGGCTGAATCAGATATGAAAGCTGACTTTTTAACTACGGATCTACTACATGGATTGATTTATCAAAAAAACATCTAAGAATATTCAACTCTATGAATATGCTCCATCAGGATCGGTTATTGCCAACAGAATCATCTGAGTCACATTTAGGATGAAATCATGCCAGGCATGGGCTATGCCTCTTTTTGTAACTTATCAATCATATCAGCCACACTTCTCCCTTGAAGAGAAGTGAGTGAGAGATGAAAGAAGACAAGATAATTGATGTGATAAGGAACAGTGGACTGTCATTGAGCAAGGCATGAAGAAATGAAAGAACATGAAATATTTATGGAAATGACAGTGATACCATGTGGCTGGAGCCCCAGTGTTACATTAAATCACAAAATGCTGTTGATTATTGCCACTACTGATTTATAATTTTCTACTTTTTTTATATATTTTTAAAAATTTTTTGAGAGAGAATTTTTTTAATATTTATTTTTTAATTTTCAGCAGACACAACATCTTTGTTTGTATGTGGTGCTGAGGATCGAACCCAGGCCGCATGCATGCAAGGCAAGCGCGCTACCGCTTGAGCCACATACTAGCCCAAATTTTCTACTCTTACTATGTTCCCAAAGCTGAAAAACATCATTTTCTGAATGTTTGGTTCTCTCTTTCAATGTGTCTCCATATTTTTCAAAAACTTACTCTACCATTTTTAACTTTTTCTGGAGTCAGGGTTAGGGGGTGGACATACCTGTCTTTTTTTTTTTTTTTTAATACACAACAGCAGAATGCATTACGGTCCTTATTACACATATAGAGTACAATTTATCTTTGTGCATATAGTATGTTCACACCAATTCATGCCTTTATACATGTACTTTGTTTTTTCATTTCAATTATTATTACACATATATACCACAGTTTTTCATATCTGTTTAGTTCTAAAGTATGTTGACACCCAATCTGAGTCTTCATAACTTTGGATAATGATGTCCATTCCACTGCCCTTGCTAATCCCCTGTCCCTCCCTTCCATTCCCACCACTCTGCCCTATCTAGAGTTGGTCTATTTCTCCCAAGCTCTCCCTCCCTACCCCACTATAAATCAGTCTCCTTATATCAGAGAAAACATTCGGCATTTGTTTTTTTTTTTGGGGGGGGGCGGGGATTGGCTAACTTCATTAGCATTATCTTCTCCAAAAGAAAATATATTATAGGACAAGAATTTAACTTTAATTCACTCCAATACAATCCTTGAATTCCTGGTATTCTACCATTTACATTTTTACTTATTTCTGTTTCCTGGAAGAGTTGATTTATTTTATTGCACCGGGAATTATGTTATCACCTTTGTAATGGAATCCACTTCTGGACTTTATTACTTCTGCTAAGTAAAGTAAACATTACTTTTTGGCTCTTGACCTTCAAGTCACCTTATTGAATTCTTGCCATCATTGAAAAAGCCGTTTTTACACTTTTCTTCAATATTGTGAATATCAATGTTTGTGGATAGAGTTTAGGCAGATAAGTGCTCTTCTCTCATCTCAAATACAGGCATGTACACGTTAAAAGAAATTGAGTACATTATTTAAAAAATTACTCTCTACCCTGAAACAAACAAAAGATAATCCGAAAGTAAGAAACCAGCACTCCATTAGCAATGCAACCTGAAGGAAAACAACCTCTGAAGAATCAAGGATAGAGGTAGGAGACCTGACTACCTGGGACGTGGGATATTAAATTTTACTAGGCATGGAAACCCTTCTGGAATCCTCAGAAAACCTATTTCTCTATTAAAAGCAATGAGAACACACTGGCAGAAACTCTCAAAATCAACTTTTTCAGAACACTGGAAATCAACCAAAGGCTTGAAACAATCCCAAGAATGTTATTCAAGGAAAACAGCTGGGTCTCAGTAATTACACTAAGCTCTGTGACATTTTTACCTTGGCTAATTCTATCCACCTCTACCCAGCTCTATAGCAGCCTTAAAATCAACAGCATTACAGCTGAAGCAGCTGTGAAACCAGTCCCTCGCAGCTCCTGGCAGAGGAACAGGACTGAACATTCCCTCAAGCCCTGTCTCCAGAGAAGGGTCAGGGTTTGACCTCCCTGGCAGCTCACAAAGAGCTTCATTTTCAGCATTGGCCCTGATTTGACTGGCTTAGAATTCACTCTGTGTGAATAACCCTATTTCCAGGGCATTTCTCAGAAACAATCAATAGGATGGTTTGTAACACTGCAGCTGTCTGAGATGGACCTGTCATTCAGGGCCTACACTAGGCTGATTATAAAACTTAACAGCTTCATGGAGCTTCAGCTATCCATAGATCATTTGAGAATCTCTGCCATATCGTTGGGAATCTACAAGGCCACACGCCTGAGAGGGTATGTTCATCTGCTCAGGAAAGGCCTGGGTGGGTATGTTCATCTGCTCAGGAAAGGCCTGGGTGGGTATGTTCATCTGCTCAGGAAAGGCCTAAGAAGGCATTCACCTCTTGCCCCATGGAAATGCGAGAAACTCAGAAGAGTCAAAACAATTTTGAAAATAAATAAGAAAGCTGGATACACACGTTTTCTGGCTTCAAAATTACAAAGCTACATTAGCTATACTTACCTTAGCCAGAATTAAAGCCATACATCTATACTGAATGGGTTTTTGACTTGGGTATCAAATCAATCCAATGGAGGAAAAGGTTTTTTCAACAAATACTGCTATAACAACTAGATATCTCCTTGCAAAAGAAAGAAAGTTGGAACCCCAACTCACATCATATTCAAAAATTAACTTAAAATGTAGCATAGATTTAAATATAAAAGCTAAAATTCTTAGAAGGAAACAGGAGTAAATCTTTGTGATCTTGGGATTAGGCAATAGTTTCTTAGGACTTCAAAAGCACAATAAACAAAAATGTAGAAATAAACTGAGCTATGTAAAATTGAAAACTTTTGTGTTTTAGATGGTACCATCAAGAAAGAGAAAAGATAGTCTACAGAACGTGACTAGATATTTGCAAATCTGTTTCCTAATCCAGTCCTCTTGTATCTAGAATATATAAACAGACATTGCAAATCAACAATTAAAAAATAAACAGATCATTTAATTTTCAACAGGAGGGATAATACATGCATGGAAGAAGGAATTAGTAAATTATCACATAAGTAAAGTTTGCAATCAGGAAAGAGAGAGAAGAAAGAGAAATCAGAAAAAGAGGGAGGGAAAAGGAGAGAGAGAGAGAGAGAGAGAGAGAAAGAGAGAGAGAGAGAGAGAGGAGAAAGTCATCAATGGATAAAGAATCACCAGTAGCAAATCTGAAACACAGACCCCCAATGTATATGAGAGTACAATCTAAATTTATGCTATGTTCATAGTAAAGAAATCCAGAACTGAAATGAACTTAAGTATTACCCAAATGAAGGGAATAGAGGCCAACTGAACTGCGTGTGAAACATCAAAGTAGGTATGTTACTTGAGTCTCATACTTCTACAGTTCTACACATGGAGGCTTCTGGAATTTCTATTTAAAACAACTCAATTAAAAATGAAATTGTGGTAGGAAACATCAACTTTCTGTCAAAACGAATTCTGATGGGAAGAATTATTGAATATAAAGAATAACAGACTAAGCCAGGCGTGGTGGCACATATCTATAGTTCCAATGACTTGGGAGGCTGAGATAATAGGATTGCAAGTTCAAAGCCAGCCTCAGCAATTTATTGAGATACTAAGCAACTCAGTGAGACCCTGTCTCTAAATAAAACACAAAATAGGGCTGAAGATGTAACTCAGTGGTTGAGTGCCCCTGAGTTCAATCCCCTGTAATAATAATAATAATAATAATAATAAACTCTAAGAAACTGAGATAGTATAATTTAAAGACAACTCTAAATAAGTACATTTAAAATGTAAATAGAGAATATGAGGACTTCTGGTGAACATGTAGGAACAGGGATGAAAATTACCCCTACATGGTTTTTAAAAACACAGATAAATGAAGACAGAAAACATTTGTTTTAAGATACGGATTATGGGCAACAAAGAGATGGGAATCAAAGGGGGTGGGCCCTAAAATTTCCCCACCTTACCCCAATGAGAAAGTATTAAGATTTATTTCACAGTGGAAGCCATGTAAATAAGAAAACTGTGGACCAACATTGTTTTTATATTAAAAAAAATTACAATGTTTTGTTATCTTTTCCACAATTGCTATATATTCTTCCACAAACCTCTTTTTTAAAAAATGTTCTTTTCTTTTTTATAAGTTTTTTTTAACATTTATTTTATTTATTCATTTTATGTGGTGCTGAGGATTGAACTCAGCACATTACACTTGCTAGGCAAACAATCTACTGCTGAGCCCCAGCCCCAGCCCCCAAAACCATTTTTTAATGAATATATTTCATTACATTTGTGCATCATCATAACTAACTCTATTAGTTAGACACCAGGTTGTTTCTAATTTGTGCTAGATACTGAACATACATCTTTGTTCTTGGCCTGTGATATCCTTTGAATGAATTCCTAGAGTTAATTTTTCGTTTAAAATTTTTAACTATACATAATACATAAAAGTGAAACTATTGGCAGTTTACAATGTGATGTCTTAAAATATGTGTATGTTGTATGTACAAATTAGAATCAACACATGTATCTTTTTCAAATATTTATCATTTCTGTCTGGGCAAAGCATCCAAAATCCTCTTATAGTTTTTTGAAATATAAAGGACATTATTATCATCTATGTTCATCTTGCAGTGTAATAACACATCAAAGTTTCTTGTTCCTGTCTAACTACACCATAGTGCCCATTGATTAACCTGTTCCCATCCCTTCTTCCTTTCTACCCTCCTCAGCTGCTGTGATCTACTCTCAAATTTTATGAGATGAATTTTATTAGATTCTGTATGTGAGTAACTTCATGTGATACTTATCTTACTGTGCCTGGCTTATTTCACTTAATATAATGATGATAATTTTCAGTTCTATCCATGTCCCCACAAATGAAATGAGTTCATCCTCTTTTCATGTCTGAATAGTATTCTATTGTGTACACACATCACATTTTCTGTACTCATTCATCATTTGATGAACATTTAGGTCACTTCCACTTCTTGTCATTGTGAATAGTGCTAAAGTAAATATATGAGTCCAGAAGTCTCTTTGACATGTTGATTTAATTTCCTTTGGAGATAGACCCAGTAGTGGGATTACTACATCATCTAGTAGTTCTATTTTTAATTTTTTGAAGAACTCCATATTGTTTTCCATAATGGCTGTACTAACTTACATTTTTCCAACAGTACACAATTGATGCCTTTTATCCCATCCTCACCAGCAGTTATCAATTGTCTTTTTTTCATTGGCTCTTTTTACTGGAGTGAGAAGTTATCTTGATTTGTATCGTGGGTTTGATTTGTATTCCCTTGACAATTTAGCAATGTTTTGCACTTTTTTTCATTTATCTGTTGGCCGTTTATATTTCCTCTTTTGAGGAATGTTTGTTCACCTCTATGGGTCTTTTTAAAATTAGGGTTTTAATATGCTTGCTTTGAAGTTGTTTGAGGTCTTTATACGTTTGGAATAGTAGCCCCTTGTTAGATGTATAGTCTGAAAACATTTCCTCTCAATCTGTAGGTTGTCTCTTTACTGTGTTTATAGTTCCCCTTGCTGTGCAGCAGCTTGTTAGCTTGATATTATCTCATTTCCTGTTTTTTCCTTTGTTTCCAGTGTTTTTGTGCGATTGCCCCCAAATTGCTGCACACTCTGATGTCCTGAAGCATTTCCCCTGTTTCTTCTAGTAATTTGATAGTTACAGGTCTTAAATTTGAATCTTTCATCCATTTTGAGTTCAGTTTTGTAACTGGCAAGAAGTAGGAGTGTAATTTCATTTTTCTACATCTCTATGACCAGTTTTTATACTACCATTTATTGTAGTCTCACTTCTGCAATGTGTTTTTTGCAATTTTGTTGAAAAAAACAAAAGGTTGTGTATCTGTGGACTTACTTCCAGTCTCTCTATTTTATTCAATTGGTCTACATCTGTTTTTATGTCTGTGCCCTGCTATTTTGATTACTATTACTTTGTAGTATGTTTTGAAGTTGGGTAGACTACAGTCTTCTTGTTTGTTCTTTGTGCTTAAGATTGCTTTGGCTATTCTGGATTTTTAGGGATTCCATACAAAGGATTCTTTTTTCTAGTTTTTGAAGAATATCATTGATATTTTGACAGTGATTGATTGAATCTATAGGTGGCTTTAAATATTATGCACATTTCATCACTAATATTTTCTCTTTCCATTGATTTCATGTTTCTCTTTACCTCTTAGAGTTACAGAAACTGCTTTAGGGTGTTCATCTGATAATTCCACTTCAGAGTTATCTCTCAGTTGGCATTTGTTGATTATTTTTATCTTGAGAATGGTGCATTTTTTCAGATCTTTATTGAATAATCTTGAATTTATTCTGGGCCTTGTGTGATTGTTAGCTTCCTAGTTATAATCCATGGAGAATATTTTCATTTTAGCCAGTTATTTCAAGCATAATATCTGCCCTTTTTTCTGTTGTGGTGGTGAAAAAAGTCTCAGTTCTTTATGAGTCTCCACTGATTGGAAGAGTCCAATGCGTATATTCAGGGATGAGAAGTACCATGTGGACTGATACCCAGGTGAGGGGCTCACCCTCATTCTCTCTTCCCTCTAGCGTTCTCCATTCACCCTCTGGTTTAAGAGAACTCCCTTTACTGGTTCTCTGGCCAGTTTTGGGGTATCAACCTGAGCATTTGCCTCTAGTGCCCCCACATGGCTGCAGGAAAAGCCCTGAGTGAATAATAAAATAACAAAACAGGAAATGCGCCCCCTGCGGGCCACTCCTTCAAGTTGTCCTTCTTCTGCAGTCAGCCGATTTTTCATTCTTCTTTCACATTCTCAATTAGTTAATTTTGTATTTTTTTTTTCTGGAGTTTTTAATCTGCATTTGGCAGGAGGAATGGATGTAGGAAGCTTATTCTGCTCTAGTAGTGCTAGAACTTTTAAGAATGGCTATTTGAATATTTGGATTGAACCTGTTTTGTGTACCTAAGGATGAAGATTTTTATTTTTTATTGTAGTCAGAATTATCACAAGAGTAATGAAACAACCATCACAGAATGGTCATAAGAAAACAAAGTATGTGGATGTTTTAGCCTCTGTCTTGCAGACTTGATGAATGAAAAAGAGAAAGAAAAAGGGGAAAAAAACCCAAAACTACCAAAACTTTTTTTCTGATTGTACCATATTTATTGCAAATGTTTGATAAAATATATACGTATTTAATATATTTGCAAAAGAGAGAGACACACAATATGATTTTTATGATTTCTAACAGGTTACACACAAGAATATATCAAATATTTTGTCCATAAAATATCAACCAAATTGACAAGAGTATGGTGGAGGGCAATATTTGATATCATGATTCAGAAAATATTTCAGTAATGATGAAAAGTACAAGGGCTGATGTATTGACTTATATACCTTTAAAGGTCTTGTTTTGCTTTTTTCACATGTATAGCTGAACTTTTCTTATATCAACTAAGAGAACACACATGTTTTGAGAGCGAACCCATAATAGGAGATTAAATATTAAATACATCATGTTCATCTCTATGTATGCATATAAGTAAATAATGTTCAATAATCGATAAATTATATTCTATGAAAATTTAGAACACAAAGGGGAAAGCAAATAAAACACCTGGTCAGTTCAATCCTCCAAATTGAAAGTCAAAGAACTGGAGCCTTGAAGTGTAGCCAATGATTGCAATTAAGCAGCTGCTGACAGGGGCAGATCTGTGTAATCCACTGAAGGGTGAGGAGCAGCAGCATTGTACTTAATGCTGTTTAATTGCTATCCTGAGTAGTGCTGACTAGTCCAGCTAATTGTATCAGGAAAAAATAAATTGAGTTTGAGGGTGAGGAGATATATTTACAACTGTCATATATGTAATAAACAATTTTTAAAAATGTACAGGAGAATGTAAAGCAAAAACCAAAAACATAACAAACACACAATTTAGGATTGTGTTTACATTCATGGGTAAGAGAGTAGAATGGACTCAGAAAGGATATACTGGCCACAGAGGAAATTCAAGGTACTTATTTTTTAAGCTTAGTCATGTTCATAGTATTATCATTCTTCATGTTTTAGGTATATTTTAAAATTTTATTTTGTATCTCCCAATATTTAAAAATAAATCATTATAAGCCAGGCTCAGTGGTGCACGCCTGTAATCCCAGCAGCATGGGAGGCTGAGATAGGAGGATCGGAAGTTCAAAAGCAGCCTCAGCAAAAGTGAGGCACTAAGGAACTCAGGGAGACTAGGGATGTGGCTCAGTGGTTGAGAGCCTCTCAGTTCAATCCCTAGTACCCGACCCCAACACACACACACACACACACACACACACAAAAATCATTACAAATAAAATGGGCATAAAACATGAGAAGACATTTCACTGAAGAAAAAACAAATGAACAATAAAATATATATTAAACCTTGTTGACACTTAATGGCCAATAAAAAAATGTTCTTGACCCTTTAATATGTAGAGAAATGCCAAGTAAAACCTTGAAGAACCCATTGTATACCATAACATTGAGGAATTGGGTCATGTCTTCAATTTTGAGGAGGTAATATAACAGCAACAGTTGCCCACTTCTGATGAGAATGGAAATTTGGAAAAAAATAGTTGGAAATTTTTTAACATAGTTAGTTATATTATACTAAGTACATAGTTCTTAGTATATTCTTTGTATATTTAATATTCATCAACTTTTGATACAAAATTTAAATCCTGGTATAAAATCTAGGAAACATCTTGTACATTCATACCCAGAGACAAAAAAAAAAAAAAAAAAAAAAAAAAAACATGGACAGCATTGTTCATAGTAACATTGTTAGAAATACTTCCACAGTATAGTTTAAATCACCCAAATGTTCAACTCCATTAAAATGGATATCAACTATAATTTATTACAATGGAATGCTAAATGACAATAAATTACTAATGAGGTATATCTATAGGTATAACAGTTGGAGACTATTAGTACATTGTTTATAAAAGACAGTCATGCAGGTAAACATCTAGTATGATTCTACAAACTAAAATTTCGGAAACAGGTAATACAGTACAAAAGCATGTGTACATTTATAGTTAGAGACATAGACGTAAAACTAGAAAGGAGATTAAGAAACGAGGTAATGCAAAGCTGAGAATTGTGGTTGATGTTGGTAGGTAGACAAGGGAATGTGATCAAGGGATGCTCAGCGGGCATCTGAGTCATAGGAAACCATGATTTCATAACCTAGATGATTTATAAAAGGATGTTTACTTTTATAATTTTTAGTCTCTGAATCTAAATGTATAGATCATTTTGATACAAGTCCATTGGAGATGAGGAATGGGTTCTTGTTGCCCAGGGTTGACGAATAAACACCTGACAAATGAAGAGGCAATTTTTTTTTTTTTTTAAACAAAGTGATAGAGGACAGACTTCCCCAAAGAGGAGGGGGTCTTGGAGCTGAAATCACATGGGAGGGGGTGAGACTCGCTTTCTTGTGGACCCTAGAACCCTCATCTTTAATCATTGTATTCTCTTTCTTCCCTATATATGGAACTAGGAGCAGGAGGCAGTTGTTAGCAACCCAGAGGGCTGAGGCGCACAACTGAGAAGGTTAACCCTTAGCCACCCGTTGTTCTCTCTTGAATAACTAGTCATCACTTTCTAGACCCCCATCATTCATTAACTACACTGACTGCCTGGCCTTTGCCCCTGCCTCAGTTTGTGGAGGAATGTGATATATCCTGTTTGCTTAGGCCAGGCAGGGCTGCTTTGGGCAAAGAAAATGTGTAGGAGAGTCAGCACCGTGGGCACATTTTAGAGAATTATTCTCTTAACCTCATGTTCCCACCACTGTCACCTATCTGTCCCTTAACACTTTTACGTGGTTATTGTGCTTTTTTTTTTTTTTTTTAAGAAAACACTAAAGTTTTGTTGATCATATTTTTTTTTTATAATTCAATAACTTACATGGATTTAGAACAAAGAAATTTTGGTGATAAAAACTTTTGTACATAATAAAATAACATCTGATTACTAAAGTGCTTTTCTGTTTACTAACCACATTTACAGTCATCAAGCCCCTTTATTTGATCATCTTCATCATGTGCGATAGAGAACATAGACCATTACTATCATTTCACAGATGAGAACCCAAATTATCATAAGTCATTTTCATAAGCTGATATAATGTTTGCATTAACCCAATGGAGGAAGATTGTACGTGAAAACTATTTTGCATTTTTGTGGTAAATTCAGTGTCACCTTAATGTATTTATTTTTTAGTATATTCTTTGATTCATTTTATAAGCTTTTAAAGAAGGATTTTACTTCTTTATTGATAGATAAGATGGCTCAGATGATGAGGTTTTTCCTAATTACCTTTACACAATTGTTTTCTGTCTTAGCTGCATTATGGTAAAAAAAAAAAAGTTACCTGAAATTTACCAAGTTTTTGAATTTATTGCCTAACTAAATGCCCAATCTTTATTATACTAAAAACAGGCTTGGAAGAAATGCATAATTTCCAATTTGTTGATATAATATTCTCTTCTTCTCCTTCTCCTTGTGAATTAAAGTTTAAAGTTTTAATTTTACTTTTTAAATCTGTTGCTTGGCTGAATTGCTTTCTACTCGGTATATAAATTACTGAAATAGCTGTTTTAAAATATTGTATTACAATGCTAATTTTAAAATTTCTCACTATAGACTGTAAGTTATATTTTGTGTCTGTGGTGTTATGTGACTATTAATTTAAAAATCTCATTTTCCTCAAAGTTAAACAATATAGCTATTGCTTGAGGTATAGTCATTTTTTTAAAAAAGATATAACCACTTAATTACCATTACATTTATATTTTTCCCCAATGTTAACTTGCTCTGTGTAGGCTTGAAGTTCAGTTTATATATCGTATTTGGGGCTTGTGAATCAATGGATGGATATTTTTCAATCATTGAAAAATTATCAGCCATTAATTTTTCAATTGTGGCCTCTCCCTCATTCCTTTATTGATCTGCTTCTGATATCCTGGTTATGTATGTCAGGTTTTTTTCACTCTTATCTATACTGCCTAGTCTCTCATATGTTACATTGGATTTTTTAACTTGGAGGTTGCATTCTGGATCCTGTCTTTAGTTCCATCTTTTAGTTCACCAATTCTGTTTTCATTAATATCTGATATTATAATCTATCTAGTATTTTTCATGTACTTTGGAAATTCTAAATGATTATTTTTCAAACCTTTGCCTGCTAATTTAATCTACCTTTAATGTCCTTATTCTTCATTTTAAAAATATTTTTTCCTGTAGTCTGTGATAAAAAAAAAAAAGGAAATCTAGTATCTGAAGATCTTTTTGCTTTATTTCTACTGTCTATTGTTTGTGATTATTTTTCTTTTGGTTTTTCACTCATAGTGGCTTGTTTATGCTTTGTGATTCTTGCTGATGTTTTCTTTTAGTGTTTCACACTTTCTGGTCTTATATTTGAGTCTTTAATCCTTTTTGAGTTGATCTTTGCAACTGGGTGTGAGATAAAGGTCTAATTTTCATTCTTCTCTACATGGATATCTAATTTTTCCAACCCCCATTATTGAAATGACAGTCCTTTCTGTAACATGTGTCCTTGGCATCTTTGTTGAAAGTCACTTTATGTGTGACTTTGTTGAAAGGCATTATATGTGTGGGTTTACTTCTAGACTCTCCATTCTCTTCCACTGGTCTATGTGTCTTTATGCCAATATCATGCTGTTTTGATTACTATATCTTTATAGTATTTTTTTGAATTAAGGTAGTACAATGCCTTCTGCTTTGTTCTTTTTGCTCAAGATGGCTAGGGCTATTTCGAGTTTAGAAATAAATACTTATGTTTAATATGAGATTTAGCATTTTGTAGTTGAAGAGGTTCTTTACATTTCTTTATCAAATTGCATAGTGAACAAAATGGCATATCATGCTGTCAATTTAAGGGGTCATGGACAATACTTTAAATAAAGGCATAAGTAGAATAAAAATTGAAGAGAATAGAAAATTAAAATTAAAAATTAAAATCAAATTAAATTAAAATTAAAAATCAGTATGCATTTCATATGATAATGGTAGCATTGTTTTGTGGGAAAAAAATATTTCCCCTTTCCACCTCTCTTTGTGCCTCCCCACCCACCACCGTTGTTGTCCAGAATTAAATCTGTTTTAAGTACATGTCATATTCAACAAATTTAAAAATACATTTAAAATATATATTCAGTTTTTGAGCAGTTAATATATCACATGATTCTTTTGTAATCGTCCTCATTTACATAGTCTTAAAATATAAGTGTTAATATCAGCATTATCTACTCTATTTAGTAAATTAAAGTTCTCTAAAGTCTTGTAAAATCCTTATACAATTTTTTTTCATGACCTTATAAATATTGTTATTTGGACTTAAGTGGATTTTTTTTAGAGATGCACTATCATTTAAGAGAAATAACAAATCACAAAAAGCAGATAATGCATTCTTTATAGCAGTGTTTGAGAAACTGTCATGAGCATTGGCTTCATTACTGAGGCTGTTTTGAAAGAGATACATCATATGTATAAGCTAAGTACATGATGAGCATCATAGGCAAAAAGCCCAGTGTGAAACACTAATTCCATCATTTCCCCAGCTCCCTGCAAGGGAAATTTCTTTGCAGATTCCATTAGACCATTTCTCCCAGACTTTGCTACTCTTTCTTAGCAGAAGCTTCCAATGACTGCTATAAGGGGATCCAGGGGTTCCCCCTTTGGGGTATTATAGTCCCTGTGACTGGCCAGGCCACCTTGTGACAAGAAGGCGGGGGATGCCTTTCCCTGGAGTGCATCCTATTCTGGGTAGCCACCCACAGCCTCATGAATAATGCAAAGCTGGCAGTGGCATTGCTGGCTGATCTGTGTCCCACTCTGGGAAACAATGCATAATGGATCACTACTTCTGAGTCCCTCCCTCTGTCTCCCTCCACAAACAAACACAGGATGCCTCTCTGATTTATTTATTTCTAGAATGCTTGCCAGCAATGGAAAGCACTACAGACTGCATAGTTCAGCAGTTCTCTGTGATTTTACAATCACACTTTATTAGTTTTTCCTCACTAAATCCCATGACATTGACCTAGCTGGCTTTCTTAATAGGAAAACCATATATCTTGATATTATAGCTTAACATTGTGGAAAAAGAAAATTAAAATTATTAAGTTATAACTTCTGATTTCTGGTTTTGCCAATAACCACTTGAGGGAGAAAGGGAGAACACTGCTTTGTAGCGTATTTGCTTTCTAGCTATAAAATGGGAATAAACTCACTTCAAGTCTTTTATAGGGATATGGAGATTATGGGATAATAATATTATGTAGAAACTTTGGCAGGTGTCAAAGAGTTAAGAGGTGGGCCTTGGAAAGCTGTGCAAGCTTGAGTAGATAATTCAACTTTTAAGCTTGTGTATTCTCAGCCACAATATGGAGAATATATTATTCCAACATACAGGATTGCTTTTAGGATTCAATGGGTTAATGTGTCTATGATAGTTAAAAGAGATCCATAGATAGTAGGCTCTCCATAACTGCTAGTTTCTTATTCAATACACTTACAAGCATTCAGAATTATAATTGTTTCAGAATCTCCATTGGGTTATAAAGATGTAAGCCTCTGGATGACAAAGATGTTTTTATACAAGCACGGTACATTTTGACAGTGGGAACATGAACACTCCCAGGCTTTTTAAAATGGAGCCTTAAGCCTAAAGAATAAAATGTGACCCATATTTCTTTTCACTCCTCAGAAGCCGTTATTTTTGTGCTTCACTCAGGAAAGCCCTCTATGATTAGTGTTTGATGCTCTATAGATCTGTCTGCAGCTCTGTGACTTGCATTTTTTAGAGTTCTTCAACAAGGTAGCTTGCTAACCCCTGCCATATTTCATAATTCCTTCCAGGAAATTGATCCCTGGGATATTGTCAGTCACAGCCCTTTATCCAGAACTTCTAAATAAAGTCACTTAATGATATAATAAATTTGATGAACCGAGTAGACCCCCAAATCAACTTTAATTATGGTTGCATATCAAGAGTAATGTCTCAGGGCAAACCTTGACTGTGAATCTCTTCACAGAAACCGTATGTTATAGTTTAGATATGAGGTGTCCCCCAAAGCTCAAGTGTGAGACAATGCAAGTTTTGAGATGAAATGATTGGGTTATAAAGGTTTAACCTAATTAGTACATTAATCTCCTGATAAGAATGAACTGGGTGGTAACTCTAGGCAGGCAGAGTGCCACTGGAGGAGGTGGAGCCCTGGGGCATGCTTTTGGGGTATGTATTTTGCCTTTGCTGTGCTAAGCTTTTTATCTGCTTCCTGATCATCATATCCCCAGCTGCTTTTCTCCCCCACACAGTTCTACCATAATGTTCTGCCTCACCTTGGGCCCTGAGGAATAGGGCCCTGTGGACTGAGACCTCTGAAACTGTGAGCCCCTCTCTTTGTTCTTGTCAGGTTTTTTTTGGTCACAGTGGTGAAAAGGCTGACTAAATCTGTAATATTGTCGTTTTGCTTTTTTGTCTTCTGTGGCACATCCATCTTTGAGATGCATTATTTTTGGAGTTTAGGATATAATGTATTTTCTTTAGGATTCTACACTGTGCACCATGACTTATAAAGAAGCAGGATGTATCTTTCAGCTCTGTTTCAATCAAATAACCAATTCTCCTTCATTTTTGTTTTGTTGGATTGTTTTTGATTCAGTTTCCACCTTATGAAAGCCAGGAACCATCAGTAAATATCCAGATCCTCCTGTTCCTCCAAAGCAATCCAACCAAAGGTTGGAGAGAACATTATTGACTCTGCTTGTACATTATCTAAGTGAGCATCTTAAATCTTTGTACCAGTGACTACCATCTTGATGTAGTCTTGAATTTTACTTTTTTTTTTTTTTTGTCTGATTCTCTGCCCTTGGCCAGAAATATTTCTCCCTATTTTATCTTCTTGTGGCCCTTATTCTCTTGGTCTCCATGCCCTGTCTCTTTCTGCTGTCCACAATATCTATTAGATTTATTGTAAAAAAGGGAAAAGAATAGAATAAATATGATGGTAATAAAAAGGAAACAGATAATAACCAGCATTTAAAAATTATAGAATTTCAGATCTGGATGCCACCATAAAAAATTATCTTAGAAAGTGAATGGATATAGAAAAGGCATTGTCATTTATATAATTTCTTTTGTATAAATTTAAAGCATTTACAAAATATCAGAGACAAAGAAAACCTCAGATTTTCCTCAGTTAAATTCCATGAGTGGATCAAAAACATTAATTTCCTTCTATGTATTTGGTACTGTTCTTTGGTACTGAAATATTTAGGAAATAAGAGAGGGAGAATTATAGGCCTTATAGCACTTATTCTTTTTTTGATTGGAGAGAGACATGCATGCAACCTTTAATCTTGAATAATTGAAGCAGGGTAAAAAAGCTTCTCTAATAAGAAATATAATATCATTTTTATATCATTTGAATTAAAACCAAAATAATGAAAAGACAGCACCCATGTTTCTGACTAAGGAAGCGTGTTGCAAACATAACTAATAAGCATAAAACCTCAGAGCTGAGAAGAGCTCACATATCAGAGAGAAATAAGGAAATTGAGTCTGGAATAGAGTAGAAAAGGATGTGAGGGAGGGCCAGATGGTGTAGGGTCCTGTGGTACCTGGGAAAGGGCTGTGGTCATGTTGTTCACTGAGATGGCAAGTGCTTGCTGGAAAGTAATTCTGGTGGTTTGAGCTGAAGTGTCAGGAATCAATATTTCCCTTAACAGATTAGGGAAGAGAGCTTTACTTTTTTTAAAAAAGAAGTTTTTAGTAACATATTTTTTTTCATATATCAATAATGAAAATGAGGCTTCCTGACTTTCAGTTCTATTCCTTTCCCAGCACAATCCTAATTATGGGTAATCTAGATATGGTCATAGTTTCCCCAGATCTAACCATTGTAATTGCTGGCCTTTATTCATTACTGTGTTTTGGTTTTTTTAATGAGGAGGATACTTCTGTTTAGAAATATGGAAAATAAATGATCTAGTTGTCAATCAGGTCTCTGCCCATCTTAAATTTTTTGTAGGTTTCACTAGAGTATCATTTCTTTTCTTTCCATGTTAGAAGATGTTCAATATTTATATTTCAAAATATAGTAAGATTTTGGCTATACACAAGAAACTAATCTCACTTCTGGTATGAAACTCTTCCTTTGGGAAGGATACAAATCTATCAACTGTAATCTGAATGTTGCCCATAGTTGAGGCAAACATATTATGAAAATGATTAGACACTTACCCAACTAAAATGATTCATTATGTTTAAAGTAATCAGTTTTAGGAACTGATTGTGGGCTGTGTTAAATCAGAAGCCCATATGAGATATGCTGCATGGAAAATATGGGACTCTTCTAAAGTGTCCCATTAAAAACAATTAAGAGGCTATTAGCTCTTGCACACAAAAATAATGTAACCATTAATCTTCATGCTTAAGTACTGACAGGTTAAAAAAAAAAACGACTGAAAAACATAAGGGTAGTTTCTGGAAAAAAAGGAGGGGAGGGGGGAGATGGGGAGCCTTTCCTCTGCACTTTCTGACACAATTTATACAGAATATTTTAATGTTTTGTATACTTTTCCTAAATACATCTGAATTATAAGAGAAGTAAAATTTAGAACTTGAACTCACTCTAGACCCCACTTAACTTAGAATTATTAATTCCAGGCTTCCCTTTTTACAAATGAGGCAACTAATCCAGAAATGACAGTGACTTCTCAAGGTCACATAGGAAGCTGGTGGTTTGCCTGGATATGAGTCAGCTCGAGTGTTGTTCATCAAGCTCATTTTTCTTGATTCTTTTTTCCCTTTGTCTCTATTTTCTTCAGAAATATAATAAGTATAGGAAAAGATCATTAGAAATCTTCCATATAAATGATTACTACTAAAAACAAAAATATTCATTATTTTGTAGACAATAAATTTTAATCTTATGGAATATTAAGAACATCAAGGTCTCTCCATGAACACTAGTAAGGAGAATAAGTGACAAATGACCCCCCACTTAGAAATTTTTTTCTGCTTAGGGAGATGAACTGTAGGCCCTCTGAGCCATCCTCTGTGCTATCACAAGTTCAGATCTACATACGGCCACCCTTGCTTTGTTATGACTGTACTGAATCATTACACATCTCTTTGTGCTTAAGCTTGAAAAGGGATTTTTTTTAAGAAAATATATAAAATATATATAAAAAATAAGTAAGCTTTGGGCTAAAAATTAATTGACATATTAACCATATTAACAGTTACCTTAGAATAGTAGGATGAAAAGAGCCTGAATGCCAATAAAAAGGGAATTATCATTTCACAATTACCTTTGGGCATCATGAATTATATCAGAAGGTCATGAATCAGGTTCTGTTTACCTGTGCTTTTGTTTTTCAATTCTTTTTTTTTTCTTAATGGAAATAATTTATTGACAGGAGAAAAAAAGTGTGATAATAGAACAACCACTAATAGTTTGCATTATTTCCTACCAGAAAATAGTTTATCACAATTAATAGTGATTCATAAGCATATAGAATTCTTTCATTGTAATTACTTTATTTGATTCTTTCAACAAACCTATGAGGGAGTAAATCAAATATTATCTTCATCATAAACATGAGCAATTAAATCAGAGGATGATAGAAGGAGTTTCCATAAATAAGTGGAGAAGCTGAGATTTTTTTTTAATTTTCCTGATCCTTACAGCATAGTGTATCATTCCTCTATTGAAGTCCTGTAGAATTTAAGGTTTTGAACTTCAGTCCATTAGAGTGCCTCTATTCCCAACACAGAGGGCTTTCCTGGATAAAACAGCAAGGTACCAGTGAAATGGTGTCAGATGAAGAGATCTCAGTTCCAATTCAACTTTAACTAGGGAAACTCACCAAACCCTAGGGCTTATTGATTTTTTTAAGGAGTGCCATTCATCGGAAGATTTCTGGTAACTCTTCCACTTAGAATGCTAAGTCAATTTTCACAGATATTTTTAATTTGACTTTTGGTATTGGGGGTTGAGCCCAGGGGCACATTTCCACTGAGGGACAACCCAAGATGTCTTTATTTGTTATTTTGAGACAGGGTTTCTGTAAGCTGGTAAAATTGGCTTTGAACTTGCAATCATCCTGCTTGGGCCTTCCGAGTCCCTGGGATTAGAGTGTTCACTGCTGAGACCAGACAGACATTTTATTTTTGACAGAGACTAGGGATTCCTAACAAGGCAGAACAAAGCAGGCTACTCAGATAAGTCTCCACTGAGGCCAGTGGACACTGCTCCCTCTTCTGAAGGTAATATTCTAGGTCCCATGATAGAGATGGTCTCTATAACTCGAGCTGTCAATGTTTAGCAGATCCTTAGGCTAAAAGGTTTTCTATCAAAGTGCTTATGGGAAAGGGAATATGATATTTCTTTTTGCCATCAAAGGTTCACCATTGGTGTGCCTTGTGGATTGATAACTTATGCAGACTTCCCTGCATTTCTTACACGTGACTACTACTACAACTGCTACCAACAAGAAGATAATATAGTCCTAGTTTGCTTCATCAGGTTTTGTCATTATGATTTAAAAATGATAATGACCTTTATGAAAATGTCTAGAATCCACGTTTTCCTCTGTTCATGAGGGTAATAAACCCCAATACTAAATGCAAACAGATTTGAGTGCTAGGGAGCAAATACACACGTAAGCATGCATTCTCATGACCAGGGATGGCTGTTCTCATTCCTTTGGAGAAAAGGCGATAACAGTGATATGTGTTTTTCTTACATTTCAGTGCATGACTCATATACTTCAACCATAGATATTCTGTCCTAACATCATAGTCTCAATGTGCTAGATTTCCATTCCCATCTCTGTATCCATCTATTGAGAAGAAATCAGTATTGTTGTCTTGTAATCTTTCGTGCTAAATGAGCAGTGGTCAAAATAGTCACTATGTTGATCCTTTATTAAGTTTTAGGAAACTGAGCAATTATCTCATAGTCATTGCCTATGAAATCTAATACGAAAGCCACTTTTTACATCGTAGGGTAGATATATTAGAGAAGCATATCTTCTGTCTAGTTGTACAAGTAATTAGAAATTTACACTCAATGTTACATCTACCCACTCCTCACCCCAATGGAAAGGGCCACGCAGTAATGTGCTTGAGAGGGAAACAAGCACAAATCCTATTTGGTTTCCTGGGCAGCCATCCAAGCAAGGCTCTCTCACTGCAGCTTTGAAGTCTGACAATGAAGTAGCTGCCCCAGGTGGTGTAGCAGCAAGATGCCTTCACACTGCAGGATTTTCTCATCAAGGAAAATCAGCTTGGTGAGAAATATTACTGAAGTGATTTGGAGTGATGGTGTTCCAGAAGGGAATTGCTTAAATGGAACTCAAAGGATCACTGAGGTTGACAGCTGTGATGAAGAGAGATTGCTTCCTCTGATAAAATCTTGTCATTCTTTCAGTTGCTCACTCCCGGACTTGTGATTTAGAATATCAATATAGTTCATTTAATATATTATGTTTCAGTAAAACAAACTAGGATGCTACATTAAATTATATTTTTCCTTTTTCCAGAAAACTTTGTGAAATAGATTAAGAGAACTCTCTCTTGCTTTCTCTCTTCTTTTTTATTTTTTGGTTTTCATATTTGGTCATCAAAATGCAAAATATACAGTTTTAAATCTAGACTTCTATTAATTAAATGATTTGCGAAAATGAATCTATATTCTGTTTCCTCTGCCTAATTTTTTTTGGTCTAAAACTAAATATGGCTCCTCCCCAACCATACAATAAACATTTTGACATATTTATTAAAATATTACTTTGCCATTCCTCAAATTTTAAGATGAGCAACAACTATTTTCAGTTAAGCACTTCTTTATCCGTTGGGATTACTGAGTACATATGCTCCAGTTATTAACTGAGCTTGATTTAAAGTGTACACGTAGTTCCCAGACCTCTTTAGTTATTAAATAGAGGATTCTTGGGAGCACAATCAACTAATTTTACACAGGTGCATTTTGAGCATATGGTGACTTTACAGGTAGAGATATTTGTGGGTTACAGGATTGTCACTGAATTGGAGATGCCAACATCACCTGATGCTTAAGAGGGCTCTGATTAGAAGTCTCAAAAGTCTGCTGTCTTCTTAGGGACAATACTTTTGTAAGGTCATTGTAGCATAGAGTTTTATCTTTGACTTTGCAAATGCAGAGACTTACTCAAAAGTTTTAACATTTATAGTCTATTTACATTAATCACAATTATTTGAAATTAAAGGAATGCAAATATAGGTGGTGAAATTAACTTCCCAGTGCCTAGTGGATTCTTCTGTGTGTGTGTGTGTGTGTGTGTGTGTGTGTGTGTTTTCAAGATTTGGTGTTCAAGGTACCTGGGAAATAAAATTATTCATCATCACTTCAGCTTTTTGAGAGGTGATCAGAGTTTTGGATGACTTGAAAATAGTCCTACAAGTTTCAATAGATTAAGAACCATCAATATTGGCCCATTATAATTGCTTTCTTTACAGACATACATTTTATTATATTTATTTCTCTATATTGTTTCTTATTTTTTTAAAAGTGATTGATATGGTTTAAAAATGTATTGAATCTTAAGTGTCTATTTCTAGTGTATTCATTTATTATACTCACTCAACAGGTTCAAATAAACAAAATTGTGATGTATCAATCAAGCTTATCAGTGGAGACATGCAATTCACCTTGTTTCCTTGTTGACTATACCAACCTCATTATATGGCATCTGGATCCAGACTAAAATCCAGCTTCCAGGAGAATGTGATCTCTGACCCTAAATGGTTACAGATTGAATGAGTACAAATGATATGGGATTTATTAAAAAAAATTATAATCTAATAGAAAAGAATTCAAATAATACTAAGGAAAGATCAAATAAGAACATTTGTTTGTGACTTTACATTAGGAAACAAATTAATTTAACACAGCTTCTGGGTTTTGCTCTCACTAAAATCAGTAAAATACAGAATCTATGAAAAAAGTTCAAAGATAAGATACAACATCAAATCTGAGACAACAGACTGACAAGAGATGGCAGCTGACTGAGAGGTGGAAATGAAAGGAGAACCACATGAGGTAAGAACTAGTGTGAAGAAACTGCAATTGTTATTACAAAGGGCCTTGGTATCCATGGTTAAAAATGTCATCTGGCTAGGAGAATATAATAGATTTTGCTCAACTTTTCACAGAAAAAAATTCATCAAGAGCTATTTTTCACAATTTTGAAAACAGATTGACAGAAAACAAATTACTGAATCTGAGAGAAAATAATTAAGAGATTTTTTCCTAGGATTAAAAAATATTTGCTACATAGCTTTTTGCTCCAACCTATCAGACCTTTGCAACTGCAATTCCTTCTACCTGGAATATTCTTCCTCTTACCCTACTCACTTGTTACAGGATTATGTGTTGACTCTCTGCTTTTTCATAACTCAGTACAAATATCACATCCTCAAAGAACCTTTACTTAAAGGCTAATGTTTTCCCTTAACAATGGGCTAGTTCACTAGCACAAAAACAATGAATGTAAGCAGGAACCTCATCTTTCTTCACTGATCTATCCACAGAACCTAGAATAGAGTTTGGCTTGAAGAAGATAATCAATGGATATTTGCTGGTCAAACAAATTCAGATTGGCATTAGAGTCTGTAACTATGTTTGTGTTTGTATGCATGGTTGATTGTTTCCTCTAATCTATTTTGATCACCTCTATATGTTGACACACACCAAAACTTAGCACATAGTAGACATTTAATTATTTGTGAAATATTTATTGAATATTGGATAAGCACAATAGGTAAAGGCAGAAACAGAAAGAGCCCTGGAGGACTGGCTTCTAATAAGTAGAGTTTTTCAAGAGTGCTAGATATTTACTCTATGAAGAGGAAGACTGTATTACTGAAGAACAGACAAATCCCAGGAGAAGACTAACTGAAATGTAGGTAAACACTATCATATGCTCTTCACTTGAGGATTACAAGTGGCATTTAAGGCCATGCTAGTAGAGAGAGTGGGAAATAAAACTAATCTAGCATCTCACTTATTAGAAAATACCAAGTTTATGTAATTCTATGTTGCCTGAGGACATAGAAAAAGTTATTTTTACAAGGACTAATTAAAACTTTCTACAGAACAAGAGAAAGGAAGTTTTAGAGGTATAGAATTCATCTGAAAATAATTTTACTTACAAGTCAGACTACATATTTAGAAAATTATTTGAATCCTCAGAATAAAGCAGTAGGATCTGGAACTCCATAGGTTAGGAAAAGATTGTCATGAAAAAAAAAAAAAGAATGATTTGAAAAATGTTCTGGAATTAGAGAATTCATTGTACAACTTAGGAATATATTAGTCACTGAACTGTATGTTTTAAAATGATGAATTGTATCATATGTAAATGAATTAAAAATCTTAAAAAGTGAAAAAAAAAAGGTAAAAAAAAAGAATGATTTGAGCTTAAAGAGCAACTGAGTGTCACACAGAAGGAAAATGAGTGATATAGGGGAAGGATTGCAAAGAAAGCAAAATGCATTAGCAGAAATAAGCCAGAACCAGACATGATAAAATTTTGAGATACCTTCTAGAATATATTGGAAAGAAAAGTGGATATTAAAATGATAAGAAAAGAGGTTATACTTATAGAAATTTTATATTGGAAACCTAGCATAGATTTTGAGCATTTTTACTCAACACATTCTCTAATTGAACTAAAATTATGGGTTGCTTAAACAAAGATTTGATCATTTTTGAATGAAAGCCTAAAATAAATGAATCAAAAAGGAAGCAAAAGAATAATTTCTTTTATATAAGATCAGACAATGAAGATCAAAGCAAGATAATATCTTCAAGATTAAAGATGGGGAAATAGCTGTACTAGCACATCATCTGGCAAAATTTATAGCAACATTGGTGATTTTAAAAGGATAAAAACTGAAATATGTGCTAGTGTATCTTCTGATTTTAGCTATATTAAATACTAGGAGAAATATCAAATTTGAGGAAAATAATTGTTTTCCATGACTTCTACATATTGCCAAATAGTTCTTTTTAATCAAATAAACAAAAACTTTCTTAAAAATGTTTTGGCTCAGAAAATATGCCACCTGCATCTTCTCCTGCTTCTCTTAATCTTCCTCCTCTTTCTTCCTCAATAAACTTGAAAATGTACTCCAGATTAGCAATAAAGTCAATTTAAGAGCCCAAGACAGGGATACATTGGCATAAATTCTGATCATAATGGGGAGTACTTATTTAACATTTAGAATAACCACAGAAGCAAAATTTATAAAAAAAAAATGTAAAATCCTACATTATTTTAATAAATATTTTAAAATGAAATGAGCATTGTAGTTAACTCATTGTTGAAGCAAAGGAATGCTAAAATCCAAAATGTTTTATACTTGATTTTAATCGTATTTAATGTTATTTAGCAATTATAATGTTTATGTAATATGAATTATTTGTTAATCATTATTTCATAGGTTTTAGTCATAGTAACTCATTTTACAAGGATGATTTAGATAATATTTTAGTGACATTTAAATAAAAAATTTTATAGCTATGAAATAGAATGTCTACTTTCCAAATCACCACAGAAAATGAAAATAAAGAAAAAAGTACTTAGAAAATTGGATGAATGTATAAACAAATAGGGAGAAGTGAATAAAATGGAATAAATAAAAGGGTAAGTGAAATTTAGGTTCATCCTAAAATAAAACCAAACATTCTCTATTTGCACTAAAACTATTTGTTGCTCACATGAGACATGTTATAATTAAAGTTTTATGAATATAAATTGTAGAAACTAGGCATTATTTCAAATAAAGCAATGCATAAGGATAATGATGTTAATGGAAAGAATAAAAGGAAAAAAACTATTAATATATTCAACATATATAAATAAAAGAATAATTAGAAAAGATGGTTTATCAAAGCCTATGATCTTACCTTTCAATTAAGGTCAAGGGTTCTTCAAATATGTTGTCAGATAGAGTCTGCCCACTTCCTCAAGGACTTCTTGGAAATACAAGTAGTGCAGACCATGCATGACTCTCTGAGAGTCCTCAGCCATCACTTCTCACCAGTAATTGCCAATGTTAATTACGTGGGAACTGTCTTGTCTACTGAACATATCATGCTATGACTACTTTTCCTTCTGTGACATATTCTCATGACCATAATATTCAAACTTCTTTTGCTTTGGCTCAGAATTTCACCACTCTCTTATTTCCAAACTTTCCACTATGTCTTCTGGGCCCTATGTTTTCAGTAAACTTCTGTTACTTCTTGTCCTTTATTGGGAATTTTCTCTTTTCTAAAAGTACTATTTCCACTGTGTCTGACTTAAATAGACATTGCTCATTTTTATCATGTTCCATGCAAACCAGAATAAGAAAATGGTACCTGCATTATTTCTAGGCCATTAATATTTTACTTAACATCAAAACCCTGTTCCTCTGAGGAGTTACAGAGAGCATGTATATCTTCACTGCCAACTACTAGTAATTCCATACTTGACCAAGTCAGTGGGTCATTCCTCAGAACAGACTGTAGTGCTAATCACTTCTACTATCCATTTGCCCAAATTTTTAACATTCATCTATTGCATTTATCTACAACATATTTACTCTACATTCAACCACATGTCATTGTCTTCTGTATTCTAAATTTAATGAAGTCCTCAAAAGCCACTAGAGTCAAAATTCTTATGCTTTACCTCACCCCTGGCCATAATGTAATTCAAAATAAACATAATTTTAAATCATAAAATAAAGGTAAGCTTTTTAGAAGAATGATTTTTCTTACATAGCTGCTTCCTGGCTCTTTCTTAAAGTATATGATAAGTTTCCATATTGGAAAATTCAACACTGATTAGGTAAAGACTCATGGATAATGTGGAGAAAATAACAACTGCACAAATGGGTCCCTATTCCAGTTACTCTTGCTGCATATTTAATAATGTCAGTTCACCAGCCTGATACCACAAAAATTCATGGGTCAGGCATTAATACAGAGAACTATGGTATTAAGTTGTCTCTGTCTCTTAACACATAGAGTTACAACAGGAAAACTTGTCAACTGAGAGGTAATTTGACTGCTACTCCATAGAATCGTCCAGAGACATTTTCACTAGCATGTCTAGTGTTTAAAGCTGTCTATGGACTAGACCTCAACAGGTGTTGTCCACCAAAGCACCTGATGTGGTCCCTCCATTACAGCTATGGAAGTCTCTGAGTAGTTGAATTTCTTACACAATAGATCATGACTCCCAAAGTATATGTTCTACTAAGTAGATTCTGCGTCACCTACTCTGGATTAGTTTAGGAAGTTACATGGTATCATCTGCCAGATTTTATTGGTTATCAGTGACTCATAGCTTCTCCAGATTCAAGTGAAGGGATATACTTCTACCTCTTGATGAAAGAATTTATACCATTAAAAAAAAAAAAAAAACAACTACGCCACTATGAGTCAGCCACATATCAGAGAAAACATTCAATGTTTGTTTTTTTGGGATTGGCTAACTTCCATAGGGGGAACATGGGAGGAATAGATGTATCCTAGATAGGGCAGAGGGTGGGAGGGAAAAGGAGGGGGCATGGGATTAACAAGGATGGTGGAATGTGATAGACATCATTATCCAAAGTACATGTATGAAGACATGAATTGGTGTCAACATACTTTATATACATCCAAATATATAAACAATAGTGCTGTATATGTGTAATAAGAATTATAATGCATTCTGCTGTCATTTATTTATCTTAAAAATCAATTAAAAATCAATTTCAATATCATTAAAAATGCAAATATGTTTTTCCTTAGATGAACCCACAACAATGTCCCAAAATAATACTCAATAGTGAATTTTTCCATTCTTCAGAGTGATTCAAAACCTGTTCCCTTTTAGAATTCTTGCATGTGCTAGTTAGAAAACTAGTATGTACCTCTAGTGTGACTATATAAACTTGAATAACTGTATGCTTTTGATTGTGGATAGGGCCTGTATTATACATCTAACCAATAAGATATGGCCAAGGTGAAGTTCCACTTCTGTCTTCTAGGATTTTACACACACACATACACACATACTCATACACACACACACACACACACACACACACACACACACACCCTAGGTTCTATACAGTAGGAGCTCAATTTTTCCCACTATACCTGCAAACTTTTTCTACCAATAACAAACTCTTTTCCTTTTATAAAGACGGAAAGAGCTTCCTTTTCTTCATGACTGGAAAATTTCCTCAAGGCAGAATTTGTAATGGTTACATTATCTGAATATAATTAAATAGTATTAAAATTATAATAAAATGTTAACCAAAATAGCAAAAATCTTAACCTCTTATGTTTTACAAAAACAGATACTTAGTTCAAATTACTATTGCTTGAATCTATAAAAAGTAAAACAAGTAATTTGGGAATGTCTGCTTGAAACTGTAAGATAATAGTTTAGAGAAGACCAACATTTACATTAAAAAAAAACTAAAAAACAACATCATCAACAATTGTGAATAGACTGGAGAATTCCATGGACCTGCAGTACTTGAGGGGCCATGAATCTTCTAAGAAGTTAGTTTTACTGATAAAAGACAATGTTTCCTTGTAGCTGCTAAAGTCTTAAGCTATATATGATAAAGTTGTAAACACTTCATAAAGAACAAAGGAAATATCAGGGACTATTTTGATTTTATTAGATAAAGCAGACAGACATTATCATTGGCGGCAAGAACTTGAAGCTAGACTCTAAAGAGAACAGAAGCATGCAGAAGTAAACCTACCATTCTGAACTATATTTTTCTTTAAGTTTTTTTTTTTTTGTCAATCTTAAACAGTGTAGGTCAACAAGATATTATATCACAAAGAAATAGAAAACTCCAAAGACCTTTTGGATGACTTAAAGGAGACAAAACTTGAAACTCTGACTTTACCAAAGTTGAAAACCATAATAAGTATCCCACTTGTGCTCCCAGAATTCCTGGTAGACCACGTGTTGTAGTTTAGATATGAAGTGTTCCCAAAAAGTGTGAGAGAATGCAAGAACATTCAGAAGTAAAATGATGCCCTTATGAGAGTCGTAACCTAATCAGTGTTTAAAACCTAATCACCTCTGACATAGATTAACTGGATGGAAACCATGAGCAGGTAGGGTGTGGTTAGAGGAGATAAAACAGTGGGCTGTGCCTTTAGAGTTATATTTTGTTTCTGGTGAGCACAGCTCTCTCTGCTTCCTGTTGTCAGGTCTTGATCTGCTTTCCTCTGTCAGGCCCTTCCACCATGATGTTCTGACTCACCTTAGGCCCAGAGCAATGGAGACTGCTGTCAATGGACTGAAACATTTGAAACCATTAGTCCCAAATAAACATTTCTTCCTCTACATTGTTCTTGTCAATTCTTTTGGTCACAGAGACAAAAAGCTGATTGAAACACTAAATGTTAAAAATAAAGAGTAGATGCAAGGTCTTAAAAACTGAAAATGAACTGCAGCCCAAATAAATTATGGAAATTAGTAAAAATGCTTTTATTCTGGCAACCTTGTAGGGAATAAGGGAAATCTACTACATGGAAGATTCCCATAATTTTCATACACATTGTTTGGAACTCAACAAGAAGTTATTAGGCCTTCCAAGAAACTAGACTAAAGGAAATGAAAATTGATAATAGAAAGATATTCAAGTGATCTGTATAAGTTACCTGATAAATATTTCAAGGTAGATGTAATTAAGATATTAAAGAAAATAGATAGTGAGATGGAAAATATTGGAAGCTCTTTATACGACTCAAATAGAAATGGTAGACTAAAATACAATTATTGAAAGTAAGAATTCAATAGTAGAAACACGTTTAATGAGACTACTAGCATAGTTCAGTACTGTTTATTCACAAGAGACAAATGTGAATAGTTGGTATTTGAAAAATGGTTAATTCAAATTAATATGTGCTATTAGTATAAAATATGCATTGCATTTCAAAGACAGTAAAAAATTTAAATTAAAAGAATTATTTAATTAAAAGAATTTAAATTGAATTGTAGTGTATCTTATATTCTCCACCATTGGTCTGTTTTTTTCTCCACCATGTATCTGTTTTTATACCAATACCATGCTGTATACCATGTATAACAATACTATGCTTTGTAATAGAATTTGAAGTCAGATGATGCCTCCTGCATATTTTTTTTTTTTTTTGGCTTAGACTTGTTTGGCTATTCTGGGTCTTTTATTCTTCTAAGTGAATTTTAGGACAGTTTTTTTTTCTAGTTTTATAAAGAATATCATTGAAATTTTGATAACATTTTCATTGAATCTTTGTATTGCTTTTGGTATTATGGCCATTTTAAAAATATTAATTCTGCCTATCCATAAACATGGAAAATCTTTCCATCTTCTTTCATCTTTTCAAATTTCTTTCTTCAATATTCCATAGTTTCTGTGTATAAATAATCTCCTTGGTTAAACTTATTCATAGGTTTCTGGTTATTTTTTTATTTGTTCAGTTTATTGTGAATTGGATTCTTTTCCTGCTTTCTTTCACAGTAGATTCATTATTGTTATATAGGAAAACTACTTATTTTTATATGTTGATTATATAACATGCTACTTTGCTGAATTTGTTTATTAGTTCTAGCAGTTGTTTGGTGGAGCTTTTTGGATCTCCTAAGTATAGGATCATATCATCTGCAAACAATGATTTGACTTTTCCCTTCCCTATTTTTATCCTTTTTATTTTCCTCTCTTGCCTAATTGCTCTGGTTAGATTTTCTAGCACTATATTAAATATTCTTTTCTAGCACTATATTAAATATTAAATAGGAGGGAGTGAGTATGGACAAACTTGTCTCATTTCAGATTTTACAGGGAATGCTTTCGATATTTCCCCATTAATTTATGACATTGGCTTTGGATTTTTGGTATGTAGTCTTTGTGACAGTGTGGTAGATTCCTTCTATCCCTGATTTCTTTGGTGTTATTTTTAATCAAGAATGGATGCTAAATTTTGTTACAGGCTTTCTTTTCATTTATTAAGATAACTAACTGATTTTTATCCTTAATTTCATCTATGTGATAAATTATGTTTATAGATTTCAATATATTTAATCATTCTTGCATCCTGGTACCCTGAGATAAAACCAACTTGGTCACAATGTATAATCTTTTTAATATGTTGTTGAATATATATAAAATTTGCTAAAATTTTATTAAGGAGTTTTGCATTTAAGTTTATCATAGATATTGTTTTGTAATTTTCTTCCCTTGATGTGTCTTTACCTGATTTTAATCACAGTGCTAATGGCTTTATAGATGAATTTGGAAGGGCTCCATCCTTTTCTATTTCATAGAATAATTTGAGGAACATTGGCATTAGTTATTCTCTAAAGATCTGGTAGAATTCAACTGAGAATCCATCTAGCCCTGGGCATTTCTTTATTGAAAGAATATGTATAACTGCTTCTATCTCATTACTACTTATTGGTCTGTTTATGTTTTCTATGGCCTTTTGATTCAATTTTGGCATATCCTACATGTCTAGAAAATTATTAATTTCTTATAGGTTTTTCAATTTATTAGCATATAGGTTTTCAAAATACTCCCTAATGATCCCCTGGATTTCTATGATGTCTGTGGTAATTTTTCCTTAAAGTTAAAATACACACACACACACACACACACACACACACACAGAGCTTAGGCAGTGTGTGTGTATAAAAAGAGTAAGATATTAGATATAAACTAATATAGATTAGTGAAAACATGAAATACAAATGAAATGCTTACTGTAATTTTTTTCCTTTTTTTTATTGGTTGTTCACAACATTACAAAGCTCTTGACATATCATATTTCATACATTAGATTGAAGTGGGTTATGAACTCCCAATTTTACCCCAAATAATGACAGACTGATTTTAGAAGTAGCCACTATTTCTTATAAACAGAAACAAAAATTATAAAAGTGAAAAGGAAAAGGATATACTACATAAACTTTAACTTCAAGGAAACCAGTTTATCTATTCTAATATCATATACTATAGCCTTTAATAAGGAAATATTACCAGAAATAGAGATGCTTCATAGTGACAGAAGAGTAAATTCAACAGGAAGGCACAATAATTTTAAATTTTATGTACTTAAAAAGAAAACTTCATAAAATGGATAGAAATTGTAGCCAAAATAAGAATATCAATAATCAATGGGAAATTTTAAGACCCTGCATCAATTGCAGATGAGAAAACATAAGGGCACATGTAATCTGAATAACACAAACTTTTTAGTGTGCAAAATCAAATCATATATCTCCAGTTCAAAACTTTCTGCATATTAAACTCCAATTCAGCTTCTCCAAAATCTTCTCAAAAATGTTCATAAAGATATGAGCAAGAAAGAAACAGCACAACTTCTCTAAATCAGATGTATGCTGCCAGCTTAGGCAGTCAGAACTTAAAATTTCCACACAACCTCAATATTGGGTCTAGATCAGTGATTTGTTCAAATTGAAACTAGCAAATGGTTCAAAGATACTGTACCTTTTCTATAAGGTAGTGTATAGTCAGTACACACAAAACTAGGAATTATCCCTCCCTTTTTCTATTAATAAACTACCCTTTTATTGGTTAAGATCCACTCCTGAATTCTATGCTATGGGGGGAAAAGAAGCTTAAATTCAAAACCATAACAATAACAACAACAAACTGGAAATTTGTTATGTTCTTCCAGTCCTCCTCTTTGTATCTCTATTTAATCTACAACAGTGGCTTAAAGAAGAAATGTTTGTTCTAGGGAAATAAATCTTTAAGGTTGCAGTTCAGATCCTGGTGGTTCTAGCAGGAGCATTAATTTTTTCAGGGGTGTCTCAAATATCCCCTCACAGACATGTCTACTACACTGACATTTTAATGTGCCTCTCTCAAAAGCAGAAAGTTTCCTCCCAACAAACTAATACACTCTGACATTTATCATTCTGGTTACATATTTGGTTAGTGATGAACTTTAGAATTTCTTTTTTTTTTTTTACTTTTTAAAAGTAAATTGTGGTATCGATTTTTGGACATTTTTTTTCATCTCCCATCATTATTTGGTTATCTATATCATTTCAATTGCCCTAGATACTAATGTTATCTGGAACGAGTTAAAATTAATATCCTCCAGAATTCTTTCTCCTATCAGTTGGTCTGCAGAGAGCCTGAGTTTCTTTAGGCAGAGGCTACACTGGAATCATATCTGTTCTTTATTTCTTAGCATAGTGCCTGATGAAAGAGGATGCTGAAGAGCAATTTGAAGAATAATGTGTTGTGATTATTAAGTGTAACATAATCTATTGCTTGATATTATAGTCTCAGTAAATTATTTTTCAGTGTATATTAACTAAAAACAGACAATGATATTTCTGTAGTTACATTATGCTACATAACTCTTTGAAAGGATGTGGCCCACTGGCATATAAAGGAATTTCAGTCCATTTGTGGATTAGAGATATTAAAATTGGATCTTAAATGGCTATTTTATTGGTAATCTGTATTTTTCACATATAAATCTTTTAAAAATGCATTTTGATGCCAAGAGGGAAAAAAAAGTTATGAAACATTGGTCAATTTCAAAGCATTTCACTGATTGATCTTAACATATCTTAATATAGGCATTTGTTAAATTTTAGGTCCTTTTTCACAGAAAACATCATTTAATTTATTGTGGAATCCAATAGAATCTTTGCATATACCAACAGATGTTTAAGTGCGAAAGGAAAAATGTTTGGAATATTTTTAGATGTAATTAACACAGCACATGTTATAAGTAATTTGTACCTTTAAAAATTGCTTGCAGTAGTTTTCTTCTTTATAAATAATTTGACCTTGAATAACACAATTTTCAGGAGGTGGCACAAAACTTCTGGCACATTTAATCTTAGATTTCTCTACAAATTTCTTCTGTATTTGTTTTCTTGGCTCTACAAAAGAACTACTTTCAGAAATCAAGACAATTACAATATAGAGTCAAGGAAAAGTTTCAGATCTTTTTAGATATTTAAGCAGTTAGTTTGTTTAAATCAATTAACTGTAACTTTTACCCAAAGTAAGCATCAAAATTCTGATTGAGGGAGATACCCACTGGAGTCAGGCTGGGCCCAGGACTGCCTTGCTGACCTGTATGGGAGCCAGGGCCCAGGGTAGGCCCAGGTCCATCCAGCCACTGGCAGAGCCCCACTAGAGCTCAGGCCCGGCCCCGACCCACCTCACTGACCTGTGCAGGAGCCAGGGCCCAGGGTAAGCTTGGGCCCCCTCCCCACCACCACTACCTGGGAGCCCAGGTCTAACCCACTTCCATCTTGAGACAGTGCAACCATCCCCATAGCCTTCTCCATGCAGTAGCCTTTACCTTGGGACAACAGACAGAGCCTAAAAGCAGTTGCATCTTGGAACAGGCATCTCAAAGCCAGTGCAAGGCCCACCCTTTTAGCCCTATCTATCTCTGAAAGATGTTTCATCCATCTTGAGGCACCTCCACTGCTATCTGGAGTTACCTCCTGCTATTGCCATCACCACCTATAGTTGCAGTTTCATCCCTCCTGGGACACTGCCAGGGTCTGGAAGCCCAACACCAAGATAAGATCCAGATAATCTGCACAGATACTATAAGATTATAGGGTAGAAACTGTAATACCTGAGATCCACAGTGCAAGTAAGAAAATCAGATAGACAACATGAAAAAAAAGGGGGGGGGTATGGGAAGGAAAGTGTCCCAAACAAACCAGGACACTATAATAACAGAACCCATGGACAGCGCAGTTGATAAAATGTCAGAGGAGTTCAGAATGTTCATAATTAAAATGATCTATGAATTAAAGAATGACCCAAATGAGCAAATACAGGCAAAAATTAATCACTCTAACAAGGAGATAAGAGAGCAAATACAGGCAACGATTGATGACACCAGTAAACAGATAAAGGAGCAAATATAGGAATCCATTGATCACATCAACAAAGAGATAAGGGAGCAAATACAGGTAGCAAAAGATTACTTCAAGAAAGAGATAAAGATTCTGAAAAAATACTCATAAATCCTTGAGATGAAGAAAACAATAAACCAAATTAAAAAACTCAATAGAAAGCATAAACAACAGACTAGATCACTTGGAAGACAGTAAGTCAGATAATGAAGACAAAGTATACAATCTGGAAAATAAAGTTGATCACACAATGAAGATAGTAAAGAACCATGAGCAGAGCATCAAAGAATTATGAGATAGCATCAAAAGATCAAAATTAAGAGTTATTGAATAGAGGAAGGCACAAAGTTACAAACCAAAGGAATGCACAAATCTCTTCAATGTGATAGTATCAGAAAATTTCCAAACATAATGCCCTCTTTCACTGCTTCTATTTAACATAATTCTTGAAACACTGGCCAAAGCAATTAGACAGATGAAACAAAGGAATACAGATGGGTAAAGAAGAACTCAAACTAGCACATTTTGCTAACAATATGATTCTATATCTAGAAGACCCAAAAAATTTCACCAGAAAACTTCTAGAACTAGGAAATAAATTCATCAAAGTAGTGGGATGTAAAATCAATACCCATAAATTAAAGGCATTTCTGTATATCAGTGATAAATTCTCTAAAAGGGAAATGGGAAAAACTACCCCATTTACAATAGCCTCAAAAACAAACAAACAAACAAAAAACTTGGGAACTAACTTAAGGAAAGAGGTGAAAGACCTCTACAATGAAAACTACAAAATACTAAAGAAAGAAATTAAAGAAGAACTTAGAATATGGAAAGATCTATCTTGTTTTTGGATAGGCAGAATTAATATTGTCAAAATGACCATACTACCAAAAGCGCTATCCATATTTAATGCAATTCCAATCAAAATCCCAATGACATTCCTCATAGAAATACAAAAAGCAATCATGAAATTAATCTGGAAAAATAAGACACCCAGAATAGCTAAAGCAATCCTTAGCAAGAAGAAGAAAGCAGGCGCCATCACCAGATGTTAAGCTATACTACAGAGCATTAGTAACAAAAACACATGGTATTGGCACCAAAACAGACTGGTAGACCAATGGTACAGAATAGAGGACACAGAGACTAACCCATATAATTAAAGTTATTTTATATTACACAAAGGCACCAAAAATATGTATTGGAGGAAAGACAGCCTCTTTAACAAATGGCACTGGGAAAATTGGAAATCCATATACAACAAAATGAAATTAAACACCTATGTCTCACAATGCACAAAAATCAACTCAAAGTGGATCAAGGACCTAGGAATAAAAAAAGAAACACTGCATCTATTAGAAGAAAAAGTAGGCCCAAATCTCCATCACGTGGGATTAGGCCCCAACTTTCTTAATAAGACTGCTATAGGGCTAGGGATGTGGCTCAAGCAGTAGCGGGCTCACCTGGCATGTGTGGGGCGCTGGGTTCGATCCTCAGCACCACGTAAAAATAAAATAAAGATATTGTGTCCACTGAAAACTAAAATATAAATATTAAAAAATTCTCTCTCTCTTTAATAAAAGACTGCTATACTGCAAGAATAATATCAAGAATCAATAAATGGGATGGATTCAAACTAAAAATCTTCTTCTCGGCAAAAGAAACAATCAGTGAGGTGAATAGACAGCCTACAATTTGGGAACAAATTTTTACCACATGCATGTCAGATAAACCAGTAATCTATGGGGTACATAAAGAACTCAAAAATCTTAACACCACAAAAACAAATAACCCAATCAACAAATGGGTCAACAAACTGAACAGACACTTCTCAGAAGAAGATATACAATCAATCAACAAATATATTAAAATAATGTTCAAAATCTCTAGCAATTAGAGAAATGTAAATCAAAACAACTCTAAGATTTCATCGCCCTCCAGTCAGAATGGCAGCTATTAAGAATACAAACAATAATAAGTGTTGACGAGGATGTGGGAGAAAAGCCACACTCATACATAACTGGTGGGATTGCAAATTGGTGCAGCCAATATGGAAAGCAGATGGAGAATCCATGGACAACTGGGAATGGAACTGCCATTTAACCCAGCTATCCCACACCTTGGCTCATACCCCAAAGACTTTAAAACAGCATATTATAGGAACACAGCCATATCAATGTTTATAACAACACAATTCACAATAGCTAAATTGTGGAACCAACCCAGATACCCTTCAGTAGATAAATAGATAGGGAAATTTTGGTGTATATACACAATGGAACATTACACAGCATTAAAAGAGAATCATGGCATTTGCAGGTAAATGGATCAAGTTGGAGAATATAATGCGAAATGAAGTTGGTCAATCCCAAAAAAACAAATGCCAAATGATTTCTCTGATTTAAGGATTCTGATTCATAATATGCTATTGGGGGGTGGTGATTAAATGCACCTTAGATAGGACAAAGGGGAAAAGGGGAGGGAGCATGGAAGTAGCAAAGATGGTGGAATGAGATGGATATCATTGGGACTTTCACAAAGATGGCGGCGGGAAGTGAGTGAGCTGCTCTGTGCTCCGCGCCGCCGCTCCCGCAGCGTGTGTTGCCACGTCTTAAAAGAAAAAGTAAAGATCATTAAAGGAGATCTGTCGACAAAGACTAAGCACCATTTCAAGAAAGGGGCCTAGGTGGAGTGAATCCGTCACGACTCCAGCCAAGGTGGAGTGAGTCTGTCACGATTCCAGCGCGAGCAGTAAGGCTGCAGCCCCCGAGCTGCCGGCTCTCTTGTCCCCTTTTTCTTCTCCACTCCGCCTTCCCGCTTTGCTTCTCCCCCGCCATCTCTTCTCCCATGCTCACTCCCTAAATCTAGATCTCAATTTCTTTTCCCCGCCCTGCCCGCTCTCTCGCGTGCCCAGTCACCCCGCACGGGCCCTGCGGGGCTGCCTCCCCTCCCCCAGCCTCCACCCCCTCCCCGGGCGTTCCAACGGCTGCAGCTGGGCCGCGGTTGCCGCCGCCACTTCCTGCGGAGCACCTTAGAGCAGACTCTTCACCGTGCGAGTGAGCCGCAGACCCGCCCAGTAAAATGGAACAGCTGATGAGGGACAATTTAAAATCTAAGTGATCCAACATGGCGGCGGATGCAGAGATATCAAGTCTCTAACCCCTTCAGCAGCGCGGGCATAGGAAGAAGTAAACTATCAAAATGCTGTTTGCTCAGGACCACTAGGCAATGTTGAGCTGAAGTGGATCCGGGGGCGAACAGTCTGGCCTTCTCAGAACATACCAAGCCCGGATTGGCTGCATTCTAGCTCTGGTTCACCTGCTTCTCAGGACTCAGCACTAACGATCCCGCTGAAATAACTAGTCGGCCCACCTGAACTCACAGAGGTAAAAGCCAACTGAGCAAGATAGCCAGACCGAGGGAATCAGGAGTGACATGGGACTAGTGGCGCAGAACTCCTGGCTACCGCTCCCACCAGTGCTGACAACAGAGGTCCCTTGCACCAGCTACCAGGGGAGTTGCTACCTGAGGGCAAACAAATTCGCTGGGGGTCCTCAGGCCCAAGCTCTACAAACTTAGGGTCTGAGGGAGGCAAACAGAAAGGGTATGCCCAGGCATCCATGAAAACAGGGCTCCCAGGAGCAGCAGACCTGGCATGTAGCCAGTATTGTGGTGAGTGTCACAGGTGAGCGGGGCCTAGCTTGAGGAAACACAAGAGAAGGCCCTAGACACTCAGGATTGGAGACCCGCACAGTCTGGGAGGAAGAGCTGATGCACAGTGATTGGATCCCACCTATCAAGAAGAGAAGCTTGGCCCAGTGGGCATAGCCCCACCTACTGGAAGAGAAGTTAATCGAGCTCTATGACTGAATTTATTATTATTATTATTATTATTATTTTTATGATTATTATTAGTATTTTTTAAATTTTATTTTCATTTTTTGTTGTTGTTGTTGTTGTTCTTTAACTTTTTATTAATGGTTTCAATTTTTTAATTCTTTTTATTTTATTATTATTACTATTATTTTTTAAACTTTAATTTCCATTTTTGTATTATCATCATAAATTTTTTTTTTTGGTTTTAAATTTTTGGGTTTTTTTTGTTTTTTCTTTCTTTCTTTTCACTTTTTTCTTTTGTCTTTTCATTTCTTTTCAATTTTCTTATTCCCCCTTCCTTGAATTCTACCTGCCTACACTCATTCTCTTTAGTGACTTCTTCCCTTCCCTTCTAATATCTCTCCTCCCAAGCATCAAATAAATTTATAAGAGTAAACAGTAACTCAGCAGTCAAACAGAACAAGAAGTAACATGAGCATAAAAAAGCAAGGAAGAAAAGGAGTACAAACAATGAAGGACAGCCTAAATATTCAGGAGGACCTAGAGTCATCAGAAAAATGGCCATATAAAGAACTCAAGGAATACCTTAGACAGATGGAAAGGAACCTTAAAGATCATATTGAAAATGAATTACATAAACAGATAAAAGAAGAAGTTAAGCATCTTTATCAGGAGATAGAGATTATAAAAAAATCAAACAATAATTCTAGAAATGAAGGAAATGATAAACCAAATTAAAAACTCAATCGAGAGTATCACTAACAGAGTGGAGCAAGTAGAAGCCAGAACGTCAGATAATGAAGACAAAATATATCATCTTGAAAAGAGTCTAGCCAACTCAGATAGGCTGGTAAAAAATCATGAGAAAAACATCCAAGAGATTTGGGATAACATAAAAAAAACCAGACTTACGAGTCATCAGGATAGAGGAAGGTACAGAGATTCATACCAAGGGAATGAGTAACCTGCTGAATGAAATAATTACAGAAAACTTTCCAGAAATAAAAAAGGAAACAGATATACAAATTGTAGATGCATACAGGACACCGAGCACACAAAATCACAGTAGACCAACGCCAAGACACATTGTTATGAAGATATCCAATATACAGAACAAAGAGAAAATATTAAAAGCTACAAGAGAAAGGAGGCAGATTACATTTAGGGGTAAACCAATAAGGTTAACAATGGATTTTTCATCACAGACGCTGAAAGCCAGAAGATCCTGGAACAACGTATTTCAAACATTGAAAGACAATGGATGCCAACCAAGAATTCTGTATCCAGCAAAATTAAGCTTCAGGTATGACAACGAAGTAAAAATCTTTCATGATAAACAAAAGCTAAAAGAATTTGTAGCCAGAAAACCAGCATTGCAAAGCGTCTTGAGCAAAACACTACACGAGGAAGAAATGAAAAACAATGACCAAAACCATCAGTGGGAAGTGCCTCGGTAAAGACAGAGGACGGAGGGAAAGCTAATCATGGAGAAACAAACTAAATTAGAAAAAAAAAGAGATAAATAATCAAACATGGCAGGAAGTACAAACCATACATCAATAGTAACTCTAAACGTTAATGGCTTAAACTCTCCAATAAAGTGACATAGGCTGGTAACATGGATTAAAAAAAACAAATCCAACAATATGCTGCCTCCAGGAGACACATCTGATTGGAAAAGACATACACAGGCTGAAGGTGAAAGGTTGGGAAAAAAATATACCACGCACACGGTCCTCGTAAGCAAGCATGGGTGGCCATTCTCATATCGAATAAAATCGACTTCAAGACTAAGTTAATCAAAAGGGACAAGGAAAGACATTATATACTGTTAAAAGGAACCATTCACCAACAAGACATAACAATTATCAATATTTATGCACCAAATAATGGTGCTGCGACTTTCATAAAACAAACACTCCTCAAGTTCAAGAATCAAATAGACCACAACACAATAATTATGGGTGACTTCAACACACCTCTCTCACCATTGGACAGATCCTCCAAACAAAAGTTGAATAAAGAAACTATTGACCTCAATACCACAATCAATAACCTAGACTTAACTGACATATATAGAATATATCAACCATCATCAAGTGGATATACTTTTTTCTCAGCAGCACATGGATCCTTCTCAAAAATAGACCATATATTATGCTATAGGGCAACTCTCAGTAAATATAAAGGGGTGGAGATAATACCATGCATTTTGTCAGATCATAATGGAATGAAACGGGAAATCAATGATAAAAGAAGGAAGGAAAAATCCTACATCACATGGAAAATGAACAATATGTTACTGAATGATCAATGAGTTACAGAAGACATAAAGGAGGAAATCAAAAAATTCTTAGAAATAAATGAAAATACAGACACAACATATCGGAATCTATGGGACACAATGAAAGCAGTTTTAAGAGGGAAATTCATCGCCTGGAGGTCATTCCTCAAAAAAAGGAAAAACCAACAAATAAATGAGCTCACACTTCATCTCAAAGCCCTAGAAAAGGAAGAGCAAAACAACAGCAAATGTAGCAGAAGGCAAGAAATAATTAAAATCAGAGGAGAAATCAACGAAATTGAAACAAAAGAAACTATTGAAAAAATTAACAAAACTAAAAGTTGGTTCTTTGAAAAAATAAATAAGATCGACAGACCCTTAGCCATGCTAACGAAGAGAAGAGAGAGAACTCAAATTACCAACATACGGGATGAAAAAGGCAATATCACAACAAATGCTAAAGAAATACAGAAGACAATTAGAAATTATTTTGTAAACCTATATTCCAATAAAATAGAAGATAGTGAAGACATTGATAAATATCTTAAGTCATATGATTTGCCCAGACTGAGTCAGGAGGATACACACAATTTGAACAGACCAATATCAATGGATGAAATAGAAGAAGCAATCAAAAAACTACCAACCAAGAAAAGCCCAGGACCGGATGGATACACAGCGGAGTTTTACAAAACCTTTAAAGAAGAATTAATACCAATACTTTTCAAGTTATTTCAGGAAATAGAAAAAGAGGAAGCTCTACCAAATTCATTCTATGAGGCCAACATCACCCTGATTTCGAAACCAGACAAAGACACCTCAAAGAAAGAAAACTACAGACCAATATCTCTGATGAACCTAGATGTAAAAATCCTCAATAAAATTCTGGCACATAAAAAAAATTGTGCACCATGATCAAGTAGGATTCATCCCTGGAATGCAAGGATGGTTCAATATACGGAAATCAATAAATGTTATTCACCACATCAATAGACTTAAAGATAAGAACCATATGATCATCTCAATAGATGCAGAAAAAGCATTTGACAAAGTACAGCATCCCTTTATGTTCAAAACATTAGAAAACTAGGGATAACAGGAACTTACCTCGACATTGTAAAAGCTATCTTTGCTAAGCCTCAGGCTAGCATCATTCTGAATGGAGAAAAATTGAAGACATTCCCTCTAAAATATAGAACAAGACAGGGATGCCCTCTATCACCACTTCTATTCAATATAGTTCTCGAAATACTGGCCAGAGCAATTAGACAGATGAAAGAAATTAAAGGCATAAAAATAGGAAAAGAAGAACTTAAATTATCACTATTTGCGGATGACATGATTCTATACCTAGAAGACCCAAAAGGGTCTACAAAAAAACTAGTAGAGCTAATAAATGAATTCAGCAAAGTGGCAGGATATAAAATCAACACACATAAATCAAAGGCATTCCTGTATATCAGCGACAAAACTTCTGAAACGGAAATGAGGAAAAACACTCCATTCACAATATCCTCAAAAAAAAAAAATAAATAAAATACTTGGGAATCAACCTAACAAAAGAGCTGAAAGACTTATACAATGAAAACTATAGAACCCTAAAGAGAGAAATAGAAGAGGATCTTAGAAGATGGAAAAATATACTCTGTTCATGGATAGGCAGAACTAACATTATCAAAATGGCGATATTACCAAAAGTTCTCCATAGGTTTAATGTAATGCCAATCAAAATCCCAATGGCATTTCTTATAGAAATAGATAAAGCAATCATGAAATTCATATGGAAAAATAAAAGACCCAGAATAGCAAAAACAATTCTAAGCAGGAAGTGTGAATCAGGTGGTATAGCGATACCAGATTTCAAACTATATTACAGAGCAATAGTAACAAAAACAGCATGGTACTGGTACCAAAACAGGTGGGTGGACCAATGGTACAGAATAGAGGACACAGAGACTAATCCACAAATCTACAACTATCTTATATTTGAAAAAGGGGCTAAAAGCATGCAATGGAGGAAGGATAGCATCTTCAACAAATGTTGTTGGGAAAACTGGAACTCCATATGCAACAAAATGAAACTGAATCCCCTCCTCTCGCCATGCACAAATGTTAACTCAAAGTGGATCAAGGAGCTAGATATCAAATCAGAGACTCTGCATCTGATAGAAGAAAAATTTGGTTGCGATTTACATATTGTGGGGTTGGGCTCCAAATTCCTTAATAGGACACCTATAGCACAAGAGTTAATAACCAGAATCAACAAATGGGACTTTCTTAAACTGAAAAGTTTTTTCTCAGCAAGAGAAACAATAAGAGAGGTAAATAGGGAGCCTACATCATGGGAACAAATTTTTACTCCTCACACTTCAGATAGAGCCCCAATATCCAGAGTATACAAAGAACTCAAAAACTTAGACAATAAGAAAACAAATAACCCAATCAACAAATGGGCCAAGGACATGAACAAACACTTCACAGAGGACAACATACAATCAATCTACAAGTACATGAAAACATGCTCATCATCTCTAGCAGTCAAGGAAATGCAAATCAAAACCACCCTAAGATACCATCTCACCCTAGTAAGATTGGCAGCCATTATGAAGTCAAACAACAACGAGTGCTGGCGAGGATGTGGGGAAAAGGGTACACTTGTGCATTGCTGGTGGGACTGCAAATGGGTGCGGCCAATTTGGAAAGCAGTATGGAGATTCCTGGGAAAGCTGGGAATGGAACCACCATTTGACCCAGCTATTGCCCTTCTCGGACTATTCCCTGAAGACCTTAAAAGAGTGTACTATTGGGATACTTCTACATTGATGTTCATAGCAGCACAATTCACAATAGCTAGACTGTGGAACCAACCTAGATGCCCTTCAATAGATGAATGGATAAAAAAATGTGGCATTTATACACAATGGAGTATTACTCAGCACTAAAAAAGGGAAATTGCATGGAAATGGAGGGAGACCCTCATTGTTATACAAAATTACATAGAAGAGGTTGTGAGGGGAATGGGATAATAAACATGGAGGGAAATTAATTACAGTAGATGGGGTAGAGAGAGAAGATGGTTGGGGAGGGGAGGGGGGATAGTAGAGGATAGGAAAGGTAGCAGAATACAACAGTCACTAATATGGCAGTATATAAAAATGTGGATGTGTAACCGATGTGATTCTGCAATCTGTATTTGGGGTAAAAATTGGAGTTCATAACCCACTTGATTCTAATGTATGAAATATGATATGTCAAGAGCTTTGTAATATTGTGAACAACCAATAAAAAAAGAGTAAAAAAAAAGAGATGGATATCATTAACCTAAGTACATGTATGAAGACATTAATGGTGTGACTCTATTTTGTGTACAACTAGAGAAATGAAAAATCATGCTCTATGTGTGTAATATGAATTGTAATGTATACTGCTGTCATATATAAGAAATTGAAAATTTTTTAAAGTGAAAAATATAATTCTTATTGAGGTTCCAGTGTACTGAAAAAATGTGCAAATGTAGGTTATTGTTCTCATTCTAGTTTGTCACATGTACTTAAATATAATTGTTGCTGTTATGGTTTGGATGGAACGTGTCCCCCAAAAGCTAATGTGTGAGACAATGCAAGAAGGTTTGGAGGAGAAATGGTAGGGTTATAGCCTTAACTTAATCAGTGAATTAATTCCTGATGGGATTAACTGAGTGGTTGCTGTGAGCAGGTGGAGTTTGGCTGGAGGAAGTGTTTCATGGGAAAGGAAAAGTATGGGGTATATATTTTGTATCTGGAGAGTGGCGTTTTTTTTTTCCTCATGTGTGCTATTTCTCTTTGGCCACACTGTTCAGCCATGATGTCCTGCTTCACCTTAAGTTCAAAGGAATGGAGCTGGCCTTCTGTGGACTAAGACCTCTGAAACTGTGAACCCTCTAATGACTTTTCTTCCTCTAAAGTTGCTCTGGTTGTGTGCTTTAGTCATCAGCAGAGAAAAAGCAGACTAAAATAGCTGCCTATCCTTGTCTTAAGAGGCTACTATAGGAAATAGAGTTTAATGTATTCAATAGGATTGATTCAGATATCAAAATGTTCCTTTTTAAATGTATTCTAGGTATGAGGAATTCATAAAGCAAGATGTAAAAAAAATTATTTCGCAAGCAACAGACACTTTAAGTATGTGTTTCCTCCTTTCTTCCTCTAACAAGCATTTATTTAGTAGCTCTAAGGTATGAACACATTCTAGGCACTGTGGACATAAGGGAAGTCAGACAAATCTTTGATCTTGAGTTTCCACCCAAACAAAGAAGACAAAAGAAATAATAATAAAAGGACACTTGTACTAAAATATAGAAAGCATAATGACACAGACAAGCTCAGTGTATCATGGCAATATAGAGGTCAAATAAACGAAGCTAAACGTGGAGATCACAGATAAGAAGAAAATTCTGGAAAAGGTAATTCTTGAAAAGTGTTGAACAGTAACTCCAAGTTAGATTGTAGTTTAAAGGACAAAGTGTTCCAGGAAGAACAGTGTGAGCAATGGAAGAGAGGCACGAAACAGTATACTTTGTGCAGAGTTCTGTATGATTACATGAGATTGGCTTTAGTCATGGTATAGACCAGCTGGAAATAAGCCTATCAATGGATAGGATCAGATCAGCAAGAGCCTACAAAGCCTATTAAGACCTTTTCTTTAAGTGTGTAGGCAATTTAGAGCCAGCCACTGATTTGTACTCAGGGAGAGAGTCAAGAGGCAGATTTTGAATTCTAGACAGATAATTATGGAAAGAATATGGAATTAGTAGTTTTGAAATGAGCAAGACTGGAATTCCATCAGAACTTTTTCAGTCATGTGAAAAATTATGAGAATGATGATAGAAACTGAGAGCAAGAACAGATTTGAGAAAATATTTAGATAATACAATCACCATTACATGATTGTTAGGAAATGAAGGGTACACAGATAAGTCTTACATTGACACGTGGGAGAACGAATGAATGACTGCTAAATTGTCTGCTTGACTCCAATTTTAATACAAGATTTAGAAAATAGTATCAAATCCAGGTGAAAGAGATTTAATACCCCCCAAATCAAGACAATTACCTTAGGAGTACTTTGAAATCATGGCAGAGTGTCAAATCATTTAAGCAATTAAGAAGGTAGTTAATTTTTAGAAACTATTACCTTCATCAAAATTAAGCTTCACATTCTGTATAAAACTCTAAACATGCTTTAAAATATTTCTACAAATGTTATTTATTGCTGTCATAAGCCCTTAAATATAAGTTCTGCCTTATATTTAAGATATGTGAATATGAAGTTAATAAATGATGAATGATTATTAAAGTCCATACTTCCCAGTGTTATTATTATAAAGACATTCATATATAATTTGAATGTGAACTTTGTTTCATACACACTGTACTGAACTGAAATAGCAGAGGAGAAATATACAATCCCTGATCACAAATAGTTGTTCTAGTTTAAAGAAGAATTGTGACATATTTTTTACATTAAAAATATCCTTTATGGGTCTCTATAATCCCCCCAGAATATGCTGTCATAACTCAACAGTAACACTAAAATATAAATGTATCCTCAGAAAAAATCTGCTACTGTTCAGTTATCAGTATGTAACCCCCAGAAATCAAGACAATTACCTTAGGAGCACTTTGAAGTCATGGCAGAGTGTCAAATTGTTTAAGCAATTAAGAAGGTATTTAATTTTTAGAAACTATTTAACCTTAATCAAAATTAAGCAGCACTTTCTGTATAAAACTCTAAACATGAGCAGTACTCAGTTATCAGTACATAACCTACTGATAACTGAGCAGTAGTTACTTTTTTTATTACTTTTGTATTTTCAGACAATCAGTTTTTTGAATCATTTACATGACCTGAATATAATTTCATGTCAATAGAATTCATTGCCGCTAGTAACCAAAGTAAGACTGATTTGTGTATTTTCTTTATCTACAATTTCTTACTCGCATACTATATTTTTGTGGAACAATCCAAAACTATAAAGCATAGATTTAGCCAAGCTCTGGGCACTTTCTATTCATGATAAGGCTGATTCAATCTCTGGAACAATACATCTGTATAGAAAAGCTAGTTTGTTTTTGGATCTGGGCCTTGAGATATGAGTTTTTCAAATTATAGTTGTTCCCAATAATTGAGCAATGGGGAATGTAACCCCAAGATGTTTCTGTTTTAAATTGTCTCTAAAATATATAAGGGAGCTGTGGAAATTTTGGATGAAAACCTTCAAGTAAGGAGTTAAAAAGCTGCAAGGTGTATAAAATTAATGTGGCTTATTCACTAAGAGTAAATGCATTAGGCATTATCAGTTAGTTGAAGGGAACATTTAGGATTATGTAATAGCTTAAACATTTTATTTTACTTGTAAGGAATCTAAGACTCAGATACATTTTTAAAGTAATGTATTTCCTCAAGTCTGATGGCTAGGAAAAAGAAAATAACTTGAACCCATGTTCCATTGTTTTTAATAAATTGTGTGTATTGAGATACAACTTAAATACATTAAATTTATTCTTTTTAGGTCAGTGGTTAGTTCAGAGTTCTGACAAGTATGTACAGTCATGTAACTAACACTCAACCAAGATATCCAATGTTTACATCATTATGGATGCTTTTTAATCAGTATTCCATCTTGCCTCTTGGCAACCTGATTGTATCTCCTTGCCTACTGGTTTACCTTTCTAGAAAGCCATGAAGTGAAATAATATATTATGTGGTGTTTGGGTTCTTTCATTTGCACAATTATATTTATATTAATGAATGTGTTGTACCTATCAGTAGTTCAGTCCTTTTAGATGATGACTAAACTTTTACTTTAAAAAGGCACTATACTTAATTTATTTACCCACCAATTGATTTTTATTTATTTACTTTTGGTTATTTGGTTTCTTTTTATAGTTGCTTTTGGTTATTTTGAATAAAGCTGCTATAAATATTCTGTGTAGCCCTTTATGCAGATATATGTTTTCAAATCTCCTGGGTATAAACATACTGAGTAGGAATGCTGTGCCCTAGAATTTAACTTTATAAATAATAGCCAAATTGTTTTGCACATGTGCCTGCAGCCATGGGCCATGGGCTTTGGATAGGGATGAAAAATGGAATTGGATTTTTTTCAGCACTTTGTAAACTCAGTCTTTATATTAAGTATCTCATTTTAGTTTAATTTTAGTTAGTTGGGCATAGAGCAAGATAGCACTGGAGCAATATCCTTCAGATATGTCTCCCCACAGACACAACCAAAGAGCTATTTATATACGAAACTATCAGCACAAGAGCTAAGAAAAGGAAGTGAGAGACCCCAGTGTCTGATTTTAGCATTACAAAATGAAAAGATGCATTGAAGAAGGCAGGAATAAATATTTGCCAGTGTCAAACCTTCTCCTTCAGTTCCAAGCTGCTTAGTTTGGAAAGAGGTATCTTCCACTTAGAACAGAGAGAATTAAGTCCAGCCTTTTATGTGTGAAATCTACTATCAGGTCCACTCTGATGAAATGCCATACTAGGTAAAGTCCCATGACCTTTACCATCTGAGGACTGAGCCACTGGAATTGCATTAGGCCAGGCCACTGACTGTCTCACACCTCAAGTGGCAGAGCTGGAAGCAAGACTTTACTTACTGGGGAGCAAAGCATGAAAGCTATCATAAGGCTCAAAACCAGTTCCACGTTAGTCATGGTGAGAGACCAAGCACCTTGTACAAATGGAAGTCCCCTTTGATAGGCCAAAGCTCCTAGACAGAGACCCTAGACCTGTACTAGTGTAGGTGGAGACCTGTATGCCTGTGGAACAGACCCAAGTTTCACTTGCATCAGTTCCAGTCCTGGAGTAGACCTGGGTATCACCCACCCCAATACTGTTTAGGCCCCCATGGTTGTGAGACTCAGTCATGTTCCAGCTTAGTTAGCACCTGTCCAAGTAACCAAGGATCTATTTACATCAATACTACCCCAGCCTCAGGCAGTATAGCATGGTGCAGGACCCCATTCCTTGGGAGTAAAACAAGGTAGTACATATAACCTTGCCCTAGAACTTAGTACTGAGCTGATAAAACCGAATGTTGGATATATCCTAATCACCCTCATCCCTAGGGATGCATGTGAATGGAACTTCTAGAACACCTCCAGAGCCAGAGAAGGACACATGGCCCCAATTTATTGGCCTTGTATTCCAGTTAGCATTGCATATGCCCAGTTGTAGTATGTAAATTGTGTAAAGATGTAAAATTGGCTATCAAAATTCAAAATGGTGGGAGGAATGAAATACAAGTGGAGCGTTTTATCTAATGAGTACTTTTTTTCTTTTTCTTATACCTTATTATCCATAAGATCATGTTAAGTTACTGAATCATATTAAAATAGCTTGTTGCAATCAAAAGGTAATTTTGAAAGCCTCAGTCACCACAAAATGAAAGTCTATATAGACAAACCAGAAATAATAAGGGAGGAATCAAAATATACCAAAAATAATTTACTTAACCATCAAGGAATATTGTAATAGAGGAAGAAAGAAAGAAAGAAAGGAACTGTAAAAACAAAACAAAACAAATTCCAATTAGAAAATAAGTTACATAATGGGTATAGTAAGATGGCACTTATTAATAATAATCTTGAATGTAAATGACAATTAAAAGACATTGGCTAACTAAATAGACTTTTAAAAAACCTAACTATATATTGCTTTCAAAAAATTCACATTGTCTCTAAAAGATCACACATAAACTGAAAGGAATAAAATAAGGCACTCTATGCAAATGGTTGCAGAAAGAAAGCAAAAGGATACTAGAATCAGATAAAATATACTTTAAATCAAGAGCAGTAAAGACAGACAAGGGAGGTCATTATGTAATGAAAAAGGTAGCAATTTAGCAAGAGAAAATAACATTTCTAAATATGTATGTACCAAATATCAGAGAACCCAAATATATAAAGCAAGTATGATAGACATAAAGGGAGAGATTTATCCCAGTATAAAAATAGTTGGGGACTTTAACACCCCACTTTCAGCAATGGACAAATAATGCAGACAAAATCAACAAAGAAATAGCAGAATTAACTTTTACATTGGCTGAATGGACCTAACAGACACCTACAGAACATTCATCCAACAGCTGCCAAATACACATTTTTCTCATAAGAAAATGCATCTCAAGGAATTAACAAAACAAAACATAACAAACCACAAAATAGTAGAAGGAAGGAAACAATAAAAAGCAAAGCATAGATAAATTAAATGAGTCTAAAATCAATATAAAAGATCAACACAAAAAGGAGCTCATTCTTTGAAATAATAAACAAAATATAAAATTTTAGCTGAGAAAAGGAAAGAAAATATTTTAATACATAAAATCATAGCTAAAAAGGGAAAACAACGGATACCACAAAAATACAAAATATCATTAGGGATTATTATGAACATTTATATGACAACCAATTTTATAATCTAAAAAAAGTGAACAAATTCCTAGACATACAGCTTTTCCTGACTAAACAATGAAGAGATGAGAATCCTTAACAGACAAATAACAAGATTTGACTTGAATCAGTAATAAAAAGCTTCCAAAGAAATCCCAGGACCAGACTGTTTTACTGCTGTATTCTATCAAACACTAAAAGAATAAAAAATTATCTTAGTTTACTACAGAAAATAGAAGAGAGAGGAATTCTTCTAAACACATTCTACAAGGCCAGCACTATTCAGAATAGTGTAGTAAACTAAGATAATTTTATCCACAACCAGATAAGAACACAACCAAAAAGAATACTACAGGCTAATATCCTTGATGAACCTAGATGAAAAATCCTCCATATAATTGTAGAAATGGAATCCACTAGCATATTAAAAGATTATTCACCATATTCAAGTGAGATTTATGCCAGGGATGCAAGGATGGTTGAATACATACAAATCAATAAAGCAATAAACTGCATCAATAGAATGAAGGACAAAAACCATATTACTATCTCAATTGATGCAGAAAGGAATTTGATAAAATTCAACACCCATTCATGATAAAAATGCTGATACAAATTAACCACATCAGGAACTAATAAAGGACAATTATAAGCTCACAACTAGAACAATATTGAATAGGGAAAATATGAAAGATTTCTATGACCTGGAACATGATAAAGATGCCTACTGTCATCTCTTTAATTCAAATTGTATGTTAGTAGGGTAAGAGAAATTGTTCAATAGTATATTTTATTTTTTAAATATGTCAAGTTGTGCTATCAACTTTTATTGGAAGATTACATTTTTTCATTGAATTACTTTGTATCTTTGTCATTTTTTTCATGTATGTATGATTCTGTTTTTATACTCTGTTCTTAACCATTGATGTATATTTTCAGAGTAATAGCACAGTCTCAAATATAGCTTTCTGTAAATCTAATTTGGTCATCAGTTAGTAGAATTTCTGTTGTTTTTTTCTTTCAATTTTATTTTGGCTATTCAAGAACATTAGCTTTTCCCAATAAATTTTATGACAAACTTTCCAATTTCTGTCAAAAGTAAAAGAGTCAGGATTATCATGGGGATTATAATGGTTCAATTTGGGAATAACTCATCAAATAATAATGAACTTTTTAATCTTTGATTATGGTATGTCTCTGTAATAATTTATATGTTTTGGAAATTGAAATTTCTCTCATCAATGCTTTGTAGTTCTAAGTACACACACATTTTATACATGTTCTTAGGTTTACCTTAAGTATTTGTGGTTTTAAAACTATTTTAAATGATATTTTAAAAATTTAATCTAATTTTTTATTGTTAGTAATTAGAAAGACAACTCAACTTAGTATATTTTTATTGTATTCACTTCTTAGCTCACTTTTTGGATTTAGTAGTCTGTAGATTCCTTTGAGTTTTTAGATAGACAGTCATATCATGTGTGAATAAAGATAGTTATGTTTTTCATACTGATCAATATGCATTTTATATGATATATGTGTGGGGGTGCCTTTTGTTTATTTACCTGATTGCACTGGGTGGGACTTTGAAGTCAAATATTGGGAGTAACAAGATGATACCCTCTTATACTTTCTCCAATCTTAGTAAAAAATTCTTTCCCCATTGTGTATGATATTGGATGTGGTCTTCTTGTGAAAGAATTTCCCTTCTGTTGCTAGCTTAGTGAAAGTTTTTTTAACATGAATGAGGGGTGGATATTAACACATTTTTCTCCTGTGTTTATTGAGAAGATCAAAGTTTTTTTTTCACTTTTTGACACTTAATGTGAATTCCATTTGTTTAAAGCTATACTGAATTTTTACTTATATAACTCTAATTGTTCAGGAAGGATTAGTCTTTTAATATATGTCTGTGTTTCATTTACTAATATTCAAGCTTATTTTTTCCATGTTTTTGAGGGATATTGGTCTATAGTTTCCTACCTTTTAATGTCTCTGACTAGTTTTGGAATTAGGGTAATGTTGATAGCATAAAATTGATTGTGAAATATTCCTTCATCTCCTAGTTTCATGAAAAGTTTGTGTAAAGTTGGTGTTACTTCTGTGTTTCCAAATATTTGTATATTTTTGAGATGTCTGTTTTTTACGTGTTCTTATGCTTACCTTAAGTGAAGCAAACGTTTCCTATTTCAAAAGACTTTATGATTAATGTCTAACTTAATTTCATTGTGGTGAGAAAAGACAACTTATATTTTTTTCAAATATTTTAAATTTGCTGTGGTTTTGTGATACAGAATGTCATCTCTCTTGAGTATCTTGAGTGTACTTCACATAGATAGAGTTCATCTTGTATATGACAATCAAGTGCATTTTTTGGTTGTGTTTTTCAGGTCACTGATATTCTTACAGATTTTCTGTCTACTGAGGAATGTTGATGAGCTCAATTATCCTGGTGGGTTTGTCTATTTTTCCTTTCTAACAATGTTCTTTCTTGGAAGGGATGTGGTTAGATGAATTCAAAAGGATTACAATGTATTCTTGATGAATTGACCCTTTTATTCTAGTGAAATCCCATTTTATCTGACATTAATATTATCACTTCAGCCTTCCTGGTGTAAGTGCTTACATTGGTCACATTTTCCAACTCTTTTCAACTTAATACATTCATATTTAAAGTGGCATGCAGTATAGAATTGCACCTTGCTGGGTTATACAATCTGACAACTTCCTTCTAACTGAAGTGCTTGGATCATTTAGATAGAATGAATATCATTGAACACATTAGATTTAAATTTACTGTCATTCTAGTTGTTTTCTCTTTGTCTCATCGGTTCTTCCTACTTTTTAATAATCTCTTCCTGACTATTTCACTGAGTTTTATAATGATTACATTTTATCTCCACTATTAACTGATTACACTTTTAAAAAATTTCTTTAGTGGTGCTCCAGGGATTATAATAGTTTTATTCCACTTATCAAACTTGAAATTCAAACAGTATCTTTTGGGTTTTTGTGTAGTGTAAGAACTTCTCAAGGAACATGAGCATCTCATTTCTTCAATACTTGTGTGATTACTCTTATACTCTTCCATTTCTACCTATACTACACGCAGAAGAGGAATGTTGATGAGCTCATTATGAAAATTTTGTCTTAGGGGCGATGATCTCTTAACAATTAAGTACAATTTTAACTATTTCTGCTATTCTCTTTTTGTATGGGTCCAAATGTCCATTCCTATCATACTTCTCAGTGAAGCAAATGTTTCCTATTTCAAAAGACTCTGGTAATGAATAATCAGTTTTGTTTGACTGAATTTTCTCTGTTTTGCTACTTCTGAAAAACACTTTTCTTACAGATTGAATTGGGTTGAATTTTTTTTCTTTCACCTTTGAAGATATTGAAACATCGCCTTCTGAATTTCATAGCTCCTGAGGAGATGTCTATTGTAATTTTTATGTTTTTTGTTTATAAAAGTTATTTTCCTCTTACTGCCTTTAAATTTTTATTTGGTTTTTAATAATTTGAGCATGATGTGTGCATGTCATTTTTTTCCCTATTAAATCTATCCAGCTTGTAGTTCTCAGAGTTTCTTAAATCTATATTTTATTACATGTAATTAATTCTAGAAAACTCTTCACATTATTTGTTTGAATGTTTTCAGTCTTCATTATTTTTTTCAGGAAGTTATATTACAAATGTGTTAAACTGTGTGGTGTTTAACAGCTCATGGATACTCCATTTATCTTCTACTTGTCCTTTTTTCTTTCACTTTCATTGTAGATAATTTATATTGTTTTTTCTTTTTTGGCATTCACTACTTCCATCTGTGGAAGTCTCTCTCTCTCTCTCTCTCTCGCTCTCGCTCTCGCTCTCTCTGTCTGATATCATGGCTTTTAAATCTAGTATTTATATTTTGCTATATTTTATAACTTCTATCACTTGGCTGAAATTCCCTATCTTTTACGCATGTTGTCTATTACACTAGACAGACAATATGTATAACATTTAAATTATCAAAATAATAATAATAACAAAATATTAATCAAAGTTCTTGTTTAATAGTTCTAATATTTAGTTCATCTCTGAGTCAGAACTTGTTAATTGCTTTATCTCTTAACAGTAGATATGTTTTTCATCTCTTGCTTTTTTGTGAAGTCACATGATTAGTGATCAAATGCCAGATATTGTATGAAGAAGGGCCAGAGGAATTAGAGTAAATAATATTGATGCCCAGAAATGGACCTACCTCCTTTTTCTGGCTGATAGTGTCAGGGATTGAGTTTGTCTAACTAGTAGTAGAGTAAGGTTAGGTTTCATTGTTCCAGGCTTTGAACATCTATAGTAGAGGCCTCCCATTACCTGTGGTTTGTTTGGGAACTGGGATTCTGGCATATTTTGTTGTTGTTGTTCTTATACTATCCTCAGCTTTCAGAAATCTCTGCTAATCTGAGGCAGAGAAAGGGGTTCTTTCCATGTTTGTTTCTTCCCTTAGTGGTACTGAGACAGAAAGATAAACCACCCTTAGGTAGCCAGGAAAAGGGTTTCAGAAAAGGAAGAAGAGAAGATAAGAAAATCAAGCTTCTAGCCCCAGCTGGTCCTAACCACAAGGACAGTCTCTTATTAGTTCCTAGATATAGCCAACAAAAAAATTTTACCGAAAAAACACTTCTGTTTACAAGCCCTCCCCCCCACCTTTGTGCTGATTAAGGCTTAGAAGTTACTTTTCTCCAGGTTTGTTGAAGAAAGCAAAAAAGGAGAGTTGATTGGCCTTTTTTTGGATCTTATTTTTATATGTCATCCAACTAATCAACTATCAGGACAAATTAAGCCCATGAAAACCACTATATAGAAGATAGTCAGCATTGGGACCCCTTCTATGCTGTGGGAGCCTCCTCATTGCTCTAAATAAATCTCTCTACCCTCCATTTGTCCATGGATTTCATTCTTTAAATTTGGGTGCCAAAAACTCACCTGAGCTGTGGCTGTAGCTCAGTGGTAGAACGCTCACCTGGCATGTATGAGGCACTGGGTTCAATCCTCAGTACTACATAAAAATAAATAAAGGCATTGTGTCCAACTACAATTAAAAAGATGCTTAAAAAAACACCTGATATCCCCACTCTGAATGACAGTATATTATTGCTGATTATAATTCAGTGTTGGGCTAATGGAGGGAACTATGGCAATTGTCATTTCTCTGGACCTCTCCTCACTCTTAGGCAGAATCCATGTATCCGAGTCTTGGGGATACCCTTGGGACTCCTATTCCTACTATCTGTTACAGCAAATCTATGCCTTCTATCTCACAGGACCTGAGCTGGAGAGTTTCTCTTCTTTCATCAGTAGCATCAGATCTCTACTTAATTATTTCATTATCCTGCTACCAATTGTTTTTTCTGTTCCTCTCCAGAGTAGGAGGTTTCATTTTGACAAATCCCTCAAGAAGCTCTGGATTTTTGTCTAGCTCCTGGTGATGTATGGGAGGATTCCCAACTTTTCAGCAGAATATTGGATTATCTCCCTTACGTTTTAAGTTTGCTTGTTTTTTACTTCATATGAAGAAATTATTCTGTGCCCACTGCCGTCTGGGATGTGGACAGAGCTTGCTCCAGTGTCCTGCACAGCCTCTTGCAAGCACCCAATAGGACCTTATGGAAAAGAGCTTTGTTTCCAGGACTTCCACATCCAGGCATTATGAGTTCTTCAAAATGTAGTCAATTTCTGTAGGAGTTCTGTGTTTGGGACTGGGTTCTGTGATAAACTTCGTGATTGTGGCATGCTTGGTGGCTAGGAAGTTTGTGTACAAAGGTATAGAATGTCTGGCTGCTGGGAAACTCCCTTGTAAAAGACATAGGATGCCTGGCTGCTATAGCAATATTCTTCAAAAGGAAGCTCTGTGTTAAGAGTTTTATCAGTTTCCACCTTGATCTTAGGCACATAACTTCTGGGAATAAAGGAACTTGCTAGATAACTACAATGTTTCACTAAGCTCCAGTGCTTCTGGAGTAATTTTAGACAATGGACTTTTTTGAGAGCTGCACAAAGCTCCTGACATTGCATATTTAACTGTGAAACGTAACTGCAGAATAAGCAGCCTTACTGATACTCTAAACAATAATGTGGTTATGGTAGTAATGACCTAATGTAACCTATTGGTATAAATAAATGTGGCCACTTGGACAAGGGGCCACTTTCCTGCCTCTGCGCCTTGTCTCTGTGTCTCCTTTTATTATTTCCTTACAAATTTCTTTATTCTGTCTACATTTTCTTAGCATTTCTGTCATGGTGAAAGTGCTCATGGTCATTTCTCTTTGCAGAGGTTTTTTTGGCTTTTTGGAATTCTGTTCATGTGGTTAACCCATGATCTGAGCTTTCTGACAGGCTCAAGAAAATAATACATTTTTAGATTATTAGCTTTTTTTTACTGTTACAATGAGAGGGACATCCGCTAGCAGGGTTTTTTTTTTCTTCTTAACATCCTAAGCACAGATACAATTTGAGCTCATGAGTCTTGCAGATAATTTTTTATTGAGCTTTAGTCATCTATTGAGAAATATTCTTTATTCCTTTCTGTAGCTACTCTGCTGAGATTTAGAATATAGAGCAAGGAAAATGTACTTTGAATGATGTGTTATCTTTCATCTTACAAAAAGCAAACAAATGCCAAACAAACAAATGAAAAATAAATAAATAATAACATTATTATCTGGTCAAATTAGCATGGGCAATGCCTAATTCACCAAGAGTTCATGGAGTACAAATGTTTATGTCTATTCCATTGTGTTATATTTTTAGGCTTTTATAGCTATACTTTCAATCCATAAGATAAAGACATTTATATTCTTTCAAGAGTTGTTTAAGGATTCGAAAACAATTTGGATCATATTTCCTGAACTCCTTAATATTTAATTTTGCTTGTATATTTGAGAAAGAGACAGAAAAATGATTACAAAAACACATATGTGAAAAAAAGGGAATAAACAAATATGGGGATAAATTTGGATTAAATGGTAGAAGGCTAGATATTTGTTCCTATTCCACTAGATTATTGCTTTGTTTGGTATTCTATAGGTATTTACAACTTCATGTATGCCAAGGAAATTTGGATAAAATGACAAACAATTTGGTTTCAATTCTAAGATTCTGAGGGGTTTGTATCTGTAATTCAAGTAAAATTTACCTCAAAGATTTGATTTCTCATGGAATAATCCTGTCATATGCTAAATAAAATTTTTAATAATATATAAATTCTGAGACTAGGAATATGAATCCGAGGACCACTAGCACTGGCTATAAGTTTTGCTCCTGTGAGGTTTAAGTTCTAGCTCATCTTTTCTAATATATACTTTTTCTAATAATAGTGTTGTCCTATCCATTTACTCCAATACAGCAGAATTCAAGTACTTTTTTAAAAAATGTAGATGCATTACCTTATCAGTAATAGAAAAATAGAGAATCTATGTGGCATAATTTCCTACAAACTGTGCTTATGTATCATTAACTCAGAGAGAGTAGAAAAGGGGAGGTTCATAGTTTACAGAATACCTATAAGTTTCATTTCACTTTCAGGAAATTGCATAAATTTAAATAAATAAACACATTTTAAATGCTCAGAAGTGCTGGTGGAGTTCAGAGAATGTAAAGATGGAGGAACTTTGCACTTTGGTGTAAATAAAAATGATATGGGGCTAGCAAAATTCAGCTTATCAGCAGTTTCTCCCCTCACTAGCTATATGAGTTTGGATGAATCATTTCTCCTTTTTCAAAACAAATTTTCTCATCTATATAAACTGAAGTTAATTGTATCCTCATATCCTTTATCCTAGGACTGGGAAGTGCTGACTGCATCCACAGTAGCCTTAAGACAGTATTTTCTAAGATAATCTTAAATAAACATATTCCTTGACACAATTTTAGTCACTGTCCTGTCTCCCGTGTGTTTGGGAATGGTGGGTTAGAAAGTGATGCTGTCTCACTGTATAAACTCTAACCCGCAAGAGACGGTAGGTCTGGCTGTGATGATTAAGACATAGCCTCTGCTCTCTAGAGGAGGTGGGAGGAGGTGTATAATAAATTAATCAGAGAAAAGACCAAGTAAAACACATAGCAGTTACAATTTTGGTTGACCTACATTCTTTTTTCTTTCTTTCTTTTTTGTTCTTTTTAATTATACATAACAGTGGAATGCATTTTGACATATTACACATGTATGGAGTATAACTTCCCATTTTTGTTGTTGAATGTGATATGGAGTTATACTGGCTGTGTATTCATATATGAATACAGAAAAGTTCTGTCTGATTCATTCTGTTGTCTCTCTTATTCCTATCCTCCTGAAGCCAGAATTGGACAGGCAGTCAATATAGATAGGTAAATCTAGTCAGGTCGGATCTAGGAGGCCAATTTAGAATGAGTCTGGCAAGTTGGAGGATGTTCCCTGAGGGATTGAAATGCTAATTCCTTCAGAGCCCTTTCTCCACCCTTATCAAGAACCTCTCCCTGCTCTAACCTGTGCTAAAATAACCTGTCCTGAACTGCTCCTCCCTACAGGAAGCTATAAAGTGTTGATTAATGTGTCCTTGGCTGCTCTATCTTGCCCTTCCCCCTTTAGCCCATGGGTTTCCCACCTTTTAGCCATCCCACTGAGCATTTCCTAGGCCTACTCAAATGCCTAGGCAGGAAGGAGAAAGATAAGGGGAAGAGGGCAGGAGAACAATAGAATCCTAGGACATATAAAAAGGGCAGAACACCAAGCTTCTGGGATGCCAGGATGCCAGCTAGGGCCCCCTTCTCCTTCGAGCGAGAAGTCTATGTTACCCCCTTTTAAAAATAAACCCTGCTTTATATGCTTACTTCAGCGTGTTTCTCTAATGTTCAAATTTCAACACGTGAGGAAGCAGGACTCCTCACCAATAACCATAATTTTATCATCCCCTTCCTTCCCTTCATTACACTTTGTCTAATCAAATGAACTATTTTTCCCTCCTACCTGCCTATTGTGTTTAGCATCTGCACATCAGAGAGACGTTGGCCTTTGGGGTTTGGGGACTGGCTTATTTAACTTAGCATGATATTCTCTCGTCCCACTCATTTTCTGGCAAATGCCATAATTTCATTCTTCTTTATGTCCAAGTAATATTCCATTGTGTACATACACCACTTTTTCTTTATCCATTCTTCTGTTGAAGGGTTCCTAGGTTGGTTCCATAGCTTAGCAATTGTGAGTTGAGCTGCTGTAAACATTGATGTGACCACATTATTATAGTATGCTGATTTTATGACTTGCATTCTTTATGGAGGAGCTGAAGACATACTTTCTTGAAGTTAGAGAGTAAGTCAAGAATTAGATTCTGTAGGAGGCAGAAATCTGGAATGAAGCTTTTTCAAGCCACCAGGAAAAAAAAATTTCTTTCTGATAATTTATCTTGTTCGTTTTAACAAAATTTCTTTGCCCTTCCCTTAATCATTTGTCTCCTAATAATTCTGAGACTCTCTTTCTCCTATCACTTTATACTTTCAAAGTGAGTTATCTATTGCTATGGTTTCAATTATTTAAAATTCCCATTTGAGCTTCCAAGATAAATCTGTCATAAGTATATCTTCCCCATACCCAAAGAAATACAAGTGTCATAAACACTTTAGACAAGTCAAATTCAAAAAATCAGTAATGTAGCTTTTTCTGTCTCCACCAAAATCTATAACTCTCTAATAGTCTGTGTTTCATTGAGTGTCATCACCATCTACTAACTTTGCAAACTGGGAATATGTGTATCATCCTAGACTTCTCTCCTTTATCTCTCACTATCAAAATTCAGCCAGTAACTAAATCTGAATCCTGAATATCTTCATCTTAGTGTCTTCCTCTTTCTTTCCCTGCCCTCCATTGCCATTCACTCCAGTTTCTGTTTCTGCCTTGTTTCAGACTTATGCAACAGTCCCTCTACTAGTGTCCCTGTTCCTGTCCACCACCACCACCACCACTTTCCTATTTGGCCATACTGGGGATGGAGCCCCAGAGTGTGCTACCACTAAGCTACATCCTTAGTCCCATCTCCTTGCCTGTGTTTTATTTGTTTTTTTTTTTTTTATAGGATCTTGCTACATTGCTCAGGCTAGCCTCAAACTTATGATCCTCCTCCTCCTTTGTCTCCCAAGTTGCTGCTGTTCAGGTATTATAGGCACTCACAGCCAAAGCCATCTCATTTTTTATATTACTACTTCTGTTGTCTCCAATGTCTTTCTTACTTTCTAGGTAGATATTCAAAATAAATGGATTGTGATAAGAAAAAAAAAAAAACTTGATGGATACATGGTCTCCTTTTTTTTTTTTTTAACAACCTGCCCAGAGAAAAGAATAAAAGCTTAAACACTCATAATCTTTCCCTTCTCCATCTTCTCTATACAAAAATGCATTTTATTCATTTTAAATTATCAATTTTATTTTTAATCCATGAGCACATTTCAATAATAAAGACTAGTTATGCAGAGAGGCCCCAAATTTTAATTTCATGTCAAATTCCTATGTACTATGAAAGCTTAAAGCTTAAAATTCTCTGGAAGTTAAAGAAAAAAGACTTAGAAATTTAAAATAATAAAATTCAAATTACTTTTCTGGACTAAATTAAAGGACTGAAGAGATTTCAGAGCTCTTGAAAACTTTGTCCTGCTCTGTCTCAACTAGAATGGCCACAACATCTAGGGAAAGATGGTTATTCTTTGGGTAGCTGATTCTCACTAGATTCAGAGTCTCTGAGGATGTGTTAGCTTAGTGTTTAGTGTATGATATGCTTCACTTTTTGAGAGTCATGAGAGTCAGTGGGACATACAAGATTCCCTTCTTTCCTTCTGAGAAGTGTCTATGACTGTTGAATGGCAAGTTGTCCATAAATACTAGGTCTGTGTGTAGAAAGCCCAAAACCTAGGAGAGCTGTGAGTTCTTGCATTCTTGGTCCCTTTATCCAGGGCATCCTTGAATTTTCACCTATCAATATGAATCACATTCAGGATTGCCAAGCTACCAGGTACAAGAGAATGCACCTTACAGGAGAATGGTTGGATGATGAAAATGTCATAGGCTGTAAAAAGCTTGAGGGTGAGAACGCTTACACGATGGGTTTTTAAGGCTTTGGATACCAGTGAATATTAGGGCTCTAATTTGAAGACTGGAGTCAGAAACTATAGGTTTTAGGAGAATCCCTTTCCTTGGAAGTTTGAAGGCAGCAAAGTATTGAATTGGTTTGGAAATCCATTGAAATTTCATTTCCTAAATGTTGTTATCACTGATCTCAATTTTCTGTATCAAGCAAAGAAAAAAAAAGATTGTTAGGAAAATGGTGCAGGAGTAAATCACTTGAGCACATCTAAGCTAAGCAGAAGCAAGTTTATCATCAGGAAATCTGACAAGGTTGCGTCTGCGCAGAGAGGACAGCAGTTGACTTTCTCTGAAGTAAAATTTTAAGTCAGAGCCTTGGGGGTGGGCTTAGCCCTTGTTATTAAAGGTGGAGAACAAGCTTCAAAACTTCAAGAACCACAAAGGGGCAGAGGCAGGAGGAACAGACACATTGCCACCTGTTAGAGTCTGTAAACAAGTCAAGATGGCGCCTGGCATTTTGCCAGGGGGAGTGGTTTGAGAAGTAACGCCAGCGAGCCATTAAGTGTGGAGATTCCTTATTGGTTGACTGCTGTATCTAGTTTATGTTAATTAAGGTAAGCTGTGTGGAATGTATATATACCCCTCCTGTCCTACAATAAACGGCTCCCACTCCTGCTGTATCAATGTACACAAGTTGTTCGTCACCACCCTCCCACCCCCGTTACTTTGCTGCAGCCGGATTGCGACAGCCACCAGCTCCTGGAATTGTCAGGCCCCTGATTGTGAGGACCCCTGGTCAGGGTGCCTGTGGGTTGAGGTGTCAGCGGGCTCTTACAGAAAGAAGGAAGGTGAGGGGGAGCAGGTTGAGGTGTCTGGGCAGAATGGAGTTAACTTGACTTATCTTTCTAAATTAACTCATAGTTCTATTGTTCAGCTTTCCCGGATGCTGGCCGCTGACTGCCTCGGCAGGGTGTCCGCTGTGGGGGATGGGACTGTACCGCTTCCTTCCCCTTCTGAGAACCCGTGCTCGGCCCAAGGGTCCGTGTGGGCTTGGCTGGTGGGATTCCACCTAATGGCCTTCCCAATTAGACAGTCAAAAGAAATTAAAGGCATAAAAATAGGAAAAGAAGAACTTAAATTATCACTATTTGCAGATGATATGATTCTATACCTAGCAGACCCAAAAGGGTCTACAAAGAAGCTATTAGAGCTAATAAATGAATTCAGCAAAGTGGCAGGATATAAGATCAACACGCATAAATCAAAGGCGTTCCTGTATATGAGCGACAAATCCTCTGAAACGGAAATGAGGACAACTACTCCATTCACAATATCCCCCCAAAAAATAAAATACTTGGGAATCAACCTAACAAAAGAGGTGAAAGATTTATACAATGAAAATTACAGAACCCTAAAGAAAGACATAGAAGAAGACCTTAGAAGATGGAAAAACATACCCTGCTCATGGATAGGCAGAACTAACATCATCAAAATGGCGATATTACCCAAAGTTCTCTATAAGTTCAATGCAATGCCAATCAAAATCCCAACAGCATATCTTGTAGAAATAGATAAAAGAATCATGAAATTCATATGGAATAATAAAAGACCCAGAATAGCAAAAACAATACTAAGCAGGAAGTGTGAATCAGGCGGTATAGCGATACCAGACTTCAAACTATACTACAGAGCAATAGTAACAAAAACAGCATGGTACTGGTACCAAAACAGGCGGGTGGACCAATGGTACAGAATAGAGGACACAGCAACCAATCCACAAAACTACAACTATCTTATTTTTGATAAAGGGGCTAAAAGCATGCAATGGAGGAAGGATAGCATCTTCAACAAATGGTGCTGGGAAAACTGGAAATCCATTTGCACCAAAATGAATCTGAATCCCTATCTCTCGCCGTGCACAAAAGTTAACTCAAAATGGATCAAGGAGCTTGATATTAAATCTGAGACACGGCATCTGATAGAAGAAAAAGTTGGTTATGATCTACACGCTGTGGGATCGGGCTCCAAATTCCTCAATAGGACACCCATAGCGCTAGAGTTAACAAATAGAATCAACAAATGGGACTTACTCAAACTAAAAAGTTTTTTCTCAGCAAAAGAAACAATAAGAGAGATAAATAGGGAGCCTACATCCTGGGAACAAATCTTTACTCCACACACTTCAGATAGAGCCCTAATAACCAGAATATACAAAGAACTCAAAAAATTAGACAATAAGATAACAAATAACCCAATCAATAAATGGGCCAAGGACCTGAACAGACACTTCTCAGAGGAGGACATACAATCAATCAACAAGTACATGAAAAAATGCTCACCATCGCTAGCAGTCAGAGAAATGCAAATCAAAACTACCCTAAGATACCATCTCACTCCAGTAAGACTGGCAGCCATTAGGAAGTCAAACAACAATAAGTGCTGGAGAGGATGCGGGGAAAAGGGCACTCTTGCTGGTGGGACTGCAAATTGGTGCAGCCAATTTGGAAAGCAGTATGGAGATTTCTTGGAAAGCTGGGAATGGAACCACCATTTGACCCAGCTATTCCCCTTCTCGGTCTATTCCCTAAAGCCCTAACAAGAGCATGCTACAGGGACACTGCTACATCGATGTTCATAGCAGCTCAATTCACGATAGCAAGACTGTGGAACCAGCCTAGATGCCCTTCAATAGATGAATGGATAAAAAAAATGTGGCATTTATACACTATGGAGTATTACTCTGCATTAAAAAATGACAAAATTATAGAATTTGGAGGGAAATGGATGGCATTAGAGCAGATTATGCTAAGTGAAGCTAGTCAATCTTTAAAAAACAAATACCAAATGACTCCTTTGATATAAGGGGTGTAAACAAGGACAGGGTAGGGACGAAGAGCTTGAGAAGAATATTTACAGTAAACAGGGATGAGAGGTGGGAGGGAAAGGGAGTGAGAAGGGAAATTGCATGGAAATGGAAGGCGATCCTCAGGGTTATACAAAATGTCATATAAGAGGTAAGGAGGGGTAAGTCAAGAGAATACAAATGGAAGACATGATTTACAGTAGAAGGGGTAGAGAGAGAAAAGGGGAGGGGAGGGGAGGGGAGGGGAGGGGGGATAGTAGACAATAGGACAGACAGCAGAATACATCAGACACTAGAAAGGCAATATGTCAATCAATGGAAGGGTAACTGATGTGATACAGCAATTTGTATACGGGGTAAAAGCGGGAGTTCATAATCCACTTGAATCAAACCGTGTAATATGATGTATTAAGAACTATGTAATGTTATGAACGACCAATAAAAAAAAAAAATAAATAAAAAAAAAAATAAAAATAAATTAACTCATAGTTATGTTAACAGGCTAACAAAGATCCCTTTGATTCTAGAAAAATTCCTGAAAAAGACGTTTATCAGGCCCTCAAAGTTACCCAGGCAAAGCAGGCACTTTTGGGAAAGACGTGGGTAACGTTGAGGATCCAGAAAGCTTCCTACAACTTTTGGCAGTAATCAGGGTTAGCAAGACCTCCGTTCCTGGCTGCTAAAGTGGGCTTTGGAGGCCTGGGCCCTCCAGTGTGAGCTAGGATAGGTGTCTCTATGATCGATTAAACACAGAGCGGGCTCTCTCTTCCCACACAAGCACACAAGCAGTAATCGCAACATTGGAAAGTTGGTGGCAGAAGAGCAATAAAGAAAGATCTCTTTGGTTCCAGAAAATCTCCTGAAAAAGAGGAATGCTTATCAGGCCCTCAAAGCTACCCAAGCAAAGCAGGCACCTTTGGTAAAGAAGGAAAGAAAAGGAAAAGAGTTCAGATTTAAGCAACTGGAATCATTCGTACATAATTCTTGTTGGCAGAAATATGACCATATATGCCTCAAATGACTAGAAGTGAAACTGCTTTGGAAATGCCTGGTAAATGTTATTTGGCTTTTTTTTTCTTTTGTAACATCCAAAAGATTGATGGGGTGAGTTTACTGATGCAAAGGATCAATTCAAGACTTGGTCTGAAGAAAATATTTAGTGGTGTCTTTGTTAAAATCACCCCCCAAAGCTTAAATACGCTATGAATAGTAGAACCTTATGTGACTTGGGGTTTCCAAATCTGAAGTCTGTTGGGGAACTCATCTTGAAATGTGGACAAACAAAGGTCAAGAATAAAACAATCCCCCTGACAGACAACACAGTGATTAAGGAGAACCTGGGAAGGTCTGATGTCATTCATCAGGAAAACCTCATTCATGAAGTTGCCTTCCTCGGGAAGTATATCCAGGTCTCTAGATTCTTCTGCCCTTTCTGCCTCTCTGTAGCCCATCATGCTACCAAAAATAGAGTGGGCTTCCTCAAGGAGATGGGCTTACCTGGCTCTCAGGGTGAAGGCATCAACCAACTCATCTGCCAGCTGAACTCTACCCAGAATATCTGAAAGCAGTGCGTTGGAAGCATGTGTTTTTGTTTGGTGGAATTGTTATCAAGTACCTGAATTCAGTGAAGGTTATTTTCAGCCTAAAGAAACTGGAAAGGAGGGATTGGGAAAGGGACAGTAGGTTATGATCATGGCAGGCATCTCTCATCAGAGCCCAGTTCTAAGGAAAATTCCATAGTTTCCCACATTGACCACCTCTGCCTCTGAAATCACCACATGCCATGGAGAAAGAAGTCCTGCTTTGTCACATCTCCTGTCCTGAGGTTTAATGTTGGTAAATGAATAACCCAAGCATGTATACAAGGCTCCCTGAGACTCTTGCAATAGTGGACCAAGTCCAGGAGCATACTTGAATCTAGAGGTCCCAAGAACCTTGTTTTGAAAAGATTTGAAATACTTAGGAAGAAAAGCGGGCATGTGCACGTGCACACACACACACACACACACACACACACCAAAAAAAAAATCGTACTCAGATTCTCTCTCCTCTTGGCCAGGTCCATTTGTGTGTGTGTGTGTGTGTGTGTGTGTGTGTGTGTGTGTGCGCGCGCGCGCGCGTTTACATGAAGCGAGGGAGAGAAATTTGCAATTTGGTTCCTTGAAGATTTGAAGCTTTGTTTTTGCTTTAAATGACAAAAAGAAAAGAGAAACCTCTTAGAGATATGAAAAAGAAAGAAAAGAAGGGAATATACAGAGAAAACCTATATTTATGTTTTGAGTGACCTTGTTACATTTCCTCCTCTATTAAAATTTTCTATCCTTCCAGAGAAAAGTTACTTTCTATCTTGGAGATTTTCCTCCTCAGGAGTATAGGGGCCAGGGTTCTCTGGACTATTTCATAGCAGGATAGTAATTTCTAAGTGCCTCCTGAGCATCATAATTTGCCATGAGCCACAATAAACTTTATCTTGGTTTCCCTGATAAATATACAAATCAGAATGCTAGATGGATGAACCTGCCTTCTCCATCAGATAGGGGCACAGCTATTTCTTTTACCAGATGGGGTCTCTTTTGGAAAAAATTGGGCCATTAGTTTTTCTGATCCCTATCACCACCCCATCTCCATATCTTACATATTCATTTACTTCTAAAAAACCCTCCTTTTTATAAATATTATAAATATACCAAATTTGAGTGATTCTAAAGTATACTTTATCTCTTAGCTGTTAATGGCTCTGAGGATGGAATATATTCATAACTGATGATGTGTCGTAGTTTCATCTGTGGCTCATTTTTGTCTTTAGTGGTACATTGGTTAGCATCTAAGACTTCATAATACTAAGATCAGAGAACAGAATAATGAACATTCAGTATTGAGCTCCTAGATATAATAATCATCATTTCATTATAATGCTTTATCCTTTTTAACCTTTTTATTATTGTGAAATGTCTGTATAAGCACTTCAGTAGTTTTACTACTTGTTAACCTGAAATACTTACTTCCATTTCACCCAAAAAATTTTAAGTATTTTTTTACATAACCAAGGCACAATTGTCACACCATTAAAATTAATGCACATTAACATTTTCTAATATCAAAACTATTTTCAAATTTTTCCTGATTGTCCTCCAGGTGAATTTTTATATTTGGTTTGAATCAAATTTCAAAACATGTCTTAATCTTGTTCATTGGTTCCCTCCTTTTATTCTGCCATTGACTTGTTAAAGACACAATATCATTTGTCTCCTAGAGATGTTCAGGATTTAGGTTTTTGCCTCCTTATAGTATATTTTAAATTGTTTTTCTATCTGCCTGGTTTCCAATGAATCAGAAGTTAGAGATAAAGTCTTGATTGTTTAATCTAAGTTCAACATTCTTGATAGATGTATACTTCAGAGCTGGCACTAGGTATGTCATATAGTGTCACATCGGGAGTTTGTGGTGACTACTTATATAGTGTCCTCCTTTATCCATCAATTCAATTTCCACAAATTTAATTATGTGTGTATAGCCAACCATGGTTTGAATCTATTAAGTCGCATATTTCAGAAATTCTCACCATTCTGAGTAGTGTGCTGAAATCTCATGCTATCCTGTTCCACTCTTTCTGAAATGTGAATCATCCCTATGTCCAGCATAGCTGTGCTATCTATACTAAGCTACGCCTCCCCCAATTATCTAGTAGCTGATTATCACATCCACCATCACAACATCTCAATGCTTGTGGTCAAGTAACCTTAATTTTACCTAGTTATGGCCCCAAAGTGCAAGCATAGTGATCCTGGCCATTCATTTGAACAGAAGCTATAAAGTGTTTCCTTCCAAGTGAAAAAATGAAAGTTCTTGATTCAAAGAAAACTGCATGCTGAAGCTGCTAAAAATCTATGGTAAGAGAAAATCTCTGTGTGAAATTGTGAAGAAGAAAAAATTACTGTGTTAATTTTGCTGTTGCACCTCAATCTGTCAAAGGTACAGCCACAGTGCATGATAAATGCCTAATTAAGAGGGCAAAGGCATATACTATATTTGTGTAGTTATGTATCAGAAAAACACAGCATATAAAAAGCTCAGTGCCATCCGTAGTTTCAGGTATCCACTGAGGAGCTCAGATATATGCCCCATGGATAAGGGGGCTAGTAGTCCACTTTTAAAAATGAATGATTTCAAAACTGATTTTTGTCTTTTAATAAGTCTTTTCTTTTTCAAGTAACAAAATTGTCTTTCAAATCTTTTCAAGGATATGAGTTGGAAATGTGTTAATATTTACCTGCTTCTCTGAGTCCTCTTTCAAACTATTTTGTTTCCACAAATCATGATCATTCATTCACATAATTTGTGAACAACTTCTTCTGCAGAATTGTATCACTGTTATTAAGGAATTTTGTCCTAGAATAAAAGGACTAATCAGGATTCCTGGGTGAGTTTGTGTGTTATGTGGATATACAAGCTTTCCCTATAGGTTCAAGCAGGCAGGCTGGGGACATGCTAAAATCAAAATGAGACTGAAGCAAAGTTCTGAAGAATATTCCCTCTCAGGAAAAACATTTTATTATTATTTTTTTAATTTTCTTCTCTATGTTATTTAAAGAAGAAGGAAGTCATGCTTTTGTCATGAAAAATATAGACAAAAAATTTTCAGTACTTATAAATAGAAATTGCATGGAGAAAATATTCTTTAATCTCCTCAGAAATTAAATAGATAGAAAGTTATTTGATCTACTTTAGAATTTGCTGGGTCAGTAATGGCCTTTTCATTTCTTCCTATCTTAATGAGAACTAGTTAAAATGCATGTTCTATCTTTAAAGTGCCAAATTTTTACTTTAGTTAAAATACCTAATTCTGAATAGTTGTTTGAGTTAGAGAGGTAGTCAGAAGAATTAATCATCATAATTCTATATGAATAATCACCATTTTTACAAATAATAGAAACAATTGTTTTAAAAGTTTCTTAAGAACAAAACCTTCCAAGGACTAGAGTAGCAGAAACTAATAATGATATTAAGCATGGAGATGCAAAATAGAGCAATCAAGAACTCTCTTGGAAATTATGTTTAAAAATTAAACATCATTCTGTTTTAAATATGAGTACACATTTGTACTAATGTAATAATGTGTGGTGTTAAACCCAATCAGTGGTATAATTGGGCCTTAACCTAATCAGTGAATTAATCCCCTGACAGAATAAATGAGTGGTAACTGTAGGCTGGTAGGGTGTGGATGAAGGAGGTGTGTCCCTGGGGGGGGGGGCATGCCTTTGGGGCATATATATTGGCGATCTGAGCTTAGTCTATCTTTTTGCTTCTTGGTGGCTTTGTCCAAACCTGCTTTTCTCTACCACACTCTTCCACCATGATGTTCTGCCTTACAGAAGAAGCCTGGAGGAATGAGACACACTGCCTATGGACTGGGACTTCTGAAACTGTGAGCCCCCCCAATAAACATTTCCTCTAAAATTGTTCTGCTGCACACTGGACAAAACTTGAATTTACAACTCTTGTTTCCATAGAAGCACACTGTTGCTCATATTTCCCCCTGGCTGTTTTAGGGTTTCCTTGGGACTTTGGGTAACAAATGTGTACTTCAGGACTTGGCAAAGGACTTAAATACTTTATGCATATTTTAATGTTCTCACTTTGTAGAGGGGTTTCCCAAGATTTCCCCCTCAATTTCACAGCCATTCTAGCAACTCCAAATTCTGACTTCTGAGTCATCTATCCATTCAGACTTTGTCCTTATGAGCCATACTCCGTTTGCCACATCAACTAGTTACAATCCTGTTTATAATACAGTTTTCTGTGTTGTTTAAGGGCACACTTTAGTAATTACTACTAAGTAATGAGATCAATGAATTTAAGAAAATCCCAAATAATCTATATTTAAATAAGTAATGTATTTTCATTAAGATAATTTGAAAATTAAGAAAAAAACAAAAAGTATATATTTGCCTGAACCAAATATCACTAATGTTAGTACTTTGTTGTATTTTCTTCTAGAATGTTTCAATACCGACAACACTTAGGAATACATGGTTATAACTACCTAGTGTGTACAATACTGTCACTTACCTTTGTCACTTAGACATATATCAAGTGGTTTTTCCCTTGAAGTAACCACTTTTAAAAAAAATTATAATATTTCATCTAGTTTATTTGACTTTTCCCTATTATTTAAATTAATTTTCCACCTGATTTTTTTATTTTTGTGAATTCTGCTGGAAGAATTTTTTTTTATAAATCAATTTTAACTAAACATTTTCATAGATATGTTTATGAGGCACATTTTCTAGATCAAGTATATAAACAAATTTAGAACTAATCATATGCACTAAAATAACAATGTATATAAATGCTTTCTTCCTGCATTTAATTAAATTTGTATATGGTTATTCCAAAATAAAGTATGTTAAAGTAGTAAATTATTGGGATTGTTACATTATTATTATTTTTTATCACTATTTTCAGTTTGTTTAATTCATCTCTGAGTGAACAAGTTTTTAATCACTTAATTATAGAGGTTTTAGTATTAATATCATCAATTTGTATGAGGTTTTATGACTGATATAATAACCTTAGTCATTTACATTTTCAACAAGTAATTTTCCCGGTTTTTTATTGCTGGATCATATGCTTTAGTTGTTAGGTTGGTACATATTCAATTAAACACAACCAAAACCACCATTATCTTTTGCTTGTGTTAAGCTAGTAGCTTCCTCTTAATTGTTCTTTGTCTATGTTCACTAATACAACTTGCATTGTGTTCAGTTAGCAGCCAAAAAAGTAATAACTTTAAACCATAAATTACATCATATAACATCATTCTCAAAACCATTCAAAGACTTTGCACCATAAGCAGAATAAAATCCAGAGTAATTTACATGATTTTGAAGGTCTGTGTCATCTCAAATCCACGTTCTTCAGTTCCTCTCACTCAATCCACTCAACCTTCCACAACCTTCTTATATTTCAAAGAACCTCTGAACACATTCCTAACTTGGAGACCTTGTATTTACTGCATCTTCTCAGGTGAATGAACCCACCCAAATATTCATATAGCTCAATTCCTTTCCTTATTCAAGTTATCTACTTAAATGTCAAATACTCAAAGAAAATTTGTCTATCATGGTGCCTTTACTTTACTCTGTATCTCCACCAATGTTTTATCACAGCACTAGTCAGTACCTCAAGAAACACACACACACACACACACACACACACACATTTAATCATCCTTATGGAAACAAATGCCCCCAGAGGGTGAGGCTTTATTTCACTTTAGGGTTTGTTTTTCATGATGTGTGCATTTGACCTAGACTAAAGCTTGTAATGAAATATGACCAAAATTTTTCAGAAAATACTTCAAAGGTATAACCCCCCCAAAAAGTCAATATATCTATTTTTTTCAATATATCTATAATGCAACCACAATATGAACATTTGGACATTATTTTTGGTCTGAAGTTTTTATGATAAAATTTTGAATTTTACATTGAGAGTAAGTAAAGGGTTTTCAGATGTTTTCTTCAATTTTTTTTTAATTTGCCTCTATATCCTAAGCATTTTAATGCCATCATGTAGTCTCAATAAACATTTTAGAAGGCCCAAGATTATTCCCCAATTTTAAACTGGCATCACAGCAAGGTAACACTGCTTTCGATAAATCCTAGCTTACATATTTTATTAACTAATAGGGATCCTCTCTACATTGATTGGCAAAGTTTTCATTGTCATTTTTAATTATTTTAAACTAAACTCACTATGATAATGTTTATTTTTGTTTAATAATTTATATTTTTAAAGTTATTAAAAATTTTAAGAATTATCATTAACATTAAATTATTTATGAAGGTATAATGTTTGCTAAAATGCTCAATGTATAAGCCCCTTTCCTTTACATGGGAAAGCTCACTTCTGTATTTTTGACTGAATTTTCTAGATATTTTTGATATTGGTTACTTGAAAAAAAGCATAAACTATATTTTTCAATATGCAATTCTTGAGCTTAATTTATTTCTTTTACTCTCTACTCTTTGTTTATTCAGTTTAGCTAATTTATTTTCTCAATACTTTCAAGGAAGGAAAATATTAAGCTTTGTAAACTTATCTTTGTTCAAATTCAATTATTATTTTTCTGTCTTCTTAAATATTGACTTATGGTGTATTGGAATCCCACCTTGACTGAATATTTATGTAAGAGAATACTTTTGAATAAATAAGCAGTTGGAATTTTTTTTAATTATTCAAGTTCAATTACTATCAATTTTATTCAATTTTAATTAGAAAATATACTCTGCATGAATTCTCATTTTATTATTAATTTTTTTCCTTAGAATCAAATGCAATTATTTAAAAAATGATTCCTTTGATATATATTATTTTCTTGGCCACAGAAGTGCTTGTTATGGTTATTTTTGATGATTGTTTCTTTAAGTGATTTTTTTTGTCTATATATATGTGCGTGTGTATTAACTATTACTTGTTTGTTTCTCATTGATGTTTATTAATGCAGTGATTTTAACCTTATTATAATATATTGTTTAAACCAACATGTTGGTGATCTCAGGAAACTCACACCTTGTCATTCCTAGGTTTGCAAGTTCAGGGTTTTTGGTTGAACTTAGTAAGAAGGATAGAAAAAAACCCATGCCAACTCAGTCTTTCAAGAAGCAGAAGTCCTGAGTAGAATTTTAAAAAATTAATGGAATTATGTGAGAACTAAGTATTTTATAATCAACCAAGCAGGGCTTCAGTCCTTGACCCACATGCCATTAATCTTACTTAGTTTTAAATTTAGAGACATTGAACTTATTATCTGTAGAAGTTTGATCCAGGTATTTTTTGGATATATGTATCTCTAGAACATTTTCTGTTTTTTTCTTGAGCATAAGAAATAGAGTCATAAAAGTTCTTTAGTATATTTGGCCCCTAATTCTATCATTTGTGTCATTTTGGGGTCAGTTTTCCTTGATCTTTCTCCTTATAATGGGTAGCACTTTCCTGCTTCTTTCCATTCTTAATAATTTTATTGGATTTTAGATACCGTAAATCATATATGTTGATGCTAGATATTTTCATATCCTTATAAATATGCATGACTTGCATTCTAAAGCACCCAATTTAAAAAAAAGTGTTTGATCTTACAGAGTCTTGCTTTTATATTTTGTTAAGTGACATCAGAGCAGCATTTGGTCTGTTTCATTATCCCTTTTCTCCGGATAGATTTCTCTGAGTTTTCTATCACATCTCCTGTGTATAATAAGGATTTTTTCCTCTGGATGAAAGTCAATATTCCTAGTTCTTTGTATCCTTCCAGTAATGTTTTCTTGGGTTCTTTCAGGTGATTCTTTCCATGTCCTTAGAGACTTAATGATGTCTTCATTAGGAATCTACTAAATCTGCAAGAGGGAAGGAGAGCCTCTGTCAATCTCCAGAGTTTTCTTTCTGTGTAATTCTCTACTTCACAGGGCAAATATGATTGAGGAAAGTTGCTTGAGAGACCTAAATAAATTTCATATCTTATTTTTCAAATTTTATGAATCCAAAATAAGTTTAAAGTGAAATATTTAAAAATTTTTTAAAGTATCAATACATAGAAATATACTTAGCCAAGTTTGGGCAAGAAACATACATTAGACTTAAAAATATTACCAAGAAGAAATCAAGAAGGCTTAAATTAATGGGGACAGAACACTCTGTTTACTGATGGAGGAAGATTGACTATGACTATGATTATTATTATTCCAAACTCTATCAATCAGTTCTCTAAAACTCCAAACAAAATCCAGCACAATTTTAAAAATTAATATGGAAAATTTTATTTTAAATTTATTTTTTTATTTAAACTACAATTCAATTTTGCTAGATACTAAGTAACTTAGAATTGGATGTCTTGGCCTAGTAAAGTTATATGTTATGATCTACATGAGGATAACTATAAATGAATAACAGTGAACATAAAAAAAATTAAGTATTTTTATTTTATTATACCTCACAAACTATAGAATTAGGTATAGTTGTTGCCCTAGTTTCAAAGGTATTAATAAAATGTATTGCTAAATGTATTAATAAAATGTATTCATTGGTCTTTCAAAGTGATTTAAGACTTGTTCTTTGGATTAAGGCATCATATTTCCAAAAATTGTCAAATTTAGAAAAATTGTAAGGAAATATCTTTTTACCTACATACCCAATCTTTTTCTTAATATTTATTTTTTGGTGTAGGTGGACACAATATCTTTATTTTATTTTTATGTGATGCTAAGGATTGAGCTCAGTGCCTCACACATGCTAGATGAGAACACTACCACTGAGCCACAACCCCAGCCCTACACTCAATCTTTTTCAACAATTTTGGTTAGGATTGGTAAAATTTATTTCTTTATATTGGAAGAAAACAACCAAACCAAAAAGAACCTATATTGCCTGATTCCATTTTTTAAACTCTAGATCAGGCAAAACTATGGCACAATGACAAAAAGAGGACCAGGATTTGCATGAAACAAAGGTTGGAGGATTTATCTACAAAGAGCAGGAGGAAATTCTCTGAGTTGATGTAAATGTTGATTGCATTTGTGGCTGCAAGAGTAAGTGTGTATGTGTCAAAATGTATCTAATTATGCACTTAACAGGGTATTTGGTTTATGTAAATTACACCACAATAAAGTTGACTAAGAGCCATAAAACTCTTTCCTTAATTGTTCATTGGGTACTTGGGGAAGGAGTTTTGATCATTAAACTCTTCCCCATGGCTACAGCAGTAATATCCAAATCAGCCAGTGGTAGACACCTGATCTCATTAAGGACATCTATAAGAGTAGATGTTCACATGTATGCCATGAGAGTGATGAGATTAAGGAGCCTGAAAGAATAGATGTGAATTTATATGAGTCAGTGCCCTGTGAATCTCTTAGAAAAAGTTAAGGAACACTTTGTTCAGGATCTCTCATTAGAAAGGCTCAAGAGTCATCCTATTGTAGTTTATGTTTCATTGAGATGTGTTGATAGCAGATAGAATACAGCAAGCATGTTTGGGTACCTACTGTATTCTAGACATTGCTGAACTACAGAGATGAATCAAACAAAGGCTGGACCAAAAGGAACTGTAAATACAAAGGGGAAAACGGACATATGCAAAAGAAATTTTAAGGAAGCTACTTTCCAACAAAGATGTGGTAATAAAGAATATTCCAGGAAGTAGCACATTTATGATGCAGAGGAAACTTTAACAGCCACCTGAAAAGGCACACTTGGCAGACAAATTAACATATGAAAAAGACATCATCAATCTAAGCTTTTTTAAAACCATAAAATAAAGAGCATGCTCTATGTAAGCATTTGCAATTATATCTTTCTAGTGATGCTCAAATAGTATTTGGAATTATCTAAAGCATTCAGTTCAAAATTAGTATTGAAATGGAGTCCTGGAAACTCAAACAATCACCTTCATCTGAGATATGAAAGAGTAATTTAGTTCCACCTAAAGGGCAGTGTTTCATAACATCCTTATCATTTTATTTTTCATTTTTATTGTATAGTTCAAGTAATCTCAATGGGTTTTGCCTTAAAAGTTTCTTAAAGTCTATAGCAAAATAACCCAGAATTACCACATCTTCAAATAAGCATACTGTGCTGCTAGAGAAGGATTGTATTTGAATACAGTGTTTATGAAGATTGCAAAACCTGAGAGCTACTGCTATTCCATTAACTGACTAATCTTCCCTCAAATGGGGACATTACAAGGAAAATACAGTTCTCCAATAATAAGGGAAATGATTCTTTATCTGACAAGTTTCTTTTCTTCCTGGGTTGCTGGTTCTAAACACTCTAATTTACTGTCCATTTTGTTTTATTTTTAAAACAGCTTTATTGAAATTTAATGCACACATCATACAATATACCCCTTAAATTGTACAATCCAGTAGTTCTTAGTATGATCAGAATTGTTCAATTATCACTGCTATCAATTCTAGAACATTATCATCACATAAAAAGAAACTCCGTAACCATTAGTAGTTGATGTCTATGTATTATGACTTACAACTGTAAGCTACAAAAATAGCTTTTTATTTCATAAAAGACATAAAGCTGGACCCCTACAAAACTTAGTTGTACAGTATGATTTTTAAACGGGCAAAAAAGAAAATACTGGCTACATCAAGTGTTGAGAGGATGTGGAACAATTATTATGGTAAGCTGTCACTTTGCTGTAACTAAAAATACCTGACAAGAACAATAGTTTCAGAGGTCTCAGTTCATTGACAGCTCTATTCCTCTGGGCTGGAGGTGAGGCTGAACATCATGGCAGAAGAGTATGGTGGAGGGAAGCAGCTCACATGATGATTAGAAAGCAGGGAGCCTCCACTCACCAGATAAAGAATGTTCACCCCAAAGTCATGCCCCCAATGACCCCCCCCTTCCAGCCACACCCTACCTGCCTTTAGTTACCACTCATTTAATCACTTCAGGGGATATCACTGATTGGGTTAAGGCTCTTATAACTCAATCATTTCTCCTCTTATCCTTCTTGCATTGTCTCACACATGAGCTTTTGAGGAACACTTCACATGCAAACTATAACAAAAAATTTAAAATGTACTACCGTACACTTCAGCCATTCTCCAACTAAGTATCTTTTGAGAAATAATGCTCATATTCATATAATGATTTGTAGGAATGGTCAGAGCAACTTCATTTGTAATTGTCAAAAAGGAGAAACATCTATAGGGTTTATCCAGAGAAGGCCCTTGGTGATATATCTGTTGTTAGGGTCTGTAAACAAGTCAAGATGGCACCTGGCATTTTGCCAGAGGGAGTGGTTTGTGAAGTAACGCCAGCGAGCCATTAAGTGTGGAGATTCCTTATTGGTTGACTGCTGTATCTAGTTTATGTAAATTAAGATAAGCTGTGTGTAATGTATATATACCCCTCCTGTCATACAATAAACAGCTCCCACTCCTGCTGTATCAATGTACACAAGTTGCTCGTCACCCCCCCCCCCACACACACACACACACTGGTGATTTTGCTGTAATGTATCCAACTCAGCAACCAAGAAAAATGAATAAAATCATATAGAAAATGACTCCATTTGTATAAAATTCTATAAAGTGCAAACATAGTGACATGAAGTGCATCAAAATTCCTTGCCAATTTGAGAGAAGGGCTTGAGGATGCAATATTATGGCAAAGATGTTGTTTTGGGCTGTGGTCAATTTGTTTATTATCTACATTATGTTAATGATTTCATGAATGTATACATGGATAACAAAAAATCTCATCAAACTGTATACTTTGAATTTATGCTTTTTCCATCAATTAGATCTTGTTATGGTTTAGATAGATGTTCCCCAAAAGCTAATATGTGGAACAATGCAACAGAGTTTAGAGGTGAAGTGACTGAGTTCTGAGAATTTTAACTTAATCAGTACATTAACCCCCCCTGATCTGGATTAACTTGGTTGGTAACTATAAGCAGGTAGGTTGTGGCTCATGGAGGTGAGTCGTTGTGGGCAGGCCTTTGGGGTTTATATTTTATATGTGGTGAGGGTCTCTCTCTCTCTCTCTCTCTCTCTCTCTCTCTCTCTCTCTCTCTCATTCCTGGTAGTCACGTTCTGAGCCATTTTCCTCCATCTCACTCTTCCACCATTTTGTTCTGCGTTGCCTCAGGCCCTAAGGAATGGACCCAGCCAGGTATGGACTGAGACCTCTGAAACTGTGAGCCTCCAAATAAACTTTTTCTTCTCTAATTGTTATCAGGCCTTTTGTTCACAGCAGGGAAAAAGCTGACTAACATAGATCTCAATAAAGTTGTTAAAAATATCTTAAGCAATTCTGTTCCATGGTTGCTTTCCTTTATATGCTGGTTTTGAAAATTCTCATGTTATTTCTTTTGCCTTTATTATGCATTTTTCTGGATATTTTGAGGATCTTACCTTTGAATTTGAACTATAAAATCTTTATTAGAATTTGTTTCAGAATAATAATTCTGGCTTAATTTTGCCAGATACTTTGTGAGACTTTTCTATGTTCCTATTTAGGTCTTTATTTGTGGTTTGGATCAGAATTTAAAATATCCTCTCTGGTCTATTATTTTATTTGTGTATGAACTATATTAATATGCAAAGTATTTCTTTTTTGTCTTCCATTTCTCCTTATTTTAAAATCATCTTAATTTTTTTCATTATTTATATTTTCTTGTTTTCTAAATTAAATGTCAGATATGCCTATTTTCATTCTCCCTTAATTTTAATATTTTTTCTCATCTCAGATCCACAGTAAACCTGACTTTCTCTTCTCTGTATGGAGTTTTAGTAAATGCATCTGGGAAGAAACCCAAGGCAATTATGAGGCTCATGTTGTTTACTTTGTTCCTCTCAGATTTCCTCTTTTACAATGTCTGAAAGAAATTATTTTATACTTAACTTCCATTTTTTCATTTATTTTTGATGCAAGTGTCTTCACAAGACAATGAAAGTAGTTTTGCTAATAAATTTCTCAAAGTGTGGCTTCCCTAATATATTTTCCATCAGTTTTGGTTATGCTTCATTTTTAGTAACTGAGTGTATATCCCCAATTTAAGCATATTTCTTTATAAATGCTATATGTTCTAGTGGCTGAAGTATTGTCTGCATTGCAGAACATAAACTAGAAATGAACAAAGGATGTGATAAAATTATTAAGTTCTAATTTCCACTTAAGGTGTGTTGGGAGCTATAAAAAGTATCACTTCCACCATTACAACAACAAATATGAGGGAATTCTGCTGAATAATGACATTCATTGTACTTTATCAGAGAGCTGAGATTGCTAGGCAATCAAGTAGGCTGAAAATCTATGGAAGGATAAGACCCTCTAAGGAAAAGATGTATCAAAGCAAATGTTACCCCAGAAAAGTTAAACAGGCAGGGAGGACTGCATTCAAGGCTGTTGCAATTGAAGAGAGTCCAGAACTCAGCCTGGACCCAACTCCTCTGAAATAGAGAATGCTGTGGAAAATACTGAAGGACATTCCCAGAAAGTCACAGGTCATTTGTATATTCTATTGACTTGATCTAATGGAAAAATTAACTTCTCAAATTGTTATGACAGGAGGGAGTTTTGCAAGTTGAGCAAAGCATCCACTGAAGTTAGTCCCTACCTTTCCCCAAGGACTGGGAGGCAGGGGTACTGTCTTCTTTGATGGCTATATTTTAAAGGGAGACCTCCAACATCCTTGAGAAAGATATTCTTAGGTTGTAAAAACTGGCAAGAGGCTTTTAAAAAGATTTACACTCAAAGAGACAAAAAAGAATTTACAATTACAAGTGCTTTGGAATAAATGTTCTATGAAAAGGGAAGTCAGAGGCTGAGTGGGGAAGATGGCTATGTATCTGAGGGTGAAAGAAAGCCCATCCTGGTGAGGTGGATGTAAGTAAGTGTTTTCTTACCTGAGGTAGAGATTGGAGTATCAGGCAGACTGGAAAACAATCAGATAACATTTTCAATAAATTACTGAAAGCCAAGCATGTTCTAGAATGAGACCATGGAATGACGGTAGGCTGGAGATAAAGAGGAAATTGTCACCCACATGCAAGCTCTTCTCCAGAGACTTCAAGAGGTGTCCACAAGGAAGACTGAGGGCAGGGCCAGAAACCAAAGTTAAGGCCTGAGAAGGAGCAGCAGCTGTCACTGTGGACAAGGCAGGAAGATGCCAGGAGACTCCTGACCTGTCTTCCCCCAAAAACAAAAGTGTTAAGCTCTTGGGGAAAGACAGCAAATCTCATTACCCTCAGTCACAGTAGAAGAACCATTTCAGAAGTATATAATGGTCATAGAAAAAAAAACCTTCTTCAAGGGCAGCATCAAGGTCAACAGCAGGGCTATTCCCTTTAGAGATCTGCTCCTGCAGGGACAGGGCAAGACTGTCCTGAAGGCCCCACCTCACTCAAACTCTATGTGCCATCTCTTCTGATACGATACAGGTGTCATATTTTAAGGATTCATTAATGTATGGCTTTTTATTTTCTTCCCCACAAAAATGGCCTAATGCATGTAAGGAATTTAATACCATAAGAAATATAAAACCTCTCCCTGTGACGAATATTTTGGAGAAAAAAAATAACAGAGTTTGTGACTATGAAAGATTTGTAAGTTTTTCTCTGTGTGTCCCTACCTGAAAAACAATGACATAGAATCCTATTGTGCCTTTTAAATTGAAATTTCTTATTCTATGAAGCCACCCTCACAGCATATTCCCAGGACCCTCATCATGCTAGTGGTGATGATTGAGACTCTTCCACAGATGCTATCGCTCCACCATATAACTTCGGTTGAGGTCTATTCCTGTACCACTGCATTGTTCCTTATGCTTCTATTCTGCATGTTATTACAATATAAAAAGGGCATTGTTATTATGAGTGCACCATAGGGATCCAGAAAGAGTCCTCTAATCACTGAGTTTAGACATACTCAAAAAGAGTATGCTGTGCTCCTGGTGCCTAGAAATTTAAAGACCCCATTGTGAGGTTTTCGGGGAGGATGATAATAATAATGAAAATGGCTAACATGAAAATTCCATCCTATTCCTATTTGTTTTTTTTTTTTTGCAACAGCAAAAGGGGGTTTATTGAGGATCCAATCCAGCGCACTGGGGCTCCAGGCTCACTCAAGATGGGAGAGCGGCCAAGAGCCCCGAGCAGGGGTTGAGCAGTGCTTAAGTACACTTTTTTAGGGAGGGCAGGAACTTTACATACGTCATGGCCCCCTTTAACAAATCATCATACACCACGGGAAAATCAAACAACAATTCTCAAACATGATTAGCACATTCATTGGTGGGAACAGGTCGGGCTGGGGTGATAGGTCAATCCCAAGGAGGGGGAAACATTCAAACTGATTGGTTTGGGCCCTGAATGCCTACGTGCCAAACTGCACAGGGTCCAGGTTATTTAACAACTAAATGGTCAGTACCGGGCATTGTCTTTTTTTTTTTTTTTTTGAGATGTGGAAAGCTTTAATACCTAGCTGAAGTCACACAGCAAATTAGATGCTGAAATTCCTATTTAGACAATCTTACATAGATTATGAACTCAAGTTCCTTTTTTCTTTTTTAGCAAATTATTGTTGATCATATGATTTAAGAAGCATAATATAAATACTTTGATACATCATCATATTCCAGATTCCCTGGAGTATTTTATTAGTTTCTTGAGTTTCATTATGTCTCCCCTACCCTAGACCTACTTAACTAGAATTAATCTGGTTATAACTCTGGAGTGTGTATTTATAATGATCACCCCTAAATAATTATGTGTGCTGTAAATTAGAGACCCACTTTGGTGATTGCTTTCAGTGAATGCCATCTTCCAGCACTTCATTAATGAGTTTATTAAATAATACATTTGGGATTGCTTCTGAGTTTTTATGCTGGTCCTTTGAGTATGGCAGGCATTTTTTTTTTTGAGCAGCATTTTAAGTTTTTCCTATTTACATATGACAATAGTGAACTTCCTGAGCTGATTCTGCCAAGCACAATTATCTTTCAGCAGTGGTGTTGGCATCTGCCATTCTCCATTGGCTTTTTTTGTTGTTGCCAATCCTATTGTGGCAACAATATATCCTTTCCTAGAAAATTTTATATATGCAATATAGTATCATTAGCTATCATTCCCATGCTACACAATAGACATCTGGAATCATCCATCCTATATGACTGAAACATCTTTGTATCCCTTCACCAGTAAATTCCCATTTTCTATCAATGCCCCTGGTAATACCATTATATTCTGCTTCTATGAATTTGAGGTTTTTTAGATTCCACACAAAAGTAAGTTCACACAATATTCGTCTTTTTGCTTCTGGCTTATTTTACTAGGAATAATTTCCTGAATTTTCATCCATGTTTTCACAAGTGACATAATACCCTTTTTTTAACACTGAATAATATTCTATTATTAATCTACACCATAATTTCTTTTGATATCCATCCACTCATTCAATGATGGCACATTGTTTGTGTATCTTTGCAATTATGAATAACGCAATGAACTTGGAATGCAAATATAGTGATGTTCCTTCCTTTGGATATAGCCTCAGAAATTGATTGCTATGTCATATAATAGTTCTATTTTTAAATTTAAAAAAAAATATCCATACTGATATCCATAAACTATACCAGTTTATAACCTACCAATTGTGTATAGGGTTTCCTTTTTTCACATGTCCTCCCCAATTTCTTTTGTGTGTGTGTGTGCTAGCTGATCTAACAGGTTTGCGGTGATATCTCATTGTGGCTTTGATTTGCATTTCCCTGATGATTAGTAATATGATTAATGATGCTGAGCATCTTTCATATGCCTATTGGATGACTGTATTTCTTTGAAAAAGTGTCTTTTGGACTCCTCTGCCCATTTTCTATCAGGTTTTCTTTTTTCAATGATATGGAGTTATAGGAATCACTTGTATATTTTGGATATTAACCCCTTACCATAGTTAATGATATAGTCTAAAACTATTTTCTCCTAATCTGTCGCTTGCCTTTTGATTTTGTCAAGTCTTTTCTTTACTGAGCAGAAGACTTTTGGTTTGATATTGTTTCCTTTATTTTTTGTTTTTGTTGCCTGTGCTTTTTGTATCACAGCCAAAAAAATCAACATCAAGTAGCTTTTTCCCCTGTTTTCTCCTGGGATTTATAGGTTTTTAGACCTTAAACTTAGACTTTCATCTATTTTTAATTGATTTTTAGCTGTTATGAGGAATTTCCTTAGCTGATTCTGACAAAATCAGCAATTAACTGTTTCTTCTCCTCCTCCTCCTTTTCTTTCTTTTGTGTTCTTTTTGTAGTGATAGGGATTGAACTCACCACAGACTACAGCATGCTACGCAAGTACTCTACATTGAGTTATATCCCCATCCCAAGTGCAGCCATTTCTTATCAGAAGTGCTACTGGCATCTGCCAACTTGTCCCATCTGGAATCACGTTACCTGTGGCAGTTTTCCTGCATCAGAAGGAATTTAAGCAAATGTAAAATTAAAGCCCTCTGAAGCCTAAGGGTAAACTAGGTACAAGAAAGATGAATAAAGAAGCCACACAGGGAATAAATTTGACCTTTTATAGGAGATGTTGATAGTTTAAAAGAGAAATGAAATGTGTTATATATATTTATTTACAAATAATGAAGATGTTCAGTATTTTCATTGAACATCCATAATATGAATTATTCTCCACTGGACAAGGTAAATGTAGGAGACAACAAACAAGAACCTCTACTAATCATTTCAATAATTCATATTTAAATAGCATTTTATGGTTTTATAAAAATTTTGATCCAGTTTATTTCATTTAACCCCCCAAAACCTCTTTTGGTAGATAGGCTAATAGTTTTTCTCTCTCTTAAAATGAAGACTAAAAGCTCACTGAATAAATATTGAATGCATTCAGAAATGACTAAGATTTGATGCTAAGAATTCTTATTCATGGTCACACAGTCTTTAAATCATCCAAGTCTTATCCAAATCATGAGATTTCTCTTTGTATTTTTTTAAACATTCTTCAAATTTGTCCATACTTCTTCTAGTTCTTCTGAATATTGTTGCATTAGGCTCTTTCCTCAGAGTGTTATTTGTCTCTGGCTCTCTAGCTTCTAACATAATGCCAATTAATGAGTGAATACTATATCTGTGCTGAGGAGTTTCTTATCCATTAGTGGAAATTTCTCTCTGTAAAAGAAGTACATCAGAAGACAGGGCGATACAGAAGCAATCTTTATAAATAAATTTATCAATGATTTGAATATATTAAAAATGTAAAGGCAATTGAATTATTGTAATTTTTAAAATACCGGCAAATATGTCCTATTTGATCAGTTTAATCAGTGAATATGGTGAGATATCACTCCTGTAATTATGTGATGTGGCTATACATGGGGATATCATCCAGGTGGGTCTGACATAATAACATAAGGACCTACATGTAGAGCATTTTTCCAAGTGATGACTAAAGAGAAGTCAGAGATTTCAAGTGGGAGAAGAAATGGCTAAAGTATTTTTGGCTTTATGAGCACCACATGAGAAGAAATTCAAGCAGCCATAGGGCCTGGGAAATGTCTCTGATTAATAGTCATAAAAGAATGGAGACCTTGCCTGCAGCTTCCAGGAAATGAATGAACTCACAAGTGGATAGGCCTGGAAGCAGATCGCAGGGCCTTCAGATAAGGGCCCGTGCTGGCCAACACCTTGATTTCTGTGAGATTTCTAGCCAACACTTTGATTTCTGTGAGATTTCATGCATAGAACCCAATAGAGTACACCTGAGCTTCTGACCTATAGAACTGTAAAATAAAAATAGATGTCATGAGCTGAGATATTTGCAGTAAATTGTAGTGATAAAAAAAATCCAATAGCAGTGGCTGAAACTTTCAATAGAGCATTTGTGGAACTGGTTTTTATGAAAATGGAATAGGGACTAATTGTAATAGTTTCTTGTTGTAACAATCAAAAGCTTAAAGGCTTAAAACAGTAAGAATTTATATTAACAGTCCAGAAGGTCAAAAATCAAAAAATAGCTCTAACTGAGCTAAATCAGGCAGAGCTACATTCATTCCTTTGTGAATTCCAGGGAAACTCTACTCTTGGCCTTTTTCAGATTCTAGAATCCACCTGCAGCCACTGGCCCCTCACCCTGTCTTTCATTTTTAAAACCAGCAACACTTTTGCAAGTCTCTCCCAAATGCATCATTCTGACACTGACTCTACCACCTGCCTCCTCTGCATTTAAGAGGTCTTGTGATTACATTGAGCCCACCCAGGTAATACAAAATAATCTACCCACCTCAAAGTCAAGTACATAACAATCTCAAACCCGCCCACAGCCTCAATTCTTCTTTGCCATGTAATCTCACATACGCACAGGTTCCAGGGTTTACAGTAGAGATATCTGTGGCAGGTCATTTTTCTGCCTACCAGATAATACATTTTTTTTTAAGAAGAAGAAGAAGATATGTTGGTGGGACAATGAATTGTGCAGAAGATAGTCTCAGTAAAATATTAACTGTACATTACTTTTTCTTATGGTTGAGGTATTATGAATAGATGGAAGAAATATTTGAAAAGATAATGGGATGATAGGCCTTAGCAGTCTATGCAATATTTTGAATGCTTTGCATGTGCAAAGTTATATCATGCTGTGAAATGTCCTATTTACTGAAATGGAGATGGAAGAATTTATAATAACAACAATAATTTCTTAAATGCAATAAATATTTACTGTTTGAAAAATACTTTCCCAGACATCATCCCATTTATTTATAATGACATCTGTGAAGGCTTTGCCAATTATGGTGGGCTAACTTCCTCTCTTTTCTCAGAAGCATTTTAAAGATAGTCCTGTTAAAGCATGCATAAGAGTATTTTGGATAATTTATTTAATATTTTTCATCAGTGCAGGGATTCTCTATACACCAATGCTTGGAGAGAACCTGATGACTACCTATGCTAATATATATTTACTTACTAGGACTGTGTCTTGAATAAATCTTCTCTGATAATTTATCCATAAAGAAGGATAAACAGACCAGTGACAGTTGAGGTCAGCATTACAGAGCATTTCCTCTATGACTTTCATCCTGAAATGAATATATTTGTGTTCAAGATTTAAAGTTAAAATGTTATCAAATATTACCTCTTTTGTTAAAAAAAGTGTCAAAATCTATATTCATTCAATTTAAATAATACTTAACTAAATTATACATATCATTATGTGATATTGTTAGGCATATAATATTAATTCATGTTATACATATACAAATAATTATGCCTATGAACAAATACACAAATATGTTTCAATTTCCATATGGAAAAGTTAAGTTTCTAAGGGTAACACAAAAGTACATTTTAACAAATTTACCAAAACTTTTAAAGTGTGATTAAGAAATTATATAATATTTTTCAGGATAACAAAGGGACTATTTTTCTTTTCTTTTTTTTTAAACCACTTTATCTAGGTATGAGAAATATGTAGAGAGTTGAACATGATTAATGTATACATATTGATGAGTTTGGGGATAAGACTATGTTTCCAATATAAATGGGGTTCTTTAAATAATATTTACTTTTTAGTTTTTTATTTTTAGGTGGACACAATATCTTTATTTTATTTTTATGTGGTGCTGAGTATTGAACCCAGTGCCTCACGCATGACAGGCAAGCGCGCTACCACTTGAGCCACATCCCCAACCAATATAGAATGTTTTTAACAAGAATTTTTCTTTATATATTCCTTTAAAAACTGTATAAAATGCCATAGCAATCTCCTTTGCTTGATCATGTTTTTTTCTCATTAAAAAAATCAAACATCTTTATAACTACCTATGTGTCCTGGTATTCCCTCTCCCTGCTCCCACAAGCTCCTGTTAGCTCAGATTTCCACAGATTTAATTGTTTCATTTTTCTTACAATATTGAGGCACCAGAGTTTCTTTTTCACGTTTTTTCTAAGTAATTATTTTAATAGTTTATGATGATAAGAAAATTTAAACTACCATCATTCTGTGATCTCAGACCAAGTAATTTCTTAGCTTTTCTGACTTGTTAATATTAAGATAGAAACAGTGATGTGAATGAGTGAGCACTGGACTAGGAGAAGGAAGGTTTAGATTCTAGACTAAATTTTCAACTCACTAGTTATGTGACCTTGGTAAACCTCAGAACCTTTCTGATCTAAATTACCATATCTATAAGTATGGAGAATGATTCCCATATATGTTAGAGGTGTTTCAAAAAATACCTATGTATAGAGCATAATATAAATACTAACTTACCATGCTCTGAGGAACAAAAACAAATCTTGAAGCTTCTATATAATCCTCCCCAATCACTTGCCCTTTCATTTATTAATTGGGATTTATATGTAATCCTCCTTAATCACATTAAACTACACTTTGTTCAGATAATTCTTGTGTATGTGTTTAATTTTACTACATGTGTATGGATTCATAAACAACATATTGTTTGTTTTTCATGTCATGGATTATTTATCTTAACTTTTTTTGATGGGTATTTACATTTTTCACAAAGTTTATTATTATAATATGGAAGTAAGCAATTTTGTACAACATGTCTCCCTGTGAATACGTACAAGAGTTTGTGAAGGAATAACATGAGAAGAACTGTTGAGGGAGGAGAGACACATGACTTTCATATTCAGTTTGTTGTAACAATTTACACTCCCACTAAAAAAGCATGGCGCTTTCATTGTTCTACATGCTCACCAACACTTGGTTTGGATTAAAATATGAGACTTCAATATTTGTGTTTTTGTTTTTAAGATTTTTAACAGATTTATTGACATTAATCATCTATAATAAACTGCACATATTCAAAGTGAACAACTTGATATTTTGATATTCTGTGTGCAAATAATACACAAATGCACACACAGATTTGTAAAACAATAACCACAATCAAGATAAAGAATACATTCATCACCTCCAAACATTTCCTTGGGCTCCTAAGTAAGCCTTCCCTCCTTATATCCCTGTCCTCTACCACTGTCCCAAATACTGATGTTTTATTTTACTATAAATTAGTTGGAACTTCTTAAAATTTGAAATAAGTGGATGTCATACTGCATGCATCCTCTTGTTTTCCCCTTATTTATTTTGGTCAGTCTATTTGTTTTGAGATTCATCTATGTTGTAACCTGTTTGAAGAGTTCAGTACTTTTTATCATTGAAAGTTATACTGTTGAGTGGATAGTTGCTTTATCCTGTCAATGTCAAATCAGAAATTGTAAACAAACAAAAAACTACAACTTTATTTGGGACCTGAGAATTGTAAATTAGGAAAAAACAGATTGAGACATTTCTGAATAAGTGCTCTGAAGACCCTGAAAAGTTATAATATTTTAAAGAGAAGGAAAAACTGAAGATACAGGAAATTTTACAAGATGCATAAGCAGAAAAGAGACTGGTACAGAGAAATTAGCCTAACACCAAGCTGTACATCAATGGACTAGTCATGATTGATAACCAGGAGTATCTGCAGGGGTAAAGTTGGTCACTGTGACAACTTCTGAGCTGTAACCATTCATAAAAGGTGTTAATGGTTTTGAAGGGTTAAAGTTAGCATCCCTTGTTACTTTCTCATGTACAGTTAAAAAGGGAACTTTACTTTTGTGTGCAAAGGCTCTGGTCCCCTAATAGTCTCTCAACTCTATTTTGAAATGCAATTTTAAAAGTTTTTTTTTTCAGTTGTTGATAGACCTTTATTTTATTTATTTATATGCAGTGCTGAGAATCAAACACAGTGCCTCACATATGCCAGGCAAGTGAGGAACCTCTGAATCCCAGCCCCAGCCAGTAAAAGTTATTTTTTATTCAATCATAATAATTTTCCTGTATTTCACAATCTATTCATCTATTGATAGGCATTTGGGTTATTTCCAGCCTGGGGTTTGTTATGGTCTAGATAAAGATGTCCTCCAAAAGCTCATGTGTAAGGCAAAGCAAGAAAGCTTACAGGTGAAATGACTGGGTTATGATAGTCTTGACCTAATCAGTGTTAATCCCCTGAAATGGATTAACTGGGTGGTGGCTATAGGCAAGTAGGGTGAAGCTGGAGGAGGTGGGTCATTGTGGGTATGACTTTGCATTATATATTTTGTACCTGAAGAGTGGAGCTCTCTCTCTGTTTCCTGATGTGATTTCTTGGACAACTTTTATCTACCATACTCTTTGGCCATGATGTTCTGCCTCACCTCTTGCCCAAGGAATAGAGTCAACCATCTGTGGACTGAGACCTCTGAAACTGTGAGCCCCCAAATAATTTTTTTCCTCCTATTATTGTTTGTCAGGTCTTTTGGTTGCAGTAGTGAAAAAGCTGTCTGAAATAGGGCTATTAATACTAAAATTGCTATATACATTCATACAAATTTTTGTATGGACATAACATGTTAATTTTTCTTGAGAAAACTTGTAGGAATGAAATGGCTTGATCATGAGGTAAATTATGTTTAATTTTGTTTTCCAAAGAGGTTTTCACCACTTTACAACTTGAAAGTAAGTTTTATCAAAAACACAAGTGGTAGGTATCTTCTCCTAGATTTTGCCTTGGCTTTTCTTATTTAACAGTGATTTGCAGAGAACAGAAGTTTTTAATTTTGATGAACTCAAATTCCTTAGTTTGTATTTTTATGGAACAGCTTTTTGTATCATGGTTAAAAATATTCTAACAAAAATTTTCTCACATATTTTCTTCTAGAAATTTCATGGTTTGAGGTTTCTTAACTAGTTCAGTGATTGTTTTAGTCAGCTTTTGTTGTTGTTGTTGTTGTTGTTGTTGCTACAACCAAAAGACCTGACAAGAAAAATTTTAAGGAGGAAAAGTTCATTTAGGGAACTTTTAACTTTTACTCATCTGGGGACTCCAGATGAGGCAGACCATCATTGCAGAAGAGTGTGGTAGAGGAAAACAGCTCACACGAAGATCAAAAATCAGAGAGAGACTCCACTTGCCAGAGACAAAATCTAAACCTCAAAGATTTAGATTGACCTACCTCTTCCAGCCATACCCTACCATCTTCAGTTACCATTCAGTTAATCCCATCCCTTTCTATCAGAGGGATGGTTGACTGATTGGATTAAAGCTCTTATGGCCTGATTGTTTTACCTCAAAGCCTTCTTGCATTGTCTCACACATGAGCTTTCAGGGATCACCTCCCATCCAAGCCAAAACAATGGTCGTTTTAAATTTTTAATCTTTTGTGCTATATGATGAATGAACTGATGATCCTTTGTTATTGTTTCTATTTTTAAAAATATAGAGTATCTAGCAACTAAAATAAATGGAGGACTATTCCTTTTGTCTCTCATGTCTCAGGATTCAGAGCTCTGTCTTAGCTTATGTTCAGTGTCTTGAACGCCATGATTTTATGTATTTTGTCTTTTTTTTTCTTTTGGTTGTTTTATGGGGAAGTATAAATCCAGTTCTTATTATTCCATCTTGTCTAGAAGCAGGCAGACTTTGGTATCTCATCATTTTTAAGTAAATTTTCTTAATTTCTCATAGAGTTGGACATCTTTTACTCTATTCCTTTTATTTGCTTCAACTAATTAGGTTTTCAATTATGGTCTTTCTTTTGGGAAGTCTGTCTCTTTATTAGTTTTTAGATATTGTTTTCATATGTTCTGAAAAATGACCTTTAAACAATTGTATGTCATATAAATATTTTCTTCCAGTATAAGGTTTACCATAGTCTCACTTGTTCTAAGGGATGTCTATTCAGAGAAATTTTAGTATTATTGTCATCATAGTTATCAGTTTTTAAAGAATCTTAAGATATCTTTCCCTGTCATGTAGTCATAGAGATATTCTACCACATATTCCTCCTAAAAATAATTTTCTTTTTTTCAACAGGTCTTTAGACATCTGAAATTTATTTCTGTGTAGAGTTTGTAGTAGAGATATTCCCATTATTTTTATATGAATAGAAAATCAGACCATTTATTGACTAATCCATCCTTTTCACAATGATTTATTAAATCCATTGCCATTTTCTTTAGAACGCTCTTTTGGTAATAAATTATTTCTTGTCAGAAAAATATCTTTTATATTGCCTTCATTTTTAAATGCTATATTTATCAAGAAAGCAGTTACAGTTTGTTAGGTATTTTCTTTTAGCTATTAAAGATACTATTCCATTGTCTTTTTTTTTCCCTTTTTTTTTAAATAAATCATTTGTAAATTTTTGCTCTCTTTTTGATGGAAGTTTTCCTCTCTGGCTGCTTTATGATTTTCTTTCCTGTATTTGGTTTTCAGAAGATTTACTATTATATACCTAAATGTTATTATCTCTACATTTATCCTACTTAAATTTCACTGCTTACATTTTGTCTTGATATATCTTTTGTCAGTTTTGAAATGTTCTTGATTTCTGACTCTCTTTCCATCTTTCCTTAAATTTCAATTATGTATATATTACATTTATTTCTCATTTTCCATTTATATTTTATTTATTTTTTGTACTTTCCACATTTTTTATTGTCTGATTTTTTACTGATCTATCTTCCAAGTCACAAATTTCTATCTTCATCTGGCCATAAAATTTTATTAAAGTCATGCATTGATATTTAAATCATTTAAATAAAGCATTATATAGAATTTCCACTTACCTCCCATTATTCACCATCTTATTTAAAGTATCAAACATCAAGCACTTTAAAATATAATTCTGATTTTTAAAAGCCTAAATTTCTTGTGAATCTTTTTTCATTTTCTATTTTTTTATCTTAATTTTTAATTCTTTCTTGTATGGCTATTTGTTTTGCTATAGATCTTGAAATTGAGGAAGAAAATTAAACAACTACTTTGAGGTTTTCGATGATATTATCTTTCTTCAGTATGATTTGCTTTTCTTTCTGAAAGATGGTTTTGAAGTTAAGTTGCCTTGTATTTGGGCTTCAAGATTAATTATCCAGCAAACAAGGTAGATGGTGAAGTGTGCCTCCCCAAATCAGAGTTTAAAGGTCATAAACATTAAAAAGAAAAAGTCCATTTTTTTTTTCTTGGGCAGAAGAATCAGGAATGTCTTCTTGATAGATCTGGGCTTTGAGCAAGCTGTGTAAGAAGAGTTAAAAGTGTGACACATGACTTAGGGAAAGAGATTGAGCAAGAAGAGACAAATCAGAAAAGTGAATCAGAAAAGTGGCTTCATAAAACACTGTTGAGGTTGACCTAATGTATTCAAACACTTATAGAAACAAGCTTTTAATATCATCATGCTACTTTTTTTCTGTAGATAAGCTTAGATCATCCCTGGCAACAGACTCACTTTGGTGTAATCAAGTGAGAAATAAGAAGTAGTGGTTTTTATGATTGTTCTTTCTCTATGCAAAATATATTTAAATAGAGTTACTCTTAAAGATTATTGCTATTATCCTATGAGGTATTATCTCATAGAACAAAAGTTTATGGTCTTTTCAACAATGTATATGTTAAATGAATTTAAATGTTAACTATTTTAATCAAACTAAAGCTTCATTTCAAAACATAATTTTTAATGGAACTTAAATGACCAATACAATGAGTAAAATTATATTATACAACTTTTCTTTCACAGCTCAGGATTTCATTTGTAAAATGGGAATTTAGTGATTGATTATTTATGAGACATAATAAGAGAGCACCTTTGTGAGCTAAATATTTTGCTAATAATATAATAAAACTTCTATTGTAGAGCTGTTGTGAGATGTAAATAAATAATTATTTAAATCACCACAATAGCTGGCACATAATAAAATCTTAATAAAGGTTCCTAGTTAATATATCATTTTTGGTACTGGGGATTGAATTCAGGGGCACTTAACCACTGAGCCGCATCCCCAGCCCACTCTTGAATGAAATGTCATATACACTCTACATGCTGCTTCCTGGCCTGGATCATGAAAGCTCTCACAGTTGTTTCTCCATGCTCTTTTCCTGTCCCTTTGACTGGAATTCTGAGATGATGACTTGGGATGACTTAAAAATCACATGTGAAGACAGCAAAGTTTCTATTCATCTAGGTCTTGGAGGTTAAGGGGAAGAGTTTTCTCCTTAAGTGCTGGCTGAGATCATTGTGTCAGCAGGACAGTGTTCCTCACTTAGTCTCTGGGGAAGGATTCATTTCCAAGCTCAGTCAGGTTGTTGGTAGATGTCATTTTCTTGTTTTGTAAGGACTGAGGTCCCTATTTCCTTGATGCATGTCAGTTGGTACTGATGATTGTCCAGAGGCCCCCAACATTTAAGAGCATCCAAGTATTTTCAGTGGTCCCTTCAAGCAATGGGGAATTTAGTCTCTCTCACACTGAATCTCTGGGACTTTCTTCTCCAGTGCGTCCCTTGATGTCCTCCTTAGCTGGAAGAAAGCTCTGGTTTTAATAGTGCATGTGTTTTCATTGGGCCCACCTGAATAATCCAAAATAGTCTCTGTAATTTTATAGCAGTAGATTAACAACCCTAACTGCATCTGCAAAGTCTCTTTTGTTCATGTAATGTGAAATATTCATAGACATAGCACTGAAGTCGAAGGTCATGGGGATCAAAATTCTATCTTTGCAGAAAACCATCCAAAGCAAGCTCTTCTGCATTACAAAGTGCTCTCTTCTCTCAGTATCTTTCATCTGGTACTTCCCTTATCTCACTAACGTTAAAGTCATTTATGTCCATGCCTTAATTTTCTTACTCAATATTAGCACCCTCTGTTGATAGTTATTCATAGTTTTAACCCTTTTAATGGGTGATTGAATTGGGACACTAAAGGAATGTGATTTTTGAATGGAATAACTCAGGGTTTCACAGTGAATAAAGGTAGAAATATCGAACTAGAACTAGAATAGGACCCTTAATCCAACATTTTCTCTTCAATAATACGTGGTCTCCTGATCTGGGGGGTGCCTTGCTTTTCTATTCTAGGGTTGTTTGCATAAACAGAATGAACTGTCTGCAAACAAAATTGCTGAGAATATGGCCACTAATTTTCTTGAAAAATAAGGAAATTTCCTTGAAAGATAGGAAAGAGAGAATATGGGTATATTGACACTTTTCTCTTTGAGAGCCCACAAGACATATCCCTTACCCAAGAATTGGAGATCCTTTTTATGAATTTTATGCATTTTAAAGAAACACATGGGCTGAGGATGTGGCTCAAGTGATAGCGTGCTCGACTAGCATGCATGAGGCACTGGGTTCCATCCTCAGTACCACATAAAAATAAAATACAGATATTATGTCCACCTAAAGCTAAAAAAAAATAAAAATAAAGAAACATTTTTTTTTCAACAAAAGAAAATGTAGGCTTATGTGATGACTTTAAAAAAAGTCTCGATAACCTGGGCAGAGAGATCTGGTACTATCTTGGATTATATGCACCAGCAACAGTCAAATTCAAGCACCAACAAAACCCCAATGTATTTCTTAGAGCCACTTTTATTTTCCAACCTGCCTCTAACCTAGGGCTTTTATTCCTTTCCTTTTGGGGAATCTTCCCACTGAGTTCTTATTTGTACATTCTAGAAAGGGGATTCCTACTTTGGTGGAGTGATGATGGTCACATGTGTGGCCAATACTGTAAATCTTTCAAGTTGGAGTCTTGGGACTGAACAAGAACAGCATGGTGAGTGATGGCAGGAGACATAGGTGAAAAGCAGAGGTTTTCTATCCTTCTGAAGTTAGAGGAGAGAGCAGTAGTGTGCCTTCTTAAATCCTGAACTGGACTGAGAGAGATGAATTCAAGTACTAGCTCTGTAGCCCCTGCCCTTCTTGACCTTAGGAAAATTATATAATCTTTTGACCTCATTTACCTTACTCAGAGAGGGGGAAAAAGTATATGTTACTTATTTGCAGTGATTTTGAAAAGAAAATAAACACATTTTGTAAGTTATAAATAATAGTAGAAATCATTACTCAATATAATAACTCAATTCATTTTAAGCATGCATAAATTACATCTCCTCCTCCTCCTCCTCCTCCTCATCATCATCATCATTATCATCATCACCTCTATTTGATACTGGAGAATGGATAGACTTCATGCCTGGTTTGAGGTTAAACAGCAGTTGAGTCAGAGCCCAAAGGTTAGAATTTGATCCAGTGTGATTCCCACCAGATCCTTTAATTTCAGGCTGTTTAAGCCAGTTTCTTTACAAAATTCCTGCAATTAGAACATTATGTGCATCTTAAGTGTAATTTCCCAGCATTTTCTTAGAATTAAATAAATGGAGGACTTTTAGGGGCTTTTTAACCCACTTTTCCCGGAATATTTGACCTTTTTAAAAAATGTACCCATATTTTCTCAACCAGACACAATACCAAGTCTCCTGATGACTCTTTTCTTGAGGCTGGCTCCTGAGTAGGTAGGTGATGATGTACCAGAGTGGGGAAACCATAAAGCTTTGCTTTTCTTCATTTCTACCTCCAAGAAACACACATTTTAAATCTCTAATGATCAGTTATTTGTATGATGCCCTTTGTTAAAGGATAACAATGTGTTCTCTGCAATAACAACCAAATAACAGGTAAGAAAATCTCTATACATGATTTTGCTTCAAAAGAATCCTACTGGCAGAAGGAGACACAATTGAAAATGAGCCCAAAAAAAAAAAAAAGTGGGATAAAGATAAGCTAAGACTGTTCAGGAGTTGATAAATAATGAAGCTGGGTTTTAAGAATCTGGAATTCTTACATAGTTCTGTCTACTTTTAATGTTTTAAAATTTCCAGGAGAAATGCTAAGTAAGTTCATTTTATAAAAAGTTTAAGGGTATTCAAAAAATGTCTATTGACATTATCATGAGGTATAAATCTTTAATCTTAAGCATGTCCATGCCTGTTTACCAACATGGAAATGCTTTCAGCTGTCCTAAATTGCAACCAGTTGGGAAAGTCTCTTAATTTTTTATAGATTTGATAAATGATAAAGAAGTTGTTTCTATAATTAAAAACAAAGATTGGCATAAAGTCCTATACGTAGGTCTTTCAATTCAGAAATCCCCTATTCTCTGCCTACCTTTGTCCTAATATTTGGGTTTAGTAAAATTTTCCATTCTAAGACCTATCTTCATGAAAGTTATCAAATGCTATATGGAGTCTGTGTTTCTCAAAAAATATCAAATAATTTAAGCTACTAGTGGATGAAAATGTTTTAGGACTGGATTTTGGATTGAGGATTTTAATAACATCTTGTCTGCATTTTAAGATGACATTTCTTTTTGCAAATGTAATTTAAAAAGCTCTAAAAACATACATTTAGCTAGATGTAGTTTCTTCATTAAAAATGTTAGAGATTTTCACAGCTGTTATTTTCCCAATATGTCTTTCATGGTCACATTGATCCATCTTTTTCTGTGCCCTTTCCTTTAACTTTCAAATTAATCCTTTTGCAAGATGTTTGATGACAATCAACTGTTCTGTGTGTGCTATAATAAATTCTCAAATAAAAGAATAAGCAGAACTGGAAGCATCAGTCTTCAGGATAAATATGAAATGTCAGTGCTTAATAATCTTGACAGGGTGCATAAAATGTCTTGGGAGACTGTGTACCCAGAAGGGAGACTAAAATTTGATAATGTAACATATTATGCAAGGTTACAGTAAAACATTTTATAAAACTGTGTCAGTGAATGACCACCACCAAGAGACACATGTTAAACAAGATCAAATTCACATTAGTAGCAACATCTTTATCTGAAATTTTATTTAGAAAGAAAGCACTTTAAAAAAGTCATCCAGTTTATATTACGAGATGTTATATTACCTAGAATATGGTAATATCCTCCTAACAAGTTTGAAGTTAATGAGTGAGAAGTTTCATGTTCATAGTCTTTTCTTTTTCATACAAAAAGATCTAATAACCATAAATTGTGGCAGACTGATAGTCCTCTATTATTGATTCTTGAAATTCACTAAGAATGAAAAACATTCAGGATACTTGAGTCTAATGGATTCTTCCCTTGATTCAAATAGCTTTACAAAATTTAAATTCATGATTGGGGCATCACAAAAACAAAGCACATTAAGTATCTCAGAGAATTTATGCCTTTTAGTATATTGTCAAGTAACCCAACCTATCTATAGAAGCTGATTTTGGACAGAAGTCAGTGTCCAAGAACATAAGTCTTAGTCAAAATTCTGGAAATATTCTGCTCTAATGGTATCCAAGTGAGTGCCTGTATTGGTCTACATTTTTATTATTATTAAAACAAAAGAAAAAACACAGAAAATGAACTCAAATGAGGAAATTTTTATTTTGGCTCACAGTTTGGGATGTGGCAGTCTATGGCTCATTGCTTTGGGGCCTGTGGCAAGACAACACATCTTGATGGGAGCATGAGGTGGAGCAAATTGCTCACCTCCTTGTGGCTGGGAAGTAAAATAATAAGAGGAGGGTCTGGGGGTTCCAATATCCTTTCAAGGACTTGCCACCAATTATCTAATTTCCTTCCATTTGGCACCAACTCACCATCTTGGAATGGTGCTGTGGGTTGGAGACTAAGCCTTCAACTTACTGGGCTTTTGGGGAAGACATTCAAGAACCAAATAGCAGTGGCTTTCTATGAGGGGGATTCTAGAGAAATTGGGAATCTGTTGTTACTGTGAATTCAGATTAGCTTGGTGATTTTCAAAGGAAAGACATGTAAGAGTTGCCAAACTACCATATTTGGGAGAGAAAAAAAAAAGTTATCCTGGGATAAAAGTGAATAGAAGAGAAGTGAAAAAAGGACCCTCTCTATGAAGCCGGTGTTGAGTGCCTTCCTAAAGCTCATTTATTAGTTAATCCATTTGGGTGTTTATCAATTTATCATGTAGAGTAAAGTAAAGGGAAATTTTTTAATTCTGATGACATTTAGATCAAACAGAAGGGAAAGGGCAAAATTATAACTAACGAAATGAGAGAGAAAGGGACACACTTGAAAATAGATGTAAAGTAGTAAACAAATTATCCTTGAAAGAAAAATATTACTTGTGTCTTACATAGGTTATTGATAGCTAGACTTTGCTATTTAATTCCTCAACAAAAATATAGCAGTCATATCATTCATGCTTTTAGTTTGTAAACTGCCAATAGAGTTTATAAAATAAGCAACTTCACTGCACGCTCTCTAAAAACAGTTTCAAGATCTTTTCTGATAAATATAATAAAATTTAAAAGAATATTCATAATTAATTCATAGTTTAGTATCTAGTTTAAAACAAGTGAAGTTATCTACATTAATACAATCTTTTTATTTCTAAAAATCTATTCGTTGTATACAAAATTATAAATTGGCTTTAATGATTCAAGAGGTCAGAACTAGCTACAGGTGCAATTTGGTTTAATATGTGGAAAAGCCTTCTAAAACCTTAGTTTTCTGGCACAGTGATGAACTACCTTAGCATGTATGAGGTTGTTGCCATGAGAATTATACAGAAAGAGACTAAAAAATATTGAGTGTGTTGATGGAGGGCCTTCTACGATGCAGACAACAGGTACTTTTCTTCAACATCTCTTTCTATCCATAATTTCATGGATGAACAGAATTCATAAAAATATTATAACTCAATTACAATTACAATTACAATTCACCAGCATTGTCCCCTATAACTTACTACTGGATGACTTTGCACTTTACTTGCTTACCAAAAAAAAAAAAAATTAGTCCATCATAAAGCCCAGAACAACTCCATTTGTTCTGATTTTGAAGAATTCTAGTACTTAAGGAAAAATAAAGATATTTGATATTTCTTAGCAGGCTAGCCATAATAAGATAGAATTAGGATGTCTAGTATCTAAAAGATAAGAATTTCTAATATCTGAATACATTTTAAAAAGTAAAATTACCCTCTATTTTCCTTCTTAAGAAGCTATTGTATCCATAGAAGTTTGTTTACAAGTGGTATGTATGACAATGCAGTCTCCATATTTCATTGTGAAAATTTACATTAATTATACAAACTAAATCTGTTGGAGAGAATTCATGAAGAAAACATGTAGAGTTACATACTGTGACAGTTCCTTGGGTTCATAGGTGTTGGTGACTACAAAACTGAATGAAAGGGATCGATATTCAATTTTGTAATGCAATACCTTGGAAGAAAAAATGTTTATCAGGAATGTTTCAAAGTATAAAATTTTGAGATGTGAGATGTGAAATCAATCCTTGAAAGGTGAAACTGCTGGAAAGATTTTTGGAGAAAACAACTGGATTAGATTGTAACAACAGATTCTCTGAATTTTGGTAGGTCATTCTGGGTTCGATATCCTTTCCCATAATTCTGGGGGCACTAATATACAGCTGCAGATTACGGACAGCAAGCCCATAAATGAGTTGCCTCCTGAAATGAAACACAAGGCTATTCTTCCAAATTCTTCCTTCTGTGATTCCAAATATAAAATAAAAGAAAGGACAATGATTTGGCTGACATTTAAAAACAACTTTAAAACATTTCAAATAAAATTAGACCTCTTTATGGTGATGTTAAATAAATGGTCAGACTTAAGGGGGAAAGGAAGACGTCTTCATCAAACTTCTCTGGTCAAGAATCACAGCGAAGCATCACAGTTAAAAATCAGACACAGTAAGATTTCAGGACAGAAAGGAGTTTGAGAGATTACTTATCTTTACCACAGACCCCTGTTAGTTCAGTGTTCAATGATGCAGAGCATCATGTGGTCCAAAACAGTGGTTCAACATTCATAATTTTTTTTAAAAAAATTTATGTCTCTAATTAAATATATTTTTCTAGAACTTTTACCTATCATTTATAATTTGAAATTCTCTGTACTAAATCAAATATGTCTTCCACCTGTCACCTTTCTAGTCTTCTTATCAGTAAGCATCCTGAGTCCTTTCAACTTTCCACCGTATGTACTTTTCTATGACTTTCACCATCCTGGTAAATTTCCTCTGGAGGGACCCTTATTCAGGTTTTTAGCATCCTACTTAGAGAAAGCTAGTCCTAACTTGATACAACTCCCTGATCAGTGCTGAGTAAAATATGTCTTAATCTGAATATTCTAAATATAGTGTTTTATGAAAGTAGCCACAACTCACCAGAAACAGATCACAAAATGTGTTCAATACATCCCATTACATTTTCCTGTCCTCGTCCCAAAGCTATGTGTTTCTGACTCCTCTGCAATTAGGTGGAGCCATGGAACTAACTTGAAACATATTTGGGAATTATTTATTAAACTGGAGGTGACCCAAACTATTTTCATAAGACTCCTGTGTCCTCCCTCATGTCTTTTCTTTCCTGGATTATTGGAAAGCAATCAGTGAAGCACTGAAAGTACCAATGGAATGGAAAAGGTACCAGAGTGAATCTAAATCACTGGATAAAATTAGGGAGAAGAGTCCCCAACTCTGCCTGCTAGCATTAGACTATTGTAATCTAATGAACTTTTATTGTGTTAAGCCACTGAGAACTTGGGTATGATCATGAAATTTGAACTCAGTGAAGTGTCCACACCTTAACATATCCACTAGGGTAATAACAATTAGGAAATAACATGGCCATTCTTCATATGATGCATTAACTGGTAGACTTTCTTTTTCCCACCTCTATTGTTGGGTGTGTCAGGAAATGAGTAAACTACAGCACAATCTCCAGTATTAACAAGATGGTGTCATCACCATTTGGTGCCATGACATGTTTCCTAACCCTGAAAGTTAAGTCTGCACACCCTTGGAATTGTTAGAAGACCTAAGTATGCATCACACAAGGTATTTACTGTGAAACAATCACAGGAGTAACAATGTCTCTCAGTGTGTGCAAACACTGCTCTAGCCACCGAACATTTAGCTGCCTTTCCATACTCTGCCATTGTTTGAACAAAATTATTACCCTCAAGTGCTTCTTATACTTTCTCCCATTTCTATAAATCATCTTGCTTTAGTGATAGAGTACTGGTTTTATATTATATTTCTTACTCATTGGTTGAAGGACACCTGGTGCCACATAGTCTGTTAAGATCAACATTTTATTTGACAGATATTGTAAGTTTATGTTGCAAAATGCATTTTACACGTTGATCTGCATTTTGCAGAACTCTTGGGAAGGGTTTACCTAACAGTGATCTATCACAGAATACCTGCTGGGAACTATAACCTAACCAAACTGTTTGGTTTCTTTTTCTGGAAAATTTTTCCTAATTGTGGTATCTTAGGTTTTTTTTTTTTTTTTTTTTTTTTTTTTTTTTTTTTTTCTGTTTTGACTAAAGGACCTGACCAGCACAACTCTAGGGGAGGAAAAGTTTATTTGAGGACTCATAGTTTCAGAGGTCTTAGTCCATAGAAGGCCAGCTCCATTCCTTGGGGCTCAAGTTGAGGCAGAACATCATGGAGAAGTGTGTGGCAGAGAGAAGCAGCTCACATCATAGTGGTCAAGAAGCAGAGAGAGAGATTCCAGCTCCGGATGCAAAATATGTACCCCATAGCCACACTACCTATTAACCACTTCTTCTAGCCACACCCCACCTGCCTGTAGCTCCCACTCGGTTAATCCCTTCAGGGATTGATCCCCTGATTGGTTTGAAACTCTTACAATCCAATCATTTCTTCTCTGAAATTTCTTGCATTGTCTCACATATGAGCTTTTGGGGGATACCTCATATCCAAACCATAACATATGGCAAATGAACCAAGATTTACACTTTCTCTTTTTTGAATGAAGTTTTTTCACTATTTCTGTAATAATATGGAAGATAGCTTATGTAATTGTAATCAATACGATAAATTTGGCAGTAGTATAGGCATGTTTGTTTGTATGTGTGTATGTAAGTATGTGTGGGTGTTTATGTGTACAGGCTACTCAAAAGAAGAAAGTAGACTGGATTGGACATTGTAATTCCTCAGTAACAAGTGATTTCAACTAACTATGGCATTTGGATAAACTTATGACCTATGCACTCTCTCCATGGAATTGAGGGGTTAATTTCAGCTAGCAAAAAAGCTCAGCCTGGCTCTGTATTTCTTCTACCTCATTAGTAATATCTCACATGATTCCAGCAATCTCAAGAATCACTCCAACTGTCTCACATCCTGGAATTGCGTTTGACCTATTCAGGCAGCAGTCTGACTTTGATAGATTGATACTAAAATTAAAGTCCTCTAAGATCTCCAATGTTATATCACTCTACACTTAGTGACATCTCTTCGTTGATCTCTTCTTCCCTCCACTTAAAGACTTACTCCCACACCACATCAAGCCACTCACTCTTCTCTTTGGGCTGTCTCCTTTCACCTCCAAGCCTTGGCATTGGCTTTTATCCTCTTATTATTTCCTGCTCCACTCTGTCTAAAATTTTGTTGATTTTCCAATGCCTGAACAATTTTCTTCTTCATTTGTGAATTGCTCTGTTTCTCAGTTAGAATTCTTACAATCTTAGCATTCCTTTGTTCATACCACCCATACAGGAGGACTTACAATGGTTTTTCATGTTCCAGTTTATTATTCCTACTGTACACAGGAACAGGAATCACATTTTATTCTTCTTTAGATGGTCTAAAGGACTTGTTTATAAATGTGCTCAATATATGCATAACAATGCGGGAGAATGCATGGATAGTTAGGAATATGTCAGAATGTGTTCATGAGGAATCTCCCAAATGTATTTTAGAATTATTTTAAAATTTCAGGAAGAAAAATTTTAAAAAAACTTATGTTGGCTTATAAAAACGATTTAGAAAAAATATTTAAACCTAAATAATAATGATTTAGTAGCTTTTTCGCTGCAGAGTAAAGGATCTCACTAGACAATATTAGCGGGGTCTCACATTTTTAGAGGACTCAATTCATAGAGAGCAAGCTCCATTACTTATGGCTCGAGGTGAGGCTGAACATCATGGCAGAAAAGTGTGGAAGAGGGAAGCAGCTCATATGATGATCAACAAGCAAAGAGAGAGAGCTCCACTTGTCAGATACAAATATATACCCCAAAGTCATGCCCCCAATGTCCCACCTCCTCCATGCACACCCCACCTGCCTTCAGTTACCCCTCAATTAATCCTATCAGGTGACTAATTCAATGATTGGGTTCAGGGTCTCATACCCCAAACATTTCTTTTCTGAACCTTCTTACATTGTCTTGTGAGCTTTTGGGAACACCTCACATCCAAACCATAACAAGTAGGCAGTGGAAAATATCTCTTATCTAGTCTTTCATTTGGAAATGTTTTATTGCCATAATTAACTCTGAGATTCACATTAGAGAACCAAATTACTTATCAATATTATTTCTCATTTTTCTCAGTGTGCATTATTATAGATTGTGTATAAATATATTCAGCTAACAGTTTACTATTGAAATTAGAAGATAATTCAATCATAATAGTTATAGTTTGATACAACTTCATGTCATGTAATTGCGACAGTGAGAATGATATATTAAGTGTCAAAAGAGCAAATAGATAATATGGTATAAATTAATGCCATTGATTACAAAATGATTAAAACTTAGACTTCTTAAAATTTATATATGCTTTTGCGGTTACAAGTAATAATTTTATAGCAAATATCAGAAACTTTGAGTCAAAGACAGTTTGATGTTTTCATCCAGAAGAAAGTAACAGAAAAAAAGATAAATGTGAGAAAATGGTCTTTAAGACAAATAAAATACCAATAAGACAAGTCAGTAATTTAATAAAGCTAAATTAAAGCACATTACAAAATGGAAAGCAAAGAGAAAAGTTTTACATTGTTTAAGAACTGCTATTTTGTATTGCCAAGTATGTTATACTAGATAACTATTAATGGGTAGAGGTGGGGCTCTCCCACCAGAGAAACATTTCTTACATGATATGGAGTCTCAGGGTAAAATGGAAACTGTTTGGTCATTGCCCATAGTTTAGTATTTGTATTTGTTTGTATATGTGTATGGTTCTACCTGGTGAAACAGTTTACATACACGATAGCATTTATTTTGTAAGTGAAATACTCTCTCTTGAAATATAAATGGCATGCTAGGGAAACATATTTAAGACTCAAATACATGATTTATTTGGTCTTTTTAGATATACATGATAATAGAGTATATTTTGATATTTTTATACATTCATGGAGTATATTTATTCTAACTGGGATCCCAGACTTGTGTTTGTACAAGATGTGTAATTTCATTGTGGTGTATTCATATATGTACATAGGAAAGTTATGTCAAATTCATTTCATTGCCTCCTATTCCTATGCTCCCTCCCTCCCCTCCATTCCCCTTTGTCTAATCCAATGAACTTCTATTTTACCCTCTGTCCACCTCTTGTTCTGTGTTAGCATCTACATATCAAAGAGAACATTTGGTCTTTGGATTTTTTGAGACTGGCTTATTTTACTTGGCATGATAGTCTCCAGATCCATTCATTTACTGGTAAATGTCAATAAGTCATTCTTTTTATTGCCAAATAATATTCCATTGTTTATAATATGCTTTTAAATATGTTTCTTTTATTATAAATAGTATCATTTCTATGACTCTTTGTCTTATTAGCCTATAATTAACATCACAATTAAAATATTTAGAAATCTTCTAAGAAGTTTTGAAAGCTTAAAGTTTCAGAGAAAGTACAAAGTCTATCTTAACATATATCCATGACTCACTACCAAACTAATGAATATTAATCTTTTGAAAACTTTTCTCAGGTAAGTTATCTTTATTAGGATTATATTTACTTTTTAAAATTTTCAATTTTAAATCAACAGAGAATATTTGATATATTTGTAAGGTACAATATGATAATTGGATATATGTGTATACCATGTTATTATCAAATAAAAGTAATTAACATTTCTAGCTCCTTCTATACGTATCATGTTGATGTTTTAGAAAGCTGTAATCACTGGGTTATTTTGAAATATAAAATAATTTGCTAAAAACTGTAGTTGTTGTGGGGGCAGGTCACTCAGAAAACACACCAAGTCCCAGTTTTGTCCAAATTCAAGAGTCTTTATTTAGCCGGCCAGCTGGCGACTGCTCCCCACAGGACCTATAACTGTTTCTGCAAGGAACAGCCCCAAGCCTGAGCATTTTAGGATATTTAAAGGCAAAAACTACATCTGGGTTCATGTAGCTGTAAGCAAGCAGGTACAGAAGCTGGATTGGGTGATTAGCGAGACAATGCAATGGTACATTGGTATTTCTCACAGGACTTTCCAGGTTGGTATAGCAGTAAGCAAGCAGAAGGGAAGTGGGTCAAAATGACCCTAATTCGGTACAAGTTAGAGAATGGTTACTAATGTCTAGACAATCAATCTCTGACAAGATACACTGCCAAAGAAAAATAGAAAGCAAAGAGAAAAAATTTACATTGTTTAAGAACTACTATTTTGTGTTGCCAAGTATGTTATGCTAGATAACTATTAATGAGTACAGAGGTGGGGCTCTCCCACTGGAGAAGCATTTCTTACATGATAAGGAGTCTCAGGGTAAAATGGAGTCTTTTTGGTCATTGCCCATATAGCCTAGCCCATAACATAGTTACCCTACTGTGCCAGAACAGTAGGACTAATTCCTCCTATCCAACTGTATGTTGGTACCCATTATCAACCTCTTTATCTCCCTTACCTTCTACTCTCCCTGACCTCTAGTGACCACTCTTTTACTCTCTTTGAGTTCAACTTCATTGGCTTCCACCAAGGAGTGAGAATAAGTGATATTTATCTCTCTGTGTCTAGCTTAATTCATTCAATATAAATAATATCCTACAGTTCCATCCAAGTTGCCACAAATGGCAGAAAAAAAATATTGTTATGGGTATTTTCTAAGTTTGGATCCTCTCAAAAGTTGATTCTGAGATGAGGATTTGGGTGCAAGTAGTTTATTTGCAAAGTGGCCTTGGGAAGCACTAACAACGAGTGGGGATTACTCAGGAAAGCCAGCAGAGAACACAGTCATGAGTCAGTTCCCAGTTTCATCAATTTGGGCTCATTTTCTCTGTCACCTTCTGAGAAATGGAGTGAAACAGGTCTCAAAACGGATCCACTGAAAAGCAGATATTCTGGAGTATTTATGTACTGACTTCCAGCCTGGGTGAGTTACTCTGTGGGTATTGAATCTCCAGCAGATTTAACTTTCAGCCTGTGCTGAGCATGCTGTAGTGGTCAGGGAATATCTTTAGTCAGGAAGCCATCAACGTGTGGAGAACTGGCTATAGAAGGACTCTGTGACAGAGGGCATCTGAAGGACTATAGCTCATAAGTAAATGGTGTTTGCTATAAGACTTATGGATTTTTCTGTTTTACTGTTTATTGGTCAGAGATCTCCAGAGAGAAAAAGAATGAAAGATAGAGAGAGACAGATATAGAAACATAGATGAAATGGGATTTATTAAAATTGGTTTATATGGCTATGGAGAATGAGAAGTCATACAAATGACCATCTGCAAACTGGGGAGACTTGGATGACAATAGCATGGCTCAGTCTATATCTGAAGGCCTCAGAACCAGTGAACCTATTCTCAGTTAGAGGCCTGAGGCTTGAGAACCCATGGGGCCTCTGGCCTGAGTTCCTGGTGTCCAAAGGCCTTGAGGGCTTATGACTAAGGAAAGGAGAGCATTGTTGCTCTAGGAAGGAGCTAAAAAACCCCAGCCTTTTTTCTGTATTTATTTGTTCTCTGCAGGCCCATAACCTATTGGATTTCCTCTCCCCATATTGAGGTCAGATCATCTCCATTAAGTCTATCAACTCAAAGCCAATATCCTCTGAAAAATTACCCTCACAGACATACCCTAAAATATGCTTTACAAGTTCTCTAGGTATTCCTTAATCTAGGCAAGTTGACATCTAAAATTAACCATCATGTGTATTTTCAATATAATTAGACACTATTATAAAGTATTAAACCCTATCACTTATACTGTTTTTCCAACAGGAATTTTATTTATTATCTATACACTATCTCAGTGGATATGTATTTAATGCATTGATTTCATAATTCTAAATGATGAACATAAAATAAAAGTTAAATCCCTTCCCATTTAACAGTCATGATTAGCACCCAGATGGAGATTTTCTTTTCATTCCTGATTGCTTAATTCATACTTTTCCAGAGACAAGACTTTATACCATGGTTACTTGATTTAGTCAGTTTTTTTTTTTTCTGCTGTGACTAAAAGGGCCCAACCAGAGCAATTATAGAGGAAGAAAAGTTTATTTGAGGGCCCATATTTTCTGAGGTGTCAATCCATAGACAGCATGAAGAGAAGATGTCTATATTCTCTACTGTCCTTTCCCTTCCCCTGCAAATTGTGAAATGTAATGAGAAGTATTAATATTTCCCAGAAACAAAAAATTATGTCCTCCTAGAAAAATTGAACATACACTTTTCTTTAGTTGACATGTTTTCTACATTTATTTTTCCCTTATTGTCCTTTCTTTCAAATTGATACAGTATCTCTATACACAAACAATTGGGATCACAGTTTATACATTTAATTCTAAAATTATTTATTGGAATGCTCTTTGTTTCAAGCTAAACTTTGCAAGGTCTAGAAATATATGAAAAAATAAGTCATAATCCCTGTTTCAAAACACTTAGAGTTTGTGGTACATATTTACATGTACCAATGTTATAGAATAAAGAGGTTCATGCCTTTAGATATATACTATGTGCAATAGGGACACAAACCGTGGAGAGGAAGTATTTAATTCTGATTGGACATTACCCAAAGGTTCACGGAGGAGGTACTATTTCATTTGGATCATGAAGGTGAAACTCCAATGAAAAGATGGGGCTAGGAATCTTTCAGGGAGAAGAAGAGAATAATGAAAGGCATGCAGGTCTGAAAGTACTCCAGCTTTGGAAATAACTGGCATATAAACATTTTTGATGGTATAGTGAAATACTATACCAGAAAGATAGGGTGGGTCTGGATTGTGGAAGACTTTGCATAAATTTATAAGGCAGTCAGACTTCATTCTATCAGCAGTGTTGAGAAATAAAATGTTTTGAGTAAATAAACCCCACCAATGAAATGATGTTTTATGAAGAGAAATCACTGTATCACTTCACAGAAATCACTTGTATATCATTAATAAGGATAGATGGTCAGTTATAAAAATTGGGGAAGAGCGGTACTTCTCTCCAAAAATTGTAGGCTGCTATAGTTTTCCATGTGAGAGGCAGAAAAATCATGAACTTCAACAGTAGCAAAGGCAATAAAAACAATGCAGACATTTCAGCAGTAAAAACTCTAGACTTCTTATGAGTAGTATAGTTTTAGAGCAGTGGGGCTAAGGGCATCTAAAGATAGAGCTGGGTATAGTGTGTAGTGGGTGCTCTCCCCAGAGTCCCTCTGATCCCTTTATCATTGTGTATGGTGTGTGTGTGTGTGGGGGGTACGCGCGTGCTCATGCACTTGCCTCAGCATACAAGTGCCTCTGCACTCTCTTGTCTTAGCTCTAAATGACTGAAAACATATATCCCTATAGCATGGCCTTTAAAAGGACTGAAGATATGAGAGGAGACAAGTCCAGCTTCCTTGGCTTGAGCTGGGACAAACACTGAAGTATAATTCACTTTCCCAAGTTCTTAGGAGGGGACGATTAGAGGCTGGCACTTTGTCTAGAATTGCATCCTTGCTAGCCTCTGCCATTTTCCTGTGTTGAATCCCCTAAGGCTCCTCCTCCTCCTCCCCTCCCCCTCCCCCTCCTCCTCTCCCTCCCCCTCCTTCTCTCCCTCCCCCTCCTCCTCTCCCTCCCCCTCCCCCTCCTTCTTGGGAGAATGCTTCCTTAATAAATTACTTGCACATGGAATCTACATCCCACTGTATGTCTCTGAGATACTCACCTTAAAAGAGGGCACAGTGAATGTTTTGAGATATTTATCTTAAGAGTTTTGAGATTGAGGGTTTTGAGACAAAATTAAATCAAAATAGAGAAAATAGTTTCTATCCTTTTGGCTCACTTTATTTTACCTCCAAAGATCAACTCCTATTGATCTATTTTTTCCTTAGTAGAAGCTAATTACCTCCAGCCAGAATTTGAAGTGAAATTAAAATAAGCAAAAGTATTATTCAAAATATCAGGGTAAAAAATTTGAAAGAAAATGGATGAATTGGGATTGAATGGGAAAAAAAATAAGAGATAGCAGAGGGCCACAACCAACAGGACACAGATTCTTACATGGTTTCTTCTTTATTCTATCATTAGATTGTCCCAATAGCATCATAGTGTCTTCTTTGTGAGATAGAGACTTAGTGTATCACTATCAGTCAAATTTGGATTCTTGGGCCCTAACTCAGAAGGCCAATTCTGTAGACCTAAGGTGAAATACAGTGACCTGAACTTTAAAGAAAGGGGTATTTTCATTGTAGAAATACTGAAGGAATTAATAGATCAGATGTAATTCTCAAGGTGTGGTCCTAGACCAACAAGCATCAGGATGACCTAGAACTTGTTAGAAATAAAAATTCTCAACTCTGTTTCTTATAAGTCCTGCAGGCAATTCTGAAGAACAAATTTTGAGAACCACTATAAATAGTATTGTATTCTATAAGGATATCCATCTTTCTTGTCTTCATTTAGAAATTAAGTTTTATGAATTTTTCATATGATAAAAATTTCCTCTACCAATGTAAAAAGACTAGGACTTTGGAATTAGACATATCTGGGTTTAAATCTCAGTTTCCCACACTACCTGAGTGCTCTTGTGGGACACACTTATAGCATTTTACAGTTTTTGTAAATTTATAAAATCAGATATCAAGATATATAAAATTAAATCTATGAAAAAACACAAAACAGGATAGCATTGTCTCTAACTAATGATAAATACTTAGTAAATGATAGTTTACTTTGTTTTCTTTTAAGGAGAACATGTATTTTAAACTTTTTTGAATAATTCTGAAGTATTACAATATTTAGTCTTCTGAAATAACACATTATTTTTAGTCTTCTAAAAGCTACTATTAATATCAATTGTAAGTCACAGTATTAACACTTCTATCAAGCATGACAATCATATCATTTTAAGAAAATAATTATATGTGAATGAAATAGTACTGTTTTCAAGAATGGAATTTCACTCTGTGTTATAGAGAATATTTTTGATAGAAGTGGGAGACATTCTTTAAGAACAATATAATAATTCTTCAAATATTCAAGACAGTTGGAAGATGAGTGTATAAATAATTTTATAGATAGCTCAAGTTTATTTGAGTGACACTAAAAAGGATGAAGGAAGAAGAAAGAATTCCAGCCAATACATTTGAATATGAAATTATTTTACTTGATTCATACCATTTTAGTTACTGAAACTCCTTGAGATATGACACCGTATATAACTGGTGACTTTTGGCAATATTGATCATTGTTTCAGGGCCTCCTAAGTATAGTACATTAAGTTTACCCTCATCCAAATTGGCCCATTGTTTTAATATTGATTCCTTATATCTGCCACTTAATTTTTAAAATATCTTGCCTCATTTGCAATCAAACTACCATATGTTATTCATCTTAAAATTAGCAACCTCAATCTAATATTCTGTTTCTAATCTTTTTGTAAGTTGTAAGTTGTAAGTTGTAAGTTGGGAAAGCATTTCATGTGAAGTACAACTTTTCCACTTGAGAGTCCACAATAGATTGTGAGAGTGAATTTTACTGGCTCTTCTGCCTGAACTTTGTAGAAACTTTCCAGGTGGAAATTTATATTTTAACATATATTTGTGTTTTTATTCTATTTGATTCATATTTGTAAGTCTGGTAACTAACATAATGAAATGCATGGAACAGACTAACTGGGAGATGAATGAATGAACTCCAAAGCAAATTTAAAGGAAAAGTAACTTTTATGTGAATGACTGTGTGTGTGTGTGTGTGTGTGTGTGTGTGTGTGTGTGTGTTTCCGTGAGTCCTGCATGGAAATGGATATTTAAAATTATACATTTCTATAATATATAAACAAGTTTTCATTCACATAATGAACTAGTAGTAAAATCTTGTTTCCAGCTCCATCATATCTTAATGCATGGACAAACTGGCAGTGCATACAGAGAAGCAGTAGCCACTGGAAGGTCAGAGATCACTATGCAACAAGTTCACTAACTCAGCTCTCTCTTCCCATTCTCTGGTAAAACCAACTCTATTAGTCTTTCTTTTGCCTTAGTAAAGTGGACTTTTCATTGTCTCCACTGATAACCTCTCCTGGTAATTTTAACAATCTTCATAAAATTTAATGTATACAATCATTTGAAGTAAATTATTCCATTGGCCAGGCATGGCTCTTTTGGGGTTCTATTATGTCACTTTCAATTCCTTTTTATTTCCCTTTTTCTCTCTGACTTCATCATTTCTGTCCCTAAAATCATTCTCTTAGAGAGCTCCACTACATGCGATCCATCTCTTGATAATTTCCTAATTAAGCACAGCCTGGGCCTCCCTCCTGAACTCTATTCTCTTATATACATCTACTTACTTGTAATCTCCATTTGGTTTTCCAAAAGGCATCTCAAAATTAATATATCTAGAAATAACTGTCTGATTTAACTGCCTCATCCAACCATAGTTCTCACAATCTCCTCATCTCAAATAACCATGAAATTGAAGATATTCTTAGCTCCTCTCTCCTTTTTTTCAGCTTTACCTTATGCAATATTCACAAGTAAATCTTATCTCTGTTTTTAAAATATATTTATAATTTGACCAGTTCTTAAAACATCTACCACAAATACCCAGATATAATCACTGTGAAAATCTTACCTAGAATAAGTCTTCTGCTTCACAAAGTGCTATGGACTGAGTTATGTCCTCCCAAAATTCATATATTAAAGCTCTAACTCCCAATGTGACAGTATTTGGAGATGGCCTTCGGGTAATATTTAGGATTAATGCATTCATAAATATGGTGCTTTCACGATGAGATTAATGTCTCTATAAGAAGAGACACCAGAAAGTCTATTCTTTAATGCAATATGAGGACATAATACAAAGGTCGCCACCTGCCAGCCATGGAGAGAGTTTCACTGGAACCTGACCTTGCTACACCTTGATCTTTTGTTTCTAGATTCCAGAACCGTGGGAAATAAATTTCTGTTTTTCAACAGAATAGATTCATCTTAATGTTTGCATATAGTCCTTCTTTATATTCTCCTTTAGTGTTTAACAAGGAGGAAAATATTCAAAATATGAAATCAATTCCTACTATTTATATTATGTTTGATTCAAGATAAAAAAAGAAATGTTAACTTTCAGTTTATGAAGAGTTAAAACAAAACAGAACAACACTTACAACAAAAGCAAAATAGTAAATCCTAAAATGACCTGTAATATTTTAGGCATCTCCTATCCATGTCTTTGGTCCATTTCCCCTGCCATTACCCATTCTGCTCTAGCAACCTGGACTCTTTGCTCTTCATAGGGTACCTGCATCTGTTTCTTTTGCCTTGAATACTTTTTTCTAGATGTACTTATGTCTTATTTTCTTCAATTTTGGTTGCTGTTCAAATTTTATCTGAATAAAATGGTAACTTCTCCCCTCCATACCTCTAGACCCAGACTCCACTTTCATCCTCTCTGTTGACCCCATTGAAACTATAAGGCACCCATACGGACTTATACATGTCCTTATTATTTGCTTTATTTATTATAATTGGAACTCATGAGGGAAAGAAAAAAGTCATTTACTCATGGTTATATCCACATTATCTTGAAAAATGGTTGGCACATACTGGCACTAATTACGTATTTGCTGAAATGCTTGTTGGGTAAATTTAATCTCAATTCTAGATCACTCCTTGACTAATATTTACATTATTCCTTGAAAAAATGAACCAATCTAATTAATCATGAAGGCAGAAAATAACTATCTGCAGACTTTAGCCTGGAATATGTTGCATAGGTTAGCTGTTTACAAATGTACCCTGAGACATATTTGCTTAGATTTTTGAGTATTAGTTTCCCCAATGACAATAAAATCAATATTTCTACATTTCAGGTTGTTTTGGAATTAAATGAGATGATATATGTAAAGATGCCTAATTTAGTGCCTTACAAATTATAGGAGCTTCATAAAATTAATTCATGCATCTACATTTCCAGCCAGGGTTTGAATCAAGTACATTGAGACAAATACAATCTAGAAAATCAATACAAATATTTTTAAACATCTACCACATGTATGGTAACTTTTTGGGTAAGAATGGAAAGAGAGAGAAAATAAAATTTAAAAAACAATGTTTATCTTAATACAAAGATCTTATAATTTAGTTGGAAGAAGAATGCATAGTTTATACTAACTTAAACCAGTATAGAAAAATAGTACAAATTGGGAGGAAATATTTTCTAAAATATTTTCTCCCAATTTGTACTATATAGAATCAGAAAACATTAGTTTGGATTCTAACTTCAATAATTACTTGCTGGGTTATTCTTTTCCATATATTTTTCTTCCCTGACTTTATTCTATGAACCATAAAATGCAGCTGTCAATAATAATAATACAATCAGCAAAGTTGGGGATGTTAAATGAAGATGAGTTGTTGGGAAATTTTGGGTAAATTGCAAAATTATCTATAAATAATATTAATATTTGTCAAGCATCTGTACTCTCCTGGCATTTCTTTCACTCTGTGTTAGTACTTATCTCACTTGATCACTCTATTTGTTTGTGTCCCATTAGTGCAGCTCGAGTTCCATAAGAAGAGGCATTGTTTTATTCATTTTAGTTTTATGATGTCTGTTTAATAAATGTTGAAGGGAGAAAGAAAAGTAAAGAGAATGAATAAATGCTAATAATAGAGATATAAGCATAATGTAGGGAATAATAAATGTCAGCTTGCATGGAGGGATAGAAATAGAGAAGACCACTCAGGGGTGGCATATTCAACTTCAGTCTTGCAAGTTGAATTAGAGTTTGACAGGCAGAGGATAAAAAGAACATTATAGGTGCTGTAAAGGTTCTGCAACTGGACTCAAAGGATAGGGTTTTGGGGACTCATAAACTGATTATATAATTTTATGTGTTTATGCATTTGCTCTCAAGGTCACAGACCACAGTTTGCACTGTAGGCTCAAAGTTGTCAGTGTCACAATAAAAAGATAAGAAATACTGCAGATGAAGGAAGCCAGGTAAGGTTGTGTATGCTTATAGTTTCAGCTACTCTGGAGGATGAGGCAGGGAGGTCACAAGTCTGAGGCCTGCCTGAGAAATTTGAGTGAGGACCCTGTCTAAAAAAAATGAAAAGGAAAGACCACTTCAATTGAGAGAAGATGAGCAAATATGTCATAACATATTTAGGGAGCAAAAAGAGTTGTATTGTCACTGAACAGTGCTCACTCTGCACTTTAAAATCTGGAAAAATCAGAAATTAATATTTGCTTCAGAAAAATAAGAAATAGAACTTTTTTATTCTTCCAAACTAAATGCTTACTAGCTTTTACAAATGCAAAGGCTTTATCTGTTACTAAATACTATTTAAATACAGTCTTGAGGGAAGGAAGATCAAAATCTAGTCGTTCATTCAAAACTGTCCATTTTATTGATTCACAACTCTTTGAAGTCTTCTTGATTCTCTGGTTCTCACTTATTCTTTGTAGAATTTTAGCCTTTGATTGTTTCCAACTGAGTCCTGGCCTTGTTCCCTATAGTAGAGAACAGCTGGTTGCCTATGGTAAACCCAGCAGTAAATGCCAAGCTAAAGACAGGATATAGAACACAGTGTTTGAAGAAAAAGTTAGATCTTCATTTGAACGCTGTTGAAATTGTTCCTGCAGTTTAAGATGGCACTGATTCCTAAGCTGATTGCAATTCACAATGGCTTTGCTTTTTATTTGTTTTGTTTTTCTTAAAGCCAAACACCACTTATATTTCTCCCTTATATAATCTGTTTAATTATTTAATTATGAAATCCACCATACATCTTATAGAAAAAGGTATGCTAGCTACCTTTCATGGGAAGGTCCCTCTGAACAGCAGTATGCTGAGTCATGCGCTGTAGTCATTAGACTCCTTACATAAACTTGGACTTGGCAAAGGACACATTTCAGGCAAATCAGGATTTACATTTCCAGTAATGTTTTCATGGATTTGAATTTATAATTCATTTGTTTGCTGAATTAGGAGAGAAGCTTCACATGTAACCTCATACAAGTTTCATCTATAAAAACATGTCTTGTCTGGTGCCTCTCTGTTGAATGAATGAAGATACACCCTTGTATAGAGATTAAAAAAAGAGAGAAAGAAATAATACATGCAGTGATGATAACTGCACATTTTGACAGCAGTTTACAAAGTACTTTCACAGTATGACCTACTGGAAAGAAAAAAATTGAATTTGGATTCAGAGAAATCTGTGTTTGCTTAGTGGATCTAGAGTTCACTACCAAAGTAATTAAATCAGTTTCTTTGTAATCCTCAGGGTTATTGCCTCATAAAGAGGATCATCTACCACCTAGTTCATCTTTCAGAATTGATGGGAGGATTGATTAGAATTAAATGAGACAAGGTAAGGGAAGGCATTGGCAAACTCAGTGCCCTGCTGAGGTTGATCAGCATCACATCACATCCTTTCTTGATTGTTGCACAAAGGAATGTAATTTCTCAAGTAATAAAGATGGAAGTAAAAAGGCTTTGTATTTTTATCCTATCATAAGTAAATATTAAATATGCAAATACAATTTTCATACACTTTATTAAAAGAGGTATTATGAGGAAAAAATAAGATGAAATTTTTGGTAGGATAGTTTCCAGAGAAGATAAATTAGCTAACTGGGGAGAAAATGAAGATGTGCTATAAGAGTTCAAAATTATTTAGAGGTTAAGACCTGGAATCACAGAAAAAGTAACCTTGACTTCATCTCTGAGTTTCTGAATTATCCTTTTTTTAATAGTGAAATATAGATCCAATAATCAAGCACAGATTTCTCTAAATCCAAATATCACTTGATTTTCCTAGAAAAAACAAAGAGTAAGAACTAGTGAGAAAGTAGATAACACTTTCAATCCACAAATATCTAAAAGTTTAGAAAAAGCTATCTAGTTGTCAAGATTTATGAGAGGCAAACTAGTAATCTTATTTACTGTTTAGGTATGCTTATTGTCTAAATTTGAGTTAAATAATTAAAAATATAGATGTTAAGAAATGGGGAAGAATAAAGAGAAATGGAATGTGGTTGATTTATAAAAGATGTAAGAGTTATATTGCTGGAAAAAAAATTGTTCAAAAGTTGGGAACAAGGCAAGAATGACTGCATGTCTTTTCACTGCCTAATAGGCCTTGTAGGAATTACTTAATTTTCTAGGAGTCTGTCCCTTTGATTGGGGAACATATTCTGGAAAGCTACATGCTAATTTATTATTTTTTAAGTAAGATAGAAATACAAATCATTTCTGTCCTAAAGCAAAGACAACTCCAAGGGATATGATTTTACTGCCCTATTGGAGTGTAACTTAGCAAAATGTTTTTAATATGATTTTTCCAGCTGAGTCTAAAAGTCTCTGTGCTTTAGATGCACTTTGAGTCATGCTATGGATTCTACTATTTATGAATTAAACCACTTGTGACTTATTCTGTTTTTGTATCTCACATTTTTAGCTTTTTAAAAAAATTGACACATTGGCATTTTATTAATCAACATGATCTATATGTTCTTTTCCCCAGATTTAAGAAAACAACAATACGAAGATGTGGTGGTGCATGATTCTAATCTAACTACATAGAAACTGAGGCAGGAGGATTGCAAAATCAACCCTAGCCTCAACAATGTATCAAGACCCTGTCTCAAAGGATTAAAAAAAGCCGGAGGAAGCAACTCAGTGGTAAAGTGACTCTGGGTTCAATCTCCAGTACCAAAACAAAACAAAAACAGATTGGACAATTCTCTGAGTTTTATGGAATTCAGTCTATATTTTGCATTTATACAATTTTTTTCTAACTTTTTCACTCTGATCTTATCGACCTAATTGTTGATAAGCAGTAGCATTATTAACTAGCTAAGCTAAGTGAAGTAGGGCAGATAAAGTTATAAAAGCTTGATGATATTGATATTACATTTTAAATGTCACAAAGGATATATCCACTAGAAAATTTTTTGACAAGATGGTAGATAATAAAATCTAGTCTCCTTCCCCAAATCCCTACTCAGGAAATATTAAATATTTAAAAGGGGCTGTATACAAATTGATATAATAAAGGATTTTTTAATAAAGCAAAGAAACTTCTGAATTAAAAGAATGCTGTTTCTCAGTTAGTGCTAAGGGTATGGATAGCAAGAGGGATAGAGAGGGCAGAAAGGTGTCAGTCAGGAAAATCAGACAGGTGATGATTTTGGAGGGAAAAGAAAGGAAGAAATAGACATTGGTAATGGTTCAGGTTGGTAAATGTATTAAGGTTTTCCTGAGAAACAAGATGAATAGGGTGTGTGTGAATATGTGTAGAGTGAGACAGAGACAAAGACAAAGAGAGAGATACAGAAAGGGAGAGAGCAAGAAAATGAGCAGGAGATAGATTTTTTTTTTTTTTTTAAAGAAATTGGCTCACGTTTGTGGGGGTTGGCAAGTCCATACTCTGCAGGACAGAAAACAGGCTGGAGAAGTCAGGGAAAATTTCATGTTGTAGCTTGCATCTGAAGATATTGTGAAGGTGAATTCTTTCTTCAGGGACCTTAGTCTTTTTCTTAAAAACTTCAATGGAATGGATGAGGCCCATCCATGTTATGGAGGGCAATCTGCTATACTCAAGGTTTGTAGATTTAAATGTTAATGACCTAACCAAGTTGACACATGAAGTTATCCAATACTATGAGTTTAAGAAATCCATAAAGAAAAATACACATAAAAATTGTTCTTGGATTCTGGCTTCTGAATCAGCATGTAGGGAGCCTGAAAAGTCATTTCTTCAGTTCAACAATTTTCCTTAGATACATTAAAGAACCGAGATTACATAGCAAACAGCACCAACAGTGGAAGAGACCAACAGATGGATGCAGAGCTCAAAGCTTAATAGAGCCAAAACCTAAAGCAGAATGCCATAGGAACCTGGGCCTGGGCAGGAAAATGTAATACATAATTGCCCAATTGCTGTTGGCTCAGGGAGGACAAGATTAAGAGATAAAAGCACAGGAAATGGCCAGTCTGAAGAGGTCATCAAAATTTTGTGAGTTTTACCTCCAGAAGCCTTATCATGTAATCCAAGTCAAGACAGGAGAAAATATCTTTGTGTGCTTCTGTGAGTATGTAGCCATTTTTAAATACATCTGGAGTAATTTCCTTAACAAGATCAAATCTTCAAAGAAACTATTTTACCAAAGCCAAACCTTCAGAGTTTTAATAGAGATTAAGTGGTCTAGGGAAAGGAAAATACCAAACCCCAGCCAGCCGCAGTCTTCCTGTGTCCCCTAGAAGGGTAAAAAATGAGTCAACAGAGAAGCATTTTGAAGGTCACAGTCTAGGACACAGGCTCACTAAAGATGAGGCCCTAGGAACAGGACTGCATAATGCTTTCTCTCCCCTTCACCCCTCAACCGACATCAAAACTATTCCTATATAAAATCAGGTGATTACAATTGGGAAAAGCATGCTCATAGGATATTAAAAAAAAAATTCTAGAGAAACCCAAAAGAACAAGGACCAGAGGGAAGTTCAGCCTCTGATATCTACAAACACAACTTAATCCCTAGCAGGAACATCTCAAAGGAAAGGCCTATTTATCTCAGTTGTTTTTATTCAGTACATTATGTTTGGCCTGCAAAGAAACAAAGCAAAATAAAAACAAGACTTACTAAAATAACAAAATCACAGTTTAAAGAGACAGAGCATGCATCTGAATAAGACTCCAACATGGCAAAGATGTTGAAATTATCACACTGGGATTTTTCTCTAGCTTAATTGATATAAAATTGACAAAGAAGTGTTGCATATAATTAGGGTACAAAACTGAACGATTTGATATGCCTAAACATTAAGAAATGTTTAGCACAATTGTATTAACACACCTATCACTTCATACCATTATATTTTTGTGCATTTGGTGATAAGATCTATATTCAGCAAAATTTAAGTATATAACACAATATTATTAGCTATGGTCACCATGCTGTACATTAAGATCTCTAGAACTCAGTCATGTTATGACTGAAATTTGCTATCATTGAACAGCATCTCACCATTTTTCTCATTCCACCATTCTACTTTTCTTTTCTATGAGTTTTTGAATTCTACACATAAGTGAAATCATATATTTGTCTTCCTATGTCTGACTTATTTTACTCAGTATAATTTCTTCAAGTTTCATATGTCTTGTGAAAATGGCAGGATTTCCTTCTTTTTTCTGGCTCAGTAATATTCAAGTGTGTGTATATGCATGTGTGTGTATTTATCCATCAATTAATCAGCAGACACTTATGTTGCTTCTACATCTTGGCTGTTGTGAATATTGGTACAATGAGCATTAGAGTACAGATATTTATTTAAGATAGTAATTTACTTTGGATACATACTTGAAGTTGGATTACTAGATCATATGGCAGTTCAATTTTTAATTTTTTGAAGAACTTCCTATTTATTTCCAGAGTAGCTGTAGTAGTATAGAAGTTCCTTTTTTCTCCACACATTTACTGATACTTGTTATGCCTTGATTTTTTTTTTGACTAACAGCTGTGTTAGTCAGTTTTTTATTACTGTGACAAAATACCCAACAAGATCAACTTAAAGGAGGAAATGTCTACCTCACGGTTTCAGAGATTTCAGTTCACAGTTGACTGGCTTCAAGGCAGAAACATCTTGGCACAAGAATGTGGGGGAAACCTGTTCACCATATGGTGGCTGCAAACCAGAGAGAAAGACAGTGGTGGGGAGGGAGAGGGGCCAGAGACAAAATATATTCTTCTAGGATATGCTCACAGTGATCTCTTTCACAGACCTCCAACTAGGCCTCCCCTAGTGTTTCCACTACTTCCCAATAAATAATCCATTCAATCACATTTTCCTGAATGGATTAATCCACTATTTATATCATATCCCTCATGATTCAATTTATTCCCCCAAATCTCACTTTTGAACATTGCTGCAATTGAGACATAGAGTCAACACGTGAGCCTCTGAAGGACATGCTAGATATAAACCATAACAACTGCATACACTGGGAGTTTAAAACAACTATGATTAATATGAGGGTGCTAAAGGAAAAAGTGGGAAAAATGCAAGAACAAATACATGCTAGGAACACAAGGATGGAAGTGCTAAGAAAGAAGTGAAAGGAAAAGCTAGAAAACAAAACCCAGTAATAGATGTGGTGATGCCTTTGATGGACTCATCAATAGACTGGATACAAGAGAGGGAAGAATCATGAGACTAAAGCAGTGTCAATAAAATTGTAAATAATCATAATTGAGGAAATATAAAAGTAGAATATATATTTCACACCAACTGAATAAAATCCAATATATGAAGAATAAAACAAAAAAATAAATAAGGGTGATAAAAATATAAAAAATATAGTACAAATGAGTGCTAATTGCATATATATTACTTAAGTTTACAATGAACATATTATCAGATAGACAAACTTATTAAATTATTCAGAAATCCTGACTAAAAGAAACTCAAAATATATATGGAAAGTTTAAAAAAAATCAATGTTAAAAATACAAGTAATTGAATCTTGAATAATTGAATTTTAAAATGTAGAAAAGATAGTGTCTTAAATAAATGGTACTGGCATAATGGAATGGCCATAATGCAGAAGATTGCACTTGAACTTTTCTTCTCACACTGTATAAGTCAACTCAAAGGGATCAAAAACTTTAACCTAAGATGGACATCAAACTCTGAAACAAATAGGGGAAAACGCTTCAAAATATTGGAACAGGTTATCATTTTTCTGCATGGACTGGAAAAGCACAGGAAACCAAAGCAAAACTAGACAACTGGGATTGATTCAGACTTAAAGCTTCTGTACATCAAAGGAAACAACCAAAAGAGTGAGGAAATAGCCTTTAGAATGGGAGAAACATATTTGCCAACAATTCATCTGACAGACGGTTAAGATCCAGAATATATAAAGAACTTAAAAAACTTATCAAGACAAAACAAAAGACAATTAAAAAAGGATGCGGAGGAAAGGGAGCTTTTATTCACTGTTGGTTGAAATGTAACTTGGTGCAGCCACTATGGAAAACAGTATGGAGATTCCACAAAAATACTAAAATAGAAGTACCATATGATCTAGTTATCCCACTTCTGGGTATATATCCAAAGAAAATCCAGCCAGCATACAAAAGAGGTACCTTTATACCTACATTTTTTGCAGCATTATTTAAACAAGCTAAGGTTTGGAATCAGCCTAGTGCCCATCAACATATGAATGTATAAAGAAATATGGTAAATATTCATGTTGGAATATTATTATTCAGCCATAATGAATTATTGAATTCTGTCATTTGCAGCACAGTGGATGAAACTGGAGGACATCATATAAGGAAAAGAAGCCAGACATGGAAAGACATTTTCTCTCTCTTATGTGGAAACGAACCACAACAAACAAACAAACATAGACCTGAAAGGAGAATAGTGGTTAATAGGGATTAGGAAGGGTGTTGAGGTGGGGGTAAGGGTGGAGAAAATGTATGTGAATATGAGTAATGTGTATACATTATGGAAATGTCACAGTAAATTCTATTACTACATAAAATTAATGCCTATTAATAAAAATAGATACAAAAAGAAATGATACAAAAAATAAAATCATTTGTACTTTTGATAGCAGTTAAAATTTAATAAAGGTATACAGTAATTTTTCAAAATGCAATGTAAATTTACTAAAACTTATAGTAATCCTGAAAAAAAGTATTTCTTACCCTATTAGATGTAACTACCTATCTCAAAGTGACTGTAATGAAACCAACAAGGTCCTGGAAGAGAGACTGACAAATATTCTGTTCAGATATAATGAAAAGCTAGAGATAGGTGGAACCTCTCAACAGTATAATGAAGAAGAAATTGTTTAAGAGATATGTTAGAGATAAAATGCCAAAGGTAATTTAAAAATATATATAGGAAAGTATCCTTGTGACCTTAAGATGGGAGAGGAAAATGTCTTAAAAATCACAAAAGTACAAACCATAAGGCAAAGAATACATCCAAAATAAGAATGTTTTCCCATTATAGGATGACAGGAACAAAGTTACAAATCTGGGAGAACAGATTTCACCATGTAAAGCACTGTGAAATAAGAATCTAGAATATTTAAGGAAATTCATATAAAGAAGAAAATGGTGGAAAATTCCATAAAAATAGGTAAACTGTAAAAAGGGCCTTCAGTGGTTTTTCTCTTCCACTAGTACTCTAAGAATTGCAAGTTGAAGTACTAACGAAGCACCATTTTATACCCATCCCATCAAGAGGGACAAAGAGAGAGTTTGCATATTTGCAAAGACAGGCATATCACTTATTATTCAATCTGATAAACCACCAAAGAGAGTGATATTAAATGACATACTATTATATATAGGGTTTTGATCTAATGCAACTGCAGGCAATGATTGATCAGTCAATAAGAAGCTACAGTTGGTTTCTGCCTCTATGTGGACCTGAAGAGAAGGCAGTCAGGAAGGGAAGATGGATTTCTATGTAAAGGAGTGCAAGGATTAATTGAAACCTTAGGAATGGAACAAACTGGAAAATGTTTTGATCTCATATGGCCCCCAAACCTCCGACTTTGATGCTGCTGAGAATGCACCTGACTCAGGAATCAAGGGGCTAAAGAAGGACATCTGGGAGCTGGAGGAACTGTGGACCAGCTGTTTCCCCCACAGCCCCCACAGGGACAGATTGCAATCCACAGCAGTGTGGGAGAGATGCAGCAGTGTCTGGTTCCATTTCCCTGACCTTGGAAGCAGCAGATAGTATGGCTTCTGTGGTTCTTGTGCTTCTCCCAAATCATGCAAATAGTCTTTTCTGACCTACATCAAGCCAGAACAATGCAGGAAGAAATTCTGGGAAATACAATTCTACCTTAGCTAAGATGATCCAATATATCTCCCCACAGGCCACTTCTTGCCTACTTGGCATTCATATGCATCTCTTTTAAATGTAGTTATTTTGATTTTGTCATATAAGAGGTAAGGAGGGGTAAGTCAAGAGAATACAAATGGAAGACATGATTTACAGTAGAAGGGGTAGAGAGAGAAAAGGGGAGGGGAGGGGAGGGGAGGGGGGATAGTAGACAATAGGACAGACAGCAGAATACATCAGACACTAGAAAGGCAATATGTCAATCAATGGAAGGGTAACTGATGTGATACAGCAATTTGTATACGGGGTAAAAGCGGGAGTTCATAATCCACTTGAATCAAACCGTGTAATATGATGTATTAAGAACTATGTAATGTTATGAACGACCAATAAAAAAAAAATAAAAAAATAAATGTAGTTATTTTAATTCCTAAATAATGACAACAGAAAATTCATGCCCTTGCCAAATAAAATGCAATTATCCTTCTTACACCTGAAATATGCAACCCTCCCCTTAACAGAGGTCACACTCTCCCTTACCTATCTTCCGGTGATATTCATTTGTCTTTAAGCTGAGTCACATTCCCCTTTAATAACTTATAATTTAAATAACAAGATATAATGTTAACTATCATTAACGTATTTCAAATAGAGAATGGGGAGTAGGAAAAAAGCATGCTGGTTGTCTCTTCAGTCAGTCATATGGACACAACTGGTATTTATTTTACCTGTGCTATCTACTATTTTCCTTTAGTAAGCAACTTGGCTAGTTTTAGTTCCTTGCTGGATGGAATAACAAAACCTTCATTCTTGGAGATTATGAGTCATTAATATTTCCTCTTACATTAGGTTTGTTGCAGTTTACTATTGACTTTAATCACAAGGTCATGTGAGTAATGAAAGTGATTCAGGGGATCTCCTGCATTCCAGATAATGCTCATTATTATCCTCATTTTTAGCAACCCCATCTCCCTAGGTATTCTGGATCAATTACCCCAGAAGGACATTTAAGGTGTCCATTTGCCTCACACCAAAACTGAGTATTCAGAAGGCCATTCCAATGTTCTTTTATACCAGAAGCTTCAGATGATGGGAAATGTGAAAAGATCAGAAAACTCCATGACTTTGAGTTCCTCATCTCACTTTACCTGGTAGCTGTTGGTTGTTTTGGGTTGAATCAGTGCTGTGTGGGAAAAAACAAACAAACAAACAAAAGACAAAATAACAGTAAAAAAGGCATTTCATAAATTTATGTATAATAGTTTGGGCAGAAACATTATGGGAACAAAAGGCAAATACATATCCAGAGTGAGTATCTCTTCTAGTAAGGTCAAAAGCTTTCACATTCCTTGACAGAACTGGTCCTACATAATCAATCTGATGGCAGGTGAGTGACTGATTTCCCAAGAACTGTTGCCTTAGTAGGGAATTATACTTGGATTTTGTTGTCAGCATATTGAACACATCACAGCAGCTGAAGATAATCAGCGTAGATATGGAAGTCTGTGTTGCAAAATCCCCATCTTTGTCAACACGTCACTGTACCTTGAGTGTCAGGTAAGGATAGATTAGATGGAAACTCACTGACAGATGTCCACAGAATGGGTGATTCCATTCACCTTATTAGTTTTTGCTTAAATTTATTTTTAATGATCATTTACAATGGCATAAATATCTTCAAACTCTGTGACCATCTGCATACATCTTTCTACAATCTTTTTACCAATTTCCCCATGTATATCTTCCATGTTTCTGACAACTAGCCAAATTATTAGCCACTGCCAACCACTCTAACATCTAGGCAAAATACAAAAGCAAGTTTATTGTTCAATATTATGTCTATAATTTCAAGTTTGATCTATCAAATCAAGTTAGAGTGATCAAAATATCCCCCAAAATAATTTTAAGGATATTGAAAAACTTATTCTGAAGATGAAAGACTCAGACAAATTAATACTAGAGAAGAACAAAGTCAGACAACTAATATTACCTGATTTAAAGACATAATTACAAATCCACATTAATCAAAACACCATGGCATTGGTGAAAGAATAAGCAAATAATCTTTTTACTAAGTGATGATAAAACAAACGGGTATTCACATACACACACACACACAAAAAAAAAAAAGGAAAAGTGAATCTTGGCCCTGACATAATATTTCACAAACATTAATTCAAAGTGGTTCACAGTACTAAATATGAAATTAAAAAACTTCTGAAAGATAACATACAAGAAAGTCTAGGTAACCTTGAATTTGCTGATATTTTTAGATATAACACCAAAAAGCACAATCCATAAAAAAATTGATAAATTGGATTTTAGTAAATTTAAACAACTTCTGGTATAGCTGTTGCCTAGCACATGTGAGGTTCTGAATTCAATAATAAGCACTGCAAAACAAAACAAGAAAAATTTAATTTTACAAAAGACATAAAGAGAAACCAAAGCCTAGGAGAAAATCTTTGGAAAAATACATATCTGATAAAGAACGAGTCCACAAACGCACAAAGAACTCTTAAAACACAATGTTAAGGACAAAAAGGCAAAGTATTTGTACAGGCATCTCAACAAAAAAGATATCCATACAGCAAAGCATTAAGTATATGAAAAGGTGCTCAATATAATAAGACATTAAGACGTTACACATTAGAAACAATGACTAATACTCACCCTTTAAAATGTCTAAAATCCAAAACACTGGCAACAAGTTCTAAGAAGATATGGAGAAAGAGGAGTTCTCATTCATTACTAGTGGAAAAGCAGAATTGTTATAACCGCTTTGAAAGACAGTTTGGCAGTTTCTCCGTGTTAGTGGTGCTGAGGATAGAACCCAGGTCCTCATGCATGCCAGGCAAGTGATCTATCATTGAGCTATATCCCTAGCCCAGGGAAGTTTCCTATAAGCCAAACACAGTTTAAACATATGATCCAGTAATTTTCTTCCTAGGTATTTATTCAAATGTGTTGAAAACTACACAAAAACCTACAGATAAATGTTTTAAATCACTGTATTCATAATCTCCTAAAGCTGGAAGAAACTAAGATGTTTATAAAAAGCAAATGAATAAACAAACTGGTATTTCCATGCAATGAAATATTACTCAATCATAAAAATGTGAGTTGTAAAACCATAAAAAGACAAAAAGGAGTGTTAAATGCATATTGAGGAGTCCAGCTCTAGGACAAAATGCTATGTGTTCTCTTTCAGCCTTGACACGTATAACCTGCTACAAAGGCTATACTTGGCCAACCTCTTGCTATACTTGAACAAAGTTTGGGAAAGCTTTGTTCTACACACCAGACTTGGTTCATAACCAAAAAGGATTAGCTAAGGGATCAAACCCTTCACCTCTCAACCAGCTTACCTGCTCTGATACATATCTACATTCCTAGCCCAAATGCCTTTGCCATGACCACCTTATTGGTGACGCTTGAAAATATTTCTCCATTCTCACTCAGTAGCATCCAGTACTTTTCCACTCCTAATCTGTTCCTTCTCCCAGCTCTTCCCACCAGGTCCATAAAACAGCAGGAGCCTTTTCCTTAGGATTGCCTTGGCACTGAGGTGATTCTCCTATCTGCACTTATAAATTTGACCTTCACCCAGCACCATTCCATAGGGAAAAATGTCACATTGAGAGAACTGGTACTTTTTTCTGTTTAACCTCTTGCTTATACATTGCAGTCAGAAATGAAGGCTTGCCAGTTACTATAATTTTGGCTTGTTGTCTTAATGGACCACATCAGCATCTGGCAATTCAGTTCTTTCCAACTCAGCTCTTGACATATTGCTTAGCAGAAGAAGCCAATCTGGAAAGGCTAGCATATAGTCCCAACTGTGTGATATCTTGGAAAGGAATAACTAGAGATAGTAAAATTTCAGTGATTGCCAAGGGTTCAAGGCAAGCAGGTGCATAGGTGGAACTTAGGGGATTTTTAAGGCAATAAAATTATTCTGCAAAATACTATTATGATGAATACAGAATATTATACATTTGTCCAAACCACAGAAGTATGTAACACAAAGAGTTAACCCTAATGTAGACTATGGAATTTGGTGAATAATAATGTATCAGTACTAGTTTACCTGTTGTAACAAATGTAGTGATGTTCAAATGTACTAATGTAAGATGTGAATAATAGGGTAAATGATAGGAAAAGAGTAAGGAAAGAGGGAGAATGTTATAAGGAAATTCTTTAAACTATCTCCTTAAATAACTAAAAGCCTAAAAATGTAACTGAAAAGAAAATCTACTAAATAAAAAATGATACTTACTGAGAAAATTTTCCATCACTACTATCCTTCAGGGATACCCTGGTAGGAATATAGCACTGGATTTGCTGCCAGGCCATATTTAATTTTCTTAGTCATTAGTTATAGGAGATTCCCCTTAAGAAAACAGTTATAGATTAAGGGGGAGGAACTATGTGGTATGTGTATGGGCCATGGGCACCTCTGCCATTTATTCATACAACTTACTTAAGCCCATCTCAGATATATGACTTCCATTTGATCATGGCAAGCTACTGGAAACACAACTTCTTGACTCCACAGGTCAGAAAATCCCCAGTTTACAATGAACATCCCAGGTCACGTAGTCAACTGTCAATCCATCATTAAACATATGTCTCTAGTGAACCAATAGTGAGATCTAGTAATAAAACAAAAGATATTTAAAGCTATTTTTTTAAGGGAGAATAGTTGGCAGATACAGAATTTTGTCATATATCTTGACATGCTCCAGATCAATGGGCCCCTACAAATTTACAAACAGGACACACCCCTCATTTTTGTGGAATTTATTTCTAAGCATTCAATATTCTAGAAAAATTGTGTCAGATCAGGGTTTCAATGTTTATCTCTGGCTGACAAGATAAATATTCAGAGGCACATGTAGCCAGATATGCCCTGTAAGTGGGCATCCATGTCATTGTACCCATGGGAAGGCTGGGTCTCTGCCACTGTACCCATTCCAGCCATGTAACCTTCATGGTGGTTCTGGGGTGGCTAATGACAAATGTTGAATAATGTCAATTAGTTGAGATATTTTGCCTACTCACTCAGTGACACTTTCCTGGTGGGTGTTCAAAGATGACCTGAAAATTTTAATCTTTGTGCTCCTTTAAGTCCATTTATATGTCTATACTTCTGACTTCCCTGTTATACATCTATTACTTTTCCTTTCAAGTCTCAAATCAGACAACCAGGCCATTGACCACTGCCTATGAAAGTCTGTATTTTCTCATTCTAAGCTGGTTTTCCTTCTACACAAAGTAAGAAACCAGGTGCCCTGCTTGAAGTTCTGCCCTTTGGGAGCCACTATCCATTTTTAGTTTGTACCCATGTTCTCAGCAAAACCATCTGGAGGCCAAGTTAAGCATTTTCCTCCTCTTTCAGCTGCTTTTACCACTCAGCTACTGATTTTTAGCAAGTCCTACTACTTCTGTTTTGGCCATACTTATTTTTATTCTCTGTGGTTTTTTTTTTTTTTTGTGTGTGTGTGTGTGTGTTTGTGTGTGTGTGTGTGTGTTTGTGTTTGTGTGTGTGTGTTGGAGGGGATATTCTGATTCTTAGATTGTTAAAGATGATTCTCATGGAATAAGTTTTTACTTTTACTATACTGTTTAGACTATTGGCTTTCAGAAGGAGTTTAGCTGATGTAAATACTACAATGATAGTGAAATCTCATTGCTATTTTAGTTTTAGAAATTCATTTGCCAGAATCCATGAAAAAGAAGATTGGTTCTTAATTGCTTTATAGTTATATCAAAGGCAATCAAGTATAAATGAAGACTTCATAAGGCTAGAATCATGTTACAAATGCTTATATCTTCTGTGAATTATTTTAGAACTTTAGGGCCTCTAATTCTATTCTGAGTGTATAAAATATGTCTATTCCCCAATATTTTAGGGATTACATACTCTGGATAAGAGAGCAATATGTTGCTGAAATTTACAGTTTACTAATTAGATATCATAGACACTTCAACAATGATTTCATATTATAATTTCATTTTTACAAAGCAATTTCAAATTAAATGAAATCCAGATGTCAAATAGTAGGAATACTTTTCAAATGTCAATATTTTGCTTAGCTCTGTCATTGACTTATTTTAAATTCAAAAAAGATATGAAATTTCATTTTAAATTTCATGAGCATTCTCTATTGTGTTTTTATAATATCAATGGTTCAGACATTTTACTATGAATCATTTATTTTTTAATCATATCATGTAGACAGAGTTTCATGGAAAGAGATCTATTCATTCACACATTCAATAAAATAATGCAATTTTAAAAGTTATTGAGAAGGCAAAAGCAAAGCAAGTATAGTTTGCTTTCAAGGAATATAAAGGTGAAAGTCATATAAACAAATAAATAATTAGAAGCAATATATTGACTACTGTGCTGCTAGTACTCTACCCACACATACCCTACTTATTTACCCTCCCAATTCAATCCTGACCCTGGCCTGCTCACTTGTTAGTTCTGAAACACTAACCATGCTGGTCCTTGAAGAAATCCAGCATGCTATTACCTCAGGGATGGTATCAGGGAGCTTATATATAAAAATAGAACTATCACAAGATAAGGCCTTACAGGGCTCAAAGATTTTGAGAAAAATGAAATACCTTTTGACTAAGAGAGTAATCGGGTCAAAGCTAAATCCTGTGCTATGTTGCTGAAGGAGCTTGGGATTTGGAATCTGAAAGCCTAGATTTTAGTTTGGGGCAAGCCAGTTCTCAAGTTTTAGTTTTCTATTTTATAAACTATGCTGCACCCCCACCCCCATCTATAACTTTTGGACAGTATATATTAAATGATTCCTAAAATCTCTCCCGTAATATGTTTATGATTAAATATATCAATTTTTGTAATGTGTTTTCATATTTTCTTTACTTCTTTGTATATATTTGTGAATCTTTTAAAAGGTATATCCTATATTCTTTGATGTTACTCTCTTCAAAATTTGAAATTTAATTTCCCTTTTCTTCATACAGGAATAGATGTAGTAGTTGACTTAGGTTGGGATAGAATGTGACACAAATAATGGCATGCGAGATGAGAGGAGGTCACAAAGCTGTGTGACTCCCTCCTTGCTCTCTCTTTCTTGGATCAATTACCCTAGAGAAGCCAGATATTGTGTTGTAAGGATCATCACATAGCACTATAGTGATGTCCATGCAACAAAGAGCTGAGAGGAATCAGTTAATAGATAATGAGAAACTGAGATTTTTGCTAACAAGTATACTTCATTTCCAGTCAAGAATTCAGATGACTTCAGTCTGGATGTACAACTTAAGAGCAACCTCAGAGGAGTTGTTAGCCAAAAATATCCAGCTAAGCAGTTTTTTTTTTTTGTTTGTTTGTTTTTTTTCTTTTTTTTCTTTTTTTTTTTATTGGTCGTTCATAACATTACATAGTTCTTAATACATCATGTTACACGGTTTGATTCAAGTGGATTATGAACTCCCGCTTTTACCCCGTATACAAATTGCTGTATCACATCAGTTACCCTTCCATTGATTGACATATTGCCTTTCTAGTGTCTGATGTATTCTGCTGTCTGTCCTATTGTCTACTATCCCCCCTCCCCTCCCCTCCCCTCCCCTCCCCTTCCCTTTTCTCTCTCTACCCCTTCTACTGTAAATCATTACTTCCATTTGTATTCTCTTGACTTACCCCTCCTTTCCTCTTATATGACATTTTGTATAACCCTGAGGATCGCCTTCTATTTCCATGCAATTTCCCTTCTCACTCCCTTTCCCTCCCACCTCTCATCCCTGTTTACTGTAAATATTCTTCTCAAGCTCTTCGTCCCTACCCTGTCCTTGTTTACACCCCTTATATCAAAGGAGTCATTTGGTATTTGTTTTTTAAAGATTGACTAGCTTCACTTAGCATAATCTGCTCTAATGCCATCCATTTCCCTCCAAATTCTATGATTTTGTCGTTTCTTAATGCAGAGTAATACTCCATAGTGTATAAATGCCACATTTTTTTTATCCATTCATCTATTGAAGGGCATCTAGGCTGGTTCCACAGTCTTGCTATCGTGAATTGAGCTGCTATGAACATCCATGTAGCAGTGTCCCTGTAGCATGCTCTTGTTAGGGCTTTAGGGAATAGACCGAGAAGGGGAATAGCTGGGTCGAATGGTGGTTCCATTCCCAGCTTTCCAAGAAATCTCCATACTGCTTTCCAAATTGGCTGCACCAATTTGCAGTCCCACCAGCAATGAACAAGAGTGCCCTTTTCCCCGCATCCTCTCCAGCACTTATTGTTGTTTGACTTCCTAATGGCTGCCAGTCTTACTGGAGTGAGATGGTATCTTAGGGTAGTTTTGATTTGCATTTCTCTGACTGCTAGCGATGGTGAGCATTTTTTCATGTACTTGTTGATTGATTGTATGTCCTCCTCTGAGAAGTGTCTGTTCAGGTCCTTGGCCCATTTATTGATTGGGTTATTTGTTATCTTATTGTCTAATTTTTTGAGTTCTTTGTAAATTCTGGTTATTAGGGCTCTATCTGAAGTGTGTGGAGTAAAGATTTGTTCCCAGGATGTAGGCTCCCTATTTATCTCTCTTATTGTTTCTTTTGCTGAGAAAAAACTTTTTAGTTTGAGTAAGTCCCATTTGTTGATTCTATTTGTTAACTCTAGCGCTATGGGTGTCCTATTGAGGAATTTGGAGCCCGATCCCACAGTATGTAGATCATAACCAACTTTTTCTTCTATCAGATGCCGTGTCTCTGATTTAATATCAAGCTCCTTGATCCATTTTGAGTTAACTTTTGTGCACGGCGAGAGACAGGGATTCAGATTCATTTTGGTGCAAATGGATTTCCAGTTTTCCCAGCACCATTTGTTGAAGATGCTATCCTTCCTCCATTGCATGCTTTTAGCCCCTTTATCAAATATAAGATAGTTGTAGTTTTGTGGATTGGTTACTGTGTCCTCTATTCTGTACCATTGGTCCACCCGCCTGTTTTGGTACCAGTACCATGCTGTTTTTGTTACTATTGCTTTGTAGTATAGTTTGAAGTCTGGTATCACTATACTGCCTGATTCACACTTCCTGCTTAGTATTGTTTTTGCTATTCTGGGTCTTTTATTATTCCATATGAATTTCATGATTCTTTTATCTATTTCTACAAGATATGCTGTTGGGATTTTGATTGGCATTGCATTGAACTTATAGAGAACTTTTGGTAATATCGCCATTTTGATGATGTTAGTTCTGCCTATCCATGAGCAGGGTATGTTTTTCCATCTTCTAAGGTCTTCTTCTATGTCTTTCTTTAGGGTTCTGTAATTTTCATTGTATAAATCTTTCACCTCTTTTGTTAGGTTGATTCCCAAGTATTTTATTTTTTGGGGGGATATTGTGAATGGAGTAGTTGTCCTCATTTCCGTTTCAGAGGATTTGTCGCTGATATACAGGAATGCCTTTGATTTATGCGTGTTGATCTTATATCCTGCCACTTTGCTGAATTCATTTATTAGCTCTAATAGCTTCTTTGTAGACCCTTTTGGGTCTGCTAGGTATAGAATCATATCATCTGCAAATAGTGATAATTTAAGTTCTTCTTTTCCTATTTTTATGCCTTTAATTTCTTTTGACTGTCTAATTGCTCTGGCCAGTGTTTCGAGGACTATGTTGAACAGAAGTGGTGAGAGAGGGCATCCCTGTCTTGTACCAGATCTTAGAGGGAATGCCTTCAATTTTTCTCCATTCAGAATGATGCTGGCCTGTGGCTTATCATAGATTGCTTTTACAATGTTGAGGTATGTTCCTGTTATCCCTAATTTTTCTAGCGTTTTGAACATAAAGGGATGCTGTACTTTGTCGAATGCTTTTTCTGCATCTATTGAGATGATCATATGGTTCTTATTTTTAAGTCTATTGATGTGGTGAATAAGATTTATTGATTTTCGTATATTAAACCAGCCTTGCATCCCAGGGATGAATCCTACTTGATCATGATGTATAATTTTTTTGATATGTATTTGAATCCGATTCGCCAGAATTTTATTGAGGATTTTTGCATCAAGGTTCATTAGAGATATTGGTCTGTAGTTTTCCTTCTTTGATGTGTCTTTGTCTGGTTTCGGAATCAGGGTGATGTTGGCCTCGTAGAATGAATTTGGAAGTTCTCCCTCTTTTTCTATTTCCTGAAATAGCTTGAAAAGTATTGGTGTTAGTTCCTCTTTAAAGGTTTTGTAAAACTCTGCTGTATACCCATCCGGTCCTGGGCTTTTCTTAGTTGGTAGTCTTTTGATGGTTTCTTCTATTTCCTCAATTGTTATTGGTCTGTTTAGGTTGTCTATATCCTCCTGGCTCAATCTGGGCAGATCATAGGACTCAAGGAATTTATCTATGCCTTCACTATCTTCTATTTTATTGGAGTATAAGGATTCAAAGTAATTTCTGATTATCTTCTGTATTTCTGAAGTGTCTGTTGTGATATTGCCTTTTTCATCCCGTATGCTAGTAATTTGGGTTCTCTCTCTTCTTCTCTTCCTTAGCATGGCTAAGGGTCTGTCAATTTTATTTATTTTTTCAAAGAACCAGCTTTTAGTTTTGTCAATTTTTTCAATTGTTTCTTTTGTTTCAATTTCATTAATTTCAGCTCTGATTTTAATTATTTCTTGCCTTCTACTTCTTTTGCTGTTGTTTTGCTCTTCTTTTTCTAGGATTTTGAGATGAAGTATGAGATCATTTATTTGTTGGTTTTTTCTTTTTTTGAGGAATGAACTCCAAGCAATGAATTTTCCTCTTAGAACTGCTTTCAATGTGTCCCATAGATTCCGATATGTTGTGTCTGTGTTTTCATTTAACTCTAGGAATTTTTTAATTTCCTCCTTGATGTCTTCTAAAACTCATTGATCACTCAGCAACCTATTGTTCATTCTCCAGGTGATGCTTGCTTTTTCCTTTCTTCTTTTATCATTGATTTTCAGTTTCATTCCATTATGATCAGATAAGATGCATGGTATTATCTCTACCCCTTTGTATTGTCTAAGAGTTGCCCTGTGACATAGTATATGGTCTATTTTTGAGAAGGTTCCATGTGCTGCTGAGAAAAAAGTGTAGCTACTTGATGTTGGGTGGTATAGTCTATATATGTCAATTAAGTCTAGGTTGTTAATTGTGTTATTGAGTTCTATAGTTTCCTTATTTAACTTTTGTTTGGAAGATCTGTCCAGTGGTGAGAGAGGTGTGTTGAAGTCTCCCATGATTATTGTATGTTGGTCTATTAGACTCTTGAACTTGAGAAGAGTTTGCTTGATGAACACAGCTGCACCATTATTTGGGGCATATATATTTATGATTGTTATGTCTTGTTGGTGTATGGTTCCCTTGAGCAGTATGAAGTGTCCTTCTATATCCCTTTTGATTAGCTTTGGCTTGAAATCTATTTTATTAGATATGAGTATGGACACTCCTGCTTGTTTCCGCGGTCCATATGAGTGATATGATTTTTCCCAACCTTTCACCTTCAGTCTATGTATATCTTTTCCTATCAAATGCGTCTCCTGTAGACAGCATATTGTTGGGTCTTGTTTTTTGATCCATTCTACTAGCCTGTGTCTCTTAATTGGTGAGTTTAAGCCATTAACATTTAGGGTTATTATTGAGATATGGTTTGTTCTTCTATCCATATTTGTTTATTGATGTTACTAAACCTGATTTGTTATCCTCTTTGACTACTTTCCCCCCTTTACTGTCCTACCTCCCATTGTTGGTTTTCAATGTTATTTTCCATATCCTCTTCCTGTAATGTTTTGCCAAGGATTTTTTGAAGAGATGGTTTTCTAGCTGCGAATTCTTTTAACTTTTGTTTATTGTGGAAGGTTTTAATTTCATCTTCTAACCTGAAGCTTAATTTCGCCGGATACACGATTCTTGGTTGGAGCCCATTGTCTTTCAGTGTTTGAAATATGTTATTCCAGGATCTTCTAGCTTTCAGAGTCTGTGTTGAAAGATCAGCTGTTATCCTGATTGGTTTACCCCTAAATGTAATCTGCTTTCTTTCTCTTGCAGCTTTTAAAATTCTCTCCTTATTCTGTATGTAGGACATCTTCATTATAATGTGTCTAGGTGTGGATCTCTTATGATTTTGCACATTCGGCGTCCTGTAGGCTTCTAGGATTTGGGATTCTGTCTCAATCTTCAATTCTGGGAAGTTTTCTCGTATTATTTCACTGAATAGACTGTTTATTCCTTTGGAATGGAGCTCTGTGCCTTCCTGTATCCCAATGACTCTTAAATTTGGTCTTTTGATATTGTCCCATAATTCTTGGATGTTCTGCTCATGGTTTCTTAGCAGACTTGCTGAGCTGTCTATGTTCCTTTCCAGTTGAAATACTTTGTCTTCATTGTCTGATGTTCTCTCTTCTAAGTGATCTACTCTGCTGGTAGTATTCTCAATTGAGTTTTTAAGTTGGTTTATTGTTTCCTGCATTTCTAGAATTTCAATTTGTTTGTTTTTTATTACCTCTATCTCCCTGTGAAATTGATCTTTTACTTCCTGGATTTGTTTGTCAATGTGATCTTTCATTGTCTGATTTTGCTGTCTCATGTCTTCCTTGAGACTCCAGATCATCTGAAGCATATATATCCTGAACTCTTTATCTGATATTCCATCTGTTGCAGCTATTACCTCTTCTAAAGTTGAGTTGACCTGCATTGCTTGTGGTCCTTTCTTTCCTTGTCTTTTCATACTGCTCGCGTTTCTTTCTGCTTGGTGCAACTGTTGTGTTTTGAAATTTACCCCCTATTTATTTATGTTGCTCTTGTATACTTGAAAAGTCTCACTTGCAGGTGCGGGCGGCGGCTGTGCCCCTACTCCAATTGGGGTGACGTGTCTACCACGCTGGCGGCTCTCTGGGCCTGTTCCGGGAGTGGAAGGCGGCTCTGCTCTGTCCCTATTCCAATTGGGGTGTCGTGACTACAATGCTGGCAGGTCGCTGGGCCTGTTCCGGGCGTGGGCGGTGGGCTTGGCTGGCGGGATTCCACCTAATGGCCTTCCCTAACCTCCCTGCTTGCCAATTAATGGCTTCACTGAGGCGCCACGCCTTCTGTAGCCGCAGGGCAGGCCACGTGAATCAGTTGGCCTGGATCTCCGGGGCCCTGCTGCAGGCTGCTGGGATCCCTGTCACTCTATCACTTTGATTTTTTCTGCTTGCCCCTCCCCCAGCGCTGGCTAGCCAGGTTTCGTTTTGGCTGCTACTGGGAGGAGGGGTTGGAGGTCAGGTGTCTCTGGTTTCCCCCTAGTCTTTATGGAGGCTCAGCTTGATACTAGCTAAGCAGTTTTTAAATCACAGTCCAGAGTAAGTGTGAGATAATAAATGTTTGAGTAACTAAGTTTTTGACAGTCTGTTACACAACAATAGATAACCATCATACAATTATAAGTTTGCAGATATTTCTACTTTCTAGAAAGACCACTGAATTCTGACATTCAGAATTACTGTTAAGAAGCCATTGCCACACTAATTTTTATACCAATATTGAAAGTTTATTCTTTACTTTGGCATGGTTTAAAGATATTGTTTTATTTTTAAAGTTTGAATATTATTTGTTTAGATGTGAATTACTGATATATACACTATTTGCAAATTGTTGAATTTCTTGAATTGTTGGATTAATGCTTTTATATTCTAATTGTCTATCATACCTGTTTTTTGTGAATTATGATATGTTAGAGGGTGTATGACTCAAGTTTCTTTCACTTAATGAAATCCTTGAGATAATTACAAAGAGAAAAGATTTATTTTGAGTCATAGTTTTGGAGATTCTAGTCTGAGACTTGGTGGACCCATTTCTTGTGGCCTCTAATGAGATTGCAGAGTGGCAATGATGGGAACACAAGGCAAAGCAAACGACTTACCTCATGCCTAGGAAGCAAAAGAGAAGGAGGAAGAGGTCATGGTTTCACTTCACCTTCAAAGGCATGCCTCAGTGAAGTAATGGCCTACCATTAGGTCCTACCTCCTAAAGTTCCCACCAGCTTCCAAAAGGACCACCCTGGTGACTAATCCTGTAACACTAGAGCCTTTGGGCAACACCAGTGCAAAGCAGAGCAGATGGTATTCTAACTTCCATGTCTTTTGTCACCTTTTAAAAAATATGATTTATCTCTGTTCATGAATGGTTTGGATCCTTTCTTTAGATATATCTTCTAGGTTAACCATTTTCTTTTTAAATGTGCTTAGTCCAGTGCTATACCATTCATCTGGGACTTAATGTAAATTGTTTTATTTTTATCTTAAGTCATCTAGTTCCTTTATGGACTTACCTGGTCAATCTTTAGTTTGTCTTTAAAACTACTTCTACTTTCTTTTGAAGCATACACATGCTTCCTTTATTATTACTGATAATTTTACTTGAGTTTTTTTGCAGACCATATTGTGACATTTGATTTTTTCTCTCTTCCATACTTAATTAAACATTATATTTTTTATTATAAATACACGTTTCTTGAATGTTTATTAATAGGAATTATTTATTGGTTGCATGGTAGGAAGTTCTCAAATATATTGATTCTCTGTTGGTAGTTGTATAAGATAAAGATTGACAGATTTATAAAAAAAATTCAGGAAAGAAGTATGTGCACAAATCCTCAAATGGTTGTCAAACACGAAATTTGTTTAACAATAGTTTTTTTTTTGGAAATATAGTATCTAAGTATTTAGAAAGGTTGATTTTTTTGTTATGTTAATCAGCCTCATTTTTAGCCAAATTACTGTAGGAGTCATATCACAAGTAAAATATCTATAATGCTGGTATACTTGGTTTTCAGAGTTTCTATAACAAATTAAAGCAGTCCCCAATTAAACACACTGGAATGTGTTCCAAGACCACTTGTGGGTTCCTGAAACCAAACCAGATAAACATTATGTTTTTTCTTATACATACCTAGGTCAGAATTCAACTTATAAGTTAGCGAAGACTCCTAAGAGATTAACACCAATAATAAAATATAACAATAACAATTTTAACAGTATATTGAAGTAAAAGATATTCAAAACTTATTAATTATCTATTTCTGGAATTTCCATTTAATATCTTGGGACCACAGTTGATTATAGGCAACTGAAACTGTGGAAATAAAACTGCAGATAAGGGGAAAATATGAGCCATGTATTCAGTGGCTTAAAACAACAGAACTTTATTTTCTATTACTTCTAGATGCTAGAAGTCCAAACTCAAGGTGTTTATAGACCCCACACTTACTCTGAAAACTCTGAAGTAGCTTATTCCCTTGCCTTTTGTAGTTTTTGGTGACACCTGTTTCTGACAGCTTCACTCCAGTCACTGCTTTATTCACATAGCTCTCTTCCTTCTGTCTGTGTTTTTTACTCCTTTATAAGGACAACAGTCAAAAGATTAAGGGTCACTTTAATTCAGGATGGACTCAGCTTCCTTACATTTAAAAAAACCCCCTTTTCCAAATAAGAGCATATCCTGTGAATCCAATGGGTCTCAGATCTGAGCATAAATTTAATAGCTCAGAACTCAGATTTCAGCCCAGCATGGACATTAGTGGATGATACAAATGATTTAAAACTGAGGAGCTCTTCTCATCAAAGCTGAGCCATGTAATAGTCCATACAACTTCACATTTTATCAAAGATTTTATGTTGAGGAAGTCTGTTCCTGAGCCAACATGATAGAGAGTTGGTCCGAATTTTTCTTTTAGTAGGCACATGGTCTCTGGCCTAATGCCTAGGTGCGTGATCCACATTGAGTTGAGTTTCATGCAGATTGAGATATAGGAGTTCAATTTCAATCTACTGTAGATAGATTTCCAGTTTTCCCAGCACCATTCGTTGAAGAGGCTTTCTTTTCTCCAATGTATGGTGCCTTTGTCTAGTATGAGGATAACTGTATTTTGGTAGCTATGTGTCTGTGTGTTCTGTTCTGTTCCATTGGTCTTCGTGTTTGTTTCTATGCCAATACCATGCCATTTTTTTTGTTACTGTAGCTCTGTAATATAATTTACAGTCTGACATTGTGATGCCTACTGTAATACCTTTCTCACTAAGATTGTTTTTGGCTATTCTGACCCTCTTATTTTTCCAAATGAATTTCATGACTGTTTTTTTATATTTCTATGAAGAAGGTCATTGGGATTTTAATAGGAATTGTTATAGTGCTTTTGGTAATATAGTGCTTTTGGTAATATAGCTAATTTGATAATATTAATTCTCCCTATCCAAGAACATGGGACATTTTTCCATTTTCTAAGGTCTTCTTCAATTTCTTTCTTTAGTGTTCTATAGTTTTCATTGTAGAGGTCTTTCACCTCTTTTGTTAGATTAATTTCCAAATATTATATTTCACTTTTTGAGGCTATTGTGAATGGGATAGTTTTTCTAATTATTCTTTAAGCTGATCATCATTGGCATATAGGAATGCAATTGATCTATTAGTGTTAATTTTATATCCTACTACTTTGATGAATTCACTTATGAGTTTAAAAACTCTACTTTCTGGTGGAGTTTGTTTCTATATTTAGAAACAAACTATATTTTAGTCTGATTCTAAACATAGAATCATGTCATTAGCACATAGGGATAGTCTGAGCTCCATGTACCTACTAGAAGAAAAAGAAGGCCAAACTTTCCATCATTGTTAGCTCAGGAATGGACTTCCTCAATAAAACTCCTAAACAATAAGAAGTAAGATCAAGAATCAATAAGTGGGATGGCATCAAACTAAAAATCTTCTTCGTAGCAAAGAAAACAATTAAGGACATGAACATAGAGCCTACAGAATGAAAGAAAATTTTTACCACCTGTACCTCAGATAGGCCATTAATCTTCAGGATATACAAAAACTCAGAAAACTTAAACTCCCCAAACAAATAACCCAATTAATAAATGAGCAAAGGAACTGAACAGGCACTTCACAGAAACAGAAATATGAAGGGTCAAAAATATGAAAAAAATTCAAATCTCTAGCAATTAGGGAAATGCAAATTAAAACTACACTGAGCTCCATCTCTAGACAGAATGGCGATTATCAAGAATACAAGAACAATAAATTTTTGGGAGGCTTTGGGAAAGAGTTTCTCTCACACATTGCTAATGTGACTATAAATTGGCACAATCATTATGGAAAGCAGTATGGAGATTCCTTAGAAAACTTGGAATGAAACCACCATTTAATCCATTTATCCAACTCTGTTTACACCCAAAGAATTTAAAATAAGCATGCTATGGTGATGCAGCCATATCAGTGTTTACAACAGCTCAATTCACAATAGTCAAGCTATGCCACCAATCTAGTTGCCCTTCAACAGATGAATGGATAAAGAAAATTATATATATATATATATATACACACACACACACACACACACATACACAGAATGGAATATTACTCAGCTATAAAAAATTAAATTTTGGCATTTACCAATGAATGAATGGAACTAAAGAATATTATTCTAAATGAAATAAGCCATTCCCATAAAACCAAAGGCTGAACTTTCTCTCCGATATGTGGATGCTAACCCACAATGAAGGAGGATAGGGAGGCGAAGAATAGAAATTCAATGAATTAGACAAAGGGGAATAAAGGGGAGGAAGAAGGGATGGGGATAGGCAAGCCAATAAAATGAATCAGACCTAACTTTTCTATGTTCATATATGAACACAGGACCAGAGTAACTCCACATTATGTACAATAAAAATGGGATCCTATTTGGAATGGGTTTTACTCCATGTATATATAATATGTCAAAATACACAGTACTGTCATATATACCTAAAAACAACAAATAAAAAAGTTTTCATGTTAAGGATGAGGACATAGACAAAGGGCTAATGACACTAGAATTCACTAATCTGGTTAAAATCCTTTTGGAAGTACCTGGGCTTATAACAGTGTGGTTGTATTTAAATATGAATTGTAGTACTAGAGAACAGACTACAGCTTGCATGTTTAAACCACTTTATAGATGCAATGTGCCCTTAATCAACAATAAGTATGTGTGGCTGCTTCTGCTGTGGCCTTGTTAAGGAGTCCAAAGACCAAGGAGTGGAAGAGGAGCAATACTGTTCACATTTCCACTGAGTATCTTCATGTTTCTATGGCTCTGAGCTTTGTTTATTTAATTTCAGTGATAACAATGCTTTTCGCTAAGAAACACAATACTAGATGAATAAGAACTTAGGGCTACCATCTGCTTGTTATCAGTTTTTTATGTCTCAGAGAGAAAAAAAAAACATAAAAAGGGACTGTTTTTATTTTAAGTAAGAGGATTATTGTGTTAGTCAGCTTTCCATTGCTGTGAACAAAATATCTTACAAAACAATGTGGAGGAGGAAAGATTTATTTTGGCTCATGTTTTCAACTATTCACTTCATGGTCAACCAGCTCCATTGCTTTGGATGAGGCAGAACATCATTGTAAAAATGTGTGGTTAAAGAAAGTTGTCAGCTCATGGCAGCCAAGAAGCAGGGTGAAGGAAAAAGGGGGTGGGAGGAGAGAGAGAGAGAGAGAGAGAGAGAGAGAGAGAGAGAGAGAGAGAGAGAAGGGAAGGGAAGGGAAGGGAAGGGAAGGGAAGGGAAGGGAAGGGAAGGGAAGGGAAGGGAAGGGAAGGGAAGGGAAGGGAAGGGAAGGGAAGGGAGGAGGAGAGAAAGAGAAAGGGACTGGGTAGAGATAAGCCCCTTCAGGGAACAACCCCCCACCTACTTTTTCTAACTAGGGTCCACCCCCCAATGGTCCATTCCACTACCAGTGAATTAATCCACTTCTTGGATTAACTCACCAATGAGGTCAAAGCTCTCATGATCCAATCATCATTAATAAAATCCCCAGCTCTGACCCTTTGTGCATTGAGGACCATGCTTTCAAAATAAGATTTTGGGGAACACTCTACATCAAAAGACTTAGGGTAATATTCATCACAGTTATGAAGAGGTGTTGCAGCTATGAAAGGAGTGTAAGTAGAGTATCAACGGAACATGTCTAATCTTCAAGACTATTTCTTTTTCTACTATTCTGAGGTGGAAAGTTTGAAAGAAACTGCTATATATATTTAAACTTGTAATCATCAAGGGGCCAAATCCCTCAGGAAAGAAAATTTGATGCATCACAGTGGAAGTGAGTAACTGGCTAACTGAAGAAATCCTCAAAGGGGTTGTAGAAAGAGTTTGTGGTTATAGGAGAAAGAAACTTAGCTCTATCTTTCTTTTCCTATTCAAATGTATGTAACAATTTTGAACATTTTTTTCAAAAACTTATTTGTTTTCTTATGGTAGTATGGACATATGCAAATATGTAGTAAATTTCTCACCATTTAAAACCAAAAGAGAGCATGTGATGAAATCATGGGAATATGGTATGAATATTTTGAGAAGATCTGGAATTTTTAACAATAATAATAAATAAATAATGAAACATTATTTTTCTTTGAAGAAAGGATGAGGTTACAGATAAGCATTATATAGCTATATTTTGTTGGGCAAGGATAATTTGGGGGAACCTATTGGACAACAGTTGTATATAGATACTAGGTAACCAGAAGGATTAGACAGGTTATTTGTTAAAGTTTTGCTTACCCAACACCTATTTCCCTTTCTTTGTTAACAGCACTATAATATTTTTCCTGACTGAGTGGGAAAGAGAGGCATTATTATTTGGTATAATCTTGGAAAAGCAGGAAATAAAATTGGGCTTCTTTTCCCTAGCCAAGAGTTGAGCACATTTCTATTATAAGGTTTTGACACTCACTTCTCCAAGTATTTGTCTTCAGTATAGTGATACAAAAATGAAAATGGTTAAACCTTACTTGTTCCCGTTGTGGCATTCTGATTAAATTGTATATTAGTTCCTACTACCTCCATCTCTTCTCTCTTTATTTTTTCTTTTTTAAATGTTTTGTGCTAGGAAATTAACTCAGGGGCACTTTACCACTGAGGAACATCCCTAGTTGCTTTTTTATTTTTTTATTTTGTGACAGGATCTATTAAGTTGCTTAGGGCCTTGCCAAGTTGCTGAACCTGGTCTTTAACCCCTTTCTCAGAGGAGTTGGGTGGGATTACAGGCATGCACCACTATGTCCTGCAAAACCATACTGATTTCTAAATCAGAATTTCTTGTTTTTTTTTTTTTTTCATTTTGTGAACTAACTTTTATCCTTATAACAACTCTTTTTTTTTTTTTTTTTTTTTTTGCTAAACTTACCCAGCCAGATTCTATGGAATATAAGAAAATTCTCTAATTTGCCAAGCAACAGATTTTTTGAACACTAGTCTTTTTTTAGTGTACTGCCTATGAGGACATTATTGACAACTGCATAAATAATCCATTTTACTTTCCAAGATTTAAAGAACTAATTATTTTCTTGCCCTGATGTTATGTAGCCAATGATGTCCTAGAAAACACTTAAAATATAACCACTATTGTTTACTTGAATAATTGTTTCTTAGAACAATTCCTTAAATGGGTAAACAGCAAAAATAAATCTTTTCTCACCATCACCCCAATGTAATTGTAAAATATTTTATCCACTTACAGAGTTGACTAGTAATGAGAAGCAAGTGCAAAGACTGATGACCTAAACATTTGAAGGTCTTCTTTCCAGATTTGACTTCCTTCAACTTTTGTATGAATTTAGGTAATGTACATCCAAGAAAACTCAGATGTACATTTTGGACTTCCTTTTAGATATCTCTAAAATGAGAAAGTTAACATTACTCATTTAAATAAGAAAAAATTCTGAAATGAATCTTTGATACGTTTTAAACAAATGAATAGAAAAAATTTTAAAATATGTTAAACTCAGCTACTAAAATAGTAATATAAATAGCAGGTATGTATTTGAGCAATAAAACAAAGATTTTAAATAACACATTTGTATATAGTTTAAAAATCTAACAAAATTAATGAGTCCAAATGAGAACACTAACTAAAATAATTCAAAAATATTCTTCAAAAGCATACGAAAAACATCTAAAAATTACAAAAAGCAACTAAAAATAACAAAGAGCAGCACATTTATCAGATTTGTTTTGTTCAAGAAAGTTTTGTTCCTTCATTTTATCTATGTCTGAATTAGTAACAACATAGAAATTTTTATAAACTGTGGTTGAAATATTTTATAATCTATTTTACTTCTAACTTCAATCAATTATTCATATATTTTTATTTTATATAGTTTTTAGTTTAAAAGTATTAACATGCTCATATAAAGCCAAGAGCTACTTAATTCTTATTGATGGTTAATGATTTTGCCTAGAGTTTTTCTTTCCCGTATAGACCTTATATTATTACATCTGTAAGTTTTAAAAATTAGATGATTATATGTATTTTTTATTGAAGTGCTTTTAGTTGGGATTTATTAGACCTTGTTTATCTTTGGCTTTCATAATGGAACTGCCTGGATCACTGTAATTATGGGTCATCCACTATGAGAATTTGTGACAATGTGAGGTCAAATACTCTCAGGATTCCAGAAATATCCATATCAATAATACTTCTGGGAAAAGAAGTGGCAATTTGAAGGTGAACACATTTAATGTAGGCTCTATTAGATAATTTTTATTGTGTAACAAATTTGATTTTCAGAGCCTTACAAGCTCATGTATTTACTTTTACTTGCTCAGGGGTCTGTGGAGCTGGTCAGATGTGGCTGAACATGGTTGAGAGTTATGCCCATTAGATTCCCTTGGGTTCTATGAGTTTTCTCAAACATGTTCTTCTCATGGTGGATCACAAGGGGGCAAGTTAATTCATGTGCTTTGGATGTACTCCATTCCTTTGGCCAAAGAAAGTCATGGCAAATTTCATAAGTTGTGGGGTCAGAGAAGTACATTTTCAAAGAGAAGGGTAACAAGGTTGTTTAGATGTTGAATAATAATTGAGTCTACGAATTTGCCTATTAATAATTATTAGTGGCACCTCTTACTATGTCTTAGCAGCTCTCTGACCCTTCCTGTCTTTAGCATCTTCTAGCTTTCCCTCCTTGTTCCAAGGCTTTTGCTCATGGAAAAAAATCTCAGGTCATTATACTTAGCATTTCTTTTGCTTTGCCACTGGGTATCTCACAACCTATAAGACATCTATTCATTGGTGTTCACTGGAAAAGTACCTGGCTGTCCAGAATCAGCTCAGAAAGCAGGGCCAGTGAATCACAAGAGGCAGAATATGGCCAGTTCTTATTCAGACTCAAAGATCAATGCTCCTGAAAGGAACCTCTGGACAGAAGAGTTTACCTTAGGACTTGGGGCATATTAGGACTGGAAATAAGCCAGCCCCAGTAAGCGAAAAATCAAATGTTTTCACTGATATTTGAAAACTAACCCACAATAAGGTGGGTAGAGGGATGGAAGAAATGGGAATAATAGAAATTCAGTAACAAAGGGGAATGAAGGGAAGGGAGAGTGGATGAGTAAAGGAAAGACAGTGGAACGAATCTGACATAATTTTCCTATGTACATATATGAATAAACCACAGTGAATCCCACTATCATGTATAACCACAAGGATGGGATCCTAATCGGAAGAAGATATATTCTATGCTTGTATTATATCAAAGTGGGTTCTACTGTCATTCTATAACTAAAAAGAACCAGTAATTTAAAAACAAGAATTTAAATTGACTACTATATACTCAACAAATACCCACGGAGCTTTTCTCCCTTCAGGAAATAATTCCCTTGTATTATTATTCAGAGGAGACATTAACATATTTCACATATTCCAATCGAATCATCATTGGTCTACAAGTCTAGTTTGGTGCCAAGGAAATAAAGTTACACTATTTTAAATTAATTTTCTCTTTCTTGTGTTTTAATGCATCCTTTCAAAACAAAATAAGGCATGATGTTATAACAGATAAAACATGAGTTGACTTATAAATTGCAGAAATGCAAAAATTATGAATTAAACAACGGAGTCTTTAAAGTGATGAAAGTTCAGACTCTCTGAGGATCCTGTGATTTCACAATCATACCAGGGCCCCACACTGCTTCTCTCATGCCTCTCAGTCACCTTGATCATGGCTTGTTGCATCACAGCTCTACCATAGCTCCCTCAGTGCCAGTATCAGGTCCAGGTTCCCATCAGGAAGAAGAGATCATGGGCCTGCTCCCCATGAGGAAAGCTTCACTTAGTGACTTCTGCTAGTAACTGACTTTAGCAAAATTACAAAAATAGCTATGACAAAATTTTGAACAAGAAAGACTTATTTTTATATATCAAATGTCTAAACTAATTGGCGGAATGTAATAATTAAGACTTTGTTTTAATAATACAAACATAGGCAATCCAATGGTACAGAACAGAAAAGACAGAGTAGAGGTACGTATACTTGCAATTTATGTACAAAGTGGTTCCATTAAGTGGGGAAAGAATGTTCTATTTGATAAATAGTGCAGATAAAGTTATTATTTAATAAGTAAAAATAAAAACATGTCCTTATATTTCAGAAAAGAATAAAATAATTTGAGATGGATACAAAACAAGATATGAAATACCATCCTTTAAATATTTTAGAAGAAAAGACAATATTCTTGCTTTTAAATTTAGATTGGATTGAATCTTGGTGCAAAGGACAGCATAGAACAATATTGATTTAACTGAGGATATTTTAAAAAAAACATTTTTAAAATTTAAATTGCAGATGGACACAGTACTTTTATTTAATTTATTTATATGTGGTGTTGAGAATCAAACCCAGTGTCTCACTCATGTTTGGCAAATGCTCTACCACTGAGCCACAGCCACAGCTCACCAATAATGATTTGAATGAGGATGGTATTCATGGCAAAGCACTCTCCAGCACTAATAAGCAAACAAACCTAGCTAAACCTGGGGAAGTAGGAGCACTTGTTTCCAGAATTATCACACCATTAAATTAAAATAACCATTTTATTTTTTATTGGTTCCTTTTAGTTATATATAGCATTAGGATACATTTTGACATAATCACAAAAGCATGGGATAAAATTTGCTCTAGTTCAGTCCCAAGCACTTCCACTCTTCCCCCTCATGTCTCCTGTGCTTCTTTCCCTCTATTCTCTTATTCTACTGAACTTTCTGCATTTTTTGTGTGTGTATACATACACATATTATTAATTAGTGTCTGTGGATATACCAGATGTTGAGATTCACTGGAATATTCATGTACGTAGACACAAAAGTTCAGTCAGATTCATTCCACTGTTCTTCCTTTATCTCACCCCTCCTTCCTCCCTTGCAATCCCCTTGATTGACTCTACTGAACTTTCCTCTATTTTGATGGAATCTCTCCCCCCACTTTTTTTCTTTCTCTCTCTTTCTCCCTACCCTCCTTATTTTGGATTAGCTTCTGTGTATCAGAGGAAACATTTGACTTTTACTCTTTGAGTCTGGCTCATTTCACTTAATATGAGAGTCTCTAATTCCATCCATTTACTAGAAAATGTCATAAAGTCATTCTTTATGGATGAATAATATTCCATTGTGTGTATATATACCACATTTTCTTTATTCTTTCATTTGTTGAAAGGCACCCAGTTTGGTTCCAAAACTTGGTTATTGTGAATTGTGCTGCCATAAACATTGATATTCTTGCATCCCTGTAGTATGCTGATTTTAGAACTTTTGGATATATACCAAGGAGTGGGACAACAGGATCATATGGTCATTTCATTTCTAGATTTTGAGGACTCTGCATACTGTTTCCCAGAATGGTTGCACTAATTTGCAGTCCTACCAATATTGTATGAATGCATCTTTTTCCCCACTTCCTTGCCAACATTTATTATTATTTGTATTCTTGATAATTGCCATTCTCACTGGAATGAGATCAAATCTCCAGACAGTTTTGATTTGCATTTCCCGAATGCTAACACTTTTGAACATTTTTTTTCATATAGTTGTTTGGTCATTTGTATTTCTTCTTTTACACACTTATCGATTGAGTTATTTGGGTTTTTTGGTGTTAAGTTTTTTGAGTTCTTTATATGTCCTGGAGATCAGTGCTACATCTGATGTGTGTGTGGTTAAAATTGGCTCATATTCTGCAGGTTGACTCTTCACCTTACTGATTCTTTCTTTTGCTGAGAAAAATATTTTCAGTTTGAATCCCTCCAATTTATTGATTCTTGATTTTATTTCTTGAACTATAGGAGTCGTGTCAAGGAAATCAAGGCCTAATCTGACATGATGAAGATTTGGACTTACTTTTTCTTCAACTAGGTGCAGGGTTTCTGGTCTGATTCCGAGGTCCTTGATCTACTTTGAGTTTTGTGCATGATGAGAGATAGGGACTTAATTTTATTTGCATATGGATTTCCAGTTTTCCCAGCATCATTTGTTGAAGAAGCTATTTTTTCTCTAATATATGTTTTTGGTGCCTCTGTCTACTATGATGTAACTGTACTTGGGATTTTTTTCTCTGTGTCCTCTTTTCTGTACCATTGGTCTATAAGTCTATTTTGGTGCCAATACCATGCTGTTTTTATTTCTATTGCTCTGTATATAGTTTAAGGTCTGGTATTGTGATGCCACCTACTTCACTCTTCTTGCTAAGGATTGCTTTGGCTACTCTGGGTTTCTTATTTTTTTTAGATGAATTTCATGACTGCTTATCCTATTTCTTTGAGGAATGTCATTGGAATTTGATTGGAATTGTATTAAATATGTATAGTGCTTTTGGTAGTATGGTCATTTTGACAATATTAATTCTGCCTATTCAAGAAGAAGGGAGATCTTTTCATCTTCTAAGGTCTTCTTTAATTTATTTCTTTAGCATTCTGTAATTTTCATTGTAGAGGTATTTCACCTCTTTCATTGATTCCAAAGTTTTTTTTTTTGAGGTTATTGTAAATGGGTTTTTTTAGTTTTTCTAGTTTCTCTTTCAGAGGTTTCATCACTGATGTACAGAAATGCATTTGATTGTGGGTGTTGATTTTATATCTGCTACTTTGCTGAATTCATTTACTAGTTCTAGAAGTTTTCTGGTGGAATTTTTCAGATCCTCTGAGTATATAATCATGTCATCACAAATAGTAAAAGTTTGAATTCTTCATTCCCTATCCATATCCCTTTAATATTGTTCATCTGTCTAATTGCTCTGACTAGAATTTCAAGGACTATGTTAAATAGAATTTGTGAAAGAGTGCATCCCTGTCTTGTTCCAGTTTTGTAAGGGGATGGTTTCAATTTTTCTCCATTTAGAATGATGTTGGCCTTGGTCTTAGCATAGATAGCTTTTACAATATTGAGATATGTTCCTATTATCCCTAGTTTTTCTAGTGTTTTGAACGTGAAGAGGTACTGTATTTTATCAAATTCTTTTTCTTCATCTGTTGGCATGATCATATGGTTCTTATATTTAAGTCTATTGATATGATGAATTACGTTTATTGATTTTCTTATGTTGAACCAAGCTTGTATGCTTGGGATGAACCTCACTTGATCATGGTGCACTATATTTTTAATATGTTTTTGTATTTGATTTGGTAGAATTTTATTAAGAATTTTTTCATCAATGTTCCTTAAAGATATTGATCTGAAGTTTTCTTTCTTTGATGTGTCTTTGTCTGGTTTTGGGATCAGGGTGATATTAGTTTCATAGAATGACTTTGGAAGTGTTCCCTCTTTTTTATTTCATGGGATAATTTGAGGACTATTGGTATTAGTTCTTCTTTGAAGGTCTTGTAGAACTCAGTTGTGAATCCATCTGGTTCTGGGCTTTTATTGGTTGGTAGGCTTTTGATGGTGTCTTCTATTTCATTGCTTGAAATTGATCTGTTTAACTTGTATACATATCCTGATTCAGTCTGGATAAATCATATGACTCTAAAAATTTGTTGATGTCTTCAATAATTTCTATTTTATTGGAGTACAAATTTTGAAAATAATTTCTAATTATGGTCTGTATTTTTGTAGTGTCTGAAGTGATATTTCATCGTTCATCACAGATTTTAGTAATCTGAGTTTTCCCTCTCCTTCTCTTCATTAGCATGGCTAAGGGTATGTAAATTTTATTCATTTTTTCAAATAATAAAGTTTTTGTTTTGTCAATTTTTTCAATTGTTTCTTTTGTTTCAATTTTATTGATTTCAGCTTTGATTTTAATTATTTCCTATCTTCAACTGCTTTTGGTGTTGATTATTCTTTTCCTAGGGCTTTGAGATATAATGTTATGTCATTTACTTGTTGACTTTTTCTTCTTTTAAGGAATGAACTCCATGCAATGAACTTTCCTCTCAGTACTGCCTTCATAGTGTCCCAGAGATTTTTATATGTTGTATCTAAGAATTTTAAAATTTTTTCTCTTTGATGTCTTTTGAAATTCATTGTTCATTCAATAGTATATTTATTTAGTCTACAGGTGTTGGAGTAGTTTCTATTTTTTATTTTATCAATGATTTCTAATTTCAATTCATTATGATCTGATAGAATTCAGGGTAGTATCTCTACTTTTTCGTGTTTGCTAAGATTTGCTTTGTCTCTATTTTAGAGAAGGATCCATATGCTGCTGAGAAGAAAGTGTCTTTACTCATTGATAGATGAAATATTCTACATATGTCTCTTAAGTCTAAGTTATTGATTGTGTTATTGAGTTCTATGGTTTCTTTGTTTAGCTTTTGTTTGGATGATCGATCCAGTTCTGAAAGAGGTGTGTTAAGGCACCCAGTATTATTGTGTTGTGTACTATTTGACTCTTGAAATTGAGAAGAGTTTGTTTGATGAAGATAGATGCTCTGTAATTTGGGGCTTATATATTTAAATTGGTATATTTCATTGATGTATGATTCCCTTAAGCAGTATGAAATATTCTTCTCTATCCCTTTTGATTGACTTTACCTTGAAGTCTATTTTATTTGATACTAGAATGGAAACCCCTGCTTGCTTCCACAGTCCATGTGAGTGATGTGATTTTTCCCAACCTTTCACCTTCAGTCAGTGGCTGTCTTTTTCTATGAGATGAGTCTCTTGGAGGCAGCATACTGTTGGGTCTTTTTTAAACCCAATATGCCAATCTATGTCTTTTGATTTGTGAGTTTAGGCCATTAACATTCAGGGTTATAATTGAGACATGATTTGTATTCCAAGTCATTTTGTTTATTTTTGGTATTTAACTTGGCTTGGTTTCTCCTTTGATTGGTTTTTTCCTTTAGTGTAACACCTCTCTTTGCTGATATTCATTGTTGTTTTTCATTTACTTCTCATGGAATATTTTCCTGAGGTTGTTCTTAGTGCACGCTTTCTGCTTGTAAATTCTTTTAACTTTTGTTTATCATATAAAGTTTTTATTTCATCATCAAACCTAAAGCTTAATTTTGCTTAATATAAAATTCTTGATTGGCATCCATTTTCTTTCAGAGCTTGGTATATGTTATTCCAGGATCTTAGCTCTGAGGGTCTCAGTTGAGAAATCTGCAGAAGTCCTAATTGGTTTCCCCCTCTATGTAATTTGATTCCCTTTTCTTGTGACTTTTAAAATTCTTTCCTTATTTTGAATGCTAGGCATTTTCATTATAATGTGCCTTGGTGGAGATCTGTTGTAATTTAGTACATTTGGTGTCCTGTAAGCCTCTTGTATTTGACTTTCCAATTTATTCTTCATGTTTGGAAAATTTTCTGGCATTATTTCATTGAATAGATTGTTCATTCATTTGGTTTGTAACTCTATCCCTTTCTCTATCCCAATAATTCTTAAATTTGGTCTTTTCATGTTATCCTATAATTCTTAAATGTTCTGCTCATGGTTTCTTACCTTCTTTACTGTGTGGTCAACTTTATTTTCAAGATTATAAATTTTGTCTTCATTATCTGAGTTTCTGTCTTCAAAGTGATCTAATCTTTTGGTGATGCTTTCTATTGAGCATTTAATTTGGTTTGTTGTTTCCTTATTTCATGGATTTCTAATTTTATTTTTAGAATCTCTGTCTCCTTATTGACATAATCTTTTACTTCCTGTATTTGCTTATGTAGCTCTTTTTCACAATGATGTTTTGCTGCCTGTATTTTCTCTCTTATGTCATCTTTTAATTATGTATATCCTGAACTCCTTCTCTGTCATTTTTTTTTCTGCTGTGCTGGCCATGGACTCTAATAATGTAGTATCTTGGTTTGCTTGGGGCACTTTCTTTCCTTGTTTTTTCATGTTGTTCTCAATTCTTCCCTTCTAGCATTGGGGATTTGAGGTGCTGCAGTTTTTACCCTATAGGTTTATAGTGTCCCTGTAGGGTTTCAATATCTTTCCTTTAAGGGAGAGATCAATATTAACAGATCCCAATACAAAAAAATGCAGCTTTAAACCAAATAGCTCCTATTATTTACAATTTTGTCACAATATACAGAAATAGTGAGTGCAGTTATTATCTACCATATAAACAATAGGTTTACAAAAGTGTCTACAGTTTCTGATGGTGTGCAAAGAGAGAACTAGGAGTGGGATATAGGGTGAGAGGTTAGGAGGTAAAAGCTGAGGGTATAGAGTTATTAGATCTTATGGAGCATGAAAAAGGAATTTAAAAAGTTGTTTAGTAGCAGAAAAAAGAGAGAAACTGATTTTGGAGAAACAAGTAAGTGGAAATACAATAGAGAGTATACAAAAAACAAACATAGAAATTAGGAAAGATAAAAAAATGCAAAAATAGGAGATAAAAGAATATACAACACTGCTATAATATACTATTCAGACATCCTACTCTTCAGTAGCCTAATCCTTGAAAAGTACTGGTTTTGCAAATATTGGGGATTTGAGGGTGGAAAAAGAGAGAGAGAGAGAGAAAAGAAAGAGAGAGAGAGAAAAGAAAGAGAAAGAGAGGGTGAGTCAGAGAAAAGAAAAAAAAATTCCCAAAGGAAAATTCAAGGATTGTTTTTATTGGTTTCTGTTCAGAATCTTTCCTGCTTCCCTTCTCATCCAATAGGTGGGATTGTCTGTTGTTTGCTGGTATCTCCACCTTCAGGATGGTGAAGGTTATTAGGGTGGGAGGATTGGTCTTGGGGGCAGAACTTCTGGAGGTGGCGTACAGCACTTGCCAGTCCCCATTGGGAAACTGCACTCCAAGGATCTTCTTTAAAAACTTGCTCATGTGATGTGGGCTCCTGGGCTTGTCTTCTTATATTGTCTGTAGTCCTCAAAATTCCTGGTTTCTAATTTAGTCTCTAAAATGTGTCTCACTCACCCCCTGGCTTTCTACTTCCCAATCAGGAACCTTTCTCTCCGGAAGTCTTGTGGGTTGAGCTCTGGAACTTGTGAACCTGTTGCAGAGAGCTGTTTTGTATTGGGAAGATCAGGACCAGGCTTTGTGAGCTTTGGACCAGCCACGTAGCTACAAGCACTGTGTGGGGTTAGTGGCTGCAGGGGAGAGGGGGGAGTTGGGGCACTATAGGTACCTTGATATTGCTTCAAGGCTCCAGCTGGTATCTCAAGCTGAGAATTGCCCCAACTACAGATAGCAACAAAGGGGTCCCAAGATGGAGGCAGCTGCTTTTAGACACAGGTGTCAGGCCAGGAGATGCAGCTCTGTGGTGTGCAGTGTTATGGCTGGCAGCTATCTCCAGACACCCTGTCTGCTGTCCCCTGGTGCAGTCAACTGTGGCAGTGGTTGCAGTGTCCCAAGATGGAGGTGACCAGTGGAGCCCCACACTGGTAGATGGGGGTCCACAGAGGAGTGGAGGCTGGAGATGCTATGCAGGAGTGGTGGCTGGGGGTCCTGCATGGGCAAGCAACTAAGAGTCCTACACAGGGACCTGTATGGCTCAGTGGCCTGAATTTCTGCATAGGAGCAGCTGCCATGGTTCCTCTAATAACTCATAAAGAAACAGTATTCCCATTGCTTAAATCCCAGGTCACAGAGTGACAAGGAAAACAGCCTCCTTCTACCCTGCCATCTTGGACCTCTAGGGTGAGATTAACTCAGAACTGGACCTAATGAGCTTGAACCATTATACAACAAATTTTTTGGAGTTATCATGAGAATCCAAGAAAATAAATGATTTGTAAAAGTAAATATCATAGATGACACAAAGAATTCAGGAGGTGGAACAAAAATAGTTAAGAACCAGAATGGCATTGCTGGAAAATAAATTTGTAGTTTGGAACTTTAATGTCCCCAAAAAACTCATATTGTAGGCAATGCTGGAATGTTCAGAGGTAAAAATGATTGTAGTATGAAAGCTGTAACCTCATCAGTGGATCAATCCATTTGATGGATTAATAATTATTTAAATGGACTCCTGCGTGGTAACTGTAGGCAGGTGGGGTAAAGCTGGGGCACTGGGGATATGTTCTTGGACTTTTTCTTGTCCCTGGCTCTTTGCTCTTGCTCTGTTTGCTTCCTGGCTTCCACATTCTGAGCAACATTTTTTTTTTTACCATGCCTTTCTACCATGATGTTCAGCCTTACTTTAGGCCCAGAGCAATGGAGTCAGCTGTCCAGGGACTAAGACCCCTCAAAATGTGACCCTAAAGTAAACATTTCCTACTCTAAGTTATTCTTGTTAGGTATTGGGGTCATATTGATGAAAGCTGACTAATAGAATTAGGATCAATAATGACATTTCTTTCTGGAGTGCTTTTAATCTTCATGATTAATTAGATACTATTTCAGCAACAATTTAAAATACAGGCTATTATTACTCACAGACTGTAGAACCATCCACATATCAGCATTTGTTTGTCAATTTTTCATTATTGTAAAAAACACCTGAGATAATCAGGTGTTTTGACTACTTTAGATACCTAAAGTAGTGAATTTGACTACTCTAGATACCTCAAAAACATAAAACTATGCAACATATGTCTTTTTGTGACTGATTTATTTATCATAATGTCCTCAAGATTTATCCATGTTGCACAATGTGTCAGAATTTCCTTCCTTATTAAGACTGAATAAATCAAAAAGATTTATTTTGGCTCATAGTTTTGGAGGTTTCTGTTCATGATCCGGTGGATCTATTGTTTTTAGGCCACTTGTCAGGACATCAACATCATGGCAGGGACATGGGGTGGAAAAAGGAAAGGAACACAACATTCAGGAGCAGACACCAGTTGACCTGAAGGCCTGCCCCCAAGCCTCACCTAAAGGTTTCAGCACCTCCCAACATCACCAAGGCTGAGGACCAAGCCTTAAACACATGGGTCTTTGGAGCACATTTGGATTTAAATCATAGTAAATTTAATGAAATTCTCTGCAATTGTAGTAGAAGGAACAGTCATTTGAAGGCAGTTATACATTTTGCAGTCCCAGAGAGGATAATGAATCCATGCAACATGTATAAGTTTCCTTTTAAATGTTTCTACATCTGTGGGGATAAATACTTATATCCTTCACCTATCTCAATATATTAATGGGCAATTTGTTACTTTTATTTCAAGTAGTACCTTTAAATAAAAATTAAAACATTCAAGAAAAAAGAAAATATATATTAAGAAAATATCCATTAAGAAAATATCTATAAAATGTCTTATTTCAGGAATTTTGTAAATGATATGCTTATAGTAGGAATCAACAGACCTAGAATTTTGCTCTAACACTACATGGTAAAGTGGCATTTGGTAAATCCGGCAAGATATTTGAGATTTGGTTTCCTTATTTTAAAAACTGCATGAGAATAACTGCCTGGATTAATATTAAGCTTCCAAAAATAATTATGAATGTGAAATTCTATGCAAGCAAACATTATAATGGGTTCATTATAAGTTTCATTGTTGAGTATATTCTTTGGGCTTAGATTGAGAAGCAAAGCATATCTATACTCCCTAGTTGTAAGCAATAGTAAATATTATTTTTCCATTAATTCCATGAAACTGGTCTTGATTATACTGTTATATGTTCTTCTGCACATGTTCAGTGTTTACTGGGCTGTAAGCAAATTGGTGACAGGACCTTGTCTGATTTTAAATTTTTAAATTCCTAATATTTATATAGCACTTAACATATCTTATAAGTTCAATAAATTTAAGGAGAGGTTTTTTTTCAGGATAATGGACAAGATTGCATTGGATTTTACAGTTGCATTTTTACAGCCAACGAAATTGTAATGTTGTCTGTTCTTAAAGTTGAAATGTATGCTGGAAGGTTATGGTTGATTCTTCTATCCATTCATTTGGTCATTAACTATTTACCAAACCTATTAATAGGTTATATAGCAAATGCTGCAGTTTTAAATGTAAACATAATCAAACATATTCCATTACATTTAAGGCTATTTGACTATTCTTTACATAAAGCAGGAAGAAAAGGTAATACGGGAGATAGAATTGATTTCCAGGATTTGGTGATGATGTTATGTGTGGAGGGAGAAGGAGAAGGGTAGATTAAATCCTGTCTTGGTATCTAAAGGATTAATAATTCCAAGATTTAAAAAAAAGCAATGATTTTGTAGAAATGGCACATGGTAGGCATGAAGATAATGATGATGCATAAGATACAGAAGGAATATTAATCAGGCAATGTACATGATAAAGTAACTCAAACAAATAATGGAAATAATCCAAGAAAACCATGATAAGAGAGTCCTAAATTTCCACTAAACAAATCTTTAAATTGTATGTATTAGAGATCCATTTCTGATATGTGAGCCCTTGTAGTAAAAGTTAAATGGGATCCATTGTCCCAAGGGGAGGCTTGAAGAATAACTGGTTAATTGTAACTTTCACGGAAGTCTTCCATGTATAAGGTAGTGACTCATTCTGAATTTAAAGGAATAGTGAAGGAGAAAGAAGGCACAGAAACTGGTATGACACATTGAGTGTTGAAATATTAGCTCATTGCTTTGAAAAGCTTTTTTTAAAAAAATATTATGATTATTTATATTCAGGGCAGGGAAATAAAGCACTACTAAGATTCAGTATCTCTAATATTAGAAGCCTGATGCACTGTCTTTGTGGAAACATTTGCTTTTGAGGTTTCAGAATTACCTGGTCTATATTTTATTTTTAATAGCTAAAGAAATGAGTTCTTATCAAATCTCATCTTGAATAAATAAATGCCAGTATCAAAAAGACAAACATGGTTTTTTGGTGTTGAATGTTTTTCTGGCAAATTTTGAAGAATTGTCCATGCTGCTATTTGTGAAATAAAGGAAATGAGCCATAAGAAATAAATAGATTCAAAGGCCATATTAAAGTCTTGTGTGGAAGGGTGAGAAACGCTGATGTAAACATTAAGCCATAGGAAATCACAGTTCTTTGGACCAAGTAATGAAAAAAGAATAAGAGCACCATGTATAGAACTTCCAAAGCTACTAAAATTCAAGCATATGCAGAATTATGTCCCAGGCTACAAAGAAAATTAAAGCTTTTGAAATGAAATCATGCAAAAGGCCCACTAGCCACCAGCCAACTCCTATGTCTGGATTTCTTCCTTTGAATAATATTTAGGAGATTACTTGAACACTATAACGGTATACGTTGGGAATTTCAATGTACATCAAACAAGCCAAGAACTCAGCCAAAACCAACATTTGACAAAGTTCTTTATATATATATACATATATACATATATATATATATATATGTATATATATATATAAACGCATTATGAACACAGTCAGGAAGGCTGTTTTCCTTCCTTCCTGACCCTTAGTCTTTTTTCTCTCACATTTCTAGCCTGAGGTTTTACTGCTACCATCAAATAATCTGTGCTTCCAGAAAATGGATGTTGACATCCTTTGGGGGAAAAAAAAAACGTCCATATACTTTGGAAAACAGTTCTTTCTTGTCAGTTTTCCACCAGAAGATCTACCAGAAGGGCATGATACATCTTTATTTTCTTCCCAATGGCTAGGAGCATACCTGGGAGAGTAAGCAGAGCCCAGACTTGGGAGAGATTTATAATCCCCAGGTGGAATCCTTGACCCACTGTGGACCAGACCCAATAACCTCGTATCAGTCAAGCAGATAATTCTGGGAAACATTTGTACATTTCTCAAAAACTCTAGGTAAAAACAAGTCCGAAGTAGTAACCCTAATATTAAATCTTTGTATTCTTTTTCTTTTTCTCATTTTCTCCTCAATTTTCCAATAATTCCACTCTATCTGGGACCATCCTAAAAATAAACAATCCATTACAAATCTTTGTCTTAGGCTTTGCTCACATGAAAAACCAAACTAAAAGAGAGTCTTTGGAAATATATATTGTATTATGGACTTCTTAAAACCTTCAGTGACGCATCACTTTCTAGGCCATTTAGTCCAGGGTCCTTAGTGCGTAGAAAATGTTTGGTGGTTGAATTTTCCGTAATGTGCTTGTTATCTCCATCACAGTTGATCCTCAAACAGTACTGCCTTGTAAGTCTGGATTGCTAACACTCACCTCATGTGATGGTGTATAAAATACCTGCCCTTTGCATTTGTTTTTTACTTCACTAGAATGTTTCCCTCCCTCCATCTCCTGCACATCCTCCTTGTTTTAACTTTCCCTATTGTTCAAATACATTGTCTCACTTATTCCTCATGCCTACAGAGAATTCTTTTCCACTTAATCATGGTCTATTTTTTAAAACTCTTGTGTTTTTGAGTTTATTTTCTCTATTTTGTTTAGCTCTACCAGCAGAAGACTAATATGTTATTCCATTTTTAATTCCCATGAACCCTGTTTTCAGTGTCTGATTCATAAAAGGTAGGTATAAACATTTACTGAAAGATTGATATAGTGTATGATCACTTAGGTTGCTCGAAGAGATTGACTTATTCTCCTCTTTAATGAAGCCATGTATCACTTCATGGTGACTAGTCTCATTTTCAAACTCTTCAAGTGGGCTTCTGACAAATATCTCCCTCTGTAACTCCTGAGATTGTAGTCATCTGGATGGTTGTAGATTATATGATAACACGATTTTTCAGTAAATGGTATTTTGTTGCCTTTACAGTTAAATGCTAAATTGCACATACAAGTTTCTAAGTGCTATGTGAGTCAGCTACTCCACCTATTGAAGATGGGTGAATGGAGTGATCCCTTAATGGAATTGACTTTAGCATCAGAGTTAATATAATTAAAATTTAACTAATTAAGGACAGTGATGCAATCTTTCTTTATTATTAGAGTTTAATAAAATTGTAGAGATGTCCTGTGTGTAGGAAATGTGAGCATCTTAATTTGAAATTTAAAAATTAATAGTGCCACTTTTTGAAAGGAAGTGAAATGATAGAGAATGTAAGAGTCAGAGGGTTAGTATAATCTGAGGGATATTATTATTATTATTATTATTATTATTATTATTACCACCACCATAAGGGTAGCCTAAGGACAGAGTGGCATTCACTTTTTTGTTTTAAGTAACATGTGTCCTACTTGGATGCCAATTAGTAGTAAGTGGAAGCCAAGACATCTTGAATTCGCTAACTTTTATAAATCACTTTCATCTTCAGACATGAGCCAAACAGGAGCATAAAAAATTATATCAATAAAAAAATTTAATTTGAGTTTCAACTTCAAAATTACTCCCAAGAACTAGGAAACATCAGATATTTTGAAGTTCCATTTTTTCATCTCCAAATGGCTTGCTGTATCCACTTTAAAATAATCTATCTAATTTTTAAATTATTAGAGAAGGAATATTCTTGGTATAAGTGAAAATTTTGAACAGTTTGTTAGTTAAAACCTTGATTTGAGTTATTTTAGTTAATACTTAAAATTATATATAGAAATATATATGAGTGTGCATGTGTGTTCATATTTAACAAAACAAAATAATAAATTGATGTATATACATGAATATATGTTAATTTGAAATTTGAGAATTGCAAGTATCCATATTTGTCAAACAACCTAAAGTATCTTATTTTGTAATATAAATTCAATATATATATTTATTGAATACTTACTTTCTATGAAGTACTTTGAGAGCTGAACAGATGATAGAATTTTCTTGTAAAGGAAATATTTTGAAGTATAACATAAATGAATAAAAATACACAAATCATTTGATGAATTTTCATGAGATTAAAATACCCACATGACTACCAACCAGACCATGAAACAGAATGTCTCTCACATCTTAGTATCAAGATCTTTCCCAGTTTAGTATCTCTCAAAAAGGAAGTGACTTATGGTTTCTGTCCCCATAGAATCTTTCCACCTGCAATTAAAAGCTATCTGAATGAGATCATATAGCTTGTGTTGTTATATCTGCCTTCCTTTACTAAATGTAATGTCTGTGAGATCAATCTGGGTTGTTGCTTGTTTTAGAGTCCATTTACTTTCTATCCTTGTATGGTATTCTACTATTGAAGAACATTAGGTTTGTTTCCATTTTAACCTATAAAAATTAGTGCTATTATAAACAAAGTTTTACTTGTCTCTTTGTGCACAAAAATATGTGACTTCTAAAAGGTTTTAGCTAAAAAAAATTGCAACTACTTTGTCAGAGAATGTATTGTCCAATTTAGTGGCTTCAAACAATGATATAGGTTTATTATCTCAAGCCATTTCAGCTACTTCGGAATCCAGGAATAGTTTGGCTGTGCAATCCTGGCTCAGAGTATTTCACAAGGCTGTAGTCAAGATGTTGTCCTTGGCTGCATTTATCTGGAGGCTTGACTGGGTTTGGAGGATCTGCTTCCAAGATGGTTCACTCACATGGCTGTTGGCAAGAGACCTCAATTCCTTGCCATGCTGGTATCTTCATAAGGTTCTTGAATGCCCTCACGACGTGACAGCTAGCTTTTCCAAGAGGGACTGATCCAAGAAAGAGCAAAGTGGAAGGCACAGTGTATTTTATGACTTGGATTTGGAAGTCATACAAAATTTTACTGGTTACATGATTCATTCCTGTTCATTGTGGGAGGAGACAACTTTGTTGACTGAATACCAGGAGGCAGAAATCATGGATCCATGATGAAAGTTGACCAGAAAAGGGGAATGCATATATCAGCTTGTATAGACTCTATCCAGAGTTTCCAAAGTGGTTGTACCAATTTGCATTTCTAGTAAGAGGTTATGTAACTTTGGTTTTCTCCAAATCTTTGCTAACACTCTTTGTCAATCTTTTCATTTTACTCCCTGTCATGTGAATAGTGATATCTCATTGAGATTTCAATATGGCTTTCCCTGATTAGATAAGTTTTCTTATGTATTTATTGGTCATTTGGATATACTCTTTATGATGTAGCCATCTGGCACTTTTACTGCTTTTAGGGATTTTCTTATTTTTAAATTGATTTGTCTGAGTTTTTGTAAATATTATTTCTTTTTTTTCAAGAAGGAAAATGCATACCATTTTATTTTTAAAGTATTACAAAATAAAATGTGATCAGTTATTACAGACATCTGAATTGCCAAAGTTAATTTTTCAGAGACATTATCACAGGAAATTGAATCTGAATTGACAGGATAAACAAACTAATTTAATCTCAGACAATCTGGTACAAAATGAGAGACTATTTCCTAATTCTTCATATTTCACATTTACATATACAGGCACCTAATACAAAAACATTAGGTGAAATGAGGATTTCAGGAGTTAATTTTAAGTTACAAATTCAAAATCCATTTCCATATTTTAAAAGAAGGCATTTTTTTTTGTACCAGGGATTAAACTCAGGGGAACTCAACCACTGAGCCCTATTTTGTATTTTATTTAGAGACAGGGTCTCACTGAATTGCTTGATTACTTGAATACAAGAAGTCTCGCTTTTGCTGAGGTTGGCTTTGAACTCTTGATCTTCCTGCCTCAGCCTCCTGAGATGGTGACACTATAGGTATTCACCACCACACCCAGAAAAAGTAGAATAAGTGGGCTTCCTAGAGAATAAATTTGTAAAGAATAATATTATAACATTTAAAATGCAAGTTTAATATCTCAGTGAAAATGGACATTTATATTCAAATAATATGTAAAAATCTTAATTTTATAGTAGTTTAACATATAGTCAAAAATTTTATAGCATAATATATAATATGGAAGAATCTATATTCATGGTATTATGGATCAAATAAGTGAAGAAACACATTATTATACCTCAGCCAAATATTCCAATCCAGGTGGACAGTCAGTGGTTGACTCTGATGAGTCTATCCAATGGGCTGTATCTGATGTCTTCATCCAATTTATCATAGATTGTAGATTATGAAAAGCCATAATCTGGATAATATAAATGCTTTGAAATGAGACAAATTGAATTGAATTAGCTCTTTAGCTTTAAAATCTACTACCACTGAAACATGTAAACTTGGTGAGAATCATGAATCAACTTCAACTCCAAGTTTGATTTTTTTAATCTTTTAATGGCATAAATATCAGGCATACTTTATTTTTTTATTATTGGTAGTTCAAAACATTACACAGTTCTTAATATATCATATTTCACAGTTTGATTCAAGTGGGTTATGAACTCCCATTTTTACCCCATATACAGATTGCCGTAATACATCAGTTACACTTCCATTGATTTACATATTGCCATTCTAGTGTCTGATGTATTCTGCTGTTTGTCCTATTCTCTACTATCCCCCCTCCCCTCCCCTCCCTTCCCCTCTTCTCTCTCTACCCCCTCTACTGTAAATCATTTCTTCCACTTTTATTATTCTTCTCTTACCTCTCCTTTCCTCTTATATGTAATTTTGTATAACCCTGAGTATCAACTTCCATTTTCATGCAATTTCCCTTCTCTCTCCCTTTCCCTCCCACCTCTCATCCCTGTTTAATGTTAATCTTCTTCTCTAGCTCTTCGTCCCTACCCTGTCCTTAGTTACTCCCCTTATATCAATGAAGTCATTTGGCATTTGTTTTTTAAGGATTGGCTAGCTTCACTTAGCATAATCTGCTCTAATGCCATCGATTTCCCTCCAAATTCTATGATTTTGTCGTTTCTTAATGCAGAGTAATACTCCATTGTGTATAAATGCCACATTTTTTTATCCATTCACCTATTGAAGGGCATCTAGGTTGGTTCCACAATCTTGCTATCATGAATTGTGCTGCTATGAACATCGATGTAGCAGTGTCCCTGTAACATGCACTTATTAGGTCTTTAGGGAATAGACCAAGAAGGGGAATAGCTGGGTCAAATGGTGGTTCCATTCCCAACTTTCCAAGAAATCTCCATACTGCTTTCCAAATTGGCTGCACCAATTTGCAGTCCCACCAACAATGAACAAGTGTACCCTTTTCCCCACATCCTCTCCAGCACTTGTTGTTGTTGGACTTCCTAATGGCTGCCAATCTTACTGGAGTGAGATGGTATCTTAGGGTGGTTTTGATTTGCATTTCTCTGACTACTAGCGATGGTGAACATTTTTTCATGTACTTATTGATTGATTGTATGTCCTCCTCTGAGAAGTGTCTGTTCAGGTCCTTGGCCCATTTGTTGATTGGGTTATTTGTTATCTTATTGTCTAATTTTTTGAGTTCTTTGTATACTCTGGATATTAGGGCTCTATCTGAAGTGTGAGGAGTAAAGATTTGTTCCCAGGATGTAGGCTCCCTGTTTACCTCTCTTATTGTTTCTTTTGCTGAGAAAAAACTTTTTAATTTGAGTAAGTCCCATTTGTTGATTCTAGTTGTTAATTCTTGCGCTATGGGTGTCCTATTGAGGAATTTGGAGCCCGACCCCACAGTATGTAGATCATAGCCAACTTTTTCTTCTATCAGATGCCATGTCTCTGATTTAATATCAAGCTCCTTGATCCATTTTGAGTTAACTTTTGTGCACGGCAAGAGATAGGGATTCAGATTCATTTTGTTGCATATGGATTTCCAGTTATCCCAGCACCATTTGTTGAAGATGCTATCCTTCCTCCATTGCATGCTTTTAGCCCCTTTATCAAATATAAGATAGTTGTAATTTTGTGGATTGGTTTCTGTGTCCTCTATTCTGTACCATTGGTCCACCCGCCTGTTTTGGTACCAGTACCATGCTGTTTTTGTTACTATTGCTCTATAGTATAGTTTGAAGTCTGGTATCGCTATACCGCCTGATTCACACTTCCTGCTTAGCATTGTTTTTGCTATTCTGGGTCTTTTATTTTTCCATATGAATTTCATGATTGCTTTATCTATTTCTACAAGAAATGCCATTGGGATTTTGACTGTCATTGCATTGAACTTATAGAGAACTTTTGGTAATATCGCCATTTTGATGATGTTAGTTCTGCCTATCCATGAACAGGGTATATTTTTCCATCTTCTAAGGTCTTCTTCTATATCTCTCTTTAGGTTTCTGTAGTTTTCATTGTATAAGTCTTTCACCTCTTTTGTTAGGTTGATTCCCAAGTATTTTATTATTTTTGAGGATATTGTGAATGGAGTGGTTGTCCTCATTTCCATTTCAGAGGATTTGTCGCTGATATACAGGAATGCCTTTGATTTATGCGTGTTGATTTTATATCCTGCCACTTTGCTGAATTCATTTATTAGCTCTAATAGTTTCTTTGTAGACCCTTTTGGGTCTGCTAGGTAAAGAATCATGTTATCTGCAAATAGTGATAATTTAAGTTCTTCTTTTCCTATTTTTATGCCTTTAATTTCTTTTGTCTGTCTAATTGCTCTGGCCAGTGTTTCGAGAACTATGTTGAACAGAAGTGGTGAGAGAGGGCATCCCTGTCTTGTTCCAGATTTTAGAGGGAATGCCTTCAATTTTTCTCCATTCAGAATGATGCTAGCCTGAGGCTTAACATAGATTGCTTTTACAATGTTGAGGTATGTTCCTGTTATCCCTAGTTTTTCTAGAGTTTTGAACATAAAGGGATGCTGTACTTTGTCAAATGCTTTTTCCGCATCTATAGAGATGAACATATGGTTCTTATTTTTAAGTCTATTGATGTGGTGAATAACATTTATTGATTTCAATATATTGAACCAGCCTTGCATACCAGGGATGAATCCTACTTGATCATGGTGCACAATTTTTTTGATATGTTTTTGTATCCAATTCGCCAGAATTTTATTGAGGATTTTTGCGTCAAGGTTCATTAGAGATATTGGTCTGTAGTTTTCTTTCTTTGAAGTGTCTTTGTCTGGTTTCGGAATCAGGGTGATGTTGGCCTTGTAGAATGAATTTGGAAGTTCTCCCTCTTTTTCTATTTCCTGAAATAGCTTGAAAAGTATTGGTATTAGTTCCTTTTTAAAGGTTTTGTAAAACTCTGCTGTATACCCATCCGGTCCTGGGCTTTTCTTAGATGATAATCTTTTGATGGTTTCTTCTATTTCCTCAATTGATATTGGTCTGTTTAGGTTGTCTATATCCTCCTGACTCAATCTGGGAAGATTATATGACTTAAGAAATTTATCGATGCCTTCACTATCTTCTATTTTATTGGAGTATAAGGATTCAAAATAATTTCTGATTATCTTCTGTATTTCTTAGGTGTCTGTTGTGATATTGCCTCTTTCATCCCGTATGCTAGTAATTTGAGTTCTCTCTCTTCTTCTCTTCGTTAGCATGGCTAAGGGTCTGTCAATTTTATTTATTTTTTCAAAGAACCAACTTTTAGTTTTGTCAATTTTTTCAATTGTTTCTTTTGTTTCGATTTCATTAATTTCAGCTCTGATTTTAATTATTTCTTGCCTTCTACTTCTTTTGCTGTTGTTTTGCTCTTCTTTTTCTAGGATTTTGAGATGAAGTATGAGATCATTTATTTGTTGTTTTTTTCTTTTTTTGAGGAATGAACTCCAAGCAATGAATTTTCCTCTTAGAACTGCTTTCAATGTGTCCCATAGATTCCGATATGTTGTGTCTGTGTTTTCATTTAACTCTAAGAATTTTTTGATTTGCTCCTTGATGTCTTCTAAAACCCATTGATCATTCAGTAACCTATTGTTCATTCTCCAAGTGATGCATGATTTTTCCTTCCTTCCTTTATCGTTGATTTTCAGTTTCATTCCATTATGATCAGACAAGATGCATGGTATTATCTCTACTCCTTTATATTGTCTAAGAGTTGCCCTGTGACATAATATATGATCTATTTTTGAGAAGGATCCATGTGCTGCTGAGAAAAAAGTGTAGCTGCTTGATGTTGGGTGGTATATTCTATATATGTCAATTAAGTCTAGGTTGTTAATTGTGTTATTGAGTTCTCTAGTTTCCTTATTCAACTTTTGTTTGGAAGATCTGTCCAGTAGTGAGAGAGGTGTGTTGAAGTCTCCCATGATGATTGTATGGTGGTCTATTAGACTCTTGAACTTGAAAAGAGTTTGCTTGATGAACATAGCAGCACCGTTGTTTGGGGCATATATATTTATGATTGTTATGTCTTGTTGGTGTATGGTTCCCTTGAGCAGTATGTAGTGTCCCTCTTTATCCCTTTTGATTAACTTTGGCTTGAAATCTATTTTATTTGATATGAGTATGGACACTCCTGCTTGTTTCCGCGGTCTATATGAGTGATATGATTTTTCCCAACCTTTCACCTTCAGTTTATATATATCTTTTCCTATCAAATGCATCTCCTGTAGGCAGCATATTGTTGGGTCTTGTTTTGTGATCCATTCTACTAGCCTGTGTCTCTTAATTGGTGAGTTTAAGCCATTAACATTTAGGGTTATTATTGAGATATGGTTTGTTCTTCCAGCCATATTTGTTTATTAATGTTACTAAACCTGATTTGTTTTCCTCTTTGATTACTTTCCCCCCTTTACTGTCCTACCTCCCACTGTTGGTTTTCATTGTTATTTTCCATTTCCTCTTCCTGTAATCTTTTGCCAAGGATTTTTTGAAGAGATGGTTTTCTAGCTGCGAATTCTTTTAACTTTTGTTTATCGTGGAAGGTTTTAATTTCATCTTCCATCCTGAAGCTTAATTTCGCTGGATACACGATTCTTGATTGGAACCCATTGTCTTTCAGTGTTTGAAATATGTTATTCCAGGATCTTCTAGCTTTCAGAGTCTGTGTTGAAAGATCAGCTGTTATCCTGATTGGTTTACCCCTAAATGTAATCTGCTTCCTTTCTCTTGTAGCTTTTAAAATTCTCCTTGTTCTGTATGTTGGGCATCTTCATTATAATGTGTCTAGGTGTGGATCTCTTATGGTTTTGCACATTCGGCGTCCTGTAGGCTTCTAGGATTTGGGATTCTGTCTCATTCTTCAAGTCTGGGAAGTTTTCTCCTATTATTTCATTGAATAGATTGTTTATTCATTTGGTTTGGAGCTCTGTGCCTTCCTGTATCCCAATGACTCTTAAGTTTGGTCTTTTATATTATCCCATAATTCTTGGATGTTCTGCTCATGGTTTCTTAGCAGACTTGCTGAGCTGTCTATGTTATTTTCAAGTTGAAATACTTTGTCTTCATTGTCTGATGTTCTATCTTCTAATTGTTCTACTCTGCTGGTAGTATTCTCAATTGAGTTTTTAAGTTGGTTTATTGCTTCCTGCATTTCTAGGATTTCTATTTGTTTGTTTTTTATTACCTCTAACTCCTTGTGAAATTGATCTTTTACTTCCTGGATTTGTTTATGTAGTTCCTTGTCAGAGTGATCTTTCATTGTCTGATTTTGCTGTCTCATGTCTTCCTCGAGACTCCAGATCATCTGAAGCATGTATATCCTGAATTCTTTGTCTGACATTCCATCTGTTGCAACTATTACCTCTTCTAGAGTTGAGTTGACCTGCATTGCTTGTGGTCCTTTCTTTCCTTGTCTTTTCATGCTGCTCGCGTTTCTTTCTGCTTGGTGAAACTGTTGTGTTTTTGAAATTTTCCCTCCATTTATTTATATTGCTCTTGTATAGTTGAAAAAACTCTCTTGCAGGGCAGGTAGTGGCTGTGATCCTCCTCCAATTGGGGTGATCTGTCTAACATGCTGATAGGCCGCTAGGTCTGCTCTGCCGGTCGGTCGCAGTTCCTCCTACCCTGCAGGCGGGTGAGGTAGCTCTGTCACTCCGCAGGTTGGTGGGCCTGACCTGCTGGTGGGTCGCAGGTCCGCCTACCTTGCAGGTGCGGGGCGGAGGGGTCGGCTCCGCCCCTCAGCAGGCGGCTGGGCCTGATGTGCCGGTGGTCAGATTTCCGCCTACCTTGCAGGCATGTGGGGAGGGGGCAGGCCTGCCCCTCAGCAGGCCGCTGGACCTGCTCTGCTGGTGGGTCACAGGTCTGCCTACCCTGCAGGTGCGTGGGGCAGCTCTGTCACTCTGCAGGTTGCTGGGCCTGACCTGCTGGTGGGTTGCAGGTCCGCCTACCTTGCAGGTGCGGGGGAGGGGGCGGCTCCACCCCTCAGCAGGCGGCTGGGCCTGATCTGCCGGTGGTCAGATTTCCGCCTACCTTGCAGGCATGTGGGGAGAGGGCAGGCCTGCCCCTCAGCAGGCTGCTGGACCTGCTCTGCTGGTGGGTCGCAGGTCTGCCTACCCTGCAGGCATGTGGGGCAGCTCTGTCACTCTGCAGGTTGCTGGGCCTGACCTGCTGGTTGGTCACAGGTCTGCCTACCTTGCAGGTGCCGTAAATATTATTTCTAAAAGTTCTTTGTTTCGAATCTTTCTATAAGATACATGTGTTAAAAATATCAAATATCCTCTCACATTTGCCTTTTGCGGGGTGGGAGGGTATTGGATATTGAATCCATGGGTAATCTGTCACTGAGCTACATCACCAGTCCTTTATATTTTTTGAGATAGGTTCTCACCCAGTTTCCTAGGCTAGTCTCAAACTTCCAATTCTTTTGCCTTAGCCTCCTAAGTAACTGGAATTACAGATGTCCACCATGATATGCCCAGCTGTGACTTGCCATTTTCATGCTCATAAATGTTGTCTTTTGTTCAACAAAAGCTCTTAAATTTAATATAGTCCAATTTATCAGTGATTACCTTTATAATTAACTTTTTTTGGATTTCTGTTTAAAAACTATTTCTCTACTTAAAGTCATAAAGATATTTACCTATTACCTTCTAAAAGTGCTATTATTTCATGGCTTGTATATAGGACTATGAACTGCACTTATTTTTAAAAGTATGATATAACATAGTAATCATAAGTTATGTTTGTCATTCAGATATTGAGTAAGAAACACTTACTAGAAAGTATATCCTTCCCCTACTATAACTGCTCTACAGGAAAGTAATTTTGTCATAAATCCAGTGTTCATATATACTATGGTTGGCTTTGGAAACAGTTTTATCCTTTATATATTGGATCATCATTTCAGGGATACCACATTGTCCTAATTACTGTTGTTTTTTAAAGTCTTAATATCTAATAGTATAAATCTTTTTATTTTATTTTGCATCACAATTTTTCTATCTATTTTAGATTCTTTGCATTTCTATGTAAATTCTGTAGTCAGCTTATATAAATAGCCTCCCCACTTAAAAAAAAAACTAATGGGGTATTCATTGGAATTTTATTCAATCAATAGAAAAATCAAACATAATAGAACATTGAATCTTCAATTATTTCTATGTGATTCTTTATATATTTATTTGGACCTTTTGTTCACTAATATTTTATAGTTGTTTATGGAGATATCTTGTATATTTTCATCAATTGTAGATTGCAAAATTATGCATTTCTATATGGTATGATTTAAATAATTTTCAAATAGTTTTCCAATAGCAAATAGAAATGAAATATATTCACAATGAACTTGAATCAAACTTAAATCACTAAATCTAGTAATTTATCTGAAGATTATTTTAGACTTCAAATATATTTGTATTAGTTAGCTTTTCCATCACTGTGACCAAATACCTGACAAGAATAACTTGGAGGAAGAAAAGTTTTCTGAGGTCTCAGCCCAAGGTCAGCCAACTCCACTGCTCTAGGCCTGAGATGTGGCATCATGCAGGAGGAAAGCCACTCAGTTAATGACATCCATGAAGCAAAGAAAGAGAAAGCAAAAAGCCAGGGACAAAGTATAATTCCCAAGGGCATGTCCTTAGTTGGGTATGGCCTAACTCCTTCAGTCACACCCAACCTTCCCACAGTTACTACCCAGATATTCTATTCAAATTATTATTAATCAACAAATGAATTGATTCACTGATTAGGTCACAACTCTCATAATCTAATCATTCAAACTCTGAATGACACTTTGTTGACTAACACATGAGATTTTGGGAGGATACCTCATAGACAAACCACAACAATATTTTGTTTTGTGGTTTTACTGTCTAGGATCTTCAAATAATGTTGCACAGGTGAAGCAATGGTAGGTATCCTTGTTTTGCTCCAATTGTATATAATACTTTTGATTTGGTATTGTTAGGATATTTGATGCATTTTGTTTTTTAAGTATTTGGTATTGTTAGGATATTTGCTGATATTTGTTTTTTAAGACTCTTTTTTTTTATCAAAGGAATTTCTTTCTATTTATAGCTGGTCAAACTCAGGTTTTTAAAAAGCATGACATTAATGAATTTTATCACATGCTTTTACTTCATCTATTAATACATTCCTGCAATAAACACAACTTGATAGTGATATATTATTTATTTATACAATTTTGAACTCTGTTTGAAATCATTTTGGAAATAATTTTTTGAGTATATATTGAAGAGAAATTAGCCTGAGATTCTTTGCTCTTGCAATGTCCTTACCAGAGTTTCTTTTTTCTTTCTTTATTTCTCTGTGTGTGTGGTACTGCTGATTGAACCCAGGAAACACTCTACCACTGAGCTACATTACCAATGTTTTTAATTTTTATTTTATTTATTTTTGAGACAGGGTTTTGCTTAATGGCTTAGACTGACCTGAAACTCAGTGATCCTGTCTTAGTTTCCCAAGTATCTGGGATTAGAGGTATGAAACACTGTGTCCAGTCCTTTTCAGATATTTAGATAAAGTTGACTCATAAAATTAAATGGAAAGTTTATGTAGTTCTTTCCAATTCTCTAGAAGTGATTTTTTAAATTTTATATTATCACATCCTTAAATACTTAGAAGAATTTATCAATGAATCTATCTAGCTTGAGGTTTTGTTTTTCTGAACAAGATTAAAGATATATCAAAATGAGAAGTATCCAGATTTTCTATTTTCTGCTTGTTTCAGCTTTGATTCATAGTAAAATATATGATCATAATTATCAAATTATTTTTGCAATTTTATTTTTCTGGTATATGGCTCTGTGTGTGTGCATGTTTATTGTGCTGGCAATCAATGCCAGGTAAGTACTTGACCCCTGGACCACCAACCACATCCCCAGCCCCTGGCATGTGGTTTTTATGTATTAGTAAGCTTTCATGCTCTCTTTGCTGCTCATATATTTTCTTACAATGTCTTCCTATTTATGACCTGCCAGATTTTTCTCCATTCTAGAAATAAGTTGGAATTTGGGGGAGAATCAGATAGTTTGCATAAATTTCTTATAAATGGTATCAAGACCAGGACAGTCTTACAGCTCCCATGTATTCTTTTTCTTTTAGGCCTATTTTCTGTGACACAAACAGGTCCAGGGATCTTTTAAAAATTAGTTCTATTCACTCCAGTTCCAATATCAGCTTACGAAGCATTCATTTTAGCCATGTAGATAAAATACCCACCTTATGGCAGTTTTATATTTAATTTATTTTTATTTTGCTTTATGATTTTTAAAATATTCTGACTGCTCAACCTCTCAATTCTCTTCATTTTCCCCCTATTACCATCTTGAATAGTTTCAGTTTTCTCAACTGCATTTTATTCAAATCTAGAACGAATGTTTTTTTTAAAAGAAACTTCCAAGTAATATAATATTCTCTCCATCATTTAGATTATAAAATTTTGAATTATCTATATTTCCTATAACTCTCTTACTTTTAGTTAACAAGATATGTTAATTATCTTATAACTATTCATTCATTATTAAAAATTTTTACTGCAGCAATCCTGAATTACAAAGTATTTTGAAGGTAGGCTTTGAATATGTAAATATATATATTGTAGATTCTAAGGCAAGTGCTAAAAATGCTTTTAAAAGATATTGTGAATAATATTTCTGTAAATGAGTTGAAATATAAAAATGCACAACTGAAGTCAGAAAATAGTGAGGAAGGAGAACAAATTAAATAAATGAACAAATGAAATAACTAAAAAAAGTATTTAGCTTGGGGAAAATGTTAACACAGTTTATTTTAAGTGGGAAATATGTTAATGCATCAGTTAGAAGACAAAGATGGCTTTAAAAGTTAACCCGAGTATATGCTTTCTTTAGGAAACAGGTTTTAAACATAAAGATTACTGAAAGTACTGAAAGAAAAAATACCAACATAAAATTCCATAACTTACCAAAATAAAATTAAAAATAAAATTCCGTAACCTTCAAAATAAAAATTAAAATGGTTTTACACACACGCACACACACACAAACACACACTCACATCCATGTGCACACACAACTTTATTACCAAAAATTACTAGAGTACCAAAAATATCTAACCTCAGTTTCTCATGTGCATATGTGAATATGCTGTAGTGAATCTCACCATCATGTATGTCCACAGACACTACCTATTAAAACAACAACAAAATGTAAATAGCAGAAAGATCAGTAGAGGGAACAGGGGAGGGAGGAAGGAAGGGAAAGGGGAAGTACTGGGGACTGAATTATATTTCATACTTTTATGATGAGGTAAAAATGAATCCCAATGTCATGTATAAAACAGAATCAATGAAAATGGGGAAAAAAAGCAGACTGAAACAAATAATTCCAGATTGGACCATGAAACTGATAAAAAAAATTGAAGGTTAATGAAAATGCTGAACATATGGAAATATGAAAATAAATATTACCTGCTTAAAACAATATGGTAATAGTAATAATAATGATACCTGGAATACTGAACATACAAACAAAATATATGAAAATTAAAATACAAAATGCATAAAGTTGGCAAAAGAGAGAATATGAGAATATGTAATATTTTCCATTATGAAGTGGAAGTGATAAAGTTTCAAATTTAAAGCAGACAATAATAATAAGGGATATATATTGTAATTTCTAAGGTAGCCAGCAAAAGAATAATAAATGATGTAATCTAAAAGCTAATGAAGGGACTGAAGATATATCTCAGTTGATAGAGTGCTTGCCTAACATGCACAAGACCCTGGATTCAATCCCCAGTACTACCCACCCCCCCCAAAAAAAGATAACGCAGAAACAAAAAATGGGATAATAAAGACAGTCTATAAATCTAAAATGTAAAAAAGGGGAAAAGTGGGGTGCCAAGGAATGAAATTGGAGAAACTACTGTTATATCATGGGCTTGTATGAATAAGCAACAACAAATCCCATTGATATGTACAATCATACTGCACCAATAAAAAGGAAAATATAAAATCATCTCAGAAAAAGAAAGAAGTGAAGGTACAAAGAGCATATAGATAGTAAATTAAACACAATTTTTTCAGTAATTGTAATTTATTAAAAATGACATATTTCAACAAAACATGTCAAATTTCATAAATCTTAAAAAAGTAAACTATAGGCTATGTCTAAGAAGCATATTTCAAATATAAGAACAGAGACAACTTATGGGTAAAATTATGAAAAGATTTATTAACTGTAAGAAAGCTGGCATAATATTATTAAAATCAGACAAAATCTAAGAAAATAAATGTTTCATGAAATAAAATTGTTATTTCTTGAAGATAAAGTAAATTGTCCAAAATGATGATAAAATTACCCTATTTTGTATGCAGAAAATTACAGTTTTAAAAATATAAAGCAAAGTTTGACATACTTAAAAGGAGGGATGAATATAAAATAAGCCTATTTAAAGATTTTCTCATCTCTCTCAGAATAATTGGAGATTTTAAGACAATTCTACACAATTTGAAGACAATATTCAGTTAAGATATAGAAAAACCATCACCACAATTAACTGATTTGATCTCTGTGACATATACAGGAAAATTCATCCAGCAACTACAAAATACAACTGTTTGCAAATATGTATATGTAATTTATCAAGAAAAGCTCTATCATAAACTTTTTAAAAAGCATCAAACAAAATAAGAAGTAACTTTAGAATCATGAGATGGCAAAAATTTCTTTCTAATATTAAATATTTAAGGAAAGATTGGCACATTCAATTTCATTAAATTTGCCACCATAATAAGGAAACTGTTATCTAGGAAAATGTACTTAATATATACTTTTAACAAAAACTCATATCCAGAATATGAAAAGAATTTCAACCAATCAGTAAAAGAAGACTAAACAAAGCAATAAAATAGGCAAAAACCAAATGGGGCAAAACTTTGAATAGGCACTTCACAATATTAGTCAACTACCACAGTAATCAGAGAAATGAAAGTTAAAACTACAATAAAATATTTTGAGAACTGCTCTGATTAAAAGAACAGAAAATGTATCAAGTGTTAGCATAAAATGAAATATGTTGCATTGATGATTTGAGTATGAATGTATAAAACTACTCAAGAAAACTGCTTGGAAATATTTATTAAAATTAAAAATATGTCTGCTTCCAGACTAATTAATACCATTCCTGAGTAAGTCCTGAGGGGAAATTAGTGCTATGTCCACCAAAAGAAATACACATGTATTTATGGCAAAACTATTTACAATAACCCAAATGACAATAATTACTATTTTTATAATAATTATTACAAATAATTATTATAAAAATAACAATAATATTTGTAATAATTATTATAAAAATAACAATAATAAAGCTTTTAGAAGAAAACACAAGTGATAAAAATATAGATAAGAAGTATTTTCCAAAGTGTGCGTGTGCGCACACACACACACATACACACACACACATTCCAGAAATGATCAAGAAAACACACATGTTTCTTTACATAAAAGTGAAAAAGGAGATTGCCAACATATAAAAGATACAATGCTTTAAGCAAAGAGATAAGATATAAGTGATAGCTTATCATGAAACCATAATAAGTCAGTAATTAAGAGCTCCAAAAATAAAATGACAAATAAGCTTAGAGGTAAACAAAGTATGTGCCAAGGAAATGTTTATGTGTTTCTAAAAATTGAGCCAATATCTTAAAACTAATCTGGAGCTATCCTATGAAATATGTCTTTCTAGAAAAATCTGAAGGTCTTTTAATACTAGATCTGTATTTCTAGACAGATACAATTTACTAAAACCAAAAAGATGCTGCCTCCAATAAAAGTAATCATAAATATAAGATTTTCAATGGTCTTCACTCTTTCACTCTCTGACATTTTATCTGGCCTTGTCATTAATTTAGTTTCCCTGTTTGATCTGTATGTGAACTTCAGTTTGTGACCATGCTACAAATTATCCAATGATTAATTCACACCCATGTTAAATGATCTTTATCTGAAGGTCAACTGTTGTATCTGAATAAATTTCAATTGTATCTACTAAAACCCTGCATAGGCAAAGAAAAAATTATATCTCTTGATAAGAAGGTACAAGTGTATTAAAATTGAATTTATTTTTCTTGTCTTTTTAATGACTTCAAATACTCAAATAAGGCACTGTAAAGCACTGATCACTTATTACTTAAAGAATCTTGAATGGGAAAATATTCCCTTTTTTAAGAATAATTCTAAGAATACTTTGAATGCCTCATAAAAATTCTTATCTAAACCCAACATCATAAAACACCGTAGAAAAGGTAGACTTCAGAAAGTTCAATAACTTGACCCCAGAAGCTTGTTATTTCCAAATTTGACTTTGAGAAAAAGAGAGTTATATAAACATAAGTAAGCCTAAAAGGCAATTAATATATAGTCAGAAATGAATTTATCAGACTGAAAGAAATCAAATAAAAGACTATAAAGTTCTTAATGCCTTGAAAGCACACCAGTAAGTGGTCCCTAAATAGCAAAATATATAAATGAAAAAAAATAACAAAATATTAAATATACAGTGTACAAAAAAAAGAGTGTATGTAGTCTAAGTAAACAACTGTCCCCATGACAGTGCTAGGAAAGGATCCTACTGACAACCTCATATGAATCTGCAGAACTGCTCTTTTATATATCTACAATAATAACCTACCTGAGGATAGGACCAATCCCCTAGTTCAATGGTAACTTTGGTGGGCACCTCTTGCCTATTATGTAAAGCTTAATCTGGGTTATTGTAAATACTATTGCTATAAATACATGTGTATTTCTTTTGGTGGACATAGCACTAAGGAAAGATTGGTATATTTGGTGCATTTGGTACATTTCCTTAAGTTTACTTACATGGATTTTAAATCTTTTATCTATAATAAGGGGTTTGTAACCTATTTAAAGACTGCATAGCCAACTAGAATAAGTTACTGAATAAATCACTGTTTCCTCTACTAAGGTAAAATAGTATTTGTCCTAAGTATTCATGTATAATAAGAGTTTCTGTCATCTTTTTGTATCACACTGCATTAGTTGTCTATAATTTCTATATTATAAACATTGTTATAATTTTTATAGCTTCATAATTCACTGATAAAACTATTACCATACATCTTTATTTGAACTTACATGTCAAAAATATTCTTTTTGATAATCATCACTAAAACAGATATGGGGTGATATTTGAAATCTAAAAAAGTTAATCTCATAGAGGAGAAAGGTGATTACCCGCAGTTTTGTTGGGGGGGAAGATGGAAAAAGGGGACATGAAATAAGGTATAATTTTTCAGTTATATGAGAGCAATATGTAGTGACTATAATTAATAATAATGTAGTATATACCTTAAATTTGCTAAAAAAAATTTCTGAATGTTCTTACCATAAATAAAATAGTTGAAGTGGTGATGGGTATGTTAGCTTATGGATATGTTAACATATCGATACTATATGTGGTTATGCAGTTTTTCCTTGTAAATACATACAGTTATTAATTTTGATTAAAAATAAATTTATCAAATATAAAATACACATAAACATTTCTGTTTGATACAATCCATGGGCATATACTGGATACTTCTGAGTTTGTATAAATAGACAAGCAAATCTGGTGCAACTGAAAATTCTTTTCTGCTATTTTGCATTTATAAATAATCAGAATTTTGATTTCCAATGCCCAGAAATTTTACAATAATCCTGAATGAGATTTGGGGTTGATTATAAATTTTTTCATATATATCTGAAAAATATATGTCTTTAGACCCTCATATTTTTTACTCAGTCTTATTCACTCATTCAGTAGGTATTTGTTGGAGTAACTAACACCACGTTAAAAAGATGTTAAGGGGCTGGGGATGTGGCTCAAGCGGTAGCACACTTGCCTGGCATGTGCGGGGCGCTGGGTTCGATCCTCAACATCACATAAACATAAAAAATAAAGACATTGTGTCCACCTAAAACTAGAAAAAAAATAAATATTTTTTTAAAAAAGATGTTAAAACCATGTTAAAAAGTAATTTATTCTTTCTTGAATTTGATAGTTAAGTTGATCTATTTGAGAAGGATACATAATGTTAGAAGCCCAGATTCTAACATTAATGACATTTACCTGTGAATTTAACATTAAAATGTACTTTTGCATATACTACATAGTTAAGGAAGCTCTTTTCCACCATGACATTTTTTTGCCTTTTCACAAATATTATATTTGGACTGTAAATTTCAAGGTTTCAATATTAGGATAAAAGCATAGATGTTAGATTACTGTGGTACAGAGGTAGATTAGGAATTCCCACCCTCTTTGCCCTATAGAAGGAAATAGACCTCACCAAGGAGGCTGCACAACATTGCCAAAGTAGGAGGTGAGAAGACCTGCAGCCAAAGGGTACCACTGTTGCTGAATTTGCACAAAGCAAACTTGGCTTTGCCTCAGGACATTTTTTCAATATGAAAGTATTTAGAAGTCCCTTATGCTATGTATATTTAAAAAAAACTTAGAAGAATCTTAGATAAAGATCTAAATATAAAGTTGGAAAACATTTTGTGACCAATTTTGTCTTATTTTTTGTTACTTTGTTGTTTATGTTCTAAAAGCAGGTGTACTGTACCTGAAATGTGCACTGGCCCTGTCTTTCTTGTCTCAGATATTGTGGAAAAGTATACAAATCTTTTCAAACACATTTCTATTTCTATTTTGGGCATGTCTCAAACATATTGCCCCAGAAGAGTTTGTCTAACAGTAGTAATAAGATGCATCTCTGGAGAACTAAAATATGTCACTTGCTGAAATGAATACGCAGCTAAAGGCGAATTAACTTCATTTCCTTCCTATCTTTTCAGTGTACAAGATTACAGCTAATCTCTGATAGAGTTATAGGGGCACAATAGCAGGATATGGGCTCATAATATATTTTACAGTTTTTATTTATATAGATAAGCAACTTGGACACTGTTCTAAACGTCCATGTGCACTCTGCTTGTGCCTAATGGCCCTGTTATTTCAGAGTGAAGCAGTCAGGCTTAGAAATTCCATCTGTTTCAATAACACACTGCCATCTTCCCTACAAATGAGTGTGCCCTAGGATTGGTTTTTCTGGCTAGTCATTTGTTCCCAGGCAAAAACACTTGGCAAAAGTTAGAGAGGGTGTTGTTTTCAATAGAGAGAAAAATAAAGGTTGAGTATCTCATTGCCTCTCACATAGTATTACAAATGGTGTTAAAAGGCTTGCAGTTGATGGGCCTTGAAGAGCTGCAAAATGTGAAACGACTAACTCAGAAGATGAGAATCCACTCTGAGACTCCAGGCAGCACTGCTAATGAAAAGGACATTGTGATGGCTGTGAGAATCCTGTTGCTCTTTTCTTGAATCTGACAGTCAAGTTTTTTGTGTGTGTGTCCTTGCATCAGTTTCATTCCACAAACCCAGTGCAGTCTCCATAATTTACCAATTCAGTATAAAATCTAAATTCAAGGCTCCGTGTACATAAGATTTAAGATGATAGTGGCAGAGAGTATTAAACTGTGCATAAGACCCTTCAGACAAGAGCTCCATGCATCTGCACAGGTTTCACACCCATGAAGCCAGTGCTTCTATATGTGACCATGTATGCTCTTTATTCATAAAATCAGAATGATTTCAGCTATCTCACCCAAGGTAAGGCATTCTTCTGAGTCTTAAATTGGATGTGTACAAAGAACAATACTAACATAAAGAGTTGGCATGGTTTAATGTTCAGTTTACCTGGGTAGCCCAAAAGAAACATTTTTTTTCCTCACTTTTGTGGGATAGGATTTTTTTCATACTTTCTTCCAGATCTCAGTCTCAAGAAAGTTAATTTAAAAAAAAATGATAATTACTCTACATTCTCTAACTCAACTGCACTAAGGAAGTATAGATGGATTGATGTGTGTGTATGTAGAGCCAAAGATCAAAAGACAAGTGTGAGCTAGAGAAAGAGATATATTTGAGAGCATGACGAAAAGCCCAAGAAGCAGAGTCATGTGAGACCATTAAGGAGTAGATAAGTGAGTGACTGACAGCCAGGCTGGTGAACAACTTTTTGCAAAGCATTCAGGGTGACTAATGGTAAGCAAATAGGGAAATGAGAGAGAAACAGAGTAAACACTGGGATAATCTTTAAGTTTCTTTTTTTTTTTTTTGATACTGGGGATTAAACTCAGGGACATTGAACCACTGACAGCCTCATTTCATATTTTATTTAGAGACAGGGTCTCACTGAATTGCTTAGCACCTTGCCATTGCTGAGGATGGCTTTGAATTCATGATCCTCCTGCGTCAGCCTCCAGAGCCACTGGGATTACAGGCATGGGCCACCGCACCCAACTAATTTTCTATTTCATGTATTACAATTCTGAAACAATGCCATATCCCTTTTGTTCAGTAAAAGATAAAAGGGGGTTGGGCAGGGAATCAGATTGTGCCTACAAGAAACTGAGTGTGATTTGTCTTTCCTTTACATGTCCTTTATGGTACATTTCTTTTTTTCTCCCGTTTTGGTGTCATTAATAATCTAAGAACTTGGAGAGTATTATAGTCTTTGAAGCATGGATTAAAACAAAAAGAAAGTTTTAAAAAATCTATCCAGTTTTAGATGTTTCCTTTAGAAATAACCAAATTTTTTATTATCTTCTTCCCGTCCTCAACACATCTCAACAAGTTCATTCCAATTTACTTCCTTGCAGTCTTTTCACTTTTTACTGGGCCCACCAAACTTCTTCTAGAGTAGGCTTTCTAGTACCTGCTCAAAGTAGCTCCAAGATTCAAGCTACTTTATTTACCTGCAGCAAATTACTTTTTTTATTAAATAAATTTTTATTTATTTTTTTTATTAAATAAATTTTTATTAATTATGATTATATTATTTTTATTCCTTAATAATACACAGGCATATGTTAACCATAAAATGAAATGACCTTTTATGTAACTTTAAATTCAAATACTCTTTCTTTTGTATTTTTATTTTTTTTAGTCCTTGCATTTACATATTTATTTTTTCTCTTATTATTATTACTATTTTTTGCATTACAATTCTTAATACATCTTTATACCACAATTTATCATATCTCTGATTGTATATAAGGTACGTTGACAGCAAATTACTTTTAAGGCTCTTGGCAGTCAGGCTCATTTCACCTTTTCATCGTGTTTCATGATTTTCACTCGATCGCTTCTCATTCCAGTACCACTGCCATGGCATAAGGACAGAGCATAAGAGGTGCACAGTCATCTCCATCCCGGAAACCACCTTTCCTTTAAAGTTGGCACGACTGTTCTCTCCCCTTTCGTTGAGTCCTTGCTGAGTTTCAGAAGGAAAGTCATTCCTGGGGTTTTTGTTAAGAGTGACCCTAACATGATATGTTATTATTCAGCTTTGCTGTGAGAACAACTCAGCCAAGAACTCCTATTTCAAGAGGGCTGTGACTTGTCAACAGCTCTGCCCCATGTAGCCATCTGCTGTGGATCTCCTTCCTTTGTTATATTCCTCCAGATTTCAGATACTGGTATTTCCACTAAGAGATTTAAAAGGGGTTCAGTGACAGAAAATTAGAGTCAGGTTACCTTATAATGGAGGTAGTCAGTGAAGATTTTCCAGCCCAGCATCTGAAAGACAAGGAGGGGCCTTCTTTCTGAACATGAGGCAACAAGCATTTTGAGTAGTAACAATAAGGACTGATCACCCCAGAATGCATGGCTGAACAGACAGAATGAGGACAATGACAGACGCAGAAGCAGGACAGGTAATCAGGACTCTTCTTTTTAAAACCAAAAGAAAGATTTTGGATGGTACACTTATTGTGTTGGAAAGTCATTGTATAATTTTAAGCAGGTGTGATAAGGTGTTTTTAAAAGATCCCTGATAAGTGACAGAGGGCCAAGAGATAGAAGACCCTGGAAAAACAGGAGGAAAGTTTTTGGGAAGCTGTGGCAGGAGGTGATCATGGATTATTGTTAGGTGGTGGTAATAGATTTAGGGCATGTAAGGATATGTGGCCCCTTAGTAGTGCAGGGACACTTCATTCTCATGGAAGAGGGGATGGATGTATGCTGGTGATGGTCGGATAAGGGAAAGTCCTCATCGACTTCTCTATCTTCCCCGTGACCCCTTGAAGTATGCAACAAAGTCAACAATAGACTGTTGGTTGGAGGGAAGGCATCGTGTAGGAATTTCAAAGACACACTAAAGGCTATAAAATAGTTATTTGAGAAATTCGGAGAAAAATAGTTTAGGGAAGTAGAGCTGAATTATGGATTATCAGGCAGCATTGAGGACTTATCTGAGACACATCATCAAGAATTTATAGTGAGACCAGTCAGCTTGGTTTTGTGCTTTTCATTCATCAGTATTCATTTTTCAAGAAGTGATAGTTAAATTTAACTATAGTTGAAGTCTTTTTTTTTTCCAGGCTAGAGTGACACAAAGTGAAAAAAGTGAGAGAACCAGAAATATTGGCAAAGCAGATTATGTAATTCTTTTTTCCCCACAATAACTTTATTTTATTAATTTACTTATCTATCTATTTATTTATTTATTTTATGTGATGCTGAGGATAGAAATCAGTGCCTCACACATGCTAGGTGAGAGCACTACCACTGAGTCACAACCCCAGCCCACATATGTAACTCTTTTTCACAGCATCTAAGAAAAGACAGAGGGGATTTAACAAGGGTGAGCAGTAAGTGAGGAAATGATAGGAACAATGGACTGCAGGGCTCAATGGGATTTTTAGAAATTGAAGAAATGTTAGACAAATGAGCATGAAGGCCAGGAGGTGTGGTCATAGAATAGAAGGTATTAAACTGAGATTTTTCTCCAAGTGGTAAAGTCATGAGTGATCCCTAAGTTTTAAGGACTAGATGGCAGATGTGGGTGTAAAAATCTATTTTGGGTGATGAAGAAGTTAGGACTGGAGAGAAATAAGTACTGAAATTTGGAAATTATCTATAGTAGTACAAAAGGAGATAATAAATCTAGAACTAAAACAATCTGTCAATGAAGAAGAGTAACCAGAGAGTCAGAAGGTGAAAGTGACCATGGAGTGTAGCAGATGGGAAGTCTGATGGCCTGGGCTAAGGGTTTGGAAGCAGGAGAAGGAAAAGAATATTGGTTCTCTTCCAGACCTTGAGGCACATGAAGGTTAAGAGAATAAACAATCTCTTCTCAGAGAACTACATGATATTGTGACATGGGGGGAGGTTTAAAGAATTCCAGATCTGTTGCTGATTATAGATGATGGGTTCAAAACACATAGTGGAATGGTTTGGGAGGAAAGAAATCTATGCAAAACTGCTTCAGAGAAGTCAAATCAATCATAGAAAATCTTGGCAACATGTTCAAAGTGCTAATGATTTTGAAGAATGAATACTTTTGAAAATTTTGGTCCTAAAGGACTTGGGTGTTTGACAGTAAATAAAGTAAATGGGATTCATGGAATTATATGAGGCAGAGCTATGTTTCTAGCATTCTCAATCCATAGCTTTTGAGAACTGACACTCATTTGATTTCTTTTCACCATTTTGGATAACTCATCTGTTTCTCCAGCATTCAATTATATGTCTAATTGCTTCCTAATGTGAAACTCAGGACGCCACTTGAGATGTGTTATAGGTCTTTCTGCATATTTTTGAAAAAGAGTTTCTTTTAATTGAGGGTTTTTTTTAACTTTCTAATTAATGTACCTAGCCTTCATATATGCCCCAAAAGTATAATTCAGACTAACTGAATATACCATCCTTTGTATCATCAACCTGTGCTTCGCTGTATCTTTCATAGTATTGGAACACAGAGACTCATTTCAGAGTCAAGCAGCTGAATTAAGCTAAACAGCTGGGTCTATTAAACATGTGCTGTTGCATTTCGATAACTATCATTTTCTAACACACAGTGTTTTCATGAATTGCTTATGATATCAATCTTCATTTTTGAAGTTTCTTTTAAAATTTTGAAATAATTTAAACATGTAGAAAAATGTAAAGGTATACAAAAGACACATGTGTGGTTCCTCCCTCAAATTTACTATTTATTAATATTTTGTCTTATTTGTTTCAAATATCTCTTTTTAATAAGATGTTAATAGATGAAACTGTCTTCCCAATTCTTTAAAAAATCCCTTCCACCATTATTTGTGGAAACTTTTCCAGCAGTTTATTTCTAAAACAAAATTCTGAACAATGTGCTTTATACATTTCAGTGGTTTATACTGTGTTTTAATGTAGGCAATTTTATGTTATTTCATACTATATTTGAGATTTATTCATGGTTGGATATATTGTGTGCTGCATTCTCCTAATTTCTATGCAGGTAATATTGTAGGTCTGAATAAACTGGAATTTGGTTTTCTATTCCCATAATGATGGAGATTTGTCTGCTTCTACTTTTTTTTTTCCTTTGCCCTTAAAGTTATTTCTTAGTGACTGTTCTTGACCTCTCTCTTTAAGACTCACTGATACCATCCGTTCAAACTTACTTGCTAATGACAGCAACCTCAGCCTCCTCTGTAATGGGGTTTTTTTCTATACTCCATGGTAAATCTTTTTGTTTTTTTTCTTTTTTTTTTCTCTAAGGTTAGTTCTAATGCGCAGAAAACGTATGCATGTTACCCCACACATTCTTCTACTACAAGTTCTACAAATGGAAAGAAAATTTAGGAGGTTATTTTGGGAAGTGATGACTGGAAAGAACTTCTTAGAATTTCAAAATAATCAGCTATGTAGAAAATTGATTATCTAAAAAATAAGGATTTTGGGGGCTGGGGATGTGGCTCAAGCGGTAACGCACTCGCCTGGCATGCTCGGGGAGCTGGGTTCGATCCTCAGCACCACATAAAGATGTTGTGTCCACTGAAAAATGAATATTAAAAAAAATTCTCTCTCTCCTCTCTCTCTCTTCTCTCTAATAAATAAATAAATAAATAAATAAATAAATAAGGATTCCTAATTCAACTAAGGACACCTGGGACAGTAGATAAGTGATAATATAAGAGAAACCATTTTTGATGTTCAAATGTTACTAGGAAATTCTGTATGGAAGCAGGACAACCAATGCAAATGTATGGAGACATTTAAAAAGACATAAATTGGCTGATTACAGGTAAAATAAACAAAAACTAACAAGCATGAGAAGAGACCCTCAAAATCAATATGAACCATATAAATGCAAATTTAAACTACAATAGAATCATTTTACCCCTATTAGACTGATTAATATTAGAGTGCTGGATAATAGTAATAGTAGGGGTATAGTTGTCTCTATTCTCTGTTGGTGGATTAGAGACTGAAGCAGGGTTCTGGCGAATAGTGCTGAACTACTTAGGCTAACTGAGCATATGCATAATAACCCTTGGCAGAGTGATTATGTTTTTTTTTTAACACACCCTGTGATGATTCATTTCAAGCGTAAAGATGACTGGATTAAGGGGTACTCGGATAACTGGCAAAGCATGGTTTATTGATATGTAGTGAAGGTCTTTTTCCTGAAGACTTTGGCATTCGATTCAGTGAACTGAGTCAGAAAGATTTTCCCTGACTCAGTGTAGGTGGGCACTATCCTATTGACTGAGGATAAAGACAGCACAAAAAGACACAGGAAACGTGAATCCCCCACCGCTCTTTCTCTCTCAGAGCTGGTACCCCTTTCTTCTCCTAGCCTTGGACATCAGAACTCCAAATTATCTGGAATTTGGATTAGAGGACATACGCTAATGCACTCACTAATGGTCTTGCTGGTTCTCAGGCCTTTGGCCTCAGACTAAGAGTTACACAATCCGTTTCCCTGATTCTCAAGTTTTCAACCTGAATTGAACCATGCTACTGACACCTGGTTCTCTAGCTTATTGTGGAACTTTTTAGCTTCCATAGGTACATGAGACAATTCCCCTATTGAATTCCCTTTTTTTTGCAGAGGGTGGGGGGAAATTACCAGGGATTGAACGCAGGAACTCAACCACTAAACCATATCCCCGGCCTGATTTTGTATTTTGTATTTAGAGACAGGGTCTCACTGAATTGCTTAGCACCTCATTATTCCTGAGGTCAGCTTTGAACTCACAATCCTCCTGCCTCAGCCTCCCTCCCAAACTTCTGGGATTACAGGAGGGCACCACAGGGCCTGGCAAAATTCTCTTACATCTACATCATCATCGATGTAATCTATTGGTTCTGTTTTTCTGGATAGCCCTGTAATACATGTAAATTCTCAACAGGTTCATAAAGGAACATATACAGAAATCTTTTTCATGGCTTTTTTTGTACAGATGGTATGAAGAGCACAGGGTGGAGATCTAAGGTAATCCTGTTGCCATTAATTCAAGGACTAGATAGAGAAGTCATAGTCAATATCCCATGTCTAGTATTACACAGCAGTTAAAAGGGATTAGATGCAAATGTAATAAAACAAATGCACATTAGCATCAAAAAGCTTGACAAAAATGAAGTACACAGTTGTATAGCATATAATGGTATTTAAAACACTTTTAAGAATGAAAACAAAGAAAAAAGATTGATATGAAACATGATTGCCAATGGGATAGAGTAAGAATGGGTCAAACAAGGGAATTACAGACCATAAACAAAGAGGTAAATCATTGTAAAGACCAATGATAAAGACAGTACCATAAACTTGGTAGTATAATTTACTCAACCATCTGTAGTGACAATTTCTAAAACTGGAAAACAATAAAATAAACATTCTGTTCTACCCCTCTGAAATGAAAAGGATAAGTTTAATCTTCCATATATTATCACACAAGAATCGGTCTTCTCTTCTTCTGACTCCACAATTGCTTCAACTCCCACTCTTACTCCTATGACATGTTTTCTACACTCCACTATTATGGAAAGTGCTTTGCTCACACAATTTTTCAGTGTCTTCATTTTGGTTTCTCAAATAACTGTCTATCTAACTTCCAGAGATAGTAGGACCAGCAGTAATCTTCTCTATGGACACTTTATATTTATTGAAGCAAGAGTGCTTGCTTTCGTATCACACCAATCAATCTTTTTTTGTGGTGTTTATTTTCTTTCACACCACTCATTTTCTATATTCTGACATCTTCAATGCAAACTATTTCTTCATCATCTTTCTTTCTTTCTTTCTTTCTTTCTTTTTTTCTTTTTTGGTACTGGGACTGAACTCCGGGGCACTTGACCACTGAGCCATATCCCCAGCTCTATTTTGTATTTTATTTAGAGATACGGTCTCACTGAGTTGCTTTGCACCTCGCCATTGCTGAGACTGGGTATGAACTTGAGATCCTCCTGCCTCAGCTTCTCAAGCCATTGAGATTATAAGTGTGCACCATGGTACCTGGCCCACTACCTGGTTTTCTATACTTTCCTTTTTCTATTCTTATGCTAGATTCTGTGGCAGGTTAGGGGTTAGAAATGACCAAGGTACAATCTTTGCCCTGAATAGTATTGCAGAGAGCATTTCTTTTTCAGAAATGCAAGAATGAGATTCATTTGGCCTTAATTGCCTAATTTAGTTTCTTGTGTTTACTAAGGAGTTACAGCAGTATCATCTCTCACCCCTGCTGCTATTTTTAGTCATTCATTATTCTTTTTGAAATCTCTATGAAATCAATAGACCTCTTTGAAGGGCCATTCTTCTTGATATGAAAACAAACGCATCTCTACTCCTCTTGAAAATGTTAAGATTTATCTCTAGAATGTTTTCTGCCAATAGCATTTTAATGTGTTAGAGAGGTCTTCTAACTAAAAAACTACTATTTTTTATTCCATATTTTTTACTAAGGAAAGCAAATCCATAAAGACCTAGGGAGAAAGAAGAAGATAATTTGTAGTTTTGCGAATTGCTTAATTCAGGCCCAGAGTCACAGACACAGGGACAGGAAATACTTTAGATAGAGTAGTCAGATACTATGAGCAGTGTAGCAATTCTTTATTTTTATTTATTTATCTTTTTTACATAATTAACCATAGTTTGTACAAAATTTTTTCACCTAAAGCCAATTTGTGTACATGTATTGCCAAGCATTAAAAAATAAATAAAAATTAAAAGTTTTCAAGGTAAATAAATATGCCTAGAAATGAATAGGCATACTTGGACTGCTTCAGCTTCTATACAATTTCTCTGAACTTACCTGCACAGCACTTTACCTTCTTTACACCTTTCCCCAAGGAAGCAGTGCCTCCCTTTACATTAGAGATGAACTTTAGACAGCATTTCCCTGAATAACAATCTCTCTTGACACCATAGGATTTTTCCCACCTACAACTTCCTCCTACTTGTTTACCTACAAACCTTTCTCCATTAACTGGTTTTTCTCTGACTATAACAAACCTCAAAATTGTTCTTTCAAATGCAGAAAAATGGTAACCTTTGAATCTGCATCCTGCATCCCTGTGTAGCCACTGTCCTTTCTCTCCTCCTTTTGCCAGACAAACCTACACTTTGTACTTTTAGTGAACTCTTCCATGATTATTCCAGTGCCAATCATTCTGTGGCAGCCACGGTGCTGAAACTAATGTTTTCAATGCATTAATGAAGGCTGGATGATAGTAATGATCAATTTTTCTCTTCTAAATTTTCCTTTGTTCTTTGAGTTCAATGGCACAGCTTTTTTTCCCAGTTTCTTTCTCGACTCTTCCCTCTAAGTCTCTGTCCCTACATTCTCTTTCTCTGCTGACCCTTGGTTTCCCTTAGAAATACTTTCTGTTCTTTTAAGTTCCTATTCTTTTTCTTCAACTTAACAGTTTTGGTTAGGATCAATGTCTAAGGTCTCCTAAGTCTGAAAATATAGCACTGATAGTTCTCTGAGCTCTATACACATACTTTAGCTTCCTATTGGATATTTCTGACTACTCCAAAGGCCTGTACTTTTCAAAATGTTGCAATTATCAACCTCTCATATCTTTTTTAAACGTCATTTTCTACCATGTTTCTCAGATGAATTATTGGCAATATCTGGTGATCTAAACCCAAACCCTAGAAACCATCTTTCATTATTTACTCTTCCTTTCTTGTCCCCACATCCAAATATTTATTAATTTGTGTTGATTTGATTTCCCTAATTTATCTTTAATGCATTCAATTGCCTTCTTTTTCACTGCCATGGATCTAGTTCACAATTTCTTATTTTCTTGAAATTTGTCAACAATTCCAGTGCTATTTAAGATTCTGAAATGTTGTGTTTAAGTTTCTTTTTCTTTTCTTTTCTTTTTTTTTTAAAGACATAGACATAGGTTTCTTTTGGAAGGTAGACACATGTTCAAGGGAGAATGCAGGCTATCTAGAGAATGAGAAGCAGGCCTAATTTCTGCTGAAGATCCAATATTTATAGACGGGGTATATCAAGGGCAGCACTGGAGATGGAGCTGCACAATTTTGTTCCAGTTTTCTCTGCACTTGTGTATATCCTTCACTTTACAAGGTCATGGGCCAAGGGAATATTGTTTAAGTATGCTTTCTACATCTCAAAGGCTTGTGAGTATTTCCTTTAAGATTCAGTGTCTCTTTCTCTTTATCCTAAATCCCCCCTGCCCACTTTGATCCTTTAATTTTAAGGGCTGGTGACCAGTGAAGATATGTCTTCTATGGCTGCTTTATTCTGGCCAGGGGCTATGGCCCTGCCTAGTGAAGGATCAAAAGTCTCATCCTGACTTTATAAAGGAGATAGACACTGGTCTCAGTTGCAGGGATAGGTTGATATTCTTGTGTTGTGAACCTTTGGATATGGAATTTTGTAATCTGGAAGACACAAACTTTCTTAGATTAAAAAGACCTGAATTGAACAGGAGGAGCAGAAATGTTACCAGAGGTCCTAACAGTGGAAACATCCAAGTGAGGTTACATAAGTAAGCATTAATAGTTATATTCACCTACACATCTCAGGATCTGGATTTTTTTTCTATCAGATTAAAAAAAATAACTTAGGGCAAATGTTATTTTAGCAGAGTCTCTCCTTAGGGTCACTAGGAGAGCCTGTGGGAAGCCTCTTGGCTCTTTTGGTCTTCCTCTACCATTTGTGCCATCTGCCAGAATAGGTCATCATCTTGATGACCACTTGTGGCTTCCAATGGAAGCATTAGGGACATTTCCCTCCTCAATGAATGTGCACTGGTTGGCTTCCTGTTCTCTAAGGTCTTCATAATCCCCGATTGGGAGTTCAAGTAACACCTGGAGTTGCAGGACACTTAGAACAGTTCTGTCATTCCCTGGGTCCAAGCTAACCCTAGAGGGCAATGGTCGAAATACTGGCTACTTTTCCCTTTGCTCTTTTACTCCCTTGTCTTTGGTTTCCAAGTTTTGGGTTTAAACATTCAGCATGTCAGTTTCAACTGTAACTTTAATCTCTATAATTTTGTAGTTATCCCTTCCATTTAACTGGGTTTAATATTAGAAGTCAAACTTACATCCTATTCTAACCTATAGATGATGGCTTATTATCTCAAATTAACTCAGGTTGTTCTGTTAGAAGGAGTACCTGTTCAAAACACAAATATGCAAAACTTATAAAATTCTACAAGGAAAATATAAAATGAAATTAATGAGGCCAAAAATGTATTCATTAAGTTCCTTTTTTTTTTTTAATCTCATGTTGGCCCAGTTAAGCTGATGTCAGAGGTCAGTTTCTCACTATCCCTGGAAAACTGGATCCCAGGTCATCTTTACCTCCCCTCCTCAAGTATTGTTGAAGACTTAGAATGCTCATTGCCAGATCCTTCTCCTTTTTTTTCCTTACTGATAACAACTCATAAATTAAATATGCTTAAAGTGTTACAGAAGGACATATAGCATATAAGTACTATACTAAGGTTCTAAATTAAAATAAACATATTCAGACATGTTTATAGTAATTACTTCTGCATTAATGTTTAAATAATTTATTTATATCATCTTGTGTTGTTTTGGGGTTCTCATTAATATTTAAGAAATTTGTTTATATCTATCTTTTGTTGTTTTGGGGGGATATACAATGGACTCATGACATGGAACCTTCTTTGCTTTCCACCTCAGAAGCAGATTTTCAGAATCCCATCTGAAAATCTGTATGTCTTAAGGTTGATTACACACAGGGTGTTGTGATAGGGTGACAAGAGAATCGCCACCCCTTACAGAAGAAAAACCTTCTCTTGGCCTCTGAGATGCATGCTCTTGGAAACAGTAGGCTATTGCTCTGACACAGACAATCCTATATTATCATTTATTCAGAAAAAAATACTATCCATGGCAGGAAGAAACTATGCAAAAAGAACTAATGACAACTGTGAGGTTGCATTCTTGAAACAATTAGCACATCATGGAAGTGTGTATTTTACATTAAATACCAGATGGTCTAACCTGAGAAGCCATGCAATTGAGGAAAAGGCAAAAGTCCTAAGAGTGAGAAACTGTCACTTTAAATGGCTTTTCTTTAAAAGAAAGCTGAAGAGCCAAAATGGAAACATGAAATCAAAACAGCAAAATCTAATGGGATCTGTGTGCTGATAATTTCAACAGGTAGTTAGGAAAAAAAAGAAAAAAGAAAAGACCTTTAGTTTATTCCACCAAGAGTAAACAAGTTTCAGTTATAAAATTAAGAATCATATGACTTGGAAAATTACAAACATCATGTAAAACAATTTTGATTTTTTTCCTATTCTCCTTACAGCAAATATATAGATAAAGCAGATATTAATCATTTCCATATTCAAAATCAAACAGCTTCTAAGTGATAAAACAACTTGATTTCAGATCTTCTGACTCGAAATTCCATGCTTTATGCTTTCTGTTGAGTGGCAGGATCTGAGAAACAGTTCTCCTCTAGGCTTTGCACTTTAGGAGAAAGTTTAGCCTCATAAATATTTCTCACTCCAAGGAATAGCAAAAGTCAGCTTGCTGTGTGCTCTGTCGATCTGACCCGTCAGCATTTTGCCTCAGTGCTTCCACACTTTTGGAAGCTTGACCATAAATAAATAACGCCCTAAACCAGGGTTGCCCAAGGATGGCTGCCCTGGAACTCTAATGATGCTGATAAAGTAAGTTAGGGAAGAAGCTCCTGCTCTGTTGCAATGATGTGCTCATTTATTCTTATTAAGATAAATCTACATAATTTATTTTAAATAATTTATATCTTGTGGCACCAACAAAGGAGACCAATTAATATAGTGCTCTAGAAGAATACAGCAACTGTTTCTTTCTCATTTGCTTTTAAAGAAGCTGCTTATTTAATCTCTCGGGTTTTGGTTAATGACATTTACTGAGTTTGATATTCAGGTGCTCTTCATTTCCTTAGTTTCTAGATGCTGCAAAATTAGTGGCAAACATTACTTTTTTTTTTTTCCTCCATGAGTGTGTTAGCTCTGAAAGGCCAAGCAAGGGCCAAAATCTAAACAAACTTTCTGGAGTGTTGAACTTACACACATTTATAACCCTCTGTTTTTGCTCCGATTTCTCTGGCTAAGATTCCCTTCCCTCACTTCAAACTCAATCCTCATGGAAAATTTACTGGAGTCACTCACTATCTTCCTCTTGAAGCCCTCCCACACTGCTCCTGCTCTGAGTCATCTTTCTTTGCAGTAAGCTGCCACATTAGGCATATTCTCTGCACAAGATTTTGCTTACACTATTGCATGTGTAATATTGTATAACATAATTCTGTCACTGTGTCTGTCACTGTGTCTGCTCTGATTGAATGGAGTTTTACCTTCTGTAGTAATGGGCCCAGAATCACATAAAAAACAGTTGATTTTCAATGTCAATGGTATGAATGACCTGGATAAATGATGCCTTATTTCTAAAAAATATGCTTCTTACCTTAAATCCCAACTTGGCTGATTGGGTTCTCTCTGTTTTGAGGAGGTGTAATTTATGAGGGATTAATAGCAATGATAAAGAATGCTTTCCTGACTGTCAGAGGTGTTGTTTTCACTCATTAACTCTTATTCTTTGCATTCCATTAGAGAGAACTATATATTTAATAAGACACAAAGAGCAAGCAAATGTATATTTGGCCCATGCTAGAGACAAAGACTCATCTGTTAACTTTCTTCATTACGTGTTACTCCCCAGCAAATAAACCTCTTGTTTTCCCCCCAACATGCCATGTCAACTCTCAATTTTGTGATTTGGATGTGCCATTAATTCTGCATATTTGCTTTCCCTTCCTATCTAGTGATTTTTCGACTTCTTAAGTATCTAATTCCTGAAAACAATACAGTTTCATCTTTTGAAATTGTTGTTGGAGCACACTGGAGATACCAATACTATGAAATGTTTCATTTATGGTTCTTTACTTTTTGATTTGTATGCCTCTTTCCTCCCTTAGATGTGGAATTTCTTTGGGAACCATGTTTTTGTTTTATTTTTCACTCTGTATTGTCAGAGGGTTCCATAGGGCTCGAGACATAATTAATGCTTAGTAACTTCTTAATGAATTAGTGATTTTTTTTTTTATTAACAGACGTTATCACCTCTGCATGCAAAGCAGCTTTTTAGGCAATAACGAAGAATGAAAACTGACTAAAACAAGGTCAAGAGTTATAAATTCTTCCATTTGAGGACCAAGGAATGTAAAGATGGAAAGAAGAATTATAGCAGAAACCTGAACTGTATCTCAAAAAAAAGAAAGAAAGAAAGAAAGAAAGAAAGAAAGAAAGAAAGAAAGAAAAGAAAGGAAAAGAAAAGAAAAGAAATCCATTACCGAGAAAGAGTAGTATATGGGTGGGAGAAACAAGGTCATTGCAGGCTGAGAGAGCAGCTGGGCACCTTGGGACAATTTCCTGAGCTGAGTTAAAGGTAAACTCTGTTAAATGTAAATAAGGCAGCATGACTTTAAGAGAAACAATGCATAATGTATTAAAGTAGATTAAAACTAGAGACAACCCTCTGAGAGCCCAAATGTGTTTAGTGTAGTTTGAAATTAACTTAATGTGTGAAAATTCAGACAAGTTGTCAGGGAAAACAGAACAGCATTGGGCTGGCATGCTTTAGCCTCACTAACTTGAAACAAGTGGCTGAGCATGCAGTCATCCTTTAGCACTAATTATGTTATTATTAATTTAGAGTCATGATCTGAGCTAAAAATTGAATCCAGAGTTGGGAACTGAACTTCATACCTGATTCTATGTTTTAAACCTTAGCTAAGGTGGGCATACCTGTGTAGGGCAGGATAGAGTCCCTGCTTTACTTAAGTTTTAAGCTGAATTAGATCCTTCAAAATAAGATGATGCTCACCTCTCTGGTTTCCTGAAGATAAAGATGCCCTTGCAATGGCCAGGAAGCATCAGATGGTGTATACCAATCTGTGCTGAATCAAAGAGTGTTTCTAGGACACTGCTTTGTATGGTCCTCCACAGCCCCCCACCCAATTTCATTTGTAACAATTGCATTTAAAAGACTTACACTGTGGTGAAGCAATATCTAGAACTTTGGCTGAAACTCTATTACTCAGATTGCCAAGTAATTACAGGACATTGGAGCAATACAAAACAGAAAAGAATGAGTGTGTGATGGTGTGGGTCTTTGATGACTGATATACTGTTTCATCAATGACTGGCATAACTGTTTGGTAACTACCCAGTGGAGAAACTTCAGAGAAGTTGTTTCAGCATGGCAATTTAAAATATTCTGCATATGGAGAATAGGTGACCTAGAAAAACAGGACTCAGAGCAATGACTAAAGTGAGAAGATAAAAAAGATTGGGATATTGGATGAAGACAGAAGCAAGGACTAAGAGTAGTGACTAAAACTGTTGACCTGCAGAGTCATTAGGGGGGCCAGTCAGAGCCTCTCACTGGGTTCAAGTACACTTGCAGTATGGCAGAATGTGCTAGCAGTCAACTTTTGTACTTACGAAATGACTCATTGGAATTGAAATCAATCAAAGATTATTCTTAAATAAACTTACCTCAAAAAAGCATTCCAACAGTGCTTCTAGAATGGAAGTTTGGCTCTGTGTTACATCTGGACCACTGCTTTTGTCTATGTTAATGGTTCTCCAATTGAGATCTACAGACCAGAGGCATTAGCATCACATGGGCATCTGTTAGAAATGCAAATTATCAGGAAGGTCTAATGTATCAGAAACATTAGCGGTGGAGACCAGAAATCTATATTCTAATAAACTGTGTAAGTAATCCTGATGTTCCCTAAAAATGTTTTAGAAACCACTGACCAGTAAGTCAAGAGTCAGTGCATAATATGGAGGTACTTTTAATACTTCTACACTTTCAAAATGCTTTTATGAACTTAACCCAGAATTTAAACAAATGACACTATAAGTTTTATTACTCTGAAAAAAAAATGACTCTGTCTACTTAAAACTCCAAATAAGCCAGTTAAGATGCCAATCTGTTTTTATGTAGGTGATTCAAGTCCATTGCTCTTTTCTTTGCTGCGGGGAACCACTGAAGAACAAGACAAAATACACAGCAGTTATGATTTTCTTGGACAACAATCAACTATCTTACTGAAAGACAATTTGAGGCCCAAAGTTGATGGTCAGCTCCTTTGCCAACTATAAAGACCTAGATTTTAGATGCCTAGGGAAAGATAAGCCAAAGGAATAAGAGCTATTTTTTTAATGTAAATTTTCCAATTAATGGTTTTTAAAAAGCATCTTACTGATAAAAGTATTCCATCAAGTCGGAGACTCACATCAATTATAAAAATCAGTTTTTCCTCTATGCAACCAACTGCATAAAAGCAGTTTGATGACTAAAACTGAAAAATACTGTGTTCTAAAAAAAAATGAGTTTGCAAGCATAACTCTGTGTTTGTGTAAGCAGTAATACAAGATAGCAAACACACTTAAAATGTCATAAAGGCTTCCTGTGGGTATACTGTGCCAAATGAAGTCAAAGGCCAAATGAATCTAGTCCCCAAGAGTTCCATGTAACTGAAAAACCTGCAGTGTATCACTGCAGTTAGAAAATGGTTATTTTTAAGTTTGCCTAGTGAAACTCTTCTGACTGTGTGCATGGAAATCCCATTAAAGTTCATAGATGCTGCACATACAATCAGAAAAAGACATGCAACCCCCTAATGTTTTCTCTAATGAACTCTGACTCAGCAGGTAGGGACTAATAATTACACAGCACAGAATCTGTATTAGATTGCTTTCTCAGTTTATGACTATCTGAAAACTGTGCGGCACAGTGCACACCTTCTGTTTCAAGATGAGGACAAGGATATTTTTTCAGACTGCAATTTAAACAGGGAGCTAAATTCCTGACCCATTTTATGGTCAAGGGATATGAATAGATAATTATTCCAACTGGTGAGTCAATACTTCAAGGAAAACTAAACAAAATTTCAAAAATAATAACCCCCTTTTAATAACAGAAAAATGTGCCTAATCCAAACATTAGTAAAGCTACCTGTATGTACATAAGATAGAAATTTGGTATTTTTTTTTTTAATAAAGACTATTCTGGTTAAATTGCAATAGAAATTGAAAAATGTCTGATATTTTTCATCAAAAAGTTTTTTTTCCACAAATTTATCCTAAAGAAATAATTCAAAAATAAAAATTACATAGATGTGAATTGTGGTCATTTTCCTGCTATGTGCTCTCAATGCAGCCAAATCATTTTAATTTCATCATTTCTTTCTGTTTTGTAGGATTTCACTATGTTGCTCACATTGGCCTTGAACTCACCATCCTCCTCAACCTTCATCATATGTGTATATATTACAAATATTTCTTATACTTTGTCTGTACTGCAGGCCTGTGCCACAATGCACGGCTCATCGTTTTTTTATTCTATATTTCTATTGTAGTATAAGAGAAAGGTAGAAACACAATTTTCATAAGCTGAACACAGATATTTAATTACCACCCATATTAAGACACACAAACACCTGAAAGACTCTGTTCATTTTCCTTTCTAGTGACTATGATGCCCAATGTTCATGATTATTGTGTTTAGTTTTGCCTGTTTCTCATTTTATATAAAGGAAAGCATAGAAAGTGTACTCCTATCTGACTTGTTTTGCTTTATATTTTTTTGGTGAGAACCACATACATTGTTGTATATAATTGAGATTCACTATTTTCACAATTGCATATAGTGTTCTATCTCAATAATATACAAGTGATGTTGACAGACATTTCAAAATAGTGGTTTTATGTACATTTTAAAAATTAATATAAACCTGCATTTACATTAGATATATACCCAGACATGGAATTCCCAGATTATAGTGTCAAACATGTTTAAAATGTGTATAACTCTATGTGTCTAACTAGTAATAGACAAGAATTCCATATGTTCATAATCTGTCTAAACCTCAGTATTTTTGTCTTTGTAAAATGATTCTTTTTTGGCAATTGTAGTAATATTGCTTTTGATTTTTAATTTGTTTTTCTTTCATAACTAAATTAAAAATCTCTTTATTAGGATTTTTATTGAAAAGTGGCTTCTCTGGCCTTTGTTCATTTTTTTTTAGCTTATCTGCCTTTTACCATTGTTCTGTTTTATATATTCTATATATTCTAGAACCTTCATCATATGTGTATGTATTACAAATATTTCTTATACTTTGTCTGTACTTTTTATTCTCTTAAAGCTCTCTTTGAATAAACATGTTCTTAAATTTAATTTCTTCAATTCACCTGTCCATCTATCTGTACATTTTTTTGGTCTACCAATTTTTGCATGTACTATTCATGTTTACCATAAATTCAATTCAGCCTTTATCAGTTCATCAACAGATTCTCCTGTTTCCTTCTAAACACCTTGTTATTTATATTTTATATTTAGATATATAATTTATCCATCAGAATTTAATATTTGTGTATGCCATTCAAATGTCCAGTACTATGCTAAGGAGAATCCCATTGACCCCACCACAATGTAATGTCATCTTCAGCATGAATCTGTTGACTACATATGTATGGTTCTGGACTATCTATCCTTTTTACCTATTCATCTATCCTTTTTCCAATATAATACTATTACCTGTTAATGTGGGTTCACCAAATGTGCCTTTTTAAAAAATTGTCTTATAATTGTTTGCTATTTATGTCTTCATATGTGTTTCAGAATCAGCTCTTCATAACTTCTCACTAAAAGCTAATTTCTGGGATTCTGGATTTTTAATTGACATTGTGTTTCATTTGAGAGGGACTGACATCTATCTACAACTAACTAACTATATATATATTTACATATATATAGATAAATATATATATAACATGATTTATTTATATAATGTTATATATAACTAAAATATCATATTATATATATCCAATATATAACATATATTCAATATATAATATGATGTTTTAGTACATTTCTCTTTGTCTATAATATTTTGTAGTTTTCTTGTAAAATTTTAGGCTTTTTTGTTACAGTGTTCTTAAGTATTTTATGGTATTTCAAATAGTATTCATTTCTTAATTATTTAAAAAATTGGCACTATATAAGCATAATTAACTTTAATTAACCTTGTGGCTACTAACCTTACTGCACTCATTCATTGACTCTGAAACTTAGTTTCAAGATTTTTCCTAATTTCATACATACAAAATTATATCATCTCTAATAAGGACAATGTTTTTTTCTTCTCTATGTTTATGCCTTTTATAGTAACTGAAGTCAACTGTTAAAAAGTTGTACTTATAGCAGTTATTATTGTTTCAGAGAACAAGTTTTTGATAATTCACTATTATTGTGTTATCTGCTATATGATATTTACAAGATTCCATTTATCAAATTAATGAAATTGACATTTATTTTTAGTTAAGCAGATACTTATCATGATTATGTACTATTAACTTCAATTAACACAGCACTTTGGCAAGGCTTCAGGTCTGTAAAAAAATGCTGAAATAAATAAAAGGTATAAATTAATGACATTATAAAGGGAAGATTTTTCTGATACTCTCATCAATATCTCTTAATATCTCTTAATAGACTTAAGAACAAGTGTCCTTATTAATTCCCATATAGATGATTTTGATAATTTTAAATGCATCAAAATATAATATCATTTACAATTTTTCTAATTGTCATTGATAAAGTGCTTAAATATTTCATTACAATGTTTCAATTCTATCAGCATTGGAATGAGAATTCTCACTGACCCTGGATATCTGTAGAATAAAATAGCTAGATTTATTTTCACTATAAGTGTAGCAAATCTAAATAAGAAACATAAAGGAAGGTCTATGTATGAATGACAGTCAGTTAAATTTTTGGAGTCATGGAAATAAAAAAAATTTGATATATAGGAATTTTTAAACAATTGATTAAATAAAATGACCATTTTTGTGTCAACATTATAATCTAAATTAATTATTATAGAGAGGATTTTTTCTTTAATTAAAACTTACAGTTCATCAGCACACCAATTTGCTTTATTGGTTTTTTTTTTTTTTTTTTTGTGTGTGTGTGTGTGTGGGTTTTCTAATTTATCATTCAAAGCAAATTACTTGGACTTCAATGAAATTTCCATTTGCTGTGAACTTACCCTGGTGATTTTCAAAACTACCTGGTCTAATGCCAAACTAAAAATTCTTATTAAGTGTCAGGGTTTCCTCTCAGCAATACTAAGAGAGAATAAAATAATTTGTGGGTAGAGTTTCAGATCAAGAAAGGAATTGATCTTTATCTAGTCTAAATTCCTTTCCCTCCCCCATCTTTATAGACAGAACAAAACATCAGACAGACCAACTGACCTCTACAAGGTCAAAAACTTTGTAACAATTTAGCAAACTGATAATATTGGGATTTCTTTTCCAAAATTCTACAACACTGTAAGATGAGGAGCACCTTCTGGTTTTAAGTTGCAAACCCTGATGTTTAGAAATAAATAACAGTATAAATGTTTCCTACAATCCCAGAGTCAGGACTTGATCTATACTATTGCTTCTCTTGACAAAAAACATTCATATACATATCTATATATATATAAAAATCAATTAAAATCATGTGATAATGTGACAAGAGAGGAAGAAGGAAATGCCAAAAGAAGTGGCAGATCTTAAACATATTGATATAGTTGCAGTATCCAAACATCTAAGCCTCATTTCTATTTTAATTCAAGAATGCAATTATAAAAATATCTTCTGAGCTTATCTTTTTCTTTCAATTGGCTTTAACAAAATCTTCATACACCTCTGCTAACAGAATATTCATTCTGTAATATCCTGTCTTTTACTTATGTAGATTTCCAAGATGTGCTGTCCTAACACAACTGGAAAAAGAATCTTGAAATTTTAATTATTTAGGGACCAAAGGGGTAGGTTTTGTGGGGGTCAGATAGTTTTATGGGATACAAGATAATCAACAGATCAAACATTAATAAGTATTTGTTTTATTGCATATTCTAATGGAATTTTTCAAAAGAATCATCCTGCTATTCCTCCAACATTAAAGATAACTACTTAGTTGATTTAACATTGAAAATATTTTCCCCAGAATTAGTTTTCTACATTATGAAACAAAAACTTGCATTATAAAACAAACTATAATTACAGAAACATTACAAAGCAGATATCTCACATCCAAAGTACCCATACAGCTCTCCTCTACCTGGACTCACTCATTCTAATACTGTTCTAATTTAAGCATTGACAAGTCAACCCTGTAACAAAAGCCAGGTTCATATGTTCATAGTCAAGTACCAGAAGAAACTGCTAGTTTGTCAGTAGAACATCAAAGTCATTCAAAGTCTAGATTTACAACCATAACACAAAAACATTTACCTCCACTACTTATTGCCAGATGCTTAATCTTCAACATTATACTAGATTTTTAATTGAAAAAATATAGAAGAGGTTGCTATTATTAAACTCATTTTCCAAGGGTATAAAGATAATCGAGAGTGATTTCAACATATCACTCTGGACAATCTACCTAATGCTGACTTTCAGAAAATCCAGTCCACAGGATAGCAATCAAAAGTTTTATTTAAGGAAATATCATGAGGGTAAGGGTAGTTGTAAAGACAGTCAATAAAAATTTTAGAACATCTCCAGAAATTTTGATTATTTGATGTGGACATTTGGATATGTGCAAAAATCTTCACATTTACATTAGAGAACCTTAATTTCTGTTATGGTTTAGATGTCAGGTGTCCACCAAAATCTCATGTATGAGGCAACGCAAAAAAGTTTAGAGGTCAAATGATTGAGTTATGAGAATTTTAACCTAATCAGTGTGTTAATAACTTGATAGGGATGAACTGAGTGGTGACTGTTGACAGTTGTGGTGTGGCTGGAGGAGGTGGGTCACTGGGGGAGTTTTATGTTTTAATTTATGTTTTAAATATTTTAATTTACATTTAGGGTATACAGTTTGTGAGCCAAGCTTCGTCTTTCTCTGCTTCCTGGTGCTGTGTCTTGAGCTTCTTCTCTAAACCACATTCTGCTGCCATGATATTCTGGACTGAGACCTCTGAAACCTTGAGTCCCAAATAAACTTTTACTCCTCTAAAATTGTTCTTGTCATATCTTTTGGGTCACAGCAGTGAAAAAAAAATGATTAAAATAATTTTCAATATTAAACTTTCATCTGCAATAGCTTATAATTTACTTCATAAAATGATAATAAATTTCTGGCCAATAAAATGGCAATGGATTAATGTGACCCAGGTGAAAGCTTCTCAGTGTAAATTCTGCCCACTGACTATCTGTATATCCACTAGCTTCGTAATAGAAACATCTTTATATGTACACATAGAATTATCGTGTGAGACATTGTTTGAATGAAAGTATTGCCATGAGTATTTTAAAGCCTAATAGAAGGTGATTTATTCTGTCAAGAAATCTTAGAATCTGAGAGGCACTATTAAGCTTAGTAAATTTGATAAGACTGGTCATAAAGTAGAAAATATGGGAAAAACATTTTCAAGTCATGTGTCTAATAAAGACCTAATATTTCAAACATAATCAAAATTAAATGACAAATAACCCAAATAAAAACTTTTGAAGACTCAAGTATACATTTTTTTTTCAAAGAAGAGAGACAAATGGCTACAAAAACAATGTAAAGCCTGGGGTAGTGCCTCACTGGTAGAGCACTTGCTTAGCAAGTGTGAGGCCCTTGGTTTGATCCTCAGCACACATGTAAATAGATAAAATAAAGGTATTGTATCCATTTGCAGTGAAAAAGTAAATTTTAAAAATGAAAAGATGCTCCACATTGTTTCCCACAGAGTAGAACCACATTAAGATACTCTTTCATACTAAGATAGCTAAGGTAAAAAAAAAAAAAAAGATGGGAAATAACCATGTTGATGATATTACAGTTTGGATGTTGAAGGACTCCCCCAAAGGTCCATGAATTAAAGGCTTGGTCCCTGGGATGGTGCTATGGGAAGGTGATGGAACCTTGGGAGTTTAGGCCAAATGGCAGTTCCTTAGTTCATTGGTGTTCTGTCATTGCAGGGAAGAGGGAACTCATATTTGCTTGCTTATCCTTCTTTTGCTTCTAGCCATGAAGATTGCAATTTTCTTCACACATACCCTTGACTATTGACATATATCACTCCCCCTCAAAAGCAATAGGTTTTTCCTGATATTGGGCTAGAACCTCAAATATTATGAGATAAATAAACCTTCTTTGCTCTTATAATTATATCTCAGGTATTTTGATACAGTAAAGCAAGACTGACTAATGCTGTGAGGATGTGGAAAAGTTGGAACTCCCATAAATTTCTGGGGAGATTTTTAAACAGGGCAACCACTTCAGAAAACTGCCTTAAATTCTTGGGGAAGCTAAATATGTAGTCAACAACAATGTATTGCACATTTACAATTACAGGAGGGTATATCTCCTGTTCTTTGTTATTTTAACAATAACAGCAACAAGTTAGATGTAAAGTCACCATGTGATTCAGCACTTTCATTCTTAAGTATTTTCCCAAGAAAATTTATTATGTAATCCACTCAAAAATTTGTACACAAATGTGTACAGCAACAATATTCATAATAACGAAAAGTAAAAGCAGCCCAAATACTCACCAACTGACAATAATAACCAAAATGTGGCATGTCCATATGATAGTATATTATGCAACTACCAAAAGTGATGAAGTATTGCTACATGCTAAAATTCTGATGAAGCTTGAAAACATAATCCAACATGAAATAATCCAGATGCAAACTATTACAAGTTACACTATTCTATTTACGGAAACATTCAGACTGGGCAAATTCAGAGACAAGGTAGATGGAAGGTTGTCTGGGGAAGGGGGTCAAGTAATTAATGACTATTAATGGATACGAGTGTCTTTTTAGGACATTACAAATATTCTTAAATTAGTGTTCATTGCACAATTTTATAAAAAAAGCACTTTACTAAAACTCACTGTATCATACTTTTAGAGGTGAATATTATATATGTGGATTATATATCAATTTAAAATCCCTAAAAGTAGATGGTGAGGTAATTTGAAAAAAGCCCCCAAATACTTGAAAACAGAACTGAAACCAGTGTTTAAAATAAAAATAAAATAGTAAAATATCTGAATAAAATTCCCCTGTAAACAAAAAATATACTTGGGAAGTCCTACTGCTGAAGCAGAAGTGGTAAGCACACAATAGATTTCAGGGATCTTGTCACCTCTTTCCTTTGAAAAGGAAGCAAATCCAAGTTATCAGTATGGCAAGAAGTTTCAATTAACTAAACTTAAATTGTCATAGGCTTAGAATCTATAGATCTCTTATGTTAAATGCTTATTATATTTTCAGTTTTGGGCAAATAAATAGTGAATTCAGGTTTTCACTAAAGCCAACTATGTAATAAATGTTTAATTTGCAAAGTCACTCAATTATGAGCATTTGCTAAGAAGAAAATCAAAATATGGCCATATAAATTTTTAAGGTCCTTGGCAAAGTCATATTTACAGTAAATGTGGATGCATTTGCAGCAGTTTAATTTTTATAATGTATAAATTAGCTGTGACTAATGGTCTCATAGCAATTTTGCTAAATTTTTCAATTTTTCAATATGTCAAGAGGTTTTTGTGGGCCTAATAATACCCAGAGACTCCAGCCTGTGGCTCTTGCCTAGCAACGCAGGCAGTTCCTTGACAAAAGTGTCCAAACACTGACATTGAAACACTTGTATTTTGTAAAGTCCCTATGATTGGCTGCATTTTTAAACACTGGCACCCAAGTTTTCTTTCTAAAATACAGTCTTGGTGGGACTGCAAATTGGTGGGGCCAATTTGGAAATCAGTATGGAGATTCCTTGGAAAGCTGGGAATGGAACCACCATTTGACCCAGCTATTCCCCTTCTCGGTCTATTCCCTAAAGACCTAAAAAGAGCATACTACAGGGACACTGCTACATTGATGTTCATAGCAGCACAATTCACAATAGCAAGACTGTGGAACCAACCTAGATGCCCTTCAATAGACCAATGGATAAAAAAAAAAAATGTGGCATTTATACACAATGGAGTATTACTCTGCATTAAAAAATGACAAAATCATAGAATTTGCAGGGAAATGGATGGCATTAGAGCAGATTATGCTAAGTGAAGCTAGCCAATCCCTAAAAAACAAATGCCAAATGTCTTCTTTGATATAAGGAGAGTAACTAAGAACAGAGTAGGGACTAAGAACATGAGAAGAAGATTAACATTAAACAGGGATGAGAGGTGGTGTTGAGAGCCACAGCCAAAGGGGCCCCAGCAAACTTCCAGCTGCCAGCAAACTTCCAGCTGCTGGCTGATGATTGGCTCACAGTGGCCCCAGCAACATCTAGCTGATTGGCTCCTCTGCGGTGATGTTCATTGGGCTGTTTCCCTGCCCTTCAAGCTGCCAGCTGATGATTGGCTCACAGTGGCCCCAGCAACATCTAGCTGATTGGCTCCTCTGCAGTCATGTTCATTGGGCTGTTTCCCTGCCCTTCAGACTACGGAACTGCTCATTGGGGGACTTCTTTGGCTGTGGCTCTCAACACCACCTCTCATCCCTGTTTAATGTTAATCTTCTTCTCATGTTCTTCGTCCCTACTCTGTTCTTAGTTACTCTCCCATCCCTCCCAGCAAGGTGGGAGGGAAAGGGAGAGAGAAGGGAAATTGCATGGAAATGGAAGGAGACCCTCAGGGGTATACAAAATTACATACAAGAGGAAGTGAGGGTAAGGGAAAAAAATACAAGGGGGAGAAATGAATTACAGTACAGGGATAGAGAGAGAAGAGGGGAGGGGAGGGGGGATAGTAGAGGATAGGAAAGGCAGCAGAATACAACAGACACTAGTATGGCAATATGTAAATCAATGGATGTGTAACTGATGTGATTCTGTAATCTGTATACGGGGTAAAAATGGGAGTTCATAACCCACTTGAATCAAAGTATGAAATATGATATATCAAGAACTATGTAATGTTTTGAACAACCAACAATAAAAATAAAAAAAAAATAAATGTATATAATGTTAAAAAAATAAAATAAAATAAAAACATCCTGACAAAAATAAAAATAAAATACAATCTGATTCCTCAAAAAACCTGGAATGGAGCCACCATTTGACCCAGCTATCCCACTCCTCAGTTATACCCAAAGGGCTTATAATCAGCATACTACAGTGATACAGCCACATCAATGTTTAGAGCAGCTTAATTCACAATAGCTAAACTATGGAACCAACATAGATGCCTTTCAACAGATGAATGGATAAGGAAAATGTGGTACATATACACAATGGAATATTACTCAACCTTAAAGAAAAATGAAATCACAGCATTTGTAGGTAAATGGATGGAACTAGAGAACATCATGCTAAGTGAAATAAGCCAATCTCAAAAACCCAAAGGCCAAATATTTTCTTTGATTAGTGAATGTTGATTCATAGTGGGGTGAGGGGGTAGGGAAGAATGAAGAAATTTTGGATTGTGTAGAGGGGAGTGAAGAGAGGGGTGGGGCTTTGGGGATGGGAAGAAGAGTGGAATGAGACAGACATTATACCCTATATACATGTATGATTATGCTACTGATGTGACTCTATACCATATACAGCCAGAGGAATGAGAAATTGTGCTTCATTTGAGTACAATGTGTCAAAATGCGTTCTACTGTCATCTATAACTAATTAGTACCAATTTTTAAAAAGAGAAGAAGGGAGACCAGAAAATAGAAGAAGGGAATCAAGGGTAGGGAGGGGAGAGAAAAGGGAGGTACTGGGGAATGAAATTGATCAAATTATACTGTTTTATTGTGTATGCATATGAATATATTACAACAAATCAAAAAAGAAAAATAAGAATAGATAATGTTATGGGTTAAATTATATCTTGTAAAGCATTTGTATAAATTCTAATCCCACACCCCCGAATAAGGCCTTCTTTTCAGAATTGTCAGTAATACCATGTAATTATCTAAGATGGGGTTATAAGGGAATAGGGAAAGCTGTTGTTTTAGGGTGACTGGTGTGTCCTTATAAGGAGAGGAGGGCTGGCAGCTGTTTCAGTGGGACTTTTGCTTTTACAAGGAAAGTAGGATGGGCTGCTCAGTTGGTGGGCCTTGTGTCCATATAAGGAAGGCAGGGCAAGCTGCTGATGCCCTGTGCCTTGTAACCATTAGTGATTATCTTCTTTCCTATCTAATTGAATTTTCATATGAAATATTTGAATTTCCATCCATTTAATTTTAGGTATGTTTAACAGGTATTTCTGTGCAGTTCCCCTGAACATTCCCATGAGCCAGAGAAATATCTCTGGTGTGAACCTATAGTAGCATTGCATCAGTACCAGAAAATGCTGTTCTTGTACATCAGTTCCCCTCAGTTAGTGGTGTCACAATGCAACATGTATGCGTCATGTATAGGACTATATAGAGAAATTATGATGAACCTTTATGTCTCCTTCTCATCCCCACAGGTGTTAAAACATTGTTCTATGGTGTTTTAGGGAACAGAGAATTTTGTTGCAGTATCACCATGTGAATGAGGTGCTACCATCTTCTTGACATCAGTTATTCCAAGTTAGAAGAAAAGGAATTGAATACTTTGAGTGTAGATACTGTTGTGGTCTTTCAAAGAAAGAAGTTATTACAGATTTTGAGGTTGAAAATGAAACGTACATTGAAGTTCCATACAAATATTAATTTCTGAACAAGTAAATATCAGTCTCCATAACCCATTAAAGCAAAAAAAAATGTCTGGAGTCCTTCCTTATTCCTAATTTGCAAATAGAAGCAGTTCTGGAGGCCCAAAAGGGAGATGACCCCTGGGAGTTATTGTCAGGCATGACTGGACTTGTGAGTAAATTTCAAAGAGCAGCTATATAAAAGAATGACCACAGCTAGAGTTTTGTCCATAAGTACAGGAAGGGATTTTGTCCATAAGTACAGGAAGCTCTTGGTGGTGTCCTGTCAGACTCCTGGATAGTTAGTGTGTTTGGTGGTTGGTGGTTGGTTATGGTGGTCTTTGGATATTGGTTCTTTGTTTTGGGCTTGTTGTTTTGTCTTGTGTTTTTGATTTGAATTTGTTGTTTTGGTTGTTTTTTGTTTTTGTTTTTGTTTTGTTTGGGGTTTTTTGTTTATTTGTTTGTTTTAGCTAGCATCCTTGGGTGGCATTCTAGTTTAGGATGTATAGCCAGAGTAGTGAGACTAATGTAGTGTGGCAGGAGCCCAGCTCCTACAAGAAGGCAGTTATGAGAAACCAGTATGAGTCCCTGAGGGATATTGGGCATGGTGGGTTTGGCCACATAAAACTAGCCTGCCATCAAACCCAATGGGACACAGGTAGCAGTGAAAGTCCCTCCAAAGACTGTTGAGAGCCACAGCCAGGTCGGGATGACGCCTGGCATTTTGCCAGAAGGAGTGGTTGGGAGGTGACACCATCGAGCCATTAGGATGATGGTGATTAAGTTAAGCTGTGTATAATTATTAAGATAATGATTGATTTCTGTAACTGGATGATGCTAAATTGAAACAAGCTGTGTATTCAGTTGTGTATATAAACCTCTGCTGTCCAGCAATAAGGCGGCTCCTGCTACTTCGGGTGCCCACTACTTTTTAGTTCTCGTGGAGTTCCCGTTGAGTTCCCTTTGGCTCTCGGAGTTTCTGTGGAGTTCTGAAGAGTTCCCATGGGGTTCAGGCAATAAAGGAGTTTCTGTTTGAACCTACAAGTGGCTAGTGACCTCCCAGTTATTTTGTGCCCAGCCAGACTGCAGCAAAAGACAGTGCAGAAATTCCCAATCCTCTCCGAACCGGATATGATGAGGAGCCTGGAGCATCCCAATGTGATTCAGTTTGTTCAGGTTGTTGAGACCCACAGAAATATCTACATAGTGATGGAGCTCACAGGTTGGAGATAGCTGTTGGACCACAATCCACAGGTGGCATACAGGAGAAAGAGGCCTGCAGACTTTTCTCTCAGATAGTGATTGCTGTGGGTTACTGCCATGACAAGGGCATCATGCACCAAGACCTGAAGCCAGAGAACATAATGGTGGATGCCAGAGGCCACATCAAACTTATTGACTGGTTTCAGCACCACAGTCATGCCTGGGCAGAAACTGCATGAGTTCTGAGGCACTCTCTTGCCCCCAAAACTATCCTGAGGCAAGTTTATGATGGGTCCCCAGTGTACATCTGGAACCTGGGTGTCATTCTGTATTTTATGTTGACAGAGAGGCACCCAATTATGGGACCCACTGCTAAGGAGATGCTGAGGCAGATCCTGCTTGGAACCTACTGCGTCCCTCCCTGTGTTTCTGTGGCAGCACAAATTCTCGTCTGCCAATATTGACCCTGCATCCCATGAAGCAGCCCACAGCCAAGCATATCCTTCAGCACCCTTGGCTGATGCAGGGTGAGCAGTATTTACCCCATGAATATGGTGAGGCCTTCCCCTATCACCCAGACCCCAAAATACTGACAGTAATGTTCCATAAGGATTATTATCTATGCCAGACCGGGGTGTCTCTGGCCAAAAGAAAGTTCAATGCATCCATGGCTACTTACCTTATACTGGAGCACCAGGAAAGCCAGGGGCAGGCTGCATATTCCAGGTGCATGTGCCTCCCAGGGTTAAGCCTCACCCACCCCCCTTGGAAATTTCTGGTTCCCCTATCCTCCCAAAGATGTGTCCCAGTGAGCCTGCTCTTCACCCCTTCCCCTTGCCCTGTGAGCCTCTGCTTCCTGAGGAGGCCCAATAGTCAGGGCAGAAACACATCATAAAGGCCAGCCAGCCTGCATCCATTTCCACTACCCACCTGCAAGATTTGATTTAGCCTCCTAGACTGACTGTGAGCAACCCTATGCCAACAGAAGGTTCTGGATGCGGGTGACTGGGAGGATTGCTACCTGTGTCCAACAACTGTGCTGTTGCATGCCATGTGTCAGCAGTAAGGTGGCTCCAATGTAAGTGGGCAGAAACCTGCCAGACTCATAGTGTGGCTCCAATGAAGGGGAGAGGTGACCAGACTAATCCAGCACACAGCCAGAGGACCCTGAGCTCTGTGGATCTTGACACCTTGCATAGGCATCTTTCATGTGGACTCTGAACAGCTGCAGGAGAAACCTGTGCAAACTACTTTAGGTTTCTCTGCTTGGGTTTTAGTCGAAAGCACTTCTTCATCCACCTGGGCATCAGGAATCCCTTCTGCCCCCACCTGCAGAAGACATCAGAGACTGTTCTCCCTGGGACACTCTCCCTGCACTACTCCTCTGTCCTTTCTCCCATTCTTCTGAGATATTTCATAATAAATTTGTTTCAGACAAAAATTAATAAAATACAATCTGATCATTTCAGAGTAAGTACAGAACAGATGAAATCCGAAGATTGTCAGCTACATTGTTTTCAGTTTCCTATCTCATGTAGCTACACTAAGAGCCCTGGATTCCTAGCAAACCAGACTTTACCTTTGATGATCCTCTCTTCCTCCTTTGTACCCATCCAGTCTTGAGGCACAGGCCCCTGCCTGAGAAGTTCTGGGCTGGGCTGTTTAAGCCAGCTCAATGTTGAGTTGTGAGCAGAAGGGTCATTCTTAGGCTCTCTGCATTCATTCCTTTGGTGAAAGCAGTGATGATATTTCATTGGCAAATTCTAAAATTCTAGTTTAAACATACTCAGAAGGAAAACTTACTGATCTCTAGTCCAGATAAAGGGACCATTTGATGTATTTGATACAAGAGAGCTTAATGGAGTACTAGGGTGTGAAGTTGAAGAATTAGCTGATGAGATGTGTGCATTTACTGGTCTTTGCTTCACTTCTTCATGCATTTTTCCCCTCAGGAGTTTAAAGAGGGAAAAGAGTCTTTGGGGTAAGGAAGAATACATCACTTACCATCTCCCTTCTTCTCCAACAATATTTAAATACTTAAATCACGATAATTGGATGTCCCAGTTACACGCATCCTCTCCATAGACTCTTTATGAGTGATGTCTTAGAATGTTCTTCCTCCCTTTTGCCCACCTGGAAGAGTCCTCTTCCTTCTTTAAGCATTAAATTAGATACAACAGGTCCAGCAACCTGCCGAGTGAGAGAACAGCTACGCGCGCCTGCAGGGAACGCGGACAGGACCCAAAAGTAGGACAGGGCCGGCGGCTTGCTGAAGGGCAGGCCCCTCCCCTCGCCCAGTGTCTGCAAGGTAGGTGGGGCTGTGACCACTGGCAGATCGGGCCAAGCGGCCTACTGAGGGGTGGAACCGGCCCCTCCCCCAGTGCCTGCAAGCTAAGCAAACCTTCGACCCATCGGGAGGTCAGGCCCAGCAACCTGCGGAGTGACAGAGGTGCCCCTCGTGCCTGCTGGGTAGGCGGACCTTTGACCGACCAGCAGAGCAGACCTAGGGCCTGCCAGCGTAACAGACGGATCACACAAATTGGAGGAGGATCACAGCCACTACCTGCCCTGCAAGGTGATCCTTCAACCATACAAGAGCAATATAAATAAATAGAGGGAAAATTTCAAACACACAACAGTTTCACCAAGCAGAAAGAAACACCAGCAGTATGAAAAGACAAGGAAAGAAAGGACCACAGGCAATGCAGGTCAACTCAACTTTAGAAGAGGTAATAGGGGCAACAGATGGAATGTCAGATAGAGAGGTCAGGATATACATGCTTCAGATGATCTGGAGTCTCAAGGAAGACATGAGACAGCAAAATCAGATAATGAAAGACCACATTGACAAACAAATCCAGGAAGTAAAAGATCAATTTCACAGGGAGATAGAGGTAATAAAAAACAAACAAATAGAAATCCTAGAAATACAGGAAACAATAAACCAACTTAAAAACTCAATTGAGAATACTACCAGCAGAGTAGATCACCTAGAAGAGAGAACATCAGACAATGAAGACAAAGTATTGCAACTGGAAAAGAACATAGACAGCTCAGCAAGTCTGCTAAGAAACCATGAGCAGAACATCCAAGAATTATGGGACAATATCAAAAGACCAAATTTAAGAGTCATTGGGATACAGGAAGGCACAGAGCTCCATACCAAAGGAATAAAAAGTCCATTCAGTGAAATAATACGAGAAAACTTCCCAGACTTAAAGAATGAGACAGAATCCCAAATCCTAGAAGCCTACAGGACGCCGAATGTGCAAAATCATAAGAGATCCACACCTAGACACATTATAATGAAGATGTCCAACATACAGAATAAGGAGAGAATTTTAAAAGCTGCAAGAGAAAGAAAGCAGATTACATTTAGGGGTAAACCAATCAGGATAACAGCTGATCTCTCAACACAGACTTTGAAAGCTAGAAGATCCTGGAATAACATATTTCAAACACTGAAAGAAAATGGGCTCCAACCAAGAATCGTGTATCCGGCGAAATTAAGCTTCAGGTTAGAAGATGAAATTAAAACCTTCCACGATAAACAAAAGTTAAAAGAATTCGCAGCTAGAAAACCATCTCTTCAAAAAATCCTTGGCAAAACATTACAGGAAGAGGAAATGGAAAATAACATTGAAAACCAACAATGGGAGGTAGGACAGTAAAGGGGGGAAAGTAGTCAAAGAGGATAACAAATCAGGTTTAGTAACATCATTAAACAAATATGGATAGAAGAACAAACCATATCTCAATAATAACCCTAAATGTTAATGGCTTAAACTCACCAATTAAGAGACACAGGCTAGTAGAATGGATCACAAAACAAGACCCAACAATATGCTGCCTACAGGAGACGCATCTGATAGGAAAAGATATTCATAGACTGAAGGTGAAAGGCTGGGAAAAATCATACCACTCATATGGACTGCGGAAACAAGCAGGAGTGTCCATACTCATATCCAATAAAATAGATTTCAAGCCAAAGTTAATCAAAAGGGATAAAGAAGGACACTTCATACTGCTCAAGGGAACCATACACCAACAAGACATAACAATCATAAATATATATGCCCCAAATAATGGTGCAGCTGTGTTCATCAAGCAAACTCTTCTCAAGTTCAAGAGTCTAATAGACCACCATACAATAATCATGGGAGACTTCAACTCACCTCTCTCACCACTCGACAGATCTACCAAACAAAAGTTAAATAAGGAAACTATAGAACTCAACAACACAATCAACAACCTAGACTTAATTGACATATATAGACTATACCACCCAACATCAAGTAGTTACACTTTTTTCTCAGCAGCACATGGAACCTTCTCAAAAATAGACCATATATTATGTCACAGGGCAACTCTTAGACAATATAAAGGGGTAGAGATAATACCATGCATCTTATCTGATCATAATGGAATGAAACTGAAAATCAATGATAAAAGAAGGAAGGAAAAATCAAGCATCACTTGGAGAATGAACAATAGGTTGGTGAATGATCAATGGGTTTTAGAAGACATCAAGGAGGAAATTAAAAACTTCCTAGAGTCAAATGAAAACACAGACACAACATATCGGAATCTATGGGACACATTGAAAGCAGTTCTAAGAGGAAAATTCATTGCTTGGAGTTCATTCCTCAAAAAAAGAAAAAAACAACAAATAAATGATTTCATACTTCATCTCAAAATCCTAGAAAAAGAAGAGCAAAACAATAGCAAAAGAAGTAGAAGGCAAGACATAATTAAAATTAGAGCTGAAATTAATGAAATTGAAACAAAAGAAACAATTGAAAAAATTGACAAAACTAAAAGTTGGTTCTTTGAAAAAATAAATAAAATCGACAGACCCTTAGCCATGCTAACAAAGAGAAGAAGAGAGAGAACCCAAATTACTAGCATACGGGATGAAAAAGGCAATATCACAACAGACACTTCAGAAATACAGAAGATAATTAGAAATTATTTTGAATACTTATACTCCAATAAAATAGAAGATAGTGAAGGCATAGATAAATTCCTTAAGTCTTATGATCTGCCCAGATTGAGTCAGGAGGATATAGACAACCTAAACAGACCAATAACAATAGAGGAAATAGAAGAAACCATCAAAAGATTACCAACTAAGAAAAGCCCAGGACCGGATGCGTATACAGCAGAGTTTTACAAATCCTTTAAAGAGGAACTAACACCAATACTTTTCAAGCTATTTCAGGAAATAGAAAAAGAGGGAGAACTTCCAAATTCATTCTACGAAGCCAACATCACCCTGATTCCGAAACCAGACAAAGACACTTCAAAGAAAGAAAACTACAGACCAATATCTCTAATGAACCTTGACGCAAAAATCCTCAATAAAATTCAGGCAAATCGGATTCAAATACATATCAAAAAAATTATACACCATGATCAAGTAGGATTCATCCATGGGATGCAAGGCTGGTTCAATATACGGAAATCAATTAATGTTATTCACCACATCAATAGACTTAAAAATAAGAACCATATGATCATCTCGATAGATGCAGAAAAAGCATTCGACAAAGTACAGCATCCCTTTATGTTGAAAACTCTAGAAAAATTAGGGATAACTGGATCATACCTCAACATTGTAAAAGCAATCTATGATAAGCCACAGGCCAGCATCATTCTGAATGGAGAAAAATTGAAGGGATTCCCTCTAAGATCTGGTACAAGACAGGGATGCCCTCTCTCACCACTTCTGTTCAACATAGTCCTCGAAACACTGGCCAGAGCAATTAGACAGACGAAAGAAATTAAAGGCATAAAAATAGGAAAAGAAGAACTTAAATTATCACTATTTGCAGATGATATGATTCTATACCTAGCAGACCCAAAAGGGTCTACAAAGAAGCTATTAGAACTAATAAATGAATTCAGCAAAGTGGCAGGATATAAGATCAACACGCATAAATCAAAGGCATTCCTGTATATCAGCGACAAACCCTCTGAAACGGAAATGAGGACAACTACTCCATTCACAATATCCCCCCAAAAAATAAAATACTTGGGAATCAACCTAACAAAAGAGGTGAAAGATTTATACAATGAAAATTACAGAACCTTAAAGAAAGATATAGAAGAAGACCTTAGAAGATGGAAAAATATACCCTGCTCATGGATAGGCAGAACTAACATCATCAAAATGGCGATATTACCAAAAGTTCTCTATAAGTTCAATGCAATGCCAATCAAAATCCCAACAGCATTTCTTGTAGAAATAGATAAAAGAATCATGAAATTCATATGGAATAATAAAAGACCCAGAATAGCAAAAACAATACTAAGCAGGAAGTGTGAATCAGGTGGTATAGCAATACCAGACTTCAAACTATACTACAGAACAATAGTAAGAAAAACAGCATGGTACTGGTACCAAAACAGGCGGGTGGACCAATGGTACAGAATAGAGGACACAGTAACCAATCCACAAAACTACAACTATCTTATATTTGATAAAGGGGCTAAAAGCATGCAATGGAGGAAGGATAGCATCTTCAACAAATGGTGCTGGGAAAACTGGAAATCCATCTGCATCAAAATGAATCTGAATCCCTATCTCTCGCCATGCACAAAAGTTAACTCAAAATGGATCAAGGAGCTTGATATTAAATCAGAGACATGGCATCTGATAGAAGAAAAAGTTGGCTATGATCTACATACTGTGGGATCAGGCTCCAAATTCCTCAATAGGACACCCATAGCGCAAGAGTTAACAACTAGAATCAACAAATGGGACTTACTCAAACTAAAAAGTTTTTTCTCAGCAAAAGAAACAATAAGAGAGATAAACAGGGAGCCTACATCCTGGGAACAAATCTTTACTCCACACACTTCAGATAGAGCCCTAATAACCAGAATATATAAAGAACTCAAAAAATTAGACAATAAGATATCAAATAACCCAATCAATAAATGGGCAAAGGACCTGAACAGACACTTCTCAGAGGAGGACATACAATCAATCAATAAGTACATGAAAAAATGCTCACCATCGCTAGCAGTCAGAGAAATGCAAATCAAAACCACCCTAAGATACCATCTCACTCCAGTAAGATTGGCAGCCATTAGGAAGTCAAACAACAATAAGTGCTGGAGAGGATGCGGGGAAAAGGGCACTCTTGTTCATTGCTGGTGGGACTGCAAATTGGTGCAGCCAATTTGGAAAGCAGTATGGAGATTTCTTGGAAAGCTGGGAATGGAACCACCATTTGACCCAGCTATTCCCCTTCTCGGTCTATTCCCCAAAGACCTAATAAGAGCATGCTACAGGGACACTGCTACATCGATATTCATAGCAGCACAATTCACGATAGCAAGATTGTGGAATCAGCCTAGATGCCCTTCAATAGATGAATGGATAAAAAAATGTGGCATTTATACACAATGGAGTATTACTCTGCATTAAAAAATGACAAAATCATAGAATTTGGAGGGAAATGGATGGCATTAGAGCAGATTATGCTAAGTGAAGCTAGTCAATCTTTAAAAAACAAATACCAAATGACTCCTTTGATATAAGGGGAGGAAACAAGGACAGGGTAGGGACGAAGAGCTTGAGACGAAGATTTACATTAACAGGGTTGAGAGGTGGGAGGGAAAGGAAGTGAGAAGGGAAATCGCATGGTAATGGAAGGCGATCCTCAGGGTTATACAAAATGACATATAAGAGGAAAGGAGGGGTAAGACAAGATAATACAAATGGAAGAAATGATTTACAGTAGAAGAGGTAGAGAGAGAAAAGGGGAGGGGAAGGGAGGGGAGGGGAGGGGGGATAGTAGAGAATAGGACAGACAGCAGAATACATCAGACACTAGAAAGGCAATATGTCAATCAATGGAAGGGAAACTGATGTGATTCAGCAATCTGTATACGGGGTAAAAGTGGGAGTTCATAACCCACTTGAATCAAACTGTGAAATATGATGTACTAAGAACTATGTAATGTTTTGAATGACCAACAATAAAAAAAAAACAACATGAAACTAGATAACAATCAAGTGTTTTCTGATGTAATAAACATCTAACTGTTGTTTGGTTAAAAAAATAAATAAATAAAAATAAATAAATAAATTAGATACAACATTATCTGGGAAGTCCCTTGGGAAAAATCAACAGTTTTCCAATTGCCTATACAAAGCTATACTTTAGTTTTTTTTTTAATTATATTTTAAACACTGGCAAACACTAGCTCTTACATTTGCAGATTCTTTGGAAGGAATGGAGACATACTGTATGTATCCCTGTATTCTCATAACCTAACCTAATACATTTTGCAGAATTCCTATCAGCCGACTGTATTCTAAATTGCTTTAAATATTAAGGTGAAAATCTAAAGAAAAAAACAAATGAGTAGATTGGAATGCATAAGTAGATTTACTGAGCCCAATTTCTTAGTAATGAAACCAGAGATTTGGAGAGATGCAAATGATTGATTTCATGAACTCCAAACAGCTTGTTAACATCTTTCATTTAATTTTAAAGTCTACTCACCACTACTCTTTTACACACAACTCATACTTCACAAACAGGTGAACATATTTCCTTTTCTGTACATGTTCCAAAGTTTTGCCTCTGTAGTTCTGCTCATGGTCTCTCTAAATCTGATGTATATTTAGAGTATCTCAAAAGCATGTTCTTTCTTATTTCCTAGACTACCTCAATTATATACCTATTAAATAAAAACCATTTACATTTTCATTCAAGTAATGCATTCTTTGACCATTGTAGTACATTTTCTGTTATGGTTTGGATGTGAGGTGTCTCCCAAAAGCTCATGAGACAATGCAAGAAGGTTCAGAGGTTAAATGATTGGGTTATGACATCTTTAACCCAGTCAGTAAATTACTCCCCCATGGAATTAATTGAGTGGTAACTGAAGATAGGTATGACAGAAGGAGGTGGATCCCTGGTGGTATGCCTTTGGGATACACATTTTGTATCTGGTCAGTGGAGTCTCTCTTTCTGTTCTTCCTGATCATCATGTGAGCCATTTTCTTCCATCACACTCTTTTACCATGGTGTTCAGCCTCACCTTGAGCCCTGAGGAATGGAGCCTGGTGTCTGTGGGCTGAGATCTCTGAAACTGTGAGCCTGCAAATAAACTTTTCCTCTTCTACAATTATTCTTGTCAGATCTTTGAGTTATAGCAGAAAAACAACTGACAAACATTTTCCTTACACTGTGTTGTAGTATTCACTGTGAAAGGACACAAAAGTGTCACTTGTTTGTGTATTAACTTGTCTACTAGACAGTAGGCTCTAGCTAAAGGGTCTTCTCATTATATATTTGCATCCCTTACTGGTTTGAGGTTAGAAAAAGTATCAAGTGACTTTTTTTTTAAATTTAATTCATGAAGCAGATCATGAGTGAGTTCCAAGAAAAGTTCAAATTGACCATGTGATTGTGTGATCATGAATGGGTCATTTTTTTCCTTTGTGGGTTTTGTATGTATAAATTAATAGTATTGTATAACTTTAATGCATTTTTAGTGTCTAATTTTAGATCTTAACTATTTCAACTATAAAAAATTGTGGTTTTCCTTTATTATTCCAAAGCTGGAGCATAAGTACGGTAGTTTTCTCCATGTTATTTGAAAAAAATCATTATGGTTTTAAAAATATATTTTATTTTTAGTTGAAAAATAATTACACATAGTCATATGCATATTTCAACAGATGAATAAATAAAATATATATGTTAATTTAAATATTTATGATCTGAACATGTCCCCCCAAATTCCTATATTGAAACTTCATTACCAATGTGGTATTAAGAAGTGGGGCCTTTGGGGATGTAATTAAATCATGATAGTTTCACCCTTACAAATGGAATTACTACTCTTATCAAAGATGCTTCATCTGGTATTATTTTCTTTCCTGTTTCTATTTTATGAGAAGACATCCCCAAGGGAACAGGCCCTAACCAAAAAGCTAAAATGCCTCCCATATCCTTGACATGAACTTCCCAACCTCCAAAATTACAAGAAACAAATGTGTATTATTTATAAATTACTGGAGTTTGTAATATTTTGTTATAGAAGCAGCAACAGGCTAAGACATGCATACAGTGAACCCTATTCACCCGTTATTTGTTGTATCTAGAGGACAATGTAAGAAGTGAAGCACAGAAAGACAGTACCACATGATTTCGCATACATGAGAAATTTTAAAGAGTTGAACTCAGAAGTAAAAATGGAATGGTGGTTACCAGAGGCTAGGAAAAGGGAGAAGGCAAATGTTGATCAAAGATTACCAAGAATCATATTTTTTTTCCAGATGGATGGGTTTGTCTTATAAATACAAATTATAATTTTTAACACTAATTTTGAGCATTCTGAAAATTCTCACAGCAGTAACAAATCGGAGCATGAAAGCAATACTAAAACAAGAAAAAACAGATACTTTTATGAATAACTATACTAATAATGTTTACAACAAAACAAGCAAAAAGAAAATGGACCCTATTTTTATTAGCATGATTGATTAATGATTCTTCTGGCATTAATTTTTTAAATAACCTTCATTTTTTTTTCAACAAAAGAAGAAGGATGGAAATTTTTCTCAGTTTATGAGTCTTGGAATGATGGACTCACAAATCAACTATTTTAGTCCCTTCTCTCTTGCTGAGTTGGTCTATGACCTTGAGCACATATATATATTGGATAAAATTTGCTATTCTTTTATAGTCTTTTTAATTTTTTTTTTTAGTTGTCGATGGACACAATACCTTTGTTTATTTATTTTTATATGGTGCTGAGGATTGAACCCAGTGCCTCATATATGGTAGGCGAGTGTGCTACCACTGAGCCACAACCCCAGCCCCTCTTTTATAGTCTCTTAATAATTAGATCTCATCATGTTACACAAAGAAGATTTTAAAATGTTAATTTTAAAAAACATTGCTAATTCAGAGTTACGTTGGCCCCTGATGACACTTGTTTTTTTGTTGTTGTTGTTTCTTAGTACTTGAGCAACATTAGTAATAAGATGTAAACCTAGTCCATTGCCATGTCCATGATCTTCGGTCTGTACTTCCATACTTCTTTTTGAAAATGACCATTCTCACAAAAGCTCTGCTTTTTGCCATTTATCTTTAAATGGACCTGAAGGAATGAATGATTTTTACCATGTATCCCCAGTGATCTGTGGTAGTCAACATCTTCTATATTATGGAATTCACTAAAAACTATAAATACTAGTTGAGGACTTTTCTTGTATTCTTATTTAGCTGAGAATGTCCAAGTGGGAAATTATGGCCTGAACGGAATCACATTTCGATTGATGCATTTGAATACTAGAAGCTTTTAATTAATATGGAAGTAGAGTCCTTCTTTTAAATTTGCCCAGTTAGCTGATGAAGCAAACAAAAATACTTGATATTCACGAAGGCTTGAGAACCACCACTTGTAAATCACCCAAAGTCAGCTGAAGTACAAAACCCCCTCAGATTTATTGATGTCTGTGAAAAAAAGATGGAGTAAGTAGAACAGGGTCAGGAAAACATCTACCTTCAAAATTGAAAACAAAGAAAATTAAAAGGAATCCTGGTCTCTGCAAAGACAGAAACTAAGATAGTTACTAATGATTTGCTTCTTAGATTTCTAGAGCGTGGTACTTTGTCTTATCTGTATAAGCCCTGAAAAAACCAATGAATCAGCTCTTGGAACTGAGTCCAGCTCTCTGTATTTTAACAAGACCATTAGGTGACTCTGATGCATGTTATCCTTTGAGGACTACTGTGTTAAATCATGAAGGTTACTTAGCAACAGAGTTAGGACTTAAATTTGGACTGACAAGGGTAGTAAATTTAAATAGGGCAAAATATAGAAAGCATATGTGTTATTTGAGCTTATGTTCTTTAAGTGGTTCATCTCCAAAAAGCATTCCTAGAGACATGCATTTTAAATAAAAAAAAATTTGGAAAAATAGTGTGTTATTAGGAAATTGACTTTCTAATTTTCTCAAATAAAATTATTAACCTTATTCTTCACACTCATGCCATGGCTGCATTTTAAAAAGAGAATGGTTCTCTGTTCCTGGACTTTTGCTTTGATCACATGACTAGTTTTAGGCAAAAGAAAATGGGTAGAAGTAAAACATTCCGTTCCTTTGCTTTTTTTTTTTTTTTTGCTGTTATTGTTGGCTGGGGGGTACAAAATGGTGTGCATTTAGTTTATCAATAGATAATTATTAAGAGTCAGCCTTGTGCTTACTCCAGCACAAATGAGACAGCAAACAAAATACATCCCCTCCCCAATGTAAAATAATTTTTATTGTTTTTATTAGTGCATTAGTGTTATACATAATAGTGAGATTCATTTTGACATAATCATATGTGCATGGAAAGCTTTGTTCCATTCTAGTTTCCATTCCCTCTTCCTGTTCCTCTTCCTCCACTTTACTTGTAAGATATGAAAAATTACAAACCCCCAAATAGTATGGCCTGGAAAGAGGCAGTGAGAAAGAAGGCAACACATTGATAACATTGATCTTTTCCCAATACATTCTTTCCCAGTGATGGGACAATCCCTGGGAAGGAGATATCCATCCGGCCTAGAATGGCAGTCTTTGGGAGGAAGCCAAAGCCTTGATTCTTCCCCAAATAAATCCCTTCCCAGTGACAGTACAATGGGACCCTGAAGGGAAAGAGACCAGTATTGAACACTTACCTCAGACCCTCCATTCTTCCCCAAGTAAAAACACTGCCCAGAATAAACACATTTCAAATTCTCACACACCTGTTTGCTGAGCGCCCAAACTGACAAGCTTTGTCAATAATTAAGTCACCTCTCAATGTAACATATATAAGCACAGATTCCTCCTTTGACCAGTGGCTCATTTTCTATTAGAAAAGTGGGTCCATCAGATACATGACTCCACTGCTTTGCTGATCTGTGAAGTTTGTACCTGGATCAGTCATTTTATGCTAACTAACACTACTGATCTCCCTACTATTTATTTATGTTTTGTAATTGGGATATATATATATATATATATATATATATATATATATATATAATAGAAAATATATACTATATAATATATATAAGTATATATGCATAAATATATATACATAACATTTGTTGTTTTGTAATTTTATATATTATATATACATATACATATATATATACAGTTCTGTAATTGTTGCACTGTGATATATTCATATACGTACATAACATGATTTGGTCAATTTCATTCCACTGTTTCCTCCCTTTTCCTGTCCCTCTTCTCTCCCCCTTTATCTCCTTCCCCTACTCCACTGATCTCCCTCTGTTTTCATGGCACTCCCCACCCAATTCCTACACACACTTTTTTCCTCTTATTTTTCTCTATCTTCTCTATGAGAGAAAGCATTGAACCCATGACTTTCTGAATCTGAACAAATGCCATTTCTGAGCCTATATTTTAATGAGCCTTATTTGTTTGCACTTGTTCTCTTGTGCTTTGTCCTTATCCTGAGAAAAACATACTTAGCTGACTGGTCACACAAGATTCAAGGAGCAGAGCTGCCCAGCTAGATTGCTGACAGTGATAAGCAGAGCCAAAGTACTCAGCACAGTGTGAAGCTGAACTTGGTTAGATGAACTTCAGCAAATCCAAAGGTCTGAATATTGCATGGCACTGAGATTTCATGATTGCTTTGCAAAAAAGGAATACCAAATGAGCCTAGTTAGAGAAGTCGGAGCTACAAAAAAGATGATGATTTTCAATACCTCTCTACTCTCTCATCAACTGTTGATGAATGGTTAATTCAGACTTTTCAGAAGTGGATAAGTACAACAGTTAAGTGGTAAGAAAGGTATTTCAGAGCCTAACAAAAATCATGATTATTGTCAAAATATACTACCAAAATGGCTTTCTGCATTTCTGAGAGTAAAACTAAAGTCTAATTGCAAGTACTGTTAATATGCTTAGACTTTCTAATTCAGGCATATCCATCAGCATATCTGAAAAAGTACATAGGATTCTTCAAGATTTAAAAAAATATATTTGATAAGCACAGTCATAGAAAATTTTAGCATTGACCTCTCTAATCATTTAAATCTCCATTATAATAACAGATCTAGAATTTCATGGTATATGCTCAAGGCAATCAACCAAAAAACTTATCAGGGGAAAACATTATTATGCGAACAACTTCTCCAGTTTAGTTCCTGTCTTTCCTTAACATGCTATTTATTGCTTTACATAAATTAAGCAAATAAATAAATTTCTTGAACTTTCATGATAGAAAAGTGGGAACGTATTTAAAACTTGTGACTAGCGTTAAATGTTAAGTCTATTATGGAATGATAATAAAATAAGGTAAATCCTTTTATTTTCTCAGATATGACGATTGCGCTTCCCTTTCCTACTTTTATCTTCATCTATTGAGATTACCATGTAATTTTTCTTCTTTGATGAGATCTTATATTGAACTGCATCATTTCATTACCTGTTATATCAAATATACATTGTTAGAATAAACTGCACTTTTTAATAATTTGAAAATGAAAATGTTCTCCCGCTTCTACCTGTCTTTGTGGGGTAGGGGATTTAAATCATACATTCCTAGGTGGTATTGGTCTGAAATTTTCTTTTCTTGAAATGTCTCACAGTAGGTTATATTATAATGCTAAGATCTTACATTTTTTATTTTTCTTTCATTTTTTTTAAAAACTTTAACACAAATTACTCTCAACAATGCAATATTTACCATGGAAACAAGATAATTGGCATATTTTCACAAGAAATAACTTCTCTGTGAGTAAAACAATGTTATTACTTGACAATCAGAGTTCTTAAAATGAACTCTGGATTTAATACTTTTACATTTCTCATCTTTGTAGCTGAATCATTACTTTGAACTTATGAAGATTTTCCATTATATCCTGCTTGTTTAAAATCTTTGGCTACCACTTTGAGTCTTTAATCCCCAATAGACCTGTTTGTTGATTGAGTGATGGATTGAGTGATGATTACATTCATTAACAGAGAAAATATATTTTTTTTTTTTAAAGAGAGAGAGAGAGAGAGAGAGAGAGAGAATTTTATTTATTTTTTAGTTCTCGGCGGACACAACATCTTTGTTGGTATGTGGTGCTGAGTATCGAACCCGGGCCGCACGCATGCCAGGTGAGCGCGCTACCGCTTGAGCCACATCCCCAGCCCCAGAGAAAATATTATATCAAGAGTACCTCTACAAGGATTCTAACAAGTTGGTTTTATTTTATCTAAGCACAGTTAGTGAGATATATATTATATATATAATATATATCTTAGTATATATATAATACATATCTTAGTGTATATATATATATATATATATAGTCTTACATATATATAATATCTAAGACTTAAAAATAATTTAAAGTGTGAACCATATTTGGATTCTGTTTTAAAAGTCAACTATTAAGAAGTCATATGTAAGGCAGGGAAATTTTCCTGAAAAAAATATTGTTAATTATATTTTATAAGCAAATTTTTGCTATGATTATGTATCAGATTTTTTCCAGAGACTCATCTAGAGAATTCAGGGGCAAAGTACTATTTGGTTTGGATTTGATTAAAATAATACACATAATAAGCAAATCAAATATGGCAAAGTGATTATATTTCTCCAAGCTATCGGTACATGCTGCTTCACAACACTGTTATATAATTTTTTTATATGTTTAAAGATGCTTTTCAACATAAAATGTTTCAAAATGTTGTTGACATAACATTTGATAAAAGGAAAAGTAATTCTCTGATATTGTAACTTTTCATTAAAATTCTACAGGCCTCTTAGTTTATTCATAGATCAATAAAATATCATTGAAGGTATTACGTAGAGCTATTTCATTAAAGAAAACATAAAAGTAATAAAATATTATAGATAATTATATTTAAATAGCTATTTTAAAATGCCTAGTTTAACCACTGCTGTTCCTTTATTATTTTAGTATGCATAATACTTTGGAAATTTTGAACAATGAAATAAGATATGAAATTCAGGTACCACTACCCAAATGAGTAACTGAATCGATATGCATGTGAACATCTGAAAACTAAAAATACTTAGGTATAAACAAGAGTGAAGTATTTTAGATTTAATATAATTGGGCAAACTTTGACTGCTTTCTAGCATATCACCAATAACAATCAGTTAAAAATTCTTATAATACAACCCACCATGCATGATCTTAGAATATCTTTAAATAACATTTTTAAGGCGAATAAAAAGAAACTGAAATTTCACAGTTTATCTTCACTCAGAGAACTAAACAATAGAATTGGGATTAATGAGATATTTCATTTTTTCATTTCCTTATAAAAATCTTGAGAGACTGATGATTAGTTATATGTAGTATCATTTTACTAAATTAATTTTTAGGGGTGAAATTCTTGCCAAAAATAATTTAAAAACAATTTAAGTAAAATAATTTAAGTAAATCAAACTATACATAAGTAATCATTATTTTCTCAATAGTATCACAATACAACAATATTTTTGTCAAATTTTAATATAATTTTGTAATTGTTCTATTTCTTTATAAGCAAATAGATATGCCTAGGTTATTTATTATAAAAATCATAAATTATAAATTTAAGAGATATCAATGAAGCAAAAAGTAGTTCAGTGTATGTGTGTTTATTTCTCACAAGATAGCTCTTCAATTAGAATTTCATGCACTTAACTGTTTTGTAACTAGCACACAGATTAACACCTACTGTTTTGTAACTAGCACACAAATTACAGGGAGGTTAATGTTCAGAAAGCAGTATCAGTTTACAATGAACTTTAAACTTTTTATGAACATGATCAGCATTTTCTCACTACATATTATGGAAAAACAAGTCATAATAAGAATCCCATTGTATTTATAATTTTAAAAAATCACTCTTTCAAAGAATGAGAGTAGTCAAAGACCACCTGATCAATAAATTTTTTCTTGGAAGGAAGACATAACACTGGAGTCATTCTGAAAATCATAAGTTGTTATGATTAGAACAATCTCAGATTAATAACATGAAGTTCTAGAATCTTATTATTATATGTTTTTATAAAAGATTAGAAAGATTTGAAAGTTTTTGTCTCAACTTTGTTGGGCACTGCTCAGTAGGGTCTCTTACCAAAGAGACCACTTCACCTTTGGGAGCAGAAACGCTTTTTCTAATGACAAAATTTCCTGGTCTGTTACCAGTATATGACTAGATGCTGCTTCTATCTGCTTCAATTATCTGCTTTTTCTACTCTGTATGACCAAATAAGCCTTCATCTGAATCATAATTTTTATTTAAATGTTTAGTTCATTGAAGATTTTTACTCACATTCTGCTGGTCTGGGAAAAACAGCAGCAACAACAACAACAACAAACAAAAAAAAAAAACCCAAAACAACAACAGCAACAATAAAACAACCTCTCTTCTAGAGAGCTTTACATTTTCTTGGAGTCCTGTTCTGATTCACAAGCTTTAGTTAAATTCTCAAGCACAAACCTATTTTCTACATCTTCAATTACATCATTCCAGATACTAAATTTTGAACATGTTTACCAGTAGTATATTTCTTTAAAATCCTTTATAGAGTTGTGACATTAATAAGTAGTGATAAGAAAATTGTTAGTCTACTTGAAAAATACGAACTTAGAACCTTATTTGTTAAAGATATTTCCAAATGGGTTAAAGAAATAAACACAAACAGAACAAAGGTGAATAAGTAAAAGGTATGGATCGGCTTATTTTGCTGCAAGTAACTAAATCAATACTGTATAATGTTAAAAAAAAAAGAAAAGAACAAAAAATGTTTAGTGGTTCTTTTTTAATTTGGAGGTAATCACCAAGATCTTGGATAGCAGTGGAGATAGGAAAGCTACAGAGATCTGATGTCAGAAACTCAGGAATGATCTCATTGGAGCACAGCAGCAAAATCAGTGGTCTTGCCTCTCATTTTGCTCCTATGTCATTATGCTCAAGGACTGTCCTCTTTGGAGAAGTAAAAGCATGTTTGGTTTTATTAGGGGTACTCTCTGCAGAGCCAGCATGTTAACTGAACAAATGCATTCTCTGCTCTGCCATGTTCTACGTTTAACAGTATTAGAGACTAACTCGGTTTCTCTTATTGAAAAGGATTCCTGGGTTAAAAAGAATGTTTAATTGAGAGGATTTTTTTCCCATATATTTACTGCCACATTTTTTAGTCTTTTTTTTTCTATTTTCCATCAGTGAGTAAATCTGGCTATTCATTTACAGCTGCTTAATGGCTGTGCCTTTTTGTTCAATTGGTTCTGAATCCAGAAAGGAAAGGATTATGTCACTTAATAGGTTTTGAAAACCTCAAACCAAAACTCTGCATGCTACTGATGGGAATGTAGAAAATGGGCACCTGCCTTTGTGGACCCACCTGATGTGACCCCAGGTTATATAGTGAACCGAAAATTTGGTGTAGGTGACCAGTGCATTCTGATGTTTGAGAGCTTCAGTTGGAGGGGTCTACAGCTTGCTGATGCTCTTTACAATTCAGTGATTGCTTTCCAACTGTTTAATGTCACATGAAGACACCACAAAAATTCAGTGAAGATTTGTGTGTGAGTCATCTTACTTGACCCAGACAAAATTACCTTTTACATCAGCTTACTGGATTCAAAATGTCTGGCTGTTCGTTTTATTTTCTGTTGCCATAAGGCTTACTTCAAAAGAGTCATGGAATATAGAAGCTTTTATACATAGTGAGAAAACTTGACTGGTTTTACTGTGTTCTCAATCACATCTACAGGTGGCTGCTTTAAATTTTACAGACAGCAAAATTCTATATAACTACAGAGCACTAGTGTATTGGCTCTATGCATAGTATTCACAGGTACTGCTAGAGCAGCCACCCTAAATTATTTTCTTTCTATACTGTTTTGAGTTGAATTCATGACAGACAATTTAGTAGGAAACTGGAGAAAGATAATCATTTAAAGGGTAGTACTAACATTCTTCCTCCCAGTACAACTTCAAGTTGGTTCTTTTTAAGTTAGTTTATCTGAGTGATCTTGGCTACAACCTTTGGAGTCCAGTGTGTTAGCATCACATTTAGATGATTATATATATATATATATATATATATATACACAAAATTAATTCAGTTTATAGAAACATGACCTCTTATTCAGTACCAGAGACTGTGGCAAGAGCCACAATGACATAAAACAAAAATGTGGTAACATAAAAGGGAATAGAAGCTAAATTATCAGATATGCCCATACTCAGTGCAGATCCAGATTTGTTGAAATCTGTACCTTCAACAGCCACTTTCAGAGAAAAGGGACAATACACACAGGTGGCATTCCCTGCAGGCAGAGTACACACGTAATGCCAGCATGAAATTGCTGATGAGAATTTTTTTCCCACAGGCCATGGACACCTGATGTAATTGACATAGATTGGTGATGTTGAAACTAAGAATTGCTTAGTCACCTATCCTTCCTACAATCACTACTGACTCTCTGGTTGAATATTTGCCAAAATAACAGGACCCAAACTGCAGTCTGAAGTGGCTTTTAGAAGAAACATTTTGCTTTGCAATGTTACTCTTAGGGTTAGACAAGTGCTTGTTTCTGAAATTTTATGGGCACAGAGCTGATAGTGGTAAAATTTTATGTGTTTTCTGAACTCTCAGATGCCTTAAAAATAGGACACAGAGACTAATCAATTTATGAGATGCTGTGTAATTAAAAATACCTATAGTTGAAAGAAGTCAGGTTTTAGTGATAGAGGAGACCATCACTAAACATCACTAGACATCTGCAGGAGATGATTTTGATTGAAATGGAATAGCAAAGCAAGTTTGAAAGTTTATTTTCTTCACTTTCAATTTATTTCACTTTCAATTTACTTCACTTTCAATTTACAAAGACAAGAGTATTGAACTTTGGCTTTAAAAATTCTGGACTTTAATTTCTTTAAATTTTTAATCACCAAGTCATGGTCATTTAATCATTCGTTGTCGTTACTTTAAATTCTCCCTGGAAATTTGATCGCTGAAATAGTTCATATTAATAATGAGACATCCCTATTGTGTAGATTATTAAAAACTTGTGTTATTCCTTCCCACATTTACTGGGCCTATCATTGGAGCATTAGTCAATGTGACACCAGTGACTTAAAATGTGTTTGCTCATTAGGGCTGGCCCACTCTGACTCACTGATTTAGAACCCAGACCACAGGAAAGAATCCCAGGCTAGACCACTGACACACATGACTTAGGTGACAGCCAGCACTAACAGCTACACATGTGAATAATGTCCGAAGGTAAACACTCATTGGCTTAGAAGAAATATAAATTTCTTTTAACTTAGTGAGATCTCACTTAGCACAGTATCTGGCCTGTCTCTGAACTTTTACTAACTTTACTCTGAGATTGTAGTTAACTTGCATGATTGGTTAACATGAAAAAAAAAAAAAAGCTGGGTGTGTGTGACTCACTTTTGACCTTCCTCTCAAGAAGTTAGGGCATCCTAAGTAGCACAAATTCTACTTTATTCCTCTAGGGGAAGTATGCACCCCACATGGCCAGCTTGCTCTGTTACCTCAGAATCTTAGAGTACATGGCAATTTTTTTTCTGATTTATTTTAAAAATATTTTTATTGATGCATTATAATTATACATAGTGGTGAAATTCAGTATGATATATTTATACATGCAAATAACATAATTTGGTCAATCTCATTCCCCACTACCTAGCTTTTCCCTCTCTAAATCCCTCTCTTTGATCTACTTGCCCTACTTTACTGATATCCCTTCTATTATTACCATTATTTATTATTCTCATTTTAGTTAGTGCACTATATTTGCATATCTAAGTGGAATTCCTTATAGTATACATGGACATGGCTTAATTTGGTGGATGAATGATGATTTCTAGCATAATGCTGACATTGGTGAAACAGGGGAAAATTCGAGTAATACTCTAGTTTCTGTTTGTACTTACTTGCTTTTAGCTGACTTTAAAATTTATTAGTTTTGGAGGTAATGCTGCTGAGCAAAATATTTCCAGTTTCCCACTAGCTGTGCTATTGATAACCTGTCTGATATGTGGGTCATGATGATAACAGTTGCCTAGGTTATTTTTTGGGGACTTGAAAGCACTTTTATTAAAATCACTGACTCTTCATTTAGGCTCGAGAAAGTACCTAATGGGTGACTTTTTAATGTCAGGAGGTCAAAAACTTCACCCTCAGATCATGCATATGCTGACATTTTCTGAACAAACATGCCAGGAAGAGTCATGAAGAGGATTTTGTGTGTACATACCACTGAGGGTTTCACCTCTAATCACCTCTTCACATCCTTCAGACAACTCTCTTCTTTATCCTATAAATATTCTCGAACATTATTCTCTGGAAGACAAATCTAAAACTTGGTTCTACCATCTTCATGCTTAGCTGCCTTAAAAATAAACTGTTTCTTCTAAAAAAAACTCCAGTTTTCCAGTTGTTCCAATGATTGGCATCCTGCACAACAAGCAAAATGGCTCTGGTTTGGTTTCATAAGCAGGGTCATTTGATTTTCACACCAAATTATGTCCTTTAATAATGTGTAAACAAAATAAGTTCTAATTCATATAGGTATTTGTAAAAGCAATCAGGAGGAGTATTATGAGAGCCTGGATCTAGAGAGGAAAATGATTTGTATTATGAGAGCTTGGACCTAGAGGTAAAAATGATTTCAGGAGCCTAATGTGGTTTCAGGTGGAGAGATCAAGTTGGAAAGAATCAAGAGATTAAAAAGTGGTAAGAACATTGGGCTTATTGGTAAGATACAGAAACCTCTTGCTTCTTTACATATCTAATAAGACAAGAATACAGATAGACCAGCTTTAGGCCTTGTGCTATAAGAAAAATATCAAGAGTTCTAAATTCTAATGTGAGTCTATATTAACATGTTAAACTTTTATTCTTTTGATGGAAAATGAACCACAGAAATACCTTTTGCACAAATAATCACATGCACACAAAAATATACAAAATTGGGTGTCATTTTAGTGTAATGGTTAATTTGAATCATCAATTTGGATTAAGAGATGCTGAAGATTAAGAGGTTTCTGGGTGTGTCAATGAGGTTGTGTCAATAAGGGTTTGTCTAGGAATGATTGACATGGGGGATAGCAAACTGAAGTAGAGACTCCCTAAGTGTGGGCAGCACCATCCAACAGGTTGGAGGCTTGTATGGAACAAAAGTTGGAAGAACAAGGGAGCAGCAACAGATACAAGCTCAATTCTTCTTGAAGGGGTTTTAGATTGCTGCTGTGAGCACCTGAGGATATGAGACCCTCACTCCCTCTCTCTTCCAATGCAGGCTCTGCCAATGCTTCTCCAGGGAGTTTCCAGAAACCTTTAGTACTGGACTTGTGAAGCATTGTTGATTCCTCTTGTTCTTAGGTTCCTCCAACTCTCCAGCCTGCAGACAGTTGCAGCTTCTGGTTGTGTTAAGGCAATCTAATAAATCCCCTTTTTATAATCATGTCTCCCATTGGTTCTGTTCCTATGCAGAACGCTAATTCATTTTAACAGTACTTATAATGGTGAAAAATTAGAAGCCCATCAAAAAGCACATATTTAAGAAAATATGTAGACAAGTTACAGCCTATATGATACAGCCATATAATGGCTCTTTGTAATAAACTTAAACAATGAGTTAATCTATGCATGTCAAAACTTTGTAATATTAAGTTAAAAATCATGATTTTAAAAGTGTATAGATAGACAAATTATGCAGAGTAAATGATCTGGTAAATACTTAACAATCCCTTAACAATTAATATCTTGAATCAGCAGTGAGATTGAGAGTTCTAAAAAAATGGAATGGAAATTTTTGTTCATTGTTAATGTTTTAATATTTCACATAAGAAAATTTTGCCTTGTCAATACATAAATAATTAAAAATATTAAATTAATTAGATAACCAACTAATAAAAGACAGAATATTAATAGTTCCTAGGAACATTTGATTCATGTCTCCAAGATAATATAATTCTTGTGTATAATAATATACAAGAATTACAGTAAAATAAAAAGACAAAAATAATATCTGCCAAGGAGCTAATTCTATTTAGGAAGAAATTTATAAAATTGATGTGTCTCAAACATACAAGTAAAAGACATAAAAATAGAATATTTAAGTAATGATAAATATTTGACCAACCAATTTTTATTGCTGAAACTGAATCCCATGCCACACTAAGAGTGTAAAGCACTAATAAACCACTGTGTATCGAATGTATATAAACTGCCAGTCACAGAATTATGGCCTTTTAAAATTACTTATTATTTTAGGTATTTAGCATTAATTTAATAAAAAGTCTTCATTTTTGTCATGCTTTCTATCTCTTCATGCATACACATACATACATACACACACATGCACACCTACATATAATGAACAGTCTTTAGAATACTCTTTCTGGGAGACAGTTCATTATTTCAGTTTTTCCATCTCTGTTAAATGCATTTTCTCTCTCAGAGCTATTTTTTAAATTTCTGAGCTATAAAAAACAAAACCTGTTGCCACAGTCAGTCCTCTCTTCCCCCCTTCCCTCCAAAAAATATTTGGTCTGTTTGATAACCACCTTGGACACTGTACGTATGCTGAGTCACTCTCTGTTCTTCAAGATCAAATGTAGCCTTAAAATGACAAAACAATTGGCCTCCATTGAGAAATTTCAAGGGTATGATTCCATTTCTGAATGTCCTGAGGACTTTCTCTGCAGCTAGTCAACAAGTGCTTTTGAATCCATATTTATTGAACACCTCCCAGATATTCTAGGTACACAAAAATTACAGTAAAATAGAAAGACAAAAATATCTGCCAAGGAGCTTATTCTGTTTAAGAAGAAATTTATAAAATTGATTTTTCTTAAGTTGATTTCATAGTTTTTGAGGCATCAAATATGAAGCATTAAATATACAGTAAGATATATGCATATGATTCTCAGAGGATATTAGTTTAGAATACTAGTTTTAAATGAGAAATGACTGCCTTCACTCTGGGAATATTTAGCAGCATTGAAAACATTGTTTTATTGTCACTAGTGGAAGGTGAGTCTTACTAACAGGGAGTGAGTGGGGAGGCTACTGGCATCTAGTGAGCAGAGGCCTGGGACACTGGCATACCTACTACAGTGCCCAAGGTTTTTCACCACAACAAAGAATCCCCTGACCCAAAGCACCAATAGTGCTAGAGTCGACGAATTCTGGATTAGAGACATACATTTCTAAGTAATCAACAATAGGTCATAACTAAAGCTCTAGTTTTACAAGAACTTAATTATAGAGAGATTACTACGTGGAGGTTAAAAAAAAAAGTTCCTGTAAGGACCCTCACCATTTAATTTCCTGGTTGAGGAAATTAAGCAAAAACCAATTGAGTGAAGATTTTCCAAATAGGAAGAAAGAAAATAAAATTATTGAGTCCTGGAATAAAAGAGAAGAGAGTCATTCAAAAAAAGTAGTTTGCTCTTTTAAGTATTTGCCTGAATACATGAGTACTGACTAAAATGCCTGTGGGATTTAGCCATATGTATGTCATTTATGACATTTACAAAAACTGTTGAGGGCAATGCCTCATCAAGTGGAGTGGAAATCAAACAGAGGCAGTATAGATGATTCTTTTGAGAATTTACCTGTAGAGAGAAGCAAATAGAATAAGTTTGTGGGATGAAATGGGGAGCTTTGTTGGTTTGATATGAGAAATCTAAACATGATTCAAAGTAAGGATGGGCAAACCATCCTAATAAAATGAATGAAATAAAACTACATAAATCTGAATGTTCTTTAAGTGTTAATAAAGATATTAAATCTAGAATTAAAATTCTTCCCATAAAGTAAACCTCAAGCCCCAATAGCTTCATTGGTGAAATTTTACAAATATTTGGAAATAATCACTCACCCTAATACAAAGTTTCTAGAGCACATAAAAAATAAGGAAAACAGTTTCCAAGTAATTTTACAAGATTAGGAAGACTCAACAAAAAAAAAAAAAGAAAGAAAGAACTAATATAGACCTCAGAAACATAGATGAAAATATAATACATAAAATAGTATTCAATCAAATTCAAAAATATAAGGAAAGAGAAATTCATTAATAGTAAGAAACCAAGCATAAACTTCTAAAATCATTTAATGAATAATTCATTAAATCAAGTTAAATAAAAAGGAAGGCATATGGTTATCTTGATTAATTTGAAAAAAAAAACATTTAATAAGGTCTATTGGGAAAGCCTACAAGTAAAAATCATAACAAAAACTTTTACAAATGTGAAATAATAAGAAACTGTTTAATCTGGAAAGCATGATCTATAAAATGTCTATGGCACACATATTTAATGTTGAGTACTAAAAGCTTTTCTTCAAGCCAAGAAAGAAAATAATGCTGATATATATATTACCATTTTAATTCAACATCTCAATAAAGATTCCTGTCAGAGCAACAAGGCAAATAAAAAGCAGATGACACATAGATTAGAGAAAAGTAAATGAAATTGTCATTATATGCTACAGGATGATTACATATGTTGAAATTTAGAGAAAATCTATTAGAATTAAGAAATAAACTTCCTAAGGTTTTTATATTCACAAAATAAATTGCATATATAAATCAAATGTATATCTATATATCAGTGAAAGACAAATAGAAACAAAATTGCAAAAATAAAAATTTTAAGTGGCATCAAAAATATTAAATACCTAGAAATAAATCTAATACTTACAAACTCTACAGTGAAGCCTTTAAACACCACCAATAAAAGTTATGTGTGATCTAAGCAAATAAAAGAATATACCCTATTAATAAATTAAAACCTGAAATATAGAAAACATGCCAGTTCTTGCTGAACTGATCTGTAGGCTGAATGTGGTCCAAAACAAAATCACAAAAGAATTGTAAATCAATCCCAAAGCTTCTACAAAATTAAAAGTTCTCAAAAGAGTCCAACTTTGAAGATAGGAGCTGAGAATTTGCCCTTTCATACAGCAAAACAGAGTAGGATGGTACTATAGTTAAGATAGAAAACTTAACCAGAGAGGAGATATAGAAAGAAATGCATATATATAATTATTTGATGTATCACATAAAGGATACTGAAGTTCACTAGAGAAAGAGTGGCATTTTCGTTAAATGGTTCTGGGTCAATTAGATGTCAAAAAAGAACAAAATCCCCCATTTTCATACTTTCCTCATGGCTCTAAGGAAACTAAGTTTTCATTGGGGTCAGAATCTCACTTCATCCAGTGAGTAGCATTAGCCCTACACTGGCCTATAGCATGGCCTCGTTCTCTGAGATCACCTTCATCTACTCTGTTCCCATTCTGTATGATAATGAGGTGACTCTAAAGAAGGACAATATCAATGACCTCATTATGCAGCTGTTGCAAATGTTGAACCTTTCAGGCCTGCTTCATTTGCAAAGGCCCTGGCAAATGTCAATATTGGAAGCTTCCTGTACAGTGTAGGTGTTGGGGGACCTGCTCCAAAACCTGGTGCCACATTAGTAATAGGTACTGCCCCCTCCACTGCCTCAACTGAGCAGAAAAAAAGCATATGGAAAGAAAAACCAAATCAGAGGAGTCCAACGATGGTATGGGCTTGGATATTTGTGAATAAGCCACTTTTGTAGCAAATTCAATATAACCATAACACATAAAATAGTTTAAGGTGAAAATAAATAAAAAGAACAGATTAATATTCATTTTATTGCAACATCATATTTAAAAATTCTATTCCACATGGATTGGTGGACTACAGGTATAAATGTAAAAATTTATGAAAAGCTCATAAAAGGGAATTAGAGCGAGGACTGCAATAGGGCCAAATAGAATGCTTAGTACTTGCCTTTTTCTCAACAAATAATAATCAAAACAACAAACAAGTATCTAAATCTTGAGGTGAGTGTCTCAGGAAGAGCACTGGAATTCAGCAAAGAGGACTTAGGAACCCTATAAGAAAAGGAAACCAGGGATGGCAACATAAGGAGGAACAAATCACACCAGCCACCATGACATTGAACCCAAGGCTGAGTGGACTCCTTGTATTGGGGAAAAGAAAGGAGAGTCTTAGTTGACTCCTTTGTCCATTGTCACAGATGAGCAATTCTAGCCACAGAATAATCCCATAATCATGTCAGGCTTGCAGTGCAGCTGGAGGTGCTACCTGAAATGCATGTGGTAGCTTTGTTTCCAAGGAGGAAGTCACATTGCCTCCCCACTGACAGCTAGAACACAAGCTGCTGCAGCATGGCACCCATGAGAAAAGAGCTGCTATCCAAACTCATATTGTCCTACGGTAAAGAAGAGTATGGGAGTGGCAGGGTGGCTACAGAAATTCCATTCTACTATACAAAGGGCTATAGCCTCATGAACACAGAAACAATGGAAATGTAACTATGACCCCAGCATCGAAGCCTAGGCAGTACCTTGTACTACAGAACATAAGTGGTTCAACAGAGTAGCTGGAGGTGCTGCCCCCAAACCTGAGAGGCAAAACCCTGAAGCCTAGAGCCCATTCTGCTCCCCACTTCTGCTGTCTATTAAGGCCCACATGCCACCCCCTGGACTGAAGACACACAGTACACATTTCTGCCCCCACCAGGGGTTGCCTACAGCCCACATATCTCTGCTAGAACTGAAGCCATGAATTCCATTGCTGCACTGACCCATGTGTGACCACTGGGACTGAGGGCATGTGCTCCACACCCTGCCTTTACTGCCCTTGTCATCAATTAACAGCTGAAGAAAATATAGGGTGACAACATTATAGAACCCAATTTCAACTAAAACCAGCATAGCCTCCAAACTGATAGTTTAGATCAGCAGGAAAAAAGACTTTTACTACAAATGCCACACTTTGAAAGAGGTAGAGACAAATATCTTCAGTATAAAGTATGAAAAAGCAAAGTAACACAACACTTTAACAAAAGAATGTAATAATACTTTAGCAAAGTTAGACCTCAAAACAAAGGATATAGACAAAATGCATTGACAAAGAATTTAAAGGAACAATTCTTAAAGAAACTCAGTGAAATATGAGAGTACACAAATGGTTCAAGGAAATAAATAAAATTAGTCCACAGTCCACTGACTCCATTGCTCTGGATCAGAGGTGAGGCAGAACATCTTAACTAAAGATTGTGGTTGAAGAGAACTTCTCAGCTGAAGGCAGTCAGGAAGCAGGGGGTGGAGAGCAAAGGACAGAATATAATCCCCAAGGGCATACCCTCAATCACCTACTTCCTCCAGTTATTTTCCACCTGGAAACAGTTACCAACAGTATTCTGTCTAAATTATTAATCCAATAAATGGATTAATCCACTCATGAGGTTACAGCTCTTATGATCTAATCATTTCCCTCTGAACATTGCTACATTGGAGATCATGTTTCCAACACATGATCTTTGGGGAGACCCTTCATGTTAAAACCATAACCATATGGAACCACAAAATACCAAAAATATCCAAAGTAATTCTGAGCACAAAGTAAAAGCAATAATGGAAAAAAAAATGAAAAAAAGCTGGAGGCATCATAACATCTGACCTCAAAACACACTATAATGGCATATCAATGTAAACAGTACTGAAATAACACAGACAGAAGAATGGAACAAAATAGAAAACCCAGAAATTAATCTACGTACTCACAGCCAACTAACTTTTGACAAAGATGCCAAGATAACATATTGAAGAAAGGAAAATTTCAACAAATGATACTGGTATAACTGGATATGCATACGTAAAAGAATAAAACAAATCCTCACCTCTCATTTTATGTATAAATCAACTAAAAAATGGACTAATGACCTAAGTGTAAGACTCAAAACTATGAAATTAGTGGAAGAAAAAAACAGAGACACTGAAGACATCGAATAGGCAAAGATATTTAGAAACACATCCCCAAAACACAGGAGGCCAAAGAAAAGTGAGATAATATTAAAACCATTCATCTGACAAATGATTAATAAATATAAAATGAACCCTAATACCTCAACAGCAAGTAGTAACAAATATAACAATAATTTCTTTAAAAATAGGCAAATGATTTGAATAGATACTTCTCAAAAGAAGATGTACCAATGACTAACAACTCCATGAGAAAAGTGTTTGTCATCACTAACCATCTGGGAAATGTAAACCAAAACCACAGTGTGGTATCACCTCACCCTCATCACAATGACTATTATACTACAGTCCCAGTGTCCAGAGATTTGGGCCGTAATGTTAACTCCACAGTTGGCATTTTCTACTCTTGCTTTTTACTTGCCATCTGTGAATTTCTTCTCACCTGTAACATCTCTATGTTGATATTGTTGGCTTTGATCCTAGCATGAGGTGTTTTTTTGTTTGCTAGTCCTTCACACTTTCCCAGTTATTTGACTGACATTTCTTGGACATAGGATTTTAAAAACATATGTCTCCCAAGGCAAATCCTTGATGGAATACCTATAAAGAAACATAACCCCTAACAACTGAAGAGCTTCTTTTTCTTTGTCCCTAAATAAAATTGGAAATAAGAACCTATGTTTCTTAAAGACATCCTTGTTGAGTAGAAAACAAAGAGCTGATAGCAAGTGATGAGACCAATCTGAGGGTTGGATGAGAAAGAAGATGTAAGGAGCCCCACTTCTCGGTGAGGTTTGTGAACTGTATCAAATATATCAATGAACTCTGGAGCTTCATCTGTCTGGATTTCCTTATATGTGAATGTATCAATTAGCTACTGCTGCCTAACAAACTTCCCCCAAACTCAATAGTCTAAAAATGAAGCCATTATTTAGTTCACAGTTCTGTCATGAGCATTTTATTCAAGGCTCAGTTTGGTGACTCCGGTTTCATTCAGCAGCCATCTGTAACCAGCAGTGAGTTTGCCTTTGCTGATTTCTGAGATGGCCTTCATTTTTGAGACTGTGATATAATAAATAGGATGGTTTGGCTCTGATCTATAGTATCACATCTCCAGGAACCTAACCTAAACTTGTTCACAGAGCAGTGGCAGAACTCCCAAGAAAGCAAGAAGAGATTTTGAATAATAAGAAGCCTAGAATTGAAACAAGCACAGTTTCATTTCTGCCACGTTATTTTAGCCAAATAAATAAATACATTTAAGAGGTAGGGCAACAGATATAACCTACTAGTGGAAGGAACTACAAAGTCAAATCACAAGGGATATGGATAAAGGGTAATGCATAATTTAGTTTGTTTTTACAACCTACATAAAATCACAGTGAGATCATAAATTCCCTAATAGCTTAAAGTAGTTTGAAACAGGAGTTTTATTATTTGCTTCAGACAACAACCTCTCTGATCTGATTCCTATGTGCATGGTTTTTAATACAATTTTTAAAATGATAGCTGAAATTAAAATACCAATTTTAATTGATATTAAATTTCCTATGATCAATTTCAACATTAATTTCAATGAAAAGTTTAAAATCAGTGAAATTGATATTTCAAGGGCTAAACACTAACATTATTTAGCTTTTATTCTGAAATCACTATTTTAAATTCAATAAAAGTTTCCATTAAAATAGAGCACTTGCCTGCTATGTGTGAGGCCCTGGGTTCAATCATTAGCACCACATATAAATAAATAAATAAAATGAAAGATCCATTTACAACTAAAAAATATTTTTAAATCATCATTTTACACAAAATATTATTTTACAGCATTTTCTACCATTGAGCAGGCTTTAGGATGGGCAGTTTACCATAAAGACAAATTTCTCAAATGGTCCAGAAGACACAATAGAATGGACCATTATCTTTATGGAATTATAGTTGTTTACTCTAAAATAGGACCTGTCATGGTGCCATAATGTAGCACTATGAAATAGATATATGTAGCATTAGAAATAGATATAATTTCTATTCCTTTTAAAACTTACAATACATTAATTACTATCAGAACATAACAACCTTTTAATATAATCTCAGAAAATTGATATACCACCAATGTAAGGAGTGAATGTTCAAAATAAGTTATTGAACAGTAAAATAAACTTACATTCTGTTGTGTCAAAGTTTCCCAGCACAGTTATTACTGTGAATTCACTAATATTAACTAGCCATCATTGCCACCTATTTTCAAGAGTACACTAAGATTATATACAACTGTATAATACTTTTGAATCTCTGCTGTAATGTGAAAATAATAAAATTCTCGTATCTCATAATTCTGTCAAAGGATTAGATGAAGTATTGTGAAAATACTTTGTTAAAAATGGCACTTTATATATTTTTTGAAAATACAATCTAGTCAGTCACGAAGAGCAAAAATAATAAAGTCCACATTCTCAAATCTTGTTTTCTTCCTCTCACAACTCTTTATGCATATTTTTATTTCACTGTTAAAAAAAATAAACTCTACTGATAATTTTCCTGTATTCAATAATAAGATCACTGAGGTTGGGGAATCTACCTGTAGTTTAGTTGAGAAATAAAAGCACACTTAAGTCCTCTCACTTAAAAGGTGACCAAAGTTATGCCTAAAGTTTTCGAACTATGAAAACAACTTCCATATTTTTCCAGGATGAAATGAGAAGCTCTTGAATACCTCTCTACCCTTTAGAATTAAAAGCTGCCCAGCAGGAGTTGAGGGAACTTATATTACTATTTTATAAAGAATTCTAGAATTATTTATGGAGGATAAAGAAATATATATCAGTGAAAAGTATGATGAGACCCTTGAGAAATTTTCTAAAATTTTATAATTTCTCCATTCACCCAAGAGGGCACTAATTATGCAAATGTCTGTTAAAGATCTGCTATGTACCAAACATGAAGGTGTGTGCCAAGATGAATTCAGCCCAGTCCATGCCCCTAGGGAGATTTTAGTTAAGCAAGGGTAGGGTTGAGGCAAAATATATTTACATAATTAGCTATAACCACACTCTAAAAGAACTGCACTACAAGGAAGAATTAAATATATGGTGTAACTGGGTGTAGGAATCATGCTGTGCTATTAATGAGAAAGCTCTTCTGATTTCTGGCACTACAAATAACATACAGTCAACTTCATTTCTAAAAATCTAGGCATACTGGGGTTTCAAATCATCTTAGGATTTCTTACCTGAGTCTATTTCACATTTCAGTTTTCTAAGGCAACACTAAGCCTAGTATAAGCTCTATTATTTATTACACCATAAATGAGTTATAACAAAAGGGATATGATTTTAATAAGGATAATGGTGACTGCTATTTATTACTCTCTAAAAAGGTTACAGGTACTCTGATATTATTTTATATTTCTTATTTAATTCTCACAATAGCCTTTTGACATACTTTTAATATTATCACCTTGACTTTATAGAAGACAAAAATGAGGATCACAAAGGTAAAATCACTTACTGAGAATTACTCAAGAGACAAAAGTATAACAAGAATGCACCCCAGGCAGGATGCTTCCAGAATCTCTATCCTTTCCAAAGCCAACCCCCTCCCTGTAGTCTTCCAGCAGTGACTTTCACATTTCTGCTTGATACCCTCCCCCATAGTCCCATCCCTCACACCTTCCCTTTATCCTTCTGAGACTGCTGGAAATTACTGATAAGAGCATGACTTGGCAAATAGATAAAACTTGAGTCCAATTCCCTGCTGTCTCATGCAAGCTTGTAATCTTACCTTTTTGAATGATGGACACAAATAATCTTCATTTCACACACAGTCATGAAGTTGAAATAAGACAATGTATAGAATGAACTTGTAATCAAAAGGATCATGTTATCTCGATATTCTCAATAAACATGAATTTCTCTGGTTTTAAATCTTTTCTTAATCTTTCTTTTCTGACTGAAAGAACTTTCACATTAGATAGTTTCTTGAAATAGTCTCAGTATGGGAAATATTTCAGACTATAAACGTCCTAACTATTCTTCAAATTTTAACTTAGGTTTCACTCTGTGAACCCATGACCTGTTTCAGCCCTGCCACTGATACCTGTGTCCACTGGAGCTATTGTTAACACTTATCATTGTCTGCTTTGTACTTGAGTTCATGGAGGGCCAAGAAGATGCCTTTTCTCAATTTTGTCATTCTGGTCCTCTCCACCAAAACCCAGCATGGCAATTGGTTTATAACAGATGACATGAGTTATTTAGATTTAGATCACTGGAAACCTGATATCCCAGGCCAATACATCTGGATGTTCTTAACCCCTGCAAAGACTAGCTGACAGAGTCAATTGTGAGAAGACAGTTTTTTGTTTTTGTTTTTGTTTTCAGTTTACTGTCTTTCTTGCTTTGTGCATTTTGATAGCAAAGAGGAACATTATCTATGTTACATCCTTATCCTTTTTTACCTTTCTTTGTAGTTCTGTGGACAGAGAAAAGGGCAAATCAACAATAAGAGCATTTATACAAAATGCAACAAAAGCTTGCCATGACCTACTGACTTAACCATTCATCAGAGGTTTCAACAGTCATCTGCCTTTCCACAAAATGTAGCCAAGGTAGCTGGTGGTCTTCATAATATTGTTGCATTGGCAATATTCACCAAACAATGCTACTATGTGTTTGCTTCAAAGAGTCTCTCTCTCTCTCTCTCTCTCTCTCTCTCTCTCTCTCACACACACACACACACACACACACACACACACACACGTGCACATGCATACAAGCATGCATCCGGAGACGATTAATGATTATTTCTGAGTATTTGTGTTTAATACCTGATATTAAGTAGGACTTTAAATCTATTTAATATTGTAAAGGTTTTGTGATTGGAAAATCTGTGGAGCAGTCCAATATCTAAGAGATAGCTGTAATTGAGTAGTCTTAGAGACAGATTGGCAGGTAGTCTTCTACACCCTGACCTTTATATTTTCAACCCTATTTCCCAGTGTTTCCTCACATGACCTCCATATTCTGAGTAAGCTGCAGTCTCCATTGCCAGTTCTCCTGCCTTCAAGTCTTGGAACATGTTGCCTAGAATGATGATCTGCACCTGTCAAAAATTAAAAATTCTTTGGCCCAGTTCAGTTGCTACCTCCTGTATCTCTCAACAGTGATAATTATACTTTGATCATCTTCATTTTATACTCTAAATTTCTTCTAATATGTCCTGAGTAATAGTGAAGTGTTAAGCAGTTTTAATTGATTTTCTCGTTAAATACTTGAACATACTACAATTGTTTTACAATGAAGACAATGAAGATCAGAAAGATGAAATAACTTGCCCAATAGTAGCAAACTTCTGATTGACAGAGCTGCCAAGCCTGGACCATCTGGCTCTAGAGACTAAATTGTCAACACTATGTTGTACCAGGATCCTTATAGTGAGTATTGTTGTTATTTGTGTATTGTATTTCTGCTGAGAGACTCTGTGTTGGTCTGAAACAAAACTGGTGCTTTATTTTTAGTAATTTGTGTTCTTAACTTATATATAAGTAATATGAGCTCTCTATACCAAAGTATAATGCTTTGAATTTTCCTGTTCCCTCTAAAAGTTTATGAGGGACAACAGAGAAAAAATAAAACAAAATGTTCATTAAGTAAACCATTAAGTCATAGATGTAACACAAGCTCTTGTCCAATTTTTAAAGGGATGTCTAGTTATTGCTGTTCATTTCTCATATTAAATGTCTATTAGTATAATTGAAAAAATGAATTTTCTGCCAAGATGAAAAAGAACAGAAAATAACTTGAAAAATCTGTCTCAAAAGAAATTAGTCACATTTGTTTCAAGGCAGATAAAGAATTTTCTACAATTAAATACTAAAATATATATTTTATTCGATATGTTATATGCTTGATTTTCAGGGTAAAATTCACAAATAGAAATAAAAAATGCAAAATCTGATTTATATAAAGTTTACTGATTTATTTAAGAGTGAGAGAGATATGTTCAAAGTATCTCAGTAGAGGTGCTTCCATAAAAATTATAAGCTGAAAAGAAACCAGTGTGTTCCAAATATGTAAATACACAAAAGTTTTATCATGTAATTTGAATCAAGAAAAAAGTTAGAATATATAGGAAAGAGAACACCCCATAGAGCTACTACCATAGCTCACTTCAAATTTTATTAGAAGTTTCCCAATTTATACTAAAGAAATTCTTTCATCACTAGCTTATCCCCCTTATATACAAAAATCCTTGCAATTACCTATATACACTTGTTTTTTTCTGCTTTTATGCCCTTTTACATGCTTTTATTTTTTTAATGGAAGAAACACCTAACCCTCATAATTGTTATCCTGTAAAATATCAACCAGAATGTCTTTGAAAAGCTCTCTGATCCACAGATAAAAAGCAGTTTGATTCTCTGCTCTGTTTATATAAATGATAATCATTAAGGGGTTTGCTTTTAGGTTGAGTTCTCTGAAATGATCCATAAACTCTTGGAGCCTTCAATATATTTTGTTAACTTTAAAATGAAGTGTTATATATAGAATATATTCATGAACACATGTTGAATAAATGAGTCTATTCCAATTCACTAATAATGGAACAGGTCACATAATATGTTATTAAAGAAGACTGGACATAATCTCTAAAGTACAGGATGGTTGAAAAAAATGGATACAGTGTAGACATTTAAAGAAATTGAAAATATCAGCTCACTTTGTAATATTTCATTTAACATGTGCCTATTAAATTCCTATTCTATGCCATGTGTTTGCTGTGCATCCCCAGGTCATGCAAAAGCATTGTGTGGTTAAGAAAAATTTTATTGTCTAACTAAAATAGGAAAAATGGAAAATAGTCAGTACATCTTATTGATCATCTAGTCTAATCATCCACTTGATAGATCATTTTTTACTTTTCTTAGACTGCTAAAAATAATTAGAATATCAGTACTGTACCCTGAGTTTGTTAGAGGATGATCTCTATAAAACCCCATGAGCCCCCAGGAGAAAGACACAGTTGGGAAATACAGAGGTTTTCACACACAGACCTTTAAAAGCAAACTGAATCTCCTGAATCTTCCTAAGTTCTTGCCTATGAGCCCTGAAAGGAGAGCAAAACAAAAGAAATGAAATTAAGTGATGGGTGGAAAAAAGAGTTTCTCCTTGTTGCATGAAAATGCATGTTTATCTGGATGGTTATTTCTTGTGCTTTGCTAGCATTTCCTTTTAGAAGCAATTCTCCTCTGAGTAACCTCTGACACAGCCATTTTATTTGTAGTCTGTTGCCTTTCTTCCCAAGAATCATTTATGCAAGGTGAAGCTAAACTCTAATATACAGAAAGATCAATGGGTTTTATCTCTCACTTCCAATGGGTGTCTAATGATTAGGTGTTCAGGGTAACTGTTAAGAGGATATCAAAACATGATTTTGAGATGAGTGTTATTCACATAGCAGATGCTCCAGCATGTTTTAATGAGTGGGTGCTTGGGGTTCAAGACTCAAATATATAGTATTTCCTTAGAATATTCTGAAGGTCATGTCTTAAAGGATATTATGTAGAGGATCTCAAATAAAATAGTAGGATCTGAAATCTTAAGATTTACATTTTAAAATCAATTTTGGAATTTGAACTTAATAAAGTGAATTATGTTAATACAATCTCTCTTTTACTATTATTGCAAATAATTGGTTAAAATTTTACAGAGAAGGGCTGGGGATATATCTCAGTGGTAGGGTGCATGCCTAGCATGCATCATGGCCCTGGATTTTTTCCCCAGCAATGCAAAACCAAAAACAAAAAAAAAAAATGTATAGACAAATTTTCACAAGTGTCATTATTTGTTTTGTAATTATACTTAAAGTATAAATATTATAGTTTATGAACTTTTAAGAATTTGTATTTCACTACATTAGAGTCCAAGAGAACATTAGACTGTATAGATGTGCATTTTATTATGATGATATATATCTATTCAGAAAACATTGTCTATATGTATGTAAATATATAAATAAAATATTAATAGGCCTTACAGATTAAGAAGAAAGAACTGCATAATAGATAGTCCAGTTAGAATACACAAAATTTTAAATTTACACCTTCTATAGAATCTTAGAATTCCATGGTGTGCTATAGCTTTCGCTTTGCATGTACCCCAAAGACCCATGTGTTAAACACTTTGTCCACACTTGATACTGTTGGGAGGTGGTAGAAACTTTAAAATATGAGGCCTCGTGGAAGGTCTTTTAATCATGATCATTGAGCTGTGCCCTGCAAGGGGACTGTGGGACCCTGCCCCCTTCTTCTTTCTGTCTTTAGCTTCCTGGCCCTTAAGCAGCAGTTTCCCTCCTCCCTGACGGTGATGTGCTACCTCTCCACAGGCCCAAAGCAATGGGGCCAAGCAATTCAATGATGGCCTAGAACCTCTGAAATCATGAGCTAAATAAACCTTTTTCTCTTTATAAGTTTAATTGCCTCAGGTATTTGTTGTATTGATGGAAAGCTGATTAACTCATAGTGAAAGCAAAGTTTTAACTCTCCTTCTTCAACATTAATAGTCCTGATGAATGTTTTGGGTCACTGAATGGCAAAGACTGAATGTCATTCAATTGTCATGTCCAGCCCTAATAAAAATCAATGCTTCATGGAATATATTAATCACATACTCAACCCCCTCTCACCATACACATAATTTAGGATTTTATTCATTCCCATGACTTCTTTCATTTATTTTCCATAGCATTTTTCAAAAAGTTGTAGGTACCAACACTGAGGAAATAGCAGTATTAGTCTACAGATTTCTTCATAAAGTATTCAAACCATATCCAAAGTTAACTAATGTAAATCATTTAAAAGTATCTTAATTTATAAGTGTGTTCAAATCACCAGATGCTTATGAATATAATTAAAGGTAATGAGTAGCTTTATTAGTCTTAATCTTGTTTTCAAATGCCTTTAAAAGTCACCATTTGCTTGTCCCCCATTTCTGCACGGGAAAGACTCAACGTTCCTCTTCTCCACACTCCTCTAACTTACTTATCCTATCAAATGTCAAAAGAGATGGTCAAAGCAAGTGTTTTGTCTGTTACCTTGAAGCCAAGCTGTTAACAGTTCTGTATTCCTCTTCCCTCAGCTGTGTGCTATCCTGCGGCAGTCTGAGAAACAGAAGTAACAAATAAACAAGGAGAGAGTGATGTACTATCATTACAACTTTCACATATGCCTTGGTCCTACAGTGAGAATGCTCTGAAAAGCAATTCAATTCCAAAAGTAGCAGCAGGCTGCAGAACCTTCATTTGCTTCCTCAAGATGTATTGCTAAAATTTTCCAGGATCTTGTTTGATATTTGGGAAGGCTTTCCAGTCAATAGCTGATGCTTATAACTGAGGATCAAATCTGGAGCTGGATGATCCACAATAAATGTTTTACTACAAATAGAAAATCCCTGTTGCTGGAATGAATAAGCTGTATTTATTTATACATTGGCCATGAACATTTTCAAAGCTGCAGATTCAGCAGTGACATATGGCGCATTGAAGGCCTAAAAATCTTTTTATTTAAACAGAGATATTCCTTGGCTTTTTCCTCACTGTTTGTGTTACGAGAGGCTTCTCTGATAAGACTATTTTTACAGAACCTCAAAATAAAATTCTGATAAAATACTATACTATTTGGGAGTTCCCATAATAACATAATCTGTCTGCTACTTCTAGAAATGTGTTTCAAATAAAAATGTACATGGCTCCTATGTGCTTATATCTCTCAATATTAAATAATTTTGAATTCCAGACATCTTTGCTAGAATTTTAAACTTCCACTCATTGCCCTAGTTCCTCTCTGTAACTACATCATAGGGATAGTAATTTTGCGATAGCTATTCCATTGAGGTCCCAGATTATCAGAGGGTCAAACCTGCACTGCTATTGCTGCTATTAATCTTCCTCTCTCTGTGATAACATTCCTTCTGACAGCCTGACAGTCTCACAGATGCTTTGTAGTTTAATCACCCAAAGGGAGTTTCAACTTTAAAAATATGTTTTCTTAAAGCATTGCAAGTAACGACTGTAATTTAGAGTGAGGGCATGCAAGCCATTTCTCTAAGATCATTTCAAAAGAAAATCATAGTGAAAGTGTGAAGTCTTTTTAATCCATGAAATTAGGGTTATTTTTTTCTGGGCACAATATCATGAGATAGCTTTGGTTTAAGCTGTTTGACAAGTTTTATTGCAATTATAAAAAGCAGCAGCAAGCCATCCTGAACACACACACATACAAGAAATCTTCATTAGATAAGGCCAGCACTCCACTTCAAGTACTCATTTACCTCCTATCCTCCTATATCCCTCACCCTTTCTTTTGCTATTAAGCTGCTCATTTTAATTTCTCATTTTATTTGAAGGGATTTTCATAGAATCATAGCACGTTAGGCTGGAAAAGAATAGTAAGTGGCTGAAGAAGCTGGAATAGATACTTGTAGGGATTTACAAGGGCAGATAGAGACATGGGGCAGAGCTTAATTTTCTTCTGGGTGTTGCCATTCTCTATCATTACATGATGTAACATATATGCCCCTGCTCAAAATAACTTTCAGATTGTAAATAATAATAAACAGCTAGTGTGTCAAAGAAAAGTACTCAAATATCCTCCAGCCAATATCTAAATTATAGACCTAATCCCATATCCTCAGTGCTCTTCAAATGTCTCAATATTCTGTGTTCTGCCTTCTCTGAATTTTAAAGAGCTATAATTTTGGATTTTAGCCTCATGAACAAAAGAAATAATGTTACCCTTTATCTTTTTGGAAGGAATCCTGATGCTTAGTGATAAGATCCCACATTAGGAAGTATGATATCTCTTTCAATAGTAGTTTAGCCACTTTCTAATTGCTTCCAAAATGGAACACAACATACTTCAAGAAACAGAAGCTTGGAAGTAATTTTTAATTATAATGAGTATAATTATCTATTATTTGAATGTTATGACAATAGAAATATGGCATCCTCATTGTGCCTTGTTGGCATTAAATAGTTTTAAGTGAGAATAATGATACTACCCTCCTTTCCAAATTTTAAAGACTAAAGGACTTAGTAAATTTGGAAATACATGGAAATTACAATTTTAAAATAAAGAATTTAAATTTGAATTTGAAATTTATATATGCACTGGAGTATTATTGAGTCATAAAGAATAATGAAATCCTCTCATTTTCAGGAAAATAAGTGGAACTAGAGCTATCATGTTAAGTGAAGAAAACCAAGCAGACAAATATCATGGGTTTTTTTCTCATATAGAAAATAAATATATAACACAACTCAATACAAAATTATATGATTCTAAAATAAAATAGCTTGAAAGTATAAGAGGGACCGTTAGGGAATGAGGAAGAGACCAGAAAGAAGGAGGAGATAAGGGAGGATGGAAGCAGGCAGAATGGAGCATGGACATGATCAGTCCACTGTATATGCATGTATAGAAATGTCACAGGAAAGCCCACTAATATGTGCCATTAATACATGTTGATAAAAAGAATACCATAGTGTCTAGACTTTTTTCTATAAAGAGCCTTTAACTTAATACTCATTGAACATATCAGTTGCTGTATTAATGAGTTAGTGAATAAAAAATATAATATGATTTCTGCTGTTCAAAAGGCATAATGTTGCCTCTAAATAAGAGATATTTTTAACAAATGAATTTTTTAACAAATAAAATTAGAGTGTTAAATAAATGATGATACCAGCACAATATTACATAAGGAAAGTGTTATAATCAAAGTCTTGTTCATAAAACAATGTGGCTGTAGTGTGGACTACACAAAGTTTTGTACATGAGGCACTCCAATAATATTTGTAATGCTAGTATTTACATAGCACTTTCTACATGCTAGATACTCTGATAACTATTTAGCAGATAACATTTTCTGATAAAAATGATTCTCATTTTACAAAAGGAGAAACTCAAAACTAACTTCATATGCTATGGCTCCTATCAAGAGATTATAGAACATATCGAGGGTTATACAGTATGTATATGGCATAGTTAAGATTGAAATGAGAATAACCTTATTTTAAAAAACCAGAATAAATTATAATGTTTGGTAAAAAGGAAAAAACTAAAAACACTGGTCATGCTGAGTTGGTTGAAGGTGTGTATTGAATCTAGTGTTATGAAATTTGAAGTTTATTGGGTATTCAAAGCAATAGTATATAGTCTAGTGTATGATTTACTTGTTATATGATCAAGTTTAGGTTCAAATTTCATAGATATGATATTTCCTTATAAAGTACTCAGTTTTAAAACTAAAGCGCTGTCAAAGGTAATGAAGCTAACATGTATATACAATGAAGTATTTTTTATAATGAATACAGATTCCCTTTGTAATATTGTTTTCCTGAAAGTCTTTTTTTATTTAACAAGATGACATACCCCAGTATTTAGTTCTGTCAAATTTTAGTTGAAGTAATTAAACTCAATTAATTTAAAAAATCAAAATTTATAAGAAGGCAACAATCCACAAACATTACCACGTTTTTACCACTTCTCCTCAGAAGCAATATTTAACCAATAGTTTAAATGATAATCATATTCTACCATTTATTGACTTATGAATTTAGCTCTTGTCTCATGTGAAGAGATAAGAATTTAGTTTATTAACAATACCATCATATTTCTTTAAGTCTAACAGTTGTATCACTATTCTAAACTTCTTTTCACTTCAGACTTCAGATAGCATTCTTAAGTCCTATCTTTAAAAATTTCATCATCCATAGACTTCTCATTTCTTCATATTCATAGATTACTAATGGCTCCCCACTTGATAAACAACCTCAAGTTCACTTTACAGTACTACCTTTCTCTCATGTACTTTCTTTTACATTTTTAGAATAACTAATAATTATCTTCTGATTTTGAAACCCTAGCTGTCTTCCATTATTCTACCATAGAATGATTCTGAAATTTTCAACATGCCCTCATTTACAATACACATAATGTAAATATTCTTCATTGTAAAGTGAAGATGTGTGCTAGAATTATCTTTCTTCTCTTTATATCCAATTCATAATTCCCATGCTTCTCAGCAGTGACTCTTTTTCCATCAGGTTTCATAAAACTCTTTTGTTTTGGACTACCTCTGTTGCTTTAAACTCATTCCCAAGATTCCTCAAACTATCTCTAGAATATCCTAAATGAGGATAAAGAAGATAGAAGGACAATAGCTTATTTGAAGATTTTTCTATTGAACCACCTGTTGGCATTACCTCATCTTACCACCATTCACTGATTCTCTGCCTTCTCTGAGTCCAGAATCTCACTAGTGTTCAAGAAACCAGATTGATTTTATCCCAACATTCAGTTCTCTCTGGAATTCATCAAGCAACATTTTCCCATTTCCTTTGGTCTACAGTTCACCATAATGAATCATACGTGTTGTTAATATTTTAATTAATTGAAGACACTTCTTCAGTTCCTTCCCAATTTATCTACCATTGCTTATTCTATGTTTGAAATTACTGGAATAAATAGCATACAAAATATCAGGATATATCAAATAGTGATATTAGACACAAAGAAAATAAATCCCAGGAAATGCTTATAATGTTCCAATATGATTTCAGTGAGAAATCGCATTCTCTTTCCTTCTGTCCTTTTTCTCTTTTTTCCACAAATGATCAGAAGTCAAGTAGTTGTGCGGATATAAAGGTCTGCATTTTCTTCTTGTTGATAGACTTTGTTCACTGCAGGTCTCAGTCCACCACAAAAGTGAACACAATGTACAGAGTTCTCATATGATTCCTATTCTCCCTTTCTGTACTCTGCCTGTGACATAACCAACATCCTGCATCACAGTGGTACATTTGTTATAATCGATGAACCTACATTGATATATCATTTTCTCCCCAAATCCATAGCTTGCATCAGAGTTCATTCAGTATATTCTATTTGCTTTAACAAATATATAATGACATGGATTCACTATCATAGTACAGACATAATAGTCTCACTGCCCTAAGAGTCCTCTCTGCTATGCTTATTCCTCTCCCTCTCAGTGAGGAATAACCTATCTTCACTGAAAGTAACCTATCTTCTTTTTGTCTCCATAGTTTTGTCTCTTCCAGAATGTCATAGAGTAAAAATCATAAAGTAAAGGCTACAGCCTTTTCAGATTGATTTTTTTAACTTACTAATACAGATTTAAATTTCTTCCACATTTTTCCATAGTTTGGTAGCTCATTTTCTTTTAGCTTGGAATAATAATTCTATTGTTTGAATATGCCACAGTTTATCCATTCACCTACTGAAAGACATCTTGATTGCTCCCAAGTTTAGGCAATTATGAATAAAGCTGCTATAAACACCATCTAAAGGCTGGTAATTTTTAAACTTTTTCTTTGACATTCAACAATATGTAGTATTTATTCATGATGGAAAAATACATTTAGTCTCTGAAAATAAAAACCAGTAATACTGAACAATACGTGTCTAAAAAGCTTCCCTGGGCAAATATAGACATTTTCAACCTCTAGATATTCTCACATCCTCCTTCAACCATGAAGTAAAGTTTTGACAATTATTCCAAGAAATACCTGTCAAAAAAGTTCTAAGTACTATTTGTTAGTCACATCATCAACACAAGAAAATAATCAAAGTAGTTTTCTTCTGCTAAACAGGCCAGACCTGTCTCCATGGCATAACAAGTCTAAAATTTTAATTTATAGATTAGAATACTTGTGTGGAAAAACTGAAAGCTAAGTTATCTCTCTTTCAAGGTTTCTCTGCACTGTTAGATGCTATTCAGCCAGTGGATCAATGCTTCAGCTACGGACTGCCAATTCCATTTCACACTTTCCTTCCTCATCATTGGCCCATTTCCTCTGTGTTTTGAGATGCTCACATAAAAATCACTTAACCAAGTGGGGCAATGCCAACTCCTAGTTATGTGTCTGAACAGGTGATTTGCTCCTATTATGCTGCCAACTGTTTTTGTAAAATTTTTATAACTTCATTTTTCCTTCTATTGAATAGGCTGAAAAAACAAGTCTGAAAGTCTAGCATCTAACTATTATTCTTAAATTCCTCAAAATCCTGGTGTAGGGTTTTTCCTTGTCCTAATGGGAATGTTTGCAACTCCAATTGGTTTTGTCAATTTTTAAATTTCACTCCTTGTAGAACTTCCAGTTTAATTTGTTCTTGGAAACATTGTTTGTCTCTATGTTTTTCAAGCATGGAACACATAGATCCATAATCTTAGATCTAATTCTGAGTCTTGGTTGTCCAATAACTGCTGAGTGTTTCACTGAGCTCTGCTTACAAAATGTAGCATCTTTGCATGACTTTAAGGTAAAAAAGCTGTTTGATACTGTGAAAGGAAGATATAATGGCAACCTCTGACCTCACTTTCTTTTGATCACACTTAGTTTCTGTCACACGTCTTTTGTATCAGGCTGAGAGACCTTGTGATCACAGAAGTTCCTTTAAGCTCAGAAGAAACTATTTATGTTCTAGTTGAGGCGGTGAGCTTGTGGACTAAGTTGAACCATGCTTTTACTGAAGGGAATTTGCCTCTCACTGGTACTTTTGAAGAAACCTTCTAAATCTCTTCCAGATAAGTTTACATAATTCTGAAATACCAATAAATTTAGGTATTCATATTATTCAAGCATGAAAGCATAAAAATTCCTCCAAACAAAATATTTTTATCCAGGAACAATTTAGGACCAAACCTACTAGCTTATAGGGTTAAATGAAATATTTTTTTATACACATAAATAGGACCTTAAGGGTAAGAACATTGGGTATCTATTTGCTCCAGTTTTAGCATCTTCCTAACAAGAATAAAATAAGTTATTCTTCCTATTCCTCCTTCAAGACTATTGGTCTGAAACAGCCTTGTGTGTCAAGGTCACTAGGAGACAAGAAAATTCAGTGTATTCGTACACATTTCACTTTTTTTTTCTTTTTTGGTATATAAAAGTAATTTTGTATTAATACAAAATCAGGTCATTCTCAGTGCTGTGTCTATTATACAGGACTAATTAGATAACTTTGGCCCAAGTGTATTTCATTGGTTTTGAAGTGCATTGCAAATAATTGGTTCCTAATGACAAGATACATATTCTTAAAAAATCTCTAAAAGATTCAAGTCATCCCAATAATTTTATTCTACTTTCATTTCAATCTGCTTTACTTGAGTGAGGGAAAAAGGAACAAAGTAACCATTAATTTTATACAACCTAAGAAATTGGTTGGGATTAAGCACATTCCACTATCATAACCTATGATATAGCCAGTACTGAGTGATTGCAATCCATCTAGTTTATTTCTTCTTAAATTTCCTTTAAATCTGTATTTATTTGTTTCATCAAGCTTTGGGTTCACTAGTGGGAATGTGCTTAACATGTGCTTCTCATTTGTTCTATTTTCTCTTTGATTTCTTTAATTCAGAATATTTATTCCTTGTGCTTTCTGAGTAACATAAGTCTTTTAACTCATTACCGTCTCACTTAGATCTTTTCCACAGGGATTGAAATATTTTAATGTTTCTCCTATTAAAGGGAAAAATAAAGTCCCAGTAACAATAGCAGGAAGATCTTCCCTTGGATCCATACCTTATCTTTGTCTCCTTCCCCTTGCTGCTCCTCCTCTTTAATGACATTTTTGAAAGATCTTAACTTATACTTAACAATTCATTTCTTCATCTCTTACTGCTCCAAACAGTCCAGACTTGCTTCCATTACTCTCTTGAAATGCCACGCCCCCAGGGTCACCAAGGTCACCCTGTCAGAAAAAGACATGCTCTGTTGAGTCCCTTTAATGGGACTCCTTCCTGGCAGGACTGCTCCACATTCCAGAAACTTTCTTTTCCCTTGGTTTCTATGACTCAACAAAGTCCTGAGTTAGCCTCTGCTATTTTTTTTTAATATTCTTTCTGTATAACACGCTGAACCTGCCCATTAAAATTTGTAGCTCTAGGACTAGGTTTTATTTAGATAGGAATAAGAAGTTCAGGTGTGCTATTTCACAGTAGGTGACTATAGATAACCATAGTGTACTAAATATTCAAAAAGCTAGAAGGATTTTGAATGTTTTCTCTATAAATACTCGATAGATTTTGGAGAAGATAGATATGTTTGCCCTGATTTGAAATTACATTATGTGTGCATCTATGTATATATCACATGGTACCACATAAATATGTACAATTTTTATGTTTTTATTTGTCAATTTAAAAATAAGATTTTTTTTAAAAAAATTGGTTACTTCAACACTTATATAGATTCTTTTCTTTTTCTCACACTAAAAATTTTCCCTAGAAACTTTTATTTGGCTTTAACATATGTTCAGATGTTTTTCAAACTGATGTCTGCATCCTAGACCTCTTCATAAACTGATTATCTCCAATTTGGATAACTCCAAAATGAAATTTACAATCTTGCCTGCTTTATCACCTGTTCATATCCTATTCTCCTTTCTTTCCTCTGGAAGGAACAGCCTTGAGTCCAGTTCTGCAACTTAGAATCCTTGACATATCCATTCCACTTAATTCCTGTTTATACTTCCTTACAAATCTCTCATAAATTCATTCTTTATTTTCTATTTTCAATGCAATCGTTCTAACATAATCTACCCAAATCTTTGTAGAAAAAACAGAAATCAAACCAACACTTCACTGCTTTCTCTGGCATCCACTGTGGTCCTCATCTGTTGAGATTTTCTTACCTCATACAGTATAATTTTGCTTCACAATTCTTATAATCTTACTTACATTTTTAAAGGAAAAATTTTAAAGTTAAACACAAAATATTTGTAAATAAGTTTACAGCTTATTCATAGATTCTTTTTATATTGTCATCTTGGATGCATTCAAAATCTTTCTTTTGCATTCAAGATAAAAGATAAGCCTTAGTTTGGTCTTCAGGGCGCTGCATAGTCTGATGCCTACTTATGTATTTAGCCATAGTCTGTACTTTTTAACCTTTCCCGCCACAGTGCACATAGTAAACATATATTTCCCTTTTGTATGAATGCTTGATCATGGAATATTATTTACTTTCCCACATAAACAATACAGTCTTTCTACATTTTATTGCAATAATTGATAGGCATTGTGCTATGCTCAAATGGTAAAACTACTATGATTTTAACCTGTTGCAATTGATCACCTAGGAATTTAACTACTTCTTTTAGATCTCAACACAGTGTTTATGTAGTCAGTTGAACTTTTGGCATCATGCATTAATTTTAAAATATAATTTAACAGGCATTAATTAAGTTAGTATCACTACTCTATTCCTAACCTTCACTCTATCATCTGCATTTATCTGTGATCTGTTCTTTTGGCCTATAATCTCTCCTTCAATTGATTCTATACAGCGATGTTGTCAGCATTTTCTCACTCTTTTTCTAATAAAAATGATCTCTCACTGTTCTGTCAATGTACCATGCATTTTCACAAAGTGTTACTCTGAACTTGATGTTCCCTCTCTCTGAATACTTTCCTATCCTTTCTTCTTTGCTTGTCAAACTCCTACCCACACTTCAAGATCAATTCCAAATGTCACCACCTGTATGCTGCCTTCCTTCTATCCTCAGGCAGAATTAGACATTCCTTCATGATTGTTTCCAGAGTATAGGGTTACTTCATGTGTATAGATAGCACTGTCATTTTGCTTTAAATGCTTTTTCACTAGGCTGTGAGCTCTTCAAGGACAAGAACTATCTCTTCATCTTTGCACCCAAAGCACATTGCTTTGCACAAAGTAAGCACTCTCTCCATATATATACACATTGACTCAAGGCAAGATGAGACATAGGAAAATGATTTAAAATGTGACATTAAATATCTTATCTGGCTTTCTCCAAATAGTAAATAATGTTCTGAAGCAGAACATTAAGTAGTGAAAAAATCCTCAGATAAAAAGTGTGAAATGTTCATCTACAGAATGCTCATACCAGTGTTCATTATTGGTAAACTAACTGAAGACAAAATGTCACACATAGATGCTCCCAGAGGCAAGGGGCAGGATGCAGCTGCTTATAGAGATACATGCACGAATGCCTCAGCTAGTTTTCCCTTGTGGAAAATGAAAAATAACCTTCATTTGGCCTGTTTTCAGATACTCACTGGACCAATGAAAATCACAGCTAGCCAGCTTCCCAGTTTTTTCTACTTATTTTATTACGGTTTTCCTTTTCAAAGATGACAAACCAATTTCATCAGAAAGTGTCAAATATTTACAACTAAGGAAGAACAGGAGATCCAGCAGCAAATATGACACTGATTTAGTGAATGAAAGTACATCACACTGAAATAAGTATATACTCAGTAAAAGCATATACTCAGTAAATAAATACAATAAGTATAAATATAAATAAGTATATACTCAGTAAAAGAGTAATGCAAATGAATAAAATAAATAGGATTATATACAATGATTTAATATTGAGAGTCCTTTAGTGGATGAGAAAGGAGTTGAAGGTGTTTATCAAAGGTCTCTCTATTAGTCAATACTACAGCCTGGCTATTGCAATTTATGTCCAGCGCATTCCCTCTAAATGTTTATAGTGATCCTTCAAAACATTGAACACTGATATTGCAATGACTCAAGCTAAAATATTATTTCTAATTAATACTCTTTAGAAACAAAGATAACATAAATACCATATTTCTTATAAACAGATTTAATTTCTCATAAATTATTAAAGAGTTTAATATGGGGATATTATTTATAACTGCCTAAACTCCTTTTATTTTTATAAGAAAAATAGATATGATTTAATAAATTCATGATGAAGAGAATTTTTCTCAAACTTATTTCCCCAAGTATAGTCTTTAAGTGTTAGTCCTTTCATTTATTATACATCTGAAGATCATTCTTTTGAGACAAATGTACAAATTTAATTAACCTCTTGATTTACGGATACTTATTTGGATCAACATACAGATTTCAGTAGTAATACAAACATTGGTACAATTCTGGGGAAATTAAAATGGCAATGTTGAGCTTCGGAATAAATTTGAAAGCAGCACAAATATGTAAATACTAATTCTTCATCTTTACAACTTTCATTTAATGTTTGTATTCAAAGATATATGCCTAGTCCTATATTCTTTCTTGGCCTTTGCAATAGAAAATTGCTAAGGATCAATATCAACTCTTGTCACTCAAAATCATCTTGATAGCATAAATTTTTACTTACTTGTGGTAGATTGAACAAATACAAATGTCAATTAATTGTATACATTTGTTTGAAACTTGAAAGAGAGATTTATCTACTTTGGGACCTTTCCATATTTAGAATGCTCTAAAGAGACCATTTTTTATTTTAAATGTGTTCTCTGCTCAGGACAAAGCAGACTGATTTCAGGAAGACGAGTTATCTCTCTTACTTTCAAATAAAATCCATGAATCCTTGGCTGATTTTTTTTTTTGATGGTTCCTGTCTTCTTTTAAACCAAATGCATCTCTTTAGTTCTAGTAACTATAACTTTTTTCTTTTCTCTACAATATAATGGTAACACTGAAATTTTTGTTCAAGGATACATGGTGATAATTTTTACTCATTCATGTCAGAACACATCCTATTAGCACAGGAAGAGTTCCTAAAATATTATATTTACATGCTAGTACTCTGTCACAAAAAGCTTATGAGATACTCAGTGTATCTAAAACCAAGTTCAAATTTCTAAGATTAGCTTCACAGGCCCTAGAATGTACATGTCTCTTGTACCATTGTCTCAAGAAATGGTAAATGTAAAATCTGGTCATTAATATTCACATAGGTATGTTTAAGAATGTATACTATAGATAGCAGTGTTCTTTTTTTTTTCATCATTTTTGGGGAAAGTTTTGGGGGTATGAGAGATTGAACCCAGGGCCTCAGGTGTGCTGAGCATATGGATCACTGGGCTACACTCCCAGACCCTCGTGTTTTTCATTTACTATTTCCATATGAATGAAATAAATATCCTGCCCCAGCAAAGAAAATTCTTTATGGATTAGACAGATGCTTTTTCTGAAGCAATTAAGACAGTAATCCTCTAGCCCAGGGCTTTGTACTTCAGTATTCTTTGGAACCAGTTATTCAGTGAGGAAATGTTCAAGAAGGCAATCTAGTTATATAAATGTTTAGTATTTCCTTTAAAAGGATAATTCTACTGTGTAATATCATGCTTTTTGTTTATCATACATTGGAAGATGACATCATTCATATTTATATAGTGTGATTTTCTCCAGAATAGAAATACATTATTTGCACACCTGTTTATAGTAGTCCCTGTACTTTGAAATTGTGTGCAATGTCTAAAGTTTATGCATTAAGTACATTCTGTTGATCATACTGTTAACAATATCAGGATCATTTCTAAAATTTCTGTTTCATTATTTTATCAATTACTAAGAAATTTGTTTAAGCACTCAACAATGATTTGTCTATTTCCTCATAATATCATAGATTTTTGGTATATTTATTTTGAAGCTATGCTATTAATATAACACATTTAAACTTTGTCTTTGTGGAGAAAGAAGTCTTTATTATTATGAAGTAAATCTGTATTTAAATAAATACTTTTTCCTTGAAGTCTACTTCTTTTCATATTAACATAGTTGATTAAATTTCTCTTACTAATTATTTACATTGTAAGATTTTCCTTATGTTTTACTTTCAATTTTGTGATGACTGTATGTTAGACAGAATATTCTTATAAAACAGAATTTATTTTGAATTTGAATTTGTTTTCAGCCCACAACTTAACAACCTCTTTTCACTTTCATTTAAAGTAATGATTGGTATATTTTAGTTTATTTCTAACATGTTATGCTATTTTTTGTTTGTATCATTTTTGCAGGGGCTACTGGGGATTGAACTCAGAGACACTCAACCACTAAGCCACATCCCCTGTCCTTTATTGTATTTTATTTTGAGACAGGGACTTACTGAGTTGCTTAGTGCCTTCCTTTTGCTGAGACTGGCTTTGAACTCCTGATCCTCCTGCCTCAGCATCCCGAGCTGCGAGATTATAGGCATGCTGAACCATGCTTGGCTTTTGTTTGTATCTTGACTTCCATTTTACTTTTGTATTTGTTGTAATTTCTAGATGGATCATTTTATCATTATTGTCAATTTTTCTTTCTGTGCTAATTTGGAATTTATGTACTTACTAATTATTAATTGGTACTTCAAAATTATGGCATACATAATTAAATTATCCCTATATGAAATTAATTTCCACCAATAGTATGAAGACTAAAAGCATAGTCATTCCATTTGCCTTCCTTACCTACGTTTGTACATTATCATTCTGCAATAAAAAATAAATAAATTTTGAAGGGGTTTTACTAAGTTGCCCACACTGCTCTTGAATTTGCAATCCTCCTGCCTCAGGCTCCCAAGACTTTGGATTACAGGCATGTACCATCATGCTCAGCAATCATTCTTCTATTTTAATATACACAGCAACATCGTTTCATGTAGCCAATGTACATTTAGTTTTGTATACCATTTATCATTTGTTTGAGCTTCATTTCTTTAAGATTCAGGATCTATTTTGCTAGACTATTTTATGCACAAAATGCATCTTTTGAATTTTGATATGGTGAGAATTTTTTGTGATGATATTCTTTAATTTTTATTTTTATGAAAATATTTTTATTTCACCTTCAACTTTGAGGAAGATACTCTTACAATACATAATTCTAATTTGACAATTATTTTGTTTTAGAACCTTGGAGATTTTATTGCACTGCATTCTGACACCAAACTGTTACTGTTATGAAATAAGCTTCAAGTCTAATTGAGGATCCTTTAAAGGAAAGTTTTCTTCTGTTCTGACTGCTTTATAAGCTTCTTTATGTATCTGATATTCAGAAATTTCACTATCATACATCTAAGCATGGATATGTATGCTTCTATATATCTTATATGGGATTGGCTAGAATTTTAGATCTGTGAATTAGATACTTTCATCAGTTCTTGAAAATCTTAGCCTTTATCTCTTGACTCTGTTCTATCATCTACCTTATTCCTTTTGAAACTACAATAAAAATATTTTAAGGAATTTCACTCTTAATCTCCTACTTCTTTCATTTATTGCTGTCTGTGCTAAACCAAGTGGCTAATTTTTTCTTTGGCAGTATCTAATCTATTATCTCATACCTTCTATGGAGTTTTTATTCTGGGATTTTAAAGTTTTATTTCTGGAAGTTCTAGTGGTTTGGAAATTCTTAAATAAGTTTCTATAAATTTATCTAATTTCTATATTTTTGAACTTAGTAAAAACAGTTATATCATCATCTGGACTTAAATGTGAGAAATAATTATGAGTCTGTTTCTGCTTGTTTTACGTATGGTGTTTGTCTTCCCTATGTGTTTCTATTGAGCTGTTTATTTTGCTTGAATGAATGTATGGCACTATCTGGGGATCTAATAAGTTTCTGAAATGACTTAGTTTTACTTTCTTCAAGTGGCCTAGAGCTTAGTACTCCCTCCATCACCTTAAGCAAATTGGTTTGTTGCTGTTGTCTGGATCATCAAAATAATGTGACTTTGAATCTCAATTAAACTTGATTGGTGATTTGAATGAGAAACTTCATAGAGATGGCTTTGTTACTTTTGTACTTTCACCTTGTTCCACTGACTATCAAGGCAATTTTCTTTGCATTCCCCTATGACTGTGCTGGTGGTAAAAGTTGACCACTATTGTAGCCTTTGGAGTTCTGTCTTTATATGATAAGTATATTAAAGGATCTGCACCTTGGAGTAGCTATTTAAATGATTAAATATGAGCTTTTCAGCCAAAGTCATGAATTCACAGTCTATTCAGTGCTGTATCTCTTGCTTTACATCTTCACTAACATTAGCCATAGTAATTATTATACTAATTTAGAGTATCTTCCTACTTGAAAAGTTCATAATCTCACAACTAACTGTGAATTCTACCTTTAAAAGGTGTGAAAATGGGCTGTAAGAGTTGAAGATACCTTTTCAGTTTTTTTGTAGCTAAATGAAAACTTTATATATTTTTTTTGATGTTCCAAGCATTCTCCACATAGGTCATGAAAAATCTCTAAGGTACAAAGGTTTTTTCTCCTTTTTCTGTTTTCATCAGTATATTTCTTGGTGCCTGCAATGTACACATTTTAATTTGTTAAAGTTTGATAGTCTGAGTTTCCTAAAGATATATTTCTATTCCTCAAATAGCTGAAAGCAGAATAAATTTCAAAAGGCCTGAATATGTTCCAATTAGCTTTTAGGAAGTTTGTTTAATTAGCAAGAATGCAAAGGTAACTTGACATTTACTTTAATCAGGAAAAATAGTACTCTTTTAAAGGTAGTTCTGAATTTTTTTCTAACACTTGGAAAGAACTCATATGAATATTTTAATTTTAAAATAAATTTTAGTTTCTTTTTAATTTACTTTTTGTGGTGCTGAAGATTGAGCCCAGAGCTTTGTACAGGCTAAGTAAGCATTCTACCACTGAGCTACATCTCCAGCATTGAATACTTTTAAATTTCCAGTTTCAGGGTAGCAGCCTGTTTTTATACTTCTGTGTTCAGGCCCTACTACAATCCTACAATATAACCCCAAACACACCCAGTCTCTCTCTCTCACACACACATACACACACTCACACACAAAAAACAGACGATTAAAATCAAGATTCTTAAAATCAAGAAAAGAATCCTATCTGGGTCAGCTTTGTTGTACGGGGAACATGAAAATTCCAGAGTATGAAAATGTAAATGAGAAAAAGCATAGGTAAGCACACTAGAGTTTAGAGACTTAAAATGTTAATGCTAGTTCTTTGTGTCCCTTAAGATAAATGACTAATCTGCCTTGATTAGAAGGGAATTGGGGTGTTTTAGAAATAATGAATAAAAATTGGAAAGTAATTTATGTTTGCAAGTTATTACGTAAATGCAGAAATATATAGATATATAAAAAATACTTAATATATGTTTAATGATGTGACCTAATTTTTTAAACCAATTTATGGGTTTCTTTTATTTTGCTTCCTAGGCAAATAAAATAAGACAAAAATTTCCACTGGATACATGGCCCACTTGAGAAGAAGAGTTTTGTGGTAGAGAACATTTGCAGAAATTACCAATTTGAATTGTATTGACTTTCAAAAGTTGAGAGAAAAGACTGACCTTTGAAGAACTCATCATAATAGAATGTTTGGAGGGATGCTCCATGGTGCTCAATAAAACTCAATACCAAATTATTTTGCAGTTCCTCTCCCCCTCAGTGGCAACTCTTTTTTAAATGTGAGAGAAAGATCATGATGTTCAGCCCCCACCCCATGACTGCACTACTCTGAATTCTCAAAACACGCTTCAAATCTTCCTTTACCTTGCTGTTGTGCTTTTTAATCCATCACAGATATTATTCACCTTTAATGATTTAAAGCAGAGAGAGGATCAACATCTTGGCTTCCTGACAACTAAGAGATGGCTATTTTATGAGACATGAAAGAGGTCATTGAATCCACTTAAAATAAACTTGGATTAGACTTAATTTATGTGCTACATTTTTGTCATATGTTTTATTATTGGGGTCCAGAAATGTAATAATAATAAGACATATCTTAAAATTCTGTAGCCACAATAACAATAGGATCTTAAAGTAATGGATTAATGGTGATGATAATGCATAAAAGTAATATTCTGAATGAAAATTCAGAACTTGTATGTGTGAGCTCACTTTCTTTCTCTCTTCTTTCCTTCCTCCTTTTCTTTCTCTGTTCTTTTTATTACCTTCTCATCCAGAATAGTTCAGTATTCCAATGAACCTGGATTAGGTAAATTTCTGATTTCATTGGACCCAATCAGTTGAATTCAACAAATTGGACTCAGGTGGATTCAATAATTGAATGCTGCCTTGTATAAATCACTGGGGGAGATACCTATACCAAACCTGGGATTGATGAGCTCCAGATCTAGTAAGTAGCAAGAGAGGATATGTATACACTGCCTATGAGAGAAGTCAGAAAGGGATAATTTTTTTAAAAAAGGATCTGCAAATATATATTTTTTAAGACATAAAAAGTTCAGAGATGATGGCTTACTAATGATGTTGTTGTAAAGGTGTTTTCAGACATTTAAAGGGAAAAACAGAAAATTGTGTGCTTCACAGATAGAAAGGATAGCATGGGATATTCAAAGCATTCAAAAAATTTAGTTTCTAAAAGCTACATATGTCCTCTGATTTTTGATGGAGAGTAGTGCCTAGTGAAAAATTGTGGAATCTTGGTCCAGAAAAGAAAATTTCTCTATGCCACTTAGTTTGGTGAAATTTATTTCTCTACTTAAAATACAGGTTCTCATTTCTCAATTTTTGAAGAGCTAAAGACTCTGGACAGAAACTATTAAGAAAGGTGGGATAGCTATTTATCTGTTTTTTAAAGCTTTGATAAATGTGATCCACTATTTTTCATCTCTTGATGTTCAAGACTTTCTCCAGTAAAAATAGAGAAGAGCTTATTTTAGTATCAATGAAAACCTTAAATACAAATGGCTGATATTGTGAAACTCAAGCATCTCCCATGAGAGGACCATCAGGAAGGGAGAGAGCCCGTGAAATTTTCTGCTGTAAAATTTGGGTTAGTCATTGGCATCAAGAGGGGAAGGTTTATAACTGATTTGCACAGAACAGATTGTTCAGGGAAATATTGTACTGAGATATGATAACACCAAAGCTGGCTTGATTTTAGTTTTCAAAAGACAAATGGAAACAAGCCCGAGAAATCAGCATCTATTACTTCCTCCATTTGAAAGGTTAACAATAAATATGGTGGGTCTGTATTGCAAAGCACAGGAGACAATGAGATAACATACTGGTAGGTATTTGTCACCAACAAACTTCTCTCTATCAATGTGAGTATAGTGGAAAGAAAGTTAAACTTTGAATGAAAAACAAAACAAAACTACAAGTAAAAGACGGACAGTTTAAGTTTGGATGACAAACTATGACTAACTTTGTGATCTTAAGCAAATTCTGTGAGTTTTCAAATTACAATTTTGTCCTCTTTCAAGTAGGGATAATATCTTTCTCAATGGCTATTGTGAGAGTCAAAAAGATAATTGGTATAGGGTAGATAAAAAATTGTCAGTTTCTGTGATGAATAATTATGGTACAATCATTTCAATGGAACCCTATATGTGAATTTGAAGCCCTTTTAAAAATTACCTTACTTGTGTGATTGTGATAGTGTCAAGTTTCTTAAATTATCCTGTCTCAGTTTCCTCATGTGTAAAATGAGAAGGATAACAGTACCTACTTTTAAGTTTGTTAGGGCAGTTATATTAATTATTAATTACACAATGTTGACAAAAGTGTCAAGACATAGAAGCTCTATATAAGGATTTGTTTATTTAATTATCACTCATAGTATGTTCAGAACAGGGGGATATTGATTTAGAGGAACTAATAAATCACAAGAATTTTTTTTTTAATTTAGATTAGCTTTTTTGAATCAGTAACACGTGGGGTAATTTTGTCAAATACAGATTTCCAGGAATGACCCCAGAACAACTTAGTCAGCATTCCTTCAAGCTGAGATCTCAGAAATCTTTGTTTTTATTTTATTCCTTGGGTGATTCTTATTCCCAGCAAAAGTTCTAGAACCACAGGTCTACAGTCTGTTTTGAACTTTCATCTGTGCACAATCTTCTTCTCCTGTTTGAGGAGCTCCAAGTCTAATAGAGAGAAAGGACATGTACACAATGACTGTGCCACAAGTCAGCGGCTGAAAATGCTGTGAGACTGTTGACTGATTTGACAAATATTTAAAATGTGAAGATTAAATGCCAAGCACTATCCCAAACACTTTAGATCGAAATACTCCTTTAGTAATCCAACCATGCAATTTTGCTTTCTGGTACTAATTAAAGTATGTAAGAAAGGTCTAGCAAGTATACTAGATCTAGTGTAGGTGAATTGGAGGCAGAAAAGGATAGAATAAGAAGCAAATTTGAGCTAAATTGCAAATGTGACACAAAGAGGAAAAATACAACAATATGCTGTAAATAGGCTAAAAACAAAAGTCCTGATGTGTAGTATTTGCCAATGTCCATGACATATACCCCTAGGAACACCAGTTTCAGCTACCAAAATTTTAGCAACAGTGATAAATTCTTAAATATTTGGCCATTTTCTCTCATGGGTTGGTCTCTGATGTCATAGAATTCACCTTTATGAATCAAAATGTTCCATTTTAAAATTAGGAGGAGGGATAACTATTGAAGGGTATATTACAATAAAATGCGAAACGAGTGTAGAGGAGAGAACCTTTAGTTGATACTGTAGACAAGACTGGCAGGAAGCCAAGGATTTGCCTTTGTCTTCTCTTTCCTCCTCAATTTTGTCCCCATCCCCACCCTGCCATTGTCTTTTAGAACTGTCATTCCTTTTATTTCTTCTCTTTATGTATTCATTTTTTAGACTTGTTTTTGTTTCCATCTCAGGGAGGTGACACTCTTGAGATCAATGACTACAGACATATTTTTACTCAAGGCAGGTGTACAAAGTCTCTAGTCACCAAAATGATTCAGTGAACTTAATCATTTGAAAGAGTTTCATTAATATCTTTCAGATACACCAACCAGTATTCACTGAAATAAGATTTCCCTGAAATCAAGCATTTCTGCTTGACAATGTTCTATTCCTCCACACTACAGTATAAGAGTCTCCTTTCTAGCCAGTTCTTACAAAACAGCCCATACAAAGGGTTCACTGAATTTCCAGCCAATCACCAAAATTAATTAATGGATATAGCAAAGTGTTCTCAAAACTAGTCAAATTCAGCACAAATTTAAATCATGTTAGTTCTTATTCTCTTTGTCAGCAACGCTTTTTTTGTGTAATCTCTTCTAACAGATTCAATACCTAAAAAAATAAAGTAAAATGCGGATGTCATTTCATCTTTCAGCACTGTAAGAAGAGTTTCATTTACTCCTCTTCCTCCTTACTCTGCCCTTGATAAATGTCTGTGCTAAAATCAATACATTTAATATGGAAGACTGTTCCTTGATTAAAATGTTTTTCATTTTAAATCTGCAAGTATGCAAAAACCAGGAGAAAATGGAAACAATTTTGAATTCTAAAATCTGCCTTTTTCAACAGCAACAAAGCAGTAAATTTTAAACCAGTGTTCCAGGCAAATTATTTTCAAGCTTTCATAACAAATATTTTGTGTAAGGCCTTTGGAAAACATCCAGCCCATCTGTTTCTACTCAGTTGTTATCTACCATGATTTTCTATAAATTTTATCATAAACCTATCTAAAAGAAGTATATTTGACATAAATAACACACAATATAAAAATTAATGACTTTAATTGTCTTTATATTTAATTAAAAATGACTTAATATCTCATTTATATGTACCAGCAACATATTGATGTGTTTGTTTTTATTTTGTTTTATTTAATCTTTTTGTCAGGTCTCAGGAATTTGTCTATACTCTTCACTCTTGAGACTTGGAATATTTCAGAAAATAAACCTGCATTTTGGTAAGATTAAATGAGCAATATTGAATATGTAGGATTCCTATATTCTTCGTCAGAAAGCAGATTTAGATAATGCCTAACTGAACACTGCTCTAAAATCAGAGGACAGTCTAGGTCAAGACAATAAGGTAAAACCTTTTATAATGTCTCCCTAATTAATCTGTATTTCTCTCTGTTCATTTTCCTACCTGTTCTCTTTTAAAACTGCAATTGCCTCTTATGGCAATGATTGAGAATACTTTCTAAGTCGATTCCCTGTCTCTGTGTTCTCCTCCCTGCCCACCCACACAGCATCCCCCTGCTAGGATAATCATCCTAAAACACAGCCTTTGGTAATGTTCCCCCAGGAACAAATGGTTTCAGAGTCTTCGATTTGCCAGCAGAACAAGGTTTCATCTCCCTGACCTGATTTTAAATTTAGTGTTTTATTGCAAACAGACTTGACTATTTACAGTTTCATAAGCATCTCCTTTACTTAAGTGTTTTTGTGCCTTTCCTTAATTAGAAATTCTTGCTGTTTATCTCCCTTTTCTCTCCAACCCCTGCATCTTTCATGGTGAAATCCTACCTAATTATCAAGTGATTATTCAAGTACCACTTCTATGACACCTTTTTAGATGCTTCCTCCTTCCTCACAATCTATGTTGTGTACTTTTTAACCTGACATCACATAAGCTGTTTTGACTTCTCTCAGGCTATTGGAGATATTGTAATATGGCTGATTGTGTTGTAAACTTGAAACTCTGCAGGTTCATCCTTTCTTTTTCAGTCTATTTGAAGTGCATACAGTTTATCAGTAGAAGCAAAGCCAAAGGAGGGTTGGGTAACTACCATTAAAGAGCTTTGTACAAAGTGATATGAAATCGGAGGAATGTAATTTGTTCTGACCTGGACTGAGTTATATGCAAGCTGTGTAAGATAATTAGGAGTTTATGAGTCAGGAAGATCAAGTTCAATGTATGCATGGAAGACAGGGTAGAGATTTAGCATTCAATCCCAAAGAAAATTTTAACAAGTTAGTGTGGAAAGATAATAAGAACATTTTAGAGGAATAAATTATGTACATCTGGAATAGAGTCCTGGGACTCAAAGGGACAGGGGATTCTCAGAGGACATAACTGCCAGGCCATGAAAGGATGGAGTCAAGCATTCACCATTCACGTGTGCCTATTTGCTTGGGAATATTTTAAATTGCTTTATGCATATTTTGTTATTTTTAATTCATGTAAAAATACTCAAAAATTCAAATACAGAAATATATAAAATAAAAATTGAACTACCATTTCATATTTCCACATTCCCCAAAAGTAACCTTGCTACCAATTTTAACATGTTTAACATAAAAACATTCTAAGTACACATACATACAAGGTCTGCAGAGAAAAGGCTTCTTCTCCCTTCAGTTTGCCAAAAGTGATAGTGATTACATTGTAATAGTATTTTCAGTTTCTTTTAGTCATTTAAAGTTTTATAGACATCCATCTATATTAACCTAAGAAAAGAAAAAAGCAATCTCAATCTCTCCCAGTTTATATTATTTTATATTATATATGGATAATAATTTGCTGAATAATTTGTCAGCATTTTAGGATATTTTATATTTCTCACTATTACCAAATTTATACAAATATTTATCAATACAAATATATAAATACCTAATTTACTATAAACATAATTTAGATATATTAGTAACCTTTTACATCTTTGCAATCTTGTCAGTATTGTTGAAGTAGGGATTTGGAGATGTACAATCTTGGAGTCAAAGTTTATTGGGTTAAAGTTACAGTATTTTACAGATAATAATAATATTCTCTCCAAAAATATCACTTTCATATTATCTATAATCTCATAGAAGTGCTGTTTATACACATTTGGAGACATTAATCTTTTAAATATATGAAACTGTGAAGATGAAAACTATTTACATTTCCCATTTAATTGAACATTTTCTTTGCAGTCATTCACACGTTTTAAGGTTTGTTCTATGTCCTGTGCTGATTTTTCTATTCCTTTAGCTTTTTGTTTTGTCCCTATTGATGTTAAAGTGATTTTTACCAAGTATTGGCTTATATACATTTATATGTATTTTCTCCAGGCCCTCTTTAGTCTTTCAAATGTGATTATTATTTCTTTTACTCTGTCTATATTAGTGTCATTTTTTTCCACCAAGAGAAATCTATCAAATGTATTCTTATGGTTTCTGAATTCGGTACCTGTTTAAAGATTTACCCAACTCTGAGATTATCAAAATATGCTCACAAATATCTAAAGCAAAGAATATCTTCAAAACATGTTTTCATACTCCCTTTTAGGAAATAACTGAGTAGACAACAAATATGATACACAGAATTAAAAATATCATTGTTAATGAAATTAGAAAATATTTATCCCTTAAAACTACAAACTGAGAGATAATTCCCAAATGTAGAGAATGTGATGATAGTAACAGTAAAAAAAATAAGGGACTGATATATATCACAGATTGCATAGAGCACATTCAAAAATATTTCCTGTAGTTCTACAGCCCTCAACTAATGATGTTTTAATTCAAACAGAAGGATCTGGAAGGCACACCTGGGGACAAAAATCCCAAGGATCCTCTTCTACATTATGATTGACAGGGACAAAGAATTATAAGCTAAACTGATCAAATAAGTGATCTGTGCAGAATAGCAGATTTAACTGTGACAGGTTAGAAGAAAAATGATTTCAGCTAACTTTACTGCTACTTATGACAGTCAGTTAAATACATACTAAATACATAATAAATTACACTTAAAAATAACTCTGACATATAGGCTTTTTAAGAGGAAAAGACTCTTACTTGGAAGAAGACAATGAAAGAATAAATGAGAGATTAGAAGACCTAGTTAAGTTGTTCTCATAAAAGATGAGAAGTAATCATAAATGTAAAAGCAGAGCATTCATGCACATTTAATCTAAAAATGAAGTGAAGTTAAAAAATATACATAATATAACAACACTTTAGAATAAGTTATGCTAGAATACAGAAAAAGTAAAATAAAAGATAAAATAGAAAAAAATGATCCTCTCTGAGAAAAAAGTAGAAAACAATAAAGAAAATTGATGTAGCATGCTCTTTTTAGGTCTTTAGGGAATAGACCAAGAAGGGGAATAGCTGGGTCAAATGGTGGTTCCATTCCCAGCTTTCCAAGAAATCTCCATACTGCTTTCCAAATTGGCTGCACCAATTTGCAGTCCCACCAACAATGAACAAGTGTACCCTTTTCCCCACATCCTCGCCAGCACTTGTTGTTGTTTGACTTCATAATGGCTGCCAATCTTACTGGAGTGAGTTGGTATCTTAGGGTGGTTTTGATTTGCATTTCTCTGACTGCTAGGGATGGTGAGCATTTTTTCATGTACTTGTTGATTGATTGTATGTCCTCCTCTGTACAGGGACACTGCTACATCGATGTTCATAGCAGCACAATTCACAATAGCAAGACTGTGGAACCAACCTAGATGCCCTTCAATAGACCAATGGATAAAAAAAAAAATGGGCATTTATACACAATGGAGTATTACTCTGCATTAAAAAATGACAAAATCATAGAATTTGCAGGGAAATGGATGGCATTAGAGCAGATTATGCTAAGTGAAGCCAGCCAATCCCTAAAAAACAAATGCCAAATGTCTTCTTTGATATAAGGAGAGTAACTAAGAACAGAGTAGGGACAAAGAGCATGAGAAGAAGATTAACATTAAACAGGGATGAGAGGTGGGAGGGAGAGGGAGAGAGAAGGGAAATTGCATGGAAATGGAAGGAGACCCTCAGGGGTATACAAAATTACATACAAGAGGAAGTGAGGGGAAAGGGGAAAAAAACAAGTGGGAGAAATGAATTACAGTAGAGGGGGTAGAGAGAGAAGAGGGGAGGGGAGGGGAGGGGAGGGGGGATAGTAGAGGATAGGAAAGGCAGCAGAATACAACAGACACTAGTATGGCAATATGTAAATCAATGGAAGTGTAACTGATGTGATTCTGCAATCTGTATATGGGGTAAAAATGGGAGTTCATAACCCACTTGAATCAAAGTGTGAAATATGATATATCAAGAACTATGTAATGTTTTGAACAACCAACAATAAAAAAAATTAAAAAACAAATAAACAACAAACAAACAAAAAAAGAAAATTGATATAAAGCTCTTCATACTATGAGTATTATTACTTTGGAAGTTCCTCAGAAAAAAAAATTTATGAAATTTATCAAAAATGATCAGTACCAACATTTTCTGAAAATGTGGAAACATTATATATAATTTTGCATATAAATTTTTAACAATTTTTTCATTTTTTCAAAATAGTGAACAAAGTGTTCACTCTATCATTTAAGTCAATTTGACAGGTTAATTTCTAAAAAGTTTTGCCTTCCACTAATATTTTAAAATTTATTAAAAAATGTTTGAGTATTTTTAAAAAATAGATATTAAATGTATAATTTATATGCAAAAACCTGAACATTTCTAAAAAATAAAATTTGATCACTTTTTTACCTAGGTATATACAATTAAGACCATCACTTCTTAATTTATCTTATATAACATTATATATATATATATACACATATATATATGTATATATATATGTATATACATACATAATACACACATATATGTACATATATTTATAAAATAGAATGTGATTTATTATTGTTTTATTCTCTCAATTTATCATTTTTTTCTGAATAATATTTTTTCTGTAAATATAATTGTATTTTGAAAATTTTGTTCTCTCAGCTCTTTTGAGATACTATTCCATTCTCTCTCTTTCATTAATATTGATGAGCAAGCAGTCTGATGCTGGTCCAAACATCACTCCAGTGGAGTTGAAGGTTTTTTTTTTTTAATATTGATTTATTAAAAAATAAATGACATCGAAATGCTTTACAATTCTTATTACCTACTTCCTGTGGTTTAAATCCTGCCTATGTCCTGGTTTTGTACAGCTCATCAGCTTACAGTTTAGTGGGTAGTACAAAACAATAAAGAAATATATATGACAGAAACCTTGAAGGCTTGCATTATCTCTTGATTTCACTGGTTGATACTTAATATAAATAATAATGATTTTTATAGAAAGGTGAAATAGGGGCCCCATGCCATTTGTTTTGTCATTTGGATAACAAATGCTTCCACAAAAATAATAAAATTCCACCCTATCTCAATGATCTATAAAATCAGTTTTATCATCCCAAGTTTCACATTACTGTAAATCTGTCTTGGTGCTATCAATTCTGATCCATTTTTCTCAGTATTTAAAGGTACATAATATTAGTTTTTTAATAAAGAGTGAAGAAATTTTATTTTTATGGTTATTTTGGTAATTTGCATTCCCCATAAATTTCAGGGTTTTGGCTAAATTTCACTGATTATGTAGCTAATTCTGAAGTAAAAAAAAAAAAATCTTTTGCGATGTTGAATATTTCAACATATGAATCAGAGATATCTATTTTTGTGTTAGTAAATATATTTCAAGAAAATCTTATAATTTTATGCATACAATTTTACACATCTATTTTAAAAATATTTATAGATACTTTATATTCTTACATTATTTTAAACTTAAATTTATGCTATAAATGTTGTTGTTCTTGGGTAGAAATATAGTGATCTTTGCAGTGAATAATTCTAGTGCAATAAAATTCCCAATTTATTTTTCTTGTTTGTTATGTTTACTTGTTTCTTTTTAATTAATATGCTTTATTTTTATGACATATTTAATTTTACAGAAAATTTGAACAAATATTGTGAAGTGCTTCCACATCCAACACACATAGACACACACACACACACACACACACACACATGCGATGTTATTAACATCTTGCATTATTATCATGCATTTCTTTACAATTAATCAACCAATGCAGTCAATCAACAGATACTTTATTAACTGGTTCATAGTTTACATTAGTACTCTTTGTATGTTACAGTTCTGTGACTTTTGACAAATGCATATTTTCATGATCTTATCCTTATCATACAGAATAGTATCAGCTTTCTGAAAATTTCTTATATTTCACCTGTTCATTTCTTCCCTTTCCTCTGAAAATTTGCCAACTGCCCCAATCTGGTTGGGCACAAATCAGGAGCCACTTGTCAAAAGAAACGAACTTTATTTTTAAAACCACACACGCCAAACCACACAGCTCTTCAGGAAAACCTTCAGAGCCCAACTGCCACCACCAGCTTCCCACAAGCCTCTCTACCTCCCCCACTCCTCCTGTTCTTGAGGCCGATTGGCTGGGTCATGTGGGCGGAGTCAAAAAAAGTCCCCCAATGAGCAGCTCCGTGGTCTGAAAGGGTGGGGAAACAGCCCAATGAGCATCATCACAGATGTGCCAATCAGTTGGCAGCTAGAAGTTTGCTGGGGCCCCTTCGGCTATGGTTCTCAACAGCCAACCACTAAGCTCTTCTATTTGTAGTATTGCCTTTTTTCAAATTGCCACATCATTGTGACCATAGACTATATCATATTTCAGACCTATTTCTTTCACAAAGCAATACATGAACTTCCATGATTTTTTTCTTTCTTGCTAGCTCATTTCTTTTTACATCTCATTCTATGGTTATACCATAGTTTATTTGCCCACTAATCTTTGAATATTATCCTAGTTGCTTCTAGATTTGGGTCATTATGAAATGACTGCTATAAACATTTATGCATAGGTTTATGTGTGGACATGTTTTTAATTCAATTTGGTAAATAGTGCAGTTGTTGAATCATTTTTGTGAGAATCTACCTATTGTTCTCTTCTTAAGTGGCTTTACATTTTAGATTCTCAGCATCAATGAATATGAATTCTTATTGCTACACTTCCTCACCATCATTTGATATTGTGAGTAATATTTTGAATTTATTTATTCATTTATTTGGGGATAATAGGGATCAAACCAAGGACTTCACACATGCTAGCCAAGCATGTTACCAGGAAGCTATACTCCCACCCCAGTTTTTTTTTTTTAATTTTAGCCATTCTAATATATATCATTGTCATTTTAATTCATAATTTTTTATGACAAAAAATACTGAGCATTTTTTCCTATGTGTATTTGTCTTCTCTCTATCAACTTTGATGAGTTATCTCTTCAGTAAGTTTGCTTTAAGAATTTTTAAGAATAGCTTTTTTGTTTTGGTTTGGTTTCTAATTGTTCAGTCTTAAGAGTTATTTGTACATTTCAAATAAAACTCATTTATCTGATTTTGGATGCTGCAAATATTTTCTCCTAGTTTGTGAATTATCTTTTCATTCTAGGAAGTCTAATTTGAAAAGCAGAAATTTTAATTCAAGTTGCATTTGTGTCTTATACCATTTTGAGGGTTGTTTTTTTTGTGTGTGTGTGTGTATGTGTGTGTGAGAGGTAGAAAGCCTGTACATATGTATGAATATGCATTAGGTAGATAGAGGTGTACTCCAGGAGCATTTGTGAAAAAGAACCTAATTTCTCCATTGTCTTGCCCAACTATTTAAAACTGCCTGTCTGATTACTCCAACATCTGCATCCTTTCTGACGAGTTTGTTCTGACCCTTGGTTGATATCTGTAAAATGTCCCTTTTTAATTTTAGCCTATCTTTAGTTGGTGTTCATGTATGTGTAAAAATTGAAAGTAACTTATTGGGTAGTACAAATTAAGATAATTTGACCTTGGGTGTAAGACTTTGCATTAATTTGACCAGCAGGTGGGTTGTGCTTAATGTTTGCTGTAGCTCTAGATAACAGAGGTTTTAGTTTATTCTAACTTCCTTCTTTATATTTTCTGTCCACTGGTGTCTTTGGGTTTCCCTGAGAACTCCTTAAATACAGACTGCATCTTCCTGTACTTTTGATTGTAAACCATTGCTTTTATCCTGTATAACAATATAATATTTAATGAGATAATCTTAATGCATTAATATTAAGGCAGAACGACTGCTGGTCTGTGACACTGGAAAAAGGTTGGAAGTAGTCACTCCCATTTTCACAAGAAAAATAAAGGCTGAAATAACTGGAAGTCAGCAACTTTTATTAGATCCAACCAAAACAGAGGTCACACTAAAATTCCTGAGACAGAAACAAATACAGAGGTCTCACAGGCAAGGTTAGCTTACTTGAAGAAAATTTACCAGAGCCAGAAATTGGTAGGAACACATGAATGATCGTGTTGATAGAAGCTAAAGGTGGACTGAACTCCTCAGGGCCCGGTCTTAGAGTTTTTCCACACCGTGAATTCCCACCAAATTCTCACAGTGCAGATCAAAGAAAAGTCCTCTCTGATTCATAGGAAAGTGGAAGGTAATACACAAAGAAACTTCTCCATTACCAAGAGAATGTGTCTTCCTATTTTATGTAATAGGACAAAAAAGAAAACAGTTGTGAAGAAATCAAAAGGAGACAGAAGCAAGGTGCAGAGGCAGAATGGCAGAATGGTCCCCTGTCCAAGCTGCCAGTTTTATTTATATCAATAAGTTACATTAGTTCACTGTCATCATTAGTACATTATTGTTCATTGTGTCATTAGACAGGTTACAGAAAGTGTTGAAACTTATTTGTATGTCTCCAATACATTATTATTCTAATAAGATTATAGTATCAGACAGGCATTGTTTTATTGGGGGAAAAGGGTGGTAAACACATGTATTAAGGTAGAATTCATACGTAGCAAATGGCACATATTTGAAATGTGTGATTTGATGAGCAGGGCATATGCCTGTGAGATCATATTTTGACTTCAAATGTTTTCTTGTGCCCCTTTCTTTTTTCTACTATTTCTCCTAACCCTTTTACTCCCTAAGGTAATCACTGATCGGCTTTCTCTCATTGCAAATGAATCTCATTTTCTACAGGTTTTGTAAATAGAATCAAACTGCATAGTTTGCTGTCTGACTTTTTTACTTAGCCCAATTATTTTCAGATTCATCCTTGTCATTTCATGAATCAATATCTCATTTCTCTTTAGTGTGAGGTGAGATGCCGCAATTTAATTATCCATTTACCTGTTGACAACATCCCTAGTAAATCATATTACTTTTGTCAATCAATATTTAAATTTTCACTATGATCAGACATTAGGAAGGAACTAGGTAGGGCAGTAGGTAAGATAGACAGGTTTCCTCTCCTTGTAGAGTTCAAAGTTTTAGATTTTTTAAATAAAGCATATGTTCATATAAAGACTTACAGGCAAAATGCTCATTGCAGCTTCATGAATATAAAGCTGTAGTCTACATTACTGTCTATAAATAAAGAGGGAGATGGCTTCATTACATGGTGGCCTATATTTAAATTTTAAAGAACAAACTAATTGACTTGAAAGTAATTGTCCCATTGTAAATACCCAACAGCAGTGTATGAAAATATCAGTTCTACCACATCCTCACTAATAATGGGTATGTCAATAATTTTAACTTTATCTATATAAGTGTATAGTGGTATCACATTATGGGTTTCATTTATATTTCCCTAATGACTAATAATGTTAAGTATCCTTTCATGTGCTTATTTGCCATCTGCAAATAATCTTTGGTAAAGAATCTGTTAATCTTCTTTGATGCTAATTCTAATATCAGTGCCAGATCATGTCAGTTTGCATTGATTGAATTTTCTCCTTGTGTTTTTCTCCTTTTTGTATTCTGATCATTTTTAGTGGATGCCAGACTGAATTTCACCTTATGAGTTGTGAGGTAGTTTTGTATTCCTATAAATACTTTGAGCTTCATTCCGAGATGCAGTTAAGATCCTTGGGAACTGTTTCATCCTTTAAGAGCTTGTCTTTGTGATTTGTTAATTGGATTCCAAACAATATTCATTCTAGGGTTGATTATTACCAAGACTGAAGCAAGACTTTCCCAATCTCCACTCAGTTATGAGCCCTTCCTGTCTTGCTTCTAGAGACATTAGCTCTGGGCCTGATTCATATGGAGCACTGCTGCCTCCAATTCTTCCAGTCAATTCCTTGCACTCATGTAGTTCCCTCAATTATATACCGATATGGTGACTCTATAGAATAATTGGAAGGGGACCTCTACAGATATCAGTGTCTGGACTCTAACTAGATTCTCCTGTTTCTATATATATTTCTGAATATTCTAGCATCTTTTTTCTCCCCCAACTGTCTTCTCAGCTCAGATATTCAGTAGGTCCTGCCTTGTGTTTCTCTTCCTATTCTGCATCTTGGAAACTCTTCATGTAGTAAATTGCAGGAAAATGACAGACTCCTTCAGAGTTAACTGCCCTTTATCACATGTTGTCCAGGAGCTTAGAAACTGTGGTGTGTGTCTGTCTGCTCTTTAGATTGTTTTTGTTGGGAAAATAAATCAGCTTCCTGTTACTCCAAAGAAAGAGATCCTGACTAGATTGTAAAATTCTGCTACTATTCTTCCACAGTTAAGAAAGAAAACAAATTCTGAGCTTAATATTGTAAAATGCTGCTACTGTTCTTCTACTGTTAAAAAGAAAACAAATTCTGAGCTTAATACCTCTTCATGCTTTGCAGAAAGATTTGACTATACACATTTTTTCACATCTGAATTTTAAATATGCTATTTTCAAGTTACCTAAGATCAATCATTTGAGTTGGTTAACACTTTTATTGCTAACAATCAGTTAACTCCCCCCTTTTCCCTTTGCAAGTAAACGTCATAATCCTATGAAACATGTCTTATGAATTTATGTAATATCACATACACTAAAGTTGTTTCAGGGGGAAAAAAGTCAATGTTCAGTCATCCCTTAGTTTGGCCATTGTACTGGAAGGATATTTAACTTCGCTTACCAATATATTCAAAGAGTGGCCATATCTGTCCAAAAAATTCTGGATTGTGAGACTCAACAAATCTAAATCTATTTTTAGTTAAACAGTAAAATATATTTATACAGAATTCTAGGTTATGTAACCAGAGAATCTCCTAGATGGCTGTTTCATCCTATCAAAAATGTGTACCAGAGAAATAAAAGAAAGAAAATAGCAACAGGACTATAAACTAAATATGGAAGAAAACATATGCCAAAATCCAGAGGGACTTTACTCTAATTATACCAATTATGAGGAGAAGTTTAGAAACACTGTCTTAAACCAGTAACCATATGCTCCACCTTCTGATAGAAAATAATGTGAACAATATCAAAGAGGTTGGAAAGAGACATTCATTAAACATGACTGTTCCTAGAACTCTGGAATGGAAAGTCGTCACTGACCTGAGAAATAACCTTCAGTTCTCTAGCTCCACAGGGCTTCTCTAGAAGCTATGAAGGAAATGGAGTATAAAGGGACACAGATGGGAACATGAGTTATACCCCATTATCCTCTCTCTCGAAATATCAATAGAAATTTTTTGCTATCCAAGCAAAGCTAAACACAGAAATACAAGGAAGGTGGTACTGTATGTCTAGGGACACAAAAATTAGGAAAAACTTGTAAACTATCTCATTGACAGGTAGATTTATAGAAGTGAGTTTTACCAAAAAAAAAAAAAAAGAGTTGAGAATTTTGAGTCTACTTACAAAATGTTTACTTATACTTTCTATTTCCATTTTTAAAAAGTATTTCTTAGCTTTTCTGTGTCACTGTTTCTTCAGTTAATAAGAAGAGTAACTGAAATAAAATATGTGAAATTCAGCAGAAGGGGCCACATAATAGTAAATGTTTAGTTAGCATTAATTATAGTCATTATCATCATGCAATCATCATTATTATCATTATCATTTCCTTTATATTGTTGTATAGAAAAACTAATAGCAAGAATCTGGCATAGTAGGAGAAAGAACATGATCCAAGCTGAACCACAGGCTATCAGGCTTAAAGCATTAGCTAGTAACACACAATGTGCAATTACCTAGATGGTTTGTTTTGCATTTATTCCTCAGAAAATGATCGTAATTATACATAATCCATATACTTCCTCCAAGAAGATAGAGGGAACAATGCCATAAGGAAATTTATACAAATTTAACAACTATTCTTCATTAATATGTTAAGTAAATTAAAAATAGAAGAATATTTTCATCACCCAATAAAGAATGTCTGTCATTCAGAACTCAAGTAGCAAATATTACATGTAAGAGAGAAAAGCAGTGGTGGCTTCTCTTGATTCTAGAACAAATAGGAATAAGACAAACAAATAAGAGCTGTAGCTTTTGACAAGAGAAGCACCATTACTGTTTTTCAATGGTAATTTCTTTTTATTCCAAACCCTAAAATTTCTGCTGAGATGTTCTTGGAATTAAAGAGAGACATAAATAATATTCTGACTTACACAAAAATAAACCCCTGATTTATTTAATTTTGAAAATAATATTGCCTAACTGAAGGAAAATGTTAATTATTTTTTTTCTAGGATGAGGAAACACATTCTAAATATCCTGTCAATAGTAGAAGACACCAAGGACAGGATTAAATATTTTATTGTGCTAAAAGATTTAAAACCACCATTATAAAACTAAAAGCAAAGTGGCTGCAACAATTTCAAAGCATATTACATAAAAATAGCTAACATTCTGGGTAATTGGAGAGCAATAAAAATTCATAGGAATACAAATATTCCTTTATTGCAATAGAAAAATCATGACCTTCTATGAACTAAAGGGAAAAAAAGTAGAGTTGACTCATCTATGAAAATAAAAAGTTATGAAAGTAAAAATTTGAAATAAAAGTATGTTTTACTTAGGATATTAACAAACATTAAATACACAAATTAACAACAAAAGTCTGCTATTAACAGGATGTTCATTTATTGTCTCTAATATTTATCAAGTTGTTATTACAGTAAGTCTTTGCATATAACATATTTATATAAATTATATTACTTTATTAAATATTCACATTCTTATAAATTAGGTATTTATATGCATTACTTTACAATAAATAAACAAAAAGACACAGAGCAATTAGAATCTTACCTAAGCACACAGTTAGCAACAAGAAAATTGGAGGTTTAACTCATGTTGTCAGTCTGGTTCAGTATTCTAACTAAAACATTATTGTACTATGCTAGAAATCAAGAAAATTTTTCCAAAAAGTGATTGAGGCACATGATATCAAAGACCTTAAAAAATAAATGTGCTTTAACCCCTTAGCTTAATGTCTAAGTTTCTATCCCAAAAATTCAAAATACTAACAAAGACTTATACATAGAGATGAATAATAAGATATTACTCACTTTAAAAAGTGAGAACCAGCTACATGATTACAATTATTATAGTTTATCAAATTATTATATATAATTCTTAAAATAGTCAATAATCATTGTGCTTACAGAAATATTATTAAGTATTACAAAAGTGTTTTAAATAAGTGGTAAAATGAAATAAAACATCATGCCAGAGGAAAAAAGGATTGATGAGCATAAAATTCAGAACAATAACTATCTCTGAGAATTAAAAAGAAATTTATGATTTTCCACTTAAGTTGAATATTTGGTACAAGTTCTTTATCTCATTGTTATGTTTTAACTTTATATTTGTAACTGATATATAAATATTGTAATATTTTGGGGTTACCATGTAATGTTTCAATGCATGGGTACACTGCAAAGTATTCAAATCTAGTAACACTATTTCCTCAACACAAGTCATTCATGGTGAAAACATACAAAATCCTTTCTTGTGATTTTTGTAAAAATATAAATAGTACATTATCATTATCTGTAGTCCCCCTATTCTACAGTAGCATATCAGAGCTTCCTAATCCTTCCTAATTCCTATTAATATTTCCCTACCTCCCACATTCCCAGTCTTTGTTAATCACCATATTATTCTCAATTTCTTTGGGATCAATTTTTTAAGATTTCACAAAAGAGGGAGATCAGGTGGTACTTTTCTATGAATATCTGGTTTATTTCCCTTAATATAATAACTTTCAGTTCCATCCATGTTGTCTCAAGTATATCACTATTTTATGGCTGAAAGAATTTCATTATATCTATGTGTTTATTTTACATTTTCTTTATCCTTCATCAGCTGATGAACACTTTGGTTATTTCCATTTGGGGGCTCTTATGAATAGTGCTGTGAATAAAGATGGAAGTGCAGTCAACTGTTTGACAGCATGCCTCCATTTCCTTTGGATATCTCCCCAGTAGTGGGATTTCAGGATAGCAAGGTAGTTCTAGTTTTAAATTTTTGAGGGAGCTACATACTCTTCTCTACAATGTCTGTACTAATGGCATTCTCACGAATAGTGAGAATTGTCTCCGCATTCTCACTTTTCTCCTTTTCTATTTTTTTTTTTGAAAAATTGAAGAATAATAAGTATGAGGCCTTATTTAATGTTTGGTAGAATTCAGCAAGTGAAGCCATCTGGTCCTGGGCTTTACTTTGATGGAAGTCTTTTTATTAGGGATTCAATCTTGTTACTTGCTGTTGGTGTGTTCAGGTATTTTATTTCATGATTTGGTCTTGGTAATGTGTATATGTCCATCTCACTATTAGGCTTATATTTCACCTGTTATAAATATTTATTTACATTTATTTAATGCTTTATAAAAGAAGGTAAGGAGACAAATATGATATGAAGTTATATTTTCAATGATAAAATTGAAATGAAACATAAATATTTTAAATATTATTTTTAAAACAGAAGTAGTCTAAAGCTTTAATGTAATTACCTTTGGCAGTTATATTATGAAGACTTTACTTGTCCTATGACCAGATCATTTTTCAATTATTTATATTGAATGTATCAGCTTTCTAATTTTTAATAATGGTAAGTTGCTTGTCATTAAAAACAAACAAAAAAATTACCCCTAACCCACAAACAGATGAAAATAAATAAAAGAATCATAAAAGTAGAAACTAAGAGAAAGTTAGGAACTTTTAAAGGAATAGGTTTAGTCTGGAAACTGTATTTGCATGAAAGATGCCTACTTATTTCTAACAATAAATTGATTTTAACCTTGAGAAGATCAGAGAGCCAAATTCAAAGTTTACAAAAGCTGAAGAGACACCCTAATGGACAAAGAGTTATGCTTTCAGGAAAACTAAGAATAAGGGGGGAAAAAAGTTTCTGTTGTATCTAACTACTGCTCAAGACAGTGCAGGGCTCCTTTGGTTCCTCTTAGTCCTAGAGAGATAAAATGGATTTTCAAGGCAAAAAATCAAGTCAGGAGTAAATTGAGCCCTTAACCCAAGTCTTATTGTTTAAATCCCAAAGCTGTTTCATTAAATAAATAATGGAAAATTGTAGAGTGTTTTTTGGCTCTTTACTTTTTATTTCAAATCTACAGTGGGATTCCCTCCCGTTCCAGATGAATGTAAGTATAGCCCAATGCTGAAATTATATCTTCAGGGAACACATAATTGGATGCCTGCAAAAGCAATAATGGTGAGTGTTTCTAATCATAGTGAACTCCTTCCTACTTCCTTATGTAAGAAACATGGTTTTTTATCCCTGGCAAAGAGTGGTTTATAAACATTTCACAAACAAAAGAATATTCTTCCAAATTAGGGCAGGTATTACATATTATAAATTCCTGCTAGCATTCTCTCAACTTTCTGAGGCTATCAGTGTCTTTCCAAAATTTCAGATCCAATAGAAATTACATTTCACTCATAATAGACAAAGTCTTTTCAATCTAAAATAAATTAGTGAGGTAACATACTTGTAGAGACTTATTCACATTAAATTATAAAGATTAAAATTCCTAAGGGCAGAATAAGGGTGGTTATGGTGGGATGACCCAAACCCACAGTCCCTAGCCTTATCCATTTAGGTCAGTGATTCTCAATGGCGGGGAGTGGAGGAAGTGAATAACTGTTTCTCAGAGGGAGTTGGAAAAGTATGGAAACATTTTGGGGGTGTCAAATTTGAGGGTATGTTATTGGCATCTCCTCTGAAGCCAGAGGATGAGAATTCTATTCTACATCCTAAATGCACAGGAGAACTGCCTCTGTGAATTTTCTGTGTGCTTGGTGCTGAGATTGAGATGTCCTGCTTTAGGTTGAGTTTATGATTATTTCCTATAGACAAGTTAAACAGAAGCCATTTGATACTGATTTTGTTGTGATTATTCATTTATTTTCAAGTTTTCATGATTCTCTGTGAGGAACTTTCCTAAAATAATCTTTTGATCAAAATTTGGTCTTTCACTTTTTTTTTTTTTTTTTTTTTTTTTTTTCCTGTATTCCTCACAGGAGCAAGGTGATTTTCTGGTGAGGAGATATGAAAGGAGGAACTGAGCATGCTTAATTCATCATTGCTTTCCCTCCTTTCTCAGAAATATATCGGCCACAAAACAACACATTTTAGGCTTTCTCTACTTCTCCAAAGCTGCTTGTAGAGGCAGCCCACACCAGGGAGGCTCACAGTTACCCAGTTATTCTGTACCCTAGTGTGAAATTTTTAACTATAGCGGAGCAAGCCAATTGGTAACAGTTGGGCCAACCCACAAAACCTAGCCATTAAGAAGACTTATTTACCTTCATCTTTGGATTTTTTTTGTGCTATTGGACTGACTTCCATGCTTTAGAACTCAGGTAAAGAAAGAGGTTTAGTAATTGTATACTTTTTAGTCTCTACAGTCCCATTTTCCCAAGTCTTTTAACAACTTAGCCTTCTCTATATTCACATTGCTTACTCAGTGGCTTGGTTTCTCCTTGTCTTTTGAACTATTCCAATCACTCAGTTAGTTGCTATATTTATGTTCATGATCTGACTATTGTCATCTTCTTATACCACAGTTCTGATTAGGAGCTTCTTTTGTTTCATAGCTTCCAACTATTTATCCAATTCTCTACCCTTAAAAAATTATCCAGAGTTCTTAGCACTGATTTTAATTGCCCTTTCAAACTGTTCCAATCTGCTCTCCAGTCAAATTGGAACAATTGTGATTCTCCTTACATACACTACTAAGCCCATCAGAAGAGAAAAAATGCTGTGAACTTAGACTCTTTAATGTAATCATAAGAAAATTGCTTAAGCTCTCTGTGCCCCTCTTTTCTCTTTTATGACAAAGGATTAATTATCTCTGCTTTTCCTTTTTAGAGGATAATTATGATAATTAAAAAAATAAATATGCTGTGTCATTTTATGTAAATGCAATATGCTAATATAACAAGAATGTGTATGTAATTCAAATGCATATAGATAGAACTTTGACTATAGCCATCAAGGATTGGCAAGATCCTCAATTATCATTTCCAACATTTAATTTGCAGGAAGTTGGTGCTAAAAATTGAAATTCTAGTATCTTATAATCATGTCATAAACTTAATGCTATTATAACATCTTTTTGCTTTAACTTTTCATAGAAAACTGAAAAATATAAATTGTCAGTGTGTATTAAGTGTGCACTTATAGGGTTCATGTAGATTTTGAAGTTATTACTTCATTTAAGTTCAATGTGTCTGGAGCCTTGAGCATTCACACATCAGTGAAGTGAATAATAATGCTCTCTAATTGCATAATGTGTTTTCTTAGGGAACTTAAAGCATCTTACATATTACAAAATATGCAAATTTATACCTTTATATAAAGTCTGAAACTAAATATATTCAAGCAAAAGTGTTAACTTAAAAAGAAAGTAAGTCTGACAATAATATTGTACATTTTTAAATGATAATGGTAGTAAACTATTATAAAGTCACTACTTATAAGTCCCTGGATTCCATTTTTGGTGGGAATTTCAAATCTTCACAATTTCCATTCAAGTTAACTAATTTACTTATTATTGTCCTCCTTATCTCCATGCATGAATGAAACAGATTAAAATCTGAAAGGTTATGTGATATGTCCAAAATTTTCCAGTTTACTATAAGTTGAGGCTAGAATTCATACATGTAAATCACTTCTTAACACTACTTAGTGTTCATAGTCATACTAATCTCTAAACTTTTGTGTGTAGTTATCCAAAACTATCCCTAAGATGTATTCAAAGGGTGATTAAGCTTTGTAACATTGATAATGAAAACTTTAATAACATTAAAACAAATGTCTCCATATACCAGAAAGAAGAGTTGAAATCTAGAAAATAAAGTGGTTAGTAGGTGTCAAATACCAAGTTCACAGTAGGACAAATATTAGAAACTAAAAGTATTTTGAGTACAAGGTTAGTTAAGTTTTGTTATTCTGTTAGGAAACAAATATTTTCTATCTTGATACAAATATAATGTTTATATGGTAGCACAAAACAACTAAAAGTGAATCTCACCGAGGCTGGAATGCATATGGTAGAATATAGCATTTCCTAAATGTGAGAAGCTTGGAAGGAGCAGGTAAAGCAGAGCTGCAGCTGACTTAGTAAGAAAATAAGGAGTGAAAGGAGGAAGGAATGAAGGCAGGGTAGAAGGAAGGAAGAAAAATTATAGACAAAAAGGATTTTATCTGAAAGGACATAATCTTTCAGATAAAATACAACCCCCAAATATATTATTTTCTGCTTTAAGCCTGGGGAATTTTTTTTTTCATTTTCTTGGAAGCCTGTATCATCCCTTTGTAGTACACTAATAAGGAGCATCACTGAAGCTTCTGAGGTCAGTAGCATATTTGCATTTGAGGAGAAAATACCTCCTATATTTTCAGCATTTCAGAAGATATGTGCAAAAGTGTGTAAAAGAAATATTTGAAATAATGGAAAGGCAGCCAATGAGATCATATTTGAGAGAGAAAGACTTTTTTATTGAAGACTTTGAGAAAATTCTGGTCAAGACTTTGAAAACTGCATAACTAGTGCATCATATAAGGTTATAACTGATTTGATATGAGATTTTGTGATAGGGAAATCAAAACAGAAATATAAATAGAAACAGCAGATTATGAACTATAACCATGACAAATCAGTACTATATAAAAAACAAAGCAAAACAGGACTTAATTATAACCTGTGGTTGTACTGATCATCAATAGTAAAACCACACTGTCATCATGGTTGAGGTTATTTGTAATTTGATATGCTATAACTACATATGTGTTTAGTTAATTGCTCATAAATTGTTGATAGTCTATTCCAGTTCCTCTGAAGAGCATTTTATATAAAAATAAGCAAACTCATATTTTAACTCTAAACCATGGTACTTAAATGAAACAGACTTTAGCACCTGCAGACAAGTCACAGGTCAGGTTATCTAGAAGCAAGATATTAAAGTTAGGGTACATGATGTTTTAAAGATAAACACCTGTGAAGGAAGGTGGAGGAAACAGAATTTGGTAGAGAAATTTGAACTGAGATACACATGAGATAAATGCTGGCTAATCAGGAAGGGAGTTCTAAAGAAAGTGGCACCTTAGAATTGTCTCTGATTGAGCCAAGTGCTTGGGCCTTTTTACCTCTGCCCTGGTCAGAAATGTTTGTGGGTAGACTGGAAGACGTGGAATTCAGGGAGAGCAGGGAAACACTGAAGGGGTTCCTACAGGTGGGAAGAAAATCTTTCCTTGAAGGGCCCTTTTTGTTGTGTCATGAAGAGCCATATCAGAGACTGAGGCAGAAAGAAAACTTCATAATAGCTTTCACATCTTTATTTTTGTCTGAATATTTGGTAATGTGTTAGTCAGTTTTCTACTGCTATGATCAAATACCTCAAAAAATCAACTTAGAGGAGGAAGGATTTATTTTGGCACAAGGTTTATAGGTTTCAGTCCATGGTCAACTAGTTCCATTGTTTCTGGGCCTTGATGAGACAGAACATTATGGCAGAAGAAGGTGGTAGAGCAAAACTGAGGACCTTATGGTGGCTGAGAAGAAGAGAAAGAGAGAGAGGAAGGGTCAGGGACAAGAGATAATCCTCAAGGGCATTCTCCCAGTGAACCTCTCCCTTCAAACAGGTCCCACATCCTAACTTTTCCACCCCACCCCATAATGCCATCACCTGTGGGAAGCCGTTCTCGTGTGTTCACCCCACCCCAAATGCTTTGATTTCATTTATGGATTAATCCACCAATTATGTCAGATCCATCATAATCCAATAAATTTTCACCAAATCTCACTTCTAAATAGTGCTGCCTTGGGGACCAAGCCTTTAATACATCACCCTTTAGGGACATTCCAGATCCAAACTATAATGAGAACATAATGCATTTTTATATCACTTTTGATTTTTAAAAATACTGCTTTACCATTACTAACTTTTGCAATTTTATTTCCAGAAATACCTCTTTATTTGCCATATTCTTTAAAGAAAGGGTTGGAAAAGACCTATGTTTCATTCTGTGTGCTTTCCCTTCCAGGTGGTACATTGTCTTCTGGAAGATTTCAATCTCATAGGGATATAATATACAGTCTGTTATAAGCAGAAACATGTTGAACAGAAACTCAAAGAAAACTGACTTTATGCCCCATTTCTATCAGCTACGTAGAATAAATCATTTCAATTCCTGTGTAGAGTTCCTATGATACCTATACCCCAGTAATCATAGCACTTGAGGTAATTTAAAAGGGGTAGATGCCATATGGCTTAAAGAATATTAGGGAATTTTATTGGCCAGATAGCATCCACCATATAAATTGGTATCAGGCAAAGTGCTGACTGAGCCTACTGAACAATGAAATTGTTCACAGAAATTTTAGTAGTACTACTATTGGAATATTCCCCAAATGTTTTCAAATTCCATTCAATTCATCATCAAGCCAACTCACAAGATGAAAATAGTAAGTGAACACTTTTCTAGTGCCATTATTTTTTCAGGAGACAGTAAATTTAGCATTATATCCTAAAATATACAACAGGTATTTTTTTCCTGAGAATAAATAGATACTTGACATAAAATAATTTTGATGTATCTTCCAAAACAGTTTTCCTTATAAAGAAAAGTAACTTTTTCTTTCGTACCCTAGTCTTAAAGTGTTCAAATAGAAAGACATGTTAGAGATGCTTAGCAGACATAGAAGGCAGAGGGTACACGGGAGTCAGTCACAGACCAGCAGCAACACAACGTAGCAGACTGTACCATGTGCTGTGGCACCATCAGGCAGAGGGAAAGCTTCTTTTTTTGGCTTTCCCTAAAGCATGAGCAACTGTCCTGGTTTTCATAAACTATACCAGGTTTAGCACTGGAATTCTCATTTCCTGGAAATCTTTTTAGGCTCAGGCATATCCAAAAAGTTGCTCATCTTATTTCCCAATCCATTTATGTAGAAAGAATTCAAGGAGGTTGTGATCGTATGGGAGATTGGAATACATATCTTAGCTAATTTAATAGCATATTTTAGCTAATTTAATAGCATTTAGCCTTTCCTGGAGGTGGACCACAATATAGTGCAAATAAGGAAATCTTATATAATGCTGGGGTTTGGGCCAGGAACAAGATAGGACATGTGGCAGATGGCAAGGTGAGTTATATAGCACCAACAAGAGCCCAGATGAGACAGGCAGAGAGAGAGAGCAGCACAGGGCCTGAGACAAGAGAAGCAATTAGAGAATTAACAGGCTGACTACTGGATAGTATTAAATGTCATTAATTTTAAATGTATAAGGGTTATAGAAAAGATATATGGAAAATATTGATATTTACAGATGCATACAAAATATTTAAAGGTTAACTTTAATGATAGTCATGATTGATTTAAAAAAAAACTATAGTAACTAAAAAATGGAAAGCTAACTTGGTGAAAGTATAATGATTGTTAAAAGTATGTGCTTGTGAAATGGGAGTTCTACTTTTTCTTCCGTTTTCTTAATTTTCTTTGGTATATCAGAAGCTAGAATTATAGAGACTATTTTACTAATGGGAATTGCTTAAATTCAGTTTGCTTATTTGTTTTCTCTCCACCTGGTAGGAAAAGGCTCATGAGAAAAATTAGTCACAAAAAAAGATAAAAGAGATGGCTTCCTTAGGGTGTAGCGTAAGTTCTGCAATTTATGAAATTAATGTATATAAAAATGAAGATATACACAAGCATATATGATATGTAGACATACAGCATTGAAGCTCTGTGTTTCTCTTGAGGAGGATTTCCTCTTAGTCTCCTTTCTGATTCATCTTGTATTACTCATTTTCATCTGCATTTCCTACAAGCATCTCAATAGTTAGGATGTCCCCAGGGCACTGTAAACTCCAGGAGTTTAAAATTAAATCCAACTTAATTATCTGTACTAATCAAATGCTATTAATTTGTAAGATGGGGTTTTAAAAGACTAGCATAATGTTTGAAACATAGTAGGTCCTTAAAAATAGTAGTTGGATTATTATTATAATTACTAATATAATCACTAACCTATTATCTTAATTTATTTTTATATCCTTCAACATTTGGCTTCCAAAGCCTCCACAATGCTTGCAACATGCATCTCAGGGTGTTTTACTTTTCTATTTCTAGTACCAAAAACCCTCATTGAGTCTCACCTATTTTTCTGAATTATTCCAACTATATTTTACCTTGGATTCATATTTTGCTTCATGTCATTATAATCCATGAAGTAGAATGTAGCTTAGTATAATATATGTAAGAGCTTGAGTTATGCAGTTAAACTATCTTAGTTCAGATCTGAACCTATTATTTTAGCCAGGCATTGGGCTAGTCATTCAACTATCCTCATCTGCAGCGTGGCTACACTAATGGTACTTACTTCATATACTTTTAGTAGGAATTAAGTTACGTTATACATTTATATCACTTAGAACTAAGTCTAAGACACTGCCAGGGTTTTACACAGCTTCTAAAAATAGAAGTAATGGTTAGAATGGGCCATGAAATCTTCTCCTAACTTAGGATAATAATGCAGTTATTAAGTATCTTAAAATTGTTATAAAATTTTTTATAAATCAGAATTAAATGTTCAACTCCCATTTTTATGGCTTATAAACATATTATACCAATTTACATATCTGCTAGCAGTTCATAAGAATATCCATTTAGAAAACATTTATTAAAAAATTTTACCTAAGAATTTTTATTTAATAGTTGCCAAACTGATAAATATTTTGTTGCTTGCATTTTAGTTTCCAAAATTCACAGAGACTTGTATATATTGAAAATCTAATTTCATATTATATAATTCAAATACTTGATGATAAATAAGAAATTAAGGTCAGGAAAAGTGAAGCAATTTGCCAAAAGTCATAACCTATCCAAGGAAGAAGACTCAGGTCTTATTCCTCTAGTTTCCTCTGGGATTCTGTACATGTCATGCTTCTGTTGTGAATTACATTTGTATTTAATAATTTTATATACCCTACTTTAATTTTATTACTCTTATTACTATTTAAATACTATTTATATTATTATTTTTTATTTTTATTTTTTTACTATTTATATACTATTACTATTATTAGTTATGCCAGCAGAATCCATTTTGATATAAGTATAAAGCAAGGAATATACCCTATGTTATGCTGAGCATTTTTAGAGAAGATACATTTCCTTCTAGTGCTTTTCACAGTGCTTTGTACGGAGCATCTTTCAAGTAATTATCTATCAAATGATTAAATAAGAATATGGGTCACATGCCAAATGAATAGTTACAAAATGGATCATTTAGAAAGATTGAACCAGTCACACTTGAAGACACTCTCATAAGTTTGCCACTACAGCGCTGGGGTTGTGTTTCAGTTTGCCACTATAGCGCTGGGGTTGTGTTTCAGGGGTAAAGGGCTTTGTCTGACATGTGTGAGGCTCTAGGTTTGATCATAGTACCACATAATATTTTTTAAATGAATAAAAAATAAAGGTAAAAAATAAGTTTGCCACTATAATGTTATAACTTTAATTTGAAGATATGAGGGACAGTTTACTATAGAAAAATAGACAGGAATAAGATTTTAAAGATTAACTCAAAGAAAGTGCAAAATCAACTTCAACAACAACAACAACAACAACAACAACAAATGGCAGAACCTTACTACAGAAAATGGCAAATGTGTGCATGAGTATAAATCAAATATAATAAAATGGAGGAGCAGATTTGGGGATTTGGAAGGATTGATTTGTTGTTGTTTTCCTGGAAAATCAGATTTAGGATTAAGTTCAAATTCTTCCAATATTTCCTCTCTTCAATGCAGATGAATCACTCAAATATAGAATGAACACTTGAATGTAAGTGGTTTATGAGTCAGCTTACTTCATGTCTTCAACCTATAGTGATGGAATAGCCATTACGCAACAGTAAGTCACTATACACCAGAAAAATGGCTACCAAGATAGACAATGTCCTTGCCTCAAGGAGCAATATTCTAATGGAAAAGAGTAATGAAAGGAAATAAGTAAGAAGGCAAGGATGGGGTGATGTGACAGAGAAGCTGGGGTGTTGGCAAATTCGTTCAGAGCTTCCTCAGGCGAACTGTTGAGTTGTCAAGAAGGCCTTGAAGAAGGTAATATCTTAGCTGAAATCATGTGAAACTGTGTTAATCACATAGAAGGTAATAGCACGTGTAAAGTCCCAGGTAAGAGAAATGTCCTGATAGTTTTTAGAAACATCAATAAAGCTGGAGCTGAGCAAGCCCTTCTTGAGGAATGAAAGGAGGCAGACAGAGAACAGATCAGGAAAAAGTGTGCCTCTGTCCACAGCCATTAGGAAGATATTAGAGAATTTACAGGCACAGGAATAAATGTTCAGATTCAAATTCACTACAGTCATCCATCAGTCAATTGGAAGATACATTGGAAGTGAGGCATGCTGAAAGTAAAAAGGCTACACTATGCTAATTCATATAAGAAACAATTGAAGAAGATGAAAAAAATTGAGAAGATGGAGGAACAACAAAAGGAGGAGGAAGAGGACTGCTGCACCTGAGGATAAGACCTGAGATATTGACAAGAGATTTGGAAAAGTTAAGGGAAGAGATTAAGAGACATCTAGAAACCTCAGGTTCATGTCTCCTTTATAGCAATTAAAAAAAAAATATTCTGAGGTTGTCCCTTTCTTGCCTGTCTTTCCCATCAGAACATGGATTGTTAGAGATGTTGTCGTTATGTAGTGACATGTCTACTAGGAGTTTCTTTTTTTTTCAGTTTTTGCCACATAGTAATCACATGTTATGATTTAGGGTACAAGAATTAATGGCTTCATGAAATAGTTTCACATGCAAACACATTTTGCCATGTCATTTTATATACAGTGCCTTGTGTGATATTTAGAATTGCTTCATCTTTCACATGGGGAAAGTAACGGTGACAAGGGGAGAAGAGAATCATTTTTCTGTCTCTTCATGCTCCATTTTTCCTTCCACATAACCAAACTAATTTGTCAGGAAAAGAAAGAACCTTCATGCAGGGATGGCCGTTCATAATTCATAGCAATTACCCATTTCTTCCCACTCTCATTAAGATAACTTCTAAAGATAGGATTACCATATATGTTTGACTTTTCAAAGTATGACTTTCTGCAATTTTCACCGAATTAAAGAAAGTAAAACAGAATCATAGTGGATTTGATTTTCCTTTTCAGTTTATTTTGGGGCTTAAGTAGACTTGAGATGCTTTGACAAATATTTTCTTTAGAACTAAAGATGACATTCAACTGGAGCCTTTCTTAAGTTATTCAGTGGCATGAACACCAGCATTGCAAAACCAGCATTTTGCACACCAACTGTTAAAATAAATTTTAATTATTCTGAATGCATCCATCTGATATCTTCTTCATATTCTTTATTTATAAAACAAGGATAGTGCATTTTTTCTGGCATTTATACCCATAATTAAAAATGGAATATGCATTTAAGAAAAGTAAAAGTTTATAATGAGAGCATTGAACAAGGTTATACAAAATATTCAACCTCTACTTCCATCCATATTTCCCTTGGGCAAAATCTTGCAGTAATAACAAATGACACAGAAATGCAGGATTTTTTATTGTTCATTAAAAAAAAAACAGATTCTTGTGCCCCCTGTGTATTAAACCAAAAGTTATTTAAAATCCTCTTCTGTCTTTCCTTTCTTTACCATAGAGATAATAAAGTATGGGATAGAATCACCTGTAAAGATTGTGAAGTCACAAATCTTTGTCTCATTGGGCTTTGGAGGGAAATGATAAACTTCTTTACTAACAAAACCTAAGTGATTCTTCAGTCTGGGACCACAAACTGAGAACAAGTACTGCTTTACTGCAGAGATCAAAAAATCGCATTTACTTTTCTGAGTTCTATAGCACCCTGTATTTCTCTAGGGGGCCTGAGTTATGCTGCAACAATAAATAACTGCCAAATAGAGGTGGTGAAAAAGAACAAAGATGCATCTCTCAATGTGAGTTTCATGGAAAGCAAGTTGGTTGTGAACTCTATCCCATATGAGGTCTCTCTGAGATCTAGGCATGTCCAGTAAGCTGGAATGCTGTTGGAGTCAGTGACAAAGAGGAAAAAATATGACAATTGTACACTTTGGTCTTAAATATGCATCCTCAGAAATAACATAATTTTACTTTAATGTCATGACTGATTTTAATGACTTTTCATACTCAATTTCCAGTTAGGGTGGAAAGGTGAGGCTGAGGAGTACAACACTGCTATGTGCTTGGAAAGAGGTGAGTCCCCATATTAGTGCACAGCTGTACAGGCCACCACAGATGCAGTTCTTACCAATACAATATAACAGAAAGGCATTAGTTGAAGGCTTCCAGGATAGGAACAGACTTGCTGGGCCTGCCCACCCCAACCCCTGCATCTAACTTTTTTCAACATGCATTCTCTTTCTAACTGGAATAAGATGGTAATACTGAAGATGTAAGTGTCATATTGAGGTCAAAGAGGTCAGTAAACTAAAGCCTACCACCCTAGTGTGGCCCATTGCCTAGTTCTATAAATAAAGATCCATTGAAACACAGTCATACTCATTTATTTGTATCTTCTCTTTGGTTATTTCCACACCATGAGGGTGGAGCTTATGACCCACAAGGCCTAAAATACCTAAAATATGCCTTTTACAGAATAAATGCTAATCCATTTCTGTGCTAAGGATCCAGAGGAAGATAAAGGAAATATGGATCTTTAATGGCATCCTTAATCTCCTGCACATGCTACACTGCCATTTTCAGAGATGTTTTCCACAATGGAAACTTTAAGCCTGTTTAAGCTGGGGCAGCAGGGTTTATTACTCCCAGATGAAAAATTCTTAACTGATCATCTTTCTAAAAACATTAGGAGATGCTGGAACACTAAGTACTCTTCAAATGAGAGAACAGATCCAGGAACAAAGTTATTTGCCCACACTCATGCTCTTTCCTACTTGAGGCAGTAATCACTATAGCCAGAAATACAGGTCCTCATTTAAAACACTACTTAGAGGCATTTGTTTTATTGTTTAATAAAATCTCAGGAAATACATTGTTAATTATAGAAGTAATCATAAATAAAGACAAAGGAAACTATCAAGAGGATTACAAATTTGGAAGAGAAAAATAGTACAACTACATGGACATTAACATATCAGAGTACTTTTATTTTAAATTCTGGCTGAAGGTACAAGATTAAAGTATAAGTAACAATTAAGAGTGAGGATGTTGGAGGATACAAATTCTGGGGAATTTAATAAATGGAAATAGTGCATTTATTTACTGAGATTTTTATTTTGTGCCAGGGTTTCTCAGAAAGAAAAATTATTTAATTCAAAAAGAAATTATAACACAGGAAAAGTAGAAATATGTGTCACCATAGAATCCAGAGGGAGAATTTTGAAACGGGTTGATCAGCAGTAGCAAATGCAAACAGATGGCAGGTAAAGAAAATCATAACTAAGAACAGTTATAGTGGAGAAAAACAGTTGCTTCCTGATGACTTGTTGGATTAGTGAGAAAAATCAAGTTACAGTTGTTTTCTGAGACAAGAGAGAGAAGTATGGGGAAGAGAGAGAGTGAAAGAGTAAAAAATGAAACTAGAATAATAGAAATAATAGAATATTTATATTTACTGTTTCTTTTATCAATAGGGCAGATATTGACAGGATATATGTATGTGTTATACATACATATATCCTGTCAATTATATATATGTATGTATATGTATGTATGTATGTGTGTATGTATATATATACATACACACATACATACATATATATACATACACACATACATACATATATATACATACACACATACATACATATACATACATACATATATATATACACATACATATATATTTTTTTTCATGTTGTCTTGATTTATTTAAAGGATAAAATTTTATGAAGAATCCTTTATTTAATAACCTAGAGGAGTGTCTGTATAACCTTTATAACTTAATTTTCTCATTTATGAATTAGGATTAATATATAACAACTTGGAGTACTATTCTGTGTTTCAAATTTAATAATATAAAATACAGACTGTGTCGTCTAAGACATAGTAGGCATTTAATAAATGTCAGCCACAATTATTTCGTATTATTATTATGATAATTATTTCATAATATTTTTCTTTGCTTACTTCTGTCTCTTCCTCAGAATATCAATTATCTGTAGGTTTTTGATCACTCTCTGGTTACATTAATTGTGTCTTTCAAATTTTTTAAGAAATTTGTCTTTTTTCTCTCATCCTCAGGGAACTTCAGGTTTATGAGCTATATCATTGATTTTTATTCTTTTAATGAAGATTCATAGTTATTCTTCTGTTTAGTTTTTAGTTTCCTTTCCATCTTTGCTCAATTCTTCTATCTCCATTTTCATCCAGGTCTTACTTTCCCCTAGGTTTTCAGACTCACTTTCCTTGAAGCCATGTCTTCTTTAATTCTAATGAAGATCCTAAAACAAATTCCTGTAGCGTAGTTGAGAACTTATGTTATTATTCCTTTGAGTCTCTTGGATGCTGGGTTTGCTCTCTGATTGTATAGAATTTTTTCTTAAAGTAAGTGTTGATTTTTTTTTTTAATTTTTTGGTTTAAATACTCATCTTCAAAAAAATCCCAAGCCTTTGTCACTGGACAATCCTTAAGCATTTCTCTCTGTCCACACAAGAGGTGGTATAGGCCTCCTCAGACTGGGGAGAAGGTTGATGTGATCTTGGACTGGCTGTTTCCAGATGCAATACTGCGATACTGAGGTAGGGTCTTCCTCTGCTTCCTTCTGGCTGGTTTTTTACGTCATCTGGATTGATATGACACTTGAAAAGCATAATTGCTAGCAAGCAGGGCTATCTGTGGCCTCCATACTTCTGTTGTCTTCTATGGTATTTTCTTTGTGTAGATTATCACTTTCAATTGGTATGTCACTTTCAGGTTTCAATACTCACTCGTGAGAGACTGAATACACATATTTACCATGGTAAGTCTATATATAAAAATGGAATTCTAACCACAATCTGCAGCCATCAACCCAAAAAGCCAACCTACAAGCTCCAGTAACTAGCCCAGGAAGCCAGTAATCAGTCCAGGAATCAAACAATAAGCCCCTGTAATAATATCCCTAGCGAGGACTTGATTAATAACTAACAGCTTCCCTAATTATTGCCTCTGCTTTCAACTTAGGATTCACCAGAGAAAGTCAAATATTTAATCTAAACCAATCAGACAGGATTCTCTGCTTCTTCTTGGACTATCTTCGAATTTCCATGACAACAACTTTCAATCATTGTACAACTGAAACTTCCCTCTCTTCCTCTATAAAACTTTTACATTCATATGTCAAACACAAAGGATGACAGCTGATTTTATTTCCATAACAAGTTCTGAATAAACAGGCTTTACATGTTCTCATCTGAGTGACCTTTCTTATTTCCACATTAACTGCCCTGTTCTGGGCTATACAAGTCTCTGCCCTAGTCAATAACAATGAATCAATTTATATTTCAGAAAACAATGCATTTTAAGAACAAACCTAAGATAGACCATAACTAAAATTTGTTTATTTTTCTTCATTGCCATCTGTCTCATAATTATAGTAAAATTTTTCATCAGTCTTAGTTTTTAATTATATTTTCAGTATTGGGCATTGAACCCAGAGGTTCTCTGTCACTGAACTATACCCCAGCCCTCTTTATTTTTTTATTTTGAGACAGGGTCTTGCTAAATTGCCTAGGCTGTCCTCAAATTTGCCATCTTCCTGCTTCAGCCTTCCCAAGTTGCTGGGATTACAGGTCTGTATCACCATGCCTGGCTAGGTTTTTTGTTTGTTTTTTAATCCTTGCAAATGTTTTAGTTAAATGTTAGGACAGGATGCTTGGTACTGTCATCTTATACCAGGAGTATCCATGCTGCTCTTTCTAGACATATTCTATCATGAAACACATTCTAACACACTAAATTCAAGGTTGATAATGTATTGCTAAGGATGGCACATTTAACTCTGCCTTCATGTACTCCTACAAACACATACACACACAATCACAAGTACACACACTCAATTGTAGAGATTAATGAGTCCCATTACCCAGATCATTTTGTTTTTTTAAGAAATTTGCACTCAAATTTGTTTCCACATTTTAGATAACAGTATTATTTTCTCTGAATTAACCATTAACTAATTCATAGAACCTCCCAGCTGTCTAATAAATCTTCGAATTAATGGGGTGCCTTCTAACTTTAAAAATGTTTATTTCTCACATTATGCAGCTAATCGCTTTGTGACTTTTACAAATAAGTGGGGAACCAGCCCTCAAACATGTTCTTAAAAGAAGAAAGATATCAAGCTCTTTCAAAGCAATGAACAGATCTTCTTTCAAGCTCTATCAACTGAGAAAAGTTAAATTTCACAACTTGTGGTAGCTGTGTGATTCCTGTTTTTCTTGGCTCTGCTTTTCACCTCTGCACACAGACTTGTATCCTTGAGACACAAAGTAATTTAGAGTGGCTCTTTGCTGTTCCTGGTAATTCAGTCTTGTTTTGCTATTGCACACTCCAAAGCTCAGTGTGAAACATTTATCCTAGTTAATCATGACAATGTAGATGCCAGAAGGAACTGAGCAAAGCAGCAGAACAGTGAGGCTCCAGCCCTGGTGAGGAGGAATCAGGCTCTTTTTCCCTTGTAATTTTCATTGCAATGTTTTCCTTTCACATCTTAATAGTACTTTGTTTACAGCCTTAAATGATCAGCTTGCATTGGAGTGGTCCAATATAAAGCTACTTTTCTTTTCAGTCACATCTCATGAATTTATTACATATGCTGGTGAAGCTAATAGGATAATTCCTACATCTCCAATATGTATAGATAAATTCTGTGCCATTTATTTAAATCACTTTAATGTTGTCAGTTTGTTCCATGAGGCATTTGACTGGAAGGATTACACTGGAATACACCTTCCTATTTGATTTGATACCCACACTGACTCAGAGAATTGCCCTTTTAAAAGGCAAGTGTATAGCTGCCTTGAAACCAAATTAGCATCATTCTAAGCCATCTGCATTTGACTCCTCTCTCTTTTGATTGGATTCTGTCAGTATGTATTTTGCTACACAATAACAGTTTGAATCACTTGAATGGTATTAATTAACAACAATTATTGGTAATGCAATATCTAATAGTAATTATTATTAAGTATTTGATGTGTTAAGGAGTGTGCTAAGGAGTTATATTTCATTGCAACCTCATGAAGCAAAAACCAGTAATGTATCCACTTAACAGGAAAAAGCTGACTTCTCAAATGATTAAAGAGTTTTCTCAAGGTCACATAGTATTCAATTCAAGTTGTTGTCTTCAATTGGATGTTATTGTTTTTTATAATTGTTATTACATATGTTAAATTTTTCATAATCAACAAGGCAAAAATCTTAAACTATAGTTTAAAACTTGTTTTTTAATATAAGCATTAAAAATAAAGTGGAAAAATAACAGATTGCATGGTATTTATATACTAGTTCTTTTACAGAATAAATCTTTTAGAAAAACTGATATTTCTATGTAGAACTGATTGAAAAGTAAATCATAAAACATCTCACAATTCAGAATAGAACACAATAGGAAACAAAATCGATTGCCTCCAGAATCTGTTTCCTTAAGAGATTTCACCAACCCCAGGAATGCATTACCCACTTAACACACCAATATGCTAGCCCCTGATTTGTCTTTGTTTCCTGAGTCAAGTTACTTATATTATATGACATTCAATTTCTTCATATGTTAAATGAAGATACTTAAAAGTTTGTCATTTAGATGAACTAAAATCATGACTCTAAAGTACTAGCAATGTACCCAGCTCCTATAAATTGTCCATCAATAGTAGCTACCAGCTATGGGATTTCACTCACTGTGTTCATCAGCTTTTCTGATGCTGTGACCAAAATACTTGACAAAAACAAGGTAGAGGAGGAAAAGTTTATTTTATCTCATGGTTTCAGGGGTTCTGTCCATGGTCAGCCAACTCCATTGCTCTGGGCCTGAGATGAAACAGAACATCATGGTGGAAGGATATGAGAGAAGCACTGTACGGCTCATGCTGGCCAGAAAGCACAAGAGAGTGAAGGGAAGGCACCATCCATAAGATGAACCTTTAGGGCCACACCCCTAATAACTCACCTCCGCCAGCCATGCCCTACCTACCTGCCTATGGTTACCACTCAGTTAGTCCATTCACCTAGGATGGGCTTATTCGGTTATAGCTCTCACAACGTAATCATTTACTTCAGAATATTCCTGAATTAATACAGGAACCTTTAAGGTACATCTCATATCCAAACTGTAAAGTCACATTGTTACTGCATGCCATTGTTTATTATGATTTATTCTATAGAATGCAGTGATGAAGATGGGAATGTGTGTCCTTGTCTAGCATGGTATAACATAAAGAACACAGGGATGAGGGAAATGAGACCTGACTCACATCCCAGGTTTTTTGATAGTACATTCTGACACCCGGAAAATCACTAAGCTTTCCCTGAGTTCAAATTCATACTTGCAGAAAATAAGGTAGGTACAATGTGCTCTGATACCAAATTCTCAGAGCAAAACCAAATTTGTAGGCTAATGACACAGTCTGGCATAAGACCATCCTCACTTCACACACAGACACCAGTGTAGGAGCCCTTCCAGACTACTCTCACTTCTGATGAGCTGACTACACTTTCAAGGGTTTCTTTCCTCTACTCTCTCGGGTTTGACAATACACTAGACAGACAGCACTCAGGAAAGTACAATTTTTATGATTATAATTTTATTATACCAACGAAGATAAAAATCAGAATCAGACAAAGAGCAAGAAACTTAACTCCCAGGATCTGGGAAGGTCTCAAAAGCAGAGGTTCCACCATCTCTGGGATGCATTACCCTCTCCAAACACATCAATATGTGAGAATACAGAAAGTATTGCCAACAGGGGAGACTCACTTCAGTTTTGGTGTTTGAAGTTTTTCCTGGATTTTATTATGTATCATCTGATTCAATCATAGGCCATACAACCAAATCCAATCTCCAGGCCCCTACCCTCACCATAAGTCAGACTGATCACAAGACTGAAGGTTCCAATCCTATAATCAATCACCTGAGCAGTCCCTCTGCTGGGACTAGACCCTATCTTGAATCATATCCTTAACAAAAACTATCTAGAGACATATTGTCAGGCGTGGCTCCCAGAGTCCCACCATGAATCATAAAAACAATCTGGAAAATTCCAAGGATTTGGGGTTTACCTCCTAGGAAGTAGGAGCACAGCTAGCCAAATTCTTTATTACACAGTAAGTGATACAAAATATGTTTTCTATGAGCATCCTATTTCCTAACTGGCATATATCATCTTAAAATAGAGTCTAGGAATACTTCTATAAATGGGATAACCAGAGAAAGGAAAAGCAAAAGACATCTGTGGGAAGGTAGGAAAAGTTCCCTGTTTTGTGATTATATTCCACAAGGTAGGCACAGAGGAAGATGAGTCTGGCATCAGAAACACTTTGGAATAAACAACAACAACAAAAAGTATCCTGGGAAGGTGGCAGTGAGTAAGTGTGGCCATTAGCTTACTCACCTACTCTCCCAAGCTTCAACTACTTTACTTCTTAAACTCCTAAATCAGTCATATTTATATCCTGAACTCTGGAGTCCTTTTAATTGGGTACCATCAGTCTTAGAATTATTATAGATTGTGAGGCTTGATTCTGCACACCTTTCATTCCTAAATCTTATGATTTGACCTCTTTCCCCTGTAAAATTTTTTAGGAAATAGAGTTTTTCACATCTCAGAATCCCTCCCCCCCCCCAAATTTAATATATTCAAAACTTGAACTTATTGCTTTGTTCGTAAGCCATTTCTGAAAGAATAAGCAAACTTTTGCAGGAAAGTAAATACTTCAAGTTTATCATATAGCATACTTTTTTGCCCAGTCTTTCTACTCTTTGCTAAGAAAAGATGTTTTTTGTTTGTTTGCTTTCCCCAAGCAGGTAGGTAGAAGACCATCTTTTTAAATGGTTATTTGTGGAGTGCTAAGGATAGGAGTGAATTCTTTCTAATAAGAACAGTCAAAGGAAAAAAAAGGCCAATTTAAAGATTGTAATTGGCATTACTTTGGATTCTACAACTAGTCAAACCTTGGTTCCATAAAATAGAACAATTGTTCCAATAAGCCAAAGAACAAGAGGTTGGTTTTCAAGACAGAAATCAGAAACAAAAATCAAAAAGTAGGTTGTTCATTTCAAAGTTACTTTCCTTAGAAGGTGGAGACAGTGGGAAAGAATAAAAGAAAAAGAACTAATTGGTTAAAGTCAAATTACTTCAGAATATCTATTCTGAGTAAGGATTAAGGAAAAGGGAAAGTTTATTATCATGCCAATTTAAACTGCTGATTTGGAAAATATGGCTGTAGACTCTTTAAACCTGATTTCTCAGCTCAGATAAACAACCTCTTTTCAGCATGGTGATATGGAACTTTTTAGCATGAGTGTCTTCATATTTATTTTTAGCCTGGTCTCTTGGGGCCTAGCAGAGGAGGCTAGTCCAAAACAATAGCCTTCTTTAATGTTTATTTAATGTAAGTGATTCATACTTTAAAGTAATAGACAACATTATTCATTGAGCTGATTAATTGAAATCTAATTCTTTCGCATATGTGTTATTGTATGTGACTGCTTAAATAGAGGAGCAAGGAATTAAAGGAACAGTCTTTGTGTTATTTTTTGTGATATAATTATCATTAGATACTTTATACTTAAAAGCTTTTAAATGCCAACTAACAGTGTAATGGGCTATTTGTGAGGAGAAAATATTTCTGAAATAAAATACAGGACCTATTAAGAATGAATCTTCAGACTATATTTTTCAATCGGTTATTTAACTAATGTATATTCAGATTACTTTAGGTCTTAGCAACATAAACATGTGAGATGATTTTTTTCTCCTTGGTCTTACCATGTGTTGAAGAAGCAATTGTTTCATGATTTATTTAAATCAATTCCATGATGTTAACATTTTCCGTGAGGCTTGATCTTAAGGATCTCATTCAGATATACCTCCTATTGATTTTTTTTAATTGAATGGGCACAAGTACACATTAGAGATATGTGATACATAGAGCTTTGAATGAATAAGTTCCTAAAGACTTATTCTACCTATGTACCGTCAGAAAATCCTTCACCAAAGAGTGTCATCTGTCATGAAACTATCTGGGAGGATGAGTAGCAACTGCTCAAGCCAAAAAAAGAGATGAAGGATATTTCAGCTAAAAGTCATTTGTGAGCAGCATGAACATAAGATATCAAAGAATGAGCTACCCAGTGATATAAGGAATAGGGATAAATTTGACATCACCAGAAACAAGGAGAGACGGAGTTTAGAAAAATACTGCCTGAGGAAGAAGGAGGTCCCTGGTGATCTGGTAATAGAGATGAGTCTCTGTGATTAATTAACTGTAAGACAAATGGGCAGGGTTTCACAATGTGTCCATCACTTATCTTCAGGTACAAGATCCACCCATTTTTTCTTGCTCCTGTAGCTTTCACATGTGTTATCTATAACAATCATGCAATAAATTCACCTGGACGGGAAATGAAGCACATACAGAAGCCTCCCTTCATTATTTCTCTCCATTTCTCTCTGTTCTACATCCATGAGAAATTATTCTCTCCATCACTAAATTTGCATTGCCCTTCCTCTTTCCAGACACAATTCCTCTGTGGAATATGCTGCTCTTCTCCTGTCTCAGAGCCAGCTTTCCAAATTCTCTCTCTTTAAACCCTTTGTGAAACTCCTAAGCTGTCTTTAACCCTTCTTTGTCCTTTGATTTTATCAAAATTGACACCTGTTTGTACATCTATTTGAGAAGATCAGACCTTATATCAGTCCCATGTCACAGTTACTATGTTTTTTCCCCCATAAACACTAAACCTTTTAGACAGTCACCATGTTTGGATTCCCAATGGCCTCTACAGCTATACATGGCTCATAATGAAGGTACAACATATATTTGGTCAATAAAATTTAAACTGTAAAATATTTTTAATAAGACTGTAAAATCAGAAATCAGGCATCTATTATAATTCAACTTTTTCATACAGGCAAGACATATATATATATATATATATATATATATATATATATATATATGTCTTTATTCTAGACTTTTACTGAAAATAGAAACATGCTATCAATCGATTGGGCACAAAATATTTAGGTACAAGCTTATCTTTTTGACACTTCAAACAATAAATTCATTTTCCATTTTCAATGCCATAAACTATATTCTCTGATAGCTAGTCCAACCAGAAGGTTTTACTATATAATTTTATACTCCCTTTGGTGATGTACCCAGATAAGTTATTGCTTTATGAGCTATAGCCTATTAACAGGCATTCATATTGAGCAACTTACTTTGCATAAAACATTCCTGGGTAAATACAGCTACTGCAACATTATTAAAGCAGCAAAAAATTATCTCTCTTTTTGAGAAAAGGAAAATCCTATATGAACGTCCTCTTTTTCGCTCTTAGTCTTTAGTGCTTTTTATCTAGTTAATATCTCCTCTTTAGCAAACTGCTTTCCCCTTTATTTAGTCCCTCTATAGAAATTAAAATCTATGATCTTATAGGCCATTATGGGTTAGATATGAGGTGTCCCCTGATAGCTCAAGTGTGAGACAATGAAAAAAAGTTTAGGAATGAAATGATAGGGTTTTGAGAGCCTTAACCTAGTCAGTGCATTAATCCCCTGATAGGGATTAATTGAGTGGTAACTGTAGGCAACTAGGGTATGGTTGGAGGAGGTAGATCATTGAGGGCATACCTTTGGAGTATATATTTGGTGAGCTGAGTTTAGTGTGCTCATATTTCTCTCTCTCTCTCTCTCTCTCTCTCTCTCTCTCTCTCTCTCTCTCTCTTCTCCCCTCCTTCCCTCCTTCCCTCCCTCTCCCTCTCTGCTTCCTGGGGCCATGTCCTCAACTGCTTTCCTCTGCTATGAAATTTTACCTTGATGTCCTGCCTTACCTCAGGCCTTGAGAAATGGAGTCAACTGTCTACAAACTGAGACCTCTGACATCATGAGCCCCCAGACAACCTCAAATTGTTCTTGTCAGGTCTTTTAGTCACAGCAGTGAAAATGATAGGGTTATGAGAGTCTTAACCTAGTCAGTGCATTAATAAAGTCCCATATTCATTAATAAACTAAAATCCCAGTTCTTTTCACATACACATCCCCTCCTTCCTGTTCTGGCTCCTTCTTCTCCACATTCTACAAATACTATGCTCATGTGAGAGCCTCAACCCCTTAAGTAAAATTATTTAATTTGCCTCACAAATGAAAGTCAGCCATAGTCATCAGGGCTAGTGTTCTTAAAATTCTCTTCTTATTCTCTTGCTTTACTTAGACATATTTATGTCAATCTCTGCTCTCAAAGAAGGCACCATGAAAATGTTCTTCTAGATTCTCTTTGCCACAATTATTTTAGACCCCCTCTAAGAATAGGAAGAATGCCTTCATGTAAAGGAGGAAATCTTATTTTGTTTTCTGGACTAGGCAATAATGTTCTGTACACCCAGAATCTATAAATGTTTTATAAAGATAGATTCTTCATAAACTGTTTTCTTTCTGGACAATAAATCCACTCTGGAACAGGAGGCAGAATTTGTGCCAGCCCTGACATTCCCATCCACCCCTTCCTTTGCTCTGTCGAAAAAAGAGCCTCAGATGAGGTTTAGATTGGATGCCTGATTCCTCCTCCGTGTTGTAGTCACCCAAACCTAAATCCTTGCTTTGTGTTGATTCATTTTGGGCTCAGCTTGGAATTCTGTTACTAGAAATTCTTATTTTTTTCAATACTTTTTTTTATTGAAAAGAATTTCTTAACTGTTCCCATTGAGAATCCTAAGTTCATTTCTTGTTTTCTAGAGATTGACTATGGTAGTAAAGGTGTTCCGGATTATATTTCACAATGAGTAGAGGTAACTTAGTTGTTGTAAGTTAACTGTAACTCTGCAACTGTTATCATAACTTTTGCTAGATAAAACAGCACTATAACATGCATCTAGTCAGTGCCTTTACCTCAGCAGAGGTATCCAAAGAGATTTGAACAGTATTTTTTTTTAAAAAAAAATGTCCACTAAGGATGAGATTACAGGCAATTGTGTTGTTATGCAAAATATATTGTAAGTAATGTCAAAAGGTTTGGATTCAAGTTGTACTTCTTACCATTTACCAGCTGTATAGAATTATGAAATGTGACATTTTTCTGACCTTGCACTTATTTTTTTGTAAAATACAGAACAAGGTATTTACCATTCATATATTTCTTTGGTTATTAAATAAAATTATGTACAATATGTTTTTCAATTGTGAACTTCCATATAAAAACATTTTGTCTTTCATACATAATATATAATTATCAATTTATACTTGACCATCTAATTTTCACCTCACAGAAGATAAAAACAGGATAAGAGAATGAAAATGTCAACAAAAGTAATTGAGAAGTGAGAAAATTATTATGAAAGAAATGACAACTAACCATGCTATATTAGAGAAGAATTGTAAAGTCACCAGGAATATGATATATTGCTTCAGAATAATACAGTGGATATTCAGAATGATAATCTCTTAATATCAATAAAAATTGACCTGTGCCATTGAAAACAATGCAATCACCATTTTCAAAAAATTTGGGGGTGAAAATAAAAATTTAGAGGGTAAATTTGAGTTATCTGAAGGATTCAATCACTTGGAATATTATAGTTCCAAAGCTTTTAATTAAGTAAGGTCTCATTGACCCTAATTCTTAATAATGAGTTAGTCATCTATTAAAATCCATCAAAGGACAAAGTTTGCTTTTCATTGAAATGAGAACAATTTACTCATCAATATTGTGTGTTGTCAGAAAAACTTGGACCTAATTATACTATTATATTATATTCACATATGAATATGTAACAACAAATTCAACATTATATATAATTATAATGAATCAATAAAATATGGAAAAATAATAAGATCCAGAAGTAAATAATTCACTGCATTATAAAATAAAATGAAAAGATGTTGGTTTTTGTGCCTTACAAAAGTATGATGGTTGGATATGATTTATCTCCCTAAAGTTCACATATTGAAAGTTTGATCCTCAGTGTAGTGATCTTAGGAGGTGAGGGAACCTTTAAAAGGTAAGGCTTAGGGGAAGGCAATTAGGTCTTTCAGGGAAAACTGGAAAATATTAATGTTGTTCTTGTGGTTGCTTTCTTATACCATGAACTAAATATAGAAATCTCTTTTGAGCTAAGTAAATCTCTTTTGTTAACATATCCAGCTTTACATATTTCAATGTGGCAGTAGGATCTGAACTAATATACAAAGCACATAAAGGGGTTGGGGATATAGCTTAGTTGGTAGAGTGCTTGCCTTACATGCACAAGGCTCTGGGTTCAATCCCCAGCATCACACACACACACACACACAAAAAAAAAATACACACAGACACACATATAATGGACAGGTATAAAGTTCCAAATAAGTGAAAAAGGAAATGAACATATAGAAATACGCCCACTTTGTCTTTTTCTCACTTTAGTTATTATCAGATTCTTTGTATTCATCATATTTAATTGCATCATGCCATTTGCACCTTTGGCAAGTTTCTTAAAGAATACATCTTAAAAAGGAATTAGGAATTGATTTCTCCCAGTATAGAAAAATTAAGAAATTAGTACACAGTTGTTGCATTCTAATATCAAATAATACTTGCTAGAGCTAAAATAATCTTCCTCAGTTCCTGATAGTATGTTTTGTGGGGGGGGGTGAGAGTGAGAGAGACAGAGAGAGAGAGGGAGGAAGAGAGATTATTTTAAAATCATTAAAATCCTTTTTAAAAAGAGGTTAGTATTTCAATGTTTCTCAAGGTCAATTTTCAAGATGGGAAGGTTAAAGGCATTGTAATAGAAAACTTCAACACAAAATGCTGAATAGTGTGAAAAATCTTAGAGAATTAGAAATGTTGAATAGTTTATGAAAGGAATTATTGGAAAAAGAAGTTTAAGAATAATGACTTGGGTACAGGTCATGTGTAAACTTGAGTGTCAAGCTAAAGCAATTGGAATATATTGTCCAAGTAAAATAGCAATCACTGGGAGATTTTGTATAAATCCAGAACAGGGTCCTGTGAGCAATGTTGGAAAATTATCCAGGTGGCATAAAATGTATTGAATGAAGGAAAGCTGAACGAAGAGATAGGAATCTTGATGGAGTTCTTGCAATTACTCAAGGAAGGTATGATGATACCATCTTTAAAGTAATAGAGAATTGAAGAAAAGATGACAGATCTCTTTCTAGCACTACTACTGTCAAACCAACATAATCAGACTCTCAAGAGGTGCTAAAAAATTACATCAATATTTTAAGAATAAATGAATAGAAATGATAACTTATTGAAGTTTATATCTACCCCATTTAAAAACCCATAACAGATACAGAAGACACGATTTCTAAAGAACTACCAAAATAAATGGGATCTCTATAGTATGGCCATATAGATTACTCCCAAGTCATTCATTTGCTTTTACTGGAGTGTACATTGGTTTGAGCTCATCAGACTCTAGGGATTATAAAACAATTGTGTAAACTGTCATTTGAAGTCCATGTATTAATGGTAGTCAGAAAGCTCCCTGTGATTCTAGTCAACCAAAAGAGTAAAGATTTGATGTTTTATTTTCAGAAATATTTATACTTATATAAATATTATTACTTATACATCATTTATATATGTTAATGTAAAATATTAAAAGAATTTATAGTGTCACTTAAATTATCACCTGCCAAGTCATTCAAAATATCACATTTCTAAGTTGATTTTTCTAATATTTAATATTTGTTAAATACTATAATAAGGAAATTTAACTGTCCTCCTTGGCACAATGCTCATTTGTGATGTTGCCCTGCTTTCATCTTTCCTTTGCAACTTAATAGATTTTTAAAAATTAGACTTGAGAGCCAAAAAAAAAAAATGTGCTTTCTTGTAGGCATGAGTTGTCAATTCTCAAAAAAGAAATTGTCTGGAGAAGTCTGTTTTATGACTTTGTCAGGTCGGGATAAATAGCTTCAGATTTATGGCAGCTTTTGGAAGTATTAGGTCACATATGGAAAAATAATTGAAATTATGCCCAAACTTAGGTAGCCTGAATATTGAAGAAGAAATTTCCAGAACAATCTGAGGAAAAAGCACATTGAAGAAGGTGTGTTTGATTTGTTATTTAGAGGCAATCGCTGATGGGAAGCACGTGTAAATATTAGCAGAATCAAAGGATGTTGGGGTAAAGTCTCCTTTAGAATCAACTAGTATGTGACCTTGAGAAAGTTACTTTCTTTTTAATAATCACAGTTCCCTAAAATGGAACTTTAAAAGCTATTAATATGATAATTAAATCAAATGTTAAATTGTCAAGGTATATAGAGATATAAAATATTAAAAGTATTTGTAATAGGAGTACCTGAAGAGTACTTATTCTAATTGCATGCAACAGCTTCTTCATATCATTAAAGCAAAAGGGGGAATGGGCCTAAGTAATGATTTCACAAAAGAAAATATTTAAGTAGCCAATAAGTGTATGAAGAAGTGCTTAACATTGTTACTCACTAGGGAAATACACATTTAAATCACTATGTAATACCAATACATGTCCACTAAAATGACTAAAATTAGAAAACCTAACAAACAACTAATGATACTCAGATTTGTTTAAGATGCAGAGCAACTGGAACACTTGTACGTTATGATCCAGGCTATATGGGCAATGAACAAACAGTCTCCATTTTATCCTGAGACTTCATATCATGTAAGAAATGTTTCTCCCATGGGAAAGCCCCACCTCTATACCCATTAATAGTTTCTTAGCAGAGCATACTTGGCAACACAAAATAGCAATTTTTATACAATGTAAAGTTGTTCTCTTTCATTTCCATTTTTCTTGGACGTTAGTAATCATTCTCTAACTTGTACTGAGCTGGGGTCATTTTTGACCCACTTCCCTTTTGCTTGCTTGCTGCTAAGCCAACCTGTAAAGTCCCATGGGAAATACTAATGTATCCATTGCATTGTCTTGCTAACTGCCCAATTCAGCTTCTGTACCTGCTTGATTGCAGCTAGGTCAACCCAGATGTGGTTTTTGTGGATTTTACTTTTACATATCCTCAAATGCTCAGGTTTGGGGCTGTTCCTTGCAGAGACAGTAAAGGGTCCTGTGGGGGGCAGTCACCGGCCAGCCTGCTAAATACCCTTCAATTTAAACAAAGCTGGGACTTCGTGTGTTTTCTGTGCAACCTGCCCCACAACATTGTACACAACTGTACACTGAGAGTATATTTTGACAAAATCATATCAGAGAATTGGCAATATCTATTAAGATTATAATGCCATAGCTTTGGCCCATCATTTCTAATTCAAAGAAATTTCCAAGAGACTGGAGTGCATATGAACAAAACATATGAAAAGGATGTGCCTGGAGGTTTTATCCACAGTGCCCCAATGTAGAAAGAATGCAAACATCCATCTAAAAAAAGCAGAGTACATCATATATTGGAAAACTATGCAATAATAAAAAGAATGCTATATGAAAAATAGACTAATCTCACAAATTTATAACAAGAAGGTGGAACACATTGCAAAACACTAATATTCTGTATGATTCCATTTATATGAAGTACAAGGTTAGACAAAATTAAGAACTTATTCTATGGTTACATTGTACAAAACTGTGAGAAACAGTCTATTGCCTTCCAATCTAACAGAATGAGCAAGTCAGATAGTCTACAAAATCAAACTATTATGTTTAATTCACCAAAAAATAGAATGTGTAATGAAACATAAATGAATTCCAAAATATAAACAACTTTATTTAAGGGCAAAGAGACCCATGATTGCTTGAATCCCTAGCATATAGAGTAAAGAAAAAAATTAATGTCCCATAGGGATTCAAACAACAAAGAACAAAAAACCCACTGCCACCAACAAGAAAAGAAAACAGACAATTTTGAGTAAACTTTTTTGGACATGTATATACTGGTGTGCAGGTTTGGAAATCCAAGAATTCTCAGCAACAATGCTGGTACAAACATATGTGCTACTCTTTATCATGAGCCTTTACTGAGTGCATGGGTGTGGTATGCAAAGGACTGAGGACAGGGCTAAGAAGAGCTAAGAAAGATTGTTTTGAAAGGTGCTATTTAACAGATGTAAGCAGCTTGCTGAAGTGCAGGGCAGGACAAGTGAGCTAAAAGCTCTCTCAGCAACTCTGGGTCTTCAATAAAGACACTGCAACTATTCTCCCAAGGCTGAAGGACAGCAGACCAGAAAAAAATTGGTCTGAGTCATTGAGCCTTCTCTTATTGCACTGAAGTGACCCTCTGAAGACTGATGGAAGGTCAGTGGAGTATACAGATGTCTGCAGAGGTCCAGAGACCCATAGGCAGAGATGGAAAGCAAAAAGTCCACAGGTACCAGAAAAGATGGCACACATCCCTTAATACAGAGATATTCTCACATTCAGATAGCTGGCATTCTTGGGTGTAAAGGAAGAGATCTGCAGAATTCTACAAATACTTAAATTCTAAATCTGTTAAAGGAGAAATCCTGACATTACTCCCAAAGTATTTGGAACAAGTGGCCAACTGAATATATGTAAAGCTGTAACAAATCTCAAGTTAAACATGCTACAGATCAGATTTACTTAGATCATACATTAGGATCAAAACAGGATAAGGGCACCATATTTTAAGTAGTGATTATTGATTACTTCCAAATCTGCTCTTCTCTTGCATAAAATAAAAAATTGTAAACATAGAAAGAAGCAAAAATATATGTTTATGGTCAACACAGGAAACAGTTGAGTGATACCAACTCAGAAACAATCAAGAAATTGGACCAATAATAAAAGACTACAGGGTCCAAAAGAATGAGTAAGTAAAAATTTATCTCTATACAATGGAAATGTGGCTCAAATGAGGACAGGACAAATCCCTGTTGCTGGTATGTGTGTGTGTATATGTGTGTGTGTGTGTGTGTGTGTGTGTGTGCTGTGTTTCCCACTATTTGATCATCAATGTGGCAAAATGGCAGAACTGAATAGTTTCTAGCTGAAGAACCAAAAAACTGAACCCTAGTGTACGGGGGTCTATTATGGTTTGGATATGGAATATTCCCCTATGGTCTCATGTTTAGGCTTAGTCCCCAGTACAGCAATGTCCAGAAGTAGAGCTTCAGGAAGTATTTTTATCATTAGAGTTCTAACCTCATCATTGGATTAATCCATGTACTGGATTAATAATCTGAATGCATTACCAGGAATTGATAGGAACTGCAGGCAGGTTGGGACTAGTTGGAGGAATTGGATCACTAGAAGTATGTCCTCGGGAAATATATTTTGTCCCAGTCCCCTTTTTTTCTGTCTCTAGCCCCCCTCTCTTCTCTCTCTCTGCTTCCAAGCTGCTGTAAACTGAGTAGCTTTCCTCTGCCATGTCCTTCTGCCATGATGTTCTGCCTCATCTTTGACCCAGAGCAATGGAGCTGGATGATCACATAGACTGAAACCTTTGAAACCATGAACCAAAATAAATCTTTCTTGCTCCAACTTTTTTTGTGTCAGGTATTTTGGTCACAGAGATGAAAAGTAGACTAACACAGGATCCCTAAGGCCATTCCCAGGCTCAATGATTTACTAGAAGATGTACTGGGTTTAGTATATAATTGTACTCATGGCTATGATTTCTAGCAGAAAAAGGTTAAAGAACAAAATTTACAATAGCAAGGATGCTTGAGACAAGTTGAAAGGAAAATAGATACAAGATTCTAAAAGTTTTCTCATATTAGAATTGCACAAAATGTGCTTACTTTGCCCCAGCAACAAATTATGGCAAGACATATGAAAGCTGTCTACGAGGGAAGCCCTTTGGAGACTCAGTGTGTTTTTGTTGGGAGCTGATTACATAGTCACTTTTTGTCTAGCATTTAACAAATCTTCAGAAATCTCATGATGAAAGCAGATACTAAGGTAAATTACATATATATAGTTTAAGCAGAATGAGCAACTATTATTATGATGGAATGATGGAAGCCTTCTGAAATCTAAATTTCCAAATGCCAGCCAATGACTATCCTTGAAAATAGATTTAAGATAGCAGTCTCAGATCTGGTATGTTATTATTTTTCTGCATACTCAGAAACTGGAAAACATGAATGATATTACAGAACAAAGGAATATTTGGAAAGCAGCCACATAAAGTTCATTGCTAATGAACTTCTGGGTTTACCTCTAACATGAACATGTGTGGATCTAATACTAATTAGCATAGAAAGACTTTGGAGAACTGAGTTAAATCACCTGAAGGTGTACTTCTAGGTAGTGCACACATAGGGCAGGTTTGACACCATTGCATTGCAGCCTTTGAGAACTGATTAGACATTGGTACCACAGACAAGAGTAAACACATCAGAACATGGTATTTGATGCTAACTAGGGCAGGTGCTTGCTAAAACAAATATATTAACATTTTTATAGGATTTTAACAATACACAGTCACATAACTTAATATTCAAAATTTCCAGAGCACAATAAAAATAGTTCTCAACATGAAAATTACCAGAAAATATCTTAACTGGAATTGTGATATACAATAAGATGTATAAGAGAATTAGATGGCACAAAGTTTTGACCCTCTGACAAAGATGTTAAAAAACAGCTGCTAAAATAACTCTCAAATGCTTGCAAATTCTCTTGAAAGGAAAGTTAAAATAGAAAGGGTTACTAAAGAAATAGAAGAAAAGAGATACAAGAAAAATGGAAATTTCAGAATAAAAAAGCAATAATAAAACTATAAAAATTTCCTAGAACTTATTTTGGAGATGTAAGAAACAAGAGTTGGTAAGCCTGAAAACACATTGATGGAAAATATATAGGCAATCAGAACAACAGAGTGACAAAAATATAGATAAAAATTAATAATACATCAAATAATACTATCAACAGACTGAAAGAAAATGTACAAATTGGTAGAAAATATTTGTAATAAAATTTGTGTCAAATATGTAATCTCTTATTAGGGAATACTTTTCAGAATGTTTAAAAACTTCACAACTGCAGAAGCAAATGACCTAATTTAAAAATTAATCTAAAATATTAATTTCTGAATAGACATATGTTTTCAGAAGATATACAAATGGCCAATAAGCACATAAGTGATGCCCAACATCCTGATTATACTAATTAGTATTTAAAAGAAAATTTTAAAAAAAAACCTGTAAATAAGATACCACTCATACCCATGCAGGTAAACTTTAATAGAAAATGACAAATTTTGATGAGATTGTGGCAAAGTTGGAATCATTGTGCATTGTAGGAAATGTTAAATGGTATGTTGGAAGGAATATAAATGGGTTTAGCTATTATGGAAAACAAGTTGAAAGTTTATCAAAACTTGAAGTATAGAAATATGTTATTTTGAAATTCCACTTCTAGGTATTCACCTAAAATAATTGAATAAACATCTGTAATTCAAGTCCATAGAAGCATCACTTAAAATAGCCAAGAAAGAGGTGAAAACAACCAAAGTGTCCGTAGGCAGATGAATGGATAAACAAAGTTACACACAGACACACACACACACACACAGAAAGAATAAATCTTATAAAAATCAATGATGAAACTTAATTAGTATTTTTCCCATAATTTACAGCTCCATAGTAACCTTAAAAAGAAACATCCCACAATCATACTGAAAACTAGGAACCCAATTGCAACTGGATGGGCAGATGGAGATGGAGCGCCTTTTAAGTATTATTTAAAGAGAATAGTAATTAGGTATCCTAAAGAGTAATCCCCTATAATACCCTATTTGTAAGTATTTCTTTATATGGCATGACTCAAAGTACTTGCATTTTCCACAAGTAAATTTTTAAACAATGTTAAAGCAATAGTTTAGTTTAGGATATAGTAGATAACAGGGAAAATAGAAAGGCTACAAGAAGCTTAAAATACCAACCTGAATAATGATGTAATGGTATGGAGGGGGGCATTGAAGAACTCTGGCATGTTCTTGGTAATACTTTTAATTTTTCTAAGTTGTAGATCGACACTATACCTTCATTTTATTTATTTATCTGTATGTAATACTGAGGATCAAACCAACTGTCTCATATGTGCTGGGCAAGTGCTCTACATTGAACCACAACCTCAGCCCAGATATTCTTGATAATCTTAAAGTTCATGCTTATTCAGAGGTTTGTGCCCATTCTCAGGAAAAACTAAAAAGCTCTGGCTGTTGCCAGTGGATAACCTTGAGGCTCTGTGCAAACAGAAATGAAGGCTAAGCTGGAGTTGTAAACTTCCTGGATTACTGTCAAAGATGTCTCCAATATACATATAGAGACTCTTAACAAAGGGTGGGAAGCTTTTGGTTCCAGGCATTTAAATAATCTCTATTGAATCATTAGTCCTCCAATAAATTTTCTCTGAGGAAGTCCAGAAGTTGGACTTACAAGACAGACACTATCTGGTTTAAAATACAAAGGTTTAAAGGAAAACATTGGGCAATTAAAGTAAATTATGAGAATGATGTTCTACCAAATAGACAATAGAGAAATTATTTAAAAAATAATTACATAAAAATTTCAGATTTGAAAAGCACAATTTCTGCAATTAAAATTTTTAGAAAAAAAGGGCTAAATAGTAGACTGAACCGATAGATAGAAGAAAGATTCAACAAATTTGAAAAAAAATAACTGAGATTATAAACTCTGGCTAGAAGAAAAATAAGTGGAGCCTCAGGGATAGATATGTAATATTAGTTTTGGACAAAAAGAAGACTGATAAAGAGGTAGAAAAATACTGAAAAACATAACAGCCACAAACTTTCAAAATTTGATGAAAAATATTAATCTACACATTCAGAAAGTGCCACAATCTCCAATTAGAATAAAATCAAATATATTCTCATTAAGATACCTTATAAACAAACATCAAAAGATAGTGAAAAAGAACCTATAATGAAGTACAAGAAAAGTGAATCATCATGTTCAAGGGCTTTTCAACAAGATTAAGAGTAGATTTCTCATCAGGAACAATGTACAGCAGAACATAATAATGGGTACAATTTTATGTAACTTTGTAAAAAAATTAACAAAATTTAAAGAAGAGTAGTGGTTCAATTTGTTATCAGCTGGTTGATATATAACAAGGATTGCCTGTTGCAATTTGTAACAATAATTGGCATCAGAAATGAAAGAGAATTCAAGGAGTTTAGTTTATGAAGAAATATGTGGTTTATAGAGGAAAAACTAACAAAAGTTTCTAGGCTGAGTCATTTCCATACTATCTCTTTAATCTACTCAAAGAGAATCAACCTTTTTCATGATTTCTGAGGCACAATAAAAATGCCATTCTCAATATATCCAGTAACAGATGCAAACCTTTTGTTTGTGTATCTGTGTACATAGATTTAACATAGAAAATAAGCATTGAGTCCATTTCCTGATATTTTCATTTCTTTTTCCCTCTTTCTTGAATTTTATTTTCATTTTTCCTAAATATAACTTTATTTTATTTTATTTTATTTTGAAGACAGGGGTCTTGCTATGTTGCCCAGATGGACTTCAACTTAGTACCCTCATGCCTCAGCCACTCAAATCACTGGGATTACAGGTGTGTGCAGCTGTACCCAGCTCTCATATTATTTTTAAATGAAACTTTTCAGTCCTTTAATGTCTAGGAAAAAAAAAAACCTTTATTTGTCAAAGACACTTGGATTGTATTTATGTATAGAGATTTCTTGGTTCGAAATATTTGTCATTTTCTTCTTAGAACTTTTAAGACCATTATTTACTAAGAGCTCATTTGATGATGATAAGTCTGTGTCATCTGGTGTTCACTAATTTATAGGTACATCATTAAATGTTATTTCTTTGTGTTTTTTTCCTATTGACATTTTTAGACCTGTTCTTTTTACTTAAAATTATGAATTCCACCGCATCACTTTTTTTTATTAATTCTGCACCACTGCATATATTTCTTCTGTGGTTTCTTCAAAATATCCTCCCCTTCCTTTCTGTTCAGATGGACATTGGCTCTCAAGGCTCTCTTTATTTCAGTCATCTTTACTTTAATATTCTTCGAGATTCACTTGAGCTTTTCACTTCTACTGTTGACTTTAAAAAAAAAAACTTGATCAATATTTTAAATTTCCACAAACTTTTTCTTTATATGTCTTCTCCTTTCTAAAAGGGGCATATTAATTTACTTTATGGAAAAAATTCTTGGATGGCTCTGAGGGTTTTGATAGGATTCAATTAAGGTTATGTTTGTTTTTATGAATCTCCAGGGACAATTGTTCTTTATCTTCTTTTTTCTTTTTTTTTTTTTTAACTTCCATTTTGGTCATCTTTTATAAGTAAGGCTGGCTTTGAATAAATTGGTCACTTTAGCCCAATGACCCATGTTTGTTCATTTAAATATGCTTAAATAAACAATCAGATTGAATTGCTAGGTTAGTGGCATGGATTTCCTCTTCTTTCTTTATTATCTACTCTGGGGTAAGAATCTTGACTATTAAGCTGTTAATAGAACAAATAGAATGGCATGCTTCATTTTAAAGTGGTATGATGCAAATAAATAGACTAGACCCTTTTTCTACACAACTCAGTGCCAAAATAAATGGATTTTTTATTACCAAATACTGTTCTATTCTGAGCATATCCCCTCATCTCTTGATAGATCATTTCTTCTGCTTCAGCAAGGAGGCAAATGGCCAAACATAAAGTCCTTGCATGAAATGTTATTCATATTCCAGTGTTGTTTCTACTGAAATATACTGCTTTATATTCAATGAATGGGCAAATAGAAAATTACCAGATATTCCATTTTACAAGAATCTAAAAGACACTCATTATAACAAAATTTTGATTTCTTCTACAATCATGTTTTAGTTCCAGAATAAATATTTCTTTTATTCATATAGGTACATTGTAAGTATGCAGCTCTCTGTGGCAAGCATTAAAAACAAAAAGAAGGAAGGAAATATCCTGCATGAAATTCATTGCTTCACTTTTCCATTCTTGTCTCCAGAGAGAGGAATTTCTTGATTTTTTATGGGCCCATCATATGCACATTTCTTTGGCACATGGTACACCATACAAAATGTAAACAAATTAGAATCCCTGAAATCTGAATATTGGTGAAACTCCATGTCACTAAAGAAAATGCCACATTAGGCTCCCATTCAAGTCCCAGATTCTCAACGTTGTAAATGTGCCTGTTAAAAGCTGGAATTTTACTAAGCAAAGGCACAGTGAGAGATGATTCATGTCAATGTTGGAGAAAGCACCAACATTTTACTGGATTCACTTCTAGGAAGCAATTCCAATAATTTCTTATATTTCTTTAATACATTGTAGATTATGAAGGTTTTTGTTATCCATGACTTTCTATAAACCTCACAAAGTTTTTGTGAAGTATGAAATGTTGAATTTCTCAAATCTTTCCTTTTGAAGAAAAAAAATAAGATATTTAGAGCTTAAGTGATTTGTCCAAATCTAGAGAATTAGGGAGTTTAGAGACCCAGTTCTGTTCATTTGTAGTTGAAAATTCTGTCAATAACATAGGCAAAGACAATTCAATAAGTCCCCAAATATACTAGGTGGCAAAAATGGAAATAATCCACTAAAATTTTTAAGACTTTCATGTACCCTCTCAAATTTCTGGTGCCACAATAACCCTAGAATTATTTTTATTATTTTTTTCTCCTATCCCACTTGCATGCCCTAAAACTTCGCAGCTACATTTCTCTCTGTGAGCAGAGAATTAAGACATTCCAAAGATGTAGCTGTGATGTATTCAGCCCAGGGATTGAACCTGAGCACCAGAACCCATGGCTCTGCCTTTCAGCAAGACAGCAGGCACCATCTTTCATCCCACTCTACTTGTCCAAATATCTAGGAACTGAGCTCAAGAATAAAAGAACCAATGAGATGTAATCTCTTCTATTTTCCCTCACCCTCAGATACGGCTTTCTGATTCATTTCAATCTCTTTGAGGCACATAAAGGAAACTTCAACAAGACATACAATAGTAGTAGTGGAGCAGCAGGCACTTTAAAGCTTTCTGATTTGTGCTGGCTTGGCATTTTCCAACATCATTCCTTTGGGAATCAAAATATTAACCACAAAGCTATATGCTCCACAGGGAAATCTGATGACTGAACAGAGCAAAGTCATTTCAAAGGCTCATAGTATCACTTTGGGAAAATCAAAGTTTTTTTTGTGAAACTCTAAATCTGGAGCTTAGTGCTTTTGACAAGTCATTCAAACCCTGAATTGCAATTGCAGGCCCCTCTAGAATTGCAGTTGGTTTTAACATTTCTGGGTAAATGAAATATTGTTCTATAACTGGGAAGCAGTAAATTGCCATATTGAAAACCAGTAGTTAACAGTTAAGTTGGAACTCCATGAGGATTGTTTTCTCTTAGCATGTTCACAGTATGAAAAACTCAGTCACAAAAATCACAGTTCTCAATGGCAGAAAATGCAGACTTGGTATATATTCAAGCATGAGTAGCTTCATAAACTCTAATTGACTACAGCATTGTATCTCTCAAAGAAGCTGATTCAAAAAAAAGGAAAAGAAAAAAAATTGTAATAAATGAAAGCAAGTGTGAACGATACCTAAACAATATATCCAAGGACTTTTTCAGTTTTAAAATTGCTATTTTGTGAAATGAAAGATGTTGTAAGGGAGGATAGGAGGTACTCAGAAAAAAATAAATTCTATTTTAAGAGAAATTGCTAGATAGAGTTCAAATACTTCACCAAGTAGTTATATGACCTTTATCAGGTCAAAAGTAGCTCTAGTGCCCTGTTATGAAAAGTTGTACTTTAAGCCAATTTAATTTTTAATTAAAAATTAATTTTTAATTGGTGTGTTGCAATTATATAAAAAATGTTTTATTCATTATCATATGTTTGTATGTGTTCATGCAAGAGTTGGGTCACTCACATTCTGCTGTTCTCCCTTTTCCCATCCCTCCACCTCTCTCTCCTTTGTTCCCCTTCTTCCACTATACTGATTTCTTTTTAACCTCAAGTCCTAAAAGAGTTCTTCTAATGAAACAAAATGTGTGTTATGCATTGGAATATAAGGTGTCACCACAAAATCTCCTATCTTAATGTAGAAATGTTCAGATGTAAAAATGAACAAATAATGAAAGCTATAATCAATCCATCCTGGTTTGAATGAACTGGGTGGTAACTGTGGCTGGGGGACGGGGGCATGGCTACAGGAGGTAGCTCACTAGGGGTGTGCCCTAGAAGGATTCATCTACCCTCTAAGCTCTTCCTCTCTTTATGCTTCCTGGCTACCATGAGTGGAGCACCTTTTCTCTATCATTCCCTTCGGCCATGATATTCTGCCTCAACTTGGGCCCAAAGAAATGGAGTCAGCCAACCATGGACTAAACCTCTGAAAACATGCGCCAAAATTAACTTTTCCTCCTCTAAATTGTTCTTGTCAGATATTTTGGTCACAGTGATGAAAAGCAAAAACAATGTGAAAGACTCTTCAATAGTATAAAGTGGGAAGTGTTGTAGTTACTAGATTCAAATGTGTAGGCTGCCTGCCGCTCAAGAAATGTACATAGGAAGGAACCAGATTTATTCAGGTTAGTTCTGAAAAAGAAGAGATGGCTCCTCCAAGCTCCATCTTCTGGGGCTGGGGATAGGATGAGAAGGGTTTTGGTTGGAGGAAAAGAGGTCATGAGTATGCAGCCTAGGTGGGATCCTTGTCATAGCAGGCATGTGTATTCTCCAGGATGTCACAAGGATTTTGACCTCCTGTGGCTAGTTAGAAAGGAAAAGTACAACAAAGGCCATCTGGTTTCTGGACTTACTAAGGAGAGGTTTTCAGTTAACTCTATAGGACTTCCTTTCAGCCAAAGGCTTAGGGTGGAATGGAAAAACAAAAGAGACATTGACCAAAATGGATTCAAAGGAACTTCTGTTATATTTTCTAACTGTATGCAATATCTACTTCTTAGTTTAAGGCCCAAGAACATGAAGGACGAGAACTTGAGAGGGAAGAAGAAGGAGTCAGGGAACTTCAGGCTGATGGCATGAGCCAGGGTGCCTGAGGTTGACTAGAGAACAGTTTTATGTGGAAAATAAGGGGAATCCCACACAGTATAAATGTAATGCTGAGTGTGAAGAAGTAGTAAACAATAAGTCAGACCATGGAGACCCTCAGATGTTGGGGTTCAGTCAGCCAATTCCATACTTATATATTGGGATCCTCGCCTTCAGAATTATTTCCCAGATCTTGAATTGTCTGTGCTTTTTTTTTTTTTTTAATCAGGCTCAGGGAATCACCTCTCAGAACAGCTGTTAACATAAAGCTCATTCTAGTGCATTCTTATTGATTGTATTTGGATCTCAGGATCCTTGTAACAAAGAGAAACCTATAGGTAAAAACACTGATATAATCCAGCAGGCACAAAGGGTATGTTTTTTTTTTTAATTTTTAATGCAAAAGGTTATGAAACCATTACTTGATGATAATTTATATATATGACCACATCAGAAATAAAGCAAACCATAAAAAAATTAATAATTAAAATTTACCCAAACAACTGCTAAATTTTGAAAGGATAGTGTGAGCACTCATTTTTGTACATAAAACAAGCATAATCCTACAGGAGGGTAAAATGTTATATATAAAACTTAAATTTTAAGAAATATTAATTTTTTAAAAAAATAAGTAGAAAATATTTCCTGTAAATGCTGTAAGATTGAAATGTGTAGTCTTAAATTAGCATATTTGGAAACTTTATATTTCATATGATAAGGTTAATACAGATAAGCAAGATTCCAGTAAATATAAAGTGGCACCTCCTTTCTCCACAGAAAAGTCTTAACTGGGCTTCTCCAGAAATCTTCACCATGGCTGATTTTTGGACTGTCAGCAAAAGAGTCTCTGCAAAAGAGTTCAGTGTAGATAAACTTCCTATTTTCCTGTTGAACTATCTTATTTGGCCACTGGCCAGGAAGAAATCAGCACTCCAGGTGCTGGATACCCCCCTACTTGTTTTTCATAAATGTATCCAGTATAGTAGTTCCTAAAAATGTGCAAACAAGGCCTCTGGCCTTGAGCTTAGCTTCACAGAGATGTCTACATTTCTAAGATAAGAAAAGTTAACAATTGGGCTCCATGGTAATAGCTTGGAAGGGGGAGGAAAGAAAGGGGAGAAGAAGTTCACCCCTTCTCAGGTGTTGTCTTTGAAGGGTTAACTTGCCCAAAACAATGAAAGAAAAAGCTGTTTTTATGTGAACTTCTGAGCCCCTCCCTTTACATGCTGGTATAAAACTCTGAAACTACCTGAACTCGAGGTTCAGGGGATTGATTGATTACAGCAAAAGCTGTGCCCTCTGAACCTGGCTGCAGCCAAATAAAACTGTTTCCTGCTACCTTCGGTGCCTTGAATGGTTTGTGCTTACAACAAATATGTTAAATTTGAAAGACAAACTACTGTCTTTTCAGATAAAAACAATTAGTTGGTAGATAGGACATTATAAAAAAATCTTAATATGTTTCTTTAAATTCAATTATAGTTTTAAAATGGTTATTGTTTATTACAGAATAATCAGTATCATTGTAAGAAAAATTAGTGCCCATTCTTAGATACATTAAGAATAAGATCAAATATGAAAATAACTTTTTCAAGACAAGTGATACATTTTGACTTGTTATTTTGTAGGAAAAAACAGAGCAGATGATTTTTCTATAGACAATCCTCTTAAAATTAAATAGATCTCTCTGAGTTCCAGATTTCTAGTAAGTGGAAAATCCCTACCAATTTTTTAACAAAGTGAAATATATGTTGCTTAGGCTCCTTTCATCTCTGTTCAAATACCAATTGCTGTTGCTGTTAATTAAGGGAATACAAGCAGCAGCAATAGGGGGATAAAAACAAGAAAACAGACACATATAGGGAGAAAAAGCTGGAGTCAATATCACCATAGCTACTAAGTCATCTCGACCTGCACCTTCACACAGGCAGCTCCCAGCACAAATGTAGTCATGAGAGAGTCAGAGGCCATGATTTGGTTCAAATCACCACTCTCCAAAATATATTTTTATTATTATTATTATATCTTTCAAATTAGAATTCTTAATCCTTGCTACTAACACCATATACAGAAAAGGGATAAAAATTTCATAAGTAGTAAATGAAGTAAGATGTGTTTTTATATTTGTGAAATGATTAAAAATCATCTATATGGGCTGGGGATATGGCTCAAGCGGTAACGCGCTTGCCTGGCATGCGCAGGGCGCTGGGTTCAATTCTCAGCACCACATAAAATAAAATAAAGATGCTGTGTCCACCAAAAACTGAAAAATAAATATTAAAAAAATTCTCTATCTCTCTCTCTCTTTTTAAAAAATCATCTACATGATGCATTACATTAAAAGGAAAATTAATAATTATTGTGTGTAATATTACTTAATAACTAATAAAATAATTTAACTCATATATTGGTATATATCATAGTTATACAATTCTAAATTTAATTAGTTATAAATTAACATTTTTAGCCCACTTTAAGTTCTACAAGTGAACTACCAAAAAGTCTAACACTTGAAAGTAAAAATACTGAGAAGAGGTACTGCCAGAATAAGCTGCAATCAGTATTGGAGAATATTCCTACATCCACCATGTGACAGACCTCATGATTCTAGGATGCCACAGTAAAGGAAAGGAGAACAGGGGGACTATTAGAATGGTCCCTCCCTCAATGAAGAAATGATACAGACTATTTCTTATCACTGCACATTAACCAGATGCAATTACATAACTCCACCAAAATAAGGGGGGTGTGAAGTATAGCCTGCTATTTTCCCAGGACAGAGAATAAAACAGGACATTAAGGAGCACTGGTTTTATCTAACACACCTCTATCCATACTCTCTCTTCTTGTGATGTTCTCTTGGTAATTTCTGTTTCCCTATTGCTACCCAAAGTGATACTCTTACTATGAGATAAATCCCTGTGTTTTGTCCTCTTCGTTACCCTGAATGGCATATAGGAATAGAAGACTTCATAACTAAATTTTCCCACACTGGTAAATGCTTACATAAGCTTTGATGTACATTAGCTAATACTAATGCTAACAATTTGTGTTGTTATGTCTTTTTCTACTTATTTATTCTATACTAAAGACCAGGTATTTTGTTCTTCAATCCATAATGCAAACTTGTAGCACATATTCAATCTATGTCACGTCACCAATATGTAGTTAAACTGTGACTGACTCACTCTTGGGTCTGATGCCAAAGATTGTTCACTTCCTGCACAACAGCCATTACTCTAAGAATCCACAATTATAATTTTCATACTATAATCTCTATTCTTTCAAAGTCACCTAAAATTAATAATAAATGCCAAGTTAAATTCTGTTTTAAAAAGATGTTACATCAAATAGTTGATAAAAATATAACTTCCTCAAAAGGTTTATCTCATTTGGGCTTAAGTTGTGACTATACCAGATTATGAATCTCCTCCTTTACCCCATTAACATTGTCCCTACTTTCTTATTGTCATAATTAAGTGTATTTTCAGTATGAAGATGCAAGCTTTCTCACTAAATTAATTAGTCTCCATAATATGTTTTTTAAACACATTTAATTTATTCCTGGGAGTGACTTTGGCTCTATTTTGCTGACAGACATCAGTGTCTTCCATGCATAGCTAATTCCAGAAATATATTAATTATCTCACTTAAGTAGCATGCCCAGATACATCAGTATTCCTTTCCTCATAAAACTGCTGCTTTCATGAAAGCTATTTATTAGTATGCTTTTCTTAGAACATGAATTCTTGCCCTGGACTCATGCATTGGTAATTGAGTGATACAAAAAACCTTATTTAATATGAATTAAGTAATAGAGCTAAATACATTCAAATATCACTTGAGACCTTTGGAATAACAAAAATCAACAAAAGATAGATATATATAACTAGCAAAAACCAATTCTTAATCTGAAAATTCATTAGCCTGTAACCTGTCCCATTATACCTTTTTTTGTCCCCAAAATGCTTTGCTTTTATACATAAAACACATTGTTCACAAGAAAATGTACTGCATTGTACAGGATATGAAAGTAATAAAAGTACAATTCTTCAGTTGAAGAACCTGTCTGACCAGAATCCACACCTAGGTTTGAATGCTGGACACTTAATGGTGCTGAGAGAAACAAAGAGGACACTATAAAGAGCAAGGCTGAAAGAAGAAGAAACTAGAGACTGAAAGACAACAGAGAGAGAGTCTTGTCCAGACTCAAAAAAAAAAAAAAAAAAACCTCATTCTAGAAGTAGATGAAGGAGGCACGGGGCACAGGATAAACAGGCCCACAATCAACAAAAGCTATGTTCTTGGTAACTTCTCTGACATTAAAGACATTTCTGATGACATACTCTAGACCCATTGAGCTTTATTAATGATACCGCATGAAACATTTGAATGTATGTCATACCACTTTTGGTATTTATATTCAAACATCAATAATTTGTGGCCTCACTTTATCATTCTTGTGTTAAGAACTTCCTGAGATATAATGGTACTTTAATTATAGAAACGTCAGATACTCACTAAGTGAGACTGTTTAGGCCTCATTTTTTTTTTTTTTAATTCTATTGCTGCTAAAAACTACTGGTTAATCTTTGAATGGATGCTAAACACCAGAAGGAAATAATCCCTGGAAAATGTTTAAACACGTGTTTTTCACCATACATTGCACCATTGCATTATTTTTAAAGAGTTTCCCAACTGAAAATTTTGACTGAAACATGTGGCATGTTAGTCAGGCAAATCCTGAGACCACAAAGACCAGAATGTCTTGGTGAACCTACTGGCTGTTTGGGACTTCTGTTGCCGTAGCTTCAGAGATCCCTGAAGAAGACTTTGCTTCTCAGGGTTCCACTTGCCTTTCCCTCATGTGAAGCCACTCTACCCTCCATTTCACTCTTGGTTCTCTCTGGGCTTGTTTTACTATCCAGAGTTTTCTCTAAGGCAATGAGAGTAATTTTATATTAGCATTAAAGGGATTCACATGAAGCCATCTTAACTGCTGGCTCATATATGCCAACTGTAATAAAAAGACCCCCTATCTATCTCCTCAAGAACACCAATGTATATTAATGAACTCTGAATTTGTTTTTGTGTGTCTGGATCCCTGTGATAACTGTGTCTTTCCCAAACACCACCTTAAGTGTTTGGGCCTTATGCTCAGCTGCAAATGTATACCAAATACTGGGAATTATTCCCTGTATAAAAGAACTGGCTCATTTTGTAAATAAAGGTTGTCAGCACCAAATTCTTACGGGGAAATAATAAAATATGATATTGTTCTGACAGAGAATATGAACAAAAGTCCAGTGTTTTATCCAGCATAGTTGAACATCTATTGCATGCCAGGCATTTGTTCTAGATCCTAGAGGCATCAACTTACCAAAACTGACTTCTGACTTAAGTCTTTGTCCTCATAAAACTTAAATTCAAACGATTAGACAAATGTGAAAGCTGTCAGAATCAAAATGGATTTGTTCATGTAAACTGCAACAAAAAATAAGTAAAATAAAGAGTTCACAAAGGAAGAGTGCTCATGTAAGATTGCCTGATGTTAACTATCACAAAAGACTGCCAGAATTATAACATTGCACAAGGCCACAACAAACTTACACAAAAAATATACTGTGCTTAGGTAGCGTGTTCACTGTTGAACCCTTGCATATAGTCTGTGGTCAATAAATTCCATTAAGTCAATGACACTCTCTAGGCCTTTCTATAATTTCTCTCTCAGGAAATGAACCTACTTGTTTTCAATTGTGACCTCTATAATATAAGTTTATAGTCAAAGAGTTGCTTATTTTCCTGTTGTCAAATGTCTCTAACCATGTTCTTAATTGAATAAAAGTCTTCTTTTAAGCATTCTTGCCCCAACTAAATCTGAGCCTGTTTACATACTAGAGTCAATACCCTTCCTCTAATGTATCATCATTCCAAATTTCTAAATTGCCTAAAACTCCTCACCATTCTTAGGCTCACAACCATGAGTCATCTTTGAAGTTTTGGTATTATTCACAAATTGATATAAAAATAAACACTAAGTTCTGCCAAATCTTATTGAAATATATTATGCAACAGGTTTTATTATATGGCTATGATTTACAAGACACTCTGAGAGGCAAAGATACAAAAAAAAGATGCAAAAATGATCTCTAATCTTAAAAGGCTTACAATTTCATAAGGAATATATTAAACAAGTGAATCAATTAACATGCTATGGAATGAATTGATGTCTAAGCTAGTGTATATGCATGGCATGCTCATTCAAAATAAATTCTTCTGTTGGAAGTGGAGGTCATAGGAGGCTGTGCCTATTTTCAAGTTTCCAAAAAATGTTTGGAAAAAGACTTTAGTAGATGTAGGTTGAGGTGAAGAGGTGATAAGCTGCTGCTGAAATAGTAGGTGACCACGATGTGGGCAGTGTCGACTGAAGTTTCACAATAATGGGGAAGCAAGAGAGTGGCACAATTCAAGGAATACTACATAAAGCTAATCCATAAAATCCATCAATGTTTAAAATCCACATCTTAGAGAAATGAAATTAAAGTAAGTGATCAAAAGCCACTGGAAAAAGTTTATTTAATATGTAGTAAAGTAAGATTATTACAATAAAAGCAAACAAAAAATACTGAAGAGGACTTATAGGAGTCCACCCTGTCATACTCAGAAACTATATGGATTTGGAAAGGAAACCAGTGATCTGATGACATGGAAAGGGCTCTCATGACGTTAGCTCATTTTGGTTCTCATAGAAACTTTACAAGACAGAAAAGGACATAGCTTAATTTTATTAGGGAATAAACTGAGTCTTAGAGAAGTAAATAATTTACTTTAAGGCATAACAAATATTCTAATGAGAGAATAGAAACTCTGACCCATGTATCCTTAGTTATTGGTATAAATTTATTTCTTTAAAAATATAAAAAAATAGCATTTGAAGTTTTGTTGGTATTGAGCTTTTCCATTTCCATCATCCAAGAAAAAGGGATGAAGTCTTAGCTTTGAAAGGCTCCTCCCAAAGGAGCCTATCGCCTGCACTTATTTAATTCACGCCAGAACATGTAGAGCATGCCAGGGAATAGAATATTATTTCTCAACTTTAATCTGGCCCTTTGCACTTTATCCCAGGTTTTGTCCCTCCTCTGAGCTCAGAGTTGCCAGCTCATTCAGTAATTAACCTACTCCAACAAGACCCAACCAGCTTAGGGAGATAGGCATTAGTCCTTCTCAAGGGTGCCTTCATGATGTTAATTACCTCCCACTATAATGCACTTCACCCAGGCTCCACTATCCCATTATACTGCTAGCTACACTGTGGACCAAACTTCAGCATATGAAACTTTGAGGAACACACCATATCTAAACCATAGCAAGTGGACAGAAAGCAAATAATGAATTTCCACTTTTCTATTTCAAGTACACCCCATCAAAACATAAAGCTGTGAGTCCTTCATAGTATTTAATCTATTTCAAATGTCCTCCCAATATTTAAATATCTTCAACAGCCTCTCATTTTAGACTATAACCTGCTTTTTGAATACTCTCTGGGAAAGAGTGCACATATGCATCAACTTAGACTTTTCTTTGATGGATGGATCTAATTCTTTCATTCAAATATGGAACATCTCTATTAAAATTCTTGAAAAGGATACAGATTATATGAGTCAAATTTCATGAATGACTTTGAGATATTGTCTGCTCACAGCATGCCAAAGGAACCCTTGGTACTCAGCTCTATTAGGGCTCTAGCCATACTCTATGGCCACGTGATAGTGGGCCTTTCCTCAAGACAGAAGAAATTTCATGAGACCATTTTTATTTTTATACTTATCCACAAATGAATGTTATCTAATGAATCAATAGTAAATGTACAGGAGGCATAATAACAATATAATTTGTTTTAATTTTTGGTTTATATCAAACTGGTTTATATTTCTGGTTTATATATGTGCACTGCACATAATAGAATAGTTTTATCTCCTGATACAACCCAGCATAAGCATTCCCCTTCTTTTTAAGGTCTGCCCAATCTTCATAGATGGTGTGAAATATACTCCCCTTCTCTTCCATCTAAACATTCTCTGTAAGGTTTTGTGTTCTCAATATTTGGTAATTGACCGTTCCTTTACCATACTGGTTCTCCTTTGGATATACTCTTGCTTATCAACATTCTGAATTATCAAGGAATAAAATAGAAATCTTTCCATATATATAATATAAGTGTTTCCCTATATGAAAAATGATATTTTTAAGAACTTGGGGCGTAGCTCAGTGGTAGAATACCTTTCTAGCAAGCCATGGCCCTCGATTTCATCCCCAGGACCACAAAAACAAAAAGAAAAAAAAAATGTCTTCTTGTCAAACTTAAATATGTGATTTTAGCTGGGAAAACAGCCTAAAATGGGAAAATGAGTTTCAGTTAGAAAAAAATTAAACTGACTTGAAAGACTTAAGTCTTTTTCTTGACTATAAGTTGTTCTTGTTTGTTTTGTTTTAATTACTACTAAGGATTGAAATAATGAGCTATATCCTCAGCCCTTTTCTTTCTTTTATTCCTTCTTTCTTTTTTTTTCCTTAATAGAGAGAGTCTCTCTAAATTGCCAGGTGGGTTTTGAACTTGCAGTCCTCTTGCTTCAGCCTCCACACTTTTGACTTGTTGTTTACATATTCTAGAGCCTAGCAATGCATTCCTCCTCATTTAAGGAAGAGACGTATACTTAGAATGATTTTTTTGTCAATGCAGTGGTGTGTGAGATTCCTGGCCTCAGATTCCATTAATTTATAAAAATATTTAGTCCTCACTAATGCTATTTCTCAAAGTCAGGCAAGTTTTGCAGATTTCAGTGAAAGGGCTGGGATGTAGCTCAGTGGCAAAACATTTGCCTTGCATTCTGAAAAGCCCTGGGTTCGAATACCTGTTCAGGAGGAGGAGGAGGAGCAGGAGGAGGAGGAGGAGGAGGAGCAGGAGCAGGAGGAGGAGAAGTAGCAGGAGGAGGGGGAGGAAGAGGAGGAAGAGAACTTAGTGAGAGACTTTAAAATAGTAGCACATATAATTACTGTTATCATTGTTTACAAATACATTCAAATCTAAGTCTGGTGGAACCATGAAGGTACAATATTAAACTTAATACAATAAGGCACATCAGGCATGGATAAGGTAATTTCATTCTCCTGTCCCATAGCTCCATGTTTTTCTGTTCTTTTAGACATCTGCTTCTACATAAGTCTTTTCTCTACCCAGAAATAATGGCTTTTCTTTTTGCATGTAGACTGACCATAAAATAAATTCCCAAGTTTATAAATGGTCAAACTCAAACAAAACAAAAGACAAAACCTCACCATTTTTTTGAAGATTTTCCTCTTGCGCTTTGCAATGGAATGGAAAGATTAACTCATTATTTTTATTATAACCCTGTAGAAAAAAAAAAAAAAAGATTATGCAAGCAACCAATCAGTACTCATATTTTGGGTAAAAATTGATAACAAGAAAAATTATGGAGTTTTTTGTTATAGTTAGGTTTGGTTTGGTTTGGTTCTGCTGGTAGATCTTGCTATGAAGCCCATAATCTCTTCCTCTGTCACTGTAGTTGAAAGGAAGCTGGGAGAACAGGCTGCCGGAATATTTCTTTCATATTACAGCATTGTAGACTGATGAGTAATTATGTTTACAATATTCATTTATGGATGTACAAAACTACTATTTCATAAATATGTTCTACTCATCCATTCTATTTTTCTTTCCTAGATGCTATAGTAAGCAATCAATTTTTTAAATGATCATCATTATTCAGGGAACAAGTGTTTGATTTTTACAAAGGTGGAAATGTAGCTTAATAGATCCTTGTCTGTCACCTTTAAAAACGAGTGTGACTTGCAAGGAACCGGGAAATGGAAATAGGAACGATGACAAACTTAAACTTGCAATTCTCAATAATCTTCCAAACAAGAAAAACAAATCAATCAAAGTTGTTCAAATGAAGAATTTTAAATGCAAAAAGGATCAGTACAGATAATCCCATCCTTTGCATGTGTAAAACTAAAAGGCCAAGCAATGTTAAAAAAAAAATGAACTTAAACTTCATAGGCACACATTTATCATGCAAATGAGTCAGTAAATGTAACAGAAGATCTGGCCTTAGGCACACATTTATCATGCAAATGAGTCAGTAAATGTAACAGAAGATCTGGCCTGTTTTATGTAGTTTGCTATCATAGATATTTTTGGTCACTATTAAAATTAAAATTAATTCACACAAATTTGTTTTTAAAATGTTGATGAAATACATGTTAGTAGTTGTTTGTAGCCTAGCATGTGCAAGGTTCTGGGCCCAAGTACCAGCACCACAAGAAACAAAAAAATCATGAAATACATAAAAAAAAAATTGGTACCCAGTTTCAATTGAAACAGATAAACCTAAGCATCACCTCCCATGGCCAGTACTAGTCAAAAGTATGAAATTTATTGCCTACTTTCTCAATTTCCTGCATATATCTTTTAATTCTCCTTACCTACCAATCTTAAATAGTTAAAAAAATATTGTCTAGCTGTCTGAAGAGTAAGTTTGACTTGGGGCAGAGTAGAAAAAGGAGGTTGGGAAGCCAATTAATTATCAGGAACTTAGTACCTGCCTTCCTATGAGAGTGCCCAGGTAAATATATCAAAATAATAACAATAAAAATATTAGTATTTATCTATAGGGGGCTTTAGTGATTAAGGTAGATAAATATACTCCTTCCTATATTTACTCAACTGTACAACATGCATAAAGATAAATCAATTAAGGTATATGTAACGTTACCTTCCACTAGTCATCTAATAAGTGGAAGAGGTGGGATCAATGTAGATATTAACTGCTGATTTTAAGATATTAGATATTAGCTGCTGAATTTTCATACATGCCATTTTTCTTGTCATTTTCATACATGGCTTTTTTTTCTTTCTTCTTTTTCTTTGTCCTTTTTTCCTCTTACTCCTGGGGATCAAACTCAAGCAAGCACCACTACCACTGGGCTACATCCTGAGCCCAGGCTTGCATCTATTTTTGATTGATTTTAATGTAAATTTCTTTTATGTCCTTTTTAAAAGAGTCCTTTAAAATCACAGATAGCTATTAAATTTTGACAAATGTGTTCTCTGCATCTAATGAGAAAATTATATGAGCTCTTTTTCTTTTACTCTCTTAATACAGTGTATCACCTTGATTAATTTGCCTATGTTGTAGTAGTATTTTTTATATACCTTTGTTTTATTTTTATGTGGTTCTGATGATCGAACCCAGCACCCCACACATGCTAGGTGAGCCACAACCTCAGCACCTATGTTATAGTATTCTTGAAAGCCAAGGATAATTTCAATTGGTCATAGTGTATGAATTTTTTAACGTGCTATTGAAGTTGGTTTGCTACTATTTCATATGCTAGGCTCATATATCATATCATAGTAAAAAATTAACTCAAATGTCTTGAAGCCACAAAACCTTTATAAGAAAACATGAGTAAAAGCTCCTTGACATTGGTTTGGGCAGTCATTTTTTGAATATGACACCAAAAGTAAAATGGAAAAATGGCATTGCATCCAACTTGCTTTTGGAAAAAAATAATGAAACAATCAACACAATGTAAAGGCAAACTGCAGAAATGGAAAATAGTTGCAGGTATAGAGAATAATATCCAAATAGTTAAGGAATTAATACAATGCAATAATAAAACTAGAAATGAGCAAAATTTTAAATAGCAAAAAATCACCTTATTTTTAAGTGAGCTAAAGAACTGAATAGACATTTCTTTAAAGATAACATGCAAATGGCCAATAGATATATAAAAAGGTGCTCGGCATCATCAATCATCCAGGAAATGCAAATCAAAGCCATATAACCTCACACCTGTTAAAATGGCTATTATCGAACAGATGAAAGATAAAGTACAATATAAAAAGTTGATCTCACAAAATTTTAAAGTAGAATGAGATTACCAGAGGCTGAAAAAAAAAGAATGAGTAAATGTTGGTCAGTGTACACTAAGTTACAGTTAACTAGGAGAAAATAGTTCTGCTGTGCTAAATTGCACAGTAGGGTGACTATAATTATAATGTACTGTATATTTCAAAAAAGCTAGAAGAAAGGATTGTGAATTTTTTCACCACAAAGAAATGATAAATTTTTAGGAGATAGAGAGCATCTCTAGATTTGAACATTACCCAATGTGTATATTCAAGGAAACATCACATGATATCCTATAAATATGTATAATTGTTATGTGTCAATAATTTTAAAGTTTATTTTTTAAATTAAAAAATTAATTTCAATTAAAATTCAATTTTAAACAGTTAAAATTAGAAAATACAAAAGATAATGGTGAGGATGTGAATGGAAGGGAACCCCTACATGGTTGGTAGGAATGTAAATTGGTACAGCCTTTATGAAAAACTATATAAAATTTTCTCCAAAAAAAATTAAAACTACAACTATAATCCAGTAGTCCTACTCCTGGGTATATATACAAAGGAAATGAAATCACTATGTTGAAGAGATACCTACAATCCTATTTTTATTATAGCATTACTTAAAATAGCCAATATGTGAAAACAATCTAAATGTTCATTAACAGATAAAGAAATGCCACAAAAAGACATGCATGTGCACACACACACATGCACACACACAATAGAATGTTGTTCAACCCTATAAAAGGAAATTTTGACATTTGGGATAGCGTGGATGAATCTGGAGGACATTGTCCTAAGTGAAATAAGCCAGACACTGAAGGTCAAGAGCTTCTTCATCTCACTTATATGTAGAATCCAAAACAATCAAACTTATATACAGAAAAGAATAGACTGGTGTTTTCCAGGGATTATAGGGAATGGGAAATGGAGAGATATTCTTTCAAGGCTACAAAGTTTCAGTTATACAGATAAATAAGACCTAATACATAAAAAAGAAAGGAAGAAAAACAAATTAACTAAAATAATTGTGCGAGGTAGTAATATGTTAGTTTGGGGAGAATGTTTCACAATGTGTGTTTCTCAAAGTATCTAGTTTTATCTCCTGAACATAAAATTTTTGTTGGTAAGTTGTACCTCAATAACTCCGAGAGAAATATGAAAGAGACTGTATTGCCATGAGAGATAAATGCACCCTGTAAGAATGGAGACCATAGATGTTTTGGGCACAGTTCAGGAGCTGGCAAATACAGGCATTCACATATTTTTTGAATGATGAATTAATGTACAGCTATGGAGATTAATGCAAAACCTTCCTCACAGAGGTTAATCTGAGATTTGCAGGTTGAGGTAGTGGATATCTGTTGTTGTTTTCACTACCAGCATCTATTCTTCTTTCTTTTACTAAAAGAACCTCAATTTTCATTTGGGGAATTATTTGAACCATGTGATCTTGTTGCTAACATCAGCACAAACACCCACTCCAGTCTGGAAGAGATTTAACTGATGAAAAGTAGACCAATCAGCCATTCCAACCATTCTAGTCGTTGTTGTTTGGGGTTTTGTTGTTGTTGTTATTGTTATTGTTTTGTTTTGTTTTTTTTTTCAATATTGGTTACTCATTTTTTCCTTTGATCCTTTAAAGCTGCCCACCTTATCACTAAGAAATTATTTGTTGGTCTAAGTTAGTTTAGTATGTTTCTGATTTTAAATCAAGCAATTCTGGTGAGACAGTTGTCAATCATAAGTAAGATAAATGATTTAGCAATGAAAACAGTCATATAAATCAAAAATGCAGATCAACTATTTAAACCAAATAACATTTCAGTGATATGGCACAGTGTATTTTAGCAGCATTGATAGGAAAAGACAAGGTTACAATTTCTGTTAAAAATTTATTTAGTTCAGATATTTTACATAGTATCTGCATGAAATTCATATAAGGATGAAATCACTAAAGACTGAGCTATACTGCTCCCTGGCAGACAGAGCAGACTCTGGCCACTGAACCTGAGACGCTGGTCATATTCTGAGCCAAGAGGTTCTGAATTCTCTGCTGTTGATTCATCAACCATGAATCTGTCTGAAAATTAATGAATCAGCTTCTGGCAGTAGAGCTTCCTCCCCCTGCAGTTACCTTGACAAATCCTTCCATCTAGATCCCCCAAACACTGTTCTGCCAGTTGAAACGTGTTCAGTGGAGGTCAAAATAATTCATACCCAGAGAATGTCATAGTAAAGGTTATTTAGGGGAAAAAAGCAACCTTATCAGGTAAATTCCACCATAAAACTGTCTCAAGCTATTGGTGCAAATTTTTCACTTCAAAGGTAGAGGGTAAATGGCTGGATAAAAAGCCGATAAGCATCTCAAAAAGTTATTCAAAGTTAAGTTCCATACTTTCCCATTTCTCTTTTTTTTCCTTAATTTATTTACAACATTCTTTGAATTCAAGCTCTTTGAATACAAATATGGGGATTTTTCTCGAATTCATAGAATTTCCAAGATGAATCAGCAAGGAAAGGAAAGGGATACAGGGATGCCTCTGAATTCCATACCCACTTCGATTTTTTCCCTGTATGGATCAATATCTCTTTCATAGAGTTAACTATTTTTGTTCATTTTGTCTTGTTTGGCATTTATTAATTATTGGCAGTGATGGTTAATTTTACAATTTCCCTTATTATTAGTGCTAAAAGGGTACTAAGTATATAGCACAGAAAATCTTGGGGATACCACTGTTCTGTTACCAAATTTTGAGTTTACTTGTGTTCACTATTAAAACTTCCATTTTCTCTGAAAATTGAGATGATGATATTCTGATCATCTTGTGTTCTAACACAGGACAAAGAATGCATTTCAGTCATCCAAATGGAACACAAGGAAAATCAATGTGGAAGTCCAGTGGACGAAAATGGTCCTGATCCTTAAAAAAAGCAAACTAAACAAATGTTTAAAAATGTGAATTGCCAAAAATGTGAAGGAATAATGTGTTTATATCATCAAGCATTCCCCTAGATCAATTTAAAAAACCAAGATTGTCCCCAAATCGAGAAAGTGATATGGCTGCAAATAAGTTTATGAATGGACTAAGTGTGAGACCCACCATTCTGAATGGTAATGACTAGAGAATATAAGGTGCTGTGAATCTTTTAAAAATCTTTACAATGTATAGAAATATGATTTGTAATCATTTATCAGTGGAAGATAAAGGTGCATAACACAGTAGCAGAATACTTATAATTTCAGTTAGAATATTTATGACTATTATTGGACTTCTACAAACAGAACTTGGGTCTTACTCACCCACCCATGGGCCTCTTCATATTAAAGACAAAATGAACAAGGAAGAACAGGAGCAATAGTGCATCACCATCAATATGTGACACATGTCATTACAATTTCTTGTGGGAAGTTCATGACCCATTTTTAACAAGGATTGGGAAAAACTGTTATCACCAAGAACATGATTATCATGACTAATTACTTAACCATGCCTCCTTGGGAATCAACAGCCTGTCCCTTTATAGCCTCCCAAGTATGGGCTGCTATTCTGACTCATTCTCTGCCAACAATTTTGTATATATGAAGTTGATATATATCAGCAATAAAATGTGAAGAAAGAGTGTATGGCTACACAGAATGTGTGAATTAGACGTTTTGCTCCACAGACATACTGACCTCTAACACGTGTGGGTAGCAGTCCTCCTTTCCCTCTTCCTCTGGTATTTTAAATGATGGAGATCTAAATAAGGGATCAGTGATTTACTTCTGTTGAACTTCCCACAAGGCATTTATGGACAAGGCTGAGTGATTCTAGAATCAATTTTAATTCCTTGACTACCTACCCATTGCTCTGCTGGATGTAGAGCACTCTTCATTATTAGTGCCTTTGAAAGTAATTACGCCTCTATTACCTTTATTCATTTTTCCCCTGTAGCTATCTATCTTAGGTATCTTAGAATATCTTCTCTTGACTGTTATTTTCCATTTTCTAGAGCAATCTTCTCTAGAAAAAACTAAGTTACAAAGAATGACCTAAAAAAACATTGCTATATATTGAGCAAGCACAAAAGATTGTCCTAAGGAATTCCCTGTGAGGGATCTCCATGCTGTCTCACCTTCTTAAAACTGTAATAAGATGAGACCTTGAACAGATTTTTTTAATTCAACTGGAGATTTAATTAAGAAACATTAATGGACTTTCCCATTCAAAGATTCTATGTCTTTATGGACTTCTTCCTATTCATCTCTTAAAAGAACAATTAACTTCATATTTTTCTATATTTGCCAGCTAGTGACAGTGTATATGACCTTGACCACAATGGGCTTGGCTGAGGAGAGTAAAGGAATCAGTATTGTCAGGACTGAAAAAATAATTGATAGTACATAGCCTATTGAGGCTGAAGGAGCAGTGTCATTTCGGTGAGGGCAGGCACATTAAAACATAAAGGCTAATCCATGGGCTCACAGAGCCCCACTAATCCTTGCAAACTGTAAGCAGCTTTGCAAATTTTATCATGAACTTGCAAAGCTTGTTTGCAACACTCTAAAAATCACAGAATCACTGAAATGTTTGGTTAGAGGACCCAGTAAGGTCACCCACCAGAAGCCTCCATTAACCTATCTCTAGTCAGCTTTGCTAAAAGTATTTCTGGCAGAAAAAAAAAAAAAATCTCTTAATCTCAGATTTCCCGTGGGAAACACAGTCCAAAACCTTTTTTTGTAGTTCCTTCCTATTCCAAAATACCTCTAAGTATAATTTTTTCTTATTATTAACTCACACTTCTATTAATAAGCAAGCTTCTTAAAAATAACATAGGCTAGAATAGGGTTAGAAGAAAAATAAATCCCATAAAGAAAACCAATCCAAAGAAATGGATTCAATCATATTCACCATTTTTTTCCCTAAACTCCTGTTTTAAACATTTGATGATACATTGATGTGATAGAATTTTATCCACATGGCATATAAATCTCTTTATCATTTGGTATCCACCTATATATTCAGTCTTACCTACCACTGCCTTGCTTATAATTATTAAATTTTAAACAACTCAAATACAAGTTGCATTGATGTTACCTGAAGTTACCATTTTTATTTTCTCAGTATGGAAAATTAATATTGTACTTTAAGATAATTTTTATCCCTTGTGAGGCTTCCCTGTCCTCACATTTGTCTTCTTTACTGAATTGTCTCCAAACACACTTCTCTTATATATATCTGGAACAGAATATGTAATAATATGACATTACTACAGGCATATTTCTCCATTAGGTCTGCTACCCTTCAAATTAGAAACCAAGCAATGTTTTTGGTTTTGTTTTTGTTTTTAATCACCAATGGATAGCAAATCATTTGTCCTAAACAATATGGGCTAAATTCCATATATTCCAAGAAGTTTCAATCTCATCCAAGTTTCCTTATTGCATTTAGAATCAGTGCTGTTACCATACAGAACATTTAAGAAGAGAATAGAGCAGCAGTCAAGAAATTCTAAGTTATCTCCTTCCTGATAGAAAAACAGACATAGATTGATAGAAAAGAGCAATTATCATTAAGTGATTAAAAGTATTCCATGTTTAAAATTACAATAATTATCTTTGACATGACATGTAATACCTAGGGAAAACTTTCTTACTATACATGTTGTATAAATTATAAATATAAAGGTGATAGAGGGAGAAATTAATTAATTACCTTGAAAAAAACACTTGAGTATAGATAAAAAAAATCTTGGATATATTTTATTCTATATAGAGATTTTCTGAACTATATTGAACCATATATATATATATATATATATATATATATATATATAAAATCCTATTTTCAAAACATCTAAGAAATGGAAGATGTGCAGAGGAAAATCTCCTACAAGTATCAATTTGAAAACATCATTCATATCATGATCTTGTTGGATGTCTAGGACCCTAGATTCCAATATTCTCTGATAGGTCAACAACTGAGAATGACTTCTTTACATTTCTGGATGTTAAAATTTCCACAGAACTTCAACTTCAACTTGAATAAGTAAATCTTTGATAAAATTATTTTTCACTTTTTAGACTTTCTTTTAACCCAAAGTGAGTCTCCTTAGATTTATCTAAGGCATCAACCAATCTAGGCAAAGATGAGTGAATTTATAGATAAGAAAACTGAAGCTCAGGGAGAGGTTATGCAATTTATTCACAGACCACACTGACAGTAAAGAGTACTGTACTTTGAAATTACCTCTCTTAACTCAGCCCTCATGCAAATGTATCAGAGGCACTACCCCAAGTGGGTGCAAAGTTAGGATGTGATTTCTACACATGAGAAGGGAGTGTTGACTTCCGGTTTCAGCTCTTACATATAAAGATTTTGCAAGTTATTTCTCCCACCCTTAAAATAAGTTTTCACAAACTAAAAAACAAATGTATTTTCTTGGAAAAATTAGAGATTTGAGGTCAAAGGGCATCCCCCACATTCAGAGAGATAACAATCTGCTTACCTGAAGCAACAGCCACTACAGCTACTAGCTAATTAGAACACTTAAAAGGTAATTTTGATAAATTGCTTGGAAGCTGAATATAGATTAACTTTAGAGTGAGAAACTCTTGGAAGCCACAATCTTGCCATTCTTTCATAAGTTTTACCTATAAGAACCCCACAAGATTTTCAAAAAACGCCAAAGAAAGTCTTCCAGTAAGTCTGACAGGAGAAGAGGGAAAGCAATCATTTTGAATTATGCATAAGTGTTATCCATAGCCAAGGTCTGCTTTCCAGTGGAAAAGACTTTACTGGAGCCTCACATGTTTATGGTAGGGAACGCACACAACTTCAGTCCCCTTTTACCTTCCTGTTGCATCTAAGGGGAGAGAAAAAAAAATTCAAGAAGCTTTTATGAAGCTAAGATACAGGCTGACTAAAAGACTGAGATTTAGTTGACAGATTTTAGAACATTTCTGCTCATTTATGCAGATAGTCCTCAACTATGGAGTTAAATAACAACAACCCATCCTTTGTTGAAAATATTGTAAATTAAAATTGCTTCTAATATTCCTAACATACCAAGCACCAAGATTAGCAACACAGTGGATATGAATTGTCTCCCTGATGATCCAGCTGACCAGGAGCTAAGGTACATCAAGAAAAAGTATTATATTGCATGTTGCTAACCCAGGAAAAGATCAAAATTCAGAACATTACTAATGTTTAACAAAAAAAAAAAATTAGAAGATGATAAACTAACAGGAAAGTATTGTCTGAAAGTATGTCCAATCATCAAAAACATCTTCAGATATAATGGAAAAGTTGAGTTTGAGAGACATTTTTAAATAACTACAATTAGCAAGGTACGCACATGTAATAACAGATACTTAAGAAGATGAGGCCAGAGGATTACAAATTTGAGGTCAAACTCTGGAGCTCAGCAAAACCCTATCTCAAAATTAAATTAATAAACAAATAACTATAATTAATAAGTTAAAGGATTTAATGGGAAAATTCAACAACATACAAGAACATGTGGGTTATGAAAGCAGAGAAATAAAAATGCCAAGAACAAATCAAAAGCAAATAGCAAAAATAAACAGTATGATATAAATGAACATGTTTGCTGGGCTCATCTGTGGAATGGGCACAATCAAAGAGAGATTGGACATATGTCAATAAAAACTTCCCAAACTGAAATGCAAGTTAATAGAAAGTGGAAATTAATAGAACATAATATCCAATAACTGTGAAACAATTTCAAAAATTATTAGGCACAACTGGAATAAAAGAAGAAGAGATAGAAAATGGAGCAGAAGAAATATGTGAAGTAATAACAACTTAGAATTTTTCAAAATTAATAACAGACACCAAACCAAGGTCTTGGAATCTCAAAGAATATCAAACAGGATAAATGCCAAAAAAGTCTACACTTCAGCATTTCATATTCAACCTTCAGAAAAGCAAAATAGGAGAAAAATCGTGAGGTAAAATAGAAGAAAGTAATCCTACCTGTAAAGGAAAATGGGCTAAGACTTACAGTTGACTTCTTGCCCCAAACTATGCAGACAAGAAGTGACTGGAGACAAATATCAAAAGTGTCAAAAGGAAAAAGAAAGAAAGAAAGAATGAATGAAAGAAAGAAAATTTGATCAATCAATCTACCATTCTAACGTCTATAGCTGGCAAAATTATTCTTCAAAAGTGAAGGAGAGAGAAACTGTTTCTCAGGCTAGGTGTAGTGGTGAATGCCCATAATTCCAGCAGCTCAGAAGACTGAGGCAGGAGGATCACAAGTTCAAGGCCAGCCTCAGCAATTTAGCAAGGACCTAAGCAACTTAGCATTACCCTATCTCAAAACAACAACAAAAAAAGAGCTAGGATGTGACACAATGGTTAAGCGGCCTCTAGGTTCAATCCCTAGTATCAAAACCAAATGTGTTTCTCAGACAAATAAAACCTGAAAAAAAAATTGTTGCCAGTTGTCATGCCCTGCAAGAAATGGTAAAAGAACTTCTACTGGAAAAAGGAAAAGGACATAGGTCATGAAGCCTGGGTTTGTATAGGAAAATAAAGGCATCAGAAAAGGAATAAAGTTAAACTTAAAATAAAACTCTTTGTTGCTCAGGTTTCTAATTTACATAATTAAAATTAAAGTGTTTAATAGTAACATTGCACTCCAAAAGACAGCTTGTTACAAAGCATGGGTCAGAAGAATTGGGTACACTCTGTGAGGTTCCTCTGCTACCTTGAAGGATCATGGTATTATTTACAAGTGGACTTGGATTTGTGAAAATGTATACTGCAAACTCAAAAGGCTAAAAACCTCTTAAAAGTGTTTCATATATATATATATATATATATATATATATATATATTTTATTCCTTTTTTTAATTGTTGGTTGTTCAAAACATTACATAGTTCTTGATATATCATATTTCACACTTTGATTCAAGCGGGTTATGAACTCCCATTTTACCCCGTATACAGCTTGCAGAATCCCATCAGTTACACTTCCATTGATTTACATATTGATATACTCATGTCTGTTGTATTCTGCTGCCTTTCCTATCCTCTACTATCCCCCCTCCCCTCCCCTCCCCTCTTCTCTCTCTACCCCCACTACTGTAATTCATTCCTCCCCCTTGTATTATTTTTCCCTTTACCCTCACTTCCTCTTGTATGCAACCTTGTATAACCCCGAGGGTCTCCTTCCATCTCCATGCAATTTCCCTTCTCTCTCCCCTTCCCTCCCACCTCTCATCCTTGTTTAATGTTGGTCTTCTTCTCGTGCTCTTCTTCCCTATTCTGTTCTTAGTTACTCTCCTTATATCAAAGAAGACATTTGGCATTTGTTTTTTAGGGCTTGGCTAGCTTCGCTTAGCATGATCTGCTCTAATGCCATCCATTTCCCACCAAATTCTATGATTTTGTCATTTTTTAATGCAGAGTAATACTCCATTGTGTATAAATGCCACATTTTTTTTTTATCCATTCGTCTATTGAAGGGCATCTAGGCTGGTTCCACAGTCTTGCTATCGTGAATTGTGCTGCTATGAACATTGATGTAGCAGTGTCCCTGTAGCATGCTCTTTTTAGGTCTTTAGGGAATAGACCGAGAAGGGGAATAGCTGGGTCAAATGGTGGTTCCATTCCCAGCTTTCCAAGAAATCTCCATACTGCTTTCCAAATTGGCTGCACCAATTTGCAGTGCCACCAGCAATGCACAAGTGTACCCTATTCCCCACATCCTCGCCAGCACTTATTGTTGTTTAACTTCATAATGGCAGCCAATCTTACTGGAGTGAGACAGTATCTTAGGGTGGTTTTGATTTGCATTTCTCTGACTGCTAGAGATGGTGAGCATTTTTTCATGTACTTGTTGATTGATTGTATGTCCTCCTCTGAGAAGTGTCTGTTCAAGTCCTTGGCCCATTTGTTGATTGGGTTATTTGTTATCTTATTGTCTAATTTTCTGAGTTCTTTATATACTCTGGATATTAGGGCTCTATCTGAAGTGTGAGGAGTAAAGATTTGTTCCCATGATGTAGGCTCCCTATTTACCTCTCTTATTGTTTCTTTTGCTGAGAAAAAACTTTTTAGTTTGAGTAAGTCCCATTTGTTGATTCTAGATGTTAACTCTTCTGCTATGGGTGTCCTATTGAGGAATTTGGAGCCCGACCCCACAGCATGTAGGTCATAGCCAACTTTTTCTTCTATCAGATGCCGTGTCTCTGATTTGATATCAAGCTCCTTGATCCATTTTGAGTTAACTTTTGTGCATGGCGAGAGAAAGGGATTCAGTTTCATTTTGTTGCATATGGATTTCCAGTTTTCCCAGCACCATTTGTTGAAGATGCTATCCTTCCTCCATTGCATGCTTTTAGGCCCTTTATCAAATATAAGAAAGTTGTAGTTTTGTGGATTGGTTTCTGTGTCCTCTATTCTGTACCATTGGTCCACCCACCTGTTTTGGTACCGGTACCATGCTGTTTTTGTTACTATTGCTCTGTAGTATAGTTTGAAATCTGGAATCGCTATACCACCTGATTCACACTTCCTGCTTAGTATTGTTTTTGCTATTCTGGGTCTTTTATTCTTCCATATGAATTTCATGATTGCTTTCTCTATTTCTACAAGAAATGCCGTTGGGATTTTGATTGGCATTGCATTAAACCTATAGAGAACTTTTGGTAATATCACCATTTTGATGATGTTAGTTCTGCCTATCCATGAACAGGGTATATTTTTCCATCTTCTAAGGTCTTCTTCAATTTCTCTCTTTAGGGTTCTGTATTTTTCATTGTATAAGTCTTTCACCTCTTTTGTTAGGTTGATTCCCAGGTATTTTATTCTTTTTGAGGATATTGTGAACCGAGTGGTTGTCCTCGTTTCCATGTCAGCGGATTTGTTGCTGATATACAGGAATGCCTTTGATTTATGCATGTTGATTTTATAACCTGCCACTTTGCTAAATTCATTTATTAGCTCTAATAGTTTCTTTGTAGACCCCTTTGGGTCTGCTAGGTATAGAATCATGTCATCTGCAAATAGTGATAATTTAAGTTCTTCTTTTCCTATTTTTATGCCTTTAATTTCTTTCGTCTGTCTAATTGCTCTGGCCAGTGTTTCGAGAACTATGTTGAACAGAAGTGGTGAAAGAGGGCATCCCTGTCTTGTTCCAGATTTTAGAGGGAATGCCTTCAATTTTTCTCCATTCAGAATGATGCTAGCCTGAGGCTTAGCATAAATTGCTTTTACAATGTTGAGGTATTTTCCTGTTATCCCTAGTTTTTCTAGAGTTTTGAACATAAAGGGATGCTGTACTTTGTCGAATGCTTTCTCTGCATCTATCGAGATGATCATATGGTTCTTATTTTTAAGTCTATTGATGTGGTGAATAACATTTATTGATTTCCGTATATTGAACCAGCCTTGCATACCAGGGATGAATCCTACTTGATCATGGTGCACAATTTTTTTGATATGTTTTTGTACCCTATTCGCCAGAACTTTATTGAGGATTTTTGCATCTAGGTTCATTAGAGATATTGGTCTGTAGTTTTCTTTCTTTGAAGTGTCTTTGTCTGGTTTCGGTATCAGGGTGATGTTGGCCTCGTAGAATGAATTTGGAAGTTCTCCCTCTTTTTCTATTTCCTGAAATAGCTTGAAAAGTATTGGTATTAGTTCCTCTTTAAAGATTTTGTAAAACTCTGCTGTATACACATCCGGTCCTGGGCTTTTCTTAGATGGTAATCTTTTGATGGTTTCTTCTATTTCCTCAATTGATATTGGTCTGTTTAGGTTGTCTATATCCTCCTGACTCAATCTGGGCAGACTATATGACTTAAGAAAATTATCGATGCCTTCACTATCTTCTATTTTATTGGAGTATAAGGATTCAAAATAACTTCTGATTATCGTCTGTATTTCTGAAGTGTCTGTTGTGATCTTGCCTTTTTCATCCTGTATGCTAGTAATTTCAGTTCTCTCTCTTCTTCTCTTTGCTAGCATGGCTAAGGGTCTGTCAATTTTATTTATTTTTTCAAAGAACCAACTTTTAGTTTTGTCAATTTTTTCAATTTTTTCTTTTGTTTCGATTTCATTAATTTCAGCTCTGATTTTAATTATTTCTTGCCTTCTACTTCTTTTGCTGTTGTTTTGCTCTTCTTTTTCTAGGATTTTGAGATGAAGTATGAGATCATTTATTTTTTGGTTTTTTCTTTTTTTAAGCAATGCACTCCAAGCAATGAATTTTCCTCTTAGAACTGCTTTCAATGTGTCCCATAGATTCCGATATGTTGTGTCTGTGTTTTCATTTAACTCTTAGAATTTTTTAATTTCCTCCTTGATGTCTTCTAAAACCCATTGATCATTCAGTACCCTATTGTTCATTCTCCAAGTGATGCATGATTTTTCCTTCCTTCTTTTATCATTGATTTTCAGTTTCATTCCATTATGATCAGATAAGATGCATGGTATTATTTCTACTCCTTTATATTGTCTAAGAGTTGCCCTGTGACATAATATATGATCTATTTTTGAGAAGGATCCATATGCTGCTGAGAAAAAAGTGTAGCTGCTTGATGTTGGGTAATATATTCTATATATGTCAATTAAGTCTAGGTTGTTAATTGTGTTATTGAGTTCTATAGTTTCCTTATTCAACTTTTGTTTGGAAGATCTGTCCAGTGGTGAGAGAGGTGTGTTGAAGTCTCCCATGATTATTGTATGGTGGTCTATTAGACTCTTGAACTTGAGAAGAGTTTGCTTGATGAACATAGCAGCCCCGTTGTTTGGGGCATATATATTTATGATTGTTATGTCTTGTTGGTGTATGGTTCCCTTGAGCAGTATGTAGTGTCCCTCTTTATCCCTTTTGATTAACTTTGGCTTGAAATCTATTTTATTTGATATGAGTATGGACACTCCTGCTTGTTTCCGCAGTCCATATGAGTGATATGATTTTTCCCAACCTTTCACCTTCAGTCTATGTATATCTTTTCCTATCAAATGCTTCTCCTGTAGGCAGCATATTGTTGGGTCTTATTTTGTGATCCATTCAACTAGCTTGTGTCTCTTAATTGGTGAGTTTAAGCCATTAACATTTAGGGTTATTATTGAGATATGGTTTGTTTTTCCAGCCATATTTGTTTATTAATGCTACTAAACCTGATTTGTTTTCCTCTTTGATTATTTTCCCCCCTTTACTGTCCTACCTCCCACTGTTGGTTTTCATTGTTGTTTTCCATTTCCTCTTCCTGTAGTGTTTTGCCAAGGATGTTTTGAAGAGATGGTTTTCTAGCTGCAAATTCTTTTAACTTTTGTTTATCGTGGAATGTTTTAATGTCATCTTCCATCCTGAAGCTTAATTTAGAGGGATACCCGATTCTTGGTTGGAACCCATTTCCTTTTAGCGTTTGAAATATGTTATTCCAGGATCTTTTAGCTTTTAGAGTCTGTGTTGAGAGATCAGCTGTTATCCTGATTGGTTTACCCCTAAATGTAATCTTCTTCCTTTCTCTTTTAGCTTTTAAAATTCTCTCCTTATTCTGTATGTTGGACATCTTCATTATAATGTGTCTAGGTGTGGATCTCTTATGATTTTGCACATTCGGCGTCCTGTAGGCTTCTAGGATTTGGGATTCTGTCTCATTCTTCAAGTCTGGGAAGTTTTCTCACATTATTTCACTGAATAGATTGTTTATTCCTTTGGTTTGGAGTTCTGTGCCTTCCTGTATCCCAATGACTCTTAAGTTTGGTCTTTTAATATTATCCCATAGTTCTTGGATATTCTGCTCATGGTTTCTTAGCAGACTTGCTGAGCTGTCTATGTTCTTTTCAAGTTGAAATACTCTGTCTTCATTGTCTGATGTTCTATCTTCTAAGTGATCCACTCTGCTGGTAGTATTCTCAATTGAGTTTTTAAGTTGGTTTATTGTTTCCTGCATTTCTAGGATTTCTATTTGTTTGTTTTTTATTACCTCTATCTCCCTGTGAAATTGATCTTTACTTCCTGGATTTGTTTATGTAGTTCCTTGTCAATGTGATCTTTCATTGTCTGATTTTGCTGTCTCATGTCTTCCTTGAGACTCCAGATCATCTGAAGCATGTATGTCCTGACCTCTCTATCTGACATTCCATCTGTCACAGCTATTACCTCTTCTAAAGTTGAGTTGACCTGCATTGCCTGTGGTCCTTTCTTTCCTTGTCTTTTCATACTGCTGGCGTTTCTTTCTGCTTGGTGAAACTGTTGTGGTTTTGAAATTTTCCCTCTATTTATTTATATTGCTCTTGTATAGTTGAAAAATCACCCTTGCAGGGCAAGTAGTGGCTGTGATCCTCCTCCAATTGGTGTGATCCGTCTACCACGCTGGCGGGCCCTAGGTCAGCTCTGCTGGTCGGTCAAAGGTCCATCTACCCAGCAGGCACGAGGGGCACCTCTGTCACTCCGCAGGTTGCTGGGTCTAACCTCCCTATGGGTCACAGGTCCGCCTACCTTGCAGGTGCGGGGGGAGGGGCCGGCTCCACCCCTCAGCAGGCCGCTGGGCCTGCTCTGCCGGTGGTCACAGTCCCGCCTACCTTGAAGACACTGGGGGAGGGGACAGGCCTGCCCCTCAGCAGGCCGCTGGACCTGTCCTACTGGTGGGTCGCAGGCCCGCGTTCCCTGCAGGCGCGTGTAGCTGCTCTGTCACTCGGCAGGTTGCTGGGCCTGACCTGCCCGTGGGACGCAGGTTTGCCTAGCTTGCAGGCACTCTTAAAAGTGTTTCTACTGACATGCTTAAAGAGGAGAGAAATTAAAAAAATATGTAAAATGCTCAATTAAAGTCAGAGTGGGCAGAAAAAATAAGGGAGAATTTGGAAAAAGTAAAAAAGAACAAATATAAAAAATATAAAACAGTTATAAGCATGACAAATATTAATCCCACTAGATCAATAATGACTTTAAGTGAGAGTATATCAGTTAAAAAAGAAGATGTCAGGGTGGGTCAAAAACAGGCTCAAGTATATATTGTCTACAAGAATCCACCTTGAACAAATAAACACAGGAAGGTAAAAAGTAAAGGGACATAAAATACACAAACCAGGTTAACACTAATAAAAAGAAAGCTGGAAAAGCTATATTTATTTCAGACAATTATGACTTAGAACAATAGAAATTGTTAGGGATAAAGTGAGGCATTACACAAATACAAAGGTGTCAACTGTCCAAGAAGATAGAGCAAACTTTAATATGTGTAAAATTTTTTACATATATATATATATACACACACACACACACACACATATATATATATATATATGTATTCATCCTCTAATGGTAAGGCCTCAAAATTTGAGAGAAAAATTAATGAAAACTGCAAGCAGAAATTGCAAAATCTAATACAGTTGCAGATGGCAACATACCTCTATCAGTAATTGATGGATCCATCAGGCCTATCTGCAAGGATGTAGTTGAACTTAACAGGACTATTAATCAACTTGATCTAAATGGCATTTCTAGAGAAAGAAGACTCAGCAATCCTAATGGAGGTACAAGATTAGATCACCTCCTATCCATTTTACCTTGCCAATAAGAGGAGATATATATATATATATATATATATATATATATATATATATATATTGTGTGTGTGTGTGTGTGTGTGTGTCTGTCTGTCTGTCTGTCAGGGCCTATACCTGGCATATTATGAGGGGAAAAAAAAGTATAGCTTGAATGAATATTTATTTAATCAAGCTCTTTAAAATGTTCTGAGGCCTCATTTACACTTTGTTTAAAAGGCACTCCTCCTCTGCAGTGGTCCTGGGCCCTGGCCTATTTTCTGCTGCCATACTACCTACTGGAAAGACTCTTTGATGCTTCCATGCCTGGAACTTAGAGCATCTACTGTTTCTTTAAAAGTGTGCTGATAAATTCCACTTACATCTACAGAAATTCCCCATCATCACCAAGAACATTTGCATATTCTATGCACACTGACCCCTTTGGCTCAGCCAATCTCTTGTTTTCTTTTGGCTTCCACATTTATCTCACCATGGGCCTCACTGTGACCCAGTAGACATATCCATTTCCAAACTCTGTTCTGCCCTTGTACATGACATTTAAGGTTTCAAACTTTCACTATTTTATTCAAAATACTGAGTATTTTACCACAATTTAAAACTCTAAAGTTTAAAAAAATAAAGCATGGAAGAAAATAACTTACTATCACTTTGTGTGGAAACCGTGTGATGCAGTAAGTAGCTGTCACTTTGGGTCACATAGGCATTATAATTATAAAAGCAATTAAAAATCAAAACACATCTGTCACTCCTATAAGGTTTCCAGCATCTTCATAAAATGCAAAATATGTAAGCAAGTTTCTCAAATCTGTGCCATTTTCACCAGCAAGAGAAAATTCAGGCAGGAAAAAATTTTAGTACTGATATTTGGAGCATTCTCCAATTTTATTAGAACCACAGAAAATACCAGTTAAGAGGTAGGAAAGCTGGAGCATAGTCATATACTTAGGACCAATAAAGTACTTCCTTGCTCATAGCAAAGAAACGGGTTAAAAAAAAAAAAAAACTGGACCCTCCATTTGGCCTGAAAAGGAGAAAAGATTGCCTTTAATTTTTATTTTCTTATCAAAAAATAAAACATGATAGTTGTGTTTATGAGCTTTGGAAATGAAAATTTCTTGTGCTCTCTAAACCACAGTATTTTTTATACACAAAATAAGAAAAATAACATTACTGACATTGCAGATTCTCATGAGGAGTAAATGAAATAACCCATGTAATGTACTTGGTTTAGTGCCTGGTACACAATAAGGTCTCAACAGATGTTAAATAGCTAATCATTTTTCAACCAGGAAACCCAGGCTAAAGGTTGGAACCATGTGTTACACATAAACACTGAGTATAAATCAGACTGTCATCTCCTGCCCACAGGTATATCTGGCTTTGGAAGGACTATTCATGTCCTGTTTGCAATGTCTATTTATTTCCCTCCTCCAACTTCATTTATCAGGCCCTGTGGCTCCACTGGGTTATGACTTTCACCCCAATGGCAGCTAACACAGTCTTGCTATACCAGCAGAAACAGAAATTCTAATTTGTTCCACCACTGGATCCTGTGTCTCTCTAGATTCCAGGCTTGAGACCAAGACAGATAATTTCATAATCCACCTGGTGATCTTGCTTCTCATCAAAGACTATAAGGATTTTCTTACAAATTTCATCTTACTGGTATCAAAGCCTTATGGTTTTTCTTTTGCACACCAAACTAAAAATGTGGTATATTTCTCCATTAATCAAAAAGAACAAAAAGTAAGAATCAGTTTTTTCTTTGTGTCAAGGAGTATATTGTGAGACTTTCCTATAACTGCATTCTGCATGAAGACCCTTATTATGATTGCCAAACCTAATGTTAGTGAGGACTCCTGAAAGAAAGCTTCTACCTATAAATTAAGCTTGATTCTGTGCATTTCAAAATTTAGTGTGCATAAAATCACAGCTTGTTTCAATGTATTCAACAAATTTATTGTCAATGTGTGTAAGACCCAAAGCATGTTCATTTTCCAACAATCACTTCCCATTTGATTGAGCCATACAAATACTTTAAAAACTTATTTGTGATATTTTTTAAATCCTCTAAAACACTCAAATAGAAGATTTTGCAAAATCATATATTAGAAGTTATTAAAGTTGATTTAGTTGATGGTGATGTTTGCATGTATGAAGTTGAGCACTGTCAAGCCAGGTGAGCCCTCACACATGTGGCTTTGTTGCATATGCAACTAGGGAGTCATATATTGTCTGTTATAGGAATGAAGGGCAAGAAGATTTGGAAAGTTCTGTCCGTGTAGAAGCCAAACAGAGAAGCATGAAGCAGCAGGAAGCACTATGCATTTGCCTTTTTTTGGGATCTGTAAATAAATGAATATTGGGGAATGAGGGAAAACAGACTTGTCTAAAGGTAATCACAATTAAGTCTTGCTTATAGGCTTGCCACCCCGGTTAACTTTTGTTTGTCTTTTTACCTTTTAATTGTTTTTGTCAAAGTAATGTAAAGCCTTTTTGAAATTCATACACTTTTTTATAAATTTAATTGTCAAATTGTAAATGTTTCCTTAGAGAAACATAGATAATGTAGCCTCTTCCAGAAGAGGGAAGATGATTTTAATTGAATCTGAATATCAGAATGAGCTAATAATATTTTGTTTATTTTAAACAAAAAAAAAACTAGATGATGATTTTTCTCCTCCTTCTCCTTCTCCTTCACCCTCTCCTTCTTCTTCTCCTTTAACACAAGATTCAGAATTATACTATCAGAAGCAAATTACAAGAAGAATATTTCGGCTGAACACAAGGAAAAGTTTTTGTTCTTATTATGCAATAATAGAATAAGCTACAGAACATGGTAGGTGTTCTCAGTTCCAGATGATTCAAGCAGAAAATGGATGCCTTACAGAGAAGCAGTTTGAAGGTTTGACTTAATAACTTCCTAAGTTTTAAGACTTGAAAGTCAGGAAATAGCAAATTGTGTCACGTGGTTTCAAATAACAACTGAAGAAATCATTTACAATGAAAAATCTTTACTTACTCCTTAGAATAGCCAGAAAATAATTTTTGACACACATTTTAATTTGTAGCATCATATCTAATGTTAAAAAAGAAAGATTTATTTGAGGTGATAGAATTTTTTTATCCTACAAATAAAATAAACAATGAGTTTGTCTGTGTTGGATGGAAGTTTTTCTTTAGAGAAGGAGTGGAAAATATAAGTATTTTATCATCCATAGTTTATATGTCAGTATATATAATTTATATTTTGAAAAACTATCATCATTTTTTAGTTTCCATCCTTTCTTCAAAATTTAATAACAACTTTGTTTAATACATTTATACATAATCTCATCTTTGTGGTTTGAATTATCTTTTTTTCAAGGTATCTTCTCTTCCAAAAGAAGATTCTTACCATCTCATGTTTTGAATAAATGACTCTATTTGGAAAGGTAGAGAACATCTAGATTTGGTTGATGAAGAAAGTACTTCCAGTGATTGTAAATCCCCAATGACAATGTGATAATGTAAAAGAAAACATGGCAAGGGTTGGGGATGTGGCTCAAGTGGTAGCATACTCACCTGGCATGCGTAAGGCACTGGGTTTGATCCTCAACACCACATAAAGATAAAATAAAGATATTTAAAAAAAATAGAAAAGATGGAAAAAATATTACAAAATTGGAGAAACATCATCTTTTCATACAATATGCAGTTGTGCCTTTCCTTTGTGATCTATAAATAAATGCGTATTGAGGAAGGTGAGAGAGCAGACATGTCTAAGAGTAATTACAGTAAGTCTTTCCCCATGAACTGCACAGACTCAAATACACACTAATTTTAGATTCACAGAACACCATGTCTTTTTGATAATACATTTTGAAACTATTTGTGATACTTTTTTTAAGTGAATAAGAAACCAGGAATCAGGCTAAGAAGTGAAACTTTGCTATGTAGTTGATGACCTCCACCACCTTGTTGTTCCCATGATCACATCATTCTCCTTCTTGATCAGAAGAATCATTGTCATAAATGTGGTGTTCATAATGCTCATGTGTTTCACACTATTTCTTTCCAAGCACTTTTAGAAACATTTAGGAACTTTTCCATAATGTTTAAGAAATACAATTAATGTAATGTATTTAGTATTCAACATCAAGAGACACCAACCGAAAACACCCAGACTTAAATGCCAGACAGTTCATTCTGGTCTTGTCTCTGCCATAATTAAGAAAGTCACTAATCTAATTCAACCTTCTCATTGGTATTCCTAATGTCTAAAATGAGAGGGTTAAACTAGATTAGTAGTTCCCAACTTTTCACCAAAAGGAAATCTTTGTTGTTCCAGCTTGTTTTTCAATGAGTTCTATGATTTGTGATACTATAAAAGTACCTGAACTCCCTTCTTAAGTTCATAAATTCTTACAAAATCGTAAACAAATTATCTGACCTGTGTAAAATACTCAGTATTGTTCTACTAAGTAACTTTAATTTTAATCTAGATGAAAAAGATATGTTATTTTAACATCCCTGTGCATTTTTATCCTGAGTACATATTGTGTGCATGCGTGCGTGCATGCATGCGCACGCACGGACACACATGCACATGTTTCTAGATAAAGTCTGTAGCATGGTATTTGACTATCTGAGGTATATTGGGTCAAACTCTATTTTGGATTCAAGTAATGACTTATTTTTCAAAAAAGCTAAACACATAAAAACCTCTTTCCTTGTCCCTCCACCCTTTGACATCAGTAAATTAATTTAGTGCACAATGTGGCCTTTATTCTCACCTATTGAAAGAATAATTATGTATCCATCTACAACCTAAACACAGACATGTATTAAATATATTTACATTTGGGGTCTGACTATAAATAGCATTAGTCTATATCACAATGATTCTCTGTTACTTTAAAAAAAGCTAATTCCAAGATGTTGAATTACATTAAATTATTCATAAACTAAGGTAGTTTAGATGAGTGAAATGATTATCAAAGTATAGAATATGCACATTTGCATTAGAATCACATAGGATGCTTGTTAAAATGTGAGTTTTGGAGAACCAAATTATATACATAATGAATCATAGCACCAGGGATGAGGGTCTTGACAAGGGACAAAATGACAACTGAGAATTGTCTTTCAGAAAGTTCCCTAGATAATTCTTTTGCTTTACTACCCTCTTCTAGTATAAGAACCCAGTTTCTCAGCTGCTTTACCCCTCTTGGATCTGTCCCACTGTCAGAACAACAGTAACAACATCAACACTAACATAATTTTAGAACCTGAATTGACATGATACTTCAGTGGTTCATCAAAAGAGAGTTTGACATGTGAGCTCAAAGACTGCTTTTGCTGGGCCCAGGATCCCTGCTGCCAAGAGTGTGGGGGCAGGGAGGGAGTACTTCTACCATTAGAATCACTAGGGGATCACAATAAAGATTTGATCACATTAGTTGTTAATATGTAGAAAAGATTTTTTTTTGAGAATATGGTATAATTACTAAACTGAAAATGTAAAAATTACTCCTGAAGCAAGGTATTATTTAACACACTTAGCAATATGTTGCCTTTGCATTTTGACTTTGATTATTTCCTGAACAAAGTTGTTGTATGGAGCAGGGGCAAGGAATAAAACACCTTCCAGCTCTTTGGCTTTGAGGCAGAGACCAGATGTCCAAATTAATATGAGACTCATAGGTTCAGGACCTGACATAAATTAGACTGAGGAAAGAGAAATGTTAATGAAAATTGAAACCAAATCCCACAGCACCTGCACTGGGCTTTTTCATACAGATCTATTCCCTGCTGTACCATTATGATGACTTTCTAAAGAGTGAACCCCGCATCTTGAGGTCCTTCTGTGGGGAAGGGAGGAGACTCCTTGAAACAGTGCATCAGATTTTTACTCTATTGACTAGAAACCAGAACAATGGATCAGTTTTTAAAACTCACCAAATTATATAGGAAGTAATATGATGAAATCTATTTTATTGTGAGTGAAAATTACACATTGAGGAGGTTATCTGAAATTATTCTGAAAGCTGAGTTTCATTTGATGGTAGTTAGGGGTAAAACATAAATTAGAAGGCAACGTTAATTGAGTCACATAACTGTGTCAGAGAGACAGGACTGAGAGAATGTAAGTGAGGGTAACTAGTAATTGGAACCTCAGCAATTTAATTCCACTGACCAAAGTGTGGTGCTTGTATGTGCAGCACCAGCATCTCCTGGGAGCTTGTTTGAAATGCTGCATCTCTTTGCTGGGCACTGTGGTACACTCCTGCTATCCCAGCAGTTTGGGAGGCTGAGGCAGGAGGATCACAAGTTCAAAGCCAGCCTCAGCTATTTAGTGAAGCCCTAAGCAACTCAGGGAGACCTTGTCTCTAAATAAAATATAAAAAGGGCTGGATATGTGACTTGGTGGTTTAGCACCCTGGGGTTCAATCCCTGGTACCAAAACAATTTTTAAAAAAAGAAAAGAAAGAAATGTAGAATCCCAGGTCCCACCCAGGCTTGCTGAATCAGAATCAGCATTTTAATAAAATCACATTGTTAATGTTTTGGGGGGTTGTTTTTGTTTTTGTTTTTGTTTTTTGCTTTTTTCTTTTGTACCAGGGAGTGAACTCAGGGGCATTCGACCAGTGAGCCACATCTTCAGCCCTATTTTGTATTTTATTTAAAGACAGGGTCTCACTGAGTTGCTTAGCACCTTGCCTTTGCTGAAGCTGGCTTTGAACTTGAGATTATACGATTTTAATGTTTTAAAAGCACTTATTTAAGACTTTAAACAAATTTCTTTTTTTTTTTAGTTGTAGTTACACAATAGCTTTATTTTTTTTTCTTATGTGGTGCCGAAGATCGAACCCAGGGCCTCACACATGCTAGGCAAGCGCTCTACTGCTGAGCCACAACTCCAGCCCCAAACTATCTCTTTTTAATTGGTTAAAAAAAAAAAAATTCTTAGAGCTTTTGACAAAAGACCAACTTCTTATCCCCCAACCTGAAATGATTGTAGAATTATTAGTAGATTAGGAAATCTAAAGGCGAAAAAGATGAAATAGCAAGCTCAAGGTCACAGAGCCATTTAATTGCAGAGGTATAATGCAAGCTCAGATGTCTTGATTTCCAATTCAAATGTGGAAGAAAAACAAAACTACTCTGAAAATAAATATTAAGTGAAATTTTAATCATTTTATAGACATTTCACAAACAAAAATTAAATTTTCTCTCTTTTTTTTTGCCTCACAAAAATATATAATTGTTTACTCCATTTAAACAATAACTGGAACAAGCCATCATCTGTACCTAAAAATAGATTTCAATATTAAATATCCCCTCACTTAAGAAACTGTTTGGTTAGTTCTACTATCCAGACCATGTGTGTTCTGCTTTGCCAGTCCTTTTAATGCCAGTTGGTCCAACTCTGATGACAGATGAGCTCACTTAATATACATGCCATTGTGAAAACATTAGGTTTCCAGGGAATGAGCAAGGGAGGCCCTTTTCAAGGTAGAAGAGCATCAGAGGGGAGATTTGTGTTTTCTTGTTCAAAGGCAGAAAGCTAACAGCTTAATACTGTTGAGTCAGGGGCAGATCTCTAAGCCCAGAACCTCATCACAGTTAAAGGTCTGCCTGTGAAGAGGGCAATTTCGCCAACACAAAGTCACAGAGTTCGTGTGCTGCATAAGCAGTTCATGGTTACAGCACACATGCCGTTTTAAATGCTGATCTTTGTACAATGCTGATTAAGCAATCCATGTGGAAATTTCAAGATAAAGGACTTAAGGAAGAATGGAAGTTAAGGATTTAAGAAAATGACTTAAAATTTATTTAACACATTTGCCAACACAATAAATAAACAAAATGATAAAATTCTTAAAATGTGCTGAAATTCTAAATATCTTAGATATCTAAATCTTATGATAAGAGACAGGTAGCGACGAAAAGACTAAGTGTGGTATGCCACCAGTGTCACTACCTAAGTGGTCCTTTACTCGGTATTGAGCCATGGGGACTTAGGTCTCCCCTTGGGAATGATGATCCCCAGCATTCCCATGTATAGTCTGCCCAAGATGTGAGATCTCTGCCCTCGCTCTAACAATGGGACAGCTCTTGAACTTGGGCATTACCCATTAGGCTTGGACAGCCCACTCCTATTTTATTTGGCAAAAGAACATTCTTTCCAAATCCTTTTGAAGCCTCCTTATATAAATAAAGAAAACGTGGGTTCACCCATGCTCTCTCCTTCTAGTGTGGAAGCAGGACCCTTAAGGTCGCAGAGCCATCCTGCCCTGGCATTTCAAAGATGACTTCCATGTCATGTGGTCTTTTTGCTGCCAGCCAATTCCACACAGAGGAACCCCATTTTCACCACCTGCATGGGACGTGGGCGAGAACGAAGTAGCACTTAATGGCTAAGTGAGTTGCATCTCATCTCCTCCACAGTTTTTCCACAGGTAAACTTAACTCCCTTACCTCCTAAAAAATTTTGGTCTTGAGAGATATAGAGATGAGAGAGGAGAGAGAAAGAAGTGGGGAAGGAGGGAGAAAAAAAAAACAGTAGAATAAAATTTAGCACATATGACTTGATGTTTGAATTCAAATAAATATGCAAATATACAGTGAAATTGTGTCTTTTGTTTCTTGATGTCCTTCTCAAATTGAATTTGTTCAATAGGTTTGTCATTCTTTGTGCCTTTTAAGAATGATTTCTGAACATTATATTCCTCTGAAATTGTTCCATTAAATACCCCAAATTAAAGATGTATATAATTGCGGCAAAGTATGCAAGGGGCTCAGTACTATATAACATACTTGTTAGTACACGTCTCCACTGCAAATAAACAGTGGAGACCTCTGGGCATTCTCAGTGTGCAACATGTACCCATCCACTGCAAGCTCTTAGGATACAGGAGCTGTACACAAGCCAGTCTCCTGGTACATTCTCTGGGTTCCTCTATATGGGCTAAACTTTATAAGCTGGCATTAATTCCATTTTCATCCTAACTCAGTAAAAATAGTATCTTTGTCTCCTCCTCACTTTCTACCTCTGGGAGAATACCAGCCTGAGAATGAGAGCTGATCATACAAAAAATATGTAGTCAAAACACAAAATGTAGAGTATCAGCAGTGACATTGACCCTCTCTGAGGTATACCTTCAAGGAAGAAACATAAAATCTTCTCATGGACATTACTTTGTGTTCTTTACTTTTCGTTTCCTTTCGTTATGGTTGTTTTTCCCTAGACTCATTCTTTTCTCTAGTACATATAACCTATTTTTGTTTTCCTCTAGGATAAAGATAACAATGTGATTTTCAGAATTAGGCCTTGAAACATAAATGAAAATAAATGAGTATGAGTATAAAAAATATAGAAGGAAAACAAAAACAAGAAATGCTCTACAGACAATTTAGATATGTACTATAAAACAGAGCAAACATCCAATGACATCTATGGCTAAGTTTGCAAGCAAGAAAGAGAAGTTCCAGACAGGAAATTCAGGGTAACTGAACACCAAAGCAGTGTCAGCTGAAGCTGAGTACCCACAGAAGGCTGTGGTTTCCTGGGTGTTAGATTCTGCTCTAATACCCTGTGTGGAAAGCAGAGAGGGCCCCTCTGGTCACCACACAAAATGAATAACTGAAATTGAAACCCCTATACAATGTTTGTATTAAAACCTAGAATAGTAATCTAGAAGTTTTTCATCTCTGCCTGGGTTTGGAGTAATGAAGATCTCCCTTAAGATCTCAACCAAAGGCCTATGACCATGTTTGTGTAGTGAGCGTACGCTCACAGTCACACACGCACACACACACACACTTTGTTGGGAATCTCCCTGAGAACTCCCCGGGCCTTTCAGATAAGGAGCCCCTAATGCAACATGGCTGCAGGCAACTTGCCAGTGGGCGGATAACGCGTTGTTTTGAAAATTCACTAGTTGGTCCTCCTGTCTTCCGCACATGTGAACAGTTGGTGATTTCCATGAATCTTATGCAGGGCAGACGTGCTTGCACCATAGATAATGACCTGACCTTTACTATGACTGGCCCTGGGAGCTTCCTAGTTTAAGATAACTGACTCTCACTTTCTATATAAGCTAGAACCAGCTTGCAGTAAAGTGCTTCATCTTTGTCACTGCTATCTGTGTGTGTGTTTTGATCTCCGATGACGAGCCTTGGCCTTTCACACTTAGAAATGATTAGGTACAAACATTTGATATGCTTTCTTGTATGTTACTGGGAACTCTGAAGATGTGGTTTATTGATTTTGAGACAAGGACACTATCCTAAATTATCTACCACTGTCATCATGGGAGTCTTTATAAGAGGGCGGCATGATGACCAATAAAAGAAGACATGACCATGGAAGCCTCTGTTAGAAAGATAATGCCACAACCCAAGGATTGTAGATGTCTCTAAAAACTAGGGAAATGGCTAAAAATGAATTGTCTCCTTAAGTCTCCAGAAGGAGCACAGCACTGCTGACCCATTTTGGGCTTCTGACTGCCAGAACCGTAACACAATGAATCTGTGTTGTTTCAAAGTCATTAAATTTATGGCAAAATTTTACAAGAGCCATTGGAAACAAGTATGGCTACCTCTTATATGCTGGAAAAATGGACAAATGTAAGGAAATTACAGATTTTAAAATTGGTAATATTGATAAAGACTGTGCAAGTCCACAGTTCACATAGCTTCACAATAGGGAGCTGTGCTGTCCAATACATTAGCCACTAGTGATCAGTGGCTATCAAGCACTTGATATATGACTAGTTCAAATTGAGATAAACTGAAAGTGAATTTAGAAAACACAGCATATAAAAAGAATGTGAAATACCTTATTAATAAGTTTATACATATTATATGTTGAGATGGCAATCTTTTATATACATGAGTAAAATAAAGTATATCATTGAAATAGGTTTCACCAGTTTCTTTTATACTACAGTTGTTGGAATATTAAAAATTTTTTAACATATAAGACTTATTTTTTATTGTATATTGGTGATACAGATATTTCCACAGTAGTTCTAAAATTTAGACTGCTCCACATATTTAGAAATTCTGTACATTCAGAGTAAATCTCAAAATGAAATCATGCAGATCTCTAGCAAAATTAGTTGTTAAACAAATTAGCTTATATATAATATATAAATAAATCTATCTGAGGGGATAAAAATGAGTGATTTTTTTAGGTACATTAAAATAGCCAAACAGTAACCTCTTCTGTGATATTCCTGACAGTGTCAATATTAAAGTCTACTGTTCTTTGAAATGTTGTTATAAAGCATGGCTTTAAAAATCTCATCTTTTATTTTGCTTATCTGGATATGGCATTATTCTTCTCTCTCCCAAGCTAAACAAATCATTGGATTAGAATAATGTGTCTGAGAGAATAAAGAATGGTTTTGTTCATCTTGGCAAATACTTTGCATCGATTTACTAATGCTCTCTATTGCATTATGTGGCAAGAGAATAAAGTGGATGCTATGCAAATCAATGAAGTAAATCTGTTAAGTGACTATTAGTAATATTAATAGATATGAATTTTAACAAGTCCCTTAAAATTCCAAGCTTTTGAATCTCAATCAATTGGAATGTTTCTAAAGGTATATTTCATATTTACTGAAAGCTCATTAAAATCTGCTTAAGTTATTTTTACTGCTTAGTAAATTCTGTTTTTCACCTAATTAAGTATAAATTCTCCCCACACCACAATGTTTTGATGATAATGTATAACTATGTAATTTTTTAGTGTGAATCACCAAGAAGAAATGAAACAGAGTTGAAACAATAAATTATGGTTGCAATCAAATCATTCTCATAACCTTGAATAAATGAGAAGTGGGTTTGAAAGTCATTTCCATGGCAGCCCATTTGTCGATTAAATTTATCTCATCATGAAAATATAGAGCTACACTATCATTATTCATACAATGTATGGGAATTCATTCCAAGTGCCATTTCTATCTCTTCTCTGCATTTATTCCAAATGCATTTAAAAGGTGATCATTCTTAAAGGAGAACCTAAAAATCAGCTTTCAAGTTCTGATTTCATTGGAAAATCAAATAAAAATCCCCAAATCTCTTGCCCACTAAATATGTCCAAGAATATGACTGTACTATAAAGTGTTTAAGACTTAATTGAAATTATTATACAAGCCTATCCTTTTGAAATGCAAAAAGAAAATCACTTTTATCTTTACTAAAGGCCCCAATTATTATGGTTTGCCTCTCTCATAACTACTTGTAACCTACTACACAGCAAATTTGGCTCATACACCAAAATAATTTGTTTTAATTCTAGAGAATTAACATCTGTTTATTTGCATTAGGTGGAAAGACAATCAATTAGAACTATCTTATAACAAATCCAGTGAATATTAGCAAATTAAAGTGTTATGATATAGAATTTGGAGGGAAATGGATGGCATTAGAGCAGATTATGCTAAGTGAAGCTAGTCAATCTTTAAAAAACAAATACCAAATGACTCCTTTGATATAAGGGGAGTTAACAAGGACAGGGTAGGGACGAAGAGCTTGAGAAGAATATTTACATTAAACAGGGATGAGAGGTGGGAGGGAAAGGGAGTGAGAAGGGAAATTGCATGGAAATGGAAGGCGATCCTCAGGGTTATACAAAATGTCATATAAGAGGAAAGGAGGGGTAAGACAAGATAATACAAATGGAAGAAATGATTTACAGTAGAAGGGGTAGAGAGAGAAAAGGGGAGGCGAGGGGAGGGGAGGGGAGGGGGGATAGTAGAGAATAGGACAGACAGCAGAATACATCAGACACTAGAAAGGCAATATGTCAATCAATGGAAGGGTAACTGATGTGATACAGCAATTTGTATACGGGGTAAAAGCGGGAGTTCATAATCCACTTGAATCAAATCGTATAATATGATGTATTAAGAACTATGTAATGTTATGAACGACCAATAAAAAAAAAATAAAGTGTTATGATAAATCAAGGAGAACTTATATGTTGAGGGAAAAAGGCGAATGGAATTTGGGAACACCATGGTTTTAAAGGTAGGACGGGAAAAGAAAGGTATACGCAGGAAATTCACAAAAGAACATCCAAAGGGATAGAAAAAAGCTGAGCAAAAGAGAGTTGTGTGGGAGAAGTCAAATAAGCATAAAGCATGGCTTTCAGTCCGATGGATAAAGGCATCAAGTAGCATAAGATTAAAAATCATCTAACAGGTACAGAAATGTGAAAGTCTCTAGTGACCTTATGGAGAGCAATTTTGTTGAAAGTGAAAAGGAAGAAAGATTATGATTAATACATATAGAACCTTGAAATCCCTCAAAAATGCTTATTTAAACAGAACATGTATATTTATATAAAACATTATAATAATTTCCACAATTATATCACCCCTTCACAATAATTATTGCTCCTACTTTACTTTCTGCTTACATCTCCGTTTCCTTATAGAATCTCATTCTGAAAAAATGTCGTTGAGTTACCAAGGCCTCCGCATATTACATTCTCTTTTCAACTGTTCTGTTCCCTCTTTCTTCTCCATCAGCTTTCTGAAAATAAGGGAACAGTGGCAAATTTTGGCCTGGGAGAGTTCAGACAGCTCTATGTGGGGATTTGTGTCACTTGGTTCAAGGCTGTATTTTAAAAAAATAAATAGGTTGAAAGTAGCATTATAAAAACTGAGTAATAGTCTTCTACTAGTTAAGAGAAATCCTGTAATATTGAATTGGGATTGGAAATGCCAACTTAAAACTCATGATGCTTTAACATAAATATTTATCCACTGAAAGGATCTTGAAACAAAGGCAATGAGCACACCTAGAAACAGATCTTGGGATCTAAGTATAATTTTTCACGTAAAAGATCCAGGAATTCTTGAAGAAATGATGTCTGCACAAGCATTGTTCTTATAATACTAGAGCATCTTATTTTGTCAGAGAGAAAGGGAGTATCCAAGACTAACCAAGATATATCACAGAGATCCAGGACACAGGCATTTTTCCCAATTTTGAAAAGAACTGGTATCAAAAACTAACTTGACTACAATTTACTGTAAAACATTCAGAAAATTATGGGAGTAGATAATTTCACTATAACTTTATTCTGGAAAAATTGATAACAGCATTTACCTTGTTTTTACAAAGAAATGAGTTTCTACATCATTTAATGTAGAAAAAAAGATCTGTAAAAATTAATTCTAGCAAATATGCATTATATGTATACATATATGTATAGTATTATAATTCTAAAATATTTATTTTTTTCATTGTAGTTGGACACAATACCTTTATTTTTATTTGTTTATTTTTATGTAGTGCTGAGGATAGAACCCAGGGCCTCGCACATACTAGGGATGCACTCTAATACTAAGCCACAACCCCAGCCTTAGTATTGCAATTATTAAATAATCATGATCTTAAAATCCACAGTAAAGTAATTGGTTCAGGCAAGGATCATTGATTATTACAAGCATTATGGGGAAAAGTCAGAAAAACAGTATTCACATAATACAAAAAAATATCACCCAACTTTCTATACACCTTCTATACATACACACAAACACACAAGAGTTTAAAAATGTGTGTGGGGGAGTGATTTCACACACAATATTTTAAAGTGTGTGTGTGTGTGTGTGTGTGTATCTTTCAATAGAAGTATCTGTTCATCACTCCCTTAGAGGAATGAACAAATTTAGCATCACTAGGAGTCTTACCAAATGTGTTTAATCCAGATAGAATTAAGGCACTAGACCAAACATTTAGTTCTAAAAAATAAAGGGAATATAAATACAAAATGACATACTAGATAAACAATTAGACCCATATGAAATGTATGATACTCAAGAAAACAAGTCTTGTCTTTTAGAACAATAATTTTCATGGCTAAAATGTGGAAGAAGTCTTCCGAATTAAATACACATACTTACACATACTAACCAAGTGCAGTGTTTGGACCTTGTCTATATTCTGATTTGGGTAAAGTAAAAAGTAATAAAATAAATTTGGGGGATAACTGAGAAAATATGAATATGGTTTTGATAACAAAGAATATTAGGGAATTGTTATTTTTCTTAGGTATGATATTGATTTTGTAATTTTTATACTAGAATACTTTGTTTGAAATTCTCATGGATAAATTGTCTTAATTTCTGTAACGACCTACCTATATACTAGAAATATTTTCACTAGATTGAAAAATTTAGAAATTTAAAAAGGCATATCCAATCTTTTATATCTAAACATGAACTTCTGATCATTCCTTTCAAGTTTTATCTTCCTATAGTCTTCCACACCTCAGATGATGGGAATTCTGCCATTCTAGTTATTCATGCCAAAATCTTAGAAAATATTCTTTAAATCGCTTTTTCTCTCAAACCTCATATCCAATAGATTAGAAAATCCTGTTGGTTTTGAAAATCAAAATACATCAGAATCTCATCACCTCCACTGCTACCACTTTTGTCCAAGTCATTATCTTAAACTCTCATGGCTAGTAGAAAAGTTCTGACATATTAAACATAATACCTTCAGAGTAGGTTTTTCTAATCATATCCAATGAAGAAGGAGAAAAGGTCCAGCAAAACACCCTTTAGGAGATGACATGAAGATGAAGAATTGCTGCAAGCACCAATTCTTGAAGCTAAACCTTTTTAAAATTTGGTCTCATAGTCATAGCTACAAGAAAATAGGAGACTTAGTTGTTGCTTGGTGAGAGTGAAAACCAGTCTCACTAAATATAAAAGTATCTATTTCTAAAAGATAGCATGGAAAAATGCATATCAAAAGCATGCAAAATTCCCCCCAATTCTTCCCACTTAAGGATTCTTGTAGATATTGCATTTGGCTCCAAATCTAGGATTTCGTGATGTGTGGTCCTCTTCATCATATCTGATTTGGCTACTCAAAGTCAAGGAACCAACTAACTAAATGACATGATCCAGGGATTTTCCTGAACATATTAGAATAGCATAATGATGTTCTCATTTCCCAACTCAAATGTTTCTGAATTTTCCATCCACCACTTTGTACATGTTACATATTATCACTATTTTCATAATAAGATTCTATTTCGATGCCCCATTGTTTTCAAAAAATGGTTAGTATTCGATATCTAAAAACACAGTGGTTTTTTTTTTTAAAATATGAAAACATTTTCCTCTCTAATATGCTGGATTAGAAGTGAACAATGCAAGACGGTTGGGGGTGGGTACAAGTACGCTCTGAATCATTACCATTGTCTAGCTTGCTGAGGGAAGAAAATGGGGAGTCCAGGATTAGCATCCTTATGGGGATATCCAGGAGGTTGTATACATTAACTTCCACTCACAAAGTATTGATATACATTGAGTCACAAAAGCACACCTAACTTAAACAACAAAAAATAAGTAGCCAGGTGCTCATGTACTCGCCCAAAAAGATTTCTAGTTTTCTACTATAATCAGATTTTTAGATTTCTACTATAAAAAAAGGTGGGGGAATAGTCCATCTTTATCACAATTGCCTTTGTGTTACTCTACTGAATACTAGTGATATAATAGATGGAAATTGAATAAGGTATAATTTCTGGTATTATGAAGCTTGGGGACCACATCTAGCTTCTTTTCAAAAGTTTATGATACATTAGCTCTCAGGTAAAGTCATTGCCAGTCTAGGAAACAGGAGATGGATAAAAGATGCAGTACTGTAAATAGAAGGAGAAGTTAGCCTTGAGACATTAAAAAAAAAAAAAACTGAAGCAAAACTTTATCACAAAAAAGATAGACGAATACAGAAAAGACATTAGTTTAGTGGCAAATAAGTATATGAAAAATGTCTAATATCACTAATAATCTGAGAAATTAAAATCAAAACCACAATAAAACCCACTTGCTCATGACTTGAAATTTGTCTGTTTATATTTTCTATGTCATCCTGATTCAATTTGGGCTGGTCATATGTCTCTAAAAATTTGTTGATGTATTTCAAAGTATCAAATTTTCATTTCATTTATTTTAAAATTGTTTTTGTTGTTGTTGTTTCAGTTTCATTGACTTCAGCCCTGATTTTAATTATTTCATGGCTAAAATGTGGAAGAAGTCTTCCAAATTAAAAACACATACTTACACATACTAACCAAGTGCAGTGTTTGGACCTTGTCTATATTCTGATTTGGGGAAAGTAAAAAGTAATAAAATAAATTTGGGGGATAACTGAGAAAATATGAATATAGTTTTTTGGAGTAGAATTTTTTTTCTTCTACTGCTTTTGTTGATTTGTTCTTCTTTCTCTAAGGCCTTGAGAAGTTAGATTATTTAATTGGTGACTTTATATTCTTCTAATGAATGAGCTCAGTGCTGTGAACTTGTCACTTAGAACCATGTTCACAGTGCCCTGGAGATTTTGTTATGTTATTATCACTGTTCTCATTTACCTCTAAGTATTTGTTTTAATTCACTTCTGATTTTTTCTGCTACCCAGTCATCATTCAATGATATATTATTTAGAAGAGCCTAGGCAGCCAGGGCAACATGGCAAGCAAGGAGGTCGGGGGTAGGGCTAGAATAAAGGAGCATGGAGAAGGTCTTCTGGTGAGGTCAACTTCCTGCTTCATGAAAGCGCCCATGGACACAAGCTGGAGAACCAATCAGACACTTCAGTCTGCATGCTCCTAAGCAGGGGAGTCAATAGAAAAACAAAAACAGATCCATGGACAGAGAGGGCACCAGTCAATTACAGTGAGGGGTGCATGGACAGGGGAGGAGATGAGGAAAGGAGGATATTTCAGAGACCATGAAGAGAACAGAGTAAAACTCCCCCACCAGATTCCCAGCTCTGGAGCTCCTACTATTCAGAGATGTCTATCTGTGTATCTCTATCTCTTTTCAATAAACCTACTTCTTGCTTGCTATCTCTGTTACCTGTTCTTCAATTCTTTGCTAAATGGAGACAATGAACCCAGCACCCCTCAACCAAAGGGTATTGAACCCAATATGATTTTCCAGCCACAAAACAACAAAGGCAGGTGGTGACAACTTGAGGTATATTCCTTTAAATAACCCAATAGGAGACAGTGCGATCAGTCCCAACCAAGGAGCCCGGACTAAGTGTGCCTTTCCTCAGTAGCTGTTCATGCCAAAGATTGTATGGTCCATTTGGACCAATGAGCAGGAGCCAAGCACCTCTGTGTCAGGGATAAAAGCTGAGCAGACTGCCTGCTGGGAGGGCCTGATTTTTGTTTTGATGGAGGCTTCTCTGTTCCTTTCTCTGTTTTCTTCTATCCCCAAATGTTCATTCTTTTCTTTGTTGGTTCACTCATTTATTCAGATTCCTTTTCTTTATGTGCTGGGATTAAAGAACCCAGGGCCTTACACATGCTAAGCACATATTCTACCACTCAGATACACCCCTCGCCAGAAATATTTCAGGGCATCAAAAAGGTGTCAGTCAAGCCAGGCATGGTGGCCCATGACAGCAATCCCAGCAACTCAGGAGATTGGAGGCAGGAGGGTCACAATTTTGAGACCAGCCTCAGCAACTCAGTGAGATTCTGCTTCAAAAAAAAAAAAAAAAATGAAGTGACTGGAGATGTAGCTCAGTGGCAAATTGCCCCTGGGTTCAATACCCAGTAGCAAAAAAATAAAAGTCCAATCACTGCACTGGAGGTTGAACGTACACTGCAAATAGCACAGCCAGCCTACTTCCAGGGTGGTAAGGGCAGCTGCAACATGAGGCTCTGAGCATGGTGAGGAGTGGCCAGGGTAGAGAAGAGAGAGGGTATCATGGGAAAGGACTAGGCAACCCAGGTACTGCGGAGGAGAAGCCCAAAGCATTAAGCACTAAGAGATGCAAGAGGGCTATTTCAGCTACTTCTGGTTTCAGGGACTGTGCCCAGTCTAGAAAGAGTAGTCTGAAGATGTCTGCTGACTTTGGCCATTGATGAAAGCATCATCCTGACAGCAAGGGCAGGAGCTGGGCTGACCTGGGCCAAGAAGTGAAGGGTGGAGCTAGTGAGCAAGGTCAACTCTTTCAGGGAATAAGGCACAGAGGGTACAACAAGTGGAGTGGAGGCCTGAGACCTTAAGGGTAGGGGGTGCTTGGATTTTAAGATGAAGCACAAATGTGTAGATGACCATGGGAAGGAATGGTAGTGATGTAACAGAAGGACATAGGGCACTTTCTGCTACCCTCCCCTGTTCTATGTGTCTTACACAAATTAACTCAAGATTCCCTGTTTTACAGAGAGGGGAACTGAGCACCCAGGTGGCTAAGTAGCATACTCAAGGTCTCCCTGCTGGTATGTTGAAGAGCTGTGATTTGGACTTATGTGGTCTGGCTCCAGAGTCCTTGCCACGAACCACCAAGCAAGTGACTCCAGGAGGAGTTGCACTTAATGAACGAAGTAGGGAGGGAGTGAAAGTTGGAGCATGGGATCAGTGCCTGAAATGGGTGCTGCAGATGATGGAAAGGAGCCCTGTCTGGTGGATCTTAGAGTGCAGACCACATTTAGGTCCCTTGAGACTGGTGATGCTGGACTTGGAGGGCCTCACTCTGAGCAGAGGAGGAAGGGCAATGGCCTATGGCCTGACCTGGGGCGGGAAGAACCACAGGATGGAGGAAAGGAACAGGCTGCCAGGTAAACTCAATGATGATACTAGAAGCTGGAGAGAGGAGAAGACAGGCAGACCACAGGGCTGAGGAATAAGGGCCAAGCACAGGAGTCACAGGTGGGAGGGAACCACATATGGCAGTGGTGGGGTGGTGACTAAAAGGATGGGAGGTGATGAGCAGACAGGCTCCTCTATCTGTTCAGCTGTCTCAGGGCCTGCAGCTTCCCCTCCCCCATTGATGCTGCCCACCAGTCTTCCTGAAAGAGACTTTAGTCAAGCAATTGCCATACTAAGGGAATCCCAGGGCAAAGATGTTCACTCCTATCATTCCTATTCAACACTAAAAAGAAAAAAAATAATAAAGACAAACAGACTGGAAAGAAAATAATAAAACTGTTCTTCACAGATGACATGATTTTCCATGTAGAATGAACAACAACAACCAAAAAAAAAAAAAAGCTAGGGGAGAAACTCAGCAGTATAGCTATACAAAAGAAAAATAAAAAGAAGAGATCTTGATAGGGTTCACCCAATCCCCATCTCACTCTTTCAAATATCTGGAGCAGCTCCACCCTGCAAATTGTGTAGACTGGCTTGGCCCAGAATCTATCCAAGGTATATATCCAAGGGAGTTAAAATCAGTATACTATTGCATTTATATGCAGCAGCCATATACATGTTTATAGTAACCCAATTCACAATAGCTAAGCTATGGAAGTAACCTAGGTGCCTTTCAACAAATGAATGGATTAAGAAAATGAGGAGTATATATACAATAGAATATTACTTAGCTGTAAATAAGAATGACCTTATGACATTTGCTGGTAAATGAATGAATCTGCAGACTATCCTGCTAAGTTAAATAAACCAATCCCCCAAAAGCAAAAGTCAAATGGTCTCTCTGATATGTGGTTGCTAACACACAACAAGGGGTTGGGAGAACAGAAATTTAGTGGATTAGACAAAGGGGAATGAAGGGAAGAGATAGAGGGAAAGGATTAGGAAAGACAATGGAATGAATCTGACACAATTTTCCTACATACATATATGAATACACCACAGTGACTCTCAACATCCACAAGACCTGGATCCTATTTAGAATAAGATATACTCCATGTTTTTATAAATATGTCAAAATAGACTCTATTGTCATGTATAACTTAAAAGAGCAATTTTTTTAAAAAAAGGAGAGTACTATTTTAGCAGCTCCAGTAAATATAATAATCATAAAATCACAATAAGATGCTATTCCACCCTAGTTAGAATGGCTAACATCAAAGAAACAAAACATAATGAATATTGATGAGGATGCAGAGAAAGGAGAACTCTTCATATACTATTGGTCAGAATATAAATTAGTACAGTCATTAGAGAAAACAATATGGAGATTCATTAAAAATGTTAAAGTAGAACTACTGCCATGATCTAGCAATACTGTGTGTGTATATATATATCCATAGAAGTTGAAATCATCATGTCAAAGAGATATTTTATTCCCCTATTTATTGCATCACTATGCACATATAACCAAGATATAGAAACAACAAAGACATCCATTAATGAATGAATAGGTAAGGAAAATGTGGTGTTTGCACATAAAGGAACATTAGTCACAAAAAGAATGAAATCCTGTTAGTTGTGGCAGCAAGGGGGAAACTGGAAGTCTCTCTGGTAAGTGAGATACATCAAACACAGAAAAACAAGGACCACATGTTTTCACTTGTTTGTGGAAATTGCAAAGACAGTCTTCCAGGAGGATGGAGTGAAAATGGTCAGTAGAGACGGGGAAGGGCAGAGGGAGGGGAGAAGCCAGAAGTTAGAGGGACACTAACCCACAGCTAGAGGGGAGGGATTTGTTCTGGTTTCCGATCACATAGTGGAGTAACTATTGGTTAGATCAATCTATATTTCAAAATGACTAGAAAACAAGTTTGAAATCCCAAACATATAAAAATGATTAACATTTGAGGAAATAGAAATGCTTATTACCCTGATTTTATCATTATGCCTTGTAGACATGTATAGAATTATCACTGTGTACACTATAAATGTTTAAATATTATCTCATTAAGACATCAAAAATTTTCAATTGAAAGCAATAAAATGTAACACTTGAAATTTCAAACATCAGTTGATAAAGCACATGCCTTCCAATATAGATGTAATCAATCTTTTTATGATTTCTGTAAACATGAGTATATGCTCATTTTTCAGTTGGGTTTCTGTTCTTGTTTTTCTCTTCATGATTAACATAAATTTCTTTGAGTCAATTATCATACCTTAATTCATGTATAACGACTTTATGATAGCATTTGAAATATGTACCATATATTTTCAGATAAACCCTAATTATAGACAATCATTTTATCTCAGCGTGGTTTTGTTATTAATACTAATTATTTTGTCTACCATTTGAATTGCAAATATTGTATTCAGATTTTTAAATTTAGCTTTTTATTTACCTGGAATTTAGTTTTGAGAGATCATGGTACAATTTTATATTATTTAAGATGGATAGCCAATGCATTATCAAAATGTCCTCATTCAATTAATATTCTACCTTTGTCATATATTGAATTTCCCTACATATATATGTTTATTTTTGAACAAAAAGAAGAGACATTTTCTGGAGGACAAATTGATAAGTTAACAAAAATATCTCAAAATCTAGGTAAAAGAGAAAAAAACTTGGAAGCCATATTACTGTGGCTCTACCAAAGTGCAATGAATGAATTTATATCTAGACATTAAGAAGGATGAACTGAAATGAAAGCTAGTGGGACCTCACTGTTGGGTCCAACAGAGTTTGTCTTTTACAGTAGAATCTATGATGCCCATCCATATCTCTTCTTCAGTATCCAGACACATAAGACTCCAGCTGTTGTGAAGGTTGACTGCAGTTAGCACCAAACTAGTCACCTTCCAGACTATTCCCAATTTAATGGAGCTGCCACAATTAAATGTACAAGTCCACAAAGAGCACTTTGAATACCTAGGGAGTGCCAGAGAACCAAATCTTTGCATGGATTTCAGACAATCCAAGAGTTATCTCAGCTCCAGAGACTAAACCTCCACACTGATAATTGACTGAGAACTCCATTTTAATTACATCAGAGTTAAATTTTACTTTCAGCCAATTAATCATGTTTCTCCAACACCCTTGTGATTGTTGTTCCTGGGTACCTTCTCCTATGAACCTCCCATACATAAATCTTCACTTGACTCTGTTTCCAGGGAACATGACCTGGGATATGTTTGTTTTCAGTTAGTCAATTGATAAAGGATAACTCATAACATGGGAAGTAAGCTTGGACTATCTCAACTTGGAAACCGAAATTTCTCTCATAGATTATATTGTCCTAAAACTGATTTAGCTTTCAACAATAATTTTCCTTGAAGCTCTCATGTTGTTTTATGGCTTAATACATTTTCAAGGTCTCAGCTTGCCAATATAACTGGGTTCTGGCAATAGCTGTATTAGTCTTCATTGATTTGCAAGGATTTGTGGAATTCTAGAATATTAGATTTACAGCACACAGTAGCAATCATCTAAATTTTACAATTGACAGATAACTTGAAAGCTCACTTGTGTGATACTTCTTACCATTTATTTGCTAAGATGTTTCTCTGTGCTCTGTTCTGAGAGGTAGAGATTATGTCTAAATCATTGTCATAGACCCTGCTTTTATTCAGTACTTTGCATGTTCTAGCTGATTAGAATGTGGTTGTGCAGAGAATTTGGAAAAGCTGAAAAGAAGGAGTGCTAAGATAAACAAAAGTTGGTGGGTATTCTAGCCTACCTATTTTAAGTGACTTAACATCGAGTTGGTGGTTAGTATTTTAAATTCTAAGACGCACAAGTCCTTATAATATGTACTCAACTCTTTCATTGCTATTGTTTTAGTAAAGGCCATTTTTATTTTACATTACAAATATTTAAGATGCCTCCTAAGTCCTCTTCATGACACCACTATTTACTTGATTTAATTTACTTAATTGATCCTTCACAACCTAACTGGAGAGATTATTCAAAAATAAATAAATGAGCAAAGAAATAAGAAAGTATAATATCTCTGCTTATTACATGAAGTCCACACTCCTGGCTCAAACATCAAATCCCTTAACAGGGTAGGGTGAGTTGAGTCTACATCTCCCCAGACCTACCACCACTTCTCAAGCAACTGTACTGAAGTCCCACCATCTACCTTCATCTCAAACCTGCCTTCTCTGCTGCAATATTGTTCCCTCTGCTCAGCATTCCCTTTCTTTCATTGCTCACTTGCTTAGTTCCTATTCATTCTTGAACTAAATTATCAACTATTTTAATGAGTATTTTCCTAATTTTAACTCTATCATGCAGAATTTTAAAATGTCTCTCATAATATTCTAGCTTCTCGAAGGATAAAATAATAATTTGTTTTATAGCTCAATAACAAGCAGCACTGTCAAATTTGGAGAAATAGAAAAATAAAGAGAAAAACTTTCAGTTTCAGATAAAAGCATTTCAATACTAAATGACTGGGAGGCTAGGGAGGAAGAATAAATGTTGAATTCACACAGAGAGAGAACTCAGATACATTATAGGGTATAGAACATAGGGTATGTACTTCAGATTAGCTTCTGGATCCTTCTTTATTTTTGTATATATAGTTGGTTTTCATTAGTCACAGTACTTTAAATTCTATAGATAAACTTGTTTTATGTTTGTTTCTGTTTAAAGGTACTTTAGTATGTATTGTCAGTTCAGTAATGTGGAATGGACGTTAGACAGCACTATATCTCATGCTTGAATGACGCGTATCCAACACACATGTATTCTTAGAGCACATTTGAGTCTGCTTGGGCTCAGGAATACTGACCATTACTTCTGCACTATACTCAAAGACATCTTAAACAGTAAAATCACCAATAAAAAGCACCAAAGTGTAGGGATTATGATAATAAAAGGATTGCAAACAAAAGGAGACTTGTTTATAGTTCAAAAGCCTAAGTAAGAAAGTATAGTGCAAGCTTGTTCAATCTCAGTCAGACACTTGTACTTGACCCAAGTCTTTTGCTGTACTGCACATGCCCATAGAAAACCAAGAAAATGGCACAAGGTTGATTTTTTGATTGCATATAAATATTAGCTAGTAGGCAAATTTGCAAATATGTAACCTGTGAAGAATGAGATTGACTGTATTCAACTCAAGTTTTGAAATACTTATGAGAGAAATGGAGAATGATCTTGTCTCCTCTTACTAAGCAGTGCTTTTGTGAAGTGAAAATTTGAAAATTTCACCTGTGTTTTTTTTTTTTTTTTCTTTCTCCTGGAAAGGTCAGGTATTTATGTGGATGTTATCCAAATCTGTGCAGGGAGGATCAAGAGAGGAATACAAATTAGTGAAGATAAATCTGGAGATTAGTCTCCCACTCCCACTAATCCCCTGGTCTCATTCCTCTCCTTCATGGAAGACTCTGAGTCACTCTCTGAGCTGACATTTGTAATTAACATGGTGGCGGCTGCTGCTGCTGCTGCTGCTGCTGCTGCTGCCTGAATCTTCTCCTGTAAAAGAAATCCTCCTTTTCTGTGGGGTACTAGTGCTGTGATGTACATTTCTTTTTCATTCTCCTTAGCCCCATTGAGAAATATCATTTGCTTATCTAGATAAGTTTTTTTTTTTAATTACAGCGAATCTGAAAGAAATACTCCTTATTTTTCCTATAAAAACATAGTGTGCAGTTTAAAAAAAAAAAAGACCAGGATTTTTGTTTGGGAAAAAATTTTTTTTTTCCTTTCTCTTTATGAGTTCCACAGTAATGGGGAAGGTGGTGGTTACTCACTTAGTTGTTCTTTTGTCCTTCAGTTCAGGATTTGTGATGAAAACAGAAGGCCAGCCCCTTCTTCAGCATTTTCATGTGTCTCTAGTGCATTGGAAAGGACCTTTGTCTATGTCCTCTCTCGATTCTCCTACTCAGTATTTAGTCTCGGAGAACCAACCCCATATGCTATTAACCAGATGCTCTGCAGAAAATTAGAAACCCTGAAATAATGGACAACCAGGCCTGCTAGAAGGACGCACTGATGCAGACTGATTGGCTGTCGGCTGGAAATCCTAGTAGCATGAGGTAATTTATAACCTGTCATTTCCTCACTGAGTGGGAGGAATTCTTTATATGTTATCAATGAAGGAACAATATAATTTAAAGTGTTCTTCTACTTGCCAGCCTTCTGGCTTCGGTTTCCTTTGAAGGGGAAAGGTGATGCCTAACTAAAAATCTTCCACGAAATGAATGCTTCATAAATGTTTGTAGTAACAAAGATAGTTGAGAAGGAAGAGAGGCAGGGAAGGAGGGAGGAAAGAAAGGAAAAGAAATACGGAAGCAGGAGGGTCACTAGTGTCTAATACTGGTGACCAAGTAAGAACTTCCAAATGGTAGTTAGATGACTTAGAAGGAAAGAGCAATAGTAGGGCTGAGAGCTGGCAGATTACACAGCTGAAGGACCAAAGCTGGCAGATAAAACACATGGATGTGATTTCACTCCACCCACCACAATCCCACTGCAATAGAAATCCCACTAAAATATCAAGGCATATTAAAAAAGAAACTTTTTTAGTTGTTAATGGACCTTTATTTTATTTATTTATATGTGGTGCTGAGAAAACTCAGTGCCTCACACATGCTAGGCAAATGTTCTACTACTGAGCCACAAACCCAGCCCCTCAAGTAACTTTTAAGGCATGAATCTACAAAATGGGGAAATAGGAGACATCAATAACAAAATGTTAAATGTTGGAAATCACAAGGGATGGAGATAATTGGCATATCAACACTGAGAAAGCCAAATTTTAAAAATACGTTAGAAAGTGCCAGTAACTGACTAGAGTAACCAACAGCATTAGATAACTCTGGAAGTGGTGGTGAAGTGGGTGGTATTTGTGAGGGTTTGGTGGCTAGGAAGGTAATCCCCTAACCAGACCCATGTGTTCTGATCTAGAAGCCAACTTTTTCTAAAAGAGTTTACAACCACCTTTCCTATTTTAGCATGCCCCTGAGAAGAGGATACAGAATGATCCTCTAAAGAGTTTTAAATATAGAGCCCATAGTCAAGGATAGGACACAGAAACAGAGTGGCCTATTAGATTTCTCTAATCAGCACCCACTCAATGTAAGAAGCACAGCATGTCCAACGTAAAGTGGGACCACAGAGAAGAAGTGCATGGAAAGACACTTGGAAAACTAAATCATCCAGGTAGCTACTGCCCCTATGGGATTTCAGCAAAGCCTCTGGTAGTGAGCCCAGGGCCCTCATCAGCAGCACAGCTCTTAGGAAGAAATACTGGGTGTGGAGATCAGGAGAGTGAAAATAAGTGGGAACCTGACAACTCCTGAACTCTCTGCTCAGAAAAAGAACTTCTGAGTGTAGTGAGTCGTGCTTCATCTTTTCCTTCTAAATCTTAATAAAGTTTCTCTTTTGGTCAAATTTGAATGGAAAAGTATAGTGAAAAGGATTCTGGTAAGTGCAGTTTCTCCTTAACCAAGTTGACTGCGGAGTGCCTCTGGACTGAAGCTCTTCGAGATCAGTTGAGGGCAGGTTTAGGTCAAGTCAACAGGCAAATCAAATAAATTGGTGCAAGAACTCCCAGCCTTTTTCTTCCACTCCCAGGACCCCAGCAATGAGGCCTTCACCAGCCACATTACACATGAAGGTCCTCCCATGAAGTCTGACTTCCAACAAAAGGAAAACCTGAGTATATGCACATTGCATGTTCCCTGAAAAAGGCCTTATCTCAATTATGTCACAGTGAAAGTGCAATCAGTAGGACTCACCAACATAGAGATGCTCCTTTAGTTCACAACACTCTTAAATATGGAGAGACAATGGTTCCCCTGGACAGCCAGGAAAATTGCTGTAAAGAAGAGGGAGTGCCAAACAATAGCTCCAACCAAACAACATGGAGAAAACCAAGACGAGTCAGAGGGGGGAAAAAAGGCAAAATTTAAGTATCACTAACATGTTCAGAATAATAAGGTTTTGTATTATACTCATCAACCCATTCTCAGCAATTCAACTGTCTAAAACAAAAGATAGCATATGCAAACTTAAATATGAGAAGAAAAACATACAATTCAAGAGAATCTTAATCACATAAGTTGAAGAAATCTTTTTTTAAAAAGATAATACAAAAAAATGAAGAAGGTAAGGCAAAAAATAAAACACTATCATTCAAAAAATTTCCCAGACTAAATATTAATCTAACCAACTGACATTCAGTCTGTAACAGAAGAATGGGATGAAAGTCTTTTGGGAGGAGGAGCAGGGAGAGAGCTAAATTCTCATCTTTCCTGGTAGATAGTCAGTAGTGTTCATATATGAAAAAAAAAAAACAAAACATTTTTTTTTGAAGTAGTGAAACAACAATGGTATTTAGAGGTATTAAGATATTTAGAGACATGAATGTAAAAAGGAAAAAGAATTACTTGAAAATGATTGTATTTGGGTAAAGGGAACTGAGACTGGGGATCACTCTTTGCCTTCGCCCGTCTGGTAGAATGAGTGGCTCTGAACTGAGTACATATCTAACTTATAAAATTTGAGCTTAAAGGGTGAATAGGTGCTGTGGACATTGATATATTTAGACTGAATTTGATGTAAATAGGGAAATAACCAACAGAGACAAAACGAATGATTATGTCAGAGAAGGGATAGTTAAGAGATAGATGGACTGAAGAGTTCACGGGGAAATCAAAGCACACAAAAGAGCTTATGTTTGTGAAATATAAAACACAATCTCCTGAAAGCAAAGTAAAAGAAGAGCAGAGAAGTTAAATAAATACCTGACATGAAGAAGTAGGGCTTTCACTAGAAAGACTTTGAAGCAGTCAAGTAGAAGCTTAGAGCAGCATGTGACAGCTGAGACCTTGTCCCTGAGCTCCTGTCAAAGGCTCAAACTACTGAACATGATGCCTCCGTATTCTGAACCAGGAAAATAATTTTCAGAACAATTTCTCATACAATGTGTTCTTAAAAATTAATATAAGACCTAGGCAGAAGGACTGCGAGTTCAAAGCCAGCCTCAGCAAAAGTGAGGTGCTAAGTAGCTCAGTGAGACTCTGTCTCTAAATAAAATACAAAATAGGGCTGGAATGTGGCTTGGTAGTTGAGTGCCCCTGAGTTTAATCACTGGTACAAAAAAATATTAACTTAAGAAACTATATGATTTATCTTCTATCTTCTATCATGCCCTTCAACTCTAAGTCAAGGTAGGAAGTATTCACTGTTTAAAATAATTGGAATAAATTTTTTTGTAAAAAAAGGCAAATGAGAATTAATTGAATCCATGAAAAGCCTCTGTTTTTATATCAGGTAATTACATCATTTCTATTAACCTTTAATATTAATCAGACTGGAGAATTTCATCAACAGGAAATAACAGAGGAGAATCCTTAAATGTGTGCATTACTAGAATTATTGTATAAAGGTTCTGTACTTGAACTGAATTTCACTGGATATCAAAATGAACTCTGAAGTATCATTATTTGAAATGCTAATTTTTAAAAATCTACTTTTAACAATCCATTTTCACCAAATAATAATAATAATAATAATAATAAAAGAAAAGAAGAAAGCCATTTATTCAGAAAGAAAACCTGTCTCACTCTTTGAAGTAAATGTTTATGGAATATGCATGTGAATTATACTAGTTACGTATTCATTTATACCTGAATGCAGAGGGAACATGAGTAATTTTATAAGCGTGGCAAGATTCCCACAAACACCAGAAACCACATTAGCTAAACAGCTAGAGCACAGTAGGCTTCCTAACAGGACAGTTTGTCTCAAGGAAAGTCAGAGTGACCTTGTCAACTGCTGAGTCTGTAAATAAGTAATTACTGAATTCACAAAGCAAAGAGACTCCACAGTCTGCCTAGGTCGAAAACAATATTAGCACCAAAGAAAGTCTGTTCCTTACCCACAGACTTATTCCCTCCTGACAAGATTCCCCAAGCTACCAACATCTTAAATAAGGGCAAGAGGAAAGTATCATCACTTACTAAATCCCTACTACTGGCACTTTACAGATATAATTACAGAGCCCAGTGTCTCATCAATACTAAATAAAATGGGGATTCCTGCCAAGCAGAAATTACTCACAACCATTATAATTAACATGTGTGGCTGTAATGAGGATTAAATGCATGCTGGGTTCAGAACTATGCAGAGAGAGAGAGAGGCAGGAACATAGAGAAGACCACACATTCTACTTCCAGGGACACAGGGTCTGCCTGGGAAAGAGGTGCAGTCTTGACATTGAATGGTCTCAACCCCTTTTCTGATTTGTGCAAATGAAGTAACAAGGAATTTACTAGAGATGGATCCTTGGGGAGGCACTGCCAGGAGGGAGGATTACCCAACACACCTCCTTAGTATATTTTGTTTGAATGACTAAAAACAACACCACCAACAACAAAATTAGAGAAATCCTGAACATGGCCAGGGAAAAACAATACATTATGTTACAAGAAACAAATATTAGAATGAGAGTACATTATTTAGAGATCAGGAAGAACTAGGAAACCATGGAGTGACATCTAAAGTGTTAAAGAAAAAAAAAAAAGTCTATCAAACAGAATTCTATACAAGAATAGAAAAAGAATAAAAAAAAAGTTTTTGGAAAAACAGAACTACGAATCTATTACTAGTCCAAATAATTTACAAGATGTAAAAAAGGAATCTTTTCAAGCAGAAAGAATATGATATCATATTAAGTAGCTCAGATCTACACAAAGTGATAAAAAGAATTGAAAATGAAATAAATTAAAGCAATATAAAATTTTACTCTTTTTTCTTTTAAATTGCTTTAAAATAGAGCTGTTGATATATAATGCAGCAATAAAAGTGTGGGGAAAATACAGCCATTGGAAGCAAGTTATAGTAACATATTCTGTATTTACAGTATATATAAAAGGAAGAGGCATAAAAACAATAGTAAAAGATGGGAGAGAAGCAGTGAGAATATAAACTGGCAAAACATGTGAAACAATGTGGTATTATTTGAAGATAGACTATAATTAATTTAATATATAGCAACCCTAGAATGACAACTAATAAAATGTCATGAAACAACAAATCAAAAAGCTAAATAAGATGGAATTACAAATATTCTCAACTAATTCTAGAGAAAGACAGAGAGTAAAAATAAAGAACAGATAAAACAAATAGAAAATCTGAAGCAAGAGAATACATTTTAATTCAATCATATTAAAAAGGTTATTAAATGGGAATCATAAATACTTCAGTTAAGAGATAGATAGTGGTTATTTGATTAAGTGAAAAGAACAACATCCATCCAATTCTTTACTGTATATATGAAAGTCATTTCAATATAAATACATACATAGATTAAAATTGGACAGATGGAGAAAGATATCCCATGTAAACACTAATCAGAAGAAAACTTGAATAGCTAGAATAAGGAGGCCAAATAGAGTTTAAAATAAAGAATATTATCAGAATTAAACTGGAATGTTACCTATAAAAATATGTTAATACATACAAGTTTAATTTAAAATGGATCACAGATATAAAGGTAAAATGTAAAACTATAAAGCTTCTAGATTAAAACAGGAGAAAATCAGTATGACTGTGGTTTGGCAATTGTTTCTTAAGAAACAATGCTAAGGGCTGGGCATATAACTTAGTTGGTAAAGTGCTTGCCTCGCATGCATAAGTCCCTGGGTTCAATCCCCAGCACCACCAAAGGAAAAAAAATGCCAAAACATTCCATAAAAGGAAAAAGAAATAAAATTCTATCAAAATTTTAAACGTTTGCACTTCAAAAGATAATTAAGAAAATAAATGATATTTACTGACTAAAATAAAATGTTTACAAAGTACATATTTGATGAAGGATCTTTATCCAGAAGGTATACAAATCTATAAAACAATCTAAAGAGAAAATTTATAAATGGGCAAAGCATCTGAACACACAATATACAAATGCAAAATAAAGATATGAAAAGATGCTCAAATTCACTAATCATTAAACTTATTTAATTAAATTAAGAAAAATAATATCACATACATGCAAGAGTATAGAACAAATACTTGTCTCATCCTGTACTGGTCAGAACACAAAATGGTACAGTAACTTTGGGGAAATTTATCAAATATGCATATATTGTCCAGCTATCCCACTCTTAGGTGTTTACCAAAGTGATATGATAACCCAAGTACACAAAAATCTGTGCACAAATGTCTGTAGCATCTTATTTATAACTGCAAAATTTAGAAGAAATTTTAAAATAGACTTTGATACCTATTACACACCTATTACAAAATTAATTTAAAATGGATCATAGATACATCATTGTCTTTCAACAGATGACTAGATAAACTGGTATGTAATAAAAATATTTCTTAGTAGTAAAATTAGAACAATCTATTGATTGAAACATGTCTGAGTCTTATGCACATTTTGCTAAGTGAAAGAAGCCAACTCCCAGTGGCTATATATTTCATATTTCCAGTTATATGGCATTCCAGAAAAGTTGACATTATGAGATTGTTATAGGATCAAGATTCTCAGGGGTTGATAGGAAGGGATTCAGTGAATAGGAGAGGCATAAACGTGTAGTTTGGATGCTGGATCTTTTTCCATTATCTATCCATTGATGAGCTAGAACTTTCTGTTTGATACTGCGATGGATACACAGCTTATTGCACTTGTCAAAACCTATAGACCTGGCAACACATAGAATGAGTTCTCTTGCTTACAAATTTAAATTTTAAAAAAATTGTGACATATCTCACAGTATCACAGAGGAAGGATAAAATCATGTTGAATAAATAAAGAAAGTATTTGATAAGGAATTTTAGACATCAGCATTTAAACTGGATATGGTATTTAAACTAGATAGAATTTTATCTATGTAAATTTGTTTCTCAAAGGTTACAAATTAGCAATTCTGAATCTGCTTTTTATTCATCCTAATGTTGAACATATAAGTACACACATGATAGATATTGGAATTAAAACAGGAAATAAAAATTTATCATTAAAACATCACAATTATAATTGCTGCAGGCAAGATTCATAGAATACCAAAATTAGTAGGTTAAAGCTTAAGGAGGAAGAGGATATTTACATAGTCTCAATGTATTTCCTCTAAATATTTATTATTTATAAAAAGAAGAAATAGCCAGATATCTAGCAGGAACCAACTTAACTAAGTTGTCAATGTTAACATAACCAGTAAAAAAATGTATTGATGCACTAAGAAAGACACATTACCTGCCTCCCTCACTCAATCTAATCCTGTGAAAACCTTAGATAGTCCCAAATTAAGGGATATTCTCCAAAATAACTTCTCAGAAGTATTCAAAAGCACTAAGGTCATGAAAGACAAAGGAAGTATCCCAGATTGGAGAAGATTAATGTAAGACATGATTTACTATGACCTAGAAGACTGGATTTGATTTTGGAAGAACAACAACAACAAAATGGTACAAAAGTAGAAAAAACTGGTGATGTTCAAATAAAGTCTATAATGTAATTTAGACTATTGAACCAATGTTAATTTCGTATGTTGGTAATTGTCCTACAATTATGCAAGATGTTAACATTAGCAGAAGTTGGGTTGAAATGTCACGGGAACTCCCCCTGCTATTTTTGTAATTCTTTTATAAGTCTAAAATTACTTCAAAATAGAAAATTATGTTAATAACTCATTTATCTCTAGATTCTGTTGTGATGATGTTAGATATCAGGCCTAGGCATCAACTTAACTAAGGCACCAACTTAACTAAGTTGTCAATGTGTTTTTCTAAACACTTGTGATGATTCTCGTATCAGTCAGGATTAAGAACACTACTTTGAAGGGGTAAAATATTAAAGAGAACATAGGAATACTAATGAAAGGGTCAAAAATTAATTAGCAGAGTAAGTTGCAATTTGCTTATAATTGCCAGAAATTGCTAAATATATGTGTATCTAAACCCCAAATGTATGTCTAATCACTCAATGAAGCAGTCAACATAAAAATTATTTTCAAAAGCAATTGTGACCCCAAAAGAGCTACGAGTTAATTGCATTGCCACAGTCCGGCTGTAGCAAAATAACGGGGGGGGGGGGAGGTGATGAGCAACTTGTGTAGATTGATACAGCAGGAGTGGGAGCCGTTTATTGTAGGACAGGAGGGGTATTTATACATTCCACACAGCTTATCTTAATTAACATAAACTAGATACAGCAGTCAACCAATAAGAAATCTCAACACTTAATGGCTGGCTGGTGCCACCTCACAAACCATTCCCCCTGGCAAAATACCAGGTGCCATCCTGACTTGTTTACAGACTCTAACATTGCATATAGATGAAGTTTCTTTGTTTCTTTATGTTTGTGTATTTACAAAAAGATTTATAATTGATAATTTTATAATTAGAAGAAACAAATGTAAAGGTCATAAGGAAAATGCCTTCTAAGTGATTCTTAGGCACTTTTTGAGAACCTCTGCTGTAGTAAAATTTCTTCACAGGCAAATGGCAGGAATCTCTTCACTTGGACTAACGAAGTGAAATAATCTGAAATTGTCTGAGCTCTGAACTACTTAGAAACCAAACTGAAATATGCACAACTAGGAATTCCTTTAATGCTTCCTGCAGGTCAGTACCTTTAGACAACTCACCTCCTTCTTGGAGTGCTTTAGTAATGGAAACCATCCATTCAAAACCCATGCATGATTTCTATTCCTATCTGCTTGAGCCCTGAATCAAGGGCTTGAAACAACTCCAACTAAATTAGCTGTCACTTTAAGAGTGAAAGGCAAGAATGGATAAGAAGAAAATATCAGGGTTGGCCCTTGACTCTTCTATTGATTCAGTCACCCAAGGAACTCAATTCTAATAGTAAAGCAGTATAAATTAGAAATGTACATAAAATAAATTCAGAATTTTCCTATTTTTTGCTTCCCATGGCAAATTAATATAATAAACATTTTTTAGGCTTGTCAAGATCATCCCATAAAGATGTTTGTGCTTAAAGAAATGAATTAGCATTCTAAAATGAGTAATTTATAATAAGAATGCAAGTTTCAAGTGTTTCTGAACCCCCAGATCCTGTGGTAAAACTCAGATAAAATGAGAAACTAGCCACAGTCTAAACCATGCCCTGTTACCCTATATTAAGAACATTTTATCTGTTTACTTGCCTGATCTCCACAACTGTAATAGTTTATAAACCATAATTACATTTTCAGAAGTGAATATTTCTTGCCAATTAAAAAGTATGTTACCATTTTTTTAAAAAAAGGAAAAAATACTTGAGTAACTAGCTAACTTTAGTTACTTCAGTAACTAAAAATTTTAGGATGAATTAGGACAGAGGAATGAATGAGCAGAAAGCTAACTGTATTTGAGCACCATGATGTGCTAAGGGATTTTGCTAAAGGTGTTATATATTCTATTCTGATTCTTATTTACAAGTATAAAATACATAGATATCACTAATGCACTTTATAGATGAGAAATTAAGTCTTTGAGGAAAGATGGCCCATTCTCTGGACAGCAGATGTAAAGATGGCAACTGCTCATTCTCTTCTTCATCACCCACAAACTTGGCCATTGGAGGAAAATGGGGAATCAGACCAGGCTGCCACATGGTAGGACAGCTCCTGGTTTTAAGAGGTTTTGATCTCCAAGTTATTTCATTTTATCACAGTACCCACCACAGGACCCTTCCATCCTGAAAGAGTTAGCACACTCCAAAATAAGCCTAAAGTATGACTTGTAATCATAGGACATCAACAACAGGAAGAATTTAGAAATCAACTAGTTAGTCATTCCCAAACCTTTTAAGTTCAAAAGTAAAGCTTTGGTTTAAACTTCACACAGAAGATCTTCATGTTAAATAGATAAAAATAGGGCTTCACTAGTTGCAGAGAAATGGGATCAAAAAACCACTGCTTGAGCTCCCAGTCTCTCCCAACAATGGACCTAGAGCTTCAGGACTATGGGGGACAATGGGAAAAGAGATATTGGAAAAAAAATTTTCCTGTATCTTTTAATTTCTAAAGGGGAAATCTAAAGACCAAAATCATATAGAAATTTCAGGATCATGAGGAGAAGCATGGGGAATGCAGGCTAAATTGATAGATAACATCACAAATGAAGACAGGAAAAATAGTGACCTGTTCCCCATCAAAACCCCAAGCAACATCAGCCCAGTTCTGGCAGATAGAAAATGCTGCAAGTGCAAAGTGATTCTTCTCTTCTGTATCCAATTTCATTTAGCTGACCCCACAGGACTGGTGGCAAGGGAGAAAAGGCAATGAATCGACTGGTGATCAGAGAACAATTGCCATTTCACAGTCTCTAAAGATGCCAATTCTTTTATCTGCATATAAGGGTTAGTTAGCCCAGTCAGGGCTGTGGTGAAACAGAAGTGTTTTTAATTCATAAAGTTTAAGAAAAAGACAATTCATCCTGCAGTGCTTTAACGCTAGGAGCTATAGAGTTTGTAATGCCATTATTTGTGTCACTTTACAGTATTCTCAGCATGATAAACAAATACTACTTCAACATGTCAGGTACTATTATTTTAATTTTCAATGTACATGGTTGGTGGGTTCTATTCCAAAAGCCAATAATGAAATTAAGTGATCAGAGTGCTTGTCATGCCATCTTATTCTTTCAGACCCCCATAGTTTGTGCCACCATGAAAAATGTGTTTAAGTTCCTAACAACAACAACAACAATAAAAAACTGGCCTGACCAATCCCCCTCTTCCTCTTGTTACATGGTGGGCACTCCCAGGAGCTATTTGATGGACCCAGCTGCAGCCTGACTTTTTGCAGCAGAGAAATGCCTGTCAGCTCTGTTCCCTTGGCTTTGCTCCAGTGAGTCAACCCTCTCTGCCACTCCCTCCACTTCCTGGCAGCTGGAACAGGAGGCTGGAAGCCATTGGCAAACTGTGGTGCCTGCCTGTTTGGTCTCTCACTAATGACAGACCCCGTTGAATCATGACTCAAGAGCAGTGCCTTTCCTTCAAAAGGGTTCAAGTGAGAGAAACAGAAAGGCCGTTCTGACCTCTGGCCCAAGTTCCCCTTGTGTCAAATGTTCCTGCGGATTCTTTTCCTGTAGTTTAACAGGTAAAAGCGAATTGAAAGTGTAAAAGGGGTTTGGTGAATATCTTCATGCCTGTTCTTTAACCCTGGAATTTAGAAAAGAACTGTGCTACTCAGGGAAAGGTAAGGAACAGAGAAAGAAGATTGGTTTGCTTGCTGCTAAATTTCAATAATAATATAAAAACACTATGCACACCACCTCAGCTTCTTAAGGGGAAAAAAGAGGACTGGTCGCTCAGCATCTTTACCCAGTTCCAACGTGCACCTTCTACGAAAGACTGCCTGAGGAGCACCTAACCTCTGATCCCCCACCTCTTCCTATGAAGTTTCCCCATAACATCTATTTGAACACTGGTCAGCATGGAGGAATATGGAGGCAAAAGCACACAGACACTGGCTGAGCCTGGTCCAATTCATCATGGATGGTGCAGGCAAGGTACAAGGGCTAACTGCTGGAAGCTAGACACAAGTAAAGAGAGCACAGCTAGTTCTCCAGTTAGTTTTCAGACTCTGAGGACCGCCTGCCTTTGGGTTCAATGCCTTTTGAGAACACTACCAGCTGATAGATAGCTGATCCTTTTCTTCCAACCTGTCATGGCTATGCACATCTTCACTCATTTGTTCTATGAACACTTTTTAAATTTACTTCTGCTCTTCCGTCTTTTTCACTTACTTTGCATTCCTATTTTTCCCCTTTTTGTTAGCCAACATCATTTATCCCTTTCCCGTAACAACTTCCTCCACTACATCTTTCCCTTTGTCTATCTCATTTTTGGACATTTTCATTCTTCATTTATTGCCCCTTAAATTTTATTTAAATAATGCCTTTTTCAAATTTATGCTTGCTTCTTATAGCTCCAGCTTTTGCTCTTTCCAAAGCGAATGTTCACAAATGCCAAGTAAATGGAGAGATATAAAGGGTGTTGCCCATCGTTTCATAACAGTGAAAGGAGAGACCATCACAGATTGTTAATGAAAGCTTCAGGGATTCCAGTCCTGTTGGTAGGTTAACTCTGCACTCTGATTCTTTTCTGATAAGCATTCCTGCTAGGAGGATAACAGAAATCAAAGGCTACCTTTTCAGCTTTGTAGTTTTGAAGTCCACTAGTAGAGTTCTGAACGATGCCATTTTAACTCCCATCCAGATGAGAAAGTCTGAGCCTCAGAATCAAATATTTCCCCACTATTCCCTCAGGCACCCTTGTCAAACCTTCTGACTGACACAAAGCAACATGTTCCACATCCTAAAACAAAATCCTTTAAACATAAGGATCAATGAACATTTTACCTGGAGAACAGATGTAGTTTTGTAAATCTGGGCAAATAACAGCCAGTGCAGCTTGACTTCATTTTGTGCATTAAGTGTGTTCCCCCATCAAAATTAATGACCTAAATATTTATTGAGAGAATTATGTTGTATCACGGGGATGCACCATGGCTATGAAAAAACAATAAAAAGGTTTTTAAAAAAAGGATTACAGTTTACATCTATATATGATCAGAATAATTCATAAAAGGCTGCCTTTGATAATTTCTAATATTATTTATATATATATTTATATATATAATTTATATATAAATGTATATATAATATATATATTATATATTATATATATAAAATTTCTTTTTGTCATGGCCACCAAAAGCAATCAAAATCTAGACAATCTACATTATCTTTGGGCATTCATTAAAAGATACATTTTTAAATAAACCATTCTGTTGCTTGCTATTTCATCAATTCATTCTACTGCTAGAAAATAATGACAACTTACAAGCTCACATAATTCTTGGAAATTTGTAGACTAGGAAATATATAATATGGATAGTCTACATTACTTATTTGTTACCTCATAGACTGTCAAGGCCAAGAATAGGTGAAGTCAATCATTTTAATGCACTAAAGTCAAAGCAAGTTCTTGTGGGCTATTGTAAAAAAAATCACATAAATTATATCTCAGCAAAGAACTTTGAGAAAGAATATTTTTAGGAAGACATGGGGAATATAAACAGCTTAGATATAGCAATAGGTCAGAAACAACCAGCTTTATTAAGGTTTTCTTCTTTATCACAATTTGTCTTAGACCTCAGAATACAAAACCTATTAAACAAACCATATTCATTTTTAAAATGTTGTTAATATCTTTAAAGTTCCATTCTTTTATAAATCATTTATTCATTAATGAACACATTTTTAAAAGGTGAGAATGGAATAAGTAAAATTTTTGGACAGTCTAGGAAGACATAATGAGATGATGAGAGTCAGAGCAAGTATGGTAGATGGGGAAAATGAATAAATTGGAAAGAAACAGAAGTAGAATTAGAACTTAATGATCCATGGGTCATTGACAAATATGGAAAAAAAAGAGTCTGACTCCTGGATTCCAAATTAGATTCTTGCATGGATGATGTTTTACAAAAATTGATATGTGTGTGTATTTTAATGAACTTTTGTTTTCAAATAGTTTGAAACTTAAAGAGAAAAATGCAAATGTAGTATAGAGAGTTGTCAGAAACCCAGAATCCCCTGTTATTAACATCTTACATTAGTATGGTACATTGGATAGAATTATTAAGTCAATATATGTACATTGTTATTAACTGAAACCCATACTACATATTTCCTTTGTTTGTACTTTAATGTCCCTTTTCTGTTCCAGAATCCCATCTGGGAAATAGCATAAATCACAATTAGTTGTAAGGTTTTTTAGGCTCCTCTTGGTTGTGTAGGTTTCTCATTCTTTTTCCTCTTTGATTATTACCTTTACAGAGTTGAGTCATGTTGTTATCCAAAGTTTTGTAGAATATTCCTCAATTGAGGATGATGGTTCATGATTGGGCTGAGATTAGGGTGTCTTGAGAGAAAGAAACTTTTGGTAAAGCACTAATTACATTGTATCACATCAAGAATGCATGTTATCAATATGGTGTGTCACTGTTTTTGTTAAGCCCCATTACCTGAATGACAACATTTGTTAGATCACTACATTTCAATTGCTCTCCCCACCCACATCCTAAAACAAAATCCTTTAAATATAAGGATCAATGAATATTTTACCTGGAGAACAGATGTGGTTTTGTGAATCTTTCTACTCTTTAGTAGAAAATTAAGACTTTCAGGTCACATTTAAGAGGTGGTCAGTTAGTTTTCACCCAAGAACAGTTTTGTCTATTTTCCTCAATTTATTTTTTTTATTCAGTTATTTATTTATATCACTATGAACTTATTGATATTAATTTATTCTTTGAGTTTTAAACTAACACTACTAATTATAAACTAAAATTTTATTTAGTTACTCAAATTTTTGATCCTGCCTTGGCCTTTGGAAGTACTTTCATTTTTTCCTGTGTCCTTTTGACATACAACCACACTTGGCCTTTTTGGTTTGGTTTTGAGCACTTCTTTACTTTGTGACACTATAAGATGCTCTAGGTCTCTCTTGCATGTTGCCTGCCCACTCTTAGAAGCAATAATTTCTCTAAGGACCCTTTGTTACTTTAATTGGATGATGATATTAAAAGCTAGAGTCAGGGGACCAGGTGTGCTCCTTGTTTTATGGGGTACTCATTGCTGCCCTCCACCAATACAGGTGAGAACATGTGTTCTATGTTCACATAACTACAAATATGTCTACTTTTAAAAATCTGTGTCTATTTTAAAATAAACTGGAATTTAAACTCATGCTTCTGACCCTAATCTATTACCATATTTATTTTAGCTTCCTCTCATTGCTTATCCATACTTTCCCAATTCTATGTTAAAAAATCTGGCTCTTACCATGCACCATCCATTTGCATACTTGTTCATTCCCTTTATTCATGTATAGATATTTCAGACTTGTCAACACATCTCTCCATGGGAAAATACTTAATTAATAATAGTACAGTGCCTATATTCAGTTCCTTTAGCCTTTTGTCTTCCATCTCCACTTATTTCCAGTCATTTCCCCCAGCACCTTTCAGTGAGGTTGATGAATTCATTGGCAATACAGGTAGATTATTTTGTCACATTTTACATTCCATTCTGGGATGTTCCTAAGTGATTTTTAGAATATATTTCTATTTTAAAACTCACTGCGCTATAAATTTCTGAGTTTGGACAAAAGCATACTGTAATGTGTCAGACATTAAAGTATTATACAGAATAAATTCTCCATCTCCCCAAAACCCTGTGCTTCACTTCTTTGATCTTCCTTACTTTTTCCCAGATGCTAGGCAATCACTGATCTCTTACCATCTTCTTCATTGTGCTTTTTCTAAAATGTCAGTAGTTGTAATTATGCATGTCATAGGCCTTTTCTGACTTTCTTCCTACTCTTAGATATATGCATTATGATTCATCCATGTTTCTTCCTGGTTTGTTAATTCATTTATTTTTATTGTTATCCCTTGTAATTAATTTTCTTGATTCTCCATAGGTTCCTCACCACACCCAGTCTCTTCAAAGATGTTCTTGTTTCTTTTTTTCAGATCAAATATTATATCTCTAGATCTAGCTTATATACGTGCATATATCTGTGTGTGTATGGTGCATATGCACACACACACACACACACACACACATATATATATGTGATATATATATATATATATATATATAGATAGATAGATAGATAGATAGATACACATTTTTCCTTACTGTTCTCTTAGCTTCTTGAACTGTAGTTTAAGATCAGTTATTAATTTTGGAAAGTGCTTGTTTATTATTATGTTGAATGTATTTATGCTCTGTTTTCTCTTCTATTATTCCAATTACCATATATAACATCTTTTGAATTGTCTCAAAGCTTTGGATATTCTGTCATTTTTCTCATTGTTTGTTTGTGTGTGTGTGTGTGTGTGTGTGTGTGTGTGTTTGTGTTTGTGTTCCATTTTGGAAATTTTTATACATCAGTATCTTTGAGCTCATTGATTCTTACTAACCTGTGTCAGTTTCTCTGATGAGAAAAACAAAAGCATTTTTATTTCTCTTACAGTGGTCTTTATTTCTACCATTTCCTTTTGATTCTTTTCTTAGGGTTTCTAACTTTCTTCCTTAATTATGCACTGGTTCTTTTATGTAGTCTATTATTTCCATTAACAATAACATATTGATTATAGTTATTTTACATTTCGGGACTTATAATTCAACCATCTCTCACACCTGAGTCTAATGTAAATGATGATTTTACCTTTCCAGACTTTGATTTATCTTGTGTTTTGGTATGTCTTACAATATGCTGTCAAAAGCTGGCTATGTGGTGTTAAGTGAGTGATAAATAGGCTTTGGTATTAGAATTCACATTAATCTGATAGGAAGTTAGGCCTTGTTTCATGTTTGCTGAAGCTGTGAGTGTCAGGATTTACAAATTCTTTTATTGTCCTTATTTTTGTCTTCCTCTTGATTTTGGACTATGTTCTCCTGCATCTTCAGGCTCTTTGATCTATAATTCACTGTTGTCATATTAGAGCCTTCTTTGGTAGGTGGTAGTAAGGTGAAAGGAAGAACTCTGTGATTTTAGGATTAAATCTTAGTCATTCAATGAGCTTATCTTTGGGCCTATGACCATCACAAGTATTGAACTAGTTGTGATGTTTTTGGCCTATAAGTGAAACAAGAAGGCTAGAAGAGGCTGGAATGGGAAGAACATCTTAATACCAGGCAGGTAGAACCTAGTAAAATTTTTAACCTTAGCGGACACACCTTGATTATACAATAAAATGTTTTAAATTTACTTTACAATGATTATTCTTCTTTCCATGTTTCCAAAATTCCACTTTAGACTCTTGGGGAATCCCTGGTTATAAAATACATGAATATGTGTTTTCTCTGGTAACACTGTCCCTAAGAGAGTCTCCCTGTCACATTAGTCCATACTCAACTTCTGTTAACATATAAGCAGGAAATAAAATCATGAATCAATTAGTACGATACTGTCAAACTAAAAAGCTTCTGCACAGAAAAGGAAATGATTAAGAGTGTGAAGGGAGAGTCTACAGAATGAAAGAAAAACTTGGCCAGTTACTTCTCTGATAGAGGATTAATATCCAGAATATAAAAAGAGCTCAAAAAACTAAAAAAAATATAACCCAATGAATACATGGAAAAAAAAGAACTAAACTTCTCAAAGGAAGAAACACCAATGGACAATAAATACATGAAAAAATGTTCAACATCTCTAGCAATCAAGGAAAAGCAAATCAAAACACACTAAGATGTCATCTCACTCCAGTCAGAATGGCAATGATCAAAAATATGAACAACAATAAATGCTGGGAAGGTTATGGGGAGAAAGAAACACTTGTTAATTGTTGGTGGAACTGCAGATTAGTGCAACCATTCTGGAAAGAAACATGGAGATTCCAAAAAAAAAAAAAAAAAAAAACTAGAGATGGAACTCCCATATGATCCACCATTCCTACTCCTTGATATTTTCCCCAAAGATCTAAAATCAGCATAATACAGTGACAAAGCCACCTCAGTAGGATAGCAGCATAATTCATAGTATATGAATGAACTAAGAAATTGTGATACACACACATACAGATACATGGTTCTATTCAGCTATATAGAAAAATAAAATTATGTCATTTGCTGGTAAATGTATGGTAATAGAGAATATCATGCTAAGTGGAATAAGGCAGCTCAGAAATTCAAAAGCTGAATATTTTCTCTCATATGCAGAAGCTAGAGTAAATCAATGAAAGGGGTAGAGGGATGATAGGATATCATACAGATAAAGGGGGTCAATAATATAAAAGGAGATCAAGAAACAGAATGGGTGGATTGGAAAGAGGAGGCAATGCAGAATGAATTCTTTAAAAATCATGTTATATTTATATATAAATATACCAAAAGAAATTTCACCTTTATGTATTAAAAAGACCAATCAAATATAAATAAATAGATGAGCAAAGAGAAGTATAGTAGAGGAAGGGGAAACAAGGAAAAGGGGGAGAGAAAATAGGGGATCCTGACCTGCAATTGAATTCCATACATTGTATGAGTTAGTTGGGATGAAGACAACTACCATGTACAACTATAAAGCTCTAATAAAAAATACATTTAAAAAATTAACATGTAAGAATTTTCAGCAGTCTATGGCTTTAGCATGTTTTCCTCCATGTCAGCAAATCCTGACTACTACCTTCTGTCTTGTTTTCTCTTTCTAGATCTTGGATGAGAATTAGCTCTGAACCTGTTTCTTTTTATTTAATTAATTTTATTTTTAAAAATACATGACAGCAGAATGCATTACAATTCTTATTACACACATAGAGCACAATTTTTCATCTTTGTATATAAAGTAAATTGATAAACAATTAGTGTCTTCATACATGTATTTGGATAATGATGTCCATCATATTCTACCATCCTTGCTAATCCCTGCCTCCTCCTTTTCCCTCCCTCCCCTCTTCCCTATCTAGAATTCACCTTATACATCCTAGAAATTCAGAGAATTTTATTTATTTAGCTTTTTCTCATTATAAGGATGTGCATGTTGACTTCCAAGTTCTTTTTCTGTCCTAATAAAGCAAAAAATCAATTATTTTAATTTTAATACATTAATGTTAGTATACTAAGTAATATTTTAATTTATTATATTAAATTTGAGGTAATTAAAAAGTGAATATTTTGCTAGTAGAAGAGAAGTTCCTTTCTTCATCCTGCATTTCTTTAAATCCTGTCTGGAATCAGGGAACCCTTAAAGGACAATAGGACATTTGCTCTTGGATTTGCAGATAGAATGAAAAAACGTTTTGATATAAAATAATTGGGTCACTCTATTGAATAAGCTTTAAATATGCCTCCAAATTAATGTAGTTGATCTTTGACTATCATCTGTAAAGTTCTATGAGATGAATCACAACCCTGAGCCTCTTTGCCCACTTGCCTTAATATTTAGTGACTTGGAAAAAGAACCCACAAACATGAAACCCTAATAGACATATTGCTATAAAAGTATGAGTCATTCCAAAAAATGAGGATTGAATTTTACAGTTTCTTAGATGATGTGAGTTGTTTCCAGGTTTAGATAAATAAACTTCTGACTATATATGTACCTGCTACTCTATACTAAACTTCTTTCTAGATTTAACCTCTCAATATTTTGTTTCTCTTCTTCTTAATGACCTATCCCTCTATGATATAAAAATACACCCAAAAAATCCCTTTCCTGAAGATAAAGTCCACATACATGCACCTGTGTATTTGTGCAGGTGCATGCACACACACATAGACTGCTTAATTAGTTACCGGCCTCAGTTCCTTTTTTTCTCTCATGTGATTTTTCAAATGAATTAGTTTGTTCTCCAGTGAGGAACAGTATGATCAATAGAGAGTCCTAGAATAGATGTTCCACCAGAATTCCAGTTCTGAGTTGAACTCAGACTGTATGACTTTAGGCAAATTACTTCCTATAAATCTTGGAATAGTTTCTGTGGAAAAAAAATAAAACTTACCTAAAAAATTTTAATTACTCTATCAGTATTTTCTTAAAAGGTTATTCAGGATTACTGGAGAAAAGTTTATATTTGTCAAACATTTCATATAATATCTTTTAGTGTTCACAAATACCGTTGGAAAGAAATAATGTGAACATGTTTATAGATAGTTTATAGAAAGATAGTTCTGTAATTTATGGAATTGTATTTGTCCTGAGGGAAAGTGAATAATTCAACAGAAAATTATGCCTTTTGAGACTGGGCAAAGTATAGGCAATGACTATTTTCAAACATTGGAAAGGAGGCAACATTGGGCTGGGACTCCTAATCAAAAAAGACTTAAATGAGGTGAGCTCTGCAATTAACTAGGTTTTATGCCAATAGCTGAATCCAGAGAAAGCTGTCATCAGCGTCCATTGAGTATAATGGGGCTTGAATATTCGGGGTAGAATGCCTGAAAAGAGGAATCTACTCAGAGAGAGACCAGGAAAGTTCATAAGGAATCCCTTGAGTTTTTAAACCAAGTAACAATCCGTGCCTATAAAGAGTAAAATGCCATGAAGTTGGGTAAAAATATCTTGTAAAGAAGGAACAATGGGGAGCTATAAAATCAACAAACAGAAGAGCTCACACAAAGCAAGTCTGACAGAGTAAAGATACCAGTGGAACACAGGAGCTTCCAGTAGGAAACCAGATGTGTTATGCCCTATATGTATTCCTACAGAGCCCTTCCACTGAAGGTTACTCTAAACTCAACCTGAAATACTTAGAAGAAAATCCCACAATTATCAACCAAAACCCAAGTATCTCAATTGCCAGAATATCTAAAACTTTTTAACGGAATATCATAAAAATCTAGAAAAAAAAATGATTTAAAGTTGATGATATATATCATTAAGCCAAAAATCAGTAAGTGTATGAGAAGTGAGAAAAATATGACCCAGTACTGGGGGAAAAATTGGTAATCAAAAGAAATGGAACCAAAAATAACAGAGATTAGGACTTGGCGGAAATGTATATTGAAGTGCTATTATAAATGTACTCCAGGTACTCAAGGATGTAAAGGAAAGATGAAAATGATAAAGAGAGAAAGGTAAGATTTGTGTTAAAAGGAAAACACAACTTAATTGAAAGATTTAATAACTGAAAAGAGAAGTATTGGATGAGATTAATAGCAGAAATAGAAATTATGCAAAAAAGAAGCATGATTTCAAAAATTAACACAAAACTCAATGACCTACAGACAAGATATTTGTAAATTGAAGTATCAAAGGGAAGAGAAAAGAGAAAAACGTTTGAATATGAAATGGCCATTTTTTTTTCAGTGTTAACACAAAGTAGAAACTCAAAAATCCAAAAAGGCAACCCTGCACTCCTCCCTAAAAAACACAAAAAGAATCTCCATCAGGGAGTATTTTAAAGAAAGAGCTAAAACATTATACTGAAAAAAAATATTTACAGCAGCAAAAATATATCAAATAAAAGATAAAGAATGCATCTAGTATAGAAGAACAAAAACGTTTTGACAGCCTCTCATAGGAAAGTATGCAAGTTAGAGATATTCAAAGGACATCTTTAAGTTCTTGGAAAAAATTCTGTCAACTTAGAATTCTTGATATACAGCATCAACATCTTTCAAAACTGAAGTTGAAATAAAGATATTTTTAAACAAATAGAAGCTGAGATCATTTAACCAGTAATCTTGTTCTAGAAAAAAATATTATAGGAAGTTCGCAGGCAATGGAAAAATGATGACAGATGGACATTTTGAACTAAGCAAATTAAAGAAAACCACTTGGAAAGCAAGCACACATGTGTAAATACAAAATGTAGTTTTATCATGTTTAATTTCCTTAAAAAAGGGATGACTGCATGAAGTGATGTTATGCCAGATTCATGGGACCCCAATAGACCTCCAGGAGCCGAATCCCATGCAATCATACAAGAGTCTTTATTGCAAGCTTGAGCCTGGAATCACAACTGTTCGTGACGCAGCAGTTCCAGGGAGTGAGTCCCAACCATTTGTTCAGTGAGATTGTATAGGTTTTGGGGGGATACTCTATGCATCACAACATCACACAACAAATCATTCCATACTGAGGGAAAGTCAAACAACAACTCTTAACATTGATTAGCACATTCGCTGGTGGGAACAAGTTGGGTAGGGGTGATTGGTTAGTACAATAGGGGGATTCCTTTGAACTGATTGGTTTAGGCCATGAGGGGTGTATGTGCTAAACTACATGGTTTCCCAACATGTTATCAACCACCATAAACTACTTGGGGGTCATCTGCCATCCCCAGTATTTTCCCTGACTCATGTTGATTGGTGGTTGCTAGGGGGTTGCTATGGGTCTTCACCTAGCCTAACTGAGTCAGGGACACCTGGCGCCACAGGTCTCTTCTGTTATTTGCAGACAAACAACTCAGCAGGGTGGGTATGTGCTTAGGAGTGCTCTGTGGGTTTTTCCCAGGACAAGGGTCATGCCCCCTTCCTTGGACAGGTTTTGCTCTGAGGTAGAGGCTGGTTTCTCAAAAATGGAGTCACATTAGTTTCTCAGTATAAGTTGCATAAATATTCTAATATATGAAAAATATTGGAATGAAAAAGAGCAAGCCCTAACTATATGTTGTCTTTAACAATATTAACATGTTTAACTATAAATATGTAGATAGATTAAAAGTATTTGAAAACTACAGATACAGAATTAAAACACTACCCAAAAAAACTGAAATTGTTATGCTAATATCAGATAAATAGAGAAATTTTAGAAATGCCATTTGATAAAAAATGAGATAACTCACCAAGAAGATATTAAAAGTCTAAATATAGCTGGGTATGATGGTGTATATCTATAATGCCAGTGGCTCAGAAGACTGAGGCAGGAAGATTACAAGTTCAAAGCCAGCCTCAACAACTTGCTCGGGCCTAAGCAACTTAGTGAGACCCTGTATCCAAATAAAATAAATAAATAAATAAATAAAAAGGGCTGAAGATATGGCTCAGTGGTTAAGTGCCCCTAGATTCAATCCCTGGTACCTACATGAATAAGTATCTAAATGCATATGCATCTAAGAGCTTGCAAATATATAAAGAAAATAACTAAATTTAAAGAAAAATGTAAACCTTCAAATTAAATTTGGAGATTTCAATATAGAGAGAATAATAAGAACAAAAGTACAGTAATATACTGTATTACTGTATTGATAGAATCTATTATTACTGTTTAAGTAGATATTATCCATAAATCCAAATATAGTTTAATTTTTAAAAATCAATTAGTGTAATTGACCACCCCATAACAGACTGAAGTAGAAAGTCACATGATCATTTCAATCAAAGGGAGAAAGGTCAATAAAATTCTATAGTTTTCTTGATTAAAAAAGAAAAAAAACTCATCAAAGAAGGAGTAGAATGGACCTACCTCAACCTGATAAAGAGCTAATAAACACACACACACACACACACACACACTCACACAAAAAATATAACAGTTGGAATCATGCTCATGGTGAAACAGTCCTTGAACCCTCAGAAACAAGGAGGGAAAAACAAGTCTCATCACTTCTACTCAAGGACTAACTATGACAATAAAAATTAAAACAAACAAAAGAAAAAAAAAACCTTACTAGGCAAACATTGAAAACACAATCTTCATGTAAATGCCATGGCTTTCTTTGTTAAATGTCACAAAGTATTTCTAAAACCCTACTATTGATTCTGCTGATGAGAATCAGGGCAGAGTCCCATTCCCCTGGATGTTGAAGATTGAACACCTGAGAAATGCTAAGACAATTGTAGAAAGCAAATTTTATTTAATGAACAGAGACAGACTTCTCAGAATAAAAAAGGACCCCAGAGTTGGGCTTCCTGCCCTTTTTATACATTTTAGATTTTCTTTTTTCTCATTCTCTCTCCTCCCCACATCCACCTTCAGAACCCAAATGGTGGAGTGATCAAAGGTTGGGATCAAAACTTCCCAAGGGTTCTGGCAGAAGAGAGCAGCCCAGCAACATTCATTAACAACTTGGACAACTCCTACAACTCCCTGCAGGGAGGAACAATACCCTAGAAGCAGGTAACCTTAGCAACAGGTAGAGAGGGAAGGGCTCTGGAGGTATTAGCATTTCATTTTCTTTCCTTTTTAACCAGCCTTCATGTTCCTGATCCAACCCAATCTTTCATTACCTGCACTGACCGTCCTTTTGCTCTGTGACCCCAGCCTCACTAGGACACAGTGATTTCTGTAAACTCATGTACTAGGTCAATAAACAAAGTTCAACTATAGTTTTACACACAACTAACAAATTGCAATTAAGAAAAAATACACTTACAAAGCATAAAAATACTCAAAAATCAATTTAACGAAATATGCATAAACTTAACAAAATATGTATAAAATATGCTACAATTAGGTACATTGTTCAAAAAAGTTAAGGGATTAAATAAATGGAGACTATATCATGTTAATGGAGCTGAACAACCAATAATGTTAAGATAATAAGTCTTCCCAAATTTACCCAGAGGATCAATATAATTTTAATCAAAATATCAATAGGCTTTTTCTGTAGAAACTAAAAACTTGATGCTTATATTTATCAGGAAATGCCAAGGTTCCTGGGTAGCCAAAATAGTTAGAAAATGTAGGGAGACTTGCACTGCCCTATTGCAAGACTCACCGTAAATCTACATTCATCAAGTCAGTGCTGAATGAAAAAAATAAATAAACTTACAGATCAAATAAGCATAAAAAAAGTGTTTATAGTCAAAAGAAGTTAAACAAAGGATAGGAGCTACATAAAACAATGCTCAGTACCCTTAGGCATTATGCAAATACAAAACAATCCAATGTGTTAGCACTACACACCCATTAGAAGGGCTAAAGTAAAGTGACTAATAGTACCAAATATTATTGAAGATGTAGAGTAACTAGAACTCTGAATCAGTAATGCAAGGAATGTAAAATATTAATTATAGCCACTTGGGAAAGCAGTTTAGATGTTTCTTATACAATCAATTACATAGTTACTATACAACCCAGCAACTCCAATGATGCACATTTAATTAAAAAGAAATGAAATTCTATGTCCTCTTGAATTCAAATATTCAAAGCAGTTTTATTCCCAGCAGCCCAAACCTTTGTAAAATAAATCAAATTTCCATTGACAAGATAATGGACAAAACAATTATCAGTATTCAGCAATTAAAAGGAATCAACTATTGATGGACATATACATCAATATGTTTAAATCTCAAAATCAATATGCCACATGAAACAAACTAGACTCAAAAGACTACACACTAAATGGTTTCATTTGTGAGCCATTCTGTAAAAGACAAAATGGTAAAATTACCAGTTGGTGAAGTTAGAATGAAGATCATCAATAAAGAGGCCTTAGTTAACTTGTGGACATAGTAGAAATGTTGTTCTGGAATTTGATTATGATAGTAGTTATGGTATTGTGCACATCTATCCAAACTTATTATCTACACATAAAATGAGCAAATTCTAAGTAGTTAAATTCTATCTCAATAAAAATAATTTTTGAACTATAAGATAAATTCTGTGTTCTTATCTCCCACCTTTAAGCAAAAAAATGCCTGATGTGATAGAAAGAGCAATTGATTCACACATAAGGTAGAAAGTAGAGAAAAGGACAGAAAACAAGAAGACAATTAATATACAGGAAGCCCTTTCCACATCTAAGACACTCAAAAAAATTTTTTTTGAATATTTTCTCATTAACTTCTTATAATATCTCTTATAAATGAAGAAAAATTGCTAGCTTTTGAAAGAATGTAAATAAGGTAATGTAGTTGATAAGGAGTTTGTAATGAGGGTTATTGTGTTTCTAAAATTTTGGTTCTAGCCAGTACCCCATGCTGTTTCTCCTGCAGGACAGACTTCCACACCCAGCTCTAAGCTTTATGCTCTATACAATTTTTTACATCACATAACCTCTGTGAGCCTATTTTACTTACTGTAAAATTAGATAAAAATTTACTAAAACTTATTTGGTTATTCTAAGAATCCAAAAAAAAAATTGTGTGCATGAAAGTACTTCTGTAACTATAAGGACTTAAATGTAATTTCTATAATTGCTAGTTTTCATTTTCTCACTATTATGTATGATGAGTATTAACTCCAAATTTCATTATTCACTAAATCAATAAATCCTCAGGTCTCTGGCTGTATTCAAAATGTCAAGATTCCAGGACTGAGGCTATGGCTCAGTAGCAGAGCACTTGCCTAGCATGCATGAGGCACTGGGTTCAATCCTTAGCACCACATACCAAAAAAATAAGCAAATAAAATAAAGGCATGCTGTCTATTTACAAATACAAAAAAAGAAAAAAGAAAGAATGAAAAGAAATATCAGAATCAGCATTTTAGCATGGTCAAAGAATAGTCTGCTGTATTAGACAAATTATCAACTATGAGTTCAACCGCGCAATAAAATACAATTAAAATGAAAATACAAGGCCACTGAGAAAAGTATTAGGAAGATCCAATAATTCCCTCCAAAAGAGCCAAAGAATGAGGACCCAGGAAAAATTAATCTTCCCAGAGTCATTTGACTTTGCATAAAGGATAATGGTCTATTTCTGGCTGAAACATCTAAAGGAGTTTGTCAACATTGTGTACTTATCTTATTTTACCTGTATTAAAAAATAAAACCTGAATATATTTCTCATGACCTAAGTTCATGTGGTTACATATGCCAATAAATCTCAGGGCAAAAACTCATTGTAAATGTTCTTCTTGATGACTTTCTCGATAGCATCCCTAAAGATTAGCAAACAATGCCAAGAGTTGATAAATGGGTTGTTATCAAATTTAAAAATTTCTGTACAGCAAAGTGAACAATTCAGAATGTCGAGAGAAAACATACAAACGGGAGAAAATCTTTGCTAGCTATTCTTCTGAGAGAGGATTAATCTCAAGAATATTACACCAAAAAATTAAAGAACCCAAGTAATAAATGGGCACATGAAATAAAGATACTTTTCAAAGAAAGAAATACAAATGAGAAACAAATATATTTTAAAAAATGCTCGACCTCATTAGCTATTATGGAAATGCAAATCAAAATTGCACTGAGATTTCATCTCATACCAGTCAGAATGGCAATCATGAAGAATACAAATAAGAATGAATGCTGGAGAGGACATGGGAGAAAAGGAACACTTTTACACTGTTGTAGGATTGTAAATTAGGGCAACTACTATGGAAAACAGTATGCAGTTTCCTCAAAAGGCTAGGCATGGGACTACCATATGATCAGTTATATCATCCTTGGTATTCATCCTGAAGAATTAAAATCATCATAGTACAGAGACACATGCATAACCATGTTTATAGCAGCACAATTCACAGTAGCTATATTATGGAACCAGCCTAGATGTCCATCAATGGGTGAATGGACAAAGAAACTGTGGTATGTATATACAATGGAATATTAATCAGCCATAAAGAAAAATGAAATTATGTCAATTGCAGGAAAATGGATGAGACCCAAGACCATTGTGTTAAGTGAAATAACTCAAATTCAGGAGGAGGTTAAGTGTCATATATTTTCTCTCCTACTCAGAAGCTAGAGAGGAAAAGGAAAAGAAAAATGGGGGTAGATCCCATGAAAATCAAAGGGAGATCAGTAGAGGAAAGAGTCCAAGAGGAAGAAAGTGGGGAGGGAGGGTGAAAGTGCTGAGGAGTGACATTGTCCGAATTATATTGTTATATTGTGTATTGTGTGCACGTATGAATATGGAACAACAAATCTCATCAGTATGTACACCTACAATGCACCAACAAAGACGTGAGGAAAAGTTCTTCTTGTTATTTTTTAAAAAACCTATGGCCATCACTAATTATGTATTTACAACACCGAAACCAAAAAATAAATTTTGATATATTGTAGCAAGGATGACTGAATGTTGGTCATTAAGGAACAGAAAAAAAGGATAGACTTGTCACTACTCTTCCAAATGCTTGTTTCTGCCTATGGAATTTCTCTATCTTAACATACATTGATGAAACTGATCTTTGCTTAATTACAACTATCTTATATTCGATAAAGGGGCTAAAAGCATGCAATGGAGGAAGGATAGCATCTTCAACAAATGGTGCTGGGAAAACTGGAAATCCATATGCAACAAAATGAAACTGAATCCCTATCTCTCGCCATGCACAAAAGTTAACTCAAAATGGATCAAGGACCTTGATATCAAATCAGAGACTATGCGTCTGATAGAAAAAAAGGTTGGCTCCGATCTACATATTGTGGGGTCGGGCTCCAAATTCCTTAATAGGACACCCATAGCACAAGAGTTAATAACAAGAATCAACAAATGGGACTTTCTTAAACTAAAAAGTTTTTTCTCAGCAAGAGAAACAATAAGAGAGGTAAACAGGGAGCCTACATCCTGGGAACAAATTTTTACTCCTCACACTTCAGATAGAGCCCTAATATCCAGAGTATACAAAGAACTCAAAAAATTAAACAATAAGAAGACAAATAACCCAATCAACAAATGGGCCAAAGACCTGAACAGACACTTCTCAGAGGAGGACATACAATCAATCAACAAGTACATGAAAAAATGCTCACCATCGCTAGCAGTCAGAGAAATGCAAATCAAAACCACCCTAAGATACCATCTCACTCCAGTAAGATTGGCAGCCATTATGAAGTCAAACAACAACAAGTGCTGGCGAGGATGTGGGGAAAAGGGTACTCTTGTACATTGCTGGTGGGACTGCAAATTGGTGCGGCCAACATGGAAAGCAGTATGGAGATTCCTGGGAAAGTTGGGAATGGAACCACCATTTGACCCAGCTATTGCCCTTCTCAGACTATTCCCTGAAGACCTTAAAAGAGCGTACTACAGGGATACTGCCACATTGATGTTCATAGCAGCACAATTCACAATAGCTAGACTGTGGAACCAACCCGATGCCCCTCAATAGATGAATGGATAAAAAAAAAATGTGGCATTCATACACAATGGAGTACTATGCAGCACTAAGAAATGACAAAATTATGGGATTTGCAGGGAAATGGATGGCATTAGAGCAGATTATGCTAAGTGAAGCTAGCCAATCCCTAAAAAACAAATGCTAAATGTCTTCTTTGATATAATGAAAGCAACTAAGAACAGAGCAGGGAGGAAGAACAGGAGGAAAAGATTAACATTAAACAGAGTCATGAGGTGGGAGGGAAAGGGAGAGAAAAGGGAAATTTCATGGAAATGGAAGGAGACCCTCATTGTTATACAAAATTACATATAAGAGGTTGTGAGGGGAATGGGAAAAAATAAGGAGAGAAATGAATTACAGTAGATGGGGTAGAGAGAGAAGATGGGAGGGGAGGGGAGGAGGGATAGTAGAGGATAGGAAAGGTAGCAGAATACAATAGTTACTAATAGGGCATTATGTAAAAATGTGGATGTGTAACCGATGTGATTCTGCAATCTTTGTAATGTTTTGAATAACCAATAAAAAAAGAAGGTAAATTTTAAATTACATTTATTTTCTGACTATAGATCCCCAATTTCCTCTTCTTTTTTAATTCTTAAAGCTTTCTTCAGAAAATTTGCAATTGTAAATTCTTTCTTTGCTTGGACATGTAAATCTCCCATCTTGCAGCCCTTGAAATATAATCATCAAGAAAGATAGGACTAAGACCTCCCAGTCTCTGTGGAGTATATAGGAGCCTAATCTCAATAAGCAACAATTAGCAAACAGAGGAGACCTAATGTCATTCACCAGTATCCCCACAAACATCACCTTGTACTTAAGGTTGGGTGTGGTAGCCAATGTTTTGTACTCCCAACACTGGAAAGACTGAAGCAGGAGGATCACTTAAGTCTAGAAGTTTGATAACACAGAGAGACCCTGTCTCAAAAACAAAAATAAAACCTAGTACTTTTCCATCTGTTTCCCATCAGAGTCTAATTCAATCTCTCTCATTGCAGTAGTCTTCCCATTGCAACCCGTGCTACAGTAGTCTTCTTTGCCCTTTAAACGAGTGACCAGTATAATTTTTCTTTAGCAAAATACACAAATATTATCTGCTATTATATTTTATAAGCATGCAATATGTTTCACTTTGCAGAGTGATTTTGATCTAGTATGTTATTATAGCCCTGAAGAAAGAAATAACACTACTATGTCTGGGGAAATGAGGCTAATATTCAGAGACATTAATACATTACTAAACTGCAGTTATTAAGAGGTATAAAACTTGAACCAAAGGATTTATGTTCAAGTCTAGAACTCTTCCAATTACATCTTACTTATAACTTAGTTCTAAAAAACATCTGAAAAATCATTATTAAAAATTTAGTTACCTAATAATATTTACTGAATTATCAAGACTTCCTGAAGTAAAAATAAAATCAATTTTGATATCTGCTGTGAGAAAACTCATTTTGTCTAATATCATGGCTAAATAGAAAATTAGATGTCATAGGTCTTCCACCAAAACAATGTTAAAACTGAGTTTGATTGTTGTTGATTGTATGTGTGGTACTGGGGATAAAACCCAGGGGCTTGCAAATTCTAGGGAAGCACACTACTTTTGAGCTACATCCTCATCTCCATCTGTGATTATTATTAGAATTAAACTTATATTGTTGTATTAATTTTAGTAAATATGCTCAATAAATTATACATGCATTTTTTGGTAGCCTCATGGGGATGTTAGGCTGAGAAATCTGTTGCCCTTTTATTTGATCATCAGTAGAGTTAAGATTAAATGTGCATTTTACTTTAAAATGTTGAAACAGCATATTCCTTTCTTATGCAATACCTTCCTCACTGTTACCCAAATAATAAACAGCATAAGAGTTTCAAGAAGTGCAATTTGCCTCGTTCTACTTCTTCTTCCTTTCCCTACTGAATCCTCAAAGTAGAATTATTGGGAATCTCTAAACTTAAAAATAAATGACTAAGAGAGTGCTGAAGCATGATGGAGCTAGCCTTTATCATGCTCCACATGCAGAGCCAGAACTCTTTGAATATTTATGAGATTATCTGCCAGATTATGTAGAGGACTAGGAGGCAGACACAGGCGTGTGCGTGCACACAGACACACACACACCATACACACACACACACACACACACACACACACACACACAGAGTCTTTATAATCAACATATGGAATTAACTAACGTGACTGTCACAGCTCTTCTTTCTATCTTAAATACTGATTTTTTTTTTTTTTTGTAAGGGGGATTGAACCCAGAGGTGTTTAACCAGTGGGCACATCCCCAGCCATTTTTTTGTATTTTATTTAGAAAGAGGGTTTCATTGAGTTGCTTAGTGCCTCACCATTGCTGAAGCTGGCTTTGAACTTGTGATCCTCCTGCCTCAGCCTCCTGAATTTCTGGGATTATAGGCATGCACAACCATGCCTGTCTAAATGCTGGATAATAGACAGTGTAATAATGGAAAATGCATCCAAAATCTTGGTTGTATTAATCTAAACAGAATTCATGCTGAGAAAATGTTCAACAATGGACTATTTGGGGGAAAATGCAAACACAGATGCATGTAATCAGGTACATAAAAATATTAAACTGCCTTCAGTCATATTGCAAAAATTAAATATTCAACCTAATAAAGTTTTCTGATTGCCTGAAAGTAACTGCATATGCCAAAACAAGGTTGCCTATTTTTCAAATCAGAATGTTTCTTTAAGACTTTGCATTTACTTACCACAGTGTTTGTACATTAGATTTCTCAGTGCAGTAGGGCCTACACTTAAAAACATTTTTCATGCCCTGCAAATGTACAAAATTAATCTCAAGAAATATATTTACACACAAAAGATTGTTTATGCCATATTTGAGGCATACTTTATGGTATCCAGCTATAACTGGTAATTCCAATTATTTTAAACATCATTGTGAAAGTCTAAAAAGAAAATCAAGGTAAATTACACTTAATTTACTTTAATGTTACCTGGGAAGCCACAGCATGATGCCTTTTCAGAAGTCCTGGAAAGGGAGGAGGCGTTGGCAGAAAGGCTGATAATTCAAACAGATAATGGTTTTTTGAGAGCAGATTCTTGTCTCATTTATCTCTTTATTTTCCCAAATTGCTTAGCATGAAGCCTCACACCAAGTAAATGGACAGTAAGTGTTAAGCTGACAGTGTTAGACTTTTAAAGACCTAAGAATTTTTCACCTAAGTATGAATCTTTGAAGTGTTGAATGTTAGCAGGCATTTAGCTGTTAAAGAAGAAAAGCTCATTTAGACTTCACACAAAGATTCTTGCCCAATTTCTTGAATTTCTTCATGCACCTTCAATAGATTCCTTTCCCTATACTGCAGTCTTCGCAGTAACAGGGCTTCTATGATGTGTCAAATAGTAGTAGCCTTAGAATTTTATCTATAGTAATTACATAAATATTTAGTGGTCTTCTTTAATCCTTCAAGTGACAAGAGAAAAACTGAACTCCTGAGCAACATTGTCAAGTTACAGAGAAAGTAGATTATAAAGACCTCTAAATTGATCTACCTCACCAAAACAGGTGCCTCTGCTGCTCATTTTTAGCAATTAGTTCTTATTGTTCCACGTCGGAAGGTTTCAAATGGGGATCTTATCAAATGGGGATCTTTAGATCTTTCTAAATGGGGATTCTAGGAGCTCAGGAGGACAGAAGCACCCCAGTACATTCCTGCAGTGCAGAGAGAGATTAATTAATTTTCATGCTGACTACAGCATATAAACAGAGCTGAATGAGAGAAAGCCTGGCCATTTTTCACCAGACTTTTAGGCAAAGCTCATTTTCTTGGACACTTACCTTAAGAGTACCAACTGCCCCTCAAGTCAGTCATTCCATTAGAACCATCATTCATGGACCCCTTGGCATTTCTTTTCTGCCTAGAATTTTAGAGCACAAAAGATCTTTGCAAAGTAGTGGATAGAAAAGAAATCAAGTTTGGGGCTGAGTTAGAGGGATTAGGAAAAATAATGTGCTTGCTTCATTTTTATTTGTAAATTTCGCTTTTATGAACATATTAAAATTTTGAAAACAAAAATTATATTTAACCAGGAAAAGATACCCTTATTTATTTAGTAGATGAGCTGTCAGACGCTGATGTTCTCCATCCTCAACTTAAACACTTTATTTCTTTAAAATTTCTTCAGTTGGAGAAACCTCAGCTTAATGATGTTCTAGATAATTATTGACACCCAAACCCACCAACTATGCTAAACAATCTTATCTTGGGCTGGAATAATTTATATGTATATTTTATTTCAAATGATAAAAAGAATATGTGTGTGTGTGTGTACAAGATATTTATACACACACATATACCTTAGATATATTAGAGTGTGTGCATCTGTGTGTGTATGTGTACATGTGTGTACATACATTGAGAAATGATCACTTATTTGGGTCAAAAAAATCTGTTAGAAAATATCAAGTTTATTAATATATTCACATTTGAATGATAATGGGAAATAAACAAAGAGAAATGTTACCATATGAAATATATTTTAACATTCACTTTCAAAGACAGAATGAAGATGGAAAATATAATGTAAAGCATACACAAGTACTAAGTAAACAGAACACAGTGGCAAAATATCAATAATATTTCATATTTATTTGTCTATTAATTTAGAGCTTGATCTAAATAAATAGCATCCATTTCACATTGTCAAGACAGATAATATAAGGTCGTTACTGATGATGGAAATCATAGGCATAAAGATGAAGAGAGAGATTCTTTCCCAATCAGAAATAGTCTACACTAGGTAATCTGCCATACCTTCATTTATTAATGACTGATTCTTGTTTTCTTTTCTTCACCTTACAAAACACGCTTTAAGAGTTTATATGCTAAAAATAAAACAATTAAGCACACTGTTTAGCACTCTAGGTGCATTAATGGTGAACTTTCATGATACTGCCAGATATGAAAGTGTTTATTTTGCAGTAAAGGATGATGCAATGAGCTACACCTCTGTGGATTTTATGCCTCAAATATGGAGAAAGATTGGCAGATCAGACAGTAGATGTTAGAGTTTAATGGGAAGAAAGAATGGCAGCTGGCAGGAAATGGATCAAAAGTGATCACATATACCCTTGCTTCTTGACAATGACATTGTGCATATGTATAGATGGGTATTTAGCTGAAAATATGGATGCCAGGAAAAGCATACAGGATCGAGGTATTCCACTTATATAACATGCCTCTTCACAAGGCTGAAGAGAACAAAGTTTCAGCACACAAGATCTCTGGAGCAAGATCATGACAAGAACACTGAAATCAGGTGTGTGATTCTAGGCAAATTACTTTACCATGCTAAATGTATGTCATTATTCACAAAAGCCTCAGATAATGGGTGTTGAAACTTAATTTATATAAAGCACAGATCCTGAAACACAGAAAACACACACGTGTAGGTTATAATGATTTTAAAAGAATCATGACAACATTAAAACCTTCTTCAGCCAATAATTGTACAAGTAAGATCTTATCATTAAAAGTTTGGTAACACCCGAATCTCTGGATTTGTCATGACTGACAGATTTTCTCCTTGGTAAGCTCAATGACTGATTCACAATTAGCTTCATTTGAGTCACCAAGAAGAAAGAGTAGGAGGAAATCCTCAGGTACACAGAGCTTTAAGACTTACATTTGCTGCTGTCAGGAATTGCACAGAATCTTTATAAATTCAAAGATTCATGTGGTGTTAAGATCATGGAGTTGTATATCCCCGACATAATTATTGGTTTCCTCTTCCTATTTCTCTCACCTACTCTCAAAAGTTCTTAAAATCTAATGAGGTGGGAACAATAATACTTTTATTGCTGTAAGTGACCTGAATTGTATGATTTTTATTTTCCTTCTTAGAAATAGTGGTAATAAAACATGGGCACATCCTGCCACTTTTCCCAGGGCTATGAAGGTGAATGAAATCATTTGAACAATGTAGCCCATTTGTCTTCAGCTTCAGTGTTCTTTGAAAATGCTGTACTTATTTTCTGTCACTGTCTCTGCTCATTTTCTGTGGTTCCCATCAGCAACAGAGTCGAATCCTACAAGACTCCAGATGACTTCCATGTGAGCTTTTCATCCCTACCTGAAATTTTTCCTATTATTATTTTTAGAGATCTAAGTTCAATTGAGGTCAGACCCTGAATGATTAAAAGTTTGCAAATGATGAAGAGCTGATTTGTTTCCCAGTATTGTCATAATAAAGTACCACAAATCATGTATCTTAAAACAACAGGAATTTATTCGGTCACAATTTGGGGGGCTAAAACGTCTGAGGGCTAGTGTCACCACAGCCATACGCCCTCTTGGATTCTGGATGGAATTCTTCCTTGCTTCTCCCTAGTGCGAAGGTCCTTGGTGTTCCTTGGCTTGCAGCTGCATCTCTCCATTCTCTGCCTTGCAGCTGCATCTTTCCATTCTCTGCCCAGCATCACCATGGTGTTCTCCCTGTATGTCCATCATTACATGACACTTTCCAATTCTGTTGAGGATGGCCATCATATGGGACTAGGACTCATCCCAATGACCTCATCTTAACTTGATTCTACACCCAAAGACCTTATTTCAAAATAGGGTCACATTCACAGGCAAAAGAGATGAGGACTTTAACAATTCTTCTGGGGGACACAGAACTCAACTCACAAGAAATCTTAAAAAGTACAACATTAGTGCAGATATTAGATAATATTTTTATATTTACATAATCAAAAGTGCTCAGAATAATATGGTAAACATGGTAGATGCTGCAATGCATATGGATTTGAATTTGACTTTTGTCCCCAGTATGACATAAAGTACCTTATATTTCCTTGATAACAATATAGAATAAAGCTCCAAGTTAAAAACTGTTTGGATCTAGTGATGACTCTAATTATTTAGTGGGACAAAAAGGATTTTTCTTGAAATCATGGTTAATTTCCCATTAAATTATATGTAAATGGGTAGAGTCAGGAAGTTTTAGATTGCATTTCTCTGCATTTTCCTGTTTCCCAAATCACTTTTTTCACCTTTAGAATCTCTGTTGATATTTTGCACTGTGTCACAGTCTTTGGAAACAAGAGTTTGGCAGTTACTTACAAAAGTCACCTAAGTAGCCAAATGAGGAACTGATTACATGGATTTTGATCCTTCCCAGCTTAGCCAACTAGCTAGAAACCTAATTTTGGAGAACTGTTTTCATTAACTATCTCATTCTTTTTAACTCTTCTCTGTCTTTTCCTGTTTGTTAGCTGAAGTATTTAGAGAATAGATGATATAAAACATTTCTTTCCAACTCAAAATCGTATTTGGTATATATGACACATCTATGCCATTTCATAGACTTACATATGTAATTTTAAGAAACACACATTAAGATCAGACATTTAACTCCAGATATTCTTAAATTTTAATCATATAATTAAAATATAACCACATAAGGAGTAAACTCCAGGATATATATACCAATATGTACAAATAGAGAAGCTTATTCTTCAGGACTATGTAATGATATTTACAATGAATTTGCTGAATAAGGAAATTTAATTTTATCTTATAATCTGGGTGTTCAGTACTAGCAGTATGGAATTCTGATTCTTAGTCCAGAATTGCCTGATGGGGTGTAGCACCAAAGCTTAATGTTCAGCTTTAGTGCGAGGTGCATATTGTGCCTCAAATGTTTTTTAAATGTAATTTGTTTACAAATGTTTCTTAGCCTGAAGAGCTTTGTGTATTGTTCAACTGCTCACCAGTCCTTCTGCCATATCAAAAGTTTATCACATTTACTCCACACCAAACTCTTACCTCACTAATGCCTAAAAGTTTTTCAAAAAAGGATTCCTGGCTTTTGTAAATTTTACTTAATAAAACAATTAAGTTGTGACTCACCAAGACAATGCTCCCATAACTAAATTGTCTATTTGAAATATGTTCAATCTGCCTAGAATTGCCAATGAAGCATTTCACTGCTGTGAACCAGCAAAATTTGGATAGGATTTGGATTCATCTAGCAACTCAAGAGACAGATGGTGTTAAAAAGATACAGATGTAGCAGCTTCCATTGATTCTAAATATGCCCCCTTTTCTGTTGTATTAAGCAGTTTCATTAGTCAATGAACTACTTGTTTTGCTAAAATCAATGATTAGCATTTTAAACTGAAAGAAAAAACATAAGGTAAAAACTAAAAACTTGGGTTATTACTGCTAAGGGGAGAGAAATTTCCAAAACAGAATTAATTAATTTTAGAAACGCATGAATTTTTATCACTCAATAATTTATTCACATATTTATTTTTCCAGTAAATAATTTTCAGCATGAACTATGGTAAGCATTTGAAGTTCAGTACAAACACAATTAAACTAAACTATGATACCTGTTCTTAAAATACCTTTAAAGAAGAAAACAAGTGAAGGATAGGAAAGCTCTAAATAAGTTAAAAAGTGAGAAGTGCTATAAAAGATAAAAAGTATTGTCAAACTGAGACTTGGGGAAGATTATTTGTAGCTAAATATCTGGATAAATAACATTCAAGTTAGAACTTGAGTGTCTGCTTATTTTCAATAACTGGAGATGGAAAAAGTAGGTACATGTGGCCCTATTTGAAAACCTCTGGAGACTAGAGTCAACTCAAAACAATGGAGCAAAAGCAACTCTCTGGAGAAGTCAGAGACAAAATTGGAAAGACCAGTAGTTTTGAGCAATGATTAAAAGATTTTCATTTTACTGAGCAATAAGGAACAATTAAAATTATTTGAGTACAGTCAGGTTATGTTTAATATGATTTATTTAGTAGTGGTTTATAGGATAGTTTGAAGGAGCAAGAAGCCTGAGGCTGAGATCTTTGGTTACAGAAATTGTCTATGACAGAACAATAAGAATAGAAATGAAAATGAAGGGGGAACCTAGAAGTTTAAAGGAAAAACTCTATGTGTCTCCATAACTGAGGAAATGTGGACAGGGCTAAAATGAGACCACACAGTGAAGTGCTGTGAGACAGAAATGTTAAAGAAGACCCCAAACTAAAGCAAAAGGGACAGGAAAAGAGTTATTGCTCCCATTCAACAGAAAAAAAAATAGGATATACATACTGGTTTAGGAAAGAATATGGGCAATACTTTGGTTTACTTCAAAAAGCATCATCCAATCAACATATAATATAATACTAATTGTAAATTCTCCAGTGACCATATTTGAAATTATACAAGAAACAGGTAAAGATTATTTTAGTAACATTTCATCTAAGTTTGAACATACATCATATTACCCAACATGATATATTATTGCAACATGTAATTAAATTATTAGCTCTTTTAAATTAGGTTATTTGTCTTTAAAATGATGGATTTTAAAGATGATGAGTGTTTTACAGTTATAGCCCATCTTAGCATAGCTTTGGTAAATTTCAAATGGTCAACAGCCACATGTGGCCAGTGGCTACCATGTGGGACAGAACAATTTCAGAAAGTTCATGTGAAAAAGTCCAAGAAGTTGAGTCAATAACCATCAGATGAAGTAAATTATGTACAGACTGATGAATGATAAAATATAAATATATAAGATCATTGAGGATGAAGACAAAAATAAGAGAGAGATTATAGGTATATTCTTGATAAATATTCACATTTGCATAGGCAGAAGAGATAAGTAGAGATGGGAAATATTATTAGAGGAATAGGGGAAGAAACAACAGAAGCCAAAGAACACAAGATATCTAAGGACTGAAAAATGCAGAATAATCAACTGCTAAACAGTATAAGGAATAAAGAGAATGAAAAATTTAAAAAGTTGATTAATTTAACTGTAAAGTATTGTGCTTACAAGACCAAGTTTAGCAAAAACTATTCTGTTCCCTGAATTTTAAAGTCCTTTGTAGTAATTTATAGTAACAAATGAAAAAGAATGCAAGAAAAGTACTGCACATGAGCCGAGTTCTTGAGATAGGAAGTCTCTAGCACCCTTTTAAGGTATTTAGGAGTGAAAATAAAGTGATGCTCTAATAGCATGAGAATGTATAAGGATTAAGGCACGTTGTGCCTTTAAGACTGTCAGAGACCTGAGCATGTCAAAGAGCCAAGGGAACAGGAGAATGCAGATACACGGGGGGCGGGCGGCGGGGATAGAATGCAGAAAAAGAATCCTAAATTAGAGATGTGTTTCTCTTATTAATGTAGAAAAAATAAAGCTTAGTGGATATAAAAATATGAGGAAATATAGTGAAAGGGAGATGTAATAAGAATAGTTTCATTTTCTTTGAGCTTTCCAGGGTATAGGAAAGACAATCCAATTGTGGGGTAGCAATAACACTCAAAAGAAAAGTGGAAATCTTTGTCAATGGACTAGAGTCAACTGAAAACAACAGTGGGAAGGGTGTTATAATATAATGGCATGAATTTGCTTTGAATCCCATTAGCAATTTTATTAATTTCTTTGTTTGCTCTCAATTACGTATTGGGACATATCCAACTTTAGGATATATTCTCCTCTGCCTATATAGTAAATCCTATTCTTTTTGCTTTTTTTTAGCACCTTCTAATGTACTTTACAAGAAATTTATTCATTATTTTTATTATATGTTGTCTGTCTTTCGTCTTTCTCAGAAGATTAAGCTTCTGAAGATAGGTTTATATTTTATGTTCCTCAAAAACTGACTATTTACAATAGGAGGTTCTTCATAAATATTTACCCAGTAAATTAATACCTGACCCTCTATTGAAACTTTCCCATAAACTTAAGCATGATGCCATGTTTATACGAAATTATATACTATCCTCTCCTTGAATATACCAATAATCTTAAGGACTCTTACTAACATTTAGTATAGTTTTAAAATCATTATGTTGAGAGTATAGGAAGAAGGTTATGACCTTACTTTAAAAAACAGCAAAACCTTTCTGTGCACAAACTGTCATAATAATCTATGTTGTGAGCAGAATCGAGGTATGTATAGATAAGCATTAGGGAAAGAAATTTGATCAGAACTTGCATACTGTGACTCATTCAGAAAATTCACTAAGCACCTCTTGAGTGCCAGGAGCCAGGTTTGGAAATATGAGAAAAAAGTAAACAAACAATTGCCTCTAATCTTAAAGGACTCATATTCCAAAAGGAAGGAGGGAGTTGTCAGAGAAGAACCAATGAAAACAGCAATAGAAAAAATTAAACTCAAAGAGAAAAATCAATAAGAACAGCAAATTCAACAAAAGTTATGTATCAAGACCAAGCATCTTAAAACCATTCCTCTACTGATTGGGAGTATTTTTAGTTTTATTATCCGTTAAAAGAAGCAGAGAGTAGGCAAGGAAAGGTCAATCGTCCTGTAAATTAGATTTTTGGGTTGAGTGCAACTGAGAAGTCTAGAATGGGTACCTTATTAATCCCTTGGCAGTTACATGCACGCTCTACTGGGAGCTGCCTCTTTTTTCTCTTGGGAAACTTTATCTTCTCCACACTGAAGCCATTCTGTGTTCATCCCTACTGCTGCTTTTGAAATGCTAATTACCACAGTAAAAATTCACCATGATACAGCAAAAAATTGTAACTACAACAATGATAATAAAATGTGACTTGATATCCTTTACCTAGAAAGATAGTAAGTGGTATTATCAGTATCTATAACCCTGCATCTTGACATTGTCCTTTATGGTCATTTTTATCTTACATTCCATACCCACTGTGACTTCATTCAGTTTTTTTTTTTTTGACTGTTCAAGTACATGTGCATTATTCTATCATATTTGATATCCACTTCATCATCCATTAGTTTTCATGTATATTCATACACCTATAGTTTTACTAAATTTAACTGCCAATTATTTTATGTTTAAATTTATCCATTCATCTATCCATACATAAGTACCACAAAAATTATCTTGCAAAAGTTTAATTTATTTCCAATTTAGCTATTTACACATACAATCTCAGAAGTGTAAAGGTCATCTAAATCTAAATTTTTCCGCTTAAAAATGAGGACACAAATATGCAGAATGTTAAGTAATTTACCTAAAATCACTTATCTATTTATGAAAAAGCCAGGTTTAGAAAATAATAAAATGTATTAACTGTTTTAGTTATACACTGATATTTGAATAACAAAACTCAATTTGAACAGAGCATAGAATATTGGACATAAATTTAACAGCATGGAAAATATTTCATTCAAATGATCTAAACTATTTAGGATACTTTACCAGAATTTCTTTCCCTTTCTCAATATTTCAAACTAACACAAAGCCACTCTATAATTTTGCGAGAATACCTGATTGCAGTATTTCTCAGAGATGGCCATTATTCCTATATCAAGAACAGTGCATTTCAAAACGAATTAATAAGGAAAATTGTCACAGGTTTACTCTATGGTCTTCACCCTTCTCTTTACACTTTAAAGGATTTCAAGAGGCCCTTGAAAAAATGTTTCCCTCAATGACAAGAATTCTTCAAACACATCTTAAATGTGCAATTGATATTCATTGCTCAAAATCAGAATCATTTAACCTTTACATAATGAATCCAATTCCCCTTCAGTCTTCCTCCTTATCATACATAAAATGCTGTAATGGTATCATATTCATCATAATAAACACAAAATGAAGATATCTTTAAAATGTATGAATAAGAGGTGGATAAATGTACATTGCTATATAATAAAATGAAAGTATGTGAACAAGTTCATGCAGATCAGCTGATAAACACAAAAGCTAGAAAACTGATGGCCAGTTCAAGTGCCTGGCAAAATCTGTTATAACTTGATCCTTAGCCAGAGATCACACATTTAATTTTCGCCAAACACCTAAAAAATTCATTTTCCATGAGTCCTATGAAGGTCATAGGATAACATTTTATGAATATGCATAATGTAGAGACAATAAAAAAAACAGACCTTGGAATCAGGAGAACATCTTCTTGACTGTCTACTGATTAGGTAGGAGGTCCCAGTCAACTCATTCATTCTGTCATGCATTTGTATATTCGTTACACACTTATCAGCATGTGCTATGTGCTTGGGATTGTGTTAGGTGTTGGCAATACTCTGGTAAATAAGGGCCACGTCATGTGCTAGAGCTCTGCCAGTAGCCCTAGTAAGCTGTTTAGATTTTCAGCTGAGATAAGAAATAATTAAAAATTTTTAGCAGGAGGATAACATAATTTGGTTTGTATTTTACAAGGATCACATTTTGCTTTTTCTATACACAATGGACTACTGTAGATATAGGAGTGGAAGACATTCCAAAACCACTTTCACAACTGTTACTTCATTGGTAAAGTAGGCAGGGAAGGGCTCTTCACATCCCTAGGTTTATTGAAGGATTAGAATTTGCTAAGTGGGAAAGCCCAGAGTATGGACACACACTGACAACGGACAGAGATAAAACAGTTTCTCAGTTCTTTCTCTACAACACAGCTGCATTTCAGGACCAACTCTACATGTACTCTGTTGGCCATCATATATATATATATATATATATATATATATATATATATATATATAGCACCCTGTGTTTAACAAGTCTCACAAATGTATGAAAAGTTTGTACAATTTTATCTTTAAGGAGTGACAAGACACAATGTTACTGACACAGAAACCATCATTTCCTAGTGGGTGATTTTATTCCTGAAATGTTATTATTATTCCATGATGTTTCAACCAAATTGAAATTTTATTTTTTTATACCTTTATTTTATTTATTTTTATGTGGTGCTGAGGATGGAATCCAGGGCCTCACATGTGCTAGGTGAGTGCAGTACCACTGAGCCACAACCCTAGCTTCCCCAAATTGAAATTTTAAGCCATCTTTGACTGTCATATTCTTAGTCATCATAATCATATCTTTTAAGTATCTCTAGAATTCATTCCTCCTATTTTAGACTCTAGTTAGCTAATTTTTAAAAATATTTTTTGGTTGTCAATGACCTTTATTCTATTTATTTATATGTGGTGCAGAGAATCAAACCCAGTGCCTCACATATGCTAATCAAGTGCTCTACCATGGAGCCACAACTCCAGCCCCTCTAATTAACTAATGTTTTGATTACCAAACAGGTTTTATTTATTTACCCTATTAGTCCATTTTTCTAATTTATAAAAAAGTAGACCTTTGTAGCTTTTATATACTCTGGGGCTCTGGACAATGAGATATAAAGAAGACAAAACTTTTAAGATTAGTCAAATTATTAAATTCATAGAGGAGCAGGATAAAGGTATGAGGAACTAGATTCAATGCAATATAGACACAGGATAAGGAAGTATCATGTACAATTTACTCCTGGCTCAGCGAGCATCAGATAAATGTAACATTTGACCTGGCTCTTAAAGAATAAAGTTAATTCTTTAATAATCTTTCTCTTCACTTCTTAGTACCAGTTCTAATCACTGAAAAATTTAATTCAATCCCAACAGCATAGTTTTGACCATTGTAAGAACTTCTGTCCTTTTATGCCTAATCATAAAGTCTAGTTTATGCTTTGGAATTCAAAGTCCTCAATATGATTCGGTCTTCTGTTCCTCATTTTCCACTATGGAGTTTCTCAATGTCCAGGATACACCATTATTGATGCTCAAGATTATTTAGATGGATAGCTATTCTTTTTAAAAATTTTTTAAAATATGTGACAGCAGAATATATTATAATTCTTATTACACTATAGAGCACAATTTTTCATATCTCTGGTTGTATACAAAGTATATTCACACCAATTCGTGTCTTCATACATGTATTTTGGAAAATAATGATTATCACATTCCACCATCATTTATAACTCCATGCCCCCCTCCAACCCCTCTGCCCTATCTAGACTTCGTCTATTCCTCCCATACTCCCTCTCTCTATCCCACTATGAATCAGCCTCCTTATATTAAAGAAAACATTTGGCATTTGATTTTTTTGGATTGGCTGACTTCACTTAGCATTATCTTCTCTAACTCCATCCATTTACCTGCAAATGCCATGATTTTATTCTCTTTTATTGCTGAGTAATATTCCACTATGTATATATGCCACAAATTTTTTTATCCATTCATCTATTAAAGGTCATCTAGTGCCAAATGCCAATGTCTCGGCTTGGCACAGAATCACGAGCCACCACACAGCTTTGTAGGTTCAAACAGCAATTCTTTATTCCCGATCTCACACCGCCTCCACACAGGTTCAGGGGCAATCCCAATCCCCTGCACAATTCAAGTCCTAAATACTTTCTCTCCACGAGAACTCTGATTTTCTGTTGTGATCAAAGGGCCTGCTCACTTTTCCCAATGAGTGAATGAACGTAACAGTACAACGGAGAAGCTTGGTAACTGTGCTGAATGGAATTGAATTGATCAGACCATGGAAGATCCAATTCCCTCAAGGCCTCTATTGTTAAATGTCATTTCAGATTTAGCAAAGATGAATCATGGCTTCTGAAAGACCATGTTTAAAATAAGCATCTGTTGCCTGGGAACAGAGTGAGTCCCGCTGACAAAGTTTTATGGATTATTTTATCAAATTAGCTCATATCAGCAAGAAACCCTATGAGTGTGAGATAGAAAAAGAGAAAAAACAAAAGAGAGGTCATCATAATGATGATGGTCATTTGTATAGAATTTTACCATTTCCATATACATATTTCACCTCAGGCTTCTTGTGTCTATATTACAGATAGTATTATTGTTGTGTTTATTCCCATATTTCACTGAAATAATACAAATAAAGTTAAGATCAGTACTGATTGTCTTCATGCTGTCCTTCCTTTTTTAAAAAAGAAAGATGAGTTTTCATCTTTTAACTTAAATTATCTTAATTCACAAATTATAATTGTTTTAGGATAAAATTTTAAATCAAGGAGAAAACCAGTCCTTTTTGTGTGAGAAACTCTCTATTCATAAATACCATCTCCCATCAACTCTTCTCTTTGTTGGAACATTCATACAGTTCACTATGTGAAATTATTTTTGAAAATTAAAGTTAGTTTTAAGGTTATTCTCTTTAGCTATGTTTTAAATTATACAAATGTACATTCTCTGAGATGAAAGTTGTTTTAATGATTAAAGACTAATTCTAAATATTCTATATATATTAATGATCACTTTTATCTCAAAGTTTGTTAGGAAAGAATATTTCTAGAACATTTCACGGAGTAGTGTGCAAATTTTCCCCGACTCTTCTTCTCAGAGATGAGAATAGGTGAAGTAAGTTTTCATAGCACCAAGTACATTTCTTTTAAGTCAAAACTATAAAAGAATCATGGGTCAAAGGAATATTCCATTATCGAAAAGGAAAGTACTCAGAAAAAAAAAAGTACTTCTTTTTTCTTTATTAAAGTCTAGAGTGAACTTACCTGTCAGGGTTATCAGAATTCAATCAAGGAAGTAGAATACCTGGGAATATTAGGGAATAAGGGCTTTGCTATAGGGCTAGATGTCACAGGATCTGGGAAAGAGCTGGGCATCGAGGTTTAGAGTGGAGGGGCTGGAGGATCAGAATAAGGGTGCTAAGCTGCCTTCCTGAAGCTCTGACAGTGGGTACATGGTGAGGCATTTGTGGGAATCTAAGCCAGGTATGTCTGTTTATGGGTGTGTGGCCCAGGCAGGCAACTGATAGAAAGTGCCTGGAAGTCTGTCACCTTTGCATTTTCTGGTAAGCCCAGGTCAGAGTAACTGAAAAAAAGGACAGCTGTCAGAGAGAATTTTACATAAAGCAGTGATAAGTGAAGACAGGCTGAAACCCACAGGCCCCATGCATTAAACCATTGTGACCTTCAGAGAGAAGTGACTTCTCCTTCATCTCTTCCTTCCATATCTTATGTGTAGTTTTGGTCAGCTCTGACTTAGAAGCATGCAGAAAAGGAATTCTAGAAAATGAATTACCTGTTCAGTCAAGTTGACTCCAAAAATAAAAAATAAAAAATTGAACTCAAGTTTCTTTGAAGCATCAGTGTATCAGTCATTAAGTGAACAGAATGTATGTTTTGGAGAAATTCTGATTCTAAAATATCTTGGATGGAATCCAATTTCTAAAACTAGGAAAATATTAATTAAGCATTTTTTATAGTTGACAATATTTAGAAACCAGATAGGAAGATTGACATCAGAATCTCACCTTCACATCTATATAACAAAAATCCATAGTAAGTAAGACAACATAATTATGTATGAATTATGTAATATGCTTTCTCAAGTTCATTGCATTGGAATAATCTTAGCGGATCTCTCAGTTTATCTATAACAAAGGATCAGCCTTCATTAAGTAAAATAGGTCTGAATTTTCACCATGGAAACTAGAAACAAATAAAGCCTAAAATAGTCAGAATCCAAAAGTACTAAGTGGCAATGTCAACTCACCTGAAAAATACCACTTGTTTATTCTTTAAAGTCTTAACTTAGGTAAGTTAAGATAGTCTTTAATCCATCCATCAGGTCACTGAATGTAAAAACACTAAATGGACTGATTTCAGAAAAGGAACCAGAAATCACTCAAGAATAGTGAACATGGGGGGATGCTACAAAAAGGAGCTTCAGGCAGCTGGACTGACACAAAAGAAGAGTCCTGATCATTCTTTCCTGCTATAAAAATGGAATCAAGATGAAGGCAACAGACCTCAACTATGTAGCATGAGCGAGAGGATGTTTTGGTCAAGATCAAAATACTCCACCGAATTATCCCCTAATAAAATCATTGTGTATGATTCCTGGAGCTACTTCTTCTCATCTCAGCTCTCAGCACTGCCTTATCCAGTTTTTCAAATGTTTACTTAATCCTACTTTTTAGATGCTCTGCAAAAAAATCATTCCTTGAATAAACGGAAATTGTCACCATGCTAGTTAATGAATTTGTAAAAATGGATATGACATAGTTCTCTTAAAGTTCTTGCTGGGTCCACTTAATAAGCTCTCTTATGAACTAGAAGAGCAAGATGATCCAGTGCCCTCCAAAACATCTTAAATAGCTGTTAATCTCCAAGAGCCACTTTAAATTACCTAAGGATGAAAACAAAACAAGAAAAAAAAAAGCAGAAAGTGTTGAGGAAGACCAGAAGAGGGAGCAGAAAAAGGAGGCCAGAAAAGGGAAGTGAAGGAAGAAAAGGAGGAGACGAAAAAAAAAAGGAAGAAAAGAAGAATGTTTAGAGGTGTAACTGAAAAATATTAGTTAGAAAAGGCAAATATTTTAAATATATATGTATATGTAATTCTAATTTTTTTGTATATATAAATTCTAATTTTTGGATGGTAATTTCTGAAGGTCAATTTAATTATCAGTGAAGTAAAAAAGATGTTTTATTTTATTTAGTCCTTATTTCACGTTACTATTTTACTCTACTTCTTTATATAATCATTTTAAAATTTTGAAATGTTTAATATCACTCCTTACATTTTCTTTTGCACTATGTTTCCTGGTTTTATATATTTATGTATATTATTAAATTAAATGAATGGTGTCCTCTCCAATGAAGGGCACCCACACAGTCAATTATTCTTTGTTGACATAAACAAATGGCAGTCAACAAATTTTTTCCTTATGAATATGCACTGAAATTGGAGATAGATAGACCTAAAGTGGCTTGACTGCATCCTAAGTATTCTCTAGTATCATAAGTACATTGACACATTGATTTCTCTAGAGGCTAACAGCCTCCAATCCCATTTCATGCTGTCTTATGAAATGAGAAACTTACAATGACCAAATATGCCCAAATGCATGCTTTTGTAACTGTTCTTTACAATGTAATGACTGCATCTCTTGTTAACCATGATCTTTTTATATGTATAAATTATGTGGGTTCAAATGAACTGTTGTCCAGGATCTACCCTTTCCTGACTGTGGATCTATCCTTTACTGACTTTTAGCAACTCACTGTTATTTTTTTATCTTCATTTTTTCATGGCAATACTCACTGAGCACATACTCTTTATTTTAAGTCTGTATCACCTGATATATGTTTCTTCACTAGAAGGAGAATCACCATAATGCACTCTGAAGATGTTATTCAAAGTGACAGGTGGATCCCACCCTCAGAGAACTCTTGGAAATTCAGGGAAGTCTTCGCTAAGGAGAAATTTAATTTTCAATCTATAAGGAATTGGTTAGTTAAAATTTTAAAAGCAGAAAGACATGCAGCTCAGTGGTAGAGGACTCACCTGCCTTGATGCATCAGGCTCTGAGTGTAATCTCTAGAATTGCTAAAAATAAAAAAGTAATTAAAATTAAAATTGTTTAAAAAATGAAGGAAAGCAAGATAGTTTGGGGGTTTGGAAGGTAGTCTACATAGAAACCAAACAATAAATTCAGCAGACTTTAAGAGAACCACTCTCAAGTCAGAATCCTGTTAGGAAAAGCTGTGCATAAAATGACATTAAAGAGACAGAGGTGTTAACAGGAGACCCAGAGAAGCAGGAAGGTGGTTCCAAACCACTTTGGGCACTGCCACACATGAAAAGCACTTGATTAGAGAGAAATATTTACGTATAGTAAGGGAATATTGAAACATTCTACAAGCAACATGCGTCACTTCTTCATCCTGTATTTCTTCTAAATCTATGCACCTGTTAAAGTAGCCACTAGCTGCGAGTGGCTACTCACAGCTTGAGCAATGATTAATATGAATTGAGATATGCTAGACATATAAAAATGCCAGTTTGTAAAGTCTTGGTATGTAAAATAACTTATTAATAATCTTATATTCATTATATGTTGAAATTATCATGTTTGAGTATATTCTAAATATTGTATTGAATATTGATTTTATCTATTTCTTGTTATCCTTTTAATATGGCCACATATGTGACTCCCATTGTTTACTTATTTAACTGTGCTGTTCCTTTTCATTTGCTTCCTGGGCAACCAGAAAAAACTGAAGATTCATCTGGAGAGAAGATTTATTTTTATTTTTTCTAATTACTTATACATGATGTAGAATGCATTTTGACATATTCATTCTTCTGGTTGTACATGATGTGGAAGATTGTGTAATCACATATGCACATAGGGTAATAATGTCCAATTCATTCCATGGTCTTTTTTACCCCCAAATCTCCTCCCCTCCTTTCTCTCCCCTCTGTTTAATCCAAAGTATCTTTATTCTTCCCCAGTCCCCCTCACCTGGCCTTTTCATGACTTAGCATCTGCATATCAGAGAAATATTTTGGGCTTTGATTCTTTGGGATTGGCTTTTTCACTTAGTATAATGCTCTCCAGTTCCAAATATTTACTGACAAATGCCATAATTTCATTTTTCTTTATGGTTGATTAATATCCCATTGTGTATGTATCTACCACACTTTCTTTATCCATTCATCTGTTGAAGGGCATCTAGGTTGGTTCCATAGTTGAGCTATTGTAAATTGAGATGCTATAAACATTTATGTAGATGCATCATGGTAGTATGCCAATTTTAAGCTCTTTTGGTATAAACTGAGGAGTGGGATAACTAGGTCAAATGATGGTTCTATTCCAAGTTTCTGAGGCATCTCCATTCTGCTTTCCATAGTGGTTTCATCAATTTTCAGTCCCACCAGCAATGTATGAATGTTCCTCTTTCCCCAAAACCTTACCAACATTCATTGTTACTGTATTTTTGATAATTGCCATTCTGACTGTAGTGAAATGAAATCTCAGTGTAGCTTTCTTTTGCATTTCACTAATTGCTAGAGATGTTGAACATTTTTTCATATATTTGTTGATCAATTTTATTTCTTCTACTGTGAAGTGTCTGTTCAGTTTCTTTGTCCATTTATTAATTGGGTTATTTGTTTTTTTAGTATTGGAGTTCTTTATGTAACATGAAATTAATGCTCTGAGATGCATGTGGCAAAGGTTTTCTCCCATTCTGTAGGCTCTCTCTTTACATTATTGATTGTTTCCCTTGCTATGAAGAAGCTTTTTAGTATCATCATCTCATTTATTGATTCTTAATTTTAATTCTTGCACTATAGGAGTCTTGTTACAGAATTCAGTTCCTAAGACAACATGGTAGAGATTTGGGCCTACTTTTTCTTCTGTTAGGTACAGGGTCTCTATTTTAGTGCCTAAGTTCTTGATCCACTTTGAGTTGAGTTTTCTGCAGGGTGGGAGATAGGGATTTTATTTCATTTTCATATAGATTTCCAGTTTTCCCAGCACCATTTGTTGAAGAGTCTGTCTTTTCTCCAATGTATGTTTTGGCACCTTTTTCTAGTGTGAGATAACTGTATTTATGTGGGTTTGTCTCTGTGTCTTCTATTCTGTACCATTGGTCTAACTGTCTGTTTTGGTGCCAATACCATGCCATTTTTGTTACTAGGACTCTGTAGTATAATTTAATCGCTGGTATTGTGATGCTGGAGTGAAGATTTTTTATGACCAAAATAGGCAATTTTCTTCTTATTAAACTTGAACCTTGCAGAAGATCACATACAACCCTGAGCTGATTCCAACTAGATTCCCAGGAAAAAAAAAATCATGTAGATAGATTATATACTATATTGACTTTAGGAGAGCAGTTTAGAAGATTATGTAGGAGTTAAAATATATGCACATATTCTATTATATATTAGCAAGATATGTGCTCAGAGAAGACTCCCACACACCACTTAGAATACTAGCTTAAATTTTTCCACTAGTAAAGTAACTCTGAATAAAGAAAAGGGGAACAAATAATAACTAGCAGTAGTACAGTAAATGCCACATACTCCAGTTAAATGGCAATAATTGTTTTCCATGAGTGTCTTTAAAAATTGTCTTGCCAGGATTATTTTCTTAGATATGGACATTAAAAGAAACCCATTACATCTTATTAACATTTTATGATTTATCTTTTTCATTTTGGAAACAATTTAATGAACTTTATTAAATTCTGTTGTGTGCCAACACAGCTGAAAAAACCTACATTCCTAGCCTTCAAGGACCTCTCAGTACAATAGAGGAGATTGATGCACAAAGACAGAATGAAAACGGTTGAAGAATAAAGTTACCTCCCAGATACAAAATAATATTCTTCGTGTGACGAAGTGTATCTGTTTTATTACCTATATTATCTATATTTATTCTTAATAACTATATGACTACTGTCCAGAAAAACTTTAGTTACATTTAGAAAATATCTCATATGATCTAAATATTGACGCTGACTCTTTATTGAAATAAAATAATTAGTGTATATACATTCTTATTGGAATTTCATATTTCATAATTATGCAGATATCAGAGATATAATGTATTTTCCAAACACTTTGAGTCTTAACTGATTTTGCAGACTTACCTAGTTAGTGTGGTTCCAACAAAATCATGTGTAAAGAGTGTTATTTATTTACAGAGGAAGTGTACCATGAATAGAAGTCACTGTGGACTTTCTTTCAGTGCCCCATTTACTCTAAGATATGCTGCAGATTTTGCTGGGGAAAAGAAGGCCTGATATTTTGACGTTAAGCACTTTCTCTCAGTGACCAGCTCTTACGTTTATTCTGAAGCACTAAATGGTTACCATAGCTTCTAGCATGGCCTTATAATAAACTTTGAAAATGTTCAGTTAAGGATCACTTTAGTTTTCTTGCCAAATTTCTAAATCTGAATCAGTAGACTAATTGGAATGTCTAATTAGCTCGCCACATCTTCTTTACTCTTAAAAATATTTCAAATGATATATTTTGAAAATCATACAATGTCATATTTTACATTCAGATTTCCATTGGGTTGGATGGGAACATTTCACTTTTCCCCTACAGGACTGCAGAGTATTGGAGTATTTTTTTTTTTTTTTTATATTTCCATTTCTCCTGGGCTTTAAATTTCCATCTGGAAGAGGCCTTTGAGGAAAGAAGGAAGAGACTTTCATTCATGAAACTGGCTAGACAAGATAATTATGATGTAAATAAGATCATTAAATTTTGGTGTTTTAAAGAATATCATTGGGTAACATGGATTAATATGGGTCACTCTGTTTTCAACACTGAGTAAAACTTGGACAGAATGCTTAGGCAGCTCTTTGAAGTCTCTGAAGAGTAGTTAGTAGACTAATTGAAAAGAAACCCTGAATTCAGTTATCCATGAATCAGTGGTGACTTTTCCTCTAATGTTCCCCAACCAACACAGCATTGAACATGAAAGGGTTGATGAAGGTCAGGAGAAACCATCTAGGTTCTCCCCAGGGAGGAACAAAAGGAACTCAAAATATTTAGGGGAGTGCAGAAATTATCCATCATCCATCATCATATTCCTTTCTCTTTTTTTCATTCTGTGGCCAGATCTTAAGTAATCCTGTGGCTTGACTGGAGTTCACAGAAGCTCATACTCCAAGTGTATGGAGTCTATCTTTCAACTACTTTCAAAAGAGGAATTGTGGTTCCAACAAAGTGGAGCTGGCCAACGATAACTGTTAGTTTTTGTCCAACTTATCCTTCTACTGTGTGGCTGTAAGTATAGATATACCTCAAATGGCACTAAATAATTAAAACATTAGCTTCCTAGTGGAAGACAAAAGAGAAGAACCCCCAAGGAACTGTAATTCATGAGAGATTCTGAAGAAGAAACTAAGGAAATCAACTCCAAATATTTTTATAAACTTTGTACTCGTTCCTAAACTTATGTCTATGTGAATCTGATATTTTTCAGCATATTAAAAAAAAGAACTGAGTAGATATGCACTGCTCATGTCTGAGACTGGCCACTAGGTGGCACATACACTGGATGGATGAAATCAGATGCTCTCAACTTTGATTACATCTTGATAAACCCATCATTAGATGAAAATAGAAGAAGCGAAAACTGTACTTAATGCACCTAACCTACCAAAAATTTTAACTTAGCAACATAGTACACAGAAGAGTATTAGCTGTTTTCCCTCAAGGTTTCAAAGGTGACACGGAGCTGTGGCTTACTACCATTGCCTAGCATTGCAAGAGTCATCAGAGAGTAAATTGATACACTGCTAGTTAGAGAACAATCAGAATCCATTTTAAGTGTGGTTTCTACTGAATGTGTACTGTTCTTACATCATCATAAAGTTAAATAAAAAAGTAAAACCAAGTCAGGAATCATGTGTAAGACTAGAATTCATTCAAAATTATTCTGGCACTGTAAACACAGTACAAAAGAAGCAAGTTAGAACTCAAGATTGAAACTAACCAGCTTGACTTCTTACTAAAACAAATGTGTCAAAATACTCCTTAAGATTTAAAGAAGACTCAAAGTCTCATAATGTAATATAGTATTCAAAATGTCCAAGATACAATAAAAAATTACTTAGTATACGAGCTATCAGGAAAATCTCAACTTGCATAGGAAAAGTCAATCAACGTATGCCAATGTGCCATGACAAAAATTTTGTAATTACCTTACTCTTGAAATCAAAGGAGAAATATGTCTCCAAAAATGGAAAATATAAAGGAATATGAAATGGAGAATTTGGGCATGTATAAGAATGTAGCAACAAATCTCACTACTCTGTCTTAATCAGAATGAATCAATAAAAATATATAAGTATAAAGGACATGGGCTGGGGATGTGGCTCAAACGGTAGCGCGCTTGCCTGGCATGCGTGCGGCTCGGGTTCGATCCTCAGCACCACATACCAACAAAGATGTTGTGTCCACCGAGAACTAAAAAATAAATATTAAAAATTCCCTCTCTCTCTCTCTCTCTCTCTCACTCTCTTTAAAAAAAAAAAAGGACATGCCAAATGGAAATCTTAGAACTATAAACACAATGATAACAGCAACAACAAAATTTAAAAACAAAAGTACAAACAAAATAAAACAAAACTGTTTCTTGAAAGACTCAGGGCAGACTGAAAATGACATAGAAAAGAGTCAAGGAATTTCTAAATTGATCAGTGAAAATGACTCCATCTAAACAAAAGAAAAGGTGAAAAATTGAAAAGACCCCCTCAAGATCTGTGGCAAAACAATAACAACAACAACAACAAATTCTAGCATTAATTAGTATCCAAGAAGAGAAGCAAAAGTGTTGGGTAGAAAAGAATTTTTAAAAATAATAGATTTTAGCTATTTGGTCAAAGAACTAGACCTACAGATAAAGCTCGGTGAATGGCAAATAGGATAAACTTAAACCAATCCTTTCACATATTCATGATAAACTTCTCACAATTAAAGACAAAGAAAAATCCTGAAAGCACCCAGAGAATAGAGAGATGTGGTACAAATCAGAGAGTAATTATGGAAGCCAGAAGGAAGTAGTACATTTTAAAGTGTTGAATGAAAAAAAAAAAACTGTTGACCCAAAGTTCTGGATAGATGAAATGAGATGAACATATCCCTTACGAATAAAGTGGAATAAAAACAGTTTTTCATAAAGAAAACACAAAGTGTTCATTGCCAGCAAACTTCCTCTAAAGGCATTGCTAATGAAAGTTCTTCAGGCCAAAGGGGAATAAGACTAGAAAAAAACTAACGACATCAGCATTGAAGGAAGAACAACAATAATGACAACAAAAATGGCAAACAACTCATTAAAAAAAATAAGTTGTTTTCTCCTTGAGTTCTCCAAAATATTTGAAAATTGAAAGCAGAATTTATAGCATTGATGGAAAACAGCACATAGAGTTAATATAAATAAGCTTGACAGATCTATATGGTGCTAAACTTTCTACATTTAACCCAAAGTGGTAAAGTATAAATTTTAAGTGACTGTGAAACTTAAATATGCACATTGCAATTCCTAAAGAAACTACCTAGCAACCAAAAAGAATTCAGGTAAAGTGAAACTTTGAAATAAAATTATAAGAGGGAATTAATAGATGAAACAAACAGAAAGCAAATAATATAACAGTAAAACATGATGTAAACATAACCATAATTACATTAAATGCAAATGGTTAAATTATACATATTAAAAGACAAAGATCTTCAGGCCCCTGTGTTCCAGGATTCATCCTATCTTGGTATTACTGGCAGGTCGTGGAACTTTTAAGTGGTGTACAGTAGAAGGTCTTAAGATTATTGTTGTCATGCCTCTGAGGGGATAATGTGTCCCCTGCCCCTTCCTCAAAATCTCTTTCACTTCCTGAGTGTGAATTGAACAGTTTGTTTCTGCCATTATGTGCTGGTTTATTTTTTTTTTGTTTTGTTTTTTGTTTGTTTGTTTTTTAGAATCCCCCAAACAATGGGGTCAACTGAGCATGAGTTTTAACCCTCAAAAATCTGAGCCAAATAAACCTTTTCTCTCTATAAGTTGATTATCTAGGGCATTCTTTATTGTGATGGAAAGTTGACTATTATAATAATAATAATAATATGTAAAGAGATTTCTTATGAAAAATTGGCTCATGCAATTGTGGAGGCTAAAAAGTTCCAGATCTGACAAACTTAAGCTGGACACCCAGGAAAGCTGATGGAATAATTAAAAACTCAGCAATAGATCTAAGAACCAGGAGACCCAATGATGTAAATCCTGAACAAGTTAGTAGGAGATCATGATCCAGCTCAGAGGCGAGGAAGCAAAAGGGGCAAGTTTCTCCCTCTTCCACCTCAATGGGTTGTATGCTGGCCACCCATATCAGGGATAGCAGTCTACTCTACTGAATAGCGTAGATTCAAATTTTAATTTTATCTGGATTTATTCTCACAGCCACACCCATAAATAGTTTAGTCTAGATATATTGTGTCCCAGGCGAAAATATATGCAAAATGAATCATTGCAATGGGGCTGGCCCAGTGTCTAGTCTCCTTCTACTGGGACAAAAATGGATCTAGTTTCCCCAGGATTTTCCTGGAGGAGTTGCTTGCCTTCTGACAAAGACAGAGAAAGTGAACCAGTACCCAAGAGACCATTCTTTCGGCATATATTCCTTATATTCAGCAGGTTCTGAGTCCTGGAACTGTGGACAACTTGCACTATATTTCTGACAAGTCAAGGGGATTTACGAAACAAGATGTGTTTCTGCTGGGGGAAAAAAAAAAAAAAAAAATATATATATATATATATATATATATACTGAAGCCATGTAGAGTAAATAGACTTGACTAATTAAAATACAGAAATAAACACCATTGAGTTATCTATCCTTCATGATCAGACATGGATTTCACTTCTCTTACTTGGGATTGAATCAGACAGTCCAAATAGAATAGAGGAAGTGTCATATGTTGTCTCTTTGTTTCTAGGGTATAGTCCTGGACACAGGAAAAAAGATCAGGGTGACAATATTGTTTACAATATTGTGCACTGAGTGAATGTGTGAAGAATCTACCTTAACAATTATATATTGAGAATGGGTGTTCTGATCCAAAGAAATAAATCAAACTAAGCATGAGATAAAAGACATATCAGACAGGACCACACTGTCAGGGGAAAGTGAACTCTTTTCCAAGTACCAGAGAAATTTGTGATAACTTATTCATCCTAACAAAGTGGCACTGTGAACACTGACAGCAGAAGCAAGAAATAAAGCTGGTTTTCTATAAAGGTCTAAATCTTTAATGGATATCTGAAATGATTTTGAAGGCCACTGTTTTAAGACAGAACTTATCAGCAGCCACATTTATTAGTGTCATCAAGAGCCATATGTTTTGTGCATAAAGTAAGCACTTGTGTAAGGAGGTTTCTTAAACAAACATTTCTTTGGTCTCAGAAAAAAAAAAAAAAACTGTCCTTGAATCAGCTTGAAGATTCAGGCAAGAGCCTAATATAAGGCTAAGTACCATATCAAGAAATCTTTAAATACACTACTATCCCATTTCTAAAGTATTATGCAATATGCTATAATACAGCAGGGACATTTCAGAAATTTAGAACCAATATCACCTATTAGTCAAGTTATCTAGTTATATCAGAAAGGAAGTCTTCAACTCATAATCTTCCTGAATATTTACAACCTATGAGTTCTTTGGGAAGTTGGTATAATCCAGCCTTGAATAGTCACTAAATATTAGCCATAATCTCTTAGTTTATTTAGTTGAATGATTTTCAACACCTATAGATGAGAATCACTTCTCTTTACTCTAAACCAATTACATCAGGATTTCTTGGAATGAGAGTTGACCCTTAGTATATATTTCAAATGTTCTCAGATTACTGTAATATGCAATCAAGTTTAAGAACCAATGAATGTATGCTAAACAAGAATAGAGATTAAAATCTATATGTGAACTATACATGATAATTATATTGGAACTGAAATAATCACTTTTTGTTTGCTTACATAAATAGCAAAATCTGAAATGAAATCAGCTTTCTTAATTGTCATGGCTTAGGTATGAGGTGTTCCCAAAAATCTCACATGTGAGAAAATACAAGAAAGTTTAAAGGTGGAACGATTGGGTTATGAGAACCTTAACCCAATCAGTGAATTAATCCTCTGCTAGGAATTAACTGAGTGGTCACTGAAGGCAAGTAGGGTATGGCTGGAGGAGGTAGGTCAAAATTATACCTCATGCCTTTGAGGTATAATTTTGCCCCTAGCAATAGAGTCATCTCTCTCTCTCTCTCTCTCTCTCTCTCTCTCTCTCTCTCTCTCTCTCTCTCTTCCTCTGTCTGACTCTGTTTCAGTCTCTGTCTCTCCCCACACCCCCTCTCTGCTTCCTGGTGTGATATTCTAAGTCACTTTCCTCCATCACACTCTTCCACCATGATGTACTCCCTCACCTCAGGCCCGGAGTAGTGGAGTTGGCCATCTATGGACTGAGACCTTTGAAACCATGAGGTCCAAAATGAACTTTTCCTCCTCTAATTGTTCTTGTTAGGTCTTTTGTTCAAAGAAGTAAAAAAGCTGACTAAAACCACTAATGATGATTTGCTTTGTAGAGTCCTTCACTTGGAAAAGTGGTACCTATACTTAAAGAGAATCTGCATTTTATCGTAGGGACAAGAATGGTTCTGGATGGGGAAACAGTGAGTAAGTAGGCAGGGCTCATGCTTCCACTTTGAGAACCACTTTCCAGAGGTCTGCACATTTTGTATCAGAGAAGTGGATAGTAGCTTTCAGGCTAGCAGACAATTATGTTGGGTGTGTTCTAACAGGTCATAATCATTTATTCGAGTAAGGTCAGAAATGGTTCTAGCATATAAGATGGAGAGTGAAAATGGGTTAAGTAGGTCCATGTCACCCTTGTTCATAATTTTGTGCTTAGTTCACGTGTGGTCTGCTGTGTGCCAACATTTACTGTTGATTGTGTGAGTGAAGCTGTACCTCAGTGAGACTGTTAAATGGTATTCTGATGACCATTATCATAGTTAATTTGGTAATCTGGTCCAGCAGGCTCTCTGCTAGGTCCTTGCAGGATGAACTGGTAAAGATTTCTTTGTATAATTTTTAAGAGAATGATCTTATCCAAATTCATAGTGCTAAAAGAAAGAATCCATCTCTCTGTAGCTCCAGGGTACCCTTAACTGTTTTCCTGTAAGGGATATCAGACAGCAGATAGCTTATAAATAGTTTCCCATCCTTGTCAGATTGGAGATCATGAATGACAATGGCTCAAATTAGAGACAGTTATCTTGGAGGGCTGTACCTTAATACTCTGGTGGTGGCATCCATAAAGTCAGTATCTAGAGCAGCAGTGTGCAGACAATGAAAACTGCTGTGGTCCTGCCCCAGACAAACCTCAAGGGAAGTTCATGTGTTGTGAGAGACTTCTAATTCCTTACCAATATCAATTCTTCTTTCTTCTTTACTAAGGAAACCCCAGTTCTGGTCAATGAGATATAAATGGAGGGGTTCTGGTAGGGGTACCATATCTTCCTACATCCCTGTTTGTCTTTATTTTCCTGTCCTAAATGTGAACACTATCTGGAAATAGAATAGACATTCTGGAAATGTAAGTGAAATGTAACTTTCTGGAAAAAGGTACTAGTAATTGCCAAGACTTAGGTCCTGATGTTTTTGAATGGTAAAAACAATATCTGCAATATCTGTATTCAGACTTGTCATTATGTAAAGCCTCCAAATTTATTTAAGTTACCCCTTTCATAGTGACAAAGGTGATGTCCCAAGCAGATATATTATGAGGGTATATTTCCGAGATGAAGCTCAGCAATGAAAAACGCTACTCAAAAAAGTTGGGGGGAAACATAAGAAAACTTATTCAGGGCTAAGTCAATCAATCAAGCAGTAGGACAATCTGGAAATGCATAGATGAATCAAGACAATGAAGCAAGAAATGAAAATGGGGTTGGCAGAGACAAAGCAAAACATGGACAATAGGCTGATATGCAGTTCACATACTGAAGAGTTCCTCTTACTATATTCTTCTTGTGTATGTCTTTGCACATCTCTCTGGGTCAAGGGCATATTTTTAAAGACAACAAATTGCACTGGGTAGGCAGGGACAAGATATGTGTGTGAACATGAGAGACATAGCACAGTAATATGCTGCCTCTTAGATAGCTTGTCAAAAAGGGTTGGCAAGAAAATATGGCAATACCATAATGTTTTAAACTCCTGTCAAAATTAATTGTGAATGCTTGTGATTAAAAGAAAATATATTAGGTCATCTGCAAAACAAAAATCATAGTTGGAAGTCAAAGGTAAGTCAAAAAATTTTTTGAAAGAATGTAACCCAAGGATGTATAAATACCAGGTTTTGCATAAATACAAAATCAATATGATCCACAAATGAAAAATGCTGGTTTTGGAGGTTAGTATATTTGCCACCATCTAACATGTTCAAACATATGCTATCATCTGTAGAGGAGATTCAATAAAGGCTTGGGGTGACATTTTGAGAAGCATTTTGCAATGGCTTAATCTTAACTGTGTTTTTTATAAGTATGAAAATCAGATATGGTGTAAACCTCTGATCTAGAATAACCAAGATGCATTTTCTGTCCCCCTCTGTAATGGCTATTTCAAAGCATTGGACATACCAGATATGTAGAGTTGTCACATGTACTGCTTTTCCCTTTTTTTCTTTAGTTATCCCTCAAACTCTCCTCTAAATTATAGGGTCTTGTTTTGTTCTTGTTGTTGCTTTTGTTCTGTTCCCAGTCTTTTTTTTTAATGATCCATTTCTACATATTTATGTTAAATCCTATATCTCAGCTTCTTTGGTTGTTTCTATCCATTCCATTAATTGTTAATCACATCTATTTATCTCTTCCTCAGTGACTCACATGATGCTTTCTGCAGGGCTGACATTTAACAGTGCATTTTGGGGTAATAACATCTAATTTCCAGGTTTTGGAAATGGCTCTGGTTAGGTTAAATTGTCAGCACATCTTAAATCCCTGCTATGTTGGTCATTCAAGTATGTACGAGTAACCCAAAGAATCAGTGAATAGGTGACATAAATGTGTTGTGTCTGCAGCTTGCAAAAGAATTCCTGACTTCAAAGAAGGAAATTTTTTACCAATGGAAACAAAGAGAGCTGAGAGAATAGCATATAGATTAAATCTCACAACAAATGCTGTGAACCTCTGTGTGATAGGCCAGCTTGGTTTAGGGGATTCTGTACTAGCCACCAGAAGCATCTGAGCAAAGACTCAAACCAACCAAAGAGTGCAGGAACAAAATTTTGAATTACTTTTGATTTTTATTAAATTTGACTCCGTTTTTTTTCCCCATCACCTCTTCTGAACATTTTTTCTTTATTTCATTTGTATTTCCCAACTAAGGTGTATTTTGCATGTATACATACCTTTTATTCAAACTATTTCCTCAACTTGAGGGCCTTTTTGTCATTTCTTTTATTACACAGTAACTGGTTTTTTTTTTTTCCTCTAACAATCATTTTTGTGCCATTAGTGGCATAAAAAATCTTAGTAATATGCCTATTGTAGCACATATTTGGGGGGATATTACATTATATATGTATGTGTTTGCCTTTCTTAGCTTTAGTTTATGATCCCCAAACTCAAATAAGTGTCCAGTTGGCAAGTTGTGAATAAAAAAATAAATGTTCTCTAGTTCTTAATCCACAAAAATAATATGTCCAGTTACAAGAAATAACTTTATATTGAGAAATTAATGTTTACTTTTGAATGTTCAATAAGGTTTGACTCATTTCCCATCTGTAAATCCATCTTGGATCTTTTCTATACAAGACACAACACTTATTTAGCAACACTTTATGGGGTACACACTGGAAAAAGAAGAGAGAGAAAGACTTCTCAAAGAAGTTTAATGTTAAAAAAAATGTTGCCAGTATTTTTTCTACATGCATGAGTATCTCAAGATTTTAATTTCTTTTCACTTCAAGGAAACTTGTGATGTATAAACATTTTACAAATCTGGTCTCAAAAAACAATGATTTGAATAATCTGTGTTTTAACACAAAAATGAATCATCAATTTGCTTAGTTTCTCATATAACATGTTTATTAAACATCTCAGTGTCGAGTTTCTTAAGATTTTAACATTTAACTTTGAGATGGAACTAATACTCTTTTTGGTCTTGGGAATATATTTTGAACTTTCTCATCAACTTTGAGTAAAATGAATGACACTTTCCTTAAATTGTGCTTGGAGCAAAGGCAAAGAAGCATCAGCTCATTTTTTTCCAACTAATAAAAAATTTAATGGTGCAGTGTTTATTATAACATTATTTTAATGCTATCATCACAATGTTAAATATTCTTACTTTGCTTCTGTATGGTATTGAAGCTCAATATTATCATTCTTAAACATCTGTAATTTTCACTTGTTTTAAATATAGATACTGAATTTTTAACTTGGATTTTGGAAAAAAAATATATTAAAGATCAGTATTTATCATCCTTTCCCTGTCTCTCAAGCATAAATTTTCAATCTATAGAATTTTCATAAATTTTCAAGTAAGACAACTTGTCCTGGGATATACTGGGAAGTATGATATTGGGAAGTCTCATATTATTAAGTATAGCTTTTCAAGATCACTTTTTAGAAATAAAAAAATTACCTCTGCATCAAAGAGAAAATTAAAAATCATTGAAGTTCTGAAGGAGTATGTGCTTTGATTATTGTTCCCACCTCTTTCTTTTTTCAAATATAAAGTGGCAATTTGTACTATTATTAGAAATATACATTTATATATAAAGTTTTGCATTCAAATCTCTTTATTTTTGATTAACTATGACTAAAGACCACAAATCAAATAAAAACTCTATATAATATATCCTCATTTCAGCATTTGTATATATACACATATCTATTTGTCAAACAATCCACTGTTTTAAAGGTGATTCTGACTTAAAAAATGCTATTTACAATTTTATGACAGAGAAATAACCTCTGCCTTAATGGTATTAAAATGAGCAGGGAATTTTTATATTTGACTGGGTCTTATCTTTTGCAGATGAAACTAAGCAACATCATGAAAAACTTTCTCAAGAGCAAGGCCTTGTAGAGTAAGCCAACAGGGTGGAAGAATAGATATGCTATTTCTGGGTCTATGTTTAAAAAAAAAAAAGATTGATGATGTTGCCAGTCTTCTTCACCAAGAAACCAGTAGTCCCAAACTATAATCTCCAAACTTTTCAATGAATAACAATCCATTCATTCTTTCTCCTTTACTCTTGTCTTAATACTCTCATCTCCCCATAATGGCACCCCAAGATCGCCAATTTAGAAACAATACCTAGTTATTGAGTTGTCATTTTCTTAAAAAGAAGAGTTCTTCTAAAGAAGTTTTCTAGATTGATATGAAGCCTATAAATAATCACATTACAGAGGCTGGGGTTGTAGCTCAGTGGTAGAGCGCTCACCTAGCATGTGTGAGGCACTGGGTTCGATCCTCAGCACCATATAAATAAGTAAATAAAGGTATTGTGTCCATCTACAACTAAAAAATATTTTTAAAAATGAATCACATTACATTACATTGATGTCTCTTTATTGTGCCAATCCATAATGGCTTAAAAATGTTCTATGACTTTCATATATATAATCAAAATCAAAATTATTACTATGATCAAGAATAGGATGGCTTGGGGGTCTTCCAGTTTTCTGGAGCACAAAAGTCTTAAAACTACCAAATGGAACTTCAGAATGACTTATTTATATACTTTGAACTTAATTTTAAAATCAAGTTACATATATTAATCAGAAAGATGTTTTGTAAGACTCTCAAAAGTTTTGTTTTCATTCTCAAGTCTATTGATTTTGAAACATATTACAGTAAGAATTTACAGTAACCATGTCTTAATTTATATCTTACATACACAATTTCAAAGCTTTACTAAAAGCCATACTTTTCCTGGGAATCTCCCAGGGCATTTTTCTAAAAACTTTTTCCACTTGAAGGAGAAGATAGATGAGTTAAAGACCCCAAAATTAGAACAATGAAAAGTCAAAGTAATTAATAATTATATTTGGAATAAAACGGAAAAACAAAGTATTAAAACTGACTCACTTTTTGAAAGAAAAAGACAATTATAGTTTTATATTTCATAATAATTTCAAAACAGTGAATAATGACTGCAATAGGTTTTAATGTACTGTTAAAAAAGCAGCAGTCAAGTAAAGCTTTACCCTGAGCTCTGAACCACCATTTTTCTCAGGTTTATTCTGTAAAAGAAATGAGTTGAAAATAAGCAAAACTAATTTCAAGAACATTTCATTGCAGAGAATATATGCTTAATATGATATGGAGGAAATACAATACTCAGATTGGGTGGTTGGAACTCTGCTTCTTAACTGGTCTCATGAAAGAGACAGATGTGGGTCTGCATGACAAATAATGGGTAGTCACTGTAATCAGAAAAAGGAATGTTGCTGGAGATTCCTATTTCTGTCATAATTTTCATAATTAACTGGATTAAATATATTTTCATGAAATCACCAGTGTAAGTAATTGTGACTTCTGTCCTTTGTGTTACTTGTGAAGCCATTGCATGTGTTACTGATGAGACCATGTGCGTTACTACAGAAGCTCCGGCCGTTTCATGCTAAAAGAGCTTGTGAACCATTTCACTGAAGCCTCTTTTTTATTTTTTCAAAGAAAATAAAGCTTTGTGCTTGGGATTTGTTTGGTCCTGGAAGTGACAGGGGTCTTATGTTGAACCAAGAGTGACAAAGAAGATATACCAGGATATGCATTTTTTTTAAAACAGAGTATTCTTTTCCTAGAAGAGTGACATATCATTTTTTTTCTAAAAATTAAATGCACTTATTTGTTACTTTCAAGATATTTTGATTAAACAAATATCCTTTGAAAATGTGTATTCAAAATCCTTGCCTAGTAGCATAATGTTTATTCTTTCCAATTGATTAGGCAAATTCCTCCATTTTTTTTTCTGGTAACTTCCTGATAACATAAATAGGATACTTGGTGAAGGACAAGAACCACTATTGAAGAATAATGACCATGTGGAGTGAGGGAAACTACATTGACCTTGAAAGAATACAGCAATCAATGGCAAGGTTGGAAGTGAGGACCTAGAGCTGCAAAGTGTATACATTTTAGGGAGTCATATTTAGAACAAGACATGCTGGACAGTAGAGATATAGGAGAAGTTACATGCTAAGTCTTCTCATTAATAATATCCATAAATCTGCATACATTTTTAAACATTCTGTTTTGTTTTATTTTGTTGAAATTTGGTTGTCTCTACATCATTTCTGATTTGTAGGGCTAAGTAGAACTATTTATTCCAATGCAATTGTACAACTTTCATTTCTTGGCTAATATTTTTGTCTAATACTTTAATTTTTCTAACTGTGTTTGCTTGCTCTTACACTGAGTTCTTTTTCATTCCTTTAAGCCACTCCCAGTTCAGTCCCTTGGAGCCATAGCTGCTAATTCCATAACTGTTTCTCCATGTCACCTGAAAATTCAGTGTACAAATAGTACCCTCTGTCTTCTAAGCTACAGATTTATTGTCAACTGGACTTATAAATGAGGATATATATCAACAAACAGTCCACCAGGTTCATAAGACGGTAAGCTACGAATTCACAGCCTTGCCTCCCATTTTCTCATACAGTTTGGAAAATGCTATATACATAAAACTTCAACAAAGTACAAAGGGGAAATACACTGACCCATTTCCTTGGACTTATTTCTTTATGTGAAACCCATCTCTCTTTCCTGCTGCAAGATATGGTACAAAACTCTCTAAGACAACTAGACATGTACCTCTACTCTCAAAAGTGTCCAAAATGCAAAAAAAAAAAAAGAACAAATGTAAAAGTATTAGGAAAAGAATGTTTTCTAAATGACTAAAAAATAAAATAATATCTTGTATTAATAACTTTGATAAAAATATATTCTCTTAGGAGAATTTGAAACTCTTGTTTATAAAGGAATTTATAAGTCAACTAATACCATTAGATTCAATACAAGATTAATCTTTTGCCAAAAAAAAACCAATCTTAATAGGTTCAAGAGTAATTTTTTGAAATTTTCCTTGATGTTAAATAGTTCCTGGCTATACACCTTACAGGCATTAAAAAAAGTGTAATTTACATGTTCAATTCATGGCTAAAAAAATCTTAGAGAAAGTATGTAATTGTGTGTCAATTCTAGATGTCCAAAACAAACAAACAAAAAAAACCAACAACAAACAAAACCACATATCACAGCATTATCAAAAGTTTAAGCCATTTAGAATCTAAGATCAGTTTGTGAGTTCAGTTCTCAAAAACCCTTTCCTTCTAGGTAACTTCTTTTCATCTTTATTGTAGTTATTTATGAAGTAGCCCTCTATTAAGAACAACACAGTTTGATGTTTGTGGAGTCCTGATTTATTTTTCCTTTGCTTTTATGTATGCTAATCTTTGTGCATGTGAATTTTCTACCACATTGCAACAGGCAAGCTTTGGTTCACTTTTCTCATTTTACACAAAGGAAGATTTTGAGTGCAGAATCTTAGCTACTAGGTCCTGCATTGCCATTTTATTTTTCTCTCCTTGGGTGGATTATTGGAAGGACATGGGGAAAGGGAAGGAAAGAGTAAGGGAAGGGATAAGAGAGGGAAGAAGGGAAGAGTTCTCAGCTATGTTGAATCTTGATTCACGACTTTGCCTCCATTCATGGTTGGTGTTCCAGAACTTTTCCTCGAACGTCCTTGTTTTTCTCCAATTTCGTGTAGTGATGGTTCTCTGTACATACACACTGGAAAGCAAAATGACAATAATTACTTATGATAATGAACATCAATTTTGCTTCAATAAAATTCACAAATATTTACTTTAGGATATTCTTCACTTAATCACTGATTTTCCTCCCCATTGTGAAAGGGTTTTAGTTTGATGTATAGTGGCTATCCCTGGTTTTCTTCCAGTTCTATAAGTCATAACCCTTTAAGCCTTCTTATATTGCATTATGTAGGTTCTTTCAGTTTTCTAGTAGATAAGGTTGGAGTCTTTACAGCCTCCTAACTTATATAATAGGATTTCTATCCAGAGTTAGGGGAGAAATTGGAGGTAGAGCATTTGAAGTTAGAAGTAGCATTTTGCTTTTTTGGTCCATTTTCTGCAATTTAGTTTGGGAAGGGAAAAATATTTACTGACATGCTCCTAACCTTAACCTAACCACTGTAAGAATCATGACATTGTTGTGTCAAACTGAACTTTTAGTTCCAAATTTCAGGACATACTATAAGAAATGATAATGGAGAGGAGAGAGAAGAGGAAAGAACATGAATCAATTTCCCTGATTACCCCAGATTTTCTTCGTCTAAATTAAGGGACACAGCCCATGATTTTTTAGTTATTCATCAATAGGGAATGTGATTATGCAACCATGAGATTTCATTTTGCGTCTATTTAATGGTCCTTTTCTCCTCTCTGCTTTCTCTAACTCTAAAGCCCAGTCTGCAAACTAGCATGTCTGTTGTGAGATTACTGCAACAGAACAATGTTTTCCAATTTATAGTTATTCTCCTAAGATAAGATCAATCAGCATGTTGAATTCATTTTTGCTTCATTAGACTGTTGCGAGTTAGACAAAACTGACTGTATAAGACATATTTCACTGACGTATCAGGAATTATTATTTCATCCTTCATTTTGGAAAACCAGCTAAGCATCTACATTTATTCAAGCATAACTCAATGGCTTAATAATGTGGATGCTATTTCCCACATAACATAGTTTCCTCCCTTGGGCTTGAAAGGTTAAGAGTACAAGTTTGGAAGTCATACTACCTGGATCCACATCTTTTATTAAGCCACTTTCTTGCTCTCTGCTCAATAAATCAAATAGGTATTTGAATTGCTGTATTCTTCCTTAGGAAAAATATTGGATGCTTAGATAAAGCAAACTAAGGTCATTCTAGGAATCGTATGCAAATACAAAAAAATAAAGAAAAGAAAGAAAAGGAGAGAAAGAGAACAAGATCTTTATCAAACTTACAGATTAAATTTAATTTTTTTATGCTTTAACTTTCATTCTTGTTTACAGCTCTGGAATTCAATAATATATCTAAGTTAAGAAGGGGTATGAACCTCAATAAAATTTTAGAACTAAAACATAATCAAAATAGCATAATTCATTTAAAATGCAAAAAAGAAAGGAAAAAGCATTTTTTTGTAATACAACTGCCATTGATAGCTGTATCAATTCTGAATTGCACAAAATAAATGCCAACAACAGGAGAAAAACGATGATAAGTGTTCGATAAAGTTCATTGTAAGTCCAAACTGTAAACCCAAACCTCTGTAACGAAAATAACAACCATGATGATGATCCCTTGAAAGATCCATCATTTTGAAGTATTCAAAGACATTTAAAATTGATTAAGTCATTTGATAATAATAATAGACCTGTAAATATTGTAGGTAAGAAATTATCATCTTTATTTTTTTCAAACATAAAAGAACCTAAATGACTTCCCTAAAGCTAGATTGCGATCAGGCAGAGAGAGGATAAGAATGCAGGGTTTCAAAGACCAGTAAGCCAGTAAAGCTGTAATTCATCAAATAAAGTACAAATGACTGCTTTATATTAGTTTAAAAATTTCAACCATATATTAATCAGTATGTGAGCTGGCCTTACCTTTACTAAATATTTTAATGTCATCAAGCAATGATAACAATAAAAACTAGTACAGCATGGCTTTTATCAAAGAAAGAAAGAAAGAGTGAGCAAGTATGTAGAGAAGCTGAAATCCATGTGGATTGCCCATGTGGCATCTTTACTTGGACTTCTTAATAATTTCTTTTGTCACACTATTACAGACAGTGAAATCCACTTTTCTACTCTTCCCCATTTTAATATATAGCATCTGGTTGTTCTTGCCCAAAACTTAAGTGTCATCACTGTCTTCTCTCTTTACCTAACAACCTACACTCTATCCCTTAGTATGCTCCATCTGCTCTGACTTCTAAATAAATCCAAAGTCATTCTTTCTACCTGCGGCTATAAAGCCCTCAAGGAGAAGCTAGCATCATCTTGTCTAAGATCCTGGACAGTTTCCTTGCAATCTTGCTTCAAATCTGTAATGACTTCCAAACACATTAGCCACAATATCCAAAGTCCTCAAGGAGGCTATCAGGTCTTATTTTATCTGGTTCCTGCCTCTACATCTTCTGCCCTTCCCCATTTAATCAATCCATTCCAGTCATATGACCCTTCTTGCTCACAAGTGACAAGCTTGGATTACATCAGGGTCTTTGGAAACAATTTTGCCTGGAAACTTCTCTCACATCTTTTCATGGTTTACTATTAAATTTCATTGAGATTCCATTAAAATGTAATTAATCTGTGTCATATTTCCTGAGAGGTTTACCTTGACCTCCCTATGTAAAACTGCCACACTTTCCCCCCTTAAATCTAATATCTAATCGTGTGTTTAAATATTTGCTCCTCTATTTATTGTTCATTTATGTATTTACCGATTTATGCCTTTCTAGATATAAATGCCATGAAATAAACCCACAAATAAAAAACCTTTCTCTTAAGTACCACAGCATCCCTATTAGTTAGAACTGTGAAGGATGCTCAGTGAGTGTTCTGTGATTATTTTGCAAAGGAATACCCTTATCTACTATCTTCGGTGCCTCACTACAGAAGATGGTAGCTGGAGTAAAGCTTAACTTTCTTTCACTTTTAATGTCAGTGAATCTTTACTTTCTCTAAAGTTCTAAACTTGGGCTGACTTCACTAAACTGTACCAGTATATAGGTAGAACAGGTGGTTTTGAAAGAATACAGCAATGAACATCATGTGTTAATCTACATTTATCTAGCTTCTCTAGTTTATTGATATCTGGGTAAACAAGTAATATGTCTCATCTTCATAGAAATAAAAAAATCAATGGCAAATAAAATAAAACAGGAAAATTAACAACATCTCTTTCTTTCCCCATATGACCTATGGTAAATTGTAGCCTAGAAAACAAAGGGGAGTCTGAGAATCATAGCATCTAATGATTCCATAACTCAGTGTTTCTCAAAGTGTGTCCACTGACCTGCCAGCAGCAAGAGCAGTACCTACAACTTTAAGAACTTTAAATTACTGGACCAGCCCGGATATATAGAATTAAAAACTCAGAGGATGAAGTCCAGAAATTTATGCTTAAACAAGCCCTGCATGTGATTCTGGTTCACATTCAACTTATAGAGCTGCTTTCTTTAATGCTTATATGAAAATCACTTCTATTACTCTCTAAAAAACTACATATTTGTCCATATGTCTTGCCTCTGCAGATCCTAATTTACAACAAGAACACACACAACAACTGATAAAGAAGCACAATGAATAACTCTATATAATGACAAAGCCTATTCTCTTACACACACACACACACACACACACACACACACACACACACTTTACATTCTTGTTAGAAAAAGCAGGAGGTCTAAAGTTAAAAGGCAACAGTTCTGGCCATAGCTTTGCCTCCTTCTAGCCCTAAGGACTTCAGTGAGTTATTTAACCTCTCTTAAGTTTAGATTCCTTATGTTTTAAATAGGAACAATAGGGCTGGGGATATGGCACAGAGTGTGTGCCTCACATGCACAAGGTCCTGGGTTCAATCTCTAGCAACAGAAAAAAATAAGTAAAATAAAAATAGGAAGAATAAATATTAATCTGCATATTTGAATGATTTTGGCGACTCTCAAGTGACAATCCGATTAGGGAAACAGGTTGAAAATAACAATGTGCTATGTGAATGGAATTTAAAGTAGTAGAGCTGCTACTAATTATTACTTCTACGTGACTGCTGAATTCTTGACAGATTATTTGAAAGCAAAGTCCCGGATAGAACTAGGTATAAATCTTTGTAAGTCCCTGTTTCTCTGTAGAGAGAGTTGGACCACCTGTGGGCTGGGCCATTGCCATTGTTGCTGTCAGGTTCTATTTTTCTAATGGAATCAATATAATTTCTGTCTTGGATGAAACTTAGAAATTATGCACTCGAAGAAACTTCATCCTCTATCAGTTTCCATGAAAAAAATGGAATATGATTAATTTTTTTATTACTACCAATTTAATCAAATTTTCCTTGGCCCTCTGTAATTTCCCAGAAATGGAAAGGTTAGATTGCTGTTACTTAATGCACCATTAAAGATATTTAATTGTCTTAATAGCAGATCATAGAAGGGCGTGGGCAATTAACATGAAGCAATTTCACGCCTTAATTAATGTCACAAGGAATCCCTTTGGAACTGTAGGAGAATTTTAGTGCTGCTTTGGAAGCAATACACCATAAGAATGTACCCAGTATGGCATAAATATTTATTACAAAGAGTTAACAGACATTGTAAACAAAAAGATCCCTATCTTAATTTAGAAAGAGAGCAGAAACAATATTTGGTGTAGAAGAGGGAGAGGAAGGAGAGTTTTATTAAAGACTAAATTTAGAAATCAGCAAAAGTTGCTTTGAATGAGTTGAAATGGTGTTCAGGAAGAAGGTATCATAGGCCAGCAGAAATCCAGAATTAAAAGATGGAGAGAGCTAAAGCTAATGTTTTCTCTGTCACTAAAGGGATCAGCATTATTTGAGGTCCTGCTTTGCAATTTCTGTTTTTCTTTTTTAGAATAGCTGGTTCCAAAAGAAAATTTGGAGACAACTACTGAGTTCTCATCCTAGATAATTAAAATAAAAATATCAAAATAAAATTGCCATTATTGTCTTCCCAATTGGGGCTTTACAACATAATGACTCCTGATTTGTTCTGTTCGTTTTACCTTATTACATAGTTGTTGAAGGGATTATTGTTTTCCCTCCAGATCCAATTTTCTTTCCCTTTTTATACTTCAATGACAAGCCTCACAGCATTTCTAAAATGCATAAGACAGGAAGACAAAGACCATTTTTTCCCAGGAAAAAAATGGAAATAAACAACTTGCATTTGATCTGACAAAATTTTTCTGAGAAATTGAGCTGTCTTTCAATGTTTAATTTTCATTTTATTTCTATGAAATGGATGGAATTTATAATTGACTTCACCTTCAGAGATGAATGAGGATGGAAAGATAAATCATTTCCTTAAAATGACTTAGTAGATCATTTCCAAAAGTTTGATCAGAAAAATCAGAATTTCTTTATTCTTTGTTATTTGATGTCTATTAGGTTACTCTTTCTCAGTGATCAATTTAGGAAAATAATTGGAATTATCTCTACTAAACTTCATATAGTAATTTAATCTAGAACTTAAAACATACCTATCTTAATAATTACTAGAAACTTTAAACTGTAATATTTTAATATATTTAATTCCATGGTATCAGAGAGAGAACTTATGAAGTTTAATTCAATACGTTGATCACAATTATTTGAATAAACTTAAATTGCCTATGACCAGATTTGATCAAAAGAAGCCCCAAAGTGCCAAATTCAGTTCCGAACACATTCTCAAATATGGTTGCCATCAGAATCTCTCAGACAATTTTTTCAACCTGTAGACTTCTAGGTCATACCTAAACTCCATAAATTAGCTCACAAAAGTTTGATCCTTCTGTAGAGATGACTCTCAGTTGATAGATATTGATCTTAATTTGGAAATATCTTTCTTTCTCCAGGACTCAGTCCTGTAAGCTTAAATCTTTGGAAAGTGCACACATTCTTTTCAGGGAGAAGGAACTTGATTCTGAATACTCAACCACCTGCAGAAGCTGTGTAATGAGCGTCTGGAAGGAAGAGGGAGGAGAAAAGGAGGAGATTGTACTGTGTTCTTTTTAAAAGTGTATTTGGCTGTTGTATCTGATGATAGAGAGGAGGTCACCAGCAAGACAATTTAAATCTGGGGGAGTTATTTCTTTCTGGTGTGAACAATGCTCTGAAAGGGCAGAACTGAGAATCACCAAGCCTGAGCTGTTGTCTTGAATTCCTAGGGAGGGAATCTGTGTAAGTAGCGGTTGATGTGCAGTGTACATGGTAATGGGCTTAAATATCAAGTCTATCCATCCTTTGAACAGATGCCCCTGCAACCCCTCATTAACACCTCCTGTGTTCTAAACACCAGATGAGGAATGAAAGAGTGAAATGGGCTGGTGGATAATTATCACTTTATCTCTAGGACTTAAATAGCCTCAAACTGGTAAAGGTTAATTTTGGGAATTTGACATTCTAAATGAAACACCAGTAGAACTGGGATAAAATCAGAGATGTTTGGGGGGAAAAGACATAAGTGAAAAAACAAAAACAAAATAACACCTTTAACTTTTTCTCTACCGAGGGACCATTTCCCTTCAGAAAGGAGCAGCTCACTTACTATGAAGTATTGGACTCTACTAGGGTGTTGACAGTTTAGTAGTGGGGTTAGGGGTTTACACCAATTCCTTTAAAAAATTGAAAATAAAATAATCAACAACGTTTTTGGTTAAATACAATATAAATAAGCTTTTATGGAGCTATTATTTTATATTTCTTGTATAAAAGCATCTTCAAGTTATGTGTTTTGTAATTTGCTTGAGGAAAGAAAATTATCTAAAACCTTCTTTAAAGACATGAGTTACAGGGAGAATGCCTTTCATCCTAACTTTTATCAGAAAGAAAGAATATAAGAAAGAAAGAAAGAAAGCAAAAAAGAAAGAAAGAGTGAGTACAAATCACACTTTTTGGGAATATCGCATCAAATTGTACTTTTTTGTTCAATAATTTAATAAAGGAAATTTTTTTGACTATTTTTATGTGTAAATTCATGGTTTCACACTAAAGACTGCCACACAATGTCACTAAATTTTAGAAATAATCTAGTCTAAATTCTTTTTACAGAGTAGAAAGGGAAAACTGATAGAATTCATCAGGAATAAAAGCAAAGTCTTCCTAGTTATTTTTTTTAAATTAATTCATTTATTTATTTTAATTAAGTATATATGACAGCAGAATGCATTTTGATTTATTGCATGCAATTGCAGCACAACTTTGCATTTCCCTGGTCGTACATGATGTACTGTCACAGCATATGTGCAGTCATACATGTACCAAGGGTAATGATGTCCATCTTATTCCACCATATTTCCTGTCCCCAGGCCCTCTTTTATTATTCTTTCTTGTCCACATGGCTTTCCATGAACTGTCCTATCTGATCATCCACCAATACATATTTTCCTCATCACGTTGGATGTACCAGTCTCAATTCTGAGTGGTTTAGTTCTAGCTTATACCAAGGTACAGCATTTCTGCTTTGCTTTCTGACTTTTCTGAGTATCTGCATATTCATAGGCTTATTTCAGATGCAAGGAGAGTATAATGTGGGGGTTAGGTGCATATGCCTAGGCATTGGGCTTTCAGATTGACAAACTCAATTTTGTACTTTTCTAGCCCTGTGATCTTGGACAAGTTACTTAATTACTCTAAATATTAGTCTCCTCACCTGTAAAATAAGAATAATGACAAAGGGCTGTTGTCAAGTTGTACAGAGATAGAGTATACAGCCTGCCTAGAAAAACATGTTAGATTGATAAATTATAAATAGAAGGGTTAAGACTAAGAGGAATGGTAATAATAGCAGTGGTGAGAATAGTTTTAGTATACCTGCAGGGAGATACTAAACAGAATATTGCCTAACAGAAATTCAAACATATTTCACAATATTGGAAATTCAATTATATCAAATAAAACTGCATAGAAAATCATTGGGTCATTGTTCATATTTTTTGTATGATGATGATGATATCAAAGTACATATAAGTTATAAAAGAACTTTTTTAATAATCAATTTTATGTGTATCAAGTAAATTATAAGAGCATGAGGTCTCCATTAATCTCTGGGGACTCTTACTTCTAAGGGGACGGTATATTTCAGATCAAAATAAAGAGAAGCAAGTAGTAGACACTTACTCTAGAGCTTTCCTAGGTCCCATGATGCTAAATTTAAGTTACTCCCAGAACCTTTCTCAGACTGTAGCCCCTCTCCCCGGTCTTCATGGAGGTAAAGCACTTCATTCTAAGGTCCGAATGCTTTGGCTTGAATTCTGGCTCTGCCTAGTGGCATGATTTAGGAAAAGTTGCTTAATGTCTCTGTGCTTCATTTTCAGCTTTTGTAAGTGGACACAATAGTTGAAGCTACTTTGTAGAAATGGAATGAAAATTGAGACAGTAATTGACACATATTTAGAGGAGTACTTCTGAAAAACAAGCATTTACATAACTGGTAACTAATATTGTTCACAAAATTGAACTTTGTTCTCCAAGACAAATGGCAGAGATATTTACAGAGAATCAAAAAATCTTTGGTCTTACAGAGACCCTGCATACAATAGAGGAAAAAGTAAGCCCAAATCTTCATCATGTCAGATTAGGCCCTGACTTCCTTAACAAGATTCCTACAGAGCAAGAAATAAAACCAAGAATCAATAAATGGGATGGATTCAAACTTAAAACCTTCTTCTAAGCAAAAGAAACAATCAATAAGGTGAAGAGAGCCTAGATTTTGAGAGCAATTTTTTGCCACTTGTGTATCAGATAGAGCACGAATCTCTAGGATATATAAAGAACTCAAAAAACTTAACACCAAAAAAAAAAAAAATAAACAATCCAATCAATAAATGGGGTAATGAGCTGAACAGACACTTCTTAGAAGATATAAAATTGATCAACAAATATATGAAAAAATGTTCAGAGTCTCTAGTAATTAGAGAAATGCAAATCAAAACTACTCTTAAGATTTCATCTCACACCAGTCAGAATGGCAGTTATCGAAAATACAAACAACATTAAGCGTTGGCAAGGATGTGGAGGGAAAGGCACACTCATACATCGCGGATGGGACTACAAATCAGTACAACCAATCTGGAATGCAGTATGGAGAATACTTAGAAAACTTGGAATAGAACCACCATTTGACCCAGCTATCCCACTCCTCAATCTATACCCAAAGGACTTAAAAGCAGCATACTATAATGATGCAGCCACATCAATGTTTATATCAGCTCAATTCACAATAGCTAAATGGTGGAATCAATCTAGATGTCCTTCTAAAGAAACTGTGGTATATTTACACAATGAAATATTACTCAACATTAAAACAGAATAAACATTATGGCATTTTCAAGTAAATGGATGGAGTTGGAGAATATCATGCTAAATGAAGTAAGCCAATCCCATACAACCAAAGACCAAATGTTCTGATAATTGAATGCTGGTCCATAATGAGAAGGGGGGCATGGGAAGAATGAAGAGACTTTGATTGGGCAAAGGGGAGGGAAGGGAGGGGAGAGGCCATGGGGGCAGGAAAGATGGTGGAATGAGATAGATATCATTACCCTAGGTATATGTATGACTGCACATATGGTGCAACACTACATCAAGTACAACCAGAAAAATGAAAAGTTGTGCTGTAATTGCATACAATGAATCAAAATGCATTCTGCTGTTATATGTCTAATTAGAATTAATTAATTAATTTTTTTAAAAAAGATCTTTGGTCTAAATCAATTAAGCTTTTTATCTTCAAAAGTGATTCTTCTCATCACATTCTTTATACTACACACCTAAGTTTTCATTGCCACAAATAAAAAAAAAAAGGACCTTGGAAGTAAATCCCAGTATTAGTGAATCTGATTTAGAATGAACTTGATTCTTTCCCAGAACAAGATGAAATTCATTATAAAGCATTGGTAAATAAGAAAAAATAAAATAATCAACTAAAAGATGTAAATAAGCACATTAGGAAATCAGGGATATTCTGATGCTTCATCAAATGATGCAACACTATAGCAGAAGTTGTTACCCAATTCCACCATTGTTCTAAAATAACTGAATACATATTTGGTATGTAGCCATCCAGAACAGAGGTTGCATGCCTAGCTTCCCTCTGCTTGTAATCTGATTGCCTGTCTAGGTTGTGGACTGTATGTATATCATATGGCAGACACTGGAGATCATTTTTTAAAAGAAAACAAGCACAGACTTTTGATTCTGTCTTCTTTCATTATTCCTCCACCTTCTGATTATGATAAAGATGCTGATTGGGGACAAGGGCACACCCACGATCAGTGTGCCTGCTTGTGGCAATGGTGCAGCACACAGTTCTATACAACACACTAGAAAGAGAGGCACTAAAACCTGGATGCACCAAGCTTCCTAACAATTGGGAAGCCTCATACCATCCCTGGACAGCTGGTCTCTAGACTTGGCTTATAAGAGAAATTGTATGATTAAGCTGCTATTGATGTAAGCTGTGTGTTATGCAAAGCACCTAATTCTCATGGTTAGGAATGTGGGGTTGTCTCTTTCCACATCTGTATCAAAATGCAGTGATAAACAGACTTAACAATTCTGGAACTAGAAACATAATCATCATATTTTTTTTTTTGTATATGTACACATGGTCACCCAGGACCAAAGTGCAGATGGCTGTTACAATCATGAGAATTGGTTATAGGTTTTTTTTTCCTTTTGCTGGGGTTGGTAGGAGGGGTTCAGTATAAAATGTATTACCCATATAAGGAATAAATAAAACATGAATCTTTGTCGTCATGCTTCCTTGAATTTTCGGAAAATTGTTAATGACCATGCACTGCTTTCATAAGTACAAAAATATCAGTTTAAATGCAAAAAAAGATGCAAGAGTTGAAAGCATAATTTGTCAAAAATGATTCTTAAGAATCAATACATTTTCCCATGGGAACATGATCAACTTCTTAAGTACCTTCTGCCTGACCTTACAAGGCAGGCACTTCCTGCCTCTTCTCACTGCTCCTGGAGTGTTTCTCTCTGAGTGTTCCTCTCCTCTCATCTCAAATTCTGTGAACCTGGCCTTGTGCTAAAGATATCCTTGAATATCATTTTCTCATTAATATCTTCCTTTTAGTGGAAGCCGTAGTTCTTTCTCTAAATCCCAGTATCAATTCCCACAGCATGAAATAATTTTTTTTCCACTATACCATAGTGAACATATTTCATATCTCCATGAATATTATAACATTCTCTGGAGCATGTAGTTCTTTATACTTTGTCTTTATATTTATCTACTCGTTCATTTGTTCATTCACATATTCACTTATCCAGTTCTCAACTACTGACTAAATATCTCTTTATGACACGACAGATATTATACAAGACACAGGGGTATAAGAAAAAAATAAAATAGGTTTTGTTCATTCAGAGAATGAGCTAATTATGAACAAGAGGCAATGGAGGGGCAATAAGTAAATTTTATACAATAGGATCATTTGTATGGGAAAGAAATGTATACAATGATTGGAAGGCAGAAGGCTTAATTTTTTTTTCTTTTTTTTCTTTTTTGGTCTTTTTTGGAACTGGGGGTCGAACCCAAGGCTTTGCAAATGCAAGGCAGACACTTTGCTACTGAACTGCATCCCAGCCCCAGAAGGCTTAATTCTTGAAGAAAGCCAGGGAGACTGCCACGTAAGTAGAGATTCTTGAATTATTTTTTCAAGGGTTGATTGGCATTTTTCTGGCAGATGAGATGAGTGGGTGGACACTGGAGCAGGGCATGGACAGTATGAAGTCCATAATAGTGATGATCCATTGCAAGAAAAAGGAAAGTTTAGTTTTGTAGGCCTAAAGATACAAGATGCAAGGAAAGATCTGAGAGGGACTAGGAGCTTTAATGTCACATTCCACCCAGTACTTTGAATACAATATCGACTTAACAGATATTTGTTGACTGATGCAGTCATATCTACTATATATTCTGCAGCAAGCCTTGTGTATTATGCTCCACTGACTGAGCCTTATGAGATATTTTTTGGTTTAGCAAATCAAACTAGGAGTTGCAACACACCTAATTATGGAACTTTTAAGGAAAATCATAGTTGACCAAATTGGGTTTATTACACTCCTCACTTTGAAAAGTAGATACTATATCAAAGGATCAAGGAAAGAGGTGATAGGCTCCACTGGGAAATATACAATTTAATGGTGATCACAGAAAATACTGCACTATTTTCTTTCCTTAAAAACCAAAGAAAAATTAATACCCTATGTTGTTATATTTGCTTATAGAAATGTAGAAATTAGTACATAAATGTATCTCTAAAAACCTTTTGCAAACTTTAAAGCACTGTAATAATATTATTGATTTTTTTCAAGGGTATATTCCAAAAAATTAAAATACCATATTCAACATATTTTTTTTCCTAAATACCAAAGGAGTGTGGTAGGTTTCTTTTTTCCTTCTTCTTCTTCTTTTTGGTTCTAAAGATTGAACCCAGGTATGCTTAACCATGGAGCAATATCCTTAGACCTTTTTAAATTTTTAATATTTTATTTAAGACATGGTCTCAAATAGTTGCTTAGGGCCTCACTAAACTGCTGAAACTGACCTAGCGTTGAACTTTCAATCCTCCTGCCTCAGCTTCCTGAGTCACTAGGACCATAGGTGCATACCACTATGCCCAGATTGATAGGATTCTTTATTCTTTTTTTTTTCTTTCTTTATTGATGGGAAAAGGTACTTATGTGTACTCTGATATTTTGTTCTCATCTGTTGCTTCATAGATAGACCCTAGAGAATTAGCAAAGAGTGGAATTGTTTTCAACACACATATCAGGGTCCAAAAAATTAAAGTAGTTAGTTTCATACCTTCAATAGGTTTTGGTACAAAATGTGAAGAGGGCTTGGTTTTCTTCACTCTGTTTCCCTTCATAATTTGACCTTCTTTATTGAGTCCCAGAAACCATGCTCGGCCCGATTCTTGCTGGCGATACAGTGTGGAAGAATAAATCACATAGTAGTTTTCAAACACGGATTCCTTAAATTTGCATTCTGGGGTAAAAACATCCTGCAGGGAAGGAAAAAAAAAAGAAATGTAAAAAAGAGAAAGGTTGAAAAATGAATCAGCAAATGCAAAATAAACTCCACTCCACTTGGAATACAGGTCCTCTGTAAAGAACCGGAGAGAGGTGACTGCACATAATTTCAGGAGCATTAGTATAAATCTTTATTGTACAAAACCAAGAAACAAGATTTCCTTTCTAACCAATTTGCACTCCAGAGAAAACAACTGCTGAGCTGTGAGTCCCACATTGGGCTAGAATCACTAAAGACTGCAGCCAAGTCCAAACTCTGATAATAATGTTTTTTGCAAATTGAAGCACTTAGCCATTCCTAATTTTAATGACCCTTAGCATGTAAATAAAGTAGACTTTATCCCTGGAAGTCAAAATCAAATGCAACCACAGCAAACACAGGTACATGAAATGTTTTGAAGGGGACCACCACGCCTGTACAAGAATCTGTTCTACAGCCAAAGATTGTTCCATGAACTTAACAGGATGCTACCACTTTGCCCAATACAAATAATTTTCCCTGTAGCTTATTAATCAAAACCTCAGATACAAAAACCTCGGGAATAAGCAGTAGAAAAAAGTACTACTATGTAATCGTATATTTAACCCTGTGAGGAACTTTCCACAGCTGTATCATTTTATGTTTTCACTAGCAAGATGTGAGTATCACAGTTTCTCTACATTCTCACCAGCACTTTTTAGTAGTCATTTTTGTAAAGATGCAGTTAATGCATGATCTGATAATCCTACTTTTAGGTCTATGCCTAAGAGAAATGAAACATGTCCACACACAAAAAAATAAATATATTTTCATAGCATTATTATTCATACTGTGCAAACGACCCAATTAGCTCTTAACTGATGAATAGATAAAGAACACACGGTCTGGTCATACAATTTAATTTTACCCATCCACAAAAAGGAATGAATTATTGACTCATGACAATATGGAGAAACCTAGGAACATATGCTAAGTGGAAGAAGACAGACACAAGAGCCACATGCTGTTTGATTGCATTTAATATGAAATGTCCAGAATACAAAATCCAGAGATGAAAAGAAATGGATGTCAAGGGCCAGGGGTGGCTGTGCAGATAAATGGGTATTGACTGTTTTCTGGAGAGATGAAATTTTTCTGGGATTAGACAGTGGTGATGTTTTCAAAAATTTGTGAATATACTAAAAAACACTGGAGTATATACTTTTAAATGTGGATTTTCATGATATATGAATCATGTCTCAATAAAAAAGAAGAATTGGAGAAACAAGAGACTAGAGAAGGTGAGGGAAAACAATGACAACATTGCACAGTTCTTATCTGGTAGTAGCACAGGACTTAACAATGAACCTGGGGTGTTGGAAAATAGGCTCTTCAATGGCTTTGTCTCTGCATTGCTAGAACAGAGTTTAATCACTGCCAAATATAGGGATCGAAGTGATAAAGATTCAATTTACAAAATGTCCTACATTGTTTTGCATTACTGTAATGAAATACCTGAGATATGCTCACTTTAAAAGAAAAGTTTTGGAGACTAGAAGTTTAAATAGTGTAGCTATTGGATCTACTAACAGCCCCATGGCAGATGCAGGGAATGAGAACATCAGTGTGAGAAAGATTTCACCCCTCAAAACTCACAACCAGGGACAGACAGGGGTTCCAGCCCATTCTGGGGGCATGCTCCAGTTGACCTCTGGAGCTCCCCCTGTGCTGCACCTCTTAAAGGTCCCACTGTTTCCCAACATTGCTGCCCTGCGGATCAAATCTTCAACACATGAACTTTTGGGGGATACACTTAGAACAACCCAAAGATAAGTTATAAGATATCCTATAAGTCTCAATTTTTCTTCTAAGATTAGGTTAAAAGATACAAAAAAAAATAAAATTTGGTGCAGATTTTACTAGTTTTCTTTAAAAAACAAATTGATCAAAATAATCCCAAACCTTTTATTTCTAAGTCTAGCCTTATACTAATAAACACAATATTATCCTTAGCAGCTAAGAGACCCTGGAACATTCAAAGAATAAGTTCTGTGTATAAGGTTTCAAACCTTACAATAGGAGGTGGGAAAATATAGGAGGCAAAGAATTTTGTATAAATGTATATTGTCATATAGGTAGGAGTGATATGACCTACTTCTAACATACATCACAGAAATACGAAATTTGTAAATTTAGAGACAGATGTTAAAGCTGCTTAGAGATGATTCAGTGTGCTGCTTTTATTTAACAAGGTAACTGAAGCCTGTGATAATGAAATAATTGTCCCAAGGATCACACAAAGTTAGAGGTAGATCAGGACACTTAGCCAGAACTATGGTCTCCTGGCTGCTGGCTCAGTAAACTTCCCACAGAACTATGCATTGTTTCCTAATGCAAAGCCAAGCCTGTCCTTGATGTGGGACTGTTAATGGGGCAAACCTTACTCATTATCATAGGAAACTTTGTCAGCCACGAATAATTACTCTGTTGTTATTTACATATGAGAAAAATAACACTTTCATTTAATAAATAATGAAATCCTAGGTTTCTATTCCACTTTGTAATTGTTTAACACTCCCTCCTGAAAACAGCAAAAGTCCAGGATACTGTAAAAGAACTGAAGTCTTGGGGTCTGAGCCAGGAATAGCATTATAGAAAATGGGAAATCATATACAAAATATTCAGAGCCTATGAACAGACACTTCTCAGAAGATGATAAACAATCAACAAATATATGAAAAAACGCTCATCATCTCTAGTAATTAGAGAAATGCAAATCAAAACCACTCTAAGACTTCATCTTACTCCAGTCAGAATGGCAGCTATTATGAATACAAGCAACAATAAGTGTTGGCAAGGATGCGGGAAAAAGGTACACTCATACACTGCTGGTGGGACTGCAAATTGGTGCAGCCAATTTGGAAAGCAGTTTGGAGATTCCTTGAAAAACTTGGAATAGAACCACCATTTGACCCAGCTATCCCTCTCCTCAGTCTATACTCAAAGGACTTAAAAACAGCACACTACAAGGACACAGCCACATCAATGTTAATAGCACAATTCACAATAGCTAAACTGTGGAACCAACCTAGATGCCCTTCAATAGATTACTGGATTAAAAAATGTTGCATATATACACAATGGAATATTAATTCAGCAGTAAAAGAGAAAAAAATCATGGCATTTGCAGGTAAATGGATGGAGTTAGAGAAGATAATGCTAAGTGAATCAAATGCCAAATGTTTTCTCTGATATAAGGAGACTGATTCATAGTGGGATAGGGAGGGGGAGCATGGGGAGGAATAAATGAACTCTAGATAGGGCAGAGTGGTGGGAGGGCAAGGGAGGGGAATAGGGTTAGAAATAATGGTGGAATGAGATGGACATCATTATCCAAAGTACATGTATGATGACTTGAATTGGTGTGAATATACTTTGTATACAACCAGAGATATGAACAGTTTTGCTCTATATGTATAATAAGAATGGTAATGCATTCTGCTGTCATATGTAAATAAAAATAAATAAATAAAGTCAACAAAGGAAAAAAATTCAGATCCTAATTGGAAATGAAAATTTAAGTAGAATATCCCATTTAATGTTATTCCAAAGGAGGTATATGAAGAATTAGGATTTAGGAATAAGGCAAATATTAACACCTGACCAGGGCAGGGCATGCAGGAAAATATGGCAGGAAGTTAGTGCAAGCACTTCTGTGGGCACAGGTAGCATCCTTGAAAACGAGCAGGCAAATCTTAAGGGTACAGAGCTACCTTTGAGAGTGATTCTTAGTGCAACCATTACCATTTATTTGCAATTTCAATTTCAGTATGAAGCTGGACATCAAAGAATTTACACTGTTTGTTATTATCACATTTTTGTATAATGAGTTCTGAGCCCTAGAGTTGGAGCAAGAAAATCAGTCAAGGTTTTCTTCTGACACCATACACATCAGTTTTGGGGTTTAAGTAAGTGATTGAAACTCTAATTTTCACATTTTTCAACTGTAAAATGAGTGATTTTAAGAAAAAAAGAGTTGATCTGTATAGAAGCAGTTCATAAATTCTTAGGTTTTACAAAATTCCTAAATTATCATTGCTGTTCAGTTTTCTTCTTAGAGTAAAAAACACAATCATGTAAAAAGACCATTATTTCTGTGCCTTTGTTACACTTGCTACTATCTGCTCCAGCACCAGAAACCTCCCCCTTAACTGTTGCTAAAAGAAGAGCACATATAAGCACGTTTTTAATGAGTTATCTAAAGCTTTTGGCAAAGATATGGGTTGTCACATACATTCATAAGGTGTTCCGTGGGTTGAGTGTTTAGAATGGCAACAAATCTAATGCATAATGGAGACAGGCAGGAGTGGAGTCACAGGTGGTCAAATCCTAGGCCACCTTGACTAGGTGCATATGATAAAAATAGAGTAAAGAGAAGAGTATACTAAGGAGGATTTTTTTCCTTTTGAAAAGTCACACTGCAACTCACCAACTTTGTTTATCTTTATCACCCTGAGCTCCCAATTCAATGCAGGCATCATACCAAGGTTTATAGAAATACTTGATGAAACAAAATCAAGCCCACATGTATATCATTTGTGTACACATGGTAAAAGCTAGTCTTATTTTTCCCAAAAACTAAACTTTTGATCTTCCCATTTTTCAAACTTAAGCAGACCTTAAATCAGGGAAATATGAATATTCTGGAAGTGTTCTGAATTTTTGAATACTTATACTTTCTTTGTGCAGTCTTTACACAACTGGGGTTTTGGTGCAGCATTTTTCAAACCATTATATGAATGGTCCTTTTCACATTCTGATCACCTTTCCACTCCAGCCATGCACTCTAAAGTAAAGAACTTCTGCCTATTTCAATCCAGATGATGAAGAAATGCTGGAGCACTGAGGCCCAAGTGGTCACTCTGGACACCTTCCAGTGTGTTCCCATCCATCTGTCTCCAAAGCACTATTAAAGTCTCCTTGACCCACAATGTTTTAGCTCCACACTCCACTTTGATCCTCGCCCACACTGAATCTTTTCCTGACTCTCCTCTCTACACATGAACAACAGAGATCCTACATAGTTTCTGGTTTCTCAAAGTCTCTAGTAGCCTAGTCCCTTACTTCTAAGACAGATCAACTGTGCTGGTACTGCCCTTCCATCACCCATTTATATGGAGTACTCATTAATATATAAACACCATGAAGAACAAAGAGACAGAAATTTAGAGATATTAATGAATATGGATTAAATATTGTGTTTTTCAGGATTGACTACACTGCCAACATTATTTACATCACATGACAACTACCTGCAAAGGCTCTAGTTCCTAACCAACTCCCAATTCAACTGCACTGTTGATGTTCTCCTTACATCTCTACCAAATAGGAATGAGACAAATGTTCTTCCCAGTCACTTCAGATTTAGTGAGCCCTCCTTCCTTCAATTTCTCCTGATATTTGGTATTTCTGCCTTGTATCTTGATGGGAATTTTTTTCTCCCACCATAGACACTGTGAATTTTGGTTCACAGGAAAATATTCTTCATCCACACTTTTTATGAAGCTTGGTACCTTCAGCACTCATTTTATTCTTGTTGAAATAAACAATGAGAATGTTAGAAGTCACAGAAACAGCAAAGATTATGTGATAAGACAGAAGTGATTGACAGGACTGACTTAGTTTCTTTGGCTGTATAATATTGAACATGTCATTTAATAGTGATAAAAATCTTTGATTTCTTATCTAGAAAGTAGAGACAGTAATTCTAATATTAAAAATGTGGTAAAGATTAAGTAAAATGCTAAGTCTTACTTCTCAAAATCTTTGTCCTTCTTTCAAAATCAAGTTTTTCCTACATTTTCACTAAGAGATTTGAAGTATGAGAATTTTAATACCAATAACCATAATCCCTTCATAGGTTCTATGTAGGTTAAATTTTTTAAGATGAAAATATAACACTTGTAAATGATATCATTTATTTATGAAAGATGTTTTCCATTCCCTCGCCAACTTATACATTCTATTTATCTTTTTATATTCTAGAGCATTATTCAAGGTCCAAGAGTAATTGTTTTATTTACTAATAGTGCATGTAAAACTAACGATTTTCATGCTTCTATAATAATATTTATATCAAGACTTTATTTATATCTGGAAAAACCATTTAGACACTCTAAATTTCTGGCTTAGTATTCACTGACAGTTTTCTGAATCTTGGCAAATCAGTTAACCTTTTGAATCTCCAATTCCTTATATGTACTCTGAGAGTATGTTTACTACAGACTCAGGGTAAAGATCAAATTACATAACACCTGTGAAAGCTCTTTAATGGCTACAAAGAATATGCAATTTTTGGAGATTTATGTATTTTACATGGAATACTTTAACATTATGACTTTAACAGATGGCATCTGCTTGGAGTAAAATCTTTGAAAGGTAAAGTATGCCTTGTGGTTCAGTTACAACTACTTTTGCTCCCCTAGTTTTACTTGTAAAATGTACACTTTCCAACTTGGGTAGGGGTACAGGATTTGAATAGCCCTGGAGAGTGAGTAGATTTAAAATGGTACAATCATAACCTAGCTGCATCCTGGTCTTTGCAGATCCCCATTTTCTCCTCCCTGCTCTGGCTGTGATGATCCCTGGGATGAATGAGCAATGAAAGAATGAGCACACCCACAAGCACTGATCCCTTTGTTGTAGTTCAAACATAACAAACACATTTCATTTCAAATCCTTTAGAATCGATACCTCTTGTTCTTGGAAACCTCTGCAATCTATTTCATCCAGTCACTGCCTAAATGTGACTACCTCAGAGAGGCCTCCCACCTTGCCCACCTTTCATAAGCAAGCATTTTTTTTTGCTTTGTTTTGTTTTGCTGGGGATTGAACCCAGGACCTTGTGCATGCTAGGCTGACACCCTACCAACTGAGCTACATCCCCAACCAACCAGCAGGCATTTTCTCCAGTCACTTTCTAAACTTTTACCTTTCTCCCCCATCCCTTCATAATTCAATATTGCCTGACATTTTAGGACACAGAAACATGTTTAAGCTTCATAAAGGCAGAATCCATGATCATAATATTTCATTCTTATTCTCAGATCTTGGAATAAAAACAAAATTGTGAAGAGAGCATCTTGAGGCCTGGAAGCCTGGAATCATAATCTGTGCATCTCTTAAATTGTGTTCAAATCTGGAAAGACACTTTTCTTCTTAGGTTTTCAGTTTCTCCAAAATGTAAGATAGCCTTTTGTGGAATTAAGCAATCTCCAATATACTTTTTGTCTTAAATCTCCTATAGATCTGCCATTCATGTTAAATAATTAAAGAAGTTCTTGAGATTAAGGATTCCATATTAAATATTGTTATTTCAAAAACAATTGTACAATCAAAATGGAAGTAATATATTATTGAAAAAGCAAAAAAAGAAAAATATAATCAGAAAAAACAGACATTACTATCAACTGAGTAATTGTGGCTAATGATTCTATGGTAAAAATTGCTGATTTTTTCAGGTACAAATAGATCTCTGATTTTGATTTATTTTCTTTTTCTGATTAAAACACCAAATATACACTCATCTGTTGTTTTCTGTTTTGTTATTGTTTTTGTTTGTTGAGACCTGGTCTTTCTATTTATCAGGCCAATGTTGAATTCATAGGCTTATGTGATTCTCCCTACTCAGCCTCCCAATACCTGGGACTAAGGACATGATTGCCACAATGCCCAGCTATTTACTGTTTATATTGCATAACCATCTTCCCTGTTTTCTGTGCAATCTTGTTTACTGACTGGGTTGTGTTAAGGAAGAAAAAATACATAAACACTTGCTAATTCTTGCAAAACCACTTACATTCAGTAACTCCAAAGTTAGAGATTTCCTTTGGTTTTAACCTTTGGATATTTGGCTGTGAAGTTTCTGGTTTACTAACTTCATTAATGGCCTTTAGATGCACAGAACTTGAAAATCCTAGGTATATTAACAGCAGCTTTGTTAACTGTGTTGTCAGACATGATGATATTAAATCAAGTGAGAGAACTATTGTTTTCCATCCTGACAAGAGGCAAAGAAAATGCTAAATTACATTATCTCAAATGAATGATTTTTTTAAAATCTGTGGTTGTTTGGCTAGAACAAGTCTAATTTTGTAACTCAAAAAAAAATCTCTGCAGATATGGAAACCTTTGTCTATACACTTTAGAGATAATTTTTACTGGAAAATTACTGAGAGCTAATTCCTCTAAAAATAAAGGTTCTTTGTTAACACATTCTTTGCAGTATCTGACAAGGCAGCAAGGTAAATTTATATCATCAAAAAATAATGCAACCTGTGTTTCCTGGAAATTAATTTTGGAGGCTTTTTGACCTTGGGCAAGTTACTCAGCTTCTATAAAACTCAGCTTAATCCTCTGTAGGTTAAAGCTACTCATGCCTTCACTGTAAGGTTGTGATTATTAAGTGAGACAAAGATGGTATATTAGGTATATTACTTAATTTACTCTTGGTTACAATCTTTAGGCAATAATTGATATAACAAATGAAAATGGGTTAGCCTCAGCAGCAGGCTGAGAAACAGCACTTTACTTGTGTCCTGAGCAAGTCTTACTTGTTGACAAGCTAATCAGGGTCACCTTGCTTCCGTCTCAATTTGGCCATCTATTTATAGACCACACAGAGAAATCTGATCATTCCTATTTTTCTGGAATCATGTTGTTGCCATCAATCAGAGATGAATGATGTGATTGTCAGGTTCTTATCACATGCTAATAAAGCATTATATACTACATGGATGCTTGATTTAGCCTCTAGCAAGAAGCCTGCAAGTATGTAAGGTGGGGTGGGGAATAGGAGAATGCATATGGGTAAAGGCAGATGTCCTTACCACTCACTGTTATCATCAAAATTATTTCCATGAGGCTGCAGTTGCAGCTCAGTGGTGGAGTGCTTGCCTAGCACGGGTGAGGCACTGGGTTAGATTCAGAGCATGACATAAAAATAAATAAATAAAATAAAGGTACTGTGTCCGTCTACAACTAAAAGATATTTTTAAGAATTATTTCCAGAATTTTCCATGTTTTAGAAGCAATGTATCCACACCAGAGATTGGCAGAACCATGAAATTCTCCATGGAAAATACCATTAGTTCTTACGAAAGGAGCATGTTCACAACACATAACCAGGGTGCCACTAATTAAATATGAATACCAGGGCAAGTAGGTTGAATGTTCCCAACATATTCATGAAAGCGGGTGAGTGATCTGGGGCCTCAGCCTATGATTTTTTTTTTTCCTAGAAGAAGGACAAAAGTAAGAACATTGTCTAATTCCCACAATTCAGTTTAAACATTACTCTGTACTTTGGAAAGTTATTTTGATACCCTAAAGAATCCCCAAAGTATCAACTAAGACAAAAACAGTTTTTACATGAAATATCCCAATTTTTTCAGTGTATATGAAACATTCACCAAGATATATTCTGGCCCATATAAAAATCCAGGAGACTGAATTCTTTACACAGTATGTTTTCTCACAACAAAAATCTTTGGCTATTTGGAAATTAAACAATAGATTTAGAGCCCGTTGGTCAAGAAATAAATCATAAGAAATATTTAAAATAGAACTTAATAATAACAAAACACAGAATACAAAAATTTCTGGGATGTCACTAAAGTACTGCTAGTAGAAAGTAGAAGTAAATTCTCACATAACCTTTTCATACACTTTGACCCACTGCTAGGAATTTGACCTACAGCTATAGCAGCACATGTACAGAACGGAGTATGTTCAAGATGATATTTGTGGTATTGATGCTTACAAAACCAAAATACTGAAAACAATCCAAGTATTCTTCAATATGGGTCTTATTAAAGAAATCTCAGTGTTTCCACATATAGAATATTACATAGCTCTGAAAGACAATAAAACAACTTTTTCTCTATTGCTCTTGAAAGACCCCAAGACATACTATAGAAAGGTCTCCAATGCATAAATTTGGAAATATTTCCACATTCTGTTGTTTTATTAAATGCACACATGCATACAATACCATACAATTCAAGCATGTATATATTATACATGCTACCATTTTTGTTAAATATAACATGCACACACAAATGCACGAAAAGTGGTTGTATTAATGTTTGGAAAAATCTCTTGAAGGATACAAAAGAAACAGGTAACAGTATTTGCCTCCTAGGAAGCGATCTGGCTGATTGAAGAACAGAGTTGTAAGAAATAGACTCCTTTTCTCCTATGCATCTGTATTACCACTTCAAACAACAAACTAAGGGGAGAAAACTGTGGATCCAGCATGATTTATGCTTTAGCTAAATATGGCCTTCAGACCTCTAGTATGGAGTATGATTACTAAAATAGGTTTAGTAAATACAAAATGTAGACTCTGAAGCTGAAATTTGCTTGCCTGGGCTCACTCAACAAGCAGAGAAACCACATGACTACAAGGATATTCCAAAAGGTCACCTGATTCCATGTAAAGAAATGGCACACTCTTATGAAAAATTACTGAAGGCAGATCAATGAAGATCTTAAGTAAGCAACCCCTCAAAAGATGAAGGAAGGAAGGAATGAGGCTAAACCTGTTTTCTCTCCCTGTCCTTTATATCCTGATGGTTAGATTGGGAATAAATTTACACCACAGTATGAGCAATATATATTAAAAATCATAGCTAGGCACAGTGGCACATGCCTATAATGCCAGTGGCTCAGGAATCTGAGGCAGGAGGATTGTGAGTTCAAAGCCAGCCTCAGCAAAAGTGGGGTGCTAAGCAACTCAGTGAAACACTATCTCTAAATAAAATACAAAATTGCGCTGGGGATTTGGCTCAGTAGTTGAGTGCCTCTGAGTTCAATCTGAAAGAAAGAAAAGGAAGGAAGGAAGGAAGGAAGGAAGGAAGGAAGGAAGGAAGGAAGGAAGGAAGGAAGGAAGGACCAAACCAAAACATCCTAATTTGAGTTTTATGCGCTTCATTGTTTAAATTTTCCGTGACTTGGATCAATCTCAGTACCCAGTGAACCCCAAAATTTCTCCTCTAGTGCTACCTGACTTTTTAACAAAAGCTGGAGTGAACATTGTAAGCTTCCCAAGACAGTAACAATTCACTTATGAAAATCTAATGAAGTTTTTTTTTTTTTTTGGGGGGGGGTGATATGACATTTTAGGCTTGGCATGTAACTATGTCCACTAAATAGAAAAGACTCCAGAATTTGGTTGTGTCACTTGCTTTGCTAGTTAGGTTTAAATTACACTTCCATTTAAACATAGTCTTCCTGGAAGTGACTGCAATGCTCAGTGACTGAAACAGCTCTCAGTGAGGGACTGCTATAATGGTCAGTGAATGAGAAATGTGGGCTGGGATGAGCTAGGAATGCAGAGCACCGGTGATGCAGGATGGCTGTGATGTTGCCATGAGGTGTAGTAGACACCACAAATCCTTTTTATTAATCTGGAGGGAAGGTAAGATATTTTTAAAAAATAGCAAAGCAAAGGAATCCGGGAAAAGTGCAGGAAACCAGCAGGTGAGAAGAGACCAAGATCTGACATTATATCCCTAGGAGTGCAATAAACCCACATCTCACAGGTGTGTTCTACTCAGGCTCAATCAAACCTGCGTGCACTGTCACACCAGCCACTTCATTTCAACAGCCTACAGAGTAATCTGCCAGACAAACAGTTCTGACGGAACTGAAAAGCTAGAGCTGTTTTATTTTGTTTTTGTTTTTGTTTTATCTTTGCTGCAATGCTTCTTGCTGAGATGATGAGTCCTCTATCAGGAATTCAAAATAAACATGTTCACCATGAAAGAGGAATGGAAGAGAGAGGGGCTTGGTTTGCTTTATGCTTTTTCTCTGAAGTCCTGGATTATGGAATATCATTTACCACTGTTGTGTTTGGACATGCTGTCGTTCAGAGACAGCAATCACAAGCACATTTGTTTAACTTCATAAAATGTACTAAAACGTCTAGAATTGCTTAAGTTCTGTCCTTCAAGCGACCATTGTATCCATAAAATTTAGGTCTGCAAGTAATGTCTGAGTCTCCATTTCACAGATGATGAAAGCAGGGCTAAGCAGTGGGGAGAAAGTTCCCAGTCATGATCAGGGAGCTAGGTAATAGCAGAGTCAGGATTCAAATGCAGTCCCTAGTCCAGGGATTTTTTTTCCTTATTATTCCATCATGGAAGCTTTGGTTATGATTTATGCCCTTTCACAGATTAAGAAAAGCTATCCAAAATAGGCTTGTACTTACAATTCTGCATATTTTCCATTAATTGAATAACTGACCATACACTTCAATTAATATAATTGCTGTTGTCAGTTTTTTTTTATTACAGTGAACACACTTTGTTTTAAGTCATTTTGGTTATAGGAAGTGAGTAATTTGCTCTTATGATTCCATAAATTAATCATTAGTAATGTAACTAGAAACACAAGGAAAAAGGGATAATTCTTTTTTTACATAAATAAGGTAAAAACAGAGTAAGCTTGATGGATGGTCTTAATTGCAGATGATGAATGGAGAAGACACTGAATTCTTCAAAATGGAACTGGCATTTGTGAACAGAGAAAATACTGAATGAAAGAAAAGGGCCAGACCCATCCAACTGTGAAATTTAGTCATACTACAACCCAATGTCTATTAATACACATTATGAATTTGATTTACTTGTGACTCAGTACTTGTGACTTGATCCTAGAGTAACTTTCTCTAGCAAATTTTAAGTTGGCAAGTCTCTTACTTAAAGCCTGTACAGGGTCCTTCTCAGACCCTATAAAAACAGTAGATGGATGAAATGATTCTCCAACAATGAACATTTTATCTACCTATTTTCCCTTTCATATAGATTTTGGTTACAAATATATAAAATATTCAGACCTGTATGGATAATTCACATTCTGTTTCTCTTCTTCAGGTTGCAAAATCACCTCCTATATATGCATCCATATTAAAAGGTTATTTGATATTCACCTTCAGCCTCTCACAGATGATTATAAATTAGATATGTGTTTCGTTCATTGTTGCTGCTGCTGGGCTTTTACAGGTGGCACAGACCTGTACTGCAAATACAAATCTCACTTATTCTGAAACACCTACTTCAAATTTGACTCCCTTCATTCAGTCTTCTCTGATCCTGTCATGTGAAGATCATCTCTTCCTCTTCTGATCTCCACAAAAACCATGTACCTATGACTCTACTGAAAAAAAGATCACTTTATATTATATACTGTGTGTATTGCGTGTGTATATGTATATGTGTGTGTGTGTGTGTGTATATATATATATATATATATATATATATATATTGCAATTATGACCTTATTAAGTAAAACTTATGTGAGGTCAGGGTCTTTGTCTTATTTCTCCTTGATTCCTGCATAGCGAGACAGAGTAAATGGGTGAATTGGGCTTGCTGCAATGGCTAGCCTTGGTAACGGCTCATCAGTTGATATGAATAACTCTCAGAGTTATGCTTCTTTTGAATCAATGCAGCAAACAAAGTTTAGAATTTAGCCTATTTTCATTTTCTTTATTCTTACTTCAAGTTTTTTTTTTAAATTGAAACTTAAAAGTTATAGCTTTTAGGTATAAATAGTTTATAGTCTAAAAAAAATAAACTTTTTTTGGTTTAAAAAACATTTACTCATTGGTGAAAGAGAAAGAAATTAAAAAAAATAGAAACAGAAGTGTATTTTTTCTACAGCCTTACAGTATCAGAAAAACAAGTGTGAGTCAACATCCTCTTCACATTCCATGTCAGCTTACAGAAGATAATAACTTCATGTTGGGTGTCAGAAGAGATACTATTTCTTCTTGAATTGAGGACCAATTACGTAGAAATACAAATATATTTTAAGTTGGTAAAGTCATTAACATGTGTTGTATTAGCATATAAATGGTATTCTGGGCCTTAAAGAATACAGGGAGAATACTAATGCTTCCTTTCTGATATGAACACTTGGAGAATTACATGTGAATCATTTAACGCTAACACCATTGTTTTGATATGCCAAAATGTCAGGTTTTTGTCTGCATATCCCATCTCTTTGCATAAAGAGGTATTGAAGTGCTATTTGATAAATATTCACTGAAATGGACTTGACTTGTTCCTATTTATGGTTCTGCACATAGTAAGAAGGCTAGTCATTTTTAAAAAATTCATTCCAATAAGGCCATTTTTTTGGAAAACAAAAAAATGAAGAAACAATTCCTCTTCAGATCATTGACTACAAAAACTATCAGTTCAGTTTATTTTAAATTTCATTTTGTTCAATTCTATTTTATGAAAGGGAAATTATCTGGGCTTATTTCCTGTTTTAATTTTCATTCCCTCTATTAAAAATATAAAATATAATAAAATATTGTATTAGCAGTTTCAAAAACAATATGAATGGTGTCTCCTCTTCTGTTAATCTTAAGTTCTTTTATCTGCCTATGACTCCATTTTCAGAGTTTGGTGTTCATACATTGGTAAACAACTAGGATTTAATTTTGATACCCCTGAAATGTGACAACCTACACAAAGATAGGCTTTGTTCTTTTCAGATGTTTTGTAGCTTGGGATTTTAAAACATATTTTTCCTTAGTATTTTCTGGATCACTAGCAATGGTACCAAAATGAATCATGGAATTTTTCTAAACTGGACTCCATAGTGTTATAGAAGGGAAAACTAACCTCCATACTGATTCTGTTCTCTTAATTTGAAGCCAAGTGGCAAAGTGTCACCCCGTATCTTACCAATTTAGCTTGTGTTCAGTATGAATAGACTCTGACCATTTTCCCTAATAGAATCAGCATGCAAATTTCTAGCATTCAACTTTTGAAAAGCTGTATTTAAAACTACTGTGTGGGAGAGAAGAACAATATGTGATGGAGATATTATGCTAGACTCTGAAAGTTTTAGTTTCTGACACATATAGTCAGATATTTTTGAGCAAATCAAAAGCTTATATAGTATGTCTTGTAATTTCTCATAAATAGATCAATGAAACTGCAAACAAGCATATGTAAATATGCCTGTATTCTACATTTCCAAGTTGGCGATAGGCCACCCACTCTAAGAATAGAAAGTTCACAAAATAGTATATTTGGCATTTAATTGGTAGTCACTGAAATAATTATATAATTCAGGTAGATGTCTGACATGTAAATTCTTCCCATATTCTATTTGTTTAATGGTATAGAAATTGATAAACAGTCCTTGAGTTTGAAGAGTTTAAACAATTATGAGACATAAGATGGAGTGATAAAGTTTCCTTCTTGATTTGGGACTAGGATCAAAAAGGGGCTGTATTCGATCCTTAAAGAATGTGTAAAATCTTAGCAGGTAGAAAATGAGGAAAGAAAAGAGAAAAAAAAAGAGGGCAAAAACATAGAAAAGGAAAAGGAAGATTGGCTAGTCTCATCAGCATTAAGGATGTCTCTGTGGTTATGATGTCAAGGAAATGAAGAGCATCAGAGGCCTGATAAGGGGGTTGGAAATGGGAAGGCCAGTGGGGCTTGGAAAGCATGGAGACATTCCTATTCTAGTTCCCAGCGTTTAGGGGGCATTCCTATGAGGCTGAGAGCCAGGGAAGTTTCCTGATGGCATTGATTTATCCGTATAATAGATTATTATCCAGTAGTAAACATTTTAATAAGTGAATAATCATGTGATTCTAAAGTTCAGAGTCACTAGTGAGGTAGCCTGGCCTACAAGGTGGTCCAATGACAGGAATTCTGAGCACAGGGCTTTCATGCTCTGGGATCCATATTACCCAGAACATTTAAGAGAACATTATTCCGAACTGTCTAAAGGTTGGTGTGAGACTGTTGTCGGAAATATGCACATGTTCCTGTCTTTCAAATTTAAGTTGTTTTTCCAAGGTGACACTTAACCTCCCAAGAGAGATGCTGCCACTAGATGGAGTGGTAGTGACTTGGTTTCTAAGGGCTTCAGTTGATATCACCAAGAAAGGGAGAATTATGGGCCCCATAATTTCTGTTTCTATTTCATTTTATTTTTTCTTTCTGCAATGTAGTGCCCAGTTAAGAATTGAGCTTCAAAAATAAGCCCTTGGAAATAATTGCATGATACGTGATACTTGGATTAAAATACATTTTCTGGGGAGTAGAAAGAAACAGGAAAACTCAAGGCTTTGATATCAAGTACTGGATTTTACTTTTACCTTTGCTATTTATTAGTTGGGGGAAAACCATTTAAGTTTCTTCATTCCTCTATTCCATCACATTTAAAACACGAATCATCATGCTTACTTCACATATTGCCAGACAATAAATAAATCCATGTGGTACAATGTGCTTTGAAAAGAACATTGCTAACCATCCATCTAGAACTCACTAATTATGATTAATTTACCCCCAACAGTTTCTTCAAGTTCATAACATTTCACAAAGAAATATCACCTACAAATTCTCATTAAAAATTTGAAATTCAGATAATATTTTATATTCATTCCACCTCAATTAGCAGGAACTTTATTACCTAGGCTTCCCTACTAGCACTTGGGCTTACAAACTAGGATTTAAGTGAGATTCACCTAGGACTTTGCTGCATTAATATCTAAGAAGCCCCTGGAAGTTTTTTTACTCAAACTAACAGCTTGCAGGTTTTCTAAGTCTTGATGTCATGAAATCTCCTGCCCTGTTAGGGCTATCTAAAAAGTGCTTTTTGATTCTCCTTGACTTCTCTGTTTGACTTTCTACTTCACTTCCCACACTTGGAGGGATCAATAGAGAGAGAAAACATGTGTTAGTTAATCTCTATAGGAGCTAACCTTCTCTTTTGTCACAATAGGCATATTTTTCAGTTCCAGAGAGAGAGAATTTTGACCTGTCAAAAGAGGAATGATCAAACCACTGAATTCATTCATTTGTCTATGAATTGGATTTAAAAGTGTAAATTTAACCAGACTCTCTCCTCTCTCTGCCCTCTGAATTATGGGCTGCATTGTGTCCCTACTCCCAATCAAAAAAAATTTATGTTTAAAACCTAATCCTCAACACCTGAGAATGTGACTATATTTGGAAATAGGTCCTATGATTAAATTAAAATGAGGCTGTTAGAGTAATCCAATCTGACTGATGTCCTTAGAAGAAAAGGAAATGTGGACATGCTGAAGCATGGGGGTGCTCATGTATGGAGGCAGGACCCTCTGAAGAGGCAGCCAGAGGGTGGCCTTCTGCAAGCCAAGGGGAGAGAACTCGGAGAAAGCCAGCCCTGCTAGTACCTTAATTTGGACTTCCAAGATCTCCAGAACTGTTGGAAAGTAAATTCCTGTTGTTTAAACCAGTTGGTCTGTAGTCCTTTGTGAAGGCAGCAAGTAGGATTATGTTGAGGTCTTTTGTGTTTGAAACTCAGGAGTAAGTGGGGAGCAGGGGAAAACTACGAAACACAGGTCAAGGAAAATCTTCCCTCTTTTCTTTTGAATATGAACAAGGACAAGTTGAATAAAAGCATGGAAATACTTGGGGTATGTAAATAGTTTATGAGAGTTAAGGAAAAGGGTTACTTAAAAAAAATAAAAGTCTTGAGAAAGATGAAGAAATTATTTGAAATTATGTTGGCTGGACTTTGCATTTTAAGCCATAGTTTTCTTCAGGATCAAATACAATGGTCAAATATTTATAGCTATTACACAAATAATATACCTTCCGAAATGAGCAAAGGAACAAATGTGCATTTTATAATGTTGTAACTGGTATAAAGTTTTATGTTTCAAAAATTCACATATGCATCAAGAACTATTTCAAAGAGCAAGTGATTAATAGTGATTAATTCATTGAAAATATTTTTGAAGCACCTACATTATATATATGTATATATAATATATACTTTATATATGTATTTATATATATGTTATATTTATATTTATATATAATATATACATTATATACATATATATATATATTTTAGTTGTATGCAGAAGGATATATCTTTTTCTTAAATTTCTATGTAGTGCTGAGGATAGAACCCAGTACCTCACATGTGCAAGGCAAATGTTCTACTGCTGAGCCACAACCCCAGCCCTTGAAGTACCTACATTTTAGAAGAAAATTTAACTATTTAACAGAACTATAATACTCTTTTCACACAAATCAACGTTATACTTATTACTAGAACCTGACAAACTCTAACCCCAACTCTCAATTTAAAATAATCTTCATAAATTCTAGGAGCTCTAGTATCTCCATATGAAAATCATTAGAATACAAATACAATAATGTTAGTAAAAGTACAAAATTGTAAAGTACCATTCTTTCTGCAAAGGATTATCATTTATATGCCTTTGAATAAAAAAAAATGATGACCTCTTCCAAGGAAAATTAATTTCTGCACATCTCTTTAGGCTATTATAAGAGGGAGCCCAAAGAGAAAGTGATAATATGCCTTATGTAACTGGACAGGATGTAGTAATGACACTCAGGTAATTTTTCTTTTCCTGGAGGAACATCTTTTCCATCAATAGTTGCAGTACTGATGACATAATGTAGACAAATATTTTCATAAGTAAAACAAAGACATTCTATGGAAACAGTACAAAATCAGTGGTGGCCTGGAGCTAGAGGGAGGGTCGGATGAACAGGCAGAGAATACGGTGTTTAGGGCAGTGGAAATATTGTGTATGATTCTATAATGGTGGAAGAATGTCAGGATATGTTTACCCAAACCCAAAATATGTACAATAGCAGGAGTGAATCCTAAAGTAAGCTGTGGATTTGGGGTGATAAAGATGTGTTAGATATGTAGAGACATCAATTATAGCTGATGTACCATGGGAGGGTGAATGCAATGAGGGAGGCTATGATTTTCTGGGCAGGGAATGGTTTGAGAATTCTCTGTACCTTACTGTCAATTTCTCTGTGAACCTAAAACTGTAATAAAATAAATTCCTTTAAAATTAATAATTCTCTTAATGAATAGCAGTGATACAGAGAAATATACCAACAGGGTGGGTAAAGTTTCTACAGAAAATAAGACAATTATATTAAATAATGTTTAAGGTTCACTTTATTCTGTGCTTGTCACACAGGCACAGGGTCACACTAGATACCTATTTAACATATAAAGTATACAAAAGTGATGTGATATGAAGCTCTGGCATAAACTTTTAGGACAGTCTGGTGACATGATGCTTCTACCTCTTTTGATACAAAAACCTCTTACATACCAATGAGGATCAACCATGGTTAGAGCTGGAAGTCTGGGTTTCCAAAGCTTTACTTGGAATGAAAAAAAATCAGATGAGTACTGGTTTCATGATTTTCTTACAAGGTGACCAAAGTGGAACTACTGAAAATATTTATCGATAATTATCTTTTGAGTAGAAAGGAAAATTTTCTGTCTCTTACTCTCATTGTCTTTTTATACACACACACACACACACACACACACACACACACACACACCATTCTTCCCTGAACAAAAGTAGTAAATACATGTTTTTAAAAGTCAAGATATAAGAGAGATCTCACTTATAAGGATTTTTATTGTAACTAGCAATGATTTTTCTCCCTCTCCACACTTAAATTATGCATTTATGTTCTGGGATGATAAAATCATAGTATTTTAAAACTTAAAGGACAGAACACTTAATTTTACAAAGAAATAGGTTCTGAGGGAGAAAATTATTTCCTTGAGGATCATTTTTTCAAAATGAAAAAAGCATCTTTAGTTTTATATTATTGTATTAAGTGAAGTTCAAAAAGTATTTATGAATACCTGTAGTTATTTTTTATTCACATCAGTGTACTCATAGTATGTCACAGTATAAAAAAAAAGAATTGAAATACTTGTCACTTTAAATTGGAAGCATTTGTATCATAGAATGTCAACAAAAATGGAATTAATGACAATATAGCTATCATTTAAATACCAATGTCAGGAGCACTTTTAGCACCCATAATGAATGGGGTTATATTAGATTTTGTTGTTGGAATTATGCTTTTGAGAGTACATAGGGCAGGATGAGATTTGATCTAGATAAATCACATTTAGTCTTGACGATCTCAGTTCCCAAGATTCACATCATGTAGGGACCACAGGTTTTACAAGTGTCACATGTATTCTTAAATATCCTAAATATTTCTGTCGTTCCCCCTGATATGGTTTGGCTTGTCTCATGGTCTCACTTGCCTTGCACTACATATGTTCTGGGTTGGCAATGTCCCCGTTAAAATGTGATTCCAAGAAATGAATGCCTATTTTTAGCTACAGTATGAGCTGAGCTGTGAAGAGAACAACTTCGCCCTTATGCCTTGGATTGGATATTGCCACCACCACTGTCCTGGGCTCTGATATGACCACATAGCACACTCACAAAGGGAGTGGGTTTGCTTCTGGAGGTAAAAAGGGACCCACTCCCCAACGTTGATTCAAATTTCATTTCCTTCTAAGAAGGTTCCCATCATCAACTATATCAGTAGTCCTAGCATTATTAGTCTTTCGTTTGACACTCTGTTACCAAATATGCCTCTTTTGCTGAAAATAGATGATAAGGATTATCTTGATTAATTGCCTTTGGCTTACTCTGATGAGCCTGAGTTTGTCTGTGACTGAATGGCATTGGTCTGTCTCAAGTTCTCTTTCAGCTCAATGGTACTTGCGGTTGTGTGTAGCACGTGGAAAAAAAGAAAAACTGCACCTTCCAGCCAGAATATTCCCTATGCCTCTTACCTCACATGGCACTGTATTTGTGCCTCTGTCAAAAATAAATCTGAGAAATTAAAATGTAGACATACTTTTTATAAAATGCATGGCTTTCTATTAATTCAAGAAGCTGACTTATATGAAGTAGAAATCCATTCAAATAGTTAGAATTTTATAAAATGAATAACAATAGATTTAGCTCGTTATGATCACTTGCAGCTTGACCAAATTGCCTAAGTTTGTTCTTCAGAAATGCTCTGAGCCTTTTCTTTTGTTTCTTTGCTGACCACGGGTCATTTTGAGACTCATCAATAGGGCAACATGCTCATGGTGTTCACAGAAGGAGAGGGAAATTATGAAATTTACAAAGTCTTTGTGGGCCCTGAATGCCACCTATGAAGCTACTTTTTAATTTCTAATTTCACCTCTCATAATATCAAAATGGTTGCTGTAAGAGATTTCATAATTTCATAGCTTTGGTACAAATTTTGAATAGAAGCCTGGCATGGTGGCACACACCTATAATCCCAGTGGTTCTGGTGGCTGAGGCAGGAGATTGTGAGTTCAAAGGTAGGCTCAACAACTTAGTGAGGCCGTAAGAAACTTAGCCAGACCCTGTCTCTAAATACAAAGTAAAAAGGGCTGGGGATGTGGCTTAGTGGTAAAGTGCTCCTGAGTTTAATCCCTGGTACCAAAACAAACAAACAAGAAACCAAAAAAACAGAAAACAGATTTTGAATAGGAGACTCCAAATGTAATCCAGAGCAATGCATCCATTGCAAAGACAAAGTACTAAGCAACTTTTTTTTTGCATTATAATAAAAGAATATGCTAAATAAGTTAATCACATAAATAAGACTAGGAAAGAATGCTCAACACTTTCAAGACCAAAATATTTTTAAGCCCTTAATTAGAAGTGAAATGATCACTGATGGTCAGTAGGTAATTAATAGACTTTAAAAGTGAGAATATATTATTTCATTACTTTATTTTCTTATTATTTATTCTCTAACTTTTCACCTGAGCAAAAATAACATTGCAGTGGGAATGAAAACAACTCAGAAAATGGGAAAGAAGAAAAAGAACTAAAATCAGTAATAATTCTCACTTAATTTAGTAAACATTGAGATGTTACTTTACCTGTCATGACCTCAAGTACGTCATCTGTCAAATGGGGAAGAGAAAAGAGGGGACAAGCTAATAACTAGTACCTGTTGTAAGCATAAGAGCCTCTGAGTCTAAATGGACTGACTGCTAAGGATATTGGAGAGGAAGACAGTGGAAATTAAAATATGGAAGACAGAATAGAAGTTCAAAAAGATAAGCTGTTTAAAATCTGATGATCCCCCAATTCTGGAGGTTTCTAGTTACCTATATCATCACCCAATTGGTTAGACATATAAATAAATGAGGAACATTTGGGGAAATCCTAATTATTATATTGAAGAAGCAAATATGATCAACATGCTAATGTCTACTCTCAAAGAGAAATTCCATGTTTTACTCAGTCACTCTCTGGGCATATCCAGAGACACAACTCATTGCCTTTTAAAGTAATTTCCTCATTATTGACCTTATATAACTTTTTCATTCCGGAAAAATTTACAGGTGTGCTTTTAAAAATAAATTATAATCAACTTCAGTAATAAGCTGATTTTGGTTGTCTCAACACAGTTTCAATTAAAGTATGTCCAAGATAGGCCGAGAAATGAGAAAGATTTGAAGTCCTTTTGAATGATAACTAAAATTGCAAATGTTGAGATGCTTCTTCACATTTCCTGGCCTCAATGACTTTACCTGCAAAATGGGGCAACAAATGCAAAGGAGTAAAATAGTTTCTGAGATCTGGTCTAGATGTAGGAGCTTACAAGTTTTAAATGGAATGCTAACGTGATTAGAAAGGAAAAAGGCAGAGTGAGTGTACTAATTGTGCTCCTACAAAATTTTGTTCTAGTCATCCATCTTAACATTTTATTCAAGGATAACAATTCATATGATAAATGTAACAGATTAGATAGTCTCATATTTGAGAGTTCTTACCTTTTTGAGGGGGAAGGAGGTAGTCAGGACAAAGAAATAGTACTTTCTACAAATACCAAGTATAGACTGCCTTCCCTTTAGAAGCATGCCAATAAATTTAGAAAGCCATCTAATGAGTGATTATTTGAAAGTGAAGGAATGAGGTTTAGGAATAAAGGAGAGCTATTTGGCCATCTGAGAAAACCTAAATCTTGTAAATGGCTATTAAAAGAAGCAATAAACAATATTTCTTGTCAATCTGGAAAGACAACGATAAAAGATGGTCCAGCTGTTTATGAGGTCTAACTGCTCTCTGAAAACAGTGGAGATGAAAGTAATTATATCATGTACTCTTATGTCAGAAAAGCTCAAAAAAATCATCACAATTTCTGTGGAATAAAGGGTATTTTCTTGCTTGGTGACCAGAGTAATTCATGTGTCAAGGCCAATCATATATACGTACTTGCTGAGGGATTATCGAGTCCATTTCTTAGGGATGAAAGGTTTGTTCCCTGACTCTAGTCAACAGAGCTGTGCTAAAGAGATCAATCAAAAAGCAATAGAAATTACTCATGTTTGAGAACATAAAGATATTAAAGTCATCATGAAAATGAATCAAACAGGAATGAAAAAGTCTCTGTGCAGTAGTTTTTCTTCTCCAGTTTGATCCAGAAAACACCAGATCCATAAGACAATATGATAGATACTAATTAAAAAAGAAATTTCAACACAGAAGGTCAGATATATTCCCACATTATTTTCCTTTTATGTATGCATTAATTCCTGGAGCATGATCATATGCCAGCAATTACAAAAGCCTCAAAAATGTAGATTTCAGTTTCAGTGAGTGTTTGGGGAGGTCAACCTAACCTATCAGTAGAAACATGGTAGGTGATTCCAGACAAGAAATGGAGGCAGAACGATTATACTCAGACTCTTTACATCACCATGCCTCTTTTAATGTCTGTGTTCCTTAAGTTTCTTGATTCCAAAAAGTGGCTTCATATGAACATAATTATTCAAAAGAAAAGTAGCAGTCTCCTACCAGAACTAAAAGAACAAGGCTTTTGTATAGATAAAACAAGTAAGCAGACTATCTTAGTATTCTTAAGGATTGGTTGAAATATACTGTTTTTTGACAGCCAGATGAAGAAGCTAATAAAAGCCTCCAAAAATTTCATAACAAGGACTATAGCCTCCAAAGACCCTCAGACAAATCACCTGTTAATTTTGAAAGGTCATTTAGAGAAGGTCATTGGTGAATATTTATTTATCAATTTATGGAGCTAAAATTTGGATTGAGATAAAAAGTACATAGTATTCAAGTTATTGAGCTCTGGTTCATGCTTTTAAACACAAATGAATTCCATTGTTGTCTTAATTGATCTTATTATCACTATTCTGTTGCATAGAGTCAGGTTTTGACACATAGTAGATGAAAAAATAAATTTCACTGTATGAATGTGTGGATGGAAATGAAAAACAATAACTAAAATTAAAATATGGTGGAGTCTGGTAGGGAACAAAGCTGTAAAGAAAAACGCAAGTACACACCGACTCTACAGATTTTTTTAAAAATTATTTTTATACATTTAAATAACACTTGCCTTAAAAAAAACACACACAAAGTCTATGTCTGCTATTTCACTTGATGGTCACCATAATTTCATGAAGTAAGCTCAGGGACTGAGGTTTAGAGAGTTGATACAGCTAAGCTCAAGCCACACATCTAGTCATTAGCAAGGCTGAATCCGGAACATAATCCTACATTCATTCCTCTATGTATACCACCAACATCAACCCATAACCAGGGGAACTCTATTAGCAAAGGAACTTATTAAAATCATGTTTATACTTTTATTAACTTAAAATCATATTTATTTAACTAGATGTCTCATTAGCTTATTGGAGTCATTACTGCCTGTCAGTCAGAGAGAGCAAATGAATGAGTATCCTTCACAACAGAAGAACAAGCAGGATGGTAATTAATGACTTTGCTAATAACAGCTCCGTGTTCATGCACACTGATTTTCAGATATGGAATGTACATTTAGGATCTCTGGAGAAAGTATTCCTCTGTTCTATTTACCAAGAACACATCTACTACCAGTTATTAACAATATTCTTTTAAAGGTTGTAATCCTAATAATCTCTTACATATACATGTCACTCCAGTGTTAGTTACCTAAATGGCTTTGAATGATTTATACTGACAACATTTTGCATTAATCTCATTTGGATGATAAAAGTAGATACACTAAAGTTACTTTCTACATGTGTTTCAGATGGAGGAGACATTTGAGCTGAGCTCTTGAAAGAAAAGTTCAATATCTGATAGGCAGCTCAGATAGAGAAAGGATACAAGATGAAGGAAGCAGGAAAAGAAAACAGAGATTATGAAGGTGGCACCGTGACCAAGGAAAGAGATTGGCCTGTGGCTTTAGGCTCTATTGGAAATGTGAGAAGAAAGACTGAATTACAGTTTTGATGTCACACTTTGGAATTCATGAGGGCTTTGTCTATGTGGTAGCAAATATCCACATATCTAAAACTATATATAACTGCTAAAGAATGTGGTTTCCATGTGTGTTTGATGTTAGACACTATGTGCCTATTCTAATTAATGTGGACAGAGACACTGCATTTGTTGAAATAAGCACTTTTCGTTTTTATAAAACTCTGAGAAAATTGCTAATTTCTTCTTCTCCTGCTCCTTCTTTTTTTTCCCCTTATGGTAGTAGGGTTTGAACCCAGGGCCTCACACATGCCAGGATGGTGCTCTACCAGTGAGATACAATTTGCCTGGAAAAATTTAATTTTCTTATTGTCAATAGATTTCTTTGGTTGGAAGAAAAAAATCAAGTCAATATTTTATTTTGTCTCATATCTGGGAAGTAGCTGAAAGACTACTTTTTGGAATATGGTGATGGGAACTACATGATTCTGCCTGTGTGAGTTTGGGACACAAGGTTCTTCATGCTGCAGGACCTATCCTAAACAGGTTGGGGAGACTAACAATGACAAACTCACTTGCTTGGAGGAATACAAGGGATGATGTATATGACAAGGTTTTGGAAGTTAAAAAGTGCTATATATAATTAGCAGCAATCTATGTGAAGCTAATAAACAAAGACTGAAAAAATAAGGCTAAGCACTTATGATTATATTTACCTTCTATATTTCCAGTGTTTTCTTTGTCAATGGAGAAAAGTGGAAATGAAAACCTGGTAAATAGTGCTTGCTGATAAAAATGTGATCCTAAAACATTTTATTGATTCAGCTAATGTAAGAAATGTAGTCCATGTTTTGGGAGAAAAAAAAGATTAGTCGAGACAATTGTTTTCTTTTAGAAAACCAATTTGTTTAAAAACACTTCACATTTATGTGAGTCTCTGTGTATATGTATACATGTGTACTACATAACATTAATGTTTTTCCATAATCTAGATGACTGATATGATAAATTGGGGATTTTTTCCCTTATTTAGCTGATGCTTTCATATGCATTTGTCCTGTAACCTGTTTTTCATTTTGACTAGATTAATTATCTTTCAAACAAGATCTTCTCTAGTTAAAAGTAATTAGAATTATCTGAAATTGACTAATGAGGTACAACTTCATTTTCTTTCATTTGCACACAGCTTTATTGAAAAACACCAACAAAATTAAGATTTGGAAGACCATGTGAAACACTTATATAAATGTCAGATGTTTATATGTCTAAGGAAACATGATGCCTTTGAAATAGCTAAAGGAATTCTAATAAGCAAGTCATCTTACATTCTTAAATGTGATTTCAATCCTAGACGTTTCTTGGGCCTCCTTGAATGTAATTGATTGCATTTATAAGAAATAAGACCAGAGTTTCATATAGCCAAAAAGAAAATTAGACATATTAGTCAATCAATACATTAAACCATTAAAAATTTATTATTTATGATTATTTGATCCAAATTATCAACCAAACACAGATGAAAATTTTTACTTTCCTATTTCTTGAGTCAAAGTTTACCCAATAGGAAAATTGTGGGAAAAAAGAAAAAAAAAAACATGGAAAGATATCCACTCGTCTGTGTCAAGACCTGGTTCATCTTTTAACTCCACTCTAGGTATATTTGACTACAAATGGAAGAGAATTCCATTGTCCTTATCACCAAGCAAGTAAGAGTCTTAGTAAACAAAGTTCCAAGAGAACTTCCTGAATGATGGAAATGTGTTCCTGTACCATCTAGTAGTGTAGCCACAAACCACATGTGAGTACTAAGCATTATAACCAAGAAGCTAAATTTTAATTTGAAGTAGCTATGTGTATCTAAGTCTGGGGTATACCATGTTGGGCAATGCTGCTTTACGGTATAGTCACACTTTCCTGGACCTGGCATTGTAAAGCACCATGCCCCAGATATAAACTACCCTGGAGCCACCTGTGAAACCAAACTACATTGCTGGTTACCTAGGCCCTGTCATTCTTCGTCTTCTGATCCATTTTTAATAGCACTCCAGTCTGGATCTATATAAAGTAAACAAATGTTTCCAAATCATATCATCACAAGTGTTGAAATAGAACCCACTCATCTCTTTTGTAAACTTTTCCAAAAAAAAAAAATAGAAAAGAAAAATACTTCCAATAAGGCAGGGAAGATGATGAGGATTCATTCCTAAGTTTTATGTCTTTGTTAAAACTTGCCTTTTTGCTGTTGAAACAAAAAGTATGTGTGGAAGGAAAATGAAGTAACAGTTTAATATTTTATTGAACGGATGGCTACATCTAACTTTCAAGCACTTTGCTGGCTGTACACACTCCTGGGAGACCTCTTGAGATTCCCTCTGGCCCTTCCTTTACACTGCCTCAATGGCAAAAATCACAAGCAACAGTGGTGAACATGATTTTTAGTGATAGCCAAATCTAAATTTCATGTGTTTCATGTGTTACATATAAATCATGGTGCTAAGTCCTGAAGAGAAAGCATGTTAGGAAAAATACATCTAGACTTTGGCATTAGACATGGGTTCAAATCCAGAAGCTTGGCTTTATTGGCAGGTTAGTCTTGAGAAAGCTCCTTAGCCATCTTTGAACACTGATTCATTCATCAATGAAAAGAAAATCATGTTCATAATTTTATTGAGTTGATGATAGGTTATTTGTAAAGCACATAGTTTCTGGAATTTAGTAAATATCCAAATGTTACCCACTCCCAACAAAGAAAGATTATGATGTCATGGCTCCTAAACCTGAAGTCTAATCATACAGACAAACAAAGTTGATTGTAATAAAATGTGATGAGCACTTTGAGACGTGAGCAGGTTGCTATGGGGACAAATAGCAGATGACTGCCTTTACTTGGGAGCTGATATTTGAGCTAAAGCTTGCAGAGGGTGTTCTTCAGGTACAAAAGGTGTTGGACATAGAGCAATACAGGCATAGCTGAAAGAAAATACACAAAAGTATGAAATCTTTGCTATATTTGGAGGGTGGAGGGCATGGAGTGGGGACTATCAGGAAATGTTGCTGGAAAAGCAGTTGGGGCCAAAGCGTGAAGGGCCATCAATGCTCTGCTAAAGGGCTTGGCCTTGATCCAGCAGAGGATGAGAATCTGCAATAGGGATCCAGCAGAGGTTTTTAGCAGGGAGTGAAATGAGTGGATGTGTTTTTCAGGAAATATTTTCCTGGCATCCGAATGGCTGATGATTAGAGTGGAGAGAATCTGTCAAGACCTACAGCAACAGCCTCCTAACTGGGCTCCCTGCCACCATTTTAGACACTCCGAGGTTGAGGTGCCTGCAGGACATCGAGTGCAAACCACACTCACAAAGCTAACCAGAGGAAAATCCCACTTAAAGCCAGATAAATTACAGGGTGATTATTTCCACTGCAAAACAATTCTTTGCTTTACAAAGGGATTCATTTCAGGATTCCAGAGTTCCTTTAAATAGCAAATTTCTTAGGGTATTTAGGCATTCCTTTACAGCTCATTTGCTACTTTGATAGGGGTGGGAAGAGAAAATCTTAAAGATTCCCCTTCAAGAGTTCTTCTTAAAAATCCTCAAGAATGACAATAAAATATTTTTGAAGTTATCATTTATCAGTGAGAATAGGAATTTGGTTTATAAAGGGGCTGAAATGTAATTTACAGAAACTAGGATGAGGAGGATGTGTTTTGATATTCCACACAATGTATCCCACAGGTCTCAATTACAGTATCTCAGAACACTGTTGAGAATAAGTGGGACAACATGAATAGTCAGGTGAATAGAAATAGCCAGAAATATCAAAATAGAGCTTGTGAAAAAGAATCTTCATTATCTTCATCCTCTTTAAGAGTTCCATGCACAGCTTTATGTTAATTGTTTCTCTCTGTCCATAATTGGTCATCAAATTCTGTCCACTGCTACATAGATTTGAAAAAAATGTTTGAACTTGGGTATTATATATACTGAATTATGAAATAAAAACTTGGAGTATGGCAAGACTTCATTGACATGAATTTGTGTGTGTGTGTGTGTGTGTGTGTGAACAGATTCTTTTCCCAAAGAGTAATTATTTCTATAAACAGGGTAATTTCTCAAATACAAATATATGTTGAAGACTCTCAAGAAACAATTAAAGCACAACACTGTTGGGAAGCCCCTTTAAGGAATGCTTCAAAGCTGTTTTTGAACTATCCTCACTGGGGAGTTAATCCGTTGTGGTGAATTTACTTTTTTGGAAATAGAAAAATTTCAATTTGAGTCAAATGCTTATTGGTTGTCCTGTGATAGCTATCTAGCTTAGCTATTGTCTGTGGATGTCTGGGTGCATATACATAAGGTGTAAGTATGCAGTAGAGCTCCTAAAGTACTGTACCTTGAATGGTCCAGAAAATTCCTTGTTAATAAAGAAAAGATGTATGACAGAAACTGAAAGTTGCCTTTTGGCATTCAGTCTTATTTTATTAAATGTTTGATAATAAAAAACTTACTTCTGTGAAAGTAAATTACCTAACAAATAAAAGACAACATTTATCAGACCTCTGTGTAGTTTTAAGTAGTCATTTGACTAAGTCAGGATTAATATGATTTAAGCAAATGTTTACTATGCAGCCTTCAGAAAAGTGGATTAAAATAGGCTGATTTGGCTGGAAGGAAACCTTTTTTCTCCTGCTTCTTCCAGCTGCTTCCATCATCGTCATCATGGACTCTGTGGATGTGATATCTAGAGTTCCAGCAGCCACGTTGAACCAAGAGGTGATGAAAGCCATCAGCGACAACAGAAAAGCAAAAAACAAACAAAAGAAATCCAGGTCCTCAATATCTTCTGGAAATTTTATATGAGGTATATATCTTTATACTTCTTTGTATCTTAGATATAAGCTTCTATATCTTGCTTAAACAACTTTCATTGCAAATTTCTGTTATTATATTAAAGTGAAAATTAATCTTAACTGACACAGGTTATATCAAAAGGAAATGCAGGGGTTGGGGTTGTGGCTCAGTAGTAGAGCACCTGCCTTGCATGTATGAGGCACTGAATTGGATTCTCAGCACCATATATAAATAAGTGAATAAAATAAAGGCCTATCAAAACTAATAAAAATATTTAAAAAAAGGAAATGTATTCTTGTCTACAAAAATTATCAAGATACACATACACAAGACCAATTCATTCTGAATTTCCCAGCTAAACAGATAACAATGACAGAAGTAAGAATATAGGAGTGCACAAGTTTAGAGATAATGATTTCTATATCCATGACAACATTTAATCCTTAATGTAATTCTGAGATAAAGAAGCAGCACTTCTCTTTCCTATGAAAACAGAGGACAAAATTAAAGCTCAGAGTGACCTGCTCAAGGTCAAACAACATCCTTGGTGGAGCCAGAAATCAAACCCTTTAGACTTAAATGCATTGCTTTCCTGTTAATAACTTGCAGTTTCTACACTTGAAAATTAGTCATATTGTTATATTCCATTCATTCTCTGACTTCTTCATATGCTCCTTTGTTAAAAGAAAGATTTGGCTTCAGTAGTTTTTCACTCAGCATTTTTTTTTTCTTTTTTTTGGCAATGTTGGAAAAAGTGACAGATTTACCTTCCCACCTTAAACAACAAAACCAAAGCATATATATAATACAAGACTTCTAAAGAGAAATTTCTAAATGTTTTGTATATATACATATTTTTCATATATATTTACAAAGTATAACATATTTTATATATTTTAATATATATTATTTTTTTCATATACATGTATGTATATATGAAGGGAAATATCAACGTAGAGCTTATGAACAAGAATCTTCATTATCTTTAAGAGTGCCATGCACAGTTTTATATTAATTGTTTCTCTCTGTTCATAATTGGTCATCAAATTCTGTCCATTTCTAGATAGATTTGAAACAATGTTTGAATGTGGATATTATATATACGGGAAACACAGGAGGCATGTGGCTCCACAAGGAAACTTCTAGGAAACAGCATAGAAACGAAGAAGCCAAACAGCCCATGAGACTCACTGAGTTCTGGAAACAAAAATTAGAGTTTAGGGAGCTAAGGAGGCTAGGATTTGTTGGAAAGAGTATCAGAGAGGAGGAAGAAAACTAAATTTCTGCAGAACTCCATGAAGTATTGAGATGAATATTAACCTTCACTTGTGTGAGAAGAAACTACCCAAGGATGAGGAAAAGAAAACAAAACAACTAGAAAATAGAAAAACAATTCTTGCAGTGCACACATAACTAGGACTAGTTCATGTGTCCCCATAAGTGGAAAAACTTGGTGACTTAGGAGGCTTTAGGTACAGCTCCAAGAAGGATATTACCATATAAAATTCCATGCTAATGAAATATGGAAAATAAACACTATAGTTAAGAGATAAACGAGTTGGACAATTGCACAGCTACCTAGGACTTTATGAAGCTCAACATAAATATCAGTTGTACTTCTGCTTGACTTCAGTAATTATAATAGAATTAACCAAATTATTACTCGTCATTATCTCTGAACCAGGTACTTTGTCACATACAGGTATATAGCAAGAGAAAAAGAGAACAATCTCTATTTTCATGGAGTTTATATTTTGGCAAAGAGTGGATGGGACATAATAAGTATAATAAATACGATATTGGAGGAAATGAGTGTTATTTAAACATATAAATGGGAGTAACATGTTTGGGATATGTGGGCAGAGGGGAGATGTGGCAGGTTTAACAAGTTCATAAATTCATCAAGGTAGATGAGACCAAAGACCAATGGTGAGTCCAGTTGTCTGGGAAAAAGTGAGCAAAGAGAAGAGCAATAAAGAGCTGGGGTTAGGAATGTAGTGAGGGATTAGTTCCTGCAAGGCTTTGCTTTTTGAGTAAAAAACAGAGAGATGGCAGGGTAGAAAGCAGGAGTATGAGGTCACAGGGGCTTCAAAAGAAAACTTCAGCTGTTGTTTGGATTATGCCCTAAGGGGACCATGGTGAAATATGGGAGAAGGTAGGAATTTCTTCCAAAGTTTCAGGGTTGGAAGTGAGAAGTGGTGGGAGTGTGCATTTATTTGAAAAAAAAAAAAAGAAAAGAAAAAGAACTATGAGAATTTCCTAACACTCTATGGGGTGGGGGTGAAGAGAGGAGTCAAGGATGATTGCAAAACACTTATTGGGGTTTGTTCATCCTTTTAAGCAACTCTAAGAGTAGAGCCATTAACTGAAAAGAAAAAGGCATTGAATGAACATGTTTGGGACAAAAGATAAACTCCAGACATAGAAAAATCAATGATAGTTGAGTTAGTGATAGCACAAAATCTTCTTTAAAGCGAAATTCTAAAGAAAGTATAAGATCTACTGCATGGTAATTTCTAAATGCTTTAAGAAAAGTAACAACACAAAGTCATTTTTTTTTTTACCTTCCAAAGAACATAATAAACTCTATGTAATTGTGTATTTTAGAAGAACTAGGAAATCACAAAAGTTTCAACTCCTGTGACAAAGTGAAGCCTCTCCCACATTAAACACAGGAACATTAAACAGCCTACAGTGTTCCTCCAAATAGCCCATTGTGCAATTTGAGCAACATGTATTTGCAATTTAACTTCTGTTTTGCCTAACTTATTTTGTAAATGCATTCTCTCTGGGATGCAACACTGTCATTTATATAGACTTGCACAGCAGGACCTGTCTTTAAATACTGAGATCTCCTATAAGTTGATGCTCTCTGCATCACTGATTTGGCTGCAAGCCTCTGTGGTATTGTCATGAATAACAGCTATTCTTTCACAGACAATAAAAACAAGAAGATTATACAGTCAAGATTTAGAGCTGGAGACATATACATTGATCATATAGTGGCTATGTCATTTTGCAGATGTGAAACTGAACTCTGGAGGAGAGAAATGGTTTGCCATGAAATGCCAAGATCTGATTTTGTCCAACTGGGTACTTTCAGGGAAAAAAAATTCTATCTAACCTTGTTATGCAAATAAAGTATGGGAAGAATTGTTAAATTCAAACAACTTATTATTGCAAAGATGGTAGGTGATAAAAAATAGGTTTTTTTGTTTTTTGGGTTTTTGTGGTTTTTTTTTTTTTTTTGGCTGCTGTCTGCCTGCCCCCTCTACCAAGCTGCTTGAAAATGCAGTAAACTGGGCCAAAAATTTACAGAACAATTTGCACAGCCAAAATGAAGGTTTCTGCTCAAGGCCATTAGACTCAAAGGTCATATTTAATATCAACATTTTATCCTGCTTGGACTCAAAGTGGTTTCAGGATTTGTCATTTGAAAGTCATAAATAATGTGCCTCCTTTTCTGGCATCCTGGTGACAAAAATCTTTTTTCACAGTCTCTTCTCAACATAAAATATACACAGAAATAGCAAGTTAAAAAATAAAAGAAACAAAAAGAAATCCTAGTAATTTCTGTTAATGATTTTAATAGCTAGTACTTGAGTTTTTGTGTGGATAAGGTGGTTAGCATTAATGTCAAGCAATATAAAAAAATGTATACACAGATATATACATCCTATCTGCAGCAGTACCTCATCTTGTCAGAGCTCTCTGTTTTGTGCCGGTTCCAGAAGTGTATTTTACCAACTGTCTTAGTCTGTGCTGGTCCTCCAGCACAGACTTGTCAGGATATGATGTGCCAATCCTTAATCAATGTCGAAAGTTCTGCACAAGAGGGTTCCACAAAACATTCTTGCCTTTCTAGGCAAGGAAATGCTGAAAGCTATCACTCTCCCTTCTTCCTTGTAAGCAAACCATCCCAGTGAGCCAAAGCTAGATGAGCTGAAGGTGAGGACGACATCTGCCTATTTTTAATTCTTGGTTATCTGAAAGTATGCCTCCTACTCTTTTTTTTTTTTTTTTTTGCAAGCTGTCTTTGTATTCAGTGGAGAGCTCTGGATAAATCAGTATAGAAATCACCCTTTGAAAAGGGAATGCTTTCTCAGGCTTCACTCTCCGCATCCAATGAGAATGTCCCCTGACATGAATTAAGCTCTCATATTTTACAAATTCTCATCTCACTTTATTTCCTCAATTATAAATTTACATATCTCATCTCATGCTCAGTCATTTCCAAGTAAGTGTTATTCTGCCACATTAGTAATCCAGGAGCATTTTCCTTTTTTTTAATATTTATTATTTTTGTTGTTGTTGTTGTTGGAGAGAATAACTTTATTTTATTTATTTATTTATTTTTGTGTAGTGCTGAGGATCGAACCCAGGGCCTCGCACGTGCAAGGTGAGTGCTCTACCGCTGAGCCATAACCCTAGCCCCCCAGGAGCATTTTCAAGTGACTTACCCAAGATCCCCTGGCTTGAAAGGGGTAGGACTAGTTCATAGGTCCAGTCTCGCCCTCATTTTACTGCATTTTAACTCTTTCATCTAAGAAGTTATAGAACATATGAGTAAAGAATTGTATGATCCAAAGTCTTCACTAACCAAATACAACAATCACAAAAACTTGTTTCTCTGAAGAATTGTAGTTTTACTTTTTTATTTCTTTTTGCATTCTGCTGTCATGTATACCTAATTAGAATAAATAAATTTTTTTTAAATGTGGAAAAAAAAACTGTTTCTCTCTGTGGCACATAAATAGACAAATACAACTCATATGGCTGGGAGACCACATGAGATGCAATTAAACTGTCACCTATTTTATGTGACTGTGATGCCTCTCAAACTGCATGGTCCATTTATTCCAAAATAACAACCATTTTTCATGGAATGTTATGGAAGTGGTGGTCCAGTGACTGTAAGTGAGCTTGGCCCAGTCTTCACGAACTTAGTTCAGACTGGAGTCACCAGGGCAAGACAATCCCAAGTCAAGGAAAAAAATTGGCATATGTCTTTCAATAGTTACTTTTCTACCTATGTGCCAATGTAATTGACTAATTGATGCTTGTTTCTGGACTGCCGAACTTTTAATCAGGCCATTTCTCAATTCACAGAATACCTTTCTTCAATGGATATGGGCACTATAAAGTTTATCAAACATCTGCATGAGTGTGCACCATGCTTCATACATGTTTACTAATTCACTTTCATTTTTTCTTACAAATAACCATGAGAGATCAATCTTCTACTCAGTTTACTTCTGAGGAAATTAAGAAGTCAGAAAAGGCAAGACAGTCTCCCAAGACTTCATATATAATCAAAGAGAAAACCCAGAAGTAAAGCTAAAAATGACAAAAATAACAGTGATTCTGTGTAAACACAATAACTTTTCTTCCACATATCTTGGTGTGTTTGCCCTCTTTTACCTGCAAATGTTTTTTTGTGGGAGAGGTAATTGTACTGTCAAATTTTCGCCAAAGAAGATCTGGAATGAGGGGAAGTGACAGCACAGGTCAACCTCAGCAGTCATTCCATGTGTGTCTGAAATAACAGCAGAAAATGGAGCTCTAACTACAGACTGGCTTTTGCTTTATTCATGTTTTCCTGTTTCCAAATAGTTTTGGTTAGACTGAGTAATTTGCATGAGAGTAAAAAACCAATGTAAGAAAAAAAGGAGTTTATGATTGACTTGCTAAAACTTATTAGAAATGTCAAGCCAAAAGCATGATGAGATTATCTTGCTTGCAGCTGAGTCAATGGCCAACAGCTGTATTAAATATCAACATGAGAACAAAGTTAAATATCATGAAGAGTTGTGACCATGTAAGAAGGGCTTGGAAAGAATGATATTTCAAACTTCTGTGAAGAATAATGCTTCTGTGAAGAATAATGCTTGCCAATTTGAATTTAGTTACATTAAAAGACTCGATTTGGACCCTGTCATATGTGACCCAGATCCCTCCTTGGAAATAGAGAACTTACTCCTCAGGGCTGGAGCCACTGTGGGCAGCAAGCCCTCATGCTTCCAGCTCCCCAGAGGTCTGCTTGGGATAGCTGCCTTGCCCAAGCTCACAGCCTCTATGGAGAACAATGTCTAAGCAGTTTAGGGGTACATAGGCTCATTCTGCTCACCCCAACTCCGAAGGTCTCTAAATTGCCATTTGATCTTCAAAATTCCCTGTGGGTTTGAATAGCTGAGGTTTCCCATCCAAAGGTCCTCTGAATTCACCAGCTCTGGCTCAACCCTGCTTTCTTCGATTACTCTTCTTGGTTTTTCCTTGAAGGCTTTCCCACTTTCTTTCTCTGATGAAACCCCCTGCATACTAATCTCCATCTCTGAACCTGGGTTTCTGAGCCAATGATGATACTCACCCTTCAGCAATTTAAAGAACTTCCCACCCATTACTACAGGTTGTAAACCCTTAGCATTATAATAGATGGACCTTGATTAAAGTAATCATGCCACTTCAATGAAGATTTTACTCACTTCTCATTACCCGTAGCATAGCACACTAAACATGAATGCCTGGCTCATAGTTATATGGGCCTTAAAAGCCAAAAATAGAAAGATAAATGCAAGACTCTCCAATGCTGGCACCTAGTCCCAACACTCCAGTTAACTTTCTATCCTTTCTATCTTAGCATGTCTCCAATTACAGGTCTTCAATTCAAACTCTTTTCATCTCTTCAAATAGCTCAGAGTCATCTCTGGACAGCTTGGACTGCTCTCCTGTATTTCCTCCAAATTCTTTTCCCCCCCTAAAGAGAATCTGCCAATTGTTTCTTGGAGTAGTCATTTAAAACAAATCCATTCCTTTGATATAGTATAATTATTTAGCAACACACAAACAGCCTTCTAGGTTTCTTGAAAATGCCATCTAATACTTGGAATGTTTTTTTTTTTTTAACCACAGGACTTAATTTTATGACTTCTTCCCAATTTTGCTGCCCTGATTTATATGCATCCCACATTCTTATCAGTATCAAAATGTTGAGGATAGTGAGATCAATTCATTGTATAAGCATTTGAGCTTCTATATACAAGGCACCTTGCTAGAACTTGAGAATAGAGTCTACAAAAACTCACAATACATAGTAAGTTTAGGAAACTATTTTCTTCTCTGAAACCAATTTCCTGACCATTGTTATAAAGACAGTACAATGTATTGTTATATCCTATGACAGATAACCCTAATTCTTTTCTACATAAATTCTCTAATTTATTTCCTACCATTTGCATTCCTCCAAGTGACTATTTCTTTTATTTCCAGACACATAGAACTATTCCCAAATTACCCTTAACCTGAATATCTTATAAATTGAACAGTGTCACATTAAGCCATTTGTTATCTACCCACCCAGGTAATGGAGGTTATTTTTTGCTAACCCCAATTCTCCCTGTTTTACTATCCATTGTCTTTAACAATAATATGGAAATTGTTTTCCCAGCTCATAGACTGAAATGCAAAGCAGAATCCTTTTTTCATGGAAAGTAAATGAATTTGTACACTGTTCTATAAAATGCAATATATTTTGTGCTATTAATATATTTTGTTAAAAACCTCGCCTTCCCTTTAAATAAAAATATCTTCAAATCTTATAATAAAAAACTGTTAAAATGCCACATAATCAGAAACTTCTCCCATGAAAAGTTACACATAAAGAAAATAATCAACTTTTTCTAGGCAATAGAAGTCCAAATAATTCTCTAGTCCCTTTCTCATTGAATCTTAGAAATCAAGTTTAATTTGTAAGATTGTTGAGCTTAAAAGAATCTTCAAATCCATCATGTTGAGGTGAGCAAACTACAGCCCAGAGAAATGCAGTATTTGTTAATCTACTATAGAGCCTGTGGAGCCATGCAGACTCACACTCTGGTTTCCAACCCTATCACTTTATTTCACCCAATTTTTTTCTTTGATTGCATTGGGTGATAAATGTCTTAATAATTGAATATAAAGGGAGGGAGAAGACAAACTCACTGAAGCAGATAATTTGATATTTCCATTGTGTTTGTTTTGCTTTCTACTTTGTGTGGCAAGGAAAGCATAATTACTGAGTGGCCCTTGCTGTACATTCAGGACCATGGTTAAGGACATTTGCTATGAATCAGATAACCTTGGCTTCAAACTCCTACCTGCCTCCTATTTTCTTCATGACAGGGAGCAAGATATTTAAGCAATGTAGGACTTTGTGCCCTCATCCCTACAGGAGAGAGAATCAAATCACCTCCCTGGTAGGCTTGGTTTGAGAATGAGTTAATGTGTGGAATGCATATAAATTTTGCCCAAGACAACTGGCACTGCTGCTGTCATTATTTCTAAACTCAAGTGTTACTTTTTCCATACTCTTCTCAAGTTCAGTTTTAATTATCACTCTTGTTGCCTAGAACCAGCCAGTCATCAACATTAATCCAAAGCATAGGAAGAAGAGGGCAGGGGAATTTAACTCTATTAAGCTTCGGGCAATTTGATCCTATTATTGTGGGAAACTTAGTGAAAAATATAAACTTAGAAATAACACAAAGCACTTCAATCTGTTCGATCTTGATCTCTCTGGGTGTGGCCCAGTTACTACCAAATCTCTTGACGATCATGGTAGTTTTATGAAGAACTGATAATGTGGAGTAGTTTAAGAAAACTATGAAATGTCAAATTTAAAGACTCTTTAAAAATTGCTTTTCTTTAAACAGTTTTTAAATCACATACAATGCATCTAGTTCTTTTAAAAACTGATTTTCAAAGGATCAAAGGTTAATTACCTCCCAGAAGTTATCCAGGACTTATAGCAAATTAATACATTCTTGCTAATATTGTCAGGAAATCAAATTGTATTGACTGAAACAGATAGATTTTTATACGTAAATTGAATACAGTAAATTTGCATTAATCTCATGGGAGAGTCTTTGTGGCATATGGGGAATATATGATAAGAAATATTGCTATTTTTCATGCCAGTTAATCTGGAGGATATAATTTATAGATGCTTTATAACATGGTACTTTGATTCAAAATGGGAAGAGATAGAAAAGAAGGACAGTTTTTAAAATTAACCACCATATTTGGACAATGCAAATTTTGTGGTCTTCTTTTTGTTGATGAAGTTGCTCCAAATTTAGAAAGTTATGGATACACATTGAGATCTATGGCCACAATCCAAAATTATTTTCCAGGTCCTATCCATGTAGATAAACTGGTTAACTTTGGAGTTGTTTATTTGGACAATGCACCTAGATTTTTAATTTCTTAAATATCAGAAGCTCTGCCTACTGGTTTTCATTCTGGCTGCTCATGAGATCACCTGAGGACAGTTTTTTTTTTTTTTAAGTCACCCACCCCCTGAAATCTTTTAATACATGTGGCTTGGCCCACCTGTTGTATGCTATTAAGGCTCCTCAGGCCTCATGCTATACTTAGAGCTGGAGCAGAGGAGTAGTGGTTGACTAGCAACACCAACATCACCTTGGAATCTATTAGATATGAAAACCAGGAGGGAACGCCATGCCCCACAGGATCTGAAAATCTAGGGATGGGGTTCAGAACACTGTTCATTTTAAAAAATTTTTTGACTAATTATAATTGTATATATTTACAAGGTACAATGTAATGTTTTGATATGTAATATCAAAAATATAATTAAAACAAACTAATTAACATATTCATCACCTATCTTTTTTTTAAAAAAAAAAGTGAAATGTTTGATATTTCCGGAGAGTTATTTTGAAATATATCAGATGTTATTATTGATTATAGTTAAACAAAACAAGCAAGGCACAGAAAGACAAGTCCACATGCAGGACCCCACACATGGAATCCAGTACAGTTGAACTCATGGAAATAGAAAGTAGGTTTTCAGTGTTGGGGTAGAAGTGGAGAGGAAGAAAATGAGGAACTGTTAATCCAAGGGCACAAAGCTTCAGACAGATAGGAGGAGCAGATTTTGAGGAATCTGTTTTAACTAGCTTTCCAAGATATTCTAATTCACACTGCACCACAGCACAGACTCCAAATTATTTACTGTTGACTGTTTTTACTTGAGTAAGTCACCTACCTAGGACATCAGTTCCCATTTGAAGACCCCTACTTGAGCTCATTTACATTGTTCCAAATCCAAACTTTTCTCCTGAATTTCCTGTTTCTAATAACACAAGGACACCAACCACACTTCAGGCACTATTTGCCTTTCCTGTACAGGTTCAGCATTCAAGATTACAATCCTCTTCTGTCTCCTTCTCTTTTACCATCCTACTCTCACTCTCCCACCCATGCTATCCTTACTTTTTCCTAACTGGCTTCCCTGCCTCTAGTATCTAGTCCTTTCAATCTACCAAACATCCTGCTGAAAGTTTAATCTTCTTCATTGCAAGCCGGGACATAAACTACCTTGGATCAGATTTCTTCAGTGATTCTCCACCAAATAAGTTCAGTGTATGCCACCCAACATCAAAGTCCGCCCCCTCCATGGCCTGGATCCTACTGATCTTTCTACACTTCAGACCTTTGCACTCTTCTTCTGTTCTCCAACTCTGAATGATCCACTATGCCCCCAAATTTCCTCCTCCATATTTATTTTACTATGTTTTAGCGTATGGTTTTATTTCATTTGCATTCACCAAATTTTGTCTTTTGTTACCATCTACTCCAAATTTTTCTCCTGTTATACCTGCATCAAACAATATTTTCCCCTGAAGTCATCAAATCTAAAGTTTTATATAAAATTTATATATATATAAAGTTTTCTATGTGTACACACCCACACACACAATATGTAGTATTTTTACCTACTATGTAGTATATTTTTACTTAATATGTAGTAGTTTTGACTACTACATATAATTTCTTTTTTTTATCACCTCTCAAGCATCACTTGACATAGTGGGACATACACACAACATACTGATTATCAGTTAGGAGCTATCATTTATTTAGTCAATTAACAATAATTGACTTCTGTACTAAGCTCTAGATGATTGGTAAACACTTGTTCATGTCTTAAAATTTTATGGATAGGAATATGCTTTAAAAGATTCTTTTAAAAGAATTTTAAAAAACAATGGGCAACATGATACTTACTATTTCAGTGGCTTACTGAAGAGAATAACATGGAAAACCTTTCCTTTCCAACTTCAAGTTGATTCTTCTATTATCATTGTCTTTATTAGATGAAAGAAGACTAAAATAAGTCCTCTGAATAATGTGTTGACTTAAAGTACCTTAGCAGATCTTTCCCCAAACATGTGAAAGACAAAAAAAAAAAAAAAAAAAAAAAAAACAAATTAAAGTAATTGGATTTCTATGAGAAGTTGGGTTTAAAAGGAAAGATACCTGTAATGGGGTAAGACCAGGTGTCTTAGCCAAACTAGGGCAGTGTTATGTAATCACTTTGGGAGTTACTTGGAGTCTACTCAGAGAAGAGAATTTTCTGGTTTCCTCTTTTTTGGGGGGGAAGGGGTAAGTGGAGATTAAATCTAAGAGGGGCATTACCATTGAGCCAAATCCTTAGCCATTTTTTTTTTCTGAGATAGTGTCTCAGTAAGGTTCTCACTAATATGCTGACCCTGGCCTCAAATTTGTGATCCTCTACCTGAGCTTCACAAGCCACTGGGACTATGGGTGTGTGCCACCATGCCTGGCTCTGGTTTCCACTTTGAATAGGGATCTTTTCCCTTTAACAGAGCCCTACAATGGTTCAGACATGATTAGTGTAGATTTTTCTTCTGAACATCTTCCATGTTCAAGAGCCTTCCCACCTTACACCCACCAATTCCTCACATTTCTCTAGCATCTTTTTATGCAAGACATTATTCTAACGGATCAGTCAAAAGAAAAATGATAACCAGCCTAAACTGCTATGCCTACATGGAAAAGAGGATTTGTTTTCTGCAACACAGCCCTTATTTAAATTAGAGATACTACTGTGTCTGTAAGCACCATGAGAACAGATGGAGGTAGCTGGAATCTTGAAACTAAGGCATATCTAGTGTTGTTGGAGGTTGGGAGAGGACTCAACCAACTGCCTAGGCCTTTAGAGCATCATAAGCAGTCCTTCAAATAACTGAATTTTTGGACAAAATTGCTTAAAACTTAAAGATGAAGCAATTGGGAATAGCATATATAATATAAAGAAATGCTGAAAGTAAAATACAATTAAAGCCAATGAACATTTACTGATCCATAAAATATAGAAAGGATATCTCTTTCTCTAGTAATGACCAGCAATATAAAGGTAAGACACATCAAGTACAAAATAACAATTGTGATTTAAATACCATACAGACTAACTGGTTTCGGAATTTAAAGACACAAAACAAAAATAAACAAGAAAAAAATATTTTTGTTATAGAGAGATGGATAGGAGCTGGGGTTGTGGCTCAGTGTTAGAGCACTTGCCTGGTGTGTGTGAGGCCCTGAGTTCCATCCTCAGCACCACATATAAATAAATAATTAAAATAATAAATAAATGTCCACTGACAACTAAAAAAAAAATATATTAAAAACAAAAGAGAGATGGATAGGCATTTGCCTTATAGTGTAAATCCAATTTTGACCAGAAAAGGGGTAGTGAGAAGAGGAAACAACAGGACCTGAGAGAAAAGAATATTCTAGGTATGATGTGTATTCAGACACAAGCCATAAAAAAAGAACATTAAAATGTGATATTAATAAGAGTTGACTCCACTGGAGAGACTGACATGGGTTCTATGGTTGAGAACACTTGATTACAATGTCCAAAGGATAATCAGTTTCTATTTCAGACACCTCTGCATCTATTCTGAGGAATTTGAAAGACTCCTTAGACATGAATATTAAACTCCAGATTCATTTATTTCAGTACTAAAGTGACAGCCTACAAAAACCCAAAGGGAAACAATAATAATTAGCATTCGTTCTTGCACATCAGACCTCACTGGCTTTAGTGTGATGCTCCCTAAGAGGCTGAACTAGTAGATAGCATCTGAATAGTGAAAATATATATCTTTTTTTCCACACTCAAAGATAGTAACATATTCTTGCAAAGAGGCTATACCATACATGATACTTTCACTGTGTATGAAATAGGGAAAAGTTCTGACATATTTTGATGAATACATTGGCTGATATTTATCAAGTTATCCCAATACAACAGATTGGAAAATCGAAAATTTTTTCCATCAACCAGTTTGAACACTATTTTCACTGAACGGACTACTCATTTTTGCTCTTTGTAAACACACTTTCATTACTTTTTTTCCCCCCAAAAAAAGAAACAATCATTCGAATTCGAATTCAGGCAGTTGAATTTAGTTTAATGAACTAAAACTCATTATCTCCATTATGATGTTATTGGTAATCTTCTCCATTTTTCACTTCCTTCTTCTCCCAATGAAAAAAAACAGAGTGTTTTTACTGCTTCCCTATCTATTCTGCACTGCACCCATTCATCATCCTAGAGGTAGCTTAGTAGAGTGAATTTAAGGTTAGTAATATTTTCAAATAAAATAATTAACATTAAATGGATCTTGAAATCATCTAAGATAAAATCAGTTTCTTTTAGCTATGTACCTTCACTCTGCTTATCAAAGGCGCCTGAGCACTGAATATTACAGGTTACCTTGGAAACTTACAGCGACTATACTTAAAAACAACACAAAGCTCTCTAACTGAAGCAAAATGCCATTTTAAAAAAAAATCTATTTTGGAGATGGTAAAAGAAATGGTTAACACGTAAAGATCAGTATATAGCTACTGCTTTATCTGAGCTGTTTTTCCTCAATTATTCTCCCCATTTCCTATATATCTGCCACTGAGTTGCTCTTAAAAGAAAGAAATAAGAAGTACAATAATTGATCAAGAGCAATAGTTTCTATTATCAACCATGATCCAGTTCAGGAGATCTGACTCTGTGGCTTCTCAGATAATGTGAGAATTAATTTTTACATCTTTTTAGCATTCACTAACGAATACATTAAGTTTTCCTGTGATAATCCCAGTTTATGCACATAGCCCTGGAAAAAAAAATATTAATGGTGTCCCATTTTACTTGAAAATTATTCAGGACTGGATGATAAATTATACAATTGCCTTGATTAAGCGTCCATTATATGCAAAAAAATATATTCAGGAATATAAAACTGTACTAAGATAATAGTTCCTTTAACAGGCTAAAAATATATATACTCTAATTGAAAAATATAAATAGTAGCATGCTATATTAATTCTTTACAGTATTTACTACTAAAGTAATATTGTTACATTATTCACTATTATCATAGTGACGATTTTTTTTCCAAATCCTCCTGTTCAGCTTAATAAATTACAACAAGAAGTCACTTCCTCATGGCCTATAAAATGAAGAAAGATAAAAGTGTATACAGAGGGAGTTGATATAATTCCGCAAGCCCACAGCAGCTTGTTAGCAACAGAATCAAGGTCACCTTGGCTACTGCCCAATCCTAAAACTACCACTGAGAAAATGCCTCAGGGTTGGAATTGTAAAAAGTACCCTGAGAGCTGTTGCAGTGTTTTTGTTTTCTAAAATCCAATTACCAAGTCCATTATTACTACCAGGCAAACTGATAGAGCTTTTCTATATTTGCAAGGTGCCCTGCACTCATAGCTCAGCAAAAAAAGAAGCTTGAGAACTGCTTCAGATAATGATGGTGTTGATGATGATGATAATGATGTAGAATCCCATTTCTTTTAAATCTACTTTTCTACTCAGTTAAAAATAAATGTGAAGCATTCCTTACACATCACTGGAAGAAGTCTTTTTTTATTTCCTTCTTTCTCACCAACATGTGTTTTATGCAGTAAATAAAAATTAAGCCGATATGGTTTAGTAAAGTAAAAAATAAAATTTAAGTTTCAAATTTCAATTGTTCCACCGAATAGTTTTGTGTTCTTAACCCTCCAAGACTTGATTTTTTTCATTTGTATAATGAAAATTATAACAGTCCTATTCCCAAAATTTTGTTAGATTGAAATGAAAGAAAAACTGAGCAGTACCTGGCATGATGTGAGTCAAACTTAAAGGTGAACTTGAGTTCTCAATTGTATTTATTTCCTCAGAGTAGTCAGAGTTAGGATTACCAGTAAGGTTTTTGCAATGACCCATTTTGGGGCCAGTAGGTTAGAGTAGTGTCTTAAACTGTTGTTGTGTAAATGAATCAGCAATTAAAATACAAATTCCTGATCTTACACCAGAATGCTTAAAAATATGCCTGGGAAAGTTGGGAGGACTTTGCATGTCTTACCAGTACCTGTCCAGACCTGCTACAGTCACAGTGCACTCTTGTAAAATACAACTCAGACACAATGAAGACTTGTCACAATCTCAAATTTCACATTAAAAATCATAATTAACCATTTAGCATCTTCCTCAGGATATTCTGCCAACAAATCTGTATGTCTCAAACTGAATTTAACTTAAACCTTAACACTATTGTTCCTTCTATAAATGACTCATCTGCCTCAAAAACGGAATCTCCTCATCCTCTTCTTCACCAGCCAGAAGGACTCCACATTCTCAGTATCTCCCATGTTCCTCCTTCATTCCATCTTCACTCTCTGCCCCACCATTTCCTGCTTACATTTATATAATTGTCTCATCTTTGATCTCTCTGTCTCTATTCTCTCTCTCCTGGTAATCAATCCTACTCCTGCTCCCATGTATACTTTCCTAAAGTACAGATATGATCTTATAACAACATACATATTTCCAATGAAGATGTGGAAGACCTGAAACACTCACACCTTGCTGACGGGAATGTAAAATGGTGCTGCCACTTTGGAAACTAGTGTGGTAATTATGAAAGTTAACTCGACTAACTCTACTACTTCTACTAATTAGGTATATATGAAAACTAACTCACTCTACTTCTAGGTATATATGAAAACATATGTACACACAAAAATTTGAACACAAATATTCACAGCAATATTAACCAAAATAGCTAAAAGTACTAATAACTAAAAGGTGCAACAATCGATTAATGGATAAATGAAAGGTGTTATATTCATACAAGGGAATATTATTCAGCCATAAAAGGAATGACTGACACATACTGCAACCGAAGTGAACTTTGGAAACATCATGCTAAATTAAGGAGACAGATACATGGCCACCTATTGTACAATTCCATTTATATGAAATTTCAAATCTATAGATACAGACAGTAAATTAATGGGTGCCAGGAGCTAGGGAGAGGACACAATGGGGAATGACTGGTTTTGGATATGGGATTTCCTTTGAAAGTAATGAAAACATTTTAGAATTATATGGTGAGAGTGGATTGACAACCTATCCATTGAATAGTACATTTTAAAAGAATGAGTTTTATGTTAAATGAATTATTTCTTAGTAGTTTTTATAAGTCTTGAATAGATCCTCAATGTCTACAAAGAATCTCAGTAGGTTTTATAAGTCTTGAATACATCTTCAATGTCTACAAAGAAAATTCTAAGCTTCACATCTTCCCATGTAAGATTCATTCTTCTAGTCTCTTTTCGAGCATCCTATACATACCTCAGCCTAATGAATCTGGCTCTTTCTAAGTCTTGGCATGCCTTTCCTCTTGGGAAACATATCTTTGTTTCATAAGTGATCACTATAATGTATATAGAAGTCAGTATTCTATACCTGAATGCTGAATAAAATAACAAACCATTTAAAATATACATTATATTTAGAAATCTCCACTTCAAACTGAATGTGCTGAGATCCTTAATATAAGGAAGGATTATATATTTTGCAAAAACAATTTAAAATGCTAATATTGTAGTCACAAATAAATAAGTACACATCTATGCATACTGATCACACAAACTCACACACATTCATTCACACACACTACTATGATGTGAATATTTGTGTCCCCTCTCCAATTTCTTATGTTTAATCATTCCACTCTCCCCACCCCCAAGTGATGGTATTGGGACAAGGAGCCTTTGAGAGGGTGGAGCTGTTAAGAATGGGATCAGTATACTTGTAAGAAGTTGGAGAAATCTGTTGTACAACATGATGACTATGGTTACTAATGATATATTGTATTCTTGAAAATGCTAAGACAGCAGGTATTGTTTTACCACAAAATGATAATCATATGAGGTAATGTATACATCAATTAAATATATGTAATCATTCTACATATATGTCTGAAAACATCATGTTGTACACAACAAATACATATGATTTTATCTGTCAATTAAAAATCACAATAATTATAGTAAAAAAGAGGCTGTTGGCAGATTGTTTACCTACCATGTGAAGATGCAACAAACATATTTGTCCATGAACCAGCATGAGGGCCCTCAGTAGACAGTGAATCTGCCCATGAGCTGGGTTTCCAGCCTCAAAAACCATGATAAATAGGTTTTTTTTTTTTAAATTTAAAACTGTGATAAATTACTCTTAAGTCATTCAACTTATGATATTCTGCTATAGCAATACAAACAGGCTAATACATGCATATACAATAAAGAAATGGGTGAGCAGATCTCAGACTCTCTTAAAACTGTCTGTTTCCTTTTGCTGTAATCAGCATGTTAAGTATTCTAAAAGCAATATTTTGAAAAAGAAGTAACTCCAGGAGGCATAAGTCTTGTATTAATGCAGAGACATTTAGACCTTAATCCCACATCCTGTGCCTCCATCTCAGCTTGTGAGATTTCCTTCCCTCTGTTTTATGAGGATGTCAGTTGAATTATCTCTCTCTAGATGTACACTATCAGACAGTCAATAGTAGTTGGTTCCTCATATTCCCCTTTATCTGATTACTGGCATATGTTTAACTGGGGGAAAGGTTTCCTTCTCTTTAGTGAAGCTAAAATTCCCTTTACTTTCTGTGAAAAACCTGTCATACACAGTAAGTATACAGGAGGAAACCAGTAAACATGAAGAATTGACTCCAAGTCAAATTCTAGCATAGAAATAAAGACTCATTCTCAATTAACCATCATTGACAAATACAGGTCAATGACTGCTTATTGAAGCCCATGATAGATAGTCATTATTTTCAATCTGTACTAAAAATGGATCCAATTTCAGCAAAAATTAGAATTGAGAAGCACTGAAACAGAATTAAAATAACTAAAACTAGTAGAAAGCAGTTGCTTTAGAAATCTTGTTTCTTCATGCATATATTTTCTACAACATAGCCTATTACTTAAAATGTGTTTTTTTATAAGATACAAAAATAAATGATGGGGGTAGAAAAAGATACATTGGTAAAGAGTACAAAATTTCACTTAGATAAGAGGAAAACAATTTAATGATATATTATACAGAATGGTGAGTATAGGTGATGATGTATATTTCAAAACTGCTGTTAATTTTAATTGTTATCACTGCAAAAATAATGTAAATGAACTTAATTTAATCATTACAAATACATGCATATGCCAAAGCATCATATTGAGTCAATAAGCATATCCAAATATTATTTGTCAAATAAAAATAAAATGTAAAAAGTACATGATTAGAGATGATGAGGAGAACCCACTATAGAGGTAAAATTGCACTCTCTCTAAGGCCTGACACCTGATTCTGCTAGACATTCTACACTTAGTTATGCCAAGTGCACTGCAGACATTAAGGACACGCAGCAATTGAACTCAGCTAGATGTAACCAACTCTGTTCTCATCACAACTGTATTCCATCCATTCAGCCAGGTTTCCAAGTCAACCTGTCAAGGCTTATCACCTTCGTACACTGTACACAGACAAGAGACTTTATCACAATCACTATGCCTGTAGGCATTTTTCACTCAGAATAAGAAATGATACATTCTTGTAGTATTAAAGATAAAAACGGAATCATCATCACTATTCTAGGGAAGAGACTCCACGATGAAGTGAATGTCATATTCTAAGGGAATTCACAATCTATGTTTGCTTTGGGCATTGTAACCATAGATTTAGATATAAAGAATATCATTTGCTCCATTGATTTACCTTCCAGCTTTGGTTATATGGTTTAAGCAATTATTTTATACAACTGTCTAATGCTGTATCTCAGAGAAAAGAAAGGGGGAAAGCAAAGGATTAGGGGAGTCTGTATATTTCCAGTCATATTTCTTAAATTATTCAATCCTCACAGTGAGTTACATAGGAAGCATGACACTTACTTTATAGATGATCAAGTAATCTCAGGCTATATAGAAAGTGTGTTAGATTGAGAGAACCCCCCACCGACACCTGTTGGCACTTGGTCTTAGAGATGTCCTTCACCAATCATCAGCTATTTAGGACCTGACTCATGACTGATGTGCAATACAATTTATGAATCAATGAATAAAATTAGAGAAAACGGAGACCTTGGATGTTCAAATACACAGAACTAATAGATGGAAGAATTGGGATTTAAACCCTAAAATGCCTTTCCATTTCTGCAAGTCATAGTGAGGTAACATTTACTTTTATAATGGCATAATATAAAGGTTAGTGAGAAAAAATTATTATTTTCTTCACATTGTGGGTACAGAATCACTCACATTTGCTTTTTAATTGGTTGCCCTCATTCATACAAGGAGTAAAAGAACTAAAATATGTTACACAGATGTTTTAGCTCCAGATTCCTAGCACCTCATAACTGCTTATTAGATAAACCTGCATGTCCTGGTAATTATAAACTTTGATTTCTTAGAAACTCTAGAACTGTTTTGAGAATAGTCTTACTAGGTTAGAAGTCAAACATCACTCACTACTAAATAGTACAAATGCAACATTTTGAAAATTTAGTACAGATTCCAGAAGCTAGGAAAATAAGTTTTAAAGATAATAAAATTAGGTAATACAAATTCCTATGAAAATGGCTATTATAAGTAATTTGAATAGTCATATGATACAAGCTAACTAAAGCCTACAATTCTCATAGAGCTTTGAAACATTATATAAATGAAACAGATCTACTCATTGAAGTCTGAAAAACAAAGCCTTTGCACTATATTTAGTAATTATAAATTCGTACTTCTGAAAAGCTTAAAAAAGCCACATTCATTTTGTTTTTTTTCTGTAAAATAACTAAGTCTTCCTTCCCATGCTTTACATACTTGTAAATCATAAATAATATGTTGTGTGAGAGAGAATGATGTAAACTTTTAAGTGCACTGCACATGGTAGATCTTATCACATAGTACCTTGCTACATAAACAGTGGCACTAACATCTTGGGAACCAAAATGAATTGAAGTATTCTAGCCACTCTTCCAGACTACTGAATTAGAACACATTTTAACACTATTGCTGAGTAGTCTTATGCAACCTGAAATTGGAAAGCAGTGACTTAAAATAAGAACCAATCTAATCCAATTTTAGGAACATGTGGATATCTGTTATGTGATATGGAATTTCAGTGAATCCATGAACACCTATTTACAGCAATTCACATTTGGTGTTACTATTTCTACTCTAATGAAGCATTCCTCTGTACATCTCTTCTGTCATGTAAATACTCTTGAGTTATATTGGTTGAGCCACTGTGGTGTACTTTAGACTGCACAGCTATGGAGAGCAAGGATTGCCTTCACATACCTAGTCCAATGTCCAACAAACACATACACGTAACACTGACCTTCAGAAATGGTAATGGTAATATTATTATTTGGCAAGAATTAGAGGAAAAAATCCTTTTGGTGCACAGCTAAGAATAGCTAATAGTAAGTAACTCCCAATGACAATAATTTCAACTCATCTAAGAAATAAAATAGGCTTGAATAGAAAAACAAAAGGTTGTTATTTAATATTCTTGATGAGATCCTATTTGAGACTGATCTGGAATTTCAGGTAGACAAAAAGTCATTCTTCTCATTCATCTCTTTGTTTTTTATTGTTATAATGTGAAAGCCTCCATGTATAATTTTAATAGGATAAGAAGAAGCTTTGACATACAAGAATGACAACTCAAATTAATTCAATAAATCAGCTAAGATAACCACTTGGGTTGTAAATAGTACTGAAGATATAGATAGCAGACATGGTCTTAGAACTTTCAAAACAAGAATGAAAGCTTTAATAAATCTAAACCCTTTAAGCTAAGACTGACCTACTTAAGAAAATCATTTACCTTTCTAATCTTTAAGCACCTGAATAAAATAGTTCAGATTTAAATCCTCTAGACATTACTAAATTTGATTAATTGTGAAAAACTGAAAGTTCACCTGAAGTAATATCCTTGATTAATTTTATCTGTGAAGGGGAATCCTAAACCATTCTGTTTGGCCTTTGCAATTATCTCTGACAGAATTCTGAATTTTCCCATTTTAAATGCTGTTCATACATTATTGATACAGTTTTCAGTCATGCTGAAAAAACCTTAAAAGGCACGGAAAATCTGAAAATGCCTATTTGGACAGGTGAGAGGACCCTTTTCTGTGATGCTAAAATTTAAAACTCCAGAATCACAGAGCATCAATAACAAGATGAGCACCTGAGTTACAAGTGGTTCTATAGAACTCCAAATAGACATTTTCAGTTTGAATTTTCATGTATTTTAACTTGAGAGGTTATAAAGATAAGAGGTGGCTGTGAAGTAGAAAACAACTACACAGCAAGAGCAGATTAATCAGCTCATACCATATGAATTATTGACAAGAGGAAACAGATACCAAACGCATACTGCCTTTCCTTGTGACATGCAGAGATAATTCTTCCAATGGACCTCTAGGTTCATTTCATTGCTCAAGGCCTAAGACATCATTAATAATCAACAAAGTCTTATTTTAATTAATTATGACAAGTGCTCCATAATTACTCCATTTAGTAGTAAATCATATAAACATTTGGGACTTGCAATTGACAAGGTCATATCTTTGAAACTCAGATTTTAAGATGCACAGTTATTCTTTCCTACTACAATGGAAGGCAATGGATTGGGAATGAGTTTGTTTATTAATCCTTTAGCCTTCCTCTTCTGTTTTGTTTTGTTTTTTTCCCCCCTCTTAATCATCTGTATCATTTAGAGAGAGTCATTTTCTCATTGGCTAGAGCAGAAAAAAAGAAGTTTCATTAAACAGAAAGATTTCAGTGATGTCTTTTGATGTACAGAATAACCCTGGTACTGGACAGAACTGTAAATGGGAGTTCAGAAAATGAAGTGAGTTGTCTCTAGAATCGAGCAGTACTGGAAATAGATAACATATCATACATTTCATCAGCACCAAAGGTTCCTCACAGGTACAAAGTCCACTTTCATTCAGTGAAGCCCTTCAGTCATTCCATATCTAATTCTTGTTGAAAACATTATCAGTGGTAATTGGATAGTGCTGGTCCTATCAATGGTGAATCTGGGATGGCTGGTTCCATGGTAAATCAAGCCTATGTTGATCTCTTTCTCCCAAATCCAATGGAGAAGTAAATTCCCTAACAGTACTCATTTGGGAATGAAGCCCACATCCTAGAAAGCGCAATGATTTTGGAGTTGTATAGATCAAAGCTGCAATCCCTCAGAATGGGCTTGCTTGGTGAAGAGCTTTCCGTAGTCTTCATACTTAACAAAGTGACATAACAGCCAAGTTCCCATCTAGAAACAAGAATGGCCAAATATATCAATTGAGCCCAATAATATTTGTGAGACATATAAAACGTTAGCTCCTTTCCATTCTCTATTTGTCTTATATATAGCACTGATGCATTATGACACTATTCAGGGTTGACGATAAGAAAAATGCAAATAGGTTTGCATTGTTTGCATTGATTATGTCAGAACTACTGAATTTGATAGATCTGTTATTCCACCTAAGGACATAAGGACAAATCCCTGTTATCCTACTCTGAATTTCAGTGAAGAGGATGATAATGGGAAAAGCTACTGTAACTCACCCTGCTCTTTTAATACCAATTGGGGACATGGTCATTAATTATGTGAAGCTTATTCTAGTAACAGCTCTCCAAGTGTGTGATAGACAGTTAATCCTGCGGAGGGTGTAACTCAAATCACAAGTAAATTGGAGGCTGGAAAACCCTAGTGACTATCTGAGGGCTTGGTAGAAGGGCTAAAATGAAAGGTGAGGAGCTGTATTAGTAAGTGTGCAGGGGTGAAGATCTCAGAAATAAAAGGCATTTTAATGAACATACAAAACTGGGCAAAACTCAACAAGGAACTTGAAATACAATTTCTCATAGACTGTGGGCAAGTTTAAATCCCTACTCTTGTGGAAATCTATTAGTGTGCTGCAGAGGAAATAGGAAAAAATAGGTGCATTCATGCTTGATTTTCCATGTGTTTGTTATTCAATAGAAACACAATCAGTGATGAATCCTATACCTAATTACCATACAGTGAAGACTTTTTGTTTTTTTTCTATCCCAGCAATGAAAATAATTGCCATTTTGAAAAGATAAAGACAAATCAATATCAGAATAAGGTGACAATGACTTATCTGATTTCCCTTTGTTATTTTATATCTTCTGGGGAATACTGAATTTTTGGTGAAATTAAGATAATTTTACAGAGATAAATTTATATGTTTTTACCTGCTTCCAATAAGGATGACAACATGCATTAATAAATCTTACTTCAGCTCTTACTATATGCAGAGGATTGTGCTGAATTACAGGGGATACAAAGACATATAAGAAGTACTCGTTGAAGTCAAGCTGCTCAGATTTTAGTAAAATAATTGATTTGGTGCCCAGAGATTACATCACACAATTTTTCAAATTCCATCCACCTGAATTCTGTCCCTTCCCAGTCTCCAATTTCCTAATCCTTCAAGGCCCAGCTTAAATCCCATGAAAACCTTAATCTGATATTTGGTCAGAAAATAAATTCTCCCTTCAATTTCTCAGAGTCCCTTATCTCTACTTTCTTTATTATTTATAAATTCTCATTTTATGATGTTATCATTATTTTCTTGGTCATGAAAAGAAAATTTTATGTTTTAAAGATAGATCCTTTTAAATCATCTAACCTTATGGATAAAGAAAGGATTCCTCTGAGCTGTCAGGAAATAAGAACAAGTCAATTACAAAGAGAAAAATAATGCTGACCTTAGATATCTCCACAGAAACATTCAATTCTAGAAGGCAGTGAAGTGATACCCACAAAATCCTCAAGGAAAGTGAAGAATAAGCCAAGTCTTTAGTTTCTAGCCAGAGTATCAAGTACAAAAACAAACAAAAACAATTTTTAATATGCAAAAATTCAGGGAATATTATTTTAATAAGCACTTCTAAGGAAATAATTTCATCCAACAAAGAGATAGTTTTTCAAAGATTGGTATTAAAATTTGTATCCATTTGTTTTTTGAACAATCACTTAAATATATGCAAGGATTAAAGTGGCTGAAGAGAATGTAAAATGCTGGTCATGAATAGGAGAATAAATAAGTATTATAATTTTCTCACTTCTAATAGTAGAGGGTAAAGGATATTTTTAATACTTCAGAATAAGTAATGGTGATCTACGTATTTGAATAGCTCAAAGCAAACACCAAGATTATCAAGTAGGAAGGTATAAAGAGGAAATATACTAATTCCACTACTGGTTATACTGGAAAATCAAATACTGTTTAAAGAAATAGAGGACTGAGAGTATTTAGCCTGTTAAAAGCTACACTAAATAAAAAATGCCAACTTCTTGATTATTATAAACAACACACACACAATCACACACTAATATTGAAAACACACTATCAGAACCTGAGGGATATGACTGAACCAGTGTTCAAAGACAAAATCACTGTGATATATATTTATATAAGGAAACAATGAAAATTAATGAAGTAAGCATCCATCTTCAGAAATTAAAAGATGAACTAAGCCTAAGGAGAGCAGAATGAAGAATACTGGGTTAATAAAAATAAAAATCAATTAATTAAAAACAAAATGGTAAGTTTTGTAAATAATAGAAAAACAGGTTATTTGAAAGAAAAATAATAGAAAATATCTTTTTAGCTTCCAGGATGTGTCTATCTTGACACTCAGGAAACATAGCTTTTTGTTGGGGGGGGGAGGTACTACTCTGTGTAATATTGGATTGTTAAGCAATATCCATGTTCTCTTCCTACTAGAAGCCAATAACTTTCCCCTCCCTGTTTTTAAAGACAAAAATGTCTGTGGACATTGCCAAATATCTCCTCAAGTGGATCACAACTGCCCCAGTTGAGAACCACTGAACTAGCCCAAACAAATGAAGGGAAGAAGCAGAAATACCCAATATGAAACACAATAAGGAAGTAATGATCATTCAGGGAACATAAAAAATCAAAGGCTATTTTAATATCCTCTTCAAATTAATATGAAACATAGATAAAATTTATAATATTATAATAAAATATATTAAAGGAATAGAAAATCTAACACATGAATTACCAAGGAAGAAACAGTAGAAGCTATCAAAATCTAATCATCTTTAAAAAGAATCAACTTACTATTTAAACACAACCCTATTCTGTATTTCCATGTTTACCAGAGAACAATCTACAACAGCCATGAAATGGAAACCACCTGCATCCATCAACTGGTGAATGCATAAAGAAAATGTGATACACACTATGCACCTTGGAATATCATTCAGCCATAAAATGGATGTAGTCAACTCATTCACAAAAATAGGATAGAACTGGTGATCATTATGTGAAGTATAATAATCCAGGCACAGAAAGACAAATACCACGTGAATCACTCATAGGTGAAATTTAAAAAATTGGAGAGTGGAAGAGTAATCTCCAGAAACTTGGGAGAGTATGAGGAAGGGAGGGGAAGACTGATCAATGAACACTAAGTTACAGTTAGATAGGAGAAAGAGATTCTAGTGTTCCATTGCACAGTAGGGTGACTTTAATTACAAAAATATACTCATTTAAAAAAAATTAGAAGAAAGAGTTTTGGACAATTAATAATAAATAATAATAATTATAAATAATGATGTTTGAGGAAATGTTTACCCTGATTTGAATATTTTAAAATATATACATTTATTGAAACATTACATGGTATCCTGTAAGTATGTACAATTTTTGTGTCAGTTTAAAAAATACATGAGAAAACAGTAAATAAAAAAAACAAATAAAATTATAGTGAATAGCATTTCTCCATCCTCAAATTTTAAAAATTACAGAGCATACTGTGTTACTCAAGGTGTGAGAAAATTGGCACTGTCATATATTGCTTAAAGACTATAAATCTGTTTATCAAAATCTGTCAGTTTTTCAATGTCTAGCAATCTTACAAATATTCTATTTTCCATTCTGCTTTTTATAACTGATAGATACACTTTAAAATATGCACAAATATTCAATAGTAATGATATTATTATTTACAATAGCAAAACAATCTAAGGCAAATTGTCACCAGTGTGGGAGTGATAAGATTATGCATAGCACAGTTTATGATATGATACTATGTGCCTTTAAAAATACAAATATTCTGATAAGGAATGATCTCCAGAAAAAAATATTAAGTGGAGAGAGAAAAATGGAGTGATAGTGTGAACATGAGATGCTTTTTGAAAGAAAATGGAATAGATGCATCTCCTAATATATGCAAAAAATAATAACACATCAGAATATTATAACCCTGGGTAGCCTACATTAGAAAGTATCTAATGGACAGGCAGAATGGAGATTCTTCATCAAATATTATCTTATAATGTATGGGGTTTTTTTTTTAGTTAGATGAACATATTGTCCATTAGAAGGGAAATAAATTGTTTAAAAATAGTTGACAAATTTGTTAAACTCGAAAAAAAGACATGCACAATAAAATCAGATGAAACCAAAACAAATACTGATTTATAAATCCAGAATAGGATCCCCCAGATTTATATACTTTGATTCAAAGGCCATGTTGACAGATTAAATTCCACAGAGAAACTATCTGTATAGCTTTACTTTATTGATCCAGAGCACTCCAAGTCTGAGTTTCCTTTGGACCAAATGATTATTTTTCTGCACATACTCTGAGAATTCTATTTCCCAAACAACCAACCCTTTCCCTGCTTGAAGATGCTAATCCCTAGCTAGATTCTTGTTATAACTCTGATATTCTTTTCCCCTAAATTAGAGTGCTATCATTTGGATCTGCAATGTACCTAAAGGCCCATGGGCTTGGTCCCCAGTTTCGAGTGGTTGAGTCTTTAAGAGGTGGGACCAATTGGGAGGTTGTAGGTCATTGGGGTTTGCCCTAGAAGGAGATAATAGGACCCCAGAACCTTCCTCTCTCTGTGTCCTTCCCATTCCAGCCACGAGTGGCTCTTAGCTCCACTACACAGGCTCTGCCATCATGTGTGGCTGCATCACAAACCTGAAAACAATGGGGCCAATGACTATGGACTGAACCTTCCAAAACTATGAATCAAAATAAACTTTTCCTCTTCATAAATTGATCTTATGTATTTTTACAGTGTTGAGGGCCACAATGAAGTCAAGATGGTGCCTGGCACTTTGCCAGGAGGAGTGGGTTTGTGAAGCAACGCCAGGGAGCCATTAAGATGATGAGAATTCCTTAATGACTGACTGCTGTATCTAGATGATGTTAATTAAGTTAAGCTGTGTGTAATTAGTTAGGTGTATATATACCTCTGCTGTCCCGTAATAAAGGGCTCCCGCTGTTTCAGTCTTTACAAGTTGCTTGTCACCCCCCCCCCCAATCCCGGGTTATTTTACCCAGCCAGACTTGGCATTACAGTACAGTAACACAGTGAGACTCATAAATATTTAAGTAGGCAGTAATTATGCACTGGCCTGAGCATCTCTTACTATTTACTGAGAAAATATTTATTGAGCATCAATTTCATGTCAGGTGGCCTGAAAGGTGACAAAAAGAAAGACGCAAAAACGTGGTGTCTGCTCTTGAGGAATCTGCATCCCAATCCTACAGGGACACAAGAATATGGTTGGATTTAATGTGATATTGTCTGTTTTAGAATAATATTCATTAACAATAAGTGTAGTGAGAGGGTAGGAGAAGGAAGTAGTAACAATGTCTGCAGACTCAGAGAGTTTCACAAACCAATGACATGACCTAGTGGCCTACTTCCCTCATCTAGGTCCGCCTCCCAGTTGTCTACCCAGCGGTCAATGGATAAATCCATCAGAGCCCTAATGACTCAAACATAGCCCAAATGTCCCACCTCTGAACCTTGCTGCATAGGAACCATATATTCACAATGAACTTCTAGGGGACATTCTAGATCCAAACCATAACAACAACATAGTTTTAAAAGCAGCTACCATAAAGACTAGTTTTATCTTTAAAATATTTCCTCAAAAGGCATGCTCCAATCTAAGGCTCATGAATTAAAAATATGAGTTTCAAAATTTATTTTTTTAAAATAATAAATATGTACTAGAATGAGTTTATAAAAGTATAAAAAGAAAGCAAAAGAAATTCTGGGACTATAGGCTATGTCAATGAACACATAAAGAAATAAAACAATATAAAAGGAGTAAATATAAGCGAGACAAAATACTTCTACTACTTTTTATAGTAGATTTTAAGGAACTCACCATCCAGTAGAATTACTGCAAATTAATGCAAATTACTGCATTCTTTCATGCTGCTGTGGAGTTTTGGAAGTCTTTAAATTTTGCAGGTGGAGACATACTCTCCTTGACTCAAGATTTTACATACTTCTTTTGTTTTTAATCTATTATGGAAGGCTTTTCCATGTAGGACCTGAAACTACTTGATATAAATATTAAAGTATTAAGAATATATAAAGCAACTCTCAAGAAACAAAACAGAACACTAAGGATAGGAAATTGGAGTTGCAAGAGGGTGCTGAGACATGCAGACAGGAGCGGTATGACCAGCACTAATCCAACCCTGTAAGTGTGTTTCTAAAACTAAGCAGATGTGCCAATATGGCCTCCTAAAAAAGACCTCAGCACCAAAAAGTTGTTTCTTCATTGTAAAGTATTACATTAGTACGCAATTTTGTCTTTCTACTTGGCTACAAAAACATTCACTCAGTCTATTAGCTTAAAGGTCATTGTATTTTGCAGTTAGCCATGCATGCAACCAAATATGGCTCAATAGACCCTGCTCATCTCACAAGCATACATTCAATACTAGTTAAAGGTCAGCCAACTTTCACTCTGTCAAAACAGCATAAAGGAGAGAATTTCAGGGATGTGGGTCTCTATGATGGCACACATTTTGTTGATAGCTTTCTAAAATCTGCCCTTAGAGATCACTGGCAGAGTATGACAGTTTGAGATCAAGAATTTAATTACCTTGTTATATAGTTATTATTCAACCATATTTGGTGAGAAGACCTTAAATCTGGAAAGGACTTGAAGAAGAGACAGTTGACTTCTTTTGGCCTAGAGGAAAGACTAAACCCAAATACGTGTGGTAGATAAAAACTTATTAATAATGAGGGACCTTCAAAATGAAACAACAAAAACAGTGAAATATCTAGCTTCTGAAAGTAGAGCTCCTGACATATGGTTAAAAGAGGTGGTGAGCTAACACTCTCTAGGAACCCAAACACTGCTTAATAAATTGAATTATCTGAGCTTTCAAGATTCTCTCCACTTGTATTCCATGATCAGTCATGAGAGTTCTAGGCAAGGAATAAGTGGAAATATATATGTCTTTTTTTCTTTTGCGTGTGACTATCTATCTATATACTAATAGTGCCAAACTATCAATACCGCTTCCTTAAGGACATATTTCACTCCACCATTAAGTATGATATACTGGTTCAAAGGGGGTTGACTTAAAAACCAAAATAGGAAAATAATAAAACAACCACTAAGTAACTTGGGAATATTTGAAGTTTACGCTGAACTTGAAAAATTACTATGGAGGACAACCTTGACAATTCAATGTGTTCTTTAAAGCTAGTTTCCAATGTGTTTCCCAATATGGCAATTTTCATGTTCTCCATGTAACTGTTCCCACCTGTCCTGACATCTTCAAGTTATCTGAATATAGGAAGTATCACTATTCATGTTGCATAAGTACTAACACTGAATATATTTATCACATTCTCCAGAACGAGGCTTTAAGCTATTCTGTATATTATAGAAAGTTAAGGTTCTTGGGGGATCCCAAAGTTCCCTTTACTTAACATATTTCTGGACTAAATATTAAAAAAACATTCAGGAATAATTCTTTAGAGAGTACTATATTTTTATTTAACACAATTTATTCTATCAAATGCTTCCTACTTGGTGAATCATATTTATGATTGCCACGTTTTTCTACCATTAAAATCAGTGACTATTCACTAGTTAACAGTTTTAAATACTTTGGTTTTAACAACTGTTGTACTCAATATTAAATGTGGTATTCAGATGTACTTGTGTCCTCATAAATCCATTAACTATGACTAAAGTGAAATGTTGCAATTATCACAAAATGAATATGGTAGCAATTATTCTATTGTAAAGTCTAGAAAAATGCAAAATTCTGTAAAAGTAGGAGGTAAGACATTCAATATAACCCCCCCCCCATGACTCTTTAGAAAGTGTCATTCACAAATCAGGTATTCAATAAATGCAAGTTGAATAAAATGCTATCATAGAAAACTCACATATGAATCCAGTATTTAGTTTTTAAAACTTGCCTTTAATTACACACAACATTGCATGCATCAGGTATTCAACAAACCTATTTGTGTAAAAGATTAAGTTTGTTCACTACAATTTCTCTGAGTCAAATTTGTGGTAAAGTTTCCTGAGTCAGCCCTTCACAAACACTTAAAATATAGTAATGCCCTAAGAAAATTCTCTCTACCACTTCAGGAAGAGTAGCTGGGGTTGTCATATTCTCTTCAGATCTATAATATCTGAAATATAGGAACAGAGGAGCTTTATTTTTCAACATGTAGAATCTGGGTCTTATGACTGAAAACCCCAGCTTTTGTTGCTAGGGAACATAGATTGCTTTGTGTGGTGCTTGAAAACATATTTATTTACTCTGATTCTTTTGATGATTCGAGACTGTTCACATAGTATCTTCAGATTGGGAAAGAACAAACATCTCTCTTTCTCTGGTGGCACTTTAACTACTGTCAAACTACCAAAAAGGGAGAAGCATGGGAGATGACCTCAATGCTGTCTAAATGATGCCTGTAATCATTATAACTCAAATTCTATCAATTTGAACGTGACACTGACCAAAGGCTCCTTTCAAGCAGTTTGCATCAAAAGATTTAAAATGGCATTGTTGCCAGTGCTACAAAAATAAAGATGCAGCCATTGAGAGGAGCTGGAATTTCACCAGAACACTGTAGTGGGTTTAAGGCACGGATGCCATTGCTCTGATATTTTAAAATCTTTTTTTTAAACAACATAATTATTGACTCACATATGTAATCACTTCTCCATTCTCCTTAGTTTTTGAAGTTTGCTCTGATATGAATAATCTAAAATTCTGAGATCTCAAATAACATTTATATTCTATATGGGCTTATATTAATCCTGACACATAGCCTAACATTTTAGGGGACGCCAAAATTTGCCTACCTATTTCTGTTTATTCTGATACTCTTTTAAATTTGTTGTTCTGGCCCTGAGACATGCTATATTTGACCAAAACAAAATTCACAGGAAACAAGCTTTTGATTTTGAGATGTATATTCTAGCATTAAACATTAGGTAGTTAAGGGACACTAAAATAATTAAAATAACACTAAAATAATCTTATTATAAATAATAAGAGTCATGTTGATGAGTTGGATGTGTTACAACCAGGACAAAACCAGGGTACTTGTTTATCTTACACTGATAAATTTATATACATCAAGAGAAAATTATGACACAATTACTAGCATAAGTGATTTTTGATAAATAATATTAAAGCAATCACCTTTAATGTTTGTTTCAGCATTAAAATTTTGATCATATTATATATATACCTAATTAAAGAGAATAATGTTCATTCCTGGCTAACAATAATACAATGGTAAATTTAATATACTTAGAAGACTGCTTTTTAATAATTTGTTGAGCAAATATTAGGGGAACAATATGCATAGACTTATTTTTCTACAGAATCTAAACACAATGTAAAATGGAAGCTTTTTTTTCTGCCATAACAAATTCAATAAGATACAGAACAAATAAGACTATTTTGAAGGTTTTTATTTGTGGTAGATTATAATGAAAGGAAATAAATTGAATAATTGAATATTTACAATTAGATACAGAAGATTTAACCCATATAAGCCAAAGATCATTGGACCTTCCAGAAAGTGGAAGTGTCCTAAAGGCTGATATTCAGGGGACCACACTGAATCGCTGATGCCTAGATACTAGTATCTAAAAAGAATTTTTTAAAAAGTAGGACATGCTCTTTTTTTTTTGAGACAAATATGATAGTTATTATTGTCTATGATAGTTAACTCTGGAAAAGACAAAAGTCTTAAATTGGTTGTGAATCAAGAATGGAAAGTTATTGGGACACAACTTTACACATTTTGTCCCTTAGAAAACTCACTACAAGTCACTGTTTGTTGCAGATCAAATATCTCAGGTCCTTCTGATTTGTATAACATAGCATAACATTCCCCTAAAAAGAGTTACTCACCTTTCTTTCCTAGATCATAGAGTGCTCTGTGATAGGGTTTTTGATGAGAACCCTTCTTGATACTGCTAGAGAAGGCACTGTGCTCTTATTGCCATAGTCATGCTATGGATTTTCCATAAATCTAGTGTACTAGTACAGTCCTAAATTTGACTGTAACATAAGAATATTGATCAATTTAAGAACTTTAGAAATATGTTGGACCCCATATTCTAAAGTTAAACATATATCTAGTCTATGACCTGGCAATTCTATTCTTAAGCAAAGACCCAAGATGCATGAGTGCAAAAATGTCCACTAGAAGAAAATGACTACAATGTGCTCAGCAGCATTATTCATGGGAGCCCCAAACTGGAAATAAGCCTCATGAGTATCCTGGAGAATGGATAAACATACTGTGGTATAGCCAGAGGGAAAGAAACACTACACAGAAATAAAAATGAATGAACTAAAGATACACAAAACAACATAATACATCTCAGAAATGTTGAGTTATAAAAACCAGATACAAATGAGTCCATATGTATTGATCTCATTTATATGACAGAACTGTTTTTTTTTAATTTCAGGAGTAGAATAAAGTGATTTGTATGTAAAAATCTGAATGGTAGTTATTCTCCATGGTGTGATTTGTCTGTAAATGAACATAAGAACATTTCTGTGGTGCTTATAAGGGTTCCTAATATCTGTGGGATGGTTATGCAGGCTTACACACAATATTTAATTATATAGAACTTAATCTGTTCTAAGTATTCACATAAACACATAATACACTAGCACATAAGATAATAATTACATGTTATTTTGTGTGTATGTGTGTGTGTGTGTGTGTGTGTGTGTGTGTGTGTGTGAGAGAGAGAGAGAGAGAGAGAGAGAGAGAGAGAGAGACAGAGACAGAGAGACAGAGAAAGACAGAGAGGGGGGATGGGGAAAATGAGCCTTTTAAACATAGTTTGGGAGTTATGTAAAGTCAGGGACAAATCTGATTCATTTTTGTATTCTCTATAATATAATACAATAATAGACATCCATTCAGTAGTTACTAAAGTTTAGATTAATGTCTTTGTAAGTTTTTTTTTTAAATAGAAGTATTTCCAGCTACATCCAGAAAATACATCTTAGACTAAACTCCCCATGATGGATTTTCTTATGCACAATTATCTGGTTTTAGCACCACCACAACTAACAATCTTCCACACTTACATTGTTGTAATGGGAAAAACAAAGAGAGTTTTATGAACACCATCACTTTGCCCCTATGAACAGCAACATATTGCCCTGCTTATACTTAGAAGGAATTAAGATGAATTCTATAGAAGAAAAAGCTAAAAAGGTAAGTTCATCTTCAATATCAAAAAATGGTTTTATAATGGGATTTCTGCCAAGATCTTCCCCATGTCCAAAAACAAGGAAACCAGAGGAAGAACCAAGGAAGACATTCTTCATTGACAGGATGATAAAACATTCAGGCTTAAGAATGACATGGTATCTCCAACCATTGAGGGACAGGGAAAATTTATATATATATCTGGGTTGTTTAATTCTCACTAGAATTAATGCTCTATCAAGGTTCTTTCTACTACCAAATATTTCAGAAATAATCACCTGTCTTCAAGTAATACAACAATCAGCTTTATTTTGACCAGTGTAAGTCATGTAAAAATCATAACTGGATAGTCACAATCAAGTCGTTTAGTAAATATTTTGGTAACATGAAATGATTCTTTCAAAAAAGTGTTGGTGAACGGAGAAGTGGACTCAAAGATTAATGGCATTAATTTCTGATTAATGGCATTAAAAAAATCAAGAAATCATATTCTCTCTACTCTTGTACTGAAAGAAACTTTAGCCCTGACCCTGAATGAAGAGAAATGGTTTGCTTTCCCAGGCCTTGCTTGGGATCTGAAATCTCCCTCTCAATTGGATACTTGATGAAAATGCTCAGTCACTTTCTTTCAACCTCCAGATGACAGCATATTTGGAAGCAGAGAGACCATTTTATTGATCTTGGACTTTTGCTCTTAGACACGGAACTAATCTTATTAAAGAGGGAAAGGAAAGAGGAAAGGGTATGATGTTGAGACATCATGAATCCTGGCAAGAGCAATGCATGTTCCCTAAGTACTTAAAGGGATGGCAATGGGGAGGAGGGGAGAAGAGCAGGACAGAAAGAAGAGAGGAGGATGAAGGCTAGGAGGAAATCGATAAATATATCTAGCTTCAGCTAATGACAAGAAGTCACATATTAGCATAATCACTTGATTTTCTGTAAAATATATACAGAAATACAAATTAAACACAATAAAGAAATTATTTTAAAGAATTGGGGGTAAAAAAAAGGCTGGGTGTGCCTCAAGCCTGTTTTATAAGAGGGAAGATGGTGTTATTTAAATTTTGTTTTATGTTCTGAACTCTCATGTTAATTCAGAGAAAGGTTAACATTTTCCTAAAACTCTCCGCATAAACAATTCAGGAAATACTTTCCCAAGAATGACTTACTGTACAAAATTATTTAATTTAGAAAAGGAATGAATCATGTATTATTGTTGACATAATATTTGTTACTTATATGATAACTAGTTTAAAATAGCTATATGTAATATTACCTTAGCATTTTTAATTAATCCATTCATTTTTAATTTGACAAATAAGAATTATATATACTTATCATGTACAACGTGATATTTTGAAATAAATATGCATTAATGAATGGCTAAATAGAATTAACTAAAATCATTTTATTGTGGTAAAAACAGTTATTTACTCTCTTAAGACCGAATAGTATTTCATTGTGCATATACCCCACATTTTCTTTATCTGTTAATCTGTTGATAGTCATAGATGCATTTTATAAGTGAAATAATATATATGCAGTTTTTTGTGTGTGGCAGCTATTTTCAACGCACCACATATAGGATATTTGATAAATTTATCATTGAAGATAATCATAGAGGCTACTGTGGAAACATATACAGAGGACAACTGCACTGGATGTGATATTGGACTGATAACAACATGTAATTTACATTTAAACTCAAAATATCTGACTCAGCAAGTAAGAAAGAGTTCCAATTCTCAAGTTAATATACAAGCATTAAAAGATCAAACTGGGAGATATTAAGTGCTTCCGTCAAAATGATTAACTATATTTCTCTCACAGCTTAAGTTTAACAATTCAATCAAAAAATTGTAACACAGTAAAAAAGTATGTTTCTATAACAGGTTAATGCTTTCTTATGATTTTCATAGTGAACACAAACAAAACTCCTCCAAATTACTCAGAACATCAAATAACGTTGCACATTACTGTTGCTAAAATTCAAAATATTCATTCTGCTGAATGCATAGTATGGCATTAGATTATACAGATAGACACTGAAGGCAAGTGGGAAAAAGTTTGAAAACTGGAGGCAAACTGATCAGGTCAGGAATTGTGATTCCATTGTTTATCATATATGAGACCTGGGGAAAAAAGTTTATCTGCTAATGCCTCTGTTTCCTTCTCTATTAAGGGGAACTTAATGCAGTAAGGATTATTAGAAATATTTCAGAACACTTATCAAAGAACTAAGTATATTTCAGGACCTTGGTAAAGGGTAGATGTTACTAAAGTAATAAGAAGTGTTATTAATTATTAAGAATATTGTTACAATAAACATTGTATGTGTTCCCTGCTATAATACTTCCAAAAAAAGCTAATAAATTTGTCTAGGGATGAGGCATGCATATTACAATTATAATCTATCAGGAAAGAGAAAACATTTTAGAGTTTTACTGAATTAGGTATATTTTGGGCAGGATAATTTGTAGGGGAAAGTGCCATGGTACCTAGGAAATTGTGAATTATCAATGCACTATAGGCAGCATGTTGATGTACAGATCACAGCCTAAAACTTTGCAGGGAATTACAGTTCATTTTTGGTATGATAACAAATTTATATTCAAATTGGATTTTACTTTACACATCAAATATAAGCACAACTTGATTCTCTACTATTGTTTCCATTTTTTTTTTACTTGCAAACTGTGATAAGTCATCATAGGGAAAACAACTTTGTTTTTTAAAAGCAATCTTTTATTTTTTGCAGTGCTTTGAAAATTATATTTGCCAATGATAATACATATGTATTTTCTATACCTGACTCCCAATTTTTAATGAGAAATCTGTTAACTTTAAACATAGCATTCACATACATTTTCCTAAAGATGTATGTATTATTAAATCTATGGACTGTCTCCAGAGGCCATAAATGTTCTTTCTGGAGTTAGACAGAATCCAATGAGTGCACTCACCAGGTAAGACTTGGTTGGTATTGCACAATAACAAGGAAAACCAGCCCATTAAATGAGATTTATATAGCTTTGTGACACCATTTCTGGTGGGGGCAGGGGCTGCAAATCACTTCTGTTAAGCTTTCTCTTGTGCTTCTTCAGATGATGAGTTCAATGTCATAAATGTTAGGTTCATGCTGGAGAAGCATACACCCAGCTAGTTGGACTTGAACTGTCCTAACTTCTGTCATTGTATTCAACTAGCTACAAAGAGGCAGAGACTGCCTTCCTGGGTAACTGGGGATGGATTTCCAGCCTTTAATTTGTAAATTTGCATAAATGTATAGCAGTTAAATAAGTAAAACTTTCAATAACAAGAACAAATATACATTTTTTATTTAAAGAGAGAGTATCTACAGAGAGGAGAAATATTATTGCAGTAACTTTTTTTCTTATTGATTTGTAACTTCTTTAAATTTACTGATGATGCATTCATTACTCATGCACACACACAAATCAGACTTGCTAATATATATGTCTTTCTACATCGTATATGTCTTTACAACTTATAACATTTATAAATATTTTACACATTTAAGAACTTTTTAAATAAGTAGGATATGAATACATAGCTATTCTTTGTTACTTTAAAATTTATAATATATTTTGCACGCCATTTGGTGTGGTGTATGTCATACATTTAATATTTAATATCAAAATATTTTTTAAATCTCTTAATTTATTTTGTTCCCTTAAAAATACTTTATTTCTGAGCCAATTGAAGGACCAAAAATAAAATAGATTCCTATGTAACAGCATAAAAATATTAAAGTGGGTTCTAGAAAACTTATTGAAGAATAATCTCATATATAGTTTTATTTCATGGCCTTTTTATGCATTGATGCACTTATAGATAATGGAATATATTCATAATGAGCATTCTTGAACTCAGGCAAATTGGATGGAGATACTTTAAGCTTTTGGACTTTCATTTAATTAGCTTGGATCTGTTTAGTGGCTATATGGAAGTTAATTTTAGTCTTACCAACTCCAATTTCCAAGTTTGGATTTCAAGCATCATGCCTCTCAGAAAAACCTCACATTTCAATAAACATTTTCCACAAGCACATAAATTGTAATTATGCTCTGAGACTAAAATAAAAGATCCTCCTCAAGCTTGGTTCTTGTTAAATTCTCAGGCAGTAGGCAAAGGTAATACAATGTAACTCAGTTGCTCTTCAAAATATTAAAACAGTGTCATGATTGCCACATGCCTTTTCTAATTTTTATACATTCATTGGATTAAATAAATAATATCTCATATCTTTTTGAAGTAATCTTATTGGTATTAAAACTCCTGTCACAGTTTCAGCATTGGTATTTGGTGATAGAACCAAGATCTTCAAAGTATGCCCCAGTTTGCAAGAGTGTTATTTAGACCTAGCTTCCTATTCAACAAACATCAAATAGAATCTGTCCACGGCCTAAATGAGTGTGTGTAGTAGAGAGAGAGAAAAAGTTGGGGTGGGGGGTGACCTAATCCCTCTATCACTTGTATGTATATCCTGACATCATGTGCATCCCTGACTTTTGAATAATTTTTCTTAAATCTTTTTCCATCATTATCATGAGCTTTTGGCTATTAAAGTTTTTTTTTTCCTCAAAGAATAGCTTTCTTCATATCTTCTATATCAGAACCATTTTGACTGCCACTTTGGGTACAATAATGATTAAGCGTAGTTCATCTATATAATGAAGGAATTTCTGATGCTGATTTTGCTGATTGGTTGGGGTAACCAAATGAGCTAGATATTTAGCAGAGGATGTTTTCTTTTAAACCAGAAAGTACTACCTTGACAACAGTCTCCCTTAGAACACTGTTCCAGTGATCAATGACTTTCTCCCTATTTCATAATAAGAACTACAACCTGTTACAATGTTGAGGTTTGTTACTACAATCCGTTTTTCTTCTAGTGTTTTGAACATGAATGGGTTCCTGTTTTGTCAAATGCTATTTCTGTGTTTATTGAGATGATCATATGATTTTACCTCTACAGATATGATGAATTATGTTTATTGATTTCCGTATGTTGAACCAAACTTGCATGCTTGGAATGAACCCCACTTAATCGTGGTGCACTCTCTTTTTAATATGTTTTTGTATACAATTTGCCAGAATTTTAATGAAAATGTTTGCAACTATGTTCATCAGGGATATGAGTCAAAGTTTTCTTTCCTTGATGTGTCTTTGTTTGGTTTTGGTTTCAGGGAAAAACAGAGTTACTTTGGATTAGGTAGAGGAGAGTGAAGGGAGGGGAGCGGATATGGGAGTAGAAAGAATAGTAGAATGAATTAGACAGTATTACTCTGTGTACAGATATGACTACATGACTGGTGTGATTCTACATCATACAACCAGAAAAATGAGAAATTATACTCCATCTATATATGATATGTCAATGTGCATTCATGTATAACTAATTAGAACAACAACAACAAAGAACTACAAACTGACACTTTATACAAATTAAGGTGAGCTAATTAAAAAATTAAATACTTTATTTTTAAACTTGGGGTTCATTTTTGTAGTCAATGCTACAAGTGCTTGAAACTTGACCACCGTAGCAAACTTTGAGAATCCAATTCCTAAGTTCTAATCATTACCAATCCTATGTGATTCAGGACTACTGAGTTTTCTGCACTAGTGACACAGAGGTAAAATAACAGCAAGATAAATAAAAATATAACAAATTAGCTCTGTGAAAAGGGTTTATTTGTTGGAAGAAGATCCAGAAAAGTTTTACATGAGGGAAAATGCACAGCATGATTATAGATATAATTAAAAAATAAATAATGGCAGGATCATTGAGTTAATTAATAGTTTGCTTATAATAAAAACTGTTTTAAACCATAAGGAATACAGAGTTTATTTGTTTAAAAAAATGGGGGCTGGGGATATAGCTCAGTGGCAGAGTGCTTACCTAGCACGTGCAAGGCCCTGGATTAGACCCCAGGCTTGCAAATGTTTTTCTTTTTATGTTCAGAAAATGTAATGTTGGCCACCTTAGTCTTTTTCTCTGTCATAAACCATTCAAAGAGTCAAGTGATTTTGAACTAATTTAGCTTTATGTTATTAAGGAAAATATAAATGCATTTGTGTGCCTCAAAAGCAGATTAGTAAAGATTGGCAGACTGTCGGCTGAAGGTTTCTATAGTTCCTTCTAGATCCTTCAGATATTCTTGTTCTACATAAAACGAAAGGAAACAAGAAACAAGAACACCTAAGGGAAAAATCTTATTTCTCTAAATTATTTGAGTATTGGATGTTGTCATCCATGTTTAGCAATTTAAGAAATGTGTGCATTACTGATGAATCAAATTAATCACATGTATGTGCAATGTGTGTATGTGTGTATATTTATCACCATCATCTGCACTACTTTCAGCATTACTTATGTAACTGCAGTTTTTTAGCTATGTACATTCTAATAGAAGATAAAAAAAAGTAATTCTTTTGAGAATTTAAGGAAATTACTTGGCTGCACATAAGATCCGAACAGAGTGTTTTCTCTTGTGTCAGTTTATTCTGCTAAAGAGCAATGCCTCTATTTAGACCCTCTTTCAAGGTCATGGAGTATAGTTTGATTAATATGGCTACAAAATAGAATCATAAGTAGAAAATGTTTGTGTGGTATCAAACAAAGTATTGCTGAGAAATTGAGTAAGGAAAAATCTCTGTAATGAAAATACTGCAAGGCCAGGTCATGATGGAGCTATCTGGCAATCCCTGATACTCTGGAGTCTGAGGTAAGAGGATGTCAAGTTCAAAGAGAGTCTCCACAACTCAGAGAGAGACACTTCCTCAAAATGAAAAAAAAAAAAAAGTGTTGGGAGGTAGCATAGTGATAAAATGCCCCTGGGTTCAATCCTTGGTACTAACCTACATACATATTATTTTTATACATACATAAATATTTTCTATCCATAATATAACAAGTAAATAGTTTCCCTATAATTTTTTATTTTCATTATTCTACAGTGAAGAATAAGAACTATTTTGAAAATAGATGTTGAGGCAAGGTTGCATCGTTTTAAAGCAAATTTCTGTATATCAAATGGAGCTGTCATTTCTTTTATATCCATAAAATAGAAAAAAAATTGAGCTGAACACAATCATCACAAAACTTCAAATGCATCAAACTACAACAGGGAAATTCTGCATGCATGGATGAATTCGGTAAGTCCCAGACATGCAAGGTGTGAATGGGTGTGCAAATAATCTTCTCATGAGAAAAAAATATATTTTAGTAAATATTTATAAGTGGAGGTGAGGGAGGATTTATGCTTTATTTATTTTATTTTTTTAGGAATTCTGTAGATTGAGAGTAGTTTAAAACATTTCCTCAAAGGAAAAATGGTCAAATATTTTTTCTTTCTATATAAAATAGAAGATGATTTTTTTCTTCGCCACAAAATAGTAACCAATGGTTAACTTTAGGTAATGGCTAGAGAAAACATTTGCTGAAGCACAGTATATAATGAAAAGAAGCCAGTGTGGTGTTTTGTTTTCAAGAATTCAACCCTAGCATTTTGGGTCTAATGCTAGAATTCTTCAATATTAATCTATCATAAAGGAAGTATTTTATGTAATATTCTCATAAATGTCTCTGATGTTTGGCTGTTCTCATTATAGATACTTTTCACAGACAGAAATTATTGAGTAAAATATGTAGATGGACCATAAGTTTATTATACAACCAGTTACCTATTCTGTTGGAAGCCGTGTATGAACTATGGGTTTGTTTGAGCCATCAAAAGACAGGGATGTTGCTTTTCTGGGAACTCCTGGGTGAAATTCCAGGTTCCAGAAAGCCCAGATCATGCTGGGGCCCTGCCTTAGTTCACAGCCCTAGGTTCAAACATTCTGCCTGGAAATGGGCTTAACCTGCTAAGCCCCCAAAAACTTGTTTTTCTCGTTTTTATCCTGTTTTCCTGAAGAAGCTCCTCCCTGAATCCCTTTGATGTGTTTCACTATAAAGCATACACAGAGCTTTTCCCTTTGTTAGGATCGAACCCATTGGGTCTCTTCCACCAGTTAAGCCCTGGCTTTGAAAATCTACTTCTTGTCTTTTGTGTTAATTTCTTAATATTACTTTTTCAGCTGTCCCACACCTCCAATTGGCACCTACTTGCTCCCCACTCAGGCAGTGGCAGAGACTATTCCAGGTTCATCTGCTGCTATTTTTCCAGAAAAAGTTATAGTTGAGCTGAAGGTCTCTCTTCCCCTCCTACTAGTCACAAGAGGTTGATGGGCATTACCTCCCCACAATGGAAAGACACAGAAGACTAGATGGAGCCTGACAGATCAAAGGAAGTTAAATTTCACTAGTATGAAATGCATGCCAAAGAAATACAGAGTGAGAGGGAAAGGCTCATTAACTGCTTTGATAACAGATAGGAAAATGCCAAAGTACTGAGAGAGAATGCAACCCCCAGAAGTTGACAGAGCAAGGGATATATAGGGTTTCTTCGGGATCAGATAAGGTCAACAGGGAGTAGGGGAAGAGTTGTGCTATTATGGATAGGATATGCTAAACTGGGGTGCAGGGGTCCCCGTAGGGACCTTACCAGTGTACTGGCTGTACACTGCAGGTTATACAGGGGCTAGGAAAGAGCTACAAAGGTACCACCTACAATAGTGATGTCCGTTAAGGGAACTGAATACAAGAGGAATACAACAAGGAATCTTTGAGATTCCATGAAAGAAAAAGGCAACTTTCATAATGGCCTGGTCTGCCTATCAACCTCACTGGGGAATGAAGCTATCTAGGTAAATGAGATCTTGCTATTTTCACAGCTTTTCTTCCTCCATGGAATACCTTGGTGCTGATGGGGCTAAGGTAGCATCTAGATAGGAAGGGGAGGGACTAAGAAACTCTAAGAAGGAGGAGCCAGATCTGGGCTTCCATTTTCAACTTGGGATTTCCACACCACAGCTAAGCTTAGCTGGAGAAGGATTGAACTATTGGCAAATCAGATTGCTGAAATGAGGATTATTCACTTGGACTCAACTCCACTTACTGAATCGACACCCTAGGGCTGTCACAACCATGCCTGAGGCTATATTCAAAAACAGAAGAAAATTGTACCCCCTAAATAAAGTGTAAGGGGGCAGTGGGCGAAAAAGACCGTTTTTGTTTGTTTATATCCTAAGGCATGTTTTTGACACATTGGTTATGAATGCATTAGTAACATGAATTCTCCCTACCCATAATAATTTTTGGTAGGATCAGTCTTTAGAAAATGCAATGTCATTTCTCTAGCAACCTGTGGAATAATCTGAATTTCTGCCCTCTTTAGGAAAAAGAATGTGTGAAGAAAACAGTAGCATTGGTCTATGAGGGAAAAAAAAAAAGGCTGCCTGCTTAGGACCTGTTTTCCTGTAAAGGTTGTCTTGTTGATTTTATTAGGGAAGTGGTCAAGTGCCAGAGACAATAGAGGCTGCCACTTTAGCTCTTACAGAATTAGAAAATATATTCAGAAAATCCCCAGAGGAAGGGAGACAGCAGGCTCCCAAAGAGGGCCTGAGAAACAGTACTGTTAAAATTCACACTCATTTGTTTAACATTAAAACCTAGCAGTTAGCAAACAAACCTCAGACTATTAGTTTTGTGCTGACTCCATACATGTAAATTAAGCTATTACAAGTTCGTCATGTGCTACTTCTGACATTTGTTTTGTACAAGTAAACTGGCAGTAGGGAGGCATAAACTTTACTCTTAATTCCCTTGGCAACTGAGCTGCTGATCATCTGGTTAATTTCTTGAAATATAAGCAATGAATCCTTTTGAAGACAAAAAAGTGATCAACACAATGCTATCGACTGCACATGTTAAAATCAAAATGTATACTGTTATAAAGTTTTCACAATCATAAGATTTGGCTGGAGATATTTAAATTGATAATATTAAATAATTATAGTATCTTGTTATTTAAGATATAAAATATTATTTATATATGATATAATATTTTCTATGAAGTAATCAAATTCTTATGTATTATAATGTATTGCCTTAGCTAAGTCCTAAAAGCACATTAGGGAGTATTACTATTTGGTTTTGGTCACTCAAGAAAAAAAGAAATGGCTGTCTTACTGAAAAAAATTAGGTAATAAGCTGGAGAAAAGGAGCTTCTTACATTTAAAAAATTTTCTTATCAACAGTGAACTGAACATTTTAAGTTATTGACAAAATTCCCATGATCTTCTATTCATCTGTTGACGGGTAATTTCCAATAAGAATACTAAAAGTTGCAACAATCACACACCATAGAATCACTTAAATAAATAGTCTTTTAAAACATAATTTTCTAATGGATTGTGAAGACTTGGTTCCCAGTGCAAAAAAAAAAAAAAAAAAAAAAAGACAAAAAGACACCTCTTCCTCCCTGGGTGTTGAACATGTCAGCTACAGCAGGTGCTCTGCAAATGTCCTCTCCTTCCTCTTCTTGTCTGTTTTTCTCAAAATGAAACTGCCCTCAGTGTGACATGATTCTTAGAGGTCTCTTTACTATTGGCATCCAGTTACTTGCCTGTCTCAAATGTTATTCCCCCAAGCATGTGTGACAGGTATCTGTTATCGATAGTTCATTCCACAGATACATTTCAATTTTTAAAAAGTAGGTCAAGCACTGTTCTAGTGACTTTGGACATACATATCAGCAAAATAGATGAAAATTTCAAAAAAAAATCACTCTTTCATACATACAAAACCGCATCACAGAAATAGAAAAGAAAAAGTTTACAGACATCAAGAATTTCTAAAAGCCTAAAAATGTCTGTGCCAAAAAAGCACATCTACAAATTAAGTGTAAAATCAAAAATGTACTTCTTCATTAGCTTTTCACTGTGGATCAAGGTCATTAGCACTAACCCTCTACTCTTTCTTAGACTACTTAAACATAGGTTTGCCTTTTTCTACCCTGAGCAATTCACTACAATCTAGCAAAATAGACATGAGCAAATGAAGGATTGAATTAAGCAATGTGACAGTAAAAGTGGTCCAGTTTTAGAGACTGAAGATGAGGTAATTTCGACTAACAAATAAAGCATGAGTTAATTATTTTATAGATAATTGTTTAGTCAAGCCATTCCTGAACAAAAAGTTTTCCAACTAAATTGGACTTTAATTTAGACCTTTCCTTGTGGAAAGGTAGTCCTTGGATCGGTAATGTTGGCTATATCAACTTCCTTATGAGACCGCCAGAAGAATTAGAATCTATATTACAACAAAAACATCAGGTGGATTATTATGCATTAAAAATTGATAAGTACTAATTTGTACCACTAGTTTTTAATCAAAACTATATGTTAAAATTGTCTGAGCTAGATGTTATGGCCTATCTCTATAGTCCTCAATTCTTGGGAGTCTGAGTTAGGAGAATCACTTGAACCTATGAATTTGAGACCAGCCCAAGCAACATACTAAGACCTCATCTCAAAAAAATAAAAACACAAAATGAAAAAGAAAAGAAAAAAATTCATCTAGTGTTGTTTTTAAAAAAAAATGAAGAAGAAAAAAAGCAAAAATCTATGCCTAAGCCACATTTTAAGCCAAAAAATTTGTGTATGAGTACAGGGAAGGGATTTATTTTTATTAGTACTCTACATAGTTCTCAGTACAACCAAGTTGAGAAACACTGATTTGAATAAAACAATGAGATAAAATGCTGACAACATTGAAATTTTCTGAACTGAAATAAAATTAATTAAGCTTTTAAAATTTAAAATAGAAGGCAATAAAATACTAATGTAAAAATAGTTCAGTAATGTCTTAATACCCTTCTGATTTTAGGGTCAGATGGGGAAACATGTTAGTCTAAAGATGCCCTCTAATGATCAACAAATGCAGTCTAACAAAGTATCCTATTCCTATTCCTTGATAAAAAGTCCTCTTCGACAGTGAGCATCAGTATTCAGAGCAGGAATGAGCCTGAGAGCATAGGTCTGTGGAATTAAAGTAAATTCTCTGACTTACACTAAAGAGGAGTTAATGTTGTGCTGTATTTCATCTTTAAAGCCTGAAACACTGTTTTCCCATGAGGAAAATCAAATGAATCAATTCCTCCCTTCATGTAAACTAATATCTCACTGTAAGTTACATTCTTGCTAATAACATGGCATAGTATATTGAAATTTGTGTTTATTAATCACCATGTCTATTATCATATCCAGAGAGTCACAAAATAGATAAATATTTTCCTTACACACTAATAACTAAACTCATCTAATGTTTTGTGTTAATCTTCTCATCAACAAAATAACTTTTTGAAAGGAAGTCTTAAAATCTAAAGAAAACAATTGACTTAGTGCATCATACTTACTTGACTAGTGTCAGCAAAACAAATATGTAAGAAAAATGACTTGGGTTCATAATAAACACAGAAGGAATCTAGAAAATTTGAATTCTATTTTTTCTTTTGTGGATGAAAAGGAAAATAAAATTTCTAAAAACGAATCATTAAAGTAATTGAATTGATGCATGACTTCATTTAATCTTTGTATCAACACAAGGAAATAGCTATTATGACCCCATTTTACAGAATAGGAAACTGATGCACAGAGTGAAGAGGTCAGTTGCCAAGATGACACTTTACACTCTATTAAGTGGAATTTTCATAATGATTAGACTTTTAGAGCCTTCAAAGTCAGAATTCCATGAAAATCAGTAACATATTCTTTGTTGTTCAGACTATATTTCTACACTAACAAGAATGGACTCCAGAAGTCTAACCAGAGGAACTAAAAGCAAAATGTCTAGTGAACCCTAAAATGTCCTTGGAATCCACTGTCTGATTCCAAGTCTTTTGTCTCAGTCTCTGTAAGAGTCTTGGCCAGCATCAAGGATGGTCAAGTGTAATAGATCTCACTAGGTAGACTCAAGTATATTGGATATCAGCAGTACTTCCTAAGCATATCATCAGATATGCATCACATCCATGTTGTAAATAGTCAAACTTAAGAACTTTTTTCATGTTTGAATCAAAACACAGACAAATGCTCATACAGGAGAAAATACAAAAGGCTTTTGCTTATTAAAATTGACAATAAGGTAATTAAGTATGACTTACCTTTGATCTTTTCAAGTGCAGTCCTGGAAATATTTCTTAGTTTAACAATAGAGTCAACTTTCTTTTAGCTAATTTTCTAACTTATTCCTTTCTAGCAGATGCATACATACCAAATGTTACATGCCCTAGTGTTGGAGTGCAGGGTCACTATCAATCAAACAGAAGAGTCCATGACTGCAAGTTGCTACTCACACAGGTTATCAGTCAAAGGGAAGAATCAAGAGCTGTGTGATATTCTGGTTCTGGGCTGGGTAGGGTGTTTCTTTGTCTCCCTCAATTATTTGTTGTGATAAATATTGATAAAGTACCTCTTACACACCATTAGGGGATAGCAACTATGCCACACAGGATAAATCCAGCCCACAGTCTGACTTTGCAAAGCCATGAGCGAAAAGGTTTCAACATTTTTAAATGTTGAAAACAACAACAACAACAACAACAAAAAGAATATTTCATGAAATATGAAAATAATGTAAAATTAAATTTTCTGTATCCCACACAGCCATGCCCACTCAATTACTTATTGTCTAGGGTTGTTTTTAAGTTACAATAGCAGAAGTAAGTCATCGTGACTGAGATTGTGTAGTGGTGTGCAAAGCCTAAAATATGTACTATCTGGCCCTTTAAGAAAAAATTTTCCAACCCCTGTGAGCTTAGCAAAAACTGCAGTGGCTTTAGGTCTTGTGCTCCCTTTTGGCATGAAAACAAACTTTGAAGAGCTTCCACTTCTTTTCTCAACATTGTAGGGATAGGACTAGAAGTTGGCTCATTGAAAAGGATTCATAATAAATAGTGAATGGGTTAATGTTTTCCTCAAATTGGAAGCCCTAGCACCTACCCATTCCCTCTCTCTACCTATCATGCTGTTTTTGCATAAAACCTTCAAAGACCTTTCCATTTAAATGAATTGTTCTGTTTCCACAGCATTCTGTTTATCAGTCTGTTACACTATAATCCTTAACCTGAACTTCAGTTATATATTTCCTTAAAAACAAGAATCATTTATTATTTTTTATTAAAATGTGATACTTATCCATTTTAATGGTGTAATATCTCAACACATGTACGTAGCATATACTGATCAAATCAGGGTAATTAACATTTCCATTTGGTCTTCATTTCTTGATGTCTGGAGTTTTCAAGCTGCTCTCTTCTAGTTCTTTTTAAAAAAAATACATGACATGATATTGTGAACTAGACTCACTCCAAAGAATCACTTCTTATTGACTTTTTAACATGATATCACGCATTGATAGGGCATTATACATAGGTGACAGGCAGCATTTGGAAAAAATAAAAAATTGAATAAATGCATAAATGGACAGCCAAGCAGGAGTATTTAAATAGATTTTCTACCCTTCCACATAATAGGCAACAAATGAACTAGAAGTCTCCATCTCAAAAACCTCAGGGGAAGGTTGTCTCCAAGCATCATCAATACTAAACTGCTTCATCTTTACCTTCATATATTTTCCTTGTAAAGACATGTATTCCACCCTAAGTTTTAATGTCTAAATTTTAAATGTCAGGGTAATATAAATTTTCAGAGTTAGTAGAAATATTAAAGGGGAAAAAAATGTAGCCTTAAGAAAGAATGAATATGTTAATTGGAAATTTTTAATACATTCTGGTTTTTTATGCTTCAATTAATTTACTCCATCCTGTTTCACTAACCCAAACATTTCTCTTAACAACATTCTTCTCAAAAGTCAATTTGCCCTACCTTGAAATAACACACACACACACACACACACACACACACACACACCCTACATTATGCATGCAAAACATAGTATTTTAAAGCTAGTAAAAGGCAAAATAAAATCAAGTGTAAAAGTAATAAATGAGAATTAAATATCAATAAAACTCATTGAGCAAAAAGCAATAAAACCTGAGTTATGAAAGAGAAGTGGATCTTTTCTCATTGGTGACTTACTTTAAGAGTCCAATTCCTTGAGGAATCAGAAGTTGTCTCATGCTTAAATTTCTGGTTCCTGTAAATTTGAATTACATTAAACCTAAAAGATTACATTTTAAACAGTAACGACAAATTTGCCTACAATGTAAAGAAAAAGTGCACCAAGGCAAGCAAAGGAGATTTTCCTTAGTGTTAGTCCTCAGGTGATTTAATCTGCGAGGAAGTTTCAGGTTATACTGAGAAGGGTGCACCTCAGATAACTATATGTGACTAGTGGGCAGCATGATATTCACCAGAAGAATCAATCCCAGGCACATCTTCCCAAACACCTGATCCCATCTTTATTCCCAAACTTAAGATCCAAGTTGCAAAGTTCATGCATTATATTCTTAGATGGCCACAGACCAATGAAGCTTTGTAAATGTGTTTTCTATTTTCATTTTCAATGCAAGTTTTCAATAATATATTTAGATTCACAACAAAAGAAGGCACCAACAAAACTCTATGTAAGAAACCATACCTATATATGTCTAAATTACCATTACCCTTTCCTGTAACATCAATGGAGATGCTATAGGAAGAAATTCAAAATCACTGACATTAAAAAACCATAGAAACCATAGCATTTTTCTTCCCTGAAAAATGTTCATATGCTTATAGGTAAATTTGTTATTTATATTACCTATACCTATTCATGAGCTCCCAATTAAAAAATTAAATAAAAAACACCAAGCGACTATTTCTAATTATAACATGTAATTTTATATTATTCAAAATCATAAAAGTCCACCACAGATAACTTAGCTTGCAAAGTCAAAGGTTCCTAATAATCTTTCATGTTTATACAAGTCAAGTTTCTCTTTCTGATTCAAATATACTACATTACACAAGGTGGCTTTACCTTCCACCTTCATTTGCAAATATCCTGTCCTTGTCTGTATGAGCATTCCTGCTCTAGGTGGAGGTGGATATCTCTACTTTTTACAGATAAAACTTTTATTCTAAGGCAAGAATACATAACCCAACATAATACTATTAAATTCCAGAAGTCCTCTTCAATGTTTAACCTGAAGTTTTCCTAGGCCAGATATACTTACCATCCTGGCACTTAGGCATGATAGGCTAGAAGATTATGAGGAGATCACTCAGGCTGTGTTCTCTGACCTCCATATCAGCAGTCCTTGCTTCCATGTCTCCAGAGTTCATTCTTTGAGCCTCTACTCTCCCACCATTTGGTGCTGATGACGTTTATCTAACACTAGACCTAACATTAGAGTTCTAAGAGTAGATTTTGAAATGGAATAAGTGGCTCTTTGAGACAGAAAACTCCTCTCTTCTGTAATATAGGTGCACAGCTTACTTTTTCACTTTGTACTCACATGTTACACCTAACTGCAATATTTCAAATAGTAAAAACCACATAGAAGAAGTAAAAATCAGTCGGGCACAGTGGTGTGTGCCTGGAATTCCAGTGGCTTGGGAGACTGAGGCAGGAGGATCGAGAGTTCAAAGCCAGCCTCAGCAACTTAGCGAGGTGCTAAGCAACTCAGTGAGACCCTGTCTCTAAATAAAATACAAAATAGGGCTAGGGATGTGGCTCAGTGGCCAAGTGCCCATGAGTTCAATTCCCGGTAACCACCACTCCCTCTCCCCCTGCCAATAAAATAAAGAAAAATCACCTATTCCAAATTTCAATGGTCTTAATAATTTCATTTCTGTGCATTCTCCTAGAGATTTTTACATGCACTTGGAGTATTGCCAGGCATAATCCATGTAAATATAGCCATTTGTTTGTGGATCATATATGGAGTGATGATTAAGTGTGAACTCTGGAGACAGACTTTCTGGGTTTGAATCCAAGATCTATGAGCTACCAGCTGTGCATCCTTGGTTGGTGCCCCATGCCTCAGTTGGGAATAATAATAGTAGCTACCACACAGAAGTATTGTGAAGATGAATGAACGTACAGTACTCAAAAAGCACTTGGCATGTTAAAAGAGCCTGATAAATTCTGGCTATTATTACTATGCCTCTTTACTAATTTCTGCTATATAACATTAGTTTGGGACTGATTTTCTACAGTTGCATAGTCTACTCAGTAACTTTTAATCACTGTGAAATATTTCTGTACCTCTATCTATCTGAATTTATTTTATAGTTTCAGTACCATTGGGTTTTTAAATTGTTTCCATCTTTTACTATTACAGTTGATCCTACAAAGAATATCACCAGCCATATATTTTTCTCCACTTGTATGAAATTATTAAAGCAAATTTCCTTGAGTTGAATAAATACATGAAGGAAATTGAATATTGTTACTAAGTCCTCTATTATAAAAAGAAATTCAGGTTGATGGTTAGGTACTTCATTCAAGAGCACGGGAGATTGTAATCCTAAAGTGTTCCTGAAAAAGAATAACTTCTACCGAGTTACAATTTCAATTCTGTAAGCCATACCTTCCCAGATCTCAAGGTCAATGTGGTTAAAGACCTGGTTGTTTGTCCAGTACAAACCTTTCATAATGTAAAACTCAAGGCCTTTTTACTCTGATGACCACAGAACTATTTTTCACAGAAATAAAACTTTTTTTGATAGTCTTAGAACAATTTCCCACTGCTCATTGAAAAGCATTTTTCTTCCCTTCAAGGAACCTCAGGCTACAGGCAAAATGGCACTTAATTTCCTGAACCTTAGTTGGCAACTGTTAAATCAATTCATGGGCAAAGAACTGGACTTACTTCAGATTCTCTGCTCATGCTGTCCAATTATAACAATATTTCATAAAATTCTCTTTTGCCCTTTCATCATTTAACAAAGTGAACTAAGAAAATGAAATGAATTCAGTTACTGGCAACCATAGCCAGACACATGAAAGGTACCAAAAGAGAAATAAAGACAGGAATTCATTGCAGGAACAGAAAATTTAATTTTGTATAAACCAAAAAGAAAAAAAACTTGAAAAAATGAGTGTATTATATACTTTATATCTCCCTCCCACTATCAGCAAAGATAAACTAAAATGAAAAATATGTTTATATTCTGATGTAAGTTATATATCTTATAGAAAAGAATGGTAGGTTGAATTTTAAAATAAAATAAGAAAAAAATTGAAAAATACCAGCTAATTCAATGAGATATCAAGGAGATAATGGTGTTGATAGGATGTTAGAAATCCACTAAACATGCCTCAGATTCAATTCAAATTAAATTGTTGAATAGGTTCTTTCTATTCTGAGATTCTCAGCTGAAATATTGGCTAGCTACCTCATTCCATGCTGTGGGTAGAGTTCTTTAGAAAACTGGACCATGAACAATCAATTAGACATTGCTATAAATCTCTCTCCAAGTGTCATCTAAAAGTCATTAACTTTGGACACCAAACATGATGGTCATTTTATAAGTAAAAGAGCCGTGCATCATTCTGAGCTACCAAAGAATGCACCTTGTTTTAGAAACTACAGGGCCTTCTTTGTGTCGATGCATTTCCTGGCATCTGATAGATATTATGGCTTGTATGAATTTAAAGACTCAGATACCCTTCAAATTTTCCCCTGTGATTCCTAGCAGTCTCTCACTAAACTCTTCTTAAGCCTATGTCCATACCTACATCGTTGAATACTATAGTCATTTTATCAGCTTGAACTATTGTGACTCTGTTCCTTATTCCATTTGCTAGAAGTTACAATAGCAAGGCTAAAAAGTCGCAGCGGAAAGGCATATCCTAGTTTGGCCCCCATGCCTCTCCTCTCTTAGCGCATTTTGTGTTGCTATAAAAGGTACCTGAGGCTAGGTACTTAAAAAAAAAAAAAAAGAAGAAGTTTATTTAGCTCAGAGTTTTGGAGATTGGAAGTCCAAGATCCAAGATTGGGTCACCCTTCTGTTTGTTCTCTGCAGAGGGTCCATTTGGTTTCATCACAACCTGGAGATTAGCACAAAATAGCAAAAACATGAACAAGAGCACTTTCATGGTGAGAGAAGAAGCAAGAGACTAGAGAGGGATCAGCCTTACTCTTTTTTGGGAGAAGGGCACTGGGGATTGAACCCAGGGGTACTTTACCACTGAGGAACATCACCAGCCCTTGTTTTATTCTTTACTTTGAAATAAGGTCTCATCAAATGGTATAATTCGAATCTATGATGTCCTCCCGAAAGCTCATGTATGAGACAATGCAGGATTATTCAGAGTGGAATGATCAGATCATGGGAGCTGTAACACAATCTGTGGATTTATCCATTTGATGAATTAATAATCTCAATGGATTAATGAGTGGTAACTGTAGGTGGATAAGGTGTGGCTACAGGAAGTAGGTTACTGAAGACGTGCATTTGGGGTTTATATTTTGTTCCTAGCACCTAGTTGTCTTTCCCTGCTTGCCAGTTGTCATGAACTGAGAGGATTTCCTCTACCACACCCTCCTACTATGATATTCTGACATACCTGGGGTCCAAAGCAACAGAGATGACAGACTATGAACTGAACCTCTGAAACTGTGAGTCAAAATAACCTTTTCCTTCTCTAAGTTGTTCTTCTCAGGTCCTTTGATCACAGCAAAGAAAAAGGTGAATAACACAGAAATTGGTACTAACCTAATAATGAGTTCCGGAGGTGACTAACCTAATAATGAGTTCCGGAGGTATTTGAAACTGGTTTCTGGGAGGAGTCTGCAAAAGGTTGGAGATTCACACTGGAGAATCCTTAACACAATCTGTGGATTAATCCATTTGATGAATTAATAACTCATTAATTCAAAATGAATTGAAAAAAAAATACTATAAGCAAAGTTTAACTGGTGATTCTGGTGGGGGCTCAGAAGAATGCTGATAGGATTGTGGAGAATAAAGACTGAACTCATGAGGTTTCAGAGGGGAAGGAGGATTTCATTGCAAACTAGACTAGAGGCCATTTGTGCTACATTCTGGCAAAGAAATCATCTACATTTTTCCCATGTCCTGAGGCTTTCTTTGTGACTAAATTCAAAGGTGATAGACAAATTAATCTGGCAGAGGAAATTTTAAGGCAGCACAGCATTTAGGTAGTGGCATGGATGTTGCTGGAGGCTTTTAGTCAAAGTTTTACTGTGATCATCAGAAGCAGAAAGCACAATGAAAGATCTAAAAATCTTGTGATTTGGCCAGAAAAAAATGCATGAAAAACTGGGGCCAAGGAAGGTGCAATTGTTGAAGAGATTACAATCTTTAATTGAAATGCTAGATTGTTTAAACAGATACAATAGGTAAGGTAGCAAAAGAGCATCTCAGGAATTGATTGGGAATTGGCTAGACCAAAACCAGAACAAGTAAAGGGTCTAAAAGTAAAAATTCCTTTGAGAAAAGACCACGGGAATAGGCTGATTGCACAGGGGTACTTAGAAGTTTTTTCACAGTGCTTAGTCATCCAGGCACTCAGAGGCCCCTGAACCCAGAATCCAAGGAGCCTGGTGATCCCAGGCTCAAGGTGGTGGCAGATCTTGGTGTTGGATATGCAGAGGTGGTTCTGTAGGAATGCAGGATGCTGGAGTGAAAGGGTCACAAATGCTTCCACTGAGATTTCAGAGGAAGAACTAGAAGGCAAGGCAAAATTAGGAGGAATGAAATTCTTGCAGACAGCTCCTGAGAAAGTGATGCCTAAAGATGTAAGAAAGAAGTCAAAGCTGCATTAGAGACCCCTGAGATGAAAAAAATGACAGTAATGTGGAACATCTCCCAAGGAAAGCTGCAAAAATAAGCTGAGGGAGGCCATGTGTGCAACCAGCAAGACTGTAGGGATGGAGCTATGTGAGTTCTTTGGAGAATATATCATAATTCTATGTGTTTCAAATGCTGGGAGTGGAACTATAGGACTTATTAGTCCAGCTGGGTTTTGGTCTTGGTTTGGTTTTAGCCCTCCTTTCTATGCTTCTATTTTCCCTTTGGAAATGAAAATATTTACTATGCACCTTTATATAGTCTATATATGTAACTTGATTTTGACTTTAGAGTGGCTCACACTGAGAATTTTCCCTGGAGAGACTTTGGACTTGGACTTTTGGACAATGCTGGAACTCTTAGTGAGTATGGGGACATGTGGAAATGGACTAAATACATTTCACAATGTAAGATGAACATGAGCTTTTAGAGGTCAGTAGTAGAATGTTATGGTGTGAATATGAGGTGTCAGTCAAAAGCTCATGTGTGAGATCATGCAGTGATGTCCATAAGTGATAAAATTAATATGAGAGCTATAACCCCTGCAGTAGATTAATCCATTTGGTGGGTAAATATGAAAGGATTACTGTATTGGGTGGTGACTATAGATAGAATGTGACTGGAGGAAGTAGGTCACTGAGGACATGACTTTGGGGTTTGCATTTTGTCCCTAGTTCCTTGCTTTCTTTCTCTGCTTCCTGGCTGTCATGAACTAAGAAGCTTTCCTCGACCACACCCTTTCACCATGATGTTCTGCATAAATTGGATCCAGAGCAATAAACTTGGCTGACCACGGGATGAAACTCTCAAATCATGACACAAAATAAACTTTTCCTCCTTTAAGATGCTCTTGCTGGGCATGGTGGTGCATCCTGCAATACCAGTAATTCAGGAGACCAAGAAAGGAGGATTGCAAGTTTGAGGCTAGCCATAGTAACTTAGTGAGGCCCTAATAAACTTAGTGAGACACTATCTCAAAATAAAAAAAAAAAAATGAAAAGAGCTGGGATGTAGCTCAGTGCTAGAGAACCCCAGGGTTCAATCCCCAATACCTCCTCCCCCCAAAAAGTTATCCACTCAACAAATATTTAATGAGTACACAATATGTGTGAATCCCTTTTTTTAGGGACACATAAGTGAAAAATATGCTTTCTTAGGAGTTTACAACAGCATTAACCTTTAAAGATTTTTCAGAATACTTTGTAACAAGTGACCTTCTAACCAGACTTCTCCAAGTTACCCTCAGGAATCAGTTTCCCAGACTACGATTCCTTAACATGGCTTCTTGGTCATCTGATTATGGCCTGCAATCTGACCTGGTCTAGGGTTTTCTGGATATACAGAAGATGGAAGAATACTGACTTTCCTCCAAATGTTAAGAATGACTAATAAAAAATGGTGACAATTCTTGGAAAAATTAGAGTCTACTAAAAATATGAATGGCCTAAGTTGCTTAGAGTCTTCTAAAAATGAAGTAATTACTGAGGGACAAATCAAAATAATAATAATAAAAAAATTCCTACAAACACAATTTACTCGAGGAGTTCTCAGTAAGTGTTATTGCTTTTTTTGTGGCAACTATGTTTCACAGAGGGCTCATTTCATTTGAAGCCTTCCTTTGTAGGCTCACGGTAGAGAAGGGTGAGGAGAGAGACATTATATGTGTACATCATCTGATTCTATGAAATTGCTGTGTCAAAATGTAATCCATGAAATATAGCTGCATGATTACAGACATAGAAACTGAATCTAATTACCAGAAAGTTACAAACCATTCCAATAAATTGATATAAATTCTCTACAATGGGAAAGAGGATGCTTGCATATTTGATAGGCCTCCTGCACTTCCAGATGATCTTTCCCTACTTGAGTAAAATAAAGAAGAAATGACATCTAGATGAGATAATAAATTTATGGCTTATTGGTCCTACAGTTCCAAGTTGCTCAATTTTCCCCTGTGTGTCAATGAATATGCACTCTGAAAGACAGAGAGAGCTCTCCCTTCCTGGAAGAACCCAGGAATAGCCTCACTGACCACAGCCATTTAAACTAGAGCCATTTAAAACAAATGCCTGGGTGAGGATGGGAGATCCTTTCCCAGTCCCTTGATTTTTGATTTGCTAAATTGGGCAAGTTACCACTCACACCTTGTTTCAGGAGAAAAACATTATCTCAATCTCCATCTCTTTTTCACAACCTTCATAGATGAGAAGGCATTGAATGAATTTTATGAACCAATTTTGCAAAACTGGATGAAGAGCAGGGAGAGAGTAGGTGAAGGGTAGATTACAGAGCCCCACTCCCCACAGATTTACCAGTAAGTCTACCACTTTTGTGCCACTCAAAGAAGAGTTATCCCTGAAAGAATTTCCTCCTTTCATAAGTGTCCATCTCCCAACAAAGACTATAGAACTATTCATATCATTACATAAATGTGTTAATAGGGAAACCATTCAAACCTTCGCAGTGGATACTCTGAATTTACACATATGAACAAAACTGAGAGCCATAGCCATTCAGGCCCTGAAAGATATTCCATTAAGGTAAAAAAAAAGGAAAGTAAATATAAAATATTACTATTTAAGGAGAAAAAAAGAGGAAGAAGGAGAAGAAAGATACATCAGGCCTCCTGGGGTAGGAGGTAGGTTCTCAACACAGAATAACTTGGAGCCTCAGACAGTCTGGTTTACTGAGTAACATTTCAAGTTATACCTCATCAATAGTTTATGCTGCATTCAGGTTTAAGCTAAAGAGTCAACTAGCACCTCCTGATATTACTGGTTGTTTGCATGTCCCTGTCTGTGGGTGGGCTGTACGCCATTCTCAAATACTCTTTCCCAGAGCTTTGCACATGGTACACCATCTGTAAATGTTAAGTGAATGAATGTATTTCTGACACTGAGAATGTCAAGACTTTGGAAATTTTTCTTCTACTCCAATAAAACCTGTTTTTTTTTAAAGAGCTTGCAAAAATAATAGATAAAGGGATTCAGTCTCAGAGTACAACCTTGAGATAGCAAGTTAGAAGATTGGTTTGTCTGCTTGCTGCTTGTGCCCTTCCTGCTCAATAGATTGATTCAAGGATTTGAGTCTTTGGGATGTCAAAGAAATTATTTTAAAAACTAGACCTGAAAACAATGAAAAATGTCTGTCATCAGCATCACAATGATTGATCACCATCAGCCAGATAATTATACAGGTTGAAGAAGACTGTTGCAAACATAAAACCTAAAATAGCTGCCTCAAGGTTAATACATACTAATTATCTTTTGTGACATTGTAGAAGCAACTTTATGTTACTTTTTTAAAGGTAAATCTGGAAAAGTAGGAGGAAACATAGTTACCAAGGATTAATTCCTATATTCCAAAGATACTGAAGTTATAGGAGAAATCTTCCCTTTGCACTCTTACCTAGCAAGGCCGAGCAGGGTAAAAGTTCTCCAATATGACAACCTCTCTAAAATAGTGTATTTAGTGTTTCACTGAATATCCTGACATAATTATAGTGGATACTCAGTGATAAGTATATATTACATAAAGTATACACAATAAGGTGCATCAAAAATAAATAACAGAGCAAAACACATAGAAAAACGTCATGTCTTCCAACAGTTTATACATCTCATGATATTTATACCTATTGAGTCACTTGAGAGAAGCTAGTTAGTGATAAAAATACAGAGTGGCTACCTTAATGGCAAACCACAAAAACCATTTGGTGTTAGCTATGATAGCCAGTTTTTAAGGACTTGAAGAGTGGAGGGAGGTGGAGAAAGGGGGAGGGGCTGGTTTCCATTTATAGCTGCTACTTAATTGGCTTTTCTGAAGTCAACACCAATAATATATGAATACTTTAAACATTTGTAAGTCTTTGCTCAAAAGGGTGTGACTGGTGTCCAGTTAAGGACATAATGGGGCCACAGTGTGAATCTGAAGAAATAACGCTTCCTAAAACCCATTCCACATATGCTTTGTGCCTTCATATTAGTCACCAAAGAAGGCTTTACATTTTTCTCTTTGCAATGATGTCATCTGTACTAAGTCCACAGTTTTGGCTATTTCTTAAAAGATGCCTTAAAACTCTAGTGCACATTTCTTTGATCATTTTTCACAGGAAAAGACAGCTTTAAAAAGTGAAAACACATCTGTTGAATAACATGCTGCTGAGGCTGAGCATTAGCATTTTAAAGATGATTACTGATCATTAATTTCTTTGTTCAGTACCTAGCATCAGAGCCGTCAGAGGACTGACTTTATTTTCTAGATATAATTAAGAGAAAGTTCAACGACATTTGTCTGTGGGAACTGAAAAAAGTGTACTTAAAGTGGTAATTTCTGACTGGGCTCTTGAAAGACTGGTAAAAACAATACAGGAAAATAGAATGAAAAAATAGTGGGCTGCTTTTGCTCGATGAATGTCAATACATCTTTTTTAGTTAAGCAAAATGTAGGTAAAGTTAGGGTGAGAAAAACACATCAAAATGTCCTGAAAGTATTTTCAGAACAATATATGGAAATATATGAATGTCAAAGCAAGGAATTGGGATTTTTAGATTTTCTTTCTTTCTTTCTTTCTTTCTTTCTTTCTTTCTTTCTTTCTTTTCTTTCTTTTTTTTTTTTTTTTTTTTTGTACTGGGGATTGAATTCAGGGACACTCAACCACTAAGCCATCTCCCCATCCCTATTTTAAATTTTGTTTAGAGACAGAGTCTCAATGAATTGCGCCTCGCTTTTGCTGAGGCTGCCTTTGAATTTGCAATTCTCTTGCCTCAGCGTCCCAAGCCACTGGGATGACAGGTGTGCACCACACCTGGATTTTATTTCTTTTTCTCTAGAAAAATCTCTGAAAGTTAGAGATCACAAAACTAGTTTTACTATATTTTCCAGCTAATTCTGCATTACATCCTTCTATTTAATGATCTCTGCTTACTGTCATTCCATGGGGCTGGAATCCCTGTTTCTCTTGAATCTGAAACAAATAGAAATTTTATTACCAAGAACATCTTGTAATACAACATTCTACATAAAACCAGCACCTATTGATGAGAGTTCCAAAAGTAGTTACTTATTTTTCTAGATGATAAGTGTTAAAAGTCTGCAATTCATTAAGAAGTATTAAAGGTTGAAGCTAAAAGAGGCTCTTATATGCAGTGTCCACAAAAGCAAAAATATGGAAAAGAACACCCCTGACCTGAGAACTGACTCACCAGACATGGCTACACTCACTACAGGGAACACAGTCTGCACCCAAGCCCTGAAGTCACCTCTCCTCACAGTAGCACACTTTTCATAGGAAATGTGTGTGCAACACATGTGGGACCCAGGCATTTACAACACAGATATATTTTGGAAATTTAGTGCCCAGTAAAATGAACAAACATTTAAACTGTCATCCATCCGGAGTATATATGTATGTATGTATGTGTATGTGTGTGTGTGTGTGTGTGTGTGTGTGTGTGTATATATATATATATATATACAAACTGAGATTGAGAGAGTATGATTATTAATAGCTCACTTTAATTGAATAGCCACATACTACACTTCTAGATATTTTGTATATTGACCTCATTTAGTTTTCACAATACAACTATGAGATAGTCACAGTTATACTCCCCACTTTATGTATGAGGAAACTGAGGCAGAGAAATATGAAAATCCACAGTCAGCCAATATATGTTCAGTAACCACACCCAGTCTGGCTCCAGACTAGTCCTCATGGCTAGATGTGTAGAACAGAGAGAAAACAAGAAAGTCATAACCTGAGCTAGCAATCCTGAAGGGGAGCTCCCCTTCAGGTCCCCTTCAATTTCAACCCCAAAGGGGATTTCAATTAGAGAGGACTCACCTGTGTCATAAAGAATAACACAAGAGATAAAAGAGGAGCAGGGGAGTACACCAGGGCTGTCACCAGTTTGTGGTATGGGTAAATAACTCTCCTTCTCTGGGCTTGAGTTTCCACATCTATTAAATCAGAGGAATGGATTGAAGAGTCCCCAGAGTCCTTTATAGAATTGGATTTGATTTCTATCTCTGAAAGAATGTATGTGTGGTGGACAGGTAATACATACTAAATTATGCAAATGACTTAGCTTAGCATCTGACTATATGGCTGATGAAACACTTATAAATTTGCATAAGAGATACTTTTTGAAAAATGCTATCTTAACATGCAATCAAAAATGTTTTCTTATAACATGTCAACTGGATGAAAATATAAGACAATTTCAATGAACTACGAAGCCTAAATGTAATTTTTTAAGGAAGGGTGATGGGGTTATACTTAGATTCATTATTATTATTTTTAGAATGGCACAGCTGTTTTGGCAGCTTGTTTTGTGAATCCTACTTTGCAAATGTAATGAGATTTTTTTTCAAACAAATTTTAGTTAATGGAGCAGAAAACACATTTATTTCCTTGTCACATCTTAGCATTAAATAAGAAATGAATCAGAGTTTGAAATTTGAAAGATGGTGTTTGGCCTCTTGCTAGTCATAAGTTTAGAAAATAACTTGATATTTTACTGTCTTTCCATGTATTTTTAATATTATCCATAATGAGAAAAGATTATTTAGAGTTTCATTTCCGGTCATGAAAGTATTTCACTATTTTAAAATCAATACTTATGATACTACTGCCTCTCCAAAACAAAATCTCTGTTAGCTGAGTAGAAACATGAATCTAATGTTATTCAGGAATACACCATGTACCAAATATTGCTCTTAATGCTTTATCGATTTTTTAAAAATTCCCACAACACATGGAGACTCTATTATCCCTATTTGACAAATAAGGAAACTGAGGCAAAAAGTATCACTTACCCAGAGTAAGTCAGTTGGTAACTGGAGAGTGTGGATATGACCCAGATTGTTGATCGGTGTAAAATAAAATCAACAATAAAAGAACACAGTAATAATAGTAATACTCTATGCTAAAATATTGTAATTTTAAGTCAAAATGCTTTATGCTTACAAGTGATATCAGATGAATTTCATTGAAGATCTGTTTTAAAAGTGTAAAATGTATGCCTTTTATTTTTGGACTTTTGTTTCATTACAACAATTTGGGAAGATCTTGCCTGTAAAAGAAATTTTGGTTTTGACTTATTTACTGAGCTGAACAGTGCAGCCTCTGAATTGGGTTGCATGTTTCCTTCTATTTTTGACAGTTTTTCACAGTCAGCATATGAGGGTGTATTCATTTCCTCAGGCTGCTGTAACAAATTACAGTACCACAAACTGGGTGACTTAAAACAACAGAAATTTATTCAGTCACAGTTCTGGAGGCTAAGAGCATGAGATCAAAATATCAATAGTGCCATCTTCCCTCTGAATTCTCTAGGAAATCTGAGGTTCTATGCTAGCACATCATCCCTGCAAAAGGACTTCACAGATGTTCCCATGACTGCTACAGGCAGCACTGTGACCTTAGCTTGGGAACTTAGCAGCAAAGGAGGAAAACAGGTTTCAGAAATCCCTCAGGTCTGGGGTGAAGGATTTACAAGCAGTCCTATGAGGGCAATATGCTCAGAACTCACCTAAAATACAACAAATACCTGTCTTCAGCCCTCTGAATCCATTCCTTTTGTTCTTATGCAATTCTAGGGGTTAGGGATTCAATATTTCAAATTATTATACTTCTTGTTAAAGCTTCCTAACTACACTAAATACTGTGGTATAGGACTGACTGTCTACTTGGAAACTAAATGCAAAGCTGGCTCCAAAAATTTCCAATAATAGTCTAGATTGCAAATAAGAACTAACCTAAATTCTTCTGAATGACATGAAAGACAAACTTCTGCTTATTTACTTGATACCTGTAACCTCTTCATCTACTCTAAAACAGTAATAAGTGCCATGTGATATTTTTTAATTAATAAAGGACAAATAAAATATAGAATTAAAATTATCATAAAGATTATATTTTCAACACTTATCCTTGAACATATCACTGCTAAATATTTCTTAAAATTGTCTTACTAATTCTATAGAGAGTAAGATCCATTTGTTCACAGATTTATCCACAGTATTTTGTTTAATGCCTGATACAGGCTAGTTGTGCAACACTTATTTTTTAATAATTGAATTAATAAAATTAAGTCTAGAGGAAAAATAAAAGAGTACAAAATTATTAGCTGAATATAAAATGGACCCCGCATTGATATAGTCAATGATTTGTACTAATAGAGGTGTCATTTTGTTGTAGAGTCTCTCCTGCTGTGTTCCATCTCTCAATACTTCCCCTGGGAGATGCTGTTTCAAAACTGTCTCTAAGGAGTAGTAAAGTTTGCTTTGCCTCAAAATTAAACAACAAGAGCTATGTAAATTACTATATTGTTGGTTTTTATTTTGGCTTCCAAGTAGCTCTTGATCAATTCATTGTGTCAAATGTAAAATCTCCATAGTCATTATGCTTATGGGCTCTGCATATCTAAGTTTTATGTACATGCATTAATATCTTGTTTTAACTTTTATTTTCTATAGTTTGAAATTTTCATTTATGATGGATATGTGACTTTTGTATTGTAGACTCCCATAAGCCACCTCAAAATTATGGTGGACTAAAACAAAGTATTTTAAAAAGGATCAAACGCCCAAGTAGTCCTTCACAGTATGACCTCAAATTAATTTTTCACTCTTTTCCTCCACACTAACAATTGATTCTTTAGCATAGTTTTAGTTAGTATAGAAGAACTATGCAGAAAGAAAGAGAACTTCCAAATACACATTCTCAGACAGTTTTCCTGTTATTAAAATCTTGCATTAATGTGGTACACTTGTTACAGTTAATAAACAAATATTGGTAGATCATGATTAATAAAGCCCCTAATTATATTAAGGTCCACTTTTGTGTTGTACAGTCCTACAAATTTTGAAAACTATATGTTGTCATGTGTCCACCATTGCAGTCTCATACATAATGGTTCTCTGTCCTACAAATCATATGTGTGCAAATTCCATCCCTTCCTTCTCTAGTCCCCTTGAACTCATGGCAAGCACTGATCTTTTCACTGTTTCTAGAATTTTTCCTTTACTAAAATGGCCTATTGTTAGAGTCACACAGGATGTCATCTTTTTAGACTGGATTCTTCCTTTAAATGTCTTATATTTCTTTCCATTGCTTATTTCTTCTTATTGATGAATAATATTCCATTGTGTATCCATACCATACCACATTTTATATATCCATACCAATTGATTTATCCATTCATCCATGGAAGGACATCTTTATTCCTTCCAAGTATTGGCAAGTTATGCATAAAGCTTATGTAAACATTCATATGCAGGCTTTTGGTGGACATAAGGTTTCAGCTCATTTGAGTAAACACCTATGAGCACAATTGCTGTATCATATGTTAAGCCTCAATTTAGCCTTGTAATGAATTACCAAATTGTCTTCAAAAGTGGTTCCACCATTTTGAATTTTCAGGAGCAATGAATGAGAATACAGGGGTTCCATATTTTAACAAGCATTTGGTGATGTCAATGTTTAGGACTGTAGGCATTCTAACAAATATCTAATGATATCTTATGCTTTAATTTGTAATATCTTATGGTCATATGATACTTAACATCTTCAGATAAGCATATGTGAGATACACATACACATACACACACACACATATACATACACATACATACACATTCACTGGTGAAGTGGATATTCAGAATTTTTGCTCATCTTTAATTGGATTTTTTTGTCTTATTTTTGAGTCTTGAGATTTCTTTGTAAATTTAGAATACAAATCTTTTCTCAGATATATATGATTTGAAAATATTTCTCTGTTTGTAGATTGTCTTTTCATTTTCTTAATAGTTGCCTTTTATAGAGCAAAAGTTTCAATTTTATTAATGAACAACTTATTGAAAGTGTCAGATCTATGACCTTGTGTTTTTGTTTTGTTTTGCATGTAAATGTCCAGATGATAAAACACTGTTTGTTGAAAAGATTATCTTTGCTCTGTCTTTGCTCTATTAAATTGCCTCTGCTCTTCTATCAGAGATCAACTGGTTGATTGGCTACATTGGTATGGGTATATTTCTGAGCTTTCTATTCTACTCCATTGATGAATTTGTCAACTCTTTCATTAATACTGCACTTTCTTGATTACTATAGTTTTATAGTAAGTCTTAAAATTGTGTAATGCCAGACATCTTCTGTTCCTCCTCAGTATTATATTGGCTACTCTGCATCTTTTGCATTTCCATATGAAATTTTCAAATTCATTTGTTGATATCCAGAAATAATTTTCTGGGCTTGTGATTAGGATGGCATTGAATCTAAATAGAAAGAAAAATTAAGGGAAAATGGCATTTTAACAATATTGAATCTTTCATTCATAAACAGGGAATATCTCTCCATATATTTAGAATTTTTATTTCCTTCATTAGAATATATTTGCAGTTTTCTTTATATAGATCTTATTGTATATGTTTTCCTAGATTTACACCTAAGCATTTTCTTGGAGCTAATATAAATAGTGTCATGATTTCTAACATCAAATTCCAACTATTCATTGTGGTATAAAGGAAAGCAACTGAATTTTTATGTTAACCTTGTAATCTACAAATTTGCTGTCATTGTTTCTTTGCTCTGGAAGTTTTTGGTGATTCTTACAATTTTCTACATAGTTACCCATGTCACTGGCCATCAAAGAGAGTAAATATTTCTTTCTCCTAATCTATATGCCTTTTATGTTCTGTTCTTATTAAATCATCAAGAACTTCCAGTATGAAGTTGAATAGGAAATAATGAGAGGGGACATCCTTGTCATAGACTCCATCTTAGGGGGAAAGGATCAAACTTCCCACTTCTAAGTATGATGTTCACTGTGGTTCTTGTACCTATTATTTGTCAAGTCAAGGAAGTTCTTTCTCCTCTATCAGATTGCTGAGACTTTTATGGTGAATGGGTGTTGGATTTTGCCAAATTTTTTCAGCACTTATCATTCTATGTTTATTTTCTTTCTTTATCCTGTTGATCTGATGGATTACATTAATTGATTTTCAAATGTTGAACCAGAATGGCAAACTTGGAATAAATCCCAATCTGTCAGGACATATAATTCATTTTTTATAAAATAATTGTTGGACTCAATGTGCTAATATTTTGTTAAGGATTTTTATATCTATATTAACAGCTACAGGTCTATAATTTTTACTTCTTATAATATTTTTATCTGATTTGGTAATTATGGTAACTCTGACCTCATAGAATACATTATCTTCCTCAATTATAAAATTTCTTCCTTAAATATTTGGTAGAATGTACAGACAAAACTATCAAAGCCAGGTGTTTTCTGTTTTGAAGGTTATACATTTAATTTCTTGAATATAGACCTATTCAAATATGTTGTACATCTGATATCTACACTTATTCATTTGACATACCTGCTACTCTATAACTTCTGACAAACATCTTCCCATTTTCTCCTACCAACCCAATCTCTATTCCTGAACCTGATCTTTTGTTCTGTATCTCTATATATTTACTTTTGATTTTAGATTCTGCATGTAAATTATATCATGCAATATTTTTGTTTCACTTAGTTTAAGTTATTTTTAAATTCTCTGAGAATTGTTTCCTTACCCATGTATTGGTTAAACTCCAAGTGCACTGGGATTTTTCCAGTTATATTTCTATAACTTATTTCTAGCTCAATTTCATTTTAATGTGAGAGCATATTTCATATAATTTATACTTTTAATTTATTAAGATGTGTTTTATGGTTATAAATATATTCTGTCTTGGCAAATGTCCTGTATGTGCTTGAGAAGAATGTGTATTCTGTTGTTAGATAAAATATTTCTATAGATGTCAATTAGATACAGTTGATTGACAATGGTATTCAGTTTGGCTATATCCTAACTGATTTTCTTCCTACTGATTCTGTTCATTACTGAGTTAGGGGTGATGGAGTCTAACTATAATGGTGGATTCATCTATTTCTCCTTGTGATTCTATCAGTTTTGCCTCACCTATTTTGTTGTGCCATGGTTAGGCACATACACATTACAGACTGTTATGTCTTCTTGGAAAATTAATCCCTTTATTATTGTATTTCTGGTCATTATTCTGAATAATTTTCTTTGCTCTGGAATCTTTGTCTTACTTGAAAATAACTACTCCAGCTTTCATTTGATTATTGTTAACACACTGCATCTGTCTCTCTTTACTTTAAAACTATAAACGTATTTACATTTAAAGTGTGTTTGTTGTAGATGTCATATAATTGGGTCTTGGTCTTTATCTATCTACTCAACAATTTACCTCTGCTATGAGTAGACCACATTGGGATTAATATCAACTACATCTGTATCTATTTCCTACTGGTTAATGTTCTCCCTCTCTCTTCTGCCTTCCACTTGCTCACTACCTTTGCTGGTTTTAATTGAGCATTTTATATGATTCCATTTTCTCTCTTTTCTTATCATATCAAATATATATTTATGACTAATCCAAGACCACTTTGAAACAATACTGCTTCACTAGAAGTACACGTTCCTTACAACAGAATATTCCCAATTCCTTCCTTCCATCCCCTATAACATCACTGTCATTCATTCATTTCACTTACCCATAAGCTCAAATACCCAAATATGTTGTTGCTATTATAATTTTAAATAAACAATTTGATAAATAAAAACTAAGACAATTAAAAGATGTATTTTACTTTCATTTACTCCTTCTTCAGCTCCTTCTTCAGCAGGCTTGCTTTATTTATTTAGATCCAAATGTCTGACCTGTATTATCTTCCTTCTCTCTAAGGAACATATTTAACTTCTAGTGAGACAGAAAGAAGACTCACAACAAATTCTCCCAGTTTTTATTCCACTACTAATATTCCTCAGTTTAGAATTAAGTCTATAGAAAAGTTTAAGATGTGTTGGACAGTATCAAGAATGGGAAGTCTAAAAGTTCTAAGTTGTCAGGACAGTTATTTTGCTATGCATAAAAATTAAATCTATTTTACTTCATATGATTAATTATATAAAGTTGAACAAATAAAAATTCACATTCTAAGAATCAAGTCCTAATTTCTAACTTCTAACTCATAGAAGGCTTACACAATTCTCAATAGCCAACTTATAGAATAAACCCAAGTGACCATCTAAAGATTAATGGATGAAGAAAATGTGGTATATATACACAATGTAGTTTTACTCATCCATAAAGAAAAATAAAATCATGTCATTTGCAGGAAAATGAATGGAACTGGAGATCTTTATGTTAAGCAAAATAAGACACACTCAGAAAGATGACTATTGAATATTTTCTCCTATATGTGGAATATAATGGGGGAAATGATGACACAAATGAAGAAGGGAGATTATTAATGAAGAGGAAGGGAATCAGGGAGAGCAGAGAGGGTAAAGGTAGGCAATGGTAGGTTAGACATGATCAGAATACATTGTTTGCATATGCAAATATGACAAAATGAAACCCATGATTCTGTATAATTAATATGCACTAATAAAAATACATAACAAAAATTTCTCTTAAAAACAAATGTGAACAAAAATAAATAAATAAATAAAAGTCAATGAAATTTGAGCACTTGTAATAGGAAAGGTATCAAGGGAGATGGGATTGTTGGAGGAGAGAGAGATGTAGAGCTTGACTTCCAGCCATGAGACAAGTGGAACACAAGACATACCCACTGAACAGATAAAAAGAATGCCTCTGGCGTTGGATAAGTGCTATCCATGTCTTGCAGGGAGTACTACAGGATTTCCTAGAACTAAAAAATAACATATGTGAGAGAAACCTGTGGGAGATTTCCCAGATGTGCCTCTTGGACTGGCCCTTTGACAATAAAGGCACAACAAAACTATGAGAGAATTTTTCACAATGAGATTGGCATGTATCTGAAAAATTGGCTAAATACATGAACCAAGAACCACCTAGTACAAGACCTGCAAGTGAGGGACTTCAGTACATATCAAATACCATTAATGATACATATTGTTTGTAATATTAACACACCAATGGAATGTTCTCTTTCAGTTGTGATTCTCTCAGGGTAGAACCTTATGCTTCACCAGTCTTCTTCACAAACAAAATAAATATTATTATTATTATTATCATCATCATCATCATCATCATCATCATCATTATTATTTATGTGTCTTTTACATCCGAGAGGCAACTGAATTCTTCATTCAAAGATGAGTAAAAATATTCGATTATTTATGTTCATTCGCAAAAGGACTGGAGATAATTTCTATTCTCAAACATAATTCAATAGTTGTATGAGATTTACATTTTGAGGGAAGTTTAGTCATTTCTATTGTATTTAGCAGTTATCTGTGTGCACATATAATCACTCCTTTTTAAGAGAGAAATTGGTGCTTGAAAAGAGTACATTGTCACCATCCCCCTCCTTTACCACAAGAACAGATTTTCAGCTGCTGTGTCTCTTTATTCCATATGAGAAGGAGGTGATCCTATTAGTCAAAGCTTGATGTTCACTTGGCCATATGAAAAAAAATGAGTAAGGCTGTTCAAATTTAACCATGTGGAGGAAAGCACTATTCAATCAATTTCCCCACCTACTCTGTGGAAAGCAAGGTTCTTCATGCTCCTCTCCACATGTGGTCAGCACTCTGAATCAGAGCCCAGGTCCTTCCATCTGAGGGCACAAGTCAAGTCTGCCTGTTCTTCATTCCAGCTGTCAGGGAACGGCTAAGTGTCCAAACACACAGAGTGCCTGGGGTCTTTCACTGACACATCTTAACTCCACAGGTGGGCTCCAGAATGCTTTTTTGTTTGTTTAAATTAACTAATGTAATTAACAAAATTAATGAAAGATAAGTTGATTTCATTCCAATGAACAATTATATAACTTATTTCTGATAATAGTTTAACATTTTAGACATCCATACTGAATATGCTTTTGTCTCAGGTCAGTGCTGAATTCTACCTGTAACACTACTAGACTTTAATAAAACTGATACTTTAATACCTTTTTTTTTCTCTTCTCCTTACTTTCTACTAATCAGAACCTAGAAAAGAGGATTTAGCAATCAATATTCCAAATTTCAGCATCCTTTCTAAAGTGGAAAGTTCATGATGACATGAAGCATGTCTTTTTTTTAAGAGAGACAGACAGAGAGAGAGAGAGAGAGAGAGAGAGAGAGAGAGAGAGAATTTTAATATTATTACTATTATTATTATTATTATTTAGTTTTCGGCGGACACAACATCTTTGTTTGTATGTGATGCTGAGGATCGAACCTGGGATGCATGCATGCCAGGCGAGCGACATCCCCAGCCCTGAAGCATGCCTTTTATCCTTGGTGACACCTTGATAATCATGGGGCACCTTGTCCTTCAAGGACATTTGATTAATATTATAAGGTAAACATCTGGCTAATAAAACACCTTGAGAAAACTGCTAAAATATGCCCCAATTATAGCTGTTCCCTACCCTGTCCTTCAAATAATCTTTATACCAGCACTTCCAATATAATAGTGAAAAAGATTATTAGCTTTGCAACTTGCCTTTCCAACAAACTGAGTCTAGATAGCTGGGGTTTAGAAAGAGATAAGAAGGGGATGGGAAGAAAAAAAGTAAGTGGCAAATGTATTAATCTCTTTAGATTTTTGAGAACCAAGTCTCACTGCAAAACTGCCTTTTATTTGCCATTCCACAGGGAGAGAATAATGTTTGTCCTGATTTTCAAAGTAAATCAATATGGTTAGGTAGTAAAAAGAACAAAACTCCAAACCTCAAGTTCCTAATAACTCAGAAAACAATGAATTCTAGACAGACTTTACTGTGATATATTGGCTTTCATAGAGTCACAGAATTATTGAACCAAAAAATCTTAAAATGAGCTCTTGAAGCCACTTAAAAACTGTCAGGGATATTGGACTTTTAACTAATTGGTCCTGGTGTTATACAGCAGGCATAGGGCTCTTACCAGATTTTTGATGACACTGAAATTATGTATGTTACTAGTTTTTACTCTACAAGCTGAATGGACCCCTTGGGAGCTACCCCAATTAGTGCTCCACCAGTGTGTGAGTAGAGAAATTAACATTTATTCAAAGATATACCACAAGGATAAACATGAAGTTAATGTAGTATATTACTTATTATTTTGGATTTAATATGTCCTGACAAATGAAGATGTTCAAGCTTTGAGATATACCTTGGTGCCTTAAGATACCAAGTATAAGTCACCTTATTTAATGCCCACAGTCCATGGTGGGTGATAATTAATCCCATGAGACTTGAGTCATTATCTCCATTTTACAGATGAGGTATTTGAGCCTCAAACAACTAGAGACTTGGCCATAACCACATAATTTGTCATGCACTAAGCTCTTTTTTGAAAATTTCATGCTCTTTCCACTACAATCTCAAAAAGGCTCTTTATGTCAAGAACATATTTTCTAGATCAATGAGTTATAAAGAATATCAACACATTCTGCAAAGCACAGAAAAAAAACAGAATGAAGAGACAACCTAAAGATGGGAAAACAAATTTGTAAACTATACATTGGACAAAGAGTTAATATCCAGAATATATAAGGAACTCAAAAAGCTCAGTCACAAAAAACTAAATAATCCAACAGGCAATAGACCTAAATAGATATTTCTCATACATAATGGCCAAGAGGTATATGAAAATACTAATCAAGATCACTTTTTTCATCACTGTGCCAGGGACAAAATATAACCCCCCAAAACAGGCTCCCAGTGACCTCCTTCTTCCAGCTATACCTTCCTATAGTGACCACCCAGTTAGACTATTCAGAGGATTAATCCACTGATTAGGTTAGTGTTCTCCTAATCCAATTATTTCAATTCTGAACATTTTTGTATTGTCACACAAATGAATTGGGGTGAGGGGATATCTCATATCCACAACATAACAGATGGCTTTTCTTCAAAAGATAAAAGATAAAACTGCTGGAAAGGATGTTAAGAAAAGGGAATCCTTGTATACCTTTAGTGGGAATGTGAATTAGTATCCATCATGGAAAACAGTACAGAGGTTCCTCAAAAAATTAAGAACAGTACTATTATACTATCCAGCAATCTCACTAGTAGTTATACATGTAAAAAACCTGAAAATGTTAAAAAGAGTATCAACCTACAGGGAATAAGTAATTTGTTCTGTTTTCCTTAAAAGAAAAAAGGCCTATCTAAATGAATAAACAATTTTATAAAAATCTATCATGTGACCACAGTTTTTGTAAGTCATTTTCTCATTATCACTTAGAAATTCTTTCAAATTCTGCAGCTCTTGTTTCATTTTCTATCCCTTCCTAAAAATCCTGAAATGTGTAAGAACTTAGTTATACTTTTATTTTTGGTCCTCATGCATGACTTTTTAGGTCAGAATAACAATTTTTTGGATGCTTTTTGTAATTAAAATAGCTTGCATGAAGTAAATGAAATATGACCTCTTTGTAAATATATCTTGATATCTGAGTATTTGAGTAAGATTCCAGACTCTTTCGAGGTTGTTTTTGGTAGAAGTAACCAGAGATATACAAACCAACTAAAAGTGTGTTCATTGACTGTGACAGCAAATGGTTGTCCCCTGTGTACTGAAGACAACAATAAACACAATCTGGTGCCCATTCCTGGTGCTGAGGAGATCACAGTTCAGGAGAGGTGTACCTATGTTCAATTAAGCAAACATGTATCCTATTTAGCAATGTAGCCTCAATGGCAGGCTGAGAGAGGGAAAACTATTAACTCTACTGAAGCAAGTAAAGAATTCAAAAAGGTGGTGATGAGTGAACCAAATCTTGAAGTTATAGATGCTTCTGCTACGAGATGAGGCAAGAAGGAAGAGGAGTGATCCCAGTGCTCTGGATGATATGTCATCAGATCTCTGGCTGGATTCTATGTCACACACAGTGCTGGCACCCATCGAGAGAGGAGAATTTTTTGCTGTAGTTATTAGAATTCAGTTTTTCTTTTCTTCTTCAATATGCAAGCCTCCCTAAGGTCCTTGCCAAATCACAAAACCCTCCAAGTCAAATATGCATCAATGTTAGACTCTGGTTGGAAGCATTTCCATTCACAGTTACTCATGCTAAGCCCTGTGGTGTTACTGAGTTACAGAGAATTTAAAGCACCATCCCAAAATCTGTTCTTTTTTCTGTTACGAGAGCATTCTACAGCCTGACTGAACTGATTGATTTCTGGAATCACGACCAGAGTTTGGGTTTCTTTGGGTATGCAAACTAATGGCTGATACAGAAGTTTTCAACCAAGAATTTTTAAATGATCCCCAAAAGGGCACATACGACAAGATGGCATGAACTAATTCATAAAACTGAGTGAAAAAAGAACTGTTTTATTAATTATACTAATGAACACTTATGAAACATTTAGGATGATATTTTCTTGTTTTGAGTATGCTCTTGAGATTGGTTTTCAATTAAATTATCATCATTTGCTCAAGAAGAATAACTTAAATCCTGTCAGTCACCCTATCTGTTTCTCTTTGCTTAACTTTCAAGGTTTCCATCTAATCTTATAGCCCACCATGACAATTTAGGCCTTCTTTTTTTTTTTTTTTTTTGAGAGAGAGAGAGAGAGAATTTTAATATTTATTTTTTATTTTTTTAGTTCTCGGAGGACACAACATCTTTGTATGTGGTGCTAAGGATGGAACCCGGGCCGCACGCATGCCAGGCGAGTGCGCTACCGCTTGAGCCACATCCCCAGCCCCTAGGCCTTCTTGATTTCTGAATTCCCCTAGCCTTACTCCCTTTACCATCTTCTGCTCTGCACAATTCACTAACGCATATATATTATCTTGTTCTCCATTTCTGTTCTCTTTTTACATATAAATTAAGAAGGAACTCTGTCTTAGACCTTCTTTATACCACCATGATGCCTAACACAATGCTAAGCATACAGCTTTGTTCAGAAGTTGTTTGGAAGTTAAAAGTCTGTAAAATTTAGCTTGTTTTCATGCACTTAGTTATCTGGTCTATTGTATCAAAGCAGATTAGAAGCAGCCACAAGAGAAAAGCTCTGAGTTAATAGAGTAAGACTAGATTAAATGGGATCAGCTAGCCAAAGCAGTACAACTGCTAACCCCAAAATAGACTGGGGTCCTTCAGTGAAGCACATTAATTGATAAACATTAAATGTCTCTGATAATGTAATGAAAATATCGAAGTATTCATCTACATTTCAAGTTTTTAACAACTATCTAATAATTACTATGTACCAAGAATTATGTAGAACATGAGTTTACAAAGGTTGTCATGGCAATTAGCAGAGAAGGATTCATTACATAGTCTTCAAAGCAAAGTAGTAAAAGCTATGTCAGATATAAACACATTATGGAAGAACAGATAGAAGATACTCCCTTAATAAGATTAGATCAAAAAGGGATTCCTGTATTGTCTTTCCTTGATGACTTCAAAAATCAAGAAAATGTAGTAGTTGTCAGTCATTGTTTAATAAGGCATTATCATCCTTGAAAGTAAATTTAAAAGAGGGCTTAGAAGGAAAAAGACCCAAAACTGCTTCAGGAGTTGGGATGTTCATTAGAGGCATGACTTTGGGTAGAAGTAAAACGTTCCTAAGCACAATAAGGACACTGAAGAATACATTTTTGAAGTGTAATACTACATTGTGTGACAAAGATCCATCACTCACAAAATATAAACAATTACCTAACAGAACAAAAATATTTCACATCAAGGAACTGAGTAATTTATAGCAATTAATGCAGATTACACCTAGGTACCAAGAAATATTACCCAAGCTGAAGCACAATTACACAAACCATCTGGGTGTCATTTAAGAGGAGCACAAAACAGAGAATCTATTCTCTCAAGGGATTCATGAATCTTCCTTCAAGAATAAGATTTATTCCTATGATTAAATTAAAAAAAAACGATCTTCACTAAATTATGGTGTGATCTTTAGTTATAGCTGATATCCAAATGAATTAATGATTTAAACTCAAATGATACTTCAATCTAATGACTCCATATTTCAACTGAAACCTGAAAGTTCATCTATGGTCATTGTATTTCTTGAATTATCAACTATAAAATGTTCATGAACAGGTTGCTGCTTATGATATATGTACTCAAGCAAGTAGAGCTCAAACTAGCTCTTAATGAACTTTCAATAACCAAGTAGATAAAATTTTAGTCAGTCTATTGCAAAACTAGCTTGTGCTAGTTACCAAGGGACATGGACTGTTTTTATAAATTCACTTTTCTATCTGGAATCACATTTTAAAGACTGGCTGCAAACTCTGCACCTGAGATGTAAGTACTATCTGCATTTTAAATATGTTTAAAACATCACAGGTTTTCACATATAGCATGTTGTATTTGCTTAACTTCATGTCATGGCTAAGAACCACCAATTATGGTGCCAAAAGAGACCTTGTTGATACAAATGCCCTGTTTTTCCAGTATACACGCAAATAAATCCCTAATACCCAAGCCCATTAGCACAAAGAAATCTTTGCAGAAAATTGGGTGACATTCAGGGAATACATTGATAATCATTCAGAAAACTGAAGGTACATTTAGAATGGTTTGATCAGCCTCAGCCTATATAGAAAATAAATTTTAAGAGACAGCTGAAAATCATTCCCTCATCCATTGAACAGTTATTGATTGTGCATCTGCTATGCCAGTCCCACTCTAAGTGCTGGGATGCAGGAGCAAAGGTAGATAAGGGCCTGGACTCATGGACTTCGAATTCTATCAAAGGAGTCAATCAATACTTAGAATGATAAATCGGTGCTTTCAGACAATGAATGGCAAAGGCTATAAAGAAAACAAAACAGATAATATGACTAATTATAAGGAAAAGAGAATCTAAGAGATGGTGTGTACCAAAACAGAAGTAAAAAGAGTAGCCAAATAGAGAATTCCAACAGGAAAATACAAAGACCATTCCACACTGACATGCATGAGGCACAGACTGGAATCTTGCTGGGTGCTGGCTCCAGTCTGCATAAAGAAACAAGGGGAGTCTAGGGTGGGAATGTTGACTTCACTTCTTATTATCTGCATTATGTGAGAGAGTTAAGCCAGTTTAACATACTCATTTACATAACACAAAATTGTGATAATAACATCTAATTTCTAAGTTTATAGTCAATGTTGATTAATGTAAAAAAAAGTGTATATTAAATGTTCAATAAATATCACTTCTCTCCTCACTGGGGAAATAAATATAATTACACAACAGGAATTAAAAAGAATTATGAGGTCCAATTATAAGAACTAAATCTAGAACTTAACTGACAGTGGCTTGTGCAATATTCCTGTAATCTCTCAGAAAAATGAGATTTATCATCTTCCATTTATGATAGAGAAAACTGAAGCTCAAAGAAAGCCAGTGACATTTCCAAAAGACTCTGCCTTATGTGGAAGCTTGGAGTTGGACTGGGATCTGATCTCATTCGAAGACTTCTGGCTACACTGTACTGTTTGCTAATCATAGCTCTGTGTTAAACACACACATCAATAATGGCATTGGATAAAATAAACAGCTTTTCATGAAGTAGTAAGGCAAAGGGAGGCTGTGGGAATTCCAGATGCGTTGTGTAGAGTGCAGTGTCTAGGTACAGTGGTCAAGGACAAGTCTAATAAAGCCAGATAAGCCCAGCACTGTGGTATACTATGTAGCCTGCAAACCTGGATTAATTTCTTCTAACAGCTTCTCATCTATTAATACTTACCCAGAGTTAGTAATATTGACAGCTAAGCAAAACATGCCAATGTTTAAATAACATAAAACATGTAAAATACCTAGCACACTACCTGACATATGTTAAGTGCTCAATAATTGGCTAACTATAATTATTAGAATGCTATTTCTGATTTGCTTGAAGATTTTGTCAATTTATTTAAATGTTAATTTAAAAAGAATATCTTTTCAGAATATCACAAATCATAGTTTATCATTTTTGCACAGAAATATTATTCTCACCAAGGTATACATATTCAAGGCAAATAAAGTCCCCTGATTCCTTTTAAAAAATTACATTGAGATGTACTAGTCCAATGACATAAGGAAGGAGACAAAGGTAAAATACATTTGTAGTTGATGGTTTATACATAGGAGAGAAGTCCATGAGTTAGTATATAGATGACGGTCATGTAAAACTCATATCTGCTAAGGATGCCTAGCATTCATGTCACAAGGTTAATATGACAGAGTGGAGTGGAGTAGACACTATTGAGCATGGATTTTATGGAACAGTTAAAAGCATTCTTTTAACAAGCCTTTTATTAATAATGTGCCAGATATCTTAACAGAATGGGCATTTTATGGCTTCTGACCACAAAAATTCTGAGTAGCCTGAAAAAATTATAAGAATGATCTGTTTTCAAACTCAATCTGTAAGTAATTGACCACATGCCAGTCAATAAGCATATCACCACTTACCAATGCATAGCATTTTATCTTATTTGTACTTCATAACAACTGAATGAGATGGCACAACAAGGATTAAAATTCCTACCATATAGATGAGGAACGAGAGACTCAAGAGAATTGATCTGCCAAAGTTACACTGCTAGGTAACAGCAGGAGCAGGATTTGACCTCTCGATTCTCCACCACATCATGATACACTTTTCTTCATATGACAAGGAAAATGTCTTTTGCTATTCAGAAGAGACTGGCTCTTTATATACTATATTTTAATAAAGTGACTATTTGTTAAAAAATAAAAATATCCTACTTAGTTATCTATAGGTGTGTCCTTGTTAACCTTGGAGTCTTAGAATCAGTTCTAGTTTGGTAAACCATAAAGTTATTTACTTTAAAAATGTACATTTATACAAAACCGTACATACACATAATAAATATCCACATATATATCCACATAGATACATACATATGTACAGAATTACATGTGTACCCATGTGTGTATATATGTGTATGTACCGTATGCACTTTCATTAGCTCATGTTTAATAATATTAAATGATCGTGTCCTTAGTTCATGGACTGTGCATTATTTGTACATGAATAAATGAGTTTTTTATGCTGTTATAGATAATTTAATACCATTGACTAGGACATCTTCTTGGATATTAAGAATATTTCATATATATGGGGAGATATTTTACGAATCACTTTTAATGTATTAATTATTGTGTAGACATAAGAGCTTAGGAATCTCATGGGTGTTACTTTTATATTAATAGTTTTTAAATTATCACTACAGCCAGAGGAGTGTTCCAGGATATTTCTTCACAAACTCAACTTTTTCCTCAAATAAACTCTGGAAAATACTAACTTATAAAGGCATATATTTACACATATAAACATGAGAAACCTACAGAAATGATATGGAAAAATAAATACGTGGGAATAAATTAGCTGTAAAAATACAATGTTACCAAATTTTAAGCAAAATACCAGAATTATGTAACCTTTGACAATAAACTCCTGGAGTAACAGATTGTGAATCTTAATTAAAAGGGGGGGGAAAAAAGACAGTATTTTCCCAAAGTCCTTATAAAAGCAGAGTATGCTACGCTTGACAATATTTATATCAAATTAGCATTGGAACCATGTGTCTAACCCAATCCAGAATGCCACTTAAGGGGAAATAGGAAGGCAACAGATAACGATTTCATAGTCAACATAAAAATATGCGTAACAAGCCAATGGAAATGTGCAATAGCTAAAATCCACACAAAATTGTAGTTATATCCACACAAAGTGCAAAATCACATTTCATTATCACTGCAGAGAATCAGAAGTGTGTTCGGCATGATACAAGTGATAGTCTATGGGCTTCTGTGTTCACATATCTGCCCTCCGAACTATTGCCAAATAATGGGGCCTGTTTCTAAATATGTAGCTTTGTGTTAGGCATAGTATCTAGAACACTAACCACATTAGTCTTTTTTTTTTCCTTCAGTATTTACAAAGCCTTCTGGCATTATATAGTCACAGAAATAAAACAGTATGTTCCATTGACTCAGCATCTTCCTTTCCCTATTTTCATAAAGGGAATTAATGATGATTTACTTTGAACAGTAGGACTATATAGAAGTGGCTTTGCTTGCTTTTACAATTCCTCTAGTCACTGCTAATATGTATCCTGTCTTAACAAATAAAAATGGAAACATCTAGGTTTCTCCTGTTTCTTAACTGTTTTCATTTATAAAATGAAATAAGAGGAAAGGGGAGATAAATCTTTCACTTATTTATTTATCTATACCATAGTTTTAATGTCTAACATGCCGAGATAAATAAGGGGAAGATATTTTAAAGGTCTCTACAATTTTCTCTTTGTAAAGTCAGTCTCCCTTTCTGTGACTACTACACTACCTAATTAAAAACACACACAATTTTAATACACATATACACATACCTTTTAAAATATACATACACACACACACATGTGCACACATACACATGAATATACCAGTAAACAAATTACTTCTTTTTATTTTAACTTATATATAATAATTGTGAATATGTATGGAGTATAGTGTAAATAATTTGATATATGTATACAATGTGTGATGATCACATTAGAGAAATTAACATTTTCATCTCCTTAGACATTTATCATTTCTTTTTTTTTTTTTTTTTTTTTTTTTTGGTACTGGGGATTAAACTCAACCACTGAACCACATCCCCAGCCCTATTTTGTGTTTTATTTAGACACAGGGTCTCACTGAGTTGCTTAGTGTCTCATTTTTGCTGAGGCTGGCTTTGAACTCACAATCCTCCTGCTTCAGCCTTCCCAGCCCCTGGGATTACAAGCATTCACCAATGCACCCGGCTTTTCATTTCTTCTTGATGAGAAACTTGGACCTCTTCTCAACTGACTTCTTGAGAGGTGATTTTGATCAAATGTTCTCTCAGAATTTCATTTAAATTAATTTCCCAGACAGATGAGATGAAAAGACGAAAGTGGGGAAGAAAAATTTGATTTAAATCAATCAAGGTTTTATCTGGCTGATCTACTCCTTGTCCTTCTGATGTATTCTAAGGAAAGAAAAGAAGGCAGAGTATGAAAGAAGAAAAGCACTATCTCTTGGGAAATAGAAGAAATATTATAATTTTAAATAGAAGAGAAAATGAAATGTAAATATCGGGGGGGGGGTGTTTCTATTGTTAAATTTGAACTTAATTTTAAAAGTGTTTTCTAAAATAAAACGTACCATATCTTTTCATCATCACATTCCCATATCCTTAGGCCATGTGATTTAGGGATTATTCTACTGTTTCAATTTATTAGTCTTAGATCTTCCATATCAAAAATAAACTCCAAATTTTGTGAGATTTTTGAAGAGAACCATTTAAGTGAGTTAAACCTCAGTAAATGGGGCTTCTTGGGAATGCTAATTATGACCAAAGATTTTGCATCTTTCAAACTCTTTTTTGAGTGTAACTTTTTCTATTATCTACTTAACATTCCCTTGCCTTTACTTTTGATTCGGAGTTACTTCTTTCTCTGAGTTGTCTCTTATCTTCATCTGTTAGGGCTGCTGTAACAGAATATGTTAAAATGGATGACTTATAAGCAGCAGAAAAGAACTTCTTACAGTTGTGGATGCTGAGAAGTCCAAGGTCAGGTGATGACAGACTTGGTATTTCCTAAAGGCTCACTTTTGGTTCATAGATGGCACCTTCTTACCAAGCCCTCACCTAATGAATAGCTCCCCAGAGTCTCTCTAGTAAGGGCACTGATCCAATTCAGGAGAGCCCTCAGGACATTCACTTTCCAGTGGCATCATTTTCTGACACCATCATCTTGTTGGTTTTAGGTTTCAATGTATGACTGTTGGGGACACACCCATTCCAACTGCAGCATTGCTCCTTGTCACTGCTGCCACTCTTCCTTCTCTCTCCCTGTTATGAGTAGCTTCCTGTCTTAGGTGAAGAACCAAAACCAACTGATAGAAGTACAGATATCAGATCATATGAAAGCAGAATAATTTTTCCACTGAAAGTCCAAGAGATTGCATGCAAAGATACTATCATTGTTCTTTTCAATGTTTAGAATGCTTCTGTTTATTAATTTGTTTATTTATTTTGCTTTATTTCTGGTCTTCCAACATATTTTAATTTAGAAGGAATAATAACTACATAGGAAAAGGTTTTGAAACTATTAAATAAAAATTAGATTAGCAACAGTAATCTTCCAAATGGATCAAGGCAAAGAAATGAATGAGATTGGATAACTACTGACAGATAAAACATGTCTTTATAAAGATGTACTGTTCACCACAAAGAGGGCTTCCTTGGACACAGAATAAGAAAGTCATCCAGAGGAGGCTTGGTGTCTTGAGATATGGACCCTCAGAATGTTGCCCACAGGATCCTATCTTCAAATATTACCAATGGACTCAAGCAGCTTAAATGTAATACCAAGCAAGAGGCAGATCTATGTGATGGAGGTATATTGTTTGTCCTGACATGAAATGGTGAAAGGTAACATAAAGCCTGTTTCATTTCCTCACTCTCTTGCTAGCTTTCACCTGTCTCACTCTCTTGCTAAATTTTCACCTGTCCCCTCACTGTCTGGCTTATGCAGCCTAAACTATTCCTGGGGCTTTCTGACAGCTCACTGCAAACTCTGCCCTGGATCCATAGCAGGGCTGGAGCAAGAAATTAGATTTTCTCATTCCTAGTTCACTTATCTACCCACTGCAAAAAAAAATGTGGGGGGCTGGGGTTGTGGCTCAGAGGTAGAGCGCTTGCCTACCATGCATGAAGCACCGGGTTCGATCCTCAGCACCACATAAAAATAAAATACTGTGTCCACCTATAACTAAAAAATAAATATTAAAAAAATGTGGTAATTCTGGCAACATTTAAACTAGTGGGTCATCATGACTCTGTGGATAACTACTAGAACCAACTGTATGCCACAGATGTCCTCAGGCCTCTCCCAGCTGCAGGGACTTCCTCTACTGCAGTATAGATTCTAACTACCATCCCTCCTGGAGAGCAAGCAGATCAACAGACAGAAAAAAAAAAAAAAAAAGAAAAAGAAAAAAAAAAGAAAACGTGTTCATGTTAAGAACACTTCAAAGACAGAATATCCAAATGTTGAGATATCTGATTACTGTCTACATTGCTCTCCTAATTTTCTGACCTGCCAAGACAAGCTGAATATAAACACAGCAGGACATCTTTGAGTAAACACTAATGAAGAGTTAAAAAGAAAACCACAACAAATTATGAATATGCTAACCTATAACGGTGGTGTTGATGGCATATTTTTATGGGTAAATCCACATTTGTTCTTTAAGAAATAATTTCATATATCTAAGAAACAAATAATTTGATACTTGAAATATTTGTCAAAGTCAAGTTTGTGCAGAGACTATTTTTTATCACAATACTCTGTTATTTGACAGCTATTTCAATGCAATTCTGATTTTAAAACACTGTGATAGAGATATTTCATTTTACTTTTAAATCAAATCTTCAAAAAGTGTCTGATTTAACAAGAAATAGGATATCTCGAAACATGAGATTAGTATTTATCTTCTAAATAAAATTTCATAGATCCCTTAGTTTTGTGAAGAACATTACTCCATCTAACAAATGAAATAAATTACAAATTTAGTACATATAAGTAATATATAATTTTGTATCAGGCTTTTATAATAACTTAAGAAATTTAATACAAATTTGACACTGTCAAATTTAAAAACAAAAGATCTTTAAGTTCAACCTTGACATTTCAGAAGAAAACAAGATGGAATATTGAGGTTATGTCATCTTCTTATCTCATTTGCAATAATGTTAGTATTCCTGAACATCCTTGAGCCTAAACCCAGAAACTCTACCTAATATACAGGATTACAAATAGAATAAAATCCAGGTAGCCAGCAGAATTCACCCATATGAAATAGCTTAACTTTTTTCAATGGTCTTTGTGCAAGTTTCACTATCTAGATTTCTTTTGAGGACAGCAAAGACATTGCTAACCCCTTGCTACCTTCAACCTTCACATTTTATCAAGAACAAGTACCAGACTCAAAGTGTAGGTGCCTACTTTAAAAAAAAAAAAAAAAAAAAAAACTAAACATGAAAGAAAGAAGCCTATTTGGTTAGAATTCTCCCACAACATGAGACATGTCCCATGAACAGGACTAATTCATTCAGTTCTCCATAATTAAGTTACAAAGCAAAAATTTTAAAAAGGAAGAAAAAGTTGTCTTCTGGATTGCTAGACTGGCTTATGTGCAATACTATGAAGAGGGAAAAGCTCACTCTTTTTGGTAATTGGAACGCAAAGACCACATCCCATGTTGTTCAATGTAGATTTCTTGATTGGCATCTCAAACAATATTGCAATACAATTATTTTTAATTGCCAATTCACATATCTTAAGCAAAGAATACATAAGGCTCCCCAGAGGTACTGTTCTACAGCAGGAGTTTAATGCATCAATGCAGGCTTTAGTGAATGGGGGGTTTTGTCAATATTTCACTTACACATCACCCACAACATAACAACACCACTTAAAATTTATAAAGGCCTTTTATTTGCAAAGTGCTTTATAATAATTAATCCTCAGAATATTCATTTGTAGGGGATATGAGTAATATATTATAAAACCGAGAATTTCAAGCAAGAAATGATTTGGATAAGACCAAAAAGGAATCACTGTTTTGAGACTGAAATAGAATCTGTAGCATCCCCAAAATTAGCAGTGCTGTTTTGCTGTGGTTCACATGTCTTTTAGGCATTGAAAGCAGCATCGCAATGTTCTCTTTGTGCTCATTGTATTTCTCAAAGGCTCACTTCTGTTCTTCCATGAGTGTTGTTAAAGTTTTAAAGCCATGGATATTTTTGCATACATTCTCAATACGTAGAATCCTAACCTTTCTGGACACATTCTGTAACAGTGAGAGAAAATTTGTAACTGTTACTAAAACCTTGCACCATTGATGCTTTTGTGCTGGCAGTCCAAGGCACACAGTGGTTATCATCATTCCAAAGATCACTAATGAATAAAGAACTGATGTTCTCTTAACTTCATTCATTCCTTCATTCATGAAGTTCATCATTATTTGCTGAGCTCTGCTATTTACAAGGCATTGTCCTATTCAGGAAGAAGAAAAGAAAAAATATATCTGTCCCTTGATCTCATAGAGTTTGTAAAGAATGAGAGACACAGGTAAATAAAAAAAATGAAGATGATTAAATATAATAATGGGGGCAGGAGCACAAAGAAAGCAACAAATATTTCTAATGGATGAGGATTCAAGACAACTCTTTACGAGGATGTAGTTTTTACTTGGGTTTTGGATAAGCTTGGTTCTGATACACAGAAAAAGTTGGGGAAGGATATTGTAGGAAAGTACAAGATATAGGAACAGCTTCCCTGCTCCACCAATTTGGGAAAATTTGTAGCTGAAATTATATCACTTTTGACTACACTCTGCTAATTCAAACTCCATTCAGATTCTGAGAAATTCTGGGTGAGAATGGCTTGTGATTACCATACAAATTGGTTGTATGTAAATGTGTGCTTCTACAGTGCTTGAGGATACAGCTTATTCATTTGTTTCTTTTAAATATTCCTAGGATTGTTTGCCTTCCTAATGTATATTATATTTTTTAAAAATGGGAGAATGTAAGTCTTTCTTGAATAAAGGCTGAAAAACCAGGCACATAGCATGCCATAATTGCTTATTGAGAAACATATAATAAATCTACAGGAAATCCTCAAGTATCTGTTGTATGCATATTTTGCTCTGTGGGACATGGTGCATTCCTAACGAGATGTCTTAGCAGTACCATCACACTGCCAATGCTCAATAAATTCTGCTCAAATTCAACATTGTCTGATGAGTTCACAATTTCAAGAGACTGGGGGGTGATTCCAGACTGAAAGAAGAACAAATGGCACACCCAGGAAGTTTTAAATAGGAACCCTTGTGCAATATGCAAGACACAGAGCACTGAGCCAGAGTGTGAATACATGTCTTCCAGCTGCAAGATCAAGATTCTTTCCATGGAGACACTGATCCAACTGGATACTTCTTCACGAGAAGGACTTAACATCAGTGGGAATCACAAAGCTGTTTATTTTTCTTCCAAGTGCTCATTGCTCTACCTGTCCCACTGGGGCCCATTTTTCTCTATGGTTTGTGTTTTCGTCTCTCAAAAAGCCCAATAGAAACTTCAGCAAAGCCCAGGGGAGCACATGCAATCAGCTCTGCCACCCCAGTGCTCACTAGGGAAGACACTAGTAGCTAAGAGCACTGGTAGACAGGGCATGCTCACTGGAAAATCTTACCTCTTCTATCACATGGCAGTTGTCTTCCTGGCGCTTGCCACCACTAGTACTTTCTAAATTATAATGATCTACTTTAATCTCAATAAGCACAGGTGTAACTGACTTTAAAACCAATCTGTATGTTTGCTGGAACATCTCTCTCATTGTGGGCTGATCATCAAAGGTTAAAGAGTAACAATAGAGTGGTTGGTAAGAGATCTTATAGATTACGTTAATTCTAAGTTCAAACACACATGTTGGGCCAATATCAAAATCCTGAGCTATCAATCTCCTACCTTCCAACTGTCCAGCACTAGAGCTGTAGGCAGGCTGGAAGAAGACAATTTTGGTCAAATCAGATCTGTCATAAAGAAATTCATGAGAGGGCCTGGGGTTGTGGCTCAGTGCCACTCATGTGAGTGCCACTGGTGTTCTATCCTCAGCACCACATAAAAATAAATAAACGAAATAAAGGTATTGTGTCCATCTACAACTAAAAAAATTTTAAATAAAATAAAACCGTGAGAAGCAAGAGTGCAGAGCTATAGGTAATTGTATATCAGTCTAATCCTTTTTCTTTGTCCTTTGATGTATTTTCTATTTTACATTAAAAATGATTATTCTGGAAAGGGAATCCATAGTCTTCACAAGACTGCTAAGGTGACCCGTGGTATTAAAAAGGTTGTTTGGAAATCAGTTAATGTGAGAGGAAGCCAAATATATGAGGTCAAAAAGAAGAGTGAAGTCGCTATTCACGAAAGAAACAAGGGAAGGTGTTGAAGGTATAAAAAAAAAAAGGATGTAAAAAAACTAGATGTTTACTGTGAAAAGCTGTACAACAGAAAGTAGTCTATGATGTCAAGAAGGGGTTAGATTAAGATTGATAATCACTGGGCATGGAGTCAAATATTTCCAAGACAAGATTCATAGACCTGAATGCTCTTTTTATCTTGCAAGTAGGGTCTTAAAGAGACAAATAGTCACTAGGCAAAGATTGAAGAGAGCTACTAATCATTGCTTCATTAATTAATCAGTAACCTATTAAGGGAAAATTTAGTGATCACTTATAATGGTCAGATATTATATACATGGGGACAGATGTCCACTGATACAAAACCCCAGAAATGCTCTGAGGTTGTGAAACTAAGAGTCTTCTTCAAGAAACAGAGATTAAGTGAATGAGAACTCAAAACAAACAAACAAACAAACAAAAAACAAATAAAGAGTAATGATAAGCACTAAGAAAGAAAAGAGTAAGGTGATAAAGAAGGCATATACAGCCTAGCAGCATGAAAACTGAAACTGTGACCTGTCAGGTGAGCAGGCAGTGTAGGGAGAGTGCTGCACAGAGGAACAGCATGTGGGGAATTAATAAGCACATGTTGGGATGTATCATTCTCCCCATCCCCAAACAGCCCAATTCGGGTTCAGAAGTCTCAGAAAGGGGTTAGTGCTGCTCAGTATTTTAAATTGTTATATTTTCCAATCCAATGGAGAAATCAGGTAGACCCTTCAACTTAAGAAGAAGAAGAGGGAGTAAGAACAAGTAAGGAAAGGAACAAGGCTAAAGAGGCTTCCTAATCCTTTGACAGGAGGCTGAACAACCCTTCTTTCATGGAGTCTCCAAACTAGGGCCACTTGTTCTCTTTTATACCCTTTGCAGTAAGGAGAATGTGAGAATGTGATAAAGAAAATAAGAGAAACCCTATTTCATTTCAATATTTGCTGAGGATCCAAATTACACAACTATGAAAGTCTTATGGGAATACAAAAGTAAGCACGGTGCTTCCTTTGCAGAATAACCCAGTGAGAGAGAGGAGAAGAAGAAAGAAAAAAAAAAAAAAACTCTGAGAGAAGCCCACTAGGGTTGAAGGAAAAGCTCAGTCACCAGCCCTCCAGGTGGCCTTGGGCAGATCCCAACCCCTCTGGGAGCTTTCTTTTCACATCTGTCAAAGAACTTGTGCACCCTCTTACTTTCTGAAGTTCTTTTCAGGTTAAACAGACTGTGCTCCATTTTCTAGGCTCCATAATTAGGAAATGCTCAAATACCTCCAAGTGTGGGTATGATTGGAGGCAGTTAATATATTTCAGGGACCTGAGGTATAATCATGACTTTGTTGGTGGTGGTTTATTTATTTTTCCTGTTAAGACTGGCTTTTGAAATTCCTGAACCTGAATTGAGGTGCCCAAATTAAGAAGAATGCATCATAATATGTATTTACTAAGTCACTAACCTGCTTGGGACTGGTGTGAAGGGCATAAGAAGTGCTGTTCGCTAGAGTCAAACATCTGCTACCCGATGATAGGAATTCAAAACTGTGTAAAATATGTTCCTCAAACCTCAGACATTCCAAGCATCGTAAAGCAAATGGGCATGCAGAAAACAGTGACTATAAAGATGGTTTACCATCATAAGGCCCAAAATAGGAACATAAATGACGTATTTTGAGGATACTATAAAGGAAGTAAATATGCACTGGTGATAGACATGCATGTGGAAAATTTTGCCACAGTCCTGCATTTGAGTCTTATCTTAAAGAGTGAAGAGGAGTTAGCCAAACAGGGTGGAAAACATTCCAGGCAGACAGATCATGATATGTAAAGGCAAGAAGAGGAAGAATGAACATAATGCTTTTCCTTCCCCATCATCTATTTCAGTCACACTGCAGATAAACAGGATTTTAAACATGGGAAGCCATCCAAATCGAACAATTCTCATTCTTTCATCAAAATCCTAAAGGGGACATTTTTAAATCTCTTTTGTAATTGCCAAGAAAATGATGTGTGCCCAGTGTCCTTATTTAGAAGAATTTACGTACCCCTCCCCCTTTATATTTTTTTTAATGGAACAATGTGTAACTTTCCCACTATAGCTGGAACCGAATTCTGCATTTCAGATGTTAATTGGAATTTACTTATTCTTTTTTAAGGTGCATGAATATGTCCTGTCAGCAATTAAACAAATTTAAGTAAGCATGCAGAGGAAAGATGATAATAATGGGCACCACAAAAAACAATAAAATACATCAAAATCAGGTATTCTGTCAGCCTAGTTGACAAAAACATCGACTTGAAGGATGTCCTTGCCAGGTTAGGACACATTCCTTTTCTAGCTACTGTCAACCTGGGCTCAGCTCCACTCAGAAGCGCCTGCTTGGCTGGCAGCTGCTGAGAGTAGGCAACTCCTCCTAGCAACAGATGGAGCCAATCAAAAGCCAGCAGCAGTGATCCTTGCTGTTAAGTGCAATGACATCTCATTTATCTGGCAACTCCAGTGAAGACTATATAATGCATAAGATAATTACTAAGAGACTGTAATTTCCATTCCTATGCCCCAGAAACTATTAGGATTTAGCCAATTTGATTGGAAATTTGCCTAAAATTAGACATGTCTATGCATGCTTAAAATATGAAGAGGTATCAGAATGCCTTAGACTGAATTTAAGTGAATAAACAGACCAGAAGCTGTTTAGTTTTATAATTACTACTATGTGTTCTTAGGCATATAGTTTCCCTGAGCCTCAATTTTTTCATCCTTCAAAGAGATAAATACATGTGCCTAACATAACATATCTCATAGGGGGTACACTGTTAATCATAAAAAAGTTACAGATATAAAAGCCCTTTGCAACTGCCTGGTACCACATATATAAATAATAACCGACATTTTCTTATTATTAGACAAACAGTATTTGATGTATTCAATAGCTTCAGGTTCCACAGGGCAATCTTGGGTGAGTCACTTCATCTTTATTTCTTTACCTATCCAAGGTAGATACCGCTAGGGCATAATTTACAGAATAGCCACGAAGATTGGATAAATAAAATTACAAAGTCCAAATACATAGTAAGCACTCAAAAATATGTTAACTCAAGTCATTGTTATTATTATCACTCCATCACTTAATACTGTGAGAGCCTCTGGTGTTCAGTTGGACAGAGCTACTATTTCTATTAAGTGGCCCCAGAGCAGTGGGATGTGGAACTCTAAGCCTCCAAGCACACGTGTTTTAGGAATCCTGCATAAACCTCTCTCAACCCTCCTCAGCTTTTTTTTTTTTCTTTTTTTGGTACTGGGAATTGAACCCAGGGGCACTTAACCACTCAGCCACATCCCAGCCCCTTTATAATATTTTATTTAAAGTCAGGGTCTCACTGAGTTACTTATGCCTCCCTAAATTGCTGAGTCTGGCTTTGAATTTGCAATCTTCCTGCCTCAGCCCCTCAAGCCAATGGGACCACAGGCATGTGCCAGTTCACCGGAAACCCCTACCCACAAGCTCCCTAACATATTCATGCATGCTGGAGGCTAGCCTCACACTTTCTACTTCTCCTGTTGGACATTAAAAACCAATTTTGCTTTTACTTGTCTCCTTTCCATGTAACTCCTCCATTATTCCATTAAATTACCTGTTACTGTTCCACACAAAAACATATATTTGGAATTGTTCATAATGTGCTTGATTAAGCAGTCTTGCCAAGAACACAGTTCCTCACAGGTCTGTATGAACAGAGTATCTCGTTTTTGTCTTACTACCAATTGGCTCTCCTGCATAGGAGGAAGGGAACAGATTTCTGTTACAGCAACTAGAATAGTCAGCTTCTCCTTTTTCATTCAACTGCATTTGTTTGTGGTGATGTTTAATATTAAAAAGTAGAATACATATTATTGCATAGTCCATAATGTAACACGGCATGAAAATAGATTCTGTAACAGAGTTTACAGCAGTTTACAAAGGCCAATATTTTTACTGGACCCAAACCAGAGGACTTACTGACATGAACTACACTTCTAGGATGAAATCTTAATATACCCTCTCCACTCCATAATGCTTATTCCACACTCAGAACTTGGGCAGATTCTACTCTGAATGTCTCCTTTGCTGGACTCTAATTTCCTGTGAGAGCAGACGTTTGCCTTATACACATCCAAACCATCCAGCCAGCTTTGCACACAGTATATCCATAATGAGTGTCTATTAAATAAACGTAAGCAAAAAACAAAAAAGTAAGGGATGGAGGAGTTGGAAGGATAGAAGGATGGAAGAAAAACATGACTGATAAACAGAGGAGAGGGAGGAAGAAGAGGAAAAAGGATGGAAAGTCAGAAATGATATAATTTATATGGGCAGGGTCTCAACTAACAATTTAATGAAAATCCTTAGGTGATTTTGCAGACAGAGTAGAACCTTGCAGTAAGCACTCAAAAATGTCTCCAATTACCATGTTTGTAAACTTCTCTTAATCCTTAGGGTGTTAGGCACTATCAAAGGGTACAGAAGAAAAATGAAAGTTGAATAGGCTCAATTTTCATACAAATTCAAAATGTTAAAAAAAATGATTTTTAAGCAGAGATATAATTCCTTTGTTTGTGGGTATTTAATTCCTTCCCAGAAGTACAGGTCCCTTAGGCCTTTCTCTTGTCTATTCTACAGACCAACTTTCCTCTCAGTCAGATTTCATGCCAGCCAGCTGTCATTTGCAGCCCTCTGGCTTCAGAATACTGACACCATTTTTCCACACACCTTTAAGTAACTTGCCTTTTTCTAATATAGCAATGATTACACTGGGTCTGATAAACTCTGGGATTTTTATGTAGATCAAACGTCATGACATACTTAATGACTACTGGAACATAAATTTTAAAAAAAGCACATAAAAGCATAAAAACACTTTTTGGATGCAAATTTTTTGTTTATATGATTTCAATCATGTGTTAACAGAAAAAAAAAATTTTGGAAATTTCTGCACATCATCCACTACAGAAGCCCCCATCCACTGATCCCTGCCATTTCCATCAGGTACACAGGCAAACAGGCCTCAATCCCCAGTTCAGAGGTGGCATTTCCCAACAATGGAATACTGCCACAAGAGAAAAAAAGGGCATCATTTTTCTGAGGGGAATTGTTATCACCACCAAGAAATTGGACAAGGAAATCTCCTTGATAGAAGTTGAGAATGAGATATTTTAGAAAAGGGCCTTTGGTACTGATGTGGAGGAAGAGTGAAGTAGGGAAGATGGAGAGAAGAAGAAACAGGAAAGCAGAGAAGTTGCTTCTGATGCAATTGTCAGGAATTATTGATTCAGACTTTCTTTCAAAATGTAAAAATAAATTCAGAGTTTGGGGAACTAACACAGAGAGGCCCATTGTGCAAGTGGACAGTTATGTGTTTGCTGGATTGTGTTAGTACCAGAAAATGTTGAACAAGTGAATGAAGAATGCAATAAAAAGCCAATGCAAAAAGACAAATGTTATGCAATAAAGATGTGTAGCATTACAAGAGCTTTTCTGAGAGAAAGAAGGAAGGAGAAGAAGACATAATAGAGCTACCAATAGAGAAGAATAATTTTTGTTTTCTACAGATCCAAAATGATCGGTACCTTTCTTTGTGAAAATAGAGATGAAGTTGTTGAAGGTCCCACCCCAGATAAACCTTTGGAGTTGGAAGAGAAAGAGGTACAAATGAAAGACAATTCAAACTTGAGCTATGAAAAAGAGAAACCACTTCAGTTGGAAATAGAGGATTTGGGTCCTCTTATTAATACACATTCTTCTGAGATAAAAGGTTTTCTTTTTTCTCTTTCTTTTTTGAAACTCAAAAATCATCCCTAGATGAAAATTTTCTCATTAAAAATATTAAAGTTATTGGAAGGCTTTAGTGATAAGTGGAGCAAGTGAGAAAACAAAGCAGGGATTTGTTTGGAATGTGATGAGCAGTGACAATAGGGGACAATTCTATAAGAAGAAGGTAGGCACTAATGCAGGGAACAGAATTAGAAGAGGCAAAGCACACCCAAAATAGCACAAAAATTCGTTATAAATTACAGAAAACCTTATATAACAGCATAAAGTCCACTTCAGACTTGCAGAAATTAAAAGTAAAGGCATGATAAGAAGAACTCAGACAGAAAACACCATTTTAGGAACCCTACATTGTGGTTCTGCTTTGTAGGGATTTAGTTTAAGATGTATCCAGTTTAAGTGACCCACTGAAACAGAATAGAGATCAGGGTCATTAATGGGCAAGTATAACATCAATGAAGATATACATTTTATGGGTTTATTATGTGCTCCCAAAATTAGGTACCTTAACATTGGAGCCAATAAGAATGTCATAGAACTGTTTCCTTCATGGAAAAAAATCAACATTTTCAACTATATTGATATCAGAGAATTTTTTAAACACTATTTCTAATGGGCTAATGAATGAATTCTAATTCTCCAACTATTATTGACAAGCTATGAATGGTTTTCTAGTAGCTTAGAAAGTCAACAAAAGATTTTCTGAGAAAGGGCTAACCCAAGGCATAAACTAATAAAATATCACTGCACCAATTATCTGACATTTTAGAAGAGGTATATATAAATAAAGGATGATGAATGGATTTTGAAAGTCCATTTAAATTTTCTAACATGAAAAAGTGGGCATTAAAACCAAATGATTTCTGTTTTCCTCCATGTCCAAATGTTAGCAATTATATTGCTTACTTTTTCGTTTATTTAAAATATCTAGTAACTTAAAATTAGAAATGTACTTTGAAAGAATTATATATGGTGAATACATGATGACATTACATAATATTTAACTATCAATAAATAGTTACAAATGTGTGTGAAAACGTGATAAATATTTTTTTCAAACATGTGTGAAGCCTTTACTATGTGTTAGATATTGTTTTATGGGACAGAAGATGGATTTATACAGATAGATGTGGATATTGATAATGATTACGTGGAGAATGGAAATAAAGATAGTAAAATTTATTTATTCTTCAAAACAGCCAAAAAATTTTGAACACTATCCACATATCAGATTTTTTAATTCCCGATTTTAGAACTACAATCAAAAAAGGAAAAATAAAGATAAGATGATGCTAAAAATTTTATCCAGTATACACTTTAAGTAATAAATCCCTCAATATTTGAGATGTTCCAGTAAAGAATGGATTCTAATTTTGGAGAATACAGGATGGGTATCCTTTATCTGAATGCTTGGGAACAGATGTGTTCTGGATTCTGGAATGTCTCCATACATTAATGAGATTTCTCAGAGATAATATCCAAGCCTAAACATGAAATTTATTTATGTTTTTATGCATCTCATACTCATATCCTGATGGTAACTGTATGTTTGTTCGACTTGTGTTAGAAAAAGAACCAATGATTTAAACTAGTTGAACCCTTTGATCACTTTATTAACTGATAGTATATAAAAGTCAAGCCACAGTAGGCATGACGCTAGATAGCACAGCCCAAAATGGTAGATTTGGAAGACCTGTCAAAAACATGATCAGAATTAAAATGAACACACAAACAACAGATTTTTAAGAGAAGCATTTGAATTGGGCTTAAGCAGCATGCTGAGAATCTGATTTGCAAAGATAGGCGTACTGAATCCAGTGAAGTGGTCAAATACATAACAGTGCTCACAGAGTTATATTTACTGCCACACAAGATGAATCATGCTTCTTTGGGGAATGTTTTTTTCTGAAACTTCATTTTCCATTTTGGACTACTGGATCAGTCTCCCACAAGAGTCTGGATTGGGACCAATTACTTCCCTCTGCAATTTTTCATCTGTGACTTTAGCTGTACAACTCCATTTTAAATTTTCACATGATACATCTTAGATAGTGGGGACTCTGACTATGTATCTTTATTTTGTAAAGAATATGACACCAAAATATAGTGCATCTTTAAATATAGATTTGAGATTAAGGACCAAGGAACACACATAGGAAGTCCTAGGAAGTGTATCTTATAATTTAGTGCTCTGTACTCCACACTTATAGATTAAAGTAATATCATAAATCACTATTGAATAATTAATTAGCAAAGATCACTTAAAGTTTTAAGAAAAAAAATCATACCCTAACAGTATCCCACTGGCATAAAAATCATGCATTAAAAGAATAGACAAGTACATTTTGAGATAAAATCTGGAAACCAATTTGCAACAGTCCCTATCACACATTTCCTGAGATATTACTGGAGCACTCAAAACTGATATGATTGGGCAGGTAAGTGACTCTGGCAGATTTAATGGCAAAACAAACAACTTAAATTGTTAAAACAAGTTCAAACCAAATAAGGTCTTTTAAACTGTTAAACCTACATCAATTTATTTCATTTGAAAGTACATTGGGGTAAAACTGCAGATACATCATTTTAAGGAATTAAATTATGTGAATTTAAAATATTATAGCTTTATACAACAGAAACCATCTTAGAGTGGACATTGGAAAATTAGTTCAAGATCTGGCACCTACCTTACTTCTGTCTACTTCACAGGAGTAGGAATTAAATTAAATAATTGGATACAAAAATGCTTTGTAAACCAAAAAGTACAACAAAAATGTTGTTGTTTCCTTTATAAAAATATTGCTTGCTTTTTGTAACTTAAAGACAGCCTCAGTTTTTCATGCAGGCACCAATTCCCTTTATGAAAATCATGTCATTTTATACAAAGGTATAATCATAAATAAATCTAATAGATTATTAAAAATGATTACATGGAGAGCAAAGCAAGAGAAAAGAAGAAAGAGCAGACTATGAGCAAACTAATGGAAAAGAAGGCTGGATTATGATTTAGATTGCACAGGGTAAAATCAAGCCAGACACACAAGCTTGTGTCGCTTTTAGTAAGATGGAAGTCCCTAATACTCAACGTGCTATGGTTTTACTTGATGTGGCTAGTGTCAGGGCACAAAGCTTTCCCACATGTTGGAAGAGTGATGAAAGCTAGAAACTGATACAAAGCCATCTCTAGTGTTAGATATTGTTAGTGGGTAAAGGTGTGGGGGAATTTGCAGGCAGCTGGTAGGTGGGAGTAAAAGGACAAATTCAACAATATCTTTGCTATTCAGGTGGTGAAATTCAGAATAGCAGGGGCCACAACATAAAGTCCCCTTCCACAGTTTGCCAGCATAGAGATTTGGAAGGAAAGAGAGAACAGAGTTTGAAAGAAGTATGAAGAAAAGTAAGAGGGAGGGTGATCAGAAGTAAACACATCATTACACTTCCACTTAACCAAAAGAGATAATGAAGACATTTTTCACATGTAGAATATACATACTGACATATTTTGTATCTTGTCGAGTGTCCTGACTTTTACAGATAGGAAGAAGAAAGACCTATATTTATGGGTATTCATTACTGATCTGAGCATATTACCTACTATTTTATCTAAATCCCTCTAACAAAATTATAAAGAGAATATAGTATAGTCCAATTTTTAAAAATGAAGAGAAATTCAGAGACATTAAGTATATCATCCAAACCCAAGCAGCAGCATAATTGAAATTAGAACCCAAGTATGACTACTTCCAGAACTGTCCTTGACAGCACACCAACAGCTTGAGCACAGTATGAGAGGCCTTAGGGCTAATGCACCCATATAGACTTCCCACTGTCAGTCAGAGACCCACTGGCTCTAGTGAGAACGAACCATCACAGTCACTTCAGGCGAACTGCAGTCAGTCTTTTGACTTTCTTACAACTCCATACTCCTCAGTATATGTTTTAGGTTATTTCTTTTATTCTTCTCTATTGTTTTTTTTAAGTGGCCTGAATTAACTACACAAGGTTAATGATATGCAGAATATTTTAAATGGTAAAAATTTTGAGGATGAAATGTCATCCAGTTCACCAAGTGAAAGTAATGTTGATTGACCTTGCCACTTGGCCTTGAGTAACAGACATAATGAAGTCTTTAATGAACACAGAAGAGCGATGGTAAAATAATTGTCACAATGCTATGAGATAAAAGCTGAATTAATAGCCACACATCATGAAATAGAGTCTATTATGACTTTGGATGTGCTTATTATGTCAAATGATAAAGATGAAATGAACTAAGCAGAAAGCATATTGCCCTCAACTGTAAATTACTTCAGTTTAGAAATAATCTCAAGTGATTCTGTCATAATATGCATAAACTAAAAATAAATGTTTAATTATAGGAAGTGTGCCTTCATGTAAATTTCTATAAATATTCTGATTTTGGACTTCAAACTTTAGTTAAAGTCTGATTTAAACGTTTATATTTAAAACTACACCATAATTTGAAATTTTCAAATATATGTTAAGAAGTAATAAGTATGACTGTAAGGCACTAAAATGTACATTGCTAAGTACATCCATGTATTCTATATGTTTTTTCATTAAATAGCCCTTAGGTGCAATTTTAAGGCACAGGATATTATAAAATACTTCATAATATATCTAAAAATTGAACTAACGAGAGAAAGCAAAGATATATTTTGTGATTTAAACATATATTCATCCAAATGTACCATCTTATAAACAGATACATATACATTTTTGTAATACTAAAAATAATAATTTAGAAGGCCAAGTTTTGTAGGCAAAGTTAAATACCAGTCCTGGGAAGGACTAACTTTATTAGAAAAACTTATCTCGCATAATTAGTGTTGTGTGGTCAAAATCATTAGTGTTTATGATTGTAAGATAGAGCTTCACCATGACAACATGGATTACTATTTCTACTCCTTTTTCCACTTTTTGCTTCAACACCAAAGTGTTAAAATTTTGTCTCACTTCTCCAATTGTGAGGAAATTCACACTTTGGCATTATTTTAAATAAACAAAAAAAATGCAATTCCATTAATGTGTATTGAATGCATGAAGAAAATTTTTATTTCTTAATTTCTATTATATCATGATCAAATTGATATTTTAAATAAAATTGTTTTATAAATAACAGCACTATTGAGATACAATTGACATACCATAGAATTCACCTATTCAAAATATAAAATACAGTGGCATTTAATATATGTAGCAAATTGTGGAACCATCATTCAATCAACTTTAGAACACTTTCATCACCCCAAAAAGTAATGCCATATCACTCCTCTCACCCCCATTGGGCACCATACAACCATTAATCTATTTTCATGCTTCATAAAGTTGCCTATTCTGGACACTTCACATAAATCAAGTGATAAAATATCTTTTTCATTTTAAAAAGCAAAAGACTAGTTTCTTTTCACATAGCATAATATTTTCACAGGTCATCTATATTATAGTATGCATCAGTACTTCAATCATTTTTACAGCCAAATAATATCCCCTTGTTCAAATATACCATACTTCATATATCTATTTTTCAGATGATGGACATTTGAATTGCTTCTACTTTGCAGGTGTTACAAATTTGGTGCTATGAATATTCATGTTTGAGAGTTTTTGCGTGGATATGTTTTCATTTCTCTGGATATACTCCTCAGAGTGAAATTGCTGGGTCATATGATAACTCTGTGTTTCATCTTTTGAGAAACTACCAGACTGTTTTCCAAAATGCCTACACCATTTTACATTTCTACTACCAAAGTATGAATGTTTCACTCTCTTGCTTATATACATGACTACCTTTAAATATACATACATCAAAGTGCATGTGAGGCAGTATCTCTGTGTGATTTTAATTTGAATTTCCTTGATGGCTAATGGTGTTGAGCATATCTGCATGTGGCTATCAATTATTTATATGTTTTTATAAATATGTCTAATTAGATCCTAGTCACATTTATTTGGGTTGGGTATCTTTTTATTATTGAGTTGTAATAGATATTTACGTATTTTGGATACAAGTTCCTTGTCAAATATGTGAGTTTCAAATATTTCTCCAACTCTATGGATTGATATTTCACTTCTTCATTGAGTTCTTGGAAGTTCCAACTTCAACTTATGATGACATCCAACTTATCTGTTTTGTTTTCTTTCATAGATTGTTCTTTTGATACCATATCTTTGGAAACCACTGCTCACTCTAAGGTCACAAACACTTACCTCTATGCATTCTTCAAAGAGTTTTACAGAAATAGCATTATATTTAGGTCTATGATCCACTTAGAGTTGAATTTTTATATACAGTGTAAAAATAAGCCTTTAAAATAAGAATCTTTGGGAGGGGTGGACAATGTGCTACCAGTCAGAGTTTGTGAGGTTTTAAGATAATATAAAGGAAGATCTTTCAATTGAAATAACCAAGAAGTTCCTGGAAATCCCTTTAACACATTTATAAAGGAAAGCATTTCATTACCTAATATAAAAATTTTTAAAATATACACATCTTATCCCTGGATTCTATATAAAAAAATCAAAACACAAAGATAATACAAATGACAGAAATTCATGATGAAAGTTCATGAAATTTTAGAAATTTTATGCCAAAACACAAAACAAATCGTGTTTCTGTAACCTGGCTTCACTCTTTTATGATATGTAACAATTTATTTTTTTATATACCATGAAAGCATAATGTTTGCCTTTCTCTTATCTCATTATTAGAGCATCTATAAGAGTATTATGCTTAAAGAAATATTCTTGGAAATCCTGTTTGAATTCATTTCTTCTGTCATTCTCTATTACCAAAATATATTGATCTCTTTCATAGTACAAATCCCAAATTGTAATGCTTATCTTTTACATGTTGTCTTACTGTCCCGCTAAAGTGAGGGTGTCTCATTTGTTTCCAACACCTGAGACAACCTGTACTGTGTTACTAATTCTAAATAAATAGGTAGCAAGTGATTGGATGAACAGGAGCAAGGGAACCATGTGGATCCCAGGCCTTCAGGAACAGCATATTATTGTGAGCGCAGGTAAATGTGCCTGTGCCAAGTCATTGTGAAACTGGTGGCTTCCAGTTTCCTTATGACCTCTCAGTTCCCTGCAGAGAGAACCTTTTCTCATCTAGCAAATCAAAAGAATGAAAGTTGAAGTAGTAATGCTTATTCATCCTTGCCCTAGCCATAGAAAGAAAATTCAGAGAAAATACCGAGCAATCTGCTATGGAAATTCAACAAGCAGAAAGCTTCTGTCCAAGTCCCAGGTGAAGTCTAATCTATTTGGATTTGAATAAAATTAGAGGTAATCTTTCTTTCCTATACTCTCTGGAGTTCAATATTGAGCTTCTAGTAGAAGCTCATAAACTTGCCAACTAATATTTACAGTGATTGAAAAGATCTTAGGCAACCTAATGAAGAGACTACATATGCATATCTATGATTCAATCTGTTCACTTGTTTTCTGTCTCCGTCTTTCTTGTCTTAAATTCTTATACCATGTATAGTTGTGGTCTGGGGAGGTGTGGTAGTTAAGAGTATCTACCCACATCCACTCTTCTCTTCTTTTAAACAAACCTTTGGTATGAACTAAATGTTTTATTCCCCCAAAATTCATATGTTGAAGCCTGATCTCCAGTGTGATGGTATTTGGAAGTGGGACATTTGGGGATGTGGCCTTTGAGGTCATAAGGGTGAAGCCCTTATGAACTGGATTAGTGCCCTTATAAGAACAGAGAATTTGCTTCCCTTCTCTCTCCTATTTACTATGTGAGGCACATCAAAAAGATGGCCAGATGCAAACCAAAAGGACAGCCCTTGCTGAAACCCAACCATGCTAGGCTTACCAACCCTCAGAAATGTGGGAAATAAAAGTCCATTATTTGCAATCCTCCTGCACTTGCTATCTATGTGAATTAATCAAACAAGCCCAACTTACTGAGACAACTCTGGTTTTGATGGATATTACAAAACGGATAGCTTAAAACTAAAAACAAATATAGACAAGCAAAAACAAAAATAGGATTTACCATGCTCTCTTTCCACCTACGGGTGGCCATGTGACGAAGTTCTATCCAATATCTATAAGTGGACACCAGCTGGAACTTCTGGGACAGTGCTACCTCTCCTGACGAGAGGCACCATCTCTTCCTCCGTGCCCACTTCTATTGCCTAAAATGCTCACATGTTAGCTGGGGATGCAGAAGACGCCTTGTGCATGAAGAAAAAGCCAAATAGGTAAATCCAAATGAGTCTACTGAGTCAATCAATGAACCATCATAAAGTGATGTCTACCTCTGAACTTCTCACTATATCAGAAAACTTAAACCCCTGATCCCCTGTTAAACCATTATTATGGCATCTGTATTACTCACAACCAAACTAAATTTCTACTTAATTCAGTAAAATGGACTTAAGAAATCGTAATTAGAACATGGTCTTTGGAAGAAAAATCAGAAAAAATTCAAATTAGTCTGTGAAGTTTTGTGCATACATTGACAGCTCAAATTACACACAAAGTTATACGTGGGAATCACATGTAAGGCATGTTTGAAATGACTGCATGATTATTGTCTAAATCCTAATCCAGGACCCCCCTTTCTTTCCATGACCCTTTCAAGGGTTAAATAAGTACTATCAATAATTATATCAAGACCTCAGGCATAAACTGGAACTATTCTGGATGAACCAGGACATACAGTTACCCAATGGGACACTGATGTTCTCAATGGCCTCAAAATAAAGTTATTTCTTTCTAGTTGGAGCTGACTGAAATATGTCAGATATATTTTTACACATCTAATCCATTTTCTCAACAAATATGTTTAAAATTTTTGAAGGGTGTGTGTATGTATAGAGGTACACGTGAGGTACACTATAAATACAAGAGGCCATGGGCTTTAAAAATATACTACTTTTTGATCTGTCTCTGTCTACCACTATTCTTATTTGACCATCTATCACAGGTTTTGTTGTTTGTTTTTAATGTTCTCTTTTTCTTGGTGCTATCTGTTCAAAGAGCCAACTTCTCTGCAGATTTGGTTACAAGAATGACGCTCTTCTGTCTCTATGCTTCACCACATCCCTGTTCTAATCAAATTTCAAGGGCTGAGGGTATAGCTTACTATTAGAGCACTAGACGAGCAGGCATGAGACCCTGGGGTTTGAGTCCCAAATACACACACACACACACACACACACACACACACACTTCAATTAAAAATTAAAAATAAATTGAAAAATCCACTAATTTTCCCCTCTGCATTTAGCACTCAAAATTCCCTTTTCTTTTCCTCTCCCTGAGGTCTATGAATGACACAAATGATAGATTTATTTCATGTAGTACTCTTCCCTCCAAGTAAGTTATATAAGGAGATATTTCCAAGAAGGAAAGTTCCCTGAAGTTGAAAACCTGGTTGATGTCAGGGGAGGGAAGGAAAAAATACTGACCCGTGATTTCTTTATGATTTTTGTTATAAACCTAAGCAATATTTAAGTATGAAAATTACTAATATTTACATTGAATTTGGAGGGAATATAAGGGAAGACAGAACTAATAAGGCCAGACAATGTCTTTTAGAAATTAGGCTGGACCAGAAAGCCAGAATAAAGTCATTTGACTCCCCAGAAGGAGGCCATTAAATCCGCCTGCAGGAACAAGAGGCATGTAGAGTAAATAAAATCTTAGCTTTCTAGAAAAGTCTTGTGACTTTGAAAATTGATCATCTTCCTATCAATTTATCAGGTAAAAATAATGTAACCTAAACTGGGTTATACAAAAGGGCCATTATCCATTATTGGCTCATGTAACTGGAAAGTTCAGGGCTGGCTTCTAGTGTGGTATGTGTCTATACACTAACTTAAAGGAAGTAAATAAGACTTAGCTGCTCCATCCTTTGATGGCCCTCATGGTGTTAAGATGGTTATAGTCTATACCTTGTCTCAGCTCCAAATACAGTAGGGAAGAAGTATGCATGGTTACTCTTTCAGAAAAAGTCAAGACTTGAACTCAAGCTAGTTGCCCTTAAAGGTAGGATAAATACTCTGCAACCAATCACCCATGGCAATGGTGGCTAAAGATATTGGATTAGGTGAACTAGGAATCACCACCACAACTAAGAATGGGATTAATCCCATATAAACCTCAGAGACTGATGGCCAGGAACTGGGGAAAAGTACACTAAGTATCTTCTTTGATGTATCTACTGCTACTACTATTACTGCTTATGGTAAGCACTGATTAGCTGGACCATGCACTGCTTTTGGGCTTTTTCATGTATCTTTCCTTTTAATCCTTACTATAATTCTACAAAGCAAGTATTGCCATTGTTATTTCCACTTTACATATGAACATACTGAGTCTAGAAAGCTAAGACATTTTTCCAATTTAATGATGCAAAATAAGTAACAGAGCTGATTCCTAAAGCTCACATTTTAAAATAACACCTACTACTGTGTATAATTTACCAAAAAACATCATTTTAAAAATTAAGAAATAAAATGTAAAAAAAAAACTCAAAATGCCATACTATAAACATGTAAAAAAATATAAATTAATACACACACTAATATAGCTTGATTTGCTGATGACTAAAGGAACAATATAAATACTTTGAAAATAAAACTACCTATTGCCTTATTGTGCATAATGGCAAGATGGAAAGGAGAAATGTAATATTTGATATCATTTTCAAATGATTCTATCCAAGGTCCTCATTAGTGCTGCTCCGACAAACTGATTATTGCTTATATTCTTCAATGAAAAATGTTTCTAGAAACACATATGCTAATTTTAACAATTAAGGCTAGTCCTGGAGCTAAAGCATTAACATTTTCCAGAAGTTATAAAATCTTCAAATAGAAACTAAACTACCTTCTACTCAACAAAAGAAAAGTTACATCTAATTCAAGGGTGAACTGACAACCATTGGAAAGTGCAGAGAGTCACAATCAGGAAAACTACAAAGACTTTTAATACCAGACAGCCAATGAATTACTTACTGCCAGAATCAAACTGCATGTTGCCTCCATCCACTTACTCAGCAATATTTTAACAGACCTTAAAAACCTTCATATGGGAAATTCAATTTTCAGTGCTACCAGAGACACTAACTATATCACATATAGTGTTTAGCTGCAAAATGTTTGCATGTGATGGGATAGATAAAACATAAAAAACATTTCTAACAAAAAAGAAGAAAGGAGACTTATCAAAGTGCAAAATAATCATCTGCAATAACAGTGGATGCTAACTATTACTTAATACCTATTAAAGAACAACTGATAATGTGTTGATTCTTTCTTGCAAAAAGGCAATCTAACACCCCCACCAAAAAAAAATCCATATGACATGTTTCCAAGTAATAACTGCCAGATTCTTAGGCTTGTGGGCTTTCATATGTCCTTTCTCTTAGTTCAAAGAATACTCTGATTTTGTTCCTTACTATGTTAACTTATTTAGGTCAATGATCACTTTACCCCCCATTTTCCCCCAATATCTAATAGTTCACTTCTATCCTTCCTCCCAGAGTTGTTGTGAAATTTAAATACAAATCTAAAAGCACTTTTAAAATAATAAAAACTAAACAAATTATATTATTTATACAAGTACAGCCATTCATATTGCTGTGATAACTGCCATTGCTATAGCTACTCTCATAACAATTTACATTACTTACTCATTAGAGGATACATTAACTTAAAGGGGTGAATTTATCACTTATATGGATTTGAACAATTGATATTGGTTCATGCAGTGTTAAGAATCCGAGTTTATATAATTTGTCTTTGTTTATCTAAATAAAAATAAAAACTCTCATTAGTTCATAAACTACCTAATTCCTATTTGGGAGACAGCTGTATAAAGTTTATAAAGTAAACAATGGCTGTAATAAAAAATAGACCTTTGCAAACATGTTAATCATAATAAGTCACTGAAAGGCTAGGGACAGTGTGCTAAGTGCATCAAACTACTCATTAAAAATGCAAATTATTAAAATTACATTATTTTTAAGTGTCATTTCCCCAGATACAAATGTCAAAGCTCCCCATTATCCAAACCTTTAAGTTACATTTTTGCTTCCCAAAGATTGATGTGCTAGATATGCCAGACATTACTCTCCTAAATTTCTTTTCTCTTATCATTTCCTTCTTCAAACCTTGGGTAAGAAAAGGGATGGCAGGCAGAAGTGTGGGAGAGTGGGACTGGAGGCAGAGTCAGAGAGATATATTAAGATTATAACATTCACTTCAACTGGATGAACTAAAATAAAGAATTTAATCTTGCCCCCAAAGAAGGTTAGCCTTTGCCCTTGGTTTCCTAGAGATGGTCTTTGTTTACTGAGGGTCTTTGGACAGTGAGAGAATAACAAGGTGGTTTAAGATGGAGGCTTTGGGTCATTCAGTATCCATTAACCAGGAGTCTGAGTCCAGCTATATGGGAAACCTATCAATCATGTCTACTTTTTTGGAGCCCCAAATAAATCTCTAAACACAGAGGCCCAGGAGGTCTTTCTTTTCAGCAATACTTCTTGTGTATCTTAACTAGATAATACCAGAAGAGTAATGTATCCTGACTCTAGAAGAGGAAAAGGAAGTTCTGCATTTGATACTTCTGCTGGACTCTGCCAAACATACTTCTTATTTTATACTATATTATTTTCCTATAATAAAATAAAACTATGAGTAAAATAACAATAACTTTCAGTGAGTTATGTGATTCTTTCTAGCAAATTGTCAAATAAAAGGGTGGTTTTGTGAACAGCTGCCCCTCAAAATTTGCAGTTGGTGTCAAAAGTGAGGCTAGTATTGGGATGATGCCTTCCAACATTGTCTTTGGCCAAATGCCTTACAATAGGTAATGATGACAGTATGACAGTATGTGTAAACTTCAAGATAAATATCCTCTATTTTACCCATTTTTGTATGTTTAGTATATAGTATAGTACCTGGCATTTGGTAGAGCCAATCAATATATGTTGAATGTTGGTTTCCTGAGATCAACTTTTAGGACAAACCAGCATTGGTACAGTGGTTTGTAAGACCACCATAAATCTCTGGTCTATGTGATTATAGTTGATTGTCCAACTATTATATGAAATTTATTCTATTTATATCTGGAATATACAATGCTTTAAAATTCAACAAGTTTTTTATTGACAAACTCCCTTTATCAGCAAATATGAGCAACACCAAAGTTGGGGAAATCATTTGTCCCTTGTAGCAAAGACAAATATATAATCCTTGCCCATCAGCAACATAGAAGCCAAGAGCTAAGATGTTAATGCAGAAGGAACATCTGGTTCTCAGTGAAAATGTGTGATGGAGTGAAGTGTCATATTATGTGACGTTTGAGCTGAGCTACAAGAATGATTAGAAATTACACAGATATAGAACAGAAAAAGGCAAACTTAACAATATCAGCAATGATATGATAGAAACATTATTTTTATTGTGTATATATTTTATTACAATTATCTTTCTATATGTAAAATATATCACAAATATTCTAAACACAATTTGAAAATAACCTAGCTTTATAATCTCAGCGGCCATTTTTTTGTAGAAATAGAAAGCCCATGTGAGATCAAAGAGAACCTCAAATAGCCAGAATGATCTTGATAAAAAAATTTTGTATAAAATTTTTATAATTTTATACAAAAGGATACCTATCATTTAATTTATGTATACAAGATTCAGTTCAAACTACTTATATACTAGAAGATATTGATGTGAGTAAATTTAGAGAGAAAGATAGAGAAGAGTTTGGGCTTTACCTTCTCTGTATATGATGAAAATGTGCCTCCCCTCCTTCAATCCCCACCTAAGTGAAATTATTTAAGAAAACTTAAGTAAACTTACAAGCTTTTACAAACATGTATAAAATTCAAAGAGAATAAAAGATTTGAAAATGTGAAATTTCAGGTCAGAACTGATTAAATTAAATACCAAAAGTTTAAAAATTAAAGGCATTGCCTGGTATAAAGTGAAATTTGTAGAAAGGTCTGTTTCAACAGACTGTGAAGCACAGCAGTATTTCTTAAAGAAGATGTTTCAAAAACAGAAGCTTCTAAAATTCTTAAGCTTCTTTTCCTAGGGGAGAGGAGTAAGGTCTTAGAAAAAAAATTATGTACTGTGCTTTAAAAACTGTATTACTTATATGTCATTAAACACTGTTTTGGACTTCCTTTCAAAATAGTACAGTGAGTTTAAATTTAACTAAGGAGTTGAAGATCTTATACACTGAAAACATTTTTCCTGAAAGAAATGGCAGAAGACACAAATAAATGGAAATACATCCTACATTCATCAATTGGACTACTTAATATTGTTAAAATATCTATATGACCCAAAACAATCCACACATTCAATGCAATTCCTAGCAAAATCTCAACGGCCATTTTTTGTAGAAATAGAAAGCCCATATGAGATCAAAGAGAACCTCAAATAGCCAGAATGATCTTGATTAAAAAAAAAAAAGAGGATAAATAAATAAATAAATAAATGAGGAGGCCTCATACATATTAAAAAGCCAGAATAAAAGTATAAAGACAGATATACAGACGTATGCACCAATGGAACAGAAAGAGAACCCAGAAATAAACTTCCACATTTATTATTGAATCATCTTTAGGAATGGTGCTGAGACTACACAACAGAGAAAGGGGAGCTTCTCAACCAGTGGTACTGGGAAAACTAGATATCCAAATGCAAAAAAAACTGAAAGTGAACCTTTACATTATAGCACCTGCAAAAATTAACTCAAAGATTAAAGACCTAAACACAAGACGTGAAACTATAAAACTTATAGAAGAAAACACAGGAGAAAATCTTCATGACACTGGATTTGGTAATGATAATTTCCTGGATATGACACCAAAAGCAAAGGCTTCTAAAGTCAAAAACAACAAACAAACAAAAAACAAATGGACTCCATCAAACTTTAGAAATTATGGATAGCAAAGGAAACAACCAAGGAAATGAAAAGGTAATGTAAATATTTTCAAACCATTTACCTGACAAGATGTTAATATTCAGAATATATAAACAACTTCCACAACTCAACAACCCTTAAAACTCATTTAAAAAAAATAGGCAAAATAATTGAATAGATACATTTCAAAGAAGAAATACAACATGTATATGAAAAGATGTTCAACATCAGTATTAAGGAAATGTGAATCAAAATCCTAATGAAATATCATCTCACACTTGGTAATAGGGTCAACATCAAAAATAAAAATTAAAAGAAAAACAAAATATGGTAAGAATAGAGAAATATGAACCTTTGTGCACTGTTGATGATAATATAAAATGGTATTTCCATTATGGAAGACAAAATGGAGTTTTCTCAAAAAAATTAAGAATAGAATTATCATATGATCCAGGAACCCCACATGTGAGTACATATCCAAAAGAATGGAAAGGGAGATTTTGAAGGGACATTTGTATATCTATTTTCATATACATTAATCACATAAGCAAGAGGGGACAGTAATATATTCATCAACAAATGAACAAATAAAATATGGTACAGATATACCAATGAATTTTATTATTTCTTAAAAAAAGAAGAAATCTTGTCCTATGCTACATGGATGGATGCTGAAAACATTATACTAAGTAGAATAAGCTGGAAGGAAGGAAGGGAGGGAGGGAGGGAGAGCGGGAGGGAGTATGAGGGGAAGAAAAAAAGAGGTGAGGGAAGGAAGAAAGAAAAGGGAAGAGAAGATAAAAAAGAAAAAATTCTGCATAATTCCACTCACATGAAGTATCTGAAGTGGTTAAACTCTTAGAAACAGAAAGTAGGATAGAGGCTGCTAGGAGTGGAGGAGGAGGGGAAAGGGGATTTGCTGTCAATAGACATTCAGTTTTGTAAGATGAAAGAGGTTCTAGAGACTTGTGAAACAACGTGCATACAGTTAACAATACTTCAATGTACACTAAAAAATGTTAAGATGTTAAATTTTAGTTTTTGTATATCATGCCACAATTAAAGAGGGAGAAATAGAGAAAAGCACTGGAGTTAAAACTGTAATGAAGGTCCTCTGTCCAGATAGCAAGGATGAAGAAAATACATTAGGGTAAGGACAAAACATATTGCCAGGATCCAAGCAAGGTAAGGATCCCTATGGAATAGAAGGAGAACACACCAGTAGGTTTCAGCTGCATTACTGCGCTTCTGGTCCTGAAGGAGATGGTGTAGCCAAGTTCCTTCAGTCAACAGAAATAAAAACCCTGTGTGCAAGCTAGGGAACCAGAGCTAGGATAGCTGCTAAAATCAAGAACTGGATAGAGTTGTAGAGCTCCTACTCTAAAAAGGTTGAAATAAAAACATTTTAAAAAAATACTGCTATCTCCTTAAAGCAAGACAGAGTCATAGACAAAGCACCACAAAAAATGTAACTGAGCCAAGCCACAACCCTAGCCTGGGGCCCTGCCCTTTCCCCAATGTCACCCTAACGTAGGAGCCTTGAAATGTCTCTTTTAAAATCTTATTCAAAGGTCTACTGGAGGTTGTACAGAAACAACCAAAAAGTGCTAAAAAAGTAAGAGCAGTCCTCAGAGGAAAAGAAAGATGGGGAGAGGAGGAGAAATGTGAGTGGAGACCAAAATCCCCAAAACACAAAGAACAAATTCTAAATTCTAATCTAATCTAAGTCTAAAATGGCAATCAACAAAAATCAATGATTGGGATATGAATTCATTACAAGAGAAATTAACTTTATGGAAAAGTCTGATAAAGTATGTTAGGAAAGCTCAGAGAGATAGATGAATTAATGGATTTCTGTGAAAAGAAAAAAGTGAAGCCAGAGAACAAAAATAGGAAGAAATAAATCAAGTACAGGAAGATATTAAACAGAAAACATTCAGCATCCCAAAATGAAAAACACTGTGATTGAAATCACAAAACAGATGGCAGAAATCCTAGTCTAGATGAATTTGAAAGCTTCTAACTTAAATCACTTAAGTATTATCAGCACAAGAGATTGGAAAGCATGAGAGAGAAATAAGATGTGTATATAAGAGTTAAAATATTGTAGAATTAGAAAAGTATGATTCTTTGGATCATTATTCCATTCCAATTCCTAATAGGAAAAGATAGATTCACAACTACACATTATAGTGAATTTGCAGAGCAGGAGGTGGAAAGACAAAACATTTTTTTTTTTAAGTTTCTATTAAGGTTACCGACAAAGAGTATTAAACTTACAGCAAACTTTCCATCATCAACAATTGATGCCAGAAGCCAATGGGATTTTATCTTATTACTGTTTGAATTGCAATTCAAGTGTAAAAGTGAAAGGAAGACATTTGCATGGATATCAAGATGAAGTGAATTAACTACCCACAGACCCTCACAAAAAACAATAGAGATAATGGCTTAAAGGGAAGGTAAATTCAGAAGACCAAAATAGATACACATACAAGCAAAAACTACACACATTATTATAAAAATTGGTACGATTTAATGACTAACTATAAAATAACATTTATTTTAGAGAACAATTCATCAAAGTAGCTAAAAGAGTGGTAGTGTTTAATAGTCAATAAAATATCCTAGGGCCCATGAGCTATTTGGAAGACAGAAACACAAAAGTTATTTAGTAATCTATGTAATTATGAATGTATGTTTAAAAAAATAAAGGCAATCACTAAAGAAATAGAAATAAAGCCTAAGTTTATAACCTAGCCAGATAATTTTTTTAAAAGGAAAGAAACTTTAATAATTCAACAGAAAATAGAAAAAAGAAGAGAAGCACAAGTAGATGAAAAAATACAAGCCACAATGGTAAAAACAAATCCAGGACACATCAGCAACCTATTACAATACAAATTTTCAAATGAATCTTAAAACTCTAGTACTGTGCTACCAATCAGTTCATTTTTACCTCTCCTCTATTCTCCTATAGTTTGGTGAAAGAGGGTGTCATGGTTTTGATCTGAAATATCCCCCTCAAAGCTCTTGCAATGATTTGGCCTCTTACCTCATTATGGATTAATTCATTTGCTGGATTAATCCATTGATAGCTAATGGATTCTGGCTAGTGATTTCAAGGGGTATGTGGCTGGAGGAGGCAGACTGCTGGGGATATGATCTTGGACTATATTTGTACCTGGTGCATGTGCACCATTCTCCCTATGTATATCTCTCTTTCTGTCTCTGCTTTCTGCTCCCATAAACTCATGGGCATTTCTCTGCCATGCCTATCCACCATGATGTTCTGTCTCACCTTAGGCCCAAAAGCAATGGAATTGTCTGACTATGGACTTAATTTCTGAAATTGTGAGTCTAAAATAAAATTTTCTTCCTCTAAGTTGGTCTTGTCAAGTATTTTGGTAAGAGCAATGAAAAGCTAATGAACAGTGAGAAAACCAAAAGTAACAAGGAAATTAATTTCTATGAACCAGACAAATAACACTAGGTAAACAGTACCATTTGTGAATTCCTCTTGAGCTCTCAGCTTCTTTCGGACTTCTTCAGTTTGCCCAGTTACTGCCCCTCCTTCCACATACCCAGTTTATGTTCCATATTGGTGTATGCAGCTATGCCTTTCACAGGACATAGGAAATTGATTTTCAAGTGACCTTGAGCCTTAATGCATACCAAACACATCTCAGGAAAGATGAGATTAACAGCAGATTTTTAACTCTACACAAGGCCCTGCCCCTACCCTCCTGCTGAGGCACACCAGCCAGAGGTGTGGTGAGGCCTGATCCTCCAATATTGACCCTCTTAAATCCTATTACAGAATCTTCAGAGCTTCATCCCTTGTTTAAAGTTAAAAAACAGCATTTACTCTTATTAGTCCTAGCCATAAAGACAATAATTTTTTAAAGCAGAGACCCTGATGATCGATGTCAGTGATGTTATACTTAAAACTTATTCCTAGTATCATCACAGATCCATAACAGGGGGAAGCATCATGATTCTTGGTTATGAAGCTAGTTTAAGTAGAGAGGAGACCCAAAAAAATCTAGGTACCCAAAGCTTGTAACTCAATAGTGATTATTGACTTTACAAAGGTGTTTGCCGCATTGCAAAGACACTCCTACAGTCTAATTCTCAAAAGGTTTTTTTTGTTTTGTTTTGTTTTTAATCTCTCCCTCTATGGGCTTCAGGTCCCTGTGTCTTAACTGCAGTTCTATAGTTGAGGGATGAAAAAAAAATGCATCTCTTTAAAAAGCTGAAGAGGATAAAACCACTCCCCTCACCGCCCCACCATTCTGCACATGTGTATGCAAACATACACACACACATACACACACAGAAGGACACAGTCTCCTGCCTACAATACTGTGGCAGACTTCCTGAAATTTTCTTCTTCCTGGACATTTGGAAATTAACTCTAGTACAAATATTTGAACTCTACAGTTTTTGTGTAATTATTTTCTGAATTATGACCTTTTCAATATAACATGTGTAATAGTAAATAAAATATATACAAATATATATATATGTAACCTTTATGTATAAAGGTTATATTATTATATTACAATATATACCACATTCAGCTGCTTATTTAATGACTGATTGAGTCCTGAAATTAAAACTATACTAATTAATTAATGCTATTTAATTAAATTAATACTATATTAATACTATCTCTGTGTTTTAGCTTTTATTGCTTTTGAAATTTTACCTTAAATAGCTTAACTCTGTAATTATTCAAAACAATCTGTTATCTTTCTTTTTCTTATTTTGATTTTAGGTTTTAAAATGAATTCACAATAACTAGACACAAAGGATTGTTCAAACTATGATACACTAAAATTGAGTGCTTGTTATTTTACTGAAAATGTTTTTATCTTTAGATATTATTCTGAGCAGTAACTGCTGAAAAATGTGTGAGTGCTTCTTTAGTATATAAATGTGTACTTAGATCTGAATATGCTCAGGAGTAAAATTGTAATTTTAATTATTGTTTTAAATACAGTTTTATTTTTAATCAACATATGGCAATTTGACATATTTATGGAGTACAGTGTGACATTTTAATTCACAATCACAATGTGTAATGATCAATTCAGGGTAGTTGGCACATCATCATCACAGATATTTGTCATTTCTTTTTGTTGGGAACATTTAAACTATAATGACTTTAATTCTAATATGAATGACAGATATATTACTAATAAGCAAGTAAATTTATCAGAGATGCATTTAACTGAATAGTGAAAGAGCCTAATAAAACTGTTTGATAACTAGTTTACAGTCAAGTAGAATTATGTGAACTTCCTATATAACCTTATGTAATTTATTGATCATAGAAAGAAAGTAAGGGTAGAAATATTCAACCATGATTTTTTGTTGTTGTTGTACTTGCCAATTCCATTTATATACAGTACTCAACCGTCCAAAAGTAAACAATGTGCTGCTTGCATATACAAACATATTTGGTAATTATTTTTAAAAAACATATTCAGTAACAAAGGAATGATACAAAAAATATGATAATGGTTTCTTGGGATGGTGATGAGGGCCAGGAAATGGATGAGATGGGAGAATGGTGTTTACAAATAAAATCATAGGAATATTGCATTTCTTAAACTGGGTTGCAAATAAACATTTGCTTTTTGAAGTGTTGTTTTATCATTTTTGGTATTTTATCCATATTTCACATGAATTTTTTATTTATATATAACAGCAGAATGCATTACAATTCTTATGACACATAGAGAGCACAATTTTCATATCTCTGGTTGTATACAAAGTATATTCACACCAACTCATGTCTTCACACATGTACTTTGGATAATAATGATCCTCACATTCCACCATCATTAATTACCCCATGCCCCCTCCCCTCCCCTCCATCTCCTCTGCCCTATCTAGAGTTCGTCTATTCCTCTCATGCTCCTTCTTCCTATCCCACTATGAATCAGCCTCCTTATATCAAATAAAACATTTGGCATTTGTTTATTTGGGATTGGCTAATTTCACTTAGTATTATCTTCTCTAACTCCATCCATTTACCTGCAAATGCCATGATTTTAATCTCTTTTACTGATGAGTAATATTCCATTGTGTATATCTGCCACATTTTTTAATCCATTCAGGCATCTAGGTTGGTTCCACAGTTTAGCTATTGTGAATTGTGTTGCTATAAACATTAATGTGGCTGTGTCCCTGTAACATGATTTTTAAGGAATTATTTTTCTTTTTTCATGAGCTGGCAACTCCCATAGAAGAAACCAGAAATTGTGTGGTACAACATTAGGTACAGATATATCCTCTCAATGTATAACTGATTATTTTGAGAGTGAGACAAGCATCAGAATAGCATTAAGAACTTTAAGATATGTCAATGTTCATAATGCGGTCCTTACTGCTATGTAATTTTGTCAGTTTTAGATTCAAAAGGGGCATTAGCCAAGATGGTGACCAACACCCTTGTTTGAAAAGTCCAGAAAGAAATTCAAAAGGGGAAGTGATTTGTCCAAAGGGCTATCTAGATACTACCTAAAATTCAAATACTACCAAAACATCCCTGCCTCTAATCCAGAGCTCATTCCATAAAGTCACACGGCTTTTTAATTAAGAAGTTGTTTTGAAAATATGACTTTTTAGGTGCCACCCAGATTTATACACAAACAAAAACATAACGTATCCTGAAAATTTTCCACAACAGGACAAATATTACACCCAGGAAGACTGAAGCATTTTCTTTCTTAAGCTATCTTTTGTGCTGGAGACAGGGGTAACAGAAAAGGAAAAACATCTTCTCCTTGAATTAAACAGGTAAAATTCTAAAGATTAGGGTACCCTCTAGATGTGGAAGCCAGAAACAGAGGACTTGCAACACACAGAGTACCTGGCTCTTTTTCATGCCACAGACCACGATCTTTAGCAGTCTGAATTATAAAATCTTTATAATAGCGCTGAAAACTGGATCCAAAAACACAAAATAACTTAAACTTTCAAGTTGCTTCTTTAGAATAATGGCTTGTCCATTACCTCTCAATGCCAGTTTTCTCTCTCTCTCTCTCTCTCTCTCTCTCTCTCTCACACACACACACACACACACACACACACACACACACACACATACACACACACCCACTCACACACACACTACAAGGTACTTACTGAGCTGTAGAGATAGCCTTCGCCATTCATGGCCACATAGAGGCTGGCTTTCACCCCTTGGATGGCCACCACGCGCAGGCCCACAGGAATTAGATTGAAGAGGGCTAGAGTAACAAAAAGAAGACAGACAAGAAAGGGTCAGTGACCTTTTGAATAAACTGCCTTGCTACTCTCAATGATTCTTTTGAAAACTGAAGAGTTAATAAAGAAATTTGGTAGGAAAAAAAAAAGAAAACAAGAGAGACAGGGACAGAGACACAGGCGAGACAGAAATTCTAAGAACAAGAAGAACTGGTTTATTCTCCTCTCATCTCTGACCACCAATAACTGCCCATATAACTTCAGGTACCTTTTATAACTCATCTAAAATAAGGGGGTCAGATCAGAAGATCTCTAAGGACCCCACTTGAATCTAAACTACTAGGATCCCTGCTCCTCACAATGAACACATCCCTAAAAGGAAACGGAAATAGGCTTGTGCTCTCTAAATATTTGAGTTGCCCATTGCTCAAAAAAAAAAAAAAAAACAAAAAAAACACACAGTCAGCACTCCATATGTCCACCCAGAGAAAAAATTCACACACCAGAAAAATATAAAGCAGATAATCTATGTTTCTTTTAACAAGGTATTGCTGGCACTATTTCAGTTACTTTTGAGACTACAAAATGAGCATAAGCAGAAAGCACTACCCCTACTCTGAAAAGATTTGCATTACATATAGGGAAAAAGCCATCATATAGTTAAGCTCTGTAGGTGGTATTACAGATATGAATTAAATATCTCATGACTGCATGCATAAGTGAATATCTCTGCAGTTCACTTTAATATCCTGACTCAGTTAGAAGTCCTTATCCGCCTTTTCTATTGATAAAATCCCCATCAGTTTTGGTCTTCTCAGTTTTGAATATAAGATGCACATAAATTAACATAAAAGCTACCATTAACCAGGAGTGCTTCTTTTTTCTGGGTTCTCTCAACTTGGGATAATAAACCACTTACACACAAACACACATGTATAGATGCACACACACTCACACACACAACACAACACAACACCGTATTTGTATTTCAATCAAATGTTCATTTGAAAGTTTTAGAGGATCAAGCCTTAGACCACACATTCCGTGTATCAGGATTTCCTTGCTAGCTGTCCTTTTTGAATTAGGATCTTTGGCTCTTTGGACTTGTTTCCTCATTTGCAATAAAAGTGCAGAATACATCTTAGAAGTTGCTTAAGGATTAATTGTAGGCTCAATTTAGATTTGAAGTACTTATTTTCGTGTTCTTTCCATTGTCCTTGTGCTACTGAAATTGCTTAAGAATTATAAGACCTTCAAATCTACTTGTGGAGGAAAAGCTAAGACATATGGAATAACCTGATACAGTGTATAATTTACTTCTATAATTAAATGTAATATATGCATTCTATATATATTTCTATTTTCCAGAAGTTCAGGGAAATGGAAGATCTGCATGGCCTCAAGTACTCAGGAAATGCTTCACACAGACTGGGGACCTGAGTTGACACTTGGGGCAGAAGTTGAGGGAGCAAAGAACAGAAAGACAGTTTAGTGGGGCAGGAGTTTTGCAGACTTGTGGATTTGTGCAGGAAATGATGGGCAGGTTGGAAGCTTCATATTAGGGAGAAATGAGAAGGAATGACATATAGATAAAGTAAGGATAAACAACTAAGAGCCTATTCCTCTAAATGTAAAGATTTAGACTTTGTCAAATGGGCAAGAAGATGTGTGACCTATAAACACTAGAGCAGCAACACAGATTTTAAAATTGTGAAAGATTTGTAGATAACATAGTTGCTAAACAAACCTCTCAGAGTGATGGGACTTTGAGCCATTCATTTAATCTCACTAACTTAGGTTTCCTATCAGTAAAATGGGCAGAGTTTGCTTACTTTTACTGTATAGAGTTTATAGAAGAACCAAATGCATTATCGTGCTTCCAAAAATGTTTTATAACACAGATGTGCCCTTTATAAAAAAAAAAAAAGTTGACATTAATGATTGCTACTTCTGATTGGTAAATAAGGTTATCATGAGATTAATGTAAAACCTGATATATTTCATCAGTAGTATTTTTGAGTATATATTCAGCAACTCACTTAATGCTATAAAAGGGAATAGTTTATATTTGTGCATCATTTAATTTTCAAAGTGCTGATCTCATCAATTGTATTTAATCCTCAACCATAAATGTTAGGGAGAGTTTAGGACAGAATAATGACTACTATAACTTTAGAAGAACAAACAGATTCAGGGAGGTAACTCAGGTAAAACCCATGCCTGAACAAAGAGTTTTTAGCTCTCTAAGATGCTTATGTTAAAATACCATATTTTATCCTCCTATCCTCTTAATTTCTCCAAATACCTATTCTTACTTTCTCACAAATAGATGATTTAGCTAGTTTCCCCTACATATTCTATAGCTAAAGGTAGCTCCTATGGAGTCAATACTGACCAGTGAGATGGGTCTTTAGAACTCTGAAGAATCCCTCCTTAAATACAGTTTATAAGCCAGACATGGTGGAACATGCCTATAATCCCAGTGGGAAGTTGAGTTAGGAGGATCACAAGTTCAAAGTCAGTCTCAGCAACTTAGCCAAGCCCTAAACAACTTAGTGAGATCCTGTCTTAAAATAAGTAAATAAATAGGGCTGGGATATGGCTCAGTGGTTAAGTTTCCCTGGGTTCAATTCTTCACAAGGTTATACTGTGTAAATAAAAGCAGACACTGGAAAATATCAAGTTCAATGATAATTTTGTGAGAAGGGATAAGGAAATCTAAAATTGTGTCTAATGTCTTTCTAAAGGAAATACTTCCCTGGATAAATCATGGAGCTGAAAGAGAAAGAAAAAGCAACTCTAATGATTTTTCTATGTGAAGAGTTTAAGGAAGCTACTAAGGTTAGTCAGGGATAAAAACAAGAATCTGTGTGAAAGTTTTATATAAAACACAAGGTGATAATGGCTTTCAGACTCTGTGCTTCAGGGAGACTCACCAAATTCTCTTTTAAAAAAAAATCAAGCAAATAATTTGAAATGAGACTTTTTAATAGAAAAAGATGAAAGCACTTCTCTTCAAGGGAGTCCTTATCTGCTTCTTAAAATGCCCCAAAGTGGCCAGGGACTTAGTCTAATCTATTCTTTGTCTCCAGTGTAGCACACTCTGTCTATAGCTCACAGAAGCTAGAGACAATTTTATTACTCAAGGAGAACTCCTCCTGAGTCAGGTGTCCCTCTTTATCCTGAATGCCACTGTCTCAGCAGCACACAGTGACTGGACTACTTGACTCCACACCTCCCATCTACTCTCACCAGTTCCCTGCCAACAAGCTCTGGAGATTCCTCCTTGTCCACATACCCTTTGTGACTTGGCACCAACCCACATTTGCAGCTTATCACCTGTCACCTTTTTCATCCATCCTAACTAGCATCAGAGAGCATTTGCTGTTTCCTAAGTTCCCACTGATTTTTAACTAGGCTTGATTTTTGTCCCCCTATCTCTTTCTGGAAAGTCTATCTTCCCACTTGAAAAGGAGTAAACTCTTTTCATCATTTAAGGCCTAACTTATTTAACTCCCCAATCCCCTCCGAGGCAGCAGTTCCTTTTCCAGAATTGTCTATTTTATGTACATATCTCTACACTGACATTTGAAAAAGGGTATTAGAGTTATAAGTTATTCTTTTTCACATCTGTCTTCATCTCTACAATGCAAGACTCATCTAGACCTGTTATAAATACATTGCTTATATATATATATATATATATATATATATATATATATATATATATATATTTAATGAATGTTATTGATTATATTGTCATAAAAGGACATGTTATTTCCAGAAAATTAGGCTTCCTTATTGGAATAAAAGAGATTTTCTAAATAAAAATGAAATTTAAAACTTAAAAGTTAGCCTGACATTTAAGTTTCTGTACAGTCACAGCATACCCTTCTGTCACACGGCAGTCTTCACTCTAATAGATTATTTCCTCCTTCTAGTAATTTGATCTTCTTCCTCCCCTCTGAACTCCATGTTTCCGCATACTTGGTTATCTCTGGTTCATGTTATTCTCCTCATATGGAGATAAGGAGAAACCCATTGAAACCCCTGCAGTGCTTGAAATGACACACCAAACACCAGGTTGCTTATCAGCTGCCTGGCTCCTGAATCTAGACTCTATTTATCACCATTTGGAATTATTTTCCTTTAAAATAAAAGGAATTATTTTGTTTATTCTCCCAACTACAATTAGATTGTAAGCTCCCTCCAAACAAGGATCACATCTAAATCACACTTGCATAATATAGGGTTGATGGGGAAAAGAGAAAGAAAGATTAAAAATATGCAGAGAGCATGTATTCTATTTATATTCAGGACCCCCGTCAAATGAAGACTACACTTACATGCACACTAGAATCCAAGTATCTAAACCGACATTTGAGAATCTTCTCCGTCTCATCCTTTCCAAAACGAGCATCTCATTCTAAACTTCTTCATAATGTTGACACTTAACATTTTGAAAAAATGAAATAATAGAGCAGGAGCTGTCTATATTCATAAGCAAACACAAACATGACACTACATGCAGAAAGGGTACGGAAAAAGACAGTGAAGGGAAATGACAGTCTTTTCAAATGGTGTGCGGGAACAGTAGATACCCATAAGCAAAAGAATGAAATTAGTCTATATCTTACACCACACACAAAAATCAAGTCAAAATGAATTACAGACTTAAAAGTGAGATTTGAAACTATAAAATTCCTAGAAGAACACATAGAAGAAAAACTTCTTAACATTGGTCTTGGCAATGATCTCTTGTATATAACATGAAAGCATATGCAATGAAAGCAAAACTAAAAAAAAATGGTACTTCATCTAACTTTGAAAATTATGAGTAGTAATGAAAACAATCAACCGAGGCAACATGGAGAGCAGAAGAAAACATTTACAAATCATATATGTGATAAAGGATTAATGTAAAAAATATATAATGTCACAACTCAATTGTAAAATAAATAAATAGCCCAAGGCAAATGTGGGCAAAGTGCTTAAGCAGACATTTCCCTAAAGATTAGATAGATAGATAATAGATAGATAGATAGATAGATAGATAGATAGATAGATAGATAGATAGATATTGGAAAAAATATACTTTGGGAGGGAGATATATATACAAAAAGTATATGAAAAGATACTCAATGTCACTAATCCTCAGAGAATTATGAGCTGTGATGCTAAAATAAGTATATACCTATATTTTTAAAAGATTAATTTTCTTTTTGTTACCAGGGATTGAACCCAGAGGGCACTTAACCACTGAGCCACATCCCCAGTCCTTTTTATTTTTATTTTTTTTTTTATTTTGAGACAAGGTCATGCTAGGTTGCTTAGGGCCTTGCTAAGCTGCTGAGGATGGCCTCCAACTTGTGATCTTCCTGAATCAGCTTCACAAGCCCCTGGAATCACAAACAGGCATTACCTTGCCTGGCAAAAGATTCATTTTGATTAATCATGCTACAGGAAAAATTAAATTATCCTTCCATATTTCCTACAGAAAATGCAGTATACAATTGTCACTATATGAAAAACATTCAAATACTATATACAAAACAATGGAAAACAAATTTGTAGGCATCAAGTAATCAGTAAAAACATTTTTCTGGATTTTTATAATCTTTGTGGTAGTTTAAAATTTTTTTAAATATATTTTTATAATTTTTTTCTTACTCTAGATACTAATATTTGTACCAAATTTTTAATTTATTATTTTTCTCAAGGGGATCCCCAATCTATATAAGCTTTAGGACCTACAAAACCTAAGTCACGCTAAGATTGAAATTTAAATGGAAGTACAAAAAGAAAAGTAACAAGTGAGAAAGTAAAAACTAAAGATATTATACATATTGAATGCCTACCTTTTTTCTAGATATTTTGACATGCAAAAATGTCATTTTATTATAAATTCAGTAATTTAACTGTTGAGCTTTGTCTCAGGGTATATAAAAGACCTAACTTCTTTTGGGACTACAAAGAGAATAAATGAGGAAATGAAAGGTGACCTTGTAAACTCTGTAGGAACACTCTTGGCCTTAGTCCACTGAACTCTCAGAACTTTGTAAAGATCTTTACAACTTCCCTGGTTCAGAAGTCATCTGTTCTTTCCATAAATACTTACTGAGTCCTTACTGTAAACCAAATGACATATTTATGCTATGGAAGGAGTAGTGAATTTGACAGACAAGATCCCTGGTGAACACACCTTCATCTGTAAATCTTTCTGTTAGCACGTTCAAGGCAACAAAAATTTTATTATATTATTCACGTTTCCTAGCTTGGTGTCTCCGTTTGAGAAGCCGTTATTCAATATTTGCTGAATAAATAAATGAGTCAGCTTGCTTATTTGTAGTTTTTCTAGGTCATATTTCCATAATTGAGCATGTTAGAAAAACTGAAGAGAATGTTTACCACACACAGAATGTATTCAAATATAGACTCTTATAAAACAGCCAGAAAATGTACAGGGTCTGAGATGGCAGAAACATAGTACAGCTGACACGAGGCTGCTGAGAGAGTGTGAGAAACAGAGAGAGACAGAAAAGATGGGGCAGGGGGAAATGGATGCAGAGTGATGCAGGACTGGAGGAAATAAAGAAAAAGAGAAAAGTTGGAGATACCAATCCAAGATATCAGACATCATGTAAAATGATATTTTATTGGACTGGGGAAAAAAAGTACTTTGGATAAATGTTATGCTCTATTCAACTTAATTTCCACCCATTTGTTATCCACATCAAGTGTGACAAAAAGGTGACTCTCAATCCAAAACTTAAGAAACAACAACCTGGCAAGTCTTTGAAGGGACAAAGAAGAGAGGGAAAGAAGGAAAGTTCATTTTGACATGCCTCTGGATGATGCAAACTCAAAGCATCCCCAAATAATTTCTTAAGAACAGATCCTTTATTGCTTATAGTAATGAAGATGTATTTATAAAGTAAGTTAGATTTTAAATTTCTGGGGTTGAATTTTTTTGAATGGGCAATGAAAATTTTCATCTTATGACCCATTAAAACCCCAAGTGGAAAATGTTGAAAGAGAATGATATTTGGGTTTATATTCTGTGTACTTTCAGTGTCAGATTCCCTTGAAAATTCAATATCATCTCCCACATTTCAACATGTTCTCTATAGAGATATGATGTTAAAGTGTGAATAACAAATCATATGACACAAAATCTTAACCTAAAAAGAAGTGATACAGGACTATTTTTCCCTGTCATCCAATGATCTCTTATAATATCTTTAATTGTAGTATTTACAAAAATAATTTGCAGACCACTGAATTGATTTTACCTTAGCATTGAAATTAATATTTATTTCAGATACTTATCTATCACTTACTAAAGTCAATTCTGCACCCTTTCCATGCTCAATAAGAAAATGTTATTACTAAGTATTCAACAAACTAAAAGATGGTCTCAACTCTTAAATCCCCAATGTAAAACTGATTATATAATTATGGTAAAATGCAGTATTCAGCCAGGCAAGTTGATTATACATTCCTTTATCCTAATCCCATAACATTCCACATCCAGCACTTATCATATTGCTTTATTGTATTTACCTGAATCTCCCTACAAACTAGGGGGGTCTTCAAGATGATTAATTGCTTTTTAGCTTTTTGCATCCAGAGAGCATTGCACTGTAGAAGCCGAATAAATGTTGTTACCGGGTTGCTGTCTCTAAAACATCATTTTTGTTTTTATAGAATTGAGGGAAAGATATGTCACTCTCCTTTCCCTTTAGCTTCCAAGTTAAGGAAACAATAGTGGGATGAGGGCACTGAGTTTCATGTCCTAAGCACAGCACCATTCTAAAATTTAACAGCTTTTGGCCTTGATGATCTCCAATTTCAAACTTCTCTGAGCATTTCTCAGATCCAAATGCTTCACTGAGTTGTTATGAAGATCAATGAAGAAAACAAAATAAAAACAAACCCGGTCTTAGGCTATAAAACATACAAAGCACCCTTGGTGATGGTGGGGGTTGGTTTGGTTGTTATTATTATATCTCCAGATCTAGAGCTTTCATAATGGGAGCCAGGGCAGGCAGAGGTGATCATCGTCCCATATTCAAATTAAAAATTTTTAAACATCATTTGAGGGGACAAAATAATATACTTCATCTCTTATTGCTGACATTTTAAACTATGCATTTAAAATAAAACAATATATAAGAATGTAAAATCAACATGGTTATCTGTGTTGACTAGGTACTTTCAATCTGATACTCTATAAACAATTGGTCAAATAACCCAACTGACTGATTTAGTCCCCAGCCCCTGAATTTGCTGACTTACAGAACTGATTAGCAAAGGGATTTAGAGACTAAAATTTTTCTTCTGAGCATTGTGGGTTTTCAGCATGGTGAAAATGAGCAGCACAATGATCCCTTTCTTTGACAAAAGCCCCTGGATCTATTTTTCCTAGCTCTGGTAGAAGTCCTGCCACTGGCTTTTAATCCTAATAGTACCATATAACCTTCCCTGTGTTACTTCAGAGGTGTTCAAAAGCTTGCATAATTAACAAGTTAATTCAATGTGATTCTTTTTTTTCTTTAGGATGAAAAATGAAGCACATCACTATCGATAATGAAAGCAAATGCCTGTCATCACTCATCCTCTGCAGCCAATTTGTCTTACAGAGAACTTGTCTCACAGCCCACTTGAAGAATTCAGTGAGCAACACAGGTGTCAGTCCATAAGATCAATGGGCTAAAGAAAAGCATCCCACATGAAACTTTTGCCTGTTTTGAAGCTTTTAGATTTGTATCTTCCATAAATATTCTAACAAACACTATGTTGCCTGTATTTATACAACAGCTTATTGAGTTTATTCATTAGTTGACTGCATATATTCCAGACACTATGATAGATACCTGTAATGTGGTGGTGAATAGGAGATGGCCCCTGTCTTCATAGTGGTTGAAGTCTAAAATAGAAAAAAATAATTCCATGTGTGCTTTATGTGTTCACATTTACAAAACAGAGAACTTTGCCAGGGTCATAAAGTCAGCCAGTAGAAAAGCTGAGAAGTGAACTGAGGTTCTAGTGGCAAAAGATATAAGACATTATTCCTCTTAAGAAATAAAAGAGAAATTCTAGTAAACACAATGCAAGTAGTTAAGTTGTGAAAATTTTAAAAATTGAATATAACGAAGAAATGTGGAATCATGAAAATGAATTTTCAGTCATGCACAAACCTCTTACAAAGAAAATATAAACCCATTAATTGTTCTTAATTATAATTACACACAAATAATACAGGGAAACTTATTTGAGTTAGTTTAGATATGCTTAATTAGAACTTTGTTCTTCATTATCATTGATTACCAAAACAAGAATGTATACCTGCCTCATTCTAAAAATACTAAGTGGATCCTAAAGGAATGACTATAATGTGGTGAGATTTCTTTTTGCAATAAGTTATATTATCTTTCTTTCCTAGTTCAAACTCTCCCAAATGTCAGTTAAGGCTCTTTGAACTATGGCCCCATAACACTTGCCCACAATCTACATCCAAACTAGTCAGCACATTTTCCCCCAACATGGCAGAAGCCTTCTCCAGTATGTGATTTTGTGCCTTCTTATCTGAAATTCACTTCTCAAAAATCTTATTTATCTTGATGCTATTCTTCAAGATTCAATTTAAAAAACAAACTTTGCTGAGCACCATGTCTTGGAGGAATCTCTGATGTCTGAAATATGCTGACATTTCTGATCACAGTGACATTAAGTTTCATTTTAGGTAAAAGTCCAACTTTCTCCTCCGCCCTAGGGACAGATAGGAGGCAGGAGTAACATCAAATTCATTTTTGCAATCTGGAATTAGAATGAGTTGGCCTTCAGTCTGTTGGTGTGGATGAAAATGAAACATGCATATGGTAGGCATATGTGAAAGCCCAAGCATTTTATTGTAGCTGCCAGAAATAAAGCCTTCAGAAGGCAATGAGTCCTAGGAGAATTTAGTGATGTCTGCTGTAGGCACAAGAGGACCCCCTTGTGCCACTGACTTATCACCTCTAGCTTGAGGTCCCTCTTTCAAAATAAAATGCCACAAAACATTTAATGAAAGAATGGAATGCTCGGAACTGTACTTAAAAATAAATTTCTTACTTTATGACTTTATCTCAAAACTTTAAAAATGAAAATCTGAAATGCAAACATTAAAAACTGAAACGAAAACATCAAAGGTAATTTAGCTCAGTGGTTCACAAACTTCACTGTATATCATATTCTGGGGCGTTTTTCAAAAATTCTGATGCTCAGGTCACACCCATATCAATTAAGTAAAAACCTTTGGGATTAAAGATCAATATTTTTAACTCCTCAAATGATTCCAGGGTGCAACATCATTGAGAGGCAATTTCATACTCAAGAGTCGAGGGTAGTTCGAACAAGCTCCCAGGTGATGCTGATGCTTTTCAAACCTTACCAATCAGTGGACCAACCCTTGCTACTCAAAGAGAACAGCATCAGCATCACCAGGAGTGATTTGGAGAGGCAGAATCTCAGAGCCCATCCAAGAATTACTGAATCAAAATTTACATTTTAACAAGGTCTCTGGGAGATAACTATGCATTTGATGTTTGAGCAGCACAGTTCTAGAGTAGTGGTTCTCAAAGTGGAAAATGATTACAGGTACGAAGTGTCCAATACCTCACCCTCCAACCTTCTAAGTTAGAAACTCTGTTGGTAAAGCCCAATAAGCCATAGTTTCACCAGCCCTCAAGGTGATTCTGATGCAAGCTAAGTATGAGAAGCAACACAGAATAAGTCATGGTTCTTACATTTGACTGCTTTTTGAAATCATCTGGGTCATTTGAAAAGAATACTGATGCCAGGGTTCTGTCCTTACAGATTATGATTTTATTGTTTTGGAGTGAGACCTGGGTATCAGGAGTTTTTAAAGTTGCCTGGTGCTTTTAATGTGATGAAACATTTGGAGCCATTGCTCTGGAAACTTTGGCCATCTTCCTTTGCACAGGAAATGTAGGACTTTCCCTGCTCAGATCATCAGCAGTATAGAGGATGGAGAAGAGACAATATGATTCCATCCTTCAGAGGGAAACCCCAAGGGCAACAAGGTTGAGTTTTGTCTAGATTAAGCTTTGGTCAATTCTCCCAAAGATGATAAAACTCAGTGTAGTGCTAAAGGAGCACTGAAACCTCAAACAACTTCTTACGCAATACATAAGAGCTCTGCTGATGATGCCCATATTCCCTGAAATGACTCTTGCTCACACTCCAGCCAGCATACATTGCTTCTGTTTACAGACTTCCAAAGCACTTCCTTCCCTGAGAGTAAGTTTGACATTATCAAATTCAAGTTCTTCAATATAATACCCATTTTACAGAAACTACAGTTTTAAAGTGCCAACCTAATTTCCCATATTTTGTACAGCCCAAATGTGCAAGTGAAGAAATGCATACAAATATCCATGGCTGAATATTGTCTCTGAAATCCCATGGGCTGTTCATAACACTACACTGCTTCCTCAAGTGTAGGAAATTGTGCATGCTGAAGAAACAACAAATGCAATATTCCACCAATACCTAAGTTGGAGGGAGCAAGGAGAAGCTCTCTGGGATTTTTTAATTCAACTATGATACTATGAAGTATGCTTAACAATGCTGTATAGACATTTTGACATGGATATGTGTTCTGCATTCTGTCTCAATGTCAGGGAAAGCAGATGTACTAAGTGCAGGCTCACTAGAGTTTGGCTGGATGTCTGCTCAGTACCACTCTAGCTAGGCTGCTGAATAACATGTAAAAAAATGTATATATACACACATACAAACATACACATCCTACAACACACCTCAAACCTCCAAGTATCCCATGTAAGATATATGAAATAGGCAACCAGACTATTTAGGGCCTTTAAAGTGATTGTATAATGGTTTACTATCTTCAAAAATGTTTTTGTTAGTAAATCAAATACATTGAAGAAAAATTCTCTCAAGTTCAATGTTTAGATGAATATTAAAAATATCCTATAAATAATTCACAGTTCCTTTTTAATACTTTTTAAAAGTGTTGTCAGAAGAATGCATAGGTATGATTTAAGGAAATGTTCAACATGCACTGGGAAATATGAACCAAAAAATACAAAGAGAAATTGGGGATGCAGTGCAGACTGGACCAAGGAACTCTGGTATTGAACCTTCTGAGTTGAAATCCTGGGTCTATCACTTAATATCTGTGTGCCCATGGGATAATTGTTTAATTTTCATGAATCTCAGTTTACTCATCTTCTAAGTGAGATTGATTATAGTACCTGTTTTATAATGCTATTAGACTTAAATGACTAAAATTTATAAAGTTTTTATAACCTATACTAAATATTTAGAAAGTACTCAGTAAAAATTAGCTGTTGTTTTCTATATGCCCCAAACTCATAGGTTGAAAAACAATTCTTGGCTCATAGGTAAGCTTTTTATTTTCCAGATCTCTCACTGAAAATATATAATCCTTTCTTTTATATGTCATGGTAGTGTTCCATGAAAATTATCCCACATGAACACACATTTATGATGTATCCCTTATTTATTTGGTGGTTACATACTTAATACCTGATCAAACCACTAACATAAAACAAACTTCACTGCCATTAATTAAGCATACGGGTAAATCCATACAAACTGGCAAGTTGTAACTTGTCCAGAGAAAAGGACTCAAGATCTAGATTGCTTAGAACTGAGTTACACTTACTCTGCTTGAATAAATCAACTCCAATCTCAGAGCCTCAAAATAAGGTAATATATTTCAATGGACTTTTAATAGTCTCCAATTCATTAAAATTCTAATGCTCTTTTCCACTACCTCAAGAGACATCTTCTCCTTTATTTTATTCTTAAAACACCTGAGTATTTATTTTCCTTTTCCGGCAACATTTTAGCTTAAATTTAGATTCCAGGTCTTAGATGATAATAAAACATTGGTTCCTTTTTTATGGATAAATGTACCATTAACACACTTTCAGAAAATGATGTTTCTGTAATTATCACCATGGCTATATATTCACATATCACTTTGAAGAAATATGCATCACTGTTCAACAGTGTCTTGTTTTACTCTCTCCAAAATTTAAAATGCTTTCACGAATTACAATATATAAGCCAACTTCTAAGAAAATATTAGCCCCTGCTCTGACTTTAAAGGGGAAAAAATAGTGTCTTGTTTTACAATTACTACTATACAGTTCACTTTTCCAGATGAAGCATACTCAATTTTCTTCCTGTTTTTAAAGTAGAAAGTTGCTTCCTTATTCCTTCTTTGAATGCTCTTAAATTGTCACTCTTGTGACAAAATATAAGCATGATCCAATTTGCATTAATCCTTCAAGCCAGGTATAACCCCACACAACCATACTCACTGATGGGATTGTTCTCCAAATTTTTCACTTTCATTTGTTTATCCAACAAATAATGAATATCTAACAGGTATCAAGTACTATTTAGGCACTGGGAGACACAACAATGCAAAATGCAAAGCTCCTTGCTCTGGTGAAGCTTGCGTTCTAATTAAGCCTTTCCATTTAAATGGTAGGCTGATCATACTATCCTGACTATTAATTTACATTCCATACCCATTAAAGCCTCACACATTATTAAGTCCTTATTATAGGCCAGTGCAGCAATAAATCAAGCAGAGTCAGTGTCTTCAAGGAGCTCACAACCTAAAGGAAGTAAGTCATATACACATGTAGATCAAACTACATAAATTTTTTAAGAGATATATGACTTGCAGAGGAGAAAGCAATTCTTCCAGTAAAGAAATCAGAAGGAAAGGTAGGGCAAGGGTTTTCAAAGACAACAGGCAATTCATCTTGCTTTTAGAGAATGTCATAATTATTGAAGTAAATAACATGTAAGTATAGAATGAGATAAATTGTGGCATCTGGAAACACCTTAGTAGTGGAGAGAAATACTAAAATAATTGTATATATCAGATAGCGGTAAGAGTTCTAGAGAAAAAATGTCCACGTAGCCAAGGCAGACTGTTGATCATAGGAGTTAAGATTTATATAGATTAACCAGAGAAGATCTCACTTTCTAGTACAGTGTTAAGATGAGGGACTGGGCTATTGGATATTTGAAAGACCATTCCAGAAGATGAGAATAGGTTTTTACAGTGCCTTGAGGGAGGAATGTGGTTGGTGTGCTTGAGGAAAACAGCAAGGAATCAGCAGAAGGAAGAGAGAGAATAAGAACACTATATGGGGTTATATAAAATTTTATTGCTCATGGGATAAAATCTGGATTTTCCCCTTAATGGTGTGTGATTAAAGCGACTGAGCAGAGAGAACCCATCACACTTTATGCCTTAACTGGTTCACTCTGGCCACTGTGTAGAGAACAGACTGAATGGGGGAAGCCTTCAGTGGAAAGCTCAGTGAGAAAATTGCTGCTCAAATCCAAACAGGGAAGAACTTGGACTAGGTAGTGAAAAGGGTATTGAGAAGTAGTTCAAATCAGTATATGTATTGAAAGGAGAAGTAAATTCACTGCTGTTTTCTACTTGATGCAAAAGATTAATCTGATCTTATAATTTTACCCCTTTTTGTAAAGTATTTCAAAGGTACAAACAAAAATCATTGTCACTTGTAGGCTTGCAAAATTTTAGATCTCTTAGGGACTTTGGAGATCATCCTTTCCAAATACCTCATTTTACAGAGTAGAAAACCGATGCACCCAAAGGTTGTATGACTTACAAAGATCAGACAGCTAATTAGAGAAAGACCTGGAGTGGAAATCAGGCTCTCTGACTCACAGCCCAAGTCACTGTGTCTTACAATTGGTGATATTTAAGAGAGGCACTCTGTTCCTGTGATGTGTTCATCAATTTTTCGCAAATATTCAATGAGACTCACAGGTACCCCAAACTCAGTCTTCAGAACCTATGCAGGTAGGAAGGAAACAGGAACAAGCAGGTGCATCCAATGCCTAAATCCACTGGATATTTCCCCTTAAAGGGTGCCAGATAAGTTAAACACATCTGTGGTACTATAGTTTGGGATCTTGGAAAACATCCACTGTTGTACTAGAAAAAAAGAGCAAATAAAGAAGTAACTCACTTGAAGCTAATGCATGAAATATGATATGCCAAGAGCTTTGTAAGGTTTTGAACAACCAATAAAAAAAATAAAAATAAAAAAAGAAGTAACAAAAAACACAAATGTGAATAAGGAACTTTAGAAGAATGCAACTTGTGAACCTGTAAATGAATGCCTAGGGTTCAAGTATAGTGGCGGAAAGTGCGTTATTAATGTGGGGTTTTGTGTGGGGACAGCAGTGGAGGGGGATTGCTAGAGATGGCCTTTCATGAAGGGGATAAGGGTTGAGGGGGGTTCTGAAGGATAAAGGTACTTACCAGGTGCCTAAGATTGGTGAAGACATTCCAACTAAAAGGAATTGACATGTGTAAAAACTCCAAGACCTAAAAATATATGGTATTCTTCAATACCCTCCAATGTCAATACTTCCAAACGCTTTCATATAATGATGGCCACCATGAAGAATTCTACTTCTGTTAGAGTGGCCCTGTGAGCTTCTTGTAAATAAGGGCTCTCTCACTCTACGGAAAAGGCTGACAACTACCAAGAGCATTTATAACTGTGTTCAAGGTACTGTTTTAAGCACTTTTCACCAATCAACCCATTTAATGTACATAATCCTGTGATCTAAATACTCTTATAATTTTCATTTAACAAATGAGGGAATTAAGAAATGGAGAGGTTAAGGCACAGAATCTCAAGTCTGATATTCTGGATTCAAATATTGGTCTCTCACATATGTGTGTGACTCCTTGGGTCTTCACACACAAACTTGACAACTGAAGAGAGGCAATATAACAATGAAATACCTTTCAGAACAAATGCTATTTAAAGAAATGGAAGTGGTCAATACATTTTCCTGGGCATACATTTTATTTCTATATGTAAAGGGGGAAAAATGGCTATTATAATCTTGGAGATTCTCTATTCCTCCAACTCTGTACATATCTAAGCTTTGTTAAACTGGAGAAAGTTTATGTTACTTGTCCAAGGTAAGTGCCAGTCACTTCACAGACTCAGAAAGGGTCTAAAGACTACTTAGCACCTTCTAGGAATATAATTGGTTATGTAGCTCTTGCAACATTCTTAACCCACTGTGTATTCTGCTTATAAACATACCTATAAATAGTTATAGAGCAATTTAGAAATAATTTCAAATGGCTCACATCTTGCTTTACTGACCAGAAGTCTAAGGAGGGTGGTGGGGCAGAAGTCTTAAGAACAAAGTGAAATTTTAAACTAAGAAGAAAGTGATAAACCAAGATTTAAAAATTATGAGCAATTTATTCTGTTATGATTTGTGACAGGGGGTAAACTATTGAAGGAAATGACTGGTTCTTGTTCAAGCTTTACACAAGTATTACTTGGAGGCACTATCTTTAGAAGTAAGAGTCAACAAAAACATAGATTTCTGACAACTACCTGAGACACCTCCTGAATTTTGACATAAAAGTACATTTTACCTTTATTTATAAAAATCAAATGAAATAGATTAATTCATAAGTTAAAGCTGAAGATCAACTGTGCTCTTCAGAAGATATGCGACTCTATGAGTATCAACACCTGTACCAAACTGTTGCTCAAGATTATAACCTTGCTTAAAGAAAATCAGCAAGATAATATATGTGTTTCTTTCTTTTCTATCCAAATAGAATATGAGTTCACACATACAAATTCATGATATATTATTAAAATACAGATGACACAAGAAAAAAATAATATCCTATCATTAGGTATGGAACAGCATACCTAATGATAGGATATTATTTCCCTCACTTTCCCAAGCATACTATAACACATATGCTTGAGTATGTGAAAGAAATGAACTTCTTGGCCAGAGAGACACCCTGTTAAGGACAGAGAACTTCTTCATAATTTTGGGCAGTATCTGTATTCTGCTGTAGTAAGAAATACAAAATTTCCTTGATAATTTTTCCAACTAATTATTTGGATGGTGTTTCTGTTCAAAGTTTAGCAATACTAGATTCTGCTAGCTTTGACTGTTTCTATATACTTGTGACTGCTGTATCAAAACATCATATGTTTGGTATTGTATAGAAAACATAACTAGATGACTAGATTTTTACATTTCCAGTTGAATTTCTGAAAATTAGACAGAAACTATTTTTAAGTATGTTCCTTTATACTGACCTCATAGCAATTTAATATATTTATACTTGTATTTGTATTTGCAATTTATAGGAACATAAACGTTAGAGGTCTAGAATCAAATCAAAAGATCCCAAGAAATAAATTCCAGATCAATTCAGTATTAAGTATAAAAATGAAAGAATATATTAGCAAAACAAAACTGGAGAATTCATCTTGGAACTAGCAGTCTTTTTAAATAGGAAAGAAAAATTAAGAAGATAAAAGCATATTTACAATAGAATGCAATGAAGCATGGCACACACACAAAATAATCCATCAAAGACAACAAAATGAGCCAAAATATACATCTCATAGCAAAGAGCAAATTTTTTACATACAGATTTACTACAAATGATAAAAAAACATTTTATAGAATCAAATATAAACAGTCATATCATAGAAAAAGAAATGCAGATGGCTCTTATGTAAACAAGTGTTCAAACTAACTCATGATGAGAAAAGTTCAAAATTTTTGTCTTAAGGTATCATCAAACTCCAAATTTTGTAGCACCATGTTGACTAGAACATAAGGAAACAGACATTCTCAGTGTACATTCATGGAATGAAAAGCAATTAGATGGTATCTTTCAAAATAACAAAGGCATCTATCCTTGACCTAGCAGTTCTGCTAAGCATCCATCCTGTAAATACATTTGCACATATGAAAAATTACTTCTGAGCAAAGACGTGATTTACAGCACTGTTTGCATTTTTAAACTATTAGAAAGAATTGTAATCTGCATCAATAGCAAATTAGGTACTTAAATTATTCCTTTGTATATGTATCAATATGGAAAACCTTGCAGATCCATTATAAATAAAAATATAACAAACAAGAAAAAGAGAGATGGGGGAGGGGAGAGAGAGAAACAATTTTTATAAAGTGACAAATGCACAGAATATGTTCAAAAACATACCAGAAATGTGGCCAGGTAGTAGAAGGGGTTCAAGAAATAAAAGTGTTTTTGACTGTGTCAACACCTTCTAGCCAAAAAATATCAGAAACAAAACTGTGATTGACCAAATTGGGTTTATCTACTCTGTAACAAGATTATCTGCTCTGTATCATACATCATGGCAAAAGCAGGAACATCTCAGCAAGAGGATGAAAGAAAAGACTCAGAGGCTTTGGGTGTGTTTGGTGATTGAGGGAGAGCTCCAGAGAACTGTGCCTTTGCTCCAGACTGGTGTTCTGAAAAGGCAGGTGTGATTCTATGGTTGGGTATTTTGATAATCTTATCTAGAAGGCAAGAAAAACAGCAAGGGGAAAGCCAGGTTTGGTAAAGCACCAGTGGCCACTCACATAGCCCACAATAGAGAAAGACTTGGTCATTTTGTAGTTCTGACCACGTGATTCCTGAGTGGTTTTGCTTTTTTTCTTGATCCACATTTCACAGTGGCCTTGTCTGATTTTGTGAGATTGCCAAGCCAGCACCTGGCTGTCACATACACTTATCTTACCTATTCAATATGTGTTTCAAAAGAAACTCCTTATAGCTGGAGGGGACTTTAAATGTCTCAACCCTGGGGGTGGAGTTGTGGCTCAGTGGTAAAGCATTTGCCTGGCACGTAGGAGGTACTGGGTTTGATCTTCAGCACCACATAAAAATAAACAATAAATAAATAAACAAATAAATAAATAAATGTGTACTATCCATCTACAGCCACAAAAAAAAAAAATAAAATAAAATAAATTAAAAAATAAAAAAAAGTCACTGAACTCTGAGACTCTTCCAGCCACCAAGGGCTTCTCCCTCCATGCCCCAGGGGCTTTCTTGAAAACCTCTCCCCAGTTTAACCACAGCACTAACTTATCAGGGAGCCCCTTCCTCAGTCAAAGGGCTCTTAGCAATCTTTGTTCAGATGAGGAGAACAATACATTTGGTTAAAATATCTTCATTGTTGTCTTCCTAGCATTTTTAACCTCTTCAAATGTCTCTTCTTTGGTAGCTTGTGGAGCAGAATAATTAGCTTTTCAATTTTATGTAAAATATTCCTATTAATACCCTCCAAACTGCAAATGTCTTTTTTGTACCAGGGTTTCGACACAGTTCTGCAATTTTTTTTTTTTTGTTATCATTACATTTGTAGAGATTTTTATCTGTTACTGCTGACAAACCCATCTGTGTTTGTACTCAATTACATGCAATTAGTCTTTTCTTCATGAACAAAAGAACAGGTGCCTTTATCAATTCTGTGCAAGATACCATGGTAAAGTTAGTTGGACCCAATGATATCTGGTGAACCAAACAACACATTTCTGACAGATGCTCATAGTAACAAGATTCTTTTTCAAACAATCAACTGGTTTTACTCTCCACCCACACAAAGTGGAGAAAGAAAAGGCGTTTTAACAACTTAGAGGCTTATAATTTTTCTATTAAAAAACATGAGTAGGATTTAAATATCATTCTGATATTTTTTACCCCTGATCTTCACTCAGGAAAAGTATATATAAAAGTTATTTTCAACTGAAGTTTTTTATTAAATCTGTAGGAGAGGGGTCAGAATACAGTACACTTGAAAAGGTGAAATCTGAATGAAGGTTATAACTCAAGAAATGGCTATAGCATTTAACAGTGTTCATTTCCTGGTTTTGACAATTGTATTGTTACATGACGTGTTGACATTACAGGAAGCTGGGAGGAGAGTATGTAAAGGAACTTGCTATATTACTTTGTCATTTTTCTAAAATCTAGAATGAGTTTGAAAGAAACAGCTGCAAAGCATATGGGTGGGGAAAAGTATTTAGCCAATAACCTAGAAAAAATTTTTTCACATATTCATGGGGAGATGGTCATTCATTAATTCATCCATTTCACTCCTACTGAGTAGAAGCGATCATTCTAAATACACATGAAAGATCAAAACAAAATCTTTCCTCTTGTGGAACTTGCATGTGCTTGGGACAAAAATAAACAAATAAATATCAATAACATATATGTCTAGTGCTCTCAGCAGTGATGCAAAGAAGTAACATGAGTGCCATAGTTTGGATTTGGAATGTCCCCCAAGGGCCAATGTGTTAAAGGCTTGAGGCCTAGTTGGGAGGGTCTTCCAGTCATTTGGGAGCATGTGCTGGAAGGGGATTGTGGGACCCTGGCCCTTCCTTGCTCTCTTACACATCCCAACCATGTGGTAAGAAGATCTCCTCTGCAACATGCTCCCACCAAAGTGTACTGTGCCACCACAGGCCCAAGGAATAGGGTTAACAGTCATAGTCTGACATCTCCAAAACTGTGAACCAAAATAAATCTTTCTTCTTGTTAAGTGGATTTTTACAGGTATTTATTACAGTAATGGAAAGATGACTAACACTGTTGAGGGGAATATCAGAACACATAGTGCCAAGGTGAGATGTGTGTCATTTTTTAAAGAGAGATGAAAGAAAGATCTTGGTGGCCTGTTTTTAATTGTCTTAAAATAGAAATTTAAAATATTGGTCAAAGAAGAATGGATAGCTGTATTTAGCTATATACATATGGTGAAATATTTTACAAAAATAAAGTAGATAAAGTGTACTACCTATACAGACCTCACACTATAATATTAAGGCTGAAGTACATAAAAGATATACATGACAGTGTTCTCACTTATAAAACGTTTGAAAGTATATATAACAATATTATGAATGATGTAAGTACACATTATACCAATATATATACATGGAGTTCAAATGTATTGAAATTTTTAATTAATTTTAAATTGGTGATGTGTATCCAAATTAAATGTACATTATTCCTTTTATTTTGTACGTGTAAACTGTTTTTAAGAACAATTTATCAAAAAGTGTATGCAGGAGTTCATCACAATAAAAAATTGGTTTAAATTTTTGAGTTCAGACACTTGCTAAAAGCAGTGACAAAAGGCATCATCCATCATCTTCAGTATGGTATGTGGAGGGTACATACGTGTCGGTCATTAATTTAATATATATACACACACACAAATATATACATACATATACATATATACAAAAGTATATGTATATAAATGTATGTATGTATAAGTAGGTATATATAAGATCTGGGAGGATGATGCAAATAGAGAATATTGATATAATTATCATGTCCTGTCACCTCATTTGTTTAAAAGGAAACTGTGAAGTAGGGATATCTCAGAATTAATATGGGTGACACAGCTAAGCTGTGGGTTGATTCCTTTATACTTGAATCCTCCCTACATCCTCCCTAAACATTCAAGTACAGATGCAGTAGATGCCAATCTTACATGGAGAGAAGAATACTCTTATTTTCTATACTGAATTGAAAACTTGAATCATTTAAAGAATTCATTCACATAAATACAAACAATGCAAAACACAATAAGCTAATCAACTACTTTGCTGAAAACTGACAGCAAGAAAACTGCATTGAAATTCTTCATAATAAGATCTTTTCTTTATTGTAATTCATATTTTGCAATGTTCAATATTAAGCAAACAAAGAAAATTCAGAAGGGGTGAATGAGAGTATCCTGACACTTTAAGGACTTTGAATCATTCCTCAAATCTTTATGATTAATTTAGAGGCTATATCATTGTGAAACATCAGTTTTCCTACATTGGCTGAGAAGGTTTTTTTATATTTTCAGTTTGACCTCAAAATCACAACCCTCAGAGTCCAACCCTACTGCACAGATATTAATGAATACTTACTATGTGTCCAACACTAAAGATCTAAAAGTTAATATAAATAAACTTAAGAAAAATACAGCACCCAGAATAAGTTTAGAATAATATGAATTTACCCAGAGGTATCTGTATGATTATGAAGAAGTTGAAATATATGAGAAATACCCTTGACTCAAGCCTGTATTTGAATTTTTTTCTAAAATGCAAACACACTGTCATACTTTGATTTCTCAACTGTAAAGTTAAACTACTTAAAAACTATTTCTATGGATTTTATTATCAATATATTAACACTTGGCTCTTTTATTTCGATTTTTTCTTTGGGGGTATATCAGAGATTGAACCTAGGCACTTATCCACTGAGCCACATCCCCAGCCCTTCTTTGTATTTTATAGAGAGACAGGGTCTCCCTGAGTTGCTTAGGGCCTTGCTAAGTTGCTGAAGCTGGCTTTGAACTTGTGATCCTCCTACCTCATTTGTTTAAAAGGAAACTGTGAAGTAGGGGTATCTCAGAATTAACATGGGTGACACAGGGATTAGAGGCACTGGGATTAGAGGCATGCACCACCACACCAGGCTCAAAAATTATTTTTAAAATTCCATGTCAGATATACCAATCTTTATCATCTTATTACTATTGTATATACTGTTGAAAAATCATAATGTATAAATACATATTATTTATTTAATTTTACTTTTAACCAAAATGATTTAACATATAATGCACATATGTGTGCATTCAATCTTTGCCTTAAGAAATAATTTTTACCTTCCAGAAATTATATTCTAAAAATTATAACTTATATTCACTATTTGGTTCCAGAATACCTTGTGCTAGAATATCTGAATTGTTCCTATGAGTACTTATCATGAAAATGATGAAAATTTCTGCAATTGGAAGAAATTTTCATCTATTGATCAGATGGAACACCTTCAAGCCTTCTATCTCCTCAGTGAGTACATAACTTCTCTCCCACACTTTCTCTTTGGTGTAGGGAATCCATGGCTAGAAGGATAAATGGAAAGACACTAGCTCACTAATAGTTAAATAGTTCAAAAGGGAGCCTGGCCATGTTTTAAATAGAAGATACTCTGGGTTATGCATTTGATTTGTAATCATATTTCGAGAAGCTAATGTTCCTTACTGTAGTCACTGTTTTCGTCCTTGGTCCCATCAATGGTACCATCTGGGTGCATCTGCAGGAAATATCCCTGCTGGCTGAATAACCTTGTCACAATTCCTTTCAGCTGGGGTTCTGAAAAACAAAAATGAAATAATTATTCAAATTTTAATTTTGTTTATAAAATGCACAATTGCAAATTTGTGAAACACATTATGTAAGTAAATGCATAAATGCCGATGGTATAAACTGAAATTAGTATTTGTAAGGGGGGGGCATTTCAGTAACATATCTATACTTCTAGAAGCAGAACCAAAATACTTTGCATCAGTATTGAATGTAAATAAATAAATGTTAATTATGATTAGAAAAATACAGAGACACACTAATAAGTGAATTATTTCCCCTCCCTTCTGCATCTGGTGCATGGCTACAAGATACTACCAAGTTTATGGTCCTGTTCCAGAATCATTTTTTAAGCCAAAATGCTACTGTAATTCCTCAGAAGCTTCCAGCAGCCATGATCAGGCAGTGTAAGACTTCTATTTCTGCTGTCTGTCAAATATCCATCAGAAATTCCTGGGTTTTGATATTCTGATCTAATTTAGCCAGAAAAAATAATATCTTAGACGAGAATTATTGGTACCAGCAAACCCCCCATGACCATGAGATGTCATTGGAAAGCATGAGGGGACACAGATTTCACCTTAACTAAACACTTCACCAAGGAAGAGCCCCAGTTCTGCAAAAGTCATTTTCCAGTACACAAACTAACTAAATAAAATCCTGCATATTTCTTTAAAAATTTCAAACCAAATGTCTTCACTTTTAAAACTCCCTACACATAACTATCATCAAACTGGCTTTTGTATACCACATTTGGATATTTGTTCATCAGCTAAATATAAATATTTAAAGCCTTCTCATTGTGATGTTGGCTGCCAGCAACAATCTAGTTTCCACAGAGTCACCATCTTTTGGTTTCTGGTGTTGGGTGAAAATTATTCTAGTGCATTTATAGCCCTAATTATTTCATAAAAATGAGGAGAAAAAGAAAAATGCTGCTTCTGGTGATAAAAAAACTGAGGCAAGATGGAGATCATGTGAACGCTGACATAGCGATATAATAACCTCAGAAGGACAATCACTGAATTCATGCCTATCAACTTCATCTTTGCCATTTATTCAAACCATATTTACCACAAATGTCTTTTTTTTTTTGTTTCCCCCTTTCAGGCAAAATGCTGGGCAGTGTGTATTAAACAGAACACATTTATTCACATTTAGGTCTAAAAGGGATTGTAGTTAAGGACTGGATATGTTTAGCTCTGTGGATATAATATGTCTATGGGAGGAGTTTTGAACTACCATTTCATTGCCCAAATTGAGCATGCCAATATCGTCACGTCTTCTTCCAAGCAATTCTATGAAGCAAGAGAAGTGACAAGAAAATTGTGAATGAGGAAGAAGGTTAATGAAAAAAGAACTGAACTGGAAACTAGGCATTCTAAGCAATAGCTATCCATTATCTTTTTGAATTAAGTAAATTCAATTTGTAATTTGTGGACTTCATTTTCCTTATGAATGAAATCCAGAAGTTAAATTAAATGATCATTAGGTCCCTTTATGGGTCTCTATTCACTTTGAGTATGTTTGAATCCTCTGCCCTGAGTGGTTGCAGACCTTGGGTAATGCTTTTTCTTCCACAGACTCACCTAATCCCACACAGCAGGCCATGTCAGAGAAACACACAGGGAGCTAACCTCACAGCAAACAACTTGAGGGGAGCCTTTGCATGAAGCTCCCTGGCTGACCAGCAGCTTCTGATGTAGCATACTCAGCTCCAAATTCGGAGTCAGAAGACCTAAATCTGAACTCCAATTGCCTTTGGGGTCATGAGAAAATCACAGAATACCTGGTCTCAGGGTTTGCATCTACATAACGAAAAAAAAAAAATTTTTTTTGTACCCTAATTTTAATCTTTGAGAACTTCAAATGAATAACAATGTGATAGTATGAGACCATATAAAAATATGAATTCTAATTAAGGTCTGACATTTCAACTATAAAAACCAAAGAAACAATGCAGATAAACTGAAGAGATAACACAGAGAAGACCCCATGTCTCCTGGTTTCTGTTTTAGTAAAATGCTGATTGAGCTTGTAAAGCCACTCCAGTAACAGTGGACTGAGAATAGAGGATTGAAAGTGGCAGAAAGAAGGAAAGGGGCAACCACCTCTTAATTCATGAAGAAGTCATGCTTTTGTTGGTAATGAAAGGCATGGCAGCTTAGTCATTAAAGCCTGCAAATGAGTGTTTGTTTTCTTCAGGCTCCTTTTTCTTTGCCTGTAATTAAACACTTCTTTTGTCGTGGTGAAGCTATCCCCCTATTGGGACTCTGGGAATTCAGGTTGGTAACTCCTATTCAGGATAATGAGCACTAGACTTTTATACCAACCCCCAGTGCTGAGATCAACGCCAGAACAAGCCCAGTAACTTGAGTTGTAACTATGTGATGATCTACAAAAGTGAACCTCTTGAAGTTTCACAGGAGACCTGGCCATCCTTTGAACAAACACCTACAACCTCGGACAGGTCACTCAAAGTTACACTGCCCACTTGATGGGCCAGTGCCTCACTCCCATCTGTCAGGCTCTACCAGTCTTCCCAGACTAAGCCCAAGATCCCCTCCTTCACAAAAGCTGACAACATAAGTGAAGAACTCTTTTAAAATAGATGGGAAAATAATATGTTTTGCTATTTTTTTTTCAAAAAGGAATTAAAACCATGAAATGACTTTTTAGCATATCTAGCATCCTACACCCTGGGTACTTTCAACAAACACCCATATTATTTGTCCGATTCTGCCCAGGGACCTGTAAAACCTATGGAATCCCCAAGGAGCACTCAGTCAAAAAAACAAAACATATGATAGTTAACACTAGTAGCACTAGCAGGGGACCTATGCTAGATGAGAGAGGGAAGCAGAGTGTCCTGATAGTCCTTAGGAGCAGGGACTTAAGCTAAGATACCTCATCTGTCACTTGAGGAATTAAGGAATGAGTTGGCTTTTTCTGGGGTCTCGGGGGAGGGAGGCATTCAAGACAGGAAGACAGAGCAGACTCTGGGAACAATGCAGAGTCTAGAACAGGTAGAATATAGGGCAGAAGTATTCAAATGCTGACATGAAAGTATCTGTTCTTAACCAGTATTCACACAGCAACAGTGAAATTCATTAAATACAGTCAATGGAATAAGTTTTTGATTGTGCTAGTTTTTTTTTCCAATTTAAATGACTTTCCTTGATTCTAACATTATGTTCTTCTATTGCATTTTTTTAAAAAAAGACATATATTGATGGCTATATTACTAGAGGCTGGTTTGTTACCTTTTCTTCTGTAAAGTGGGATGGCACATACTGCTAGCATTTCACTCAAATCCATTTCCTCTTTTTCCTGGGCACCCAGCTAGACCATATGTCCTAGCCTCCCTTGCAATTAGGTTTGGCAGATGAATAAGTGTCATATGGAATGTAAGTGGAAGTGATGTGTGCCATTTTTCAGGCCAAGACTTTTAAAAGCAAACATTCTCCTCCAGATTCTCTTTTCCTTAACTCTGGCTGGATTAAGATGACAAAGCCCTCAGGGATGTCAGAGCAAAAGAATGGAAGAATGCTGGGTCCCTGAATAACTGGTGTGGAGAAAAGACAATAGCTCTCAGAAACACCTTGGACTGTGACATGAATAAGAAACTTCCACAGGCTCCCCATGATGGCTTCCTTCCAAAGGGTACAGTATGGAATGGGATTGGGGCGGGGGAGTAACTTTACAGTGGAGAAACCTGACAGAAAAACACTACTTCAACCAGGTAATCGAGGTTAACTTCTGTAGTCATAAACCATGCTGAATGCTCGTATCCTTGATGTGACAGAATGAGAGTGGCATTTTACCTCTGTGATCTTCCTCCAAAACTCCACAACCTCTGTCTAATTTTGATAAAAACACCAGACAAATGCCAATTCAATTCGTGACTCATACTCCTCAAAATTCTCAAGGTTGTTGAAGAAAAGGAAAAAAAAATGAAAAAAATACCAGACAAGAGGAATCTAAGGAAACATGATAACTAAATATAATGTGGTATCCTGGATGGGATCCTAAAACAGAAAAAGAAATTTAGGTAAAAATAAAGGAAATCTGAATAAAGCATGGGCTCAGTTAATCATAATGTATCAATATTGCTTCTTCACTCTGACACATATGCCCTTCTAACATGTTGATAAGGAAAACAGTTATCTTCTCTATAAACTAAATATCATTATAACATAAAAGATATTAAAATAGCAATTATAGCCAGAAGGAGGAGGAGAAGGAGGAAGAGAAAGAAGAAGGAAGAAGGAAGAGGAGGAAGAAAAATAATTTCACCCTCAGCAAGGTTCAGTAAGAATGAAAGTAAAGGATAAATAAGAGCTCTTATTCAACACTGTATCCCTTCAGGATGATATGGTAACCTCAACAGAAAGTTTGAATTCACAGCCACTCAGAGAAGCTGCCACCTGTGGGAGCTCTCTAGGCCTCCCCACTGGCTTGACTTGTTACACATGGAGCAGTTTCCTAGGCTCACAGTAGAAACCCAGAATAGAGCCAAGGCACCAGCTCACATCTCAGGAGGAGTACTAGGTTACAGAACATAGAACAGGGCTTAGAAATGGAAAGAACCTTGGAGTCTAACACCTTCTCTTATCAATGTCAAAGATAAAAACAAACCTATCAACCAGCTGAGGCTCAGAGCAAGTGTCTTGTCCAATGTCACCCAGCTGACACAAGAACTCATTCTCTAGTACTGACTGATTAGACATTATCCCTTCCTTCCCAAGAACAGGCAAAACATAATCCTTATCTTGCACAAGATGGAGGGATGGGGACAACAAGGTAAAAAAGAAGGAGGAGGAGGAGGAACACTTGGCCCTGCATCTGTCACTGGAATCTGAGGGTTATAAAGAAAAGAGATAATAGGAAATTTGACACTAAAATTGAATTATATTTAGCTAGGACCAGCATAATTCAACATTTATACCCAGACTGAGCAAAAGTGTCTCCATGTAAACTCCAAATTAAAATGGAAAATAGTATAACAATGATGTAAACTTTGTTATGGAGTCTGTAGCTCAAGAATTAACTATTCTTATTTTCATAACAATGATCACATTTTGAAACCATCTTCTTTGTACCAAGCACTCTCCTAATGATTTTATTTGAACTTTTATTTACTACTCATAATAACTGAATGTGTGAGGGACTCTTTTCTCATTTTACAGATGAGATTACTAATATTCAGAAAAGCTATATCACTTACCCAAGGAAGGTTCCAGAGCTATAAATGCAGAACCAGGACTAACTGAAGAGTCTACAGTCTTCACCAATCTCTAGCATTGTTCAGTCACTTTAAAAAGGACACTGGCAAAACTGGAACATGCCCAGAGGAAAGAGAGCCAAACAAAGAGGGTACAAAGGGCTGTCATATGAAGAATGGCTGAATGAACAGTTGATTTGCAGCCTGGAGAAGGGAGGACTCAGGGGGATGCAAGAGCTGTCTCCACATTCTGGAGAGCCGACACAAGCAGGAAGCCAATTTGCTGAGTGACTCTATAGGGATACAACCAGGGCCAGTGGGTGAAAGTTACCAGGAAGCAGATAAAAAAGAACTTTCTGTAAATTGTCTTCAAAGAGAGAACAGATTGCCTAAAGAAAAGAGTATTTTCTACCATTGGCCATAGATAGCTATGGGGGAGAAGTAAAAAAAAATCTATGGGTCAGAGCGACTGTGAAGGACACGCACATCTCCAAAGGCTGAGACACTTTGAGTGACAATGCAAGGTCCTCTCTAAGGTCCTGGATCCTGATGTCCCCAAAAGTTCTGGGATCAACCAGATGGCAGTTTGCTTTTCCTTTAGTTTGTGCTTTGGACAGGAAATTAAAAAGATGTTTTACCAGGCAGCCTGAAAATGCAAAGTTCTTTGTAAATGTTAAACATGAATTGTAGAGTAGTAGTTTGATGTTTTTTTTTTTGTTGTTGTTGTTGTTTGTTTTTTCTCCTTAATAAGTCTCTGTGGATTTACAAATGGGCCCTTCTGTGTTAAGGTTTTATGTGTCCACTTAAAGGAACTGAGATTGAAGAGGCTATTAAATATGATTCTTATCAAGGGCTTCTGGGCCTTTTAGTACTACAGATTTCAAAATTTGACTATTGGTTCTAGAAATTATTCATAAGAAAATATATTTCTGAATAATCACAGCTAAAAGATATAGATGAGAACACATTTATCAACCACAAGTTGAAGTCCCAGATGAATCAAAAGGGGATGAAGTAAGACCTTTTAAAAAGAATAGAAATTATCTGGACTTTTGCACCCATTGCAAAAAATAAAACCATACTGAGCTTTGATAAAAATACATGCTCTTTAGTAGAAGAAAAACAGGCCTGAGGCCCCTCATTCACACAGGAGACAGTAGTGAACAGACCTAAAGTGGTACCCTGTAGAACAGAGTGTGTAAAGCTGGAGAGGTGTCATTGTGGCCTTGCGGGATCTGCTGTATGGTTTAAAAAGAGCCATATTCTGTCAACAGTCTTCAGTTCCCCCATCAGTCAAATAAAACTGGTGTATTCCAGCAGCATTTACCTACCCACGGGCAATGGACCTCCCTACAACACACTAATAATTACAAGACAGCTCAGAATCTGTAAATGCATATCTATTTTCTCAATCAACCCATATCTGACATGTATCAGGTATTAAACTTTATTTTGGTTATTCTTCTAGGTACAGGAGACAATCAGTTGTGTGCTAGTCAGCTCCCCACTCAAACAGAAGAAATCTGATGTCCATGGGGCTGACTTCCCATGTAAATATTCTCATCATGGCCAATTTAAAGCTGCCACTTGACATCACTGAGCATGGATTTGGAGCTGAGAACACAACACCACAATCAGCTCCAGCTCACCACTGAATCTAACAGAGAAAGAAACACAAAACTTATAGTCTCTTAGGAAAGACGGAAAGACAAGAGATAAAGAATTAAATATATAATAGCATTTTAGTATAAGTACTGAACATTAAAACAATAGAAAAAGGCTAAGAGATGAATGTGCTATTGTGAAGATTGTTGAGAAAATGAATCACAGAGACCTGAATAAAGAACAGGAAGTTATTGGAGATATGTCAAAGAAGAGCATTCCAGGCACAGGAACAGCAGACGAAAAGTACTCCTAATACTTGAAAGTGTTAACAACAATCAGATCAGAGGCTCACCAAATATTCTTCCTTCCTTGCTACAAAAATTCCATCTCTATTGGCATTTTACATCTTAGCTGTTTACCTGCCTTGCTTCTTCTGTCTTCCCTAGCTCAAACAGGATTCTCTGGAAAAGATTCCTTTTCTAGATGCCTTTTCCAAGGTCAGGAGTCCACGAATTACAGCTGTGGCTGTCAATTTTGTTAATAAAGTTTTATTAGAACACAGCCATGCCCCTTCATTCCTGTACTACCTACAGCTGCTTTCATGCCACAGCAGAGGTGAGTACTTCCAACAGAGCCTGAAAAGCCTAAAATATTTACTAACAAGCCCTCACGGAGAGTTTGCTACCCTGTACTTTAGAATCCTGGCTTCAGATATTCCTTCTGCTTCAAACACACCACCTCTGCCTTCCTCCACTGCCCAGGACTCCCTCTCAAGTCTTCCCTACAATAAAGTTAATCAATCCTTCTTCAGACTCCCTTTCCACAGGTTAGGTAAAGACGCAGCATACTTCATTACAACTGCTTGAAACTTTGAATCTTCCTCACTATCTCAGCACCTAACACAGTGCCAGTCACAGGGTAGATGGAGAGCATTCGCTTGTTAAAGGAAAGGAAGAAATATGTTATATCTAGCACTTTCCACTGTTACCTGTGACTTTCACAGAAGCTTCTCATTTATAAGAAAAATCTGTTTGCAGCCTTTAATACAATGCCTCCAGCCTTAATGCATTTCTTCCATTTCCCACCCCCCGCCCCACGCCGAACACAGTCTGACAAGCACAGCAGCGTCCTGCATAAACTGCACAGTCTCCAAAACACCGAGTTGCCTCACCCTTCAACAGGAATCAAGTGACCTTGAGACAGGCAATCCTTAACCTTCATGCTGCCTCAAAGCTAAATGGAAAGAAAAGGCATCTTTTCCATCGAATCCTGTTTGACTGAGCCAGGGAAGACAGAAGAAGCAAGACAGGAAAACAGCTAAGATGGAAATTGCCAATAGAGATGAGATTTCTGTAGCAGGCCAATTTTACTCTTTATAACATGAGCCCCTTTCCTCCCAGATTCTTCTCTGTAATATACTCATGAAAATTTAAAATAACTCAAACATCACTTACTGACTTCCGACATGCACTAGGTGCTGGGTACAAAGATGAGTAAGATGCAATTCCTGCCTTGAAGGCACCCACGGCCCCATCAGGGAGACACACACAGAACTAATCATTACAGCAATGAACATGAAAAGTGCTGTCACAGAGGAACAAACAAAATTCCACAGAATCACAAAGTGGAGATGCTAATTTTACCTGGGATCGTGGGCTCTTAGACAAGAAACAGTTAAGAAAGGCTCTGAAGATGAAGCACCATTTTAGACAGCCTAAAATAAGCAGGCAGGTTTTGCTTTGAGCAGCATCAGCTGGAGCAATGGCACAGAGGGATGCATGTGTTTAGCATGTTCAGGGACTGTACAGGAAAATGGCTGGACAGAAGAATGTGGGGAAATAAGGGGTTCACGCAGGGGTTGGAGGATAACAAGGTACAGAACACTTTCCTTTGCATAAGCTAATAACGTATGCAAAGGAAATAAGTTGTATCCTTTAAATCAATATCTGCAAACTTTTTTGGTTATACATTCCTCTCTGTAAAAATTTTCTAACATACAGCCTACACACAGACGCACACATACACACAAACACACGTATATTCCTTATGTCATGTGTATATAATGCTCTGTAAATTATGTGTATATTATGAATCAAAGAAGGAACTTTTAAATGAGATCAATACTAAACACAAGAAAAACTATAATCACTTCTTTCTACATGCCAAAGATGACCTTGCCCTCCAATATTCACATACCATTCCATTAGGCCTCAGAGATACTCTGGAAGATTTTTAAGTCAGGGATGAAATGATGATGGCAGTATTTCTGAAATCCAAGTTGAGGAACAATAGCAGAGGCTGGATTTTAACGGGTAATACTGTGTTCATGGGCGCCACACAGAGAGAACTATTCCATATGATAAGGCCCTTGGGTAGGCAGTGGCAATGAGGATGCAGGCCGAGCTGTCAGAGAACTAACTTTGCATGGCCAGGGATGACGATGCTTCAGGCACTTAAAGGATAATAGGATGTATGGTTTTCTTTCAGTTATAGAAAGATACACACACTCTCCCTCCCCAAGTTCAAGCCTGTCATTACGTTCCTAATGGAACTAGTTAAGTGTAGTATGCCCTGAAAGGTGTGCGTGAAGGAAGCTTCTGGCAGGCGTTTCCAGGAAGCCAAATGATTGCTTGCCTTACTGCAGATCTGACTCTGGTCAACCTCATGAATCACCACTCTTTGACCTTTCTCAGATGGTCACCCAGAGATATAAACCTGAAATGAAGACTAATCTTAAGATCAGGCAACTCAAGACTGATCTTAAGTTTCTGGATAAGGCAGACCACAAGATAATTCAAACGTGAAGATAATCCTAGAATCTTAAGATTTTTGATCAGGAAAAGCCATTCAGGAGGATATAATTCAAATCTCAGTTAAAAGACGAAGAAGCAAAGCACAAGGCAAAGGGGAGATACTATTGTGGCAGCATGCATGTTAATCCTCAGAGTCAGAGCACATTAATATACACCATGGACTTTCTGTTAGTGCCCTGTAAAATGAAAATCGTGTCTCATACCTCCCCAAGGTATCCTGGCCTTGTCCCAAACTGGCCTCATGACATCCAGAAGTTATTTCATTTCTTCATGCATATGCATATTTACTTCTTATGAGAATGTCTGAATGACTAGGACATGTTTCTGAAGGCTGTTCTAAGGAATGAAGAGTGCACATTACAGGGTGCTATGTGGCTAGAAAGTAGCCACATTTATTTTCTTATGAATTAATGTCAATAAGAAAGACCCATGATTAGGAGCAATGGCAAGGGGCAAATTCTCCAACGTTTCATTCAAAAATAGCAAATGCCAAGCACCTACCACACAGCCAAATACTGAGTGGATTATCTCTCCACATTCTCAAGGAAATAATTTAAGACAGGTATATCACTCGGATTTTTAAAAATATATTAGGAAACTGAGGCCTACAGATATTAAGGAATTGGGACTAAATCATAGAGTTAATAAGTACCAGAGCCAGAGTTGACTCGTATTCTTTTCTCTGTTCACCTTCTCACTGCTAATTATCAGTTGTCTTCTGAAGAAATCTAACATACTGATACATTTCTCTTCATTATCTGCAATCAGTCCACAAAAAAAGTAGAAATCTGTGAAGCAAAGTATCAGGAATAATTGGCAAACAGTAAGCTGGAATTTGAAACATGACTTTAGGATTTCTGGTACCAAAAAAAAAAAAAAAAAAAAAGAGGCAGGGAATGAGTGAGTGTAGACAGCTTTTTGTACACAAAGTGTCTTCTATAACAAAAGCATCATCAGCCAGCATAGAAAACTCTTCTCAGTTACTCTTAAGCCTCTTTTTCACAGATACATCTTTGGCACCAGAAATAAGTGAACAGGACACATTGTTTGGGAGAACCTAGGCATGACAGTACCCCTGACATCAGAACTGCTGCACAGATGTTGGACCTGTCCTGAAACTGTCCTGTATCTCAGAAGAGATCTGTTCTAGGTGGCAAACCTGGGGAATTCCCCCATTCACCACAAATCCATATCACCTGCAAGTAAAATGCTATTACTATAAAATGTCTTTTTTATGTCATCCATCAATAAAAGAAAAATTTTCAGAGTCAACCAGAGTGAGTCCAAATAATAATACTTTTGGCAAAAACCTGTTTGGAACTCCAAGACTATACCATCCATCAGCCAGGGCCCTGGAAAGTTCAGGACAAGCAGTGGAGTAACAGTGAGACACATGGGTCATGGGCACACAGACATCTGGGGTACGATCAACTACTGTCTCCCTTCCATCCCCACTACCACCAAACTTGTCCAGGCCATCAAGAGCTCTAGGCTCAGTTCTGCCAACAGCCTCCTCACTAACACTCTTAACACACTTCCCTTCCAAACCACACCACAACAAAGGTAATATTTTATAATACAAATTGGCTCATGCCACTCTCCTACTAAAGCCCTTTAATAGCTTCCCATTTCATTTACAATGAAACATCAAATCCTGAGCATGGCCTGGAGAGCTTAGCACCATCTGGCTGCTGCCTACCAGCCCATCATCATCTCAATTTACACTCTCCCTGGCTCACTAAGCTCTGGGCACATGTGCTTTCTTCCTGTCCAGACCTTAGAACCTTTGCATGTGTGTTTCCCTCTTCCTGGGTTGATTTATTCCTGAAACAAATTCAAGTCACAACTCAAATATCACTTCATAGAGGCCTTGTCCATGCCCCAGGCTAATTTGCTTCCATATTCATATTCACATTGTCTATCATCATACACTGTTTTCCCCCTCCATAGCACGTATCCGCATTTATAATTAGATATGTATTTCTATTTATGGTTAAAAATCTATTTGCCCCTTCAGACTGTTGCATCCATGAGGGTGAGGACGGGTTGTTTATATCCTTCAGAATATACTCCATACAGCTGGTTGCAGGGGTGCACAACTATAATCCCAGCTACTTGGGAAGCTGAGGTGGGAGGATCACAAGTTTGAGGCCAGCTTCAGCAACTTAGCAAGACCCTTCCTCTAAACAAAATGTTTTAAAAGGGCTTGGGATGTAGCTCAGTGGTAAAATTCTTACCTAGCATTCACATGTACAAGGCCCTGAGTTCTATCCCCAGTACCACCAAATAAATAAACAGATAGATAGATAAATAAAGAAACCCAGTATTTAACAGAGTGCTTCTCAACACAATGTAGGAAGGAAACATTATTCACCTAAAGAACTAGTTTCTTCTCTCCAGAATTCACATTTCAATTATAAAATAATGGTATTGGAATTGTGCAATGGCTTCAAGTCTAGGATCCCAGAAACCCAGAGGACTCAAAAGTACACATAGGCACACACCATTTTCAGTTAGTTCAAACTGAAAATGGAGAAAGTATTTAATAGATTGTGTCTTTCATTGCTGCAAATCAATAAATATTTCTTAAAATTTCAACAAAATTATTTCTACACATAACTACATTAATACAATTAATTTATTTCTTGAGATTACACAACACAAACAAGAATTGAAAACATTATCAAATGTACATAATACATTGGGATGTGAGTACAGATTGTTTGCTAAAACTCAAATGCACTTTAGAAGGTTCTCAGGAAAAGGTGAAACATAAGTGTGAGGCACTGCCTACCATGAACCTGTGTACTTATCATGAAGACTGTGACATGAACTCTAGCTCCAAAAACAAAGAAATGAGTCAGTTTCAGCCAAAGGGGCCAAGATAATACTTTAAAGGGTAGCTTCTCTGATTGCAGGCACCCATGTACCAAAAGCCCATTTCTCCCAGCCCAATTCCAAGAAGGGTTCTTCAGTGTCCAATACAGTAGTGGTTAATCTACCCACAGCTAATGAGTCTCCCAAACCTTGAGGAGGACTTCCAGTCTTTAATACACATAAACTATTTTAAAAATTAAGAATTTTCCGGACTGGGGTTGTGGCTCAGCGGTAGAGCGTTCACCTCACACACGTGAGACCCTGGGTTCGATCCTCAGCACCACATAAAAATAAATAAGTGAAATAAAGGTATTGTGTCCAACTATAGCTAAAAAATTTAAAAATTTTTAAAAAGAAGAATTTTCCATTAATATGTGACCCTGGGCTGGGGATGTGGTTCAAGCGGTACCGAGCTCAACCGGCATGTGCGGGGCGCTGGATTCAATCCTCAGCACCACATAAAAATAAAATAAAGATGTTGTGTCCACTGAAAACTGAAAAACAAATATTAAAAATTCTCTCTCTCTCTCTCTCTCTCTCTCTCTCTCTCTCTCTCTCTTTCTCCTCTCTCTTTAAAACAATATGTAACCCTATTAAGAAAAGGCATGCTTTCATTAAAAAATAATTTTAAAAGGAATACGATTGAGAGAACACATAAACATTAAAATTTGCTTGAATTTTATCTGAGTGTTACAGAATAAAAATAGAAAAAAGTTTTTTATTTGATGTTTCAAAATCTCATACTTTGTTCTATAAAAAAAAATGCTGTCTTAAATTTAGAGTTTCTTCTTTTTTCCCCTCTAGACAACAAAAAGCACTTTGTATATATGTATCTACACATGGCCCATTCTGAATGTGGATCATCTTTATTGTCATCAATGGGAAGCCAAATTAGGTATAATGTTCATAGATGCTTTTCTCTTAATTATGATATTGAGGCCCTAAAATCTTGATGAGCTACATAAAAATTAAAACAGTGTTTTCATTTATGTTTTGGTGAAGATTTTCTTGATTATAATTTGCAGATTTATTATTAGTTTATCTATTCATCAACTGTTTCAATTTTTTAAATTCTCTTCTTAGCATGAAATATTTGCAATAGGCATAGAGATAACAATAACTGCCCATAGCGCTTCCCTTGAACATGGGACTTCACTGATTTCTATGCTAGCATTTACTCATTGAATCTTTGCAATAACTCTATGAGGTTAATATTCTTAACTCTATCTCATTTTACAGATGATAAGACTTAGGCACAAAGAAATAAAGCAACTCCTAAAGGTCCCTCAATTCATAAATAGAAGGGCTATGGAGATGTGAGCTCAGATGGTCTAGCCCCACAATCCACAGGGCACACATCAGTCTCATTGCCTCTCGAATATCCTTAAGCTCAACATCTAAGCTAACAAATATTAGAAATTGCCATAATTTCTTTAAACCATTTTACAGAATTAAAACATAGTCATCTACTTAGCTTTCCTAACCAGACCAAACTAAATTTATTTCTGAATTTGGAATGCTGCCTTCCTGCTCAATCTTTTGTTCCTTTATATCCTCTCTATATATCCACCAAAAATACATAGTACATTTTTGTACATTATACATTTTTACATAAAAAGCATCATGCCACACATATCATGATGATTTATTTTATTCAACATTATATTAATATTATATATTCAGATTTTGACGTTTCTTCTGATCTGAAAGTCCTATATATAACCATTGTTTTTGTCAGCTTTTTTGCTGCTGTGACTGAGAGACCCCAAAAGAAAAATTGTCAAGGAGAAAAGGTTTATTCAGGGGCACATGGTTGTAGAGGTCTCTGTCTATAGACAGCTGGGTCCATTCCTTGGAGCTCAAGATGAGGCTGAAAATTATGGCTGAGGAGTATAGTGGAGGGAAGTGGCTCACATGATGATCAGAAGGAGAGAGAGAGAGAGAGAGAGAGAGAGAGAGAGAGAGAGAGAGAGAGAGAGAGGGAATCCACTTGTCAAATACAAATATATACCTCAAAGTTACTCCCCCAATGAGCAACCTCTTCCAGACATATCCTACCTACCTTCAATTACCACAATTAGTCCCATCAGGTGATTAATTAATTGATTAGGTCAAGGTTTTCATAACCCAATCATTTCTCCTCTAAACCTTCTTACATTGCCTCACACATGAGCTTTTGAGGGACACCTCATATCCAAACCACAACATTCCACCCCTAGCCCCCAAAAGCTCACAATCATCTAACAATGCAAAATACATTCAGTCCATTCCCAAGAGTCCCCATAGTCTCAACATTTCCAAGATTGCTCAAAATTCAAGTCCAAAGTCTCCTCTGAGACTCAGGGCAAACTTGCATTGTGAGTTCTTATAAAACTCAAAAGCAATTTACAAGTATCCACTATATAGCAGTACCAAAAAACATTTCCATTCAGAAAAATAGGGGCATAAAAAGAATGGATAGGAACAAAGTGAGACTGAAATCCAGCTGGGCAAACAAGTCCTGTGGCTTCACATTTGGCATCTGGGATATATGGTATAGTGATGTTCTGTCCAAAGGGCTTGTGTAGCTCTGCCCTAGTGGCCTTGTTGGTTGCAGCCCAAGTAGCATTTCCGTTAGCTTGTCTGAGCTGGATTCCTGCAGCCTTCCTCAGGGGATGGTCCATAGTACTGTCATTTCTTAATTTGGGGGATCTCCACTGCAGCTTTGGCTTCTTCCTCACATCTTCATGCATCACCCTTTCAGGGGGTTCCCACAAAGACTTCAACCCTGCTGCACTTTGCCTAGCTTCCCAGGCCTTCCTTTGAAATCTTGGTGGAAGTCTCCATGACCCCTCTAACTCTAGAATCCCACATTTCGGCAGAACCAATACCATGTGATTGACACCAAGGTCTAACACCATCTCGAGCAACAGTAAAGCCTCCAGGGTCCCTGGCAGCAGCAGCCTCTGAGTGCCTTGTGGCTGAACGCATTGAAAAATCTTACTAGCTCCCCTTGTGCAATAGGATCCCCCAACCCCCATCTCTTCTCAAGAGACTTTCCACTTTTACTCCCTTGAGCCTGAGGTGGGTAGGGTCTTCCCATCTCCTGAGATGCCCTCAAGCCATTTTTCTTATTGTCTCTAAGCAACGTCTTTTGCATTTCTTTAGTGACAGTAATGTCTTTAACAACTCCAACTTCCTTAGCTCCAGTTTTACTCTCACCTTTCAAGTCTAAGTTTTTCAAATCTTTCTGCTCATGAATATAGAGATAAACTTGGCTAAAAGCCATGAGCAATCCATGCCACTTCCTGAATACTGTGCTATCTAGAAATTTCTTCTGCCAAATTAAAAGTCCAATTACCAATATCATCCTCTAAACCCTTTTGAACCCTCTCTTCACTGTCCATGGTCCTATCGTCATTCTGGTCTTTTGAGCACCCAGGAGAACCAGCCACTAAACTCTGCTTATAACAAGCTAAAGCATTTCCATCTTATACTGCTAAACATCTCAGAACTCCTCCAACCAATTCCAAAATGCTCCAAAAACTTATGAACCATATGCTCAGGTTAGTCACAGCAACAACAGCACTTCTTGGTATCAATTTCTGTTTTAGTCAGCTTTTTTGCTGCTGTGACTAAAAGACCGAAAAAGAAAAATTGTAGAGGAAAAAAGGTTTATTCAGGGGCTCATAGTTACAGAAGCATTCCTTGGGGCTCAAGGTGAGGCTGAAAATTATGGCTGAAGAGTGTAGTAAAAGAAAGTGGTTCACATGATGATGTCCTAGCAGCAGGACAGTGAGAGAGATTGCCAAATTGCCAGATGTAAATACATACCTCAAATCCACTCCCACAATGACCCACCTCCTCCAGCCACACCCCACCTGCCTTCAATTACCACTGAATTTATCCCATTAGGTGATTAATTCACTGATTAGGTTAAGGTTCTCATAACCGAAGCATTTCTTCTTTAAACCTTCTTATATTGTCTCACGTGTGAGCTTTTGGGAGACACCTCATAACCAAATCATAACAACCATTTTGCATTTGTCATAATTTCTGAATTAGTTATTTCTATTTTTTTTATTATCTTAACTTGTGTTTTCTATTTGTTATGCATTGCTTGATTTCTTTATCTATGTTCCTTCAATACTGGTTCAGTTTCCCTTATTCTCACTCCAGTTTTTCCCTTTTCTTGCTTTGGAAATTAGTGGTTACCCTTACATATCTAACATAAATTTTTAATTTAGCCAAATCCAAGTGTAACAACCATCACTAAGCTCCTAATAAATAATACAAACACCTAAAAACTCTGAAACTCACACACTCCTAGTACTGTCTAGTATTTTATTTCCATATTCTTTGTAAACCCATGAAAGACTCATTGTAAGAATGTTTTTGGTCATTACAAGATTTTTATCAACATTTTTCCCATCTTCTTCAATCACCATTTCATCTTTCAGTAACTTTTCTCCTCACCTCCACCTGGTGAGCCAATACAGAGGGTCTATAAAATTTCTTAGCATTTGCCATTACACTTTCTCTCTTCCTCACTCCCCCCACCGTCTCTCTCTTGTTAACAGTTGCCAGTTGGATATGCAACTACAAAATGATGCTTATTTTATCTCCACATTCTGAAAATATTACTGAAAACAACAATACTGCAATGAATCTACCTGTCTTTCTCCCTTATTGCTTTTACAATTTTTTTTCTTTAATACGGTGGGACTTTACTACAGTATTTTCAGGTGAGGATTTTTTTTAAAAAAAAGACACATAATGGAAAAGGTATTATGATTTTTTGACTTCTGCAAATTCTGTCTTAATCTCTGGTTATAGTTGGTTTGGCACTGTCTCTATCCTCCTTTTTCAGATCTCTTTGTGTAAGTTGGAGTATCTCTTTATACACTCTCTCATTCAGTGTTTTCCATCTACATATTAATCTCTTAGAGGCACTCTGAGTGATCTGATTAAATTCCTAATCCAACCATTTTCTCTTATGTTATACATAGGTTTTTTTTTCTCTCCTAATATTATAATTACTACGTAATTATTCTTAGATTTTTTTAAAAAATCTACCTTTTTCTCATATTGTCCTGTTTCTGCCTTGTGATTTCTGCTTCTTTTAATTAATGAATATTTTAAAAGTTTATTAAGATTTGCCTAAGATCTAGAACTCCGGGGTATAATTCTGTGATTTCTTATGTTTCACTCTCCTTCATATCTATATCTTTGTTTGGTTTCAATTATTGGTCTCTGAGATTTTCTTCAGAGGGAGTGATTTGGGGTTGTCCCAGACTATAAACCCCAAATCACAGTTTTGCATTGGCCTTGTGTGATACTTCATGGATTTTCCCAGTTATAGAGAAGAAACATCTCAAACATTAATTCCAGGTCAACAACTGAAGGTTGATATTGGACCTAATTTAGGATGTAGTCCAGATTTAGGTTTCCAAGTCCTTACAGGCAACACTTTTCACACACACTGCCCAAGGTAAGCATCAAGCTCCACTCCATTTTCTTTGGCAGGTGGGAGAGATTTCTTGACCACCCTCTTTCAGGAGGAGCAATCTCTCTGACATAGGTCTCAGCCTAACTATTACTGACCTGAGGCTTCATATCCTGTGCCTAGATGAGGGACAGGCCTAGAATCCAAATGGTGATGCCTACATGTCGATCTGACAATTCCCCCTTGAAGCACACAAAATCATTTCCTGCTCATCTCTGTGAATATAAATTCCCTCTTCATTTCTGGCATCTGGAGATGTCTCCTCTTTGGTTTTCAGCTCAACTCTGCATTTTAATTGTTGTGGTTATATTTCTTCCAATAGATCCACCTATTTTAAGTGAGAGGCAGAATTCTTTTATAACAGCTCAGATTACAATAGTCAAAGTCTTATCATTTTCAGCATCTGTGATTCTTATACCTCCTGTCCTTTATGGTACACTGTGAGAGTAACACTAAAACTGGGTAATATTCAAAACCATCATCGTGGCTAGAATTATGCAAATAGGACATAAGCAAAAACACCTTGAAAAACTGAATCACCAAGAGTCCCATCTAATCCTTTCCAATTATTGAGCATTCATTGAGAACCCAATGAAACGCCTAGGGCCAGGCACTATGCAAGCAAGGAGCATGGGGTGGAACTGGGAGTTCCTTAGTCATATATTCCCAAACTTCAAATCTTATAGGAAAAATGATTCTCAATAATCAACTTTATTGTTTTAAGGTGAATACTACATTTAAAAGATATCTGCCTCAGAGGTATGCAAACTACCAATTGGGAAAACTTCTCTGACTTCCCATCCTGATTTTATAAGTGAGTGATTGGAACTCCAGGATAGGAAATATGACTTTTCTGATATGTATTACATATCAACCAAAATTCAAACAAATTCTTTTCTCTTCACTATTAAAATGGTACTTCTAAGACTGCAAAAATATACATATACCATTTTCACAGTTGGAAACTTGAACCCCAAATTACTGGTAAGCACAATTTTAGTAGATTTAAATTAAGGATTTCTAAAAGCAATAGAGCAAAGATTCATTCTTTTCTTTTCAGTAAATAATTCTTTAAGAATATTCTATGGCATAAGTTTACATTGTGACTTAAGAAAAGTTCATTTATTTGTTCTGTCAATTTTATTTATAATCTTACTGCCCCTAACTATGAAGAATCCCAAGTACTTCTTATCTGTATACAATAGTCCATAATTCACTTCCCATATAACTAGTTAATAAACACATGTATGTGTGACTACTTCATAAGTACATTAATAAATACAAATGAAGATATATTTCTGTGGATAACCCATAAAAATATCCAAATGCCCTTGAGGAGCAGGAGATACATGGGAAATCACCATATTTTCACTCAATTTTACTGTGAATCTAAAACTGCTCTACGCCATAAATTCTATTTTTAAATATTCTCTTTTGCTCAAATATCTGTAATAATAAAAGGAAGTAATATAAGATACATGAAGGATACTAAAAGTAAGTCCCAATTTCTCTTGGAAATCTTCAAGAAAGCAATGAAATTTATTAAGCACCTACTTCTCAGAATGCCATGGAAATTTCTCACACACATGCTTATACACACACATGTACATACATACAATAAATGCATAACTGCGAGTTTTTCCTAAGTTTCTCATACTTAGGGATGTGCCTTCCTTCCAGTTGAATGATATTAGTTTGTAAGCATGACACCTTGGCATGGATGATGCTCTCAGGAGAGGTTGGTATAAAGAATACTGTAGTGGGTGTCAGAGGCTTAGGTTCTAGTCTCAGCTCTACCACTTTGTAACTCAGTTTTCTCATGTAAGGTTAAAAGAGTTGTAACATCAAGATCTTTTTTAGATTTTTCATTCTGTGGTTCTTAAACAGTAGTGGCATTAATGATGGGGCTTTGTCTTATAATTTTATTATGCTTTAGTTATTGGGTACCATAAAATGCCCAGATTTGAACAGACTCAAACTCCAGAGTAGTATATAACACAGACATTTTACAGCACAGTGCCTGAGGTTGGGGGGAACAACTGGAAATTAATAACAAGATTTAAATTAAAGCCTGTGCCAGAAGTCTCTAGAAGAACACTAAATCAGTTCCGACTTTAAGCAATAATAATTAATATCCACTAATCATTAAGTGGGTGATATGTGGTTTCAGTTCCAGGTGCCCAAGCTCCTCTATCTTGTCTCATTATTAAGAATTACAATTGAATGTGCTGCAGATAAAGATTTAGGCAGAGCTTATTTTCATCTGTTTGCTTAATGGACTAGCATCTTCTTGGAATTCAGGGTTCTGGAACTTTATATTGGTGGTGAAATAATTTATGATTGATTTTAACATTCTCTTTCACATCAGGAAAATTGTTAGGATATTTCAAAGCTTGAAACCTTATCAACCACTTCATTTGCTTAAGTGAAAAAACATTAAACCACGTTCTAGAATCTAGCAAAGAAAATGCAGATAATGGCTGTCAATAAGAAAGTCACAAGAGGAAACAAATAATATAAACTAAAAATAAAGCATTATGAAACAGTAACAATGATGTTATTTCAAAATAGCATTCATGTGCAATAATTCCACTGATGATTGTTTTTAAAAAGAATAAAAAAAAACCTCCAGGAAATCGCCCCCAGTGTGTCCAACATGAAGTAGAAATAAGGAGCAGAGTGCTTAGTACATCTTAGACTTTTTATCACAATACTATTCAAGGCAGTTGCCTCATTTCACCAGAATGGCTTTCTGCTCCCTGGGGTCTAGTAACAAGAGAAAGAATCTTTCATCCTTCACCTGGGTCAGTGCTGCCCAATATCCATGTAGGTCATTTTCACTCTTCTAGTAGTCACAGTCAGAAAAGGAAAATACATAGGTGAAACCACTTTAACAACATATTTTATTTAACATAATGTAACTCAAATATGCAGTTAAGATAAAAATGAGATAGTTCACATTCATGTTCTTTGTGCTACGTTATTTAAATCACCTGTTTATTCCACAATCAATATACATCTCAATTCAAACTAACCACTTTCAAGTGCTCAAAAGCCACATGTAGCTAGTAACTATCACATAAGAAAGTACAGCCCTAAACAGTTCTGCATCTTGGCAGACGTATTTCTCCAAATAGTACCTAACTGCTTGCTTTACAAAGCAGTCGTTGTTTCAGAGACTCAAATGTGCACACTGAGAACAGAAAGGTACAGATAACCAAAATTCATGGATGTTCTGAAAAATGCATATCAGAAGAAGGTGCGAGACAAAAAATTACATCCTAAGCCTGCTGGCTACTGTCTTCACTCCTTCTATCTTACATTTGCCTTTCTTCCACCAATACCCTGTCCTTGGTATTGTGCCAAGGTTTATACCTTGGAATAAGACAGTTCTGGCTAGTGTCATAAAATTAACCCTGTGGTAGAAAGGAAAGAACTTACAAAAACAAATCTACAAATAATTAATTATAAAAATGAGAAGTATCCTGCTAAAGTCTTGTTTGCCATGAAGGATGGACCTCACTTAGTCTCTAAGGGGACAAAAAAATGTCTTCCCTTAGGATAGACATTGAAGATGTGTCTGAAAAAGCAAGGAGGAATTAGCTGGATGGAGCATGTCAGTGAGAGGGAATGTGGGAAATGGAAAACAACAGCCTTCCATGCAAGGGCAGCAATAAAAAGTTCAAGGGCAAAAAGGACTTTGGTGAGTCTGAACAATGGAAAGTGTGGGCTGGAATTTAGAGACTAATAGTTTGGAAGGTGGCCCAAGATGAGTACAGATCATTCAGAATGTTACGCACCATGGAACAAGAAGCAATGCAAAAGGCAAGGCTGTCTGGGAAACTGGTTGAAAAGAGCAGAAAACACATGGTACATAGAAAGGACAGTCTCAGGTAACACTTTTAACCTCACTTGCCCATCAAACACACACTGACACAGTGTTCTATCTACACCAGGGCTGACCACCTCTGCTCTCAGCTTTACTGCTGGTGTAGAACTTCAAATACATAGCTGTGAAAAACCTAAATATCACTGCACAAATCTAGTCTTTGATTTTATCTACCTTTTCCTTCTTTTCTTACCCATTATTAATGTAGTCTTTGTCCCTATTGCCTGTAGCAATCATAAAATACATTCGATAATAAAACACAGAACTATGGGTATATAGCTCAGTGGCAGAGCACTTGCATAGAACTTACAAGCACAGGGTTCAGTCCCCAGCACTGCACAAAAAAAAAGGGGGGGGGACAAAGCCATATAAACTAAACAGCTGGCCAAATAGCATAGTTTTTTCCTGCTTGCTATTACTAACCTAGAGCAAGTAAACAGCCAAAAGAGGTTCATTCCAAATAAATGCAACATTCAAAGTTCATGAATAAATAATGCACCTTAATTATGTCCCTTAGATAATAAATTATATTAATCCAAAATATATAATTTTAAATTTGCATTATAAAAATTACTCTGTAAAAGGAATGCCTATATTTCATACTTTTTGCTTCTGTGAGGATAATAAATGAAGTCATAGAAAAGTTTTAAGCATAAAAATGATATAATCAGTATTTTAGAGTCCAGTAGAGTATTCTCAAAAGAGAATAGATAGAAGAATGGGCAGGGAGAAAAACTGGAGAGTAATAACACTAACAATGGTAGACCAATCAAGAGATGACAGTGGCTTGGATTAAGGAGTGTTCATGGAGACAGAAAATAATTTAGGAGGTAGAACTGTCTTGACTTAGTTATTAACTGCAGGTGGGCAGAGAGGGAAATGTGTGGGAGGGCAGCAAAAATAGAAAGTGGAAGTATGTAACCATGGCACAGCCAGAATATTCTTAATAGAGTAGATCCTTAATTGGTCTATTTCCTCTCAAATAACATACTTTCCTCCCAGTATGGCATGGAAAAAAAAGCAGAATTCACACTACTGAGCTAATGAACATCCCTCTGCCATTAGCTACACTCACCACAGAGAGTCTTAACTGAGGAAATAAATACAGCAGTCATCAACTTTTGAGGAGTAAAGCCAGGAGAGTACGTTGTGAATCTTTAGGACCCTGGACAGAGCCTAGAAGATCTACAAAGATGAAAAAGTGGTAAACCAGTTAAGAAAACTGAAGAGAAATTAGAAAGATGGGAATAAAAAGTCAGGTACAGTGGCTCATGCCTATAATCCCACCCATTCAGGAGGTTTAGGTAAGAGGATAGCAAGTCTGGGGTCAATCCTAAACAATTCTGTGAGACTGTCTCAAAAATAAAATAAAATAAAATAAAATAAAATAAAATGGCTGGAGATGTAACTCAAGGTAGAGAACCCCAATCTCTAGTACTGAAAAAGAAGTGCTTTTCAAAAGGAGGAACCAGCTAGTAGTGTTGAGTGCTACCAAGAGGTCATGAAATGAGCACTGAAAGTATCCACCAGACTTAGCAAACTGAAAATCATTAAAAACACCGACAAGAGCAGAGGCGTTGGTGTTAAGTATAATGCTAGATGAGAAACAGATGAAGTATAAGTGCATGTTGAAGAAAAGTTGACAGTAAGTACAGAAGATTTATGAATATGTCAAACATCAACCAGAAGAGAGGTAGGCACTTCCAATCCTGAAAAGGGACTATGGGAAGGCTGCCTGATGTTTTATAAAGACTTAAGCACGCTGAATTGAAAGCAGCAAGAATCTAGGAAAAAATGGTTAAAGGTAAAACACCTTCCCCCTGAACTGGGAGGAATGGGATTTAGAACACAGCAGAATGGTATCTCATAGAAGAAAACAGCATCTTCATTGAAACAGGAGGAAAGGAGGATAGAACAGATGTCAACTTGCTTACTCAGATGGTAGAGTTGAGGAGCTCCCAAATGGGGTGACGCCTCTTTATAGCAAGTATTCTCACTTAAGAGTTCCAATCCACATGTGAAGATTCTTAGAGGAAAAATTAATAATAACCTCTCGGATTACATTTCCCATCTGCTGAGAATCACCCTTTTTACTGAAGATTCCCTCCCCAAATGCCAGGATTGCTTCAGGCAGGTGATTCTGTGTAATGACCCTTAGAACTGGGCACAGACAACCTGGAAGGTAACTGACCTCCCAGGGTGAAAGGGTCTGTCTTAAGTGTCACTAGAACTTGTCATTCCTTTGGGATGAGTCACTTTGCTTTCTCTGTTTTACTGTGTCCACAGCTTTCTCTTTCTGTCCCCAGAGCTAATTACATATATGAGTTTTCCACAGGTTTTGAATACCCTTCTTAAAAGCTCATTAACTCATTTGTGTTTATGTTAGTGTGTAAATATCCGTGTGCACGAGCACACACATGATAACTCTAGATGATGTGTATCCTGGGAATATATCTTAAATACGGTTTGCAGAAATTACTATTTAAGTATCATTTCACTGCTTAATATTCCCTATACAAACTTCATCTGTCCTATGTTCTGAATGATCAATGGCTCAGGGATGCAATGCTTATAAACCTTACCCTCCTAAACAACTTTCAAGTCTCATGAAAAATTACTTTTCTCTTTTCCTTAATGTAGTGTAAATACAAAGTCCCACCACCAACTGGATACCAATTGAAATCCAGGAGAATAAAAATGAATGTCAAAATTAAAGGAAGACTCTGATATAATCATTATTGAAATGATTTGTTTTATTTTTTTTCCTATTATTTCCTCTATATACATGGCAATGTATGAAGAGAAACAAAAAGGTGTCTAAGGAACAAACACAAATTGGAAACAACCCATTGAGTAGGTCATTAAAAAAAATAAAGTAGGTCACAATAAAGTGATTTCTGTTCTTACTTTCCCAATAAAGATGAAACTAGGAGAGAGACAACCTTGAATAATGGAACAACATTGACATTAGAGTCAAAAGCTAGAAGAACAAAAAAAGGAATTGAGGTTTACTGAGCACTTAAAATATTCCAGCTCCAGGGCTGGTGCCTTCATATTCTTTAATATTAAAGATGTCAAACTTTCCACAAGGTTGACACTAACCTATGTGGTGTTCCCCTTATTCCTAATATGCATATCTCTATGAGTAACAATACAAATAATAATATGAATATGAAAGTGGGCAATGGCTGGCAGGATCTGCACTATATTAGAAAAAGAATACCAGGAAATATTCATGGTGTCCTCGTCTCATATGTGGTATGACTACATTGCAAATCCTAGGATCACAATCAGATCCCACTATTAGCCAGTGAATCATAACATGCCCAGGCACGCCTGCCTATGGGAATACCCTACAGAGGAGCTGGTTAATATTTTATAATGATTTCTCAGAGGAAGAACTTGAATGACACCTCCTAGTTGGCCTGTTAGTGATTTCACAGAATAGATGTGACAAGTATAAGAACAGTTGGAAGCTACTCCAAAGCTCAGAATTTTAAGGTTCAAATAAACCCAAAGTGTACCTAATTATCTAGAAGGGTAGACATCCAATGATATCCTTTTTTTCTTAGGTCCAGAGAAGGAAAAATACTTATTAGTAAATGAGTTCATAAAGCCATGTCTGTTTAAATGATCTTAAAATTTTTAAAACTGATTTTATTTTATGTCTCACTTCATTCTTTTAATAAATCAGAATAGTTTCTCTTATAAATAGAGTAGTAAAAAAATATAATGACTCAATTATTTTCTCCAATTGAAAATACATAAAATATGGGTTCATAAAAACAAGCAAAGAAAAAGACAATCCAAATCAGTGTAATGAAAGGAATCTCAACTATAGAAAATGATTCATTGTAATACTTCAGGCATTAGGATTTATATTGCATTTCATTTTTAAAAAGGTGTGAATTAATAGAGATTAACATATAATAAGTGGTCTTTTTTTTTGTCTAGGTAAATATAATGACACATCAGATATGTTACCAGATGTTGTAGAGCTTACAATTAGAAATCAAATGTGGATGATGCACTAAAACAGTTAAGTCTGTGAAGTCTTTCAATAACATAATTTTAATATCATGATAAATGGAATAAGCATTGGAGACCAAGTGTAGAAAGTAAAATAAAATTTAAAAATTAATGCTATTTGTTTGTAAATTAAAGCCACTATAAGTTGATGTTTCAAACCAACATTTCACATTTTCAAAAACAACTTGCTATGTAATACCGGACTAAGGAATGCTATAAATAACCATGAAATTTGAAAATACATCTTAAAAGACACTTGTTTTTTTAAAAATGAAACCTATACTAAAAATAACAACAAAATGAATCACAACTTCCCGTTATATCTTAGAAAATAAAAAGTAGTATCAAAATTTTATTACTTACTTTCTGATACTGATATCCATAATATCAAATTATTGGAAAAAGACACCCCCAAAATAAAAAGAAAAAAAAGTAACCAAGAAAAAAAAGAGATAATCTCACGATGAAACAGAACTGAATAGCTAACTGTTTTTTTTTTAAAGTCTCAAATTAATAAAAATATACTCTACAAATTTCTCCAGAGGTCTGTGACAATCTAGATTGAGCATATGCTCATGGAATAGGCTAGGAGCTACTTGCATGCATTTTAATGCTATCTTTTCAACATGAGTATGACCTTATTAAAAATAAAACTAAGCATTCCTGGCCTTTAGTGTTTAATTGATTCAGTAAAACAAAACAAAAATTTGATCAATTCCACTTTATTTTAATTCTACCTAAGATCAGTTTTAAATTTTTGATACAAGAGGGTATTTTCTTATGCAGTGTTAAGACTCACTTTACAAAATGCATAATTTCTGTGGGAGGTTATCAACCAGAGAAGTCAGGTACAAGATCCGATTAGACTAGATGGCACAAAACTGAATGTAAGGAACAAATGGTGAAATAAATATTATGTCTGATTAAGCTCATCACCCATCATACCTGGGCAGCAAAAAGAACTTCCTTTACTTGCATAAAACATGCTAAAGGTTTCATTTCAATTTTAAAATATTTAATCTCAACCAAGAAAGATTCCATGGTAACCCAGGTGTAACAAGAAAGAGCTTTCCTGCAGGTTGGTCACAACCACTGCCTCATTGTTTACGAAAAACGTACCAGTGCCCATGAGTTTTGTTTCCTTAGATTAGAACAGATTCAAAATGGCTACTTAGATTGCGAACTATGTGGGAAACATCAGAGTAGAGGGGAGGAGGATTTGTGTGTGTGTGTGTGTGTGTGTGTGTGTGTGTGTGTGTGTGTGTTGTATTTCTGAGCTTCAGCAAATGCTGGGACCTACAGCCATACAGTTTCCCATCTCTATTCTTTTGTTTGTTTGCTTACTGCCCACGTTTACTGCCTATTGAAGTTCTCATCTTCCCCAGCCTGTCTCAAATGCCACAACAGAGTGTGGGGGCTGTGGATAAGCACACTAAGAAAGGATAAAGATCAGATGAGACAGGATCCCAGGGAATCATCTTAGTCACTTTGGGGCCATTTAAGGGTGCTTTTGTAAGCAGTTGGAAACCTTTGCAAAGGTTTTTATAGAAAAGTTGCATGATGTCCATTTGTAAAAATCCTGTATAAAAAATTATCAGACAGTCAAGAAAAAGGAGGTTGAGACATCAGATAGGAAACTTCACAACATTTCAGGCTGAGAAAAGCAGTCCCTAATGATGGCAGAAAAGATGAAAAATATATATAGATGGTATAAAATCTGTCAGCTATGTGATGTCAATGACTGCCTGAATCATCTTGCTCTCCATTATAGGTCACAAAAAGTCTTTGGTTAGTGCTTGATAAATAAACCAAGGAATAAAACATTAGAGATAAAAAAGCCAGGAGATCTGTGACTGGATATGAGGCTAATAAGGAGATGAATCAAATGTAAGTACTGTTCCCAGCTTGACAGACAAGATGTTTGTGGTCAGAAAACATCCAATATTTTTAAGTGTTTATTAGGTACAATTAGTAGTCCATTCACTGAAATAGTAAACTCAAAATACAAGGCAGATTGGGATCTGTATAAAGATAATAATAATTTCAAAGTGAGGCAAATTTATTTGAGTTGCTGGTAGAGCAACTACATGGTGTTATCTTAGCATGTTATTAGATTTGTATGAAGAACTCAGATGTCAAGCATGGGTGGTAGAAGGATACCCTCATCATTATACAAAATACACGTATGAAGATGTGAATTTGGTGTCAACATATCTTGTATACAAAGATACGATAAATTGTGGTATAAAGGAGTATTAAGAATTGTAATGCAAAATAATAATAATAATAGAGCTTATGTAAAAAAATAAATAAAAATTTTAAAAAAAGAAATATAGAGGAAACAGGTGAAATTAATAAAGGTGAACTTATTCCAGGAGAAATCATAGCACAGAAAGGAGAAGAAAATAGGAATGCCTCTATTAAGGCTACTTTTCTGCAAATGTTCATGTTCAGAAAGATAACTCAGCTATCACAGACCCAGCTGACAACAAATTCAAGAACTAGAAAAACAAAAACTGTAAGAAACAACTTCATTAGGATGGTACAAATACTATAATAAAGGTACCCACAGTGTTAAGTAGGTGCCCAAAGCAGAAGGGGAAACTCGTACCTGGAAAGTGGGTCTGAATGATGAATAAGGGCTTGTATGAACACAAAGGGGACACACTCAACTACGATTTGGGGATTAGCAAGATGTGTCTCTCTTCATTATGTTAGTTCACTCACTGCAACAGTGAAACTGTGAACAACAATATGCTCAGAACTCTTAAAACTAAACACAGCAAGGCCTTTGAGCAGATAGCTCACATGCTGTGACATCTACCTGTGAAAGTGCCTGAACCAATTCAGATGAGGTCTAGACCAACTGGTGACTTCATTTAGAATGCAGGCAAAATCCTCTTTTGAAAATCCCAAGAGTTTGGAGAACATTAAAAAATAATAAAAACCCTACTGTGAAATTATAAAGTTCTTTTCTCAAAGCACATTATAAACAGCAGTTGCAAGGTCAGCTAACCAAATATTACTGTGCAAAGGGATAAAGTGATCTCCTAAGGGCCTCTCAGAAATTTTAATCTACACATTTCACTCTGGATTCATCAGAGCAAATCTGGATGATGACATTTGATTCTAAGCATTACTCTCTACAATCATATTGTGGATGGTCAACACACCTCCTACATGCAAAGCAATTTTAGGTGCTATAAATCTTTTATCTCAAATATTTTCTTTCTAAATTTAAGCTAGGTAAACTACTAACATCCTGATTTTCAGACCAGAAAATCAAAGCTAAGAAAGTTTAAATAAATTGGCCACATCTCTCTTAGCTTCTGAGTTTGTTAACATTTCCATATATCATGTTACCTATATGGAAAGGCTTGGAGCCACACTACATTTGAAAGAACTGAAGAACTAGGGAAGACTTAAAATTGGTGGTGATAAGATACAGAATGAAGAGGTAGAGTGAAGGCATGTGTCATAATCTTAGTTTTCAGTTGTCTAAATCCTTGCCACTTGGCCTGCAGTCACTTGACCAACACTGGCATTACTTAGGGAAGAATGATAAGGCCATTCCAGACCTGTTGAATCAGAATTTTCATTTTAACAAGATCCCAGATGACTTATAGGCACATTAATGTTTGACAAACAGGGGTCCAAAGTACTACTATAAAGGAAAGGATTAGAGTTGTGTTTTTCTGTTTTTGTTTTTCCCCAAAGACTTGAACTTCCAGGAGACCAATTCTGGATTAACATGGGGGAAAATAATCATTTAATAATCAGAGTTGACAATACATGTGATGGTTGACCATTAGAGACAGTAAGGTTCCAGACACTTTAACTGTTCAGGTTGAAAGCCAGACTACACATGAAATTGTTGGTGTTATATGTTGCCACTACCTCTAACCTCCTTACAAGAAGGGTTTGTGTCTTTTTCTCTGTGGATCCACTCTTCAGTACTAGTTAAATTTTAAGTAAACAATGGATATTTGTCAAATAATCCAAAATGTGGACAAATGAACAGTGATGATGGGGTCAGAGGAATTTGAATATTAAGTAAATTAAGTGATCTTGAAAGTCCTATAGGACCCTGAGATGCTATGATTGCAACATTAACGGTGTGTAGCTATGCTTTTAATTGTACCTGTGTGTGATAGAGCTGAATAAAAAAAAAAAAAAAGAAACTCAAAGTTTCCCAAAGAATCACAGTGTGTGTGTATGTAAAGATGACTCTACTTAAAAGTATGTATAAAGCATACTTCTGTGTATTCTCCACCAGGAGCAATAATCTGTGTTTACCTGGTTTTGCCAGGCTGATGTCTTTGGTAAGATTATTCATTCACCAAATTGATTTTATGTAACATCTATGTGTTAAACCATAGACTTGGCCTTGTTTTGTTAACATAAAACAGATTAATATCCATTTCCATGTTAGGACTAACCTCGACACAAGACTGCATTTGCACCATGTTCTAATAAAATAGTCAACTAGTCAATGATTCAACATTCACCCTCAACACCTATCAAGATAGGGAGAAATAATCCTATAATAGGAGACCTCTAAATTATTTCTTTAATGATTCCTCGTGATCGGTACACACTCTGAGGTGGCTTATGCTTCACAACCTGATGACCTTCTCTTCATAAATAAAGAGTCCTTCTCATGGAAGGTTAAAATTGACTTGTAATATACTTCAAACTCAGGGAGAAGGCAAAGCTTATTTTGGGTGAGGTAATGTAATCAATGGGTCAAAAGATAAAACTGAATCTTCCTATGTCTATTATAATCATACTGCACAGATAAAGAAATGCACAAAAATAAAGCAAAAAGTTCAAATATCAATAACACCTAAAGAAACAGATAACAGAGGCACATATGAAAACACAAAGTCTAAAATATCACTTAGGCAATATTTTAATTATTTTAATTTTAATTATAACCTTCCTTTCTAAATCTTCTAGTGTTACCACTAATGAGTGCAACTAAATGTGACTAACCATCCATAATATTAAATGTGATTATCCTAAGAGAATGTCAAGCTTGATATCCAGTTAATGTAGGTTTCTTCCTTCCTTAATCAAAGGAAGTTCTGATGAAAAACATACCTACAAGGTCTGGGAAATTTAGAAACTTGATAATTAATGTTAGTTTGCTTTTCTACTTACACTGCAATTTATATGGCATCCTGTACTTTACTGCTTAACTGCCCATTGCTTAATTAAAACTGTCCTGGAAAAATGACATTCCACATTAGCTTATTCAGAAGTAAATCTCCATCTTTCACTTTATATTCATAACCTCCTTTCCTGTTTTTTGTTGTTATCTTCTGAGACTACACTTGTCAATAAATAAATGTACTTCCCATTAAAACAAAAACTGGTTCTACAGTTCTATTAAATCCTTCCAGTGCCTAAGTCCAAGCATAGGTAACAAGCCTATCTTGAATGTTCAATGAAATGCTAGAAACTAAAATAATACAAGGACAGTTTTAAATTTTTAAAATTATCAATTCATATTCACTTACATTAATGAATTCAAGAACAAATAATGTAGAACAGTTAAATATATGTGTTAATCTTTTGCTGTTCCATTTTCTGTTCATGCCAAATCTTCTAAAACTTCATATTAAACATATCATTAAGCTATTATATCTGACAAACAGATATCTTAAAATCTACCTGGAGTATTAATACCAGAAATACACCTCAAGAATGATAAAGCTGAAAGGAAACTCATAAACTATCTCTAACAGTAATCCCTTTATTCTGAAAATGAGGAAACTAAGCCAAAGAGAAGCAAAAAGATTTCCCCCAAGGTCTTAAAGACTCCAACTCCTGGTCCAGTATTATTTCTATGACATCATATTACCTTGGACTGAATCAAAAACCTTTTACTCATCTTTTTTAAAGGCTAAGGTTTTTAAACCAAGCAAAAAATAAATACAGAGGACCGTAGCATGCACAGAAGACTTACTTAATGCTGCTATCAATAGCTTTAAGGGTAAGAGATGAGAAAAGAAGAAAGCCAATGAGGTAATAAAGAGTTGACAGAAAGAAGCTTTTTCATTAGACCCAATCAATATTGTATTCCCCCACCACTTAGAGCTTCACCAAGGAAAGTGAAACTAGAATGAATATGTTCTCCCAAAGGTATTTAACACTAAAACGACTTGTTGATCTCAACTATAAACGTAGGGACCAGGCATAACTAAATTTGAAATCAATGACAAACGTTATTCCCCATTAACCTAGTGTTAAGAAACTAAAGCCAGTCAAGATAGAGATGGGCCCTGTACCAAATTGGCTCTGCTATCCAATTCCCTTCAACTTCTGGAGCAAAGGTATCAATTAATATAAAGATATTCCTTCTTTAGCATTGCCCCTTGATACATGGTTATTGTGTTGATAAAAGAGTAAGGGCATGATGCTGTTAGGAAAAGCTCACACTGAGTTAAACAAGGCAATTAGGAGTTGGGTTGGGGAGGAAGAAAAGGCATGGGGTTCAAGCATTCAGCAAATAGGTACATATCAAATGAAAATGGATTCATAAAAATTTTTGTATTTTAAAATCAACTGGAAAGAAATTAATATTGGCCTAAAATACAAGTTAATTTTCTTGCATAGAATTTTCATATTCGTGTAGAAATTCCCTTAAAGCCTAACTAGTATTGATGCCATGAGCATATGAGTCAACAGTGAAATTACTTTTATTTGGATGAGATGTTTCTGACCATCTACTGTGTAGAAAGCATTGAAATGACTGAGCTGTGGTCCTCAGGAATTCACACACCAGTGACAGAGAGATAGGTACTCATGCAGTATTTATAGGACAAGACAGAACTGAACTGCAGACAATATAGGTACAAAGAGTGAGACAGACAGCAATTCTTTCCTTCTGGGAGGGTCTGAGAAAATCTAGCAGAAAAAGCTGAGAGTTGGGCTGGGCTTTGAATACTGGGAAGATTACAGCTCCGTGGATAAATGAGGAATTATTTCTGGAGAAGATGGGCATGGAGGTTAATGGTTTCCCTCATAGAAGGAAAAAAACAGCCATAAACCAAAGGAAATGGGGAGATGAAGATCAATGTTCTGAGAGTGTTAAGATGGCTGGGGTTTGTGGGGAGGGGTGGAGAAAGGACCTTGATTTTGTGGCCGACTCATGCCCATGATCTAATAACAAAACTCTATGCTCCCGTCAGGCCTTGAACCCACGCATGCATTTTAAAAAGATACATTGTGGCTTTTTTTTAATTAAGCAAATATGATTTTCCTTAATATGCAGACATTTAAAGAGAAACTGTCCGATAGGGCACAGCAAAACCACAGCTTAGAACACAGAGTTAACAAATCTTAATTACACATGGCCCTACAGGAAAAGGATGGGGACTTTCTCCTTATTTCTATACACCATTCCCATTTGCATGACATACAGATACTCAATAGGTATCTGGCAATATAACTTGACTAATCCTGTTTAAAAGCAGCTACCCACATTCATATTACTCAAACAGAATAGGTAGATAGGTCTTGCTGCTAGCATTGGACACTATCCCACAAGGAGGCAGCTGTGATGTAGCAGTAAAATTCACCATGTAGACTTACAGTGAATGCATGTGTGGGTTCAAAGCCTGACTGGAAGATAGGGTGAATCGATTACAAAGAGCTCTGAGGTTCCCCAATTCAAACCCACCAACACTGAAAGTCATAAATCTTACTGGGTGGACCTCCCAAGGTCAGATATTCATCCTTAAAGGCAGGATATATAATGACCTGAAGCAGAACTTCATACCAAAGCATCAGTTCCAATAAGAGTTTTTAATCAGAATTCCACACACTTGCCTAGATTAGAATAATGAAACCAGGTGGAATAAGCTTGCTGCTCTCCAGACCTCAGAGGTGTATCCATCAGCTCCAGAGTGAATGTGATTGCTTAGCATAAAAAAAGACAGCAGGACAGAAGATCAAGTGAAAGTAAAAAGAGTCAGAACTAAGGAACCTTCATTTCACCAGACCAGAAATTACCCTGAAAGGAGAGACTCCCAACCAAGATGGTAGTCCCATTAACAGAATCGTAAAGAATGGGACTAATTATGGTATGAGTGTGTCCCTCAAAGGTTCCTGTGTTGGAGATTTAATCTCAACTGTGGCAATGTGAGTGGTGGTAGGACTAGTAAGAGGGGGAGCCTAGTGGGAGGGCACTGAGAAGCATCCCAGGAGAGGGATTACAGTAGTTCTCATGGGACCTCAGTGAGTTCCCTGAAGAAGTATTGTTTTAAAAGAGCAAGAATGGCCCATCCTAGCTCTCTGGCTTCACAGCTCACCCTGGGATCCCTCTCATACATGCTCCTACCATGATGTTATTCTCCATGTGACACAGCCTAGGAGGCCCTCATCAAAGATGAGCACATATTGGTGCCAAACTCCTAAGTGTCCAAAACTGTGAGCTAAGTAAACTTATTTTATTGACTTATTACACTGAATTAAGAATTTCATTATAGCAAGAGAAAATAGAAGAATACAAACTCTCAAGAAAACAAAGTCACCCGGCTCATAGCACTTCAAAGAAGGGAATTTTTGAGGAAATACCAGGAAAAGTATGATTTCAAGACAAATTTCCTTCTAGGCCCTGATTTCCTCCTGACCTGTGGGTCGTCAGGGAGTAAACAGACTGCTTGGGAAACCAGAGCTGCAGAGTGTGGAGGCGGCCCATCCACAATGCTGCCAACTCCTTCCCTGAACAAAAGTTGCAGAGGATAATGGCCCAGGACCTGCCAGGAAAAGAAAGGTGAGGCCAGGAGGCAATCAGAAACTCTCTTTACTTTTCGTTAGGGAAAGAAAATCTCCAAGCTTTCAGAGGAATAGCCCACAAGAGGAAGGCAGAGGGTGCCTGGGTTTCTCTCAACACAATTCTTTTCCTAGGAATCAGAGCTTCTGGACCATCTCCTCATATACCATCTCCCTTCCCCTCATGGCCATACTCCCATCACAAAATTCCACCACCATCCTCCTTTGAAGTATTAAAGCATGACAGCCATACAGGTTTAAGGCACGCTCTAGTGGAAACATGGAATTCCTTAGAAGTTGAGATTCCCTTTATTTTTCAGCATTTTTTGGTTAATTGCTCACTCATGGATAACTCTTCTCCAACCCATCCCTCTTTAGGCGATTCTGGGCTGCTGTCCTTTCTTGAACACAGCATCACATGTGGAATGGCTATTCTGTGGGCACCACAGCTAGAGCTCATTGTCTGAGAATGGAACCAACACCTATCACAACCGGGCAATTTGAATATGAGCTAACCCTCTAAGTTTGGTACTTATTTCAGTTGTTCTCCCAGTTCTTAATTATTGAGGAGTATAGACTGATTTGAGGGCACAATTAAGGGGATCTGGTTCATCTTTTGAAGTCCCCAAATTAAAGTACAACATTTAAGTCACTTACATTAAAAAAAAAAAAAAATCTCTTCTGGAAATTTTCACTTATTTTTCTCTTTACGGTAACTTCTGTAAGCTTATAGCTTTTCTCCCACAAACCTCTTTCACACTTTATTTCAATCCCCTTTTTGACCTTAGATTTTTAAAAGTCTAAAACACAGCAAAAGACCAGATTTAATTCCTAATCCCTGAAGGGAGAAAAAGGGGGGGCAGAGACTGATATTTTAGACAAATTCAACCAAGGCATGTGTTTTGGGGTAATATCCAAAGCAGCACACAGGAACATGGGCTGTATCCTAGGAAGCTGGGAGCAGATTCATGTTTACGTCCCAGTCATGGGTGTTTTTCTCCTGAGGGAGGAGCACTATCATTAATGGCTTTCCAAGCTAAAAAGGCCCTCAGACAGCCAACTTATTTTCGAAGAAAGAAACTGAGACTTATTTCCAGCACGGGCACAATGGAAAGAAAACTTGATTAGGAAAAACAAATCTAAATCCAAATCTAGAATCTAATTCTAATTAGCCCTATGAAACTGAAGGCCCCCATCTTGTAGGACCTTAGTAGAGATATTGACTTCAGAATCCCTTTTTCTCTGTGACCTGCTCAATGAGTTGCTGCGCCATCTGCTCATAGCAACAGAACTGCAGTGACACTGGCAAGATGTGAGGCACTGAGAATCTTGTGCTGGCCAGAGTACAGGTCCTGTTGTTGGGAACTCACACTTTGATCAGGAAGATGAGGCACACAAACATATATACATGATGAATCTAAATTTTGGGACACCATAAAGTATCCACCAATGAGAAAAAGGAACATACTTATGTGGCCCTGTATATGTTGAAGTCCTAAAGCCCCCAGGTGATGGTATTAGGTCAAGGGGCATTTGGGAAGCAGGCCATCTGGCGATGATAGCAGAGCCCTCATGAATGGGATAAGTGTCCTTATAAAAGAGACCCTAGAGAGCTGTGTTGTTCTTCTTCCAAGTGAAAAAAGCAGCAAGAAGGCTGCCATCTATGAACTAGGAAAACAGACTCTCACCAGATACTAAATCTAGAACCTGGATTTTGTTTCCCAAACTCTAGATCTGTGAGATATAAATTGCTGTTGTTTGGATCACCATTCTATGGTTTTGTTATAGCAGCCTGAATGTACTAAGACAGAGGATCATGCATATAATTGAAATTAGTATACACAATTTCTAAGCATCCGAAATAAGTTCCTAAAGTCATTAAACACTAAATTAACTTTAGTTTAAGTGCCATAAGGTATGAAAGGAAGGGATTTGAACAGGTTAGTGATTCTCAGCCCTAACCAACCACATATTAGAACAACTAGGAGGTTAAAAACAAACAAAATGAATGGGTGATGCCTGGGCCCAGAATACACACATTAAATCGCTTTCTGGGTGTGTGGCATTAGAACATTTTTAAAACCCTCAGTTGATTTCATCTTGTACTTATTGCTAAGAACCACTAGCTAGCTAATATAAGCTCATAGCTCCAACTTAGAGCTTGTGATTTCATCCTGGCCCATGTCATCTTTCTCTTCTAGGAAACCATGTTTGGTCTTAGGCCTTGCAACTGTTTGTTGTGACCCCTGGAATACCATTTAGAAAGAACCTTATATATATATAAACTCCAACAAGGAAGCATTCATGTAAGTATGGTTAAAAGCAGGGAGCCTGGGGGATATAAATACTACAAACTAATCAAATGACTAATAGCCGGCAAACAAATAAGGAGAACTTTACAAAACTCTTTCTACAAAGTCATCTGACCATGCAAAGACCAATGAACTTCTAAACTTACCTACAAAATCCATCAAGTACCATACTTAGGAAAACCATTCCAAAATTTGGATATTTAGGACTGAGGTCTGTTAGGCACCATATATTTTATTTCAATTTTAAAAGACTGGGAAAGCTTAGCATTTTCTACTGTCTGTAATATTTGTCCCTGCCTGGCATATATTTGCTTATAGAATTGTTCTTGCTAGGTAATAGCGCCTAAGTGATGAAGGAGGGTGATCATTGTAAAGGGTTCCTTCAGAGCTCATACAAGGCTAACCTTATACAGATGGGTATCAAAGACTCTCATCATATTGTGAAACTATTACACAATGAACAATATGCAGTTCTCCCCTTAGCATACCATAGTGCTATGTAGTTCAGCAGTTATGTTGTTTGAGCCACATGGACTGTGCCTTCTCTTCAGTGTTGCTCCATCTCAACAAAGGAGCGATGCACTCTTGAATTGTTCAACCAGGGATCACCCAGGCACCTTCTTCTCCTGACCCAGTCTGCCTTTCATCTGTTTGCTGTTCCATCTCTACCCAGTCTCTTTCATGTCCACGGGCAGTCTCTTATCTGTGTCAACATCACCTATAGCCTAGACCAGCAGTTTTTAAACTGTTCAGTTTTGGAATCTGTTTACACTTATAGAAATTATTGAATATTCCCAAAGAGCTTCTGCATAGGTGGCTTAGAGCTCTAAATATTTGCTGTATTTACAAATTACAATAAATTTTTTCAAATATCTACTCACTAAAAATAACAATAATTGGGGCTGGGGATGTGGCTCAAGCGGTAGTGCGCTCACCTGGCATGCGTGGGGTGCTGGGTTCCATCCTCAGCACCACATAAAAATAAAATAAATATGTTGTGTCCACCGAAAACTAAAAATAAAATATTAAAAAATTCTCTCTTAAAAAATAATAATAACAATAATAAACCCATGTAAGCACCGTGTTCTAATAAAACATATCTATATTTTCCCAATAAAAATTAAGGAAAAGACTCATTTATAAAGATGTTTGTAAATCACTCTAAATTATCCGGCTTAGAGAAGTCAGCTGAATTCTCAAACCACATATTCAATCTCTTGTCCTGTTTTTGTTTTTGAAGGTACATAAAGAAAACTCCAGGGGACACTCATGTCACAATCAGTAAAAAAGAAAAAGGCAAATAACTAGTATTATCATGAAATATTTTAATGAAAATAGTTTTGACATTGTTAAGCCCACTGATAGATTTTCAAGATGCTCCCAGGGCCTTTGCATCACACATTGACAACTGCTGGCCCAGACTCAGAACTTAAGCCTCCTCCCTGTTCCTTTGCTTCCACATGGACTCCCTTGCAATCCACTCTCTTCTCCAAAACCAGAGTGCCCACTTAAAAATACAAATCACATTCTATCACCTCCCACTCCTGCCCTGCTTTGGATCCTGGATTAAAACACAAAATCCTTCCTCAGTCTTTCCAGGCTGGGCACAACTTGGTCCTCGCCATGCTTGCCAGCAGCACCTGTGCCCTCTCCCACATCTCACTGCTCCAGCTCCCTCAGTTTCTCCTAAAACATTCATGGCAACGTCACACAAGCTGCGCCCCCCCCCCCCCGCCTTGTAGGCTCTTCCATCCCTCTTTGTCTCATCCTTTGGAGCTCTACTCAGTCTTCCTCACAGAGGCATTTCTTGACCAAATAGGAGACCGAGTATCTTCATTTTACAAATAGGAAAACCAAGGCTAAAAGAGATTCAGAAACTTGCCTAATGTTTGTACAAATACTATATCCAGAATTCAAATTGTGATTTCACTCCAAATTCCACATATTTAACTGTTGTGTTACATTTTCACTTAGATGGTAACTTAGAACAAAAAAAAAAAAAAGGACTAAAATAATCCCACAGGGCTCTCTTGAACATGACATTAACCTCTTTACTTTCAAAAACAGTTGAAGCAATTGTTTATTTGCTTATTTATTTTTGGTGGTCCTGGGAATTGAACCCAAGGGTGTTCTACCACTGAGCTAAATCCCCAGCCCTTATTATTTTTTTTCTTTGACACAAAGTGCTACTAAGTTACCCAGGCTGACCTGAACCTCGTGATTCTCCCGTCCCAGACTCCCAAATTGATAGGATTACAGGTGTGCTCCACCACAGGCAGAAAGTCCGCCTCATTGGGTCCAAGTCTCCTGATAGACCCTTATGTGCCCCAAATGACATTCCTAGATGTCTCTGAGGCTCCTGACTTGCAAAAGGTATATCCCAGCCACGGGCCAGGACCAGCACATAGCACAACCATAGGGTACGTTATTTGTACTGGTCTGAAGCTCCCTACCAGCCTTTCCACCTTATTCTTCCTCCCTGGGGGCTCTAGATCACATACAGAGCAAAGAAATCAAGAAATCAAGTTTAACATTTCTCAAACTCTCCATGAATTTCCTCCCAACAATAATATTCCAGCCTCAAATCAAATAAAATTATTTATATTCAGGGCTTCTTAGATCAAAGTGATGGAACACAAGCACAGATAATCTACAGAGGGAACTGGGAACCACATGACTTCTTAGTCACTTTCTGATTCCATGAACCTGAACAAGTCTTTCTGGCACTTGGAGGATTGGCTTATTCAGTTCTAAGATGAGGCTAACTGCCTTAGTGGGTTGCTAAAAAGAATAAAAGGCACAAAAAAATTATGAAGAAACTGCAACTCCTGAAGGCATGCCATTAGAGAAAATCCCAAAAGTACTATATTAAGTGTGTCCCTATATCTAACAAGGCTGTCTTTGAGAGCCTGCATAAAATGCATAATAATTCTAAAAGAAAAAGTCAATAGCAAATATACATCAAGATGAAGCACTTAAAGAATAGATAAGAGTTCATAGATGAACTCTAGATAGGGCAGAGTTGTTGGAGGGGAAGGGAGGGGCATGGGGTTAGAAATGATAGTGGAATGTGATGGTCATTATTATCCAAAGTACATGTATGAAGACACAAATTGGTGTGAATATACTTTGTATAAAACCAGAGATATGAAAAATTGTGCTCTATGTGTGTAATAAGAATTGTAATGCATTCCACTGTCATATATAAATAATAAAAAAAGAATAGATAAGAAAAAGTGCTTCACTACCAACAAATTTCCCAAACCAAATCCACACTGTAATATCCATGCAAAAATAGTTTTTACCAAGAATAAGAGCAATGTAATGGCACAAGAGTAAGCCCTAGACTTTTTTGAAATACAGTTGTAGGAGACAACCCTTTAGTTCATAAAGATCTTCCAAAAATGTTCCCTGCCTTCTCAAATACAGAGACTACCTCATTTCCTGCAAATTGTTTTTTTCTAATTCTGTTCAAGGATATCAACTTCATTAAAACTTTAAAGACTTAATCCTGAGTTATGGCTTGATGAGATCTCTGTGGGATGAAAGAAATCAAGAGATCACAGTACCTGCTATTTTAAAATGTTCTTACAATGGAAATATAATTTGTTGATGAGAATGCATTGCTGCAGAGAAAAATCGAATTTGAAGAAAAAAAATTGAAATATTAGCTTAAACCCTAGGGTGAGCTTCTAAAAAGAAAATCTGTTTTTTTTTAAACAAACATCAAGGCAAATATCACTTAATTAGGCTGATTTTATATTTCAGACATGAGTCATATTTCTGAAAGAGAAAATTCAAAGTACTTACAATATATGTAAAATATCACTTTTCATACAAAGTAAGTTTTGATTTAGCTATTGACCAAAATTATTCAATTTATAAAAATCTAATTTATATTCATGGGTCACAAGATTAAGCATTCTTTTACTTCTCTTGTTACCTTTTTTCTTGAAGATTCTATTTTCTATGATGATTTCTTCCTCTATATGAAAGGAAAGCTTTGATAGTAAAACGTTGAATAGGAATACTGTTAAATTCCATACATCTACCAAAACAAGTTGGAAGAACATCAGAACATTATAAACTACAATTTTCATAAGAGGAAAAAAACCACTCAGAAAAATAAGACAAATAAAAATCAAGAAAATTTGGTAAAATTTCAATCACTTCTTTGATTTATTTTATCACAGATAAATTTATATTACATTATTTTTGAAGGTAAGGGCATATAAAACAAAACACTTATATTATGAAAAATAGCTGATTTTTCTTAGGTGAGGGATTTTTCCTAAGGATGATTTTTGTTTAATGTTCTGGTTTAAGGGAAAAACTAAATTATACAGAAAAACAATAAAACCACCAAGATCCCTTAAAATATTCCAATTTTTGATTCATTTAGTCACTCTGTACTTTCTAGAGAGTCTCATTTAGAAGCGAAAGAGTGACACTGGATGACCTCCAAGATCACAGCCACTCAGACATTGAGACATTCTATAAACACTTTCCCGTGTTGATGATGAATGCTACCCACTAGCTGCAATAACTCTAAATTAAAACATCATTTTGGAGTCAGTCATTTGTACATGTGCTTCTCTGCAAAATAAAACAAATGTTAAAATGAATAACCCATGTAATTCATATGGATCTACTAAAAGCCTAGACACAGCAAATCAAGTGGCATCCACATTTTAGCACATATTCTAGCAAACACGTAAAGAATGACTCAAATAATGACTATAAGAATTCACTTCTCTTTATTAGAAAGTGCACAACAAACCAACAAGTTCTGAAGGCCTAATGAGCCAGGACTGGATCCAATGACCTCAGTCAAACTTCCAATACAGGGTCTCCAACAATTCACTTCCAAAGAGCTAATGGCCCCCCTCCCCCAGTGCTCAATGGGTCATAATTTCTAGGTTGCCTATAGGCTGTCACTATTAGATTTATTTAGATAATGCGTGTGTAGCTATAGCTGGTTGTTTTAGAAGTTCCAACAGTCTTTTTTAGCCTTTGCCTCTGTCATCTGGGAGGTATATTCCCTTCTCTAAACCATTTTTCCTAATTATAAAAAATAATGAAAATAGTAGTACCAAGCCCTAAAAAATTAAATAAATAAAATTATTTCCATCCTTTAACAGAGTACACTCTCCTCTTCTTCAAACTACCTTTTCTGTGTTATGTTGTAAAGAAGATAGGGGGAAAACATCTAGCAAATGTAGTTCTAGCCCCAATCTTGCCACAGTCTTACATGTGTAACTTTAGAGAAAATATAATCTTGCTGTGGCATTAGGATGTCTCATCTATACGGGTCAGGATTTTGTTGCACAACCCCAGGGTGCAACATCACATTCTACTCCAGAAAGGCATTCATGAAGCATCTAATACCCACTGTGGCCCTGGAACTATGTAATGTGAGGTCCTGCCCTGCCAGTTTCCACATTTTCATGTTGTTTCTGAGATTGATTTTAACATCTAGTCCCTGAACCATACTTTCAGAATCTTCACTGGGTTTATAAAGTTTCAACATTACACTCTCAGAAATTGGTGAACTAAGAAAAGAGATTGAGAGATACTCATTGTATCAGCCCTGGGATCAGAAATACAAGCATGGCCTTTCCCATTAAATAGTTGGCTTAGCCTTACTGCCTCAGCCGCACTCTCCTAGAAAGTCTGTGGAATGTGTGTCTCAGTGTTAGAAATCCACAGTGGAAATTCAGGGCAAATTATTTCATGTCACCACTTCACCATTTGTGACTCAGATTGTAGTTTGCAAGGGTATGGCTTAGAAAGGCTAGTGATTTCAAGAAAAACTCAAATAATAAGTGACTACAAGGCCAAAGTGCTTATAAAACAGATTCCTTCAAATAGAACTTTTCGGTGTTTAACAACTTCCTCCCAATCCACTAAAGAATACATTGTGGAATTGAGATGTGGAAAGTGCTATCTCTCTATAAATAGGCTCAGCCTATATACTACGTGAATCATGGCTTCTGACAGTAGATCAACAAATCAGTTGTTTGGCTTCATTAGTAAGGATAATAGCACACTGTCATATTCCCCAAAAGCTTTACCACACGCCACACTCCAGTTCCTCTAAGCTAAGCTTCAGAACAAACCCCAGTCCATGGTATACAAATGCATTTCTGCTGCCTTGCACCCAACAGTTCCTGCCATCTCTGTGCCAGACTGTTACCATGACACTTTAGGTAAAGAAGTCACCAGTCAAGAGCCTTCCTGGCAAGATGAACACCAACTAGATGAAAAAAAGAAACAGATTAAATAAACACCGGAAAAAAAAACCCAATAAACTCAGAAATTCCTTATTTTCAAATGAGATACTAGGGAAATGGCCACAGGAAGCAAAGCATACAGTCCTCCCTTCCCATGCAAACTTAAGCATTGCAAATTGTTCATTTGCAAATCAGCTTCAACAAAGATCAAATAAGTTTATCTTATCCATTCACAAATACAGTCCACCTGCCATTCCTGTTACCTTGTTTTTAGCTGAGGAGGCTTAGTAGGATTCCAACTAGAGTGCAACAATGTACCAGAGACAGAGATGTAAGAGTCACATTGAGTTCAGAGCCTTGAAGTTTCTTGTACACCATATAATCCCTAAGAGAAGGCTTCCAAACTAACCCTGTGCAACAAAACAGAGGATTTTATTTTCCCCCAATACGAATTGTTGCATGTACAGTGATAACTCCAGCGTTTGTGTAAATCTTCACTTTATAAAATATACATGTCATATCAATTAGATGTAAAATAACAAGAGACTTTAGTAACTCCTGCCTTGGGTTCATTATATTTTTGTTTACTCCTGAAATTTATTACTCTAATGGCAACACAGAATAAAAAAAAAAAAAATGAGCTCACTGATGAAGTGACTAATGTCACAAAGACCCAATGGAAAACAAAACAAGGTGACTTCCTCGCAAGACTTACTTCCCAAATTTTTAAGCTAATCCTAAACCCCATTTGAATGTAACTTATGTGTTTCATTCTTACAACCTAAGAGAATACCTGTGCCAGAGTTGCTAAGGGGCTAACCTAAACTAGTCAACTGATCATAGAACTGGTTCTCTTTCCACCCAGTATTCTCTTTCAGTTCTCCACACCAGAGGTAGAACATCTGCATGTTGCAATTGACTCTGCAGCCACACCCAGGATCAATGTGTCTGATGGAAGCATAGATCTTGACAATCTGCTTTCATTCTCAAGCTGGGATACTGGTGTGGCTTGGACTGGGAACTGTCACACTAAAACTAGAGATATCCAATTTCCCTTTGCTGCGATATATCAAAGAATAATCATTTGAGTTTAGAGTTGAAGAAGAAAATCCTCGTCAGAAAGGTAATGCTATGAAAATCTCTAATAAAGTCTGAGGTTTTGTTCACATTCCCTAAGGCCAAACTGTGGGTGTTATCTTGTTTGAATAATGTCTCAAAAGTGTATGGGTGCAGAGGATAGTAATAGGACAGAAAAGTTTATAAGCAGAGCTTTTGGAAACCATCAAAGTGGCTGGAAAATGGGAAGAGGAAGAGGACTGTGAAAGGAAAATGAAGGAACACTTAGCAAGATGAGATTAAATTTAAGTTCACCTGGTGTCCACTAAATGTCTATCATGTGGTGTTATTAGGGATGTGGAGAAGAGCTTGATTTATCTTTAGGTGCTCAAGGTGGAGTACATATATTCCACAGATGGATGGATGGTTGGATGGATGGAAAAGAAGAGTGATAAAATGATTGAATGGATAGATGGATGGGATGATCATTGCCCTCAAAGACTTTACAAACTATTTGGGATTTGTGTATCTATATATCTGACTCTCATTCTAGTCAAACTGTGTATTGATCAAATCATAAAGTGTTTTCCTGTATATAGGACAAGAAGCTATTAACTGACAAGACAGTGGTTGAAAGAGAGATGTCTAGAAATTAGCGGAGAGGAAAGGCCCCAATGAAAGGGATCCTGGTTTCTTTCCATGAGCTGGAGATCTAGGTGCTTTAAGGAAGGGGGGGAAAGGGTGTCGGCCTCTGGGGAGCCCAGGGTCCGGGCTTCTACTGACCTGGTCTCCGCCTCACGGGCCTCTTGCGGCCGCTGCAGAAGCGCACTTTGCTGAACACCCCGAGGACGTGCCTCTCGCACAGGGAGCGCCCGTCTTTGCTGGGGCTGGAACGGCGCTTGGAGGCCGACACCCGGTCGCTGTTCGACTCCCTCGCCTGCCGCTTCTGCCGGATCAAGGAACTGGCTATCGCCGCAGCCATAGCAGCTCAGCGCGGGCCCCGGGCCCTAGGCTCCACGGCGCCCTCCGAATCGCACTCCGCCGGGTCGAGGGCAGGACCTCGGCGGCAAGGAGGGATAGGGCAGGAGCGGGGAGGCAGTGCTAATATTTGAGGAGGCTGCAGTACAGAAAACCCTGCGCCCACAAGGTTAGTCAGAGTCTGGGCAGTGGCAACAAAATGTGTGAAGATCCAGATGTAAACTTCCCCAACCGCTGGCGGCGGGGGCGGGGCGGTCCCAGGCCCTCCTGCGAAGTAGGTGTGCACCCCAAACTTGCACCCCAAGGCGATCCACTTCCAAGGGGTAGTAGTGAGTTTGGTCACACTGCGTTCAGGATGCCAAATGGAAGGAGCTAAAGGGTGTCCGAAATCACAAGCCGTGCCCCTGTTGGAGAGGCGCAAGCGTCGTAAGGTGTCCAAAGTATATCTACACATACATACATAGAAAACGCGTTTACGAAGCAGCGTCTGGACCGAGGAGGGTACGGTGCCCCCGAGAGAAAATACTAAAAAGTGGATAAAACGTTCCTTTAGAAAACAAGCCACCAACCGCAAGAGAGAAGGAGAGGAAGGCAGCAATTTAACTCCCTGCGGCCCGCAGTTCTGGAGATTAGGAGGTCCGTCCCGGCTTGGTGAGGTCTACGGAATGCATTGCACCGGCTGCGGTTCTCCAGGGGCCGGCCGCCGGAGTTCTGGAATTCTGAGAGGCGCGAAGTGGGAGCGGTTTGCCGGAGTCTGGATAGGGGCTCGGGGCGGGGGCAGCTGTTTCCAGCTGCGGTGAGCGCGACTCTCCTCCAGCAGCACTGCAAAGAGAGCGGGAGGCGAAGGGGGCGGGGGGAGGAAGGGAGATCCTCGAGGGCCAAGCACCCTTGGGGAGCAACCCGCGAGAGGCGATCCGCGGGGTCCCAAGAGCGGGCGCTCTTTCTCTTTCCGCTTGCTTTCCGGCACGAGACGGGCACAGTTGGTGATTATTTAGGGAATCCTAAATCTGGAATGACTCAGTAGTTTAAATAAGCCCCCTCAAAAGGCAGCGATGCCGAAGGTGTCCTCTCCAGCTCGGCGCCCACACGCCTTTAACTGGAGCTCCCCGCCATGGTCCGCCCGGGGCCGCGGCACCGAGCAGGTCTCCGCACAGGCTCAGAGGGAGCGAGGGAGGGAGGGAAGGAGGGGGCGCCCTGGCGGGCTCGAGATCAGGTCATCGCTGCGCTGCCCGGACCCCCTAGGCTTGCGCGCCCCGGCAGTCAGCAGCTCTCAGGCAGCAGATCAGATGGGGATTACCCGCCGGACGCGAGGCCGATCACTCAGTCCCGCGCCGCCCATCCCGGCCGAGGAAGGAAGTGACCAGCGCGCTGCGAACACCCGCGAGTCTGCTCGGGTGGGGCGGCGGTTGGCTGAGGGCGACGTAGGCTCGCGGCGGCTGCGGCTCCGGATCGGAGCTGCCCACCATGGTCTGGCGCCGGGGGCGCAGGCGGGGTCCCTAGGCCGCCCCAAGCGACAGCGGGAGGCGACCTGGCGTGGTACCCAGGCCCTTGGGGCCAGACGCGGACTCAGGGGCCAAGACCAGCGGGCAGGTGCTGGCGGACGCCAACTCGCCCAACTTGCTGCGCGGGTGGCCGCGCAGAGCAGTGGATTTGCTGGGCGCCCCCCACCGCCGCCTCCTCAAGCCCGGAAGGGGGCGCTCAGGGCGGAGTCCCATTCATGGAACTGAGGCTCGAGCGCGCCGAGCCGCACTGGCTCCAGAGCGCCGCTGCTGGCTCTCTAGGTTGGAGCGCTAGCCCCGCAGGAAACTCCAGGCAGAGGCGACAGCCACCAAAACGGCGGGTGGGACGGGGACCCGCAGGTAGTCGGAGTCCCTCTTGCACCAGGAGATCAAGAGAGCTTCCAGGTGGGGCCGAGCTGGAGTGTCGGGCTCCAGGAGCGCAGAGAAGCGTAGCGCTCTGAGATCCTGCTCCCTCTCCTGGAGCCCTGGGCTCCCAGATTCCCTTCTTCCTCCCTCCCTTCAACCCTCTCCCTCCTCTCTGTCTTCTGTCTCTCCCCTTTTCTCCTCTCTACGCAATCCTACGTGATTGAGGTTTGGATGAGAAATTCTCAGAGGCAGAGAGAGGGAACTGCAGCTCGGGTCTGCTCTGTCCGGTCCCTCCCCCACGAGAACACATCCACGGACAGGTTGAAGGACCCTGCTCAAAGAAGGGGTTGAGAGTGGGGGAGTTCAGTAAACTGGAGCACATCGCATTCTCTGTTTAGGATGCAAGGAAATGGGCACTGGGGAAAGTAGCAAACGGCCTCTTGGGCTCTCAATGTTGGGCCCCACCTCCATTCAGCACATTTTGGAACAACAAAGAGTGCTTCTGCCTCCTTAGTTCCTGCCTCCTTAGTTCCTGCCTTCTTAGTTCCCTCTGGAAACCTACAAAGCAGGCTCAGTCCCTAAAAAGAAAGGCCAAAGGAGCAAACTGCACTGGCAGTGAATGGAGGTGGGGTGGAGAAGTGACCTGGGCAAAGGCAGGCAACAGCCAGCTTTGGAGCACAACCAGATCTCCAGAAGTGTTGTGATTACAGCTGACATTAGGGAAGCAGAGGAGTCATCCAAGTTAAAACGGAGCAGGACAGATTTTGGAAATGCAAAAGGAATAGTAACCTTTCATTCATGCTAAGTTCTAAGAATGACTATTAGTTATATTTACAATTTCTCTTCAACTTGTCTTCAAATACCACTAATCTCTGCTTTTCACAAACTCTCCTCTAAACATTAAGGGGAGTGCTAAAGGATTAAATGGGTATTGCAAGCACTCCAAGCTACTGAAAATGGAGCCCCAGGAGCTCTCTAGTTGTGGATACAAACCTGTGGGCCTAGCAGATTCACTTGAACAAAGAGAATGACTGAGGTCTGTAAGATTAATCAGACCAAGCACTGAGCCTAGCAACCCAACAGTATCTTGGGTCTGGGAGCCTGGACCTTCCAAACTGCCAGGTCTGCAAAGCACAGGCTGGCAGATAGTGGTTAATAGATCATATGGCTAGGTGGAAAATTAAACAGGCAAGACACCCTGATGAAAGGGAGCCTCAACTGTCAATCACAAGCACATATCCCCTGCAGCAGTTCAGTGTGGCTGAATGAGGAGGGCAGATTCATTCTTGGAATCTTAACAATACAGAACAAGATAGGTGAAAATGAAACACACACACACACACACACACACACACACACAGTGAAGCTGAATGCATTTTCAAAAGTGTTCCTGGTTGGGACAAGAGGAATTACTTAAAATCAGTTGGTAATACTGTCAATTAGGGAATTGTTCACATTCCAGAAATAAAATTATATTTTCCCCTTGGCTATCAGAAGATTTCTCTCATCCCTGAGCAAGGCAGGCACAAATAGTACTGTTTGGCTTTGGGGGCTCCCTGCCTTTTGCAAGGCAACACCAGAATAGGAAAAGGTCATCTAAGGAGAGTATCCAGAGAACTGAGCAAAAGGGAGGTTTATAATGAGGGACTGAGGAAATCATTGCTAAACTCGGAGTCTCTTTTTTCTCCTCAAATGGGGATAATCATTCCCATCTACCTCACAGAACTGAATAAGCACATGTAAGCATTTTGAAAACTGGAAAGTGCCAGATGAGTAAAGAGATGATGACAGTGTTTATTATTTTTTTTAAGGAAATGCATTAGATTCACCTGAGGTGCTTGTTTAAAATGCAGATTCATGATAGTCTCTCAAAATATGAAACAGAAATCTCCAAAGTTGGAGCCTAAATCTAAGTTCTTAAGTTCTTCAGGTATCAAAGTTTGAGAGTCTTATATATTAATATATTGTTTGATGTATATAACATACACACACACACAAACACACACACACACACACCTGGCATATTTCCCAAATATCGCAGTCCTGTACCCTAAAATCTTTAAAGCCCTGGAAAGAGGATGTGCATTCTCAAATCTTTGTATGTTGCTATTTTCTATAGGCTTGTGAAAAATGAGAATGTTTTGATACAGAAGAGAGGCATGAGAGAGAAGGAGTTGCTGAGGGAAGACATGAAAAAGCAGATAACAGTTGTTGTTTGAAGTTTTCTCTGTCTTGACATGACAATATCAAGTTAAGCACAAAACAAAAACATTTGATGTCAGTTTTCTGAAACTGGTATTATTTATGTCTTTAGATCTCTTTTAAAAGAATGTGGTGAATGTAGTTCTTTGGATCCAATGAGACAACAAGGACTTGACTCTTTCCCTTGCACTCCTGTAGTTATTGTCAGAGTGCTTTTTAGCTGCTTGGTCCTTTAAGCCATTATCAGCATCATTTACTCCATCTCCTCAGTGAGATGAAAGGTAAGCATAGGAAAAACTGTGAAATTATCTAGGACCTAAGTACATGGCTATTGAACTTAGAAGCAATGCTTGATTTTTTTTTTAACTGATTAATTCATAGCTTTGCTACCCCTGCTACTAAATCTCATAAGCCTTCTTCCATGTCACTAGGACATTTCCATTATCTTTGCATTTGGGGATAAGGGAAGGAATTAAATCAACCAACTGGTGATTTTCATTAAACAAGCAGGTTGTTTAAAGGGTGATATCTCAGGGATAGACTATCTTGCTTTTTATTGCTTTCTTTCTTTGAACAACTGAAGAATTTCCCTTTCCAATTTTGAAAACACCATGAGTAGAAAAAAATTAATTACTCTGGAGAATGTTGCCAGATATTCACCAAAAGGATTCTTATAGTTTTATTCATATTTCTTTCTTCCAGTCAAACAAATAAAACATAGGCAGTCTTAACCATTTCCATATATTAAAAGGAAAACACAGAGAACATTTCATTGTCTTTTGCTTATTCATAAACCAAGTCTTCCAACTCCCAAATCTAACTATTGGTATTACTTCACACATCCACTTTACACACTGTATTGTGCACACATTGCACCCAGGATCCTGTGTCAGTTGACAAGGGGAACTCTACACACCCTACATTCTCCTTGCCTTCCCCAAGCTTAGATTTCATACCATCATGATTATTTTTACTCCTGTATTAATCACCTACTATCTGTATACTACTGGACAAATTAGTCAGCTTTTAAAACCACAATTTAAAATAAATAAATGACACTAGCAATAAACATCTAACTGGGATCTTGTAATACTCAAAAATATGTGACAAGAATGTCAAGTATGAGAATGAGCATGTTGTCATTATGATATCCATTTAAGTCAATTCCCTGCTATGAAATATAGACTTCTTAAAACAGGAAAACATATTTTGTGAATCATACACATCATCATTCACTCCTGGACTTAATGTATTTAATGAATGCAGGAAATCTATCTGAAATGAATGATTAACCTTGACATTGTAATGGCAAACAGAATTTTCATTAGGGAATCTTGTCAAAGTCATTGTCTGTTGGAAACACAAAGAGGCTTAGCTCTGCTCATACATCATCCTGCTCTGAGATCAAGTCCCTGACTCAAAGTTTGGTGAATATGAGCTCAGTGGAATCAGCCACAGCTGGCTTGAGGAGTAGAGGGTCTTGCTTCCATGAATACTCTCCTATATAATAGCTGTACTTCCACTTGCTTTTCTCTACCAGACTTTCAGTTAAAATCAGCAGGCAAAAGCAACATGAACAATTACTTTCTAATAATTTGTGAGTTCCCTTCTACATCAAATTCATGTATTACTCAGCTATTCAATAATTCAATTACTATATATGCCTCTCCGGTTTTGGTCATCCCTCAAAACAGGAAAGAGGACAGATTTAATTACTCTTTATGAAAAGACAAAAGGTGATATACATATTGCCTAAAAGAAGAGATTCTCAATGTTTTGGAAGAGGTTTGCTTTGATAAGAAATACATTTCACTAATGCTAAGTGTCCTACATATTTTTAAGTGCATTGTAATTATTGACACATTGAATCCTTACAACAAACTCTATAAAGTAAATTCTGTCATATCCCTGGTTTTTAAATAAGAAATCTGGGGCGTGGAGAGGATAAGTTTTTAAACGTAGAGCATATAGCTAAGAATCCATAGAGTAGATTCAAACTCATGTGATTTGTTTTCAGAGATTCCCTTGTATTATCTATCTATGTTATATTGTAGGTCAATAAAATATAATTCCATGATAATTATAATAATGTAATAAAATTCATACGAATATGATTTCTAGCTATATTTATATTAACCTCTATTGTTTAAAAACAATCTTTTCCTGTATTATCTCACTAGGATTCAACAAAACTTGTCATAAAGATAAAGAAATAATAATAACCCAATTATACAAGCTAAGACTTAGTGATGTCCAATGTCACACATTCAGTGAATACTTTGATTCAGGCCTTCTGACCTCAGTGTTTCTACTACCGCAAATAAGGCCACAGAGGGGAAAAAAATGGGAATACCAAATGTCCTTCCATTCACTAGCCTTGGGGGGGGGGGTGGTTCTCATACAAAGGACCTTGGAGGACCATTCTGTAATGGAGGGGAGGGGGATACAAGTCTCCAAGATCTCTTCTGTTGCAACTTTTAACTCTTTCTGGATCAAGAGCTAAGATGATAGTTTTACAACTCTTGGTCAGTAACTTAAGTTCCCCTTCAGAACAAAACTACAGGGAAACTAAATCAAAACAAAAATTAAAGAAACTTAAGAGGAGATGAATTTACATTTTCTACATTCCAATTCCTAAAAATCATGCACCAGTTTTACACACACCACTTCAGGAATGGTTGGCACTTGACTATTTTCCTTCCCAACTGGATTGAGGGTATTAGACCTCACCTACCAGAACAGACCGCCTATCATTTTTAGCCCTTCTCTAATTTCTATTTTCACAATCTAGTGACAGTCTTTCCCTCTAGTCTTTCCCTCTAGAAATGTGGTTAGAAGATCTCTATTAGAATTTAAAGCTCATAAGGACAGCGGCCTTGTTTTTTTTTTTTTTTTTTTTTTTGCTTACTTTCTTTATTCCAGTACCTAAAATGGTGTTAAGTAAGTAGAAGATACTCATTGTATACTTGAATAAGAGAATTCATCTATCTGTTGGCTTGAGATGTGGCTCAGTAGTAGAGTGCATGCTCAGCCTTATCAATACCCATCTTCAATCCCTAGCAACAAAAATACCTAAAATTTATACATACATGTACCCATGTTTTTAAATCAAATAAATGCATAAGTCATCCCCAAGAGAAGAATGGAACATTTGCTCCTTGTATCAGGAAACAAGCTGAGCTAACTCTAGGATATCCTCCACATTCCCAAGAAGATTTTTTACTATATCAAGACACCCTAAAATTCTCTGCCTAAATTTAGTCTATCTCTTAAAATATTGTATCCTAAAAGGGTATATGTACCTAGATTTCTGTTCTGACCAACCCTCATCCCCAATATCTAGGCCTAAATTTTCAGTTCTAACTCCTCTCCGCTCTCCTCTCATTCTCACACACATACACACAATCTCATACACATGCAATTCACAGAAGAAAGCAAGGTACTAAACAAGGCAGACACACAGACATCAGACAAAATGAGTGACCAATTTTTAAAGTCTCAGAATATGATTAAAATGACCTTAAAATGGTTTGAAATAATAACACTCATACTGTCACCCATCTTTAGTGAGCTGCTTTTTCCACAGGCCATTCCTAGTTGCTCTCATTTCTAATTTTAGATTCCAAATTTTCAGGGAATGGATCTTGTTGAAATAGCAATCTCTTATGGCACTTGACTGACACTCAAAATATATTATTATAATCATAATAAATTCTTTTTTTTTTATTTCTGCATGCACCCATCACTGGACGCTGTGAAAATAACAGACAATTAGTGAGAAATTCTATTGATCCTATGATCAATCACTAGTATTTGATACTGAATAAGATTTTATTGTAAGTCACTGAAATACACAAACTGGTTAGGAAAAACTATCAAGGGGGCAAATGATAGTTTATACAAGGTAAAGAGTAAGGTCCTTTCTTGTCCTAAGTTTTTAGAACCTTCTAAAAATAAAATGTACAGTAGAAATAACATGAGATTTAAAGAAAATAATTTATTATTTCATAAAATTACTTAGTCTACGTAAGCTTAAGTTTATTCATGTGCAAAATGACTATGGTGTAGGACCCAAATATTTAAAATAATATATTAAAAACATAGCACTGGCTTTTGAATTGAGAAAAAGTGATAATAAAGGCATGAGAGAATGAATGAATGCATGCATTAACAGGAGTGGATTGAAAGTTAGGTGAATGGAATACAGCATCTTCTAAAATACTCTAAAGGAGACTTGTTAGGCAAAGCAAAATAGTGCACAATAAAAATCAATCATAATTGGTGATCTTTCTTTCAGAGTACTGGAGAGGAAAAGAAAAGAAAACTTTCAATAAGTCTAGATGGTAAATGAAAGTATCTACTAAAATATCTAGAAATCCACTTAACTATCTCTTTAATATAAAACCACAATCCCCCCTGCCTATTTTTGCCCACTAATCTGGCATATGCAACATGACATCAATGGGACAGTGATTTGGAAAATTCAAAGGCTAACACCAGGATAGATGGACAGATGGATGGATAGAACCAAAGAAAGGAAGAAATCTAGGTAGCAGATGCATTTAATTGCTTGAATATTCAGAAAGGGAGAGATAAGATTTATATATGGATATTTCTTTAATCAGTATTTAGAGAGAGAAATACAGTGTGTAAAGTGATATGTTCAGTAACATTTTCAATAAGAAACTAGTATTCCAACTTGTAGTATTAACTAAAAGGGATATCATGAGGTCATCAGCCTATTCCAGATGATTTATAAATATTATAGTCAGCAAGAGAAGATAAGAGACGTTGTACAAGTAAGCTAGAAGATTATTTCCTGTTAGCTGAGTATGCTAAGATCACAGCAATGAAGAAGCACTATTCATTCTCTTCATTTTGGGGGGAGTTCTTCCTCTCTTCCATAAAAAGGGCCAAGTCCAGGAAATAGCTATAGTTGGCCTTTAAAAGATAAGTGACCAGAAGCATTTATTACTTGCTAAGGAATATAGAAAAGAAACTTGACTTCAAGATAAGTGGAATTCATTACAAAAACAAAAACAAATCCCTTCTAAATCTGTGTGTAAGACTAGACATAAAATTTGGAGGTAAGAATCTTAACAATTTTTTCCTGTAAAGAATTTTGTATACTATCGTACACAAATATTATATAATATAATATTTTGAATATAGTGGAAACTCTGTAAAAGTGATAATTTAACTTTGCCATAAAAATAATAGATGTTCAGGATGTGTAAGGATAACCTCAAGTTTCAATTTAAAGAAAACTTTATGCATACTTCTATTCTAATATCATCATTTAATTAATGGCTATAATAGGGGGGAAAAAGCAGTAGCAAATGTCTGATAAACATGGTCTTAATCTAGGAGGAGTTTTCCTTTATCACTTCTGTATATCCAACTTGGATGTGCAGCTCATATTTTCTTACAATACTATCCTGATAGACCCCAGGGTAAACTTACACCCCTCTATGGAAGTAAAAGGTATAAAGTCACAGTTTCAGCAATCTCCTTACAGAGGGGCCTAAGCCAGGAAATGCATATTGAAAACTCAAAGAAGAGAGATTCATCCATTGCTTATGGTTGCTCTGACTGTCAAGAGAAGAATCAGGCCAGAAACTGCAAGAAAACAAGGTGCAGGTTTGAAGTTATGGAACCCAGAGAATGAACTATGTCAAGTTATTCAGCTGTTAGTTACAACTGTCACTGTTACAATCCCTTTGTTGCAAAATAGCCTTCAGTAAAGTCTTATATTAGTGTTCCTGCACCTTCTCTCTTGTGCTACCTATAATTAATGCAAAAGTTTCATACCAATGTTTAAGCCCACAACCACATATCTGTGGCACTATGGAAATAACATACATAACTAGTGGGGAGCTTCCCAGGTGTAGCTCTGAGGTGAGTTAATCTTCACTATGAGATAGTTTTCTGAATTACCACCATGGAGGATTAACAGTTTGATTTCAGGCAAGGAGTCATTGGGTTTTCCTCATGAGCCCTAATATAATTTCAGGCAAATCTTACACTTCTTAATTTGAAAAAAAGCATAGGTTAAAGGTGTTAGAGGGCGAGGAAGGGAAACCTAGGAAATAAGTAGGGAAACAAAGTTTAAATAGGCTCCTGCATGCACCAGGCACCATACTGAGCTCTAAATCAGTTATTTTACCTAATCATCACAAGAAGTTCATAAGGCTAACTAACATTGTTAACCACATTTGTTAGAGAAAAGTGAAAGAGGGTTAAATTGAAATACTACTCTGGTTCAGATTTCAAGTCTGGTTGGGCTTACTTTGAACCCAAAGCTCATTTAATTACACTTTGTAGAAAAGGAAGTTATATTGATACAATTTATTGTTACTGAAGTGTTAAAAAAGTGTTAACACACAAGTTAAGGCCACTCAAAATCAAAGTCAGAGATATCCCTGATATTTGTTCCTCAGAGATCATAGCCCCAACTGGAAAAAAAATTATATATATATAATTTTTATATATAATATATATAATTATATATTAATGGAGTTAGGGAAAAAGAACTTGAGGAAAGTGTTATCTGCTTTCCGGGGTCTGAAGAGTTCTTATTGAAACTATCTTATGTGGCCAGAGGCAAACTTGTATTCCCTGAAGTATTTCTCTATAAGGAGGTGCACGCCACTCATGAAATAGACTGCTTTGCAAAGCAGGGCTGAGGTGCCCGTCATTAGAGACTTACATACAAGTCAAAGTCAGGAGCAGGAGGGGGATCCCATGGCTGGAATGGTTCTTCTATACACTGAATGCATTTGGTGTTGCTGAGGATGGACAAAGCATTGAAGTCATCATAGGCTGCTCCCATGGCAATTCTTGGGAAAACATTTCTTTTTAAAGAAAGTAACATATAAGACTAGGTAAGGGTGAATGAATGGTGAAACTTATTTCTCCCCAGAGAAATGAGAGTAGAATAGAAAGGAGATAGTAAAGCATGTTGAGACTAACCCTGTGGGGGAAAAAAAAAATCACAGGGCTAAATATTTCTTTTATGTGGCATCTAAAATATATTGCCAAGTCCAGCATAGCTGATTACAGAAGATACTTGTTTTGCTTTGTTTTGTTTTTTACTCCTCTCAGACCAACGTTGCTGCAACAACCCTTCATGGAGAATTTTGACTCCTCATTCTCAACCCAGAAAAATCTCTTCCTTGAGCAAATTTTATTTAGAAAGGTTTTGTGACACTACACATTCTATTCTTTTTCTCCAGTGAAAATTACTGAACTTAATGACCAGTTTAAAGGATCAAGATAGTATTCCTTTGAGTTGTGGCACTGAAGAGTAAGGGAAAGAAAACACGTATACCTTTAAACCATAAGGAAGGAAATCTTTGCAGGAAAGGCCATATAAGAAGCCCAAGGGTGTTTGTCCAAATCACAATGGATTCTGTGGAAGAGGTTCATTGATTTTTCTTGATCCCTATGTAGGAAAGATCCTACATTAAGATGAGAGACCTCAAAGTAACCAAAAGGTGAAGAATTTGAAGGCAACTGCAGAGTCAAAGGACAATGGTCAGGAGGGCAAAGAGTAGTTTCATGAGCTCTGTTATGGTTTTCTGCCCACCAGGTCTTGCATAGGCACAGTGCCAGGCTTCTAACAGCATGCAAAATAAATTCTCTGGCCTGAAGTTGTAGTTGTTTGCTGCAAGATCTAAGATCTACCATTTTTACCATCAGTAATCACAGGGAAATCTGGAGACCCAATTCATGGTATATTTAAATCTATATAAACATTCATGGCTTTTAATATAGTGTCTTTGATTTCATTTTTATAAAGAGAAAGGAGAATCACCACTCTGAAAAAAATCAACCAATTTGAAAAAAAAAAACTTACTACAACCTCCAAAAATAAATAAATCACAAAATGATTTTTCATCTAAATGTTACACAACACATGAGGAAATGGAGAGATGCTGGACAATGAATCAATGGCTGTCACACTCATGAAGTTAAGAATTTGACAGGCAACCATTCCATTTCCTACTTGGCACATTTTAACTTACTCCATACACTCTATCATCTTCAGATCTGGAGAGTAAACGTGTACCCCTGGTAGGCAAGAAAGTCTTGTGACCATAGGGAAGTCCATAAATCAGTCTTTACATTTTTAAATCCCCTAAGGAAAGGTCACTTTTGGAAAGGTCCTGAAACCAGGAGTGACATTCAGTGTTAAGGGTTCTAAACAAGAAAAAGTGTGTGTACTCTAAAAGATCTTTTCAGTGTGACTGCTTACTTGAAAAAGAAAGGGCATTAGTGGCTATAGCAAAGACTGTCAAGAGAATAAATGACTCTAATCTCAACAAAACTCTCGGAAGCTGCTAAATTCTCCCAATTTTAGTTCAAACTGGGTCCTTCCATCTCTGAGTAAGTGGTGGTTGTGACAGAGGATTAATGAGAAATAATGCAGTGGTCTGTACCTTGTAGAGATGACACAACACAGAATAAAGCTGTTTCCATCCTAGGCTGATGTCAAAGATTTTTGTGTTGGGTTTGGTGGTGTTGGTGGTTGTTTGTTTTTTCCTGAGTATAACCTATATAGATCATAAAATCTTAGATGACTGTTATGAACAGTTTTCTAATACTGTGATAAAATAAAGAGAAAATTCTACAGTGAGGAGAGTCAAAAGAGGAAGTACATCCTAACAAATTCCTAGTTTGAGCTGAATTTTCATTCTGATGCTACTTTCTCAATACAGAACCTTAGAGAATTTTTTTTCCTGAATTGTAGCAGTCAATTTCCTATTGTTAAAATGAGATTAACCAGTTGATTGCTGGGAAATGCTCTTCCCACTCTAAAATCCTGACTTTACCTATAATATTCACAGTGTCACATTGCTTATACAAAACAAACTAGCAAGTAACTTCCTCTGTTCTTCCCAAATAATGTTAGGTTACTTGAAGTGAAAAGAGTATTATCCTCAAAACCTAGGCCAATGACCCTCATCCCATAAGAACTTCACCTAACTGGTTAGCCTTTACCACAAAGAACTTCTCTGTAACTCTGTATAAAGGGATTCATTTAAAAAGCAAATTTTTGAGTGCTTATTATTTGCCAGGAACTCGGCTATAGGCTTCACATAATATATAAATATATAAATTTATTTAATTCACATAATAACTGTATGACATGGACAATGATGAGTAAGTAGAAAAACATAAAGCAACTTGGGTGAGGTCACACATGTAGGAAAGGTAACGACTTGAACACACAGGTTTGGCTCCAATATCTTACTAACAGATCAGGCCCCTCCTGCATACTTGGTGCTGGTAGTAGTGACAGTGACAACTATTGTAGCTCTTTGTTTTTGTTCTACATGAAAAGAGAGGATGTAGCTGGGTAGGATGGGAAAACTGGATGTAAAGAATTCCCTCAACTGAGAAAGATTGGGAGCAAGAAAATATGTTTTCCCCTTCTCAGTACCTAACAATCTTAAGTACACCTCAGTGCTAACATTCCTAAATGTTTTTAATCTTAACTGAGCCATATAATAGCGTAATATCTCTCTATTTTACTTCCTTGTAGACAAGAGTTATCCTGCTTCTGAAGTAGAATAGTGTCTCAGTATGTCTTAACAATTTTTGTCTTACCAGAGAGCCCCCTATTGCATAATCAGTATAAGTTAAGTGAATATGGTATCTTAACCAATTCTCCTAAAACCAGTAAAATATGAGGAAATTTAAAAAAAAATTATATCAGTAATATCCATAAAATGCCAAACTGTGATTTTTCTCTCCAGAGTATTCAATCTCAGGAAGCCACTGTATAAGATCTAGAAGAGTAACTTAACACAGCATTAAGTCACTCAGTATGGGGGTTTTGCCTTTTAATGCACAGCTGCTGTTAGCTTATTGAGAGCCTAAGCAGTTTAAATTTTGTTCCTTATGATCATTTGAAAAATAAATGTAATAGATTTTCATGACAAAGATTTAGATATAAAACCACTAAACACAAAACTAGAATGAAAGAATCCTAAAAATCATTCAGGCCAATGCCTTTATTTTAAAGATTATGAAACTGAAGTCTGAGAAAGGCCTGGCATGCTTCAGATTCCATAGTTCTTGGCAGCTTAAGCAAAAATATAGCTTAGGCTTCCTGTTTTTAAGACCAGTGATCTCTCCAGTATAAGGTTTAATTTTTCAATGAAAAAGCATATTTCAGGCTTCATTTCAAAAACATGATTAGGAAAAAAACTAGGATGTATAGCATGCCACCATTTATAAGAAAGATGCTTCCCATTCAATCCTTACAATCGCCCAGTAAGAGAATTGCTTATTAATATTAGTACATGCCTAATTTTCAGATGCAGAAAGAGAAGCTCAGATAGTTGAAGGCGTGAGCAAGCCGCCTACTTGGTAAATAAATGGTGGCACTCTAGCTCTGATCTTCCAAATAGGAAGATCGGATTAAAATTCTTTTCTTTGGACTTTTCCTCATTCTTGTCTCTTTAAATCTAGCTATTTCAGGTAAGACTAAATGAATTATAAGATCTTCAAAAAAGACTATTAAAGCTTCCCCTCTCCTCAATGTCTCAAATTAGCATATAAAGTAGACATTTCTTTACTGTCCACTTTTCCTCATCCTGTTCATCCAACATCAGTTTTCAAATAAAACAGGATGGTTTAGAACAATAGGAATTTCTCTCACTGGCTTATTACATCAGATAAAAGAGTCATAATTCTCTTTGAAACCAACAAAGTTATCACCAACCTACAGAATTCTTTCTGATGCTAATGAAAATTTTCATTCAGCACCAGGTAGTATTGCTTGCAAAACATCTGGTGTAGCATGCCAAGAATGCCTGGACTGAAAGGCAGGACCATGACCTTGCCTCAGGATCTTCTCCACCAGGTAATTTCAAGACAGGCACTGCCTTTAATATATGTATTAGATGCTGCAGCATCTGATAGTCACATAAATAATTTCCTTAATTAGTTCACCCCTTGTACTTCTCTGGCTTCAAAGATTCAATTAAGAAAAAACTTGCAACTCATTGCAGGAGTATTCATTAGCCTGCAAGTGACTTTATAAACAACTATATCCTAGAGAAAATTCAGGGAAGAAATGAATTTGCCTTTGTCTGGTGCATATGCACTTTGAATCACATGCCTGGAAGAGTCCATAAACAGCCATGCTTGTTCTTGACCATGGCTCACTATCTATGATTATAACTTGCTGATTTATTATTTCCAGTTAAAATTATTGTCAATAAAACTTGGCAATAGATCACATTCCTTTCATCTCTTTACCAGTCTCCTTTCCTTAGCATTTAAAAATTTTATACATAAACATGTACACATACATATTCAATGTGCATACAAAATATATATATTTATGTACTTAAAATACATATTTATATATGAATTTTATATATACATATTTGTCATACATGCATTAACATATTTATATATGTATACATTTATATATACATATATATGTGTGTGTGTATGTATTTATATACCAAAGCATTTGTTTTCCTTTCCTTTTATATCCATCCCCACACCATTCCTCAGTCACTGGATATTTACCATATGCCAAACTGCTTAGCATGTGGGAGACATAAAGAAATAAAACATAATTTCTCTCCTCAAAGAACTTCCTATCTATGGATGAACCTGACCTTTTCTGTGAGGATGGTCAGAATGAAACACATGATCATGTGAAGTGGGCTCTGTGTTGGGATGTTCGGGGCAAAAATCATTCTTCTCAGTTGAAAGGACCTTGCCAGGTTTCATCAGGGAGTGACTGACATGAGAACTGCCCACTCAAAGATAAGGGGAGAGGCAGCCTCCAGAAACAGGGATAAGAAAGGCCTTCTCAAAAAGGAGAAGAAAACCACAGATGTTAAACAGCAGGGTTATGTCAGGCTGTAAAATTCTCCCTCTGGGGAAGGGACCTTTGTGTCTTTTTCCTTAGTATACTGCATGTGCCAAGGTCAGGATTAGCAAAATTGACTTGATTAAACAGAACAATGAATGAATGCTCAGGAAGAGTGGTGTAAGACCTGGATTTGGATCTGCTTTTCATGGTAATTTGCTTTCCTCTGCTTTCTGGATCCTAGTACCCTCATCTTTAAAAGGTGAGAGTGAGTGACAGCCTCCCTTGCCTGGGCTAGCTCAGAAGGTCTATGATTCCAGTGAGGTTTCTGGAATGGGAACCTCAGCCCACAGCCTCTGGTGGTCTCCACTCTTACTCCAGCAGAGGTCCAGGGTATACTTTACAGGGAGATAAGCCCCTAGTGCCTCCTTTTCTTTGCTCATTTAAGAATGAACAAATAAAGGAATAAAGTTTTTAAAGTGAGTCAGGAAGCTACACAGGAATACTGCATTATGTTTAACCCTACTTTTAAAAATGTATTAGGCTACAAAAATTTAGAAATCTGTGCAGCTATTCAAACAGATGTTTCATTTTACCCCAGAGACTACCCCACTTCAGAAGATGGCAATCCAGTCTGTATAGTAAAATTCTTTGTTAACTTCCTAAATTACATTTAAAGGAGATAAAAAGGGCAGTACAAAAGAACAATGATGACAACACAGTAACTAAATTAGGAGCTAGAGAAACAGTACACACATTTGCTTTTATCCTTCACTGTGTTTGTTTGAAAGAGAGACACTTATGCAAGAAGTATCAAGACTGAAGAGAAGTAAATGTCTTAAGAAGAATGTTTGACTTGCAATCAGAATCCCAATTTTGAATTTTTAATTAAATAGTGATAGAACCTTAGGTTACTTACTTATTGTCCCTTAACTGTCATTGAAATGGAAATAAAAATACTTACTAATATAATTATTTTGAGAAATAACAGAGAAACATTAAAATAATTACTTAGCATAGTGCATGTCACATAGTATGTGCCAAATAAATGACAGCTGTTTTTATTGTGATGCTTACCTGGAACTTCTCAACATTTGTAGAGAACTATAAGAGGTGGCAAGAGTTAGTGTTAACGAGGGTGCCTGATGTCTGTAATAGTGCCTAGCAGTTGAGGTTCTCAGTAAACATAAATACATGTTTTAAATCAGCGTGGGAATTTCAATTATCTGGATGGAAAAAGAAACACAAAGTATAGGAAAATCTGAAGTTAATTATAATCAGTATGGTTCCCTTCATTTGGGAAATAAATATGAGCAGTAGTACATTCTTCTCACATGCCCAGTGGTACATGCCCAGAGGAGGTGTAAGGAAAAACTTTTTAAAGACAATACACTGAACAGCTCTTCAAGTGCATGCCCTGGTACAGTTCTAACAAAGCATCAATGTAACTAACACTCGGCAGCAAAGAGCAGAGAGCAGAACCCTTCTATGTTATTTCCAAGAAGCAGAGAGACAGCCCACTTACTGCAGCCACCTGCAGAGAAGCAGATATGGGGACACAGCCTCTTCTGATGCCTGCTGGCATCTGAAAAAAAAAATATCCCTCTTGATTTTGTTTTGCTTAGATCAGAGTGGAACAACATACTCAAACCAAAATGCCTCAAAACCTCAATTGTGTTTTTTCCAACTCAAACGAAAAGGATGTTCATATTGTAGAAAGTTGGGTCAGATGAACAAAGCTTTTCTTATTGGAGCCCCTCAGGATCCTTCTGGAATGCAACTTCTCTTGTGAGCTCTGCAGGACTCCCTCCCTCTTCCGAATGTCTAAGGCACTTTCTGTCTTTGTCATAGCTAAGACAGCTTCCTACCATGTGTTAAATTGATTTATGTCTCAGTCACATCTTCTCTACTAGACTAGGATTCTTAGGAGGCAGGGACTCTAACTTCCTCATCCCAGAAGCTTCTTTCTAGAAGCATTCATTCTAATTAAATGTTGGAAAGAAGAAGCAGGGTAGCAAGGAGGGAGTGAAAAAAATTCACAGGCATGAAATTAACAGGAATATATGAATATGACTGAAAACAAACACTCTCTGATAACAACACATTTTACAGTTCTGGGTTGCCAAAATAATCCAGAGAGGCTTCCCTTTAAAAGTTTCAAAATAATCAGAGTAATATATTTGTCTTTTAGATAAAAGAAGGAAATCATGTCACCAACTATCATTTTTTAACAAAGTATTATCAAAGGGGCAATGCTAAAAGGATCTTAATGAGACCAGGCAAAGAAAGACAAGATTCCCATTAATCCAGAGTCTGTACTGGATCCAGCATACTGTGGGGAGGGGAAATATATTATCTGAATCTCTGAAAGCTAAATTTTCAAACAATTGGGTTTTTATGCCCAGTATCACCAACTTTTAAATTCCACTGAACACTTCTCATTCCAGAGGTAAGTAAATCACAATAGAGTGAAACCACTCTCCTCAAGCATCAGATATTATTTTGAAGCAATCTTACAAGCCAGAGGAATGAAGGAGAGGATGATGACAAGAATTATGTTAGGAACTCCAGCACAAAAGGACTCTGACCAAGAAATCACCTTTATCAGTCTAACAAAGGCAAAAACTGCCTTTGCACCCACAATGAATCTCAGAGATAGGCTTGCTCTACTCACAGGAGCTGGGATCTGAACACGAGAAACTTCAGTGACTCCTAGAAGCAGTAGTAGGTGAAACCTCACATTTTCAAGTGTGTATCAGGCTGAATTTCTTGGAAGCCAGAATAGGAAGGAGCTGACTTGATCTTAGCCAAAGGGGAAAAAACCAAATAGCATGAAACCCTGATAGTAAAGGTGTATTAAAGAGAAAAGGGGTTGAAGAATAATTTTAAACATATGTCACATCACTCCAGTGATGGCCAGTTACATTCTCCTGAGCCTCTCTTTCAGGTGTCATCAGCTGTGACTATAAAAATATACTTCCACCATTAAGAGAACATGCACCCTTTCTGATCCCAGTTCTACTCCTTGGGTATGTTCAGAATTATTCTAGCACCTTTTATTCAGGAAAACCTTTCAGAATTTACAAATAGCATTTTTATCCTTTGCATCTTTTTCTTCTCTCTTAATAAAGCCTTCTTAGTCCCTCCAGAATTCTGCTTGGCCTCCTCCACCTGAAGGGGTTTTGGGTTTTCATACCTTTCTGAATTGTTACTTATATGTCACCTCTAAATACATAAGTCCTAAGGCCTAGTCAGTTTCAAGTCTACTCAAAAAATGGCTTTACAATTTTTGACTTAGTAATGGCTGCAAATTACTTACATATGTATATTTTGGTATGTTACTATTATAAAGTATAACAGACTAATCTTCATATTTGTGATGGAATATTGAACTCAATATGTCACAGCAGCTGAACTTGTCCCATTGCTTATCAGATAACAACACTACCCTCTACCTGGTCATCAGACAGAAAACACTGAGCACCCTCTTTGACTATAAACTGTCCTTCACAAACCCCAACCATAGCGTGCGCGCGCGCACACACACACACACACACACACACACACACACACACACACTTTGCTCAATGTTTCCACAATGCCACTTTGTTATCTCCTTTCTGTTTCCGATGCTATCCTCTGATCCAGTCGTACTATCAGTGTTTGCCTGTACAGCATCACATACAGCCTGCTTGCCTGTGATCTCTCATCCATAACTCCCATTCCTCAAAGGGTTTTTTTCAACAACCAGGTTTCAATGTTTCTTGATACCAATTTTGTTCAAGGCACTGTCTTATGTGCTAACACAGATACAAATATGAAAGCTGGTCTTTGCCTTCAAGTAGTTAAGAGTCTAATGGAGGTAACAGGGTCTAATAAGCAAGTATAGCACAGGGTGGAATGAACCAAGCATGATCTCCATTCAAGATGCTGTCAGAGTCTTGATTCTGATGCAGGAAAGGGTGGCAGAAAAGCCAGGTCTTGCTGAGTAAGAGAAATTCTAAAAATTCAATTTTTAATAAGTTTTCTGTAGCCATGTTCTCAAAAGTCAAAACCATCACTGGTGAGACACAGGAATGCGTGGTAAGTGAAAACTTTGAGGGCACAATTTGGAAAATGGAACAGAAATTGTGAAACACTTTTTACAAAAAGTATTAGAGGTACAAAATATGCTATTTTCATAAAGAAACATTTAGCTACCTTTAAAAATCATATTGTCAAATCAAACAAGGTAGGAAATGTCACATAGTATTAAGAGAAAAAAATATAATGCCAAACTATATGATGTCAGTTTATTTAAAACTGCTTACTGCACACAGGTGTGGATGAGAATGTTTGTGAGTACAAATAGGAAATATGTGTCTGTTATGCAGATGTGACAGAAAAATATAAACACTTAAATGCATAAAAAAGAGATGTGTGAATGGCAAATGTACACAGTGTTTATCTCTGTTTGATGCAATTATGATAGATTTATTAGATTTCTTTCTCTATATTTTGTGTATTTTCTACATTTCCTCTAATGTAGGTTTTACTATTGTAAAACAGGATTTACAACGATAACCAGAACTGCTTTCTTCAATGGATGTTATTTTGAAAGAGAAAATAATACTTAGAGAAACAGGTACCTATGGAAGCGAAAAAGGGATTCTGTTTGAAGAGAACCTTCTGGTCGAATGAGCCCTTAGTGTGTGGCATGTGAAAGGGACACTGTGGGACCCGTGGCAGTGTAGAACACTGACATCACTCTTGTCAGTTTTCTACATGGGACTTAAAGATACATATTCTAATCGAAAGATGGCAATTGTCAGTAGTAATGAGAAGAGGGCCAAGATTCCCAGCACAGAGTGAAACATGGTGTTAGAAGTGGAAAATTGCCAGGAGAAAATTTCAGTCTTTAGAAATGTACAATAACATCCTTCAAAGATCAACCTTGTCAAAAATCTCCCAGATCATCTGGGCCAAGGTTAATCTTTGCTTCCTTCATGCTTCTGTAGCACCTTGCATAGCCCTGTGTGAATCTACACAGCTTGAGTTGTCAAAACAGTTCATAATACAGTGTGTCCCGATCATTTCAGTTGATTCTTTTAAATGTCCTCCTAAGACAAATTTTACAGATGAGAAAAACTGAAGGTCAGAAAGTTGGAGTGACCAGTAAAATCAGGCACTTGTATCCAGGTCTCCTGATTGTTAGCTCTTTCTTTATTCTATCATGAGGATTTTTATTAAAACTTATTTATAATACATCCCTGGTTAATTTTTCCATTTCCCCACTGATTTCCATATGGAAAGCTCTATAAATTTTTGCTAAAATAAATTGAAAATTTAAATTTAAATTTCAATGAAAATTTAAAGTCAGACCACTTGAAACTTGATGAGTAAGAAACCTAAAATTTAAACTGTGCCATATAAACTGCATTAATAAATCAGCAGAACCCACATTGTATTTACCAAGCCCTAGCCTCTGGGAGTGATAGGATATACCACAAGGTGATTTTATATCTTGTGACAGATGTGGACAGAGGCCAATAAATTGCCTTCTGTGCAGAAGGGCAATCAATGAAGCTATATTATATGTTGCACTTTCAAGTCACACAGACCTAGAATCAAGTCTAGGTGCAGCTGTGACTACTCTCAGCTCCTACAGGCTATAAATTACTTGATTTTTCTGAAGTCTTAAGTTTCTTTTCTTTCTTTCTTTCTTTTTTTTTTTTTTTTGGTACCAAGGATTGAACCCAAGGGCACTTAGCCATTGAGCCACATCTCCAGTCCTTTTTAGTTTACTTTTTTATCTCGAGACAGGGTCTCCCTAAGTTGCTTAGGGTTTTGCTGTTTTTGAGGTTGGATTTGAATTTGCCATCTGCCTATCTCAGCCTTTGGAGCCTAAAGTCTTAAGTTTCTTGATCGTGAAAAATGGAATAATCACAGCTATCTCAAAACATTATTCTAAGAATTAAATAATGGATATAAATGAAGTGCATATGGTCGGTACTTAAAATAATTGCCCCTCCCTTCTGCAGTAAGCAGCATTCTAAGAGGGCTCCAGGATTTCTGTCCATTGGCACACATGCCCTGAATAATCTGCTGCCCTAGAGCATAAGTGAGACTGCCAATGTGATGGGATATCACTTCCCGAATTAGGTTAGGTTGTATAAGACTCCTCCTTAGCAGCCTGGAAAGAGAGACCCTCCTGCTGGTCTTGAAGAAGCAAATGGCCATGCTGTGAACTGCCTATGGAGACGGCCACATGGCAAGCTCCTAAGAGCAGCCTGTAGGATCTGAGAGTGGTCACTGCTGACAGCTGGCAAGAAAACCAGGGCCTCGGTTCCACAACCGAGGACTGAATTCTGCCACCAGCCTGAATGAACTTGGAAGAGGATCTTGAGCTTTTACCCAAGAATCACAACATAACTCACACCTTGAATAAAGCCTTGTGAGACCTTGAACGGAGCACCCAGCTAAGCCGACCCCACGTTCCCAACCTACAGAAACTGTGAGATAGTCAGCATATGTTCTAAACCACTAAATTTGTGATAATTTGCTGTCAACATGAGAAAACTAATACACCCTCCAAATGAAATGACGATCCACCAAGGTGGTCTATAGGATTATATAGATGTTCTGATCATCCACAAAATTCCCAAGAATGATGCCCTTCAGATTACCAAACATGATCCATCTGGGATTCCGGCTGCCATCAATCTACCTCATCCTCTCTAATCCCCCACATATTCCACCAGGGAATTCCTACAAAGTGTACTGAATACCACTCTTAGATTAGTTATATTCTTTTTTTAATGTTTTTTTCTTACATTTTTATTGGTGCATTATAATTGAACATAATTATTAGATCTATTGTTAGATATTCAAGCATGCACACAATATAACAATATAATTTGGTCAATATCACTCCCTAGCACTTCCCTGCTCCCTTCTGGTCTCCCATCTCTTGGTCCTTTTCCTCTATTAATATCCCTTTGATTTTCATGTGATCACACACATCCCCTTTCTTTTCCTTTTTCTTCTCTAGCTTCCACATATGAGAGAAAACATAGTACCCTTGACCTTCTAAGTTTGACTTATATCACTTAACATAATCATCTCTAGTTCCAACCATTTTCCTACATATAATACAATTTCATTTTTATTTATGACTGAATAAACATCCATTGTGTATATATTGGGACCCTTGTACACCACACCAGTCATTGTGGTGAAAAGAGAGAATCACAGATCCTTTTAGTACTAAAAGGATTCTTAGAGGTACTTATGTGTAAACCGGTCTTATATCCTCATTTATGGACAGAAGCAATGAGGCACAGACAGTATCTTCTTTAGCCTCTTGAGAGACAAGTAGTCATTTGCAAGCCTCACACAAATTTTATGTGACCTGAAGCTTAGGTAATTTGGGGATCCCTCTTTAAATAAAATAATGCAAAATTGCAAATATGAAATTACTTACCACACAACTAAATATAAGAAAAGATATTGGACAAATTTCACATTTAAAAAAAAACTAAAAAATCACAAACATCACAAACTTCAGACATGGCTTTAATAATTTTTCCTCACAATTTTTGTTCCTATTTGTTTTCATTTTTCTTTCATATAACAACAATGTTGCAATTTTATTCAATTTTTCCTTTAACTTGATTGACATTTTTAATAACTAAAAGTTAAAGAGTGCTCAATTCAGCTTTCCCACTCATTATCATTAATATAATGTAACTATTTAGGATTAGTGAAAAATTTTATTTAAAAACAAACTTGATTCCTATTATATATGAACTTTAAAATTTGGAAGAATTTCCCAGAGACTTATTTCTGTACTTCTTTCCTCCACGTGGGAATGTTCATACCATAATATAATCTCTAGCCCTGGATTTTGTGCCATACCCCCGACTGAGCCAGCACATGGGCAATTGGACTATTTCTGGCCATTTTGACATCAGGAGGGCTGGCAGTCACTAGGTAGTGACTGTAAACATAAAGGATAATCCTAATAAACCCAAATTAAAGTTATTCACAAACACTTTCTTAACCAAATCTCCAAAATGGCAGGGACCACTCTACCACCCTTCAACAGAGAAAATGGGACAGGGGATGAATGAGTCAAAAATGATAGCAACTCTAACTAGTTGCAGTCAAAATACCCTACTTTTTCAAATTTACAAAAAACATATGAACATGTGAAGACATTGCTAAGGCCTCTGCCTGGACCTTGGAAAGGCCAGTGCTAGTGAGGGAGACACTGCTTGATTACCCTCTGTGCGTTGGAGGAGAAGGACACTAGTTTTCCCTTGAAAAGCTAGGGGACAAATCAAGCTCTCTTGGAATAAGTAAAATAAGGTAAGGAAAAGTAAAATAATTTCCAAGTCACAGATCTAGTAAAGGGTAGAAGTGGAATTAGGCCCAGGCAGCCTGAGCACAGCCTTTGATATATTTTACCAGTGGGCTCCACATACTGCTCTAGGAACTAGCTCATGACTGTGCATGTACGTGTGCGCACATGTGCATGTGTGTATGTTTGACATAAAGGAAAGAAAATAAGCATTTCCTCATTTAATCTAAATGTGGAGCTGACTATTTATTTCTTGTTTGTTCTACTTGCTAACAGTTATAGCCCATAGGAATAGAGAATGGATTCTGAAGTTGATTTTTAGGTACTAAAACCAGTCACTGCTACCTGAAATTTAGTTTAACTTGCAGTGATTAGGAAGTCTGTCTCAAGGCTTTCTCCCCTAGAGCACTGTATGCCAGTTAAAACCCACACAATCAAGGTAGCACAAGAAAGATGAATTAAGCCATAATGGCCTCCCCCTCCATCTAGCAGGGGCAGCATCCCTTTTATCAAATTCCATTTTAGATCTATGAACAGCTTTCCCACGGGGATGTCTTAGCCACTAGAGAAGAAATGGGGAGATGGCTTGAGCCTCAGTCTCTCTCTCGGTTCCTCTGTCTGTGACACTGTGGACAACTCCCATCCTCCCTCTTGGCCTTAGTGTCCTCAAAGGGAAAGTGACTGTAGAGCTGCCCCAATGTTCTATCATACATGAAATGAAAAGTCTGTTTCCCTCTTTACACCATAAATCAAAAGACACAACCTTCAAGGATGTGAAGTGGGATGAATATTCTGGATTTATCTCAAATCTCTTTTTCATTTAGAGCAACACTCATTTTAAGAAAGACTCAACTTGATTTCTTTGAATGCTAAATGAAGCATGAGTCTTTAATTATTGTTACAGGAAATACAGTGAGGAGTTCAATTTTGAAAGCCACTTATTAGAGACGGGAGTTCTTAGCAAAGATCTCTAAAAGAGCCCTTGCATTATTACTCATTTCTTATTCAATACCAACATTTTTCCAGTGAGGAGAAAATCCTCACATCAAAGTAGAAAACCGTTCAGGCAGATTTCATGTCAGAAAAGCCAAACCATAAGAAAATTCTAAAATGCCATTAAGCATATGACTCACTCCAAAATTCAGAACTTTGCCCAAAATCCTGATATTGAAAACATAAAGAATAAGTTACACAATTCTATTGTGATCTGGTAGAGTTGAAAGCAGAAATGTACAAGAAGTAATAAAAAAATAAGATTGCACTTAATTAATACTGTCAAAACCACAAGTTGAACAGTGTCGTTGCTGAATAAAATGCTGGCCGAGTTCTGGATTTTTATGTATTTTTAAACATACACTTGGTCAATTAGAAAATGTCATTGAATGGAACTTGTACATGTAGACCACAAAATTCTACATACTAAGCATAATAAAAGTGGTATATGTACAAAGGGATGCGGGGAGGGGAAGTTGCCCTAGCTATCTGGCTTCCTACTCCCAGGACTTCTCACTGTGATAATCCCAGGCCCAGCGATCCCCTTGCAACTTCCAGGAACTTGGAGATTCATTTCGGCCATGTGGCATGACAGATGAGGTACTGGGAACCCAAGTTCTGGTCCCAGATCAGCACTACTAGGTGTGGACAAGCCTCCTGGGCTCAATTCTTAGCTGTGAGGGAAGGAAGCTCACCAGGTGACTTGCTTCCTTAGGTCTTTTCATCTCAAGAGTCAGTGTTTTCTAAAAGGTGAGTTATTCTGAAGAATGAAATAAGCCATTCCTTTTGCAAATGAAGTATGCCCAGCCTTAATCACTCCTTCTCCTTGTTCTTCTGTTTGGGCTCTGAGGATGCAATCTGCTCTGTAGTTTTTCCTGTGCAGAGTAATTTTCAATATGTCACCATGTTAAGCCTCCTAATCACATTTTCAGAAGCACAAATGATAAATAACAGTTGCTTAACCAGATTTTACAATACCCTGGCATTTGAAAAAGAATATTTATTTTAAGGAATATTTTTAAAACAACAAAATTTAAGGAAAACATCACACTGTAACTAATTCATCTACTTCTTTGATTTAGCCCAAGTTGTCTTCAAAGCTTTCTTCTTGCCTTTACTGAACATTTGCTTCACTTCAGACCCTGGACTAGATTTGGGGCTCTGAATAGAAGAGAAGAATGCACCCCAGGATGGCATGGTCATATTCCCCACCTTCAAGAGGCTCCCTCCCATTCTAGATGGCAATCCACTTGGACTAATAAGTAGTAGAAGCCTCCCATGCTTCCAAAATTAATGTACTTTGTTGTAGGAAGGTGCCAGAGAGAAAGATATTTTTTGTTGCTGTTCCTAGATTTGCCCTTTTGTGATACAGAAGTACTAAGAGTCAGAGTTGAATGCTATAAATGGATGACTCTCTGATATTATGCACATCAGAATAAACTGGAGGGATGTTTTAACTCACATGCAGAAGCTAGAGGGGGGGATAAAAAGGGGGGGACTCACAAAATTAGAGGGAAGACCAATGGAGTAAAGGAAGGAGATTGAGAGGGAAGGAGGAGAGGAAGTGATGAGGAGGTATGGGGGAATGTAATCTACCAAATCATGCTATGTCCATGTTCAAATATAACACAATGAATCCTACAATAATGGATCATGTAATAATTAAATAATTAATAATAATAATAATAATAATAATGCTAGAAGGGAGATCAGAGTAGAACAAGTAAATTAGGGGAGGGAGGAGAAGAGAAGATACTGGAGAATGAGTTGGGCCAAAGTATGTGATGGACATACACAATATGAAATAAGGAATCCCACTATTATGTATAATTATAATGTACCAATAAAAAATAAATTACATAAAATTAAATACAAACAGGTTTCTGGGTCTCGCTTCCAGATCTCCAATTCAGAAGGTCTGGGGTGTGGTTGAGAGTTTTAAGGTTAATAAATTCCCAGGTGGTACTGATGGTGCCCACAGAACCCACCAGGATAGAACGTGTGCTGTAAAGGAATCCATCATGAACTAAGTCAATTAGTCTAGAATTGGACCCAACTTTAAAATGCCCCCTAGGTATTTCTAGGGTACAGCCATGCGGGAGAGCCACAGGGTTAGATTATATGATGTTACTTTCTTAAAATAATGGCACTTACAAGATACTTTTAAGATGTGGACTCACTTCAAACCAGATAAATACTAAAGGATGCAAGATTCATTTATTAGCCTATTCATTCAGAAACAAAATCCTTGAAAGTCCAATCTGTGCCGTTCCAAGTAGTTCAGGCTTTTCTCTTTAAAAATTAAAGAGTATGGAGGTTTTTAAGGATGAAAGCAATAGAATCTGAATTGCATCTTAGTGTAGCGCATGATTCATCAGAAGGTCTTAGAGCAAGAGCAGGTCTAGAGAAATGTTTATAATTAGGTGAGCAGAATGGAGAAGGGAGAACTCTCTGGGAAAAGAACAGGAAAATAGAAATTGAAACAGAAGTTATTAAAAGCACAGTGACTAGAGGATCCACGAAGATTATAATAAAACACTGGCAATCCTAGTCTCAAGATCATCAGGAAAATAGAAAACACTAACATCATGTTTTAAAAGAGTCCATGAAATACAACTTGATAACAAAAGAGAAATATGTGATTTGTATACAGAACAAGTCAAGGAGCAACACTGCTGTTTATCCGTAAGTTTTAAGGAAAAGTTCATGGACGTGTAAGAAGTGCTAAGTGAATTATTTACTAGCAACTCCTAGTTTCCATATCTATTTATTTCTTCAGCCTTTCCATGATCTGGAAACACTATTGAATAACCCCTCCTGCTTCAAACCGCAGCTTCCTTAATTTGGGGGTCTTGCCTCCTACTTTTTGTACACTCCCTTGTATAGCTCCACTTTCTGCCTCTTTCTTCTTTTATCTCGAATAAACATATTTTGAGTTCTACTCTTCTTTAACAGTCATAGCTCCTCAACTGACTAAAAAATAAAAATAAAAACCTTTCTGTAGTGACGTATCCATTTTTTTTTCTCAGCTACAAAATCCTAAGCTTGAGTATCTCATTTCCAATTGCTAATTGCCTTCTGGATATATTTTCCAAATTATTCCATCAGTACCTCAAACTGGAGGGTATTATTTTACTCACTTTTCATCTATTGATGAGACCCTGTCATTATTTTTTAAAAATCAATTGTGCTATGAAGGCACCTATGAAATCTAACTAACTTTGATTCCCAACTATAAACATTGATTATTTCTCAAACATTACAATGATGGTTTACCACCTTCAAATTTCACCTCTTTTCCAGATGTAAAAATCATTGAAGAGGAGGAGTCTGCCTTGCTTGTCTTCATATTGGTAACCCATAGCTTGCACAGTTTTCAAATTGATTTAGGAAGGTAACTGCTACAAAGATCTAATTTTAAGCCTTCCTGGAAAGTTACAGAGAACCTAGAAGAAACTGTCTTCAGGAAAATAGAAAAATGGATTTGGCTTTTCTTATCAGTCAAGGGGCACAACCAGGGATTTTAGGACTTTTTATTTCCTGATGCTAGTACAGTCAGATCAGTAAGTAATGAGGATCCTTTGGCTTTCGCCTCAGAAGGGTAAAATTCAAAGCAGTGTCTCCAGAGCAGAAACCAGTTATGCTGCTATACCCAGAGAGATAGCCCTAAGGAGGGATACATTCATGTAAGATAACAATTTAGCAGAATTCCAACAAAAACAAACAAACAAACAAACATGTCATGCTGAGCCAATACATCATCAGGGTGGCATCTGCAGTGTAACCAAAGAATTGAGTCTGCATGTGCCAGGACATTTCAAAGTCCCGTAGAGCACATCGGCCTCTCTGGCTGTATAAAAATCCCTTGGTTTCAGAGGAACCAAGGCCAACTGAGAAAAGCACCTCCACAGGGCTGAAGTTTGTCTGGGAGTGGTGAAGTGTGGGAGCCTCCCAGGGCATCCTCCACTGCAGTCCTAAATGACCAGCTCTAGTCACAAGTGTGGCAGTTCTTTGCAATAGGTCTTCCAGAATCATCTGAGGCACAGTATTACTTCCATGGAATTGCATTCCCTTATTACAGTTTTAGGGAAGATTGAACAGGGCAATCAGATTCAGAGTTTAGGTCTAAGACTCAGCAGGAAATTTAAATTGCTGCAGGTGTTTGTTGAAATAGAAACTTTGTTGACTATGCTAGCACCCCTCCAGGTCCTGATCCTGACTTCATTCTCTCTGGTCAACCTACTTTCTGCCACAATCTATGTTCTTTATACAGATTTCACAACCTCCACTGGAAATTCCTCCCAATGTCCAACCCTATGTATAGCTTTTTTTATCCATCCTAGGAAAGCTGAAAAGAACTTCAAACTTTCCTCAGGGTAATGCACTTCCTATGAGACCCCTTGTAAACCACACCATGATCTTCTCACCTAGAATCAGAATATTTCCCATTTTCTTGGATCACTCACGCAACAAATATTTAATCTCTTTCTATGTGCTGGGCATTGAGCTGCACATGACAATTGATAGAGCTGAAAAACAGCCTGCTTCTACCACAACTGAGCTTACATTCTCATGATGGGAGAGACAGATGGGCAATCAAAAATTCACCCAGGTTTCATTGTGAAACTGCATCCTGAGTTCACATACCTAAGTGAATACCTTTTCAGGTGGGGAACAGCATAGGAAGATTCTGTAGTGTGAAAGAATCCAGAGGAAGAACAAACTATTTTTAAAATACTAGAGGGGAAAATGTCTTTGTAGGTCATTGGAAAATTCTTTGTTATAAGAACAACAGGTAATTTATTTCATAGTTTTAAAGAGTTAATGAAATGAAATGAAAAAAATCTGCATTTTGAAAAAATCATTCTGATTGCAGTATGGGAAATGATCAAGTGGAGGGGGCATTTATCAGAGGAGGATAAACAAACAGCTTAGGAGTGTTTTGAAATAGTCCAGATTTTTAAAAAAAAATAAGATAAAAGTGGTAGCAAGGCTGGGGTTATGGCTCAGTGGTAGAGCGCTCACCTAGCACATGCAAGGCCCTGGGTTCAATCCTCAGCACCACATAAAAATAAATGAATAAAATAAAGGTGAAAAAAAAGTGGTAGCAAAGAGCAATTGGTGATCAGTCAGATGAATTTGAGGGCAGAAGCCACAAAATGTGTCAAAGGTGATCTCCAGTTTACTGAAACCATGCAACAGTCTGAGTACCATCCTCTGAATGTTCCGACACTTCCGACAAATGCATTATGGAGGTAAGAGTGTAAACTGGGGTTTTGATGTGTTGAGTGTTAATATTTCCCTTCACTAAGTTTCTTTTCCATACCTTTTAAGTAACTTTTAATATTTTTTCTTATAGAATCTGTATAAATCAAAAAGAAAGAGGGTGCAAAGATATGGGGCAGCATCTCTTCACATTTTCTGTTTTGCAGATGGTAAGAGGTTTTCAAACATCTGCCACGTTTGAAAATTCAACTCTATTTACTCTTCTAATACATATTAATCACTCAACAAATTGCAAGTAAAACAAGCGGTGTCTCACTCACCCACCACACGATTTAAATCATCAGTCCCTAGGAGCATAAGGAGGCCGACAGCACTTCCCCACCCCGTAATGTGTTACATTCTGATCTGTTGATGACAGTTCTACTTAAAGTTTTATGTTTATAATTTTTCTCTCCAAATTTACTACAAGCTCGCTGATGGTAGGAGTCACGTTTAATTTCTAAGAAATTGTAGGAAATGCTCTAGGGTAAGGACTACAATGAAGATACAATAAGTGTATGCAGGTCCCAACCTCTAACATGGTTTGGGACATTGGTTAAGATACCATGGTATGTGGAATAAGAAAGGAAACCTGTATTTGAGGACTTGAGTTCTAATGCCACTCTTGCCACTTAACTAGCTAGGAAAAGTGGGAGGATTATTTCACTTACTGAGCTTCAGCAGCCTCAGTTATAAGTTTCAAAAATTCAAATAAAATGAGACAGTATATTCAAAGCCCAAGTATTTATCACAGAACCTATGACAGCTTTGCTTATCCTTCTTGAGTAAATGCTGAACGAGTGAAGGTGTGAATGAATTAATATCTGCCTGGGAGAAGCTGAGGGAGGAAGCAGCCAGTGAAAGGTTGAGTTTGGAGTAAGGCAGGCAGGGCTTTGGCCCCAGTTCAGCCACATGCACTGTCTGATCCCTGGTCAGTTTCTTCCCCTCGTGTACCTCATCCTCCTCCCCTGTGTCTTCTCCTAGTGAGGTTGCACATTGTTTTTTTGACACCCTATTGTCACTGTCTAGAGCCAGGGAGTCACAGAGAGAAGCTCAATTATATCCCCTTGGAAATAAGGAAAGCACCAATAAACTGAAAGCTTTCCAGGATGAAAAGACCTTTTCAAATGAGAAATGACAGCTCTTAGATTCACCCCTAAGATGCTGTCCATATTATTTGCTTCTCCTTGTTCAAGATATGGCAGGAGAAATTCTACTTAAGGAGACACAACTGCTTAACAAGTGAGTCTTTCGCAATTCGAAGGGCAGAACCTTGTGGGCCAGGGATGGGCAAGTTACCAATCACCTCACAAAGATTGGCCTGGCTTCCAGGTGAACAACTTCAAGGATTATAGAATTTCCCTATTCACAGTTCACAGGCCCATTATTATACCGAAATTTCATTCTCTGTGTTAAATGATCTCAGTGCAACTTAAGTTTCCCTGAGAAAAACTTTGCTGTGCCATAGAAGTCTAATTTTGATCTACAGTATGCCATACAGGTCAAAATTGAGTGATGTCTTCATTAGCCTACAGAATCAACAGAGAGGACCCATAGTGAAAAATGAACAGTGAGAGGTGGATGATTCAGAGAAGTCTATAATATTGTCTCTACATTCAAGAACAAGAGGTAGGGAACACAGACACATGACTCTTGTTCACCCTGTGTTCCAAACATGCATTTGGCTCATGTTTACCTAGTGCTTACCCTGCTGTACTAAGTGCTGATTCTATAGAGAAAAAAAATGAATACAGTCCCTGGATAAAAGCTGCTTCCACTTTAGCATGGTGGCACAGCATAGGTGCATGGTAATTATCCATTGAATAAATGTATAAGGCAATTGACATCAGCTCTATTATAAAATAAAAAATAGGTTCAGGGTAGGCAGATGCAGGTGAGTTAAATTGGGTGCAATCAGTTTGAGTTCCTGAAGATAAAAGCATTGAAGATGCCCAACTAGTAGTTACAGATGAACTGCATATCTGTTCATAGAGGGAAAAGTTTGGGATGATACATATGATGTTCTTCTTTAGACAAAAAATAATAAAGAAGCATTGGTAGTATACTGGCATGATGTAATCGATTCCAAATTAGTCTTCAGCAAACCCCAAATCTCAATGTTTAATTCATTTATTCAGATGGCACCAAAATAATGCTCCCAGGTAGTTGAGATGAGTCTTAACTGAAGAACCCTGTCAGATGGAGAAATATAAGCCACGTACTTTCCATCTTTACTAATGTGGTCTTTCATTAAGGTGAAAGAATGAGTTCTACTTGGGAAGATTGGATTTTAGGTAGAATTATGACAGAGAAATGAAGACAATCCCTCACACACCTGCCCTCAAATTTAGGGACCATAGATTCCCAACAATTCCAGAAGCCCCAGTAATGTCTTATAAAATAATAAGGCTTTACTGGATCCCAGACATTTGCATGAACTTTAATGAGTAGATAGTCAGGGGGAAAATGTGAGAATAGCCATAATGTGTCTGCTTAATTGAGTTCTGCAGTCATGTACAAAAATGAGCATGCCATGGCTTGTAATCTGTTTGCTCCAGGGCTCTCCAGAATGACCTTGAGAGCTGACCTTGGAACAAGGAGAAAGATTTGAAAGTGCTGGAAACTGAATTCATCCTCTGCCACAATTCCCTGATCTCCTCTCATCTCCAAATGTTTCCCATCCACTAGGTTTATTAGCAGGATTGCATGCATTTGATTCTCAGACCACCTTTTTCCCTTTGGGTCTCTTTTTCACTTGCCCTTTGTGTGAGGCTGGTTTTATTTCCTCTATTGAGCCAACATTGTTTCTGGAACAGGATAATGTGACCTTCAGCATTTAGACAAGACTAGAACAAGTTGGAAAAGAGCAGAGTATATTGTCATTCTGTGTTCTAAGAATAATTCAAACAAGGCTGTTCCATAATGCTGACAGGCCCTCCCCAGATTCTCTGCCTTCAGACACCAAGCACAGCCTTCCAGCTCAGCTGGTGCTCGGAGGCCAGGAGTGGTAGGACAGTGCCACTCCGTGGACTCAATGGAAAAGGCTTCACCGTGAACTAGACTGAGCTGCTTTTTAGTTCTCAGAACACGTTTAAGAGAATTGTGTTTTAAAATGGCTTGAACACCGTCCAGTCACTGAAGCGAAGACTGAATTTATGAATTCTCCATCCGAGGTATTCTCTGAGTACCAGCAGAAATATCTGTATGATGAATCTGTCCTCAGGTAAAATTTAAGGTGAAGGGCAACCCTGGCTTCCCTTCTCTAAATAAAGGATTTCCAACAGCCAGAAATTCAAAAGAAAAAAAAAAGACCAATTATGCAGATTAAACATTCAAATTAAAATTTACATAGTATATGAGTAATAAATTCCATTCATGCTTTAAAGTAGAGCACTAATTATTACTTTTCCATTCAATCTTTCCTAGAAGAAATATCTTCTTTCCTCAGAACTATTATTCATTTTGCAAAATAAATATGAAAATTAAACATTTTCATATTTAAAACCAACCATTGACAGAGGAGTGATTTATAGGTTGTTTGCATTGAAAGCACCTATAATATTTTCTTAAAGTGCAGCTTTTTGGGCCCCACACAAGATGGAGAATTCCTGGTCTGAGAAAGAATTTCTGGTCTAGAAGACAGGAACAGGCATTTGAAGTTACCATCCTAGTTGATTCTCTTACATACTGTACACTCCAGTTAGTGAACCACTGCTTTCTGCATCGGATCCAGAAATTAAGCATTTTAGGAAGAGAATTGCTTTTGTTCCTGCATATGAAATTATTAGTTCATACCTCATCTTCCTACAGTATCTTATCCAGGAAGTTTTTCCAATTTATTTCAAAAAATTCAGAAACCTCCTCTGAATTCTTCATACAAGTCATAAGCTTACACAATAATTCTATCATTCCTTCTTACTTTAGTTCATCAGCAGTCTGTGTCTTCACTGAGAAATCTGAGGATGAGGGGGCTCTCACTCATCTCTTTATGACCCCCTACAATAAAATATGTGGCAACCTCTTACACATGACAAGGTTTAAAGAGTTCACCCAAACTCTTAGAAATTTGCACATGCAACCTTCTGGCTTTGAATAATTAGCAAAGCAAAAAAAAAATTGTAGTGCAGTCATTAGAAAACAAACTTCCCACCCACTCTAAAAGCAGCAGAGCAACTCCTCCACCACTCAAGCTTGGGGACTGCAGTTATTCAGACACACCAATCATGCTGCAACTGCTTGGCTTTCTGCAGTGCCCCAGGAATTCTGAGCAACAAAGGAGACAGTCATCTGTTCCACAGCCTAGCAATTGTGTCATTAAACAAATTGCTCCATAACGTCAAAAGAGGCACTCTTTGTGACAGCCAAGTGATATAATTTGTCTTGATTCCAGACATCGGAGGCATCTGTCTGGAATTTGTGCATGTCATTTGATGTTGCAAGTTTATCTACAGACATTGAACAGAAGAACAAACATTAAGTGACTACTTAAAAAGCCGTAGTTTTATCTTTTTAGTACCAATGAATGCAAACTTTTTTCTAAACTACATTACTGTACACAAAATGTAAAACACAGATTATTATTCTCTAGACAAACTGCTTTCAGAATAGACAAATCAATTTACCTTAACTGCTGGAATATAACAATAGTTCCAGGTTAAACATATAGTTCATTCAGCTCAATGCGTCTGTTTCTAATGGTGATGTTGCAAGGGCGAATTAAATTAAGCAAATATTCATGGAGCACCAATTCATGTAACAAGCCATTAGATACCATGGGATTAAAGAAATAAGAGCACGTATTAAGGTGGGTAATCCAGGGATGGTCTCATAAAATATTTTATGCTTTATGGGGCCTTAAAAGATGCATAGTATAGGTATGTGAGGCAGAGGAAATACCATGAACAGCATCAGCAAAGGAAACATCCTTTCCCTTCTATCCTCCAATATCACATTCCTCCAGTGAGGACAGCACCCAGCCACCCAGCATGAACTCTCACATCACAGGCATCCTCACCTTGAATGATCTCTTCCTCCATTCTACCTAGTAACCTACACCCATGTTGCAAGTGGACTTGTGCCACAGATAAGTCTTTATCTGAACTGTGCTACTCTGATGTACCTTCATATCCCTGGCACTTCCCTCTACCACTCCCCAACAGTTCCTCAATCTTGCTGACATCTCTAATCCCCTGTTCTCACCACTGTCCAGCATCACATCTCCTGTTCTTTCACAACTGGTGGCTGCTCCTCATCTGTGTGAACTTTGATAAATCAAACAAAATGGTTTTACCAACAATACTCTTTTCCTTTTAGATTAGATATGGTCCCCCTGTTACATTTGCCTTTCTAGCATCCTGGATTTTTTCCATGTTCACCCTAATTAACCTTCTCCAACAGAGAGAACAGAAATCACTGTCATTCATACTGTTGCTGTGTACCCAGAATTCCTAGAAAATACCTGCTGCTTGAAAATCATTTGCTGAATTAATAAAGAAAATGATAAAGCCCAATTTGATCAAGGCATAGGGAATACTTGGAGAAGTGGGGAGAATTTCAGCTGCAGAGTGATACTGGAGCCATTTTCTAGAGTCCTTGAGCATTCAGAAAAGGAAGGGTTTGTTCATTGTCTGGGTAATGGTAATCCTGGGACCTTTTCAGATGAAAGAAAAATCACTCACTTCTATAGCATTGTTAGCATTTATTATTTTTTTCTAGTAATTTTCTAGACACTAGCTTTATATATTGGGGATAATATAGTGCATTGAAAGTTGGACTTTAATTTGTTTTCTCTCAACATTGTAACCCAAGCATTTTTTTCTTACCATTTAAAAACCTTTAGTAAATTTCCCACAATGACTACCTCACAATAAATCATATTACTATACTGTATTTTACTTCGGTTTTTTCCATGTTTTAAAAACCTTAAATTTTTAAACATATTTATTAAAAGTATTACATAGATCCACTGCTCTGAATCTTACCTTTTCTACTCCATGGAATCCCCAAATGTCTATTCCCATATAGCTGCTACTCAGATCAAGGACTTGATGTCAATTGCATCTCAAACCTCCTACGTGTTCATTCCCAGGCAATACCATCAAGGGTATATTATTCTGACTGAAAGCATTATATAATAGTTTTGCCTGTTTTTGAACTTCATAGCTTTTTATGCCTGTCTTCTTTGCTCAATATTATGACTGTGAGATTCACCCATGCTTTCAAGTGTAGCAGTTTATTCATTTTCATTTCTTTAAAATAGTTTCTTATGTAAATATATCATACTTTATCCATCGCACTGTGTATGGACCCTTGGGTTATTTCTAGGGTGGGGCTATGATTAAACATGTCTTAATCTAGTCATATTGTTTGCATATACTAGATTAAGACATGGTTTGAAATGGGTTGCCAAAATCTATCAATGATATATAATACATTATTTTTTTCTGAATATGCCTCATTCAGTTGTTATAAACTCTGTCAATAAGTCATTTTCTGATGTTAGAGCTAGATAGCCAAGTCAAAATCAATTTCTGCTTAACTGTGTTTTACTTCTAGCACCAAATTTCTAAACGATTGAGAAGTAAATAAATGCAAAAGAAAACCTACACTTATAAAAGTGGGAGGGTATAACATATCAAGAGGGTAAGCAGCACAAAGAACGTGAAAGGTCCAAAGTAAACATGGATTTTACCAAAATTACAGCACTTTGATACTATCCTGAGCTTGGGAGAGACTCTGGTTTATTTCAAAGTTAAGAGCACAGACAGTAGAATCAGAAAAATATGAATTTGAACCCTGGCTCAACTCCTTTTGCATTCTATAAGTATCATTTTGATAATGAAAAAATGGCCACCACATGCAATGTATTTTACCTTAGGAAGGTCAAATAAGTTCAGATACAACATTGCCCAAATATGATCTTGAAACAACTTCTCTAAAAACAAAAACAGCAGATTAGCTGCAATACATTCTATCCAATCCAACTGGGGCATTAGAGATTTTATCAGTACCATGTTTAATTATATAAATTATAAATATTGCAACAGTGAATTTTTAAATTGTTTCAGAATTCAGAGTGCTTTTAAATTCCAATCTAACTCTATCATCTGGGTACCTTCAGGGATATGGCTTTATCTGTGCAAGTTATCAATTTGTTATATCTCAGCTCAAATCCCCATCCTTCATTACCTACTCTGTAGTAATAAACTAGAACACTTTAAGTCCCTCTTCTTTGCACCAACCATGATATTAAGCTTTATCAGTAGAGGATGCTGGAGGAAGTGGTACTCCCTTCTGTTTCCAGAGTACTACTGTATTGATTTTCTTGTTTTTCCTACTGTTTGGCAGCCAACAGCTAGTTTATAAGGGGAATCCAGTGGCACTCTGCCCCATTTGCATATACAGAACATGCAGTCCTTTGATGAGTTTGTGGCCCCAGTCCCAGCCCAGCATTGATCTCCTCATGTGGATATAACGCATCCTACGCCTCACATCATCCTGAGCCGAGCAAGCTCCTGCCACGCCAACTCTGTGCACCCAGTAGTGTTCAGCTCCTGCAAGGCCTGTGCTTTCTTCAGCATTAGACTCCTGCAGAGTACAATTTCCCCAATGCCCCATTTTTACAGAAGGTGGCTTCTCTAGTCTCCGGTTCCTGCAGTATCTAATGGCCAATAGTGCCCAGCAGCAAAAAGCTTCCTCCAGTACTCCTCAAGCATCCCTGTAGTTAAGTCTTGTGATTCAACACCTGCCTGTGGACTGCTCTCCCAGCACCTCAGAAAGTAGATGTCTAGCAAGTCCCAGTAGTAAGGCAGTTCCATCATTATAAGCCAAGGTCATTACCTCTTTTAGGGACCCTGGTGGTCAGCCTGGGTTTGGGTTGAAGGGCTCTACCTTGGCTATCTAAGCCCTCTAATAGTAGCTGCTCCTTATGTATGATATTGCTGCATTCTAGAGAATTCTCTTTACTTCTTACTAGCTGATTATGTTACTTCAATGTGCATTATAGCTTGTCAATCTTATATTAAGCTCTCCCTTCTCAAATTGCTGTGTGGTTTCTGTATCCTGATTTGACATACTGATCCATCATCTTTCAAGGTGATGAAATTCCAGTGCAGCCCAGACAAAGTCAAGACACAAGTCCAGATTTTCTAAACCCCAAATATTGTGATTTTTCCATGAAAATAAATTCCTCTTTCCATAAATAAAGGCATATTGGGGAAGAAAGGAAAAAGCACTTAATTCAATAAAATAATTAACATCAGTTTCATTCTATTGCAGCTCCCTTCCAACTCATTCTTTTAGACACGCAGAGACAAAAGCACCATACCACATTATATGCTTCATAGGGACTATCCACTACAGGCTTGGAGGCCCCTACTGAAGAGCAAAATGTGAAAGTCAATACTATTCATATACAATTTTCATCGAAAAGCAAATTCTGGAAGCCACAGTGGGTACTTGACCCAGCTAAAATCATAGGTAAAACAGGATATGGATAGATTAACAATCTAACTTTTGATAAAATAACTATACAATTATAACAAACATGGTATAATCAGACATTCATTTTATTTTACTCAAATAGTAGCCAAGGGGCACTTACTTAGTATATAAAGAAAAGTTGGGGGGCTGGGGGTGTGGCTCAGTGGTAGAGCACTTGCTTGGCATATGCAAGGCGCTGGGTCTAATCTTCAGCACCACATAAAAATAAATAAATAAATAAATAAAGGTATTGTGTCCAACCACAACTAAAACAATATATTAAAAAAGAAAAGTTGTATTCTCAAATTAGGATCTAAACAAAGCTTAGTACAATGCCATTGAGTGGATGAAGCCTTAGAGTTACCCAGGTGGCTCTGGTCCCATCTTCTGATGGTGAACAAAACATTTAGCCTAGGTAACGAATGGTAATGTCAAATACAGTAAAAATGTCAAACTCTATATCAATTCTATCCTATTCTTTAAAAGCATTTACCTTGGTTATATATGCCATATATATTCAACACACCTCTATATGTTTGTACTATTTCTGGTTAAGACTTTATTTCTATCATGAAGTTTTGTCCACCAACAAAATAAAATATGATCACTCCATCATTGGAAGACCCATAGAATGATCTGTGTTTCTCTTGTGATGATCTCTGCCCTCTAACCTGCATGGTCTTCTGTGGAATTGTAATTTACTCAAAGATAGACAATATCTTATTGATATGAGATATTATCAAAATTACAAACACAATAATTTATGCATTGACAATGCTCAATGGTTAATATTTAGATAATTTTCCAATTTCACATAATAGATGTGGAGAATGACCAGGAATCGAATCTGAGACCCTTGACCTTCTAAGGATCTCTTCAAACTAAGCCACTTTAAGCATCAAAAGACAAGATTTAAAGATATTAATACCATAAAAGGAAATGAAAGGAAGAGATGGTGGATGGGACTAGGAAAGATAGTAGAATAAGTTGGTCATAACTCTCCCATGTTTAATATGAATACATGACCAGTGTAACTCCACATCATGTTCAACCACAAAAATGGGATCCTAATTAGAATAATTCAAACTCCATATATGTAAAATATGTCAAAATACATTCTACTGTCATGTATATCTGAAAATAACAAAAAAGAAAGATATTAACACCAGGTTTCTGTCAAAGACAGTCAGGAGAATTACCAATTTGATAGCAGAGTATGTATTATCCTTGGCAAGAGGAAAATTTAAAAGATTGGTATGGCCAAACCCTAAGAATTGAAACCAGCCTACAGTACTTGCAATTTTCTTATGTCATTATGACTATTAAGCAGGGAAGTACGATTAAAATATATATTTATAATGATTATTAAGCACAGGGTATTTAATGAAAGATCAATTGTATTGTAGTGAGGGCTTAGGACACTATTAAATTTAAGAGATTACTAAAAGTCCAGACACAACTAGTGTGGTATGACATTATATATAATCAGCATATTTTATTTAATCTTTTGCAATTTTCTGTTTCACTCAAGAATCTATTCCTTACATTCACCCATGTAGCATCTCCCATGTAGCTACAGTTATTTATTTCATAACTGTACAATATTCCCTTGTGTGAATTTACTAAAATTTGTTTAACCATTCCACTGTTGAAAAAACCTGGGTTGCCTGCAGCTAGTCTAAATTTAAATTTTGCAACAAATATCCTTGCATGTGATATATAAAAGTTTTACCTAGAGAATTTGCCTCATAATAGAAAATATAATTATAGGGCTGGAATTGTGGCTCAGGGTAGAGCATTTACCTAGCATGTGTGAGACACTGGTTCAATCCTCAGCACCACATAAAAAGAAATTAATGAATAAAGGTAATGAGTTCACCTACAACTAAAAAATATATATTTAAAAAAGAATTAATGAATTTCTTTTTCCTCCCTTGCTTTTTTTATTCCAGCAAATACCTCTAGTACAGTATTGAATAGAAGTAGTAAAAATGAACACCTTTGTCTTATTCCTAATTATAGTAGAAAAACATTTAATAATTAATCATTAATTTTGAGATAAGTTTAAGCTACAGTTTTTCTTATTTTGGTCTAGATGTCCATTAGCAAATTGAGAAAGTTCCTTATATTTCTATTTTTCTGAGAGAGAATTGTTTGTATGTGTGCCATGAATGGGTGTTCAGTTTGTTAAATAGATTCTCTCTGTTGAGATAATCATGTTTAAAGAATAAAGTTTAAGAATGTTTATTTTATTAATATAGCAAATTACATCGATAGATGAGTTTCAAATGATAAACCAACTCTGTTTTCCAAGGATTCAGTCCACTTAACCATGATTTATTATTCTTTTTTACATATTGCTAGACTTGATTTGCCAATGTTTGATTAAGGACTTTTGTGGCTCTGTGTTATATATTACAGCCTGTACTAATTTTAATATTTTTGTCAGGTTTAAGTAACAGAGTTATATTGGCCTCATTTCTGGAGGTTGAAGTTACTTCTTAGTTAACCAAATCTTCTTTGGGTCATTCTTTTACTGTTCCCTTTTTTTTTTTTTTTTTGGTTCTTTGTTCATTATTTTGTGCTGGGGATTCACTGGTAGAGTTAAAGGCATGCTCTACCCCTGAGCTACATCCCCAGCCTATTGGGACATTTTTGAATGATAATGCTTTGAGATCTAAAGTGTACCTCATGCTGCCCTGGCCAAGTCCAGGAAACATAAACACCACACACACTACATCTTATGTGAGTTGCATTCTTGTGGAGCTGTTCCCAGTACAGCCCATGTGGATATGTGCAGTCAGTTGCCTTGTCAGTAATTCACAGAATGCTGACAGTATGGGTCTATTGGCTTCCAGTTTCTATTTTTTAGGAAATTATTTCTTTACCTAATTTACCTAATTATTAATCTTTTGCAGCTAATCAAGTATTTTCTCTCTGGCTGCTCCGAAGGTCTCTTTTTCTTTGTTGTTCTGTAACTATACTATAGTTCCTTCAGGGTCCAATTATTTTATTACACATATATGTATGGTTCTTTTTATTAACCATAAAGTACATGTTCCTTTGAGGATTCGATGATATGTCTTTCTACAATTCAGACAATTTTCAGTTAATTGTTTTCTCAATTAACTTTAACTTTTCCTTCTGGTACTCCAACTGGATGTATTTTAGATATTTACTGTACCTTCCCTATTGTTCAATCTTTCTTCCATATTTTATAGCTTCTTATCTTTGCATTATGATCTTGGTAACCCTTCATCTCTTCCATTTCACTTATTCTCTTTTTAGCTGTGTCTGATATGCTTCTAAATCATCATTTTTTAGTAATTATAGCTTTCATTTTTCAAAGTTGTACTTGATTCTTTTTAGAAACTAATTTTGTCACTTTTGAAAATCTGTTTATTCTTCATGTGAACTTTTAAAAATCTTAATTTAAAAATATGATAAATATAGCTCTCTACTATTCTGAAACCAGCCATTTTAATATATAAAGCTTTTGGTCCTTAGAGGGTTTAAATTTGTTACTTTTTGTTCCTACTGACTCTCATTAACAAGAGCCATTTAAAAAGGGAATTTGGTAAGACTTCAAGCTCATATTTAATGAACTGTAATTTCTTTACATTCCAAGGACCTATTTATCTCCAGGGAATTGCATTCCAAAATGAAAATAAAAGCATTCTAAATCTTCAAGGCATTATTCAGAAATGATTAACTGAGGTTATTTTCCTATAGAGAAGATTTGCAGTTTTTGTCAGAGTGGAGGATACTATTGAGGCAGGACCTCCTGTGAGTGTTTGGTGTAGGTGGGTCCTCCTCTGCTGCTTGAACTCAGTTCTCCTTCCACAGTGGCCCGTGGAATTAAGCCTCCCAATCTCACTCTCACATTTGTATATTTTGTTCATTAACAAAATCCATTTATATAGACAAAATTTAACAAATTCAAGTTTAAATTCCATTTCTTTATTGGCTTAAGGTATTTCAAAAAGTATAATATCTATGTAAATAATGGAAATTTAGGAGAGAGGAGATTTTTCTTTTTCTCTCCAGTGCAATATCTGTGGTCTGTTATTTTCTTTATAAACAGGATTTGTCAAAAAGCTACCCACATTTCTCTTCATAATAAAGGCCTTCATGTTCTAATTCCACAGTTCTTACACAAAACACTGAGACTTTGCAGTTCCATCAGCAGAATAAAATGCACATGGGAAGTATTTGGTACAAATGTTGTCTTATGAACTCAAAAAGTAGAGACACTTATAAAAGAAGGGAAAATAATTGAATCGTAGAAGGAAAGAAAAAGCAAAAGTTCAGGAATAGAAGACCTACTCTGTAAGCTTAAGAGAAACCGAGTCAAAGGTTTTAAGACAAGAGAAATGCAACACACAGAAGTGGGAGAGTTCCCTTTGAGAGTCAGTAAGGCCAGAAACAGCAAAGTGTCCACACACGTCCGTCAGATTACACCGTGCAAACCCTTTCCATGTGGAAAAAGAAGTTTCCAGAAAATAATAAAGGATATCAAGTCATTACCCAGGTTTTCACCAAAGTTAAAATGATACTAGTGATTAATTATTGCAGATTCAAAGAGGGAAAGGTGACAGAGTAGGGAAAGGGTCAGGAGGTACTCTGAAATCTAATACATGACCCACAATCAACTGTAAACACAATGTTTAAAGAGATACCACAGGCTCATAATTATTTTTAAAGTGCAGCTATTTTGCAAGTCTTTGCTCCCAGACACTGCTGTTCCTAAAACTATTTCTAGTACCAATTTTTCTGGAATTTATACTGATATTTTATTTCACCTAATTTTTATTCATTTTAAATGGAGAGAACATTTCTAAAAAAAAAAAAAAGAAAGAAAGAAAGAAAATCTCCCCTAATGTAATTTTTCTTTCTGGTGAGAAATTTACTTTGACTAAACTTCTAACATCAAGGATAAGCCGTGAGACTATTTACTTGAGAAGAAGTGGACAAGTCATTTCTAAGAGTAAAACAATGGGTTTGATGTACAGAAAATTTCTACTAGGAATGGGAATATAAAAGTATCTTGGATGGCACACACCTGGAATACCAGTGGCTCTGGAGCCTGAGACTGTCAATAACTGAATATTTTTTATAACTGTCAATAACTGAATATTCCAATGAGTTTTTCTAATGTAGTCTTTATGCTGTTATTGCATATTTAGATTACTTGCATTTCCACTAACATAATTTTGATATTTTCTCTTGTGAATAAATACATGTAATCAAGAGAATACACCTGGATTGCCTACATGCCTCTGTGATACCATCAACAGTTCTTTTGGTTCCTCACATGTAATTTAATATGGATGCATTAAAAACCACAAAGATGAAAATGCACTTCAACCAGCTCATGGGTGCTCAACCTAGAAGCCAAGTGGTTACTCAGGTGCAACTTGCACAGGTGGTCACCAAAAACCAATAACTGCCTAGTCTTTGGGGTCTATATCATTAATTCACCTGGTCCACATTGTCTAATGCTGAACAGACAGATTGATACATTAGATAGCAATATCTTCCTCTTTAGAGAGACAAAATATGGCACATATGGTCTGACCAAAGCCCTTTTCAGTTAATTCTGGGTAGGTAGCAAAATCTGGGAGATGTCAAAAACATGGTAACCTCTATGAAATTTTCATAACTTATGAGGCATCTAATATAGTATTTTTGAAATTTAATTGTGCTTTAAATGAGCAGTGTACCATTATCGTGACATAGACCTACTCAGATATCAAAAATTAATTTCTGCTTCTCAGAACTATGAGTAAAAGAAACTGAAAAAAAAAATTTTTTGTGTGTCACTGAGCAAACATGAAGTTAGGAGGCAGAAGAAGGCTGGCTGAGATTTAGGGATATCTGAATCCCACTGCAATTAGAGAGTTCCGCTTGATTAAATATATTTTCAGAAGATAAATCTGTCTTATTATAAATGTGCTCCATGCTTATTGTATAAAAATTCATGAAGGGGAATTGCATGGAAATGGAAAGAGACCCTCATTGTTATAAAAAACTACATAAAAGAGGTGGTGAGGGGAATTGGAAGAAAAAACAAGGAGAGAAATGAATTACAGTAGATGGGATAGAGAGAGAAGATGGGAGGGGAGGGGAGGGGGGATAGTAGAGGATAGGAAAGGTAGCAGAATACAACAGTTACTAATAGGGCATTATGTAAAAAGGTGAATGTGTAACTGATGTGATTCTGCAATCTGTATTTGGGGTAAAAATGGGAGTTCATAACTCACTTGAAACTAATGTCTGAAATATGATATGTCAAGAGCCGTGTAAGGTTTTGAACAACCAATAAAAAAAAATTCATGAATATAATTTAAAGATAAATGAAATCACTAAAACCCTACAACCTAGAGATAACCAGAGTTAACACTGAACATTATATATATATATATATATATATATATATATATATATATATATATATATATATGTCGGCCTGCTTTTCCCTCTCCCTCTCCTTCTCCCTCTCCCTCTCCCCTCTCTCCCTCTCCCTCTCTCATCACTAGGTATTTTAATCAACATCATTCTCTTTTTAAAAAAACAACTGACTTATTTTAATGAGGCATTGTGAAATACAAGTGCCTGGTAAGTTGTTCTTACTTCTGGTAAGAACACTGATGCTGCAAGATGAACTACAGGGATACCTCACTTTTATATTTTATTTTTATATTTATTTGATAGATAAAAAATACACATTAAATAGATACTCAGCTTTTATTCTTCACCAGGAACTTATCTATGTATTGCAGTGAGACAAAGTCCCTTGCTCCTTGTAGCCTCATTGCCCACTCGTCCCACACTCATGTTGGCATGTTAGTAGACTCTGGGTTGTGTTAAAAGTCAGGTCATATTTCTATCTCTCAAACTAGTCTGTGAACTCTTTGCAAATAAAAACTACAATGCAGGAATCACACCGGAAGTGTTGAGCTCTGAGTCTTACCCACAGTAGAGTTTTTATAAATATCTTGAAGACTCAGTTAAACCATTTTCCTGTGAATAGAAATCTCTCTATGATCCCTGTATCTTCAAACCCAAAACACTGTCCTACAGATTATGAGATGCAAAGTCATGCATGTAGAGATTTCATCTAGGTTTCTTTTGTAGCATAATTCCTGGCATCCCATAGGAATTCAAAATTAAATTCTCAAATACTGGCTGTTTGGTTTCACTAACTCAGTTACATTAGGGAACTTCCCATCTGATAGAAAAGTTTAGCCTCAGTTTTTGCCACAAATGCTAAATGATCAGGCCATAAAAGTTGGTATTTTCTATATCTGATTTTCTTCCATTTCAAATGAATTACCTGGCACATAGGAACCATAATTTGGTCAATTTAAAGTTGTTTCACTCCTGCTGGTTATGAATGCTACATTTTAAATAAAAGAATCTGGAAAATTCTATGCATTAGTAACAATCACCAAACCATGACCCTTATTTCATTTCTTTTATTTCTGTGGTTTGATTCCCATGGGAACCAGGCAATTTAAACTTGCTTGTTTAAAAAAGAAAAGGAAAAAAGCACCCTTCTGCATGAGCCTTGCATTTGGGCACACCATGTACATTGATCCAAGCGCTGAAATGGAGTAACAATAAAACCACTTTAGAATGTTCCCATGGCTTCCAAAAGGAAACAAATAATTTTGAAGATGTATGTGCTTAATTTTAGTGGTTAAAATACAGCAATGCATACATATGTGCTTTAAAAAAATTCTTAGTACTTCAAAAGGATTATTATTATTTGTGTGTGTGTGTGTGTGTGAGAGAGAGAGAGAGAGAGAGAGAGATTTAACATCATTTAAAAAGAAAAAAATATATATTGAAAATGGGTGTAATGGTACATACCTGCAACCCCAGCAACTCATGAGGCTGAGGCAGGCTATCCTGGGCAATTTAGGGAGGTCCTGTCTCCAAAAATAAATCAAAAAGAACTAGGGACAGGACCAGGTGCAGTGGCACACTCCTGTAATCCCAGCGGCTGGGAAGGCTGCGGCAGGAGGATCATGAGGATTGCAAGTTCAAAGCCAGCCTCAGCAAAAGTGAGGTACTAAGCAACTCAATGAGACCCTGTCTTTAAATAAAATACAAAATAGGGCTGGGATGTGGCTCAGTGGTTGAGTGGCCCCTGAGTTCAATCCCCAGTACCCATCTATTCTGCCCCCAACAACAACAACAACAACAACAACAACAAAAAAAAAAACTTTAGGGATATAGCTCAGTAGTAGAATGGCCCTGAGTTCAAATCCCTAGAACTGGGGTAAACAAAAATCTTTTATTAAGCACTTGAGACCTAGCTGTACTAGCCAGTTGGATCACAAAGATATCACACCTAATCATGTTCAGATTAGGCAGGAAAAGGGAGTTCTTTCTAAATTCAGAAACCTGCCTTGGTTCTCTGTCTGAGCTTTGCTGACAACAAGTCAGACGAAAGACAGGGAAACACAGAATACCCCTGGCTACAACATAACACCATGCCTTCACCAGAGCTGAGAAGGTTTTCATCTATAGACCCAGACACAAAATAAATGGTATGCAAAAATGATACCTAGAGAAAGCCAGAGCTGACCTCAGCCATATGTGAGGCTGTGATAGATAATGTTTACTTATATCAAAGCTAAAACTCCAGTGTACTTGTCAGAACTAACCCCATGCTTGACTAACAGAAGATGGTTTAAGGAGTCTTCAAATTCCTACCTGAATTTAACCTTTGTTCTTTCCAATTACCCTTGTAATTATAGGGACAGTAATACTAATTTACCTAACCCAGAGATAGCACCCCTTGGCTTCAGTCTACAGATGCAACTCATTAAATTTCCTGTGATGGTTGGTTTTGATAGTGCAGTGCACTGGGAGAAAAACTAGTTTGAGAACAGATGTGTGAGCAGTGGAGCTGTATCCGTAGTAAACTGCATTTCCTGCTGCACTAGCCACCCTCGCCTCTCCCTGGGTTCGACATGTCCTGTCTCATGCAGACCTTGCATCACTCTCAGGATTCCCTTTCCCAAGTGGCAAGTTCTGCTTGGTAACCACAAAAGTCCTGTTGACTGAAACCGCACTCAAGGGAAAGCTCACATCCCCTTTCCTTTCAACCTGTAGACTGTAGTCTGTTTACAATGTTTTCTGTTTCCCACCCTGGGAAATGAGGATGAGGTTTCCTGTAAAGTGGACTGAGAAAACAAGCTTCAGCAGGAAATTGCAGATTCCCCAATGAACTCATGACACATCCCTACAGTACAGGTTTCTACAGTTTTGTTTTGGAGCCAGCAAGAAACGTAGGAAGAAAGAATTTTGAACCGGTAAGAATTAGCCAAGGATGTAAGAGTCCAATGCATTGAAGTAGCATCAGTGAACACCAGGTTAAGCATGTTTTACAAGTAGATAATACGATTATCAACTGGAAGAAAAAGAAGCTTCTAAATTAAAGCTGTTTTAGTGTTTTTGCCCAATAACAAATGGCACACAAATGCAGAATAGTCTGTGTGCTGACTTGAATCTAAATGTAAGGAAGACAGGGGAACATGAGGCTTGGGCAGATCATGTCTTTGAGGATCCATTTTCAAGGTTTGTGTAATTTTTCTCCCCATCAGTGACTAGAATAACCTTCCAACCTTCAGTATGTGTTTATTAAAGCTAACATTAAAAGGCAGAGAATCTGGGAAAGAATTTCTTTTTATTTCCCCTGAACATCTGAAAGGTACCATTCTTTCTTTACCTTTAAGAAATATCCACCGTGCATTCAAATAATGCTTTACCATTGAAAATGTCTTTCCCACCTATTCTTTAACTTGATTCTTCCAAAAGTACTCTGAGTTCTTTGGGGCAAGGATTATGGGGGTCAGAGAGATGAAATGACTCTCTAGTCTTCAAATGACTCTGCAAGAAGAAAAAGCCAAGCATTTTTAACTCTTATTTTGCATCCTACATTGGTGCTGCTAACCCTTCCTTCTCAACCAAAGCACTTATATTTACTAAGTACTTGGTATGTTCCAGAGTTCATGCTGAGTGACACTGAGAGAAACCTGCAAATCAATACACCACAATCTCTGCTTTAAGGGACTTAACATTCACTCAGGATCATAAAATAAGTACCAGAAAGAATACATATTTTCCTTGGTAAAATTTCCTGGAAATTGCAAGTATAAACAGGAGGGCTTTTGTGAACGAGCAATGTAAAAGTATTCTTGAATAACAAATACAGCTTGGTGGGGACATGAATGCTGAGAGCCATAGCCAAGTAGGAATGATACATGGCATTTTGGGTTTTTTTTTTCTTTTTTTTAATTAAAAAACCAAAATGCCATGCATCATTCCTACTTGGCTATGGCTCTCAGCACATGAACACATGGGAAAGGCAGGACCCATGTACGTCTTTCCAACTCAAAAACTTCAGACTTGACATCGAGGGAAAAGAAAAATTAAACAGAATTTGTCAAATTTATAAAAACAACTTATAAAACAACTGAAGCACCCTTCAATTTATGAAAGTAACTGAAAATATTAGTACCATGATATCAAAAAATGGTTAGCACTTGCTCTGCCATTGCAACTCATTTTTAAAATGTTTCTTTCCCTTCCTCTCTCCTTGCTCCTCCCTAATCTTGCCCCTTCTCTAATCTCAGGAGAAACAGGGTTACCCTTCTTCCCCATTTTAGACAGATTTATCTTTCCCTGAGTATACACCCACCATAGGAACAAAGTAATCCAGACTTTGGGAATGGCACCACAAGATCTCAGAAATGACCATCTCCCAAACTAACAAGTGAATTACAACTCCAACAGAGGACACATGGAATGTAACCTTTAAATCACCTCTTTAAAAGCCCCCCTATTTATACTGATGGGCAGAATCACAGCTTCTGGGACAGGAGTCTGTTGTGTTTCTCCTTTGTTTGCGAAGTAATAAACCTTCTTTTTCCTTTTTCTCAAAAAAAAAAAAAAAATGGTCAGCACAGCCAATATATCCAAACTCTGTTATATACTCTATGGTAAAGAAAAAGCAAAAAGTTCCTGTGAAGAATTAATAGTGATTGGAACTGCATTTTGTTTATGAAGGAAATTACAGAACTTGGATTTACCAACTTCTGTTGGTATTTTTATACCATGTGATGTTTCTTTCCTTGATTTAAAGAAATTTTATTTTTATTCTTGCAAACAATACAACTGAGATTATAACTGAATTCACTTCCCAACTATCTGACTCTAAATAGAATTGTGTATGTGTATGTATGTGTGTGGGGGGATTGTTTAAAAAAACTTTAATACTTATTGGATAATAGGGAATAAATTAAATTAAATTAAAAATATGGCTTGTCTCATTCTAATGTTAAAAAGATATGTTTTTAAAACTAACGAGTAACTGAGGAAGCCTACATTAAAAATGATGTAATTAAAAATATTGAAATTAAGACAAATGCCTGATGTCAATAAAATGATGAAAGCATAAATTGCTCTGAATAGAGGTCTCCAGGGATCTGGCTGGTCGGGAGGCATTTCCAGGATTCTATAGGGTGAGAATTCACTGAGAGGACACTAAGCATAAATGCCCCTAAATTTGATTCAGGAAGTCTATAGAAGAAATAGCTTTATGTAAAGAAAAATAAAAAGAGAACCAAATTTACAAAGTTGCACTTGATAATGATATGTATCAATCATATACATAATTAATTTTTAATATTTTAAATTATTTAAATGAGAGGTACTCTGTAGATCCTACATTACTGTAATGGCATATGACAGCTTTAAAATAAGGACTTTAAAAATAAGGTGAGAACCAGGCGTGGTGGTGCATGCCTGTAATCCCAGAGGCTCAAGAGGCTGAGACAGGAGGATCACGAGGTGAAAGCTAGCCTCAGTAAAAGCGAGGTGCTAAGCAACTCAGTGAGACCCTGTCTCTAAATAAAATATAAAATAGGACTAGGGATGTGGCTCAGTGGTTGAGTGCCCTGAGTTCAATCCCAGTACCCTCCCACCCCCAAATAAGGTGAGAGCTATGAATACATGGAAGACACAAACTTATGAAGACATGAATTCATGAAGACACGAAATTCTCACACTATTTTTTAGTGTGAGAATTTCATTTGTGTCAAATGAAAAGGGCCAGCTGAAAAATTACAATCATAACAAAATCCCAGTCATATGGGGAGAGGAGACCAACAAAGGACTAGTAATAAACAGAATAAAGATACCCAGTTGTTTCCTTGTGATGACAGGTGTTGCTGCTATTGTCCTCTGGAATTACCAACATTTCCATAAAGGAAAAGTAAAGTTTGATTCCATTCACTGAAAATGCTGGTCACTGTTTTACCTTTGACCATTCAAGTTTATCTGACTATTCAGGAAAATTACTGTCACATAACCTGAGAGTTGCACATGTTGTGAACTAAGACACCTTCTCAGGCCACATGGTGGCTCTAACCTGGATGGTGTATGGGGACTCCACTTTCAGAAGCCCTGGGTACAACAGGGGACCACTCAAAAGCATGATGGGAGAAGGAGAGGAACCTTGGGTAGAGCATTAGCCCTTGACTCCCTTCAACCAGAGCAGCTGCTCTCCATCTGTCTTGTTCTTTGGTTTCCTTTGGCAGAAAGGGTCTCTGCCTTACACATCTGGATTATAACTTTCTTCCAGGGGTTGGGGAAAGGTTGTGCAAGCCTGATTGTATGTATTTTTAAAAGGGAGTGCAATGATGGAGAGAGTGTATACAGACACTGAACGCCCAGCTGTGAAGAAAAAAAAAATGCCTTAAAATTGAAAGAGTTACGCCAAAGCACAAAACGGGGGGGAAAAATCTTCTGCTTCATTTCAGTAGTTTTGGAGTTAATGAGAAAAGGTTGAAGTCTCCAGTGATTTTTTTCATCGTGGTCTCCCTTATTAGAGACCACATATGTTATAATTAAGATAACATAATACAACTTCCTTTTAACATAACATAATGATATTTCTCTGGGTGTATATTAACATAAATTACCCTTTGAATCTAAATTAAAACAAGTCTAGATATTTTGCTAAAGGCTGTGGAAGAATTTTTACATTGCAGATTTTTTTTTTCCTAAAGTAAATGCAAATTAGTGGTTAAGAAGTCAATACTATGAAAGTTCTCTCCTGTTTGAGTCCACGGAAAACTTTTCAAAGAAGTGTTCAGCATTGCAGCAGTGACAGACCTAAATACCTCCCAAAAGTCTCAGATTCTGAAACAGACATACAAATATACAACCAATGCCAATAAGACTAGCTGAGAATTAACATGCACGCACCACGTGAATACATAAAGTATCATGGCAATAGGTAAAAATAAACCCAAGACTTATCCTGCACTCAGACTCTGTTAAAACCATCTTTACTAGGTTGTTTCAGTTTGAGGCACAGAAAAATATTTAACAAAGCAGCACTGAAACTATCTCCAGAAAGGGTGTTTTGCAAGGCTGGAGGTTGGCTGGCACCTGGAAACAGGGTTTTTAGATGGTTCCTTCTATTACCTTGCCAATGAAAGTGGTTCACTGAACATACAGACTATATGAACAACATGACTGAAGCTGAATATCCACTTTCCTTCTAGGAATCTCTAAATGTGGTAGTTTCGAGACACAGAGTGTCAATGTGACCAGCCCCCAGTCCTTGGGTGCTGGGTCTCTGACAAGCTTCCCTGAGAAACACTGTACTATATTACTGCAATTACCACTACTGGGAAAAGAGCACACTTGGTGTGTTCTGTTAAAGGAGAGAGAACATTAGAAACCTCTCTATGGACTTCAACCATCTCCACCTGTCTCTTTCCCCTGTTGACCCTATTGTCTGTATCCTCTCCTTGCAATAAACTGAAGAGGTGAGGGAAACCATATTCTGAGTCCTGTGTCTTTCCAACAAATCACAGAATGTGAGGGTGGCCTTCAGGATCTCCTAGACTCTTATGTGCACATGTACATACATACTCAGAGACAAAATTAAATATGTAATATGTTCACACATGTGCAGTGGCCAGCACCAGAGCACCTCAGGCCATACACCTCTCCACAGTGTAAGGCCAAATGCATTTGTTATGTGTATTTACCAAAGGTTCCTTCCGCTGCAGAAAAGAAAGGGTATCTGCAAGAGCTTTCCACATCTTTGATGAATTTCTTTACCTCATCTCAATTCAGTCCATAATAACAGGAAAACAATAAGCATATTTCAAGTGCCGTATAGTTTATAGCCAATTTTACCTTCATTTTCTTAGTTAATTTTCATAAAATTCCCATAAAGAAGGTATTCACTAGTACAGATGAGGGAATGGAGGATAAGAGCAAGGAAGTCTGAGCTATGACCAAGGTTACACTATTTCACATTGGTAGAATATACAGGATTTGAAATCAGACCTCAAACCTGGCCCCTTCTTCTTACCAGAAGTTCCCTCAAATGTGGTTTATAAACAGACATTTATACCTTCAAAGTGATGCATTAGCAGTTATTATAATGAGAAAAAAAAAGATGCTGCATAAATAGTTGCCATATAATTTTAGGGTTAAAATATTTATTATCTTAGAAGCTTATACAATAATAAGGGCTGTTTCTATTTATTCTTTTTAGTTTGTAAATCTTTGTAACATCACCGTTGGTAACATCTTTATTGCACTCATCAGACAGGAAGCCTTTGTAGCCATAGAACTCCTAAGTCTCCTCATTCTCATATAAGGAGAGGCCATTTGAATCTCTTTGTTACATTTACCTACCTTCAAGTGGATCATCACAGCCAGTGTCCCTAGTGACCCCAAGTTGAAAATAAAAGACAATTCACATAGACAGGATCCAAAATGGTTTTAGGATTTTCCAGTCAGTCAAATTTCAAGGATATGGAATCCTTTTCCTCTTATCATAAGTCTGAAAAATTAATTTCAACCTCACTGGCCTGGATTCTATTCCTAGTCTACCACTGATTACCACAAGGCAGATAGTTCTCCCTCCCTAGGGACCAATTTCCTTATTAACTAAGGGTTCAATATAAGTGCATTCTGGGAATCTTCTTCCTCTTTAGAAGTTTATAATTCCATAATTCCTGGATCTGCTTCTACTTGGAAATCAGTTCCTTGCCTGGCGCAACCATAGCTAGAATTGACCACACGATGGCAGCAGAATTCCACGTTAGCCAGCTTGTGAGCCAAATCCAGGTGTAGGACACCCATAGACTGTACAGAAGGGGACACCAGGAAAGGTTATATTGCAATTACCTTAAAAAATGAAAATCATTCACGTGTTGGCTGCCTCCAACATGCTGTATCAGGAAACAGGAATATCCACAGAGGTGTGTCTGTCTGTCTGTCTCTCTTTCTCTCATAATTCAAAAGAATACCACGTGGTTTCAAACTCATAAAAATAGAAGCTTTAGGACTATTTTAAAGATAGGAATGCTACACCTACAAAGAACTATTGTATGTCTATTTCCTTACTTTGAGAAATGACAGAGCCCAAGTTAGAAAAATAGGCCTTTTGACTCCAGACCAATGTCCTATTCTTAACACATATCAAAGCTTTCTCAGAAAAATGTTTATGCTGCAATGTTGAAGAGGTTCACAGGGAAGCTGTGTGCCTCAGGCTACTAAACTTGGGGTCACTAGGAACACTGGCTGTGATGGCCCACTGAAGGGTGGGTAAATGTAACAAAGATATTCAAATGGCCTTTTCTTATATGAGAATTAGGAGACTTAGGAGTTCTGTGGCTACAGGGTCAAGGCTTCCTGTCTGATAAGTGCAAGGACAATCTTTTTTTTCTTTCAACTTTTTATTTTGAGTTAACTTTAGACAAAAATTTGAAGAATTGGTGTAAAGAGTTCTTGTATAACCTCCATCCAGCTTCCCCAAATAATAACTGCCCACACAATCACAGTATGGTTACTAAAATGAGTGAATTAGCATTGCCATATTAATTAAACTGCAGGTTTTAATTTCACCACCATTCCCACTAATGTCCTTTTTCTCTTCTAGAATCTTGTCCAGGACCTCAAAATACATTTCATTTTTATTTCTCCTTCACACTCACCAGTTTATAACACTTCCTCAATATTTCATTGTCCCTCATCCTTTTGACATTTGACATTTGGAGATTTGATCAGTTATTTCGTACGCAATCCCACAATTCCTGCTCTTTTCACATTGGGTTGATGCTAGGTGCTATTATGCCCCCACTTGTCCTGCCCTTTTTTTGAAAGAATGCTACAGAAATTAAGTTGCATCCTTCTCAGTGGATCTGATCAAGGAGTAATTGACGGCAGTATGTCTTATTATAAGTGATGTCAACATTGATCACTTGGTTATGCTGATATCTTCTGGGTTAGTCCACTGAATAGTTACTACATTCCCAAATTGCGCTTGCTCATAGTGATGTTCTCTTTTCCCCTGTGTTTATTTTGGCATTCTTCTTTAAAGAAGAATAGTCTAGTCCTTTCTCTTCGATTTATTTACTTATTTGTTTTATCATACACTTACACCAGCATGGTCTCAGGGATATTTGTTTTGTCATGTGAATTAAATATAATACTATACTATCACTATTTCTTTTCTTCTTCAAATTGTCCAAGCTTGAAACTGGCTCTTTTGTTCTTTTGACAAGTTTCAATACTTTTTAGAGCATTTCCTTATTTTTAGTATTATAAGATGCTCCAGGTTCATCTTGTATTCTGCTTGCCCAAGCCCAGGAATCAATCACTTCTTCAAGGTGTCTTGGCTTCTGTGATTGGAGAATGCTGTTCAGAAACTTAAGCTCTGGTTGCTGCGTGTGTTTATTATAGCTAGAATGCCTTTGTTTCTAGAACTGCTCAGCCACTACATCTAGGAAACATATAAATATTTACTAATGCATGCATTATGTGTCTAATGCTGAATTCATACTGACACTTCTAAATTCAGTCAATCACAAGGTTCCTGTTAGCCTTCCTCATTATTTGTAACATTTTGTCTCCAATGATAAGCAATCTGGCTCATAGAGAGCAATCCACAACAGAGCCTGACCATCACTATCATCTACTCAGACAAGACAAAAGGGCATATGTTTAGCAAACTAGGTAGAATTGAGTAAGATAGGAACTAAGTCAAATGAAATTATGTAGTTATATGTCTCAAACATTAAAGAAACCATCTGTGCCAAATATCCAAGCTCTATAGAGAAATGTGTACAACAATGGTCACTGCAGTGTTGACTGACTATAGCTATGGAAACCAAAGAAAAACTAGGTGTTATCATTGAGGGAATGGAAAAGTCCATGTTAAAGGAGATATAAAGCAGCCTACTGTGCAATAAAATAGACTTGGCTAAAACTCAAACACAGTGCTGAACAAAAAAATCAGGAGATAAATAGCAACACAATTTATGCAAATTAAAAACACATATCCACAAAAATCATTTTCATTAACAAAGATAATATGTGTCAGATCATGCATATCATGGTGGGAAGGGAAATGAGAGTGGGGATTGGCTATAAAAGGAAAGAGTATTTTAGAATAAAATGAAACAAGAGAGATGCATTTTTGTTAAATCGAGGTGATTATGTGTGATGAATTGAAGACTATAATTAATTCAAATTTCTTCACTTGAGGTAAAAATAAAAACAGGCAATGTATTAAAAGTCAGTGAAAAAATGAAAAGGCTAATAATAAAATAAGTATTTAACTTTAAAACAAAAATTGCATCCTTTCCCTCTTTCTCTCATAATTTTAGATCAATTTCTGCATATCAGAGAAAACATTTGACTTTTTGATTTTCTGAGTCTGGCTTATTTAACTTAGCATTATAGTCTATAGTTCCATCCATTGATCAGCAAATGACATAATTTCATGCTTTCTTATGAATCCATTAAAAAATAAAAAAATAAAAAATTAGTCATATTATTTGTCAGTCTCAAGAAGTGAAAAGATTTTTAAAATCCAGCAGTGAAGATATTTTAATTTGAAATATCATGTTTCAATTGTATAAATGTATTACACAGCTTTGAAAATCCAACATTGGATTTATTAAGTATATTGTTTTAATTTTAGAGTTTGATAACTAATACAAACATTCATCATTATCAGAGTTATTAACAATTATTCCTCTAGGCTCTAAGGGTCAGTTTTTCCAGAAGGGGAAGGGGCTGGGGACATAATACTCATGCTTAGTATACTTGATAAGAAGCCCTGGGTTTAATTCCCACACCCCTCATTCCAAAATAAATAAATAAATAAATAAATAATGGAAAAGAAGAAGAAGACCTTGCACAGAATTAAAAATAATATCTTCATTCTCCATGTGCATTTTACCACAGCCACTGTGACCTTTCCTTTATCTTTGGGTCAAACAAAGCCCATTTTCTTTGCAGCTTTTGATACTGCTGACCTTTCCTCAAGACTGTTCTCCTCCACATTTTCACATCACTGACTCTCCAACAAATGACACGTCCCCAAACATCTTGTCTGACCACTAATCTAACATACCTCTCCCCCCATCACATTTCACCTGCCATGCTGTTTTATTTGTTTTCTAATTTAACACAATTTATTTTACATCACTATTTTCACTAACTCCCTACTAGAATACATGGCTCGTTGCCATTAGGAATGGTGCCTGCAAATACCGGACATTCATCAATGTCAAGCTTTGGTTGCAGAGGTAAATTTCATGGGGGAATGCCTCCCTCAGATGCCATCTGTATCCCAGGACAGAACTGGCTCTGTATCCCTGCCTCTATTACTATTAGAGATATTAATAGAAAAAAATTGCAAAGTGAAAAATTAATCTTATTGAATCCTGCATATTATCAGGTCTGAAATAATCAAAAACTACTACATAAACTACTAACCAAAAAATAAACAATACCATTAATGTACTTTGTTAGAAACGAGAAAAAAAATGTACACCATGGTTTGTTTTACTTTACTATTTTAAAGATTAAACTAAAACTCTCCAAGTGTTCACAGAATTGGAGTAACTCAAGGGATTTCTTTATCTTAACAAACCCAGATATTACTATTTTTCCAAATCTATTTAATTCCAGGGATGAGTAAGTACAAACTGCACCCAAAGTAACTTGGGAATATTCTGAATCATTACTAACTTGTCCTCAAAATGAACATGTGTAACTGTCTGCACATATTGACAGCTGACTGTGTAACTGAAAGCCTCTGAGTTAACTTCCATGTAGTACCATGCTTTAAAATATATAATTTTAAAATGTGCTAATTTTGAGATTTTATATATATATATATATATATATATATATATATATATATATATATATATTCTTGAAACTGACGGTAATCAATGCAGCAGAAGGCATTTTAGGGGAGAAGTATGTTATCACTGACATTTATAATTACCGCACATGCTGAATATAAAAAGCATATGGATTTTATATCATTTTATTTATGTTTTTAAGTCTTCTACAGACAAGCCATCCTTATTGCCACAACAGGGACAGGCTTCTCTAGTCACGCTCTCTGGCTGTACCATTATACAAAGACTTGGAATGGAACTCAGTGCTTCTTCTGATAGCCTTCCTTCACAAGGTACCTGGACGCCACTCCAAAATAAAGTAAAAATAAAAGCCTGCAGACTTGAGATTGCTCAGAAACACCCAAATGGCTGAAAAGGTATCATCTTTGAAGAGGAATCATCTATTCCAAAGAGGAAGGAGAGGAAGAATAACAAGACTCTTTCCAGTCCAGAAAGAGGAGCCTGGTCTTCCCTTTCTTGTTCCTGTTTTGCTCCTCAGTAATGCCTCCTCACCTCCTTCTGCCACATGTCCTTGATTCCTACCAGTTACAAAAGAAAGAGACAAACACAGCCTATGTAGCTTTATTTTCGAGTTCATACTTTATATTCCTGCTACGAGGTACTTCCTAAGTATAAATACAATTCCCACCTAAATATCTCCAATTCTTTTATTCATTCACTCACTGCAGGACATCTACCTGCCTTCTCATGCCAGGCTCCAGAGATTTATTTACTCTTTCATGCATGCCATTTCTATACTTTAAAAAAACTCTATGATTTACATGCTATTTACTCTATTTACTCTGACTTTTTTCAGAGGAGGGTCTATGACAGTATTCACTTTTATAATCCTTCTAGTGTGTATTCAATGAATAAATTGTTGTTAGATTGAAACAAAGGAAATCAAGACACAGGGTATGTTTGGGACCAACTGTAGCGGAGGCTTAGAGAGAAATTCTCAACCACACCTCACACCTTAAGCCACAGAGGTTTGACTTCATCTTATGAATGGCTGAGATGTTGACTTACATGTACTTTTATTGGTTCATTCCTTTGTCCACTCTTGAGGATCAGCTGACTTTACTTGAAACCCCTTATTATGTGTGGATGATGGCTATAGGGTAACCAAAAATATAGTGTTCATCCAGGGTGCATAGGTAGCTGGTGAATCCAGGAACTAAACACATATATGACATATGGCCAACCACATTCTAATTTTCATTTACTCTAAATATTTGTCAATATTTCCGTTACCAAACACATAACCAAATTGAGTGAAAATCCAATATTGCTTTGTAAGGTACAGTACTTGCAGTGACTATTCTCAATCACTAGTTTTCTCTCCATAAAAGATCAGACATCTCTAACTCACTGTCATGTGACTTGTCATGCATTTTATGGAAAAAGACCATATTCCCACCTTATTGATTTTGAGCTTGGCAATATGACATGCATTAGACAAAATAATCATGTGCAGATTTTTGCCATGATTCAACAGAGACTTATAAAATAACTGCATGGTTCAGCTCAAGGATTGTTTGCACCTACCCTCCACCATGAGCATATCACATATCAGATAGGGGCTGCTCTTCTGCATGGGTCCCACAATTAAAACACATATTGACCAGAGCTGTGCTGACCCCAATCCTCATGCCCTAGAAGACCTGAAGTATGTGAGTGTGAATTTAATATTTACTGTAGTAAGCCACTAAGTTTCATGCTTGGTTAATACATCAGACATGAAAGAGAATTCCATACCTAGGATAAATTATTAAAAATGTATTTTAAAATCTAAAAGTAGGAAACATATAATATTTGTCATTTTATATCTGGCATATAAAAACTATTAAGTAAATATTTTTGAATGAGCATAATTATAATAAAGTAAAACAGGTTTTGTTTAATTATGTAGAAATTAAATCTAAAAATTAGTTTGCCTTTGTGCATTGAACATCTGTTGTTTTGTCAGTTCACAATCTCTTCCCCCATTTCCAGTGACAGCAACCACCCTTCTTTGGGGTAAGAGATTCTTATAAGGCTCCCAATCCAAAGATACTGCCCCCCTAGGCCACGGAAGTAAGCACATTACCTAGATTTGGCTAATTATAGCACCCCATTTTCTCAATCACAGCAATTGGTGCATGGATAGGCATATGACCTGGGATGACAGAGCCCTTTCTTGAATTTTCATATACTGAAGTGGTTGGAGAAAACTCTCACTTTTTTTTTTCCTGGGTTCACAGCAGCAGCAGACTGAAGCCACACCCAAATAGCATGAAGAAAAATGGCTAAAAGCCAACTGAGAGGCAGAGAATAGCAGAATTAAAAGATTCTTATAAGGGTTCTTGAGTCCTTTGCTCAGTTTGATACCCCATATCTAACCTTTTTCTTTCTTCCACATAGTTCTTTCTTTACGTGAGCAATCTTGATACCTTTCTAAGAATTCTTTCACTGCTTAAGTAAATTCACATTAAGGTTCTGCATCTGTAACACAGAAATACTATTGCATATAACTTTAATTAACATAACTTCCAATCACTGATTTTATAAACAAATACAGAAAAAAACATTAAATCAATTGATTCCAAGAATTCGGGTTTTCAAGCATGCCAGAGAACCATAAGCCTGGAATATTTTCTAGCTCTAAATCAGTAAGCTCTGAGAACAGGTTGCTTCTGAACATTTCCAAAGCCTTCACCCACACCCAGAGAACTTCCCCCTAAATCTATAAATTAAATGAATGAGATGCAAAAAAAATGATGCACTTGTAAAACATGCAACTCGTATAGGAAATCAGAGAGCACAAAGAACATGGCTACAGACTTAGAGGACCTGGAACATCCGCTTACTTCTAGATTCTCTCTCCAGAAATACTAAAATAAATGCAGTCAATATAAATCAAGCACGAATTCAAAAATGATGCTATCCATTAACAGGAAGGTTGTAAACCAAATAAAAAATGCCAGAGGCTGTTAAGTGATTATGCACTACAGCATCATTAGGAAAGTCCCAGTGATTCTAGATCAAATCTCCTCATTTCATGAATTTTTTAATATCAAGGAGCAGAAAAGACTACAAATCACTGCAGAAGCTGTTCTTTTGATAGGGACATTTAGAGGTACAAATCCCTCATGTGTCTAAAATAAAATTCTGACTTAACAGCTAGAAAATATCCTTCTAAAAAATTACAACTTGCAACTCATAAATCATTATAATAGATGGATGATTGATAGATAGATAGATGATAGATGAATACATAGATAAAATCCTACTGAAAAATAGCCTTGGCAATTCAGCAAAAACAAGAGAAATCGAATCATTTGATCTTATGAGAGCTTATGGCTCAAGCTGAAGTGAGACATGGTGTGGAATCTTGAAACAGACCCAAGGTCATTCAGCTGGACAAAGGTCTTCCATACATGGCCTAAACATTAACTTTAGAATCACATATGAGCTTTATTCTTTGAAAGGGAGGAAAATATAAAAATAATAGTGATAGCTATAATTTTGAAGGCTTTTTTCTGTATCCATTTATCTAAATGACTCAGCATAGTGATTATCTTATTCATTCCTCCCAGAAACCTGTGAGGAAAATATTATCTATCTTCAGAGAAGAAAAACTAGAGCTCAAAGACCCCCAATCGATAAGTGGTACAATCCTGACGTGAATCCCAACTGTTTGGCTCCAAAGCTGACTCTCCCTACTCCACATTACTCCTGAGGAATTACTCATTCTTCTATCATAACACACAGGAACTACTTGCTAAATACTTGATGAATGAATGAGTCAATGGCATGAAGTCTAAAGTCCTCAAAGCCATCTCTAATATGTCGCCTAATATTGATTGTGCTGGTATTAATTTCAACTGTGACTTTTCATGGAATGACCAACGCAGGCACCACCATGATGCAAAAGTGCTGAAAAAGGAGTTGAAGTTTAGAATCTGAGAACAGAGAAGGAAAGTGACTTTCCCAAGATGAAATACTTGCAAAAGGATTGGAATAGGACTGGGCAGTTTTTTTCTAGAAGAAAGTGTACCTAAAGGAGAATATTGAGAATAAAAAAAGAAGCTCCAATTATAGCCAAATTGTAAATAAGCTTGGATTATCTTTATACTGAAGGCAACAGGGAGCCATTGAATGGCTCCTGAACGAAGGAATAACATGATCACAGCCAAATATGAGCAAGCATCTAATAACAGCCTCCAAATGACTGCTGTTGGTATCAGACTGGATCCAAAAAAGGCAATATACAGCACTCCTAAATTAGTGTTATTTGAGGAGGGTTTATGTATAAAGGAACTAATCATAGAAAGGAGAGCAAGGGGCTACAGAAACTTCAAGGAGCTCACAGGGAGCCAGGGATGGCCCCAGCAGAGCTGTGCAGCTTTACAGCAATAGGACAGGGTTACCCAAACCCAGAAGAGAGAGCTGTGTTGTGCAGGCTAGCCAGAAAAGAGCAGTCACATTTTGCCACGGCCAGCTGGAACTGGCTTCACAAGGAAGAAACTAAAGGAATAAAAACTCCAATCTGGATAAAGCCAACACAGAGCCAGAATACACAGAAGGACCCTAAGAATTCAAATAGGCCAACCTGCCAGGGAGAAAGTAGAGTCAGGAGAGTGGAAAGGGGACCTAGAGGCACAAGTAGAAGATAACTGGCTCAGGATCATCCAAATAATGAGGAAAATTGTATCACAGTGTGGTATACAGACAACTTTTCATTATTTGTATTAACAGAGATGAAGACTGCTTAGAGGCAAAGTTGGCATAGATGGAATTACTACCGGTATACAAGGTCATTCACTCTCCATGCTTATGTAACATAATTGTATTTGTTTCAAAACATCAGACTCATTTCTGTTGGAGTTTGAGTGTCTGCCTTATACCAACTACTGAGATGGAGAGTGGGGGTGAGGGGAAGGAAGAGCCAAGGATGGCCCAAGAGTTTGCACTGGAGAATTTGATCTAATGTGAAAAATTAGCTTGCAATCATTCATAGCAGACAACTGAGCATGGATAATTAAAAATTAACTTCACTGGAAGCTACATGTTGATATTAATAGTTTAATAGGCCATTTGATCAATCATATTTTTCTAGTTCATGACATAATAGAAATCACCCCTAAACAGGAATGTTGGTGCTTCCTAATCAGGACCTAAGTGATTATAGCATTTAATTCAGAACTGGATTCAGTTCCTGAGACATTGCTTTTGTGCTTGGGCACCCATGGGTTGCACTTTCACACCAACGATAAGCACCCTGGCTTGTGAAAAATGTGTGCCAAAGTTCTGTATTTAGTTCTGCTGAGTACTGATAAAATATCTTTGGTAGGTGTTTGAGATCCGGCCCCATTTCAGCAAGTCTTTTCACCTTTTCAAACAAATATCTTTGCCCTATCCAATCTTCCATGGAAATATTACTACTTTCCAAGCTTCATGTTTATCTCCCTTACTTATCACAACAACCTAAGAAGTAGGTAAGACAGTTTTCTATAATTTTACTGATAAGCCATGGATGACTAAAAGTTATCTTAATTGTCACATTAACATAGGTTAAGTATATGATCTGCAGTCTTGCAACTGATAAGTGATAAAGAAGAATTTTATTACAGACCTGCCCTGATTACAAACTATATACTATAATACTGTGCCTTCCTCCTGCCCCACAATTATGTTTTGGTGTTTGAATGACAAAAACATACACTAAAATATATCAAGTATTATATAAATGTACTTATTTTTTAAATAAATTTCAATATTCAACACCACTTCCTAAATATAACTTTGTCATAGAAATTATTCTACATAAATAATATTAACATAAATATTTCACATATATAATATTCATATAAATATTTTTATATATGTTAATGATCTTTCTGTGATTGAAGTAGAATCCTTAAATACTAGATTGTGGGACAGAAATCTTGAAGTAATTAAAAGGTGAAAACTGGCTGAAAGAAATATGAAGTTTAACAAATTTTTAAAAATACACCTTGGGGCTGGGGATGTGGCTCAAGTGGTAGCGCGCTCGCCTTGCATGCGTGCGACCCGGGTTCGATCCTCAGCACCACATACCAACAAAGATGTTGTGTCCGCCAAGAACTAAAAAATAAATATTAAAAATTCTCTCTCTCTCTCTCTCTCTCTCTCTCTCTCTCTCTCTCTCCTCTCTCACTCTCTCTTTAAAAAAAAAATACACCTTGTACTTCAGGATTATGTTACTATTTCAGTATAGGTGTTGACTTTAATCAACTAAAAAAAAAGCAATCGCTCATATTCTGGTAAGCACAGGACATATTTAATGACATTGTCTTTATATTGTATAATGGATCTGAATTGTTACTGTAAGTGTTCTCTGCTCAGAACCTGCTCAGCCCACTTTTCTGTAGAAGAGACATTATAAAAATAAAACAAATCTCTAGTTGTTCATATCAATGAAAATACAGAAGCCTAAAAGAGGCACATTGAAAAACACTGTGAAACATCATGCTGATGTGTGTTATCAACTAAAGCTCAAGTCTTCCCTCCTCCCAGTTCTTTTTCTGGATATAGGAAATACATTCCTTTTAAACAGGCAATATGGCTAGGCCTTTCTCCTTAGCCTTGTCCAAAGGGAATTCTCCCACTTCTAAGTCTCATTTGATACCATGGAGATCCCATCAGTGCAGCCTATGTTTAGAACCTGACACCATCATCTCTCCAGCAGGCAGCAGCTCTTGTAAGAGACAGAGCAGCAGATGGTCCCCCAGCAGATGCCCACCTGCACAGAGCCCCAGTCTCCATCTTGGTCAGATGTTGCAACATATGGCCCAGTAAAAGTCCCATGGAGACTCAGTTACATAGATTTAGCCCACTTTCTTATTGCCATTGTTCAATAAAACCTGTGGAACTTTTAAGAATTACTAGTTTTAGCTTCAAAACACACACACACACACACACACACACACACAGAAATGAAAAGTAAAGATCTATGAATCTTTACCTCCCACAGTAAAACAACACTATAACAGGTATTTCTTGCTCCTAAAAGGTGTTTATAACTAAAATAGAGAGAAAAAATGGGGAAATAAACTTCTCAACCTATTACAGTTCAACAAAATCATGTTTTATTCTCTAGCTTGGATCTTTATATCCATTTTAATTGAATGCCTCTTGTACACCCAGTTCTGGGGTTTGGGGGCTTGTAAGATTTATGTTGTATTTCTGATCCTCCAGATTATTAAGGTTCATAATACTTACAAAATTATTAAAGAGTAAGATGAGGTAGGCTTGTGCATAAAAATTGTGACTGATGAAGATCCTAAATGCTCTAGCTCATAAAACCAGGAATTTACTATAAACTGGAATATTGGCAGGGTGTGTGGCCTAGGTATGAGCCATCCTGCATTTGAAAAACAAAATTTGAAAAGGATTTTCTGGGTTGCTAGACAGATGGTGAAGAGTTAATAGTAGAGAGAACATTAATAATCTGGGCATATTGGCTGATACCAGTAAGGAAAAATATTTTTAGTAGGGATGGAGATGAAGAAAGGGGACCAAAGAACCTACTGATGACCCAACTGAAATTATCTCAGGGCTAACTATTGATAATGATAGAGAGTGAATAAAGGGAAAAGGAACAACCATGAGACTTTGTAAAGCATTCTCGCCATTCTTCTCACCCTGGCCCATAAAACTCATTTTTCTCCACAAAGCCAGGACTGTGCCATCTTAACATTCCACTGGGTATAATAACCTTGAAATCTCAACATTAAATTCCTTCAGTTCTCTTCTACATACAAGTAGAGATTAAATACCAGTAGGAGATCCCAGGGATAATTTCAGGAGGTCACTCCATGTGGAAAAGATATCTGACAGCTATGGACTATTGGGAAAAGGAAATATCAGTTATTAGAGAATCAATGCCTCTCTCCAAGAAGACTGTCACACAAATGGTGATGATGTAAGGTAAAGAAGCAACAAAAGAGCAAGATATTGCTGGGCGTGGTACACACCTGTAATCCCAGTAGCTCTGGTGGCTGAGGCAGGAGGATAAAGAGTTCAAAGCCAGCCTCAGCAAATTAGTGAGGTACTGAGCAACTCAGTGAGACCCTGTCTCTAAATAAAATACAAAATAGAGCTGGGGAGGTGGCTCAGCGGTTGAGTGCCCCTGAGTTCAATCCCCAGTACTCAAAAAGAAAAAAGAAAAAAAAAAGAGCAAGACATGTTGCAAGTAAAGTTGTTGGTAGAGGGGAGTAACTGATAAACACACAAAGCATCTACAGAGGTAAAGACTTAAGAGATCTCTTACAATTCTAAACTAAAACAGAAAAATCTGCTGTCCAAAGTCCCAATCATCAGCAATATGGGACACAGCAAAAGTCATCATCTACATGAAATATAAAAAGGTAGCTTAGTGCAGTTTGAAACTTAAAAGGGGGTCCAAATTAACTTAACTGCATTATCTTTTGACAGTTACCCATTACTATTGATTGATCAAAGTGTTTTCTTTGTCTACAGGCTAACACAGATTAATTACTCCAATATCCATTTAAGAATCAAATCAAAGGAGGCTGCATTATAATTGTTTAGATCTATGGAGGCAGGGAAGGAGGATGGCCCTGGTTAATGATCCAAATGTTTATTTTTTACAAAAAATAAACATTCTAAATTTGCTCCACCTGGCATATGAATTAACTATAATGCTGACAAATGAAATATTTCATCTGTTGCATGTCTTGCTCAGAATACTGTATATAACAGAAATTTCACTTCAAAGGCCTTGAGGGCTCTCTGACTTCACCAGTAGTCTCCAAAATAAATTTCATATAAAGGTAAGTTCACATAGTTTTAAGAAAATTTTTTTGAAACTGGAAAAAGCAAAATTATTTGAAAGCTTACATAAAATTGTTTATCCTGATTATAAACAGTGGGCACCAGTCTTCTTTTTAGTATCCACTGAACAGTAGCCACTTTGGATAGGACACACTACTAATCCTACTCATCTTGTTTGCTTACAGTATACTACATCTACACCAGTGAATGAATGATAATTCTCCGGCCACAGAAAGTTCTTGAGCATTTTTCAGTGACACCCATTCCATCCCAGTACGTTTGGTTATCAGTTTGCTCCAGGCACTCCCTATCTGCAGCCACAAGCTGAACTAGCCTAAGAGTGAAGTCAACAACACTTTAGACAGCAGAACTAAAGCTGAGGAAAGACCAGTTCTGGAAGAAACAGCTGTGCTAGTTGACCAACCAGCCCTGAAGTCTGATCTACCAGTCGACTGCAGAAAAATGAGCCAATCATCATGGTGTTTAAGCCAGGTTGCAACACAGTTTCTGTCAATTCTGCTCAAAATTCTCTTTACCATTATTTTGCCATGTGTGTTGCTCAAATCCTCAGAGCACCTATATTTAGTCAGAGATTAAGAAATTCCATCTTAGAGACTGCTGAGTATTCGGGCATATTTTTATGCCTAAATATGAAGATGTTTAAAAAAAAAAAAAGAGGCCATCTGAAGAAGGCAGAATGAGTTTCAGAGGTTGCAACTAATGCGGACTCCTGGGCCCAAGGGTTTAATGCTATGTCATTATCACATACCAATCTCATCAGTGCTGAGGACAGTGAGAACACTGCACCTCATTATAGGGCTCATTATGAGTTTCCAAATTCGGGTCTTGAACCTCATAGAAGAGATTGCAACCTTAGGGTTTTAGAATCTGAAAGAAACTAAGCAAAATGTGCACAAGAAAAATAATGTAGATGAAAATATGTTCCTGGGTTATTTAAAAGTCTTTCATAAAATAAGGATCTAAGTTTTATTGGAAAACTTAAAATTCAACTGACAAGTCGTAACACAGTAAAGAAGAAAGGTAAAGAGTGTGGCTGAGACTCTCTACTTTTTAGCTGTGTGACCCTGTGAATATTACTTAAACGTCCTAAGGCTTACTCCCCTCAGAAGTTATTAAAAAGGCTAATGCTATAATTTTCAAAGGATACTAAAAGAATGATGTGAGATAGTGTGAAAGAGCTTAATAATTTTTGTGATTTATACATGACTTCCTTAGTATGAACAGCATTCAATTAATTTGAAAAGTATGAGCGATGCATGCTGTATGCATGTGTGCAAATATCACAGTGAATCCATTAATTCATATTAATAAAACCAGATGTTTATAAAGTACATGGTAAAACACTGACTCATATCCTTATTCAAAGCTTTGAGTTTTTCCTTGTTCAAACAATAAAATCCAAATGTCTTAGAATATAATTCATAGTTTCTACACCCTACAACCCACTTCAATGTATGTCTCCAGCCTCATCTCCCAAGAGTCAATTTCAAACTCTGCTTGCTGACAAACCTGCAGTCCTGCATTCTGGCCATGTTGTTCTCTGCATCCCTCACACTTGGCCATTTAAATTAACAGGCTCTTGTTTTTTGTCCTCTAAGGACTCCCTCCCTTTCTCCCTCCCTCCCTCCCTAAAATCTACCCATGCCTTCATATAAATTTTTTAAATTATTTTTTATTATTTTTAATTGACTATCAATGTCTTAAATCTGAGTTCAAATACCACCTCTTTTATGTGGTTTCTCATAGTACCTATCACTAGTTGAGATCTCTTATACTTAGCACTCCTATAGTCCTCTATTTGTAACTTGTTTGCCCTTATAAGCAAAAATAAATAAATAAAAATTAAACATCCCATAATAGTCAAATGTGCAAGCATCCTATTTCTCTTGCTGACTGTGAACCCCTTAGGAACAGAATTATGACTAATATAATTACATTTCCTTAAGATGCTAAAATCAGACAAAATTAAGCATCTTAGTTCATGTCAGCTTACTTAATAGACTCAAGAAATAGAAGGAGGAAATGACTATTACCATAAGGGGATGAATTCACTTTATAAGCTACACGTGGAAGTGGTGAGAATTAAAACAGAAGAGTGATCATTCCAGTGTCAATTAAGAGCAAGTGTTAAGTGTGGCTGAGGCACAGCTTAAGCAAGGATAGGATCTGGATTAATTAATATGAATTAATTAATATGAACCTTTCAGGCATTCCAGTCATAAAATATACATATAAAGTAACCAAGAGGAAAAACAAGTTTCATTTGTGGCGAGGATAGAGAAGCAACCTTTCTTACAATCACAGGGGTTATGCCAGACAGAGGTAAAAAAGAATCGATGAAAAGCCAAAGCAGGTCTAATGAATTGCCCTTCATACTGTAGATATAAGGGAGCCATTGCATTCTTGAGAATACACTTTTGCATAATGTAAATTATTTTTAAAAACTATTAATTATATGTAACTTATCAATAACAAAGAAAATTAAAAGATCTTAAAAATAAATGCAAGAATCTGAAACTAGAAGATTGGGTAAACTGAGACTATCCCTATATGCCTACAGGTGTTCCAGTTAAATAGATGAAACAAAACAACAACAACAAAAAAAACCTATTTTGGTCTTGCTGAATAGAAGAGAAGGCACTGTAGGGAGACTGTTAAAGCAACTGTTCCTCTGAGCAATCTCTCTCTATTATCACTACTAGAGTGCAAAAGTTTCTCTTGTTCATGCAAGAGAGTACCCAACCATTAGATTCTCCTTTAATCTTGAATCATTCCCTTTCTCCTATTAAGAGAGACACAGTGAGACATCTGTTTTAATTGATTTAGAATTTGTTCTAAAACCTGGTATAGACCTAGCCTCTGAAATGCCACAAAGTCCCTCAGTCTAGCAACAACCACAGCTCATGTGTCCTTCGCAAAAGTAAAATACAGTCTCTTGTTCTGCCTTATTACTCTATAACTAAAATATTCATCATATACAGGGATTAACTCTCAGCCTGAGTGTCTCTGTGAGACTATCACCTACTTAAAGTAAGCAGTTGGCTGCGAGAGGTAGAATGGGAAAAGTGCAAGTCCTCTGGGTGGAAGGAAAAGACAGTTGCCATGGAGGAGGGGGAATGTTATACATGGAGTCTAAACAGAGAGGCTTGCATCACAAAACTGCAGGAAGCACTATTCCCACTGGATATATGCAAAATGGCACACCTTGAAGCACCAACCCAGAAAGCCAGGAGAATGGTGTCCCCAGGGCTGTGTAATAATATATCAGCCTTTCCCTTGACCAGAGTTCAGTTCAATGATGACAATGTATTTTCTAAGGGAGTTTCAACTTTTTTGTATTCTTATTTAAGTCTTCATGTTTCAAGACTGGCTCAGAGCCCCACCTTCCACCTAGACTTCTGAGAGTTGAATCATAATGGATCTTCCAATTCTACTCTCTTCCCAATTAAGATAGAGGAGGAAGGGTCCATGGAAATTTAAATTTGAAATTTTACATCTATATACACACAAACATCCATCCATTTATACACATTGCATGTAAAAATATGTGTTTATGGGTACATATGTTATGTTTACACATTTGCAAGTAGACATATTCTAGGGCATCTGGATGATAACTGTATATCTATTGCCAAAAACATTGAAACCAATGTTTGTTTTTTATCACAATCTGTTTTACTCCAAGTAAATGTCAGATTAAATCACCATGCATTCAGTAAACAATTCTAAGTGGTGGTTCAAACTGAGATAATGGAGAAATCATCTGACTGTTGAAAACTCAAAAGTATTTATGCTTAAGCAGTAAGGAGATATTCCACTTTGAGTCAGCAGAAATTCCAGTTCTAAGTATACCATTAAGTTAACAGTTCATTCTAGGAAGAATAAATAGCAAATATTCAATGAAAAATTTATATCTCCACTTTCCCAATAGTTCATATAAAATTTAATGTGGTTTTCATTAATAATGTCTTATTAACTTTATTTTCAAGTGAAAAATATTTGGAGTGATGTAATTAAATTTAACATTTTAGAATTTCTGGCAGACCATAATTTGGCTAAGTTTGTGGTCTAATTATTCTCAATTAACAAATAAAATCAAGAACGTATTAATACAATTCTGTTCAACATGCTTATTTTCTACATAGTATTATTTAAATCATTAAATAAAAATTACATCTGATTAGGTTCTAAAATAAGGCAACTTTATGAAGTTACACACATATAACAATAAATCAATATTATTGTGAATTTAACTGCTTTTGCATAGACTTATTTCTAATTTAATTCATATATTATCTAGTTCATAATTTCACAAGCATTATAAATAAGAGAATGTTATGCCATCTATATATGATAAAATAATATAAATTGATATTACATGGCCATGAATATGGTTTTTCATTAAAAGAGGTGAGTACCTTTCTGAATTTCAGACTGATATAGAAAATCTAGATTCAAAGAATCCAGCAGCAAATTAACATATGAAAAGCACAAAACTTGCACGTCATCTTATTCAGTAATAGTTATTCACCTATAGTTATGAAATACCTACTGGGTGTTAGACAGGAAAGTTAGACTAATGATCAAGGCAGACATGTTCCAATCCTCAGGGAGCTTAAAATCAAATGCACAAACTAGATAATTTGCATGGAAAAATGTAATTTTTAAAAATCCCAATTGCATTCAGTGTGTGCTCCTATAATAAACACAGTGACTGGGAGAACTGGTTCAGATCAGCCCATCTCTGGGAACCTCCCAGAGGGTACAGTGTATAAGATGATCCCTAGAGGAACAAAACATGTCTTGTAAATAAAGAGTAGACTTGGTTGGTAAGGGTAATAATTCCAGAAGACATAGTGGAGTAGGGAGGGGGAGCATGGGAGGAATAGACAAACTCTAGATAAGGCAGAGGCGGTGGGAGAGGAAGGGAGGGGGTGGGGGTTAGCAATGATGGTGGAATGTGATAGACATCATTATCCAAAGTACATGTATAAAGACACAAATGGGTGTCAACATACTTTATTCACAACCAGAGGTATGAAAATTGTGCTCTATATGTGTCATAAGAATTGTAATGCATTCCACTTTTATTTTTAAAAAAATAACAAAAATAATTCCAGAAAAAGGAATAAAAAATTATAAGCCTCTAATTTAGAAGTTTAGCATGTCTTATGAAATAATAATAATAATAATAATAACAATAATAATGCAAAATCGTAAGCAAGGAGATTAGCATAAGCTGAGTTTGCAGAAGTAGGCAAGGAACTTTATTCATGCCCTCGGAAACCTACTGAGGAGTTTTTATTTTACTTTGAGTGGAACGAGAAGCCATTAAGAAACATTACCTCATTTATATTCTGAGAACATCAGGCTGAAGTGTGTAAAATAGCTAGATACACGATTGATGGAAACATGAAGACTCATATGGACAAATAAATACACAGTCTCCTCCCTTCCGAGCCAAAACTGCCTTAAAAAGAAGCAAAGCCAAGGTAGTGTTCATTAGTGTGTTTTATGTTTTAATTTGGTTCTCAACCTTATAAAAATAGTGAGATTTTTACCTAATATATCTGGATTTCATGCATCTCTGGAGATGGTTTTAATTTTCTGGAAGATCAGTGACCTTGAGCCTGCATTCCTGCCTGGAACCAATGGACCAGAGCTGAAGAGCAACTGTTCCATGTCCACATTTGGAAACTGCTATTCACGTTTGTCACAGTTCTCTCAATGCCTCCACTCCCCTTTGTCAAAGTGTTAGCCTATTTCTCATCTGATGGATACATCTACATGCATTTATTTTGTCACCTCTTCACAGGGACTGCAGCAACAGTGCAGTGCAGCCCTTGGGAGCTGTCCCTTGTGCTGCCTCAAAACCTTAAGATAGATAATGCCTAACCACCCTTTCTTCAATAACCAATCCAGGGTTGTTTTGTCCATGTGTCCCTCCAGGACCACTAGACATAAAACATCACCTTGTCTTGTCTTAGAGCTTATCCTACTAGATTGGTCCTAAGCTTCAGTTTTGGAGCTATTCCCTGGGTCTCAAGCTCCACATTTGACCAGGCTTTTTTCTGAAGACATTCACACTTGGACTCAGCATTGTTGACTTCTGCTATTCAAGTAATTTCTGGGACCTTTATACAATCCAGTGTTCTGAAGCAAAACATATACTGCTTAAAGTGCTTTATAATTTAACTGTAAACTTCAAAAGCAAGACACAAACAATTCTTATATTATGGGAAGTCTCTTGATGTTGAGATTAACTGAAGTTCTATTTCTGATTTTATACTTTTCCTCTCACCTTTCTAGAAAGCACATGATCTTAAGTCATGAAAAATGGATCCTAAAAGCATTCAAGAGCATTAATTTGTTTACAGCTTTACTACAGTCTCTGGAAGAGTTGTATGTGATTAGCTTCTCACTAAATACTTGTTGAACTTGGTAATAAATATCAAACATTCAGACAAATAGCCCAGTATTGTGCTTTGGACATATGAAGCTACAAAACAGAAAACAAAGTTGTATTTTATGACAAGGTCTCCAAAATAACAGGAACATAGTCTATACCACTCACTTCCCCAAATACCACTTTACTGTATGTGACCTGTGGCTCCTAGCACATGAGTTGTTTTCCTAAGCTTATTTAATCTGAATCTGCAGCATCCCTCAGAATAATAAATTTGATCATTAATTAATTACCTCTTGATAAAACAAGATTCTTTCTAGTTCTATGCATACTGCTGAAACAGACCAATGGAAATCATATTTTTAAAATTAGGAAACAATCTTACTAGAAAACATTCTTAGTAAAGAAACACTATACTCATAACTAATAACCACATATGAAACAGAGTTATCCAAATATTGAACCCAGGTCTGAATTGTGGCTTCCAACCACACTCACATTCCTTTCTTTTTCTCCCTCAGGGAATGTCTTGGACAGGATGGACATTTATCATACTCAATATGAAATTAAAATCTTAGTCCATTAGCCCTATCTTTATCAATATTGCACTGGAGATGACACAGTTGTGATTCTACTGTTTCTCTTTAGTTCCACCAAATACAGAAAACCCAATCCTTGGAAAATTAATACCACCACTATATTACCTAACAAAATAATGAACAACCAACCATAAGAGACAGAAGCATGTTTTGCAAGGTGTAATTGAATAACCATTTTATGTTTCTGCCTGTAGGAAATAAATTGTCAAGAAACAAAATTTATAGTATCTGATTTCTGAGATTTGGAAACTCATATGACCATTTTTCTCTTTGCAATGCAGTACATAGGAGTGTTCAAATACTGCTTGAATCAATGTGCTGTTCTTTTGTGCACTAATTCAAATGATTTTATACCAAATTAATTTGTCAGAAGTCAACAACTGTAGGTTAGAGATAGAAATAAAGTCACATGAAGAACCAAATTGGGGCTATTTTGGATCTGTTAGCCTTATGATGGGATGCTTTAATTTATGCATCATAGAACTCTCTCTGCACCATTCTGTCTGTAATTGCAACAGCTCACAATGCCTGCCTGCTCTTTGGTTTCATTTTATTCTGGACAAGCTACTAAAAAGTCACTTTATGTGACTGTTTATTTTCTGGGACAAACTCACTTTAAGACATAATAGCTGATATTTTACTTTACATCACTAATAATAATAGTGATGAAACAAATATAACAGAATAAAAAGTCTTGGTGAGTTTCAAATCATCAAGTAGAATTATATATTAAACTTCTCTATAAGAATTTTCATCTTTCCCAGTTCTCTACGTGAAAAGATTCCACATTACATGGAATCCCTTCCCAGTGCATTCTTCTCTCTGAAACCATGTTGCTAAGGAACACCCATAGAATTGCCTATCTGATATCCATTTCTTTTTGTTCTTTGCTAAGAGTCTCAGTTCTCTTCAGGACAAGGCTCTGTTTAGTCTCAGGCAACGGACCTTACTCAGTATAAGCCAAATTTATGTATGCTGTGTCGCAATCTCCATTGCTCACCCCTATAGCTAGGGGTCACCCACTTATGATAATGAGAATTAGGAAGAAGTCTTTGGAGGAATTTTTGGGAAACTTACTCCTGTGGCAAAAGAGAACTGATGTGGTTGGCATCATCTGCCACCCTCCTTGTCATTTTGAATTTATGCTTGGCATCTGAAACTGTAACGACACTTTTGAGGCTATAAAGGAGTGTAGAAGAATCAGAATGGCCACCTGCTAGGAGACCACACTGAAAAGAGAGCCCCTAGATCCTGGGTGAGTTTACTGAAGTCTGTATGAAAACCAGCCAGATGCCTATTTTCAGACTTCACATCATGTGAGGAAAATCAATTCTCATATGACTAGACACTCACTGGAGTCTTCTGTAGCTTGCAGCTGACAGCCTTTCTAATGGATACAATTGGCTTTCTGAAAAACACCTAACTGATTCTCAAAAATCTTCACTTGTTCATTGTTTCTCTCTTCAAAACTACACTCTTTCCAAGCTCTCAAGCACAGTATACTCCAGCCACTCAAATTGTCCATCACTCTCTGAATTTTCTCTGTGGCCCATATGCGTCTTTGTAAATGGTTCTCAATCAGTGAAGTTCTTTGCCATCATTATTTTCTCCTGTTAAAAAATGTTCTGTTAGTATATGGATATTCCATGACTCAGCAAATCTACTCCTAAGAATATTTCCATCATAAATGCATGTACAACGTCACCAAAAAAAAAAAAAAACAGGTACAAGATGATACATAGAAGCATCATTCAAAATGATTGCAAACTGAAAACAACCTAAATGATTGTCCATGGCAGAATGTATGACTGATGTGTGGTATATTTGAATCAACTATAACTTCAGCTACATGCAATGACATGGATATATCTCACAAACATTATGTTGAATAAAGCATTCAGTCACAAAAGAAGATCTACTTTATCATTTCATTTAGAGTTTTAGAAGAGGCAAACTAACCCCTGTTGTAAGAGCAAGGTAATTGCTGTCGAGGGGACAACAGTGACTAGAAGCAGGGCACATGAAGAACTACTGCGATGCTTGTGATTTTTTGTTTGTCAGTCTTTCTGCTGGTTACATGGGTGTGTGTTTTATTTGTGAAATTATATTATTCAGTGTATTTATAATTTGTGCTCTTCTCTGTCATATTTACATATTTTTCAAAAAGAAAAAGTTTACCCATGCTAAAAATAATTAACATAATCATATGTCTTACACAATCCTTCCACTGGTTTCTTCTTTGTTTCAATTTAATCTTTTTCTCTCTTCTTCCACCATAAAATTTTGTCTGTGCTAACTCTATAACATACATCCCAGCTGCCTTTTACTAAAATTTTCATATATGTAAATCCCCTGTTCTCCCCATATGACAATGACCTTTATAAAAGTAAGGATTTCATCTGCATGTCGTCACACTGCAATGCACCAAACAGGTCAGTGAACATCTTGAATGGAATTTGTTTCAAAACAGCTTCCTATAAAATTTATGTACTGAAGATCAGTTGTTTTAGGGGATGTTTGTGTTTTTGAGCTTTCATTATCCAATAATATGAAAATTTGAGATTCTGGAGATAGCTGTATTGCTGTATTGTAGCAGAAGGTACATTGGGTCAAATATGTTATGATTACTTGCAAGTTTTCACCTGCCTCTATGGTATGCAGTAGAATACTGGCAAATTCACCTCTCAGACCTGTGGTTTTTCACCTGAAATATGAGAATAATAGCGCTTGCCTCACAGAAATGCTATGTCTTAAAGGAGTTGAGGTTTTGCAAACTCCAAAACATTGTACAAACTAGAAACACTGTTCTTCATTGTCTTCCAGTAGTATTTCTTAGCCTTTTTCATGTCATGGCATATCTAGAAAATTATAGTTATCATATAACACATTAGAGTAAAATATCAGGGATCCTCAGTGCTGGAGAATAGGTAACTATCCATGCTTGCTAAAAACTCTGTTCTAAAAACTACAAACTTATTGGAATTAAAATGGGATCAAGGGGTTTTATCTCTCCTTCAAGCAATACAGGTATGTCCAGTGGTATATCGGGTTCATAAAGAAAAGATAGGTCATGAGACAGATTGTTCTCAGCACCAAGCACCATCTAGAATCAAGTAAAAATGTCATCTGTCACATAAGCAGACTCAGATCCCAAAACCTGAATCTGGAATGTCATGTTTATTTATGTTTGCATGGACAATTCACAGTATCACTGAAAGAAAAACTCCACATTGCCTTTATTTATATTTTTTTATAGTGGGGATTGAACCCAGGGGTGCTTAACCACTGAACCACATCCCCAGACTTTTTTCATATTTTTTATTTTGAAACAGGGTCTTTCTAAGTTGCTTAGGGTCTTGCTAAGTTGCTGAGGCTGGCTTTGAACTTGTGATCCTTCTGCCTCAGCTTCCTGAGACTCTAGGATTACAAGTATGTACCATGGGGCCTGGCTTCCTTTATAGCTTACATCTCTCATGAGAATAAGTTTGTAAACAAGTAATCCATATTTGAGAAGGAAGAAAATACTTACTTCACCTGCTTTCTTAATCACTTTTTAAAGTCAAGAGATCCTTATCATTAGTGTATAAATGTGACTTGATTCACTCACTTTCTAACAAATTATTTTCAATTATTTCCTTCCTCTAACTAATGGAGAGAGAAAATCACACACACACACACATGGAGAGAGAGGGAGAGAGAAATATGAGTTGATGTTTTTCTCTGAAATTACTGAGATATTTATAGTGGGATGGCGAGGGCAGAGAGGAAGAAATAATTAACATATATTGCTTAAGCAGAGAGTTTGTTAAAATAGTCTCATTTCTTTAGAATTTTCCAAAGCATGATATGAGAAATGATGTTAGTGGACACCCAGATGAATCCTTTAAAATATTCTGGTTATACTGAAGTAACTATTTTTTATATTAGAAAAAAGAAGCATTTTCAACTTTTGATTTTACAGATATTATTGCAAGGAGCACACAGATACAGTAAAATTGTACATCAGGTGTGTGAATTTCTAGAGATTTGGGCTGTTGTGCTAGCTGATATTTGCTCTTTGCATGTCATTACATATGGGAAATCTCTATAAAGATGCTCTCTTTGAAGTCAAATTCAAAAGACTATCCTAATCATATTTATCACAAAAGAAATCAGAAGTGATGCTTTAAGATAAAATTACTTCCAGGAAAATTAAAATAAAAATAATTATCTCAACATGTAATCAAAGGAATGTAAATTCAGGAGACCAATGCAAGTGTGGAGAGTTGGAACATGCCTCATAAAATGGGTGGGCTTAGTCTCAGTTCCCAGACGGTGAGCCTCTTGACAGATTCCTTCCTTGAACCTCAGCTTGCTTATCTGCAAAAGGACTAAACTGTCTCTAAAATTCCTTTCAGCAACATCAATCTGTGAGTGAATATACAAAACAGCAACTCTGCATTGAGCACAGTTAGCTGTTGAGGATGTCAAATGGATTTATGGACAACTAAGCAACCTATAAAATAATTGTTGCTTTTATACTCAATTTTTCTACTTATTCAGAGCTTATGCATTAAGGTTTTATTATTTTAAGGGTTTTACCCCTTGAATGAAGACAGAAGGATAAAAAGCCTCAGAGGCTGACATAGTTTTCTGTCATTTAGAAGAGATCAAGCTATACACCAAAGATACTGTTCTGACGCCGTGGATCAGAATAGAATGCACCCAGTGATTTATCTAAAGACTTGAGAATTGAAATGGCAAGTTTTATGTACCTAGACACCTTCTGAACTGAATTCAACATCCTTTCTACTGACTGGCATAACCAAATATGCTTTGCTTCTCTGTCTTCCCAGGTGGCCTCCCGTCCAACTTCCATCAGAGCTCAGAAAATTCACTAGTTCTCCTCTTAAAGCATCTTAGATTTGACACAGAGACATGGAACTAGAAAAGACTTCATAGGCCATCACTTCTCACTTCATATCAGATGTTTAAATCCCTCTGCAATATCTCTGCAGTCATCTGGCATCTGCTTGTATAATAACAGTAACTGGCAAGTGACAGGCAGCCAAAACATTCATTGTGCTTTCTCTGCAATTGTAGTCATTACACTTCCTGTTGAGCCCAGAGTTGCCTTTCAAGCTCTATCTATGGAACTTATTTCTACTTCCTTGAAATCACTAGAATCTCATATTCCATCTCAATCCCTCTTTTCTAGGCTAAACACAGTCACAGTCTTCACCTCCTCCCTATGAGTCATGATTTCAAATTCCACTAATATCCAACTCATCATTTCCTAGATGATTCTAGTGTGATAATACCCCTTGGAAATGACACCCAAGACCTAATGGAATCCCTTCCTTCCCACCTGCAACTGTTTTGTGATCATCTTGGAGTACAATGGAACAAACTGACTGCTGTATTATTTTCTTCCCCCTCTCATTTGTAAATTTCTTCCACAATTTGTGGAACATAGATTGAAATCTACATGTAGTACACAGAGACATTAGTGAAACTCTAGGAATTGTCTCCAAATTTGAAAGAACAATTAGAAAAACTTGGGGGATACTACTAACAGATAATTTCCACAGTATTATAAAGCATAATCCAAAAATGATACTAATCTCTAAGAAGATCTAACAAAAATGCTAAACAGACATTAATATATTTGTATGTAGGTAGGTCTATATATGCACCTGTATATATTTGTATTTTGTATGTGAATATATAAAATGTGTGTACATATACATTTTAATCAGCCTTACTTTGCCTCACAAGTATATATGTATGTGTGTGTATACATATATATACACACATAAATATTTCTCAGTCATGAATGTTTTCTATTTGTTTTTCACCACAATTCTAGCATGGAAAGAAGGAACAACTAGCACATCCTATTTCAAATAAACACGACTCTTGTCAAAATTCACAGTTTATCAATTCTAGAGCCCAAAGGATAAGCCAGGTTTTTGGATGCCAGATCCAATCTCCTTTCAAAGCATTATTTTCCCTAAATAATCAAGTGTCAGAACATCTAGTTTGGTCCTAAGACTTACTATGTCAGGTGTAAATCTTAATGGTTTCCTTTAACCCACTTACTTGAATGTGTTTGCGCTAGATTTAGCAGTCTCGTAGCCATTTCTATATATTTCCACATGAGAGGAAGGCACTTTTTTAAAGGGGTAAACACTTCTTTAAATTACTGATCAAAGTTTTTCTAATCACTAATATTGAAAGCTAGACAATTCCATAAATATCTCCCATTAGAGCCAATATAAGCTCCAAAATCTTAGCAACCTCCAGTCACCAATGCCACTATCTTGTTAAGAGGGGAAATGCAAAAATCAGAAAAGCTAAAGCAAAGGGATTAAACATTTATAAAACAGTCAAGCTCTCCAGCCTCTTCTGCCACCCAACCCTAAAGGATTCTCATACAATTGCAATACCTTACATTGCTTTAAACAAAAGTTTCCAAATCTGGCTCTACAATAAAATCATGGGGAAGTTTTTCTGACACTTGGCAGGTCTAGTGCAGTGAAAGGCAAACTGTTTCCTTAACAAGTCTGATGTGACTCTGATGTAGCTGTCCAAGCCTGGTATTTGTTAGTCATGCGATCTCTGCCCCACCTCCTACAACTTCAGCTTCCCCTGTCTAGTGAGTCATTGTCAATAAAATATGCTGTAATATTTCTCATAAAAATGATTATTTCCTGATATTCCTTCATTTCCACATAAAACTTTACTGCAAGACTTTACTTGCCGGTACTTCCTATCCTTCACTAGCTCACTCTATAGTCTCCTGTCCCTGCTCAAATCAGAATTTCACACCCACTTACTCATTGAAACTGCTTACCAGGCTGCCAACGACCTCGATGGTTCCCAATCTAAAGATCGATTCTCAGTCTGCAAGTTTCTGATGTCTCATTGTCCTGTGACCCAGTTGATCATTCCTCCTTGCCACTCTCTTCACTGCTGTGTTATCATACTCTCCTGATTTTCATCCAGTTCTTAAGTTACTCCCTTTGGGTCCCTTTGGTAGGATATAACTTCAGAAGTTTAAATATAGAAGTTCGGAAGTTTAGTTCCTCAATGTCTTCCAAATCAACACTAACTCCGTACTTTAATATGGTTCTACAACCTATGTGTAGGGTGATAAATCACACATTCATTTCCCGAGGCCTGGACCCTCATAAATTTTAGGCTTTATCCTTTTATTTAATGTCTCTGCTCTGCGTCAAATTCAATATATTCAAAACAGAATACTTAAGTTGCTTCTACACAAAATCTTTTATACTTTATTTTTCAACTCAGTAAAAGATGTCACCTTCAATTAGCACTCAGGCCTAATTTCTTGGGTCACATTTGACCCCTCTCTTTCTTTCAAGCCCCACTGTCATTCAATTAGTATATATCGTCAGCTCCCCTTTCAGATATATCCTGAATCAGATCATGTGTCACCGCCCAACACATTATCACTCTATTTCAGAAAAATACTATAATATTTTCACCAAAAGACTATAATAACCTACGAAATGGTCTCCCTGCTACAGTCTATTTTCATACTGCAGCCAGAATGATTCATTTAAAATATAAATCATTATCACAGCTTTCTTTAAAACTCTCCACGACTTCTCATAATTTCCTAACTCCCAACATAAATTCAAAAAGATATGCCATGGCCTTTAAAACCACTGTGTCCATCATTTTTTTTTTTTTTTGTCACTGTGACAAATACCTGAGAAAAACAACTTGAAGAAGGGAATATTTATTTTGGTTCACTGTTTCAGGGGCTTTAGTCCACAGTAGGATGGCTCCATTGTTTTGAGCCTGAGACATGATATAGCAGAAAGGAGTAGCAGAGGAAATGCTCAGCTAATGGCACTTGGGAAGAAGTAAGGGGCTGGAGGCAGAAGAGAGAAAGGGATCAGGGTCAAGAAATACCCTTCCAGGGAATATTCCCCTGGTGACCTGCTTCCTCCAACCATGGCCCTGCTGCCTGCATTTTCCACCACCTCCCAGTGGTCCATTCCACTATTAATGGGTTAATGCAGTGATGAGGTCATAGTCCTCATGATCCAATCATTTCCTGAAAGCCCCACATCTGAAAACTGCTGCACTAAAAACCAAGCATTCATGTTCCTTTGGGGAACATTCCAGATCCAAACCACAACAACTATGACCAATCCCTTGTCCTGTTATCCTTCCTCACTTTGCTCCTCCCATGCTGCCCTCCCCACCCCTCTTTGCTTTTGCCAAGCTTATTCCTTCTTCCAGACCTTTGCACTTGTGGCTCCTTGCAGCTAGAGCAAGTTTTCCCGAGGCACTTGCAGGCTGGTGCCCTCACTTCCTTTGGTCTCTCCTAAAAGGCCATTCCCTCAGAGAAGACTGTTCAGTCTTAAAAGTTCTTCCTCTCACTCTCCATCCCCTGAATGCATTTACTTCTCTTTAGAGCACTTACCACCATCTGACATTATATTATATGCATGCTAGTTGTTTATTTATTTATTGTTTTACTTCTGCACTAGAAAGTAAGTTCTCAAAATAGACATTGTCTTGCTCACCACTGAATTCATAGCAATTAGAACAGAACCTGGCAAAGAGTAGGCCATCAATAAATGAATAAAGGAGTGAATGAAAGAATAAGCAAATTCATTAGCCTGAAACACATGCTCTTTCTTGGCACAGTGCCTCCGTGCATTTTTTTTCCCTTTAACTAAAATGCTGTTTCTCATCATATGTATGGAAGGCAGATGACTATATGTTTTTTGAAATATAACTCAGGTGACATCTTCCCCTGAAGTCTTCCCAGATAAATCTCCATGACTACACACACACACACTGCCACCACTACCACCACCACACAGACAGAGTTGCTCTCATCTCTCTTTGCTCCAGGGGCAGGAGTTGTTTTATCCTTATCCACCCAAAGCCCAACATACACCAGGAACCCAATAGTGTCTATGTTTGATTGCTAGTGCTCATATGAGTTTGTATTGTTTCCTTCTTGGCAGCTACTGTTCATTAATGTGGTTATCACACTTAAAAGTAGCTCATCTGTTCTCTTTGCCTCACAGATAAAAGTGTCTGTTGGTCCTTAGAATTAAACCCCAACAGAGTATATATTTGTTCACAATTCTCAGAGAACTAGAATGACACAAACCCTCAATGATAAAAGTTAATTTAGCTATTGGAGTTCAAAAACACCATGCATTGTAAAACATGAGGATTCTGAAGCTCACAGAGGTTAAAATAACTTGCCAAAGGTCCTCAGTGGGTGAATAAAAAAATTAAAAAAAAAACAGGTTTTAAAGGAGGACATTAGTCTCCAATAGCAAGTATACTAAGAGTTAAAAGGCCTAGATGCAAAGATCCAGCCTCTTTACACATATGGGGTTCTGAACAATCTTCTCAAAATTTGCCAGATCTAAGTTTATTCATCTGCCAAATAAAAGAGTTTCTGCAATTTCTATAATTGTTTCTAGCACCCAAATACTTTAATTTTGCATTTTGAATCACTTGAACTATGCATAATGTGATAATTCATGACAAGGTTACAATATAGGTATCCTAACTTTTGTGTTGTAATAATGACAGAAGGGTGCATTTGAATTTTTGAAATTTGCTCATGCCAAAAAGATTCATGAGGTTGGGAGATCAGTTGTAACAAGGTTCTAACTTAGTTCTACTGACTGCTTTAGAATGCACTTTCCAACCTTTTTGAGTAAGTTGGTTATTTTCAGTTATAGGGAACCTGCTAAGGAGGCCCAGGTGGCTTGGAAAGTAGAACGGACACAGATTTAAAGTCACTGGGCGGTCTTGGCTCCACCTATTCTCTTTCATTTATTTTTCCTCTTAAATCCCTGGAGGGATTTGCTCTATCTCATGTGCTCACCCTAGTTCCAGTTTAAATAAGAACTACTCCCTCTCAATTTAAAAGGTGAGATGATGAAGCACACCTCTTTACAATTCCAGTAAGCGGGAAGGGGACAGTATAACATACAATCAAAAGGAAATGGAAATGGACTCAAACTCCTCTCAGTTGTCCTGGGTAGCTGCTGATGCAATAAAGCCAAAGACTTATATAAATTTTAGAAATAAAACATTAAGCATGAAGTGTGTTAAGAATATAGTACATGATCTGGAGGGACAGGCACCAAAATTGTTATACCTGAGCGGGAAGAGATTCTGGACTGCAACTAGGGATGGCTTCTAATGATTGTAATTCTATCAGTAATGTTTGGCTGCTTCATTTGAAACAAAATCTGAAGAAGATGACAAAATTTAGCAATCTGTTCTGAGTCTTAGGTGCCTGTATCAGTGTTTTTCGTATTATTCTCTGCCCGTATGTTAAACTTAAGAACGATATTTTGCCTTTGTTTATGTCTTGTGTCTTCCCAGTTCCAGTGCTATAAATTACCATTTCTAGTTGAGGTCATGAAATCCATAAACATGCCACTTTAGGGAGCAAAATTATGATAACTCAACTAGACTAATTAGCCTAAAGTTTACTACAATAAGAATATTTACAGTCAATAGTGATGACAACAAGTTAACCAAATCACTCAACCAACTGAACACAGGAAAACATAGCAGTCACAGTAATTATCAGAAAATAAACCTAAAAATAAATATTTGGGAAGAATTTAGCTCTACTCAAACAGTTGTCTATTCTACAACAATGGCAATGCAAAGCCACATTCCAGATATCATTAATGAATACAGAGTTAGGATTAGTTGTGTCCACATACCGTCTTCTTTATCAAAATGTACATTCTTTTATGATGAGATTTATGAAGTCCTATTGCTTTGGTGTGGCCCTTAGTAAAAACATAAATAAAGCAATATATCTTGATGTCTTTGCTTTTCCAAACCTAAAAGGTTCAACTCTTCAAGTAAGAATATAACCAGTAGAGGGTGAAGTTGAATTTCTTATGACGAGATAACATTTTGGTAGATCATTCGAAAATTTTGATTCCCCTAGAGTTAAGCAACTATAATATGCCCCTTGCTTTGTTTTGAGAGAGACCACCTTTTGGAGCCTTTCTAATTAAAAAAATGCAACTCCTGATTCTGTGTTCTTAGAATGCCCCACTATCACTGTTGTACCAATGCCTCCATCTGAGATGTTAAGGATTTGGTTTAGTTGTTAAAATTGTGTATATTTTGAGCTAAATCAAGTTCATGGAAAATTAAAGAATTTCCCTAGCATTTATGCTGTCCATTTGAAATCCTTTGTTTACAATCTTAAAAGGATCCATCTTATTTGTCCCAGGAGCCTGTGAGAACAGATCATGACAAGAAGACCATGCCAGACTCATCTCTTTTGCAATCTATCTTGAGAGAAAGACAGTTGGAGGGTTCAAAGTTCCCTAAGCTGGACTCCTATAATCCTCAACTGGTATGTCAAGTGGAATTACCCAAACATTAAGAAATATACTGATAACTGAAGACCAGTCGAACAGATTAGAAGACACAGAGTCATACCCACAAAAATGCAATTATCTCTTACTAGACAAAGTTGCCATAAACATACATTGGAGAAAAGATAGCCTCTTCAATAAATGATGCTGGGAAAACTGGAAATCCATCTGTAGTATAATGAAATTAAATCTCTATCTCTCACCCTGCACAAAACTCAAAGTGGATCAAGGACTCAGGCATTAGATAAGAGACTCTGCACCTATTAGGAAAAAAAAAAAAGGTATGCCCAACTTTCCATCATGTTGGCAAAGGAATCAACTTTCTCAATAAGACTTCTAAAAGTGAAAGAAGTAAAATCAAGAATCAATAAATGGGATGGTATCAAATTTAAAAACTTCTTCACAACAAAGGAAACAACCAAGAATGTGAACAGAGAGCCTACAGAATGGGAGAAAATTTTTACCACCAGCACCTCAGACAGAGCATTAAGCTCCAGGTGATAAAAGATCTCAAAAAACTTAACACCAAAAAAAAATGGATAACCCAATCAATAAGTAGTGGGCTAAGAAACTGAAGAAGCATTTCATAGAAGAAGAAATGCAAATGGAATATGATAGACATCATTATCCAAAGTATATGTATGAAGACATGAATTGGTATGAACATACTTCATATACAAACAGAGGTTTGTAAAATTATTCTATATGTGAAATAAGAATTGTGATGCATTCTGCTGTCATGTATCTAAAAAAATAAATAGAATGGGAGTTAAAGGGAAACATCTAGCAATTAGAGAAATGTGAATCAAAACTACACTGAGATTCCATCTCACTTCAGTCAGAATGGCAATTTTTATCAAGAATATAAGCAACAAAAAATGTTAGTGAGGATGTGGGGAGAAAGGTACTCTCATACATTGTTGGTGGGACTGCAAATTGGTGTAGCCACTCTGGAAAGCAGTTTGGAGATTTCTTAGAAAACTTGGAATGGAACCACCATTTGACTCAGTTTTCCCACTCCTTGGTGTATACCCAAAGGACTTAAAAGCAGTATACTAAAGTGACCCACCCGTTTCAATATTTATAGCAGCTCAGTTCACAATAGTCAAGCGATGTAACCAACCTCCATGCCCTATAACAGATGAATGGATAAAGAAAGTGTGGTATATATACACAATGGAATGTTATTCAGCCATAAAGAAGAATAAAATTATGGCATATGCCAGTAAATGGATGGAACTGGAGGCTATCATGCTAAGTGAAATAAGCCAGTCCAAAAACACCAAAGGCAGAATGTTCTCTCTGATATGTGGATGCTAACCCACAACAAGGGAGAGGAATATTAGAAGTTCATTGGAATAACAAAGGGGTATGAAGGGAAGGGAGGGGGGATAGCAATAGGAAAGACAGTAGAAAGAATCAGATGTATCTTTCCTGCCCTCATATAAAAATACATGACCAATGTAATTCCATATCATATACAACCAGAATGATGGGATCCTAATTTTAACAAGTTATAATTATTCTATGTATGTATAATATTTCAAAATATACTACCATGTAAAATAAATAAATAAATAAACGTACTGATAATTGCTATGATTGCTCTTTCAAGATGGATACTACCTAGACCACATCCTGTGGTGGGAAAGTTTCCTCAAAATGGACATGGATAAAAGCAATGACCTCTGGAACAGGAGCAGGAATAACTTCATTGTCCCTCTGGAACTGGAAAGGCTAGTGGGGACAAACAATCCTCATTAAGGAAGACAGACTGGGAGTTAAAGGGAAATAACCAGGAGGCTTTCCTAGAGAACATACCTTCTGCGCTGTAAGAACTGTGGTAGCTAATATCTGTCTTTAGATTTTCATCCAGTGCCCCATCATACACTTCTTCTTTCCTCAGCAAATTACTCTGATGACCCAAGCTGGCTGTTCTTAGGAGGGAAAGAAGAAAAGTAGCAAAGTTCTTGCATCTCAGTGGTTCAGGGCAAAGAAGGTTGGTAGAAATGTCAACAAATACAGAACAAAATTGCAGAATGCATAAACACCAATCAGTATTTTCTATAAATTACTTGGTGAGGGAAACCCAGCAAAGGAATGGAAAATCAGCAGTCTCCTAGAGAAGCCTCATTGCCAGAACTTAAAAGTGAAAGTGAATTAACTTTCACAGTCTGATGAAGTCAAGAGTGATTTCATTTACACTCATTCAACAAAGTTAAAATATAACAGGACTTTTGCTTGCCTCCAGTCCTGATCCTCTAATTTATCTAAAAAAAAAAACTTGAATATTGAATATCATGTAATATTAAAAATGAGTCAAGCAGGTATCTTGAACTATAAATTACTATAATCATTCCAAAAATTTTGTTATCCAAAATAACATAAAAGAATATCTCTCAAATCATCTATTATGGGCAAATTGCTCCCTAATGCCATTTTAAATATATTTCTATCAATGAAATCAAATTCATAATTTTTATTGATTTTATTAGTATCATGGTAATTATTAGTTTCATGGAAATAAACAGAAATCTTGGCAAATGAAATTGGCTGGAAACAGATTCCAGGGGATTTTTCCAGCACAAAGGCAGTAAAGGAGAAGTTAAAAATGTATATATTTATAGCAACCAATATTGTATATAATCAAAATTTTTAATATATTCAAAGATTTATTATTTATTATTTATTTATTTTTGCCACAATAAGAAAAAGAATAGTTAGGATGAATCATACACCAATGTTATGCATTTGGTACTTTATGATATCAGGAAGGATAGGAAGCAAGAATACCAGAAACCACTAAGAACTGACCATGTGTCCAGGATTTCATTGGTTTAAACACCCTACAGACATTAATACAGTTAATCCTCAGAAACATCATAAGTAGTAAGTGCTATAATTGTGCCCCATTTCCCATTTCCTATATGAGGCACAGAAAATCAAGGAACTAGCCCTGAATCACAAAGTCAGTGCATGCCAGAGCCAAGATGAAAATTCCTGCTGTGTATCCAAAGCCTTTCCTCAACCTCTACAGGTTGCACTTCCCATTGTAAAGCAAGTGTGTGCTTGGAGGACCATCTGGAGGCCTTGTGGCCTTCCTTGAACATGGAGCACATCCCATTAAGGGTCAAACATGATGTATTTAATTTTTACCCTTTACATTGAACTTTTATCCAAGTACCAATGACATGACACCAGGGGGTTCTTCCATTCTTCTATCCCTTCCACTCGGCATGTAAAAAACAGACAAAACATTTATTTTAAACCAACTCTTCCTCTCCCAGTTTCTATCATTATTATTACTTGCAAAATGCTTCACTTATGGTAGCTGATTTATAGAGTAACAGGCCCTGAGAAACTGCTTTAGAAACTCTAGGATGATAGTGTACTTGTCTAGCATGCACAAGGCCCCAAATTCAATCCCCAGTATTGAAAGAGAGAAGAACAAAGAAGGAAAGAAAGAAATTATTTTTTTTAAGAGAGAGAATTTTTAATATTTATTTTTTAGTTTTTGGTGGACACAACATCTTTATTTTATTTTTATGTGGTTGTGAGGATCAAACCCAGCACCCCATGCATGCCAGGCAAGCACATTACCGCTTGAGCCACATCCCCAGCCCGAAAGAAAGAAATTCTAATGATCCTTCAAACATCTCTCTGGGATTTCTTCTGCCCCTGCCCTGCCTTTCTTTTTAACTCTATAGACCCTTCTGCCATCTATATCTAGCCTCTCTCTGCCCTTGAAAACAGAGCCCAAAAGCAAATAAGAAGAGGAATTTTGAGAACTTTTAAATATCTTACTGGTTTCTTGTATCTTCTAACAATGAAAATTTCAAATGTGCTCTATGCTTATTTCAATACAAGAGGATAAATGAGAATCAATATAACTGTATTCCCTTTACAAGTATAAGAAATGCTCTATTGTGAAGAGTAACAGCAAATGGATGTGGATAGGGTAGCACTCTGCTCAGTACCCAGGGCCTTCCTTAGCAGCAGAAGAGAGGGTAGCCTAGGAGGTGGTCAAGAACAAAGGAAGCTTTAACTATCTGGACACTATGCTATCCCTCCTCCAATGTCACACCTAAAAAGCTACTCATCCACAGTGATTCATTCTGGAAACATCCAGTAAAGAGACTACAAAGCTAATATCAAGATAACAGCACCCCAGTTGAACCTTAAAAGAATTTTCCTACAAAAATATAATATAATTCATCATTTAATATACAAATGCTTTTATGCTCCTTACAGGTGTCAGGCCCCATGCTGAATACTAGACATCACAGTGTTTTGGGAGATGCTACCCATAAGGAGATAGATACACAGGTAGACAATCTATAGAGACAAATACTAAATATATATGTACACTAACATATATATATACACACACTAACATATATATTTATATATATAAAACACATATAAGATATATGTGTATACATGCATACATGCATACACACATATATGGTGGATTTATACAATTGATTATGTCACCTAAACATAAGTGAATACAAAACAATCATTACAAATTTTTTAAAGTATTTTAACATATACTGATGACCTAATATTGTTTATAAAGTTTATGAATGTTATATAGTATAATACTAGTTTGTAAAAGAGAAAACATATCAAATGTAAGTAATAATTATTTAAGCTAGATAATTTTTATTTTCCTTTTGTTTCTCTGTATATGTTCAGGCTATACAGAATTAATTTGTAGGATTCTACAACTTAATAATGCATAAATAAATATGTACTTTTGGTTAAAGGCAAAAGATTTACAGGATTCAAAGAGAAATCAAAGTATATACACACATATTTTCAAATGAGCAAGACAGTTGAGGCATCTGTGTGTGATAAGAGCAGCATTATCCTTTAAGCATATTATGGGGAGAATCAGTTTTTTGTTTTGGGGGGGTTGTTTTTTTTATATAACTAAGTGGACATTTAAAGCCAAGAAGAGGCCTAGGAGCTTCTCTTCCCACCCCTACCATACCTTTCTCTCCCTCCTAGTACAGGACTAGAAAACTGAATATCCCATGCCATTGTCTCATATCATCCAACATGAACAAATAAAAGTTGTAAATAAAAGGCATGAGTTGTACTTTGTTAACAGCATAAAAAAAGAAGTTGATTGAATAACTATCTTCCTAGAAATTAACCTGAAAAATTTCAAAAATATTTAAATATCTAGATATTTCCTTATATATCTTAACCAGCAAAGAAATTCAAAAGGTCAATACACATGAGACTAGATTTAACACACATCAATTATCAAAGATATACAAAGTTTATGGCTTTTTTCATCTAATAAGTATGCAAAAGGTGCACATGTTGCATAATGAAAAAGGTATACCTCGTAGAAAGAGTGTTAGGAAAATATTCTATGGCTGGCAGAATGTAACTCCCTGGAGGACAAATCAACACCCAAAAGCAAAGGCCAAATGTGGAGGCTATATTTCTCTAATATGTGGAGGCTAATTCACAATAAGGCGGGGGACCCTAGGGAAGAATAGCATTACCTTAGATTAGGTAAAGAGAAGTGATAGGAGGCGTGGGGAGGGGATGTGGGGATAGGAGAGAGAGTAGAATGAAACAGACATTATTACTGTATGTATATATGTGACTTACTGTATGTATATATGTAACTGCATAACCAATATGATTCTGCAACATGCACACTAAGAAAAATGAAATTATACCCCATCTATGTATGATATATCAAATTGCATGAATGCATTCTACTGTTAGGTATAACTAATTAAAACAAATTTTTAAAAACTTTTAAATAAAGAATATTTACTGGCTGGGGCTGTAGCTCAGAGGTAGAGTGCCTGCCTCACATGAATGAGGCACTGGGTTTGATCCTCAGCACCACATAAAAATAAATAAATAAAGATATTGTGTCCATCTACAACATCAGAAGTACTGTCTCTGCCCTTCCACCTGCCCTCCTCCCTCCTTCCCGAGGGAGTGGAAGATCTTACCTGATTGGGAGATGAGGGGAAAGGGAAAGGGTGGCGAGGCTGGACTGGATGCAGATTCTCTCTTTGTACATCTGCCTACCTACAGGCTGGGCACATTCTGAGCTGCTAGGTGGGCACCTAGAGTGGACTTTACAGGTAGATATGGAATCCAAATCTCTCTGACTCACCACAGGGGCTCAACAAGGAAGAGGCTGGAATTTTTGAGCAGGTTGGTCTACTTTATACCCAAACCTTCCCTCTGGTGAGTTGTGTATGACAAGATTTATTATGAGGAGAAAGCTATCTGAGTTTAATCATTCTTTAGTTCAGTTTGGCAGCCATCCAGTAAGAAAGTAAATACACTTAATAGCCACAAAGCTTTGTCTGTTTTCTCAATTATTTTGAACTCAGTCTTAAAGAGGGAGGGGAAAAAGGAGGAGAAAGAAAAGTTATTACTGATAGCCTCCCTACAACCCAGAGCACAAAAACATTTCTACACAAAAAGATGTATCATGACAAAATCTAAAGGTACACAAAAAAGGGTATGAGCTAAGCATTCAGCAATAACAGACTGATAATTTTAATATAGACGTGATATCATCCTATTAAGTAACTTAAACTTATGTTTAGGAGAATTTTATGTAAAATGATATGTTCATCAGTATTTTTAATACGAATTAAGTTTAAAAAACACCAATCATCCATAATTTCCCACATAGTTACACCTTAATTTATACATAATTAAAATCAATATGCACAAATAATTAGGAGCAGCATAAAAAGCAAAAAACTAAAAACAAGAGACTTCGTCCCTTTCATCTAAAAAACATATGCCAAGAAGCTTTACTAACAGTTTCCTTTCATTACTTTTTGAGAAAAAATTTCCAAATATTTCAATATGTGTATCAATTTCCATATTCAGAATAATTGCTTAATCTCATTAGAAAGAAACAAGACAATACTTGTGTAATAACTTTTGCTTAAAAATTCCTATACATAGAATGAAAGGGATTCTATTTGGATTGTGATTTTGTAAGCAGAAATTTTCTTGTTTTATAGAGTTTTTACATTTTTCATAGTTTTCTACTATGACAGAAAAACATATAATCTAAAATATGCATCATTAGTTTTTGTTATGATTATAACACATTTTCATAAAAATTAAAATAATGTAGACATAAAAGTTAAAAAAAGTCTTTTCTCTTTAACCTCACTCTCTAAAGGTCACTGTCTTTCGCAACTTTAAACTCACTCAAATACACACACACAGTCACATAAGCACAGACATTTTAGATGGATCTGGATGCACTTGTAATTTAAAAATTTTCAGGATCAAGCAAATAAATGTTTTAGAAACTATAAATCTTTATCTGGAAAAGCCTTTGATTCCTAATTTGCATTATCTAACTCTAAGGATATTTGCTATTCTACAAATTTCATGAGATTTACATGCCAAAAGACCAAAGGTAGTGATAGATGTCCTCCACTTTCCATTTTGGTAGTTTTATAAAATGCAGCAACAACTTTTCACTCTACTTCTGACCACTTTCAGATACTTTTCAGGCTGTTTATGAATGAAGGATTGTCACCAAATTAGCACAGACCATTATTGTCCCAAATTCCTGATGTCAGTTAATCTTCTGACCTCAACTTTGAGTAGCTGGAACCCTAGGCACACTCACTGCTCCACACAACATGTTATTGACGAAATGCAGAAATGTTTGGGGGCCAGGGGATCATCATGATGGCTTTAAGAATGACTTCATAAAGTCTGTATGTATGCTGCACACCCGCAACTCCACAGAGTCAAGGTCAGACACTGAGCCAACATGGCAATTCACTGGCTCTTAAGTTCCTCCAAGTTAAGCAAATAATTAGTGCCTTAGAAAATGATGCAGCTAGCAACAACCCCTCTCCCCTCAAAAAAAGAGATTCATTTTGTGCCACTAAGTTTTATTTAAAGACCATGCAATCGCATCCCAGCTGGCTTCATTGAAGCAACAACGTGGGCAATCAGTGGCACCAACTGCAATGCTATCGTTTCTATAAACAGTAATGAGTGGAGGGGGTAGGATGGTACTAGAAGCTTATGTACAAACAAGAAAAATCATTTCAGCAAGAAAGATTGTCTTGACAGATTCACAGTCTCTTTCTAATTGTCATCCTAGGAGATTCAAATGCCCTGCGTTTAACGGCATTAGAAGAAATATTCAGACATGACATTTGCAACATTGTGCAAGAAACTAACACAGCATAAAGATAGCAACTGCATACATTAAGTTGAAAAAAAGCAAATTATTTTCATTGTTTTAAGACATTCCACAGAAATTGAAAGAACAAATCCATGAGCACTCCCTGAATATCTTTTTGTAACTCTAGCACCACAGAATAGCACCTTTTAAAGAAGCTGATGTATTATACCTGGCTGTGAATAAATGGATGTGTGGAAGAAGAGGCAGGGCAGACATATAATATAGATAACTAGGCAGGATATCTAAATATGGGCAGTGCTAAGTAGGCCTCAAATGAGTAGTAGAGCAATTTTGTAAAAAAAATGCTTTTTTTATATCTTCATCTTATTTTCATTCAAACACATTCTTCAAGTAAAATGTGCAGAGATATTACTCCCTTCCATTACAGCTCTCATCCTCCACACCTCAGCACTTACTTCCAAACTCCTAGGTGCTTTTCACACTCAGGGAAATTTAAAAGAATCCTAAGGTGAGATCCTTACTCCTTCCTTCAGGTGACTCTTATCATGGTACATTAAATCGGGTCCAGGTTTGTTGAGCTGTATAATCTGAGGCTGCCAATTTTTTTTTTTTTTTTTTTTTACTTTGGGAATGTATCTTATCCCGCCTGGTATTAAACATTTTACTTGTAAGTATATATGTCCTTTCGGGGTCTCTTCTGCATAACACAGAACCTAGCATGTAATAGGTCCTCAAGGATTATCTGCAGAATGGAAGCATGAGCATGGCAACTCCTGCAGCCAGATAGCATTGCTATAGCCCTATACCCTTGGAAGGAGAGGACAGAAGGAAGGGAGCACTGCCTTTTAGGCAGGGTCAGCTGGTATACATCAAGTATGCTAGACTTTGGGAAAAATCTGACTTCTTTTCCCTCTTCTGTATTAATGCAGAGCAAGGCAAGTGCATTGCTGGTCCATGACCCAGGTGGAAGCACTGAGCCATTCCTTTCACCATAAAGTGCTGCCCTGATTTTCTTCCCAGTGCATACATTTGGAGAAGTAAAGGAGTGTTTGCTTGCATTTTTCTTTGCTTGGAAAAACTGCAATAGTGATGAAAATTACCACATTGTCACTGCTTTTCAGGCACCATAAATAATTCTTCTTTTCCCAGATATAATCAGGGGCATCAAAAGGTAATTTGCACATTTCAGAGTGAGTAGAGAAGAGTAACTGAGTCCTTAAGAGTCTTACACTTAAATCACAACTTTGAGAGGATCATCACAAAGTATGTAGAGATTCGTTTCATCTTTGGTAAAGAGGGAGGTATCACTTGAGGAATAATGCAAACTAAGGACATATAATAAATTACTAGAAGGGTGATAACAAAATTTCATACTTTGTATGCTAAATTGATTATTAAAAGACATGAGCAAAACCAACACATTATTCATTGTATACCCAGACAATATCATAAAAATGTTGAAATGTTTTTCAGTGAAAAGAATCATAAATGTTACCCAATAACTCTCCATTAAATGTTACCATTTTATCATTTTAAACATCAGAGCCTTATAGTAATCAGAATAGACTGGATAATAGACTACTTTAAAATTTAAAGTTACTTACAAAAAATAGGTTTTAACTTCTCATCTGAACTAGGTGTCCATCGTGTGATGGGGCTCTTTGCATTACAGACACCCAGGAACACAGGCTAACAGAGTAACCACTACCTTGAACTTGAGCAGCAGCAGCAAAGAACTTGAAGTGAACCGTGCTCTGGGCTATTAAAGCTTCCACAGGGAAGCATGTCACTTCTGCTCACATTTCACTTGCCAAGGCAAATCATTCAGCCACATCTAACTTCAAGGAAATGGGATAGTGCTGTCTACAATGTGCCCAAAAGGAGAACCTAAAATGCTGGCTGAAAAGTGTTAAATAATAACTCTACAAGGAGGAAGTGAGCAATCTGGTTTTTAAAATGGTCAGAAGACACCTCACCAAAGAAAATACACATATGGCAAGACAGAATATTAAAAGATGTTCAATAATGATATACTGCTTAGGAATCACAAATGAAAACAATGTGATACCACCACATGCCTATCAGAATACCTAAAATCCACAACATCAAATTCTAGCAAGGATGTAGGGCACCAAAAACTTACATTCATTACTCTAGAAAATCAAAATGGTACTGCTACTTTGAAAGACAGTTTGACAGTTTCTTACAAAACTAAACATACTTTTACTGCATAATTCAACAATGATGCCCCTTGATATTTACCCAATAGATGAAAATTAATGTTCACACAAAATCATGCAAATTGATGTTTCTAGTAACTTCATAATTTCCCAAACTTGAAACAACCAAGATGTCCTTCAGTAGGTGAATGCATAAATAAGTTGCAGTGTATCCACACAATGGAATATTATTCAATGCTAGAAATGAACTATCAAGGCATGAAGACATATGGATGGAAATTGAATGCATATTATCAAGTTAAAGAGCTCAGAATAAAAAGACTAAGCACCTTATTATTTCCACTATATGATATTCTATAAAAGGTAAAACTATGAAAACAAAAAATAAAAATTAATGTTTTGTTTATGGGTTGTGGAGAGAGAGGAATGAATATGTACAGGATTTCTAGGACAGTTAAAATATTCTATATGATACTATAATGGTAGGTCCGCATGGCATTATGTATTTGTTCAAATCCATAGAGTTCACCATTGTAAATGCTAATATAAACTAAGGACTTTGGGTGATAATGATGTGTCAATGTAGGTGCATTAATTTATGAAGGATAAATAAATCTCTCTGCTAGAGAGATTCCAGTTTTATGGGTTGTCTCTGTACCTTCTTCTCAATTTTATTAAACTAAAAAGAGTAAGTCTATATAGAAGTTCTGGTGATTATTACATCTACAAATAGTAACAAAGTGCTTTTTAAAACTACTATAAGACAAAACAATAATGAATGCCAACTTCTTGAATTTTCTGACATTCACATTAAAAATCTCATTTAAACAGCAAAAAAAAATCTTGAAAATAAAATCTATATGAAATTTATGAAAAAATACATATTAAATAACATATTCATTTTAGATATTGAAGTATCATTAAAATAGTGAAGAATTTTAAGCTGATGGCATAAAATCCAGCTCAAAAATTTCTACAATAAAGATAATTATTATGACTAAATCATCAATAATCTTTCAATAAAATTTCTAAGACTGGATAACTGAAGACACTTCCATATAAAAATCAATCATGTTTAAAAATTAAAACAATGTAAACAACTGAGTACCTGTCATCCAAAGATGGACTTTGTAATTTGGTTTTTGGTGGGGTTTTTTGTTTTGTTTTGTTTTGTTTTTTGAGGAGGATACTGGGGATTGAACTCAGGGGCACTCGACCACAGAACCACATCCCCAGCCCTATTTTATATTTTATTTAGAGATAAGGTCTCACTGAGTTGCTTAGTGCTTCCCTTTTGCAGAGGCTGGCTTTGAACTTATGATCCTCCTGCCTCAGCCTCCTAAGCCACTGGGATTACAGGCCTAGGCCACTGTGCTGGGCTATAATTTATCTTTTGATTTGGTCAATTTCTAAAGCCTGCATTTGAATCTAAAACTATCCTCAATTAATAAATGTGTTATTTTCCTTTACCCAAATTTTAGGAGGCATCTGTCAACTATCTTTGAAGAAAATTCAAAGAGATTAAAAAGTGGTATGGAAACTTATAGATAAAGGTAGAGTGGAGCTTTACACAATTGTTTAATGCTCATAATATCGTATCTTGGAAAATAACCTTACACACACAACAACCACTTTGAAAGCAAATATCCTTCCTTGAATTATTTCACTGTCCTGGTGAAAACTCAGGGCCTTCACCACTAACATATGCAAGTATCTGAGGCAACCTGGCTGTACTTTGGCAGTTTTCATCCAGATACCCATGCTACACTTGAAAATAGTGGTGTTGCTGTATTTTTGTTATGGTTTTCTGTAGAATTAGTTGATGAGTTATTTATGCCCAGAGTTTTTAAATTCCACATCCAGGAAACATTGTGATTGTTTAGTTTTATCTGCTAAACATCTAATAATCTTTCATGCAGCCAAGCACAGAAACCCCTACCTGAATATCACAGAGGAGTCACAACTATACACAGAAGAGGGGTGATTTTTCTTTAAAAACTTAAAAGTAATAGCACAAGCAAGGAAGCACATACACACACACACACACCCGCACACTTATGTTTCTACTATTATAGGAACCTACTGGTGTCTTTGAGGTAAGGAACTAACTCAGCTTTCTCAGGAGCCTTGTTGTTAGGTCAGGAAACCCTCTTCTACAACATTTGAATGGCCTCTGAAGTGATCAGAATCCTACAACCTTAACCTCTTTGATGGACAGCTTCTACTTCCCCCTGACTACATCTTTAAAGTAATGGGAGCAGGCAAGAAAGATCTTGTTTTAACCACTGCTCTTCTCTGAGCTTGTTTCTTTGGAAAGGTCCCACCTCTAGAGAAAAAAGAGGCTTTTTACTTTACTCCCCCTTTGAATAAGAAACTTAGTATTTTATCACATTAATAAATCCCACATGTCCTGAGCAGGACTGTTTAGAATTTTAAACTTCTAATATGTCTTTTAATGAATAGGTTACACATGATTTTTAAAAATTATTTCATTTGGAGAAATGAAAAAAGAAAAGGAAAAAGTGATCATAAGATATTGGAATTTAGTCTTACACAATCAACTTAACAATGCTTGAGACTGTTTTCTGTTTGATATGATATATTATCTTCATCCTACTGAAGGAGAAAGGATTTATAAACTAATAAAATGGATAAACTAGACAAAAAAATTAATTTTTCATAATTCAGAGGATGGACAGGAAGAATAAAATATGTTAATTATACTAAAAAGCTCAAAAGTAATGATTAATTTGTATTTTCTTAGTCCCATTTATTTGATAGAATTTTTTAAAAAATTAAAATTTTTACAGTTCCAAAACTTTAGTTAGTGGCATCTATAAACTTATTTTTTAAAAATTACATCACTTCCTTCCTATGGCCCTCACTTACCTTAACCATAAAATAATGGGGAAGAAGTAGCTGTCATGAAACTCTGTTACCACATGCTGACATTGTTCAAAATATACTGTATTCTTTTCAGACAAATTTTGAAAAGCAAAAATAATTCAGTTTAGCTCTATTTTTATAAATTGGTCCATGAAAAATTTCCTGGTGTCTTTAGTCTAATTTGCATGTGAACATGAGGAATACCAATGTTACATGAAGAACTATTGTGAGGTCATGCCAATGGCACAAGACACATGAAAGAAATCAACTTAAAATAGAACACAATAATGACAATATCTAAAATACACTAAGCATGTTGTGCATGGTAGGCTTAAAGTCCTTAGAGCAGTACCTGGCATAAATTGAGAGCTTGATTAATTTTTTCAACCCATATTTTATTTGCTTATTTTTATGTGGTGCCAAGTACCACATACCCAGTGCCTCTCACATGCTAGGCAAGTGCTCTACCACTGAATCACAACCCTGGCCCCTCAATGAAATTTTTAGCTATTTTTGATTCATTAAACGTTTACAATATATGAGATAGGTACTATGCTCATCATAATTTAGATTTCTGCATAAACTGAGAAACAGCAAAGTCATATTAGTTATATATAATCATAAGGTAAAAATAACCACAATTCGAGTGAAGGTAGTATAATTCCAGAAACAATTACTCAGTAAATAACTAATATTACCTGTCTGTGGAAAAGGTGAGAAAGAATTCTCATCTCCTCTGCTTAGGACTTATCATTTCACAAGAATTCCTCTAGAGAAAGAGTTCCCCAAAACAAAATATATACTCCAGTAGGTAAATATACACATACAAATAAAGCATAACAGTTTTCATAGAATCACATGTTAAAATCAAATGCAAAGTCAGATACAGGAACCAGGGGAGAGCTATCATTATTTTCACTTTTTTTTTCAGATGAAATTGAGTTTCAAAGATTTGTGGTGACTTACTGAGACTGCCTTGTAACTAGATGTCTCTACTGTTAAGTCCCAGGCCTGCTACAACCTATGCTGTCCCATCATAGAAGTCACACTTTCTATTTGGATTTGTTACTATTTTGGAAATTACCCTGCATATGAATTGAACATATTACCTAATTTTATACAAGGAAGTGCCTGGTCTTTATTACACACCATACACACTTAAATATTTTTTACATCTTAGAAACTAGCACAGAAGTTATATTCTATTCACACTTTATTTAATGTAAATCAAGAAAACTGAAACAATATAACATACATCTTTTCTGACACTCTGCAATTTGTATCATGAAAATGTAACACTTCAACATAAAGCCTCTTACTTTAAAATGTAGTGGTATGATATCTTTTAGCACTTACAGATATGGTGGCAAAACAGAAAGACTGTCTAAATATTCTTCTGAATTACACAGAAGTAAGAATTATAAACTTCTAATATGTTTTTTAGTGGATGGGTTCTACATGATTTTTTTTAAAAAAAATATTTCATTTGGAGAAATAAAAAAAAGGAAAAAGTGATCATAAGATCTTGGAATTTAGTCTTACACAGTCTTATTGCTAATTTCTTTTCAAAAGTGTGTTCTCAACATAGAGTTAAATTATCCTTTAAAATAGTTTTAGTCTTCATTCTGACTAGTGGTAACAAGAAAGTCAAAGTTTTAGAAAGGATGAATGAAACCTACATGTATTCTAATCTTTCCAAATATAATTTTCATAGCTCCATAACAGAATGAAAATAGGAACCATTACCAAATGAATCAGATGTCCAAAAATAACATATGAAGAAGTTTCAAACACAAAATCCATTACAATGCGTTTGAATTTTTGAATGTTAAAATTATTCGGGATTTGTAGACCAAAAATATATACCCTCGTAGAAAGAGAGATTTGTTTAGACATAATCAGATACTTTTCCCTCTTCCCTTGCATTCCACCCCTATTTTTAAAAAGAAAATAAAAATTTTAAAAAACGATAATGAATTAACACTTCAAAATTAATATATGATTGCTTTAAAGGGAACTTAACATCTTTAAAAATAGATAATAGAAAAAAAATGCCGTGAAACAATCATTTTGCAAGGCTTCAGCAGAATAGAATCACTTATTTGGCTTTAGTTTGGGGCTTTTAAAATTAAATTTTTAAATTACTTTTCTCACTATTACAAGTCATTCGAGGGTCTAATTTTGTTTCTTCCCCCACCTGAGCCATTCCTGAGGGACCCTTCTGGTTAAGCCCAGGGCTAATTGGGACTCTCCCTGCTTCAGCACCAAGGACAGAAACAGCTAGATCTCCAGAGAAAAGTACCCCCAACTGCCATCAGATGTCTACTTCTCAGACAAAGCAGGAAAAATAAAATACCTGCCTCTCCAGCCACCTGTTTTCAAGTCCCCTCTCTTGTCTAATGCACCGGCAACTTCTTGGAGGAGACACTGAACAACTTCAAGTCTTAAGCTACCCTCGCAAATCACAAGGAGAGAGCCGCGAGAAGTGTGAAAGCAGGTCACTCAAGCACCCCTCAAAAAGGTACCCACGGGTTCCAGTTTAGGCGCTGGGCGACAGCTGCTAGCGCGTTCTATAAAGCGCGGATGACTTCAGAGATGTTAAAGACACACACACACACACACACACACACACACACCACACACCACACACCCGCGGCGGGGCTGGTCCCTCGCCCCTGCAAGGAAACGCCCTCCTTCCATCACTGACGGCGCTGAGCGAAGGAGGGGAGGGAGGCGGAGGAGGATGGGGGTGTTTGCAGTGTTTTAGGGCTGGGGAAAGAAGGTTTGCTCACCACTTGGGCTGTTGCTGGACCTCAGGCTCCTTCCACAGAGACACTGCAGCATATGCACTCCTTTCCTCAGAGAAAGCTCAAGAATCTTCATGGAGAAGCGCGTGTGTGGGGTTCGCCAACTCCCCGCCCACCTCCGCTAATTGTCCAACCAAAAAGCGGCCTCTCTTCGGAAGCCGGGTCCCGAGTCCATGGCGCGCTCGTCGCAGGTGCAGGCTAGCTGGCACATGGGTCGGGAGGGAACCCCCGCTGGAGGAAGGAGCGCGGCGGGCGCTGCGGCCGGAGCAGGATGGGAGGAGGAAGTGCTGCTCCGCCGGGGCCAGCCCTCCCGGGAGCCGGAGGCACTGCCACACCTTAGTGGATCGAACGTGACACACTGGGACTTTCCGAAAGAGGCGGTTCAACTGCGGTCGGGAGGGTGAGGGGACAGGTTCGGAGGAGGACGTCTCCGTGGATGGGTGCCTCCTTTCAGGTGCTGACGCTGGGAAGGACGAGGACCGGGTCCTGTGCTGGTCTCCGCCTTGCGGACCCGGATTTGGGGCACCTCTTCGGCTCCGGCTCTCAGCCCCGATCGTGACCCCTGGGCGCAGGCTGGAGCCTGTGTCCTCGCTGTCCGCGGCACGGGTTGGGCGCAGAGGGGATGGGTCCGCACTGCTAGGCCGGGCAAGCTTGGAAGGCAGGGCTCCCACGGGCTGCTGGTGGAACCAGCGCGGCGCGGCGCGGCGTGGGAATCAGGCGGAAGACCTGGACCCTGGAGGCTGCGGAGCGTCAGAAGCGACTCCAGGGAACTGGGGTGGGTGGGGGTGGGGCGGGGAAGCGAGTTTTCGGATAAGCTCTTGAGTGAGGGCAATGAGAAAGAAAGTATGCCTGGGCGTGGGCGGAGCGCTGATGGGGGCATCTGGACATCTGGGTTTTTGCATGGGGCTCTGTGACCTTGGGTAAGCCACTTACCTCCCTTCGCCTCTCTCCCTAAATCTGGGCTGGGAAGAGGGTGCGAAATAGAGGATTCGCAGCTTCGTCATAGTTTGTCCCATGTCTTCCAGTCTCCTGGAAAAACTTAGTATAGGTGCAGTGGGACGTGGGACCAAAAGGGAAAGCCAGCGTTAGAGAAGGAGAGGCAGTTGTGGCGGGAAATCTGAAAACAATTGCGCTTCACTTTGGCAGGAACATTCTGATAGGCTCTGCCTCTGACGACAGCCCCAATAACCAACAAGTTTCTCCATGACCAAGAAGCATCTCCGTGAGTTTAAGGGTCTGGATACTTCCCTCAGCAGCCACTTTGGCTCTCGTCCTGCAACCGAATTCCCAGAGGCCATCAGTGCCCTTTTGAAAGTGGGATGACTGAAGCATCAAAAGCATGCTGGCATGTGACAGGATGCCACCCTACGTGGAATCTCAGTGCAAAAAGGCAATAGGAGGTTAAGAGCACAGACGCTGGAGATAAGCAGCATAAATTCAAACTCCTAGAGCTGTGTGTGCTCTTGAAGAAATTAATCTCTGTGCCTGAGGGTTTTTTTTTTTTAAATCTTTAAAAAGTGTTAATGATAGCATCTACCTCATACACCCCTTTTAAGGGTTAAAAAAATCTTGTTACAAATAAGTGCTATAATAGTGTTGTCAATTATTATTGTTTAGCCCCCTCCAATAGGGTTTTGAATCACTTTCACCTTCCAGTGAATGCCAGTATCCATACCAGTGTCTAAATTTCTATTTGAACAATCCAGGTGACAAAGAATTTAGCAACTCCCCCAGATAGTTCATTGCACAAAACCTGTTATAGGGTTTACCCTGACATTGAGCCAAAACCTGACTTCATCTTCTTTCCATCTATGGTCTCAGAGCTCCCTATCACTAACTGCTAGGGAGTTCTTTCATACAAGAGAGTAAAAATGGTTATTGACTCTTTCCAACCCTATAGGCTAACCCTCCACAGTTCCTCTGACATTTTCTAAAAGTTGAAGTGATGATTGAAATGCCTGAAAAAAGTTTCTTCTTTTTTTCCTTTCAAAGATAGTAGGAAAACCAGAACATATGGAGCATCCCCTAAGCCCATAGACACCATTTGTTTAGCCCCTGTCAGACTGAGTTCTATGCAGGGCCATTGTGGGTGATTCTAAGACTCAGAAAGCCATGTCCAGGGCTCCCTTCCAACACCCTCTTAGTCCCACTGTTGGGTGGGATCTCCAGACTTCTGTAAGATTCGTGGTCCCTGAAGATCTTATTAAAGCCAAGGCACTATTATCACTGAGGAAGTGCTGAGGCCCCAGGGCAACTCAACCATGGTCTTCATCTTTCTAGTCTCTGCGGGAATTAGTGAGAAACTGGGCTCATCTGGGATTCTACCCATAGAAATTCCCCAGGGAGGGAAAGACAATTAGTAAATGGAAAACATCTAAAAATAGTACTTTGTGCTGCAGCAGAAGACAGGGAGTCTTCTGTAAATCTCTACTGCTCTAGAACCCAGTACCTACAGGCTCTTGCTTTACTTAGAGAAAAGGCTATTCCTTAAAAAGCAGCAAATAAATAGGACGTGGCCTTGGTTCCCTCAATGGAACTTGAGCAAAGGGAGCAGGTCTGCATGCAATTTTAAAGCACACACAACCTCCTGAGTATCAATTTTCATATTTATGATGAGCATCTCTTCCTACCTGGCAAAGCTGTTGCAAGAACTCAATGAGGTGAAACACATGAAAGTGCTTTGCATATTCTGATTATCTTTGCAAGCTACGTAGTTATTACCATCTTCCCTGGGTTTCAGGAACTGGACCACTAAGGTCTAACTCAGTGGCTCTTCTACTTGATTATACAGTGTATATAAGAGTGGATCTTCTGATTCCTCTCAGAAGACAGGGCAGGGAAATCAATTCAGTCACAATTAATATTCAAATAGCCTGCTATCTTGTCTAACCCACTGTCATAGTGATTCTTATAGCCAGGTATATTCATCTCAGAGAGAATCCATCATCACAATCTTGAAAAAGAAAGTGAGAGATTACATTTGCAGGTTTTTGTTATTGAATTCTTAGATGAGTTCAGCTTAAACTAAAGACAGCGAGTCACATTTGAAGGCAAAACATTTGGTTTCCATGCATTATGAACCTATGAACAAAGTGAGCCCAAAAGGGACTTTATCATTGGATTTTTATTACTTAGACTTAATTATAAAAAGATTCCTTACACCTATCAGTTCTTCAATGTATATTCTGTTAAAAGTAACTCCTCGTGTGACTATCATCTATCTTCACAATTAGGCATACAGAGTTCAGTCTTTCTAAAGTAACTTGAGCAGGACTTCAGAAGAATTCATTTTTACATGTGCCACAATATCCCAAAGCAAGATGATACAAAACAAATGTAAATTATAGTAGGCAGAAATATAAAGATGGAAGGAAAGTGGCAGATTCTAGTTTGAGCAAAATCTTTCAGATTTCTGCTTTCTGTATATTATTCCCTAAGTCAAAATCAAATTTTACTGGTACTAATATATTTTTATATTAATTTTAAAGTATATTATTTTAATGACTAAATTTTAAATGATATTGTCTGTCTCTAATTGACTTTTTTTTAAATTAACCATTCTTTCTTTTTCTAATTAGATACCTTGGACCAATCCTAGCCAACAATTCATCAATGTGGTTTCAAAATGAAATAATTTATCACTATTTCAGAAGGGTTGAAGAGTCTCAGGACATAAGGATAGATAGACCTGTTTCAATTTTTAGTACCTAAATTTTTATTTAAAAAAATAATTTTTTTAAAAAAAATTTGTTTTGTAGTAACCAATAATTTGTGAAGTTTCTGAAATTGTTTAAATTGTGGCTTATGTAAGATATTTTCTGTTCATATTAAACCTAGGAATCTGTTGAATCTTGGCATCAGCTATGCAACTCATCGGTGCATTTATCTGCTTAGAAGCCTACATTGAATTGGTAATGACCTATTCAGGACGTTGCCTGGTTCCAGAACTTTTAATGAGTATGTTAATGGAAAACTGTGTATTGAATATACCAAGAAAACAAAACAACATAAGCTAAAAGATTGAAATCAGTATATCACCTAGCACAGTATATTTGTTCCATTATATACATAACCCACTGACTCTTCAAGGACACAAACCATGCCTGTATCTCATGTCTAAGACTATTTTGATAGGCAACAATACCAATCTCTTTAGATAATTTGACAGAAACAGTCACCAGTAGCTGGATTAACTTTATTAGTGACATATGACCCAAATAACTTTTAACTGTTTCTCAAAAAACAAACACAATTTTTGTTTGTTTTGTTGCACTGAGAATCCACCTCAGGGCCTTAGTATATACTAGGCAAGTGCTTCACCTTTGAACCACATCCCCAGCTTGCATGGGGATATTTTCATAGTTTATCTTTTTCCTAGCAGACTATGGTGGCGCAAGCTTTGTTTTAAAGTAAGTTTCAAGGTACAGAAAAGCTGCAAAATAATACACAGTCCATGTATACTCTTCACCAACTTCTAATGTAAACTACTTATGTAATCCATGTACAAATATCAAACCCCAAGCATTCACACTGGTACCTAGTGATGAAACTGCAAACTTCATTCAGTTTTCACTGGTTTCCCCTTAATGTCAGTTTTCTGTTTCAAGATCCAATCAGGACCCTCCCTGCACTTAGTTCTCCTGTCTCTTTCATCTCCTTCAACCTGTTCTGACCCCTCAGTCTCCTCTTGTCTTTCAGGAATTGACCCTCCTAATTAATACCAGTCAAATATTTCATGGAATGTCTTTCAATTTTCTAATTATTAGTCAAAGTTTACTTATTTTGGAAAGAATGTCATAGAAGCGATGTGTGTCCTCTCAATTTCACAGGACTGCATATTTTCCACGAGTTATATTAACCTTCACCACTTGGTTAATGTAGCCTCTGCTAGATTTCTATATTGTGAAGTTATATTTTAAATTTATACTTGAAAAATATCCTGAGGAAAAAAATTATGTTTTTCTGTTTTAGCATCACACCTATATCTGAGATATATCAGATCAAGGTAGAGCTACAGATAGCTAACACCTATGATTCCAGTTCAAGACCACACATGTCAGATTAGTCTTTGCCCTTTCCTTATTTGTGACTTTTTCTGTGATTGGAATACCTGACTTCTATTACTTATAATGTATCTGCTTATTTACTCAATCCTAGTATACATGTAGTTACAGAACTGCTGACTGGATTTCTCATGAGAAACAGATTTATTACTACAGTTCAGTTATGCATAGTTGTTTTTGTCTTTAGCTTTACAAAATCCAGTTAAAATATTGTTTTCTAAGGTGACTTGGTTAGTTCTTTACGTGCTCATCCTCTTCAATATGGCTATTCATTTGTCATCTACCTAGGTTCATTTGGTACTCTTTGCATTCCATACTTGTTGATTTTTAATTTTTTAATTAAATTAACAACTTTGTTCATCCTTTGAGTGGGTAAAACATTGTTATAGCGCAAAGAGTTAAAGGTTTACAAACAGTATGCTCCAGTTAAGTGTCATGTCCTCTCTCTTCCTCCTGGACAGTCCCCCTCCCTATACCTTTCCTCTCCTTTCCTAAGCATCTCCTCTAGTTAGGGAACTGGTCATATTTTAGCTTATATTTATCTTCCCTGTGTTTTGTTTGTACACATGGACAGATACTTTCCATTAGTTTTAGTTGTGGCCTTTAGTTTTGTTTTTTTTTTTTTTAATATCATGCTGTTACAAAAAATGCTGCAATAAATAAATAAAGTGCAGTATTTTCATATTGTTTCAGATGTATCTTCAGGGCACATTGCTAGAAATGGGAATGCTGGTTCAAAAATAAGTGTATAGAAACTTTGCTAGGTATTGAATTTCCTTACAGAAGGGATCTATAAATTGGGATTCTGGGCAGCAATACTTGAGAGTGCGTATTTTCCCATAAGTCTCACCAATAAAATTTATTGTTCTACTCTTTGTTTGTCCATTTGATTATAATATTGTCTGAACTTGCATGCCTCTAATTATGAGTGAGTTTGAACACTAAGATATTTACCTGAGAACTTATTTGTGAAAAAAATTATCTGCTCATGTCAATTGTATGTCTTTATATCAAAACAAACACACTTGTTTCTCAACCTCACTTTTAAAAGACCAGTGCTTCCTACCAAGGAAAGCATTGTGGTTAGATTAGATTAGATGACATGCTTGATTTTTTTGTTTGTTTTGTTTTGTTTTTAAGACAGGTATTCAAAACAAGTCCAGTGTTATCAGGAAAAGCTTATAAGTTTTCAAGTTAACTTTTAACATATCCATCCACCTATACTACAAATATTTAGAAACTACAACTGACTCTTCATCCTAAAAAGCTAAAGAAGAGAAATATGTAAACCATACGTGAAACAAAGTTTTCCATTACAGACAGCACTTCAGAGTTCAATGAAGTTACAAAAATGGGAATGTTTTATTTTGTTTATTGAGAATGGGGAATAAGCAGTTAGGAAACTTGAGCTAAATTGAAGGAAATGCTCTGTGTTTAAATACAGAATTCCTAGTGCTCAGTCAATGCTACCATCTTCCTTTCTAGCCACAGTTAATAGGTACTGCCTCCCCTCCCCCGAAGAACAAACTCTGCTTCTAAACAGAACAGGGCCTAGAATTCAGACCCAGATTTGCCTCCATCCCTGCCCCTCTATCCCTATGATGCATCCTATTACCATTAGCTACAAAATAGTAAGTTTCACCTACCTTCTTTGGAAGCCCTATATTGAATTGGTAATATCCTGTTTTGTTTTCTTGGTGTATTCAATACATAGTATATCTGACCCTAATAGACTCATAATTGTATAAGTGAAAAACAGATCAAGTTTATCAATGCAGGAGGTTAGGAAGATTTGTAGATCTACAGGATCAGGCTCAAATTAACTCAGGACAAACTTGCAAATCCAGAGTCCTCTGAGAACATTATCATTAAGCACTCCCACACAACAATCCTTCCTTTATAGCCTCCAGCTTTACTTACTTTCGATAGGGCTGACACTACTGTACATCTAAAGTTACATTTAAAAAATTGTTGTATTTACTTTTAAATATCCATGTAGGACTGTGATTAGGTTATACTCTCCTGCCAAGTGTTTAGGACCAAGTTGGCCAAACTGACTTTATGAATAGTTTATTGTGAGAAAGATGAAGTTAATCAATCTATGATATCTATGAATTTCAAGGAAAAAAACATTTGAACATCAAAATTCATTATGAAAATAAGGGAACAATTCTAAATGGGTGTACCCAGCTCTCTCCTCCATCGCCTGAATATTTTTCTGACCCTAGAATACTCACACATTCTTTAAGACCCACCACAGAAGCCATAACCATCTCCCTGGGACCATTCCTGATGTCTCTCCACCTCTACCCAAATAAGTCCCAATTTCCTCTAAGCTCCCATAGTTTACTAGATTTCCTCCATCACAGGTTTATTACCACATACATCTTCCCACCAATAGGTCATGAGCCCTTTTTCCTACAAATTTTGATATTTGTGTACTTATCTATCATTTTTGTATATTTTAGTACCCAGAACATATAATAAATAATTTACTTATGAAATACTAAGTATTGATGAGATGAATTAAATGTGGGCCATTTTATGGCTTTTCTTTTTGGGGAAAATATTTGCACCTCTACACTAAATTTAAAAATGTTAACTACAAAGAATTTAGAGTGAGCATATGAGCTCCATAGTAGATATAATTTACCTTTGAATATGCAAAAAGAAATCAGATTCACTCATAATGGGAGATACAAATTATATACACAATGACATCATTTCTCAATTATTCAGATTCCAAGGATAAAATTATTTGATGACTTAGTCGAGTAGAGAGAATATAAAGGAAATGGGAACTCTCATATATTCTTGGTAAGAGTAAACACTGATAGCTTTATGGGTGGCAATTTTTCTCTATCTTTCACAATTTAAAATGTAATTTCTCTCTTTAGAAATTCTTTATCTTAGCTATTAACTTCAGTATGGATGCATAAACACACAACACAAGATGGTCACATAACATGGTGAAAATACTATTTATATTAGCTGTACCAATCCATAAACAGGGAACTAATTAAATTTGGGATAAAGGAATTAAATGCAATTTTAAAATAATGCAGTAATTGAGTGTATTGATATGAACAGATCTATGAAGATTATTAAAAAATTTAACAAGCTTATAAAAGAATATATCTAGTATGCTGCAATTTGTGTAACAAAGAAAAAAAGACTGCATATTTTTATTTCTGTGCACTCATGGACTCTGTGAAAGGGCACACAAGAAACTAGCATCAGGTGTGGTCATTGGAAGAAGGGTTAGGAAGCAGAACACAGCAGAGAGGAGACTTACTCATGATTGCATTCCATTATGCATTTTTAAAACTTTGTGCCATGTACACATATTATCTCTTCCAAATAAATAACATTAAAACAAAATTACATGTATAAACTTTTCTTTGATTAAGAAAGTTTTATTACTAAAAATATAATTCCAGAAATTAAATATAAAATTAAAATATAAATTAAAATTTAAGATTAAAATATAAAATTCCAGAAAGTGAAGGAGATACACAAGACCTGGAAATATTATTTCTGATTTGCTAACAGGATATAGTCTTGATGCCCTGAGAGTCCGAAGACTTAAGTGAGAATCGTGCCTTCTCAGGGCCTGACAATAAAGTGTTAGTACTGAAAAGAGCTCAGTTTTGATGAGCTTTATCCTCTACTGTGAAGAAATACGTGAGCAGAAGAAAATTCTGAAGTGCCACAACTCTGATTTTATTTTTAAATTATACACTCATTTTAGTTACCACCTCGTGATTGAAATCAGCTGCATTTGATTCTCTAATGTCCTTGTGAATTTCCAATAATCTTGAGGATTAAAGATACAAAGACAACTAATAAATACTCCCTTCATGTCCAATGACCTCAGCTAGTTCCTTTGAACTTTCACATTATCCAAACTCTTTAAATAAAATTCTTATCAAATGTCACAGTGTGAAGTCCACCTGTCAAGTGGATGGAAACGTGTGAATATTATTGTAAGCTCAGAAGAGGGAGCCATTCTGTTTGCCCAGGAGACATGTACAGCATGGAAAACCACACAGCAACCCAAGGTGTTTTTCCAAACTGCAGGTAAAAAAAAAAAAAAAATTATTTATGGAATAACTTTACTTAGGGTTTCAGGAGATAAAATTTCAACATAGGTCAAACCAGGCTAGGCATTTATTATTTAGATCATCCTTGAACAGAAAAGAAGGCAAAGAGGGAGCAGTGATTTCTCCTGACCTCACATATCTCCAAGGGGCAGAGCTGCAGCTCCATGACTCAGGACACGCACATTCAGAGCAATATTCTTAAAAGGCACCATGCTCCTGCCCTCTGGTTTTGATAGCATTCAAATCAAACTCATTTGACAATATGCATAGAAATGAATTTAGGATTTTTTTTCCTTTCTCTGGAAATAGAATTTTCTCTGCAAATGGTTTGCTTTCCAAAAGCAAAGGGCAGTCAATCATTTAATGACTCAGAGAAGCCAGTAATTACTGCCTTTTTAGTAATCTGTGAGGTTTTATTAGTGCTGGAAAGGAGAACGGAAGACTGTCCTAACTTATGTCTGGGGCAAACTCTCATAATGTTGAACTTTAACTGTCATAATATAAGTGGTTGTGGATCCATGGTCAGGGTAGTGGGGAGGGTGAGAAAAAGAGCTAACTGGAAATGTTGATTAGAGCCATTTTGAATGCTTATTGAAAATGTGGTAATTTGGAGAAAGAAGAGTTTGCCCTGTTTCAAGAGGCTTGTTACACATTCAATTATATTTACAAATATATGTATGCATGTACAAATCTGTGTGCCTGTGTAAAACACAAGTTAAGGCTAAGAATGCAATTTTATGTACCAAATAAGAGAGTGTCGTACAATTTTCTTTTTCTTTTGGTACTGGGGATTGAACCCAGAGGTATTTTACCACTGAGCCATCCCCAGACCTTTTAATTTTCTTATTTTAAACAAATTTTGAGACATGGTCTCACTAAGTTGCTTAAGGCTTCACTAAATTGCTGTGGTTGACCTTGAACTTGCAATCCTCCTGCTTCAGCCTCCTGAGTCTGGGTTTACAGGTGTGCTCCACCATGCCTGGCTCTCATGCACAATTTTTTTTTCTTATTACTATTATTTATTTGTTTTATTTTTTATTTTTTTTATTATTGGTCGTTCACAACATTACATAGTTCTTAATACATCATATTACACGGTTTGATTCAAGTGGGTTATGAACTCCCACTTTTACCCCGTATACAGATTGCTGAATCACATCAGTTACCCTTCCATTGATTGACATATTGCCTTTCTAGTGTCTGATGAATTCTGCTGTCTGTCCTATTCTCTACTATCCCCCCTCCCCTCCCCTCCCCTCCCCTTTTCTCTCTCTACCCCTTCTACTGTAAATCATTTCTTCCATTTGTATTATCTTGTCTTACCCCTCCTTTCCTCTTATATGTCATTTTGTATAACCCTGAGGATCGCCTTCCATTTCCATGCGATTTCCCTTCTCACTCCCTTTCCCTCCCACCTCTCATCCCTGTTTAATGTAAATCTTCTTCTCAAGCTCTTCGTCCCTACTCTGTCCTTGTTTACTCCCCTTATATCAAAGGAGTCATTTGGTATTTGTTTTTTAAAGATTGACTAGCTTCACTTAGCATAATCTGCTCTAATGCCATCCATTTCCCTCCAAATTCTATAATTTTGTCATTTTTTAATGCAGAGTAATACTCCATAGTGTATAAATGCCACATTTTTTTATCCATTCATCTATTGAAGGGCATCTAGGCTGATTCCACAGTCTTGCTATCGTGAATTGAGCTGCTATGAACATCGATGTAGAAGTGTCCCTGTAGCATGCTCTTATTAGGTCTTTAGGGAATAGACCGAGAAGGGGAATAGCTGGGTCAAATGGTGGTTCCATTCCCAGCTTTCCAAGAAATCTCCATACTGCTTTCCAAATTGGCTGCACCAATTTGCAGTCCCACCAGAAATGAACAAGAGTGCCCTTTTCCGCGCATCCTCTCCAGCACTTATTGTTGTTTGACTTCCTAATGGCTGCCAATCTTACTGGAGTGAGATGGTATCTTAGGGTAGTTTTGATTTGCATTTCTCTGACTGCTAGTGATGGTGAGCATTTTTTCATGTACTTATTGATTGATTGTATGTTCTCCTCTGAGAAGTGTCTGTTCAGGTCCTTGGCCCATTTATTGATTGGGTTATTTGTTATCTTATTGTCTAATTTTTTGAGTTCTTTGTATATTCTGGTTATTAGGGCTCTATCTGAAGTGTGTGGAGTAATTTGTTCCCAGGATGTAGGCTCCCTGTTTATCTCTCTTATTGTTTCTTTTGCTGAGAAAAAACTTTTTAGTTTGAGTAAGTCCCATTTGTTGATTCTAGTTGTTGTTAACTCTTGCGCTATGGGTGTCCTATTGAGGAATTTGGAGCCCGATCCCACAGCGTGTAGATCATAACCAACTTTTTCTTCTATCAGATGCCGTGTCTCTGATTTAATATCAAGCTCCTTGATCCATTTTGAGTTAACTTTTGTCTCATGCACAATTTTTGAAGCCTTTTCTTGATATTCTTCTCCCTTTCTTTCCTCCTCCTCTTCCTCCTACCTTTCTTCCCTCCCACAAACATTTTTAAAAAAAAATAGGAACCTACATGTACTCTCTCCACTTTAGCACTTTTTGTTTTTTTCTAAACTTGTTGAATGCTGTCATTTGCCCACACAATCCCATCTTTTACATAAAACCATCATAAATTAGGCTATTCCAGATTGAATGGACACATTTTGTCCTAATGATACAAAAAAACAGTAATTATATGTTTTAAAATTTCTGATTCCTATTTCATGAAATTCTTCCTTAATAACCTCAGAGACACTACTTCTTTCATTTTATTATCATAGTTTTCTCTCTGCCTATCCTCTGTGTGTTACTATTTTCCAAGGTTGTAACTTCTAATCTTTTCAATCTCTTTACTTTTCTTGGGCACCCTCTTACATGTTAAATTTAATTAACTATTGGTGACTTCAGGTTCTGGGTGTACTGACCAGATCTCTCCATAAAGTTATCATATATATACAGGCTTCCCTAGGAATCTCCACGTAAATGTTCCCTTGGTACATCCATACAGCATTTTTACATCTAGACACATCTATTTCCCATAAATTTGGTGAGCTCCATATCTTAGTAAATGATGTAGAAATTGCCAAATTGCCAAATTCAAAACCCTGTGAGCTATCTTAGACTCTTCTTGCTAATTCATCTCCAAATGTCATAGAATTAGAGATACAGTTTCCTTACCATCTCAAACATCTGTACCTTCATTCTTTTTTTTTCAGATTCTCACTACTTCTTCCCTATTAAATACAGAATCTTTATAAGGAGTAGTCCACCTGCCTCCAGTTTAGCCTCCACAATACAAATAATCAACCCAAAACTCAAATTCCTGAAGAACTTTTTTTCTTCAAAAACTTTTCATACCATTCAAGGTGAAGGTGGTGATCTAAGTTCAATATGTAAGATCTCTGATGATTTTGCTTGCCTTCTTTTATCTCAATATGTGAATTTAACTCCATTTATATCCTTGAGTCATGCTGCTTCATGTTCATGCCTATGAACCTTTGCATATGCTGTGCTGCTTGCCTTGAAACATCCTGCCATCTTTCTTCCTCTAGTGAGTACACATCCATTCTGCAAAATCTGGGTGCAGTGTCACCCCACCCAGAAACTTCCCCTAACTAGGTTACACACCCTTCCTTGGGAATATTTCTTAGCATAGGACTTTCACACAATAATCTCCCATTTGTTTTATTTCTGGCCTTTGGGTCTGATATAGCAATCAAGGAACTAAAGTACTAGTTGAAAATTCAATCAAATAATCATATAAACTAATGTACAATTGCAATTAGGACAGGTGCAAGAAAAGAGAAATTACTGCTACTGTAGTGTCTAAAGAGGGGGTAAGGTTATTGACTGAGCTGGAAGAGTCAGAGAAAGACGTGAAGCTTTTCATATTAGAGACTGTATCATAGTTTTATATACACTTCCTCACCTCAAATGAGCATGGGTACACACAAACATGCACACACACCTACACACAAACTTTTGTTCTCTTTCACAGCAAATCTGAGGTTTATTCATAATGAAATACTACAATCACCAACTTTCCCCATAAAGAGATACTACTCAAAACATAACAAAAGGTTAATAAATATCTGTTGAATTGAACTAGAAATTTCACCTAAAGTTGTACAATAGTTATGTAATTGTTTCCTTCAAGATTGAGCTAAGCATATAATTCATAAGAAGATAGGGCTTTCATCAAATTTATGATAAACTTACATTTTGGTTACATAGAAAAGTAGTATGTATACACATTCTTTCCTCAAAAAACCTAGAATATATTTTCACATATTATCAAAATTAGGGAGAACATGAAAGGAGCAAAGATAATCTCAAATCAAGAGAATAGCAGCCTTTGGAATCTTAAACTGAACTGGTCTAACAAAATGCCTCTGGAAGACCAACAAAGACCTGGAAGTTAATTTTGAAAGGTCTCATACTTTCAGACTTTGCAATTGTTTCCTTTTCAAACTTTATACGTTATCAAGTAATGAAATGGAAGGACTAGAATATCTGTTTTCCAGATCTCATGCAAGAACACAGTAGACATACAAAGCACCAAGATAATTCTTGTAGAAGCCAGTATTAAAAAACCATCTAGGGGAGGGGATGGAGGAAAGGAAGGATAGTAGAATGAAACAGACATTATTATTGCTGTGTGTATATACGTGACTGCATGACCAATGTAATTCTGCAACCTGTGCACTCAAAAAAATGAGAAATTATATCCCATCTGATTTAAAAAAAACATCATCTAAAGGCCTGGGGTTGTGGCTCAGAGGTAAAGCACTCGCCCAGCATGTGCGAAGTGCTGGGCTTGAATCTCAGCACTACATAATAAATAAATAACTAGATAAACAAACAAACAAATAAATAAGTGACTAAATAAATAAAGGTATTATGTCCAACCAGAACTTTAAAAAAAAAAACACCATTTACAGCATCCTGGACTTGTATAAATATTCCATTGGGATTCAAATGTTATTTTTTTTTTTTTTTGAGATCTGTGTTTTCTTTTGATCCATTTTCTCACACTCCATAAAGCTTAGTGGTTAAAGCTTGTGCTTTCATACTGCACTGGACATGGGTTTACTTCTCAACTCTGATGCTTGCTAGAGGACTTCACTTTTCCAAGCCTCAGTTTTTCTTGTTCACATGATGAAGTGTACAATAATAACTATTGAACAGAATTAATCAAGATAGAATACTTTAATATAATGCCTGCAAATAGTAGGAGGTCCTCAGTAAGTAGTCGTTATGATAATTGTGGTGGTGGTGAGATTTATTTATTGACATTTATAATGTTTAGGAAACTCTCTTATTAATGATCCTTTTCATTCTTGCACATATATATTCAACAAAAGCCATATCAATCATGTGTTGTTTGAGACTATTTTCATAACTTCTCTCCTACATCTAAAAAAAATAACTAAAAGCCATTTGTCTGTGGGAAGAATCTAAGAAAATTGGATTTTGGGAAGTTTTTGAAGATTTTTGCTTCATCAAAATTCTATTAGAAGTAAATACTAATGGATTTGAGGTTTCTTTGGGGGGTTATAAAAATGTTCTGGAATTAGATAATGGTCTTGTTTTCATAGCCTGATCAATATACTAAAAACCACTGAACTGTACACTTCAAAAGGGTATTTTTTGTTAAATGAATTATATATCAATTATTTTAAAAAATCTTTAGGAAAAGTCATTAGACCGAGTAAGGATACTTTTACCATAAATTTTATTTGTAAATCAGTACACTTTATATATTTATCTATATATACTTATATAAAACATAACTGAAATAAATGTACATACACATGGTGATGACTGCTGCCTATGGGAAGGCAGAGAGGAGCTGTCAGAATGCACATCTGGACTCCTTTTTCCTGGGCTTCACCTTTGCTCCACCAACCCTGGCACAATGACTTTGTGCAAGTCACTTAACCCCTCTAGGCATCTGTTTCTACCTGTATAAAATGTGAATAGTAATACATCAGAGAGCACTTTACTGGGCTGATGTCTGTGAAACGAAGGCACAGCACCTGTAGAAGTCTAAAAAACTCAATAGATATCAATATTCTCAATTCTTAACCCTCCATTTTTGTGTTGTGAACTTTTAGATTATTAATGTTAAATATTTTAGAACCAGAAATAAATGTTTAAATAACACTATTATAAGTATTTCACTATTATAAGTATTTAAGAATGTTGGGCTGGGGAGGTAGCTTAGTGGTGGATAACTTGCCTACCATGCTTATGGTTCGGTACTCAAGTACCATAGTGGGTGAGGGGAAGAATGTCAAAAACTCAACTATTCAAAATATAACTACTGAGTACTTCATCAAAAAATACTTCTTTCATGGCTTAATATAAGTGCTTCATCCTTTGACTCTAGTGAGAACTGTAGAATACTTATAAACATGTTATTACTATTCTCAGTCTTTCTGAAGTCAAATACAATTTTTTTTTTTTCAGAAAATCCATAAGCCATGAATTGGACAGAACATTCTGATTCCCTGAAGAGACCTTTGGGGATTGCAATTTCTAGGAAGAAGATTTAGTAATGTCACTAAAGTGGCTACAAAGTACTTTTTACAAAGAATATATCAATTCACAGTTTATATGTGCCTACCTCTGCTTCCAGTCCTTCAAGTGCCATTTTAAAAAATTAAAATAAAATTCATTTTTACTTCTGGGGTCCCACCACAGTTAATACTAGCTTGGGGAAAGTAAGTTAGTTATGTAGACAGTCTAAGAATGCAAAAGTGAGATTGGTCCATTTCTGAAGTCTACTTTCTATTTTTCAAAGTTTTGATGCCTGTTTTTAAACTCCAACTTTAAAGAATTATTCTGAGTGACATCCATACACCACAAAAACAACATCTTTATTTTTTCACATAATTTTCTTATTCTAATCAGAATCAAATTATCTTGATTTTGCCTTTAGGTATCTTTAGTAAGGGCATGTGAACAAATATGAAACAAATTACTATTTTTTGTATGTTTTTTTGTTTGTTCTTCCAGAAAGCAATTCTTGCATTTTAAAAGCAAAGTCATTTGGGGACAACTAACTGGCCATGTTAATATGCTGTGACTCTTACAAAGCTGCAAACACTCTGATATTGCTTTCTCTAACCCAATTTCCCCCCACACACCTTCACCAGGATACAAATGATGGTCGTAAATATCTACTTTCCAAAGGCATTTCATCTGCCATCATAATTATATTCAAATGAAAAATACCACAGCTTTCATAATTGGGCAAAGAATTTTTAAATAACGTGTTCTCGGGAATACCAATCAAGTTTGATAAAGTATTTTTGAATAGCTGATCATGTTTCTTTACAGTCTAATGTCAAATTTCCAACATTCCTAACTTGGCATTCGAAAACCAGCACAGTCTTCATCTAGTTTTTTGGTGGTGGATTCTACAATATGCTCATAGTTACTACTCATGATTACTTCATAGCCACAAGCCATTATCTGAAATAGTTGAGGCTAGGTATGTTTCTTAATTCACATTTTTAAATATTCTTTATATTATTTATTTTTTATTTTTACTTTTGGTTCCAGGGATTGAACCCAGGGGTGCTTAACCACCGAGCCATATGCCCAGGCCGTTTTTTTTTTTTTTTTTTTTTTTTTTTTGAGACAGGGCCTCAGTAAGTTGCTGAGGCTAACTTTGAACTTGAAATCCTCCTGCCTCAGCCTGTGAATGGCTATTATTACAGGTGTGCACCACCAAGCCCAGCTTTAAGGTGACTTTTTTAAAGTAATAACAATAAATGTATAAAGTATTATAAAATTCCTGTATGTGGCACGATTCATGCAATTTCTGCAGTAATATTCACAAATATTCTCATAAGTGGCATAACTGAAGCTTATCATAATGCTCCTGTCAATTTGGGTCAGGTTGTGCCCCTAAGGAAGTTTGGCTCAAACTTAAAGGGAGAAAATTATTTTCAGAGATTCTTGGAGTAAGAAAGTACATGTAATAGACTATAAGGCTGTACTTGCTTCACTTGTACACAGACTTTGAACTTTGGGGCATTTGTTCATTTTCTTTCTTTAGCCAAGAAGTTTCTCTGTGTCTCTTCTACTCTGTCAAATCTCTCACTGGCCAGCCCAAATGTTAACTCTTTTTTTTTATACAGCCACAATTCAGAAACACCTGTCCTTTGTTGCTCTCAGCAGGAACATGTCTCCCTTTCCACTAGAAATTCCTTAAGCTGCAGCTCTGTGCCTAATTTGCTGACTCTTGGCAGTAGTTTTTCATCCAAAGAATCAGTAAGTGGAAGGATTCAAGCCTGCTGAGAACATTAATATTAACCAGACAAATCCAAATCATTCTGTTCATCCATAGCTCTATTGATCTTTATAAATGTAGGCATTCACAAGATGACAGTTTTGGGGTGTTTTTAACCTAGTTATACTTAGGGACTATCTTTTCTGGTCAAATACTTGTTAGTGATTCCAAGAAAAAATATAAATAATATTGTTAGTAGCTTTCCTTCCATTTCGAAGTAGGAGTAGACTGAGAGGTTAGGTTAATGCAGTGCTCAGAAAATATGAGTTAAAAAATTAGTGTTCTCATATCATGCTTTCTCATATTACATTCTGCTTTTTTGTACTTTTATCATTTCTACATGTAGGTGTTAGGGTGTTTGATGGATTAGAAACTTGTCTTCTTGTTCTGCATTAAGAGTTGCTAATGTATTTATATATGAATAAATTATGATAATCATGGATAATGATAAATCATTCTTATATCAAAGAGATGAGGTGAATGAAAGAACTGATTTTTCTGATATTAGATATCTGTTAACATTTCTCCAATAAAAATACTACCCTATTATGTTAAGTTTAGATGGATACACATAGTTCATTTGAGCTAAGGCCTAAATTTTATGCTGTTTAAAATACGATTTCTATTTATATAATTTAGTTGAATGTCATATGAAATTATATTTCTGACTCCTTTTATAAGAAAATCATTATTAGTGTATTTTTAAAAACAAACAAGGAATGAATAAAATGGTTTCTATGAGTAATAACAGAAATAGTATATAAGGCATGTTTTGGCTATGGGGGGATTAAAAAGAACCCTAAGTGATCCCTAGAAAACAAAAATCCACCATAATAAGCCCAATATGAGTTTTCAGTATTTAGCCTTCATTATTCTTCATATTAAATATTTATTCCAATATAGTACTGAATAACACCTGTCTGCCATCTATCCGTTCAATCACCTGTCTATCCATAAAGGAAAAAACTCAAACTCAACTTATTCTTAGGGAGATGGTGCAATCCAGGGAGAAGAGGTCCTTTTTTGCTCAGTAGAGCTCCTTGGTGGGTAAAGAAATTCACACTGGAGCCAGAGAGGAATTTGTATATAAGGCTGGGAAAAATGGAATTAATATGCATAACACAATGAAAAGAATTTGGAGCTCCTGGGGGTCATCTGAAAGGAACAGTGGAAAACTAAGTTAATGATAAGAAGCTGGAGTCTGAGGTATAATAATGGCAAAGAGATATTTTATAGAACAAAGGTAGTCAGATAGTTGCTAAACTGAACTAGCTGGACAGAAGCAGAATTCAGAGCCAGGATGACCACAAAAATATAACTCTGCCTTGAAAATTTGTGTAGAACTTGGTGCTGGTTGGAGTCAGGGATATTGAACTCTCCAAAATTTACAGAACAAGGATTAACCAATCTTATCTAAAATGAATTGGTACAGTGACTTTAGCTATATCTGAGATACATAAACAGTGCATGTACCAACTAACATGAAGCACATGTATCTGGAATTCATTATCCAATAACCCAAATATCTGCAATATAGATAAAAATGTGGGAAAAAACGCAAAGAAGAAATAAAGAGGAGGAAAGATAGCTAAGTACACAAATATGCTCTCATAACCTTGTGACTTAAAAATTCATACATTTTGTTTGTAGGGTCATTGTCGGAGACCAGCTCCAACAGGGGGTCTCAGGAGACAAATGGATGGTGAGGAGTCAGCGAAAGAGGGGGTGGAGAAACAACACAGACACCAAAGTGAAGGTGCTGATCCCACTCTTTACTTGTGAAGTTGATCATATATACTTTTCATTTTGGCAGACTCACAGTACTTTGTGGTTACAAAACAGGAATCATTATTCAAAGAAACAAAATATTACGTAGCTACAATTAGAATAGAAGAATGTATCTTGGCTTATGCATAAGCAAGCATTTGTACTTTCAGTTCGAGTTTTGCTTTGAGCTGTTTCTGCTTAGTTAACTTTTAATAATAGTTACAAATGTCCCAAACTATTGGCCTATACCTTGACTATTCTTTCTTGACTTACTGACTAGAATCGGTGCCATGGTTACGGCAAGTAGTTGACTTGTTATTAATTTTAATCAAACAGGAGTAAGAGCACAAACCATTGTGGACAGGAACAAGAACAAGTTGCCCAGTACTAAGCACTAATCTGTCTTCTTAACATTAATTTTTCTTTTCTAGATTTTAATTTAATTTCTCAAAAACTTCCTTGACAGGAATACAGGGAGTTTTTCATCAGACATTAACAATTTACGCTCCACAGCTGAATCATTGCATTTAGAGCAAACAGATCCATTCTTTAGAAGTAGTTGCATTAATTGGGAAATTCATGTTTTTTCCTTCATACTTAATGGTCATATGAGAAGTCACAACTATACTTATTAAAGGAATACAAAAACAAACCAGCCCATTCCCAGAAATATACTGCGCTCCTCCAGAGGATGGACGCCTTGCTCCATCCACCTCAGTAGGGCCTTGCCATTGCCTGAGTCAGGGGAGGAGCACAGCAGGTCATGTTAATTCCTGGCAGGACATTTATTTACATTTGTTAAAGATTCTATTTACATTTTTACACATTACCTTACATAGCTATTCACCACCCTCAACAGTTCAGAGCAGGGCTAATGAACTACAACCCAAAGACCAAATCCATCCAATTTCCTGTTTTTGATTGGAACTCAAGCCATGCCCCTTCATTCACCTTTCAAAGTAGGACTGCAGAGATTAGTGAGTATGTTGGAGGAGACCAGTTGGCCCACAAAACCTGACTAGTTTGGCCCTTAACAGGCTGTGCTTGCTGATCTTTCATCCAGAAATGGAAATAGAGATGGTTTAAAAAAAAATGAGGTGAAAGAGTAATCAACCAACCAAACCAACAATATCACACCCTCCCCAGATCACAATGTGTGGTGCCTTTTTGTGTGTTTACAAGTCTTTGAGAGGGAGTTGTGTAGTTTTATAGTGCAATACAGTTATTTATTAATAATGATCCTGAGAAATTCATAAACGTTGTCAAACATGGTCATCCTTTTCTAAGAGGAGACTTGAAAATTGCATTCAAAATTTATAAAGGTTAAAATTGTTTGCATTTCTTGTATTTTTATATTTTAGAAGATGCTTAATGCTGAAAGGAATCAGCTTTGATATCTGGAAAATCCATTCATGTAAATTGCTTCATGGTTTTTTTTTTTTAATTTTACTACAAATTTAACTGTCTCAGCATTAAAGGTCTCTAAAAGACTTTGAAGAGATATCAAACATCTAGATGTCTCTCCACATATTCAAGTTTTACAGATTACTTTTCTTTCATGGAAGTAGGACATATTTTAATTGTATTAGCAGTGAAGTACTATACTTTAGAATTTATGACAGCTAGTTCTGAAGCCAGACTGCCCGAGCTCATATCTGGGTTTAATCACTTACTAGCTGTGTGATCTTGGGCACAAAATTGGGTACAATGGTGGGTATCGCATTAGCAGGCCTCTGCAGCCCCTTCTGACTTTGAGTCAGTGTGTCTAGGTAAGAACTAAACATCTCTTTTAGAGTGATCACTATGACTTCCTTGTCAGACTTGGGTTTTCCTTTTCTTGGAAGTGGGGCTGGAGGGAAGTCCAGCCCCAAAGTAATCCAGACCACCTGTGATAAGCAGCAGTTTTAGTATAGTATACGATATTTCTATGTCAACTACAGCTGCCTGAGAAATAAAATACTTTGGGACACCCCCTCAGATAGGTTCTAACATAATGCTTGCTCTCTGGACCCAACTTCTTGTGTATGAGCTCTCATTATCAAAATGAGTGTACGAATTCATTAGGACAAACACATTTTCCTGGGTGCTGAATCCTAGGAGGCATTTACCACATGCATGTACAGGAAAAGTAGAGAGATAAGGGACACAGCTTCATCTGCAATGTTTGGAATAAGGATGCTCCACTTCATTTTTTTTTGGTACCAGGGATTAAACCCAGGGCCACTTAACCACTGAGTCACATCCCCAGCTCATTTTATTTTTTTTATTTTGAGACAGGGCCTCACTAAGTTGTTGAGGCTAGACTCAAACCTGTGATTCTCCTGTCTCCGCTTTCTGAGTTGCTAAGATTACAGGCATGCGCCACAACGCCCAGCTTCTCATATTTCTTGCGTTAGAGATGGAGGAAAAGTTGTCACTTCTCTTAACTCTAAACTAGATTTGATTATCTAGCTGTAAATACTGCCTTAGGAAAACTTGCTAAATGAGAGACAGAGAGTGGCAGAGTAGGAAAGAACTTTCAAGTTTACTGACTCGGATTCAAATTTCCTGTTCTGTCCTTTATTAGCTGTGTGGCTTTAAACAATTTACTTAACTTCTCTGAGTCTCAGCTGCTTCATCGAAGACTGGGTAGAAATACCTCATTACAGAGAATTGTGAGGGACTTATGAGATATTCTACAAAGTGCCTCACACAACGCTAGACTTAGAATAGGAGCTAAATAAATGGTACTTGCCTTCATTAATATTTTAAATGGAAACCGCAGTGTTCCGAGCTGTTTAGGATCATTTGAGAAAAGAGGAATTTGAGATACATTCATAAATCCAGTAGAGGTTTAGAGTAGGCTGTAATTTTAGAATTTATATTTGTCATGTGAAATCACTGCTTTTCAAAAGCACAGATATTATAACAGATAAAGATCATGCCAAAATTGCAATTGTTGAATAAGGACTTAGTTACAGCCCTCTAGTTCAATTCTTATCTCCCTATACATAGACTCTAAGCTATAAAGGCAAGAACTTCTCATTGACTAGGGTATTTTTAAAGATCAGAACCATTTCTTTCCCATTGTGTATACTCAGGAAATCTATATTTATGAATGAATAAAAAAGTGCCTGGCATTTTCCCCTATGTACCTGAAAACCAAACTGTAAGGCAAGGAAAACTACCTAGACCAGAGCTCTGTCCCCACAAATAGTTTTTATCTGTCATAATTTCCTTGTTTTGGAAAAGCACCCTAACCTCTCTCTGTTCTAATCATTTCACATATTCCAAGAAACAATGTGATGATTATTTTTTTCCATGAACCATATGTGTATTTCTCTCTAGAAAACAAGCTGGAGTTCCCAGTGGTACTGCAGCAGATCTTTCTTTCCCAGTTGCAAATACACCCATTGGCATCTGACAGTGATTATTTAATCACTGTCACATTAAATAAAGGAGTCATTATTTAATGACTCCTTGTGAGTAGGTCACCATGATCAGTCCTCCTGAGTCTGTTCACACTAATAAATCCCTAATCAGGGTTCCCAACTTACTCAAGCTCACACTTTTTTTCTTAAACAAGATCCCCGTGTCTCTAATAACCCTGAGTCTCTCTCCTTCCATCAGCTCAACAGTTATTTAGAGGAAAGCTGTCTCTAATTAGTCATGATTGTACTTCATAATAGGCTAACTAACATATTATGAAGGGATGTTATAACAGACAAACTTTGATGATATACCAATAATGGCTTATATTACAGGAAAATGGGTCACACAGAAATGATAATGTATTCTAAACAGCTTGGTGAATACAAAACAGAATCCAAAACTGATTGATGGGAAGTATTATCCAACTTGGAAGTTCTTCAGAATTTTTTTTTAAATTTAGGTTCATAATACCAGAACTTATTCAATAAAGCTAGTATTCTCACCATAGCACTGGCCTGAGTAACCGTTGGTCAGAACTATCATTTTCTTCTCTATAGCTTGTGTCACTATTTTCTTCATCATGTCCTAAGAGAGAAAGCTGTATTCCTGTGAAAATACTTGCCAAGCTTTAGAGGTAGTTTCCTGAAGGCATTTGTGGGTTCAGAAGGTAGATGACTAGAACCAGAAGTGAAGTAAAAATAGATACATATGACCTGAGGTTAAAAAAAAGTTGTCATGTTACTACAGGATTGGAACATGATTCCTTAGCTATACTTGTAAGTGAGTTATGTTGAATGAAATCCCCAAACATACACATTTTCTGTTTCTCAAATTTCAGGCTATGCTGAGGGAGAGAAGGTGGAGGTTTGGTCTCAAACGCATAAAGAGACCTACTTGATTAGACTGATGACAATAAATGACATTAAGCAATTGAACGGCCTTAATTCACAAAGCTCTGATACACATAATTAAAATATAAAGCATGAAAGTCAACATATTTTTAAATTTCAAATTCAAGTTGAGAATATCAGAAATGATGGAGGTTTCAGACATACATAGTATGATGCCTTCATTGCACAAAGGAAAAAAACTGATGCCTAGAGAAGGGAAATGAATCACTCAGGAGAGTTAACGACATAGTTCACCCATCTGTAGCAAACTCTAGGCCTTTTCACTTCTACATCTTCCCAGTGGCTTTTGCTGGATTTCCTCCTATTTACCAACTGTGTGGCTACCACCTGTATTTTCTTTGGCAGTACAATGATTCATCTACTCTGTCTAGGACAGGGGTCAATTAATTCATCAAAGTATGCAGCAGCCAGACTCGGAATGTGATGATTGAGCCTGAGGTAGCTCTTCTCCATTAATGTCACATTATGTCCCAGGAGCAGATAGGTACATATGTACTGAATTGCAATGCTATGTCCCTTCCAACACAGGTACTGGTTTTCTTGCTCATCATAACAACAGAGAGTGCTTTTTAAAAAGTGGCACTATTATTCTAAAAATTAAAAAAAAACTAATTCCCATAAGTGATCTATAATATGTTCCTGTGGCAACAACTCATTAAAATATGATTCTCATTCTTGAAACCTGAAAAGAAAAACAAACAAAAAAATCTTACTTGGGTAGCTTCCTTCAAAAATGTCTCTTGCGAATATTTACATTACATTCCTATGACCAACCACAGCTCCTTTTCTTAATAGGCACTAAAAATGATGTGATAGGTTATGCTTCCAAAACTACACCATGCAAGATAACTGCATTAATAGTTGGTTAGGTTAAGAAAATTGGATTTTTTATCATGTGAAAGTTATTGATGGATTTTAATTCAGGGGTTTTTTTTTGGTAAGCAAATATGATATTAAAAAGGATTACTCTGTAGGCAAATATAATGGGGATAAAAATGAGAGAGTGGATTTTGATGCCTTGGACATATCATTGTTAGGACTTGGTAAGGGATTGTGTGAGAGAAGCAGAGGAGAGGAAGAAGCAATGACCTTGAAGCTCCCATCATGATGCTGACTAGAAAAGGGGCTCAAAATAAGATGGAGAGCTACAAAGACATATTTTTATTCAAGACAGAGTAAGGGTTATTCATAGTAGAATGGGTGAGGTGCCATATTTGGGAAACAAATGAAAAGGAAGGTAAAATCAAGACTGAAAACACAGCTAAGGAAACTGATTGTGAATTCTACGTTCAACTTGATTGGGTCACAGAATGTCAGGATATTTGGTCACATCATGTCCATGGTGTGTTCATAAGGGTGTTTCTGGATGAGACTGGATAAAGCAGACATCCTTCCTGTGTGAGTGGAGGACCGATGGCACCCAGTCAGCTGAAGACCTGAATAAACAAAACAGCTGAGGAAAAGGGAGCTCCTTCTATCTGGCTGCTTTGAGCTAGGACATGAGTCTTCACCAAGCTTCAGACCAAGAGTGAAGCAACAGCTCCTCTAGGGTCTTGAGCCCACCAACTTTCCAGCTGGAAATGACAACATCAATATTCCTGGCACTCAGGCCATTAGAATTACACACAGCCCTCTGTCCCTGGGTCTCTCTGATTGAGGACCATGAGGTCTCTTCCTCCATCACCATGTGCATCAATTCCTTACAATAAATCTCCTCTCCATCCTTCCTCTCCCCACCCACCTTGTTCTCTCTCTCAAATGAAATGAAAAATTGTATAGTAAAATGTTTCAAATATCTTAAAGGATAAAACATCTTTTTTTCCCCTTTCTCCTAAAAAAAAAAAAGGAAAAGTTTTTGCACTTAATTTCACTTCTTCTGCCTGAAATGCATGTAATTATCAGGTCTAGAGTCACTTGGTCAGGAGGCCAAGTGATGTATTCCAGGTTAAATAAAAACATAATGGATAAAATTCTCAGACTTCTGTTTCCAGTCATGGCAGAGTAACTAGTATTGCACTCACTCTCATGCCATAAACAACTATAAAACTGCGGGGGGGGGCACTCTATTAGATGGTGCAGAACTCTAATATTTGAAAGAAAGGAAAACAGAGTTAAGTCCCACATTACATCCACATTTCCTCCTAGGGCCACTTTTCAGGAGGCAGCACAGGAGAGAGAACCCAAACTGAGGCAAGAAAGCATAGACCAGAAAAGAGGGGTGGGGAGGGAAGGTGGCTGGAATTTGTGAGTCAGAGTACTGAAGACAGGGAGGGAGCTCCAAAGAATAAAGAAAGAAAAAAAAACAGCTTCATAAAGGTTACCTTCAGGTCCTTGAGCAGAAGATGAACTATTTATGAGCAAAGATTCTGTGAGACTTGCCAGAGAGCAACTATTTCAGTGTTAAGTCCTTCAGTGTTCATCTGGATGAAGATAAAAGATATTAACCAGTGCTCAGAGATGTTAAAGTCATAAACCAGTCAAAGTGCTGGAAAAGCCAAAAAGCCTCACTGAACAACTCATTTGAGATACCAGAAAGACCATGCCTACCAGTAAGAACAATGTTCTTATATAAGGATCATGACAGAAGACGAAGATTGATATTGAAATTACCAAAAACAACAACAACAACAATAACAACACACCAGTTTCTTTACAACATACCATCTATAATGTCTAGCACATAATCAAATATTATTAGACATGCAAAGCAGTAATAAATAAGACATGGCCCATAGTTAAAAGTAAATGTTGATATAAACAGACCCCAAGTTGGTACAGATGTTGAAATAAAGAGATAAGGATTTTAAAAACAGATTGATAGAGATGTAAATATGACTTTATTATCTGTATACATCTATAAATATAGTTATATGTAGAGAGACAGAAAAAAACTTAAAAGAAAATGCAGAAATAAAATACTTACAATGCTGAGTTGGTTAACTCTCAGCAAGAAAAAAGAAGTTATAGAAAGGAACTAAATGGGAATTATAGGCTAAAAAATACAGTTCCTGAATAAATTCACTCAATAGCTTAACAGCACCTAAGACGCTATGAAAAACTAGAAGATCAATGAACTTGAATATATACCAATAGAAATTAACCAACCTGAAGACATTTTTTAAAAAGATTTAAAAGAATTACCTACCAGTGTTCTGTTACTTCAGATAATTCAAATAATTGTGAAAACCCATAAGAGGAAGAAGAGGAGAAGCAGGTAGGGGAGGGAGAGAATGAAGCTGAAATAATTCCAAATTTGTGTGTGTTTTTTTTTTAAATCATCCCAGAAATCCAAGAATTTCAGCAAACCCTAAGCCATGTAAAACGAAAGACAATTTCAACTGGACATGGCATAATCAAACTACTGAAAACATGTACATAATGGAAAACCAATTACTCAATGGGATACAAATTAGCCATTAAAAAGGAGTAAATTCTGCCATTTGCAACAACATGGATGGCACTAGAGGTGATTACATTAAGTGAAGAAAGCCAGGCACAGAAAGGCAAGCACTACGGAATCTCATTCATGTGTGGAACCCATAAAAGCTGATCTCATGGGAGTTGAGAATAGCACAGTGGTTACCAAAGGCTGGGAAGAATAGGGAGTAGAGGTGGATGGGGAAATGTTGATCAGTGGGTCCTAAGGTAGAGTTAGATAGGAGTAAGAGGTTCTGGTGCTATTACACAATGCACAACAGAGTGCAGTTATGAACTACATATTTCAGAAAGTATTTAGAATATTTTCACCATAAACAAATGCTAAGCATTGGAGGAGAGAAATATGTTTACCCTGATTTAAACATTACACAAAATATATATGCATTGAAACATCACATAGTATACCATAAATATGGCATGATTTTTCTGTTTTTATACATCACTTAAAATAAATATAAGCTTAAAAATGTACTAGTATATAATCCAGTAATCAACTTCTGGATATTTATTCACAAGAACAGAAAACAGAAATTTGAAGAACTATTTGTACTCCCATATTTATTGCACCGTTCTCCACCATAACCAGCTGCAAAAACAACCTAAATAAGTATCAATGGATAAATGGATAAAGAAAATATGTTATGTACAAAGGAATATTATACCCTTAAAAAAAAGAAAATCCTCTCAAATTCTAAAACACAGATTAACCTTGAAAATCAATATCAGAAAAATATCTGAAATCCCCAAATACTTATATATTAAACAACTTGCTTTTGTACAAAACAACATACTTTTATATAATATGTAGATCAAAGAAGAAATATCAAGAGGAGTTTAAATATATTTTGAATTAAATAAATATAAAAATATAATTTATCAAAATGGGTGGGATGCAATGAAAGAAGCACTAAAGTGAAATTTAGAGCATGTTAGAGAAAAACACAGATTGAAAATCAATCATTTAAGTTTTTGCTTTAGAAAACTAGAAAAAGAAGAGCAAATTGAACATAAAATAAGCAGAGAAAAATAAATAAAAATTAGAGTAGAAATAAATAAAATTGAAAACAGGAAATTAATACAGAAAATGAATGGACCAAAAGCTCATTACTTGAAAAGATCAATAAAATTGATAAACTTTTGGCCAGGTTAAGGAAAAAAGGATAAGATATAAATAAATAATATCAGAAATGTAAGAGGGGACATCACTACAGATCCCAGGGACATTGCAAAGATAACAAAGGGAATGTTATGAACCAATCTATACCAACAAATTTAATCACCAAGAGGAAATGGATTAAGTTATTAAAAGACACAAACTCCCAAAACTTGTGTGAGAAGAAACAAATGACCAAATAGACAAATATATTAAAGCCTATTTGGTTATTTGAACCAAATAATCTTCTAAAAAGAAAGGCACTAGACCCAGATAGACAGGGACACTACTTGATTCTACAAACATTTAAGAAAGAATGTACATCACAATCAGAGATTGTGGAATAAAGGAGGTTCTGAAATAAAGGGTAGTGGCTCAAAATTTAAAAAAAAAAAAAGAAAGAATGTACAGCATTTTTTTCGCAACCTCTTTCAGGAGATGGGAGCATAAGAAATAAATTATTATATTCCCTCCAATAACTAATAATAATTTTTCCTACAAGGCCAGGATTATTCTGATATCAAAACTAGACAAAGACATTACAAGAAAAGATAGCTACAGGATAATATTTCTTAAGAACACAGATGTATATATAGGAGTGAGGAGGGAGGTAAAGAGGAAGTACTGGGGATTGAAACTGAACAAAGCATGTCATGTATAAATATGTCATAATGAATTCCACTACTCTGTATATGACACTACACTGACAAAAGCATAAAAAGAACATAGATGGAAAAAATAACCAAGAGAATATTAGCAAACTAGTCCAACAACGTACGCATAGAATTGACCATACCAAGTGGGATGTTTGTGAAGTTGGTTCAACACTGAAAAATCAATCCATGCAATCCATCTCACCAATAAGCTAATGAAAAATCCGTTTATCATATTGATAGATGCTGAAAAAGGATGTGGCAATATCCAACATCCACTCTTGATAGGTTCTCTCTGCAAACTAGAGATAAAGGGAAACTTTCTCAACTGGAGAAAGAACATCTTTAAACGACCTACAGCTAAAATAAACCTAATGTAAATAAGCCCAGGAAAAAAAGAAATTGCAGGGGAAGGTTTAAAAACAGTATTTGGAAATATATGTTAATGAAAGAATATCACTCAATATTTATGTAATACAATTGAATTTAGTCTTAGAAATAGATGAGATTTAAATTTTTATGTTGGGACAAATGAAAAGTTTAAAATCAATAATTTAAGGCTTGACTTTAAGAAGATATAAAAAGTAGAGCAAATTAATTCCAACTGAAGAAAAGAAATAATGAGAAAAATCAATAAATATAAGACTATAAGAAATTTATGAAGCTAAAAGTTTTATTTAGTCATTAATTAAATTGCTAAACACTAGCACAGCTAATGCATTGGAAATGAGAAAACATACTTATTACTAATTAGAAATAAAAGATGGTATATCATTAGAGATTCCATACACATAGAAAAATAGTTAAAGAGAATGTTACAAAGACCCTTGTGCCAGTAGACTCAAATTAGGTAAAATGGATTAATTTCTTGACAAGAATGATTTCAAAATTGACTTTAAAAAGAGAAGAAAAAAATGTTTACTATCCCATGACGGACATGACAATTTAATTGGTAAATAAAATGTTTCCCCACAGAGAAAGCTACAGCCCCCACTGTTTCCATTGCCGACCTATATCAAACATTAAGGAAGGGGAAATAGTAATCTTAAACTCCTTCATAAATCAGAGGAGGGAAGAGAACCACCCCAAAATCTGATAAGCCTACTACTGAAAATAAACACAAATCAATATTCTCATAAGTACAAAAAAGTCTTTAAAACTATTCTAGTTAATCAAACCTATTAAAATATATAGAATGAATACATAAGCAAAATGCAGCATAACCATACAACAAAATATCTAGTCACAAAACAGAATGAAAAAAAATGATTTATGTTACACAAACATTGAAAACATTAGGTTAAGTGAAAGAAGTTGGTTACAAAAGTTGACATATTATATAAAACCATTTGTAGGATATGCCCAGAAGGGGACAGGGGAAAGGGGGAGCCATTCCCTCCCCCATACACACACTCTACAAATTAATAATAAAATGTCAATCCAAAAAAATTAAATAAACAAAAGATTTGAAGAGGTGCTTCGAAAAAGAAGGTATGCAAATGATAGATAAGTACATGAAAAGTTTTTTTGACATGGTTGGTACTCAGGGAAATGCAATTTAAAATAGTGATAAGAGACTTCATTTTTAAAAGGCTGAGAGCATTGTATATTTGTGAGAATGTGAACCAGCAGGAACACACACATACTGAGAGTGTAATATTTACAAACAACTAGAAAATACCATTTCTGACAATATCACTAAAAAAATCACATTATATGGTTTCCAAAGCTGTTAGGCAAATTATTGTAAAGTTAAACATGTATTTAAACTATGACCCCAAATTTCCACACCTAGGTTTCAAGGGAAGTGAAAACAACACAAGGAAATTTATATATGAGTATTTCTTGCAGCTTTACTTAAGATAGTCAAAATCTGTAAATAATCCATGTGTCTACCAAAATTAAAATGGATAAATTATAGGATACTTATGCAACAGAATAATACTCAGTGATTTAAAAAGAACTGTTGAATAGATAACAACATGGATAAATTTTAAAACTTCTGTTTAGTAGAAAACGTGAGTTTTATGGAAGTATGTCCTGAAAGACTCCATTTATACGAAATTCAAGATCAGGCCAACTATTTTATGATGACAAAAATTAGATGAGTGGTTGTACATGATTGGAAAGGGGTGGGAAGGAATTTTCTTAAATTAAATGTTATATTTTGAATGCTGTGTTGGTTACGTAGATTACACTTGTCAAAACGTTATGAAATGTACATGTAAAATTTCTGCATTTTACTGGGTTTAAATTTTACCTTAATTCAAAAATAAAAACACAAAGTATACATGCATTTTTACTTGATAAAAGTTTATCAAAGTTAAAAACCCACAGTGAACTAGAATTATACTTGACATAGCTCTTATTGATAAATAAATGGAATTTATATATACCTTCTTGTTATCATAGGATAAATGATTACTTTGAATTATATATTATTTTGAATAAAACATATTAGTCATCAGCAAATAGGTATACCATTCATGATGCCCTCTAGCACACAAAATTTGTACCGGGAGATAAATTTGGGGTGATGTCAATCGTACCTCCATGAGGCTTGCAATTTTCCATCCACTGATGCTCTCTTGCAAACAGTTGTCTTTCTTATGCACCCAGTGTCAGTGATCATCTTAAACATCATCCATCAGATGCACACAGAGTCTCATAATGAAATCAATATTGCTTGACTTACACCCTCATAAGACACATTGTTTTCCACATGAGGAATTTCAAACTAAATGGCCAGGATAATGAGGCCACTCAATGTCCTGGCTTTTCTATTTCCTGAATGAAGATTAGACTTACTGATGTGATCCCAAGAGCTTTACACCAGGGACCTACTGTGGAAGTTAAAAGTAAAGAGATTTCAGTTCATACCAAAAAAAAAAAAATAGATCTACTAAAGATAAATGGAGTATGTCAAGAGGTGGTATAAATTGAAAATGATCATAGACAAAATTCAATCATCTGATGAATGGTTAGGCAATCTGATGTTCGGGTCTCTCAGATCCCAGGATTGAATGATTCTAGGTTTTGAGTTTCCACCAAGCTCTGTATCCCCTCAAGTTCACAATTCACACAGTCACCACTGGCTCACTTGACGAGGACTTTGTCCACAGCATCCCATCTCCCTCCTTGCTCATCTCCAGCTGCTGCCCACAGTTTGACACTGGAGAATGAGGAGAGGCAGGGAGTTGCAATTCTATCACTCTCTCAAGAGAAAAAAAAAAAAATCAAGCTAAATCCAAATAAGAAGAAAGGGAATGTTTCAGGAAAAAAAGATTTGATTGGGAGTTGACAAGTTTAAATGTGAACATAGTTAAATCCAAATAGTGGGCATAGGTTCTCATCATCTTCTAGTAGATGTCAATGGTGTGTTGGAACAGAGAGAAACTCCACATCACTGTTTGGTAATAACTCTGCTGCTATCAGTGCATAAATATAATGATAGGTAGTACACCTTAATAGTTAAAGCTTGGACTTTGGAGTCAAACTTCCTGATTGGGAATTCTAACCTCCCTGCCTCAGTTTTCTCAGCAATGATAACAGTAACTATATCATAGATCTATTACAAGATGAAACAAAACAATTCACTTTAAACTTAAGAACACTGCATAACAAGACATATTTGTTTGTTATGATGACCAATGAATGATTATCACTTCATATGCCTACCTTTTTCAAAGTTCAAATCTCCTGATCATAAAGACCAAGTCTGAAAACTAGACCATGTATAGTCTTATTGGGACATCCAGAAATTCGGGCTTTTCACTTACCTGAGGGATTTCATTTTTCCAGATCCACTTTGTGCTTCGGGCCAGGTATTCTCAGGAAGGCTTTCCAACAAAAGCCAGCAGTTAGAGCACATTGGAATAGAATCACCGCCTTACCTACTGTAAGAAGCTTAAAAATACTTGGTTCTTATGGTCTCCAGACTGTCTCCACACTTGGAGCAATCCAAGTACAACAGAAACCAGTGATCACAGTTCATTATCGCATGGAGTGATGCTCCCAAAATAGGCTACGGGAAGTTGAGGCCAGATGCAATGTGAATATGTGAACATGACAGTGAGCTTGGCACTCTGCATTCCACTGGGTTTGGAATTTCAAAATGTTTCTGTCTTAATGTTCAGAAACCTTATCTCAAAATTGAAACCAGGGCTTAGAAGAGGGTGTCTTTATAGCTTGGAGGTGATTTAGGAATATCAACTCTTGGGGCATATTGCATTGGTTCTAATCTAGTCTCTTATTAGTTGCTGTGGAACTTCCCTCCACATCTTTGTCGAGATAGCTCTGATTCCAAAGCTGTTGTAAGTATTAAATAAAGTGATGCATTCAAAGCATTCTAAGCAGAGCTCAGAATAAATAAATACTCAATAAATACTGATCTGCTTGTTCTACTCTACTAGTAATAACAATAAATAACAGTATGGTAAATACTCAATAAGTATTAATCACTCTTTTTAACTGTAAATCTATCAAGTTTTAATATTTTTTGTACATTAACAAGCACTTTGGAAAGTGGTATGGAGACTCCTCAAAAGACTTGGAATGGAATCACTATAGGACTCATCTATCCCACTACTTATTTATCCCAAAAGGCTAAAATTAGCTTACCACAATGATATATACATACTAATGTTTATAGCAGCAAAATTCACAATACTCAAGTTATGGAACCAACCTGATAGATAGGTATCTATAAACAGGGGAAATGACAAAGAAAATGTGATATAAATACACAATGGGGCTTACTCAGTCATAAAGAAGAATGAAATTATGGTATTTTCTGGTAAATGAATAGAACTGAATAACATCATGCTATGTGAAATAATTTGACATTTGCAGATGTCAAAGGTCAAATATTTTCTCCCACTTGTGGAAGCTTAGAGAGAGAAAGGAGAAAGAGAGTGGCAAAACTCATAAGAACAGAAGGGAGACCAGTAAAGTACAGGAGGTGGGGATAATGGGGAATGAAATCTATCAAATTATGCTATATCCATGTACAATTAATTATACCACAAGAAATCCTTTTTTATATACACTATAATGTACCAATTAAAATATTAATAATAATAATACTAGAAGGAAGATTAGTAGTAGAACAAGCAGATCAGAAGGAGGGGAAAGAAAGGGAATATACTGGAAATGTGATTGATTAGTTTATATTATGTTCATTGTACAAATATGGCATAATGAATTCCACTAATATGTGTAATCATAATGCACCTTTAAAATTTTTAAAGAAATTTTTCTGAACATTAGTACACACACACACAATCATAGGGTGACTTTTGGTTCATTTTGATAACATAATGAGGGTTCCAAGAAGTGAAATGATTGGTTCTTATGGTCTCCAGACTGCCTCCACACTTATAAGAGCTTAATGATTCTTATGTATCAAAAATGCTATCAAATTACTATTGTATAAATCCATAAAAACCAAATTATGGAATCAGCTGAGGTGTCCATCAAAGGATAAATAGATAAAGAAAATGTATCTATTCATCTATTCATCCCTTGACAGACACCTTAGCCTGTTACTTACACACACACACACACACACACACACACACGCACACACACACACACAAAATGGAGTTTCATTCAGCCATAAAGAAGAATGAAGTTGTGTCATTTGCTGGAAAAAGAATGGGACTTGAAAGGATTATGTTATGTGGAATTTTATATATGAGAGAAAACGTATGACTCTCAGAAAGTCAAGGGTCTTATGTTTTCTCTCATATGTAGAAACTAGACAGGAAAAAGGAAAGGAAACAAAATATGGTGGGTGGAATTTTATGAAAATCGAAGGCAGACCAGAGGAGTAGAGGAAAGGGACCAAGTGGAGTAAAGAGGGAAGGGAAAGAGGAAACAGGGAGTAATGATATCGACCAAATTATATTGTCATACTGTGTGCATGAATAAACATGTAACAATGAATCATACTATTCTGTACAACAGAAATGGACCAATATTAATATGGGAAAATCAAGAATTACAACTACTGTGTCAAAATGATATGTGAATTTGGAAATACAGATAAATCAAAGTCTTGTATTCAGAGGGATTCACAGTCTAACAGGAAGGACTAATAATAGCAAATATTAGTTGCAAACTAACTCAATGCTAGGCACTGTGAAATGAACTCACAAGAAAGTGAAACAGAATTTTTAAGTGACTATCCCAAGTTACCTAGTTAAAACCAAAGTGATGCATCTGGGATTCAAACCGAGGCAGTTTGGCCCAGTTCTTGCCCCCCCCCCCCCCACACACACACACACTTCACCACCTTTTGTTTGTTTATTTGTTTGGTTGTTTGGTTGTTTTTTTTTTGTTTTTGTTTTTGTTTTTGGCAGTGCTGGGGATTGAACCTTGGATCTCATACATGCTAGGCAAACACTCTGCCACTAAAGCCATAACCTTATCATTGTAACATTTCTATATGGTATTTAATGAAATCAATCAATATGACCATATGTGCAAGATAAAAAGGAGGAGAGATTATGTAGACAAGAAAAGCAGAGGTTGAAAAGATTTAGACAAAAAGTAAGGCTCCCAGATACAACCTAGCCATGAGCTGGAGAGCAGAATAAATTTAAGAGACAGAGGAGAAAATAAGCTAACAAGACTCATGACTGCACGTGTTGAGCCCAGGAAAATTTACAGGAAATGCTGAAACTCTAATTATAGTACTAGGTGGATGCTCATTATTTAAGGCACGTGCTTTTATTCCTCTAAAGTCTGCAATACTCTCCAGGGTCTTTCTGTCCAGCCTGAGATTTTCAATGTCCAGATTTATATGTAATGTTTCAAATGATGTTTACAAACATAGTCGCTTAGTTTCCATCAAATATGAACAAAAATAGTGAACAATTTCAGAGTTGTATCCCTAGTACTTCTTCTAACTGAATTCTCAAAGTTTATAAAATGCAGCGCTGAACTATTGAAGAACCAATACCACACACAACTACCAGAGCGGCCACACGATGGCAGCAAAGCACAGTGTAAAAGCAGCGAGAGCCGGCGGGCAGAAGGGCACCTTGCACCGCACACCCTCAGGTTCCAGGTGTTTTCCGTGCCGTTCATACATGTGAGTCAGCAACCACAACATTAATCGCACCCTCTCCACATGCCACTTCACACTTTATAAGACGCCCTTAGGTATCTCTCATCTGATTCTTACCACGACTCTGTGAGGTCCACAGGTTCAGGACTTTTTGAAGGATAGGAGCAAATCCTCACAGAGGACACACTTTTTGAAGGATAGTCACTCCAAGTACCAGAAGCACCCCTGAGGCTCTAACTTGAGACAAAGCTCAAAACAATGTCACTGCTTCTCTTAAGGTGTGCTCCAGGGTAAAGACATAGTACTCTAGATGGGGATACTATACCTTGAATTTCAGTGGAGCAAAGTCTAAAATTTGGGGATAGAATTGGCAAAGTCTTAAGGGATTGATGGCTATAAGAAATTCCTCACCAAAATTGGAGACATAAAAGAAACAAGAAGAAAAGGGAAAGTGTTTTCATTTTTAACAACAAAGGGTTAAAATGTTTTTCTTGTCCTTTTTTCAGAGATTATTATAGAAAACTATATTTTAAAAAATTGGGAGAAAAGTATGCATCACCCTCCAAATGATGTTTGCATTGGTTTCCTAGGGCTGCTGTAACAAACAGCAGACTCCTGTTATGGAGACCTGATACCTGGGATTGAGGTGTTCCCAAAGCTAAACTCCCTACAAAGGCTCCAGGGGAGCATCCTCACTCACTTCTTCAGCTTCTGGGGGCTCCTGAAAGTCTTTGGTGTACGCTACTTAACTCTAATCTCTGCCTCCATCTTTATGTGGTCTTCTCTGTGTGTTTCCTACAAGGACATCTAACATCTGATTTAGAGACAACCCAGATGATCTGGAATAATCTCATCTGGAGATTTGCTTCAGCAAAGATTCGTTTTCCAAATAAGATCACATTCACAGGACGAGGTCTTAAGCTATAGGCATATCTTTTGGGGGTTCACCTCTCAGTTCACTGCAATGCTTTCATGTCTTTCTCTCCTCCTGCCTGTAGGGAGCTCATAAATTCACGTAATATGGTTCTTTGACGATGTTATCAGATATTCAGAGAAATAACATCTGGTTTCTGCTCCAGAGTCTGACACCATCTTGCTGTGCTACCTGTGTCCTCTCCTTGGGTTCAGTGCCCTCATCTATGAAATCAGAAAGTTAGACCAGCCAATTGTGATGAAGGTAAAAAGCATTCTTGGGTTGAAAGGGAAGATAGAATTTTGTGGCTGGAGAAATGAGAGCATTTATACCTGTGCCAATCACTTATCCTGTTATAGTGGAATTGGCTTTGATCTCCTTTGCCAGTTTGGGGAGTACATTTGTTTATTTTTACATTTTATTAAATACCTAGTTTGTGAAAAACACTGTCCTACATCCTTACACTATAAAAATGGTCAAGACAGAAACCTCCTCTCGGGGAACTCAACAACTCACCAGGGAAGTAATATCCATAATGTTGTCACTGTGGTCTAGCTTTAAAGTACTAAGGAGGACCTGTATATAGGATCACAGAGCCCAACTAACTTACCTGGGCTGTGGATGGGTGCAGGTGCAAGGAAAACACTCACAGAAGACACACTTAAGTTGGTTTTCAAGGGCTGAATAAATGTCAAATTCTGAGCAAGATATGAGAAAACAGTACCTGCCAAGTAATGGTAGCTAAGGATGCTGAGACATGAAATAGCAACAACCTCCAAATCTCAGTTACTTCATCCAATGAATGCTTACTTCTCATGCATACCTGGCCTGCTATGGATTGGGGTAGATCTCCAGGGTACCTGTCTTCTGTGTGTCAGCTCAGCACTGTCTCCTGATTCTTAAGGAATCTTCAATGTCAACATAAGTTTTCACAGTCATCAAAAAGTACCATTACTGAATGCTTCCACACAGAAATGACACATACCATTTCTGCTTATCTTTCTCTGGCTAAGCAAGTCACTTGCACACACCTAACTTCAAGAGCCAGGGAAATACAATGTCCACAAGTAGAAGAAAAGCAAGCAACTGCAGTAATGCTGATCACAGGTAGCCACCATTCTTAGCCTCATTTATTTTAAGAGATGAGGAAATCAAGACACAGAGAAGTTATCTAAGGCCACACAGCTGGTAAGTGGCAGGATGAGAATTGGAACTCAATCTTGTCTAATTTCAGATCCTGTGCTTTCTTTACTGAGAAATGCATGGGTCATGCAAATGAGTTTGGGCTTTATCCCATAGGTGATGGCAGGTTACTGCAATGTGTAACAGGAGAACAAACAATTCACTTTTGCATTTTAGAAATATGCATGCAAAACATTGATTGAGTGGGAAAAGAAAGAGGATGCAAGAATAGCAGGGCTCCTCTGAAAGTTTCAGAAGGGCCCCAAACTGGGTAGTACCAGTGAGGAGTGTGAGAAGGCAGTAGACACAAAGGCTGTTAAGAAATTGAATACATTGGTTTTAACAAGTAAGCAGATACTGTCTACATTAGCTCTAGTAGGTACAGGTCCCCAAACCTCACAATCATAGAAATCAATATACACACACAAACAATAATTTTCATGTGTTTTTTAAAAATAATTTACTAGTTTTAGCTTATTATCAAAAGAATATGTGTTTACTGCAAGTAAGAGTAATAATACATGTAAGAAAAAAAAAAGGAAAATTACATTATATCCTAGCACAACCCTTCTCAATAACTATCCTGAACTGAAAACACTTTTTGGCATTCCTCTGGGAAGGCTAAGGAAGCAAAAGATGTAGGGATGGAAAAAGGAGGAGCTGACAAGGGAGTTCTATTCTTTTAGGATTCCATTAACCCCTTTCCCCGTGCTTCTGAGCTTCTCCACACCCTCCAAACTAGTCCCCACTTTTATTTCTCTATTGAAAAAAGAAAGAAAGAAAGAAAGAAAGAAAGAAAGAAAGAAAGAAAGAAAGTTTACTAGCCACACATACACATCTTCCACTAAAGAGCTCTGAAGCTATTACCATTGTTCACAGCATTAACCCACTGTCAATGTCAAATGTGAAATCCTTTCTGCTGGAGAGGCAACGACTTCGCGAGATGGTTTTCTGTGCTGTAGCAGAAAGAGAGGTATTCTGGAAAGTCACTCTTTCTGCAAACATCGCGGCCTGTGAAATCTGCCCCAAAAAAGAGCTGATCATATGCCTGTTATCCCAAAATAGCACCTTCCTCCATTATGCCGAGGTTCAGCGCAAAACTGACTCATGCAGCTCCGGGATCGCTGCCAGAGCGGCGGAGCGCACCAGTGGTGCTGCCTCAACAGGCGGAAAGGCGCCGCGGGACCGAATGCGCGGGGTCCCCACTGCCCGGCCGTCTTCCCACCCGTCTAATCATTGGAGAAGAAACAACTTAATAGGGTTCTTCGGGCCTCCTTAAAAGAATTAGTCCTATTCAGACTGTACTTTTGAATCCACACACCCCTACCCCGTGTTTTGAGGTTCCTTTCCCAGGAAAGCAATTTAACTTGTGCACATCCCTGCTCTTGTTCCTCTAAAGTCAAAGCTGCAATACAGTTTCTTTCAAACCAAAAGCCAGACTGCTATCTTCCTCAACACCGCCCCAGTACCAATCTGGGTGTCCAGTGTACATCTCTCAGATGGGATGTCCAAACTCTTAATTTCCTAGCCTGTCCTTCAGGAGCGACGGAAGTCCTTTCCCCTTCTGGGAAACTTCTGAATACCAGTTTTCTTTATATACCAGTTGTAATGCATGGTGCTGGCAACCGTCCGTATTTCTGGTTTGTCCACTGCGCCTAGAGGGTGAAGGATACATTTCTGAACAAATTGGCATACAGAGGATGAGTGAGGAAAGTAGGATTCGTTATGAACCCTTATGTAATCCTGATTCTAGATGGAACAATTAATAACACACCACCTATATCCTGGTCATTCTTGCTTATTTCTTCTTAATTAAAAGAGAGTTGTTAACTGCAGAAACTGAGTTCTTTTCTTCCACCCTCCCAGACCATAAAACTGACCATATTCTCTAAATGGTTTTTTGGTCTTCAGCACTTAGATTTTCTTTCAAGCACCCTGAGACCTCTTCCTTAGGTCATGCATGGGGTGGGGGGCATGATGACACATATTCACAATGATCATACCTGGATTCAAGCTCCATGTACCTTTTGCTGTTTAATCATGCTGATGCTCATGATTACAGACAATCAAAAAGACAGCAAGTAGCCATTAAAACAAATCAAAAGGATATAATAAAGGAAAATGTGCTATAGTCGTTTTATAATGACCAAAAAATTCCAAGTGGCATGTACAATATTTTAGTCCCTTATCAAAACCTAAAGATACCATGTTGAAATTATTCACAATGAATACCACTAGTTAGGACCAAATGGGCAATAATGTAATGCTACAATGGCCTGTCAGGTTATTTTAGAATTACCTTCTAGCCTACCTTAGTAAGACATATAAGAGAACACACTGGCCCATTCACAACAATTCATGCCAACAATTACAGTTTTATTATCAAAGTAAAAAGGCAGTGGGAATTACTGTCATCACAATGTCACTTTATAGAACATTTCAAAGCATATGGAGAAAAAAATAGAGACCATTTCATGATCATCCTTATAATCTTTCCAACTCGTTAATATATTGCATAAAATAGACACATCATAAATGTGGAAGGGGTAGAGGAAAGGATAATGATATAGTGTTAGGAATAAAGGACTAGTATTTAGGAAAAGTTTTGTTTGATCCTTGGGCCTCCCAAGGGCTAAAGTGATAAACAGAGGTTTTCATTATGTAGTCATTCTACATTTGTTGGCCAAATCTAGGGAGGTGATTTTTGAGAAGATGCTCCATTCTTATAGGATAGCGATTCTCAAACACATGACATATACTCCTGAAATGACCTTAAACAGAATCATGGGAAGAGATGGTGGTGTTGCCATGTGTAGTTTAAAAACAAATTCATAGTCCATCTAACTATGATGATTAATTTTATGTAACAACTTGACTGGCCATGAAGTACCCTATATTTGGTCAAACATCATCCTTGGTATTCACGTGAGGAAGTCATTGGATGAAATTACTGTTTAAGACAATAGACTCAGTGAAAAATATTGCCCTCTATAATGTGAGTGGGCCTTATTTAATGAGTTGAAGGCCTGAATAGAACAAATAAGGACCTCTTTCCCTGTGAGTAAGATAAAATATATTCCTTATGGCCTTTTGTACTGGGAAATTGGCTCTTCCTAGGTCTATAGCAACATATCAGTCTTCAGACTTAATAGGAAGGAACACCAGCTCTGCACATTTTGGAATAGACAACCTCCATAGTCACATGATCCAATTCAATATAATTATTAAATAAATAAATAAAAATCTCCTATTGGTTATTTTTTCTGGAGAACACTGGCTAATGCAATACTTACTACTTTTAAAATATCCATTAGAAAAGAATAAAACCAACCAAATTTAGGTGTGCAAAGATACACCAAATTAATAAAGTAAGAATTTCAATGTACAGATATACACAAAATAGGGTAAGAAAATGTTTTAAAGGGTCTGAATTGGCTTTTGTTGTTGTTGTTGTTGTTTAGTGGTGCCAGGAATTGAACCCAAGGCCCTGTGCATGCAAGGCAAGCACTCTACCAACTGAACTATATCCACAGGCCAAGGGTATGAGTTTTTAAATGCCACACTGCTGTTATGTTAGCAACATTTAATTGCCATCATATTGATACCCCTCATCATACCTAGTCTTTAAATGTCACTTAGTCTTCATTTGGCTTAGGAGCAAAATGTACAAAGATGGGTTTAACCCACTTATCCTCTTTCCCACCTCTTCACTCTAAGGTGCACCTGAAGCCAAGGGCTTCTGCCTAGCCACCTCTAATGGAGGACGAGGGAAATGAGGGACAGTTTTTGTCCAGTTTAAACATTATCTTGGAGCTAGTGGCTCCCTCATACTGCTTTGGGAAAGGATCACATATAGGAGTCAGTTACATGAGGCTCCTCCGCAGTTGATGTTTTTACACACTGCTCATACTACACAATACTAAAGCTCCAAAGGAGCGCAGACTTCAGTCAATATTGCTTGTTTTGAACCTGGGGAAACCAAGCTTTAACAAGTCTGTAAAGCCTAATAAAATGAACACTCAGTATGTCTTTAAGATTCAAACGTAAAGAAACTGTGGTGGGATGTTTCATGAAAATCCTCTAGTTCTGCTCAACAGGAGGGACTACAGTTCTAACCACTCATCTAAGCTGCTCCCAAATGTCTGGCCTGCAGAAACTGTGAATAAGATAAAATATATCTGATTTTGATTTATAATGAGATAGCTCCTTTAGGAATGATTTTGATTTGGCTTTTGATCTAAAGCCACTACATTTTAGAATAATCTGTTATCCAACAATGGATAACTGAAATATCCATCAACAGATGAATGAATAAACCAATTGTGGTATATCCGGACAATGGAATACAACTGAGTGATAAAAAAAATGGGTGATCCTTGGGTACTGGGTTACAGTTAAGATAGTATATGTGCTAGTGTAAGGTAGGTTGACTTCAGATAAAGATAAAGTCCTGTACATTTCAAAAAGCTAGGAGGAAGGATTTTGAATGTTTTCACCATAAAGCAATGATAACTGAGGAAATAAATGTTTACTCAGATTTAAATGTTACAGAATGCATACCTATAATGAGACATCAGATGATGTCCCATGAATATGTACAATTTTTATTTTTTATGGATCAGTTAAAATATATTCAAATAAAAGCATTTTAATCCTCAAAGGGGGAAAAAAAACATGGTGATGAAGACATAGACATTGGCCCCATTCTAAAGCACTCAGGGTGAAATGGAGGACAGTACCCACAGTGCAGGGAGACAAGGGCTAACGGGGGCAGCACGAGGGAGAATGGAAAGGGAAGGGGGGGGGGGGAAGAAAAGGAGGATAAGAGGAGGAGGAGAGGCCAGAGGTGGTCTTCTGCTCTCTGCCTCTCAGAGGCTTCTATACCGGAGTCTTTATTTTTCTTTTGTTTGGTCTATATATCCATTAACTTTGATTTTCGTAGCCTCTTAATTTTAAACCCAGTTTTCTTCTAATTAAGACTTATTTTTTTTAACTACACTGAATCTCTTTCCTAAATGATTTTGATCCCATGATAGCCTTTTCATCCCAACAAATAACCCGTGGGGTTCCTAAGAGGATTTAAATTAATATCTAAAAGCCCCTTGGTCACTTTTTGGTTAGGTAATATATTGTAATTATTATGTCTGTACTTTGTTTCTAGTATAAACTTATAGTTTATGATAAAAAGGGAAGTTGAAAACAAATAACTAAGGTTTCCTAGAGTCAATAGATTTGTTTTTTCATAGTGGATGTTTTAGAATTGTACTTCCACCGTCCAAATAACCTTGTGTAAAATCATCAGATAAATCTGGTCACTGAGAGACAGGGGTGAGTTAGGGTTAAACATTAACAAATCCTCTGAGAGACAAGGCAGTTGAATAATGCTCTATTTTCGCACCTTAATGCAGCCCTTTCTCAGCTTTAAAAATTAATTATTTTTTTAAAAAAGGAGAAGAATCAATGTTGCCTTCAGGTTAGGAAAAATAAAGCACAAGGAGAAAACAATCTTTCATTTTATAATTTGTGAAGCAGCTTTACACGCACCATCTCATTGCATCTGCACAGGAACTATGCTGTCGGTCTGGCAGCGAGAGTTACCACCTTACAGATGACCATGGAAGGGAAGGCAAGAAAGAGACAAACGGAGCCTCACACAAACCAGCTTCAGAATAACTGGATCTAAATCTTGCTCATTTCCCATAATTCTTAAGTGTTCGACAAGAAAGACTGGAAAAGAACACGAGATCAGGAAGTACTGTGTGACTCAAACTAGAGTAATGTCTTTTAAAAGCACTAAGGAGAAACCAGGTCAATGTTTTATTTGAATACTATGGCCTCTGCTCATAAAAAGAACATGATTAAATAAGTCATAATTAAATCCATCAAATAGCTCCTTTAGGAATACTTAATGGCATGGGGGAAATGCCCATATTTTAATAATGTTTGAAAAGCAGGAAAAGAATAGCAGTCTAGTCCCAAATCTGTTAGGCAGTAAGGGAGAAGAGAGAAATATATGAAAATACTAATGGTAGCTATGTTCTTCCTGATGTTGAGACCATAAATAGTTTTTGGTTTCTTTATTCTTTTCTATACTTTTCTACTTTGAACTATGACACATATTGTTGTTAGTATAGGAAAAAAGAAATAGTAAAAATAAAAAGTTCTGGGAGTCATTATGCATTGTTTCCTATTTGGCCCACTACACGGTTGTGTTTAATTTCAGCAGCAAAACCTTCACAAAGGGTATTTGTAGCAAGATGGAAACTCGATCCTGCCAGATTTACCTGGAATGCTGTGTGCATTTTGGCAATGTTGGAGAGATGAAGCTGGAACAGGCTTAGAAAGAAGCTGGGACAGAGAACAAAGGAAGAGGAAATTTTGCCATATGGCAGAGAGGAACTCACTAAAAAATTAGGAATCTGAAATGGAAATTGGTTAAGACTAAGAGGATACGATCAAAGATTCTAAAATAGCCTGTCATTATATATGTGAGTGTCTGTGTCCCACTGTATTTTAATCTATCTAATACAATCACTTTATTCATTTTTATAACCTCCCAGTGGTACACATAGTTGAAGCCTGGACTGAAGTGTAGTTTATAGGTTGAATAAACATGATTCATGAGTCATTCCACAAATCTTTCTTTTCTTTCTCTTTCTTTTTCCCCTTCCTCTCCTTCCCTTTTCCTTCTCTTCCTTTCTCTCTTCCTCCTCCTCCCCCTTCCCCCTCCTCCTCCTCTTCCTCTTCCTCCTCATCTTTCTCTTATTCTTCTTCCTCCTCCTCCTTCTCTCTCTCTCCCCTGCCTTTGGGTACTAGGGACTGGGGATTGAACCCAGGGTGTTCTACCACTGACCTACATCCTCAGCCCCTTCTCCCTTTTCTGAGACAGGGTCTTGCTAAATCGCCCAGGCCATCCTCAGATTTGCAATCCTCTTGTGTCAGCCTCCCAGGTCACTGGGATTACAAGTGTGTACCAGCATGCCCAGCTCATTTAACAGATCTTAAAATACTAATTGGGAGTTGTGAGATAAACACAGAAACAGATGCTCCAATTAAAAATAAGACAAATGGGGGCTGAAGATGTGGCTCCATGATAGAGCATAGGCTTAGCCTTGCAGGCACAAAGGCCTGGGTTCAATTTCCTGCAAACACATACCCTCACAGAATACATAAAATGATGGGTGATAAATATCTGGTAGTAAAGAAAGAGGCAGACAAATAGCAAGGTCCCTGGGAAGAGGGGTTATGACAGACAGGTTTTTGGAAAAGAGCAACACTGCACAATTGTTATCTCATAATGGATAATCATGTTCTATATAGCAACAAAAAATCTTTTTGGTACAAGACTCTATTTACCGGTATCATATCAGAATACCAAAAAGTAATAAAAAGGAATAATTGTGCTTATACAGCATTTTATATGTGCTAGGCACTGTTCTAAACATTTAATTATATTAACTGACTTAATCTTCCCAACCTTCCCTATCAATCAATACTATTATTGTTTATTAACCATTCCTTTCTACTGGTAAAGACTATGATGCACAGGAAGGTTGAGTGATTTACCCAAGGTCACACTATCGGGAAGTAGTAGAGACAGGATTTGAACTTCAGAGTCTTTACCTTAAAAACTTTCTTGAAAGCAAGGGAGAACAACAATGTGTATACCTAGGCACATTGTCAAAACTTATTCATTGCTCCTATTCCTTAATATCACAGTGGTTTTGCCTCTCATGCTAGATTTATAAGGAGGAAATGTGTCTTCACTTCCCACCTCCCTTAACTCCTACAATACCCAGGACTGTTAGAAGCACACAACACTCTTCTGCAGTGATATAGCTAAGCTTTACATGCCTGACACTCAAATTTCTTCTGAAAGTACTACCCTTTTCACTCAAATTGTCAACCGAAAAGAAAGAACAACTCTCTGGATAGTTAATAAGAAAACATGAAGAACTGGGTCACCATATGTGAAATGCTTTGGGGGTTTGATTTTAGCTTCCCTATCATTGCAAAGTGAGTAAGCTCATATTATTCCCACCTGCAAAGGAACAGCCTTCATGAACTACATTCTCATCACAGAGACACACACATCCACTTTCTATAAGAGTGCTCAGCCCATCTGCTTGCATTTAAAAATATAAATTGAAGCCCTCCCACGCTGCCTTGGTTTGTAAAATGTCTATCACCAGCTCTTGATTCCAACACTCCTCTAAGTCTATGGATCCTTTTCTTTCTCTTTTAATGATTTTCACTAGTTCTCTTTTAGGACCTGATGTTCAACATTAAGGTTTTCCAAAGTTGACAATAATCTTTAGAGCACAGGGTTTCAATGTTATTCCCATCTATGATGTGACTTCATTTTGGGAAAAGTTTTGCTATTTGGAAAAAGGCAATTGTGTAGCATGGTACTAAGCCTGTTTCCAAAATGGAAAATTAGGATCTACATCTCTTCTTAATGTACCAGACTTGATTACAGCCAATGTGAAAAATAACCATACTCTTGTCTTGCTGTGGACATACTAATTCACATTCCCACCAACTGTGCATAGCAGTTTCTCTTTCTCCACATCCTCATCAGTACGTGTTATTTTTCATCATTTCATTAGTAGCCATTCCACCTGGAGTGAGGTGATATTTCAGTGTGTTTTGGATTGAGTTAATCATTATGTTTCCTAGGCATTTATATCAAATTATTGTATCCCATAAATATGTACAAAGATTGTGTATAATAATTAAAAAAAACACTGCAGTGCAAATGAAAGATAAATATTAAAGAGAAAACCTTGAAAATACAAAAAAGAAAAGATAAAATTGTGCACACAACTCATCTCTATTTAAAGCTCATTCCTTCACTATGTGTTTAAGAGCTAGTGGAGACATTTGTTAGAGTAGTACCCCTCTATCTCCATGGATATGTCATCTCAAGGTTGGGCAGACTCAAGACACATACACGTGGCATCCATGTTGCTTTGAATCACATTTTTTTTTTCTTCTAAGAGTATTAGGGTTAATGTCCACTCAATCGTTCTTTGTTTCATCCACCTACTCATTCATTAATTCAACTTGCTTTTGCTGATGCTACTTGCTGGGCAGTTTCACAGGCAATATAAGAACAGAGATGACAGATGGTGCTTCCTGAGCTTGGGGAATGGATGATCCAGGGAGAGAGGAAGAGCAGCATTGGTCTCTCATTTTCTTTTAAAAAATCTGAAATCGGATATTGTAGGCTTCCTTGTTGTTTATTTACTTTCTCACCTTTGTGAGGCACTTTATGCAAGGGCTTACAGGAGGATCTATTTCCAATTCCAAACAGCATGCCACTTTCCTGGCTGCAGAAGTGACCACCAATTAGAACAAGGTACTGAAATTTATCCCAAGTCAAGATTTCTGCTTTCTGCTCCTCTTTCTGAGACCCTTATTTAAAAACAAAAATTGGGGATCAGAGATTAAAACTGCTTCAAGCTTTCTGTGACATCCAACCAGAGGATTTTTTAAGAAACCAGGTAGTAATTGCTGGACCATTGTGAAACTTTGCTAAAAAAAAAAAAAAAAAAAAAATGAGCCAGAATATTCAGACACTAGACTTTGGATATGGCTCCAAATCAGTTTATGGTTGTTGAAGTCAGTTGGTTTGTGTCCCACATGCTATGCTTTTCCAAAAATACTCCTCAATAAAGAGTTTGAAATGACACCAATTCATGTCGGTAAGTGTTTAATAGTGAGTTAGGTTTATTTGATATACATAAGAAAAGTTGTAAAATTCATATATGTTCTAAATAGTACGTTAAGAGAATAATCAGATGTGTGCAAAAATGACTATTGAGAAGCTTTATTTTTATAATGGAGAAAAATAGTACAGTTATTCAATAAAAAGGGACTGGTTAATTATGGGATTATTGTTTCAAAGATTTTTGTTTCATAGATAATTGTGTTTCCATGAAACAAAATAAAAGAATTTCAATGATGAGGGCCAATAAACACAATTTATTACTGAGTAAATTAGGCTGAAAATTATTTGATCTGAAGTGTGACAAAATATATTTCAACACATCTTTAAAAATAGACCAGATCTATGTGTGCAAAAATCTTGAGACTGTTTACTCTGAACAATTAGACAATTCTTCAGCTTTGCCATGTTTTGTTTTGTTTTTGTTTTTGTTTTTAATCAAAGATATTTAAATGTTCTGGACCCTCAGTGGAAACTCTCTCAACTCCCAATATTCTTTCACTTAGAGACGTCTTGCTTCTTCCTCAGATGCATGCTTAGATTTCATTACCAGCCTCTACCTGGTGAAGTGCCCTGTTAGTACCTTGGCACCCGGTACCTTACTCATCCTACCCATTATTGTCACTACATTTTGACTGTTACTTCACTTAGACATGAGATTATTAAGCTCTTTGAAGATATGCCCTGTGTCAGTCATGTTTAAATCTATGGTATACAGGCACTGACAAATGGTTTGTATATTTAAAAAATTTATGAAAAGAGTAAATAAATTGTTTCATTTTATTGTCATTGGTATTTTGGATTGTACATCATTTCCTCAATGAACATTTACTTCTTTCGCAAGTCAAAAAAAGAGGGATGTTGTTACTGCCTTGAAGATCTTCTTTGAAATGTAAATGAAAACATTTGAGAAGACTTCAAAATTTTCTATCCTTCAGAACCCAAATGGCAGGATGGCTTCTTCATCTATCTAAATGCACTTTAATTGAAAATTTCCCCACATCTTTTAGAATCTACATGGTATGGTGAATTCTTAATCCATCAATGTGATAAGCATGTTTACCTCTAAAATACCATCATGTTGAAGTAGCTAAAAAATGAATGGATTTGAAAATGCCTATGAATACCTTTTTCTCTCTGATGTATTTGAACATTCTGATGGACTCAGTGTTTTACTCACTGACAATAGTTCTGCAACATTTGCACTTGTTCAGCAGTTGTGGGAAAATAAAATTATTCAAGGTCCAGTAAAATAGTGCCTTTTCAGACCTTGAACTTTTAGGAGCTATAGATAATGATTCTGCTGATGTCAAATTGAGTTCAAAATTAAGCTTTGCCATTATTTTTTTTTTAGAATTACTAAAGTTATGATGGCATTAAAAATAACTATAAGTGTTTAAAAATAATTACGGCTGTTTTTAGAATCCCTATAAAGTTATTTTTAGATTTCTAGAGGATCTTCCATAAATTTAAAAAATGATTTCATGTTTTATTTTTTTCTTGTAATCTCCTCTCAAAGCATATGCCATAAATATAAATAGGAATAGCTCCACTCAAGGGGGCACATTCACCTTCTTCAAGTTAGGGTTTGCATCTCTATTGCTTCCACCTATTTTTTTTTTTTATTCCTGGATTACTATTTCCCAGGTTGATACAGAGCTTAGGAAACTATGGAGAAGACAGTGACTTCTGACAATAATGAAGCCTTTCTGCTACTGAGCACTGTAAGATCTGGTACAGCACAAACAGGCAAAAAGAAAATTTCAAATGCTATGTTAGAAATGAGGACAGTCCAGAGGGTCTGGAGCTAAGACGGCTTGAAGAGCTTTGAAACTAGGTAGCATCTCAGTCCTGGTGGGTGGTGATGAGAAGATGGGGCAGGAGATGCTGCCATAGCTAGTATGAGAAAATCCTTATCTTGTCCTTTGAGGGGGTCTAAGAATGCCTCAGAATGAGGGGAAACCAATGAGGTCCACCAAAGGCCTCTGCCTGGCCTCTAAGCTTCCTCTACTCTCACCATGCCTGAGCTCTCAGTGGGGATCCTGCAGCCCAGACCCTCACTCTTCCTTCTCCCCATCCCCATCCTCAACTCAAACATGCAGTCTCTCCACTTTTTTCTTTTCCCTTTTTTTTTTGTTTTGCTCCTCCTTCCCTCCCATCTCAGCACACATAGACTGACTTCAGTGTCACTTTATCTGTTCCTCAATCTTTCCAAATCAACCTTGGCTTCAAGAGCTGGCTCAGGTCTGACTCACACCATAAAGTAACCCCTGACTACTTAAGTTCTCATTAATTTCTTCTTTCCAAGTCTTCATTTTACACATTTGGTATTCCGTTTGCTGATCATTATATACTACCTCAAATAATGTGCACCTTTAGTTTTGCTCCAACTCACAGTTGCACACCAGTCTCATCTTGCTTGTATCCTGTTCTCTATCTACAGGGCCCCCCATAGGGTGGGAAACTTAAAAGGCACACGAGGTACCAGGTGACACATGCTGACTGTTCAATGACACTATTGTTTAAGATAATTAGTATGTTTCAAAACGTATTCACACTATGATCTTCTTCTCTAGAGAAAACATTGTTGGTTCTAGAAGGATGATCTTGGCAGTCAGAGTGAGTCTATCTTTGATTTACTCTAGTGATGATTTTACCCTTGGGAAATGGTAAGAACAGTTTCCAAAATTCAAGACTTGGATATTAAGTCACATAGAACAACAGAAATAGACAGAAGTGGTTTTGAGTTTGAAAATGTCATATCTGACTCTTTCTAAAATGGATCAGGGAAAGGAAAAAAATCTCTTAATTTTCAGACCCCTTGACTTCATTATACCTATAACTTAAGAGCCCAGTTACAGCCTTGACCCTCTGAACTATTCCCTGGGTGCCCCCACACTCTGATAAATATCCAGGAATGTCATTGCTAACTGGGTTCCCATTTCTCCAGACATCTTTTGCAAAGATGTCTCCTCCCAACCCTGAATTTCAATTTAGCTTCTTTTATAAGCTTTAGGAAGCTGCTTTTGAAATCATTGTTTTATCTTTTGCTTTGGTCATTTAAGTCCTGGGGAAGATTCATTCTGACCAGCTTCAGAAATCCTGCTGAGCTGCTCTGAAGAATCAGGTTCTGCTGATTTAAAAGAAAAAAAAATATGAGCTCATAATTTTCTTTAGAAATATATAGAAACATCAAACTGATCTCCCATGGAATCAGAGTTGAATGATTCCAATGTTCCTGAATTCAATCAGAAGCCATTCAAGAGATCTGGGACTAGTTTTAGCCCACATCTATATTTTTTCTCTGATATTTCCTATGTTCTTTTTCAGGAGGAATAAAAGAAATGAAAAAATTACCAGCAAATCAGGCCATTATAATTATTGTTTCTCTGACATCTTCATTAACCCTTTTGGCTACTGGGCATTTCCCCAGGACATGCATTCAGATTCTCCCACCTGGAAAAACTAAACTCTTTCTTTGTCATCTGTCAATTTTTCGTACAAATTTCACCAATTCCTACATAAGGAATACTACTTCCAGTCATATATTTTCATCGATGAAGACACAAGCATAAGCATTTTTGTGTAGAAGTTTCATTAGAAATCCCTGACTACTTGAGTTCTCATTAACAGAGGCCCAGAGAATTCCAGAGGTCTACTGAAGTCTAATCTCAAATCAGAGTCATCTTTGGGGTTCAGAAGCAGACTGCCTTGCTGTTGCCCCAGATTCTTTCAAAAACTTTACAAGGTGGGGGATGGTGGTGGCTTCTTTTTGTAGCACATCCAAAATGCCAGCCACATTTCCTATGTCTATTTATCCTTCAACCGTGGCCTTTTCACCAGAATTTATAGACAAAATTTAACCCTCCTGTCTCTTACCTGGTAGGGTTGTGGCAGGCTGTTCTCACTCTCTGTTCCTCAAGCTATCTTGTAATCAACATCAAGGATTCTTTCCTTATTCTGCTCTTTTGCTGGCCAAGGCACTTCTTCAGTCCCTGAGCCTCTCCTGGGCTATTACTCAATGTTGCTTTTCCACTATTGATGAATTCTTGTAAAGCTGCCAGGAAATCTCCATTCTTCTACAAAGAATGCCATTTTTATCCAGGCATCTCTAGGACAGGACATCTGCTTTGTAGTGGTGCATACCATTCCCAACTGGTGACTTGGTGAAACCAGTGGATTTCAAAAACAAAATGTGTCTCAATTATTTACAGATAATTTAATTCTAGAAATCGTCTTATTCTGTTGGATTCAACACCAAATGAGAAAATGTCACTCAGATTTCAATGCAGTAAGAGTGGCAATAGCAAAAGTTGATTCGATATTTGAGGAACAAAGTGCAGGCCACATCTGTTCTTTTCCAGGTTAGGTACAAAGACAAAGAACTAGGCCCTGTGCTTCTTTTCCTGCCTGCACCTATGCTACTATCTCACTCTAGACCACACAAAAACCTTGGAAGCAGGAAGATATAACCCACGTGTGTCCAACTCCAAATCTCTGTATTTCCCACAGTATAACATGAATTCTTCTTGTAACTCTTTCTAGTTACAGGCAGGTCTGGGCAGGGGTGGTTTCAGGCATCCAGGTGAAGAACCAAATCCAACTCAGCTGTGGTTTGGCACCACCTGGTGGCCATTTTCCTGCTCCCACTTAAATATCCATAAGGAATTTTAGGCTCTGTGTTTGCTTAGGACTTCTAAAACCAGCAGAGAGTCTCAGTACCCGACTCACCAGCCTAACCCAAAGGGATTGGATGGAATTCTGGGAACTCCTGGATCCATTTTTTATGGTTTTATTAGTACATTATAATTACACTTAACAGTAGAACCCATGATGATATAACCATACATACATATAACCTAATTTGATCAGTCTCATTCCCTAGTACCTCCTTTTCCCTCGCTCTTTCCTCCCCCATCCCTGTCTTCTATTCTATTAGTGTCCCTTTCATTTTTCAAAAATTGATGCATTAGAAGGTTCTCTCTGATATGTAGATGCTAACCCACAACAAGAAAGGGGAAGAATAGAAGTTCATTGGATTAGACAAAGGGGAATGAAGGGAAGGGAGGAGGTATGGAATAGGAAGGACAGTAGAATAACTTACCTATCCTTATATATGAATACATGACCATTGTAACTCCACATCATGTACAACCACAAGGAATGGTATCCTAATTGGAACAAGATTTACTTATTCTATGTATGTATAATATGTCAAAAACACACTCTCCTGTCATGTATATTTAGAAAGAACAAATTTTAAAAAGAAGTTTATTTTTTAAAAAAAAGAAAAAAGTTAATGCATTATAATTCTGGGGATTCATTGTTGTCTACTTGTACATGGACACAGCATAATTTGGTTCTTTTCATCACCAGTACTCTCCCTTGCCTCCCTCCTCCCTCCCTCTTGATATCTTTCCACTACTCTACTATTCTCCCTTCTATTTTCATAAGATTCCTTTCTCATCCCCACCCCCCCTCACTTCCACATAGGAGAGAAAACATTTGACCTTTGACTTTCTGAGTCTGGCTTACCTCCCCATTTCCTGAGGAGGGGTTTCCCGCCATTTCCTGCCCAGCCTTGTATGTGTCCTGTCCTCCTGAGCCCTCCATACCCCCACCCCACAACCAGCCCACTAGTAACTATAGATGGAAGACAGGAGCCAACAGGCAAATAATGTTATAGTTCAGCATCACTGATGAGAATCCATGATGACACATTTAGTCAAATATATTTACAGATGTTTATTCAAAATCTAGCATCATCAGTAAGCTAGGAAAGAGAGTATATAGTAGTAGCAGAAATAACAGAGGAAGAGAAAATATTGTATTAAGCTAAAAAAAAAGAAAATAATAATATTGGAAAGTTGGAAGTAGTCTACAAAAAAAATTCTCCTATGATCACATAAAAATTTAGCAAGCACATGCATGAAAAGGCACCATGCAAACTTGAAAAGATTCACAGTCTTTGCCAATTATGCATTTATGGTGGGGGTTTGAACACTCCAGATGAGGCAGTCATGGGTAATAAAATAATTAAATAACATATAATATCCCTTAAAATTGATCCATCCCCTAAAATTAACAAAGATAGAATATATGATCTATCTAAGCCTAAATCTGATTATCTGGATGAGTTGGAATACTGGGGTAAACAATATATTGCCTACATTGGATTCCTGGCTCTGTTGCTTACTAGTTTTGGAAAATCAGAAAAGTTATTTTCTCGGAATTCAGACTTCCTCATCTATATTTTGGGAATAACAATAATATCCATCTCATTGGTTGTTATGAGATTAAGTGAAATAATATTAATAAAGGACTTGGTAAAGTACTCAGAACCTAGTAAATGGCACTTGGGCAATTAGATGGTGTTGTTTATTTTATTATTCATGTTGGTTGGTTCAGAAATGGGGCTTGCAAATACCATGGCTTTAATACCACCAGGAAGAGCTTGACTGTGTCTCACACATCCTCTGTTGCAATATTAGGTCACCTAAAATGGACAAGGACCAGGAAGCCAGCAAGTAAGGCTCTATTTTCCTCCAGATTCCTGTATCAGAGAATATATTTCATCCTCTCATTTTAGTAGAAAAACTTAAGAAAATACAAGCGCAAGTCTAGGTTACTCCATGGAGATCCATTTGGTTCTGTTAGAAATGTGCATATGTCCAGCTACAGACTAGACCAGACTAATTTCCACATCCTTTTAAATCATACAAGTCTCATTGCTGAATGATTTAATAGAAAAATCTGTTAAAATGTTGACAACCGTATTTCTTGTTTGTATGGTTTCCACCTATACATGTTTCCCCTGTGTATCTATAAGTCTAACAATTTAATATTTTAAAAGGATTCTAACGAATGTAGGGGAAATAGTCATACTTTTTGGAGTCACTGACCCCTAGGGGTACCCCCCAGAGTGATATATATGAAAACTACAGGTTTGAATCAATTTCAGAATTGCATTAAATCTTTAGGATTAACGCCAGCAAGGCATTTGAAAGTAAAGAAATGCTGCTGGTATCCTCTCTGCTCAGCATGTCTCTTGATGAAAAGAGCCTGCCTTCGGGGAGCCACTCACTCTTCCATGGACAACTTAGGTAAAGATGAAATTGAAAGTCCATCCATCAGAATGGATGCTCTTGGTGCACAAGAAAGTTTCCGGAGGCTCACATCTATTCTAGGATTTAAAGAGTTTAGTTACTGAACAATGAGGTTTGAGAGGAACATCCTGGACAGAGCTGAGATGGTGGTGGTATGAGGGTCTTGGGCCAGCAGAGTATGGACATATTTCAATATTATTCCAATCAGGGTAGTGGTGATGGTGGGTACCACATAAATATCATTTCTATCATCACATATAATGACAAAAAAAATGATTTCATACTCCAAATTAACTCAATATACCTGTACAAATTTGAAGAAGAAGAAATAATTTTCAATCCTAAAAACATAGACACCAACATCATAGTAACATCAACATCAAATAATAAAATCATTTTTCCTCTCTTTTGGTTATTTAACTTAGATATTAATTATAAGTGGTTATACATTTTCTTATTATTTCTTTGGATTTTATAACATTTATTAAAAAACAGTGGGGAATTAAGGAATCTAGCACTTGGTGCTACATAATGAAAATTAAAGCACTAACAGCAGTGGCATTATTATGAACAAAAATATAAGTTCTCTTATAATAATGCTAACTTTTATGGTTCAGACTTTACAGTATTATCTGTTACAAATCAATGCTTTTAATTCATGCAACATCCTAGGATACTCACTTTATGCAGAAGATATTAAAGCTCACTAAGTTAACTCACTTGGGGACATGGGGCTAGAAAGTGGGAGACAGTGTCCACACCCCAGGTCCTCTGGTCTGAGATTTACTATCCACTATATCAGTACACCCTGAAATTTATGCTTAGAAGTTTTCTTTATGAAGAAAGAGAATTAGTTACTCATAGTGTTTGTTCTAGAGATCCAAAGAATGAAGCAGCATCATTTTACCAGATTAGCATTCATATGTACTCCTAATTACTTCCAGAGATCTGTCTGATATTAGAATTTTGGATACCCCAGAACTGAGACTACAGAGGTGTGTGTGTGTGATAGAGTCCTTGGAATTCTGTGCCAAACAACCTGGTAAAGAATTTCATATTTTATTAGCTTATTTCCAAAACCTAGCTATACCACTGTTTTGTTTAAAACATATAAATAAGCCATAGTAGCCTTAGCCTTAGCCTTTACTATTTAAAACTAAAATAAATGCTACTGGATAGGGTAAGGAACCATTTATATAAGCAGGTTGTGCTAACTAGCCAGAAGATGTAAAATTCTTAAAGACCTACAAATTAATAATGTTTTGAAATGAAAAAGAAATTCAGCTAACAAGAGGAAAAACACTGATTGCCTCATAGGCAGCACTCAGCAAATTCCATGAGCCTATTTCTAAGCTAAGGTCTTATCAACAGATCCGGTGCATCAGACATACAGCACTCATTATGTAAGTTACACTGAAAAGCAAGAGGATTCAAGGGATGGAGGAGGGAATGGACGGTGGAGAAAGAGCTGATCCAGCAAGCAGGTGTGACCCCCAATTTACTGAATGATAGTGATAGAAGTCTGGTTCCTTGCAATCACCATTAGTCCCTCCCTTTATAGAAAGAGATGCCAAAAGGACAGAAATGACTTCCTCAGCAATCTTCGTACCCTAGGATGTTGCAAGAACCCCTCCCTCAAGGTCACACAATGGGTGAAGTTTTGGTGAAAAAAAAAGGGGGGGAGCTTTTAGGGTCAGGACTATATGAGCTAGTAATGTATTTTGTGGGAAAGGAAAAGGCTCATGAAGAGGGAAGAGAGAAGGAGTCACGTTCTCCATGTATCAGGCACCCTGAGACAAGCTCTCATTTCTCTACTCTACAAAGCTGGAGTTTGGTATGGTTTTTACTACTATGCAAATGAGAAGAATCATCTCTTTAGAAAAAAATTTAAAAATATTTTTTTTAGTTGTCAATGGACCTTTATTTATTTGCATGTGGTGCTAAGAATTGAACCCAGTGTCTCACACATGCTAGGCAAGCGCTCTACCACCAAGCCACAATTCCAATTGCTAGAAAACGTCTTTAAGTTTACATCCAGTAATTGTACATAATTATGGGGTAGAGTGAGACATTTCAATACATGTATACAATGTAAAACAATCATATCAGGGCAATTGGCGTGTCTATCACCTCAGGAATATATCATTTATCTGTATCAGAAACATTCAAAGTCCTCTCTGCTAAATATTTGAAATACTGAATTAATTATTGTCTTCCATAATGACTCTACTGTGCTACTGGACATTGGGAGTTGCTCCTTCTACCCACCTGTATCCCATACCCACTGGCCATCCTCTTTGCATCCCTCTTCCCCATGCCCTTCTCAGTTTGTGGTAAGCACTAGTCTAGGCAACAATTATCTTGGGAGTGTTTTTGTTTGTTTGTTTCTCCCCAATACTAGAGTATTAAATTGTAGATGGGGATTTTGATCCTGGCTCTTCTGTCTCTGAGGCTTTTGTTCTCACCACCCTATTACTGTACTCAATCTAAAATACGAGCTGTAGATTTCCAATCCATGCATAAATTATGGAATAGTCTAGACACGAGTGATTTATTCTGAAGTCAGTATGTGAAGAACCAGGGAGATGTATAGAATCAAAACACTAACAGAAAAGTCAGAAAACATGAAAAAGAATATTTTGAAAAGCCTAAGCTGCTTTGCCTATCATTGGTACTTTATAAATTAGTTAATTCGTTCAGAAAACATATAGAGCTCTCAGAAAAATCAAACCCCCTTCAAATCTAATTCATTTGTTCTAACCAAAATTTGTGGGGATATTGTCAGTGGGATTGGCAAAGAGTTCAGACAGGTTTACAAACATTTGAAGGTTTTTCTTTCAGCAGAAAGACATATTTTTCCCCCAGCAGTACAAAGAAATTAGATAATGCAGAGAAATATTCATTCCTAGTCATAAGCCCACCAAAGTGAAAAGCTGATGGGAATTTGTCAGGAATTATTTATGTGTCCATCTTTAAAAGGAAATACTTCCTTTTGTAGGAAGGCAAAAGGTAGAGGGAGGTTTCGGTCACAATTATTCATGTTCCGCAACTTTCTGTGGCACACATGCAGTCGATCATCACAATCCTGGTCACATTTCCTTGAATGATTGACCTTGTGAAATACAGACTCCTTGGCCTGAGATTGTAAACCCTCCTAGGATGGCACCATCCACGGAGATTCTGGATGTCAGATTCTGACAAAGACTACTGACTCCAGCCAAATTGATGTTTGGATGCTGCTGTTGTCCCTGTGAAACTTGCTCTCCCATCCCTTCCTCACATTTGCCTCCACAGTTCTCTTCATCTTGATTTCCCTCCCCTCCATATCTCCCTCCCCCTCATAAAACACCAGCCCATCATCTGCCTGTGTCTTCAGGAGGCCTTGCCTTCCTTAGTCCTAGGATCACCTCTTTCCGTTTTCTAGGCACACTCATTCCTCCCAAGCATTTAGAAAATACTCAGTGTGGGTCTGAGTGTTCCGCCTCCCCTGGGGAGATTGTCAATGGGGAAGGCGTTGGCTGTAGAGAGTAGGCAGAGCCAGGTACCTTCACAGGCACACTCAGACCACAGTGGCTTTGCTCTAAGTAGAGAACTGTCTGTCCTGTGTTTGAGAGACGCTGGAGATTGGCAGTTTCTAGCTGGCCCTTTTAATGAATGGTTTGAGCACTTTCACATACATTTAAGAAAAAATAGAAACCACCATCTGGGGATTTTAGCATCTGGACATATTCAGCTCCCAGTTTTAATGTCTTAGAACAGCTGAGAGTGAAGGCAAGGAGAAGGAACAAAGAGTCCAAAAGTGCCTATTGTATTTTTTAAGGACTAAGAAAGGAACTAGGTGAGCCACTCGGGAAAAGAGTATGAAACAAGTTGATCATGGCTCCCAGCTTAATTTCCTTTCCAAGGGGTTCAAGCCAAGGCCAGCCAAGCTCTTTACCTCCAGCAAGGCCCTACAATGGGCTCAGTTCATGGGCACCCTTCCCAGTGTCATTCATTCATAGGGTAAGAATTATTTAGATCCCAACATGAGCAAGGCACCGAGCCAGACACTGGTGAAGGATGGAAAAGGGGATGGTGTGACTGAAAGCACTTGAGTGGCAAAACAAAGTCCACCAAGTTCAGAGTTCAGAGAGCTGAAGGTTTCCTGCACAAGCTCTTCATTTTACAGAGACTGAGACCTTGGGAAGGATACGTTTATGGGTGTGGGTAGAGAAGATTCTGGGACTAGTCCATTCTTACCAGAAATAGAACTAGAAGCTATTAGTATTATTTTTTTCATCAGCATCCAATCTCAATTTTTAAGACAAACTAAGTGACTACTCTTCCTACTCTACAGGCTATGAAGACAATAAGAACAGATCGGGCAGGGATCAAAAGTCTCCATAAGAACAAATAATGATAGATACTTGGATCCCCTCATCTATTTCAAGATTCTGAAATTACAGCCATTCCCCTTTCTGCTCATTCCTGATCAGGAATTTTGTCTGTAGTTGTTGTTTTCTTAGCATAGTCTTTTTGTTAGGACTGTATATTATTCACAAAACTGTGTAAGGATGAGTTTTTCTTTGGGGAGGGGGAGATTCTGTCCGTGTTCATTGTCCCTGTCTTTGCTGGCATCATCTATAGCACCTTTCAGACCACCTGGTCTTGGGTATTAGAATCCAGTCCTTTCACATCTGCTGCCACCAGCATCTCTGGCTCCGGCATGGACCCTGGACTCAGTACACAATATCCTCCTTATCCCAGCCACAGGTCCTTATAGTCTGGTGATTTTCTTTCTGATTACCATTGCTTCCCTCTCAGGATATAGGAATCTTTGGATTGCTCACATGCAGGATGAAAAATCAGTGTTTGGGAGGGAAAAATTCACAAGAAGCCCACATTTGGTTTCAAGACTATTTCTCTATTGTGTACCTTTAAAAATCTACTTTATAATCCAAAGTTGAGCATCAATTTCTTTTTTCCTGGGCTGTATCTGTCCTTCCTCTGGGGTTTGAAAGATACTAGCTCAAAGGGTAGAAGGCTCTAGGACAAGGGGAAAAGCAAGAAGAAAAATGCTCTTTTTATAAAAATCCCCAGATCGCTGCCTCTGCCTAAGGATATTGTAATAAGGTTTTAAATGGCTTTGGTTTTGCTTTGCCTAGACACCTCTTTCATTCTAAGTCTTACCTTGAGTTCCTTAAATATTGATAAGGTAATCAGCTTGTCTCGAGGTTGAAGTTATGCAAGAAAGCAAATCTGCTGAAAATTTCTGAAGAACATAGGGGAGCCAAGGCTCGAATTATCTGGTAAAGGCATTTGAACAAGAGACTGCCCTGTTAGCTCTGCTTTCAGAAGTTGGATAATAGGCTTTAATAATGAAACACAGTGTGCTTACCTAGACACAATGGAGAAAATGAATAGAATAAGTGGCATCAAATGATGAATAGAATAATTTTGGAGTCTGCAAATTCAATAATGGTTTGTACCTGGATTGCAAGGTGGCAATCCAGTTACCAGTCCTCAAGTGAGTTTTGTTTAGCCTATGGCTAGTTATTAATGGAAAATTTTCACATATAAATCCTGATCTCGGTTTTCTTTTTAAAAATGGAAGCTTTACCATTCTTGCTTGTTAAGAAAAAATTTTTCCTACCTTAGAAATAAGGCCAAAAAAAAAAAAAATGACCGCCTGCCTTTTCAGTCATAACAAAGCAATGTCTAATAAGCTGCCTGTGATTTATACAATTGTCTAGACCCTAGACTCTAGGGATACAATATTGTTTGATTTACTGTTTGCTATTGATTAGGACTAAGACTCTGGAAAGTTAGACTAGATGTTAGCTTATAGATTGATTGGTTGTAAAGTATTTTTGCACTGTAGAATAAATAACTCCATAGGTAACTGGTTTATTTCCCTGTAGGGTATTAATCATCCCTAGTACTAACTTAATCTTATTTCAGCATCCTTTCTTCTATGGACTATATATTACAGCCTCGAAAATTTCCTCCTTTGAACCATCTTTATGATATTGCTAAATTTTTTATTAATGAATTAAAGTAATCCTTGACATGTGTTCACTATGTCAAGTACAACAATCATGTTTTTATCTTTCAGAACATTTTATTTGGACCTTCTTCCTAAATGGCAAGCAATATCTGGACTAATTGCTGATAGATCCCATTAAGGAAGGGTGGCTGGTTCCTACTTCCATCTTAGATCACAGGAAGGGCCAAAGAATGTGCTGGGGCTATGAGGATTTAAACACTTGAGAAAGAGGTTGGATGAAGATCTATTACTTACCAACTCCTTATGGTGTTGTACCCAGTCCCATTCCTCTTTCATATGTGCTTCTTGGCCTCCATGAGCCTGTGTGTTCCTAACTTCTGACATACATTTTGAGGTTTCAGCAGAGCAGGAGTTCTTCTCCTGCACATGCATGAGAACCTCCTGGAGGCCTCATAAAACTCAGATCACTGAGCCCCACCCTCAGTCTCTGACTCGGAGAACCTGGGGTGAGGCTCAGATGGACTTTTCTAACAGTTTTTCAGCCAATGCTAAGTCTGCTAGTGCAGGACCACTCTTGGAGAATCATTGCTCTAGTTAGTGGTGGTACTTGAACTTGGACTTAATGGATGAGAAATATTTTTGCACTGTAAGAAGTCAGTTTTAACATTTTTGAAAACATTTCAAAATATGAGTTTTAAAATATCAGATACCTAGAAGCTCTCCTCTTGATAACTTACTCCACCTGAGAATCAATAGATAATGGCACTAAGGGAACAATAAGAGCAATTATTCTAACAGTATTAAAAAGTGAAGGCATGGCTGGGCATGGTGGTACACGCCTATAATCCCAGTGGCTGTGGAGGCTGAGGCAGAAGGATCGAGAGTTCAAAGACAGCCTCAGTAAAAGCCAGGTGCTAAGCAACTCAGTGAAACCCTGTCTCTAAATAAAATACAAAATAGGGCTAAGGATGCGGCTTAGTGGTCAAGTTCCCCTGAGTACACAGTCCAGGGCCTAACACATGGAGAATGCCCAGCAAGGGCTTGGTACTACTTCCATCTTAGATCACAGGAAGGACCAAAAAACATGTTGGGGCTATTAGGATTTGAACATTTAAGAAAGATGTCGGATCAACTTCCATTTTCATGCAATTTCCCCGAATCAAACTGTGAAATATGATATATTAAGAACTGTGTAATGTTTTGAACTACCAACAATAAAAAAAAAGAAAGATGTCGGATGAAGATCTATTACTCATTCTCACTGAATCCTTACAATTTTGTTGAACTGTTCATGCAACAAACCACAGCATATCTCAGAAAAAGCAAATGCAAGCATTGACTGCAGTACCAAGACAATTCACCATTGACTGCTATGCTAAGAAATTGCCAGCACCTCTTAGCACCATGGCAGGCAATTTAAATGGATGTCAGGTGCAACATATCGTATTTCCATCTGACTGTGTTGTGGTGCAGGAATCAATGAGAAAGAATAAGGCAACAGCTTGAGTTACAAAAGATAAAAAGGGAGAACACTGGATGAATCGCATTCATCCTGGATGCAGAAATGTTGTACAATTATAAGCAGCATGAAAGGAAATATACATAATTATAGTCTGCATGTAACTGGGGAACAATGGGAAGGGAGGCTGTTATGAGTGAGAAAGAGAAATCTGAGAAACTGGCCGCTCTGCATTCCAGGCACAGGAAGATTTCCTCTGCAAACAGCACCCTGGCTAGACTTGCCAGTTATGTGTATGACAAAGCAGAAAACAAATGAACTGATTAAAGTGCCGAATTCATCCTCAGACTCAAATACAACTTTACAACCAGGCAGCGCAGAGCCTCAGCTGGGTGACAACTATGGCATTTCGATGCAGACAACGCCGAGCTAGTTAGCATACCTACAGTAGCTCAATTCGTTTTCCCTGGTGTAACTGCTTTTACATAGTAAAGTGGGTAATGAGGGTTGAGTTTGTTTGGAACAGATATATCAGAAAGCGGGCACTTTGTTCCCTACTGAAAGAACCCAGCAGCCTCAAGTTGTGCTGAAATTGACCACCCATAACCTCCCTGGTGGAAATGTGGTAGCACTTCTGTGATTTGTAGTCAAACATCAGCCTTCCCTGGCAACGCTCATTACCACACGATTGCAGATGTGCTACAGTCTAAATTGTATTACAGAAATCTGCCCAACTGTAGTTAGCAAAGCTGACATTACACCATATACCCACACCACCACTGAATCACAGCAAGAGGAAAGCTGCATTTTCTATGCAGTATTGAAAGAATATTTCATACTCTCAGGGAGCTAGGGGCCGGCTTGTTCGAACCCAGCTACATTTAGCCCTTTTACCTGGGTCATCAAGAAGAAAGCTGGATGTTTATTAAGTGCTTATTAAGTGCTAGGGAATGTGAGAAGCACTTTACATGACGCCCATTTTTCCCTTTAAAGCTGAGACCCTGCTTTGCTCATTAGTTGGGTCTATGGGAGTTGGGGTCTTAATATCCCTTACAGGACAGCATTTCTCAAATATACTTATCTCACACATACAAATCTCCTGGGGATTTTGTTTAAAATGCAGATTCTGCATCAGTAGGTTTGAAGTAGAGCTGAGAGTCTGCATTTCTAAGAATAGCCAGGCGATGCCCTAGAGTGCACTGAACTGCCAGGAGTGGATGCTGTGTAGTGTTAAATGGACCAGAGTAAGCACCACCGCACTTAGACTACCAGCCGTGCTCCAATCCAAGGTATAGAGCGGATGAACCACGAAACTTCTTCCAGTCCTCGATTCCAACATATGGTTAAAGAACGTCAACTTTGGAATCCTGCCAATCTAAATTTGGGCCTTCACTTTGCCACTTACTAACTCTGTGACCTTGAGTAAGCTGACTTCTCAGAACTTCCTTTCTTACTTGCAAAATGGCTACACTACCTATATGCAACCTACCTCAAAAGCCGGTTATGAGGGTTAAGCTAAATACTGCTCATAGTATACACAGCGTAGTGCTTAGCATCTGGAAAATAAGAAAAATGATAGCCAGTATTGTTATTGCCATTCATGTAAGAATCTCTAATCACCAGTTTCAAAGGTGAGCAGAAGGAAGAGAGTAATATTGATGGAGGAAAGATTTATTCATTAATTTACCTAATCAATATTTATTGAGGGCTATTCTGAGCCATGCATAGTCTGAGAATACTGCATTGTGAAAGTCAAAAAATGACCCTGACTTCATGCAACTGACATTCTAGTGGGAGGAGGAAGAAATAAGTCATTAAACTTGTAAATACTAAAAATAGTAATAAATGATTTTTTTAAATGAAGCATTTAACTGTTCAACATTCCAGAAAAAAGCAAAACTGTGGAGTCAGTAAAAAGTTTAGCCAGAGGCTAAAGCCAAGGAAGAAGTGAACAGATGGAAAATAGAAGATATTTAGGGCAATCTATATGATTCTGCAATAGTGGACATGTCATAAATTTGTAATATCCATAGAATGTATGACACCAAGAGTGAATCCCAATGTATGTCATAGACTCTGGGTGGTGATGATGTGTCCCTGTAGGCTCATCAGTTGTGACCCCGTACCACTCTGGTGGGGGATGTTGATGGTGGGAGAGGTTATGCTTGCATGGTGGGAGGACACATGGGTACTTTTCTGCTGTGTTTGTTTGAACCTAAAACGGCTCTGAAAAAAAAATGTCTCTTATTTAAATAAATAATAAATAAAGCAGCATAAAGGCTACAGAGAGCAGCTGTCAGGATGATGGGCAGTATGATGGGTTTTGAGAAAATATGGTCAGGGAAGTTTCCTACGAGAAAGGGATATTTGTGCAAAACCCAAGTGATAAGAAGCCAGCTATTCAAGCTGTCATTCATCTCTTCCCTCACATTCATCATTTTGAAGGTTACTCATATCCTCAGAGAGGTGAAATGGAGCTGAATGAGGTTAATGAGAAGAGTCCACTGTCAGGAGTGTACAGGTGGGTGCCATAGCACGTTGGAACTTTGTTTCAAAAGAGCAAAGTTGCAGGAGGTCCTTGCTACTGAGCAGGTCTATAACACCAGAGTGTGAATGAGAAAACACTAAGTAGCTGGCACTTCTAGTTAACTCAGTGCCCATTCATAATAACCACCATTCTCCTGGCAATGCATAATCCCCCGTGTGCCATGCCTGTGACTCTCTATCCTATTGATAATCACAGAGTACCGATAACCCTGGAGTGGTTATTCTCCTTATACACAGAGAACAACAAGGCCTAGGATTAAGTGAACTGTCCAAGGCTATAAGTTATTAAAAATTAGAGAAAGAATTTGAATCCAGGTCTGTGTTACTTTCAGGTCTAAGCTGGCAAACACTCCAGTCAGGAATTTTCCCCCAACATACTTCAGTCACCCCTCTGATTCAAGGATATAAATCCTCCTATTCCAGATAGCATGATAGATTTCAAAGCAATGACAGCAGCCTGTTGAGTAAACCATGTGAATACAAATGTTTGTATTACTGGAACACACAAACGCCGAGACATAGCTTCAAGGAGCACACACATACACATACACATATGCTGTCACAATTTTACTGTTCATCTTCTGACAGCTTTTCCACAACTTTCTAAATGTTTTCATTGTTGTGGGACTACAAAGTGAGTCATTAGGAATTGACTGTTGGACAAAAGAGGCCTGCTACTTGCTAAGTGGAGAAAATCCCAGACCAAGCTGACACATCTTGCAGCAGTTCCTGTGAGATCCAGCTGTGTCCAGGAGACCTATCAGGGCATAAGAGTCAAAGAAAAGCAGTTCTGTGAGAGAGGAAGAGAGGAGCGCTGAGACAGGGTATCTCAGCACCACAGAAAGTGAAACAAGCTCAGAACAGGAAGGAGGAAGGGATGCCATTTGGAATGAGTGGAACAAAAGTGCCTCCAAAGATGTCACATTTGAGTTTTCAGCCTGATGCTCACTAAGCTGCTGCTAACCAGAGCCATGGTTTCTTTATTAAATGCAGATAGCACCAGGAGGGTGAGGGGAGGGCTGAATGTGATGTCATTATCACTACATATGCCCAACACATACCACACTCCCCAAATATGCTAGTCTTTTTGCTGGAGTCAAAGGTTTTCTTCACTTTCAACCTAGTGTTTAAAAAAAAAAAACAAAACAGGTTGATTATTACTCTTGTTACACCAGTGTATGCTTCATTAATTTTATTTAAGCTTTCCATCTATTTCAATACAACTTTGACAATTTTATACAAAGACATAAAATGCTAAAATGCTCATTGGTTGAAATTTTCTTGTTGGATCTTTCCATTTCAACACCAGTGAATAAGAACAGCTAATGTTCCCCCAAGCCAGTCACTACCCCCAAAGAGGCTGAATTCAACCCTGCTACAGGGTTGAACAACCCAGCTACAGAGGTGCAGATATCAGCCCATTCTACAGGAAACAGCAGCGTTGAGGATTAAGCAACTATTAACTTGCCCAAGTCACATGGTACAGAAGCAAGACTCAGAATTTGACTCCATATGTCCTCCACCAAAAGGAAAAATATTCACCCAAATTGGAGGAATGTATACCCAATTTGATACCTTATCCCTTTAGGATGAGCCATCAGCAAGACACAGAGCCTGCCATTTTAAATTCATGCAGAACTTACTCTCCTATGACAAAGTAATCTCACATTTCTGATCAGATAAGCCATTCACGTTGGGCCAGGCCCCGAACATGCAGCAAACAGAAAAGGATGCAAACTCCTTCAGACCTGCCAGGAAGATGCTGTTAAATCTAGAAGCATATAATTCCATTATTTTTTCTTTACTGTGAACCTCAGAATTGCTGACAATTAAATAATTCAGCCCTCTAGAGAAATCCAGCTCCCAGTTTTAAGGCTCTAACCCTTATGCCAATTTAAAAGGCAGTACAGACATAACATGTCTCTTTGGGTTGTTCTAAATTTACCAGCTCTGAAAGATTCAATCCAGAAGTCCATTATAGCATGGTCAGTTCCACATATTCTGGCCCTTAACCAGCTTAGTGAGGCAGCCTGAAAGAGGAGGATACTGAAAAAAGGCATTTGGCTGTGCTATTATGGGCATTCATCGTAAGGGACAAGATCTATAGTTAGCCTACTTTGGAAATTCTGTTCTCTTGCTGGATAAAGATTTTACCACCCCCTTCTGCCTCAAGTCTGTAATAATTGGGGCACAGATAGGTCAAATAAACTAAAATTCCATATACTAGAATGTTATATAGGCCTGATACATGGATAGTATATTGTAATCCTAATCTTGATCCAGACATCTGCTTCATGGGCTGATGGACGATACATATTTGTCCTTGAATGCACTAGATTAGAGACTACATAACAAAAATGTTTCTGAAGCTGGTCATGAATTGGGCATGAAGCATGCAGGAAAGCTGAATTTTTAGGACTACTCCATCCCATTCTCTAAATGGCCTTTGGTATGTATGTATATATATATATATGATTATTGGTTCTTACAGGAAGTACCCAGACCAGGAGGGGAAGAGGGATGTAGAGAAGGGATACCACCCTATATGATAGTTGCCTAAGTTATCATGTTGAACATTGGCTTGGAACATGCATTTCTGCTCCTGAGATGCTGGAAAGCCTCAAGAAGTCAATGACATTTCCTACCATCTTACAAGTCACCCTAGTTTGCTCTTTCACTATGCTAATCTAAAGCTTCCAGCAGGAAACTGCAACTTAGGTGTGGGGCAAAGTTCTTGGGGGCCAAGAACCAGGAAAATAATGTTCTGACCTCACACATTGTATTATTCTCAATTTGGTTTGAATATGCAAAGTGTCATCTTCCAAACTGCATTAGAAGCCTTCAGAAGGTCACAATCATGTTCTACAGTACTTGTCTTATATCTCTCTCAAAATGCGAGGCACAAAAATCTATGTTCAGTATATATGCTCAATTAAATTAGGTTTAAATAGACATGGGCCTTTGTCAAACAATGTCTGCTAAAGAATAATTTGATTCACACCCAAGGATAAGCACAACTGGTATTTATCCACGTGCACAGTTGTACCTATTGGCATCTGTTGTAATTGGTCAGCATTTGCTGGGCCAGTTTCATAATATTTTGAATATTATCCATGAGCATGAGTATTTACTTCTAACTTGGGTGACAACTAGTTCCACTATCAACTATAATACTTTTCAGTCTATGTACCCCCAGACAATTTTCAGAGTTACTGAGGATCACAGAATCATAGAATCTCAGTATTGGGAGGAACATTCAAACTCATCTATTGTCATTCTCCTAGGTACCAAAATCCCCTTTTAGATTCCTCCACAAATTGGTCAGTCAGCATCCAAGAAAAGAAGTTGAAGACTTATTCAATAAAAAATCACATTCTTGTTTTGTTTTTTATTGTTCCCAGTAGTTAAAAAGAGAGTCACTATGTCACACAGGGATGTAAGAAAATCTGAAGATTAGAGTTATTATGGTGTATGTTCAGGGAGGGAATGGTGTTCTTTCCAGTCTTGTTACACTGGTCCATAGATCATCAAGGCTGATTCACATAAAATCTGAACACGGCTTATCTCCCCTTGATAATATCCTGGTTCAAACCACCAGTATCTCGTCTGGATCATCACAGTGGCTTCCTAACTGCAGTTCTTTTCTTCCACCATTATCCATTCAGTCTATTCAACATGATGACCAGAGAGATCCTGTTAAAATGTCAGGTCAGATTACTCCTTTGTCCAAAACCTTTGAAGACATTCTATGTCTCTAAGAATTAAAGGCAATGCCCTTGTAATAGCCTGCAAGATCTAACAAGGTCTGGACTTTGTCTATCTCTTTCCCTAACCTCTTGGCTATTCCCTGAATATACTAGATGTGTGCTCCTGTCTCAGGGAGCTGTTCCCATGGCCTGGAAAATTTGTCCCTCTAATGACACCTCCTCAGCAAGGCCTAGGCACAACCCAATTGCCTACACTCCTTCCAGCTTTATTTTATATATATATATATATATATATATATATATATATATATATATGTGTGTGTGTGTGTGTGTGTGTATATATACATATATATATATATGGAAATTTATATATATAATTTATAGATATAATTTATTCTGTCTCTCTCTCTGCATGCACACACACACACACATGAACACCCATATACATATATAAAATTTTCCCCAACTACATTTTAATTTCTGTAAGGAGAAAGACTTTCATCTATTTTGTTTACTACCCTATTATTGAAGCCTACAACAGTGTCCATCATACAGTATACACTTACTAATCAGTTATGGAAAAACGAAGGATGACAAGCAAGTTGCATGGTAATGCTGGAGCTAGAAGTTTTAGGATTCTGCTTTCTGTTTTGCTTGTGGAAATAATTTAAAATTCCCCAGATCTCTGCTAAGACCAGAATATCCTCATAAAGCATTTATGGCTACTTGGAATGATTTCTAGCTTTGAAAAATCTATATATCCATAGCAGTAAGAAAGGGAGACAGCTATCAGGGATTGACCCTCTACTCTTTGATTTTAGATCTTGCTTGAATACTATTTGCATTATGTTTTAGATTTGCTTTATTCCTTCAACAAATATTTACTGAGATAATAGGTATTATCTGCAAGGTCCCTGAATTAGAGTTAATGGGATCTGAAGCTATATTAAACACATTCTCTAAAATACATAAAAAATAAATATACCACCAACTGTATAATAGAATTGCCCAGGAAATTCAAAACCAATCCAATGCCTGGGGCCTGGTTCCAGAAAATCCAAGACTCAAGAGAAAACTTTTAAAGTACTTCACAGGTGATTCTAGTGTTCATTCCAGGGTTTTCCACTGCTATAATATAAAAGGGACAGATACTGAAGGAACAACAGATTAAGTGCCAGGGCAGTACCGAAAAAAGGAATGACCTTCAGTCACAGCAATATACTTCAAACTGTATTCCAAAGAACAGCAGTTACCTGTGAAATTTTAATAACTGTTTGAGATATCAGATGGAGATGTCCAAAGAGCTCCATGCTCAAATAAATTTGAGTCATTCTTCCTTTTTCTTCTTGGAGATGTGATGTCAAAGAATCTCTTCACTCTTGTGAACTTAGGGAAATGAGACTGAGATTCTGGAAAGAGTCCCTCATGGTTGCAGGTTCTATTAAACAGCCAGCCACACAGAGTCTTTGATATAATAATTATTCTGGGGCTTCATGTACTACCTACCTCTCCACATGCCCATTTATCTTAGCCAAGTAGAGTTGCAACCAAAGCCAGTTATTTTCCATGAACACTAACCAGTGAGAGGAGAGTGGTAATGGCTATATTTTAAAAACTGTGTTTAGTGATGGGATGGAGTATGCTCTGGTTTGCCTTTCAGAACCCTTGACTTTGGGTACTTTGTATTTTACTCACCTTTTCCACCAGATTTTTGCATTTCTTAATTTATCAAGTTTATAGAAGATTTCCTTTATCTTTTGAAAGTAAATGAATCTTTTGGAAGAGAGAGAAATTGTTTTACTTTATTATACTGTTAGGATCTGTAATGGACATTATCTGAATTTCAGAACCATGTTTGGTTTGCATGACTCCTTATTATTCAATTGGTACTGTGCTTCTTTATTAAAAATAAATAAATAAGCTATTACTAAAAAGGAGGCTGATTAAATAATTTACTTTGGATACATCTGATGGAATATCCCTGCAGAATTAGAAATATCTTACCAAAATGTCCATCATATAATAAAATGTTGGGGAGGGAGTGGAGGATATAAAGTTATTTATACTATGACATGAACAAAGACATACTATTTTATCTGTGGAATAAAATTATGAGGGTTATTCATTTTCTTCTATTCTTTATTTCATAGTTCTTACATCTTCTGAGCTGAGTATACATTAATTTTAGAAAAGGAAAACAACCTAGGACAACTTAAGGACAATAATTTGTGATTTTTTAATGTAACACAAATAAATGGAAATTCATTTTCCCTTGTATTTCCTCCTCCAAGAAACATGGTATTTGTTGCTCAAATTTTATTTTGAGATTTAAATTGGCATTACTGTTCTCAGCTACATGCTTCCAGATTTTTAAAGAGAAAAACCAATCAATGCTGATAAAATACTTTGGAAGCACAAACTGTGAGATAGACAAATAATTCTGAAAACACAACATGGTGACCTTTCCCTGCTCATTTTTTCCTGCTTGGAAGAGGTAGGCATTTCTTACTGCTCTTTTGCTGATTTTTAAATGTTTGCTTTGTTTTATTTCAAAACAAAAATGTTTCAGCTAATCAGTAGAAAGTTTGTTGAAGTCAATTACTCCTTAAAGACTTTCTTTGTACAATTTCTTTGCTGAAAACATTCTCAGAAAGGAGATTAGTGACTTCATTGTGTAATTTTCATCTTATTGGTTGCTCCAGGCCCTTTCTCATGTTACTTATAAGTATTTTTAAATAAATGAATTTCATAATAGAGGAAGATAGATAGCTCCTTCAATGATATCCCACAGACAACTTGATGATTTATTTTTCTGGAAAAACTTGGGTAGAAGATGTTGTGTCATAAATATATAATAAAGACTAAGAGAAAAACAATATAAGACCCTCTTTAATTCTACTGATGTGAATAAATGATCATGTTTGGGATAAATAGTCCAGTAAAAGATCTTTTTGTTCCACAGAAGGACAAATGCTCTTTGACTTTGCTGACATTCAATACATTTTTCCAGAAATTTACAAATATTTTCCAAGATTCATGGCAAATTCAAAGAAAGAAAAGAGGTATTGGTATTTTCCCCCATCAACCTTCCAATTAGAGAAGTGGAGGATGAATGACCTCAAGGGCACTAAATAAGAAAATCACAAAGACACATTTTTACTCATGCTCATTCTAGTGGGGTCATCCAAAATGGAACCTTTGAAGAGTAAAATTCCAACAGTGTATGCAGGCTTAAAAATGCAAAATTTTCTCAGTAATTATGCATAATATCCAAAAACATCACCTATAAATTTACAATTGTAATAAGGCTTTATAAACAAGGAAATATAAATCAATTCATTTTTCAGTGGCAAGGATGATCAACCTTGGAGTGTTGGATGGGTTGCACATTGGATCATAGTCACAGTGGCATGAAATACCTAGCATCCAAGCATTCTTGTCCTTCCCCATTGTCCCCCACTGTAGACAGTGTCATTCATCTTTCCTAAATATACCAGCTTCTTCTCAAGAATATTGGGGATAAGAAGGCATGTGCAATGTGCCATTCCACAAATCCATATCCCAGATCATTTAATTTAAAATTTTTCATTTCTTTGCCCTTTATTTTTCTTTAATTGCATTGTAAAGATTTTTCCTCCTGAGGGTCAGTATTCATTATGTTAAAGTAAAAATAATTTCCTTTAAATTCATCTTTTTAAAAGAATCTGCTGCATGGATCTTTTGTTCATCTATCCTTGTATTTCTACCTGTAAAGTAAAATGAAACTAACAAAATTCGGTTCTATGTATTTAGAATGCTGTCAACTAGTGACATAAAGAAGTCTATGATCCCTCTGCATTTTTAAATGCCTAAAACACTTCAGCAGTTGGTAGAAAAGGACTTGAGCCACTTCACTAGAGACACTAGTTAATCTGAATTAACTTATCTACTCTTTTCTGTATTATTTCTTCAATTTTCTCGTTATCTTGATACAGGGACAGCAAAATATATATTTCTTCATGTTGCTACAAGTTTTAAGAGTTTCTATGTTTTAACTAAAATTCATTTTTCTCAGTACTACTAGGCTAAGTTTTTAAAGAAAACACTTCTAAAATTCTTATTGAATATTCTCTATGATCTAATAATGCAAAAGAAAACAAAAAGAAAGTTTGGGGTACCTTGCCTCTGAAAAGTGAGAGAGAGATGTCTTCTGTGAATTTCCAGATGTTCTTGACTAAGAAATTGGACTCTTTCTACCACAAACACTATATAGAGAAAGGCTTCCAAACTTCAAAGACCATAATTTTGGACTGGTCTTTCAAAACAGCTTTTTTTTTTTTTTTTTTGGTTTCATTTGTTTATAGGGATTTTTTTCCTGTTATTTCATGTCATTTTCTCTCCTACCATATAGCTCCCTAGTTAAGAATGTCTTCAAAAAATAAGATTATCTTGACTAAATTTACTATAAACTCCAGTAGTCACAAGAATTTGATTCTCTATAATGTGAGAATATCTACTGTGCCCCCTCCATGTGCCAAGAGCTCTATGGGAGACTTTGACACAAGCTCCCTGAGACATCCACCATCTCTACCCTGATAGAGGTCACAGTCTTACTTTTCTGTATTTCCCTTTCTATGACATAAGGAAAATAACATAAGACTTATTTAAAATTTATTCAATATATAAATAATTATAGTGGTATGCAAAAAGAAACAACTAATTACACACTTAATTGTGTTTGTGATGTTTTTTCCCCTTGGGAAAAAAAATCTAGAAATTCTCTGTTTTGTATTATTATAGACTTAGGATTCTTCATTATAAAATAACACTCTTGGGATATTTAAAATCAATTCACTGCTAGGGTCTTGAATCATTTACTAATAAATAATTTTGGCTTTGAGAATATATAACTCTTATTGTCTGAGTATACATAAGTTATAAGAATATATAACTCTTATTAATTAAGGGACAAACTAAACACCCTGTGCATTTAAAAGGTTGTATAGACATGTCTGCAATTTTTAGCTGATCACTCCCAATTTATAGAATTCCATCATTTTCAAATTATTATAGAGGCAGTCAAAATTTACAAGTAAGGATATTTACCCAGTATAAACAATAAAAAGTTTAAAACAATCTATGTATTCAACAATAAGAGAACGTGAAGATGAATTATAGTATATTCAGGTGCTGGAATATTATGCAATAATTAAAACCAAGAATATTTAAGTACACAAAAGTATATATGAAAGGTCATAAAAGCATCATAAAAATTTAATAGAGTCAATAATTATACCCATGTTTAAGTTTATTTCTATTTAAAAAATGAGAAAAAATACACCAAAATATTATTTACCAAAAAGTAGTGAGATTATGGATAATTACAATGTTAAAAATTGTATAATAGAGCATTATTAGTTTTATATTTAGAAAAAACATTTAAAATATGACATATATAACCTCAAAGGTAATATATTGATAACTACTTCATTTTATAGTATCCACATATAACATATTCCAATGGAGCCAATTTTGCTGAAAAGACTAACTTGTACTATGTTTAATTAGTTGAATCACAGGCAAAGAAAAGAATGTGTGCCACAATGTCTCAGACTCTTAGAGGTTTTGAAATCACTGATGATTTATTTAATTTATTTTCATTTGTTTTTGTCATTTCTAAAACCTTAGTGTACCATCTGAGAAGCAGAAGAGTACCATCTGTGAAGCCTCTCACATGATGGTTTAATGCTTACTTAGATTTGCACTTCATCAGCTGTAAAAGCTGCAGCCATCACACCATCCCTCACACAAGATTTACAAGGATCCAAAAGTCCATTGTTTCTAATATTCAATAACTTGAATGGCCTGAGATGCACAGTCTCTGAGGCATAGTCTCCCAGAGTTTTATTGCCTAAAGAATTCCTAGAATGAGCTCTGAAAAATCAAATCTAAAATATAAAAACACTAGAAGGAAAAAATAAAAGTGAGATGGGCCATATTTTAGAAAGATAATACAGGTAGCTCATCTGCTTACTACATGGCAGGTAGTAAGGAAACCACCGTGGCTGCTGGTATCAATCTGCTGGTGACACACTTCAGGATAAGACTGTTTTCTGTTGTTGTTCCCTGCCTTCCTCTCCCTCTCTCCTGCCTATGTTTATTGGTTTATTTTGTGATCAATTTTATCATCCATCTCTGGAGTACTCAGCCAGAATCTGAGGAAAATAGTTTAAAAAAAAATTCCCAAACAATCAAACATGAGAAAATGTAAAAAATATAGGTGTGGGAGACAGGAACATAAATGTTCTTTAAATACCTAAAAGCAATTATATGGAAGAGAGATTAAAAGTATAGTTTTCATGGATCCAGAAGACAAAAATTAGAACATAGAGAAATTTTTGGAAAATAAAATATATGTCATTTAGATATAAGTAAATATGGTATGGTCCAGTTGAATGTAAGGGGAATTCATGTGTGGGTATGTGTGTGTGTGTGTGTCAAAGAGAGAGAGAGGGAGGGAGGGAGGGAGGGGGGGAGAGAGAGGGAGGGAGGGGGGGGGGGAGAGAGAGAGAGAGAGAGAGAGAGAGAGAGAGAGAGTTGTTGTTGTTAGGAACTGGCAAGGCCGTAGGGTCTATTGGCATAAGCTGATTTCTAGGTAGTATTTTTTGTTTCTGAAGGAGAAAGGGGATATTAGGAGCCTGAGAAGAGGCTTGCAATAGCTTTTGTAAAGACCATGTTAGTGAAGATAACATCTCTGGGCTGCCTCAGGAAAAGGGATCTGGGGGAGAATGGGGAACTCAATAAGCGGTTTTATGAAAGGTTCCATAGGGGAAGAGTTGTTTGGGAAATGGTTGCATAGGATCCAGCTTAGGTGACAAAGTGAGTCATGAAGTTGAAGAGGTCATTCTCCTACTCTGCACAGAACTTGCCTCAACTCAGCCTTGCTGACCCAGGAACCATTGGCAGCACCGTGTTCGGTCATGGGCTGACTGTAGTCACTATCTACACAGCTCAGTGCCTCTTGAACCTAACTGTGAGTACGACTCACCTGAGGATCTGGTTAAAAGGCTGACCTGATTCAGAGATCTAAGGAGGGACCAAGAGCCAGCTTTTCACATGAGTTCTCAGATGGTTTTGATAGTGTTAGTCCAGTAGCCAAGATTTTAGCAGAGATTTGGCCATAAGAAGAAACCAATAAGGAGAAGACAGAGTGGGAGAGGAAGAAGTGGGTGGATACTAGACACCACTGGTTTATGGACATTCTGGAGCTACCCTCCACCCAGAAATCCCAGATACAATGCGATTACTAAAAATGAGAAATTATACCCCATTTGATTCAAATGTATGAATTGTCAAGATCATTGTACTGTCATGTGTAGCTAATAAAAATAAATAAATAAAAATTAAAAAATAAAGACCATATATGTGGGAAAGGACAATGAATTTGAGTTCTATGACCCCATCTGTAGACCCAGGATAGCAAAGAAGAATCCAAGTCGACTAACAAAGAGATGTTCTAACTTGGAAGACAACACGTTGCTTTCAGTGGTGGGGTCCAAAGTGAACCAAGCAACCTCTTACCACAGGAATTGTACAGAACTCATGAGACAATTGCTGAGATCCTCAATTATTGTCTCCTTTTCTGATCCTACAATGGAATCACTAAAGCAAAAAGAATGCATTATTTAAGAGCTCATGTTAAGGAACTAAAAATAGTCTAAAGTGAGTGAAGTTAACCAGACGGTACTGCCAGAAAAACTGGATTCCAAGCCAGTGGTGATCTCCAGACTCAGTGTGTATCCGTGACCTGATATTCAACTCCATCCAATTTTTGACAGATAAATGCCATGTTATCTAAAGGAAGATAACAAATGAATAGATTTCTGAAAAATCAATGATTATATTTAGGGGAAAGAAAAAAGAGAGAGGAGGGTGAGAGAAGAAACTGAAAGAATATGAGAAACGAGATGAGAAGTGTGCATTAATGTATAAGAAAGGCAGCATGTTAATGATAAATTTGAATATTCCCTTCCCCAGAACTAGAGCCAAAAATATTCTCTCTAACCCTCTGGCCCAGAAATTGAAGACTTCAAAATCTTAGTTGCAGCCTCATTAGAAGCTGCTAAGTCCTTTAGATCAGATTCACAGATGAAAAAGAGAAAAGTAATAACCCTGTCCAATTATAAATGCTGCTTCTGCCTTCATAGATCAAAGCTTGATTCTTACAGTCCAAAAAAAAGTAAGATTACTTGCTCTTTGGCTGAGAACAGTTTCAAGAATTGTCCTCAAATTAGCAAGCATTTGCCAAGTCCCTACAGAGTGTCAAACATTTACAAGGAACTGGGGATGCAGACATAAGACTTCCTTTACAGTCTGTTAGGGGTTAAACAGATAAATATCTGATTAAAAATAATATAACATTATAACAACCTAAAATAGGGCTATAAATATGCTCAAATCCCAGATGAAGGAGAAAAGTATTCCTCTCTCCTCTTGGAAGAGGCACACAGTAGGTGAGCTGGGCCTCAAAGAAGGAGCAGGCTTGTCCAGGGAAAGGAAAGACTGCATACAAGGTAGAGAGGTGAGTGGGCAGGCAGGAACTGGGAAAGGTGGGCTTGGCCAGTGTGCATGCCAGAGAGACCCAGGTGCCTGCTGAAGAAGTACTGTTGGGCCTCCCCACAGGTCCCTTGCCTCTGAACACTTCCTATTGACATCTTTGAGGCATTTGCTGTCAAAGTCAAGGTCTTTACCTACCTCAAAGGTTTCACTGGCCACTTGGGTGTGGTATAATTTGGGAACAACTCCCTCTCCCTGGCACCCAGCCATGAGAGTTTAGCATACACGTTCTGTCACTCTCTATGACAAGTCCTTTAATTTTGCTGTTTATTTTGCCTATAATGGGAGAAATTTGAGATAAAATTACTCTACCCCAAACTTACTTGATCATAAATTCTTACTGCTTTGAAAAAGGAATTGGGAATATTTGTTAGAATTATGCTTTCATTTGTCATGTCCTAAATCAGAAAACTGTCTCCATCTGGGTGAATTTTCAGCAAGAGCAGAGGAAGAAAGTATAGTGTCACAGGGTAACCCTTTGGTTGAGCCAAACAGGCAAGGGCTTTTTCCTAGTTCTTGAGAAGAGGTATTGAAATAGATTCCAAGGACAAAAAAAAAAAAAAGTCTACTGATTGTTTCAGACATGGATATTATATAATCATTTGTGATCAATGAGTGAGAAGAGTTTAATGGGACTTTTTGTGTGTGTGTGATGCTGGGATTGAACCCAGGACCTTATGCATGCAAGCCAAGCACTCTACCAACTGAGCTGTATCCCCAGCCCCTTAATGGAACTTTTATTCTGATCCCTTGATATCCACCCATTGACTCTTTGTCATGTGCTACCTATCACTCCAGTTTTTTTGCACCCCCCCATCCCTAGTTAAAGGACACATGAAAATATATGCTTGCTTTAATTCAGAAAAAAATATATATTCATGACTCAGTTCAATGAGGTCAATTATTCCCCCCTACCTCTCTCTCAAAGCCACAAAGACTTAAAGATTTCAGTAGACCAAAAAGAGCCCATATTCTTTTTCCTTACAAGCATTCCTTGCAAACTTGGAAAGTTTGCCAGAAAGGCTTCCAGGGCTGATAATTCATGCACCTCAATGGCTGTAATACACAAAAAATAATCTGCATCCTTCCCTGCTGAGAATAATTTGCTTGGTGTGCACTCTGCATAAAAACCATACAGTAGGAAAAATGTCACCCTGCCTCAGCCAACCATCAACCTGCTGCCCAAGCTCCACACCTGACAAGCTGCTGATCAGAGAATCCACATTGTTCAGCTTTCACATTTGAATGCTAATGGACCCTCTCCTCTCTAGGTGTATCATTCGCTAAGAACATTATAAGTCCCCTTCTTACATCTAATTTATGAGGTCCATTTGGTCTCAGAATTTTCCTCAGTGCCATGTATCCAGCCTTGAGCTCCACATCAGTACAATAGCTCTGGGTTCACTTGGAGGCAAGCCAAAAGAGCTAGGGTGTTTGCTCTACTTCCAAAGCATGTCATGGCAGCCCACAGAAAAGATCAGGACTCCAGACAGAAGACTCAGATCTTAGGATAACACCAACATACATGCGAAATCCCCTAATCTCTCAGGTCCATTCTGTAAAGCTGGAGGCTGAACTCCTTGCAACATCTGACTCTAATATACTAATTGTATATTTCTGGTCAGGTAAGCTATTATAATATGGTCATACTTGACTTGAAGTTTCAAATAGCCTCTCCTCCTTAAGCTTTTAAGCAATCCATTGCAGACTTTAAATCCAATGATCACTTTTGTTTCTACCCACCCCCCAAATGATATGTTTCCCTCATGCTTCATTGCATTTTAGGTAGCTAATTTTTATAGAAAAAAAATTGTCCTCAAAGAAAAAATTTATTTTCTTTCTGTTATATGGGAATTTCTTCATATCCATAGTTTTCCCCCAAAGATGATAGGTTGGGTAAGGAATACTGTATGAAACTGGATTGAACTTTACCTTTTGGAAAAATAAGTGTCTGTTTAGTTATGTAATATTACATGCAAAAAAAAAAAGGATGGGCTTTGAAACTTAACGATTGGAATTCAAGTCCTGCTGCCATGGTCTTAGAGAAAGTATTGACTTCCTCTTTCCCCACCATAAATGGGGAGTAACTACATCCCACTGCAGGACTATTTTAAAGGTTAGATATAATGTAGAGAACTCTTAGAGTAACTATCATGAAGTATACATTCTTATAGATGAGAAAGTTGGGGCTCAATTTTAGGAAAGGAGCAGGGTAACATTAAATAAATAGAAAAGATCTTAGACAAATAACAAATACATACCAAAAACGCAATACACACACACACACACACACACACACACACACACACACACGCTCATGGGCAAGCCTACACAAAACCTCCTGCCTCCAGCACTAGGAACTGCTCTCAGAACTAGAAGCAACCGCAAGATATCTGGAAAGTGCTTGGTACTTCTCTCCTCTGCCAATAGTAGAAATTATATGCATGCAAATTCTCTTTGAGGAAATACGAGAGATAGGTACCTGTCTTCCATCCCTAATATTTATTTTGTCAAGTATTGCCAGACTTAACATGAAGAAAGTCGTAGCTAGCCAGAACTAGAAACTAGATCTTCACTGTGGTTAGTAGGTAGCCCACTGAGGAAATGGTCTCCATTCCAATTCTTTTAAAAATGCAAGCCAAATACTAAGTCTTTCTGTTGTCAAATGGCATGGGCACAAATAAATACGCACGGCATGGCTTCTCTGTGCCAACTGGCCTGTAGATGTAATCATTTTGCACAGCATGCCCTCCTTCAGCCCAAGGGCACCACGCAAATGCAGCAACTAAGAGACAGGAAGGCTGTGGAGCAATCCCAAGAGAGGCAAAGAAGAAGGCTGGAACTGAGTCACCGAGCTGAGGACTCCTTTCAGCCTCTCCTGGAGCCATTCTTTAGATTATTGCCTACTGGGATTCGACAACAGGTGAGTCATTGGTAGAAAATGCCCTGGGCAGAAAGCTCGAAAACTAGGAATCCATCAGTGGGCCAGAGAGTTTCAATCCTTAGTCTACTCTGAGATGCCCAAGGGAAGCAACATCTCTCATGAAAACAGTGACTGGGAGAAGAGGAAGAAAGGATACATGTGCAAGTTAAAGAAGGTTCCCCAGACAATTCAAAAATGACATTGTCCCCCTTTCTGGGGAATAACAATTCCAGGGGCCAGTCTTGCTTTTATACTTTAATAACTAGGAGAACTTAAGCAAATCATTTAAGAACTGCTCAGAAGCTTAGTGTACTTCATTATTAATGATAGAAAATATATTCTCCCATTGCTTTGAAAATCAAATATGATAATGGAAAAGTATAGATACATATACTGTGACACATCCCAATACTCATAAATAAACTAGTTGTCACTCTTTTGCAGCAGATGAGGGATACACCACACACACACACACACACACACACACACACACACACCCTACAGTTGCAGATGTCAGGGCTTCACCGTTTTCTTAGAGTGAACTGCCACATCAACCTAAGAGGCTGGCAGGTGAATAAGTCAACAACTTCCCTTCACAGACACTAAGGGGAAATGAAACAATCTTTCTGAGTTGTGAAAACTGCAGCTAAAACTTAATATATTAGAAAGACGAGCAATTCATATTTCATACCTAGTTTATTCCACCCTGCCTGTCTCTTCTCTTTGCATCCAAATAATGAAAGTGTCACTCATAATTCAATTCAATCAAATAACATTAGACAACTACATGCCAGGTCCCTGGAGAGAAATATACAGTCCTTGTCCTCAATTTGTTTACATTCTAGTGAGAAGAGGAGACTGGATGACGAATGACAACAAGGTAGAAGTGAAGGAAGTACTAAATGGCCGTGAAAGCAGAGGGATATAATCTTTTTATCTGATGAGACAAAAGAAAAGAGACAATTTAAATGAACAACAACAAAAAATTTTTTTCTAACAGTGGAACATCATTTCCTGATCAGGGAATTAAAATGTTTCCTAAACTATGACTTGAGTCTTTGTAGCTGAATATGAGTAGAAAGTGCTATGAATACTGATTTGGGTGTGATGCTACAGGTCAACTTATTTTCTTCAAAATTCCTCTAATCATTGTGTCCTAAAAATTGTTATGGGCAAAAGTACTTGATGTCTGTTTGTTTTGCATTCTGTTTTTTTTTGTTGTTGTTGTTGTTGTTGTTGTTTATCCAGATGTGTTGATATTTCAGAGAAAGAGCATGCATGACTCATGAATGAAGGAAGCCAGACCTCCTTTATGTTCTTCCCCATGTTTTGCCAGAGTACAGTGCTGGCCTCCTTAAGTGCAAAGAACACAAATGAGTCACACCTCACAGTCTCCGCACTAGGATGGGAGGCTGCAAGGAACGTAGCCAGCCATCAGGGAGGTCCAATAACTTCACCAACTTCCCCACTGCTGAGAGCTCTTGGGGATTTTCATAACACATGGGGATCTGGGCCCTTCTTTGATGACTGCGTATGGGAGGTTGAGAAGCAGTCATGACTCCAACAGCACATTTCTGAAAATGCAATTATTTTAGGGAGGCTCCAAAAACATGTTCAAGAGTGCATAATCAATTTTAAGATTGGGTTATCACAGTTTTAGACAAAAGGTTAATTAAATGTGAAAATACATTGAATCTTGAGCCTTGCAGAGATGGTGGTTTCAGGCCAAGTAGTTTAAATTATTTTTTCACATCTTCCCAAAAGTTTATAGCAGAAATTAGTTAAATGAGTGTGTGTGTGTGTGGGGGGGGGGGGTATATGTGTGTGTGAATCATATATCTCATTGGCAAATGTAGAAAAATCTCTCTCTTTTTTTAAAAAAAAATCCCCAAATAAAGCTCTCTTAAGAATTAATGTAATTTCTACAAAAATAAGGCTGGTATATGCACAAAGGTAGTTTGTCCTTCACTATGATCACCATATTTTGGTGATTATATTTTTAAATCCTCCCGATTTCAGCCAGTGCTACAGAAAAGCAAAAGAGGAAGAGGAGGAGGAGGAGGAGGAGAAGGAAGAGGAGGAGGAGGAAGAGGAGGAGGAGGAGGAGGAGAAAGGTTTCACAAATTTAGATGTTCATTTATAATTTTTATGTATGAATGATGTTAATAGAAACAACAAACTGATTTCAATGTTGTAATGAACAATTATCCTTACATTTTAAAAAACATTTCTCATCATTATTTTAAAATAATTGTACACTATCATTCTTGTTTAAGGAGGATATTGAAGGAAAAATAAGAAGAAAGCTAGTTTTAAGCATTTTCAACCTGTTATGTGTTATATATGTATAAGTTTATTATATATAAAGTCACTATATTTTCTGATTAGGTAATATATTCTCATAGTTTAAAATTCAAAAGGTACAGAAACTACAGTGGTTTAAAATCTCATGTACTCCCTGTCTTCCACTGACCGTGCCCATCTATAGAACAGGCATTATATTGTGTTTTAATATAGCCTTCCAGAGATGTTCTTTGCAAAGATAAGTAAATGGCAGGTAGTTTCAAACTACTGTCACAATTGTGTACCTTTGCTTTATCTACTTAACAATATAGCTTAAAGAATGTTGCATATAGCATGTTGAAAGTTCTCTTATGTTTCATATACACAGCTTTTATTTTTTGGAGGTACTTTCATTTATGTAACTAGTGACTAGTTAGATTGCATTCAGTCATTTGCAATTAGAGATAACAGTGTGATGAATGACTTTAATATATTTTTATTTCACACATCCAAGTGTATTTGGGATCAATTCCTAGAAGTGGAATTTCTGTATCAAAGTATGTGTATCTGTAATTTGGAGAGATAGGGCCAAGTTGCCCTTGATAAAGATTATGTCAGCTCCCACACCAGGTTTCTGAGTATCTGATTCCCTTGCTGCCCAATCAGAAGTGCTATAAAATTTTCCTATCTTTGAAATTCTGAGAATTTAAAAATGGTATATCAATGTTAAATTTGGAATTTGATTTTTTTCTTGTTGTAATATTTGAACACATTTCCATAGGTTTGAGAGCTATTTGAATCTCCTCTGGTATGAAATGATAACTTTTCTGTATTAAAATAACAATGGGAACCTAGTGAGCTCAGGTTCTTTGAATATCTTTTTTAAAGTTGATAAGCAACATTACAATTGAGCATTAATGGTTTTAAGAGAGAAATACAGAGTCTAGAGCCTGAGTTACTATAGAATAAAAATAATCTCTGGGAGCTGGGGTTGTTGCTCAGAGGTAGAGCACTTGTCTGGCACATGCGGGGACCCTGGATTCGATCTTCAGCAGCACATATAAATCAATAAACTAAAGGTATTGTGTCCAGCTACAACCAAAAAAATTTTAAAATAAATAAATAATCTCTATTTCTAGAAAACACATTTAAAAGGTCATATTTTTGCAAGCATTTTGTTACTAGGTGCATCTAGATTACCCCAAGAAATGCTCAGATTATAAAATACTAAAAAATAAAACAAGAAAAGCCCAAGACATATATAAAGGGAACACAGCATGAACAAAAAGAATGAGAATGAATAACAAGCAAAACAATGACTAAATATTACATTTCTAAACTTTAGAAACCTAATGCCATAATGTCATAAGATCTTGGACTTGGGAGTAAAGAGAGATATAATCATAACTTACTGTGTGTAAAGTTAGATAAATCTGATTGGATAGAAGAGATTGTCCCTCTTGACTTGCATGCAATAATTTCTTGTTTCCCAAGATCTCCTTTGTCTCGGACATGCTGAGGTGAATCAGATCTATAAATTTTTCTAATAGCTACTAAATGGCTGCCATTGTAGAGGCAAATTAAAAGTTCACCAAGAATAAGTAGTGATTAAATGCTTCATAATCTGACTCTTATTAATTCTTCAAGTTCTCAATTCTAATCACCAATATATGTCATATCAATCTCTTGGAAATAACTAACATGGGTTATTTATTTTATGGTTTCATCAGTGATTAATTTCCAAGAAAGTTAATTAATTACTGACTGCCAAAATGATCAGTAAATATTTTTCAACACTATGTTCCTGTTCTTCAAGATTAAATCATAACTGTAATGCCTAAACGTGGATATAGTTAAATGCTCAAAGACTTCCTCCCTATCCAAATGAATCTGTAAGGAAATTCAGTTGGGTAGAGTTTGTAAAGTCCTTCTCCCTCATAAATGGACTAGTTCCAGGCATTCTGGGTGTAAATTAAGTATCAATAGAAATTAGTCCTGATTGGAATAAGAGTAGGTATAAATTTAAATGTTCTATGTATATTTAACAATTATATTTTAAACACAAAGAATCATATGTTCATACTAATTGTGGAATATTTTCACATTACAAAGGAGTATAAATATGGTTAGTCTTACTACTACCCCCAAAATAACTACTATTTAAAATCAACTCTAAAAATCTATATACTCAAGAGATCTTTAATCATTTAATTAAAATTAAAAGGATGAATATTTCTATTATATCCCCACTGTATAGATAAGAGGTCTAAAGAGAGGTCTACAATTTACCCAAACTCATAGTTACTATTATGGATTAGATAATAGGTGTCCCCCAAAAGCCCATGTGTGAGACAATGCAGAAAATTTCAAAGGTGAAATGATTGGGTTATGAAAGCTTTAACCTAATTAGCACATTAATTTGCTGATAGAGCTTAACTGGTTGGTAACTGTAGGCAGGTAGGGTGTGGCTAGAGAAGCTGAGTCATGGGTGTTCTGTCTTTGGGTTTATATTTTGTCCCTGGAGAGTAGAGCTGTCTTTGCTTCCTCATGCCATGTCCTGAGCTGCTTTCCTCTGTTTGCTTCTACCATGATGTTCTACCTCACTTCCAGCCCAGAGTAATGGGGCCAGCTGTCTGTGGACTGAGACCTCTGAAACTGTGAGCACCAAATAAACTTTTCCTCCTCCCAAATTGACCATGTCAGGTTTTGGGGTCATAATAGCCAAAAAGCTGACTAAAATAGTTACTAAGTATAGAAGTAAGGTAGGTATATTGATTATAGTTTGTGATGTAATAAATAGCATGTTATATTTTGTACTTAACATTGCCACATGAGCATTTGTCCAATTAATAAATATTTTTGGAAAATGCAATTTTAATGAAGCATGCAAAAAATACTCTTATCATGTGAGGTATCTTTTGTTTCACTGTATTTATTTTCCAGTGGCTGAGCAGCAAGGGTTATACTCAAATCATAAAGTAGTACACTGTTCCATTTCCCCACTGTCAATTTCTATATTCCATTTCTATAAAAATATGGGCAGCAACATCTCCATACTACTTCCTGCTGAAAGGGGGTAACGTTGGGGGAAATAACCCAAAGTCCTTGTTCACTGTCAGGTGGAGTATGGACAGTTAAGGGCATTCAGTATCAGAGCAATTCAGAGGTCCACAGTAGCAGATGGCAAGTAACTGGACAAGGCATACATACAGCAGGGATCATGCAAATGGCCAAAAGTTGTTGTTACTTTCCTGAGTTCAAAGTGGACCATGATGGAGCAACCTGTCTCCTAACTCTCCTGCAGTTGGCTTTCAACAAGTTTACCTCACATCCTCAGCATGAAAGTAGAGTTCCTTGGAGAGCCAGTCCTGCTCAAGAAACACGGAGTGGGGCTGCTCTCAGGTCCCTACTGGGGTTGCCAAGTTTGTTACTGAAAGCTTGGTCCTTGTCTCCAATGTCAATCCAATAACAAGGACATGGTTTTTGAGAAAAAGGAAAAATAAGATTTACTGTTTTACTAGCAAAGGAGAAACACAGGGGACTCCTGTCCCAAAGGATGTGATTCTCAATTTGTTTCACTGTTATCATAATACTGTACCATAGTATACTACAGTATAAATACACATAAATTTTATTCATACCTCTGATTATTTTCTTAGGACAAATTCATAGATATGAAATTATCAAATCAAAATATCTGACTATATTAAATTACTTTTATAATATAGCAATTATTTTCAACAGTATAGCAATTCCCAGCAGTACAGTGCAAAAGTGTCTACTTTACCGTATCCTTATCCCATATTGGATAGCATAAAAACATTCTTTTGTCCAACTTGACATAAGAAAAATACTGTTTTTAAAGCTTACCTGTTAGGGGGAGTGTCTTCTTTTTAATTGAATTTTTATGAGAGAATTATAGATTCACATAAACTTGTAAGAAATAATACATAGAGATCTGTATACATGCTGCCCAATTTTAAAATAAACAACTATTATAATTATAAAATCATAAAAATGCTACAGTCAAGATATTGACATTTGTATAATCCATCAACCTCCCTAGTTTGATTTATATGGTATGCATGTGGGTGGGGATGTGTATGTATTTAGTCTGGAAAATTTTAGCACATGTAGAGGTTCATGTGGAAATCACAATTGAAATACTGAACAGTGTCATCACCACAAGGTTCTCTCAAGCTCCCATTTTATAGTCCCACTCCCCTCTCTGTTCCCTTCACTGACCCATCCCTAATTCCTGGAACCCACTAATTTGCTCTCAACTTCTAAAATGCTGTCATTTAAAAACTGCTATAGAAACAGAATCATACAGTATACAACCTTTTGGTATTGGCATTTCTCATTCAGAACAAACTCCTGGGCACTCACCCAAGTTGTTGCATGTATCAGTGGCTTGTTCTTTTTTATTGTTGAGTTGAATTTCACGGTGTGCCACACCCCTCTTTTTTGTTAAACCCTTCACTTGGTGAATGACATCTAGGCATTTCCATTTTGGGACTATTATAGATTAAGCTGCTAAGAACAATACAGGCTTTTGTGTTTAAGTTATATTTCTCTGCAATAAAACTCAAGAATAAAATTGCAGTACTGTATGATAATTTAGTGTTTAGTTTTATAAAAATTGTCAAAATATTTCCAGAGTAGTTGTACTATTTTTCATCCTTATCAGAAATGTGTGAGTGATCTCTGTTTTCTGCATGTTTGCCTGCATTTTGTGTTATTATATTTTATTCTGGTTATTCTAGTAGGTGTTATGATGATCCATGTTTTTGTGCCAACTTGACTGAACCACAGGGTACCCAGATATTCGGTCAGGTCTTTTTCTGAGTGTCTGTGAAAGCATTTCTGGGTGAGATTAATCCTTGATTTATGACACTAAATCAAACAGATTGCCCTTCATAATGTGCATAGGCCTCATCCAGTCCGTAAAAGGCCTGAATAGAATAAAGAGAATGGCCTTCTGGGGTAAAAGGGAACCTCCTTCTAGCTGACATCCTGCAAGCTGAGAGAGCATGGGTATCCTTTCTTTAAATTCACACTGAAACACCAGCTCCTCCTGAGTCTCAAGCCTGCTGGCATTTGGACTAGTTCTACACTGCTGACTGCTTCTCCTGGTTCCCAAGCCTGGGATTTGGATGGGAACTACACCATTAGCTCTCCTGAGTCTTCAGTTTGCTGAATGCAGACTGTGGAGCCAGTCAGCTTCTGTCATCATATGATTCAAGTCATAATAATAAATCCCTTCTCTCTCTCTCTCTCACACACACACACATACACACTCACACATACCCTACTGGATCTGTGTTTCTGGAGAGCCCTGAATAAGACAAGAGTGGAAGATATTTTATTATTTTTATAATAAATATTATATTTATTTTATGTAGAGTTAAGAATCAGAGGTTGTGGTTGTCCTGCCACTAATTTGATGTATGGTCTTGAGAAGTTATTTCCTTCTCTGCAACATTGTTTCCACAAATTAGAAAATTCTTAGTCATCCTTTCAAGTTTAATTTTAATGAATATAAGTACAGATCCATGTCTGATTATGAAGGTTCAGAATTTAGGGAGAGTTTTTAAATTACAGGAAAAAAATCAATTTGCTTGCTGAATAGGAAATTATCTTTCTGGAGAACTAGTTAACACGTGGGCCCTACAGTATACTATTTACCCAACCTGCACAGAGCAGATAGATTTACTTCTTCTAAAAACTCCAAGGAACTCTTCCTTTCACCCTACAGGGCAATAAAAATCACCACAATGATATCATCCCATATATATTTATGAAACTTCTTTTTCTCTGAAAAAATTTGAAATCCTGGGTAGCATTCACAATATCCTCAAAAAAATAATAAAATAAAATACCTGGGAATCAACCTAACAAAAGAGGTGAAAGATTTATACAATGAAAACTACAGAACCCTAAAGAGAGAAATAGAAGAAGATCTTAGAAGATGGAAAAATATACCCTGTTCATGGATAGGCAGAACTAACATCATCAAAATGGCGATATTACCAAAAGTTCTCTATAGGTTCAATGCAATGCCAATCAAAATCCCAATGGCATTTCTTGTAGAAATAGATAAAGCAATCATGAAATTCATATGGAAAAATAAAAGACCCAGAATAGCAAAAGCAATTTTAAGCAGGAAGTGTGAATCAGGCGGTATAACGATACCAGATTTCAAACTGTACTACAGAGCAATAGTAACAAAAACAGCATGGTACTGGTACCAAAACAGGCTGGTGAACCAATGGTACAGAATAGAGGACACAAAAACCAATCCACAAAATAACAACTATCTTGTATTCGATAAAGGGGCTAAAAGCATGCAATGGAGAAAGGATAGCATCTTCAACAAATGGTGCTGGGAAAACTGGAAATCCATATGCAACAAAATGAAACTGAATCCCTTTCTCTCACCATGCACAAAAGTTAACTCAAAATGGATCAAGGAGCTTGATATCAAATCAGAGACTCTGCATCTGATAGAAGAAAAAGTTGGCTGCGATCTACATATTGTGGGGTCGGGCTCCAAATTCCTTAATAGGACACCCATAGCGCAAGAGTTAAAAACAAGAATCAACAAATGGGACTTATTCAAACTAAAAAGTTTTTTCTCAGCAAGAGAAACAATAAGAGAGGTAAATAGGGAGCCTACATCCTGGGAACAAATCTTTACTCCTCGCACTTCAGATAGAGCCCTGATATCCAGAGTATACAAAGAACTCAAAAAATTAAACAATAAGAAAACAAATAACCCAATCAACAAATGGGCCAAGGACCTGAACAGACACTTCTCAGAAAAGGATATACAATCAATCAACAAGTACATGAAAAAATGCTCATCATCTCTAGCAGTCAGAGAAATGCAAATCAAAACCACCCTAAGATACCATCTCACTCCAGTAAGATTGGCAGCCATTATGAAGTGAAACAACAACAAGTGTTGGCGAGGATGTGGGGAAAAGGGTACACTTGTACACTGCTGGTGGGACTGCAAATTGGTGTGGCCAATTTGGAAAGCAGTATGGAGATTCCTGGGAAAGCTGGGAATGGAACCACCATTTGACCCAGCTATTGCCCTTCTCGGACTATTCCCTGAAGACCTTAAAAGAGTGTACTATAGGGATACTGCTACATCGATGTTCATAGGAGCACAATTCACAATAGCTAGACTGTGGAACCAACCTAGATGCCCTTCAATAGATGAATGGATAAAAAATAATGTGGCATTTATACACAATGGAGTATTACTCAGCACTAAAAAATGACAAAATCATGGCATTTGCAGGGAAATGGATGGCATTAGAGCAGATTATGCTAAGTGAAGCTAGCCAATCCCTAAAAAACAAATGCCAAGTGCCTTCTTTGATATAAGGAAAGCAACTAAAAACAGAGCAGGGAGGAAGAGCATGAGAAAAAGATTAACATTAAACAGGGACGAGAGGTGGGAGGGAAAGGGAGAGAGAAGGGAAATTGCATGGAAATGGAAGGAGACCCTCATTGTTATACAAAATTACATATAAGAGGATGTGAGGGAAAAGGGAAAAAAACAAGGGAGAGAAATGAATTACAGTAGATGGGGTAGAGAGAGAATATGGGAAGGGAGGGGAGGGGGGTTAGTAGAGGATAGGAAAGATAGCAGAATACAACAGTCACTAGTATGGCAACATGTAAAAACGTGGATGTATAACAGATGTGATTCTGCAATCTGTATACGGGGTAAAAATGGGAGTTCATAACCCACTTGAATCAAATGTATGAAATATGATATGTCAAGAGCTTTGTAATATTTTGAGCAACCAATAAAAAAATTTTAAAAAATAAACCTCCCACTTAAAAAAAAAAAAGAAATCCTGGGTAGATGTTACTAATTAGACTTTAGAAAAGCCTCATGCAATCAGAATAACATCAGAGATGGCAAGAAAGCCGAATTTCCACATCTTCAAAAATGGGCTCAGAGCTCACATGAAAGCCAATTTACATTAGACTTGTGATGGTTTCTGCTGCTCTTGGAGCTGAGACGGTGATAAAGCTATCTTTCCTGAATCATTTGGCTCCCTGACTTCAAGTAGTCACTGGAAATAGTGTGCCAATAAACTCCTTTATTAGATCTTTGACATTATCCCTGCTCATGAACATAAAAAGGTACAATGAAAAATGATGGACAGAGAAAATAATAAAAAGGAGAACACTGAAGAGACCACAGAGTCTCTAATCTAATGTGGTCTATCTAGATTTCTACTTTCAAATGACATAAAGTGTCTGTCAGAAAAACAGATTTCTGGTACCCAACCCTGACTATCTGAAGCATCATCATAGAGGGTAGAACCTAGGAACATGAATTTTTAATAAGCACCCTGGGCAGTGCTTACTAGCAACCCGGTACAAGTCCATGGCCTGGCATTTGAGAATTACCTACATAGAGAAAAAATGTTTCTGGGGAAAAAAATATGCTTCTAAAGAAAAGTGTGTCCACTTGCAGCTGAGGCTAGGGCCCAGTTTCATAATACAGGCTCATTTTCAGTTCTTGTTTTATTCCCACGTTTTGTCTTGTCGTCCAGCTTACTTGAATGGCTCCAGTCCTGCATTCTGGAGATTCTATAGGTTGAGCCCTTCTTGCTAACAGCCGAGTTTTCATCTCTCCTCTCCGGAGGCACTGCCACTCTTCCCACCTCAATTCTGTTACCATGCCTCATAGTCCAATGTCCTTCATCCATTTGCTGGCTTTTCCATCTGCCTTTCTAGAGAAGTATTCTCTCCTTAAACCTCAGGCCAGTGGCTCAGCCCTACTGAGCTACTATAATGATGTCATTGTCCAGATGTTTCAGACTGATCTACCCCCAGAGCATTCATCACCATGGTTTCTCCAACTCTTAGGACATAATGTTACTTCAACCACAGGTCACTCTTGGATTTCCACAGCACCTGCCTAATGATAACAGTGAATCTTGCTGACATCATCTGTTCATCTGATGGAGACTTGGATGATTTATGCAACTCCTATCAAGTCTATCAACAGAATGTTTCAGTGGACCCACTTCTACTGCGTCCTGCTAAAAGCAAGTGGCCCTGTTTAGCTGGACTTGAACTCTGAAAAATGGCATTCTAGTTAATACTGTGTTTTCACAACCTCTGTCCCCCAGTGGACATAGCACATGCAAGGCAAGAGGGCAGAATACATGGTACACTTATTTATCATTGAATTTGTAGATATAAGGCCATGGAATAGAAACTAGGAGACTTGGAGATAGATAGTAAGTAGCCCTCCAATAAATGATGAAATGCAAGCCTTGGCTATTGGAGGATGCTCAGGGACATGGGAATGCATTGGTATGGGGAGTTTGCCAGTAAGTAGAGTCCTAAAGTCCTGGGAGTTCAGCTCCAGCATCAGCTCTTATTCCTTTTACTCATTTAATATATAAGTGAACTTTCCCATTTCAGGTTTTGTATTGCAAAGGAACACAACTCATAGTTCTCTCGGGAGAGCAATAGGAACAAATTAGCCAGTATTTACCAAATCACCTGAAAACGTACTGAGCCAAGTAGCTTTGCACATCCATTTTCTCCTGGGACTCCAGATTACACTTACTGTATGGTACAAAGAACTCTATTCCCCATCAAATCCAGATCGAGCGGGAATGAGGTGTGATTTTCCTAGGAACAAGTGAGTAGTAATTGAAAAGCAGAGCACGGAATTCAAGTACCATTTAGAGATTTATTTTAACTTGATGTATGCTTTGTACTTATTAAATCATAGCATAGCACTTTGCTTATCTGTAGGGAGAAAGAAAAGACTGTAAATATGAAAAACACAGCCAGAAAGTAGAAATGCTTTAACCATTTCATTTTGGCCAAAGCACTTGCCCTTCTCCCCAAACCTGTGAAATTTCATTGTCATTAAGTTTCACATACCAAGAAGACAAAATGACATGAGATTAGACAAATAAATATTATTGATTCACCTGTGAGATCACAGGCATCAAGGGCCTAATGCTTTGGCTAATACATAGTTAATGCTCATCAACTATTAGATACATCCCACAATCCTAGAAAATTGATGTTTAAACTTGCAAATATTTGTAGAACACTTCATAATTAACAAATATTTTATTAGTTTGTTTCTGGTTCATTTAATTCTTACCCAAACTCTCAGGAGTAAAAATCTTCATTCCCATTTACCATGAAGAAAATTAAGGTTGGAAGATATATTCTTTTCCTAGGGTTACCATAAGAAATACCACACAAGGGTACCTTGAAAGAATAGCAATTTAAATTCTCTTACAATTATGGAAACCAAAAGTCTGATCCTGAGGTGTTCGCAGAGATGGTTTCTTCCAGAGGTTCCAAGGGAAACTGTTCCATGCCCTCTCCTGGATTCTGGTGGTCCCTGGCAGCCCTGGGTGTTCCTTGGCTTGTAGACACATCACCCCAATGTCTGCCTTCACTTTCACACAGCGCTGTCCTCTGTGTGTCCCTTCTCATAGCCACATCAGTCATTGCATTCGGGGCCCACTCCTGTCCAAGTGTGGTCTTAACACCCTATTTCTAAATAAGGTCACTTTTTGGTTCTGAGTGAATTCTGTGGGGACACTACTCACCACTACAGAAGAGCTAAGCAATTTGCAAAGATCCACATAGTTCATAGATCATGAAGCCAAGTCTCAAACTAAGGGATATCCAATCCAATCCAAGTCAGGCAGTTTTTCCATTAGGTTATGCCTCCCAGGTATGAATGTGATGCTACCTGGCTGGAGTCACTCTACCTCACATTGGAAAAGAGCCTCTTGTTCTAAATTACAATAATTAACACAGAATTATACAGCTGGAAGTGCCCTGAGGAAACTCTAATAGTTGCCCTCAGCTTCAGCAAAAAGCTCAGGGTGTTCATCACACCCACAATACTTGAGCTGGACCCCTGACTATCATTTTCAGTAATCTCTCCAGCATCCCAACATCCTTTATGCACCTTTATGTTCAGCCAGATGAATTAAATAAGTGCCCATTTCCTTCTATCTTAATAAAACTTTACATTTTTGTTTCCCACTCTGCTTCTGGAAATGTCTTTCCCCTCAGTTCATATTTGTATACTCAAAATTTAAGTTCAAATTCATCCTTAAAGGCCAGGGCAGACACAAATGTCTCATCACCTTAATTCCCATAGCACCACCTCTTCACTTAAGGATGGTATCAAACAAAATTTAACTTTTATTATAGCTTATTCTTCTTTTTGCCAACTCTCCTGTTTCCTTCCTTCCTTCCTTCCTCCCTCCCTCCCCCCTCCCCTTTACATCCTCCATTTTTCCTTCTATTTCTTTCTATAAATACACCTGTGAGTATATGCATGTGTGCACACACAGTAAGCTCTTCATATTCATAGATTCTGTATTTGTATATTCAACAAATTGCAGATGGGAAAATACTTGAAAATTATGAGTCTGTACTAAACATGTATAGTTTTTTCTTGTTATTATTGTCTAAACAGTATGGTATAACAACAAATTACATGGCATTTGGATTGTATTAAATATTATAAGTAACCTAAAGTTTACATAAAATAAACAGAAGGATATATGGTAGATTACATGCAAACATTATGTTATTTTATATAAGGTACTTCAGTATCCAAGGCTTTTGGTGTCAGCAAGGATCCTGGAACAAATCCCCCATGAATATTAAGGGATAAGTATACATACATGCTCAGTACATATGCTTACACACACACACACACACACACACACACACACATATATATATATATGCATATGCACACATGTGCACTTTCTCACACACACACACACACACACACACACACATACACACATGCACGCGCATATACATCTAGTTCCAAAAGTAGAAATAAAACTCTTAGAGAAGAAGACTCATACCTTACTATCTCTCAGAGTGTCAGTGTGATAATCTTTGTACCAGAAGATTGTAATAACTCCCTAATAAATAAATGAATGGCTTTGTAAGTTTAAATTAGTTGAAATTAATTACTTCAATAAATTAACTGAATAATAGATTTAATAAAGAAAGAATTATTAGACTTTAATAAGAATAGCTGATTTTAAATATAAGCTAATAATTAATAAGGGATGAGGATCATTTAAAAATATTATGATCTAATACAATGGTCACAAAATCATTAAAAGATATTCTCATCAATATAAAGTCAGAGGCATAACATAGGTTCAGGAGCTGTCGAAATAACTTGGTCTCTATTTCTGTGTTTAGAAATGTTTGAATTTTTTTTCAAGTACCTGCAGACTCTTTCTTTGGGATAAGTCTGATTGTGTTTGAGATCATCACTGTCAAATCATTAAAATTCCCACAGATCTATAGTACATATTTTGATGATAACATTGATGGTACATATGTCCCACAGCATTCCTGTTTTATTTGACTAAGAGTGTTAAAGACTGATGATTTTTATGTCACTTTACAAGCTTTACCAACTTGACATTAAGTCCTCTGAGTATACCTGTACCTAATATTGCTTGACCTTAAACATATGTTCATAATGGTCATGAAACTGTCTAAGGCTGAGAAGATACTAAATCAAAAACAAAAGGGAACAAACAGCTATTTGGTATAATTTAAGTCAATAAATTGAAAATCTTTTTTTTATTGGTTGTTCACAACATTACAAAGCTCTTGACATATCATTTGTTGCACTTTTTTTTTTAATTTCTATTCTTTTTTCCGTGTGGTGGGGAGGGAGTTTACTGGAAGTAGGAGACCATCCTTTTAGCATCACTTAGTGCTACACAGAAGTTTGATCCTCAGAAATTCTATAAAGAAGTGTGGAATGGATGTACAGCTGATTCTCATTTAATTAATGGAACTACACAATCTTATGATAGGGCCTTAAAGATCATCTGATCATGGGTCTTAACTGGAAATGTCTGTATCAGAGTATAGTATACATTTTGCCCCCAGAGCCTCAAGGGTAGCAAACAATGTTCCATCTCTAGACAAATTCAAGGTCAATTGATGGTATCTCCTTGAAACACTGATAAATATCAGCACATTGATAGATATTCTGAGCCTGGGATCTGGAGGATAAATAGTATATTCTTGCTTTCACCTGTTCAAACACCACAAGTGGCCAGTGGCTACTGTGTTAGTGTCCTCAGAACATTTCCACCATGGTAGAAAGTTCTCTTGAACAGCACTGCAAATATTTCAGAAATCAAAATAAAACATAGGCACTTCATCATGTTGAAATATGCACAAGCCAACCTTTAACAAATAGGTTTATAAATCCATTTTGAGATGACATATCACTTCTTTATTTCTTCTCTCTTTCATGAGTCATGATATGATATTGGCTGGTCTCCTATAAACTAGTGTGGGTGTATGTGGGTGTGTCAGAATTGGTGTGGAGATGCAGAAAGAGTCATAATTATTGGCCACTCTGACTATTGAATACTTCCCTGCCATGAGGCGATTTAGCCATGCTGGTCAGCAGAGGATACCTCTGGACAATTTTCCTGAGGACTCAAGCACCCAGCAGAATAATGAAGATGTTATCAGAGAGCCCTTATTCTAAAATTTTGCGCTTGCAAAACCCTAAATTAAAAGCAGTAATGGAAACTAGGATATATTCAGGGTGGTCAGGGTAGTAGGAAGGACAGAGAGAGATGCAGGCCAATGCAAAACATTACTGATTAGAGAGGTGGGAGGGAGCCAAAGACTGATTGGGTGGCACAAAACCCCCTTTGACCTGATTGTCATAGACTCCCAGTTCCATCAAGCAATGGATAACTGGGAACACAGCTAATAAATAGATGTTTTCTTTCTTCTTCTTTTTATAGCTTCTCTCTCCTGCTATTTTTCTTTGGATAAGGCAGTGGAAATCTAGCTGAATGCTGACAATGCTTCTGGCTGGTTTTATAATGACACTTCAGTGGTGCCAAGTTCCTATTGCCCTCTTCTCAGGACTCCCATAATAGCCATGCACTGCACCTCTCCCCTGGCCTCCAATGTTCAGGCTGCCTGGCATTCTCTAACTGCTGTCACTTACAGTTCCTTTCAGCATAAATACAACTGTGAGCTCCTGGAGGACCAAAACTCTTGTCATATTTGTCTTTCTGGCCTCTGACAGGTCTTAGCATGGTGCCCCGAACATCTGGATGCAACAAGGCATTGACATTTCTTGTGAATTCTTAAGTCAGATTTCCTGGATAAAAATTTCTTCTCTGTCACTTGCTAGCTGTGCCATTTTGAAGGTAGACCTCCCTGCCTGCAGTCTCATTTCTGTCCTCTGTTAAAATGGTGACAATATCCTCAGGAAGCCACGGTAAAGTTTAAAAGAGTTAATCCAGTGTCCAATGCAAGGTAAGCATTCATAAAAGTTGTCATTTGGGGTATTAAGTAATATACATTAAACCCAACTGCTTAAATTTGCTCTGTGCCAGATAATGGGGATTTTAGAGCTAAGAGAAACATTAAGCATATCCATAAGCTTTTTACAAATGAGAACACTGAGAGGCACACAAGGGACTGCACTTGCCCAAGTTCACAAACTGGTCAGTGGCAGGCTGGGGAATAGAGGCTGGACTCCTCAGGGGCAGGTTTTCCCCTTTATCCCACTGCCCAAGACCTTCTGAATGTGCAGAGCCTACTGTAGGCACTGTATGGTAGAAAATGTCAGACCAAGGATTCTCTGTATTGTATCAACAATTGAAAATTTAAGGCCCACTAATAGCAGCAGAGATAGACATGGCCCTGTCACACTGTCTGTAAATTCATCTTTCCAAATGGCATGACTGCAGCGCACTCCCTCAGATGCCTAGCTTTCTGATAGACAGCTTCACGTGTCACACAAAGTATGAAGGATGATGTCATTTTGTCAAAGCAGAGGACCCAAGATCAATTATTATCATATCAACACAATTCAACATACATTTCTAAGAATTCTTCTTTTTAAAATATTTTATTTAAATTACATGGTTAAACTGACAATCTGCTGTCCCCACATGCCTACAATTTATTCTGTGCAGCAACTCAAAGATGCAAGCCTAGCTTTTAACATTTGCTTTTGAAATAATTTCCGTGGGTCAGAACTATGAGATTTCCATAGTGGGGAAGAAAAATAGACATTGCAACTAGCATTTCAAAAGCCTCTGCTCTGCAAAATGGAAAGTGCTAATAGAGCACAAATTGTAGAGCTCCAGTCTGCTCTGGGTCTTAAGTCAGTCCTGAGGATGCTTGGCATTGAAGCAGGCTCTTTTCTAGTTGAGCCACACATGCATGACTACATGATTCCAGAGACCTCAGCAGTAAAAATTTGGCTACACAGAACACTTAGCATGGAGTAAGATACTGAGAAAATTTATGGCAAGTAATTTGCCAAGCATTCCAGCAGCAGTTTCAGAGTGTGTGCCTTCCAAATACTATTTATTTATTTATTGAATGTTTTATTTATTTAACAGAGCTACTATAGTCCATAAGCCTCAAGAATTAAACTTGTCCCAAAGCCTACAATTGGAATCTTTAAAGATTCAGTTTTGTTTTATTTATCGTGTGTGTGTATGTGTGTGTGTGTGTGTGTGTGTGTGTGTGTGTGTGTGTGTAAGTGTGTTTACCTTAACTTGAGACACACCATCATAGAGCTGGAAACAATCTTTTGAACAGAGAATGGAATATTTCTCCTAAAGTAGTAAAAATCTTTAGATGCAAATTTGAAAGGAACCTTAAAATGTGTAAAGAAGAGATAATAAATGGTGTCCTTGAGCATAAAAGTTTTCAATATTTACTGGAATATACTTAGCTTTTGGTAGAAACCCAGAAGCATTTGTCCTAAGCCTTAAACTCTAGCAGCATAGATTGAAAATCAATGATACAATGCAATCTGAGAGTCAGAGAACAAACTTGCTACGGAGGGGAAGAGCTGAGTTTCTAGAGAGGTGGCTCACCTCCAGCCCAGTGTTCTTTCTATGACAATGTGCTGCTGGCTTTCACATTTTTGCAAGTGGGCATCAGGTGGCATAACATCTAAAAAGTATATACCCTTCGGAGCTCATTTGTATATCATGGAAGTGGGACTGAAGTTGTGGCTCCACTAGCTCTTATCCAAACTACAATGTTTACCAACATAAAAAGTCAATTACAACTATTAGTAATCATTACTATTAGTAAGTTATTGAATACATCTTATTTCCTCCTTCAGTTAGACATAATCTTTTTTAAAACATTTTTTAACCTTTATTTTATCTATTTTTATGTGGTGCTGAGGAGCAAACCCAGCAATTCGTACATGCCAGGTGAGTGCTCTACTGCTGAGCCACAACTCCAGCCCCTAGACATAATCTTAATATCTTAATATCATATCTTAATATCATAATAATCTTAATATCACTAATATCATAAACATTATTAAATCATATTGTCTTAGTTAACAAAAATTTTTATTTTGTTCTTTTTTATACTTATGACAATATTACTATTAAATATTAATAAATGGTACCAAAGTCTAACAGAAGGAGGCAGTATCTGTGCACTTAACTACTCAGGGAGTGGGAGGGAGAAGGGGATTTCATTAAAATGTGACCGATAGCTTCATGCACTGCAAACAAACTCAAATGCCAGCTTGTTTCAAATTACTGCCATTATATCCTAATAACAAAGTACCTACTGGGAAATAATAAACAATAATAGCTCTTAGCAATTGAATAATACATTTATTCACGGATCTGAAAGTTCCTTGGAAGCATTAAATAATTAAGTTTCACCACATGCCTACAAGTTAGGTATTAGTTCCCTGTTTTATAGATGTTCTCATTGCATATGAGCTACAGCCCACATTTATGGGAGTATTGGAGGAAAAAAATCCCTCTGAAATAAAATGTTTTCAGATTCACTGGGCAGTGTAATGATCATGGCTATGTCCCAAGTGATACCCAGGAGGCACTGAAAAATTAATGCACATTGAACATACCTAATTTAATACTGAGAAAGTTGAGAACCAAGGAAAAACTGGCCCATCAAGATGCAGAACTCAACCTCTGGTCATCGATGCATTTAAAGCTTCTGCATAGCAAAGGAAAGAATCAACAGAATTAAGTGGCAACCTATAGACTGAGAAAAAATATTTGCAAACAACACACTGATGAGGTTAATATAAAAAATTTATAAAGAGCTCATACAACCCAGTCATAGAAAAACAATCCAACTTAAAAACGGCTAAAGAACTTGATCAACATTTCTCCAAAGAAGACATGTAAGTGGACAACATCATTAACCATCAGGGAAATGCAAATCAAAAACCACAATGAGATCTCATCTTGCACTCATAAAGGTGGCTAATATCAAAATTCATGAAATACTAAATGTTGGCAATGGCCTGAATAAAAGGAAACACTTGTACACTGGTAGTGGCAAGATAAGATTGGTACAGCCTTTACGGAGAACAGTGTGGTTGTCCCTAAAGAAGTTAAAAATATAAACACTATATGACCACCTAGCAATCCCTCTTCTGGCATATCCCCAAAGAAAATAAATCACAACATATACAAAAACCTGCACTCCCATGTGCATTGCAGCATTATCACAATGGCCAAGATACAGAAACAACTGAAGTGTTTTTCATCTGATGAATGGGCAAAGAAACTGGTACAATGTATGTCCATATACAATGGAAGAGTATTTAGCCTTTAAAAAGAAGATTTTGCCATTTGCTACAACCTAGATGAACCTGGAGAACATTATGCTAAAAAAAAAAAAATAAGTCAAACCCAGCTGGCAAAAAATTGTATGGTTTCACTTATAAGTGCAATCTTTTTTAAAAAAAAATATTATCAAATTGAGACAGTGATTACCAAGCATGGATGAATGGATGCAGTATGCAGAGGAATATAGGTCAATGGTTACAAAGTAGCAAACATGTAGAATAACAAATCCAGAGATCTTATGTCCAATAGGAGGAGTATAGTTAATAAAACTGGGCTATATTTGGGAATCTTGCTGAACAAGTGGACTTTAACTGCTCTTAAAACAACAAAAAGGGAGTTACTGTGAGATGATGAATATGTTAATTTGCTCCACTATGTAGTAACCATTTTACTATTTATATGTATCCTATAACATCCTGCTGTATATGCTAATTATATGCAATAAAAATTAAATTAAAAAGCCAACCTGATATAGTGGTACATGCCTGGAATCCTAGTTACTCAGAAGGCTGAGGCAGGAGGATCGGAAGTTCAAGTCTAACCTGGGCTGCTTAGCAAGACCTTTCTCTAAATTAAAACCAATAAAAGGCTGAAGATGTAGCTAAATGGTAGAACACTTGGCTAGCTGTAAGTAAGGCTTTGGGATCAATCCCCAATAACTCATACACACAACTTTTAACTAGAAAACATAAAATAAAATATTGAAGCCAAAAGCTTGTGAGGAGAATGGCTTTCACAAATGCATTTTATATATCACACATAAGTGAACACAAACCTCAATAAAAAGAGTTTAAACCACAAAAGGTTAGCAAAGGAAAGCTAGAAATCATGAAAGGTTACTTGTCTTGTTTGTTTTTCAAGAGGAAAAGTGAGAACTAGAGTACAATGAGGCTCTTCTACCTCTGCACAGCCAAGTTAGTTTTGCACAGGACAGTTTAAAAATTTGAGAAAATAAAGAAAAATTTTGGTTGGCAAAAGTTTATTTTCCTTTTTTTTTTTTTTTTTACAAATTTGATCTAAATTAGTGGTTGGTAATATAGAGAAGTTCCTTTTTGTATGGGGTGAAAGTTGAAAGTGGTTTTTACATTTTTAAATAGTAGAAAAATAATGGAAAGAATAATTTTTTGATAAGTGAAAATTAGATGAAATTCAAATTTTAGTGTCCCTATATAAAGTTTTATTGGAACTACTGGGTCAGGGCTCCACTCATTTGTTTTCTTACTCTCTGCGGCACCCTTCACATTGCAATAAAAGAGTCAGCTAGGACAACAAACACATTTTAGTCTAAAAGCCCAAACTTTCTATGACCTGATTCCTTAAAAGAAAGTTTGCTGACTCCTGTGCTCCTGGACATATCTCAGAGAAGTCCAAGCTGTGCTTCTGCAAATAAATTATGTCCTTCTGCATTTTTTTAAACATCCATGAGCTTATCAACGTTTCAGCAAACATACCAAGTGTCCAAGAATTTTTCAACTACCAATACCTTTTCTTCAAACCATACTTGAACAGATATTTGCTGCTTAAAACCTTTTTGTACCACCATTCCATTCATTAGTGGCTTTCACAAAAGCCATATGAAGTGCCAATGGAAAGAATTATCTTTTCTGCTTTACAAGGGACAGGGACTGAGGCTTCAAAAATTCAAGGGGCCTTCTTAAGTGCACTGTTTTCTAAGCAAAAGGTTCTTCCCTGAACCCAGAACCCAGGTGATCCTAGGACTACAATCCATCTCACAGATGAAAACAGGACAGCTTAGATGATAAAAGCCAAACACATAATAAGCACAAAAATAAATTGCAAGCCCATCCTGTGTATGATTACCTTTGGAAGGATATCCAGAAAGACCCATATCTCCACTATATTGAAGAGAAAGTTAAGAGAGACTGTTCTTTTGTTTAAATTTTCATGATATACATATGTTGTCCATTAAAAAAAAAAAGGTTTTTAAAAAGTCTCCAAACCAGTATAGGATAATCAAATGGTAACATCTCTCACCACTAAGAACTGTCTCTTTCTCTTTGAGGAAACATTTCATATGGTTTTGTTGGCCCAAAAGTAAATGAAGATTTCCAATCAAATGCTAATCAGAGGTCAGTGTAGCCCTTGACACAAAGTTCACCTTGAAGGATGCATGATGAAAATGGTGAAGCACATCCCTGTCACCATGCCAGCAATGGCAGACAATGGAGGAGGAGCTCAACAGAGCCTCATCACAAGCTGCAATTATCAAAATAATTTTTTATTCTTCCAGTCATCTGAAAACAGAATAGATGATTAATAGATCTAGAATCTATATTCATCGAATATATACCACTTATTGATCCTCATGATGCAGAATTATAAAAATAATCATATAACTGAAGGAACCATTATAGGTTTTCTAGTGTAATTTTTTTCATTAGTTAACTACCATCATATTTGCCCTACCTCCAAACCAGCCATGATGTTTTTTCCTCCTTTTTCTTTCTAAGTAAAACGAGTATCTTTTCCTCTTTCATATTCATATCCTGCCCACACTTTAAGGCTCTACTCCTATGAATTCCTAATGGACTTTACTGGTGTCCATTTCCAATGGAACTTATTTAGATTCCTTCATCCTTCTGGGTTTTCTATTTTATATGGGTAATAGGGTTATGAATAATTTATAGTCTTTTGTTGCAAGACCACATTTTTAAAACAATTATATAAAAGAGGTTTTATGGTAACTGAATTTTGGTAAAACAATAGAAAATGAAAAACAGCTGAATTCATACAGAGTAGTGTATAATATAAAGTAGTTCCCCCCAAAACAAATAGGTCTTGATTCCTTGGGAGTTTTCTTATACAGGGGTTCACTGTGACCCTGCTTGAAGAATAAATCAAGTAATCTCAGAACTTTAAAGCTTAAAGGAACCTTAAGGACCTTCCAGAAAACTTCTAGCCTTATACCTAAAATATGAATGTCTAAAATAGTCAGTGCCTTACCCAGAATTAAAACCTGGGTCTTCCAGAACTTGATGCCTCTCTCTTCCCCATTCAATCCTATTGCATCCTCTAATAGTTATTTTTAGCTGGTGATGTTCATTGCTTAAATGTATATTTAAGGGCTTTGCTCTTGTTAACATTGGGTATGTACATTTTTTAGGAGAAACCATAACTTCATTAAATAAACTCAGGGCATACTTTAGGGAATGTGGAAAATTGTACAAATTCTCTAAAATTTTCAGGTATGGCCTTCTAGAGAGCTGGAGTGGGGCACAGCCCTATGGACCCAGCCCTTTCTCACCTCCACAGACCTAAACACTTGCTGTTGCTATCTTCCATCATTTTTTTAGAAACTGTCTCTCTAAATCCAGCTTATATTATTTTATCCCAATTTTATTGCAGTTTGGTTATAATTTACCAAACATAAGTAAATTTTCATTTAATGATTACTTCAACAAATGTGGTTGCCAAATGTTGGTTGCTGCTCTACCCCTAGGACACTGTGGTTACTCCTAATAAAAAGGATAGGATCAGTAATTACCATTGGGAAATGCTTACAGAACATCAGGTAATGTACTAGGTAGGAGCTTTTCACATGTGATCTCAATTAGAATGTGAAACAGCTCCCTTCACCCAGAACTGCAAGTAGGAATCAGGATTCACCCCTATGTTAGTCATCATCTGAAGCCTGGTCCCCCAGGAAACAGTCTTTCCTGTTAAGGCTCACTTCTAGCATTAGCGGGAGATACTACCATACAGGTTAAGTCAATGGAGCCCATGCCATTATTCAGATAAGTATAGGAGTTACTGGACATAGAGCAAGGAACTCTAATTCTTCAGAGGGCTATAGGCCAAATCTTTGAGAAATATGTGGCATTTGGGCAGAATCTTAAAGAATGACTACTACATCTATTTAACACAAGAGAAAGATGGCTTGGTGAATAGAGAAAAACTTCTGGAAAGGGCACACAGTTGTTGTTGTTTAACATTATATTCAAGGAATTGCAGGCTGTCTGGTATGCTGAGAATAAGTGAGACCAAGGTTCCCGCTGAAGATGAAGAGGTGGTTGGGGTTGGCAAGCCAAGCAATGGAGTTGGGACCTCACCTGTGAGAAAAGGATAATTGCCAGAGGCTTTGAAGCAAAGAAGTGACGTGGGCAACATCAGATTTAGAAGACTCCCTGTGGGGCTTAATGCAGACAGGGAGATAGAGGTGAGTGAGGAAGGGATCACAGTGGCCCAGTTGAGAAGGCACAAGTGCTGGAAGTCAGATGGTGGTAGTGAGGACAAGATGTGTTGAAGAAGTGCTTCAGAGGCTGAATCCACTGTGCCTCATGACCAGTTAGAGATGAAGGGCCAAAGAGAGAAAAGAATAAGGTGATGCTCATGCTTGCAGCTTAGGTAATAAAAGGGTTTCGATGCCATTAAACAGAGCCAGCAGAAGCAAAGTTGGAAAGGAAAGATAATGAGCCCAGTTTTAGAACTGCTGACTTTGGTGTGATGTGTAGAACATCCAGATAGAGCTGTCAAGATGGCAGCCCCCGCACCAGAATGGAGTGTGAGGTAGGTCTAGGGGAGAGGTGCCAGGAAGGGAGTCATCAGGGCTCCTGTGGTAATTAAAGCCAATTGTCTGTTCAACAAATATTTATTGAATGCCTATTGTGTGCCAGAAGCCATTTTAGATGCTAGGGATATGGCAGTAACTAAATACTTTTTTTTTTAAAAAGACCAGTCCCCATGGGGCCAAGAGGTTATGTATACAAAGGAATCCACAATTACAAATTACATTAAGTGCCAGAGAGGAAAAACAAAGTGTTATCACAAAGAACAACAGGGGCTTATTATTCTAGATATTATTCTAGATAGAATGGGGTTGGGGGACAGGAGATGGTCAGGTCCTCTCTGAGACATGGGGCATTGAAACTGAGACTGAAAGCCTGATAAAGAGTTCGCTACTACCACGTATAAATACATAAATGTCTTCCAACAACTAAAAAAAAAAAAAAACAAAATAAAAAGATTTAGCTAAGTGAAGAACACTCCACTCCAAGTGGAAGATCCTGGAGTTAGAGTTTTCAAGATCCTTGAACTAGAAAGAATTAGTTCCCAGAACTATGTGAAGTCCATAGAACTAGAAAGTGTTAGTTTTCAAAATCCTGAAAAAGGTTCATGTGATCAAAAAATAATGCATGAGTCCAGGATGAGAGATGGGAAAGGATAAGTTCAAGCAGAGCTATTTCTCCAGGGAGTCTGTAGCTTGAGACACAATATCAATCTACCAATCAATCATCAGTGTATGGAATCTAGAAATCATTATTTAAGTCAGGCATGGTGGCGCATTCCTGTAATCTCAGTGGCTCAGGAGGGTGAGACAGGAGGGTGGAGAGTTCAAAACCAGCCTCAGCAATGGCGAGGCGCTAAGCAACTCAGTAAGACTCTATCTCTAAATAAAATACAAAATAGGGCTAGGGATGTGGCTAGTGGTTGAGAACCCCTGAGTTCAATCCCTGGTACAAATACACACACACACACACACACACAGACACACACACACAATATTTAATAAAGGCAGCAGGGGCAGAAAATCCTGCAAAAGAAATCTAGATTTTGATCATTTCCAGCACAGTATGAAACTCTTTCCTCTCAATTACTATAAATAAAAGAGTCACTATTCATAGCAAATTTCTCCATCAGAATTATTCTGTTCCAGAAAAGTTAGAGGAAGGCTACATGAGGTGCTTTGGTGAGTTTCAAGATGCCATAGAATGGAAAACCAAAATGAGGTAATTTATACAACAGACTACCATTAGGTTAAAACAGAATGAAATACTGATACATTCTACAACTTGGATGAACTTTCAAAACACTATGTTCACTGAAAGAAGAAAGTTTCAAACGTACATGTATTTTTTGATTCCACTAATATGAAATTCCCATGACAGGCAAACCCTTACAGACATAAAGTAAGACTAATGGTTTTCGGGATTGGGAGAGAGGGGAAATGGAACATTACTGCTCAATGGATGCAAGGGTTTTCTTTTACGGTGTTGAAAATGTCCTAGAATTGGATAATAGCAATGTATGCAAAACTCTTCGAATATACTAAAGCTGTTGAACTGTATACTTTTATATGTAAATTGTATATTAATGAACCTGTCTTTTTAGTGTTGAGAGGCATCCCAATAGTCTCAGTAGATGACACACCAACATACAGATAGATCTAGATAGCTTGCTTATGTAGGATTTTGCCTGAATTGATTTTTTAAAAGATGATATCATCTTTGATGAGCTGCAATTGAATGAGTTATGCCTGTATTTGATAATGACTTTGGAAGTTAAGTTCCATAAAGTTATTTTTTACCTGGAAAGGTGCTAAAAAAAGGCTTTAGTAATTCATCACATAAATATATGAAGATGACAGAATCCATGTGCCTTATAAAACTGTCACTTATTACCATGTACAGGTAATCTTATCACTCATGCTGAATAAGACCTACCCATCAAAAATGAGGCAGAGCTGTACTTCAGTGGGGCTTCAATGAGGCGTCGGATACTAGAGCTCACAGGACACTTTCCTCAATGAAGCAGAAAATGTATTTGGCATCCAGCTTATCATTCCAGCACTGGCCTGCTTGTTTCTGTTTGTTTTGGGTAAGTTTTAAAATTTTAATACATTTCCAGTTTAAAAATCCCAGTTTTCAGTGGCTCAGGAGGCTGAAGCAGGAACCATCACAAGTTCAAAGCCAGCCTCAGCAACTTGGTGAGACTCTGAGCAACTTAGTGAGACCCTGTCTCAAACTAAAAATAAGAAGGAACTGGGGATGTGTCTCAGGGCTCCTAGGTTCAATCTCTATTATAAAAGAAAAAAAAGGAAGAAATAAAGAGGCCCAGTGATTCAAGATGCTGAATCCTTATAATACCTTATAACAAAAAGTTTTCAGGAAGTATTGAAAAATAAGGATACATCAATTTCTCAATTCTCCTTGACAACTTATGATAAAAAATGAATGGTTATCTGGAATTTATGTCAATCTGGAGAACATGGTTTGACACTTTTATTATGAATGTTATATATATATGAATATTACATATATATGTATACATGTATACACATGAGTATATAATAAGGATTCATACAATTACCCAATTCCTTAGAAAATAAGATACAAATGAATGAATAGATAAGTAAGCAAACAAACTAAGTAGAGGAGCTCAAGAAAAACACTTTGATATTAACAAATAAACAGTTTGGTATTTTATGGGTCTCAAAGAACATCTGCTCTGCAAAATTAACATCTCAGAAAGAACCTCATTTCACATGAGGCATAGCAGGGAAAGGGGACTTTGTACATTTACATTCTAGTAAGTGGCATGTCAGCTTTCAGTTTTATACTAGCTCAAGTCTGATAGCAAGTCCAGAAAATTTCTAATGTGACACGGGATGCTATTACTAATGTGATTCTAATTGCCACCAGGTAAAAAACATATAAATATGAAACAGAAAGTAAATAATTATATATAATAAAAATGATCTATCATATAAATACCATATCTATCATATAGATAACATATAGATAGATAGATCTAGATAGCTTGCTTATGTAGGATTTTGCCTGAATTGATTTTTTAAAAGATGATATCATCTTTGATGAGCTGTGACTGAATGAGTTATGCATGTATTTGATAATGACTTTGGAAGTTAAGTTCCATAAAGTCATCTTTTACCTGGGAAGGTGCTATCTATCTATATGTTGGTGTGTCATCTACTGATTTTTATGATATATACTTATCACATAAATATCCTCAAAACTAATGCATATCTGAAAAAGTATTTAATTTTATTGGTCTTGATGATTTTGCTCATTTTATAAAGAAAAATTGAGGCATTAAGATACCTTTACATACATGAATATATGTGTCTTCCTTAGTCTGTGGACAAGTCTCAACTGTCCATGGTCTTATTGGGAAGAAACATATTCAGAATTTTCTTTAATCTCTTAGAATTTCAAATTCCTATATCACTGGGCATTTTTTCTTTTGCCAGATTAAATATATTTTCAATCCAGGTGTGGTGGTGCACACCTAGCAGCTCTGGAGGCTGAGGGAGGCAGATTGAGAGTTCAAAGCCAGCCTTAGCAACAGCAAGGCACTAAAGCAACTAAGTGAGACCCTGTCTCTAAATAATACAAAATAGGGCTGGGGATGTGGCTCAGTGGTTGAGTGCCCCTGGGCTCAAATCCCTAGTAGTAAATAAATAAATAAAATAGTAAATATATATATATATATATACACACACACATATATATATATATGTATATATATATTTTTTCCAAATCTGCCAAATTAGCTATTGCTTTCTCCCCTTCTTTAAGTAGATAAGCAGCCCCTAAATAAATTTCCATTCCTCTGACAGTGAAAATTTTATTCATGAATCTACTCTAGACTCCAAAATTCAAAAGCAATATGAAGAAGAAAAAAATGGCATCAGAAGGAAGCAATTGAGAGGAAAACTAATAGGAAAAAATGATGCTTGCAGAAAGTAGAATATTTTTTCCTTAATATAAGGCTTTCAGTTAGTAACAACCAAATGTGACCTAAAATGACAGCAGAGGGCTAGAAGGCCATTAGGGAGAGATTTCATCAAACTTGGGGTTGAATAATCTCCAAAATGGATTCTCTACTATATCAATGCCCTGACTCAGAATTATTTCAAGTCATTATTTTATCTTTAGAGGGACACAGCATAAAGAAAGGGGAACTGTCCTCTTGAGGAGTCACCCCACCAGGTTAAAAATCATCACAACCAGGGTAGACAAGGTGAAGGCTTTGAGTCACCCTATCGCATCTCAGTCATCTCAGCTTTCAGATCAGTACACCTATTAGTGGCCCCATCCGCTTTAACTGTTGGTGTCCCAGATAGTAAAAAATTTATTTCTGTGACCTAGCAATTGCCCTCATCTGTCCCTAGTCCATCAGCAGAGGATTGATTCCGAAAGCCAAAACCACAGCACTCCACACAACAGTAAGTTACTGTAATAGACAGGGTGACTCAAAGGTAAGGACCACACAATACCCAGGGAGGGGCTGGGCCTCCCACAAACAGACCTCATTATTGATTTGCTTCCCAGTAAGCCGTAAGAAAGATGCTTAATTAATGACCATTTTGATTCTTAATTCATAAATAACCTTGATGGTCTAGTTTTCTCCTTCTTATTATAACTTTGGGTGACAAAAAAAATATCTTGAGTTTTGTGTGTTATTGAAATTATACTGAAATCTCATTTAAATGTTTTCAAGTATGAATTCTTTTCACATAAGATCATAGACTTTTAAAAAAATACAGCTGAAGGTTATTCTGAGGGATATTTCATTGCTGTAATTTTTCTTACTAATCATTTTCAAGGGGGAAAAAGATGGTTTTGCAGAAAATATATTTCCTCTGATAAGTTAACCACATGCACCTATTTCCTTGCGCATACCTCCTATAGGAAGTCATCCTTCACTCTATGGTGGACTACATATAAAGGGAACAAAGGAGAATCAGAGAGAAAGAAACAAAGAGGGCAAAATATCTCCTTTAAATATCAATCTGACCATTTCACATTTCCAAAATCACACATTCTCAAAACTCCTTTTTGCCTATAAAGTTCAAACACTTTAATGGCCTTTATGAGACCTTCCAGCAACTTCCCCCATCTCTTCTCTCATCCTCAGTCTCTACCACCAGCCCACATGAAGTCTGCATCCCAGAGCCATCAGCTGGCTTATATCCACTTGAATATGCCACACTGCTTCCTATCTCCCTGTCTTTGCACCTGCTATTTCCGCTACTGGAACTGCCATCCTTTCTCCTAGTTCCCTCTTCTGATGAACTCCTACTCATTGTGAAAGACAGTTCCCATCTGTATAAGCTTTCCTGAGCCACCCAAACAACTACCCACTCCCTTGTGTGAGTGCCAACCCTATACCTATTATTTACATCATTGTTGAGTCTATTATCTCACAGTTATAATTTGTTTTTAAATGTTTCTTTCATCAGTCTGAGTTTTCCCCATACAAGACCTGTGTACATTTCAACTTTGTATCATTAGCAATTAGCACCATTTCTGGCATATTAAAAAAAAAAAGTGTTCCATAAACGTTCTGAATGAAGCTAAAGAATGAAACATTGTCATCTGAAGAACAATGATTTTTTTTAAATCTTAGATAAAATATGTAGGATATTAATTTATATCTCATGGCACAATTGTGACTTTTTAAGCATTCTATTCTATCACTAGATCATGTATCTTGATTTTTTTTCTATTTAGAAAATATGAGTAACCTGAAAATAAAAAGCAAATAACAGGTTTCATTGGCCAACATTTACTTCTAAACAATAAATAAGTTAAACTTATTGTAATCCTAATGTCTCAAACGATGAGGAAGATATTGATGACCTAGACACCAAGAACCAGTGTTGTCAGATGAAATCTGTGCACCTCTGTGCCTTATATCCACAGGCCCAGGCATGTGCTGGGCAGCTGAAAGGGTGGATTCGGAAAAGGCCCCACACTACATTAGTTGTCCACATCACTTGGGTCAGCGGACTGCTAGAAATCTCAGTACCAGGACTAGGTACACTGAGCATCTCAGAGTCACTGACATTTCTTGCAGCTTCAGGGTGCGATCTCCAGGAGAAGTGAACTGGGCATCCGCCAGCTGCATAAGCCTGAGAGGATCACTACTCTCTGAACTGCTGTTCCTCCTCTATAAGATAAGGGCCCAGATATGATCCCCTGGCCTTCCTGCTCTCATGCACAGTTAGTCTAAGGAGGGTTTCAAGTTCTCAAAAAGAAAGAGAAGTTGATCTCTGGCTATTAGTAGAGGGTAAATAATAGAAGCAGTTCTCAGTACAATACTCTCATTCTTTTTCCTCAAATTTGAAGACAAAGGAAAAAGCAAACAAACAAAAAAAGCAAGGTGCTTTTCTTATGAGCAACACATTTAATAAGAACAGATAAAACACTGATTCAGTGTATCATTGTTGTTTGAATAGGATTTGTGGTCTGCCAAAGTATTTCAATACTGTACATTCTTTGTATCCTTGATACAGCTCTGAAAGTTTCTTTGAATTAGAGAATGGAACAGAGATGTTCAGTGTACTGCCTGTGATCAGGCAACTAATTAAATGGAGCTGAGTCAACTGTCAGTCTCTAGATTTCAATTCAATTTCCTTATATCAATGTAACCCTTCACCCCAGTCATACAATTGTCACCAAGGATGCTGCTTAGTGAGAGAAGAAGAGGTTGAAATGTTCATTTATTCATTCAAGAAATACTTTCCAGATACCTACTCTGTGCTGGAAACTGCTAGATGCCAGGGAATCCCAAATCCTACCTCACCCTCACCTCCTAAACTTCTGGCCCTACACTTTCAGGAGAGTTTGGAGTGGGTACAACTATTTTATGCAGTGGGCAAATGTTATAAGTGTGACATAAATACAAGCAGGGAGTCATGGGAGCTCACTTTGAATATTCATTGCATTTATGAGAATCAGAGAGAGCTGCTGACATTTAGCTGGACCTAGAAGAGTGAAAAGTATTTGAATAGGTGAACACAGGAAGGGAAAACATGCCAATGTAGAAAGGACAGCATGACTGGCAGCCTAGATGGGTGAGAGTGTGAGGACCCTGGGAAGATGGTTCTTTAGACCTTAGGGCAAAATGAAGACTGAACCAGCACCATCTCTGGAGACAGATGGACCAGCCCTGAGATTGCAAAGCATCTCCTCCCACTGCCTGCATTCTCCAAGCATGGTCAGAGGGGATCGCTTTTGACTTCAGACTATCCTTAAAAAATGCTTCTCAGATTGTGGTCCCTGCATCAATAGCATTAGTATATCTGGGAACATGTGATAAATGTAAACCCCCAGATCCTGGTCACAAATCTATCAAATAAAAAACTCCGGGGGTGAAGCCTAGCAATCTGTATCTTATTAATCATACAAGTGACTGTGATGCTCACTCAAGATTGAGAACCACTGCCTTAAAGACCTGTTCTTTGACCAACATCTAAATGATTAAGTATCCAAAGTAATGCCATATGCTAGCTTGATTTTGTCATTCTATAATGCATATGAGTACCGAAAGACTGTTTTATACCAGGAAAAAATATAATATTTACCTGCCAATTATTATAAATAAATTGTTCCCCCAAATAACATTATTTTTTGCCAACTTGGATTTCTACCTTATGCAAATCTAACTCCAAATTAGCTGAGCCACCCCTGGAGTCTACAGGCTAATTCATTTTGTGATAGGGGTAAGGGGCAGGAACAGAGGTTAGTCTGTTGACAAAGATGAAATGGAGCCCTTAGAAACAAACTAGGAATTTATGCCAAGGCACAGTCACCACTTTTCAGGACTATCAACAGGGTGACTGTACCATCCATTGTTAATTTGAGTAGATGCAACCTATGACCCTATTCTCCCTGCTTAAGCTTCTTTTGTGACAGAGGACTTACTGTTGGCCATTCTATAACATCTTATTTCAAATGGTTCACAATCAGGAAATGTGAAATATTCTTTATGGAACACCCATGCCATGTCACGTTCAAAAGAAGATAGAGTGGGCTCACCATGTCTCTGCATCTTTTGGTTTGTTTTAGAACTGAGCCATTCAATTTAATAGTCACCAAGCCCTCTCTGTCATCACTGTGACTAAGCTAGGCCTAGTGAGCATTTTAAGTCATAGCTCTTTTTTTCAAGGAGTTATTTATTGGAATGCTCAAAAAATTATCTCTTTACCCCTATTAACCCAAGGAAACCTGGTCCCCACCTTAGTGATTTCTTCCTGGAATGGTTACCAAGACTCACTTTCCATATCAAGGCTGAGTTCATACACCTCCATTTCCTCTCAACCGGATATGATCCTCTCTTAGACAATACAAGCCAAAGAGTCAGTTCTCTCTCACAGAGTTCTGTGGCCTACTGGGAAGCCAATTCAGATCTGTATTATTAAAAATATTCTAATTAGTTCCTGTATGCCCTGTAAGAAAACCTTGATGGAAATCATTTCTAATTAAGAAAAAGACAATGGATCAAATTTTCATTAAACCAAATTAAATAAATAAAAGTCTTTCCTTTCAATGTCTATTCCTTATTTTAGACTTCTTAAAGGGAAGGTTGCAACTAGACTTTATACAAATACTTAATCTTACCTAACAAAGGGTGAATGATTTTGACAATGCATAAAGAGATAAAGAATAAAGTATGCTACTTGTGAATTTTTGGCTTGAAAATGGGCACAAAAGAACCTAGTGTTTTCTGGATATTTTTAAGGTAAGTTAGAGAACCAGGTGTAAACTATAGGTCCCCAGGTTGTGCTCCTTAACATCTCCATAACAGCATTAGTGAGTCGAGTACAATGTCACATAGCAGAATATAATCCTTTTTGAGATAATTGATTGCCACTAAGATTTGGGGGAAAATAGAGTCTATTTGTTTGCCAAGAGTGGCTAAATTCTGATTTGCTGCTAAATAATAAAAATAATAAGATCAACACCAGCAAAACAATAGAATTTTAAATTTACATATGTTTTTCTATAGGATATATTTTTTAAGACTCACAATAGCTTTGTTTCACTATAGTATCTTGCTATAGACCAGAATTCAATACATCTTTGAGAAAGGACAAAACAAATGATATCCAAGGTAAGGATCATTAGTCTCATTTTATAGATGTTAATTCGAGCCTTGGAGTGAGTAAAGAAAAGCAACAGAGTGAGGAAAGGGTCAGGGTAAAACATAACAGTGCCTTCTTGAACAAATTCACACCTCAGCCTGACAGGCTGACAGCCCTACAACACCCTGTCATGTCAGAGCTGATCACAGTTTTCATATATACAAAAGAAAATAGTGTCCTCAGGATGCTACCCTGATAAATGCCAGCTGTGCCTAGAAACCCGTAGTGAATCAACCATTTCAGACAGATTGGTGAAGAAAAATAATAATTAGTCACTTAGATGCATTGACCACATCTTTTCATTTCTCAGAGGAATATTACAGTTTTCCACCTCATTCCTTTAGGCAATGATCAAGAATCCTTCCTAGTGTATATTTAAGCACAAGGAACAAATGTTAGGAGTAATAACTCAGTAATAGTATATATAACATCAATGGCATGACTTTCTCTCAAAATCCTCAGTGTGTAGAGAGGTATGTGGCTTACCAAAATCTGTTCTCACTTTACCCTTATTAATGCAATAACTATCACGTTGACAGCATACAAATCTCAGCCACCTTTGTAGGGAGGTGTTAAATTTAAACAAAAGAATTTTAAGAGGATCTTAAACACAGAGAAAGTGTTCCATTGACAATCTGCCTTTTGCCCTTCTCTTTTTTTATATCACTCTGCCTAAAATTCATGTGATGGTTGGAGCTGCAATAGAGGGATGAACGCCTACTGACCAGGAAGTGACCTTGAGCATGGGAGTTGTGCATAGGAATTGAGACTGATGACGTCACAACTTCACTAAATCAGTCTCTTGACTTCTATGTTAGGAGCAAATCAACTCTATTTAGTTTGTCATGATTACTTCAGATTTCTTACTAGTGAACCAGTTTAATCATAACTGATGAATTCCCCCAAATATGGGCAGAATAAAGAGCCAGAAATTTTTTATTATAACTAAAATTTAAAATTAAAGATCAGCTGAGTAATATATGGACCAGTGTTCCATGCTAATGTGGGATGAAAAGGAAGATGATTTTCCCTAAATGAGGCAACCAGAAATGGAACTTTATCAGGAGTCTGAGTCATGCCAGAAAGAAGATGACAGTGTTTGCAATTCTGCATAATGATGCAATAGAGATGGGGGTGGAGGGTGGAGAGGCGAATCAAGGCATGAGGATCAGTGGAGCTAGGAGAAATGACAGGCTGTTTGGGACTGAAATGGATAGCCTAACTGATACCCCAGAGGCACGGGACCAGAGAAGAAATGTTGCATATCAGAAAAGAAAGTTCCATATTCAAGTGATTCAGGAAAAAACAATTCTAACCCTTGATTATCTGGTATAGGACATTTTTAAAGGCACATATTTAACAAATGCAAATTGATTAATTTAAAGTCATCCATAAAATTGGTGAATGAAGTTCACTTGGGATGCCTCATTCTCAAAAGACTGCGTGAGACACAGTGTTTCATTCAAGTCCTTTCTTACTCTTCTTCTGTAAAGAACATCTAAATTATAATGGTAAAAGACACACACAGAGATAATTGCCAAAAGCAGATACATGTCCTCAAAGCCTCATAGAGCAAGGGAACAAGAATTTTAAAACACTCAACATTAACTTATTAAAAGTCTACACTACATAGTGACACATTGGTTTCTCTGGTACAGTGGTTTTCAATGGGGTAATTTTGCCCTTTAGGGACCTTTGGCAACGTCTAAAGCCATTTGAGTTGTTACAACTGGGGTTTGGGGAGGTGCTACTGGCATCTAGTGGGTAGAGGTCAGAGATGCTGCCAAACAACTAACCTGCAATGTACAGAAGCCTCTCACCTTCAGAACAGGGAGCTGCCCCCACCCAATCCAGCAACAGGGTAGTGATTTCAAGGTTATGGCAAAATCTTCCCAGCACTCATGTATTTCAGTTCAGGCAATATTTTTCAGAGTGCCCAGAAAGAAAATACCAGCATGCACAGGATCATAAAAATGTGATATGTGATCATCAATAACTGTTGGTGCTAGTCAGCTTCTAATGTATTTCCTTGTTCACAGAATGCTTGATAGGAGAAACAACACTTGTTTGGCAGGCACGAAAAAAAATTAAAGTTTATTATTATTATTATTAATATATATTTTTAGTTATAGATGGACACAATACCTTTATTTTGTTTATCTTTATGTGGTGCTGAGGATTGAACCCAGTGCCTCACACATGCAAGGCAAGCGCTCCACTGCTGAGCCCCAGCCCCAGCCCTATTATTGTTATCATTATTATTATTTGTAGTGGGGATTGAACCCAGGAAAGCTTTACCACTGAGTTACAACCCCAGCTCTTTATATTTTTAATTTTGAGATGGGGTTTTGCTAAGTTGCTCAAGCTGGCCTCAAACTTGTGATCCTCCTGCCTAAGCCTCCAGAATTACTGGGATTACAGGTGTGTATCACTGAGCTCAGATAATATTAAAAGATAATATTTTTTAATCTATACAACACTCTTTTGAGGAGATGGTGTTATTATAGTTGTTTTACAGAAAAGAAGCTCTAAGGCCATTAGAGATAAAATTCCTTGCCCTGGTCACCAAGAGTTCCAGGGTATACTATTAACAGGAGGCTCAATGTGAAATTATGAAATGGTTGCTATTCTGGATACCCATGTTCTCTAGTAATTTAGAATGAGATTATTTTTCTACATTCAGAAAAACAATAATTTTCTTGCTCAGTATGCTTCCAATACATGCTTCCCTGTACTATAAATTTATGTGCTTTGCTAGGTATACCCTATTGGACATAATTTTTTAAAAATATTTATTTATTTATTTATTAGTTGTAGTTGGACACAATATCTTTATTTTATTTATTTATTTTTATATGGTGCTGAGGATTGAACCCAGGGCCTCGGATGTACTAGGCGAGCACTCTACCGCTGAGCCACAACCCCAGTCCCTGAACGTAATTTAATATTTTCTTACTATGCCAAGGTCGTTATGATGAGTACCCACATTGTCCTATACTGCAATGTCCTTGGAGCTAATGCAATATGCAGGGCATCCTCTCTTATCTAGATGGTCCCAAAGCTTTTCATTCCTCTGTATGATTTTTATCATTTTTGTTCCTCTGCCTTTTCTAGTAGAGTTAGAACAGTCTCTTTGAACGACAGCCAGCCTTAATTCCAGATGCTTCCAGTCTTCTATGGAATTAAAAAAAAAAAAAAAAAAAGATCACCAGGATCATTAGAAATGTACCTAAAATAAGATCCTAAAAGAATCTCCCATAGTGTCATGGAAGGAAGAGGCACTGAAAATATATAGGCTTCAGAGTATCACTTTTATCTGCTTTGAATTCCTTTTGGCTTTTTTTTTTTTCCTGGTTTGCAGCTGATTTCTATTTAGCTAAGTTTGTTTGATCTCTGATCTTCAGACTCATAAAGTATTACAATAATGGATGTTTTAATTATCATAATTTAGAAAATCCCACATTTGTCCGTATTATGAGATGTTGTGTTTTGCTTCCACCACGCTCTGTATACCTAGTGACACTTGTGCCCTGATTTATCAACAGAACCACATATCCTAGACATATCCCAACAATGTTTTTAAACACAAAGCTCCTCATGCTTAAATTGCAAAAGGATCAAATACTAATAAAAATCTCAAAAGTAATAAATATGGCAAGATAACATGAAGTTTCAAAAGCTTTTTTACTTCAGGGAAAACTGTTTGTCTCCAATGAGGCCCACGAGACCATTTTGTGTTCTTTTCATTCTATCATTGCTCCTTTGGAGAATGGAAAGGACTCTTATCAGCACTTTGCAATTGCAATGCAAAATGAGGCATTCACAGTAATGTTGTGAGGTTTAGCTGGGACAAAACACAACAGGGTACCTCAGTGATTCTTGAAAATCATAGAAAACCCATGACAAATCTGCTAAATAATTAATCAGCCCATTGCTAAATCATCACATTTACCTAGATTTCCCTCATAGTTTTATTTAAACAAAATATGGGATGAACTGGGCCCATGCCGAGACAAGCAGAAAGCTAACACTGAAACTGCCAGTGGTCAAGTACCCAGAACTTGGCATGTCCTAGTACTGCATTGCCTCTGTGGCTTAACGCCTGCCTCTCTCTCAACCAGGATCAGCTGCTGGTTTGCAAGAATGTTCCCTTGGGTATCTAAATGCTGCTACTAGCAGTTTGATCACATTCTGCATGACTTTGAAGCTGAGAAAACTGCAGCCTTTGCACTAAGATCATCATGGAGAGCAGAATAAAACAGTTTGGAGCAGGATAAGTAATAAATGAAAATTTAGAGTGTATTAGCTCTCCTTTACAAATTTGAGTACCTGTCTTATTTGGAAAATAAGGGTTATTTTGAGAAGAGATTTTTAAAAACTGTTTTTCTTTTAAACCATAGTCTTATTTAATTTATTTTCCAAAAGAAAAAAATTATGGAAGATTTAATATTAAAGTACATGTACAGTTAAGATAAAAACATGAAACTCACTGATTATATACCAAAATAGTTATCCAAAGGGGGGATGAAGATACAGTGAGTGAAAATGTGGCTGAGTTCTCCCTTGTAATCTTCATAGGTCTTTGCACTTGCTCTGCAGAAAGCATAATTTGGAATATTCTGGAAACACAGATACCAGGTCCTTTTCAAAATATTTATGATGCAAAGTCATACTTGATCTATACTTTACTGAGATTAGTGGTCTATCTAGGATGTTGAACTGCCTCTTCATTTACCTTCAGTGGACAATGAGATGTGACAAAACAAGCTTAAAAGTCATTTTGAGATTGCTGGATTCAGCTGCTGATGCTAGGTTTCCACTGATAGGAAAACATGAACTAAAAAATGGACATCTTTTCTTCCACAAGGACTCCAAGAAATTACAGTTATTGAAAGTACATTTGTGGCAATACATTAGTGTGACATCCTAGAAATGAAGTGTTGGCACGTCTTACGGCACTTCAATTTTTCTCTCCATGTCTCATTGAAAATACAAGAAGAAAAAAAAAAATATGACCTGATATTTCAACAGAAAATATATCTAAATATAAACTAATAACATCTAGCAACACTTTTTCAGTACCTGAGAGAAAGCCACACTCATCTGTGTGAGATGAGCAGATAGTCTCATCCTCAGCTGCTGTGTATGTACCCAGAGCTAGAAAAGCAGTCGAAGCCATCCATGATTCCATCATGCAGCTCCATAGCAGAGATGCAGAGACCAGAAACCTGGCTTCCACCTCCCAACATTTCATAAGGAACTGGTTTGCTAAGCCAGCCAAGGTCACATTCACATTTTCCCCAAAGCAGCATGAATGGCCCCCTCATATATGAAAATGTGAAGTCCACAAGGCCCAGTGGTGTAGACCTGCCAAGTAGGAAGAAACACAAACTTAACGGTGTATACTAAAGAAGAGCCCTGGCCATGGTAAACTCTGTTTCTGGAAAAATAAGAATTTAAATTTATTTCATATCAAAACGGGGGTGGGGGGGTATCTTTATCATGACCCAAGAACTAGACATCAGCAGGAGAAAAGACTTCTTTATTTAGGCAGAGCCATACTAACTGACTTTCTAAACATTAGTGAAGAGCTTTATCCAAATCTGGTACATACGGGAGTTATTGGGGAATAAGAAATAACACAGAAGTGTTTTAGAAAACTCCAGACTTGAAACTATGTTCAAGAAGTAGTAAATGGGGACAAGGAAGGGTGTGAACAAAAATAGCATGGTGTACCCCATGCTACAAAATTTTTAAAAAAGGGAAGTTGCTCTGAAGATGCTGAGAAAATCATAGGCAGTTTTTTAAAAAGAAATTTTAATATAAAGAAAAAGAAAAGAAAAACTGGGGCATGCCTGCTCTGTGCACTCAAGTAAATACACAATATAGTGGACTTCCTAGGGTAACGGATGAATGATAATATAAAAAGATTAATTACAGAAATGTGTTCTGGAATTATTAAAGGACCTAACTAAGAATGGCAAGGTAACAGTATAACAATAGCCCAATTAATTCCACATGAAAAAGCCAAAAGAACAAAATTGGCATTATAAGAAAATTAAATCACTGACGTAAAGAAGAAATCCTCTAATAATCAGAAAAGATTAAAAGGTATGAAAGGAAAGATCATGAAAACAGCGAAGATGTTAGATTTATCCTAACAAATTTTATTCCTAAAGAGCAAGTTTCAACTAGTGGATTAGAAGTAACAAACAAGCATTTAAATAAAAGAATTGTTGAGCTGAAGACTGACCAAGTCTATTACAATGTTCAAGGTGAAATGTCATCATCTTAGCAAATAAAATGGCTGAAATGTTGAGGTTCAAACTCCTGTCATCCAAAACCAATGAAAGCCAGATTTGGTGATTTCCTTGGGTCTTCTGTACTCAAGACAGACCAGACCCAGTTCAGGCAAGCAACTCAAGTTTGCCATAAAAATGCTACTTCAATAATTTTTCTCAACTCAACTTATCCCTCTCCTTAATGATCCCTAAGTGATTCCCTACTGCATCTCTTTCAATTTGACTAGGGTTTTCTATTCCATGGTCTTCAATCACCCAGGTTTGTTCAGGAAGAAGAGTAGAAGGAAAGGTCAGACAAAGAAGGAAGTAGTCTCAAGGTCACCCTTCCTGGAGAAGCAGCAACTGACCGAAAAAGAGAATCACAACCAACTTTTAGTTAAATATCTCAAAAGACATGCTGTCTTTGTCCTCTAGAGGTGGACAAAGGTGATGTCTTTGTCTCATTTAAGACAGGTTGGTCTGAGCAAGCTAAGCATTCCCCTATGTTAGCTGATTTCTCCATTTATTTTCATTTCAAATTCATTTTCACAAATTAAAATTACTGCAAAATCCAAATTAATAGCTTCCAATAACATGAACAGCTACATTAGCCATCTCACTAATTAACACTCCAAAATGATTTTTCCCATGGACTTACTTAAAAGCTACCTAGTTTGGAGGGAGTCTCCAGAACATTTGTTTTCCATGGCAAGATGTCCACGTAATGATATTCAGACTCTCAGACTAACCTAAGTCCTCACAAGAAGAATTCAGATGCTTTAAAAGATACTCCAAATTCTGTTCCCATTTTTGTATAGATCAAAGCCCAAAGCTAGGAATTCTACAACTAATTCATATTTTAAAAGCTTCTTCTCTTTTGTCTCTAAGAATCATTTGCATTACAGACTAAGATCAAATTTCCATGCTAAGGTTTTTTTTTACTACCAGTGTTTCCCCTTATCTCATTTTATAGTCAGAGTTTTATTCACCAACTGAAGAAATAAATCATAACTACAGTTTTTAATTAAATAATTAAATAATCACCTCTACGTATGTGTTGGTTTAGCACTTTCTATCTCCAAAGATCTTAAGACTTGGTTCTCAAGAAACCTGAATTCTCTAGATTCTTCTAGATGCGACCCCATTCTCTTTCAGAACTTGAGATAACAAGGGTAGCTGGTGAATGAGGAAAGACCAGAGCTTTGGTTCTCAGTGTTCTTTTCAAGTGTGTCCTACAACTCAGAAAAAAGCCACATGCAAGCATGCACTGGAAAGGTCAGGGCTGGAGAAAGTAGCAGCAACCTAAGGTAATGTGCGTGAAAGTGCTTTGCAAATACAAAGTTCCTAATACAATCTTAAGCAACTTGGTAGGCTGGGGGGGTGGGAAGTAGGGGCATTTAAAATTAAAAGAATACTAGATTTAGAATTACAAGACCTAAACAAAATTTAAGGAATGTCACAGTTGGAACTATCGGTAGTCCTAAATGTATTCATAGTTCAACAATGTTTATCTTACAGACTTCTTCTGAAGGTCCAATGTAATACTTTTGCCAAAACACCTACTACAGAGTGTAACACATAGTAGGTCAACAAATGAGACCTAAGGCTCATGAAAGTTGTGTTCTCTTATCTTTCACATCCTACAGAACTGGCCTCCTTTATATCCTATAAAACTGGAAGCAGATGAACAGTCTCAGCCAAACACACTGACCCTATCCCATTTGCCCCTTCCTGGTTACTGCCCTAAAGGTAGCCTCAAAGCAATTTATAGCTTTTCTGATTTAGTGGGCTCTCGGGTCAGAAAATCCACTTAGGAGCTGAATTATTATTATCATTAAGCATAAAGAAACATTCACGCTGTCTAATAGTAGCAGGCTCTGACTCCTTTAAAACGTTACTTTCCCTCTCCGAATGGTTTCTTTCCAGCTGCAATCAATATACACTTTTGGCAGAAGAAATGCTACAGGAAAAAAAAAATCTACCAGCTTGTTTCCAAGAATCTCACTTTAGCCATATATACAGATTCTACAATATTGGTGACAATATCCACTTGTTCTATGCTATGCAACTAACCTAGAATTTTCTTGTGCATTGTGTAATCCTACTAGATAAGACTTCCAGGTAATAATAAGCCCACCATGTTAGATAGGCAATCACCGAGGGTCAGCATAGTCCACCATTAATAAGAGAAAAAGCTGATTCTGGGTCCAAGGATCTGAAGACAGATAATAATGCTCCACTTTTCTCAAGACACATTGTAAGATAAAGTATCACTGAAATTTTGAAGTTAATCCAATGTCCTCCTTACTGTAACACATCTTAACATTTCATTTTGTGCCAACCGCATAAATCCATTATAAGATATAAAAAGACATCTTCATGATAAGATGAAGAGCTGTTATAATCCAATAAATTTAGCACTATGTGAATTACACAACTATTAGAACTGAGCTCTGAGTGTGAGCATTTCTTGTTTTAAAAGAGCCACATGTGTGCCAAGAGGTTGAAATCATCTCTTACTGTTATTCTGGACCACACATAGCTTTGATTTTAAGTCTTAGATCACAGCCCTAAAACTAACACTAGCCTCCCTTCCTCAATTTATACAAAAAGGACTTTTAAGTCACCAAAACTCAGTCACACATAGTTTGATCATTTATTGTTGTTATTTCTTCTTCAAGAAGAAATCTAAATCCCTTCTTTCTAAAACTATAGTAATATTTCATTTTGTTCCAGCTAAGTAGAACTCATCTGGCACAGAAAAACTAGAAAACACAGAAAATTATAAGGGATCAAAAGGAATTATTCAGAAACTCCATCTGGAATTCAGTGAGTTTTTTGGCACATTAATCCTAAAATTCAAGCAAAGTCAGGACCACAGTTCATCTAAGGGTAATCTGAAGTATGATTTCAATATCAAAAAACTTGAGATTCTTATTGAAATATAGATAGTTATAAAAGTATTTCCAGAAAGCATCTTGTCTTCTAGTACTGGGATAGGGTGGCTGAAAAATAAATAATATTTAGTTCCTCTTTACAGTTTACCAAAGTTGACTAAGAAAAATCCATCAACTGAGTCACGATCCATAGCACAATTATAGGAAAAGGAAGGAAATTGAAGTCTGAACCACAGGTAAGCCAAAATGGGAGACCAGATTGCCACACCAGTGCCATAGATGATAATAACCCTGAAATCCACAAAAATGTGTGCTTAGTCTATGGTCTCAGCACCTCTGACCAGCACCCAGGACACAATTTTGGGTCTGGGAAATTCAACTTAATTAATTATGGAAGAAGCCTTTTCATCAAGAAGACCCAATCAGTTAATGGTCAAATTAAATTCATGATCAAAGACCCTGGTGGGCTCTGTTTGCTACTTTGTTTTGGTTAAGTTCGTGCATCAAATTCTAATGCCACTAGGAAAACATCTTCAGTTCCCACGCAATTAAAACAAAACCAAGATAGGCTATCTGTGAAAGTGAAACATAAAGGTTTTTGAAAATAAAAGAGCCCTAAACACAAGCTCTCGATTTGATAACAATAAAGTGAACACAAAGAAAAAGGAGGCCAGGTGGAGTCATTTTGTCATTTGAAATACCTTTTTTTTTTTCTTCTGTGGTGATAGGAAGGAACTCAGGGCCTCCTGCATATTAGGCAAGTGCTCTACCACTGAGCCCACTAAATACCTTTCCTATTCCATTATCAATTAGAGGTCTGATATTATATCTGCTTTATATCTGTTTTCTACTCAGTGCTATCCAGCTTGGCTTAATTTAGGAATTCATTTTCACTCTGTGAACTTTTTCTAGAAAGCAGCAAAGAGTTTGTCATCTTTGCTATCACTTTCAAATCGCTAGAAATATGGGTGGGTGCTCATTTGTAGTCAGAATATTTCAAGAAGGGCTTACAAGCTTTCTTCCCAGCACTGTACAAGTCATTTCTTCAGATGAAAGATGAAACATCAGTACAAGTGTTATGACTCCTCTTTTGACACTCTAAAAATAAATTACAAATAAGTGCTATTATGAAACATGGAACTCACTTACTTTTCATAGAAGAGAGGATTTGGACATATGATTGTAATTATGAGTAAGAAGATAATCTATTAAAGTTGGAAGTTGCCTTGGAAGTTTTCAAATTCAAAGCCTTTATTTATCCCTGAAAAAATTAAGAAAGATAAAGAGGCTTCCCCTAGGTGGGTGATCAGTTGGAACATCCTCAAAATGACCTGCTGCAGATTCCACATGGATTTTCTTCCGCCTCGCTGAATTTTGCTCAATAGTCAAACAAAGAGTAATTTTAGAATTTGTGCCAACTATATGCTTGATAGGAGATAAAAGGGGAAATCAATAGCATAAATAGAACATTGGTTGATCAGTAGACAAACAATACCATGATACATTCTCACTCAAATAAAAGTGTATGTGTAGGCAAAAAATAATGTGATTCATTACTTTTTAGAGCTCAAAAAGTTATGTAATATCATTCATTCATCATTTAGACACTGGGCAAGTACCTACTGTATATCATGCCTCATTTGTTGAGTTTTATTATAGTATTAATGTAGAATATATATAATTATTTAAAAGGACTATTAAAATACTCCTGCCTCTTCCAACTTTATATATCTGTGTGAGGCTGGATTTCTTAATATTTTTTGACCAAAATGATATTTATCAGAGATTAAATCCAGAAGCAGATATGAGAATTTCAGCTATTTACTATTAAGCTAGACATTAAAAGATATTTGTAAAAATGCTGTGCTTCACTCTAATATTTTTATGTTAAAATGTAGTAATTTTAATAAAAACATGTTGTTGTATTGACATGTAATCAGTAATTTTATAACTTATTTTGAAATGTCTTAATGACCATATTTTTAGACTTATATTTTAATTTCTGTTAAGGTGATATCAATAGATATAACACACATAAACAAAAACTCACTGAAATTCTCAGTAATTTTGAAGTGTGTGGGCATCCTGAGATCAAAAAGTTTGAAAAGCAATAATATATGAACAATCTTTTAAAACAATATTATTTTAAAAATAATGGTGATGATGATGTAAATACTGTAAGCGATATACAACCAAAGGTCTTATGATGTATATGTATCCATGGAGATATATCTACAGGCAGATCAAGCCTTCTAAAAGTAATATGAGCCCAATAAATGGACTTGTGTTCCTGGGCAATGGTTTGTTGGGGGTGCAGTACTCTGACTCACAGATGAATAAAGGATTGAATAAATGTTTACGGAATCCCCTACCTGCAAGGAGTCTTCAGCCTCATTTCCACAATAAGAATGATTAAAACATTATTTGTGCATATATATACAGGCACAGGCAAAGTATAATGAGAGCCAAAAGGATAATTTAGTTTGATTCTCCTTGAGAATCAAGGAAAGGCTTCATACAGGGGATGGAGATTGAACTCTGAAGGAGAGTAGGTGTTATTGGGGATGGGGAGGATGGATGAATACAAGGGTGATCTGAGCGGAACACCATCAAACTCAGGGCTTTGGGCTCACCTGGATTGCAGATGGTTAAGTCAGAATAAGAACCGCCTAGGTCTCTCTCATTTCCAACCTAACACAGAAACTGGAATATCATCAGTGTATAAATAGATTTGGAACAAACAAATGGACGGTTACGAAAAGGGAGGGGGCTATTGGGGAATGCAAAGGTCAGCTTATGAATGGTTTTATATATCAAGTAAGGGGATTTAGATGATCCTGCAGAGATTCCAAGAAGACAGGAGGAAAAAGAAAGTGATGTGATTATTTTTGTGCTTTAGGGTAAAAAAAAAAAAGAATCCCTCTTGTAGTAGAATAGAAGATGTATCACATGAGACAAAGTGGTGGACAGGGAATCAGGTAAAGCGTTAGAGACTCCTCTGAGATTACGATCCATTTACTCTTCCTTCTGCATTAGGAAAACAGAATCCAAAGAAATCAATTATTAAAGATAAAAAGTGAGTGTGGCTTTCAATGGAAATTCCATGAATTACTTATGTTATATATCACGAGTTTCCTGCAATCAAATGTCAACCCAAAATGTGGTAAGGTAGGTGGAAATAGCCTTCACCACTTACCAGCTATCTATCTTTGGGCGAGTCTGTGGCTACAGCTCTTTCCTCTAATGCAAAATAGAGAGGAGATACCATCCATGATCCCTACATGCTTTCTGTGAAGATCATATGAGATGATGAATAGAATTGCCCCTTACAGACTGGAAATACCCTTCTACTTAGGTGAAAAGCTGAAGATTGTTGTGAAGTAGAAGAGTCAGCAAAATATCTTGTGCTTCTTGGCCAACAACAGCAAAAACACAACAAAAATTCAAATATCAACAAAGAAATCTGAAGCTAACCAAGTCCCTCCTCACTGCTAAAATCATGCAACACTAATTTTAAAGGAATAATTTTTCATTATAAACTAGACTAAAATACAAGATCAGTCCTTTAGATCACCATAGCAAGGAACTTAGGCACATTTCTTTACTCCTCCAGTAAAGAAACTGAGACCTAAGGAGAAAGTCTGGTTTACTGAGCATCATAAGTCAGAACTGGAACCCAGCTCTTTTGACTTCCAATCCAATAGTCTTCTATAATAAACTAAAAAAATATATGATAATGATAGGAAATAATGCAGAGGTTTTCTGTGTTCTATAAAACCCTAGAGTTGGAAGAAGGATCTAGAGTGGGGTGGGAGAGGATGATAAAGACAAGCCACCCCTCTAACATACACTTCCCAGACTAAATGCTTTGAGGTGACACAGGATTTAATAAACATATTAAAAAATAAGGGTGTCTTGAAAGAAGTAAATAAATAAATCATTACAGTATCATAATGATCTTTTTTATTTAAGTTTGGTCTGAGCAAACCTAAAAATTCCAAGTGAATGAACACATTAAAATTGTCATTCTGAGTTGATATCCAGGCACTCATCTCTATTTACCTCAAATTCTTGCATACATATTGCCAAGCAGCTTGGAATGGATGCATACGGCTTTTACCCATGACTAATCATCACATTTTACCACTGCAAGCACAAGAGGACAGATTAGTGAGAAGGCTCAGTTGTTTACAAAACTGTTGAAGCGATAACACAAACAAGCATCTTTAGAAGAAAAAGAGCACGGAAAGAAAAGGCTGTGTGGGCTTCACTTTGTCCCCTTTATTGAACAATTTGTATAAATTTCCATAATGTTTGTTTCAGTTTCTGCACTTTTCTGCAGCCGAGGAATCTATTAAGGCCAAAGAAATATGCAGCCCAGGTACAAAGGAAGTTTGCAACCCTTGGCACTAAGAAGAAATAGAAAAATTCTACTGGATCGGCCTTGATCCATGGCATTCCTTTGCCTTATCTCTCCTACTCAGTTCAATTAGGATGCACATTTCATGAGTTCCTACTATGTGCCAGATTCTATGCAAGGTACTGAGAGAGAAATAAAACATATACTAAAACACAGTACAATTCTCATATATTGCCACGTAAGGCATGTCTAAGAGTTACAGCCCAAGTGATTTCAAGGAATGAGCAATCACTTCCTGTTGAAGACTTGCTGGAAGATAGCGATGTTTGAAACTAGCCTTGATAGGAAACTGAGGATGAGACGGGCAGATTTATCCATGAAGTGGACCTCCCTGGTCCTCCTGAGCACTAGGAGGTGCTCTCCTCACTGATTCACTCTCTACGGATAGCATGCTCATGACAGCAGGCTACCTTAAGGTGCCCCAGAACAGAAGCAACCACAAAGAGGGCTGTGGTATTAACAAGAAAAACATAAAGAACATTATTTCACAAAAATATATTAGATAATTATTACAATAGATTATCTATGTTCATGAAAACTACCTGTGGAGACCTTTCTAAATCTGCCAGTCCTTGACTCAACTCATTCAAATATCAACACTGAGTGTCTTATGACCAGCCTCTCTCATTGAGTGATCTCTCCTCCATCTAGCTCTGCAGTCTAAGGGATTCACATTCATGCTCAGGGTTCTTCAGGCCCTATCTCATTTGACCCTGAAAACAATTTATGCAGTAGTAATTATGCTTGTGACAAATTATGGCATGTCATAGACTTGGGTCAGTCACTTTGTAACTAAATCAAAACACCATGAATGTTACAAGCGCTGGTGCAAAAGTTTGGCCACTGTAATTCGCAGAATCAAGAGGCAAGCCACCTGGAGTTTCACCTCCTATGATGCACAGGAACTAAACAATTCAACCAGAATTTCATCATTTATCGTTGAACCCCTACCCAATACATTGTATAAAGACAAAATGATAAATGAGTGACTAGGAATAGTACCTTAGGAAGAAAATGGAGCCTAGAGACCTGGTGTGAGCTCCATATGCTGTAATTAAAGAACAATTACTAATCTCTGAGCACCTGTTTTCCTCCATTGTGCAAGAGGGATGGAAAAGAGGATTTTGTGAGCCCTAAGTTGCTTTTCAATACTAAAATTTTAATGAAAATAGTAACAATAAGTGTAGCTAGTTGAAGAAAAGTTCCTGTCCAATGAATATTTTTCACTCTGAAAATTCTCAAAGATGCAATCTGCTCCTTCAAGGAAAGGATCTAACTTACTAGGCAGCCTTAGTTGAAGGACATGTCTTTGATGGAGACATGCTTTTTCCCAAGGGAGAAAATGAAGTCCGAGGAAGGGAAGCCCAGTGGTATGTCTTAACCTCAGGCATGAGCACAGAGCATACCCACTGGGGCCTGCAGTTTACTGTCACAGGAAGGATGTAGAGAAGTATAGACCATGGCCTTTGCAAGAATGCTGTATCCTTCCTCAAGCTTTGCAGCCTCCCCATGTTTTTATTCTTTTTATCACCATCTGTCTACCAGTGTGATCGGTGGTTTTTGTCCTCAAGATGGAAAGGACCTGTGTCCTTGTCTTTCAGAGCAGAAAGGAAAGGGAGAACTGCAGGAATATATTGCATGACTACCTAGTCATGGTGTAGGCATAAAGCTCATATTTAGGTAGGTGTTCTGTCCTTCAAAGTGAGCAAAAGAAAACGTCTTCTAAAACATTTTTAAGTGAGAGTATTTAAGAAACCAGAATTTAAGATCATCTAAATCTCGACATGAGAATTTTATAAGATTATCATATAATCTATTATGTAACTTTAGATTTTTCTTTTCTGGACAGCATGGCTTTATATCATTTATTTATTTTTATGTGGTGCTAAGGATTGAAGACAGTGCCTCACGTATGCTAGGCAAGTCTCTGCCACTGAGCTACAGCCCTAGCACTTTCAGATATTTTTGAGAATACAAGGAGATGCTATTAATTATCATTTCAAGACAATAAGGATAAAGAAAGGTAAAAGGATCTCTCTATTCACAAAGTCCTTTGCCCATTATTCACCATTTCACCTGATCTATTTTCACAAGCTAGGGAACAGAAAGGAGGTCTTTTTATCTATTTTATAAATGAGGAACCTGATATTCAGACAGAGGAAAATGGGTTACCCAAGACAGGCAGATAGTAAGTTCATAATACTTGGAGAATAATGCTGAGTATGCTGAAACTTAGAAAATACTGAAAACCAGATGGGGAGTACTGACTTATCATGAAGATGTATGCAAGTCACCCTTCTCCAGGCATCCAAGACCCTCCTCCAGGCATCCAAGGATGGCTAAACAGATCGGTGAACATAGCTTAGGTGCAGTGTGTCCTGCAATCTGCACTACTTGTGAAGACTTACGGAATCCACTGGTGTCAGAATTTCCATAGAATCTGAAACTTAAACTCAGGTGGTCAGGTTCATTCAGGCTGACACAGCTACATAAGGTCAATTCAAGTAAAAGCATAATCAATTCTTCTTCCCTATTGTAATGAGCACCTGGTATACACTGTTGGGGAATCCTGGCCCAGCTCACATCACTACAAGATAAACATAATATTAACCAACATAAGACATCCTAGGCAAGTTAGGAGAACTTCAGAGAAAGAAGTGTAGTATCCTAGAAGACTGGGGTTGAAAGAAGCCCTCCTACAGAAGGAAAAGAGGCCTCAAAATCTATGTCCGAGTTACTGCAAATTAGTGGTGAAGCAGGCATCACCCTCAGGCCTTGTATTATATTGTCCATAGTGCAATATGACTCCCTCCATTTTATAGTATGTGGGACTGAATTTGAATGGATTTATTAAATGTGAGTTTAAACAATTTATATGCTGAAGTCCAAATCTGTCTAACTGAAAATGCAACCGTATTTGTAGATTGCATCTTTACAAAGGTAACCAAGTTAAAATGAGGTCATTGGGTTGGGCCCTAATTCAATATGATGGGTGTCCTTTTAGAAAGGGGGTATTTTGATACAACACAGGAGAAAACCATGTGAAGATGAAGGCAGACATAGGGCCAAGGAACAACAAAGATGATCAGTAAACCACATGATGCCAGGGATGAGCCATGGAATAGATTTTCCCTGACAGACCTCACAAGGAAATAACCCTGGCAACACTTTGATTCTAACATTCAGAACAATCAGAAAATGCATTTTTGTGTCCTATGCCACTCTGTTTGTGGTGTTTTGTTACTGCAGCCTTAATAATAACTTAACAATAAGTTTGGAAGATAGACAGTGTCTCTCCAGTTTGGCAAGTCCTTCAGATGCAGCCTGGATTTGCTCATTTTACAGTGACAGGCTGCCTTGCAGACGCCAGCCTAAACATGTGCCACAGAGATCACTTGACTGTGTGTAGCAGGAAAAGTCCACAACCTCAACACACAGTAAAGATAGTGTGCCAAGTGGTCCTCACTCCTTCCTCACCTTCCACATGATATAGCCTTGTGGACCAACTCCCCCACTTTCCACAGTGAGATTCTATAGAACTTGTGATAACTGGTGAACTTCAGGGTTGAGGTGACCTCCCTGCTCCTCTCTATTCCTTGCCTCACCTCTGCAGAGGCTAGGCCAGAGACAGAGAGTCTGGAGAGTGTGTCAGCAAATTCCAGGACATATGGTAATGTTCTCACTGCTCCGGCCCACAACAATTTATACATAGAATTCCTTTCTCTTTGGGCTGTATTTCCAATTGTTTCCTTATGCATAATATTTTCTAATCATTCCACTAACTAGTTCAATATGTCGTCTTTTTCTTCTTCTAACAGGAAGATATAAATGACTTCAAAAAGTAGGAAGCTCTAAAATTGGAAATTTTTTTAAAGACTACTTGATCTGTGCCAAAAAAAAAAAAAAATGCTTTGGCACCAATGAATGCAATGTGACCTCATTCATTATGCTTTTCAATGCCAGTCACCCCACCCAGAAGCCTATGGATGATGCAGAGACAGCTTTTAGAGTGTTCCCACCTCACACAGAGGTCATACCCTAAGTGAACTGCTTGGCCAGAAATTATGAATGAGGCAGTAATGGCCCCTAAGTCTGGAGTAGGCTGAATGTGGAACCATTGGCCAAATGTGGAAACTTGGAGTCATTTCCATATTAAGTCTTAGCACTGTATTCCTGACCAAGTAAAGTAATCCCACTAAGTCCAGCTGGGCTTACTGTTTAAAGGCTTTCTAAACCTATTCCATCATAATTAAAATATCATAAGAACAGTTGTACAATATAGCACCCACTTCTAGCTTGTATAATTGTAATTGATTCCACAAGTTGCTATAACAATACTAAATGATAAAATAATAACTAACGCCTACTTATCATGAGCCAGCTATTATATGCTAGGTTATATGACAGTTTCAAATGTTTTTCATCTATTAAGTGCTAATCTGCACAAAACCCTTACGAGACATGTACTTTTACTATTCTCATTTTACAGGTGAGGAAACTGTGGCAGAGACAGAATGGTAGAGTAAATTACTCAAACTCATATAGCCAGTACATGGCAGACGCAGAATGTGAACCCAAGTTGGGTCCAGAGTCCATGCTTTTCAACGCCAACTAGTCGGCTTCCCTCATCAGTAGCCATCATTATTGGTACATCTCTCCCCCATCACTGTGCACTTTTAAAGTTAGAGACTATTCCTTTCTCAGCCTTTTACTCTTGTCACTTGCATTTGATGATTGCTGTTGAATGATTTAAGCTCACCCACAACCTCATGCGCTAACCATGAAACATTCTCTCCCCCACTCAACTTTCTCAGTTCTTCATAGATCATTTGATACTTTCAGCCTTGTAGTTGTTTAGTTGTTTCTGTCTTTTAAACCCCTCTCTTTTTACCACAGTATACGGCACATGTATTCAGATATATGTAGAATATAGATGTCAAATTAACTGCTGAGTCATTTTTAAAATTTCCCTGAAGCCCACCACTTTCTCTTATACCAACTAAGAATTTTTTTTTTTCTATAAACCTCTCCAAATCAATGAAAAAAAGGTGAGTGTGAAGGCAGGATGCAGAATTCAGGACCTTCCTGAGAGCCAGCACAGGCCCACCTGATCCTATATAAGATCCCACTGTAAGGAACCTTTGATGGTACTCACTGGGAAATGTGACGGACTTCACCCTAGGGCAATGTACTTCAACATGAGTATGTTTCAGGAACCTCCAGAGAGCTTGCTAAATCACAGATTGCTGGGCCAACCCCAGAGTGTCTGAATTGGGGTCGGGGGTAGAGTCTGAGCATTTTCATTCCTAACAAGTTCCCTGGTAAACCTAGTGATGCAGGTTTGGGGGCCACACTTTTAAGAACTACTGATCTAGATCCAACATTTGGGAAATACTACGTATTTTTAAAAATAAGAATGAAACACACAGAGAGGCTGGAGTGTGAGATGTGCAGAAGATACTGTTCACATGGGAAGATAAGCACAACATTTGAACTTGATCTAAAAGATAAGTGTCTCCGTTCCATCTTCAGATCATAAAGAGAGTTAGAATCACCTTTTCATACAGGGAACCCTGCACCCCTATAGGGATCAAAACTAAAGGCCAAACATCCTGTTGATTTCAAACTTCTAAATTATTGAGGTTACTTCATGTTGCTTCTCCATATAGCTGTGCAATACTGTGAGGGCCAGTTGTACAGGCACTCCATATAGCTGTGCAATACTGTGAGGGCCAGTTGTACAGGCACTCCATATAGCTGTGCAATACTGTGAGGGCCAGTTGTAACCTGACGAATGACATCTCAGAGTGGCAGAGCCAGGAGGGAGTAATTCTGCCTGAGCTGGAGGAGCATGAGATTCTCTCCCCAATTCCCTTTGCCACCAGGTGTGTGCATGCTAGTGAAACATAACATTTTCAATGATGAAAATAACAAAAACAAACATTTTCCTCTAGCTCTCATGTTGGCAAAAGATTTCTATACTGAGGGTTTTTTTCCTTCAGTAGAAAAAACAACTTGTGCACGCATCTTTTTCTCTCCGTGCTAAGAAAGCAATTTTTAAAAGGCAGAAATAGCAGGGACAAAGGAGGGGTTTTGTTGGCCCCTCAGCAAAATCTGGAAGGGCACTTCACTGCTCTGAACCTATTTTGAACAAAGAATTAGAGAGAGCAGGGAGTGACCTGGAGGTTCATGCCATAGTCAAACACATGAATAAGCAAGATGACTGCCACAGGAGGAAATGGATCAAAGTGGCCAAGGGGCGATGCCCAAGGCCTGGGGTGAAGAGGTTAAAAGAACTGGAGCAGCTACCAACCCCAGGGACTCTGGCAGGAAAGCAGGAGAGGATGGCCTTTGGTTGGAGGTGGTGGCAAGAAGAGGAAATGAAGAAAAGGTTTATTGCAGGGGTTATTCAGGTCATTCCGTGGTGAAAGCCATAGAGGTCGGACTGTAAGGTGAGGTCTGGTGCAGACAGAAGAAAACTCTCTGCAACAGAAAAGACCAGGGATCGCACAGCAGGAAACCCAACAGGGCACGTGAGAGGCATCAGAACAGCCTGCCAGACAAGCTTTGGCTCACAATGTGACTGACTTTCTCCTTTAAGCATCAGGTCGACATTTATAAATGAATGAGTTCTATTAGATTTTCTCAGAGGGTCCTTCTAGCTCTCCACTACATATGGAACATGCATTCAGTTCCCAGAAACTTAAGCACCAACTGTTTATCAGGTTGTTACAGGATAGTCCCATAGTTATAAACAAATGTCCCTACCTTTAAGAACCAGGCTCATGAGCTGCCAAAATCCAAGAATGGGAATATTGGGAGTCTGCTCTAAATGAAGCTAAGTAATTTATTGATGTAAATAAAGGCAATAAGGACCTGGTGCTGGGCTCAGCTGGACAAATCAAATTGTTCTGTTGTTCAGTATTGTAATCAGCCGAAGAACACACTTGTGATCGCCTCATTCATTCAATACTGCTCCTGACCTCCTGATGACAAGCCACCTGGCTCAAGATAACAGAGAATGGCATTTGCATCTTGCATAGATGATAGGGGGAGGAGGGACAAGGTCAGAAGGAGGGAGGCCTCTGTCATAAGGCAAGAGATAGGATGTGTTCTGAGACAGCAGCACTCACAGGACAGCAACATTGAGAGAGGCTCAAAAGGTTATCTCAGAGTCAGACCTGGTGAGAAAAGAAATACCAGAAGATGACTGAGTTTCCATAGTGATAGCGTAAGTGGTTTGGGGTGCCATTGGGAAAGTAGAGAAAACAAAGACAGGAGTGACCAGAGGGAAGGTGAGAAGCTGGAACTGAGTCATAGAGTTTGAGGTGCTCTGGGTCTGATGTTCAGAATTAAGTTCTGGGCTGGAGATGAACAAGTCACAGGAATCTTAAGAGGCAGTTGAAGACAAGGAGTAGATAGTATCTTCAAGAGAGAAAGGCTAGATAGAGGTCTTATCTTTCCTTGTCGCGTCTCTAAAAAAGACAAGGCCTCGCAGAAGGGGAGACTTACTTCACAAAGTTTCTCCTGAACCAGAAAGATTTAGAAATGAATGAAGAAAGTACATGAAAGAAAAAATGGTCAACTAGCTAGAAGACATCTTTCTAAAGTGTTTTCTTTTCCAACAAGTGTTACTTAAGCCCTCCTTTCAAGTAAAGATCTCTATTCTAGTTTGATGGATGAGAATATAGGGAACAAAGATAACCACCCAGATAGACAATATAAAAGCTAGTTAGGGTCATAAAAAGTAGTCCGGTCCCCTAAATCTTGAAAAGGTGGGGGAAAGGGACATGTGGCAACTTCATTTTTCTTCTTTACATTTCCATTCATTCATGTCAACACACAAAAAGGCTCGGGATGTTTTAAACCACTACAAGGTACCAAATTGTGATGCTATTATTCTCCCCACCTCTTTCTGACAAACAGAGAGGTGAACCCGGTGAGAGCTAGGACTGTTTCCCATCATTTTTTCATTAGTCAACTGAGAGTCCAAAACAGAGATCAAATCCAAGATTTCTATAGGCCAGAAGAAATGGTGACACATGTCCCAAGTTTTTATGTTCCAGAAATTTCCCCAGCAGTGGTCCAGGGAGCCCGTCATCTGCCACATGGCGGCCCTGGTTCAGGCAAGTGAAACAGGAGAAGCCTGACATTCTCTACTGCGAGCCCTTAACATACACGGTTTGTGCACATGCTCCCCTGCCTGTTTCCTCTGATCCACGCTGTTTCTCCTTGGATATAGAGATCTTGTGAGACAAATTTGTTTTTTCCTGGTCCCGCCCCTGAGATCCTGAGATTAGAAGATCTAACTTGACTCTGATTCCTGTTCCTCCTCCACTTTTTCTAGTTACTGACTTGGGACTCACGTCACCAATGGACCTCAGTTGCCTCATCTGACAAGTGAGAAGTTTGGACTAAATTATTTCTAAGTTTCATTTCTCTTCTACCATTGTATGTAAATCTAATAACTGAAGCATTTAATCTGAAAGACAACTTTCTAGAAATTTAGGTGCTGTATAATAAAGAATCTATCTATTCTTTGTCTTGGGTTCCTGAGATGGAGATTCTAATGCTTATAATCCCCCATATAATAAGAGCATCTGTTATTTCTCTTGAGCTCTTGAGTCACACCTGAGTGTAAACTAAGAAAATGACTCTGGATGGAGGCTAAACCTGCCAGAAAGACCAACCATGAGATTAAAGGGTTAAGGCTTTGAGCCATGGGTCAGGGGAGGAGGGAAGATTGAGATTGACTTCATTCTTGTGGCCGGTGATTCAATAAATCATGCCTATGTAATGAAATTCTAGTAAAAATTCTGGTCCTCTTGTTGGGGACCATATTGATGTTCCACAAGGATGGCACACCTGGACTCCATGAAGTTCCATCTTCAAGACTCTCCCAGTCTTCACCCTATGTAACTTTTCATTTGCTTGGTCCTGAACTGTATCTTTTAGAATAAAGCTATAATTACAGTGTATCATTTTCCTGAACTCTGTGAGTTGCTCTAGTGGATTAATTCACCTGAAAGGGTCATGAGAAATGCCCTGCTGAATTTATAGTCCATGGCTAGAAGTGAAGGTACCAGAGGGACCCCACATACTTGGCAGCAGGCATCTCAAGTGAGCAGTCTTGTTGGGGCTGCATCCTTAACCTGCAGAGTCAGCTCTGACTCCAGGTAGATTGTGTCAGACTTGACTCATTGTAGTGCATAAAATATACCTATTGGACGTGATGACAATTGACATATGTTCTTAAAGAAATAAATGGACTCCTAACACCTTGCACAAGTACTCTGGTTCAAATTCCATGGTGTGATTTGGCAGCAGCATGGGTATCATGTGATTATAAGATTAGCTGCTGACAGCATTTTCAAATCACAGATATGCTGGTGTGATGAAGACATGAAAAACTGTTCCATGATGTCAAAGGGGATACGCTCATCTTCACTGGCACCTCCTAACAGGGCTTCAAAAACAAATGTTTCCTTGCTATATTAAGCAACTGTTGCAAAATTTGAAAAAAAAAATTCTGGGGGGCAGTTGCCAATATTCAGGTGTTGACTGAATCTGCTTAATATATCATCTCTTTAACCACTACTCTGTGAGACTTATTTTTATCATCCCCAAGCAACTCAAACGTTCATCCAGAAAATTCATTCCTTTTTTTTTTCCTCCCCCTTCCTACAGGCATAGAGAACAGAATTGAAATCACTGATACGAACTGAGCCAAAACAGACTTGAGAATATCTTTTTGTTTTATTGCAAACTCAATCTCCAACTCCCATGAAGTTATAAACATAAATTCATTAGTCACAATTAGCCAGAAAAAAAGAAAATATGATATTTTAGGGGGAAAGGTCAAAATAAATTCCAGAACCCCATTCTTCTGTGACTCTGTAGAACATCACTGTCTCCCCTTCATGGTACTTAGTCCTGGTGTTGCCCAGGGTCATCATGGGGGTGCTTGCTCTCAGTACAACTTGTTAGAATTTCCTCCTAGAGATTCTGAGTTAGTAGATCCACAAACCTGCATGAGTCAACCATCCCAGGTAATTCTGACACAGGTGATCTGTGGACACACTAATAAATACTTCCTATTGCTTCTCTCATAGGTCACCACTGACAGCACTGGCATGTGCTGTCCACAGCTATCACTGGAGCTAATGTTGGTGAACGGTGAGTGATCATCATGGGCGATTCGTTATAAAAACTGATAAAAAAGCTCCTTGCCTCTGAACATGCCAATCAAGAATGACTGATCAGGGTTTGTTTCTTCCTTTGGAAAAAGGTCAAGCAGCTGCCCATTTGGTTTTTTCTTTCCAGGGCCAGTTTAGAATGTTCATCTGCTCTAAACAGCTGCTCACAGTGAATTGATCCTTACAGAAAAATGACCGTGGGACCACACTCCAGAGGTGACATCTGTTAAACTATTTTCTATTCCTTGTTTTCCTTTGACAAAACAGAAAATAAGAACAGTAGTCTCTCCTTTCAGTAATTTTAAATCAGAGTGAAAAATTTACTTTAATGATAATCCTCACATTTCTAGAGTGTTATTTTTATAACGCTCTCATTTTAGTCCTGTCATGACATGTATCTATTTAACACTTTCAGTATAAATTAAAAAAAATCATCTCCCTTATTCACTCATTATTTTACTCTTTACAATGTTTGCTTGTATCTATTATAGTTTTTGCTGCAATCCTTTTAAGGAAGGAAGGCACATGATATTACCCACAGTGGATTGAATTATACCCAGATATGGATGAAGGGTACAGACTGGTTCAAATCTCAGTTCCCCTATTTACTAACTCTGTGGCTTTGGGCAACTTAGCCTCCCTATGCTTTAGTTTCCTTGCCTGTAGAAAAAACATAAAAGTACTTATCTCACAGTGTTTTATAAGAATTAACAAGTTAATATTTCTAAAGTACCTGGCACATAGAAAGGACTATTAAAAGGTTTGGGAAATTAATTTAATAAGCATTTAAGTGTTTACAACATATCAGATCCTTTAACAAGGGCCTGGAAATATGAAATTTATAGTTCCGATTGTCTAGAATCTCCCAGAATGGTGTTGAGAAGGAGGTTTAAAATGAAACAAACATAAGGCAACTTAAGAGTGTCGTGGGAGTACACTGCACTAGGAGATGGGGAGGGGAGGGAGGGAAGGGAAAGAGGTGACAGCAGATACCCACAGAGAGCAAAGTATTAAGGATGAGCAGGAATTTTCTAGGAAACTGGACAGATGGGAGAGGGAGTGGTATTGTTATAACCATTTATTTACTATCTATTATACACAAAGACTGTGACACAATTTACCTACGTTTTTATTAAATCCTGACCACAGATTTTCAAGGTTATCCTTGCAGTCATCATTTTCAAAATTAAGTACTTGAGACTTAGAAAGGCTCACAATAGCTTTTCAGGGAGAATATACCATGAGTGGCAGAGACTGACTGTCTCTAAGGCTGGAGCTGTTTCTCAGGCGTCCCTCAGCCCTGGGAGCTGAAGTCCTGTAGCACAATCAGGGATTTTGTGAAGAACGGAGAAAGTAAGGTAGAAGCTAGAAAGGGATGGAAGGTGAAGAGAAGGGCTTCTCATTACTGATCTTGTTGCCATGCAGAGTAGACTTGAGAATGCTGACGAGCCCAGTCACCAAGAGAGAGTCTTGGAAGTAAGTGCCAGTGCAGCATCCTACAGGGACCAGAGGTGACAGGATCCAGGCAAAGATTGACAAGCTTAAAATGAAGGGAGAACCACCCCCTGCTCTGGGGAAGGAAGAGGGGGAAATGGGCTCAAATAAACAAGTTCATCTTTGATGAAAGGGTCAGAAAGTTGGGATTCAGACCAAATTGTTGGCCAATTATGATCTTAAGTCAGTAAAGCCACTTGGTCAGTGGAAGTTGTCCCCATCCCTTTCCCTTCCTGCAGCTCAACAAAGTATCCTTCTGAGCAATCACCATTCTACCTTCATCCCTCTCCTGCCCCCAGGGACTCTGCATGTGGTGCTGTTTATTAAAGTATTAGCTTAAATTTCTTCTTCTTTTCCTTTGCTATTTGAAGTAGGACACTTGAGTTCGCATTTCCTTGAGTCAGGATTTTTTTTTTTTTTTTTTTTTTTTTTTTTTTTACTAAGGAAAAAAGAAGCTATTCAAAGAACACAGTTCTCAAAAAAGATTGAACACACTAAGGAAAGGATGTAGGGATCAGGAATGAGAGGTGTATATGGGAAAGTTGTCTCTTAAAAACATCTTGATGGAGGCCAATATTTTCCATGAGAGCAACATATAACAACATCTGCATGGGGGGATTAAGGCAAGCAGGGTGGAGAATGGCTGCAGCTTTCTGATTGCGTGGATTGCCTGGAGAGCAGGACACCAAAGAGCAGCTCTTGGTAGCAATGAAGATTTTCACACCCCGTGCACAGCACATACTTCACAACAGTGCTCAGTGACCACAAATGCTCTAAGGCTCATAAGACTCAGGCAGGGCCTTGACTCTACCTGGTAGTCAGAATAATGAGTGACAATGATTTTATTACAAGGATAGGAAATCAAAATCATATTTAGATTTGTTTAATTTAAAGGAATTTAAAAAAAAAAAAAAAAAAAAAAAAAAAAAAAAACATGGGTGCTCCAGTCCAAGATTACATTCACTCCAGGCTGATCCCTGCAGCAGGCTATTGCATACCTTCAGCCCCAGCCCCTGCAGGTGTGTGATTGTAAGCAACTGGACTTTCCCCTTTTCCTAACCCAAAACAGGAAAACAACACAAGAACACAACCTGAAGCTCAATAAAGAGATGGAAAACATATAAAAGAACTCATCAAATTGTGGTGTGAAAAATATAGACAATATAGTAAAATGCAACAGAGAGATTCAACAGAACACCAGCCTGTGCAGAAGGAAGAATATGCAAACCAGAGAAGGAATGAGAAAATTGAATAAAAACAAATTTAAAAAGTCCTGTGGAATCTATGGAACATAATCACATAAGCTAATTTTTGTATAATTGGAGTTTCTGGGGAAGAATAGAAAAAAAAAGAATGTTTGTTAGAAAAAAAAAAGAATGTTTGTTTAAAGATGTATTAGCTGGTAACTTCTCAAACCTAGAAAAAGATATGAATGTTTACATGAAGTTCAAAGAAATCAAACAAAATCCAGCCCAAAAAAATGTGTTGACCAGTTTACATTATTATAACCAAATTATAACTAACCTGTCAAAATTAAAACCAATTTTGAAAGCAGCAAGAGAAATGAAGCATATCACAATCAAGGGAAACTTAATGCAGTTATAAGTAAGTTTTTCAGCAGAAACCTTACAGACTAAAAGAAAGTAGGATGTTATATTCCAAGAACTGAAAGAAAAACTATCAACCAAAAATACTTGTCCTAGGAAAGCGGAAATGAGGGGAAAATTAAAATATTCACAAAGAAAATTAAAAGAAATTAATCACCACTAGATCTATCTTACAAGAAATAATGAAGAGAAGGAACTAATAAACATTTATAAAACATTCCATTTAGCAACAGCAGAATACACATTCTTCTCAAGTACACCTATAACATTCTACAACATAAATCATATGTTAGGTCTCAAAACAAGTGTGCGAAAATGGAAGAAGACTGAAACCATTCCAAGTATCTTTTACAACCACAATGGTATGAAACCAGAAATTAACAATAAGAGAAAAACTAGAAACTTAGTGCACAGGTCTCTGAATAACCAAAAGATCAAAGTCTAAATCAAAAGAGAAATTTAGAAATATCTTGAAAAAATACAAATGTTAACATAACATACCAAAATCCATAAATATAGTAAAAGCTGTTCTAGGGAGAAAATCTATAGCAATAAATTCCTACATCTTTTGAAAAAGCAAAAATAAAAATTGATAACCCCTGAACTGAACTTAAGAAAAGACACAAATAATAACATCAAAACTAAAATTATAAGCATTACCACAGATGCCTCAGGACAAAAGGGACTATTATGAACAATTATATTTTCTAAGAAATTAGAAAACTTAAAGGAAATGTTTAAGTTCCCAACAATATAAACCTATCAAGATTGAATCAAGAAGAGATAGAAAGCTTGAAAGGAAAAACAAAGGACCTGATATAGAAATTAAATGCCTCCCAATTTAAAAAGCCCAAAACCAGAAGAGTCCATGGCAAAATTCTACCAAACACTGAAAGAACAATTAATACTAATACTTCTTAGTCTATTCCACAATAACAAAAATAGAATCAGAGGGAATAGTGTCAAACTCATTTCATGAAGCCAGCATTATCCTGATTCTTATGCCAGAAAGACACCAGAAGAAAACTACAGACCAATAACTCTGATCAACATAAATGCAAAACTCCTTGATAAATATTAGCAAACCCAATTCAACAAAACTCCAAAAAGATTATGGCTAAGTGGGATTTATCCTTGGAATGCAAGGTTGGTTTAACATAGGCAAATTAGCACAATACATAAGATTAACAAAATGAAACACAAGAATTGCATGATCTGGCTTGTTGTTTTGTGTGGAAAAATTTCTCTTTCAGCTTCTTTTTTGTAATATTTGTTCTTTTTAATTATACATGACAGTAGTATTCATTTCTTATTTTTATTTCTTTTAGTTATACATGACGGTAGAGTATAAATTGACTTATTTTGCAAACATGGAGTGCATCGTATTCTAATTAGGATCCCAGTTTTGTGGTTGTACATGATGTAGACATTCATTGTGGTATGTTCATATATGTACATAGAAGTTATGTCAGAATTATTCCACCATCTTTTCTATTCCCATCCCCTCTCCCTCTCTTTATTCCCCTTTGTCTAATCTACTGAACACCTATTCTTCCCCTTCCCCCCTTGTTTTGAGTTATTATCCACATATCAGAGAGAATATTCAAACTTTGGCTTTTGGGGATTGGCTTATTTTGCTTAGCATAATTGTCTCCAGATCCATCCATTTTCTGGTAAATGTCATCATAGAATCGATTTTGTAAAATTATACAAGCATAAAATATATCTTATTATAGAAAAAGAATTTGACAAAGTTCAACATTCTTTTAGGATAAAAATTCTCAAAAATTAGGTGTAGAAGGAAATTTGCTTATTATGACATAGACCATTTATGAAAAACCTACAACTAACATCATAATCAATGCGGGTAGGTAGGAATGAAAGCTTTTTTTTCTGAAGTCTGGCATAAGGCAAGGCTGTCTACTCTTACTATTTCTATTCAACACAATAGTGGAAGAACTAGAAACAGTAATCAACAAGAGAAAGAAATAAAAGGCATCTAAATCAGAAAGAAAGAAGTAACTAATCCAATATGCAAAGGACATGATATTATATGTAAAAAGCTATAATGGTGATGGACATCATTATCCAAAGTACATGTATGAAGACACAAATTGGTGTGAACATACTTTATATACAGAGATATGAAAAATTGTGCTCTATATGTGTAATAAGAATTGTAATGCATTTCACTGTCAAGTATTTAAAAAAAACAAAATCAACTTAAAAAAAACTATAATGGTTCCATATCAAATAAAAACTAATAAATGTGTTCAATAAAGTGAAAATATTCAGAATCAAAATGCAAAAATCATTGCATTTTTTACACTAGTAATCAACCTATCAAAAAAAACAAGGCTATTTACAAAATATCAAAATAATAAAATATTTAGAAATATATTTAACCAAGGAGATGAAAAACCTATACACTAAAAAATACAAAACAATAATGAGGAAAACTGAAGAACATTATTATGAAAGCACAAAAGACCCTGAATTGGCAAAGCAATCCTCAGGGCAGGGAGGAGACAAAGCTGGAGGCATCACATATCTTGATTCCAAATAATACAATATAATTATAATAACAGGTATAATAATCAAAATGTATGGTACTGGCCTGAAAACAGACAAATAGATCAAAGGAATCAAGTTGAGAGCTCAGAAATAATCCCAGGCATATAATATATGGCCAACTAATTTTTGACCAGGGCACCAAGAAGTTACAACAGGGAAAGAATAGTCTCTTTTTAAAAATTGGTGATGAAAAAACTTGACATCCACATTAAAAGAATGGAATTGAGCCCTAATTTTATACCATACACAGTAATCTGGTTGAAATGCATTAAAGATCTAAACATAAAACCTGAAATTTTACAACTCCTAGAAGAATACATGGGGACATACAGAAATTCATATTGTCAAATATATTTTTTAAAACTCACATATCTCAATAACAAAAATCAAATTACTTGATTTGCAACAGGCCAGGGACTCTACCAGACATTTCTCCAAATAAGACATTAAAATGGCCAACAGAGATGTGAAAACTTGCTCAACACCATTAAATATCAGGGAAATGCAAATGCAAATCAAAAATACAATGAGATATTACCCTAGTATTAGGATGGCTACTCTCAAAAGGATAAAAGATAGCAAACACTGGCAAGGGTGTAGAGAAAAGGGATCTCTCCTACACTGTTCATGGGAATGTAAATTGCTACAGCCATTTTGAAAAACATTTAAAAATAGAATTACCATATGACCCAGAAATCCCTCTTCCAAGTATATGCCCAATGAAACTGGTACCGTAAGATACCTGCACTCCTCTCTTTGCTGACGCATTATTCATAAGATCAAAGATATGAGAACAATCTAGGTGTCCATCAATAGATGAATGAATAAAGGAACACATGGAATATTATTTAGCCTGAAAATATCTGTGACATCTACTGCCACTTGTAACAACATGGATGAACCAGGGGAACCACATAAAGTAAATTAATGCAGCCACAGAAAGAAAGCTACAACATGCTGTCCCTTAAATGTAGGCTCTTATGGAGAAAGAGAACAGGAGGACAAGTTCCAGAGGTGAGTGGGGGGAGAAATGTGGAAATAGAGGTCAAATTGTAAAAGGTGGCATCTACATAGGATGAAAGAGTCTATAGATGTAATGGACAGCATGAGGACTATGGTTAGTGTTTGTATTGTATACTGCAAATTTGCTAATAGATATTAGGTGTTTTATGAAAACAAACAAAAAAAAGGTAATCTTGTGAGATGATAGATATGTCAATTGGATTGACTGTAGCAATAATTTTAGTAAGTATATGCTTACCAAAATATCATGTTCTATAACAAATATATACAATAAAAAGGGAAATGAGTTGATAGATTACAAGTCATATTGAATACATTGGTTATTTGCTGCTCCAAATACAAATCCAGCATTTTCCATCTTAAGTCTTACATTGCCCCTTTCCTCCCATGGTTTTCTCTACTCTGCAGATTCTAGATGCCCCAAACCTACCTTCTGTCCACAGAGAACTCCAATGCCTGTTCTTTGGACAAGAGGTGGGGGAGGAGTGTCCTATGGATGAGTGCCCTATTGTCTTCCATCTAGTTTACCTTAGACACACATGTGCCTTCTATTCAACAGGCTCTCAGGATCTCATTCACTAGTGACCCCTTCCGACCACCTCCTATTATGACTTTCATGTAATAGCAGGCTCATGGAAAATGATGACATCATTTTCAATGAACAAACAACTAACAAAATGGGAAGATTTAACCCAAGATTAGTGAGCTTGAATTACTTCAAGAATCATCCTTCAGGATCTATGAGTTACATTTTTAAAATTCTGTTAGAATTATCCCTCAACCAAAATATAGATGAAGTGTGATTTTCTTGGAGACTCAGCTTTGTCTACCTGTTGAGTCAATTAGCAAGAACTTGCCTTCTTCTTGTCATTTAAATGACATCTAGGCATAGTTTTACATCCTGGAAATGGAAATACTGGTATTTCCATGAGGGCAGTAAGCCATGGTGAAAGGCAGCTTGCAAATCTCTCTGCACCTTTTTCTATGATATTAAGGTGGATATTATCTATCTTTCTATAAGATTAAGCAAGAGTGGAAAAACCTATTTGAACCCACTGAAGTGTCCAGCTGTGATTCCTCAATTGTTTTGTTTTGAATATGCACACATTCCCTAAAGTCAAGTCAGAAAGTTTTTGCAGAGAAGCCCAGAGAAAGTGACTAATGCCAGCAGTTCTTATCAGATTCACTAATTGTGGGCTCCACATGGGCAAAGCTGCAGAGCTTTTCAGGGTATTTGCATTTCTAGAATCAGCAAGCAGATGAGGCAGGAGCCCAGGACAGCTGGTGGGGAAAATAAGAGGTGATAATCTGGATTCAGAGAAGAGTTGCTTTTCCTTCAAAAGCTAGCACATTGCAGGTGTGCCATAAGGGGTTGATGACTGCAGTGACTGCACCCATAAACTTGCTAGACCAGGAGGCATAAAGCCTTGATGGGTATGAGGCTCAACTTCACAACTGATTATTGAGTGAGTGACCTTGGCTTCATCACCAACCACGTGGATCCTCCATTTCCTTCCTGTAATCAAATAAATGATTGTCCTCCAGGTCTTAGAACAATACTTCTTTTTTTTTTTTTTTTAAAGAGAGAGTGAGAGGAGAGAGAGAGAGAGAGAGAGAGAGAGAGAGAGAGAATTTTTTTAATATTTATTTTTTAGTTCTTGGCAGACACAACATCTTTGTTGGTGTGTGGTGCTGAGGATCGAACCCGGGCTGCACGCATGCCAGGCGAGCGCGCTACCGCTTGAGCCACATCCCCAGCCCAATACTTCTTAAATTTTAAAGGATTAGGGGCCTTATGAAATGTGAATTCTAGCTCAGCAGGTCTGGGTGGGGCATTTCTAACAAACTTCTGGGTGATGCAGGCATGCTGGTTCTTACTATTTGACATAACAAGCCACATAGGATTGGCGAGGAGACTGAGTGAGATAAGGGAGAGGGAAATGTTTTATCAACTGTTATACATTAAGGAAAGCCTTATGATCAGCAATAATAAAAACAGGTGATTTCTCGTCAACACAGCATTTTTACCCCTTCCCCAAACTCCCTGCATCCTGAATATCTAAACTTATTTTTAAGGACTTCCCTAACCTCCCCCATGTCTCTCTCCTCAAAGTAGTTGGTTTCTAGCCCAAGGGCTGATTTTTCCTACTGACAGTAGCTATGGGACTAATTCTTTCCAGAAGGCAGCAGGCTGATGCAGTGATTTAACAATGCAATGGATCCCCAAAGGTTACTGAGGGGGCTCTGAGTAACCTTGTGGAAAAACACATAGCTCCCTTAAAATGAAGCATAGTCTGGATCTACACCTGTTTGGAGGTATCCTGAAGACTCACATCGCTAGTGCAAACAGGATAGAGAATTTAATTTCTTTCAAACTCATTTGTATTTCTTTCTCTCTCACCAGTAAACTGGGGTTACTGCAGTCAGAGTGGAGATATGCAAGACATACAAAAAGTCAACTCTCCCAGCCCTAGTTCAGAATTCCAGAAGCAATCACTGTGTAAGTCTGGCAGAAGACTACATTATTGGTTGTCTGAAGAAGCTGGCTCTGGTATAAAACACCCTATATTAAATCTCACCATCATGTACATGCACAAGAAATCAATTTTAAAAAAGATTACTATGAGTAAATGTCAGAAAGATCAATAGAGGGAAGGGAGCAAGCCATGGTGAGAGGGAGGGAGAAGAGGTACTGGAGTCTGAATTACAAAAGATATATTCCATGTCGAATGGATTCTACCATCATGTATAACTTTAAAAATTTTTTTTTAATCCTACATTAGGGAGAGAATGGCCTAAGTAATTCTAGGAGTGTCCCCTTACGCATCTAACATTTGGCTGTGATGAAAGTCATTAGTCAGTAGAAATGGGACATGAGGATTGAGATGTACCATGAACTCCCCAAACCTCGCATCCACATTCTTCATCTTCTCTGACTTCCCTGCTTCCTTAATGTTCAGCAAATATGCCAGGCAAGTTTTCACCTGAGTACTTACACTTGCTGTTTCCTCTTCCTGAAATACTAATCCTCCAGACAGGCCAGAGCTTGCCCCTTCACCTACTTAGTCCTTGTCCAAATGTCACCTCTTCAGTGAGGCCTGCCATGACCTACCTAAGGAACATGCTAAATGAGTCTAGTCCTCCTAGAATCCCCAACTCTTCTTTCCTGACCATTATCATTTTTTCTGTTTTGAGAGAGAGAGAGAGAGAGAGAGAGAGAGAGAGAATTTTTTTAATATTTATTCTTTAGTCTTCGGTGGACACAACATCCTTGTTTGTATGTGGTGCTGAGGATCGAACCCGGGGGGCACGCATGCTAGGCAAGCGCGCAACGGCTTGAGCCACATCCCCAGCCCCTGACCATTTTCATATACGACAAAATGTTATTCTTATTTGATAATCTCTCCCTCACTGCAGATGGTAAATTCCATGGATTCAGGAAACTGCTGGCTTTGCTGGAACTCTCTGTAGACCAGTGCTTGGCACACAGTAGGTCTCAAGAAATATTGATGGATAACAAAAGAAATATTTTAATTCATTCACTAATTAATTAATAATGGATTTACTAAAGCCTTGAATCTCAGATAATGTGACTGCTTATGAAAAATAAGTTTATACATCTTCTAACAAAATCATTTGCTCAAAAATTTAGTGTTCTAGACTGAGAAACTTAGTATGTCTAAGTTCTGTTTATTATCTGCAGCTATGTATCTGTACAAACTTATATATCACTCTTTCCTACCTTCATTCTTGACTGTCAAATGTGGAAATTATGCCTGATTCTAAGTCCCTTCAAAAATCTAGCATTAGGGTAATAATGAAAATAAGAACATCAATGGCTTTATACACAGTAATTTTTATATATATATATATAAAATATATATAACTGTTTATCTACCTATCAGATAGTTTAACTGCTATCCTACTGGCATCAAGGAGACTAAACAGACTTTAATTCCAATAGAACTTACTTACCACCAATAAGAAAGAGAAAAAAGATGAACATTTAATGAAAAAGATTAATCCAAATTCTTGCATTGAGCAGAAATGGTGAATTCTAACATTCCCACCAGCTCTAAAATTTACCTTTGGTTCTCTGGAGATTTTGAAAGGGATAAATACTTGCCAAGGATGATCAAATAAAAACAGAGATCTTAGTGTTGTTTTCATCTTCTCCCAAACAGGGATGATCTATCTCTCCTATTTTTCAAAGATAAACCATGAGACACCAGGGAGAATGCCTGAGATGTCAACGGCTCCTCAGGCTTTCAGAGAGCTCATCATATTGTTCTCTTCCTTTTAAAATATTAGTCCCTGTGTTCCTCTTAGAAAAGTTCTTTTTATGTTAATGCTCAAAGAGAACTATGTGTCCTGAGAAAGATATCTTCCCTCATTCTGTCTAAAATATGCATGGTAACTTTGTGTTAGCCCCTAAACAATTGCCATTGGTATTTTCTGATGAATTCTTATAATATATCTGAAACTTTCAAATCTTTTTTTTTTTTTTAATTCTGATTTCTTGTTTCTAAACCTTGCCTGTCACCCAAATGTATTGGATAAGGGTTTGGAAAAAACAGCATCCACTCCATTTGCAGCTCTATCATTTTGTCATACCTTACTGTTTTCTATCACCAGGAAATCTGTTTGGATCCATCTGCCCTTTCTTTTCCTACCCACATTCAAGTCATGGAAAAGGAATGTGTCAGTGATAATCATGAGTCCCAGAAAGCTATACCTAGTGGGACATTAACACCACTGCTAAGTGTGAAAAATTCCAAGTAATAACTGTTCAATCCATGGTGGGTGCAAGATACCCACTCCTACACATTTATTTCAAGCTCATGACAGAAGAGCACAACGATCTAGGACACATTACAAAAATTCCATCATCTCTAACCACAAATCATTTACAATCAACAAGTCACAGATCTGACAGAATAGGCCATCACTTGCAATACTTGGAAAGAGGTACTTTTTCCAGTGTATCCCAAGCTTGATCTTCCACCCTAATTTTGTGTAATGGCTAGTCAATTCTATTGCAGGGTTGAACATGAAGCAATTATTCAAAAGGAGTGAGAGCATGGAAAAGCCCTGATGTAGACTGGATGTAGAATCTTGATGTACGTTTTGCCTTCTGCATTCTCCAGACTTCCAGTTCCATCTGTGGGATGGAACCTCAGTGAGACAATGCCCACAGCCTTTGAGTCAGTTCCTTAATTGTGCTTAAGTCATTTTCATTGCAAAAGAAATGTGTCTGGAGCTCTCCTCCCCGAAGAACTGAAGGATAACTACAGAGCTGAAAGATACCTTGAAAGATCATTTTATTCAGACACCAGAAAAGACAACTTAAAAACTCAATGGTCATAGTTCTTGTCAAAAGAGATTTTTATAAATGGTAAGTACAGTCCTCCTGGGCGAAACCCTGCTATGCTCCATCACCACTCACACCAGAGAAAACCAAAATTTCTCTTTTTTAAGTGGAAGGGATATTGAAATGCTCCTCACAGAAGCACTTCAGCCTGAGGGTGATAATTAGCATACTTCCTGAACTCTCTCTTTCTTAGGTTAAGCAACTTCAATTTTCTTAACCTGTCATTAGAGTGCTTATTTAATATGCATACTTTATTTTTACCAGGTTCTTCTAAACTGCAGAGTCCAAAAATGGACACAATGCTTTTAAAATGCACAACTAATATAGAATATAACCAAAGATCATATTCATGAATGCAGAAAATTATACTTCATGAAATAAAATTAAATTATAGCCATAGTTATTGAAATATAAGATTCACTATATTTAATGTGCTCAAGTAGAATAAAATTGTAATTTTACTTGGCAATAAAACAAACCCAAATAGAGTCCTTTAGCATGGTAATAAAAGGATACATTTCAGTTTTTAAAAAGCTGTCACCGAAGGACTGGAGTTGAGCTTTGTGGTAAAGTATTGCCAAGTATGAATTCCGATCCCCCAAATAATAATAAAATAATAGTAATTCAAAAACAAAAGGCAATTTGCTCCCAAAAAAATGTCACTGAAAATAAAGCAGAGATGAAGTAAGGCCTTTTCCCTACCACATTTCCTTGTTTTATGATTGGAAGTCCCTTAACATATTTAAGTAGATATTATTAAAAGCATTTGAGGTCAAAAGGGTCGAACACCCTTGCCATGTCAGTATTGACAGCAGTAGTGGCTTCAGCCACAGCATCAATAATTTCAGAAATCTTTCAGGGAAAAATACCATACTATTAGCAAAACAAAGATTGACTCCATTGTAGTCGTCTCCATATAAAATGACCATCTACTTATTGGACTCTTTACTCTGGCTGTGTGCTAGGAAGGAAGCCAGTCTAGGAGACCAGATGACCAGATTATAATCCTGATTTTGCACTTGAACAACACACTTCTTTTGTGAAAATAATTTTTTAATGGGCAGATTTTATATATATTGGTTGGACACAGTGCCCTTATTTTATTTATTTATTTTTATGTAGTGCTGAGGATCAAACCCAGGGCCTCGGATGTATGAGGTGAGCGCTCTACCGCTGAGCCACAATCCTAGCCCCCAGATTATATTTATTGTCTGCAAAGTTAGTAATTTTTATGGTATATGTTTAAGGTCTATACAATATGATGTTTTAATATACATATACAAAATAAAATGATCACTATAGACAAGTCAATTAATATATCCATCATCTAATACAGTTATCTTTTTTTTTCTTTTGGTAAGAGCACTTAAATCTGCTCTTAGAAAAATTCCAGCATACTATACAATATTATTAACCTCAGCCTTCCTGCTGTGCAAGAACTTGAGACTTTCTCATCTTGTATAACTGCAACTTTTCACCTATGCCTCCATATCCCTACCCACCACCTGATAACCACTCTGCATTTCTATTGAAGATTCTACATAGGAGAGAAATCCAGCAGTATTTGTCTTTCTGTGTCTGGCTTATTTCACTCAGTATAATGTTCTCCAGTTTCATCTCTGTTGTTGCAAATAGCTGGATTTCCATTTTTAAGACTTGAATGTACACAATGAAGCAGTGTTATGTAAATATTTCACAATTTCCTTATCCATTCACCTGTCAATAAATATTTAAGGTGCCCTCATCCCTTGTCTATTGTCAATAATACTAAAATTATCTAATTGAATGAGGCTGTCTCTAGCTTTGTGATGACAAATCAATGTATTAGATAAATTCACTTGAATATGTGCCTAGATTTAAATATATACTTTACATAATTTGGGAAGTTTCTCATAGCCTTCTCATTAAAAAGTGGGTGGTAAATAGGATGATACCAACATCCAAATATAAAATAATAGTCCAAGTCACATTAGGGAAAAGTTAAAGAAATTTGTAAGTGTTGACTACAGCAACCTACCTTAATTTTTTAAATAACAACATGTCTTATCAATTTCTTTACATTGTTAGGCTTTGTTTCTTTAGATTTCAATCTGATTTCTGACAGATGGCATCTTGTTCTAGGCCTATCAAGGTCTATATAATATTTAATAAGGAAGTATACGAGAAACCATTTATAATCTGCAAAGCATTTTGAAGATGCTATATTTTCCCCATTTCCTCTACCTCTTCAGCAAAATAAACCTCTCCTTACTCTTTAGTCTTGAAACTTTTCTTTACCCTCCTTATTTGATTTTATCACTTGCTGTTTCTATACTAGATTAAGAATCCTTCAAATAGGAATCATTTTACTGTGCATCGACAGGAATTAACATTGTGCCTCAATCTTAATAAATATTTATTTTGCTATTGTTTTTGACTGAAGGAAAATAAATAAATTTCAAGTAACGAGAAAACATATCACAACAAAATGTGCTTTAAATGTCGTAGACATAATTGATTTCTCACGCACAAATATTTTATCAGTTAGTACTTAGCATCTCTTTAGACATACACATTTCCCCTCCAGATAACAATAGAAAAATTGAGTGGATAAATTCCACTAGTTCCTTTTCAGTGCTTTAAAAATTAAGATTTGACCATTTTCTTTAAAATCATTTCTTAAAATTATGTTTTCAAAATAGAGTATGAAGCCCAGAACTGGTAGGTCTTCTGGTTCAATAATCTAAACTTATAGATAAACTTAAATATAAGATCCTCATCTAGACTCAAAAAAAAATAGGCTTTCTTTTTTAAACTGGAAGTGAATATGTGGATCATCTTTTCTTTTGTCTGCTTCATATTACCAATGACACAACAGAAGCACATGAAGGGAAGCACTTTGCCAAGGTCACGAGCCAGTGGCTGAGTGCTGAACAGCACCAGGATGGACTCCAGGTCACCCATCTCCTAGCCCCGCGTGCTCTTTCCTTCCTCCCTGTCCTCTCCGATTTGCTCATCCAGAACTAACTGACTAGACAGAAACAACTGGAAATAGTCAGATCTCTATTAATAACAACTCTTTTTTTTTTAATAGAACTATACAGTTTACAAAGCACTTTTCAGGTGTGTTTTCTCCTTGAATCCCCAAAACCCAGGGGCAGGGTATTGCATGTACCTGCTGCACTCACAATAAGCTAAGGCCTAGAAAGAAAGTGACAGCTCCATGCTACAGAGCTAAATTTGAACTCAGGCTTTATTACTAAACACCTAGTTCTCTATACCTAAGCCTCCAGCAGTTTTTGTTTCAGAGATATAAACAAAGAAAAAGAATCATTGCACTTAATCCTCATTTGCATTACATTAAACCCAGATTCTAAGGGGCCTTCCTCTTAACTTTGTGAAGAGTTTATGAATATAGAGGCTGATTTTGAAAGAACTTGAACATTAACCAGATGACTAGCTCATGCAGAGGTAATAGATGAGTTGTGGAGTTGAAGGGCAGGACAAACTGAACGCACATCCAGCAAAGTAATTGACACATGGAAGGCAAGAAATGCTTTCACTACCCATTTTTCTCCACTCCTCATTTTGAGAAGAGGAATAGAAACATCTCTTCCCCCAGCCAGCCCTCAGGAAGTGGAAATCACAAGCTCTCTTAAAGAACAGAGGTCATGATAATTGAGACTCCCGAACGCCTCGCCTTTGAACTGATACCAAAGTCTCTTTGCTGGCACTCACAGAAGGTCCTGAGAAGGACAATCTGTACCCTAGAGCCAGTCATTCCAGGGATGTAACTGAAGACTAGAATACGGGGAGCTGTTCAGTGCATCCCGGCTCTGACAGGAAGGAGGAGAGCCAGAAGACAGAAAGAAGACAGGTGCACAGTTAATAATGCAGATCTGTGCCCCTCTCTATTGTGTAGGATGAGAATAACAGAGGAGAATTTTTTTTCCTCATTTTTAGGATCAGCAGAGATTACTATTCTATGAAGATGGAGGAGATGGTTTTTATGCCCAACCAGATTTCTCAGGGATAGGGTCCATGTACAGCTGCAAGTTAAATTATACAGAGTAGGATCAATTATCTAGAGGGCCATAAATGAACTCGTGAGGCAAGATGAGGGTATTTCAATGAGAAAGAAAGGGAAGTTGAGGCATGCATATTGCATGTATATAACCCCAAAATCTTCAGTTACTTTTTGCCTAGGATATGACACAAGAGCTATGGAAACCAAGTAAATAACATTTTAAGGCTTCTATTTTTATCCACTCAAGTAACTGTCTATTGTGTACATAATATGTCACTGAAATGACAAAGAAGCAAGATATGGCCCCTGCCTTCAGGATGAATGACAGCCAAAAGAGAAGCTGTGATCAACACTGCAGAAGACTTTCAAAAGACCACAGGTGGAAAGCCTCCTCCCAGAGGAAGACCAAGAAAAACGTCACAGAGAAGATTACAATCTAAGTACTTGTGGCTCTGAAAAGTGAATATACTTAGGAAGATATTATAAGATCACTTTGAAGTTTTTAATGAATAATGCATTACTGCTAGTATTATATTACTGATAAAGAACTGACAATTGGATAATGTGTTCTTTATAGTTCTTAGCTTCCCCCATAATATAGCATTTGCTAATTGTTAATTAAGTCATGAAACCATACATTTAACAGAATACATTGCATTCTTCAGTGTTCACTGAAGACAACATTCTCCGCCTCTACAAAATGTTTCCATTCCACGTTTATACATCTGTTGTATGCTTTCAAGACAATGTAAACATAGAAACATCTTAAAACTATATCACAAAATGGCATACCAAAGCTTCATTTGGGAAGCTGCCCCCTAAATGTTCTGGATGAATTTAAAATCAAATCAACACTAACCTGTCCAAAATAAAATGGGCCTGTTTTTTCCAATTTAACAATTATGACCTCACTGTCAAAAGAGGCCATGGAGTCCTCTACTCTGCCCAAAGCACAGCTCTTTCATTTAAATAACTGTTTTTAAAAGGCTTTTCCAGGGATGTTTTAAATTGGTACTTCAAGATCTCTGAGACTCTAAGCCACTAAATAAAACTTTTAATTATATTAACAGATAACTGGGCTTTGTGGTAAGGGCCCGGTATGATTTAGTGGAAAGAATATCAGCATGGGCATCAAGGAACCTGAGTTTCTGTCTGGTGCCACTATTTTCTTTAGCCTCAATTTTTCCAGGTAAAGTGAAAGAAGCTAAAAATCACTTCCAAAGTCTCTCTGGCTATAAACACTTTATTAGAGCTTTGGGAAGTTTCTAACTTTGTTAGTTACAAATTGGCAGGAGGATTTCTCTGGGAAATTATTGCTCACGTAATGAGAGCTGAGACACATTTCCAATCATGATTTTGAAGGCAGCCTTCATCATTCCACCCCTAGAGCTTCTAGGACTAGTCAGCATCCACAGGGTGACATTCACCATATTGCATCTGGGGCACCGGATTGTGTCTTCCATGGTTGCATGGAAGGTTCCTGAGATAGGAAGTGTCTCTATTTTATTATTGTAATTTGCCAATGCCTAGCAATGTGCAGGGCTCAAGGCAAGTGTCCAATAGATGTTGCCATGTGGAAGAATAAATTAATTAATGTGTCAAAGGCAACTTTAAAAAAAAACCTCTCTGGAGCTGGCTGGGCATGCTGGTTCACACTTATAATCTCAGTGATTTGGGAGGCTGAGGTAGGAAGAGTGTAAGTTCAAGGCCAGCCTCAGCAACTTAGTGAGGCCTGAAGAAACTTGGTGAAAAATAAACAGGGCTGAGGATGTGGCTCAGTGGTAAATCCCCAATGACAAAACAAATAAACAAACAAACTCTCTGGGAACAGATACATAAAAATCTTCAACATCACTAACATCAGGGAAATACACATCCAAACCCCAATGAAACAACACCTCACCCCAGTAAGAATGGCCATTGTCAAAAAGATTGAAGATAATAAGTGTTGGCAAGATGTGGAGAAAGGGAGCCCTTGTACACTGTTGGTGGGAATATAAATTAGTACAACCAATATGGAAAATCAGATGGAGATCCCTCCAAAAAAAAAATAAAAATAGAGCTACTATATGATCCAGTAATCCCACTACTGGGTATACATCCAAAAGAAATGAAATCAGTATGTGGAAGAGACATCTGTACTCCCATGTTCATTGTAGCATACTTCACATAGCCAGGAAACAGAAACAAAGTGTCCATCAAACTTACAAATGTATAAAAGATAATGGGATACATATGCAGGATAGAATACTATTCAGTCATAAAAAAGAATGAAATCCTGTCATTTGCAGCATCACAGATGGAACTGGAGATCATTATGTTAAGTGAAATCAGCCAGGCACTGAAAGAAAACCACAGGATCTCACTCATATGTGGAATTGAAGAAAGTCCATTTCACATTAAGTTCAGAGCAGAATGGTGGATACCAGGGTCTGAAAAGAGGAGGGGTGGGAGAGGAATGGGGAAAAGTTGATCAGTGGTTACTGAGTTATAGTTAAATAAGTGCCAGAAGTCCTGGAGGGCTATTGCACAGTACAGTGACTACAGCTACAATAATGCACTGCACATTTCAAAAAGGCAGAAGAAAGGATTTTGGAAAGTTTTCACCATTTTGAAATGGTAGACATTTGAATTGACAAATACACTTAACCTAATTTAAACATTCTTGCAATGTATACACATATCAAAACACAAATATGGCACCCCATTAAAATGTACAATTTTATGTTTTATGCATCCGTTAAAAATAAATTTGAAAATTTTCAAAACTTAAAAGAAAATACCTGGAGATGGTCTTGGTAATTGTTTTAAGCCAGTAACCCTCATAAGCTCTTTGCACAGCTGTCTCTCATGTAAAGACCCATAACCCTGAAGTCTGACCGCCTACACTGCATTGCCTAAACTGAGGAACAGTTTCAGGCACTGCTGAGAACTCCACAAGACAGTACATCTAGGACCTAACGGATGGATATGAAACCACAAGGAGGTAAATTGTGATACATTTTCAGAACTCTAGGATCAAAGAATAGGTCCTGTAAATTTTTAGAGAGAAGAAAAACCAGATATATACCAAAAAGAAGTAATCAGAATAACATCAGACCAGAACAACAAAACTGGAAGAAGACATTGGAGGGGTGCAATGGACATTCTGCAGGAAAATTCTACACCTGGCCAAATTATTGTTCAAAGGTGAAGAAAGGACGAAGATGTGTCTATATACATGAAAGCCCAGAAAATTAAACTATATTTCCTTTTATCCGAAAACTACTAAAGAACATATTCCACCAAAGCAAGGGAGTAAACTAAGAAAGGTCCATCCAAATGGTACAGGGAAACAAGATCCAGGCAGAGAGACCAGCAGAGATTTTCCATAAGATCTTTCCATAAGATGTCTCTTATAGTAAGAGAGACCCCAGGATCAAACCATGGCATGGGGCATAGAAGGATGTGTGGGCTCTCTCTCGTCCAGCGAGGAGGTCCACAGAACAGGGTACAGGAGAATGTGGCTGCGGAGTCGCAAATCAAGACCTGCGGAGACCAAGCAGGAAGCAGGTCTGATTTTATGGCGCAGTTACCATGTATATATACTCAGGCAGTAGCTAAGCAGATTACAGGCAGCCACCAATGCAATTTCTGCCGACTGTCCTTGCAGCAACCAATCAATCGAGGAGTGGGCCGTGGAGCAAGCATAGGGACTGCAACACATGGCCTCACACCCAGGACTGTGCCTAAGGGATAAGCGTTTTGCCACTCAAACACCTAGCACAGGGGAGTGGTTTGCCATTCAGATGCCCTTAACGTATGCCATATATGCAGTACTCCATGCACCTGTTCCTACATCAGGAGAAGAGTGCTCCCTGTCAGAAGGGTCCAAGAGACATTACTTCAAGAAGATCAACTAGATATAATATCTGCACATGAATGAGATAAGAATCAGAGAACTGTGAAGGAGTCACAAGGTGAAAAATATGGAGAAAGCCAAGAAACAAAACCCAAGATAATTATTTTAAAAAAAAACTGAAATCAATAATAATCATAACTTAATCTTAGTCATGAAGAGTATTTATCTACATAATTATAATAACAAAACTAGTAAATACCCATCTAGCCAAAATCACAGCATAACGGTGCTGAAAAGATGGTCAGAGGGACAGGACAAGTGTCACAGTGGGACTACTATAAAGGGAGTGAGGTGACCATGTCATTTCCTTGGTGGGACATGATAAGTGGAGCTGAGAAATTGAGAAGCATTAAGAAAGAAATATTGTTTGTGATACAGAGGTAAATAGCAAAAAGATGGGCAGTGCTTATCTCCATAAGGAAGAACTAGGAGAAGGGATGAGGCAGTGCTGTCTTTGACAATTTACTTTCTGTAACTGTGACAACAATAACAAGCAAGGAAGGGAAGGAAGGCATCACCTCGAATTGTGTGCACAAAGTGACGTTTTTATTTTGCTCTCTCTTGAGAAACATCTCTGAAGGAACACAGAGGCTACAGCGTGTCCCTGACACCTGCCATCCTTCCTGAGACAGGAATCCGTGGTCAGTCAAGATCAAAAGAGGCTGCTTAGAGAAGAGATAAGGCTGTCCTGGCCATCTGTCTAACCACTTCCTATGGTTATGAGATAAAAGTCGCCTGCTGACCTTCATTTTCAAAACCTCGTTCATAAACCTTTCACAGACAGGCTGAGACCTTCTCTACACGAGGTGCTGTTCTAGATTTCAGCCATGATTATGGCAACCCCATTTGGCAGGATGTGTATTCCTGGAACAGTTTTAAGACTATGATCCAAAAGCCATATATTCGTGGGGCTGCCATATTTACAACTCTATGCTGAGTTACACTGAAGGCTCTAACTAGAGGTGTCATGCTTGAGCTCATTTAAACAATGAAGCAAACCTGAACCCAGACTCAGCCAAAGCCCAGGGCTATGGACTTGAAAACAGAAGTTTACATAATAAGGCAATTTGAGGTACAGTACTTAAAATAAAAATAGCTGCGTTTTATTGGGTGCTTAATATTTGCTAGGCAGTATGTATAAATAGCTCCCATATATTACCTCATTTAATCATCAAAACAACTCTATGAATAAATATTATTATCTCCATTGTGGAGAAATGAAAATAGAGGATTAGGGAGCTTAGGAACCTTGCCTCATGTTTTAATTAGGAAGAGGTCATGTCTAAATTTGGGTTCAGAAATTACTCTTTTAGCTTCTCTCTCTTCTCTAAAGAAAGGTAATCAGAAAATCAAAATATGTCTTTGTAATAGTGTGGTTGAGGTTGGGACAAATATATTTCTTAAGTCTTCATATATTTAAGAATAGAAGAATTTCATAGAGCAGAGTTGCAAAGTACAAGAAGTTTTTGTTCTCTCATTGTAATTCTGAGACTAGATAGTCATTTAGAGATATTCAGGGAATAATTTTTTAAGCCTGACACGTTTCAAAAATTCTTTGGGCTTTTCCCCTAACACGCCAGTCTATAAGATGTAATGCTGGAATCTCAGAGAATCGGGATCCAAAAGTGAGCAGAACAAAAATACTGTTCCATTAAGCAAAGGAAATGTGTCAGCATCAGAGGTTGACAAAAGTCACAGAGTGAAATACTAATCATAAGGCTTTCCTGCGGCTACAGCCATGTGCTTGTAGGTATGCTTGCTTTGCCCAGTAGATGTGTTCTTGAAAAACTAGTGTATAATTGAAGCTTTGTAAGTAGGATTGTATATGAAAATCCCCAGGAATCTAATTTTTTAAAAAGATGATTACACTAATTAATATTTTTGAAAGGCAAATGAAACCACAGCCTACATTACATAATTTTGTAACAGACTTCCATGGTTTGCTTCTGATCTTTCTTCCTTGATTTGCTATTTCCTGTATTCCATCCTCAGCCCTCTGTGCATCACGAAGGTGAAGAGCATCTATGGTTTCGATACTCAGTACAGTGTTCAGCACTCAAGTATTTGCTAGATAAATAAACTAAACAACCCATTCATCTTTTCCTGGTTACTCCATGTATATTAATGCTTCTCTGCCTTTGTTTATACTATTCCTTCATCCGGGAATGCTTTTCCCATGTTTTAGTTCCACCCCTTTGCAAACACGAGTTCAAAGGCCAACACCTTCCAGATTGATAGTTTCTCTCTGGATTCCCACATTATTGTATTTTCATTTGTAGTGTGATAGGGGATGATATGAAATTTGTCCTACTCATTGGTTTCAGGCCTATCATGCCTTGGCAGAGCAATCTATACAGAAGATACAATGATAAAAGTCAATTTCAATTTAATTTTGTTTTCACAGGCTTTGCCCTCAGTTAGTTCTTCCTAGGTTTCTGTTTTTATACATCTTTAAGAGCTGATTGGTGAGGTCTTAGTGAGGTCAAAAAATGGTGTCACTTTTCATTTCTAGTCCCCACAACAAACAATATGGTTGGTGCAGATAAGTGGATAAATGGATATCCAAACACAGGTCTTGGTATTAATTAACTGGCCAGGGTGGTTGTAGGGAATGCAAGGGATGAGTTTCAGGCTGTGGTCTCCTTTGAGTTGTCAGAATGCTACTCTTGACACTTTATTCTAAAGTTTCTGAATAAACAGAAAAATACGCATGTCTAGAGCCAAAGCCCAAGCACAAGACAATTTCTGCATTGATGGTTCTCAAATTGTGGTCCCTAGATGAGCAGCACTTGAACCCTGGATATGAGTTAGAAAGCCAACTCTGGGGTCCACCTCAGACCCACTGAGTCAGGAGCTCTAGGGGTGGGGCTCAGCATCTGTGCTTTCACAAACCCACAATATTATGATGCATGATTAAACCTGAGAACCCCTGATGGAACAACAGGACAGAAAGTCGCCCTCATTCTTCCAACATGAATGGGGTGTCCTGGAACTAAGCCACAACATTAAAACTTTTGTTACAATATTCAAGTTCTCTCTTTGGAGAAAACTGGACTCCCTTTGAGGCCAGATGAGAACAAATTAGTAAAATTCTGATTCAAGTGTCAGTGGATTAACTAATTGATATCACTACTCTTAACTTTTTCTTTCTTTATTTTTTTAATTTATTTCTTACATACATGACAATAGTGGAGTGCATTACATTCACGATTATCCATTCACATCACAATTTTTTGTAACTCTGTATATAAGGTATGTTCACTCCAAATTATGCCATTATACATGAACTCTCTCTTTTTTTTTTTGCATACAATTCTTAATACACCAAATTCACTACTCTTAACTTTTATAGTGTGATTCAACCAGTGTCTTAACTACTGTGTTCAACTGTACACCACAACTGCATGGTATTCAGGTGATTCCAACCAGAGGAAAATGCATGGAACTGGGAAAGATGAAGAAGAAAACTGAAGAGAACAACAGGGGTCAGCAATGTAAAGTATGGAGGAATGTAATCAATTAGTCCAATCACAGCCGGTGTCAAAGGTGAAGGGGCAATGGTAGGGGAAGGAGGGAATGTGGTCTTAAGGTTAAGAGCAACAGCTTCCAGCATCAGACAAAAAGAACCTTGTCATGCATCAGCACTGTCCAATGCAGTGATGTAATAAATATCAAAAGCTGCATCTAACTCTGTGCTGAGGGGTTAACATGATGGTGGGACGTTTAAAGCAAGAACCCCGACTTATACTGAAACAGAGCAAGTAGAAGAACCAAGGATTAGATGATACAAATAACAACAACACGTGTTATCACTGAGCACCAATTTTATGCTTGATTTTTTTATATACATTTTCCTTATCTGTTCCATTAATTTTGAAAGGGAGCCACTGTACAAATTAGGAAGCAATGGCACAGAAATATATCTTTCCCAAGGGGCAGGGATTAAAAGTCGCAAGTGATGTGTCTGATTCCCAGTCTTGTGATCTTTCTACCACACCACCAAGTTTCCCAGATAAGCAGGACAGCTATTCAAAGGGGAGGGTTAGAAATGGAAGCAGCAGGCTGATGGTGCATGAAGCCCCTGGGCATGGAAGAGTATTAAATTCTTTCTTGAACCCACCAGACAGCCCGCAGAATCTCCCAGTGATTCCCCAAGTCTGTTTTTTATGGGTTCAGGGTCCAGGTGACACAAACCTGCAGGTTAATAAAATCTGAATGTACATTGCTGAGTTGGTTTTTCAGTGACAAAGGAAGGTTGACTGGCATTCCAGACTTCAGCAAATCTGCCTCAGATGGCTACTAGTGATTAAGCTCACAGACACCGTGCGACCTGGGAAAGTTACTTACCATCTCTATGTTTGGGATTCCCAATCTTGAAACCAGGGATACAATAGTGCCTTATGGGGTCATTATGAAGATGAAATGAGTCAATATACATAAAGCATAGTGCCTCATATATAGTGAAAGCTACGGAACCATTATTTAAAAAGACTGTTATCTCCTCAAATATCCTCTTGATGTCTGCCATGAATAAAGCATGAAATCATGAAGCATGAAGAGATCTGCTGAGGTTTAAGTAAATCTGTTTAACGGTTTATAACTGAGCCCAATATTAAGTGCACACATGCTTTATTGAAATGAAATGCAATAAAATATTGATAAAAGTTCTGAAAAAGAATAAAAGCCCACTGATCACTCAAATATGGCCACTTTCTACATATGACAATACATTATTTGTCCATGAGCATACAAATTTTACATTATTATAAGCAGTGGACTCCTCCATATCCTTTGTTTTTCATAATTACTATAGTATCACAAGTACACACTCATAAACATGTCAATGGCTAGTAAGTATTCTACTATCTTTTATCCTTTGCATAATCAAGAAATTCAGTTTGTTAATCATGAAACTCTTAAGACTTTGGATAACTTTCATCTAGAAGCAAAAAAAAAAAGCAATGTTTCTTCTATCTCAAATGATCAGGATTAGGAGAGACAGTTATTGGTTTTTAAATTGCTTGAAGACTACAAGGACTGAGTGTATTTAGTTTTGAATAGTATGTTACTAAATCATTGAAAACTAAAAGAAATCTCCTTTCTCTAAGTCAGTAAAGCACTCAGCACTTGGACTGCTCTGCAGTATTCTGTTACTCTTTCCTTTTTTAGCAGGGAGGTGCTGGTTAGGTCTCGGAGACAGAAGATACCATATCCACCAATCAACTTCACATATGACTGATGTATAAATAAACTAATCTTAATTGTAAAGAGGACGCATATGAGGGTGAAAAAAGATGTTATAAAAACATAATGTACAATCTGCTGAGCAAAAAAAAAAATGCCACCCAGTTAGCCAAAGAGAAAGGAAGGAATGAGCAACGGACCATAAGTCATTAAACAGAATATATCCACTGTATTCCTAGATAAAGACTCCACAAATGCTGGTTCTCAGAATCTCAGAAATGGGGAGAATATTGCCTCTAATTTACCCTTGTTTCACAGATAAAGAATAAGGCCAGAGAAAGAAAATGACCAAACTCACATGAATTGAGCCAAGCAAGAATCAGTATCAAAGGAAGGTCTCCAGATTCCAGGCCAGGGCCTTGTCCACAAGGCCACTACAACTATCCACCAATTCAGACATAGTCCCGGGATCTATATATGGTCATAATCATGCCATATAAAACCTTCAGCCAAGTAACCATTTTCCCCATTTTTCCTGTCTTGATGCTTTCTCTGAACAAAATTAATTGCTCAACCCAGTTATGAGCCTGGCATCTCCAGTCACACAATGCCCAATTCAAAAAGCTGGCCCAGAGGCAGGAGGATTGCAAGGTCAAAACTAGCCTGGATAACTTATCAAGACCCTATCTCAGAATAAAATGTAAAAGTCAGGCATGGGGAGCGTAGCTCAGTGGCAGAGCACTTTCCTAGCATGCAGGAGGCCCCTGGGTTCAATCACCAAACTGAAAAAAATTCTTAAAATTTGATGTGGTAATTATGACCACCTTGTTTATTTTCTATGGAAGTCAAGCCTAACAATCAAGAAAGAATGCAAACAAGCTGAAAAGAAGGCAAATTGTAATAAGAAAGTAAAAATAAATAGGCAAAGAGAATAAAACGTTAGTTCTTCCTAGCTTCAGAAAGGAGAAGGAAGATACTTGTCTTCATAGGACAAGATCCTAGACCCAAGTTTTCTGGTATCTAATCCATTATTACTCATATTTCATCAGAACACATAGCATGTTTATTCTATGCCCTCATCTATCAATCCAATATCTAGCCTCATAATACCATCGATATGCATACCAAGTTTGAAAAGCTCAGTCTTATAATATCTAACCAATAGTAGATACTCAAGAAATACCATTTTTTTAAATGAATCAACCAATCACTTCATTTTGAAAGACTGGTGTTGCTTGGTCTGTGCCCTTTCTCTGGCTCTTCCTTCCCTTGGTCCTATTGAGGGTTTTGCTGTATTTGCATTATCCATTTGCTTTTAATGCTGATGCAGATGCAAAGTCCATAGGTACAAAGTACCCACGTCATCTCATTTTGAATTATCTGTAGGATTGTCGATCAAGTGTGATTTACATCACAGCCTTTATCTTGACACATGAGCAAATATTTCTTCTTTAAATCCCAGAAGAAAGAACTATATCAAATTTAATTTTAAATAGTGCTGGAAATGTCAAAAATATTTTGAAATGGAAGAGCCTTTGTAGCAAACTAAATTTTAAACTTCCTAGATGATAATAAATCATAAACTAATGTTTTGTGACTGTCTTATTTTTACAGCATCTAAATTGAATTTAATATGTGAATGAGACTAAGGGCAAAACAAAAACTACCACCAACAAAAATCACCCTGATAGGTTTTAAAGACAGAAACATACCTAGATGTTTCAGTATCCAAATAGCTTAAAAGGAATTTCCCAATTTGTCTTGTATTGAGGTTTGTTCAACCTGTTTGAAGATTACCATTATTTGAGAAACTGAGAAAAACCTGATACTGTCACATAGATGATAATTGTAGGAATAACTGGGGAAGGGAGAGGTTGGCATTGCTGCCTTCTCTTTCTTGCTTGCCAAGGGAGTTTTAGGTGTGTTTAGTTATCTTTTGAATGGCCACTGAAAGCTTCTAGATTTTTCCCCCCTGCGGTCCATCCGTTTGGGCAGCTTCTCAGGCTAATGACAGGTCTACAAACAGGAGAGAAATAAAAATTTAGCCTCAGAATAGCAGCTTCCCTTTACTTCTTTTATGTAGTTAAGGCCACTTTCAATGATCTGCATTATCTGAATCCTTAGTGATGGGTTTGTTTCAGGTAAAAATACAGGCAGAGTATAGGCTAAAGAAAAAGGAAAAGAGCTGCAAAGGGGCCACAGGTGTCCTTTAAGTTTTCTGCCAAAGTACCATCCGCTGCATCACAGCAGCTGAATATCTAAGCCTCTCAGGGTGGGAGTCTCACATTCCAAAGAGAAGGAAACAAGGACTCATTCGAAAAGTAACTGGAGAGATGAGAAAACTAAAATTAGAGCCATAGACATAGATCCCGGAAAAAAAAAATCCTACCGTGCTCTGCCTGCAACGACGCTAATAAGGAGATGAAGACAAAGATGTTGGGGGAAGTGACAAGCTGCCTTAGCCTCAGACTCTCGCCATCTATTTTACATATCTATTTTCTATTCCAAGCCTATAGTACAGGGATTAAGATCCTCTTCTTCACATACGCTCTCTTTAACACCAAAAAAAAAAAAAAAATGATGATAATAAAAGACAAGGCCCAGGCAGGATTCCTGTTGAAGGACCCAGGTACCTACGACCTTACAGCACCAGCCCTGTAGCTCACCTTCATAATTGAGGGTGCACCAGCCTAATTGTCCAAAAGCTTCTTAAATAACTGAGTGTGATGTACCACAGTGTACCCAGTGGTTCTGCTGTGCACCTCCAATTGAGAACCACTGCTAATGACCAGAATTTACAGTCTGTCTTTTAAAACCCTTCCAAAGTCTAATATTTGACCCAATGTATCTTCATCCTTATCAGAAAATAGTACATAACTGCCTCAAAACAAAGTCTTAGAAAGAATAGAGGCAAATTCAAGCATCAGTGTTACTATAAAAAATGCAGAACAGGGGTTGGGGTATATAGTTCAGTGGGAAAGTGCATACCCTGAATTCAATCCCTAAAATACCAAAAAGGGGGGGGGGGGTAGTGGAATAAAAGTAAGCACACACCAAAAAATCCCTTTTGATAAATTAAAGCTTTTGTGAAAATCACTGAAAGTGATTTGCTTAGTGTCTATGTGGTATCCTTGCTACTAAAACCAGAAATGGCAAAGGATCCTTTTCTACCCTCCAGGATACAGTCTAGTGAAAAGATAAACACAGCTACTGGAGATGAAAATTGGACTATGGTTTTAAAGGACTTTAAATGCTGTATTTGTATGAGATTTATTTCATAATTATGATATGGCATGAGGATGGGGTGGGTGTAATACATCTTATTTTACAAAGAAACTCAGATGATCTGTGTAAGTCAGTCTTTCTGAGCCTCTATTTTGTTGTCCACAAAATGAAGTTGAAACCCATAATCACAAGACTTTAAGGGAAATAACATATTTAAAGTCCTTGGTAAAAAGACAAAAGTGTCTAATGAATGTTATTTATGGCTATTCATTGGCAAACTAGGAAACACAATATTAACAAATGCAATAAATTCTTATTGGTCACTTAGTAGATAAAAAATACCTATTTAATAGGATCAGTACTTCACAAGCTTAAGGAATAAAAAGACAGGGATAAGAGAATGGTAAATAATCTGCTGACCATCCCTGGACTCACTACTGAAGCTAACAAGCTTCATAATAACTACCTAAGTCAGACAATAGGTTACTAATTAGGTAGCTAGTCATTTGGAATAGCTTGTGGAGTAGGTACATAGTTTGGGTTCAAATATTCTCCCATACTATGATTTTGTTCAAAGAAACCAAAGGGAAGGTATTATTGCTGTGGAACATTAAGTGACTCTTTTGAGGTTATTAATCAGGTAAAATTTTATACTCCAACCTCCTGGGTAACCTACCAGAAAGCTGGGGATGAATAGAGAAAACAAACACAATGTTATAAATCCACAACTCTTGTGCCTGTTTATGTATGCTTAGAGGGTAAGCTCCCAGAAGGCAAGCCAAGACCCTGTTTATAGTCTATCCCTTGCTTTTAACAATGTGCCTGAAACAGTGTGGCAACCAAGTAAATATGTTGAATTAAATGAACTCCCCTAAATAGTTAAGAATCTTGAGACCCAGGGAAGGAAAGTGATTTATCCAAAGTAACAACACTAGAGCTGGGGTAAGACTCTAGATCTTTTATGCCGATTGTCTATTCTATTCTAATGAAACTTATTATATTTTACTTATCCTTCTACAATGGCCTCGGTGTTTTATTGCTGTCTAACCACAAATAACTTTTCTTAAAATCACTTTCCAGTTTTGCTACACCAATGACCACCTAGATATTTCCTTTATCCCCTGAAGGTTGAACCATCCTAGGCTCAGAAAAATGACTATTGTGTACCTTACATATGTGGGTTTATGCCCTGTGAGGGACTCTGATGACTGAGAGACCCAGAACAGAGAACAAAGGCTTCTTTGAGAACACAGGTCTCTACTGGGAGAGTGGATCAGGTTACTGCCTTCTATGTTCTGCAATCTGACTCTTGTTTCTGGGACCCCTCCTCCCAGTAGGCAAACTCGTCACTTCTCCCAATTTACAATCTTCTGGATACACGAGCATAGCATGAAAAAATAATTAAGGCTATTCAATTCAACATACAAAATCTTCATCCTCACCATGTAAACTAAAATATTCTACCTGAAGTGGACATTGGGGCAGCTGCAGGAATATCAGAAGTTCAGATTATGCCCACAAGAAGGTAAATGAATCTATTAGTGGAGATAGTAGAATGAGGTCATTAAGATCAGGGATTTTATCTAAGTTTCCTTGTACATTGTCAGAATGAAGCACATTGGGCACATGGCAGGTGGTCAACAAATACTTTTTAAGTAAGGAACACAAATATTGTAATACTGACTACAAGATGTGATGGAAAGCATGTACTTGTGTTACATAAAGTATACCAGTGCAATATTCACTGTATTAATTGATGTGGGCAGTCATGGGAGATTCTATGGAACAAGGAATATGTCCAATGAATCTTAAGAGTTGAGCCAAGATATCTGACAATGAAGCAACATTCACTCTGTTAAGACATATCTTGATTTAAGTAGTCAGATAACAATACCATAGGCCAACAGCAGCATATTGTCAAGAATCCAGAATTTTTAAGGATAATCAGGGGTTGAAAGTAAATGGCTTGAGTAAGAACAGAGAAAAATACTTTAAAATGAGTCTGATTTTTTTTTATCTAACCCAGAGACAGAAATTCTTTTCCATGTAATTTTCATTCTTTCCAAAAACAACCCAACATGGCCACATATCTGAAGTCTCTATACTGATCAGGCAGATGATATCAAATCTTCTCTATTGAAATGTCTGAAATTTTCAGATCCTTAAAATTTAGATTAGTGCTTCTTCTTAAACTTTAATGTGCATACAAATGACCATCAGATCTTGTTGGATCCAGATTTGAGTCAGTGAGTCTGGGGTAGAATCTGAGATTCTTTATTTCTAATACGTTCCTGGTCTGTTTATGTTTCTGAGGACCACCAGTAGCAAGGACCAAGGTCAGTGGTTAACTCTGGCTATCCCTTACCATCATTTGGGGAAGCTATTTTAAAATACCCTATTACACGGGCTGGGGATGTGGCTCAGTGTTAGAGCACTTGCCTAGCATGTATGTATAAGGCCCTGGGTTTAATCCCCAGCAGTGCTAATTATATGACTGAATAAATAAATAATACATATTCTCAAGTCCCAACTTAGAATCAAATCAGTATTTCTAGGCATGTGGCCTAAATATCCTTGCATTGGAAAAGCTCTACAGGTGTTTCTTCAGAATGAGAATGAAAAACTAGCTAAACAAAGATGTGATAAAGGTAGGTAAGCAGAAAGAGAGACAGTCAGAGTCTCCTTCCCCACTCTGAATCAATGCCTCTCAAACTTTAATGTGTATACAAATTACCCAGGGATTTTTTTAAAAAATCACGTTCTGATTCAGTAAACCTACAGATCAAAATTCTGTGGTTCAAAAAAAAATCTAGTCTGCAAACCACATTTTGATTATCAAGAGTCTAAATAAGTGGTTCTCAAAATATTGTACCTGGGGACATTTTTAAAATGTCTATGGCTTTTACACATTACATTACAACATTATAATGTAACATTAGGAAGTTTTAAAAGCATGCCAAGTGATTCTACTGCTCAGCAAAGTTTGTGAATACTGTTCTAAATACTAATGCTGTAAGTTATTTAAGAAACTCAAGTCCTTAGGACCCAAAAGGCACAAATTCTTGTCCAAACTGCTGAGACTGTACACAACTTCAAATTTCTGAAACAGCATAAATTACCAAGGTGCATGATGATTACTGAAATTGATCACTTATTGATCTGTTTTCTTCTTGTCTTTACCTTGGATGTAAAGTAATAAGTAATAGGAAGTAAAAAGAATTGACCTTATTTGTAAATAACTGAAGTTCAACCTGGCTGCATACTATGAACAAGTGCTCTGGAAGATGTTTTCAAATTCTAGAGGTAATACGAAGGTTGCCAAATGCTAGAGGTAAGATTCACAATTAAATGAGATCAGAATTTTTTTTCTGGGATGGAGCGCTCTTGAACCCTCAAATAAAGCATGTAATGATTCTATATACAAAGAGTTTCCAATAGAAAAGAAGCATATGTACTTACATTTTAGAATGTCTTCCTAGAATTACATTTGAATCTGATAGGGAAAGAATTTTATACACAGCAGCATAAAGTATGAAAGACGTACCAATTAGAATGAAATACAGATGTAAACTCCTCTTAACACAAACAATAATAAAATTTTCAAGTTAGCTACAATTTTTAGGAATTTTTTTTCAGTGCTGGGGACTAAATGTAGGGCCTTACACATGCTAGGCAAGCACTGTACCACAGAGCTACATCTTTAACCCCTCAAGTTAGCTATACTTTTTAGCTATGCCATTTGCATCAACTTAGAAAGCGAAGCCAGTGTTTAAGTAATCAGCCACTCTTAATGTGATTGTTAATTGGCTAATTTAGCGTCATGTAAGAAGTCCAAGAACTAACATGTATAAAGACTTTCTTCCTATCTTTCGTCCCAGGTAACTATGAGCCCTCTACAAAATGACCACACTTTGGAATGGGGCAAAAATCTTCATTGCCTTTGGGTTAGAACTGTGATTCACTGTTATCACTGCTCTCTGAATTAACAGAGAACTTCTGGCCCAATTCTCCTCAGATGTATCTCTGAGGTTCCTTCTCCTTTCTGAACTCCCTAGACTGGCAGAGTCGTTGGAACTCTACTGTCATCAATCTGAGATATAAACCACCTGAACTCCCAGTGGCATGCAGCTTATTTTATGGGCAATGAAGGAAAATAAAAGATTATTGTAGAGAGATATAGTCTTATTTTATGTTAGACCAGGAATTAGTGTATAAATTAGCGGCAAAATGTTATCAAGAACGCTTTGCCAAATAAACAAATTTAATGACCAAATTACCAGGTATCATCTAGGTGCAAAAAAACTGTTTCACAGTAAAATGATACTCTTTTAACTTCATGTTCTGGAATTGCTTAATCAACTAGAATATTACTAACCACTATGAATTAAGGAAGACTGGATTTTCATTTTAAAATTAATTCTAGAGTTCATATTAAAGAGTTAATAATCTCATGCTTATTTATGGATTCTCTCATTTATGTACATCATTATCAGACATGAAAATGCCCATCAATTTATCATAAGATATTTTGTCTAAACTAAAAATTGCCAGTTACTCTTAATCCACATCAATTTAGTTCTTTTCATACTATAAATACTTACTGAGGCTCAAATACTTTAAATCTACTAACTAAATACTTAAAACAACTTATTGAACATATAGCTGCTATCATTCAACACTTCAGCTTTATTAATCAGCCCAGAAATGGGTAACTCACCACCACTCCCTGATCCTAAGTACATCGCCTCAGTGACTGACATTCCTGGTTAAAAATAAAACCTTGTTTCAAATATAGCTTCTCGAGTTCTGGGTAATGAATATAGTTTCATAAAAGTTGACATCATTTCTTCTGATTTCACTAAAATTAAATACATCCAATATCCCTACTGGATATCTGACCACATCACTTAAGCCTTTCCCAACCTGGGGGGCATTTTAAAGAGAAGGAGAAGAAAGAGACCTGCATAGATGGGGTTAAATCCAAAGGATATCCAGTCTTAAAATTTTAACAGTCGTTTTGTTTATGTGGATTAAATATGCCATCCAGAAGTTGATTTTTACAGTTCATTTACCAGTTGGTGTGTGTACATTATGCAGATTTGCTTATGAGGAGAATATTAATATAAGCATGTCCAGAACTAGTAAATGCATCATGCTTGGGAGCCAAGCAGTACTCTGATACACTGTTCTTCTTAGAGGTCAGTTCTAACGCACACTGTTTCAAATAGACCCAATTTTTGTGCTGATATATATTCAAAATGCAGTAGAATGTGGTCATACACACCCAGAAATACCATGTTCATGGGGTGGGGGGGGTGGAGAAATCCATTTTTTTAAAGCAATGCATTATTGGATATCAGATACAAACGTGCCTGTCAGCGATCCTAAAGCAAATGAAATGTATTTATTTGAGCCCATCCATTACACACAAAAGAAATTGCTTTACCAACACAGCTCTCCTCCCCTCCATTTTGGGAGGGACTCTCCCCCAACCCCGTCACCACCACCACCCCCCACCAAGAGGGGGAAAAAAACTCATCACACTTCACTACGCAACTGATGGAGTATTAAACACTGCCTTCCAAGCTGTGGGAGTTAAAAAGAAGTGGCCTTCCTGCCACACTTCCCGGTGCTGCAACGGACATAGCATCTCCTCCTCCTATCGACCTAGTATGATGCTCGCTCTCCAAGCACTGCAGTCCCCTCGCTGAGTACTGCCCTGGCCACACGCACAAGCAGCGGGAAGTCCCCTATGGGGACAGCCACATACCTTTGCTCTCCATTTCGGTCCCTATCGAGTGCTGGGAAGTTCAATGGAAGTTGGCCGGAAGATGTGGGCCCGCTTCAGGTTCCCAAATCTGGGAAGCCAATCTGACGATTTCGCCCGTACTTCCTTCCTTCCCTTCAGGCTTCCTGAAAGATGGAATTTCTTAAACCTTGAAGCAGCAATCAGCTACCAAAGGACACTTAGCAGCAGCAGCAGCAGCAGATTGCCTCTACAGGGGGTAGGTTGCGAGGCTTGTCTGATATTGAAATGCATGCACTGTGCCCGCTCAGAATTTTTTTTTTTTTTTTTTTTTTTTACCTGGGTCTGGAAGCTGTAAGCAGGAGCTGTCCTCCGAGCGTGGTGCTGCAGGTGTAGTGACAGATCATCCCACTTTGCTCTCTGGATGTACAGCAGATTTGCATGGGCGCTGGCACGCATGCGCAGGGCCTCCCCTCCCCTTTTCACCGCCTCCCGCTCCCCCACCCCCTTCGCTTCGCTCCCCAATACGGTCCTCAGTTATCCCCGCTGAAGAGCTGTAGCATTCGGTCACAGGAAAACGCTGCTAAAAATAAACGCCGGACCGGATTTTCCTCTGCAAACTAGAAAATGGATTGAGCTGGGACTGTGCATCGTTCCCCAACTATTTTCCAGGATGGATGACTGAAACCTTAAGAGAAGGCTATAGGGTCTCTGAGCTGGGTCTGGTTTCCCCAGCCAAGACGGAGGATTTACGAAGGCTGTTTCCTGGTCACAGTATGGGTGTCTCTTCCTCGTCGCTGCAGTAACTTTCCAGGTGTCTGCTTCCCCTTTTCTCCCTCACTAACTTCCTATTTCTTCTTTTCTTCCCGAACTTATTTTGTTTGTCTGGGGTGAGTGGCAGGAGTCCTTTTTCCTTGCCGCTGAGAATGATGCTACCCTGCCTGCCTGACAGACATCCCTTTGGCCTCCACCTCGAAACTATTCCAAGAACAGACTCCAAAGCTTCGAAAGTTCCCCAAACAAAGCCACCCAGGACATTTTGAGGTGCTCTTTTGGGTTTATTTCCAACATCTACCAAGAAGCCAAGTCTCCAAAGGCAGGGAGTCACCTTTGGATAATAAACACTTTAAAAGAGAATATGTAATCATTTTAACGAAGTGGTAGGGGAATAGTTTTTCTTCTTTAAGGTTCTAGAGAATGTAAAGCCAAAAATCTCTTGAAGTGCTATTTTCATAGAATATTTTTAAAGCCCTCATTAAATTTATTTTGTATACAAAATATTTAATAGGTGCATTTATTACACTTTTTTCCATCTTCCAAATTCCCCAAGGAAAACATTCACTCCTTGAGAAGAAGAATCTTATTCTCAGGCATAAAAACAAGTCTGGACTGGCCAAGGGAAGAGATGTGCATATTGACAAACACACCAGGTTACACAAAGACCCCACCTCCACCGTAGATTTCTACTCTTAATTTCCAAAACATTGAAATGCGACAAAATAGACTCCCAACAAGAAACCTGAGGCTGACTATAATTTAATCTTCTTGTGGTAATTCAGAAGACATCCTGGGGTTTTTCAATGCCTTCGAGCCCGTGATTACAAATATTAATCACGATGGTTCAACCGGATGTGGACATTTATTAGTGGAGAGCTCCCATTGATGAACTGCTGTGGCTTAGCAAAGTTAGCCACATTTGAGCACTGGGAAATCAAACTGTTTGAGAATGGGATTCCAGAGCCACAAGCTAAGGACTACTAATCTTTAGGCTCTCCAAATGTATACCCAGGTAAATATTTGTAAGAACCACAAAACTCAGTCTTTAGAGTGTTTAATGGGTGTGAGAGCAGAGTCAGGGAGGAGTGGAGCTGTTCCTTAGAGTGACAGCTAATGTCATTGAGATAAGTCATTCCTGTACCCTGGGACATGTTCAATCTCTTTCAAAATGTTTAGAAGAGGAGATACCTTTAGAGTACATTTTATCATACTCAATATTTATTGTTTTACTGATGGAGAAACTAAAGTGGAGAGGGTACTTGATAAGAATCTCAGGGTGATGCAGAACCAGGTTCAGAGCAGGAGGGGCTTGCCTTGTAGGCAGAGACAATCCATCTTCTCCAGGATGATCTCTCATAAAACCCCCTGCCCATCATCTACAGGGAATGGGAACAAAGAGAGCCCCCTACTATAGGAATTATCATTTCTGTTAATAAAAAAGTTTTAAAAGCCCAAATGCTTTATTAAATAGAAAACAAATCAAAGTTAATAAAAAATCATTCTTCTCCAAGCTTAACTCCTAGAAGACAGTTGCCATTATCTCAAGCAGATCTCTAACTTTTCCTTTACTTACTTAGTTATTGCTGGACTCTCTTCATCTTAATACCACCACAAATGTGTACATATCAAAATCTTATCTTTTCCTCAAGCTCCATCTAAAATCCCATCTCATTCCTAGTCTTCCCTGATTCTCCCAGTGTGAATATATTCTCTATTTGGAACACTGATGATTCAATATATTTTCTTCTCCTACATCACTTATCCCTTTCTGTTTTCTATCATCATTATTTTTATATACAACTTATTCTCATTCCTCACACTTACTAAAAATAAATGGGCTCCTGAATCATCTTTGTAGTCTATGGGGTGTCGTGAACATAGACAGGAAACACTAATATGTGTAGAGTGGATTAATACTATTTAATATACCTGTTTTTGTGTGCTATGCAAAAACAGGTATATTAAATAGTATTAATCCACTCTACACATATTATGTTATGTGACATTGACTTTAAGTATCATGATAACAAATAATAATAATTATCTTGAGCCAATGATACTAAGAAACTACAATGTGCCAGGCACTATGATAAGGTTTCCAAATATTTGAATTAATTTTGTACCCACACTCTGACATCAGCACTATTGTTATCTCTATTTTGAAGATGGGCACATCTGAAGCACGAACAAGTGAAAGTATGAATAAAATATAATTTCTGCCCTAGAGAGGCATAAGACTTAATAAAGATGATAGAAACATAAATGATTTTAAGAGCTATGGTAGGGTATAAAACAGAGGCTGTCACAGGTGAAGTAGTAAGTAGCACAGCAGAGGTGGCAGTTAGCCAGCCTGAGGCTTTTAAGGAAGTTTCCTGGAGCAGACACTCCATGCTAGTTCTTGAAGCATGAATTTCTGAGGGTTGGGGTGGGGGTAGGAGGCAAGGACCACATGAGACTCCAAAAGTGCTGCTGGTTTATCCACCAGATGGAAGCATCCAGTGTGAAGGGAGAAAGTGGAAAGAGGCTGAGAAATGTTCCATATTGATCTGGGCCAGAACTCCAACCTCACAATGCCTGAAGGAGATCAGACATCTTTATCTCACCTGAGTTTTCTGCCACAAATTTGAGGGGAGAGACAGTAGAACATAATGAAAAGAAGAGAAACTGTGGAACCAAGGAGACATGCAGCTAGTCTATAATACTCAGAGAACCACCTTAGACAACTGTTAATCTCTATGGGCCCTAGTTTCTTCATCTATAATCACTGACTATAACACATAGAAAAGTGTCTGAAATACTAGTCACTCAATAAATTATGCTCATTATTATTAGGGTCTTGGAACTATTTGTGATAAAGATTAGAGCAGGAAGCATACTTTTTTAAAAAATATTTTTTTTAGTTGTCAATGGACCTTTATTTTATTTATTTATAAGCAGTATTGAGAATTGAACCCAGTGCCTCATACACACCAGGAAAGTGCCACTGAGCCACAACCCCAGCCTCCACTTTTTTTTTTTTTTAAAGAAAGAGATTAATCCCCCAAAGTGGGAGATATCTTAAAGGTACAGTTGCTTCATGAAAGTGTTAATAAGAAATACTTTGACCTAGTTTTGAAGAATTTGCCTGATGATGAACCTGAAATACAGAAATAAACTAGTGATTTGGTATTTCAATATGCCAAGAATTAAGTGGTGGGGCTGGAGTTGTGGCTCAGTGGTAGAGCGCTCGCTTAGTATACATGAGGCACTGGGTTCTTTCTATCCTCAGCACCACATAAATATAAAATAAAAATATTGTGTTAATCTAAAGCTAAAAAATAAATATTAAAAAAAGAAAAAAGAATTAAATGGTACTAGGTCCCTTATATGTGGGGAGAGCTGACATTCTGGTTTGTTGAAGCTATACCCTTTTTACACCCATTATAGAGCGTAAATTCTAAGGGTGACCTTTTTTTCAGCACCATAAACAGTTTGAGCAGTAGATCATATGACCATATCACTCACACTGTACAATTGAAGGAGAGCAATACCTTCAACACCAGGACTCCAGCCTATTTCTGGTTAACCCAGATAATTGATGGGCTCCATGTGCATATTCAGATTCTTCCAGTCTTGGTTCCTACCTGAATATACAGAAACAATATACATGATTGGAATTAATTACAATCAATTCGTTACATTATAATTAACAATTTAAAGGGTGTTGTTAATGTCAAATCAATTACCAGCCCACATACATTTTTTTTCCATTTATTCACCCTACTCTCCCAGATGAGCTGAATATAAATTCAGAGGAATTTGTGACCTTTTCTTTCGACTCAATTATTGTTACTCATCTTCTACAACTGGCTGATGTATTATAAAACATAACAGTTGGCCATTTATAACTCTTCTTTGTGAATGATACTGAGGTCCACTCACCTGTACAAATGTGTACTCACTGTAAGATGGGAGAGATGGTCAGCTCACAGTCTGTGTTAAGGTTGTTAATTCCAAACTGTGGCCAGAATATCAGGTGACATGTACCTTTAGCTCACTGTTCTGTCTCCAGCTTTTAGAAGAGTATGTGGTGCTTAGAAGGTTTAACTTAACACCCGATGATTAACTGAATGAGTTTAATGAGATGATACTTTTCTCATGGCAATAAAACCAATTCATTTGGCAACCAAGGCATCAATCTTAATGACACAAACTAGCTCATAAGTGACCTTCAAGAGGCAGCAAGATCATCACAAAGCAGGAAATCAGTTAATTAATGTGTTTGATGTTTGCTCTGGGGCACAGACTGTATATAATCAGGTCTAGGTTCCCCATATCTTAGAATCCAAGTTCAGGTGCCCTTTTAGGCAGGCCATGCCCTCATTAAAAAAAAATGCTTGGTGGGGAGGTGCTGAGAATGTAGCTCAGTGGTAGAGGGTGTTTGCCTAGCGTGCAAGACATCCTGGGTTTCAAAGGACAAGAAGGTAATAGGCCAATGTAACAAAGTCATGTGAGAGAGACAGTGACGTGTAGAGAGTGTCTCTGAGAGAGGAAACATATTTTGTATACATAGTAAATATACTGTGTGCCAGGTTCTCATTCTCTTCCTTGCATGACAGTGAAAGAACAGTCCCCCAAAAAAGAAAGTGGTAAATGATAGTTTCAACGCAAATGGTTCAGGTTGTAGGTAAGGAATAGTCTGTGATAGGTGGGAAAGATGCAGGTCATGTGGGTGTGTTTTGCCATGGAGATACCTATACCCAGGCTATTGAGTCTAAAGAGACTTGCAGAGTGCAGCAGAGAAATGGTGCCTGGGTAAGGTATCTGCAAGCCAACTGACAAATGTTTTTGACATTTCTTGTTAAGGACTGTGTCCACTTGACAATGTAAGAGATTTATACACAAGCTATCAACTGACAGTTTCAGGCCCCATCTGTTATACTGGCATAATGCCCATTTAAAATGGTGTATGCTAGTCTCATTAATGTTTAGATTTGAAGTTGTCACGGGTTGAAATAATCAGTCCAAACAGGATACTGGGAAATAACTCTTTTTTGGCTGATTGCACCTTTTTACTCTGGGGATGAGAAATAACCTGGGGGGAGGAGGGGGAGACAAAAGTAACTCTTTGCATCTACTTGGGATCATTATGAAGCCCAGCTCTAACCTTGAGTTCTAGTGCAAAGAACTGACCAACTGACATCAGGCTTTAGTCTGAAGAGTCATGATTCAGAAGAAATGTAGACATTTAAATAAAGCCGTTTCCTCATCCTACTCTCCCCCCTGCTAAAAAAAAAAAAAAAAAATCCAAATACAAGGATATTCAATATTTTAGTAAAAATTGATTACGAATATTCAGTCCTTCAAAATCTAAAAAAATGAACCAAGTTTGTCATTCATTCATTGAATAAATATTTATTGAGCACTTATTATGTGTGGCACTAGCCTACTAACAGGCACATACCATTAATCTGACCACTCATAATATGTTTATGTTGTGGTTTCAAAGCTGGAAGAAATTTCATAAATCTTGTAGCTCAAACACTTATTACACAAAAGTGAGAAATGAAACCAAGAGGTGGGAGATAAAGCCACAACTTTTCCCAAGTCAAATAACAAGTTACAAATGAGACTAAAAGTTAAGTCTGCTGGTGCCCATCTCATCACAGCCCTCCCCTTAATGATATGAACAATTGCGGGCATTCTTTGGTTGCAGGATTTGTCCTCTTTGTATTCTACCACAAACTATTGTTTTGGAACTCTAACTGTGTCACTTAACAACACAACTGAAAATTTTTGTTGAAGAGCGGGAAAATGATAATGAACCTAAAGGTGCTGCCAACAATAAGCAACCTCCATGTGTTCCCCATGATGCCCGATTGACATGCCACAAGTGTATCATTTGTGTGATGAATAATCACAAAGCTTTCTTTCATTACCAGTGCTCTTACTTGGTGAAGATCTTTCTGGTTTATGTTCATACTCAAATCCCAATTCACATTGTGGCTATGGCTATCCAGGCAAAGTGAAATGCAGAAATGAAGCAATTAGCTATGTGACTGGTGCCAAAAAGCCTGCTATTAAAAAAGGAGAAGATTAATGAGTAATTTCAGCCAACTGAAATTAAATAGCAGCAGAATAATACAATAGCATAATAGATCTCACAGGTGTGTTAATGCAAGGGCATTATGAGCAGGGACCTGGAAGTTCATGACCAACTGCTGATAGTACTGACACTATACCATAATACAGTATATGAAGGGTGGACAAATGTATTTTTTTTTGCTACCTTTTTAAAAAGTATTTGGCCAAGTGTGGTGGTGTATGCCTATAATTCCTGAAGCTCAGGAGGCTGAAGCAGAAGGATCATGAATTCAAAGCCAACCTCAGCAACCTAGCAAGGCCCAAAGCAACTCAGTGAGACCTTGTCTTTAAATAAAATACAAAAAAAAAAAAAAAAAAAAAAAGGCTAGGGGTGTGGCTCAGTGGTTAAGTGCCCCTGGGTTTAATCCCCAGTATCAAAAAAAAAGTGTTAGCCTTTTTTACATTTTTTTTCTCCCTCTCTTTAATCATTTGCCCCAGTGAGATGATATTTCTGGACTGTTAAGGAAGCCAAGACACAGCTGCTATTAGAGATGGATCCCTGCAGTTAGATTGCTGCTCTGCACTAAGGGTTCTCCTGTATGCTCATCTCTAGGCCCAGGTTGGTCAGATGACTGATACTTCCAGGCTCTCTTTCAGTCACCTAAAACAGGTCTTGATTCAAAATATCAGATGAAAATAGTTTTCTTCCGCTATGTTAAATTTATGCTTATATATTATGACTGAAAAGATTCCTTTTCAGCCTACCTAATCCTTTCCAAATTCATGCAATAAAGATTTTTTCCTTCTCTCAGAAGAATCACAAGCCATTGATAATTAATAGCTGTCCTAAAAAGCCTATTGGAAAGGGTTGAGCTGTTCTCCAGTTTCTCCTCTGTAAAAGAAGGAACTTGGACAAAACAACCTTTAAGGCCCTTCCAGCCTTCACCTGGCAGATTATGTACTGGACCATAGCATGGCTCCTTGTCTACCATAAGGCATTTGGCATTAGAGCCAAAAGGGCCCCTAGAGTTCCTCAAGCCCAACTCCTTCCGAGTATATATGAGAAACCTGAGGCCCAGAGAAGTGAAGACTTCTGGTCTGAACTTGGATCTCCTTCATTCCATAGCTGATGTTTGTAATGTTCTCTTAGGCTGTTTCTTTACTAGCTGGCGATTCCACATGTTGATGAAATACAAAGTACTTCAGCATAAAATAGACAATAAGAGAAGAGAAATTATTCTACTAGGCCCTATCCATGCCATTCAACCACTGAACAAAGATGTACAAACCCATAAAAGGTCTCTTCCCACCTATCTCACTTCTTCCTTCTCTCTTAAACCTTTTCACTTGTTTCTTTCATTTTTGTTCCTTTGCCATGTCAACAACCCGAGCTGGTAGATTATTTCTAGACTGTGATAAAAAGGACAGGCAAGCAGAGTCTCATAGAGATACAAGATTCCATTTCTCAGCCTAGGAAACTCTTATTTCTCCTTCAACCCCAGTTAAAGCATGTCCCAAAAAACCTTCTCTTAATCTTCATGTTATTTTCTGTCTTTTTCATTCATATCTACTGTGTATTTACATATTCATCTCCCTCTACAGGGAGTACTATGTCAAATATTTGTGTTCCCCCAAATCATACTGAAATCTCATCCACAATGTGAGGATATTGGATGTGGAGGCTTTGAGAAGTAATCAGGTCATAAGGGCAGAACTCTCATGAATGTGAACAGTGGCATAATACAAGGAACCCAGAGAAGTCCCTGTCTCTTCCTTCATGGGAAGTGATATGACATGAACCAGGAAAGTGAGCCCTCACTAGACATCAAATCTGCCAGCATCTTTATTTTGGACTTCCCAGCTTACAGAACTGCGAGAAATAAATCTCTATCATTTAGAAGCTACCTGGTTTGTGGTATTCTTTTACAACACTTGTAGTAGCACAGACAGGGTTATCACATGGCATAGTGCCCAGCATATAGTAGGCTCAGAGTAATTATATCCTGAATTAATGAATGAATCAATCAGCAAGGGACTATATGAATAAAGGTCCTGACTTTACCTGGACCTTTAAAATTAGTTGGTTGATTCATTCATTATACCCTGAAAGCAGATAAAAATAAACCTCAATACTGGTACTTATTCTATGCTGAGTCTGCTGCCTGGACCCTCCCTCAATTTTGCCCCCCAACCTTTCTTTTCTCTCCTTGAATCTCCTTGAGATTTTTTCACTCTTTACTCTCTTACCCCTCTGCTCCTGGATTCTCCTCCTTCTGAAATGCTCACCTTACTACCACCACACAAACACCTTCCTCACTATTCTCCCTGCTCAACTCCACAGACCTCCGTGAGCTGGGTCATTATCCTGGCTTGGTCAAGGGAAAAGGAATGGCTTGGACAAAGAAACCATGAGTAATAAATATTCTGTTGATGTTCATTTTCTAGTTTTGAACTATAACTGAATGTTACAGTTAACTACTTCCTTTAGTTTTTTTTTTCCTAATTATTTATTTCTTCTTTTGAAGCAGGAATTTTAAAATCGCACAATTTCTGGTTTTCACCCTGAACAGCTTCTCCTCCCCACCCTCTTTTAAGTGAGATGTTAGTTTCCCTGGCTAAATATAGGTATCAGCTACCAAGACTCCTCCCAGAATATGTAGACACTCTACCTTCGAATAACGGATGTGGTCTTTCTCAACCGAACGCAATGTGTTCAAGAAACACATTTTAAAAGATGATGTCTTCTTGTAGGATACATTACTGTGCATTTGTAAACTCTATTTCCACATCGATGCACACGCCAAATCATTTGCTATTATTACATTCAGCATTATTTGCTCTGGATAATAGTGCCAGAAGAGTAATGTCCTGTAAGTGCAGAAAACAGACACTTTGAGGCTGCACAGATGGAGAATGGAGAATCATCAATAGACACGGTGCCTTCCCTACACTTTGTTTTTTGCAAGTGTGGCTTTTTTTTTCTCCTTCTTTTCTTAAGTGATTTTCAAGGAAGAAGATAAAGCAACAAATATCACTCTGGCCATGAATGGAGGATTGAAGTCTGAATGCCACGTAGGAGAGAAAGGACAACAAAGAAATGGAATCGTTCACCATCTCTATGGTAAAATAAAAATCAGAATTCAGAAGAGAAATCAATACTCAGTTTATAAAATTAACTTAAACATCTTACTCAGGGATCTTACATGGAATAAAATTAAAACAGCACCGTAGTATCACTATACTGGTAATAAAGGAGTAAAATTGTCCAAGGGAATGATTTGTTCCTGTTAGCATTTTCAGAAGGACAGTATTACAATTTAAGAAATCAAACTTCTTTCCTAATCTTAAGCGACCCCTTATATCCAGTATAAGATACGTGCCTACTTCGCATTTATATTCGTTTGTATTATGAATTCCATATATTAAATTTAGCAAATATCCTCATGTGTGTCTAATATTCTGTCTGATACTTTGTATCCACTCCACTCTTATTAATTCCTCATGATAACACTGATAAGAAACTAAAGCTCTGAGAATGCAAACTATTTGTACAATATACCCAGCAAGTGAGACGCAGAGTCAGAGACAGAACCAATCAGTTACGGAATTTGAATGCCTGACCTTCACACCTGCTTCAAGGACATATACTCAGTAGGTGAGACATCTTCCACCTCCAATGTTTGGATAAACTTGTGCTATAAGAGCCCAAAGGAGTGCATTACTTTCCCAGCTAGGGAAGAAGCAGGAACACTGAACTCCAGATGAAAAGTCCTCTCCAATGAAGAAGAAAACGCTGTTGCTGGCAGGGTTTCAGCATCAGAGGCTCAGTAGAGAGAAGGTAAGGTGGTTGAAAGTGAGGTAAATATTCTGTGTCCCTGGGGGAAAGAGGAGGAGAAAGGGGTGCTGAATGTGCACTGAGGATGAAGCTTAATATTCTGGGATTCCATATCTTAAGGGCCACTTTTAATTTCTGCCCTAATAGCACTGACCAATCAGAAGACTTGTTACATGACTGGAGCAGAATTGTTGTGGGGATGGTGAGGCCTCCTGAGTAACTTAACTACCTTTGTTAAAACGCTTGGCTTACTTTCCCTTGGACTTAGCACTGACTATTGTGTAAGTCAGCTTTCCATGGCTTTGACAAAATACCTGAGAAAATCAAGTTAAAAGAAAAGTTTTACTAAAAGAGGAAAGGTTTATTTTAGCTAATGGTTTCATAGGTTTAGATCCATGATCAGTTGACCCTGTAGCCTTTGACAAGGAACTTGCATTGGAGCAAAGCTGCTTATCTCCTGGTGGCCAGGAAGCAAAGACAGGAGAAAGGCCCTGGAGCCCAATATCTCCGCTGATAGTGACCTGAGGCACTCCCTTTCCACTCGGCCCTCCCTTTTAAAAGTTCCACCATCCCCCACTAATACCATAGGCTGGTGGTACACAAGCCATCAACATAGCCTTTGCAGACATTGAGATCCAAACCATAACAACTATTTTCATATTTACTTGTTTAATCAGATACAGCTTCTTGGCTGCAAAGACTGATTCTTGCACATATGTTTCCCCCTAGACCTGTCTTTCTCAGTGCAGCTCCTTTGAGGATCCAACCTTTACTTCCCAAGTTGTTGAGACTGCAAAAGAGAAATCTGGACCAGGTGCAAATTTAGATCCTCCTCCTTTGACCCCATCTACTCAGCAATTTGATCTGGGAGTCTTTCTATCCACTTTGCATCTGACTTGCTTTCACCTCCCTAATCAGCATGATGCAGGATCCAAATTCTGATCTCACTTTCTTTCCAGCTGTGCCTTTATCTCTCTTAATTCCATGAGCTTTTGAACAACCTTCAGAATAGCAGCTCTGTCTCTGTCCTGTGTCCACAGAAATCCCATTGGCTCACCTCTTGTCTGCCCTGCCCTGGAGGACAGATCAAGAGAAAGGCTGGCACAGAGCCTGATAAGTGGTATGTACTATTTATTTACCACTTGCTCTAGATACTGTGTGCTTTATATATATTATATTCAAGTTTATGAATCCTTGTTTCTAAAGTTCACAAGGCAAAATAAACCAAGTAAATAGAGCTAACCAAAGTTGTTAAATTGAGTATGTGGCTGGATTAAGTAGTCATTGATGGACTGAATTTGAATACTTCAAACTTAAATTTTTCTTCCCTTTTTATGTTTGGTTTGTAATATCTTATTGCCACAATAAGCATGATAAATAGTTTCAATTTGAATGCTCATACAATAGTGTCAAGAAATAAAGAATATCCTGAATATCTATGCTCAAATGAACTAAAATAAAATAAATACTCCTGAGTAAATTCTTATCATTCTAAAAAAAAAAAATGAACTAAGATTGAGATTAGTTTATCAGAGCATTATTGGTGAATATTTAATATTTAATATTGGTGAACAGTTATAAAATTGTATATCATGAAGGACATTATTTCCATAATTCTTTGACAATTGACATTATGAATCTGTTCCAGGTAAGTCATCAGATCTGGTTAATGATTGTTTACATTAAAACATTGCTTTGATAAAACTGGACAACTAGGTAAATAAACTAATTCCTAAATCATTGGGAATATTGTAATAATCAAGTGAAAAAGAAGAGGAAGGTGCTGCTAAAAATAAGATTAACATCTATATTTAAACCAAGTAGAGAGATGCTGGGGTCCAAAGGAATATAATCAAAAAGAAGATAGGGGGTGTATTTCCCCCCACACTAGCCAATATACTATTTATCAAAATAAAACTAATGGCCTAATATACTTACTAAATTTCTAGGGCCAGTTTGCTAAAGCAAGAAAACTTCATGATATTCATAGCAAAGCTCAGGTAGTTGGAAAATAATCATTGTGGTAGTCCTTCTAGGCCTTCACTCAACAGAAATTACCATGACATTTTTTTTTCTATTCCATACTTCTTGTCACTGCATTATAGCTGTACATAAAGATGGGATTTGTTGTTACGTATTTACACCTGCACACAATGTAATAATGTAATTTAGCAAATATCGCTCCCCAGCACTTAGCCCCTCCCTCTCCCACAACCACCCCTTGGTGCCTTTCTTCTACTGATCTCCCATTGATTTTCTTTTTTCTTTTTAATTGATTTTTTAAATAAATGACAGCAGCATGATTAAAATTCTTATTACACATATAGAGCACAATTTTTCATATCTCTGGTTGTATATAAAGTATGTTGGCACCAATTCATGTCTTCATACATGTACTTTGATGGCCATCACATTTCACCATTCTTGCTAACCCCCTGTCCCCTCCCTTCCCTTCCCACCCCTCTGTCTTATCTAGAGTTCGTCTATTTCTCCCAGGCTCCTCCTCCCTACCCCACTATGAGTCAGTCACCTTATATCAGAGAAAACATTCAGCATTTGTTTTTGGGGGGATTGACTAACTTCACTTAGCATTATCTTCTACTACAGGGACACAGCCTCCCTTTGATTTTCATGAGCTCACCATCACTACCTTTCTTTTGATTTTCCTCTCTAGTGTCCACATATGAGAGAAAACATGACCCTTGACCTTCTGAGTTTCACTTATTTTGCTTAACATAATGGTCTCTAGTTCATCCATTTTCCCGCAAATAACATAATTTCATTTTTCTTTGTGGCTAAATAAAACTCCTTTGTGTGTATGCCACATTTTCTTTATCCATTCATTCATTGATGAGCATATAGGCTGGTTCCCTAGTTTGACTATTGTGAATTATACTGCTGTAAACATGGATCTGCATGTATTATTATACTATGCTGCCTTTAATTCTTTAGGATAAATACCAAGAAATGGTATAGCTAAGTCGTATGGTGGTTCTATGCCTAGTCTTCTGAGGATCCTCCATACTGATTTCCATAATGGTTGTACTAATTTTAAATCCCCACCAACTGTCTAAAAGTGTTCCTTTTTCTCCACATCCTCTCCAGCATTTATTATTATTTGTATTCTCAATGCCTGCCACTCTGATTGATGTAAGATGAAATCTCAGTGTAATTCTGATTTGTATTTCTCTAGTTATTAATGATGTCGAACATTTTTCATATATTTGTTGGCCATTTGCATTTCTTCTTTAGAGAACTGTCTGTTTAATTCATTTGTCCATTTATTAATTGGGTTACTTGGTTTTTTGGTATAAAGTTTTTTGAGATCTTTATATATTCTAGGTATTAATCCTCTGTCAGAAGAGCAGCTAGCAAAGATTTTCTCCCTTTCTGTGGATTCCCTCATCACATTCTTAATTGTTTCCTTTGCTGTGCAGAAGCTTTTTAATTAAATGCCTTGGCATTATTTCCTGAGCTTTAGGGGTACTAGTGAGAAAGTCATTGCCTGTGCCTGCCTATGTGCTGGAATGTTGACCCTATATTTACAGTGACATTTATTATTTAATAAAAGGCTAGATTTCTAATTACTCTGAGCAATCTATGGCATACAAGTGGGTAAATAGTGAAATAGTAAATATAGACAAGGTATTTAAGTTGAACATAGGCAATCTGTAAACATGGATCTGTAGGTACCATTATACTCTGCTGACTTTTAAATGCCTCCGAAGACTTTCTAAGTCTTCCAGTGCCACCCACCCAGTTACCCAGGTGCTGAGCTGGCTGGCCAGGGGCCCCACATTTCTCACTCTCCTGTCTATCCTTGGGAGAACATTCTGAAGGCCCAAGAACACCTTCTAATTCCCTGCCTGTAGGACATCGATCACCTCTGGAACATACCACTTTCCGTCCCTTGTGTTTCTTTGTTTTGATTTTTCAAAAATTACAGAACTATCCCAAATACCATATCCTGGAAATAAAAAATAAAAAAAAAACGTCTCCTGGTCCCACCAAATGCTTTTTACTCTTCAAAGAGTATGATTTGGGTGAACAAATGCTGTCATGAACTATTTGTTCAACGAGTGGTCCCTTTTAACTATTTCTGTATGTTCTTCATCACCCTAAAGTGAGCTTTTGAAAGGGGTTGGCCCTATCATCTCTGTCTTTCTCCAGGTCCAAAATTCCTTGGCAAATGTGGCAAATCAGCTATTAACAATGCCACAACAAAAAGCTATACCTATTACCTATGTTACTTTCCTGTTCTACGAACACTGCTGGGGTTGTTCCAAAGCTGTAGAAGCCCACTCAGAGCCCTTTGGTAGGATTTATGTTTGAGAGGCTACAAGCCTGAAGTGGACAGCATGCCTAGATCTCCCTCATGACACACAGGGCTGGCTGGCTCAGCACACCCCTGCTGAATCCCTGCTCTCTGAGTCACCACACATAAAAGCCTAGCTTTTATCCCAGCATCTTAAAAACCCTCCACTTGGAAGTCTGTTGTCTCTGGAGGATGAAAGTGAAATTGCAGCACTACGGACGTGTCTGTACCCAGGTGCAGGGCTCTGCAGGTGTCAGCTCAGGACAGACACATCTCTAGCAATCAATAGCGACATTTAAACTTTCCAAACTGTCTGCAACTAAGCCAACCAGAGCAGGTCAGAAATCTAACCTCTGCAACTTGGGTCACATGATGTGCCTTTCAGCCACTGACATCACTTCTCATTAGGGGCACATAAAGGCAAAGACCCAGTTTGCTGTGCGTGAATACATATGACTCAAAACCGGGGTAGCTAGCTTTGGCTCATGAGCTAAGAAATTATTCGTAGCACAACGCAGGCCACTACCTACCCTCAGCTCAGAACTAGAGCCCTTTCCCCAGTTTTGTCTGTTCACGTGGCTTTGAAAAGCCCCTCATTTTCCATAATATAAGCCTAACATTAACAATATTAATAATCCACCCACTTGTCTGAAATTCTGCCTGACACATGGTAGGCATACGGTAAATGTTAGTTGGATGAAAGACCAAATGGAAATCAAAGAATGATGGGTCCAGCTTTGAACAGCTCTTGATCTTGGAGGAAAGGCACTCTGTAAATAAGAACCCAAGACTTTCAGCATTGATTGGCTGTTATTCAATCTCCTATTAGATCTGATATAAACTTGTAAATACAGTCTGTACACTCTGAAGCCCAAAGGAGCTTTAGAGAATGAATTTACATCCCATGGAAATTACTTCTAAAATAATAATTGATATTGATAATGATAATGATAATAATAACTTCTATTATGGATGGCATTCCTTTCACTTTGCAAAACACTTTCAAGTCCATTATCACATTCATTCCTCCCAGCATTACTGTGTAAAACGTATATCATTATCTTTTGGCTGAAAAACCTGGGCTCAGAAACATTTCATGACTTGCCTAAAGTTACACAGTTAGTAAGAAGCAGAACAGAATCTCAAAGTTAACTCTCCCCAGAAAAGGTCTCCAGGAAGTCCCCCCTCCACACCGCCATAACATGGCACCTACCTTTGAAGGGATCACTTTTTAAAGGAACAAGAAATCTACCCAGACTGTTTGGTTTTTGATTAGACAAGTCTCAATTATAACTTTGTTTACAATTTTCCAAGTAGATGCTTGTTAAACATGCTTCAGAATAAGCATCATATTAATATAATAAACCACAGAGTTGGTGTTAGAAGGGACTTCAGATCTGGTTAATTCTTTGTATATCTGTGAAGCTCTCAATTCACTAGGTACCCAGTCCCAGGAAGGAGGCAGGATCCAGAGCTGTGTCCTGGGTAAGAGCACAGGGTATGTCACCAGGTAGAAACTGCAAAGCATCATCCTCAAGCCAAATAAGTGACTGAGGTGGGGAAAGAATGCTGGCTTCCAGTTGGGAGCTCAGGGAAAGCTCTGAGGCATTTCGTTTGTACAGCCTTAAAAACAGGGAGAATTAGGGCTGGGGCTGGGGCTCAGTGGTAGAGTGCTCACCTGGCATATACGGGGCACTGGTTCGATCCTCAGCACCACATAAAAGTGAATAAATAAAAAATAAAAGGTATTGTGTCCAACTACCACTTAAAAAATACTAAAAGACAAAAACAAAAAACAGGGAGAATTGGCTGGGTGCAGTGGCACACGCCTATAATCCCAGCAGCTCAGGAGGCTGAGACAGGAGGATGGAGAGTTCAAAACCAGCCTCAGCAACCACAGGCACTAAATAATTCACTGCAACTCTGTCTCTAAATAAAATACAAAATAGGGCCGGGGATGTGGCTCAGTGGTTAAGTGCCCCTGAGTTCAACCCCCCGTACCAAAAACAAAACAAACAAACAACAACAACAAACAGGGAAAATTGGAATAGTGGAGATAAAATATCAAATAAAGAGGGAATCAGGAAAACAAGAGTGGAGTCAGGATGCCTCATGGGCAAGAGAAAGAGTCTGAGTTTTTGGAGTTTGCAGAGAACTAGTGCTATAGATGGTCAGAGCCAGATGACAGAGAGCCCCGGATGCCAGGTACACTTGCAGATGGGGAAACTGAGGCTTAGAAAGAGAAATGACTCTCCTCTTCTTGGCCTTTTCTCTTATTGATTTCTAAAACTGTTTTGCCAATATTTTCCAATATCTTCTCAGATAATAAGAAAAACCAGTATCTTGATTAACAAAAGCTAAAGCATTATTTGGCTATTTCTCCTCAAATAAAGTATGGTCAAAATGTAGAAAATGCTATTCAACCTAGGCCAACACTAGGCTTTAAAATTTTGGACATGAGCCAGGCATGGTGGCACACATCTATAATCCTGGTGATTATAGAGGCTGAGGTGGGAGGATCGTAATAAGTTCAAGGCCAGCCTCAGCAAATCAGTGAAGCACTAAGCAACTTAGTGAGATCATCTCAAAACAAAAAATAAAAGAGTGGTGATGTAGCTCAGTGGTAAAACATCCCTGGGTTTAATCCCCAGTAACAAAAAAAAATTTTTTTTAATACTTGAAGTAGTTTCCAAGCATACTTTCTCTGTGAACACTATTGAGCAAAGAATCTCTCTGAAACTAATGAAGTAGGAAGGCAGACTGTAAAGAATCAGGCTGGGATGTCAGGGAGCCAGACAACCTGGTTTTGCCATTTGTTTGACTCTAGCTTATATGGTGACCTTGTTTCCTTCTCACTGAACTTTTAGGAGAGAATAATATTTTTTTGTCCATCATATACCAACAAGCGAATTCAATGACTTGATCAATGTGAATGTGGACTATAAACCATAAGCTGCTAAACAGACGGGGGTCCTAGAGGAATTCATTATCATCTTGTTGTTTATAGGTTTAGTATTATTACTAAAATAGGTCTCAGAGATCACCAGTTTCAAATCCCTTATTTTCTAAATAAGGAAACAGGTCTAGAGAGGGAAAGCTGCATGTTCAAGGTCACACTGGAAATTAATATCAAGGCTGGAACTAAAGCCAAGATTCCTGATGCCCAGCCTAGAACTCATCCTACAAGAACCAAAGGCTGCACCATCAAGAAACCTTCCAAACAATGCCTATGTGGGACTGAGAGTCCTTTTAAAATGATATTTTATGTATTGATCCGGAATATGGTAAGGAGAGCTATTCACAACATCTACACTTAAATGGAAAAAAAGGGGGAAGCCTATAGATCGAGAGATTTGGCCAATTTCCAACAAGAAGAGATGAATAAGAGGGGAATGGCAGAAAGTCAGTTTCCCCTCGAGGTCAACCCGCAGGCTGAGACAGCATCACCAAATTCCTGAAATGACTGCCTCCTATTGCTGTTTCAAACACCACCGCTCTTCCTCACAACACTTCAATATGGACCTATACAGTTTGGCCTGAAAATTTCATTTGAGGAATTCCCTGCTTGCAGTAGAAAGGCACTGGGCAGAAGTAAAAGTGGCAGTTCTGCCCAACTCAGTCAACACACTCATTCTGATGGCTCAGCATCAGCTCACTTCCAAGGAAATTTGAACAAATAATTGCTTCTGCTTAATCTTGCCATTCCTCCTTCCCAAATCACATGTCATTCCAGTCCTGAAAACGGAATATCCACATTAGCACAAACTTGAATCTCCATTCAAACTTTGAATCTCCATTTCTAAAGCCTTTGTTGCCATATGTGTTTCAAGAATTCATACTTACTTGGATTTCAGAAAGATAATTCAGTAGCTTTCTTAATAGGCACGGCAGGGTCTAGGACAGGAACCTATAATAAAATGTTTTAGTATTTCTGTAGCAAACATATAAATATTCTCCTTAAGAAAAATCTATGAACAGCTTTACATAGGGACGGGTCAGATTTTGCCACCCAGCAAGTTTGCTACACATTTATAGACAAACAATCAGATTTCAGAGTTTTCTGGGTTTTAGAATGGTAGATAAGAGATTGTACAACTACTCAATTTAGTCAACTGACCTTGGAGACTTCATTTATCTGTCTAAGACTGTCATTGATGTTATTTGATTTGTACGGAATTGATTTTTCTATGTACCTTTCCTGTCTTCATAAGAAAACACCACACAACATGTAGGTGTATCATTATTAATATTGCTTTTGCTTCCTCTTCCTTTCAAAAGCAGGGTCTATATTGATGGCTGTAAATGCAAGTTCCTACCTCCATCTAAATCATCAGTATGACCAAGGATGAGCCTGATACAGACTAGTTTGAAGCTGGTCATTGCTATGGACTCCAATCCCCAGTGTTATAGACTCATTCATAGGACCTAGGAGGCGGTAACATAGATTAAATGAGGTCACAGGGTGAGGTCCTGATCCAATGAAATGAGTAACCTTATGAGAAGAGACACTAGTGTGTTCCCCTCCACCACCATCATATAAGGACATAGTAAGAAGGTGGCTATCTACAAACCAGAAAATCAGGAATCTAATAAGTAAACACCCTGATCTTGGAACTCCCAACCTCTAGAACTGTGAGAAACAAATTTCTGTTGTTCAAGCCACCAAGTCTATGCTATTACGTTATGGAGGCTCAAGCTGACTCATATCATCATTGTTACAGTTCTGTGTCTTAGACGAGCTGTATTCTCATGCTTTATCACAGTCGCAGTCTTACTCATGGCAATTTTGGTGCACAGCTTAATAGTTAGATACCAATTATTGAACACTAAGTTGTTGGGAGGCCTAAATTCTAGACATGTCTCTCCCGCCAACTAGACATACGAACCTTGGACATGTCAGTTTCTTTCTCTCAAGTTGTCTCTCAATTGTAAAAAATAGAATTATGGATGAAATAATCTCTACATTTTCTTCCTGCATCGACATTCTAAGGTATTGAGAATTTAACCACACCCACTTCCATTTTCCAGTAATGCTTTTTGGCAAAGCCAGGAAACAATTCAAGAATCATTATGCCATCCCTTCTCCCCACTCCACCCCCAAGACAACTGCTCTCACACTTACCTCTAGGGTGTTAGCAAGATCGATGGAGCTGTTTTGTGTTTCTAAGATGGAAAAGCTTCTCATGAGTGTCCTTGCAGCTTGACGGTGATTAGAGCTGCTCTATGCATTGCTGATGGTCTGCACTTCTGAAAGATGCCAAGGTAAATGTCAATTACAGCAGGGTCAACTTGGGGAAGGAAGTCATTCTTCCCAAGACCTGGCAATGTCCCATGAGATCAAGAGACGGAGATCAGGTGAATATCATGCTGTACAGTATGAGCTACCTTCCCAGCAGGCAGGTCAAGGTCAGGAACATAGACAAGCAAAGGCTTCTTCCATCAAAAGGGCTTTTGTTCTTTTGCCTTTTCCCTCGCTTCTGGTCAGGGATGCCTGACACCCTGGTGGTTTGAGCAGCGTAGCGCTCTGTCTCTTTTGCCCACCCACAACTCACTACTCCTTTCCTGGGCATAATCTTCCACTCTGACCTTCTGCTCTTCCTGATTTGTCCACCAAATCTCTGATCCCCAAGTCTGGTGACATTGCCTCCTGTCTTCTCTTCTTGACACATCAAAGGAAAAATAACTCCATAAGCAGAAAGAAATGTTAATTTTATCATCAAATCAGTGTTTAAACTGCAGTATAGCTGATGTATCATAACTGAATGGCTTGAACCATCTTTAAGTCACATTTCCATGCTCTTAAAACATTTACAAAAGTATTCCTGCCAGTTTCCAATTCTTGTCGTGCCTCAGACTCACATGAAATATTTATTAAAATACAGACTTCCAGACCAAATTCTGTGTGTGTGTGTTTTGAACACAGTGGCACTCCACCACTAAGTTATATCACCAGTCCTTTTATTTTTTTATTTTGATACAGAGTCTCACTGGATCCAAGGCAAATTTTAAATATCCTGAACCAGATCCACTGTGCCTGGATCCAAGGCAAATTTTAAATATCCTGAACCAGAACCTATAGGAAGCAGTGCCCTGAAATCTGCATTTCAACAATTTCCTCTGTATCCTATATTGGTCATTTGGAAAATATGAATATTGGTTCTTTACTCACAGAAGCAGAGACTTCATGTTTTTAATCTTGGGGGCGGTTTTTGGTATTAGTTATACATCCTTTTTGGATGCACGAAAATATAATTCTAACTAATTTAACCAAAAAAGGGAGATTTAACTGTAAGGATGCTACTAGAATGCATCATGAAACCCCATACAAGAAGGCAGGCAGGTTCAAGAACTAGATCACCACCTAAACTTTGAATCTATTTATGTCTTGAATGGCTTCTAAATATCTACCTGGCTCTTCTGTCTTATATCAGAAAATCCTCCTCCTTACCTCATCAGCAGAATATGACTGCCATCATTTCCCAAGTGCTAAATATGCATATGTCCATAAATCCACATACATTTCTCTTCTATAAATCCAAATTCTTAGGAAGGAGTCAAACTGGCTTGGAAGCATCAAGCATCCAGTCTCCCTAAAGTAAACACACTTAGCATTCTCCATGGACTATGACGCAGAGTCTATTAAGGATTTCTAAGTCTCTCATTCTGGTATGGAGCTGTTCCCTTGGGCGGTTTTGCTGACTGGAGTGAGGTCAACATGAAAGCTCTTTCTGTCACTTCACAGTTAGAGCTTGGTGGGTGGCTGAGCACTCAGACAACTGTGGGGAGCTCCTGCACAGGACAGTAGGAGGGAAAAGTGCCGGGTGAGCAAACATAAAAGGCCTGCTCTACAGTAAGACTCCCTGGTGTTTGATGGTGCTTTATTCTTGAAAAAGTCCTAACAAATATTCACTAAATAGAGTGATGGGCCAGAATCAGTCAGAAATACCTGATCTCAGATGACAATTCCAATTCCAACACTGAGTTGTGTAAATATCAACTTCTAAACCAGTTTCTTTGCCTAAACAATGGAAATAATAATACAGTTATTCGGTAGATAGAAAAATTCAGAATTATGCATACACATACACATCTACATACTTTTATTTATATGTGAAAGCAACAAAACTAACAAACTCTATAGTGACTATTACTTTCAATGATCTAAAATATGTGTTTTGATAAAAACAAACAAACCTTCCCATTCATTATTAAAGACTCACATGTTTGACTTCCAATGATTATTTGGTTATGGGGATGCCAACTCAAACCTAGAATAAATCTTGCTTGAAGATGTTCCCTTTTTCCAAAGTTATCAACAGGTCTAATGTCATATTTCAAGGACAGGAGTAATAGGAACAGTCACTAAACACTTTCCAGACAACAAACACCATGATAGGTTCTTCACACACATATACACAACAATCCTTTCAATTATATATAAATAGCATATTCATCTTACAGAAAAGGAAGTTGAGGCTTAGAAAGGTAGGGTAGTTGCCCAAGGACACAACAGATAATAATAATAATAATAATAATAATAATAATAATAATATAGATTCAACCCAAACCATCTCAATAAAGCAAGTATGTTGGAAATTGTCTTTATTGAAATGTCCTGTAAATTTCAACATTACTTAGAAATGCATTATTGTTAATAATCTCCCTCTAACTTATTTTAAGATATGACTAATTCAAAAGTATCATTAATGCTAAACCTTTTAAAATATAACACATTTTATCCTCAAGGCTGAAGCTCTAAGTGTTCTGTACTGAATTATCTTCTGAGTCCCATATGATGTATTTTTAATTGAAAAGCATTGCACTTAGATTAAATGCAAAATAGTAAACACCAAAATCTGTTTGTAAGCCAGATGTAAGTGGCAAGATGATTACTAAAAAGGCTATAATGATTCACCTTATAAATTGCCAAAAAATATATAAATTACATTTTTTCCTTAATTTCTGTCATTTCTTTTTCTTTTTAAAAGCAGAATTTCAATCCAGATTTTCAAATAAAACCAAAGCCTCTAACTTCATATAAATTCTATAATTATTTTATGCACCATAAAATTATTGAATCAGAGAATATTAGAACCAGAATGAATTTAGTTATCATCTCATATGATCCACACTCAGTTTATAGAGGAGGAATCAAGACTCTAGGGGAATGGTCACACAGCAACTTAATATTCTTCCATCCACAGAGAAATTCTACAGAGCACCTGATCTAGAAGTCAAGAAACCAGAGAAATATTGCTAATTACTATAAATCAACTCTCCATTCTTACCTCAGTTGATCTTTCTGGGAGAAATGAGAAGAAGGAACTAGATTATCTCAAATACAATTTCTACCTCCAATATAATTTCTTTTCATTCTACTCACCCTAAAGTGATATGCAGCTGTTTCACAGACTCACAATCCCTATCCTCTTATACTGTAATATTCATATCCTCTATCCAAGTTAACATTAAAAATTATTACTTTATTGATACATAGGAAATTACTGATAGACAAGTTTTCATAACTTCAAACTCATTCTGTCCAGCTAATGTGTATTATACACTATCAGTTTCTAGTAACGTAGTATATCAACCAAGTTCCATTAGACACTATTGATTACCAGACACCAGGTAATAAAATGAAGTCCTATTGGTTAGATTCTCTTTGATATAAGTAACAAAATCTCAGCTGACCTAAGTTAAACAGCAAGATATCAGAAGAATCTGGAAATATAGAATATTTCCATAGCAAAGCCATAACAGACTTCAGGAACAGCTGGAATCAGGAACTTGAGAGTCTTCGGGATACCTGCCACTTACCTTCTCTGCTTCTCTCTAGGAATGACTTCTTTCTTCTTTTACTAGTCTAGTTTTTTCTATATGATATAAAATATAGCTGCCAAACCAATGGTATTTTCATGTTAACCTTGTAGTCTACAGGCAACAATAGCACTGTTCTTATCCCAAAGATCAAATATCTCAGAGAGAAGTGACTGTGACCTGGTTTAAGTGTTCCCACTCCTGAACCAAACAATTGGAGTCAATGGTTAGGGTCAAGGAGCACTAATGATTCTCTTGATAAGCAAGCTGATGAGGAAAGGGGTCCTCAGCAGGCCATCCCTAGTGTCCACTCCATCAGTAAAGCTTGGGGTTCCATGCATACAAATTTGGTATTTGCAACCCAAAGGGGAAATTATTATGTTCCGGAGTGTTGGGATCACTGAAAGATAACAGCGAGCTTGGGATAGTGCTACAATGAGAAAACGAGTGGCCTGGTTAGAAGTTCAACTCCAAGCCCATCTTGACTCATATTTTACACATCAGTATGGTAGAGACTGTCACTGATTTAACATTTTCTGAAAAAAAAATATATTAATTCAACATACTGAAAGCACTGCTTTCATGGCAATAAATCTTTAATTTTATGATTGACCATAATCAAAAATAGAACTTATTTTAGACAAATTCATTCTCAACATCTTCAGTTTCAAATGTAGTGGCAAAGACTTATTTTTATGCTAAAGAATGTGATTACTAACAATGTACTCCATAGTTAACCTAAGCTTTCTCTTGTCTTTAATAACTTCTTTCCTGTTCCCAGTAAGAGATAAAGTAACAGCCCGTGACAGCAGCAGAACACCCTCACTTTCCAGGACTACCCAACTCTGTTTAGTTGTGTGGGTTCAACTAGCCCCATCTAACAATTGGGATGCTGTGAAGAGAAGATGAAGAGATAAACGCTATCTTTCTTATATCAAGGGGCACAACAATATTGCTGTGGGAGTAGCATGATGAGAAAAGGAGTTTCATTTCATGAATATTTATCAGCAATTTTGAATTATCATAAACTAGATTTGGAATTTGTTTTACTTTTGTGGAAATGCAATAAATTCATTTAAGAATGAATAAATTTATTCATTAGAGGACATACATTAAACAATGTCTGACTTTTTATCAAAAGCAAGATAAAGGTTACTTAATTTTCAATAATAGGTGGAGATGACTGACATCTCAGTATCATTTGTAAACATATGGTATTTCTGACTTGTGTTTTAAAGTTAATCTGTTTAAAACATTTCTTTTACTTGCAAAATTGCTTATTTACAAGGCACTTCAGATGTGTTCTCATTTTAGCTCTAAAATTTTAGCACTGCGTTGATGCCATTGAGTTAATTTAAACAAAAAGGTGAGTCAGAATAGGTTAATTACCTAGTTTATGAGCATGCAAAACTTCCCATGGTAAACAGTTTATAACTTTCATTTTCTACCACAAATATTTCATCAAATGCACTTAATTCTAAGAAATATAACCTTAAAAATAAATATAAGTCAAATGTAAGCCAAATCTTCTTGCAATTATTAAAATAAGAAATTAATAACATAGGAAAGTTTATCTCTTCCTTCTAGTAAACTAATGGAGATATAGACTGCATTTTTAAATGATTAAGTACAGATAAGTTTATTTATTTAAATGTAAATGATAAAACATAGACATTTATAAAACTTTCCTTTTGTTCATTTAAATAGAACTAGTAATTACTCTATTTTTCATTCTTAAGAGCATTGGTGTCAGCAATTTTTTAGCTTGTAAGTTTCTGTTTAAAAAAAACAAACTTGTAGTCTCTATTTTGATTTTCATTTTAATTCAGGTTAAATCAGATATTTTCAGGATTATAATATTTTATTTTTGTAGAACTGTAGAATTTCATAAGTATAATGGAATGATAGAAATTTTAAAGAAATCTCACCCAAATTCCTTAATTTCACAGATAAGGAAAGCAATAGTAAAATATTTTTTTAAAAAAATCTGCCAAAAATCACAACAAACTAGAACCAAGATGAGAACTGGGAATCCAAGGCTTTCCTGATTTCCAGATCTGTGATTACTGCCCTACCTAAATTTCTTTTGAAATTACATTTTATTAGCCAAAATAGAGCTGAATGGAACACATACATATTGTTTTAGTCAGAATATATGAGACTAATTGATTGCTCCATATAAGTGACATACAAATAAACATTGTCCTCAAAGAGAATATAATCTAGCTAAGTGTGGTGGTGCACACCTATAATCCCAACAACTAGGGAGGCTGAGGCAGGAGGATTGCAAGTTCAAAGCCAGCCTCAGCAACTTAGCAAGGCCCTAAGCAATTTATTAAGACACTGTCTCAATATAAAATGAGTAAATAAAAAGGGTTATAGATGTGGCTCGGTGGTTAAGCATCCCTGGGTTTAATACCTGGTATCAAGAAAGAGAGAGAGAATATAATTGAACAGTGGCAACTAGTTAGACACATGTGAATGAGAAAATAAAAGTGCAGTTTATTACTAATTAGAATAATAAAAGGAAACTGATGTACTTATCTAAAATAAATAAATAGAAATGTATTTCTACAAGCTTCCTCACCAATTTCTACCCCTTCGTAAATATTGAAAACTATTTAAATAAGAAGAGAAGAGGACAGATGTATCTTGCACAAGGTGGAAGTGGACAGACACAGGATCCAGTGGCTCCCAGGAAAACTGAGGGAAGACAGTCAGGCTCACAGGTATTTTAGAAAATATTGTTACAGCTCTCTACCAAGGGATGTTGTAGAAGAAACCATGTGACACCTTTAGCATGTCTCTGACATGCAGTTTGGCTTACATTTATAAAAATCATATGAAAACCCTTCCTAGATGTAGTAAGATGCAAGACTTTCAATATCCTTACTATCCAGGTCTTGATCTTATCTTTCTGTGGTAAGTTATGACATTTAGGTCAGATTTCAACATTTCATAACATCTCAGCCTTCATGGGTGATATCTAGCAGCTTAGTTTGTATAAATCCTAAATTGGCCATCTTACTTACATAGGGGAAAAGTGAGTGGGGTGTAATCCTATAATGAATTATAACAAGCCAGAATGAGGAAAAGGTGCTTGGGATGTAGCTCAGTGGTAGAGCATTTGCCTAACATGTGAAAGGCTCTGGGTTTGAACTTTAGCACTAAAAAAAAAAAAAGTTTTTTCTGCAACATCAACTTTTTTGCAATGAATGAATGATAGCTCCTGCCTGTTTATCTGCATAATTTATTATACTTTAATGTCAAAATTCAATATTTCTAATGTCTTAGCTATAATTGTTAATATAGTCCAAAACTAAATTACTGTCCTGGCTGCTAATATGAAAAGGAAATCCAATGTTGAGTTCTCAATGGATGATAAAACAAATTAATATCAGGTCATTTCAGTCTATTAGGAGAATAAGACATTCAAAAAGGTTTTATTCAGCCAGGTGTGGTGGTGCATGCCTGTAATCCCAGGAACTTGGGAGGTGGAGACAGAAGGATTTCCAGCGTGAGTAACTTAGTGAGAATGTTTCAGAATGAAAAAATAAAAAGGACTGGGGATATAGATCAGTGGCAGAGCACTCCTGGGTTCAATTCCCAGTACACAAGATAAATAAATGAATATTAACAACCAGTTCTTATCACATGCAATTTAGATAATTTAATAAATAATATCTGTAATGCTGAAACACAGTAAATTTCTGATGTTCTATCTAAACCAAGTATAAAAAATTACATGAACCAGACAGATTCTCAGCTGAGTTCTACCAGATCTTCAAAGAAGAACTAACAAAAATTATTCCATGAAATAGAAAAGGAGGGAACCCTTCTAAGTTCATTCTATGAAGCTAGTATCACCCTAATACCAAAACCAGACAAAGACAATCAAGAAAGAAAATTTTAGAGCATTATCCCTGATGAGCATTGATGTAAGAATTCTTAATAAAATACTGTCAATTTGCATACAAAACATTTAAAAGATAGTGCAGTTTGATCAAGTGGGGTTCATCCCAGAAATATAAAGTGGGTTCAACATATGGAAATCAATCAACATAATAGACTTAAATATAAGAATCACATGATTATCTCAATAGATGCAGATAAAGCATTTGACAAAATACGACGCCACTTTGTGTTCAAAACACTAGAAAAACTAGGAATAACCGGAATACCTCAACATCATAAAGGCTATTTATGCTAAGCCCCAGGCCAACATCATTCCAAATGGAGAAAAATTGGAAGCATTCCCTCTAAAAACTGGAACAAGACAGGGATGCCCTCTTTCACCATTTTTATTCAACACAGTCCTGGAAACTCTAGCTAGAGCAATTACACAAAAGAAATTAAAGGGATATGAATAGGAAAAGAATTAAAACTATCATTATTTGCTGATGACATGATTCTATATTTAGAAGACCCAAAAACTCCCCCAGAAGACTTCTTGAACTCATAAACAAATTCAGCAAAGTAGCAGAATATAATATTAACACCCATAAAGCAATTGTGCTCCTATACATCAGTGATGAAACAACTGAAAGAGAAATTAGGAAAACTATGTTATGGTTTAGCTGTGAGTGTTCCCCAAAAGTTCACGTGTGAGACAGTGTAAAAAGGTTCAGAGGAGAAATTAGTGGGTTGTAAGAGTCTTAACCCAATCAGTGATTTAATCCTCTGAGTGATAACTGAAGTGGTAGCATGTGGCTTAAGGAGATGGGAATTGGAGCGTGGCTTTGATGTATATATTTGCATCTGGCAATGGTGTCTCTCTGAGTCCTGATCACTATGATGTGAGTTGCTTCCCTCAGCCACACTGTCCCACCATGATGTTCAGCCTCACCTCTAGCCCTGAGGAATGAAGCTGGCCTTCTATGGACTAAGACTTCTAAAACCATGAGCCCCCACATAAACTTTTCCTCCTTACAGTTGTTCTGGTCAGATCCTTTAGTCACAGCAGTGAAAAAGCGGACTAAAACACTATCCCATTCACAAGAGCCTTAAAGAAAATAAAATACTTGGGAATCAATCTAACAAAAGTGAAAGACCTCTACAATGAAAACTACAGAGCACTAAAGAAAGAAATTGAAGTAGACCTTAGAAGATGGAAAAATCACCCATGTTCTTGGATAGGCAGAATTAATATTGTCAAAATGACCATAATACCAAAAGCACTATACAGATTCAATGCAATTCCTATTATGGTTCTGATGATGTTCTTCATAGGAATAGAAAAAGCAGTCATGAAATTCATTTGGAAAAATAAGAGGCCCATAATAGGCAAAGCAATCCTCAGCAAAAAAAAGTAAAGCAGGAGGCATCACAATACCAAACCTTACATTATACTACAGAGCCATATAAAACGGCATGGTATTGACATCAAAACAGGCATGAAGACCAACGGTACAGAATAGAAGACACAAAGACAAACCCACAAAAATAGTTAACTCATACTAGACAAAGGCATCATAAACATAAATTGTAGAAAAGATAGCTTCTTCAACAAATGGTGCTGGGAAAACTGGAAATCCATATATAATAAAATGAAATTAGATCCCTATCTCACACCCTTCACATAACTCAAAGTGGACCTAGGCATTAGATCAGAGACCCTGTGCCTACTAAAAGAAAAAGTGGGCCCAAATCTCCATCATGTTGGCTTAGGAACCGAATTTCTCAACAAGATTCCTAAAGCTCAAGAATCAATAAAAGGGATTTTATTAACTAAAAATCTTCTTCACAGCAAAGGAAACAATAAAGAACATGAAGATCTAGCCTACAGAATGGGAGAAAATCTTTGCCACCTGCACCTCAGATACAGTATTAATCTCAGGATATATAAAGAACTCAGAAAACTTATCACCAAAAATAGAATAAAATTTTTAAAAAATAACCCAATCAATCAATAGTCAAAGGAACTGAATAGACACTTCAGAGAAGAAATATAAATGGTCAACCAATACATGAAAAAATGTTCAAAATCACTAGAAATTAGAGAAATACAAATTAAAACTACCCTGAGAAAGACAATAGAATGAACCAGACATAACTTTCCTATGTTCATGTATGCATACAGGACCAGTGTAGCTTCACATCATGTACAACCACAAGAATGGGAAGTTATACTCCATGTATATATGATATGTCAAATACATTCTACTGTCATGTATAAGTAAAAAGAACAAATAAAAAATTTCAAAACAAATTTATACTCTAAATACATGTATGAAGAAGACATGAATGGTGTGAATATACTTTGTATACAAGCAGAGAGATGAAAAATTGTGTTCTATATACGTAATTTGAATTGTAATGCATTCTGCTGTCATATATAACAAATTAGAATAAAAAACCTAAAAAAAGAAACAGAAAAAAATTACAGTTCTACAGGAGGTTAAAAAAAAAAAAGTCAAGTGTCCTAACTGAACTCAGATATTTAAAAGTGTTTTCCTCCTTTTTTAAACTGGGCAGGGGGCAGGACATGAACATATTGAACTTATAGTAAGTGATGGTATTTGTATGTCACATTTTTAAAAATGAGGTGATTTGGAGCTTATATAAATAGTTTGGTGACAATTTTTTCTAGATTTTCTTTTGAACATAAGAACACTAACATAACATTAGGAAAAGACAAATTTGAAAAATTTTCTAATAAAATCTTTAAAATTTTTGATTAGAAAGTCAAAGTTTTCTTAATAAGAATAAAATTTTTGATTCATGTTTTAATCTGGAAGTGACAGTCAATTCCTGATAAGAGACTTAATAATAAGCTCTTCAATTTTTTAATATTTTTTTTAGTTGTAGTTGGACACAATACCTTTATTTTATTTATTTATTTTTATATGGTGCTGAGCATCGAACCCAGGGCCTCACTCGTGCTAGGCAAGCACTCTACTGCTGAGCCACAACCCCAACCCCCGATTTTTGAATTAACTAATAATAATGGTATAATGCATGGGGTACGATGTGGTGTTTTAATACATGGTTGTAGTATAGCATAATCAAATCAGGCTAATTAGCATAAACTCATTTCACATATTTACAATTTCTTTGAGCTGAGCATGATGGCACATGCCTGTAATCCCAGCAGCTCAAGAGGCTGAGGCTCAGAAGTTCAAAGCCAGCCTCAGCAATGGCAATGCCCCAAGCAACTCAGTGAGATCCTATCTCTAAATAAGATACAATATAGGGCTCTGGATGTGGCTCCGTGGTTGAGTGTCCCTGAACTCAATCCATGGTAGCAGCCCCCCCTCCAAAAAAAATATCATTTCTTTGGATGAGAAAATTTAAAATTCTCTTTTTTGTCTAATTTGAAACACATGATACACTATTATTAACTCTAGTTACTGTGCTGTACAATAGAACACTAGAACTTATTTTTAACGGTAACTTTGTACCCATTAACCAATGTCCCCGTTTTCCCATTCTCCCCCACTCTCCAATCCTTGATTGTCATCATTGATGAGAAACCATTCACAAAAGCAGATAAAAAATTTAAGGTCATTATTTTTTCACAACCATATAAATATTTTAAAAGTTGGAGTTACATTTAAAGATTGACAACTTTTCCCTAACTTCCATTAACAAAAGTGATGGCAAGAGCTGGGGTATACCTCAGTGTGGAGCTCTTGCCTAGCATGCACAAGGCCCACCAGGTTCAACCCCCAGCTTTAAGAAAAATAAAAGAGTGATAGTGAATTTTGAATTAAAAAAACCTCTCATATCAATTGTTTGAAAACAGTTATAATGCAAATGGTATTTGCATTGTTGGAACAGCCACTGAGGTAGCTCAGATTTCAGTAAAGATATATAAGCATTGACAAAATGACAAAAGTGTCAGTTATCAGTGATGATAGATTTGAGAACTGTGCCACCAGGAGTTCACAGGCCCACACCAGAAGCTCTAACCAGCTGTCCCTTGGACCACATTCTGCTATACTTTTTGGTCAATTGCACATAAATTCCTTAACTATTGACGTCTCTTGCCCAGAATGGGCAAGCACACTCAGCAGTTCATAGCTGAGTCAGGAATGCAGGTGGCAAAGCACCTCCGTACATACTCAGCATTTCTTGTCAAAGCTAAGAATGCCAATTTTCATTTTCCAACTGTGTAAGGATCTGGGGCATACCAGCAGATTCCTCCAATCATGCTACCCCTCTAAGGACTCTCAAATGAGACTTTTTAGGACCTGAGGCAACTGGCTTCAAAACCTCAGCTGTGGTGAGTTGCTGAGGGCCATTGCCAAGTAGGAATAATGCATCGAAATTTCCTTGCCAGCGTACCCCATGTTAAATGGAAATTCGCTGTGACATTGCATGTGTCTTTGAGAAAGGTGACCCTGCTCAAGGACCAGGGTGGATCCAGGATTAGGGTGTATCCTGCAGGTTTTAGGAAGTATCCCGGTTTAGGATAATTTGGGTTTAAGGCGTTCCTGGTTTAAGACAATCTGGGTTTTAGGGAAGTTCCAGGTTGAAGGTTATTCCTGATGGGAATGGGGCGTTCCTGCTGCCTGAGTTCCCGTTGAGTTCTCCTGGAATTGAGAAAGTATTTGGGACGTGAATTGTGCGGGAGAACTTGGATTTCCCCAGAACGTGTGTAGAGGCCGGGGTGAGTTCGGAAATAAAGAATTGCTGTTTGAATCTACAAGGTGTGTGGTGGCTGGTGATTCTGTGCAAGACTGCGGCAGTGAGTCTGCTTGCCATTTCAAAAATGGCATCGATTTCTCCCACCACAGGCACTGAACTACTCAGTACACTGATTGCTCTAGAGAACAGAGTGCTTGTCAGTTAGCACGCCCCTATGACTTTCTTACACATATATCAACAGGCTCAGATTCAATGTAGGTGGGAGTCCGACTGGAGCAAATACAGAGCTAGAGACCCTCACAAATGTCTTTGGTTTCATATAATCCAACTGATTGACTGAGGGACTCATTCATCTGTTTATTTCACAACTCTTGACCAAGTGCCTATTCTGTGCTAGGTATTAGTCCTGTACAAATGGAAGTGTAGAGAGGTTCTAGGAAACTCTCACTTAGGCACTTGAAGTCAGGAGTCTTAATTCTAGAATAAAATAATGTCTTTTTTCCTGTTCCCTACCACATTAAGTATTAAATGAGCTAATGAGTGATCCTTTTACACAGGATCTGTGTCACCTCTCCCCAATTGACTTGTAAGATCTCTGTGTTCCTGGATATTTGTTGGATCCATTGTTTATAAGTCTTAATACAAAAGTGAGCAGATTCACTCTTTCTTATGCCCCTCAAGGGTCCCAGATCAGGGACTTAAGAAACATTTGATGAAAAAGTAAATATTCCTTTATTTACTTAACTGGCACAAATCTAGTTCTGACATCCAGTGGGCTTACGCTTCTGCCCCCAGAACATACATGTTTACATTTTTATATTTTCTTGATCCTGAAGTCTTGACATTTTTCTACTCTTGTATTCTGATTCTCCTGTAGGGCTGCTCTTCTCACAACCCCAGGACTCCTTCAGACTCATCCAGGAGCTACCAAGTAGATAGCAACTGCTACTCTGCTGCCCCCTAGAGGACCTTGTCCAACACTGACTGATTGTGCTCTTGTGCTGTCATGAAAGCGTCCAAGCAATAATATATGGACCTATGAGAATAGAATAATGTTTGTCTCTGTGAACACTTGTAAGCAATGGATTTTACAATAGGTTAAAGACTCAGGTTGAAATATTCTCTGTACATGGAGCTAATCTCTAAGCACCTCAGACTGCAGAGGGTATTGCAATAAATCGGTGTCACTTGTTTTCTCTTACTCTATAAATTTCCCTTCTAGTTAATATTCAACGTTTTCAAATAATTTATCCAGATGCTTGAGTCCAGAATAAATATAAATGATAAATCACTAGATTACTTTTTCAGTCTTACTAAGATTTTAGTTTTCTTTTTCATTTACCCAATTAAGTTATATAAAAAAAATTTATTTGCTGTTGGTAGACTTTTTCTGATAATATTCTCCACCAGGCAATGCTTATAAAGTACTCTCAAAGTCTCTAATAAAAGGAAACTCTGGTGTATACAACCAGAAATATGAAAAATTGTGCTCTATGTGTGTAATAAGAATTGCAATGCATTCCACTGTCATATATAAATAAAAAATAAAATTTTAAAAGGAAACTCTGTAAAATAAAAAATATTTTCCATATTAATGTCACGGGTACTAGAAGCTTTAAATAAATAATTTGCAAATAATTATTTCAGGAAGAACAGCAACCAAAGAATGGAATATAGAATAGAGTTATTTATATGTAACCAGAAATTCACAAATAAAGTCAAATAAACAGGTTGCATAGATTTTTGTAAAGATTATATTCCAAAACTGAGAAAAAATTTACGCTTAAATTTCATACCACCTAAATTTTGAATTAATAATATGTGACAGTCACTGAAGAATCTGTATGTGCAGAAAAAACATATTCTTACATTGCAGATCAAATCCAAGATTGTTTTGTTTTACTAAAATGAAAATACCTTAAATTTAACAATCATAACAATTTTGTCCAAAATGATATATCACATATTTATAATACTATATTTTGTTAAACTGACAAGAGGGAGCACCTTGAAATGAGAAACATAGTTTGCCCCTGAATACCTCACATACCTCCTTCACAGAAACACTCCTCACGTCTGGGTGATGAGAATGAAAGATATTTAACCAAGAACAGTTTGTCAAGCCACATGAATACAAGGCAATTTTAGAAACAAAACAGAAACTAAGGGTCATAATGGAAAGTACCCACCAAAACAACAATTCCAAAGAAGAGGAAACTATGGAGGTTTATAGGCATAGTGCTGGCATCAGATTGGCTCTGGTGAAGGCTTCATGGCAGATGGCATTACAATGGTGGGAGTTCATGCAAGAAAGAGAAATCATGGGCAAGACAGGAAGCCAGAGAGATTCAGAAGACGTGATTACTCTTTTGTAACTCCCTCTACTGGGAATTAATCAGAGTCTCATGAAAATTCCCCTAGTCTCCTGTGACCTAAACCTCTCCACTGGCCGCACCTCTTCAAGTCTCCACCACCTCAACACTGCCATACTGAGGACCATGCTTCCAACATACGACCTTTGTGAGACAAACCACATCCAAACCTTAGCAGATGAGAATATACACAGCAGGATTATTCATTAAAAGCAAACACTGGAAATAAACCACATATTCCTAACAGTAAATAGTTAAATAAACCATAATGTGCCCATATAACAGACTATAAAACAGCATTGGAAACTAACAAACTACAATATGGATAAATCCCAAACATGAAGTTGAATGAAAGAAACTGAACACAAATGAATGACCCCACTTATATAAAATTCAAAAATATTGTCAAACTTACATATGGCATCTAAAGATGGAGAGGTATACAAAAAAACTATAAAGAAAATCAAAGAAGATATTAATATAAAATTTACTATAGTTACATTTGTTAGGGGGGAAGGGATTGTATTTGGGGATAAGTACAGATAGGGCCCATGGGCATTGGAAATGTTCTGCTTCCAGATCTGTGTATTTGTCAATGGATGTTCACCTTTATACAAATTTTTTTTTTTTAAAGAGAGAGAGAGAGAATTTCATTTTTTTTTTTTTTTTAGTTCTCAGCAGACACAACATCTTTGTTTGTATGTGGTGCTGAGGATCGAACCCGGGCCGCACACATGCCAGGCGAGCACACTACCGCTTGAGCCACATCCCCAGCCCCAATATACAAATTTGTTAAAGTTAACTTGCATGCTTATTTTCAAGGTTTTATTTTTTTTCTGAATGACATATTTTCCAATAAAGACAGTGTAAAATTCTCCATAGGAATTATATGTTTATTATCTTCCCATAATTATAAGCTTACACTTGGAAGTGTTATCTCACTCAAAGACTACAATCCCAAAGGTATTAACTAATTTTATAGTTCTCCTTTCATTATAAAGTATAAAATAGACCAGAAAATTGTGTCTCGGTAATTTCTTTGTACTATTCTCATTACATAGACTGCATTTTCTTTCTCTTCCTCAACATAAAAAAATATAGAGTTTGATTATGAATTTAAAAATTGGGTAAAAATGAAAGCTTAACTAGGTAAGACAAGATGTAATCATGATGTAATTCCTTTACTTTGTCAGGATCCAAATTTCAAGTTGGAAGAATGGATACATGATTCTTTTCAGCTCATCTTCAAAAGAAATGATGGGAGCCACTGATACAGAGAAGAAAAGGACTCTAAAGGATACTTAGAATTTAGGTCAGGTTGGGGCTGGGGATGTGGCTCAAGCGGTAGCGTGCTCGCCTGGCATGTGTGCGGCCCGGGTTCGATCCTCAGCACCACATACCAACAAAGATGTTGTGTCCGCCGAGAACTAAAAAATAAATGTTAAAAATTCTAAAAAAAAAAAAAAAAAAAAGAATTTAGGTCAGGTAAATCAGCACTCCCTATAGTAGGAGCTACTACGTAAGCTGAAGACTACTTCCTTCACAGTTGTTAGGAGATACAAATGGTATTACCCTTAGCTTAGTCCAGAGAAAAGACTCTGACATTTGCAGGGAGGAGGCTGGAATCCATATCATTCTGTTTAAGCATAGTACTGTCATTTGTAAAGAGAGGAACTAATCTTTGCTCTAACTATGGCACTGGATATTTTGAGAAGCAAAGAAAAAATAATTATGAATTCATCTTATATGTAAACAGATGTAAAGGATTTGTAAAAGATTTATAAATTAAGAAAGGTGATTTCACACGTGTGAGATGGATGCAGGGACTCAATTTGAGTTTTCTTCATGCCCTTCAAATACTAACCTAATGAATCACCAGCATTAATAATATTGTATAATATCCTTGGGTTAGCTGGGTGGGATAAGCTTGAAAAAAATAATTCTTTACAAAGATATGGTGAGGACTCAAATAGAAAGCTTATCAATGACTCATGTGAAAATGATAACACTCAATCTACCAGAATTCATTTAAGTTCTGATAATATCAAAAGAAGGATTTGTCAAAAGAATTTGAACTCAGACTATTTTTGCCAGTTTAATTATTATTTAACATCTGAATATTTGCCAGTTTAATCAGTCAAAATAAATTCCCGAGACTCTAGGAAACAAAGAACATGGCTTGTCCCAGTCTTCCTAACACTGCGCAGAGCTGGCATATGATGTTTATTAAGTGACTGAATTAAGTGGATGATTTTGTCTCTCTTGTGCCCTAAAAAAAAAATCTATTAAAAACATTTTTAAAATGCAAATGAAGCCCTCCCACAACATGGCATAAGTCCTGTTGGTTTTAATGGAATTTCCTTTAAGTATTCAAGGAACAGATAGTTCTTAATACTTAAAGCCTTTAAATGAATTTTAATGGCCATCTTTCCAATTAATTCCACAAGGTCAGCCTTACCTTCTATTAAATTTCTCGCCATAGTTGTAGCATCTATTGAGATAATACATAAAGGAATAAGAATGGAAATCATATTTTAGTAATGAGAACTATGAAGAAATCAGAAAAATTTTAATAAAATACTGACAAATAGGAAATGAGTTCCATGTTTCTGAGAAGACCTCAAGGGTTTAGAAATATCAATTAATTTAGCAAAGTACCTTGAAAAGGTCTGAAATAGCTGAGTCTGAGAGAAATAAAGTGAGGAGATAAACTTACTTACTTCATGCAATAAAATAAATTCAAGATATGATAAATTAAAACATGGACGCTGAAACAAAAATGATAAATGATTAGATAAAATAGTACACTAAGATATAAAAGTGTGCATCATAATTTAATATATTAAATTATTATTAAGTTAAATCCTAGTGAGAGAAAGAGAAATATGGTAAAAGGAAAATAGAGTGACCATTTACAAAAATCAGTATTTAGATATTTAATTTAAACCTTACACAAGAATTAACTTCAGTAGGATTAGAGAAATAAATATTTTCATATACAAAATAAAAATAAAAGACATGAATATTCTTGTAACAAGAGACTTTTAAGAATCTGATTCTTAAAATCAGTAATTGTTCTTATAATAAAATAATTATTTGTAATAATAACTATAAAATCAGTAAGTATATTGGGAGGTTGAGACAGGAGGATCACAAGTTCAAAGCCAGCCTCAGGAAAAACAAAGTGCAAAGCAAATCAGTGAGACCCTGATCTCTAAATAAAATACAAAATAGGACTGGGGATGTGGCTCAGTTGTCAAGTGCCCCTGAGTTCAATCCCTGGTACCCTCCTCCAAAAATATCAGTAATTATGGATGAGAAGATGGGTAGGTTTTAGGGGAAATAATGAGTTTCTATTTATGAAAAACACTAACACAACACTGAACAAGCATTGAGGAATTGTAAGATGGTGATGTAAGGATGTCTTTGCTCACTTGGTTCAGTAATAAGTTGACAACAACATTAGAAATGAGGGGAAAAAAATCCTCTCCAAAACAAAACTAGAAAACACCTGTGCTCCTTGGTTATATCAAAAGAAGAGTTGTCAAAGATGTGAAGGGAGAATACTCACTACAAATCTCAAGTAGAAGCAGCTGTCCATAATTGCCTCTAAAATATGAAACATCTTAGAGAACCAAAAGCAATGACCTTTTTGTTTGGAGATGAAAAACAGCGTCTAAGAACTTCCTTGAATCCAACCTGACCACATAGAGAGCTTATTTTAAACTTTTCCTGGTCGCTACAGAGGAGAGAGTCATTTAAATCTAAGACTTGGAAAGACCTTACATCATCCCTCCCATCCAACAGTAAACTCCTTTTAATAGCCCAAGAAGTCCCACCTTATTTAAACAAGGGAAATAAAAATGAATACAATTTAATCCCATAAGGTACAAATTATAAGAGCAAATATTGAAAAAAAAACTTAAAATACTCTGACTATGCAAATACACAAAAAAGGTGCCCATGAAGCAGATGAAAACTAAAATTATAAGATAAACTATTACATACTAAGAAAAGCATTTTCACTTTTGAAAGAACAGCACAAATCTGAAATAGAAAAAAGCTCAGATGTTAAATCGAAATTATGTGGAGGAAATTAAACAAGAGCCAAGACATCTCTGGAAATAATTTTTAAAAATGTGCTCTCCTCAAACAATTCAGTCTGAAAATTAATGACAAGATCAAGCATAACAGGCATTTATGTGAAATATTCACCTTTCTGTGTGTGCACAGTGTGCATGACCTGGATTAAGTGCATGGGCAAGTGAGGAGAGTCTGGGGAGCAGTAGCCCAGGGGGCATATCAGAGACCCAGTAAATGAGGATAGAGTCATTTAGATCTAAGACTTGGAAAAATGAGGAGAGCATTCAAATTGGGGGTTGGCATGGCAAAGAGGCAGAAAAGGGAGTAGAGATCGGATCAATACATAGAAATGTATCAAATACATAAACACGTCAAGGTCAGGCCTATCAAAGAGTAAGGACACACTATAAAATGAAAAGGAAGGAAAGTAAAATGAAACCTATAGAGGTAGATTGAAATTGGAGGGGTATGAACTAATTATTTTCAATATATATATATATATATATATATATATATATATATATGGATATAGAAATAACTACAGATCTGTGTGTGAGTGAGAATATGATTATACACCCTAGGTCTCTCCCCTGAGAGAAGTGACACACCAGTGACAACACACCTAGCACTCAGTTCTTAGTGTTTTAAATGCCATTCTCTACTGAATAGAACCAGAATTCCTTGGAGAAATTAATGATTCCTTATCTGAGGCAAGGTGAGTACCTTATGAGCCTGAAACAGCTTGTTGTGCATGAAAATATGGAAGTGTCCAAAGGGAGTGATGAGGTCAATTAAAGAGGACATGGAAGCACACACTCACATTCTCTCTCTCTCTCTCTCTCTCTCTCTCCCTCCCTCCCTCCCTCCCTCCTTCCCTCCCTCCCTCCCTCCTTCCCTCCCTCTTTGTCTTCTCCTTTAGAAGCTATCTTTAAGGAATTCCCACTGGACAAATCTAGGATGCTTTGATCATCAAACAAATCATAATATTAGTAGACAGAACTCCAACCGATAGTACTTCCCAGCCCATCCTACCTCATACTGGGAAGATGTGAAGCTGAGAATTATTTAAACTGGCTTCTGTCTTAGGCCACTGGTAAGCAAAACAAAAAGAGGAAGGAGTTAATAACTCCCAGCTCTTGCTCTCACTGTTAGTATACAGCTCAAGAAGAACCCAAGTAGAAACAACTAGGGATGGGCCCCTAGGTCTCACATATGGATATTCATTGCTATAGCAAAAAAACAGAAAGAAATAACACAAAGGCTATGGACACCACAGCTATGAGAGGTCTCAATCCAGATCACTCTAGGATACTTTGCCAAGTAAAGACTGTCCTAGGAAAGTCCAAACATAAGAGTAGAAGAGAAATCCCTTCCAACAGATGCAAAAAATCCAACACATAAATACAAGAAATAGGAAGAAGCTAACACAACACCTCTTATAGTTCATAATTTATCAGAAAATGACCTCCAAAATATTGAAGTGGATTAAATATTAAATAATAAATTCAAAATTCAAAAGAGTCGTTATAATAATGATTAATGAATTCTACAGAAAAACAACTGAATGAATTAAGGAAGTCAGTACAGAATGTGAATAAGAAATTCAATAAAGAGATTGAATATTGAAGAAGAACCAAAAAATCTCAGAAATGAAAGAATCAGAAATCTTAGGAATGAAAGACACAATAAATCAAATAAGATGAAAGTCTTTCTGATAGAGTAGGCCATGTGGAAGACAGGATCTTGAGCTGGAATACAAAGTGGGCAGCACTGAACATTCATATGCTATTAAAGAGAAAAATATACACTAACCACAATCAGAATATATAAGAACTCTCAGAAAACATGAAGAGACCAAATATTAGAATCATTGGAATTATGGAGGGCTGTGAAATGCAGGCTAATGGAATAAATAAATTTTTCAGGATAATAATAACTTAAAAAAATTCCAAACCAGAATGAGATGGACATCCAGATACAGAAGGCATTCTGAACCCCAAGTAGACAAGATCAAAAAAGAACCTCTTCACAAAATATTAAAATTAAAATGCCTGACAGAACAAAGAGAGAATTCTAAAAACCTCAAGAAAAAAAAAAAGTCAGTTCTCATTTAGAGGAAAGAGACTAAAACTCACTTTTGATTTCTCAACACCAACTCTACAAGCCAGGAGGGCATGGAATGATGTGTTTCAAGTCCTGAAACACATGAACATCAACCAAGAAATCCAGAAAAACCATCATTCAATATTGAAGACAAAATAAAAACCTTCCAAGACAAGCAGAAACTAAAAGAATTCATGACTACTAAACCAACATTATAGAACTTAAAGAAATATTGCACACAGTAGAAGTAAAAACCAAACCTCAGAGCTCACAAAACAACAAATCCCATTTGAAGGGTAGCTATGAAAATGAGAAACGGGACCAAATTAAACATAATAAATAAATCAAAATGGCAGGAATTAATAAACATCTCTATAATAACATCTAATCTCAACTCTCCAATTGAAAGACATAGGCCGGCAAAATGCATTTAAAAACAAGAACCAGCTATATGTTGTTTGCAAGAGACTCACCTTAAAGGCAAAGATAGCTACAGGCTGAAAGTGAAAGGATTAAAACTTATATAGCATGCAAATGGAGCACCCAAACAAGTGGGAGTAGCCACTCTCATATCTGACAAAGCAGATTTCACAGAAAAATTACTCATAAGTGACAAAGAAAGTCATTTCATATTGGTAAAGAAAAAAATCCAACAAGAAAATATAACAATAATAAATATTTATGCCCCAAACATGTGTGCCACTAATTACATCAAAGCAATATGACTCAAATTGAAGCCTTGGATAGATGCAGTAAAATTGGGTGATTTCAACAAACCTTTCTCACCATTAGATAGGTCATATAGTACAGACTCTTTGGGCCTGAAACATTATACATCAAATGGATCTAATGCACATCTATAGAATATTACATCCAAAAGAGCTGAATAAAAGCTGGGCACAGTGGTGCACGCCTGTAATTCCAGTTGCTTGGAAGACTGAGGCAGGAAGATAGTGAATTCAAAGCCAGCCTCAGCAAAAGTGAGGTGTTAAGCATCTCAGTGAGATCCTGTCTCTAAATAAAATACAAAATAGGGCTGGGGATGTGGCTCAGTGGCTGAGTACCCCTGAGTTCAATCCCTAGTAACCCCCACCTGCCAAAAAAACAGCTGAGTACACTTTCTTCTCAGTGGCTATAGAACCGCCTCCATATTAGACCATATTTTAGGCCAAAAAGAAACTCTTAAAAATAATACACTTAGACTAAAACCAGATAAGGACAGAACAAGGAAAGAAAACTACGAACCAATATCCCTAATGAACTTAGATGAAAAACTACTTAATAAAATATTAGCAAATCATGTTCATTCTTTGCATCTCATGAGATCATAATTGAATGAAATTAGAAATCAACATGACCAAACCCTAGAGAAACTATATTATCATGTGAAGATTGAACAATACTATTTTTTTAAAGAGGGGGGGGGAATTTTTAAATATTTATTGTTTAGTTTTCGGCAGACACAACATCTTTGTTTGTATGTGGTGCTGAGGATCGAACCCGGGCTGCATGCATTCCAGGCAAGCACGCTACCACTTGAGCCACATCCCCAGCCCCCTGAACAATACCATTTTAAATTAAAAATGGGTGATAGAAGAAATCAAGGGAGAAATTTAAAAATTCTCAGACTCAAATAATAATATTGATACAATATACCAAAATCTCTGGGACACTATAGAGGCAGTTCTAAGATGAAAGTTTATAGTAATAAGTGCCTAAGTAAGAAAATCAGAAAGATCCCAAATAAACAACCTAATCATGACTATAAAGGGCCTTGAAAAAGAAAAACAAACCAATTCCAAAACCAGTCAAAGGAAAGGAATTATTACGATTGGAGCCAAAATCAATGAACTTGAGAATTTAAAAAAAAAGGATTAATGAAACAAAGAGTTGGTTCTTTGAAAAGATAAAAAAGATTGATAAGCCTTTAACCAAACTAATAAAAAAGGGAGAAAAACCAAATTAATAAAATTGGAGATGAAAAGGAGAAATCACTACAGATATCTCAGCAATCCAGCAGATCATTATAAATGTATGAATTGTGGAAACTTATACTCCAATATATTGGAAAATCTAGAAGAAATTAATACATTTCTAGACAAGTATCTGCTAAAACTGAATCAAGAGGACATAGAAAATCTAAACATATATATATGTAACTTGTAATGAGATACAAGCAGAATAAAAAAGCTTTCCAATAAAGAAAAAAACAGGACCAGATGGATTCTTAGCTGAATTTCACCAAACCTTTAAAGAAAAATTAATGCCAATACTCCAATTATTCCATGAAATAGAAGGGGATGAACCACTTCCAAATTCATTCTATGAATATTCATATTCTATGAATATCACACTCAGACCAAAACTAGACAGAACAAGGAAAGAAAACTAAGGACCAATGTCCCTGATGAACTTAGATGAAAAAATACTTAATAAAATATTAGCAAATCATGTTCAGTGACATATTTATAAGATTGTACACCACAACCAAGTTGGTTTTATTCCAGAGATGCAAGGATGGTTTAATATGTTCAAGTCAAAAAAATGTAATTAATCACATTAAAATAATTAGGATAAAAATCAATTAGTAATCTCAATACATTCAGAGAACAGAGAAAGCCTTCAACAAAATTTAGCACTCATTAATGATTTAAAACAAAAAACGTGAAGAAACTAGGGGTAAAGGAACCTATGTTAACATCAAAAGACTATGTGTGAAAAACCCAAAGTCAACCTCTTAGTAAATGAGGAAAAAATGAAAGCATTTTCTTTAAAATCTGGAACAAGACAAAGATTTCCACTCTTACCACTCTAATAGAGTGCTAGAAATTCTAGCCAGAACAATTAGGCAAGAGAAGAAAATAAAAAGGATAAAAATTTAAAAGGAAGAAGTCAAATTATCACTGTTTGCAGATGGCATGATCCTATACCTAGACGATTAAAAACAACTCTACCAAAGCACTGCTAGAGCTAATAAACAAATTTGGCAAAGTACTGGGTTACAAAATCAACAGGCAATAATCAATAGCTTTCCTATATGATAACAATGAATCTGCTGAGAGAAATCAGGAAAACAATTCCATTCACAATAGCCTCAAAAACAAAACAAAACAACAAAATTAATTAATTAATTAAACTAGGAATACATCTAACTAAGGAGGTGAAAGACCTCTACAGTTAAAAATATAGAACATTGAAGACAGACATTGAAAAAGACCTCAGAAGATGGAAAGACTCCCATGTTCATGGATAAGCAGAATTAATATTGTTAAAGTGACCATATTATTAAAAGCAATATTCAGATTCAGTGCAATCCCCATCAAAATACCAAAGACATTCTTTACAGATCTAGGAAAAAAAAGTCTTAAAATCCATTTGAAAAAAGAAAAGATCCAGAAGAGCCAAAGGCAATGTAAAGCCAAAAAAGTAATGCTGGGGGCATAACAATACCTGATTTCAAATTATACTACAGAGCTATAGTAAAAATAACTTCATGGTACTGGCATAAAACAAGATATATAGATCAATGGTGCAGAGCAGAAGACACAGAGACAAGCTCACACAGAAACATTCATCTTATCCTTGATAAAAGTGCCAAAAAACATACATTGAAGGAAAGTCTTTTTAACCAATGGTGCTGGGACAACTGGTTATCCATGAGTAGAAGAATAAAATTAGGCACTTATCTCTCACCCTGCATAAAAATCAACTCAAAGTATGTCAAAGATCTTGGAATTCAACCAGAAATTATGTAACTTCTAGAAGAAAACATAGTGTCAACACTCCAGCTTTTAGGCACAGGCAATAACTTACTCAATAGAACCCCTAAAACTCAAAAAAAAAAATGGCAAGAGCTATTAAATGGGACAATATGAAGGAATATGAAGAAAGAATCTACAGAATGTGAGAAAATCTTTGCTAGATACTCTTTTTACAGAGGACTAATATCTAAAATATATAAATAACTCAAAATACTTTACATCAAAAAATCAAATAACTCAATTAATAAAATGGCAAATGAATCAAACAGACACTTCTCAAAAGAAGAAATACAAATGACCAAGATATACATGAAATAATGTTCAACATCATTAGCAATTAGAGAACTACAAATCACAACTACACTGAGATTTCATCACACACCAGTTAGAATGGCAGGCATCAAGAATACAAATAACAATAAATTCTGGAGAGGAGGTGGAGAAAAAGGAACACTTTTAGACAATTGGTGCAATTGTAAATTAGTACAACTGCCATGGAAATCAGTATGGAGGATCCTCAAAGGACTAGTCATGGAAACTCCATATGACCCAGCTACACCACTCCTCAGTATCTACCCTAAAGAATTAAAGTCATATTACTACAGTGTTATTTATATATATATATATATATATATATATATATATATATATATATATATGCATACACACACATACACACTCATGTTTATAGCAGCACGATTCACAATAGTGAAATTATGGAACCAGCCTAGGTATCCATCAGTGGATGAATGGATAAAGAAAATGTGGTAATGTGGTATATATAAAAACTACAGAACCCTAAAGAGAGAAATCAAAGAAGACCTTAGAAGATGGAAAGATCTACCTTGCTCTTGGATAGGCAGAATTAATATTATCAAAATGACCATACTACCAAAAGCACTATACAGATTTAATGCAATTCTGATCAAAATCCCAATGGCATTCCTCATAGAAATAGAAAAAGCAATCATGAAATTCATCTGGAAAAATAAGAGACCCAAAATAGCTAAAGCAATCCTTACCAGGAAGAGTGAAGCAGGTAGCATCGCTATACCAGAATTTAAACTAAACTACAGAGCAACAGTAACAAAAACAGCATGGTATTGGCACCAAAACAGACTGGTAGACCAATGGTACAGAATAGAGGACACAGAGACTAACCCACAAAACTACAATTATCTTATATTAGACAAAGGTGCCAAAAACATGCACTGGAAAAAAGATAGCATTTTCAACAAATGGTGCTGAGAAAACTGGAAATCCATATGCAACAAAATGAAATTAAATTCCTATCTCTCATTTGGAAAATACTTAGCTCAAAATGGATCAAGGACTAGGAATTAAACTAGAGACTCTGCATCTAATAGAATAAAAAATAGGCCCTAATCTTCATCATGTGGGATTAGGCCCCAACTTCCTTAATAAGACTCCTATAGCACAAGAATTAAAAACAAAACAAGAATCAATAAGTGGAATGGAATCAAACTAAAATGTTTCTTTTCAGCAAAAGAAACAATCTGTGAGGTGAACAGAGAGCCCAGATCCTGGGAGCAAATTTTTACCCTTCACACATCAGTTGGAACACTAATCTCTAGGGTATACAAAGAATTCAAAAAGCTAAGCACCAAAAAAAACCAAAACAAAACAAAAAACAAAAAAACAAACAAACAAAAAATAACCCAATCAACAAATGAACAAATGGGCCAAGAACCTGAACAGACACTTCTCAGAAGAGGATATACAATCAACAAATATATGAAAAAATGTTCATCATCTCTAACCATTAGAGAAATGCAAATCAAAACTACTCTAAGATATCATCTCACTCCAGTCAAAATGGCAACTATTATGAAGACAAACAACAGTAAGTGTTGGAGAGGATGTGGGGAAAAAGGTACATTCATACATTGCTGGTGGGACTGTAAATTGGTACAGCCAATAGGGAAAGCAGTATGGAGATTCCTTGGAAATCTGGGAATGGAACCACCATTTGACCCAGCTATCCCTCTCCTTGGACTATTCCCAAAGGACTTAAAAACAGCATACTACAGGGACACAGCCACATCAATGTTTAAAGCAGCACAATTCACAATAGCTAAACTGTGGAGCCAACGCAGATGCCCTTCAGTGGATGAATGGATTAAAAAATGTGGCATATATAAACAATGGAATTTTACTCAGCATTAAAAGAGAATAAAATCATGGCATTTGCAGGTAAATGGATGGCATTGGAGAAGATAATGCTAAGTGAATTTAGCCAATCCCAAAAAAACAAATGCCGAATGTTTTCTCTGATATAAGGAGGCTGATTCATACTGGGGTGGGGGTGGGGGGCATGGAAGGATTAGATGAATTCTAGATAGGGAAGAGGGGTGGGAGGGAAAAGGAGTGGGCAGGGGGTTAGCAAGGGCAGTGGAATGTGATGGACATCATTATCCAAAGTACATGTATGAAGACTCAAATTGGGTGTCAAAAACTTTATATATAAACAGGGATACAAAAAATTTTGGTATATATGTGTAATAAGAATTGTAATGCAAAAAAAAAACAAAGTTCATGTATAAAGGCAAAAAAAAATAAAGTTGAATAGTGATACACACACACACACACACACACACAATGGAGTTTTATTCTGCCATAAGAAATTATGGCATTTGCAGTAAAATGGGTGAACTAGATATGATCATGTTAAGCAAAATAAGTGAAACTCAGAAAGTCAAGAGTCATGTTTTTTCTCATATGTGGAAGCTAGAGAGGAAAAAGGATAAGAAAGGTAGTAGTGGATCTTCTAAAACATCAAAGGAAGATTGGTAGAGGAGAGGTACCAGGGAGTGAAAGATGGGAGGAAGCAGATAAGTACTGGGAAGTGATATGCACAAAATTATGCTGTTATATTATGTGCATGTACAAAAATGTCACAACAAATCCCATTAATATGTAAAACTATAATGCACCAGTAAAAGTGTGGAAAAAGAAAGAAAAGAAAATAGCTCCTTACAAAATACTTTGAGAATAAAAACATATCTCATAATGGAGAAAGCTGGCAGGCAATATCTTAATTTAGTAGTCAAATCTCAATAATGTGCCACAAGATGGAATGTTTTAAAAGTTCAGCATAGATTCTGGTTTTCACTGCCAATGCTGCAAAAAAACTAATTCAAGATGTGTAGAAAATATTAAGAAGCTTAAATTGAGAGGCATTGTACAAAATAACTAATAATAAATAGAAGGAAGACCAATAGAGTAGAGGAAGGTGTCATAGAGAGGAAGGAGGGAAGGGAAAGAGGAAGCACAAGGAATTGAAATGGAGAAAATTGTGTTATGTTGCAAACTGTTGCATTATGATTATATCAAAATGAACCTCACTGTTATGTATAACTATGATGCACTACAACAACAACAACAACAACAAACTAAGTAGTCATCTTTAAAAATGCTAATGTCCTATATGTCAAGGAAAGACTAGAAAATGGTTCCAGATAGCAGGAGACTAAATGTAATAAATAAATCCACTACAAACAGTCCAGAAGGGATTTATTTTGCTCTAAAGAACATTATTAAGTAAACTGAACACATTTGAATGGAATTTGAGTATTAGATAGTAATAATACATCCATATAAATTCTTTAATTTTGACAGAAAAAAATACAACAAATTAAATAGAAACTAAGAAAAAGGAAAAGGAAAATAATTTAAAGACAGTGAGAAAAATAAGACTAGCAAGAGAAATAAAATAGAATATTAATAGTGTCCCAAAAGAAAATGATCAAAACAATGTTATAACAGAAAATTTTTTCATATTAAAAATAAGCTTTAAATGTACTTAAACAAAACACCCAGTAACTGGTAAATATTTCCTAGAATGGCCAATACCTGTCTTAATATGGAATTTTAAATTTAAAGAAAAAAAAAACATGAAAGGGGATACAAATGAAGACAAACTGACATCAGGAGAAAAATCGATAATAAATTTAAAATCGAAGCAAATTATTTTTTTTGTTTTCCTTGGCTTTTGAGGCATTCACACATGTTACTGATACTGCTCAGTTATTGATTTGAAAGTTTCATGCACCATATGATGTGACTTAAACTTTTACTAGTTTGTGTGGAACAACCACAGGTAAGAATATTTTCAAAGAACTTGAGAAAGTCACTAATTCTACACAATCCGAAGTGGAATCTGCCAAGGTGATAATGGTTTTTTTAAAAAAGTGTGTGTTGACTAGAAAAGGAGCTACATATCCCAAGTTCAAACTGCTGTTATAGATAAATTCATAAATTTTAAAAAATATAACCTTAAACCTATTATTCATTATGCTATTCATCACCAGTTACTTTGAGCATTGTAATTTAATTTTGTGTTGTGAACAGGTTGAAACAGTGAATTTAAAATGTTCCTACTGATGTAACTATTGGAAATTTTATGTATTTTTGTTGAGAAATAGAAGTTGACCATTCTTAATTTCCTAAACACATGGGGAAGGGCAGAAACATTTTTAGTTGTTAGTGCCCTTTTTCAGTATAGGGCTGAAACTGAAAATTTCTGAATGAGAACTGCCCTCAATGACTATTACTAGACCTTGAATAGCTTTGGAAATTAGCTTTTGCTACAGACTTGATAATGTTTCTTAATGAATTCAACCAAAAATAGCAAAGTAAAACTGTGCTCATATGTAAACCTTATTTTGCAGAAAAGTCATTTCAATGACAACTTACATTTGAATCTCAAATACTGTCAAGCTGTTTTATATATTTCCCATGCTGTCAAAAGTTAAAACAAGAAGTGAGATTCCATTTCCAACCCAAATTTGCAACAGCTACATATCCCAAGTTCAAACTGCTGTTATAGCAGCATTTTTCAGATCTCAGTGTACAAAAGAATGGGATGACTTCTATTTCTTATCCTTCATTCCAATATTTGGTACCTCCATATCTCCTTCTTTGTTTCTCTTTCATTCTACAACTCTTTCCCAACCATCTTCATGGGTCTATCCTATTACTTTTCAAAGCCTTAACTCAACATTCCAGTCCAATATTTCTACCTGAGTTCAACTTCTATAATAACTATTAATGGTCCTTCTTGTGACCTTTTCTCCATATTACTTTTGTTACTTATTATACTTCCACCTCACAATCAATAACTCCTCTTATACACTCTAACTAAATTCCTTGAAGAAAAAGTCACATCTTGAGTGTAATAACAGTTCCTGTTGGCAATACTGAATTGGAAAATGTTGGTTGATTAGCTGTCTGAGCAAGTGTTTCAATCGTTAGAAACATAAAACTGTTAAATGAAGGATGATGGGAATATGCATCAACACTTCAGATCTTGCATATGTAATTTAACCACTATTTTTTAGGCATTACTTACTTTTAGCTAGCCATACAAATGAAACTGAATTGTCCCTACCTTGAGGAAATAACAGATAATATAGAATTACTTACTACTGGGGTTGTCAACCAGAGGCAATTTTACTCTGTGTATTTGGGGGGAACAGTTGGGAATACGCAGAGACATTTTGTTGATTAAAAGTGGAAGGGGTAAGATGCCACTGACACACAGTAAATGAAGCAAAAAGGATGCCACCATCCACAGGGCAGCCTCCCACAGCAGGAATTATTTGGCCCAAAATATCAACAGCAACAAGTTTGATATCCTAAGTTGCTGTGGCAATGTGGCCTGATGTATGTAAAAATAGCTTTCAAGGAATTTTGTATTGGGCAGAGGCGAGTGAGGAGAGGGGAGCGGGTATGGGGATGGGAAAGATGGTGGAATGAGATGGACATTATTACCCTATGTACATGTATGATTGCACAAATGGTGTGACTCTGCATTGTGTGCAACCAGAGAAATGAAAAGCTGTGCTCCATTTGTGTACAGTGAGTTGAAATGCATTCTGCTGTCATACTAATTAGAATAATAAAAAAGTTGTTCTTATATTTCTTTCAAATTATGAAATTTTCATGACTGCTTTATGTATGTGTATGTGTGTGTATGTGTGTGTGTGTGTATATATATATATATATATATATATATATATATATATAGCTAGCTAGATATTATAATCTCGGAGCACTTAGGACTGACAGTCTTCCCCACACTCAAACTCATTTTACTAAACTAAAAAAAAAAAAAAATCTAGAAACTAGTTCTCTTCTTCAAGATGCTTGGTAAAGCTTTGTTGAACCCAGGTATAAATAAATATTTGTTGAATAAATAATAAAAGGCTGAAATATTACACACTCTTCCTTCATTCTTCAACACATTGGTTTGGCATTTGCTTTCTAGAGCTTCTGGCCCTTTAGAAATCTAGAAGGACCTTTATAGATAATCTGATCACATGCTTCTTAATATTTGTTAAACCTGACTTTTTCTCCCCTCAAAGTAGCTTCCTATGGGAAATTCTAGCATGTAAGACAGATAAACATAGAACAGCTCCCCAAGCCAAAGGTGGGGAATTAGGAGCTCCCTACCCACACTTGTAGCATCTCCAGGAGGGAGTATTAAAAACAACAACACACTCAGATTGAAATTGGGAAAACAGAAGTAGAAAGAAAGAGTGACCAGATTAAAGTTGCACAGACGTATAGGTCACTAATGGAAGCTGTTTTCATTTAAGAGCCCTGAAAGACAAGTGAAGAATGAAGTCTCTCATTTTGTTGAACTAGTATAAATACTATACTTTTGGTATGTGTGTGTAGATGGTGTGTGTGTGTGTGTGTGTGTGTGTGTGTGTGTGAGAGAGAGAGATGAACCCCTATATTCTAAGACATACTTCTTCTTCCACATTGACCCTCTTTTCACTAGACTAAAACCTCTATGAACCCTTAATCCCTGTCCAAATCCATGGGAAATTTGAAACTTGAACAAATTCTGTGGCTCAACTACCTACAGAGATATTTATGAATCATTTTTTCCCACTGAGACATGATTTTCTATGAGACCCATTCAAGTGGAAGAAATTTATCATCCTTTTGCCCTTCCTTAGAAGTAAATGATTGTTACTTGGAAGAGGGTGGTCGTATCACGATATTTTGGGATTAAGAGTATGTGTTGTGTGTGAAAAAGCCGTCTGTAAATTTATTTTTTAAAATTCCCTAACACCTATAATTTTGTGATAAAAACCTCTGAAAGCTTGTCAAAATATTTTTGCCTGGCTAGTGGGAATACTTACGAAGAGAGTGCTTTTCTAGCAAGTCATAGGAAAGTGAAAAAGAAGTGTCTAAAAGACTCAGAGGTTGAAACATGAGGGTTTTATGTTTATCAAAGGATTTCAGGTTTTTAAAGGTGAGACGTAGAAAACAGGGAATGTTGTGTAAGGACTTGCTTGAGTGGGGTCTCTTCACCCATGAAATGTCCTCCTCTATAATTTAAGATAATATAAAGATCCAAGCATGTGTGCCTGTTATCCCCAAGGAGTCAAGGAGGTGAAGTCAGGAGTATGGCAAGTTTAAGGTCAGCTTCAGCAACTTAGTGAGAATTTATCTGTCTCAAAATTAAAATTAAAAGGTCTGGGGATGTGTTTGAGTGGTGGAGTACCCCTGGGTTCAGTCCCCTGTACCAAAAAAAAAAAAAAAAAAAAAAAAAAAAATCTGAAAAGATTGGGTCTGGGCAAGGAATTTGAGAAACAAACAAACAAACAAACAACAACAACAAAAACCAGATAGCTAGGGCCAAACTTCAGGGATCCAGGCTAGGACCTTCCTTCTGAAGGCGAGGAACACATTCTTAGCCCCTCTTTTAAGGTTTTTACTCCATTACACTTTGTTGAATTCTTCTCAGCACCTTGAGCATAGAGAAATGCAAGAGGACTGGAAGGTCAGTAGGATAGCAAGGGAGGATTCTGCTGGCTGGAGTCATGCTGTGATCTTGTCAGAGTCACAGGATTATGATGGGAGACATTGTCCCCAAAGGCATAGGAGGTAAAGATCAAATTTAAGCAGATTATATATGCAATCTAGTTTTTCTTGTCACATGACCGCCCAAAGGACTCTCATATAAAAAAAGCTGAACAAAACTGATGCATTACCAAGGTCAAGGCTTGAGCTAGATATAATGACCTGACAATGAAAAAGGTCTCAATTTTTCCAGTAAAATTCTTCTGCAGGCAATAGCTTAACAAAATGCCACAACACAGCTGTGCAAAGGATACGGAGAGATCTGACCTATGACAAGGAGACTGGCCCCAGGGAGCTCTCAGAAAGCTGCCACGGGGACTAAAGAATGGGGCCAGTAGAAGCACTGCCTTCTGGTTGTTCTTGCTTGGGGGCTACTGTCACTTCCCTGCACCTTAGTTCATCTGGAGCCCCTGCCTGCAAATCCCGTTGACCCACCATAGGTTGTTATTACTTAATTTTCCCTTTGTCCACCCTCTGTCCTGATGTTTATTTTCCCTCTACTGCCAACAGCTGTTTATGGAAGGGTCTTCAGAGGACCCCAATCTCACCTCCTCAATATTCAAATGTTGACAAAATTGAAGAGCCAGAGAAGGGGAGAGATGCCCAAAGTCACATAGCTAATGGCAGGCCTGATGCAAGCCAGGTGGCCCAGCTCCTAGACTACTGCACTCAATCGTGGACACATTGCCTCAGCCTGATCTTCCCTCTCACTAAAGAATGCTCTTCTTCCTCCAGATCCTCTTTTAGGCCCAGAAGCCTCCTATTTCCTCATATGTCCATTCAAAAGAAAATTACATAACTCCTATCTCGTTTTCTCTTAGGTAATTCTGCATAGTAATTTTAGCAATATTTTTATTTTTTAATTGTCTGATCCTGATTGGCTCCATTCAATCCCTGACATGAACCTTTATTTGCATCTTTGAATCTTCTGTTTCAAAAGAGAAAGGCAGGGGGCAGAGAATAATCTATTCTTGAGATAGGGGAAATCAGATCCTATCAGAGAACTGAAAGCCTGTTGAGTAATCACTTATAAACCCTTCACAGAAAAACTCAGCCATGCATAATGTCAAATCGTGACTTCATCTTTAAGGCATTTAAATTACACTTGAAACCTAAGTGATTGTAACCAATCTTCTGGGCTTTAGATAGATGGACTGGTGAAGTCTCAGGGAAAGGTGTCAAACTACATCTTATTTCTATTCAGCCTCAACTTTTGACTGAGAATTAAACTCTGAGAATTAAAAAAAAAAAAAAAGTTTTAAAATTCTAGAGCCCAAGGGCCTTTTTGTGAAGTTCAACCAAGAATTTGTGTTCTTTGCTATGACTTAAGGTAGCAAAAATGGAAAAAATATGCCAACAGGATCAATGTGTTAGCCTTCTAACATGCCTGCAATGAAATTTATCAGAAAACACAGCATATAAAATATGGCAAAAGTTGCTAAAGTTGCTAGTTAAGTATTGAAGTTGCAGTTGACTTGACAGTAATAGCTTTTGAACACACTTGCTACTGATGTGGTATGTAACTATTTTAACCTATAAGGTATAACATATGGTCAAAGTATAATAAATTTTAATGGACTTAGGAGCTCTGGTGCTTATGTTATCTCCCATCTCTCCATCAGCTTCATCCTGAGACTGGCTCTAGTCATCTTGTATGATATGTGCAAGTACAACAGAAGTCAAATGCTTCTTCTTCCATATCCAGAGATAGGATATGTTTCCACCCCAGCATTCCAACCTAGAATGCTGTGAATGTCCCTGATTGGAGCAGCTTACATCATATGTCCTTCACTAATGTTTGTGGTTAGGGGAATGATGGTTGGTTTTGAGTGGCTTTTCCATTCACACCTGGAGCTGGAGATCAAGTCATTTACCAAGAAGGCCGTACATTATGTGGAGGATAAGTAGATACCAGAAGGGAAACTGGACAAAAGGAAAGAATGAATACTGGATATCCATTACCTGGACTTCTAGTCTGAAAGTCTATAGTTACTGAATATTTATATTCAAGTTATACTTACTGAAAATTACTCTTAGTGTAACTAATAAGAAAATCACCTCAAGATTAAAAAATTATAATAACAACAAAATTCCAAGGTCAGTATGCTTCTTTTTTTATTATTATTTCTGCAATTAACTTAAGTTCATTGAATGATTTCATTTTCATTTATAAGCATTACATTAATTCCCATGCAAAAACCCAAGACCACATATGCCTGATTCCAAATGGCAAAAATCCAACTAATGAGTCTGGACATTCAAGACGAAAACCAAGATGTTGCTTGACTTTTCCATGAGTAGACATCATGGGTATCCTTTGGGAGAGCAGCAGGTCTCTTGACCCTCGAACAGCAGTTTGCCATGAATCCAGACCAAAGCAGGGAGCCAATGTCTTGAAGCACCTACAACTGGCAAGGAATTTCACTCATGAAGACAGGACACCTCTGTTCCAATGCTGCCACACAGATTTTCCTGGTTCCAGCTCTACAATAACACCTGCTATTGAACAGACGTGGTATCTTCTCTTTGAGGATAATAAAATTTTCCTGCCAGTTTTCCTCAAAAAGCTCAGGAGAAATAAAGAGACTTCATTTAAAAAAATAATAATAACCAAAAACTCACCTCTAGAACCCCAAAAGAAATAAATACAAAGACACCTACTTTATCAAGTATGTATCTTCCCCAACTTTAGATAGAGTCATTGAACAGGTATAAAGCTTTAAAAACTTCTCTCAGTAAGTTAGGAACCAGGAATATCAAAGAGGGCAAAACAGGACCCCACAATTAAAGGAGAACTAAACAAATACAAAGAATCATTCTATCAACTGAGAGAAATGGGCTAAATGAACAACTGATAGCATTTCAAGAGTGGATGTTAATTCCTACTGAAACACACATCGCAACTCTGACAATGGCAAAGATTTCATTAGTGCAAATAACAATTATAATGGTATATTCTTTAACAGGACTTAAATAAGGCTTCAAATAATTATACATGCTAAACATAACATTTGGAAACCTTAAATTTGTTTGCAAAGCTATCAAACATACTCTTCCAAACCATCCAATGTTTGCTGGATCCAGGACAATTACCTTCAGTGAAGTTGCCCCAAATACAATTTGTAGCATTATTACTTTCAAAGTTTACATAGTCTGGTGGAAAAGGGGGAAACCACTCTGGTCACTGATCAAAAGAAAGAAATCCAGTCAACGTGCCAGGTAGTTCCCAGGTTCTTATGATTCTCAAATATCCACAGTGATGAAAACTCATTAGAAAAATAAAGACAGAAAGAAAACAAAAAATACATTAGAATTCTTAAATGTCAGAGATTTGTTTCCCAAGCCCTATTAATAAATTCTGCTCAAAGTATAAAACAGAAAAAAAGAAAAGAAAAAAAAAAAAAACAAGAGGATTCATGGGCATATTCATCTATGGCTCAAGTTCTCCTTAAAAAACAAACAGCAACAAAACCAACAAACAAAACTACAGGACAATAACGTGAAAACATACACGACAAAATCAGAGGCAGAGTATGAAATAGTAATATACTGTTTCAGAGCCTGCACCATCCTGCAGAACCAGGAAACTTAAAATCTGTTCTTAACAAATCCAATCTAAGCTGGATATGTAAAAAACGGAAAGACAGAATCACAAACCACACTGAAGGTTATGGGAGTTTTAGAACCAGGAGAGACCCCCCTCCAAAAAAAAAAGTCAGCAAAACACTCAGAAAAATTTATCATCAATTCTGAAGTGGGGCCTTGTGACATCATCGGGGTTAATAAAGACAGAGATGGACTTCCCCGGGTTCTCAGTCACGAGCTGCTGCAGTTTTTTTGCCAAACGGTCATCAGGCTGGTTGGGGTCCCCTCCGTCCGACTGCGGGGAGGGGATGCTGGTGGTGCTGCCGCGCCGCTGGAGGTCCAGCGTCAGGCGGTTGGCTGCCTTGACGTGCTCGATGGCCGTGCGCAAGTGCTCCGCGGGATCTGAGCGCACGGAGGAGAGCTTGCGGGCGTGGAGCATGACCGTCTCCTCCGACAGGTGCTCCAGCATGTTGCACTGAGGGATGAAATAATTGGGACACATCTTGTTGACCAGACAGTGTTGCAGGTCATCAATGAGGCCCAGCAAAAAGTGGGCGGCATAGTCTTCTTGAGCCAGATAGTTGGCAGGAAGTCTGTCGCAGGCCCAGAGCATCATGCTCCGCAGGTGATAGGGGCTAATGGCCTTGGGCCGGGACAGGAGTTTGATGATGATGGCTTTGCAGGCCTGGTAGGCCTGCATGAGACTGCTAGAGATGCACTTCTTCAACTGCACCTCGCTCCTGGCAAAGGACAGCCGCCACTCGTTGTCCTTTTTACCCTTGTAGGAGCAAGCAGGCACCAAGTAAAACCCACTGATGACCTCCTCCTCCGTTATCTTCCCATCCCAAAAGTGATTTTCCATGAGCCAGCTCTGGGCCACTGCAGGCCAACCTTTGAAAGATACCACAGGGACGATATCGTACAACATGCGACTGCTCCCCACACCCAGAATGATGGAGATGATGGTCCCATTCTTTTCTACTTTTTCTACCTTTGGCATCCCTCGCTGGGGCTTCTTCTGGATCTCTGATAGGACAATGCTGATGGAGTCATAGAACCAGTCGGCCACTTTGGTAGGGGAGAAGAAGTAGTTGGTGGCACCATTGATGTGGTCTACGATGGTGCAGCAGTCTTTCCATTTACTGATTGTCCCCTCATCAAAGAGACGAAGGCTGAGCCAGGAGTGGCACAAGGCTGAGTGACGCATATCGAGAGTCACGGGCTGATTGCGGTCATGTAGTTTAAGGGCTGGCACCAGAAGGGTAAAGTCCATATCATAGTCAGTACCTCGGGCATAGACATTTAGCTCATCTAAGTCCAGATCCACCACGCCTTCTCGGACTCCTCCAGAGAGCAACAGGTACTCGTTAGCCACTGGAAGTTTTTGGTCCAGCTTTTGCACCATTCCTAGAAACAAAAAGAAAAAAAAAATGCTATTATAGGAAACTCAGATGAGGGAGTCTTTGACCTTCTAAGAACCAAAACTCATTACCAACACAAAACCAGATCTCAGGCTGCTGCTCAGACCCACTTACAACACTTTGTTCTTCTGCCCAGTCCCAGAATCTACCCTTTTCCAAGTAGAATTATTATGACACATCTTTTTTTTTTTTCAGAGTGAAAAGCAATATCGTTTTTAATCACAGACTAGGGCTCCTCTTCCTGCAGGCATATACTGCCTCAGTCATATACTGCTATCCACTCAACCAGGCTGAACACTTCAGTAAGCTTCAACCCTTCTTTGCCCTTCTCCTACCAAATTTTACCTATGTGCCCTATGTTTCTCACTTGCTTCCCTGTTCTGCATCTCTGCTGCCATCATAGGAGGCAAGGCCCTTTTTGTCTTTCGCTAAAGCAAGTGTGTGGACCCTTGTACTGAAGGTACAAAAGCCATGGAGAGCAAAGCTGCTGGCACCTCAGTCCCATTCAAGGCAGCAGTATCAAATGTACCAGCAGGCAGTAGGTTCACACTTTATATATATATATATATATATATATATATATATATATTTAACTTCACTTAATAAAACCCTTAATGGTGAAGAAACATGACTGGTTTTATTAAATCCCAATCTTTGAGCCACCAGAAAGAGTCCCATTCTAATAGTCTAATGTCAAGGTGTGGACGTATCCACAAAGCTCCTCTGCTCCACCTGGATCACAGAAGCACTGGTACAACTGAGTTGTGGGCCAACCTGGCCCCTCTGCTCAGGGAACACCACTGTTACTCTGAAGAATGAATGATTCATGAGGACTATTCTGAATTGCGTATTTGGCATCCATTTTCTTGCAAAATGAACAAAATAAGCCTGGCTCTAATAAAAACAACTGCCAATATTTATTGCCAATGACAAAATTGAAGCTTTCAAGAGAAAATTAAATTTTAGAAAACTCATTGTTCACCAGGAGTTTGACATTTTCCAAATTACGTAAATCTCTGATGGGATTGATGATGATGATATTAACAAATGTGATTCTTCAATGAGACGGAGACCTCTGAGGGTGTGAATGGTGTCTCCAATGGGTATAAGCAGGCACAGGGTCTGCATGGGTAAACACACAACTTGGGTTACCCCATGGGATATGGGAACAAATGCACAGAATCAACAGACTGAATTCACACAAGTACTTAAACAAGGGCTAGACTTAAATGACTATTCCACAAAAAAACATACCAACTTACCTTCCCTGACTCCTTTTTACCATGTAACTACTGGTATTTCATTGTCTAACAAACTGGCAGCATCATCTTTTATGATTCATGTAAAAGCTTCTCCCCAAAGATCCAAGAACTATGAACTAATATTCCATTATTCACTCCAATTACTGCAAATTGACAGTTGGTTGTTCACAGGACAAATCTCAAAGCAAATAAATAAGCCAGTGCTATGGTTTGAATACCGTTTGTGGCTCCAAAACACATGCTGGATTTTCATCTCCACTCTGAGGTATGAAGAGGCTGGAAACTTAATCTGACTACAGCATTCAGAGGTGGGGCCTCAGGAGGTGATGGAGGCACAGGGCAAAGCCCCATGATTGGATACTGCTGGCTTTATAAGAGAAAGTAACCCAAGGAGATGCACATTTGTGGTAGATCCCTGTCACCATACATTGCCCTGCACTGCATGGGCACTCTGCCAGCTAGGGGCAACCCTCAACCTTGAACCTACACAACTACAAACTGAAACAAACCTCTTTTCTTTATAACTTAGCCTGTGCTATGGTGCTAAAAGCAACAGACAACAGACTAAGATAACCACCTAGATGTGTTTTGTTACCATTAGTTTTATAGACTGAATGTGTCCTGCCCCCCCCCCACCACCACCAAATTTGCAAGTTGAAATCTTAACTTCCAATGTGAAGGTTATCAGGATGTTGGGCCTTTGTTAAGAGGTTAGGTCTTGAGGGTGGGGCCCTTGTGAGTGAGCTCAGTGTTCTTATAAAGGAGACAACAGGGGGCTTCCCTACCCCTCCTATCATGTATGGACACAGTGAGAAGATATAAATCAAGAAGTGAGCTGGGGATGTGGCTCAAGCAGTAGCATGCTCGCCTGGCATGCGCGGGGCGCTGGGTTCCATCCTCAGCACCACATAAAAATAAAATAAAGATGTTGTGTCCACCAAAAACTAAAAAACAAATATTAAAAAATCCCCCCCCTCTCTCTCAAAAGTAACTCCTCACCAGATAACCAAATTTGGTGCCATGATCTTGGACTTCCCAGCCCCCCAAATTGTGAGAAACAAAGTCTTGTGGTTTTTTATTTGTTTATTTTTATTTTTAAAATTGTTTTATAGTTGCAGACAGACAGCATGCCTTTATTTTTATTTGTGTGGTTCTAAGGATCAAATCCAGTGTCTCATACATGCTAGGCAAGCATTCTGTCTCTGAGCCACAACCCCAGCCCCAAAGTCCTGTTTTTTATAAGCCACCCTATGGTCCTGTGTTTGAACAGCTTGAATGGACAAAGACAACCATATTTCAAAATTTAACACTCATTTATAGAAATGTGTTCTTCTTCATTCCTTAAAATCCTGTTTTCCAGACCACATTAACCACATTTAGTATCATGTTCTTCCATTCAGATAGGAATACGGCAAGTTGTTACTTTCTTTTTAAAGCCATCAATAAGTTATTCAACATTATAGAGTCAGCAATTCATCAGAAAGAAAATCCAATGTACTTTTTGGCTAATGCTGTTTGTTCACACTACTTGTGTTATAACAGACCATCTTGACCCCTTTTCAAGAAGGATTTGTCCCAGAGGCTGGAAGTGCAATCCCTTAAGTATTGTCCTGCCTGCAAAGAACTGCTTTCACCACGGCCATTCCCTGCGGCTGGGTGAGACTGGTGAAGCACATCTACAGTGCTGGTCAGTGTGGGAACGTCCCAGCTTGGGATACTGTGAAGGACCATTCAAGCCCCAAGAGCTCAACAGAGGCCTAGCCTGCATTTGCAGGGAAACTCAACTTCTATCCTTTCTTCCTCCCCTCCCTTTCAGAGGTATAGAAGCTAACTCCACCTGTGGTTGCTTCCTGAGGAACCAACCCAAGACATCACAACTACCCAAGCTAAAACAGCCTTCATTACAAATGAAGCATGGAAAATTTATTTTCCTTTAAAAGAGACTTTAAAAACCAAACTTAGCAATCAGGATTGGACAGTTATCTTAAACATCAAGACCAATATCAATTTCTCAATGGTCACCATGTTTTAATATTCACCTCATCTTTGCAATGTGAGAAATATCACCACCTCAGGTTTTAAGGCTAGCTATAGTAGGATAAGGTTCATTTCTCAGATCCCAGAATAGGCTGTGGGATTTATTATTATTATTATTATTATTATTATTATTATTTATTTTATGGACTCATATATAGGTACAGTTACTTTCAAAGAGATATATTTGATAATGAAATAATTTATACTTAATTATTTCATATATTCTTTCCTTCTAGCATTTGGAAAGTCAAAAAGACACATGAAAAAATTGTGAAACACTGTGTTGTGGTTAGTAAATAAATTCTTTAACAATTACAGTGCTATTGTTTTGTGGGTACCACATTATTGTCTCCTGATAGGTGTAAATAACTCAATATTCTTTCTGTCCTTTCATCCTAGACAAAAAGAAGTTGATCCCGAGCACAGCACCTGGGATCTGTCTATATAATCAAGAGTGACTTGTACATTAACAACCTGAAGGTAATTGTCTACAGATGTGACACTGAATTTTATCTTGGACTGTCAAAATTTTGTTCAGGAAGTCTTAGGTGAGAAACAGTTTAAACTCCCTTCTGCCCTCTGCTGGATTAAATAAGTTTATTTTTCAGTTCCTGTATATCCTAGAATATTCCTGCCAATGATAAAATTATTCTCTTTTCCTCCCAACAGCTGCTCAGGCATTTAGTTAAAATGTTAACACTACTTTCCAAAGAACCAATATAAAGTACTGGGCTAAATTCTATTCTTCAAGAGGCAGGGTGATTTTGGATATTTCGTGTTCCCTTTAAAGTGCAGAAAGAACTTTAGCAGCAGAGAGAATATTGCAGAGGCTCATTTACCCAGTTCTCAGATATCAGAAATAAAGTCCCCAAGGTCACACGATTCCAGAAGCTAATTCCTTGTGACATCCACATTTCTTCTCAGCCTCCCTGAGCCTACTAGTCTGCAGTTTTACAAATGATTTGATAATATAAACTGGAACCTTCTCCAGCATCTCACAAGCCCAGATGTCCTCCTTGAAGACTTTCCTGGGCTAACTTTAAGTGGAAATGAGCTGACATCAGCTATCATGGCAGATGGGTTGCCAGGCAACTGCATCAGCCCAGAGCTGGGAGAGGAAAAGACAGAGCACACTGTACACTTTGGTGGAGGGATCAGCTCCAACAGGTGCCATTCTGAACCGATTCAAGGTTTTCTGGCAATAATAATAGCAGCATAAGATCAAGGTTTTCTGGCAATAATTATAGCAGCATAAGATCAAGTGACTGGCCATTTAATCATTAGTTACATTATCCAAAGTCAGGAATGGGAACGAAGGGGAGGCCCACATACACCACTGAGCTCCTTAGCAGCAAAGAGGAGGAGGGACGGGGAAGCAGCTTACTCCCTGGGTACATCTCTGCAGGGAAGGACTGCCATATATTTGCTCTTAAAAAAAGCTGCCTCCCTATCATTTCCCACTCCTTGGTTTTGATTTATTTCATAGTGTCTATTTAACAAGACCTTAATATTACTCTTCCATATAGCTACTGAAGCCTTGACTTTAAGGAATGAGCTTTGTGTCATTTCCTTAGCTCTTTGTTGATTATTTAAAAAAAAAAAAAAAACTGAACTGTGAACTATTGAACTTCATTATGTCCTAGCAGTAAAACTTTATCACTTTCCACTGAACTCAAAATACTAACCCCTGTCACTCAAACACATCACCAGGTTGTTTACATTAATGCATGAGACATCTTCATGGCCCAGTATAGATAAAGGAAATTAGTAATTTGTGTAGGTTTCCTTTAAACATGTGCACGTGCGCGCGCACACACACACACACACACACACACTTATGTGGAAGGAAGAAAGACCTATAAAAGAGGCAAAACTTTTGCCTTTTGTAATTAGTTTTAATTTATCTCCCTATATACCTTTCTTTGACTATGTATATAGAAAGACCTCTAGGTAGAGCTTAACAGTATTTAGTGTTTTGAGAGAAAGGGTGATCTTCTCAGCCTTGAGTGTGGCGGGGTGCACACTAGTAACCAACACTCACTCACCACAGCAGTGATTCTTCAAGACAGGAGGGAAGAGGGTAGGATAAAGCTGACAAAGTCCTCTGTGATTCTGACACACCTCAGGGGCAGCAGAAACCTTGGTTAGTATAATAAATTATAAAGAACCTTCCTACAAAATATTTTGACTTATGCTTCAGAGGAGAATAAACTTTTGTCAAGCTTACCTGGCATTCTGTGGAACATGTTAAGAGGTAGGCATAGCCACCTTTGTTCTAAGAAAGTCACTGACCTTGGGATTTTAAATGACCCCCATTTGGGGAAGGTTTTAGCATTTTCCTCATCCATGATAGAAATCACTTATCTAAAGTCTCTTGATTTAGAGCTGAAAAACCTAAGATTCAGAAAGAAGAAGTGACTCATTCAAGGTCACACAACCTTGGTGATAGATGAACGGCACTGTCTTATTCCTATATTTTTGCAAAGGTCAGCATGTCACAGACATCCTGTTCTCTCTAGGACAATGACTCAGTTTGACGTAATTGCAGAATGACCTGGAAGGGCAGAGGCAGAGGTCTAGGGCAAAGTGCCAGCTTTGTGCTTTCAGTGGTCAGAACTTTAGGGTGACGTCTGACAACCACAGATTGTGTCTGACCATCCGCTTTCCGCATAAGGAAGAACAGACCTAATCTGCCTTGAAAAAATGTCCTTAAATCCCCAAAGGAAGTGCAAGACACTGGAAACAGAAGAAACCAAGGGAGCTTGCTAGCTTTTCATCATCTCCTGGGTGATCATTATTAGTCACCCCCCCACACACACTTTTTAAAATTTTGTTCTACTTAGTTATTATACCTGACAGCAGAATGCATTTCAATTCATTGTACACAAATAGAGCAGAACATATCAATTCTCCGGTTGTACACTAAGTAGGGTCACAACATTCCTGCAATCCTACATGTACCTAGGGCAATGATGTTTCATTCCACCATCTTTCATCATTATTCATAATCACAGTAAATATTTTATTAATTATAAGTCAAAGAAGTGGTTTTATTTTGTTTAATTTCTGACAGAACTACATGCAGTTTTATTTAACCCTTTTGGAAACCGATGAGTTCATGCATGGCAGTAATCACGCCCAATGGAGCAGAATACATATGGAATAGGTCAGACTGAAAGATGCCACCTCAAGCAAGCCATCCTTGGTCTTTCTTCATTTTGACACTGAAATGTGTGCAAGAGCATTGGACTTGGAGTTAAGAGGCTTCGCTTGGGTCCTGGGTTTGTCACTCATTTAAATAATAAGTTCATGAGTTATGTGACCTCTCTTGAGCTTCTAATTCTAAATCTAAACAAATAAATAACACCACTTTTATAGGGCTGGTAGGAAGAATCTAAGCAGAGAGTAGATACTTAGTTCATTTTTTCCGTATGTTCTTCCATTTTTCTGCCACCCCTAAGCCTGGAATAGCAAACTAATTTCACAGAGTTAATTTGAAGATTTAATTAAATAAGATAATCTGTCTAAAACCTCTTGCACATGGAAGGCAAATAAAACCTGTTAGAAGGAGGAAAATGAATGCAGCAGTCTCCCAGGGCCATATGGGACTGCTGCTGACACAGGCACACCTCTTCTGGGTAGATGCCACCATGGGGCACAACATGGCCTGGGACCTGGAGGTGAGGTGGGATCCTGGCCCTTTCCATGTTTCCCCAATCAGCTGCTCCATGGAATGCAACTGTGCCCCTTGGGAGGGCCCTGACCTGAACTCCTAGTTAGCAGGTTCCACACCCTTGGGAGCAGCCGGCTGTGCTGCAGATTAGTGCCCTCCTCAATCAGATAATAACAGAAAGCCTTTGGCACAGTAACTGGCAGTGAGGCCCAGCAAAGGAAAGACACTGTCATGGGTAACAGTCTACACACTCCCTGTGGTCAAGCTTCAACACTGTAAGGCAGGAACCAACTTGGAGATGAGAAAGCAACTGCTTGCTGAAGGCACCATTTGCTTTGACTTATTTTTGTTTGTTTTATTATATAGTTTCATGTTTTAATTGTTATTTATTTTTACTGGTTATTTTTAGTTAATCAATTTGAATACCTCATTGACTATATCCTGTGATTGTGAAGTTTGCTACACAACATAATATGAAATACTGTCAGCATATGTGTATAAATTTGCTTACTAATTAAGTAAAAAGAGATGAGAAAACAAAACAAAACAAAAGAACCAAGTTTTTGTTTTATCAATTTTTTCAATTGTTTCTTTTGTTTCAATTTCATTTATTTCAGCTCTGATTTTAATTATTTCCTATCTCCTACTGCTTTGGGGGTTGATTTGTTCTTCTCTTTCTAGGGCTTTGAGATGTAATGTTAGGTCATTTATTTGTTGGCTTTTTCTTCTTTGAAGGAATGAACTCCATGCTATGAACTTTCCTCTTAGAACTGCCTTCATAGTGTGCCAGAGATTTCAATATGTTGTATCGCTGTTCTCATTTACCTCTAAGAATTTTTTAATCTCCTCCTTGATATCTTTGCAATCCATTGTTCATTCAATAGCATATTATTTAGTCTCCAGGTGTTCAATGAAATAGAAACTATTAAAAAATTGGCAAAACAAAAAGTTGGTTCTTTGAAAAAATAAATAAAATTGATAAATTTTAAATTCTAAAAACTAGAACAAGACAGGATGCCCTCTGTCACCATTTCTATTTAACATAGTTCTTGAAACTCTAGCTAGAGCAATCAGACAAATGAAAGAAATTAAAAGGATATGGATAGGAAAAGAAGAGCTCAAATTATCACAATTTGCAGATGATATGATTCTATACCTAGAAGACCCAAAACATTCTACCAGAAATCTCCTAGAACTAATAAATGAATTCAGCAAAGTAGCTGGATATAAAATCAACATCCATAAATAAAGGCATTTCTGTACATCAGTAACAAATTCTCTGAAAGACAAACTAGGAAAACCACCCCATTTTCACTAGCCTCAAAAAAATAAAATACTTGGAAATAAATTTAACGAAAGAGGTAAAAGACCTCTACAATAAAAAATACAACACACTAAAAAAAGAAATTAAAGAAGATGTTAGAAGATGGAAAGACCTGCCTTGTTCTTGGATAGGCAGAATTAATATTGTCAAAATGGCCATACTATTAAAAGCATTATACAGATTCAATGCAATCCCAATCAAAATTCCAATGACATTCCTCATAGAAATAGAAAAAGCAATCATGAAATTCATCTGGAAAAATAAGAGACTAAGAACAGCCAAAGCAATCCTTAGTAAGAAGAGTGAAGCAGGTGGCATCACTATTCCAGACCTTAAACTATACTACAGAGAAACACTGACAAAAACAGCATGGTATTGGCACCAAAATAGACTGGTAGACCAATGGTGCAGTATAGAGGACACAGAGTCTAACCCACATAATTACAGTTATCTTATATGAGACAAATGTACAATCAAAAACGTACATTGGAGAAAAGATAGCCTCTTCAAAAAATGGTGCTGAGAAAACTGGAAATCCACATGTAACAAAATGAAATTAAACCTCTCTCTCTCTCTCTCACCACTGCACAAAACTCAACTCAAAGTGGATCAAGGACCTAGGAATTAAACTAGGAGACCTTGCGCCTAATAGAAGAAAAAGTAGGCCCAAATCTCCACCATATCAGAATAGGCCCCAACTTTCTTAATAAGACTCCTATAGCACAAGAATTAAAACCAAGAATCAATAGATGGGATAGATTCAAACTAAAAAGTTTCTTCTCAGCAAAAGAAACAATCAGTGAGGTGAATAGAGAGCCTACAGAATGGGAGCAAATTTTTACCATAAGCACATCAGATAGAGCACTAATCTCTAGGATATATGTTAAGCACTCAAAAACCTTAACACCAAAAAAATAAATCACCCAATCAATAAATGGGTCAAGGAACTGAACAGAAACTTCTCAAAATAGGGTATACAATCAATCAACAAACATGAAAAAATGTCCAACATCTCTAGCAATTAGAGAAGTGCAAATCAAAACTACCCTAAGATTTCATCTCACTCCAGTCAGAATGGCAGCTATCAAGAATACAAACAACAACAAATGTTGGTGAGGATGTGGGGGAAAAGACACACTCATACATTGTTGGTGGGAATGCAAATTGGTGCAGCCAATCTGGAAAGCAGTATAGAGAGAGATTCCTTGGAAAACTTGGAATGGAACCACCATTTGACCCAGCTATCCCTCTCCTCAATATATATCAGCATACTACAGGGACACAGCCACATCAATATTTATAGCAGCACAATTCACAATAGCTAAATTGTGGAACCAACCCTTATGCCCTTCAGTAGATGAATGGATAGGGAAACTTTGGTATATATACACAATGGAACATTACTTAGCATTAAAAGAGAATAAAATCATAGCATTTGTAGGTAAATGGACGAAGGTGGAGAATATAATGCTAAGTGAAGCAAGCCAATCCCAAAAAACCAAAGGCCAAATGTTTTCTTTGATATGAGGATGCTGACTCATAATGGCAATGGAGGGGAAACATGGGAGGAATGGAGGAACTTTAGATAGGGCAAAGGGGAGGGAGGAGGAGGGAGGGGGCAAGGGGGTAGGAATGATGGTGGAATGAGTTAGACATCATTAACCTAAGTACATGTATGAAGTCATGAAAGGTGTGAAAATACTTCATGTACAATCAGTGGCTTGAAAATTGTGCTCTAGATGTGTAATATGAAATGAATTGCATTCTGCCATCATGTATAATAAATAAGAATAAATAATTTAATTTAAAAAAAGAAAAAAAACACAAAAAGGCTCTCTACTTTTTCATTATTTCCCTCCTCAGAAATTAAAGCTGAAGTTCTAAAAGTTGCCAGGCTTTGTCAAAGTCTACTAAGCTACTGTATACAGAATGAACATGAATGAGTTAGACCCGGATTCAAGTCCGATTCATCCATGACCAATATGATTAACTACTCTAGATCTATCTCTGACCCTAAAATGACAACTGTAAGTTTGTTGGGTGGTCATGGGAAGATGCATGTCAAACTTCCTAGTGTGTGGTCTGTACGTGATCAGCAGTCAATAATAAGAGAGGAGTTCTGGGCTTCTGCACGCACACATGCTATTTTCCCATCTAATAAATTCTGCCCTTTCTTTTCAGTTCTTCAGATAGTTTAAAAACCCAGTTTCTGCCATTCGGCTTAGTGGCAAGAGTCAAAGGAGAGACTTATTAGCTCCCCAGAGCAAGCGGCTTTACACAGCTACCACAGCAGGTGAAAGACACAGGTTGATAATTTACAAGAAGGAGGGGTTCACTTTAGAAGGCTCATTCTTGACAATGGACAGCAAAAACAAAAGAAAAACAATGAGCAATGTCAATGTGGTCTCAAATGGCTACACAAAGATGACCACATTAACTTTTTCTTGATCTGCCCAACGAAGCTTGAAGTATGGGATGGAGATATTTGGAATTAATTCAACTGAACCTCATTCACCTCTGCCTGTGACCTAGCCAAGTCTGGTTTTCTGTTCCTTTCTTATTTGAGATTATATATGTGAATAACTTAATTACTCTGAAACTGGAAATCTGGGTTCATTAAGGAGGGAGGGGATTATATTTCAGAAAAAATAATGAAGTAAGCCAAGTCCAGGAAAGTGCAAAAAGGGTGGAGATGGAATCCAAAACTAAGGCTGCCTTTATTCATGCATGCATTCAAATGCTTCCTGTGAACTCGTGAAGATAAAAAGGTGAGGAGAAATACATGCAGTCTCTACTGCATGATGCTTACCACTTAAGCGAAAGCCAGAAGATAATTATATCAATCAGGATAGATGAGGTTGTACTGAGAGGAACAAACCTGATATCTCAATGATTCAGAATAACAAATTTTTACTTCTCATTCACACTATAGGATCATCAAGGGTAAGCCCAGAACTTCATAGCCTCTCCACTAGAGAAACAGAAAGCTCTGGAGGATCAATTTTCAGCAGTTAAAAATGCTGTGGCTACCCCAGGCATGGTAGGGCACACACTTGTAATGCCAGCTACTTGGGAGGCTGAGGAAGGAGGATCGTAAGTTCGAGATCAGCCTGAGCAATTTAGAAAGCCTGTCTCAAAATAAAATAAAATGGGGTTGGCACCTGCCTACTGAATTAACCTCCAATAACCCCCAACTCCCAAAAGTCACTTAGCTGGAATTGACATACATCATTCTTATTCACAAATCACTGGTGAAGACGAGTGTAAAGTCCCACCCAACCATAGAAAAGAAAATGCGATTCTACCACATGCCAGTCAGGGGGAATGCAGAAATATTTGATAGGCAGCATGAACAGCTCCCATACTAATCAAATAATCACCCACCAAGGAACAAGCTGAGATGATAACAATGAAAGAAATGAATAAAGGTCCTAAAGAGGAAGAAGAGTCATGAAGAAGGCTTAGCCTGGAGAACAGAAACTTCAAGAAGGCCATGGGATGGAGTTGTCCTAATAAAGAACAAAAGGACTTCACCTATCAGATTTCAATACATAGAAGGTACAGAGATAAAAACTCAGTGTAATGTTATCGGGCACAACCTTCTAACAGCGCTGCCTGGGGAAGCAGTACGTTTCTGGCCTCAAGAATCGTAATACTCAGCAGGAAGAAAACCACGTGATAGAGTCTGAGTGCAGATGCCTCCCAAGGTGTCTGTCCATCATGAGAGCCTGCTACTAATGGAGACCACCACCAGGTCCACTCCATGGCCACCCGGGACCATCCAAGCGTGTGCCCCATCAATGGTGGCAGTAGGAAGTAAGGAAATTGCTCCGATGTTGAAGGTTCCTCCTCGGTGGTCTGCACAGCGTCGTTTCTAATCTGCAGCCAGTTACTGCCACATCCTCCAACCAGATTGGTCAATTTTAAAGGAGAGAGCACAGGACTAGAAATGTTACACATGGAGAAAAAAAGAAGGGCTGAATTTAGAGGGTGTGTTCTTGAAGTAGGCTCTTCTCACCACGCCCTACTACTCTCTCCAGTGCTAAATGGGCTCTTTCAGGAGAATAAACCACTTACTATCTTTACTACCTTGGGGCCATTAAAACTGCAACATAAAACACTATAGGAAATAGTAAACAGAAGCCTAATTCTATATATAAAAATGAGACAAATTTCATTTTGGAGTATTTATTGCTAAAGTACATAAAAATTATTCCAGCCATCCCTGGGGAATAAAGTATATAAGGAAAATGAATCAAGGATCACAGGAAGACATGATTACAAAATAACATTAAGAAAACAACATCCAATGCTGTGACACATGGTGTGTGTGTGCATGTGAACCAAGTTGCACACTTAGTTTTTCACTTAGTTCCTGGATGTTCTCAAAGAACATTCCAGAAATGCTTCAATCACAAAGCATCCCTGGAATTCCATTAGACCCCAAAGACAAACTCTGAAAATGTTCCCACATATCCAGATGCATCGTCTCACTTGCTTATTTTAAGCCAAAAGCAGAACTTTAACTGTGAGGTCCTATCCCCACGTTTCCAGTACCAGGCTGAGGAGGCAGGCGAACTTGATGGACAAAGGCAACACTAACCTTGAAGACAGGAGCTATGACTGTTGTATTGTGTGCAATGTGATATTTGTTTTTTGTACAAAAATCAGGTCAGGCACATCTGGAGACGTGGAGAAAGTAACATGAAAAATTCTGTACCTTCTTTGCAAATAACAAAATCAAGAAACAACTGAAACAGGAAATCCCATGCTCCTTGTGACCCAGCTGCCTGAAAAAACAACACGTCACTCTTCACTTTAAAGGGACCCTGTTATAACTGAGGTCCACACCACACTCTCAGATTTGTCACAGTAGCTCACAGCCAATCCCAATTTATATAAAGATGGCTTCTTCAAAGTACTTTAAATCTACAATAACTTTGACTACCATAGGCTAGTCAAAGATCTTAAAATTAATTCACTTGGTAAATTTTCAATCATACACAATAGAGAAGATAGTATAAAGAATCAACATGTGCCCATTACACCAAGCTCCAAGGATTCTTTTTGCCAATCTATTCTAGTATCACTTATCTCTCCATTTTTCTAACATATTTTTTTAAAATTTTTTTATTTGTTCTAATTAATTATACATGACAGCAGAATGCATTTTGATTCATTGTACACAAATGCTGCACAACTTTTCATTTCTCTGGCTGTACATGATATAGAGTGCACCATATGCTCAGTTGATGATATTCATCTCATTCCACCATCTTTCCTATCCCCACGTCCCCTCCCTTTCCCTTCCTTCCCTTGGACCAAACAAAGTTCCTCCATTCTCCCCACATCCTCCCTCCAGACTATGGATCAGCAACCACTTATCAGAGAGAATATTCGGCCTTTGGTTTTGGGGGATTGGCTTATTTCACTTAGCATGATATTCTTGAACTCCATCCATTACCTGCAAATGCCATAATTTTATTTTAATGCTGAGTTATGTTCCATTGTGTATATACACTACAGTTTCTTTATGTGTTCATCTATTGAAAAGCATCTAGGTTGCTTCCACAGTTTAGCTATTGTGAATTGTGCTGCTATAAACATTGATGTGGCTGTGTCGCTGTAGTATGCTGTTTTTACGTCCTTTGGGTATAGACCAAGGAGTGGGATAGCTGGGTCAAATGGTGGTTCTATTCCAAGTTTTCTAAGGCATCTCCATACTGCTTTCCAGAGTGGTTGCACCAATTTTCAATGCCATCAGAAATATATGAGTGTGCCTTTTCGCCACATCCTCCCCAACACTTACTGTTGTATTCTTGATTCTTGCCATTCTAATTGTAGTGAGATGCAATCTTAAGAGTAATTTTCATTTGCATTTCTCTAATTACTAGAGATGTTGTACACTTTTTCATATATTTGTTGATAAATTGTATATCTTCTTCTGAAAAGTGTCTGTTCAGCTCCTTACCCCATTTATTGACTGGGTTGATAGGTTTTTTTGGTGTTTTTTGAGTTCTTTATATATCCTGGAGATGAATGCTCTGACGTGAGTGTGGCAAAAATTTGTTCCCAAAATGTAGGCTCTCTCTTCAATTATTTTTTTATTTTGCTGAGAAGAAGCTTTTCAGTTTGAATCCATCCCTTTTATTGATTCTTGATTTTATTTCTTGTGCTATAGAGTCTTATTAAGGAAGTCGGGGCCTAATCCGACATGATGGAGATGAGGACCTACTTTTTCTTCTATTGGGTGCAGGGTCTCTGGTTTAATTCCTAGGTCCTTGATCCACTTTGAGTTGAGTTTTGTGCATGGGGAGAGATAGGAGTTGTTTCATTTTGCTGCATATGGATTTCCAGTTTTCCCAGCACCATTTGTTGAAGAGACTATCTTTCAGGTTTTGTTTTGGATTAGTCTATCTCCACTCCTCTAAAATGTATAGAAAGAAATCCAGATGGGGGACTCAAACCAATTATAGTTTATCTGTCTACCTTGGTGTCCTTCTGCCTGATGATCTGTATGTCTCCTAACCTAATTAAACAGATGTTCAACAGATGTAACTTGAAGGAAAAAGATAGATGGTATAGCCTGAAATAAATTCCATCTTTATAAGGATGAAACTGTCAGGTCATAGACTTAGATTGACAGTGTTAACCTGACACTGCCATTTCAAGACATAAGAAATTCCAGAGCCTTTATATCTGCAAGCAAAGAAACCATATTACACAGTCAGAAGAGATGGAAAGGAGATGCTAGGAGCCTATTAATGAGCTGACTAGGAACTATTCCACAATACACAGGGCACTCCTCTTACTCTCTAAGAAAAATTTAGCTCTAAGACATTCTCTAAAGTACCAATTTTCAGCCAAATGACTTTAGCAATGGAGCAGGAGAAAAAGTACTATATAATTATAGTGTGATAGAAGATCAAAATCTCACATCTTATTTTTTTAAAAAAGATAATAATGTGCCTTTTCCCTTCGATTCACAAGTAAAAATAAATGGACTCCTCCTTACTAAGCAGTTCCCAGTATCCACCAGGAGATGGCGCCAACACTCCACTCAAGGAGTTTCCAGCTAGACTCCAAGGTCATACAATCCTAGAAGGCTCAGGTGTGTTGTACAGTGTTTGTGGCCTTGCAGACAGAAGCTGTTCTGTGAGGTTTGCTTAACTAATGTCTTAGTAATCAAACTGTGCAGTACAAAATGTACTCTGGATTTTAAAAGTTTTTTTTAATTATTATGCATTATATCAAATTACCATTGTGCAAGTGGAAATTAAGACATTATGGAGTTTTTATATGTTTAAATATTTCTTCAAATAAATCTCTCCTATATATCAAAACTTTAAAAAAAAAACCCAGAAGCTTAGTAAGAAGCTAAGACTTGATAAGATATATTAAAATGGTCATTCTGGACCTATTTGCCTCTAGATACCGTGTAGTGATTTATGTTAGCCAACTTTCCATCACGGGGGTGGCGGGGATACCAGAAATAAACAACATAAAGGAAGAAGGAATCATTCAGGCTCAGTTTCAGAGGTTTCAGTGTATGGTCACTTGGTTCCATGGGGTCTGGGCTTTATGTGGTGAGACAGAACATCACAGTGGGGAGCATGTGGTAGAGCAAAACTTCTTACCTCAGGAAGGAACAATGGAAGGAGGCAGGGAGGGGCTGGGGACAAAGCAGGCTCCCAGTGATCTACTTCCAACTAGACCCACCTCCAACTTTTCCAACACCTCCCAACAACCCACTAAGCTGTGAATCCTTAGCAGCACAGTGCTGCTGTGGGGACCAGCCTTATATGCTGAAGCTCTTTGGGGGATATTAGAATCCAAACCCTAACATGATTTGTAACTTTGCCTTTTGACTCCTCAGAGAAAATCCTGGTAATTTAGAAGCCAAAGGGCTCCATCTAGGTTATCAAGACTGAAAGATACAGCAGGCAGGCAGCATGGTGGACGAATAATTCCCAGGGCATGCTGAAGACCTTGTTGTAAGGCACAGAGCTTCAGCTCACACTTGCTGAAACTGAGATTTAAATAATACAAGAAAGAGGAATATGGGCTCAAGTGTCAGAATAAAGGGGATTCTGAGAAGGCAGAAGAAATGGTCTTAGCTATTACAAAATAAAGGCATTATTCTTTGACATGGTTTCACTCTGACTACAAACAAATAAATGCATGAATTGATTTGAGGAATCTAGGTGACTAATAAAAAGGAAAGGAATTTTTTAAACCTGGATTTAATTAATAGATAATCAAAACAAGCATTGCCACATATTGTATGATATTTTGCAGCACTAGTCTCGGTCTCTCCTGGTTTTTTAACCACCATCCAGTAGAAAGCACCATAACCCTCATTCAACATGTGTGGGTGCTGAGGCTCCTGGCCACTCAGATTGCCAAGGTAAGTGAACACAATATTCACCTAGGTCTCTGGCCTTATCTAATACAAAATTATTTTAAAGGAAGGAGGGACATGTCATGGTTTTGTTTGCTTTTACAGAGTTGTCAATTTGCTTGCTGCAAAGTGGGCAGAAAGGTAGAGAAAGGGCTTAAATGTAATGCCTGTTCTGCTGGAGGTATCTACGGAGCTCAGCCTAGGACTGCAGTTAAGCCTGGACTGACCAGGTCAATACTAAGTGCCAACTTTCATCTGCCCAAGAAAATAAACACACATCATTCCTGAAAACACCTTTCTTTAATAAGAGTCAATCATCAAATATTTAATACTAACTAATCAATTTGTCATATATTAATAATAATTCCCCTTTGTCTAGACTGTCTTTACCTTCATTTAAATAATGTTGTTTCAAATACCAATATTCTCAATCTAGTTTTTGAACAACAAAGCAGTCACATCCTAAAAACCTGCTGTTTAAAAACAGTAACGACTCAATGCCTTACAAGTCTGTCTATGGTATAAAACTGGAATGTTCCCTAACGAAGGTTCAGATTAGTACATCTGCACCCACACCTACAATTTATGGAAAGACTGGAGGATCACATAATAAAGTTTTCAAGGAAAACAGTCATGGGGAAAAAGTAGCAACCGCCTGACAGGCTAATGAAGAGCAGAACTCACTTCAGAGACACCACTATCTACCTGCTAATTACTTTTTTGGTATCTGGGTAAAAAAACATGCTTTATTGTCTGAGCTTGAAAACATTCACATCAAAAGAAGTCGGGCTTTTCCAAACCACCAGCCCAAACCCTAGGTGGACACTAAAATGTATAGTCTAAAAGCACAGGTATCATCTGAAAGAGGGCAGAGTTGCAGTGCTTTTAAACCCATGTCTGCTTAATACAGAAGGAAGTCCAGACAAGCTCCAAAGGTCAGTCTCCTGATGCCAAAGTGGGAAAGTTCTGTTGGGGATGCCTTCTTTCTCCCGCTGTCCCCTCCACCCCCTGCAAATGGAGGAAGTGGGTGGATATTCTACAGCAATCACAACCAAACCCCAGCGCTTCAGGGAGAAGTCCTGTTTGTTTTCCCTGAGTGCTGAAGGGTGTTGTTTGCGTCAACTGCAAATCCTGTAACTCTCAAGGCAATGCAGCATGAGGTGCTTGCCTGTTTCCCAAACAAAGATGAAGCAGTTGGATTACTGGGGTTGCTGGGGATAGAATCCAAAGTCCCTGATGCCCACTCCACAGCTCTTTCCATTCCCGGGGGGGATCCAGCCCAAGGGAGGCATTAAAAATACAGGTCTCTCTGTCTGGTCCCAGGACTGAAGCATCATCTCCAAGGAGATGCCATGTGTTTAAACTATCAATGTTGAAATGCCCTTAAATAATGAGATTCCTGCTCCCTCCCTCAATTCCACAGTGGAAGGTTTAACTGCATGGAATCAAGAGAGGGTTTACTGCCCCAGAAATTCTAAGATCTTGATGAGCTGAGAATAGTAACTTTTCGAATCAGGAAGGACACAAACTAGGTGGGACTCTTAGACGCAGGCCATTAACTGAGAGTCAGGAAAGGTGTGGCCTCTCTCCCTCTCACCTAGAAGACCCCCTCACATCTCCAGCCCTCAGGAATCTGTTTGGCTTTGAAAGAAAAGATGGGTTTTTGTTAAGTTTCTGCTGGTTGTTCTATTACACCCTTATCTACCTTCTCCCATCAGAGTGGCTGATTTTTGTCCTCTGTTCAAGATGAAGCATGGTGATTGTGTCATCAGCCAAGAATCCTTGAGGACAACTGGCAAAACACACTACCCTTTCCCTGGGGGCATGTGTATGGGTCAGTATCGAGTGGGGTGGACCAGCAGCCGAGCAGTAAGCCCATGGTGACAGGCACAATTACAGTTTAGTCTCTAAAACCAATGATCACACAGTCTAAATGGTCCAAATGCAGGAATGTGATTTCCAAAGCCATCCACTGTCCCCGAGCTGCATTTAGAGACAATGATTAAATACAGATGTCCTATTCATATCGTGTCCCTTCCAAAAATCCAGAGAGATTAGATTTTATAGTTAAGCAGGGAAAAGACTAAAAATGATATGATGCCTGTTTGAGAAAGGGTCATTAAAGGACACAAACCCAGGTGTAGTATGATTGTGAGATGGAGAAATACAATTTTTAAGACAATGACAAAAATGACATCTTGTGCACAGATTCAAGTCTTTTTATGAGAGTAACATTCAGATGAAAAGCCCCATAATTCCAGTCTAAAGAGGGCAGTGTGTGTGTGTGTGTGTGTGTGTGTGTGTGTGTGTATACTTGGATGTTGTTTTAGGGCAAAACACACACACACACACACACACACACACACACACACAAATTTTTCACTCTTTCCACTAGAGGGCGTGCCTTCCTAATTTTTCTTTTACATCAGCAAAGGGAAAGGGCCTGAAGGTTCAACTTGTAAAATTCATACCTAATTTTACTGATAGACTTCCAAAATGAGAACACAGTGCTTCTCGCTGATGAACAGTTCTGTCTGCACTGGTGAAATGTCACACATCCATTGATACAATTCCATAGAACTGGGAGGAAAACAGCAGAAGAAAGGAAGGATGTCCCAATAGCTAATGTAGAAGGTGTGACGGAGAGGTTCTGAATTTAGGATACAGACAGGCTCCAGTGAGCACCCTGGCTACTAGTTCATCAGTTGTGTGACGTTTGGGTGAGTTACTTGACTTTTTGAAACTTTAGTTTCCTCATTTAAAAAAAAAAATGGGGATAATACCACCTCTTTCATGTGGCTCTTAAGGGTTACATACAGCTCCCAGTACAGTTTTTGGAACTTTACAAATGCTGAGAAAATTTTATTTTATTTTTAAGGCAGAATTCTGTTAACACTTGTTCAGTTTAACTGATAACACCAGTTTTTAATCTTATTTGTTGAACACGTGACCTTTTTAAAAAGAAATATTCCAGTATTTTCCTATTAAGCCAGAATATTTTTCAAATATTTCAAAGAAATACTCTAGTGTTTTTCTTCCTATTCAACCAAGTCCTTCTCTCCTTTTTTTTAAAAAAAAAATTAGATTTTAATAAGTAATACAGTTGCACAGTTCAACATTCCACAGGGTAAACGTGGCTTTGCAGGGCAGGGCTGTGTTTAGATTGTCTCCTTCTTACCAAGATTGCCTAAGTGCTGCTTCGTAGTGGCAAGTAATGTGGGCTGATTAAAACCTTGTGACAACTCTGCAGGCTTTGTAAGGATAGAAAACACTTCTAATGAAAAATTAAAACAAAGTACCTGGTAGGTAGGCAGGAGGAAGGAGGGGAAAGCGACAGATGAACAGATTTTTATTGTTCACTTTAGCTTTATACCATCTCTTCTGCTGTCTGATGAATCTGATACATGAGGAAATGTAGTGAAATCCTGGATACTGAATGGATCCTGCTTTGTTGCCACCTGGGTCCTTCAGGGGAACTTGGAACACACCTGGCTAGGCCTATAGTAAGCGCCTGATTCAGCAGGTCTGGCTGGAACTGGGAATTTGCATTTCTAACAAAGTTCCTGGGTACTGCAGAAGCTGCTGGTCGGCACTACACACTGAGAAACACTGGTCTAGCACCACCACAGAACTAACCATCCTATGGCAGACCAGAAACCGAACAGAATAAGAAATCTAGGCTGAGTTCCTAGCTTTCATCAATTCACCATGTGATGTAGGGGCAGGTTAATTACCTGTCCAGGTCTCCGTTTGCTATTTGTGTGAAGAAGATCAATTCCTTCCTTCCTTCCTTCCTTCCTTCCTTCCTTCCTTCCTTCCTTCCTTCCTTCCTTCCTTCCTTCCTTCCTCCCTCCCTTCCTTCCTCCCTCCCTCCCTCCCTCTTTGTCTCGCTCCCTTCTCTCCTTCCTTCCTTCTTTCTACTCCTTCTTTCAAGGGCTCTCTACCCCTGACCCACATCCCCAGTCCTTTGTATCTTTTTGACACAAGGTCCTGCTAAGTTACCCATGCTGGCCTTGAACTTGTGATCCTCCTGCCTCAGACTCCTGAGAACTGGGATTACAGACATGCACCATTGCACCTGGCTAAGAGGAACAATTTCAAACTATGGACACACCAAATGAAGGGCAATGAAGGAAACAAATTAATTAGGACTCAGAAGAAAGTGAGCAAATGCCCTATAAAAACGGCCTTTACTTTATAGATTGCCTAAAGACTGGGCAGTCCTAGGTTCTTGCCTGGGTTCTACCAGTTGCCTTACCTTAGACACAGTGCAGGACCTTTCTGGGCCATCGTTTTCTATATAAAAAGCAAAAGACTTGGTCCTTCATATGTAAACACTCCACTGTCCTTCAGTCGGCCCATGAGCTGCAGCGCTGAGCTCGGCTCCTGGCCTGGAGCTGAGCATTAGAATCTTTCATTTTGCCTTAGCAGCACCCAACAGTGACCTTGTGCTTTGTCCACTGTCAGTACAGACCAGCTGCAGAACCCAGGTGTACATTAGCCCCTGCCAGCCCTCAGTGCTAGCTCCTCAAACATCCTAAAACCAAGCTTCACACTGTCATTGGTGGGACCTGTCTGCCATCATTAGACAGGCTCCCAGGGTCCTGTGCCATCCTTTCGGCTGACAAAGGCTTTCTCCTCTTTCCCTAAAATGCCTGGTGTCGTGTTCTCCCTGCCCATCTCACTGTCCCTGTGTGTCCCTGTTACCATCTAGCTAGGGCCTCACATCTCTCCAGGGACAAGGACAACACCTCCTAATTGGACTCTACCTCCCATCTCCATCACCCAAAAGCAGCTACGGAAGGAGCTTGTTAAGGACAGGCTCCAATCACAGGGCTCACCTACACACATCCCAATAGTGTCCCCTCCCTGCAGTTGGGGCCCCCACACTGTGGGGCCAAGCCCCATCTCAATCCTGCCCCCATTTCAATCCTTCTCTTCCTCATAGGCTTCTGCCCCAAAGTGGATCCTCCAGGAGCTGGTTCCCCAGTCCCATCCTGGGCTTCCAGTTCCCAATCCTTTCTCGCTCTCTTCCTTTTGCCCTGTCTTTGCCTGTTGAAAGCCTGCCAACTCTCCCCCCTCAGAAAGCTTTTCCCTTCTAATCCTCCACAAGTACACATAGTGTTCCCTTTCTCTTTGCACAGCATTTTGATTGCCCTGACATTTTATGAGGTTAAGTAAGATCATCTTGTCTCACTCAAGACCATGAGTTTCCTGAGGACAGGGACAGAACTTGCTCACATGGGTCTCCCTGCATTCTTTGGGTATTCGGCCATTGAGATCCAGAAATGGCCTGGCCTGGTACAGACGGGTCACTGCCATATGAACTAGTTTGTATGGGACAGGAAAATGGGAATTGTGTAGCACAATGAGAGTAGCGTTGGTGCCACATGCAGTTTTCTTAGAATTTTAACATTTTGTATGCCCAAGGAAGAGTACCTAAACAAAACCTCCTCAAACACAGCAGAATGCAGAGACCCACAGAGAAAATCATGCTCCCGTTCTCCTTGGCCCATCCTGGCATGTGGTCTGGGGTGGAAATGCTTTTCTTTTTGAAAATTGCTTTTTATAATGTTTTTACCCTCATCATCAAATTTCCACTTATTCCTTGTCCCGTGACCCTTTTCCTTAAGTCACCTTTAGCCCTTTTTCAAAGGTAAAGTCCTACATGAGATTATTTCTTTATTCATAGTATTGTTAATTGATTTTGTTAATGTTCCAGTTCCAAAGCCAAAGGGGTTTTGAGTGACCGCTTCACAACCCTATTTTCCCTCCACATCATGTTGTTCTTGGGAGGTGAGCTTGCAGAATGTGAGTTTCAGGAAATGTGCACACTGTGCTGTTATGTAAACACCTCGATTCGTGCCCTGGGGAGAGAAGGCAAGACTGCTGTTCTGGAAAGAATGACAAGGGTGGCCTCTCTGGGCCAGGGAGGGGCAGGGACTGAGCTCCTCTCTAGAATCTGAAACTGCCAGATTCTAGTGCATTCTCGTGCATGGAACTGGCCATGCACTTGGGAAGACAGGCTGACCTGAGTTGACACCGCATGTAAGTGACTCAGAGCTTTCCTGGACAGCTGAGTGTTTTTGAGGAGTTCTAAGTCCTGGAGAGACTATCGGAGGGAAGAAAGGCAGGAGGGGAGAAATGATAACAAGAGATGTGTCAACAATCACAGAGATCAACGATGGCCCAGGTGTACCATGCACCATCTCACTTAACATTTACATGCAAAAGTCACCTATTTGACATCTTAGCTTCGATTTACAAGAAAACCAGGGCTGGGCACATGCCTTTAATCCCAGCTACTGGGGAGGCTGAGGGAGAAAGATCTCAAGTTGGAGGACAGCCTCAGTAATTTAGGGAGATTCTGTCTCAAAAGAAAAAAAAAAATCAAAACAGGACTGGGAATGTGGCTGAGTGGAAAAGCACTGTTGGGTTCCTGAGTTCAATCTTCAGTATTGCAAAGAAAGAGGAGAGGAGAGGAGAAGAGCAGAGGGGAGGGGAGCCGAGGGGAGGGAGTCAGGCTCAGAGGTTGCAGGACCTGCCTCAGGTGACTAACCCAGGGTTGCTGGAATCCAGAACACTGGCTTTTCACTGCAATGGTGGTTTCCAGACTGAGTGCCAGGGGCTGGGCCTCCCATGGAGCCCCTGACATGATTGCAGGCTAAGTGCAGAAGATGAAATTTAAGGAAAGAATCTGGAAGCCAAATGAGCCGAATCTGGGCCTCCCACCTCCACTTCAACCACTTTTCACTGTTTTACATATTGGGCTTCCTCTTACGCTTCTATTTGAAGTGAGAGTCCTACAGTTTTAAAAGCGAGAAAAAGGTTTGAGAATCACTGCATCATATCAAGCTGCCTACTTCCCAATTCTGCCTGAGGCTGGCCTTCAGCAGAAAAATAATTCAGTGCTTACAAAAAGCCCACTCTATGCAGAACACCGTTGGGGGTCCCCGACTCCCTGCTCTAATCGTTTCCAAAGCTGTCTAAAAGGACTCTACTTTCTTCCAACTTTACTTACTGATGCACCCACATCTACCTGCACCCAGATGTCCCAAGGCAGGTCAGATGCTTGGCGGGCACCTTACATGGAAACTGGAAACACAGTCATCTCCATGAGCAGACCCTCAGCCCTGTAGCCAAGTGCTCTGGGGACAAGCCCTACATCCCAAGAGAGCTCTGAACCTACAGCAGGATGCCCTAGGCCTGGTCCCACCCATGAAGGGTGATCCTCCTCTCTGACCTTCACTTCTTTGGCTATGAAATGAGCCAAGGTCTTAATGCTCTGACCTTCAGGACACATAAAAGTGTTTGTGCTTCTGTGTGGAGAGAAGGCGAAGGAGAGGCCATATTAAGAGTGAGTTTGCAAAGGAATATTACTCAGCTTTAAAGAAGAGTGAAATTATGGCATTTGCCAGTAAACGGATGAATATCATGCTAAGCCAATCCCCCAAAACCAAAGGTTGAATGCTTTCTCTAATATGTGGATGCTAATTCACAATAAGGTGGGAGGCACTAGGGAAGAAGAGCGTTACCTTAGATTAGGTAGAGGGAAGTGAAGGGAGGGGACATGGGAATAGGAAAGATAGCAGAATGAAACAGACATTATTACTGTATGTATATATGTGACTACATGACCAATAGGATTCTGCAACATGTACACCCAGAAAAATGAGAAATTATATCCCATCTATGTATGATATATCAAAGTGCATAAATGCATTCTACTGTCATGTATAACTAATTAAAACAAATTAAAACTTTTTTTAAAAAAAAAGAGTGAATTTGTAGCAAGTCTGAGCCGACAGGTGTCAAAGTCCACACCCCACAGACACATAGATGCTCATGCAGACCCTTCAGACAGATTATCACTCTAAGTCATGAGCACCAAGGAACAGACTGTGAAAAATAAAACAAAGACATCAACGAATGCTGGCGTGACTAAGCAGAACGAAACAGAAGAGGCCTTTAATTTCCCCAAGAGAACAGCTCCTTACAACACAAAAGGTCGTTTCAGATTTTTGCAAAGCATTTTCCATAATCCAGGGAAGAGGATGTGTGTGTCAGGGAAAGGACTCGTGTGGAAGTTTCTTTACAGTGGTTAGAAAGAAAATAACAGGCACTGGATTTACAGCCAGTCTTCAGGCAATGAATGATTTGTCACCTTCTCCTTCTGGTATTGATTCTTGCCTCAGACAAATGGCGAGTGACTGCTGATGAAGGCATGCGTGTCTTGGTGACTGCTTGGGCTGGTTTCAAATGTTCCTCCAGCATCTGGCCCCAGGCTCCTTCTGCAAGGCCCACCCTCCTCAGGTCAGCTCAGCTGCCTCATCTACATGCATCTGGAAGTCCACCTGGCACTCCATCAACCACTGTCCATCCCCACAGATCTACGTCAAGCAAACAAAACGTTCTCAAACCTCAAAAGATCATGCACTTACATTTGTTCGAATGATGCCACCGTCTCCCAGGTATTGCTGATGTCACTGTCCAACCATCTCTAGACTCTTCCTAATATCACCCATTGATGGAGCATCTACTTTGGGCCAAGAGATTCTTTTGTGTTATCATTCATCTTTATGATCCCTCTGGGAGTATGAGACTCTGGGTTAAAGAGCCCAAAGTTACACAGTCAGCAGATCTGACTCCTAACATGCACCTGACTGTGGACCTCTCATATCGCCAAGTGGAGCTGCCTGTCCAGGCTGACTTGTCCCATATTCCTTCTCCATCCTCACAGCTCCACCTCTGCCCTGGGAGCTGGCAAAGTGACTGAAGCTTTCAAACACTAGGGGGTCCAGATACGAAAGAAGAACATTGGGAACTTAGGAACAAGGCAGGAAAAGTAAGCCTGGGGATAGACAGATTTTCAAGCCTGACTTTTCCTGAACTTTTGCCCTCTCATTGTTTCCTGAAATTCTACCAGTTATCTATAAAATTAAAGGAAAAAAAAAGAAAGAAAATAAAAATTGACTCTTAGAAGTTAAGATGCCAATTATCATTTACTCCTAGTATAAATGTGTTCCGTTGCAGAGAGAAATTTTCACGGCAACAGAGACCACCTACCCTTGTGGATGGAAGTTTTTACTCAGAGTTACGTGACTCATTTGGAGACTGACAAAGTACCATGGCCAAGGGGCTAGAGAGGACCAATAGTTTCCAAGAGCCTGACCTATCCTGTTGAGTCTGTGGCTTTCCTGATGGCTATGGCTGGGTCACTGTACATTGTCATGGCTTTTGTTTCTCTGCCTGCAAAACTGAAGGAAACATTCCTTGGTTCTGAAGGAGACATCTGGATGCTAGATGGCCTGGGGGCAGAGATCCAGCAAGGATGAGCCCAAGGTAGCACCAAGGAAATGATTTGTCAATTTCAAAACTGCTCAACTCTCCTCTCCCTCTTCCTTTCTCCTCCTCCTCTACAGATTCTGACTCTCCAAACCCCAGTTAATAAGTATTAGGGTTATTAATTAATAAAAGTATGCAAATTGAATTAAAATGGCAACTATGAACCTAGGCACTATTTGGAATGTTCTTACATGGAAGTACGTGATCTGGTTCTAAAGAAATTTATGCCCGGCGTGTTTCTAAATGTGAGGTTATCAGGAGATATTGTTCACAGCAAGTCACATAAAAACTAATTACATGTGCTGCAAACAAGCTTAACAGTGTTGGTGCAAAGGGAAAAGGTGGGAGGGGGAAGGGAGACAGAGAATCTGCTTAAAATGTTCATTCCTGATGGAAGCTGTTTCTGAATTTAAGTGAAGAGGAGAGCCCATGGTCTCCTCGAGAGTCACTTCTACGGCTCCACTTGAATGACTGGCTTCTCCCCCAAAGTGAGATTCAATAGAAAAGGTAATACAAGCTCCTCTAGCACACACCAATCTCGCTATCAAGATGGACAGAAAGACTGCATGGAAACAGGACTTGGTATTAGAATGGGAACCTGCCCACTGATTATTCTTCCCACACCATTTAAATGCCCACCTAGAAGTGATCCCGGCAAAGGTAAGAGTAAATGCAAATGATTGAGCTTGGTAATGATAAAGTCCAAGTGTCGGGGTGACCATGAGGGGCCATGAGGGTCAAAGGGCTGGAGAGGACCAACTATTTCCAAGAGCCTGACCTATCCCGGTTGAGTACGCAGCTTTCCCTATGCTGGGGTGAGGTCCCTGTACGCGTTATGGCTTTTGTTTCTCTGCCTCCAAAACCGAAGGAGACATTCCCTTGTCACATTCATCCATTTCGGAACGACATGGGCCCTTAGAACACTGACTGCTTCATCTTACAGGTGGGAACACTGAGTGCCACACAGGTAATGTTAGGAAGGAAAGGTCACCCAACTGGTAAGTGTTGAGTCCAGCCTAGACCCAGGGCTCCTAATTCTGAAACCAGCACTCGGATACCCTGGAGTCAGTCCAGTCATACCACACGGAGGTGGCAGGATGGGCCATGAATGACAAGCCCAAATCCCTTTCAGGGCAGTCTGACCACTACACTAACAGCAGCGTTCCGTGGACATCTGCTTTCTACACTCTCTACTGGGGAAATAACATAAGCCATATCTGACACATTTATAAGCTGGTATAGTATTACTTCAAAATTTAATTTGCACTTTTTAAATAACATCTGAATCATTTTCAGACTCAATATTCTGAGTTCTACTTTATTTATAGGTGGCTTCCACCAAACACATTTAAAATATAGCCAAGATTATCAACAAGGAAATTCTGATTAGAATAGCTCTAATCAATAGCATTGAAAAAAAAAAAAGCATACAATTTGCTTTGAAACCACCCAAAAGGATGGGCACAGGGTGTGCGCTTGTATCCCAGCTATTTGGAAGGCTGAGGCAGGAGGAACACTTGAGCCCAGGAGCTCAAGGATAGCTTAGGCAATATAACTAGACCCCAAGTCAAAAATAAAATAAAACCATTGAGTACATAACTATCTGATAATCTCTAAAATAACTCACACCTGGAGATAAGCTAACTGTATCTGGTTGCTGCTTAACAAAATGCACTTCTCAAAGTCTACCCTTTAGTTCTGAGAGCTTAATAGATAAGGAAAAGGTGACACCTGTGGTCGAGATAAGGAAAAGGTGACACCTGTGGTCGGCTTGGACTTTGAGACACACATTTGTGTATGTAAGTGGTTAATTTGAAAACTTTGGTATTCATAACAATCTGTTTTATTCAAACAGAATTTGTAATTGTTTTTGAATAAAATGGACAGATGAAAAACATGAGAAAATTTTAAAACAACGGGAAATAAGAACTGGTTTCTGTGCCCAAATGTAATAAAAACACTTTTTCGTGTGGACACACCATAGACAGCCTCAGGACCCTGTGACTCCTCTCAACTTTGACATGTATAGCAGGGATTTGTTTCTGTGAAAACTCAATGAGTAAAAGTGGAACTCTCCAATTTTACGAAGAAAATCATACACAGAATAAAGTCAATCACCAAGGTATTAAAATTCCAGATGAAGAATTTAAGATTCCATCCTTTAAAACTGTGCGACCCACCTTCCCACCACATACACCAAAACCTAAAGACTCCTTTATAATAACAATAATAAAAAATTTCAATTTGTAGGATGAAAGAAGAAAAAGCAAATTACCAGAGTATGTTGTGAGGTGTAATGAGACCTTGAATAATTTGGCAAAAGTTCAAGTTTGCTTGATTTGTTTTTCTTTTCTTTTATCTTTTTTCTTTTTCTTTTTCAATGAGGAAAAGTTTGAAGTTGGTAATTGGTAGAATATAAAGGGAAAGAGTACAACATGGAAGAAGGCAGAGGAGGTAATACTTGGAGTTAACCTTTGGGGAAAAAGGTAATTTGCAGAGGTGGAGAGCGTTTTAATTTGCAGAGGTGGAGAGCGTTTTAGAGTCAACTTTGCCATTAACCTGGTTCTTCTGTTTGCTTATTTTCTGCCAGGCTACGGATCAAACCTTTGGCACTTGTGCATGCCAGACAAACACTCTGCCACTGAGCTGTGTCTCCAGCCCAAACTGATTTCTGAAAAAAAATAAATAACTTCTGTGTGCATCGATTATCGAATGTGAAACGATGAGTGTAGACATTTTGAGAAGTGGTTTTGAACTCTAGGGATCTGATTAAATAGCTGATTTCATAAAGACAGGCTTGAGTTCAATTATGGCCAGCAATCTCCATTGAAGGAGGGAAATATAAAACATATTTCTAAGATTTCCATTTTAAAATGTTAATCTTTTTCATAAAGACAGCCCTTTGAGTATCAACCCTTTGCCATGTGGGCTCCCTTTTTCTCCACTCTCTGTTCTTACATCAAGCAAACACCATGCTTTAGGATGCCCTCATAATCCTCTTCTGCAGAAGACAGAGAAAACATTCTCAAGAAGTCCTGGGAGGCACACGGCACAAGGCCCACTCAAATACTTGCACCCACGCCCCCATCTTCCCCTTCCTATTTTGGGACTCTACCTGAAATACTACACGTTCCTAACAGAAGTCCTTGAAGGACCTGCTTCGGGAGCTCATCGGTGCTTTCCTCTGCTCTCTACTCCCGGCCCCCAGCTGGATTCTTTCCCCGTCAGAACCTCAACTCTTGAGAACAGGGGCCTGGTGCTGATCAGGACTGTTACCTACTTTATTTCTAGTTCCTGACGCGCTAACTGGCACACAGTGAGCTTCTTGAACAAGTAAGAAAAACACATTTCAGAAAATGGAAGCCCGGATCAATGTGCAGACAGGGGGATGCAATTCATTTAGAAAAATGCTCATGCCAAAGCAAGTCAAAAATTAGAGTGTGGAAGAGACCTCAGAGATCATCTGGTCCAACCCCCTCATTTTCCAGACGCCAAGGAATCTTGGCACAGTGTCCCCTTACATATAAAAGAACATTTCAGGAAACATAAAAGAATATTAGGAAGAGCAAACACCCTCTCCTAATAAATGAAGATTCCAGCCCACGCAATCTGCAAGTGGAACTTAAATAATTAAAAATTTTCACGATGCTAATTTTATTTGGCCTTTATTAGTGCCTTCAAGTAAGCCCACCCATCACCTATCGGTGTCAAATGTACGTCTTCTGGGCTCGATTACTTAGTATGTAAATCAGGCCAAGAGTCTCCCTTGGTCTCGGGGCTGCATTTCTGTAGCCTTTCACTGCTCATTAGCACCTCCAACAGAAGGCAGAGGAAATGAAACTCCAATTTATCAATGTCAACTGTTGAACCAGCAAATTGCATCAGTCCCGCCCCCACATGGAAGTGTTTGGACAATTCTGAATCAACAAGATGTTGGCAGCTGTGTTCCTATGGTTCAGTAATTGCACTGCTTCCTACTGTGCTCTATGGGTTGTGAAATGAATTTATTAAATAACTTACACAAAGGGAGTGAGGTGGGGGCGAGCAGCAGCAGTGCTGGGCGGGTGTCAGGAGACTGTCTTCATCCTCCTCCACCTTGACCACTGGCCCTGACTCTGGACATCAGGCTCCTAATCTATTCAAGAGGACAATAATTCTGCCTGGGGTAGTAGGAAAATCTCTAGCACCCACAACGGTGTGCTTTTTCTCTCCTACAGGGCTTTAACATGAATTATATTCTCCACATACTAGGATCTCTCGTGTGCTAACTTTCAGACCAAATTACACCTTTTGAGTGTAACATCCATGACAAAAGGTGGTCCACAGTGCTTGAGAGGATACGTATCTGTAAGTCTAACTGGCCACTACTGCTGGATGGCTAGGATCAGGAAGGGAGAGGCAAGTCAAAGCACATGAGTCACTGAATGGAGGGATTTAAACACAGTGAGAAAACCAGTTCTCTCATCCTTGGTACATTTGCTGGTTAATGTTTTGCCAGTTACCTTAGGCTATTAAAACCAGCTGGTGTTTTGGAAACCCAAGCTCTCACCAACTATGTAACAGAATAAGAAGTATTTTCAAGTGAAGATGGAAAACTTAACTTGGTACATCACTACAAATGCAAAAGGGGGACAATGAATTAAGTTTAATAAAAGTCAACCCTAAAACCAGTGACCCCATTTCGGTCAGCATTAAACCACCATCTAAGCCTTAGAGGACAGTTTGTGATTACAGAAAATGCCCAGAGAGCTGCCCTGCAGGGTGGCTGCTGACAGTCTCTCTGCCTCTCTGGTTCTAGCTTATTTCACTTAGCATGATATTCTCCAGATTCATCCATTATACTGGCAAATGTCATAAAGTCATTCTTCTTTATGGCTGAATAATATTCCATTGTGTATATATACTACCATTTCTTTATCCATTCATCTGTTGATGGGCATCTATGTTGGTTCCATAACTTAGCTATTGTGAATTGTGCTGCTACAAACATTGATGTGGCCGTGTCACTGTAGTATGCTAATTTTAAATCTTCTGGATATATGCCAAGAAATGGAGTCAAATGGAGTTAAATGGTGGTTTCATTTCCTGAACCTACTAGAAGAAAAGGCAGACCGAGCACTTCAACATAATGGCACCTGAACTAACTTCCTGACCAAGACTCCTAAAGCACAAGAAATAAAATTTTAAAAATCAACAAATGGGGGGCTGGGGTTGTGGACTTGCATAGTACCTGTGGGGCACTGGGTTTGATCCTCAGCACCACATAAAAACAAGTAAATAAAATATTGTGCCCATCTACAACTAAAAAAAAAATTTTTAAACCCAGTAAACGAATGACATCAAACTAAAAAGCTTCTTCATAGCAAAAGAAACAATCAAGAACATGAAGATAGAGCCCACAGAATGGGAGAAAATCTTTGCCACCTACACCTCACACAGACCATTCATTTCAGGATATACAAAGAAACACACACACACACACACACACACACACACACACACACACCCCAATCAATAAATGAGCAAAGAAGAAACTCAAATGCCAACAAATATATGAAAAAATGTTCTACATCTCTAGCAACTGGAGAAATGTAAATTAAAACTACAGTGAGATTCCATCTCACTCCAGTTAGAATGGCAACAATTAAGAATACAAGTAACAACAAAGGCTGGCAAGGGTGTAGGGAAACAGACACACTCTTACATTGTTGGTGGGACTACAGATTGGTGCAACCACTCTGGAAAGCAATATGGAGAGTCTGCAAAAAACAGACTTTTGTTTTTAATAAAAACTTTTTATTATATATAAGTTACAAAAAAAAAAAAAGCTAAAAAGAAGCTTCTGCCCAAATTTAGAAGAGTTTCATTCCTCAATAACCTTCCCAGACAATTATTTATAAACAGATTTTGATTCAGAGTCACAATCATTTACCAAAATCTACACACAGACCCATGGCTGTGGTGGTGGGGTGTGAGGGCAGCACATGGCATCTGTGGGCTCAGTCACCTCTAGGAGGGGATGACGATTGTTAAGGCTGGAGATGAGATATGGGAAGTACAGAGCCTGGGCCGACACACAGAACCGCACACCCCAGCTGGGTCAGCTGCTCTACTTCCCAATCTCTCTCAAACCTCACACAAACCTTATAAGGCAAGAATTGTGATCACCATTTTTCAGACAGTGAAGTTAAGTATCTGTCAAGGACAATCATCGAGGAAGTAAAAGATTCAAGAACTTAGACCAGGCTGGGTTCACTCTAAACCTGGCCATTCTCTGAGACAAGAAATTGGTGTGGGTCTCCAGGACACTCTTCTGTCTGGACTGACCACAGTGCCCTACAAGGCCTCTTGTCAATACATGGATGACACTGTTTTTTTTTCCCTCCCCCCACTTATAAAAGCAAAATGTGTCCACAGAAGTTCACCACGAGAGCTTTATGTTGGATGCAAATTCACTTTATTTTCTAATTAAGAAACCTCCAGCCAAATTGCAAGCGAACAGCCTCATGGGTGTCAGAGTAGAGGGTGGGTTTGGAAAAGCCCCACAGGACACTGCTCTGAGAAGCATGGACTGGAGTCCCACTTGCAGTGTGCAGTGGACTGACAGGAGGCCAGGGCTTCAGCTCGGTGTCACCTCTGGAATGGGCCCAGGAAGCCTGGATTCCTGCCTCTGCACTGCTGCAGCAAGTCCTCCTTCACCGACAGCTGCTTTTCTCATTTGGAAAATGACTGGTTGATGTCATTTTGCTAATGTCATATTTACTGAGGTGTAGCTTACCTACAATAAAATTCACCTCTTTAAAAAATGCAGTTTGAGCCAGGCACTCAGGAGGCTGAGACAGGAGGACTGCAAACTTGAGGTCAGCCTGGGCAACTTAGCAAGATCCAGTCTTGAAATAAATAATAAAAAGGGCCGGGCATGTGGCTCAGTAGTAAAGCACCCCTGGGCTCAATCCCTGATACTCCCAAATGCAGTTTGATGAGTTTGACAAATGTATACAGTGCATAAAATCACCACAATGAAGAAACAGATTTCCAATACCCCAAATATCACCCCAAAAAGTTTTTTCCTAACTTTTGCAGTCCATTCCCTTTCTAGGCCCCAGGTAATCTCTGAATACCAATAGCTATAGTTTTGGTATTTCCCAAATGACACATAAATGCAGCAGTGTGTAATCATTCACGGCTGGCTTCTTTCGCTTAGCATGATGCTTTTAAGATTCATCTATTTCGTTGATTTAACCTTCACTCCTTTATTGCTGAGTAGAATCCCACTGAATGGACATCTCACAATTTAGTCATTCACCAGGTTTTTTTTGCCAATAGGAATAAAGTTGCTGTAAACACTTGTGTATAGACCTTGGTGCAGATATCAATTCCATTCCTTAGGTAAACAATTAAGTGTTCAATAGTTATGTTATTTAAGTGTGTAGTATACTTTTTTAACTTTTTTATAAAGAAGTTATGCCATTATTTTTCCAAAGAGGTTGTCCTATTTTAAATTTCTATCCACCAGGGAGGGACTGGCTGATATTCTAGACAGCCTCCGATGATGACTATTCTTTCTTTGACAAATCAATATCCCATCTGTAGAATTTTCTGGAACCAGAGGCCCTGTGACATGCCACTCAATATCATCTCTCCACAGCACCAAGGAAAAAAGCAAAGTAAATTCATGAACTCGAAACTTGAAAGCCCTTCCAGCTTTGATAGGTTCCCCAAAATACCAGAATGTAGAAGAAGAAAGTTACGAAGAAAGTTCCTTGTGCACTGCTGCGAACAGCTCACTGGTTTCCTGATCACCAGGTTCAAGGGTTCCCTCTCAACATGTCCTGTTGGCTTACTCATTCTTCTCTTTGTTTATTGGGTGGGTGTGTGTTTGTGTGTGTGTGTGTGTGTGTGTGTGTGTGTGTAAACATATAGGCAGAGATCGAGACTGATTCAAAGACAAATAAAGCAGGCACCACTCCTTTCTTGTGGAGCTATGGTCTAATATGTTCCTCATGACTGATGGGGTGGGGACCACAGGGGGTGTACAGGAGACAAAAAAAAAAAAAAAACAGTGTCAGGGCCAATGTCCAACTCTCAGCTAAGCAGCAAGTTTGGTAGCATTTATGGAAGTGTCCCAGCTATAATCTTCATTTTATTCAGGAAAATATACTCTGGGTCTAGAGCTTGCCTGAGTGAGAATGCTTCAGGATGTGTATGTAAGAGGGAGAGAGAACTGGGGCTGGGGGGGGGGATATGCTGATGGGTGTCTGAGCTCTGAAAAACGCACTGACATGTTTCATTTTAAGTACTGTATGGTTTCTGGTCCATCTCACCTCTACCCCCTGCAGGCTAACTACCTGGCCACTGTGAGCACCCAGCTGTTGCTGTCTGAAACCTGACCTTCACCATAAAGCTCACAGCTGCAGCCAGAGACCCACCTAAATACGCAGGGACTTTTGTCTGCTGCATGCCTCCCTCTGTGAGCCACTCTTCATGATGCAGCAGCCTGCTCAGTATCCCCAGTGTCTTCTCCCTAGACCATCTGCCAAATAGAGGAGGAGGTGCATAGACTCTGAGAAGGAAGAAGTTTGGGTTACAGTGTGGTCCTAGAGACAGTGCTATTGATGCCTGCTTGGTTCTGTTCATTCTGCTACTCCAAGTGTTGGTCGTGGACCAGGAGCAAGGGCACCATCTGGGAGCGTGTGAGAATGCAGAAGCTCAAGCCCATTCAAGACCTACTGAATCAGAATCTGGATTTCAACAGGAGACCTGGGGGATTTGTAGGCTCATTAAAATTTCAGAAGTGCTAGAATGGGACATAAATCAGAAAGAGTTTTCATTCATTCAATTTAAGAACTGGCCTAAGGGTATGAAATGGCCAAATAGAGCATAACGCAACTATGCGGGAAGGACAGGGAGGTGTGAAAGAAATAGCCAGCCCCCAGCAACTTCACCTCCCATCTTCCCCTAGACTCAGGGTGGGTCTACACTACACAGCAATTTTGATGTGTAGAAGTGACAAAATGAAGCAAGGTCATAAAAGGCATTTTGATATTTTATTTGCCTTGGTCCCTCAGGTCACTCGATGGGAAAAAGCCAGTCACTGCCACTGTGTCAGGGCCCCTTCCAGGAACTTTGTGGCAAGGTTTCCATGGGGAGGAACCAAGACCTCCACTGGTACCCTACCAGTTGCATGGACCCTCTGGCACCAGTCAAACTTCCAAATGGCAGCAGCCAGCCAACCTCTTAACTGCGGCCTTGTGAAATCCCAAACCAGAACTGTCCACCAAGCCCATCCCAGATGCGTGACCCCCCCAGAACTGTAAGATGATACATGCTTAACCTGGTCACTTGGCAATCAATAACCAGTGCAAGAACAGAGAGCTGAATCCGAAACTAGGTTCCCCTAACTCATGGTGACTCCCAATGGTCATGTCGCCTTTTTTAGTGTCTCAGATGACTCATCTATAAAAGGAAGAACCCTATTCATCAAATCTTTGACACTTTCTGAATATCAGATGCACCATTATTTTATGTCCTGCTCAGAAAAAAAAGAAAAAATCAAACTCAGCATCAATTCTAAGATGTGTACTAATGTTAGAGATGTAAAACTGTGGGAAAAATGTGCATCTTAGAATCAATAAAATACTATTATTATACTTGTTCTGCTACCACACTGAGATGTTGGAAGAATCAATGGACTCTCAGATGAGAAGGCACCTGCAAGGCACTGATGATGGGCAGCATCCAGAAGCACCACAGCTTGAGAAGGGGAAATGACACTGTGGCTGTGCAGGCCAGCTAATTAAACTGGCACTGCTGGGCTTCACCATCCCACTTTCAATGCTATTGCCTCGGGCTCCTATTCACAAGTTATGCTCAAAGTGGCTGCTGCAAAGACCAACTGAGGGGGAAAAAAAAGTCAAGGAAAAGGTTCTACAGTAGTGTTCCTCAACTTCTTTGAGAATAAGAAATCAGTTGATGCAATTCTTAAATATACACAGACTCCCTCCCCCACCTAGAGACTTTGACTCAGTAAGCCTGGGGAGGGCATTGAAATCTATATTTAACAAGAGTCCCACACAGTCATTAAGAACATACAAGTTTTAAAACACAGATCTAAACAATATAATATCCATCCTCTTTCTGACAGCTTTCCTTGCATCAAATTATTATAGAAATCTACACACCTGAGCTGGGCACAGTGGCACATACCTGTAATCCCAGGGGCACATACCTGTAATCCAGGGGCACAGGAGGCTGAGACGGGAGTATTGCAAGTTCAAACCCAGCCTCAGCCTCAGTGAGGCATTAAGCAACTCAGTGAGACCCTGTCTCTAAATAAAACACAAAGTAGGGCTGAGTGGTTGAGCGTCCCTGACTTCAATCCCTAGTACCCACCCTCCCCAAAAAAAGAAAATAAATCTACACACCTGGGATTACCTTAACTACGTGTCCACATAAAAATGCCTTCAACTAACAATAAGATTTTACTTAAAGTCAATGCAAAAAAAAAACTTGGTTTACCAAAGGGAGTTTGCCACTGGCTAGAAAACTTACTGAAATAAAAGCAAATTACACTATTCAACACTGATCGCATCAATACCTGCATAGTAAATTTGTTAAAAAATGTATCTCCCAACAAACTGACCTGTTTCCTTTTCATCCATCGATAAAAGTTGTCAGGTAACCATATTTTTTCCTTTTTTGTTTTAGACTGCCAGTAATCTTCCATCTAAAATTCAGATCCCTGAAAAATAATACTTACTGTAGCTATCTACTTAGATCCAATAAAAATGACTCGCTGCTACATTAACCTTCTTGTGAAGGCTTTGGCTTTGCCCTGTATTTTAAAGGCCGTGTTTCATGAAGTCTTTTTTCTTGAGACTTTTCTTTTAGAAGTTGGTTAAGAAAAAAATTCTAAAATCAATAATGTTCGTTGGGTGTTTTTGTGTGTTTCTCATTATGTGTGCACTAAAGGACCTCAGCCCAGTTCTAGTACTTCTCCCTCAAGCTGCTGGGCTTGCCTCCGCTCAAGCCAGGCTCTTGGCCAGCAGGAATGCGAACCTATATTTGGCAAGGAAAACGCATCCCACTAAAACCAAATTTAAAAGAATAAACCAAAAAGAACATCACAGCTGCTCCTCCAAAGCTCTTCCTATCTCCTGGAGGACACCATTTTTTGAGGCTCTGACCCAACTCTGAAATACACTCAGGCCATGAACATCTTTCTCTGCAAGAGAAAGCAAAAGTGAAACAAAACAAAACCATCCCCCCTTCATTTTTAAACCTCTCACTTGGGTGTCTTCAGTTCCACAACAGAAAGGCATCCTTGACCTGATCTTCTAAAGATCCCACAAGCTGTAATAATTACGTCACTGGCCCTCTGCCAGGAAAAGGCACTTTCTGACAGGTGGAAAATCAAGCCAGAGCAGAGAGACAGTTTCTTTGCTTTCTCAGCCTCGCAGAGCAAGATTTCCATCTACAATCTTCATATCCACCCTGGAGATCTGGGTGCACGTGAGGTCTCCAAAGGACATGACCAGGGCTGGGGATGTCGCTCAGTGGTAGACTGTTTGACTAGCATGCGTGAAACCCTGGGGTTGATCATAACACTGCGGGAAAAGTGATTGAGTGAGAGCGAGTGTGCGAGCGGGAGGACATGATTAAGTTGTCAGTGCTTTACAGTCGGAAGTAGCAAAAATGTTGGCCAGATGAATATTTTCAATCTCTACAAATTGTTTTCACAGCAGTCTGGCCGCCCAGGCTAATTTCACCTTTTCTCCTTTTTTCCTCCATGCAGCCCTCCAGACCCTGATCTCCTCCTATGAAGGCCAAGTACATGCTCATTTGATTTGCCATGACTCTCAAAGCACGGCATCACATGTTGCCTCATGTTTTTCTCTGTCACTGGACCTCACTGCTGGAGGACAATGACCCCAATTCATTCATCTCCCAGTTGCAGGACCCTTCATATTGCCTGGTACACGGGAAGCACCCAATTCGTGTGTGTAAATCCTGTCCAGTGACTCTAAGGTCCCTCAGCTCTTCCAGCTTAAATTCAGTCATAATAGAAACAAGGACACAAGGCTCAAAGAAGGAAAGTGATTTTTTTCCAAGTTATACAAAATATTAGTAATATAAATAATAATAGAACTAAAAAAAAGTCTAGAATCCAAATGCCATCATCCCAATCCACTGCTCTTCCATTATGCCATCTCCCTGCAGGTGCTGTTCCCTCTGCTGGGCCACGGTCTTCTGGCTCCACCTCTCCAACCTTCGAATTATCCCTCCCCTTCTACTGCCTCATTTCTCAGCCGAGAAGCAGGTCCTCAGGGAAGCCCTCCAGCCTGGGCAGGCTCCTTCATTATCCACTTCTATTACCTCCTAGACTCGTATTCCCTCCTTTGGAGAATTTATCCAACTTGCATGTATTCAAAGTGAAATTATTTTATTAAAGCCTATTTTTCTCACTAAAATATAAAATCCCGGAGAGTAGGAACCGTAATCTTTGTTATCATTGTTCCCTTTGCCTGGCACAGGGGGCTGCTCTCAATTCTTGCTGAATGAATAAATCATTTAGGAAATAGGGAGTGGGTCTATTCTCTCTCCTGAATAGCACAGATACAGTAAAAAGTGGCAAATCATTCTTGCAGAGTAAAAAACATCTCTATTTTTTCATTCATATAAATAACCCCTAGCTGATGTCGAAAGACAACTACGCTTCAGATTCTAGGAAAGGTCTGGGCATTCTTTCCCTTTTAGTGAGTTCACAACAAGGAAGTACCAGCAATCCCATCGTGAGAGCAAGACAAGCTGGGAATGCCAATGTGATACTACAGAATTTCTTTCCCAGGAAAGATGGAAACACCCATTTGAATTATGTAGACAATTGCTCCTACCACATGATACAGACATTTGAGAGGATTGGTTGTATTTGATTTGCCTATGGAACTTCCAACAGTTTTCTTTAAAGTGCTCACAACATTTACAGACTTTTACTTCAACAAACACAAAAGAAAAGGTTAAGCCACACCTCTGATCTCCAAGTCACTTCATGGATTCCGGAAAGAAATGACGAAAATTGGGTGCAATTTCTTAAAATGTTTCAACAGTCTGTTAGTTCTTAAAACTAGTTAGTCATCAGGAATAATTTCCAGTAGGAACTCAGAAATTAAACTAAAAGAAACAAATGGATCGTTCCTATTGTCTGTTTCTGTACCCATGTGTTTCAATATAACCAACTCAGCCAACTTACCAACCTACAACTCATGGTAAGAAACCCTGACCTTCTCTGTGAGATCAAGAAGAAGAAAGCATTGAAAACAGTCTTCCTTCAGACAAAAAAGCTTTTGATTACAGGATGTCACTATTTTTAGGATGTTCTTATAGTGCATTCCCAGCAAAATACCCATCACAGCCTCCCTCCTTGGGGCTGAAAAAATGTCACACCACTCTTTTGTTAGGGCACCTGCAAGGTGTTAAGAGCAAGGCCACTGAGGTCAGAGATACAGCTTTGTGCTCTGATTGCTCCTGTAGTGGGTGGAGCTGGGTTATAAATCAAGAGACCTGATTATAAGCACACTTCAAACCCTCTCTGGACTTTGGTTTCTTCTAACTTTAAAGAAAGGGCATCAGTCAAAGTCTTGCCTTCCTCCTTCGAAGCATTCTGTGACTCTAACTTTGACGTCACATGGCACACAGAAATCTCAGAGCTCACCTCCAGAATAGCAAAGGACCTGGCATCTCCAGGGCTTCATTCATTACCACTGCTATAGAGACACCAGGGTGCCCAACACCTACCCTAAGCCATTGCTTCACATGACCTCTAACACCCAAAGACAATCTGGATGCTTCCTATAAGCTGAGCTGTGTTCTCCTAAAATTCAAATGTTGAAACCATAACCCCTAAGTCCTCAGAATATGGCTGTATTTGAGGTAAGGCCTTTAAAAGATGTAACTAAGGCAATATGAAGCTGTTTGGGTGGGCCCTGATGTAATCTGACGGGTGTCCCTGGATGCCTGGAGAGACACCAGGCTGTGTGTGTACCGAGCGATGGCCATGCAACCACACAGCAAGGAGGCCATCTGCAAGCCAAGGAGTGCCTCCAGAGAAACTGGCCCTGCCAACACCTGGATTGAAGACTTCTGGCCTCTAGAACTTTGAGAAAACTGCTGTCATTTAAACCACCCTGTCTGTGGAATTTTATGGTAGTCTGAGCAAACTAATATAATAGTGAACAGATTTACCTATGTAGATGAGTAGTTGGAAAAAGTATCCTTTTCTCTAATGAACAGACATCTATTCTAGAGCTGGAATGGCCAAGGTGACTCAGTTACTTAGTGCCAGAGAGGCACTAGCACAGAGCTCATGGGGAAAATAGGCACCTGTGGATACGTGGGCGTATTCCTATTTAAAAAAAAAAAAAGAAAGAAAGAAAGAAAGAAAAAATGCAGATCATACAACAAGACATTGAAACATTCAGTGTGACATCCTAACGGTAAACATCAGAGACCACACCCAGGGCAATCACAATCTTGGAGAACCCATTTTAAGTTAGAATTACAGCATGTCATTGAAAATGAAAAAAACACATTTAAAAGGTACCATATTTGTACCCACAACTGTATCTGCCTCTGTTAAAAGAGAAGAAACAGGATTTCTTTCTTCCCTCTAGACAGCCAACAAGCTTCCTCCTGAGAATGTTCTCATAGCTACTTGCTCTCTTCTGAGTTCTTCTCCTTCCCAAAGGAGTGCTCTGAAGTCCATACACATGGAGAGGCACACACACATAAACAAGCCTGTTTCTAAGAACAACATCAGGCATTAGCTAGGCACGGTGGTGCACACCTGTAATCCCTGCAACTCAGGAGGCAGAGGCAGAAAGATCACAAGTTCAAGCTTTAGCAACTTAGCAAGACCCTGTCTCAAAACAAAAAATCAAAAGGGCCCAGGTCGGACACTGGGTCTCATCTCCAGTAGGGCAAAAATCAAATAGGAACATTATCAAACATAAACTCAATGGTGGCACTGTGATGTGCGCTCCATGCCAAGCACATAGCAGGGCTCAAAGGAGAGAACCAGCTTGCAATGGTTCATGACTCCAAGGCATTAGGATGACCCCCAGAAAGAGAACTAGAGTGCAACCACCCCAGAGCAAACCTTGATTATCAGAACTGAATGATGGAAAAAGGAAAAGGTTTCCCTTTGGTGGTTTTCAAATAATAATCCTTGGATAAGTTTACATCATCTGCACAGGAATCACCTCAAGAGTCTTTCAAAAAATATGAACTTCCATCCTAGGATGTTCCACTTCATGAGTCAGGGTGACATCTCAGATTCTGTGATTTTTAAATGATCCCCAGGTGATTATCTAATTTAGGAAACACTCAAACTTGCTATGCATTTTTCAAAGTTGAAAGAAACAACTAAGAAGTAGCTGGTGCCTACAAATTACAGATCCTATCACTGAGTCAGTATCATTGACTGTCAGAAACATCTGCTCTTTGAAGGGCTATTTCATCTATTTCTCTAGTAGTGATGTACAATTACCTAATAGAACACCCCAAAACTTAGTGACTTATAACAACAAACATTTCTTATCTTTCAATCTGTGTAGTTGGAAGTCCAGGAGCATGGGGTGGGGAGCTGGGTATCTCTGGCTCATGATTTCTCGTGAGGCTCCAGTGAAGTCTTTGGCTAGGGCTGCCATCATCCGAAGGCTTGACTGGGGCAGAAATATCATTTCACAAATTGTTGAGCAAAGACCTCAGGTGCTCACTGAAGGCTGGCAGAGGCTTCAGTGCTTCACTGTGTGGGCTTCTACACATGACATCTCAAGGGTCCTCAGCAGCTGTCTTCCCCCAGAGTAAGTGATCCAAGAGGAGCAAGGAGAAAGCCAGGCACATTCTACAATCTAGTCTCCAAAACTGCCCTTGTCATTTCCAGTTTCCTCTACTCATTAAAAGCAAGTCACTATATTAGTTAGAAGAACAGGATTCATCTTTTGATGGGAGTGTCAAAGAATCTGTGGACATATTTTAAGCTTATATTTTATGCTGTGTCATCCAAGAATAAAGTAGGAGTGCTTACAAACAACAACAAACAGCACACAGGTGGCCCCGACTCTGCCTCGTAGAATCCATAGGTAGCAGCAGAAGCAGAAAACTGAAGCAGAGTACTCAATACATCATTCTCCTTTCCCAAAGACAAGCTGTGAATGCCCAGTTAGGCAGGACAGAGGCACATGGTATAGCAAATTAGAAGTCAAAATGGCTTGGGTTCGAGATCCTGGTTTCCTACATTTGCATTAAGCCCTAATCTACTGTCTTCCTCCTTCACAGAATAACTGGTAACAGGGTAGGATATGTGAGACAGGGATTCTGTGAGTGCTGAAGAGGATAAAACCCATGACAGTGCCAGACCAAGAGCCAAGTGCTACACACAATTATGATTACTAGCAGGCCTGTTATAAGCCCCGGGACTCATACAGGAAAGTGGAGTAACCACCCTCAGGTGACCTTACTCCCTTTTGCAAGAACCTTCTCCTCTGGATCTGTGCACCTTCCTTCTGAGGAAAACAGTCTTTTGCTACTCAATAAGAAAATTGCATGCAAAGGGTCACACATCTTCTAACACCAAACTATGTTTCCTTGCTGAGAGAGATGCCCCCCACCCCACCTGGACTGGTGGTGGATCCTATGAAATGTACCTGAACTAACTGCACAGAGCTGTCTAATCATGTAACTCACCCTGAAGACTTGAGGTTCCTCCCTGTCCGTATATATTCAAAGTGAGAGAGAAAAGGAACTGTAAGTAAATATGGAAGTGTCTAGAATATTTAGTACTTGCAGGTATGTTTACACACAGAAATTTAAGTATTATGGATCTCTATATAGGTGAGAAATATACAAAAATTCTAGTGTTACATAATTCTGTCATCAGAAGAGGAGCTTCCTCAGGGTTCAGGAGAAAAGAATTTGACTCAGAATATAGCTGCTAAAGAAAATGTTAAGCGACACAGAAAACAACCCCATAACCACCCAGGAGCATGGAAAGGTCTGAGAAGGCTGTTTTCAATTCTTTTTCCAATTTCCTTTTTATCTTCTATCCCAGGTATGTTCAAATGCTTTAAAGAGATTCAAGAAACTCCAGATTTGAAGAAACTCATTTGTGATGAAGCATGTAATATTAAGCCACCCCATGACCACTGCAAGTTTAAAAAAAAAAAAAAAAAGAATATCCATGCAGAGGCAAGAAAAAAATCTTGAAGAATAATTTTCCATAATCCTCCAACTATGGGGGAGGACATACTTGGACAAAAAAAAAAAATGTCCAAAAACTGTATCTTTAACCAATAAGTAAAATGTCCAAGAATCATTACAAGAATAAGTCCAAAAGGCTCCTGCAGACATAAAAGATGATCATGAGAGAGAACACAAAAACTCAGGGTGTTCAAGTTTTAGAAAGCCACCTGCAGCGCCCCTTTTTGCACAGCAGAAAGGGTGAGTGCCTGAAATTAGAAACACATATGCACTCCACATTTTCAAAGTAAAATAAAGGGCCCAGAATTTTGTTCAAAATGAAAAAGAAAATCAAAGCACCTTTATTGAATTCAATCAGCTAACTTTGTGCTTGGAGGAACAGCATGGACTTCTTCCTTTTTTTCCCCCCTTTTCTTTCTGTTTTTTCTAGAACCTCTCTCTGAAGCTAAGTTACAGTACCTAGAACAGTTTACTGCGAAATATTTTAGTTTAGATGGATGACAGCCCAATCCCAGCAGGCTCCGGAAGACCCAGAGCGTGTTCACAAAAGCTTTACCTCTTTAGGACAAGGCTCCTCCCACCATAAGAAACTTCTTGGGGTGGAAGGGGACAAACTGACTGTCCCCAGATAACCTTTAGAAAAAAAAAATATATATACAGTAAAATGTGGCTCCCCTGTGGGCCTCTTATGCTCCCTTGTTCAGTAAAACAGTCAAATCGGAGGCTTTGGCCAGGACACTGCTGAAAAGATAAAGGCCAGGAATCTGGGGGGTTTTGCTGGTTAGAGGACTTCTTAGGAGCATCTCCTATCTTTAAATTGTTATATATACATACTTCCCTGCACTCCTTGGTGCCACCAAGTTGTTCCTCTTCATATCACCAAAGCTGACAGGAAACAGAGTGAAGAAAATAATTCTCAGAAATCAAAATCAGCACACCAACTTTAACATGGAAAGAAGACACGTTTTAGATCAGAAAGATCTAGGAGTGGATCCACACTCTGCCGCTTAGTGGCTAAATGACCTAGATAATCAACCCTTTGGGTCAATAGTTTCTACAATTTGTTTAAAAAACAACACTGGGGCCAAGGTTGTAGTTTGGTATTATATGTGGTGTATTGCCTAGCATGTGTGAGGCACTGGGTTCGATTCTCAACACCACATATAAATAAATAAAAAAGGTCCATTGATAACTAAAAAAAAAATTAAAAATACCATCACAACAACAGATTACCAGGAAGAAAATATAAACATCTCCATGAAACACACTTCCTGTGAAATAGGGAGCCATAAGTAAGCAAGACCCCCTAACAGTCCCAGGCTGGGGCACCCATGGCCCCTAGTGACCCTACCTTCCAGCACTCACATCCTGAGCAATCACTTCCCATGGTGTGTCAGTGTTCTTCAGGGTGACAAGTAGGAGTTTTAACTTCCAAGATCTGGTTACAAAAAAGCAGCTTCCATACTTAGTCGTCTGTCTGTCTCGCCCATCACTCACTGTGAAAGATCCGGCTGCCTTGTTACTGAGCAACCCTATGGACAGGACCAAGAGCAACAAACTGTTTCCTGCCCAGAGCCTCATGAGTGAGCTTCAGTCAAGCCATCAGAAGACTGCAGCCCCTGTGGAACGGAGCCATAACCACCAGCTGAGTCACTCCCAGATTCCTGGTCCTCAGAACCCACACAAGAGAATATGTTCATGGTTTTGATGTCACGGATAATCTGCTACACCACAATAGAAAACTGAAGCACTAGGCTACTTTAAGAGTGGCAAGGCTTGGGAGAAGAAGAAATCCCTGAAGGCTGGGGGTTCTCCACCAAAGAAGTTAGGTGTTGTTGGAGGAAGGCTGGTTTGTGAGAGGTGGTGCAGGGGCAACGAGCTACAGACATGAGAGTGAACCAGGTGGAGGCTTCAGGACAGACAAACACAGCAGCAGTGTGTTGTGGCCACGGATCCCAGGCAGACTGCCTACACCAATCCCACACAGGCGAGAGAGGGGATGATTGGCAGTAACAAGAACTGGGATTCTCTACTGGTGAGACACACAAGATTGGAAGGTAGCATAAAAGCAGAAGCAAAGGTCAAATGGGAGCCTACTGTAGGAACCCAAGGGAGGGAAGAAGTAGCTGAAGTAGAGCTTGGCTAAAAGAGGAACAGAGGGCTGAGGATGTGGCTCAGTGGTAGAGCGCTTGCCCAGCATGCATGAGGCACTGGGTTAGATCCTCAGCACCACATAAAAATAAAATAAAGATAATATGTCCACCTAAAAATAAAAAATAAATATAAAAAAGAGGAATAATGATGGGGAGAGAGACATAGAGAGAAGAGTGAGAAACACAGAATGAACATGGCCCACCACGCCCAACATCAGCCTCCTACAGCTACTTGTCAGGTCGGAAGTTTCTGAACACTTACTTGCTCGTGTAATCTATGTGCATATTTAGTTATATGTTTGAGGACAAAGCTACCACAGGACACACTCTTCAGTGAAAGCCCCACCATTCATGCACATAACATGCTGTTCTGGTACACAACACACTGCATGACAAAATTAATGTCGTAAATATTGCGGGTGTCACAGAAGCAAAATTATAGTAAACGTGTAAGCTCCGATTCTTCTTAAATCATCTCAACTGACTCCAAATTACACTGTTATCTTTTAATAAAACAAAGTCAACTAATAATAAGATAAGAAAACAAGCTGTGGAGGTAATACAGAGAAAATTCAAAACACAATCCTTTATGGGAGTGACAGGTCTGAGGAGGAGAGCCCTGAGGACCAATATTAACAATATCAATCTCATCAAGATATCCTATATCACAAGAGAAAAACTATCCAGATGCCAAAGAAATTCAAAAAACATTTAGATCCTGGGCCTCTGGCATTCTCTGGGAAGTGGACATCGCCAGTTACTCAGAGACTAGAAGCTGCTGCCCATGTTAAATGCAATCAGGGTCAATCTAGCACAACTTTGAAAACTGACACAAAGTCCTGACCTCTGGCACACTCTCTTTGACCAACAGAAGCCTTGAGGGACTGAAAGGAAAGAAGCAATATGCCATTGGGCCATGTGGCCTTTGCTTCCTAGAAGGTTAATGCCGGCTTTCATGTGCAGGGGAAGCCATTTAGCCTACGCTCATTTTCCAGTGAGGGAAACTGAGGCTGAGAAAGTTAAAGCTACTGGCTCAGATCACACAGGCAAGACATCTGATCAGACTGGCACCTAGGTTTCTCAATAGAACAATGTGATTCGTCCCTGGTCCAGAAGCGGCTCAATCACCCCCATCTGTAACTTGCTAAAGGATTCACAGTCACTTAGTCCTGTCAATGGACTACAAAAGACACTGGTGCAAGAGAGCTCCTTCCTGTCTGTGACATGTCATAGTGGAATGCTGCTCGGGCTTCCCGTGAGGGACAAGTGCTAAAAAGCCAGCTTTAGTAACCAGTGCTCTTTCTCTACACTACGATCAGACGAGGGGCTTGTCAGCACAGCTCTGCTAACAGCATGCTGTGCTGAGACCAAGGAGAAGCTAAGCACTCTTCTAGATTCAAAAGCAGTGGAGGCAGAGACATTTGCTCAGGAAAATTGGATGTGATAAATTCACAGATATATAAACATCTCTCCATCTGGGAAACGGTGAAGTCTGCCAAAGGAAGTATATGCGGAATGTACATATACACAAGAAGAAAGCTGGGTCAGAGAAGAAAGAGTCCTGCTCAGAGAATCGATAAAAGGAAAACCTGTTATGCCCTGGCTTCTCCACTTAACAACCATGAAACCTGCAGATCACTTCACTTTTCACCAACTTTAAAAAGGAAGTAAATGCCCTTTGCTTTGTCTGGCTGTCAAGAAGACTACAAGAGAGAAGCACCAACATGGTCCCCTGCACAGGTTGGTAGGCAGCCACAGCCCTGCTCCCAGCACTGTGGGACAAGGAGCATTCAGGAGCTCACCCCCATTTGCATGCGGAGTCCCACAGTGCAGAGGTGGCCAGAGCTCCTGTCCTCCCAGGGGCTCCTCTCCTACCTTGCTTATTTCCCCTATGACTAGAAATATGCCATTGTTGTCCAGGTCTTGATTTCTACTCAACCTTGTTCTTTCTGGTTCTGTCTCCTTGTGCAGAAACCTGCTCTGAACCACCTGAAAGCCCTCATCCCCACCAGCATGTAAGAGCATAAACACAGCCAGACCAGACCCTCTCACTTGTCTTGTCCCTGCCACTGTGTCGATGGGGCCTGGATATGCAATGATTGTCAGCATTCAAATTTATTTTTTACTTTCAAACATTTTGGAGGGAAGAAGTTCAACTGTTTTTATTGCCCTGGATGTTAGGGTTTCTGTGAATTGAGCCACCCTGGTCTTGAGACAGATGCTTACACTCATGTGGTGGTTTTGGAGTCCTAAGTATGCTTTCCCAGAAACCCTTGCTGATCTCCAGCGGTGACTCCTGATGTAGATTTCTTCAGTGTCCCCCTTGCCTCCCTTCCCAGATCAAAGTGCGAATGACCAGCGATGCCTCATGATGCCAAAACTTAAAATGCAATCCTCAAACCACCACCCACTCCTTTTTACACTCACCTCCCCTAAAATCTCTAGAGACAGTGAAGCCCCCTTGAAAGAGAATCCAAGGAGCTGAGCCCTCTCTGTGACAATGACCGGGAGCTGGAGTCTCAGCAGGAGAGGAGATGTGTTTCCCTCACATGACTCCTTCTGCTCACTAACTCTTCAGGCCTGTTTCCGGCCTGTTCCCTCACAAGGATAGCATTCTCACACATTCATATTTTTCCCAAATAAGCAAAGAGCCCTCCTTTGATTCGCAGGAGAAAGTCCACCTCGAAGCCTCCCATCTCTCAGGCTGTTGGCAGCCCTTTTCCTTTCTTCCTCCAAAGGAAGGGCCAAGAGACAAAAGCTCAGCCTTTCTCCCCTTTTGTGGCCACTTGGAACTTTTACAACTGGTGATAAACAGCCTCTTAAACAAGAGTGATCCTCCACTTACTGTAGATCTGGCCGCTAAGTACATTTGATTCGAATTTAAAAGAAACATGTATTCACTGTCCCACTTCCTTGGGAAACTCGGAAGTTGCAAAGTAAGTGATGGAGAAGCCTAATGAATAGTAAAAGACGGATTAGAGGATGACCAGCACACATTCTTCAAATGACACAATTTACTGAGTAAGGGTTTCTTTCCCTGTGTAATTAAGAGCCAGGGAAAAAGTAACTCCAACCACCTCATCAGCTACAGGAAGAACAATGAACCATCCGCAATTCAGGGAGTTGCCCAGGCATCCACACAGCTCCTGCTGCACAGGACAGCGAACACAGCTTTGGGGTCGAGGTCATCTGGCACTCTTCTATCACAGTCGACACTTAGAGAATGTTTCCCTCCTGACTAGATGAGCATCCTGCCCTTGCTCCAATCATAAATTCTCACCACCAGCAGCAAAAGGGTCACAACAGTGAGGAAATGCTTGGCCTCTTCCCCTTGACCCATAACTTCTCACTTTAGTGGTCAACACTCCTGAATTCTAACCGGCTTATGACCTTGCTAGACAAATCACCTTGTCCCCTTCCTAATGTCAACTGGAGATAGTTAAAAGACCACGGGCTGGATGAGGCTGGGACTGGGTCCATACCTTGGCTGTGCCATTAGCTAGCAGTGCTTCCCCACAATGCATTCTGCAGGGCCTTAGGGGACAGTGCAAAGTCAGTAATGTCACATTTCACTCTGGTCCTCCTTCCTTTTCCCTCCACTAGTGACTTGGAAAAAAACACATGCAAGAGGCCACATTTATTTTACACTCTAAAATAAATGCCTTTAGCCAAATATGGTAAAATTTGGATTGGATGCCGATCTTTTTATTTGCGGGGGTGGAGGACACTACTGGAAATTGAACCCAGGGATGCTTCACAATTGAGCTGCACCCTGGTTCTTTTTATTTTTTTATTTTGAGACAGAGTCTTGATAGGTTGCTAATACTGGCCTCTAACTTCAGATCCTCCTCAGCCCCCTGAGTGCTAGGATTACAGGCACAGGATGCTCAAACTTTTAATCTGTCTTGTTACCCTCCAACCAGTCATCATCTAGTTCTGTCAGTTACAAATGTTAGAAAACTTACATAGCATCTCTTTTAATCCATATAAGCATTTCTCCCATGCACATCTTACTGTGTGCGTGTGTGTGTGTGTGTGTATGTGTGTGTGTGTGTGTATATATATATATATATATATATATATATAAAATAACAGTAATAAAGCAATAGTAATAACATAGAAAACAGTATTACTACATCTTAGGCTTGAAACACTTCATATATATTATTTCAATAAAACTTCACAAAAATCCTGTGATGTACATATGTTGTTGTGGTGTTTTATTTGCTCTTCTATCTAATTACCTTGCCTATTATTCCTCTTCTTTCTTCCCTCCATGCAACAAGCCACCCCCTTGATTTGATGCACTCACATAAACCCACACCAGGGGGACATCGACCACCTGGCTCCAACTCCACTCACAGTGTTATCTATTATGGAAGCTAGAGATTTGAGATCCAAGATCATTTTTTTTCCTGTTGGAAATACACCAAATAAGAAAGCCATGAAATTTCATCTAAAATCAGAGAAAACTGCTCATTTGGCCAAACCACATTCAGAACATACACTGCTGCAGAGAGCTCCCTAGAATAAACAAAGCCAGAGACTGCCTTTTCATTCATGCTTTGCATGTCATAAAGCCGTGAGTCTGAGGTCTTCTTGGAACTGATTTTTCACTTTCCTCTTCTACCTGTTTCAAGATGCAAGGGTGGGGACACACATGCCAGCAACTGTGTGCATGGGCACCTTGGCTCCTGCAAACGTTTTGATTAAATGCCCATTAATTTAAGATCCCCCAAGTGATCTTATTTGAGGATTCCCTGAATCCCTTTATTTAGAGGTAGAAATCAGAACCCAGTTGTGGGGAAGACTTGTTAGCACAGGGATGCAGAGGCCCTGGAAATACTCTGGAAGAAATCATTCTGAGTCTTCACGGTCTCAGGATCAAGGGAGCTGGAGAGGACCTATGCCCTCATTAGTCCACAAGACAATCATGTAATGATTTGTCAAAACAAGATCCAGATGATCAGGTCTCAGAGACCAACGTGACTTTGCTGATTAAATATTCAAGATAAATTCATAACAGGTAAAGACATAGGTTCTCCAAATTAATTATCTAGAAATTAAGAAACACTGGACACGTCAGACTCAATCATTTGGGACATGCTAGAAAAATCACCTTGTTCCCCGGCAACGTCAACAGGAAATAGTGAAAAGCTGGATGAGGCTGGGACTGGGTCCATACCTTGGCTCTGCCACTAGCTAGCAGTTAGGGATCTTAGAAAGGATGTCTCTCAAAAACTAATTTTCCTCAATATAAAGAGTATTGAGAGCAACTCGCATGACAAGTGAGGATTAAATGAGAGGGGCATGTGACAGCAGGGCTCCTGATGCCCACTGTATGCTTTTCCCCCTTCCCCTTTGTTTCTGGGTTTTAACACCATATACCAGAGCACCCCACCTTTGAAGTCCTTGCAGGATAAGCAATTCCCAATTCAATACAGCAGACTGGTTGCCCAGATGTTTTTACAATCTCAGTAACCCTTCACCTGGCTGCTGATTTAAAGTGGCTACAATAACCTAAGGCTGTTTGCATAGCCCTTTTTCCTGGGGAACTAGAGATGGGAATGATTGTTTGGATAACCATCTGAAAAATGTAAACAATTGCATCCACCTTACATGGGGTTAAAATAGTCTAGCCAGTAAGGACAGGTAAAATTAATACATATGTGAAAATTCAAATAGAAATCCAATTTGAGCTTAACTTTGATACTATGCACTCTCAAAAATAAAATATAACGAACCAAAATGTATTCGTCTATGGCTCTAACATTAACATCGGTGGCAGCTTGTTTACATTTATTGGCCAAGAAATGCTCTTCCATCTGGTCACATACCCAGCATTATACACATTTTTAAAAGTTATTCCAATATTTCATGTGTGAAAACACAGAGGTTATTTCATGTAGGCAAATTTGGAAGAAGTCGAGTGCTAAATATGCTGCAGAGCTCCTGCTTAACCCACAGAAATTGACATTTTTCTTTCAGCCTGCCAGTTAAATGCCTACTCTGCTTTTTAATTCATTCACCCACTTCTACAAACGTTTGCACTGACATTTTGCCAGAGCTATCCCACAAATCTCTAATGGGAGGGGAAGAGGGAGTACAACAACAGTAGCATCAGTCTCAAACTCTGGGGACATCTTCCAACCATTCTGGCAAAGAGAAAGCTCAAGTCAAGCCAGATGAAATAAATGACATCAGTAGTTTTAAACTAAGAATATACACTTATCCACAAGAGGATGTCCATTCATATGGTTGACAGTGTAACTGTTGCATGACCCATTTCCTTTTCCCACTGGACCAAGGTGGAATTTCGTAAAAGTAAAAGACCCAGTGTTTTCCGTATCCTATTTTGAGGATCTATTTCTAATCTGAAGGAAATGCTGTGAAATGAAATAAGCCCATGTGTAACAGAAACTATGTGTTTTATGTATACATCTCTACTTTAAAGGATATACACACAAAGCATGCAAATGATCAAATAGTAATTTCTAAATCTTTCTAGAACAAGATCCAAGGACTGGTCACACCGCCCTGCCCAGTTTGACCACGGAATGGCCACGCTGCTTCTACAGAATGTACTTGCTTCCCTTAAGGTTCCAATTGGCCAAAGAAAAGAAAATAAGAAAATGCATTCAGGGGTTCCTGGGAGCCTGGCAAAGTGACTTCAGAATTCTCCAAGCTCTGGACATACCAGAAGAATGATTTCTTTTTACTTTTTGGGTAATCTGCCTATTCCAAGAAGTGCACTAAACATAGTACAGATTCAGTATCATGATAAGATTCTCAAGGCTGCAGCCAGAGAGATTATTTTGAAGCACATGTGCACCTCTGTCCCTCCTCTGCTCTGTCCTGAAATGGCTGCAAATTACAGTCAGAAGGAAAGCCAGAGTTGTCCTGACAGCCCGAGGAGTGACAGGCACGTCTCCCACTACTGTCTCCTGTGCCCACACCAGCTCCACTACTCCCCCCTTACTGTTTCAGTGCCTTCAGAACTCTGCCCTAGCAGGAAGTGTAACAACTAACATCTTCAAGTTCAAGTTTTTGTTTGAAAGTCATCTGATTATTCTATTAACAATTTTAGCCACTTTACATTTCCTTTTACCCTACTCTACATTTCCCTTTTTTTTCATAAGACCAATTGCATTAAAATTAAAAAAAAAACAACTATAAGATTAATTATGTTTACTGCTTATTATCTGTTTATTCCTGGTGAAATGACTAAGTTCCAGGACAGCAAACATCCTTCTCTATTTTGTTCAATATGTCCCAAGTGCCTAAAACAATTCCTGGCATACAGCAAGCCCTCAAATATTTGTGGAATGAATAACCAAACTGCCCGAAATAGAAATGTTGTGTCACAGAACTAGTTTCTGGGGCTGCACTAAGGCAAAGACTAGGCCTAGAGATTTCCATCTCCCAGAAGACAGACTATGCCATAGCAAACAACCTAGACCGTGTCCCCAGGCAGCTGTTGGCCAGCAAGTTTATGTGGAACAACAGAGATGTGGGCAGCATATATACATATATATAGTATACTGTGTATATTTGTACACCTCTTGGTGTACTCTTGGATCTGAGGTGCAGAGGCAACAGCCTACCATATCTCTCAGTCATTCCATCCTGTATCACATGTACGATGAGCTGGGCATCCTGCTTAGACTTGTATGGGCCCCTCTACATTCCAGAGAAAAGAGCTGCTTGCTGTCAAGTCTGTGCTGGCCCAGGGCCCCACCCAGGTACACATAATGTCTGGAAATCTTTAGCCTCGGGCTCAGCCTTGCCCAGTGCTGCGTCAGCCAGGCCTGGCAGTGGATTGGGAGCTCCTCTCACCCCCATGTGGCCAGATCACCTCTGCTGCCCTAAATCTACTATGTGCCATAATCCAAAAGGCAGTAAGAATGATTCTGAGTACAACACACAACACCACACGGAATACAGCAGAACACCCCAGGCCACAGGCCTGAGCTACTGAACCCCAAAGTAGTTGAAGACCCTTGCAACTTTCTGCTATGTATCATTTAAAAATACATCTTACATCCGAGGACTTGTGGGGGTATACAGGGCAGCAACTGAGAGCAATCTCCTTAGTTAAGTCAGGCTTGCTCTGCCCCTTATGAGCTGTGTGGCCCATCTATGCCTTCTTCCTCACCTCAAAATGGCAATAAGAAGAAGAAGAAGAAGAAGAAGAAGAAGAAGAAGAAGAAGAAGAAGAAGAATGCCTACAAAGTAGGGTAAGGGTGAAGGCTAATGAATTTTAGGTAAAGCTTATGAAACAAGAAACATAGAAAACACTCAAAATTAATCCTACAAACAAAATGTGGTATCTTCACACAATGAAATGAAATCTTGTTATGTGGATGAACCTGGAGAACATTAGCTAAGTGAAAGAAGCCAGATATAAAAGGCCACCTATAAGACAACTCCAATGACACTGTATGTCCAGAATAGGCAAATCCACAGCAAGTAAATTAGGGACTGCTAAGGCATGTCGCCAAGGGTCGTTGGGGGACTGGGAAGAAATGGAAAGTGACTGCTAATACATACGGGGTTTCTTTGGGGGCAATGAAAATATTCTGGAATTAGATAGTAGTGATTGATGCACAGTTTTGTGAGTATACTAAAACCAACAAACTGTGAATTTTTCTTAAAAAGGCATTACTCCTCCCCTCTGAGATAGCACCCTCTAAAGTACCTGGAACAAAGCAAGGCATGCTTAATGTGCTAAGCTAAGCAACCAATGACCAATGTGGAGCCAAAATTTTCTAGGAAATGCCAACAAAGACTTGAACCACTGAGCAGCTTCGAGGAATGATTGGCCAACTTGGACAAAGTCTTCTCCCCCAGGCATTTGGCAAGGTGCCAGCACAGGCTGATTCACTGTGGCTGAGGGTCAAAGGCAGGTTCTGCCAACAGGGGAAAGGATCAAAGCCGAACATGGTCAAACTGGTTCAGGAAGAGAAGAATGGGGGAGAGAAACCTGCTTCATCCTTTGGCTTGAGTTTGTAATCAGAGATAGTAATCAGCATGCACAGCACCAGTCCCCAGCACACAGACCTATTTATATCAGCAGCCTCTCTTCAATCAATGTGATGGCTACAAAAATGAACTGGGAAGAAGGGATCTAAGGGAGGTGGGGGGGGGATGCCATGGGAAACAAATAGGCTCTTATTTCAAAGCAACAGTTTCTTTGCTTGAATTGGCAGTCAGTAAGGAATACTTAACACATTCCAACAGTCAGCTGGACCACCCCTTGGAATGTGTTCCATATACATGCTCTAGAAGATGTTTTCTTAGCAAAACACTTTCAAGAAAGGAAAAATAGGAGAAGGGGGAAATGAAGTAAAGTTTTCAAGTAAGAAAAGGAAAATAGTCTCTTCTTTTGATGATGGAGAGAGAAAAAAAGTTAAATTTTCTTTCTCGTGTTTGCCAGAATGCAAAAGCTTTTAAACATAGAGAATTTAAAACAATGAAAACAAAATAAAAATCAAAGTCCATTTGTCAATACAGGTATCACAATTAGGAGATGGGCAACTGCTCAAAGCAGGTGAAACCCCGAGAAAATCCTCAGGCAGAGCCCTAGAATTTTCAGAACGAGCTCCTCACCCAGACCTTCCAGTCGTTCCTGTCATTTCAATATGACTTCCATTATCCTCTGCTGTGGCCTTCTATTACTTTTCCATATCACTTTGGATTTGCTTGTTCTAATTTTGTGACCCATTAGAAATCCAGAATCTTAACAAGTGCTTTTAAGCACCTTTGATTCCTTTTAGCTGCTTCTCTTTCCCATTATCACTGGTCTCCATCCAGTCCTCATCTCCCTCCCTCTCAGACCACTGGAATGGCCTTTGACCTGGTTTACTTCTAGTGCATATGGTTCTGATTCCTTTTCCACTCAATCCCAGCACCATCAATGGACAAATGAATGCATGGAGCCCTCTTCCCTGAGCCTGACGTATAGGACCAACACCACCGACCGACCAACCACATTTCCAGGCTCCCCTCCCATCTCAGATCACCTGGCTCCATGTCCCTAGGCCTTCCAGCAGTCATTCTCTTTCATGATTTGATGATCCTGTCAGAATTCAGCATTGTCTCCTTTATAAGGCACTGTGTGACAAGCAAGCCACCAGCACCATTTAAATTCTTCCTAATCACAATCCTGTAATTTAAGGGGCACAGAATCATTTCATGTTATAAGTCCTATCTTAATCCTAGGGATATCTGAAGATTAACACATCAAAATAATGAGAAAGCACTGTGCAAACAATGAAGTATTTGACAAATAAAGATTATTCCTCTGTTACATTGTGAACTTGTAGGGGTCAGGGTTCACTGCCCCCACAATATTTCTAGTACTCAATACACCGCATATCTTATTTTCTAGGCACCCGATAAACAATGAACAGAGGAAAAAATGGAGCTATGGAGCTATGAATCAAGCAGCCCTGAACAGAGTTCTATACATTAGGTGATGAAAGGGACAGGATATGCCCCAAGTCTGCCTGTCACTGCTCACAATCTAGTTGGAAAAGATTTTCTCCCAAGTCATAGAGCATGGACAATGCACATATACACCTACAGGTGCTATTGACAGAGTACAGACCAGAAGCACAAACCCTAGAACAATCCATGAGTTAAGACTCCTCAGCAAAGAACTCCTGCATGGGATGAGCATTTTATGATTTTTTTTAAAAAAAGAGGAACTCTGCAGTTGGAAAGCCCTTAGGAGGTGGTTATTCTACTCCTGTATTTTAAGACTGACAAATTAAGCCTTTGGAAATGGCTTGTGTGTGCTGGGCTCACGTAGCAATTTCCACATTGGCTGGCCCCAGCACCACCACCACAAATACCATGGTCCCACGGGGATCCCGGATCTAGCCTTGAGCAATACTGTCCAATTCAGGATAAATCTTGTTTTGCCTCATGGGGAATAGCTGGCAAACAAGCCTGGGCAACAATATTCACTTCCAAATCATTTAGTAAGCACCCAGATAAAACATTAATAGCTTCCCTCCTGGACCATCCTGTATAAAATCACATCCCTGTCCCTGCTCCAAGACATAGGACATCCTATATGCACATCCCCACCCCTTCCTTGAGTAGAAATCTTTGTCTGTTTTCCTCTGTGCTTTGTCCATAACAACAAGCACAAAGCCCCAGGCAAATCAGGGACTCAACCAAATGTTTGTGGAAAAAAAGGAATAATGGTAGAAATCAGAGAAAACCTGAAGAACCTGATGGATGGAGCTCAGAAAGCAGACAAAAACGAGGAGGGGACAAACCAGAGGGAGACGACTAGGTGGAAGCAGCAATGTGGAAAAGTATGGAGGGGGCCAGAATGGCACAAGGGAGGGGCTCCTTGTCTAAAATAGAAGATGTTTAGATAAAACTAAAGCAGAGAGAATGCAGAACGGAGCCCACATGTTGGGTAAAGTGTACAGACGAAGAGCTGTACAAACCCAAGTGGAGGGCCACCAACGACTCTCAGGAGATCACCTTGGTGTCCCCAAACTCATACAAGCCCTGCTAGAAAAAAGTTCGGCTGGAGGTGGGAGGATAATTCCTGGAAGCCAACAAATTTAGCACAGGCCCTCAAGCTGTTCCTCACACTGCCAATAGGTTCTCAGAGCCAAAACCCCATCTCCCTTTTCATTCGGGCTTGGCTGGTCCAGAAAGACCAGCAGGGTCTCTCCCCGCAAAACTCTGGGTTTTGAAACTCACTGTGATGCAGAGGGCTCTTTCTTGTCGTTGTTATTTATTTTTTAATGTTTCAAAGACTGATCTGGGAAACAAGTACATTTCAAAAGAAGTCATTTGCATGCATAAAAAATAAAGGCAGTGGAATATTGATTGTGGCAATATAGAAAGCTGGCACAATGCACCTCTCCAATTCATGGAAATGGAAGAAAATATGGAGATAGTGTGGAGATAGCATGGCCCCAAGATATGGGCAGCTGCTGACTGTTATGTGGGCACCTTCTGCATAGGGTCAGCTGGTCTTAGGAGCCAGGTATGCTAAGTCTGGCCAGAAAGAAATGGGAGACATGACCACATCTTAAGAGAAAGCAAGGTAGGGCAACTCCACTGATGTTCCTGTCTCAGAAGGCAACTGAATCTCCCAGGCAATCCAGACATGTCTGAAATAAATGCATAGACCCCACAGAGGCCCTCAATCAATATTCTGGTGTGAAAGATTAAATATCAATTGTATTTATTTATCTTCCTTCATTATGTTCATAAAGACAGATTGGTAAATAAATAACATAAGCCAGTGATCTCTAAAGTGCTAAGTGCTTTCATGGAAAGAGCAGTTACCTAGAAACCAAGAGATTGAATATCATTCCCAGTTTGGGTGGGCATAAAAGTGATCTGGGGCAAATCATTTGATTTTTTGATCCTCAGCTTCCCTTCCTAAATGCATCTTAGCTAAAGTTAAATGGATATTATTATTTCAATTGTAATGAACCTCTATGTTGATACTATCATCAACATCATTTTGTAAAATAATTTTTCCAAATTCATAAATAAGAAGTGGAGTCAGAAGTGCAAAACTGCCTGATTTCCAGGGAACCATGTTCTCAATCCTTCGGGGTTGTCATCTCCAAGTCCCTTCTCACTCTGACCATCAACAGCATTCATTCAAATAGAAAGGGCTGAGACCACCAGAGTCTATGTGCATCTAACTAGTAACCAAGTGTCAGAGGAGAACTAGTTAAACAGTATGATGGCACTGACGCCACCTCAGCAGCTTAGGGTAACAGAAAGCCTTTTTTATAGCTATCCCCAGATTATATCAGAGTTTTGTTCTGATCAACTGTTGAGAATCAGAGAAGCAATATGGGTCTCTAACACAGACCCATTGCTAGTGATAACTTATTTCCACCTTCCTTCCATCACAAGCCAAAACAGTCCAATGTGCATAGACAACACTGTGATAAAGGTATTTCCTAAGTCAGGCATGGTTGTACACGCCTGTAATCCCAGCCACTCAGGAGGCTAAGCCAGGAGGATCATAAGTTCGAGGCCAGCCTGGACAGCTTAGAGACCCAGTCTGGAAATAAAAATAAAAAGGGAATATAGGTGTAGCTCAGTGGTAGAATTCCCTCTGGGTCCAATTCCTAGTTTTAAAAAAAACAAACCCAAACAAACAAACAAAGACCAAGTACGACACAGTAAATTACAATGATATAAGGACCAGGCCGTGGTCTTGGGGTCAACTAAGTAAGAACAGGGTTTAGCAACATCACATGAAACCAAGTTCATGATTGAAGCTACATAAGCAGAGGAGGATTCCTGGAGGGCAACTGGGTCATTTTTGATCTGCATTGCGCATGCCAAACCTGGAAGGTTCACCTTCAGGTTCACTAACATACTGACTAATAGAAGTTTCATCATCAGCATGAAGGAAACCATACCTGGGTGAAGGTCTGAAGGAACTGGGGATACAGTAAGGAGACCTTGAAGTTCCCTCTTCTCTAAGAAATGAGTATGATTATCATTCCACATCCATCCTACTTATAGAAAGATGATGGCAACAGGGAAATAGACTTGTCCCCAATTTTTTTTTTTAATTTCCTAAAAAGCTATTGTCTAATTAAAGAAATTTACTGCTGGGGGGAAGTAACACTCCAGGGATGCTAGAGCAGAGGCTGGCAACCATTTGGAGGGGTGGCTGAGGTGTGAAGGAGTTCAGCTCCCATGGCAAGGTATGGGTACCAATGTAAGTTGAATTGTGTCCTGTAAAAAAATTATGTTCAAGTCCTGATTCCTTCCATTACCACCCCATCTGTGAATGGGACGTTATTTGGAATTAGGGTCTTTGTGAAAGCAATCAAATAAAGTTGAGGTCATACTCAATTAAGGCGGTCCTTAAATCCAACAATTAGTGTCCTTAAAAGAAGAGGGAGACTTGGACACAGAGACACACATACAGAGAAGATGGCTGTCCTGGTCCATTTGGACTGCTGTAAGAAAAAAAATGTTAAACCAATAAAATACTTTATAGACAATGGATATTTATTGTTTATAGTTCTGGAGGCTGGGAAGTCTGAAATGCACACAGTAACAGATCTGGTGTCTAGTGAGGGCTCTTTGCTTCAAAAACAACAGTGTGTTGTTGCTGGGTTTTCACATGATGAAAGGTGAATAAGCTCCCTACGGACCTCTCTTTTTAAGGTTCCTAATCCCATTCACAATAATACAGACAGCAGAATACATCAGACACTAGAAAGGCAATATGTCAATCAATGGAAGGGTAACTGATGTGATACAGCAATCTGTATACGGGATAAAATTGGGAGTTCATAACTCATTTGAATCAAACTGTGAAATATGATGTATGAGGAACTATGTAATGTTTTGAACGACCAACAATAAAAAAAAAAAAAAAAAAGAATGGAGCCTGCAGGACTTAATGACCTCCTAAAGGTCCCATTTCTTATCACTCTTGCACTGGGGACTTGGTGTCAACATACAGATTTGGGGGAGACATAAACATTCAGAACACAGCAAAGTCCACCTTAAGTTGGAGGGAGAAATTGAAACATTGCAGCCAGAAGACAAAGATCAGCAAGGACTGCCAGCAACCACCAGAAGCTAAGAAGAGCAAAGAAAGATTCTTGTCTATCATATTCAGAAGGAACATGAGCTTGAGGTTCCTAGACTTTCCAAAACTGTGGGAAAATACATTTGTTTTAAGCCACCCAATTAGTGGAAATTTGTTACAGCTACCCTAGGAAATTAATGTATAGACTACTGCCTGACCTTGGTGGTATTATAGGTCTTAGGAGCTGACTGTTGTGTTCCAAATGGGAATTGTCTTGGGAGACTAATTAATTCTTGAATCAGAAAGAATGTTGGGATGTGGTTTAATTCTTTCAACTCAATCACATACTTATTAAATACTGAGTCCTAAACATGTTTTCCAAAATTCTGCTAAGACCTTAAGAGATAAGGATGTAGACATGATTTCTGTTCTCAAAGAACTCACTGTCTGCTGTGATCTCAATTTTGAGGCACCCCACCCTCACCCCCAGAATCCATACATTAGGAGGAGAGTTTGGGGGAAGTGACTAGGTCATGAGAGTGAAGCCCTCGTGAATGGAATCAGTGCCTGTCTAAAAGAGATGCCAGAGAGTTCCCTTGACCCTTCTGCTATGTGAGGACCCAGTAAAAAGAAGGCCAGCTATGGACCAAGAAATGGGCCTTCATCAGACACCAGATCTGCTGGTGCTTTGATTCTGGGTTTCCTAGGCTCCAAAGCATAAGGAATAAATATCTGTTGATTATAAGCCACCTAGTTTATGGTATTTTATTATAGTAGCTCAAAGGGACAAACACATCATCCACCAAAAATGTAAAGACGTTTTTTGATTGATATCTTTAAATCAATATAGATACTACAGATGGGTTTAATGAGGGAGGGACAAGAAATAAAACTCAAGAATTACATGAAACAGTCCAGGGAACCCCACAGGTTTTGGACAACCCTTAACTCCATTTATTATTTTATTTTATTTTATTTTATTTTGGTGAGTGGGTACTGGGGATTGAACTCAGGGCACTCAACCACTGAGCCACATCCCCAGCCCTATTTTGTATTTTAGTTAGTGACAGGTCTCATTGAGTTGTTTAGCCCCTCGCTTTTGCTAAGGCTGGCTTTGAACTTGCAATCCTCCTGCCTCAGCCTCCCGAACCACTGGGATAACAGGCTTGCGCCACCACACCCGGCTCCTAACTCCAATTTTTAGAAGTCTTATTCAGTGACTCCCCTCACACCCAGGGCACTGTGCCATTTCATCTCAGAGTGACAGAAGCGCCATCCTCCCCCTCCCACGCTGGTTATATGCCACCTGGCTGTTTCAATGGGGATAGCAACACTTAAAATACTCACTGCTGAAAAACTAGACAGAAGTCACCTCAGATGGTTTTCCAAACCCCCACCAGATTCTTAATTCATTCATTTCTCCTCACTCTGGCACGTGGAGAAGGGAGAGGCAGGGATGAAACTAACATCTGCTCCCCAATAGCAGAGGGGCATGAGGATGTCACTGTCGCACTTGACAGCTGTGAGCATTCTTAGAACACAATTATGTAACCCCTTTGCATGGAGCCTTCCACCCTTCCAGAGCACTCACGTGTCAGTGGCCTTATTCCTACGGCAACCAAAGGAGCTGAGCAGCATCAGTGAGGCTGGAAGGAGCCCAGGGGTAAGGAAAAAAAGCAAAGCAGAACTGACCTAAGAGAACACTTGGTCTCCTGAACCCAGGGTGCTCTTACCCTTCATGGTCCTACCTGATTTTCTTTTGAAGCATGTAAAAGAGCTCAAAGGATTGTAGACTAGGAAAACGGTTCAGCAGAAGTAAATAAAAATCATCCAGGTGATGTGGATGAAGATGCCACTAGAAGGAGAAAAAGCACACACCCTGCTTTCCTTCACCTTAAAGTAGGAGACACTTCATGTATATAACCAAAATAACCCACACCTCTGCCTTCTGAATTTGGGAATCTCAAGGAAAGAGCTGAGGACAGAGTGGGATTGATGCTAGGGATGCACGTGGCTTTGATGGACCTTGGGAGGCTGCTGACCAGGCCTTCTCTCACTCCTGCCCTGACCTCCCACATCCACCATTCTTCTGTGTTCACTCTATGATTATCTACATCTGCACCTTCAAGAAGTTGCCGATACCAAGGATAACAATGAGATCATCACTGGACACTGAGAAGAGGGGCAGGGGCCCTTGTGTACCAATGGCCTTTTACTTGAATATCCTTATACACTGATTATTCATCGCTAAGGCTCAGAATTTCACCCAAATATTTGGGTTAAGAAAGCAACGGCAAACCTGGCAAGCTGAAGCATGCCTATAATTCCAGTAGCTCAGGAGGCTGAGGCAGAAGGATTGCAAGTTCAAGGTAATTCAATGAGACCCTGTCTCAAAATAAAAAATCAAAAGGGCTGTGGCTTAGTGATAGAGTACCCTGGGTTCAATCAACCGGAGGCAAATACAAACTTTGACTATATCCTAACATCACAATGTATAAGTGCAAGCAAGAATCACATTCTTCCTGAAAAAACTGCAAACATCACTGGCAAAGTCTCTTTAATTTACTAGGATTAAAAAACAAAAAGAATATCAATTAGATTGTATCTTCTGGATAGAAGATCTTTCTTTCTCTGATTAAGAAGGGAATTGATTGGAGGAAATAAAAGAACATTAATCCCCTCACCTTGCCCTGCTCCTCAGCCCAATACCTGTATTTCTGGGATTTCTTTCTGCCTGATCTGTAATGATACAGGTGCAGTGCCTTTCTGCATGTGCATGTGTGTGCGCACACACATATCTCATTCTGAATTCTCTCCAGGTATACTAGGTTATATATTAATTCTAAATTAACTTAATTGTCTAGCCTATCCAGGAAGTCAGGGCTTGTTTTTGAAGAAGCATGATCATGTGAAACATAAGGCTGTCAAAACAATCTGCCCTCACATCAGGTATTGGATAATTCAGGAGAGAGGAGCTGGAAGAGGGGACTTAAGTGGTTTCCTGCAGGACCATGTTCTCTGGTCCTCGCTCCTCCTGCTTCACACACTTAGAAATAGACATCAAGTCCTGCATGAAGAAAGCCTGCAAATGTTCCTTCCTCCCATGAGGGAGAAAGAATGGAGAAAGTTGTTTCCCTTTTCCCTCATCTCTCTCCCTTTCTTGCATGTTATGCACACCAGATGGTACGAAGCCGCAGGTTGGAGGGAAGTAATAAACCCAGAAAATATTGCAATATCAGGTTATAAAATGACTGACTTTCAAATACAAAGGTGTCGTGGCCCACTAATTAACAGGAGGAGCACTAGGTAGAAAGTGGTAGCTCAGGCAACAGGCAGCAGACCCTGAATCCCTTCCAGGGAGTACTATTGCAATAAGCAAAGGGACACTCCATGAGACACCCAAAGCAGGCTCAGCCCCCCCCTGCTCCAGGCTGGGGAACAAGTCCCTGAAGCGCAAAGTAGCCTGAGGCCCATACAAAGCAGCTCCCTCAAAAGTGGCAAGTGGCATTTTGTCACCATTTTATTTGCAAAGAGAAAACAGTATACCCTGGCTCATCTGCAATGGGCCCTGTGGCTCAGATGCAAAGCAAGAGAAGGCAGCAAAAGGTGGGCAGTGGGTTGCTCTGGCCCACAGGGTAAGGAGTTCTGTCCTGGCTGCTAATTGTTTTCATTTTATTTCAAAAACTGGCCTCCAAAAAATTGACCCAATCATTATTCTTGTCATCTGTGAATAGAAGACTAGATGACCAGGTAACTGGAAAGTGAATAATGGCTGTGATTCTTTGGCACTCTCCAGTCAGGAGGGAGGGCCTAAGTCCCATGGCCTTGATTCTAAGTAGGTGTTGTGACTGTCTGACCAGGGAAATAACAGGGGAGTGAGGCTCGGCTGGTTTTTCAGCTCAGGCCTTAAGAAAGTGGCAGCTTCTATTGCTTATTTCTTGGAGCATTCTCTCTAGGAGGCTTGATCTTCCATGCAAGGAGTCTGACAGACTGAGGATGCCATGTGGTGAGAAGGCCAAGCAAGTCAGACCAAAAGATAAACAATGCCCATACCTGAGGGTAGGAAGACTGGAAGGAAGAAGGGGAGAAATGTGCGACCAACTCCCAGCCCAGGTCCAGAATCACAGAGCAATTACTGGCAATCCCTTCTGTGTTTTGTCTGAATTCCTGACTCACAAAATCATTAGATATATTTTAAGCCACTAGATAGATTGTGAGCTAGTTTTTATGCAGCAATTCCTAACTTAAATGCAATCTATAAAAGCCATTTGTTACGCATTGGATCTTAAAGGTAAAGTCCCCCACAAAGGTTATGTGTTGCAGGCATCGTCCCTCCCTATAGTGCTTCTGGGAGGTGGTGTAGACATTAGGAGGTGGAGCCTAGTGGAAGGAGGGTAGCTCATTTGGGGCCAATATAAGGACCCCAGTTCCTTTTCCTCTCTCTTTTTGCTTCCCAGCCACCATGAAGCAAGCAGTTTCCTCCACTGCATGATTCTGCCATGATGTTGTGCTTCATCGCAGGTCCAAACCTTACTTTCATTAAGCTATTTATCTCAGGTATTTAGATATAGTGACAGAAAACTGACTAATACACCTTTCTAGTCCTAACAACTCCTATTCTGTGACTTTCATGTATCCATGTGGTCCTCCACCTCTTACCCCATCCTCACTAGGGTAATCAAATTCAGAAGTTCAAAGTTAGAAGGGCTAGGTACATGCTCATGGTAAACCCGCCTTGTCTGACTCTTTAGAATCTGCCTTCCCTTTGGACTAGAAACAGAAGAGGCAGCTAGAGTTGGAGGGGAGAACCTCTCTGAAAAATGAAGTCAATACATTGGGAGAAATAAGGACTAACAACATCATTTGACTCCTTTGATCAAGTCAGTTCTACCCGTGAATTTTCAGTGACACACACACAAGTCAATAAATGAATATTTTGCTTAAGCATGTTTATGTTGCCTTTTCTAGAATTTTGCTGCTGGTGAAACTCCTAACCACCAATTAATGTCAAAGAAGCATCACAAGTCCTTCATTTTTTTTTTGTTTGTTTGTTTTTGTTTTTTTCTATGCCCATCAGTCATTACAGGCAAAGACAGAAGTCATTTTGGAAGATAGGGACATGTAGGCAAAATTTTTAAATAAATCTAGTTGCCATTTTCTGGGCTGATCTATCAAATGAGAAAAGGCTGGTCTAAGCCCAGGGAAGGAAGGATTCTAACACTGCTAGGATCCCATCATGTAGCTCTTTGCCATGCTATTCAGTTACATGTGATAACCCCACAGATGGACACTGGTGACCAGTTAATCAAACTGCATTCAGAGTACAGTGTGAATAAAGTAAGGTAGTCAATGAAATAGGAAGGTTGGGCTACTAACTGAATCTATGCTACTAACTGAATCTATGTCCGTGAAATAAATCACTAAGTGATTGAATCAGAAGGTCACAGATTAGTTGTTAAAATACACACGCTGTGTTTAGTAATGAAATAAGAGAAGGAGGAATAATGTTGTTGTAGGACTGGGTGCAGCAGAGATGAACGTGGTGAGTAAAACAGGCGAGAACCTAAAGCTGCCTGCAATTGAGGTGGTGTTCTACTCAGCCCGTCTCCCCTGTGACTGGAACAAATGCAAAGCACAACTCTCCAGAGTCCTGCAGCATGCGAATGACATGCAGAGGCCCTCTTCATGGTTGGGTTTCCTGGCTGTGCCAAAAGAGAGCCAAGGGCCAGGAGTGGAGCTCAGTGGAAGAGCACTCACCTAGCATGCTCTAGGCCCCTTTGATCCCCTGTGTTGCAAGGTAAATAGAGAGTAAAGGAATGCCAGTGTCCCACCAGGCTCTGGGCTCTGCAACACCCCCTGCAACAGCCACTGGGTCTACTTTGCACTTGGGGCTAAAGCCATTTCCACCGGAAAGAAGGGTATCTGCACCTGATACCACTGATGAGCCTGATCCAAGCTGCAGAGGCCAAAGCAACAAAGTGCAGCGATATTACCAGTAATGAGAAACACCACTCGCTAGAAAGCATTGGCACTGACTCCAACCTGCTGAACTGAGCTAAGATAGGAACTCGAGCAGCAGGAAACAGGGCAGCTGCAGCATTCACATTATATTAGAGCCACACAAAGCAATTCCCCAAAGAAAATAAATTGTATGTCCATAATACTTGGATGAATGATGCTTCAGAGTACAGCAAAGGTCTTGAGATTTATCAGAAAGCCTAGCTGAAGAACAAAGCTAATAATCATCATCATGAAATAAATTATACAAACACACACTGAGCTCTCAGCCCAGGACTGCTTAGACACATAAGAATCTCACACCCACACAATCACATGAAAAGTGGGCTGAGTCCATCACTTCTACATGCAACCTGCCTTCCACCCACCCACCCACCCATGCTGTCAGTCACCTACCATGAAAAGCCAAAAAACACCTCCTGGTGGAACATATCCAGGCGTATTAGAAAAGGAAGGATACTAACCTGTCAAAATGATGGTTACCTATCAGTTGCTAGGACCTAATAAACAGGGATTGCTGTCAAAACACTTGATTACTATAAAGCACTTATTGCAATTCCTCAACAAGTCTCTCCTGAGCCCTGCCTGCCAGGCACGGAGCAAGAATTCCAGGGACATGGTAGTAAATGCAAGGACCACACAGAGCTTATTCTCCTGGAATTACCTTCTTTGGAGAATAACTAACACTTTATAACAAATGAACACCAGAGGTACAAGGCATGGAAGTAAAAAAGGAAAAAATTCACCTGTAGGGCCAGGGAAGAAGACCTGCGGGAAAGGGCGAAGACCATGTTCCAGGGTCTGACAACAAGAGTAAGCCAGGTGTGGTGGTGCATGCCTATAACCCCAGCAACTCAGGAGGCCAAGGCAGGAGGATCAAAAGCAAGTTCAAAGCCACCCTCAGCAATTTAGTGAGATCATGTCTCAAAAAAAAAAAAAAAAAAAAAAACTAAAAAGGGCTGATGATGTGGCTCAGTGGTTAAGCACTTCTGGGTTCAATTTTCAGTAACCTCTCCCCCGACCAAAAGAAAACAAAACAAAACAAAAATAAGGCAATCAGGTTGAAGGACTGCAAAGGGACCAAACCAGAGAGAATGAACAGGTTGGGGATAGAAGGTGAGGCTGGGGAGGTGGACAGAGGCCAGGTCATCCCTAAAAACCAATAGGAATGATTTTTAGAATGATAATGGCCACAGAGTACTGACATGGAGGGGAAAAACTGTATAGAGAGCAGTTACTCTCCTGGAAAGTTCAAAGGAAATTTACTAACTGGAAATGCCCTTGGGGACAAAACTGAGATGTTATATGGTGCTAAAATATAACCACAGTCAGTCATTCAGTGTGATAGACTGAAACAGAGATGACCTAATCTTGTAACATACCCAAACATTTCACTCATTTTTTTTCCTTTAATAAGTATGATCTGAGTCTGTCTCTCATAAGACTGAGTTGTGGGAAGATAATCTTTGCCTAGCTTTCTGGCAGTCTGGGAATAAAGGAAAATTTTCTCATTAGGCAAACCTCCACCTGTTTCTAAAAAGGATTTGAGGCAGTTTAAAATTTAGAAAAAGGTTAAAGAGAGACACAAACAAAAAGGTCTGACAAAGGAGCTCACCCTCTACCTTCCAGCACCACACACGAGGCCTCCTTAATGGAAAGCTCCCAGGCTCTGACTTCATGGCTTAACAAACCAATACAGAAAAAAAAAGAACTGTGGACAGGGGCAGTATCTCCCAGGGGGATGTCTAACATCAGGAGCAGAACAGCTTCCAGGTTCTCTCTGGGCTCATCTCTGTGTAAGTCCTTCCCCTCACTATGAGACCAAAACAGAAGAAAGAACGAATGGAACAAAGAAATGACTTGATAGGAGTTCGCAGACCCTGCCCTGTGTTTTTAAAAACAGAGACCATGCCAAGGCTCCACTGATTCATAAAGACAGACAGACAGACAGACAGACACACACACACACACACACACACACACAAACACAAACACTTCTCGAAGCTCAGAGCCCTTAATGGTGCCATTAGATTCTGATGTGTGTTCCTACTTCCCTTATGAGGTTCCATTCAAACAAGTGCTTCATTAGCTCTAGCAGGTTGAGGCCAAATTTGACAATCCACAAGACACACACCCAGGCAAGCAACCTAGAAAGCTGCCCTGGCCCCCATACACCTTTGCCCAGTACACACAATCAGTATGGAAAGGAGTACTCATGTGCTTCCCTCCCCACTCTCCAAAAACCCTTACCCTCCTTCCCACCCCCATTCCTCAGCCTACTTCACACTTGGAGAAGCCTAGGGGACTCCTCTGTGCCCTTCCCTCCCCTCCTGCACTGAGGGGACCTGCTGTCCTGGTCCATGAGCTTCACTCCCTGGAAGCAGAAGCCTTCCTTAGTAATTACTCCCCTCTCTCCCAACACGTGCCACTTATACATGGCTCACCATGTATACAACTTTGTTAAGTTTATTACCATAAAAATATATTAGGGGCTGGGGTTGTGGCTCAGCAGCAGAGTGCTTGCCTAGGACATGTGAGGCACTGGGTTCAATTCTCAGCACTACGTAAAAATAAAATAAAGGTATCGTATTCAACTACAACTAAAAAACTTTTTTTTAAATATATCGATGCTTATTTCATTTGCAAAAACAACTCACTCTCAGTACCAGCAAGAACTGGAGCAAAACTTTAGGACAAGGCAAGAGCTACAAACTACACGGATGGCAGAGGAAGAATGCCAACATCATTTCTTGGATGCTCCCTCTAGGCCCTGCCAACCCAACAGGACCAATACTGAGCTCCCTTATTTGGACACGAGTTCCCCTTTGCTCATTTTAATACCCAAGAAAGAAGCCTGGCCAACATCTTGTTTCTGTCTCTCCTTTACCACCCACATCCAAACACCAACTCTGCTCAATTTTGCTTTCTAATTATCTCTTGGATCTGGCTGGTTTTCTCCAAAACAGGCTCCTACCACCTCTCTCCTGGACTACTGACACACTTCTGCCTTCCTTGTTGGTGCATCCAGACTATTCTCAACATTATACCCACCAGGTTGTTCCTAAAAGCATATCCCTCCTTTGCTCTTCAACCAAAGAGACTGTGCCTACTTCTCTGTGCAGCCTGTCCCACTTCCCCAAAACATCAATTTTAATCTGACACTCTCTAAGACCTGCTCTTGCTCTCCACTGGATTCAGTGGATTCCTTCTAACCCATAATATCTGCACAATGAGTATCAAGCTTTAACTCTCACGGGAGAATTATTTTTCCCATTTTCCCAATTTCTTAACTATTTTTCTCAGGATTCAGAAAAAGAAATTTCCCAAGAAGTGCCAGGAAGGAATTCCCCTAAGGAAACACTAGCAAAAAAAGAGACGAGAGAGAGAGAGAGAGAGAGAGAGAGAGAGAGAGAGAGAGAATGACATGGACAAGTCCTACAGAAAGAATAATGGGGAAAAGCAACCAGATACTATCTATTAAATATATTATAATTCCACACGTGTATATGATATCAATAATTAATATATGTGGAATATATAATATTACAGTTCCATTTATATGAAGATTCAGAACAGCCAAAATTCCCTGTTACCAGTAAAAATTCCACGGTGCTTAATGTGAATGCAAAGAATGTGCATGGCTGAGGCACTAGAGAGTTCCACATTTAGACCCAGATGGTGCAACACAAGTGTACACAACATATAAATTTGTTGAACTGAACACGATGATTTTGCCCCTTACAAAGCAGACGTTGTACCTCAGGAAAAGAGAGGAAAATTTTTTTGGTTGTATGAATTACTGAACAAGAATGAATCAGAGCCAGGTGTCTACTCCTCAAAGCCCTGTCTACTCCCCAAAGCCAATGTCCACTCCCCAAACCTCCGTCACTAAAAATGTCTGCACTCTAACCCACAAGCCGATAGGCTAATCAAACTTCACATTGGCTTATGTTTAAAAATAGGCAAACTGCATCCATCAACACCAAAATTGGCCCAAGAAACCACCCCACTAAATCCCAGTTTCCCAATTCCAACTTCTGTCTTGCTGCTTGCTCTATTATTGCACATGGTGAAGTTGCTATCTAGTGCTTTCTGACAGAGAACTCAAAACTTCATCTGTCTGTGCTTGATAGCCTCTGCATCTATTTTCCTCTTACACCTGGCCCTCCAGAGCTAGCCTGGGTAGAGAGTTTCCCAAATCTCTCTTGCCTGCTGTCTTCTAGCAGGGTCTAACCAGTGAGAAGACCAGCAGAAAATCAGAGAAAAATCAAAGAACATAGGCACAGGGCATGTATTCTCCTGACTCCTCTTCAGGGTCACTTGGCATGGCTATATTCCTCAACTCAACTCTCAACGTGTCCATTTTTACCAAATGAAGTCATTTAGAGTTTCAGAACCTCTCCCTCCCCTGGCTCTGTTAGGCCTAGAGGGATTGACAGCCACTAGTACCAGGGAGGCACTATCCTGATGGTTTCCTGGAACCTCTGTAAATCATGTGGACACTCTCCCCCATTTTTCTTCACTTGGGTATAGTACCTGTTGCCTACTAAGACCCTGAATGGATATAATGTTTAATAACAAGAAAGCAGTTTTGTTCAATTTATAGCATGGATAGAACATGCTGTACCATGTCTATTACCTTCATTAAAACTTTCCTGTTGAACTTGTTATCTGTTGAAGCTATCACCCAAGCAGCCCTTGTTCCCCTACTTTCCCAAAGTTAGCTTCACAAGGAGTGACATTACTACAACCTCAGAACGCTACAGAGCACCCACCACTGAGAAGACATTCAGATGTCTGATGAAGGACTGAATGGATGGATGGATGAACCATATGGTACAATATTGGTAAAAGAAGAAAGTTAGAATCTGGGGGCAGTGATGCACACCTGTAATCCCAGCTACTCTGGAAGATGAGGCAGGAGGATCACAAACTCGAGGCCAGCCTAGGCAACCCAGTTTCAAAATAAAATAATAATAATAATAATAATAATAAAGGGCTGGGGTGTAGCTCAGTGGTAGTGTACTCCTGAGTTCAAGGCTCAGTAATATACACAAACATACACACACATACACACTTTCTCTCTCTCTCTCTCTCTCTCTCTCTCTCTCTCTCTCTCACACACACACACACACACAGAAAAGAAAATGTAAATTGGGATTACCATATGGATATGTAGAAAAAAAGGACTGTAAGAACATAAAGCTTAAATTTTTGTTGTTGTTTTTATGAAAAGACTGTGGGTGGGTTTTAAAAGTTTAATTTTTCATTAAATTTGCTATGTTTATATAGCAATAATATTTTAAAAGAAAATATTTTTGTGACACTAAAATCTGGAATGAAAATGGAAATGTAACAAATATGCATTTATATGTTTATGGATACACAAATGGAATACTAAAATAAACTTTTTCAAGAGACAACCAAATGATTAAACATTAAAGTTGACTTTCCCTCTGCACACAGCTATTAAAGAGTAATTAAGACTTTCCACTGTATTAAGCAACCACTTGCCTAACAAAGTTGCCATAATCATGTTCAAAAAGGGCAGATGGAATCAAATGAGATGCAAATGGGGCATAGTCCCCACGTGGATTTATGGCCCACATTTTTACTGTCAGCAGTTCTTCCCAAGCACGGGACAACATGGCTACACATATTTATTTCTACATGTTTTTCAGAGGCCACTAAACCAAGAATAAGAGTGGAAAAACTCCTAGATAGATGCTGGTAACTTAGTAGCCCCAGCTCAACAAGCACCATATGACCCTAAGCAAACTGTTCCATCTCTCAGGTGCTCCTTTTCCTCATGTGCAGAGTTAGAAGTTCCTTGCCAGACCACAAGTGCCCGCAGCTTGGACATTCTACACTTACCACTTCTGGTGGTAGGACACGGATGGCAGAGGAAGAATGTCAATATCGTTTCTTGGATGCTCCCTCCAGGCTCTGCCAACCCAACAGGACCAATACTGAGCTTCCTTATCCTGACACGAGTTCCCATTTGCTCATTTCAGTGCCCCAGAAAGAAGCCTGGCCAACATCTTGTTTCTATCTCTCCTTTACCACCCACATCCAAACACCAATTCTACTCAATTTTGCCTTCTAATTATCTCTTGGATCTGGTTGGTTTTCTCCAGAACAGGTTCCTACCACCTCTCTCCTGCACTACTGAAACACACTCCTGTCTTCCTTGTTGGAGCATCGCGACTGTTCTCAACATTATAGCCACCAGGGTGTTCCTAAAAAGCATATCCCTCTTTTGCTTAAACTCTTCGACAGACCTTGCCCCCAGGATCATGCCCCATATCCTAAAGTTGGTACACAAGGCTCTTAATTATCTAGCTCCTACTTCCTCTCTCAGTGCCACTTCTTACCACTTCCCCAGTTACTCGACTGTCTAATCAAACTAAGCAATCTATAATTCCCCAGGGGACATCATTCCTCACCCCCATGTCCTTTGACCATGCCTTCGGTTAGGATGCTCTTTCTCTGTTCTTGGTCTGGATGCTTCCTACCACAGGTCCTTTAAGGCTCCAGCCTTCTCTTTTTTGGAGTGTGGTCCTGGGGATTGAACCCTGGGTACTTTAACACTGAGCTACATCTCCAATCCTTTTTATTTTTTTTTTTATTTTGAGACAGGGTTATTGCTAAGTTGCCTAGGCTGGCCTCAAACTTGTAATCCTCCTGGCTCAGACTCCAGAGTAGCTGGGATTACAGGTATGCACTTGGCTTGGTTCCAGTTTTCTCTAAAAAATTTCTTAGGCATCCCAAACTGGTTTAGGTACTGAGGGCTCTCATTGCACCTGATATTCACTACTGAGAATCCTTACAGTCTGTCCTCTGAGGGAAACTTGAGAGCACAGGGTTGCTCATCATTTATTTCTGGGATTTAGAACTGCATGCAGAAATTAATACATGTTTATGGAAGAATGCATTAAGAGAAGGAGGGAGAGGAAGAGAAGGACGAAAAGCAAGACTTTTAAGACCCTATCTACAACAGGATTTGTGTGAGCCAGACCCCCACGGATTCCATATAGGCTTTGGCTGGAAACTTATATTTTCTTCCTTAGGAAACAGAATGAATTCCCACAGACTATCATACCTTTTATGTTGCATTCAACCCAATTACCTTCAAATCATTCCTGATAATTCTAAACTCATCTTTTAAGGAATATCCATAACTATCTAGGTCATTACATTTTTAAAAATCTGAATAAACTTTCAGAAGAATGAAATCTCACGATCATTTTGAATGCTGAAAACCATTTCCAACTAGTCACCCTTTACCAACCTGGGCCATGTGGATGCTTTGAAAAAATCCAAAGCTATGCTCCTGCCATTCCAACCTATCAACTCTGAGTTCAGCCCACCTCAAGTGTCGACCCATCCAAAGGATTCCCTGGCCTGTGCCAGACACTATAGCAGTTACTTCACTGTCCCCCCACAAGGCTTCTGGAGAGATCTTTCAACGGTCTACACTGCTCATTTATGATTCCTCAAATATCCACCATGGATCTGTAAGTTACACCTGTGTGTGCATACACATTAACACACATAGTGTTTATACGTACTTACTCAAATGTTTGCTCAAGAAATCTGTATTATACTCCTATCCAATACGTCTTTATGAAGAAGAATACGTCGCAGCTGAGTGGTACCAGAGCCACTCTGACTGGGGCTTAGGATCTGGTGAACTCACAAGCAGGTATGTCAGGTTGATGGCGGTGCTGTGCACAGCTCTCTCTCCACAAGTCACCACATCTAAATTCTGATAGGCATTTTTGTTATCAAAATTTCAAAGGGCCAGAGATACAAGTTGCTGGGAATCTGAGGTTCACAAATAGAGCATTACCTCCTGCTATGGTTTGGAGAGGAAATGCCTCCCAAAGGCCCATGTGTGGAAGGCTTGGTTGCCTGCCTACAGCTCTACTGAGAGGTGGGTGGATCTCTCATGAGACCTGGTGCAGTAGAAGGAAGTTTGGCTATGGGGGGGTGTGACCTTGAAATGGATACTAAGCCCCCAATTCCTTCCTGGCTCTCTTTACTCTCCATCTGCCATGAGGCAAACGGGCCTCCTCTGCCACATGACGTACTGTGCTGCCAAAAGGCCAAAGCGAGAGGACTGAGTGACCATAAATTGAAACCTCTGAAACCATGAGCCAAAATAAACCTTTGCTCCTTACAAACTGATTCTCTGGTATTTTGTCACAAGAACAGAAGGCTAACTAACATGCCTCCCTTTCACACCAATCTATTATTGAAAAAGAATAAAACAAAAGAAGCACTGAGAGGAAGCATGATGGCAGGAGAGGACAAAGCGAGGTAAGAACTGCCCTGCAAAGTGTCCTCAAGTGGTTTCTCCTCCTCTTCCCACTTCCCAACGCCCAAAATGAAGACAGTGAACTAAATAACTTCAAAAAATCTTTTTGACTCGATAGTGTATTTTCTACTTATGAGTCTTCTTCCCCCAGGCAAATTCAGTGGCCGTACTATGTCATTTAAAAAGTAGTCACAGATGAGCGCCTTTATAGATCTTTCTCCCCCTACAGAGAAAATTGGACAAGAAATAAAAAGCTGAACAATTTCTGTGGCCTCAAGTCTTTGCCCATTGCCTTCTATAGAATAAAGCCTAATTCAGCATCATCTTCTGGTCTAGTCTGCCCAACATTTTTTTATATATAGCTTTAAACAACATCCATTAAGCAAGCGAGGCTTTCAAATGTCTGCATTTATAGGAACTATGTATGGCAGACCTGACTGTGAAAAATCCCAGTTCCACTCTTCAGACCCAGCTAACAGGCAAGTCCTGTGGTGGGCACTTTGCACTGGAGGAGCAGGATGACTGTGTTAGAATAATTCTAAAGAATCCCCCACCTGCCTACCCAAGACACAAACAGGTGCTAAAGGAGCAGGGTCAGGCCTTCCTTATGTCCCTAAAATCCAAACAGCAGTGGCTGGTTAAGGTTGAAGGTTAAAAAACACCAAAGTAGGATCCAACATGGCGGCCGGCGAGGAAGCAGCGACTCCAACGTCTCCACTTTAACGGGATATGAAAGACTCATCGAAACAGCTGCAGCCTAGCTACGGAGGAACTTCTAGCATAACTTCCTTAAGAGGAGAGCTGCCGTGAACTGGTAGGTTTACTCGAAGTGACAGGTTGCCCCAGAGAAGTGGATCTTGGAAGGCCACGCGGGCACAGAGGTCTAGTCCCCCAACCATCAGCCGCTCCGGCAGGCGGCTCCCTCTGGAGGCCTAGCTCTCGCCCTGGGAGAAGCGGCCCCACCCGCCCGCTTCCTAACCTGGCGGCCACAGCTACTCAGCGATAAAGGTGCCCACGTGGCGGGTGCAGAAGTTAAGTCCTGCAGATGCCAGCCACCTTTGCAACCCCCGGGAACCCTGAGTGGCTTGGCCCGCCCCGCCCGAACCGGCAGTCCTCCGCCATACGGGCTCCCCCGGGAGGCCTAGCTCTCGCCCTGGGAAAAGCGGCCCCACCCGCCCGGTTCCTAACCAGGCAGCCACAGCTACTCGGCAATAAAGGTGCCCACGTGGCGGGTGCAGAAGTTAAATCCTGCAGATGCCAGCCACCTTTGCAACCCGCGGGAACCCTGAGCGGCCTGGCCCGCCCCGCCCGAACCGGCGGCGGGTGCAGAAGTTAAGTCCTGCGGACGCCAACCGCCTTTGCAACCAGCGGGATCCCTGAGCGGCTTGGCCCGCCCCGCCCGAACCGGCAGCGGGTGCAGAAGTTAAGTCCTGCAGACGCCAGCCACCTTTGCAACCCGCGGGATCCCGGAGCGGCTTGGCCCGCCCCGCCTGAACCGGCAGTCCTCCGCCATCCGGGCTCCCCCGGGAGGCCCAGCTCTCGCCCTGGGAGAAGCGGCCCCACCCGCCCGGGTCCCAACCACGCGACCGCAGCTACTCGGCGATAAAGGTGCCCCCGCAGCGGGTGCAGGAGTTAAGTCCTGCTGATACCAGCCGCGTTTGCAAGCCGCCGGCACCCAGTGCGGCTTGGCCCACCCCGCCTGAACCGGCAGTCGGCCTCCACCATCCGGGCTCCCCCGGGAGGCCTAGCTCTCGCTCCGGGAGCAGCCCCCTGCAAGCTAGGCGAACCTTTGACCCATCGGGAGGTTAGGCCCAGCAACCTGCGGAGTGATAGAGGTGCCCCTCGTGCCTGCTGGGTAGGCGGACCTTTGACCGACCAGCAGAGCAGACCTAGGGCCTCCCAGCGTGGTAGACGGATCACACCAATTGGAGGAGGATCACAGCCACTACATGCCCTGCAAGGGTGATTATTCAACTATACAAGAGCAATATAAATAAATAGAGGGAAAATTTCAAAACACAACAGTTTCACCAAGCAGAAAGAAACGCCAGCAGTATGAAAAGACAAGGAAAGAAAGGACCACAGGCAATGCAGGTCAACTCAACTTTAGAAGAGGTAATAGGTGCAACAGATGGAATGTCAGATAGAGAGATCAGGATATACATGCTTCAGATGATCTGGAGTCTCAAGGAAGACATGAGACAGCAAAATCAGATAATGAAAGATCACATTGACAAACAAATCCAGGAAGTAAAAGATCAATTTCACAGGGAGATAGAGGAAATAAAAAACAAACAAATAGAAATACTAGAATTGCAGGAAAAAATAAACCAACTTAAAAACTCAATTGAGAATACTACCAGCAGAGTAGATCACTTAGAAGAGAGAACATCAGACAATGAAGACAAAGTATTTCAACTGGAAAAGAACATAGACAGCTCAGCAAGTCTGCTAAGAAACCATGAACAGAACATCCAAGAAATATGGGACAATATCAAAAGACCAAATTTAAGAGTCATTGGGATACAGGAAGGCACAGAGCTCCAAACCAGAGGAATACACAGCCTATTCAATGAAATAATACGAGAAAACTTCCCAGACTTGAAGAATGAGACAGAATCCCAAATCCTAGAAGCCTACAGGACGCCGAATGTACAAAACCATAAGAGATCCACACCTAGACACATTATAGTGAAGATGTCCAACATACAGAATAAGGAAAGAATTTTAAAAGCTACAAGGGAAAGGAAGCAGATTACATTTAGGGGTAAACCAATCAGGATAACAGCTGATCTCTCAACACAGACTCTGAAAGCTAGAAGATCCTGGAATAACATATTTCAAACACTGAAAGAACATGGGTTCCAACCAAGAATCGTGTATCCGGCAAAATTAAGCTTCAGGTTAGAAGATGAAATTAAAACCTTCCATGATAAACAAAAGTTAAAAGAATTCGCAGCTAGAAAACCATCTCTTCAAAAAATCCTTGGCAAAACATTGCAGGAAGAGGAAATGGAAAATAACATTGAAAACCAACAATGGGAGGTAGGACAGTAAAGGGGGGAAAGTAGTCAAAGAGGATAACAAATCAGGTTTAGTAACATCAACAAACAAATATGGATAGAAGTACAAACCATATCTCAATAATAACCCTAAATGTCAATGGCTTAAACTCACCAATTAAGAGACACAGGCTAGTAGAATGGATCACAAAACAAGACCCAACAATATGCTGTCTACAGGAGACGCATCTGATAGAAAAAGATATCCATAGACTGAAGGTGAAAGGTTGGGAAAAATCATACCACTCATATGGACAGCGGAAACAAGCAGGCGTGTCCATACTCATATCTAATAAAATAGATTTCAAGCCAAAGCTAATCAAAAGGGATAAAGAAGGACACTTCATACTGCTCAAGGGAACCATAAACCAACAAGACATAACAATCATAAATATATATGCCCCAAATAATGGTGCAGCGGTGTTCATCAAGCAAACTCTTCTCAAGTTCAAGAGTCTGATAGACCACCATACAATCATCATGGGAGACTTCAACACACCTCTCTCACCACTGGACAGATCTTCCAAACAAAAGTTAAACAAGGAAACTATAGAACTCAACAACACAATTAATAACCTAGACTTAATTGACATATATAGACTTTACCACCCAACATCAAGTAGTTACACTTTTTTTTCAGCAGCACATGGAACCTTCTCAAAAATAGACCATATATTATGTCACAGGGCAACTCTTAGACAATATAAAGGGGTAGAGATAATACCATGCATCTTATCTGATCATAATGGAATGAAACTGAAAATCAATGATAAAAGAAGGAAGGAAAAATCAAGCATCACTTGGAGAATGAACAACAGGTTGCTGAGTGACATATGGGTTATTGAAGACATCAAGGAGGAAATTAAAAAATTCCTAGAGTTAAATGAAAACACGGACACAACATATCGGAATCTATGGGACACATTGAAAGCAGTCCTAAGAGGAAAATTCATTGCTTGGAGTTCATTCCTCAAAAAAAGAAAAAAACCAACAAATAAATGATCTCATACTTCATCTCAAAATCCTAGAAAAAGAGGAGCAAAACAACAGCAAAAGAAGTAGAAGGCAAGAAATAATCAAAATCAGAGCTGAAATTAATGAAATTGAAACAAAAGAAACAATTGAAAAAATTGACAAAACTAAAAGCTGGTTCTTTGAAAAAATAAATAAAATTGACAGACCCTTAGCCATGCTAACGAAGAGAAGAAGAGAGAGAACCCAGATTACTAGCATACGGGATGAAAAAGGCAATATCACAACAGACACTTCAGAAATACAGAAGATAATCAGAGACTATTTTGAAGCCTTATACTCCAATAAAATAGAAGATAGTGAAGGCATAGATAAATTCCTTAAGTCTTACGATCTGCCCAGATTGAACCAGGAGGATATAGACAACCTAAACAGACCAATAACAATAGAAGAAATAGAAGAAACCATCAAAAGACTACCAACTAAGAAAAGCCCAGGACCGGATGGGTATACAGCAGAGTTTTACAAAACCTTTAAAGAGGAACTAACACCAATACTTTTCAAGCTATTTCAGGAAATAGAAAAAGAGGGAGAACTTCCAAATTCATTCTACGAGGCCAACATCACCCTGATTCCGAAACCAGACAAAGACACTTCAAAGAAAGAAAACTACAGACCAATATCTCTAATGAACCTTGACGCAAAAATTCTCAATAAAATTCTGGCGAACCGGATTCAAATACATATCAAAAAAATTATACACCATGATCAAGTAGGATTCATCCATGGGATGCAAGGCTGGTTCAATATACGGAAATCAATAAATGTTATCCACCACATCAATAGACTAAAAAATAAGAACCATATGATAGTCTCGATAGACGCAGAAAAAGCATTCGACAAAGTACAGCATCCCTTTATGTTCAAAACTCTAGAAAAATTAGGGATAACAGGATCATACCTCAACATTGTAAAAGCAATATATGATAAGCCACAGGCCAGCATCATTCTGAATGGAGAAAAATTGAAGGCATTCCCTCTAAGATCTGGTACAAGACAGGGATGCCCTCTCTCACCACTTCTGTTCAACATAGTCCTCGAAACACTGGCAAGAGCAATTAGACAGATGAAAGAAATTAAAGGGATAAAAATTGGAAAAGAAGAACTTAAATTATCACTATTTGCAGATGATATGATTCTATACCTAGCAGACCCAAAAGGGTCTACAGAGAAGCTATTAGAGCTAATAAATGAATTCAGCAAAGTGGCAGGATATAAAATCAACACGCATAAATCAAAGGCATTCCTGTATATCAGCGACAAATCCTCTGAAACGGAAATGAGGACAACTACTCCATTCACAATATCCCCCCAAAAAATAAAATACTTGGGAATCAACCTAACAAAAGAGGTGAAAGATTTATACAATGAAAATTACAAAACCCTAAAGAAAGACATAGAAAAAGACCTTAGAAGATGGAAAAATATACCCTGCTCATGGATAGGCAGATCCAACATCATCAAAATGGCGATATTACCAAAAGTTCTCTATAAGTTCAATGCAATGCCAATCAAAATCCCAGCTGCATTTCTTGTAGAAATAGATAAAAGAATCATGAAATTCATATGGAATAATAAAAGACCCAGAATAGCAAAAACAATACTAAGCAGGAAGTGTGAATCAGGCGGTATAGCGATACCAGACTTCAAACTATACTACAGAGCAATAGTAACGAAAACAGCATGGTACTGGTACCAAAACAGGCGGGTGGACCAATGGTATAGAATAGAGGACACAGTAACCAATCCACAAAACTACAACTATCTTATATTTGATAAAGGGGCTAAAAGCATGCAATGGAGGAAGGATAGCATCTTCAACAAATGGTGCTGGGAAAACTGGAAATCCATTTGCATCAAAATGAATCTGAATCCCTATCTCTCGCCTTGCACAAAAGTTAACTCAAAATGGATCAAGGAGCTTGATATTAAATCAGAGACACGGCATCTGATAGAAGAAAAAGTTGGTTATGATCTACATACTGTGGGAGCAGGCTCCAAATTCCTCAATAGGACACCCATAGTGCAAAAGTTAACAACTAGAATCAACAAATGGGACTTACTCAAACTAAAAAGTTTTTTCTCAGCAAAAGAAACAATAAGAGAGATAAACAGGGAGCCTACATCCTGGGAACAAATCTTTACTCCACACACTTCAGATAGAGCCCTAATAACCAGAATATATAAAGAACTCAAAAAATTAGACAATAAGACAACAAGTAACCCAATCAATAAATGGGCAAAGGACCTGAACAGACACTTCTCAGAAGAGGACATACAATCAATCAATAAGTACATGAAAAAATGCTCACCATCGCTAGCAGTCAGAGAAATGCAAATCAAAACTACCCTAAGATACCATCTCACTCCAGTAAGATTGGCAGCCATTAGGAAGTCAAACAACAATAAGTGCTGGAGAGGATGTGGGGAAAAGGGCACTCTTGTTCATTGCTGGTGGGACTGCAAATTGGTGCAGCCAATTTGGAAAGCAGTATGGAGATTTCTTGGAAAGCTGGGAATGGAACCACCATTTGACCCAGCTATTCCCCTTCTCGGTCTATTCCCTAAAGACCTAATAAGAGCATGCTACAGGGACACTGCTACATCGATGTTCATAGCAGCACAATTCACGATAGCAAGATTGTGGAATCAGCCTAGATGCCCTTCAATAGATGAATGGATTAAAAAATGTGGCATTTATACACAATGGAGTATTACTCTGCATTTAAAAATGACAAAATCATAGAATTTGGAGGGAAATGGATGGCATTAGAGCAGATTATGCTAAGTGAAGCTAGTCAATCTTTAAAAAACAAATACCAAATGACTCCTCTGATATAAGGGGAGGAAACAAGGACAGGGTAGGGACGAAGAGCTTGAGACGAAGATTTTCATTAACAGGGTTGAGAGGTGGGAGGGAAAGGAAACGAGAAGGGGAATCGCATGGAAATGGAAGGCGATCCTCAGGGTTATACAAAATGACATATAAGAGGAAAGGAGGGGTAAGACAAGATAATTCAAATGGAAGAAGTGATTTACAGTAGAAGGGGTAGAGAGAGAAAAGGGGAGGGGAGGGGAGGGGAGGGGGGATAGTAGAGAATAATATAGACAGCAGAATACATCAGACACTAGAAAGGCAATATGTCAATCAATGGAAGGGTAACTGATGTGATGCAGCAATCTGTATACGGGATAAAATTGGGAGTTCATAACTCATTTGAATCAAACTGTGAAATATGATGTATGAGGAACTATGTAATGTTTTGAATGACCAACAATAAAAAAAAAAAAAAAACCACACCAAAGTAAACTGGGCCTTAGGAGCTGGGAAGGGGAGGAAGAATCTCCCTGCCTTCAAGGACTCTTTTTTTTAAAAAAAAAAAAAAAGAGTTCCAGGGGAACAGAGCACAGGTAGCTCTCTTTATGCCAGATGCCACCAACATCAGAGCTGGGCAGCACAGCTGTCTACAAGGGCCCTTGAGAAGAAGGCAGGGGCAGGTCTACTGATGCTCCCAACAAAGTCAGGATGACAAGGTATCTAAGCAAGTGACTAGAACAAACCCCTGTGAGACCTCAAACAGGCATTCCCTGCCTCCGCCATACTCTCCTCTCTAAACCCCTTTCTAGTGCATCAACAAGATTATAAATTTTTCTGGAAATTAAAGTTATTGGAGAGGTTGTGCCAATGGAGGACTTTAGAGAAGACACCATTCATCATGTGGCAGGTTGGGAACACAGCAGAAAAGCAGGGATATCTATTGAAAATAAAGGGGAAAAAATAACAACAAAACAAACAACAACAACAAACCTTCTTAATCAACTCTTAGGCAGGAGCTTTCAATGTTCTAGAGAAAGTTCTCCCAAAGCAGATAAATCTTTAATTGATTTATGTCATAAACAATTAAAATGAGTTTTCATTGCAAAGAATATGCATAGCAAGAAAGCCTTGTAAATTTTCCCTTAAAACCACAAAATAGTCAGCTTTAGCACCTGGCCCCAGGCCAAATTCTTCAAATGCCAAACCTCTGACAAGGGTAGAGAAGGAGGGAATGAGCTCACTGGAGAAGAGGCATTCTGAGCAACCTCAGAATTCTACTGGGGCCCAGACCCTTACCATCAAGAGGGGCTTCCATAAGAATTTTTGATGCATACTAGCTACAGAGCCACTGCACTAACCAAATGAACTGTTGCAAGTTGGGGTTTGTTATGATTTGGATATGAGGTATACCCACTAAACTCCTGTGTTGATGCAGGAATATTCAAAAGTGAAACGACTGGATTGTGAGATCTGAAACCTAATCAGTCCATCCTAATTTGTATGATCTAACTGGGTGGTAATTGTAGGCAGGAGGGGAGTGGCTGGAAGAGGTGGGTCACTGGTGGCAGGGCGCCCCGAAGAGTGCATCTTCTTGGTTCCCCCTTCCCTTTCTTTTTCTCTGCTTCTTCGCCTTTGGCCCAGAGCAATGGACTCAGCCAGCCATGGACTAAACCTCTGGAACCATGAGCCAAAGAAACTTTCCCTTTTCTAAGCTGTTCTTGCCAGGTGTTTTGGTCATGATGATGAAGTGCTTAAGATGTGCAGCAGGGTATCAACTCTGCTAAAAGGAGGAGGAAGTACTTTCAGGCAGAGGAAGCAAGCCAATAAAGCCTGGGCAGGGACTTCCCACCTGTACCTGGCCTGTCACCATATGTCTCTAGAAGGTTCCCCGGGAAGGGCAAGGCCTAGGGCAAGCAGCTCCCTGCAGAGGACCCTCCTGGAGCTGACAGCCATCAGGAGACTGTCAGCAGAGCACACCACCTGCAACTGTCAGCATGCCTCCTTTTCAAAGGAAACCTCGGTGGCACATTTCTGCAGTTATCACATCCACCTGTTCCAGAGACATAACCTATAATTTACGATTAGGTTTTAAAATATTAAAAGTTTAAATTTTAAAAGTAAAATAGAAAGAGAAAAAATATTTCCATTTGTACTTAAAGATATTTTAAAATTAAAGAAAGATCAACTGCAAGGAAATATTGCTCTTCTCATTTACTAAAAATTATAAAGATGTATTTATATCTATATGTGCAAGCAGTGTGTATTTATATAGAGAATTATCTGGAAGAATACTGCCAAAAATGTCCATTGTAATTATCTCTTGGTGCTATGATTTGAGAAATGTTTTCTTTCTTCTTAATATTGTTCAGAATTGTTTGTATTTTTGTAGCAAAACTCTAATCTTTGAAAACACACACAAAGATGTGCACACAAACCAAAAGCATATTTTTTTCTCTTCTCTCAAGGACTTCTGTATCTTACTTGTAAATCCAGGTGAGAATGCCATTATAGAGAAAGGAAACCAGATTAACTAAAGGCCTTGGGATCCAGTCACTCACCAACAAAATAGACTAAAAACTAGCTGATCTGTACCTCAGCTTCTGCACATATTAGCTAGAGGTGGGAAAAGCTGGAAAATCTATACGACCCCTTCCAACTCAAGTTTTATGATTCTAAGACAAATGTCGTCTACCACCTCCCTCATTGTTTTCTGGAATGGGAAACTAAATTTAACTAATAAATGAACAAAACAGTTTAAATAAAGGTATAGATTTACTATAAGAAAATTGTACTGGTGGCAATGAAGTTTGAGCTCTCTGTCAGTTACCAAAGAGCAGATTCCTTGGCAGGTCGCTGTCACAAACCTGCTGAGGCTTATGTTGCAATCTGATCAAACCAGAAATAAACAGATCTATACTCACAAAGGCAAACAGGGAACCAGGCAGCACTAGCCAGGAATGGCCTGCCAAATCAAACGGCAAATATTTATTTGGTCCTGTTAAATTACCAAAAAAAAAAAAAAAAAAAAAAAAAAAACTATAGATTACATGGGAACACAAAGAAGTAGCATTGGTATTTTGTCCTTGTCCTAAAAGTACTGGTCTCTCACTGTAATTCTCTGTGACATCTGGGACTATGAGCCAAAAAGGATGGTTCCCCTGGCTTCTCCTAAAAAGAATTCTTGCCTATTTATCTCCGTTTTAAGGCGTTCAAGGAGCAGTCTCTGAACTCTGAGAACAAGGACCCTTTGTAACATTCAATTATATATCTCTAGCACCTACCCTATTACTTGACACAAAACTAATTATTTTAAAAATGAACAAATGAATGAACACATACGCTCCTCAGGCTACATACAAGGACATTAAGGATATCAGAAAACACGCCATGCTTGGAATTAAGGCAAAAGAAAGAAATATATTCTTTCAGTGCTATACTGGAGCACTAACTAGGAGGTGCACCCAGGGATTATTTGATTCTTTAGGAGATACACCAGTGTTTGACTTGTTATTTGCCACTGATTAGAATTCAAATTTTGAAAAGTTACAGGTCAACTTAGACTTTGTAAAGTTACATGTTAACTTGGAGATTTCTATCCATTATAGATGTATATGATCTCTCTGGCTGGTAGAAATAAGAGCCCCAAATGTTAACTCATTTGTTGCCCTGCAGGACATGGACTAGTTTTGCATCTTCCCTAGCAATCTTATTCCAATAGTTACTCCAGCTCCTATAACTACACATCTCCTCAAATGCTCTTTGAACTAGCTTTAGCTTCCTCCTGGTTTCTTCATGAGTGAGTTAAATAAACCTTTTGCCATGTGCTGACTTCATATTTGTAAAAGATATATGTCTGTAACTTTTTAAAAAAATGATTCAATAAGAGAAATACAATAAAACTTAGTTTGTAGTCTAGGATAAGAGGAAGACATGTACATATACATTTATACTTTAGATTAGAAAAAGTACTGCTGAAGATCAATATAAAGAACCACTGAATTGCAGGGCATAAAAGAGATGGCTTTCAGCTTGCTTCGTAGCTAGGTTTGGTGCTCACTGTCAGGAATGTAAATCCTTGACCACTCCTTAAAAGAAGGGAGTGATCCTTTGGAAGGTACTTGGAAACACTAGACAATAGTTGCTTCTCTGCTGCAGTTGAGTGGGGTCCCAGGGAGTAATACCAGGAGTTACTTCCCTCTGAATGCCAGTTTCCAGCTCCAAAGAGACATAATTATTAGACAGCTCCCCAACCTAAGTGAGCTCATCTCCATCCCAGCTTCCTTCACTCCTCTTCAGGGGTATCTCACTGCAAGAAATGCACATCTTTTATTTGCTAAAAAGAGGGGAGAAATCAGTTTTATTAATGATGGGGCTGCTTCCTGATGGCAATAATCAAATCTAGATGGAATCGTACAACCTTCCCAGGCTTGGTCTATCCCTAGTCTACAAACACGTGAGGCTCCTTGTCATGGGTAAGGAGCCGAACAGGAGTCAGAACCAGTTAGATTTACAAGGACATGTTTACACATATAAAGCCAAGTCCAAAGTCTTTGGATGGGAATGTATCAGATGGGATATTCCCTTGCCTGACAAAATCAGAATGTGTTGTCTATGCAGTGATGAAAAAACTGCATTTGAAAGCCAGGTATGGTGACACACACCTGCAGTCCCAGTACCCAGGAGGCTGAGACGGAAGAATTGCTGGAGTCCAGGAGTTCAGAGCCAGCCTGGGCAACCTAACAAAACCCAGTAACCAACCATTCCTTCACTTCTACATCATTCAAACACAATAAATCTTTCGTTGATGTTGCACTAATCCTCATTCCCTTTTAACTACATGCAATTGTTAAAGCAAACTACAACAGTGTTGGGAGCTGAAGTAAGTAGAGGTCCATGGGATAGTTCCATCCTGATCAAAGCCAGGCAATAATTGTGAGCTTGAACTGAGATGCTCTTGCTCTGGGCACATGAGTGTATATACACAATTTCCCAGACCCATGACTGCCTTCCTCACCATGCCACCTTACACACGAGGAGGATCTTGATAAGAATCTAATGAACACCTGATTGAAAGGACAAATCCATGAATCATTCAGAGATGGGAAAGGACAGAGGATCATCCCTATTCCAAGGAGGTAAAACCTGAGACAAAAAGATTTAGTGTCATGCAAGAGCCACGAAGCAATTCTTCTGCTACATCAGACCCTTAAAAGATAATTATATATGTTTCTGGAAGATTAGAGATATTTGAGAGTGGAGATAAGAGCAATAAATATGATTAAGGAGACAAAAATCAGTTCTGTAAGAGAAATAAAATCATAGTGGCAAGGGTTAGATGAGACCAGGAACAGTTCTTGGGGCTTTCTTCAGTGACTGTGGCTGGAAGCACAATTTCATTACTAACCAGAAAACAACCACCACTAAGAGACCTTGATGCTGGACAAACAGCACATTATTTAAACTCTTGATTGTTTTTTTGTCAACGTGGCTTTAATTAACAATTCTTCGGCTCCTGGCCACCCGTGCATGCTCTTTGGTTTGAAAGTCCAAGTCTTTCCCCATCACCAGAAAGAACATCCACAGTGATTGGTTTCAGTTCTACACTCATGAATAAATATTATATTTGTGACCTTTAGCACACCCTCTAGGCAAGGATTATTATAATGAGAACACTGATCAGTTGCCTTGGCATGCACAGCAGGAAGACTCTGGAGGGAGGAAGGCTTTCCTGAAGGGAAAGGTAATTAAGCCCGCAACCATCTCCAAGGGGCCCTGCAAATATCCTGCTCAGTGATCTTTCAGACACCACCATCAGCCTCAGATGGCTCAGAAGCAGAGCTGTCCAGAGACAGGACAAGAACAAATGACAAAGCCATGTGTACGCTCTGAGGGTAAGATGCTTTAAAGGCCACAAGGCCACAACACGCTGGGATGTTGCCACTTCAAATCTTCCTTGGAAGCAGCAGAACCATAAATTCCAATACCAACAGAACTGGCCCTGGTCCACCAATAAAACTCTCTGGAACTTTGCCTGAGTCTACAGTGATAAGGTAAGCAGTGTAGATTAACAGCAGACTAGCTCCAATTCTGGACAAACGCACACACTTCACAAGTGGCTCCTATTGATTATTTTTTGTAAGTCTTTAACCCAACCAGTTAAATTATTTTCATAATATTTTTACACAGTCTCAAATTTTTTTGATGAGTTTGGGGCATAAATAAACCACACCAACATTTTTGAGGACTCAAGTTCACAAAATGTCACCATATAAGTTGATATTGACCAGTTGCTGTTTTTTTTTTTAATAATAAAAACAAAGCAAGGGACTGAAGGTATAGCTCAGTAGTAGAGAGCTTACAAGCATGCTCAGAGACCCTGGGTTCCAACCCCAGCATACACGAACAAACAAACAAACAAATAAAACTGACCAGTTCTTGAAAAAACATTTCATTTGTAGTACTCCAAAAACATATAGCAGAGCTAAGACCATATATGCCCACTGATATATCAACCAGCTTTAGCATACCATTAGCACTTTATATTTCCTTCAAGCTTCTGTATAATAAAAATCTATAGATACAGTTAGTCCATCCCCCTTCTCCTGACATCAGAGAAGTGAGTATCCTAAAATGTGTGGGTATCATTCTCAATTTCATACTTTGACTACATGTGTATTTCATAAAGAATCTATATTATTATTTAACATCAAATAGGTATTGTGATACAAATCTTTCTACAACATGTTTTTCAAAACTTTATATTTTTGAGATCTACAAATATTGGAAATGTAACCCAGATAACCAATTCTAATTGCCATATGGTATTCTAATTTAATTAAATGTTCATAGTGACCCTGTGCATGAAATGATGAGTAAATACCTACCCTCATTCTTAAAAGCCATGACTAACACACACTTAGTTCTGATTCAACAGTCCATGCTCTTCCTATTGCAAAACCCTCATTTATGAAAGCTGAGACTGAAAATTACAAAGGCTTCATACAAAACCCTGTGGGGTAGTAGATTAGAGAAAGGGAAAAAAGCCCTCTCTCTTACCACTGTCTCCAGATTCATCACGGTACAAACAAGGCTACCAACTCACAAACAGAAAATACTGAACTCCATACCCTGGTTTCTTTAAGTTAATATTCACTCTGGGAAATCTGAACATCAGGCAGACATTTGGTATCAATGAATTAATACTAAATTTTCTGAGGTGCGATAATGGTGGTGTGGTTACGTTAAGAAGGAAAAAGAAGTCTCTTAATATTTATAGAATTTAGTTTTACAGAATGAAAAGAGTTCTTCAGATTGCATAAAAATGGTATGCTTAGAAATGGCTAAGATAATCAATTTAATGGTATGTGCATTTCACCATAACTAGTTAAAAAAAGAAAAAGATATATTTGAGGATAAATTATGTCTTAGATTTGCTTTCCCTAATCCAGGGTAGTTAAAAATTAGACCTGAGTTGATAAGCGTTGAAACTAGATAATAGGGACATATGAGTTCATTATACTAGTCTCTCTACTTCCATGTTTAAAGTTCTCCAAAATAAAAGTTTTAAATACTAGTTTAGCCCAACATAAAAATAACTCCATTTCACTAATGAGCTGATTGACATTTAAGCTGAAATAAAAAGCAGCATATTTTTCAAATGCTAACATTGTTCTCATTCTGTGGTTCTAGAATGGACAGGGTTTCTCAAACCTGAATGTGCTTTTGAATCACCTCAGGCAGGACCTCGCTAAAACCCAGTTAGTTGCTGTTCAGTAGGGCTTGGGTGATGCCTGAAAGGTTTTCTGACAAGCTCCCTTGTGAAGGTGCTATCTAATGGTCATGCATGAGCCAGGCAATGGGGGACTTACAGGCAGCAAGTGTTTGCTAAGGGGGGAGCCAGCAATACTTTATTTATATTGCTTATCTGCATAGCAATGCTGCTGCTCTGCTCTGGAGAAAAGTCTCATCCCTTTGCACCCCAGGAAGAGGTATCACCATTCACTCCAAGGTAGAGGTCACACAAAAACAGAAGGCGCCTCACAATAAGGTTTGCACATTGGGGACAGCACTGTACATCTAAACTCATTAAATTACAATGAAAAATTATTGCCCAGACAGATTCTGATTCTAAATCTGTTAAGTAATGACTAAACCAAAGAAACACATTCAGAGGTCAAAGTTTAGATTCCCAGGCAACACTTGAGAACCATTAACTATAAGGAGGTCCAAAGGGCAAAATATCTTGGAAGTGCAAGTCAATTCCATGTGATAAAGAAATAAACTTCGTGTAAGCATGAGAATGCGTAAAAAAAATCACATCTCCGAAGAATCAAAAAAAGAAATTCTACTCATAAAAAAATCTTGTCCACAAAATACAGTGACTTCCTTTAGGATTGATGGTCACTGGGTTAACTTATGCAGTCTTCTGAGTCCAGAGACTGCTGGCTCTATTTGTTAGATGACCTGTGCCTAGCATACAGGACAATTCTTAAGGTGTAGGCAGGTAATCATGCCTCTCCCATTCAGAGAGCTCACTGAGTGTGAGACAAGTATTAAGCAATTTATATTAATTATTTCAATTAAAACACTTTGTCTTTACTAAGTCCTTCTCCTCTTTGCAAAGATATTTTCCTAAAATGTTAATTCTTGCTTCTTTCAGCAGGCAGTGATATAAAGAAAAGGTGCTAGCAACTCTCTCTGCTCTTGAACTGCAGATCTAAGCTGTCCAATACCTAGAGGAGCAGCTCAAATCCAGTGGCTCAAATCCAGCTGCTCACCCTCTGGGGGTATGATAGAGAGCTACTTGTGAGGGACAGGGAAGAAGCCTACCCATCCCTGCCTTAGTCAGGCCTGCAGTCAGCAGGAGAAGTCAGCATACAGAAAAATTAGTATATACTAACTGTCTGACACACACACACTCCATTCAGTGCAGGCTGGGGGGATCCTGACAAAAGGGCTGAGAGGTCTCCATTAAGATGGTTTGGAAGGACCTTGAGGTCACTTATAATATACAAAGAAGAAAAAATAGAAGCTAAGACACTGAGGCCTATAAGAAACAACACCAGCAAGTAGTTTGGAATGGCTGGAATGCAAAGATTCAGACTACTGGGGCCACTAGAAGAAAAGAAGTCAGTGAGTTGGTTAGTTTAAGAGGCTGCTTAGCCCTGGATCTCCAATTTTGTACTTAATTTTTAATTAATAGATATTATTCCTTAAAAAAAAAATCTATTGTGACTTTGCAAAACATCTGTTTTAGTTGTGACTAGCCCCAGAAGCTTTTCTTGAGGCCACAGTCTGCAGGGGAATTATAGGACATCTGCCCCGTCTTTGGAGTTTGTCAGAGAAAGATAAAGAAACATGTTCACACTCTGTTTTTAAGAGTTTTGAACCAGGGTGCCCTGAACCTAAACCAAAACCACTACCCAAAATATGAAACAGGGAGGCAAAAAACAATGTGTTCAGAGTCCAGACATGAAAGGAGTTTTGTGCATCATTTGCAACCTGGGCAATACAACAGTAAAATGTCATGGTTAAACTTTTTATCCACAATTAGAAACCACTTCTATCAGTCCTAGAATCAGACCCAGTCCAAAGACCTCCCACGGGAAAGAGGTAAGGTCCTGAACACCCACCTCCAGAGAATTAGTACCGAGATTAACAAGATAAAATCATAAAAATGTTGCTCAGTGGGGAAGAAACCCCCAAGAAAATCCCAGGGCAAAATTCAGAAGTGTCTTCTCTGTGAAGTACAGACTTCGAGAAATGTCCAATGCTACTTCTGAAACCACAGTGAGTCAGAAAAACAATTCCTTTCCCTTTTATTTCTTCCTCAGAATATACACAAACAAGAACTAAGGGCGAACTTTTCTTGACATCCTTCAGGTATTTATGGAAAAGTGCCTCCTTAGAATAAGTAACCGAGACATGTTCTGTCTCCCTTACAGGACAGGCCTAAGGATCAAGTGGTATGGAAAAGTTGCTTGTTGAGAATCAGCAAGGTGCAAACAAACTATATTCCCATCCTCCTGTGGACAGTCTGTTTTTTTCACAGATCACTGTGCCAGAGAAAATCCCAAAAGAAATAAAAGGACTGAAAAAAAAAATTTTTTTTTTCCTGGTATTTCCAGCTCTGTGTACTTAGGGAAACCATGATCTGGTTAAGTCTTAGGATTTCAAGAACTTGATAAACAAAAAGTTTCTACATGTCCTTTAAAGAACCCTGGGTGAGTTTACAGGACAGCAGGCTTGGCCTTGAATGCCTGATGGGACATCAAGACAAAAGGTAAAATCTGAGCTTTCCTGCATGATAAATTTTTCCGTTTTGTTCTGTAAGCAATAACTACAGGAAAGAAAAAAAAATCTACCAATAAAGTTTATAGTTGGCATACCATGTTTCTACCAGACTGAACAGGTACAAATTCATAAATTCTGAAAGCCATGAAGCAAAGTGATTATACTATCTTATAACAACCTTTGAAACAAGTGAATTTCAACAAAAATGATTTATGCTATGAGAATATAGCATTAAGTCATAACAGCCATCCTCACATCCTCCCATGGCAGGTGGTTACTGTTACAAGATGTACATGCCTCTCAGGAATCCTAAATATCAGGTCCACACAGAGCAAAAGAAAGAGGGAAAAAAGATGATCATTTTTAATATTAATAATAAAACTCATAGATTGTGTCAAGTGGGGAAAAATGATAATGACACCCCATATCCAGGTCTAAGGTTGTTGCATTGTTAGAGGGTTTTTGGTTGTTGTTTTTTATCATTTCTTAACAGCGTATCCCACAAAAAGAATACCTCTTGGGGGAAGACTTTAATCAAATATTTATTTACAACACAAAACACACATCATGTTCTGACATGTATGAAGTTCCTCTAGAAGTTTCCTGTTCAAATTAATTGACTCATTTTAACTCAAATAAGTACGTAAGGGCTTACTTTGATCTTCCTAAACTCAAGATCTCAGCTCACTCCCCAACGAGGTAATTCAGTCTTAGATAAAAACAAATGTACATGTCCCCAGCTCCATTTTCTCCTCCCTACCACAGACCAGTTGTCAGGGGGACTCAGGCCTATATCAGGAGGCCACAGGCCACCTCAGCAGGCCTCAGTGTCACCACAAGCACTACATCCCATGGTTAGTACCTTTGACAAGCCACTCCTACCTCTGGGCTTCCAATTCCTGTCAGAAACAATGACAGCTGCCACTTTTCTGAAATACACACCACCATGTGTCAGGTATCAGGCTAAGAATGTTTTATGCTTAAACCTCGCAAATAACTAGTGAATTGCATCATGTCAACAATGACATACAATAAGAGTTAGGAAAAGGCAGGTCAGGGATTCTGACCAAGGATTGTCTCACTCCAAAGTCCTTGCTCTTTGCTCCTTCCTCATCTCTACAAAGCATTAAAAAAAAAAAGGGTTGAGCCTGGATGCTGGCCAAGAGTCTTTCTAGACTGCACACTCATTTCCAATAGTCCTAATCACCAGGCTCCCAGTTCCATACGTCTGAACTCCTCTTGCTCCTTTTTAATCAGGTGCACTGGGCTTGACAGGCTGGAAAGGGCAGGGATCAGACACAGGACAGAAGGCAGCAGCAGGGCAGCTCTGGCATTTTATGAAGAACCCTGGACTTTCCCTTTCTCATTCCAGTGTCTCACACACAGCTGGAGCCCTGTGGCCTTCTGTCACCTGCCAGCACACTTGCCAGCCCTCCATTCGCTTTAACCAAGAGTGAAATTCATCCCCCAGCCTGTGTCCAAGAAAAAGTCCTAGAAAATAATCAATTGCTAAAAACTGCAAACTGGGGCCTAGGGTGTGGCTCAGTGACAGAGTTTGTATGCAGTGCGTCTAAGGCTCTGAGTTTAAGTAGCACCACCACAAAAAAAAAAAAAAAAAAGAGAGAGAGAGAGAGAGAGAGAGAGACCCTAACAAACTAACCTGCTGGCTTGATGTTTTATGTACACTAACTCATTAAAGTTGCAAAAATCTCCATATTTACTTGTTCATGTATTCAACATATTGAGTACCTTTTCTCTATGCCAAGCAGTGCACCCAGTGCTGGGAGATAACATTAGCCATATATGTGTGAGTATTGAAAAGGCTCAGGGATTAGGTGACTTCTCAAGACAGGGACAAAGTGGAAGAGTACAAAGGTTCACAAAGCCTATCATAAGCCTGAAACAATATAGGTGATAATGCTCTCAAAACATCTCCAGTGGGCTGGGGGTATAGCTTGGTTGTAGAGTGTTTGCTTCACATGCACAAGGCCCTGGGTTCAATCCCCAACACCACAAAAATTAAAAAAATAAAAAATAAAAAATAAAAACTTCAGTAATTCACTGCTTAATACCCAACAACATAAAGTACTTTCCAAATACATCATCTCATTTAACTCACTGGTTATATGGCTTATTTTATTTTTCCATATTCTCAAATACTGAGTAGTACAATAAAAGTAATTTTGTCAAGTAGTATAGTAAAAGTAATTTTGAAGGTGGGAGGGTGACTCAGTAGAAATAGAACACTTGCCTTAGCATGCCTGAGGCCCTGGGTTCAATCTATGCACCACAGGGGAAGGTCTAAAGCATGTCACCTTTTAAGTTCTGATGAGTCACAGGCCCTCAAGTTAGAGGGACAAAACCCTTCTTCCCCTGCATAATAATTAAGCCCAATATGCCCATCTGTGGGGAAAAAAAAAACCCACAAGAGTAAATCACCTCACAAATAGCAAATATTCTCTTACCAAACAACCTATTTCTTAAGCTACCTCCATGAATTTAATTCTGCATACATTGGCGGCATCTCTTCTCTGTATCAAGATTTATTTATTTTTCTATCTAACCAAAGCAACCCTCCTAGGGACCTCACTCACACTGGTAGTTAGGTGGAAAAGGAAAAAAGAGATGGGGAGAAAAAATAAGGTTCATTTCCAGTCTAAAGGGAGCAGTTTGGTTCTGGGTCATCAATAAAAGTACCTCACACGGCCATTATTTTCCACGACAAATGATAAATCCAGACTTTCATAGTGTCACCCGAATTTTTAAATGTTGCCATCTAATTTCGTATGTTTGTTTTTAATACAACAGGGGCAAACAAGGTAGGGTTGCAAGCCAAATTGAGGCTGCAGATTGATGATTTATAACATCTGGATTGGAATTAACAGATGTGACAGAAAGAGAGCAAACACAACCTCATAAGAAATACTGACTTTTGCTATTTCCAAACTGGTAGGAGAAAGCAGGAGGTAGGCATGTGAGAATCCACTCTGAGCAGGGAGAGATGGCAGGAGCTGCCACCTGCAGAACACCTTTCTTTGTTGGAGCTTCCTTCACAGGCGAGTGGGACACCAAATGAGGCTCTGACTGACACTGCTGCATAGGGTGCCTGGCACCTAGTAGTCAAGAAATGTTCATTCTTTTGCAGTTATCATGGTTACTAGCTAGGACAGGAAAAGCTCGACTGCATCTGCCACCCAGCAATGTAACCTCCAGCGAGCGACAGTCAGCCCTCCGAATTTGGGGGGCCCACATCCATGGATTCAACCAAAATTGCCTGGGGAAAAATAAACAAAACTGCACTTATACTAAACATGTACAGACTGCTTTTTCTTGTCATTATTCCCTGAACAATGCAGTATAATTCTTCAGGTGGCATCATATTGCGTTAGCTATTATAAGTAAGCCAGAGATGACTTAAAGTCCAGGGAGGATGTGTGCAGGTTATATGCAAACACTAGGCCTTTTCATGTAAGCGGCTTGAGCATCTGCAGAATTTGGTATCCTCAGGGGTCCAGGAACCAATCCCCTAAGGAACTCATAACATCTCTAGCTCAGTGTCATCATCTGTAAATTGTGCTGGCATAGACCAGGCATCAAGAAATGTCAGCTATTATTGTTGTTACAGAGGTGACAGGAAGCCCTTTCTGCAGTAAAATGTGATATATAAAAAAAGGAAAAACTCAAGATGCTGTGAACACAAGCCAGACATTATAACAGATTATTTTCAAACAGTTTAATTGGATTTTAGGCATATTATTTAACCCATCTGCACCACAATTGCTTGGTTTGTAGAATAAGAAGTAACAAAATAACTTATTTCATTGGATTTGTGGGGTCAAAGCATTTCATCCACTATCAAGTGTCAAGGAAATATAATCATTATTAGCCCCGATATTAAGTATTAAATTTCTATTCCACAAAACATACCCATGAGGACTACCAGAAAGTACCCATGGAAGTAACAGTTCCCTATGGCTATGCTATGAATTGTGCTAAATAGCAGCCCTGCCAATCATACTTGTCTGGTCCATCTTTAGCTCACTGGTCCTCATATCCATCAATTCCTAGAAGTTCAGATAATTCTGTCCCCATTTTATAGATGAGGACATAGAACTGGGTTTCTGAATCCAGAGCTCATCCCCATGTTGCACCCTGCCTGCCTGTGGGACACACTACTGCCAGGGACAAAGGCTTTAGGGCACAGGAATGGGTTGGGGTATCTTAATTAAGGAGTCTGCTAAATTCTTGTTAATTCCCAGTCATTGCTTATTCATATGGCTAGTACAGGCAGACTCGGGGCTAATATTACAGCAATCCAAAAGCAGAACATAGCTCTATAATTACCCTAATGTTTCTAATAGAGTTACACAATGGGCATAGAATTATGTACAGAGGGGGAAAATTGTATTAGACACCTCTGAACCTTCTAAATTGCATTACTTAGAACCTTGGCAAATGAGCAGTAAGTATTTAAAGAAGATTAAGATGAATTTCTCATTTGGTGTCCTACTTAATTTGCACGACAATATTTGGCTGTCACCTTCAGTGTAAACTGCTCCGGGCCCTCCTGATGCCTTCCACATTGCAATTAATACTCTGCTGGGCCACAGCACAACGCTGTCACACCAGGGCAACAGGGGCCAGGTGACCAACCTCCCAACAAGGTCAAAGCCCCTCTGGAGTCACCCTTCTGAGAGCCATAGGAGGGGATCTGGGCTTCCCCATGTGTCATGTGACATGACATCCTGGCTTCCTCAAATGAGAACAGAAACTGCTCTCCAGAAACTCCCTTCGAAAATAAATCACCGTCCCCAAACCACCACCACAACAAATCTCCACATCCGACCCAGAATTTCAAAAGTTGAGGTATGTAACACACATTTTCACACCACTAAGAGAGAGATGAGTATATATGGAATCTAAAATCACAGACCCCGAAAAAGAAACCCAGTTTCCTCATTTTATAGAGGAGAAAGTTCGGGCTTGAGAGAGGAAGTGACTTCCTGAAGACAACCAAGTCGTGCAAGACAGAAGAAGGTCGCAAATACCCAGAGATTTTGAGAAAACACTGCTTTCCCTGGAACATCCGGGAAACATCATGAACAATTCTCAGCACACTGAGGGGAACCCCACTGCCCGCTTCTCAGGGTCCAGCCCCCAGGCCCTCCCTGATGCCCAGGCACTTTCTCCTCCCCACTCCAGGGTGGGATGGCCTCTGCTCTTCAGAGACATCTTCTTCCCTCCCTCCTGGCTTTGGAGTACAGTATGGACCCCCTCAGCCTTTCCCCCAGCCCTCTACCTGGCTTCTCCTGAGGTCTGTACCTCTCAGCACAATAGTGAAGGAAGGAGGTGGGGCACGGGCGCAAAAGGACAGTCAGTGTAATAATCCACGATTGGGTCAGATCCTGAAGATGGGGGCTGATTGGACAGGAAAGGCAATCAAATGCTAATACCTCCAGAGCCATTCTCCCTCCTCCTCCACCTGTTGCTAGGTTACCTGCTTACAAGGGAATGGTTCCTCCCAAGAAGTTGTTAATGAAGTACCTCCTGGGCAGCTCCTTTCCTGCCCATTGGGGCAGACACAGAGAGGCATGCCCGGAAGGCTTCTTGCCCACCTTTTGGTCAGTAGTCACATAGGCAAGAAAAGGGGAGAAGGAGGGCATGAAAAAGGAAATTTAAAACCTATAAAAGGGGTAGGACACCCTCACTTCCTTGCACATCCAGCTCTGGGGCTCCGTCTCCCGGGAGAAGTCTATCTGTGTTCTGTCCTTTAAATAAAGTTTCCTGGGTGGGGATGTGGCTCAAGCGGTAGCGCGCTTGCCTGGCATGTGTGCGGCCCAGGTTCAATCCCTAGCACCACATACAAACAAAGATGTGTCCGCCGAAAACTAAATAAATAAATATTGAAATTAAAAAAAAAAATTTGAAAAAAATAAATAAAACTTGCTTCCTACGCTTGCCTTGGTATTTCTCAGGTGTTCAGTCTTCAACATCTGGGGAAAAGGAACTCGGCCCTGATTGATTCTCATCACCCAAATCAATAGGAAGGCAATGGGAGTTGGAGCAACAACCCAGGAACATTTAAAAGCTGCCAGAATCTTATAAGCTTTTTGTGCCTAATATACAATTTAATTTTTTCTGCAAAGGCAATTAGAGTTTCTTCTACTCCTGAGACTGAGGCTGAAAGTCCATCCCCCACCAGCCTCCTCCCTTCTTTAAGAAGCCCTTTTCTCCTTGAAACCCAACACCCCTTCCCTCCACCTCTCACCTAAGCAAAAGAACACACATTCTAAGGAGGGGTGCACCCATTTCACAGGGCAGCTGCTCCTTCAGAATTCAAAATGTCAGCTTAGCCAGGTGTGCTGAAGTACACCTGTAATCCCAGGTGTACCTCTCCTTTAGGCTTTTTGTAACCTAATCCTATACACAAAGGTATCGATATGAAATCTCTTTGTCTAACATCTCCTAGCACATTCTTTCCAAGCTCTTTACAGTCTCCCTCAGAAGAGTCTTCTGGCAACCCACCCATGAGCAACTCCTTGTTCACCAACCCTTTCCACTTATGGGGCTAGTCACTGAGCCCTACAGAAGCAGGAAACAAGGGACCTGCTGGGGAATTTCTACATGGTACCAACTTCTCTTTAGGTCAAGGAACCTGGAGGAGTGTAAGTCTTTCCTTAACCTTTACTTCTAGTCCAGTGCCCACCTTCATTTTACTAGTAGATGCCTGACCTCCAGCACCACCTCAATCCTCAGGAAGATTAGTGTAATCCTGAACCTCACAGGCACACTTCTGGGTGGGAGCACCACACTCTCCCACACCCACATCCTACAACCATCTCTAGGTCATATCTCCCCTAAATGTTTCCCTCACTTCTTTGCTGTGTAAAAATTATTAGTATAAGTATCAGATTCAAAATGTCAGCCTAGCCAGGTGTGCTGAAGCACACCTGTAATCCCAGTGGCTTGGAAGGCTGAAGCAGGAGCATTACAAGTTCAAAGCCAGTCTCAGCAACTTAGCGAGACTCTAGGTAAATTAGCGAGAGACTGTTTCAAAATAAAAAATAAAAAGGGCTGGGGATGTGGATCAGTGGTTAAGGGCCCCTGGGTTCGATCCCTGTTACAAAAAAAAAAAAAAGAAAAAAAATGGTCAACTTAATTTCATTTTCTGGAACCCAACCAGGCAAGAAACTTTCAATCCAGGCAGGCGGGCAATCACAGTGAGATGGGGGTGGGATGGGGGGCTCTCTTCCCTCCTGAAGGTTGGGTTTGCAGAGTAGCCAGAATAAGCATCCTGCTTGGCCAATCCCACACTTTTTGAAATGTCCAGGAAACTGTTAAAAGCAAAAGAAACTTATTTAGTTTCCTGGGAAATCTAGCCTTTGTTTACTTATAAAACTTGAAAAAGAATCCCTAGGAGCTCTATCCTATCTACTCAAGAACATGTTGAGCCAAAACGTCTGCATGAAGAACGGCACAAGCCCCTACTCAGAGGACTTTATTCTACTTCTCTGTTCCCAGGCTGGCAGACTAATCTTATTTAGGGAGGAGGGGAAAATAAACTTTCCAGTACAGACACAGAAGGGAAGGACAGTTTCATATACCCTGCTAGTAACAAGAATGTGCAGTAAACTTATCCTTAAAACAACCCTATGAAGTTAAGGTCCCCTCAAAATCTTTAAACCAAAACAGGCTACGAAATTAAGATGAAACACGTTCTTTTTATCCCTGTTCTATAGACAAGGAAACTAACACTCAGGATTGTTTGCCCAAGGTAACCTAAGACCCTCAGGCTAAATCCATGTTTTCCCTATACCGCCATGCTTCCTTTGTGCTCATTTCCTCTTCTTTGGCATGACTACAACCCTCCTCTCCCCTCAACATCCAGAAGGACCAATGCAATGGCACTCTTCACCCCAAACAGTGAGACTTAACACAAAACTGCAAGATTTTTCTGTAAGAACATTACTGCTAGAAATGAGATCCTCCATGACAGTCCAGCAACCTGTTAGCATCTCCTAGATATTAACAATGCCACAATTCCTTAGTTTCAAGTATCTTAACAGACAATAATCCAGCAGCCATTCTTTGATGTTGGGGGGAAAGTTCCAATGATCAGGTGTCTTGGATGGCACTGCAGGAGCTTGCTTGTGGCTGTGGACCCCTACCAAGAGGATGTGGGATGAAAGGCATGAAGGTCCCTTCAGAAAGGACAGGATAGGACATAGTAGGGAAGAAAGCTAGGGAGACCCATAGCTCCCTTCTCATGTAAGTCTAAAGTGAACCATGAAGCTGTGACAATGAATGACAAATTCCTCCATGACAGAAAGAGAGAAGAGACAAAAAAGAGAAGATGGGGAAATAATAACAATTCTATTATAGCAAGCTCTTTTTTTTCCCTCAGTAGATCAAACAACTCTCTGGGAACCAGAAGGTATTGATCATAATGGGGTAAAAGATGATCACACTGAGGTCCAGAGAGGTCACCAAGCTGGTGGGTCAGTAATTGCAAGAAGGCAAGGTTTCCTGATTCCTGGCCCAGGGCTCTTCATGCTCACAAGCCTCAGCAGAGATGAACAGGAGACCCCACTCACTTGGGGATTAAGTCAGAAGATTACAAATTCCCATACTACCTGGCTTATGACAAAAGTGGGGCTTTTAAAATGTCTTCTTTGATATAAGGAGAGTAACTAAGAACAGAGCAGGGAGGAAGAGCATGAGAAGAAGATTAACATTAAACAGGGAAGAGAGGTGGGAGGGAAAGGGAGAGAGAAGGGAAACTGCATGGAAATGGAAGGAGACCCTCAGGGTTATACAAAATTACATATAAGAGGAAGTGAGGGGAAAGGGAAAAATAATACAAGGGGGAGAAATGAATTACAGTAGATGGGGTAGAGAGAGAAGAGGGGAGGGGAGGGAAGGGGAAGGGAGGGGGATAGTAGAGGATAGGAAAGGCAGCAGAATACAACAGACACTAGTATGGCAATATGTAAATCAGTGGTTGTGTAACCGATGTGATTCTGCAATCTGTATATGGGGTAAAAATGGAAGTTCATAACCCACTTGAATCTTAACATATGATATGTCAAGAACTATGTAATGTTTTGAACAACCAACAATAAAAATTTTTTTAAAAAGTGGGGCTTTCAAATGTTTGCTCCAAATTTTTTAAAAACACCATACTGGTCAAATCAAATGCATACACAAGGGAAACTAAGTGAATAGGCAGCCAGTCTTAAACGTAATGCATATAAAATGAGAAGCAAATATCCAGTTTTGACTGTGGGACCACAGGGGTATTGTTATTGATGCTAAAAATCCAAATGCCCACCATGTATTATCTGACATATACATATACTGCTTTTTTCAAGTACATACAGATGTCATTAAAATAGAATTCAAAATAATGAAATGCTTAACTAAATTCAGTGTAAGGGTTTCATAACTATACATTTTTCCCAGTGAATTGACAGCAAAAATATTTCCAGTACTATTTGATCTCATAATTGTGTGTAATTATATGTGATGCTAGGGATTGAACCCAGGATCTTACTATTTCCAGGCAAATGCTTTACTACTGAGCTATGCTCCCAGTCCCATGATCTCACACAACTTTTTTATTGAACATAAAAGGATTCTCACATTTAGAAAAAGTTAGGATTGACTAGACTAGATAATTTCTAAAAGTCCCTATTTTAAATGCTACAGAGAGGTGGGAGACTAGGAAAGGAAGATACCAAACATACCAAGGAATGTATCTAACATGCAGAACACACATGGCCATCCCAGTGCCTCATCATGAACAGTGACCACCCAATGGCCCAAGTTCAAGAACAAAAGAAAAATGATCAACAAGACCAGAAGTATTTGCTGAACACCTTGCAAATATTGATGGCAAGTACAAAAAGACAAACAGAACCATAAAAGGCCATCCCTTGCTGAGATTTTATGAAGTGGGAAAGCACCAGACTTAACCACAAATAATTTCAAATTCATAACTGACCAGTGCAACCAAGAGATCTACAAGTCTGGCACACCACTTGAGGGGGATTTGGCCTGTGCTGGGCCAGTGTGACTGACAGGGTGAGGCCATCGGAGGCTGGGGACAGAGGCCAGAGACACTGTAGAGCTGGAGCACGGAGGCTTTCCAATCACAGCCAGAGTGCCTGGCTTTCACCCTGCCACGCAGTGCGGTGACAGTCCCTCACAGGATGCCATCACAGCAGGTAAATGAGAAATTATAAACATCAGTCCTGTGAGTTCCTACAGCATCCAGATGGGCTCACCACTGGAGGACACGTCCATTCCCATTACAACTTTAATTGCTGGGGGAAAAAAGACGAGTAAGGAGGTTGGAATGAGGTTTCTGTGAAGAATCCAATTCCAGTCCTCGGAATCACAAGCACCAGGATGTCAAGAAGCTCTTTCAACCCAAGGACGGATTCTGTAGCATAATGCCAACGTGCTTCAGTGCTTTAGAGACCATATACTAATATCAGCCCTTACAAAGCAGGGAAACCAGGCACAATTATTTAACAAATTATTAGTCACTTTTTAAAAAGGGGCACAACAGGGGCTGGGGATGTGGCTCAAGCTATAGCTCACTCGCCTGGCATGCGTGCGGCCCGGGTTCGATCCTCAGCACCACATACAAACAAAGATGTTGTGTCCACCGAGAACTAAAAAATAAATATTAAAAAATTTTAAAAAGGGGGGGCACAACACTAAAAAGGCTGATCTCTTAGTTCACAGGAAACCAATTCAATTTATATATTTTGAACTTCTTAGAAATACATTTGGCATTTGCCCTTCTCCAGGGGAGAAAAATCTGTTCCCCATTATCCCCACAATGATGGACTACATTAACTATGTCCTAATTAAATCTTCTAAATCTGGAATAAAAATGGGGGGGGGAGAGGAAAAAGAGGGGAAATCCTGCATCTTCATAAAACTGCCCTAATTTGCCCAATATCAAGGGCCCAGTTGACTTTTATGCAGCTTAAGTCAATCAATTAGCTAGAATACACTCCCTTACTTTCAAAGGGAGGAGGCTGTGGATGGGATGAGATTGCATACAAAGGAATATTCAATAAACAAAAACCACAAGCATCAAAAGAATGTTGGTCCTAAGGGCTGCCAAGGAAAGCTAGATGACAGAGTGAAAAGACTTTGGACCAGGAGCCAGCACAACTGGCTTCTAGGACAGCAAAGCCACCCTCTTCTCCACTCTGCCCACTAGCCCTCCCCATCCTCCTTGCCATGCCTGCCCCCCCCCAACATACACACACCATGTTGTATGCCATTGAGCAAGATCTGGCAGTCAGTTCTGGGAAGGTGCAAGGAAGGAATGATGGTACCCAGCTGCCTAGGTTTGAACCCAGCCTCTACTACTAGCCTGAGCAAGTGATTTCAGGACTTGAGCTTCCTCATCTGTGAAGTGGGGATAGTAACGATTCCCTCCTTGCAAGCATGTAGTGAGGACTGAATGGGTTAATGATTATACAGCACCTGGAACCATGCCTGGCAAACAGTGGGAAAGTTTCCCAATCTCATTGTTCTCATCACCACCACTGTTTGACCTTGAGCAAATCACTGTCCACTATGGGGGTTAAGTTTCCCTCTCAATAAAATGGTGCAGTCAGGTGGCTTGATCTCAGGAAGACTGTCGCTGGCTTTACTCCTCTGCAATTCCTCCAATCCTGTTACAACTCTAAACCTAAGGCTCTGAGCGCCCAAATCAGCAAAAGGAAGGGAAGAGAGTGCCGGTCCCCTCCTCCACCAGGAGGTAGACCAGCCAGTGGAGCCACTTCTCAAGCACAGTGAGGGCCAGCCAGCCAGCCTTCCCTATTCCAAATACAGATTTTCCAAGATGAAAATATTCATCACAACGCTCAAAGCCATGAGATCTGCACGGTGTAAGAAAAGGACACACTTCAGAGGAAAGACACCAGAGAGGGAGAGATAGGGAACAATCAAAAGACCAAAGCAAACACGACAGACCAAAAATACACCCTGCCCATGAGGTTATCTTTTTTAGCATCCTTTCTCTAACAGCAATTAAGAGAACTTCAAACTACAAGGCGGCTTTGTAGCAGGGAAAATGTTCCCAACCTTGAAGCATAACCCTCTGGAACGACTTCCCTTCTTCCCTTCCTTGTCAAAGCCAGGCAGAGTCCTCCCTGGGGAGCAAATGCTATGGGGTCAACCGTCTCATGTGCAAACACCTTTCTCAGGAGCAGTTATTACCCAACATTTACTCAGCCTCCACTCTGACCAAAAGTAAGTCAGAGCCCGTGAAGATCAAATTTCTCCTCCTTCCTCAACCTCAGTTTCCATGACTGTAAAATGGAGGACAGAGGACATCAGGCACCTAATTTCCAAGCTTCTTAGGAGCATTAAAATTGTAGCAGTCCCTCGATGACTTCCAGTTCCCATGGAAAATGTTTTCTTGTTATTTAAAATGAAATTTTTAAAAATGCAGAGTTATTTGATGTTTTCTACCTGAAACTAGACATCTTGGGTTCACACCCCCCACTCCACTAGTAGCTCTGTGGCTTTCTACAGATTATTTTTCTGTGCTTCGAACTTCTCATCAGTGAAGGAAGATAATATTGCCCATTTCACAGTGTTGTTAGGATTGATACAGATAATAAAGGTAAAGTATGCAAGGCATAGTGGGGCATTCTAGAATCACAGATATGGGGCAACTTGATGAGACCCTGTCTCAATATGAAATTTAAAGGGCTGGAAATGGAGCTCAGTGGTAGAACACTTAGAAGCCCTAAGTGCTATCAAACCCAGGCCCACCCTGGGTTGGATCCCCAGCACCCCATAACAACTTAAAAAAAAATCAATAAATGTAAAATACGAAACACTTAGAAATGTGCCTAGAACATAGTGAACATTATTTTAGTGTGGTTATCATTATTTTCAAGATTACACAGCTAGTTTTTCTATTTAAAAAACAAAACATTTAGAAGACTGCATGCTAGGACAGACAGACAGACACACACACACACACACACACACACACACACACACACACATACAGCAGGTACACAAGAAACTTGGGTTCTAGTTATGATTCTGCCCAAAACTAACTGGATGTTCTTGGAAGAGCTTCTGCCCCTCCAAGCCTGGGATAACCCAAGGATCTCCCTGAAGTACTCAGACAAGAGGGGACAAACACAGGCACAGTGTTCCATGTGACCTAAGTTTTTAAATCCAATGGTATTTCTTTTAAATATGATTTTAGTCTCAATACTTAAAAAAGTTTAGAATTTCTCATAAAAATTCAAACACCCTAAATTCCACCCTCATGGTGGTTTTTAGAGTGTGATCCCTGGACTAGCAGCAGCAGCAGCTGTATCACCTGCAAACCTGTTAGAAATGCAAATTCTCTGGCTCCAACCCAGACCTACATAATCAGAACTCTGAAAGTGGGGACTGGCAACCTGTGCTGAACAGGCACGGGATGGATACAGGCCCAAGTAGACGAAGGACATGGTGTTGAGGCGCATCGGCCACTGGCAGACCCAAGGGCAGAGGTGATCTCAGTTCATGGCGGCACGCCCCCCCCCCATGCCCTGGGTTCTGACACTGAGCCACCCACCAACACGCTCATTCCCCTACATCCAGTCCCCGAGGGCCTTTGGCACCCTGGCTCTAATCTAGATGACCCACCTCTTCTCACAAGAGGGCGATGAGCCCCTGGGCACCGTATGCCAGTAGGACTGTGTTGCTCTAAATCAGAAGCACAGCCTGTGTGCAAGCAGGCTGCGCACACCAAGGGCACAGTTGAAAGAACAAACTGTTGAGTTTCCTTTATTAATCACAACACAATCCGCACAAGCAGCTGCTATTAAGAACAGCTGCAGCTGCTAAAAGGATGATCTTGAGGCAGACTAGAAAAAGCGCGTCCAAGTTGAATGCCAGTCCAGGCATAGCAGGCACGTGGAGACCTGCAGGCTTCTGGCTTGGTTCTGCCTCCCAATCCCAAGGACTCTCTGCCCAGAAATCGCCCTCCTTCTTCCACTCCCCAAGATCCATGGGACAGGGTAAAAGAGAAGGTTTTAGATTCAGCACAATACAAAGGGTGACCTTCAAAGGACTTGAAATTGACCCCACCTCAACCCCTTGGAAAGTGAGCTACTAGACTTCTCTTGATCTTTTCTTCTGTTGTGAAAAAAAGATACCCTAATACTTACTTCATAGGGTATTACAAGATATGTCAAATGATATTCTGCATATGAATGCATTTTGTATACTGTAGAGGACTAGATACAAAACAAAGGCTTTCTGTCCTGCAAGAAAGCTTCAGTTTGCCCCATAAATCATCAAATGTAGGACTTACTGTTTCTAGCCTAGGGCAATCAGAGGTGAAATCAGAGAATCACAGGGCCACAAAGGGCCTTTTATGCACCTGTAATCCATCCTTTCTTTGTTACTCTCACCTCCACCCCTATCCCTGAAGGCCAGTGACAAGAGCCCAGGCAGAGGTGGGCCCACCTGGGAAGCATCCACCTGGAAAAGGTGCACCCTCAGGAAGCTCACCTCATTCCTCAGTCCAGGCCTAATCCTATCATCCTTCCTCTCAGTAGAAGCCACAGAGACAGGCTATAAAGCAAGCAGCCTTGAAAACTGCAAAGTTCCCCAACACCTCCACCTCAGGGCCTTTACATCTGCAGTTCTACCTGGAGTAAGCTTCCATCGGTTCTTCAGAAGGTTGACTCCTTCTCCTTTCATACAAAACGTCTGTGTTTCAAGGAAATCTCGTCTATCACTTTTCACTCCATCCTACTCAGTTAGCCCCCATCAAAATATTCTGTGCTTCTCATTTTTCTTACAAGACACATCCCTGTTTATTTGCATGTTTAATCTTGTTAAATCCTCCAGAGAACAGAAGCCTATGGAGGCAGGGATCTTTCTTCTCTTATTCACCGCTCTCTGTACTTACATAGTAATTACACTAGCACACTGTTGGCACATCAACATATGCTGAATGAATTTATGAATTAATAAGTGAATGCTTAACACCACTGTGATACGCACTGTAGACATTCAAATACTAAGGTGGAAGAAAAAAAAAACCTAAACAAGATGTATACCAATTCCCACTTGCGACTTGACTCAAATTATAAATAGTAATCAAGTCTTCCTGTTTGGAGGAAAAAAATATATAAAAAATATAGAAACAAATTGAATAACAGCTCCCCATGCCCACTATATTCATAGCAACACTGTCCCTAGTTATCTTTTTCTTGTGCAGAGGGAATTCATGAAAAGGCACTTAAGTGGATGAAAAACAGATAGCTGTTTCCTGGAGACAGGGCCTCACAGAATGGCATAATTATGAACTGTCCTTAAAGAGATCACTCAGCTGGCAAGCACTTATCCAGGCTCATTGTAAACACCATCACAGACACTAAGAACCAGTTGGGCAAGGCCTACAAACCAGACCTGGAGAATGCATCTCTAGATGCTCTAGAACTTGTGCTTACCCACACCACTCTCACTGCATAGCTTAGGGTTAGGAGAAGGGCAGAAAAGCCCAGAGGTGAATGAAACCTACTTGCCCTATCATCCTGGGCTTCTTCCAGCAACCCATGAAAGATGTCTGAGGATAGAACAGCCCCTATAGAAGCTCTTTGCAGGCAATGTACTGCAGCAGAAGCACTTGATAGCAGGATTGTCTCTTGTTCTCTCAGCTTATTCTGAAACCTTGAACTAAGTCATATCACCACCTCCAAGTCTCAGTACCCACATCTGTAAAGAGGAGCAAAAAGTTCCTACACACCCTTCTTTAAGGCCTATCCTGAGGATACTACACTAGATGTGAATAGAGATTATAATCTATAAAACATTGCTTACTGTGATAAAAAACAAACTGCTATTATTTGATGGCAAATAACAGTCATTTATTACAATAAAGAATTGCTACAATTGGAGCCAGGAACAGTGGTGCACACCTGTCCCAGTGACTTGGAAGGCTGAAGTAGGAGGATTGTAAGTTCAAGAACAGCCTCAGCAAATTAGTGAGGCCCTCAGCAACTTAAGGAGACCCCAGCTCAAAAGTAAAAAAAGGTTGGGGATATATCTCAGTGACAAAGCACCCCTGGGTTCAATCCCCTGCACCAAACAAACAAACAAACAAATTGCTACAATTAGGATCCCAAAGAAAGCATCTAATCATTTGGAGGATGACTGATAAGTCTATGGAACACCTTACTGGGAAAGACAACTAGTTTCTGCTTTACATTCTGTAAGGCCCAAGAGTAGGCAGGCAGAGGTCCACTTGCTCTTGGCAAACCAGCAATCACTTTGGACATATCTAATACAGACCTAGGTAGGGTGAGTATTAAGGAATACAGAAATATAAAATGTAGAAAACAATCCTCTATAGTCCTGTACCCCTTAAGGAGATAACATCAAGATTTTTTGGACTCCAGAGAAGATGCTAAGAGCCTGGCTTAATAGAAGAGGAAAATCAGAGCGACAAGGTCAGAAACTGCTCATTTCTTAAAAAGCACTTCAAGTAAGAAGCTTCACAAGGTCTCTAAAAAGTAACTCTTGTCACCTCCCACTTAGTACCTACTGGGTTCAACAGCCCACTGGCGGATGCAAACATAAATAAGCCCAGGATCCTTGAATCTATAGCATGGGGAAAGAATGTGCTAAGGGTCAGAAAAGGGGACAAGATATCAGAAAACCACACAGGAAAGGAATTCCCCGCCCCCACCTTGGAGAGATAGGAAGGCCAATAGGAGTCAAGGGCTTTTGAGCTGGAGGAGACAAAAAAACAAAACAAAGCAAAAAAAACCCATAGACAAGATACCCAAGGCCATCTGTGAGAACTAGGACCCTTAACTGTTTCTGTAGCTTGGATTCTTTTGACAGGCTGGTCTAGTTTATGAACCCCTGCAAAGAATAGTATATTTAAATGAAGGTGATCATATTGCATGATATTTCAAAAAAAATCAGTATTAAAGTGCACAACATGTTTTAAAATTATATTTATGATAGAGTATCATATGTGGTTTTTTATTAATGCATGAAATAATAAAATCTAGTTAGTTTAATATCTGCCATCATTTTGAAACAGCAATAAATGAGTTTTTGAAATATCTGCAATAACTGTAATGTGAAATGAAAATGCCTGTGATTTCTATGGGCAACACAAACACGGGTACCACTGACACAATGTTTTTTTAACCTACTAATGATGGAAGGAAATAATTTATTTCAGTGAGAGGTTAATAAAAATGTCTTTTATGTTCTGATTCAAGTTCACAGACACTATTTTAACTGTTTTCATGAATCCTGGGGGGGGGGGGGGGGGAGAAATACAGGGCGTGTATGTGGCCATGCAAAGCATGCAAAAAGAGATGGGAGGCAGCCCTGAAAGGAAGGTCAAAGGTCATCAATCTAAAGTTCAACACCCCCAATTACTTAATCACAGGTTACAATTCCAGAATGGAATTGTCTTTAGGGATTAAAAAAAGGAAATGATTGAAAGAAGTAAGGAGAACATTTTTCCCCAGGTTTCAAGTTATAGCTCCTCTTTTAAAAAGTGGTAGATTAATTTATAAGAAAAGCACATATCCCATATGATCCCTGCTATGTAACTATATGCACATCAAAATATTAATAGTGAGGGCTGGGGTTGTGGCTCAGAGGGAAGGTGCTCACCTGGCACATGTGAGGCCCTCCCTGGGTTCAATCCTCAGCACCACATAAAAATAAATAAATAAAGGTATTATGTCCAACTACAACTAAAAAATAAATAAAGTATTAATAATGAGCCAGGAGTGGTAGCGCACACCTGTAATCCCAGCAGCTTGGGAGGCTGAGGCAGGAGGATAACAAGTTCAAAGCCAGCCTCAGCAAAAGTCAGACACTAAGCAACTCAGTGAGACCCTGTCTCTAAATAAAATACAAAACAGGGCTGGAGATGTTGCTCAGTGGTTGAGTGCCCCTGAGTTCAATCCCGGGTACCCTCCACCCAAATATTAATAGTGATTAGAATGTAGGAATGCTTTCACTTTTTTCTTTGCGTTTCCAATCATGGGATAGTAGGCAAAAGAAGACCAAAAAAGGTTAGGAAACTTACTCAGAGCAACACTCAAGCCACACAGTGAAAAACAGATCTGGTACCAGAACACAGAAATTGCCTTCTTTTGCACTGCACAAAAGATTTCAGATTCAGAATTGGATGCACTCAAATACATGCACTAGGTATAATTATTAACCCCAACTTATACTTTCATACATATTCAGAAACTGAGGCTATGACTTCTCCAAAATCACACAGTAAGTAACCAGAGAAATCACAGCCAAAATCTAGGTCTCCTGACCCTTATGAGTAGAAGGTATAGTCCTTGTTGAAAGAAAGGGCTTTTCATCAGTCTGACCTTGATTAGGTTCCAACTATGCCACCTACTTGTTTCTAAACTTGGGCAAATTCCCAAAGTTTTCCAATCCTAGGGTTCCTCACAGTTGTTTACTTCAAAGGGTTATGGTGGCGATTATAGAATATAATGATGTAAAAAATCCTATTACAGCCCCTGAGGGTAAACACTCTTAACCACTAAGCCTCAGTGCCCCTGTCCCGGGTGGAAGGACTCCAGTATTACCTCTCCGGATTCAGCAGACATAACTGCTCACTGAGGTGGGCATCCTGGATCTAGCCTTAAAAGTCAACCAGGACCATGCTCACTGCACTCAGGAGCAGCTTAAGGGACAGAGAATGCACAGCCTTAGGCCTAACAGGACAGTAGGTTGAAGTGCTGAGCAACCAGTTCGGGGATCTCTAGGGATTCTGAATCAATAGATCTGAAATGGGACCATGGATTCTGAATTGTTAAAAAGCTCCCTGGGAGAATCTAAAGTGCTAACACTCATTGACAAGTTCTCTGTTTGACAAGAGGGAATCTAATGCGTCTCTGAATACAAAAAACAAAAAAAACAAAAAACAGCCTCAGCCTCATCACCCAATAGGTGGCACAATGGGAGTCTTCCTGAGAAGACAGCAGTTCCAGGGCTCTTCTGTCAAGGGTGAAGGAAGCAGCTGTCCAGAACCATAGAGGGAGAATTGGAACCAATTCAAATCAGCATAAAAATAAATGTTGAGAGGAACTCCCTGCCCTGGATACATGATGTTTTCAGAGGAAGAACAAACTTCAGAGATTATTTTGTAATTGATACTGATATAGCACATTAGTGAACACAACTCTAAGGAACTTACCAAGCAGTTGAAGACCACAAAGCAACAATTTCACAACAAATATTGCTGGTGAATTCAATAATAGAAAAGTAGCACTCAAATACCAAAGTCGGGCCTTCAAAACAGCCTACTCTGGATCTCCAGATGTTTCTAAACATCTGCCTAAAAATGTGGTAGATCCAAGAGCTCTCCCAAGCACTAGAAAGGTTTAGAGCTTTGAAATGGCCAATGGGCCTTCATTTTTTTAGTAGCCAGCAAACTAGTCTCTTAGAGTTAGGATACAATGGAGAAGGACAGGGGTCTCCTAAGACCTGGGGAACATCCCAACATTCTGGATCACTATCCCAGGAGTCCTATATACTGCTTGGCAAACAATATTACATTAAGTATTTGTTGAGTGCATGAAAGAAAGAGGAGCAGAAAGATTGGGACTGACAGTGAGCAAGAATGGGACTCTCCCTGTTCCAACTAGCTAATTGGGCTACTACTGGGTGGAGTATTCCCTGGGAAGTGGGGCCTTTGGGTTGTCTGACCCAAGAGTAATAGAAGCTGATTGCTAATACAGTGAAAGAAACATGAGCATTTGAGGGGAAAATGCCTGGATCTAAATCCGAGCTCTGTATGATTGGTGTAAATACTTGACTTCTTTGAGCCTCATTCAGTGTTTCGCCATTAAAAGGGCACCTACTTCATCTTCAGAATAGGTAGGATGACACTTATCCTTAAAATTGTCAGAAGATTACAGGAGTTAATGGATTTATGCAAAGTAGCTAGCACTGTGGTCGGCCCATAGCATGAACTTAACAAATGGCGATGCTGTTGGAATTCATCACGCCCTCTACAGCCACAGCCAATATCCTCCTAGGCTGCCGCTAATGGTATTCCATAGTTCTTTGGGGTGTCAAGCTGCAGAAATAATTCCAACTGAAGTTCACAATGTTTTCTAATAAAGCACATTTCTTTAAATAAATACTAAGATCATGTAAACATTCCTTTTCAGTTAGCAAAGTGATTTCACTTTCAGACATAATTCTAAAATGATGCACTACTATTAGCAATGTGTAATAAATCAAAAAACTAAGACCAAGCCGGAAGTGGTAGCACACTACTGTAATCTCAGCGACTCAGGAGGCTGAGGCAGGAGGATTCCAAGTTTGAGGCCAGCCTGGGCAACTTAGCAAGTCTCTGTCTCAAAATAAAAAATAAAGGACTAGGTTGGTCAAGTTCCACTGAGTTCAATCACCAGTACCAAAACCAAAAAAAACTAAGACCACACATTCAGCCAGAGGCAGACTGAGATAGGAACTGAAGATTTTAACATTTTATTATAATGATCATGATTTTCTCAATCAAAAATTCAAATAGGTGATCTTTTTATGGAAAAAAAAAAAACTTGAACTCAGACTGCTCCTGAAATCACTTCAGATGCTGCTTGCATTATGCTAATCTAATACTTTTAGCTGAAACCAGAAACATAATACTAAAAAAAAAAAAAAAAAAAAAAAAGCAGTTTTTTAAAACAAAGCCCCTTCACAACTAGGGATATAGCTAGGTGGTAAATGCTTGCTTGATAGAGAAAAAGACCTATTCAATCTCCAACATGACAAAATAAATAAATAAAATAAAATAAAGCTCTTTTTTGGAATTCATGTAACTATTATTTTTTTTTCCAAACACTTTACCACTGAGCTACATCCCTAGTCCTTTTTATGTTTTTAATTTGAGATAGGGTTTTTGCTAAGTTGCTAAAGCCTTTGCTAAGTTTCTGAAGCTGGCCTCAAACCTACAATCCTCCTGCCTCAGCCTCTTGAGTCACTTGTATAACAAACAGGCATGGGCCACTGTGCCTGGCTCATGTGTCCAAACAGCCTCAAGTAGAAGAACATCACGCATTATGTCTTTGCATCCAACAGACCACAGTTTTAGTAATCTCTACCATTTATGAACCATGTACTCTTATATGTTTCCTAACCTCAGTAACCTTCAATACCTTCATCTGTGTAATGGGAAAGCAATATCTATTCAAAAGGTTATGTCATGTTCTTAGCTCGAGGAGGTAATAAGCAATGACAGCTACTCTAATAACTATGTGTGGTACCTACCACTTAGTTTGCAGATTTAGTGACTGCTTGTCTCCCTCCTGTCTTCTCTGGCTTTCATATGCCCTCTCTTCCACAAATGTTCAATAGAAACAACCAGTCGCCATCCAACCTCGCCAGGGAATGAAGATAACAAAAGAGTCGGCAAAGACATTATGCAAATACCAAATATTATTAAAACATTAATGAACTCTGGCAATTTCCCTGAATTTTGATAAATGGTGTTTATTATGCACTGCCAGCCTCTCACACAATCTGGGCTCTCAAACATTAACTAGATAATAACAGCAATCATTCTCCTAAAAGACCAAGGTGTAAAGAAATAAGGAGTAGGTCTGGGTGATTTCAGCTAACACCTGCCTCCAGAGGAATCTGAATCTGCACAAACAAGAAAACATCAGGCCAGATCACAGAGACACAGTGACCACCAGTGGGCTCCCATCAATCCCACAGCCTATGCAGATCTCTGCTTTGACAGTACATTGGAATGTCTTAGTGCTGACAGGTCATTGATTATGAGCTGTGTTTCACCCCTTGGCTCTTCTTTGTAAAACTGCCTGCAAACTAGACAACACATAAAGAAAGAGTCTAAGAAGCTGGAAGGGTTTCCACCCAGTCTAACAATCTCATACAGACAGTGGCTGGCCTGGCCACCATACCTCCACCTGCCTGAAACCAGAGGCAGCATTATCCATAGCTCCCTTAAAGAGGCTTGTACCAAATTCTTTGGTCATTTTATCCTGTGTGAGGGGATAATGTCCTTAAGCTGCTGACAATCCTCAGGTGCAGCTCAGACAGAGGCAGAACAAAGCCAAGCAAACTACATGGCTCCCAACAACTCCCAGAAATGAGGGCCGGATGCCACCCAAGTGACACCTTAACAAGCTGGGGGTCATTAAAAGACACCTCACTTGCATATTCATGAAGGACCCAAGGCTGTAGCAAGTAAAACAAAGTGTACAAAAAGAGATTTTGTTTCTTAAGCCAAGCGAAAATCTGCTTTAGAAAAAGTAAACCCACACAGGGACCCTTGCTGTCGCCTGAACCTTCACTTGTCTAGAGCAGCCAGCACCTCATTAAGGAAAGCAAGGAACTCGAAAATGAATGCAGCAACACACACGGGCAAGCTCATTTCGCCATCTGCCTTCTAGTGTCCAGAGGGGCGAGGGCTTAAATGACACTCCTGAATTTTCTCTCTCTCGAGAGTGGAAACATCAAATTGCCAGGAGGAAGAAAGACTTCTCTTGCAAGGTCAACTGAGTAAAAAAGGAGGAGAGGCAAATCTAGTTTACCTGTCAATACAATGCCACCCATGACATTAAACACATGCATAAATTAGGCATCCTAGAATAATTCAACCTTTATATTTGGACAAAAGCTTTGCTAATTTGGTGTATCAAACATAGGTTAACATAAGTTCCTAAAGAGTTAGGCATTTAATTTATCCCTCCCCATCATCTCTCCATCCTTGACTTTTCTGACCCACCCACAACCTTTCCCATAAGAAGGAAAAGACAGGAAAACTGATGTGGGGGCTGTAATAACACAACAGCAGCTAGTGTTACTTATGCCAAAGAGAAAGGCCATGATTAAGCAACTTAAATAACTGCCCTGAGCTTTCTGTGTGTCCCCACCTTCCTGACAATCACCATGTTGGTTTTCAGATGCAGAAGCTTTGTAAGCCTTTTAAGCTTTGCTTTGAAAGCTCACTCCCACCAGGTCATGGGTTTTAAAAAAAAATATATAGTAATTCAGCTCAATAGTTGAAAGTTCCAGTAAACATCCTTCCAACCCCATACACAATCTAGAATATGCTTGGGAGGTATATGAAAAAAGGTAAAAACTAGCCCCAAGTTTTAGTATGTTCTATCCAACTTCCCAAGTCCTTAGTACTACCAGTGGACAATGTTCAACTTGTATTATCCCCCACTTGGGCTGTGGGGAGGAAGGAAACCTAGAGGGAATAAGACATCCCGGAATAGAAGCAGCAACAGGGGCAGGCTGGAATCCAAGTTACATCGCAGGAGGAAGGAAAAGGCTCCGACTTCCTCGGTGGTAGAAAGATCTTTGCCAAGTTTTCCACTATCTGGGAACTGACTGAGGGTACATTTGTAAAACACACACAGAGACGCGCGTTGTTAGAGCAGCGCTACGCTGGAGCCCCAGTTCTGCAGAATGACAACGACGGAGCCACGTATTGCATGACAGCCACGACTCCACTGTAAGAGCCGAAAGCGACCACCGAGGCTCCCAGCAGCGGACACTCATTCTTCAACTCAGTAGCAATCATTCCAAAGGCAGGACGCTTTGGGAGGTGTTTGGTCTCCCAGGCCCGGCTCAATTACTTTCCCTTCTGCAGCAATCGATAACCTTTCAGGACCGGTAGGTGAGGGGCATATTTTCTACCCGCCCGGTTTCTCTCGATTGGAAACTGGGCACCTCTCTTGGCCAGCGCTAGGACAATACACAAAGAGGAGGGGGCCACGCTCCTCTGCGGTCAGAGCGCTGCGTCTGGTTAAATTCGAGCTGAGAATTAGGGATTCGGAGCCCAGCAACCACCCTGGAGAAGCACCGGAAATGCTTCCGAAGGCTTCGAAGGGAAGTCGACTTGCAAATCAAACTTGCAGGAACTCTGGGCGCCCAGACTACTTGGGCGGGTTACTCGGGAACACCCAACAAGTTTGGCCACGGGGGCTCGGCGTGACAGCGCCGCGCCGCAAGACGAGAGAAGCAACTTGTCGCTCGGGCTCGGAGCCAAAGCCCCAAGCTGTCTTCTGCGCCCCAAGCTTAGGAGAGGACCCAGACACCCCCAAATGAAAGGAGCCTCTGATCGCACCTGGACCGCGCGGCGCAGAAAGGCTTCCTCCCACCAGTGGGGCGTTTGACCGCCTCACCTGCCTGCCAGCCCCCGGCGACTGGGAAATTAACAAAAGAGCCAGCGAACGGGGGGAGAAAAGGGGCTCCCGGCGCAAAGTGTAGTCAGGAGGGGAGGGGAGCCAGTTCGGCTTGCAGCGGAGAAAAAACAGGGAAGAGGAGGAACAGATGGGTGACCCCCAGGCACCCACCCGGCTCTGGAAAAGAAACCCAGAAGGCAAGCGCTCGAGGAGGAGTGGGTACTCCACTCCGATTCCCATCACACACACACTCACACACACCTCCCCCTTTTTCCTCCTTACCCAGCATGGAAAAGATGAAATCCTTGGCTGTGTGAATCTCCAGCGCTCTCTGGTCGTCGTATTCCCGCTGGTCGTGCTTCGTAAATTCTTGGATGAGTTTGTTCAATTCCTCCACCCGAGCTCCCGACCTGAAATCCAGCTCCGGGAACGCAGGCTTGTTGTTACAGCCCAGGGAGGCTGCCTTGCTGGCGGTGGGAGCCGCCATCTTCATGCAAAACGCGCCGAGCAGCAGCTCCGCGGCGGCGGCGGCACCCACCCCCGCCCCCCACCCCGCCCCCGGGGCCTCCTCCACTCGCCGGCTCCCGGGCTCGGCCCCGGCCCGTGGGCGGGCTGGCGTCTAGGCGGGCGGTCCCCCGCTCGGTGCGCTCCCGGCGTCCGGGCTTCGGGAGGAGCTGGACTGCAGCGAGGGTGCGTGTGTGGCCCCGACACCTTTTCCTCCGGTCCCGAGCCCTCCCCGATGCTGCGGGTCCCTGTCCTCCCTTAGCTCTCGCTGGCAGCGGCGACAGCGGTCGTAGCGCCAGCCGGAGCCTCCCCCCCGGGCAAGGAAAGTGAAGTGGAAACAATGTGAAATTCACCAGCTCTGAAATCAACAAGCTGCCGGGCTCCGGTGTTACGGAGCCAGCACCAGCGTCCCCATTTAAAGGGACAGCGCACCCGGTGGAAAGAGAAATAAATAAATGACAGAGGTCTGCGCGCCTGTATCACTTGCCAATCTGTACTCGGGCAGATGCACGAGGTGCGCACGTATTCTTCCTCCACCTCCACCACCACCCCCCTTTGGGGGCAGGGCTTGCCAAGCGCATTCAAGGAGAAAGGAGTCTTCCTTGGCTCATCTTAAGGGCGGTGTCCCGGGCGAGGACATCTCTAGGGCCGCGTTGCCATCTCTATCCCAAGAACTCCAGTACCTTTTGATGGTGAAGGAAACTTCCTTAAGGAATATGAAATCCATCTTTTTCTTTCTTTTTTTTTTTAACATAGATTACCAAGAATTATAGGGCTAAGCGTATCCAAAAAAGGGGTGTCAATGCCACCCGGTATGGACGCTTTTATTAACCGCGAAAGTATGCCTACCTTTGCCCTAGGTAATTAGTTTTTCAGGATAACAACTTACTCAGTTTAACATATAATGAGTTAATGAGGTCCAACTTGCTCTAACATAAAGATAAGCAAACTGGAGGGTGAGTATGGAGGAGGGGAAATAGAATAAATTGCTCCAGGTTCCAATGACTATGGGATGGAGAGGTGAACATTCTCTTGTTTTAACACGTAGAATTGGAGCATTCTATTTTTTTTTTTTTTTTTTTTTTTGACAGAATGCTAGAACCTGGGTGGACAGTGATAAACCAAAGGACGTGTTTTCCTAAATGGAGTAAGGCTTTCATGACAAGGCAGGTTCAGTCTGAGTCATAGTCATCAGACAGATGGGATCTGAAAGGTGATTTTCAAACACTGAGGAGGCCTTTGCCTCTTAGAAACAAAGGGTATCTTCCTTAATTCTCCAAAACATATCTCTATATCACAGTCTCTGCTTTGGATCAGGTCTTACCTGAGTTCTTATAATCAAGAATTCAGATTGTTTTGTTAGATTTGGAAGAAAGTCCAGATTCTGCCACAACATCCCTTGTAAAATGAAAATAGTAAGTCCTGTATCACAGATTGTTTTAAGGATTATATGAGGGGGAAAAAGGGTCAAGCACTTAGAATAAGGAATGGCATAATAAGTGCTTAATAGAGATTAGCTCTGTCAACTTCCACTATTATTATAAACTTAATTCCCTTTTCCACAATCTGTTCTGTACATTGTTGCCACGGTGATCTTTACAAAACACAGATCTGGTCACCAACATTCCCGTGGAATTTCTCTTTACTCCCTTTCCAACTTTATACTACAGTCAATTCCATACCTGCCTTTTATCTGAAAGTTTCTACATGCCAGCCCCTTCCCCACAAGTGCCCAAGACATATAACAACCTTTCCTTCCTTGGAACTCTCATTGCACCCTTACAGAAGCTTTCATATGACAATGATGAATTTTGGCATTGCTGTCTCATTCTTAATGCAAGTTTCAGACCATGACATCTTTTAAAATGAAGGCAAAATCTTGCTCATCTTTGTATTCCCTGTGGCATTTAGCCCTGCACAAAGTTCCTCTATGTTTACTGAATCGAGTAAAGAGTGAAGAACTTTGGTATAACCTGGTAGTTTACTTTTGATTTCCTTCTCTTTAAAATAAGCTTTCTCACCCACTTACTCTGAAAGAAGGAGGATATATGCACCTAAATAAATGATGATGGACTGATGAGGAAGGTACTCGAAGTCTCTGACATTTGCAGCCTTGCCATGAGGAACTGACTTATCACGAGAGGATGTTATCATTCCTTGGCAGCAGTGTATGCTACACAAGTGGTTGAAACTCCTGCACATACTGGTCTACTTCCTGTGGTGGGCATCTGTGAGACAGCTGGCAGAGAGAGGCACAGTTATCCAATGGATCAGAGTGGTTTTCTAGCTTACTTCCAACTTATGTACTCTCACTAGAAATACTTTAGACAAAAAAAAAAAAAAAGTCAAGTCAAGGCACTTTGTTAATTTCCAAAAATATGGGGAGGAGGTATCATCCCTCCCTTGTTTCTGCCTTTTTTTGTGATATTTATAGTCGTAGAGAGAAAACAGGTATGTAGTAGAAATTACTCTGATTGTGCCTTAGCTCTGGGCCTTGGCAGTTTTGAGTGACTGAGTCAATGAATGGTCTTTCTGTTCTTCATTGTCTGTTCTACTTTCCATTAGCCAGATCAGAATTCTATGAATCATTGACCCTCAATGAGCCTATTTATTTAGAGAATGTAGCTGAATGGTAAATACCTCTCATAGGCTTTTATAGAACTGTGATCAGATGGTATAAACATTACTTGAAATTTTGGAAAGACAATCAGGACCTTATTTCCTGATATATCTCTTGAGGGATTCCTCCCATTCTGCCCCACAGTGCTGGGGGTTGAACCCAGGGCCTCACACATGCTAGGAATGCTCTATACAACTGAGCCACATCCTCAGCCCTTTTGTTCTTTTCTATTTTGAGAGAGGATTTTGCTAAATTTCCCATGCTGATCTAAAACATTCAATCCTCCTGCCTCAGCCTCCCAAGTAGCTGGGATTTCAGATGTGTGTCACCACCCTTGGCTTCTTTTTAATCTCTAGGCCCTAGTAGACTCTGAACTACTCAAGAGCAAGTACTGGGTCTCATCACCTTTGTGAACACTGCATTTAATGCAATTTCTAATCCATCTTATGACTTTAATGAACATGTCTGAATGAATAAATTAGTTACATGGCTCAAAGTTCAGAAAGTCAGTATTCAGGTGAGTTTGGCTACAAGTACATATCTAGTGGCTTTCCATTAGGACTCAAGTTAGTAGAAATGTAGGTATTTCTTCTTGAGTCTAATTAAAATGCTTCAATTTTCATGCCTTTTTATTTTAACCTGTGCATATTATATGATATTTGAGAAGGAAAGGAGATGAAAAGGAAGTTGAAGAGAAAAAGAGAAAACAGCAATTAGAAGATGTTCAGGAGAATATCTGAGCCTTGTAACAAAAGGCACATTTCTAGAGTTTTGCTCAATAACTAAAAAAAAAAAAAAAAAAAAAAAAAGAGCCTGCCATCTAAATAAACACTACTGTAGGCTGTTTCTTCTTTTGCTCCTATGAGGTCAAACATTCCAGAGGAACTCCCTGTGTTTCACACCAGGAGGAGAAACTGGCTCCTCTCCTCCACTCCCAGATTTTATTAGTGTGTGAAAGAAGTCTCCATCTTGCTTTTCTGGAGCTGTTTGCTTTTACATTCAGCTCTGAAGTTCGTGGCAAACTCTTAGCCATGAATAACTAGGCTGCGCAGAGCATATATTAAAAATAGCAAGCTCCACATCCACATGATGGATTAACAAAATATGATTTTAAGCAAAGTTTCTGTGGCCTGACAGAGATTTAAATAGCAGCCCAGTCTACAAGATCTGGCCTTCTCAGGCAGCTGGATTTTCAATAAAAGACGAACAAATGGAAGTTTCTTATGATTTGAGAATTGGGGCAGGAAAGGAGAGGCAAACATTACAGATGGGTGGAATATTGATGTTAGAAGGCACTTGGAAGATAAATCAAATCTATCGTCTTTATTTTGCAGACAGGAGAACAGAAAAGGAAAGATTTGCTTAAATAGTACAGAGTCACTGATTCCAACATTATTGCCAGCTTCAAAGTTAGTAAATATTATGTTTTCATACCATCAGAAGCAGGATAGGAAATGCCATGAAATTGTGCCAAAATCTTGATTTAATAATGATAATTATTATTATAGGAGAGTGGGCTTTGGGCAAAATGTACACATTGCACTTGCATTTTTTTTTTTTTAGTTGTTGATGGACTTTTATTTTATTCATTTTTTTATATGCAGTGCTGAGGTTCAAACCTAGTGCCTCACACATGCTAGGCAAGCACTCTACCACTGAGCCACAACCCCAGCCCCTGCACTTGGAATTCAAATCTTAATGAACAATGAGTTAATGATACTTGGAATCACTGGGCTACTACTATTTCCTGGTGAGAATGAATAATCATAACTATAACTAAATCTCTTAAATATACAAACAAATCCTTCAGATACACACGTGTCTGCTTGGAACAAATTGGGCAATTTTACCTCTGGTGAGATGAGGCCTCTGAAATGTTAGTGAAATCCTATGGAAGTCACCCATCCACACCAGCCCCCCCCCCCACCACCACCACATAAACAGGTATGGATTACACTATTCACTAAGACTTTGGCTCTAACAAGGTAGGCCTCAAGGGAATCCTGCCCTCTCTGACAGATTCACTTGGTTCTGACAGACTTGCCCTACTCTCTCCCCATCCCCTGATAACCCTGAGAGCCTAGGTAATCAAGCTGAGCAGAAAAGTAAACAGTATAAATCTCCCCATCCCAATCTGTTGTTTTGTTCTTCTGTTCCTGCTGTTCAAGGGGGAGGCAAATCTATATGTGCAGAAAGAAGATAATATCTGAAAACACTAACATCCCTTACAATGACAGAGCACTTTACAGTTCAAAAAAGCTCCAGTTGAACAATGATTCATTAATCCATTCCTCACAATTTCCTACTAAAATAGGTTATTCCAGGCTATTGTTATTATTCCCATTTTAGAGATAAGAAACCAAGGTTCAGAGAGATGGTGATTTTTATGAGGTCACCAGTCAGTAATTATCCTTCAGCTCAATTTTCTGCAAATAGTTTTTCTGTGACCCTCCCTCTGCCATCTACCCTACCACACAACTAGGCCAGGGAGGCTCCTTCTAGACTATTATGGCCTTTGCTCTTTCTGGTCCTAATTTTCCTCACAGCTCATTGTAGCTGCCTGATCTCTTGTTTGTCTCCACACAATGTACACTCCATGTGATCCCAAAAGCTTGATTCAGATTCCATCATTGCAAAGTCTTTTGTTCCTCTTTTCCCTATCTTAAAATCTAAGCACAGGCTATTTGCTCAATTAACTGTATGACAAAAATAGCTTTAAAAAAAAATAAGTCAAAAGTTTTCATTCTTTTCTAGGGAAAACTTGTTCAATTGCAGTATTAGTTGTGTTTGCATCACTGTGACCAATATACCAGATAACAACATCTTAGAGGAGGAAAAGTTATTTTGACTCAAGAGTTTCAGAAGTTCAGTTCAAGGTTGGCCAGCTCCATAGCTCTGGGCCCAAGGTGAGACAGAAATATCATGGCAGAAGGGTGTGGAAGAGGAAAGCTGCTCAGTTCATGACAGTCTGGAAGCAGAAAAAGTTCTGCTCTCCAGGGACAAAAATATAACCCACAAAAAGAAACTCCTAATTGCCTACTTCCTGCACCTACACAATCCTTGCATGCAGTTGCCACCCAATTATTCCATTCATGTGGATTAATCCATTGAATAGGTTACAGCTCTCATAACCTAATCATTTCACCTCTGAATATTTTTGCAATGTCTCACATATGAGCTTTTAGGGGACACCTCATATCCAAACTATACTTCTACACATCAAGTAAGAAAAGACAGTGTTTGATTTCCAGCAGTTTTAACTAATCTAGAAATCTTCTTTGTGTATGAATGCCTTAATCCAAGCCACTGTTCTGTGGAAGCTGGGGCTCCTGTAACCAACCAATTCCTGACACTGTTACATCCTCTGTGAGCCCTAGAACTTGAGAAAAGGCCAGCTCCAGGTCCTCCACACGGATCCATATCCTGTCTTGTTTTGTGTATGGGTTCATGTATCAAAGGTGAAGCATGGTATCTTATTATGGGAAGAGTGAGATGATTGGCTTATTTTACTATAATCAGTTAACTGATAAGGGAAAATTAATTTAGGCTATTTTTTTCTGTGTGGCTATAGAAGTCAGAACCAGGAGAGATGGGTGGCAGGCTTCAGAATTAAAGCTCAGGATGTAGGAGTATTTTCTAACAAAAAGAGCTACTCTGCAAAGACAGTGTTGCTTTTGAATTAGTAAACTCCTCATCTGAGGAAATGTCCAGACCAGTGTTACCAGTCTGTCAGGGTTCAGCTCAAGGAGGTCCTGAGCTGGCAAGGAGCTCAGACTATGACTCTTCAAGCTTTGAGAAGCTCCAACTCTATGATTCATCTTCAGCTCACAGAATAACTGAGCACTAGCTTTCTGCAAGGACACACCTCACAACTGAGCTACATTCTGCACTAAGCACAAGGTGTTTTTTGGGGGGCGGGTACCAGGGATTGAACCCAGGGGCACTCAACCACTGAACCACATCCCCAGCCCTTTTTTATATTTTAGTTAGAAACAGAGTCTCACTCAGTGAGTTGCTTAGCGCCTCACCATTGCAGAGGCTGGCTTTGAACTCACAATCCTCCTCAGTCTCCCCAGCTGCTGGGATTACAGGCATGCACCACCGCTCCTGGCACAAAATGTTTTATATCCATTTATATCATTTATCCATGAGATCCAAAATCAAGGATTGTGTCTTTTTTCCCCTAGGCTTAATATATATATATTCTAATTTCTGGCTTTCCTACTGTCTGATTCTACCAATTTCTATCATTCTACCTTGTATAAAGAATTTCTGTAGTACAGAAACTCAGCACACACATGACACATATACCCCATACCCCAAGTTTATATTCAAAGAAGATCTCAGGAAAGAGAAAAGAAAGGTTCTTCCTTTAACACATTAGTGTACTCGATCTTTTTATAGTAGACAATGGTTCTCTGAACAGATTTGCAACATTGACAAAGGAATCCTAATGATGCCTGTTTTGTTTCCAGATCTTTTCAAAAAAAAGGATTCTCTAAACCCAACTCTGTTAGAAGTTTGTTGAAAAACACGGCTCCTCTCTCCCCAGGCAAGCCCAGTGCAGTGTATGAATACAAGATGTTGCTTCCCCTGTCTGAGACCTGGTGTGTTGAGTTGTGGTCCAAATCTCATTGTCAACACCAACTTGCAAAACCCAGAGGACACATGGAGAGAAGCTGACATTTCTTCAGCTCTGACATTATCATTCATAGCCATAAATAGGCTCCATGGACAGTGCCTTCTAATTCTGCTTTCTCTATTAAACTTCCTAAGCAGAAATAAAGAAAGTGAGTGGGGGAAAAATTCTCAAATCTGAACCCCTTTCCACTCCCCAATGCTTTCTTAAAATATAGTCTAATGAATTAAGGGGGGGGGGTGCTTTTTAAAAACAACAGCAAAAGAATAAAAAAAAAAAGTGAAGACATAAAAGAAAAAAATCAGTTACCTTGCTGTATACAATTTCTGATTATTCTTGTCTATTTAAGCTAATTGGGGAATATGAGTGTGTACATTTTTTTTTTAATTTGCCTACTAGTATATATAGGGTATGCCTTATGAATAGGCAAATACAGGCAAAAGCAATGGTTTGGAAGTCAGGAGACCTCTCTTCTAGTCCAGTTTGACCATTAGTAAATTCCATGGTTAGAGAAAAATCTTCTTCTCTGAATTTCCATTTCCTCATGTGTAGGTAAATAGAATAAGGTGTTATCCAGGCGTGACATTCTGAGACTGTAGTTCTAACATGAAAAGACAAATAAAGCCATCTTATGCCCCTACAAATTCCTAACACATTTCGTTTCTTTTTCCCCAGTGTATCCTTGCATGGCTTGACATTCCATAGTTAGACATTCTCAGATTTTTTATTTATTTTTTTTTTTAAGGATCTTTGCTCTAAAAGAATCAGCCTGAAATCAAAGAGAAGAGAATCTATAAGTGCATTAAGACCCCCCTCCTCAGCACATCCTGGCTAATTGCCTTTTATTCTCTGCTGGTGGGGGACAAAGCCAAGCCTGCTGCTCAAATTCACTCAGCAGCTCAACCCTGGGGCATGGATATATGGCCTCTGGGTTCTTAGGGCTCCGCCAGAGCCCAGCAGGTGTGTCCGACTCCAGATATCTTTCTCCCCACAGGATAAAAACAAACAAAAGGTAGGCAAAGAAAGTACCCCAGGAATTATTTACAAGAGGCTGCAAAAAGATAAAAAATAATTGTCTGTCCCTAAAATTAGAAGCAGAAGTTTGATGTTCTGAATGAAGCTCAGGTGTAGGATGAATGTATATATGGGGTTTTACAGCCAGGCTTTCCTTCCTTGGGCACAAGGAAACATGGTTTTGGCAAGCCTTTAAAAGTCTCTTTATTTCTTCACAACTAAGATATGGAAGAGATCTGGTCCTAGAAATCTGGGCTACAGTTTTTTTTAAGTATTTTGGAAAACAATTTAAAACAATAAATCCCAGCTAGTAATTGATGCTAGCCTGATTAGTGAAGAAATAATTATCGTGCAACAATTACCACGTCCCTTGGTGCAATACACATCAAGTGTGTAGAATATCAAAAATAGGTGCAAAACTAAAGATATAGTAGTGCATAAAATTCACATATACTAGAGAAGAGAGGAAGGAATTCTAAATTCTATCACATCAAAATCTTAATCATCTTGATGAAGAAGATGATATAAAGAAAACAAATGATTTTCCTATGGGACCAACAGCATATGCCTATATAAGGAAATTGATTTTAAGGGGATGGTTCATGCAGTTCAAGGTACATACAAGTCTGAAATCTATAGGGTACACAAGTCTGAAAGTTATAGGGCAGGTAAGCAGGCTAGAAAGTCAACAACCAGGATTTGTGGATGCAGAATTTCTTCTCTTAAAGAGAGAGAATACTCTCAGTATTCTCAAACCTCAATTTTTACTCTTAAGGCCTTTTGATTACTTGGAGAAGACCTGTCCACATTATGTGGGGTAATCTCCTTCAAGCCATCTATCTGTAGAGGTTAACCACATCTAGGAAAATATTTCAGAGGAAATATTTTAAGAGGAAATATCTTCAGAGGAATGCCTGGATTTGTGTTTGATGAAAGAAATGGATACAATAGCCTAGCCAAGTCAACACATAAAACTTACCACCACACCATCTACTCAACAAACATTTATTAAGTGTTTACCTGATGCCAATTTCCTAGATAAATCATGCACAATCTCTGCTTTCCAATGGAAGAACATAAATCATTTACTTAAATGAACATTGAAAAATACGACTGCAAATCAAAAGAGATGGAGAGCACCTGCTGTCTTTTGTGGGTTTGGAAGAAGAAAGAGTACTTCTAGGTAAAGACACAGGAAAGGAGTTTGTCCTTGGAGAATGGGTAAAATTAGAACAAGGGAAACAGGAGGGTGGCGCTCCCAGTGGAAGAAATGGCATAAGCAAAGTGTGGAGTCAGGGAAATGTGTGATGTATATAGGAACGTTGAGTGGTTCAGTTTGGCTGGAAATATAGAGCATTCATCAAACTTCTTTTATTTAGCCAGTGATTACTCTGAACTCATTCAATACTCATTCCAAAGATATTAACACATTTGCAGAGGAAACAGAGAGATCAGGAGATTCCTCCAAAGTCACACAGAAAACCTTCAGGGTGTGATTCATACAAGTCAGTGCTGTTTTCCTTCAGAAGACAGATACTGCTGCCTCTTCCAAATGAGTTTTGCCATCCCTGGGAAAGAACGCTTTATCTCTGTTGTTTCAGTATAACTGTCTTTGAAAAAGCCATGCTCTCTTTCCATAAATGGAAGAAATCTATTAGACCTTAATTTTCAATGAATATATATAGCAATTGATTCACCAAACAATATGCTCAGCTATGTATATATCACAAAATTAAAACCTTAATGCTTTTTACCACTCAGTCGAGGATATTTTTTGTGTTTGTATGTGTGTGAGAGAGAGGAATGATAAAATTGCTTTTCTCAGGGGAATGGTGTACACAGAGAAAATGTATATGGGAACTAAAAGGTTCATAAGAAAGTAAAATTCAGCTGGGACTGCTTTTATCACATATAGTTTTGTGTTTTGTATACCTCTTTTCTTAAATTACTCTTGGCCATCTTGTTTCCATGCCCCAAGCCCCACCCTCATTTCAAGGAATGGCCATTGGTTAATAAATCACTATTAAATAGACACAGTTTGTGCCTTACTTACACCACTACCAGTCTTTCCCATATCTACATTAAATTTAATCATCTGTTGCCCACATTGGAATTCATGTTCATTTGTTTTGTTTTGTTTTGTTTTTGTAACTGAACTAGTCAGCCATGGGCTTGTTCTAAAACTGATATTCTTTTTTTTTTTAACTGTATTTTTTTTAGTTGTAGATGGACACAATCCCTTTATTTTATTTATTTATTTTTATGTGGTGCTGAGGATCGAACCTACTAGTTCACACGTGCAAGGCAAGCGCTCTGCCACTGAGCCACAATCCCAGCCCTGAAACTGATACTCTTATCCCACTCAAAATAATTCGCCAAATTTTGGGTCTAATGTAACATTAAAAAAAATTATGATAATGATAGGAACTAGACTGCAGACACTTCATAGACCAGACTTTATTCAGTTGATACCACTGTGAATTGAGCAAGAGCAATTGCTTTCCACTTTATGAAAGGGAAGCTAGGGACCTGAACCAGGAAGTGATGTCACCAACTGCCTGGTTTCATATCCCCATAAAGTGCATTACTTTAATTAAATCTATCAAAGAGGCTAATAAAAGGGAGACTGGGGAGAAATGAGGTTATTGATCAGAGGTATTATATAAATGGACATCACTGGGAAGTGGATATTAACCAATGTGTGGAACACTCAAGGGGATCAGAGTTCGGCTTTTTCCGTGGGTAGCTGAACATTTGTCTTGTGGTGGTGATGGTCTCTTGTTATTTTCCAAAGATGAGGAGTGTGTCTAGAAGCTTAGAATCAGATTACCTCACATTTACATAATGCTTTGGATTTATTGTACACTAACTCATTTTAATGTCAATCCCCACAACAATCTTATAGGACAGGCAAACCATTGATTCACGGACTGTTGGATTACATTTTGGAGGGCAGAGTTCAATCATTCACAGTGCATCCATAATACCTGGACAGAGAATGCCCGGATATGCCTCAGAGGGGCAGGTGTGGCAAGAAATGGAGCATCTTGAGGAAGATACGTGATAATTATGCAAACAAACAAATGGCCTTCATAAGAAAATATATCCCCTCCAAGATGTTCATCTATTTAGTTTATTGTTTTTTACTCTTAGCTTCAGGACAAGGTCACAGCCCCATTTGGTTATAGAGCAGAGTGTCCCCATAAGAAAAGCAGACATCCTCAGAAACATTCACCAGCACAGAAGTGGGGCCTCAAAAAAGGATAGAAGGCAAGTTTGAGCCAGGTAGAACCGAAGAAGCCTCACTGGCCTGGGGTGTGAGCTTGAAGAGTATGAAGAGTTACAAGACACTTCCAGATGGGTGCAGGTCCGAGGCGGTCAGCACAGGATGAGTGGGCATGTGTCTCTCAAGGCTAGACCATGCCGCAGAGCACTGTAGGAAAGGCCACAGGAGTCTCCTGATCCTTAGAGGAAAACGAGTTGACTTGTGGGGACTGTGTAACAAGTGTGTCATCAAGAAATGTCTTGGGGAATCGCAAGTAACAAAGGATTTGGGAATGTAGCCCCTCCACTGGAATCCTCATGCTGCAATTGCCTTCCCTGGGGGATCTTGGCTTGAGTTCACTTGAGATTCCCTCCCATGTTCACCCAAGGATGATATTTCAAGGATAAATTCTTGATAATGCCTGTGAAGCAGGGCATAAATGCCAACTCTCTCTCCAAGATGTTCTCCAAAGTGGGGGCATTTCCCTCATTATGGTCTTTCATAACCCATTTCATAGATAAGATAATGACTCTATAAGCTAATGGAAACCAAAGCCCAGTTTTCAATCCTATGATAACAACCCCTTGCACCTGACTAGTTTCTCATCCCCCAGAACTTTGTTCTTAACACCCAGTGTTTGCTGAATACTCATTATGTCTCAAACACCATATCATTCATTCTCTCCAATTGGATTAGGAAATTGTAGTATCATTTCCATTTTCAAAGGAGGAAACTGAGGTTGGAGTTGATCATATAGCTTTTCCAAGACCACATAATAGCAAGGAGCCAACCTGGACTCTCACCTGCATCGGCTGAATCTAGATCTATGGCCTGACCACCACTCTGTGATGCCTTCCTGGTCACCTCCTAGGGCCAACAGTGGGACAGTGAGCAAGGTACTGGGTAGCAAGTGATTTGTCTGTGTCAGGAGATGTGACAGCTTAGGTCTCTCATTTGCTAGCTGTATCATTTGTACAATTTCCCTTGGCCTCTCTGAGTTTCAGTTTTCCTCCTCTGCAAAATGGACATCATCCTTTCCTACTTGCTACAAAGTTATTGGTAGGGGGTGGGGGGAAGGGGGCTGTGAAAAGATGGAACACAAGTAAAAGCTATAAAATTATTATAAAAGTTATTATACTTTAATTTTCTGCCTTCCTAATGTTGTGCAGAAATTGAAGAGTCTCGGAGTTGAAGGAAAGAACCCAAGGGAATGCAGGAATTGTTTTTTTTTTTTTCTTTTAACAAATACCATCATGTGTCAGAAATAATGAAGAACAGGCGATCAACAGTTTCTGGAGAGCTGATCTGTAAAGAACTGGTTCCTTTTTCACATCTAAAAGAGATCACCACTTTGGTCAGTTATTTGGAACCCCTCTCTGAATTGCTACCTGAGCTATAATGGTGTTGAAAATGAAATAAAAAGAAAAGTGACCTTAGAAGTGACCTAAGGAGGCTCTGGCTAATTCAGCACCTTTCACAAGCTATAAATTCGCTCCTCAAATTGTCTACTTCGATAGTTTCTTTTCCCCCCTCTCAGAAACAAAAAAAAAAAAATGTAGCTTGTTCAAAATTAAAAGTCTGCTTCACAAGGAAATATCACTGTGGAAATGTAATTCAACAAGTATTTGCTGAGTATTTTATGGATTCTGTACCACTCTAAGTATTGAACTGTTTTAAGAGGCAAGGGTGTAGATGGCAAAGCTGAATACCATTGTTTGTAAGACACAGTTCCTTCCCTCAAAGCAGCAATAATTTCCACAGGAACTGTGCTAACATAGGTAGAATTTTAGAGGTTGAGACAGGTTAAGACAGAAATTGACTAAAACCAGATGTCAGTATAAAAAATAAGTGGCTGAGCATTCTCAGGTTTATGTTGGAACATATTAGGAAAGGTGGGCCTTTTGTGTGTGTGTGTGTGTGAGACTCTGAAAGTGAAGCAGAAGAGCTGTAATTTGGTTTTATGGACAGTTAAAAAGCTCATGAAAGGTTTCAGAGCAGAACAGTAACATGATAAAAGAAGGAAAAATCCAAACCAAGTGTCACAGTTAAGATCCTTTTCATTTTGAACATTTTATTATCAGAAACAACTCAAATTAAGCAAAAAGAAAAGAAAAACTACAGGAGGAGAAATGCATTGGCTCTTGCAACCAGAAGGTTCAAGCAGTAGACTTTGGTCTAGGTTGTTCAGGTCTTCAAATAACACCATCAGCTCTCGATTGGCCTCATTCTCAGGCTATGCCCATGCTGTAATGTCTATCAACAGCTTACATGAGTTCCAGAGAATATGGGTCCAGAAAACAAGATATTGGAAAGTCTACCACTGGGAGGTCTGAATGGTCTGGCTTAGATCATGTGCTCATGCCTGAAAACTCACTGTGTCCAGGTGGGAAAAGCCATTTGACTGACCAGGGCCAGGTCCTATGCAACTACCCAGGGAGGGAAGTGACCTTGGTCAGTCCTCCCTCTACCTCCTTTTACCATATGAACTGAGAGAGATGCTACATCACGAGGATGTGGTAGTTTCCTAGTGGAAGTGATGCTGGGTTAACACACGTGCATTCCATAAGCTTGATGTTAAAACATTTACAGTCTAAAGTAGAGTGCCTCTCTTTTCTGTAACCTGCAGTTTGTTCCTTTAAAAAAAAAAATGCTTTTATTCATTTATTTTATAGGCCTGACTTCTATTTTTGAGTACCACAGAAGTTTCTCTATTTCAGGTTAGGTTCTGAAAATTTAGTTCACAATAGAAATAAGAAAGCACAGCAAAGATGGATAGCTGACTTTCCAAGTTCCCCTCCCAGTGCAGGGGTGCTCAGAAGTGAGGTGTTTCCCATTTACCTGCATCTGGAGTGGGAGGCATTTGGCCAGTTCTTGGCAATAGGTGCGAGAGGAGTGATGTGAGCCACCTCTGGGTGGAAGAGTTAAGGGGCAAGTGTACCTCCCTCACAGCACCCTTCTCTGTTAGGTTGGTGGGGAGGACTCACAGGAGCCACAGGACAGGGGGTCCTGTGAAATGTTGCCACCAGCATCGCCTGCATTGAATTCTCATAGAGGTGGGAAGTGAGTCCTGTTCTTGAAGCCAATGGGAATTAGAGTGGTACCTTCATAAATATGCATGGACTTTATTTACTGTCTACACCCTAATTTCCACCCTGTAGAATTTTTAGTGTGAGTGATGTTCAAAGATTTGAAACTGGATAGTCACTTTCTCTCCTCACAGCTATGCCTTGTCTCTAACATCTTTTCCCCAAATAACCAATTCATTTTATAGCCTGGAAACATACTGAGGCAGGTCACCTACTCCTTGATATTCCTCTAAGTATTGCAGGCTGTTCTATAGCATGTCCTGCACCTGCATTCCTTCCCTCCCCATGGAGATGCCTAAACCCACACACTATGCATGGCTTATGACAGGTTTCATTAACTGGGTTAATAGGCTCCACCTTTAAATTCTTTAACAAACTCAGAGTCTCCAGGATGAACACATTACTGCTGATGTTGCAGCCACACATTCAAATGGCATTCAGGTTCATCAATCACTTCTCTTTTGCTCTTAATGACTATTGCTGATTGCAAAGGTATAGATCCTTGCACCTGCTTCATGAGCAGCTCTTTGTCTTCAGAAATTTTTCTGCAGTCCAGTGAATCAGGCCACTTTAAATTTTTAAATATACTCCAACCTGTTTAGGTAATTAACTTAGATCTCTTATTAACACTTTCAATACTTTCCTGGCTTCTACATTTATTGGGTATCATTAATTAATAATCATTGCAAAGTAGCTCAAAACCTAGCTCACATAAAACAAATGCACAAGAGAATATGGAAAAATACTGGTTTTTGTGCTGGCCCACAACCAAACACAACAGCTGATATCCTCTGCTGATGGTGGTCCCAGCTGATGTATTTTTATGTTGTTCTTAGCTTCGTTAAGCATGAATGCTCTTGAGTTGTAGAATCGAGAAGTGCCAGAATTGGAAGTGTCATCTCATCTAGTTATGTAACCTATACTTCACATGTGAGAAAGATGAAACTGAGAGATGAGTATAACACACCCCCAATCATATGGCTCAAAATTTAATGAAAAAAATGAATGAATAGAATTTAATAATATGTTAGAGTTTTTCAAATTCTTTTAGCCCTATCAACTCTTAAAAATGTTTTTAAGTGCTGGGGCTATAGCTCAGCTGGTAGAGTGCTTGACTTGCATGCAAAATGCCCTGGGTTCAATCCCCAGCACCCCCCCCCCCAAAAAAAAAGTGTTTTTAAAGTTTTAATTGACACATAACAAGTGTGCATATTTATGTGTACAGTATATATTTCAATATATGTATTATGTGTAATGATAAAATAATCAGAATAATTGGTGTATCCATCACCTCAAAAGCCCTGTGAATGATTCATTTTTTCTGTTACTGGAGATTGAACTTAGGGGTGCTCTACCACCAACCCACATTCCCAGTTCTTTTTATTTTTTCGATTTGAGACAGGGTCTCTTTAAGTTGCCAAGCCTGGCCTCCCACTTGAGACCTCATGCCTCAGTCTTTCAAGTAGCTGGGATTATAGGCCTGTGCTACCATATCTGGTATAACCCTGTCAAATTTTAAGTGACATTTTGTTTTCATCAGCACAGCTGATACTATTTTTGTCTCACTCACAGGAGACAAACTGGAGAGACCCACCCTGAGACTTATGGGAAACTGTGGATTCTGTATGTTTAATGAAAAAGTGAATGAACAGAATCTGGAAAACCTGGGCTGAAGATGGGGGGAAGGGCTGGCAAAGAAGCTGACTAAATTATGAGCTGTGAAAGAGAAAGGGAGAAAATTTTGGTAAGGGGTGAGAAATTGGAGGGCTCTGAAACAGCTGATCATGTTTAAAAAAAAAAAAGAAAAAGAAAAGAAAATGAAACCAGTCACCCTCCCCTTTGTTTTCAGAATGCGGTGCTAATCAGTTTGAAAGATGGTCTTTTCTGAATTATAGCCAGTTATCCCCAATACCATCAAATATTCCAAATATTATTGAATAAGTTGCACTATGCAAAGTGCCGCTTTTCAGACTTTTATTTGAGATATTCCTAACGTTAATGGAAAGGGAAGCAGCATTTCTGGAACTGGGTATAAAGCACTCCCTTGAACCCCTGAAAAAAATCCACTTACTTTAAAAACCATACATCACTGCCCTTTCTATAGGCCCCAAATGGCAGAATGTTAGCAACTGCTTATGGTTGAATCTAATATAAGAACTTTGCTTTCTCTTCACAGTACATGTCTACACACAAATGTGTGTGTACATTTTAATATGAAAACAAGATCATCAAGTAGGATCGATGGGTGAAGATGATATATCACGCTTAGCTTGTGGCCACAGGTGCAGTTTGAGGGAAGGGGAAAGCAACAAACCTCTCAGAGAACCAAGGTAGGTGGCTTAGGGACCAGTGTGAAGAAGCTGATAAGGACTGCAGGATGGCAGGAGTCTGAGGCATTAAAAAACAAAAACAAAAATGAAATCCCCCTACCCCGCATCTGCTTCTCTTGTCATTTTGGTTGGTGTCCTCTCCAAAGCATTGAGAATACCTGCCCTGTGTCAATCTTTCCTATGAAAAGCTTGGAAATGCCCAGTCTGAAGTTTCAGATATAAAAGCTGTACTCTTGCCAGGCACAGTGGTACATGCTTGTAATGCCAGGAACTGTGGGAAGCCGAAGCAGGAGGATCTCAAGTCTGAGGCCAGCCTTGGCAACTTAGACTCGATCTCCAAAAAAAGGTGGTGGTGGTGGGGGGGGCGCTGGGGATGTGGCTTACTGGTACAGCACCCCTGGGTTCAATTCCCAGACTAAATAAAATAAAGAAAAAGAAAGAAAAAAATGCTACACTCTTTAGAGCTGATAACATCTATTTGTTTTGCTGGCTTCTTTGTGGTAGAGACAGGCAATGAGTAGAAATCGAATAATGCTTTGCTGGAATAACAAAAGCAAAGGATAGAAAGCAAGAGGTCAGAAATTCAACTCCAGCTCTGGACGCCAGCTCCAGTTAGTTTGTAAGATGTTAGAAACTTTCTGTCTTTCCCATATGATTTTGCTTGCTCTGTGTGTTCCTTACTCTGATTGATAGTAAACCTCTTTAAATTAGAGCCCTGGTGTCTTGCCCAAGGGACAGAATGTGAAGCAGTAATAACATGTATTTTAAGGGGAAAGACAGTAGGTTAGGTTCTTTGAGGTTGAGGACAATAAAAATAAGATTCTAGTCTGAGAAACAGCCCTAGAACTTAATATGAGAGATGGGGAGGAGGGTTCCTGACATGCCCTGTACAGCGTTGAATACATCCTCCCAGACTCCCTGAGTGGCAAAAATGAAGGTACATCCACCAACACTTGCACATCGATAGCCCTGCTGGTAAGACCCTCCCCCCCAGGACTAATTAGTCCTGTACATAAATGCTGCACATTCCTCTGCAGTACCCAGGACCTTGGCAATAAGTGCACAAGAAGGGCCGTCTCCTCAAAAATGGTGGTTTGAAAGCCAACTGGTAAGAGAAGAAATCATTCTTTTAAAGATTCAAATTAATCCAGGAAGTGGGTTTTTCTTTATCTCAGAATCATCTCTCCGATTGTTCTATTTTTAAAATCCAAGTCTGGGAGGGAGGAGACCACAGATAAGAAAATGCCTTATCTACTTCAAAGTCACATAAGACAATATGCCTTCAGGTACCGCTTGTCATTTCTGAATATGTTTTTGCTTGATTCCTGGGTAAAAATCAGATGATTTTCCTTTAGTACATCTTGGTCACAACCAGGACTTGAAAAAGAACACTCATTTGATTTTCAAAACATAATTAGCAAACCGAATATCTATACAAAAGTAATTTTGTACCTCAGCCAAAGAGTGCAGTCAGCAGATAATTCAGTCCTGTGGCTTTTCATTAACTCACTCTCCCTGGGGGCAATTTAGAGGTGAAGGCCCCACTCATCCACTTTCTCAGCTTCTGTTGGAATTGTGGCTGCAATTCACAAGGGGAAAAGAAAGAAAGAGAGAGAGAGAAAGAAAAAACAAACATGGTGCCTCTCCCCAGAGTGAACCCCTTGTAATCAAGATAGATGCCATTTGTTGAGTGACTCATGTTCTTCATTTGAAATATACTACTTAATCCTTTCAACAACACTAGGAATGAGAGTGAATCCCTATTTTCTCCCAAATCACACAGTTAATAAATGGCTGTTTTCACAGTCTTTGTAACTCTGAAATCCATTACCTTTCTTTTCTGCTTCTTGGTCTTACAACATCCCCCTCTTTTAATTTCACCCACAGGATAGAAAGTCCCAAGCATCATTATGTCTCCCAGGGTTAAGAGAGTCTAAAAGAAAACGCTAATACTTCATCTGCCAGGGGCAATATGTGACCTCATTGCTATAATGGTTTAAATAATTTTTTAATGCACAAAATCTTACTCAGAACCTACTTATAAGATAAAAATACATTTAATAAATGCATTTATTTGGCAAGTCCGAAAGTATAGTATTTGCTTATAAAGAAATGAACTATCTTTATAACTCTGAACATTTGAAATTAGGGGTAAAGATAACATTTACATTTTGATTAGCTTAGCTATTAACAAATACAAAATATTTGAAAATCACTAGTTTAGAGTCATACTTTTTTTCTTTATTCCCTTCTTCTCTTCCTCCCTTGGGAACATGTATCAAACACCTCCCAAGAACCAGAAACTGGGGAGGAAGAAAGGGACCCTGCTTGTAAAAAAAAAAATATGTTTTAATCAAAAGAGATATAGCATCATCACAATAACTTCAGGAATAAAGATATGAAAATATTGTGGTAGTTTGGAGTGGGAGTGACCATTCTGACTGACTATAGGTGTGGTTCTTGGTAGACTGTGAAAGAAAGAGGCTTTTCAAGAGTGATGTTAATTCATATTGTGTTAGAATAGTTTTTTAGTTGGAGGAGGAAATAATGATCCAAGGGAAGAAGGGCAGGCGATGGAGTCACAGGGCAAAGTGAGGTGTTGTGAAGGGGAGTGGTGAAAGCAAAACTAGGAAGGTGACTTGTGGTCATGTGGTAAGGTCTACAAGTGTCTTTGGAGAAAATGTAGCCCTGATGCTATAGGTAACATTTTTTTTTTTTTTTTGATCAGGGGAGTGAAGATATCTAAGTTGTTCTTTTTGTAGATTAGCCTGACAGCAGACTCCTGTGAAACGTGGGTGGAAGAGGGAGAGTTGTTGTCAAGGAGAACAATGAGGATGACCCTCTGGACTCCAACGAAGTCATCCTGGGGGAGGGTTTCCTCTTGATGAGGGCAAGGGAGAAAGCCTAATGGTACAGCTGGGAAAAGCCAGAGGGTAGAGATGTCCTAGTGTATTTGGTTGAACAGTGTCCCTCTGAGTTCTTCTCCTCCTGGAACCTGTAAAGGTGACCTTATTTGGAAATAGGATCATTGCAGATATAATCAAGTAAATATGAGGTCATCTTAATCCAGTATCTGGTGCCCATATAAGGAGAGAGAGAGATTTGGGCCCAAAGAGAAGATTAAACGGATTCAGTTGCAAATCAAAGAACAGCAAGGATTGTCTGCAACCATAACAAGTCGGGAAGAGGCAGAAAATGATCCTTTCCTAGGACATTCAGAGAGAGCATGGCTCTGTGGACACATTGATCTTAGACTTCTACTCTCTAGAACTATAAGAAAATAAATTTCTGTTGTTTAAAGCCATCAAGTTTGTAGCAATTTGTTGCAGTGGTCTAGAAAAAGAAATATATTTGTGCAACCTTAAAAATATGGGTTATTCTCAGGATCAAGGAGAGAATGATAAGAATTCAGAATACTAAAGAAGAAACAGCACCTTCACATGACAAATTTGTGCGGTAGATGGAGAGAGATAAGGCCTTACTACTAATTCATGAATCTTACCTACCAATTAGTAGAGACCTTGAACAGTCAATGAAAGGAACTATAACTGTGGCAACAGTAATGAAACTGAGACTTAATGATGTGATATTACTTATTAAATTTATAGAGATATAATGTGACAGAATTGGACTTGACCTGTCTCCTGCCTCCGAGTCTGTTTTGAACACAGATTTTCACAGAAGAGTAAAAAATCAAGAGGAAAGCTGGCATGAGGCACACACCTGTAATCTCAGCAACTTGGGAGGCTGAGGCAGGAGGATGGCAAGTTCAAGGCCAGCTTTGGCAACGTAGGGGGACCCTCAGGAACTTAGTGAGACCCTGTCTCAAATATTAAAAAAACAAAATAAAAAGACTGGGGGAGTAGCTCAGTGGTAAAGTGCCTGAGTTCAATCCTAGGCACTCCCTCCCTCAAAAAAGAAAAAGAAAAAGAAAGAAAGAAAGAAAAGAAGGAGAAGGAGAAGAAGAAGCATGTTCAAGAGGAACGTTATGGAGAGGAGGATAAGGCATAGAAAAGGGAGACTGGCTCTCTCCACAGATGAGTCCCTGCTTTTTAAAACTCTATCCCCAAATGGAAACATGATAATCTGCTTGCAGATACCCAATTCCTCAGCCTTCTAACTCTGCCCTCATGTCTGGGAGTGCTGTCCTATTTCTTCTAAATCTCCAAAGAATGGCAAGGATGACATCATTGCTTTGTCCATTTTTAATCTTATCTGCTAAACGACTGAGACTTAGAATAAGCAGGTAGACACAAGTTCAGAACAAATGTGTCAAACGTTTGCCCAATTCCACCGTTAGAGCAAAACTAGACGTGCTAGTCCATCCAGATAAGGGGTGACCTGGGAGCGACGTTTGGTACGCATTTCTCATCAAACAATAATGCCACACATGGCTGGATTGGGGGAAAAACATGTAGGTCATTTAATTTCATCCCTTCTCCTTTTGGGAAGGACTAAAATATGAACCATCTAGAAAGAAGAGAATCTGGTCGACCAGGCATTTTTTAAAAGTTCTTGTCAAGGGACACGCTGTCTGGTTTCTAGACTCAGAAATCCTGAAGACAGAAAAGGCTCATTTATTTACTTAGGGCACTGAAGTGGTTCTGAAGCCGGCGCTATCTCTTAGTGGTCTGAGGAGACGCTTCAGACAAACTTAGTGACTTCAGTCTACTTAATCATTTTAGTGATGGCACAACTAATCCCCCTGGGAAGGGAAGTAACTTGCCAAATGTAAATTCACACAGGAGGAAATCATATGAAAAGCACGTGAGATGTTTGGCTTGTTCAGTTACTAAAGAAATAGAAAACAAAACAATTTTGAGATAGTACTTCACACCTATCAAATAATTGAAAATTAATATTTATACATAATTTTATTTAATCTCAATGATCAGGAAGGAGACACACTCAGATATGGAAGGTACTATAAGTGCATTAAATCAGTATGATTATTTTCAGGTAATCTAAACCATGACTCATGAAAGTGGTCCTACCTTATCACCTAGTGATCTATTCTCTGGATTTGTATTCTAAGGATTTGTAAATTAAAAAAAAAATTGTTTATATTTTCAGAGAAGTACTAACCAAAATTTGAGATCTCTAAGGTCATATAGTCTGAGGTCTTTGGACACAGGGAGGATGGATTTTCCAAGGGTCTGAGCCAGATCAGAGCTAAGATTCCTGTCCAGTGATCTTTCTATTATGTTCTGGAGCATTTTAGTGAGAAACTGAAAACAACTCAGATTTCCCCAAATTAGAGAGGTAGCTTAGCATAATTGTGAAGAGACCGAGTTTCTGGGCTCAAATTGTGGCTCCATCAGTTATTAGATGTGTGGTTTTAGGCAGACACTCAATCTGTTTGTGTTTCATCTGTAAGACCAGCGCAATAATAGAGTCTCAATAATAGAACCTCCCAGGTTTGTGTGGGCAGGTACCACTTTCTGATTTTGTGCAGGCAAACCATAGGATGCCCAGATGCCTGCCTTTGTCACCTTTCCTGAGACTTCCCTGCTCATACTGAGGTGTGACACGCACCAGCCCAGAAAGTGTGTGTCTCAGGGTAAGGGTGGGTGGATGTAAAGTCTCACTGGGCAGATGGGAAAGGGTGGACAAGCTCTTCTTCCTCCTGTTGTGAGACTGGTTGAGATGGTCTAGATGCAGCCTCTCGGAGGATATTCTCCTGGGAAGTCAGTCTTGTGAGATGGAGCAATTGGGCACACTTGGTGGTGACCAAATTGATCACATCCCCTCAAACTGATGCTTCCCCCTTCCCAGCTTCACCTCATTGTTCCTTTACTCTTGCTTTCTGGGGATTGCACCCTGAGTACAGTCGTCTACAGAACCCTTTGCTTCAGGCTTTACTTTGAATCCAGACTAAGAGAGATGGCACCCACCTCGAAGGGTTGTAGTGAGAAAACATTAAATAAGTAAAAAAAAAAAAAATGGATAAAGTGCTTAGAACAGCGCCTGACAAACAGTAATGACTATGTAAGTGTGAGCTATTCCTATTATACTGAATCACTGTGCAGCTCTATAAAATGGTAAATATTTAAGCCACATGGAAAAATATATGTGAAATGTTAAACAAAACCAGAACACTAGGAAGCAAGCATCCCTGGGATTGTAACCCCATAAAAATTATATATACACACTGATGATAGAAGAGAGAGCATAGATTTGGAAATTGTGACTCTGTAATGGAGAAGATGTGCCATGTTTATGTTTCCACGGGGGTAGTTATTTACCCAAAGTGGAGTTTAAATAAACAGAATAAACACAGTCCCTCGGAGGCTCTGTGCACATCTCTGCTCAGAAATATAGCCCAGTGCTTGTAACTCCTCATAGGTGGAAAAGTCTTACCTGCAGGACTTTTATTTTTAATGCTATAATTTTAAGCCAATTCCTTTAATTTGTTGTGTGTGAAGATTGGAGCCATTGGGAGTAGTTGTAACGGCACAACTAACTCCCTCTCTCTGCATGCAGGCGTCTCTGCTGTGAATTTTCAGAGATATGAGGTGGCAGGCTACTCCTTAGGGGTAGTTTTGTACCCCAGTCAGGGCCTAGCCTTCTCTGCAGTGAGTCCTTGGCACAGGACAGTTTAACAAGAGCCCAAGGACTTCTCTGTCTCTTCCCTCTCCAATCCTCAGCCTGGAGAGTCCTTGCTAGAAAGAAGTGATATGCAAATTTTAAGGATTTGATATGCAAATTTTTAAGGCTGTTCTAGAACAGCCCTGAACCTGGCTGCTCTGGAACTAGATGCAAGGTACCTTTGTACAAAGATAACTGAATGTGAGCAGGGAACATTTTGTGGGACAGGGACTGGAGAGATTCATTATATTTTCTATTTTCATTTCTTTGTCTGAGAGCCCAGTTCCATGTTTGGTCATAGGCCCCATCCTGGCTTCAACTCTCTGAATGGCTTCCCATGACACTTTACAATTCAACCCACCTTCTTGTCTTGGTTGCAAAGTCCTCTTACCTGGCCCTGCCCACCCTTCTGAACTAGTTCCATACCTCTCTCCTGGCTCACTACTTTCCAGCTAGACCAGTCTTCTTGCTTGTTTGTTTCTTAAACAGGCCAAGCATGTTTGTATCTAGGGCTCTTCAGACTAACATCCCAGAATACTCTTCCTCTTGATGTTTGCCCATCTGGTCTCTTCTTGCCCTTGAGATCTCAGTGTAAATGTCAAACTCTTCAGAGCCCACCCTGGCCATGCAATCTAAGATACCTGAGTTACTCTTCTCCACTTTACCCAATTTGATTCTCTGAAGAATAGCCATCTGGCCCTGTGTTCTTTGTTTAGATGCTATTTGTTGACGGTTCGGCATAAGCTTCACAGGAGAAATTACCTTGTGTGTCCTGTCCTCCTGTTTTTCTCCCAGTCCTATCACAATGCCCAACAGAGCTGTGCTGAATAAATAGGTTGCATGAATACCTGGATGTAGAGTGAATGCCATAAGCCAGGGCTTCCAGGTGGCTTCCAAAAGAAAAGCTGCAAATGACATCCTTTCTTTCTCTCTTGAACTGGAAAGTGGGTCAGACAAATTGCTTTTCTATCCCTTTGTACATCAAAAAATATATTATTAACACCCTCCAGGTGGCAAAGGAAAAGAGGACACTGAGACCCATCTAATCGTGCCATATATTTATTTGTTGGTTAAGATCATCAGCTGCTTGAAGAATCATGCGCATTAACAGGTTTAAAGGCTATAAAGATACAGCAATCAAGACACTAGCAGTAGGTGATATTGGTGATAGGAATAGATATATTAATAAGCGGAACGGAAGACTTTTTGACAATGTTCTAAAGGCAATTCAGTTAAAAGAGGATTTGTCTTTTCAACAAGTAGTGTTGCAACAATTGGACATCCATATGCAAAAGCATGACCCTTGACCCTCAAGCCATATGGAGATAACTTGAAATCAATTACAGAGATGAGTGTGAAATGTAAAACTAGAAAACCTTTAGAAGAAATCGTAAGATACATTTTTTTTTTCTACCTGGAGTTTTTTTTTTTTTCCCCTTTTGAGTGACTTAAGCCACAATCCATTTATTTTCCTACACTCTGGAGATCAGAAGATTGCTGGAGTTTCACTGGATTAAAATGAAAATGTTAGCAGGGCTGCAACACTTCTGGAAGCATTGGGGAGAAATTGTTCCCATCCTTTTCCAGCTTCTAGTAAAGAGCTATATTCCTCTGTCATGTTCCCTTTCTCCACTGTGGAAGCCAGCGTCATAGTATCCGCCTCCCTTCCTCCCTCCCTCTCCATTTTTTTTTTTTTTAATTATAGATGGACACAATACCTTTATTTGTTTTTATGTGGTCCCGGGAATCGAACCCTTGCTAGGCAAGTGCTCTGCCACTGAGCCACAACTCCCCCCCCACCGCCTGCATTCCTTTCCTCTCTGACCTGGGCCCTCCAGTCAGTGTTCCTAAACATGATACCAAAAGCATGATCATAAAAAAGTTGATGAACAGAGTTTCATCAACATTAAAACCTTATGCTTTGTGAAAGACACTATTAATGAAAAGACAAATTACAGGCTGGATGATGAACATATTTGTGAATCTCATTTCTGACAAAGGACTTGTATTAAGGATATATAAAGGACCTTTAATCTCAATAGTAAGAAAGCAAACAACTGAATGTTTAAAAACAGGCCAGAAAAGCTTGGACAGACACTTTAATAAAGAGGAAACATAGGTGGCAAATAAGCATATAAGGAGATAGTTAACACTCCTTTAATAAATGCATAAAGACATTCAGTAGGACAATACAAATTAAGCCCTTGTGAGATACTACTATACATCTACTCAAATTATTAAAATTAAAGAAAAAAAAAACCAACAATACCAAGTTCTGACAAGGATATGGAGCAACTGGAACTCTCATATGTTACTGGTGAGAAGGCAAAAATGATACAACATACTGGAAAATAGTTTTGCAGTTTCTTACAAAGTTAAAAAATTACTCATCCTATGATCCAATAACCCAACTCTTAAAGATATTTACCCAAGATAAATTAACTTATTATATTACATGAAACCTCTACATGAATGTTTATAATAATTTATTCAAAGTCATCTAAACTGAAACAGTCCCAATTTTTTTCAACAGTTGGGTGAATAAACAAATGTGATACATCCATACAATGGAAAACTACTCAGTAATAAGATGTAACAGACGACTGTTATATGGAACAATGTGGATGGAGTTCAAGGGCAGTTCACTGAGTGAAAGAAGCTAGTTTTAAAGGATCCATGTATATCACATTCTCAAGAAGATAGAACTACAGTGTCAAGAGACCAGATCAGGGAGTGGTTGCCATGAGAGGATGGTGCAACTATACGGAGGGGGGGGGGTATCTGGAGGGGGATTTTTAGAGTGATAGTCTATTTGCTGATTGTGATAGTGGTTACGCAAATTTAAACATGTTAAAATTCTTAGTACTGTACACCAAGAAGGTCAATTTTATCATAAGTAAATTATTTATTTATTTATTGGTATTAGGAATTAAACCCAAGGGTGTTTTACCACAGCTGAGCTGTATCCCCAGCCCCTTTTTGTATCTTATTTAGAGATAGGGTCTCACTAAGTTGTTTAGGGACTCGCTAAGTTGATGAGGTTGGCTTTGAACTCTGGATCCCCCTGCCTCAGGCTCCTGAGCCTCTAAGATTACAGGCATGAGCTGTTGTGCCCAGCTATAAGTAAATTTTTAAAAATAAAATTTGAAAAACATGAATTAATTACCAAGACCTTGAATCCAGATTTCATTACTTTCTGGTTGTGCTATATTGCACCAGGTACTACTCTCTTTAAGCCTCAATTTTCACATTACCTAAAATGGGTATAATGAGAGTAAACATATCTCATAGGAATGATTGATGAATGAAATGAGGTAATGCATATAAAATTGTATGTGTGATGGGACACAGTGAACCCAGTAAATGTTGTCTGTTAATATAGGTCTTTAACTTGGCACAGGGGCACGCTCCTGTAGTTCCAGCTCTTGGGGGACTGAGATGGGAAGAAGGATCCTGTGAGCCAAGAAGTGTGAGACCAGCCTGGGTAAAAGAGTAAGCTCCCATCTAAAAAAAAAAAAAACAAAAACAAAAAACAAAAACAAGTCAAATGGAAACAAAAAATATATGTGAATGCTGTTTTCAGAAAATATTTGGGAGAGGTTACGTGGAATGATAGATAAAAGGAACATGACACTATACACAGTAATACTTAACTTTGAATTGCTATTCACTTTGCCACCTTAAATCACCCTCTCTGAACTTTAGCTTTCTAACCCAAAAAAACAGGTATAATAATATTCATTTGTATTTTTATGGTGAGCATAATGATTAATATTTGTATAATGTCTGGTACTTAGTGGGTGCTCAATAAATGATAGTTGTAATTATGATTTAGAGTGTTTCAATAAGTAAAATGTGATTTATTCTGTCACCAAAAAATTATGTTTACAAATGTGTAATCCCAAATGATTAATTATGTAACCAAAGAAGGGGCTGATGTTATGCAAATGTTTTAGTTTGTACTGGACTGGCCATTCACACATATTTTCCTATTCATAGACAAAATAGTAATTGGTTGAATTGAGCACTGTTGCATTTTAATGAGCTCTTAAGAGGCCAAAAGGATTCTCTAGTACAATGCAGAATAGATTTTTCTATGATGATGTGTATTTTTCCGTTTTGTTATTTCAATTTGCAAATGGAGCCCACAGCTTTATAAAGTGGCTTCTTCGTTTTATAATGCTTTCCATATTTTGTCTCAAGCGTGTATTTCAAAGTAAATTAAAGTTGGGTCCAAAGGAATCTAGGGTCAACCAGAAGGGGCTAGTGGCCTCTATGGGCTAAATGTGTAGACACAAACTGAATTCTTCCTGTATTTCTATTTTTCTAGCTTACCATCAATACTGTTATCATCATCACCATTATCATTATCATCTAGGCTCTGGTTGACTCTTTGGTACTATAGCACCTCTGATTTTCCCTTTATTTAAGCCATTTTTTATCCTCTATGTGTCTGTATTGATCTATGGGAAGGGAAACGGTTGCTTTAAGATGATCAAGGCTGCACATTGAAGGACATCACTCTGTCAGCCATGTGCATGAAAACACACCTTCAGCAAAAGACCTTTCTTATAAGTTTGATTATTTTTTCAACGTGAGTAAAAATGTTCTGAAATGGCTGATAAGCTTTTATTGTTGCTTATGACATTATAGAGGTTACTGAGGGGAAAGAAAGAATAGAATTCTTGAAGCACAAGCTGAAAAGAATCTTAGAAATCTAGCCTAATATCGTTATCATATCAAAGATGAAAATGCAAATCTAGAGCAGAAGTACCTGGCAGGTATTATCCTCCAAAACTCATGTGGAGATTTAATGGGGATGGTTTTAAGAGGTAAAACCTTTCAGGGGCGTTGGCAATACAGCACATCTCTGTCCTCAGGACACTTAATTATCACAGGATCACATCATCTCCCCAATGATAGCCTTCTGTTTTCTTTTCTAGTTTTTAAACCCAGGTCTGCAAAATTGATTAGTTCTGTTCATTGGTTCATAGAATAGTACTCATCTTTAGCGATACAAGACTCTCTAGGGTTTTGTTATCATACATTTTCTTCCATTCATTTTGGCATTTCTAGCTCCTCCTCCCCTTATTCTCACTCCACTGGACTTGACATTTCCTTAAATATGCAAATACCATTTTATGCATGTGTTTTAATTTACCTAAGTGTGCTGGAAATCTTCATTTAACGTTGCGCTTTTAGCTCTATCCATGTGGCTGTATTATAGTTAATAACTCTGACTGACCATGGCCATTGCAGAGAATGAATGTACCACATTTTACTTTCCCTTTTCTCTCTAAAGGATATAAGACTATTTTTATATTTGACACCACAAACAATGCCATAATTAACACCTTTGTATGTATCTTTTAGTGAACACATGGAGAAATTTTTCTGTATATATCCACTAGTTGGATTGTTGGATTTTTGGTTCATAGGGTACACATGATTTTCTTTCTTTCTCTTTCCTCCTTCCCTCTCTCCCTTCCTTCCTTCCTTCCTTCCTTCCTTCCTTCCTTCCTTCCTTCCTTCCTTCCTTCCTTCCTTCCTTCTTCTTCTTCTCTCTCTTCCTTTCCTTCCTTCCTTTCTTTCTTTCCATTCTCTCTTTTTTTCCTTCTGTACTGGAGATTGAACTCAGGGGAAGTTTATCATTGAACTACATTCCTGTTCTTTTTATTTTTTATTTTGAGACAAGGTCTTGCTAAGAGGCTGGCCTTGCACTTGTGATCCTCCTACCTCAGGCTCTCCAGTAGTAGGGACTACACACAGGCATGCACTCTTACACCTATTCTTAAAGTCACAAAGTATCGCAGATTTCTATCCACCAAAGCTGTGTGTCTCACACTCAGAACAAATAACACCTGATTGTCTCACATCCTTGTCAATACTTGGTATTTTCTTCCTTCCTCATTTTGAAGGTGCAAAATGATGTATGTTATGTTGGTATAACTTGCATTCTTGTGATTATTATAATTTTTACATATACTGTTCTTAAGTTACCTATTTAAGGTTTTTCCTTGTACAGATTATCTTTCATATCCTTTGAGTACTTTTCTATTTGTTTTCCTGTTTTTGTTGACTTACAAGAGTTTTAATATCCTGATAAGTAGGTTTCCAATTAAAATTTTATCTGAAGGACTTTCGAAGCAAAAGAAAGCTCTCTTCTTAATATACTTACATTATCTAGGTATTCATCCCTTGACTGAAATAAATGTTTTAAACACATTCTTCCAGTCTGATTTCTGAATGTTTGCCACTGAGAAGTAATTCTTAATTTTTATGAAATCAAATCTAGCACTTTTTAACTTTATGGTTTTTATTTTAAGATGTTCTATTAAGAAGGCTTTCCCTATCTTCACAAAGATATCCTACATTCTTCCAACAGCTTTGCAGTTTTACCTTTAGCATTTAGTTTTTAATCACCTTTAGTCCATGTTTGAATATGGTATAAGGTAGCTCTACAGCTTTATAATTCTTCATATAATATTAATATTCTAGTTTTATTAATGCCATCCAACTCTGCACCTTGATTTTATTCGGCTTTTAATTGCTCTGACCAAAAGACCTGAGAAGAACAACTTAGAGGAGGAAATGTTTATTTTTGTTCATGCTTTGAGAAGCTCAGTTCACAGTCAGCTGATGCCATTGCTCTGGGCCTAAGATGAAGCAGCATGTCATGGCGGAAGGGTGTGGTAGACAAGCATGCCCTCACTCATGGTGGCCTGGAAGTGGAGCAAAGTGAAGGGATTTCAGGGAAGAGAAACCTTCAAGGGCAGCCCTCAGTGACCCATCTCCCCTGACCATGTCCTTCCTGCCTACAGAAGAACCATTAATCCATTCAAATTATTAATCAGCTGATTAGGTTGCAGCTCTCCCTATCTAATCATCTCACCTCTAAACATAGCTGCATTGTCCCACACAGGAGTCTTTGGAGGACACCTCATATCCAAACCTTACCACGCTCCAATCCCATTTGAAATGCTTCAGGATCTAAACATTTTCCACTAAGTCCAGAAAGATGTCCTGAGCTGCAGATACAGTTGTAAGTCCTGAGAGAAACAGTGTTTGTCCTAATTAGACATTTTATTGGCAACTGAAGCCAAGAATCAGGAGTCAGAATTCCCAGGCTTACATTCTATAGTGTCTATTTAGAACATTGCAGACTCAGCTTATTTTGCAATCATGGAGCCTTCAATTCAATAGGAGAGCACAGCTTTTCATGGGTACAGCTAAGGACAAGATCTGATGATACCCATGAGCTGGTCAGGAGGTGCTGGCCAATCGTGATTCCTCTCTTGACAACTGCTTCTTCAGTTAGAAACTGACCCTCATTTAGTAAGTAAGTTGTCATTTAAGTTTTTATTTGAAGAGTTTTTGATGCTAAAGGAAATTTTAGCAAACCACCTCTATAGACAGTCTTAATCATGAGTTTTTCAAAATTTTCCTGTTAGGGTACAAACTTTCCCTTGAATATGTTTGATTTATTAATATGAATTCATTTACAGTTTCTTGGTGGGGGCTGTCAGGGACTGAACTCAGGGCCTCATGAATGTACTCTGCTATACCTCTAGCCCCATTTTTATTCTGCCTCTAAGTTGATGGCTCAGAATGATGGATAAGAAGTGTCCTGTGCTCTGTACATTAAGGATGAACAGAAGAATGTTGAAGATGCTAGGTGAAAGGCATGGGTAATTTTCATTTTTTACTATCAGTATACCATAGAGGAGTAGATCAGATATTAAAAAAAGAAGTAAATTGACCATTTTCATTTTCTCCTTATTAATTAAATAACACTGATGTATTTCCTGAGCACATTGCACTAAATCAACTCAATTTTGAAAGATTAAAAATAAGCCAGGTGTAGTGGCCCATGCCTGCGACTCAGGAAGCCAAGACAGGAGGATCTTAAGTTTGAGGCCAGCCTCAGCAACTTAGCAAAACCCTATCTCAAGTAATAATAATAATAATAATAATAATAATAATAATAATAAAACAGGGATGTAGCTCATCTCTGAGTTCCATCCACAATACTTCCTAAATAAATTAGTAAATAGTTAATAAGGTAAATAACTTTACATAGCTATCCAAAGAATGCATACATTACTAAATTGTAGGTTTCATTACTTCAGTTACAATCACATGAAAATGATTTGAGTGAGCAATGGATTCAGCAGCTTTGAGAATTGATGATGATGATGATGATGATGATGTACGTGGCATGTGTGCTTTGGTTAGGGAGAGATTTGTGTAACAATCAGATGGTCATAGGAAATGAAGTCTCAACCCGAGCAGGGATGGTGAGATTCCCAGATGGGAGTGACATTGATTATAGCAAAAGTGCAGTTCCAGTCCATGGAAAGCTGTTGTAAGCACGAAGATTCCTGGAAACAAACCAAGCTTTGTTCTTCAGGAAAATGCCTTGGGATCTTTAATCCTTATTAAATTCTTAATGAAATCTTTAGGCAACAGGGTAGCTCAGTAGAAGAGTCCAATTTTACCTTCAGATTCATGTGGAGAGAATCCACCAAAGGCAGGAAAAACAGCCAAATCTTGGATGAACATTTTGCAAAATGATGCTCTGTGCACAAATGGATTCTTTGGAGAGACTTTCACAAACCTAATTCTCTTTTTTTTTTTTAATTATTTTTTTTAGCTGACACATAAAACATAAAAATGGACACATCCATGTATACATGTATACATTACAGTATTATATTATAAGCCCTAGGATTCCTGGAAACAAACTCTACAGTGCCATGGAGGATTTTGTATGTGTATAGACCATATAATGGTTAAGTCTGATCAAACATATTTATCCCCTCAAATGTTTACCAGTTCCTGTGGTAAAAGCTTTTAAGCTTCTTTCTTCTAACTTTTAAAAATACAGTACATTATTAATATCTATAGTCTCCCTACTGTGCAATGGCATACTCAATTTTTTTACTTCTGACTGTAACTAAGTACCTGTCGGTGAACCTGTCCCCATCCCTCCCCTCTCCTTCTCTCCTCAGTCTCCAGTAACTACCCTTCTACTTTCAACCTCTATGAAATCAATATTTTTTCAATTCCTCCTGTGAGTGAGATCTACTGGTGTTTGGCTCTTTTCACTGAACACAATGTTACCTGTTTCTATTCATGTTGCTACAAATAACAGGATTTCATTCTTTTTATGACTAAATAATATTCCATTGTGTATATGCACTGTGTTTTCTTTATCCATTTGCCAGCTAAGGGACCCTTAGCTGGTTTCCTTTTCTTGGCACTGTGATTAGTATTGCAGTGAGCATGGGGCTGCAGACATCTCTTTCACATACTAGTTTCCTTTCCTATGGTTATATACACAGTAGTGGAAATGCTGGATGCAGAGCAGTGGTAGATCAATTTTTAATGTTTTTGAGGAACTTCCATATTGTTTTCCAGGAGAGCTGGACTAATTCACATTCCCACCCACAGTGGACAAAGGCTCCCTTTCCTCTGCATCTTGTCAGTGTTTATTACTTTAACCTTTTTGATAGTAGCCATTCTTACTGGGGTGAGGAGATACCTTGTTGTGGTTTTGATTTGCCTTTCCCTGATAAGACCAATGTTGAGCAATTTCTCATGTACCTCTTTGCCATTGGTATCTCTTCCTTTGAGAAATATCTATTTAAATCTATTACCCATTTTAAAATTGGGTTAATTGGTTTTGTTCCTATGGAGTTTTTTTGACTTCTTTATATATAATCTGGATATCAAACCCTTATCAGATATATAGTTTGCAAATATTTTATCTCCTTTTGCAGGTTGTCTCTGCACTCTGTTGGTTATTTTCTTTGCAGACCAGCTTTTTAGTTTTCTATAATCCCATTCATCCACTTTTGTTTTTATTTTCTTTTGAGGTTTTGCTACCCGCTGCCTGACTTTGCCCATTCCAATATCTTGAAATGTTTCCCCTGTGGTATGGTTTCTTTTAGTAGTTTCAGGTTTTAAACGTCCAGTTCTCAGATATACACTGAGAAATCTTCCTCTTGGGAGAGTTTTGCAGGTTTTTTGGGGGGTCTCAGTTATCATGGCAGGTGAAGTGGGGGGAAACTGTGAACTACATCAGAAAGCAAAGAAGGACCGAGGCACTGTTCAGAGTCTGCAGTGAAAAGTCTTCATGAAGTCTGAAACTAGTGTGGGGAAAGCCAGGTCAAATGATTGCTGTTTGATGTTTCCTTTTAAACATTCTCAAAATAGTTTGGAGGGAAGGGCTCCAGTTTCACCATCTTAAAACTATTGGATCTAGAAGAGTGGAGGCTTCTTCTGATGGGATCTTGACCAATTAGAGGATCCTGACACAGACACCTTCCACTGTTTCCCATCTCTTCACGCAAATCCAACAAAATGCCTTCTGCCTCAAGTCACACCTTTAGAGTATGCAACTGTGGTTTCCTCAATGTGTGTTAAGCATACAGCAGGAGCAGGAGGAATCAGTGAGGGCCACAAACTTGTTTGGATAGGCAGATGAGAAAATCTGCCACGACAGGATTCCTACAGAACAGGGCAATGAGTGACACAAAGCTAATCAGGGAGGCACTCTTGTGTGCTGTTCACGTGCCCAACTGTGGCAGCAGAAACACCTCTGTGCATAGCTCTGCCACGGAGTGGCTGTGTGGTTTGGAGTCAGGTGTTTCAACTCTCGTGTTGCAGTTGCTTCACTGATGACATGAGTGTCACAGCACCAATCTCGTAGGCCTGCTGTTAGGGTTAAGTGGGTTAATATGTGTGATGTGTTTGGTATGGCACCCAGCAGGAAGTGCAAGCTCAATCAAGGTCAGTGATTGTAACCTCGGTGTTTGGGGAGCACAGAAGAGGAGTATTAATTTGTTTTGAAGCAGGTGCTAATCTACATGTTATTAACAGAACTAGGATGCATAGTGAGGCCATCTCTTGGGGAGGACATCTTTCTTATAGTAGCTTGAAACCATTTACAAGATCCTAGTTTGTTTCCCCATGAGGATGATCAGAAGCAAGCTCCAGGGAGCTGCAAGGCCAGAGCTGCCCCATCTCTGTCTATCTATCTAAATCCTCTATCAATCATCTATCTTTCTGTGTTGGTCAGCTTTTCATCAGAGTGACCAAAATATCTGACAAGAACAACTTAGAAGAGGGAAAGTTTATTCTTGGCTCATGGTCGCAGAGGTCTCTGTCCATGTTCAGCTGACTCCATTGCAGGAACATTATAGTAGAAGTGCATGATAGAGGAAAGTTCCTCAGTTCATGGCAGCTGGGAAGGATGTGGAGGAAGGATCCAGAGACAAGATATAGTCTTCCTCAAGTCCCACCTGCAGACAGTGACCAACCAATAGTCCATTAAAGGTGTGATATTAATCCATGAAATGGATGAATCCACTGATGACGTTTAGTTCTAATGATTGCCTCAAAGTCCCACCTCTGAACCTTCCTGCAGGGTTTTCACGCTTTCAAAACAAAGTTTCTTTGGGGTGGGGGGGAGGGTGGAGGTGGTGGTTAGGGGGGAACATTGCAATCCAAGCCATGATGCTTTTCTTTCTCTGTGTGCAGCGTGGAGGAGTGAATCCAGGGCTTTGAGTATGCCAGGCAAGTGCTCTATCACTGAACCCCAGCCCAGGGTGTCATTATCAGCTTCTCCTCTGACCATGGCTCCATGTTTTCAGTCTCAGCCAAATCCAGCAGCTTATGGGCAAGATGAGGAAGAAACAGTTTCTGTCATTTCCCCAAAGGAAATGAGTGATTCACGCCAACATCATGGAATGTCCGAAAGGGGATTTCTCTTTTAATCTAAAGGAAATTTTAGCAGAAAAACAAAACAAAACAACAACAACAAAAAAACAACAACAAACTATTCCCCAAACTGGGCATCTCTTGTCAAATGATTAATTAATTTGATATTTCTATGACCTTTTATTAAATACTTATCCTAAGCTAGGGGATAAAAGTCTGCATCTATTGATCCCTCCTATGTGCTAAGCACTGTAGAAAGTACCATGTGTCTCTAACATAGTAGTGTATTATTCACAAGAAGAAACGGAGCCATAGAGAAGTTGAGAAATAACTTGCTCGAGGTTATACAGCCAAGACAGGAAATATGAAGTAAGGTTTGGATTTGGGCAGAATGAGTGGAGAGTCCCGATACCTAACCACTATATTTTTGTCTCAACAAGATATAATCGCTTTTTATAAGTAGCTCTCACTCTAGTGAAGGAGCCAGAAAAGAACAGATAATTAATATACAGTGTAATCCATGCTCCATAAAGGTGTGAACAGAGTGTTGTGAAAGCATAGAGGAACAGGGAATGACTTTGCCTGGGAGAATCAATTTTAGCTGTAATCAGCAAAGTACTTAAGACTGTACAAAATTTCCAAAATCTCCACAAGCCTGGAATGATGAAAATCTGTCGCAGTGAAGGAAAAGCTTGAATTCTAAAATGACTGAAGACTATAAACAGAAGAAGTAATCAACCCCTAAATGAGCAAGATTTGAAGCTAAAATTTTAAGGGTCTGTTATGTTGGATTATTATATGCATATTACAGCTTCGGTGTGGCATGACCACACTTCACAATGACGACTTGTCAGAATCAGGTGCTTCAAATCCCTGCTCAAATTCTATCTCTCAAAAAATAGTGACCATGACCTAGTCATCTTTATTCATTTTGACATCTTCTCACCCACTCTGGGTGCCTGACTTACTGTCTAGCTCAAACATTTTCACTGTGAGTTTTTTAGAAGTTGATTACACTGTTTGTGGTTAGTTTAGGACATTTATTTGTTTGTTTGTTTATTTATTTATTTACTCTCTCTCACCTTTCTCTGCTTTCATTTCACACCTCATTTATATTTCTCACAGACATTACAAAGAGGTACCTTCTACAATTCACCAACTTCAACATTTGAGACAGAATGCATCAAAATGAGACCCCAAGATGAATTCTTGGTGGTAATTTTTGGGTTTTCTTTATCAGCGACCTCCCTCATCAGTCAGATAGTCAAAAGTTAACTTAAATTTAGTGGGGAAAAACCGATTACATATTGCTGAAGATCTGTCCTATGTACCTACTCAGATTGGATTTTGTGAGTAATGGGTACCAATCAGTGTACCTCCTCCTCTAACCTTTGGCCCTCAAACCATTTAATGAACAAGAGAAAGGGGAAAGTGGAAGTGGGAAGAAATGAAGAGAGAAAAAGATTATCTCAGTCTAAGTACAAAAATAAATGGAGGAGGCCAGGATGTCCTGCAGAATGTTTTGGATATTATAATAAATCACTTCTCATAGGGCTAACTGCATTGTATCCCAGTTGAAAGCCAGTAAAGATTTGAGCAAAAAGTATCAATCTTCAATAAGCTTCATCCTTTTGAGCTCTAGTCACTGGGTTTCATTAGTACTAATTGATCATGAGTCCAGAGGTATCCTGAATTGTAGCTGTTGCACCCAATACTTCAGGTGTCCATTTGTCAGTTACCCTGTTCAGGTGCCCAGTCATTGGAAAACTGCCCCCAGGACTATAGACAGACCTTGACTTTGATGTCCTTCATGCACTTCTACAGTGTCCAAGATCCTCTCTGAAGCCAGACCTCTTATTGTGTTTGTAAGAGACATTTGCTACCCCAACATGGTCCTGAACTATATGTTATCATAGATTTTTCTTATATATTTATAGTATTCTTGTAATTTATGGCAAAATGGTAAGATAGGGGCTGAATCTATCTCAGTATGGCCTAAGAAATAGAAAGTTTAATATTTTTTTACAGCATTCACTGAGATAAAAGGAAATTTTGTTAACCTGTGAGCTTTTTAAAAATCCTATTTATTAAATTCCCTTTTAAATTTTTGTTTGGAAGTGTTTATTACAGCACTTTGGGACCTGAATCTTTATTCAGAACAGGCAAGATCACAGCACCAGCTAACAAGCAATTTTGTTAGAATGATGTTTTTTTTTTTTTATTTGCTATTTCTTTTTTAAAAAATCAATAATTAATTGGGCACTTAAAATGTAGTTGGGATTTTGGAGTGAGGGCACAAGTTCATTTTTTTAATCAAGGTGAAATTCACATAACAAATTTAATCATTTTTAAAGTGAGAAGCTCAGCAGCAGTTAGTAATCCTCACATTCTTATGAAACCATCAATAAAATTTTTTTTATCACCCCAAAATGAAAGCGTGTAACCGTTAAGCAGGTACTCTCCATTCTCCTAGTTCCTGACAATCACCAGTCTTCTTTCTGTCTCTACGGATTTGTCTACTCTGGATATTTTGTGTGGATGCAATCACAGTATGTAATCTCCTGAGTCTTGTTTTTGAAGTTTGTTCATGTTGCAGAATACGTGGGTGTGCTACATTTTGTGGAAGCATTCCATTGTGTGTATATACCAGAATTTGTTTATACGTTTATCTGTTGATAGGTATTTGGATTGTTTCCACCTTTTGGTTATTGTCAGTAGGGCAGCTATGAACATGGCTGTACCCATATTTGCTTGAGCACCTGTTTTAAGTTCTTTTGGACAAATACCTAGGAATGGAAACTCTGCATCATATAGTAATTTTATAGTTAACCCCCAGGAAGTGTATGAAGGTTCTAGGATCATCATATCCTCAACAACACTTGTTATCTTCTGTTTTCTTAAAAATTATTTTATTATAGTCATCCTAGTGAGTGTAAAGTAGTATCTCACTGTGCTTTTGATTTGAAATTTTCAAATGACTAATGATGCTGAGAAGTTTCAAAGAGCTTATTGGCCATGTGTCCATCTTCTTTTCAGAAATATCAATTCAAATCTTTTGCCCATTTCTTTTTTATTAGGGTTTGGTCTTTTTATTGTTGAATTATAAGAGTTCTCTATGTATTCTGCATATATGATGTGCAATATTTTCTCCCATTCTGTCAATGCCTCTTTGATTTCTTGATCACGTCCTTTGATGCAAAAACCAAGAACATTTCCATTTTCAAGTCCAATTTATCTATATTTGCTTATATTGATTCAGAAACCATATTTTGATAACTGCCATTTGAACAAAATGCAATAATACACAAAGGAGTCAAGTGAGGAATGTTTACCAATTTGATCTGAGTAGTAAGAAAAATTAAAGTAAGTATTAGTGTTGCAAATCTTTAACTTCCTTTTGTGACAGACAATGTGCTAAGAACTGGAGATAGAGTGATCTACCTCTGGATGAATTCACCATCAAGTGGAAGAGAGAGAAATGAATCAGTGTATATGAAAGATGATAAAGCCCAATGAAGAGAAAAGGAGGTTGGGGAACATGAGACCAAATAGGAGAAAACTTCATCTTCTATGGGGTGCAAGAAAGGCTTCTCTGAGAAAATGTCACTTAGGGTAAGATTTGAATGTCTGTAAAAAAAAATACTGTTTGATTTTATTTTTACTTTTCAGGGAAAGGGGTGTGTTCCAAAGGAGGAGAATACATGAGGAAATCAAGAAACTGGAAGAAGGCCAGTATATCTGGAATGGGGAAGTGAAGGGAAGAATGGTTAGGAATGAAATTAGGGAGGTGGCGGGGAGCCAGAGCATGCATCAGATGGGAAGCCATGTAAGGATTCTAATTTTGATTCCAAGAGGGTGTGAAATTATTTAAGTATAAAGGGGAGAGAGAGAGTCTGCGCTTCGAAATATTTTTATTCTTTTTTTTCCTTCATTTTTTTTTCTAATTTGTCTTTCTTATTAATTTATTAAAAGAATTTTAGAATAAAATTAACCTTTGGTATGTCATGCATGTATGTTGATAATATTTTACCTTGTCATTTGTTTTTGACATTATTTCTGTTATTTTCCACACTCAGCAATTTTAATTTTATATACTCTAATTTGCCAGTCTTTTATGATTCTGGTTTGGCATCCTGCTTAAAAAAGGCCGTCCTCCATCTTCCAATTACCTGCTATCTGAAGTTCACTACATTTTTTTTTCTAGTACTTTTATAAAAAAACATGTAATTTGGGAACACAGTGAACTATAAATGAAAGTCCTAAAAGTGTGATAACATAATGTGTTAATTGGCATGGACAGGAGTTTTCTGGAGGGTGCACAAATCGAAACACTAGAATTTGGTAACTAGGCTGTTAGGGTAAAGGCTGTGTACCAGCCAGCCTTGTCGTATCCTGATTAGCCTGTCATTGGCCTGTGTCTGATGTTTACCTATAGCAATGGATAACTTATTTTTCAGTTCATTCATGCAAGGGCAGTTTGGCTCAGGGGGCTGCCTTGTGTTGATCAAACACAAGAGGCACCTTATTCAGAGCTTAGTCTTGTTAATGCTTTCATTGGTTCTAGTGATTTATTAATGATATCATAGGTTATAATTATGTTGGATAACTGTAGTGCAATGGAAAGAAGCTGAACGGAAGAAAAGCTCTTATTTTTTTTACCTCATTTCTTCCTAATTCCGGAGCAGGGCCCATTTCACAGACCAAGGAGACTCTCCTGACCTTGTTGCCCTGCAAAAATCTTAAGCTCAGTGCCATACCTGCCCTGAAAGATTTCAAGCTTTGGCAGCCATAACTGAAAATATGGAGGCCCTGTGATGGGAGGCACATCAGCAGCATAGATATTTTCTTGTATTTTCCCAGGGCTAATGTTACCGCTGTTTACCGGTGACAAGTCCTTGCTTCCCTGAATGCTGAAGTATAACACCAGAGAAGCACGCACAGGCAACTTCAGAGTGGAAAGTAGAAGCTTTATTAAAGGACAGCAGAAAAGACTTCTCCCCGAGGAAGAAGAGGACCCAAAAGGCAGAATCCGTGGAAGGGGGAGGTCTTCCCTCTTTTAGTATTTATTTTTTAGTTTTCAGTGGACACAACATCTTTGTTTGTATGTGGTGCTGAGAATAAAGTCTTCTTTCAGCTTTCCCACATTCCTCTCCTTTGTTTTCCGTTATCTTTGCAGTAATGGAATGCAGGTGGGAAGGGCCAAAAGGTGGGGGACAGGTGGGTTGAAGGAGTAATCTGGGCAGGAAGGGCCTGAGGCGGCTTTTGGATTAGCATCTCTGTGTTTGCTGAGAGTTGCTTCATTAACATTTCCTTAGGATGGGCTGGGAGCCTTGGGGACATTAACATTTCAATTTCCCCAAGTGCTGCTCTGGTTTCCTGGATTCCATTCTCAATAATGGCCTCCATTTGATTCATCTTACTCCTTATTAGACCGGATTTACCTAACTACACTAACTACCTATCTTTAAACCTGGCTTCACTAACACCTTCCCTCCTTAGTATACTTCCTTTAGGTCAGAAGTCTTTGTGACTCACTGTCCTTCCTCAGTCCTCGCTGTGGAATGGAACAGTGAGTTGCTGAACTTCTCTGTGCCAGAACCTTGCTTTTTCTCCTTGGCTGTCATTTCCTGAGCTTATGTATTTCATGGAGTTAGTTTCCCTCCAGCATTTCATTGCTGATCATGAACACTTTTCCGATGAAACAAAAAAATCTATCAAAACTGTGATTGGGTAAGAGAGGGTCTGTTGGCAAGTCAGTTCTTATTTGTAACATAAAAATCATACGTAGATGCACCTGTCATTCATCAGAGACTAAATATTGTTTCTCCCTCTTTTGTTACCGCTGTTGACCGGTGATGAGTCCTTGCTTCCCCAATGTTGAAGAATAACACCAAAGAAGCACACAGAGGCAAGGTCAGAGTAGAAATTAGAAGTTGATTAAAGGAGTTTAGAAGTTGATTAAAAGACTTCTCCCGGAGGAAGAAGGGGACCCAAGAAGTGGAATCCGTGGAAGTGCGGTTGTCTCTCCATTTTATAGTTTCTTTCAGTGATGGAATGTAGGTGGGAAGGCCCGAGGGGTGGGACACAGGTGGGCCAAAGAAGTAGTCTGAGCAGGAAGGACTTCATTAACACTTCTTTGGGATGGACTTTGGCCTAGGGCCTTTTCAGGACTTCATTAACATTCCATGAGTTGTCCTGCGTTTCCTGGAATCATTCTCAGCATGGCCTCCATTTTAGATTTCACTCGGTATTAGACCCGATTTACCTAACTACACTGACTACCTAACATTAAATCTGGCTTCACTTTTTTCTTTTTTCCTTCTCCATATTTCAAGTATTTGATTTATTTTGGGGTAAATTTCGTTATTTTATGTAATAGAAACATGATTATGTTATGCTCGAATTCGGGACCCCCAAAAGACCACCAGAGACCAAGATCGATGTAAGCAGCAAAGAGGTGTTCATTGCGAGCTAGCTTGGTTCTCCGTGCGCACACAGCAACTGGTGACGCTGAGAGGCCCCAGGGTTTGCAGCAGTTTTATACATTCTTTGGAGAAGGCGGGGAGCTCACATACATCATAGCATCTCTTAGCAAATCATCACACACCATGGGAAAATCAAACAACTCTAAAACGTGATTAGCACATTCACTGGTGGGAACAAGTTGGGTAGGGGTGATTGGTTACTACAAGAGGGGGGATTCACTTGAACTGATTGGTTTAAGCCAAGAGGGATGTTCGTGCTGAACTACATAGTTTCCCAACACATTATCAACCATCATAAACTACTGGGAGGGTCATTTGGCATCCCAGGTATTTCCCTGTCTCATGCTGATTGGTTGCTGCTAGGGGGTTGCTATGGATCCCCACCTAGCCTGACTGAGTCAGGGACACCTGGCCCAACAGATCTCTCCTGTTATTTGTAGATAAACAATTTAGCAGGGTGGGAATGTGCCTAGGAGTGCTCTGTGGGTCTTTCCAAGGACAAAGGTCATGCCCTTTCCTTGGACAGGCTTTGCCTGAGGTAGAGGCTGGTTTTTCAATATATTCCTTTACTTAAAATACTACATATATTTTATACATGCAGCATGGTTCTCTGACATACATATGGTTTTATCTTCAAGAGTTTGTTTATTTATTTATTTATTTATACATACCAGGGATTGAACTCAAGGGCACTCAACCACTGAGCCACATCCCCAGACCTATTTTGTATTTTATTTAGAGACAGGGTCTCACTGAGTTGCTTAGCATCTTGCTTTTGCTGAGGCTAGCTTTGAATTCGCAATTCTCCTGCCTCAGCCTCCTGAGCCTCTGAGATTACAGGTGTTTGCCACCATGCCTGGCTAATTTTTTTTTTTTTTTTAAGGTAGGGTCTCACTGTTTTCCAGACTGACCTCAAACTCTAGATCCTCCTGAGTAACTAGGATTACAGGCCTGCACCACCATGCCTGGCTTTGAGAGTCCATTTAATAAATTGATTTGTTTATTCAATAAGGAAAAGCAGTTTATCTAATTTTATAATGAAGTTTTAATGGAGTGTTTGAGAAATATACACTGGCTATATCTGGTGTTCTATAAATTGAGAAAATGGAGGATCCAAGAGAAATAAAAATAAATGCTATGTGATGCTAATGGAAACTTGAAATAAAGAAGTGTTAAAAAGAAAGAAAAGGCAGAGCAATCATGTCTGAGGATTCAATACATCCTGCTTTCCACCCTGACAGAAAGGGTGGACTGGATACCTCCCAGTGGAGCCCAGCCTTCCAGACTTCCCTCTCCCCCTGAAGAAGTGAACTCTGCTCTTTCTTTTCTCTTACAAGTGCTACAAGGCATTTTTAAAACCTTCAAATGTCTATAAGAATAAAAACCTACATGCACATTAAAATCTTGATGCTTCCTATACCAATTCTCTAGGTTTCTCTGTTAGTCTATTCTACTTTGTCAAGAGATGACAAGTACATGTTCCTGTCCCCTCTCTACTTCTTTTTCCATCAGACCTGTCTTTATTCCAACCCTTGCTCATTGGAGGAAGGAGTGAGACAGAGAGTGACTCTTTCAAATTGTAGTGCCAATCACGTTGTCTATTAAAAATGACCATCTATTTGGACATCAGTCTTTATAATATATATATATATATATATATAATTTATTTATATCCATATAATTTAAAGGTCTTTTCCAGTTTTTTTTTTTCCTGTGCCGAGGATAGAACTCAAGGCCTTGCGCATGCTAGGTAAGCACTTCACTACTGAGCTACATCCCCAGCCCTTTTAATATTTAAAAAAAATTGAAACAAGGGCTGGGGATGTGGCTCAAGCGGTAGCACGCTTGATTGATGTTGGAGCAGCCTGGGTTTGATCCTCAACACCACATACAAATAAACATGTTTTGTCCGCCGAAAACTAAAAAAAAAAAAAAAAATGGATATTAAAAAAAAATTCTCTCTCTCTCTCTCTCCCTCTCTTAAAAAAAAAAAAAATTGAAACAGAGACTCATGGGGCTGGGGATGTGGCTCAAGCGGTAGCGCACTCGCCTGGCATGCGTGCGGCCAGGGTTGGATCCTCGGCACCACATACAAAAAAAGATGTTATATCCGCCGAAAACTAAAAAATAAATATTAAAAAATTCTCTCTCTCTTAAAAAAAAAAAAAAAGAAAGAAAGAAAAGAAACAGAGACTCACTCACTAGGTTGCAAGGCTGGCCTCAAACTGTGATCATCCTATGCCAGCCTCCTGAGTCCCTAGGACTATAAGCATGAGTCACCATGCCTGGCCTTTTCCAGTCTTAATATTCAATTATTCCAATCATTTGAAGAATTTGAGGAATTTTCTCTTTTGGAACTCGGTATTATATGACAATTTCAATCAATTCGAAATTGAAAGAAAATGTATTTTCTCAATTTTAATTCCATTAACATTTTTTGAGGAGCCCTGGTGGCAAGTGATAATAGTGGGCATCAAAGGTGAAGCTGATCTTAATGAGGAACATACAGTTCAATAGGAGGCACAGGCATGGCTATACAACTTTAATCTACAGCAGACAGGTGACAAATATGATAGGGTGACCAAGAAAAATCTGTTTCTTGGGAATATTAGAGATAATGTGTTACACTTAGTTTGCTTGATTGTTTATAACAGAAACTTAAACCAATAAAGTGGATGATGGGAAATTCAAAACAGTTCTCAAAAACTGAAGGAAGAGTAGATAACAACAGATCTTGGAAAGACAGGAACAGAAAGACAACTCTTGCGAGCTTGGTGGCCTGTGGTCCCAGAGAATGTCTTTATGATTCTGCAACTGAAATAACTTAAGACCCAAGAACATTCAAGGAATGACTGAAGGATATGGAAACCAACAACCCCCAGGGAAAAAGGGAAACAACAACCCCCAGGGAGAAAGGAGGAAGAGGGGTCCCCAGACGAAGGAAGACAATGGGCTTTGGACTTTTACAACTGCTCCCCTGACTTGGACTCTGAACCTGTACAACCCTTCCCGCTGACTGCCCAACTGACACATTCTGCTATGATTCAAGCCTCACTTAAACCAATAAAAATCAGACCCCTCTTGCACCCAGTTGCCATTTCCCTCCTGAAAATTTCCCCCCTCTGCGGCTTAATAAATAAAACATCACTGATTGGTCAAGGTCTGCCCCAGTTTCAGTTATTTCTGCTCTTATTTCTGCTCTGTGGTTCAATGCCATATTCTTCATGGAGAGCCTGATTGCTTGGCTTGGATCGAATACCCAACTGTTTGTGTATGTGGCAGGGGTGAGGGTCAGGTAGGAGGAAATTGGCCATTGGACCATCCTACTTGGGACCATTTGATAGTGGTCTTGGAAATCAGGATTGGGTCCTTGTTCCCCTGGTTTTGATGATTAAATACACAAGAAATGCTGAAGCAAGCATAGGAAACAGATTTTCTTTAAGGGACAGAACAGAGATAGTAGACTTCTACTGAGAGGAGCAAGGACCCAGAGCTGGTGCCCAGGGAGGGGGCTGTATCTTGACCTTTTATAGACCTTAGCCTTCCTTTTGCTCTGCCCCCTCCTCTTCTTATCTTGCCTTGACCAAAAGGCAGGAAAAGAGCCACCTTGGTGTTACTCCTTGTGTTGGGAGGAAGATCCACCCCCTCCCCAGGTGCTGGTAACCAATTGAGAGGGCAGAAGTGTTCTGGAGGCACCAGCATTCCATTTCCTTTTCTTTGATAATTAGCCACCATCTTTTCGACTGATCACTCATTATATTATCTATACTGACTACCTGTCCTTTGTCCCTGTCTCACATTTGGACTATCACATTCAGTGCCCACAAGAAAAGGGATACTAAGAGGTGAATACGATGACACACACCTGTAATCCCAGCAGCTCGGGAGGCTGAAGCAGGAGGATTGCAAATTCAAAACCAGCCTCAGCCATTTAGAGAGGCCCTAAGCAACTTGGTAAGACTCTATCTCAAATTACAAAATAAAAAGGGCTGGGGCTGTGACTGAGTGGTAAATCACCTCCTGGGTCTAATTCCTGGTACCAAAATAAATAAATAAAAATAAATAAATGAAATAAAATAAAAAATAAATAAAAGGGGATAAGAGACAGGCAAAATCTATAGAAATTCTCTACAGACATCTGATAAAGGGATCTGTGGAGGCTTTTGGAAGGCCAAGAACTCAAGCCAGGCCTTGATAAACGGATAGGACTTTGCAAAGAGGATTGGGGGGAACAAGGAAAGAGCAGTCATTTCTGTCAGAGAAACAACTTGAGCCACGGTATAGGAAAAGGAACAGTACCAGTGCAACTCATGATCTGGGAACAAACACGTCTGGAGGTTAAGGACACAGTGAGTGAAATGGGAGGGATGGCTGATGAGACATAGAGGCGGAAGCATAACTCATTGTACAGAGCTGTGAAGACGATTGGATGACATGGATATGAAAGTATCTTTTAAACTATAAAGTGCTCAAGAATTCAAAGGATTTTTCACTTCTACGAATTGTTTTAAAATTTTTTTAAAAAAACAATGCTCTCCAGTAAATTGATTCTTTTTCATTAGCATTCTACACAATGTTTTGTCATGTACAAAATGAGAAATGTAAGTAGGAAATCTGGCCATAAAACTGTGTAATTGCTAAATACACAAGCCTTAATGTGATATATGTCAATAGGCAATTATGGGGAGGATTCAGATGTGTTGATTTATAGCTCATCTTTCTGAAAGACAAATTTTTCAAATAAATCAATCTGTTTTCCAGGGATAAAGGCACTTTTCTTTATGTTAATCAGCTTTCATCACCGTGACCAAAATACCTGGTAAGAACAACTTAGAGGAGGAAAAGTTTACTTGGGGCTCACAGTTTCAAAGATTTAGTCCAGGGCAGCCAGCTCCATTACTCTGAGCCTGAGATGATGCAGAACATCATCGCAGGAAGGCATGGCAGAGGAAGGCTGCTTAGTTCCTGGCAGCCGGGAGGCAGGGCCAGGAATAACGTATAATCCCCAAGGGCATGTTCTCAGCTACCTATTTCCTCCAGCCAGGTCCACCTGCCAACAGTTACCATCCAGTAATCTATTCAAATTACTAATCCATCAAGTGAATTAATTCACTGATTCAATTACCTCTCTCATAAACTCATTTCACCTCTGAACATTGTTCATTGCCACAGGAGCTTTTCAAGGGCCATCTCATATCCAGACCATAACAATTTATTTATTTATTTTTCATCATCTACTATTATGGAAGTCATGTACAAACATCATGTCCCCAGTAATGCTCACTGATTATGTGAAGTGGGTACTGTTATCTTCCTTCTTCACAGGAGGAAAGCCAGGCTCAGACAAGTGAGATCACTTTCCAAGGTCACCTACGCAGTTAGTGCATGGCAAAGGCAGGACTTAACACTGCTCTATCTGGTTCTAGGGCCAGTGCTACCTGTCTGGCCCCACACTCCCACTACTACCTCTGCCCAACATGTACCCATCATTCCTTTCTAAAGCCACAAAAAGAATGCCATGACCTCTAGCAGGAAGATGTACAGAATCTGGTGCCATTCGAATTGTTAAGGAGGTAAGATGACTGAGAGATGGGTGTCCATGATTTCAAACATTTAAAGGAAAGGAACCAATATTTATGCAATGTTAACTTGAAGCCCAGAACCATTTAAGGTACCTTCTTATTTTACTTCATTTGACTGCTACTGGGAATTATTCTGCTCATTTTGTAGATTAGACAACGCTAATTGTTCAATGTAAGTGAGGGATCCAGGTGCTAGTCAGTCACTCCCCATATCACTCAATACACCCACTGAGCCCTCTAGATCCCTGGGATACACACACAAACCAAGCAGACAGTGATCCTCAATGGCCCTCATATTTTGGTGTGGGGATTGGGGAAATATGCAAAAATCTTCATTAAAAATCACAAGGTCAGCTAGAAGGTCATAAGTGCAATGGGGAAAAAAGTAGGTGGGATAAAAGGAAGAGAGGGAGCAAGAAGAGCTAGCTTGAAAGTGGAATTGAAATAGGGTGGTTTTATCACAGTGTCTAGAGGTCTAGATAATCTAGTTTTTGCTGACAAGGTCACCAAACTTAAGGTCTTCCTCACTCTGTAGTTGCATCTAGCAACCTGAAGAACCTTTTTTTCAGAGTGCCCTATGTTTGTGGGAATATTAAGGAACTAAAGGCCCCACTCCCACCCCTACCTTCATCATTGCTATCTACAACATTACGTTAAGGACTGCAAGGGATTCTTCCTTTAATTCTACAAATAGTGATGTGAGAGACGATTTGCTGAATTGGAAAAAGTACTTATTTGTGATCCTGGGGTCTGATCCCATCCCGGGTCTGTCATTAATTAAAATTTGACCTTGAAAAATTTCCATCCCTCCTCTGGGCTCCAGCTGACAAGTCAAGGTGTTGGTATCTAAGCACAATTTCTAACTCTACCACTTTGTGGCTACAAAATGCTACTGAAAAATTTCCAGGATGTCCCAGTTAAAAATTGTTTTGGCAGAGAGATTAGAGCCCAAAGGGAGAAATTTGTCTTTTCACATTTCATGATAAAATTTCAACATCAAACTCTTCTTTTAAATCCACTTAGAAATATCAGCTGGTGCAGGTCACTGCCCTCCCTTCTTTTGGGGGGGGGGAGTGAGAAGCAGGTGCTTGGCCAGGACTAAGCACAGGACCACTGTTCATTTCCAAGGGTAGCTCAAGGTGTTGGAATGACTCTGAGAGCCCCATATGGCTTGGGACCTAGTTACCTTAGCAATCAGTTCTCTTCCCATGCATGTCAATTAACAGGCAATTAAAACTCTCCACTGCTCTAGCTATTAGTCCCTGGGTCACAGTACCAGAAAATGAGAGGCACGGGGTTTTCATTGTTATTTCTTCTTCCTTATTTAAAGTTCTATCTTATTATTTTAAACTTATGTCCTTAGCTCTGGAATCTGTCATATTTAAGACTGCCATTTTAGAGAGATAGATAGATAGGACCATCTTTCAGATGTTTAGTCATTTCTGCCATTTGTACATTTGTTATATCACCTATCTGCTCAAAAATCCTTTAATTCTTCTAATCATCTATGGAAACAAATCTGAAAGTTTTTGCTTATATCTCTCTAAAACTTCGGTTATATAGTATTTTACTGCCCAATTCAATTTCTCATACATCCTTTAAAATACTGTTTGCTTACTTTTTAAACAAAAATCTTTTACTCTGTCCATCAATTGAAATCTATTCCTTCAGCAAAGCTCAGGTTATAGGAATGTCATGATCATGCCAGTCCTTAATTAGAAAAATTTTTTTTCCCTCTGAATTTTAGGTGTAACTAGAACTAGGATGATTTCATTTCTTACTTACTCATGCTAATTGTCCTTATCAATTTTTATTTCCACAACAGATTAAGACTCCTTGAGGTAGGAAGTAGACTTATACCTTTCTGTGTCCTCAGGCCCTACCTGGCAGAGTGGTATTCATCTTCAAGTTGTCATTTTTTTAAGGGAGTTTAGGAATCACTGCTGTTATATGCAATGTGACAAAATTGGACACTTTAGTCATTTTGGACAATACACTTAGAATTGGGCAATCTTTAGATCTAACAGCATTAGAGATTTAAAGATTAAAACATCAAATTCTTAATTTTAAAGACAAAAAAAAAATCCTAAGAGTTAAATGGGGGCAACAGCCTGCCCAGAGTTAAAAGCTTGGCTCTAGTCTCAAGTCTCTTGACTCAAATTCCATGCTCTCTCCCGTTCCCCAGCCCTTTGGAAACTTCCCCCACTGTGACACATTTGATAGATGACATACACTGGAAGGAGCTCTCCAAAGGGTGCAGCTGACAGTTGTGTGCAGCTGCTAGAGAGGGCAACACAGCTGGGCTCTACCTCCATCACTCAAGGATGATATCCTAATGCAAATTAGCTACACTACTACAGGCATTACCTGGCCTCTTGTCTAATTTTTTAAAAGTTGCAAAAGTCACTACTTTATTATTAGTATCACAGTGATCCATCCATGCCACTACTGGGTATATATCCAAAAGAATGAAATTCATTTATTGAAGAGAAAGCCTCACATAACCAAGACAGCATCAACTGAATGGTTTGTCAACAGATAAGTGTATAAATAAAGAAAATGTAGTATATCGTACAAACAGAATGCTATTCATTCTTAAAAAGGAAGAAAATTCTGCCATTAGCAACAAAAGAGATGAACCCGGAGGTTAATGTGAAGTAAAATAGAGCAGGAGAGAGAAAGACAAATACCTGTGATCTCAGTTTACACATGGAACCTAAAAAAGTGAAATTCAGAGAAATGGACAGTAGAGGAATGGTGGTTATCAGGTACTAGGCAAGGATGGGATTGAGGAGATGTTTGGCCAGGATACAACATTTCAGTTAGACAGGAAGAATAAGCTCAGGAGGTGAATTATACAATATGCTAACTGTAGTTAAAAACAACAAACAACATTTTTGAAAATTGCTCATAAAGTAGATTTTTTTTGTTCTCACTGCACAAATTGATAAGCATGTGAGGTGGTGCATATGTTAAGTAGCTCTATTTGCCCATTCCACAATATGTACTTTAAAATATCATGTTGTACAGGATAAAAGCACAGGTTTTTGTTTTCCAATTTAAAATAAAAATAGAAAGTATGTAAAAACATTTCTCTGTATGTGTTGTGTCTAAAACTGGTTTCTTTTGACCACTATCTGATCCTATATGAATGAACACACATCATTAAAATTCCACTTTGTGTTTTCAGTTGGGTAGGGTGTTGGAAAGGTTAAGGGCAGGTCAAGCCTGGTGCTTACAGAGGATGTAGACATTTCAAAGCACAGAGCAACCCAGAAAGCTGGCATTACAGGAACATGGCAGGTGGGTGAGGGGGAACTTGACTGGAGGGAATGGAAAGTTTTGGCATCTGATTGCAGGGCTGTGGTGGAGGATCCAGCTAGTTGCAGGATGATTTTAGTGGTGGTTGATAAATAGACCTGCTCTGAAAGTAAATGGGAGGGAAAATCCAGAAAGGTTTACAATCATGTTGCAGAGACACGTAGTTTAGGGATAAAAATGAGAAATCACATGTGAGTAGGAAATGGTTAGGAAAACAAAATGAACAAAATGTCATTGTTGAAATGGTGGATTGAAAGTCTGAGTATGAGAGAGGAAAGAACACTGGAGGGAGGGGAGGAGAAAGGAAAAAAGGGAAGGGGACTTAGAGGTAAAATGAACCACTTTCTGTGTTAGGCACTGAAACATTCCTTCTTTCATGGAAGAGGTGGAAAGAGGTCCTGTAGGAGTGGGAGCAGAAAGGGCAGGGAGGTCTCTTTAAGGATTTTCATGGGTTGCACAGGTTGGGTGTGGTGGCTGGTTTTTTTTTTTGTGTGTGTGTGTGTGTATGAGAGAGAGAGAGAGAGAGAGAGAGAGAGAGAGAGAGAGAGAGAGAGAGAGAGAGAGAGATACTGATACTCCTTGTGGCTCCACTATCTTTGGTGGATGACTACAGTTTTTTACACTGCAAAACTGATAACATAACCACATCTGTCATGAAACTTTAGAAGCTGCTTATAAATCGCTCAGCAAAGCAAAATTATATAAACTGTGTCTCCAGTAGTAAAACATATCTTAAGTGTTTCAATATGCCTCAGTTTCATCGTCTATAAAAGGCAATAGAATGCTTATTATAGGGTTAATATAATTACATTATTAGTAATAATAATAGTACTTATAAGAGGATTTTCATGAGTCAGTAGATTAGTGTTTGCAGAGCAGTGCTTAATACTTATTGCTATATAAATTTCTGTTGAATAAATAAAAATAAGGTAGTAGTAGACTCAGAGGTTGTCAGCATTGGGAGAGAATGTAGGGACCCAGGGAACACTCTTTTTTTCTTTCTGGTACCTCATGCCCATCTATGGTTGTGTAAGTTGTGTAAGGGGGTGTTCTGTTCCACTGGACCCAGACAAACTGGAAACCAGCACACAGTGAACCTGCTCCCCCAAGCCTTGGCATGGATGTGCTTTCCTTTCTCCTGGGTAAATGTGAAGGAGTGGAATCGGTGGGCATTGTAAGTATATGTTTAACTTTTCAAAAGAAACTGAAACTTTTCCAAAGTGATTACACCATTTTATGTTTAGGACAGCAATACATGAGATTCCAATTCTGCATCTTTCAGAATACTTGGTGGTGTTAGTGTTTTACATTTTAGTCATTATGTGGCTATGTAAGAGTATCTTATTGTGTTTTTAATTTGCATTATCCCCATGACTCATGATGTTGAAAATTTTTTCATGTGTTTTTTTTTTTTCAGTCTTTTGTGAAGTGACTGCTTGAATATGCACCTCTTCTTAAGGTTATTTTTCTTTTATTCTTGTTTGAGTTGTAGATTTTTTTTTTTTTTTTTTTTAGGTACCAGAGATTGAACTCTGGGGCACTTGGACCAGTAAGCCACATCCCCAGCCCTATTTTGTATTTTATTTAGAAACAGGATCTCACTGGATTGCTTAGTGCCTCACTGTTGTTGAGGCTGGCTTTGAACTCTTGAGCCTCCTACCTGCTTCTCCTGAGCTGCTGGGATTACAGCTGTTGATTTACTAACCAACATATGATTGGCAAATCAAAACTTGACTAGATTATGTCTTGAAGGGTTGGGTCTCCTCTATCTCTTCATTCACTGTGATAACCTGGATGCCCTGTATACAGTAGTGTTCCATAAATATTCACTTCATAAACCCTGAGTAATTTGATGAATTAAGTCTCAATTGTGACCCCAGTCTTTGACGCTGTAGTCGGCGGCCACAGACCGACGGGAGACAAACAGCTGCGACTCAGCACTGATCCATCCAGCTGAAACAACTGGTCGGCCCTTCTGATCCTATGGAGGTAAATGCCTACCGAGCCTTCATAGGTAGCGGCCACAGGTTTGAAACGGGGCTTGGGAGAGACAGTAAGGACCCACCAGTTGCATTGGTCACCCGGCAAAGGGAAACGAACTGTCGCCCTTTGCAAGAGGTACCACCATGGCAGAGAACTGACGTCACCAGACTGCGGCGGAGGAGATAACTTCATTGAATCCTGCTGCTACAGGTGTGTAATCCCCTAGCCTTCCCTCTCCACACATCGGGGAAACCTTAAGGGCCCTTCCCAGCTCTCCTGTAAGGGCCCCTCCCAGCTCTCCCGTGAGCGTGGAAGCCAGACCGAGGGAATTAGAGGTGGCGCGGGACCCTCGGTGCGGAACTGCCGCTCCCACCAGTGCTGAGAGCTGAGGTCGCGTGCACCAGCTACTGGGGGCGTGGCTACCGGAGGGCAGTAAAATTCGCTGAGGATTCTCAGCCCCAAGCTCTACAAACTTAGGGTCTGAGGGAATGGCAAACAGGGAGAGTGTGCCCAGTCATTCATGACAACAGGGCTCCCGGGAGCAGCAGACCTGGCGTGTTCCCAGTATTGTGGTGAGCGGCACCCGTGAGAGGGGCCTGGCTAGAGGAAAAGTGGGGAAGTGACTAGACACAAGAGGAGGCCCTAGGCACTCAGGATTGGAGACTCGCCCAGTCTGGGAGGAGGAGCTGCTGCACAGTGATTGGTTCCCGCGTATTGACAGGAGAAACTTGGCCTGGAGGGCACAGCGCCACCTACTGGAAGAGAAGTTAATCAAACTCTAAGACTGCATTTATTAGGTTTTTTTTTTCTTTTTTCTTTTCTCTTTTTTTAAAATTTTTTTATTTTTTTTATTTTGATTTGGGTTTTTCTTTCATTTTCATTTTTCTTTCTTGTTTTTTATTTTTTTTTAATTTTTTTCTTCCAAGTTTAATTTTAATTTTTTTGATTTTTTAAAAATTTTTTTTCTTTTTTTATTTCCTATTTATTTTCTTCTTTTGTCTTTTCATTTCTTTTCAATTATCTTATCCCCCTTCCTTGAATTCTACCTGCTTACTCTCATTCTCTTTAGTGACTTCTTCCCTTCCCTTCTAATACCTTTCCTCCCAAGCATCAAATAAATTTATAGGAGTAAACAGTAACTCAGCAGTCAAACAGAACAAGAAGTAACATGAGCAGCTTCAAAAAGCAAGGAAGAAAAGGAGTACAAACAATGCAGGACAACCTAAATATTCAGGAGGACCTAGAGTCATCAGAAAAATGGTCATATAAAGAACTCATGGAACACCTTAGACAGATGGAATGGAACCTTAAAGAGGATACGAGACAGCAAATTCAAGCAGCGAAAGAACACATTGAGAATGAGTTACATAAACAGATAAAAGAAGAAGTTAAGCATCTTTATCAGGAGATAGAGATTATAAAAAATAATCAAACAGTAATTCTAGAAATGAAGGAAACGATAAACCAAATTAAAAACTCAATTGAGAGTATCACTAACAGAGTGGATCAAGTAGAAGCCAGAACGTCAGATAATGAAGACAAAATATATCATCTTGAAAAGAGTCTAGCCAACTCAGAAAGGCTGGTAAAAAATCACGAGAAAAACATCCAAGAGTTATGGGATAACATAAAAAAACCAAACTTACGAGTCATCGGGATAGAAGAAGGTACAGACATTCAAACCAAGGGAATGAGAAACCTGCTGAATGACATAATTACTGAAAACTTTCCAGAAATAAAAAAGGAAACAGATATACAAATTGAAGATGCATACAGGACACCGAGCACACAAAATCACAGTAGACCAACGCCAAGACACATTGTTATGAAGATCTCCCATATACAGAACAAAGAGAAAATATTAAAAGCTACAAGAGAAAGGAGAAAGATTACATTCAGGGGTAAACCAATTAGGTTAACAACGGATTTTTCATCACAGACACTGAAAGCAAGAAGGTCATGGAACAATGTTTTTCAAACACTGAAAGACAATGGATGCCAAACAAGAATTCTGTATCCAGCAAAATTAAGCTTCAGGTATGACAACAAAATAAAAATCTTTCATGATAAACAAAAGTTAAAAGAATTTGCAGCCAGAAAACCAGCATTGCAAAGCATTTTGAGCAAAACACTACACGAGGAAGAAATGAAAAACAATAACCAAAACCATCAGAGGGAAGTGCCTCAGTAAAGACAGAGGGCGAGGGGAAAGATAATCATGGAGAAACAAACTAAAATTTTTTTTAAAAGGATAAATAATCAAACATGGTTGGAAGTACAAACCATATATCAATAGTAACTCTGAATGTTAATGGCTTAAACTCTCCAATAAAGCGACATAGGCTGGTATCATGGATTAAAAAAACAAATCCAACAATATGCTGCCTCCAGGAGACACATCTGATTGGAAAAGACATACACAGGCTGAAGGTGAAAGGATGGGAAAAAATATACCACGCACACAGTCCTCGTAAGCAAGCAGGGGTGGCCATCCTCATATCGAATAAAATCGACTTCAAGACTAAGTTAATCAAAAGGGATAAAGAAGGACATTATATACTGTTAAAAGGAACCATTCACCAACAAGACATAACAATTATCAATATCTATGCACCAAATAATGGTGCTGCAGCATTCATAAAACAAATACTCCTCAAGTTCAAGAATCAAATAGACCACAACACAATAATTATGGGTGACTTCAACACACCTCTCTCACCAATGGACAGATCCTCCAAACAAAAGTTGAATAAAGAAACTATAGAACTCAATACCACAATCAATAACCTAGACTTAACTGACATATATAGAATATATCAACCATCATCAAATGGATATACTTTTTTCTCGGCAGCACATGGATCCTTCTCAAAAATAGACCATATATTATGCCATAGGGCAACCCTCAGTAAATATAAAGGGGTGGAGATAATACCATGCATTTTATCTGATCATAATGGAATGAAACTGGAAATCAATGATAAAAGAAGGAAGGAAAAATCCTACGTCACATGGAAAATGAACAATATGTTACTGAATGATCAATGGGTTACAGAAGACATAAAGACAAAAAATTCTTAGAGATAAATGAAACTACAGACACAACATATCAGAATCTATGGGACACAATGAAAGCAGTTTTAAGAGGAAAATTCATCGCCTGGTGGTCATTCCTCAAAAAAAGAAAAAACCAACAAATAAATGAGCTCACACTTCATCTCAAAGCCCTAGAAAAGGAAGAGCAAAACAACAGCAAATGTAGCAGAAGGCAAGAAATAATTAAAATCAGAGCAGAAATCAATGAAATTGAAACAAAAGAAACTATTGAAAAAATTAACAAAACTAAAAGTTGGTTCTTCGAAAAAATAAATAAGATCAACAGACCTTTAGCCATGCTAACGAAGAGAAGAAGACAGAGAACTCAAATTACTAACATACGGGATGAAAAAGGCAATATCACAACAGATGCTACAGAAATACAGAAGACAATTAGAAATTATTTTGAAAACCTATATTCCAATAAAATAGAAGATAGTGAAGACATCGATAAATTTCTTAAGTCTTATGATTTGCCCAGACTGAGTCAGGAGGATACACACAATTTGAACAGACCAATATCAATGGATGAAATTGAAGAAGCCATCAAAAGACTACCAACCAAGAAAAGCCCAGGACCGGATGGGTATACAGCGGAATTTTACAAAACCTTTAAAGAAGAATTAATACCAATACTTTTCAAGTTATTTCAGGAAATAGAAAAAGAGGGAGCTCTTCCAAATTCATTCTATGAGGCCAACATCACCCTGATTTCGAAACCAGACAAAGACACCTCAAAGAAAGAAAACTACAGACCAATATCTCTAATGAACCTAGATGCAAAAATCCTCAATAAAATTCTGGCAAATCGAATACAAAAACACATCAAAAAAATTGTGCACCATGATCAAGTAGGATTCATCCCTGGGATGCAAGGATGGTTCAATATACGGAAATCAATAAATGTTATTCACCACATCAATAGACTTAAAGATAAGAAGCATATGATCATCTCGATAGATGCAGAGAAAGCATTCGACAAAGTACAGCATCCCTTTATGTTCAAAACATTAGAAAAACTAGGGATAACAGGAACTTACCTTGACATTGTAAAAGCTATCTATGCTAAGCCTCAGGCTAGCATCATTCTGAATGGACAAAAGTTAAAGGCATTCCCTCTAAAATCTGGAACAAGACAGGGATGCCCTCTATCACCACTTCTATTCAATATAGTTCTCGAAATACTGGCCAGAGCAATTAGACAGATGAAAGAAATTAAAGGCATAAAAATAGGAAAAGAAGAACTTAAATTATCACTATTTGCAGATGACATGATTCTATACCTAGAAAACCCAAAAGGGTCTACAAAGAAACTACTAGAACTAATAAATGAATTCAGCAAAGTGGCAGGATATAAAATCAACACGCATAAATCAAAGGCATTTCTGTATATCAGCGACAAAACTTCTGAAACGGAAATGAGGAAAAACACTCCATTCACAATATCCTCCAAAAAAATAAAATACTTGGGAATCAACCTAACAAAAGAGGTGAAAGATTTATACAATGAAAACTACAGATCCCTAAAGAGAGAAGTAGAAGAAGATCTTAGAAGATGGAAAAATATACCCTGTTCATGGATAGGCAGAACTAACATTATCAAAATGGCGATATTACCAAAAGTTCTCTATAGGTTTAATGCAATGCCAATCAAAATCCCAAAGGCATTTCTTGTAGAAATAGATAAAGCAATCATGAAATTCATATGGAAAAATAAAAGACCCAGAATAGCAAAAGCAATTCTAAGCAGGAAGTGTGAATCAGGCGGTATAGCGATACCAGATTTCAAACTATACTACAGAGCAATAGTGACAAAAACAGCATGGTACTGGTACCAAAACAGGCGGGTGGACCAATGGTATAGAATAGAGGACACAGAGACTAATCCACAAAGTTACAACTATCTTATATTTGATAAAGGGGCTAAAAGCATGCAATGGAGGAAGGATAGCATCTTCAACAAATGGTGTTGGGAAAACTGGAAATCCATATGCAACAAAATGAAACTGAATCCCTTTCTCTCGCCATGCACAAAAGTTAACTCAAAATGGATCAAGGAGCTTGATATCAAATCAGAGACTCTGCGTCTGATAGAAGAAAAAGTTGGCTCCGATCTACATATTGTGGGGTCGGGCTCCAAATTCCTTAACAGGACACCCATAGCACAAGAGTTAACAACAAGAATCAACAAATGGGACTTACTTAAACTAAAAAATTTTTTCTCAGCAAGAGAAACAATAAGAGAGGTAAATAGGGAGCCTACATCCTGGGAACAAATTTTTACTCCTCACACTTCAGATAGAGCCCTAATATCCAGAGTATACAAAGAACTCAAAAAATTAAACAATAAGATAACAAATAACCCAATCAACAAATGGGCCAAGGACCTGAACAGACACTTCTCAGAGGAGGACATACAATCTATCAACAAGTACATGAAAAAATGCTCACCATCTCTAGCAGTCAGAGAAATGCAAATCAAAACCACCCTAAGATACCATCTCACTCCAGTAAGATTGGCAGCCATTCTGAAGTCAAACAACAACAAGTGCTGGCGAGGATGTGGAGAAAAGGGTACTCTTGTACATTGCTGGTGGGACTGCAAATTGGTGCGGCCAATTTGGAAAGCAGTATGGAGATTCCTGGGAAAGCTGGGAATGGAACCACCATTTGACCCAGCTATTGCCCTTCTGGGACTATTCCCTGAAGACCTTAAAAGAGCATGCTACAGGGATGCTGCCACATCGAGGTTCATAGCAGCACAATTCACAATAGCTAGACTGAGGAACCAACCCAGATGACCTTCAATAGATGAATGGATAAAAAAAAATGTGGCATCTATACACAATGGAGTACTATGCAGCAATAAAAAATGACAAAATCATAGAATTTGCAGGGAAATGGATGGCACTAGAGCAGATTATGCTAAGTGAAGCTAGTCAATTCCTAAAAAACAAATACCAAATGTCTTCTTTGATATAATGAGAGCAACTATGAACAGAGAGGGAGGAAGAGCAGGAAGAAAAGATTAACATTAAACAGAGACATGAGATGGGAGGGAAAGGGAGAGAAAAGGGAAATTGCATGGAAATGAAGGGAGACCCTCATTGCTATACAAAATTACATATAAGAGGTTGAGAGGGGAATGGGAAAATAAACAAGGAGAGAAATGAATTACAGTAGATGGGGTAGAGAGAGAAGATGGGAGGGGAGGGGAGGGGGGATAGTAGGGGATAGGAAAGGTAGCAGAATACAACAATTACTAATTGGGCATTATGTAAAATTGTGGATGTGTAACCGACGTGATTCTGCAATCTGCATTTGGGGTAAAATTGGGAGTTCATAACCCACTTCAATCTAATATATGAAATATGATATGTCAAGAGCTGTGTAATGTTGTGAACAACCAATAAAAATTAAAAAAAGAAAAAAAAAGTCTCAATTGTGGCACAGAACATCAAATCAAGGTTTACAGTTGATAAAATAGGACTGTTTTGAAGGACGCAAGAATGTTTTAGGTATGGCAACTTTTCCTAGCCAATTTCCAATCTTGTGTGTGAACTCCATAGCCCAGTGTCTCACACAGACTAACTTGCAATGATGCTTATTTTTAGGCAGTTTCTCTGTAGGCCAAGACACAATGGCATATCTTGGCTGCTAGGACAGAGGCAGAGGCACTGACAGGTCTTTCTCCCTTTCCTTCACAGGGTGTGGGCTGACAGCAGTTTTGGGAAATGTCTGACATGGCAGGAAGTGCTGGTAGGCAATGAGCTGTTGCCCACTCATTGGTTACTGTCCTATTTAACAGCAATTAATTATTTCAGTATCAATGAAAAGTAATCAGTCTTGTAGAATTTTTCAATTTATATTATACTCTGCTCCTCTTTAATGTTCTAAGGTGTTTGTTTCCTGTCAGCGCTATTTTTGTTCAGTTGGCTCCTGTTGGGGATTCTCATGCACTTTTCCTGTTTATTTTTCTTCCTGTTTCTCTGAATAGGAATTTAAAGATAAATTTAAAGATTTAAATATGGACAATTGTAAGGCACTTTGTCATGATGTTTATAAAATTATCATTAAATCTTTAAAGGCTTTTGGCCTTGCCAATCACAGAGGGTTTAGGAGGCAAAGGATAAGAAACTGAAAGGGACTGGGAAGTTTCAGGGTTGCCAAAACAAAATAAAACAAAACAAAAAACGACACCTTGTTCCTGTCTGCTCACAACCCTTTATTGTTGTGATTTTCTTTGTAGGAAGCATTTTTTTTTTCTTGATTCTGTCACTTCATCCCCTGCCACGTATCTGTATCTTATTCTATGGTTCCACTTATGAGCTTTGTGATCTTGTGCAAAGTTTCTGGCCCTCTCTGAGCCTCCGCTTTCTGTTGTGCGTGGAGGAATTGTTCTAAGGGAAGATACTGGGAGGAAAGGGGAATGAAAGAGACAGCGAAGCCCAGGGACAGGCAGAGAAGTCACCTGCATTGGCAGTCACCCCAGGAGAATATTGATGACCCCAAGTCACTGCAATCACACTCACCTGGAACAGAAACTGGCTCTACCTCTCACCACATCTCAGGTCATCTATTTAACTCAGGACTATCCCTAGACAGAACTTTTGTTATTTTCCTGTGCCGGAGACTCCAACCGGAGCCTTGCGTATGCTAGGCAAGTGCTCTACCACTGAGTGGACCCTCAGTCCTCTAGTCCTAACAATTGATTTCAAAGGAAAGTCCTTCCGCATTCCTACCTTGGAGCTCCTGGACCTATATTGTTCAAGCTCTCCCCCACCCCAAACTATTTTTCCTTGTCATACTTTGGTCATTGCCAATAACTGTCATCTCCCTGTCATGTCAGTTTCAAACACTTCACTCTCTAACCTTGTAGATTTATAGCTCACCCATAAATGTGGCTGTGAAAACTAAGCCTGGGGTGACCGCCAATGCAGGTGACTTCTCTGCCTGTCACTGGGCTTTGCTGTCTCTTTCATTCCTCTTTCCCCCCAGTGTCTTCCCTTAGAACAATTCCTACACGCACAACGAAAGCGGAGGCTCAGAGAGGGCCAGAAACTTCGCACGAGATCACAAAGCTCATAAGTGGAATCATGGGATAAGACGCATGGCAAGGGATGAAGTGACAGAATCAAGAAAAGACAAATGCTTCCTACAAAGAAAATCACAACAATAAAGGGTTGTGAGCAGACAGGAACAAGGTGGTTTTTTTTTGGTCACCCTGAAGCCTTCTTGTACCCCATCTTTGACAATTTTTTCATTTCCACAATCATGGATCCACATTTGGCTCTTTCGGTAGCCCCTCATGTTCTCTTCTCCCACTTTGCTGAGCTTAGTTTCTATACCATGTTTATAATCACCCCTTTGCCAATAGCTTCGGTTCCATCTTCCACTCCTCCTTGATCCTATTCATCTGGGAGACCCCCAAACCTGGTGGAACCCAGAAGTGCACATACTTTGTGGCTGCACATATTCATTTAAACCTATCTAGACAACAATAACCAAGTGTCTGCTGGGGTCATTGCAGACTTCAACAGGGCCTCTCCTGCCACCTGGAAACACCAGTAAGTTGCCCTCCACCCCCGCCATCTAATCTCCTATTTGCTTATGTTTCACAGTTTCTCCAGTCTCTTCACATCTTCATGATTTCTTTCAGCTGCTGACCTGAGTTCATAATTCATGTGGAAAAGAGAAAGGAACTTGGAAAAAGAAGGAACTTTCATGTGTTTCCAATTCTATGTTGAGCACTTCACTTTTTTTTGTGCTCATATGCTGTAGGTTCCTTAAGGTATTAAGGCTGAAGATTTCTTTTCCTTTCTCAGGCCACCGTTCAGTCTAACGTCCTGGATCTCATCATTTCTCACCCATGTAGGGTCGTTCCTATAGTACTTTCCCTCTCAGTTTTTCTTTCTCCATTGTATCATTCAGGTACACATTCAAATATGGTTCGATATTCTCCTCTTAAAAATAAGCATCTCGCACAGAAAATAGTTTAATAATTGTCTAAGGCTCCGAAGCAAGTTGGAATGAAAGAGATGATGGGGAAAGACTGTGAGTATGAGGTCAGTGTGGGAGGATGAAAATGTTCTAAAATTAGAGTACAATATAGCTATACAAGTCTGTGATAACATTAAAAGTAGTTGAATTTTTCTCTTTAAATTCGTGAATTGCATAGTACATGAATTCCATCACAATAAAACTGTTAAGAATCTCAAAAAAAAAAAAAAAAAAAAAAGCATTTCCTGGGCTGGGGCTGTAGCTCAGTGGTAGAGTGCTTGCCTAGCATGTGTGAGGATCCGAGTTTGATTCTCAGCACCACATATAAATAAATAAAATAAAGGTCCATTGACAACTAAAAAAAATATGAAAAGGGAAAAAAAATAAGCATCTCCTAACCTGCATCTATTATACCATTTCTGTTCGATTTCGGAGCAGAAATTCTTCAAGTTTTCTCTACTAGCTGTCTCTGATTTCTGTCTCCCCCTCTTCTCTTTTGCGCTCACTGTTTGGGTTTCTCTCCCTCTGCCTCACAGGAAACAAAACAGAACTCCAAGAACTTAGACAACCTTCGGGTTGCTAAATCCAGTGGTGCTATCTGGATTGAGGATTCTGGAACTCTTGATCCACTGAATGAGTCCTTCCTTCCTAAAGGTCTTCTTCCCTGGGCTTCTGAAATACCATTCTCTCTCTTGGCTCCCTGCCCTCCTCATCGGGCAGTCCTGTTTAATATCCCTGCATTTCCTTCTCATCTCCTAACTTCTGAGTGATGAGCTGCGTCTGGGCTCTGCCTGCCTGGCTTCCACTGAATTCACTTCCATGGTGAGCTCCTTCAGTTTGAAGGCTCCAAGTGCCATCTCTGTACTGACAATCCCAAAACACACATGTCCCTCAGGGTCCCTCAAGTGAACTTGATATTCCCAGAGCCAGCTGCTCACTCAGTGTGCACTTGCACCTCTAAGAAGCATCTCAGCCTAATGTGCCCCAAACTGGGCTCCTAGCTCCCTTAGCTACTCTGACCTCTTCTCCTCCAGTCCTCCCCATCAGAGTACCCAGCCGCTCTCTTTGCAGTTTCTCATCTTGGAACTCATCATTGAATCTCCTCTTCTTCTTCCTTATACCCGGCTGATATAATCCTGTCATTTTCACCTTCAAAATAGATACAAAAATTGAGCGCCTGTCACTACCACCCTGTTTTAAACCACCATCACCCCTTGTTCATACCAGCATGGTAGACTTCGAACTGTTCTCCCCGCTTGCACGCTTACACACCCACAGACACGTGTGAGATGGCGTGACTTCTCTTTTTATACCTCTGAATGGCTCTCATTTGGAGTTAAAGTCACAGTCCCTTTGGTGGGCTTCCAAAGCCACTACCTGATCTGTATCCCCTCACCTCTCACACTCTCAGACACCACCATCTCCCAGCATTCCCCTCTCTTTCTGCTACAGCTACTTCAGCCCCTTTGCTATTTCTTGAACATCCAGAGCACATTTCAGCCTCAGGGTCTTCGCACCTTTTATTCTCACCAGTGCTGAGAGCTGAGGTCGCGTGCACCAGCTACTGGGGGCGTGGCTACCGGAGGGCAGTAAAATTCGCTGAGGATTCTCAGCCCCAAGCTCTACAAACTTAGGGTCTGAGGGAATGGCAAACAGGGAGAGTGTGCCCAGTCATTCATGACAACAGGGCTCCCGGGAGCAGCAGACCTGGCGTGTTCCCAGTATTGTGGTGAGCGGCACCCGTGAGAGGGGCCTGGCTAGAGGAAAAGTGGGGAAGTGACTAGACACAAGAGGAGGCCCTAGGCACTCAGGATTGGAGACTCGCCCAGTCTGGGAGGAGGAGCTGCTGCACAGTGATTGGTTCCCGCGTATTGACAGGAGAAACTTGGCCTGGAGGGCACAGCGCCACCTACTGGAAGAGAAGTTAATCAAACTCTAAGACTGCATTTATTAGGTTTTTTTTTTTCTTTTTTCTTTTCTCTTTTTTTAAAATTTTTTTATTTTTTTTATTTTGATTTGGGTTTTTCTTTCATTTTCATTTTTCTTTCTTGTTTTTTATTTTTTTTTAATTTTTTTCTTCCAAGTTTAATTTTAATTTTTTTGATTTTTTAAAAATTTTTTTTCTTTTTTTATTTCCTATTTATTTTCTTCTTTTGTCTTTTCATTTCTTTTCAATTATCTTATCCCCCTTCCTTGAATTCTACCTGCTTACTCTCATTCTCTTTAGTGACTTCTTCCCTTCCCTTCTAATACCTTTCCTCCCAAGCATCAAATAAATTTATAGGAGTAAACAGTAACTCAGCAGTCAAACAGAACAAGAAGTAACATGAGCAGCTTCAAAAAGCAAGGAAGAAAAGGAGTACAAACAATGCAGGACAACCTAAATATTCAGGAGGACCTAGAGTCATCAGAAAAATGGTCATATAAAGAACTCATGGAACACCTTAGACAGATGGAATGGAACCTTAAAGAGGATACGAGACAGCAAATTCAAGCAGCGAAAGAACACATTGAGAATGAGTTACATAAACAGATAAAAGAAGAAGTTAAGCATCTTTATCAGGAGATAGAGATTATAAAAAATAATCAAACAGTAATTCTAGAAATGAAGGAAACGATAAACCAAATTAAAAACTCAATTGAGAGTATCACTAACAGAGTGGATCAAGTAGAAGCCAGAACGTCAGATAATGAAGACAAAATATATCATCTTGAAAAGAGTCTAGCCAACTCAGAAAGGCTGGTAAAAAATCACGAGAAAAACATCCAAGAGTTATGGGATAACATAAAAAAACCAAACTTACGAGTCATCGGGATAGAAGAAGGTACAGACATTCAAACCAAGGGAATGAGAAACCTGCTGAATGACATAATTACTGAAAACTTTCCAGAAATAAAAAAGGAAACAGATATACAAATTGAAGATGCATACAGGACACCGAGCACACAAAATCACAGTAGACCAACGCCAAGACACATTGTTATGAAGATCTCCCATATACAGAACAAAGAGAAAATATTAAAAGCTACAAGAGAAAGGAGAAAGATTACATTCAGGGGTAAACCAATTAGGTTAACAACGGATTTTTCATCACAGACACTGAAAGCAAGAAGGTCATGGAACAATGTTTTTCAAACACTGAAAGACAATGGATGCCAAACAAGAATTCTGTATCCAGCAAAATTAAGCTTCAGGTATGACAACAAAATAAAAATCTTTCATGATAAACAAAAGTTAAAAGAATTTGCAGCCAGAAAACCAGCATTGCAAAGCATTTTGAGCAAAACACTACACGAGGAAGAAATGAAAAACAATAACCAAAACCATCAGAGGGAAGTGCCTCAGTAAAGACAGAGGGCGAGGGGAAAGATAATCATGGAGAAACAAACTAAAATTTTTTTTAAAAGGATAAATAATCAAACATGGTTGGAAGTACAAACCATATATCAATAGTAACTCTGAATGTTAATGGCTTAAACTCTCCAATAAAGCGACATAGGCTGGTATCATGGATTAAAAAAACAAATCCAACAATATGCTGCCTCCAGGAGACACATCTGATTGGAAAAGACATACACAGGCTGAAGGTGAAAGGATGGGAAAAAATATACCACGCACACAGTCCTCGTAAGCAAGCAGGGGTGGCCATCCTCATATCGAATAAAATCGACTTCAAGACTAAGTTAATCAAAAGGGATAAAGAAGGACATTATATACTGTTAAAAGGAACCATTCACCAACAAGACATAACAATTATCAATATCTATGCACCAAATAATGGTGCTGCAGCATTCATAAAACAAATACTCCTCAAGTTCAAGAATCAAATAGACCACAACACAATAATTATGGGTGACTTCAACACACCTCTCTCACCAATGGACAGATCCTCCAAACAAAAGTTGAATAAAGAAACTATAGAACTCAATACCACAATCAATAACCTAGACTTAACTGACATATATAGAATATATCAACCATCATCAAATGGATATACTTTTTTCTCGGCAGCACATGGATCCTTCTCAAAAATAGACCATATATTATGCCATAGGGCAACCCTCAGTAAATATAAAGGGGTGGAGATAATACCATGCATTTTATCTGATCATAATGGAATGAAACTGGAAATCAATGATAAAAGAAGGAAGGAAAAATCCTACGTCACATGGAAAATGAACAATATGTTACTGAATGATCAATGGGTTACAGAAGACATAAAGACAAAAAATTCTTAGAGATAAATGAAACTACAGACACAACATATCAGAATCTATGGGACACAATGAAAGCAGTTTTAAGAGGAAAATTCATCGCCTGGTGGTCATTCCTCAAAAAAAGAAAAAACCAACAAATAAATGAGCTCACACTTCATCTCAAAGCCCTAGAAAAGGAAGAGCAAAACAACAGCAAATGTAGCAGAAGGCAAGAAATAATTAAAATCAGAGCAGAAATCAATGAAATTGAAACAAAAGAAACTATTGAAAAAATTAACAAAACTAAAAGTTGGTTCTTCGAAAAAATAAATAAGATCAACAGACCTTTAGCCATGCTAACGAAGAGAAGAAGACAGAGAACTCAAATTACTAACATACGGGATGAAAAAGGCAATATCACAACAGATGCTACAGAAATACAGAAGACAATTAGAAATTATTTTGAAAACCTATATTCCAATAAAATAGAAGATAGTGAAGACATCGATAAATTTCTTAAGTCTTATGATTTGCCCAGACTGAGTCAGGAGGATACACACAATTTGAACAGACCAATATCAATGGATGAAATTGAAGAAGCCATCAAAAGACTACCAACCAAGAAAAGCCCAGGACCGGATGGGTATACAGCGGAATTTTACAAAACCTTTAAAGAAGAATTAATACCAATACTTTTCAAGTTATTTCAGGAAATAGAAAAAGAGGGAGCTCTTCCAAATTCATTCTATGAGGCCAACATCACCCTGATTTCGAAACCAGACAAAGACACCTCAAAGAAAGAAAACTACAGACCAATATCTCTAATGAACCTAGATGCAAAAATCCTCAATAAAATTCTGGCAAATCGAATACAAAAACACATCAAAAAAATTGTGCACCATGATCAAGTAGGATTCATCCCTGGGATGCAAGGATGGTTCAATATACGGAAATCAATAAATGTTATTCACCACATCAATAGACTTAAAGATAAGAAGCATATGATCATCTCGATAGATGCAGAGAAAGCATTCGACAAAGTACAGCATCCCTTTATGTTCAAAACATTAGAAAAACTAGGGATAACAGGAACTTACCTTGACATTGTAAAAGCTATCTATGCTAAGCCTCAGGCTAGCATCATTCTGAATGGACAAAAGTTAAAGGCATTCCCTCTAAAATCTGGAACAAGACAGGGATGCCCTCTATCACCACTTCTATTCAATATAGTTCTCGAAATACTGGCCAGAGCAATTAGACAGATGAAAGAAATTAAAGGCATAAAAATAGGAAAAGAAGAACTTAAATTATCACTATTTGCAGATGACATGATTCTATACCTAGAAAACCCAAAAGGGTCTACAAAGAAACTACTAGAACTAATAAATGAATTCAGCAAAGTGGCAGGATATAAAATCAACACGCATAAATCAAAGGCATTTCTGTATATCAGCGACAAAACTTCTGAAACGGAAATGAGGAAAAACACTCCATTCACAATATCCTCCAAAAAAATAAAATACTTGGGAATCAACCTAACAAAAGAGGTGAAAGATTTATACAATGAAAACTACAGATCCCTAAAGAGAGAAGTAGAAGAAGATCTTAGAAGATGGAAAAATATACCCTGTTCATGGATAGGCAGAACTAACATTATCAAAATGGCGATATTACCAAAAGTTCTCTATAGGTTTAATGCAATGCCAATCAAAATCCCAAAGGCATTTCTTGTAGAAATAGATAAAGCAATCATGAAATTCATATGGAAAAATAAAAGACCCAGAATAGCAAAAGCAATTCTAAGCAGGAAGTGTGAATCAGGCGGTATAGCGATACCAGATTTCAAACTATACTACAGAGCAATAGTGACAAAAACAGCATGGTACTGGTACCAAAACAGGCGGGTGGACCAATGGTATAGAATAGAGGACACAGAGACTAATCCACAAAGTTACAACTATCTTATATTTGATAAAGGGGCTAAAAGCATGCAATGGAGGAAGGATAGCATCTTCAACAAATGGTGTTGGGAAAACTGGAAATCCATATGCAACAAAATGAAACTGAATCCCTTTCTCTCGCCATGCACAAAAGTTAACTCAAAATGGATCAAGGAGCTTGATATCAAATCAGAGACTCTGCGTCTGATAGAAGAAAAAGTTGGCTCCGATCTACATATTGTGGGGTCGGGCTCCAAATTCCTTAACAGGACACCCATAGCACAAGAGTTAACAACAAGAATCAACAAATGGGACTTACTTAAACTAAAAAATTTTTTCTCAGCAAGAGAAACAATAAGAGAGGTAAATAGGGAGCCTACATCCTGGGAACAAATTTTTACTCCTCACACTTCAGATAGAGCCCTAATATCCAGAGTATACAAAGAACTCAAAAAATTAAACAATAAGATAACAAATAACCCAATCAACAAATGGGCCAAGGACCTGAACAGACACTTCTCAGAGGAGGACATACAATCTATCAACAAGTACATGAAAAAATGCTCACCATCTCTAGCAGTCAGAGAAATGCAAATCAAAACCACCCTAAGATACCATCTCACTCCAGTAAGATTGGCAGCCATTCTGAAGTCAAACAACAACAAGTGCTGGCGAGGATGTGGAGAAAAGGGTACTCTTGTACATTGCTGGTGGGACTGCAAATTGGTGCGGCCAATTTGGAAAGCAGTATGGAGATTCCTGGGAAAGCTGGGAATGGAACCACCATTTGACCCAGCTATTGCCCTTCTGGGACTATTCCCTGAAGACCTTAAAAGAGCATGCTACAGGGATGCTGCCACATCGAGGTTCATAGCAGCACAATTCACAATAGCTAGACTGAGGAACCAACCCAGATGACCTTCAATAGATGAATGGATAAAAAAAAATGTGGCATCTATACACAATGGAGTACTATGCAGCAATAAAAAATGACAAAATCATAGAATTTGCAGGGAAATGGATGGCACTAGAGCAGATTATGCTAAGTGAAGCTAGTCAATTCCTAAAAAACAAATACCAAATGTCTTCTTTGATATAATGAGAGCAACTATGAACAGAGAGGGAGGAAGAGCAGGAAGAAAAGATTAACATTAAACAGAGACATGAGATGGGAGGGAAAGGGAGAGAAAAGGGAAATTGCATGGAAATGAAGGGAGACCCTCATTGCTATACAAAATTACATATAAGAGGTTGAGAGGGGAATGGGAAAATAAACAAGGAGAGAAATGAATTACAGTAGATGGGGTAGAGAGAGAAGATGGGAGGGGAGGGGAGGGGGGATAGTAGGGGATAGGAAAGGTAGCAGAATACAACAATTACTAATTGGGCATTATGTAAAATTGTGGATGTGTAACCGACGTGATTCTGCAATCTGCATTTGGGGTAAAATTGGGAGTTCATAACCCACTTCAATCTAATATATGAAATATGATATGTCAAGAGCTGTGTAATGTTGTGAACAACCAATAAAAATTAAAAAAAGAAAAAAAAAGTCTCAATTGTGGCACAGAACATCAAATCAAGGTTTACAGTTGATAAAATAGGACTGTTTTGAAGGACGCAAGAATGTTTTAGGTATGGCAACTTTTCCTAGCCAATTTCCAATCTTGTGTGTGAACTCCATAGCCCAGTGTCTCACACAGACTAACTTGCAATGATGCTTATTTTTAGGCAGTTTCTCTGTAGGCCAAGACACAATGGCATATCTTGGCTGCTAGGACAGAGGCAGAGGCACTGACAGGTCTTTCTCCCTTTCCTTCACAGGGTGTGGGCTGACAGCAGTTTTGGGAAATGTCTGACATGGCAGGAAGTGCTGGTAGGCAATGAGCTGTTGCCCACTCATTGGTTACTGTCCTATTTAACAGCAATTAATTATTTCAGTATCAATGAAAAGTAATCAGTCTTGTAGAATTTTTCAATTTATATTATACTCTGCTCCTCTTTAATGTTCTAAGGTGTTTGTTTCCTGTCAGCGCTATTTTTGTTCAGTTGGCTCCTGTTGGGGATTCTCATGCACTTTTCCTGTTTATTTTTCTTCCTGTTTCTCTGAATAGGAATTTAAAGATAAATTTAAAGATTTAAATATGGACAATTGTAAGGCACTTTGTCATGATGTTTATAAAATTATCATTAAATCTTTAAAGGCTTTTGGCCTTGCCAATCACAGAGGGTTTAGGAGGCAAAGGATAAGAAACTGAAAGGGACTGGGAAGTTTCAGGGTTGCCAAAACAAAATAAAACAAAACAAAAAACGACACCTTGTTCCTGTCTGCTCACAACCCTTTATTGTTGTGATTTTCTTTGTAGGAAGCATTTTTTTTTTCTTGATTCTGTCACTTCATCCCCTGCCACGTATCTGTATCTTATTCTATGGTTCCACTTATGAGCTTTGTGATCTTGTGCAAAGTTTCTGGCCCTCTCTGAGCCTCCGCTTTCTGTTGTGCGTGGAGGAATTGTTCTAAGGGAAGATACTGGGAGGAAAGGGGAATGAAAGAGACAGCGAAGCCCAGGGACAGGCAGAGAAGTCACCTGCATTGGCAGTCACCCCAGGAGAATATTGATGACCCCAAGTCACTGCAATCACACTCACCTGGAACAGAAACTGGCTCTACCTCTCACCACATCTCAGGTCATCTATTTAACTCAGGACTATCCCTAGACAGAACTTTTGTTATTTTCCTGTGCCGGAGACTCCAACCGGAGCCTTGCGTATGCTAGGCAAGTGCTCTACCACTGAGTGGACCCTCAGTCCTCTAGTCCTAACAATTGATTTCAAAGGAAAGTCCTTCCGCATTCCTACCTTGGAGCTCCTGGACCTATATTGTTCAAGCTCTCCCCCACCCCAAACTATTTTTCCTTGTCATACTTTGGTCATTGCCAATAACTGTCATCTCCCTGTCATGTCAGTTTCAAACACTTCACTCTCTAACCTTGTAGATTTATAGCTCACCCATAAATGTGGCTGTGAAAACTAAGCCTGGGGTGACCGCCAATGCAGGTGACTTCTCTGCCTGTCACTGGGCTTTGCTGTCTCTTTCATTCCTCTTTCCCCCCAGTGTCTTCCCTTAGAACAATTCCTACACGCACAACGAAAGCGGAGGCTCAGAGAGGGCCAGAAACTTCGCACGAGATCACAAAGCTCATAAGTGGAATCATGGGATAAGACGCATGGCAAGGGATGAAGTGACAGAATCAAGAAAAGACAAATGCTTCCTACAAAGAAAATCACAACAATAAAGGGTTGTGAGCAGACAGGAACAAGGTGGTTTTTTTTTGGTCACCCTGAAGCCTTCTTGTACCCCATCTTTGACAATTTTTTCATTTCCACAATCATGGATCCACATTTGGCTCTTTCGGTAGCCCCTCATGTTCTCTTCTCCCACTTTGCTGAGCTTAGTTTCTATACCATGTTTATAATCACCCCTTTGCCAATAGCTTCGGTTCCATCTTCCACTCCTCCTTGATCCTATTCATCTGGGAGACCCCCAAACCTGGTGGAACCCAGAAGTGCACATACTTTGTAGCTGCACATATTCATTTAAACCTATCTAGACAACAATAACCAAGTGTCTGCTGGGGTCATTGCAGACTTCAACAGGGCCTCTCCTGCCACCTGGAAACACCAGTAAGTTGCCCTCCACCCCCGCCATCTAATCTCCTATTTGCTTATGTTTCACAGTTTCTCCAGTCTCTTCACATCTTCATGATTTCTTTCAGCTGCTGACCTGAGTTCATAATTCATGTGGAAAAGAGAAAGGAACTTGGAAAAAGAAGGAACTTTCATGTGTTTCCAATTCTATGTTGAGCACTTCACTTTTTTTTGTGCTCATATGCTGTAGGTTCCTTAAGGTATTAAGGCTGAAGATTTCTTTTCCTTTCTCAGGCCACCGTTCAGTCTAACGTCCTGGATCTCATCATTTCTCACCCATGTAGGGTCGTTCCTATAGTACTTTCCCTCTCAGTTTTTCTTTCTCCATTGTATCATTCAGGTACACATTCAAATATGGTTCGATATTCTCCTCTTAAAAATAAGCATCTCGCACAGAAAATAGTTTAATAATTGTCTAAGGCTCCGAAGCAAGTTGGAATGAAAGAGATGATGGGGAAAGACTGTGAGTATGAGGTCAGTGTGGGAGGATGAAAATGTTCTAAAATTAGAGTACAATATAGCTATACAAGTCTGTGATAACATTAAAAGTAGTTGAATTTTTCTCTTTAAATTCGTGAATTGCATAGTACATGAATTCCATCACAATAAAACTGTTAAGAATCTCAAAAAAAAAAAAAAAAAAAAAGCATTTCCTGGGCTGGGGCTGTAGCTCAGTGGTAGAGTGCTTGCCTAGCATGTGTGAGGATCCGAGTTTGATTCTCAGCACCACATATAAATAAATAAAATAAAGGTCCATTGACAACTAAAAAAAATATGAAAAGGGAAAAAAAATAAGCATCTCCTAACCTGCATCTATTATACCATTTCTGTTCGATTTCGGAGCAGAAATTCTTCAAGTTTTCTCTACTAGCTGTCTCTGATTTCTGTCTCCCCCTCTTCTCTTTTGCGCTCACTGTTTGGGTTTCTCTCCCTCTGCCTCACAGGAAACAAAACAGAACTCCAAGAACTTAGACAACCTTCGGGTTGCTAAATCCAGTGGTGCTATCTGGATTGAGGATTCTGGAACTCTTGATCCACTGAATGAGTCCTTCCTTCCTAAAGGTCTTCTTCCCTGGGCTTCTGAAATACCATTCTCTCTCTTGGCTCCCTGCCCTCCTCATCGGGCAGTCCTGTTTAATATCCCTGCATTTCCTTCTCATCTCCTAACTTCTGAGTGATGAGCTGCGTCTGGGCTCTGCCTGCCTGGCTTCCACTGAATTCACTTCCATGGTGAGCTCCTTCAGTTTGAAGGCTCTAAGTGCCATCTCTGTACTGACAATCCCAAAACATACATGTCCCTCAGGGTCCCTCAAGTGAACTTGATATTCCCAGAGCCAGCTGCTCACTCAGTGTGCACTTGCACCTCTAAGAAGCATCTCAGCCTAATGTGCCCCAAACTGGGCTCCTAGCTCCCTTAGCTACTCTGACCTCTTCTCCTCCAGTCCTCCCCATCAGAGTACCCAGCCGCTCTCTTTGCAGTTTCTCATCTTGGAACTCATCATTGAATCTCCTCTTCTTCTTCCTTATACCCGGCTGATATAATCCTGTCATTTTCACCTTCAAAATAGATACAAAAATTGAGCGCCTGTCACTACCACCCTGTTTTAAACCACCATCACCCCTTGTTCATACCAGCATGGTAGACTTCGAACTGTTCTCCCCGCTTGCACGCTTACACACCCACAGACACGTGTGAGATGGCGTGACTTCTCTTTTTATACCTCTGAATGGCTCTCATTTGGAGTTAAAGTCACAGTCCCTTTGGTGGGCTTCCAAAGCCACTACCTGATCTGTATCCCCTCACCTCTCACACTCTCAGACACCACCATCTCCCAGCATTCCCCTCTCTTTCTGCTACAGCTACTTCAGCCCCTTTGCTATTTCTTGAACATCCAGAGCACATTTCAGCCTCAGGGTCTTCGCACCTTTTATTTTTATCCTTGGAATGCTTTTACCTTCTGGCTCACTCCCTCACTTCCTTCAGATTTCAGCTTAAATATCCTTTTCTCATGAAATCTTCTCTGTCAATGCCACATAAAATGGTGTGTGTGTGAGCACACACGCCCACTCCCCTCCCCTGTCCTTAAATTTGCTTTCTTTTCTCCTTGGTGAGTTATGGCTATCTGACACATAATATATTTCCTTGTTTATTATCTTTTTTTTTTCAATTTTCTTTTCTTTTTATTTTTTCCACACTGCTATATTCCTATTATCTAAAGTGGGGCCTACAATGCAGCAGCATTCTATAAATATTTGATGAGAGAAATGAATGAATAGGCCTGATGTATTAAAGTAATTCAGTGTGTGTAATGGAATGAGTGTTGTGTCTGAGCATTTCCAAGTTTTTCCTGGAACCTTCCTCCCCATCTCTGGGAGACACTCTGGAAGCAGTCACACACAGCGTAATTCTCACCCCCTGGCTGCAGTTGTTGGGCCAGGGATGGATACTCAGGGCCAATTGTTTTTTCCCTGGGAGTTTGGTACTTGTACTAAGGGAAACAGGCCTTTCACTCACACTCTAACATCTCTCTCCACAGCTGTTGCAGGTCTTGTTTTCCGCCAAGAGGACAGATGCAGGGGTATCTATCAAAAGGGGAGAATAAAATGATGATTAGAGAGAAGCAGAGGGGACAGATGGCTAGAGAAGCTCTATAGTACTCTATTCCCCACTACCAATTGTTCCTCAGGTCCACACAGATCCCTGCTCCTCCTGCTACACTCTGGAAAGCAGCAGCGGGATGTCTGCCAGTGTAGTAGGTGATTCATAAATGTTAAGTGCACCTGAACCTGGAGCGGACAATATCTGCTCATTCTCTAAATCTTCATAAGAAACCGAACCAAGCTACGTTGCAGAAGTCAGTATGTTTTGATGAACATTTGGCATCTGACCTCATTTGACAGAGAAGGGACTTCCTTGTCTCGCTAGAAAGGCAGCGTAATAGAGTGGAAAGAAAGTTGGCCTCAAAGCAGAAACCCCAGTTCCGGTCCAGCTGTTAACTTTGTTGGTTATTGTCCCTCTCAAAATCCCAGTTTTCTGAGAGTGCTGAATTAGGTACCCTGAGATCTATTTTCCAGGTTCTTCTTTGAGAGGTGCTTAATGGAGACAAGTCTCCCCCCACCCCCCATCATGGATAAATAATTCAGGTGTTTTAAACATTCATCTTTTTTTGTGGATGCAACAGCTGAACCTCTTCATCTGTGGGGGATATTCCACTTCTAGTCTTGGTGAGAGGCAGAACTTGTCTCCCATCATAGACGTTGAAAACCCCAAATAGTCGTGTTCCTATTTCTCTTGTGCCTGGAACTGAGTTATCTGATAGCAGCCAAGGCCATCTGAGCCAGCCACCAAGGCTGTACTGGGAGATTTTTACTCAAAACACCGAGACAGCCAAGAGCCCATCCCAGAGGCAGGTGGTGGTAGCAGCTGCATCATCTTGCAGCTGTGAACTCCTAGGTCAAGGCTGAAGCCTGGCATCCAGTGTTAGTGGAGGGAGCAAGCTGGTCCTTGGCCACACAAACCCTCCCACTTCTGCAGGCTGTCTTTGTGATTCTGAGCTGCCATTATCCTTTCCATGAATTCTGCAAATAAGAACTGTGATTGAAGCCAGGTGGTGCTTGCCTGTAATCCCAGCAGCTTGGGAAGCTGAGGCAGGAAGATCGAGGTGAGTTCAAAGCCAGCCTCAACAATTTAGCAAAGCCCTATGCAACTCAGGGAGACCCACTAAAAGGTCTGGGGATGTGGCTCAGTGGTTGAGGTCCCCTGGGTTCAATCCCTGGTACCCAAACCCAAATCCAAACCCAAACCCAAAAGAACTGTGATTGATAAAGCAGGTCAAGTGAGGGCAAGAGAATCCTACAATGAATTTCTTGCTGGAGTCAATGTGGAGCCTGAGCCGCCGACCAGGTGATAAGCTTCCTAGTTCTGACTTTGTCACTTCACGGGAAGAATGGAGAAGTTTCACAGACTAATAGCACGTGGGAAGATCTGAGAGAAAATCAAATTCAAATCTCTTACTCTGGGGGGAGGTCTAGCCCAGTGTTCAGGGGGCAATAACTTGTAGAGCATCGAACAGGCAGGTCCAGAGGTGGAACTGGAATTTGTGTCTCTTTGGTACCATTTCTAAGGTTTTTCTTCCTATTTAAACTATCTCTAGTTAGAGTTGGTTTGCCCATTATTTTGTTTTGTTTCAATTTGAGTGGCTTTTTTTTTTTTTGCACCATTGAATCTAGGTTCTTATTTACCTTTTACCCCTATTCTCATATTCCTTTTCCCCAAAGTGGAATTCACCCAGGTGAGACATTCAGTCTTCAGCTTTCACACAAAAAGGCTGGTTTCCTCCAATGAGCACCACGGTTGCAAGGAGGGAAGAAGTCCTGTGTTTTCAGAAAAACCCTAGGAGAGTTCCTCCTCCTGCAGAGTTCTGCTAGTTTGGCCTTAATACACTCATCTCTTAAATGGCAGAGGAAAAGATCTTAGAACTGTGGCTCTTTAAGGGAAACACGAAGCCACCTGAATTCTTTAAATAATTCTAGAGTCATGCTCCTCAGTGACTCCCTCAGAAACGTCAACCCACCTGCTCTCTGACATCCTTGAGAAAGAACACCCATAGAGAGCCAGTGGCATTATTGCCTGCGAAGCCAAGAGGAGAAGCCCTCTGCATTAGGGTACATCCACCAGGGCAAGGTAGGAGTCCTCTCACTCTTAGGCTCTTCCTGTGCTCCAGGAAGCTGCTTCTATCCTCCCAGCCCGACTTGCACATTGTTCATTACCCAATCAGGATTTAACTCTGACTCTCAGTACATTATTTTTTAATAGTAGAAAAAGCAATGCCTTTATGCTTTCGAATGGGTAGTTACGGGAGTTATTTTTCTTTGAAATTTCCATGCCATAGAATAGGAATTATACTTCCAATATCTATTTATTACGTTATCAAAGAGATTTTGTATGCTGAGTATTGATATACTGATATCTACTACTGCTCTGCTTCTCTTTCTCCCCACCCCTCTTCTCTCTTCCTCCTCCTCCTCTTCCTCCTCCTCCTTCTTCATTTGTGGTACTGGGGATTGATCCCAGAAGCTCTCTACCACTCAGCTACAATCTCCAAACTTTTTTTTTTTTTATTTTGAGACACAGTTTTGCTAAGTTGCAGACACTGGCCTTGAACTTGTGATCTTCTTACCTCAGCTTCCCGAATAGCTGAGATTACAGGCATGCACCACTGCCCACCGCTGCTTTATACTCTCCTTGGCATTGGGATAGAGAAAAAACTGATAAGGTTCCTGTCCTCAAAAAGTCTACAGGCTGTTAAAGTGGTAATTTTGTCATAAATATTTACCACAATTAAAAATACTTGATCCAATATTCATATAGTCCCTAAAATATACTGTAGCAACATGGTAAGCAAATAAACAAATAAAAATAATAATTATAGGTTGTGATTGTTGTGAAAGAAAAAAATCAGAGTACATACAGATAGTGCCTGGGGGTTGGATGAGGTAAGGAGTAACTTTACCTACAGGGTCCAGGAAGGCTTCTCTGAAGTGATCTGTGAGAGATGTCAGTCATAGTCATCTGAAGGGTAAATAGTTCCTTACAGAGAATGCAATGTGTTCAAAGGGTGCTGAGTCAAGAAAGAACTTTGTGCTTTGGAGGATCAAGAGACCAGTGCGGTTGGAGCATAGTGAATGAGGCCCTGGGGAAACTGAGGCCCAAAGAGGTCTGAGGACTTGCCCTTGTTCACACACCTGGTTTCTCTGTTGATTGTTTGCAGGGTGGTATTGACCTTTTTGTCTAGCTACATGCAAAGTTCCTTGAAGCAGGTACTGTGGTTCATTTTTTCTCTTTCTTTCCTTATAGCAGTGCCTGGTGTAGTCTCTGGCTAATACAGTCAGCGATTTGGCTGAGTTAATTGGGTATTTGAATCCCAAACTCATTGAACTTGGGGTGAATTCAGGGAAGTTAAATGATTCCCCTTCTTTAAAACCAACGAATAAATTAAGCATCCATTTACTTGCAGGGACTACAAATTAATCAGGAAATTTCTTAATCTTGTGCAGCCTTTGGAGCTGTCCTAGGTGGGCTGGTTTAGCAGCTTCAGAATAACCTTATTCTTGGATTAGTGATGATGTCAGCTTATGCATCTAGGCAACTGGAAAAGAATTTACTTCACACTCTCCTGGGGAAATTCTGAGAAACATTTTTTTTCTATTGTCACAGGGTCTTAAAAATTATTATAACTAAATCCAGAATAATATTCAGGAATTATATTTCTTGGTAGCATTGACTTAAATGTTACAGATCCAAGCAGGTGACCTGAGGACAAGAGAAACAAGTTGCTGAACTAGCAAAGCGAAACTGAAATGTCACGAGTTCTCTTGTGTGTTACACTGGCCTATGACATTTCTGATATTTGGTTATCTGTTCTATGAATTAGCAGCTTTCTCTAGTATGCAGATACTTAAGTATTTTTACATATGTAAGTACATGCATATGAATATATAACATAGTAATAATTTTATTGATGTAGAATGACATATGATAAACTGCACAAATCTAATGTAGAACATTTGGTAACTTTGGACGTATGATTACACCTGTAAACTATCACCACAAAAATATCACTCATGCACTTGCCACATTTTCTTCATGCCCTGTTTTAGTCTATCCCTCTGTCTTTCCCTGCTCCCCACCCTACCCACAGGAAGCTCCCTCTACTTCCTGTGTGTAGATTAGGTTGCTTTTCATAGAATTTTATATAAGAGGAATTATATGGAATGTACGCTACATGGTCTGGCTTATTTCCCTGAACATTTTATCATATTTACTTTGAGATTCATGCGTGTTGTGTGTATATCAACAATCTATTCTTTTTATTTAATTGTGTGGATAACCTGGTTTTGGTTTATTAAAAATAAATTTGGTATGAGCCTTTATGTAAATCTTCGTGTGGACATATGCTTTCATTTATTTGGGGTGAACCTTAGGAGTGGAATGGCTAGTTGACAGGGCAAGGACTGGCTCCTTCAGTGTGGGTTCCTCATTTAAAGAACTAGCAAGCTGTTTTCTCTAAGTTGTTATAGGGTTTTATGTCTCTTTAGCAGGACATGCAAGTTCAAATCATTCCATATCCTTGCCAATATTTGATATGCTCAGTCTTTGTTTAAAATTCATTCGAATTAGTTATGCATGATAGTAGAATGTATTTTGACATACATATATGGAGGATCACTTCTCATTCTTCTGGTTGTACATCATGTAAAATTATATTGGGCATGTAATCATATATGCATATAGGATAGTATTGTTCAATTTGTGCTACTATATTTCCTATTCCCATTACTCCCTCCCTTCCCTTCATTTCCCTTTTTCTAATCCGAAGTACTTCTATTCTTCCCTAACTGCCTCCTCTAACTTATTGTGAAATTAGCATGCTCATATCAGAGAAAACATTTTGCCTTTGTTTTTTTTTGTGTGGTATATATGCATAGTGGAATATTACTCAGCCATAAAAAAGAATGAGATTATGACATTTGCTGGTAAATGGCTGGGAACCAGAGAATATCAATCTTTTTAATATTAGCCACTTTCATTTGTGCATAGTGGTACTGTTGTGTTTTAATTTGCATTTTCCTAATGACTAATGAATGATGTGGAGCATTTTCTCCTGTGCTTATTTGCCAGCAGATACCTTTTTTGTGTGTGTGAAGTGTCTGTTTAAATAATTTGCCCATTTAAAAATTAGGTATTTGTTTCATAATTTTTAAATTTTAAGAGTTCTTTATATATTCTGAATACAAATAAAGCAACAGATATGTTATTTTCAGATATTGATATAAGTTTGTAGTTTGTCTCTCTATTTTGTGAACAGTGTCTTTTAAAGATTTAATTTTGATGAAGCTTACATTATAAAATATTTTCTTTTCTAGGTCTTGCTTCTAATATTACATCAAGAAATCTTTGCCTAAATTGGAAGCAACAAAGTTTTTCTTCTATGTATGTTTCTTATGGAAGAGTTATAGTTTTAGATTTTACATTTAGACTGATAATCCATTTTGAATGAATTTTCAAAATGAAGCTTATTTTATTTTATTTTGCATATATGAAAAGTAGAAAATTTGTAAGTGGTAATTTGTCTGTGGAAGTCCAATTTTCCTGTACCATTGACTGGGGAGAGTCTCCTTTCTCCTCTGAATTACCTTTTCTTCTATGTCAAAAATCAATTGACCATAAATGTGCCTATTTCTGGACTCTGTTCTGTTATGTTGTTCTATTGATCAGGTGGTGCTACTACCCTGTCTCGATTACTGTCACATAATATATTTGAAGTCAGGTAGTGCAAGACCAATTTTGTTGTTCTTCAAAGTTTGGGCTTTCTGGTTCTTTGCATTCCCATGAGAGTTTTTTTAAAATTATTTTAAAATAAAAAGTAAAATAAAATAAAAATCCCACTATGATATTGATTAAATAATATGTCATTTATAAATCAATTTGGAGAGAATTAACATCTTGATATTCTGATTTCCAATCTATGAACATAGTAGGGCTTCATTTATTCATGTCTTCTTTCATTTCTATTTTAACAATATTTTATACTTTTCAGGGTATGAATGTTGAATAACTTTTGTCAGACATATTTCTATTTAATGAATGATGATGTTATTGGAGTCCTATTATTTATATCTATCACCTTGAAATGCAACTTATTTTTATACTATGGTCATGTAGATTGAAACTTTCCAAAGCCATGCCATTTTTTGTTATAGATTCCTTTATCAAGTCAAAGAAGATCCTTTCTCAATATTTGTTCAGAATTTTTATTAGAACTGGATCTTATCAATTGTGTTTTGATAATTTATTGAGATTATTATTTTAAAAGATTTTTAATACAGTGCTTTATATTGACTTGATATTAAAATGTTAAAATGCCTTTCATTCCTGAACTAAATAAACCTCACTAGATCATGATGTATTATTTTGTCAATTTATTGTTAATTTCGATTTGCTGAAATTATATTTAGAGTTTTTGCACATATGTTAATCAGAAATATTGTTTGTTTCTTTCTTTCTTTCTTTCTTTCTTTCTTTCTTTCTTTCTTTCTTTCTTTCTTTCTTTCTTTCTTTCTTTCTTTCTTTCTTTCTTTCTTTCTTTCTTTCTTTTTCTTTTTGGTCTGGGGAGTGAATCCAGGGGTGCTTAACCATTGAGTCTTATCCCCAGCCCTTTTTTGTATTTTGACTAGAGACAGGGTCTCACTGAATTAGGGCCTCACTAAGTTGCTGAGGCTGGCTTTGAACTTGCAGTCCTCCTGCCTCAGCCTCCTGAGCTGCTGGGATTACAGGCATGTGCCACTGCACCTGGCTTACTTTTCTTTACTCACAGTTGCCTCCACTTGCCTTTGGTGTCAGAGCAAAATGCTGGCATTACGGAATGTACCGACAAGTATCTCTTTCTTCTCCAGCTTTCTGGGAGAATCTGTATAAAACTAGTATCATTTCTTGTTTTAAATGTCTAATAGAATTCGCCAGTGAAACCACCTAAGCCTAGAGTTTTCTCTTAGTAATTTTTTCAACTATAAGTTTAATTTCCTTAGTGGATCTAGAGCCATTCCATTATTTTTTCTTCTTGTTCTTACTCATTTCATCTTAGTTGTTGAATTTGTTACCATGAAGTTGCCTGTAACATTCTGATCATCATTTAATATCTAAAATCTGTCGTCAATGGGACCTCTCTTAGCTTTCATATTTGTTGTTTATATCTTTTTTGCTCGCTCTCTCTCTTTTTTTCTTGATTAAACTTGTTAGAGGGTTAGCAATTAATCTTTTTAAGAACAAGCTCTTGGTTTCCTTGAATTTCTTTATGGAGTTCCTGATTTCTATTTTATAGATCTCTTCTGATCTTTCTTTATTTGGGCTTCTTTTGGTCTTACTTTTCTAATTCCTGAAGATAAGAACTGAGGTCTCTGATTTGAGAGTTTCTTCTTTTTTTGTTGTAAGATCTACAAATTTCCCTCTAATGATTGCTTTACCTGCATCTCACCCATTTTGATCTGTTGTTTTCCTTTTCTTAGCTCAAAACATCTTCTAGACTCCAGTTTCAGTTCTTCTTTGACTCAGGGATTATTTGGAAATATGTTATGTAGTTTTCAAATATTTGACATTTTTCCAGAATTTTTAAATTTGCTTTAAAAAAATAAATGACAGCAGAATGCATTGCAATTCTTATTACACATATACAGCACATTTTTTTTCCTATCTCTGGTTGTATATAAAGTATGTTGACACCAATTCACATCTCCATACATGTACTTTGGTAATGATGTCCATCACATTCCACTATCCTTGCTAATCCCCTGTCCCCTCCTTTTCCCTCCCACCCCTCTGCCCTATCTAGAATTCACCTATTCCTCCCATGCTCCCCCTCCCTACCCCACTATGGGTCAGCCTCCTTATATCAGAGGACAGAATTGTTGTTGTTAACTTCCAATTTAATTGCCCTGTGGTCAAAGAACACCCTTTCTATGACTTGAGTTTTTGAAAATATGTTCAGTCATTTTTTTCAGGGCTAAGAATATATAGTCTGTTTTGTAAAGACTCCATTTATACTTAATGGAGAATGTGTCTTCCGCTGCTGTTGGGGAGAGTCTCCTAAAAAATGCCAGTTCAGTTGAGTTGGCCAGTTGTATTTTCCAAGTCTTCTATATCTTTACTTTTTGTCTACTTGTTTTAGTAATTATCAAGAGAGGGAGTGTGGATTTATCTATTTCATCTTGTGGTCCTAAAGGTTTTTTAGCTCTGTTATTAGGTACATAAATATTTAGGATTGCTATCTCCACCAGATGAGTTGGCCCATTATCATTGGAAAATCCCTAGTAATATCTCTGGTAATATTTTTTTTTGTTCTGAAATATTCCTAACTGCCTTCTTCAAAGCAATCTTAGGGGAGCACAACTTACAAACTATGGTTAGAACTTTCTTCTCTTGCTGTTACCAGGGCTGGTTTATCTTGACTAGTTGCCAATGGAACTGGAAACAGCTGGCTATGAAAGATACAGTGAGGACTGTTAATAGCTCAGAACTGTGGAAGCAATCCCTCCTCAAAGTCACTGGGCTCCTTGGTTGGTTGATTCTTTTCCTCTGTTTGCTGAAATACAGGATGTTTGTGAAATAGAATGCACCTGGAATAACTTTCGTTTTTTTCCCCCTTCAGCATTTGAAGGTATTGAAACCTCCGAGAAGAGGTGACAAGATAATTTGGACGCTCAACGCCTCCTTAGCTCTTGGCATTGCTTATATATAGTGGAAGTGCCAAGACCTTGGCAATTTCTAGCTTTGGTCGTTTGAATTGCAGGTGCTGCGGACAGACAGCCCCAACAGATGACCATTATGAACCTGGCACCCACAGACGAGATTTTGGAAAGGAGAGAAGATATAGTCATTTCCTACCCTCAACATTGGCCTTGATACAAAATGTAAAGCTTGTACAGAGCTGATCTAAATGGGCCAGGTGCCTGGTACCATCCTTTTCACATTCGCCAGCTGTTTTTTCTTGGCTGGCATTACCAGAAAAGGCTCACTCTGATCTTATCAGACACATGGAGGTGTGCAGACATGGGGAGGCTCTGGCATGGGAGCATGGGTGTAGGTCAGGGTGCCCTTTTCCTGTTATCTCTATACAACAAAAGCTGAATGTTTGCCACAGGGGGCCACCAGGCTTCTGGCTAACAGTTCTAATCCCTAAGTTTCCATAGAGGATAAATATAGCCAGATAGACACTGGCTAATGAGGAGAATAGCTCACTCTGGAGTTGGGGAAGAAGTTACACCCAACCCAATTAACATTTACTGATGGACTCAAGGCATGGTGCCAGAGGTAAGAGTGATTCAGAGAGGTATGATCCATGTCCTGGTCCTCAAGGCATTAAAATCTGGTGGAGACAGGCCATAAATAGTAAACAATAACCAAGAGATAAGTTATAATAATAAGAAAAATGACTTAATGAGGACACATATTTGTTGCCAAATAAAGATCTGAGATGGTGAATTAATGGAAATCAGGACCAATGTAGATCAGTGACCCCCTGGTGAGTCACGGAAAGCAGAGATGGGCTGACTTTTAAATTGGATGCGGCCCTCAGAAGTGGTCAATTAGTATAGAAATAGTGAATCAATTTGAAGGAGATCAAACCATGGACTTAAGACCACAAACCAAGTGTTTGGGGGCAGAGGACTGTCAAGAAGAAAGCTGTATGGGTTTTAGTGGGTGAGCTATTATTGGGGGACCTCAGTGGTGAAAAAGTCATTCACTAATGGGTACGACCTTGAGCATGTCATCTCAGTCTTTAGCTCTCAGTTTCTTCATCTGCAAAACAGAAAGAATAGTACTACTAGATTTATTCAAAGAGCTCTTATAGGATTAAATGAATTAGCACATAGTAATTAACCACATAGTGCCATCTGATATAGAGTAAATGTTTTATAAATAGTAGTCAAGAGTAATGGCAGTTTCAGTAGTGGTGAAGTTGTAAGGACTTTACCTTAAAATAAAGCCTATGGCCTGCAACACGTTAGCAGAATCCTCTTTTCATATCCAGGGCTGAAAGATAATACAGCTAGCTAGTGGCAAGGCCAGTGGGCCCCGTGGTGGCCTGGCTTCCTGTAACATGCCTTCCTACCACCTCATATCATAGCCTCTGCACAGAAAGCCAGGGATGGTGGATGAGACCAATTAGTGGCTGAATTGGACAGATTTAAACTCATTTTTACCTTAATTTGTCATTATCCTTTTGATCATGGATAAACTGTGATATTCTGTTCAGGATTTCTTATGCAGTTTGCTGCCAGCATCTGATCACCAGCTGGAGGGGCAGCAGTGAAAGCCTGGCATTTGACAGTGAAACTGCCTCAAACATCCCACGAGGTTCTGGCAGTCAGCCCACACCTCGGCCTGGGCCAAACACTCCCTGGCCAGGTTTCAGGTCAGCAGAAAGTGATTCATTTTTGTTGTGCATTTGAAGAAAGCAGGAAAATCACAGGGCATTAATGAGCATATTTAATTGGGACTTTTTCTTAAGAGAAGAGAATATGTCCTCTTGATGTCTGTCATAGGAAGGAAGAGGGATGATGAGAATCCTAACGACCCAAGCACAGCAGGGCTCCATTTTGAACACCTGCAGACTTAGCTGTGGGAAGTTCTAGGATGTCAGGAAGAGGTAATTCTGGTGGGGAGGTTGACTGAGAAGGAGGAGTTTTGCCTTTGCAGGAAGCTGGGGAGAAGTGTGATTAGAATATGTTTACCTTGGAGCTAGGATGTATAACTTGTGTTTGAGGTCTTCCAAGTGACCAGAAACATTGAGGAGACCACTTTTGTGCTAGTTGTATACCACAGTATCCTTAGTTTGGTTCAGTAGGCTTGGATGGAGAGAAATAGTATATTCAATACAATTCAAATCCACAAATGTTTATTGGGCATTTATAACACACAAGGCAAAGGTGTTTGGATATACCACACCAAGATGAAACTGACACTAATTTCCGGGATATATAAAGAACTCAAAAAACTGAACACCAAAAAAAACCAAATAATCCAATCAATAAATGGGCTAAGAAACTGAACAGACACTTCTCAGAAGATGATATACAACCAATTCACAAGTATATGAAAAAATGTTCAACATCTCTAGCAATTAAAGAAATGCAAATCAAAACTACTCTTAAGATTTCATCTCACCCCAGTCATACTGGCAATTATGAAGAATACAAGCAACAATAGGTGTTGGCGAGGATGTGGGGGAAAAGGCACACTCATACATTGCTGGTGGCACTGCAAATTGGTGCAACCAATCTGGAAAGCAGTATGGAGATTCCTTTAAAAACTGGGAATGGAACCACCATTTGACCCAGCTATCCCACTCCTCAGTCTGTACCCAAAGGACTTAAAATCATCGTACTATAGTGACACAGTCACATCAATGTTTATAGCAGCTCAATTCACAATAGCTAAACTGTGGAACCAACCTAGATACCCTTCAACAGATGAATGGATAAAGAAACTATGGTATACATACTCAATGGAATATTACTCAGTGTTAAAAGAGAATAAAATTATGGCATTTGCAGGTAAATGGATGGAATTGGAAAGTATCATGTTAAGTGAAGTAAGCCAATCCCCGAAAACCAAAGGCCTAATGTTTTCTCTGATAAGAGGATGCTAATCCTTAATGTGGAGAGGAGCCATGGGAAGAATGGAGGAACTTTGGACTGGGCAAAGGATGGGGGGGCAGGGGAGGGTCATGGGGGTAGGTAAGATGGTGGAATGAGATGTACATCATTACCCTAGGTACATGTATGATTGCACAAATGGTGCAACTCTGCATTGTGTACAACTAGAGAAATAAAAAGTAGTGCTCCATTTGTGAACAATGAAACAAAATGCATTCTGCTGTCATGTATAACTAATTAGAAAAAATTTTAAAATGTTAAAAAACAAACAAAAACAGTGATGAACAATCTAAGTGTAAGTCACCAACCCATTCCTCTGTTTTCTCAGAAGTAGCCGCTACCATATTTCTAGCATTTAATGTTTTCATAAGTATTTTATTTTACAAAGTGTTCAGGTTACCATAGGCAAATATATTATGCTTTAAAGGAATAAATATAATAATATAAATTAAAAAATTAGATGGAGTATCAATATACTTTGTAAGATGTAAGAATGAAAATGTTAAATTGCCTGAGATTTAGGTTTCTGATGCAGGCAGACTGGAAATTTTTCCGGGACTACTTTGAACCATCCAACTGACACAAGCAGAATTTATTTTATATTATTGTTTCTTTAAAAAATGTTCTTAAGCAAATAATTTTTTTTGTTTTTATCTTAAAAAAAAAAAAAGATGAAGCTGACCCCTATCTTCTGTAAGCTCACAATCCAGAGAGATGTGTAGTGCCCCTCTGGGGCAGCTCTGGGCCCACAGTGATCTTCTGTTCTCTAAATACAGCCCTGAGGCATGGGGGAGAGGATCTCTGGTGAAGCTGTACCTGATGGCTCACTTTTCAACTCTTACAATAGCAAGTTGGCCTAAGGATACACAGTGCATCCAACCTGGCTGATCTACTCACTCTCTCCCTCTTTCTTTCTTTTTCGGTCTCAAAGCTAAGAACAAAAGAGAGACAGGATGTCACTGGAGTCCTGTTGCGCAGCAGACATAAGGAGCACAAACCCCAAAAGGTTCTTTCCCTCCCAAAGTTGACCCTCCTTCAGTACTAGAAAACATGCAGCAGCTTCTCTGAATAATTGCTTATTTCCTAAATTAGTTTGAGCTCACTTTCTGTCACTGCATCCAAAGAGGCCTGACTTATGTAAGTAATATGATTTTAGAGGATGATCAGTTGAAAATCTGAGGAATTATCCAGAGAATGGGTCAAATATCCCTAAATGCTTCTCTCTTTTTTTTTTTTTTTTTTTTTGAGATTAGCTCTTGCTGTGTTGCTGAGCCTGGTCCTGAACTCCCAAGCTCAAGTGATTCTTCTGCCTCAGTTCCCTGAGTTGGTGGGATTATAGGTGCTCACTGGCATGCCTGATTTTAAATGCCTCTTAAAAATATAAAGAGAGGTGGCATATCTTATATTCGTAAAACAGAATTCTGAAATGCCAGATATGCCATGCGTTTACTAGTAAGTCTCTTGGTATCTACTAATGATAGGTACAGGAAAAGAAATTTCAACTTGGGGAATCAGAACTAATTTTCTGGTTCTAATTCTATTACTGAAAACCTGGGTTATCCTGGACATGCTGTTTCCCCTCTCTAGGACTTAGTTTCAATATATGTAAAATACCGAAGATGGACTTTATCTGCAAGTCCTCTTCTAACTCTATGATATTGGGTATTAGAAATGATAGACTGTGATATCCATCTACATAAGAACTAGTAAAAATAGGTCCAACATCATTTAGGATGTGGAAAAGATAAAGGGAGGGCAAAATGGATTCATACAAGAGGATGTGGCCATCAACCAATGCATTTGCCATTGATATACTCCAAGTAAAGCTTCACGGGAGGACACTGATGTCTACGAAAATGTATTTTGATGTTATACTTGTTATATTTTCGCTAAAGGAGTTCACTTAAGCTCAACAGATATTTATGTAGCATGCACCATGTACTAAGTACTGTATTATGCACAAGAGCTTGAGAGATGGGATAAGACAGAGTTCCTGTCATTAGTCAGAGATTTTCTACTGTTAACTCACTCAAGAAGTTATTCCATTCATTTTCTTCTAATGTATGTGCCTGATCATTTTTGACTGAAGGGAGCATTACAGAAGTTAGTTATTGATAGAAATATTTGTGGGTTTTTTTTTGGAGGGGGTGATTGTGTGTGTGTGTGTGTGTGTGTGTTTGTGTGTGCACGCACACATGAGCAGATATGGGTGTTTGAGATAAGATCTTGCTCTACTGCCCCCACTGGTCTCCCAATTCCTGGGCTCAAGTGATGCTCCTCTTGAGTAGCGTGGAGTATAGGCAAGTGTCCCCCATTCCTGGCAGTGGAAATAATAATAGCTGAATATTTTGAGTACTTTACAGGAAGGCACTGTACTAAGTGCTTGGCTTTCATATCTCACATAATACCCTCATAGGGTAAGGTTGGAGCTCTTATTGTCCGCAATTTATTGATGAGGAAATTAAAGCTGAGAGCATGCTTTTCCCAATCTTACACTTTACCTTAGTCATAGCTATCTTTAGCAGACATGGTCCTAATAGACCACAGTAATTATTTCAGTATAATATCCATGTCATAACTTGATGGGTGACGAGCTGGGATGAGAATTTATAAATTGAGGTGACATTTTGGAACCTGTGTAGGAAGATAGATTTTGGATTCTGTTCTTTAAAACTTTCTAATCATTGAGGCTATCCCAAGATGGAAAAACATTGACTCAAGGGCCATGAGATCCTTGCCACTTAGATGTGTTTCCCTAAGTTGGTTGATACTTAGAGGAAAAGTTTTAAAGGAGTGTGAATCCTTGTACTGGGGAAGATGAGTTAACATAGGAAACCCATGAGATCTCTTGCATTTTTATATTTGTATGAAACTGCTGAGGTTGGCTGTTTAAAGTGTGGCCTAGAGGGAAAAAATAACTCTTAGACCTATCAGAAAACCTGTCAAGGAACATGGAGTATTACTACGGCTAGGCATGCAATCACATGACTTTTATCTCGCACAGACTGTAAATCAATAAAATTAATGTAATGAATTTGAGCCCAGTTATGAGAAAAGAAGGGCTGCAATTTATCACATGTGTGGACCATGCAATGGATAGGCCTCCTGCAGCTCAAGTCAAGGATTGATTTCTACCTCTTTGGAATGCAAACCCCTGTTCTGCTATTCTTTTGGCAATATGATTTTCTCTGAGCATGAGATGAAACCCAGTGCTTCATTTCATTTTGCAGCCAAGGAAAAGATCATGGCTTAAAACAGAAGTAGATTTTTGACCACTGAATTTCCACCAGAGGTTTGGGTGTTCCACCAGGAACAATAAATGTTGCTTCGTAGTTCATTGTCAGCCTCTGGATTTGTCTTCACATAGCAGGCAAGGATGCAGCAAGCCCTCTTCTCATCTTAAAAGGCTATGAAAATGACTTCTATCACTATTTCTCGGTTTGTGTAATTTTAAATTGGACTTGAGGTTTGAATGCAGGATGAGCATGAGATTATGTGAGACTTGTCTGAATGATCATGTGAGATTAAACCATGTCTAAAGAATTCATAGTGTCTCTGTTATATACAGTATATTTATTCTTAGCCAGTCATAGTGATTGCCTGATTCCACTACCTTCTGCACAGATGGAAAAACTAAGGGATGAATGGAGAAAATTTCTTATGTCTCCAAGGTCACTTGGACACAGCAGCAGAACTGGACTGCAGTGAGAAAGTGGAGTCACGTTCACCTCAGGGCTCTTTTCGATTCTCTCAGGCTCGTTCATCAAGTTCCACTCCACTGTCCGAGTCTGAGCTGTAGAGCCAGGCAGGGACATGCCCACATGGGAGCTGGATGGCATGGGTTGTGGCCAGGGCCTCAGTCCCTGGGCTCAGAGCTGGACTGAGTATGCGGTTAATTAGGGATGACTTCTTAGGGCCTGTTGAGACTCTGTGCTGCTTCTTTAGCTGGTCAGCTTTGAAAAGTTGGGGCCTGCAGCAATGCATCACTGGTTAAGGTCATTGGGGACACAGGTGAGGATAAATTAGGTCTCCAAGCATGGATTTTCTTGAGGGACCTTTTTTTTTTTCTTTTTCTTTTTTCCTTCTGAAGGAGAATTAGGACAAGCTTTGCACATGTACCTAGAGGAATGAGAGATGAGAAAAAGAGATGGGACTCCAGGAAGAAGCCGAGGAATTATTTTCCTGGAGTTCTCCAGGAGGCAATGGACATAAATGTCCCCTCTTTGAAGTCAAGTGATGTGGCACAGTTTCCCTCTTCACCATCTGGCAACTTGACAAGGAAGCTTTGGGAGCTCTGAGACAAAAGAGTTTAGCACCTTGGTGAAGGGCAAGGCAGAGGAAGAGGGAGAAGCCACATGGCCCTCGAGGCACATGGGAGGCAAGAGATGGTGTTGACAGAAACGCCTAAGGTCCCCTGGAATACTACGTAAGTGTGTGTGTGTGTGTGTGTGTGTGTGTGTAGATAGGGAGGGCATGGTTTTGTGGAGATAGGGAGGGTGGGCTCCTGCATTGGCTGAGGGCATGGAAGAGCCTGGGAAATAGCGTCATTAAGGTTAAAATATGGTGAAACACTGAACATACAGCACAACAAGAATCATTGCCTCTCCTTTTTACCTTTCTCAGCTTCCCAATGCTGCTCCTTAGGATCTTCTTATCAAGGCTGTTGTTGATGTCTATTGATTTTTAAACATGTAATTAAATGACTATGCAGAGGAAAAGTACTTATGATTTGCTGTCAACTATCAGCCTTTGGTTTATGATCTGCTTGCTTTTAAACGTTTTAAAATTGCATTTCATTGCTATCTACCAATTGCAAATCTCTATAATAGATACTGCAAAGTACAGGACCATGAATAAGATAAGATGTCTGGGCTGCAGGAGCTAACAGCACTAAAATGGGAGAAAAGACACATTCACAGCTGCTGCCCTAGAAGGTTGTTGGTGGTAAGTAGCTAGAGTGATATAAAAGAAGCATTTTAGGAGTTGAGGCAGAAGGAAGCATCTCTTGTAGGCATCAGCAAGGCTGATTTGATGAAGAGCTGATCCTTAGAGTTAAAACCATCCAGGCAGTAGAATGACTTTCATTGCAATAAAAATATTTTAATTACATTAGGTACACACAAATCTCTAATAGTAGAATATTTATTTCTATGACATTTGCTCGATAAACTCTAAAAAATATATTGAGTATTTTCTGACTTGAACATTTCTTGGTAGACTGGTGGTTGCAAGGTCATAGGTCATAGACACCAAATTCAACTTGACCAGAGACCATTTCCATGCCATTCCAAGTACAGATTTTGAAGTTTGAGGGACCAATAAATAGCTTTCCTCTTTGGTTCTGAACCAAGGCAAGAATAAAGCTAAAGAGTAAGGCAAATTGGAAGACTTTTGTCAGTGAGACAGATATCAGAGAATGTAGTTTCTACTAAAGGGCTAGTGAACCTACTCATTCTGTATCCCAGAAGTGGAAAGATTTAACCACATTTCCCTACTCTGATGAAAATGCTTGTACATTTGAGAAAGAACTCAGGGCATGGAGAAATAAAACAGAATGAATGCTTCCTGTGGAAAGATCAGAACTCACAGATGGAAAGGGAAGATGGAGGACTGAGATTATACAAGTTCAATATTTAGTCTCAACCAGTTGGGTAAATTGCCTTTCTTCCACAATGAGGAGTAAGAGTGGGCAGAGGACTGTGTTGCTATAGTAGTCAAGATCCCTCCTTATGGGAATGTTGGGGTACATGAACCCTTTTCTATTCCCCAGCCCCCAAAATGGTAGCCCTGAGAAAAAAGTTGGAGTCACTGTAGCAGAGATAATATTTTTTTTTTATTCCCACTGGAAATAACCATCTGAAGAATATATAAAATACAATGGAAAAAAACAAACAAATAAACCCAGTATTCAAAAAACAAAACCACAGAGATGCACTCCTTTGTTCTCTGCTGCCTAAGGGACACTTCTTCATCATCACATCCACAAATCTTGGCCACAGAAATTCTGCATTGGGATTCACTTCATCATTAAAATCACCATGGCATGTGCAGCATTAGGCAGAGATGTCATTTCTCAAGAAGTGATGGAGAAAGGTGAGTCTTTGAAGTCAGTGGCTTTTTTAAGGATATGTGGCTGATCTACCATTTTTCTCCACATTGCTATATCTTCTTTCTATTTGGTGTGTGTGTGTGTGTGTGTGTGTGTGTGTGTGTGTGTGAGAGAGAGAGAGAGAGAGAGAGAGAGAGAGAGAGAGAGAGAGAGAGAGAGAGGGAGGGAGAGAGATATTAATCATAGGTTCCGATCTGTTCTTAGTGAGTTCCTACCTATCCAATAACTCTCTGGCTTAAATTCCCTGGATCCATCCATTTTTTTGTCCCACAAGTAGAGAAAAAATGTACCTATATAATAGAGACTAGCCACATACATATTATGCTAAAGTCCACACACAGCTAGCTATATACCTAATAAATTAATCAAAGCATTTGCATGTGCAATGAAACCTGCCCATAACTGCAGGAGCCAGGTGGTCTTAGCCATCAGGAAACAGGTCTCGTCTCGACCAGCCCTAAGATTGTGATCAAGGTCTTCAACCTCTCTTGCTCTTGCTCTCATCTTCTGTAAAATAAAGGAGTAGAATTTCATTTTCTTTTAAGTCAATTGGTAGGATGTACAGATTTGGGTATTATTTAAAACATTAAAATTATGCATTACAAGTTTCCCCTCTCCCCTGTAATAAGTCAAGCAATACTAGAATGGAGTTAAGAGCTCAGTTCTATCCCCCTTTCCTTTGCATCTTCTTCCCAGGTGGAGCAGCAGGCAGTCACATTTTGTGGATGTGCTACCTCTCTACACATATTTGACGAATACCAACTTTTTGTCGTAAAGGAGATCATACTAACTTGTAATTCTTTCACTTGATTTTTTTTTCACTTATATATACAGTTTGCGGATCTTCTCATTTCATCACTTGAGACCTCTTTATCAACTTCTGCCAGAGATGTTGAGGATGTAATGCAGTCTACCAGGCACCCTGTTTGTGAACACTTAGGTTGATCTCAATACCTGTCATCACAAGCATTACTATAATAATCAAGCTAATTCATGTCTCTTTGAACATGATGTCAGTGTTTCCTGGAAGAGAGGCACCCAGATGTGGAATTTTTTGCTCCAAGTGTACATACATATTTAAATGGAGATAGACAATTGGATAAGTGGAAATTCAGAATTGGTGACTAGAACTCACAACCTGTTTTATGCCTCATCTGCATAAAAATCACTCCTGAGCATTTCCACTCAGATGTTCTATTGATGTTTCAAGGTTTCTCCCCAAATGTACTTCTAATCCAGTCTTCTCCACGTCTTAAAATGGGTCACTATCCCCTCAGTTCTTAAGTCCCAAACCACAAGTCGTCTGTATTTTTGCCTTTTTTTTACCCTGCAACACTCATCCTTCTACAAGAGTTGGTTCTACCTTTGAAGCACAACCTGAATGCATTCATTTCCTTCAGTCTCCACCACTGCTTCTGCAATTCAGCCTATCACCCTCTGTCACCTTGTCTGCAGCAAAAACTTCCTAGCAAATCTTCCGGCTTCTATTCCACAGCCACCGCCACTCCATGAAAGTGTTTTTTTTTTTTTTTTTTTTTTTTTAATGCTGTAAGCAAAGTAAGGTTTTAAAAATATAAATTTGATGTTATTATTCCCACGCTTTCAATTCGTCAGTGATTTCCCATTTCAGTAAAAATAAAATAGAAATTCCTTTCATGGATTTGCAGATCCCACATGACCTTCCCAGCTCTCCAACCTCTGTAGCCTCACTTGGGTCCACTTGTTTTATTATAGTATGGCCATTCCTTTTCCAATTCAATTAACTAGGTTTTCCATTCCATTCCAGCTTCAGAACCTGTACATTTCTTATTCCCTGGCCTGGGGAGCTCTTTTCCTTATCTTTGCATGACAGGCTCCTTTTTATCCTTTAGTTCTTAGTTTAATGTCTTCTCTTTAAACACGCTTTCTCTCACCTGTCTATTGCTTTCTCTCACCTGCCTATCTTTGTGAAGTAACTCTGTCTCTCTCTGCCCCAGTTATTCTCTATCACATGGGTCTATGGATTTCCTTCACAGCTCTTATCAAAATCCAAAATTATCTTGTTTAATTATTTGCTAACTTGTTTATTATCGGTCTCCTTCACAGGTAAGTTCTATCAAGACAGGGACCCTAGCTATCTTTTTCTGGCATATGGTAGGGGCTCAACAAATAGATGCTGAGTGAAGGAGTCTTTCCTACAGGATAACACCTGCTTTGGGGAAAGACTAGAGCACTGGGTGAGACAAGAACAAGAGAGGATGGAGGGTGAATGAGTAAGAGAGCTCAGTGGCAGATAATGAGAAAGAAAGGCAGGAAGGAAAGCCCTTACCAGGTTGCAGAAGTTCTGCAATGAGTTTCTCTTTCGGGTCCTCTGGCTCTCTTGCTTAGTTCTCCACTACCATGTCATACTGCATTACAACCAGCCAGAGGCTCATGCATGAGGGACTGCTCCATGCATCCTCAGACCTGAAACTTGGTCTAGAATTCCTCCCTCCTTTCTTTTCTTTCTCCCCATTTCCCTTCTTTCTCGCCTTCTTTCCAGACCCTTGAACATGCTAGGCAAGTGTTCTACCACTGAGCTACCTTCCTAGCCCTAGAGTTCCTCATGTTGAAAGCTACCCTTGGTAACTCTACTGTGTATTTTACTTTCAAGAAAGCTCAGTATCTCTAAATCAACAACTTATTTTTCTAGAGTTGTCTTGATTTGACTTATTTGATCATTTTGAGTTGGAAGAACTTAATAGAATGGCTTTTCTATAATTTATGGTCCATTATCCATTTTATTTAAATCAGCAACAGTACAGATTTCCCTAACAATTAAAAAAAAACAATTCATGGTGTCTGTAGAACCATTAAGGTATATGATAATCTCATTGTCTTTAGCACAATTAGCGACTTTTTTGCTTAAGGGATATTTACATTCTCTTCCATTGAAGGTATTTTTAGGTGTACTGCAGTATGTAATTTCCTCTATAAAACAAAAAGCTCTTTTTTTTGTTGTTGTTACTCGAACAAAACTCATTTATGCTGTTCAATAATTTTAGGTGTATGTTTCTTTCTTATATTGAAAAATAAATGACATGTAAAGATCAAGAAACAATTCGTTTACAATTGTCTCATTGACATTAGTGCTGAGGCCTGAGTTTCAGCATCTGTCCATCATAAACATCAGAACTGTGGAGGGAAAGAACAGGGGTTCCCCTTCAGAATGAGGCCTGGGACTGGCTGCCAAGCCTCCAGGGGACTTCTAATCAGCTCACTGCCCTCTGTGCATTGGAACTGGCAAGAGGTTTAACAAACTTAAAATAGAAGTTTTAAAAAAAAGTGATTTTAAAACTCTTTTTTCAAGAGCCCTTAGCTACAGCAGAGGGGCCAATCCCCATTAGGTAAATGAGTGAGATTCATACAGAAAGTCTCTTCATAAAAAAAGGGATATTTTAATATTGTTCTATGAACAAATTTAAGCAAAACACAGTTTAAAATATCATGGCAATCCTCAGAAAGTCCCCAAACTACAAGAGCGTATGAACTTTCTGAACTCTAGAACTGCATTTTTCATTCTCATTCCAAAAGTTTGTTCTTCCTTGTTAATATGTCACCTCAGATTAAAGGAGCTCAAAGTGGTTGTAATTGAGATGTTATTTGGTTCTTATTTTAGGCTTAAGTTAGCATATTAATAAAAGAGCATATGAGTACCCTGCTGTGTATATTGTGAACTAAATTTTTAGAATGGGCTTGTAGCCTGGTAACAACAGACTTATTGGAACATCACTAAATTCTCTCTCTCATCTAGGCCCCTCATAATTACTTTTTCTTCCTTCTGTGGAGTGGAACAATCTTAAATGTATTCTTCAAACTGTAGTGTTTGGAGAATTGATTAGGATTGGAAGAGAAAAAAAGAGAAAGGGAAGGAGGGGAAAAAAGAAAGGAAGGACACAAAAAGAAGAAAAGAGAAATTATGAGAGAACAAAGAAATAAAAGAAAAATTGATGATTTTTTTTTCAGTTCAATATTCTTAACTGCCTCTTGAATCATAACAACATTAGAATAGTGGGGCTTCTTTTCTAACAACCAATTTTATCTTATTAGTTTTCTTTTTACAAAACTTTGTATTTTAAAATAGTTACAGATTCACGCATATTTGCAAGGAGAGTACAGATGGGTGGAGTGTGTCCGTCCCTCATTTCCCCTATTGACATCACCCTACTGACTTGTAGTACAATATAAAAGCCAGAAAACTGGCATCGGCCCAGTGTGTGCATACTTCTGTGTGTTTCTGCACATGTACAGGTTGATAAAATCACTGCCACAAGACACACACAGTCCTTCCCCACAGTGACCCACCTATCTATCCTCCGCCTCTATCTTCACACCTCCCTCTTCTTCCCTTCTCCCCATCCTTAAACCCAGAAGCCTCTAATCTGTCCTGTTTTTGTAATTGTGTCCTTAAACCCAGAAGCCTCTAATCTGTCCTGTTTTTGTAATTGTGTCATTTCAATGATGTTCTAGGAATGGTATCACATAGGCTATGGTGTGTTGAGATTGGCTTATCCCACTCTCTAAGATTTCTTTGAGATCCATCTTTTGTACTGGGTACATTGGATAATTTGGCCATTTTTATTGTTAAATAGCATCGAAAGCATTGTATTTAGATACGTTAGTGAAGGCTAAAATGATCTTTACTCAATAATTGTATGGTAACCCTGAGCAAATTAGTCATCCTGTAAGACAGTGACAATTCCTTGTCTTTATATCTCTATTCTTTGCAGGTGCTGAGGGCTCCTCTACAAGTGCTTGACTCACTAGGACCCTGTTTGGTTCTTATATTCACAGAATTCCTCACTGAACCTTGTACTTGCTCTATTTCTCTCTTAAGTCTTGGCGAGGGAGTTAGCTCAGGCTTGCATTCCTCTCTACTCCTGTTGTCTTAAATAGCCATAGGTCACTGTGCTTTTTTCCGACAGAGGATCAACTCTTGAGGTATGGGACATCTCGAAATTCCTGACAATATATGGCCTGCTATCAATAAGGTTGATTGTGTTGATTTTAAGTAATTTGGCTTTCTAGTTCTGACTTTGTTGGCATTCACAAATCATATGGGGAGGCTTAAAAAGCACTCTGATGCTAGGTCTTACCCTCAGAGATTTTAGCTTAATTAATTTGAGGTGCAGCCAGGATCCTGGAATTTTAAAAGTCCCCCCAGATGATTCTAATGTGCAGTCAAGATCTAGAACCACCGTCTTGGCCAAGATCAAAATTGACTGTATTTGATGAATTTAATCTATATAGGAGACATCAGATGAGGTTGCTTTTTTTTTTTTTTTTTTACTAACTGCCCATAATTTTTTTAAAAAAAGCATTTATTTGCATTTTGATGCTTAAATCCTCTGATTGTTAACAAAAATGTTGTATATAGGATCAGAACACGATTTCATGAATTTTACCTGTCACTTTAGAATACCTTGTGCAAACAGGAAAAGTGTGTTCTCTACTCTCCATAAAATTCAAATCAATTCAAAACACATTTCTGAGGCTCCTAATGTAGCCATTAACCAGTGGTTCTCAACCTTGGCTGCACATTAGAGGTAGCTGGGGAGTTTTAAAAATCCCAATGCCTGGGCTGCACCCCACACCTATAAAATGAAATTATCTGAGGATGAGACCTAAGCATCAGCACTTGGTAAAATTCTCTGGGGAATTCCAGTGTGTGGCCAGGGCTAGAGAACTATTGTCCTAAAAAGTACATTCCTGGGATGTCTGCACAAACATATGCATTAATATTTTTGTTTACCTAAACTATTATATTAATTGGGTGAGAAGTCATGGCTTATCCTAATCTCATACTTAAAAAAAAAAAAAAAAACCACAACTTAGCTTTATAAAGACACACAGGGCATTCTACCAATGACAAAAAGCCTCCATGCCCAGTAGTTCACTTGTTTCTTATAAAATATAACAAAACAAAAAAGCAAGTTGAAAAAGGAGCACTGATTATTACTTTTACACTCCAATTTTACAGTTGAGAAAACAAAGGTGTAGATATATACAGAGATATAGGGCCTAGGATGAGCTTTCACTCTCAGGTGTACAAGCACAGGTGGGCTCCTGAGTTATATTACCTTAAGTTATATGCTGAGGGGCCTCTTCTCCTCCTAGTCCCACCTCTGAAAGTAGCACAGAGATAGGGAGTGTGGGGACAGATGCTAAGATCAGAACCTGGGGCACCTGTTCCCTCCTCTCTCCAAGATCCTTCCAGGTCAAGAAATAATCTCATATTAGAAATATAGAATTGCATTGGCTTTAACTTAGTGTAGGCCTGATACCTGCTCCCGCCAAAGAGTCTCATGTTCAAATCCACAGACCTGTGCATATGTTATCTTATATGGCAAAAAGGACTTTATAGGCATGATTATGATCTTGAGATGAAAGGTGACCCTGGATTATCTTATGGGCCCAAGGTAATCATCCATGTTTGTAAGTGGGAGGCAAAAGAGAGTCAGATGAGGACATGTGAAGGCATCGAAGAGGGTGAAGTGGTGCTATTACTGAAAGGAGGCCATAAGCTAAGGGATGCAGACAGGTCCTAGAAGCCAGGAAAAGCAAGAAATGTTTCTCCGCTAAACTGTCTGAAGCCCTGCTGATACCTGGATTTTTGCTTATAGAACCTATTTTTGGTCTTCTGATATTCCAGAAGTATTAAATAACAAATTTATGTTGCCTTAAGTCAATAAGTTTGTGTAATTTGTTTATAACAGCAATAGAAAATTAATATCCTTAGTTTAAGGTTGATTTTTTTTTTCAACAATGAGACTATATCCGACTATAGTCAATAAGACGGCTTGATGTAAAAAAAAATTAATAACTATTTTTTGCATTATAAATTCTAGGAGCTTGATTTATGCATTTACTAAGATAAGCTCATAGAAAATATCTGAATCTTTTCTCTCGTACTGAGTCAGCATTTACTTTGGTGATCTGATGAGGCTCTGATTTGCTTTTCTCATCTCCAGTTCTCACTAATTGCTGCTCTTCTTAAGGAATTAGAGGATCCAATATTGCTTTTCTTGGGTCAAGTCATAAGGTCAAACAGGATTTAATCACATGCTCTCCTATCAAGCCTTACCAATTAAGACCCCCAAAGTGAAGTTTGAAATTTGTTAATAAAAAGAGAAGTTGAGAGATGTTGTATATCATGGACATCTTGGAATGGGAGTAATGCCCATGTACAAAGGAAAAGGCACGAAGTGTAGACTCTAAATTCAATTTGCCATAGGATACCACTCATACATAGCCAAGAGTCCCTTGACAATTCTCTTGGACCAATTGATGTTGGAGACCAACATAACCTCTCAATAGGTCTATGCAGTTTTTTCTCCAAAGTTGAAACTGTTTGCTATTTTTTAGTGGACAGCCAAATAAAGTGGTTGGCTCTTGCTTAGGTGCTGCCATGTTATTACCAAGGGGAAAAAGTCATATTAAATTTTTAAAGCATTCTCAGTGTATTAAGCTGCCTATGCTGTGAGATCCACCTGAGAATCGAGCCAACAGAGGAAACAGGTTCTCTACTTATTCTTCGGTGCACACACACAGGGGCAAATGGTGGACAGAATCATTCACATTATTTAGTTGTCTCTCTTCCTCTCTCTCTATCTCTGTCTCTCACTCTCTTTTTTGGTACCAGGGATTGAACTCAGGGACACTTGGCCACTGAGCCACATTTTTGTTGTTGTTGTATTTTATTTAGAGACAGAGTTTCACTGAGTTGCTTAGTGCCTCACCATTGCTGAGGCTGGCTTTGAACCCATGATCCTCCTGCCTCAGCCTTTTGAGCCGCTGGGATTACAGGCATGTGCCACTGTGTCTGGCTTAGCTATTTCTTTTGCTTATGTTTCTTGTTTGCTGTTTCTTTCTCTCTCTCTCTTTGAGAAACATATGTGATGGAATTTGAAAGAAAATTAATACATGATGTTACTCCTTCATACAATTAATTTTTTTCACTGACATCTGCACAATCCCATTCTTCAATATAGCGTTGAAATTGTTGGTGGAAGGAAGAATTTGGAGGGGTTTAGGGCCAGGGAGTTAGTGAGATAAACCTATTCTGAGTTCCTAAGACTTGGAACTGGAAAAAGTGGGTGGGACTTTCAGACACAGTCTCGAGATATATATATATATATATATATATATATATATATATATATATATATATATATGACTTTTGTTATAGTTCAAGTCTTTCAGAAGCAAAAGGGTGATCTTCCAAATACTCTGAGTATTCAAGCACAGAATTAGCTGACCAGAATGTGGGGAAGACATTAAAATGTTGAGCAGAAGATGTGAGAGTCTCTGGGATCCCTTTAAAGCTAAAACTCTCTGTTATAAGATTTCTGCTCTTCCATTTCCTTCAAGACTTGGTTCTTTCCTTTTAAGAAATTAAAGTTACCTAAGTAAAAAATATATATAATTCTCTGACATCTCATTTTCTTGGTGACATTATTTGCTCAACATAGAAATTCTAAAACACTATAGCCATCTTCTTTATTCTTGTGTAAGATATGATGCCTTGTTAAAGGACAGCTTTGCTTTGGAATGGGATTTAATACCAGGTATTTCACTGTGGGCCTGACCAATGTGACCTTGTGTGAATTCCACTAAAGTCCTTTGTTGTACGGTTTAAATTTTAGCTTGTGAGAAGTAAAGAAAAGTGTTACAGAGAGGCGACTGGGGTTGTCTCCATTTCTTTCTGTTAAAGTAGGTGTCACAACATTTTCCAACCACTGGGTTTTGTGTTTAAGAAACCATGAAGGAGAAACCTTCTCCGGAGCCCTTCTGGTGCTGGCTGTGGTCCATGTCTGTCAGGGTCCTGCCGTGTGTAAATCATGCACCCAAATACATCCAGAGAAAGCCCATCCATCACATGTCGGCTGTGATGTGGGCTGCGCTGTCTGTAAATCTGGAGAAAATAATGTATTTGTGCTGCAAGATGACATCCCATAATGAGATTGTGATATTCTATAGCATGTGATTTGCTATTTGTGACAAAGATGAATTTCACAGTGAGCACAGCTGCTCAGAGGCTGCTGGGCCTGGTGGACATGGGGAAGGTAAAGGCCCTCTTTCATGCTGGCCAGTCATAACTCTTCCCTACTGGAAATAATTTCTCAGGACTGCCAAGAACAAGTTGCCAAATTGAATTTCCTCTAAAGGGTAGCTGAGTGTTTAAGCAAAATCTCTAAAGGGGAAAAAAAATGTATAGAAGACATTCATCAATATTCCTCGATTGCATTTATTGTTTATGGTAACTGAACCTAATAGTCCACAACTGAGGTTTTGTGACAGACTCCTGTGCCCTCTGTACATGCAATCAATGCGAAGTAAAGACTGCCTTTATGTTCAAAATAAATAACCTAAGTTGTTCAGGTTCTTACTCCCAGACTCATATATGGAACCATTTTTATACATTCATCATTTTTAAAGGTCCTAAGTTGTACTGAGTCCTTGCTACAAAACCTGTGGTCCCCAGACCAGCAATTTTGTTATTTTGTCTTTATTGTGGCAATAAAGACTCTTGAGTATCATCCAGGCCTACTAAATTAGAATCTTTTTAATAAGATTTTAATAAGATCACCAAGTGGGTCTAGCACACATTAAAATTTTAGGAACACTGTACAAAGTGGCATTTGAGATATTCTAGTATATTCATCAGTACCAATAGTAGTAATACTGGTCATGTAATAGAAATAAAGTACATATGTGTGCCTACTTTACAAAGCATTTTCAGAATTTTTAGCAAATATGAGCTTTCCATAACCTTGTAAGGTAGATAGGTGCTATTGACTTCATTTTAAAATTGAAAAAAATAAAGCTTATGATGATTAATGGTTTTGCTGAAGATACCTGCCAGTAAATCAGGAGTCTAAATACAAACTCAAGTCTTTTCTGCTCCAGTCCATATTCTTTTCTTATCATTGGGAAAACATGTATTATGAGCTTATCTGCTTTTGGCCCCTAAATCTACAAGAGTTCTATGAAACTACTCATACACCCTCAGGTATCCCCCCCAAAATGAAACTAGTTACCTATAAATGACTGACTGAACCTAGGGTTACAATATATGACTGAGTCTGTGAAGAACTGTACTAATTCAAAAAGGATCAAAACTGACTTTAATCATGTTAGGCTTAGATGCTGATGTATCTTGCGTCAGTTGTTCCACAATAAGTCTTGATTTAGACTTGATCACACAGATCAGCATGGTGATACCAGATCTGTGTCAAAATATTAACTGTGAGGTTTCTTTAATGATCCTACTGCTCCAGTAAAGGATCCCAGGTCAGCCACTGAAATATTGACTGATGTGTCAAGTTTTCAACTTTATGGCAAGACATGCCCCACAGTGTTTCTGATGAGGCAGGATGATTAGGTACCAAGTGCCACATATAACGAAGTCATTGCTCTAGAGGCCTTCATGCTCTGGCCTTGGAATTCACAGAAGGTCTTGTGACAGGGTGATACTAGGGATCAAGGATGCTAGTGACACACAAGGTGAAGTTCTTCAGCTTCTCTTGGAATAGGCTATATCTGAGGACCCTGTGGTTGTTAAAGAACCTCAGGGCTTGTAAATGAAGGGACAGTGGAATCGAGAGAACATGTTTCAGGACAGGGGTGGAAAGAAAGGCTAAGTTTTTATTATGCCAGTGCATAGAAATATTCATAATATAAATATTTTTTTATGAGAACTTAATGTGGAATTTTAAACAAAGGTGGTTTGTCTCAAAGGGAATAAAGTGAATGTATCAAGTATTATAAGCAGAAACATAAGCTCAAAGAGTTTCATTTAATATTCTCAATTAACTTCTTTGCAAATGAATCAAGTTATTTATGTGATGGGATACACTGGCCCTTTTAGAAGGGATTTAAAATGAAAAGGAGCATTGGCAACACTGAATTTTTGCTTGAACACAGGAGTGGGTGTTGCAGAATGTATGAGAACAATAAACAAAAAAATAGATGGATGCTAATTCAGAACTTAACCTGTGTTCTTATAGATGAATGAATCTTCCACTTAGAATTTGGAGATTCGATTCCCCCATGCATAATTCATATAAGGTACTTCCTTAATTGTATACAATCTATGTGGGTTTCTCTGAGCATAAAGCATTCCCTTAGAATATCGAAACACTAATTCTTATGCTCCATTGGCTCACCATTTCTTTCCTATAATTCTGAGATGATAAAAATCAAACTCTGACTGCATTTCTATCCCCTCCTTTCTTCATTCTCCAGAGGACTCATCATGCAAAAACCTCACAAGTATATAACCTCTGTGGTTTATGGAATCACATTTGTAATGATGTTATTTATGCCCACATCCCTGTTAAAATATTCACCGTGATTGATGGCTTCAGTCTCACCTGCAGCCACATTGGGAGAAAGCCTGGGAATGATTTTCTCTTTGGCATTGGCTTGCCTTACGAATTCTCATTTAAGAATTCCCATTTCTTTCACTGGGGAGAGAAAGGGCCCAATCTATAGCAAATGAGAGAGAAAGAGATGCTGTGGAAGCTTCTTTACAATGATTTCCCCTGACTAGTCCCCTGTGCTTTAGAGGAGCGTCCCTGCTCAATGCAACGTGTGCTTGTCGAGTGCAGACTCTAAAACACCTGCGGTCCATTAAAACTCCATCATGGGGAAGCTCAGGGAAAGAGCTAAATAAGGTTTATATTTATATAAAAACAGGGATGATTTACATGACAGAAAGTGAAAAATATGATGTTTTTATATGGAAGAAGGAAAGATCCAAAATTTCACAGTAGGTTTAAAAAGGTGAGATGGACTCTGTGCTTCCAATTTCTCTCTCCTTTTTGGTTTTACTGTGAAGACATTTTTATAAGTTAGGTACTATTATTAGCTCAACTCTAGAGATGAGAAAATTGAAGCTCGGAGAACTGGGTAACTTGTCCAAGGTCACTCCACTAGCTAGGGGCAGAATGGGGATTCAAACCCAGGACAGAGGCTTTAAACTACTATACCCTAGCACTACTCACATGGGGTGCTCTGTAAATCATGAAACATGGTGAAAAACTGTTACTCCTTCATGGTTATGCTCTTATTCCTTTCCTGGTTGCTTTCTCTCCATTCTAGAGGGAAACATGTTCCCTACTGTCTTTGCCTGTTGAAAACCTCTTCCTCTTTCTACTGGAAGTTTTGTGAAATTCCTCTTTCCCCAATTCTTCCCTCACTTTCCTCCTGGGTATCAGTACATTTCATAAGTCATTTTCTTCCTTCCTTCCTTTCTTTCTTTCTTTCTTTCTTTCTTTCTTTCTTTCTTTCTTTCTTTCTTTCTTTCTTTCTTTCTTTCTTTCTTTCTTTCTTTCTTTCTTTCTTTCTTTCTTTCTTTCTTTCTTTCTTTCTTTCTTTCTTTCTTTCTTTCTTTCTTTCTTTCTTTCTTTCTTTCTTTCTTTCTTTCTTTCTTTCTTTCTTTCTTTCTTTCTTTCTTTCTTTCTTTCTTTCTTTCTTTCTTTCTTTCTTTCTTTCTTTCTTTCTTTCTTTCTTTCTTTCTTTCTTTCTTTCTTTCTTTCTTTCTTTCTTTCTTTCTTTCTTTCTTTCTTTCTTTCTTTCTTTCTTTCTTTCTTTCTTTCTTTCTTTCTTTCTTTCTTTCTTTCTTTCTTTCTTTCTTTCTTTCTTTCTTTCTTTCCTTATTTTTGAGATAGAGTCTCCCTATGTTGCCCAGACTAGGCTCAAACAAGCCTCCTGCCTCAGCCTCCTGAGTATATATTGCTCAATGAAAATCTAAGAGCACAGAAAAGGCGGAGGCTTCCCTTCTGGTGCCCAATCCCAGCCTCTTTCCCTGAGGTGACCACATTCCCCCCCCCCCCCAAGCATTTGCTTACATACACGTACATAGAAATACATGGTTTTGTTTTTTAAATGGATAATTTCCTTTCATATAATTCTACAGTTCTTTTTTTTTTTTTTTTTCTTGAAAATCTTTGCAGTCAGCACTCAGGAAGCTGCCCTGTTCCTTTAACTGTCACCCAACACTGCTTATTTATAATGAGTCTTCCCTGTGAGGAATATTGCTTAACTTTCCATTTACTCAGGTCTTTGTGTATGTGTTCTAGTAAATCATAGGGTTGTTGCCTTTCTGGCAAAATTTTAGTTTTGGTTGCTATTGTGATTTTGGTGTTCTGTTTTTGAATTGGTATTATTAATGTTTGGGAAAGATATTTCTTGAATCTAGACACATTGCTGATATCCTAATCTTCATGATTTAAAAAATTGAATTTCATAGATTTTTTCTAGATAGACGAGCATATAATCTGCAAATAAAGAGCCTTTTCCACTTCTTTTTCTAAACTAAATAGATTTGTTTGTTCCTTTATTTTGTCTTGTTATTAGATAAGATCTCTACTATGACAAATAAGTGTGGTGACTGTGTGGGGAATCTTTAGCTTGTTTGTGTTTAACTGGGTGTGTTCCTAATATTATCATGTTTGTTTTAGGTTCCTGGCTTATGACCTCCCCCTGGATTGAGAAGTTTTTTTTTTTTTTGGGGGGGGGAGTGTATTTTATGATGGCTTTTTAATCAGGAGTAGCTGTAAAATTTTACCAAATGCTTTATTTGTCCTGTGCTATTTTTCAGGATTGATTGAGATTATCTCATAGTTTAATTTATTTTCTCTGTTAATGTAGTGAGTTACACAGATGGGGTTTCTGCTCATGCCATTTTCCACTCCTGTTGACTTATCCATGTTAATCTTTTAAAATATTGCTTGTTTGCATGCCTGCTACTCCTCTTCCCCCCCAAAAAAAACATGAAAAGTTTTTAAACACCATATGACTTTCATATTGCAGATCCCCAACTAATTTTGAATTTTTATGCATCTGTATAAAAAGACACATCTATTATGTCATCTGAGGAAAAGTGTAATCATTTAGTGAGTTAATATTTCTAAGTTTTATTAATTTTTATTTTTTTATTTCCTTTCTTTATCTTCTTTCTTTTTTTTTTTATTTACTTATTTTTGAGATGGAGTCTCCCTATGTTGCCCAGATTAGGCTCAAACAAGCCTCCTGCCTCAGCCTCCTGAGTAGCTGGGACATAGGAGTCTGTGCCACTGTCCTCAGAATTCTTTTTTTTTTGGGGGGGGGGCTAAAGGTGCCAGGGATGAAACTCAGGGGCACTCGACTACTGAGCCACATCTCCAACCCTATTTTGTATTTTATTTAGAGACAGGGTCTCACTGAGTTGTTTAGTGCCTTGCTTTTGCTGAGGCTGGCTTTGAACTTATGACCCTTCTGTCTCAGCCTCCTGAGCCGCTGGGATTAGAGGTGTGTGCCATAGCCCCGTCCCACTCCCCCATCCCCACTCCCCACCCTCCTTTGTCCTCAGCATTCCTAAATTTTAAACATGTATAAATTAAAGCTCTCGTTTGAGGACTTACTCCTAGTTAGGACCAGAGCTAGGTCTCATAGTTAAGTTCTGTTACTCTCGGGGAAATACTCTTGGCTGACCCATGGATGGTATTACTGTAGCTTGGTGGCATTCATCACCAGTACCAATATGTATGTTTTCCATATTTGTTGGAGAAACTGAGGTGTTAGAAATAGCATTTTCACTACTGGAGCAATGGTAGGCAACAGTGATGGGAAATGGGTTCATCTGGAGATGGTTTTCATGTCAGATCCCATTATTGATCAAAGTCTAATCAATTCAATTCTGATATAAAGGGCATGCAAAAATAAAGACTGCAATAAAAATCTCTTGATTCTTTGCTGGGAACTAATATTGAATCTGGGTCAGCTACCAGAACCCAAATCACAGGTTGAAGCTGGCAGGGCCTTAGAACTAATCTCAGACATCTGGATAGCCTCCCTCCTTTATGTTTGATGGGCTGAGTAAAATGGAATTCAGAAAAGAGAAAGGACCTTCACAGATTAAGTTGTGTGTTATGAAGCACTTCAGGAGTGCTAGACCTCCTTTTATTAATACAGTTAAATTTTTTGTTTACTGTCTCAGATAAAAGAAAAGCCTGAGTAGATGAATATTTGCTCTTTATTCTGAGACAGTTCGCTACTTTACCTGTTGGGCAAAAATTAGATTTTAAAACATATTTGGAAATGAAAATGGTAGCAGTGGTGATTATGTTTCATGGGATGCAGGGGAATCTTTGTGGACCTAGATACCTCCCTGCTTCCTGTCAGAGAGGCATCGTGAGCACCGAGATTGAACCTCAAGTGGAGTCCTGGTCTCTTTCCTAATAAAACCAAACTGATGTGCTGTCACTTAAGGATTCACAAGCACAGACTCTCACTGCCAGGCAAATAATTAATTCCTAAAATTAAACAAAATAACTTCTTTCATTGTCTCAACTTTGAATAAAATGAAATGAGGATCATCGGTTAGATTGTACCCCACAGCTGACTTGGGTTTCATCACAGCTCCAGCAATATTGTATTATAGTCACTGTTAAGACGCAAAGCAAAACCAAGTTCATGGGTCACTGGTTATCAAATAAAATATTGGAAAGCAATTTTAAAAAGAAAGTTCAAGCTGTTGCTATATTTGATGTATATTAAATCTCTCCATTATCAATAAAATGGTTGCCCATTTGGCTTTACTAGATACCCCACAGAAACATTTGGATACATGTAGACTGTGCTCTGAAGCCTTAGTTTTGTAATATGTTCAGATGACCATCATTATTATCAGGTATATGGTTTAGATATGAAGTGTACCCCAAAAGTGCATGTGCGAGACAATGCAAGAAAGATAAGAGGTGAAAGTATTGGGTTATGGGAGCTTTAACCCAATCAGTGCATTAATTTTCTGATAAGTAGGAACTGGGTGTTAACTGTTTCCAACTGGGGTGTGGCTGGAGGAGGTGGGTCACTGGGAGGCATGCCTTTGGGGCACATGTTTTGTCCCTAGCAAGTGGAGTTCTCTTTGCTTCCTAGCTGGCATGTCCTGAGCTGCTTTCCTCAATCAAACTCTTCCACCATGATTCACCTGGGACCCAGAGCAAAGGAGCTGGCTGTGTGTAAATTTCGACCTCTGAAACTGTGAGCCCCAAATAAACTTTTCCTCCTCTAAAATTGTTCTTGTCAGGTCTTTTGGTCACAGCAGTGAAAAATAATACATTTTAAAAAACTTAAAACATTATTTTAAGAATATCTATGCAAGTTCATAAACAGTACTTTAGGAATGGTAGTGTGCAGGGGGTATTGGTTCTCTTTTGGGGGTGTGTGAGGTGGGAGGGTTGTGACATATCACAATGAAATTTTCATGTGAAATTGTAGGTAGGCTGCATTTTCTTCAGAAAGTTCTATTACCTTTCTTTCACACTGACCGTTTTCTGCACTTGTTGGGACTTCAACTTTCAGTCAGCGGTAATTTTGTTCACGTTGATGTGCCTGTTTGGTGTCTGTTTTTAAAACCTTTTGTGCTTAGTCTTTCAACAAGACTGATGGTGAGATTCTGAATGATATGACCATGTTGACATTTTATTCACATCATCTCTGCAGCTAGAAAGTGTGAAACTCATGTATTTGAGGATGGTGATGTGGATTAACACATAGGAGATGTAGAGAAAGTTGGATTCTCACAACTATCAAAACCTGGCTTCAGACCCTTGCATAAGTCCTTGCTTCAAACACTAGGCAACAATAAAATCATCCTAAAGCCGAGAGCAAATGTGAAGCTGAGACAGTTGCATCTGTTGCAGGGGTGGGGCCAGAGAGGTAATGATTCCTCCTTCATTGAGCTTCTGAGATGTTGCTCCCTGTAACTTGTCTATGTATCAATTGCCCCATAGTTTAAAACAAAGTGAAAGAAACAAACAACAACAACAACAAAAAAAAAACAGTTAAAAAAAAAGAAAAAAAAGAGAGAATCAGAGTCTTCAACTCATATACCTTGTCACGAGCTCTCCTTGGTTATCTCAAGTGACCAGAAAATATCCACCCACAAGAGTTAATAAAGGACATACCTAACGAACAAAATGCTGCCACCTTCTGGTAAGGCAGCACGGAATATTTTCTCCCCCTGTCATTCTCCTGGCACCCCATCACTCACACACATGCAAGAATTGTTCTAATAAGAATAATATTTGTTGGAGATAGCAGTGGGGATGGGGATGGGGTATGGGGGAAAGGAAAGATGTTGGAATGAGATGGACATACGTATACGTATGACTGCATATATGGTGTGACGCTACATCACGTACAATCAGAGAAATAAAAAGTTGTGCTGCGATTATGTACAATGAATCAAAATGCAGCCTGCTGTCATATATACCTAATTAAAATAAATAAATTAATTAATAAAAAGATAATATTTGTATTACTCTTTATAGCTAGCAAACATTTTCTCATTCAATGTTCATAAGATTCTCATGAGATAGCATATATTGCCTACATTAGAGAGAAAAAGAAACTGAGATCCAGATAGGGTATGTAACCTTTGGAAAGTCACACAGTGATTGACAGATGCAGGACTTAATCCTCAACACAGGTGAAGGTGCACCATGTTTTAGCAACGATGAAGGGTGAATCATTATTCCATGCATTGACAAGTATTAAACATGCCTGCTATGAACTATGCATGAATGTGTGTTATCTTTTCTCTGATCATGTTCTATCACAACTTTTTAGTGTGTAACTGGTGTATAACTCTCTCTGGCTCTCTGCAGATTACAGCAGTGTCTTCTGAACTCAGTTCTGAAAGATGGGTGAAGGAGCAAATCTTTCTTTTCCATACCCTTATAGTATATTTTCTTCTACTCTTTTCACTCTTAAAATTTTCTTGGTAATCTCAAAATGCAAATTGAGTAAAAAACTTTTGGTGGCTTCTCAATAATCCAAAATCCATACTGTCTCCCACTCCCAGTTCCTCTTCCCATCACCCTACCTCACTTGTGATGCCTGGAAATTCCTTTTTAGATGTTGAGTACTATTAGCAGCTTTCCTATTGGACTCTGCTTGGAAATACTCTATATATCTTTTGTTTTGGTCAGCTTTTTTGATGCTGTGGCCAAAAGACTTGACAAGAACAATGTAGAGGAATAAAAGTTTATTTGGCACTCATGGTTTCAGATGTCTCAGTCCACAGATGGCCGACTCCATTGTTTTGGACCCGAGGTAAGGCAACACATTGTGCTGGAAGGGTGTGGAAGAGGACAGTGGCTCTGGATGTGGACCCAGGAAGCAGAGAGTGACTTCTCTTTTCAAGGACAGAATATATACCTCAAAAGCATGCCCCACAGTGACCTACCTACCTCCTCCAACCATATCCTACCTCCCTACAGTTACCACCCAGTTAATCCCTATCAGGGGATTAATCCACTGATTAGGTTAAGGGTCTCCTAACCCAGTCATTTACCCTCTAAACTTTCTTGCATTGTGTCACACATGAGCTTTTAGGAGACACTTAATATCTAAACCATTATCTAAATATCTAAACACCTTTCAATACCACCTCCTTTATTAATATTTCCCTGATCTCTTCAATGAATATTCTCACTTTCCCAGCATGAGAGGCTTATTTCCTTCAATTTTTATGAATGCAATATTTATTTAATGCCTTTAAATGTCCTTATATGTTGGCAAATCATTGTTTTTCTCTCTATGAGTTTCTCTTACTCATTTGTTCATCTACAGGTTAGAAACTTATCCTTGTGAACTTCTGTAAGATTTTGCATGGATGCTTGGGAAATATTTGACTTTAATGGAATGGTTGCACTTAAAGAAAAATCCAAGAGGGCTGGGGCTGTGGCTCAGCTGTGGAGTGCTCGTCTAGCACATGTGAGGCTCTGGATTCAATCCTCAGCACCACATAAAAATAAATAAATAAAATGGGGTATTGTGTCCAACTACAACTAAAAAGTAAATATTAAAAAAAAAGAAAAACCCATGGAACACTGCCTGCTTATAAGAGCCAGGGAAAATCTTTATATAATGTGGGGGACAAATATAAATATGGGTATCATGACTTATAAAATCAAGAGGAGACCAGCAAAGGAAGGAATCCCTCCTTCTTTCCTATGTTTCTTATTCTCTATGCAGAAGAAATAATCTTTAAATGGCATTTCTTATATCCATCCCCCATCCCTATTTTTGAACCAGATTGTCAAATTCCTGCTAACAGAAGCATTCATGTTAGGGTCCCTGTTTAATGTATGGTATTTCCAATCAGAATATTGATCTCCAAGGAGGCTTTTCTGGTTCTGTGCCTAAAGGATATTGGCTGCAGAGAAATACTCATGTAAGTATTCTATCATTGTTCTATTCTTGTTATGAACTCTCTCTCTCTCTCTCTCTCTCTCTCTCTCTCTCTCTCTCTCTCTCTAACTTTAAACTCACGAAAGTTGCGAAAATAGTATGGAAAATTCCCATAAATTTATACTATAGTCTTTCAGGAGAGCATTTTTCATTTAAAATTATTTACCAATATTAAAAGCATTATTTGTTGCAGCAAAAATTGGGAATAACCTAAGTATTCCAAGAAAAAAGAAGATTAGGCACATATTAGGCACATAATTATATACAATAATAGAATTTGTGGCCATTAAAAAGCAAATTCCTTAAATGTATTTAGAAGGAGATGTTCAGTGTACTACTCTGCTGGAGCTGCCATGATTAAAATGCCATAGACTGGCTGGTTTAAACATCAGAAATTTATTTCTCACAGTTCTGGAGGCTAGAAGTCCAAGGCCAAGAGGTTGGCAGGGTGCTTTCTCCTGAGGCCTTTCTGCCTGGTTTGTGGACGGCCTCCATTTTGCTGGGCCCTTGCGTGGCCTTTCCTCTGTGTCACATCCCTGTGTCTCTCCCTTTCTTATAAGAACATACTGGATTAAGGCCCACTCTCATGGCCTCATTTAATATTAATTATCTTCACTAAAGACAATCTCCAAATACAGTCAAATTGGCTTCAACATATATGAATTTTGGGGGTGAATGTAATTCAGTCCATAACACTCAAGATACTGTAAGTGAAAAAGGTACCTCATAAAACCACATTTACAGTGTAACTTCATGTTTTTAAATGCATACACATACATGCAGAGTAAAGATAGTGCAGAAGTTTATACTTGTATTTTATCTCTGCAACTCTGCTGTGAGACAGGAACAGAAAAAAACATTTGTCAATGTATAGAGAACAAAATTGAGGCTTAGAAGAGCTTAGTCATATGACAAATAGGTCTTCTGATTATTACTCCAATGATCTTTTCATTATGCCATAATTTTCCAAAATATCTTCCTTCAATAAACAAAGAAAAGTCTAATGATGCTCTGTAATTATCCTCCATAATTTGTTAATGATACTTATGAAAGTAGAAGAAATAATGTTACTATCAACAACAACAACAGCAGCAGTCATATTAGAACTTGTGTTTCACAGATATTCTTGAAACGTAGTCTCCTGTGGAGAAATTTAGGATATGAATAAATACGAATAGAACCTGGGATGCAAATTATCAGCGAGCATTTATACTCTGCATTACTTTCTCATTATTGTTGACATGTATGAAGATAGAGCATAATTTTGAGACAAGGCATACTCCAAGGGGTATTTTAGGAGATGTGAATACTCACAGGGCATGTATGAGCCAATCCTCTAGTGGGCTCTTCATATGGAGGGGTAGAGGGGGAATTGGGGAGACTAGAAATTACTACAAGAGTTCCAGAGATCTGTAGGTATATGCTTTTACCATTTCATGATATAAAAAGTGTGGTCTTAGCAATGTGATGGGGGGATGGGGGAGGGAAGGAGAATGTAGTTTTGATTGTAAGGTGTCTTTTAGTTGAAAAAGTTGGGGATTATTGCTCCAGGTCAATAATATTAAAAGATCTCACGTATGATATATTTTTTCCTATTCTCCATTTGTATGATAAAATCAGCCATCACAAAAATCACAACACAAATGGGGATTTTCTGAGGTGGATTCTATTTTATATTGATGAGTGAGCTACACTTAACTCCAACACTGAGTAAGTTCTCTCTGCAAGATGTGCTATAACCTCTGTGGACATCACTCTGGGGAAATAGGAATGGTGGAGAATAAATAACTCTGTTGATATGTCGCTAGAGAAAATCTTCCGTTCAAGAAGCAATGTTTGCTTAGCACCTACAGATCCTGGATTATACATGGTGAAAGCCTCTTTTACCCGTGGCCTGAGGACAAAGCTGTGGGGCCAGATGTCAATGTGTTCAGGAGTCAGCATCTCCTTGTTCCATGCTGACTCAGCTTCATCCAGACTTTGGTGGGGCTCTTGTGATTTGTGAAATGACAGACAACTGTAGTAAAAGGAGTGACAAGATGTATTTTGAGACTTTCAAAAAAGTTCCATATCTTGATGCCAATTGTCTTGAGGCAAGCAGCTGGGCATTCCCTTCCATGGAGGCTCCTGAACAGCTGTCAGGCCTAATCTGGGTGAGAGATGAAAGAGTGACCTCAGGGTTAAAGGCTCCGGTGTCTGCTGCAAATCCCCTGAGTTATCTAATCTGTCTAGCGGCACAAGCTTTCTGCAAAGGAAGTGCTATTTTATAGCTGACCCTTTAACAAAGGGAAAATAACAACTGCTAGAAAATGCAGTAAGTAGTTGTCCTGAGATAATGCTGCCTGGAAAAATCCTATAAGGTTTTTTTTTTTTTTTTTTTTTTAACTTCAAAAGGAAAGCTAAACATCTGGAAAACCCACACAGCCTCTGTATCAGAGGTATTGCATTGCATTGTGGAGGGTTGCCTGGGTTCCTGAACACACACACACACACACACACACACACACACACACAAAGCTACTATAAGCCACAAGTCCTGCACATTGTTTACCTTCAACCAAAATTCTGCAGTATTTGAATAAATTTAGATAAATCTATCTCTGGGCTTCAGTGTTCTCATCTGTAAAAAGGGGGTTTGGACTAGGTGGTAAATTGCTGATGTAACATCATTCTTCATTCTTATATCATAACACATTCTTCATTCTTATATCATAACAGACTCAATTAATTAGTTATAATATTTTCTACCAACTGTCACATCACTGAGAATTCCCACCAACAACGGATCTGAATTTGCAATGTGAGACCTATTTGCTCTACTTATAGTTCAGTGTTGCCTAAGGTCCTTCTTATCAGTCATCTCTGTAGGCTTAGTGACTTTGGCTTGTGGTAGCACCTCTGGCACAGCTTGGTACAACTGGCATCAGCAGAACATAGAGATAGCAATAACAACCAAGATACTTTTTTCAGAGGAAATCTCAGGTTTCAGAGTTGACATGTATCACTCTTGTGAACAGGCATATATGTCAAAACTAGAACCTGAACAGAAGAATAGAAAGTTACTGGAAGTGAATGAAAATGTTTGTGGGTGTATGCCCCAATGAATTCCCAAAATACTGGGGAGGAATGGAATTGGGAAGTCTGTGGTAGAAGGAAGAGGTAGAGTTAGAACAGATTGTTTACATTGTTAGCAATTACTCCCCTTTTTCCATAAGTCTAGGCTGGTATATTCTGAAGATTACATTTACATCCCCATCTGTATAGTTCCTAACAGGAATCACAGAATAAAATTATTAAGTAAAAGCTTAAAAACTGGGGAAGACCACGGAGACCATGTAATCTATTGGGTCCCAAATGCTTCTACTTGGACCAGGTCCATGATGGCTTCTTAAGACCACCTGAGAATTTTTTAGTAATCTGGTTCCTGAGTCCAGTTCCCAAAGATTCAGTAGGTTTGGCATGTTTTCAACACAGTTTCTAAGCGTTTGGCATGACTATTTAGTTTTGAAAATCAACGATCAAATTCATTTTCCTTATATTTAAAATGAGAAAACCAAGTAGAATTAGAAAAAAATAAATAATATCACATATATATCAACTTTGTGACAGACTTGGATATAGATTCTAGATGACTGCCAGTCCTGTGCCAAGGAGCAGGAGAGTTCTTCCAGTGTTTCTTGAAGCAAATGACCAGTTGTGTAAGTGTGTACCATATTTCAGTTATGCCAGTATGGCCAATATGGAACAGGCCTAGAAGATGGTGGAGATGTTTAAGCATAGGTCAAATACTATCTGCAAAGAAATCTGTAGACAAATGTATCAGGTGGGGAGTTAGAGTTACCTTGTAGCTTTGTGTAAATCTATTCCTTGCCAACTCATATGTGTGGAATAGGAATTGAGACTGTATTTCCTTAATGTTAGAATTTAATCTCTTATCATGTTATGACAGGGAAACTGGGAGAAGTATAGGTGACCCATGGCAAGGATTTGTGCCTCTGGCCAACTGTTTCTCTTTGTTCTAATCCTTCACCCCTTGTGCTTCATAATTAGCGGATCAGCCCTCTAACTGGGCTCTATCCCAGTTACATCCTATAGTATCACCCTCACGCTGCTGCCAGAAAGACCTTCCAACTACACGGATTCCATCATGTCACTCTGCTAGAAAATCTTCAATGACTCCCCATTAGACAAAAGCCTAACCAACAGACTGACAATAAAAACTTCTTAAATGGAATTCTTATTCTCTCTCTTCAAAATTTTCTCCTGCTATACTGAACATCAATCCTGTTTGAGTCTAAATAGGTTTCTCTGTCGTTTCTAATTCACATTGCAACATATTTTTAAATTTGCCTCTCAAATGCTGTCTACCTTAAAATGCCCAGCTTATAGTACTTAAATCACTAATAAATGTGCATAAGATCTATGTATGAGGCTCTGTAGATTCCAAGGTGAATAGCTCAGATCTGTACCTTACAATCTGATGGAAAAGGTAGATAATAAATAATTAATTACCTGGGATGTGCTGAGTGTTTCCCCCAAACAGAGTAGGTGCCATGAAAATATCTACCGGGGAAATGTGACCAATCCAAGGTCTTCCTTAGGACAGCTGTGATCTCACTATCTTCTAAATGCTTTCTGGCTTTTGTGTTTACCTATTTTTGTACATAGACACATACTTACTTGTTATTTAGCGATTTATTTGTGTTTATTTGTTTCTTCTGATAGAAATCTCTCATAGGGCAGTATGATTTCTTAAATGCTTTTTATAGCTTAGTTAAAGACTAATGTAGTTTAAATCATGAGGCTTAAAGATTTCTTGGTAAAGACAGCATTTAATTATGCTTTACAACTTGAACAATTTGAAGATATTCTCATTTCCATTGTTTTATTTGATTCTCCCAATAATTCTAGGAATTAGATATTATATATAATCTTTGGTTTCCAGATAAGAAAATTGAATCTTGGGATATTTGAGTGACCTCTCTAAGGACAAACAGCTATTAATTTATGAAGTTGGAGCAAAAACCCAGAGACTTTCATTTTTATTTAAATCTTATTCCATTGTAACATGCTGGATCTCAAATAAATAAATAAGTGAATGATCATCTTACCATTTTTTCTTCCCTCTTTCCTTCTCTTTTTCTCTGTGCGACTTCTGTTCATCTGCCTGCTTCATATTCTTCCTTTGCCTCGAACTGTGCCTCCAGCTTGTCAGTGACAGCTTAGTTGTTTTTTAAAGGAGGTTCAGGGACAAAGAGGCTGTTGACCTTGTCTTGTGTACATTCTGTATGAAGCTGTCTTAAGGTGGTTTTCCCAGAAGGAGAATCTGAGACCAGTATGTGTGTGTAAACAAGTTACCAAGAAACTGCTCCCAGGAGAATCATGCGAGGTGGTGAGGGAACCAGGAGGTGGAAGCAGAAGAGACCAAAAAATTTCTGGTGAAACTGCTACTTCAGTCAGATTGTGCAGGATACACTGGGATAGCAAATGTATTAGATTGTATCCCCTGTGGGCAAAGGAAAAGGGACTTTTATACTTCTTCTATCTGTCATTGGTGAATGGCCACCCCAGGAGGGTATGGACTCCAGAGATTGACCTTTCTGAATGGGTGAGCAAGTCTTGTCTGAAAAGTTACAGGTGTGAGCCTTTAAAGGCAAAAGCATACCAGAATCAAGAGAGAAGTGTGTTGAAACAGTAAACAACAATAATAAAAACAACAAAAATATCAAACCAACAGAAACAAGAAAACTGAAGGAGTCTGGCAGAACACCCATTGTAACAATTCTAAAAACTGTGTGTGTGTGTGTGTGTGTGTTTTGGTCAGTTTTTTTTGCTGCTATGCCCTAGAGACCGGACAAGAACAATTTTAGAGGAGGAAAAGTTCATTTTAGGGCTTATGGTTTTGGAGGTCTCAGTTCATGGGGGCTGTACTCCACACCTCAGGGCTGGAACCAGAGCAGAGCAGCATGGTGGAAAAACGTGGCAGAGGAAAGCAGGGAATGACATGGCCACCAAGAAGCAGAGAGAGAGCTTGACTCACCAAGGACAAAATATAAAGACAAGCTCCCAATGACCCACCTTCTCCAGCCACATCCTACTGGCCTACAGTTACTACCAAGTTAATCCCTACCAGTGGGTTAATGCTCTGATTAGGTTAAGGCTCTCATAACTCAATCATTTTACCTCTAAAGTTTTTTGCATTGGCTCATAGATAAGCTTTTGATGGACACCTAATCTAAAATAATATGTATGGATATTTACATTTTAGAGTATCACAACTCCTTTAAAGATCCAACTCATGCATTAGAACCTCACCTGAGAAAAATGCAAATGCTTATTTGGTGGCCATTCAGAGGCCCCCAAACCACTCTATGTTTAAAAATCAATTCTATTGGAGAAATACTGAATAGTGGTACAGCTGGGTCATAGGGTGGTTTCATTCCTGATTTTTTGAGGAAACTCCATCCTGATTTCCATAGTGGTTGTAATAATTTACAATCCCTTTGGGTATAGACCAAGGAGAGGGATAGCTGGGTCAAATGTGGTTCCATTCCCAGTTTTCCAAGGAATCTCCATACTTCTTTCCAGATTGGCTGCACCAATTTGCAGTCCCACCAGCAATGTATGAGCGTGCCTTTCCCCCCACATTCTTGCTAACACTTATTGTTGTCTTTATTCTTAATAACTACCATTCTGACTGGAATGAGATGAAATATTAGAATGGTTTTGGTTTACATTCCTCTAATTGCTAGAGATGTTGAACATTTTTTCATATATTTGTTGATTGATTGTATATCCTCTTCTGAGAAATGTCTGTTCAGGTCCTTGGCCCATTTATTTATTTATTTATGACAGCAGAATGCATTGCGATTCTTATCACACATATAGAGCACGATTTTTCATATCTCTGGTTGTATGCATAGTATATTCACACTAATTCATGTATTCATACTTGTACTTTGGATAAAATGATCATCACATTCTACCATCATTAATAATCCCATGCCCCTCCCTATCTCTGATTAGGTTAAGGCTCTCATAACTCAATCATTTTACTTCTAAACTTTTTTTTTGCATTGGCTCATAGATGAGCTTCTGAGGGACACCTAAGTCTAAATCAGCCTCCTTATAACAAAGAACAAAATGTGGTATATAAACACAATGGACTATGACTCAGCAATAAAAGAGAATAAAATCATGGCATTTGCAGGTAAATAGGTGGAGTTGGAGAAGATAATGCTAAGTGAAGTCAGCCAATCCCATAAAAACCAAATGCCGAATGTTTTCTCTGATATAAAGAGGCTAATTCATAGTGGGGTAGGGAGGGGAAGCATGGGAGGATTAGACAAACTTTAGATAGAGCAAAGGTGAGGGAGGGGAAGGGAGGGGGCATGGGGTTAGCAATGATGATGGAATAAGATGGACATCATTATCCAAAATACACGTATGAAGACACGAATTGGTGTGAATATACTTTGTATACACAATCAGAAATATGAAAAGTTGTGCTCTATATGTGTAATATGATTTGTAATGTATTCTACTGTCATATATAACAAATTAGAATTAAAAAAAATAATTTACAATCCCATCAACAGTGTAATAGTGTTCCTTTTCTCTGTATCCTCACTAGCATATACAATTGTTTGTGTTCTTGATGACTGCCATTCTAACTTGAGTGAGATGAAATCTCAGTGTAATTTTAATTTGCATTTTCCTAATTGCTAATGATACATGCATACCTATATTTATAGGTCCACAGTTCACAATACCGAAGTATGGAACCAGCCTAGTGTCCATCAATGGATGAAAGGATGAAAAATATGTGATATAAATACACATTAAAGTTTCATTCAATATAAAGAAGCATGAAATTATGTCATTTGTAGGAAAATGGATGGAATTTGAGAATATTAGTCTAAAGGAAATAAGCCAAACTCAGGTGGTCAAGGGTGATGTGTTTTCTCCCAGAGGTGGAAGCTAGAAAGGGAGATGGAAAAGGAAAGTTGGGGTGGACCTCATGAAGATCCAGTGGAGAGTCGAAGAAAGGGACCAGGGGGAGGAGGAGGGGAGGGAAAGGGGAAACACAGGAGAATGATATGGGCCACATTTTGTCATATTGTGTGTATGTGAATATGTCATGAAGACTCTCACAGTTATGCACCACTATAGTAATGCACCAATAAAAATATGGGGAGGGGCTGAGGCTGGGGCTCCGTGGTAGAGCACTTGCCTGGCATATGTGAGGCACTGGGTTTGATTCTCAGCACCGCATAGAAATAAATAAAGGACTATCAACAACTGAAAAAAAAATTGAAAAAGAAATATGGGGGAACAAAAAGTAACTCTAGTACATCTGAGGGTTCTCAGTGAGACTGTTCTACCTGAAGAATAACTTCCTAGGCCTTGCTTCCTAAGGCTGTGGTCACTGAGGGAAGGCCCTGTGGTGACCTGCACCATCTCTCATGACTTCATTACTCTGGTAGTTACAGAGCCGGAGAAGGCTTTTTTTCCACTGCCTGCTTTTAAAAGATGGATCCGCTCTGCCATGTGACCCACGGAAAACCTGGGCCTGTTAGCTAGAATGACATGAGGATAATGAATAATCACCTCCTTGTGCTGAGAAGCATCCCCTGGGAGGGAAACAGACTGGAGACCTAGAGGACATAGGTTGCTGCTCTCCTTGGGAAGTAGGGAGTGAACTCAGAAAATCAAATCCAAGCCCGTGAGGTCTGTGGCACATCTTTGGCAGCTTTCGCCAGTCATTTTGATACGGCTCACTTATGGACTCCCCAGGCTCCACATCTATTTAATTAAAAAAAAAAAAAAAAAAAAAAAGAGGCAACTTTTTCTTTCTTCCTCATTGCAGAAAAGTCCACTGGGCCTTGTCTTGACAAGTCAGGCACAAAATGACAGATGGGGCTGAAGGCACATTTCCTTCCCCCACATCAGGGACTTCTTCTATTGCCCTCCCTCCTCAGGCTGGGAGGACAGGCTTTGTGACCAGCCTGCTACATGGAGGAAGTGGGGCTCCAACGAGTTGGAATTTTTATAGCATTGAAGAATAAACCTTGCTATTCTTACTTGAAGTTCTAGGATTTTTATATCAGATTATCCTTTATTAAGATTTTTTTATAAGCTCATATTGTTTCAGCTATCATAACAAAATATTGCTATTAAATATAATCTGGTTATAAAACAGAATGCAGAATATGGTTCTGTTTATGGAGAAATATGTCTAAGTATTCATGTACAGTAGTATATGCATTAAAAATCTGGAAGTTTTCCATCCAGCAGTTGGTTTGCTAAAAGTGGTTACCCCTTGGGGAGGTGAGATCATACAGCGACTTTTACATTCTCTGCATGGTTTGGTTATTGAATATCAATGGCATAAAAATACAATGATATTTTCGTTAGAAAGTGAATTTATTGTGAAATCAGTTTCAGAGGGAATTATATCTTTATTCTTTGTACTTAAACAACTGTTTTATATCATTTTATTTAGCCTCTTTTGAATCTTTCTACATATAATCATTATAATAATTATAGGGTATATATAATAATTCTTAGTTGACATTTTCACTTAATGCTATTTCATTTGCACTTTCCCAAGAACATTGTCTCTGTATATTTTTATTAGTGGATGTTTAATTGTCCATTGGCTCAGTGTCTATTTTTATGGCATAGTTTCCTTCGGAAATTATACAATAAGTTTTGCCCATAAAATGCACAAAGGGTAGCTAATGGGGGGGGGAAGTCTCAAGTTTCTAGCTAAACCCCTGACTTTTTACCAATGCAAAACAAGTGGGAAGGGTATGTGGAAAACTGCTCTTGCCTTCTCTCAGGCACATCACGCTTGATTTCCGGTCGTCATTTACTGGACATCTACTATGTGCCATTAATTAACGTGTATTTCTCAAATTGTATCACCATGGGAAAATTCCCGCCAGACCCAAGAAGTATTTGAATGCAAATGTAGTCTAACCCTGTAGATGACATAAGTGAAAGCAGAGGCAAGAGCAGGTTCTCAGAATGGGGACAACTGGGCATCAATCGTTGTCCCCTTGTGGTTGTAGAGAGGTTCTTCCAGAACCAGGCCTCTGGGTGTGTAGAAGAGCTTCCATCTTCTCTCAGCAGGGCAAAGTCCTCTGCAGCAGTCTCTCAGGAATATGCAACAGAGCTCTTTCCTTCTCTGTATTATTTTTGCCTTCATCTTCTAATTCAATCAGAATCTCAGCACAGAGTCATCAAGTCCTGATCCTGTACGTCTTTCCATTTGATTTATAAAAGACAAGAGTCAAGAAAACAATATAATTTCTTCAAGGACACACAGCATCCAGCAGTCTTGTGAACGATGGAAGCTGGCAGAACCTTATAGAGTGTATTTGTATCTCCAGTTTTCATTTCTATAACAGGTTTTATCTGGCTTGTGTTCATAGAGGTATCATAGGCATTCTCTGATCTCCCAGTTGGAAGTCTTTGTGATACTGTCCTCCCCACCCCACACATTTTCTATCTATGTAATCTCCATCCTTAGATTCCAAGTTTCTTGGTGAGAAGGAGCCATTTATTAAATATGCATTTTTCTAGAAAGCTGAATAAAATAACTTGTTTAGTTAATAATGATTGCAGTAACTTTTATCTTGAAGGACTCACAGATATTTTTTACTCTTAATTTTTATTTGCATCATTAACATATTAACTTGTGTTTTTATTTTTTAAAAATTTTAATTAACAAATAATAATTGCAAGTATTTAGGGGATACAATGTGATAATTGTACACATATACACAATGTGTAATGATCAAATTAAAGTAATTAGTATTTATGTCTCCTTAAGCATTTGCTATTTTTCTCTTGGGAAGCTTTGAAATCCTCTCTTCTACTTATTGATAAAATATATAATAAATTGCTATGAACTAGGGTCACCTACTATGTATGCTGTAGACCATGAGAATTTAATCCTCTTATTCATTTTAGTGCCAGTTATCTGATCTCTCTGTGTCCCCCTTCTCCTTTCTAGCCTATAATGACCACTATTCTATAGTTTACTTCTATAACACCAACATTTTTAGCTTCCACAAATGAGTAAGAGTATGTGATATTTGTCTTTCTGTACCTGGCATCAACATATGTCCTCCGGTTCTATCAATGTTGTTACACATGATAGGATTTCATTCTTTTTTAATGGCTGAATAATATTCCATTATGTGTATCACCACATTTTTCTTACCCATCCATCTTTTGATGGACACTTTGGTAGATTCCCTATCTTGGCTACTGTGACTAGTGCTGCAATAAATAAGGGAGTGCATTCAAGTAAAATAATGTTCATTTGATATACTGATTTCATTTTCTTTGGATAGGCTCCCAGTAGTAGTATAACTGGATCATAGTATACCTATGCTTCTATTTCTAGATTTTAGATGAAGTTCCATACCGTTTTCCATAAAGGCTGTATTTACTAATTTACATTCCCACTAACAATGTATATGGATTCCTCTTTTTTTTTTTGCCTCTTCATGAGCATTTATTTATTTATTTTGTCCTTTTGATTATAACATTCTAAGATGAGATGAAGTCTCATTCACACACACACACACAAATTTTTGTTGAACAGAATATAAAGACTTGGGAACTGGTCTGTCATTACATCATGAAGGAGTTGGAGTTTCAAAGGCTTGTATTGAAATATGGCTCTGCTGCTACATCCGACTAAATCATTCAGGGTCACTCCAGGTGAATAGGGTTGACACTGAATAATCACACTGAGATAGAGAAAATACATTTTTTCTTGGGGATTCAGTGATAGCTCCTCGGCCCCAGCTCTCATAAGGGAAGCAAGAGAGGCAGACAGAAGAGAGAGCATGCCTGAAGCCCCATTTATTGAGGGGAAGACACTTGAGAAAGTTTCACCCAAAAGAGGCAAGGGATTGGGTATCCAGGGGGTGTAAGCTCAGTCTTGTTGGGTGACACCCACTCCCAGAGCTTCATTCCCCTGCTGAGTGGAGGTGAGATCCACCTGCTTCCACCTGCAGCAGAAAACCAGCCTCACACTTGTATTGTTCAAGGCTAAGGGTCCGTGCTCACTCCTAAGTGGTAGCTCCTGACACGGCTCCATATTTAGGTTCCATTATCATTTTGGGCAAAGTATTTAACTCCATGAACCTCAATGACTTAATTTCTATGTTGGGGAAAGTAATACCTACTTCACAGGGAGTTTTAAATAAAATAATGTATTGTAAAGCAATTAGCATACTTATTTGCATTAGAATGCAAGTTAAAAATCATACTTATTAATTACTAGTAGAAAGTGGTAGTTCTAATAATATGGTTTCCAGAATATATATGAAATGCTAAAAGAGCATTAGGCACAAATGTTTAAAGAAGTTGATTAAAAAAAGGGAAAGAAAGCAATGGCTCCTACCCAATTCACCTGTTTTTACTTGTGTGGCCAACTGCTTTGACCTCCATTCTATTCAAGAAATTAACATCTTAATATTGAGCACAGATACCAAAATAAGAATGGAGGACTAGATTGGCCACTTGACAGAAGGAACAAATATTCCTCCTCTACCCTTGGTCCTACCACCTAAAACACACTACCACACAGAGAGATGAAATAGTTACTTTTTGGTCCAGGGTGCTGGAAAACTCCTGCAAAAGTTGGTTTTAACAGCAGAGTCTTTTCTAAAGTGCTAAGAGACAGGCTGCTGCTTAATGATGAATGAGCATGCTCCTCCTCACTCCAATGTGACAGAAGCATACATTTTATCCTAAAAATATAGCCAAAATTACCAAAGTGAAAATGTATTCCCTGGAGGAATAGAGATAAGAATGCTGATGCTTACTGAAGTGCTGTTGCTGGTGCATTTGTAAGGCTGATGGAATACTGATGTTTACATTAAGAACTGCTTGCAATTGTATTGGAAACAAATGCTTACCCTTGCATTACTGAAATGAAGACATATGCAATAAAAATGCTCTGCATAGGAGCATACAGATGCATAACAATTACTGTCATTGTGAGAACTTCACTGTATGATTATGAAATTTCAAGTTTCAATAGAAAATGAAAATAGGAGGCATTGTCATTTTTTAAGTTGCAATAAGCTATAACACTAAATATTAAAATAGGAGAGTAAGAAGATTCTTATTTAGTTAGCATAAGAGCAATGAAATTTTCATTATGTAACATTTGTTTTTCAAAACATGCTGATTTTAAATTTAAAACTTTAAATCATCCTAATATATTATGATGACACAGAGGAAGGGAAAATGACCAGAAACCCAGGATCCTCAATTCTTAGATACTTCTCAATCTCTGTACTCTCTCTGATGAGGTTCCCCTGGGGTCTGTAGGCAGAGGACAAGGTCACTTGTTTTAATGCCAGGAGCGTTTTGTTCCAAACCTCAATGTAATCTCTTGTGACTTTTTCCAGACTTGAAGTATAATAAAGTGTGCTTTTATAATCTTAACATGAGCAAGTTTTTATGGGTGTCTGTGCATACACAACACTCTGTATTTATTGCTCATATACAGGAAAATATAATATATAAGATTTAAAAGTTAATGATTATTGCTGTATATCAGCTTAATGGATGATATAGTTTTACATTATTCATTAAATTATTGTCCCGTCCATTTGATTTATATTATTAATCTTTTACAAAAGAAAAATATAAAATCCTAATACATGATTAGAGGTTCTCAGAAATAAGAGCAAATATTTGGTGACACTTTCAGAGAATTGAAGATGTTAAGATCAACAAAGAGCCTGCAAACTAGAGAGAGAGTTCACTGAAGTTCATTTCAACATTCTATCCCTTGTCAATTTGGAATATCACATCCAAAGATGGAAGGCTGAATATGTTAACGTGGGTCATAGCAGAAAATAGATTAATCATCTACTCTTCAGTTGCTTTCAGTATGTATAAACTATTGTAACATTTGGAGGCATTTTTGAAAGAGGCACGATTATATATTATTGATTTTTCTGAGTGGAGAGAAAAAATCCTCAAATTCTGGTAAAGATCAAATTCTTGAGGACAAAGCTAGCTTTATCAGGATTCCATCATTTTTTAGATTTATTTGTTTATTTTAATTAGGTATATATAATAAAAGAATTCATTTTGATTCATTGTACACAATTGCAGCACAACTTTTCATTTCTCTGATTGTACACGATGTAGTGTTGTACCATATGTGCAGTCATTTTTGTACCTAGGGTAATAATGTCCATCTCATTCCACCATCTTTCCTGCCCTCATAACCTCAAACAAAGTTGCTCAATCAAAGTTCCTCCCTTTTCTCCATGCCTGCTCCTCCAATTATGGATCAGCATCCACTTATCAGAGAGAACACTCAGCCTTTGGTTTTTGGGGACTGGCTTACTTCACTTAGCATGATATTCTCCAACTCTATCCATTTACCTGAAAATGCCATAAACCAATTCCATCTTCTTAATATAGTCTGATACATCTTCTCAAACATTTAACATTACACTTTATCTCTAGGATAATAAATTTAAGCCATTTGGATATTGACTATACTGTTGGAACATTCCATCTGAGCTCTTCACTGAAATGTTATAGATGACTTTGTTGATTTTAATAGGACTATGAAAAAATGTTTCATTTCACCTACATTCACCACTCATTGTAAACACCTTCCTCCTCAACAGTTACCAAACTATTAAGTCGATTCCTGTTTTGAATAGCAGATTGAGAAGATTATACTTAGGGTCTAGAATTGAATCCTAGTCATAGATTTCACCATTCTAACACTGAATCAACTTCAGTAGGTCTGTTGGTGACAGCCACCTGTTCTCTGTGAATAAAGAGTGTGTGGGCTGGCATTTAGGAGCAGGCTTTTTTTATCCCTAAGGAAAGCCCTTCCTTGCTCCACATATGCTGGTGCACAAAGGTCTGACCCAAGCTGCCACTTTCAGTCTATCTCCTGGCTCACAAAAACAGGCATTCATCTAAATGAGAAATCTCTTTTCTATAGCGTGAGTGTTTAGAGATAAGCAAAAATCACCAGTCGTTGGGTACTTGTCTCTGCTTAAAGCACATTTACTGAAAGCTGATCTACACTCTGCATAAAGAAATGCTTCCATCTCGCTGTAAAGTGTAGTCTCTCTAATGTGTTGTGTAACAATGATGTCTCCATCCCTCCATATGGCACTGATGATATGTAGCTTCTCAAAGGAGCCGACTGATGAATTTTCCCATAACTCATTCTTTCTTTCCCAATAAAATATTATTAAATAATTTTTTTTGTTGGAAATAGAGTGGCTTATACCTCTTTTTGCTCTTTGTAATGAAAATTACTTATTTTGATGCCTGGGGAGTATCGATGTATGAATAATAATGTCTCATATCTAACTTTAATAATAAAATTGATCAATATTCTATTAAAGATATTATTTTGGACTGGTTAAAAACACACTTTGTTTATTAAAGAGGCTGCTATTTTCTGTTTTAGAATGATGAGATTATCACACTGCATCATGCCATTAAGAGACAGCTGCATAGGAAAAAAAAATCACAGGGATCAAATGCATTACTTGTCCATAATATCTGATTTTAAAATATTCATTATTTACTGTTATGTGAATTTTTCTTTTCCAGATGCTCATGTGAAATCATCACAACTTTAGATTTATTAGAATTGCATTTGTATTACTTTATAAATGACTAATGGTCCAATTTTGAGCCATTTTTGAAGCAAGAATATAATGCAATATAGTAAGGATAACTAAAACTGTTAATTATATGAAAATGAATAACATGCTAGTGATGGGAGAGTTTCTTTCCTTCCTTTGTTTCTTTCGTCCTTTGTTCATTCCCTCCTTCCTTCTTTCCTTTTCTTTCTTTGTATGTGATGCTGGGGATTGAACCCAAGGCCTTGTATGTGCAAAGTACACCCTCTACCACTGAGCTACATTCCTAACATTCCTAGTCTCTCTCTCTCTCTCTCTCTCTCTCTCTCTCTCTCTCTCTATATATATATATATATATATATATATATATATATAGTATATATAAATATACCATATTTATATAAATAAATTTAAAACAAATTATACATTGTTAATTGAAATAATGAATTCAGCCATTGGAGTCCATTGTACAAATTTTTGGAATATAATTTAAAGGATATAATAGAATTTCTGGGAAAATAATAATTTCCAACTTATGAAAAGTATATCATTTTCTCTTTTTCTATGGAACTGCTGGCTTGATAGTTCTAAATTACTAGAGGCCACCAGTGGTCCAAAGACCATATTTTGTTTGGCCTTAAGTCTACCCTGCTCACTATTTCTCCATGAGGAGGAAAGATGAGTCTGAGAAAAGGAAGCCAAGGAAAGAAATTTCTGTCCAAGTTTCAGAGTAAAATTGGCCAGAGAAATACCAAGGGCTGGGCACAGAGAACCGTCAGTTGCCCTTCCCAGGGTGGGAAAACCATTTAGGCACAGACATTGTTTAGAATTGCTGGTGCATGGTCATAATAAATAGGTGTTCAGGTTTATTATTATTATTTTTATTGATACATTATAATTATTCATAATAGTATGATTCATTATGCCATATTTGTACAGTCACATAACTTAATTTAATCAATATCTTTTGCAGAATTTCCCTTTATTTTGCCCTCCCCTCTCTCTCTCCTCATCCACTTGCTTTACTCTACTGATCTCCATTATTATTATTATTATTTGTCATTATTATTTTACTTAGTACATTATAATTATATCTATAAGCAGAATTCATTGTGGTATATTTGCCCATAAACAGCATAATTTGGCAGATTTCATTCCATAGTCCTCCCAATGTTCTTCCCTCCTCCCTCCCTCTCTATTCCCTTCCCCTAGTCTATTGGTCTCCCTTTTAGTTTCATGAGGTCTCTTTTTGATTTCTTTCTCCTCTCCTCCCTCTCTCTCTTTCATATATGAGAGAAAAAATTGATTCTGATGTTTTGAGTCTGGCTTATTTCACTTAGCATAATGTTTTCCAGTTCCATTCATTAACTAGCTAATGACATAATTTCATTCTTCTCTTGGCCAAGTGAAACTCTATTATGTACATATACCATATTTTCTTTATTCATCTGTTGATGGACACCTAGGCTCATTCCATAATTAAGTTATAGTGAATTGCACTTGTTTAGTTGTCTTTATAATTGCTTTTAAGTCCACATTTTTATTGTCTGTATCTGGGGTAGATCACTCTCACTCCCAGCCCTCAGTGGACCACACTGGTTGGTCCCAGGAACTCTTAAGTAGGAATAGGAGAGAGCTAAGTGGACTTATTCTAGGCCTGTCTTTCCTTGAAGGTGTGAATGGAAAGAGAGAGAGACTACCAGGAGGGGACACATACACACACACACACACACACACACACTCACACATACACACACACACACACACACACACACATTCACACAGAGTTCTGGTTAGCCCTGGACCTGTTAGATGACTTTGTCTTGACCACTTCATTTCTTCATGATTTCTTCTCTCTTTGGAGAGGAAGAGTCCCCTAAGACTGTGGGCTCCAGGAAGAGGAGCAGAGTAGATATGGATGTTTTCTGTGATGGCAGATGGAAGTCCCTGCATATTTTGAGTTCAGTATGGTTCCCAAACAAAGTGTAAGCACTGATTCATTTTGCACATGATTTTGAAGACAAAATGCCAAATTTGCTACAATTTATGATGGGAAGAATATGCTTAGACAGCAGAGTGTGTCAAAACCTGAGTGTAGATGAAACCGGGAAATCAGAGATGGGGCGAGGCTGCCAGGAAAACAAATGTTTCATATATGGGCCAATGAGGTCACAGTCACACTTGTCCATATTGTCACCTATGTCTATGCCTAGCATAATACATGATCAGTACAGGTGGTGGACAGCTCCCAATGCACCAGACATCCAACTTGTGTAATGTTGAGTTTTAGAAAGTCTTTTACATTCAAACTGTTTCCACATTAGGTTAAAGTGAGGTAACTCATGCCCTAGGAGCACTTTGCTCCACCACTGAGTGAAGCTGAAGCAACATGTTCCTTGTGTATTTTCCTGGGAAAAAACAGTGACTTGGCAAATGGCTCTGGACATAATGGGGAGGCGTTCTGCCTCCAGCCCTGCAGTGAGCAAACTTTGTGTCAGAGTTTTTGATTACCAGGTAGGATCTCCTCACTGACGGACTACATGTTCATCTGAGAAAATTATTTACTAATTTAATATATATTTACTGAGTCCCAATCATGAGCCAAATCCTGGGCCCACAGTTATGAAAATATATCTTATTGATGTATATAATTAACTATATTAGAAGGCAAACATCTGCTAGTGCAATAAGAAAAGTAACCAGAGCTATGGGACTGAGAGTGTAAGGGAAGGACAAGCATTTATTTCCAGCTTGTGTAATTGACTTGACCTTTGTGGTCACCTTTATAAATATGCAGGTAAGCTTAATGGCTTTTGTGAGGTCTAGATGAGAGGTAATAGAACTTGGAAAATTACAGATTCTTCAGATTCTTTCCCTCCCCTTCCTATCTCCTCCACTCCTCTACTCCTCCACTGTAAACATAGTGGAGTGAGGGACTGAGGCTTGTTTGCCACTGTATCCCACGCAACATCTATTTTTTTGTGCTTTGCTTTAATTATGCCCAATAACTATAGTAGACTTAGACAAATAGTTCGTTGATAGTGCTCAGGAAAGGACCAAAGGATGTTGTGTGTGTGTGTGTGTGTGAGTGAAAGGGGAGGGGGAGAGGAGTTGATTTCAGCACTGTCAATGACAAATAGTCAGATACATAGACTTATTGGATGCATTCAAGCAGATGGAAAAAGATGAATTCAGCAAAACTACAAGACGACTCTAAGTTACATGAGATAGTGAGAAAATAGTATCCACTTTTCTCCTGCTTTACCCAGTTGCTACTACTGAGAGTACTCTAATAATGCATAATCAGAAGTGACACTATAAAACAGTGCTGTGATTTGAAGCACATATTCTACTATGTTTATTAGTGATATTCTGAGCCTTTCCTACTCCCTTCCTCCTTCTCTTGAGATACTCAATGAATCCCAGTCATTTATTAATATTATCCAACGTCATCAGATTATACAGAGATAAATTTGCAAAAGCTTTGAAAAGGAAATCTTTAGCACAACTATTAGTATTATTTTTTTTGTAACCTATAATACCAAATAGTTAATCTGGGCTGAATTTACATCCAGAATAAACTTGTTATAGAACAAGCACTTAATAGACCAATTATTTCAGTATCACATAGACCTACTGTCAGACAATATTTCTTGTCTTTTTAGCAAATATTACTACCACCACTAAACCTACCCCATCCTGGATTACCCACACCAGTCCTTGTGAAGAGCAAGTTAAAAACTCCAAACAGAGAGGCAGACTAGTTAATGTCTCTTTCATTAAGCTAGTATTCTAATATTTTTTGAGGACAACATTTAACCCTCTCAACTTGTACTTTTAAGAAGCTATGTAAGTTAACGAGAAAGTTGTAAAACTGACAGCACAGAGCCTAAAATCAACCTTCTTTTGGGGCAGCATTTGGCATTGATTGAGGCAGGATTGCAGACCAAATCTATGCCACCCACCAGGCCACTGGGTTTGAATACTCAAGTAACACCCTCTTGTACTCCCATACTCACCCCTTTACTCCTACTCTGACCTTGAGACTTCCCATGTCCAATTGCCCTCCACTTGTACTTCTCTGGTGTACCTGCTTTGAAATATTTATTTATATTCTTGACCAGAATGCAGATTATTATTATTATTTTTATTTTTGTACTAGGGATTGAACCTACTGGCATTTAACCACTGAGCCACATCTCCAGTTCTCTCTTTGTATTTTGAGACAGGGTCTTACTAAGTTGCTTAGAGTCTCACTGAATTGATGAGGCTGACTTTGAACCTGCGATCCTTCTGCCTCAGCCTCCTGAGCTTCTGAGAAGAATGCAAAATTTTTTGAGAGAAAGGACCATGTCTCATTCATTTTTATGTTCCTCAGTTACCCTTTGCACAGAGATTTGAGATATGATAAACATTTACTAGATAAACATTCGGCTAAGAAGACCAAGTCATATACTGTAAGTGGGCATCAGAGTCCCAAGTACACAGAACATTCATTGTCAGCTATTTTGCATTCCAAAATTAATTCTAATTCAAACTGCATATAGAATGGTTTAGATATGTGTAGATATAAACAAAAGCTCATGTTTGGGAAAACACAAGAAGGTTTAGAGGTGAAATGATTGGACTATGAGAACCTGATCCAATCAGTGAATCAATCCCCTGATAAGGATTAACTGAGTGGTAACTTAAAGCATGCAGGGTGTGGCTAGAGGATGGGGGTTACTGGGAGCCAACCTTTGGGGATTATATTTGTGGTGGCAAGGAGAGCTTTCTGTGCTTGCTGGAGGAATTTCCCCAGCTTCTTTCCCCTGCTACACCCTTCTGCCCAAATGCGCTGCCACACCTCAGGTCCTGAGGAATGGAGTCAGCCATCTGTGAACTGAGACCTCTGAAAACTTGAGCCCTCAATAAACTTTTCCTCCTTAAAATAGTTCTTATCAGGTCTTTTGGTCATGGTGGGGAAGGGGAGCTGACTAAAATGGTATATTATAGTTTGAAAAACAGAATATAAATTTAGCTGAGATTATATATATATATTTGATATCTCTGGATCCCATACTGCCAAATGGGGGCTTTTCCTGGTCTGAGGGTTGTATGGTCTAATTGGCTTTAAAGGAGATTTAAGAAAAGAATTAGGTATTTGCAATCTGTACTAACAAGATAACATTAAACTGTTATGAGCATATTTCATTAGATAGAAGTAAATCCCTAATTAGTTTAAAACTGTAACATGTTAAACAAATTATATTTATACTGCCAGATAATGCCATATTGAAGAAAAATTATCCATGTTACCCAGATAAAAGTACAGAATATATTACTCAATTTCAGGGATATAAGATATGAGAACTAAAATACTCATTAGTATTCCATCACTACAGGAGTCAGAAGTTCAAAAGCTTTCAGAAACCTAAATGCTGGTGGTGGGTGGGTGGATGCCATGAAGAGAGGCAGGGCCTCCCTCTCTAAAGGGATCAGCTGTTGACCGCTCCAGGCATGGCCAACACATGGAGAGAGGGCCCAGGCCTTGCCATAGAAGGAGAGAAGTTGCAACCCTGCACGTTTGTGGGAAACATCTGGAGTTTTCAATGGATAAAAATATCATTCTTTTTTTTCCCATAAAAATCAAGTGCAGGCCAAAGAAAACCAATGTTTAGTTCAGAATTAGTTCCACAGATTGTTAGTTTCTAGGTAAAACACATGATCCACATGATCTTTGAAAAATTTTTGTTGGTGCATTGTAATTATACATAACAGTGGGATTCACTATGACATAATCTTTAAGTTATCATCTAAACCTAAGATACTGATCCTAGTACCAAATTCAGTTAGCTAGTTCATTTAGTTAGCAAGAATTCTTTCATATTTTTTGTCAGATGTTTCTTATTTTACTCTTTCTAGAATTATCAAGTCATTATGTAAACAACATATCATAAGTTCTTATCTGAGGTAAAAAAAAAATTTAAAAAGATTTTTATAAAAAACAATGAGGGGCTGGGGTTGTGGCTCAGCGGCAGAGCGCTTGTCTAGCATGTGTGAGGCATTGGATTTGATCGTCAGCACCACATAAAAATAAGTAAATAAAACTAAAGGCATGGTGTCCACCTACAACTAAAAAGTATTTAAAAACAAAGAACTAAAAACAAGGGATGAACTTGACTGTGTAAAAACTCTGTCAAATCTCCAGCATTTCCAAAGAGTCACTTGTATCCTTTCATTTTAACACTTTATGTCTTTTCTGGGATAGATCCATTCATTGAGAATGTCATCTGACTTTTTTTGTGTGTTGGGGGAAGACTTGATATTTTGGGGGAAAAAAAATTTTGGGGGGGAGGGGAAATCTGATATCATTTAAGTCTGACATTTTGGGGGAATCTTTGGCAGAGAAGCCAGAGCTACAGTATGCAGCTGGAGCTGTCTGGTGGCTTTAACACAAGAATCACTAATTTTTTTTTTTTTTAATATTTATTTTTTAGTTCTCGGTGGACACAACATCTTTGTTGATATGCGGTGCTGAGGATTGAACCCGGGCCACACGCATGCCAGGCGAGTGCGATACCGCTTGAGGCACATCCCCAGCCCAAGAATCACTAATTTGTTGAGACACAGACCTATCCACTTCACCACACTTACATTAAGAACATTATATGTAAAGGCAGATGTCAGTGAGCTCTAATGTCCCTAAATTCTAAAGCCACACTAATAATCTAATCATTTTGATAACAGTTAGTTTTTAACAGCAAATGCTTTGTCTGATGTCTTGGGAATTTCTTCATATGCCAGAACCCAGAAAAGAAACTTGGAGGACAGATTTAATGGTATGAATTAGTTTAAGTGTTATGAATGATTTAACTAGTAAGTTATTTTGAAAAGTTGATAGATGTCAAAAATGTCTTCACTTTTCCTTCCCATTATTCTAATCATACTTCCTTGACACCTCCGTTAGAATGCAGCAGCCTCATAGCAGATCCACCCTTCCCATACTTTTCCTTTAAATCCACACAATTCAGTGATAAGGTAATTTGGCATTCATTCAGTAACAATCTTTGGTACCTATTCCACAGAAAGCTCTGTGCTGGGCAGTGAGGATAAGAGTGCCGCAGTCTTGGCTGGGCACAAGATAGTGAGCCACTCACAGCTTTGTAGATTCAAACAGCAATCTTTATTCCCGAACTCACACCGGCCTCTACACACATTCTGGGGAAATCCCAGTTCTCCTGCCACCCAATTCACCTATCCCACGAGGCTTTTTTCCAAATACTTTCTGAATCTCAGGAGAACTCAACGGGAACTCAAGGATCGGGCGTGCCTGAGACAGCAGGATACGCCCTATCCCCCCCCCCCCCTGTACACCTTAAACCTGGAACTTCCCTAAACCCAAGGACAGGATACTCCCTAAAACCTGATCAGCTCTAAACCCGGATCCGCCCTGGTCCTTGAGCAAGGTTACCTTACTAAAGCATACATGCAATGTCCCAGCAAATGTCCTCTAAGCAACATGGGGTACGCTGGCAAGGAAATTTCAATGCGTCATTCCTACTTGGCAATGGCCCTCAGCATAAGAGGTTAGATGGGATACGTGTCATCAAGCCCCCTGGAGAGTGACAGAAGATTTCTGGAATGGAAAGTAAGGCCCTTGACAATCTGTGTCCTTCTTCATTCAAAAGGCTGGTGTCTTGAATATAATGGGAACACAGGCATGTCCTTACCTTTGTAGGCAAATAGCAAATAAAAAGTCTCATAAAATTGGACAAATAACAAAATGAACTCAGTATACATAAAATTAAACACATAACAGAGTAGTTTTCAATTCTCTCAAGGACTGCAAAGAAACTCAGAAATTGATGGCAGTTTCACTGTCATCTTTTAAACCTCATCTCTTGTCATCATCTCCTTATGTTATATACTACCAAAGTAGAGCTGCTATGGGTCTCCTAATGCAGGCCATTGTTTCATGCCTTGGTATCTTTTATATGTTGGCCTCTGCTTGGAACCCTCTTGCTTGCCACCATTTGTCTACCTGGAAACTCCTATCCATCTTTTCAAACCATCTGTATCAGACATCTCTTGTGCACCATTTAAGAATCTCTCATTCTCACCTGTGTTTTATGCCAATGAGTGCAGTTGTTCTGTGCAGGCTTTGACTGGCTTCCTGTGGTGCATCTGCCAATGCCTTGCTTCTGGCCCCCACTGTGTGCCTTACTTTCCAGGCTCAGCACCTACACATGTGGAATGCTGAAATGTCTCACATTAAAATGTTGGGATAAACCCTGGGTAACCTTGAGACAGTTTATGCACATCCTTGGAAGATCTTCTGAGGAAAAAATGGGGAATGAAGGGAGAAAATATAGGAGAGAGGAGGAAAGAAAGAGAGAGAGGAAGGAAGGAAGAAAGAAATGGAGGAAGGAAGGACAGAAAGAATAGGATATACAGACTAATCACTAAGTCAAGCTAAAATGTGATAGATGCCATCAGAAAGATACCAACACAGAAGACATACTGAGCACTCAGAAAAAAATCAGAGTCAAAATGCAATTCCAGTGTGATAACGGAGTGACTCAAACACACAGTAAAATAAGAATGGAGATTAGTATTTACTAAATGTTATGGACTGACTGGAAATTCTAGTTCTAATAGAAAGTCATCATCCCATAGTGTGAGTACATCCAATCTGGTTATAGGGTCAGTAAAGGGAAGGATGAGGGAGCATCAGTTCTCAAGATTTATCCAAAGTGGAGAAATTCTCAGTTCCACCTCTTTGGAAGTTGCTTCAAAGATAGTGCAATGGCAGGAGCCAGGACCTAGTCATAAAAGCATGGGAATTGGCAAGATTGATATAATGATAATTAATAATGATATCAATGATATCACAATACTATAAAGGGGGACTAAAACTTCATAATACCAGAAATTCAGTATGAATTTAAATGGCTTACAAGAGGCTGGAGAGAATGGCAGAGAGGAAGAAAATAAGAAAGACTGATCAATGAGTACTGTGTTAAAGTTAGGAGCAAGAGGTTCTGGTGTGCCATTGCACAGGAGGGTGACTATAAATAACAATGATGGACTGCACACTTCACAAACCTAGGACAGCAGATTTTAAGAGTTTTCACTATAAAGAAATAACAAATGTTTGAGGAGACAGGAATGTTTGCGCTTATTTCAGCATTATACCACGAATACATGGATTGAAACCTCACATGATACCCCATTAACATGTACAATTTTTATGTTGTTCCTTGCTGAGGGCCATTGCCAAGTAGGAATGACGCATCGATATTTCCTTGCCAGCGTACCCCATGTTAAATGGACTTGCCTTGGAAATTTGCTGTGACCTTGCATGTGTGTTTGAGAAAGATGACCCTGTTCAAGGTGATGGAGGGTGGATCCAGGTTTGAGGAAGTATCCTGCAGGTTTGAGGAAGTATCCCGGTCCTTGGGTTTAGGGCGTTCCCGGTTTAAGGCGTTCCGGGTTTAAGACAATAGGGGTTTTAGGGAAGTTGGAGGTTGAAGATTATTGCTGCTGGGATTAGGGTGTTCCTGCTGCTTGTTCCCATTGAGTTCTCGTGAGATTCAAATGGGATTTGGAAAAAAAGCCTCGTGGAGGAGGTGGATTGTGCGGGCAGATTTAGATTTCCCCTGAACCTGTGTGGAGGCAGCTGTGAGTTCAGGAATAAAGAATTGCTGTTTGAATCTACAAGGTGTGTGGTGGCTCGTGATTCTGTGCCAAGCCGAGACCTTGGCAGTTCCTTATCACTTTAAAACAAATTTAATTTAAATTTAAACTTTCAAAATGATTTTGCTAAACTGGTAAAAAACTCTGATTCTTTATTTGCCTTTTGTCAGGTTTTGATTTTATATTTACATAAAAGAAAAACTATAGTGTTTTTGCTCTGAGCAGCTACAGTGTGTAAAAAAGCTGTGAACATTTTAAATTATAAACACCCAACATATGGAGAAGCCGCTGGCAGTGATTCTTAAACATTGTTGACACAATAAGTTCCAAGGAGCTTATTAAAATGCAGATTTTTGATCCCTATATCAGACCTCTTCGATCAGAATTTGAGGGTATGACCCAGAAATCTGTTTTTAATATGTACCTCATGTTATTGTGCTATAATCCTACAACACAGGCTCAAATAAATATGCAAAATTTGTGTTAACCAGCCAAAAGTATATGTATGTTTATTAAAGAAAATGTGGAAAGGCCAACAGCTAATGAATTTTCCAATTCATTATAATTAGTCCAATAAATGAAATGCCTATTATTTTATGGAAATAGGTATTATCTTCTTTGACTATAATATTAAAAATAGCTATTTTTTAAAAAAAATTTAGTTTAATCAGATGGAATATAACCTTAAAAACTCACTCAATGTAAAATAAAAATTAATCATTGTGTTCTGAAAGATTAAAAAAAAGTAAAGCAATAAAAATTCACAAAGGCATCACGAATCAATGGAAAACATATACCCATGTTTGTTTATTTTCCCTCTGTAGTTTGCTATTTTAGTCTTGAAAGCTAAATGTCCCAGAGTCTCATAGTTTGTGAGGTCCATCTGTGTTTAGAACCTTTATCAAGGGTTTCTTTTACTCATCTCGGCAAGAAGTCCAGACTGTAACAACCTACCCTTCCCAGGAGTTCTGGAACTCCAGGGAGTGCTCACACATCCCTATTTCATCCAGGTTGTACTCTGCTCCCCCAGTCAGAGATCTGGTTCTTTCTTTGGAACATGGCTTCTTGCTGCCTATCCTGAAAACTGTTCTGGAAGTTGTACCCCCAGCACCCTGGACAGAGACTGTTCTATGGAGAAGGAACAGCTGAGACCAGGCTATGGTAATTAGAGAATCTTGCTAAAGGTTTGATGATAATTGAAGGACATAATAACACAGAGAATTTAAAAATGTATATGCTGCTATTTAAAAGTTACTATGGCCCTAAGACCCTCAGTGTTGATCCCTTAGTATGCAATTTACCTAGTTGCCTGTGGTTTCACTGTGTTCAAGGCCACTCAGGCTATTTAATCTCTGGATTGCTGCTAGGATAGGGTGCAGACTGCTGTCCCCAGTGGGAGTGCCAGTCCTCCCTTCTCTAGAACCCTATCACAAGTCCTTGAATTCTAGAAGGAAAATACTTTTCCCCCTTCCCACTTCCTATAGTCATGCTCATTTAGCATTGACAATTTTCTAAAGTAATAATCATTGGGAATGTCATTTTCCTTGGGAAGGAATTCCAACTCCACATACAATGTTATGGTCTTAGCCTTTTGTATAAAAAACACATTGGATCGTAGGACGTCTCAATTCTCATTATATTAATGTATATGCCTCAAATGTGATCATTCAGAATCAGTGTAATTCTTATAATCTAGGTTATTAACCTTAAATAATATAACCTGTTAAACTTTGTCAGGTTGAATATTAATACATTTCCATATTAAAGAATATTTTTCAGTATGATGCTCTGAGTAGGCCAAAATAATCTTTTAACTTTTGTGAGGTTATCCTGGTCGCCTTACTGTAACAGTTCAAGTAATAGTGTGCACATGTTGAATAATTCACAATAATATGCAAGCACAGAGGACATTAACATAATCTAGATAATAAATATCTATAAAAATAATCTTATTTGTATTACTAACCAGAACTTAAGTTTCCCAGTCTGAAGCATCAGTATTTGGAATATTATCCTACACATGAAAAGTCCCTCCTTCACAATAAAAATGGATGGGCAATTGTCCTTTCTAGTGGTAGAGTCTCTGCATTCCCTACTCCCAGAAGTGACAATCTCCTGGAAGGTAAAGGACCTATTCTTTAGAAGGTAGAAACAGCCTGAATCTTAAAACATTTTCCTTTCTAATCTTTCCATGACAAGACCCTACTTAGGATAAATTATTTTATTTATTTACTGGTTTGGTTGTTTTGGCTTATTGATTTGGTTTGCCTTTGGCTTAGAAAGCACATTGTAGTAGTGGGAGAATTATCCAGGTATATTTCTTGTTTAAGCATCTGCTGTTCATTCTCTTTACAAAGTTAATCTTGGTCTCCATTTTCCCAAGTATTAAATGAGAACAAGATGATACTTGCCAAGTGTGAATTAATCTATGTAAAGCACTAGTTGATTGCTAAGTAGTTTTGCTCTTGCTACTTATCTTCAATAAGAAATTATCTTAATGCTGTGTAGGTGACACTAATTTGTTAAAGTCTAGTGAAAAAAACCACAGTAATGGATGACCCTGGCATGGAAAAGTAATAAGATGTCATGGCCCATTCCTTACGGATTACATGTTTTTGGATTGGATATGCCAAATCCAAATATACAAAACTCTCTGATAATATGTTAAGAATGTTACATCTAATTAATTGGCTAATAAAGACAATAGTGTGAAAGCTTTATAAATTTCTGTTCTAGGTGAACTAATAAATAGAAATTTGAAATATTTCTTTTTCATGCTTCAGTTCATGCCTTTCTTTACCTTCTATCTATTTATCTTGGCATAAACCCTATTTATAGAAACAGGAATATACTAAGTACAAAAACCCCCTTGTGGTTCCAAGAATTGTGGAATTTTTTTTTAACTGCTATTCAAAGTTGATTTTATTCTAATTTTTCCTTACTTCATTTTAGCTACATGAGTTTTGTGTATCAAAGACATTATTTGCCATTTTGGTCTAAACTTATTTTCAACCCCCTTTTCCTATTTGCAAAACTCAGTAAAATAGATTCAAAGAGTAAACATACAGTTTGGGCAAATAGACTTTTTCTGGTCAAATAGTTTCCAAATGAAATTAATTTGAGCATTAGAAGTAAGCAGTGTAAATTAAAGACAAATCAATACCATCTGCATTATGAACTCCTAGAGAGCACAAAAGAAGTCTTCCTAATTATCTAATGTTATTACTAGAAAGAATGTCTGTCTTGCTTTTCTCTCCCATGCAATTTAGAAAATAGAGTTCACTACTGCTTCTAGATAAAAAGGAGTAGTTTGTGTCAGAGTAAACTCCTGCTGAAAACAACCATGAGCGCTGAATAAAATACACAAGCAGATGTTGAAAATCACCAGGGAGCAGCCAGACAGCTATGGTGATGATGGAGAAAATGAACCTTTTTTTTGGTACTGGGGACTAAACTCAGAGGCACTTAATCACTGAGCCACATCCCCAGCCCTTCCCCTTTTTTATATTTTATTTAGAGACAGGGTCTTGCTGAGTTGCCCTTAGGGCCTCACTAATTTACTGAGGCTGGCTTTGAATTCACAATCCTCTGGCCTCAGCCTCCTGAGCTGCTGGTATTACAGGAATGCACCACCCATCCTGGCAAGAGAAGGATCTTTTTTTTTTTTTTTTTTTTTAAGATTTTATTTATTTATTTATTTTTTTAGTTCTCAGCAGACACAACATCTTTGTTGGTATGTGGTGCTGAGGATCGAACCCGGGCCGCACGCATGCCAGGCGAGCGCGCTACCGCTTGAGCCACATCCCCAGCCCCTAGAGAGAAGGATCTTTTGAGAAGCCAGTCCAACATTCTATACTCCATTTCCTGTGGAGGTGCCTGGCATTCCTACATTGTGTGTGTGCAGAGGCTATGCACAAACCCACAGACCCATTCAAAGGCTAAAATGCTAGGCACAGATTTTGGCAGTGTAACTGGGTTGGGAGTGTTATGGATTGAATGCTTAACTTCATATGTTGAAGCTTTGACTCCAGTATGATGGCATTGAGGGATAGTTAAGATTAGAGTAGGCGATGGGGGTAGGACTCTCGTGATGGATTTAGTAACCTTATAAGAAAAGGAAGAAAGAAGCCAGTCTCTCTCTCTCTTCATGTGCATGAGCCAAGAAAATGCCATGTGATGATGTAGAGAGCCCTCTCCAGAGCCCTCTCCAGAATCTGAGCATGCTGCCATACCATGATAGCAGATTTCCAGTCCCCAGAATAATGGAGAAAATAAATTTTTGTTGTTTAGATCACCCTGTCGATGATACTTTGTTGGAATAGCCTAAGATGACTAAGACAGGGAAAGAATTGTAAGAATTAAGCATTGCTCAAGGAAAAGGGCATTTGGAATATACCCAAGGCTTCCAATTGAAACAAAGGAAGGATTAGAGACAAATGTAGACTAGACAGGCTATCAAAACACCTGAAACTCTAATTGGGTCAGAGTTGCCATGGCTCGAATGTGTTCCCCAAAGTTCATGTGTTGGGAACTTAATATTAGGGAACAATGTTGAGAAGTTATAGCAACACAAAAACCACTATACCAGAAGGGTTTGCTTGTAGTATACCTTCTAGTCAGAAGAAAATGAAAACATCTCTGAAAGGAGATGACATCATGCAAAGATGCAAATATTCTGTTTTTTTTTACATATAATATTCAGTGTTTGCATAAAAAGTAAAAAAAAAAAAAATCAGGCATGCCAAAACAGAAAGCCATAAAACTAAAATCTCAAGGGGAAAGGAATAACAAATCTATGTTATCTAGATGTTGGGGTTTAGAGAAAAAGACCTTAAAATAATGAATCATTGTGTAGAATAAAATAGAGGAAAAATATATGTTAGATGAAGAGATTTTTTTTTAAAAAGAACAGTAAGGAAAGAAAAGAGTCAAACAACATGATTACTTAATTTAATTGGATTGACCTTTGTAGAAACTGCACACATCCATTGAAGAATACTTGTTTTTTTTCTAGAGGCATATGAAACTTTTACCCAAAATAGATCCTGTGCTATTTATTTAGTAAGGCAAGTCTCAACAAATTTCAAAGGATTAAAATTATATATAGTGTATTCTCAGGCAACAGTGGAATTACACTCTAAATCAATGACAAATATTTCTTAATTACTTGAAATCAGGTCACATACTTTCCAATTCCTAATATTTTAAAGAGAAAAAAACTTAACAAAAATTAGAAAACATTGAAATAAATAATAATGGTAATACAATAGATCAAAGTGTGGTTAAGCTAAAACAGTGTTTGGAAAGAAATTTATGGCTCTTAATGTATATATTAGAAGAGAAGAAATATTAAAATCAATGTATCAGTATTCTAACTTATATGGGGGGGGTAGAGCAGGGAACCTACCCAGCAAATCATACCCCAAAACAAAAGGAAAGCAAAGAGTAAAGACAATGTTTTAGTCAGATTTTTTTTGCTTCTGTGACCAAAAGACCTGACAAGAACAATTATAGGAGGAAAAATTTATTTAGGAGTTATCATATCAGAGGTCTCAGTCCATATACAGCTGGTACCATTGCTGTGAGCCCAAGGTGAGGTAGAATTCACGGGATAAGGGTGTGGTGAAGGAAAGCAGCTCAGGTCATGGTGCCAGGAAGCAGAGAGAGAGAGAGAGAGACTACCTTCACCGTGGACAAAATTTAAACCCCAAAGGCACGCCCCCAGTGACCCACCTGCTCCAGTCACCTTCTACCTTCTATAGTTCCACTCAGTTGATCCCTATCAGAGGATTGCTGAACTGATTAACTTAAGGGTCTCATAACCTCTTGTGAAATGATTTTTTGTTCTTTCATTGTCTCACACATGAGCTTTTGGAGGACACCTCATATCTAAATCATAACAGACAATAGCAGTAATCAATGAATTAGAAAACAGATGCACAATAGAAAATAAGAACACAGCCAAAGAGCCTTCTTTAAGATAGTAATTTAATTGACAAGCCCTGAATAAGACAGAACTTGACTACACATTTTGCAGACATTAAAAAGTTGAAGAATTTCATTGAAGCACATAAATTCCTTGAAATATAGAACTTATCAAAACTGATCCAAGAAGAACATTTGACTTTATGCCTGAAATACAACAACAACCAAAAATAAATAATAAATAAATAAATAAATAAATAAATAAAACTGAATCAATTTTCAAAAACTCTCCTGCAAAGAAAACTATGATAATTCTCTACACATTTATGAAAGAAATAATAGCAATCCTACAATTACTCATCAGAAAGGTGGTGGTGGGGAGGGCATTTCCAAGCACATTTTATTTCAAGGATATCAGAAGAATGGATTTTTTGTTGTTGTTGTTATCAGGGGTTGAACCCAGGGATGCTTAACCACTAAGTCACATCCCCCACCCTTTTTTATTTTATTTTATTTTATTTTGAGACAGGGTCTCACTGAGTTGCTCAAAGCCACACTAAGTTGCTAAGGCTGGTCTTGAACCTTCCTGCCTCTGCCTCCGGAGCTGCTGAGATTAGAGGCATGTACCACCATGCCTGACAGCAGAATGGAGATTTACAGGCTAATCTTTGTTATGAACAAAACCCCCCAAATCCTAAACCAATGATTATTAAGTTGAATAAAGTGAATAAAAAGGAACCAAGTAGAATTTATTTGAGGAATGAAAGGTTGCTTAACAATGGAAAATTGATCAAAACTATTTTACACATTAACAAAATGACAGAAGGACACTTTAACACAATTTTTTCAGAAGTTGATAGTTTCAGTAGAAAGAAACCTCAACAGCACTGTAAGAATATGAATAATTCACTTAATTATCTTGATACAATATCTATACAAAACTTTGCATCAAACAATAGAAGGCCTAAATTATTTTCAGGCATGCACACAGATAAAACGTTCTCCTAACCCTAACTTTCAATAATGACACAATGGTGGGCGGGGGTGGCTCAAGCCGTAGCGGGCTCACCTGGCATGCGTGCGACCCAGGCTCCATCCTCAGCACCACATACAAACAAAGATGTTGTGTCTGCCGAAAACTAAAAATTAAATATTAAAAATTCTCTCTCTCTCTTTCTCTCTCTCTTAAAAAAAAAGAAAAAAAAATGACACAATGGGGCTCCTAAAAATTCTGAAGATTTCCCACAAAATTCATTCAGTAGCTACAAACAATTGATAAGGAATTGATTAAAACATTGAAACAACACAATTTTTGTTTTTTGAAAGAAAGGCAATATGTAACAATTCCTAATTTACAGAGGTAATTATAACATAAGATATTTTGTATGGAATATAGCAAAGAGACCATAAATATTTTATAGTACATTTATTTTAAAGTAGTGCTGAAAAATAAATGGAATAAAGTTTCAAGTCAAGGAGATAAAAGGAAAAAATAATTAGAGCAGCTAGGATACAAATCAGAAATTAATGAAGTTAATAAAATTTATTTAAAAATAAAGGAGAAAGAAATTATCAAAAGTCACAAGCTGATACTTGAATAAGTGGTAAAATATACAAAATCTGACAAATTAATTGAGAAGAAAAAGGAAATAACAATTAAATACTGAACAAAATTTTAAAAAGAATATATTACAAATAGAGTCAAATTCTTAAAATTCATAAAAGCACACTATCAACAACTTTTGCCATTAAAAAATTTGTGTGATGTAAAAAAATGCACATAATACAAATGATAAAACTGAACAAAAAATAAACTTTAACACTTCAAAAAAGTTTAATTAATGGTAAAAGAATGTCTCAATATAGGACAGCTTTAAAGGGAATTTCTTCTAAACTAAGTGGAAAAGATCATTCCTTTCATGTACAAACTAATTCAGAAAATAGAAGGGGCAAATCACCTAATTCATTTATTAAAGTTAAAATTATAGCCCAATATTGATGTGTTCCTAAACACATAAACCCTTAATGTTATCATAGCAAATAGAATTTATCACAGTACTATATATATATAAAATTGAGCAAATAAAACTATTTCTAAGAAAAGAACAATAATTAAGCATTAAGAATCTGTTAATGCAATTTATCAAATTAATAGTTTTAAGGAACTATAGGGTAAGGTGGGCAAAAAGGAGAATCCAGCTTCAAAAAATATTTAATTTATTTTATATTGAAAAGATCTGAAGTAATTACAACGAAACCTTTTCTCATCTGGGAGTGGGTAACTGTATCTATTATATTATTCTCTGTATGTTTTGATTTTGGAATTTTACAGTCTCCTCTCATTAGGCTGCAGCCAAGGTTTCCTCTATTATCAATGTGGATAAAGCTATTTCTTATTGAAGAAAGGCGGTACAAATCAACCTCCTACTCGTTTGGTTCCTTCAATTACAGTGGGGCTTTTGCCTTTGCTTATAAAAAATAAAATAAAAGCCATCTGTGCTGCAGCAAATAAGAAAGTCAGATTGACCTCACAGGTCAGGAGTGACTTTCTCTGAGGATTCTTTGTTCTTTGCTCAGTTTGGGGATTTGAAATGACAACTCTCTCTGCATGAGAAGGAAAAGCCTGTTCTCCTAAAGAAAATTGTGGCTTACGTGGCTGGAGGAAACCCAGATCCCAGGACCTCGTTCAGGTTGGGAGGTGAAATGCCGCTGCTTCATGACATTTTGTGTTCTCCTTTAACATTAAATGTCCATTCCGGGCTGCTGGCCTTATATAAAACTGCCTCGGAGCCACTATTTGAGGTATTCATCTCCACATGATCTTCTTTCACCTGATGTGCCATCTGTCTGTCTCCTTTGAGAGACCCAGAGGAGAAGCAAGGGTGGAATTTAATCACTGAGTCTCTGAGCTATTGAGCTCCCAGTTGCTGAGATTCAGCTAAGTGCTTGAATCCTCCCCCTCCCCGGGAAGGACTGAGCCAATTTTTTTTGCACGTAAAATCATACCTATTTTTTAAAAATGATTAATTTTCTTGCCCATCATCATCAAATTGGATTAAAGTGATGCTGTTGATGATAGTACTAATTTCAGCAAATCTCAGAAGTGTTAGTCTTTTTCACGTCTTCAGACTTGCCAGGCTTATCTGGGTGACTTCAGTTTCCCTCTGGATAAGAGGTGACCTGAGAGTACGAAACAAGATAATATGTGTCAACAATTTAGCACAGTGGCTAATATTGATAAATTGATCTGTTAGTTAACCTATGGTCTCTACCCCTAACTCTAATTTTTTTTTTTTTTAATTTGGCAGAGATCACAAAAGGTAGGATCGAAAGACAAGTTCCAGGTCCACTGAGGGACTTTGAGGAGGTAGGTAGGCTTCGAGTTGTCACCATGACAGTTTTAGAAGGATCTGAGTTATCCTAGAAGGCACAGCCTGAAGACCCAAGTAAGAGGGAAGCCTGCCTCAGGCCTTAGAATTAGAGTGAGCAAACCAGCCCTACTGAAAAGGCCAAGATAGTTACATGCACTGGGCTTTGTGGACTATTTAGGGCTTCTGTCACCTATTCTTCATCTCTTTATATTTCTTTGGTTTTTCTATGGTTTTCTAAAAATGTAAAATAATCCTTATCTCAAAGGCCTTATAGAAACAGATTGTGGACTGGAATTGGCATGCAGGCTAGATTACTGATTCCTGCTGGACATGACCCCATCTGGCTGCCTGCCTTTGGCACAAGGAGTCCCTGAGTCAAGGAAATACACCCCCACACTTTCTTACCTGCTTTCTGACTTTGCCTGTGTACCAGAGAATTTACCTCCAGGGTTTGCACTGGATTCTGTATCAGGTCCTTCCTCCCAAGGTTCCCTAGGTCTGAGGAGTGCCCAGGGAGGGTTGCTTAAGAGGAGTTACATGGACAGAGTTTGGGAGTAATGGTTGGGACCTCAGCACATTTGTGCACAAAGTCCTTGCAGTAGAGGGCTGAGGCAAAATGGAGTCTGCTGTGGGATTAGACCTGAGGCCAGCTCTCCCCTGGCTATCTTGCTTTGACCTAGAACTCCAGGATGTTTAAGAATTTTAAACTTAAAAGTGGTTATTATGTCATGTAGGTTGTTATGCAATGGACTATATACCCTTATTTTGATTAGTAGCCTGTGAGTAGTTTGTTTGCAGCTTTTAAAAACTTAGGCCAGTGGTGCTTTATTTGTAGTTTTACTCCATACCCCATAAATATTGAGAGCAAAACTGTCCCAAGATATCTAGTATCTCAGATCCCTTAATTCAGTGTTAAAAACTCAAGTGCTTATCAGAGTCTGAGTAATTAAGATCAAGTGTTAGCAGAAAATATACACACAGGATAGCTGCTACCAATGTCCAGGGACTGATGTTAGAGAAGAGCAATGGCCCAGTGTTGCAACAGTTCTACTTTTCTCAAAAAGTTTAGAATATGAATTTATACATAAAATCTTCAAATTTTTAAAAGTTGACAATGACTGTAAAATTTTAAAGTCCACGTTGGTCGAACTTCTCTGTGGGCTGGAGTTAGTCCATGGAATGACATCTTGTGTCCCTGGAAGACCTTGACTAGTTCAGATTTCCTAGGAGGGGAAGCTCTTCTTCCATTGTTACTCATCTAGGGCAGACTTCTCGTGTATTCTTCCTGAGCTGGAGATACAATGGAAAGAGCACACAAAGAGTGATTTAGGAGATTTAGCCTCTGAGTCCTGAACTGCCTTCACTGTTCTGTGAGATCCTTCTTTTGCTCAGCTGAAAGTATTGGCTAGATCTTTTAGTTTCCTTACAACTTTGATATTTCAGATTTTTTAAAAAAATTGTTATCAGTGATGTGATAAACTGTAGTGCCTCAAAAGCTATTATAAACTTATTCCCTATCACATCTTTTTCCTATTAGGTATATGGTAATAGGAATTTGTTGAAATCGTGAGTTTGCAAGTCATTTCAATACAATGTTACTTATATTGTGTCAATAAAAATATCATCTTTAGATTTTCCTTTCATTCCTATAAAATATTCCTTAATATAAATAGTCTCCAAAAAGCATCATCATTACCCTTGTTTCTTCCACTGGGGCAAATGCCCCAAAATTATACAATAAGTAAGTTATGAAAACACATTTTGCATATTGTTTCTTATATTTTTGTCCTTGAGACTAAGTTGTATACAAAACCTGGATTCTCTGCTGCCAGGACAGAGTCCTTAGACTGAAGCAATGCAGCAAATGTAATGTGGTTGATCACATTTTCAAAGATGTGATAATGTGCCACAGAAATGATGTCACAGTCTATCAATAAAGGAGAAGACAAAGAAGGTTTTTTAAAATCCTGAGCTGAGTGTCAGGAGATACCAGGGAGTAGTTCTGGAGATTTGGGCAGACATGTGAGGCCCATCTATCAATTATGAGCAATGTCACAAACCATTTTTAAGTAAACATTTTTTCACTTAAAAAATTTATTGACCTACAATTTACATACCACAAAATTCACACATTTTAAAGTGTACATTTCAGTATATTTACAGTTAAATGACCCCTCAAGTCTAATTTTAGGACATTTCCAGCACTCTAAATACATCTCATGCTCATTTACAGTTACTCCTCTTTCCCACCTCCAGTGTTGGGCAAGCACTAATTTTCTCTCTGCCCCCATATAATCATTTTTTTCTTGATATTTCATATAAATGAAGTCATAAATGTAATTTTGTGCCTGGCTTCTTTCACTTAGTGTAATGATTTTAGGTTTGTCCATGTTGAATTATTTTGTTTCCTTTTATTGCTGAATAGTATTCATGAAAACATCACATTTTGTTGTTCTGCTTATCAGTTAATGGACATTTGGGTTGTCTGCACCTTTTGGCAATTGAGGATAATGCTATCATGAATATACATGTACAAGTCTGTGTGTGAGAGCTAGTCAATTTTGATTTGATAAAGAATTAAGATTTGCAGCTAAGTTGCCTTTCACTCCTTGTCATATAAATTTGAGAGAAATCAGCATATATCCATGTAAAATCACTCTGGCTTGTATCTTGTTGTAAGAGTGAAAAGAATGAATTTGCAGAAATCAAACAGGCAAGGGGAAGTGGCTTTGGGGCAGTCTCAGGAGTTTACCAGGCAGGTGAACATCATTTGTCTCATAGAAGGAAAAGACTGAGAGTGGTTCTTTTTGATCAGTAAGATGGTTGTCTCTGAATGGATAAGATAATTTTTCAGGGGACCTACGGGAGGAGTGCCTTGGTCCTGGGAGGACTCTTTGTTCATTCAAAGACAGTTATCAGAGTTGTTTTTTTTCCCCCTCTTCTTTCTCTATGCTCTACTATCTTCTTTTTGCAGAAATGACCTAGAGATTTCTGTCTCAGCCCTCTGCCCACCCTAATCCAGAGATGACAGCAGAGTGGAACATGATCTCTGCCTCCCTCCATCTGAGACTTAGGGTTTTATTATTAACACCAACAGGTAAACATAACGAGAAACAAAACAATGTGTGCAGTAGCAGTGTGTCCTCAGAACATACAGTAGCAAGACAGTAGTTACTCCCTGATCTGGCATGACATCTGGGAGTCCCTTTCCTCTTTTATTCTGCAATAGCCTTGTTAGTCAGCAAGCTTCTCTCTCCGAGATGATTTCTGGCCAGTGCTGTCATTCTTAACATGTTTCCTGGATTGGTGAATCCCCCTTTCTTTCCATTGTTTCTTCAGCCTTTCTCTTTAAATAATTTGTCTCTTTAGGACCCAAGACAGAAGACAGAGGAAGCGGGGATGTATGAATTGGTCTGAAATTTCTCAGCTCAAATAGATTTTTAGGGTCTCAGATGAATCCCTCTCCAGTAAATGCAAGAAACAGCAAATGGGGTTGGACTCTTGACTGCAATCCAAACACCTTTATGCTTCCAATTGTCAGCCTCTACTTTCAACATTGCCAGAGGTAATGGTGAGATTTTTAAGAATGATTTTTTTTTAAGCATAGTCTTTCTTCTTTTTGAAGAAAGATTCGAGTGAAAACTGATAACCCTGACGATACTCCATGCTTGGGATCATTACTGTTTGCTTCTTCCTATTCTCCATGATCATTTAAAATACAAAAATGATAAAATAAATCAGAGGGTTGTTTTGCTTTAGAAGAGCAGCATCGTGCCATCTTTCCAGAATGTTAATGGTCATAATGACATCTTTAAGAGAGACCTAGGAGCCAGTTAGCCAGGAACATTTGACATACCAGATTAAATTTCTTTTAAATCCAAACTCAAACTGTAGTGAGCAGTATTTCAGTAATACCTTATTATGAAACAATGACATCAATAGAGAGGTTTCATGTGGCCATCTCCCATCCCCCTCCCTTTTTTCACTCATTTAATTGGAATTCTTTGGGTGTTTTTGTCAGTTCTGAGTTTGAGTCTTGGTTCTACATAGCTGTTACGTGACCTTTCTAAGATATTAATAAAGAAGCTGATCATGATTTTATTCTCTTTTAATGCTGAGTAATATTCCAAAATCATGGCATTTGCAGGTAAATGGATGGAGTTGGAGAATATCATGCTAAGTGAAGTAAGCCAATACCCCCAAACCAAAGGCCAAAAGTTCTCTCTGATAAGTGGATGCTGATCCATAATGGGGGTGGGGAGGAGCATGGGAGGAATGGAGGAACTTTGGATAAGGCAAAGGGGAAGGAATGGAAGGGTGGGGGAATGGAGGTAGGAAAGATAGTGGAATGAGATGGACATCATTACCCTAGATACATGTATGAAGGCCTGAATGGTGTGACTCTACTTTACAACCAGAGATATGAAAAATTGTGCTCCATTTGTGTACTATGAATTGAAATGCATTCTGTTGTCTTACACAACAAATGAGAACAAATAAATAAAATAAAAAAAGAATGAGTGAGTTAAAAATGGGCAAACTACCTCATAATGGGAACTTAATAATAATTTAGTAAAATTAAAAAAAAAAAAAGAGGCTGATCAGTTACCCTGGTTTTCTCAGGACTGGAGAGATTCATGGACCAAGGGGTTTTAGTGTTATAAGTAGGAACTCAGGCAAAACAGGGCAAGTTAGTGATCCGTTAAAAACGCAGGGCATCAAATAAAACCCATTGGCAGGTCACTCTAAGGATTCTGAAACAATAGTAGAAAGGATAGTAAAAAGTAAACTTTAAAGAAACAGAAGCTGGTTTTATTCAACTTATTTGGATAGTCTTTCCACTTGATTTTTCTTCATTTGACTTTCTACTACAGCTGAGGAATCAAATCTTCAGGAAAAACAAGAGTCAAATTAGTATGGATTAGTGCTCCGTTATTTTATATAATGAAGATTAAAAAATAATTGTGGTAAAATATACATAAAAATTGTCATTTTAATAACTTTTAAGTGTACAGTTCAGTAGTATTTAGGACATTGACATTCTTTTTTTTAAAGAGAGAGAGAGAGAGAGAATTTTTTAATATTTATTTTTTAGTTTTCGGTGGACACAATATCTTTATTTTATTTTTATGTGGTGCTGAGGATTGAACCCAGCGCCTCACGCATGCCAGGCGAGCGCGCTACTGTTTGAGCCACATCCCCAGCCCAACATTGACATTCTTTTCAGCCAATTCCCAGAATCCTTTTCATCCTGCAAAACTGAAACTCAATAGCTACTTTTCCTTTTTAAAAATGTATTCACTAATTTTTATTGGTGTTTTACACTAATACATAATAGGCATTCATTAGACCACATTCATGCATGCACATAATTTGATCATTCCCCAGCACCTTCCCTTTGCAACTCTACACCTACTGAACAACAACTCTCCATTGCCCTCTCCCTTCCGACCTGGCAAACACTCTGTCTCTGTAACTTGACTTTAGGTACCTCATCTACAGCATTTATCTTTTTGTGTCGGGCTAATTTCATTTAGCATAATGTCCTCAAAGTTTATCCATCTTTTAGCACATGTCAGAATTTCCTTCCTTTTTAAGGTTGAACAATATTTCATTGTATATGTGTGTGTGTGTGTGTGTGTGTGTGTGTGTGTGTGTGTGTGTGTGTGTTTAATTCATACATGCATCTTTCTATGGATACTTGAATTATTTCAACCCATTAGCTATTATGGATTATGCTTCCATGAACAAGAGTGTATACATTTCTCTTTGAGACTCTGCTTTCAGTTCTTTTGGATACATATTCAGAAGTGGAATCACTAGATGAATTATGCTTCTTAATTGTGGATTTTTTTTTTTTTGGTACCAGGGATTAAATCCAGGGGTGCTTAACCACTGAGCATTATCCCCAGCCCTTTTTATTTTTTATTTTGAGACACAGTATTTATTTTAGATGATGTTAGAGTCTCACTAAGTTATTAAGGCTAGCCTCAAACTTGTGATCCTCCTGTCTCAGCCTCCTGAGTTTCTGAGATTACCGTCGGGATGGGCTGCTTCTTAATTTTTAACACACACACAAATAACCTTAAAATATTATTGAGACACAGATTCTTATTCAGTAGGTCTAAAGTGATGAGTTAAATTCCATTATTTCTGTCAAGCTCCCAGGGTATGTCAACGTGGTTGGTGGAAAGACCACACTGGCATAGAAAAAGACAAAATACTGGCATAGACAAAAGTCAAATAGCTTGGACGTGAAGAGAATTGACTATGTAACTCCTGGCCCTGCCAATGACTTAGGTATGACTACGAGTAAGTAACCTAAACTCCCGGGCCTACTATGTCATTTAAAAAAATGAGGTCTTGGGCTAGCTAACTTCAAGGCCTTGCCCTTCTGTAGTACTCTGTGTTAGCCTGTCTGCAGGTGATAAGTTTTATTTTCTTTTACATACTTGCAATAACAGGTGGGAAACCATAACTCCTGTGTTGCATACCTGGAAGATTTGCTGGTAGGTGCGTAGAGCCATGAAAAATTGGATCCAAAGGCATCCATTATCAAAACAATGAGGAAGCAGGAGTAAATAGACTCACACAGGAAGTGGGGCCTCCTCGACTGTCAGTCATATTTCTGAGGGTTCTTACTGCCTCCCCCCACCCCGGGCAGCTGTGCCAACCATTTTTATTTAAGAGAAGCAGCGGCAGAGCAATTCTGTGGTGAACTACAGTGGAAAAAACTTTCATCTGGAACTGTATTGAATGGAGGGTGCTTCTCTTCTAGTTACATAGCCTTCCTGGTTCAAGGGCAAGCAAGGTGAAGGGAGATGAATTTAAGGCCAGAGCCACACTGTGCTGGGAAATGGCTTGCCATCAGGTGGCAGGGGAAGAACTGCTTCATAGCATTTGCCAGTGTGTCAATCTTCCCACATACCCACTTTCCATCGGCCAGTAGGAGACCAGGTGGTTGAGAGCGTTTCTGCCATCTTAACCAGAGCCTCTCATGAGCTGGTACAAGCGAGCTGTAGCACACTGCTGAAAAAGTCAGTTTCCTATGACTGACATCAGGATTAGATACGAGAAAGTGTATTGATGATCTCTTTTTGCCCACTATTGTGGAGATTCTTCACTTTGAAAATTAAAACCATCAGGGTAATGTTTTAAAAATAGTAATGGAAATCAAGAGACTCTGCGTCTGATAGAAGAAAAAGTTGGCCCCGATCTACATATTGTGGGTTCGGGCTCCAAATTCCTTAACAGGACACCCATAGCACAAGAGTTAATAACAAGAATCAACAAATGGGACTTACTTAAACTAAAAAGTTTTTTCTCAGCAAGAGAAACAATAAGAGAGGTAAATAGGGAGCCTACATCCTGGGAACAAATCTTTACTCCTCACACTTCAGATAGAGCCCTGATATCCAGAGTATACAAAGAACTCAAAAAATTCGACAATAAGATAATAAATAACCCAATCAACAAAGAGGCCAAGGACCTGAACAGACACTTCTCAGAGGAGGATATACAATCAATCAACAAGTACATGAAAAAATGCTCACCATCTCTAGCAGTCAGAAATGCAAATCAAAACCACCCTAAGATACCATCTCACTCCAGTAAGATTGGTAGCCATTATGAAGTCAAACAACAACAAGTGCTGGCGAGGATGTGGGGAAAAGGGTACTCTTGTACATTGCTGGTGGGTCTGCAAATTGGTGAGGCCAATTTGGAAAGCAGTATGGAGATTCCTTGGAAAGCTGGGAATGGAACCACCATTTGACCCAGCTATTGCCCTTCTGGGACTATTCCCTGAAGACCTTAAAAGAGCGTACTATAGGGATACTGCTGCATCGATGTTCATAGCAGCACAATTCACAATAGCTAGACTGTGGAACCAACCTAGATGCCCTTCAATAAATGAATGGATAAAAAAAAATGTGGCATTTATACACAATGGAGTATTACTCTGCACTAAAAAATTTGACAAAATCATGGCATTTGCAGGGAAATGGATGGCATTAGAGCAGATTATGCTAAGTGAAGCTAGCCAATCCCTAAAAAACAAATGGCAAATATCTTCTTTGATATAAGGAGAGCAACTAAGAACAGAGCAGGGAGGAAGAGCATGAGAAGATTAACATGAAACAGGGATGAGAGGTGGGAGGGAAAGGGAGAGAGAAGGGTAATAGCATGGAAATGGAAGGAGACCCTCATTGTTATACAAAATTACATATATATAAGAGGAAGTGAGGGGAAAGGGGAAAAAAAGGGAGAGAAATGAATTACAGTAGATGGGGTAGAGAGAGAAGATGGGAGGAGAGGGGAGGGGGGATAGTAGAGGATAGGAAAGGTAGCAGAATACAACAGTCACTAATATGGCATTATGTAAAAATGTGGATGTGTAACCGATGTGATTCTGCAATCTGTAAACGGGGTAAAAATGGGAGTTCATAATCCACTTGAATCAAATGTATGAAATATGATATGTCAAGAGCTTTGTAATGTTTTGAACAACCAACAATAAAAAAAAAATCGTAATGGTCAGACCCTATCTCAAACCACTTAAATCAGAAATTCTTGGGGTTGAGGGATAGGCAGAAAACTTCCTCAAGGGTTTTAACATGCAGTAGGGTTGAACACAACAACATTCTTAACAGTGGAAAAGATCTGATTGCATTCAATAATTGAGGTTCTTTCTCTTGCCAAGAGAGTAACAGAGTCAATGAGTAAAACTTAACAGAAGCAAATGGGTATTCTCCCAATCTACTGGAAAAACTATGTTTGGGATACGAGAGTTTCAAAATTAGAATACTAAGGAGTAGATTAAGTCACAGCTGATCACATGCGCCTGATCAGGCTGTATCTATTATTCTGAGGCTGGACATTAAAAAGAACCCACAGGTTAAGAAAGGCAAAAACTAATGGGCTGTTGATGACTATGCCCATTGAATGGCGGCTATGCTATCCTTAATCCTATTCCATATAACCAGGCCTAGCAGATCTTTAAGAAGAGAAGGGAAATTGGGTATGAAAATGGGAAAATGGAAAGAAAGGAGGTTGTGATTAAAGAGGTGAAATTTAGAATTAAAACTTTTAGAATTTTGGAAAGGATTCAGTAAAAGCTGGAGCTGGGTGTGTGGGCTGTTAGAAAAGAACAGAGGCAGAGGTCACTGGAGTAGCTGAGTCATCCAAAACCAGAAAATTCTATGGAGCAAATGATGTGTGAGTTGTCAGAAGTCCTCCCCAGATGATGGAAGGGGGTGGGTGGAGGAAAGAAGGGGCAAGAAGGTGAATAATATTCTAAAAACTTTGAACATCTGCCACATGCTAGTATCTCAGGAGATCCTTCATGTGTATTTTCTCATTTAATTCTCAACTCAGTCTTTGGAGGTAGTGATTATTATAATTTTTGTAATTGAGAAATTATGGCTTATTGACATTAAGTATTTTTTTCCAAACTTGTGCAATGTGTTGTAATTGTAACTAGTTTGCAAAATCAAATCTTCTGACTCTATAATCCATTCTTTTTTTTAATGATGAATTTTTTAATTTATATACCACAGCAGAATGCATTACAATTCCTATTCATATAACAACAGAATGCATTACAATTCTTATTACAAACATAGAGCACAATTTTTTATATCTCTGGTTGTATACACAGTATATTCACACCAATTTGTGTCTTCACACATGTACTTTGGATAAAAATGATCATCACATTCCACCATCATTAATTACCCCATGACCCCTTCCTTCCCCTCCCACCCCTCTGCCCTAAATAGAGTTCTTCTATTCCTCCCATGTTCCCTCTCCCTATCCCACTATGAATCAGCCCTCTTATATCAAAGAAAACATTCAGCATTTGTTTTTTTGGGATATAACCCATTCTTTTAATCACTATGCCACTTCTTCTTTTTATCATTATAATTATTAGCACATATTAATTGCACAAGTTAGTGGGTTTCATTGTGACATTCCCAAAAGTGTGCATAACATTCTTTGATTGTATTCATCCTCCCAATGCCCTCTTCTCCTCCTCCCTCTTCCGGCAACTCACTTCCTGTTTCTTAATAATCCCCCTTCTACTTTAATGTTGTTTTGAAAAAATCACTTTATTGTTTTTCTAGATTCTGTGTATTAGAGAATACATGTGATACTTGTCTTTCTGAGGCTTTTATTTCATTTATCATGATAATCTTTTTTTTTTTCCTGAAAATGACATGATTTCATTCTTCCTTATGGGTAAATAATACTCCGACAAACTTCTCTTTGTCAAACATATATCATACACTTGCCATTTTTCTAGTTTCATTATCTCCTTGAATTCCACAAAAAATGAAATTTTGCTATACTTCACAGATTAAAAAAAGAAAAATAAGGCAGCAGTTAAATGACATTCCACGGCCAAAGTTGGTAGAAAACCCAGGACCAATACTAAAATTTACAAAAGGCTGCAAAGACCATGATGAATCCCAAAGTCCTGGTGGAAAAATTCTTGAGGATTTGGGGAGATGTCATGAAGGTCAATAGATGAGCGTGTGCAAAACAGGAAAATAATCAGGTAACTAGACAGTATATGATTTTCCGGTAAAGGCAGGTTAATTGGCACTACTTTTACCCTTCTGTGCAAACAACTATAAAACTGGAAAAAATTTGAGATAACTGTTTTCAGATATCTAACTTCTGAAAGTAGGACAATGCAAGATGGCACTCCCATATTTGCCCTGCCTCTTTACCTGGGGACAATCTCCTGATTATGAGATAGAGGTGGAGTTAAAGCAGAGCATCATGGTTCTGTTGATCCCAGGAAGGAGGGAGGGAGGGAGGGAAAGAGGGAGGAGGGAGGGAGGGAGGGAGGGAGGGAGAGAGAGAGAGAGAGAGAGAGAGAGAGAGAGAGAGAGAGAGAGATCAAGAACTTTATATGGAGATTTTCTATATGTTCTGGGCTGAGATCTGATTGAGAAACTGTCACAGATCAGGAGACTGGGGAGGTGCGACGACTAAATACAATGTAGTATCCAGATTGTATCCTGGAGGCAGAAAGAGAACATTTGTGGAAACACTAATAAAATACAAAGAATACAAAGAATCATATTATAATTGAATAAAATATCTATAAGAATCACTAATATTAAACAAGGGAATACATCTCCAAATAATCCACAAGTCAAAGAAAAACATCATAAGGGAAATTAAAGAGTATTTTAAACGGAATAACAAGGAAGGAAAAAACTATTAAAATTTGTGAGTTACAGTTAAAGTGGTACTTAGAGAAAAATTATTTCTTTAAATATTTTTAGTGACAAGTTATATATCAATGATTTATTTTCTAGCTCAAGAAACTGTAGTGGGTAGGGAAAAGGAGAAAATTGAACCCAAAGTAGGGGGAAGGAAATACTATATATGAATGAATTAGATAAATAACAACACAAGAAAAATTAAACCTAAAAGTTTATAAGATTCATAAAATTTACAAACCATTTCACTGAGGAAGAGAAAAAGAAAAAGGAAACACAAATTACCAATATCAGAAATGAAGTGAGTATTCTTTCTACAAGACAAATGGATAATATGCTAATTTATAAGCATCTTTGGAGGATACCAAAAGTAAAATAAAAGACTTATGCTGAAGAATTTCATAACTTAGATGAAATGATTGAATTCTTTAAAAAAATGCAATTAAACAAAACCAAGTCAAGAAGAAAAACTTGAAAAGTATCATACTATGAAAGAAATTGAATTTGTAACCCCAACCCTTCCCATACAGAAAACCCCATGAAGAGAATGTGTCACTGCTATTTAACATTTAGGAAATAAAATATCAACCTATACAAATTCTTCAGAAACTAGAGGAGAAAATTCTAAACTATTTATAAGTTATAAAAGAAGAAACAGAGAAAGAATGAAAAGAAACTAAATTGAACTCTATCAAAATTCAAACTTGTCAAAAGACATTAAAAATGAAAAGGTAAACTCCAACTGAGAGAAACTACTTGTGTGTATATATACGTAAATAATAGAGAACTTGAATCCAATATACAAAGTATTACCATAATTCAATGTAAAATATCAACCAACCCAAGAAAAATGTGTAAAAGGCTTGAACAAAGACCTTAAAAAATGAAGATATACAAATGGCCAATAATCATATGAAGTATATAAATATAATTAGTTATTTTGAGAGAAGTAAATTGAAATCAACATTTTAGTTAATTTTTTGTAAAACGGTTAAAATAAAATATAGGACAATGCCAAGAACTATCAAAGATGTGATGCTATTAAAGATCTTTCTCAAAAAAAAAAAATAAATAAATAAAGATCTTTCTCTCATTGGTGCGAGTGAAAATTGTACATACTTTTGGAAAAGAGTATGCCAATTTCTTTAAAAGTTAGATGTGCACCTACCGTATGATTCAGTGACTCCATTATGTCCATAAAATATCAATATAATAGCTTTATAGCACTTTTTTTGTAATAACCCAAACATGAACCATCTCAAATGTATATCCTCAGGTGAATGAATAAACGCATGTGGTATGCTTGTATGATGGCTATTCAGCAATAAAAAGGGAATAAAATACTAATACACCTTGAAATATGGGTGAATCTCAAAAAAATCTCTAAAAAAGTTCAACACAACAGAATATAAACTGCATGATTCCATTGATAAGTTTTGAGATATATGTATTTGTATATACACATACATATATATGTCAATCACTTATTATTCCACAAAGTCATCACTACTACCAAGATAACAAACACACATGAATGGAAGCATACAACAAGTAATTATTTTGTTTGGCTTCTTTTAAGCATAGTAGTTATTTGAGACTTATCCATGTTGTTGTATGTGTTAATACATGTGTTTTTAAATTGCTGAATAGTGAGCCTTTTATAGATATACCCTTATTTATCCATTCATCTGTTTCTCACATGATTTCACTCTTCAGACTCAGCTGAAGAATTCCACAACACTCTCCACAACTCTTTAAGAGTCCTCTTGGTCTGCAGTTCTCCCCTCTCAACTCTGGCTACATTAGCCTCTCTGGCACCCTAGCTCAGGGAGTTCAGTTTTTTTTTTTTTTTTCCCCAGGGAGAGGGTATGGGGGCAGTTCTCCCGGTTTCTAGCTGCAGCCTAGAAACTCTGCAGGTCATAAGATGGGGATATTCACAGTGCTCATCTGTTCCCATTCTCAAGAATCACTGTCCTGGGTTACCTAATGTTCAATCGGTTGAAAACCATTACTTTGCATATTTTGTCCGTTTTTTTTTTTCCCCCTTCTGGAGGGAGAGTAAGTCAGTTTCTATTACTTGATCTTGGTTAATAGCAAATGTTTTCTCAGAATCATTCCTTCTAGCTTTCCAACAGGTCTTCGGTTAAGCAAGCAAACAATAGAATTTTCTTCCCTTGGACTCTTGAAATCATACAGTTTGGTTGAAAGTCAAGTCAGTTTGGTTGAAAGGAGAAGCCAAAGTCAGCAGAAATGATCTCTTTTGTGGTTGCTTCATTGAGGATGACAGGCTCACCATTTATCTTTGTTGAAGAGTCAACCTGGGATCCTTCATGTTCTTTATTGGCTGTTACATATCCCCCCATTCCTAGCTGAGTATCTATCGTATTTGTGACAACATCAACATCAAGAAATTGGTGATATGACTTTGAGTTTTGCTTGTAAAAGGTTATGTTCCTGCGTTTCATCCAGTACTGGCACCTGGAGAACTATGGTATACCTAAACAACTTTGGACTGGGACTGTGTAGTCACAGGTCCAGTTCTAGAGCCACCTTTAATAAACAAATTGACCTTGGGAAATTTTCTTGGCCTCTTTCTGCTTTAAATTTTCCACTTATAAAATTGTTTGTGGTAGGTGAAGTCGTCAACTTTGATTTCCCTTCCAGGGTTAAGATCCTTTACTTCTAATTTGTGTCATGTCTCAATCTTCCATGCAGCTTGTGAAAAAAATGAAGGTTCTGGTCATCTCCGTTTTCTTTTCTCCTGTGAGCGAGGCCTGAGGCTTTCTGAAGGACACAGGGCGATTCAATTCATCCTTGTTTCCTCTATTCTCTTCTGCTGTCTGCAAAGAATTGTGGTTTATGGCAGCTTTTACCTCTATGGTCCTCCAGGGACAGAAACAGGAGAAGGCCAGAGTTAGCAGAAATGATCTCTTTTGTGGCTGCTTCATTGAGAATGACGGGCTCACCATTTATCTTTGTTGAAAAGAGCCAATCAGCAGACGTAGGACCCTGAGCTCCTTCAGGTTCTTTCTTGGCTGATCAGTGATTCATAGAGTCCATTAAAATGCCTGGATGACCAAGAGCTCAATTTTCCCAGACAAAATCTGCTTGGCAGGGAAGAGGCTATTTCTCCTTCTTAGCAACCACTGAAGAGTCAGCATTGGAGGCCGTAGAGGGAGTATATCTCGGCACACTGTATTAACCTTGCTGGCACTGCTTGGTGGCCCTGGTCCAGCAGCTGGCTAGCTGCATTAGGTTTATGATTGTTGAAGCCTAGATGAGTAGTTCTGCGGATGGTGCAGGCATACTTGGTGGCTGGTACATGGAGGCCCTCTAGAACAGGAGAGAGCTGTGTATGGTGAGACCTTTCCCACAAGTTGGAGGTCTGGGTGACTGTTTGATTCCCTTTCCTAATATACAGTGAGAAATATAGAGAGGTTATTTCTAAAATATGAAGGTGAAACATTTATATATCAGTGGGGAGTTCAGGGTTTTCAGATTTTTAACTAAGACTAAAGGCTATTGCATGGGTTTGGTAATGGGTCTAACCCCCATGAACACAGGGATGTGAATATGCTTTGTCACCCTATCAGGTTCCCTTGTAAGTGATGAGAACTATTGCCAATTTCCTTGTCTTCCATGTCCCCTAGTTTCTGATTCTGCTAAGGAAAAATGTTCTTTTTTAAGTCTTTCTCAGTGCCTGACCCAAGTCCGTTTTTGATGTTGATTTGATTTTCTTCCTTACTCCTGTATTTTCTCCTCTCACATCTCAGGGATTCTGCTCCGACCTTTCCCTTCGTCCTCTTTCCTGCCTCCGCGTTGATAGCTCCTTCCCCAGTAGAAAGTAACTTCTGAGAGCTCTCCACTCCAGAATTCTCTGTTGTCTCTGATGAGAATATCAGATCAAATCAGTCAGTGTTGATTTGTTCCAGGTCAGCTCTAGCCACACCTCCATAATTATGATAATCATAATAACAAAAACAACAACAGTTACAATTAACTGAGCACCTACCATGAATTGGATCTCTGTGTTCATTCCCTCTCAACTTCACAGCAACACTATGAGGTGGGTACTCTTATTATAGCCATTGCATAAACCAGGAAATAAAAACTCAGAGAAGTTAACTTCCCCCAGGACAGGGGAAGTATCAGAGACAGAATTCCCACCGAGTCCATCAGTCTTCAGGCTACTGGATTTTTTATTATGTAAAAATATTTCCCCTGGAGGTGGACTTCTTATATTTCATAGGTGACTCACCAAATGTGCACAAGAGATGAAAAAGTAGGATAGGGAGAGGGAGTCATGACTTAGAAATATCTTCCTGATGAAGGGAGATAGGTAGAACCATGAAGGAATTTCCTGTACCCTTAGTGAGGACAGGCAGGGATGCACTTTACTTATCTTCAGTATCATTTTTACCTCTTCAAACACAAAGTGAAGCTTAATGGATAGTTACAGTTTCTGTGAGCTTTAGAGTCGAAACTTTCATATGTAACTCATCTTATAAAAATGTAATAGAGATACATGTACACAATTAGACCAGAAGACTGGCATACATGAGACACTCAGTATCATTCCTTGAGGCTAATATTTCAATCATGGTTCAGCAGAAGGTACAGAAAGATCTATATTAAAAATCAAGAAATAGGGCTGGGGTGTAGCTCAGTGGTAGAGTGCTTATCTAGTATGCACGAGGCCTTGGGTTTGATTCCCCGCATCCAAAAAAAAAAAAAAAATCTAGACACCTTTTCATCATTTGAATAAAAATAACCAACTGGTTCAGTCAAGGAACTTAAAAACTATGACCTTAGGATGACATGCTATATTCTATTTGACAATTCAAGTAGACCTTAACCTCCTGTCTAGATTTTGCATACATGAAGTGTCTCAGAAATATGCTATTAATAGCTCATGCAAGGGCAATGATAATGAAATCTACATAACTATATTTTTATGGCACCTTTCACAAAGGCATTTTTATTTTCTTAGAAGAGTGATTATTCATGCTATTCTGGGTTAGGTCAAATGTTCTTGACAGAGGGCTTTCAGAGGTGAGCCCCTCAGTGGGAAAGTTCACTGATAAAACTTTGAGTTTCTTTTTGATATCAAGCTGACATTATGCTATAACCTTGATTCCTAACTCCATAGGACAAAATTTTGAGGGGGAGGTGAATTGTTTAGTAGCTAATATAAGAATGTTTACTTATATGAATAGTGCACTGTATCTAATAACATAAAGTATTTGCTTTTTGTATTCCTCTTATCCAATGGATACTTTCCAGAAGGTTGACAATAACATTCTAGGTGTCCCTTTCTATTAATTTTTCTACATATACATATATGTTTTTATATTTTGTTATCTAATATGTTGCTTCATCCCTGGATATAGAGCACAAACACATTTTCTTTTAATCCTTAACTTACAAGCCTGTTAATTAAATCCGTTCAGTATAGCTTCTCAGATATTTTAAATGATCCAAATCATGTTTTTAGGAAATCTTCACCATTCTATTATCTCCCTATCTTGCTCAAAGCCACTTCAAATGGACTTATCATTCTAATAAAAAAGAATATTTACTATGTAAATTGAGTATCAAAATGAAAACTAAAAAGCAATTTTGTTATGATATAAATTTTGGAGCTGCTACCAATTAGGTCAACTCAGATGTATTTATTTTTTGAAAGCTTATTAACATTAATTTGGTAATAATCTTCCCTTCATTTATAATCAATATGTCTAGAGCTGGAAGTAATGAACCAAAATAATAAAAATATTTCTAAGGTGAAAAGGCACAGCTTTCAGACCAACATCATATGCACCTTGTCCTGTCACTGCAACCTCATGATAGCTGACTCCAATCGAGATTTCTAGCAGCACCCCCATGCTGTCACTCAGCACACGCCAGCCTTGAAGGTCAGCTGTCATTCCACAAACAGAGCCTGTGCCTCTGACCATCCTTTCTGTTTCTTTCACCTGCAATCTCTTCCTCCATCAGGAATGGAACCAGTTCCAAATCTATTTCAACAACTCCCTTCCTCCAATCAGCTGAAATTAAATTCTTTCTTCCCTGGGTTCCATGGTGATTTCTGTGTTTTGTTTGTAACTTATTAAATTAATTTTCTTGGGACACACATGAAAATAATCCATTTTAGAGTATTTCTGTCTCTATTACTAAGCAGAAAATTTATCCAAGACAAGAAAACTGTCTTGAGCTTCTCTTGATCCTGTCCAAGTCCTGGTATGGACCAGTTAAACTGAATTGGACGGAGAATATGATTTTCAGTGTAATCGAATTCCATAAGAAGTATTTGCAGACAGAAGTATTTGTGACTTTTAGTGTGATTAAATTCCACAGAAGTAGTGTGTAAGAGTCTGGCAGATTATCCTTTGCTTATTAGGGACTTGACTTTGTATAAACCACCAAATCTGTAAAGTCAGTTTCCTTCATTTGAAAATTCTTCAGTAAATATATGATAATTAGGTAATCCAAATTGGCCTGTCATTGAAAAGGTCGATTCCAAAAAGGAAACCCATATCATAATTAGCTCTAATGAGGCTTTCTTTCTAAGGTTATTACCTTCTCTGATTTGCTCTCTCTTCAACTTGTAATATTTATTCATTAAAAATACTTATGGATTAGCTCTGCCGGCTTATACAGATGGAAGCCTCTCACTGGCAACACCACTCTTTAATGCAGTTAGGGCTAAAATGAGCTTTAATTTCTTGCCATCCTTTTTCCTAGGCTGGGTTGTGGTTTGTTGAAGTCTAAGTAAGCCATTTTCAGATGTTTTTATTTCTTCTGTTCTCCTTTGAATATTATTTTTAAAACGATTTCATCACTACTCTTTGAGAGTCTTCATTAATACTCTGGGATGTTTGCCCACGTGCAGTGGTTCTCAACTGGGGATGATTTTACCTGGGTTTGTCATCTCTGTCATTCTGCCCCAACCACCCCTTTCTTCCCCTTCCCTGACATCACCCCAACAACTCCATCCACCTCCTCAGGAGGTGGGTGGCTTCTCTGAGCTCTCCACTTTGAGTCTCTCAGGAAATGTCTGAAGACAGTATTGATGGTATCAATGAGGCCATGTTACTCTTGGCATCTCATGGGTAGAGTCCAGGGATCCTGCATCCTCAACAAATGATTGAGTCCCAAAAGTCAACAGCCCTGCTGTTGTTCAGTAGTGGTAGGAGCCATTCAGTTATTTCCTGTATACTTTCTTTATAATGACCATTTTACATGGCTCTTAGTGTCTCTCTGTCCACTTGCTGAACATCCCTATGGGAATCTTTAATTAAAATGACAAGTTTCTTTTATATTTCCTACCTGGAAATTAAGGCTTTTGTCCTACTCTTACTATTTATACCATTATATTTTCATAACTATTCACTTTTCCTTTCAATGGATTCTTTAAAGGCAAAGATAGCAATTCTTAAAATGTGTCACTTAAACAAGCAGTACTTGCTCCCTAGAGAGACTTTGTAATAGCTAGAACATCACTGATATGCTGATAGGTCCTTGTTATTGTCATTCAGATTCACTGGATTTTCCAAAGCCATCATATCTTGCCACCTTTGAAGGCAGTCTTAGTTCATTTCCTAATAACATAACACCACAGACTGAGTAAATTATATGGAAAGGAGTTTTTTTTTGGCTCATGGATCTAGAGGTTCAAGGTTAAGGGACTGCATCTGGGAGATGGTCCTCTATTGGTCCTCTAACTGTGGTTAGTCCTGCTGTAGGTAGCCCCAGTGATGAGGTACAAATGGTGCAACTGCAGGACAAGAATTTCCCTACATGTGGGCAGATACATTTCAGTACAGCACTGCCCTCTCCTAGCGGAAGCACAAAAACACCCTCATGCACTGCTGGACAGGTATGAAGGTTGAGATGATTTTCTTGCTGCCAGAAGGTCAAGAACCAGGGTCTGAGTTTCTCTCACCCAGCACTGACAATCGAAGTGGGAAGCAAGAGGAAAGCTCATCCACTCACTTGAGTTCTCTTTTGATTTTTATCCGTCACTCTGCTAACTGTGGGTTCAACTAACTCACATACAACTTTGAACCAAGGCTGAACATCATTTTTACATTTGAACAGCCAAGACCAAGGTTTGTGTTCTATGCTAGGTCAGTTAATTTTTTTAAAACATATTTATATATTTAAAATTTTGATTTGTTATATATGACAACAAAATGCATTACAATTTATATTATGCATTTAGAGCACATTTTTCATATCTCTGGTTGTACACAAAGTAGAGTCACATCCTTCATGTCTTCTTACATGTACTTAGGGTAATGATGGCCATCGCATTCCACCATGTTCCCTACCCCCAAACCCCCTACCTTCCTTCACCTCCCTCCCCTTTGCCTTATCCAAAGTTCCTCCATTCCTCCCATGACCTCCTCTACCACCCACATTATGGATCAGCATCCACATGTCAGAGAAAACATTCAATCTTTGTATTTTGGGGGATTGGCTTACTTCACTTAGCATGATATTCTCCAGCTCCATTAATTTACTTGCAAATGCCATGATTTTATTCTCTTTTAAGACTGAATAAATGGGGCTGGGGATGTGGCTCAAGTGGTAGCGCGCTCGCCTGGCATGCGTGCGGCCCGGGTTCGATCCTCAGCACCACATACCAACAAAGATGTTGTGTCCGCCGAGAACAAAAAAATAAATATTAAAAATTCTCTATCTCTCTCTCTCCTCTCTCACTTTCTCTTAAAAAAAAAAAGACTGAATAATATTCCATTGTGTATATATTCCACAGTTTCTTTATCTGTTCTTCTATTGAAAGGCATGCAGGTTGGGTCCACAATTTAGCTATTGTGGATTGTGCTGCTATAAACATTGATGTGGCTGTGTCACTGTAGTATGCTGTTTTTAAGTCCTTTGGGTATAAATTGAGGGGATATATATATATAGGATATATATATCTTAGTTGACATATAATATACATACACATATATCTGGGTCAAAAGGTGGTTCCATTCCAAGTTTTCCAAAGAATCTCCATACTGCTTTCCATATTGGTTGCACCAATTTGCAGTTCTACCAGCAATGTATTAGGGTGTCTTTTCCTCCACATCCTTACCAACACTTATTGTTGTTTGTATTCTTGATAGCTGCCATTCTGACTAGAATGAGATGAAATTTTAGAGTAGTTTTGACTTGAATTCCTTTAATTGCTAGAGATGTTGAACATTTTTTTTTCATATATTTGTTGATTGATTGCATATCCTCTTCTGAGAAGTTTCTGTTCAGTTCTATGGCTCATTTATTGATTAGGTTATTTTACTTATTTATTTATTTATTTATTTATTTATTTATTTTAGTTGTAGATGGACACAATAACTTTGTTTTATTTGTTTATTTTTACGTGGTGTTGAGGATAGAACCCAGTGTCTCACAGGTGTAAGGCAAGTGCTCTGCCACTGAGCCACAGCCTCAGCCCCAGGTTATTTGTAATTTTGGTGTTAAGTTTTTTAGCTTCTTTATGTATCCTAGTGATTAGTGCTCATTCTGATGTGAATGTGGTAAAAATTTGCTTCCGTTCTGTAGGCTCTATATTCACCTCACTGATAGTTTCTTTGCTGAGAAGAAGCTATTCAGTTTAAGTCCATTTCATTTATTGACTCAATTTTATTTCTTGCACTACAGAAGTCTTATTAAGGAAGTCAGGGCCTAATTGGACATGATGAAGATCTGGGCCCACTTTTTCTTCTTTTGGGCGAAGGGTCCTAGGTCCTTGATCCACTTTGAGTTGAGTTTTGTGCATGGTGAGAGATAGGGGCTTAATTTTATTTTGTTGCATATGGATTTCCAATTTTCCCAGCACCATTTCTTGAAGAGGCTATCTTTTCTCCAATATATGTTTTTGGCGCCTTTGTCTAGTATGAGATAACTGTATTTATGTGAGTTTGTCTCTGTGTCCTCTATTCTGTATCATTGCTTTACAGGTCTATTTTGGTGCTAATACCATGCTGTTTTTGTTATTATTGCTCTGTAGTATAAAGTCTGGTTTAGTGATGCCACCTGTTCCCTCTTATTGCTAAGGATTGCTTTGGCTATTCTGGGTCTCTTATTTTTCCAGATTAATTTCATGACTGCTTTTTCTATTTCTATGAGGAATGTCATTGGGACTTTGATTGGAAATACATTTAATCTGTATAGTGCTTTTGGTAGTATGGTCATTTTGACAATATCAATTCTACCTATCCAAGAAAAATGGATATACATCTTTTCATCTTCTAAGGTCTTCTTTAATTTCTTTCTTTAGTGTGTTGTAGTTTTCATTGTAGAGGTCTTCCACCTGTTTTGTTAAGTTGATTCCCAAGTATTTTATTTTTGTGTGTATGGCTATTGTGAATGGGGTAGTTTTCCCAGTTTCTCTTTTAGAGGATTTGACACTGATATACAGAAATGCCTTTGATTTATGGGTGTTGATTTTATATCCTGCTACTTTGCTGAATTCATTTATTAGTTCTAGAAGTCTTCTGGTGGAATTATTTTTGGATTCTCTAGATATAGGATCATGTTGTTGGCAAATAGTGCTAATCTGAGTTCTTCTTTTCCTTTCCATATCCTTTTGATTTCTTTTGTCTGTCTAATTTCTCTGGCTAGAGTTTCAAGAACTATGTTAAATAGAAGTGGTGAAAGAGAGCATCCCTGTTTTGTTTCAGTTTTCAGAGAGATGTTTTCATTTTTCTCCATTTAGAATGATGTTGGCCATAGGCTTAGTATAGATAGCTTTTACAATGTTGAGGTATATACCTATTATCCCTAGTTTTTCTAGTGTTTTGAACATGAAGAGGTGCTGTATTTTGTGAAATGCTTTTTTCTGCATCTATGGAGATAATCATATGATTCTTATCTTTAAGTCTATTAATGTGATGAATTACATTTATTGATTTCTGTATGTAGAACCAACCTTGCAACCCTGAAATGAACCCCACTTGATTGTGGTGCACTATCTTTTTGACATGTTTTTATATTTGATTTGCCAGAATTTTACTAAGAATTTTTGCATTTTTGTTCATTAGAGGTATTGGTCTGAAGTTTCCTTTCTTTGATATGTCTTTGTCTGGTATTAGAATCACGGTGAAATTGTTGTATCTTACCATCTTCACTGTGTGATCAAATTTATTTTCAAAGTTACATATTTTGTATTCATTGTCTGAGATTCTGTCTTCCAAGTGATCTAATCTATTGGTGATGTTTCTATTGAGTTTTTAATTGAGTTTATTGTTTCCTGCATTTTAAGGATTTTTTTCCAGAACCTCTGTCTCCTATTGAAGTAATCTTTTGTTTCCTGTATTTGCTTATGTAGCTCTTTATTGAAATGGTCTTTTGCTGCCTGTATTTGCTTTGTTATATCATCCTTTAATTCACAAAATATTTTAATGTACATCCTGAACTCCTTCTCTCTTGTTTCTTCTGCTGTGCTGGCCATGGATTTTAATAATGTAGAATCTTGGTTTGTTTGGGGCACTTTCTTCCCTTGTTTTTTCAAGTTTTTTTTTTTTTTTTTTTTTTTTTTGTGTGTGTGTGTCTTCCCTTCTAGCACTTGATATTACTTCTGTGCCCTAGCCAGTGACCCAAACTGGGAGTTACCCCAACTAAAGATGGCGACAAATGTGTCCCAAGATGGAGGCAGCTGCTTTCAGAGATGGGTTGTTGGGTTGAGTTGGGTTGGGCCAGGTGATGGCATTTGATAGCGTGCTCAGAGATGTAGCTCTGTAGCATGCAGTATTGTGGCAGGCAACTGTCTCCAGACTCTGTCCCTGTCCGGTGACCCCAGGTGCAGGATACCATGTGTAGGGGACTATGGCAGAGTCCCAAGATAAAGTCAACCAGGGGAGCCTCACGATGGTAGATAGGGGTCCACATGAGAGTGGTGGGCAGAGGTACTTCTTGTGGGCAGCGGCCAGGAGTCCTGCATGAGAGCTGTGGCTGATATTCCTATGCAGGTGAACATCCAGGGGACCTGCGTGGGTGCTGATGCTGGTGGTCTTGCTTGAGCATGGCTGCTGGAGGCCCTGCATGGGCTATCAACCAGGGGTCTGCGCAGACACTGAGGCCTGGGAACCTTCTCAGGCATGGCGGCAGGGATTCCTGTGTAGGAGCAGCCGTTGGAGTCCTCTAATAACTAGCAGAGAAATAGTATTCCCACTACTTGCATCCCAGGTCACGGAGAGAAACAGAATTCAGTCTCCCTCTAGCCCACCATCTTGGATCATTCTTTCTTTTTCTTTTAGAATACTTTCTGATTTATAGAAAAGTTTCAAAGATAGTCATGAGAGTCTTATGTGTTCTTTAGTCATTTCCTCCTGGTATTATAATATCTTACATAATCATGGCACATTTTTCAAACCTAAGAAATTAGCACTGGTATATCATTTTGAAGTACATTCTAGTCTTTTTTTTTTTTTTTTTTTTTTTTTTTTTGCTTTCATTTTTTTACCCCTAATTTTATCTGTTCTGGGATCCAATTTAGGATATCACATTCATTTCATCATCATGTTCATCTAGTCTCCAGTTTCTGAATATTTCCTTATTATTATTATTTTTTTGTGTGTGTGTGATCTTGGCAGTTTCAGTGAGTATTAGTTAGGTGTTTTGTAAAATATCACTTAATTTGGGTTGACTTGATGACTTACTTATGATTTCTGGAGCGGTGAGTTTTTAGGAAGAATACCGCAGAGGCTAATTACCTCTTCCCACAACATAAGTTATCAGCAGATTTATGACGGGTGATGTTAAGCTTGATCATTTGGTTTAAGCAGTAGTTACCAGGTGTGTCCACTCTAGGGTTTCCTATTTTTTTCTGGCTTTCACAATTCCTACTGAGAAGGCAAATACCAGTCTTACTGCAGCAATTTTGAAGATGTTCTTCTTTTCTCCTATGGCCATTATTAGGACTTTTCTGTTGCTTTCCACCTTACTTTAATGCACATATGTTTAATTTATATGACTTCTGTCCTGATTGAGATTCTTAGTTCCTTTTAATCTGTGGCTTGATGTTGTAACACATTTAAAAAATTCTCATTCACCATCTTTTCAAATAATTCATTTTCTTTATCCTTGCTCCTTTTCTTTCAAAGTTCCAATATCATGTATATTAAACATGCAAAAAAAATTCCCATGTATTCCTTACACTCTTTTCTCTATTTTCCATCATTTTACCCTATAAGATTTGGTGTTGATATTTTCTAATTTATTTCCAATTAAGTTAGTCACCAAAGGTTTCTAATAAATTATGTTCATCTTTTAATTATTATACTGTATTATTATATATTTCAGTTCTACAACCTTCAATTTTTAAAGACTTCTAATTCCCACAGGATTTTCCATCTTATGTTCTTGAACAATTACTCAACTAATTTCAAAGTCCATGTCTGATAAATATAGCCTCTCATTTCTCTGTGGCTGTGTTGCTATTGGCCATTGAATCTTTTGACTTTCTTTCTTTCTTTTAGAGAAGTTGCAAAAGTTTATAATTATTTTTCTATTTTTAGCCTTTTGCAGTAGACATGGATTTGCTTTGAATAAAGCTGTTTTTAATGGTACACAAAAAGTGAACACAAAGGATAAGATTAAACCCAGAAATTCAGAGTGATGAAGAGTTAAATAATATTAAGAAGGTGCCTTCAACAGAAAACTGATCATTCAAGGTGACTAAATAATAGCCAGAGGTTGAATTCCTTACACCATAAAAGCAAGAACAGTTTAGTGTATGAACTGTACCAGGTATTTGTAGCTGCCTTGGTTTTATTAATTACTTAAGAATGATTAGCATAGTTTAGTGTAGTCTTTAGTAAACAATTTGCACCCAGTTAAACACTTGAAAATTTTACAATAATGTGGAATAAGTCCATAATGTTTACTTTAGACAAACCCCTCAATGTAGTGATTTTCTTTTCTTTTTAAAAATATTTTATTATTTTTAGATACACATGACAGTAGAGTGCATTTTGACATACTATACATTCATGGAGTGTAACTTACTCTAATTGGGATCTTGGTCTTGTTGTTGAACATGATGTGGAGATTCATTGGTGGTCTATTCATATATGGATATAGGAAAGTTATGTCTGACTCATTCTACTATCTGTCCTAGTGCCATCCCTCCTCCCTCTCCCTTCATTTCCCTTTTGTCTAATCCACTGAACTTTTATTTTCTGCCCCTCACAACCACTGTTTGTTAGCATCCTCATATCAGAGAGAATATCTGGTCTTGTTCTTTCTGGGATTAGCTTATTTCACTTAACATGATAGTCTTCAGATCCAGCCATTAAATGTAATGATTTGAATATCAATTTTATTCATTCTTTTGAAACATAAAACATGTGACTTAAATTTACAGATAATTAAAAAAATATTATATACATCATGCTCATATATTAAATTATACTAGACATTTGTATCTAATCCAAAGAATATTCACTCTGAAATTATTATGGTAGAGATTAGTCAGCCTGGCATAATTATTAATTGATCCCATTGATATAATTATAGGTTAGCATGGTTTTGTTATATAAAAAAATTTCCTATGAAAACATTTCATAGTTTTTCTGTTCTTTCACTTAACTGCCTTAGAAATACAGCATTTACGAATAAACACAAGAAAGCAGCAGTACAAGCATCACAGTAACTCTTCAGTTAGCTGTTTCATGAGCTCAGATATAAATCCCCACCATGTGAACAAAGTTGGATTTCAATTCTTCATTTAAAGATGCAAGTGGAGGCTGGGTGCTGTGATTCATCACTGTGATTCTGGAGGCTGAGACTTGAGGAAGGCAAGTTTAGGGCCAGCCTGGGCAAATTGGCAAGATCACATTGCAAAATAAAAATTAAGAAGGCTGGATATGTAGCTCAGCTATAGATACCCCTGTGTTCAATCCCTAGTGCAGGAGGAAAAAAGAAAGGAAGGAAGGATACAAGAAAGAATGGATAGGGGAGGCTGTCAGATGCCCCACCAATATATATCACTAATTCAATGGCCAGCAGAGGGTAGAGCAGCAGAGAGAAAGAAAAACGTTTAGAAATTCTATTGAGAAATACCTAATTTCTTTTTTTTAAGAGAGAGAGAGAGAGAGAGAGAGAATTTTTTAAATATTTATTTATTTTTTTCTTAGTTCTCGGCGGACACAACATCTTTGTTGGTATGTGGTGCTGAGGATCTTACCCTGGCCGCATGCATGCCAGGCGAGCGCTACCGTTTGAGCCACATCCCCAGCCCACCTAATTTCTTTATAACATGGTGTTTCTCACTGAGAGTAGCTGTGTGTTTCCAGTGTTTAAAGACAAACTCAGTAGGCAGAATACTTCCTGGCCGAATGGCAATTATCAAGAATACAAGTAACAAGAATCCTTGGCAAGCATGTGGGGGGAAAGGTTAACTCATACATCGCTAGTCCAACCGTTATGGAAAGAATATGAAGACTCCTCAGAAAATGTGGAATGGAACCACCATTGGACCCAGTAATCCCACTCCTCATTATATTAACCAAAGGACTTAAAATCAGCATATTACAGTGATGCAGCCACATCAATGTTTATAACAGCTCAATTCACAATAGGGAAGCTATGGAACCAACCTAGTTGCCCTTCATCAGATGAATGGATAAAGAAAATGTGGTACTGTAATATTACTCAGCCATAAAAAAATGACTTTATGATATTTGCCAGTAAACAGATGGATCTGGAGACTATCTTGCTAAATGAAATAAGCTAATCCCTAAAAAACAAAGTCTGAATGTCTCTCTGATATGTGGATGCTAACACACAACTGGGGAGAGGGGAGGGAAGAACAGAAGTTCAGTGGGTTAGACAAAAGAGAATGTAGGGAAGGGAGGGAGGGTGGGGATAGGAAAGACAGTAGAATGAATTGGACATAGCTTTCCAATGCTCATATATGAATACACCACAGTGAATCCCCACATCATGTGCAATTACAAGACTGGGATCATAATTAAAATAAGTTATACTCCATGTATGCATAATATATCAAAATATACTCTACTATCTTGTATATCTAGAAACAACAACAGCAACAACAACTTTTTTTTTTTTTTCTGGTAGACCTGACCAATTCCATATGCAGTCACAATTTTTCAAGATGCTTTCAAAGACTTTCCTTCTCTCAATATCATTCTGTTCTTTGGAGAGCCATTTTTTTGTTGTTATTGATATTTTTTCCCTCCCAAGCTGGGGGTATCTGTTTCAAAAGCTCTGTTAGTATCTTGTGTCTGAGGTTGGCTATCACCAGGAGAATTGGAGCTACCCTTCTATATTCACATGGGAAACCTGCAGTATTTTTCCCATATCAGCATTATGAATAGCAATTGAGACTGGGTGGCACTTCTTTCCCATTACTGCTGAAGTGCAGTTCTACCCAGGATCCCTGCAGGCCCTCCTCCTGCAGCCCCAGCACTCTGCTCCCAAGCAGTGAGATGTGATGCTGGAGTGAGGCCTAGGTGGCCAGGGTTGCTCACAGATGCTGGTTGTGCTCTGCAGAAGATGGTCCAGAGTGGATTCAGCCAGATCTTTCAACTTTTAAATAATGTTGTATGGCCTTTGATTAAATGCCGGATGTTGCATACTTAAATTAGGAGAGACAATTTAAAGCCTAGGATGTGCTCTTTTCCTCTAGAGATTCTTTTTCTTCTTTCTTTTCTTTTCTTTCTTTCTTTCTTTTAATGACTAGGACAAGTAAAAGTCTCTGATGATTTTATTTTTATTTTTAGATATTTTGTGGTGCTAGAGATTGAACCTGGGGCCTCACACATGCTACCACTTAGTGGGAGAAGTGCTCTACCATTAAGCTATATCCTTAGCTCTAGAGATTCTTAAGGTTGCTGGTGGAAGGTTAGGGATGCTACCAATCCTAGGTCACTTTCATTTTATCAGTTATTTTAATACTGTGTTTCACTCTATGGGAAGCCTGGGCTATCTTCATATTCCCTAGAACATAGTCCATGAGGGTTCCAACACAAATCCTGGCAAGTGGTTGCCAGTGTTCCCATCCTTTATGGTCCTTAACGTATCACATTAACAGTCTTTCAAAATCTCTGCCTGCTTTTCAGATGCCTCTTTGGAAATCAAAGATAACTTTGATGAAGAAGAAAAAAAATAGACAGCAAATATTACTATCCAGTCATGCTACAAGTGGATGTCCACTGCAAGGGGACAGAATGACTTGTCATTCAGGGTGGCTCCTGCACTATCTTAAGTTTCCATGACTTTTTGCAGTAGAGGAGAAGTGTGGCCAATTCTGCACTGAACTTGGAGCTTCTACCTAGAAATGACGAACATCACTTCTGTTCTCATTTCTTTGAGCATAAGCAAGTCATTCCAAATTGCAAGCTCATAGAGAATTACAGTCCTATACGTCTGAAAAGTGGAAATCTGGAAATTATTGGCAAAGAGCACATAATTAGTACTAGAATAAAATACACTACAATTATTTATCCTGTCTACATAGATACAGGTTACCAACTTCTTAAAACCAATTTAAACAGACTGTAACAAATAACTTTGCAAACACATGCCAAAATCTCTCTAAAATACTTATTACATGTTTGATTGCAAAATGATAAGAAATCTCGAACTGTGTTAACTTATTAGATGTTGCCAAATTGTTTTCTAAAAATGTGGTATTGAAGTATATGCCAAAAAGTTATGTTTAAAGATTCTATTCCTCCATATTCTCACTAAAATTTGTGTTATAAGTATTTTAAATTTCCAAATAGGTGTCATATACTATCTTATTTTTATTTTAATTTGCATTTTCTTGATCACTAGTAACTCAAGCATCTTTCCTTAAATTTATTGGCCTTTCAAGCTTCTCCTGTCATGAATCTTGAGTTCTACACATAATAGCTATTTATGTTTTTTTTAAAAAATCTTATTGTGGCTTAGTTTGGGTGTTTTTTCATATCTGTCTTCCAACATACTAATGTATCACTTTAGTTGTGTGTGATATGCTATTTAAAACATTTATGTACTTTTAAGTATTTAATACCTTCTATTATTTTTAGGAGCTATTCCTTTTTTTGTGTGTGTGTCAGGGATGGAACCCACTGGTGCTTAATCACTGAGCCACATTATTGAACTTTTTTGTGTTTTATTTTGAGACCAGGTCTTGCTAAGTTGCCTGGGGTCTCACTAGGTTGCTGAGGATGGCTTTGAATTTTCGATCCTCCTGCCTCAGCCTCCCAAGTGGCTGGGATTACAGCCATGGATCCTGCACCCTTTTGTTTTCTGAGAGATGTCAAATCCACAAAGGACATTCCACATTTCCAAATCCCCCATATTCTGAGAAAAGACCCACCTTCACCTTTACTTAGTGACTCAAATAAGATTCAATTTCCTCCCCCCGTTTATGCCCATAAGGCTTGTGGGTGACTCTCTTGTTAATCTGCCTCTTCCTTGGTCCCCTTTGTTTACTTTTATATGGCATCATTAGTGAATATTCTGCTAATTGCAATAACTGAGTAAAACAATCTCCTTCACTATCTGGTGCATTTCTCTTGGATAGTGTGGTGCTGTGTCTCAGATGGGACTGGAATTCACCTTCAGATGCCTCCTGTTGACTCCTTCCCCATAATGGGGTTCCTCAGAGACCTCTGTGCTCTGTTCCTGACTGGCTGACTTGGCACCCAATGTGGCATCTGATCCCCAGTCCTTTTGTATTGGTGAGAATAATAAGGATTTGATCTTGATTGTTTTTCAGTACTCATTTGATTTCAGGTGCTGCTTCTTTTCATCTCATGGTCTGACCTTTTGGTGATTTCTGGAAATGGATTGATGATTTATAGAACTCTTAATTTTTCTGAGTGAAAGACAACTGAGATTGTTAATCTCTTTAGTTTGTCTATTTTGAACTCAAATCAATTAAGAATTCATACCTACTTGGAAAAGACTAGCTGTTTGATAAGAAATGATGATTTTGTAAGTTAGTGTTCATTCTTGATCCAGGGCTGAAATTTTAGAATTGAATCTATATATACTCTATGTCTGTGTGATGTGTGATATTTCTATTTATCTTGATGGTGTTAATAAATTTGTTTATAAAATCTCTTTTTCCTTCTTTCTTTCTTTTACAGAAGAATGCATTTTTGACATATTGTACACAAATGGAGTGCAACTTCTCATTCTTCTGGTTGTACATGATGCAGAGTTATAAAATCTCATTAAAGGAGCCCAGCATAGTTGTGCACAGCTGTAATCCCATACTGAGGCAGGAGGATCAAAGTTTCAGGACAGCCTGGGCAACTTAGTGAGACCTTGTCTCAAAATTCTAAAGTGGGAGAGAGGGGAGGTATAGGGCACAGTCTGGGGGTGTACCTCGGTGATAAAGCATCTATGAGTTCAATCCCTAGTACTGAAAAAAATAATCTCTTAAAGGAGCTCTCTTCTAATTGTTTAGAGGAAAATAAGTGCTTTTATAAATTGAATTTGCCTAAATTTTCCAGAAATTAAGAAAATTAAACCGTACTATCAGTGTGCAAAAAATAAATATTATAGAAATAATAAATCTTATAGAAACTAACTCAAATATTTTAAGAAATCAAATCCACATAATTTTGGGAAACTTTGTCAAATAAAACTAGTTTAAGATATTTGGTTTAATTTTTAAAAATCTATGTCTAGGGCTGGGGATGTGGCTCAAGTGGTAGCACGCTTGCTTGGCATGCGTGCGGCCCGAGTTCGATCCTCAGCACCACATACAAACAAAGATGTTGTGTCCGCTGATAACTAAAAAATAAATATTAAAATTCTCTCTCTCTCTCTCTCTCTCTCTCTCTCTCTCTCTCTCTCCCTCTCTCCCTCTCTCCCTCTCTCTTTTTTTAAAAAATCTATGTCTCCTCTGATGTAAGTATGAGATACACACAGATTTTATTCTACTTAGGAATATTCTTAAACTTACACATGCTTAGTGGTCACCTAAGCTAGTATCATTTCTATTTAATGTTTAAGATTATGCAAAATGTAAATTTGTGTTTAACCAAATTGAACCATTATTCTGACAAACTATGTAATTATGTTTTATACCATATAACTTGAAGACAATTTATAAGATTTTCAGGTAATTTAAAATCTTGGACTGATACTAAATTGAGTTAATTAATGGGTACTCCTTAAGCAATTAAATCATTTCTAAGTAAGAATACTGAAATATTAATTCCTAAACATATTTTAAGCATATACTTTCTGCCTTTCACTTTTATATGGTACAGAGAGGCTTTATCTACTTGTGTCTGTTAATAAAGCATTCATTTTACCACTCTGAGTTGTTCTGTAAAGGATGTATATGAATATAGAAAGTAGTTGGAGGCTCATGGGAAGAGAACTTTGTTTTGGGCATAGATAAGGTTTGATGCACTTATTTATAAGATGGCAAAGTGAGCTTTGATGTCAGATATTATATTGATGCAAAGTTGGAATTTGGTGTTTCTCTTTTTTGCAGTGACCCTTCCCTGGCTTATTGGTCTGCTCTTACTAAGAGGTTGTAAAACGTTATTCTTTATCTTTTGTGTAATCTACCTAGATAGCTATGTGTCATTTCTCAGTAACCCTCAATCCCATCTTAATCAAGCTGAAATCTCCTGATAATTTTTGATATTTTGCCTTTCCAAAATTCAATTCTAACTAATATCTTTTTCACGTAAAATTGTCTTTGAGATTTCCTAGAAGGCCCCTGGAAAATCACAAAGGATTTATTCTTCCAACTTATAAAAAGAGAGGTGCTAGAAATAATTCATTTTATTTGATATGCTACCCGTGGTGAGTTATACAGAAAGAGTTGTTAAATCAGGGGGAAAGCTTAGTTTTCTTTGGGTTAAATTTGTATAGAAAAATGTTATTCATCTTAGTATTTCAGAAACTGTATGCAGTGTAGAAGTTCCTAGAGATTTTTGTGTCCTCACTGTCCATGGTATCTTTCTCTTTAACAAAGTTCTGGTGTTGCTTTCCTTGATATAGTATTAGCAGTCGGAACTATAGCTACCTTTCAAAGAATGAATTTGATTGCTGTTCTGCTTCTTTGAGTCTAGCATCTTCTAAACCAGTAGCTTTCAACAGGATGTTCACCCACCTCACCTTGGGATTTAACTGAGGTGTAGATGCCTAGGAATCAGTCTAGATCTAGTTCTTGATATAGATACTACAGGCTATAGGATAGCTTACCCTCAGAGTTCAACCTCTGGCCCTTCACTTTGATATTCATCCTATCTATATTAACATACCTTATTGCCAGGATTGAAAACATCTGACTTTTGCCATTGCCTCTCAATAGCTGACTCTGATTTGCCAGAACAATGCCAATAATTGAAGAATATTATTTAGATCCTATTTCAGCAAATAAAAAGCATATGATTGCTACTAAGTTCATCTGAAAGAGGTGACTGGCAATATTAAGCTTTACCTCAGCCCTGTGCCCCCAGAAAACATTGATAGTTAAGAAATCCTCCACCAGTTTGTGTTCCAAGAGAAAGGCTAATCTTAACCAGTTAACAACAAAAGACTACAAGGTGCTGGCATGTTCTAAGACCCAGCTCCATCTTTCCTCAATGACTCAGGTAAGGCCAGGATTCACCTTTCCTCATGACTTCCACAAGACTTGTTGCTATGATCTAAATATGTCCCTCAAAGTTTATGCGTTGGAGGTGGGGCCTAATGGGAGGTATTTAGGTCATGAGGACTTGTGAGTGGATTAATGCTGAGATAAAATGGGCTTTTGCAAGTGGGCTCTCTCTTACTTTTCTGGCTTGTGAGGACACAGTGTTCTATTTTACCTTTTCACCTCCATTTGAATTTCACCTACCGTTTGAATACAAAGTAAGAACACCCATGCTGGCACCTTGATCTTGAACTTCCTAGCTTTTATAAATGTGAAATAATAATTTTTTAAAAAAATAAATTACCCAGTATCAAGTATTCTGCTATCAAAGCTAAAATAAATAAATAGAAAGATAGATAAATTATTTGCCTCCATAGATGCCTAGAACATTTTCTTTTTCTTTGCAATTTTTTCATTAATGAATATTATATTGTAATAGACTGAATAAAATCCTCTTCTTAATTGTCTGGTTTAATTTATATTTGACACCTGTATAATTTTAAGTTCTCTCTTGGTTTCCCAATGCTGGAAATTAAACTTTCTTTTCATTTGTAGTTCAGTTATATATTTAAAAATATAAAATTCATACAACATTTTACATGCTTTTAGCAGGAGAGAGATTTCAATAACCCAGTTGTCCTTGTTGTAGGAAACGGATGACATCTCTATTCTCTTTCCTGTCTTTTGTTGGTGGATATATTTTGTGTTCAGCTCCTTTAGGGCTTTGCCTTTTGATTTACAAAAAACTCTCTTTTCCTTCAAAATAAAAGATTCCAGCTTTGGCTTTCATAATTTTTGCCTCTGAAGTGGGCATCAAGAACTTTTCTTGGAACTCAAAATCTGAGCACCAACTCTCTTGGCATTTCTATTACAAATATATCCCTCTTCCCCCAGCTATGGCTGCCTCTGGATGGATAAAGAGAAGGTTTTGTATGGGAAAATGCCAAGTAAAAAGCAATAGGATTAATTTTGAGAAGTTATCTCAGTATAGTCTCAATCGTTTACACCTGTTATCCAGCATAATATGCACCTTAAAGCTGCAGTGTCTGTGGACAGCTCTGTGCCTGGAACCACAGAGAAGGGCTTCCCTGCCCTCCACACTCCATTCACAAGACCCACCCCCCACCTCTATCCTTGTACCTCATTTCAGTCTGTTTCTCCTAACAGTTGGCTGACTTTGCTGCCTCTTTTTCCTCGTTCTTTGAATTATGCTCACTGTTGCCTTTCTGTAGAATGATTTTGATGTATCCCTCATGTTATCTATCTTCAGACAACTCAAATAAGACTTAACTTTATTTGACGCACCCCTAGTGGAAACCTACTCAAATCTTCCCATCAAATTCACTGAAAGCATCTGGACATAGGCACTAACATATCCTTTCTAGAGAGCAATTGGCAGAAGAGAAGTGTAGCCTAGGGAGACGGAACTTATCCTTGGGATGGTAGTGATGAAAGAAAGGGCCTAGACAACAAATCTGGGGGAAGAAGAAAAGGTGTCATGATTTTAATGACTTTTCAAAAAAATTACTATCCAAGTAATACATGATCACTGTAGAAAGTTTAGAAAGAAAAAGAGAAAATATTTTCTATGGATAATCAAAATTAAGATTTCATTTTCAGGGAATGGAACCACCATTTGACCCTGCTATTGCCCTTCTCGGACTATTCCCTAAAGACCTTAAAAGAGCATGCTACAGGGATGCTGCCACATCGATGTTCATAGCAGCACAATTCACAATAGCTAGACTGTGGAACCAACCCAGATGCCCTTCAATAGATGAATGGATAAAAAAAATGTGGCATCTATACACAATGGAGTACTATGCAGCAATAAAAAATGACAAAATCATAGAATTTGCAGGGAAATGGATGGCACTAGAGCAGATTATGCTTAGTGAAGGTAGTCAATCCCCAAAAAACAAATACCAAATGTCTTCTTTGATATAATGAGAGCAACTATGAACAGAGAGGGAGGAAGAGCAGGAAGAAAAGATTAACATTAAACAGAGACATGAGATGGGAGGGAAAGGGAGAGAAAGGGGAAATTGCATGGAAATGAAGGGAGACCCTCATTGCTATACAAAATTACATATAAGAGGTTGAGAGGGGAATGGGAAAATAAACAAGGAGAGAAATGAATTACAGTAGATGGGGTAGAGAGAGAAGATGGGAGGGGAGGGGAGGGGGGATAGTAGGGGATAGGAAAGGTAGCAGAATACAACAATTACTAATTGGGCATTATGTAAAATTGTGGATGTGTAACCGATGTGATTCTGCAATCTGCATTTGGGGTCAAATTGGGAGTTCATAACCCACTTCAATCTAATGTATGAAATATGATATGTCAAGAGCTTTGTAATGTTGTGAACAACCAATAAAAATTAAAAAAGAAACCCCCCCCCAAAATAAATCTAATCTGAAGCTTTAAAAACAAAAACAAAAAAAAAAGATTTCATTTTCATGCACATCAATCAAAATTAATTATGCATCAAAGTGTATGTGTACAATTTTAATGTATCGGTAGAAACTCTAACATTGGACATTTGTGTTCTAATTGTTACTATTATTTAAAAAAATAATGATGATTATTCCCATAGCTAATTTTGCTGTGCACATTGTGATGCTTTTGTTACATGCTTCTAAATTATTCTACACAAATACAAAGGCAAGCATTAAACTCATTGCTTGTTATAAAGAGAGCTATTGAAAACATTTTTTTTTTAAAGAACTTACTAAGGGCCAGGTAATCTTAGAAATGCTTTACATAGTTTATTCCAGTTACTTCCCCACACTAATTCCATCAGAGAGGTGTTAATATTTCTATTTTGTGATGAAGAAGCTGCAACTTCAAAAGGTTAAGAAATTTGCCCCCAAGGTCATGCAATTACTCAGTGGAAAACCAAATTGAAACTGTCCCTTGAGTCCTGGGGCTGAATTCTCAACTACTGCGTTCCACTCCATAAGTTCATGGGCTACACATGTACCACAGTTCCACCAGCTACAAAATCATATATGTATATGAAACTGGAATTGATCTTTCTTTTTAAAAGCCAAATTTTATCAATGTCAACATTTTGCCATTCAGGAATACTGATGAGTCATTTAACATTTCACATATTTTTTAAAAAATCTTACAAGCAGTCATGCAAAATCAGCAAAAGTTATAATAAGGGCCTGTTTCAGATCTTTAAAATCACTAAATTCTGAAAGACTAAGATATTTTTTTCTTTTCTTTACCATCATGTGGCCTTGAGTAAAAAAAAAAAAAATTCTAAATAGTGTGAGAGGTGTAAGAGTGCCCAAAAAGTCCTAAATTTTCTCCTAATATTCAAGTTTACCTCAAGTTCAAGTATGGATGTTTCTCTGTAAGATGGAATATTTAAATTTTCATTTCTCCCTTTGATGTTTTATGATGTGAAGACATTCTTTCATGACTATTGTCTGAAGGACCTGAAGTGATTGAGTCTGCCCATCAGGTAGACTGAGCACCAGAGACAATCAGACACTAGGAAAGATGTATTTCCTAACCCAAGTTGATCAACTGGCAAGAGGTGGAGCTAAAACCTGATGAAACTTCCTTCTTTCCTACCCGGTGCTACTCCAAAAGTGCTCCACAGACTGGTGCTGGCTCACCAAGTATTTGTTATGTGGTAGGTACAGAAATTGAGACTGTTTAGAAACTTTAGAGCTATCTGACATTGTCCTGCCACCTGAGCAAATGACCACTGAACTGATTTTCAATAAAGAAGGTGCAGACTCCAGCTCGGTGGGGAGAAGCCCGACGTCTGCATTGCTCTAGTCATACAGGGTCCTTTCACCATTTCAGGTATTGTTGTATGATGGATTGAAATGGGAATAGGATTGCACATAATTTACAGGAAGCGCTGTTAAACTTGCATTGCAGAAAACAATGAATATTGTTTGTTACGACTATGTCCTAACCAGTCTATGGGGGCATATGTCTACTAAAAATTACTTGAGGTTTACCTGAAGTTCAAGGTTAAGCAGGTTTCCTGTATATTTACTTGCTAAATGTGGAGACCCTAGTTGGTGGGCACAGGATAAGACCAGATCTTTACTCTCTTCTGCTGTTTTGTTCATCTCTTCCACTTTGCTGTGGGTTAAACATATTCAGGCTCTTTTGCTAATCTACTTTGTTATTTTTCAATTTAAATGTTTACAGTCATGTGTGTCTTTCTTTTTCTTCAGTGGCTTCAGTGGAGTAGGTGCTTTTGGATAAGATTTCTGCACTACTTTGAGGACTAATGAGTTAATGTCTAAGAGCACTTTACAGAATGCAAAAGTGCTGTCTCTACAGATCAGTAAACAACAAAATTGCTTCTAGTGCACCTTATTGTCACCTAAGCTTTTTACTCTGTTTTCTGATATTATTTAAATTTACCTTGAAAATTCTGTACTTAAAGATTTATGACAAAGCACATACTGTACCTTGCCCAATAACTTGTATATGGACAAAATGAGCATGCTCTGCATAAAATAACATCTGAGGTAGCTTACAAGGGTGAGTGACCTCAATTTCCTCATTTATAAGATTAGGTTGTTGGACTGGGTGATCTTTGGGATTGGTTGACTGCTAGAATGATCTGTGATTTCAAAAGTCACCATAGAAGGCCAAAGACTGTGTAGCTAGGAGTACAGATTTCCTATTTCCTCGCCAATGGCAGAGGAATGGCAGGCTGGTGTGTGTTCATGAATACCAGCTGGTGAGAGAGACTTCTCTCCCCACCTCCCTTGCAACTCTGCCACCTAGAATAAAGCTCTCCCAGTTGATAGACAGCATCAGATGGCTTAATAGGGTGGGAGGCACTGGACTGGAAATCAAGAAGACTGGGTTTGAATCTTGGTGTGTTAGTAAGTTTTTTGCAACTGTGACAAAACAGCTGAGGAAAATAATTTAGAGAAGTAAAATTTATTTTAGTTTTAGAGGTTGGCTATGTTTGGTCAGCTCCATTGTTTTAGGCCTGAAGGGATGCAGAACAGCATGGTAGAGGGCATGGCAGAGGAAAGCTGCTCACCTCATGGCAGTCAGAAAGCAGAGAGAAAGAGTGAAAGGAAGGGTCAGGGCAACATATGTCTCTAGAGTGACCTACTTTTTCCAATTAGACCCTACTACAATATTCATCATCTCCCAACAATGCCATTAAATTATTAATCCATCATTGATTAATCTACTGATGAGATTTGAGCCCATGATCTAATCCCTTCCTGAAGCCTGCATCTCTGAACACGGCAGCACTGGGGACCAAGCCTTCAACACATGAGCCTTTGGGGGACATATGGATGCTTCTCTGTAAGATGGGATATATACAACACTTGACTTTGCCACTCACTAGCCACATGATTTGGGAGCAGTTCTTAAATCAAATAATCACAGATACTTCTGTCCTCTAAAGGAGAGACACAATTCCCAGTGATATGGGTTAACCCTGTTGAGGAAGACATCCTGAAGATTTCAACAGGCTTTTTTGTTTATGAAAAGGGGGTGGTCTGTGCTATTTTAGATGGAGCAGGCTATCTCAAAGAGGTTAGTCAATTTGTGCTCCTATAACAGAATACCCTAAACAGCAAAATTTTATTTCTCATGGTTCTGGGGGCTGGGAAGCTCAGGATCAAGTTATACATTATTATCCAAAGTACATGTATGAAGATACAAATTGATGTGAATATACTTTGAGTACAACCAGAGATATGAAAAATTGCTCTCTATACAGGTAATAAGAATTGTAACGCATTGTGCATGTCATATGTAAATAAAAAAATTAATAAAAAAAAGATCAAGTTGTAAGATTCAGTGTCTGGTGAGGGCCTGTTTCTTCATTCTCAAGGTCACCTTCTTTCGGTGTTCTTCTTAACAGGGTGGGAGGGCCTAGCTAATGTCTGCAATCTTTTCTAAAAAGGCACAAATCCCATAAAGGCTTTGCCCTTGTGGCCTAATCACCTCCCCAAGATCTCTGCCTCTGTGCACTATCACCTTGGGGTAAGGATTTCAAATCTGAATTGGGGGGGGACATTAATATTCATACTACAGAGGAAACAAATGCTCTGCAAGATAAAAAGCAGAAACGCTAGAATTAAAAAAAAAAATGTGGTTGATGCTTACAGAAAGAGGCTGGTCCTTTGAAAAAAAGAGAAAAGGAAATAGTGTAGAGTAAAATTGACCCTCCTTGCAGGGCTGATGGGGCAGCTGGAAGCCAATGAAGGAAGGGGGGTGGGGATGCGGAGGACAGGCTCAGACCTTGGGCAGCCACTGCTGCATCCCAGCCGCATCCCAGCCAGTCATCAACCACTATCAGATGGTCCAGCCTTTCAATGAAAGCCAAAAACATGAAAAAAAAGTTCATTTACAAATACTGGAAGCTAAATTTAAAAAAAAAATTTATTTAAAAATATTGGAAGCTAATTAAAACTGTCCTGGCTGAGGCCCATGAACTGCTGTTTTAGTATATGTCTCATCTAGAGATAGAAGGGGTTGAGTGAGGGAGTCAACATGATTTTAGGACAGCCAACCCTTTTCCGAGATGACCTATTTAGTGTTTTCCATGCAACTCTTAGAAGGCCTCAGATTTTCAGTAAAACTGTGACAGACACAACAGCTTGAGTTTGTGATGATTTGAGAGAAATGAAAGAAGGGCCGAGGGGTACAAAAAGAAGACAGTGATGGCGAGAGGGAAATAAGACACTGAAAATTCAGCAGAAGAAAGGAATCTGAAGAAATGAAAAGAAAAACACAGTCTCTCCCAAACAGAGAAAGATATAAATTCCTCCCTGATGGGAATGTGGTCCTGGGCTCTCTGCGTAAATGGAATGGGGACTGAGCATTTGCAGTTACCCTGGAAAGCCAGAGAACTTGGAGACATCCAGTGGGAGATGTGTATGTAATTCACAAAAAGAATAAAATGATCTAAAACCCCTCAAAGAGTAACGCCATACACCAGCAATGTTTGCTGTTGGAATGTTCTGAATATGGTGGACTGGAACAAAAGGACATGGGGCCTGTCTGACAGGGCTGGGGCAGGTGGGAAAGCTCTTCCCTCAACACCTGCTGGCTGAGTCCAGGGGAGTAGCAGGAAGATGGGGGAGCTGCTGAGCCATCCCAGGACTGCATGTCCACAGAGGTGCCATCAATTGGGAAAAACCTGTAATGATCAGGGGACAGACTGGGAGAACTTGAGAATGGGAAACCTGAGATATGGAGCTGGATGAAACTTAGAGTCTCCATGGTTTCAAGGCAAACCATTGTCTTTTTGGTTGAGATGTATGTATGTGGGCTTGACATTTGTATTTGTGACATTCTCTAGAAATGAAACATGGAGTATACACATATTGAGAATTTATTTCTTTAGGCATGTTCTAGGTACTCTGCAACTCTAGAGACAACTTATTCCTCTCCTTGCTCTCTTTCCTTTTCTGAAGCACATGGGGCAACACATCATTAACACTCCCAGAGCCAGTATGGGTTTTTCTTTCTCATGCCTTGTCAAGGAAGAGAGTATTTTCCTGGAGAGCAACTTCAGAGAAATCAGTATTCCTATTCCCTTTGAGAGTGTCAGGATTCTGGAGCAGTTATAGAAGTATTATGAGGCACTACATTTATGGAGAGAGAGAGAGAGAGAGAGAGAGAGAGAGAGAGAGAGAGAGAGAGAGAGAGGATTTTTGCTGCTTTTTCACAAGACTGAGCTTGTTGGCTGCATCATATCAGGTGGTCATCAAAATGATGAGCATGTACTATGTGACAGCAGTGCATTCTGCATGATGTGAAGAAGCTGGGAGAATGTCCTACCTCGTCAGTAGCCAAGGCAGGACACAGGAAGGAACCAGGGGCTGGCATCATAGTGTAGCCACTACTTAGGACTAACATTTATAGAATGCTGCATGACATGTTACAGAAATTTTCTCATTTTTCTCTTCTCTAAATCTAAATGAGATAGACTATTACTTTCATCATTTTGCAGCCGAGGAAACTAGGCTTACAGAGGTCAAGTAAAATCCCTGCAGCACTCAGCTAGTCAGTGGTACAATGGTGATGAATGAAGTTTGGTCTGATCAAAAACCCAGGAACTTAAGTCCCTGGCAATTGTACGGGGTGACTGGTGACCTGTCTGGGGCCAGGCAGTGCCCTCACAAGCATGGGATACTTTCTCACAACTCCTTCCTGAGACAGAGAATTTTATGGTCCATCTTGTACACCGCTTACACATCCACATCTGCACTTCAGGGCGAGCACTGGAGTGAACAGGAGCAGGAGGATGTTTCACTCTCAACTGCCACGCTCCCTGACACAACTCACACCGACTTATTACACCCTCAAATCTCTCTAACCATGTGCTGAGCTGAACTGTTAAGGAAAAGGAGAGAGGACCTAGAAACGGGGGTGGTCAGGGATGAGGCAACTTTGTGATATGGGAAAGGTGACCATTGGAATTTCTTCATTGATGTCTCCATTACCAAGTGGTCTATTTGGCTCTTCTCTTTTAAAATAATTTAAATTACTGTTATTAAATATTATTTTGACCATGTACCAAATTAAAGCAAAAAAAAAAAATAGTACTGACTGTTTTAGTCGGCTTTTGCATGTCCTGTGATCAAAATATCTGAAAAGAACAACTTAGAGGAAGAAAAGTGTTTTTGGGGCCCACTCTTTCAGAGGTCTCAGTCCACAGACAGCCAACTCCATGGCTCTGGACCCACGATGAAGCAGAGCATCATGAGAGAAAGACCCTGCTCTGCTCAGGATAGGGCCAGGATTGGGGGTAGGGGGTGGAGAGAAGAGAAGGGGCAGGGCCACAGGGAAGGTGGGGGAAGGGGACCACAGAGAAGATGGACCCTCCCAGGGCTCTCCCCCAGTGACCCGCCTCCTCCAGCCACACCCCACCTGCCTGCAGTTGCCATCATTCCAAGGAGGATGGACTGATTAGGTCACAGCTCCCACAATCCAGTCATTTTTACCTCTGAATATTCCTGCATTAGCAAGAGCTTTGGGGGGACACCTCATATCTAAACCATAACAGTGACATACTTTTGATGAAATATAGTGGTCACCTATCCCAAGCTCTACTACTACCTAAAGAAATTGTTTTTAATCCTTTTTGGCATTTTTTTTTTCTGATTGTCACCTCTATTATTATAAATATGTCAATATTGCATATTTCTAAATTTCTCCATTTTAGACATTGATTCTTGGCTTTTTATTGTTGTAGATAGGAGTTTATTTGTTCTTCACATCCTCCCATCCCCATCTTATTAATATAGTTTTATCATGAGCTATGATAAAAAAATCATTATGACTCGTTAAATTTTAACTGTATTCATTAAAAAAACAAACATCCCACCACATCTGACATCCTTCCCTCCTACTGGCTCCCCTCCCCCACTGCTCTTCTCTGGATGACAGGACTCCCGAGGGCTCCCCTTCCCCTCCAGGTGGCCTGTCTGCATCCAGGGCCTGCTACACAGCTGTCATCCTGGACTTCCCCCTGACCCACTTCTGATTTTTAAGTCTTCCTTTTTTTTTTTTCTTTTCTTCTCAGAATTCTCCATTGTTTGGCTGTAGAGCATCTGGCAGTGGTTAGTGAAGTCTTCAAAAGAAGAGAATATAGTCCATCCTCTAGGTTTAACCAAACTCCTCCAGTGACAGGAACTGACTCTGTTAGGGTGACATTACGGCTACTACATCTAATGCTCTAGTGCTTTCTATTCATTCTTAACACTGGGGCATTTTTAAACCATCTGCAATTCATATATTTGTCCCAGTGTCCCCAATTATTCTAGACTCTATTGTCAAATTTTTTACATAATATTCAAATTAAGACTTCAGTTCGCATCCGGCAGTCTGTGACAAGCTCGAAACACTCTTGGGCCACTGGTGTCCTCGCAATTCTATACTATCAGGCTTAATGCACACTGAAGCCACCTTAGCTTTTGATAGTGGACCTCACTCTCTTTGCTGGTTACTGTGTCCCCTTTCCTGGGACCAACTAGGGGACAGAAGACCACAGTATCAACAGTCTTCCTTCTATGGATTGGTAGATTGGAATTAATCATGGAATGCCAGTTTAGAGGACTCCAAAGTAGAAATCTCCCGAGTCACCCCCACAAATTCCCATGCTTCCTTTTGTTTTAGTCTCTTGAATACTCGAGTTTTCTCAGTTTCCTTCAAAACATGGCGTCTAAAGTGAAAATGCATTGTTTTCTCAGGACAGTTATCAGGGCTTCTGTTGCCACCTTGTTACTGAGCCTGATTCCTGTCTTTACCTTTCTCACACTTAGATGGAATTCTTGAGGAATCTCTTCTGCCCTAACTTCTTTCCACTGGCTAAACTCCTCTTTGTTCTGCCTCATGCCTTTGAACCAAACAGGATTCATGACCCACATCTCTTTGAACATGATGTCTTGTTCCTTGTTTGAGATTTCTACTTCTGTTCGTATTTGTTCTAAGCTCTTACCATTTTTTTCTTGCCCTTGGGCAGGACCGAAAAATAGCTATGAACTAATTCTCCTTACAGAAACACCTGAGAAGAAATCAGAAACTCTCTTAGATTAAGTTTTATAAACTATTTTCTAATTTAAAAATTTTTTTTAATTGTATGAATTTATGGGGGAACCGAGTGATATTTTGATACATGTTTGTAGTTTGTAATCATCAAATCAGGATAATTATAATTTCTATCTCCTTAAACATTTTTAAGAATTTAGTAACTCAGAATAATTATAAATATTTATGGGGTACAATGTGATATTTTAATAAATGTATATAATATGTGCTGATTAAATAAGGGTAATCAGTATTTCCATTTCTTCAGCATTATTTTGTGTTTGGAGACTTTGAGCTCCTTCCTTCTAATTATTCATAAAATGCACAATATGTTATTGTGATCTATAGTTCCCCACTCTTCTGTAGAACACTAGAAATTATTATTCCTCCAACATCCCACCATCTCATCCCCCTGTCCTCCTCAGCATCAAATAGTCACTATTCTACATGTAGATCAACTTTTTTAAAAACATCAATATATGAGAGAACATAGTAGTACTTGTATTTCTTCACCAGACTTATTTCACTTAAAATACTGTCTTTTAGTTCCATCCATTTGCTGTGAATGATAAGTATCATTTTTTTATGTCTGTATATTCCATTGTGTATATACACTACATTTTATCTGTTCATCGGTTGATGGACATCTAGGTTAGTTCCATATCTTAGCTATTGTGAATAGGCAGCAACAAATATGGGTATGCAAGTGTGTCTTTGATATGATGATATAATATCCTTTAGATATATACCCAGAAGTGGGATAGCTGGATCACAAGGATTTCCAGAATGACTTTTTATAGAATATGCCAAAATTTGTAGTATGAATTTTGAGATGTCAGGAAAAGAGCCCTGCCCAAAGAAATGTGACCCATTCAATATTTATGGTTCCCCAAGCCTAACATGGCTTTAACCAGACAGTGGTTCTAAAACTCAGCTAAAGTTTTGAAACCCCTGGGGAGATTTTTTTTTTTTTTTTTTTTTTTTTTGCAGTGCCAATGTCTAACACCATACCCTGAGTTTTTAATTTAATGAGTTATGGTAAGACTTGGGTATTAGTATTTTTAGAAAGATTTCTAGGTGTTTGTAATGCATAGGCAGGCCCGTGAATCACAGCACTATAGGATGAGAGTAAGGCTTAGAGTGTAAATCTCTCTTGTAGGAAAAAAACACTTCCAGGGATGCAAACGTCCTAGAGATTGATGTGTCTTCCATCTGAGGGCAGTAAGGAGGGTGGAGGAAAACAAAATAGAAAGTATCACCCAGAATATGCCTTGCCAAGATGAATGCTAGCTTCTACCTAGAAGGAAACATATTTTCTTAACCATCATAACTTGCGTGGCCTCTGCTAGTAGCTTGTTAGGCCTTGAATAATGGTTCCAGGGATAAGAGAATAAGTGGGGACTGGAATAGGGGTAAACATAGCTTTAGGCTGCTCCTTGGGGGCCAGAATGTCTGGCCAGGAGATTGCATCTAAGAACCAGTGTGTGGCAAGCTTGGGTATGATTGACTTGTTTTGCTAACTAAAACATTCTGTCTTTAGGTCCTGTGCTCATGAGGGGGTTAAGGGTGTTGATTTGTAATTTTAGAGAAAAGGACATTTTTGAAGCATGACTCTAGCACTGACTAGGAAGACGGAGGAGAGCTTTTCCCTTAACCTGAGCTGGCCCCCATAGATTGCAAAGACAGAGGGTATTCTTAGGGCTCCAGCCAGGGACAGTGCATATGCATACCTAGCATGGAAGTGAAGTGCAAAAGGTACAGAAAACCCTATTGTCATACAACTTGGCTGAACCTAAGAGGAGGGGAGCAGTTACACTCTGGATGTAGAATGGCCAGAGGGAATTAAATGATCAGATTTGGGATGGCAAGGTAAACTAGATAATATTCTTACAAGCATCTCCTTATGTTTTTCATTTACATGGACTGATTGCTTTTCTCCCAAACTTAAAGTTATCATAGTCGTAGCAATCATTCCTGCTCTATACCTCAGTTTCTTGAGCATAAAATGATGACATTTCTGGATGATCTCTTGGCTTACTTCACATTCACTATTCAGAATCCGAGAATCAGCAAAACATAAGACACAGGCACAGGGAAGGCCATAGTTACCAGCAGTCTTGACTGTTAGCAGATTTCTCCCAATCAGCTCTAATTCATTATTAGCCATTTTTAGAGCTCTTGCCAATCCTTTTAAAAACTACATAATGCAATAAAAATACCCATAGTGGAAGCTTTGTTGGATAAGGATCAAGGACTTTTGGCTTTCTAATTCAGGGAAAAAAACCTAAGCAATCAAAAAACCAATGAATCATAATTAATTGCAAAAAAAAAAGATGAATTCTAAGTCATGAAACTGATTTCACCCTTCTCTGGACAAAAGCCATGGGAGTGCTGGGAAGCAGGGTAGGCAAGAAAGAGGAAGGAAACCAATTTTAGGGAAAGGATTTTTTTTCCTTGTGGAAATGCAGAGGCACTAGCTAAAGATGGTAGAAGATTGAAGAAAACGGTAGAAGTAAGAACAGACCATTCTTTAGCATAAAGAAATTAGGCAATGAAGGGACTAAATCTGTCTTCTTCCTCCAATATCTCTGAGGATCCTAAAGTGTGAGTGGCAGCTAGTCATGTTCTTAGGGGACAAGATGAAGTAAATATCACACTTTTCTGCTCTAACTGCTTTATTTTGATCCCATGCAACTTGCCTTAGGGAGGGAGAGGAGGAGGGAAAGACAGGCTATAGTGATGTGTGAATGAGCCAGATGTGAGGATATAAGCAGAAAAGATTATTTTCATCTTAGCCACATTTGTGTTACCAACCATTGATCAGCAGTATGGGTGGAAGGCGAAGTAGAGAAAGTGAAAAGAGAAGTAGAGAAAGTCTGTGACTTAACTATTGTTTTAGCTCTTCATTCCCTAGTCTTTGACATTCAGGAGCTACTTTCCCAAGGCAATCTGTCAAGCAAGTTAGATTTTGGAGGAAATTCAATAATGATAAATAGTCAATAGGAACTTCAAAAGAATGCTTGTCTTTAACCTGAGCCAAAAGACTCTCAACAATTTAGGTCATTCCAGATAGACCCAAAGAGTTGAAAGACTTCCAGTCACAACTGAGCTCCTGGATCTGCCCTAGGAAGCTTATCTATTGAAGCAGTCACATCATGCTGTATGGTTTTCCTCCTTTATAGGTTCATTTCCATCTCCACCTTCAGTAGATAGCAAAATAAACCTAGATAGACAAGCATCCTAAAAATTAAGTCTTAATGCTTGTGCGTGCTAGGTAAATTCCCAACATCTCCAAATTTTCTGATCTGTCAAACAAAGATTCTTGTAACAAAGAAAATTTATTAAAACCCTATAAAGTCAGGTCCTAGTAATTAGAATATGATCCTCCCAAGTGGCTTGAAAGACCCCATTTGCTGTAGCCTTGGGTTATCTCTTCACATTCATTTTATTTCGCTCCCTTTGTTCATTAGGTTGCTACAACATGGATGCTTTTTTTCTTTTTTTCTATTGGTCAAAACTGACATCTTTTCCATGTCAGAACTAGAGTGATTCTTTTCCAGCATTCCCTGCTTGCTGCTTGCTCTTTGCCACCCAGGTCTGGACTCATATGACATCTTCTTGGATCATATGACATCATTATTTTTCAACGAAGCTTTCTGTCTACCTCATCAAATTTTTCACACCTCCACATCCTGATCCTACCCCCAACTGGCCATAGCCTGTCACATTATTCCACTTCTTTTCTTAGAAGTAATCATCACTATTTGAATTTACTTTCATGATTTGTTTGTTTACTTGCTCGTTGGTTGTTTCTTTATAACTAACAACACTAAGGCTAATAAAGTAGAGATCTCATATAATTTGAACTTGGAATAGTGTCTGGCAGGCATGGAATAGCTGTCTAATAAATGCTTGAGTTAAAGTAGTGAATTTAATAAATACTTGAAGTAGTTGAGTGAAATGAACACAGTTTACTGTGAGGTTTTATACATGTGTAAGGTAGCATTTACTTGCACTGAGAGGGTGCTCCAGGGGAAGGAACAGAAGGTAAGGAATAAAGGAGTCTGGATTTGAATTTTATATTTACCACTTTTTATTTGGAGTAGGACAAATCTCTCCTTTGATTCCCTGCACATTGGTTTCTTCGTGAGAAAAATGGTGTTTATCTCACTGATCATTTTAAGACTGAGACTTAACATAGGCAAAAATCACTGTGTACATTGTAAATTGCTTTGTTTTTGTTATTCTCCTACATATGACCCTAAACTCAGGAAATGAGGAAATTCTTAACATCTTCATTATTTTAAAAGATCAAGAGTATTTTGGGTGGAGTTGGTGCAAAATTGTGAAGGGAGTTCATTTTTCTCAAACTCTTCTCCAAATGGTTGAAATTGTGTGTTCTGTGATTTCATTTGCATAAGTATATTTGCATGTCCTAATTAGAACCATTAGCAAGAATCCTCGGGAAGGAACTTAGCCTATTGCCCTCAAGAAAGAAGTTAATTTTTTTCTAAAAGAGCCACCTCATTGTTTATGCTGCAGAAGATAAGTAGCAAAAGCATTAATTTTGCTTACAGAAATTAAACTAAGAAGTTGGATTAACATCAATTTATAAATGAAGCAGGATGAGTCGTTTCAAATAAAGTACATTATATTTTATTTAACAAAAACTCTTTGCCTCTTCTAGATCTCTGTAATGACAACAGATGCTCTAGTGCTTTTTTGAAGAAAACTGATTCAAAAGTGAGAGGATGAACATTCCCACGCTTGATCTGAGCATGCATGCCACTCTTCTCTGTTGGGTTCCAGATATTCTACAGAATTCAAACTAATTAAATTGAAACTTTCAGATCCACCTTTGACTCTAGGGGAGACATAGGGCTTGATGGAAACACAGCCCTGCAGCACAGGACTAAGAAGCAGAACGTCCAATTGGGGTTGAGTCTGCCATTTATGGTGCATGTGGGTCCTTGATCCCGGCGTTTTACGTTCTCTTGCTTTCTAAGTCCTCTTCTGCAAAATGAAGATAAAAATTGACATCTATCCTACGGGTAGGGATGGGAAGGATTAAATAAGATTCTACATGGGAAAACACTTCATAAAGGGCAATGTGCTATATAAATTTCCCACATTTGAAATCCTATCATCCTTTGCCCCCAACCTTCTGCAATAAGACATTCTTAGGCTGTGTCTTTGGGTTTGCAAGACTCAAGGGCTTGAGTGCTCCCGGGGAAGGTAAATACACAGCACAGATGCGCCTTTCTCATTCCTGAGCCCATAGCCAGGCTTGCTAATCAACACATCTTCCTACCAAGTCTGGACCCAATCTCACCATCCCCACTGTAACTTTCTAACAGCTCTGAGTGTTGCAATAGGCATGGGAGATAAAACGGGATGGCCATTCTCATTAAGCCTCTAACACCTACGACTAAAGCGCGCCACACTCTCTTCTCCCTTGTCTAGCTCAGAGACACATGGAATGCCACACAGGGTGTAGCAATGACATCTTGCCATGACAGAGCCACTTCATAGTCAACACACACACAAGCAGAGCTGGTGCAAGCATTCATTTGTTACGTCTGAGTTAATTTCACAGTGGAAAAAAGGCAAATGCTCAGGGAAATGTCAGCAACAGTACAATTTATGATAAATCAAATTGCCTGAAGAGATGTGTGAAAGGGTTTTGGAGAGAACAAAGGCTCTGGGACTGAGCGGCGAATGTCAAGTTAGCTGTGTAACTGGCGGGAGTGTGTACACCGTGTAACGGGATCAATCCCTTAATTGCTCTGTTTTTCTATCAAACAGGATAATCAGAAGACATTGTGATTCTCTGTTGAATCAATTCCTTCCTTTGGCTTTGAGAAGAGTGTCATCTGGAGGACTCAGGCTGACACTGAAATCTTTTCTTAGTTTCTGGAAAGGGTTGAGCTTCATTCTGTGGGTGTGTCCTGGGTTGTTCCTCAGATGTCAGACAGCCGTCCTGCACAAGCAGAAGTTGATCTGCTCTTTACAAGCTTTCCCACTTGTAAATGAAAACCTATTTTTTAAAAATCTATTTATTTACTTATTCTTTCTAATTAGTTATACATGACAGCAGAATGCATTTTGATTCATTGTACACAATTGCAGCACAACTTTTCATTTCTCTAATTGTGCACGATGTAGCGTCACAACATATGTTCAGTTGCACCTAGGGTAATGATGTCCATTTCATTCCACCACGAAAACCTTTTTCTTTGACATCAGTCAGTCCCCGTGTGAGTTTTCTAGACAGGATGTGACCCAATGCATTACTGTTCCTAGGACAAGCAATTTCGCACGTCATGGGAACTTCACTTGCTCATTACCCACACTGTATTAGGGCTGGCTCTCTGCTTTGTGTCATCATGGATGTGACCAAAAAAAAAAAAAAAAAAAAAAAGGCTTATATACAAACATATTTTCTTAACAATAAGAAGAAAATGTGTTTTATGTGCAAAAGTATACCAATACCTTACATTTTCACCAGCCTAATTTTCTAAAAGACAGTTTACAATTTTTATATTAACAAATATTTCTTTCAGTCCTAGAAGCTAAAACACTCATAATAAATAATGCTAAGAGCAAAGTGGCAGGAATTTTAACATTTTTCAGAGTCTGGAGATTGTTACTTCTGTTTGCTTTAAGGGTCTAGAATTAGGACTTGACTCAGGAAATATGTCTTAATAAAAATAGATCTTTATTTTGGAAAAGGCAGATTATGGCTCCTTTTATTACCTGCTGACCTGTCACTGGCCATCTTTTATTTGAGTAGTTAACAGTGTCCTTGTCGTTTATAAAGCACTTAAATTTTTTTATGTATCTCATTTTATGATCACATGTTAGTTCTAGCAACATAAACACTAATTTCCAAATGAAATATGGAGATAAAGGTGGAAAGGGTAAAAAATCTTTGGACTGGTTAGAATGGTGTTCTTTACAGTCATACAACTAACTACCTACAGAGAGACTTAAAAAAAAAAAAGATTATGTGTTCTCTGACCCCTAAACCAGAATGTCAGAACACTTAAATTCGACTTGACATAGGAATGGAACTGACCGTCTAAGACTATAAGCATCGTACTCAAGAATGAAGGGAACATGTACCTACTGTGGAGGACAGGACCAAGTGGGAAAGGGAATGACAGGTCCTTTTAGTGACTTTCAGAGAGAGCCAACCAGAGACCAGCCCAGTAGATGGTGTCCCAGATCAGGGTCCAACAGCCTGTCTATCATACCAGTGGTTGTGGTCATTTAGTGTATACCTATTATGTGTTAGAAATGTATATAGTGACATAAATACTCTTTCATTGATTCTCAAAAACTATGAAGTGGTTGTTTTTAAGGATATTTTTGTAGATGAAAAAATTAGTTTAGAGGGATTCAGTGACTCCTTCAAGGTCAAACAGCCAGTGGGAGGCCAGCCAGGATTGAGACAGGTGCCTGGTTCCAAAAGCTGTGCACTTAGCTAGCCTACTTAGCTTTCTTTTCCATATCAAGACTGGACAAAAGGTGATTATGGTGAATCATTTTTTAATAACTTCACTTTTATTCTTTTTCATTCATGTAAACAGCATACAGTGGACTTTTATTCTTTACTCATTGGCTTTTAGGGCCATTGTCAACAATTTCATACCTGTTCTCTTTTCATCCTGAGATCCTATCTCCATTTAGTAGTTGTCAACTCCCTGGGTATCAATGTCTAGCAAACTGGTACACTCTTAGGAGATGTTATTGGTTCCATAGTGCCCACTGAGCATCACAGGAGGAGAGGTTCAATGTCTCAAGCACATGGCTTCCTGAATGCACAGGTGGGATGCTATGCCTCCTCCATCTCACAAAAAGCAGCTGAGGACTCACTCAGACAAAGGAGAAAGAGAAGACCTGCAAATGTAACCTTAATGGACAGCCAGTTAGAAGATAACTGTCTTTCGAGGTATTGTTTTGATCTGAGTATTCGTATAGATATCTGGCATCATTTTATTTTAAAGAAAATCCTAGATATATCAGCCAGTTTTTTTTTCCCTACCTTGGAACAAAAGATATTTTGGTTCACTAATATCCAGCAACTTTGGTATTACAAATATGCTAAGGCACTTCTAAATATATCCCCTAAATAGAGAATGTAATTTGTAAAACAAAAGAGCTTTGACATCAGAAAAATACAGGTTTATTTTGAAGAACAGCAGGAAAGGGAATATAGGCCAAGCTGTAAAAAGCCACCTAAGTCAGTTTCTCATATAACTCCCTGTACTTCTTTTGGATTAATGACTACTTTCCCCAATGGAAATGTAGTTTGGGTTTAAAAGGGTATTGTTAAGAGTTTAGTTAGTGCTTTAGGATTACTTAGTGTTTTTTTTTTTTTGTTGTTGTTGTTCTTAAGCCAAAGAAACTAAAACTATCTGACTCCAGTAGAAGATGAATTCATTCATTAAAAAATATTGAGTTACCAGGAAACTTGGAGAAGTAGATTCAAAATGAAAGGAAGAACTAATCTGCTGTGTATGCTGCTGCCCTGATGGCCACTGATGAAACTGGGCACCATCTTGGATGCAGCACCTGGTCACCCTGCCATGGCTTCCAGTGAAATGCCTTCTCCCCAGGCTGTATTCTCTTGCAACACTGGCTCGTGAGTCAAATGTCCACAGAGGAGAGCATGACTGCCACCTTGTATTGTATGTTCCTACTCTATCTATAAAGGAGGCTGGAAAATTGTCATATAACCTTGTTGGCTTAAATAGTGGAAGGCTGGCTCTGCTTCTCTTTAAAATTCACAAGGTAGGAAATTCCTCCAACATGGAGTTGAAAGTGTTAAGATGCTCACTGCCCAAAGATATGACACGCTTTGTCTAAGCCGCTACTAACTTATCCAAATGATGTTATCTTTTTCAGAGTCTGACATTGTTTTGTGTTTAAAAGACCATCAATTTTTTGTTCAACTTTTTTTCAGGTTTGTTAAAAAAAAAAGAGCTTCTGTAGTTCAAAATCATCCTTATATCATTTAAAAAATGTATTCAAAACTTTTTTTTCCCCTGAGAATCCAGCATGCTCCTAAAAGTAGATAAGTCAAGTTCCCAATCCAATAAACTTTGTTCTTCTAGTTTGTGGGTCAAAAGGACTCAAACAGAGAAATCCATCTTGCTAAAAAAGAGAAAAAAAAATCCAAACAGACAAATTGATGAGATACCAAGTGCTTGACAAACATCCATTAGATAGATAGTTACATTTTTGTTTTGAATTGCAGCTGTCTAGCAATAAGTGGGACAAAAATTTTAAAAATTCAGTAGAAATTCAGAAAGAAGTCGCTTAGAATATCAAGCACTCCATGCTCATAACCTCCAAAAGAATTAATCAGAATATGCCAGTATTTGTTCAATTCTATGAAATCTCTTCAGAATCAAGCTGATGATTAAACCCCTTGAATAGAGACCCTGATTCCCTATGTATAACTCTCTACAGTTTGATGGAGAAATCTGTTTATTCTATGAAATATGAATATACATGTATTTGTGTGTGTGCCTGCAAATAATTTTCCAGCAGAAAATGTCATAGTCATCATGGTTATGTAAGCGATGTAGTACTTCTCACACATAAAACAAATATACAGTTGAGTTAAAAACTAGTTGTGGGATTTATTGGTCAAAACTTATAGTGAAGGCAGTTGTTAAACATATCCATCTATCTCCACTCCCCCATAAAATTCAACTTAAAATAAAAAAGACAACATAGAAAGATTAAATTATAAGCCTAAAAAAAGACAATTAGGAAAGGAGACAACTTAGATAAATCTGGGAAATCTAGAAGGTACATGAATGTGTTTCTTGACTCAAAAAGGCAAAAAAAGGCTGAAACTTAAATCAGCAGAGGTAGGACAAATGAACAGAAGCCATTTTGTATGCACCTGCAAAACTCTTGAAGCTTCTAGAATGAGAAGGATTATGAGTTTTTGAAGAAAACTACAAAGGAAGCTGTATTGAGAGTCTTTATAAAGAACATACAGACCCCTGAACACCCTTACACTGCCTTGATAGAAGATGGAAGGTTTACCTTCTGGAGATGATGAGCCACTCAGGCTGTGGGTGAAGGGGTAGTAGGCATAGTAATGGACAAGAAAGGAGGAGGGGACACGTGAAATAAGGGGGTTAAGGGAAAGTGGGCAGGATGAATGTGAACATCCATCCCCCTCTTGAGATGTCAGGCAGGTAAGTGGTTTATATATATAAAAAATATTTAGTGATCAGTACATCATGGTCACTGATACTGGAAATGAAGCTAAAGCAGGGTCCCAGGGAACTCCAGATACACTTGCTGTTGCTGTATCATGGTGGAATGGGGAATCTGGGCTTCTGGTACGTATTTTGACATTTTAAAATTTGCTATGACCATACCACTGCAAACATGCTAAATAGACATCCTGCTACACCTCCTGGAAGAGGAAACAGAAAATAGCTTTGTAGGTTAATGGATTGGTTTAATAGAAAAGATCACAGATACTGATATTTGGGGTTCCCAACAAAATGGCTTGATCCCTGCCTGATTCCCCTATAACCTACTAAGATATTCCCAAGCACATCATCATTTCCGATCTGTGTACTAAGCTCTTCCGATACACATCACTTCCAATCTGTATTTTAGACTCTTATTGCTATGTGAACTACCAAGGATATCTAAGCATTTAGAGAGAAGCCTCTCTTATCGTTAAGTAATCTGTAGGGAAAAGGAACTCAGAGGAAATATAAAAAGCTTTTTTTTTTTTTTAAAAAGAGAGAAGAAAACATTTAAAAAGCCAACATTATATTCTCAGAGACATTTATTCAATCAAAAAATACTTATGAAGCATACAGTTCCAGGTAGTAGAGTTATAATATTTAACAAAATAGACAGATACATTTTCTTATGCAGCTTATATAAGGTACACCATATTGCATTATACCTTATTATACTACACTGTAGATAATATTACTAGAATCATAATACATAGAGCTATGAACCATGAGGAAGACACAGAACACTAAGGAATAGAGTGGCAGGGCAGATGGCAGTGGGCAAGGAAGGCCATTTCCTATAGTGCATCATAAAAGGCTAGAGTTGCTAGCACATAAATGGAATTTAAAGCTATGGAGTACATAAGACTGTAAAAAGACAGAAGATGGACAGAGAAGAGAGCTGAGGGCTGAGTCCCAAGCACACCAACATTTAGAGATTGAAAGGGGAAGAAAAGCATATGGAGGGGAGATTTCATTCTGGGAAAGAAAAGGAGGCCCTGAATAAAGGAATACAGAGAGTCTAAGAAGGGACTTGTGTGAATTAAAAATTGATAGCAGAAATAAAAAATTCAACAGAAGCTTGGGAGACAAAGTTGAGGAACTCGCCTAAAGCAGAGCAAAAAAGAAGGAAATAAAATGGACAGGAAAGATCAGACATTCAGAAGATCAGAACAATGGTTTTATTGTTCAAATAACAAGAGAGGGGGAAAAAAGAGAATACAAGAAGGAGGAGAGAAATCTAATAAAAAGATGAAAAAAAAAAAAAAGAAATTCCCAGAAGTGAAAAATGCAAGTTTCCAGACGGAAGGTGTCAGCTGAGTCCCCAGCAGAACAAATGCTATGTGGTGGAGGAGGATTTCATCAAAGTCTCAGGGACTAGAATGGCATTAGCTATGCCCATAAAAACTGGCAGGTGGAAGAATGTGGAGCTCTGCCTTCAAGATTCTGAGGGAACCTAAAATATGCAAATAGCTTAACTAAGTGTGAGGATGAGAATAAAGATATTTTCAGACACATAAACTTCAAAAATATTTCCTTCCCCATGGCGCCACTGGAAGTAACTTGCCTATGAAAGTGGAGATGCTGGGTACAGGAAACAGGGAGCCAGACAGAAAATCAAAGACAATTTCATCATCATAGCAAAGAGAGATGCCAGAATAACAGATTTGAGCAAGTCTAGAGAAAGAGAGTGACAACTCAAGATTAAAGAAAGAACAAGGTGCTACCCAGTAAAGTCTCTAATAAAGAAAGAAAGTATGTCCAATAGAAAACCCAATATGTTTGGGCAGATGGATATTTACAATTCTGCCAGAGTTTGGGAACACATTAATGATCGAATAAAAACAAGCAAATGAAAGTAATTAGAAGAAAATATCCAAGAAAATGTAATTAAGAACAAAATGTGACTCCACCATGAATATTATTTACTGTCTTAAAATGTAAACACCAAAACGGGACCCAGTTTTGCAGTCTAGATTTTCCTGGGCTCATCTGCTCCTTTCCCACCATGCCTCAGCCTCCTGCCTAGTGGAGAGCACTGGTCACCAGGTTGTCACCTCATTTTGACCCCTCCTGGGAAGATAGCGTGGCATCACATGCCTCTACCAGATACCCCACTGAAGGAGCCTCCAAGGAACCAGGTCTGGGTGCACGTAGCTGGAACACTGGGTAACAACCTACAGATGTGGAGTAGTTAAGGCTCCATGGGGAAAACTCCCGTGACTTATGGAAAGCAGGAGATGGAAAGAAGATAACAAATTATTTATCCTTCCTCCTCGGGAGCAGATAGTTCTGAGTTAAGTGGTTCTAATCTCCCATTTGGGCTGACAGGGTCAAATGACGGATTGGGTTTCTTACGAGGCTGCAGCTGCTCAGTAATGCTCAGTAACCTTTTAGATTTTCTTCCATTCTTTTTTTTCTGGTATCTCCTCACTCTTGTGTCTTGAAATGTTTCCTTGTTAAAAAATTAGCATATAAACTTTGCCTTAGGGACTATTTTCTGCCAAACACAGGTGAAGACATTAATTGAACCCCCCCAAAAGTGTCATATAACTACATTGGGAAGCTGAATAGAGATAGAGAAATAGAGAAAGAGTTTGTGTGTGTGTGAGAGAGAGGGATGGACAGAGAAAAGAAAGAAAAGGAGAAGGAGGAGGGGAGAGGAAGAGGTGGAGAAAAGCACAATATTTTCATCTTGTAGGAAATCAACTATGTCATAGTTGAAACAGAAAAATCAAGAAATAAAAATATGATCACATAATTATGATTTAAAATGGAGATATGTGCCGAAAGAAATATCTACAAAAATTTAAAAATAGCTCCTCTGGAGAGTGAGAATCTGTGTGTGGAGAGGTATTCAGGAAACCTATAGTTTTTATGAAAAGCATAGTAATGCTATTTCTCTTTTTAAAATATGAATTTTAGGGAAACAATAAGTACAAGAAAAAATATTCACAGCAGGTTGCAGTTGCTCAATGTATTTTGAGTGCAATATAATGTAAATGCAGGTCAAAAAACAGCATGTACTGAAATTCAATTATATCGCTATCTACATTTGTATACAAAAATATGAAAAGTTATACCAAAAATTCTAATAGTTACCAAGTGGTGAAATTTCCAGTGCTGTTTGTTCTCTTCCTTAAAGGTCTTTTAATATTTTGAACAATATTTGGATTATACTTATAAATAAATTGAATAAGAAAGCTACTATCAAATTTTAAAAAATTGACCAGATGGCTCAGATTTTAATTACAGTTTATAACCTGACAGAGATACTTATTATATATTTAAGATAGTGAACTAAAATGTACTCTAAAATTAAGCTATGATACTCTTCTAACACAGAATATGCTACCTTGATTACGTGCCAACTTGATTGGGCCACAGGGTGCCCAGAAATTTAGTGAAACATTACTCTGAGTGTGTCTGTGAGGGTATTTCTGAATGAGATGAACATTTGAATTGGTAGACTGAGTAAAGCAGATTGCCCTCCCTAATGTGGGCAGGCCTCATCTAATGAGTTAAAGGCCTGAATAGAACAAAAACATTGACCTTCTGCAATAAGAGGGTAGGCTTCCTGCCTGATTGTTTGAGCTGGGACATCAGTCTATTTCTGTCTTTGGATCTGAAGTGAGACATGGTTCTTCTTGTGCCTCAAGATTTGAACTTATATCATCAGCCCTCCTGGGTCTCCAGCTTGCCAACTGCAGATCTGGAGACTTAGCTGCTATACCAATGTGCGCCAATTCCTTATTAATAAATCGTTATATATATATATATACACACATATATTCATATATTGTGCTTACATATGTATGCATATATTTAATCACATGATCACATAGTGTCTAATGTTGATGTAAATTACTATTTTTTCCTCTGTATGTTTGGCTCAAATAAAAAACAACAAACAAGTAAATAATAGTGGGAAACACATATAAACAAAATAAAATAGGCTGAATCCTGTTCTTTAAAGATTTTTTATTTCTGGTGATTTTCAGTAGAAGTTAAAGTATTTAACACAAGGATGAACATTTAAGTGGTGCAGCCAGATCTCCAACTTCAGGCAGCATTGACGAGGTACTGCAGCCTCGTGATAGAATAAAGGGGGGAAAATGAGTCGGATTGGGGGATTTCTTTTTCTATTAGTGAGGTTATTTTCACATCTGTCTTCCTTTTGCAACCAAATTTTAGGCTATCATCCCCCAAATGTAGACACGATGACAAATCTTTGCTCTTGAATTTTCAATGTTAATGTGCATTTTATGTACAGGAAGGCAGTCAACACAATAAGGCTCCCTGGTAATAGGTATCTGGACATATTGAAAAATGGTTAACTTTTTTCTACATTTTTAGCAAATGGGATTTTTTCTTCAATAAATAATATGAGTGTAACTCTTGACAGTGTGTGGCTCTCATTGAATCCATCCCATTAGCATTAATATTCATGTGAAGCATGTTCTATGCACAAGACATCTCACTTTTCAATAGAGTTGAACATGAGCATCATTCATTTATATAAAATTCTGTATGCAGGTGTTCCACATGCCTTAAAAATCAAATATATGTGTGTATATGTATATACACATACAAAGTGTATATATACATGTATATGTGTGTGTATATATGCATACATACATACACACAAGGATATTTACATATAATTTCTCTTTCTCTCTATCTTTCTAAGAGAGAACAAAGACATGCCTGCCCTGATTTAGATTTTTATTCATGTCCTTAGGAAGGATAAGGAGTTATAAGCAATAGGAATTAATTACAGAATTCTTTCAATTCCATTTTTTGAGATAAGCTTCATGGTAAAGTATTGGTTATTTCTTTGGATCTCTTCTACTAATGTTATAAATTTGAAGGGTTTATAATCTGTTATAAATCTGAATTGTGCATGTCTAATTATAGGTACTATTCATGGTGCAAAATATGCTAGACTTGCACTCAAAATGTTGTATAACTCTGGAAAAGACCCTTCATTTTATTTCTTTCTTTACTTATGAACTGCAGATAATAACTCCAAACTCTCTGGGTTATTATGAGGCTTGAATGGGTCTATAAGAGTGCTTTATATGTACCAAGCAAGACTTAATATAGCCAGAGATATTACAATTAATTTTCATGGTGATAAGCCATCCTGTTCTACTTGTGACCAATAATAGCATTTTGTAGTTGTTACCCAAATCAGTCTTGAAAATAGCTTACGTCTTGGGCTGGGGATGTGGCTCAAGCAGCAACACGCCCTCCTGGCATGCGGGGGACGCAGGGCGCTGGGTTCGATCCTCAGCACCACATAAAATAAAATAAAGATGTTGTGTCCTCTGCAAACTGAAAAATAAATGTTAAAAATATCTCTCTCTCTCTCTCTCTCTCTCTCTCTCTCTCTCTCTTAAAAAATAGCTTACCTCTCTTTGCTGTTTTGGGTAGTGAAGAAAATATAGACTAACAATCAAGTCTTATTGAGAATCATAAAATGAAAATGAAAAAAAAAAAGCAAAACAAAACAAAACAGAAGGGACCCAAGAGACCATTGTGTCTTTTGTATCATGCTAAGTTTCTTTGGGTCTAGAATAAAAGGCAGATGATTTTTGAGGGTACCTACCTACAAGGATGATCTGCACCTAAAATTGAGATGGCAAACTTCTTGTCATTATTATAATATGGATACACAACCTTTAAAAAATATGATCCTGATTTTTTTTCCTTTCATTTTCTTAGATAAAACAGTGCTCTGAGCAAATGAGTTCAAGATCCTTTGGCTTGTACTTGGCACCTCCCTTTTGATCTCCCTACCCCACTTTTTGAATTCCTCTGTGTAGAGGAATTCAAAAAATTCTTCTTCATCAAAAGAATACTGACACTGTTTCACACTGAAAGCAGCTGGGAGGTGAATCTCATACCAGTTTTCAAGATTACTCCATGATCATGAATAATTTTTGCTTGGAATGATAGGTGTCTCTCAAGGTCCATGTGTTAAAGGTTTGGTCCCTAGGATGCAGTATAGTGAGGTGGTAGAAGCTTTAGGAGGTGCGGCTGAGTGGAGGTTCTGAGATCATTGTAGATTGTGCCCTCAATGAAGATCCTGGGATGCTGGACCCTTGCTCATTCTCTTTGCTTCTTGGCCAAGAGGTAAGCAGTTTGCTCTGCCGCCCTCTCCCTACCTTGCCATCCTGCTGTCTTACTAGTGTCCTTGGGCAATGGATTTGCCTGCCCTGAGATTGGAACCCCTAGAACTAAGCTAAATAAACCTTTTCTTTTATAAGCTGACTATCCCAGGAATTTTTTACAGTAATGCAAAGCTGACTGTTATAGTGGGTGAGTAGAATTAGTTTCTAATTAGCAACATATATTTTAAAATAAATTTATAGTTGGAATTCTTTTCATGTGATAGCTATGAAATTGCACTCGTGAAACATTAAAAACCACTTCCATCCATTATGAGAAACAGGAGTACAGTGGAGCTTGAGTACCTGCATCAAAGAAATGACTCTGCCAGTCCCTCACTATATGACTGTGTTTCTGACTAATAACAGTGCTGGTTTTAGTCTAACCGGACCTATATGCCACAGTTGCCATGAGGATTAAATGTATTAAGCAAGGCAAAGGAAGCACTAAGAACATTATCAAAATAAGTGTCATCCTCTGTTTTAGAAAAAGAATCTCTTTGGATTCCCTACATATAGACAAATCATCTTATTGCACATGTGCTCAGTTTTTGGCTCTGCAAATTGAAGGTAGTTTCAGTCAAATGATCTTTTATATATATACAAGGATTAGTTTCAAGCACAGTAAGAGAGCTGTGGTTCTTTGTTTCTCTATGTTACAGTGTACCAAAAAGCAGAGTAATGGACCTCACTCATTAATCTAGAGTGTTTAAAAAATTCCAAAGCAATATGTTGTATTGTTGTCAATTAACAAAGAGATTTATTTAAAGAACTTGAGCAAGGAACAAACTGGAATACTAGGCAGGCTAAGAGGTAAAACCCGAAGCACATTCCATATCCTTTATTTAAGCATCCTATACTTAAACATTAGATTTTACAAGGAGAGCAGGGAGTGTGGAAATTGGAGAAGTACATGGTTGCCATGGCTCATTCCTAGGGCCCTGAATTTGGGGTCAGTTCTTCTTTTAGTCAGCTCTCTGTTGCTGTGATGGAAAGCAACAGAACAATGACAAGAACAATGTAGAGAAGGAATAGTTTTATTTTGGCTCAGTTTCAGAGGTTCAGGCCATGTTTGGCCAACTTCATAGCTCTGGGTGGAGGTGAGACAGAACATCATAGTGGATTGGCATGGCAGTGGAAAGCAGCTCAGGACTTGGAAACCAGAAAGCAGTGAGAGAGCTCAGCTTACCAGGGACAAAATACAAACCTAAAAGGCAAACACCTGTTGACCTGTTGCCTCCAGCCATACCCTCTCTGCCTACCATTACCACTCTGTTAATCCACACCAGTGGATAATCTACCAATCAACTCTGATAACCTAATGATTTCACCTCTGAATGTTCTTGCATTGTCTCACAGATTAGCTTTAATCCCTAAGATACTGGGAGGTTGTTATTCTATTCTGAGTTTAATAGGTCACTACATAGCCCCTGCCCCATTTACTTTCCTGGTTATTCTGTGATCCTAACTAGCTATACCTGAGAAGTGGTCAGTATTATAAACATGGTAATTCTACCCAACATTGCAAGATTTAATTGGCAGGCATAAATCAAATACAATTTTTTTTTCATCAGAGTGTTAAAGCCAACGGTAAACTCAATCCAACACTGAGGCTAAATAGAACACCATCACCAGGTTGACCAACCAATTCTCATTTGCTCAGGACTTTCCTGATTTTAGCATTGAAATCCAGTGTTTGGGGACCCCTCTCCCCAGTCCAGGCAAATGAGGATAATCTGTCATTGTAACTTTCATAAAATAAATATCTGATGGTAATTAAACCTGAAATGCTATAAAAAAATTTTCACTGTTAAAATGTTTAGGGGTCAACATTTAAAAGTTGGACCAAGTAGAAGAACACTAATTTATCAGCACCATCAGCTTCCAGATGGCACATGTGGTCACTTAATTGCATGGTTGGGACAGGAGCAGATGTTTTCCTTTGACTGAGGTCAGTGGAGGAGAGGGTCTTTTGATTTAACACTAGCTGTACAGGTAACTGCTGCAAGTGGCCCTGGGATGGAGGCAGTAAGCTTTCTGTAGTTACTTATAGTGATGATTGAGGTAAAGACTGTTCTTTAACTCCTGGGCTTGATCATTAATCAGTGACGATGGCACAATTTCACTGAGGTAATCCCACCCACAAATATTTCTTTGTGTATTATTTGAAAATCCTTAAAGCATTTTTAGCATATAAAATATAGGTTCACGGTCAACATTAATTAGTGTAGCAATTTACTCTGAAATTCATGGATATATGTTTATATTTCAGCTGACAAAATCTCAGAAACTAATGCATACAAGGAGACTTCAAACTTCTCTACATCTAAACTCCATATCCATATTTGAAAGTGAAAATTATGACAATAACATCACACCCAAATGGCATGACCCTATTTATGTTTCGGATATTGATACATTGCTTAGACATGAGGGTAAATTTTGCTATTTCAAGATCATTGATCCCACCCGATTTCAAAAATACCAGGAATGACACCACAGTTAGGCAAAACTGAAGCCAAAACTGAAGAGCAGGTGTCCACTAAGTTACAACACCAAGGTCATATGTTGGAACACGTGCATCTGAAAACCAACAAACATGAGTCTAAGGAAGCATTTGAAGCCACATCCCTATGAGCTTCCACAAGTGCAGTCCAATTTTTGCTGCTTCTGCATTGACTCCCTTTTCACTCATTTAATCTCTCATATCATACCTGAGGGCATTTTAGTAAAAGTTCCCCAAGGTCTAGGCTAAATGAGCCAAGGGCCTACTGAGTGCAAATTCCAATGGCTAAATTGATGACAGGACTACATGATCATGCTGCTGTGGTTTGGATGTGGTTTGTCCCCTGAGGATTTGTGAGTTGAAGGCTTGGTGCTCAGTATAATAATGTAAGAGGTGGTGAAACGTTTAGAGGCAAGGCCTACTGATAAGTCCTAAGGTCATTAGGGGCCAGACCATTGAAAGGAATTGAGATAGTTCACAAGGGACTCTGAGTTAGTTCTTGTGGGAAAGCTATCTTATAGGATGAATAGGTCTGTCTGTCCACCTTGCTCTGGCTTTTGTTTACAGATGTGAGCTCTTCTTTCCATACATGCTTCTGCTGCTGATGTGATGGTGTTTGCTAGACCCTCACCAGTAGTCAAACCAATGGAATCAGCTCCATCTTGATCTTGCATGTTAACATCCAGAATTGTGAGCTAAAAAAGTCTCTTTTCTTTATAATCTATCTCAGGTATTTTATTATAGTAACAAAAAATAGACCATCACACATCCAAAAGCAGCACAAATGTAATCTCTCTGTGTGCTAAACATGTGGATGTTTAAATTTAAGTGTTGAATTGACCCAATTAAGGGATATGCAGACAACTGGCAAAATATTACTTCTGAGTGAGTTTGTGAAGGTGTTTCTGGAAAGGGTTAGCATTTGAATCAATAGACTGAGTAAAGGGAAATTGGCCTCACCAATGTGGGCAGGCATCATGCAACCTGTAGGGAGCTCAGATTTTTTTTTTTTTTTTTTTTAAGGTGGAGAAAGAACAAATTCATTCTGTCTTCTGGAATCTGGATATCTGTCTTCTCCTGTCCAGAGCTCCATGTTTTCAGATCTTCAGACTGAAGAGAGGCTTACATCAGTGTCCCACCCCATGTCTTTGGTACCAGACTAAATTATATCACCTCCTCCTGCAGGCTTTCCGGGTTCTCCAGTTGCTGATGGTATATCCAGGGACTCCTTGGCATCCATATTCATGTTAGTGAATTCCTCTAAGGATCTTATATAGCTATATCTGTTGTGTCTATTTTGCTGGATAATACTGATTAATCCTGCATGTTCACAGACATTTAGAAATATCCAACAATTCTCTATGAGTACAACTTTAGATTCCTTGTAGAACCCATTCACCTATTGTTGGCCCTGGGAGTCAGTGTTTAGGTCTTAATTTAGCAATTAATCAGTATGAATTAAGGAATTAAATCATGGTTACTTCCCCCTAACTTCCCTCTTCCACCCCTCACAACCAGACTCAATATAGCCTCCATCCCATACCTTCAAGACTGATCTATCCTTGCCTTTTCCTATAGGAAACAGAATGAATGTTAACGTGTCTGTCATTCCCTTTTCCCACATATCTACACACCCCAAATTCACTTTTTTCCCCCTCTTTAAATTGTGGAGGAAATGTGTATAACATAAAATTTGTCATTTTAACCATCTTTCTGCATGTGGTTCAGGGGTATTGAGCACAATCACCTTGTTGTACAATCCTCGCCATTATCCATCAGCAGAATTTTTCATCTTCTGTAACTGAAGTTTTGCATACATTTTATGTAAATTCCATTTGTCCCTGCCCCAAGCTCCTGGTATCCAGCATTTTTCATTATGTCTATAAATTTGACTGCTATAAGTATTTCCTATACATAGATTCATATAGTATTTGTCCTTTTGTGAATGTCTTTTCTCATGTAGCAAAATGCCCTCATAATTCATCCCTATTGTATCTTGGGTTAAAATTTCTTTCCTTTTTAAGGCTTAATAATGTTCCATTTTATGTATATTCCATATGCAGTTTATATATTCATATACTGATAGACTTGGGCTCTTTCCACTTTGTGACAAGTCTGAATAATGCTGCTATGAAGATGGGTATACAAATATCTATTCAATCATCTGTTCCCAATTATTTTGGGTATATACCCAGAAATAGACGTGTTGGATCATATGGTCTAACTCATTTTTGATAGAACTTAGAATTGTCAGTCTCTTCAAACCTAACATGTAGGATCCCAGACAGGATTAATGGACTCCTATTTCTCACTGTCTCTTTATGGAAGAATCCTTCTATTCTCAGAAACAATCTAGGAGTGTCCTTGATTGTTCCAATTTCATCTCCTTTCAACTTCTCTATGACTTTCCCCCCAACTTCCAGTATGGACGTATCCACAGGTTCAAGCTTCTTTCAAGTTCTAAGTTTTCAGTGTCTAAAATTTCTGAAAAGCTTCTTCTAAGTCCCCCCCCTTAAAATTAGAGTCCCACTGATATGGTTTGAAAATGTGCCCCTCCATAATTCATTATATTGAAATTTAAATTCTAAGACAAAGGTATTAATAGGCGGGAACTTTGGAAAATGCTTAGGTCATGAGCACCCACCTGATGAATGGATTATTGCTTTTATGAAAGAGGAGCACCCTCGGACCTGCTGCCCTTCCCTCCCTTCTGCCACGTGAAGACACAGTATTTATCTCCTCTAGAGGATGCAGCCACAAGGTGTTGCCCTCTTGGAAGCAGAGTGCAATTCTCTGCCAGACATCAAATCTTCTGGTACCTTGATTGTACGCTTCCTACTCCCCAAAACTGTGAGAAATGAATTTCTATCATTTATAAAGTACCCAATCTAATGTATTTTGTTATAGCAACAGGAATGGACCAAGATGTCTACCCTGACTTGCTTGGACTGGTTTCCTTCTCTGAATCTCCAGGTGAATTTGGTGGGAATGATGCACCTAAGGGTCTATACTCATGTGAGACTATGTTGAATGTGGTTCATCTAAATTAGTAAGTGCAAATTGCCATCAAGAAATTTTTCAGAACTCAGGGTTAGAGCCCCCTCCCCCCCCCAAAAAAAAAGCATCAGGACTGAGGCATGAGACAAAAACCAAGGGAAAATAATTATTCATGGTGTTAGAAGTTAAGATATTGAGAAACAGGGAGTGAATAATGAGCTGAGAGAACAGTTAGATCATTTAAAAAGGTGAAGTTTCCAGTGCTTGGAGTGCTGATCCCAATTCATATATGTCTCTTTTATGGAAGAATCGACTGGCCCAGGCCCAGGTCGGCTTATGCATCTGAATATGGGACCTTGCTTCCAATTCCCACTTAGGTGGAGAACTCCAGAATGACAATTGCTCCCTTTTTTATCCAACACTTCAACCACAGCCTAACACTACTATTTCCTTAGTCCAAGTAGAGACTGAAGCAATTTACCCAGCTCAGAGACAGCAGAGCTGTGTTTGTTTTCAGGCTTGGTTCTGGGTGAAAGTAAGTCTACCCTATGCATTAATAGTCAGAGACTTGGGCCTTACCTGGTTTAATTTTGTGCTCTTTGTAGTCCTGACAAGAATTGGATAAAAAAAAAAATACTCTGGGCTTACAACGTTGTGGGGCACTTTGCAGAAACAAATGCAAAACCTCAACCTAGACCACTCAGGATTCTCATTACCAACAGGTGATGTCCCTTGAGATAATGGTGAAAAGATTTTCAGAATTAATAGAGGCATTTCGTAAGCACAATTACCAATTATACTTTTCACTGTGTTGCTAAATGGATCACATACAATTTCCATAAATAATTCTTAAAATAAAAGTATTTTATTTTTATAAAATAAAGATTACAACAGATTTGTATCTCTCCCAAATAACAATAGTCATATTATCCTTTTGCTTTTTGTTTTTGTTACTGAAAAAATTAAACCAGACTCTTTGCTCTGTTAAAGTTAATAATCTATTAGTTCATATCAGTTAATAGTAATATCTGTTCCACTCTCTTCTTCACATTTGTGTGCATGTATGTTTACATGTGTGTAATTATTGTATTTTATGTTATTTTCCATGCTATAAAATTTTGGAAAGATGAAGGGATGGAATCGTGAATGAAGGGGAATGTCACAATGGCATTGGTCCTTACTATTTCTGACTCTTTTTTTGTTTAAGGCCTTGAATATTCTTCCATATAATCTGGAACTGCATTCTGGGCCTCAGGAGAACCACCAAGGTGTAGTCTAGTAGGTATCCTAAATCATCCCACTCTGGCATCCCTTCTGACCTCCTATCTCAGTGCTTCCTTTTGCTTCTGTTCTTCAGATGGATTCTTCGGTTGGACTTGTGTGGTTATTTGTACTGGTTTTAGATATTCTTTTTCAGGTGACTCTGAGATCTATTATTCAGTGTCTCCGGGTTGAGCGCAAACACAACTTCTAGGTGTTTGTCAAGGAAGAGTGCTAAAATTATGAGAAGAATTGACAAAATGACTAGAAGATTAATTACCTCCTTATTGTATCCTTAAGATAATTTAACGTCCTTGCAGAGTCACCCTTGTGATGATCAGGATCAAAGGCAGTGAAAGTGGCCAAGGAACTCCCAGCTACATTCCTACAGCTATAGATGAACAAAAGAGACCCCTGGGCACTGCGTAAGGAGCAGCACCCAGTTCAGCTGTGGTTTCCTGCTTCCTGAAATCCTCCCCAGAAGAGGAGGGGGGGATGCCATTGATGCTCACCCAAGTGAATAGAGTCTATATCATGGGGAAGGAAACAGCAACAGAACACCAGATGCTTGCTAATTATTTCCAAATGAAAGTGACTAGACCAAGTTTTAAATAAAGATAATCTGGGAGGGTGAAGTAAAGCTCATTCTTCCCTAGAGGTAATAAATCCACCCAAAGTACTCATTATCACCTCTGTATCCAGTCAGACCCCCAGACCTCAGGTCACAGATCGCCCTTCCCTTGGCCCCAGTCAGCATACCCAATGTCCCTGCAGCTGGGTGCTGGCTGTCTCTGGAGGTCTCCAGTCCTCACCTTCTTGTCTCCCTTTGTTCCCTGTTTGTAACTGTTCCTCATCCTAGTTAACTCTTTTTGCCCCATGATGTTTGGATCTGGGGTGAAGAGAGTTAGGACTTCCACCAGTGTGGCCTTTGACTTGACTGACATCAGGTAATGCCTTCAGGATCCCTGAGCTCAGGGGAATCTGAAGACCCCTTTACAAGCTACCAGCAATTTGCTGGAATGTACCTCCACTCTCCCTGGGATAGAAAGAAACTCTGGGAAGGCAGAAACCCTCTGAATGAAGGAACAGTCACTAGAAACAAAGATGTGGGAAACATTAAAACTGCAATTTAAAGGAAATGGACCACACAGAGGAATGAGTCACTCTCCACCTAAAATGGATGCCCTAGAAGAAGCAGACGAATTGTGAAGTGACTTGATCCACATTTTAAACAAAGATTCAAGAGTGCTCCATCTCTAAAGCTAGAACACGCAGTCCTGAAGAGGAAAGCATCCATATTGGGTAACATTTTATGGAGATATCAGCATGATTTTTAAGTTTAAAATCCTGACAGAAACTGTAACACACAAAAAATGGATCTTTCTAAACATTGTACATCCAAAGACAAATACAAGAATGTTTTTCTTGACCTCATTATATCTTGGCCTGGCATAGAGTTCCAGGGATGTCATATTTTCCTCTCACCAATCTGTAACATTTTTCCAAAAGGTTAAAATCCTTGATATTAAGAACTTCATGGCAAACAATGAAAACAGAGCAAGAAAACAAAACAAAACAAAAAACCATAAAGGTGTACTCAAAGAACAGTTTAGGGATACTTCTGAGCACAGAGGCTGGAACAGGTCTTTTATGCAAGCACCTTATTTGGAGGAGAAGGTGTGAGGTGAACCTAGAGAAGCAGAAGCAAGAAACTTTAAGCAGATTGAAAGAGGGAAGGAGAAAAGCAGATAGAAGGTAGTATGGCTGAGTATGGCACCACCATGGGTAGCTGAGGGATGTGCTTGAGTACCCAAGGATTGCTGGGGAGAAGCGTTTACTCACTGTCCCCTATTCCCCTTGGTGGACTGTTGTCCCAGGACTGTTAACTCCCTGGCACTCTTGAGCTGTTTGCAGAGTGGAAAGGCACTGATGTCCCACTCCACAGTGCTCCAGAAGCCCTGGAGGCAGGAACACAGGGAGCACTGAGTGCCACTTGAGTTACTTGCCTGCAAAAGTGCCAGGGGTAAAATCAGGGTGCAGTCAAGAGGCATCTGGTATTAATCAACAATAAAACCACTCAAGGAAAAAAAAAAAAAAAAACCACACCTGGAGAGTGTTCACTTTCACTTCTAAAAAGGAATGCAAAGCACAACACCAAATGTCTTTTCCTCTGATAAATCTAAGGTGGTTTCTTAGTTGACATTTTTTTAATGTTTTAGAAATGTAGTGAGAGAAAAATGTCCCCTCCATACACATATAGCTGATTGAAGAATATTTTATTAACCGATTGATGACAAATGAATGGTAGGAAGTATCATGAGAGAAATTGTGTCTCCTAACATCCATACATTGAAAAATTTCACCCCCAGTACCTCAGAATTTGATTGGATTTGGACACAAGGTCTTTAAATAGGTGAATAAGTTAAAATGGGGCTGTTTGAGTGGGCCCTTATTCAGTAGGGTGACCTTATTAAAGAGGAAACTGAACACACAAGGAGACCCCAGGAGTGTGCCCCCACAGAGGAAAGACCCCATGAAGATACGGCAAGAAGGCAGCCATCTGCAAGCCCCAGAGGAGGTCTTGGAAGAAACCCAACCTGCTGACACCTGGCTCTCAGACTTCTAGCCTCTAGAAATGTGAGCAAATACCTGTTGTTTAAGCCACCCATTCTGCGGTACTGTGATAGGCAGCCATAGCTGCCTAGACAATATAATGAATCTTAAATATCTTTAAACATGGGCTGTCATAGCTCGTTCCTCTCAATTTCCCTCTCCTCTCTTACTAACAAAACCCATGTTTTTGTTTGTTTGTTTGTTTGTTTGTTGTTGTTTGTTTTTTGGGGGGTTTGGGGAAAGTACAGCAATGTGCCCAGCACGGGGCAATGGCCCATGATTGGTTTAAGCCACCTTTGAAAATTCTATTTCTTGTTTTTCCAGCATGTCTCAAAATTAGGGTTGACCATGCCACTACTTGTGGTCGAGAGAGCAGCGTGGGGAAGCCTTTGGGAGAGCTTTGCTTTCCTGATGGAGGATAGAGGCCGTTGGCAGGCGTGTGTGTCCACACCTTCCTGCTCTGCGCTCCCGCACAGATGTGAGGTGGCACTTATCTTTGAAAACCTGTAGCTTTACATTCTACTCTGTTAGCAATTCCATTACAACAAAGGACCTTTTATCTATTATATCTGTTAGTGTTAATATTTGGGCCTGGAATTAGTCTTACAGGTCTAGCTTAGGTAACACAGACATAACTGAACCAATTATGAGGACCATGGGGATTATGGGACCAGGATGACCAGTTCTGATCAGTGCTCTGACTCAGGAGTATGAGGTTGATTTCGGTTCTGACCATATCCTGGGGTTCACAATGGGCGTTGGGGAGGAGGTAGCTGCCCAAGGGAAATCAGAATATCGATACCAGACTGAGGACCAAATGCTGATCAGACAAAACAACAACTGATATCCCTTACACATGACTAACTCTTCTTCCTCCTTCTAATCTCAGCTTAGTTAGCACCATGTAGTTTTTCCTGACCACCCCCACCGCCATCAATTCTGGACTTGCTGCCCCTCTTCTTTCTTCCCCAATATCCCCCTGTACCTTCTCTATCACAGCTGTTTTATACTGTGTGTAATTGCTGTTTGCTTCTCTTTATTCCTGATTAGACTACAAAAGCTATTAAGACAGGGGATCTTGATTATCTCATTCACCATTGCAACTCTAATGTGTACCAGAGTGCCTGGCAAATAAAAACACTTGATAAATATTTGCAGAAGGAATGAAAATCCACTGCTAAGTATACATCTTGGAAGACAAGTGTAACTGAAAATGTTTTCAAGCACATGAGCATGATAGATACCACAGAGATAGTGGACATGTGGGTCTCCTCCTACCATGCCCTTATACCAATTAACTTCACTCCCGCAAGGGAGAAAGAATTGACACATTGTTCAGAATAAAGAACACTGATTGAGCTCTATTTAACAACATTCCTTAAAGATGGGCAAATCTAACTATTGCACTCTTCCCCTTTTGCAGATATAGACAGGGTCTGGCTTTTCAATACAGGCTAAACCAGCTTGCTTGCTTCTTTTCCATCCTCCTGAAATCTGCAACTGAATGGTAAATTCCGTCAGGAATTGCCTTGAAGATCTCTCTTCCTGAAAATGCATGTTGATCCTGGAATTGAGAGAGTTCTCATCTACTTCTCAGGAAAACAGTTTCTGGTTTCTTATCTGCTAATTTCTCTGTATCTAGCTAGTTTCCTTTTTAGGGAAGGCTAGAGGTACAAGTGTTCAGAATGGAATAGGATTTGGGTACGTCTTCACTTGGGGTTACAGGGGAATGACAAATATGACCCCAACCTCACAAAATTACCTTCCTCTCTCACCAATTCCTGGCTCACAGGGCACCTCCACTTCCTCACACAGTCCCTCCACCAACGTGAAGGAGATTCCTTACTGTGCAGAAAGCTGTAGACAGGATTGATCTGGCCTGAAAAAGAAGTTGATTCCTAGAGTGCTGCCCCCGACCTGCGCAGGCAGCTGAACTTCAGGTCATTCCTGTGAATTTCCAGGGACGCCAAATAAAACACAGACACACACTTCACCTTTAAACAAGCTTCAGGACAGCTTCTCCAACCTCGGCCTCAGGCTTCCCAAATGGGAGGACAAGAGAAAGTCAGGAGAGGTGTCCAGAGAGAGCTAGCATGTTCGGAAGTGGGCTTTTACTGGGGGGAGGGGGGCTTGTTCTTAGAAAGTTCTGTCCAAAAAAGGCCAGAAGGGGCAGGGTTGCAAAGGACAGGTGAGTGTAATTCAACCGGATGGGTGACACCTACATCTGAAAACATGCCTTCGACTTCCTGAGCTGTGACAACGCCTAAGTCACCACGAAATGTAGTGGCCAGTCAGAGCCTCTGGCTTCAAGACTGGAAGGCGTGAGTCATTCAGAGTGGCTCCCCACACTAGGCGCCCTGCCTTGTCTTAATTAGATGCTCTTAGTGCCTAATACAGTGCTGTTAGTATGGACCAGGGTTCTACTTCCACTGAAATACAGAGAAAACTGTGGGACGTATCTATGCTGCACGAAGATGACAGGTATGAGTGGGAGATAATTTTTTAATGTTTAATTTTTGAGCAAGGTTTTTGGCACAACCCTAGCAAAACATCATTAAACAACTTTTGGGCACAGATTCAAGAGGCATTGAATGTTTTCAGAAACCTAATAGCTGTTAGTTTATTAATTCAATAAATACTTATTGAAAAATTCCAATGGATAGGGGCTTTGGTAGACGAGGGGGTGCAAAATGGTAAGCCAGGATCCTGATCTTGGAGAGCTAACACTCAGGTGAGAGGGAAACACACACACACACACACACACACACACACACACACACACACGTTATGAAAGGTGATGATGGAAAATAGATTCACATTTGCCTCTTCTAGGATTGCCTTGTCTTACAAAATCCTGCAAATCTTTTAAGGTCAACTTCAATCCTGTTTTCTTCAGGAATCCTGAAGTGATCTATTCAATCAAAACAAGTCTTTCATCTTTGTTCCTTCTGTTATATATTAAATAATATTTTTCTATGTGTCTCTTTCCCCTGTTTGATTTTATATACTTGAAGAACAGAACCTATATCTTAACTATCACTATAATCTCTGATTTGACCAGCACAGTCTTTATCATGTAGTAAACCCTGAATATCTGTTGAATTGGAAAAAAAAAAAAAAACTTTATTACAGTAATCAGACATTTTCTCTTGGAGGTCTCAAATACATGGTTTCTATGTTACAGAATGTAAAAGGAAATAGATGCAACACATTTCTAGTTAATGGTCTTAATTTTGGGTGAGAAATTATTTGCCTGAATCTGTAGGAAAAGAATAGGTGAAAATAGTATGGTTTTAATTGCAATGTCTTAGTATATGTTGCTTCCAAGGAAAATATAGAAATCTTTAGACATTATTTTTCACTGATGTCTGCAAAGATAATCAAAATGCATGCAAGTTAAAGTCAAGCTAATGAACAGAATACTTCTACCACTTATTTATTATTGATTTTATTTGTGAAAAGTTTATATGGGGGCTATAGCCTAGGAAAGCAGGAATGTCACCAATTGGTGTTGAGATGATAGAACATAAATTTTTTTGTCAGCAAGAGTTGAGATCATACAAAATAAAGTTGGAAATGCGGGGATGGGCAAGAGCCTGCAGAGAGACTTGACTAAGGGATAGAACCCAGCACCAGCCGTAAAACACAGCAGGAGGCCATTGCAAATCTTGGAAGAGGTTCAGCCGACTGCAACTATGGCCTTGGAACTCACCACCTCCCGAGCCACTTTTTAGGTTTAGCATGAGACACTTTCATGAAAGATCCTGAAAGTTTTGAAAAAATATAAATTATTAGTTTTAAAAATAAAATAATAAAAATATGCTTTGGGGGAAGCCAAGAGGTATAAAATTCTTTAGAAGGAGGAGATTGTGGAGACGGGATATCCAGTTAGAGACAGCGGTAGTGAGACTCACAGACCACTGAGTGGGCTCCCTCTGCCACGAAGTCAGGTCACCTCAGAAAGCCTTTTCACTTGCCAGTGACTCACTCTGTTTTGAGTTTTCTTTGCAGTCTTTTCCATTTGCTATTACTGAGTATAATAATAAAGGACTGATTTAGCACCCTCACCATATGTTAGGGGCTCAGAAACAAACATAAATGACAAAGATGTTTCTTCTTTGAAAATTTCTTTGTGATTTTAATTTTTCACGCACTCATGAAATATGTCTGAAAGGGTTGGTGATTCGGATAATTTAGGATCATTGTTCTCCGCCATTCTCCTCCTTTGATGTGGAGTTTGCGACTCAGAGCACAAAGGTGTGAAAGATTTCTCCAGTACTCTGTGACACTTTCCAACAATGGCTGGAAAACATGCTCATCAGAGACTGAGACAAGGGCTTTTTAATCTTTTACCCAGAAAAGTGAGTTTTTGACAAGAAATAGTACCTGTGAAACTGAATACTATCTTCTTTGTTTAAAATTATGTTTATTTTTTAAAAGTTTTTAAAAGACTTTTCTTTTGCATGACAAAAGAGTATATTTTGAAATACTATACATACATAGAATAAGTATAACTTGTTCCAGTTAGGATCCCATTATTGTGGTTATACATGATGTGGTTGTGTATTCATATATGCGGATCGGAAAGATATGTCTGATTCTTTCTACAGTCTTTACTCTTCCCACCCCTCTTCCCTTCCCTTCATTCCCCTTTGTCTAGTCCAATAAACTTCTAATCTTCTCGTTCCTTGTTGTGGGTTAGCATCCACATATCAGAGAGAACATTCTGACTTTGGTTTTTTTGGGACTGGCTTATTTCATTTTGCATGACATTCTTCAGTTCCGTCTATTTACTGGCAAATGCTATAATTTCACTCTTCTTTATGGCTGAGTAATATACCAACTCTCCACCATGTTGGCTTAGGAACTGACTTCCTGAATAAGATTCCTAAGGGCTGGGGATGTGGCTCAAGCAGTAGCGCGCTCGCCTGGTATGCGTGCGGCCCGGGTTCGATCCTCAGCACCACATACAAACAAAGATGTTGTATCCGCCGAGAACTAAGAAAAAATAAATAAATGTTAAAATTCTCTCTCTCTCTGTCCCCCCCCCCTCACTCTCTCTTAAAAAAAAAAGATTCCTAAATCACAGAAATAAAATCAAGAATCAATAAATAGGCTGGCATCAAACTAAAAAGCTTCACAACAAAGGAAACAGAATATGAACAGAAAGCCTACAGAATGGGAGAAAATCTTTACTACCAGCACCTCAGAGCATTAATCTCCAGGATATACAAAGAACTCAAAAAAACCTAACAACACTAAAAAACAAATAACCCAATCAATAAATGGGCTAACGAACTAAACAGGCATTTCACAGAAGAAGAAATACAAATGGTCAAAAAATATATGAAAAAATGTTCAGCATCTCTAGCAATTAGAGAAATGCAAATCAAAACTTTAAGATTCCATCTCACCCCAGTCAGAATGGCAGTTATCAAGAACATAAGCAACAATAAATGTTGGTGAGGATGTGGGAAAAAAAATGTTCACTTATATGTGGCTGGTGGGATGGAAAATTTGTTCAACCACTCTGGAAATCAGTATGGAGATTCCTCAGTAAACTTGGAATGGAACCGCTATTTGACCCTGTTATCCCATGCCTAGTTTTATACCCAAAGGCTATAAAATCAGCATTACTGCAGGGACACAACCTCATCAATATTTATAGCAGCAAAATTCACAATAGCCAAGCTATGGAACAAAACTAGGTGGCCTACAACAGATGAATGGATAAAGAAAATGTGGATATTATCTGGTAATAAAGGAGAAGCAACAGGAACTTACAGTGTTTTGTGAATTTCACTATTTTGTACTAGATGAAGTTAACTTTGCTAAGAATGTCTGAACTAAAAAGTTCACTTGAGGTAACATTTCAGAGTGTATTTCATTTTAGTCCATTCTTTAGTTTTTAGAAAACAAAAGATATTGAAATACACAAATAAAGAGACTATTCAAGATAACAACAACAACAAAAAACAACAACAAAAAAAACCCAGCTGCATTCCATTTGGGAGTTAAGCCTTTAAAAAAGATAAGATAGTCTAATGTATTAAAGAATAAAGGCTCTGGTGATGAAATTCAGAGCTGAAACTATTTTCAAAAAATTGTTATTCCACAATTCATGGTCCACTGAAAACATTCTTGAAGCCTAACATTTGCCTTGGTAGCAGAAAGTTAAATGATAACATTCAATGAAACACAACCCTAGGAGGTATATTCTGTTTGCCATTGATGAGTCCTTATGTTGCAACAATAAATTTCACCCAGCAATGTCCTTCGTCTGGGCTCATAGGACACTATCTGCCATATTCCTTAAATTTTTAATGAGTCAACTGAAGCACACAAACTGGTGTGGCAGAGTCATTTCACTCAAATGTAATATATGATATAATATGTCCAGAATATATTCTTGCACTGGTACCGATACCCCGTCCCATTTCCTTTTGTTTTAAGTCAAGCATTTTCTTTTCCTGAATCTGTTTTTTTTTCTAAAAATGGCAAGAATTTTAATACTCTCTTATAATTTTCTTGCCAACTCTTTCAATCCCCCAAATCAAATATTCATATTTTCCCTAAAAGGACCAACTATTTTACTTCCTCTTGGTATCTTTAGAAACCAAAGATTTTAACATCTTACATTGCAGTTACTTACATTCAAAGGACTCACTTGAACTTCATTTCTATAACTGTATTTGACCTCACTCTGTATTGCACATCCTGCCTGAGAGCGGGCACTCTAGCAAGTATACTCTAGTAATTTTCCAAGTCAGGGTAGATTAAAGCATTGCCACCTCAAGGTTGTACTGTTCCTTCTTTGGGGGATGGCATCTGGATATGGAGGAGATTTGCATCTCAAGCATAGGCAGGAGGAGTGAAGGTAAACTGGTGACCTTTGACATGCCATATCTGCTTCTAACCTAATATACAGTCTATCTTCTGCCTCTGGGTTTTGCATGGTGACTGCTTTATAAAGGACATAATATGGTCTCCTTCCTAGAGTCTGCCAAGTGTGATAACTAAAAGACTTCAGCTTCATATTTCCCAGCTAGTGACTGAAATGTCACACCCTTGTCATAAGAACTTTTTAGCAGGTAAAAACCTGCAGTAAATTTTCACATTCTAATTTTGGGCACACGGTTTTGGACCTCTTCTCTACCATTTGAGGGGTACCAGGAAAACTCAGAAGGAGCTGTCCTCTGGGTTTTATCTATATTCCTTATTCTGTTGCTTAACTTTTCTCTCCATGGTCAGGCGGTACCAGTGCTGTTGCTGAAAAGGAAATTGTTCTCAAAATCCTTCAGCTGGATGCTGGTTCTGGGATTCTATAGATTTCAAAAGACAGGTTCAGGAATGTTCCCCAAAGGCCCATTTATTGAAGGTGACTTTGTCTAATATAAGATAATTGTAATTTTGTGGGTTAGTCTCTGTGTCTTCTATCCTGTACCATTGGTCTACCTGTCTGTTTTTGTGCTAATACTGTGCTGTTTCTGTTACTATTGCTCTGTAGTATAGTTTAAGGTTTGGTACAGTGATAACACCTGTTTCATTCTTCCTGCTTAGGATTGCTTTAGCTATTCTGGGTCTCTTATTTTTCTAGATGAATTTCATGATTGCTTTTTCTATTTCTATGAGAGATTTCATTGGGATTTTGATCAGAATTGCATTAAATCTGTAGAGTGCTTTTGGCAGTATAGTCATTTTGATAATATTAATCCTGCCTATTCAGGAGCAAGTTTGATCTTTCCATCTTCTAGGATCTTCTTTGATTTCTTTCTTTAGGGTTTTGTAGTTTTCATTATACAGATCTTTCACCTCTTTTGTTAAGTTGATTCCCAAGTATTTTTTTGAGATTATTGTAAATGGGGTAGTTTTCCTCATTTTCCTTTCTGAGGATTTGTCACTGATATACAGAAATGCCTTTGATTTTATGGGTGTTGGTTTTATATCCTGCTACATTATTGAAGGCTTGGTTCTCAGCCTATGGTAGTACTAGGAGATGGTAGAACCTTTAGAGGTGGGGTCTAGTGGAAGGAAGTTAAATCATTGAGGCTGTGCCCCTGCCCATAAAAGGGGATGGGGACCCCAATTCCTTCCTCTTGCCCTTTTTACTTCTCAGTCACCATGAGGGAAACAGTTCTCCTCCATCACATGTTCCACCACAATGTACTGTGTTACCAGAGGCTCAAAGCAACAGAGCCAAGTGACCATGGCCTGAAACCTCTGAAACTGTGAAACAAAATAAGCCTCTCCACTTTTGTGGTTGATTATCTCAGGTATTTTGTCACAGTAACAGAGGAATTTTTCCTCATGGCACCTGTTCCCTATTTTGAATTTCCAATTATTTAAGCACTTAATTTTCTCATTTTTTTTCTGATACCATTTTTCTTAAAAAGGAAAAATAAGAGAAAAATTGGTTTGATTGGATGGCTACTATTTTCAAATTCTCCAGCTGACACCTAGATCCTTGATTGTTTACAAAACACCTATCTTTTTCAAAACTGGTGTCTTTGTTGATTGACCTTGGCTACTCCTTTCCCATCCATCATAAGGATCCATCACTTGAGAGTTCAAATGAAGGGGGTCATGAAAGAGAAGTGTAATAGTATAATCGAATGTATACTTTGGCCCGAGCTGAGGTCTATGATGGAATCAGTAAGATCACTGATGAGGGTGTTGATGAGAGCCAAGAGTTCACAGGATTTAGTGAAATGTCTTAAGAAGGAAAAGATTTCTTGAGATGGATTAAGAGTTTTAGCTATTCTTTGATCTAGTTAGGAGAAAATACGTTTCATTGGATCTCATGTTTCAGAATATCAATGCTGTGAAAGCTTTTGATCAAGGCTCTGGTCATCATCTTCCATAGAACCCCAGAGCAGACTCCACCTACACAATGGCAGACAGGCTGTTTGCATGAGAGGACACCATAAATCCACTTGGTACTAATAGCAGGCAATGAAAATTCTTTTCAGATGAGAGATTTTGCACACAAAGAGCCCCAAGGGAAGAGATGGCAATGGAAACATCCATCAAGTAAGGAAAGGGTGTTTAGAAAATTGTTCTGCTGACTCCATCCATCACACTATCAGAGACTGCTGTGTTAATCCATTTACCACCACTGAGGATAAGCCCAAAGACAAAATGCAGAAGGATGCCTTAGGGAGAGCTTTCAACAAAACTTCTGTAGAGGCTAATGTGGACAATGGGGATTCCCCCCATATCACGCCCAAGGAGTTTTGAATGCAACTTACACACCAACATGCAGCTGCAGGTTAGTTTGCCAATATAAATCAACTCTTAATTCTTTGATCTAGGGAGACATTTTCTCTTCCCTTATAGCTTAACTTCTCAGTTGTGAATACATGCTGTTACTCCATGTCTGCCTCTGCTGTGGTATTTGAACTTGTTATTGTCCTAAGGGTTAAGAACAAAATAAGGTCTTATTTCTCTGAATGTCACTGAAGTTTATAAATTCTTTGAGTATCAAGGCAAATGTATAAGTAGAAATACTGAAATCAATGATTACTTTTAAAAAATCTTCATAATGTTACTTTGATTAAAAAAAGTCTTCATAATATTACTTTTTTTAAGATTTTTTTTATTGGTTGTTCAAAACATTACAAAGCTCTTGACATATCATATTTCATACATTAGATTCAAGTGGGTCATGAACTCCCATTTTTACCCCAAATACAGATTGCAGAATCACATCGGTTACACATCCACATTTTTACATAATGCCCTATTAGTAACTGTTGTATTCTGCTACCTTTCCTATCCTCTACTTTTTTGGATTTCATAATTGCCCAAGGAAGAGAAGCAAATGCTAAGTGCTCACTGTGCTATTAAATGCTATCAATTTCAATATTAATAGCTTCATAATAAAAATAATTCCTTTTGTTTTTACAGTGCCTTTCTCTTTTTCGAGTACTTTCACACCTTTTATATCATTTGATTCCTTTATATGAATGTTCTGAAAGTTAAACATTTGCCTACTCTATTGACAAATTGTTCTTTTAAATGTCGAACAAATCTTTTCTGAGGAAATGATATATGAAATTACAGAATAGGAGCAATTTTAGGCACTTTATCCTCTGGCCATCACAATGGAGACAGTTGTGTGTGACTCTGAGTGAGAAGGAAAGAGCTATGCCTTGAGAATTGACCCTGGGTGTAACCGCTGCTCCGGAGGGCACACTGCCCAGCCCAGGTCATGTTTTCTGTAGAGAGTGAAATAGACAAGTCACTCCTTTGATTGTAAGGTAGATTCCCAGGGAGTAGATTGAGTTTTCAACCTCTTCAAGAAATCTGCTGACTAGTAAAATTCACCTGTAACAATGATCTGGACATGTTCTTCTGATGTTGGTGTTTCACCTTTTGGAGTAGAATCTGCTTTTAATGTAAAATATTACAGAGAGATGATGATACTTGTGATCTTATTATTTGATGACTGGGAGAATTTTAAAAATGTGTCAGTCATTCATTAATAAATACATTTGTAATGATGTACCTTTAAATCACATTATCACCTGCATATGCTTTGTGTGAGAGTAACTGTGCTTGGCCATATGGATTCTTATTGTACCTAATGTCTTCAATGCATTCAGAACCTTCATCATTTAACAACAAGTTTGTATCCACAAATGACTTTATTAACTTATTTGTTGAACAATTTCTAAAGCATTTACCTAGGCATTGCAAGATATTTGGTTTGAGTGCCAAGGAGAAAAGAAATTGAATAAGAGCTTCTTCAGAGCAGCTGGTATCTAATGATATTGTGTGTGTGTGTGCATGCACACATATATAGCTCTCTCTCTCTCCCCCGCCTCTCTCTGTATATATATATATATATATAAAATACTAGGTGCAAAGTAATTCTAGGTCTCTATATCCAGTAAAATCATAGCTCAGATACTCTGAACACCATTCCTCATCTACTAAACCATAAAGTGGAATTAGATTTGTTATAATCTTTTGCTTCTAGACAAGGAAACAGAAAATCTTTCTGAGAATATAACACTTCTGTAGATAAAATTCCAACTTTTAAAACTTTCAAAGAAGATAAGGTTGACCAGAGATAGCAGAAAATAACAGATACTTGAACCAGAAAAATGGAGATTTCAAATATTAGAATTATTAGACCTGAATAGAGTAATATCGCATTTGCTATTCATAGCAAGATAAATAGGAAAGGAAAATTTGACTAAGGAAAATGATACTTTAAAATTAGAAAAAAAATGGATTTAGGAAAAAGCTAAATGAACTTTTTGGAATAAAAAATAATTGATATTTATGTTTTTTAAAAATATTTATTTATTTTTAAGTTTTTTTTTAGGTGGACACAATATCTTTATTTTACATTTATGTGGTGCTGAGGATTGAACCCAGTGCCTCGTGCATGCTAGGCAGATATTTATGTTTAACACATGTTATAAATTAGTGCAAGTATCAATGACCTTGGATTAGGTAATGATTTCTTACATATGCTAACTAAAGCATAACCAAAGAAAAATAGATAAATAAAGTTCATCAAAGTTAAAAGCATTTGTTCATAACGGATGCAATTAAGAAAGTGAAAACAAACTACAAAATGGGAAAAAATATTTGCAAATAGTGTATGTATATGAAGATCTAGTGTCCACAATATATATAACAAAAAGAATAACCAATCTAGTTTTCAAAATGGACGAAGCACTTAAATGTATATTTCTCCAAAGAAGATATATAAATGGCCAATACACACATGCAAAGACACATTATTAGTTATTAGGAAAATACAAATCAAAACCACAGTGAAATACTACTTTATGACTAGTAGGGTGATTATAATACTTTTTTAAAAAGGAGAAAATATCTGGGTGCAGTGTCCCATGCCTGTAATTCTAGTGGCTTGAGAAACTGGGGAGGATTGAGAGTTCAAAGCCAATTTCAGCAAGTTAGTGACAACTTAATAAGGCCCTGTCTCAAAATAAAATATTAAAAAGGCTGGGGATGTGGCTCAGTGGTGAAGCACCCTTAGGTTCAATACCTAGTACCAAAAAAAAAAAAAAAAAAAGAAAGAAAAAGAAAAGAAAGAAAGAAAGTAGAAAATAACAGGACTTGTTAAGAATGCTCAAAAGGTGAGGCTGGGTTGTAGTTCAGCAGTAGAGCGCTTGCCTAGCGTATGTGACACTGGGTTCAATCCTCAGCACCACATAAAAGTAAATAAACAAAATAAAGGTGTTGTGTCTGTGTCCATCTACAACTAAATTCTTTTTTAAAAAAAGAATGCTCAAAAAATTAAACATACAATTACCATATGATCCATCAATCCTCCCTGGAGGTATATATACAATAGAATTGAAAAAAACATGTCTCTATGAAAAGTTGAACATGAATGCCCCAAATTGCATTTACACACAATAGCAGCAAATTAGAAACAATCTAAGTGTCCATAAACTGAGAAATGTATAGATGAAACATACTATTCATCAATGAAAAAGCATGAAATACTGACACATATTACAGGTAAATCTTGAAGGCCTTCAAGAAAAGCTAGACACAAAACGTCACATATTTTATGATTCTATCTATATTCAAGGCCTAAATAGTTAAACACACAGAGTCAAATACATAAGGGAAGTTAGTAATTGCCAGGGACTGAAGTAAGTGGAACGGGGAGTGACTGCTTACAGATATGGGACATTTTATGGGTGACAGAATGTTCTGGCATTATATGATGGTGATGGTTCCATTACTTTGTACATATACTAGAAACTACTGAACTGTGTACTTTAACTGGGTGAATGTTATGATATTAGAATTATATTTCAATTTTTTAAAAATGTTAACATATGTAAATGGAGAAAGAATAAGCAAATAGAACAATAGAAAAAGGTTATTTTAATGCTTCTCAGAGAGAAAAAGTAGTAGAATGCATAATAATGAGAATAAGAGATTGGAGAGAAAATGAGAAAGCTGATTCACTTCTAATCAGAGTTATGAAAGAAAAGCAGAGACCATATGAGAGGTCAATATGTGAGGAGTTATGTCCAGAAGCATTTTTGAATGAACCAAGAAAAAACAGTGCTCATTTCAGAAAACTAAAAAAAAATTTGAATAGTAAAAACCCTCAAGTAGACACAGTATAGTAAAACACAAAGACAAAAAGGTAAGACAAATGTCCTACATGGAGAAAAAAAGATTTTCTAAAAAAATGTCTAATAAAAAGATAGTTGGTTTCTTTAAAAAAATGGAAGCCAGAAAAGAATAGAATAATATCTTCAAGTTCACTATCTTTTAATGTGATGGTAAAATAAAACATTCAGAAAAAAATTGAAAGAATGTGATAATAACCTGTCTCTCTAAAAGACTTTGTAAGACACATAGAGTTTGTAGTGGCATTTTGGTTAATTTTAATAAATATATACAAAGTAGGGAAAAATACTGAGAGAATATGTGCCAAAATGTTGGTGATTTCTTTTTAATCTCTGGTGGTTACATTGCAGGATATTTTTTTGTAAATTTATCCATACTGCTTATATTGTCTAAGGGAATATATCTTTTAATATTAGTAAAATAATACTGTGGCAGACAAAAACAAAAGAAAGTTTGTGATGAAGCAAGAAATAATGATCAAAGAAATAGATAAATTTATGAGTAAATCTAAATAAAGCTCAATAATTAAAAGGCAATAATTGATAGTCTAATTTGTGGAGTGTTTATAAGGTGGCATCCAAACTGGTACAGAAATAGTATAAAAGATGGAAGGAGTCTAGTCAGAGTTGAAGTCATCTAAGGTCTTTGCACTGATTATGAAGAAGGAAAAGATAATGATGAATTTCAGACTCCAGACACCAACATTTTTAGAATGAGCACTAATAGAATAAAATTGGAAGATAGTAGAGGATATAAATTTCAATTGCTGGAGGGAAAAATGAGATGAGAAAAAACAACCAACCAACTCAAAACCTCTTTGTCACCTGCTTAACAAACTATCTGTGGAATAACACACAATCATTTGTTATTGCTTATGAATTTATGAGTTAGCCAGGTAGCTTTGCTAATTTGATTGGATTTAACTGTTCTTGGGTAGAATCACCTAGGTGATGCCAACAGATGCTTGGTCCCTGGCTAGTCCAAAGTGGCTGTATCATTTCAGGTCCCTGTAGCCTCTCCGTCACCAACAGGTCAGCTTGTTCTTGCTCATGTGGCAGCTGGACACATTCTGATAGGGTGACTGTGAGCCCTCGTGAGGCCTAGACCATAGGTTGGTGAACTTTCTCTATATAGGTCTAGATAGTAAATATTTTAGTTTTGTGAGCCATGCCATTACAACTCCTCAGATCTGCTTTCTGGCAAAGAAAGCATCTATGTCCAATATGTAAATGAATGAGTCTGGCTGTATTCCAATAAATCTTTATTTATAAGACAATGGTCCAAAATGAGCATGTGGACTATATTTATTTTGACTCTTTTTAGAACAGGTGGGCACAGCTTCTCTTTCACTTCCTGACAGAAAGAAATGCAAAGTCTTATTACCAAGTAAAGTAATTTGGTAATTTTACAAGGGATGAAATAATTATACCCCCTGTTTGGCAATCTATCATAATTTCAAATAAATAAAAAATAAGTCAGGAAAAGTCCACAAGAAAAGCAAGCGTATATATGAAATGATACAAATAAAGTCCAACATATTATTATTCACAAATTCACAGTAAATACGAAGAAAATCTCTCAATTTAAAGCTCAAAGGCCAAAATCATTTGAATGGCAAAGAGCAATTTTAAAATCCATCATCACTGTGGGAGATTTTAGCTCACATCTCTGAGTAACAGACTAAACAAATCACATTATTGAGTGGAACTCTTCCTCACACAACTCCGCAATTCCAGTCTTAGATATATATTCTGAACTTACGCATGTGTCCAAGATTTATGCACAAGGTGATTCACAGAAGTACTGTGTATGAGGTGAAATACTAGAAACAAGCAAAATATCAGTCAGAAGAAAATGTGGATGAGGCCAGTAGTATACTCCTACACAAAGAGGAAATGAATGGATTCCAGTCACAAGGATGAATCTTAGGAACAGAATACAATGCACATCTAATCTGATTTCATTTACCTAAGATTCAAAACATGCAAAACCAGGCAATATATTTTTAGGAATAAGCACATGTATGGTAAGACTATGAAGATGGCACTTACTTTTTTAGGTTAGGGATGGGAATGGACTGGGAGGGGTGTAAAATGAACTTCAAGGACATCTGTTAAGAATGGTGCCCATTTTATACTAGATTTGCCTAATCTGAATTTTCTCTCCTTTCATTCACTTCATTTGCATAATACACACCCTGGTGAGGCTGGACTCATCTTAGTGAAGGGGAGTCAAAAAGGTTTTGTAGTCTGTGGCAGATGAGGTTAAGAATTCTCACATAAACGTTTCCCTTTCACTTTGTGATTGTATTATACAGAAAGTATAACTTGTATCTCATTCTAGTACACTGAAAAACTTCTCCATTTTTCAAATTCTTATTATAAATTATATTTACACTCAGTAGAACTTAATTAGATTTTTATTCCTTATTGATTCTGGTCTTTATACCTGATTTCAATAAATGCACACTTAGAAATTTTTGTGTTACTTAAAAATTCTAAATTATCACAAAAGCTGTAGGCCTGCAAACCATATATGATTATTTAATTCACAAAACAGAGTATGTTATTGTAAAATATACTCTGGTGTGGCTATTTTCCCTAACTTGATGCCATTAAACCAGATAATTCACCTAGGAAATCTTGCAAATTCCCATGATGGAACTTTTTCAATAAAAGAAAAAACAAACAAGTTGTGAGTACATCAACTCTCCTATTATTTGTCCAGAAAACTCTAACTCAGTCATCTTGATTGAGTGGGGAAGGAAAGATGGAGGGAAGGAATATATTCCAGTCTCAGCCAGGCTTTCCCTATAGATGTGACCTTCAGGTAGTATGGTTCTCCTTTGAGAATCAGAAGGGCAGGGAGCAAGAACCCACTGTGCTTAGAGATGACTGATGTCATAGAGGGAGGGGGGCAAGTGCCCACATGGCTTTGGACTTTGAGACCTTGATCCTCATACCCATGCTTGCCCATGGACCTGGTAGCAGAGCTGAATTTCCATGGCTTGATGCTGGGCCTTACTTGGCCTAGGCTTTCACCTGCCTTTCATTTTTTTCTCCAATGTGGAAATTCAGGCACCCACTCTGAACTGGATCTATCAGCCAAGAGGACCTACTTAGATCCCCTGGAGGGAGGGTACCCAGCATTAACACTAAGTCTCTATTTATTTGTTCTCACTGAGGGTCAAGAACACTGCCTGGGCCAAAATCCCAACTCAATTGCTTAACTGTGTGATCTGGGACAAGTTTTTCATGTCTCTTGTTCGATTTCCTTGTTATACAATGAATATAATAAAATTACCCACTTCATAGATTCGAGAAGATTAGTTAGAATCTAGGAAGTCCTAATAGCAGTTAAAATATTAGGACATGTTCAGAATGCAAGGAAGACTCAGTAAATGTTAGCAATTCTTTCTATTGTTTTTTAAAAGGAAATTTGTGGTGTGAACGTGGATTTTGTGTCCAGAGACCAATTATGGAGTTTGAGAGCACTTTAACGTTAATACCAGAGCAACGATTCTCAAATTTGTGGTCTTATGACCCTTCATACCCTTAATGATAATGAAGGACCCGTAGAGTCTTTGTTTCTGTGGGTTATATCTATTAACATTTACTTCATTCAAAATCAATACTAAGCAATTAAAAATAGGTATTTGTTCATTTAAAATAAACTTTCTCATCTTGATGTAAATGATATATGAGACATATTTCTTTTAAAAAATAAGAATAATGAGAAGAGTGACATTGCTTTACTTTTTTTTTTTTCATCTCTTTAACATCTGGCTCAACAGAAGACAGCCGGATTCTCATGTCAGCTTTGCATTCTCTGTTGCAATTTATGTCTCACAGACTGTGGAAAACGTGGTATATCCTTGAGAGAGAGTTCACAGGAAAGATGAAAATAATGTCTTAATGTTGGCACAAAAAGAGATTTGACCTTGCGGACAACCCTGAAACAGTCTCAGGGGACTTTGGGGTACACAGATCACCCCTGGAGAACCTCTGCATTATAGTGAAGCACAGCAGGCTTAAACTTTGAGCAGGTTGGACTCCATCCTAGTCTTTATCCTCTGCAGGTCTCAGGGCGACTGTGTGTGTAAGAGCCTCCACCTGGACCACTCACCCCGTCACTGCATGGTGGCCCCTTCTTACTCTCCAGACTTCTCTTAAGTGGCCCTTGGTCAGTGAGGCTGATTTGGACTGTCTATTGAAGGCAGGGATCCCTGTTTTGCAACACAACACTGTTGTCTCCTTTCAGTATTTCATCACAAATTGTAATCAAATCCATTTATTTATTATTTGACTCTCTGCCTATCCCTCTAATAAAGTGCTGGAAGACAAGCCCCTGTCTGTTTTGTACACCATTGTATTCCCAGAACCTATGCTGACCCCTCTTCTTCTTTTTGCTGTGAATTCAGTCTATCTGCAAATTTATTTGACTGTTTCTCAAACTATGTCCAGAATCAGACTGTTTCTTTCCTCCTTCATCTTGCTTCTCTGCTCGAAGCATGAGGACCTTCAACAGACCTTACTTATTACATAACCTTCTGAAGAAAGTATGTGGCACTTCCCTTGCCCTTAGCCTGCCCCTATACTCAACAGTCAGAATAATACTTTCAAAATATAAGCAAAAAAAAATCCACTCCTTTGCTTAATACTGCTTCTAATCATACTGGGATTGATATGCTCTTCCTATTTGCACCTTAACTTTAGCCATAATGACCACCTTGTGCCTCAGACACATCAAGTTTATTCAGAGTTTGCACTTGCTACTGCTTGTAACTGTACTGTTCTTCTAAATAGCCCAGTTTCTTGCTTCCTTCAGGACTCAGTTTAAATGTCATTTTATTGGAAAGTGTTTCCTAGACTAGTTTCTACAAAATGACAACTTAGTTCCTGCCAATATTTTTCTCTATACATCATGTTTGTTGAAAGACTGATTGAATGAAGAGGTCTTGTTAATTCTATGAAACTCAGTTTCTTCTTTTAAACAATAGGAAAAATCATGGCTAGCTTGTAGTTATGTTGAGGAATCAGAACAACAGAGAAACTATTTCTTTGGCCTTTAGGTCTGGATCAGAGGCTATTTGTTACATAGGGTGAATAGAGCTTGCTTCCTTGTCTCTTTAACTGAGGATTATGTCTTTCTCAATCTCAAATTCCAATGCCTAATCCTATGCCTTACCACATAGCAGATGCTTAATCAAGGTTTACTAAAAAAAATTTCAAGATTGAGCTAATGAATAAGTGGTGCTGCAATCAAGATTTTTTAACAGTAATTTATGGCATGTACATGTGTACATTGGTGTATAAAAAAGGAGAGTTGTTATCTTTTTTAAAATTGGACCCAAAGTGGAGAAAATAGAGGATAATGATAGTAGTGATAACATTTCAATTAATGAGCTGGGGTAGAAAAAAAATATATTTAATAGCTTGAAACTATTTCTGATCCCAGTTACAGAAATGACTTGAGCAATCACATTTAAACTATGGGTAGCATAGTCTAGGGTTGTATAATGGTTCTTTTAGTTTTTACTTGTTATAAATACTTATAAATTAAGCCCCACAGTAAAATAACTTGTTCCCAGCGATATATGTTCTTTCCTAGTTCATTGAGCTGGTAATAAGACTTTCCCAATCCAACCTGTGTAAGTGACTCTATAAACACATTTTGGTAAGATCCCATGTAACCCATAGTATTTTACCTAGAAGAGATGATGTGAGTTCCTTAGCCAACAGTTCCTAGCTATTAAAGTATAACTCCCTTTCAGGGAAACACTTGTCAGATTTCTTTGATTCCTAACAAAGAGACATTTTTTCCCTGTGATCAATGGAAAACCTAATGCTCCTGGAGAGGAAGTTAAAGTCCTGATTGCACAATTTACTGGCCATATCACCTTAGTTAAATTACATCATCTCTCTGGGCTATATTTCTGCCTTCAAAAAACAAGAGGTGGTAAGAGATCTACAGAGCATATATAGGAAGTTCTTTTCCCAGTATGATTGATGTTATTTTTCTGAAATCCCAAAGATTCCACCTGATTTAGATCTTCTGTCAGAAAGCCATCATTAGAAAAACCATATTTGTGTTTCCAAGAGACAAACTCCAAGGCTGTGTGGTTCACTTGTCTCTCTCCACAGCACCTGGAAAAGTAACTAGTACATAGAGGGTGTTGTTCAAAGAATTGTGATATAAGACACTGAGAAACTGAGACCTCTCTTTTGTATTTCTATAATCAGCTCCTACCTCAATAATGTTTATTAAAAATAAAATAATTTCTTTTTTGATAAAAAACAATTCAAATGTTAGCCAAATACAATTTAAATTGTGGATAAATAATTTTTTAAAAAATATTTTATTTAAAATGAATAAATATACCTGCCGTCCAGGAGCTGCAGTCCAGTCAGGGTCTGACCAGTGGCAGAGTCAGGGCTGTTGATGACCTTCCGCAGCCCGCCTCCTGGGGCAGAAGGGCACTGGTTGTAGGCCGTGGCTTCTGGTCCCTGGGTCAAGGCCAAGTGATGCTGCTGCCTTGGTTTCCTTACCTTCTGCCCTGTGGCACCAAGGTACCCATGGCCACTGTGGGGTCAGGCCATGCTGACCACTGATGCCTCCCAGTCACCGCAAGTTCTGCGACTTGGGTTCAGCTGTGAGGCAGTCTACCGTTAGCCGGTGATGTTGGTATTCTAATGTGGATGTGAGTCTTCTACACCTCCTGTACCCCTGGGTGTAAACAGGAACCCACTTCTGTGCCCAGGTGCAGACATCGCCCAGTGTAGGCATCGCCCAGGGTGAGCATCTGCTGGGCGAAGCTGTGGTCCTGAGCATCCCGATGTGCGTGTGATAGCTTCCTTGTGGCGTGTTCATTCACTCAAGTGCTTATGAGAAAAACATATCCATGTAATCCGTGTCCTGACTTTTATTTAATGTTTTAGAGTGCTTTTAACTCCTGGAAACAAACATCAGCTCATTTTGTACATAAGAATTTTTTTTTTAATGAATAAATCAAGCAACACTACCACCACCACCACCACCAACTATATATATATATATATATATATATATATATATATATATATATATATTCACAACTTTACCCTTCCCAGTCTTCCCTTGAGAGCCCAGCCGTGTGGGACCTGGCGCATCGCCATCCTAAAAGGGTCTTTTCATCTAGAGAGAGAGCCTTCAGGAGCAATCCAAGAGACCTCAAATCTAAAGACCTCAGGATATGGTCATAGAAAGCAGTGAGGAAGTGAGGTCCCAGGTGACTCATTGTTTCCAGAGTCAAGAATACAAATGTTGAATCGGTAAGGAAGCACTCACACTGAAACAAGAAAAAGACTTTTGTGATATCTGTCCCCCCATCACAGCCCCAGAAGGCCGACTCCTGTGGCTTTGGCAGATGTCTTCTACTTTTCACCCCAATCAGAGATTTTAGAGCCCTTCAGGTAGACTAGCAAAACTCAAAAGGCTGGGACTAGACTCACTATTACTCAGTGGCCCTGTGGATATGTAATTTTCTCAGTGTAACTTAATTTCTCGAAATGACATATGAAAGATATGTTTGTGTTTAGGAAACACAATTTCCCTAATGATGACCTGTCAACTCGCAGTTGTAAATCAGGTGAAACCCATGGGACCTCAGCAAACAAGCATTCATCTAGCTGGAAAAAGAATTCCCTGTTCAGCTCTGCCGGTGCGTGCAGCGCTCCATCCTCACAAAGGACTGGCACATTTTTAAACCATCAGCTTTACCTGTGTGTGTAACTACTGCCTGTCATTCAAGATTTAGCTTTCTGGTCATCACCCTCCATGAAGCCTGCGATGATCTCCCAGCTGGAAGTGAGTCTTCTGGCCCTCTTAGAACAGTGTTTGTTTCTCTCTTGTGACCTTGATAATTTCTTCTTTCCATTAGTCACTGGAACCTGTGTTTTCATTCTTCCATGAGACAGGAGTTGGCACTGCTGTAACTATCGTCACCTCCCAACAGAACCCATTGCCTGCCAAACAGATGTTTGGCAAATAATAAATAATTAAAAATTGTTGGTGTAAGAAATGAATGAAGGAAGCATTAATATTTCAGACTGAAATATCACCTTCTCATTTGAATAAACTCTATTCAATTCAGCTTTAGGAACTAATTTATACAGAAGGCCTATGGCTCAGTAGATGGAGTTCGGTCTGGAAGTTGGGAGATAATACTTCCTGCTCATTTGCTAAAGAAACATAGGATGAAATACCTCACCATCATGTTTCTCCTGGAAGACCAAAACTGAAAAAGCCCAGAAAGTTCATTTAGTCCATTTCCTGAGATGCACAGAAAGAAAGTGATTGTATAGATTGGCACTGTGCATCAATGATTAGGGCAGAGCTGGCACCTGCTTCCTAACCCTAACATATAAATGAAATGTGATACAGAAAAGAAGAATGGTTACCTCCATGGGAGACTGGCTAGAATGAGGTGCAAAGAATGTGTCTTGTATGACAGAAATGATCTCTATCTTGATTCAGACAGTGTTTGCTGGGGTGTATACATATGTAAAAATTCCTTCAGTTATGCACCTATGAATATTTACTGAATGTAATATTAGACTTGAGAAAAAATAAATGTGATATTTTAAAGAAATTACAATGGTTCTTCATCCATTATTTTAATATTCATATTTGTTATATTTGTGATTATTTCCTGAGTAGAAATAATACATACTTAGTGAAAATTCCAGCATACCTGAAATGTAACTTTCAAAATGCTATTCTCCGGAGTGAAAATATTGTTAAAAATTTATTATACCCAAGTTGTATTTTGGCATGAAAAAGTAACTCCTTTGAGAGTATGAAAGTGCTACATGTTGTCACCTGGCACATAATTTTTAAGAAGCAGTGTGAACCCTTGGAAAAGTTGACAAGTGCTACACTCTGAGATGAGAATGTCCCTTGCTTCTTAGCTACCAAGTTTCTTTTGGATCATCCACAAGTTCTGTTTTTTTTTTTTCCAAGGTCTATTTCTCCCCAGACCCCAGAGATTTGGGACTTTTTAACCTCCAGGTGACTCCACCAGTCACCATGTACCCATCCCCAGGACTGACTATAAAATAGGGTTATAATTTCACCAGTTCTTTGATCCTAAAACATGCTCATACAGCTACCCTGATTTACAGATTTGTTCCTAAGCACTATAAAGGGATGGAAAAAGGTGGACCATGAGCAACCAGGGAACTGATATCATCAGGGGGCTGGAAGCCCAGGTGTCCTCACACTTCTCCCTGGTAACAATGATAGTGCTAGGTCTTAATTTCCCTCACACCACTGATTAAATTAGCAGACATTAAGCCCTTAATTTTTTTTCTTTTTAAGTCTCACACATTAAATAGGGAGGTAAGGAGGACAGAAATTAATTTGCCTTCTGGGGCTTAAGACTTTGTGAGATCTTCTTCTTTCCTTCTTTTTTCTCCTTGAACCATTCAATCCTGAAGCCATTTGGTGGGATATGGTCTATTAGGCCCAGAGCACCTGCTTGTACCAGAAAGCTAAGGATGTGCTTAGAGAACAAAAAGGATAGATCAAGAGGACACAGAGTATCAAAAAAGCAAAGGATTATGACACACTGAAAAAAAAATAACTATGGGTCCTTTGATGAATAAACCAAATATATGAAAAGAACAGGATGTATATACTTAATTTCAAAGGACCTTCCCATAAAGTACCTGTTAATTAAAAAGGAAAAAGAATAACTTTACAATGGATAAGCCTGGTAGACTTAATCAAGTAATCAGAGTGAACTTCAAAACAGACCAATTTGAAAATTATACGCCACTTGATGGGATACAAATAAGAAGCCCCACACTGTGAAGTTCCTGCCAAAGATGAATACCCCAGATCTAATTAGGAGGACATGTCACAAGAGCTACATTGAGGGATATTCTACAAAATATCTAGGCTATAATCTTCAAAAGATTCAAGGGCATGAAAATGTTTCAAATAGAAATGAAGAGGCATGAATTGTATGACTCCAAACTGCATCTTCTTGCTATAAAGAACATTATTATAACAAAGGATGAAATTTCAGTGAAACTTGAGGATGAATGGCAGCAATTTCTGAATGCCAGTTTCCTGTTTTCAATAGTGATATATTATAGCCATGGAGGAGCATTTTCTTTCTTTTTTTTTTGAAATATGACACATGAAATTATGTTGTTGTTAAAAGACACCATCATTTCAGCAAGTTGCTCTCAACATGGTTCTGAGAGTGCATCGTTTTTATATTATATACACAGCTCTTCTATAAGTTGGAAATTTTTTTTAAATTTAAAAAATTCTACTCCAAGGCAATGATGTAAATTATTCCTTCAGATAATGTTCTACTTTAAGGCAAAAATACTCCATTTGACTCGCCCTTCCTTCTGCTCCTCTTCCTAAGATTGAGAATTTGAAGTTCTTAGGTGTGGGGTGTGGTGTGTGTGTGTGTGTGTGTGTGTGTGTTGTGTTGTGTGTGTGTGTGTGTGTGTGTGTGTAAGGAGATCATGTCATGTCACAATTTTGAGGAAGACAAGGGAACTATGAGATCCACTTTACTTACTTGCACCTCTGGTGTTGCTGACCAGGCCCGGTTTACCCGCCATACAGTATGCCAATCACAGAAGCAAGAAGTTTTACATCGGGGAAAGAGTTCATTTACAAGGTGGCCAAGAGCAGAAGTGGGGACCCAAATCTCAAATCCACCTCTCTCACGATAGAATTTGCAGGGTACAAGGTGACTGGAGGTGAGATAATCAGCAGTGTGCACATGTGTAATCAGTCTTTGTGGCTCTTTATGGGATGTATGTTCAGAAAACAACAGTGTTAGCAAGACCTGAGAGTAGAGTTTCAGCCCTCTGATATCAAAAGATCATCCATATTGCCCCAAATGAGACAGCCTTAAAATCTTTCAACCGTAACCTAGGCAACCATTATCATCATGACACACAGGTCAGAGTGTCATCTATAGCAAAGCTGGTGGGAGACTAATACAGCATTGCTCAGCCGTGTGACTTCCAAGTCAGGTCCCCTACCTTCCCCCTGCTGCCACAAGGCTAGGCCACATCCTGTAAGAGATGCTCCCAGGCTCTGTTGCCATGCCTTTTGTGTTGATATAGGGCTCAATCTCCTGTCCTGTGGCAATAAATTGCTTGTTAACCTAAAAGGCAGAAGGCAGCAAAAGGAGGACCAGCAGATCTAACTTTCCTCTGTGATGTTTATTGTATGACTCACCTATGGCTGGGTGGAAAATTCTCTTTCAGTAGGACTTACGGAAATGACTTGTCCTCTTAAAATGCAGAGCCCAGGTTGACCAGGGGATGAGGGACAGAACCTTTATTCTGCTTCCTGTGTTGTAACTAAACCATTTACGTTCTTTAAGCTGGTTAACATTCTTGAGCTTTGGTTTTCCTATTGACTTAATAGCAATATCAAAGATGAAAATCAAAATTTACAAAATACCTTTCTTGACGGTCTCATGTCATTTGCAGAAAAAAGGATGGAACTTAAAAGCTTTATGTTAAGCAAAACAAGCCCCATCCAGAAAGTCAAAGGGTGGTATGCTTTCTCTTGTATGTGGAAGTTAGAGGGAAAAGGTGGGGAGGTATCTCATGAAATTAGAAGGGAGACAATAGAATAGAGGAAGGGGACCAGGGAGTGGGCAGAAGGGAGGGACAGGGGAGGTACTGGGGGAAAAATGACCAAATTATGTTATGTGCAATATGAATATGTCACAATGCAAATGAACACAGTATTATGTATAATTATAATTACCAATAAAAAAAGAAAAAGAAAACATCCCCAGAGTTATAATTAATTTTATATATATATACATAAATAATTACATATACACATAAATAATCATATATATGTGTGTATATATATATATATATATATATATATATAATGTTGCAGAATAATACAGTAAAAAGAAAACAGAATTGGTCAATAAAAGTGGAATCTAGTTTCCTCATTATCACTAGTGAACTCTATGACTTCAGACAATTCACTTTCTGGGCCTAGTTTTACCATGTGCCGAATATAAATAGGAATATTATTTGTATCTGTAAGGATACAATAGCATTAGGAATTGAAACAAAATTTGAATTTTAAAAGATATTTATTTGCTATATAAATTGAACTTTATTAAGTTTATCAGATTTTTCAATTAATATCCTTCAAGTTTATTCACAGAAACATTTTATCTGACAAGCACAATTAAAAATAGGCCCATATAAAAATTATTTTAAAAACTGACTACAGGCTGGATGAGGTGGTGCACACCTATAATTTTAGTAGCTCCAGAGACAGACGAGAGGATCACAAGTTCAAACCCAGCCTCAGCTCAACTTAGCAAGGTCCAAAGCAACCCAGTGAGAGCCTATTTCTAAATAGATATTTTAAAAGGGCTGGGGATGTGACTCAGTGGTTGAGCACTCCTGGGTTCAGTCCCTAGTACCAAGATAAATGAACAAATAAATAAATAAAGAAGACTAAAGTCCTTGGGATAAACTCAGTCCCTTAATAAAATCTGCTGTAAAGTGTGTAAGAGTGCTACTCCAACTACTCAATGCCCATCAAATAAAGGATAGCCTATGAACATTTGAGGAAAATGTCCACTTAGCAGTGTATGTTAGGAGTGACAATGGAATTACTTCTTATAGAAGAGTTTAAAGCAATTTTAAAACTAACCCAGAGTCGATGTGCTTGTTTATTGCTGTGTGCTGGTGGTTGAAAACTGTGTCGGTGGTGAGATGTGTGTCCCCCACCTCCCCCTGCCATGAATGTCCCTGCCCTTCCCCTTGCTATGCTACTGGGCTTGGGAACAGAGACCAAACTTCATTTCTACAAGGAGAATTCACAGACTATGGGATGTAACTCCTTTTTATGCCCAAGAAATAATCCGATTGACCTTCCTGATCCAACATCCAGAACATCATAGAAGGTTTCCCACAGAAGATACTCTGAAAGATGGTCCTTTGCCATGCTGACTTGCAGCACAATATGCACAGATAAAATCAGGGGAGGCAAATGTCTCCCGAAACCCTAAAAAACTGGCTGTCATTGAGTATAAAATGATATAAAACTTGATATAAAACTCCTGTTGGGGTGACCTTATTTATCTATGACTTACTTTTGTTTCACATTTTAATTTTGAAATATTTTTCTTCATTGTTCCTCACTAAGGAAACTATTCTTTCTGACTCCCCAAAGTTGAACCAGCTAATGAATCACTTACTAACTTCCCATGAACCACCACGTCCCAATTTTTATATCTAGATATAAATCCCTACATCTTTTTTAATAGTCGTGTACAAGAATTTTCACAGCTGTGGGTTTTCTTTTAAATCTTTAGAATCCAAAAAAATCAAGTACAGAATCTAAATATGAAGCTGAAAATTTTATTATAGAAACTAATAATAACTAGATATTTAAAAAACATTCATTTAAAAGAATAGTAAGTATTTGCAGGTTTACTGGTGTGCTTTTTTTTAAGCATCTTTTTTTTTTTTTCAATTTGAGAACTTACTCATGATGTCCATCTTTCCTTTTAAATCTGTAAACATGTATAAGTGCTGTTTTATACTCTTGTTTTCTAATCCCAGCATCTTGGTCATCTGAGGTTCTCTTTCTATGAACTCCCAATACTACCCACAATTTTCTGTTATGATATCATATATTTTGGATTATTTTAGAAGATAAATATCTATCTAGTAATGTTTGATTGTGTACTGAACACTCAACTTACTTTTTTTTTTTTTTAAACAAAGTCTTGCCAAATTGCTGAAGCCAGCCTCAAACTTGCAATCCTCCTGTCTCAGCCTCCCTAGTAGCTGAGATTACAAGCATGCACCACTGAACTGGCTATGCCCCATTTTTCAGAGTCTGTATATTTTTCTTGCAGGAAGGCATGTTAAATTTGTCATTCTAAGTACCAATTTATTTGCAGATCAGCTAGGTCCTTTTTGAGCTTGTTTTTAAGCTTTGTGGCCAGGTGCATACCCTACTCCAGAGTGAGAGGCTTTCCTGTATCCCAGTAGAAAACCTACTCTGTTCAGGAAGGTGTCTGCACTCTAGTCAGATCTGTATGGCTCTCTGCACTGGTGTGACCTTCAGAGCATCCTTGGAGGAGTTTGCTTAGTGGGCTCACAGTAATGCAAGAGCTTCTTTCTTTCAGGTCTAAGTACCACTGTGTTTGGCTAAAGACAAGAAGACTTCTGGGTAGGTTCCCAAGACTCCTTCTCTATACATGTCCACCCTTCTGGAACTCTACCCTCAAATTCAGGCTGCCTCAGCACCCCAGACTCTGACTTTGGCTCCTCTGGGGAAGCTGATCCAAAGCTTTTGAAGCAAGACATCTCCAAATCTGACATGAATTGCATATTTTCAAGGGACTGCATTATCTGCATTTTCCAAATTTATTTGATCTCAGAGTCCATTTTTTTCACAGCTTCTTAAAAAAATTTTTGTATATGTCAGTGGAACACATTACAATTCTTATTACACATATAGAACACAATTTTTCATATTTGGTAGTATACAAATTATATTCACACCAATTCGTGTCTTCATACCTGTACTTTGTATAAAAATGATCATCACATTCCACCATCATTAATAACCCAGTGTTCTCTCCCTTCCCCTCCAACCCCTCTGCCCTTTCTAGAGTTCGTCTATTCCTCCCAAGCTTCCTCTCCCTATCCCACTATGAATCAGCCTCCTTATATCAAAGAAAACATTCTGCATTTGTTTTTTGGGATTGGCTAACCTCACTTAGCATTATCTTCTCCAAATTCATCCATTTACCTGCAAATGTCATAATTTTATTCTCTTTTATTGCTGAGTAAAATTCCATTGTGTATATATGCCACATTTTTTTTATCCATTCATCTATTGAAGGGCATCTAGGTTGGTTCCACAATTTAGCTATTGTGAATTGTGCTGCTATAAATATTGATGTGGCTGTGTCCCTGTAGTGTGCTATTTTTAAGCCCTTTGGGGTTTTTGATTGTGTTCTGGACACAATCAAAAGGAGGAGAGGGATTGCTGGGTCAGGTGGTCCCCAATTTTCCAAGGAATCTCCATACTGCTTTCCATATTGGTTGCACCAATTTTCAGTCCCATCAGCAATGTATGAGTGTACCTTCTTCCCCACATCCTCGCCAACACTTATTGTTGTTTGTATGCCTAATAGGTGCCATTCTGACTGGAGTGAGATGAAATCTTAGAGTGATTTTGATTTGCAAAGGCATTTCTGTATAGCCATGACAAATCCTCAGAAAGGGAAAAGAGAAAAAATACTCCATTTTCAATAGCCTCAAACAAACAAACAAACAAACAAAACTTGGGAATCAACTTAATGAAAGAGGTGAAAGATCTATATAATGAAAATTACAGAACCCTAAAGAAAGAAATCAAAGAAGACCTTAGAAGATGGAAAGATCTACCTTGCTCTTGGATAGGCAGAATTAATATTATCAAAATGAACATACTTCCAAAAGTACTATACAGATTTAATGCAATTCCAACCAAAATTCCAATGAAATTCCTCATAGACATAGAAAAAGCAGTCATGAAATTCATCTGGAAAAATAAGAGACCCAGAATAGCTAAAGCAATCTTTAGCAGGAAGAGTGAAGCAGGTGGCATCACTATACCAGACCTTAAACTACACTACAGAGCAATAGCAACAAAAACAGCATGGTATTGGCACCAAAACAAACTGGTAGACCAATGGTACAGAATAGAGGACACAGAGATTAATCCACAAAACTTCAATTATCTTATATTAGACAAAGGTGCCAAAAACATGCACTGGAGAAAAGATAGTCTCTTCAACAAATGGTGCTGGGAAAACTGGAAATCCAAATGCAACAAAATAAAATTAAACCCCTGTCTCTCACCATGCACAAAACTCAACTCAAAATGGATCAAGGATGTAGGAATACAACTAGAGACCCTGCGTCTAATAGATGAAAAAGTAGGCCCTAATCTCCATCATGTGGGATTAGGCCCCAACTTCCTTAATAAGACTCCTGTTGCCCAAGAATTAAAATCAAGAATCAATAAATGGGATGGACTCAAACTAAAAAGTTTCTTCTAGCAAAAGAAACAATCTGTGAGGTGAATAGAGAGCCTATATCTTGGGAGCAAATCTTTACCCCTCATACATCAGATAGAGCACTAATCTCTAGGGTATATAAAGAACTCAAAAAGCTAAACACCAAAAAACAAAACAAAACAAAACAAAAAACAACCAACCAAATAACCCAATCAATAAATAGGCCAAGGACCTGAAGAGATACTTCTCAGAAGATAATGTACAGTCAATCAACAAATACATGAAAAGTGTTCATCATCACTAGCAGAATCCAACTTTACAACTGTTTCTTGTAGGAGTAACAGACAATGGACCACTTTTTAGGAAATAGTTCTCTGTGTTTGCTATTTATTGATTCTGTAAAAAGTTTATACGCCTACTCAAAACACAGCGTGGTGACAACTATCTCTAAAATTAATTTTTAGATGAAAAGTAAACTTAGCATCTCCCACCTCTTTTGAATAGCCCCCATTCCAAATGATTCCAGGAAATTCTTCAGAAATGTGTGGAGATTTATGTTTACATATACATAGATCCTCAATGATATTTGTAGTTGTCCCCGTTAAACATTTTATGCGTTGTGAGAATGGGAGAATTTTTAGAAGGAGAAGTGCAATTTTACACTATTAAAACATTGTATTTCATTTTGACATTGTTTCTCAAAAGGAAAAATGCATTTTTGAGACACCATAAGATAAAGTCAGCATTTTTCATTCTGTGGAGTTCTCATCTTATGGCACTGTTTGATAAATGAAGTGTCATAGAGGACGTGAGAATGACATGACTTCAGTTGCAGCTGCTGGATCTCTTCTTTACCATGAATAATTAAATGATTTTAAGTGTTTCTTACTGAGCAATCCTCCTTCTCTAACACACTCACACACAGCTCAGGGTACAGCTGATTGGGGAGATCTCCTTGCTGTCACATGTCTGAGAATTACAGAGAAAGAGGAGAGATGCAGCACACAGGAGGAAGTCTGACTGAGATGCAAAACCTGGGCACAATTAGCTCTTCAGAGAAACTCTGCCAAGCAGCTCCTCTCTCTGGACCTGTTTCTCAAACGGGAAAATGAGTTCTTTGGACTGGATATTTTAGAGTTTCCTTTTAGCTCTTACATTCTACAAATCTTGTTGAAAAATGCTACACTGATTACAAGTGGAAAGAATGTCACTTCTATAAAGCATTGCCTCTCTGGCTGGAAGAAGGAGAGAAATGTTCTGAAAAACAATGGGAAATTTGGCTGTCAAGCAACTCATAGTTTCGATTTAGCTTTACACCTGTAAACAGAAAAAAAGTTCTTACTCTTCAAGTTTGGCCTTCAAGACTTAAATAATTCCCCTAATCACAATCAATTTGTCATCTGTCAAAACACCACAGTTTGGTTCTTGCCAAGGGACAAAGGTGATGGCTTTTCTCCTGCAACTTTATTTTGACTTAGCTTCCTACTGATAACAGAAGATTATAAGGCAGGGGAGAGACATTTTCCCCATAGACACAATGGAATTTTGCAGAGAACCAGAACAAAAGGTTTCTGAATCCCTAAATGAAACCAGAGGGGTGGGGTGGGGGATGGGTGAGTCATTCTGGTTTCAGTTGCTAACAAAGGCAGAGAAAGAAAAATCCAGTTGCTATGCTACTTCTCCAAGCCCAGCTAAGCACAAAGTGAAAAAGGATTTCCTGATACAACTCTATGTTATTTTCCAATGCATTGTTGGTTTAGATTGTAGCAGAAGGGAAGAATCAAAGACCAATGCTACAGCTTTCTCTGGAGCCTGAAATGCACCCTTATTATTTCTATCTGTGTGAGCATTATATATCAACACCATAGTAACACTCTGTGTGCCGTCCTGCCTGGGGCCCATTGAACCTGGAGAGGTACCAGGAATAGCTTCTGGGGTTGTGCTCTCTTAGTCAATGTGCTTGCCTAAAGCTGTGGAGATCGGTAGCACAGGGTGGTCTAGACCAGAAGCAGGGCTCTCAATGGCAGGTACAGCAGGAGGGCTAGGCTTGTGGGGGGAGGGGACATGATGACTTGAGGTCTGAAGCCAGAAGATGGGACATAAGGGAGGTCTGGGCAAATGGTTCTCAAAAGAATCCATGAGAAAGACTCAGAGGCCTGATACCCATTTGTTTATATTATCCTGGCTCCACCGTCATGGGACTTAGGTGGAACCTACCCACCATTCCTTCCAGCTCTTACCCACATGATGGTCATTCCTAAAAAGTGAGACAGAAATGTGTTTTCTTTTTGCTGGGTGATTGGTTTCAGCTTTCTCATTATGGAAACTTCAAGAGCATAATTGCTAAGCCCAGAGACTTTGGCAAAGACTGCCACTTCGTGATTTCATGATCTGGGCAAGCTGTTTAATTACTCTGAATTTCAGTTTCCCATATAAAACAAGAAATAAACTTCACCTTAAGGTGGTGATGGGTATGAGATGAATACAAGTCAAGCACTTGGTACGTGGCACATCCCAGTTAACTGTTAGAAGTATCACAATCACTTTCTGTGGCCTTCTACTGTTGCTTGCTTCCAGTGTTGGTCTTAGTAGCTACCCGTGAGCTGAGTAGCTTCATGAGGGCATGGATCATGTCGTTCAGGTTCGTAGTTGTATCTCCTTCTAGCAGAGATCTGCCATGCGGTGGGCACTTCATATGTATTTTTTGAATGAATGAATGAATGAATGAATAAATAAATAAATAAATAAACTCATTCATTAAAGAAACTGACCCACCTTCCTGGACAGCTGCCTCCACATCAATAATAGACAATGATACAGCCTCAAAAGTACTTGGGCACCCCAAAGTGAAAGGCTTTGACTCTCCTGGGTTTGGTCAGGGTCTGCCACATTCTGAGCATTGATTTTCTATGGCTCTGGTTATATAGGCAAGTGTATTTGCTTTTTATTGCTGTTTCCAGCACTTTGGACCAAGTCTCTTTTTTATGTGTGTGGGAGTGTAACATGTGTCCCTTTTTAGTATTTTCACACAAACATTTTCAAATTCATGGTGCTGGGCCAATAGAGTAGTAATATCACTTTGTCCTATCTCCCATATTATTCCCCAAAGAGAGCAATTACAGCAGGCATTTTGCTTCATCTGCTCTCTTCAATAGACAGTATGTGTACACAGACAACTTGTTATCCCAACACAAATTTTCCACACTCAGTTCAGCCACTCAAAATCTTGTTCAAATCTCTTTCCATTGAATGCCTGACATAGTTTCATCTGTCCCATGGGGCTTCATTTCATATGCAAGGAGAAGAGAGAAAAAATGGGAAACTTGGAGGAGACACATCAGAGATGGTGCTAGCAGCAGTATCTGGAGAGGAGAGTGTGTTGTGAGAAGAAGATGCAGGTGTTGGAGATGAAGGCACATCTGCTCCCACAATGTGGGGACAAATGCATGGAGTACTGCATACATGGCATATGTTAAGGGCGTCTGAGTGGCAAACCACTCCCCTCGTGCTAGGCACTGCTTACCCCGTAGGCACAGCCCTGGGCATGAGGCCATGTGTTGCAGTCCCTGCACTTTCTCCACGGCCCGCTCCTTGATTGGCTGCTGCAAGGGCAGCTGGCCAGAAATTGCATTGGTAGCTGCCTGTAATCTGCTTAGCTCTGCCCGAGTATATATACATGGTGACTGTGCAATAAAATCAGACCTGCTTCCTGCTTGGTCTCCGAAAATCTTGATTAGCAACTTGGCAGCCACACTCTCCTCTACCCTGTTCCATGAACCTCCTAGTTGGATGAGAGAGAGCCCACACACCACAACATGCTGGCCATAGTCCTCATTATAGCATGTACCACTTTTTATGAAATTTTTATTTTTTAAAAGTTGTTCTGTACCATTGTATTGTAGACTCAATGAAAATGAGGACCTGTTTCATTCCAGGAGTCTGAGATAGCCTTAGGATATGGTAAATTCTTAAAATTTTTTATGAATGAGTGAATCTGTGTGGATATAAGGAGGGGTGGATGTGTGGATGGGTGAACAAATGGATGGATTGATGGATGGATGAAAGTATGGACATATGGGTGGATGGAAGTGTGGATGAATGGATGAGTGAATGGATGAGTAAATGGATCATCAGAACACAGAAAAAAGAGAGAGAGGTCAGAGATTATTAAATAAAATTTATCAAATCATCTAATTTCTCCAGAACCTCCAAAGGCAGAACCAAGTTGGAATTGTTGGGCTGAAGAAGCATCTTCTTGTGAAAGAAAGAATGAAGAGACATAATATTCAGTCAGAAGACTGACTTTAATATGATAGACATGGAATTCCAAAGGTATCACTGATTTGGAGCCAGAATCAATCTACCAATCTCTAAATGTGGGGTTGAAGACAGTTGCTTGAAAAATGTACCCGGGCGCTGTGGTGCACACCTGTAATCCTAGTGGCTTGGGAGGCTGGAACAGAAGGATCATGAGTTCAAAGCCAGCCTCAGCAACTTAGTGAGACCCTAAACAACTTAGTGAGAGCTTGTCTCTAGAAAAAATGTAAAAAAAGGTGCTGGGGATGTGACTCAGTGGTTAAGCGCCCTTGGGTTCAATCCTCAGTACCAAGAAGGAAAAAAAAAAAGTAGACAACAAACAAAACTAAATCTCTATATATACACATGCATCTTGTAGGTTCTGTTTTTGGAGAACCTGGATTAGTACACTGGCCCTGGAGTGATCAGGGCAAGGGGTGGTGGTCTAGAGTATGAGGGTAGGGGATGGGTGCTGGGTTGGTTGATTTGCATTTCAGAGGGATGCTTCCAGGCCAGTCATTTATGATCTGTGGAAAGTGACTAACTGTGGGAGCTGTGGTCCTTCCAGAGTCAGCCAGTACCCAGATATCAAAGAATCAAAATACAGAAAATAAAGAGACATGGTTAATACAAGTGAGAATGAAGGAAGTTACAGAAACTGGCTGGAGCACTCACGTTGCCAAACAAGAGTACTTTAGTAGCTGTGAATGAGGATTTTCTGCAAGGTACCAAGACAAACAGGGTCCCTAAACTCAATTCTCTTGCACTAGAATTCAATGAATGCCCGGAGATAAACAAGAGGCATTTTCAAGTCTAAAATAGCTGACAAAAATTTTGTGTGTGACTATGTTCTGAGGCTGGAAACTGAAGTAGAGGGATGCCTGACTTTGGGAATATAAGGGCCAGGGAACTCAGAGCAGACCCATTTTGAACTGCAGGGTCAAGGGCAATATTGGGTGATTACCTCAGCATCGATGTTTCCCATAGTGAGACTGACTTCTAAGTGAGCAAGTGGAACTCAGAGCAAAAGAGGCAGTTTCATAGTCTTAGCAGAGTGTTGCCAGACTGTAGTTCTAGAAGAAGTAAACCAAGTGGGAGGCTGCTCCAGCAATTAGAAAAGTGAACCCTTTTAAAAAGCACTCCATTTTAACTGTCTTATCTATAGGTCCTGTGATCTTGCTTTTATATTGCTTTGTCTAATTTCTTCTACATAAGCTAGCTGTTTACCTAATTATTTTCTTCTGGCAATTAATTTTCCTGATTAGTTAGACTACATTTTCCAGTGATGGATACCGTTTCCAAGCAAAGGCTTTTAAGAAAAAGAAGTCCCTCCTGCATGCTCTTTCCCCAGTATGTAAACTCCCTGGGACAGCAACCACCAGGATGATCTTGTAAATCACAGACTGAAGATGATGGATGCATTATCAGCATGGGTGCCTGAATGACTGCGTGGAGGAGAGCTGATCTGTTAACCAGGAACATTTACTTGGAAATATTAGATCAACAAGAAACAAACACTTTATAGTGTGGGAGACTTTACTTACATCAACTAACATAAGGGTATATGAAATTGATTTTCTCAATGTATAAGGGACAAAGAGACACCCTCCCCCAACATACACAACCCTGCCACCACCTCTTTTTTTCCTTGGAGCAACAATAAATCTGAGCATTTACTCTAATTTTGGAATACAGATAAATGCCTCTGAGGATTTAGCACAGTATCTAGCTTTTATAATATAGAGATATCTCTTAAGTCATGAGTCATATAATCTTTATTTTTGTAAAACTGCACCTCTGGAACCTACTCGGAAGCCTCTCAGGAGATGAATGGATACTATCACAAGCTTCAGGCCTTTTGTCTCTTGAGAAGATCAGGGAAGTTTTCTTTCTTTCTTTCTTTCTTTCTTTTCTTTCTTTCTTTCCTTTCTTTCTTTCTTTTTTTGTGTGTGTATGTTTGTTCCTGGGGATTGAACCCACTGGCACTTAACCACTGAGCTATATCCCCAGCCCTTTTTATTTTTTATTTTGAGACATGGTCTCACTAAGTTACTCAGGGACTTGCTAAGTTGCTGAGGCTGGCCTCAAACTTGCAGTCTTCCCAGTTTCCCCATTGGCTGGGATTACAGGTGTGCACTATCATGCCTGGCTTAATTGTTCTTTCTAGTACTTTATAAATTTACATGAGATTCTGTTTGTACTTTGTAGTCACTTTCCCTCTTCCGTACATGCACATCAATCTGTTAATACCCAATAATAGTGTTCTCTTTCTCTCTGTGTTGCTATAGAATAATCTTTTTGTTGGCATGACTGTTTTGTTCCCCCAAAACAAACAAGAAACCAAATTCAGAGTATAGCTTTCTGCAACAAAAACATAAACTATGTGGATTTTGCTTGGTGACCAAGCGTCTACTGGGGAAGAAACACACATACAGATGCTGGAAAGATGACAACTGATGTTAAACAGTGGCAAAACATCTGGTAATATTGTCACCTTCAGTAACTGGCTGGGGGTGGGGCAGAACAAGTGTCTTCTAAATCTATAATTACAGGGGAATCAGTACGAAAAAGCCAGTGTATTTCTGTGTGCATTGTGTGTGTTAGTGCATTTAGCAAGATTTATAAAGAAGAAATAAGTACATGCAAGGATTGACTGGTTTGAAAGTAGAAACAAAAGGTGATAGAAGTCTAGAAATCTGGATTTGAAAAGCCAACTAACTGCCTCTGGACTCTGTGTAGAAGAAATACAAAGGCTTTAAGAAAAAAAGGTCCATAAGGACTTGCCAGTTTATTTGATTTAATTTGATTTCATTTTTACCAGGGATTGAATCCAGGGGTGCTTAACCACTGAGCCACTTCCCCAGCCCTTTTTATTTGAGACAAATTCTCGCTAAGTTGCTTAGGGCCTCACTAAGTTGCTGAGGCTGGCTTTGAACTTGCAATCTTCTTTCCTCAGCCTCCCAAGCCACTGGGATTACAGGTGTGCACCATCACGCACAGCAGGATTTGCCAATTTAATGAAGAAAATCAATCTTGTAGCATCGATCAAATTAAAGATGTTACCGTCTTGTCCAAGTTTACTGTTCTGGATATGCTTCAGTACAGTAGGTTGAGAGAGTTCAGCATAGCAGTACAGCAGCACAGAAATAATAGCAGCCTTGAATGCTATGCCTGGCAAGGCACTTTGGGTTTGGTAACTAGCACATGGAATTAGCAGGCTGTAAACAGATCTATGTTTTTGAACATAATGAATTGCTAAGAGAAACTACAAATCTAATCTTTAAAAGTCCTGACTGACTAACCTTGAGCCTCCAGCATCCCAGAAGGCAGAGCTAAGGGCCAAAACAATAGACCAGGGGCTCCCCTCCAGAAAACAAATCCATGGGTTATCAAGATTTTCCTCCACTGATCATCAAGTTAAGTGAAATAAGTCAGACTCAGAAAGACAGATATTACATCCTGTCTTTCCTGTGTGGAATATAGGGGAAATGACATGAAAGTAGAAGGGTGAGTGCTAGAGAAGAGGAAGGGGATCAGGGAGAGAGTAGAGGGAAGGGAAGAGGGGTAACAGGAAGCAGAAATGTTCAAAACATGTTTTATGCATTATGGATATGCCATGATGAAGTCCATTATCAGTGTAATTAATATGTATTAATAAAAAAATAGATTTCCCCCCAACTATAGAACCAGAGTTCTTCAAAGACCCATCATTGGTATTACATCCTTGTCATGGACCAGAGTTTCCCTTAATTCCTCATCCCAAAAAAGAAGCTTGTCCTGGGATATTCTGTCCTTGTCTCTCTCTCTATGGTTGGGTAGGACCTGTGAGGGAAGAGACTTGTCTTTCTTGTCTCTGCAGTTTGGCCATCCATATCCACAGGTTCTACATCTACAGACCTGACCACCCAAGGATCAAAAATATATGTAAAAAAATCACATCTGTACAGAACACGTGCAGATTTTTTTCTTGTCACTATTCCCTAAACAACGTAGTATAACAACTATTTACTTAGCATTTATGATGTACTAGGTGTTATAAGTAAACTAGAGATGATTTGAAGTCTCCAGGAGCACGCGTGTAGGTGATATGAAAATAGTACATGATTTTATTATAAGGAATTTGAGCATCCAAGGATTTGGGGATGCAAGAGGGTCCTGGGCTCAATCTCCCCCGAATACCAAGGGACAACTGTATTGCCAAACTGCAAGGCATGATATACAGGCTAGATGGAAAGAACCACTTATCACCAAGAGACCCTGGTGTTGGAGATGATTTGGAAACTACATGGTACCGTGGGTTGTCTCCCTTTAGGAGGAATACAAGTGGAATGTGGGTGGAATAGATGGACAAAGATTTTAGAAAGTTTTGCTTTATCTTGTATTAAACTATATTGGATTCTTCTTTGTCCCTTCTTTAGAAGTTTTCAGGAAACAGAGTATTTTTCAAGACTTTCAGAAATGGGTTATTTTTCCCCAGAGAGAATCTTTAGAGCAGGAGCAAAAGATTAAGATATAATGGAATTACACACACATCACATTTATTTAGCTAAATAAGCGCAGCATGGAAAAGATACCATTAGTAAAGCAGTCTTAAAGTGACCATTGTGCTTTCATTTCTTACAATTAAGTTTTGACCCTGAGTCCTGACAGTAATTCATTTATTTCCCCTATTTTCATGAAGGAGTCCAGTTTACTCAGCATCTACGCAGCTTATTATCATTTATTTTTAACTCCAGTCTGTTTATGTCATGAGCTGCAAGGCCAAAGAAAGCTACAGTGTTCTCACAGAAAATGTGTGCTTTGCCTCTTCCTTGATGGGGGTGGGGTGGCCCACAGTGGCATTGGCTTAATCGCACCTGCACCTGGCTGTCAATCACTCTTCTGGAAATGGTATCCCATTAGGCATCAGTACAAAAAAGGACTCTTGCCAAGCAGGAACAGGGGCGGAAAATGCAATTCTGCTCCTCTGTGACAGTGATTGAACATAGATTATGCATAATCTTTGCCTGGTGTCCCTGGATATAAAACAGGCACAGAAAAGTAGTCGAATAAGTGGCTTGTTCTTCCTTCAGAACAAAGCCACGGTGCTTCCTTCATCACAAAAAGTGATCCCTAGCAAAGACAGAAAGTGAAGATACTATGTTCCCTGGAAAATCTGTAACGTGATATGAGATTCATACTCCAAAGACACAATTTAGCAATTAATGTCCCTGAATGTGTCCCCTCCGTATCCTCAATTTTTCTAAGATTAGACATACTCTGCAAATTTAACCCTTTTCTGCTGCATTTAATCTGTCATCAGTCACACTTGTTGTGTCCCCTCCCCAGAACACATTAAGACCCTTCCCTCTCTCTCTCTCTCTCTCTCTCTCTCTCTCTCTCTTTTTAAAAAAAGACCCTGGTCCAGTCTAAATAGATCCTTCTTGGAATCACAAAATCACAGAAAGCCTCACAAAGAATTTTGCCTTATCCTTTGCTTTAAAACTGGAAAACTAAGCCCAAGACTTATGAGGTGATTTTCCCAGGTTCAGGGAGTCAGGAAGTTGCAGATTCTGGATTAGAGCACCAGGATCCCATCTCCGTCTAGAGCTTCTCTCTTCTTTACAGATACCTTTCCATTTCCACTCGGATTCCTAAATGTTGCCAGGAACTTAATCAACAGAATCTAGTGGGTTTTAAGCTACAATTCCAAATTTTAATGCTGCAGAAAAGACATCTAAGAGTCTACCGAACTGCTCTATTTGAAGAGAAACAAAGAAAGCCCCTTAGATTATTTTTGAATTACACCCATCATATTCATAGAACTTCAGTGATTTGTCACTTGATTATCTGGGGTGAAATATATTGAATTGTCAAAAGAAAAAGGTTATCCTGGGGAGAAGGAGGTTAGCAATTGCAGAGTTCTACATCCACAACAGTGTGAAAACTGTCACCCTGGATAATTGCTCAATTAACTTTTTAATTCATTCTCCATTCCTTTCAGATGTGTTTATTTGGTACCTGTCATATCTGTGAGACATTTTGCTAAGGTTCATGGAGATCAAAGTTTAAATGAAGTCAGGTCTTCCCTGAAGAACCTAGCTGCTAGTCTCCTAAGAAGGACTAAGTAATGGATGTAAAACAGGAATTTGGCTCTTAAAATTATAATTATTAACATATATTAATTGTACAAATTATACATAATAATTGTACAAATTGATTGGTTTCCCTGAGACAGTTCCATACAGGCAATGGTTATGTTTTGATCATGTAGGCCCTCCTTCCTATGCTTGATGGTTCTCCTCTCCCTCCCCACTTATCCTTCCAGTCATCCCTCCCTAATGTAGTCATTTTTCTAATTTCAGGTTCAAGTCTTTTATTTTTATTTATTATAATTATAATTATTATATTATTAATTATTTAGTTTCCATATACGAGAGAAAACATGTGATGCTTGCCTTTCTCATTCTGATTTATTTAATTTAAAATCATGACCTCCAGTTCCATCCATTTGCCACAAATGTCATAATTTCCTTCTTCATGATGGCTGCATAATACTCCTTTGTATATAGATGCCAAATTTTATTTCCCATTCATCTGTTGAAAGGTTCCGAGACTGATTTCATATCTAGTTCATGACAGTGCTGCCATGAACAAGGGTGTGCAGGTATCTCTTGTGCTCAGGAGTGGTATAGCTGGATCACATGATAATTCTATTTTCACTTTTTGAGGAATATCTACTATCCATACTGTTTTACATAGTAACTGTGTTAGTTTATATTCCCACCAACAGCATATAAAGTTTCCTTTACTCCACATCCTTGTCAGCATTTGTTATTTTCTGCTTTTTTTTTTAATGGATAATGGCCATTCTGACTGAGATGAGACAGAATCTCAATGTAGTTTTGAAAATTAATTTTTAAACTTATTTTAATTAGTTATACATGACAGTAGAATTCATTTATGCACTTTGATATATCATACATAGATGGGATATAATTTCTCCTTTTTTTTGAGTGTGCATGTTGCAGAATCATATTGGTCATGTAGTCACATACATACATAAAGTATTAATGTCTGTTTCATTCTACTCTCTTTCCTATCCCCACATCCCCTCCCCTCCCCTCCCATCACTTTCCTCTACCTAATCTAAGTAATGTTTATTCTTCTCTAGTGCCCCCTACCTTATTGTGAACTAGCATCCGCATATTAGAGAGAACATTTGGCCTTTAGTTTTTGGGGATTGGCTTATTTTGCTTAGCAAACTCCATCCATTCTCAAACGCCATCCATTTTACTGGCAAATGCCATAATTTCACTCTTCTTTAAAGCTGAGTAATATTTCATTGAGTGCATATACCACATTTTTTTTATCTATTCATCTATTGAAGGACACCTAGGTTGGTTCCATAGTCTAGCTATTGTGAATTGAGCTGCTATAAATACTGACATGGCTGTATTACTGTAGTATGTTGATTTTAAGTCCTTTAGGTATAAACTGAGGAGTGAAATAGCTGGGTAAAATGGTGGTTCCATTCCAGTTTTTTGAGGAATCTACATACTGCTTTCCATAGTGGTTGCACCAATTTGCAGTTCCACCAGCAATGTGTGAGTGTACCTTTTCCTAATTTCTCTTTCAGTGGATTCTTCCCTGATGTTTAGGAATGTGTTTGATTTATGGGTGTTGATTTTATATCCTGCTACTTTGCTGAATTCATATATTAATTAGTTCTAGAAGTTTTCTGGTGGAATTTTTTGGATCTTCTAGATATAGAATCATGTCATCAGCAAATAGTGATAGTTTGTGTTCTTCTTTACCTATTTGTATCCCTTTAATTTCTTTCTTTTGTCCAATTGTTCTGGCTAGAGTTTCAAGGATGATGTTGAATAGAAGGGGTGAAAGAGGACATACTTGTCTTGTTCCAGTTTTTAGAGGGAATGCTTTCAATTTTCCTCCATTTAGAATGATGCTGGCCTTGGTTTAGCTATATAGCTTTTACGGAGGTATGTTCCAACTATCCCTAGTTTTTCTGTGTTTTGAACATGAAGTTTTTCATGTTTTTAACATGAAGGTGTGTTGTATTTTTGTCAAATGCTTTTTCTGCATCTATTGATATGATCATATGATTCTTGTTTTTAAGTCTATTAATATGATGAATTATGTTTATTGATTTTGGTATGATGAACCCCACTTGATCATGGTGCACTATCTTTTAAATATGTTTTGTATGCAATTTGCCAGAATTTTATTGAGAATTTTTGCATTTATGTTTATCAGGGATATTGGTCTGAAGTTTTCTATCCTTGATGTGGCTTTGTCTGATTTTGGTATCAGAGTGATATTAGCCTCATAGACAAGTTTGGAAGGGTTTCCTCCTCTTCTATTTCATGGAATACTTTGAGGAGTATTGGTGTTAATTCCTCTTTGAAAGCCTTGTAGAACTGGGAATCCATCTGGTCCTGGGCTTTTCTTGGTTGGTAGGCCTTTGATGGTGTTTTCTACTTCATTACTTGATCTGTTTAAATTGTACATGACCTTCCATGCAGTTTGAGTAGGTCATATGTCTCTAGAAATTTATTGATGTCTTTGATATTTTCTATTTTATTGGAATATAAATTTTCAAAATAGTTTTTAATTATTTTCTGTATTTCAGATGTTTCTGTTGTGATATTTCCTTCTTCATCTTGTATTTTAATAATCTCAGTTTTCTCTCTTTTTCTCTTTGTTAGCATGGCCAGGGGCTTATCTATTTCATTTATTTTTTTCAAAGAACCTACTTTTTGTTTTGTCAATTTTTTCAATTGTTTCTTTTGTTTCAATTTCCTTGACTTCAGCTCTGATTTTAATTATTTCCTGTCTTATACTACTTTTGGTGTTTATTTGTTCTTCTTTTTCTAGGGCTTTGAGATGAAGTGTCATTTATTTGTTGACTTTCTATTCTTTTAATGAATACGCTCAATGCAATAAACTTCTTACTACTGCCTTCATAGTGTCTAAAAGATTTTGATATGTTGTATCAGTGTTTTCATTTACCTCTAAGAATTTTTTAATTTCATCCTTGATTTCTTCTACCATCCATTCATCATTTAATAGTGTATTATTTAGTCTATTTGTTATAGTAGCTTGTATTTTTTATTTTTTCATTGATTTCTAATTTTATTCCATTGTAATCTGGTAGAATGCAGGGTCAATATAGTTTTGACTGGCATTTTGCTAATGCCTGAAGATATTAAACATTTTTTTCATATTACTTATTGGTTATTTGTACTTCTTCTTTTAAGATATACCTGTTCAAATTATTTGCCCATTTATTGGTTAGATTACCTATAATTTCAACATCATGTTTTTTGAGCTCTTTGTATATTCTGGATATTAACCCTCACCAGATGAGTAGCTAAAAAACATTTTTCCTGTTCCGTAGGCTGTGTCTTTACTCTGCTGATTGTTTCCTTTGCTGCACTGAAGATTATAATTTGATATAATCCCATTTGTGAATTCTTACATTTGTTTCCTGAGTTATTAGAATTCTATCCAGGAAATTATTGCCTGTGCCAATATTTTGAAGTATTTCTCCTATATTTTTGTAGTAGTTTCAAAGTTTGTGGTCTTATGTTAATATCTTTGATCCATTTTGAGTTGTTTTTTGTATAGGATGAGACATAGGGATCTAGTTTCGTTTTTCTAGGTGGGAGCATTCAGTTTTCCCAGCACCATCTGTTGAAGTGGATGTCTTTTTTTAAAAAATTTTTTATTGATTATTTTTTATATATGACAGTGGAATTCATTATAATTCATATTATACATATAGAGCACATTTTCATATCTCTGGTTGTATATAAAGTATATTCATACCAATTAATGTCTTCATACATGCACTTTGGATAATGATATACATCACATTCCACCATCATTTCTAATTCCCTACCCCTCCCTTCCCCTCCCACCCCTCTGCCCTATCTAGAGTTTGTCTGTTCCTCCTATGCTCCCTCTCCCTACCCCACTATGAACCAGTCTCCTTATATCAAAGAAAACATTTGCCATTTGTTTTATTGGGATTGACTAACTTCACTTAGCATTATCTTCTCCAACTTCATCCATTTACCTGCAAATGCCATGATTTTATTCTATTTTATTGCTGAGTAATATTTCCACATTTTTTTATCCATTCATTTACTGAAGGGCATTTAGGTTGGTTCCATAGTTTAGTTATTGTGAATTGTGCTGCTATAAACATTGATGTGGCTGTGTCCCTGTAGTATGCTGTTTTTAAGTCCTTTGGGTATAGGCCAAGGAGAGGGATTTCTGGATCAAATGGTGGTTCCATTCCCAGTTTGCCAAGGAATTTCCATACTGCTTTCCATATTGACTGTACCCATTTGCAGTCCCACCAGCAATATGAGTGTGCCTTTTCCCCCACATCCTCACCAACACTTATTGTTGTTCATCTTCATAATAGCTGCCATTCTGACAGGAGTGAGATGAAATCTTAGAGTGGTTTTGATTTGCATTTCTCTAATTGCTATTGATGTTGAACATTTTTTCATATATTTGTTAATTGATTGTATATCCTCTTCTGAGAAGTGTCTGTTCAGGTCCTTAGGCCCATTTATTGATTAGGTTATTTGTCTTTTTGATGTTTAGCTTTTTGAGTTCTTTATATACCCTTGAGATTAGTGATCTGTCTAATGTATGAAGAGGTAAAATTTTGTCTTTTTGCCAACTTTTGGTTTTGGTAGGTTTTTCAAGAATTGGTTGGCTGTAGATGTGTGGGTTTATCTCTGGGTTCCCTGTTCATTCCCTTGGTCTTCATGTCTGTGTTTATACCTGTGCCATGCTATTTGTGTTACTATGGAGCTGTAGTATATTTTGAAATCAGGTGTTGTGGTTCCTCCAACATTGTTCTTTTTGATCAGAATTGCTTTAGCTATTAGGGGTCATTTGTGATTCCTTATGAATTTTAGGATAGTTTTTCTAGTTCTGTGAAGAATGTTATTGGTATTTTAACATGGATACACATGATATTTTGATTTGGTAGGAAGGGGCAGTGCTCAGTTAATTTGGGGGGAAAGGGTTAGGTGGCATGTTCTCTCTCTGTTTCCATTTTGTAAAGCAGCTTTGTTGAAGTGTGATGAACATATAATAAACCACAGATATTTAAGAAAACAATGGGATAAATTTTGGCATCCATAAATATCCAAAAGCCATCAAAACCATCACGATGATTAACATATATGTCAATTGACAAAATTGGCTAGTACCTTAGCCAACCTTCCTTCTTGCTCATCCTAGATCACACTCTGCAATCTCCAGGAAAATAATGACCTACTTTCGGTCATTATAAATTATGTTTATGATTTTATGCAAATGAATCATATTGTGTGTACTATTTTAAAATTTTTTATTTGTTCTTTTTAGGTATACATGTCAGTAGAGTGTATTTTGACATATTATACCTACTCAGAATATAACTTATTCTAATTAGGATTCTATTCTTGTGGCTAAACATGATGTGGAGTTACACTGGTGATGTACTCATGTATGAACATTATGTCCAATTCATTCCACTAACTTTCCTACTCACAATCCCACTCCATTCCCTTCATTGTCCTTTTCTAATCCAACGAATTTCTGTTCTTCCCTCCCTCAACTGTTTTTGTGTATTAGCATCCACATATCAGAGAAAACACTGGGCCTTTGGTTTTTGAGTATTGGCTCATTTCACCTAGCATGATAGTCTCCAGTTTCTTCCATTTACTGGCAAATGCCATAATTGCATTCTTCTCTGTGGCTGAGTAATATTCCATCATGTATATATACCACATTTTATTTTTCCATTCATCTTTTGAAAGAGACTTAGGTTGGTTCCACATCTTAGCTTTTGTGAATGGAGCTGCTATAAAGTGATGTGGCTGTGTCACCATAACATGCTGATTTTAAGTCTTTTGTGTATATACTGAGGAGTGGGATAACTGGGTCAAATGGAGGTTCCAATCCTCATTCCTTGAGGAATCTCAATACTGCTTTCCATAGTGTATGCACCGATTTGCAATACCACCAGTGATATATGAGTGTACATTTCCCCCACACCCTTGCTAACATTTATTGTTACTTGACTTCTTGATAATTGCCATTCTGACTGGATTGAGATGGAATCTCAGTGTAGTTTTCATTTACATTTCTCTAATTGCTAGACATGTTGAAATTTTTTTCATACATTTGTTGATCATTCATATTTCTTCTTCTGTGAAGTGTGCATTCAATTCTTTTGCCCATTTACTAATTGGGTTATTTGTTATTTTTGGAGAGAAGTTTTTTTGAGTTTTTTATATATCCTGAGGAGTATATCCTGGAGATCAATGCTCTATCTGAGGTGCATGTGGCAAAGATTTTCTCCCTTTCAGTGGACACTCTCTTCATGTTCTTGTTTCCTGTGCTATGAAGATTTTTTATTTGATGTAATCACATTTATTGATTCTTGATTTTACTTTATGCATTTTAGGAGTCTTTTAGAGCAAGTTGATTCCTGAGCCAACAAGATGGAGATATGGGCCTACATTTACTTCCAATAGGTGCAGGGTCTCTGGTCTAATGTCTAGGTCCTTAATCCACTTTGAGTTTAGTTTTGTGGAGGATGAAAGATAGGGGTATAATTTTATTTTATTACATGTGGATTTCCAGTTTTTCCAGCACCATTTGTTGACGAGCCTCTTTTCTCAATGTATGTTTATGGCACCTTTGCCTAGTATAAGCTAACTGTATTTTGGGGGGGTTTGTCTCTGTGTCTTCTATTCTTTATAATTTGTCTTCATGTCTGTTTTGATGCCAATACTGTGCCATTTTTGTTACAATAGTTCTGTATTTAAGGCCTAGTATTGTGATGCCTCCTGCTTCACTTTTCTCACTAAGGATTGCTTTGGCTATTCTGGGCCTCTTATTTTTCCAAATGAATTGCATGACTGCTTTTTCTATTTCTATGAAAATATCATTGGAATTTTAATAGAAATTGCATTAAATCTGTATAGCACTTTTGGTAGTATGGTCATTTTGACAATATTAATTCTGCCTATATAAGAACATGGGAGATCTTTTATCTAAGGTCTTTTTAAAATTTCTTTCTTTAGTATTCTATAGTTTTCATTGTAGAGGTATTTCATCTCTTTTGTTAGGTTGATTCCCAAGTATTTTATTTTTTGAGGCTATTATAAATGGAAAAGTTTTCATAATTTATCTATCAGTTGATTTATAATTAGTCTATAGGAACACAATTGATTTATGGATGTTATCTTTATATCCTGCTACTTTGCTGGAATTCATTTATGAGTTCTAGAAGTTTTCTGGTGGAGTTTTTGGGTCTTCTAAATATATAATTATGTTGTTAGCAAATAGGATAGTTGGAGATCTTCTTTTCCTATTCTTATCCCATTGATTTCTTTCTTCACTCTAATTGCTATGGCTAGAGTTTCAAAGGACAATGTTGAATAGAAATGGTGAAAGAGGATATCCGTATCTTGTTCCAGTTTTTATAGTGAATGCTTCCAATTTTTCTCCATTTGGAATGATGTTGGCCTTGGATTTAGCATATATAGTTTTTACAATTTTGAAGTATGTTCCTACTATCCCTAGTTTTTCTAGTGAATGAATGAATGCTGTATTTCACCATGAATGGATGCTGTACTTCATCAAATGCTTTTTCTGAATCTACTGAGATAATCATGTGATTGTTGTCTTTAAGTCTATCGATGTGATGAATTATATTTATTGATTTTTTAATGTTAAATCAAATTTGCATGCCTAGGATAAACCCCACTTGATCATGGTGACCTAACTTTTAGAATATGTTTTTGAATATGATTTGACAGTATTTTGTTGAGAATTCTTGCATCTATGTTCATAAGAGATATTGGCCTGAAGTTTTTCTTTCCTTGATGTGTCTTTGTCTGGTTTTGGTATCAGCATTGTATTCATTGTGTCCCAGAGATTTTGAGAAGTATGTCACTATTCTTATTTACCTCTAAGTGTTTTTTAATTTTATCCCTGATTTCTTCTTCTATCATTAATCCTTCAATAACATTCATTTAATGAGTTTGGAAGGATTCCCTCCTTTTCTATTTAATGGAATAATTTGAGGAGGATTGTTGTTAGTTCTTCATGGAACATCTGGTAAAATCCAGCTGAGAATTTGTCTTGTCCTGACCTTTTCTGAGTTGGTAGGCTTTTATTGGCATCTTCAATTTTATTGCTTGAAATTGATCTGTTTAAATCATGTATGATCTCCTCATTCAGTTTAGTAGGTCATATGTCTCTAGAAATTTAACAATGTCTTTGATATCTTCTATTTTATTGGAATATTTATAAATTTTCAAAATAGTTTCTGATTATCATCTGTATTTCAGTAGTTTTGATTGTGATATTTCCTTTTTTCATCATGTATTTTAGTAATTTGAGTTTTCTCTCTTTTTCTCTTCATTAGACTGGCTAAGATTTTATCAATTTTATTGATTTTTTCAAAGATCCAACTTTTTATTTTGTTGAATTTTGGAAATTTTTTTTGTTTAAATTTCATTGATTTCAGCTCTGATTTTAATTATTTATTGTCTACAGATTTTGGTGTTGATTTGTTCTTTTTCTAGGACTTTGATATGTAATGTTAGGCTATTTATTTCGTGACTTTCTATTCTTTTAATGTATGAGCTCAATGCAATAAACTTTTCTCTTAGCATTGTCTTCATTGTGTCCCAGAGATTTTGATGTTTGTTGCTATTCTTATTTACCTTTAAGTACTTTTTAATTTAATCTTCTACTATTGGTCATTCAATAGCATATTATTTAGTTTCCAGGTATTAGAGCACCTTCTATTTTTTTATCATTGATTTCTAATTTAATTCCATTATGATATGATAGAATGCAAGGTATTATCTCTATCTTTTTTGTATTTGATAAGAGTTGCTTTGTGGAATAAGATATAGACTGTTTTAGAGAAGAATTCTTGTGCTTCTGAGAACAAAGTATATTTAGTCATTGATGGATAAAATATTGTATATGTGTCTGTTAAGTCTAAATTATTACTTGTGTTGGTGCTTTTTAGTTTTAGAGGATCTTTATTTAATTTTTGTTTGGAGAATATATCCAGTGGTGAGAGAGATGTGTTAAAGTCACTCAGTATTATTGTGTTGTGATCTATATAATTCTTGAAATAGAGAAAGGTTTGTTTGATGTATGTAGAAGCTCCACTGTTTGGGGTATAAATATTATGATTGTTATGTCTTGTTGATGTATAATTCCCTTAAGCAGTATGAAATGATCTTCTTGGTTCCTTCTGATTAAGTCTGACTTGAAATCCACTTTATCTGATATAAGGATAGAAAACCCTGCCTATTTATGCAATTCATGTGAATGATGTTTTTTTTCCCCATTCTTTTACCTTCAGTCTGTGGATGCCTTTGCCTCTCAGGTGAGTCTCTTGGAGACAGCATATAGTTGGATCTTGTTTTTTAATCCAATATGCTAGTCTATGTCTTTTGATTGATGAGTTTAAGCTACTTACATTCAATTTTGTTATTGAGATATGATTTTTATTCCTTACCACTTTGATTTATTTCTGGTTGAAATAGTTTCTCCTTTGATTGACTATTCTTCTAGTATAGATCTACCCTTTGCTTGTCTGAACTTTTAGTTTTTATTTCTTTTTCATGAAATAATTTGCTGAGTATGTTTTATAGTTCAGGATTATATATATATATATATATATATATATATATATATATATATATATACATTGCAGGCTTTCTAATCATAAATTCTTTTTTTCTTTTTGTACCCAGAGGCATTCAACCACTGACTCACATTCCTCCCTTGTTTTGTATCTATTTAATGAGAGGGTATCACTGAGTTGCTTAGGGCCTTGCTAAGATGCTGAGGTTGGCTTTGAACTCATAATCCTCCTGCTTCAGCCTCCTGAGCCACTAGGGTTATAGACTTACACCATTGCACCTGGCTTATACTTTTGAATTCTTTTAACTTTTGTTTGTCATGGACGGTTTATTTCATAATCAATCTGAAGCTAAATTTTTCTGGGTATAGTATTTTTAGCTGCCATCCATTTTCTTTCAGAGCTTGGTATATACTATTCTAGGAGCTACTAGCTTTGAGGGTCTGGATTAAGAAATCAGTTGATATCCAGATTGGTTTCCCTCTAAACATGACCTGGCATTTTTTTCTGGCAGCCTTTAAAATTCTATCCTCATTCTCTATTATAGGCATTTTCATAATAATGTGATTTGGTGGGTGTGGGTCTGTTGTAATTTTGTATATTTGGAGTCTTGTAAGCCTCTTGTATTTGATTTTCCATTTCATTATTAAGGTTTGGAATTTTTTATATTGTTTCATTGAAAAGTTTCTACACTATTTTTGTATCTCCAAGCCTTCATCTATCCTTGTCTTTTCATGTTATCCCCATATTTCTTGCAAGTTCTGTTCATGTTCTCTTAACATCTTTCCTCCATGGTCAACTTTATTTTCAAAACTATAGATTTTTCCTTCATTGTCTGAAACTCTGTCTTCCAGGTGGTCTAATCTGCTGGTGATGCTTTCCGTTGAATTTTTAATTTCGTTTGTTGATTCCTTCATTTTCAGGAATTCTATTTTTTTTGAATCTCCATCTCTTTATTGAAGTGATCTTTTATTTTTTGAGTTTTCTGTCTGATTTTATTTCTTAAATTGTCCTTTACATAACAAATCAGTTTAACTATGTATGTTCTAAATCCCTTCTTTGACATTTCTTCCACAGTGGTGTCAGTGGATTCTGTTACTGAAGTATCTTGTTTGTGTGGGGCAATTTTTTCCCTTGCTTTTTCATGTTGTTTGTCTGTCTATCCATCTAACATGGATCTGAGGCAATAGAGTTTACACCCTGTGGACTTATAGTGTCCATGAAGGTTTCTAGTATCTCACTGTCTAGGAGGAGACAAATAATAACAACAACCAATGCAAACAATATACAGCATTAAACCAATTATTTCCTGCTATGACAACTACAATGTTAATTGTCAAAATAATCAGAAATACTATAATCAATTATCACCTATATTAATAACAGTAAGTTTGCAAAAGAGTTTATAATTTCAAATAGTGGACAGGAAAAGAACAGAAGTGATGTTGGATGTGATGATTATAAGGGAGGAGAGAGAAGACAGAAACAAGAAATTAAAGGAAGAGTGAAATATAAAACAATAGAGATTGGCTGTTAGCAGTAGAAAATAGAGAAAGATAATCAATGGAAAAAGGCAAGGGAGAGTAAAAAAAGTACATATTAAGTAAAATTTTAAAATTTAAAAGTAAATAATAATAAAAGAATCCCAAACAAAAAAAATATACTAATCAAACATCCTAGACCTCAAAATACTGCTGCATGAAAAATAAATGGCTTCAAAAATGCTTGCTGAGAAGATGCCTATTTGCTTTCTTGGTTTTACACCATGGAGTGGCCTAGAAAGAGACATTTTCTATTTCACCATGCTGAAAAAAATTGTACTATGTTTTTCTGTTCTTTTTCACTCTGCTAAATAATTTTGCAGCTCCTCTACATTGTTTTGTATATTAACAGTTCCCCTTTTTTCACTAATATTCTTTATACACTTGTGTTTGCGTGTGTGTGTGTGTTCATTTGTTTATTCATTCATCTCTTGTTGATAATTTGGGAGTATTTCCAGTATTTCTAGTCCAATATTTCTATTACAAAAATGCCATGAACCTTGACATACAAGTATTTACTTACATGGGCATATGCTTTCATTTATCTTCAGTAAATACCAGCTTGTGGAATGGCTGGATGATCTGACTATGTTATGTTTAACTTTTTAAAGTTTTTTTTAACTTTTTAAAAAATAGCTAAAATGGTTTCTGAAATGAATAGACCACAGTGTACTCCCACCAGCACTGATGAAAGATTTAGCTGTTCTGCCTTCTCTCTTGCACTTGGCATGGCCAGTCTTTTTAATTTGGACCATTCCAGACGTTTCCATATGTACCCATTTGTACCCACTGGTTTTCAGAGAATACAGTGGCTCCTTTGAAAAAACTTGATCTATCCTTTGTGTTTAAACATATGTGCCTGCCACTCTGCATTAAGAGACAAGATGGCCTTTTGGAAATAATTTATCTTAAAGAAATAAGGAGTCTGTCAAAGGGAACAGACCTAGCAACAGAATGAGAGAAAGGCAGTTGGGGAACCTCATGGCTGTGAGAACAGAACTCATCTTGCTTTAGTTTAGTGTATGTGCACGGGGGAAAGAGTTGTTATGCCCTGAAGTGTGAAGATCTTAGAGGGTACAAACAAACTTGAGGGTTTCTTTTCTGCTCAAATATCACACATAAGGTGTGTTGACATAGGGGAATAGGAGGGGTCTCTGTGGTTGAGTTTTTCCCATTTCACCAACAGTAGGGGGTGGAAACTTCCCCAGTCCACCTGGCCCCCTGTGGTGGCAATGGTGTTGGTAGATGCACTGAGGAACTGTCAGGCTCAGGCTGATTGAGGGGATGATTTTTAATCAGAACTAGATTATGAGAACAAACTTGAGGATAATTGAGTAGAAACTGTGATTTCCCTTTTCCATTTCTAAAACAACCAGGAAGAGGATCACAGCCATTGGTATTTGGCAGAATAGGTGAGACTGCATCTATACCCAACAGCAGGCTGAGAACAACAAACACACATAGTCAAAAAGCCAGGTATAATTTTAAAGGGCCATAAGAGATGGATTATGATAGTAGACCTTCACTGAAAACTTAATGACATGGCAGGGAGTGTTCAGAGTGCTTTACATGGATGAACTCACTTAGTCTCATAATGCAGGGCATTTCTTGTCATGACCTTCAAAGCCAAAGAAAGTTAGCGTTCTCAGAGAGAAGGTATTTTATATTTTAAACTTTGGCTTATAGAGACACACAGATGCAATTGCTTTGTCATGACTGTACCTATGACCTACTGTCAAAATTATGATCTCCATCTTACAGAAAACAGGCTCAAAAAGTTTATGTGACCTTTGTTCAAGGTCACATTGTTAAGAAGTGGTGGAGCCAAGACCAGAATCAAGGCTGTCTGGCTCTAGTGCTTACAGGTTTATATACTCTGCAGTATTGACTCAAGAGAGAAATACAAAACACTCTCCAATTCAGAGAAAAATCAGGTTTGATTGAGGGAAGAGTTTCATGCAAGAGAGAGTATTTTAAGATGTATCTTTGCAGAATTATGGAAGCAAAAATTTGTAGGTTTGCAAAGGTTAGGACAGAATGGATAGAGGGCATTTCTATCTGAAATTAATTATGCTAATTATTTTAGATATATTTTTACTCACTCTATATTTGACTATAATTATAATGGAAGCAGCCTGTTAACAGTTTTAGTAGGTGATGTCCCCCTAAAGCTCTGTGCTTCTGTAGGAATACTCAGAGATGAAATGATTGGATGGAAATGATTGATTCACTATAACCTATTCAGTCCACTTTAGTTTGGATGCACTGGGTGGTAACATTAGGCAGGAGCGGCATGGTTGGAGGAGGTAGGTGAGTGGGGGTGTGCTCTGAAAGGGTTCATCTTCTCTGTGCCCTCCCTCTGCTTCCTGACCCTGCCATGAACTGGGCAGCTTTCCTCACTGGGGCCTTCTACCATGATGTCCTGCCTCATCTTGGGCTCAGAACAATGGACTCCACTCACCATTGACTAAATTCTGATACCATGAACTCAAATAAATTTTTTGTTCTATTCTTGTTGGGTACTTTGGTCACAGCAATGAAAGGCTGAGTAAAATACATCCTGTATCAAACATAGGTGAACTGACTTATTAAAAGATATTCTTAAATATTTTATGTGATATAAACATATATGTTATCTCCCTATTTTCTGGCAGCCTGGAGCTACCATTTCTTTGAGTGTGGCAAGGTGGATGAGGAACACAGGAGCATTGGATTATAACTACCTGGGCTGGTCTAGTTTATGACTGCACCACTCTTTAGCGGAGTGATGATTCTTTAGCTGGGTGTGTTGCTAATCCTTTTGTGAGAACTGTGAAAAGTCTGATATTTCACCATATTTGAAAGCTAAGTTAGCTGCCACAATTTCATAGAACTGGCAGAAGACATGAAGATCTTGACTCAATGAACTTTGTTACTCCTGGCAACAGTGGTAGCCAAAGTGTCAGCATTTGTACCAGTTCCTACAGGGTGATGGCAGGTGATGCCTGCATTTGCAGTTGAAGGGAAACCTTGAGTGTAGTGACCCAAAATGTTTTATAGACAATAAGTCTATAGGTAGACAATAATCTACGTGGTCTTTGCCCTATTTATTATATAAAACAATAAGCATAGCTGACTTTTGCACCTGAGGGAAGCATTATTTTAATTTTTCCAGTAAAATTGTTTTGGAAATATTCTTGAAAAGATAATCCGGAAAAAAAAGAAAAGAAAAAATGATGACCAGTGCCCTAGCCAACAATATGTACAGAACCATCAGAAGCCTATAGCAAATTGCCTCCTGACACTAATTGTGCACAGTTTATGCATCTATGATATGGACATAATATGGAGTTCTTTATGGCATCACAGAGAGAATTCAATGAGATAATATTTGAAAAAAATTAGAAAAGTACCTGAAAAGTTTCAAGTACTCAATAAATGTTAATCACTATAGTACTTTTTACAAAATTTTATGGCAAAATACACACGACATACACTTTACTGTCTTACCATCTTGAAGTGTGCAGAGCCACTCCTTACCTTTACAGTGCTGTAAAGCCATCATGCCATCTGTCCATAGAACGTTTTTCATTCTGCAAAGCTAAAAATTCTGTATCTATTAAACAATTATGCCCCCTTCCCCGTCCCCCAGCCTCTATCACCATTCCATTTTCTGTCCCAATGAATTCAAGGACTCTCAGTACCTCGCTTAAGTGGGATCATGCAACATTTGTCTTTTGTGCTTGGTTTATTTCACTCAGCTTAATGTCCTCAGGGTTCACCATGTTGTAGCACGAGTCAGAATTTCCACCTTTTTAAGGTTAAATAAATCCCCTTAAATGTTACTGTAGATTGGATGTATCCCCTAAAATTTCATAAGTTGCAACTTCAGTTTTTCAATGTTGCGAAGTGGGAGTTGGAGGAAGGTGTTTGGGTCATGATGTTGGAGCCCACGTGAATGGATAAATGCCTTTCACATGTGGGTGAGTTCTCACTTTCCAGGACTAGATGAATTAATGAAAAGAATGGATTGTTATACAGAAAATCTGCCTCTCATAGTTTGCCCCTTCTGCGCATGCCCACTTCCTTTCCTCTTTTGTCCCTGAGTCAAGTAGGAAGAGGCTCTTGCCTAAAGTCAAGGAGATGCTGATGCTGTTCTCCAGAAGTTTGGGCCCACACAAACCTCTTTTTTTCCCCCATAAATTACCTAATTTTGGGTATTGTTATAGAAACAGAATAAGATATATATATATATCTTATTCTGTTTAACTATATATATATGTATATATATACATACATATATATATATATATATATATATATATATATATATATAATTTTATTCATTCATTTATCTGTTGATAGATACTTTGGTGGCTTCCACATTTTGTCTATGGTGAATGTGCTGCTATGAAGATGGGTGTACAAATATGTGTCTGAGTCCCTGTTTTCAGTTCTTTGGAATATAAGCCCAGAAGTGGAATTGTTGAATTTTTGGTTATTCTATTTAAACATGAAGATCAGCCACAATTATTTCTGTAATTTGTTGTTTTGCTATTATTTATTATTATTATCACCTCCCTTAACACTTCCCCCCCACACACACAAAAAAAGAAAGAAATCTGAGCTGGCTATGTGGCTCAGTGTTAAAGAGCTTTCCTAGCATGAAAGAGGTCCTGGGTTTGATCCTCAGTAGCATTAAACAAAAAGAAAAGAAAATTTTAGCACAGTCTCATTTGACTGTAGGAAGTTTTGTAAAGGATTCTCCTGAGGTTTGTTTAGTACCTGTTATTCCAAACTCCTGTTCCAAATTAAATTCTCTGCTACCTCAATGCATCCTTTCAGATTTTAGGCCTCCATGACCTCCTCCCTCCCACAATGTGACCACAGTTCTATCTTCACTCTCCAATGAACCACAATGTGATATTCTTCTGTGTAACCAATTCCCGTAGAAGATTTTACTAAAATGATTCCTGCTGAATCTGGGCTATGGGTCACGGTGGCTCTGAAGTGCTTCAGCTATGGCAGACAGCAGGGGACCTCCTTTCCCAATACCCCCTCACCACCACCCCACTGGGAAAACTTTGCTGTCCTTTATGTTATTATGTAATTTACTGCCAACTTTTACCCAAGATTAGCTTTGCCCTTCTTTTTTGTAACTAAAGGCCCATTAAAGTGTTTTTCATAAATGAAAGGGCAATTCCTCCCCTAAGATAAATTCTGCAATTTTCCTAGAATCTAGAAATGGCTGAGGTCAGATTTAGAAAAATTTTACATTGTTTTCTTCTAGCTCCAAGATTAACTACTTGGAATCAAACAATCTGGAGATATTGTGCAATATGTTAATTCTCAATCTTGTAAATTTTTTTTATTAATTCCCAATCTTATAAATTCAGAGTAGAAGAGTTAATTGATATTAAAAAAAAAAGCAGCAAATGTAAAACCACATCATAAGAAGAGAATGCCTGAATGGTCTACAGTTTAGCACTCCTACTAGTCAGGTCAAATGAAGGAACATAATGTCTAGTTCTGTATCCCTGTAAAGAATCTAAACAAAGTGTGATGATGTCATATTTTTGTCTTATTATAGGATAAAAATACTAATATTTGGGAAAAATTTTAAAGAACTAAATGTTACTCCTTGGGCTGGGGATGTGGCTCAAGTGGCAGCGCGCTCGCCTGGCATGCGTGCGACCCGGGTTCGATCCTCAGCACCACATACCAACAAAGATGTTGTGTCCGCCGAGAACTAAAAAAATAAATATTAAAAATTCTCTCTCTCTCTCTCTCTCAAAAAAAAATGTTACTCCTTATATATAAGATATTTCTTTGCCATTGCTCTTTAATTAAACTAACCATTATCACTCTTGAGTAAGACAATTTTCACTGCTCTAGCAGTGGAGAGCTTTCCCCTTTACTTCTTTGTAAAAGATAATATTTATAAAATAGAGATATTTAGTTTGGCACATTATAGTTGGTTGACTTTCTTTAAACATTTTCATATTACCTTCTCTTTTGAATATTTAGATGAATAATTTAAAATTTTCCTACTGTTCAAAAGCAATCAAAACTCTACATATTTTATATAAGCATTTTAATGAGCTTTTTTTGAATGACTGACTCAATGTGAAATTAGTCAACACTCAATTGGGTTACAAAAGTAGAAAATAATTATTCAGATGCCTGAGTTAGGGTATACTTTCAAGTTCAGCAGACTCTTGTTGAACCAAACTCATCTAACAGAAACTTTGTACTAAAATTTCTTTTGTTTGTTTTCAAGAATCAGGGGGATGTGGAGGGAAGAAGGGCATGTTATCATGTGAGATAGAATAAAACAATTGCAACCTTTAGCCTTTGTTCTGAGAAAGTCTGAGTCTTCCGTAGACATGCACAGTCTCATTGGTTGCATATTCCTCCAAAATGTATAGTCTGAACTTATATAAGTTTCATATCTGATAGGAAAAAACACACATTCTCCTATCAGGGAACTACAACTCATGCAAAATTTGCCAGAGACACCAAATGCAGAGATTTTGGAATAAATAAGCAGAAAGCTGGACATTCACAGACCTTGCATTTGACAGATAAATGAGGAGAAAATGCAAATGAATGTCTCCCTGAAGTTGTTAGTAAGTAGTATCGTTCAATAAGATTATTTAGTATAATGTCACTACTTCTGTAAAGAATTTGGAAAGTTTTCTATTTACACACAAACACACATAAATACAAATCCAGGCATACCATGCACACGAACACATACATACATACATACAGACAGACAGACAGCATGGAATAAGAAAAGATAAATTCAGATTGAAGTGCCAGAAACCAACCAAAGAGAAGCATAGATGAACTGTCCATTGGGAACCTGGGGTAGTGCTGGAAGTGATCACATGGGTATGATGACAATGGTTATTTATTCATTGTGACTGTGGCTACTCACAATGCTAGGGACCTGCTGAGGGACTCAGCACATTTGAACATTATGCTTGTTTAGTGCTAAGGTTCTTATTCCCAAATCAGATGGAGGAGATATAAGAGCTGAAAGGTGAATACAGCTTAGAAATTCAACCAAATTGGGATTTTTGGAAGGAACAATCTTTTTAAAATAAACATTTCTCCATGCCAAAATATTACACATAGATTAGTGATAATTGATGATTGTATTATTAAAAATCTCTAAGAAAAACAAAAAATTAGAGAATTAATTCAAATAACTTTTTAAGACCTTCTTTGAATATAATTTTAAAATGTTTTTAAAAGCTTTATTGCGATATAATTTAGATAAACAATTTGCTCATGTAGAATGCCCAGTCCCAGTGGTTCCTAACATATGCACAATCATCATTAGTGTCAATTTTGGAACATCCAGTTTCTCAAAAGGAAACTCATTTTCTTCATTTTTTCCTTTTTATTATTTATTTTTATTGTGCATTGTAGTTAGTAATAATATTGGAATTCATTATACCATATTCATACATGTGCATAACATAATTTCTTCAGTTCCCATTGTTTTTAGACATCATTTTCCAATCCCCCCATCTCTCTCATTACTTCTTAACCCTACAACCATTAATCTACTTTCTGTCCATAAACATCCCCATTCTATGAATTAGCTCAGGGGCAGAGCGTTTGCCTAGCATATGTGAGGCACTGGGTTTGATCCTCAGCACTACTTCAAAATAAATAAATGAAATAAAGGCATTCTGTTTATATACAATTACAAAATTTTTAAAAATATTCCCATTATATACTTTCATATAAATGAAATTATGTAATTTGTGGTCTTTTGCAACCAGCTTCTTTCACTTAATGTTTTCAAGGCTGATTTATGTTATAACAAATGTTAAGTACTATGTCCTTTTTAAATATTTAAATAATATTCTATCTGGCTGGGGCTATAGCTCAGTGGTGGAGTGCTTGCCTAGCATGTGTGAGGCACTGGGTTCTATCCTCAGCACCACATAAATAAATAATAAATAAAATAAAGATATTACGCCCATCTACAACATTTTTATATAGAATATATCTATATATTCCATTATATAGATATACCACTTTTGTTTATCTTTTGTTGTTGTTGATGATGATGATGAATGTTTGGGTTGTTTTCACCTTTGGCTATTATGAATAATGCTAACGTTAACATTTTTGTACAGTTTTTTTTGTACGAATATATGTTTGAATTTCTCTTGGTTATGTAACTAGAATAGAATCACTGGGTAGTATGGGAACTTTAGGTTTAACCATTTGAGAAACTTTTAGAGTGTTCTCCAAAGTGGCTATACCATTTTACACACCCACTAACAATGCATGAGAATGTTGAGTTCCCCCCACCTTTCTCAGACTTGATGTATAAGGTGGTTTCTCTTTGTGGTTTTTATTTGAATGGTGTTATGTCATGTTAATGAAATACATCATTAATTTCATTCTAATCTTTATTGTTTTTTGTTTATTTTAGGTTTAGTTTATATTTTTTTAGTGCTATAATATGGAAGATGAAGTTAAGAATTTGCATTATTTTTTTCCCTATTAAGATAGGCATTCACAATTAAAAATTTATAGCTGTTTCCTATAATCTTTGGTAGATATTCAATTTAATTCATCTCAAAATATGCTCTGATTTCTCTTTGTAATTTCTTCCTTGACCCATTATTTACTTAAGAACGTGTTGTTTAATTTCTACTTATTTGTTAACTTCCAAAATTTTCCCTGATATGGACATCTAATTTCACATCACTGTGGTAAGAGAACATACTTTCATTATTGATATGCTTTTAAAGTATTGAGTCTTTGTTTCATGGATTGAGCACATGACTGGTCTTAGAGAATGCTCCATGTGCACTTGAGAAGAATGTACATTCTGTTGTTCAATGAAATATTTAGAAGACATCTGTTAGATTTAGTTTGTGATTTTTTTCCAATTTCCTTGTTAATCTTCCATTTAGTGTTATACATCATTGAAAGTGGGGTATTAAAATCTCCAAATCTCTTTATGTCTGTCAGCTTTTTGCTTAGTGTATTTTTTTGCTCTGTTACTAAGTGCATAGGTGTTTATAACTGCTATATCTCTCTCATGGATCGAATCTTTTGCCATTTTCAAATATCCCTCTTTATCTTTAGTAACGTTTTTGTTTTAAAACAGTTGATCTGACCTTAGTGCAACCACTCCAGCTTTCTTGAGATTATTGTTTGCATGATATATCTTTCTCTTTCCTTTTATATTTAATTTGATTATGTCTTTGAAACAGAAGCGTGTAATCTCATAGAAGACCTATAGTTGGATTACGTTTCTTTATCCAGTCTGACAATATCAATCTTTTGATGGATTGCATATCCATCTACATTTAATTCTCAGTGTGCCACACTCAAGTTGAAGTTTCAATTCAGTAAGTGGGGTTTGAGTGGAGGAAGAGAGCCAGCTCTCTTGATCATACTCAATTGGAGTTACCCTCAGCAATTGGCAGCTGGGGCAGGATAATACATTCTGAAGTTCTATTCCTGCCAGGATGAAATCCCTCTAGTTGAAAGCCCAGGGAAGAGGGAGCCCTGTATTCTTGGCTGCAGCTGTCTGGAGTGAGGTCTCTACCTAGTTTAGTTGGGAGGGAAGAAGAAAGGGGAAGTCTTGGTTCAGATATCACAGATTTTTGCCTTTCTTAGCAAATGTTCATACAGTTTCTTGAATATATGTCTCCATGTTTGCTTTATGATTATTTTATGAGGCTTTAAAATCACGTATGTATTTTAAATAATTTTACAAATTTCATTAGGGAGCTCATCACATTATTAAACCAGAAGTTGAGATCCCCAAAGCTCTTATAGATGGATATATTTTGCATTGTTCTGAAACATACAAAAGTTGGAAAAACTTCAGAAATGGGTTTGGATATTATAAATTTTGTGATTTATCCAAGACCCATACAACTTCCAGCTGGACTTTTTAGTTGGCAATAATTGATTTATATGACTAGGTCCAATACAGGTGATTTGTGTCACTTATTATAATAATATGGAAAATGAATTTGACCTGTGATCTAAGAAAGGAAAAACTTTCTACCATGTATCTATCTTGGAGAATACCAAAGATTAAAAGAGATTTATTTCTTTCTCTTTGTTGGATTCAAATCCAATTAATTCTTGACTAGTTAGTTTAATTAGGTCTGGAAAAAGAATTGAACCTCCAAAATTTGTTTTACTCAATAAACTTATCTTCGTTTTCTGACTAAAATTTATTTTTCTTGGTGCTATTAAAAAGCAAGCAAAATAAATGAAATTAACCATATAATTTCTGTGTAACAGAAGTGCTAATCCACAGTGAAATGTCTATGAAACAGAGGCAAGAAGAAAATGTCCAGGTAATCCTTACATCAATGAAGATTAGTGTTGGTTATATATAAAGGGAAAACCAAAACCACAACCACTTAAACACTCAGAATTTGTTCTTTTAATAAGAAAAAGAAAGAAAGAAAGAAAGAAAGAAAGAAAGAAAGAAAGAAAGAAAGAAAGAAAAGGCTGTCCATCACAGATATGAAAGCTCAAAGAAATCATTAGGAGTTCAGGTTCCATTCTCTCCACATCTAGCTGCCATAGTCATGGTTATTTCATGGTCCAAAACAACTATCAAAGTTCCTCCATTAGTCTGTTGCTCACAGAACAAAAACAAAGAAGCAGGAGGAAAGATGGATGTGTCCCTCAACTGTGTCAACTCTGGAAATAACTTAAAATCATTCCATGGTAATGTTTCCATCTCATCTACTTCCTTAAAACACAGTTATACAGCCACACATAGCATTAGGTGAGCCACATCAATACACATTTTGGATGGTTATATCGTACTCACCGTTATTCCTCAAGGATGGGATTAAAAGTGAGATTTTATTTTAGAAAGAAGTATAAACAATCTTTTGAATATTCACTTGGCCTCCACTAAACAATCTGAAAAATAGTCCTTCATATCCCTTCCTCGCACACTGATTTTTTGAGGGTGTCTATGCAAAGAAACCGTAGAGTAAATGGATACATGACACCTTTTACCCAAATAACTCAACAACCCTAAGGGAAATTGTAGCTGCTAGTGGACCTCACTCAGGCCAGGACTTGACAAAGAGCTGAGCATCCAGGCTGGAGTCAGGCTGAGTTGGTCTACATCCTTGTTCTGAACACTTAAGCTGTGAGACTTTATTTGCCTTGACTGATAGAGGGATCACGAGCACCTTGTCACAACATTGTCATGGGTTAGGAGAATGTAGGACAATCCTTGAGGATTATGCCTATCTCACAGTGACAATGCTGTAAGAGTTAACTATTAATATTATCATTCTCTACTGCAGTTTTCCTTGTCATTTAATATCTTTAACCAAAATAGATGCATCATCCTGCTCTAAGATGAATAATACTACTCATCCAATGACAGAGCCATCCCACTGTTCAGTGGCTATCACCAGGAATGTCCATGCAGGTGAGTCAGTCGCCTCTTAGATGCACAGATATTTCATAGACATGGCTTTTATTTGGCCTCTAGTCAAAGCCCAACAATTACCAGGTCTAAACTGAGTCTGGACATGTAGACTCATACATCAATGGTACTGGTTATGTCAACTGGCCGATGTATGAATGAGGACTATGTAGAAAGGCTCCCAGGTTCCTGGTGGGGGAGGTCAGTCTTTCATTGGAAGAATAAAGTATGTCCAGACAATGTACTGAATTTTATTTTCCTGAAGAAATGCCTGCATATCAGGCATTGTATTTAATTTGATCTTCCTGAAGAAAACAGTTGTGTCAAACCTCAGATAGTCAGGCTTAAGATGTAAATAAAGCTGAATGACAACCTTCTACCCACCTTGTAAACTTTCTGTGCTGAAGAGTGATATTGAATTCTTCACAGCCTCTGAATTCCACATGAATCCAGGAAGGTCAGCCAGGCAGGGGGAAGAATGGTTTCCCCTATTTTGCACACAAGGAAAAAGAGGCTCCTACATGAAGTCATGGAGATTTCAAGCTTCAGTGCCAGGAACAGAATTGAGTCCTTCTGAGTATCTGCTGGTACCTTTTCAGCTTTGCCAGAAAGCAAATCAGCAGGGAGGCTGCTGAACAGCTTCTGAGTTGTCAGGAAGCCGAATTTGCAAGCAGCTTCTGGAACAGGACAGATGACAGCAGGTGAGGCAGGGCAGCTGTTTTTATCAGCATATAATTTTGTGCGAAGGGGCTTCCATAGATCATCCTTCATTTACCCTCCAGGAATCAGGGAGATGCACTTTGCTGTTGCTCATACCTGAGGTCTTGCAGGGATGAGGTACCCGAGCAGTGAGAACGGCACTTGTGATTAGCAAAAATGACACTCTGGTGGGATTGATAGTAAAGGGAAACAGAAAATAAAAGGAAGGTGAGCTTGTTCATTATTTCATTCCTCTTCTGTGTGTTGAACTGTGCTACAGCTGCAGTCCCGAGTTAAAGAGTAGGAACGACTATGTGAATAATATCCAGTTTTGATACTGAGGAGTTCCCAGTCTACTGGAGGAGAATAAAAGCACATAGGACAAGTGTTATTTTAGAAAGCTATGAGAGATGTGCAATAGGAGGACAGAAGAGGAAAGTGCTGCTTCATTTTTGGAGTGATTTGAACTAAGCCTTGAAATATAAGGAGCTTTCACCATGAAAACAGGTGGCACAAGGGCATGATGGACATGAAGACAAGATGCCATCTGTCATGGTCAGGGAATTTTAATGAGTTCAATGTGGCTAGAACATATGGTGTAGGGAACTGAGGATGGTGGGGTCGGAGAGGTGGGTAGAAGTGGGAGATGAAGTCTGAAAGATAAAATGTGATCTGATGTCTAGGCCAATGGAATTTCCATGTTATCTTGCAGGTGGTAGGAAAGGGTTTAATCAGGGAAGTGATAAGATCAGATTGACCTTAGAAATTTTGGATGGCTCTATGGAGATTAAAGTGGGTGGGTGGTGCAGGGTGGGCAGAAAATAGTAACAGCCTCCACCCCCCCCCAAAAAAGTATATTTTGCTAGTAGCAGGGGTCTTTTGTTGTTGTTCTTTTCATTTTTCTTAAACATACTTTTGTTCTTTTATGCATTTGTTTCAGAAGTGACCAGGAGAATTTGTGCTATTTCCATCCAGACCAGGTCAGCCTAGATATGCTTCAAAGACCATGATAACATCATTAAGAAGCCATCAACCACAATCCCAAACAGTACTGGGGCATGCACTGTGAAGTCCCTTATGCAAATACCCATGCCAAAGCCATGGCACTTTCAGGAATGTCCTTGCCACTGGGCCCATCATAGGCCAGTTTGGCTCAGGGAAAATCACTATACAGTACTGACCATGCAAAATCCCAGCCCAAGCCTCTAAGCCAACAAGACCAATAACATGGATGAAAGTCAATGCCGAGAATCAGTAGCCCAAGAATTCTTGACATTTCTCATCACAATAAGCCAGAGAGACAATCACTATTGAAGGTTTAACATTAAGAAGCTGAGCTTCAGGTAGCCCTGGGAAGGGTAAAGATTAGTTACCTGCTTAAAAATAAGAGAGGGAGCCTGCTCCTGGAAGCTTAGAAGAATCCTGCTTAACTGGATCTATCGTCCTAATGGAATCAATCAGTTTGGGCAGAGAGAAAGGTCACTTGAACTAAAAATGTGGTTTCACTGATTGAGGTTCCTAGAGGGAATGATTTGTTTCTGCTAAAATTTCCAGACAGTAGAGTGAAGACTTGAGTTTTATGTATGCAGTAGTCTAAAACAGAGAGAATTGGGCAACTGTGATCCATTTTACACAAGGTGATGTCTTTAATATCTTTTGAAATAAATATTGTACTATAATTTCTTATTAATGGGTCTTGCAATGCTTTTTACTTAAAGTATTTCTTTCCCCTATGTCCTTAAATCTACTTTTAAAGATTTATACCATGGTCTTCTATTCACTAACCATGTATCTACTCTGGGCAGCAACATAACAATTATAGCTAATACTTAATAAAATTTACCAGGCATTATTCTAAGTCTATTACCTAGTAATTTATTTAAACCTCACATTTTTTAAAAAAAGCAGGTCTAAATAGGAGATGGGAATATTGGAGACAGGTCAAGTAATCTGCCACAGCCACACCACTATGAGTGATAGAGCTGGAATATACTACTAGGAAATCAATCTGCCCTAGCTCCAAGGACACAGCTTGGTCAAGGGTTCATCCATGCCAAGTATAAAATAAAATAAAATAATCTCGAGGGTATCTTGTTCACTTTTCATGACCAATCTCTTATTATTTTCTCTTTCAATAATTTAACAGAAAGAATTGAGAGCCATTTTCTAATAGATTAGTGAACTTGCCAATTTGATATAATGATGCACTATATGTGAACCAGGAGCAACAGACTTGTGTCCTCATCCCAGATGCCACTTTTTTTTTCATATATTTTAGTTGTCAATAGATCTTTATTTCATTTATTTATATGTGGTACTGAGAATTGAACCCAGTGCCTCGCACATGCTAGACAAGTGCTCTACCACTGAGCCACAATGCCAGCCCCCCAGATGCCACTTTTAACAGCAGGTTCCACAGTACATGATGATTTTTAAATTAGTTGTATTTCATCAGTTTCTCATTGTGTTTGTTTGCGAAAGATATCTGAGTGGCTGGACATTCAAATGTCCTTCATTTTAAAATGTTGGCCCTGCATATTCTAAATGCACAAAAGCTCTCCTTTCACTTTAAATGATTTTAGGACAAAACAGCCTTATACAGCATGAGTGTACTCACATTACACCCTGCTTCCCTGACAGGCTGGTAGATCAGGGGCCTCAGTCTGGTGGCCCAAATTTTCTCACCTTCTGACTCCAAGGCTCTGAGATTGGAAACCATTTCTTTTCTATTTTCTCTTCCGCCTTCTCTCCTCTTTCTCCTCCCTCTGATCCTTCTTCTCCCTTCCCCCCTTCTCTCTCACCAGAGAATGGGCGGCATGGGACACAGAACGCTGGAGATAAGGAGGGTCTCCTTGCTCTCTCTCTCTCCCCTTATTCTGCAGTCCTGTGCATGTTCCATTTTGCCTATCACCCCTCCATGTCAGACCGAGAAATATAGGTCCTCACTCTGCTTGATAAGTTAATGCATTGATAGTTCATGAAAGACATGAAGACGGGAGTCTTTGGGGGACACCTGTTATGGTTTAGATATGAAGTGCCCCCCAAAAGCTCATGTTTGAGAAAGTTTAGGGTTGAAATGTTGGTTTATGAGAGCTGCAACCTAAGAATTTAACCCACTTGAATGGATTAACTGCATGGTAACTAGCCAGATCGGGTGTGGCTGGAGGAGGGAGGTCCTGGGGGGTTATATTTTGTCCCTGGTGAGTGGGGTTCTCTGTTTCCTTGTGGCCAGTCCTGAGCTGCTTTCCTCCTTGCACTGTGATGTGCTGCCTCCCCTCAGGCCCAGAGCAGTGGGGTTGGCCTTCTGTGGGCAGAGATCTCAGAAACCATGAGCCCCAAATAGAACTTTCCTCTTCTGAAATTGTTCTTGTCAGGTCTTTTTGTCACTGTGATGCAAAAGTTAACAAAACAGCATCTAAGACTTAGTGGTCCTCCCTCCACCCCTAAGATTCCCTTAGGGCTTGGAGGACAGTGTCAAGGGCCACAGGAGCAGCTTACCAAGAACAGAGCTTTTGTAAATTTTTCAAAAGGAAAAATAAATTGCTTTCTAACATACTTATTGTTTGATTTACAAATGTTACACAAAAAGCTGGTCTTTGTTCTGCATAGCAAAATTAAGGATTTGAAACAAAGTAGCAAAGGATGCCCTCAGGCACCGGTCCCCCCTTACCCCATCTGGCTCACATGGGCTTCTGTTGCAACAGAACTCACTTTTTTCCTTTTATTCTACTCTGAAGGATGCATGCCTTACTTAGGTCAATTATTTTTCATCTGCCTACGCTGTTCTTTCTCTTGAGGTCCTTTTCTATCAACCTTCTCTAATTATAGAGTTACACAAGCATTTCCCCTCTTATTTATTTGAGACTTTTCATTTAATTTTTTGCAAACCTATTTTTTATTGGTCCCTTTTAGTTAGACATGACAATAGAATTCATTTTGACATAATTATAAAAGCATGGAATATAATTTGTTCTAATTCAGTCTCCAATACTTCCCTTTTCCCTCTCTTCCTCTCTCCCCCTATTCCTTTCCCCCTACTGTAATGATCTTTCTGCTATTTACTTACAGCTTTTTAAAAATTACTTTCTTATATATGGACATGATGGTGAGATTTACTGTGGTATATTCCTATATGTACATAGCAATGTTATGCCAGATTCACTTCACTGTCTTTCTCTATTCCATCCATTTCCCTTCCCTTCATTCCCCTTTGTCTATTCCACTGATCCTTCTTCCGTTTTTTATTCCCCCACCTTATTTTGGATTAGCTCCTTATATCAGAGAAAATATTCTACTTTTGACTTTTTTAGGACTGGCTTATTTCACTTAGCATGATAGTCTCCAGTTTCTTCCCTTTACTGGCAAATGCCATGATTTCATTCTTCTTTATGAATGAGTAATATTCCATTGTGTATAGTGTACTGTGTGTGTGTGTGTGTATACATATATATATATCACATTTTCTTTATCCATTTATCTGTTGAAGGACACCTTGGTTGGTTCCACAGCTTAGCTATTGCGAATTGAGCTGCTATAAAATTGATGTGGCTGCATAGTTGTGGTATAGTGGTTTTAAATCCTTTGGAAATATACCAAGGAGGGGGACAGCTGAGTAATGGTGATTCCAATCTTAGTTTCTTGAGGAATCTCCCTACTGCTTTCCAGAGTGGTTGCACCAATTTGCAGTTCCACCAACCAGGTATGACCTGTTTCCCCACGTCCTCACCGACATTTGTTGTTACTTGTATTCTTTGTAATTGCCATTCTGCCTGGAGTGAGTTGAAATCTCACATGTAGTTTTAATTTGCATTTCTCTGCTAGAGATATTGAACATTTTTTCATATACTTGTCCGTTAGTATATCTTCTTTTGACAAGTATCTGTTTAGTTCCTTTGTTCATTTATGAATTATTTTGGTTTTTTTGACGTTAAGTTTTTTGAGTTCTTTGTATATCCTGGATATTAATGCCCTGTCTGAGGAGCAGGTGTCAAAGTTTTTCTCCCATTCTATAGGCTGTCTCTTCAAGCTGTGGATTGTTTATTTTGCTGTGAAGAAGCTTTTTAATTTGATGTCATTCCATTTATTTAAATTTTTTAGTTGTGGATGGACATAATACATTTATTTGTTTGTTTGTTTATTTATTTATTTATTTTTATGTGGTGCTAGAATTAACCCCATGCCTCATATGGGATATTTTCCTATTTTTCCCCTCCCAGCAGATTCATCATTGGAGTATAGGAATGCAATTGATTTATGGGTGTTAATTTTGAATCCTGCTACTTTGCTGAATTCATTTATGACCTCTAGAATCTTCTGGTAGAGTTTTTTGGGTCTTTTAAATATAGGATCATGTTATTGGCAAAAAGAGATAATTTGAACTGTTCTTTTCCTAATTGTATCCCTTTAATTTCCTTTCTTGCGTAATTGCTCTGGCTAGAGTTTTAAGGACTATGTTGAATAAGAGAATGGTGAAAATGGACATTCTTTTCTTGTTCCTATTTTTAGAGGAAATATTCCAGTTTTTCTCCATTCAGACTAATAGTTGTCATATATAGCTTTTACAACATTGAGAAAAGTGAAAGGAAAGTGACCACAACACTCGGAGCAACCAAAAGATCTTTATTGCAGCAGTGCAACAAAGAGAAAAGAAAGAATGAAAGAGAGAGAGAGAAAGAAGAGAAGAGATGAACAGGGAGAGAGCAAGAGCAAGAGAGAGACAGAGAGCCCGCGCAAGAAAGATAAAGAGAGCAAGAGAGAGAGAAGAGAGCAAGAGAGAAAGAGCAAGAGAAAGAGAGCAAGAGAGAGGGGGGCCTGGCAGGAGGGAGTTTTTATAGCCCAAATCTAATGGGGCCTCTGGGTCTGCAAGCTGCCTTGTTGGCCCAAGGGGGGTTGAGTGCTCAGCCTTGAGCGGGACTTGACACAAACAGGTGATAAAGGACCAGATACAGGGGGGTTTGAGTGCGTGGGCTATCTTGCAGCCAACATCTGTTCAGCCTGCCCTGCAGACAACACAGTTCAGCCTGCTCTGCACCCAACAAAAAGTTCCTTCTATCCCTAGTTTTTCTGGTGTTTTAAACATGAATGGATGCTATAATTTGTCAAATGCTTTTTCTGCATCTATTGGGATAATCATGTGATTTGTGTCTTTAAGTCTATTTGGTGAATTACATTTATTGATTTATGTACATTAAACCAACCAATCCTGTGTCCCTTTTAAATGTGTTTTGTATGCAATTTACCAGAATTTTATTAAGAATTTTTGCATCTACATTCATCAAGGATATTGGCTTAAAGTTTTCTTTCCTTGATGTGTCTTTGTCTGGTTTTGGTATCAGAGTGATATTGGCTTTGTGGAATGCATTTGGCAGAGTTCTCTCTTTTTCTGTTTCATGGAATAATTTAGGAGGATCAGTTTTAGTTCTTTAAAGGTCTGGTAGAACTCGGCTGAGAATCCACCCAGACCTTTCTTTTGTTGTAAAGCTTTGATGGCTGCTTCAATTTCATTACTAGAAATTAATCTGTTTAAGTTTTCTATGTTCTCCTGGTTCAATTTGCATGGGTCTTATGTCTCTAGGAATTTGTCCATATTGACAAGATTTTCTAGCTTCTTGGAGTATAAATTTTCAAAATAGTTTCTGATGATCTTTTGGATGAGAATAGTGATAGAACATGCCAAAATATCTGGGATAGAATGAAGGCAGTTCTAAGAAGAAGGTCATAGCATTGAACTCATATATTAAAAGAATAGAAAGATACCAAATAAATAATCTAACATTACATCTCAAGGCCCCAGAAAAGGAAGAACCACCAACAGAAAAATCAGTACAAGTCAGGAAATAATAAAATTAGCAAGGATGGTGAAATGTCTGCAGCAAAATAACCGGGGGGTGACGAACAACTTGTGTACATTGATACAGCAGGAGTGGGAGCCCTTTATTGTAGGACAGGAGGAGTATATATACATTCCACACATCTTATCTTAATTAACATAAACTAGATACAGCAGTTAACCAATAAGGAATCTCCACACTTAGTGGCTCGCTGGCGTTTCTTCACAAACCACTCCCTCTGGCAAAATGCCAGGCGCCATCCTGACTTGTTTACAGACCCTAACATTTATACAAAGTTCATGTATGAAGACTTGAATTGGGTGTCAAAATACTTTATATACAAACAGAGATATTAAAAATTTTGGTATATATGTGTATTAAGAATTGTAATGCAAAAAAGTACATGTATAAAGGCATAAATTGGTGTGAACATACTTTATATACAAAGATATGAAAATTGTGCTCTATATTTGTAATAAGAATTGTAATGCATTCCACTGCTGTCATGTATTTTAAAATATAAAATCAATAAAAGATAAAAAAATCAGAGCTGAAGTCAATGAAATTGAGATTTAAAAAATACAAAAGATCAATGAAACAAAGAGTTGGTTTTTTGAAAGGATAAATAAAATTGATAAACCCTTAGCCAAACTTACCAAAACAAATAGGAGGAAAAAAACTCAAATTTTCAAAATACAAGATGAAAAAGGAAATATCACCATAGAATCTACTGAAACAGAACAGTTATTAATTGGAAAAATAAGTCATATAAATGACCATGTTTTCAAGATGGAAAGGGTGGAATAAAACAAGAGAATTATAGGGGAAGAACACTCTTTGGAGTGCTCAGGATCTCATGGTTAACAAATCTCTAATCTGCTAGGTGATAAATAGAACTGGGGAATACTAATCATGTATCTTGTTGACATGGTGATTTTATTAACTTTAGTATTTTCCCTTTCCATGCCTCCCTCTCCAAAGGCTAGAAAAAAAGGAAAATATTTTTGAATCTCTGACAGGTGTGGTAGCACTTGATGAAGGTAGGAACATTAAAGCAGTCTAATAAGAAACAGGATGGTCAATAACATACATATTTCCCTGATATATAATATATGTGTGTGTATGTATGTATGTATGTATGCATGTGTGTGTGTGTGTGTATCAGATATTTTAGAGTTTTGATTTAAAAATAATAAGGAAGGTTAAAGAATTAGGGTATTTGAGAGTAAAGGTAATGAAGGAGCAATACACAGACCATCCTCTTCCTTATTAGAATGAAGCTCCCCATTTTATTTTTTTACAAGAATCTCCAGCATTAGTATGGTGTCCAGTACAAAATCAACACCCAATAGATGGTTGTTGGATGAATACTTCAGCAATGATGTCAAGTCCTCCCATCAGCTTTTGTGCAATTCTTTTGGACTTCTCCTTTATGCAAGATGGCTGCTGCAGCTTCCACAGATCTTTGGTAGTGATGGGCATGGCAGAGATAGGAGGGCTCCAGGAAAAGGGGATAGCATATGCAAAGGCCCTGAGGGAAAACATGCACTGTATATTCAAGAAGCTGCAGGAAGACCAGAGAGTCTAGGAACAGGGAAAAGGAAGAGAATGAGATAAGAGTTCCCCAGTCCAGGCATTTCAGAGGCGTGCAAACTGAGATCAGAATTTTAGATCTTATTCATTGGAGGATTTTGAGCAGGGGAGTGACACAGTATGTAAATTTGAACAGAAGCTCCAGGGCTGCTGGATATAGAAAACATTTAAGGAGAGCAAAGGAGGAAATGGAAAGAGAAGAAGGTCACAGCTGTGGCTAGACAGAGGTGGAAGTGACGGAGGTAGGAAGATTAAAGCATCCGGATTTGCTGGTGGATCTGATGCAGGGTATGAGTCCAACAAAGGCTTTTCTTCAGACATCTTATTGTAAGAAAAATAGCCCCCTATTTTATGTCATTATTAATGTGATCTTCTCTGATTTGTAGCTGAAAATAGTCTTCATACCATCAGAAGCAGAAATGTGACTTCCCCATGCGTTCTTTTTTCCCCGATCTTACAAATCCAAACTGAATCACTAGAATCTTGGGTCATCACAAATTCTTGGACAAAGATTTGTCTATGAAATTTACTTTATTAAATTCCATTAAAATATTAATTAGAATAAAAAGGAAATGGAGACCCAGAGGACTAAAAATATTTAACAAAAGTCACACAGGCTATTTATTGGAGATTGTTATTGGAGATTCCGACTCAGGCTGCAATCTGAGTTTAGTTCAGGATAATAATGCAAAATGATAACACAAAATAGCCTCCACTACTTTCCCATTATAGTTGGCAGCGGCTGAGCTGATTTCCACACAGGGTAGCGCTCCCTTCCCAGCATTTGTCAGGCTCTGTGGCATCTGAGTCTGGCAAACCCCAGGACCTGGGTGGGTGGGGCTCACTGGGTTTCACAGGTCAGGAGCTCTGCCTCTTTGGCTCTCAGAAAGCAGAGGTAAAAGAGAAGAGCATTGATTTGCTCACGGGAGATTTTGCCATGGAGAATTGCAAGGGAGAAAAAAAGAGGAGCCCCGACGACAAAGAAGAAGAAAATGTAAAGCACTTAGGTGAAAGCAATCAGTGTGGCTATGTGTGGAGGGTGGAAGGCAAGACTGGGCAGGCTGGCAGACACCAAATACTGTTTTAAAAATATCCCCGTTTGAAGAATCTAGACAGTCTTATTAGAGGAGCGTTTTTCTATTAAAACACAATGCTATCCCCATATACATTTTTAAATATTTTAGTAAGCGTTTTTCAAAAAAACATTTAAACAGGTGAAATTAAACTGTCATGTTCTATTTAACCCAATATATACAAATATTATTTCAAATGTGGCACTGGGAACATCTGAAATCCACATGTGGCTACTGGCTACCATAAGGGACAGTACATCTTTAGAACAATAAACATAAAAAATACTTAAAGAGGAAATTTCGGTAAGGATAGAACAACATATTTTGAAGGACTCGTTTAATAATTTTTTACTGTTTTATTGTGTAGTTAATTTCCAAGTTATTAAAATCTAGACTAATATTTGAGACAGAATCCAGAACCTCGCAATGGAAGGGAAAATAGTAATAAAAGGATGTATGGACTAAATGGGATGATAAGCACATTTTAAAAAATGGAACACTGTGTGAATGTGCTTTTTTGAACAGCTTAACTTCTATATTTTATTAGAATATTGGTCCTTGGTTATATAAACACTTCAGACATCTGTCTGTGATTCTTTCCCCAAAATATCTTTACGTCCTTTGTTTGGAGAGCAATTTATACATCAGGAAACACTGACCAGAAACTTATTTAAATTCCCAGGAATAATTAATTAGGTAAAACTCGTGGCATTTTTCTCCCAACAGTCAAGAAATATATGCATCTGCACACGTGGAAAATCTACAGGGGATTTGAACGTAACTACAAATGTGTGTGGGGAGGGGGAAATGCTGATGCTTTATCAAGTATTTTCTGATGAAAAAACCTGATTTAAGGACACCATATTCAGAGAGATATAAATACACGTAAATAAACATGTTTTTTTTCCCTCAGTAATGTCTGAGATCTCTGAATTTCTCTATAATTACATTTAGCAGAGGAAAACAACCTGAACCAGGTCTGTGCGGAGCAGCTCTCTGCAATCTGTCAGCTGCTCACAGTGCTGTAACCCACTGATCACCGCCTCAGCCCTTCCACAAATACTGCAGGCTGTGTGCGTGTGGTTTACGGAACTTCACAGGTTTCCATGGATACGTGAATTTTAGTGCTAAAGCACATTTACTATTGCTTTTCTTGTCACCAAGAGTCCTGTAAACACTTGTGCTTTAAGATTTTGTGCAGAATTTTAGCATTTTATAGAGGAAAAGTCAGAATTAACTTTTTTCCAAATACACTGCATGATTTTCCTGTAGGGCCAAGGCCCTGAAATCATTTATATCTTTGGCCTCCTTTTAGTGATGTATTTTTATTTATTAGACAAATAAAAGACATAACTAAAATAAAAACCAAAATAAAAGGCTTAACTACATGGCAGGATCACTTTCAAGTGACATATTTATAGTATGAAAATGTTACAATTAATAAATAAGGCAACTTGCTCTGAATTTAAATGTGAAAAGTGATAACTCAGAAAAGCAATTATAGGAATACTATGCATATATTTAACCATTTTTCTTCCTAAATATGGTGAAATTTAAGGGTGATTTTTAAAGATCTCTTTCTGTCATATTTATTGATAAACTTAAGTTTAAATTATTCTTTCTTATATCCATTAAGCTTTTTATACAGTAAAAAATCTGTGACTGTGGACTGCCATGGTCACAGATTTTTCCCATTTCATACATGTATAAGCAGAGGCTCAGAAAGTGTGTAAGGACCATGCCCCATGTAATACTGCTAGCAAGCGGTTCAGCTGAGACTGGAACCCAAGACTTCTGTCTCCCTGCCTGAGGCTTTTACAGTGTCTTTTTCTTGGGCAGACCACAGGCTACTTCTACAGAAGGGGTATCCATTTACTGACAGGTTTCTGTGCCTCTGTCCTAGACTCCATTGAATCATTCCTTTCTCTATCCATTCCTCTAAACTGTCCCCAGAGATTTGAGTCTGCTGAATTTACCAACTTAGTCATTTCAAATGAACATCAGCATTGGAAAGCAGCAATCACAGAGGCCACTCTTATCTTGGATGTGCAAGACTTGAGGAATCTACAAGAAAACTAATTTTTAAGTTTTAAGCATATTGAGTAAGAAAGCACAAAGCAGAATGAAAGAGAAGCCTGAAAAATTTGTACAAAAAAAAAAAAAATACAATCTGAGCTCTTGTGTCTGCACTTTCAAGTCAAAGAAAAAGCTTTTACTTTAATAGCATGGAATCTGAGGGCCAGTGTTGGAGCTATCAGAACAATGTCTCAACTCTCACTCATGGTGCTAATGTAGCCAATGTATCATCTCTACAGATATCTCCTTTAAGGCCATGAGATCTTCAAAAGACCATCTTCATACCAGGTCTTATTCAGCTTGTATTGTACAGATCTTTTATTTTTGTGGGTCTTATTTTTTTAATAGCATGTAGACAATGTTTATTTATTTTACCTTTAATTATTAAGATACTTGAATTTATATCCACTTCTTTTCTTACTTTTGTTTTGAATTGGCAGATAATAATTGTATATATTTATGGAGGCTTTTTTTTAGCTATTTTGAAATGTTTAATACAATATTGTTAACCTGTACTCTTTTTTTTTAAAGAGAGAAAAATCTTTTTTTTTTTTTTTAGAGAGAGAGAGAGGGAATTTTTTTAATATTTATTTTTTAGTTTTCGGCGGATACAACATCTTTATTTTATTTTTATGTGGTGCTGAGGATAGAACCCAGTGCCCCGCGAGCCACATCCCCAGCCCAAGAGAGAGAAAATCTTTTTTTTTTTTTTGTAGATGGACACAACACAATGCTTTTATTTTTATGTGGTGCTGAGAATCGAACCCCCGGTTCTGCCCGTGCGAGGGGAATGCTCTACCGCTGAGCAACAATCCCAGCCCCTAACCTGTGCTCTTTTTAAATCTAAAAATAAGGCTTTAGGGCTGTGGTGTAGCTCAATGATACAGTGTGTCTTTAGCATGCACAAGGCCCTGGGTTCCATCCCCAGCACCACACAATAAACAAATAAATAAATGCAATACTTTGCTTTTGCTGTCTAATGAAAGAGGTGTTTGTATAGAGGAAGGCTTTTGACTAAGACCTGGCTTCAGTTCTACCCTCTGTCCACAGCTCCAAGTCTCAGGTCTCACAGTAACTGCCAGGAGCTGAACAGTCACAGGTTTGTTGTCGGCGTCAAATGCACAAAAGATATGAAAGTGCCTTACTACCAACAAGATATCTAAACACACAGAAATATATACAGGCTCGTTTTGAGGCCTCCATTAGTATCACACAATGCTAGCAATGCCAATTTATTTTAGTCTCCATGTATTAAAAACACAAATAATGACTTTTGTTCCCTCACAGACCTTTTGCTAGAATGTGGACTATTTATTTAATAACAAACATGACCAAATCATCTCCAGTATGGTTATTTCAATATGTTTAAACCCAACCAGGCAGCAACTGAAAGTGCTGTCCATTTAATAGCCAAAATAATGGGGAACTGGTAATTTGGCTGTAATCTAACATCTGCTCCTACTGTGTACCATGCACAGCTCTCTAGATCCCAAGATTATAGCTCTAGATTCAAACTTTGCCTATTTCTGCCCCAAGACTAATGCTTCATTTATGAATGGAAATGTTAATTCTGAGCTGCTGATCCAATAGAGTACCACCAGAGATCAACCATCTCTTCCACCGATAGATATGAGGGAAGACTCGGCCCTCCTGTACTACAAAGCTGTGTTTCTCCTATAAACTCCATTCAGACATTGAATGCATTTTATCTATATACCTGGCAGGAATCTAGAACTAAAATCACAAGATTTATTTCATTTTAATTCTATTATGAGGCATTTAATCACAAATACCCCCAAAATGAAAAGATAATTTATCATCTTGCCCTGACTGAGCAACTCTCCTCAGTTCACATTCATGAATCCATAATGCAGGGAGGAGACTGGATGATTAAGTGTCCGATTAGAGAAAACAGATTAACCTGGCAAACATAATAAATTTAGCTCATAAGCGGGATGGCTTTATAAATGCTCACAGTAACTCTCCTGTATAAAATCATGAACCACTTCCTTCAGTGATGACTCAATTGAAGTAGTTGAGGAGCATAATAAAATAAATGCATATTTATGGCTTTCTCTTTGAGACATTAACAAGGTATTGAAAGGCATATCAGATTCAGTTTATAACTCTAACTATATATTAAATAGGAAACCTGTAAGGAAAATATTAGCACATAAAAATAACAAAGTTATGACCTCCCAAACATTCTAGTTTCTACTTTGCCAAAATTGTGTTTGCCAACGATATCTAGATTTCAAATACTTTCCATGACTTTCTGGGCACTCTATGTTTCTAGAGTTACCAAAAACAGACCTCAAGTTTCAGATCATGCAAGTTTACCCATGATTTTCTTAATTGAACCCAATTCCTTAAAAAACAAACAAACAAACAAACAAACAAACAAACAAACAAACCCAGCTGCATATTTAGATAGTTCTTATTATGAATAACACATAAAATCAGCTAGCTATATTAGCTTTTGAATCAGTAGGGGGGAAATCCTTTTAACTGAAATTCCATTTACATCACAATAAAAACCTAGAGCTAAAATATAGTGTACTGTGTATTTCTGATGAGTGTATTCTAACATTTCTAGGTGCAACAAGATAGGTAATCTTTGCAACCCTGGTGCCTAGCACATGGTATCATGAAGGTTAGTTGGTTCAAGTGGCTGGGAGGAAATAGTTAAAGAGCTCTGCAGTGCCCCAAAAGGTCCACTTAAGACTCTACCAAGGCTTCCTTACTTAGCTGGTTAGTATTTCTGGCCTTTGTCGTCTTCGAAGACGTCTTTTTGTTGTTGTTCTAATCAGTGAGTAAAAGGATACTCTCCACGCCCAGCTTTATTTTTAAACTTACAGGGCTGTATTCCTGGAGACCTCTGCTGGCCTACCTGGCTTGGAAGAGTCAGTTAGGCCCTGCTTTGTCACATGAATCTGAGTCACGCTGAATAAGGGACTTGCTCTGCTCATCTGTCTAGAACTAGGATCCTTTTCAGGGACAGGGCAGGGCAAGGGTAGGGTAGGCGGGGAGGGGAATGAGCTTCTTGAGAGAATTTGGTCTTTAATAAAGAACCCATCCTATCCAGAGCCAGGTAAATTTCCCACTGGGGGAAACCAGTACCAGGAGGCCCAGCGGGGGGGCTACTCATGCTTTTTCCAACGATCTTCTTGCTTCTCCTTGCTTCTGTAAACCTTGGGCCTGGGAATGGTGACAGGGAGGAATCCAAAAGAAATTGGCTTTTGTGTATCCTCGGTCCTGGATGCTTTCTTGGAGTGCAGGGACCAGGATCTCTTCCTCCCTGGAGGAATTCATGTAGAGCTAGAACAGGGTGTAATGTGAATTGCTGATGAGGGTATACTAACGTGTCTAGATTCAACTAGATGGGTTACCTTTATAACAGAAGCGCCTAGCACAGCGCCTGGTATCATGAAAGTTAGTTGCAGAAAGATCCAAGTGGCTGGCCGGGATGGGATGTGCTCTGAGCGCAGGATTCCTGTGGTTCTTTGTGCATGGGGCGTGCGATGTCTTTGCTTTTGGGTCGAGGCGGGTGCAGCGTGTGCAGCGTGTGCAGCGTGTGCAGCGTGTGTATGGAGGTGGGTATAAATAAAGGATCAAACTCAGATGAACCCGCAGGCCCGAGGGCTGGGGCTCCGGGCGGGGAGGGGCGGACCTCTGGAGGCCGTGCCCCCACCTCGGGGGCGGAGCCGACGGCTCTGAGCGTGAAGCGTGGGGCGCGTGCGCTGCTGCGTCCCGAACGCAGTGCCTAGCGCTCCTGGCGCCCGCGGAAGGGCTGGCGTTGGCGCTGGTGGCAGGCTGGTGGCAGGCCAGTGGTGGCAGGCTGGTGGCAGGCCAGTGGGGGTCCACCGCTACGGCCTCTTCCGGGTACTGATGGAGTCGTCCCGGATTCTCTAGGAGGAGGGTCCGCAACTGCGAGCCAGGGAGAACCCGGGACATCAGCACCTGCTGCCGGGTGAGGGGAGACCCCGGGCTTGAGAGTGAGGTGTGCTGGCGAAGGGAAGGAGGACCTCTAGATGCCCGGGAACCTCTTTCACAAGAGGAAAAGCTCAGAGGGTTAGAGAGCATCTGATCTAATTCATCCCCGTCCCCTTCCCCAAATGAAGGCACTGAGTCCGCAGGGGTTGGGGGTAGAGACTTGCTTCCTCCACCGAGGAGGCTATTAAGTGGCAGAACTGAGACTAGAAGCAGTCTTCTTATCAAGGCTTTTCACACCTACTATCCTTCACTGAAATGAATATGAATAGTAGTACTAGTGGTCAAGATTATCTTAGCATTTGATGGTGCTATTTGGCATTCAGGATTATGAATATGACTCATGTAATGGGAAAATTCAGCCACTTGTGACCTCCCTGAGCTTGAGTTTCTTATTCCTCCATTTATGAAACATTAGCTTGGTAGTTTGTGTTTGTGCCAAACACTCTGCCACGAATTGAGAGTCTAGAGATGAACAAGAACCAGCCTTCCATATGGGGCAGAAGAGAAAATTCCCCAGACACCAGTTACTGACACAGGTGTAGGAAGTGGGATGGGCCGTTGGAGAGAATGCTGTATAGAAAATCAAAAGGAGATGTCTTTCTGGCTGATTGGAGAAAGACCTAAGGGAAGAGGTGGCATCTGATCTGGATCTTTGCTTGGGGACATTTGGAAGTGGGAATTTTAGGTAGAAGGTTAAATGTTAGCAAAACAAGCAAAATCCCCAAACAAATCCAGCATCAGAAACAGCAGCCATCACCTCCAGATGTGTGTGTGGGAAAATGGTTTGATTTACCTAGAATATAGGATGCATAGAGGCCAAAATTATGAAGAAAACAAAACTGGGAGTCAGTGATGGGGAGCTTTGGAAGATTCCAAGCAGAACATGTTGGTGGTGCTGTTGCTGAGGATAGTTAATTTACCCTGGAGTGGAACTCAGCAGTAGAGTGAGATTGTTGGACCAAGGATCCATGTAGCTGTGAGGGTCTGAGATGCACCAGTCTGGTAGCACAGGGCTTCAAGGAAGCACTTCAGTGTAGCAGTATTATAGAGAATTCAGCTGAAATGGGAAAGGGTCCAAATCACATCAGGAGGCTGAGAGTTCCACTCTGTCCCTGACTATACAGGAAACACTTATTTCTTTTGATGCATCCCCAGGGACCAAGATGGAGCTATAAACAGAGCAGCCTGTTTTGGCAATGGAAATGGGAAATTTCTGCTACAAAGATGAAAGTCTTACCCTCATACTACTATATTATAACCGAGTCATGCAGTTCTGTGCAAATGAACTGTTAAATTGAAACATCTTTACCTTAAAGGTGACACAGAGATTGTAGTAGGGAACTTTTTAAATGCATCTTTAATTGGTTCTGTGTTATCTCAAACTTATAAAGTACCATATTACACATCTGTGCCTGAATGAAATTGATAGATGAGGTCCAGGTAAATCACATTAGACAAGCACACAAGTTATAGCCATTTGCCTAACGTTTGAGTCTAGGAACTTTATAGATGCTTCTTGCTCCACCTTGACACTTCCTGGGCAGGAGAGATGCAGGGATTCCCTAGCAATACTCCACTTCCCATTACTCATTGGTTGTGCATATAAATGTTTATGTGAAATACATATTTATGTGCTTTTACAGCTTCTCCGTCTAATAGGTGTTTGAAAGAAGGGAAAAGATGAAATGTTATTTAGTTATTCCTTTGATTAATGATATTAATCAATGGTATAAAAAAAGGAGTATGAAGTCTGAAGTATGAAGACCTAAAATTAAATTCTAGTTTTGTTACTTTCTACCTGAGTGACATTAGGTCTGGCATGTAACTCATCAGAGACTCTATTTGTTTCCTCATCTGTAAAATAGTGATCATAATAATTAGCTCACAATTGTTAACAAGTCACCACTAGAATTCTCCCTTTTACCTTTTTATAGACACACCATGTTCTTCCATCACTTCCATAGCCCCTGACAACCATGATCCATTCTCTATTTTTATAACTTTGGCATTTCAGGGTTGTTACATATCAGGGGATTATGAAGTATGCCCCCCATTCAGCATACTTCTCTGGAGATTCATTCAGATTTTGCATATATCAATAATTGTTACAGGTTATGGAGAGCTGGGATGTGGCTCAATGTTGGAATGCTTGCCCAATATATTGAAGGCCCTTGTTTCAATCCATAGCACTGAAAAAAGAAATGTTGCATTTTGTTCCATACTATACCTCAGCACAGTTTTCTTTTCTTTTTTTTGACACATACTAATTGTACATATTATTGAGGTTCAGTTTAATATTCCATGTATACATATGGAATATAAACACATGCATATAATGTACACCACCCTTTTTATACCCTCCTCACTTTCTTCTTCCTAATCTCTAGTAATTACTATTCTACTTTCAAATTGACTTTTTTTTTTCTTTCCTCCCACATTTTAGAGAAAATGTGGTACTTATCTTTCTGTGCCTGGCTTATTATTTTTCCTCCTTCTCCTTTTCCTTCTCCTTCTCTTTCTCTTACTTCTTCTTCTTCTTCCTCCTCTTCCTCCTCCCATACCTTCCAGCTCCTCCTCCTCTTTGTTGAGTTTTTTGACTTCCTTATATATATATTCTGACAACCCCTTGTCAGATGTATAGTTTGCAATATTTTTCCCATTCTGTTGGTTGTTTCTCCACAATGTTGATTGTTTCATTTGCTGTGGGAAAGCTTGTTAGTTGATTTAATCTCATTTGTCTATTTTTGCTTTTGTTTCCTATGCTTTGGTGGTTCCATTCAGAAAATCATTGCCTGAACCAATGCCTTAAAGTATTTTCCCTATTTCTTCCTAGTAGTTTCACGATTTCAGTTCTTACACATTTAGGTCTTTGATCCATTTGTAACTGATTTTTGTATAGGGTGGGAGATAGGTATTAAGTTTCAGTCTTAGGTATCAAGTTTCAGTCTTGGATAACCAATTTTTCAAACACCATTTATGAAAGAGACTGTTCTTTCTCAAATGTGTGTTTTTGACACCTTTGTTGAGAATCATTTGGCTGCAAATGTATGGGTTTATTTCTGGGATTTCTGTTCTGGTCCATTGATCTGTACTTGTACTTCTCTTTTTATGTCAATATCATACTGTTTTTGTTACTGTGACTCTGTAGTATTTCTTGAAATCTGGTGGTGTTAACAACAAAACAACAACAACAACAACAAAAAACCAACCAAACAAAAAAAAAAACAGCTATTGTGATGCCTTGATCTGTTTTCTAAAGATTGCATTGGCTGTTGATGGTCTTTTGTGCTTGCATATAAATTTAAAGATGGTTTTCTCTAGTTCTTTGAAGAATGTCATTAATATTTTGATGGTGTTGCATTGAATCTGTAGGTCACTTTGGGTTGTATAGGTATTTTAATAATATTAATTCTTTCAATGAACATGGAAGGTCTTTCCATCTTTTTGTGTCTTCGATTTCTTTCATCAGTGTTTTGTAATTTTCATTGTAGGGGCCTTTCACTTCCTTAATTAAGTCTATTCCTAAGTGCTTTTTGTGGTTATTTCTTTCATGGTTTCATTTTTTGTAAGTTTGTTATCAGTGTATAGAAAACCCACAAATTTTCGTATGTTGATTTTGGATCCTGCTACTTTCCTTAATTTTTTTGGTCAATTCTAATAGTCTTCTAGTGGTTTTTAAAGGTGTGTGTGTATAATATTTAAATATGTATTTGTATATGTAAATAATACAAACAAGGATATTTGATTTCCTTCGTATTTGTATGCCTTTTATTTCTTTCTCTGGCCTAATTGTTTTATAACTATTACTATATTGAATAATAGAGGTGAGAGTAGACACAGATTTTTGTTGGTTAGTCAAGTCAAAGGTTTCGCAATTTTGTTTATCTTTTCAAAGAACCCTCTCATTTATTGATCTTTTAGACTTTTTTAGTCTCTATTTAGTTTATTTCTACTCTGATCTTTGTTATTTATTTTCTTATACTAATTTTGGGTTTGGTTTGTTGTTGTTTTTTTAAGTCCTTGAGATACTTCATTAGGGTGCTTATGTGAAATCTTTCAATTTTTTGAAGCAGATGCTCATTGCTATAAACTTCTCTCATAGTACTGCTTTTGCTACCACCCACAAGTTTGGCTTTGTTGTGCCATTTTTGTTTTGAGAAAATTTTAAAATTTTTCTCTAACTTCCTCAATGGCCAACTGCTTGTTCAAAAGTTTATTGTTCAGTCTCCATGCCCTTATATAATTTCTAAAATTTCTTTTGTTTTTGACTTCTAGTTATGTTCAGTTGTAATTAAAAAAGATACACGATATGATTGCATTTAAAAAATTTGTTAATGTTTGTTTTGTAACCTAATATATGGTATAGTCTAGAGAAGGTTCTATAAACTGTTAAAAAAATTGTGTATTCTGCAGCTGTTGGATTAAGTGCCTGCCCATTTGATTTGTGGTGTACTTTAACTGATGTTTCATTGTTGATTTTTTGTTTGTTTTTTGGTCTGTGTGAGCAGACCATTGATGAAAGCAGAGTGTTGAACTCTCCCACTATTGTTGTATTACAGATTAATGCTCATTTTAGGTCTATCAGTGTTTGTTTTATAAAATGGGTGCTCCAAAATTAGGTGTGTATTAATTTATAATTGTTGTATCTTACTCTTATTAACTTGACTTGGCGAACATTATATTGTGATCTCCTTTGTCTCATCTAACAGCTTGTGTCTTAAAGTTTATTTTGTCAGATATAAGTATAGCTACTCTTGCCCATTTTAGGCTTCCCTTTGTTTGGAATATAGTTTTCTATACTTTCAGTCTATGTATCTTTGCTGGTCAGGAATGTTTTTTTGTAGGCAGCATATTGTTGGACACTTTTTTTTAACAATTCAACAAGCCTGTATATTTTATTGGAGAATTTCATCCATTTATATTTAAGGTTATTTTTGGTGGATAAGGACTGATATATCATTTTGTTGATTTTCTTCTAGGTATTTTATTTATTCTTTGTTTTTTTCCTTCCTCTAGTTCATTTCTATGATTTGGTAATTTATTGCATTGATAATGTTTGATTCCTTTCTCTTTCTCTTTTGCAGTCAATCTTTTAGTAGGATTTGTTCTTTCTCATATGTTCATGATGGTAGGTGTCTTTCTTTTTTGGATGTAGGACTCCCTTAAACATTTTCTATAAGGCTGGTCTGGTGGTCACAAATTCCCTCAGTTTATGCTTATCTTAGAAGGTCTTTATTTCTCCTGAATTTCTGAGGTAAAGCCTCAGTTGGATAGAAATTTTGGTTGTAGTTATTTGCCGCAGTCTGGCTGGGCACAAATCACGAGCCACTGAAGCAGGAACAAACTTTATTTCTGAACTCCACACACGCTCCCTGGGAATTCTCCTGAACCACGCGGCTCGTCCAACCTGCAGCCAGAAATATCCCTCCTCCAGCACTTCTCCAACCAATGGGAACTCTCTGGGAATCCCCAGGGAGAGCTCAACTGGAACTCAACCGGAACTCGCTGGCGTCACCTCTCAACCACTACTTCTGGCAAAAATTCGATGCGTCATCCCAGCTGTGGCCCTCAACAGTTATTTTCTTTCAGTCCTTGGAATATGTCATTCTATTCCCTCATAGCACTGGGATCCCAGGAAACCTCAGTAGCAATAGCAACTAAGGAAGGGGTAGTTGTACTCTTTCTGATTACACAAAGACACTGTTTCTTTTTACATTTTACATTTTTGTGGGTCTGATATTTGGTTGGATTCAAGGTCCCTGCTGCTAAAACAAGTTTGGAGACCATTGGATTAGATGGAATCTGAAGTCTCATTTTGCAATAACTTGTAATTCTAAGAGAAGAGTGTCAAAACCCACTTATCCCCTAACACATTACCCTTCAGGCTCCTCCCTTTGTTTTCTGGAGGAATATCTTATGTGAAATGTTTTCCTTGTTATCTCTTTTTATAAATATGATAGACTTTGTGTAATCAATTAACTTACACTTCATAAATCAGAAATGGAAAATGTGTTAAATAGATTAAAATTTTGTGGTAGAATTGTCTATCTCATAGAATTATCAATTGTGGTTAGAAGAGGGGAAAAGGGACCAAAATAACATATCAGTCATGAGCCAATCTCAAGCTTTGCAGATAACTACCTCTCCCTTACCGTCACCTGTCCAGCTCTTGCCAGTTTTCATAAAGCCTTGTCTCCACTTTTAACCAGTTCACCAAGAGTTAGTTTCTTTCAACAGATATTTGAGATAAGTTAGTCAGCTCTATATTCTTATGCTTATCTTCAAAATGAGGAAACTGAGAATGGGTCTGAGTAACCTGCCCAAAATTATAGAACTGACAAAGAACAAGTAGAAGATGGAAAGAAAAGCTCACATTATTAACCCCTAGCCCAGTTATTTTCCCTTTCTATTTTATAATATAAGTGTCTCAATGGGTATTTTCCAAAGTTGGCATTTGCTATGGTACCTTTTATCTGTAAAATTGGGTAATGATATAATAAATAGTTGTGAGCATTTTTTTTTCATTTAATTAGGGTTAATTGAGATGGTGCACTTAAAAAAGGAAGTTGTATTACAAAGTGCTCCCTGTTCAAATGGTGGTTATTATTATAAGTTCAGCTATAATAGATCCCAAATTCCAGTAGGGAGCTGTGTGTGCTTGTTGATTCCTATTCATGGGAAATATATTTGTTTATGTCATGGTATATTATCTATTTTCCTTTTATTCCCCACGTGGCCAAATTGTGAACTGTCAAATTAATAAGACTCAGTCATATTTGTGACGGTGGATAGACTTAATGGTTTCTATAAAGGGGTTTTAATAGTTATTTTTCAACAGATGGACAGCTTACATTTGGCCACGTTTCTGTAACAGTGTGATGATTGAAGTTTTCAACAGATGGCACACAAATACTTGGGAAAACACCCTTCCAATATTAATTGCTGTATAAAAGACTTTTAGAGTGCCAAAAAAAAAAAGAAAGAAAGAAAGAAAGAAAATCTGCATTCCCAAGTCCTTAGCCTATGCTATTATAATCATAATCTAGATGATTTGGAAGTTTCCATTTCTGGCACTTGAATTTATTTTGTAAATGAGTGTACATGTCTGCATTAGAGTGAGATGATGAGGAATACTCTGTTGACATTTAGAAATTCAACATGCATACAATATTAAATCTTCCTCTGATTGTGGATGGATGGATGTAACTTTCTTTTGCTGAGTTATTTTACTTCTGTGCCATACATAGAAAATGTATCCTTCATAAAAATCAGCTGTCAGAGACTTATATGTTTTTTTCAAAGAGTATTGACTTAGAAGGAGATAAAAACCTCACCAACTTAGAATTTTCAGACTGATTCATCCATATGATAAACCACCCAACCTTCTAAGTTGTCCTGCTTGTACTGAGAACCACCTTGCTCTGCTTCCTCTTCTCCTTGATTTTACTTTGCTGAATACAAAAGGCTAAAAGACTTCTGATCTTATGCTCAGGAATCCTGACGTTTCATGCTAAGTGCCAGCATATAGAAACTTTGTAGTATTTTTTAGTGAACTCATAGATTGAGTATTTACACAGTAAAACAAATATATGCAGCATTTACTTTCTATTCCTCCTTTCTCTTCCAAATAAAACATATTTTAATACTTAATATTTTTTATTTTGCATATAAGTAATTTATATTATTCATGAATTTAAGGAGAGAATTATAAAAAAAATTTGAGTTGCTGAAATTGATCAGGATGAGAAAAGCATTACTATAGAAAATAAGAGCAGAAAAATTTGTTTGCCACTTGCACATATAATTCAGTGTTGGTGTCATTTCAAGAGAAGCACAGTGGCATGGGTCTAAGTCTTTAATAAGGAATACAGTCTTGATAAATTCTGTGCCCTCCATTTCTGTTAAAGTCATGAACTGATTCTCTTTTGGCCATTTTTATCAGCTAGATCATCCTTGTGACTGTGCTTTCAGATGGCGCTTAATGGGTGCTTCAGTTTGGACTACCATGGCAACCCCCACCCAGGGGACTTGATTGAAGTGTTCCGTCCTGGCTATCAGCACTGGGCGCTGTACTTGGGTGATGGTTATGTAATCAACATAGCACCTGTAGGTAAGGTTTATTTCTAGTAGCTCCTAGAGTTTTTTAGTTTTCTTATAAGAAGAAATCATAAACAAAATCATAAAACAGATATAATGTAGAAAGTAAATAAATCAAGCTAATCTAGATTTAGGAAGGACATTCTAAGGGAAGCACATTGTCATTGAAGAAATCAAGAAATCACAAAGGCCAATTGATGTTAAAATGTAAAGCCTCTATACTAAAAAAAAAAAAATCACAATTAAAGAAAAAATAACCATCTGGGGATGGTTATTTATTAGTCATGCTCAAACATGACTAAGTTCAATATCCTTATAACATATTTTAATACTTAATATTTTTTATTTTGCATATAAGTAATTTATATTATTCATGAATTTGTGGATTTAAGGGGAGAATTAAAAAAATTTGAGTTGCTCAAATTGATCAGGATGAGGAAAGCATTACTGTAGAAAATAATACAAATTATTATTTTGCTACAGAATATTTATATAACACAAGTAGATGATTCAACACCTATTCATAGATTATTTAGTATGTGCTGAATACTGTTAGATATGTAGACATCTCCTTGCATGGTAAAGCTTATATTTTGAGAGAGAGAGAGAGAGAGAGAGAGAGAGAGAGAGAGAGAGAGAGAGAGAGACCCCCCAAAACAAATTACAGTAGTAAATGTTAGAAGGGAGATAAGTGATATAGAAAAAAATCAGTCAAATAGATGGAATAAGAAGTGCCAAAGGCAGGGAGATGGAGGTGAGGTGTTGTGATTTTAAATAAAGGGGTCAGGAAAAATTCATAAAAAAGTACTGTTTCAGGAAAAACTTGAAGGAGGTGAGAAAACAAGTCAGATTCTATCTGGGGAAATGATAATCTAGGCTGAGAGGACAGCAAATCCCCAAATCCCAACAAACAAATGGACGAAGAATTGTGAACAGTTTGTAAAACAAGAACAAAAACTAACACACATTTTTAAAAATTTCAACTTTGTAGTCATCTACAAATTGTAAAATAAAACAAAGACAGATTGCATGCCTGTTTCAGTAGCAAAGGATAAAAAGTGATAGCAATCAGTGTTGATAAGGGAATAGCGAAATGAACACAAAGATATTGTTGATGGAAATGTAAACTGATAGTGTCAGTCACAGAAGCAATTTAGTACGAATTAAGTCTTTAGAGTTCATATTCTCTGACTCTAATTGTACTTCCAAGAAATAGTTCTGGGGAACTATTTAGAAATATGTACAAATACTTCTGCATTAGGGCCTTTACTTATCCCTCATTTATAATGCTTTAAAAAAATCGACACTGGCTTAACGTTCAATAGGGGAACAGTTATACAAATTATTATTTAGCTACAGAGTATTTAGTATCTGTATTTCAGAATTATTTATTTGCATGTAATAAAACTAGAATTAGCTTAAGTAAAAAGGTAAAAAGGCAAAGCCATTGCTTCACTGAAGGGAACTGCACAAAGGATAGAGGTGATGCTGGTCTCAGAGGTGTCTAATGTAGGATGTGAACACAATTAGGACTCTTGGACTCATATCTGCATTCTTTTTCCTATGCCTTCATTCTCCCAGGCTTTGTCTCTCTAACAAACTGAGGATGAAGAGCAGTCTGAGGCTCTCATTTTATAAAGTCTATAACTTAATAGGAAAGAGCCCTGCCTGTTGTAATTCTAAATGGTCCACTCTGAGTCCCATACCTATGCCTGGACCATCACCTTGCCCAGAACAACAGGATACTATGGTTAGCTCAGACAGAATCATCCAGTAAGAAACAGGCAGTGATGGGACAAGGAGCTGGGTAGATTAAAAACAACAGCCAATATAGCAGTCATTAAAAAAATAATAATAATAACCTGGACCTGTTTAACTGCATGGGAAACAGTATTGATAAAATATTTATTTGAAAAATGAAGATTAAAATGCAATAAACAATATCATACTTGGTTTTCAAAAGAATAACTTGTATAAATACATACATATGCATGTACCTATACATGTGTTAGTAAGAGACATTCATAAAGGTACATCAAAGTGTTAATGGTTGTTATTTCTGGGTGATGGGATGAGTAATTTCTATTTAAAACTTAATGCTTTATTTTTCTGTATTTTCTAAACAGTTAATGAGCACAAATTTATTAGGACTAATATATGCAAATAATATGGAATACTTTTTTAAAAGATATCTTTAAAGATAAGTGTGTGTAGGCCTGAGTCTAACTATCACGGGAAGTTCTGAGAATTTTAATGAAATGTTTTTTACAACATTTTGAGTTATTTTCTTTTTGTTCCAAAATATTGTAAGTGGAAATAGCAAATAAAATGACATTTACAATTCACAGCTGCTAATTTCCAAAGTCTGGTGATTAACACTAAGTAGCCTCACACATCTACATTATCTCTACAGTTTTCACATTGGAAAATAATGTGAGCTGTTTTCTTATTTTCCACTATGAAATTCCATATTAATGTTTTCACTTTAAGGTCCATATTAACATGGTTCAAGTAGTGAGATTTGATCCTGTAGAGTAAAATTTAATTTCCATTTCACTTATTAACTACTGTGATATTTTCTGAGTCAGTTTATCTCTCTGAGCTTCAATTTCCTGATTTTTTGCATCAGGCTAGTAAAAAATTTAGTAATTTTAACTATGATAAATATGCTTGTAATGTGTAAAACTTTCAGTGTATAAAGTTAACTTAGAATACTACTCTGTTGGGAAGGAGAATAGACAGAGGATAATGGAAAAGAAAGTTTGCTTTTAATTATTAATAAGGGAGAAATTTTCTAAATTCAGATTATATGGACACTTTTCCTCTCATGAGTCACCTGGACATGGCCAGGCATAGCAGTCATAGGCAGTTTGAGAGAGACCAGAGCCTGCCATTAGACTTTGGCCCTGAGGAATTGCCTGTTCAGCCACAAGAACTCATAGTGATAGGTCTGAACACAAAGATTCCTGGCAGCCTCTGTGTGTGTGCTTACTAAGAGAGGCAGCTGTGGTGGAGAGGCAGGGCACAGATCCTATAACATAGGATAGGACACCACAGGGGCCAGGTCTGGGGTATTGTATCTACTGAGGTTAGCTTTAGTTTCAGAACTTAGTTTCTTGGCCAAAGGAATTGGAAAGAGAAAAGCAGGGTCTGATCCTGATCCAAGTTGTCTCTCACAGGACTGGGTTACCATACAAGTTTCAAAATAGGAAATAGGGCCCCATATTGAAGTTTAGTTTAAGGAACAAACATGAAGAGGTGATCCCATAAGGAAGGCAGCTTAGGTGCTAAAGACAAGCCTCCTAATCACAGTGCATTACTGCTAAGCCTCAATTAGTTGGCTTAAGGGTTTAGATGCTGAGAAAGAAACTGCGTGATAGAAAAGGTGAGCAATAATCTTATTTGTACTGTGTTAGAAACACATAACCAAGATGTTTAATAACACCAATCTATAGAGAACTTATTTCCCAAGAATAGGTAGGATGCTCTCACCCAATTTGTTCTATGGGAAAAAAATCAAGATCTCAGAATAATTTTCATACATTCCTAGTCATATGGTATGAGCATTATTGATAACACAGAGTGAGAGCTATGTCTAAGATTAAATGGGCTATTATTTAATGGTATGTAAGGAGCAGAGCTAAGTCTAAGCATTCTAGCATTTCCAAAGTCTTTAAATGGCAGTGGAGTTCACTAGACTGGGTCACTAAACCTTGCTAACCAGAATTGTCCTTATAGATGGCATTCCTTCAGCATTTACGAGTGCCAAGTCTGTGTTCAGCACAAAGGCGCTGGTGAAGATGCAGCTCTTGAAGGATGTGGTAGGAAATGACAAATACCGAATAAACAACAAATATGATGAAACGCACCCCCCTCTCCCTGTGGATGAAGTCATGCAGCGGTCAGAGTTTGTTATTGGACAAGAGGTGGCATATGACTTACTGGTCAACAACTGTGAGCATTTTGTGACTTTGCTTCGCTATGGAGAAGGGGTTTCAGAGCAGGTGAGTTTTCTTTAGGGGACACAAGAAGTTTCTTACCTTGAGAACATAGTAACTGTTTGCCATGATAAAAGTCTCAGGCAACAGAGAAAAGGGAAAAATATGAAAATACTGAAGGACAGAGAAGGAAATTGAGTTGTCCAGGGTCATGTAAGCAAGTCAATGATCAAGCTGAGACTAAAAGGGGGACATCATGAATTTTGAGCTGGAAGGGACTTAATGTAGAATGGAGACCATATCTTTCTGTTAGTCTTCCTGCCTTCTGTTCTCCACACTTTCCTTATTACCCCACCATGCAGCTGTCTCAAATCAATAACCTCATGTGCTAAAGAGACTATACTGAAAACAATGCTGGCTTTGCTGGCTGCATCTGCCACAGAGATGGTCATGCTGAGATTCTTTTCCAGTGGCCAACTGATAACATGCCTTGATGGGTTTATAAATGTTTTGTATTTCCTTGCATTGTTAGTTTTCAATGCAATTTTGTGCTTTTTAAGTAGATCCTTTGAATCATCAAGCCTTTCAAGTCCTTTAACAGATTAACTTTAAGTACTTTGTAATTTTGGCAGTCATCATCACTATTGTATAGTATAGCTGACCCCCAGCTAACCACATGGTTACTTTAGTTGCCCTTTCCCTACTTGCTCTGCTGCCAATTCGGTTTCATAGTTGATGTTTTAGCCCAAAGATTTATTAAGGTGATAAAAGAGAATGAATACATAAAACTGTTACAAGAGGAAGTTCTCTTCACCCAAAATACATATAAAAGTGTTCATTTTTTAAATTACAATAACAAAAATAGCTTCATACCTATTAAACTCCAGGGAGTTGTCACCTGTAAAAACTTTAAAAAGAAGACTAAAAGTTCAAAGAATAACTGTACAATTTCAATAATATTCTAAGAACTCAAATTTATTAAAGGCTTCTAGTATTTTAAAATGGTGGATCAATTATATAAACTTCTAAGAAATGAGGTTTAATTCTTCTCACAAAAGCTTGGAAAAGTTGGAGATAGAACATAATGAAAGGATGCATTTGTTTTCATTAGAAAATAATATAATTGGAAATTCATTCTCATTAGGAAGTACATTAACATAATGAATGTTCTATTCACATGGAATGATCAGTTGCTTTTGAGCCACAACACAGAGGACACACACAAATTCCTCTTCACCTTTTGCATTGAAAACGAGTATAGATAGGAGACAGTTTCCATTCCTCATCTTTGTTAATGATAAAGTTGTTCACTGCACTTAGCAAGTGATTTTTATTTATTTATTTTTTGAATCTTTAGAAATGGGGAGGTATTAGTCACAGGGCACAAATTTCAGTTATATCTAAATTAGTTCAGAGATATATTATACAACAGTGCAAATGATTAACAGTACTGTGTTTGTTGTATACTCAAAATTTTGCTAAGATGATACATCTTATGTTAAGGGCTTTTGCCATGAAAGGAGAAGAACCACCCCAAAACAACAAAGAACAAAACAATACAATAAAGTCCAGCAAAGGTAATGGGAGAAACTTGGAGGTAATGGATAAGCTTATGGCATTGATTGTGATGATGATTTCCTGGGTGTATACTTCTTTCCAAACATATCTACTTGTATACATTTTGTTTGTGGATATTTGTGTCTGTAGACTTTTTGCATGTTGATCATACTTCAATAAGGTAAAAAAGTGACATTAAATAAAAAGTAGTTAAAATCATGTTATTGCTTTGATTCAAACTTGTAACCCATCATCTTTTCATCTTTCATACCCAGACTTAATACCCATGAAAAACAAACTGCTCCTCATTCAGTGGTAGATCTTGGCTCCTGCATGTTCTAATGACAGTGGTGCAGTGACAGCCTTAGGAGCCTCCCTGACTGCTAGTGTTCTGCTGATGTGAGCAGGAACCCAATCTTTACCACTTAGCTAGGCGACCTAGGGTGCATTATCTATCTTATACTCTCTACAATGAGGTTGTTTTAAAAGATCTGGGACATATTTGAGGTCTCTTAGCATACTGTGTTATGCATTATTTATCCTGATGAACAGCATGCCAACAATGGATATTTTAATTATGTTTATTTTAGAATATTTTTATATCTTTGTTATATCCAATAAAATCCCCATCAGAAACTGCAGAACTTGGATTACTCATTAATAATTAACATCATTACTATTAAATAATAGCTAGTGCTAATATTATTACTAAATAATGGCTAGTATTAGGTTAGCTTTTTTGGATCCCCTTAAGGCTTAGGGGCCTTGAATTTAGAAACATTTTCTTAGAAAATGGCTATGTAATTCTACAATTTAAAAAGTTAAAAATGCACAAAAATTATAAGAAGGGTGGAAGGATGTCATCCCATCCTCCTTTTTCTTTGTTTTTCTGTATTTTTTTAAAAAAATCAAATGACAGTTTTTTAGAGCAGTTTTTAGGATCACAGTGAAATCAAGCTGAGTTCTCTCCTCTTTCTTTAAACATACATTCTCCTTCACCATCAACATCTCATATCTTATTTCTTAAAACTGCCAAACTGTCTTCCAAGGTGGTCATACCATTTTGCATTCCCCTTCAGAATGAATGGGAGCTCCCTTGTTCCACATCCTCACCAGCATTTTATTATTGTTTTAATTTGTAGCTAACTGATATGTCTGATACCTTTTCATATGCTTTTTTTGCAAAATACAGATCATCTTTGGTGATATGTCTCTTGATGTGCCTTTTCCCTATTTTCTAATAGGGTTGTTCATTTTCCAATTGAATTTTAAGAGTTCTTTGCGTATTTTAGATAACAATCCTTTGTCAAATTTTATGATGCAAATGTTTTCTCTTATTCTATGGCTTTTTTCTGTGTTTTCCAAAAATTTAAAAAACAATGTTTTTTAATGTTATAGTCCCAACAAATTAATAATCCATCACATCTCAGATATTCATTTCTATATAGGATAGTGGGTCACAATGGGTTAAGATGTGTCTGTCTTTGTATAAGGTAGCCACATACTTGAATAAACCTGATGACAACACATGATGACACCCTGCCTGTGCTTCAATGCACCACTGGAGCCTTCGGGTCTCAGAAAGGAGACATTTGATATACCCTGTAGTCATCTGTGACCCTGCTATGCTGATATCTGTACACAGCCACTCCAGATTAGCTAATGTTTCAGTGGGCAGGCACGGATCCCCAGAATGAGGCCTTTATTAATGGCCCACAGACAGAGGCCTCCAGATATAAAGTCTGCAGAGTCACATTTGGTGATCTTACAACCCTAAGTGAGCCATGAAATAAAGAGCTCCCATGCATGCTGCTTCACCAAGAATATCCTCAGATGTCAAAATCCTGTGCAGGCCAGATCCCATTGGTTGTAAATCCAAGGGACTGTCCCAGTCAAATAGGATTTTGTTATTTATGATGGGACTTGGAATGAGTGAGCATTTGGGGCCTGGGAAAGTGCATGTACTGCTGGAAGTGATTTCATTATAATGAAATCTGTCCTGTAATCTCAATGAATTTTGGCTTGGGATCAGGTTATCCATCCCCTCCACAAACCTCTAATAGTTACGAGATTTCTTTAACATCTGTGTTTCTAGAAGCTAAAAGATACCTAGTCAGTTAGGCTTGCACCTTTCTGGGTCTACCCTATGCACAAGGTCCTGTCATTTTTCCAGAGCTGTACCAGTGACATTCATTGCATTTTCATCTGTCATTGCTGTTCCATTCCCCTGTACCAGACCTTCCTGGGATCCCAGCTTCTGTCTGGAATTACACTAGGTTTGGGCTTGATTTACAATCCTTTCTCCTTGCTGATTATCATTGTGCCCCTGTCTTTCTTGGGAATTCTTCCTGTATCCTACATCTTCCTGCTTTCCCCTCACCCCCATGTGCTTGGAGTACTCTGACTTCTTGTTCTCTCACAGGGAATAATTTAGGCAGTAATTATTTAAACATTATAAATAAAATAAATAATCAAATAAGCAAAGCTAAAATTATAAACTAAAATAGGGTTTCTCAGGACTCAGGGCAAATTGATGTTAGTACTACTCTCCCTAGCAACTACAGGTTGGAGCAGAGGCAGTGATCACAATTAGAGGCCTGAGGGAATACATGCTTCAAATACTTGGAGCAGATATTCCTTCTCTGTGCCTCTTTCCTGGCCCTGGACCTTCCTGTTATTTCCAACTGGGAAGTGCTATGGGTGGCAGGCCCAGGCTGGAACCCTGTTGGTTAGACAGAAGGCATAGGCAAACGTGACCTAGGTCAAGCTTCCAACTATTGGACTGTTCCCCAAGTCATTTGAGAAAAAATGTTTTGCCTGATCCTTATACCCCAGAGTACAAATGCTGCTTTCAGAACACCTGATGACTCTGAAGTGTGTGAATGTGACCTTTGTTTGGGTCATGAAATTGCACTTAAACCCATGTGGATGGAAGGCAATATCCATTGAGTGTCATTAAAACCATGAATATTCATTAGATCCCTCATCATGATGATGATTAATACCATTAAAGCTATAAATGTCTGAACTCCTTTATGGACAATTGAGCTTGACAGTGGTTTATTTTTATTTTGTCTATATGAGAAATTAATTTGACATGATAGTTAACATCAGTATTGACTTTTCTTGAAATCTGTTTACCAGACTACAAATTTTATCTACCAAATAAGAGCTTATAGGTATTTAGCTTAGATCTTATCCTTATTTTATTGATAGACATTCTTTAGTCAGAGAAACATGCCCACCCATACATGTTGTACTCACCCTGATATAGACTTAGTCAAACTAGTGCATATTCAGGAGGTAGGGGCTGCTAGAGGAAGAGCATGGGGTTCCAGAAGACTCAGCTTATCTCTCAGCATCTTGGTAGTATGACCTTGGGCAAATCACTTACAAGCTCTTAAGTTTTACAAAACAGGAATAGTTCTATCTCTTTTACTAGTGTACTGCGATGATTAGTAGTACTGGGTTCATAACTAGTCTAAATACTATCAAGTGCTTCAAAAATATAAATAATACATATCAATATGTATTTATATCATTTAAATAATTATAAAAATTATACTTTTATTTCATTTTCTTCTAGAATTTTGATTTGGCATTGAACTTTATTCATTGTACATTAAAATGGGTATTCAGTTTAGGAAACAAAATAAAGCTTCATTTAAGACACAGAAATGGGTATAGAATAAGATGTATTTTTTATTTCTTGTTTTCTTTTAGGCCAACCGAGCAGTAAGTACCATTGGATGGGTGACAGCTGCTGTTGGTGCCTTCTCATTCCTGGGCTTGTTTTCAAAAAGACAAAGAGCAAAATACTATTAACAATTTATTGAAGAGATATTGGAACTGAAGGAATTTGTGAGGAGGAAAATAAATTTAAAAAAAATCCTGGAATGAATACTTACTTTCAACGCATCATTATTGTTCCAAATTCTGATGATGGATAGCAGGCTCTTTAACAAATTGCTTTCTGATATTATCTTATCATTGAGCCAAGGAAATTTCTTTCCCTACTAGCATAGATTTGCTGTGGCAGTTGGAACAAAAAGCTGTAGCCTCTGAGTGAGCCAGCAGAGGATCTTAAGAAAATCACATCACATTTTATCTTCTACTGTAAATATTGTTTTCCATTTCCTTAAGGGTGGCTATTTTGCCAGAGGGATGGAGAACCATTTCCAGGGGAAAGTAAAGTTAGAACCCCAAATTGTTAGGTTGACATGTTAATTCATATTCCTTTTCTTGTGAGAAAAGAAACTGGGAAATTCTGGTTTGGCAGCTTGAGCACCTGTGAGTGACAAGCCTTTTGAGGGTGTGCCTCCAACTCCCACACTCTGTAGGTGTGGGCGGGTGGGAAGAGCACGGGAGGAGCTCTTCACTTCCCAACTTCAGATCCAGTGATTTCTCTGGAATTCACTTGCTTGTCAAGAGCACATGACAATCCATGAGTGACATGGGCTGCTATTTCTACAGTTACATTTTGAATGTTTCAGGGGTTTGACATTTGAACCTTGGCAAGAGAGCATCAAACGTTGGTTTAAAGTGCCAAAATTAGGAAACAATATCTTGTCCTGCTTTTTAAGGTTTGTACTATAAGCCAAGGAGTGTCATGATTTTATTCTTACATTTTATTGGTTAGCTGTTGAATTTAAATTTATTACCATTTGAGTAGACTTCTTCATTACTGCAGGTAAGGAAAGGTGAGGCATAGGTCTTTCTAAGATGATAGTGGACACTATAACTTATCCCATAAACCACATTGCCTCTTTACCTCCTTATTCCATCCTTAAAAGCATGGCATTAGATAAAGTAGATAAAAGACAGTGAAAGTCTTGGACCTATTACACTGATTTAGATGTTACCTCATGTCCAGAAATACAGTACAAGCTAATCACAGGCTTAAGAGTAATGTCAACAGCAGGGGTTGTGCACTGCAGTCCTGGCCACAGACATCTAATCTCTCTTCCCTCCTTTTTCCTATGTAACCCTTTGTTTCTCATGGCACTGGCTCTGTCTCCAGACAACCCCCAAACTTTCTTCCCCCACTGATCATCTGAGAAGGTATGTGTGTCTTCCACCAGGTACAAGATCCTTTTTTTTTTTTATAATTTTTTCCCTCTCTTTTTTTTTAAAAGAGAGAGTGAGAGAGGAGAGAGAGAGAGAGAGAGAGAATTTTTAATATTTATTTATTTTTTTTTAGTTGGCGGACACAACATCTTTGTTGGTATGCGGTGCTGAGGATCGAACCCGGGCTGCACGCATGCCAGGCGAGCGCGCTACCACTTGAGCCACATCCCCAGCCCCCCCCCTTTTTTTTTGATGGTGGTTTTGGGGATTGAACCAGGGCCTCATTCATGTGAGGCAAGCACTTTACCATTGATCTATACACAAAGCCTTTCTTATTTTGACAGTGTCTCACTACATTGTTCACACTTGCCTTGAATTTGTGATCCTCCTGCCTCAGATTCCCCAGTAGCTGGGATTATAGGTGTGTGCCACCATGCTAAGTCCTTTAATTTTTATTCTAAATTCAGGTTTCTGCTTCTTTATGCCCTACTTCCAAGAAATAGTCAATGAATGGAAGCTTTCTAGAGTTACTGAATTAAGGTGAGACTGGCAGCAGCTTGTTACCTTTCCCCATTTAAGGCAATTGAGAGAGAAAATTCAAATTACTAAAATTCATGATGAAAAAGGAAATATCACAATGGACACTACTGAAATAAGAAGATATTTAGAAACTATTTTGAAATTTTATACTCCAGTAAAATGGAAAATCTCAAAGACATTGACAAATTTCTAGAGACATATACTCTACCCAAACTAAATCAGGAGGGCACACACAATTTAAACAGATCAATTTCAAACAATGAAATAGAAGATGCCATCAAAAGCCTACCAACAAAGAAAAGACTAGGACCAGAAGGATTCTTGGCCGAGGTCTATGAGACCCTCAAAGAAGAATTAACACCAATACCCCTCAAATTATTTCATGAAATAGAAAAGAAGGGAACTCTTCCAAACTCATTCTATGAGGCTAGTATCATCCTAATACCAAAACCAGGCAAAGACACATCAAGGAAAGAAAACTTGAGACTAAGATCCCTGATAAACAGACATAAAAATTCTCAATAAAATTCTGGCAAATTAAATACAAAAACATTAAAAAGATAGTGCACCATAATCAAATGGGGCTTATCCCAGGGTTGAAAGGTTGATTTGACATCAACGTAACTCATCACATCAGTAGATTTAAAGACATGAACCATTTGATCACCTCAATAGATACAGAAAAAGCATTTGACGAATAGATGTTCAAAACACAGGGCCAATCTTAACCCAAGGAAGGGAACCTGGCTTTTGCAGAATTACAACATTGGTGAGTGAGAAAGGATGGAGTTAATTTCCTGAGGGCCAAAATTCAAATCTTTCTAGAGCACCCTGGAGGTCTCTGCTCCAAAAGAGAGTCCTAGCTGTGCAGAATAAAGCCACAAATGCACTTTTGAATTCATGGATTGATAATGTCAAAGGTGTCAGTGTTCCTTCCCCTTAGAAGTTAGCTCACAGAATTGATCATGGTTTCCCCATAAAAAGGTCCCTTCTTGGGGACAAGCCACCTGAGGCTACCTCAGGTCATCAAGGCCATCATTTGCTGTGTCATCATGCTTATCATGCTTTGATCAAACTTTTTCCCCCCAACATAATTAAACCTTCCTGTGAACGTATTTTTGGCAGTCAGTTATGGAGTTTAATTTTTCATGTTCCAAAAAAGAAATGTGAAATAAGGATCACCACCCACCAGATCCCTAATAGATTGTTAGTAAAAAAAACAGACTGTACTTGTATTGAATCAGGATTTTTAAAAAAATATGTTTATGCTCTCTAAATGTTATACTGTTATCAATTGAATCTTTTCATTCTAAAAGTCAAAATACTAAACATAGATGTCAACTCAAGGAACCCGGGCTACCATATATTTAGGTTAACGTTACATTTCCTAATCATAAGCTAAAATCTCTTTTCAAAAAATATTTGTATGTTGTTGTTAGGCAATAAATTAGATACATTTTGAAAATGATCTCTCTCCAAAGAGCTGTTAATAGGAGGAAAAAACAACAACAACAAAATGTTGAGTTTATTTTTATGTAAGAAGGTTTATTTGTGCTACTGGTTGAGTAACATAGTTTATAATGCTATTTACAGGAGGAAATTGCTAAAATATTGTAAAAAAAATTGTCAGTCCTAAAGATTGCAGATTGTAAACTCAGGGCTATTTCATATTGAATCCATATATCATGATATTAGGCACACACTTGACAATTATGAGATGGAACTGGTTTTAGTTAACCAGCAATTAGCTTTGCCTATGGTCTGTTGAAAATCTGTTCAGTTGGCAAAATTAGATTTATTATTCAAAGGAAAACCTAGGAGGTTATTTCAAATATTCACCAGAAATAAACTTCTTCCTCTGAAAAATATACATTTTATATATGCATATTTATCTATGTATGTGTATATAAGTAGATAGAGCGAAGGATATATTTGTAAAGAATGTTCCCTTCTTGTCTTTCATATGCACTTGGAATGATTTATATAATTAAAAGATGAAGTAGAGCATAAGGTCATCTGAAAGCCAGAGGATTTTCATCGGTTCCTTTCTTAGGGTTGTTTATAAGACAAGTGATGTTGAATTTGACCTGTCTTTTTTTTTTTTTTTTTTTTCACCTAGAACTTACTTGAAGTTTTGGTGTGTCAGTAATAAAGAGTAAATCAAAGCACCAGGCTTTCTGAGGTGAAAGGCACATTTTAACAGCCTTCCATTATTTTGGGGATCTACCATGGACCTTCTAGCTTAATACTTTGGGAATTGTCAAACTTTGGTGGAGTTTGCCTAGGTATTAGCTATGCCTATGCTAAGATTATATGCAATTAACACAAATCTCTGCCGTTCTCCACTTCCACATGATTCTAGCTTACTACATAGTAGGGTTGAATTTTATGAAGTAAATGTTAATACTTATTTCTATTAAAACCATACAGTGAAGCAAAAGGGAGGAATTTAGTTATCTTGTAAAAAGATATGTACATATATATATATATATATATACAAATGAATGTAAGATTTAAAGAAACTTGTGTGATAATTAACATATTGGTAAAACTTTCAAAGACCAAATGTTTCCTTAGCTTTTCTTTATTCTATTGATGTTCATACTTCTAATTTTATTATCCTAAGAGCTGTGCATTTTAAACAATACAATATGAATAAAGCATATTAAAATGATAATCCAAGAAATGCATTTTTTCTCCCAATAGGAAAGGATATAGTCAAAATAGATAAATTCAAGGTCCTCTGTTGCAAGGCTAGGTGCACTGAGAAATGTGCTTCAGATGATCAGATGGACAGCAAAAAGAAAAGGGGACATTCTTTTCACCTTCCACATGTTTTAGTTTGGAGGAGGGTGATGCTGCTCAATGTGTATAACAATTCCAATTAGAGTCTGGTCCAAAAATGCTGTTCTTTGATTTGGTCCCCTGATTTGAGTTTTTCTTTGGGGACCAGTTCATGGTTTTCATAGCCTTTGTTGATGTAGAATCCATTTTTACCATCACTTGCATAATCCGTCCTATTTATGGGGGGCCAGGTAGAGTCTTCTGCCAGCTTTTTTTGCCAGGTCCTATATTGACTTTTAGAGTAGAATCCAAATACTTTCTTGATCAACAGCCAGAACGCTCGATTCTGAAGGATGGCATCCTGGAAAATTAGATGGGAAAAACAGTCAAGTCACTGTGCAGTGTCTGTGCAGCCAGGCAGCTCCCCACACTTCCCCCGGGTTGTGCTCCTGGCTGCTGCTGCTGCTTCTCCTCCCTGAGGTCCCCTTATTCTTCCTTTAAGAAGTAAATGGTTGCTTCTGCTCACAGTTACCTGTCGAAAGCATATGGCCTTTCACCTATCCAGATTTTCTGGTTAAATCCTGGCTAGTGACTCACTCAGGATTCCTTTTCTGACAGACTGAAATGATAGCAATATATAGAAAAGGAAAACCCCTATTAATCCTGCTACTTACTACCAGCCACATACAAGGTGCCAAATAAATGTATGTTGAAGGAATGGTTGAGCTCTAGCTATCAAAGGGTTTTTGTTTTCCATTTTTTGAGTTCCCTTTTCTCTTTCTTCTCATGCTTATGCAATTTTCATACATTTATAATAATAAAATTGGTCACATTTTGCATTCCACTGTCTATACTAGACTTAATGTCTTGAATAATCTTTTAAAATAGTAGCAATAGTCTTTTAAAAGTTTTTATTTAATTTCAGTAAGAATATAGCTACCATCTTATTAATCATCTTTAATGACTGTATGGCATTTCTTCAAATTGATGTACAACTATTTAAATACGTGACAATGCTTCAGTCCTGTATTTTGCCACTGTAGGTACACTGAGATGAGTATCTTTGTACATGTTGGGGTTTTTGTCTGCCTTTTTGTTTGTTCAGTTTTTTTAAATCATTTTGTTGGTTCTTCTTAGTTATACATGACACTGGAAACCATTTTGACAAAATTATACAGGCAAAGGACATATCTTATTCTAATTAGGATCTCATTCTTATGGGTAAAATATAGTATCAAAATTAGAATTAAAAAATATGAAAAATTTAATTCTTATTTTATACAAGATAGTATATATTTATAGGTATGTAGCATATATATATATAAATAATATCTGTATATTATAGGTATATAGATACATATTTTAAAGTTTTATTGATTCCTTTTCCCAAGGGACTTACCTACCTGACTCTTATTTATTTATTTTTCTAACTCTCCCTTTGAAAAGCAGCACCTGAGCTTCATACTGTGTGGGTACAGTTATGTAGTGACTCCAAGCAGAAGACCCGTGTGAGAGGGGAAGACTTTCAAGGGTAGACATTGATAAGAACAAAGGCAACTTCCCATCTCTCTTCATCAGGGCTGTCCTCCTGAAGACAGCTGTTCCCTCTAAAAGGTCCTATTGAATTTTAGCAATGCAAGGTCACCTCATCTCAGCTCTCCTAGATTATTGATAAACATCCGAAAAGTATAATACCTTGATTTTATGTGGGGCAAAATTAGAATTAATTTGATGTTTTACTTTCTATGCAGAAAATACTAGTAGGCTTCAAAGAATTTTAAATCACTGTCTAGGGAATTTTCCCCACAGAGAATATATAGTTAAAAAGAAATTAATAACTATAGTTTGGGGGACCAAAGTAGCTGGTAAAAAAAAAGGAGCATCTGTTGAGAATAAGACCCTTTATTTGTTTATCTCTCTGGAAAAATAATAAGAAACACAGAAATTACCTCTACAAAGAAGGCAACACAGAACTGGGTAAGGGCTGCCACCAAAATCGAAACTCTCCATGATGTTATGGTTGGGATAAACTGTAGTAAAAGAAATACCATCATTATGCAATACATTGCTTATGTTACACTTTAAAAATACACATATCAATTATCTTAGTTTATGTATTTAGCATAATTCTCTGAGCTTGTGTGTGTGTGTGTGTGCACATTTCCTTCTCTACTCGACAGATGAGAAAACTGAAAACAGGCAAAGGACATATCTTATTCTTACCCAAGCACTGACTCAAAGCCAATAAGTAAAAAGCAGAGCCAGAGTCCAAATGAGAATGGAAGGACTCCTCTTGGCCTCTGCCTCCTCCATGGCTGACAGTATCTATTGATGAAGTGTGCCATGGGTGGCAGATGTGAGAAAGAGGACACTTTGGAGCCTCTGTGTCTTCATTTATATCCTCTGAGAAATGGGAAAGTGGGGATAAGATTTACTCCTTCAGCTACTAATTACTTTCCAATTTTCTTCTAATTCAAAGCAAAATCTACTTGGAATTCATTTCTTTTTCAGTAAAATTGACACATCATAAAATCTAAAGGGGGACAGAGATACAGGCTTATTTTGACAGACTAAGTACATGTGTTCTTGGCTCCAAATTTAATGGCTTTATGAAAATCTAGCCCACCCCCCCCCTTTAAAGATAAAAATGTGTCCATTGATCAACTACACTTTTTTAATAGATGCAAGAGTCACCATTTCCCATGGTTTTTCCCACAGTGAAAAGGTAGTTAGGTGGCCCCATTTCTGACCCCATAGACTAGAATTTGGATGGATGATTGTGTGTGGGACTGAGCTCTCCTGATGTCAATAACCACAGCCCCCATAGTGTCTAAATGCTCACCTTAAATTCTCATCCCTATCCTGATATGAGTTATTTCAAGATAACATGTGGTCATTTTTTTCCTGAAGTGGAGACAGCCTTTAAAAGGGTTGTGAAATGCTACACATTGGGTGGAAGGTTGTTTGGAGAAGGTGGCTCTGATCCCAGTAGACAGAGAATCCAGCCCAGTAGGATCTCAGTGCTGCCACCTCCCTGATCCATAAGAGCTCTTCTCCAACCCTTGACCTAGGAGGCACTTGATTTGGAATTAATTACACCATGGCCTTCCTTCCTAGCTTCTAAACTATTTGAGGGCAGAGACCACATCTTATTCATCTTTGTAAACCTTGCACCAGGCATACTCTGGAGCTCCACCATGTTTGGTAAATGAATGAATGACCTGATGATCTGAGCTTTCATTTTCTAGCTGCTTCTTCCTCCACAGCTTCTCTACTCTTGCAAAGAGCCTTCCTGCCATCATCTAACTAGTCTGCCTATTAAATGCCCTCCACAAAACCTTCAATGACTCCCTGTTGGTCTTGGCATAAGTCCAGACTTCACTGCCAGCCTTGTCCATCCAAGCCTTCCTTTAATCTTTATTCTTTTCCCTCATAATCCATAGCACACTGCCACACTTTTGGCAAATCCTCTAGCTCCTTTGTAAAGCAAGCCTTGCTTTTGATTCTTGCCACCCTACATTATTTGCATTTCCAAGACAGAAGAAGGCCCTTTCAGCTCCCTCTGCTTGTGCCTAGGATTTTTCCTTGGTCAGAAACATCCCTGTCTCCAACCCAGCAAAATCCAGCTTGATTCTGGATCCCAGCAAGCTGCATGCCCTCTGTGAAGCCTTCCTGGACAGCTATAACCTAAAGTGAGTGCTGCTTCCTATGTTCTTCCCAATGCTACCTTGAGACTCTCTTCAAGCATGGATGGCATCAGGTGGCCCTGTCATCATCTCACTTAGCTGTGGTTCATCTTCACAACAAAACTATAGCCTGAAAGTCAGCAGCCAATCCTTCTCTTTCTTCAATATCTCTCACTACAACGGTCCAAGAATGGGTTTAATAACATCTTTATGAGTTTAATTTTAACCCAATATATCCTGGATCAAATGACGTTGACTGATTAAAAAAAAAAAAACTCCATATAGTCAATGTCTTATAGGACAAACATGTTTGCTTATTCTTTTATCCTTACAACAATATTATAAAAGATTTCTATTATGTGTTTAAAAACATTAAAGCTGGAGCATTATTGTATTAATGCATTAATTTTATTGTACTGGTATAATATACAGAATGAAGTATTCAAATATAATATTTTCTGAATGAAATGAGATAAATGTGCCCAAATGATAGTACAAGTAATATGAAAATATGTGTGAGATATAGAAATGCTATTTGTCTAAATATAAATAGTCTCACATATTTAGTGGTCTGAGAGAATATGGTAATAACTGAGCTGCAAAAACAATGTAAATATGTTCCATGGTGCATATGAATCATGTCAGATATGCAAATAAATGATACTTACCTCCATTCCCTGGTATATATCTTGAAAATCAGAAAACAGAAGGAAGATTGTGAGGCCCGAGGCAGATATCAGCAAAAATGAAAATATATCTGAAGAAACACCAAACATTATTTTTAGATGCTAAAAGAATGTTTCATATAATTTGGCACACATTGCAGAATCAATTATCTCTGTTGGGCAAACACTGGATACATCTTCAGATGTTTTGATATATGTTCATATGTTTTAAAATATGTTCAATGCTTATATGATAAAGGTGATATATTAAAATCTTTCCTGAATAAGGCTGAAAGTAGAAGGATGTTCATTAAAGAAGAATGTCTATAGGAACCTCTGTAAGGGAGTTGCCTCAACTGTGGATTCCTGGAGGCTGGGACATCCTGTTTTGACCATCTGAATGGTCACCAGAGAGGCCCTGGTGCATTAGCTCCACCTGTCTAGTGAGCCCTGCACATAAGGAATGAATAGGCCTCTTGGCAGCATCTCCTTCTTCACTGTTAGGAGAATAAAGTCCCAGAATCTGTGATCAATGTTCAAGGCCTTCACCAATTTGGTCCCATCAGCCTCTCTAAACTGACCTCTGACTGTTCTTTTTAGGTGCAACAGAAAAGTTCAACCACGATACCCAGCACTTCCACAGAGTCCCAGTTCTCTGGCTTCTCTGCCTTTGCTCACAAAATGCTCTGTGTAGGCAAAATTCTTCCTGTCTTGGCATAGTCCTTTTTTTCCCCACTTAATGAGCCCAGTTTAACTGGCACTTTCCTTTCAAAGATCCCCTAATTCTCCCTTATGAAGTTTATTTCATATGGTACATATCATACTCAGCCTAATCTTAATTTATCTAATCTACTAGGCTGTGATCACTTGGAGCAATGTTGGATGTGGGCACCAGGGACTCTGACTTGAAAAAAATAAGTGAGTGACACATATATCTACTGAATTTCCAACCTGCCCAAATTGCTTTACTTTGAGGAGATAAACTTCCCCAGATAAACTGTTCCCAAATTATTGCTCATATCCCTCAAAGCCCAACATCTCCTGTCGGTCAGAGCTGATAGCACAGCACTTCATAAATAGTGCCTTAGAAATGTCTTTGATAGGAATATCACCTTTAGGTTAAAACACTAGAATTAAATTGGTGTTGTCATGATATAAATGACCACAAGGGTTTCCTTGAACTCTCCCAATGTCATGTGTTCTGGTGCTGATGGCCTACTACACATCTCAGTAATGTACCAACTGAAAATCTGAGACAAGTGGTCCTCTCCAGGGGGCCCTACTTTTGAAGCCACACCCTTACACACCTACACTCGCCCTGGTTCTCATCCATGTCTCATTTCTTGCATATGATGCAGTGCAGGACCTCTCAGAAGAATGTTCAGGATTGTTCTAGAGGAGTGTGAAGCAGGGAGGAGAAAAATGGGAATTGCATCTCCCCAAATAAAACAATCTACTCATGGTTGTGGTGATAAAAAGATCCCAGGAGACAGCTGTACGGCTCTTACATACACTTCATTGTTTGGGAGGGGCAGGGACTCAGAAGCTGGTAAGAGAAGGATGCCTCACAAAGGCCTGGTCCTCCTATTTGACAATAGGAAGGAAATTGCATTATGTGCACAATATATTTTATGAAAAAAGTTTTAAAAGAGGTAATCCATAAGAATCCTTAAAAATTATTTCAAAGGAAGAATGTAGAACCAGATGATTTTACTAATTATTTCTTGCAAATTGGCAAGGAAAGGATCATTCCTACTAAAAAAAAAAATTATAGAAGAAAGAAAAACTTAAAGAATTTTCAAATCTATTACCCAAGCCTAACAAACCTAACACAGAAATCTTCAGAATCCCATATGAAATGTAGATTTTAAAAAACTATAAAAATTCAACTTAGTAAATGTATAATCCACCTCAAATTAGTAGGATTTGTTCAAGAAGACAATTTGATAATAAGCTTCTTAATATAACACATTCTAGCAGTAGGTTAAAAGAGAAGAAAGAATAACCATCAAGACAGATCATGAGAAGGCATTCTATGAAATATAGCTCCTGTTTTTTGATTAAAAAACACTATTGATTAACTGTAAAAGAAGGGTATTTTCTTTATATGAGGTGGGCTACCTTGCACCAGTATTCAGTCATATTTATGAATGAAAACTACTAGAACTATTTTATCAAGGGGTGAAGCTACCTATCCTGCTATTGTTTAAGATTGTCCTAGAAGTTCTGGACTATACACTAAGATAGAAAACAGGGGCATGCATTCTAGTTATGGGAAATGAAGAAGGAATATTATAGCTAGCTATTATTAGTACCTGTATTTCTAGAACACTTGAGATTCAAAAGTTTTTAGAAAGTTGAGAAAATGAGGCTACACTAATATTGCCACTTATTAAAAAATTTATGAAATTATAATTGTTAAAATATAGTGAAAGATCAAAAATAGACTGGCTGGCTTATCAATGGAACACAAAAGACAGTCTGGAGTAAATTACATATAATTTATATAACATATATATATATATATATAACATATATAATATAAATTTATGTAATATAAATTATAAGAAAATAATAAATACATGTGAATAGAGGTATGATATTAAATACTCAATAGTCAAAAAAAGTCTGCTACAAAAACTGATTGACTAGTTGGATAAACTAATTTGATCCCTACCATAAAAATGTACCAAAATTATATTAGATTGTTTAAAAAACACTAAAAGAAATTTTTAAAACTACACAGTGTTAATCTATCCTACTTTACAATTAGAAAAACTTTCTGTGTATAAAGGAAATGGGGAAAAAAACCCATAAAAGAATAAATAGCTTACACAGGTAATAAGGAAAGTAACAGTAATCCAATAGAAAAAAATAAATAGATGTAAAAATGTACATAGACATTTCACAGAAGAAGAGATGGCTAGGTATATGAAAAATGTATTTAATCCTCACTGAAAATCAAAAATTGCAAATTAAAACCAAATGAGAGATTATGTTTAAAAAGTCTTATTTGACTTGACAAGAATTTTCTTTTTTATTTCCCATGTTGGATATGCTGCCTGAAGCAAACTCTTTCCAAAGGAATGATAGGACTGAAATTGGTACAAACTTTCTGAAAAGCAATGTAAGTTTTATACCAAAAGTATTTATAATAACTATTGGAACAGTTGCATGGTCATCAACAGGGTGACCATGAGTCCTCTTTTGCTCAGCCATTTGGTGTTTGAGCCTGGCACGATTATCAATCATGGTTTTCTTTTAACTCTCAACAGTGTCTCTGTGTTTTGGAACAGAAAATATTCTCTGGCTTTTATGCATAAAGGTCTTGATTGTAGCTTTGAAAAGTTTTTTTTGGGGGGGGCGGGGGTGCTCATTTTTTATTCACTTAGATGAACATGCTAGGGAAGTAAATAAGAATTTTTGAGTCCCTAATAAAAGTGCTGGACCCTTTCACATGAAATTCCTCATGCAGTTCTCCCTGAGGACTCACTTTCTACAGATGAGGAAATAGGGGCCCAGAATGAATGGCTACGATAATTTCTTCAATACTCTGAAGTTACCAAGGGGTCAACTTGTAGTTGAATTGGTTCAAACCCTTTTACAAAAACAATGTGGCATATATGTTTGTGCTTAAAATGATTCTTGGTGGCTTCCAATAGGAAAGGACTCATGTGACCATTGAACAGTGTCTGTTCATCTGCAGATGTGCAATTTTTTGCCCGGGGTTCTACCACCCATGACCATCACATCCAATATTCATTCTGCAATAATGAAATTATTTTCTTCTTCATTAGTAACTTAAAATTCTGGGAAGGGTGGGGATGAGATAAGTATTCAGAACCAAAAAATAATAATTAAATTTTATTTACTTACAGTTTGTGTAGATAGGTTTTCGAAATGGTTTTCCCTTAGAAAAGATGAATGCTACTGTGATGCAGTTGAAGGTGACAATGGGCCACAGTGTGGTAGTCTCAAAACTTAAAATTGAACCAGGAATCAGAGTTGCATTTCTAGTCCAGTTTCTTTCCAAACTCACATTGGATGAGAAATTACTTTGGTTGGCCAGGAAGCACTCACTACAAAGGAATTGCCAGCAGTTATGGAACTTTCAATTCTATTTTTAATCCACTAGATAAAAAAAATAGTTAATCACTACCCTGGGACCTCAGCTTTCAACCTGTTCCAGTTGGTAACTACCAAGACATTTTGTTCACTTGTTGCAATGACAAAGAAGAAAATTCAGAGGATGTCAGGATCGGTCTGTGGCATTACATTAAGGGCAAGTCTTGAAAGGGCTTGGATGACAATTTTCTAAGAAATTTCTTTCAATTCAAAGAGTAAATGTACCATGTGAATTGGATGTGTGTGTGTGTGTGTGTGTGTGTGTGTGTGTGTGTTCTTCTTCATGCACTATGGGAAGCCTCCTATGTCCTGAGTTTGAATCTCCCTACTTTAATCCTCTCTCCTTATATAGAAAAAAATCTTCCTGAACATTATGTGCTTCCTATGATGAGGTATGTAATTTATGAGCCATTTTGCCAATAAATTAAGGAAACTTTTCAGACTGATCTAGGAAACCTTCACATCCCCTTTTCGACCCCCAATTTTGTTGTCATCTTTTGTCACTTCTCTCACACTCCTTACACCCCTGACAGATGGGATTATCCCCTGTTCCTAAAATGCCACAGTTTGCAAACTGATAAAATTGGCATGTTCCCTTTAACTGAAGTAGCACTTACCTTTCAAATATCACTATATTTAAAATTACTTTTACTGGGAAGTGAACCTAACACATTCTATTCTTCCCTCTATTGCTCATTTAGCTCATTATTTTGCAATGATTTTGTTGATGTATTATTATTTTCCACCTGAGGGGTATGATTTCCTTGAATATGGAATTTTTCTTTTGATTTTGATTTGTTTTGTTTTACTTAAATTTATAACAAATCCTTAGGCACAGTACAGTGGGGTCATATAATATTTACTCAGAAAAATGCTTGCATAAGATTCAGGATTTCCCAGTCCTGACTGGTGTATTTTCAGTGGTCTTTTTTCTTCCTCTTCTTTTTTGTTCTCCCCCCAATAATAAAACCTATACATTATTTTCTATTAGCTTTCTTCTTTAGCTTGAAAGTTTATAATTACTATTATAACTTTATTGATAAGATTCATTCTCCAATTGTAAATTCAAATACCAGACTTAAAATCACTATCCTGAGCTCCCTAGGGTCCAGAAATGTGCTTTGATATAGTAGATGTCCAGTTAATGTTTGCAAAATAAACCCTTGGAACAAAGGATCAGAACTCACATTCTTGCACACACATACACACACACACACACACACACACACAAATAGACAAATACCAAATAGACAAATAGATTAGATGGGCTGAATTACAGTTGACCAGTATTGTACAGCCAGTTAGGGATAGAAGCAGAACTATCCCTATTTCTTCTCCATTCCCTATTCACCACACTGTGGTTTCTATCAGAATTTGACGGATAGAGTGAGTGTATGCACTCCAATTTGGGGGAGGGGGGAATCTGGTTTTGAGTCTAAACAAGGTTCTGTACTTCAAGTAATACCTGAATTGCTGAATTTGAGATCTAAACAACAACCTTAGACATCATTTGATAGTTTTCCATATGAGTTTCACTGATTTCTGGGTTTCTGATGCCTTCACTCTCACAATGGTGGGAGGATGGGGTGTAATATGTGTGCATGCACCTTTCCAGAAAGCTCTTTTCCTGTTTTCTTTTAGGGTCAGGGAGGCTTCCTCAGAAAAATTAAAGTTTTCGCTTCTGTGATAAAGTTTACTTCAACTTACCTTTGATTTATATAATTAAACAAAGAAAGCCTAGGAGGTGAAGAGACTTTTCTTCAGTCTAATGTTCCAATTCCATCAGAACAACAATACCATCAACTAACATTTAATTGTAATGTTCATTGGAGAAATCCAAATTAATTTAAGCTAATCTCTCTGTATGGCTGTTTCAGGGACCAGCAAACTATAGCCCACAGGCCAATCCAATGTACCACCTGTTTTTATAAACCAAGCTTTATTGGAGCATGGCCACGCCCACTTATTTACATATTGTCTATGGCTGCTTTTGTACTGTAACCGTGGAATTGACTAATTGCAACAGAGACCATCCAGATCACAAAACCTAAAATATCTACTGTCTGGCTCATCTACAGGAAATGTTTCCCAGCCGTTGGTCTTTGGGAAATTCAAACCACCAAGGAATGGATAATTCACACAGTCAACCCGCTGAGAGATATACACATCAATCAGCAGTGTGACAGATCTTCCCCACCCTCTCCACATGGCTCATCCAGCACTCCACTATTAACTGTTTTCTGTTTTATCACTTGTGTTTTGAAGCATGGAGACTCAATTTTTGTTTATTAAAATTTTAGGATATATGTTTGAACCAAGCTATATCTAATTACATCATCAGAATGGAAAGCTAAGAAAATAAACTCACGCGTCTCGGTAGACCTCACAATACCAGGGTTGTTGCTTCACATAGAGAAATGCACAGACCTGCACAATGCAGGTGAAACAGGAATGCAAGAAGACGGAGAGCAGCAAAGGCGGAGAGAGGAGCTGTCCTGCTGGTCGAAATGGAGCCAGCTTTGGGTAGGCATGTGTTGAACTCACTGAAACACAAGCATATTTTTTCCTTTACAATTTCATCATTAAGAATAAAAAACTGAGATACACATTATCTTGTGTCTTGTACTAGAATTCAGATTCAGCAGACATGAGTTTAAGGTTTACAACTACATAAGCATAATTCTACACAAGCTTTCTCTCTTCCTTGCTTTACCCTTAGAAATGAAAAGTAATGCATTAAAAAGCCTGGAATTATTACATTTACCATACCACATGGCACACACATTTTTTCCACAAGCAAACAAACCAGAGATGGTACGTAAAAGAGGAAGATGGCCTTCCACATGGGGTATGCAACACAAATATTATCTCCCAGTGATGACAGGAAAGTGGAGAATTAGAATAAATAGGCATTTGGCTAGACTAATCTTTGTATGCTTGGTAATTAAAGAAAGCACTCCATCTATTAGGCATTCAACCAGCATTCTCTGAGCAATTCAATGTGCCAGGAACTGTGCCAGGAGTGTGTTCTGTTTCTTCCTGGATACACACATAAATGGGAGTTTTTTAATGCACCTTCCACTCAGTTAGGGGAAAAAAAAACCCAAAGAAAAATCTTGCTTCTAGATAAGAGTGGTGTATTGTGTTTTTGACGTAGGGTTTTTTTTTTTTTTTTAATTTAGGGATTGGAAATTGGCAATTAAAAAGAACAATTATTTTCTAAAAAGATGACTACATCCTTCTTAGAAGTCATATACTCTACCAAACTGATGAAAATGAAATGCATTTTTGAGACAGAGCAGATAAGTGTGGAGACATTAGGAATTAGAAACTTCATATTTAAAAATTATTGGTCGCCAAGAAAATGCAAATAAAAAATACATGACATACTGTCTCACACCACTTTGACTACTATGATTTAAAACATACAATAACAACAAAAATCGCAAATGCTGATAAGGGTATGGAGAAAAGGAACTTAAGTTATTAGAGCTGTAACTTAGCATAGCTACTATGGAGAATACGGAGGTTCTTCAAAAAACTAAAACTAGAACTACCATGATACTTCTAGGCATATATACAAAGGAAATAAAAGCATCAGAGAGAACTGATAGCCCATGTTTATGGGGGTGCTATTCATGATAGCTAAAGTATGGAATCAGGCTAGGTGCCTATCAACAAAGAAACGGACACACACTCACACTAGAGCATTATTCAGCCATAAAGAAGAATGAAATCCTGTCATTCTTCTTTAGATAGATGAAACCGGAAGACATTTTATTAAATGAAATAAGCCAAATGTAGAAATACAAGCACCGCCCGGTCTCTTTCATATGTGAAAACTGGAAAAAAAATCAACCTGAATAGTGATAACTGGAGACCAGAAAGCTGGGGGTGGGGGATGTGAGGGTGGGAGAGGGGTGGTTAGATCTGATCTATGTGCACTGTATTACGGAACAATCGCACTGAATCCCATTAATCTGTACAATTAATATGTATTAATAAAAACTTTAAAATAATCATGTTTCAGTTTTTGTTTCCCTTCCCTTTTCACAGCTTATCTCGGGTTTATCTGATAAACAGAAGGTAGAAGGTGGATGCTTATGTTTGCATTTGTGCACGTAGAGACAGGGTGGTAGGGACTGATGTTCAGTTTGGGGTAACAAAACTCTGAAGCAGGTCTTCATTGGTTCATTGTGTGTCCTGGGTTAGCCATTAAACTCTCTGACTCTTCACTTTTTTCAAAATGAGCTTGTTGAAATGTTTAAATGGTATCCAAAACTCCTTTCAACACATTTATTCCAAAGCTCTAAGACTGTCCACACTCTTGCCCTTAGCAGTTCCATCAGTGATTCCCAAGCAGGGTGGCAGGGTAGGGCCTGTGGAGTGTGCAGGGGGGAGAGAGACATCTCCTCAGACAATTTGAAGACCAAGGGAAGATGTTAATAAATTGCATATTAAAGAATTTGATGGGCCTTTGTCCTTACTTTCTGGGATGTTTCCTTCACATCCCTGGGTGCCAGGAGAATCTCTCTTTTTCATGGTGGGTTCTGATAGTTTATGCTAATAAGATGACTGATGGTACCTTTGAGGAGGATATTATGTTAACAACATTACTCAGGAATGGGGTTGGCCATACCGAAAGACCAACTGTGGGATTAGATCTAAGTTTTTGAGCCACCTATCAGCATGATCTGTAAGAGGTGGCTGGAAATTGAGCTCAGGCTTTGGTCAATGATTCAATCAGCCATGTTTAATAATGAAACCTTCAATAAAAACTCTAGACTCTGAGCTTCCCTGGTTAGCAGTACCCTGCACATTGTCATACATCTGTGTGTCAGGACGGTGAGGCATCCTGACCCCATGGGGAAATGACAATGGAAGTCACATTCAGGACTCCTTCCAGAATTTGCCCCCTGTGTCTCTCTCTTTGGCTAGTTCTGAGTTGTATCTTCTTGCTATCTCCAAAGTTGTATCTTCTTGTATCTCCAAAGCTTCATGAGCATAGTGCTTCTCTGAATTCTGTGAGTTGCCATAGCAAATTATTGTATCTGAGAAGGTAGTGGGAACCCTTAAATTTGCAACCAAGTGGTCAGATGAACCCCAGACTTGAGGCTGAACTCAGCAGTCTTGTGGAGGCTGAGCACCTCACCTGCAATATCTGGCCTAACTCTTGGTGGTTGCGGTCAGAAGTCATTGCTTGGATACACAGTGTGGGCTGAGGTCAGGGATGGAAGAGACCATATTCCCAGGTCACAGAAGGCAGAGGCTGAACTGTTTGGCATTCTCTCTGCCCTCCAGTATCCAAGATGGAATTCATAAAGAGGGTTTTGGAGAGAAGGATAGTGACATCTCTGTGCATTTGGCCTCTACCTCTTTGGTCAATTCTCTTACACATGTTCATTATAGTTTCTGGTCTTTTAATTTTATTTTTTAACAAAAGAATTGTGGTAGATTGAATTATTGGCTTCATAGAGGTGGAGTTAATTTGGGGCTTCACTGTGTGACATTGTGTAGCCAAAGAGATGTTAACATTGGTTTTAAGCATTCTTGCCTGGTTCACCTTGCTCTGCTTTTGTTCTCTGTGACTCTCAGGGAGAATATACACTGTCTCTCCTTTCAGGTTGTCCCTAAATGGAGAATGTAAAGAACTGAATCAAACCCCAAAGCATGACCAAAATCAACCCATCTACATTCTAAAGCATCATGGTTGTGCTGAGCAACCTAGATCCTCTGAATGATAGTCAGGCTATAAACCCATTAGCGGGGAGAATAACTGCTTGGGGGGCCGAAGCCCCCGAATGTTGGGAGTAGGTTTTATTTGGCATTCTTGTAGCAATAACTGGTTGATGTCTGTTACTGTTTGATGTGAGGTTTCCTTCCAAAGCTTTTGCCCCCCCCTCCCCTCCAAAGCTTCATGCTGCAAGAGGATTTGTAAGAGAAATGATTGGGTTATGAGCCTTAACCCAATCAGTGAATTGATCCTCTGATGGGATTTACTAAGTGGTAGCTACAGGTAGGTAGGGTGTGGCTGGAGGAGGTAGGTAAGAGGGAGTGTGCCTCTTAGGAATATATTTTGTGTCTAGGGAGTGGAGTCTCTCTGTTTTCTGATCATCATGTGAGCTGCTTCTCTCCACTACATTCCTCTGCCATGCTGTTTTGCCTCACCTCAAGCCCCAAGGAATGGAGCCAGCTGTCTATGGATTGAGACCTCTGAGACCATGAGCCCCTGAATAAACTTTTCCTCCTCTACAATTGTTCTGGTCAGGTCTTTCAGTTGCAGCAGGATAAAAAAAAAAAAAAAGCTGACTAAAACAACACACAGAGCATTGAATAAACTTACATAGAGTATTTTGATTTTTTCCATATTAGAGAATTCTAATATTTCTAACAGGGAATCTGTTTTCCTGAGTATAAATAACAACAAAAAGAATAAATACCATCTTGGGACACTTGCTAGGTTCTAGAGATTGTGCCAAGTGTTTTATAAATATCATCTTTATTCCCTGAACAAGCAACATAAAATAGATAAATTCTACAGATGATGAAAATGAGGTTTAAAGAAGTAGAACCCCTTGCTTAAAGAAGGCTAGTGAGTGACAGGGTGAAGATGTGAACTCAGGTCTGTCCGACTGTGAAGCCCCATGTTCTCTGCTCTGCAGCACATTGCAGTACAATGGGTTTCATAAATTAAACTGAACACAATGAGAAGCCCTGAAATACCAACTTGGATAGTAGTGCTGTTCATCCCTAAGCAGAGAAACTGTTCTGAATTGTCCAGATTTCCTTAAAATGATGATGACATATGCTATCGGACAGTGTGCAGAGGAATGCAAGCTTACAAAATCATACATTTTACTCAGAATTAATCACCCCATCCATGAGTTCCCACAGCACATTACTCACAAAGCTGCTATGATAGAGGGTGTCTTGCATTAAATTCAGTTGTTTACCTATGTACTCAGCAGCCTGTGAGCTCCCTGAGGGAAGAAACCCTGCTTTGTTTGTTTCATCCCTTACTAACTCTGGCATAGAGCTTGCTACAAGGGAAGATTCTGTCACTTCACGTTCTAGTATCAAAATGTAATATTTAATTGCTCAGCATCCTTTGGATGTCATGTAGTTGATTGGCTTTACAAAAATTTCAAAACATGCAAGTCAGATTTCTAGAGATTCATAAACCCATCAGAACTACATGCAAAATTCTGAGTGCATCTCATGACATTGCTCATAAGTACCATTTGCTAACCAACTGTGCCCCTGGAGCTCCAACCTCATGACGTGTCAAAGGTGAAAAGATTTTTATCTCCCACCAGCTTCTCCAAGGGGATCACATCCCAGAAAAGGTGCTCAGCAAAGCACTGGTGGGGTTTATGGAAGAAATATATGTCATGGAGAAATTCCCTCCCTCATCCACTTCTCTAGATACTGCCTCCTCTCATCTGCTGGAGTATTTGGCCTACATGGAGCTCAGTTATATGGCCCCACCTTCACTCACAGAAAATGACTGGCCTCATGGTGGACATTTTACTCAAGTGGGTCAACAAATTTCCTCCCTAAAAGGTTTGCAGCTGTGGCAATGAGAGACTGAGCTGATCACCTTGGGAAAAGAAGCAGAAAGGCTATGGAGACTCAGCCCTATTGCCACCCTTCGGGGAACATTTGCAAGGTCAATGAGTAGAAGCCCAGTAAGAAACAGTAAGAATGGAAAAATTAAGAGAGAGAAGATGGCTGTTTAGAAATAAAGGAAGTGAGCCCATTTTTGAATTTTCAGTGTTCTAGCCTCCCTCAGGCCTATGAGCTTCAGAGTTTCTGTTCTCAGGTGGCTTTTGGGTAGTTATGTTCCTAATCACCTCCCTTCTCTATCTTCTTGATGGAGTGTGATTGAATCTTGTGGAAGAGGAGAGAGATGTGGCTAGTTGAAATTTTCTTTAAGCGAGTTGCTACACAGATTAGCGTCCAAGCGGCCTTTGAGACATGCTCTTCCCTAATTGACTTCCCCTCCTGACTTTATCTTATTTTTCTCCTTGATTTTCTCTTTTATGTATCATTTCTTGTCTTATTGGCTGTTTTTGTATTTTGCCTTATCCTACGGGAACCCAACAAGATTATACATAGGTAAGTAAATAAACTAATTAAACACACCATGGCATTATCTTTTCTCAATATCAAGCCTCAAACTGCTTCCTTGGAAATGTAAGGAGCCTTGACAAGAGTCATTTCACACTGATTGCATCCAATTGTCAGTGACTCATGAGGGCTGCAGATGAATGTCTACCCTTCTCAGCCGTCAAGATTTTCTGTTTTCTGCCCAAAGCACCTTTTCAAATTTTATCTCCTGCTGCTTCTTTTCACGTACCCTACAGTATGGTCAAATTGAAAAACACTTACCCCATATTTATCAGCTCTTGCTCATGCTGTTTCCTTCTATTTGAAATGCTCTTCTTTTAGCAAAATGTTTTTGAAATCTATCCATCCCTTCTGTGTTGTTGTGAGTACTACGTGTTCCATCTCTAGCATCTCTCTTCTTTCTCTGTTGCTTTCTCCTCCAGAAACCCAGATTATCAAAAACAATCACTCTTTTCTCTGAACTCCCAAAGATCTGCTGTTTTCTGCCACTCACTACTTTTGACTTGCATCTCATTTTTTCACGCATGTGAATCCCCCACTAAACTCTAAACTTGAGAGATCATCCTTTTTAAGTCCCCCTTTTTGTGCCTTTACATGGAGTAAGACAAGAATGCTTGTGTATCAGAGTGTTGAGTAGTGCTTTTCTTGTGTGGAGAGTTTGGGTGAGCCATCTGTTTGAGGACAATAACTAGGAAGTGCCAATTTAGTGTGAAGAGATAAGATCCTAATGTTTCCATAGCACCTTATAAGGGAGACCCATATTGGACCTTCAACTATAAGCATCCCCTTCCCTGGCTCTGTGTATTGATTTAGCAAGGGAAAACCATAGAGATTATCAAGAGATTCATCAAGGGGAGTTGTTAGGAGTAGTATGAACTGTCATTTTCTTTCTTTCTTTCTTTCTTTCTTTCTTTCTTTCTTTCTTTCTTTCTTTCTTTCTTTCTTTCTTTTCTTTTCTTTTTTTTTTGGCAGTGACAGGGGGAGGGTACCAGGGATTGAACTCTGGGCACTTGACCATTGTGCCACATCCCAGCCCTATTTTGTATTTTATTTAGAGACAGGGTCTCACTGAGTTGCTTAGTGCCTGACTTTTTGCAGAGATTGGCTTTGAACTTGGGATCCTCCTGCCTCTGCCTCCCAAGCCACTGGGATTACAGTCGTGTGCCGCTACACCCGGCTTTGAACTGTCTTTTTCTCCTCAGTGTCTCCACAATCTAAGGAGAAGTCATAAAACCCACTCTAGGAGAGACTGGAAGTGATTTTGAGAGGAGGTTTGACTGTGCATGCTCCTTTTCTATGCAACATATAAAGGAGGGAGGGAAACAGTGAGATCAAGCTACACACTTATTGTCTGGTAGGTCAAGTAGATGTCATGGAATTTAGCCTGGCAAGAGCAACCCCAAAGGGATCTGCCCAATGGTGCAGCCTGCTAAAGTCTTTGTGGTATGTACCACTAGAACACAGCAGCAGAAAAGATTTCTGAAGGGTCAGAAAAAACATGTATTTTCATTTACTTCCATGTTAGGGAGTGGTCTAGTCCAGACCCATCCACAGGGAATCTCTGAAGAACTCACAAGTGAGCACCACACAGATTGCCTGAGTTTGCTGTGTCAGAGGCATTTGACAGGACAGAACTACAATGCCTCCACTTAAGTAAGAAGAGCCCTGCTCTTGTCACTCTTATTCCCTGAATAAGGGAGGAGACTGGGTGAAACAAGGCAAATAAAGAGAGGACATGGCCTTCTCTTCCACTGCTAACTCCAAGCCACAAGTCAGACTTGATCTAGGGGGAGAAAAGCTTTGAACTGGATAAAAATGTGAAATATTAATTTATGATACCTGGATTTTTCATATCTAAAGATGAAAGTCATTTTAATACTTGGAATTGACCAGGAAATGACCTGACTGTGGGAGGATGGAGCTTGCAGGGAGGGGAAAACAGAAAGTTTGAAGGCAGAGAGTTAAGAGCAAGTAAATGAAAATACATGTTTTGTCTCCACGCTCATCTTCACCAGTCTTCTAGAGGGCAACCCATCTCCCAGACCAGCTATAGGTGTGTTGAATAATAACTGGACCCGGTTTGTCATTCTGATAGAGCATCCTGCTTCCCATTTAGCACCCTTCCAAGTCAGTCTTCTCTTAGAGGTAATCATGGTCCTTCCTGGAGTCATCCCAACATCCCCACTGAGCCCACCCTGGAATGAGAGACTGAGAGCTTCACAGGGTGACCAACTGGCATGATGATCAATAGGCTATTGTCATTGGAAAGAGTAAGAAGCCTCACCTCCATAATCAACCATGGAATTAGTGGGTAGGTCTCAAAGTAACTTTCTCAAGGTCATATAGCAATTCTGAGGCAAGACTAGAACTACTGCCCACATTTTAAGGTTTCTAGTGACATAAGTCTACCTAAATTCATTCTGATTCTTTTTAAGCGCTCACCAAGTCAGCCAGTCTTGTCAAAAGAAAAAAATAGTAGAGGTGCAGTGTGAGATCATTGAGCTCCATGTGAGTGTTTAGTGCACAGTGCACCATGATGTAGACTTCATAGGTATCCTCAGGGATACCTGAGGACATTTCACATGAGGAAATTATTTATTAAGTACATTGCCAAAGGTCACAGAGGTTATTGGAGGACTCTCTTACTTGGGTCCAGATACAGAGTGGTAGAAGATGTCCATGGCTTCGACCCCACCCCCCACTGCCTGCCATATTAGTTCTTGGAAACTCTTAGCATTCCTTTTTAGTTTCATTCATAAATAAATCATGCAAATTGCTTAAAATGCCCAACATCATAGAAGCAATAGCATTGATTCAAAATTATTCAGTCATCTGAATATTAATAGCATATAGAAAAATATTTAATGGGCTATGAATAGACACTTCAACCCTAATCATCGAAACTGATATCATTTGTGTCTCTGAAACTGGTGAATTTTGTCATTTGGTTGATATAATAAATGACTTCAATATCAGTTTCATGTTTTAAGATGCTACATGAAATTCTCAAAGTTATTAATATCCTGCATGATCTGATGTTTTCTTGGTTATTTTTCATAGTACTCCATTGTTGAACCAAAAAAACGGGATGACAGTGCCATTCTTTTTCTTTGCCCTCTGTTGCAGCAGTTACCTTTCTCACTTATTAAGAGTTAGTATCAGGCCCTGAGTTCCTCGATCGGAAACACTTTATCAGTGTCACCTCAAAGGAAAGAAATGAATAATAGCTGTTGTAAGCCACACCTTGCTTTTGAGAGAATTCCACTAGAATAAAATGCTAGCATTTGTTCTCACATGTCAAGGACCTAAAAAACCCTAGTTTCACATCAATATGAAGAGAAAGCTGAATAATGGAAAGTGATCCTTAGGTTTTTAAAAATTCCCTTTCTAGATTTCTTATTCATTTTTCTCTCTCTCTAAGACAAAAACCTACAAAGAGCTTAGAACTTTTAAAGTTAAAACCTATTTGCTATCAGAATAGTTTACTATCAAGTCGGTACTTTAAGACTCAAGTCACCCCAACATCACTTTGAAAAGATTATAGGCAACAAGATCTGAGTAATTAGGATGCCACTTTCTCAGAAGTTGTTACTTGTGTAGGTAGTTCTAGAATTTCAGAAATAAATATGAGTAATGCAGTTGACTTTGCTAAAGAGCTTACTTGTTAAACAGACCATCAAAGTAATGGCTACGTCCTGCATGAGATACTGGTAATTCCCAAAGATCTGTAGCTGCTGAAAAAAGAAGGAAAAGTAAATGTAAGTGTGGCTTCTGTCATTACAGAGTGTCTGTATCATTCCCAACACTCTTTCTAAAGTTCTTAAGAGGTAATTGTTATTTTTCTCCTCTCCTCAGGAATCAAACAATTTACCTAAAATCATTAGCATCTCATGGGATGAAATGAGACAGACCATTACTTTCCCAGCCTTTAACTGAATTCCACATTAGCAATGGGAGTCCATCATATGGAATCACACTCCTATTGGTCACATTAATTCTGGCATCTGCCCTCTCAGCAATGGGATTCTCAGTAGAAGATTTTAAAGCCTGAAACCCCCTCCTTGAGAACACTAAACTTCAACATCAAAGCCTACTCACATTACAGACCAGATTTATGCACATGAAAAATATGACAGGCCTTTTAGAGAGTGAACCAAAGGCTCAAAGGTTTCTGGGTCAAGGTCCTTGGAGGACTCTCTTACTTGGGTCCAGATAAGCAGAACGAGCGACTTCTGTATGAACTGTGGTTGCTACTCCATCCGTAGAGACAAGTTCTGCTTTCACCTTTTGGAAAAGGGGTAGTTGGTTCCTCAGTGTCTCACCCTATCCCCAAACTCTAGTTCTTTCTGTCTTCTTTAGCTTTTTTCTTATAGTCTTTCTCTTCTTTCCCTTTCCCACCCCTGAGTGGCAAAAAAAGATGAAGCAGGGCAAAGTTTTTAATAGAAGCTTTAGTTTTCACTGTAAAAGCAGTTCTATGGAGGGCTTTGAAAATCAGCCCGTACAACAGCTCAGAAGCAGCTATTTGCCAAGGATTAAGACCTAATCTGTGTTGTTTTTGTTTGTTTGTTATTTGGTACCAGGGATTGAACTCAGGGACACTCGACCACTAAGCCACATCCCCAACCCTTTTTGTACTTTATTTAGAGACAGGGTCTCCCTGAGTTGCTTAGTGCCTTGCTTTTGCTGAGGCTGGCTTTGAACTCATGATTTTCCTGCCTCAGCCTCCAAAACTGCTGAGATTACAGGTGCGCACCACCATGCCTGGTCCCAATCTGTGTTTTGAACCCAGGATTCAAAATGTGAACCCAGGATTCCTGGCTTCCGGTCTGATTGTTCTCTCAGCCTGGCTGCCTTTTGGCCCTCCACATGTGACACAGCCCACAAGATGCCACATAGCTTGTGGTCTTCTGATTCACCTCTTAAATCTCCCAGGAAAGCAATAAAATAGCTCTTTTCCCAAAGCGTACTTTGAGACTGTTATAATCCTTTAACTGTCGAGCAAACTATCATTGGACTAATGAAGATCACTTTCAACCTATACGTGTTTCTTCCTTAGAATTAATTGATCTTAATGGCTATTACCATTTAATTTTAAGAGTTTTTTTTTTTCACCTTTTAAAGAGTTGCTAAGGTCTAACTGTGCAAGTTCTGGGTAGATGTAGGACTAAAACTCCAGTGTGGGAAATTTTTAGCATTCTAGCCTTTCAAAATCTGATTCAACAACTTCTCTCCTTTTTATCTCTTCTCAATCTTGCCAAAAATATTCCACAGTTGGAGACTGATCCATTTCCTGCAGAGTTATATTTAGGCTGCTCTGAAGCTCTCTTCATGCTCCAAAGAAAGAAACAGGGGCTTGGAGAGGTCAAAAGTCTCAGGTTATATGGAGAAACACAACACCCTAGAAAACTGATCCACAGCTACTTATTTCTAGCCCATATTTCATGCATCATTATACCAGGTCTCCAAGTTTGTAGGCACGTACTTCAAAAGATGTCATTTATGTATAAAACATTGAATTCTGTGTAGAAGCTACACCTCAGAGAATAAAACCAGAAATGCAGATATATAAATGCATTAGAACTGGGAAGAAATGATTTTCGTTCATACCCAATAGAGCAGCAATGTTCCAACAAACTGGATTATGCCATACATGATCAAGTATTTAAATACTCCAAAGGATGAAACCAGAGCAGCTCGGCCTTCTCTGTTTAGAATAAATAAATAAAAATAGCCGATTAGGTATGAGGCACATCTACTCGTCTTTCTTACATTTCAAAAAGAGTCTGATTTTTAACAGCCTGTTGATATATATTCACTTAATCACTGATTCATCCTCTCATATATTTAGTCATTCATTCATTCATTCATTCTTTCTTTCTTTCCTCTAGTCATTACACTAGTGGATTCTTGACTCACATTTATTTAGGCCTTATGAGGTACAAGCATTTACTGAGAGTCATGGAGGATGTAAAATGAACCAGGCACAGTTCTATCTTTCCTTGGAGTAAGAAGGCTATTGTGTACATTAAAAACACAACACAAGATTGATCAAATTACATTATGGGAATGTGTGAATATGACATAATGAATCCATTATCATGTCTAATTATAATGCACCCATAGAGAAAACACACAGTGCAGACATTAGGATTAGGTATAGCATCCCACATACTCCCTTAATTGTGACTCTTTATATCTTAATAGCACATGCTTCCTGGGAATGGTTGTGTGAGTGTTCTAGAAGCCCTTAGACACATAAGGCTAAAGGATGGGTGCTCTTACATTGTAGGAAGTGTGGGTGTGGTTCTGATTTTTGAGATGAAATCAGTTTTGCTGGCTTCAGTGTTCCAGGGAGAAGCTAGGGTAATAATCTGAACTGGCCTGGAGATCAAGAGACTGAGACTACAGCTAAAATTGCAATTTAGAAAGTAGATACTTCCTCTTGTGAAAAAAAAAAAAGTTTCCACTTGAGCTGTTTTTCCTTTATCAGAGTTTTGCTGGATGGTGGGTTATGATGAGACAGAAGAAACAGGAGGCAATAGCACATGACAGTCCTGCACCCTCCTCTTGTCAGGACAGAAACAAATCTGTAGGAGAGAGACCCACATCCACTTTGTTTCTAGGCCCAGTGACTGGACACCTGCTCTGCTTAAAGACTTTGTTAACAAAACCAGGACACGAAAAGGAAAATATAGGCCAAACTACTAGTCACTGTGCCTCTAGCAAGAGAGTTGGGGTGGGAGATGGGCCAGGTTGCTTTGGGCAGATGTTTTCCAACAGCCTGTGAGTTGCCACCATTTGTTTTCAACACAGATGATGGAGCAGAAGACAAGCTGAGAAGAGGCAAGCATGTGAAGCCTGGATGCTTTCCCCAAGTCTGACGTAAATACTGTGATTTCATCTTTTTTCTACAGTTGAATATAATTCCAGAAAAATGAAGGCACCCAGATTTAAAAGAAAATACTAAAACCATTCTGAGTAAAGGCTAAAGGGTAGCCTCCAAAATTACAACTATTCTTAATGATTATGAATTCTGTGTAGTTCACACATTCCAGAAACATCCATTGAATGTTCTGATGTACTAAGCTTAGGACTAGGCATGATACTTGATAGAGAAATGAATAAGACACAGTCCTTGCCCTTGACTTGAACTGTAACCATCAGTGAATTATGCTTCAAAGGATCACAATATGAAAGCCTGTGGGTCTGAACCTATGCATCTAAAATTGTACCTCATTGCCCTCCTGGAGTGCTTTTTCAGGCATAAGCAAGCATCTAGGATAGCAAAGGGTAAAATGAGCCCAACAGAGCTGAGCCATACCTAATTTTTATGATCTATGAAATGCAAAAGAAAAGAGTTTCTACCCTGAAGTCTTACTAAGCCATCTGCCACTATAGAAATTTTATATCATGACTCCTATTTCAACACAGTGGGTTGCATTCATAAATGCACTAGGCCACACGTGGGAGGAAGAACATCAGAAATTCTCCATTTGGGGTGGATCCGGTAGGCACTTTGAACAGCTATCCAGGAGGTCAAACTCCCTGCATAGGTCCACCAGCTCTGGCTCTCCAGTTACCTCTGTAACTCCCATCTGAGAAGAATTTCTCAGATGGGAGTTACACTATACTTCCCAATTACAACCCTGTTTCCAAAAGTGGCTCTCCCATTTCTCCCAACTGAGATTCTCTCTCACCTCCATTATGTTTACATAAGACTTCCTCATTCTTCAAGTCACTGAAACCTTCCCTTGTGGCTTAGAGTTAAAAGCCCTCTAAGATTATGGAACTCAATGACTGACTATAAGGACTAATCATCCCCAGGAACAAGAAATGAGGAGCTGGGGAAGAGGAGCTGCTTTGGTGGCAGAGGTGATGGTGTTAGTGGGTGGGGAAGGACACAGATACAGACGCCCAGGGTTTAGGGAGATACATCAGGCTGCCTTGCTGACGTGCATCCAGTAGCATGAAGCTTCGGACCTGACACCTTCCCTCCAGGGACCTGCTCATTTTGATGCACCAATGGACATGCTGAAGAATGTCACAGTTGTCTTTTTTTATATACACCTAAAAAATTGGTAACGGCACCCAGACCACAGACCACAAAGATGCCTAGAGTCATCCTCATGCTAGAGAAAACAAGGAAATAGTATTTATGAACAAAATATGAACTCTAGTGTCTTTTTCTGTACTGCATTTAAAATATAAGTAGAGAGAAAATCAGAAATGAGAGTGGAGTAAGGGTGATATGCTGGAAAAATAAACCACCCTTGCCTCCTTCCCCTTCCTGAGTCAACTGTAATATCTTTTATGTAAACATTTTGGATATTCATCAATTTTTTTTTCTGGAGACATACAATAGTGTCTGGGGAAGCTACCTCCAACTTTGGTTGGAGACCGTTACCATTTCAGCTCTTACTCATAGTTCTTATACACCAGCTACCTAGTGACATATTCCCTTTCTGCTTTCTTCAGAATAATGTGCTGGGAAGTATCCAGCATGGGAATTACAGGAGTGGGAAAGGAGGACCAGATTTTAAGTAGCAAGTTAATCTTTCAACCACCCACGTGACACACCCACCTATTCTTTAAAGCTCAGCAAAAGTCATTTCTCTTGGTGGCATTTGCCAGCATTCTCAAGCAGTGTTAATTGTCCTATCATTGGTGCTCCAACGGCACTTCACCCATACCTCTGTCCTGGCATTTATGTCCCTGAGTTAGAGTTGAATTCTGTCTGTCTTCAAAGACACCCTATGAACCCTTTGGGGTTCAAATGGGGGTGGGAGAGGAAGAAGTGGTTTACCTGATGAGATGAGGCACACACTCAATGTTGGCTATCTTCGAGGTGAAGGGGGAGGCCACTGATGCTTCTTGCTCTGATAGCGAGATGCCTGCATGAGCCATTTTCAAAGCCTGGAATGATCCAACCATGTCATACCTGGGACTCTTCAGGCCAGGCTATTCTCCATAGTCCAGCTCTACAACACTATACCTTCATTTCCTGGTCTCTGTTCATGTTGTGCCTCCCTAGATCCATAGTCACCAATGAGAGGCACCACCTAAACAGTGATCCAGAGGTAGAACGGTGGTATGGTGGTGTGTGCATGCATGTGCACACATGTTCACATAATGTGTTAGCCGTGGGGGTGCAGATGTCAGAAGAAATGGAAGCACTCATTCAGAAAGTCTATTCAGGGCTGGGTGTGTTGGTGCATGCCTGTAATCCCAGTGATGTAGGAGGCTGAGGCAGGAGGATTGCAAATTCAAAGCCAGCCTCAGCAAGTTAATGAGACCCTGACTCAAAATAAAAAAGCTAGCAATGTGGCTCAGTGATCAAGTGACCTGAGATTCAATTCCAGTACCCCCCCTCAAAAAAAATCATAGAAAGTGTATTAAAAGGATGACAGATTTGTATAGACTTTGGTTGGAGACCTTTACCATTTCAGTTCTTACACATAGCAGGTCATCTTCATGAAAAGCAGGGAGAGATGAAATCTCCACCTTTCCCTATTCTGAGTGATCCAGCCAACCAAGTAACTGCTGGGATGGGACATACAGCATTGTCACTGGACACAGAGATCAGGTCACACTTACACAGACTCATGTAATATTAGTATGTAGTAAATGTGTAGTCTTGTTGAAATAAGGGCTCATTTGTTTCTCATAAAGATAGTAAGGTGTCCAAATGGCCCACAGAGAAAACTGGTCAATAGCCCAGAAAACTTCTAGTCCCATAGCAGTATGGGCTTACAAGGAGATTTTGCATTTATATAGTTTTATAGAAACACAAAGTACCTGGCGCCATGACTGGTATATACTAGACTGAAGTTCAAATAGTTATAAGAAAATGTAAGAACATTTTCTTCTTCCTCTTTTATCTCTCAATGATTTTTCTGTCTCTGTTATATAATTGGGGGTCATCTACCATATGTTAGAGTTAGTTTATACATGATTCTTTTTTCCCTCACACAATGAACTCTTTGAAAGACACGCTATGTCTTTTTTAGCATTTGGTATCTTTGTTTTGTTCTAAACATCACAAGATTAAGAGGAAGGGATATCCATTCTAGGTTTTAAAGAGCAGTCTAAGTACTGCTCATAAAACATAAGGCTAAAAAATTCATAATGAATCTCCAAGGATAAACATAGTTTTTTTTTTTCACAGAACTTTGAAGAAAATATTTAAGAGGAAAGTATAACAAATATCTAGATCTTAAATACCTAGTAAGCTTTGGAAATGCAAAGGAATCTTCTTCTTCTTCCTCTTTGTTTGTTGTACTGGAGTTGAACCCAAGGCCTGGCACCTGCTAAGAAAGCTACCCCTGAGCTGTACCTCCAGCCCTCTCTTGCACTTCTTGACCCGCAATTAGCTACTAAAATATTTTCTTATGTACATAATTCTCAAGGTACACTATTGTTTCAATCATATCTTTAAAACTCAGCATATCAAATGCGGACTATCTTTTAATCATGTATGAGAAACAATCTCAGAAACATCTAATTTGGATTTTGCTATCATCGTATGTGATGACCAAACACATTGGTCTAAGATTTCACTGAGATTAAGAAAATTTTGATAAGTCTAACTCTAAAAAAATTAACCCCAGAGTGGAAGTTTGTCAGGAATAAATATAATTTACACATAACTCAAAACTAAGAGTTTCAAACTTTTCCTTTGCTCAGACTTTTTCAGCTAAATGCTCTCAAGCTAAAACACTTCACTTCCCTGAGATGTCATTTCCTTATTGATAACAGGTGAGATTTAAACCAACTAATTCCTGTGAAATCCCTTATAGGTCAGAAATATGGGGGGGGGGTCGGTAGCATTCCCTTGTTTATGTCATTCCAGGAGTTGCTAGAAAACAGTGAAAGGGACTCCTCATTTTACTTCTCTCTACTTCGGACCTACACTTGGGTAGAAGAGGGCATCCACAGCAAAATGATCAGGTGGCTGCTGTGGAAAGATGAGGAGACAACCCCAGGGGACCTCGGGGCCTCTAAAGGGACACTGAGGAACTGCCCGCATGGGCAAAGGGCATCTCTACTCACTCCACAGTCGTTGGCTCCGTCTCCGCACATGCCCACATAATAACTGCAAGGAAAAGGATGTGAGAAATCAATAGCTCAACACGGCACTCAAATCATATGGAAATCATAACTAACTCACATACGGGGATGGGGTAGGGTGTGTATGTGTGCCTCTGCACATGCGTGCCACATCCTAAACACATGTGGAATCAGGATGAAGGGAAATGACTGGAGAGACATAGTCCCAGAGGGGGAAGGACATTACATTATTTAAATTGTTTCAATCAATCACAGAAATGGTTGTGATAGTACCAAGAACATTGGCAAAGACAGTAATCATACACTGCAGAAGAAGTCCTGTTTGATTTTAAAAGGAAGGGATAGCCATTGTAGGGTTTAGCCCAGAAAACCTCTAGTCCCATAGCAGTATGGGCTTAAAAGTCAAGCTTAAGTGTGCACAGTCATGATTGTAGCACTTCCTGCACAACTTAATACAGAGCTCACAGCCTCAGCTGGCTGTGGTTTGGTTTAAGAGTTCAGATGTTGGGATGAGAAACATTTGTTACAGAGTTTCACATATATAACTGGAGACATGTGCACAGATTCTTGATGCATCTCAGTGACAATGAGATAATATGCTTCCCATCTATGACAGTTTGATATAAAAACAGGATATAAATAGAAGAACAGAAATTAAAACTGCTGTCAGGGAAAAGGAATCTCTGATACAAGACACAGTCTGCCCTCAATTATCAGTAAATAATACATTATAGGTATTGATTAATGGCAATGCTGAATGAGATACAGTGGCATTTTTCCACAAATGGATAAAACTATAGAAGTCAGTAAAGGAAAAAGTCAAGTTCCCTTATAATATTCTTTCACAAGCCCTCTGTAGGCTGTGTTGCACACAGTAGCCTCCTGAAGTGTTAAGTCTGTTACTGGGAACTCCCTGGGGCACTCCCCACAGGGATTGACCGGCCTGTGCAGGTGAACTTCCCCTCAAGCTCTGCCTAAGATCCCACCCAGCACCTGAGATGGGTGTGACCTGCCAAGATGTCAACCAACCTGCTGACTGCAAGACATCAAGAAGTAAGACTCTGTCCTTGAAACCTAACCCCTGCCTTTGATGTGCCCCCCCTTAAATAAACCATGGAGGCATTTTGTCTTTGTCTAGTTCAAGAACCCATGTGGACTAGATCTATCAGGGGCTTTGCTTGTGTAAATATATTTATGAGTGTTTGTGTTTTATTATTGGTTAATTATTGGAGGTATTAAAATTTAGTGTGGCTTAATTATTTGAGATATTAAGATTTAGGATGAGAAACATTTGGTATATAGTTTCACAAATATAACTGGAGACATGTGCACAGATTCTTCACACTATTTAGGGTGGCTTGGATTCTTCTGGGCAGAAATACCCACCAATGAGATGCTGGCCATCTTCCCCTCAAAAATATTCTTATTATCAGAACATAAAAAATTACCCTTTTAATATGTCAAAATGGTCAAAAGTATACAAATCATACAGCTGGACCTATTTTTAGTCTAGTTAGAAGAAAATCACCCTATAAACATTTGCATATGTGTGACAAGACTGTCCACAACTGCCTTCCCTTCTTCAGGTTGAAAGTGTGTGTTCAGCCTTACATTTTCCAGTGTTCCCTGAATTCAGAAGGAGAATCCAGACAGCCCTGTGCACATGGACAACGACAGAAGCACAGAGGAGGAAGAGGAATTGAGAGGACAGCTCTTTCCACAGCAGCAAGGGCCTCTCTGAGTGAATTTTGTTTTAGGGGAGCATAGCTTTTCAGAGTTGAGACATTTGAGGCAGAGAAAATTACTTTCTTCAGCCAGCATCATGGAATGACCATGGGCTAGTTATTTTAGACACTGGTTGGTTATTCATCCTGAAAGCCACATGGAAGTTAATAGGCAGTGTTAGAGACTTCCCTATGGATATGTAGCAGCCAGATTCAAGGGGAAAGGCAGTCTCCTGATTTCACTGAGAACTCATCAGCAATTATCTAAAGTTTAAACTACTCTCTGTTCCTTTTTGCTTCTTAAAATCTACAAGCCAAAGACAAACACTCCCAGCAAGTAGCAGGTGGATCTGGTCTCCGCAAGAAACATTTTGCTCTGATGTTGAAGCCAGAATTATATAGGAAGTCAGTATAGATCGGTAAATCCAGTCAGGCTGGATTAAGGAGGCTAATTTTGAGTGAGACCCGAAAGTTAGAGACCATCCCCTGAAGAATTGAAATGTTAATTCCTTCAGAGCCCTTCCTCCATCCTTATCAAGAACCTGCCCCTGCTCCAACCTGTTGCCAGGGTAACCTGTCCCTGGAATTGCCTCTCCCTACAGGGAGCCACAAGGTTATTAATTAATGTGTCCTTGGCTGCTCCATCCTGCCCTTCAGCCCACCTGTTTCCCTCCTTTTCCCACCAAGCAGCATTTCCTAGGCCTAGTCTTGCATGCAAGAAGGAGAAAGATAAGGGGAAGAGGGCAGGAGAATAAAGGAAGCCTGGGACATAAAAAGGGCAGAACACCTTGCTTCTTGGGCTACCAGGATACCAACTATGGCCCCCTTCCCCCTCCCAGGAGAAGTCTATGTTACCCCTTTTTAAATAAACCCTGCTTTATATGCTTGCCTCAGCGTGCTTCTCTAATGTTCAAGCTTCAACATGTGAGGAAGCAGGATTCGTCACCGATAACTCTTGGTATTAATGTGATTTGGTCATGCCTTTTTTATACCTAGATTGAACCCAGGGGGCGCTTACCATTGAGCAACACCCCAGCCCTTTTTATATTTTATTTGTAGACAGGATCTCACTAAGTTGCTTAGGACCTTGCTAAGTTGCTGAGGTTGGCTTTGAGCTTACAACCTTCCTGCCTCAGCCTTATGAGCTCAAGAAATGAGCCACCATCCCCAGCTCATCTGTATTTTTGAGGGAGAGAAGGAAAGATCTGTCTTTGACTTTGACCTCTATATCTAATCCCTGCCAGGTGCCATTTTGCTTTTTTCCCATGAGGACTGGAAGGTTACACATCTTCTAGAGGATCTGATGATTTCAGGTGGTAACACATATGCTTTCACATTCTGAGCTACACAAACCCCCCATTGCTTCCTTTCTCCACATCTCGGCAGAAGATCTTCCTCTAAGACACACTAAAGTGTATCTTGGGCCACAAAATGAATGTTGTTGGAGATAGGTAGCCTCTTTAATGGCTCTCAGTGGTCGCCACCCACTGACACACTGCTGTGAAATCTACTCCCTTGAATGTGGGCTGGACCCATTGATTTGCTTCTAAGGAGGAGAAGGCAGCAAAGATGACAGGAAGTCACATCTGAGATTAAGATATGAGAATCAGCAACATTCTCTCTCTCCCCCTCTCCCTCTCTCTGATTCTTCCTACTTTCTCACTTTATGGAGGCTAGCTACCACACTATGAGCTTTCTTATGAATGGCTCACATGTCAAAGACCTGAGAGTATCTTCTTCCAACAGCCAGTGAAGAGCTAAGGCTGTTAGTCCAACTGCCCACAAGGCACTGAATCCATCCAACAACACGTGAGAGAGAGAGGCTGGTGGCACACCTCTCTTCTATGGAGCACTGAGAAGACAGCAGTCCTGACAGACACCTGACGACATCCTTGTGACAGACCCTGAACCAGAGACTTAATTAACTAAGCCAAACCTGAACTCCTCACCCACAGAAAGGTAAAATAATAAATGGTGTTATTCTAAGCTAAGGATTAGGGGAATTTGTTATGCAGCAATAGGTAACAAATACATTCTCCTTTCATGCGTACCACTTACTTTAATTTCTGAAATTCTTCAATAAGGCTTGATTTCTGCCCAGGAGACATTCTTGCAAAAACGGTTCCATTCACCAGTATCTAAAGAGAGAGAGAGAAAAAAAAAATAACCATTGCCAATACGATTAGGAAGAACATTATAAAAATAGAAGTCCTGAAAAATCCTTCCTGGCCACTGATTTAATATAGCATTGGGTGGTATGTCATTAGAGCTAACGTCAGGAAAGAGAATCAGGGGATTTAATGCTTTCACATTGAACTTTCACTTGAGTCCTTCATCACAACTCTATTACGTTTTTTCCAGACCATTTTTCCAAGATGAGATGACCTCTAATTAATAATAATAACTAAGAAGCAGCAGAGCATAGAAATAAAAATGCTTAAGGAAATGCAGCTCTTTTTACTACACACTGTCTCAGCACAGGCAGAGAAAAGAGCAATAGACCAGAAGCTGAGAAACAAAGCTCTGTCCTCAGCTGTGTTCCAATGAGCTATGCAAACCTTAGGCAAGGGACTTAACCTCTCTGAGTCAGAGCTTCCTATGTCTATAAGACGGAACCAGACTAAGAGCTTTCTAGACACCTTAGGGATCGAGATTCTACCATCCTTGACTGGTGAGATGACAGAATTTTTAAGGAACTGCTAACAGATGGTTGCTGCCTTAAGCATGTGCTCCATTTATCTCCTCCACTTTGACAGCACAACCCTGCACAGCACTATTTTAAAATAGGACACATAGAGGACAAGGTAACAAATGATTTTGAAAATAAACTGTGGGGCCTTTGTTGCCTCCCACTGTAATTTAGGAATCAAGACAGGAAGGGGAATAGAGCTCAGCCTGCAGGAGTTGGTGGTTTTCAGAGGAGAGCCTCGGTTTCCAATAGGCATTGTGTTTAAACCTATTTGGGAAATTCTTCAAGGTGGAGAGGGAATGAAGGATGGAAGCTGAGAAGGAATTGGCCACAGAGGTGAGGGGAGACCCCAGAACTCCACCCCTGGAGAGGAGGCTGTGTGCGTGTCTAGGACCTGGAACCTTCTGCCAGGGCAGCCCCTCTGAGGCTGCTTATTCCTTAACTCTGTGACGACCTCAGCGGTCATCATCGCTCTCATTACTCTCTTCCCACTTTTGCCCCACTAATTTGAAAAGCAAAACAAAAACTTCATTCTCCCAGTACTTACTTTTGGAAGCAAGCTGTTGAAATGCTGAAATATCACTTGGTATGATTTCCCACTCATTGCAAAATGGTAACTGCTCCCTGTGTCCCCATCAGGCCCGGAACTGTTTCCAATATTAACATAAGCTTCCTAAAACCAAAAGGGCATCGTTTTTTTACATGGGTGCTGGAGGAATGTCTCTGCTTTCCTATATTTTGGGGAAGGCACTGTCAGGGTCAGCAAATGTAGGACGTGCAACTTGCCCATGGAACTTTGATCCAGGGGAAGAAGACACGCAAACTGTCCCCTCCCCAAAGCGTCTGCACCTACGTGCTTTGACAACACGGTGCTCTGGACCCTTTCCCCAGAGAGAAAACTCGTGACATCAGTCTCCCGTGAAAATCCTTCGAAGGTACCAGCTCGTAATTAGAAGGAAGAACGCTCCATCCCTCTCCTCCTCGTGCAAACGTTAACGCCCTAAGATCTCTTGCTGTTCATTTGTTCAATTACTTTAGTGTAAAGCATTTAGAATCCTTTTGAGTCCCTCATTCCTTTCAGCACCTGACCTCTTTTTCCTTTCAGCACCTGACCAAAACAGGTGACCCCTTTCTTCATGGCACTCGCACCCTCTTCCACACTCCACGTCCCATTGTGCCAGCCCATTTGTCTTCTCCAAAGCCCTTCCCTCCCGTCTCTCACCTGTCAGAGCCTTACTCTGGGGGTGTTCTAGCCCCACTGCTCCCCAATGGGGAGGAAGCATTTGATGCCTCTGAGCTCATCATGTCAACAGCTGAAAAATCATGTCACATTTCTCAGAGGGCCTCATATTTATGAAGGACTCTGAATTCAAATAGCAGAGGAGATGACAACATTTTATCCATTAGAGAAATTCGTGTCAGGGAAAGCTTTGTTCCTGGGAGACAAGGTAAAGATAACTTTCCTCTTCTAGCACCAATTGCAAAACAACTAACAAAAGACATGCTCTGAAGCCATCCACCTGGGACAAGGACAGGAATCCCTCTGCTTCTACTAGAAAGGATGGGAGAGGAAGTGTGTTGGAGAGCGCCTGGGAGGAGGACGGTGCTGACTATAACGTAACTTCCCCCACGGGTGACCTAAACTTCGGTAAAGGTATTAAACTCATAAATGAGCAATTGAGTTAGTTTATTAGTTAGTTGCATTGAGCCAAACTAACCCACCTCTTCCTAGGGACAGGGTCACTCTGTACAGTTGTGCAGTTTGCGTACTACACAAAGGCCCACTCTATACCTTACAACCTGCAAGGCCAGAGCAAGGGAGCATTTTTATAATTCATCACCTGGAGGGCCATCTCTTTGAAGTCACACAAAAGCATAGGTGCTCCCTTTAGAGACAGAATGCAAGCTAAAGCTCATTCTCATCGCAGGAAGAGCTCTTCTGTTGTGCAAATGCACAGGAAGTTTGCCATCTACAGAAACCCAGCACCTGTCAACTCCATGTCACAGGCACAATCGACATGGCAGGGATCTGTGGAATCAAACAGACCTGGCTCCAGTTTCTCCTCTGCCATTTAACCAGTTTGTGCCTTGACAAGCTTACTTTTCTCTGCCTGTTTTCTTATTGTAAAGCATATAGTTTTCCCAAATGCACACAGTTATGGTGAGTATCAAATGGGAAATACGGGCATAAATCAGTAGTTCTCAGCCATGACTGCACATGAGAATCTCCAGGAAAGGGGACTGGTGTAGGCTCCCACCCTAGGCATTCTGATTTAATTGATGTCTCCTGCATGGGGAAAATTGAAAACTCCCGCAGGTGACTATGATATGCAGAAGTACTGCTGGAAATGCTTCGCCAACTGTCACAGTCTGGTCAATGTGAGGGACCATTACTGAGATGACTTCTGGAGTTGACGAGGCTGTGCGGTGTCAGGCCGTCCTCCACCAGCCCAGGCCCAGGGAAGGAGCTTCTCACATTCACTCACTTTCTTCCCAGGTCCCATCTCTTGGTTCTCCATGAGTTGCCAGGTCAAGGAAGCAGGAATATGCTCTTCTGGTTCACTGGCTTCAATAATGATCACCCGGCTGCTTGGAGGAATCATTTCAGAATTCTTTGCAACAGTAATGGCTGTTTGAAGATTATCACCTAAAAGGCAAAGAAACTTTGCTTGTTTTAAGTTCAAACCTCCTATATCAGTAACCAGAATTGAGTTCTTACTCCTTCACTTTACTTTTGGGGGCATCTATTGCTTTGTGAATCATCTTCCTCTCTGCCCAAAACTGTCTGCCCCGAGAGTGGGCAAGTACTGGGTTCACATCTCCTTTCAGCTGCTTGGCATTGTGTCCAAAAGCGTTTAAGCACCTTCTGACTGACTAACCCTCAGGTGACACATAGCGTGTAGTTGTGAACATAATATGATTCGTGTGATAGCACAAAGCGATTCTCAGGATCTGGATTCCACATAACCATAGAAATCCCAGGGCCAGGCCATGACTGAGACATTCTCCAAGCCTGGCCCTTCTGCCCTGGGCTCTGTCAACCAGAGCTCATGTCCTTTACACAGAGGTTTCACTGGGATTCTTGATGACAGCATATCTGTTCTCAGGTTAAACATTTGCTGTGAGTCTCTGAGCACTGTGCAGATCCTGGGTAGAGGGAGTGGGTTTTAGACAGAGAGCATGAGATATGGTCCCTGCCTCCCAAACTCCTGGTCCTGCTGGGGAGCTACATAGGTAACTGGATCACAGGGTAGAAGCCTCAGCCACAGGACATATTTGTTCCATGAACTCACTCAGCCCACACATCTTTTTCTTATGCCCAGGATACAGTCACCTTGTCAGGCCTTCAGAAACCAACACACCTGTGATCATCACGGTCCTGATGCGGGCCTCACTCAGCTCCTTCAAGACTGGTTTGGTTTCCTTTTTCAAGCGATTCTCCATGATGAGAAGTCCCAGAAATGTTAACTCGGACTCCACTTTCTCCCTTTGAATTCAGGGGAAAAAAATCAATATTAAAGTGTAGCCATGTAGATTCAACCATTGAATTTTGTTCATTTTCTTTAAAATGTTGATTTTTTTAATGTTATACCTGCATATGTTACAAAAAAAATAAAAAAGAACCCAAGAGTTTACAAGGAAAACCAACAATTCCTGCCCCTACAACCTCACCTCTTTTCCCATTTCCAGAGGCAACCACTTATAAATCTTTTAGTTACTTCTGGTTTTCAACTCCAGTTTTTTTTTTTTTTAATTTTTAAACAATATTCTTATCTTCCAACCTTTCTGTTAGTTTTTAAAAATTGTGTTAAAGGTATATATTTTTCAATTTGCATCTTTCTCTTTTTTTTAGCTTGCAATCAAAATTATAATTTATTCAACATTTATTCAGTGCATCCTACATACAAGGTTCCATAGTAACTGTAGAACCTGAGGTCATTCTTTTTAGCCTGCATCTGTTACCACCAATAACGATGAAAGGGCTTCGGCCAGGGTTTGGAGTTTTGAGAATTTGAGACTGGAGACTTGTGTCTAAGCAGGTTACAAGTTATGTAGGACCACTCCTCTGAAATGGAATAGGATTCTTAAAATGTAAATTTGGGGCCAAGGACTCTTTCTTGACCCTTCATTGTTCTGTTTTTCTGGGCAGAGTAAGGGTAAGCAGGCAGGAAGAGAGGAGGGGAGGGGAAAGGGAGCCCTAAGGATCCACGTTCCGCCTTGGGTCTGAGCACCATTTTCTCAGTGCATGGTGTAGCGGACTCTCAGCCTTTCCGGGTCTCTACATGATGAGCCAGTTAGGCTCTTGCCATCTCTCTCTGGTTCTGGTGTCCCTGTACCCTGCTTCTACTCTGTTCTTTCAGCTAGCACTTCCCACCCACTTGGAATCTGCAGAAGTGTGTTGATCTAGCTCATCTGCAATAATCATTCAAACTTAGAACACAGGGAAGAAATTTCTCTCTGGAATTGTAAAGATTTCTTCATCATTCATTAAAAAAAAAAATCCACCTACTAAATAACTACTTTGTTTCAAATCTCTTACAAGGCACTTTGGCACACTCAAAAATATCAATCCTGTTTTAGTGAGCTCAGAAAATACTATAAAAGAAAATCTACCTAACATGGAATTTGTCAAATTTAACTTTAGTATTTCTTTATTATAAATTGTATTAATATTTTTATGTTGGCTGGAACCAAAGGGAAGATACCAAAATCTTCTCACCAATTTAATAATTTTGGGGGGTTTTTAGATTCATAAAGAATTTTATTTTTAACAGTATTACTGAGGTGTAATTGTCCTATAAAAACCACACATATGTAATGTATACAGTCTGATGGGTTTCAGCAATATGTATACACTTCTGCACAGAATAATCATAATAATAATCAAAATAATAAATATCCACCACCCTCAAATGTTTCCTCCTGCTCCCGTTTTTTTTTTTTTGTTTTGTTTTTCTTTGTGATAAGAACACTTAAGATCACCCTCCTAACAAAATTTTAAAGTGTACAGGATGGCATTGATAATTATAGGCACCATGTTGTACAGCAGATCTCTAGAACTTATTCATCTTGCACAACTAAAAGTTTATACCCACTAAGCAGCTGCCACTCCCCTCTCCCTCATCCTTTGTAATCATCATTTCACTCTTTATTTCTAAGGATTTGATTGCTATAGATACATAGTATAAGTGAGATTGTGCAGAATTTGTCTTTCTGCAACTGGTTTATTTCAGTTAGCATGATATACATCCTGGTGCATCTATGTTGTCTGACATGGCATGAGAATTTCTTTTTTCTTCTTCTTCTTCTTCTTTTTTTTTTTTTTTTTTTTTTGTATTTTGAACATGAACTCACAGGTTCTCAACCACTGAGCTGCATTCCCAGCCCTTTATTATTTTATTTCTTAACAGTATTACTGAGGTGTAATTGTCCTATTAAAAACCACACATATGTAATGTACACAATCATAAACAATAATAATCAATTATTGTTTTTTATTTTGTGACAGGATCTTGCTAAGTTACTTTGGGCCTAAGCCTTTTTTTTTTTTTAAAGAGAGAGTGAGAGAGAGAGAGAGAGAGAGAGTTTTTTAATATTTATTTTTCAGTTTTCAGCGGACACAACATCTTTGTTTGTATGTGGTGCTGAGGATCAAACCCGGGCCGCACGCACTAGCGCGCTACCGCTTGAGCCACATCCCCAGCCCACCTAAGCCTTCTTTTTTAAGGCTGAATAATGTTCCATTGTATGTATGTACCACATTTTGTTTATTTATTCATCCACTGATGGACATTTAGGCTATTTCCCTATTGTGGCTATTACACACACACACACACACACACACACACACACACACACACACACAAATGCTGCAAAGAACATAGAAATGCAGAGATCCCTTTGAGATCCTGATTCCAATTCTTTTGGACATATACTTGGAAGTGGGATTGTGGCATTGGGGGATCATATGGTCCTTCTACTTTTAACTGTTTAAGGAAACCCCCTACTATTTTGGATATCAGTTGGACCACTGCACCTGCATGTGTTTCCACTAACAGTGTATATAGTTTAATTTCTCCATATCCTCACCAACACCTGTGATGTTTTAAATTTTCTTAAACAGTCATCCTAATAGCCATGAGGTTTTGATTTGCACTTCACTGATAGTGATGTTCAGTGCCTTTTCATGTACCTGTTGGCCATTTATAAATCTTATTTATAAATGTCTGCTCAGATGCTCTGATCAGTTTTTAATTGGGTTATTTATTTTGTTGTTATTGAGTTATGCTCCTTATACATTTGTGGTATTAATTTCTTATCAGATACATAGTTTGCAAATTTTCTATTTCACTCTCTGGGTTGCTTCCTTTTCGGTTCAGGAGATTTTTAGTTTAATATCCACATGCAAAAGAACGAAATTAGAACTCTGTCTTTACACCACACACAAAAACCAACTGGAAACGGATCAAGGACTAAAACATAAGACTGGAGATGGAAGCTCCTGGGGGGAAACATAGGCGAGTGTTTTCTTGATATTGGTCTGGCCAACGATTTCTTGGCTGCAATGCACAAAGCACAAAACAAAAACAGAGACAGACACGTGTTTTCTGTTTTACGACTCCTGCCCTCATTTGCAGCTTCAGGCTTCTCCACATTTCCAACAACGCCACTACGTCAAGATCTTTGCACCTACCATTCCTATTACCTGCAATGCTGGCCTCTGGAAATCTGCCGGCTTGCCCTCCTATTTTACTCAGATCTCTATTCAAATGCTGCTCCTCAGAGGGCCTCCCTGATCACCCCCTGCAAAATGGCACTCTCTGTCTTCTGAAAAGCCCTCCTGACCTGCTTCATTTTCCCCCTTCAGGACATTTAAAAATTGCCAACAAGACAATATTTTACAGATTGATTTTATTATCTATTTTCCTCAATTAGTATATAAAGTTCTTAAGGCAAGGACTTCATTTTATTTACTTCTGAATGAATCCTTGGTTCCTTGAGGATCTAACACATAGCAAAGGTCAAGAGATATTTGCTGAATCAATGAAGAGGCAAATCTCAGTGAAGTATTTCTTCTGTTTTTTTTTCTTTTCTTTTCTTTTTTTTTTTAATTTCAGGTAATATTTTTTCCAAGTTATCTCAAGAAACTCACTTCCCCTCTTATGACTCTAATCTTTTAGAAGTTTTGATTTTCCTAATTGGAAAACTTTGCTAAATATAATTCGATCCTAATAAAAATCAAAAACTTATCCCTTTACCCTTTCTGAAGATAGTAAGTAAATGCTCAGAACTTCATAGGCTCCCGAGATTCCCTGGGAAGCCTGAGATGGTTGGAAATCTAGCACATTTTAATATTTTGTTATATTCCTAACATTGTCTGTTCCACTAGTGACTCTTAAATAGGAACAGCTGCATTTGTACGTGGCAGCTGGGCAGTGGTTACACTCCAGAAGTAGCTATGTAAATCTTGTCTTCACATATAACCTTAATGTTTGTTATTCAAATTTGTGTTTGAAAAATTACAAAGTCCCATGTGTTATGAGTCCTTGTGATTGCTCAAGAATAGCAAACACCTGGAATGCTAAATCAGAAGATGTCACTCATATATTTCAAAATGAACTTTATGATTAAAATGTCATGGCTGAAAAGCTCCTTAGAGCTTGTAGATGGGGAAACAGGCACAGAATAAGAAAAGGGCAATGATTGCTGATTATCTTATATGGACTTAGGCTGCAAGTAATAATATTAAACCCAGGACATCAGTATTTGACATGAAGGAGCAAATTACATATAAATAAGTATCTCTCTATCAGCATCATAAATCAAATATCTCTAAAACAAGTAATACCTAGTTGATCAGCTATTCAATTTTCCACAGCATTTCTCTGCTCTGCTTCTTTATCATAGATAATTTTAAAACAACCTTTGAAAGCTGAAGAATATCGGTAGAAACAATAGTGTATAGATTACCATCTAATGAGGACAATTTTTCCCCTTTAATCTAATTAAGAATATTGAATTTTATTTCTTAAAAAGAATTCAATTTGTACTCATTACTTTCCCATATCTCAGAGAGGTATAGTATTCAGCCCTGAAAAAACAACAACAACAAAAAAATGAGTCTAAGTGATTCTGGAAACCTTTCGAATTTGCAACTGTCCCCTTCCTTCTCTCAGCCTCTTTATATGTGGGACACCCAAATAGGTTGTTCCCATAGCACTCAGAGGTGGGAGGAGAGCTGAGACTAAGGTGGTGCAGGGCCGGAATAGCATATGCTGTTTAGGAGTCAGAAATCTCAATGGCAATCCTGTTGTTCTCCCACCAACCAACATTGTGACCTAAGTAAATCTTCCCTAGTCTCACCTACAATTGCTCATCTCCACATCAGAGGACCAGATGAGTTCAGCTGTCCATCTCCAAGAGTCTTCCTGGTGATGTGAGCTGTTCATCCATCCATTTCTAGGACTCATTCACCTCATGCACAGGGAGTCTGTGCTCGTGCTGATTTCTGACTCCTTACCTGGCTAAACGCTGCACATCTGAGAGCTTCCCCATCTTCAGAACTTTGTGAGCCAGGGCAATGACACGGAAGCCTTGCGCTGTGTAATTCCTCAGCTCCTGTGGGAAATTCTTGGGCACTGTCAAAAGAAAAGAGGCAAATATAAGGTCACATTGGCTGTTTAGATCCTGATCGAGACTCCAGAATACTGTACCTGGTTTTAATTTTCATGTCATAAAACTGTTTTAATAGAAAGCTTCAAACTTTAGACAAAAGTTAGAAACAAGTTTATCAGTGTGTTCTTCTTATTTGGGTGGAAATAAATGTCAAAGGTGTGCTGGTCATCGACTGTGCTAAGGACTGATTGTTTGTGAGCCCCCAAATTCATATGTACAGACTCCCCCCAAATGTGACTGCATTTGGAAGTGCATTTACCTTTGGGAGGTAATTGAGTAAAAAATTAAGGTGGAGCCCTCATGAGTAGAATGATGACATATAAGAGATGATCTCTTTGTTACCCTATGAGGATTCAGCAAGAAGGCTGCCATCGGCAAACCAAAATGGCAGCCCTCACCAAGAACCCAATTGGCCAGCATCATGATCTTGAATGTTCTGGTTTCCAGAACGGTGAGAGATCTCCACTGTTTAAAATGCCTAATCTATGGGGTTTTGTTATACCAGCCCAAACTGGTCAAGACAAACTGGTGTCATTTTGACTGGGTTCAATAAGGACAGACCTCAGCACTATGTGTATTTGGATGGAGTAAGAGAAAGAGCTGATTTTCCAGAATAGGGGTTGATGAACTATGGTACACAGGCCAAGGACCCCCTGCTTGGTTTGTAAATAAAGTTTTATTGACACATAGATGTGCCTACTGGTTTGCTTATTGTCTATGTATGCTTTGGAGCTATGGTGGCAGGGTTGAGTAGTCAACACAGATACTGTGTGACCAGCAAGTCCTAAAATATGTACCATCTGGCTCTTTGCGGAAAAGTTTGCCGATCCCTGCTTCAGATGACAGATGACACAATGCCAACATTTTTGTATTTGGACATGGTGACTATGCTATGTAATATAAGGAACTCTTCATGGTTTATAATGAGCTGTGTGTGTGTCATGGGAAAGCAAGGCACAAATGGGGATGTGGTCGCTGAGGTGGAAAAACAACTGGGTTTTAGTTTCCACTCCACTAGCTTCCTGACCTGGGCCAAGTCGCCTATCTTCTGCACCTCAGTTCCTCATCTATAAAATGAGAAGGTTGCAGATTCCTATGCCCCCATTTATCTCAGAATTTCTAGAATAATTCTAGAATATTCCTGAAGGTGGAGATCTACTTTCAAAGAAGTTCCTAATTTTCCTTTTCTTGAAGAGAGAGGGGTGGGGGGCACAGAAGATGGTGTCCGCCTATGGAAAAGATCAGGAGTTTGGACAACAGAAAGAACTGGAAGGGCTGCCACGAGAACAAGAAGTGGCAGGTGACAGGTCCAACTCTTCCAATAGAACAAGGGCCATAGATACCAGCAGGATGCCCAGAAGATGCTGACTGTCTCAGTGTGGCTGAAAACACAAGACAAAGCCAAAGATAGGCGGTCATCTGTGAAAGACAGTTAACGGGAGCTATGAGGAAGATCAAAGGCAGAAAAGAAAGGGTCACTTCTAAGGTCAAAAAAATAAAAGACTCCAAATAGAGAAACTAGAGCCAGAATTCACAAAATCTAGAATTCTATGAACAAATTGATGGCTATCAGCAATCATAAGGAGAAAATAGATGAAAATCAGGAGAAAAACGTCCAATTTTGTCCAATGAACTCCTCTGAATGCAACAATATTCTTATAAACCTGACTGTTGCTTAGAAAGTACGTATGTTTATAAGACTAAGAAATAGTATAAATCATCTGAAAGTCTGGTTCAGAATAATAAAATGGTTGTAAAAATGATCAGTTATCTTGCTCTGATATCATCTAATTTACTTTAATCACCCTCTTTTCCTAAAAGATTTATCTTTCCTATATTCTCCTTCCATTGATTTGTCTGAGCCCTCAAAACTAGAACCTCTCCTCCTTCCCAGAGGTGACAGAGACCTGTTTGCAGAACCAGACTAGTGTCCAGACCTCACCCTTTGGTTCCCTCTGAATACCTCTCATTCTCACCCTCTCTCTCTGGTTCTCTGACCCAAGTGGCTTCCTCTTCTAACTCCTGATGCCTTGTCCTACATTTCCTTCCCTGGTACCTCATTGTGGTTGTGCTTTTCTGGCTGGACCACAGCAGGTTCTTTATTCTTGGCCTCTATACCTTGAAATTATACCCTGCATTATGGAATCTTCTAAACCCACTTTCCACCCATCCAAAAATCAACCTGTTCCCCATTCATTGATTGTGGAGCTTTTTGCGTTTGTGTGTGTGTATGTGTGTGTGTGTGTGTGTGTTTTCGGGGCTGGCATTTGCTTTTGTGTTCAGCCTTTTAAATGATTTCACCTCTTGAAAGAGAAAAATGTCGGTACCTGTTTCGGGTCTGCAGAACCTGGCCACCATCTCCGGGGCACCCTTCAGGTAGGCATGGAAGTGATGCTCCCCGGCCAGCTGAGCGATCACAGACATCCTCTGCAGGCTTGATGAAAAGGGAAACTGGCGCAAGATGGCAATGGCTTCTACAGGACTCTGCAGAGGCATCCACAAAGGGGAGCTTAGAAAGACAGCAAGAGCTATTTCCCAGATGCACATCAACAAAATAGTTTTCTCCTCCATGAGCCTAGCACGTCATACAATAGTGTATTTTTCACAATATGGATACTTTTCTGGCTCCCTTCTAAGGGGACTTCCTCCACAAGTTGTCTGATCTGCAAGTCCTGTCCCCTTGAGTGTCTGGAGAATCCTAATAACCTTACAGCTAAGCTCACTTCCTGTGAGTGACAGGGCTCCAAGGACTGCTTCCCTCCCCCAGAAACAGCTCCTGTCTCTGGACTCCTGTGGCTCATTCTTCTGCTTTTGTTGGAGTCGTTGACACATCATATCACACTTATTTGCACCTGTATTGATTTTTTTCCCAGTCTTTGGGCTCTTCCAACACAAGCCCAGCATGTCTTAGTTTGAATCCTAGCATACCGTCTGGCATTCCCCAGTAGTCAGCGAGCAAGTGCTGAATGAACAAACGAATGGATGGATTTACGACTAAAGAATGACCAAAGCAACTATGGGGTTTGTTAAGATAAAACTTAAAACCGGGAACATAAAAATAGGTGAAAGTCTGGAAGTTTCACTCGACTTAAGGGAAAAGAGCTATAGGATTTAAAGAAGCAAATCATACCTGGCTGGCTTCTGGTCCTGGTTTTATTATTGTGTTTGAGTCTGACATGCCAAATTTGTAGGCGTTCACATTACAATCTTCCATTTTCTATTGTAAAATGAAAACATTTATAAGATGCCTTGGAGAAAAATAATACAAAAGAAATATCTCTCATTTTACTAACACTTTAATCTTTTCAAAGTCCTTCTCACATAGTTTTCTCTTCTAGGACAATTATCTTAATATTGTCATTGTCAAATTTCTATTGTGTTGATTTATATTTAAGACCTTTTTGTAGAATGTCAAAAAGCCAGAAATATTGTGAATATATTTAAGTTGTAATTGATGAAAAAGTGCTGGCTGCAGATCAAGGACTCTTCCTAAATGGTTATGTCTAGTAATTGGAGGAGAGATTAAGTGGAGATATAGTCTTCAATATTGTGGAGCACAATAGCTTTTAGATGGGCTAGAATTATGTCCTGAGATAAACCTGAGACTATTTCTTTATACTATATCTGTGCTACTAACCTAATTTATTTAACTAGGGAGTTAGCAAGTTAGCTGTTAGCCAATTAGAAATCACATTTGAAAATGGTTAGTATTCTTTAAATGGTAACAATCTATACCACTGAGAAACCAATACTAAAATATGAGAAAGGTAATTAGATAGAAAGAGCAGGGGAGGAAAAATAAAGATAGTATCTCTTCTCCACTATGCCACTTAGTTGTTTGATCTTGGGGATATCACTTCATATCTCAGATTTTAATTTATTCTGAAAAATATTCTTACATTTCTTCTAGAGCTAAAATTCTTAAGAATCTATAAGGACTCCCCCTTAAACTCAGTGGAGGCTTCCTAACTAACAAACTCCAATTTTGATATTTAACTCAAACCTGCTTCTGACTCAGCCTTAAGCCCAATGAATAATCTTGCATATTTATGCTTTGTTGGGGGGGGATACAACTGTTCTGACAGTTCTTACAGAGATAATACTCAAGATTTATGTTTCCAAAATGACCCCGACTTGTATGTCACTTGTAGGCAAACCGACCCTCCTCAGATGGGGAAGGAGACATTACTGGATCAGGATTCAAGTCCTATGTAGTAATCACTCATCATTGTTCCAATGACGCTTGTAAGGATATTGCTGTATGGTAACATACAGGTTCTTCTCATTAAGATCCAGTAAACTGGTTACTGTTTTGTCTTTATGACAAAAATTTCTCCACAGCAAAAATGGTTTTTAGGTCTGGGGTTGTGGCTTAGTGGTAGAGTGCTCACCTAGCAAGGCCCTGGGTTCGATCCTCAGAACCATATACAATAAATAAAAGTATTGTGTCCAACTACAACTAAAAAAATAATAAATATTTTTTTGAAAAGTTTTAAAAATGGTTTTTAACTGACTTCAGAAACTTCTCTCTGTACCAGATTCCCCCTTTCATTCATTTGGCCTGTAGGAAACTAAAATGTCTCTACCACACATATTTCTATTAGCTTCTTCACAAGGTATGTTTCATGCCCCTACAAACATTTGTCTCCATTTTTTAAGTTGTTGATAAAACTTTATTGTTTTATTTATAAGTGGTGCTGAGAATCGAACCCAGGGCCTCACACATGCCAGGCAAGTACTGCACCACTGAGCTACAACCCCAGCCCCATCCATGTTTTACAAGTATAAATGCTCTCTAATACTTTATATATCTCTGTAAGTGGCTTTAGAATGCTTTATTTGCAGGGCAGCAGAATGTAATCAATCAGCTAGCTCATTCATGAACACCCTCCACTCATTTGGCACTTGATAGTGTTCAAAGCTCCTCAGAGCTCATCATCTCTGTGCTCATTAGGTCTGTGAATGAGACATCATTATCCCAAATGAACATATGAGACACAGACTTGGAGTTCTGACTCTGATTTGCAAACACATGACAGAGACTGGTGGAAGGCAGAGCTCTTGCCGCTATGTCATGGGAGTCTCCGGGATGGGCTCACAGCTTTCAGTTGTCATTTGCACTCAGCTCAGATATTGGAATCAGTTGGAATGAGGATCCTCCAGGTTGATATGTATGATATAGTAACTACCAGCCACTGAAGCTAGTTTTAAAAAATAAATTATCTTTTGGTACCAGAGATTGAACCTAGAGGCTCACCAAGCCATGTCCCTAGCCCCTTTTATTTCTTATTTTGAGACAGGGTCTCACTAAGTCCTTAGGGCCTCATTAAGTTGTTGAGGTTGGTCTCAAACTTGCTATCCTGTGGCCTCAGCCTCTCTAGTAGCTAGGATTACAGGAGTGTGCCACTGCACCTGGCTGCTGTTTAAATTTAAACTAAAAATATCAATTCAGTTCTTCAGTCACCTTGTCACAGTCAAGTGATATATGGCCACAAAAGGCCCACCTTTATAGAACTGTCTCTCCCAGGGTGTTTGGAGAACATTTGCACCATGCTATAGCCAGTCAAGAAGGTTTGGAGGTCAAATAGGTTTATTAAATGTTGCATATCATGTCCTCTCTTGAATATTCACATTGCAACCATGGCATATTAAAGAAATCCTGAAGAAAAATCTTTTTAACTTCGTGTAAACAGCAGTTTCCAAATTTATTTGTTATGGAGCCCTATTTCACATTACACTCCTTGACAGAGTTCTCTGAAGTGGAGGTTGGCGAGTTCTGGCAGGATCAGAGCAGAATTCATTTTAACCACAGTTGGAAAGCCTTCAGGACTCCCAGTACAGATCTCTTTACATTCTCCTCATTTGATTAAATAAGCCATGAACTTACCCAGGCCGTGCTTTCAAACATTTTGAGGTCCAGAGGGTCTCCCTGGATGGTCCCATCAAGAAGGATCAGAGAGTGGCAGCTGGCCATGGCTGCACACAGAGGTCCCCATGGCACAGCCTTGCCTGAAGCAAAGCTGTGGACTTTCTGAAAACTGGTAGAGAGGATAATAAGTTAAAGTCTTCAATAAAATCATTTTGCATACTCTGCCCCTGAAAGTTTGCGAAGGCAGAGATTCAGGCACCTATCCTTATACTCAAAGCCCTTCAGTGGCTCCTCCTGCTCTATAGGACTAAATCCAGACTCTCTAAACTGGTAGTCAGGGTCCTGTGGGCCTCAGTTCTGCCTCTCCTCACAGCTGCTACTCCTACTGATGTTCTTTATGTCCTGGATTCTAGGCCCAGACACAATTTCTTGCTATTTCTATACTTGTCCAGGGACGAAGCTGCCTTCAATCCCTTCTTCATTTAGTTTCTTCAGTTTTTAAACAGACTGCTCTGCCTGCAGAGTGATCTTTAGACAACCTTTCTCTGAGTTGGAGATGAATTTCCTTCAACAGAGATCGCCACTGGTCAAGTTAAACTGTAACTTCAGGGGACTTGGTACAATTCCAGGGATTTTTGTGACATTACTTGCAGCCATCTGACATAATGGCCTTGCTGTGGCAAAGCATGTGAGCAGGCAACTCTGAGCTATACCTGCAAACGCTGTGGAGCTGGCTCCCAAAACTACATACCCTAAGCCAGAAGGTCCTAGTTTCATGATGTAGCACGGTAGGAAAGGAGTCTACCTGGTGGTTTCAGGCAAGTAAAAGCATGCCTTGGCTCGGCAGTTTTTCTTGCTACCCAGCTCTTCCAAATTTGCTGTTTTCCTGAAAATCCCAGTCCATACATCCTGCCTCTAAAGACTGTTTTCCTCTTTGACAGTATAGAATGGCTTGGTTTCCCTTCCTCTCCTCCCACCTCAGAGCTGAATGGCAATTGGGTCTAGTTGACTCTACTTCCTCAAAAGCTTCAGAGTACAAGGGGTGTGGGAGGGAGATGGAAGGACTGAAATGGCACACATTCCATCACGTTCACTGTTCTGGCCGACAGAGGCCCTGTCTGTCTAAAGGAAGGCCAGCGGGGACACTGAGCAGTCAGGAGCAGAGACACATGAGTAGAGTTGAAAACCCAGCTGTCTTCTAAAAAGTCACACCACCTGTCTGCTATTATCTTGTGCCTGCACTGTACCTGCCCCAATACCATCTTGGAGGGCCCCTATACGACTTCACTGACCCTCAGCTGCCTCAGCCACAGTTTGAAGCCAAAATGGGGTAATCAGAGAGCCAAAGAGCAGAGGTCATTACCACTCGGATTGAGAAGACAAGCCTCAGCCCTACAGGAATGGAGCTAGGAGACTAGGGGTACTCTCTGTGGAGTTCTGAGATAGGTGTCTATGTGATTACTTTCTACTCTCTCTAGAGCTACCTTTTAGCCCATGTTTATATAATTTTGAGGTCCACAGGGTCTCCCTGGATGGTCCCATGAAGAAGTATCAGAGAGTGGCAGCTGGCCATGGCTGCACACAGAGGTCCTCCAGAACTTATCTCAGGTGCCATCTCTTTCTATTGGCTTTCATTGATCCACCAAATTTCAAAACATTTTCTACATCCACCCACCATGTTATTATATAAATCAAGACTGTGTGTCATGCTTCCTCATCTTTATTGCTTCTTTTCTATTCTGATTTCCTGCCTTAATAGCCACAATCTTCTGGGCCTGTGTTGTACATTGGGGGTGAGTATCTTTGTACGTTTTGATCCCACTTGATTGTGAACTCTATGAGGGAGGAGACCTCCGTCATATAAAATAAGGAGCCTTATTTTCGGCCTCTTCACTACACCTACTGGCACCAGAAAGACTTTGCGGCTATTAATCAAGCCTGATTTTGATTTCACCCTGGTTTTCTGTTTTGTTTGTTCCATTCCTCAATCATTCACCTTATTCTATTCCATTTTGGGGGGGGGTGGAATTTGAAGACCTACTTTCCCGGTCTGGATCAGAATTTAGGACTCACTCAATTAAACAAGTCAGAAAAATTGGGAGCTGATTCCAGCCCATGACTATCTATATTTGATGTGATTCTCATCCTTCAGTACTGGAAGGATGGACTTGAGTACCACCAAGGCAAGCACACCATCACATTTCATCTTCCTTTAAGAGACCTACCAGTTGTTGGCAGTAGGAACAGTCCCCCAGAGGTCCAGCCCATCTTCCGTAAGAGTGCCTGTCTGAAAAAAAAAAATTAAAATTGGTATTAGTGTAAGATTTAAAGCATTTAATTATGATGTGATTTAAATGAAACTGAAGCTTCCAAGAAATCATCACAGATTCAATTGTCCAAATCCTTTGTAAGTGTCAAATTTTAAATATGCTGACATATGAATCCTTAAGACTATGTTGATAATCAGGTGATTCAAGTTACTATGATGATAAAATACAAGTGCTTTGTTTTGGTTTTGTTTGTTGTTGTGTCTATTGCTGTTGTTATTGGAGAAGCTCAGTAAGTGAAAATCCAACAAGAACCAGTGTGAGTTTGACTCTTCAGTTGGCATCTGCTGTCTTTCCAAAGCAGAGCTCAAGATTTCTTTTTTCTTTCTTTCCAAGACTGTTTAGTTCACAATTTGCCATCTGGTTCACAGTAATTTTCTAAAAAATATGGGTGACAGTGACTGTCCAGATTGATAATGAAATGTTGGTAAAGGGCTTTGAAACTACGGAGAGAAACTAAGTGCTAATAATAGATATTAATTAATGTCCACGAATGGGTTTTATTGTGAGAACAAGAGGAAAAGGCTCAGGAGATATGATTTGCAGTACTATAGGAAAGTGTTTGTCATATAATGTAACAGAGAAAGCAAAATGGAACCGAGTTCTGTCACAGTACTTAATTTTTTCGTTGTTTCCCAGTCATTCATTAATTGCAGACCCTGGTGTCTTGCTGCAGTCGGCTAACAGCATCAGTCCTGCTTAACACTCAGACAGAGTGCAGCCCCCCACAGCTGCTTTGGCACTTCCAAATCAGAGCAAAGCATTTCCAAGCACTGCAGAATATCCTATTTCAGCACTGAGTTCTGGGCCTCTGACATGAGGTTCTTATTGTCATCTCTGCATAAGACACTGAGTTTTGTAGTTTCCTATCAAAATGATATCTGTTATCATTCAAGCACATCACATTAACATAATGGTTTACTGAGAAGGGCTTATGATGATTTTCATTCTTAAACTGAGCAGAAGGGCAGAGATAGATTAAAGATGAAATGAACAGCCTAAGGGGACAGTGTCCTGTACGTTGGAGTGGCAGAACCAGAAAAGCAGCCCTTCTGGAGTCTTCCACCACTAGAAATGTAAAGCAGATTCTACGAGACATGGGGAAAGACAAAGCCCTTTCTGAGGTTTCAAATTAAAGAATTAGGAATCTTTATTTCACTCGTTCATTTGGATTCCACAAAAGAGCTAACTTGATTGAGTTATTCCTTGAAACAAAAACAAACTTTTCAAGACCAGTTACTTGCTTCATTTCCCTCCTGCATTTTACAAAGGCCCAACCTGTGTGTTTGTTTTCCAAATCCCCTTGGGTTGTTCGATTTCAAAGAGTTAGCAAGTTAATTCAAACTGAAATGTTTTCCTGATGACTAGATTATGTTTTTAAACATTAATATTTTGAACATGAAAACAGAGATAGTGCTGAAGCAAGACTGAAATGAGACTGTGCTGCTTCTCTATGTGAAAATGACCCTTTTACAATAAGCTGATAATAAACAGAAAGCTCAATTATATTTGAATTTCTAAAAGGAATAAGATAGGAAAAACAAACAAACAAAAAACAAAGCAAAAGCACTGTTAGCATGAATATAGGCCCAGGCTTGGGATAAATTGGACAAAAAGAAAGGAAACTTGTCTTAGAGAACTTCTAACAAACCAATAAAAATAGAAATATATATGGGGACATATATACACAGAGGCCCAGTGATAGGTATCTTCTAAGTTGAAATAACACTGGTTGAAAATTCAATTCATTGTAAAGCGTGTTTATTTCAACATCACGTTGATAGAATTTTATAATGTAAAATTCGGGAAAAAAAATATCTTGGCAACAATTCTAGTTCAATCCTTCTGTCTAAAAAAAGGCCATGCAGAAACTTGGTATCCCATCCAGGATTATATTTCTCATTTTGCCAATTCCCACTTGGGAGGTCTTTGCACTACAGCATGCTGTCATGCCATATGGAATTTGGCCAAGTAAGCCTGGGAGCAGTCCCCCAGACAGACTAGCAGATGACAGGAGGATGAAAAGGAAGGAGTTTTATACAGGAAGTAAAATGAACAGCTTTGGGAAAAAATGGCCATTGAAATGAATGAATATATAATGCACACATTTTACCAGTGGTCCTCCTGTATTCTAGACACTAGTGAGGCTGGTGGGTAAGTAATGGGAATCCCTGTTAGAAAACTTCCAAGAAGTTGTTATCTGGCCCCAAATCCCAAATGAAGCTGCTGCTAAATTAACCCTAAGGATTCTGACCGATAGCAATTGAGGACTTTCTTTGTCAAATGAAACACAAAGAGATAGGGAATTAAAATAATCTAAAGAGATACACGGGTCAGGTCTCCTGGGGCTTTTCCAGTTTATTCTCAACTCTCTGTTTTGACTCTCATTGTCTAGAACTAGGAATGATCTCTTTCTTCAGTTGTTCACAGGTGGCCTCCTCCTCTGTCCTATCTCTCTTCTTCCATCTCTTCTCACCAATTCCTTCAGATGGAATAAATAAAGTACCTATAGAAATATCACTCATCTTCTAAAAAAAAAAAAAAAAAAAGATAAGGACTCCCATTCTTCCCATTCTCCTTCCAGATGAGGCCCCGCCCCTCAGCTTGCGTGTCAGCCCCCAGTGCTGTTCTCTCCAAACAGCCTATTGTCCTCTGTTCTGGAATGTTCCTGCCTCCCACACCCCTGTGCTCTTAACAACTTGCCTCTGACTCTGGATCTACTTCATCATGCCCGACACTTTGCTCAGACCTTCACCAAGCACACATCACACAACATAATCGTTGTCTACACTCCCTGAGCTTCTCAAGACCTAGGTCTATCTCTCTTTAATAGAACTCTCAACCAGCACCGTGGACAGCATTGGTGGTTTAATGAAGCATGGCCAAAGCCTTGATCAATTATCTAAATGCAAATGAACTAAAGACAGGGATGGACAAACCCAGGCCCACTGTACTACACAAGCCAAGTTTCCTGGCAATACTGAGGGCAGGATCTGAACTAGTGGGCAGCTGGTGCTGAAGTTCCTCAAGTCTCCAAAGAAAAGAAGGTCTAGGGACCTGCCCCTGAGTAGCAGTGTTCCCATCTGGCACATACTCCCCCTCTGCCACCTTTCCAGGCCCCTAAGCACAGAGACCACCTGCCCTAGCGTGGAGCCCTGATCCCTAAGGAGCACAGGAGAGAAGAATGGCAGAAATATCTAGACACAGGCCACCGTCCATGCCCTCTCTTTCCTTACAAAAAGCAGAGGACAAAGAGGAATTGTTACTTGAGCTATAGACAAAGCACTTCAAGAAACAGAAATGTTTCTCACATTTTTGCCTGAAAAAGTCCATCAGGGAAGTTATCAGAGTAAAAGATTAAAACACACACACACACACACACACACACACACGGCACCAACTTTAAGTTTCACAGGAAAAAATTTCATGATGTGATGACTAAACTGCGACCTTTAGAGTCACTGGAGTAGCGGCCAGAAGGTGATCTCATTCTAGCTCACCATGTGGTCTCCTCTGGCCTCACTGTTCTCCCTAGAAGACCATTTCCCCTGACCACTCTGCAGCTCTGCTATCCTCAAAACCATCAACCCTCAACCTTGGAAGTCTGGGTCTTACTTTGTCAAAGCACACGAGGTTTATTTGCCCACACATGTTGATTCTCTGTGGAGAGATACAGAAGATTTTCTTTTTCTTCAGTCTCTTCTGGGCATACACGATGCCTATGGTCAGGGCAGCGGGCAGCACGGGAGGGACAGTCACCGTGAGGAGGATCAGGGCCATGGTGGCGGTGTCTCTTGGGGGGATCTGGGGAAGACATCCACACAGTTAGCCCAGCACTTCAGGACAGCACCTTCTTAACAACTGCTTCATATAACAGCATGGGGGCCCTGGAGACTTTGGCTCAGAACCTTCCTAGAGTCAGTTCTCTGGGGGCTGAGTATTCTTTTTGCTGTCCCTAAAAAAATGGACACATTATCTCTCACTACAGAACAAAGGAGAACTTCAATCCTTATTCCAAGTCTTGGTTTTCTCCTAACATCCCCTGTACCCAGGCGCCCACCTTCTCTGCTCATCAGACCTCCATGGCCCCTTGGGCTCCCAGGACACCAGGACTAGTCTCTGGTTACATTTCATGCAGCAGCTTGACTGTTGGCCCAGCACAGGATCTGATACAAACGAGGGGCCCAGTCGAGAATGGTGAAGGAGTGGTGAATTAGTAAGGATCTCCCTTAGGGCTCTGCCAAGATCTGAGCATATATGATTAACTATAGGGAAGCAGAATTAAAATGAGCTTGCTCTCACTGGGGCAGGCACTGTGTTAGGCTCGGTATATTATTTAATTCTCCTCACAATGACTGCTTTCCCCAGCTATATAAATGGTAGTTTTGACCCTGAGAACTCAGCTTGCTTAATCCTGAATCAGAGCAGCCTATAACAGGGGCCAGGTTCAGACCCATAAAAAGACAAGGTCTGGGGTTTAGTTTGCTGCTCTGAAGGTACTGGATGTTGAGTGTTGCTAGGAAACCTCCATTCTCTGTCTGTACCAGGGCTTTGATTTTGTATTTCGGCTCAACGTTCTTGTTCCCAGCTGGAACTGGCACACTGCCTCACGTCCTAGACCCAGTGGCCTTGACATTCCATCCACCTAGTTCTTCTCAGGCTCCATTCTACTAGTAAAGTGTAGTGAAGTGGTCTTCCCTGCTCTCCCTTGTCCTAGAAATGTTTCCTGGAGGCTTTTTTCCAATTGAAATGACTATTCAGAGGTTAAGTTTGAGTATGAACGTTACCTGGAAACTCTAGTTATGTCTTTGCCCACCAATATTCATTCCCTGGCCCTGACTCCACTCCACAAACATGTAGAATTCACTGATGACACCACTTTGGATACCGTAATGAGGTCATTCAAGCTGAGTTTCGCACCTGTGTTTGGATGCTTTATTTACATCTTCTTCCTACCCACCTATATGCTTATGATCCCCACCCAGCATGTCTATGTAGAGACTGTTTGGTACACAACAGAACCAGACTCTGAGGACCAGAAAGGACCTCAGGGTCATAAGTGACAACCTGCCCTCCTGACCACACCTAAGAAGAGAAGCATCCAAATGAAATCTGATACTCTGCAGCTTGAAGGGATCCCAGGAGTTATCAGTGCTATAAAATTAAATGCTTAATTTAAGAACCCAAGCAAAAAACATAAGTGTTGGGGATTACTGGGGATACTTTCAAATATGTCAGGAAAAAGTCTAAATCCCTTTTCAATTAAATCTACTACCTTGCTAGATTTCTCTCTTATCTGATGGCTGGTTCTAGAAGACCCTTGTACATCCTTTCTTTTTGTTTTGCTCACTCAAATTAGTGTGCCCTTCCTGCTCTCTGACCTGATTGACAAAATCTCTCTCATTTTATCAGACTTGAGAATCATGTATTTCCTTTAAGGCTCTTTGGGCTTGGATGTTACACATGTCACACTGGGAGGGACCTCTTGGCAACTTTTCATAACTGTACTATCCAATATGATTAGATGGCCGCTAACCATATACAGCTATTTAACTTAAATTAATTACAATGAAATTAATTGAAATTTCATTTCCTCATTTATATTAGCTATATTTTAAGTGCTCCATAAGTACAGGTGGCTCTGTGTTCTCATATTAAACAGTGTAAATACAGAGCCGATTTACAGAATGATAGAACCAAGAAGCAAACTAACCTAAATTTCTTGTGTTAGGCCGAGCTGTTTAAAAAAGCTAAGCTACTGAAAAACCTTACCCCCGCCCCCCAGTACTTACTTCATGGTACATATATATTCCTAGGGCATAGAAAAATCCTACAACCCCAAGACAGGCCAGGAACACAAGGAACTTGAAGGCATCGCTGTATAGTTTGAAGTTCAGAGGCCGGGGGTAGAGGATGGATCTCACCAAATCCCCTTTTGCTGTATTGTAACCTACATGGAGACAATCACAGGCGGAGTAAGGCCCTTGAATACACTTTCCAAATCCAAAGTGGAAGAGTCATTGGAGCTTGGAATGAGAGCAGCATTGCTCTGACCTCACACTGTATTTGCTTTCCTTGTTATGAGTCAGCAGAGCAGTCAGTGGCCTTCACTTAGGCCTGCTCCATTTCTATTGTTCTGGGAATCAGTGTTTCCATGGCTCCTGCAGTGCAGCTCCCCATTCCGCATGAGGGCTGCCGGACTAAGGAACTTAAGAATGTGTTAACTAGAGAAAATGAGATGCTGCAGAAAGACACTTTAAAGCAGACATGTGTTGAAAACAGATATTCAAAAAATTGAGAATTAAGAAAAAAGGAAAGTGCAAGTAATATCCTAATATACATATATGCATATGCATCTGCCTTTAATCATATCATTCTTTTGCTCCAAATATTACCACTTTCTTAGAACAAAATTAAATTTTCTAGGCATGGATTTGAGGTCACCTTCAATTTGATTTACTCCTATCTTGCTGGACTGATCCCAACTATTTACTGATTTTAGAAGACGCCTTGTATATTTTTTTGTATTTTGTAAACACAAATCAGACTATTTTAATAGCTCTGATGTGGTTGACTAAACCCTCCCCATCTTATCAGCTATGTTAAAATGCCACCTCATCATAGAAGAATTCTATTCTCATAATTCATACCAAGAATAATATATCTCACTCTTTGGGGTCCCTGCAACACTTGGTCATATGACACCCATCATCACTGCATATTTTAGTTAATCTGTCTCCTACAACAGAGAATCATGACCTTCCTTCTGGGAAAGATGTAGCTCACGAATTATTTCTTTAGCCCTCAGTGCATAGCACATGGCAAATGCCCATTAATATCTGAATTAGTGGCTAAAATGATTAACTATTATATAGTCTAGACAGGAACACCAGTATTTTAAGTACAAAATTTGCTTTATCTCCACTGCTATATGGACACCTGGTCTCCTTAAACATGGCTTTGTTACCTTTGGCGAATGGGAGTAGACTTTTCTCTAACTTGCTTTGAAGAATTTTACAGTAGTTTATGGTGGTTTCCATGGTCTTTAACCATTTGTTTTTGTTTAGACAGCAGGCTGAGGATGCTCTAAAACCCACTAGCTAGTTTTAGTAGACAACTCAAAGTCATGTTTTAACTAAAAAAAAAAAAAAAAACCTAATTCATCCAAAACAATTGAATAAAACATCAAACTAAAGCATATTGGCATCAAAGCGCAAGGCATGCTTTGTGTGCATGAATATGTGAGGTGACAGAAACACAGGTCAGGATTAAGGACCAAGAGTTGGGACCAGGTCGTGAAAGGCATTGGTTGTGAATGGCATGTGAAAGTTTGAAGCTCATGTGGCTAGGCATGCAAAACTTTAGGTGTGATATGCCTGGGCTATTCTAGAATATTTTGTTTGAAGTGTGATTTGAGTTCAAGATCAGAGAAAGATTGGGGCAAAAGTTGAAAGTGAAGAGTCCAGACTATTTTTCTTATAATAAAGTAAACATGGTGTGATGAAAGCCTGCACTAAACAGTGACTATGGGAATGAAGAGGCAGGTACAGGACTCAGGAAAGAGGGACAGCCCTCTGAGGCCATAGGGGAATCACTGGTGCCCTTTTGGAATGAAGGAAAGTAAGGAGTTAAAGATGCCATTAAGAGACTAGCTTGATGGAGAGGCTGTTAACAGAGAGGCAGTGCAGGAGGATAAGTTCACGTTTTGATGCTTGATTTTGAAGAGTCTGTAGAGTGTGCAGGTGGAGGTAGCCAGCAGGGAGTCTGATGTACAGCCTCACAAGCAACCCCTTTAAAGGAAAAAAGACTTGACAGTCATTATGGTTGACACATTTTTTTTTTTTTGGCAAGTGCTCATAATATGGATGGAAAAGAGAAGAAGCCTATGGACATAAGTCAATGCAAGAATATAGTTTGGCCTTGAAGGAAATATGCATTAACTGTGTGTATCTTTCGTCACACACAAGGGGTTTAACAAAAAATAAGACAGAATAGTGGCGATTTGGAATAGGGGATCTTGATAGAAAAGAGCATGACTGTTATTACTACAATGTGGTAAACTCCAAAATCCTAAACAAACCTTCCCTGTTCTCATTCTGCTCACCTCCAGGTATAGACTACAGTGACAAGAGTGGAATCCACTAACCTGTCTGCAAAACGACTGCTCTTATGGGTCCCTGCCCAGAGGGCTTGACCTGGATAACTTCTGTCCCACAGAAGAGCATGTGTTTCCGATAGTCCTCCAAGCTGTGGCATTTCCAAGGCATGGTGTTCTCCGTTCCGGGCAGTGGTGTCTTTGTGACAGGTATACTTTCTCCTAAGGAAGATAGTATTTTGTTGATTCTACGTAAAACCACAATAGTATTTAAAACTGTTACTTGCCAGTTTCAAGAAATGAGACAACCACAACTTATCGGGTCCTAATGCCCCTCCCCTGAGTCAGATAACAGTTCTTAGGGATGCTGGTGGTACAAGCAATGGTAGACTTGATTGGATTTCAAATAGTTACTTAAGATCTGCCTGTCTTCCTCTACCTGGTCTGTGTGGTTTGTCCTCATGATTTTTAAAGAAACCTATGTTGACTGAGTTGTACTTATCATTCTCCAAATGTTCAGCAAGCCCAGAACCACTACAAGAGATACAGGAGTCATAAAACACACAGATATATTTGCCTTTCATTCTCTCATTTATTCATTCATCCATTCTTTTACCTAATCAGTCAACAAGTATTTTGTAAGTGCGTATGCTGTGCCAGGAACTGTGTTGAATGCTAGGAACATAGCGATATGCAAGACAGACATTCTGCCCTCCTAAAGCTTGGAGAGCCAGGCCAGAAAATAGAGGTCTTCCTACACCATTTCCAGTAAATTCTATCAAACCCTCCTTTTTATTATTATTCCAATTTTTCCCACCCCAAACCCTTAGTTTTATCCACTGCCACTACTAAATAAAGCCCAAACCCTTTTCCTAGCTTGTCAAAGCCCAGCATTATTCAGGCATTGTTGGCTAGTTCTCCTCATCCATGCTCCAGCTGAACAAGGCCCTTTCATCTCCCTTTATTGACTCCCATTCTTTGCTCGTACCAATTATCTCCCTTTCCTTGATGGCTGCAAGACATGATACTTCAGGTAAAAAAGAAATTTTGCTCAGAGTTCAAAAATGATAAATTTCAGAGACAAAATAAAAATGTTAATAACACTTCCTGGCTCCCAGATTTAAAGAGCACTAAAGTGAATTTAAAATTCCATCAGTCTTTTGCTAAATGTTCAATTAGCAAGATAATATGTCATATTTCCAATTTGGAAATAGTATTATATTGATTACAGTTATACAAATTTGGGTCTTATCTCTCTTTATAGGTAATAACCAAGGATAAGACTTTGACATATATAGCTTTATATGCTGCTCATTTTCCCTCGTAGTATATAGTAGGTTCAAATATATATTTTTGTTAATTGCATGGATGGATTAAATAAAGGCAATTACTCAGGCCTTTATTGTTTTCCTATTATTGTTTTTTTAACTAGTTTCCTACCATGGTACATATTTTACATAATAAGGTATAAAAAAACTATAAATTTTTTATTAGTAATCTTGAATAGCATCGTCCCCATACCATTTTTTAAAAAAAACAATTATGATATACATCTGTTGTGTGAATTTGCCAATTGCATTCTACATGACTTTGTAAAAGAGATAGAACCTTTTGACATGTCTCCAAATCCTTGTACCACATTGTTTTTTTGAAATCAGCCTTTATAACAGGCAAATACTTGCCAAGGTTTTTCTGCCTTGGCTTGAAGAATATTCATCCACAATAGATACTTTAGTTAATACAGTACTAGTGAACAGTTTCCCCCCCCACACACACACACCGCCAATGAAATTGGAAGCAGGCAGGTATTGATCAATCAAAGATGAAAGCCATCTGGCAATGATGTATTCCAGATAGAAGCTCAAATCTGATATTACACAGAAATGATCTCCAAGTCTCTTTTATATTATTCCTACATTAATAAGAAATCTAATGCTTTAGTCTTTCTTGGGAACACTCCCCCACACACACAAAAAAAAGAAGGATTCACCTACAAAAGATTGGGAGACTAAAGAGTCTAAAACAAGGTTTCAGAAGGAAGCACCAGCATTGCTCCCTGTTAACTGCAGAATTGGCTCCCAGCATCTGGAGACCCCTCATGCAGTCAAAAGGAGATACTCTCCCCTGTCCCCAAGAAGCCAGGTGCCTGCATTTGGTGACATATTGGAAACAACTATGTCCTTGTTTATTAACATATCTGCAACCATTTGACTTTTAGCAATTTGAGAACAGGAACCATTTCCCATTCATCTTGGTAACTTCAGCACACAACACAGAGCCTGGCACAGAGCAGGCATCTCTTAACTTGTATTAAACACAGGATGAATAAGCAAGAGCAAGGGAGAGGGGGCAAGAAAGGAAGAGAGGGAACCATCTAACCTATGGATTGGTGAGTAGCTAGTCTGGCAGGACGGCAATATGCAAACACTGAGGGAACTCCTGGGTCCCGGCACGGCACACTTCCTGTGCAAGTTTTAAATTTGTAAACAAGAGTAATTTAATGAATGGAGGGAGGGGGCAGGAGATTGTGGCAGAGTGAATGCCACCCTCTCCCACACAGGTATTTCTAAGAGAAGGGGGAAGCACTGCTTATAAGCATAGGCTCTGGGGACAAAATGCCTAGATTTAGGTGTTTTATTTTCTTCATAAAACATACTTGTTGGAAATTTATATCATGTGTGTACTCTCATGCTTTCTGTTTTTTTCCACCAAGATGTTACCTCCTTAAGAAAAGAAATCTTATCTGCCTGTTCACTGCTCGTTAATAAACATTTGTGAAGTAAGTGAATGAATGTATAACCAAATGAATCCAAATCTCATATGCACCACTTGGAAACTCTGTGACTATAGGCAGATTATTTACCTAATCTGGGTCTCAGATTTTTGTATTTACAGTCACTTAGTTCTTCTCATTGATCAACACAGCCAGCTGGAGTGTTTTGTGCCTCTATTTGAATGAAAAGGCCAGATTTATCTCCCTTATCTGTCAATGTCAAAGCATGGAGCCTGGGGCAGGGTAGATGTATGGTGATCTGATTTGGAGGAAGTAACTGATGTAAAAAGTTAGTACAGAACCCAATACATATGAGAGCAAAACAAATGAGCTATGATGAGAAGAATTCAAAGTGTTAATAGATTCTCCTTCCCATGATATTCCCTTTTGATTCTTGATTCCTCTCCTTCCAAGGGAGCTGGATACTAAAGGGGGATCCATTCCCTCAGAAAAGGAGGCAGAAAAAAAGGACCAGGGAGGTAATCACTGGTTTTTAAGCTTTAAAAGTCAGTCATAAATTTGATCATGAATTTTAGGGCCTGCCCGAGAGTGAAAACAAATCTTTTTTGTTCATCACGCCTTCCCTCGACTGCATTTCTATGTAAATTGGAATAGATAAAACATATAGAATCTAGCACGTATAGGTGGAAGCAAATCAAATTAAAAAGAGACTTACATGTCACATGTCCCTAAGAAAGGGGACCTGCACTAACTTTGTGGAAAGTAACTGGCATCTGGGTCTGCCTCCCTTTCTAGGTAGGCAAGCCTCCATCAGACTCCCAGGTTCAGGGTAGACTAGGAAGAAGACCTGCTCTAGACCACACCCACCTGCACACTATACAACTCTAGGTTGCCAGATAAGGGTCAGGAGGACCGCTAACCTACGGGGCGACTGGCTCATGCCAGGTAATTCACACCTGACGCTTTCAAGAATGGCAACATTTGAAGCCAACAGTACAATTAAATGTAGGTGTAAGATACAGTTGAATATCCTGCATAGCTGAGTTTGTGGCAACAGGAGAGGCCAGATGGCGAGGAGGAAGAGGGAGGTGCGGTAGGTGGGAAAACAAGAGTCAAAGGAGATGGGACCTGACAAGGAGAGGGCAGCTGTACCCGCTGTGGATCATCTTCCTCCCTCCCACCGTCCTTGTGTTCAGGAACAAAAGGCCACCTCCAATTCCAATTCTTCTACTTGTAAAGTGGTACGATAATAACTCCCAATCTAATCTGTTTTGTGCCACAAAGAAGTGAGATGTAAAAGTTATTTATAAAATATGTTGCAATAGCGATGCTAAGAGTATTTGCCATATTTATTATTACATCAATAAAGATTTTCATGGTTTTTTTTTTTCCCACCTGAATCTGAATCGCATTTGTGGACAAATACCCTAGGAACACAATTGCAGTTTCAGTAATCTAACCCTAATCTTCTGACTGTTCCAACAGGATCCTTTGCACAAATATGTACATGGTGGGAGGTGGGGTGTAGGCTGTATAAAAAGTATTTAGAGCATGCTGAGACTTAAATGTTTGTGAAGAAATTAATGAGAAAGATGTATATATGTCTCCATTTCATATGTCTGTCACCTTAGTTGCCTTTTACGGTACTTAGGTTACATAGATAGTAATACTGGCCCCTTAATTTTTCCCAGAATGAACATTAGAAAAAGCCACTTATCATTTTAGGTCATTTTAGGTCGATTTTACCCATTTCTTGAAAGGCAGCATTGTTCGCCACTTCTAATTCTCTGGAACTCTCTGAGTTTTCCTGAGAATCAAGGGCAGCACTGTACAGTCCAGTCAGGGAGAGGAGAAAGAACAGACCAAGGGCAGAGCCTTTCTGTTGCCAGTGAGAGCGGCCATTCTGCCTCACAAGCAGCTGGGAGACAGCGGCTGCATTGGAGGGAGAAGGACAGTTTTTGTTGAGCTTGAGGTTTTCGTGTTGGGTACTATGGCAACATTCTGGATAAAAGATATGATCAGTATGCAAATCCTCATCACTGTCATTATAAGGCAGTTAGATTTCAACACATTAAAGGGGTATTTTGTAATTATACCAAACATATTTATGTTTACTACATTTTCTTGTCTCAATTTTAAATTAAGCAGACTCATTTTTAATGTGAAATCTGCTTATGTGGAACAATTTAGGGATAATGAACTTCCATTACATTTAGGTTGTATTAAGGTTTTTCCTCCCTGTCTTTACACCATTTGGACATAGAAAAGCTTAACAATCTGCAAGCACAAAAGAAAAGTAGTTTCTATGTTTGTGTTGTTTTATAGCATCTCTTATGACAACTATTTTTTGAACTAAAAAATATTTTATAAATATTTACTAATTATACAAATATAAGTAAACCTAATGAACTGTAAACGAAAACTAGAGCTTTCTGTACAGTGAGATCAACTGGAACTATGAGTCCAAAGGAGAACAGAGCTGTTGTACTGTTTCTACCTTAAGGTTCAACTCAAACTTTCCATTGAAACCTGGAAGTAGTTTTCCATCCGTACAATGCAAGACTAGAAAAAATATTTTTATACCCTTCCAATTGTGGGCATTGCTGGGTTTTGTGGGTTGTGTTTTGCTTGAATATGGGCATGAGCCAGTCTCATATTTATGAACAGATTGTCTTTCAACCTGTTCACCTACTGAAGCCTCTCTTTATTCACCCTGTTCACCCCACCCATCAGGCAATTAATGACATACGATATTAAGTGTTTCTTCATTTAATACATATGGTATTAAATATTTTGTATTTACAGTAACTTAGTTCTTCTCATTGTTCAACACAGCCTGTTGGAGTGTTTTGTGCCTCTATTTGAATGAAAAGGCCAAATTTATCTCCCTTATCTGTCAATGTGGAGATGGAGCCTGGGTCAGGGAAGATGTATGGTGATCTGATTTGCTAAGTGTTGGCCTAGCTGTTGGACAGGGACGACTAGCTTGAGGCAAGCTGCCTACCTGTGAGCATGCCCTCGTTCACCACACAGCTCCCATCGATCAAAACAGCATCACAAGGCAATGATAATTTTCCTGGAAGAATAAGAATATCTCCGGGAACCAAGAGGCGAGATTCTAGCTCCTGCAAACCTATATAAGAACAACGTTTTCTTAGTTTTACTTATGAATTAAAGTAACTAAGAATCCTTACTGACCTGTTTGCCAAGAGCTATCCTACCTGTTTAAGCCCTTTCCACTCAACTGAAACTTCTAAGAAAACCAGAATTAGGGAATTGGTTCCTGGAATGTAGCAAAGGATTAGTTCAACAACAAGATCCCATTTGGATCCTAGTACTTGGTCAGTGCTTGGCCCACAGGGAATATTCAAGAGCACTTGTCAATGAAGAAAGATCCTTCGGCTGTTGTTTGCGTTCTCTCTCTCTCTCTCTCTCTCTCTCTCTCTCTCTCTCTCTCTCTCTCCCTGTGGCAAGCTTTCTCTCCTTGGATTAGGGCCTTAGGAAAATTATCTAGAGAGCTTCTGCTGCTTTGGGTGTAGCTCTTCACTCCTTGCAGAGAGCCTTGGCTACCCGACCCAGACCAACTCAGAGCAAATGCCAGTGTCCATCCAGCATCGAAAAGACCTATGCAGGTCTAGGTTCCAGATGATAGTTTGAAATACTTGATGGGATGTATTTGGGATGGATAATTGAAGAATATAAAAGAACCTTAAAAGGGTTCTCCAGTAATATCCACATGAATGAAATATAGAGGACAGAGGGAATTCGAAGTAACCCAGACATTGAGTAGGAATGATTCAATCAGGACTAAGGCAAGTGAGGAGTCCAGGTTGCAGTTTAACAGGGCGCTCCCTCTCCAGCCCTGCAGAGGCAGGATTAGTGTTTGTACATCCTTGCTTCCTTGGATTTCATGTCTTAGATGCTCTGTTCTCACCCTAGTTCCAGTCTTGAGTTCAATCAGTAAAGACTTTTTCTCTTTGATGAGTAAGTAATCAAGGATGAATGAGTCAGATTCCACCCTGAAACAGTAGCATGCCCAAGAAGCAGAACAGTATCACCTACCTTTGTCTTTCACAAGAATTGTAACTTGGACTTTGTTGTGATCCTCCACGAGGTTGTGCAGCTTCACTGATTGCTATCAATGTAAAGTCAAAGTTTCAGTATCAGTCCACGTCCTGAAAGCCACCTGATCTCCACAGCGCAAATGCCAACCTGCTGTCACAGCCAAACAACTCCATGCTTCTGCTGCCCTGCTCCAACCCCTGCCCTACCTGCCCCACTCCTTGCAGAAGTGATCACGCTTGGGAGTTGCGAATGAAATAGAAATAGAAATAATGCTATTTCCCTCCCTGGAAAAATGATTTAGAGCCACTGCCTCAAAAGACTATGCCAAGGAAGCAAGACTTTATCAACATGTTGAGAATGCACAAGTAAAAAGAGAAAGACTGAGACTGGATGGGTTACCTCCCACTCTAAGCCTCGGCTCCCCTGTCTGTAAAACAGCAAAGCTCAAGTTGTTCACTAAGCAGATTTCCACTTATAAAAGCCCATGAGTATTTAAGTTGTGCTTGATCAAAAGTGAACAGTCACCCACTCTGCTATAAACGGGGGGTTTTCATATCAGATGAGTCTGTAGCATGGTGTCACATGGCTCAATTTTGAATCCTGGTGCTATCACTTACAAGTTATTTACCTGTTCGACTCGACTCCCTTTTGCTCATCTGAAAGGAGAAAGAATAGCCATCTCTGTTTTTCTAGGGCTGTTGTCAGTTTTAAACCAATATTCACAAAGCCCTTTGCATAGTATTCAGTACTATGCTGAGGGTTCAAATGTGTTAGTGAAGAATAAGAAAGTTGTGAGAGTCCGCTAGCTGGAAAGGCTTCCCTGAGGTAGAACTCACTGAGATAGGTCTCTGTAAAATGTGGAGGAAATGGAAGGAGCCTGGGGTAATGGAAGCAACATCTCTAAACATCTCCTAGCATAATGGCGAGCATGGGAAGACAGAAGTGAGAGGGGATTTCATCCACACAACTTCCCCAGAGTGACCATTGGGGCACTATCAGCCGGCGAGATGGCTGAGCAGGGCTGAGCAGCTGCAGAAGGCACTGCCGCATTGGTATGAATGTCAGTGACTTGGATGCCACTAAGTAGAAGAGGGTTTGAATACTGTGGACAGTACTCAAATGCAGCTTAACCTATTTCAAACATGAAACATTTTTTTTTTTAGCTATTAAATTATCTTTATCTGTTCCATTGGTGCTTTTTAAAAATGTTACAGAAATGTCACCAGGCTAAGACAAACATTACACAAAATTACACAACTTTCCCCTTCAGAGAACATAATGCATTTAGTGTTAATATTTATATGGAAAATTTGATTATTTATTTCAGTTTTGCATAAAAGCTAAACTTCACTAATTTGGACCAATTGAGTAGAAGAAGTGATAATACTGTTGGATACATATTCCATTGTCCTAAGGTAACTTCCTGGGGCTTAACTGTTGAGGAATGCCTTTGAATGACAGGTAGGAGTGAGAAAGTCAGCTCTGATTCTGTGGCAAGAACACTGGAGTTGCTCAGGATTCCTGAGCTGTAGGTCTGGCTCACCCACTAACCAGCCATGTATGGTGCATAAGAAATTTCACCTTATAAGTTAGTTGTTTCCTTTGTAAACAAATAACATTGAATTTGACCAATTTCAAGTTACTTTCAAGATCAAACATGGTATGAGGCAGATTTGTTTTACATGTTAGAGATTTATCTGAAACACTCAAGACTTCATAGAAGAAATACATGAGGTATATAAATAATTCAAGTTATTATTTTTAAAATAGTTGAAACATTTAGCAGCTACTATGTATCAAGCACTGCTGTAAATACTTGGAATATATATATTTTTTAATCTTTGAAATAATTTTATGATGAAAATGTTGTCTCCAACATACATATAAATAACAAAAACAAAAAGCAAAAAACTGAGGTTGAAAAATGTTGAAGTCACTTCCCCATAATTGTTTACTTGCTAAACTTGAAGGTCAAACCCAGGTTTATCTGACTCTAAAGCATTATCTCCTGGTGAGTATATTCTTCCGCTGCTTCAAAAGAAAGGGCTTTTTCTTCTATTAGAAGGTAAATATCCTCATTTCCAAATTTCTTTATTTTTTTTCCCAGAAAACTCTTTCAGTCAATGCCATGATGACTTCAGCCTAGCTGAAGAGGATGGTAATCGACACATTTGCAAGTGGTGAAGTATGAGTTAATAATGCTTGACTGTAATTTTCAAACCTCATTATGCTGTAAAGCTGGATTTGTTTATCAGACTTAGCATTCTACGTAACCTGCCATGCTTGCCTGCCTTTGCTCAGGCTATTCCCTAGAATGTTCAGCCTAGTTTTCTACTAGTGAACTCTTTCTAATCCTTCAGATAAATTCCTACTTAAATGTCACCTCCACTCCATAAGTCTCCATCCCCAGGAAGAACACATTGTTCTGTTCCCTGTGTCTCCACCTGGTTTGGAAATTAACCACAACTACCTGTTGTCTTGTCAGGTCTCCCCAGTAAGGCAGGCAGTTTGCAGAAGAAAGGGACCATGTATTCATCTTTGCATCCCCCAGAGTCTATCACATAGTAGGCTCTCAGCAAATACGTATTTAACAGAACTGAATCATTCTACTTCTCCCAATGACACTGAAGTAAGATAATGCAGGCATCTTCTTTGAGTTAATGTACTCAGAGGCTCTACAAGCCCAGGTTTCTATGACAACCAGCCAGCCAGGAGAAGGCAAATGCTGTGATGCCTGCCATGATTGCAAAGCTCGGTGCCTGATTTTCATTAGACCCCCTCTGGTTTCTCCAGTTCCTCCTCAGTGGGACTAGGATCAGTTTCCAAGACTAATTTGCATACTATTATTATTCAGCATCTGTTGCTGCATGCACTTGTATTAGCTGTGGCTGGATTTTCTCCAGAGATGAGCAACCAGGACTCAGGTGCCTCTTGAGTCCAGCTCAGTCATGACTGAAGGCAAAGCACTATGGGGCCAGCCACTCAGAGCTATATCTAGTAGTTACCATGGCACAGCCCAGTGACAGGACATGTGGATACAGCACAGTGTAAATGCAGGTGGGTCCCAAGGTTTGCACTCAGAACTGCAAGGAACTTGGCAGGAAGGAACTGCTGCAAGAGTGATCCTGGGCTTTGATTAGGTAAACTGTGTACCATTAGTTGAGTCTAGAAGAAGTGCAGGAAGATACCTTCTTATACTTCTGCAAACACCTTTCTTCTTTCAATTTTTAAAAGCCTGTGTTGGTTTAGCGAGGTTTTTAAATTCTGTTACATGATGAGCTTCAATGTAGGTCAATAGAATGATTTGGAGATAGCAGTAGATGTTCCTTTCTGCATTCCTGCCAACCTCCTTCCCACCATTACAACCAAGTCCTCGGGTCACTTTGAGAATGTGCTCAACAGGACAGTGGGCAGTACTTGATTCGGAGTCAGGAAACCTGTGCATAAGGAAGGGAGTGTGTGTGTGAGCAAGTCTCTCACTTCCTTATTGCCATGTCTTTTACTATCAGGTAGTAGGAGTGTATGACACCTGCGTGTGTCTCACTTTATTATGTTATCCTGCTCCGCACAAACACATGTGGGTATTGTTGTAAACTCTAAAATACTAAATAGATGTGATCATGGAGGCTTTGTGATTTTAAACTGCAAGGATACAGTTTCAGGAAACTGGCTTGTTTTATATGGTTTTAAAAGATGCCTTACAGGTTGGGTCAGGTAAGCTTAAAAAAAAAAATACCAGTTACTAATAGGATTAGCTCTTGTCTTCTAATTTCTTTTCTTCTTTTTGAAGAAATCCTTTGCCATCAAGTCTGAAGTTCCCATGTCAGTCACTATTTTGGGCAAAGGAATTTAGAGATTTTTGCTAAGATGCAGGACCTGAATGTTTAAATTCCATTAGGATTTAAAAATAAATATTAAGCAAATTGCAAATGAGAAGAACAGAAATGACCTAACTTACAAAAGGAAGATCTTTATGTGCAAAACAAGAAAACCAGAACCCATAAAGGAAACAAGAAATACACGTGACTACGTAATTTCTAACATATGGTAAGAGTCAAGGTCAAGAGTGAAAAGATAGACTAAAATAAAACTTATTCACACATATGATGAACATAAAGAGTCTATTAATATAAAATAAAAAGTGCAAAACTCAAATGGAAGTGTGTCTACTTTCACTGGTAATCAGGGCAAAGTATATTAAAAAAACATTAAATAGAACTTTTCAAATATCAACATATAACACCCATTGCTGATGAGGATCAAGAAAATGAGGATCTGGAAAATGATACTCTTTTGCGTTGTGGGAGAGAAGAAATTATTTCATTTCATGAGAAATATATAGCAGAATCTATTAAAATTCAAATTATATGTATCCTTTGATCCGATAATCTGGCTTTTGGCTCCTATGTTAAAAAAATTCCAAACACTCATAATATGTAAGCACAGGACTGTATTGTAGTTATGTTTAATTCAACATTATTTGTGTTGGCAAAAATTGGAGAAATGATATTATTTTACATACATAAAAATAGCGAGCAGATTATGATATTCCTTAAGATATCATAACAATACTTTTAAACATGAATTACAATTATTTATTTGCTTGGTAAATTGCCATTATATATACAATAAAGTGAAAATTAAAGATGCAAATTAATGTGCATAGTAAGATTCTATTTCAATTAAAAACTTAATAAATATACAAATCTCCACATAAAATTGTATTATATATGCACATAATAGCATGAAAAGAGTGAATAAATATGTTCAGCTGATGACAACATTAATAAATGAATAAAAACATGTATTTGAGATCTTGGTGTGCAAATTCAACTTCATTAGATTCCCCTGATAACAACAGTGCTTTAGCCTTCAGATTGTCTGACCATCACCTGATAGAAAACGGCTAGACATGCAGATTCTTGATATTATCCTGGATATTTTGACTTAATAGGTCAGCAGCTCAGGAATTTCAAGTAAGTCTCTTGCTGAAACACTGTTTTGTTGATGGGAAGATCAAAACTGAGTTTTTGAGCAACTTCCCTAATTCCCACACAGGAATTTCTGTATTTGTTTTGGGTTTTCTTACAAAAATTAATCTTGAATTCCACATGAAGAAACAAACATTTTAAAGGAATCTTAAGACTAAAATTTGTTATAAACACTTAGATGAGAAATGTGAAAAAAGCACAGTATATAAGTTGGGAAAATACATCATCGAATCATCCTAGGAGACATAGTGTCTTCTTGACTAATATGCCCAGTTGAGCTGCTCCTCCTCCCTTTCTCTTGAAACCATGGCTGACATCATTACTCCGCCACAGAATTCTTTCCCACCAGGCTCAGAGGAAGCCTCAGAGTCCTTCTAAACCCAACATTCAACAAAACCTTTAGCTGATAATCAGAGTTCGCAAAGACATTTATTATTTAAATCTACCTGGCATTCCTAAAGCCCTCTTCCTGAGATCCCACAATTGGTAAGCTCTTGTTTATTGCTTTGCTATATCTTATGTTTGACAAAGCAACTCCTTATTATTGGTGTAAATTCTAAGGCTCTGCCTCTTTAGCCAGAGGTTATGTGGAATCCAATATAATTTCAGCTCTTACCTGTCTCAAATCATACACACTTAAGACAATGGAGATAATGGTCAAAATGATGATAGCCACAGAGTACTCTATGTAACCTTGAGACAGCCACAAAGTTAGGGTGAAGGCTTGGAACACATAGAATGGATTTAAAACCTGCAGGTACAAAAATAGCACTAGAGTCACTTGAATGGACCTTGGTAGCAATCAAGATGATACCATTTCTTTATAGAATAGTTCTTCCTTCTTTTTTTTTTTTTTGTACCAGAGATTGAACTCAGGGGCACTCAACCACTGAGCCACATCCCTATCCCTATTTTGTATTTTATTTAGAGACAGGGTCTCACTGAGTTGCTTTGAATTTGCCATCCTGATCCGCTGGGATTACAGGAGTGCACCACCGTGCCTGGCTCTTCCATTTTTGACAACATACAATAACCTCTAATGTTTAAGAACTTACTTAGAACTTCATTAATTTGGGTAGAAACAATGTCAAGCACATAGAATATGATATGGTGAAAGCAAAATGACTTTAAGTACTGAAAGCCATGTCCACAAATTGGTAATTCTTAATTATTTTGAACTTTCAAGACTTTATTTCCAGTAATAAAATCTAACAATTTACCTTCTTCAACAGGTTTGCCCATAATAAAGAAGATATATGATTCAGTCTCCTTTTAAAAGGACCTTCAAACAGGTTTTTTTTTTTTTCTTGGTGGAGGGGGGAGCTAGGGATTGAAACAAGGGCCTTGTGCATGGGAGGCAAGCACCCTACCAACTAAGCTATATCCCCAGCCCTCAAACAGTTTTTTTTTTTTAAGTTTATTTTCATGTAATCACATGCTGCAAATTCTGTCAAGTTGTGCAATGAAAATAAGAGATTCTATTTTTATCCAGGTCATTTAAAATATCTGTCATGTCACAGGCCATGGCAAGATACTCTGAGAGTCAGTGAAATTAGTATGGCCCTTCCCTTCAAAAGGAGCGATCCTGAAAAGAAAGGACACACCCAAGGCTGCAGGGAAAATCTTGGACACCAGACATCACCAGCCCCAGCACTGGTCAAACAAGCACATACCTTTCTGGTCTCTTGGTGATACCTTTAAACTTTCTTTATTCCTTCAAATTTCCATTTTGGTTCTACTGGTTCTATTTTTGTAATTATATTAGGGAGGAAACACCTGAGTAGTTAGAGAAAGACCACAGGATGTCCAGACATATGAAAATTAAAGAGCCCACTGGGACAAGGCCAGGATTCCTTTCTTGGGGAAGTTCCCTGTATGATTTTCATAAGTTAGATGAAATACGGTCTGGAACCAGTGGTACTCTTTTGTTTTGCCTCCACTTTCTATAATTTCCTAATATATTAAATAAAATTTTATTTTTCATCCTAAAAATGAACTGGTATTGGGTTAATATGTTAATAGGCTGATCTTGAGGGTTTCTTAAGCCCTGGGGTATATATTGTGTAACATTGAAAAAGCTTTTGTTTCTTAATGTTTCTTATTATTTCCATCTCAACTACTTTACTTACAAATTACAGCTCTTGTGTTTGCTTGGCATAAAATTTTCTAATTGTAGATTATGCACTAATGATAACATGGTTTTGAGTTCATTGAAATCCAGTACAAAACTGGTTAAATACTTCTCAAAGAATGAAACAGCACAATGATAATTTGTCTCCTTCATCTAATATTCTTTTGAAACTAAATGTGAAGAAGTAGTTAGATTTGCATTTTTTTCTATAAAGTCCTAGTAAATCGGTGCTAAAAAAAAAAAAAAATACTAGTGCTCCTTTCAAAATAGATCAGATTGACACCTGAGGATTTCCTGTAGTAGCTTGGAGGCTGAGAAAAGTCACAAGCAGAGATGGCTCACAGCTGAGGTCTGCAACAGGAGAGAACAAGTGTCCATGATACAGCCATGAACTGACCAAGCCCTACAGGGCTGATATCCAACAGATTCCTGAGAACAGACACTCGCATCTCCAATGTGGATCTGGTTTTGAAGTGGGATCTAATGGGGACCAACTGGAGCCCCAAACAGAACCATCAAATAGGGACAGCAATCACAGGGAGAAATGAGAGAATGGAAGGAACCCAATGTCCCATTTAATGGGAACTTTTTAAAAAAATAATAAATTCAAAACACACAAGGAAAATTATGTTTAAGAAAAAAACTATCTCTGAAAGAAGTTACTCTTAAAAAAATTGTTAAGCAATTAGAAAAAGACTGAAATAGTTCATTTTAATTACTCAGAAATTATAGAAGTAATCACATTGCCTCATGCGTGTTTGTGCCCAGCCCCTACCAAAAAAGTCCTATGTTGAAGCCCTAACACTCAGTGTGATGGTATAACATGGGGCTTGAGGGGACTAGTAGGTAGGTCGGTTCACATGAGGCCATGAGGGTGGGGTTCCCATGATGGGATTAGTGTCTTCACAAGAAAAGGAAAAGACCAGAGCTCTCTTCTTTTTAACCATGTGAGGACACAATGAGAAGATATCTCAAAGAACTGAGTACACAGGACTTTCCAGCCTCCAAAACTGAAAAACAAACATTTGCTCTTTAAGCCTCCAGTCTACATTTTGTTATAGTAGACTGAACTAAGACACTTCCTCTACCATAAAAAATGTAACAAAAGAAACAAGAGATTATGAAATGGTAATCTGTCTCTCACAGTGGGAAGGAATTTTAAAGTAGATTTGAACTTAAAATAAGTGGTTATTGCAAACATCATTTAGACAGCCTAGAGAAAAAAAATGATAATAACATTTATCAAATGTTTTGAAAAACTCTCAATAGAAAAAGTATAGACTCAAGTCAAAAGGATAGAAACAGAAAAAAAAGTTGCATGAAATACAGATTTCATTAACATAGAAGTATTAATATGCAATTCAAGATTTCTCCTAGTACTAAGTACACAATAAGGGGCAGAAATTATCTTTTTTTTTTCTCAAAAAGAAAAGAAAATAGCCAGTTACCTGTTTAACAAGCAGCTTCCATATGGGTTGGATTTCAACCTCAATGGCATTGGGCCCACACACTAATCTTCTGTAGGAGATGGATCATCCATTAGTGTCACACCTATGAGCTCAGTGACAAGTGAGTACAGTCTAAGTACAAACCACATCTCTGCTCTTTGGCGATTTTCTGGCTTCAGTTGAACAATAATATGCACGTATTTTTGAAACATAATACTAAATTACTAATATGTTTTTGAAGTGAATGTCAATGTGTGATGAACAAAGTTGCTTTTCTGGTTTACAAATGTCACCACTACAACTCAATGTGTCCAAATTAAGTTAGAAAGTCATTTTGAGGTTTTTTTTTTTTTAAAAAATAATTTGATTATATTTTAAAGGCAGCAAAAGGACACAGATATGAAGATGCCTCTAGATCTGGCAGGCATTTTAGGCTGTTCTTGATGTGAATGGTCACATCCGTCTCACATTGGTCTCTCCAGCACCCAGGACAGGCCCTTAGTATGTGAACTGAATGAATATGGCAGTGAATAAACGAATGCTCTGGAAGATGATAGAAGGTCTTCACCTTGGAAACGTATACTTTGCAAACAAGGTATAATACATGTGTTCATTATAAAAAGAAGCTTTCATGTATGTATAGTATTTTACAAAGTTCTTACAAAAGACTCATTTGATCCTCATGATAGTCCAAAGGCAAGAGTGAGTAGTTCCATTAGCCAATGAGAAAAATTGTTTGGTGTGGGTGTTACTAGCCAAAGGTGCACACATCTAATATTAATCATGACAATATAACTTTCAAGCAGAGATAACAGTGCCAGAAACTTCACTTATCCTTTTAAAGCCATTAACTACTTTAATCATCACATTATCCCCATCAGATTTCATATTATAACCTACTGTAAAGAAAACTGAAGTTTGGATAGATTAAGTATCTGTCTCAGGATATCAAAGCTAGAAAGAGACAGAGCTGGGCTTCCTACCTTGATCTCTAGACTCTACAACTCTGCCTCAGCAAGTACCAAAGGAGAGAATCTACATGAAATATCCTTGATATCATTGAGATAGAACTGAGAGCTGAGCCCAATTTCTTCTGATTTGAAGCCAAGCTTTTGCAAGTGTATAATTATTGTTTACAAGGGACAGAGAGGACTCATACCAAGGTCTTATGGTTCCATACTGGGGCTTGGGAGAGTTAAGAGACAAGCAGGCCAAATACCTATGCTGTTATATAGCTTCATGACTCCCTAAACCTCACACTGGGAAAGATCACAACTCAGTCAACTTTGGTACCAAATCCATAGCAATAATAAATTATTGGTCTATTGTCAGAACTTCTCAGGACTCCAAATTTGAGCCCCCAAACAGTCCCCACTTGTCTTCAATTCTTCACTCTGTAAATGCCTCCTCAGATTGAAAGAGCCAAATCTGACATTGAGCCTAGTGGTTGAGAAATGTGAGCTAGAATAGATCTGGCTTTGCCTCTAGCTAGGCCTTTATACTTGCTGTTCCCACTACCTGGAATCCATTTCCCCATGTCTTTGCATAGCTTGCTGTCTTGTTGTGTTCAGATTACTCTTCAAATAATACCTCCTTATGTGGACCTTCTCAAATCATTCTATTTAAAATAGGTGAAGTAACGGTAGAGCACTTGCCTAACTTAGCAAGCACAAGGCACTGGGTTCAATCCTCAGTACTGGGGGAATAAAAGAACTATTCAAAGATTCTCTTTATATTCTTAACCTATCTTATTTTAATTTATAATGCATATGATTACTTGGAATTACACCTTATTTTTAACATGATAATGAGCATGCAAATGATAGACTGTATCCTCTATTATCATATAAGCTTCTAGGACACCTACAGCTCATAAAGGCCTAAAACAGGAGCTGATACACATAACACACTGGAGCATTATGCGGTGAATGAATGGTTGGAGGGTTGAGTGAGGCATGAGCCTTGGCTCCCTTATCTATAAAATAAGTTTGGTAAAATATGCCTAATGAAATTGTTATCAGCATCATAACGCAATAGATATGAAAAGCTTTTAGCAAAGGTGCCAGGGCAGGACAAGCTCTCAGTAAATGGCAGCCATATTTGAAGTCTGAATTCCTTTGGGAAAATTAACTGTATTTTTCTCTCTTTCAACAACATTCTCTTTTTCAGTCACAGTGCAGACTTCATTGAATTGTAACATATATTTTTATGCCTTTTTCTCCTTGGATTGTCTAGACTCTCTTTAAAGGCAGGAATGGAACTTTTTCAACTCTATTTTTCTGGTATCTAAGGACACAGTATCTGACACAGATGTTCCTGAATACTGTAGTTAATTAATAAGAAACACTATGGCCCATATCTAGAATACTGTCTCCTCTGAAAAGACTCAAAACCCAGATGCACAACTAAGATAGAACCAGACTGTGGAAAGTCAACGTAGAAAGGTAACCAAAGGTCCAGTATGTTTTGACTCTTCCTCTTTGGTGAGATGGTTTCTGATATTACCATTAAATGAAGAGCTTAGACTCAATACTTGCCTGTAGATAGTGATATTTAGGGCTCATCTGGGGCATGTTTAAATCATAGCCTGTTATGCCACTTGTTGCTGTCCTTTCTGCTGTCTCTTGCCAAAAAAATAGAGTTTGTTTAGGGAACATGTGCCCATCTCAATCTCAGTGTAAGCCAAGTTTTCAGGAAATGCTGACCAATGATTAAAAAACCAAGAGGAATAGGAGGCCTGAATTGGGTTACGTGAGTAAAGGTCCAATATTATATTTGCTGACTAAAAATTTGATGAGCTGGCAGGGAAATGAGACCCTGAAATTGTTCCAAGTGTAAGCCAAAAACAACTAAATAGTCTTGCCTGGCATTTCTAATAATCCATCAAAGGAAGAGTAGCTGTAGAGTGAAGAAGTTGAATTTCACAGCAGGAACTTGTGAAAGAAATTTCTATGCTAACTAGGGGCAGCACTTGAAAGACCACTGAGGTTTCATTCAACTCCGACATATTAGTAAATCTGCTGGATTGTTTTAATTCTGAAACACCCAATGTGAATGACTGGGAGTACTTTCTATGGGGGTGTTTCATGGTGCCTAATTTTCCTTTATTCATTCATTTACCCATTTATTCACCAAAGAATTGTTGGAAATACATTGTGTGGTTTACTGGTGCACTATAGGCACCAAGTGGTGTGGTGTGGACTAGAGTGGAGTACTGGGGAGGCAGGAGCCAGTTAGAGTGACTGGTGAGCTTCTTCACATGACCACTCTGCTATTTTGCTCAAAGATTCCCCTCTGATAAGCCTCCAGTGGTTGCTGGCAGGGAGGGAGGGATACCTGCAGCTTTCCAAACAGTCCATGCCAGGCCAAGAGATTCCAGCATGATCCACTGCCAGGAACTTGAGAATTTAGGGAGTAAGCATCTGGAGTCTGAAAAAGCTCTCTGGTGGTTCTGCTAGCCAATCCTTCACCGGCTTAAAACCATTTCTTAAAGGAAGGGAGACCACAGACCTTCACAGATGCAGAGTACGGCATTCAAACGTTTGAGATTTGGGTATGGTTGTATACAGATGGGTTGGTCACAGAGCACTCCTATTTTAAAAGTTAACAGGAAAATTGGTATATTTTTTAAAAGTGCTTTCTTTGTATGTGTTGGAGGAGCTCATTTTTAGCAATGCTTCGAAATGCTTAAACACTTTCATGAAATATTGATAAAAAAGCTCCATTTTACAAATGACACAAAAGTTACTTTAGTTTTTCACATTAATGCTCATCTGTGAACTATCCATTTCTTTCATTTTCTTAATCAGGCATTTCCAGATGACCTCAGGAAGAGCTGGGCTCTTCCAGGATCCCATGCCTCTGTGTGAGCTAAATGAGACACTTCCAGTCAGCTTTTCTTGAGGAAGTATGCTGAGCATTCCCAGGCATAAAAATCTGGAAGGGGAAAAGAACCAGAAGGGGATGGGGAATTGAGGTTGGGGTACAAAAAGCCCAGGACAGGATCTTGCCAGGACTTAGAATTCAGGACTTCAACTTACTGATCCCTCCTCCACAGGATTTTGCTCTGAAACAAGCTTTGGAGATAAGTGATTTCACACTTCCAGTGGACCCAAACCCATAGAACCATGGGTCTGAGGATTTAAATTTATTAAAATGGGAATATTGATCTCAGTTTATTTAATTTTTATTCAGTGCCTTTTGCATTATATTTTAAAGAAAATTACATAATAATATTTTAAAGTGACTTATTAACTTCTGATTGAATGTTAAGACTTGAGATTTCAGCTATTGTCTTCTGCCTGTCCCCTCTTCCAGCCAGCTTTTCCTTGCTCCTTCTTAAAGAGCTGGTCTGATGGTTGAAGATCTGTGATCAGGATGCTTTCCAGAAGTGTAACTTTCAAAGGGTCCTGAGGGCCATTGCCAAGTAGGAATGACGCATCGAAATTTCCTTGCCAGTGTACCCCATGTTAAATGGACTTGCCTTGGAAATTCGCTGTGACATTGCATGTGTGTTTGAGAAAGGTGACCCTGCTCAAGGACCAGGGTGGATCCAGGTTTAGGGTGTATCCTGCAGGTTTTAGGAAGTATCCTGGTTTAAGACAATCTGGGTTTAAGGCAGTTCCAGGTTTAAGGTTATTCCTGCTGGGAATAGGGTGTTCCTGCTACCTGAGTTCCCGTTGAGTTCTCATGGAATTCAGAAAGTATTTGGGAAGTGAAATGAGCAGCAGAACTTGGATTTCCCCAGAACGTGTTTGTACAGGGCCGGTGTGAGTTCGGGAATAAAGAATTGCTGCTTGAATCTACAAAGCTGTGAGTGGCTCATGATTTTGTGCCCAGCCAAGACTGCGGCAAAAGGGCATAAAGGTCATGGTACATAAGCATGATTTCTTTTCTGAATTTTGTCCCCTCAATACCTGAGGAGTAAGGGAGTAGTTTCATGGTAGATGCAACCTCTGTCCCTTCCTCCCTCTTCCTTTTTCTGTCTTCTTTCTTTTCTAAAGTTCTGTCTTCTCATGAAACAGCCTCTGCCAGCTTAGAGCTATACCTTAATAGCAAACCTACCCTTTTTTGCTGCCTGTGCTTTGGATTCTTTTCCTCTGGTACTGAGCGGCATGCCTCCCCGCCCCCACTTACCCCCCTCAATAGTATAGCAAATGCTGGGAATTAACTCTGGCCCTGCAGAATCCCTGAGTTGACCATGTCTCTTCCCGCTTCTTGTCCTGTGATGTCACATTGGTGCCTTAACTCAGCCTTGTCTGGACTATTTCTACCATAGAAACTGGCAAACTCTGCCCTTCGAAGCTTTATTGTTGTTGTTGTTGTTATTATTATTATTATTATTACTTTCTTTCAGACAACAAGTCACCAACAAGGTGAATAGTTTGGAGTTAACCCCAGAAGGGAGTCTGCCTATCTATTACTATTTTCAGGGATGTATCAAGGTAGACTGGGTGAAAAAGAAAGTAAAAAAATCCTCAACTTTAAAATTATCCTAACAGTCCACCTGCCTAGATAGGAATCCAGTAGGTCTATTGGTTTCATAGAACCCCATTCTTGCGATGTAAAAGAATCACCTAAGGTCTCTATGAATCTGTCTCAGTCAGATACTTAGAGGGAAGGTTGAGTTTCGTCCATGATGGGTGCAGATTGGAACAGGAGCCCCCTATGACAACTTACTTGCTCTCTTCCTGATACCTTCTGGCAATTTCTCTCCAAGGAAAAATTAACTCTTCCGATGCCCTGATATGCTAAATAAACGCATATATATATATATATATATATATATATATATATATATATATATGCATTTTTCCTCTTTGCCTGGCTGCTTGGAAGCCTATAAAGGACTTTACATTTAGACTCTATAGCTTTTTATCATCATCATCTGAGATTCTTGCATGTCCCTCCCCCTTTTTTCATTTCTCACATTACACTCTTGTTTGTGTTTGTGTAGGGGGCGACAGTAGGTGGGTACTGGAGATCAAACCCTAGGACCTTGCACATGCTAGACAACAACTCTACCACTGAGCTATATTCCCAGTCCAGTGATCTTAGTTTTAAATGCAAGCAGGCTCAAATTCATTTAGAAAATTGGAAGCTATCTCTTAACCAATCCATCAATCATATTTAAATTAAAAAAAAGAAAACTTAAGTCTTACCTTAAGAAATGAGAAAAATGCTCCACATTCTACTTACTCTTTTTTTCACCCTCCATTCAGACATGCCCATAAAATAAAATATGCCTATGTTGATAAGATTATCTCCTCTATTTTTCATATTTGGGAAACTATATTCTGTCTTGCTTATTAGATTGTCAAGTTCTTTATTGTGTGGACCAGATTTAAATTTAATTATGTATGATGCATATTAAAGCGTGGCACTTTATAAATAAGGACAAATGGGAGGTAGCTACACTGATGGGAAATCTTTCTGGTAGAAATGGCTTCCTAGGCAGAGAATATCTACATATATCAATGAGATTTCTTAAATGCTCTAGATCAATCCTTTAAACATCTGTGCTTATGCTATTAAACCAATAGGTTTTTAATAACTTTGAAAACTTTTTGTGTTTCAATGTATTAAGCATTACATCTGAAATCTTATATAACGATACCATTTCTAAGGCATTTTGCAGTGCTGTCCTGGTCTAGATGCACTATTTTTCATAGTGCTTTTTCAGGGGGAAAACTTAAAAACAACAAATCAGTAATTCTTCCCTCAGTTTATGTGAGAATTATGGAAGTTGCTTGCCAAAATGCATAGTTCCTTCTATTATTAGTACTACTTTCTCCTACAGAATCATCAGAATTATGGGGGTAGAGTCCCAAACCAATATTTTAGGTAGCAGACTTCTGCTTAGCTTGAGAATTGGGGTTTCTGGCTGACTGCAAAGTTAGGCAGGTAATGTCCATCAAATGCCTGAGAAATGAAGGAGACTAGGAACTGTGTGGGGAAGTCTTGCAATGGATTCCTTCAGACTCACCAGGATTGGCAGTTTCAAGTATAGTTAAGAAAGCAGGGACTCCATATCACTGCGAATCAAGGGGCTGTGTGACAGTTCCTAATCTATGCCGCAGTACCAGTCCCATGATTGTGCCATTCTTTTTGTCTCTCTATCTCTAGTCAGTAAATGTCTCTTTCCTTTCAGATTGCTGGTTCCTTGCAAAGTGCCTGGCATAATTAGAAGCATGTAGTTAACAAATCAATGAATGCATTCATTTATTCTACAAATAGCTATTAAGCTCCTACCATGAATAAGGAACTGTTCTAGGTGCTGGAGATGCTGCAATGAATAGCACAACTAACCAGACAAAACCCTCTCCTGACAGCCTGATACATGGTTGGCAGTTCCAGTGTAATATTCAGAACTTTCATCAATAAATACTTATTTTATTCTTTCTCAGCAAACATGCCATTGCAGAGCTGTTTGTTCATAGTAGAATGCATTTTTAATAGTGCCTTCTTGGTTCTCAGAAGCTTTGGAGGGTTAGGAAGCTGATGTTTATGGAATAACTCAAGATTTTTTAAAGGCGAGAATTAAAAAAGGGAACACAAAGATACTGTTCTATAAACCTTAGAGAACAATCAAATTTTTTTTATTGCATTGCACTTAGTCTTTTTCAAACAATAATTTTGCATCTGAGAATATTATAGACTCTCCCTATCCTTCCAGCAAATGAATCAGGACTATATCAGGTTGATAAAGCATTGTGCCAACAGTACACTAATGGTGACCCATTTGGTACTTCATTTTTCTGCCAGCGGAGTTTACTCTCAGGAAGTATTGTACACCCTACCTGACTTCTTGCTCTTCGCTGGTCAGACCCAATCCAAACGTATGATGGATGTCATAGCAGGAGTTGCTGTCTTCCAGCAACCTAGGACATGGTAAAGCGGAACCACAATCAGCTCACAACACTCAACATGTCAGTGTTCTTCCCCCACATCCTGATGCAGTGGCGGAAAAAGTTGTACTTACCCAACTTTCTGGAAGCGCTTCTCCAAGTAATCCCAAACATACCTGATTTTCTGCACTTGGATGCATCGCAGCTGCAATCACAAATGTGTTGGAACAAGAATGATTCATAAGTCACATGAAAGGGTTGTGTTCAATACAGATCCCCGTGTGTATCTCCCTTTCTTTGATAGACAACTGTTATCCCCAGCCAAATATATAGCTGTCATTCCAGGAACTCTCATGGATAAACATTTATTTTATTCTTTCTTTGCAAACATGCCATCACCTTGCATTCTTAAAATCACTTACTTTTAAATCCGGCTTCATTACTGCTTGGTTTATGACAGAGTGGTGGTCAGCCACCAAAGGGTCTTTTGGGTTCTTGCTTATAGGAAACTTCAGGGTAGATAAGTGGAGGCAGAGCACCTTCTTTCTAATATATCTTTGAAATTCATCCTAGAATAGTTAATACAATCCATAAAATTCTCAATTGTAATTTAGTAAAATGCTCAATTAACCAAACACCTACCATATGCTAGACCAGTGTTTCCCAAAGTTTGGGGCAAAACTTTTTCTCAAACAAGATCCTCAGTATTATCTTAGAACTTACTAGAAAGGAAGATTCTCAGCCCCACCCGAGTCCTCCTGAGCCAGAAACTGGTGGAGGGGTCAGCCATCTGTGTTGTAATGATCCCTCCAGAGAATTTGGATTTGCACAAACATTTGAGAACCAGTGGGAAAAAAAGAGAAAAAAAATACTTTGCAGGAAGATTTATGTCTAAAAAAATGTGTTTTAGCTATTTTTAAATGACATCTAGATGTTTAAAAGGTCTAATATCTTCCAAAATACTTATTTTTGAAAAAGTGAATGATTGTTCCCAGGTTATGGTCTCTAAGTGTTGTAATCCTCAGAGCTGCTGATACTATAATCACTAGGCTCTCTGCCCATTAGCCTAACATGCTAGACATTTCCCCAGGCTGAAGTGAAAGAAGTGTCCTTTATTCTTGGGCTCAAAAAGAGACAGTGCACAGACTGGAGAGCTATTTTGCCACTGCCTTTTTTCAATTAGAGGAGTTCTTTAAGTAGAGGAAGATCTGCCCTGAGAACTCTGGTTCATCATTTATTGGTTCACAGACGCACCATTGAAGACATGATCATGACTTTTCTTATTTTGAATAAATTTTTAATTGACACATAGTAGTTGTGCTTATCTTGGGGGTACGGTGAGACTTTTCAATTCATGCATACAGTCTACAATGATCAGTTCAGGGTAATTGGCCCACCCATCACCAGACATTTATTATTTCTTCATGATGGAAGTATTAAAAATTCTTTCTGTTAGCTATCTTCATGGTCAATTATTTTCAACCATGATGTCTACAGTGTAACAGAACATTAGAGGTTACTCCTCCTCTCAACTGCTCCCTGGTACCCATTAACCCTCCTCTCCATCCCTCCCTCCCCAATCCCTTCTCAGGCTCTGATAACCACTATTTTGTTCTGTACTTCTATCAGATCTACTTTTTAGCTCCCACCTATGGTGAGAACATACAGTATTTGTCTTTCTGTGATGATCATGGTATTTCAACTAGATAACCAAAGGTCACATACTGTTGTCCTCAGCAAAACAGTGTCTGCTTCTTGCAAGGGGCATGGGGTGCAGTTGGCCCACACCCTCCACTCTGGCCTCCAGTAGAACAGCAGCTGAAGGACTCCACCAGTCAGCACGGATGCGATAAGGCACAGGGCTCTCCGAAGATGCTGGGTGTGGTAACCAAACACCTCCTAGAGCATAAATAAAAGATCACTCTATTTTTCAATTTTTACAAAAATACAATATTTTTTGGTTTCTAAAGACAAAGACGTTAGAGGCAAGGATGTTGTTGAGGGAGAAATTTGGCTGTCAGCGGACATAATGAAAACAGGAATCTTTTTACTTTGCTGGCATATAAAACGAAAATCTTAGGAGGAACATGGGAGTCATAGGCTCATTTGCTTCTAACTATTCAGAAAGTCACCTTAGATTTTTATAAAATACCTCATATTTTGAACCACATATGTTTTCTTTAAGCATAAGGTATTGCTATAGTGTAGATATGAAATGTTCCCCAAAAGTTCATGGATGAGATAATGCAAGAATGTTGAGTGATAATATGATCAGATTATGAGAGGCATGATCTGATCAGGGCATTAGTCCATCAATGTGGATTAAGTGGTGGTAATCATAGGCAAGCAGGGTGTGGCTGGGGGAGGCAGATCACTGGGGTTGTGTCTTTAGGGTAAATATATTTTGCCCCTTTTGAGTGGAACTCTCTCAGCTTCTTAGTTGCCATATACTGATCTGTCACACCATTCTGCCAAGATCTTCTGCCTCACCTCAGGCTTAGAGCAATGAAGTCAGCCAACTATGAACTGAGCCTTTGAAATGGAGCCAAAATAAACTTTCTTCTTTAAGTTGTTCTTCCCAGGTATTTTATCACAGTGGAAAAAAAAAAACACACAACTAACTAAAACAAAAAATTAGTACAATGAGTGGGACCATTGAGGTGACTAAACTGACCATGTGGTTCAGAGGCTTTTGGAGCTTTGTAAACTTTTTGGGAAGAATTTTGAAAATTTTAGAAATGCAGGACGGAAAAGCTTTAGAATGTTGTAAGTGGAGTTTAATGTTCTGGTGGGGGATGAGAAGACCAAAATGCTGATTGGACTGTTGAAAATAAAGACTGGGCACATGAAATTTCAGAGGACTTTATTACAAATTGGACTAGAGGTCATTCATGTAATACACTGGCAAAGAAGTTGTTTACATTTTGCCCATTTCCTAAGACTTTCTATGAGGCTCAATTTAAAGGTAGTAGACTAATTAATCCAGCAAAAGGTAGCACAACATTCAGGAGTTGGCATGGGTTTTGCTGGTGACTTTTTGCCAGGTTTACTGTGATAATCAGGAGCAGAAAACAAAGTGGAAAAATGTGAAAAACTTGTGGTTTGGCCAGAAACGTGCAAGTAAACAGACTAAGGAAGTTGTGACTATTAAAGACATTATAGCCACAAAGAGAGGCTAAGTACTTTGGATGGAGGTAATAGGAAAGATGACTTGTGGGCTTCTCCAGAGTTGGCAAGACCACACTCATCTCAGGCTTAAAGCCTTTGAGAAGAGACCATGGGGTCACTCTGCTTGAGAGGGAGGCCTAAGAAGTTTTTCCACTGTGCTCAGTTAGTCAGGCACTCAGAGGCTACTGCAGCCATGGCATATAGAGGCTTGGTTATTGCTCTAGATAATAGTAAACCTTGGCATCAACCACGTGGTGCTGGTTCTGCAGGAATGCAGGATGCTGGAATTAGGAGGTCATGGAGATTGCACTGAGCTTTCAAAGGAAGACCTGGAAGGCCAGATAAGGAGTAGTTGGAATACCTGTAGCCTTTCCCTGAGAGGGTGGTACATGAAGATAGATATGCAAGAAGATGAAGCTGCAATGGAGACCCCCAACATTAAGAGATGCCTGTATCTTGGGATATAAGTTGAGGAAAGTTGCAGAAATTGAGCAAAAACAATCTAAGAGAGAAGTTGTATGGTATGCAATCAGCAAGGCTGCAGGAGTGAAACTACGTAAGCCCTTTGGAGAGATCTTCAAAATGCCACGCACCCCAGGTGCTGGACATGTAGGTAGGACTTGTTTGTCCAACTGGATTTTAGTCTTGCTTTAGTCTCATCCTTTCGTCCTCTACCCCTATTTCTCCTTTTTTAAAATTTTTTTTGAGAATTTTTTAATATTTATTTTTTAGTTCTCGGCGGACACAACATCTTTGTTGGTATGTGGTGCTGAGGATCGAACCCGGGCCGCACGCATGCCAGTCGAGCGCGCTACCGCTTGAGCCACATCCCCAGCCCCCCTATTTCTCCTTTGAGGAAGGGAAATGTTTACTCTATGCCATTGTATGTAGGATATATGTAACTTGCTTTTTTTTGGCACTGAGGATTTAACCCAGGAGTTATATTTCTAGCTCTTTTTATTTTTCATTTTGAGACAGGGTCTCACTAAATTGTCTAATGCCTTGCTAAGTTGCTAAGGCTGGCCTTTATCTTGCAATCCTCCTGTATCAGCCTCCCAAGTTGCTGGATTTTAGGCTTGTACAACTGTTGTCCAGCTGTAATTTGGTTTTGCTCTTTATTCTCACAGCTAAGAGTTTATCTTGAGTTTTAGATGAGATTTTGGACTTGAAATTTGGGGCAATGATGGAACTTTTAAGACTACAGAGACTCTTGGAAATGGACTCAATGTATTTTGCACTGTGAGATGGTCATTACCTTTTGGAGACCAGAGACAGAATGTCATAGTTTAAATGTGAGGTATTCCCCCAAATCCCATGTGTGAGAAAGTGCAAGAACATTCAGTGGCAAAATAATTCGATTATGAGAAGTATAAACTAATCAGTGGATTAAGCCATTGACATGGACTGATAAGAGTGTTAGCTGTAGGCATGTGGGGTTTGGCTGAAGATAGGTCACTGGGGGTGTGCCTTAGGGTAAATATAACTTGTGCCTTGTGAATAGACTTCTCTCTGCTTCCTAGTTGCAATGTCCTGATCTTCTTTCCTCTGCCACATCCTTCTTCCAGGATGTTCTGCCTTACTCAGGAAGAGTGGAGTTGGCCCACTACGGACTGAATCTCTGAAACCATGAGCCAAAAAAAATTTTTCCTTTAACTTCTTCTTCTCAGGCCTTTTGTCACAGGGACAGAAAAAGCTAACTAAAACTGGTACTTTAAAAAGTGTTAACATGAGTTTATTGAAGGAAGATGAGAAAATTCTGATAGATATGACCCACACTTATATCTAGGTTTACCCACATTCAGATTTAATTCAGAATAATATGATTGAGAACGACTGAAACTGTGAATAGATATTCTGTTCTCTGAAGCAGTCTGTTATAAATCAAGAGATTATCCATGGACATGAAAGACATTCCAAAGATGACTTATATTTATTTACCCTGAAAGTAACATGCTGAAATACATGTATCTTTAGTAGCAGTTTAGTTAGTATTTATCACAAATTGAATAAACTTGAGATACTGTTTTAGAGGAAAACAGATTTGGTTGTGTAAAGCCAACTTCTAGTTTATAACTTCTGCAAAGAAGTTTCATTGAATTGGTTTACAAATTTCAATAACTAGTGTATTTTGAAGACTCCAAGGATGCTAATTTTGAATGACGACTTCACTCGACTGCTATTTCAGGTTGTACTGTCACTTTTTGGTTTTTGTTTCTCCTATAATTTTGAACTCCCAAGTTCAGATCACAGAGTTATAATGTCAAGAAAATAGATTTTTATTGAGTTTCTATAGTATTTTTGATGATGGAAACTGTTGAATTTTACACCAGCTTGGATCGTGCTACTGTATAACAAATCTCTAGGCTTACTGTTTGGAAAAGTTTTCATTTTCAGTATGGTCATTTCATTACCTTCTAACAAATCTGTCAGACATGGAGATTATAGTAACAGTTGTTGAATACAATCCCTAAGCATGGTGAAAAGGCCACAGGCTTAAGAAACAGATAATCTAAGTAAGAGTCACTCTCTGCTCCACCTCAGCCATGTAACCTCAGGTAGCTCATTTCGCCTCAAAGGAATCCCAATTTAATCTGCTACAAAACAATCAGAAATACATGCCTTACAAGGTATTTGTCTGGTTAAATGCTCTGTAAAATAATGACAATTATATGAGTTTCTTTTCACTGATAATTAGCAATATCACTCGTCTGAGGAAAAGCATTTATTAAGCCTAGCAGTGTTAGTGGTACAGTCTCTCTATCTTGAGATTATTCATGAAAAGATATAAATTTAATTTAGAAACAATTATTCATCCTGTTTTTAAGCATATTTTAGGTTGGATCTCCTCCTTCTCTTCCTGTATTCCCTCTGCTTTTATAAACCTTGGTTTTATTTGGGAATTATAGTTTCATTAGACCCAAATTAAAGATATATGCCAGCTCACAAATTATGTAATAAATGTATATTCTTTGAGTTATTTACAGGGGATTATTGCCAAAGCCCAACTGTGTACAGAACAGAAGCAGAACGATTTGGAATTTTAGTAAAGCTTGTAGCTGAAATGAGTTCATTGATAAACAACTTTCTCTTTTTCATTTGTTTAACACGCAATGGCATTGGTAATCATAACTCTGGTATCCCTTTGGTCCTCTTCTATATAATTCTTTAATTAAAAAAATGCTAGCAAAACTACAACAAAATCTGTATAGCTATAAAATGCAAGTAGCCTGAATAATTCTTTAGGAAAAGAAAGGTTATAAGTTGTATCAAGAATTAAAGACATTTCTACTTCTTGAAACAATAATTCCTCCCTTGGGAATATAATCTAATGAAATAGTACATAAAGGAAAAAGTGATAAATGTAAGATATTCAGTGCAATATTATCTGTAATACCAAGCCCATTTGAAGAATGAAATGAAAGCTAATGGCTAATGGTCCAGTAAGATATGACACATCAAATAGTGGACATCATAGAGCCATTAGAAACAAAACACATGATGTCAGATGGAAACCAAGGTCATTCTATGATCCAATGTGAAATGAAGAAAAGGACAGATGGAAAGAATGGAAAAAAATGGCAATGTCATGAAATTTAATCCAACTATATCAGTATTTACATTAAATATAAATGATCTTAATACTTTGATTAAAAGCAAAGATTGTTAGATTATATAATGAAATAAACACATTAAATATTTCTGTATTTTTAAATGCAGAAAAGTTAAAAGGTAAAGAAAGGAAAAATATGTCACGCAAATATTTATAAAGAAAATGTGATATAGTTATATTAATAATAGATTAAACTTTCTTCTTCAAGGATATTGAAAGAAAGAAATATGAGAGGGAAGGGGACATTTTATAAGTTAAATGGTGAATTATGTCTTTAATAGAAAGACACAATATTTCTAATTTTTTGAAACATAGTTTCAAAATTTATATGACAAAATTGATAGCATTTAAATCTATTTCCAGCATTGGAAATTTTAACACATCTCTTACTGACTATTAAGTGGACAAAAATATCCAGTGAGAATATAGAAAGTTTGAGTAACTATACTAGCTGAATTGGCCTGATAGACAAATATAGAACATTACAGCCAACAACTGCAGAATTTAATCCATTTCAAGCACACATAAAATATTTACCTAAATTCATAATATTCTCAGACATAAGTATGATTGGATAATTAAACTAGAAAAATCTCCAAATAAGGAATTACAGGAGATGTTTGGAAATATTTTGAACTGAATGAAAATTAAAATTAAGAAATCCAAATGTGTGGGATATAGTTAAGGCAATGCTTAGAGGGGCATTTATGAGTTTAGATGCATATGTTAGAAAATAAAGTTTAAAATCAACAAGTTAAGTTTCCAATTCAAGATGTTACAGAAAGCATAGAAACTTAAACTAAAAAAGCATAAGGAAGGAATTTATAAAGATGAGTGCATAAATGAATAAAATAGAAAGAAGACATCAAGAGAGAAAATCAACAAGCCAACTGATATTCTAAAGAGATTTAATATAGATAAACTCATAAATAAGCCTGGATATTTTTAAGGTTATTGAAGAAAATTAATGTGTAATTATAAGCCTTCCCATAAGGTAATCTTTAATCCCAGAAGGCGTGTGATTCCTTTCAAATATTTAAGGTAGAAGAAATACCATTCTGAAAAAACTCCTTCGCAAGTAGAGGGTTTGGGAACTCTCCTAACTTTTTTTTTTTTTTAATAAAGCTGAGCATATCAAGATACCAAAATCTGATCAACATTTTGCAAGAAACAAAAACTACAGGCTCTGATTTTAGATAAAATATTCCTATATTATCTAACTAAATCAGTGATATAAAGGATAATATATCATTACAAATGGTATTTGTCTCAAAACTGCAATAATTTGAAAATCAGTAATTTTTGTCTTGTTATAATTCAGGAGGAAAATCAGAAATCCACTCACTAGATACACAAAAAGAAAAAAATCAACACCATTATATGATCTTAAAAAATATCAGCAAACTAAGTAATTAAATGGAAACATCCCTTAGCTACCATCATGTTTACTGTTGAAATGCTGATCAATTTGCCCCCCTGAGGTCACAGGCAAAACAAGATTGTCATAGGTTACCACTAATATTCATCAAATAGTACTGGAAATCTTAACCCATGAGACAAGAAAAAGAGATAAAGGTTCTAACAACTGGAAAACAAGAAGCAAAACTCTATATGCCAGGTAAGGTGGAATAGACATTTAGCAATCCTAAAGAATGTACAAACAAATTCTAATGTCAGTAATTTATTAAGATTACTGACCATTAGAATTTAAAAATATAAAAATCTCAACTACATTTGTATAAAATAATAACAAATAATTTGAAAATTAATTAGGTACTATTTATAATACCATTAAGGAAAAAAATTCAATTCCCTTTTAATAAATTCAACAAAGTTGTGCAAGCCCTTTAAACTAATAACTGTGTGTTATTGCTGAGAGATAGTAGATACCCAAATAAATGGGAAGATTTATTAAGTATGGGAATCAGACACTAACTATCCCATTTAAAATCTCATCAGACATTTTGAGTGGTAATTGATGACCCAGTTCTAAAATTGTTACAGAAATACAAAGGACCCAGAACAGTCAAGATAATAATTCAAAAAGAATAAACATGGAGGACTTAATGCCACCAGACATGAAGGTTTACTACATAGTCAAAGGAATTAGGAAACTGAGGCACATATGATACAGGCATAAAGAGAATCAAAACAACACAGAGCCCAGAAAGACTCAAACATGATCACATCAGAACAAAAGAACCACTGAAATTATGGGAAAGGATGTTTTGCTCAGTAAACAGTGCTGGAGCAAAATAAATAGTGCAGGAAAAAAATGAGTTTCCCCCTTACATGTTATACCACACACACACACACACACACACACACACACACACACACAGAGTCATTTGTGATGGCACATATACGTAAATGTTAAGATGGAAATAGTAGAATGTGGTATAGACAAAGGTGGAAAATGAGACTTGCCTTGGCCATCCGACTTCTGTGGCCCTAGTGGGCCAGCCTGGGAGGCCAAGTGTGTCCGCTCGACTGTGGGAAGATCCTTGGCACACAGGAAGAACATTTCCCTGACATTCAGGTGCTTATATTTATCTCAAAACATAATTCTGAGCTCGGGAAGTGGCAGGCATCTCTACGGTGTCTTCTAGAGTGGGTCGTCTTGCTTCTTTTACCAAATCACATTCCCTTAAACTGTGGATGTCTTTGTACACATTACCTCCATGTTCCACCTTTCAGATTCAACAGAGAAAAGCCCTTAGGATGCGGTTGTTCTGCTCACTTCTCCAGGAATAAAGGAAAAAAAAAAAACTGACATGGGTCTTCTGCTGTGGTGGTTTAACTGTGAAGAAATTATTTTGCAAACTGAAGGTTGATGTTTAATTTGAAACAGGTGCTTAGTTCATAGTATTTGTGAATCCTTTGCCTTTTTTTTTCCAAACAAGAAGACTAAATAAATGGCAAGCATGGATGACTTCAGGGTTTTTAAAAACTGTGGGCTAGTATTATGATAAGCACATTTGAGACTGCAGCAGTAGTTTCCAAATATGTGTTGTAATTTTAAAAGAAAGAGATGTTAAAAAGTTACAAATACCTCTAAATCCTGGTTCATCTTGTGACATAGATTTATTGAATAGAAACAAAGGTCTGGTTTTTGAAGTTAACCCTTTGATGTGATGAAGAAGCATAAAGACATTGATTTTGTATCTGAATAAACCATCAAAGTTTCTGTACAAATACACATTTTTACATTTGTAAATCCACATTTTTGGATGAAAGGAGGGATTTCCCTCCTGAAGAAGAAAGTGGTTGTTGCTTTTTCACAAGTCTTGGGATATTTGCTATTTTTAATTTTTTTTCATTCTTCTATGGAGGGAGCAGCAGCTAATCCTCTGAATGCATGCTTACATTTAGTTAAAAGAATGGTCAAAGCAAACAACACAGGGGGAGTCTAGTGATGGAGCCCTGTTCACACCCCGGCCCCTGCAAGATGAGAGGCTACTGTATTACAACTTTATTCAACCTGTTTTGTGGAGTCATATAGCATAAATGACTGTTTTCCATGTGGCCAAACCTGGAAGAAAAGTAGCATGAGTGTTTTTTTTAGTTAAGTGATGGAACCAATAGTATCATTGCCTTCAAATTTGGACATAGAGAAGTAAAGGGAAAAAAAATGAGAACATCTAGGTAACACCTCTCTCCTAAGAAAACCAAACAAAAATGTCTTATGTAACACCATCTGACTTTTTAAAATTTCACATAACATAGTTGCATTTTTATAAAATCATAAATAGCTCTTTTCCTTCAATATAAGTTGGAAATAATAAATCATCTGAAAAAAAATGTAGGAGAAATTCTTTCTCAAATTTCAAATAGACAGATATTTCTTAAAAACAGAAAAAAAGATAAAATTGACTTCATTGAAGTTAAAAACTTCTGTTCCTTTAAAGATATCTGGGGATGATATACACACACACACACACACACACACACACACAGACACACATACACACACACACACACTTCTATACTTATCTATATATTAATAACAACTTATATTTGGAATATATTAAAACTTACTACAAACCAATTAAACATGAATGAAAACACAATGCAAATGGGCAAAAGACTTGAATAGACACCTTTCAAAAAAGGATTTCCAGATAGACTATAAAAACCAAGAGACTGTTCAGTAGCATGTCTTAAGAAAATGAAAAATAGAGCTACAATGATGTATCATGGCCTAGAATAGCCAAGACAATCCTGAAAGGAATAAAGTTGGAAAAACCTACCCAACCATATTAGAGAACTTATTCTGATGTTATGCAATAGATACAATGACACATGATATAATAGAAGAATATCTAAAATTTAAAAGACGAAATATATCAAGGGATGGTAAAGTTGAGGAACAACTAGAATTCTCATGCGTAGATGGAAATGTGACAGGTTATAAACATTCGGAATAATTGTGTTGCTAAAAATATGACTGTAACTTTATCTACTCTACTTTTAGATTTTTATACAAGAAAAATGAATGTATATATGTCTCCCAAAAGATTTGTGCAAGAATATTCAGATCAGCTGTATTCATAAAAGTCAGATTCATTATTCCACTATCTTGAATGTGTAATTGTTTAACCCTTTATATGGCTTGGGTTTTATTTTATCCTTCTAAAACATTGCAAAGTAGTTTAAGTATCTTCATTTAAAAGACGAAGAAGTTGGAACTCACAAAATTTATATGACTAGAAAACTCCTGAGCACAGATTTTGGCTAATCTGTATAGCTACCAAATCTGTGCTAATTGCACTCGTACCAGCTGGCCTCCCTATTAATTTTCATTTGTCTTCTTTGATTAGAGGTTGTCTTAGTCAGGGTTCTCTAGAGGAACAGAACCAACAGGAGGCATGGTTATAAAAAGGAGATTTACTAGGTTGGCTTACACAACCAGAAGCTGGATAGTCCACAATGGCCGTCTGTAGGCTTGAGAGCTGGAAGAATCAGTAGCTGTGCCGTCCAAGATGCTGAAGCCTAAGAACAAGAGGGATCAACAATGCTACCCCAATTCAAGATTGAAGGCTTCTGGAAACTCCCTGGAGAATCACTGGTGGTGTCTACCTTAGAAGAGTGAAGGAGGGAGAGTCTGATATCCTCAGGTGGTCTCAGCAGCAGAAATCAAGAACCCAGTCAAGTAGAATAGAGCTTGCATCGCTGCTGCTTTTCTTGTTCTTCCAACATTTATTCCATCCAGGCCTCCAGCTATTGGATGGTGCTGCCCACATTTAGAAAGGGCCTCCACTTCAGTTCACTATCCCACATGCCATTCATTCCTAGATCCACCCACATGGACTCATCCAAAAGCCTTTTAATCTTCTTCATCTCTTAATCCAATCAAACTGACAATTCAAATTGCCCATTACAGAGGTTGTAAGTAGTTTCTGAAATAGACTCTGAAAGGTTATCTTCTTTCCACACTGGTACCACTAAAGTACAACATTATTTAGTATGACAACATACAGAAAATTGAATATCCTTTATAGAAAGCACTTCACGTGCATGGATCAGAAGCTAAAAACTAAGAGCCCAAGGATGGCTATTTACTCTATGACCGAATACACCCTATCTCTGGGAGTTATTTTAATTAGTATTTTCAGTTCTAATAAAAAAAAATAGACCAATAATCTGAGAAGAAGAAGAAGAAGAAGGAGAAGAAGGAGAAGAAGAAGGAGAAGAAGAAGGAGAAGAAGAAGGAGAAGAAGAAGGAGAAGAAGAAGGAGGAGAAGGAGAAGGAGAAGGAGAAGGAGAAGGAGAAGGAGAAGGAGAAGGAGAAGGAGAAGGAGAAGGAGAAGGAGAAAGAAGAAGAAGAAGAAGAAGAAGAAGAAGAAGAAGAAGAAGAAGAAGAAGAAGAAGAAGAAGAAGAAGAAGAAGAAGCAGCCCCAAGGGCTGGGATTGTGGCTCAGTGGTAGAGTGCTCGCCTAGCATGCATGAGGAACCATATAAAAATAAAATAAAGGTATTGTGTCCACTTAAAACAAAAAGACCCAAACTGAAAACAATCCAACAATCCATCAACAAAAGGAAATAAATTTTGTTTTCATACAATGGTATGCTACAAAGCAGGTTTTTAAAAATGCACCTCTGCTGCACATTTCACAGATATTATACTGAGTAATTCACTACTTACACATAGTTCAAAAATGATTAGAAGTCATTGAACTGTATGTTTAAGATTGTTGCCCTTTATTGACACCACTGTATTTATTTTGTCAAAATAAAGAAAGAGTGAAACTGTTTAGGGCTGGGGATGTGGCTCAAGCGGTAGCGCGCTCGCCTGGCATGTGTGCGGCCCAGGTTCAATCCTCAGCACCACATACCAACAAAGATGTTGTGTCCGCCGAGAACTAAAAAATAAATAGTAAAAATTCTCTCTCTCTCTCTCTCTCTCTCTCTCTCTCTCTCTCTCTCTCTCTCTCTCTCTCTCTCCTCTCTCACTCTCTCTTAAAAAAAAAAAAGAAATTGTTTATAAGACACTCTGCTCCAAACAAATGGAAGACACCTGTAATGATTTTGGTAGAAACTGGCTGGGGAAGAAAGAATGGCGGTAACATTAGAGAAAATAATAAGAAAAGAAGAATCAAAAGAAGAGATTCCTATGGGACATGGGAGTTTTGGTGACCTGGGAAGCTAGCTGCCACCTGGTATGGATGATAGGTAAGTAAGAGCCGGCTTCCGTCAAAGTAGAGGTAAAATCTTATCCCTAATAAAGAACCTGCCAAGATAAGTGAAGAGGTTTGTGTGAAAGACACTTCTTATGGGTTAGGACCCCTTGTTATTAAAATGTCAGCAAATTTTCTCCCATCTGTTAATAAGAAAGAGAGAGGGCAGAAGCTAGAAAAGGTGGAGGAAGAAAGAAAATGAAGAACAGAAGAAAAAGAAAAAGATAAAAGGACCTTGTAAGTGTCAAAGTTACTTCCTGGAATGTGTGGTTCCTTGAGGAAAGATGAATAGAAGCAATGATTTTGCTCCTTGATACATGGGCCTCATAAACCTTGGTAAAACTCCTTTCTAAATCATATCTCAGTTTTCCCTGAGGTATGAGGCTGGGTATGGGAACTGAAGATTTTGGCTAAAGAATCATTGCTTTATCTGTCAATTCTTTTGTCGAATACACTCAGTTGGCTTGCCTATGTTTTTGTGATTAGAATTTATAACAACATATTCCATTTTGATTAATTAATTTCAGATATAATTTCATTTTTTAAGTGATTATACTTCTGATACAGTTAGAGTCATTCAGATTTCTCTCAAATATTTGTACACCACCAGTAAAATCCACTAAGAAATGAAGAACATAGACAAGGGAAAGAAGAGCAATATTTTGTGTTATCATAAGAAAAGAAATTAGAATCCAGAGGCTATAGGGAATAGATGAAAAGACCAGAGTCAAACCCATTATACACAATTCCCTGTAGTCAAGTGAGTTTTGTCACCTGTTACTCATGTGACCTCAGGATTTAAGTTCTCTAAGATTCGGTTTCCATCTCTGCACTCAGGGGAATATTAGTGGCACACACCTGAGAATAGTAGTGAAGATTAAAGAAGAGGTGTAAGGTGTGGAGCAGAAAAGAAAAGTGTGAACAGGTGATTTGATAACAGCTTCAGTCAGAGAAGAAGAGAAGTGATTATTTCAGTTTTCAGTTGCAATATACTGGGTCAAGGTTGGTAATGGAAATAGGCTGTGTTCCTCGAGGCCAGGATCCCAGATCTGCCACCTGTTAGTGGACCTGAAGAACACAGAGGGCGTCACACAGACATGATTTTCTTTCTCTCCAAGCAGAGGTGTTCCTTCATCTTTTTCTTTCTGATTAGAATTCTGCATTCCAGATGCCAGGAGTGGTAACACAGCGCTAACATCTCCTCTAAGCCCAGGATACAGAGGAAGAAGCTTGCGTTAGACATGGCCGTGAAGTATGCATGTGCTATTAAGGAAGTTGTTCCCAAAGTCTCAGTTTAGAGCCAAGGTCCCTATCCAGGTCTGACCATTGCCTTGTTTCTCTATTTCTCATCATTGCTTTCTAGATGCTCTCTCATTTTTCTTCCCTGCTCCACTGCTTACCAACTGTGATTTAAATTTGCTGAACTTTAGATTTCTCATGTGAAAAAAATGAGGCTGGTTATGAAATGCAATGGAAGTAGTTGAGTGTAGCAGCTGGAGACATGGCATGAAAAACCAAGTTCAAATCATACCTCCACCACTGAACCAGATATGTGGTGTGGGGAAATTCACTTGACTTCTGATGCCCAAATTTCTCCTCCATAAATGAGAATAACAATATCTGTTCTCTAGGGTGGATGTGAGAAACTAATATGATAATGCATTTATCACAGTTCCCAAAACATTTTGAGCACTCAATATGTGTTAAGAATGAATATTATCTTGGGTAATACACAATTTAGCTAATTTTTAGTAAATTAGAAGTGGCTAATCCTATCGGACTCATTATGAAATGATCTGACCACAAGGAAATGAATCCTGCTTCTAACAATGATTGAATCAATAACTTAAATGAAGTTTTGCTTTTCCCAAAGAGTACCAGTTGTCAAAATTGAAGTCAAGCCCCCAGCTCAAGAAAAACTGCTTACCTTTGTAATATGTGAAACTGGAGAAAAGGATTTGAGGTTATTAATTTAAAAGTTAGCTAAATGTGGTAACTATATATGCAAACACACACACACACACACACACACACACACACACACCAGTACAATCATTCTTTATTCATGCAGAAGGAAGGAAATCAATGTAAGAGAGTAAGGTAGTACAGCATCCTACTTTTGATGCTTATGCCAAGCGATCCTCTGTATGTTAACTAACTGAGCCTTGGTTTCCTCATTGCAAAATGGATATCTGTGTGACTATCTCACAGGAATTAAATGAGAAGTACGTGAAGTACTGGCCCATAATAAGCACTTTAAATCTTTGTCTTTATATTCTTATAGTAGCTCCTATACCTACCATCAGAGATGGAACTAAGATCTGTCAACTTCCTTAGGAAAGGAGGATTACGGGATACAGCTTCATCTAAACATGGTTTATTTCCAAAACTCTTTTGGTGGAATCTTCTTAGTCTTATGGGACCATCCTCTGGGATCATTCCCAGTTGCTGAATTTTCATTTTATCTAGAGCACTGGAGTTTATGCAAGATTGATCTTGTGAACATAGTCTTTTTCAGTTTTTACAAATCCTTTTATTCCTACGCTGTCTGTTCATGCATTTAGCCATTTAAATTATTTGTCAAAAAATTACACTATGGACATGTATAAATAGACCACAGTGAATTACACCTTTATGTACATTTATAAAGCACCAATTCAAAAAGAAACAACAAATAAATAGAAGGAAGACCAGTAGGGTACAAGAAGAGAAATAGGGGTTGGAAGGGGGAAAGAAATAGGGGGCAATGGGGACTCTGAGGAGTAAATTAGATTCCATGCATGTATGATTATGTGAAAATAAATCCAACTAACATGTATAACTACAATGCACTAATAAAAACATTTTAAAAATACTTGTTAAGTACCCACCACTACAAGTATAGTTCTGTGTGTGTTGTGTGATGCAAATCCTTCATAATAGGGATTTTTAGTTTGCAGTGCATGACACTGTCACTTGATACAAGAATCTTGTGGCACAAAGCTAAAAATTTGTTTACTCTACCACACATAATAAAAATAACTCACGGCCATAATTGCTTCTGTAAATAGTTATGCCAGTTGTGTTTTCTCGTGGTTTTCTTTGCTATGAAATGTTGGACTTTGCCTTGGGCAAGGATGTTCCAATAGCCTTAAAGAAAGTTGCCTCTTTCTATCAGGTCTCAAAATTAGGACTTCAATCATAGCTAAGGATATCCTACCTTTGTGGCCTTCTATGAAGCTAGATTGTGTTGTGTTTTCTTTCTTTCTTTTTTCAGCAAAAATCATAGCACCAAGTTCCTACTTACTATTAACAATCTATTCTTTGCTTCCTTTATCTGAACCTGTTAAGTAGTATTCCTTTAAATGGTGGATGTTAGAATAGTATCTTATCTCTACTTCTGCTAACACACTTCTTCTCTGTAATGTGGGGATACTATTATCCCAGTAGATGCATCGTGTTAGTATGGTCATTTTTCCTCAACCATTTATTACTGGTTTGGTGTAGTAACTTGTGCTAATTATGACTAAATACCAAACATTGTTTGTCAGAGTGTCACACATTAAACACTGCACTTATGCCAGGAGTATCCCTTGAATAGAGAAAAGGTGTCTTGAAACACTTTTACTTATGTTTACACTTGGCAATAAGTCTTTCTTGAGTACTTAGGTGTCATTCAATCCTCACAATAATCTTAGGAGGTGGCTTTATTGCTTATTAGAATAAATATTAGTAAGAATATTCATAGATTATTATTTACAGATTAAAAAAACTGAATCTTGAAAATGTTCAAGAGAATTCTTGAATAATTAAACCTATTATATTTTCCTCTTTGCACTTTCTTTCCGGTGCAAGAAAGACCCTCTACCCTCCAATACTAAAGAGATGAACTTATTACCACTCTCTGTTATGGGCATTACATAATGTCGGTTAGTACTGCTATAATAAAAGTGGTAACATGTGGTCTTCCTGCAAGTTAAAGTGCAATTAAGAACCCTTGTTTGGTGAAGCTAACAGCTGGAGTGCTATCAGGGCAGATCAGAAGGTAATGGGATGACTGAACCGATGAGCAGGGGCAATTTCTGGAACCAGAATTTGCCTCATATTGAGTCATAGGACAATGTGACATGTGCTATTAAAAGGCATTTGTGGATTAAGAACATCATTGACCAGGAAGTGGTCTTAGAGATTATTTGGTTCAAATTCCTTGCTGTGAAAAAGGAGCTATACATCACTCTTGGCAGATGAGGACCTATCGTCTGCTTTAGAGAGGCTTCTTAATACCTCCCTGGGTTGTACATTCTCTTGTTGATTCGCTGTGAGGGTTTATTTGTTTTTCATCACTACAGAGTAAACTTAGCAGCTTAAAACAACACAAATTTAATATCTTACAGTTTCTGTGGGTTGAGAGTCTAGCTAGCTGAGTCTTTAGTAAGCTTCTCACAAAGCAGAAATCAAGATCCCCCTGGGCTGTGTTCCTTTTGATGCTCAGGAATCTTATTCAGACTCACTCTGATTGGCAGGATTAGTACTTTGTAGCTCCAGGACCCAGCCTCCATTCTTTTGCTAGTTGGCATCAGGAAGTTACTCTCAGTTATTAGAGAACACTAACCTGCCCCACTGCACCCTCCATCTTCAAAACAGCAACGGAAAGCTTCCCTTCCATCAAATCACTCCCATGCTTTAAATATTTCTAATTTCAGGAAAGGCCCTGTCTCTTTAAAGGGTTCACTTGCTTTGGCCAGGTCTACCCAGTCTCCCTTTGGATGAACTCTCCTAAGTACATGAAAAATCCCTTTTGCTGCATGACATAGCATAATCATAGGAGACAGCATATCATAGTCTGGGTTCTGCCCCATTCAACTGGAGGAGACTACACAAGGGCAAAGGTCATTGGCAGAGGTTTGTGCTTAGATTCTCCCACCTCAGTGGTTGCAAAAATCTTTCAAACCTTCCAACCTCTACGTTGTGCTCCATGTCAGTCACTCAACTGTTGGAAGACAAGGACCACCTTTGTTCTTTACAGAACTGCTTTCAACTTCTCTTAGATTGTTCTGATTTGTGATACCTTACAGAGACATCCCTGCTGAGGTCCAGCCCCCCGGGGGAGGGGGGAGTAGGGTTCCACGGGTCCTGAAGGAGGAGTGGCATCAGCAAAAGAAAAAAAGAGTCAGGACAACAGGTTGCAAGTTATGAGCAGCCTCCAGAAGACATTTCTGCTGTCCCTGGAAGAATCTTTATTTTATACCTTTTTTATAGGTGTTTTTTTCAGGTAGTTAATGGATAACTTCAAAGCCCGAAACTTTTTTGATTTCCATAATTTTCAAGAGTTACAATATTTTCTGACATACATTGATTACCTAAGATATTGAGTACATTGTTCAAAATATTTTTCTGTAACCTTAGTCAATCGTGATTAAGCTTTTATCAATCACTAGGTGCTAGGTGACACAACTAGACTACATGACTCCTGACCTATTATTCACTTCTAACTTCAAAGCCTACCTGTAATTATTTCATTAACTTTTAACTTTAAAGCATACTTATGATTATTGGTAAGCTTTCTTACTTCTAAACTAAAATCCCAGTAAAACACACTTAAAGTAGTGAAAGTCTATTATTTAAAAGCCTACTACTCTGAAGTGCCTCTAAAATATATTATGTTAATTTTACATGATTCTATTTTTAATTTCTAAGGTAATTTCCTTTTTTTTCCATATGACCTATTAAACTGCTTTCTTAAAGAACTTCCTTGATCCTTGTTCAAAGCACATCAGTTCTTAGGTCTTTGTAATCTTTTAACTAAAGGGCAGGCTCTGCACCTCAACCCATTTGTCATTTATATTAACTATGTGTTTTCCATTTTCATCATAAGTTTCTGTGTAAGGCAAAGGAGGGTCTATTGGTTGGGGAATGTATTTTTATTAGCCCCTTGCGGGAATACCATAAGCTACATATGGCGGTCCCTGTACTGTTGGCACAGCAATTGTTTTTCTGTAGCTAGGCTATTGTACAGGTTGTGGCTTTAGGATAGGGTTGGGGGTAGGGGGGCTAATGTAAATTGTTGACTATGGCATAAATAGTTCTTGCTGTTTAGGCTTGAGGAATAACACCATTGTTTGTATCCTGAAAGATATTGGAACGCACCTCATGGCATGTCTCAATTGTATCCTTAGTCTCATTCTGGGAATTTTCAATCTCAGGCAATACATACTTTTATTATTGATTGATGAATGCCCTGTTATCTATATCATAAGTGTCATAAAAAAAACACTTAACATTCCTAATGGTTCCGGTTTCTAGATGGTGTGGCCCTGCCACAGCATCCCCCACACTGTGACCCTGTCAGAGGAGTGGGTGCAGGAACACCTTCACCACATCCCACCAAATACATCATTCTTGAAATTCTTGAAATTTCTTTGAGAGTGTATGTTTTAGAATGAAATAAAACAGTAGATTTTTTTCCTCAAAAGTACAGATTATAGCAGAACTAGTTTTATTTCTTTTATTCTGCCAAACAGACTTCCATTAAGTCTTTCCAGAACTAATATTTTTAATAGCTGCATCACCCTGGCAACTAATATTCAGCCAGAACCAAATCAAGTACTTCAATGACTTTTTCATGCACACACAGCTACAAACCCAAGTTACTAAGTCTCTCACCTTGTACTTTAATAATAATTTAAAACAGGAACTCAACAGTAAGGTCTGTTTTACTGCATCCTACCAATTACTCTCCCACAATCCAGCCTAGAGAAATGTTTAAATCTTGATTCTGTCACCTATATTCTTATCTCTCCCTCACAGCTAGTGTCAGTTCAAGATTGATAGGTTTACCTTCAACCATGTTGTTAATGTAAATATTGACGGGAGACAGGAGAGAGCCAATAGGGCAGGCTTTTCAATTTCAATTTTCACTTTTCATTATTAATCCTTTTGGTTTGTTTTGGGTTTTTGTTTTTGTTGTTGTTGTTGTTGGGGGAGATTTAATGGAGGAGAAAGAACAGATAACATACGTGAAATAATCTAAATGTCCAATTTCCTGATTTCTTTTGCCAACTCTTCACAGATTGCTCTTGTAACAGTGCAACTCAGGCAATTATCATTCCCCACTTTTTAATCAGATAGGGGCAAATGTGCTCAACACCAGTTTCACCTCATATATGCCTGAACTTTTCAACTTGCACATCATAAATGCAGTGTGAATGAACCCCTTATTTTCCGTAACACTTTCCATATTTGTACATGACTTTCACAGAAATTATGAATCAGAAAAGTATAAGTGGAATTATTTTTAGGCAACCAGCAAGGTTCAAAAAGATTTTCACAGCTGCATGGTTAGCAGCAGATCCTTGACTAAAACCCAGATCTGTTCTCTTAGGATTTGAGGCTCCTCTACAAGTTGGCAGGAGAAAATTACCACAAACCAAGATGCCTTCCTATTGCTCCTGTATCCCTCCACACTAAGTACCTCTTTCCTTTGAGAGGTGCTCCCTTTTGGAGCTTGGACATCCAGGCAGTAGGTACAGAAGAGGGTACAGACTGAATGCTGGGCTTTGCAAAAGATATGAGTAAAGCAATGTTTATGGCTGTGGTGCAGGCCTAGAAAGATCATCCTCAGAAAGTAGGGACAGTGAGCACATGTCCCAAGGACCCTGAAGCAGAGGCTGATATGCACATAGTGTGTTCCAGACACCCTGGCTGAGAGCAGATGGGATGCTTTTTTTTTTTTTTTCTCCCAGAAGGGAAACAATGACAAAACAATACCTATTGATACCTATCAATCACTGAGAACATTCCAACCTCTCCTAGGAGGGTCCAAGGAGCAGTTATCCAGAGAGAATCTGCGTGCACACACACTCACGTGTGGTGGGGGCAGTGGGATCATTTCCCCAAATCGTAAGTGTGGGAAATACACCACCGGAGAATGCCCCTTTAAAGTTTCACTAAGAACCTATAATGTATTAACCTGCCCACCCTTTTCACCTGGTATTTCTCAAGCCTAAATGAGGAGGAGAAAAAGGAGATTTTTATGTAACAGATTACTAATATTGTTTTACAGAAGATATTTTTAGAAAAACTATCCCTTTGGGCTGGGGATGTGGCTCAAGCGGTAGCGCGCTCGCCTGGCATGCGTGCGGCCCGGGTTCGATCCTCAGCACCACATACCAACAAAGATGTTGTGTCCGCCGAGAACTAAAAAATAAATATTAAAATTCTCTCTCTCTCTCTCTCTCTCTCTCTCTTTTAAAAAATAACTATCCCTTTATTTAATCCTCAGCCCAATCTCAGATAGTAAATTTTACCATCCCCGTGAGATTAGATAATTGGCCTACCAGAACCCAAATTCAAATCCAGATCATCCCGAGATCAAATCCCATTCCATTAGGCTTGTGCCGAGTAGCCTGAAGGCTCTGGGCTCATTAGGGTCTATGCTGTGAATGATCCTCTTGGCTGTCAAGTGAAGTTGGGGGTCATGAGAGGATCTCAAGAGAAGATAAGAAAAGCTGTCTGTGACTGGAGGGGCTGAGGGAAGCCCCTGGACAGGAAAAATTTTTAGGATAAGAAAAAGTGAAGGAAGAGGAGGAGCCTATGAGAGCTGGACTCTATTTGGGAGAGGGGAGAGGTGGGCGGAAGCAGGTTGGGAAGGCCAGTAGAGACCTGGAAGGTGAGAGCGTCTATTGCCCCAGCTGTTGGGCAGGTGAAATGAAACTGGGCTTGTCAGGGGCAGAGCATCATCCCCACCCCAGCTGGAGGATTTAGGGCGTGGAACAGGAGAGGGAATGCACTGCTTTTAATCTGAGCTGAGCTCATCAAAGTGACCCAAGACTGCTCTTGAGTAGTTCACAAGCCTTCTCCATCCACTTAGGTTCTGCTGGGTGTGTGATTGAAGGAATCCATTATTTACTCCATCGGTGTCTGGTTTCCACCTCTGATCCTTTCAACACAATCACAACTTGAAATGACGAATGCAAGTAGAAGTCAGATTTGGGCCATGGGGAACTTTCAAGAAAGGAAAAGCAAATGGGGAAAAGACTCTAAGAGTCACCTAGTAGCAGCCCCCAAGGTAAGATAGGGACTAAGTCGTGCTCAGGTTTGCTTTTTGACCTACTGATTGTTTTTTGTTTTTAAATTTATTTCCAAAATTTGTAATCAGGCTATTTCTCACAGAAGTCCAAATTTTCAGCTTCCCTTTGAAAGCCTAGGTCTGACAGTGCCAGACTATTCAATTGCAGGACAGCAATTGCCTAGAGCTAAGTCAAAGCTTCCTCTTTAGTTTGTGTACTTATCCCCCCAGGCCCACCTGTTCCTCAGGATTACAGGAAGGACTGGAATAAAATTTGCCTCTGTGCTCTCTGCCCAGGAGTAAGATTGATGAAAGGGAAATCTGCAGCCAGCTCCCCCTCTCCAGAATGCCCTGGCAGTGTGAGGAAAACAAGGCTGGACTGTAAAGAGGGCTTCTTGCTGGGAAGTCTAGAAGTCTAGAAGGGTTTGATCACCCACAGAAAAGAAGAAAACTGTAGCACCTGTTCCATGACTTAATCCTTCAATACCCATGTCCTCCCTATGATTTGGCAGAATTAAAGTACTGGACTATCAGTTTTGCATACACAACACCTCCTTAGAGAAGAACCAAGAACTACATAAGATTTTTATGATCACTCATCTGCATGTCCAGAAAATTTCAGGTCCGACAGGTGTCCTGCAGCAGACACAGGCCAATAGATTTTAATTCTTTCCAACCCTTCCGCCTTAAGATTTTTAAGTGCTGTAACCATCATAGAGCTCAGTGTGGCACAAGTATGCGCAATTATGGGCCATGTTTGTAATTTTAAAAATTCTTAGCAGCCACATTAAAGAAGTAAAAAGAATCAAAGGGAATTAATTTTCATAATAGATTTATTCAATCCAACCTACCTAAAGTATTAGAATTCCAATGGGTAACCAATATGAATATTATTAGTAGGACATTTTACATTTTTTTAGTCAGTTCTTCCAAATGAATTTTACACCTATAGCACATTTCAGTTTGGGCCAGTTACTTTTTTAGAACTCAAGAGCCTTAGGTGGCCAGTGGCCGCCTTATTGGACAATACAACTGTAGATATGATTACTCATTTTTCCTTAGATTAACAAGCAAGAATAGGAAGAGCAGGTACAGATTTCCCACAGCTCTCAAAGGGTACCAGGGAAGCCATAGAGGAAGCTGACACCTTTCTAGTACATAAATGGGTCCCCCAGGGCAGTCTCCTTGCAGTCCTTCTCCTTCTCTGTCCCCCACACCCCTCCTTTTCTCATTGCCCAGCTAGAGACACTATTGTAGTGTGGACAGCCAGGGCTGTAAAAGCCAAGGAGTGGGCTGGATTCCAAGCCTGCCCCATGCAGGCTAATGACCTTGGGCAAGTTACCTAACCTCCCTGGTCTCAGATTTCTTTTCTATGAAATAGGATTAGTTCCTTCTTTACTGAATTCTGAGGATTAAACGAAACCATAAATGCAAACTCCTCAATACCAAGTAGACACTGTCAGAATTTTCAAGTTTTTAATGTTTATTTTTCAAAATTTTTATAGGAAAAAAGAACTAAAGATGTGAGAATTTTTTTTTTTTTAAGTCTGTGCTAAAACCTGTCTTGGCCTTAGTAAAAAGTGGGACATTGGCCCAAAACACTCTCTGAGCCCAGGTCTTGCAGACACACCAAAAGCAAGAGAATGAGAAAAGAAAGCATTTCCGTTCTCACCAAAGTGTGTCCAATTACAGGATGACCCAGATGACAAGGGGTGGGGGGACACCTCAGTGTGCACCATGTGAGAAGGCACCCCAATGACTCTGCAGAATGGCTGAGGAAGCTTTCCACGGTCCACTGCATATGGAGACGGCAAAACTCTACCATCCAAAAGACACAACTATCTCAGCTCCTGCAGGTTCTCTTACAACAAAATAGTGCCCTGCAGCTCTCATGATGCATTACCGGACTCTCCCCTTTCCAGGTACTAGAATCACCACAATTGGTCCTATAGTTTATTTTCTAATTTACCTGAATACGGTAGCCCTGGCCCACAACCTTGGGTGCTTTGAGAAAACTAATAAATAAAGGGAAGACTCACCAGTTCATTCTCCTCTCCTTGGTTGAGCAAAGCCCGATGGTCCTTCTCACTCTCTTCCTCCATCTGAAGTGGACCTGTCAGGGCCCCTCCTGGCTAACTCCTTGGGGAAATGTTGAAACTACCTGGGCTTCTGTGAACTCAGTGGCTGCTTGTCATTGCTGTTCTCGGGTGCTTATAAAATCTGTTGGCACACACCTTGCCTATTAGACCAACAAAGAATAGGGAGGAAATCCTCTCCTTGGCCACAGGATTGGTCTGTTAATCCATCTGCTTGATGCATGTTTATTCTTTCCAGTGTTTATTTACTGAGCTACATGAGAGTGTCTCTGGTCCTAAAGAATGATGGGAAAAAGAGTTGTTGAACTAGAAAGACAAATAATTTCACATGCTTTCCATAAATGTCTCAGCCAAGGAGGAATGGCCACTTTTCTCAAAACCTGAAACAAAAGGATTAACCAGTGAGAGATGCATTAGAACAATTCTGTGGACTTTAGAGACTTAATGAGCATATTAGGTGTGGCCATGAGAATTAATAGAAGGGAGGTTGGTTCGTAATGGGAAATACAGGCATCACTCTGGAATCAGAAAAATCTGAATTTTAATCCCTGCTTTGTTGGGGACCTTGAACAAATCGCTTAAAATCTGAATTTTAGGTTTCTATTATATAAAATATCCACAATGATTATATAGTTGATATGAGGACTTACAATATTTGTAAAAGGCCAGATAGAGCACCCACCCCACTCAGTAAGAGGTAAGTGATCATCCTCCTGACACTCTAGTACTAATCAAGAAAAGAGACACTTTAAAACAATGATTTGATCCCTTTCATTTTTCACTTTGGCATTTGAAGTTTTCAAACAAGTGAAGCCTATGAAGAAAGAAGGAACTAGAAAGACTGACTCTTAAGGACATAACCCAAATTTCCATACCTGTATAATCATCACTGAATTCGATACTTTCATTAAAAGTAAGAAAACTGATCCATCTAGGGATTAATTTTGCTTGTAATTAAAAGCTTTTGTCATTTTATTGACTTTTATTGCATCCAGTCCACTGAATGAAACCCTTGCCACTTTGACCATGGAAGAAAATTTGTTAGGAGTGAAAACTCTGAGAAGTTAATATTTGTTTGACCCTTTCCAGTGACCAAAACAATCATCAACTACCTTGAGCAGACACAAGTGCTATCTTGACATTCAGGATAGGTCAGATGTTTCCCAGCCCAGAAAATGTGGCTGATGAGAATAAACAGACAATTTCCTCTTTTTCATGGCAGCAAGTCTACTGAGATGCCCACACCAACCACTGTAATCACAAATGTTGCAATTGCAGTCCAGCCTAGGGTTGAGCTCAGGTCTGGAGAGAAGAGTTGTAATTTAGTAAACCTAATTCAAGACATGAGTGACGGTCAGCATTCACTTTTTACCCAGCAGCTAGCCACTCATGTTTCTTGTCGAAAGAACATCAGTTTTTGTCTGCACAGGGATTTCAACTAAAAATGCCAATGATGAGTCACGATCTGTCTAAAAGTGGGCAGATGACCCTATTCTAAACAATTACATATGCATTGTAATTGATAGTAACTAATAATTGAATTTTATAAAGTCAAAGGGAAACACAGTTGGGAGCAAGGATCTTGTGGGAAAGATTATTCTATTGCTGAAGGAGAAAGAACTATTTTTCCCTTCCATTCTTTCCTTTCTCCCTTCCTCTAAAGGGTATGTGAGTGAGGATGCAATAATTGGAACATGGGGATTATGTGAATTAGGAGGAGAGGAAGGAATATCTCCACCTCTGGTCACTGGGGCAATTAAATGAAGACTCAGTGGTCATGGTGGAGCCCTCACCCTCCCACTTGGTCTCTGATCCCCACTTTCCCAGTCCACACTTCCCTTTGAACTAAAGGGAAACTAGTAAAGATATGGATGTCTTACCCAGATTTCAAAACTCCCCTGTTATTTTGTCTACTGACCCCAGGAGCCTTACTGAAGCATTCTATTTCACAGATGTACCTACGAAAGCAAGATGGCTAGCTAAGATACACTGACTTCTATACAACGACAACAAACAATAACAGTTTTAATGGTTTAACATCATCAAATGCTCTTTTATTAGATTTTTTAATATATTATCATGTCAGTTAAAAGAATTTTTAAAAATAAATTATCACTATATAAAAGAAGTAATTTAATACTTTTTAAGTAAACCAAGGTATTTTTTACAAAAGGAGAAAATACATATACATTGTAATTAATAGTAACATGGTGGTAACGAATAAATGAATTTTATAAAATCAAAACACCTGCAAAATGTCATTTTTTGGCAATCATGATATCATTCCATTTATGTAATATTTTATTTTATTGACCATGCTTTAGTTTAAAAGAAAAAAATTGAAAAAAATTTAATTTTAGAGATACTATTCAGGGGGACACAGTGACATATCCTAAATCCCAGTGGTTCAGGAGGCTGAGGCAGGAAGATCGTGAATTTGAAACCAGCTTCAGCAACTTAGCAAGGCCCTAAGCAACTCAGAGAGACCCTGTCTCTAAATAAAATACAAAAGAGGTCTGGTATGTGACTCAGTGTTAAGCACCCCTGGTTTAATCCCAGATACCAAAAACTAAGAAAGATACTATTCACTTTGGGGGATATATTTCAGGTGTGAACTGAAGTTTGCACTTACCATACAGAAATATTATAACTCCCAGTGTGTACCCTATTTTACTCTATTAAAAGAAAAACCTTGGGAGACAAAACTAGACAATGGAATTGGAGCTGGACGCTGGACATGTGAACTGTCTAGCTAAGGAGTTCGGCGTGATATGACTGGCAGCCCTGGGAGGCGCAATAGTAGCTCACTCCCTCTTCAGCTCTCCTGCCTTCAGTTCTGCCCACGTGTGCAAATCTGCAAAGCACTGTTCCAGGTCCGAAAATGAGAACTCAGAGATGAACAAAGCATGGACCCTACCCTTGAATTCAGTCTACTGGAGCTATGCTCCTGAATCTGTCTTTTAAAGGATATATGTTTTGTGTTTAGTTGGCACATAATAATTGTACATATTTATAGGGAACGATATGTGTATCCAATGTATAATGATCAGATCAGGGTAATCGGCATATCTAATACCTCAGACATTTATCATTTCTTTGTCCTGGGATACAATCAATGGTTGTCAACCACTGCAATCCTACTGTGAACGTTAGAAGTCATCCCTCCTATCCTACTGCACCCCAGTCCCTTGTACTCTTTCCCATCCCCCATCCTCTGTACCCTTCTCAGGCTCTGGTAACCACTATTCTGTTCTGTTTATGAGGTCAAGCTTTTTAGCTTCCACACATAAGTGAGAACATGCAGTATTTATCTTTCTGTGTCTGCCTCATTTCACTTGGCATAATGTCCTCTGGTTCCATCCACAATACTGAAAATGACAAAACATCATTCTTTTTATGACTGAATAATATTTCATTGTACAGACATATTCATTATCTGTTGACATACACTAGTTTGATTCCATAGCTTGCCTCTTGTAAACAGTGTTGCAAAAAACATGGAAATGTAGATGTCTCTCTTGTATACTGATTTCAGTTTCTTTAGATATGTACTCAATAGACGGATTGCTGGATCATACAGTAGTTCTATATGAATCCAAGTCTTAAATATTCTCTGTGTTTATGGGACAAACTTATCTCTCATTGCCAGGTCCAGTTTTGGCTTATCACTGGTACATGTATGTACCACTGATATATGTATGAAAAGATAGGTACTATTCACGCAGATCCTTTGAAGTGTCTCCCACCAATGGAAACTGAATGGTTCAGAATTTGTTGACAAAAGTTATTAATTGTTTGAAAGTGATTGATCGCTGAAATGCCTGCAACTTTTAATAGAGAGCATGGAAGCCTGGAGCTTCTGATTAGAGCGTATGAAGCTAAGGGTAAACAATATTCAGCTGTAGCCATTCACGGCCGACTCCTGATTGATAAGGAAAAGATTCCCCTTCTTCTAGTGGGTTTCCCTCAGGCTCTCATTTCTGCTCTATTCTAGGCATGGCTGACTTCCTCCTGCCCTGCATTGGGGGAGAGACACAGATCTAGGTAGCTGAGCTACTTCTTCCCTGCTCCTCATGGGAGTCAAGCACCAGAACTTGGATTAAATCCTATGCTCTACTTAATTTCTATTGTAAAATGAGCTTTGTACATTGCAGATTCTGTTAATTTGTTGTGGATCAATGAAGCAGTTACTCTTTTTTATTTAATTGCTTCTGTTTTGAATTTTAAAAACACTGCCTCTTCCAAGTCATCAAATAAGTATTAATTGATTTACTCTCTTATGAAGTGAATTCTATTTTCCAACTTCTTTATGTATCTGAGGCTTCATGGTCCTCATTCTTCTCGAATTCACTGATTTTTGCCTTGAGAGTTATTTTCATAATGTTCAATACATAAGTTGACAATGGCTCAAAAGGGAAATTTACTAATTTTTCAAATCCAAGCACTTAGTGCATGGAAAAGCACATATAGCAGTTGCTCAGTAAATACTATGTGAATGAATACATAGTTTTTTTCCTCCCTAGGGAATCTGCTTTTCCTTTGGGTTGGTCAGAGGCAGAGAGGAAAACAGAACATGGCACATGTTGTCTGTTTTCTACTCAGATCACCTTAGATGTTTTGGATGCCTTCAGGGTTGCAGGGTGCTTGTACTTTCTTCTAATAACCTTATTCCTGCAACTCCTTTCTGAGTTGCCTTTTGCCCTTAGCCTAGGGTCCCTTTTCTGTCCTAGCAAGGTCTGGTAAGTGCCTGCAGTTTACCCTCCATCCCCACCCTGCCTGACAACTCTGCAGCCCCCAAGTCATTTGCCAATGACTGATAAAGGCAGAAGTCTGAATCCCTGGTCCCTTGCTAAGAGTCAGGAAAAACTGGAAAGAAGTTGACAATCCAGAGCTCCCTGGCAGCATCAGTTTGGGGTGAAGGCTCTGCCCTCCATCACATTCTTTATTGTATTGTTTTCCCCTTCCTTTCTTCTTTCTCCTTGAAACACCCCTTTTGAAAATATTTACATGCAAATAGCTGTATCAGTGCCTATTTCTTGGGATCCCAGCTTCAGGAAAGAATTAAGCGTTCTTAATATTTGAACCCCTCATGCAGGAGGAACCTTCAACCTGTTCTTTAGGGGAGGAAGGCACCTGCCATCTAGGCAGGTCTCATCTCTGTTCTCTCACCTGCCTCTCAGTCTGTTCTCTCACTTCAAAGCTTCCACTTTCTTCTCCCCCTAATTTAAAATTTTCCGGGACCCATGCTGAGTCTGCTCTGATTATTCTTGCTGCTTAAGGATTAGAATTCTTCCAGGAGAATTCAAACACTTATTTGAAGCTGCTGGAGGTGTATCGACTATGGTGGAAGACTTCAAGCTTGCCAGGAGCTATGCCTCACTGCCCCGTGCTTTGTGTGGTTAGCTGCAGAGGAACAGAATGTCTGTTTAATATTCTGAAGGGCTTTCTAGATGAATGACCACAGGACCAAAACCACACAGACTTCTAGTTTCTTGGCCAAGACCAAACCCACACGGACTTCCAGTTGCTTGGCTTATCTGATGTAAACAGTTAAGTGCCAGTGAGAGTGACAGTCACATATTCATTGCATTGGTCAGGCCAGTCACCAACCTGAGTCTGACTAGTGGCCAATAAGTTGCCCCTGCGCTGTCAGGTCAAAACCTGGGTGAACACATTCTCTGCTCCCTTCACTGCTACTAAAAACTCTAACAACCATTAAGACTCCTGAAGGGTGCTAAACAGAAGGCCAATGTCATTTCTGAAGTTGGTGTCTTCGCTACTGGAAGAATAGGGGTTCAAATGCATCTGTCAATTCAAATGACTTCTCCAGAAAGAAAACAGCTGGGACGAGGTGATTACAAACATGGAAATGAACTTAGGTATTCTAGAGTGAGCTAGATCCTGTGGTCTGTCTTAAGGAGAATATAAACCTCTATGCTGAGTTCTTACTAATTTACTGCAGATGATCTAACCCAGTTGAAGAGATAAAGGAAGATTCCCTTAAAATATTCAAACCTAAGAACAGTCCAGGAACAACTATTTTTTCTCTCCCTCCTCTGAAGGGTGGTCTGGTTTGCATATCTCCAGGAGTAAATTTTTTGTGTAAGTGTTTCAAGTAGCTTGGAGAATACAAGATATCAAACTCCATCCCATGTTTCTGCCTTTGGCTCATGGCAATGTTTTCCCCATTGAACTTGTCCACCAGGTAATTATTTTATCAAAAATGCAGTACTTGGAGCTGTAGCAATGGGTGAGGATAAATGGACACACCCCAAGAGAGAGAAGTCTAGCAGCAGGATTTCCCATCTGAGGCAGCTTTTATAATATAGAGAATGCAAAGTGACGAACAGCATTTCCAAAGGAAATATATCCCCCGAAGTTCTCTCAACACAGGGTAAGTTGGTAGGAAAAATTGTAAATGAGTATCCATGGGGACTAGTATAAGACAGCACATTTAAGAGAAAATAATTTAAGTGATTCTTGGATTATGCTTTCTAAACTCGATTTATCATCAGAATTACCTAGAGATCTTGGTGAAGATACACTTCTCCAGGACCTATCCCAGAGATTCGATTGAACATCTGTGAGGTTGGGCCCAGGAATTTATTTCTAATAAGTTCCTTGGGGATCTCCATAATGGGTTGAGTTTGAGAACTATCTTCCAAAAAGTAGTTTATGAATTGCTGTGGACTATTCCCTACAGTGAGAAAACTAACCCATGATGTGAGAGCAAAAAACACCAGCTAAACATTTACTACAAATAGATCCAAGTCTGAACTATTTTGCACAGGTGTTTGCATCTCATGGGGTGTCTTGTGGACTTGGATATTATCCAGGAAAGCTCAATTGAAGAAGTAATTTCTCAGGATAGTCAGATGATGGGGAGAAAGGGCTGCAAAAGGAAGCCTAGAAAAGCAGTCAACTCTTTGGAAAAGCAAGTTATTGACTCTATAAACAAAGGCAAAAAGGAAGTTACTTTATATTACTTTAAATATGAATAAGTAGACCACCTTCACAAATAATTTGTGTCGAGGCAAACAAGATGGTAGCTAGGATCCTCCCTCAATCTCTCCTCACAGACACAGGTTGAACAAGTAATCTGTGTATAAAACTATCTCCATAAGAACTAAGAAACTCAGGTGAGAGCCTATGGAACCTGCTTTTAGTATACAAAAATGAAAAAAAGCATCAAAGAGGTAGGAAAGTCTGCCAAAAACTAAAAAATAAATATTAAATTCTCTCTCTCTCTAAAAAAAAAAAAAAAAGTAGGAAGCAAAAATGGCTTGAGTTGACCCTCCCCCAACTCCAAGCAGTTAGCATGGAGAGAGATATCTTGTGCTTGGGGAGGGAGAAATAAATAAGTCCAGCCCTTAGACTTAAAACCCAGTACTAGGCTTGCCATGGTGCTGGGCAAAGTCTCATGATCCCTGATGCTAAGCCAATACCATCGACTGAGCTCTGGATATCTGTTAGTTCAGGCACCAGATTCCTTTACCACTCCTCCTCCAACCTCAGGCTGCAGAATGGGGAGCAGAATTGCTGGGGAGCAAAGCATGATAGCTATGTCAAGACTTTGATGCTGAGCCCAGTGCCAGGCCCTATAACAGTAAGATCAAGTGCCCAGTAGAAACTAAAGACCTTATATGCAGGTTAGACTTTGCAGACAGAGCCCCTAGTCTGGCTCTGGCACCAGGAAGAGACCTGTACAATGGTGGAACAAATGAGTTTTGGCTGTGTCAGTTCCTGTTTGGAGTAGGATTGGGTATGCTCACCTTCCTCCTGAGACTGTGCAGGCCCCTACAGCTATGAGACTCAGATGCAACCCAGCTTAGCACCAGCTTTGGTTGGCTGAGGGGCTGTCTCTTCCACCCATCCCCCAGCCTTGAGCAACATGGCTATCATCAGGCCAGCACTCACAGATGGGGCTTTAGAAACTCTGGCACCAAGCAGAGCCTTGTGCCCTTATGGGATAGTCTTGTCCTTTGACCTACATTGCCACCAGTTGCAGTGTGGGCCCTAGTGCATCCCTGAGACTCTGCAGGTACTTGTGACTTCGAGAATCAGGCAGACTTGACTCAACATCAGCCTAGGTGGCAGAGGGACTCCCCTCACCAACTTTGGGCAGCATATCATGATGCATGGCCCCATTTGCTGGGATAAGACAGGGTAGGTAGTAAGCACAGGGTTTTGCCCAGGAACTTAGTGCTGGGCTGGTGAAACCTAACACTGGGAAGACCCTAACTGATCCCATTCCCACGGCTGCTAGCACTCAGAGCCTCTGGAACAGCTCCAGTGCCTGGAAAAGACAACACAGCTCCAATCAGTTAGACTTCTATGACAGCTAATATCATCTGTGACTGGGTGCTGCCATCTTGGGCCATGAGTTCACCTCAACAACAGGCAGTCCATAGCAACGTGGGCCTTGTTTTAACTCAGTGTTGTGCTGGTCTTTGTAGGTTTGGGCTCAAACTTCACAACATTGGTGCCGACAAGACAGACGCAGAGCCTTGGACTGGTCCATCTACAGTGATACTACCCAGAGTCATGCAGAATCCTGTAGTGTCTGACCGTAGACCAGTAACTGCAGACAAGGCATCGGGTCCTAACCTGGGACCAGGGAGAAGCTTGTGGGGACAGACTACTCTTTTTTAGGTACTCTCCTGTTCCTTTCTGAACAACAATACACCAACAGCTATCTGGGGCAAAACTGGGCTTGGAGTGACCTCTAGTACTGACACATTGAAAACATGCCAACAGCAGACTCCTGGCAGTTATGGATTTGGGTTCCCTCCAGTACTGAAGTAGTGGAAGTGACTATAAACTTAGAGAAAATAAGCAGTTTGCTTAGAATTTCTAGAAGAACAGGTGCAAACAAAGCCAGTTAAGGAAGACTGGAATAAATACCTCGTCTTCAATGCCCAATTGATGCTGCATGCCAAAAAGTATCAAAAGTTTTCAAAAAAACTGTGTCTTCACCTAATAATCAACATAAGGTGCCAGAAACTGACCAAGCAGTAAACACTCTGGGAGGTCTCCCAGAGAATAAAAACTTAAAAACACTATAAAAAAAACAGGATAGATTAAACAGAAGAAAGAATTAATGAATTCAGCTATAAGCTTTTTGAAAATACACAGTTGGAGGAGACAAAAGAAAAAAAAAAGAAATGAAGAAAGCACATGGGAACTTGGGACAGCACTGAAAGAGCAAATAAAGAGTTCAAGAAGGACTTGAGAATACAAAAGATACAGAAAGCTGATTCAAAGAGCCATGGCAGAAAACTTCCCAAGCTGAGAGAAGAATACAAATATCCTGACCTAGGAAGGTCAAATGGGACCAGTTAAAATTAACTCAACCTAGTCTACCCAAAGACATGTTATAGTCAAACTCTTACAAATAAAAGATAAAGAGAAGATTCTCAAGGATACAAGAGAAAAAGAAACAAATAACATATAAGGGTTTCCCAATTTTCCTGACAGTTCACCTCATCAGAAACGTTATAGGCCAGGAAAGAGTGACATAAGATTTTCACAGGACAAAAGGAAAAAAAATCTGTCAGCTGAGAATAACTGTACCAGCAAAGGTGTTCTTTAGAAATGAAGAAGGGATAAAGACATTCCAAGACAAAAGCTAAGAGAATGTACCTCCCCTAGACCTGTTCTACAAAAAAATGCTAAAGAAAGTTTTTCAAACTAAAAGAAAGAGACATAAATGAGTAAGAAGAAAACACAGGAAGATGTAAAATTCGCTGGTCAGAATAATTATATAAATAAACTCAGAATTCTCTAATATTGTAGGAGTGGTATGGAAACTATATCTGTAGTATAAACACACAAAAAACAACTAAAAATAATAACTACATTAGAATGTTAAGTGATAGATAATATAGAAAGATATAAAATGGGATTTCAAAAATTCAAAATGAAATTTTAAATATTTGGAGGGAAAATGTAATTTAACTGGAAGAGGACAAATTCTTATTCACATGCGCCTTACTAAGATTGAATCAAGAAAAAATAGAAAAATCTGAGTAGACTAATGACACTGAATCAGTAATAAAAAGATCCCCATCAGAGGAAATCCCAGGACCAGATGGCTTCACTGCTGAGTTCTACCAAACATTTAAAGAACTAATACAATATCTCCTTAAGTAGTTCCAAAAAAACAAAAAAAAAAAAAAAAAAGAAAGAAAAGAGAAAGGAATTCTTACAAACATATTCTAAGAGATCAGCATTACCCTGATACCAAAACCAGGCAAGGACACAACACAAAACAAAAAAAAAAAAAAAAAAGAGAAAGAAAAATGAAAGTCCAATAACCTTGATTTACATAGATGCAGGAATCCTCAATCCAAACCCAACAGCACATTTTAAAAAGCTATTCATCATGATCAAATGGAATTCATCCCAGGGAAGGAAGGACAGTTCACATTCCTTCAGGATAAGAGTGCTGAACAGGCATACAAGAAATGTACCTCAACATTACAATGGCCACTAATAATAAGCCAACAGCTAACATCATACTGAAAGGGGAAAAGTTGAAAGCTTTATAAGATCTGGAATAAGACAAGAATGACCACTTTCACTACTTTATTCAATATAGTGCTGATAGTCATAGCCAGAGTAATAAGCTAACAGAAATAAATAAAGGGCATTCAAATTAAAAAGAAGTCAAATTGTTACTGGTTGCAGATGACAAGATATTATATATAGAAAACCCCCAAAACTCCACCAAAGATTAAAAAAAAACAAACCTGTTAGAACTGATAAACGAGTTCAGCAAAGTTGCTAAGTATAAAGGCAACATACAAAATTCAGTAGCATTGCTATTATATCAATCACTAATTATAGAAATAGAAATCAAGAAAGCAATCTCATCATACTATAAAAAACACTAAGGAATAAATTTAACCAAATAGATAAAAGATATTTACAATGCAAATTATAAACATTAATAAAACATAAATATGAAAAAACTGAAGGCGACACTAAAACGTGGAAAGAAATCCACTACAGATAACAATAATGTACTGCATACTTCAAAAAGCTAGAAGAATTTGAATGTGTTCACTACTAAGAAATGGTGTAAAGGTTTGGAGTTAAGGATGTAACCTGATCTGAATATTATACAATGTATTCATGTACCAAACATTACATGGTACCCCATTATATATTCAACTTTTATGTTTCCTTTAAAATAAGTTTAAAACAACTAATAAAATTTGGATAATTCTGTTTTAATTAAAGTAGAATTATATGCATTCAATTTCTGAAAATTATTGGTGTGTTTATCAATCCATTCATTCCTTATTTATTTATTCTTTTATTTACTCTTTTTACTCATTTACACAACATATGAAATAGCTATACTATGTGCAAATCCAAGACTTAAGAATTCCCCATATAACTTGAAAGGTGAAAAAAAAGAGATTGTGTGTCACATTTAATTCTCTGATTTTTGCAGTTATAAATGAGGGAATAAATAGTATTCCCATGTGAATAGCCACTTACAAATCAGAAAAGTCTGAGTAGAAGTCAGACCTTTCCAACTCCTAAGCTTGTACTCATAATTGCCACATGCCACTTCCCAAAAGAGACTCTTCAGAGAAAGTCCCAGGGATGCAGTGAGACATGGGTCCTGGAGGACTTCAGCTGGCATGGCTGCCCCTATGCCATGGAGTAGTTCTGCCCTGGCGCAGGGGCAGTGCCTTTCAATTCCTGGTGCCCTGAGCCACCCATATGCCCCAGGACACCTGTGAACTTCTCTGACCACAGTGCTAGGGTAAGATGTGGGAAAATACAAAGATCTGAACTTTCTCAACTATGGCTTTTGGTAGCTAAACCAAATTAGATTCTAGGATCCATCAAGGGAGGATTCAAACCTACAAAATTATCCCCGCATCAAACCAGTCTCCAATTGGCCATATGCCATGGTTGAATTCCTTAGGTAAAGCCTGTAACCAATTCTCAGGCTAACCTTGGGGTGGGTCAAGAGAAAACTGGCTCAGCTTTCAGGAAAGAGTGTCCAGCCAGCTGAGGAGTCACATAACCTTGTACTTTGTTCAGTTCCTGAGTAGACCAGGAACAGGGTGGCCTTGGGGCTCTAAGGTGCTTTCTCAGAGGATTCTCGCCCTAAGTGTTCCTCTGTGGACTTGCACCAAATTGGCATTAACCCGTGGGAAGGTTTTCTTTTTTTTTTTCCCTATCTTTAAAACCTACATTCCCTTGGCCACATAAATCTGGGATGGTAGTCAAAATCAGGACCGTAGAAGCCTCACTGCTCTGTAGACCCTCGTGAGTCACTGAGATGGTCACAGAAATCCCCATGTGTAACATAGCCTGCAGAGCCCTGGTCATGACATGTTCCTTCCCCACAGGCTGTGTTAGCTGTGTGGGCCACGGGGTCACCACTGTGAGGTGATTCCTGTAGCTTCTATGTTAAGGCCGCTCTGGCTTTGCCTAACCCTGAGATTGGTTGCTGGGGACCTCAGAACTGTAGGATGTGCATGGCCACCTTGTGTCATGTGTCATGCTCAGCCATTCTTCATCTCCACTAGCCATTTCCTTTCTCATCTAGCCAGACTCTTTACGTCACCTATGTATCTGTGCCATATCACCAGCCACGGAGACATGTGTCTTACACTTGTGTTCCCACATTCACATCATTTCCAGGTGGCAGGGATATCAGGTAGCCCTTGACCCTGCTGTTATTACACTCTGGCCCACAGATCACAGAGCACAGAGGAGATCTTCCCCGCCCCCTCTCTGTCACCAGCATCCATTTGCCTCAGTGCTGGCTGTTAGGGCAGTAGTCTTTGTCTTAGCTAAAGTTGTTCCAATGTGTTCTTTACCTACTCATTCTCTCTCCTCTCTCGTTTCTCGTATCTATCTCTCTTTTCATCATAGCTTTCTCTTCTGTGGGCCCTGAAAAAGTTCCTAAAAGTAGTGTGAAACAGCCGGATATAGAGGCACACGCCTGTAATCCGAGCGGCTCGGGAGGCTGAGGCAAGAAGATCTCAAGTTCAAAGCCAGCTTTAGCAATGGTGAGGCACTAAGCAATTCAGTGAGACCCAATAAAAATACAAAATAGGGCTGGGGGTGTGACTCAGTGGCTGAGTACCCATAAATTCAATCCCTGGTCCACCCCCCCAAAAAAAGTAGAGTGAAATGAGAAAAAATTATAAATGTCATTCCCTGTTACACTCAAACTTTGCCCCTATTCCCTTATAGCCAGTGCCTGGTTTTTAAAGAAGTGTGTGTGTGTGTGTGTGTGTGTGTGTGTGTATGTGTGTGTGTGTGTGTGTGTTTGCCTCAACTCTCTTCCCTTGGTTGAACATTTTCTTGTGAGACTACTCACACCCTCATGCAAATAAGTATGTGTCTCGTGCATGTTGAGATGGTCTTTGTGGCACATACCTCCCTCTTCTGATTCCACACCATGCTCCCATACTCTCACTAGATAAATGGACAGGCAAACTTATTAAGCACAACACTGTAATCACCATACTTTGTACTTCTGGTTGTTTTTATTCACAATACTATTGTTTGAGTTAAGCTTCTTTGTACTGGATGAAAAACAGATGTTCAGCAACAAAGGAGGACAAACAAATTTAACGAAATATCCCAGTGATTATACTTTTTATTCCATCATGCCACAGCTGCTTGCTGAGCCCCTAAGCATGACTCGGTGCTAGGTGCAGGCAGGACAATGAGGTGACCCAGGCTTGATCCCCTGCCTCAAAGAATGTACTTCCTAGTCAAAGTGAAGTTGGGTGGGAGGCAGAGGAAGTTGAGACACTATAGAACCAGAATATAAGGGTTGAATATGGCAGGTAAAACCCAAAGGACTTGGGTGTGCCGATGCAAGGATACTCCCTCCTGGCTTGACAGACTGGGTGGCTTTCTATTTGGATGTTGAGAAATAGGCAGGCTTTGGATTGTGGAAATACGAGTAAGAATTACTGACACCCCATAGAAAGAACATATGAGCAAAAGTTCTGAGTTGGAAAATATGAGTACTGATTACTGGAAAGTTTCATTCTGAAAGGAGACCAGATGTGGCCAGGGAACAGCTCTAAATTCCTTACTAAATAATGTGTACTTTGTATGGTAGATAATTTACATTGTTAAAGGTTTCTGACCATGGACATGACATCATCAGATTTGGTCAACAGAAGTTGTAGAGACTTGAGAAGGAAAGATACGCGAGACCTCAGCCAAGGAGACCAGTTAAGAGGCTCCTTTAAGCAGTCAGATGGTGATCAAGAGGCTAGAGGAGAGGAGGTTCTGCATGAGGGACATCGCCAAGAAAGAGTCCAACAACTTAGGAACTGAGTGGAGGAGGGACAGTTTGCACTCTTCATTTCATACCTGTTTGTGGTTGCGAAAGTCAGGGCCGTCATTTAACCACATAGCTTCCCTGATGTCACACAGAGCCACCACTCAGGGTTTGCATATTAATACGAATGCAGTGCTTAATACACACATGGAGCCCTTTCTGCGGTTTGGCCATCCTTATCCACGACTTCAGGCTCAATGGAGTCTCCATAGTCAACACGTGGACAGCCTTTATCACAGGCAGTGATTCACCAGACTTTTCATGGAGTTGGCAGTCAGGAGAGGGAGCCAGGAGAGAGGAGACTGCAAGGGACCAGAGCCGAGTGCTTTGCATTCAATGCACACAGGACTCTACAATGTCCTGCATTCTTTTTCTCAGTGGATTAGCTAATTGAATCAGCATCTGGCTAGAGACGAGGATTATGAAGAACCTTGATTTAGAAGTCAATAGACTCAGATCACCAATTTTCTAAGAATGTGATCTTGAACAAGTAGTTCCCTTTCAACCTCAGCCACCTGAATGGTTGCACAAGCATGACGAGAAAACAAACCAATCTAAAGGCTTGGTGACATTAGATGAAGTGCTCAGGGAAGGTTACTAGAAAGAAATGGCAATTGAGCTGAAATCTGAAGAGGAGCCCCAGTCCTGGGCAGGAGGGGAGCAGATCCAGAGCCTGCAAGGCAGAGAGCAGGCCAAGCAGGGGAGCAATGGGCCTGGCGTGTCTGGGAATGTCAGGGGGCTCACTCCTGGGCCCTCTCAGCAACTCCAGCAGAGTTTGTTCTGTTGTTGTTATTTGCATGTTTGTTCAATTTTGGAAAAAAACAACAACAACAAAACATTTTATTGTTCAACTTTAGAAGGTCTTTTTAACAAATCTAATGGAAACCAAAGGGCAGATAGAATGCTATGTGGCAGCAGCTTTTAAATTAATTATGCATACAGAAATGAACATAGTTCAAAGCCAAAAGACTATACCATCCTGTGCAAAGCAGGGGCTGAATGCCTTTCCAGCGAGGCTTTAGGCTTCTGCTTCAGGAGGCTGCAATCAGAAAGGGAGCTTTATCTGATCATGTGGAGCAGGCTCACAGGGCACTGGTTTTTTGATGTTACACTCTGAGTCTTGGGAGGTGACCTTTCCCGTGATTGACGGTCAGGTTGAGGAGAACTTCTATGAGAAACTAAAATCTCTTTTTGAAGGAAATTATACTCGTGGTGGCAATTGCATTGGATAGTCGCCTTGTTGCCAGCGTGTTTTTCAATGCTACAAACTTTTCATTTCGAAGAAAACAACATTAAAGAATGACACAGCAGGGAATTTGCTGATAGAGGATCTGTGTCTGCATTCAGCTCCTCTGCAACTAGCTGCATGTCCTTGGCCATTACTGAGCCTCTTGGAAAATCTGGAATCTCATTAGAAGTAGGGGAAGAGCAGATCTTGCCTGGCTTTCCTTCTAAGATTGCTATGAGGTCTAAATGAGAGAAAAAGTATGGAAACATTCTGCAAACTGTAAAGCCCTGTGAATAATGCAGGAATAACAGCTTGTGTGGAGTGAGGAAGTGCCTGGAACTTTGTGAAGATGTGACTTTGAGTCACATTGCTGGAAGAGAACATCCCGATTTTGTGAGCCAGAATGAAAGACTTCCCTGGAGAGAGAGAGAGAGGCAGAAAGAGAGACAGAGACAGAAAGAGAGAAGTTTTAGGACAACAGGATTGTAGATTTACTTGTCTCTTTTGTACAGAATAATTTATTATCGCATAAACTAAATACAAGTTTCTGAATAAATAATCACTTTCCCATCACCACATCGGCTACTGTACATGCACATTTCTGTGAGCACATGAGAACACTGAGGACAAGACATATTTCCACTCTCGGACTTTCGCATGTGGAGTGGGGAGGGCACAAGTCAGGGTGTTTCTCGTCAGACAAGCGTTGGATACCTTGGAATGAACACATGGGAGACCCCTCTGATTATCTGAATCATTGATGATATTCTTTTCTTCTCTGAATCTTGCTCAGGAAAGTGTATTGGGGCAGGTAACTCTATACTCATATTTGGGGCCCTCTCCCAGGATCTTTTACTCAAAGTTTTCCCATACCTCTTTTCAAGAAAATACACACAGCGAAAATATTCCTGGAGCTGTTGATTAGGCAGTGAGGAGCCCTCACTCTGCCTCTTTTCTAGGCTCTTATCCCCATCAGAAGTCCCCATCCAAGGCACAGAGCTGTCAAATTGGTATGTCCACACCAGCCCATCTGCCAAGTGTATCCATGTGATATTCTGTGTGGACAATTGTAACAAATGATTCACATTATGGTGGAAGACTCAGACACTGGGTGTCTCAAGTGGGGAAGGGGTTTTGCAGGTAATCGAGTTCCATCTGATACTTGAATCCCCTCTCTAATTGGTCTTGGACTAGCCACTAAAACCTGCGATATTATGGGGTACACAGCCCGTGCTCCCCAGTTTTCACTTCCCTCAGAGCTGGCTGCTGGAGCCCAGCTGAGGTCTTCACATTAGCTGTGGGCCTTTCCACCTGCTCTTTGCCCCTCATCCCTGTTCTGCCGCCTCAAGCACCTTCTTTTCCGTCACCACCTATCAAGTATTTGAGTGCTGCTCTCGCAGTTCCCCAGCTCCTTCCCCGCTCACCCAGTATCACTTACTGCTTCTAAGATGCAGTTAGTCCCAAGAAGGCAGTCTTTAAGAAGAATCCCTCTGGCAAAGATTTAGGGTTGGTGGCTAGTGGAGGACAAGAGTCCTCCACCCCTGCTTCCTGCCAGCCATTGACAGTTGCTGAGATTGGAATACATGAGAACCAAGGCAAGAGCAACTCACAGCCTCAGAAAGACAAACAGATACTCATTTTTTTTTGGTTTGGTTTGGTTTTTAGCACACCTTTAGCCCAGGCCTGGCAGGATGCCTGCATTCATTTGAACAGAGGCCCTGTTATTAGCAAAGGGTAACCTCCTTCCACCTGGCAAATAAGAAATCCATTCTTTGCTTAACTGTGAGATCATTCTGAACACATGCCCTACTAGAACTTTCTAATTAGGAACTATTTGGAAGCAATATAGAGCTTGCTCAGAAGATCTGTGTTTGAGGTCTGAGTCTGCTCTTACCAACCTAAATCTCCATTTTCTCATCTGTCCCATAGGGAAGATAAGCCCTTCCTTGTGTAGTCACTGGAGAATTGTGCAATTCCAATGAGTTAGTAGAGGGAAAGCACTTGGTGAGGGGATTTTTAAAGTACTAACTGTGCACACTGTTCTTAGTCATGACGAGGTTGTGAGCTACCTCTATGCCCCTGCCATAACTGTCCACTTTTGGAAAATGAAAAAAATCTATCTGTTTTAGAAAAAGAGTTTTGAGCCACCATATCAGTGGTGAGGCTGTCTTTGCAGATGGAAACATTTCCTTCTGTACCAAAGGAGACAATGATTATGCAGCCTTGGGACATGGACCTCCTCATACCCTACTTTAAAATCAGCAGCAGAAGCACAAGGTACCCTCATGGCTATGAGACACTGATTTTCCCAGAAGCAGCTGTAGTCACAGTCCAAGAGCTACCAACTATCCTCAAGAGCTCAGCTGGGGAAAGGGACACTCGCAGGCGCTGTTCATAGATAGCAAAGCCCACCAGGACCAGAACACTCATGTCCTGCTCAAAGCATTCATTTAGGATTTCATGTTCATGATGAAATTTTACTTTTGCTTTGAAATACTGTGTGTTCTCCTAGAATTCAATATCATCTAGTGACTTAACAAAAAACTGGGTGTTTTCTATGCTGAATTAATACAATAGGAACAAGTGGTAATAGTGATAAAATAAGAGAAAATTTTTTTGTTTTCCAGAAACTGAAGGCTTAAACTTAGAAAATGCAAAGGTTATGAGGTGACTTATATAATGATGATATATATTTTGCAAAATGCATGAGACTAAAATATCTCAAAAATAAGAAGCAGAGAAGTAGAAACTCTTGGAGTTGAGCACATGAGATTAGGAGTTCCTAAAACAGAGACATTCACAGGGTTGGGAGAAGAAGAGTTCAGTGTTTAATACTCATGCTCTTTGAGATGCTACTTTCCTTGCTTCCCCTAGAATGTGAGTCAGAGAGCTACATCATTTGTGAGGCCCAGTGCAAAAAATGAAAATAAGGCAACTTTGTTTAAAAAGTTATACCATAGAAATAGCAGAGCATTAAACCAAGCAAGAGGCCCTTGGAAGCAGGGGAACCTGTGTGGTCACAGGCCACATGTCTATGAAGACTCCCTAAGGCCTGGAGGTGTAACTCCATGGCAGAGTGCTTGTTTAGCATACATGAAGCCCTGGGTGCAATCCTCAGTAAAACACACACACACACACACACACACACACACACACACACATACACACACTCACAGAACTATGAAGAGTCCCCAGACACAAGAGACCACACTTTCCAGCTCTGTGGCCAAATCCCTGGCTAATGAAAGGAGAGCAGAACAGACTTTGAGATGAGACTGTGAAGCACCCCATGTGGTCTCCAGTATCTTCCTTCCCCTGCCACTAGAAGCAGGGAGCCCAGGGGGATCCATCAGTTCATCAGTCGGCACTGTCAGTACAGCTGTCCTAGAGTCACCTGGAGTAAGAAAGAAGCTCCAGCATATGAAGGCACTGAGATGTGGGGGTTGTTATTGGAGCGTTGGCTGAACATATCCTGAACAATATGTAGGGGAAACCCAGAAGCAGAGGGAGAAGCTTCAAACCTGAAAATTACTGCACAGGAAAGGAAATCAGATAATCAAGACTGCCATGATGATTCCCATGGATTAGTTTTTCCATCAATGAAGTAAAAGTTCAGAACTGACCTGTAGCTTGTTACGACTCTATAACTATACATAGTATGACTTCCCTTCAACTCATTTTTTTTAAAAAAAGGAAAAAAGGAAGACTTATCCTAAGAAGAAAGATTCTGTATTTTCCTCAGCTTGCCAATCTCTTGACCAACTTCAATCCTTGGCCCATCCATGATCCACCGGATGCCTCCAATACTTTCAAAAGCCAAGAGGAACGTACTCTTCTACGGGGTGGTATTCTTCTCTGTAGAAAGTACTTTCTCAGACAGACTTTAATTTGTCACCATAATTTGATATTGATTTTGGTATCCCCAAAACTCCAGTTGATATTATAAGAGTCGCACTGCTTTAACATCACTGAGACAGGTCACTTTGTCATTGTTTCTCTGTGATATCACTTGGCTATCACATTCCCTTCAGAGCTGTTCCTCATTGCTTTCAAACACAGGATTGCTGTAGGACACCCCCCTGCCACGCCCAGGCATATCAGAGTAGGAGATTTGGTTTAGCGGGGGCCAGCTGGAATCATTCGCCAAGTTCCTCTGCCATATTCGATACTGGCTTTTTGATTGATAGCCAACACATTTTTTGATTGCCATCCACAGAGCTGGGTTTTCAATAATGGCCTCCTGCAAAATAAAAGTTTCTGTTTACAATCAGAGGTCAGGGTCTCTGAGGCTAAAGCACGTCACAGACCATAATAAGGCATTGTTGTTACTGCTGCTCAGATTCAACTTAACAAAGAACTTGAGCCTAACAAACGTAAGGAGGTTTCATGAGAATAGTCTTGGTTTCTCAAACTTTACTACTTAAGTAATTTTTCTGGGAAGAAAGAACATATACTTTCTAGAACCTGGAAACCAAGCCCAAAGTGACCTGCCTGAAAGATAGACTTATTTTGAGTCTCACATCTAAATTAAATTTCAAATTACTCAATGTGCTATCTATATTTCTCTGGTACAGCCTGGCATATCATGCCTCGTCATGAATAGAGGTTGTTGAAATTAGAATACAAGCCTCAGTCTTGAAGTTGGACAGATCTGGATTCAGGTCCCAGCTCTAACAATTTCTGTGGGCAAATTAATTACCCTATCCAAGTCTCAGTGGTTAGAAGTAATAATCCCCTGCTTATGTTGATTTTAGGATACATAATTCTCCTTACAATGCAGGGCCAAGCATGGCATACCTCCCACCCTGTCCCCACCCTTCTTAACTACTCCTTTAACAAATGGCTGTGCACTGTGGCCCTGTCTACACATGCCTCTCTAGAAGCTTGTGGTCTAATGATATCTTATTTCATGAGAGACTGAGCCTTGAACAGAGACCACAGTATAACTTATAATGTTGAGTGCATAATAGGTTAGTGTATTAATTTTCCACTTTTATCATATTTGGTCACAAAAGTTGAGCATCGTAGATGTTACCATGAAAGAAGTGAGAAAATATGAGAACCCAAGTTGTCCCATAAAATTAGACATGATTTTTATGTCCACCATGTATCTTTGCTAAATTGAAAGAATTAACTGTATGGGATTCTACAAGGAACTTTGCCAAAGACAGTGATTTTCCTAAAATTCACCCATCTTTGCTGTTTTAAGTCTTATTACCCAATGAAGAATAGATGGGCACTCATCTCTTTCCTCTAAAAGAGATCATCTTCTGGAGGCTATGGAAGACCCACGTAGCCTTCATCTGCTTCGTGCAAACCTCAGGGCTCAGCCAGCAAGACTTGTTATTCTACTGTCCACAGCAGGGTTTTGTCCTCATTTAACAAGAGAACTATAGTTCTCGGTAGAGCTGGGATAAGGCAGGAACATGAGCATCAACTCGCAGCTTTTAAGTCTAATTTAACTCCAAGAAAACTTAGCAGGATTTCAAATTAAACCACACACACACACACACACACACACACACACACACACACACAGGAGAAAAACAGAGAGAGAGACAGAGAGAGAGAGAGAGAGATGGAGAAACTTTAGTGCTCTCCATTTTCCCTGGAGCTTTCCTCAGTTCTAAAAGTGCGATGACCTCTGTCACCTTGCTGCTCTGGAAAGGGACACTGAAGCACTGCAAGCTTATCTGGCCTGTCACTCTACATTATAAATTAAATGCACAGCTAGAAAAAAAAAAAGGAAAGTCTGAATAAGACACTGTTTCTTTTTTTTCTTTTTTTTTAATTTTCATTTTTTTATTGATTGTTCAAAACATTACAGAGCTCATGATATATCATCTTTCATACATTTGACTTAATTGGGTTTTGAACTCCCCAAATACAAATTGCAGACTCACTTCTGTTACATACTCACATTTTTACATAATGGCATATTAGTGACTGTTGTATTCTGCTACCTTTCCTATCCCCTACTATCCCCCCTCCCCTCCCCTCCAATCTTCCTCTCTGCCTCCTCTGCTGTTGTTCAATTCTCTCCCTTTTCCCCCCTCCCCCTTGCCCCTCATAACCTCTTATAATTGTGTGTACCATTGAAGGTCTCCTACCATTTCCATATGCTTTCCCTTCTCTCTCCCTTTCTCTCCCCCCATTCGTCTTTGTTTACTGTTAGTCTTTTCCTCATGCTCTTCCTTCCTGTTCTGTTCTTAGTGGCTCTCTTTATATCAAAGAAGACATTTGACATTTGTTTTTTAGGGCTTGGCTAGCTTCACTTAGCATAATCTGCTCTAAGACACTGTTTCTTAAAAAAAAAAAAAAACAAAAAAAAACACAAAGCCACCCTCAGCAAAAGCGAGGCACTAAGCAACTCAGTGAGACCCTGTCTCTAAATAAAATACAAAATAGGGCTGGGGATGAGGCTCAGTAGTTGAGTGCCCCTGAGTTCAATCCCTGGTATCCACCCGCCACAAAAAGTAATAATAATAATATAAATAAATAAATAAACTTCACCACATGAGCTTTTCAGACTGGCTACAATGTAATCCATGTGCTATATATTTACACACAAATACACACACCTAATTTAAAAAGTGGAGATGACTAATGCTGTCCGTATTAGCTCTTACATCTTCTCAGCAGGAGGAAAGGGAAATAGTAAGGTCCTGTTGAAACCTGTTTGTTTTCTGAACTGCTCTAAGATTAGGGTTACAACAAGGGTTAGGATTGGGGTTGGAGCTAGACCTCAGCAAAGCAAGCAATACTGAGGGTGTGTAAAAGGAGGCCAGCCATCTTTCATGCCTGCCCCTTAAAAATTCTCTCTGGAACATCAGTGCTACAGACTGACCAGGCAGTATGTGGTGGGTACAGCTCATCCCAGGAATCCTTAGCATCTCTGACACACAATACCCAGAGCCATTTACCTACACAAGGCAGGAAAACTTAGTATCCATAATTCTCAGTTGCAACTGTCTTCACCAAAGTCCCAAGTGGTTTTGGTTATCCCTGAGTACCTGCTGACCTCAAGGAAATCAGGCAACTCTGAGCATCTGGAGATGGAGTGGAGGCACCTGGATTGGGATCTACTACCCTTCGATGTTGCTTTTCAATTTAGCAGCTACTGCGAACTAAATATTCATGTACACATCTGTATTTCTCACTCAACATGAGAAACAAAGAAGAAACTTTACCTTTCATGAGCATCAAACTTTTACCCTTTCTATTTGCTAGGGGTATGGGGAGCTTCTTAAATTTAATAATTGAATAAACTTTAATTTAGCCCCTAGTGGAATAAAGCAGAGTTTTGGGTGCAGTAGCTACGAACAGGAGTCCTTGCCAGCAGAGTCTAAGGGCAGGTGAGAGAAGAAATGAACGTGCAGATAATTATAGCACTAGACCTCTTTCTCCTAGCAGATGGTGTGGCATAGTGCCGGAGGACATTGGCACACAATCAGCAAATACTCGTGAGAAGAATTGAAAGATGAAAGGAATGATTAAAGGATTGGTAGATACAAAGTAAGAAATGGTAAGTGCATAAGAGATAAGGTAATAATTATGGCTTATATTTTCAAACCCCTACTATGTGCTTTTCACCATTCACATTTCAGGCTTCGGTACCCTATGAGGTAAGGTGTTATTATTGGCTCCATTTTATAGAGGGGAAACAAATGTGAAGAAGTGGAGTAAATTGCCCCAAGTCAGACAGCAAGAAAGTCTGGGAGGCAGAATTCATCTGGGAAGTAGACTACCCTGAGCAGCTGTTCACTACAGGTATGCTGACAGGAGAAGGGTTTCCTGGCAGATTAGGGGAGATGTTGACACTTGACCATCCTATGGCCCACTCCCTCCCAGCTCTTCCCTGCCCACCTGAAACAAACAAACAAAAACTGTCCAAAAATCAGTCTGGCTGGGCACAGTGGTGCACACCTGTAATCCCAGCTGCTCAGGAAGGAGGGTGGTGAGTTCAAAGCCAGCTTCAGCAAAAGTGAGGTGAGCAACTGGATGAGACCCTGTCTCTAAATAAAATACAAAACAGGGATGGGGATGTGGCTCAGGCTCAGTGGCAGAGTGCCCTAAGTTCAATGAAGAAGAAGAAGAAGAAGAAGGAGAAGGAGAAGGAGAAGGAGAAGGAGAAGGAGAAGGAGAAGGAGAAGGAGAAGGAGAAGGAGAAGAAGAAGAAGAAGAAGAAGAAGAAGAAGAAGAAGAAGAAGAAGAAGAAGAAGAAGAAGAAGAAGAAGGAGAAAAGGAAGGAAGGAAGAAAGAAAGAAAGAAAGAAAGAAAGAAAGAAAGAAAGAAAGAAAGAAAGAAAGAAAGAAAGAGAAAGAAAGAAAGAAAGAAAGAAAGAAAGAAAGAAAGAAAGAAAGAAAGAAAGAAAGAAAGAAAGAAAGAAAATAAAAGGTCTGAGGCAATCTGTCTAATTTTTTGGCACAGAGTACCTTTCCCAGAATCCTTTTCTAGTCAGGACAATGATGCACTTTAACCAATGACGCCCACATGAAGTCCACTGATGGGCTGCAGAAAACTTTTATTGACTGATTTTAAAAATTTGGATTTGAGTGATAAAAAGCTTGCTGGTGCCTCTCCTTCCATGATGAAAACAGATACATCATACAACTCTGTGGGAGCTCTATGGGCAGTGACATCCAAGGTTGTAGGAGAGAAAGATCAAAGAATGCAGATCCCTAACCATACCAAGTCCTGGAGCCACCTACCTCCACCCTTCTGGTTAAGTCAATAAATATCTTTACTGTTCAAGCTACCACTATTTGAATTTTATTGTTTTTCTAACAGATTAAGAGATCAGGAAAGATTCATGAGGAGGGCGGTACTTCAGTTGTATCATAGAGCATGAAATAGAGCTTCAGTGTGCAAACTTGGGGAAACATATACCAGACGGAGGAAACCCTGTGAGCATGGATAAGGACAAGATATACACACAAGATTTTCCTTTAAAGGGGAGGACCATCCTTCTATAACTCAGTTTGAGGATACCCATGGGGTTTGTTCTCTCATCTTAATTTGGTTGCTTTGGAGACTACAGGGTTTAGCATAATGCTTCTTAAACTGTGGTCAGGCCACATCAGAAGCACCTGGCAGCCTGTCAGAAATGCAAGCACTAATGTTTACGCCTACTCTAGACCTACTGAATCAGACAGCCTGGGGGTTTGCCAAGCCTTCCAGGTGTTCTGGGTGCACACTCAAGTTTGAGAAACTCTGTCTTAGCATATAGGGAGAAGCTCTGATGCTCTGATTCAATGCCCTATTCTGCCACCAGCCACTCTGCAGACTTTGCATGCTAAGGAAGGTTTATTGAGCTCCTACCTTTACAACACCCCAGGGAAGTCAGGCTGAAAGGTGTTCATAATGATGAATACCTGATTTGTTGGGACAATCTAGTTTTATAATTTGGAGAATGAATAGAGACAGGTGGAATCCTTTATCTCACTTCTTCGTGGAGACATTTTAGGAGGCACCCCCTGTCCAACAGCAAGCTTTAAAGAAGTGAGTTCTATCTAACAGCCCTAAAGGAAGAGATACTGAACTATGTAGAAATAAAAAGGGGATCCTCAGTTCATTTCAATGAGGACAAGGGGCAAATGAAAGCTGCAGAATAAAAGCTGGAAAAGCTGACTATGCATCTCATTTCCTATCTGTAAAGTAAAACTGATACAAGCCATTAAGTGAAAGAAGCCAGATACAAAAAGCAGCATACTGGATGATGTCATTTATGTGAAATGTCCAGAACAGACAAACCCATAGAGACAAAACGGAGATTAGTGGTTGCCAGGGGGGACAAAAGAGGTGAGTGGGGAAATGAAGAGTGCACACGTGTTTGCACATGCGTGCACGCACACACATACACACACACACACACACACACACAGTGATTATCAGGCCATGAGGGCACTTACCTCCACAATAAGGGACACAAAAAAATTGGAGCTGAGCATGATGAGGATGTAGACCCTCCACAGGACAGGTGTGCAGAGCAGCTGGGAGGGGGTGATGAAGCACAGTTAGTCTAAGAACAAATACATTTTCACCTGAAAAGTCTTCAAATTCACCATGTATATTTTCACAGGTTACAAACCACATAAGTAATATGTATATACCAATTTATGAATGTATGTAGGAATGAGTATTACATACACACATATAAAGAATTTCTGTGCATATATACATAGAAAAAGTGTGGAAGGCTTGTATTCAATGATTCCAACAATTTGATGATGATTATTATTGTTTTATTCTTCTTTCTTTTCTCTGTAATGTATAAATTACCTAAAATAACTTTGCTCAGATGGCAATAAAAATAGATAATAATCAAAACTTTTTTCTGCCTGCTTTGTTTTAAGAGGAAACACAGGAACAAGGCTGTACAAGCAGCGGGTACTTATGTCACACCTCCACTTTGGACAGCATTATCCTCTTCCCTCTGGTGCCATCTGTCCTTAGTCAAATCCTGCTTTTGAGCACTGGGTTGGGGCTTCAGCCTAAAGACCTGTGCCTGCAGCTGCATGGGCTGTGTCCTCAAAGGGAACTTGACAAAGGAGCAATTGGAGCTGAAGTCAAGATTATCACTACCTGTCTCTTTACACACTTCTTCAGTGTCTTCCCTAACTCCTTCCCACACTGTGTCTGACATATATGGATGTGTGCTGAATGAATGAACTAACTGATAAATGGATGGATGAGTGGGTGGAAGGATGAAGAATACCCAGCAGTCCTGAACCTTGCCTCAGACACTGGTGGGGGTAAAAGCTGATGCAGCTCTATAGAGAACAGAGCTCTCAGAATTAAAAATTAAAATACATTTCTAGGAATTTATCCCAGAGATATCTTTGTACAATGGGTGAAATTATATATGTGCAATGTTATGTTATTGTATCTTTGTTTGTAATAGTGTAAAATTGGAAATCATCTAAATGTCGATTAATAGGGGACTACATATAAATTATGGTATATGTCTAACATGTGCCATATAATAAAATACAGTATATATATATATATATATATATATATATATATATGTGTGTGTGTGTGTGTGTGTGTGTGTGTGTGTGTGTGTGTGTATGTTTATAAAATAATATTATGTTTTCAGTAAATGTAATGAGGATTTATGTCCTGGTACGAAACAATTACCAAAATACACAGTGGCATGAAAGAAGTGAGGTGTAAGTTATAGCAGCTATGAAGATGTTCTGTTCAGATCTCCTGCAGTTAGAAAAATGAATAATGGATGCCCCAACTAGTATGCTCAGAATGCAACACTACATCCACCTGAAAGCCATATTTCTCATGGGCTGCTCATGGCCCATAAATGTGGATGACATAGATCCTCATGAGACTTGATCCTGTGAGATTCCAGATACTCCTGACAGGCTATTTTGGCTCCACTTCCTTGGGACTGCACTGCAGGCTCAGTCTGCTCAGGCAGCCTCCATCCTTCCATCTCTCCTTCACAGGGTCAGGCCCACAGAGCAGAGTGATGCCTCTCCCCACCTCCCCTGGCTTCCTACTCTTTCCCCCACAGGCAGCTCCTCCAATAAATAAATCTCTTACAATTATCACTGCCCCCACCTTGATATCTACATCTCAGAATAATGAATAAATATAATAGTTTGCTACTATTTATGTAAAAACGTAGATGATACACACATAAGAAATATATACATATACTTCTGTACATATGTATAAAATAAGTGTGAAGTTATATAACATAAACTGGTCATTGGTTGCCACCAGAGGGGAGGTAGGATGGGAGAGAGATTTCACTATATTATAATTTTCGAATTTTAAACCATGTGAATGTACTCCCTATTTAAAATAATTATTTTTTAAAAAAGAGAAGTATCTAGGTTGCAAAACAGTATGATTCCATTTAAGATAAAATAAATTTCATAAATTAGTCAATGCACATTTATAATACATGAATTTTGAAGGATAGAAGGATATAGTGAATAATATTATAATTCTCCTTGTCTGCATATTCTAAATCTTCTTTAATTAACTCATATGTTTATGAAATAAAAAGAAACACAATTATTTTCAGAGTGAACAATAATTCTTGGAGGGATCCTCTGGTCAGCCTGGCGATGACTCCACATAGGTTCCCTCCAACCAAATAGGTTCCCGGCTTTGTTACAGCAGGTGTCCAGTCTTTCTGGGTGTCTTCCTATACTTAAGAGTGTGCTTAAACCAACATGGCTAAGCCTTAACTTCTGCAGGATTAGGAAGGTTAGCTTATGGATAAAGTCTATGTATTTCTACAAGTCGTTATTCTAGTTAATGAAGACATTTGACAATGGTAACACTGCTAACCAAAATAACACAATTTTAAAGATGAAGAAACTAAGATAGACATTTTGTTAGTATGTCAAAGTCACCATGAGCTCATGAAGGTGTGCTGGTTTTGCATGCACTGTATGTCCAAAGTGCTTGTCTGAATTTAGCAACCTAATATATGCTGATCAGTTAGTCATTCCTTCGTCATTTTGTGCTTTTTGCTGAATAAGGCACTGGTAATACAATAACTAAGAGGATATGATATTGGCCCTGTTAAAACTAATCTTCAACACAGAGAGGCAAGCAAAGCACTAGGTTAAAATATACACCACACTATGTTTAAAAAGCTCAGTTCCTTTATCCAGCACTTCTGAGTGTATTTACTGATGTAAAGAACATTTAGCAATGATTACATCTGAATTCAAAAGTGGAATAGACTGGAGGAATCAAAATACTTGCTTTTTCCTTGTTTGAGTAGGTAAAACTGTGGTTTATCTTAGGGTTTCAAAGGTGTCCCAATATTATAAAATGTAAGAGAGTGCATGAGATAGAATTGAGCTCTTTGAGTAAGTTTTCATACACTAAGTGTGAACATACAGAAAAATGTGTTTTTAAAGGGGGGAAAATGTAAATACAGATTTGAGAATCAATCTAAAAATTGTTGCAGGCAAACTGTTTTAAACAGCTTTAAAACAGAAGCACTTAGAAGAAAATTCTCTTCATATTTGAGAGAAAATGTATAAATAGATTTATTCTATTCTTACAGGGGATCTTTTAAAAGAAAAATTCTCAAAACTTTTCAAAGGCTGCCTTTATTCTCAGGAAATCCAGACTAGATAGAATTATTTTTTCCTGATCAGCTTAAATTTAAAAGTAGGTTTAAATTCAGCATTTTAAAACTCTGCCATTCCAAAATTATATAATTGGTGTTAAGAATCCATGTCAATCATGTGCAACCGCAAGAATAAGATCCTAATAAAATAAGTTACACTCCATGTATGTATAATACACTCTATTGTCATGAATGTCTAAGAAAGACAAATAAAACAAAAATCCATGTCAATTGCAATTGCGACCTGATTTTTAAAGTCAGGGTGTAACAAAACTATAAAACATCATCATATCCCCAGAGATAAGACTTACATCCAAACTCCTATACAATTCTGGAATATCAGCAAATAGAATGAATATACACACGCACAGCTGTATAATCAGCACAAGGACAAATATATCTGAGGAAATAAGAACACAAGCTATCATTTTGAGAAATCAGAGTATGAAGTGTCACATTTATTGACAGACATACTCTAGATTAGCATTAAATTTACTTGATTTCTACATCAAACACAGCATAATAGATGGCAAGCACTCATTTCTATGCAATGGGACTCACATCTGTAATTTTCAAGCATGTCCTTGAGGCAAGTGGTAATTTCCACATGCATATTATAAGTTTCAATTAATAAAAATGGTAAATATCTAGAGACAGAACATTGACAGAATACATTTTCAATAAATGCTGTGAAGACATTCAAGTATCTGGCTCTCTATAATACAACTCATCTGTCTTGATTTTTTTCTGGAAAGGAAAGGAGGGCTGTAAATAAAAATATTTTTAAATTGCAATTATATAGAGGTCAGCATTCACTGATTCTTCAGCCTAAGAAAGAGAAAGACAAAATAATTTTCCTTGAATAAATATATTTTTATAAGGATACTGATTCTTCAACTTGTGCTTCTCAATCTCCCCAGTTGGAGGGGAAGGGCTTATATACATATTAATGACCCAGAGACTAAATAGTAACCCACTGCCCCTCCTGACATACCTCCTCTACTCAAATGTAAGAAGACAAGAGGTATTTCAGCAGAGAGCCTCCTCAATCCTCTTTACAGGTTTCTCCAACCCAATGCCACATAATAGCGTTCTGACCACTATCTTCATGACAGAAGACTGGTTCCAACTGACCCCTCTTCCCACCTACCAGAATGAATTCTGACAAGTAAGGAAATAAATCAATCTTCCCCAATTTGGAGTGATCCCCCAAAAAGACACCTAAAAACATCAGGTGAAGGAAAAAGATGGGGAGGGAAGCCTCCAATCTAATGCAGCTTTAAAGTAAGGAGCAAGAACCCCAGGGGTAAGGCTGCACACGGTGCTTTACAGAGCTCTAGAGTGGGATTTAAGAGACATAAGGTGAGTCCACTTAGCTGTTTCTTGTGTGGCCTGAGCATTTCTATTCTCTCTTATGACCCTTCACCTCTGATCCCATACAACTTTACTCACAGTTTGTATAGGTGGGCTGCCTGAATGGTTTTCCTTTAGAGAATATAAAAGCCACAATGATACAGTTGATTGTTCCCAAGAACCATATAGTAGTATTCTCAAAACTTGTAAAGGCACTATTACTTCCAACTTTTTCAGGAGCTGTTGGAGAAATGTTTAACTTGGAGATGCTTTGATTTTGCACTGTGCAGGCACTGAAAGAGAACAAAAACAGATAATGAAGTAAGGTGACAAGCCCTAGGGAGCACTTGTAATCCATGAAACTCCATGACAGACAATGTCCAGAGCAGGCACTCAGCACTTCTATAATTGTTTATGCTTGGTTAAATAATTAGAAGAAATAAACTCACAATGATAGACCTACATGTTGGAAGGATGGATTGATTGATGGATGGATGGTTAGATAGATTGATCGATCAATAGATGATAGATTCAACTGGCTATTTATTCATCAAATTGTGCACCCACTGTGTAGATTAAAAGTACACAGGAAAGAGATGAGAAAGTCATGATTCTTCTATTGAGTGGCTTAAGATCTCTGATCATTTATAAGTCAGTTGACCATATAATTTATCATTGAACAGGGAAAGTTTTGAAAGCAAAAATTTTAATAATTTCACTGTGACATGAAGTAACGGTGGGCAGCTTAAATGGAGGCAGACTGAGCAAACTATGCTCTATGGCCATTCAGATGGTAATATTTGTATTATCACACAGTATAGAGAAGAGACAATGAATGATACCATCAAACTTTGCTACAGAGAAGAAACAACTGCTAGAAATTTACCCAAAGTACTTAAGGGAGGCAAGATCATTGGTAGGTTGAAAACTCATTCAGATTATGTTTGACAGAAATTAGAATGTGAGAAGCTGGAATTGAGGCTGTGATCATACCTGTGCAATTCCATAGAATACCAAGGCTGTTTCTGAACCAGGATGAAGCCAACAATATGCATGGCCAGGCTGAGAAGAATGTTGAGAATGACAGAAAGCAGCAGAGGTGGGGAGATCAGCCGTCCTGCAGGTCTGAAGGGCACCAGCTTGGGGTAGGCACCATTCAGATTCACTACAAAATAAAGCCAAGTTTTATACTTATGAGCGCAGGAGAATGCTGTATTCTTGATGAGAAGGATGGAGTGACTTCTTTGGCCCACACAGGTGAGTAAATGAACAAACTGAACGACAAGTGTGTGTTCCCTCACAAACTGAGGGAACAAAGCAATGAATAGATTCAAATTCAAGTCAGACGAGAAATTCTTAAAAGAGCAAGATGACATTGTTTTGCCTATTAAGTAGGCAAAGGCTATTTATTAAATTATAGGTAAGGGAGGGATGAAGTACACCTTCTCAGGAAGTGCTTGTGGGAACACAAATTGATGCCAAAGTTTTGCAGAGCCATTTGGCAATAAATAAGAAAAGATAGGAAAATGTTCATGACTTTTAACATAGTGACTCCACTTCTGGAAATTCATTCTACGTTAAAAGAAAATAATTTTTAAAAAATGTGGAAAGAGGCTCATCACAGTATCATCTACAGTAAATTGTGGTACATCTATACAATGGAGCAACACACAGTGACTATAAGTAATGTTCTAAAATATTTAGTAACAAATGAGGAATGACACCAGCAAAATGTTGGAGTAGGCAGCTCCAAGCTCCCATCTTTCCAGAAAAACAAAATATTAACTTAGAAACTTTCAGAACCAACTTTGCCAGAACTCTGAAAAGCAATAAATTTATAGCAATAAGGAAAACACTAATGAATTAAGAAAAAGGCAACTTTAAAATAGTGAGGCAATTTTGTGGCATTTTTTTTCTTGCATGTGCCTCATTCCCTTATCAGCTCAGGGGCCATCTGAAGATACTAACTAACCCTGGGTCCTCAATGTGGTTCTCTGGTCCCTGGTTACAGAGGGGGCACAGCAGACTTCTTCCCAAATTCTTATGTATGTCTGTCCTACCTGTCTGGAAGCTACCTGAAGAATAGATTGATGCAAGGCACTCACCTCCATTTCATCTAGTGAGGAACTCACTCAGGCAAAAAGAAGGATACATTGTTTGTAAACACTATACACTAACAATCCAGAGTTGCCTGGAGCAAAAGATTACAGTTGAAATATACAATGCTCACTTAAAACAGGAAGGAAGGGCTAAGAAAACTTTCTTTGAGAAACCAGGGTATTTATAAGTGCCCCCCAAAAGTATTTGAATGTATCACAAAATATAGAAAGCCACGTATCATGGATAGGGGGCATGCTCAGAGAAGACATTAGACGTTCAGCTCTTCATGATCTCTGGACGCAGTGCAAACCTGGCTACATGATGAATAAGCACGCCAGCACAAAACCAATATGAAAAAGCCAGGAAATGTGTTTTTGTTTGTTTATTTTTTTTAACTCCTAGAGGTCAAGGAAAAATCTATCAAAATACTAGCTAAACAAAAGCTAAAGGAACAAAGATTTCAGTGGCTACACATGACACCTGATATTGTCTTCACAGAAATAGTCTAGGAAAGTCACTAAATAAATGGACTATTACAACTTTCAACAGATAGCAAAAACAAAAAATATCAAACCCTAGGGAGTGAGGAAAATCTGCTTTCTAATATTATTCAAAGAACAAAATAGGTTGAGGGAAATCATCCCTCAATGTATGTGAAGAAAGACATATATTAGACTTATGAGGCAAAAACTTTATTATTATTAGGTACTGGGGATTGAATCCAGGGGTGCTTTACCACTGAGCTACATCCCCAACCCTTTTTCACTTTGAGATAGGGTCTTGCTAAGTTGCTTAGGGCTTTGCAGAGTTGCTGATGCTGACTTCGAACTTGCCATCCTCCAGCCTCAGCCTTCCAAGTTGCTGGGATTATAGGCATATACTACCACCCAGCTTAGACAAACACATTATTACAACTGTCTTAAATATGTCTCAAAGAACAAAAGGCGAGTTATACTCCAAGATGGCGGCGGGGAATGAGTGAGCCGCTCTGTGCTCCGCGCCACCGCCACCTCAGCGTATGTTGCAGCTTCTTAAAAGAAGAAGTAAAGATCATTAAAGGAGATCTGTCGACAAGGATTCAGCTCCGTGTCAAGAAAAGGGCCTAGATGGAGTGAATCCGCCACGACTTCAGCTCGAGCAGTAAGGCTGCAGCCCCCGAGCTGCCGGGCTCCCTGGGCCCCTTCTCACTCCCCTCTCCGCCTCTCCGCTTCGCTTCTCCCCCGCCATCTCTCCTCCCACGCTCACTCCCTAAATCTAGATCTCAATCTCTTTCCCCCACCCCACCCGCTCTCTCGCGTGCCCAGTACCCGGCCCGCGCGGGCCCCGAGGCGCTGCCTCCCCTCCCCCAGCCCGCACCCCCTCCACGGGGGTCCCCAAGGCCACAGCTTTGCCGCCGCCGCCGCTGCAGCCACCGCCGCTGCCGCCACCGCTTTCCGCGGAGCACCTTAGAACAGACTCTTAACCGCGAGAGTGAGCTGCCGAGTAAAATGGAACAGCTGATAAGATGAGTGACAATTTAAAATCTAAATGATCCAACATGGCGGCGGACGCGGAGAGATCAAGTCTCTAACCCCTTCAGCTGCACGGGCATAGGGAGAAGTAAACTGTCAAAATACTGTTCGCTCAGGACCACTAGGCACGGTTGAGCTGAAGTGGACCCCGGGCGAACGGTCTAGCCTTCTCAGAACACACCGAGCCCGAATTGGCTGCATTCTAGCTCAGGTTCGCCTGCTTCATGTGCCTCAGCACTAATGATCCCGCTGAAATAACTAGTCGGCCTGCCTGAACTCAAAGAGGTAAAAGCCAACTGAGCACCACAGCCAGACCCAGGGAATCAGGAGTGACTCAGGACTAGCTGTGCAGAAATCCCAGCTATTGCTATCACCAGTGCTGACAACAGGTCCCTTGCACCAGCTATCAGGGGAGTTGCTGCTACCTGAGGGCAAACAAATTCGCTGGGGGCCCTCAGCCCCAAGCCCTACAAACTTAGGGTCTGAGGGAGGCAAACAGAAAGGGTGTGCCCAGGCACCCATGAAAACAGGGCTCCCAGGAGCAGCAGACCTGGCGTGTAGTCAGTATTGTGGTGAGTGTCACAGGTGAGCGGGGCCTGGCTTGAGGAACCACAAGAGAAGGCCCTAGGCACTCAGGATTAGAGACCCACACAGTCTGGGAAGAAGAGCTGAGGCACAGTGATTGGTTCCCACCTATCAAGAAGAAAAGCCTGGCCCAGTGGGCATAGCTCCACCAACTGGATGAGAAGTTAATCGAGCTAGATGACTGCATTTATTATTATTATTATTATTTTTTAATGATTATTATTAGTATTTTTTTTTATTTTCATTTTTGTTGTTGATGTAGTTGTTGTTCTTTAACGTTCCTATTAATGGTTTCAATTTTTTAAATTCTTTTTATTTTATTAGTATTACTATTATTTTTTAAACTTTAATTTCCATTTTTTTACTATCATTATAAAATTTTTTCTTTTTTTTTTCTTTTGTCTTCTCACTTCTTTCAATTTTCCTATTCCACCTTCCTTGAATTCTACCTGCCTACACTCATTCTCTTTAGTGACTTCTTCCCTCCCCTTCTAATATCTCTCCTCCCCAGTATCACACTAATTGGAGGAGGATCACAGCCACTACCTGCCCTGAAAGGGTGATTTTTCAACTATACAAGAGCAATATAATTAAATAGAGGGGGAAAATATCAAAGACACAACAATTTCACCAAGCAGAAAGAAACGCCAGCAGTATGAAACGACAAGGAAAGAAAGGACCACAGGCAATGCAGGTCAACTCAACTTTAGAAGAGGTAATAGCTGCAACAGATGGAATGTCAGATAGAGAGCTCAGGACATACATGCTTCAGATGATCTGGAGTCTCAAGGAAGACATGAGACAGCAAAATCAGACAATGAAAGATCATATTGACAAACAAATCCAGGAAGTAAAAGATCAATTTCACAGGGAGATAGAGGTAATAAAAAACAAACAAATAGAAATACTAGAGATGCAGGAAACAATAAACCAACTTAAAAACTCAATTGAGAATACTACCAGCAGAGTTGATCACTTAGAAGATAGAACATCAGACAATGAAGACAGAGTATTTCAACTTGAAAAGAACATAGATAGCTCAGCAAGTCTACTAAGAAACCATGAGCAGAACATTCAAGAGCTATGGGATAATATCAAAAGACCAAACTTAAGAGTCATTGGGATACAGGAAGGCACAGAGCTCCAAACCAAAGGATTAAGCAATCTATTCAGTGAAATAATACAAGAAAACTTCCCAGACTTGAAGAATGAGACAGAATCCCAAATCCTAGAAGCCTACAGGACGCCGAATGTGCAAAATCATAAGAGATCCACACCTAGACACATTATAATGAAGATGTCCAACATATAGAATAAGGAGAGAATTTTAAAAGCTACAAGGGAAAGGAAGCAGATTACATTTAGGGGTAAACCAATCAGGATAACAGCTGATCTCTCAACACAGACTCTAAAAGCTAGAAGATCCTGGAATAACATATTTCAAACGCTTAAAGAAAATGGATTCCAACCAAGAATCGTGTATCCGGCGAAATTAAGCTTCAGATTAGAAGATGAAATTAAAACCTTCCACGATAAACAAAAGTTAAAAGAATTTGCAGCTAGAAAACCATCTCTTCAAAAAATCCTTGGCAAAACATTACAGGAAGAGGAAATGGAAAATAACATTGATAACCAACAATGGGAGGTAGGACAGTAAAGGGGGGAAAGTAGTCAGAGAGGATAACAAATCAGGTTTAGTAACATCAATAAACAAATATGGATAGAAGAACAAACCATATCTCAATAATAACCCTAAATGTTAATGGCTTAAACTCACCAATTAAGAGACACAGGCTAGTAGAATGGATCACAAAACAAGACCCAACAATATGCTGTCTACAGGAGACGCATTTGATAGGAAAAGATGTACATAGACTGAAGGTGAAAGGCTGGGAAAAATCATATCACTCATATGGACCATGGAAACAAGCAGGAGTGTCCATACTCATATCTAATAAAATAGATTTCAAGCCAAAGCTAATCAAAAGGGATAAAGAAGGACACTTCATACTGCTCAAGGGAACCATACACCAACAAGACATAACAATCATAAATATATATGCCCCAAATAATGGTGCAGCTGTGTTCATCAAGCAAACTCTTCTCAAGTTCAAGAGTCTAATAGACCACCATACAATAATCATGGGAGACTTCAACACACCTCTCTCACCACTGGACAGATCTTCCAAACAAAAGTTAAATAAGGAAACTATAGAACTCAATAACACAATTAACAACCTAGACTTAATTGACATATATAGACTATACCACCCAACATCAAGTTGCTACACTTTTTTCTCAGCAGCACATGGAACCGTCTCAAAAATAGACCATATACTATGTCACAGGGCAACTCTTAGACAATACAAAGAGGTAGAGATAATACCATGCATCTTGTCTGATCATAATGGAATGAAACTGAAAATCAATGATAAAAGAAGAAAGGAAAAATCAAGCATCACCTGGAGAATGAACAATAGGTTGCTGAGTGATCAAAGGGTTTTAGAAGACATCAAGGAGGAAATTAAAAAATTCCTAGAGTTAAATGAAAACACAGACACAACATATCGGAATCTATGGGACACATTGAAAGCAGTTCTAAGAGGAAAATTCATTGCTTGGAGTTCATTCCTCAAAAAAAGAAAAAACCAACAAATAAATGATCTCATACTTCATCTCAAAATCCTAGAAAAAGAAGAGCAAAACAACAGCAAAAGAAGTAGAAGGCAAGAAATAATTAAAATCAGAGCTGAAATTAATGAAATTGAAACAAAAGAAACAATTGAAAAAATTGACAAAACTAAAAGCTGGTTCTTTGAAAAAATAAATAAAATTGACAGACCCTTAGCCATGCTAACGAAGAGAAGAAGAGAGAGAACCCAAATTACTAGCATACGGGATGAAAATGGCAATATCACAACAGACACTTCAGAAATACAGAAGATAATAAGAAAGTACTTTGAATCCTTATACTCCAATAAAATAGAAGATAGTGAAGGCATAGATAAATTCCTTGAGTCTTATGATCTGCCCAGATTGAGCCAGGAGGATATAGACAACCTAAACAGACCAATAACAATAGAGGAAATAGAAGAAACCATCAAAAGACTACCAACTAAGAAAAGCCCAGGACCGGATGGGTATACAGCAGAGTTTTACAAAACCTTTAAAGAGGAACTAACACCAATACTTTTCAAGCTATTTCAGGAAATAGAAAAAGAGGGAGAACTTCCAAATTCATTCTACGAGGCCAACATCACCCTGATTCCGAAACCAGACAAAGACACTTCAAAGAAAGAAAACTACAGACCAATATCTCTAATGAACCTTGATGCAAAAATCCTCAATAAAATTCTGGCGAATCGGATTCAAATACATATCAAAAAAATTATACACCATGATCAAGTAGGATTCATCCCTGGTATGCAAGGTTGGTTCAATATACGGAAATCAATAAATGTTATCCACCACATCAATAGACTTAAAAACAAGAACCATATGATCATCTCGATAGATGCAGAAAAAGCTTTCGACAAAGTACAGCATCCCTTTATGTTCAAAACTCTAGAAAAATTAGGGATAACTGGATCATACCTCAACATTGTAAAAGCAATCTATGATAAGCCACAGGCCAGCATCATTCTGAATGGAGAAAAATTGAAGGCATTCCCTCTAAGATCTGGTACAAGACAGGGATGCCCTCTCTCGCCACTTCTGTTCAACATAGTCCTCGAAACACTGGCCAGAGCAATTAGGCAGACGAAAGAAATTAAAGGCATAAAAATAGGAAAAGAAGAACTTAAATTATCACTATTTGCAGATGATATGATTCTATACCTAGCAGACCCAAAAGGGTCCACAAAGAAGCTATTAGAGCTAATAAATGAATTCAGCAAAGTGGCAGGATATAAGATCAACACGCATAAATCAAAGGCATTCCTGTATATCAGCGACAAATCCTCTGAAACGGAAATGAGGACAACTACTCCATTCACAATATCCCCCCAAAAAATAAAATACTTGGGAATCAACCTAACAAAAGAGGTGAAAGATTTATACAATGAAAATTACAGAACCCTAAAGAAAGACATAGAAGAAGACCTTAGAAGATGGAAAAATATACCCTGCTCATGGATAGGCAGAACTAACATCATCAAAATGGCGATATTACCAAAAGTCCTATATAAGTTCAATGCAATGCCAATCAAAATCCCAACAGCATATCTTATAGAAATAGATAAAAGAATCATGAAATTCATATGGAATAATAAAAGACCCAGAATAGCAAAAACAATACTAAGCAGGAAGTGTGAATCAGGCGGTATAGCGATACCAGACTTCAAACTATACTACAGAGCAATAGTAACAAAAACAGCATGGTACTGGTACCAAAACAGGCGGGTGGACCAATGGTACAGAATAGAGGACACAGAAACCAATACACAAAACTACAACTATCTTATTTTTGATAAAGGGGCTAAAAGCATGCAATGGAGGAAGATTAGCATCTTCAACAAATGGTGCTGGGAAAACTGGAAATCCATTTGCACCAAAATGAATCTGAATCCCTATCTCTCGCCGTGCACAAAAGTTAACTCAAAATGGATCAAGGAGCTTGATATTAAATCAGAGACATGGCATCTGATAGAAGAAAAAGTTGGTTATGATCTACACGCTGTGGGATTGGGCTCCAAATTCCTCAATAGGACACCCATAGCGCTAGAGTTAACAAATAGAATCAACAAATGGGACTTACTCAAACTAAAAAGTTTTTTCTCAGCAAAAGAAACAATAAGAGAGATAAACAGGGAGCCTACATCCTGGGAACAAATCTTTACTCCACACACTTCAGATAGAGCCTTAATAACCAGAATATACAAAGAACTCAAAAAATTAGACAATAAGATAACAAATAACCCAATCAATAAATGGGCCAAGGACCTGAACAGACACTTCTCAGAGGAGGACATACAATCAATCAACACGTACATGAAAAAATGCTCACCATCGCTAGCAGTCAGAGAAATGCAAATCAAAACTACCCTAAGATACCATCTCACTCCAGTAAGACTGGCAGCCATTAGGAAGTCAAACAACAATAAGTGCTGGAGAGGATGCGGGGAAAAGGGCACTCTTGTTCATTGCTGGTGGGACTGCAAATTGGTGCAGCCAATTTGGAAAGCAGTATGGAGATTTCTTGGAAAGCTGGGAATGGAACCACCATTCGACCCAGCTATTCCCCTTCTCGGTCTATTCCCTAAAGCCCTAACAAGAGCATGCTACAGGGACACTGCTACATCGATGTTCATAGCAGCTCAATTCACGATAGCAAGACTGTGGAACCAGCCTAGATGCCCTTCAATAGATGAATGGATAAAAAAAATGTGGCATTTATATACTATGGAGTATTATTCTGCATTAAAAAATGACAAAATCATAGAATTTGGAGGGAAATGGATGGCATTAGAGCAGATTATGCTAAGTGAAGCTAGTCAATCTTTAAAAAACAAATACCAAATGACTCCTTTGATATAAGGGGAGTAAACAAGGACAGGGTAGGGACGAAGAGCTTGAGAAGAAGATTTACATTAAACAGGGATGAGAGGTGGGAGGGAAAGGGAGTGAGAAGGGAAATTGCATGGAAATGGAAGGCGATCCTCAGGGATATACAAAATGTCATACAAGAGGAAAGGAGGGGTAAGACAAGATAATACAAATGGAAGAAATGATTTACAGTAGAAGGGGTAGAGAGAGAAAAGGGGAGGGGAGGGGAGGGGAGGGGAGGGGAGGGGGGATAGTAGAGAATAGGACAGACATCAGAATACATCAGACACTAGAAAGGCAATATGTCAATCAATGGAAGGGAAACTGATGTGATACAGCAATTTGTATACGGGGTAAAAGGGGGAGTTCATAATCCACGTGAATCAAACCGTGTAATATGATGTATTAAGAACTATGTAATGTTATGAACGACCAATAAAAAAAAAAAAGAAAGAAATCTGAAAAAAAAAGAACAAAAGGCAATGATTGAGAAAAAAATAAATAAAATCAGGAAAACTATATGTAAATAAAATGAGAATGTCTATTAATAAAGATACAGAAATTATTAAAAGGAGCCAAAAGAATTCCTAGAGTTGAAAAGTACAATTAGTGAAAAATTAATTTCATGGGTTCAATGGCCAATTTGGGCAGGCAGAAGAGAAAAATTAGTGAACTTGAAGACAGAGCAGTTGAATTGTTTCTGTTTGGAGGACAGAAAAGAAAAAAGAATAAAGAAGAAGTGAACAGAGTCCAAAAAACATGTAGATCAAGGTCAACTAGACTAACATAGCACACACTGTGGAAGTCTCTGAAGGAGAAGATAGAGGCAGAAAGAATATTTGAAGAAATAATGCAGAATACTTGAAAGATTTGATAAGCCATCAATCTGCACTTTCTATAAGCTCAAAGAATTATAATAGGTTAGACCCAAAGAGTCACACTAAAACTTAAAATTAAACTGTAAAAAGTCAAAGATAAGGAAAGAATTTCTCATCATTCACAAAGGATCTTTAGTAAGATGAATTACTAGTTTCTCATTAGAAAGCATTTAGGCCAGAAGTCAACAGAATATCATATTTAATGATGAAAGAAAAAAATCCCTGTTGACCAAGAATTCCATATCTGGAAAACTTATCTTTCAAAAAAGAGGGAGAAATTAATATATTCTCAGATAAACAAAAACTAAATTGGTTTCTTATTACTAAACTTACCTAGAAAGAAATGCTAATGGGCTCAAATTGAAATGAAGAGACTTTAGACAGTAACTCAAAAGTGTATGAAAAAATAGCCATCTCCAGCAAAGGTAAACATAACAGCATTATAAAAATGGATATTGCTCTAATATTGGATTATATTCCACTTTGTATTCCTACGTTATTTAAAAGACATGGATAAAAGTGATTATATATCTGTTATAACAGATAAAGATGTAATTTGTAACATGAACAACATAAAAGAGGAAGACAGCTAGAAAAAGGCAGAGATTTTGTATGTTAAGCAACTAATTCAAACTAGATTATCATAAATTTAGGATGTTACATATAATCTCCATGGTTGTATATCATGTAATGAAAAAACCTACATCTAGCATGATAGTCAAAGATGATACACTGAAAACTTCTTCCCTAAGATCACAAACAAGACAAGGATGTCCACTTCCAACACTGCTATCCAACAATGTACTGAAAGTTCAACTCAGAGAAATTAGACAAAAATAAATAAATGAATGAGATCATCTAAATTGAAAGGAAACAAAACTATATTTGCAAATGACAAATCCTATATATTGAAAATTCAAAAAAAAATATACATGGAAACTACTAGAGTAAATAAAAGAATTTTAGCAATGTTTTTGGGTATAAAATCAGTACATAAAAAGCAGTTGTGCCTCTATACATCTCCAATGAAAAATTCCAAAAGAAATTAGGAAAAAATTCCATCTTAAATAACTTCAGAGAGGGAGAGGGCTGGGGAGAGAGAAAAATAGAAAAAGAGATGAGAAAAGGGTGGGGGGATAGAAAGAAAGAAAGGGGTGGGGCAGGCGGGTGGGCAGTGGGGATGTGGCTCAGGGACCACTGCCTTCCACCAAAAAACACCACAACCCAGAATTCAAATTCATGCCTTTGGATATTAGAATCTGGCGGATGGAAATGGAATGGCAATAAAATTTGGAATGGAAATGAAGAAAAGGAGTAAACACAACTGTTTGGGATATTTAAGAATAAAGACGGCAGCAATTATTGATAGGTTTAATGCTAAAGAAGAGTAAGAAGGAGGAGGAGGAGGAATAAGATCATGTTTATATGCTAACATGAATAATGCAGTAGATCAGAGAAATGGTGATGACAATGGAAAAAGAGATTATTACAGGATTACTATCAAACCCTTGAGAAGGTAGAAAGAAATAAGATTGAAAGCCTATGTGGAGCCACTATCACTTATTAATAAGGTCCCAATCCCCAAACATCATCAACACTGAATGCCAGTGAAGAAGTGGAGCAATAGGAACTTCCACCCGCTGCTGATGGAAAGGCAATAGGGCATAGTTATTGTGGAAGACAATGTGGGGGTCTCCTACAAAACTGACATGCTCTTACCATTTGATTCTGCTACACTCCTGGGTGTGTAGACAACAGAGCCGAAAACTTATGTTCACACTAAAACCTGCACACAAATATTCATACTAGCTTTATTCATAATTGCCCAAACTTAAAGCAGTCAAGATGTCATTCAGTAGGTGAGTAGATAAGTAAACTGTGGCATACAAATAATGGAATATTATTCAGTCCCTCAAAGAGATGAGCTGTCAAGCTATGAAAAGACATGGAGGAAACTCACATGCACATTACCAAGTGAAAGAAGCTAGTCTAAAAAGGCGTAGTTCGAACTATATGCCATTCTGAAAAAGGTATGACTATGCAGAAAGGAAAATGATCACAGTAGTTATGGAGGGTTTGAGGGAGGGGAGGAAGATAAACAGGCTGAGCATACAGGATTTCAGGACAGTGCAAAATCTGTATGATATCACTTTGAATATTATCACAAATGATTCATACACATTATTTTACATATTTTCAAACTCACAGAATGTACAAGACCAAGAATGAACCCCAATGTAAACTAAGGGCTTGGGGTGAATAAGATGGTCAATGCAGGTCTATCAGTTGCAATAACTGTATCACTCTGAGGTAGGGGGCATGTTGATAATAGGAGAAGCTATGCATGCACAGGGGCAGGGGATGAGTGAGAAATCTCTGTCCCTTCCTCTTAATTTTTCTGTGAACCTAAAATAGCTCTAGTAAAAATAAAGTCATAAATTTTTTTTAATTTCCCTATGCAGGGAAACTGGGGAGACAATTCATATATTCATCAGAAGGTGGGAGGCAGGCATAGTATACTGGCAAGATTACTTTGAAGCTCCATTATAAATGCTGAAAGGCTAAGATTTGGAGATCAGAAATATAAAAAGCCATTTAGCATCCATCTGTTGGGCACATTCCAATTATAACTGCACCTAAAAGCTCACTGATGTCAGTGTTCCCAATTCTCAAGGTGCTTCTTTTATTTTTAAATGTTTACTGACCATTTATGGAAACTCCATATTTTGCAGAAAACTAAAATAACCAGCTTTTCCTTTGCAACACTTTTTCAATATGAAAATGAGGATAGTATGTTCTCCCCCGGCCCTCTGTCTCTCTGTCCCTGCCCCCCCCCCACTCTGTCCCTGAATCCCCCATCTTTGGGAATATGTCACACATCACTGCTATACTGGGAAGGAAGTTTTAAAGTATCTCTTACTTGTTACACCAATCAGAGTTGTAATGGCCAAATCTTGGAATAGAAACTGGTAGTTTGACAGGCTGTTTGTCTCCTGAAAATGAAAAGAAAAGCCAACTTAAAAAGTTGTGACCTTTTGGATGAAGTCTGGCATGAGCTGAGATAATTTTCTCACTACAACACAGGATTTTTCAGGGAGATTACCAAGGAGATGGTGAGGCTGGGGTCTGAGTGGGTTAGTGAGCACTGGTGTGGGAAGTGCTTGGAGCCAAGTCTGTGAGACCCTCCCCAAAAGGAAGCATGTGTCCTGTGCTTTCTTGCCCATTCCACACTAGGGATATCAAAACTGGCTATGGGGAGTAGTACCTGAACCACTGAAATTGGCAAATTTTAATAGTCAGGATAAGCCAGTGAGTAAGCACTACACCAAAGAAGAAAATAGTCTCCTGAATGAATGGCACATCAGAGTAGAGCCACACAGGAATCAAGAAGATAAAAATCTGGTCTAAGCAGGTGACAGTAACACGAGACTGAAAGTGATATATTCAGTCCTGATGTTTATCTTCGACTAGATAAAACAGTTTCTATCTCAGAGCCAAAGAATTGATACCAACAACTCCTCCTGTGCACCTATGTCTATATCTGATGTATTTTAAGAAACCTTGATGATATTTTTAGAGGGGCTCTTGATGCTCTGATGTCCTGTTCGCACTCTTTCTTGAAGGGGCATTGCAAATGGAGAGTGCACCACCCCTTGTTTTGGTTCTCATCAACCAAGAGGCTGGGTCCCAAGTCATACCCAGTAGAGCAGGAGAACACCAACATACTGAATCATGCTGTACAGAGCCATGTACTTAAACATGCAAAACGAGGTCACAAGAGCTGCTCGTCCTTCCCTGTGTAAGGAAAACAATGAAAGAGGAAGAAAATGAAGTTAGGAAGAAATTAGGTCAGTTATTCTGTGCTGTTCAGCTAAGCTCAGGAGAAAAAAAAATCAGACATCTGATTTTACCATTTTGTGTCTGACAGAGTAAGTCAGCCTTGAGACTGAGGGACCTGGCTCAGGACACTGCATGACGAGATGTTGAGGAAAGCCTAATTCCAGGCTGATGTCTGGAGGCCTTGACCTGGCAATGGGGCCCAGACTTATATCTAGTCTTGTTCCTTCTGCAGGCAGTGGCTAAGCTCCTGACCTCAGAATCAGGGGATCTGGGAGCTAGTCTCACACCTCATACAAGATATTTGTATCTTTGTATGATATTCCAATTTTCAAAGTCCTATGTTCGTGGAACCAGAGGTATTTTGCTGGTTTATACTAACTCTTGAAAGTCAATTGTTAAATTTTCAGGAATGTTATAAGCAAGTTGTTAAACATAATCAATAAAAAAATACTTGAATTATATAAATGTACCACTAAATACATTATACTAAAAACAAAGTTAATAAATACTCAAAATACTATGCACTAATGTGATCTGATTTGGAAGGTGATTTCCCTTGTCTCAGTTTCTTCCTCTGGGAAGAGACAGAAATAAAATTTCAGGTTTGGGATCCATTTTCATGCAGGACCTTCAGGAGGTTGGCAAACATTTGATTCAAATTTCATTTTGGCAGTCTTAAGTTTTTCTAAAACAATATGCACACTCAAATTACTCATATGTCAAATTTAAACAGAGTAGACGCAATGAGCAGACTTCTTTGTGTTATTGTTGACTGAGTAAACACTACATAGTTAAAGCATGAAATAAATGACTCATGAAATGCCATTTCTGTTTCATTTGGGAGGAAGAATAAGGTTTTAATTTACTTATGATCAGAATCATTTCTTGGGATGCTAAGACTTGACTCTCAAAACAGTTTTGTTTGTTTGTTTGTTTTTTAATGTATCAGGATTTTTCTACTGTCTTTTTCTCTGCCCCAAAGGTAGTTTCTTCTCATTCCTCACCTCCTTGGAAAAGTTTTGCCAAGCCACCGTCTGGAACTGTCCATTTCTCCTCCCCAATCACCTTCTGACCTTTCACACCGTTCTTTTTGTTTCCTTGACACTATTTATCAAAATCGGTTAAGTATTATCTGAGATCCTGGTGCTAGGTATCCACTCAATGAATATTTGCCCAATAAGTGAATAAATTTAATTTTTAAATGGAAGAAGCTGGTCAGATAATTAATTTAATATGGTAAAAGTATAATATTTGCAGATAAAAAGAACCCATTTAAATAAATTCAATTCTAAAACAATCTGACTCTATATGGCTATGCAATCTTGAGCATATCAGTTATGTCCAGGTTCTCTGAGCCTCAAGTTCTTCCTTTGTAAAAGAAATAATTGCCATTCCTATATCTCCAGGGTGTGTGATGTATAAGATAATGTGGGTGCTGAAGCCCCTTTTAAACTAGTTATAATCATCAAGAGCGTCTACACTGCTATTGCTACCATTCAAACAAAATGCCACAGAATTACATATTCTGGGAAAAGAAAAATAAAACAACAAGGCAGATTTTAGTGGAAGCAAAGATAAGTATAGATTTTGAAAGGCAAGAATGGAAAAGGTACCCAAAGCAGCATAATGATGCAAAAGGGAAGGAAGTTAAGTGTATGTCTTTAACTTCCCAGTATAAAGCATCTAAGAAGATACATATTAAAAATAAGAGGGCCAGACACAGTGGCACACTGTAGTCCCAGCACTCAGGAGGCTGAGGTAGGAGGATCGCAAGTTTGAGGCCAGCCTGGGCAAATTTGGGATACCCTGTCTCAAAATTTAAAAAAAAATGAAAAAGGAACTGGGGTGTAGTCAGTGGTAAAGTACCATTGGGTTCAATCCCCAATAATAGATAGATAGATAGATAGATAGATAGATAGATTAAGAAAGGCTAATTAATACATTTTCAAAGCAGTTACAAGTTCCAGATTTCAACACTTTGAAAATAATACAGTCAACATCTTCCATTGGAAATGGTGTTTTTCTTCCATTGTTATTCGTAACTTCTGCTCAGTCTGTTAGGCAGAGGCTATGTTTGCACTTTTGTGTGACCCTCTCCACACATAGGGATGCTGGCCTTTCCCAGGCAGAACAATGTTATCTGTACTCAAATTCAAGGGAGAGAAGATAACATAGATGCCCACTTACTTGATAAGGTGAGGGACACACTCAATGTTTGGAGTCTTGGAAGTGAAAGGTGAGGCCACAGATGCCTCCTGCTCTGACAGAGAGATGCCCACATGAGCCATTTTCAAGGCCTGAAAACAAAGAGTCAGCTTATGACCTGTGAGGACACACACACACACTTCTCCTGATGACACAGAAGAAAAGGCCAGTCAAGCCCACCACAAGGTAACTTGGGTCTCAGCCCTAATTCGAAGTCGACCAGACTTTACCCAGCCAGCATATAAGAAAGAGATGGCATTGAGGCTCCTTGCCAAAGATGTGGCACCTTCAGAACCAAATTGTGCCTTGTTTATCCTATACCGACTTCTGAGTCATGGTGTGGCTGGCTCTGGTTAAGATCCTCACCAGCAGTTTATCCATCATGAGAAATGCAAAGGGTATATATATATCCCAGCACGTACCGTCTCTAAAGAGCTCCAGGTGCGTATTATTGAGAAATTATGGCCACCCACTGGCAGCTACTTACCCCGCAGTCATTGGCTCCATCTCCGCACATACCTACAAAATAACTAAAAGGGAATCATGTGAAATGGTGGAAGAAGATCAAAGCTATCTTACCAGCTAATTTCTCTAATTAAGAAAAACAAAGTGTCCATGATTACTTAGGGCTTAACCTTATCATTTATTCTAAGGGAGTTTCCCGAAGGGTCTGTTAGAAGTGAAATGTAACTGAGTAGTTTACATAATGGATGGTGAAATCCAACGCATCATTCCTGACTCCACGTGTTTCATGGAGACACTGTACTTCACTGCTTGGGGAGCAGCCTTCCTGGCTGAAAACTGGGGGTGTACATGATCCCATGATGAGATGTCAGAATGTGGTGGGGCGGGCACAAGATTCCAAACCAGAAGATCTAGAGTTGGGCCTGGGCATCCTACCATCCTGCATCCTCATTTCTCTCCTCTGCAAAGTGTTCTGAGTGTGAAATAAAGTGCTGTCGGGAAAGTGCCTGATGAGCTCCCAAGTGATAAGCAGGTGAGCTGCTGCGCTGCTCATGCTAAATCCATCCTGTCCTCAGTCACTCACTAAAACATGATGTGCCAGACCCAAAAGTGGAAGAAAGAAAGCACGTCCCCAGTTCAGGATGGCTTTTTGAGGTTGGACAAACACTTCTCTCTGGAAGTGTTGAAAAAGATTATGGAGAGTCAGCTTCTTAAATGACAAGTACTACAAGAGCTTTCACAAAGTAGCTGCACTTTTCTCTTGCCTTCCTGTAAGTACTAGATACCTCTGGGTTTAACCATGTAAGGAAGATAGGGCTTTGTAAATTGAGTAGTTTTCCTAAGGACTGAATCAGGTGAGTAGGATGTGGTCTAGCGTGGCTACTCCATGAGGTCCATGAACAGGAAATACAGGGTCCCGGATGATGGGCACTCTATGTGAACTTTTTATTCTGACTAGAAATGGAGAGTCTTTGTGTTTTTTTCTGATTTGGGATGGAAAGGATGCTTTAGCATAAGAATATTTTAATGCTGGGGGTGGGTTATGTGAATCCCTGATCATACAAATCTCCCTAGATCATAACAATAGCTTATAAAAATAAAGTCTAAATTCCCATTGTACTGTCAGGAGTTGAGCTTAAGTCAGTCTTTCAGTCTTATTTCTCTCCATACCTTTTCATGCTCCTGATATTCTAGTACAGTGGTTCTCAACTTTGGGTACAAAAATCGACTCCCATGAGTTTTGAAAAAATACAAATGTCCAAACCCTGTGTAAGCAACTACACCCGAATCTCTGGACCGTGTGGTCCTGGTGTTGCTATTTTTTCAAAGCTCCCTCAGCCAATGACTGTCATGTGCAGCCAGGATAAAAACCATTGTCCTAGCAAAACTGAGCAGCTCCCTGGACCTCTCACACTCCCCCCTGCCCTTACTCTAAAGCCTCCATGTAGTTCATGCCACCTGAATAGGCAAAGAACCTACTCCAGTTTCTGAAATTCTTCCACCAGACTGGATTTCTGCCCAGGAGACATTCTTGCAAAGATGGTCCCATTGATCAGTATCTATAAGGAATCCGAAAGGGAAAAGTTTTATCATGTTGGCTGGTCATACATGAAATACATGATACCACTCAGAACATTGAGTGATGTTTGTTTCCAAGGTTTTGGAATTTTAATACAGACATTGAGATTTTTTGTCATCTGGTAAATGACAATGGAGACAAAATATCAGTAAAGATGGTAGCTTAATAAGATATTTTATGAAAATAATGACTTATAAGAATTCAACCCAGCTGCCATGAAAAATGAGGTCCTGAAAAATCTTGAACTTGCTGAAACCTTGAACAAGCAAAATCTGAGAAATTGCAGCTTAGCAAAAGGTCAGGACTCCAGGAGAAGAAAAAGAAGCAACTGCTTCTCAGAAAATTGGTCAGAACAGGCAGAGAAGAAACTGATGATGAAATGGTGATTATTTGTGGTCTTGGATTTAATCATGCTGCCTGGACTTTACCAATTATGAAACTCAGCTGTTATCCCAAACCTAATTTGAGCTATGGATTATGAACCGTTGAGGGCATAAAAACCTGTATGTACCAGCTCTGCCCACTTAAGTTTCTTTCCACAAAGTCTAAATTCTTCTGTGTTAGATCTATGTGTTTCTTGTTCTTCTCTGCAGTAAGCTCAACTCAACTTCCCTCAAGATCTTTATTCTTTGGCAGGTAAGTTATCTGCCCTTATTATAAGCACATTCTTCATAAGAAAAACTTGAGGTTAATCAACTTTAGCATATAGGCCCTCTATCAAAAGCCTAATGGAGTTCTTTTATTCTTGGTCTGCTTTATAGTACAATTGCAGGATTTCCTCCATACTGTGAGATGCCCTCCCCCGCCACACACACATATCGAGGCAATATAATGACAGCAACCTAAAATCAGTTCTTATGATTTAAAATATCACTCACACTTCAATCCTATAGATAAACTTGATAAGTAGGAGGAAAACCTACTTATCAAGTTTATTTATTTTAAATATAATAAGAAACAAGACCACAGTAACCTTTGCAGAAATATCTCTCTCTTATGATATGTAAAAGTAACTAGGTATATATATCTTACCTATTTTGAAGTTTAAAGTGGTTTAGGACCATGCTATGTGAGGTCATCAGTATCTTTGCAGATGGAGTATTACTCTCTAAGAACCCACCTTTGGCAGTAGGCTGCTGAAATGTTGAGTTATAACATGGAAGGATTTTCCACTTAGGGCAAAATGATAACTTCCTTCTCTGCCATTATCAGAGACTTCTTCCCTGATGTTAATGTAATTGTCCTGCAAAATGAGATACAGTTATTTCACATTCTTCCACCTGCTAGAGTGCTTGGGACCACAAGCACTTTAGAGAGAGGGAATGAAGACAGATGAAGGTCTCTCTTTAAAAGTCACACTCCAGTCCTGATTCCTCAGAGAAGTACTTTCTCTTTGCTAGATCCATCTTCGCACATCACAGCCACCAGTGAACAGGAGAATAACACTTACTCATGTCCTCTTCTTATCCTGATTTGATCTCAGTGAGTCCCAGGGAAGAGCACATTTCACACATTTCAAGTGTAAAATACAAAAGCCCTGCAGCTTAACAAATCTCTCCCTGAAGTGAGCACTTACTATTTTTTTTCCTTACAGAATTAATATTGTTTCACAAGGACACAATGGAAATATTGCTGGCAAGACTGAAGATAAATGAATGAAATTTTGTATTGTCTCCCCTGAGGATGTAGTCTGATTTTCCAATGCACACAGTAGTGTCTCTTTCAGGGACTAAATCCCCTTTGAACCCAATGGGGTGGCAGACAAGCAAAGGGAAAAATAAGATATTAGATTCACAGCTCTGCTGACTGTTTGCTCTTTCATACAAAGCCAACAAGTTTTTTAAGTATAAAAGATGGATTGTTTCCGGCACTCAGGAAAGCCCATACCTTAGAGCACAGAAGAAACAGTGGGGAAAACTGATATAATTGGATTCATTGAACTGCATATTTGTTAGACACCTGGGGATGTCGGTGGACTCTAGGTCACTCTGACACTCTGCCCATCAGAGCTGTCCATCACCAACATCATGAGACAAGTCAGGAAATGTGGCCCCTCTGTTTTGAGGTATACCTGATTCCCATATGAAACATGTTTCTTCTCTTCTACTAATTTCCAAGATATGGATGCTGACGAGGACCCAGTGGTCTCATTTGCCTCGATGAGAATGACTTTTTGGCTTTCAGAAACCATCCCAGACTTTCTGGCCACTGTTATTGCAGTCTGAAGATTGTCGCCTAGAAGAAAAATTGAGCGTTCTAAGAAGAGAGGTTGAAGAGATAGAACCAACTCATGAGAGCCGGGAAAGCCAGGCTGAGGAGTTCAGTCCTTATTTAGGGGTATAGTGGAACATTTCTAAGGTGTCTTCTAGATCTAACCTGTAATTTCATGACCCCTTTTCTGGTTCTGGCTCTTTTTCATCAGGTAACTCCATCACCTACCAATGTGTTTTTGCCAGAGGGTAGGAAGGAAAAATAATAAACAAAATTAAAATCTATTTCTCTCATTTGTTAAGGGCTTTGCAGACATTTAGGGAAACCCTGCCATTTGAATATTGAATCTGGTGGTTCCACTTCTAGCCAGGATGAATTAAACCCACTACAATCTCTCTCTCCCTTCCTTACAACTAAAAGCATTGAACACAACCCAAAAAGTACCCAATGCCCACAGAGGCTGAGGCAGGAGGATCGTGAGTTCAAAGCCAGCCTCAGCAACTTAGCAAGGCCCTGAGCAACTCAGCAAGTCCCTGTCTCTAAATAAAATACAACAAAAGGCTAGAGATGTTGCTCAATGGTTAAGCACTCCTGGGTTCAGTCCTTGGTACCTTCCCTCCACCAAAAAAGTAACTGCCCAAGGACTCTAAGGAAGAAAGCAAGCAGACTGTGGGAATCAAACTGAAGAAGCAATCTAGAAGGGGTGAGTTTCTCAGCTTTTTTTGTCTTTCCTTTTATGTGTTTGATTTGAACCTTGGCTCTAGTCCCAGAGAAATTCAAGCAGCTAAAACTCCAAGAGAAACCCAGTCTTTCTGGTCAGAGAAGCCAGGAAAGGGGTCATCTGGAGAATATGAGGAGAATTCTGGAAAGAAAAGAGCTGGAAAGGGGAGACTAATTCAGTTTGGGGTTCAACCCAGAGCGGGCCTGGGTGAAGCAGACCCAAAGAAATTTCAGGAATTGGAGTATAATATAAATCATCCTCCCATTTGACATAACAATCCTTGAATGGGACAGAACCAAACATCATAGCAAAAGATTGACTATCTAGGCAAATGTTAGAAGCATCATCTGCAACGGGCAAGACAGAACTTTGGATCCAGGATTCAAAGTCTCACAACATAATATTCAAGATATTCAGGATACTTAACATACTGAAACCCAGAAAATCTGACCAATTATCAATTTTAAAAAAAAGTTGCCAATTGCTTGATGACTCAGATGTTGAAATAACCAATTTTTAAGGAATTATGATAAGCCTCCTTTATATGGCAAATGTCAGTACTCACAAAACAAATGGAAAGACAGAAGTTCTCAAGAAATAAATGGTAAGAAAAGGACCAAATGGGTACATTAGGATTGAAAAATACTTTGCCTAATTTTTTTAATATATATTCATCCTGGAACAAAAAAAAAAAATTACCAGACGTGCTTGAAAGCAGAATGGAGAAAACAAGAGAAACTGTCAGTGAACTGGAAGACAGATCCATAGTAATTATACAGTCTACAGAAGATAAAAAGGTTTTTTTAAAAATGAAGAAACTCAAGGATATGGAAAGGACTCCTATTCACATCAGTAAAGTCTGAGAAAGAGATTGGCACAGAAAAAAATATTGGGAGAAATAATAGCAGAAAACTTTCCAAATATGGTGAAAGACTTAGATTTACAGATTTAAAAAGTTGAGTGAAAGTCAAACAGGATGAACTCAGTGAGAACGACATCCAGACACAGAAGACTCAAAGTGCTAAACATTAAAGAAAAAAGCAGTTGAACAACAACAACAACAAAAAAAAAAAACGCATTATAGATAAGAAAGCAATGATTCAAACTACCCCAGATTTCTCATCAAAAACCATGGAGGCAGGAAGACAGTGGAATTACATCTTTAAAGTATTTTGAGAAAAGGAAATGTCAACTTGACTCCTACAGTTAATGAAAACATCTCTCAGCAATAAAGAAAAAATAAAAATATTCTAAGATGAAAGAAAACTCAGATAACTGATTGCCAGCAGACACATTCAAAAAGAAGGTCTACAAGAAATTCTTTAGACTGAAAGGAAGTAGCACCAGAGGTTAATTTGTATTAAAAAATAAAAACATAGCAACAGAAATGATAGTTTGAGTAAACATAAAATCTATTTTTTTTCATCATGTATGTTTTTTAACTCTCTATCATGGAAGATAAAGACTAGAACACTGTCCAGTGGATGTTTTTTATGTATGTCAAAGTTACGACAACCATACAAAAACAGGGGCAAGGACATTCTTGGTTGTAAGCCTTCTTGAAATAATAGGTATGAATATTGTGATTCCTAGAGCAACTGCTAAGAAATAATATAATATCTGATGAGTTAAGAATAATTCTAGCACAGTATTTAGGAGGATCCTCAAAAGAGCTGAGCTTGTGGGAAGGAGCTATAGTAACTGAGACGGGAAGGTCCTGTGGAGTCCTGATGGCTGAAAGACACCCCGCTCCCCACTGCCAGAAGCCTCAGCAGGGTGACCACAGCCCTCCACCTGACAACACAGGCCAATTTTGCCTCCACCACCTCTGAGAGATCCACTGTGTGGATGGACAGCCCAGGCCTGACCATCAGTCACCAAAGAAATCTAAGAACTTATAACAATCTAAGAGTTCCCAGAAGTTGGATAGGAAAGATCAGGCAGAACCACCAGACCTCATGACTGGTGAGGAACATCAGCCACTGGGGATCATGAAACCTGCATGAAAACAATGAGAGCACAAAGGGTGGCCAAATGCAGCACCAAGAAATAAAACAAAACAAAGGTTTTCTAGAGCCACATCCAACCCAAAATATCTTTCTTGACAACTTACTATGTGACTTAAAGGAGATAAAGGATCATTGTTGAGACCTGTACTATGATTTGGAAAAATTGGGTGCCCCCCCAACAACAACAACAAAATCTTAGAGCATAAAGCAAAATTATTAAAATACGGCAATCAAAAGAATAAAGAAACTGAAAGAATAAATTCAGGAGACCTGTTTTGTGAATAATAGAAATTCCAAGACAGTGAACAAAGGCTATAATTAAATGAACCGTAAAGGATATTTATGGAACAGGAAGAAAGAAAGATTTAAAGTGATCTCTATGTTCCAAATTAAACTAATTACAATATATATGTAAATTTATATATATGTGTATGTGTGCATGTGTATGTGTGCATGCACACACACAAGCACACACACATAGGCATACATTTCTAAATTGCAAAGTTAAAGAAAAAAAGATTATATGAAGAAAAGAAAAAGTGGCTGCAAAATGGACTGGCATTGTATTTTTATAATATCAAAAGTCAGAAGGCAAAATAACAAGTTAAAAAAGTTCAAATAGTACTTACATACAGATGGTTAAGAAAAAAGAACTTTGACTCACACCTCTGTCAGGAACAAAAATCTTATCCAGGATATGTAAGAAATCAGAGAGCATTTCACCCCTTGATCCCATCCAAAGAGGAAAAGATTGTAAACATGGAAGGAAAGAAACAGAGCCAAAATTTTAATGTGAAGTTAAAAGGAGTTGAAGAGAAAGGGTGGAGAGTAATGCACTCTGATTTGTACATCTAATGGCTGTGAATAGATTATGAAAATAAGTACGTGAGTGCTAAATAAAGATTTTTAAACAGAAGGATTCAGAGAAAGGCTCATAAGTAGTGAACCAACTCAGCAGCACCTAAAATTGGATTGAGGCCACAAGAGGAGAAAACTAAACAGCAAGAAGTAAGTGCCTTGGGGCTAGAATGGGTCTGGATATAAGGGCAGTAACAGCAGTGCAGGGTCCCCAGCTTTTGTTGTGGGCTCAGGGACACTGGGTGGGGGGAGTAAGTGCTTTGGTGGGAAATATTGTGTCTCAATGACAAAGGCCAAAGAATTAAAAGCATCTGACTAGGAGAGGAGAGAAAGGGAAGACAGCACATTCTCAAAAACACAAATTCTTGAGGAAGTCAGCTGTTCACCGTTAAAAAATTATGGCACCCACCGAAAAGTGTTCCCTAAGAAAGTTGATGCTTTTCTATTGAGCGATCATTTCTTGGTGCTCCCTTGATTGTGGTATCTGGGAATGGGATGAGGAGTAGAAAGGACAGCATTTTCTTTTTATCTCCAGAATATTAATGTTGATATTGATGGGCCTTTGACACAGTTTAGAGACCACATGGACAAAGCATTCTTCTTCTCCTAACCTGAACAATGAAACTCATCTTTGCATGGCTCATATCTTCTTGCCATTGAAATCTTATTTTAAATGCCACCACTCAGAGAAGTCACTCTCAACTGCCTCGTCTAGTGCGGTCAGTCAGACACAGTTTACCATATCGCACTATTTTGTATGCCTGAAAACATTGGTTACAGCATTTGCTAGGTGACTGCAAATGCTGTCATCATTTTCTGACATCCTGCTAGGATGGAAACTTGGTGAGGGCCACAGCTTTGACTTTGTGTTGCCATCTGCAGCTCTCAGTCCTGCCTCTGCCCAGCATGGGCCATCAACAACATTTGCTAAGTGAGTCAATCCCTGTCTCTTGTTTTTACTGCACATTTTGCCCTGTACCTGTGATCATTACCGTCCTTATCCGGGCTGAGATGAGCTCTTCCAAGACAGGTTTTGTCTCTTCCTTCAATCTGTTCTCCAAGATCAGTAATCCCAGAAATATCAAGTCTGATTCTACCTTCTCCCTGCATGGAAAAAAAAAATTGATACACACACACACACACACACACACACACACACAAACACACACACACACACCATACATATGAGTCTGCAAGTAATTGAGATTTCCAAGGCTCCTATCCCCCATACAAGGACAATTTTAGGAACATTCTACAGGACCAAGTATTTAGGATTAGATATTCAAAGACTTCTAAGATTCATTTAGACAAGACACCAGCCCTGCCTAATTCTGGCTGAAATACAGATGAAAACAGCACCCACTAAAGCCCTCTTGCTGAGGCCACCCTTTGCATCTTAGTGCTGGGTCTCACACCTGCCAGGGCCATGACCTAGAGTTAGTGATGCTCGCAGAAAACTCCTGATACCTCCGCTGGGCAACAGGGAATGGACACAGTTTCAGTCACCTGAGAGCAGGTTTTGAAGGATGGCCTTCCTTATTCTGAACTTGGCATGTAAGTGTCCATGTGATCTGGTTCCAAACTATCTTTCCAGCTTTATCTGTCACTGTATTCTTCTCCCACCCTCCCCCACCAAGTTAGACCACTCACCATGAGTAGGCTCTGTACTTAGCTATCTCTAGCATTTGCAAACTATTAGAGTTTTTCTTTATTTCATGAAAGAAGTAATAGAGTCTGATGATCTTCTATTGAATCCCTTTCTATATTCTAAGTCTTAACTCACATGCTACTCCCTCATTAAGATTTCTCCAGATTGCTGGGAGTGGTGGCACACTCCTGTAATCCCAGAGGCTTGGGAGGCTGAGGGAGGAGGTTATCAAGTTTAAAGCCAGCCTCATCAAGCTTAGAGAGACCCTAGATAAGTTAGCAAGACCTTGTCTCAAAATTTAAAAAAATTAAAAAATGTTTGGAGATGTGGCTCAGTGATTAAGTGCACCTGGTTAACAAAAAATAAATAAATAAATAAAAATTTTAAAAAATAATAAAAGATTTTTTCAGGTGGAAATAATTGCTCACTAAGCATTTTGCCATTGTGCTTCTTCCTCAGTTTATCTGGCTTGTATTTGCCCATTTATTATCATTCTTGACCTTTTGATCTGTCTCTACTCCCTGAAGGCAAGACCATGTGATTCAATGCTGTGTTCAGTGTTCCCATTTGGTGCCCCCACATAGAAAGATGCTCTGATACCTGTTGTGACTTTGTTTGGCCATGCAACATAGGAAACTTCGTTTCCTTTTTCAAGGTTCCTACTGTGATCTCAGGCAGTGTGTTAGGCCCATTGGCATTTATTGAGCATCTAATAAGTGAAGTAATAGGAGGATCAAGGAGAAAGACTGAGAAAATATGTAGAGACTAGAATCTAGAGATTCACCCTCAACCAGGGGGGAGAACTAGAACTGACCACCTTGTTTATATGGAAAGCTAGGGAAAGCTCTGTGACAGATGTACAAATCAGAGTTCCAGGGAGCCAGAGTGTGATCATTTATAGGTGGAGTGATGAGAGCCTTCTGGAAGAGGTGTTATTTGAGCTTGTTCTTGAAGGATAACTTAATCGAGTCCTGATTCTTGTGACCCTCATCCTCAGGCCTCAGGCTTTAGATATTTTCAGAGATGACATGACACAAGCCAACCACAAGGTGCCCTATTAGGGCAAGAAAAGAGCTGCCGGGGTAAACACCTGACAGAGCCTACGGCCCTCTTTAATACTGGTATTTCCAGTTTCTCTGGCATATAAACCCTTCAGAGGGCTCAACTGCACAACCACCAGGAGACTGGAGTCCTCATCACTGCCTTCCTGTGTGACCGTGAGTAGGTCACCCTGCCCAGTTTGTGTCAGGATTTCCAAGGTCTCTGCTAACTCTTAACATCCCATTATTCTTCCTTTCCTGAGGATTCAATCAGAGGCAAGAAATGAAAAGGAGTAATCCCTTGAGGAGTCTCAAACTCTGCACCTTAGAATAGCAGGCTTTTCCTGCTTCCTACGCAGACATCATACCTCCATCTGAAGCTTCTAAAACTAACAAAGAATGATGGATTTCATAAAAAGAGAGAATTGTCATCCTCATGATTACGCTTCACATTCTTAAAATCTATGTGACTTCTAAAGGAAGAAATATAAATAAAGGGGCCAATTAACTTCAAAGAGATTATGATAGTGTTGAAATCACCCTGAGTAACCACAAACACACACATAGCAAAATTAAAATAAATAAATAAACAAACATATAAATATGTCTCAATCAGGGATCAGCAAAGGATAAGCCAATTCATGTAACTTTGAGCATATACAGTGGTGATATGATGTTAAGACAAGAGAGACAAATTAACAAGTTAACAACCTATGATCGGATCTTATAAGTAAATTCACATATAAACCCCACCAGACTTTGAAAGTTAGAATTTACAATGTCAATACTTTTGTCAATGACATAACCAATACTTGCTGCTCACGTGTTCCCCAGTGAGGTCTGGGTACTTATACCAGTCTCCAAATTATGAATCTATAGCTTATGAGCATGCAAATACTTATTGTCATGGTTTGGATGTGAGGTATCCCCCAAAAGCTCACATGTGAGACAATGCAAGAAGGTTCAGAGGAGAAATAATTGGGTTGTGAAAGTCTTAACCCAATCAGTGAATTAATCCCCTGATAAGGATTAACTGAGTGGTAACTGAATGGTAGGATGTGGCTGGAGGAGGTAGGAATTGAGGGCAGAGCTTTGGGGGATATATTTGTATCTGGCAAGTGGAGACCTCTCTCTCTCTCTGCTTCCTGACCACCATGTGAGCTCCTTCCCTCTGTCACACTCTTTTGCCATGATGTCCTGCCTCACCTTGAGTCCAGAGGAATGGAGCCTGCTATCCATAGACTAAGACCTCTGAAACCATGAGACCTTAAATAAATTTTCCCCCTCTCCAATTTTTCTTTAGTCAAAGCACTGAAATAGCTGACCAAAACACCTATTATAACAGTCAAAAGTAGCAGAAACATGGTAGCCAGAATCTTGCTATATCCCTGAAAATAACTCTCAGGAAACTAAGTACCATTCCTAATTCTGCACATCCTTTTCCTGGACCCAAGTTTGCTCTTCTTCAAAATGTGACATCCAATTTCAAAGTTCACTTTTAGATCTCTGACTTGAAAGACCTGGAACTGAGTTGATTAGATTACAAAAATATCTAGAGGTGTTATAGCCAAAGTTTCACATTAAGCTGGCTCCACAGGGAGTGTCCCGATAGGCTCAGGTATCCAATGTTCAATAACTTTAAATGAATCACCTCCCCCTCTGGGCTTCTTTGCCCATTCACAAAATTAGAAGGTTGGTCACATCAGTCATTCTCAGCAGGGACACAACTGCCTCTAGAGGATATTTTGGAAAAAAATTTGGCAAGTCTGAAATATTTTTGTGATGGCCAATGCATAAAGAATTAGGCCATGTCCCAAGTAGCTTTGATAACTAAATATCCATGGACATCTAAAAAAATTTCATTTTTCCTAAGTCAATTTAGACTTACACTGTTTATTATACTACTGTATTACTGTATAGCATACTATACTATTATTGATAGATAATGTTCCTCTATTTGACAATCATAATTTTTATTATACTTCCCCTAGCTATGGTTTACATATAAACAAAAAAAATATGTTTGTGCCCTATTGAATTTTGTGGAAGTGTAACAACTATATAAATGGGGAGATTATATTATCTTTTAGAAGTTTTATCAAGTGTTATTTGACAAATCACAGAATCACCTCACTGACAGCAAGACTGAGGTATTCAGACTATACCATGTACCAGGCCTGTGTCCGTCTGCATTTAAAGCTCTTGAAATCTCAAGAATTCTGTACACAGATGCAAGCAACTTCTTTGTGTTGTTTTAGCAGGGTCAGTTTAGCATTTACTGAACCATTCCGTTTTGTGGTACATTATTTTTGCTTTTATTTTTAACTCTATAGGAGGGTATTATGCTTATACAAAGAATATGTACAAATAATGTTACATATAAATTTTATTTTAGCATATTAAAGGAAAAGTTTTGAGGTAAACTAGAAAGACTTGGGTATGATAATACTGAAAATGAATATGTAAAACCTTTCGAATTTAAAATCCTAAATAACCAAATGAGCTTTGATCATCTCCATACTGGTATAGCTAGTAGTGGCTGATATATACTATTGGAACTGGTTTTGAAGTTAAAAACCATAGCATAAAAACAGTGGAAAATAAAATCGTAACAAATAAAGTTGAAATTATAAATACTCAATCCATTTTAGCTACTGAGTATCTTTATTTTAATGTATGCAAAATCATAACTTTCTTTAGTATGACCCCACTGGAAACATTTTGTTTTGTTTTTCTGCAAACATTTCCTGGATTATGTAAGTCTATGTTATATTTATTTGTTTCATTAAGCTGTGTGTTCCTTATTAAGAATTTTTTTTTCAGGCAAATGTTATGTTTCATTACATCCAACCAATCCACTGATTATAATTTCAACAACAGGAGCATGACCACAATTTCAAACCTGAAAGGCTGGTTATATTCATATGTGGTTTCACAAAGCCATAAAATCGCATTATCTTTCACATTTTATACGGCTATTTCTCACAAATTATTCCAGTCAGTGTTCATATCCGCTTTGTGATTTCAGCAAAACAGGGTGACCATACACCTGTTTGCCAGAGACACTTCAAGCACAAAGATGGAGCAAGCTATGTTGCTGCATCCACCACCCAGAACCCCTCAGTCCCATCTCAGGCTGGTGCATCTTCCCACAAAACTGTCCTTCTTTATCAAAATCTTTCCCCTTTACCTTGTCAAGGAGGTTGTGTGGTGGTCAGTTTCCAGCTTCTTGTAGGCCAGTGCTATGACCCGGAACCCCTGTGTCGTGTAAATCTGAAGTTCACTAACAAAACTAGGTGGGACTGTTCAGAAAACAACACAGGATTAGTATGCAATATTTACTTAGCTGCTACAAGTAGGGAAATTCTTGACAGCTCTTACCCAAGAAAACACAATTCTAAAATGTCATACAAACAAGTCAGTGAAAATCATAAATATAACTCTAGTGCCACGACTGACTTTGCAGCATCCAGTGAAGCAGAAATGGAGTGGAAGCATTTGAAAAAGGATAGAGAATGGGTAGAATTTTTTCTCTCTCCAGTTTTAATCAATAAATATTTTTTGAGAGTCTGCTATGTGCCTGGAATTGGCTATGTAGAGATTACAATGCAAGTTCTGCTCTAAGGACTTCTGTCGAATCGGGTAAAAGCTAGTATACTAGCAGTATAACCATAGGAGATCCTTGCTGCGATCCTAGTGAGCCCAGCATGTTACACGCACACTTAGTGGTGCATATGCCTGACTGGGCGGATGTGGGCAATGCAGGAAGGAAAGCACTTTTTTGCTTTTGAGGGAGCACCATGTGCCCTGAGCAGGAAGCATGAGACTGCAAGCCTTGTGTAGTTGGTTCATCTCAGAAGAAGCACAGGATGTGAGGAGAGGAATGAGTGTATCTGGAAAGTTCAACAGTGTCAGATCATGAAGGTCTTATATATGATCCTAAAGGAATTTAAGGATATAGTAAAATCGTGAGAAGCCGCCAAATGACAATATATATAGTGGCCACACAGTGGTGATAGGTGAGTCAGAGAAAGGGAGACTGGAGGCAGGGGACAAAAATTCACCAACTATTGAACAAATGAGGGATAAAGCGGGTCTGAAAGGATATACTGATGAGACTGTGGATTAGCAACAGACAAGATTGAGACCCTGAGGGAGAGGGAGGGAGAGAAATGACTCCTAAATAGGGGTTGATGGGTGATACCATTACCTAAAATGGAAAACTGGGAAATATAAGAAGTAAGAGATACAAGTTTGATTTTGTCGTTGAATTCGGAGTGCCAATGAGTCAGCCAATTGGTGCTGACCAATGACAGGCAATTGTATTACAGATCACGTGTTTGGGGCATACTTGGCTGGAAAGACAGACTTGCCTGCTATAATCCAAGTCTATTACTAACCTGTCTCAGGTTGGCAAAAGCCTGCCACCCTCTCTGGTGCACCTTTCATGAACGCCAGTCGGTCACCTCCCATCTCTTGGACAATGACTGTCATCCTCTGCAGTGTTGATGAGAAGGGGAACTGATGGAGAATTGCAATTCCTTCCACTGGGACCTGGTGGAGGAATGGGGAAAAGAGGGACATCTAACTACTGGGAATCAGCTACTTCTCCCTCAATCCTCATTTTAGCAAAGAGGAAATGTCCCACTTTTCACACCTGAAATTCAAAGACGCATCTGTGAGCTTTCAACAATTGTGGGCCAAAAGGGAGTTTCCCTAGGAATTTGGGTGTTGTAGGGTGAACAACACGCAAGGCTTACCTGGCTGGCTGTTTTGCAGGGCTTAACTACCATGGCATATGCCGGCACTCCCTTGATGTGGAAATCATCCCCAGAAACAGCCATTTCCTATTTCACAAACAAGATATTTCATTGTAGAGATTTATGTATACATTGTTCATCCACTGGTACTATGTTCAAACCCTTCTCTTGAGCAAATCTTCAGACCACCTCAGTGTTCACTGTGTCTCCTCCCTCTGCTAGATGGAGACAAAACAGACCTATTCCACCACAGCAAAAAAAAAAAAAAAAAAAATACTGCATTGGAAATGCTACTGAACTTGAAGGGCAGACGTTCTGAATTATTCATGCAATTTATCCTGCTTTCTCTGTTGGAGTATGCCATATAAAGGCTCATTCTTTATTTCGGAAGAGCTTAACTTGAAAATAGTGAGCACTAATAGCCAGGCTTATTCTGTGTGAAGCAGGCTCCTTGTTGTCTTGCTTTTCCTGGAGTGCATGATGGACTCTGCTGTCCCCCCTCTGTCTAATATGGACTGATGGTCCTCCAGGCAGGGCAGAACAGGGCAGGGACTGTGATGGATGTGGTTAATGTTCAGTAATTGCCATAATAATGACTCTAAGTTATAATCAAAGGAACTTTTTTACCTGAAGATATCAAAGTGCTTTGTAATCATCTCATTTAGTGGCTGAAAAAGATATGGAAACAGTAATCCAGAAAGGATGAAGGATTGGCAAAGTTACATCAGACTGCTACAGAATCATGCTCTACTAGAGTTCAAAAGAAGCTAAAGATTGTTTCTTTCAGGGGTACTCACAGGGCCTGGAGCAGCAAGCAGTTGTGGATGTGTTTTTCTTAATCTCCTCCTTTACCTCCACCTTTATCTGAGCCAGAAAACCTCCAAATATTTGGTCTTAAAAGAAGGTTTCTTAGTAAGGGTTCCTTTAAAGAAAAGATTCCAACTTTTGGGGGGTTGGAGGATACCAGGGATTGAACTCAGGGGCACTCAACCACTAAGCCACATCCCCAGCCCTATTTTGTATTGTATTTAGAGACAGGGTCTCACTGAGTTGCTTAGCACCTCACTTTTGCTGAGGCTGGCTTTGAACTTGTGATTCTTGTATCTCAGCCTACTGAGCCACTGGAATTACAGGCATGTGCCACCATGCCTGCCTAGATTCCAGCTTTTTTGTCTTATACTATGTAACAACATTGGTCTCATTCAATCCCCTCTTTTTACGGTCATGGAAATCAAGGCCCCAACATGGGTGAGAACTTTACAGGACCAAGGAGTTAATTATAGCAGAGCAAAAGCCAGAGCCAGTAGAGTCAGATTCCTGAACTGTAGCATCTACTCTTACAGCCAATTCAGTGTCTCAATGGAAGGTCTACAGTAGTTTTCCTTTCTGTCATCTCCTGTCTTAGAAACAGAATTGATACCAAATTAATGGCCATAAAACTCTTGGTGACCGTGAGTTATCCCAAGCACTGTGGATAGCAGTGCCTCCTAATTCTCATGTTCTGAGATTTTTTTTCTTTTATATATTTAAATTGATAAATGATAATTGTGAATATTTATGGGGTGCAACATGATGCCTCGACCTATGCATGTTGTAGAAGGGGTCAATGAAACTAACTAACATGTCTATCACTTCACCAAATCAATTCTAGAAAACATTGAAAACAGACATTGCACATAGAACAGCACAATGAGTTGGGAATTATGTATGAATTACAATTATATTGTAATACCATGGAACTTCTATTATTTGCCAGGAAACTGTGCCAAGTACTTTTTAATATACCATCTCATTTAGTCCTCACAGTAATTTTACAACGTAGATACAATTATTAGTTGTACTGTACAGATGAGATGACTAGCCTTACACTAGTTTTCCCTTTACTCCATACTGGAAACCCCACTATTTGTAAATATTAGGTGGCTGTGACACAGACTGTGTTGCGCTGGCAACTGAAGAAGCTTAGATTCTCGGAAGGTCAGAGGCTTACCCAGGTGGTGGCCTCAAACATTTTGAGGTCCAGAGGGTCTCCCTGGATGGTCCCATTGAGAAGGATCAGAGAGTGGCAGCTGGCCATGGCTGCACACAGAGGGCCCCATGGCAAAGCCTTGCCCGAGGCAAAGCTGTGGACTTCCTGGAAGCTAGGAGAAAAGAGAAAGGGCTGCAGTCCTGTCCCCAAGCCAAAAAATGGAGCTTTCTAGAGATTAACATCTGTCAGAAAAAAAAATTTCATAAGCTTTGTTGCATCCCATACCCACTCTCTAATCTCCCCAGATTAATAGTGCTTCATTCAACCATCATCCTTAGGTGAGTTTGCTGAACAGGAGAAAGTTTTCTGAGGGTCTTGCAACCCTGTTTTTCTTTCTCTTTCTTGTTCCTTTTGGACTGATTTAATTGAAGAGGTGTAGTAAGAACTAGAAGTGCTGCCCCTCACTCCCACCCTAACCACCAGATCACTTCTTTTCTAACCTTGAGGACAGAACAATCGATCTTTCAGAGCAGGGTTGTGTCTTCCATCTCTCTCTCTGTCAATGTACAGAATGTTTGACCCCCCAGTAGACAGTTAGGAAATGAATGAGTTGGTTCCTGGAAATCTTTAAGGTTATAATGGTGAAGAAATGAACCCTAAAAACATTTTTTAAAAGATCCCACATTCTTTTCAACACTGGCATTTAATGTTCCTATTACTCCATTCTCCCCAGTATTTCCTATGGAAAGGGGCCTCATGTGAAATCAGGGAAATACAACTCAAATGCCATGTGCAGAATTCTTTCACTAATTCAGCATGTGAGCTATTGGATTCAGTCTTAGGCCCTCGAGGAGGGTATCCTCTGCAACCTTGTTGATCAGCCTCTGCTTTCATGTGCAGCAGGATAATTGGTTTGCAAAGCAGTATTTCAGATCCACAGGGTATTTGAAGGGCAGGAGTTTTTTCCTACATAGAGGCAAATTCTGCTTCTTGGAGCCAGTTGGAATTTACTTGCTGTCCCTCCTCCCCATGACAACTTCTTTCAAATTTGTGGATCAGTTCTGCTATCCTTTCCCCTAATCCAGCCTTCCTCTGGAGTTACAGAGAAACCTCTAGCTCTTCCTCCAATGCCAGTTTTACCAGACCTCTCACCTTTATAGAGCTTCCTTAGAAAAGTTTTATTTGTTATAGTTCATCTTAAAATGTGGGCTCTAGAATAAGCCTATTATTTTGAATAATAGGGACACTGAATTTCCTGCTTCCTTTGTCACACTAAAGTTCAAACACTTCTTGGCTTATTATTGACTCTTTGGGTCCAATCCATTAATATGTGTCGAAAGAACAAGTTATCTCAGTGGTTTACAACATGCCCCGTGGTATTTTAGTAAATATCAAAAAGGAAGACATCACGAGCAATATTGTTGACACAGAAGCTTAAGCTCACACTGAAAAGTACAGATCTGAAAAAGAAGATCTTGGTTTTATAGTGGCACATACTCTCATTATCAGTCTGCAATTCTGAGGATAAAATTCTGAGTGCCAGCAATCAGGCCAGGTTCTGGTTAGCACACCAATTATGTAGAACTCTCTATCATTCCTGTTCTGATATTTTTATTTGAGTATTGATAATTTATCAAGCCCAGGTACCCTTCAATGACTTGATGTATCTGGCACATGGGTCCCACCCTTTTTGGAAAAGATGAGATTGAACAGAGATGAACTGATCTTTAACAAGAAGATGTCTGATAACCTATGAGTCAGGGACTGACTTCTTACCTAAAATTTCAATCTCTTTCCTTGTATGAAGACACAAATTGGTGTGAATATATTTTGTATATAAGCAGAGATTTGAAAAATTGTGCTCTATATGTGTAATATGAATGGTAATGTATTCCACCATCATATATAAATTTTAAAAATTAATTAAAAAATTAAAAAAGAAAATGCATAGGGAGAATAGACGATGTAGGTGATTTCTGTGATTTTGTGGGGGAGGGTCTTTTTTCTGATAACCGTGTTTTCTGTTTGCATTATATGGAACTTTTAAAGGAAAACCTACTTTAAAATAATGAAATCACCACTTCAAATTAAAAAAAACTCTTTCTTAACTAAATTTCATTAACTAAATTTGTCATTTTATGTTTTTTATTTTAGATTGCTGTTTTTCTCATTTGTAGCCAAATTTGACCTTTTGGCAGGGAGGAAAGAATGAAGGGAGGGAATGAGGGAGGCAGGTTTAATTGATCAAGTGGTAACTTTAAACTTTATATCAATTATTTTTATTTAAATGTAGTAGGTTACTTTTAGAAATTGAGATTTCTTAAGTTTGGGAAATAAAATGATGTCAATTCACAAATAGGACATTCGAAAACCAGAAAATGTTTGGCTCCTTTGAATAAACATTTCCTGTTCACCTACTATGTGCACTTGATTCACTGCTGCGACGTTGGGGATACAAATATAAATGAGAAATAGATTGCTCTCAAGATGTGCACATATTTGAACAAATGTAACATTTTTGTAAAAACACTTTGAATAAGGAACCCCAGTATATATTCAAATGCATCCTCTAGATAAAATGAAAAGTTCTTTAGAAAGTTTAACACCAGTAAAGGTTTCTTCTGTAGACTAAAGTGGTGAGAAGCACCAGAATAATTTTTTAAGTGAGAAAACAGACTTGACTACAAATGGTATTTAAATATGATGATGTATTAAGCATGCGTAATTTAAAATATTTCATGGATAACATGTTGTCTGCCTCATGCAAAAGAACCACAACCTGCTGTTTATGTATAAAATGGTTTATGATTTAGATTATGTTAGAGGAAAAATGCTTCCACTTTCATAAATGTCAAATGCATTTCATGTCTCCTGTTCCGACCACATCGGAGAGTCCTGGGGTGAAATGGCAGGCGGAAAGGAAAACTCATAGTGGTCATAAGAGGACTGAAGGAGGGGGTTGTGCAAATCTTTCATACACAGAGTCCAAAAGTGCCAAAAGGAGTCTTTCCTTGAAAAAACAAAAAGTGGGGAAAGGGCTTAGGAGTTTCTAGAACCCAGAAGGTAGAGTTCCTGGAATCACAATACTAAGAAAAATAGGTACTAGGTAGGGACCCACAGATGCTCCTCTTCCTGAAATTCAGGGCACAAAAGTCAGTGTGTGTGCTCCTCCCACCCAGCACATTAAAAGGCTGCAGTTTATACAAAGAATGCCACCTCTTTGCAGGACAGTGTCCTGGTACCATCCAGATTACTTATACTGGCCAACCAAGGTCAGGCCTCTAACAAATATGGTGAAAACAACTATATATCAGCAAGGATTTGCATGTGGTATCCAGACCTCCGTGTTCTCTCCAGGGTTTGTGAGGGTATGGTCTTGGGGAGGAAGTAGGGGAAAATATGCATGTTTTAGGAAGGCCTGAAAGAACCCAAGAGGAGGAATTAAATGAACAGATGGCAACCACTGTTGACCGAAGCTGCAACCCAAATTCCTCCATTAGGAGTTTCAAGAGTAAACATGCAATTCTGGAAAAAGAGAAATTGTAATGCACTAGTTGAAGGTACTCACCCATTCCTATCACAGGGTACCACTCCCCAGAGATCCAAGCCATCCCTTGTTAAGGTGCCTGTCTAAACAGAAACGAATACTTGGATTACTCTGAGATCCCGCCAGCCCCCAGTGAAGGCAGGTCAGGTTTTCTTTAATGGAGAAATACATGCCTCAAGCACATTATTGCAGAGTGCCATGATAAAGTGAGTATCTGAAGTCTTGGGCAAAAGCTTCGGTGGACTCAAATAAGTTATGACAAGCTGGCACTTGATCCCTGTGAACTTTTGTATCCTCCATGGTAAAAGGAAGAAAACTGCATGTCCCTTACATTCCTCAGAGGGCTATTTTGAAGATCTAATGGTAGACTGAATGGAGGGCAAGTCCTTGGGAAGACTGTAAGAGCTCTAAGATAACTCTCAGCTTTTATAGTAGAAGTAAAAGTATGACACCAGAAATAAGTGATGAAGTAGAATTTTTTACCTATAGGGCAATGTTTGTAAAATTACTCTGAAGAAATGGTTTGCTGTTTGACACCTAGTAGGTAAAAAAGTTTGTGTTGCTATTTTTCTCAGTACAGTATAATGTCTAAGAGTTCAGACTAAGTCCAAATTCCATCTACAGGACAGGGAATACTACTTAATAGCTCTAAATATCAGAGCTCTTATCTGTAACATGATCAGCAGCACAAAGCCTTATAAAGATTAAATGAGATTATATGAAGTACTTAATTTAATACATAGCACTGTAGGTAGAGCTAATAAGGATGACAATGACTTACAATTATTGCCCTTTTTATTCAAATCCAGGTCACCATTATCTCTCCTACTCCTGTGACTTTTTCCAAGTACACTGATATGACCTCTTAAAAGAATGTTTCACCTCACAATGTTAGTTTGATCCACCAAATGATATTGAATGGTGGCAGAAGCCATGTCAACCTTTCATTTGGACATATCTTGGTGATTCCACTAACTGTAAAATACAGCTCCAATCCCATTAATTCTTCAATGTCCTGTTTAGTGGTTGCAGAGTTTGAGGTTGGGAAGATGAAGAAATTTCTCAAGATGGATGATGATGATGGTTTCAGAACAGTATGCTTGCTGCCAGTGGATGATACACTCATAATGGTTAATGTGATAACCATTTATATTCTGTTTCTTATAGCACAATAAAAGAAATAAATTAAAAGGAAAGAAGTCAATGGCAGTAAGGAAGGCCTTCAATGGCTCCATGCTGCAAAAGACCATGTAAAAATGTCTTAGGTACGTGGTCCACAGTCTCTTCCAGTAACTATGTCCTGTCATACCCTCTTGCAGTCCTACTGCCATGCCTTGACCTGTATTCACGGGTCTATGATACCCTTCATTTCCATCTTGTCTTCAATCCATCTCCCCCTCCCCAGCTTATGTGTGTATAAACTATGCAAATAAACTAAGCCCTCAAGAGGAGGTGGGATAAGAGGCTGATTGGAAATAACTGGCAAATAACCAAGAAAAAATTTAAGCAATAAACTACAGAGAAGAGCACAAAATTAGGGTTTGCCATAGGGCTTTATTGTAATCAAGCCTTATAGTAAAACACATTTAAATAAGCTCTTTCTTTTTTATTCATTCATTAATTGAATAAATATTTCTTGAACATTGACTATATTGCCGGGCAATGTTCTAAGCATTAGAGATAAAGCAGTAGTCACAGAAAAGGGCTTAAATTTTGGATTTTTATATGAAGATTTTGACCCCAAGGGAAATAATCCTATTTTAGTTCATTTTTTTTTTCATAAAATAATGAAGCTGTAAGGACCCAAAAGACTCATCTGTTCAGTACCGACTCCCCTCTCCCTAAACGCCAGAATCTGAACGCTCCAAGAGACGTATGTGACCTTTTCCAGGTCATATACCCATCCAGAGGTAAAATGAAGTCAGGTACCCATAGCCTGTGTTTCCTGCCTCAGAAAAGAGTAGAAGCCCCTCTCCTTGATGACCATGAAGATAAAAACAGTGATAAGGGAGAGGAGGGGGCACGTACCTTGTCAAAGCAGACAAGGTTCAACTGTCCACACACATTGATCCTCTGCGGGCTAATGCAGAAGATACCTCTCTTCTTCAGCCTCCTCTGGCCATAGATAATGCCCGTGGTCAGGGCAGCAGGCAGGGCAGGAGGGACTGCGATGGTGACCACGTCAAGAGCTTTCTTGACCACCTCCTCAGGAGACTCCTGGAAGATAGATAGCCATTCTTTAGCTACTAGGGACAATTCAGTAATGAACAACTTGGTGCAAATGACTTTTGCCCTTGTTTATTATTTTTACTTCTTTAGGTGGAATTCTGAGAAATGGTATCAGTGGGTCAAAGGACATGACATGTTTATGGTTCTTAATATCTTTTTCCAAAGTGAAGTGAAAAAGTTCATAATAATTCATGCTGCTAACAGCAATGCGCCAGTTTACTATGACCTCACCAACACTGGGAAGCTGATTTTATTGAAAATCCCTCATTTAATAGCTACAAACTACTACTTTATTGAAATGAATATGTTGAAAATGAAAAAAAAATGGTGTAAAGAAAAGAAGGAAAAGTGTGCAAGAGTAGAAGCATGTTGGTGTTTCAATAAGTAAATTGTTTTATCACACAATCCCACAGGACCCAACTATTATCATGGAACTTAGTGATCAATTGTTTCCACTGGGGAACTGGGGGCCTGTAAGCATGTTTCAGAGTGTGGCTTTGCTTCCCAGGCTTGTAAACTACAACCTTGAATAAGGTCAACATGTAGAACATAAAACACACAGAAAAGAGTGAATGTGTATCTCTAACAAAAGAGCAAAGAGCTTACCCCACTGAGCACATAGACACACAGAGTATAGATCATGCCAATAGTGGCCGTCCCTACAAGGCACAGTAGAAATCTGATGGCATCCCTGTAGAGCTTAAAATTCATTGGCTTGGGGTAAAGAATGGATCTCACGAGGTCCCCCTTTGCAGTGTTGAATCCTGAAATGGCAAACACACATCTCACTTTTTTGGGGAGGACACATCCAACTGCTGATGCTCTTCCAAACCTCAACATGGCCTTTATTTTTCCTCTAGAGACATTTAGATAGTGCTTAAATCCAATGGTAGTGGAATGGTAATTGGGGAAACACATAATTGCTAAAATGGAAATATGTTACCTGTCTCAGAGCCCAGTTCTCTCTCTGGCCTTCCTTCCCTCTATTTCCAATGTCAATGCATTCCAAACCCAAGAAGCCACATACTGGGGGGGCAGAGCACAGTTTTTCCAAATACAATTTTATTTTAAGGAATGCCTCATGAGTGTGTGTGTATATATACATACACACACACACATGCATATATACACACCCTTCACTTGAATTAAAATTAAATGGTCCAATAAATACTGATTAACTCCCTTTTCTAATAATTTTCAGTGTTAAGCTTTCAGTTTTTAACCTTACATAAACTTGAGATTTGGTTTAGAAGACCTGAATTTCAAGACCAGCTCTGTCAGTTTCTGGCTGTGTTATTTTTTTCAAAGTTCCTTGAATTGTGTAGCCTCAGAATGTTCATGCACAAAGTGTGGTGGTGCGGGGGGAGCAGTAAGCAGCTACTCTGCTCTTTGAGGTGTGAAAATAGTTTATAAACTGCAAAGTGCATAGTGATTACTGTCATCAGTATTATTGTTATTACTAAAATGCAAATGCCATAGTTAAATTAGCAAATTGGCATTTAAAATACATAGATTTACATATACTGGGTATGTTATCTAAAAATTGATCCTCACCTCGCAAATTTAAGGCATTAGACAAACTGAATAGAAATATTTCATTAAAATTAAGAACACAAGCCAGGCTCAATGGCGTGCACTGGTAACACCAGCAATTTGAGAGGCTGAGGCAAGAGAATTTCAAGTTCAAGGTTGCCTCAGCCAATTAGTAAGACCTTGTCTCAAAATCAAAAAGGTCAGGGATGTATGACTCAGTGGTAACAGCACCCCTGGGTTCAATCCCCAGTCCTGGGGGAAAAAAAACATGGAGTAGGGATGCTAACCAGTCTGCAGCACCACTGCTCTCACAGTCCCTGAAGTCGAGCACGCTGCTTTGGCCTGGATGACCTCTGTTCCACAGAAGAGGATGTGCCGTTTGTAATCCGCTTCACTTTGCAATTTCCAGGGCACCAAGCTGTCTGTCTTGAGCAATGGAGTTTTGGTGACCGGGATACTTTCTCCTACAGAAAACAAGCGTCTCATAGTGAGGTGGGACATCTTCACCCACGTAAATCATACCTGCAGTCACTTATCACCCCACACACACTTGCTGTGAGCCAACCGGTGGCAGACACAACCCCAGGTATTGGAGACATGAGAAAAACTTAGTACTTATTAAGACATCTCTAGTTTAGAGTAGGAGACAGACATGTAAACAAATAAGATTTGTGTCCTAACATAAATAGTATTGGCATTGCCAATCAAACATGGATGGTATAATAGTCTAGAAATACCTGATTAGGGAAAAGCACGCTGGGCAATCTAGAGTGCAGAGTACGGGGATAAAGAGGCCATGAAGGCCACATAGGAGCTAAACAGGATCCCAAAGGTAACATAGTTAAGTGCCCAAACATTTTTCTGGAGGCACTAGTGGGTGAAGGAGGATGGAGAGATGATGAACTGTGGAGAGTAGTACCCTAAGAGAGCATACTCTTGTTTTCTGTAGGAGTCTACAGTATGGGGGAGGAGTTGAAGTCTGGTGCACCTCGGGGCTGGACATCCAGCTAGGAAATAATCACAGGAGTGCCGGCTGCAGCAGATGAGTTCTGAACCATGGCAGTTGGCAGTGGGAATAGAAAGGTAGAACTGGGTTCAAGAAGTCAGGAAGTAAGAAAGAAGCTACAAACATTGAAGGAATTTTTTACATAGGCAGGCCACAAGGACAGAGGACTTTAAAACAGCCTCCTGATTCCTGACTTTGGAGATGAGCAGAGGGCAGCATTATTCATCAAAGTAGGGATTGCAGAAGAAGAGGAAGAATTGCCTTTGGTCCACCATGAGTTGGAACTACCTGTAAAAAATAACCCTGTTGAGATGTTGTGTGTGCAGTTAGATATTTATTTGGATCTGAAGTTCTGATGGGAGGTCTTGTCTAGAGGTATTTAGTCAGAGCTCATAGGTATACAAATGAAAGCACAAAAAGAGACAAGATTACTTAAGAGTCAAGCGTAGAGTGAGAAGAGGAAGGACCAGGACTCATTTATGAGCAACACCAACACTTGAGACAGAGGAAGAGAAGCAGCTGAGCAGGTGCGGTTGATGGTAGAAGAATCTGGAGAGAGAGCAGTGCCTTCGAAAGTTGGGGAGAAGAGAGTTTTTAGAAGCAGAGATGGTCAGAAGAGTCAACTGCAATGGAGAGGTCAGTAAGAGGGGAAACTTGAAAGAATTCGTTGGATTTGTCAATGAGATATTGTCAAGAAGTCCCAATGTGGTGAGAGGAGCCGACTACAGTGGGCTGAGATGAGGAATGAAGATGTGACAGCAACCGTGACTATTCCGAGGAACGAGCTCGGAACGTCTTCTGCTGGTCTTAGCAGAGTGAGCAGAATCAAGTCAGAGTTACGTTCTCATATGCAAGGATGGCTTTCATAGGAAAACAGTACCTGGCATTGCAAAAGTCCCTGCACTTAAGGATTTTTTTTATGAATTATAGATTCTTGAGGGGAAAAACAAACAAACAAACCCTGACCTGCCATGATTTGGCAGATCCTTTATTTGTAAGTTCACAAAGGAGGGGGAGATGTGTTCTTGTTGCCATCTCATGCCTTTCTGTCCTCCGTGGGAGCAATGGATTTGATATGACCTTTAATAGGAACTACAATATGTCATGAGCTTTCCCTGACCCCTATTTCATCTCTGAGAAAGACTTTATGGTTCTTTTTTATCTTACAGAAATGTCAGCACAACATGTCATTATTATGTTACACGGTGAGAAATCAAAGCAGTGCCCACTGGAGCAAGTCACTTCTCTCTGGACCTCAGTTGTTTTGTCTGTGAGGTGAAAGGACCTCTAAGTTTCCTCCCTGTTTAGCATGCTATTTAAAACTGAAATGCAGTCAGTCCAAAATACTCGGTGTGTATTTCTGAAGTAGTACATTTGCTGAATGCTCCTGCATGAGCTTTTCTTAACATATTCAGTCAAGGCCAGATTTGACCCTGTGGGTTTCAAGATGTCAGTGATGGTTTTCAGACCCTCCATGTTCATCTCAAGACATATGTCACATAAAAGTACTAAACTTAAAAGTCAGGCAATTCTGAAAGACCTAATGATAGGTCTTTTTACCTAACAATCTTCAAAGGTAAAATGAGAGGATTGTAAAAATCCTTATTCCAGAAGGAAATGTATAACATGCATAAAGTAATGATTGCACTTAGCACATAGAGAGCTCCTTTAATTTGAACTCCCAGATCCATCCTCAACAGGACTCAGCATGGCATGTGGAACTCGGAAGCAGCATAGCAGCCTGCGCTTAGCAGAGAGTCATTGCTATTCAGCTACAGGAAGAGGAGGGACCATGGTAGCGCAGAGCCTGGGACAGCCCACAGAGGCTAGGGCTGCGCAGATGCAACTGTACCTGTCAGCATGCCTTCATCTACCACACAGCTGCCATCAATCAGAATGGCATCACATGGCATTTGCACCTTGTTCCCTGTCAAAATTAATAAATCTCCAGGCACCAGGAAGCGTGATTCCAGCTCTTGGACTCCAGCTGAAAGTGTGAGGAGATAGAGTCGAGTCAGATTATTCTCCCACAAAAAAACACAACCCGCATCTCTTAAGTTGGAGATCAATGGAAAAGCAGTCAAGGCATTTTGAAATGGAGGCTATTCTTCAACCTGGGTTTAAAATGTGAAAACAAAAGCCAAAAAATTTATAAACTACACAAAATCAAAACCTTCGTGTGGCAAAAATACATAAATAGGCCAAGATAAAGAAATGATGGATTCAGATTAATATTTTGCTGGGTGCAGTGGCACATGCCTATAACACCAGCGGCTCAGGAGGCTGAGGCAAGAGGATCATGAGTTTGAAGCCAGCCTCAGCAATTTAGCAAGGCCTGAAGCAACTTAGTGAGACCGTGTCTCTAAAAAAGATGTGTACCAATGGCTTGGGAGGCTGAGGCAAGAGGATTGCAAGTTCAAAGCCAGCCTCAGCAAAAGTGGGTCACTAAGCAACTCAGTGAAACCTTATCTCTAAATAAAATATAAAATAGGGCTGGGGATGTGGCTCAGTGGCAGGGTACCCCTGAGTTCAATCTCTAGTACCCCTGCCAAAATAGATGTGTAGGAATTAAGTGTGTAACAAATTGCTAGATATTAATAGATCTCTCTCACACACATAAAACACAACACAAATGGTGTATTAAATGTCTAAAAAGGTGCTCAATTTTAGTCATAATGAGAGAAGTGAACATTTCTTCTTCTTTCCTTCTTTCCTGATTGCCTGACTGAGTATCTTTACTTCTTTCTTTCCTAATTCAATCCCAAAGTCATTATGGAGGTAAGCGTGCAGTGGTCTGGATGGGGTGGGGCAGCAGCCACTATGGGGTATTGGAGCCTTGACTCTGACAGAGCAGAGCCTAGCAGGGTCCTACTGTGGGATGCTGGAGTCATCAGGATGGAAACATGTCCCCATAGGAGTCAGGGGAGGGGCAATGTGAATATCATCAATGACAGGAGATTTGTCACAATCAGGCAGGATTGATAAAATGAGTAGACCCGCTGAGGTTAATGAGCACGCGGTTCCTCACTTGAGGAAGGAAATTACAAATATAGAAAGAGAGAAAACTGCACTGAACCCTGTGGCTTAGAATTGGAGATGTCATAACTTTCCCATGTTCCTGTATCAATACACGACCAGTGTAACTCCACATCATGTTCAACCACAAGAATGGGAATTATGCTCCATGTATGTATGTCAAAATACATTCTATTGTCATGCATAACTAAAAAGAACAACAACAAAAGAATTGTATACCTCAGTGTAATAAAAAAAAATAATATAGGGGTAAATGAGCAAGGATATATAAATATATGCAAACATTTATCCGTCCGGGGCTGGGGATGTGGCTCAAGAGGTAGCGCGCTCGCCTGGCATGCGTGCGGCCCGGGTTCGATCCTCAGCACCACATACCAACAAAGATGTTGTGTCCGCCGAGAACTAAAATAAATAAATAAATTCTCTCTCTCTCTCTCTCTCTCTCTCTCTCTCTCTCTCTCTCTCTCTCCCTCTCCTCTCTCTTAAAAAAAAAAAAAAACATTTATCCGTCCATCTACCTATCTTATACAGTGTATTTGCTGATCTACTCATTTATATATATATTCTCTAGTTCTTTCCTCTGAGAGCATCTAAGTACAGTGAAACCCCAATATTAAGAGAACACCTAGTGTGCAAATTTTGTATTCTAAATTCCCCCTGAAAAGAATGAAGTTTCCTTAGAGAGAGGTGTGATTACAAGGGTGGGCCAAAAAAGTATCATATAATCTAGAACATTTTCTGTGCCATTAAGTAGGGAATGGTCAAAGAATGACTGAGATGCATTATAAAAAAGCCAATTTAAAGAGCCCTTTTGCCTAAATCTGTAACAATTTTAACATCCAAGCAAACAATGAAAATAAAAAACTACAGCCGTCAAATAAAATAGGGATTTGTAAATCCATAATGACATGAGTAAATGGATAAATAAATGAGAAAAAGATAGTTTTTCCTTGCAGCAAAATGGCAATTAAATAATTAGGAAAGGAAGATAAAATTAGAAAATCGCTATTTGGCAAGTATCAAAGTAATTAATTTAGTCAAGAAATATCAATGGATACTAAAACTAGTGGGTGAAAATTTGATGAAGATGGTCTATTTATGTAGTCTCAAAATATCTCTCAACAAAATAACCATTAATTACAAAGGGTAAAGGAGCATATTTACAAAGAAGAAACCTGGCAGACACCATTTAATTAAGTAATCCAAGTTAACATCATCAGCAATAGAACAAATTGAAATTATGTACCACCTTAGAGGAAGAAGTGAAAACACAATTTTGTGTCTGTGATTTGCCAGACAAAAGTGTATAACCTGAATTTAACTAGGAGGAAACATCAGACAAGTCTATTCTACAAAATTATCAGAATTCAAAGCATCAAGGTCATAAAAGCCAAGATTGAAATATCTTAGAAAGACATGACAAACAAAGGCATTCAGCGACCTTGGATCCCTGTCCAAGAGCTGGCAAAACATGAATAGGATATGACGGTTAGTTGGAAGTAATGCGTCAATATTAGCTTCTTGTTTGTACTGTTGTTTACATAGAAGAATGTCCTTGTCTTTAAGAACAATACACTAACCAATGTTAGCATCCTAGTCATCACATATGAGCAATTTATTCTTAAACTGTCTGGAAAAAAAGTTATTTGAACTGTCCTTGAAACTTTGCTGTAAGTTTTAAATTATTTCTTTAAAAAGTAGAGAAAATATACAAAAGATAACATGGCTCATCTACTCGAGTAGAAAAATATAGAAACTTTCCAGGATGTTCTGTTGGCAAGGCTATGAGGAAACAGGCACTCACACATTTCTGGTGTAAATGCAATCTGGCAATATAGGTCTAGCCAAATTACACATGCATTTGTTCTTTAATGTATACCAAAGATATAGTAAAAAAAATATAAAACAATATATGCATTAGTATTTTTATTTCAGCAACATTTATAATAGTAAAAGGCTAAAAGTTCTTCAACACAGCACCAACTGAATTATCAGTTCCTCCACACAAAAGAGTGCAATGCTGAAATAACAAATGAAGAATACGTACATACATTGCTATTAAAAGACCTGGGAACAGTTAAACATGTAAAGTACCAACAGGAAAAATGGTTAAGTATGTTTTCTCTTCCTTTGTTTACCTAAAATAATGGCAATATAAATTTATATATCTTGTTTTGTATGTATTATATCAACTAATATTTTCATATGCAATTTGACTATTTTTAGATATAAGAATAAGTAGAAAACAAACAGAAATATGGTATTTATCATATCAATTATTACAGAGAATAATAATTTATCAAATTATTTATCAACTTATCAATTATTATAGAGAATGAAGACACAAGGCAGAGAGAATAGGGGAAGAAGCTAGACTCCCTTGAATATCATCTTTCTTATGGATTTGACTTTCTAACCCTGAGGATATTTTGCATATTATTTATACATGATAATACAAAAATAAATTTGAAAAGTCAACACTAAAGTAAAATGAGCAAAATGATCCTTTCAGGGCTGTGGTTTTGGCTTAGTGGTAGAATGCTTGCATAGCATGTGTGAGACACTGGGTTTGATCCTCAGCACCACATAAAAATAAATAAATAAAATAAAGATATTGCGTCCATATACAACTAAAAATATTTTTTAAATGATTCTATCAAATTGTTAGCCTAAATACACATACCAAGAACTATTTTGAGTGATTTAAACCATAATTTTTTAAAAAAATATATAATTTGTACATTTCTAATGAAATATCACAAAAGCAGTGAGAAAGAATCTGTAAGTATCTTAAGTTGTTTTAGGAATCATATTGATGTTGAGTGTTTTGGTTTGTTTTTCTAAGATTATTGTATATAATAGGACAAAGCAAATGACCAATTTGTTCCCGTCACTGAGAATAAACACTTTTAATATAGAAGAAGGGGAAACATGAATACAATCAATAAAAAATTTAAAAAAAATTCTATAGTTCTAAACTAGAATTGAAAATGTCAGTGTGAACTCATATTTTATTTAACTTGCATTTTATTCTTAAAAAATCACTTACTAAAAATGTCTTCTGAAAAGGTCCACCAACAGTGACTCACCCCATAAAAATGGACACTCCTAACACTGATTGAGTCTCTAAGCACCGTATCTACAGACTTCCAGGAAAAGTGAACCTGTCAAGGTTTGGTCACGAATTGTCCAAATGAGTTTAACAGATTGTCTCAATGACTATTGAGGTCATGTCAAAAGAACTCAAGAGCCAATCTGAAGAGGTTCTCAATGGCTAAAAATGGAATAATTTGAGCGAACAGGAACAAGAACTGTAATGGATGGAAATGTACTAACCAGGTCTAACATTATAGTACTGAAAAATTAAAAGCCTTTGGGAGATGTTAGATGATCAGCCCATTATTTTGAAAGCTTAAACTGAATCTCAGAGTGTTGAAATACTTAAGGGGAGTGGTTTTTCTTACAGAACAGAAAAATTCCACCTAATATATTGCAGCTCCTAATGAAATAATAAACCTAAGACATGAGCATTTATGTCTGCTAACACTACAAAAATATGACAATTAGATGTTATGTGCTTTCAGTATACAATGCCAATCATAGACTATTCTTGCCAATAATCAAGCCTCTAGGTCTAACAAGTAATATATAATCACTTATTTTCTTCAACAAAAAATTTGCAAGGCAAAAATAAGATATGGAGGAGGGAACCTGTGGATTAAAATACACTTAAGATATAATCAATTGCAGGATATGGGAATCCTGATTTGGAAAATGTATATATAATATTTTTATATTAAAACATATATATTTTTTGCATATTTACAATTATCTTATATGTACACAAAATAATATAATATAGTTAGAAATTCTATCATTAATGTATAGATACACACTGATTCAGTTGAAGAAACCTGAACACTGCCTATATAACTGACAGATTTGAACATTGAAGGGGTTTTTAAATAATAAGGGAATTAAAAAGAGGTCTTTATATACTAAAGCTGCATGCTGTTTCAAATGAAATGATATTTGAAATAGTTACAGAATAATCTAGGGTAAAAGAATTAGTAATACAGCTTTAAAAAAAGATTCAACAAGTTGGTAATTATTTAATCTAGGTGATAGGTACGGGGGCTTCATGGTTATATTCTCTTACTGTTGTATATGCTCAAAGTATTTTATCATTATAAGTTAGAACCAAAAAAAATGATCAGAATATTTTTTAAATGTGAAAATTCATTTCCAAGCAGGATGGAATAAAAACAATAAGATTTATCTTCCCATTGGAAACAACCAAAAACCATACAAAATATATGAAACAACGGTTTGGAGGCAGTGAACATCAAACAACAAAGCTGGGAAACGAATGAAGGTGGTCTGCATTTGCCTAGTTTACTGTTATTAAAGAGTTTACAGTTCCCTTTGCAGGGAAGGGGAGCTCACAGTTCAGAGGACTCCCTGAGGTAGGAGCACAGAGGAGATTCTATGGAGATGAAGAAGTTTGCAGGATTTTCTACATCGGAGAGAGCACTACCCTAGGAGAGCTGCAAAAACCTGCAGAGGCTCCTTCTTCAGTATGTAAATATGAAGATAATAACCCCTTCTGATCAGCAGGTGCATATGAGGGAATGGCTAGACAATGAACAATTAAATATTTACATTAACATTCACAATAATATAAAAATATGAGCTACTTAAGAATAAATCTGAGAAATAAGGTATGTACTGAAAACTGCAAAACACTGCTGAGTGTAACCAAAGACCTAAATAAAAGGAGAAATATATCACATTTAGAAGGCAAAAGATCCAATTTTGTTAATCAATACTTTTAGACAAATTGATCTGTGGAATAGACACAATTCTAATCAAAATCTCATTTATTTTAAAGAAATTAATATGTTGACTATAGAAGTTATATGAAAAGGATATGGGTCCAAAACATCAAAAGAACTCTTAAAAAAAAAAACAAACTAGATGTGAAATATCACCCTATTTCAAAATTTATTATAAAGGGCATATGTGGCACTGGTATACAGACAAGCAAACAGATACAAAAGCTAGGATATATATCCAGAAATAGACCCTCCCATACATGGACAACTGATTAGTGACAAGTGTGCAAAGGTAATTTACTAGAGAAAGATACTCTTTTCAACACATGGCATGAAGTATGGAGCTACCTCTTGCAAAAAAAAAAAAACAAAAACTTTAATCCAAAACAAAAACAAATTTTATAATTAATGGAAAACCTAAACCTATAAAACTCTAGAAGATATTATGGAAAATATTGGTGACCCTGAATTAGGCAAAGATGTCTTAGATAAGATATCAAGAGTAGGATCCACAAAAGAAAAAAATTTGATGAAGTAGACAATTAAAAATTAAAACATCTCCCCATGAGAGATACTGTGAGGAGAATAAAAAGATGTCATAGATTTAGAGAAAATATTTGTGAATCATATGTCTGATATATAATAAAATATTTGAACAGATGCTTGACCAAAAAAGATACAAGTGTCAAATAAACAATAGAAAAGATGTCCCAGGTCATTAGTCAGTAAGGAAATTCAAACTAAACAACAATGAGATACTTCCACACATGAAAGTGGCTAAGATTTTAAAAACTGACCATATCAAGTTTTGACAACAATGTGGAGTAACTGAAACTCTCATTCAGAACTGGTGAGAACATCAAATGGCACAACCATTTTGGAAAAAAAAATTAGCAACTTCTTAAATGTTAAATATCTATTTACCACATATCTAGACATTACATGGGTAGGTATTTTCCCACAAAAAATAAAAACGGGTGCCCATACAAAGATCTATACTCAAATGTTCATAGTAGCATCATTTGTAACTGCCCCAACTACCAACAACCTAAATGTCCACTAGCAGATATACAGATGGATGAATTGCCATATCTTTACGCTGGGATACTCTCAAGAATAAAATGAACTATTGATACACTTAATAAATAGATGAATCTCAAAACAATTATGAGCATTAATCCCCCCAAAGTAGTCCAAAATGTATTATAAAAGGTAAAACTGCAAGTCATACAACACTGTATGTTGTATATTAACTTCCTAAATGGAAGTTAATCTATAATTACAGAAAGCAGAAAAGTGCCTGTTTATGGGAAGGGGTTATTATCCTCATGTTGGTCGTGTTTTCACAGTGTATACATATGTCAACATTTGTCAAATGTCCACTATAAAGATGTTCAATTTTTGAGTTTGTTAATTCTATTTCCATCAGCAAGGATTTTTTTTCCTAAAGCAAAAAGACCTCAAGTTCCTCCTCCCTATAAGCAAATATACAAGAAAGATGCATATGAATATGGGAGTAATAGGAACAACCAGAAACACAAATTCAAGTATTTTTCTGATTCTACATGGATAGCACATAGATCTAAAATAATGAAACTTACCATTTTTCCCACACACAGAGACTGTAATGCTATTATGTGATTCAACTAGATGGTGGAGTTTTACAGATTGCTGCAAAGGAAGGGAAAACAGAAAAAGGATTATTTGTTTGAGTACAGGACCCAGGTATTACACAGAAAGGTGCTAACCTCTGCAAAAAGGGAGTGCTATCTTATTGCCAGCTGAATATAAAGGACTATAAAAGACTGAGCAGCTAAGGAATCACCTGAAAAGAATCTTCAGCAATAAGAAGTATGTGTTCTTTAGCAGAAAGGAATTTCCCAACATGCTTTTCTTCACCCAGAAGAGTTTTTCAAAACTATAAATATATATACAGTTCCTTAAGTGGGTAAATACAAACGTATATTGAGCAGCCTTTAAATGCCAGGTCTGTTGCTAAGCATTATTTCTGCTTTGGGGCTTTTGGAACTCCATATCAGAGTTCCTCATCTATAACTTCATAAAGAGTGGAGTGGTTCCTGCTATTTCCTTGTAGTATTTGTTGTTCTAACATATGAAATGTATGGGACACTGAGAGTGAATCAACAAAAAGAGAAAAAAGAAAAATATTATATAATTATATTGAATTAAGGATTGTTAACTATATTGTTAATTATATTGAATTAACAATTGTTAATTGTTGTGTGAAAGACCTCCACCTGATTCTGAGGGTTTAAAGTTCCCAATCACTTACCAGGTTCCTTTTCTAATCATGATTTTGTACCTAAATCTCCAAGTTTCAAATTATTTACAAATCTGATAAATACAGCTTAAGAATAGTTAACAGGAGGCTGGGGTTTTAGCTCAGGAATTGAGCACTTGCCTTGCATGTGTGAGGCATTGGTTTTGATACTTGGCACCAAATAAATAAAAAAAATAGAATAAAGATACAGTGTCCATCTACAACTAAAACAATATTTTTTAAAAAAAGGATGGTTAACAGAATAGGACCAAGTCAAAGAATGTTCTGCTACTAGCTTATTCTCTTGTTCATTTGTGCATTCACTTAACAAACATGTATTGCACAGCCTTTAAATGCCAGGTCTGTTGCTAAGAAATGAGACAGAATGGAACATAACCATCAGGGAATTTATAACCTACTGAGAGAAATACATTTTAATCAAGTCATCACATACATAAGTATATAATTATAATTAGTAATAAGGAAAAATAAGGTGCTTTTGGAGAATGCATGGCAAAGGGAATCAAGGAGAATCTTGACTGCAAAAAAGAAGTGATGCTGAAGCTAAGACATGAGTAGGAGTTGTTTAGTCAGGGGAATGAGGGCAATCATGAGGATGAAAAGAAAGGACAAATCCAGGTGACATGTCCAAGTGTTCTGTGGGTAGAAAAAATAACATGCTTCAGGGAACAGACTCGTGGGGCTAGAAGGCAGGAAGCCAGGGAGAGGCTGGGTGAATTGAGGCAGAAGTGAATTAAGAGCAGATACAAACCATCAGGACAAGGCAAACACACAAGTGCATCAGTCACAAGTATAGGAGGAGCTGTGGTTCTCAGAGAGTCACTTGGGACTGCCTCTCGGTTTTCAAGAACTCACAGGGACCGAAAAGTTACAACTATTTTCATAATAATACTGTGATATCAATTGCCTTTTAAAATTTCATTCTTTCACATATGTACAGTGGAGTTTTCTAGAGGCTGAATGATGTGTAATATGACAGCAGCTTAAACACAAAAGCAGTTATAAAAATCTAGATATCTTCTATAGCATTTAAGAGATTTGGAAAAATGTGAAAGAACAACATTCTTATCACTAAATTATTTCTACTTCAGAAAATAAGCTTATTTTCTCTAAAAATAAAGCCTTTATGTTAATATGAGATAATATTGCTATTTTAAATGAGTTAATAAATATTGAGTTTTAATTTCTAATATGATAAATATTTGTAGATACAAGCTACAAAAATAAAAACTCCTTGAGGTCCTCAGTGATTCTTAAGAATATAAAACAGTCAGTGACTTTCTTGATAGGACCCTAAAGCTTAGGAAATAATGACATGAGTTAATAAATGGGACAACATCAAATTAAAAAGTTTCTGCACAGCAGAAGAAAAAATTAGGAATGTGAACAGAGAACCTATGGAATGGGAGAAAAATCTTTACTAGCCACTCTTCTGAAAGAGGATTAATATCTAGAAATATAAAGAACTCAAAAACCTTAACACCAAAAAACCCCTAATAACTCAATTAATAAATAGGTAAATGAATGAAGCAGACACTTCTCAAAAGAAGAAACACAAATGGCCAACATTAAAAAAAGTGTTCAACATCATTAGCAATTAGAGAAATGCAAATCAAAACTACACTAAGATTTCATCTCACACCTGTCAGATTGGCAGCCATCAAGAATAAAAACAACAATAAATGCTAGAGAGGATATGGAGAAAAAGAAGCACTTTTTAACACTGCTGATGGGATTGTAAATTAGTACAACCACTGTGGAAATCAATATGGAGTTTCCTCAAAAGTCTAGCTGTGGAATGACCACATGACTCAGCCATATCACTCCTTGGTATTTATTTTAAAGAATTAAAATCATCATACTATAGTGGTATATGCATACCTGTATTTATAGCAGCATAATTCACAACAGTCAAACTATGGAACCAACATAGGTATCTGTTGATGAATGAATAGATAAAGAAAATGTGGTGTATATACACAATGGAGTTTTACTTAGCCACAAAGAAAAATGAAAGTATGTCATTTGTAGGAAAAAGAATAGAACTTAAGACCATTATGTTTCGTGAAATAAGTCAGACTCAGAAGGTCAAGAGTGTTATTTTTCTCTCATTTGTGGAAACCAGAGAGGGAAAAGGAAATGAAAGGTGGGACAGGAGGTGTCTCATAAAGATCAAGGGAGATCAGCAGAAGAACATGACCCTGGGGTAAGTGGAAGGGAGGGAGGGGAGAAGAGCTGGGGAGTGATATTGGCCAAATTATATTGTTATATTGTGTGCATGTCTGAATATGTGACTACAAATCCCGTCATTACGTACAACTATAATGCACCAATAAAAAACGTGGAAAGAGAAATAAAATAAAGCAAAATGGAAAGGGGTGGGGGGGAGAATACAAAGGATTCTGGAGACTAAGAATTTTGAGTACTTCTGAGGCAGAGCGTTAAGGGCCAGAATAAGGTTTAGATGTTTATCCTAAGAGGAGCAAAGGAAATACTTTGAAGCATTTTGGTGTTGAGAGCGTGGGACTGGTCATGTTCTCTTTGGCATCTTAAACCACAGCTAGCCTACTACATGGAGAGTGGTTTAGGGGAAAGCAAGGATGGATGGGTGGATAGTAGATGGGGGGATATTGCCAGATGTGCAACAATGGTTAAGTTGAACCACAATAGGGGTGGGATGAGAAAAGTGAATGATTCCAAGAGACATTTATAAGGGAAAATCAGTAGAACCTGCCATATGATTGAGAGGGGGAAAAAAAAACATATTTCTGGCTTGTGCAACTGAATGGTCAGTGAGGTACCTCACCAGATGTGCTGGATTTAAAGTAAGTTTTGGATATCAAGGTAAGGATGACAAATAGCTTGTGGGGTATATGATTCTGGAACTCAAAAGTAGTATTTGGAATTGAATTATATAAAGATTTGAATGTCCATTTCATACAAAACATTTTGAATAGACATAACCTTTGTCCTTGAATAACTAAGGGCCTAGTGTCTGCTGTGTACATAAATGGACGACTTCAATCTCAGACTTCCCAGCCTACAAAATTATGTAATAAATAAATTTCTGCTGCTCAAATCATCAAAAAAAAAAAAAAGATTTGAAAGTCCTTAGCAGGTTCCTTTAGAAGTCGTTGGTATAGGCAGCTATAAAAACAATGAAGAATCTCTCATGTGCTCACATGACAACAGCCTGAAGACACAGCACTAATAATTTTTCAAACTAGCAAGGTACAAAGCAAGATAATTATGCTACCACTTGCATAAAAAAGAGCAAGGATCACTTGAGCCAAAAGTTCAAGGCCTTCCTCAGCCTCCCAGTAGGTAGCTAAGACTACTGGTATATATATATTTAGTTGTCAGTGTACCTTTATCTTATTTATTTGTGGTGCTGAGACTCAAACCCAGTGCCTCACATAAGCTAGGCAAGCGCTCTACCATTATGCCAAAACCCCAGGCCTTGGTTCTGTTTTATGACTGATCGTCCTCTATCTGACCTTTAAAAAAACATGTGTGCCTCAAAATAAATCGTATGTGAAAATGCAGATAGTATAAAGGTTCCACCATCTTATTCCCCTCCACTAACCAACTATTCTCATTAGTATCTGATATATTCTTTTGATAAAACTTTTAGGCAAAAAATGTAAATCCAAACATATGTTTTTGTTTTTGTTTTATTCCTTTCAAGATTCCTTCTGGGGATTATAACATCAGAAAGCAAAACAACAGTCCAACAGAAGTTACCAAAGGACACAGATATTTCACAGTAGAAAATACACAATTGGTTTAAAGCATGAGGAAATTCTCAACTCATGGTGAAAAACATGCTATTAATGTTATGAAATTCTATTTCATTTATATTGACAAAGATAAGGAAAAGAAACATTCCTCTACAATTGAAAGGAGTATAAATTGATATTGCTTTTTAAGAGGCATTTTGACAACATATATTAAAATAATGCACCCAGCTTGTCACAAGACTAATTCCAATTGCAGAAATTTTATATCTCCATATCAATATAGATATATAAGCATATATATACTATATACATGTTTATATGTAATACAAATTACATGTTTGTAATTTATATATGTAATATGGATATGTAGAGATGTACATATATACATATAGATGTAGAGGTAAGAAAAGGTATGTGTGCAAGGATTCTCATTGCAGCTCTGTTTAGTAGCAAAAGATTAGAAACAGCCTAAGTACCTATCCTAAGTAGCTATTAGACCACATTAAAGACCGTGGTTGATCTAGAGAAAATATACTTGTGAGGATACAAAAAGATAATCAAGATATATTAGGTTAAAAAATGCAAGTGCAGAACAGTGTACATAGCGTACTTCCATTTTGAAAAACAAATTAATGGGGTGCATTTAATGTTGAGAAAAGTATACAGAACACCTGATCCTAGTAGATCACTCTTGAGAGGAGAGTTGGACTCCAGGAAGTTCCTCCAATGGGAAGGGTCCTTAATTTTCATTCACACTATTTTGTTTATCATGGCCACATGGATCATGGCCTCCTTCTATTAAGGAAAATAACTAGTTAATTTAAAAGATTTCTTTAAAAATTACTACTACTATGGTGTGCTTCCCAGATACCCCTTCCAGGTCTGAGGCAGTTATTCCCCCAGCTGCTGGGAATATTGGTAAAGCCTTTCATAGGTTGCTCTTGACATTAGGAAGCTGTCTCACCGAGGTCACAACCTGTCTCTAGGGGGAGTTGCATCGCATAATTCCTCAATGTGGTATATGACAGATGACCTGGCACTCTGACTTTGATTCAGGATGATTCTGAAGAAAGATTCTGGTTCCCAGAACTGGAATTAGCTAAGGCCTTTGTTGCAATTGCATTGCTGTTCAATTTTTCTTCCATTTCTCTTCCTTCTTCCCTCTCTCCTGTTTTCCTCACTCATTCTTTGATTAACATTGTTGAAAGCACTCAGCAATAAAATTCCCACATACAAAAATACACTTAAAAAAATTAAAACCATCTATGGGCTTTAGGTTAATAGTGTCAACCTTAAACAGTGTTGTTTAAGTGGAGTTGTGAGAGGAAACCAGTTCAGCATGAGTGAAAAGAGGGAGGAGGGTGAATAATGGCGACAGCAGGCACAGAGACTCAAGAAATTTTACAGTAAAAGAAGATGAGACATAGCAGCCCCTGAAGGAATAAAGAATTGTTTGGGTTGAACTTTATTTTTCAGTTCGAAGAAGCTTGGGAGTGCTAAGCAGTGATGGGAAGACTCTTATGGAGACAGAAAAAAATGAGTCATCATGGGCTGCATAAGCACCAGGAAGTTCGAAGAGGACAGTATCTCAACTGTGGGGCTGAGGGCACTTCCTCCATTGCACTGAGAGGACAGAGAGAGCAGGAGCTGGAGAGATGGCTCATCTGATAGTTGCAGAGTGGGGAATTGAGCAAATTCCTATTTTAGGCTTTCATCGTCTTGTGATGTGAGATTGATGAGAGATTATCTGCTGAATGAAAGGAAAAGTGGAATATGGGGAAAATGGACATTCCAGAAACCTGAAGAGAGACTGGATTTGAAAACTCAATTTCAGAGAATGGCAGAGTACCTTGATCAGACATGTATAGAAAGCTTTCCCAGATAAGCTTGGCTCTCATGGGTTTGTAGTGTGACTAATCAATCTGTTCTATGTGATTTTTCTTCCAACAGCCCCTAGATCCCCTGTTTCAGGCATGAAGAAGCTAAGGATTGAGTTGGAGCTTTGACAAATGAGTACTAACCAAACATAAAGGGCATATTCAAATTAAGTTCATATTAAACAGACTTCTCCACCTTCCACTGGGAAAAATATAACCTGAAAGACTAGGGATTGGGACGTGAGGGAAGAGAAAGAACTAACTTGTTGAGCATTGGCCATTATATAATTCCAAATATGAACTGAGCAATGACTATTTCATGATTCTCCTTTCCAAGAAAATTTTAATGAAGCACTAATGCTCCCTTTCTGAGACTACGGGCTTACTGGGAAAACTCACCTCTCTGAGGTCATACACTGTCAGAGCTATGGAAATGACGGACATGATTATGATGGCAAAAGCATATTCTTTATAGTCTTCACTAAACCACAGACAGACACTGAAGAGTTGAAATATGTAAAATGGATTGAGAACCTGTTGGCAGACATAAAACACGAAGACAAGGGAGATATTTAGGCCTCACACATAGCTATTCACTGACCCGTTTTCATAATCATCTCTATGACATAAATCACCCCACATCATATGTCATTTTCCTTATTATATTTAGTCAGTAGTCATATCCCAGACACTGCACTAAGCAACTTTGTCTGAATTTGCTCCTTTTATTTCCATAATTACCTTATTAACCAGAAGTCATGACTTATTGCCATTGCAAAGATAAAGACACTGAGCCTGAAGTATTGAGAAACTTGCCCAAGGTCACACAGCTGTGGCTGTCAAAACTGAAACCCACACAATCTAACCCGAGAGTACTTGCTTTTACTCACTGCCACACTTTACAATTTACAAACTAGTTCCTCTTGTATCATCAAACTGACCATCACATTAGTTGTGTAAAGAGGAGGTATCACCATCTCCCATTTACATTTACTGGCCTTCAGAAAGGGGAAGGATTCATTCAGGTTGGCACAATTAAAACACCTTCTAGTCTACTGTTCTTCTCTAGGACATCACAGTGGCCATATTTGAAGCCATTGAAGAGTTTACATTCGTGGATGAGTTGAAGACCACGTTTTCCCATATGTACAGAGCTGAGCTGAAAGTAGTAAGCTACAACTGAGCATCTAAAACACGCAGAGAGAATAGATATAATCCCCAATAGCTGTGATCCTGCTTTGGTTAAAAGCATTTGGAACCCTTCCTCAAATTCCCTCTGGTTGTTTTGCATCTGTCTAAAACAAGAATGGTAATCCTTGCTTCAGGTTGGGGATGAAACACATAGAACTTTTCCTACCAGTTTGTTTTGCTTTCTTTCATGCTCAAAACTTCACTGAAAATATCCAGCTGAATTTAGTAACCTATTTTTTTAAGGCAAGGATAATTGGAGGTGGAGTACAGGGTAAGACCCACAGTACTACTATATGGTTATGGTTTGAAAAATGATAAGCCCAGATAGGATTCAAGAGAAAAAAATTAAACGTGGCAAATGAAGGTCAAGTTCTTCTTTGTCTCTTACATATACATTGAGATCAGTAGAACTGAACAGATGCTTTCTTTCTCCCTATAATTTTGGACATTGAGGAAATTGTATACGTTGCCTAAGAAAATGATTGGTTTTTCTAAATATGTGCTACATAAACATATTTATTTATATAGAATTTGTATATTTTATATGTACATAATACATATAATTTTAGTTTCACAAAGTTGAAACAGGCTAGGCAGCATTGAATTAAGAAAGAAAAAAAGAAAAGAAAACCATATTTATCCAGTCATCAAATAATAAGTAGACGAACAAGCATCACAGCCTAATATTATACCAGGCAATGTGCAAAAGAGGAACTTAAAGAAAAGGGTAGATGAGAGATCTGAAGAAACTATGCCTGATGTTTAAAAAATATCTCCCACTTATGGCTACTTATTAACAAGCAGCACTCCTGATTGCTTGACCAGAATATTACCTCTTTGTTTCCTGTCTAATGCAAAGAGAAAATCCTGGAGAAATTACCTCCTTGATGAGCAGTTTCCAAATAGGTGTGATTTCAACATCAATAGTATTAGGCCCACATATTAGCCTCCTACAGGGAGAGATCACAGGTCGGCCAGTCACTAATAAGGAAAAGGAAGCTCATTCCCTGCCCATTCAAAAAAGGCCTATTTTATGACCCCTTTCTCACTTCTGGCATCAACATAAGCCTATCTTATTCTGTAACTCTCCCACCCAGCTCAAAATAACAGAAGGCTCCCAAGTGCAAAAATAATAAACATAATCATCTTGCTTCTATTGAACTACTATCTCCCCAACGTCTAAATATTTCCACAAGTGGAAATTTGTGTATTTCCTAACACCCATTATCTGGTTCAAGTTAGTTTCACGATTAGCATCTTTTCAACTCTGTCTCTTCCCATGAAAGTAGAAGAGGGAGATCACTAAGACAGAATAGTTTTAGTGGTAAGGAAATGCTTTCCTTATTTTATTCCTCTTAGTCAAAAGTTCCTGAGATTCTGTATCATGTTTTAATGTGAGTAGGAAGGTTCTGGACTCTCAAAAATAGCTCGACACAAAATTCTGTGTCCTCCAATTGAAGACCCTGAGATGCACTTCTTTGATCACGCAGAGCAATGGAACTTTGTGAGTTATTTTGCTGTTGAAAACACTAACTACTCTCTCTGTGCCTTCCATATAGACACTGGGATTAAATAGCTTTGCTGAATGTATTACAGTAGTGCTCCTCAAACTTTAATATAGACACAGATAATTTGTATGATCTCATTAAAATGCAGATTCTTGTTCAATAGTAGCAAGATGTGTTCTGAGACTCTGCATCTCTAACAAACTCCCAGGTGATGTTGATGCTGCAAGTCTTTAGGTATCTTGAAAGTACTAGAAAGGGGGCAGGAGGCAGTGTAAGATACATAGAAATTTAGAACCAGTGAGACCTTTATAGAATCCTTTTCCTACTTTCATCCTTCGGAAACTAGAGCCCAGAGAGAAAATACTTGCTCAAAGCCACAGACTCTTGACATTTCAGTGCCCTTCCTAAACCTTGCTTCTCTGCCTAGTAATTGATTTGGAGCAGCAGAGCTACACATCTTGCATGTCATTTTTCTGATGCTTCATAATTGCTGTGTAATTGTACTATCATGATATTATATGTATTTCCTGATTACAATCAAAATAGGCTCAACTCTATTATTTTTGTAACCTTGAGAAGCATTATGTAGAACAGAAAAGAGTGCTAAACCTACAGTTGAAAGTATGGACTCAGTTTTTTCTCTCTCTCTTCCCATCTGTGCGACCTCCTTCAGGACATCAAAACCTCTCTGGGCCTCAGATTTCACATCTATTATGTGGGGATGATGATGAGGTCTGTTCTCCCTCACACGGTTGCTCTGAAGATGCATGAGATAAGGTATGTGAAAGCATTTAATTTAATAATGCTAAATAGAGCATTGCAGATTTTTCTGATATTAATCAATTAGGGTAACTACTTACTGAGCTCTTTTTTTTTTTTTGACCAACTGTTCTTTTGAGCTAAAATAGACAATAATATGCATGATACCTAATCTCCTGTTCTTCTCTTGTTAGACCTGATCCAAATTTTAGATGTATCTTGGCAGAACTGAGCCAGTCTTCCAACGAGCTAAAATAATAATGAGAAGGATGCATTTAGCAATAACATTTTTGAGATAACATTTTTCTTCTTTCAATGCACTTACCAAAACAACTTACCCGACTTTTTGGAACTGTCCTTCTAAGTTATTCCAAACATATCTCATTTTCTGCACCTTTATGCATCTCACCTGCAAGAAAAATGTATTAAGAAAATCTCCAGTTTGTAGATTGGGTGAATATGCAGCAATTCAGTGTCTAAAGAAGCATTTATAAAGAAGCAAAGATAGAACTTAAATACTTAGAACTAAGATTTTCTTTTCTAAAACTTATCCTATTCTTTCCTGCGCCACAAATGTCATTTTTATTAGAAATCATCAATCAACATGTATCACAGGCCTACTATACAGATAAATATATGAATAACAAAATCTCAGTCTTTACATTCCATTACCTTATATCCTAATAAGGAAAAAAATACATTTCCCAAAAGAAAACTATGCCATATAGTCTAGTATGTGTATGTCAAAGAAATGAAAATATTTTAAGTTTAAAAATATTCTTAAAATGTTGCAGAAATATAGAGAGGGCAGATGACAGAGGGCCCATGGAAGAGATGACATCTGAACTGCAGCAGTGAAGGGTTGGAAAGGTTTTGCTCAGATGAGAAGTGAAGAGAGAATTTCAAAGAAATTGTGCACAAATAGTTGAGTGGGAGGAGGCAAGAGGGTAGCACTATTCAACTGCAGAATAAAGACTACATTAAGAGCAGCCTTCAAGGCTAGGATGAAGTATCTGGAACCTTCTCTCACAGGCAATAGATTTGTGCAGTAACCTAAAGAAGTGGCACTAAAGAAGATTAGGCTGGCAGCAGATACTAAAGGGGAAAGAGGAAGTTATTGAAAGAAAATATGCTCCAGAAAATGAGGCTTGGAGGGTGTTAATAATGGAAAAAAAGGAGTATTAATGCTTATCACTATTGTTCTTTCATACTTTAGATTTGTGTAAGAAACTTTAGATATGAATCTGAATTCCCATGAACTGGTGAGCTCGCCAATCACAGAGAGAAAACAGTGGAACTTCCATATTGATGTGAAGCCATATGATTGATATGATGTAGTTATAACCTCAGGTTCCTTGTTTGAAGTTTCTGAGGAACTTGAAAAATTGCTGCTGTCTGGGACCCATAACAAGAGATTCTAATTTAGTTTGTCTGCAGTGTACCTGGGGCAGGTAATTCCAATGTACAGCCAAGGTTGAAGAACAGTATTCAAGACTTTCTTTTGTGGCAACTCTGATATTTGTGTCCTTGAGAACTTCTACTAAATTTCCCTAAGTTCTTTTTCAGTTTCTTTCTCTAAATTCTGTATGTATGGATGGATTCCATTTTCTTCTAACAATTTCTGAGGTGATTCTTCAGAGTAGTTAAAGACTGAAAAGATCATATAGCTGGTACATAATAAATGTTCAATACATTTTTTTATTAAATGAGCAAATGAATGCTTTGTTAAACCACATCTCAACTAGAACTAGAGTTTAAATCTCTAAGGTCTAAGACCTAGGTTACCTCACATGAATGGTAATCCTACTCAGTAAGTTCAAACACACACATATTTGATAGTTACCAAGAGTGTTAGATGCCATATTTTTAAATTTTACAGAATGAATGTACTTCAATGAGACTGGTTGCAAAATGAATTATTTCAGAACATACCCTACTGTCATTGGGGATGATACTTTTCTCATACACTGCAAATTGAAAGGGAAAAATAGTATTTGAAAAGTGATCAGCCTGAGGCATGTTAGCTACCATGGTCCATGTTGGACCCTCAGGTTTCTTGTCTCATAACTTGGTTTCCTTTTTGGTATTCCCTGCAATTTTGCAAATAGAATTACTAATTACTAATTTCTGAGCATTTAGAGCTTATCATCTTGTGATAAGGCAGACACTAATTTCATTTTTGCTTTGTGCCTAATGTTCACTGTGATTATGTCACTCACAAGGCTGGAATCTTAGCTCCAGCCCACGTGGCTTCAAAACTCAGTCTTGTAAAGGATAGAAGACTCAAGTTAGTCTCAAAATAAAATCTAAAAATCCCTCAAGTTTGGGGTTCAAGATGTATAGATTAAGAGTTGCCTACTTTTTAAATTTCATATATTTGAAAATTGTGTTAGAAAAATGTTAAAGGACACACTGGTGGAAGGTGAGGTCCCCTACCTCAGTTAGAGAACCTGCACCAAGAGGCTGTGAAGCCACAGACTGAGAAATTTATAAAACATAATAGACACAAAACTTCTACAGATGAAGACAGCAACAATGAGGAACAGAGGTTCCTGGTGAGTTTTACCTCAAGTGAGAAAATAGATTCCATTTTCTTCTGACCATTTCTGCAGTCACTCCTCAGAGAGTAAGAAAAACTACTCCATTGTAGACCTTGTAAGCGCCTCTGAGATTCCCCCTAGCAGGAAGTATTTCTGCCTAGAGTTTATCTGCTTCCACCATCACCCTCAGAGCTTCTGGAAACTAGTAATGGATGTGAAGTATAACATGTGCAAAGGGTAAATTTATTTGCCCATTTCCCAAAACTTCAAACTAGAAAACAGTAACTAGGAGATCAAGTATCTCTTGTGGGGTGAATTTCACTTTTCTGCTCAGTAATCTGTAAAATGTCCTCTTCCCACAATTCTCACTCTTCATTTCTTGTTGGAATATGTAACAGCGTACCCCTATCAGGTGAAGCACTGGATTTCAGTTTTACATGCAGTCCTACAAAATGGTCCTTACAGTCTCCTCTTAACCTGCATTTGAAAACCTGACATAGTTCTTTACTGCAGTCTCCACACACCCCATTAAAGTTTCCACACTCCCATAAACGGTTGTCATATTGGGATCGCTGTTTTAATTATCATTCCCATCCGTGTCATCATGGCTGAGCCCATGACATTTCCTCTGACTTTAGTGAAAGTTTGAAACTTTACTGCGAATATAGTCTGTTGTAATTCAGAGATCACCTTAATATCCATTTTCACATTTAGGCTCACGAACAGCCCTGAGAAACAGGCAGAGAAGGGATTTTGACTCTCATTTTATAAATAAGAAACTCAAGCCTCAGGGAGGCAGTAACCAGCCAAACTCCCCCCGTGCTAAGCTGATAAATGAAGACTTCATGCTGCCGTATCTAAACTTCATTTCAAGACCTCTGTCCTTGCTCACATTGTTTATTTGAGAGTGTCTCCATTTGTCTTTTTAATTATTTATTAATACAACTAAACAGGCTAGAATTTCAGGCAACAAAGCTCTGAGGACATGTTTTTGGAGGCCCAGGACTTCTCCAGGTGAATGGCCACCTGAGGTGAGGCAATCTGTCCCTTGTGGGTGCCTGACCTCTTGGTTTTGCTTAGTTTGGCAGTCAACACAACTGAGTGGGAACAATTGGCAACAGAGAAACTCCTCAGCAATTGATTTTTTATTATTTTTTAAAAAAATTACACTTGAGCTCATAAAACTAAACAGCTAAGTGTATAGGAATATAAAAGATGCTTATAAAATACATTTTAAATATGAATGTTAGCTAGTCACAACTCAAGCAAAAAGGGAGTAACCCCTGTCCATTTGAATGACACAATTAAGAATAAGGTCATTTTGCAGATTCCAACTCCTGGATAATTACCTTTACTGTAAGATTAACTCTGTTATACACATGATCAAACAGGGACCAGTGCTTTTCAGAGCTGACATGTGTTGAGCACCCACTATGTACCCGGCATTATATTGATCTTTGTTAAATTTTATCAATTAATATTAGAGATAGGCATCATTACTGTTTTATAATTAGGAAACCTGAGGTTCAACAGAGTTAAGAAATTTATACAAGATTGCATTGCTTAGAAGCTGAAGCTCAGATTTGAACTGAGCTCTGTGTGGTTTCAGGTGCATGTCCTTTACAAGGTCCTATCCTGTTGATTGAGAATTAGTACAGTGATGGACCTAACCTTATATATGGGAAGGGGGAAGGTTAAATTTCTCTGGCATCAGCCATAGCCATAACTTTACTTACCTTTAGGTCTGGCTTTCTGATGGCTCTATTTATTATAAACTCCTCATCTGTAATGAGAGGGTGATCAGGGGTAAGACCAAATGTGCTGCTTAATGTCGACAGGTGGATCCACACTACCTTTTTCGAAGAGTAAGTTTGGAATTCATCCTGCGGAAACAGACATCAAAACCCCAGTGATGTTAAGAGAAGCCCTCAGGCTAAAATTCAATCTGAAAAACATCGTTTTAATATAGTTCTGTAAGTTTATGGAGTTAGTGAATATTTTTGACAAAATGATATGCCTTTGAAAGATGGTAGGCATAGAATCAGGAGGGGAGAAAGGTTTGCCATCTTTTAAAAAAGATTTATTTATTTATTTAGTTGTAGTTAAACACGATACCTTTATTTTATCTATTCATATGTGGTGCTGAGGATCGAACCCAGGACCCCGCACATGCTAGGCAGGTGCTCTACCTCTGAGTCACAACCCCACCCAGGGTTGCCATCTTATTAAGGAATCTGGAGTTGGGAGGCACATGATCAGCTAAGGGCTACTTTCCTCCATTGCCTTCCTGTCCACAGGGCTTCAGCCACATGCAGAATTTCACAGGAAGAAAAACAAGCATTCCATAGGTTTCTGTGGATCTCTGAAGGTGAGAAAACCAAATCAATTAAATCATCCCCATCTTTCTAGGCTTGTCTGAAAGTCTACCTCTTTCAGGAGGATCTCTTGATTACAATCCCACCAGGAGGAAAGAAAAAAGTCACTATGCCAACTCCAAAAGACTTTAACCATCCCTCTCTGGTGCTCCTAATTATTTTCTGCTTATATTCTCTATAGTCCTTCCAGATCACCTTGAAAGTGGAACCATGTTTTATTGTTTTTTATCTCCCCCTCAGTGTGGAGCCCAGAGACCAGCTTCATGAGAGTAAAATGAACAAATAAAAAAGACTGGCTGCCTGAATGAACGTGCCCAGAGGTAACTGTGGAGATGTTAGCACAGCCAGGATCCAAGAAGGTCCCCCCACCTTTTTTATTTTTTAAATGTTGAACATTTATTTCAGCTAATTGGCGAGGGGATAGGACAGTGTTTGCATGGCCTACATGTTGGTCACAATGACAACAAAGCTTAATCCAGCCCAGGATATACAGGTGAAAGTGTAAATCATGAAGACATGTTTAGATTTGTGTAAGTTTGTATAAAAGTGATGCTGAACAATTATATAAGCTTTAAAAAAAATAGAGCCACCTAATGCCATTTAACTGCGACTCTCACTGCTAAATGAAAGGTGCCTCTTTAAGATTTTTATACAACTTCTGATAACTAGGTAGTGCTCGGCAAAGAAAGGAAGCTGCTGTAAAGTTTGCAGCACTTCTAACTGGAAGAAAGCAATAGGGAAGCAAATAAAGTCGGCTTGAACAAGCACCCCAGAAGGAACATGCATTCTTCAAACAAGGACTTTACACCACACTGTGAAGAGAGCAATGTTTCTGTAAGAAAACTGTCATGAACAACTGGTAAATTAACATTTGTGCTTCATTTTGGGGCATCAAAAACAATCCAACTGAGTAACCAAATGATTATGACCATACATATACACACAAAACCATCTCAGAGGTCAAATGTACCTTGGCCTTAAAAATTATGCACTATTATGAAGCAATCTCTGTTGCTTGTCCCATTCATTCCAAATGCTTCGATACTACTTTTAAATGACATCATTCTAATTTAATCACCTAAAATAATCTATATTCCCTTTATTTTAAGGTATGTAGTGTCCAATAGGGTTCTTTGGTATAAATAAGTTTCAACAATTAAATATTCAGTCATTTGATATGTGATGTGTCAATTCCCTTTATTTTTATCATATATAATAATATGCTGCACTCATCTTTTGTTTCATTGAACCAGGTTTCATATTCTAATTTAATCTTCCTTTGTCAAATACAGTAATTAATATATGTATACTGCCAAATTGTTTGATAGATATTGCTTATATACAGATTGTCATTTTCATATATGCACCTAATCAGTTATGATAAATAGAAATAGACCTATAAATTTAAGAAATCTAAGAAAGGTACTTTATGCATATTTCTAATCGATATTTAAGTCCCTTATCATTCAATTGACCAAAGTTCCCCTTTTAAAAAAAATGTATGCCTGAATTAATCAGCTTAGCAAAACAGTAATACTGACAAGACATCATCTTACACTGTTAGCTAACATGGACATGAAGGCAGTGACCATCTATAGTATGTAAAATGCCATAAGAAGTCATCAACAAAGGAGGAGAGTTATGTCACTCCAATTTCTTCAAGAACACTGTGTGGGGTCTCAGTTTCCTAAAATATGGAACGCTTCATGAATTTGCATGTCATCCTTGCCCAGGGGCCATGTTAATCTTCTCTGTATCATTCCAATTTTAGTGTATATATGCTGCTGAAGCCAGCACAAGAAGGTCCCTTCTTGTAGGACCCTAATTGAAACCATTTCCCTTTGCAGTTCACAAAGGGACTCATCACAGACTAAAGCTAGAAGGAAAAGCACCAGATTAACAGATACCACAATGGTCCCTTGGATACTAATGTGATAACGACAGTAGTTATTATCTGAATGGGTAAAGGCTAAACATAAAACCCACTGGATGTCTGATAAACCTCAGGAGCTAAGCAAGATAACAAAGGAAATCAAGCCCAGGAAATCAATGCCTGGGAATGTAGATCACAGCTGGGAATTATTTCGGTGACATACTCAGGTTTTCCTTGAAGACTATTTGATCTGAGTATTAAAAGTAGGGAGGAGATAGCAAAATGGTTGTCCTAAATCTCCTCTATTCATCTTCCTCAAGAGTGGTCCTCCTCTGCACCTTTGCCCCTGCTCTTTCTTAGCTTGGAATACATTCCTTCTTTCCCTTCCTGAGTGCTGACATGGCCACCCCCTGGATAGCCTTTGGGGTTCAGCCCAAAGACCTCCCTAATCCCCCTCAGCCATCCCTCCTCTACACCACTGGTATAACTTGAGATTCTTAGCAGTCTACCTTTTGTCCACTTTGTCACTTGTCTTGGGCTGTAGGTAGGGACTGTGTCTGACACTTGTCTGTGCTCGAGTCGGGTCTAGCACAGATTCTAAGAGGCAGAGAGAAAGATGGCAATCAGGCCCGGAGGTAGAGATGGACAGAGAGATGGATTGGCGGGAGCAAAGCAAAGGAACAGGGGAGGGAAGAGGAGAGGAGGGAAAACTAACTAGAAATTTGAAAGTTAATGTATTAATTTATAAAAAACTAATGAAATGGGTTATGACCCTGTGTGAGAGGAAAGATGACTAAATCAAACCAAATAAAATTTACATACATTTATTTTCAGAGCCTAAGAGTGACTGCAGAGAGCTAACTTTGCAATAACGAGCCACTAAACTGGTAGACACTTTTAGGTATGGTAGAGTAGGCAGCCAACTCTCTAGAATGTGCTTTGACATAGTTTGTATTACATAGCTCCGCCTTTGACCCTATCAAAGGGGCTTTGCTATGAGAAGAACTTCAAGTTTCTAATGACAGCAGTAATAAATATATTTATCACTCACTACATTACAGGCACAGATTTCATTTAATGCCCAAAAGCCCTATGAGATAATTACCTCAATTATCCTTCCACTTTATAGGTGAGTAAATTAAGATGCTTGGCAAGTATTAGAGCAGGAATTTAACCATCGGCCACACCCTTGCAGACCTCCTTCATAGTCACCCCCTTCCTCCATTCTAAATTTTGCTTAAAAAAATTTGAGTTGTCACTTTATATATTCAACCTGAACTGAGACTTCCAAAGAATAAAGTCTCAACTAAAAAACTTGATAAGAAAGCACATAATTTGTTGGTAAATGAGAATATAAATTATAATAGATCCATAAAGACTAAAGACCTGTAGTTACCAAGTGAGGACAAATGAGAAGACAGCTACTCTTGATCCTCTTATGTGAATTAAAATACTATCAATGACTACATTTCATATGATTACTTAGCAGTTTCTGTAAACTTTTTGTATCTGCTATCTTATTTTAGACTCACAGTTCCCCAAAGCCCATATCTCTATTTTGCAGATGAGAAATCATGAGCAGAGCTAAGAATTATTGGATGACCGTGAGCAGGGATAAGAATTATTTGATCCAGTCTGATATTGGTAGTTGGGTAAAACTGGGACCTGATTCCAGGTCTTCCCACTCCAAATCTTGACTCCTTCCTCTTTATTTCAACAGGTTGTTCCATGGTGTTTGTGACTTGTGTGTGGGAAATCACCTTGAATTCTATACTACATAACAAAACACATTCATTTTCTTATAATTTCTGCTCTCTTGGAAGCACAGAATCTGATTCACAAAGTCAAGCTGTCACCCTCTGCAACAACCAGCAGCCTTCCATACTGTATGCCTAAAAAGGGAAAAGCAAAGTAGACAATTGAAACTCCCAAGTTCCCCAAGTCCAATGTTTATCCAGTGCACCAAATGCAAACCTTAGTCTTGATACTTGTAAGTATCAAACACTGAAATTCTTCTATATGTCTATATTTATCATAACTTGTGATATCATTAAACCAAATGTGATCAGTTATATTTGTGTTTAAGTTCATTTCCTGTTGTTCCCTTTACCTCTTGCCCAATAACTCTGTATAACAGAAAGTAGAATTCTACAGGCAAAGTAATAGTTATGACAGTTAAGCAATCATTTTTCTTAGAGTAGGGTAGTGACACTAACTTCTCTCTTGTTAACTATTCTTTTGAGGACTCTTGTCAAATAGCCCAACTTATTTTTAGGATAAAAAGAAAAGCAAAGGAATGGAAATAAAGTGTTCCAATATGAAATGGTCAACTGGGGCAACATCTCCAACTTCTCTCAGTTTTTGGTTTGATGTTATATATTATGGAAAGCCCAGATCTCAGCTTATCACTGCCTTGCAGCTCTCTGAACCTAATCTCCTTTACCCAGGAGAGTAGTGATAATAATGTCACATTTCATGAATGTTTGAAGTATTAAATGAAGAAATATATAATATCTTTTTAATTAAATAATTGGCTTATAATGTAAATAATTTCAATTGTTTGCCTAGCAAATCTGGACTCACTCAAGTCTCGCTGAGCAGAACGTACCTCCCCTTTATCAAAATAATTGACCAGATTAATTCTTCAACTCTAAAAGAATATGTCTCAAAATAATTGAAGAGTGCATTTCCAAAGTTGAATGTACACAGAGGACCTTTGCTTGACCTGGGAAGACAAATAGAGGAACAAACTGGGCATTGTTTATTTTCTGTGATCTTGAACTTTCTGAACCTGGAAATGCCAGACAAAATTTTACTTTTGAATGTACTAGATTATCTTGCTTATCTTATCTCAGCCTTTTTTCTAAAAGCAGTTCAACCTTTGGAATTTAAAAGCAGTATAATGGTCATTTTAAATTCAGGCCAGTCCTGCAACTTCTCTTGTATGTTTAGTAGCACACACTCTTACAAGCAAAAGTTGTATTGAGTTTGCCATAAATAAAAGAAGTAGCCTAATGCAAAATTCCAAAAGGCGCTAGAAAATGAATACTTTCTCTTAGAGATGGGCACCTTGCAAAGCTAGATTGATGAACTCTCTGCTAAGGTGAAGTACTTAGCATATTAGAGATAAAGTAATGGTAACCTAAATTTCTCACTGCAGTACCTTAACACTGCACTACCTTAACAGACCTATAACTTTTGTGAAACATCATTCTTTCTATGCGAATCAATTTTTTCTCTTTTTCTTTCCCCTTTTTGGACAGATTCATTTGATGTTCTTTACACCCTGACCTAATCTATCCAATGTTGCTTAGCTGAAAAACATTGACATTGGCTAGAATGTGAGATTTAGCTAAAAGGTATATGGAGAATTCTCTAAACATTGGAGACATTGCACACAGTGTTATTTTTATCTGAGTATTGTTAGGACATATTAATCAAAAATAAATAAATAAAAGGAGTGCTGCAAATTAGTGAAGTCATATGACATAAAAAGGTTGTATCTATGTTCTTTTCCTTAAAAAAGAAAAAGACAACTAAGAACAACTCAGCATATGTATTTTGAGAGATTGTAGTTTGGTGCTTGTTTGCTTTATAGTTGTTTTCTGAGTGGAGAGGGGGATAGTGGATTAGTTGGTTCATTATCTGGAACATCTGGAGATGCAAAACATCTGGAGATGAAGGGTATAGTAAAAAGTTAATCGATGCCCATGGAGTGAATGCATGCATACCAGGCAGTTCTCATCTCATCACTTCACACATATCAGCGCATTTCCTCCAAAGAGGTAGACCCTATTGACAGCCCCATTTAATGGAAGAGTAAATTGAGGCAGAGGGGTAGGTAATTGCCTATTATAGTCTGGGTTATCACCCGCAAATTCATATGTTGAAGTCTTAACCTCATATCTATTTGGATATAAGTTCTTTAATGAGGTAATTAAAGCTAAATGAAGCCATGAGGTAGTACATTAATCCAGTAAAATTGATATCCACATATAATGAAGATGAGATTCCAGGAGTGTAAGAGTTCAGAGGAAAGGCCATGTGAGGTCACAGAGAGAAGGTCGTCATCTGCAAAAAAGGAAGACCATCCTCACCAGAAACTAACCCTGTCGACACCTGGATCTTGGACTTCCAGCTTCCAGAACTATGAAAACATAAAATTCAGCTATGGGAGCACCAGCAAACAAATACATTGCCCGTGGTTGGGCATGAGCAGAGCTAGGAATCATATCTAGGCACCTGGATTCCAGCCTCTATGCTGAAGGCACTTCTCAGTATTGCCTTTGTGGCATCTGGACATTACACAGAGACTCACAAGATCTTTAGTTCAACTCTCCATCAATGCTCAGCGATTTTGCTCCTGTTTCTTATAGCTCTGGCACCACAAGCATTTCATTTAACTCTTCTGTGTCTCCAGTAGTAACCTAGAGGGAAAATAGCCTCTATAGGAGAGGATCAAATGAGACATGTATGTAAATACTTTTCAAACTATTAAATCACAATATCAATGGCCCTGTGTTATGAAGAATAATAGCATCAGAACTACTTATCTTAACATAGAGTCATTTGTCCATGACCAGTTCTGAGAACCTCAGGATTTCTGGTTCCATGTTTAATAAAAAGCCAGGGAGAAGTGGGGGTGGAGGGGATGGGCTTCAGGAGAGGGAGTGTGCACCTAAAAGATACATAATACCATGTTCTCTTTCTTTCTCCATTATGGCATTTCACTTTAGTATCTTTGAAATAAAGCAGTAATAGAAACTGTAAGACTATTACAGATTCCATTGAATTCAATTTATTTAATTGAATGAAATAAATATTGAGCACCTGCCATGGCTCAGTGCTAACTCCAAGAGAGGATAAAAAGTAAGCCACTCATCTTTCTTCAAAAAGCCTATAATCTGATATGAGTAAAAAAACCATGAAAAGGAATGTGGTATAGTGCCAAATCAGCCCTGGGACTCGGAGGGTGGGAAAACTCAGGTTCAAGCTCTTTGCCCACATGATTTCCTCTTCTGAACCACTCTTCATATGCCTTTCCCATCAGCTTTTAAATCTCATCTGTTTGGAACCCAGGAAGATCTTTCCAGATTTTATTGACTTGGTTAAATCCCTGTTACCTAATCCTACCCTAACCATGAACCTTTCCTAAGTAACACTTTGAAGAGTTGGATAATTTTTTTTTAATGTGGTGGACTGATTAATTCCATGACCCTTTGTTTATAATAATAAACAAAGACATACACCTGTCAGGAACCAGCACTGTGACTGGCATCAGCCTGCACTCATCGGGTTTATGAAGGAAAGACAAACAGGGAGGGAACTCCTGGCTCTGACATTTACTAGGAGGTAAAATTACTTGTTCTCTCTGTATTCTCATCTGTAAAATGGACACAATCTTGACATTTTACAGGGTTGTTATGAAAACTAAATAAAATGATCAGTGACAGGCTATATTATAAACTGCAAAGTGAACAGCATTTTATTACAAGGCTGACTGCCAAAAGCACAGAAATGAAAACAGAGAATTAAAAGAGAATGCAGGAGAGATGAGGAACTACCTCCACGACTGGGCCAGAGAATGAATCAACAAAGACATGATAGAGAAGGTCATAAACATCTAAGAAATGACCTTCGAAAACTTGGAATGGAACCACAATTTGATCCAGCTATCTCACTCCTCAGTCTATACCCAAAGGATTTAAAACCACGACACTAAAGTGATACAGCCACCTTAGTGTTTATAGCAGCTCAATTCACAATAGCTAAACTGTGGAAACAGCCTAGATGCCCTTCAGTAGATGAATTAAAAAAAAAAAAAAACTCTGTGAGAATCCTTGGAAAACTGGGAATAGAACCACCATTTGACCCAGCTATCCCATTTCTCGGTCTATACCCAAGACTTAAAAACAGCATACTACAGGGACACAGCCACATCAATGTTTATAACAGCACAACTCACAATAGCTAGACTATGGAACCAACCTAGATGCCCTTCAATAGATGAATGGATAAAGAAAATGTGATATATATAATGGTATTTTTCAGGATTAAAAGAGAATCAATTCATGGCATTTGCAGGTAAATGGATGAAGCTGGAGAATATAATGAAAAGTGAAATTAGTCAATCCCAAAAACCAACTGCTGAATTATTTCTCTGATTTAAGCATGCTGAGCCATAATATGCTGTGTGTGTGTGTGTGTGTGTGTGTGGAGGGGAGGATTAAATGAACTCTAGATAGGGCAGAGGGGAAAAGGGAAGGGAGGGGGCATAGGGTTAGGAAAATTAGTGGAATGTGATGATCATCATTACCCTAAGTACATGTAAGAAGACATGAAAGATGTGACTCTAATTTGTGTACAACCAGAGATATGAAAAATTGTGCTCTATATGTGTGAGATGAATTGTAATATATTCTGTCATCATATAAAACAAATTAAAATTTTTAAAAATTTTAAAAAACAAACTGTGTATATATACACAACGGAATATTACTCAGCCTTAAAGAATTAAATTATGGCATTTACAGGTAAATGGACAGAGTTAGAGAATATCATGCTAAGTAAAGTAAGCCAGTTCCAAAAAACCAAAGACCAAATATTTTATCTGATAAGTGGATGCTGATCCATAATGGGGAGGGGCAAGGGGAAAATGGAGAAACTTTGGATTGAGCAGAAGGGAGAGAGGGGAGTCAAGGGGGTATGTGTTGAGGGGTTAAGATGGTAGAATGAGATGGACATTATTACCCCTATTTATGGGTATGACTGCACAAATGGTGTGACTCTATATCATATACAACCAGAGAAATAAAAAGTTTTGCTCCATTTGTGTAAAAAATTAAATAAATGAATAAATGCATGTCTAAGGAATGAGAAGGTTTTAATAAGTGGAGATAAATACCTGTGTTCTGCATCTGTTCTACAGAGAACGTGTGTGGGTGAGAGAGAGGAAGAGGGTTGACTCCTTAAAAGAGTGTCACCCAGCAAGGACAAGGATTTCCATCTGTTTTGTTCACAGTTATATTCCCAGCAATTTCAATAATGTCTGGTGCCTGCCTGATGCTTGGTGAATACTTATTAATGAATGAATAAGTTTGGTGAAAAGACCGAGGGTAGAAAATGGTTTATGGCTAAAAGCATGGACTCTCTGCTGCCTCCATAGAAAAATGGTGCTGGTGTGGAAGATGGGCTGTGAGCGACTACCCTGCTGAGGGGGTACTGAGGAGAGGCAATAGTCCCCCCCCCGACCCCACCTCCGCCCCACCCCCACCCCCAACAAGAACACGGCTGACTGACAAGTCTCCTGGTGGACTGTCAGACTTCAGGATGCCATTTGCATAGCTGATTTGCAGAGTTCCTAAGTTTTTAATGAAAAGCCGCCAGGCCTGACGTCTTTAATTGGAACTGAAGGAAAAATGCTGCTCTCAGAATGAAGTGCCTTGAGTCAGGCCTCAAAAGGAATCATCACAGAGTTCTCCTTTGCACATCGTGGGTCTTTGACAATATGTGATATGCAAAGAGGGTGAAGGGAAAAACGTGTGTGTGATTGCAAAAAAAGATGGAAACTGCAGAAATCATCAGGAGCATTTAATTCAAACTACCGATGAATGTAAATTAGGCTATTTGCATAGAAATGTGGCATCACTACAAATATTGGTTAAAATTCAGAAATACATGAATAATGAATAAATTCTACCTTAAAGTTTATAAAATAAAAAATGTAATTACTCTTGGAAAACGAAAAAAATCTTGCACTTTATGGTGCTTAATAAGAAAGGGAAAACCAAAAATAAACTGAATATTGAAAGTTTTCAGTAAGTACATCATGCTTTTTTTTTAATGTTAAGAAATGACTACCTAATCAGTGTCTGTGATAATGATCTGCAATCTTACCAGTGTGAGATTGATGATAAATACCAAGTACTGATTTTCTAATAACATGAAGAATAGATAAACAGCACATTTTCAGGTAGGAGTCACCCAGTCCTCTCTAGTAGGACGTTGTAACAGTCCAGCTATTCTAATATAACTCAAATAAAAAATTTTAAAGTGTCATTTTAATGCAAATAACCTAGAAGCAGACTTTTAATCTATTGGTACTCGAAGCTTATTTTTGTCTAAGTCTTGGATAGTAAGAATGTTGGAAATAATTGAGTTCTTGTCTAATTACATAAAGACTAATTTAGAACCTCATTTATTTGAAGGGTCTCTGGCATAAAAAATCCATTTAAAATTACATACAAGCGCAGGTAATTAAAAATTAAAGTTGAAATCAAATGGAAAAGGCAAGATTGAAGTGGGTTGAAGACTATTCTGAGTCGCTCGAGGGGCATTGAAAGGCAAGAGGGAATACATAGACTTGAAAAAGAGGCAAAGAAAGGTGTAGGATAGTGGGATGTAGCTTCTAAAGGCTCTGTGGTTTTGCTTTATTTTGATTTTTGGAGTATTTCTAATATATGTTCATTTGCAAAAGGGACCACATTCAATCAGGAGAGATCACCTGGCTGGGATAGAAGAGGGCTGGGGATCCCAGTCACAAGACACCTTACCCATGTCTGCGGTCCTGGAAGGGCATGCCAGGCCTGCTGGCAACAAAGGAGGACACATCAGAGCCAGTCGGGCCTTTAGGCATGGACACGCCTCAAGCACAGCAAGCTCTTCTTCACAGAAAGCTTTTGGAACCGCTTGAGCTATTAATAACAATACATGCATGCGCACGCGCACACATTCAAAATAGTCTTTGATAATCCATTTCACAGTTTGCAAATGGCTTTTATATACATAATCTCACTTCATCCTCACACCAGCCCAGTGAAGAATAAGTACGTTACTAGCCCCATTTTTAAAACTTTTTTGACATTTTTTTAATTTCCTAAGCTACACACGTACATAGTTTTTCACAGTTTTATTGGTGCACCATAGTTGTACAGAATGATGGGATTCGTTGTTTCATATTCATATATGCTAGCTCCATTTTTTAAGTGGAGTAGCCAAGAGCCTGAAGAATTAGGAACAAACCTAAAGCACTAGGACTAGAAGTCAAAATATTTGACTCCAAATTCCAGAAGGCACTATCTGCCTGTGTGCTGGCACTTTTCAAATTTTTTCAACCTTGGTGGATTCTTCTTTCTGCATCTTCATTTTCCTTTTAACTGTTTCCCTCTCCATTTTTTCATTGTCCTCCCTTCCCTTCCCATTTTCTTGTCCATTTCCTGTCCATGCCTTGATACCTCCAGCAGCCTCAGAGAGCTCTGCTCGGCCAACCAGTAGTTCTCAGAGCTGAGGAGTCTCTGATTCAGAGGTTTTGCTTCTGGTACAGCAAAAGCAGTGCCCTCCTGAGAACTAGTTGAGAGCTCATGGAAGTACCCGCAGGGTAGAGGTAAATTCATTCCATGCTACAAAGTAAGATAGGTCCTTAGATTCACATGGGGAAGTAGCTCTATGAAAGGATCCCAAAACTTTGGTCTTTCATCAACATCATGTCCCCATTCTGTATTACTCAGCCAGAAAGAAGAATGAAATTATGGCATTCACTGGTAAATGGATGGAACTGGAGACTATCATACTAAATGAAATAAGCCAATCCCCCAAAAACAAGGGCCAAATGTTCTCTCTGATATGTGGATGCCGACTCACAATAGGCATGGGTGGGGGAGTAGGCAGCGCGTGGAGGTTTACCATTTGGAGAGTGGAGGGGAGTGGGGGGAAGGAAGGGGGATTGGGAGTAGGAAAGACAATAGAATGAATCAGCCATAACTTTCATATGTTCATATATGAATACACAACCAGTGTAACTCCACATCATGTGCAAGAATGGGAAGCTATGTTCCATGTATATAGGTCAAAAATGTATTCTACTGTCATGTACAACTAAAAACAACAAATTTAAAAATTAAAGAAAAAACATTAAGACCCCATTCTGGGCCCCAGGAAACAAACCTCTCTCTACTCTGCCCAAGCAAGAAATTCAGACTGTGTCTAGGAGGGCCACTTATGACACTTTGCTAAATCTGGATTATTTTCCTGCAAACTTTATAGATATCTAATGGCTGAGCCATGAATCAAATGTCCAAGTCTCTATTCCTCTCCCAAGGACCAAGACAACTCCTAAACAGGAGCTATGATGATTTGCAGCAGTTTTCTCCGTGTGAGGCTTTTCAGAGCATTAGCAGTACCTGAGAGCCCACTGAACATGCAAACTCCCAGCCCCGTCCAAATCTAGTGGACTAGAAACTTCAGGGAGTGAGCCCCAGCTATTTGTGTTAATGGGCCTCCTAGAATATCCTGATGCCAGCTGAGACTTGGGAACCATTGGCCTAAGTATAACCCAGTGGGAACAGCCCTAGACTAGGAGGCTAGCCCTAGACTAACTGTACACATGGTATTTAGTCTTAGGCTCCTCACTCACATATGAGCTCAGGTAAATTGTGTCACCTCCCCAGGCCCCACTTTCCCATCCATCCAATGAAGAAGTCTTGTATATGAGTGCCAGGCACTTTCCTTACAAGCACATTCTATGAGCCTTCAAAAAGTATGCTTTGACGCTTCTGTGGGCTACCGCTCCCTCTCAGCATCATCAACATGAGTTGTCATCCGTACTCCACAATAATATCCTGCTCTCTTGAAGTCTTGAAGCTTATTCTTCAAGAACCTCTGGTTAAATTATAGTTCAACCTGCAAGTCAGTCCCTTAGCTGTCACCTGAATCAGGGTTACATGTCAGCTAAGCTGAGACCTAGAACAGGTAGCTCTTAAAAGGAACAGGATCCAGAATGAGGGGCGGGGCTGGTCCCAGCACAGCAAGTCAGCAGACATCCTTCATCCGATTCCCAGCGTCATGGAAAGTTAGCCCAAGCTTGGTTAGATTTCAGATTACAACATTTTCTTTTTTGGCCAATTATAAAGCTTGCTGCTGTCCTTCCTTCTTACAGCATTAAATAAAATGTTCATCTAGAAAGATTGCTATATATAAAAAGAAGTTACACTCCCAACAGAAGTTGATTTATCAGGGATTTGATTGTCATTCTGTGTCATTTAGGTTGGTGCCTTGTTAGAATCAGTGAGTCAGTCAGAGGGGAGTGCTCCATGAGACTGTCCTTTCACTCCTTCTGTAGGAATATCCAGGTCAGCCCCTCAGCCACCTCGTGTTAGTGGGATCACTACCACGTGCAGGAACAGGGAAAGCAGCAATTAACAAGTTAGGAAGTCACTTCCCTGTGGAGCCCACAGAGTGATGCTTTTTACCTCCTCCCCAACTCCTCTCTCCCTTCCTCTAAAGTCACTCCACAGAGGGAACAGGCATGGGTACATCAGGCTGGGAATAAGAGTCAGTGTGGGTTTTGTAACCTGTAACCTGACTTAACCACTTCACACCCCTAATATCTTTAGCTCTTAATATGATTGTTCTCTAACATTCACAAATGTCACCATTTTTAAAAGAACATCACAATATAGGTCTTCTTAAACAAATCCCATCGTGTACAAATTATTGAATTCCCGGTAGATGCCAAGCCATGAACAGACCTAATCATACCGAGAGGGTTCATCTGCCACCTGCCTCATGCTCATCTCCACAGCCCTCCTGCAGCATGACATCTAGGAACAGGGGTCAACAGTTAATTACAAAACCAGGCAGACACTTACTGTTGTCCTCAGTAGCACAATGTCTGCTTCTTGCAAGGAACATGGGACACAGCTTGCCCAGACATGCCAAGCCGGTCTCCAATAAAACACCAAGGGGAGGATTCCAAATGAGACGATGGATCCAGCCAGGCAGAGGACTTTCCTGCAGCTTTGAGTCCGATAGCCAAATATTTCCTGAAATGGAATCAAAATGACTCTCAATATTGGTTGAGCACAATAAATGAACAAATACTGATTTTAGCAATGAACTGGGGGCAGAGAGGGAGTGTTGACGGGGGGGGGGGGGGGGGGGAAGACAAGGAGAGGGAGAGATACAGAGGAGCAGGATTCCTGACAAAGAAATTTCAGACATGATCCCAGACCTCCAAGGAAGAACCATCTAAATGCAAAAATCAGTTTCTATAATTTGGGCCCTCAGCTCCCCTGGGCCAAGCACTATACCACTATGCCAGGCATTCAGATATATGGGTTGTTGAAGTCTCCCATATATCCCTATGGTCCCTGAAATATTACCCTCATTTCACAAACTATGGGTCTGAGCTCAGAATGGCTAAATGGGACAAAGTGTCCAAGGCCTCACAGCCAGTTCCGCTGCTAAGATTCAAACCCAATTTTGTCAGCAGGCGAGCCTTGAGTTTGATTCATAGCTACAGCAGACAGGTCCACAAGCCTTGTGGCAGGAAAGTTAGCCATGACAGTGAACCAAGGATCCCCTTGGCTAGAATCAGTAAACCTCACAGGCCGGGGAAACGGGAATCAGGCTGTGAGGTCTGGAACCAGGATTCAGTGAAAGAATCTGATCACAAGAGAGTTAACAGCCAACTTGCTTTTGGGAGTTTGGTCACATATGTCCCCATGTTCCTCCCATGTTAAGTAACAAAAGTAATTTGACATCAGAAGGGATAATACATAGAGATTCTGTAGTTCACATCAACTTGTGTTATTGAGCACCTATTATGAGACATGAGAGGATGTTATTAGATCCTAGACAATACAAATTTGAACAAGATAAGAGATTCACCTCTAATACATGTCTAATCTAGACAAAATTCTTTCCAAGAAAAGTCTGGAGCAGAATAGAAAACTACCCTTTGAAGTTTATGGCCTTAGTCTCACAACTACTTTTCACAAAATCATAGGTATTCTTTTTACTGGTTATAAAACTGAGAAGGAGTAGAATATTCTGGTTAAAAGCACATTCTCTGGACCAAGACACTTTGGGTTCGGAGACTAGCGCTGCCTCTTATTGGTTATGTGAACTTCACTAAGTTATTTAATCTCTTTCCTCCTCAGTTTTTTATCAATAAAATGTGGGTAGTGATAATATCTAGGGAACCAGAGAGCTGAAATAAAATTTGCAACCTCCGCTTCCTGTCTCACCTGATCAAGAATACATTATCTGGAAAGGTTCTGTGATCCGAGCTGAAAGCTATTTTCAAGTGTAATTATTAGATTCCCTCCTACTGTTGGCAGCACAGACAGGCACTGAATGACATCCTTAGGTATTCTCCACATTTGGCCTGACTCTTATAAAATGTTTGCATTAACTCAGAAATAAAAGCTTTGACTTATTTGCAGAGTAGACTGTCTACCTTAACATGAATGCTCCTCTGGCCCAAGCTCCAGTTTTTGCTTTCCTGGTACCAAAACTGGAAAGTCTCCCCACATCACATCCCTGGCAATGATCTTTTTGTCCCATATGGAGTAAGTTACCATCATAGTTTCCCTCCCTGTCCTGAATCCTTCCACCATCATCTCCAGTGTGCTGTTCCATTGTATACTTTGTCCTTGATAAACTTGTAGCCCCAGCCTCATCATTTTATCACCTTTAAAATACACACACACACACACACACACACACACACAAACTCACACATATGTATATATGAAAACTTTTATACTGCCAGTTAGTTGAGCCCCCATGTCATCTACCTGAGCTACCCTGTTCTGTAGCACAAACCTCTCAGTTAACATGCATTTATTTATGGGCTGCGCAACAAGAGTCCTCAATACTTTTCAAAATATCTTCATGCCCATTATTAAGATAATACAGGCAGGAATCACTGTCTTCATTCTCCAGTTTAAAAAACTCAAGTTCCAAGTTACTATCTATAATAACAGTTATTATTAGTAACTAATTATTACTGATAGAGATGCTAGCAACTAAGATTTATTGGGCACTTAAAAGTCCTTCACTAAGTACTTTACACATCATCCTCTGTTTAAGAAAGAGGAAATAAGTTTCCCAAGAGACAAAGCACCTAAGTAACTCCAAACTGGGCCTCCACTGTAGACCTCTGAAGCACATGGAAGACAATGTGGGCTGGCTATTTCTACTCTCAAGCTCTTCTACATTCTATCTTTAATTTCAGCTTAATTTAACTGATGTTTATTGGATCTGCCAAATAGCAGGCATGTGCGTGACCCAGAGATAAATGAGACAATGTCTCTAGCCTCAAGGAGCTCATTAGTTTAGAGGGGAGGGAAGACACAAATAGAAAGATTAAACACAGAGCAATAAAAGGGTTTTTACAGAAAGGTGACCATATAAATTGTCCTAGGAATGAGGTGCTACTAATAACACTGGAATGATGGGAGTAGACAAAGATGTCCCTGGCAAGCCCAGCAAATCGGCCCCTCTAATACCACAATGCTACTCTAGAAGCTTCCCTACTGTCAGCCTGCTGGACACTATCACTCCATTTAGTGTCTCTGTAATCCATAATACTAAAATTACTAAATTTTCTGTAGAAACGATGAAAAAAAATGTGGACAAGGCATGGACAATTATTGCTTCTTGAAGTGAGTTGAGTTGTACCGACCCAAAGTGAATTGCATTCCAGGAATTATTAACAGATATTGGGTTTAAAATTACAAAAATTGACATGGTGCTATTACCATCTCATAGAAATGTACTTCCTATATTCATGGAGTGCCTTCCATGTCCCTGAACATGCTTGAGGGAACTCTCCCTGCCACCCTGCATTCCACCTACTCTCACCTCCCACAAAAAAAGGGGGATATCAGTGAGCCAAAAAAAAAAAGAACATTAAGAAATTTTCAAAAGAATATTACACAAATAATTAAACTCAAGGCAGGCTGTGTGCATTATAGAACAGCACAGTGTGCCTGTCCTCATCATTTGCTTACCCACACATTCTTCTCCTTCCTCAGTCCCTAGACATTCAGGTCTTTTGCATCTATAAGTGCTTAAACTTTGGCTTCCAGCTATCCAGGCCTTCTCCTCACAGGAAGCCAAACTTTGGTCCCAAAGCAATGGTTGAAACTTCTTCAGCGAGTAGGTCAACAGAGAGGCCAAACCTATAGACTCTCTCTTTATAAAAATATGCACACCTCTCCATCGATTTTCAGGGGTGTCCCCAGTTCTCCAATAAGGCCCTGCTCTGGAGGGCTCATGAGGTTGAATCTAGTTAATCTTTCAGAATTTACCCTCAGCACTTTAATTTAGGGTTTGACATGAGGTAAGCACTTGGTGATACAGAAGTGTAGACATAAGAACATGGAAATGAAACAGGACACAGGTCAGTGGCTGTCTCCAAAGAAGTCTTTCCACTGTGATGTGATGTCATCACATGGGGACTACCAAATGCTGAGAGTGGTTTTCAGCCTTCTAGTCCCAGAAACTGCTGAAAGAATCATTGTCCACAGGAAAGACGCAGATTTCAGAGACCAGGGCACACAGAGGGAGGAACAGATGAAATCATCACACCAACCAGATCAACGTGGGGGTTGTATTATGATCACATTCCCTCCCCAACAGCACCATCCACAGTCATGGCTGTCCTGACAGTGGAGCTACATGTCAGCACAGTGCTTAAAATGGGCTCTGGAATCTTCTCTGACCATCTCACATCCTGATTGATAGGCGCCCTCTTTAAACACATTGATTTGTTCAATCAAATTACAGTCAAATTTTGTTGGCCTGGGAGCCATTTAGTCTCTTGAAGACATTTTACATTTCTCTACAGGCTTTGTTTAATATTTGAAGGTTTTAAAAGATTCCATTTTTAAAAGTTGACCTCCCTGAATATAATTTCTTTTCCCTTATTTCGAAATGTTAGGTGTGAAAAGAATACTTTGCTGTAATTTCCATGCATTACAACACAAACCTGTCAAATGAATGCGATTTACCTTGCTGCTTACCTCCACTCCGATACCTATTAAAATTTCTGCTTCAGTAGTTTCTTGTTTGCCACTCTTTAGTACAAAGGAGAATTTCCCAAGCTTCTAAGTTAATGTGACTTTGAGATTCTCATACTGAACAACCTAATCCACAAATCTGGAGGCACACAAAGAATAACCTGCAGATAGGTTTCTCATTGACCTGCTAAGTATTTCTTAAATTTTTAAATTGGTCCCCTAGCTATTTTCACACAAAAACAGCCATTTCTGTTTTTTTCTTCCAAACAAATCAGAAATTGTGGCCATATTTCCCCCATGTTCTTGTACTGTAAGAATCAGGCAGAGAAGACAAAAAGACACCTTCCAAATAACCCAGGAAGGAGTTTGAACTCCACCCAGTGAGAGGATGCTGTCACAATCCATATCCACACAAGGGATTGAACGCCATGCTTCATGCACGTGGACCACAGCAGCACCCAGGGGCGTGGATGACTCTGTGAACGGCAGGTGGACACGGTGCCAAGTATTGCAATAACATCACGACCACTTCATAAAGTTAAAAGCAAATTCAATTTAAAGTATTTTTTAAAGATACAGTTAGATAAAATAAACCATACAGAAAGGGTATGGATATGAAGAAGACACAACAGAAGACAATGGCCACCTCTACTAGGGCCAGGCAAGGGTGTGACAGGTCGGACAATTACATGCAGGTTATTTTCAGGGTCCCAGTTTTCATCTGGGTGGTGGGTTCGTCACATTATTCTGAAGAACTAATGGAATAACTAAGCTAATGCCACATAACCTGGACAGATAACCAGAGTGCGTCACAGACCCAAGATTATGGATTATCTAATTGGGAATATCTGAAGTCATGGAAGAAAAGAAAAAAATAACCAGCTGGGGTGAGGAAGAGGTGCCTGTGGTAAGGAGCAGGTGCTCTCCTGATTCTTGTTGTCCTTCCCACACTTTATCCTCCCCCTGCCACTAAGGTCAGCAGTGGTCCAGTGCAGTCTGACAATTCACTTTGCACATCTCTCATCTCATCCATTCAGCCCAATCATTAGAGTTACAACCTCTCCCTGGAGGGTATCGGTTCCCCTCCAGAGGTGAGCTTGTCTCCCAGGGGACACTTGGCAATATCTGGAACATTTTGGGGGGAAGTGTCACTCTCAATGAGGTAAAAATTGCTTCTGGCATCTGTTGGGTACAGGCCAAGAATGCCACTACACATTCCACAAAGCAGGGGAAGGGCCCCCTCCCAATCCTCATAAGAAAAACTCATCTGGCCCCAAAGAATGCCCAGGTTGAAAATCCTTGCTTCAAACATTTTGGTTTTCCCCACCTAACCTAAGCAGACCTCTAAGTCCTGCGGCCTACCGTAGCCTCCTCAGTGCCAGAGAACTCGGGACGTTTTGATTTTGAAATCTGCAAAGAAAAAGGACTCATGCTTAACACCCACTGCTATGGTTTGGGTGTTGTTTGACACCATCAAGTGCTCATGTATAGGGAGCACAGCCCCCAGGAGGCAGTGGTGGGAGTGGTGGGATCTTTGAGAGGAGAGGCTAGTGGAAGGTGCTTAGGGCTTTGAATGGGGCACACCCACAGAATAGAAGACTGGTCTTCTGGAGTGAGTTCTGGAGTTTGTTTATAAACACCTGAGTCTGACCCTGGAGTTGTTCTCTGGCTTCCTGTATCTAGATGTTCATGAGCCCTTTCTCCTTGCACACTCCTGCCATCTGCCATGGGGCCCTCACCAGGGTCTGTGCCATGCTATTTGGACTTTGAGCCTCCAAAACTGTGAGTTAAATAAACCTCTTTTTCTTCATAAATAGCCTGCCTCTGAGGTAAATGGATGGCGGTGGAGAAGATAATGCTAAGTGAAGTCAGCCAATCCAGAAAAAACAAATGCCGAATGTTTTCTCTGATATAAAGGGGGATGACTCATTGTGGGGTAGGAAGGGAGAGCATGGGAGGTTTAGATTAATTCTAGATAGGGAAGAGCGGTGGGAGGGAAAGGGAGGGGGCAGGGGATTAGCAAGGATGGTGGAATGTGATGGTCATCATTATACAAAATACTTGAATGAAGATTTGAATTTGGTGCCAACATACCTTTTATATACAGAGATATGAAAAATTGTGGTATGTATGTGTATTAAGAATCGTAACGCAAAAGAAAAAAGGAGTACACGTATAATGGCATAAACTGGCGTGAACATACTTTATATACATAGATACGAAAAATTGTGCTCTGTATGTGTAATAATGATTGTAATGCATTCCACTGTTTTCGTGTATTTAATAAATACATAAATGGCCTGCCTCTGGCATTTCATTATGGTAACAAAAAGTGACTAATAACAACCATTAAGGTCAGCAGTGGTCCAGTGCAGTCTGACAGTTCATTTTGCACATCAGCAAATTGAGGGGCTGAAAGAGGAAGCAATTGCCTACCTGGTCTCTTCTTCCTGCCTCCCTTCCTGACCTCATCTTGGGCCACTCTCCTTCTATCTCACTCTGCCCCAACCATAGGACTATTTACACTTCCTTGAATCCAGCATGCCCTCGCCCACCTTACCATCTTCCCTGGCTACTTCTCACCTCTTTAAGCACCCTTTAAATGTTTGCTTCTCAGATCTCTTAGCCAATCATCCTATGTCATTAAGCCCCTGATCTCATACACCATTTTTAATACTTTGTAGCAATGTCACAATTAGCAATTTGTATATTTATTTTTGCTTGCTTTTCTGTGTTTCTTCCTTTCTTCCTCCACTAGCAACTAGACTTTTAAGTTCTGTCAAATTAGAGCCACTCAAGTTTGTTTCCACCGAGGATATTATCTGCATGTAGTGCGCACTCAATAAATACTTGATGAATTAATTAAAAAAAATAAGTGACTATACTAAAGGAAGAAGGGAAGGAAAAAGAAGAAGGATGTAGGGAGAGATACAGGGAGAGAGGAAACAAAAATTAAATTCTTTCCTTATTCCTAGCTCAACAGATTCAAGTGGATTTTCTTCTTGAAATGAATAATAAAATCAGTCTCCTGGTGGGGAAGGGAGAAAACATAAGCAACCCCCAGATACTGCACTGTGCCTTGGACCATTAGGAAATGTTGAGTTGTCCCTGTCATTTTCATGACATTCAAGCTCATATCTAAGGCCATCTTTGTTGAATGAGTGCTTGCATTTTTGCTGTTTCTTCCTCTTTATAGTCTGTCTCCATGAGACACAAAGATGGTAAAGGTAAGACTGAGTTTCACAAAACCACTACTTTCAACAGAGCCAACCAAGGACCTGAGCTGGAAGGAACCAATGGTTGGACACCTGCTTTAGGCTGCTGTTCAGGCCTAAAATGTGTGTTCACAGTCATTATTGTGTGAACTGGGCTGATTTTCCAGTCTCATACATTATTTTACAAAATACAATTACTAACAAAAGCAAGAAACTCCAAGGACCTCTTGACAGCTAGGTCTCATTTTCCATTAACAATGCTCACAGCTATTGAGAGGTGACACAAGAAGGCTGTGAGGAGATCCTTAGGAACCAAGTGGCCATGCTGCTATTCTCTGCCTGGTGGCAATGTCACTTAACCCAATTGCATTTCCCAATTTGGAACGTCATTTCTCTCTCATTCCTAAATGAGGCATGTCACTTCTCTCGTCATGGAAAAACTGGACTCCCAGTTTCTCTTGCCACAATGGCCTTACCTCATGTGATTGCTGTGAGACTCAGTGGAAGACACCTGTCAGGCCCCAGTGCCCAGGAAACCACCATAAACATGTTCCAGCACAACAACCTCCAACACAAAGCCTGTGCTTCCATTCAATTAAAATTTATCTACTATAGCTCAGGCTATGAGTAAAGTATGTCTGCCAAAGATAAATTTTTCACCCTCGAAGGACTAACAGAGGAGATGATGAATTAAAAAAATAACGATAATTCAGGCCAGAAAATATTAATGCCATATGAGAAGCACAAAGGAAAAAATTAGTTTTAAATGATGAAGAGATCATAGTGAGATGATAATTAAGAAAAGCCTTCCAGGAGAATTGCTACTTGAAATTGACTTGGAGAGAATCGGTAGAATTTCAATAGTTGGAAAAGGAGGGGAGGAAAGGGAGCCTTGGAGTGGAGGAGCTAGTCCTCAGCAATGGTGCTGAGTCTGGAAACAGAGTACATCTAAGGACAAGTTTAACACATTTCGGGAGGTCAGTGCACCACGGCATTAGTTAACCCAGTCTCATGTGGTTTGATAATGCAACTTTACAAGGGACTCTGGGGTCCTAAAATGTATAACTGCTCTATCTTATGGTTAGACAAATGAAAGCTTACTAAACCCTGGAAAATAACACCCACATCTTTCCCCACCACAACCACAAGTGGACCTCTCTTGATTGCCCTGAGTTAGTATTTCCAGGAAAAGTCAAGGGCAGAGGTTGCTGCCTATGGGCATTTCACAAGAGGTAAACTCTGATTATGGAAGTGGGCAGGACAGATGAGCTTGGGGCTTTAGTTTTTTATGACTAATCAGAGTTTCCTTCTCTTAGCCCAGGATGCTGTCAGCATAAACTCATTCTTATCATAATAGTTAGCTGGCAGAAAAGCAACCCATCCCAATCACTGGCACCAGACAAAGTGGTAACACCCTTCCCTGTAAATGTTCACCCAAACTTGGATTGAAGGTCATGAAAACTCACAGTTCCTGTAAATAATAACTTCATATTATGCTCCCATCTCTTTAAATAAACATTTTCCTATATGTGGTTTTAATTCTCAAGCTTATAAAGTAGGTAATATGAGCTGCAGATCAGAATAAGGAAGATCAGGTTCAAGGAGGTTAAGAATGTACCCAGAGTCACCCAGCTGGTAGGTAACAAAGCCACATCCTTCTTAATTCAAGCTCTTCCCACCCCACAGGACTGCCTCTCATGAAGATACTCCCTCCTCCTTGCTCCCTAATATTCTCATCTGCAGGTGTCAGAGGGGGACAGCTCTTGAACACTTGCTGATTATTCACATTTGAGCTAATGGATGTGCTGCCCAGACAAGTTCTCAGGTTCCCCTTAAACAGGTTTCCACAAGCTTCAAACTGCAGAGTGAGAAGAAAGAGGCAGGAGGAACTCCACCCAACAGCCAGACAGTAGTTTCTGCAGACAGCATTCTAATCTCTCGCTCTGGTGATCTTGGGCAAGAGGCATTTCTAGGCTCTCCTGTGATGCTGAAATTGAAACTGCTCTTGCTGGACATGTCCTTGGCAAGGTAAGAAACAGGTTTGGGTTTTGTGCCCAGTGCCTGGCACAAAGCAACCAAAACCCTTGGGATTTCCAGAATAACAGGAGTGTATTTGGTTATTCGGACTGAGCCCGTTTCAGCCAGACCTGAGTTTACACAAAGGTATACACATATGTGTCAGGAAACCCTGAGGTTGGTTACACTTGGTGGACTCCTCAACAGCTTTAGGATGTGGGCTGGTGGCCAGAGGTGCCAACCATGTGCTTAGAGGGCTGGAACTTCAGCCCTACCCACCCTCACCTCTGGGGCAGATAGAGGCCAAAATCAACTTCACTTTTGCAATCGAACTTCAATAAAACCCCCATATGACAGGATCAAAGAGCCACAGGGCTAATGAAGACATCCAGACCAGGAGAGAATCATACCCAAATTCATGGAGACAGAAACTTCTAAGCAAGGGACACTTCCAGACCTTACCCTATGTACCTCCTCTTCTAGCTATTCATTGTATCCTTCATAATAAGCCAATAATAAGTAAGGAAAATGTTTTCCAACGTCTCATGCACCATTAGCAAATCATCAAATATGAAAGGGTGAAAGGTATGGAAACCACTCCACTTTGTACCCAAATCAGACAAAAATATGGGTAACCTGGGGACCTGCCTGACACTGTGCCTGGCATCTGAAGTGGGGTTAGTCTTGGGGACTGAGCCTGTAAACCTCTGGAGTCGGCACCAACTTTGGGTTGAATTGCAGGACAATCCAGAGGAAAAAAACAGCTCAACATTTGAGAGACAATAAGAGTACAAAATGGATCTGGTGCAGCCACCCCATCCAGGCAGCCTACTCACCACACGGTGCAAAGAACCAAGACGGGGAGTGAGCAAAAGAAAAGACAGCTCATTAAAGACCGAGGCTTAAGGCCTGGAGCTGCCACTTGTGAATCTTACCATCTGGAAGTTTCTACCCCTTCTATGAAATAAGAATAAGAACTCTTACCTCCCAAAACTATCCTAAGAGTGAAATGGGATAAAAAAAAATTGTGAAAGTTTTATTCAAACATGAGTTGATATTTTGACAGGAAATCGACTGAAGGCTGCCTGATAAATGCTCAGGGACCCCTGGAAAGTCATTGGCCCTTCATGTGGTTCAGATCTTAGGTCCCCTCACCTCACAAGCTGCAGTATGACCCAATCACTCTAGCACACCTCCTTTTAAATCCCCATGGAGCTTTTCTCTCTCTTATATTTAAGTGTGTGTGTGTGTGTTTGTGAGTGTGTGTGTGTGTGTGTGTGTGTGTGTGTGTGAGAGAGAGAGAGAGAGAGAGAGAGAGAGAGAGAGATGGCTAGAATGTACATTTCCAAAGAGCCGAAGAGCTTCGGTCTGTCTTGTTGATGACAGAGTCGGGGCAGGTAGCAGAGCTGTTTCTGGCACACAGTAAACCCCCTGATATTTTTTGAATGAATGGACAGCTTAGATGACACTGTAAGGATCTCAAGGTAAGGACGTAGATGGGACTATTAGTAGACTGGTGAGTAGAGAGGCCAAATATGATCATCATACATTGTTAGCACCTGATGATTGCTTAGCAAGTATCAATGAAACTCATTGTTTTTCAAAGAAAGCCAAGATCCTAAGAGAAGTCTCATAATAGGATGCAAAGGGAAAAAAAGCACAGGAAGAACAATGATCTTCTTCCAAAGTCACTCTTCTGCTCTTCCACCAGTGGGGGATGTGTCTGGACATTGAATCTCACCCCCTGGTATCACTATCACTATCTGTCTGTATCCCCAGGTAGCATTAGTCATTTAACATATGATTTTAGAAAATGAAGAACGTCTCATAATCTCTGAGAAAGAAAAGGCTCAGAGATGATCAAATGATACATTCTTTTTAGGACATCTTCAACAAACGCTGTCCTGACTTCCACATCTGGAGTGAAGCAAACTCCTTACTGGGAAACCTGCTACATCTTCAGATAGTCCTGCTAGCAACCCACCGTGCTGTGGGCCAGACACGAGGCTAGAGCCCAGAAGGCGGACTCCAAGCCCCCTCCCTTCTCTACATACATTTCTCTGTCAACCCAAACAATTCCGCTCCTATCTGTCTAATATATGGATTTTCCATTAGAAGTTTGTGATTAAACAAGGATCCATGTAGATACGGTCATTTTGAAAATCACTACATTACCAAGCTCTCCTGATGAGATAGCCTGATATATTTTCCAAATGAAGGAAAATTGTGAAAGAAGCGAATGGAAAGCATGCCACAGACCACAACTTCTACCCTTTTTAGTACGTAGGGGGAGCTTTCTAACATTACTGATGAGTAATAACTTACTAAAGGTATTTTTGGGTCAGGCACACCGTTCTCGCCCACAGTCCCCACACTGGGAGGGCTGAAGCGGGAGGATCACTTGAGCACAGGAGTTCAAGATCTGTCTCAAAACAAATAAACAAATAAGTCACTTTTGAAAGCAATTTGGTATCATATAGTAAGAGTGAAGTGATAGGTACCATGTGACTCAGCAATGTCATTCCGGGCATATTCTCTACAGAAACACCTCCTTGTTTGTACCAGGATACACACACGAGAGACGTTCAAAGCTGGATACAATTCAAAGGTCCATCAACAAAGAAACCAATTTTTAAAGGATGGTTTTACTGAGATATATTCTGCCATAATTAAAATTTTTAAAAAGTCAATTTTATGCAATAATAAGGACCTATCACAAGAATTTAAAAAGCAGAAGTAGCAAAACATGAAAGAATATAGCTCGGTTTCAATTATATACAGTTGAAAAATATTGTTTGGGGATGCCTATGTAGATGGGAAAGACATTTGAGAGGCAAGGAAATGATAATTACAGAAGTCATGTGAAAGGGTGTCTCCAGATTGGAGAAGAGCAATGGGCATGAATTATTAACTAGCATCCCAGGAGAGCCTGAAATGATAGTGGTGTTGTTCTCTGACTTAGACAGTGATCACATGGGGTTTTATTTATAATTAAATTGGTTTTGCATATTTTTACACCTTTATATAACCTTTTTAAAAATGCCACATACTCTCAAATTACTGGAATCTATGTTTGCTCATGGGGCCCATATCAATGCTTGATGGGCATGTGAGTCCGTGCATCCACAGCAATAACTCTAAGACTTATCAAGAGTTGTGGTCCAAGGCTGGGGCTGTAGCTCAGTGGTAGAGAGCTTGCGAAGCACTAGGTTCGATCCTCAGTACCATATAAAAATAAAAAGATAAAATAAAGGTACAATTAAGCAATAATTTAAAAAAAAAAGAGTTGTGGTCCATAAGTTTGCAATGACTAGTATCAGGGAAAAAAACTGTCCTGGCTTAGATTTGGGAATCTTAGAGTTTCATGTGAATTTTCATCCTTTTAAACACCCCCTCCCCACCCTTGGGGCCCATTTCTCCAGCTGCAATAGAAAGGGATGAATTTATATGATTTTGTGATACTTGTAGCTCTTATAGCAATAGGAATGTGCTGTGTATCATCCCTGTGATAGACCGCAATCCTCTCATAGGTGTACATCCAAGGTCAAAGACTCTTCCAAGGAGATCCCTACCTGCATTTTAAAGCTGCCCATGTGATCTTCAACATTCAAACTCCAATTTTTTGTTTATGTACTGGGGATTGAACTCAGGGGCACTTGACCAGTGAGTCACATCCCCAGCTCTATTTTGTATTTTATTTAGAGACAGATTCTCACTGAGTTTCTTAGTGCCTTGCTTTTGCTGAGGCTGGCTTTGAACTTGTGATCCTCCTTCCTCAGCCTCCCAAGCCTCTGGGATCACAAGCCTGTGCAATTGTACCCAGCCCAAACTCTGGCATTCTTTTAGGGGAAAATAAAGGATGGTTTCTTCTGCACTGTTTGTACAAATAGGTGCTCACCATGTTATGGAGACCACCTGCTTGAGAACTGTCAGAAAGTCTCTGACAAGAACATGTCACATGCAGGAAGCCCCACGGGCCCCAGGAATGGGAAGAAGCTTGCCACTGCTTGACTGCCTAGCCATTATGCCATATTAGTCAACTGGACATCAAAATAAACCAGTGTGCCAAGAGGACCTGAGTCACTTTTCTAACTGTGTTTGGACTTGAGCATAGCCATGAAGAAGGATCCTTGAAAGCCTTCGGATGGCACCATCAAGCTGAGTGAGGCATGGTTCTGGTTTTAACTGGTAGAAAAGAAGCCCCCTTATCTTCTGGAGAATTTAAATTAAATGACAAAAGTGGAAACTGGTGACATTGGAATGGGTAAAGAGAAAGTGAATGACTTGTCAATAATGGAAAATTGCAACTCTAGATAGAGCAAAGGGGAGGGAGGGGAAGGGAGGGGGCATGGGGGTAGGAAAGATGGTGGAATGAAGTGGACATCATTACCCTAAGTACATGTATGAAGACATGAATTGGTGTGACTTTACTTTGTGTACAACCAGAGATGTGAAAAATTGTTCTCTATATGTATAATATGAATTGTAATGCATCTTGCTGTCATATATAACAAATTAAAAATTTAAAAATAAATAAATAAATAAGAATGGAAAATTGTGGCTTGGTGCAGTGGTGCGTGCCTGTAATCCCAATGGCTCCGAAAGCTGAGGCAGGAGGTGGGGAGTTCAAAGCCAGCCTCAGCAAAAGTGGGGCACTAAGCAACTCAGTGAGACCCTGTCTCCAAATAAAATACAAAATAGGTCTGGGGATGTGGCTCAGTAGTCAAGTGCCCCTGAGTTCAATGCTCGGTACTCAAAAAACAAAAGACTGGAAAATTGCTTGGGAGAATTGTGGAGCATAAAGAAGACCAGAATTTCTGCTTTTTAAAAATTCTCTACTCACCTGATCCAAGGTAATTCAGGACATTAAATGCTGGGTCAGATAATTATAATTATCTCAGAGATTACCTATACTTTCATTATTCTAGAAGCAATACAAGTAGATTTTATAGATCAGAAAAATATTCTTTAAAAAACTTGACATTCCCACCACCTAGAGATCACCCCAATTAACAACTTAGTTCATACTCTGCTTTTCTTTTATCAAAATTAAATCACACTGTAAATGCTATTTTATAATCTGTTTTTTTTATTCCAAGGCCTCTATTTTTCTAGATCAGTGAATATTTATCCCACAGGAGAATGGCAAAAAGTCGTCAAAGTTTTTGTTGATAAGGAACTTAATTTTTGTTTTATTATTTTACATTCTGATAAAAATTTTACATGTGATTTTATGTCAATTTACGTTTGAATCTAAAGCAAACAAAAGAAGGAATTTCCTTAGTATAGTGCTTGAGATCTTTTTCATATAATGGCACTCATAGAAAAATGATAATATTTGCACAGCATAGATCAGGTGAATGAATACAGTTGTTTGAAGCTGGAGGAGACCACTATCTTAACATTCCTGCAAACTCCCCAGGGCCATCTGTGATACTGCAGTTCCATAGCCAGGCCTCACCTGCATTTAGAGCAACACAATAACTTTCTCTCATTTCTTTGTGTCTAATCAGAATCAAATCGGGCAAAGCTACACTTAAAATGAATATGTCACCATAACTACTCACCATTCCTCCAGATGTTCTATGCTGTCTCTCTGCTTTTATTCAAGCAGATTTTTTTAAATGTTTTTTGTTTTGTTTTGTTTTGTTTTTGCTTTCCAAATGTCAAGCCCCACTTTTTTGCTCTGTCTCCTGGGGTGGGGGAGATCTCTTAGCAATCTTTAAGTGTACTATTCAGATGAAGCTTTGTCCATGACACCTCCTCTATCAGAATTAATCACAAGTTCCAAATCAAACATTACCTACACCCTTCCCCCTCTCTCTCTGGATCACTACTACATCATTATGCGTTCAGTTGTGTGACTCAGAAATCTAGGAATTTCCATTAATATTCTCCACCTCGTTTCTCAAACATCTAATTAGTCCAAGGCCTATTGATTATCTTCCAGATATTTCTCAAGCCCTGACATTCCATTCCCTTGCTCCAGCTCTGATACTACTGCCTTACTAGTTCAGCCTCTCACTGGAATCACTACAAGAGCCTCTGCGTCCAGCTCCACCTCTGTCTGAGGTTGTCCACTCCACTACAATGTGAGCTTTCTAAATAAAGGTCTGATTTTTCACTTCCCTGCTACAGTGACCAATTGTCCTCACTTCTCCAAGACTGAGGGTTGGGAGGTTTTTGGTACTAATTCCTGGAAAGTTTGGACAAACAAATGAAGTTGACCCTGTACTTAGAACTCTTAAATCCCTTTAGGATGCATGTAAAGTTCTATCTAAACTTCCCATTCTATTTTTTTTTTTACTTTAACTCTCTGTTCTCCCTGTCCCACTCCACCACACACCACATACACCCTGCACACCAGCTCCGTCAAGCTGCATTCAATTCTCCTAATGGAATGTGCTTTGTTCCTTTACATCTCAGTACCCCTGGACACTGTGTCTCCTTAACCTGGAACATCCTTTTCCTTATCTTGGCTTGCCGGTAAACTCCTGTCCATCCTTTGAGATTCTTTTCAAATGGCACTTTTCCACCAAAGCCACACAGAGGCTGGCTATAGCTTCCTCTGGGTTCTCACAGCACCTGTGTGTGCTGTTATCACAGCACAAACCTGCTGCACCACATTCTCTGCCACATATTGAGATATGGGCTTTTGTCTGCCTAATGCCTGAAACAGGGACTTGCCCAGAACAAGTGTTCAATAAACAAAAGAAGAAGGAAGGGAGGGGCTAGATAAGTATGCTGACAGTATTTACCTCAATCACTTTGCCTCCTGTAAAGAATTTGTGGGGTTTTCTAAATTGATGTGTAATAATTGTACATAGTCATGGGGTACAGTGTGACAAACAACACAGTACACAATGTGTGATGATCAGATCAGGGCAATCAGCATATCCATCACCTCAAACATTGATCATTTCTTTGTGTTGGAAATATTCAAAAGCCTAGCTATTTCAACAGATATAATAAATTATAATTAACTATAGTCACCTTACTGTGCTAGAGGACACTAGAACTTAATCCTCCTGTCTTTTTGTACCTGAAAGCCCACTTCCTTTGTCCTCCCTCCCTCCCTCCCTCCCACTCTTCCCAGTCTCTTAAAATGATCATTCTACTCTCCAGTTTCTATGAGATCAACAATTTTTTTCCCAAGTGAGAACACATGGTATTTATCTTTACGTTCTTGGCTTTTTTTCACTTATTATTTTTTTCCACTTATTTCCAGTTCCATCCACACTGTAGCAAATGACAGGATTCTATTCTTTTGCATGAATAATATAAATCATGTCCCACTACATATATGCATCACATTTTCTTCATCCATTTATCAGTTGATGGACACTTTGGTGGCTTCGGTTTCTTTGGCTACAGTGAATGGAGCTGCAGTCTAACATGGGAGTGCAGATGTCTCTGTGACATATTAATCTCATTTTCTTTTGATATATACCTAGGAGAGGGATTACTGTATCATAGGATAGTTCTGTTATTAGTATTTTGAGGAACTTCCATAGTACTGATTTATATTAGAACCTGTGTTTCAATTAGTTGAATAAAATGTACTAGTCCCCCTTAGAGAGTTAGATCTTTGAGGCAGGGACAGAGCTTTATCTATTTTAAACCTGCACAGCATCCAGTATGCAGGGCCTTATTGCATTTGTTCAATTTATATAGTTTGGGTATTGTCTAAGGTTGAGAAAAGATGGCTGATGTGGAGGTCTCTGCTGAAGGATATATCAAGAGGAATTACAGGGATGTGTAGATGTGGTCTAAATGTGTGGAGTCCGACCCCTTACTCACTGTGATTGCCATGTGTTTACCTTTAGAGCAGCCAAAGCTTCCCCAGGGGTAACCTCTTTATCACTAAAGGAGTGTAAAGGGTTGAAATCTCCCACCAAAACCAGGCACCAGAAACTGCTGAAACAGCTCTTTCCACAACTAGATAATAAATTCTCTGCTAACTGTGAGAAAATGAGCCTTTGCTTAATGTCATACAGCTGCTACCTCTAAGTCATAATATCTAGACAGATAGACATTAAAAATGGCACCACCAACCCTGTGCATCAGGATCACATCGACATATGTTAAAATGAAGATGCCTGGGTTGCTACCCCCAGTCTCTCGAGGTAGGGCCAGAGGACCAGAACATTTCCCAGTGCTTCAATTGATCCTTATCACAATGGTATCTGGGAGCTGCTGATGGATACAGCAAAGGAAAGGACACTCTTTCATTTGGACAGATGATATTTCTTTTGTGAAAGAGTTGATGTGGATCCAATTTCTAAAAAGTGCTAACATGAGGCCGGGTAGGTGGCATGTGTTGGGCACATATTAGCCAAGACCGTTCCTATAGTTGGAGTTCCTTAGTGAGAAGAACATGCCATTTTTACCTCTATGTTCAGCATGGCACTTTAGCATCCAGAATAAGAACTTACAGAAGATAAGTCCTTAGAAAACTGAATTACACCAAACTTTGGATAGTTTTGAAAAAGACTGGAGGGAAATCTAAGAGCAAGGTGTTATTTTTGCCTCTTAAATTGGCCATGATATTTGGCAAGCACTGAAAGCTGGCCAGAGGGCAGTTCCAGGCATTCTTGAACAAAAGTGTTTGGAACATTCTTGAGGTGGCAACAACTTTGAGCAAAGCAGTTAGTAAATTTATCAACAGCCTTCAAAATGTTCATAACTTTTTGTGTAGAATTGCAATCATTGTTTATAGGAATCGATCTTAAAGAAATAATCTGAAATGAAAAGGTGTAATTCTCCAAATATTTTATATACAAGTTTAAGACTCACAAATACACTGCAGAGAACTTTCAATTGGAAGAAAGACTGAGTGAATTATGGCACTTCTACAAAACGGAATACTGTTCGATCATTAAATTTATGTTTACAATACATTTTAATAGCATGAGGAAATATTTATAATGTATCAAGGTGAAAAGGCATTTATAATTTAAGTTCAGAAATATAGAAGATGTTGTATGTAGGAAAAAAGCTGGAAGAAAATATATCAGGTGTCAAACATGAAAGAATCAAGAGAGATGTTTACTTATTTCCTGATTGTTTTCTGTGCTTTTCAGAAAATTATAAGTAAAAATAAAGAAGCAAAAAAAATTATTATAAATAAGTGTCACTAGACTTCCACTTCTGAAAACATACATTTAGTATTTCCTGTTTCTACCAATAAGTTCCACTAAAATCCCAGAATGTTATGTAGGAGAAAAAAATTAAGAAGATGACCCTAGTAGAGAGAAGAAAGAGTGACCTTAGAAATTAAGCAATGAATGACATAGTGGTCAGTTCCTGGGGTTTCTCTTCTGCCTTACATATACCATGCTCAGAGCTGAAGAAGATGGCAACTCAGAAACAGAACAGAGTGGAGGGGGAGGGTGGGGGAAGGGGGGGAAGGGGGGTGGGAACAGGAACAAAACACCACAAGAAAAACTAGCTCTCATTAGCCAAAAGAGCAGAAAAGGGGCAGCTAGCAAGACAGAAAACTTCAAGACAATAACCACTCTATTTCAGCCAAACACCACAGAAAAAGTGTGACCTGTCCCCACTTACCACCAAAGACAGGCTAAAAACCTGTGCTTTAGCTCCCCTGCAAGATGCTGTCAGAGAAGGTCGAATAGGAAGCTAGGACTTTGATTTGAGTACCCTTGCCCCTCTGACCATGTGACGCCTGGCCCTCCACCCCCACCAGTCTAAACAAGGCTTCTCTTTCTGTCCGTGCTGAGATGTTGCCAGAGGAAACCTAGTAGGGTCAGGACTTTCCCATCCCCCCACCACCAAGGCATCAGAGGAAGCCATCTGGGAACAGCAGTGAAGCACTTCTAATCCTTACAGTGAGGGAGCTGTCAGTGGAGGCCCAATGGACAGCGTACATTTTACTCTCACCTAGCCCCTCACCCAGGCTTCACATGTCAGTGGAGGCTGAGTGGACAGCCCCAACTCCTCCCACCAGTTACTAATAATAGGACATCACCATGTTCTTCTCCTACTGGAATAATGTCAACAGAAGCCAACTATGACATAAGTTTTTTTTTTTTTTTTTTAATATTTATTTTTTAGTTCTCGGCGGACACAACATCTTTGTTTGTATGTGGTGCTGAGGATCGAACCCGGGTCGCACGCATGCCAGGCGAGCTTGCTACCGCTTGAGCCACATCCCCAGCCCTATGACATAAGTTTTAAATAAGCTCCAGAGTCCCATAACATAATTCCCAGAAGTTTCAGGTTTTAATTTGAACAAATCAGTCAGTTATCATTTCAAGAACCAGAAAGGTCTCAAATTGAAAGAAAAAAGACAAACCATACATGCCAGCATCGAGGTAACAGACATGTTATAATTATCTGATAAAGATTTTAGGGGTCATGGCTCAGCAGTAGAGCACTTGCCTAGCTCATGCAAGGCCCTGGGTTTGATCCTCAGCACCACATACAAATAAATAAAATAAAGGTATTGTGTCCAACCAACTACAACTAAAAAATAAATATTGAAAAAAAAGATTTTAAAGTAGTCAGAATTAAAATGCTCCAATTACATGCACACTTAAAACAAATGAATAAAATAGAACATATCAGAAAGAATATAAGATATAAAGCATAACCAAATGGAAATTTTAGAACTGAATAATACAACACCTGAAATTTTAAAACTCAGTAGATGGACTCAGAAGCAGTATAGAGGAACAGAGCAAATAATCAGGGTGTGAAAGAGAAAAATAAAAATTATCCAATCTAAACTACAGAGAAAAATTCACTTTAAAATTTTTCACCAGAGACTCAGGGACCTGTGAAACTATAGTACTATAGCAAGACATCTGACTATTTAGGTCATTGGAATCCTGGAAAGAGAAAATAAAGAGGAAATAATTGAAACTCAAAAAATCAGGGCTGAAAACTTACAAATTTAGTAAAAGACATAAACTTACAAATTCAAGAAACTGAATGGACCCCCAAAAGAATAAGCACAAAAAAAATACATGGAAAGAAGGATAATAGTCATTACCTATAGAATCTAACAACAAAGAAGAGAAATCTTAAAAGCAGTCAGAGACCTGCACTCAAAGGGGAAAACAATTTGAATGACTACATATTTTTCACCAAAAGCCATAAAGTTCTGAGGGAAGTTACCCAACACACTTCAAATGTTTAAAGAAGTAACTGTGAACATTTTTTTTCATATATTTTTTGACCATTTGTATTTCTACTTCAGTGAATTGCCTTTTTAGTTCCTTTGCCCATTTATTGATTAGGTTATTTGGGTACTTTTTTTTTCAATGTTAAGTTTTTTTAGTTCTTATAAATCAGCATACTACAGTGATGCAGCCACATCAATGTTTATAGCAGCTTGATTCACAATAGGCAAGTTATGGAACTAACCTACATACCCTTCAACAGATGAATGGATAAAGAATGTAGTATATGCACACAGTGGAATATTACTTAGACAAAAAGAAGAATGAAATTATGGCATTTGCTGGTAAATGGATGGAACTGGAGACTATCATGCTAAGTGAAATAAGCCAATCCCCCAAACACCCAAGGCCAAATCTTCTCTCTAATATGTGTATGCTAACACACTATAAGGGGTGGGGATGGGAGGGAAGAACAGAAGTTTATTGGATTATACAAAGGGGAATGAAGGGAAGGGAGGGGAATAAAAATAGGAAAGACAGTAGAATGAATTAGACATAACTTTCCTTCACTCATATATGAATATACAACCAATGTAACTTCACATTATGAACACCCACAAGAATGAGATCCTAACTCGAATGTGTTATACTCCACACATGTGTAATATGTCAAAATATACTCTACTGTCATGCATATCTAAAAAAACAAATGAAAAAAGAAGTAACTGTGAATGCAAAATCCTTACCCAGTCACAGTATCCATCAGAAATGAAAGGTAAACTAATGCATTTTCAAATGAAGAAAAACTAAGGTAATTTGTGACCAGTACACCAAACCTAGATAAAATTCTCCAAATAAAAGGAAACAATGAAAAAAGGAATCTTGGAATATCAGAAAGGAAGAAAGAACATGAGAAGCAAAATTAAAGATAGGCTTTTTTCTCCTCTTGTGTTTTCTAAATTAAATTTGATGATTGCAATAAAAATAATAACAAAAATAGATATTGTAATTTATGATTGATGTGTTTCTAAATATACACTTAGAATAGTTAAGACAGTTATAAAAGGGGAGGGTAATAGGATAAAAAGATTAGGCTGTCTAAATTTTATTTAATCTGTTAAAGAGATTATACCAGAAAACTTTATATTATGTGTATACAATGTAATATTTAGAGCAATTACTCTTTACTTAAAACAGAACTCTAAAGATTATTCTAGAGACCCATAAAAGGCAGGAAAAAGAAAATATAAACAATAAAACAGAGCAAGCAAAATTCAAAAATTAAAGGGTAGACATAAATTCTAGTATATTAATAGTTACATTAAATATAAATAGCCTAAATTCATCAATTAAAATACAGAGATCATCAGTATAAATTATAAAATATTATAACCCAACTATCATAGTGTACAACTTACTTCAAATATAAAAGTATAGATGGGTTGAAATTAAAAGATGTAAGATCTATCAGGTAAACATTAGTCAATAAAGTAAAGCAAGAGAGGCTATGATGTAGAATAAACAGACATTAGAACAAAGAAAGTTACAATAAACACAGAATAACATTATGTAATTATAAAGGTTAAATCTACCAAGAAGACGTGGCAATCCTAAATGAGCATGCACCAAAGACAACTGAAACAATGTCAGGCAAAAACTGATAGAAATAAAGGGAGAAATTAACAAATTCATAATTATAGTTTAGGACTTTAACATTCCTTCCTTAATGATTCATAAAACAACTAGACAGAAAATGAACAATAATATAGAAGACCCAAGAACATCATCAACCAAAAGTGTTAAATTGTTCTGTATAGAGCTCTCAACCCAACAACAGCAGGCACTCATTCTTTTCAAGTGCTCGTGGAATATATGTCAAGATAGGCCACATCTTAGGCCATAAAGCAAACCTCAACAAATTCAAGAGTTAAATCTATACTAACTGTTCTCCAATTGTAAGAAAATAAAACTAGAAATCAGTAACAAAAATTTAAAAGGAATATCTCCAAATCCTTGGAACCTAAACAGCACATTTCTAAATATTCATGAGTAAAAGAGAAAAGTCTCAAGAAAAAATTTTAAATCCATTGAAATGGATTTAAATAAAAGCACAACATAACAAATTTGTGGGACACAGCTCAAACTGTGAAATAACATGAAATGTGCTACACACAAAACCAATATGTATAGCGCTAACTACATAGATTAGGAAAGATGGAATTCCCAACAATAATCCCTCCTTAAGAATCTAGAAAAAGAAGAGAAATTTGACCAAAAGTAGCAATAATAAGAACAGAAATCAATGAAGTTACAAACAAAAATAGAAAAATCAATAAAGAAATGAGATGCTTCTTTGAAAAAATCAACAAAATTGATAAACTACTAGCAAGAGAAGGAAAGAAACAAAAAATTACCAATATCATGGATGAAATAAAAAAATAAAAAGAAATACCATTTCAATGAGAAAAACAATTCTACTTGCATAAATCTGACAACTTAAAAAAAGGACCAATTTCTTGAAAAACACAACCTACAACTCAATGTAAAATAGATAATTTAAATAACTCTCTATACTACTAAGAGAATTGAACTTGCACTTTTTAAATTCTCAAAAAAAAAGATAGTTTTGCCAAAAAATTCTACCAAACTTTTAAAGAACTAACAACACTTTAATCCAATCTCTTCCAGGATAATTATAGGATAGAACATGTCTCAACTCCTTATATGAAGTTGGCATAACCCTAATTAAAAAAAGAAATCAAAGACAGCGAAGAAAAACAAAAAGAAAACTCCAGACCAACATCCCTCAGGAATATAGAAGCGAATGTCCTTAACAGATATTAGCAAAGAGAATTCAGCAACATTAACAGAATTATACATCCTAACTAAGTGGGGTTCATTCTAGGGATGAGAGGCTGTTTCAACAGCTAAAATAAATTCAGTCAATATTAATTTAATAGACAACCATTTTAACAGAGTAAGGAAGAAAAATCACATGATCATATCAATCAATGCAGAGAATGACTAAATTTCATATTCACTCATGATAAGAACACTCAGAAAAATAGGAATAAAAGGGAACTTTCTCAACTTGACAAGAAGCATCGTTAAAAACCTACAGTTAACATATTCAATGGAGAGAGACTGAATATTTTCCCCATTTGAAATACTGATGAAAGAAATCAAGGAAGAATTAATAAATTGAGAGACGTTCCATGTTCATGGTTTGGAAACATGCTTTGGAAACATGGCTTTTAGTAAAGATTTTAATTTTTTCCAAATTTATAAATGGATTCAATGCAATATGTACCAAAATTCCTATAAATATTTTTATAGATTATAAATAAGATAATTCGTAGATTTATAGAGAAAGATCAATAAAATTTAATCAATAATAATTTCAAAAAAATAGGAAAGATGTGGGAGCAATCAGTCCACTTGATTATATGGGTGCTATAATCAAGATTGTATAGCACTGGCACATAAATCAATGAGATAGAGTAGAAAACCAAGACAGACTTCCACAGGTATACCCAATTTGACACATGGGCAAAAGCAATTCAGTGAAGAAGAAAATAGAACAGTCTTTACAATAAATGCTGCTCAAACAACTAGACAAGCATAGATGAAAAAGAAGAAAGGAAGGAATCAGGGAGGGAGGGAGGGAAGGAAGAAAGGCAGAAAGAAACGTAAGTCTCAAACACCTTATCCCCAAATTAATTCATAATGGATTACACAATATAAAACATAAAACAATAAGAAAAAAATTGAAGAAATACCTATAGCTAGCCAAAGAATTCTTAAACTCAAAAACATCTTAAGTACTGCCCATAAAAGGAAAAACTGATATACTGGACTTCATCAAAATGAAAAAAAGTTTTGCTTTGTGAAAGAGCCTATGGAGTGGAGAAAAAGGAAAACTTATGATAGGAAGAAAATGTCTACAAAACACACTTGGGAACAACCAGATATCCATCAATGGGTGCATAGTTAAATAAACTATGGCATATGAAATATTACTCAGCAATAAAAATGAACCAACTTGATACACCACAATAACCTGGATCCTCCTCTAGCGCAGCTGAGTTTTTAAAAATCCATTTCCAAAGTCACATGCTATATGATCATATTTATATAACATTCTTGAAATGACAAGATCATAGAAAAAGAGAGTAGATTCGCAGTTGCCAGAAATCAAGGAAGGGGTACAGAGAGGAAGGAAGTGGGTATAAAGACATAGTGAGACAAGACGAAGGATCCCTGTGGGGACGGAAATGTTCTGTATCTTGACTGTGTCAGAGTCACTCTCCTGATGTTGTGATATTGAACTATGGTTTTATAAGAGGTGACCAGTGGGGAAAAAACTGAATAAAGCGTGAACAGTATCTCCTTGCCTTATTTCTTACAATTGCATGTGAATCTCTAGATATCCTTACAAAACAACAAAAATAAAAAGAAAGGAGTGAGGTAGACTCCCCTATTTCTAAGGGATTTCTCTCCAGAAGTCTCATGCTTTGGGGGCTCTGAGGATCCACTGGCTCTTGGTTGCAAATAGCAGCACCTATTTCCAGTAGGTGAAGATTCCAGGATACTTCAAAATGAAGGACAGGTGAGTAAATGAATCAGACAGATCCCACAGACCCAGTCTATTTAGAGAAAGAAATGGAAAGGACACGGAAGAGGAAGTTCCTGACACATAATGAATGATTAATGAAAGAATCCATACTAAAAAGAAACCAAGCTTCTAAGCAAAGCTACAGCAGCTCCTAAATACCTATTGATTCCTCTGGCAGCCTGTGCAAATCCTTAAATACCACCAGCCCAGGCGCTTTCAGCACTGCGCTAAACCAGCACTTGCAGATGAAAACATTTGATCAACTCTTACAAGCAAGTTTACTATGGCAATAAAGGCAAGATTAAAATAATATGAATAAAAAGAATAATGCTGAGATCAGACCAGAGAGGAAAAAGAGCAGAGGTCAACAAACTTTTTCTGTAAAAATACCAGATAGAGAATATTCTCAGCCAAATGGGGGAATATGGTGCCTCTCTCACAACCCAGCTGTGTGTGGCAAAACAGGAAGAGGATGTGTAAATAAATGGGGAGAGGGGCTGTTTTCTAACAAAATTTTATTTACAAAAAGAATGGGGGAGGGGTTGTATTTCACCCATGGTTTCCAGATTCCTGAAGTTGAGAAGAACAGAAAGCTTTAGTCTTTGCATCTGTAATGGGAGTAACCCACCTAACAGGGCTATTGAGAATTTAAAATGAAATAGTCCATGCCAGTATTTAGCAATCACAATGAGGTAGGACTTAGTAAGTCATGAACAGAGGTTTGTTATGGTTATTATTATAAGGCGAGAATCTGGCTAATCCCTAGGTGCATCACCGGTCTGGACTGCTTGTTGACAGTGACCTTAGTCACACCAAAGGGCAATTATCCCTATCTTGCTCTTCCTGGTAGGTACCCCTTTGTCACCAAATCCCTGTGGATTTCAAAGACAGAACACACCAAGAGAGAATGGCTTCTTAAAAGTGTCATAAAGAATATCTTTCTAAGATTTTCCGATGTCAAAGAAACTGTGCCCCATGGAGAGCAGCTGAAGAAACTGAGGGTTTGGATTGAAGAAGAGATTCCCAGAGGCATGGCGATGAGGGTGTTTGAGGACCATATTTAAATACACAGGTGGCCCCAGAAGGCAAAAGAGTCTGGACTAATGAATTGAGATTAATGAACCATATTTCAACTCAACAGGAGGAAGAGGGCTGTTTTGAATAGTCAGCTCTGCCTTAGAAGGACATGGTTTGCTTGTGGTAAATTTTGTATGGGAGAAATAAGGGGAGAGACGGTCAGATAAACTTTGAAGAGACTTCTGACCTGAAACTCTATGAAACAAGTGCAGTGTGACAAATCAATCAACTCTTTCTCTAAATTCTAATTTTCACTTACTTTTGGATTTATATACTATTTGATATAGTATTTATTAAATTTATAGTATTTATTAAGCAATTATTTAGTATTATTTTGGAATGCAGCTATAACCAGTTGCAGTGGCTTGTCATTCATTATATATATATATATGTGTGTGTGTGTGTGTGTGTGTGTGTATTACTTACTATTATCAGGTACTTTTCTAAGCATTGGGGATATAGCAGTGAATAGATGATCAATAAGCCATTACAGATTCATTTAAAAATATGTCCTCCTTTTATTTGCATATTCTTTTGTTTTTTTTTCAGTTGGCTGATTAATTTATACATGGACAATGTGAAGGTAATTATTTTAATGTTGCTCAATGTGTTAAAATTCAAAATTACTGTTTTTTTTTCCTTCACTGAGACTTTATGTGAAATTTCAGAAAGAGGATTATTGGATTTTTCTCCCTATCATTTTCCAGGACGTACTGGAGATTGAATTCAGAAGAGCTTAACCACCAAGTCCCATCCCCAGTCCCTTTTATTTATTTTTGAGACAGGGTCTCACTGAGTTGCTTAGGGCCTTGCTAAGTTGCCCAGGCTGGCTTTGAACTTGCGATTCTCCTTCCTCAGCCTTCTGAGTCGCTGGGATTGCAGACATGTAGCGCCATACCTGGCATCTCCCCCATACATTTGAAATATCTCACAATCAAACTTTTGTTAAAGAATAAATGCTATCCCTCTGAACACAGGATACAGAATTTGGTAAAAAATAATAGGAATTATAGCATTTATTTATTCATACTAGCATAGGAACCTCAGGGAGAAACCACATAGAAACCTGAAATGAAATCTGAAGGTCCCAAGTTAGTGGCCAGTACCCTGTTGCCCCTGCCCCATGTTCTGCTGTGGTCAGAATGGATTCTTTAGATGAATACGTGCTTTCTGCTTAAAAAAAAAAAAAATCTTCAGAGAGAAACGTCACAGTTTCCTATCACACAATCCCTGCTCGTCCTTTTCCAGGAGGGTGAATGGCAAAGACAGCATTTTGAGTATCAAAATCCCATCCCTCATCCCTCCCAGCAGTTGAACCACTAATGAGGAGATGAGTTCTACCTTCATCTAGATCTCTGCTCCTGAAGGGGAATTAAAAGCCCCAGCAGCCTTACAAAAGTACAGTCCACAAAAGGTATAAAATTAGGACACTGGGAAAGACTCTCTGTTAAAAATAAGTAAGGGCTGGGGATGTGGCTCAAGTGGTAGTGTGCCCACCTGGCATGCGTGAGGCACTGGGTTCGATCCTTAATGCCACATAAAAATAAAAATGAAGATATTGTGTCCACCTAAAACTAAAAAATAAATTAAAAAAATAATAATAATAAATAAATAAATAAGTAAGTTTCTCTAGCCTGTGCAAAATGCAGGCCAGATTCATACTCAGAGGAGTTTACTGAAACATGACTCATAGCAGTAAACTGAAAGCAAGCTGTGTATAACAAAAGGGCAATTATTAAGTACTATTACATGGCCATGAAAATAAAGTTTATTAAGAATTTTAGTAATATGGCAAGAATATATGTCATCATATTAAGTCAGAGAGAAAAACAACATAAAATCATGGAGTATGATTTCAAATTTAGCTGAAACAAAAGTGTAGGCCTAGAAAGAACTGGAAGGAAGCTGCTTCCGTCAAAGTCCTACTATCCCTCTGTGCATTCGATGGTGACATCATGGTGACTGTTCCCTTACAACATGACCTTCTGTATTGTGCACATTTTAATCAGTGAACATGCTTCATTTTTAAAATCAGAGAAATAAATAATATATTTTTTGAAGAGCTGCTTTCTGTCTGCCCACAGATATTTACAATACCCAATGAAAGCTACATTATATATATATTTTTTCCAGTAAAGAAAATCACCCTGTGGTACCTGACTATTTTAACAGTATTTAAGTTCAGTTCACCTATTGATGATCCGATTGGAATTTCCGTTTGTGTGCCTGTTTGTCTGTTCCTATTTCTTGTTTAGACCGCTCAACCCCGTTTTTGTTTTTTTTTTTTACTCCAGGTAATGGTATACAACGCCTCCATTTTCTTCCGGCAAACTACATCCTTTACTAATCCCAGCTGATGTGCCTCGTGTAGAGTTGACTCTGACCCACTCCAAGAATGGCCATGTGACTACAAACACAGCATTCTCCAGGCCACGCTGAACGGGAAGAGCAAACATGGTCCAATCAGAGACCATGAGAAATGAGTACTGGGATGACACTATTCAAAGAAAGGCAAGTCCTTTTTCCTACTGGGATGGTTGGTCATGTCATCCTAGAGTTATCAGAGTCTGAGAATAGAATCAGCATGGTAGAGGTACATCAAATAAAAAGGGGAAAGGCCAGTACTGATGCACTTTTTTTCGCCCCTGGATCAAACTGTGCCTGAAGATGAGTTGGATATACTTGGATTTTGAAACTGAGCCAACACATTGACTTTGATTTGCCTGAGATAACTTGTGTTGAATTTTTCAGTTCCTGGTAACCAAAAAAGTTCTAACTAATATGAAAGTTTGCTAAAAGCTAGACAGGCAGCAGAGAGAGAGAGATAGAGAAAGGAAAACAAGAATTTTCTTAGGTAAGAGTCAGATAATAACATGGTAATTAAGAAATTTATGTAGCTGCCGAATATGAGTCAACTGTAGGTATGAAATTGACACACTGAATAAAAAAAAATCTTGTGCTTTTTTTCACCTGTTTAACAGCTAAAGTGTTCCTAGTTTCAGCAAAAAAATAAAATGTGGTGTCATATCATTTAAATATTTTTCTATCAACCTAACATAAATTCCTTAAGAAAAAAAATTAAAGGAGATACAGATGCAAGATTTGGAAGCACATGAAAATTATGCTGAAATTATCCAAAATAACATCACTGAAATAGTCTGCCAGACAAATCTCATATACTCTTTTAATAGTTATTGTTACCTAACTGGTTAGGATAATGATTAAACACAGTTTATCTGATTTTCAAAGGTTTCTCTTAGAGACTTTTGCTTCTAAATGTAGCATGCTACAAAGAACATCACCCTCACCCAAACCACCAGGGAAAAAAAATAACCCACAAATAACCCACAAAATCATGAATTTCATTGAGCCCATCAGATAACTAAGATTTCAAGTCAATCAAGTAAACCAAATTCCAAAGAAGGACAAGCCCCTCCAAAAAGAGAGCGTAAAACAATGTTTTCATCTTCTGCCGGTTGTGGGAGAGAGTTGTGGCTGCTATAAAGTGGGTAAGAGGAAATCAGCTAAAATTTTAACAATTTCACAAAGGCCAAGTGTAGTTGACAGCAAATGTCGGTAATATCAGAAGTTTTCAGACCCCAAAAGAGTTCACATCCACTCAGAAGCCCTTCCTGACAGACACCAACTAGCATCCATGAAAGGAGCCTGAGGACCAAGGAGGACACAGCCCAGAGGTCCCCTTGACTGCACAGCTGTAAAGGAGGTGACCAATGGCTCCTGCAGACAGAGAGGCTCAAATTCCCTCTCGCTTCTCTGGACCCTTCTCTCCAGTGCTTTAACCGCTGGAATGGGACAGTGATGGGAAAAGTTCAAGTACTTCTAAAAAGAATGAGCTGTACCAGGGCACAGGCAAAAGTCCCCTGGCTGGAGGAAGGACAGAAGCCAAACTGCTCTGCCACTTACCCTCCTGACATCAGATGCTGCATTGAAGTCAAGCCTAAGGCAGAGGAGAGGCAAGACACCCTCATCAAGGCTGCAGAGTGTAAGACAGACTTGGTTGCTGGATGAACTAGAGGCTACCAAACACCAGTCCCTGGAACCCAGATGCAAAAGACTGTCTAGGACCAAGTCTGGAATGAATAAGCCTCTCCATCCCCGCCAGCAAGCCAGGAGGCTGCCACCAAGGTAGCGGAGGAGCATAAGCGACCACTTCTGTGGTGCAGAAAGGGGCATCCAGGTCATGGAACTCCAGCACCTCTGCCCCTCCTCATTTCCATGCCCAAAGGACCTGAGACCCATGACTTTCATTAAAACAGGCCTGTGGGTTTTGTTTCATATAAGTTCAACATTAACTGTTAAACTAATACACACAGTTTATGTCATGGTCCACGCAAGAATAGGCCACAGCAAACACAAAGAAATGAAGGCAGTTGACTTTCAAGAATTAGGAATAGGGGCTTTGGTGTCAACCTACCTAGGTTCAATTTTTGCTACATCTTAAATACCAGCGTTGGGCAGATTATGTGGTTCCTCGGTGACTTCTTTTGTAAAATCGGGATCGACAACCCAGTTGGGTCAGGAAAGAAAAAAACTATTGTAATACATGCACAAAAATCTTCAATTCAGCTTATCAGGAATTCATTAAGTAAACATGTAAGATACAGACACAAACATGACACCTGTCTCTGACAATAACTCACAGGCTATTAGGGGAGAAGAATAAACACAAGACTCTAATATAAAACTTAATTTAAAAAAAAGCTGCCACACGGGCTTGTAAAAACTTGATGAAAATATCAGTAACAGGACTTTAAACCTAGACTGAAAAGGAAGTGTGACCACGGGTTCCCTTGTGATTTCGTGAAGGAAATCAGATTGAAGGTGGGTTTTGATGGATGAGCAGGATGCTGACTGTGGGGATCAGGGAAGACATGCTCCTGGTTAAAAAAAGTGCATAACCAGGTATGATGTCAGGTGTCAGTAAATCACAGTTCTCAGGAGACTGAGGCAAGAGGCTCTCTTGAGCCTCGGAGTTGGAGGTCAGCCTGAGCAGCACAGTGAAACCTCAACCTCCACCAAAAGTATATAATATATTCTAGAAAGAGCAGAGGATTTTATATTCTGGGAAGAGCAGACGACATTTGAGTGGTCAGAGAAACTAGAAAGTGAATACTTGTCTCTTGGGATTGCTAAAGGAATTAGCTTAGGTGGGTGTTTGTGCAGAGCCCTTAGCATTTAAAGTATCTTTTTTTGGAGACCACCTTAGCATTTACAGTATCCATTTTGTTTTTGGAGACCCATAGTTGGGGCATTTTGAAACTTTGACCAGACTCCCTGCCCCAATGTTTCAGAATCAGTATATAGAAGAGGAATTTGTGAGGATCAATCCATGTTTTGAACCAGCTCCAAAGCAAAAGTATTCAAGTAGTTGTTTTTTTCCTCTAAAGAAATATCCTTGGAATACCTGGTGTTTCCAAGTCAAAGGAGTGTACTGAAACAATCATCAATTGCATTTTTCCATTAAAAATCAGATAGAAGTAACCCCACTTATATTTTTTCCACTTAGCTACCCAAACTTAATTTTTCATTACTATTGGTTTGGAATTGGCCTCAAAATACATATTGTACCTCACTGCATCGTCTTCTAAGTACTGATTCTGAAACTTGAGTATCAGAGTATCCAACTATGGATCTCCCAAAAATCTAATTGATTCTGTAAATGCTAAGGTGATTATAATCTCAGGAGGGCCATGTGCATGCACCCATCGAAGTCAGAGAGTGTCCTGGCCTGAAGGACATATTTCTCCAGGAACGCATGCAGGACATCTGGACCTCCTCTCTGTTCTTTTGATGAGCAGACATCCAGGGCATAGCTGTGTTCATTGTCCGTAAGAGTAGCCTTAGGCAGAGGGTGAACTTGAGGAGGCCATTTCAGGCAGCTCATCAAGGTGCACGTGATGGGCACTGGGAAATAGTTGCAGGTCATTTAGGTGGGCGGTCCCACTCTGGCTAGTCTTTAGTCTTCGCAAAGCCTTTAAACTGTAACCTAGGAATAAATCTGCTCTGGATACATAACCAAATCACCAACTCCTTTGAAGATTAGGTTTTGCTTTTTGTCTTTTATGGGCTGAAGACACTATATAATTCTGTGTTGGTTAACCACGACCAATACTCTTATTCCTTCATTCATGAGTAATGTACTCAGCAACTGCCATAAATTTCTAATCCAACATAACATAATGTCTCCAGATGTGTTTTTTCTTTCCTTGACTAAAAAAACTCACAGTATCTTGAAAAAAAAAAATCAACAGTATCACTGAGACTTCTTAAAATGTTACACAGAAATTTTAAGTACCTATTTTAAATTTTTAAAAATTGTGAATATGTTGGAAAGGACCTTAAGAAACCAGTAGCAGGTGTTAAGCCTGGTTCAAACCAGTAAGATATTATTATCTCTACCTTATAAGTAAGGCAAAGTCCAAGCAAGGTGACCATGATTTGCTTTAAAGTTGTGAGAATTAATGACAGCAGAGCCAACAAGAAAACGTTGGTCTCAGTCCTAATGGATTTCTTTTTTCAGTTACACCTTGTTGTTTTTTCCACCATTAACAAGAAAAAAGAGCACATCCTTAATTTTGCAAAATCAAGAGGCAATAAACCATTGTTTAAGGGAAGGACTTAGGCCATAGTCTGATATTACTTAGCCAAATGAACCTGGGTATGTCATTTAACAGTCCCATGCACCTTTATAAAAAGATAATATTCCCATAGAGTTGTTGAGAGTATTAAATACATTACTATGTGTATAGTTCTTATCCTGGACTTGACCCAAATGAACATTAAAATTTGCAACTATTACAATCCCCACTCCCCTCCCTGTTTCTGTGTTTCCCTCTGGGATCCAACGGCAGCATCATTCTTCCCCATTGAACAAGGTAGGAACCTTGGAGACAGCCTTAGTAACTACTCATCCTGTTCATCCGTCACTCTTATTCCATAGTCTATGGATTAGGAAGTCTCTTTATTTCTAACTTCTAAATATCTCAAGTCCTTACTCTATTCATCTTCTCTAACTAATCTGTGGATTAGTCCTGACTCTTTCACCTGGGCTATTTCAAACTCCTCCTTACTGATCTTTCTTCCTCCAACCAACCTTCCACACCTCATTTCTTTGGAAAGGCAAAGCCTACCATGTTACTCTTGTTTCAGATCTTCCAGTGGCTTCCACACTGTCAGCCAGGCCGGTGTCACCACCATTTGGATTAACTGTATGTCTACCATCAAAGATTTTAATTCAGTAAGTCTACAACAGGACCTAAGAATCTATTTTTACATATTCCCCAACATGATTCTAGTACAATTATTTCATTGACCAATGTTTGAGAATCATTAAAATATATATATATATATATATATATATATATATATATATATATATATAATGCACATGCATTCAGATGTCTTTTAAAATCTTACCTACCCTTCTGGGGAAATTAAATGCCATCTTTGCCCTTGAAGATTACTCAAAGTTGATTGTTCCTTCTTCCATGTTCCCTCAACTCCATAGGCACAACTACCACAATGGCACCCACCACATCTCGTGACCATTACATTTACACCCAAGGCTTCTCCACTTGCAAGGACAGTTTCACGGGCATGAGTCCTGAGCAGTCCCATAGGGCTCTGCACTCAGAAGGACCCTCCACTAAGTTTAATGCACAGCTATTACCATCGTGAAATTCTTAATGATTGTTGAACAAGGGTCACCTCATTTTCATTTTTCACTAGGGCCCACAAACTATGTCTTGCCCTCTCAGCTGTAAGCTCCTTGAAAACAGAAGCTGTTTGTTATTCACTCAAAATCCTCCTTGGTTAGCCCAGAGGCCTCCTGGCACAGAGGAGAGGTTTCTTAAATATTTGTTGAGTTCATACATGAATGGATGAAGGGATAGAATGAAGTGTCTCATAGAAAAATAGTGCTGTACGGCTAATTAACTCTGAAGAATAAGCCTTGTTGACGCTTGCAGGAGAGGAAAGCCAATTGACAAATTCGTAGAATGATTGACCATTCCAAATAAATAACAAAATTTTCTAGCTTTGTCGTAAAATTACTCAAACCAGGTCTACTTTTGAACTCGGCCATCAGCCTGTTCTCCCAATGTGAAATTGCAGGTTATTGGAGCTTGCAGTCACACTGTCCAATATGCCCTGCTTGTCTGTGCCAGGTACTGCGCACAGTTCCAAGGGGAGCAGGAAAGGGAAGGAGAAGGCCACAGAAAGGTGAATCAAGCAGGGTCCCTTGTCCTCCTGAAGCAATTAAATCTCACTCCTCAAGAGTTTATATCAAAGATGAGTCGACTTCATGGGAGTTCTGCAGCAATGAATTGAGAATAAAGACATCAGACTTGGCCAGTGGCCCAGCTTCCTGAACATTTCAACTGACAAAATGTCTCAGTCTGAACACAATCCCTCCACTATGAGATCTGTGGGTTCACTACTTAACACTGGCAACCAACTCGGAGGTGCTCACTGAGCATAATAAATAAGTGGCTATTGAGGTGGGGGAGGTGCTTCTGCTCCCGGGTGTTAGAGAAGAAAAGGCAAACTTCAGCTATCAAAGTGAGCCAACAACTCGGTGAGGACAAATGTCCCTAGTTCACGCAGATGGCACAGCAGGACTTCCAATGGGACTGAGACCACACACCACCCACTGGCACATCACATGCCCCTTCCAACACTAACTTGGTGCTAGGTTCTCAGAAATGACCTGGAAGTTGAAACAGCATTTCTTGATTTTCCACATTCACTAGTTTTTAGCTGCCCAGTATTTAACATGATTAATTATGTTAAATATTTCCCAGCACTTAACCAAACATATTGTTTCCTATAAGCTCCTTTATTTTTCTCCACACATGTCCAAATACAATAATAATATCATATTTGGATATCATCCATTTGTTCACAGAATGCATCATGGTAAAACAAAACAAAATATAGCACATTCTATTCTCTTAAAACATGCAGACGTTAAATTAACTACTTAGCATAATCCTACTTGGTATAACATCAGCAACAACTTAAGAGATTTTAGTCAAAAAATAGAAGTGGCGATGAATATACAGACATATTTAACCTCCAATTAAGGAAATGCAAATATAGCACAACCATAAAATATCATTTTCACATACGGATGAGCCGGAGTTAAAAAGATTGAAAATGTTCTACGTTGGCAAGTCTGAAGAGAAAGGAAGTTTTGGCAAGAAAGGATTGATGCTCAGTACAAACTGTTACAACCACATTTTGCAAAGCAATAGGGCATTATGTACCAATCAAAATTTAAGTGTGCATCCCCTTTAATTCAACAATACCATTTCTAGGCTTTTATCTTAAGAAAACAATAGGACAAGTATATGAAAATACACATACAAAGTTGTCCTTCCCAGCTACAAAAATAGAAATAACAGAAAAGTGCAACATAGGAAATTCAACACAGCACGGTTCAGCCAAATACAACTTTTTAAAGCCATGTGGCACTAGAATTATCAAAAGAAAAATACATCCATAATACATTTTTAGGTGTAATCAGAAGGCCAGCTTTCAAACATAAAGGGCGAGGAGTATAGTTCAGTGGTAGAATGCTTGCCTAGCATGCATGAGGTCCGTCAGTCCAAAGAACCACTAAATAAATAAGTAAATATTCAGATAAATGATTCCATTCTTTATTTAAAAATAACTATTTGTGAGTATGTGTTTGCATTTGCTAAGAAAAGGTTGGGATTGATTTTATTTGGTTTTGCCATGATGCATGGTACAACTGATCAGATAAAATCTACATAGTATTGAGGTATATATCGGGGTGGGGGAGAGACAGTCATGAGGAAATCACATTCTCGGTGGCATGTTGATAAATACTTATCAACCGGCCTTCAAGGGGGCAGAATGGAGTTTCTCCTAGTGTAGGACCCACAGATTTCTAGGACATAATCACTACCAATATTATTAATTTGAAACTACGAAGGTGATATCTCTGAATATGGAGCTGGGAAAAGATGTGCAGTTGTACACCATTACATAGTATTTTCATGGTACAGACACAACAGATAAAGTTTTGAGGACATAAGCCGGGCACGGTGGCACATGTCTATAATCCCAGCAAGCTGAGGAGGCTGAGGCAAGAGGACTGAGAATTCAAATCCAGCCTCGACAACTTAGCAAGGACCTAAGAAATTTACTGAGACCCTGTCTCAAAATTAAAATAAAAAGGGCTAGGGATGTGGCTCAGTGGTTAAGCACCCCTGGGTTCAATCTCTGATACCAAAAAAATAAAAGAATATAGATAATATTAAAAAAATCATATAATAATAATTTGTAGTAAAATAATTAAAAAGTGGTGAATCGTATGTATGTATTTTTATAAGTCTGGAAGAAGAGTTGCTTATATGGTAATATTGATGGTGTACAGATGTAAACTCATGAATCATATCTACTTCATTCTTTAGATCCTTATTTGCCATTTCAATATTTTAATACTAAACATGTTACCTTTATAGTCAGAAAAAAAATTCACAATTTTTCCCCTTATCTGCTAAAACCTAAGAAAGAAAGAAAAAAATTTCCAAGGCATTATTACTTTTAAGAGAAGTCTTGCTGGCACAAAATGCTTCCCAGCATGGTTTTATTAGGGTGAACAACGTTTGCCCTAATCAAACCATGATATATCCATTCAGTCGTGTCATAAGGAAATGAACATTAATGTTCATATGTCCTTTCCAAACAGAAATAAGAGACATTAGATTTCAAAGTGATTTGAACTCCCAAAGAGTCTGATTCTCTCACTTCATAAATCAGGAAACTGAGTCCCAAGATGGGTGTTTTCTCCAAATGAACACTACACAAGACAGTTACAAAGTAAGTCAGAGGCTCTCCATTTATAAATGGTCTCTATAGAGAATGAAAATATATATTCCTCTTGTTCTTATTTAATGAGAAGGGATGACCTCATTTTGTGGAGTAGTATTCATTCAATTGGGTAATTGTGGAGTCTCTGACTCCTCCTACCTTTGTTCAGACAATAGCAGCTCACACTCCAAACATTATTTCTCAAAACACTTCCACATAAATGTTGCCGGTTGATCCTCTTAGGAACCCTGTGAGACAGGCAGGGTAAGGACCACTCCTACTTGATAGATAAGAAGACCGGAGTTATAACAGGCAAGTAGCTTCCCAAGGCTGGTGAGAACCAGGTCTCTGGCTAGACCCAGAGCTCTCTGGGAATCTCCTATCTGAGGCCTTTCCAAAGCAGCCATCTGGATAAACCTTCTTTAGAGGTCACTTTCTCCCCTTCTCTTCCTCGTCTTTCCAACAAATTCTTTTTTCCTTTGGCACCTACCTGTCTTATTCTTCACATAGCGGTTGTTATTCATTCAGGTCACCGGTGTTGCTCTTTAGTTATTTCTTTATTTTAGAATAAAAGATAACTCCAGCCATCTTTAGGCCTGGAATATTCCTGTTCTTTCTTGACATACAGGCTAAGCCCCAGAATATTGTTTTCTCTCGAAATTGGAAGTCATTTCATATCATCAGAGAAATTATTTGGCCAATGTCCAAAGAACAGGTCAAGAAACTGCAAATGCTTTGGTGTGACACCTTTTTAGACCATCATGGCTCCTAAAAAGGACTAACCTGGAAGTTGGAGAAGACAGACTCAATGAGGAACTACAAATTCCATGTACCCAAACAGACCCTGGGTGAGCTTGGGTGATGGTCTCATCAGCCTCATTTCATTAAGGGAAGAAATGTGTTAAGAGCAAAGTGTACCCAGAAAGAACTGAAAATTATCAATGCAGATCCAGAGACACACAGCTACCAGCTTTATCCACATGGGCACTCCAGTCCCTGGCCTTACTGACTGATGCAACCCCGAGCAGATTCCCTGGGGATGGATTTCCCCATCTTTACAATGAGGATCATGATACCTACTTTCCAGGGTCGTGGTGAAAAATGAATTAGCTACTCCCCAAGAAAAGGCTTTATAAACTCAAACTCAGCATAAAAACCTGTGGAATATCTGTAAGAGATCTAGATCATTTTTTAATTTCATTGCTGTGGGCAAAGGATGGAGGAGTGAGAAAGAAATTCGGTGTCAAATAGCGCCAGGCAGGTGGCCAGGTTTCTGCAGGCAGAACAGGGGAGACACCAGAGCATACTAATGCTGCACTTCTGCTGAGACTACTGGTCAAATGACTCCTCACCAGAAAACACAATGTCCCCTCCACAGCAAAGACACTCTCCCGGCTGGCCAGGCTTACAGCCACACACAAAACTAGGCTGACCCCCTGATGCGTTGATGGTGACTGTAGAAAGATGAACTGCTAACAAAGCTGCTTTGTTGGGAGAAATCTGTACCACCAGGGAAGAGGTAGTAGATATCTTAAGTCTATGAATATCCTCTGGAGGAAAAAAAAAAATGATCCCTAACGACATTTCAACTACAAATTGTCCAAGAACAGAAATGTGTAGGCAAGAGGAGAGCAGGTATGTCTGTAAATGAGGGAGGGGGAACAACCACACCATTATAGAGTCTCAGCTTTCTGTGAGAGTGCTCAAGATGAGGATAAAATTGTCAGCTTAATATGAAGAGGAATAGAATATATTTCTCTTAAGAAAACATTCCAGAGAAATAAGGATATATCCAGCAGAGGGCCAAAAAACCCATTTCTGGTGACGTTTGTGTAGGAACTTGAAGGCAGCTGTCACTCAGCAGCCAAATCTGAAAGAAGTAAGGATATGGTTAAGAAAGCCATCTGAAATTAGATGCCTTTTATTTTCTTATAATTTTTCTTTCAGCTTTGATAGAAGAAGGGATCTACTCTTGAAGGTCCAAAAAAAAAAAATGTTGTTGCTATAGGAACAGGTAAGCAGATTAAACTTGAAAGACCAGTTTTGAAACAAAGAATTTAATAGTCTAGGCTCAAGCAATTAACCGAGAAAACATTTTAAGTAAATATCTTTTGGGTTTGTTATTTATATATTAATTCTAGGAAGATAAAATGCTATTATAGGATGAGAGCATCACATTTGAACATTTTAATTATATCATTACCAGCATAAAAGACTGTGCTTACACAATTAGCAGAACGACCTTATTAAACAGAAGTGTGCATTTCTAACTCTCTCTTGATTACATTGTAATTGAGAAATATAACTTTAAATTCAGCAAGAACATGAGAGTCATCTTTAATTTTCCTACAGTTCCCAAGACAGAAATGCATCTAAAATAAAAGAGACAATGAACTACAGAAAGTTTTCTGTTAGCAATCTCTGTAACTAGGGAGCTACAAGTAAAATTCTAGAAGTAAACAGAAATGTGTGTAGGCTGATAATTGTTAATATTTTATGTGTCTTCCCTGTCCAACAGTCTAGGCGAACAAGATACGTGAGAAGAGAAGAAGGTCAGAGACCCAACTGTGTTGCTGCTTCTCTATTGATGTCTGCTCCTTCCTATCAGGGAATACCCTGCTCCTCACCTCAGGGATCGCTGGCATTATTAGAAGTTTCGAACAGAACTTGCTATACTGATGAGGATCAAAAAACAAACAAAAAAACCGAATTATCAAGTGGCATTGTGTTTCTCTCCCTTTCTGTTTTACTTAAAAAGAAAACATTCTTGATAAAATGAATACAATATTTTCATTCTAACAAATTTCTATAGTCAAAAGTTACATTTACAGGACAGAAAGATTTTGTGGACATTACCTCTTCTTGTGTAACCCCAGATCAAAGTGCAGAGAAGTGTGTAAGAGTGTGTATGAATGCACATGTCTGCGTATGTGTGTGTGTGTGTGTGTGTGTGTGTGTGTGTGTGTGTGTGTCCCAGAGATTGGGGAAAGAGAATGTGAAGAGGAGAATGTGGCTCGAATCTTACCATCTCATTCTCTTCTCCTTCATTGAGCAAAGCATGCTGGCCCTTCTCAAAGTGGTCCCCCATGAACAAGTGATTCCACTCCTCCTCCCTGACCCTCCTGGGCACACGCTTCCAGTAGGAACTCGCCGAGCCACCGCTGCGCCCCAACTGACTGAAAGAGTTAATGATCCTCCAGGTTAAAACTCCTTCTGAAGCACACACCTTCTCTCAGCAAATGACAATACTTAGCAAACTGAACTCCTCCCACGAGTCACCCTCTGCAAGGAGGAATTTCTGGCTGCTCCTTGCTGACTGCATTCTCTCAGAGCAGCTGTCTCAAAGGAGTCTGCTCCCATGCCGATCTTTTTGTGCCCAACTTACAGGAAAAGAACTCATTGCCTGCCCAGTGCCTGCCAGCATCAGACATCTGACTGCAAATCCAACAGGACAATGCAGAGCTGGCAAGATCCTTCCAAGGAGCGGGTGCAAGAACTCCCAGGTTGCTGCCTTATTCACAGGAGCTGAGCCAATGGGGGTTGAGGGAAGCTAACAGAGCTCCAGATTTTAATTTGCTTAATGAAAACCCCAATCCATAGGTTTTTAATAGTACCCTCATTCATTTTGCTTACGAAAGGTACAAATTATCACTAATCCTTTTCAAAAGGTATTCGTAATCGCATTTTCTTGTGCATGCAAAAATATTCTACTTAATGTCTATGTGGAGTTAAGTTTGCTTTTCTTGCAAACATAAAAAAAATGGATAATCAAACTATTCTACGTAGTCTCCCTTCACTCAACTATTGGTGGTTAAACTCTTAAAGATGTCTAGAAATCAAATATTAAAGTGATTTTACAACAAAACTCATTTTTTATTTGCTCACAAATTATTCAATGAACACCGTTTGAGCACAGGAACTACATAAATAAATCAAGTCATATTTGCTACCCTCGGGCTGATGTGGGGATTCAAACATGCAAACAAGTAGGACAAAAAGGGTTTTTTTTTTTGTTTTTTTTTTTTTTTTTTTTTTTTTTTTTTTTTATTCAGAGAGCTAGAATGTATAAGTCTAGGAAAAATGTCTGAAGTCCCAGTGTGGTATGAATAAGCACAAAACTCCTCGGCTCTGGAAAAACACCTTTTTTCAGCCACTTGTCTGCACCGGTCTTGCTGTGTGATAATTTAACCTACAGGAACTGGCTCTTCTCATCTGGCAACATCTGGCAGGAATGTCGAGGGAACAGAATGGGACTTGAGACAGCATATCATATAGGCTCTTCAGGTGCTGTTGGCATTATCAGACCAGATGGCCAATTGGATAGCAGGTGGTATAGCATAGTGGGTAAGGGCATGTGCTTGGAATTTGAGGGATCTGGGCTCAAATTTGAACTTTGCTAAGTGGTAGACATGCCACTTTAGGGTGTAGCATGCTACCTAAACTCCACATGCCTCTACTTACTCACAAGTATAAAAATAAAAATGATGAAAATAGAATCTCCCTCCTGAAACCACTTTGAGGAATAGTGTCTGGGAAATAGTAGGTGTTCGATAAAGAAGAGTTACTTTTACCTTCACTATGTTCACTGTCTGTCCTTCAAGTTAAGCACAGGGTTAGCACTGATATCTCCAGCCTGACACAAGTAACCCTACAAGACCAAGTCCAGTATGTATCTGTAGGCGTGTGCATATGTGTGAACCCTTGAGCAAATGGTAAAGTAAGAAAAACAATAAAAAGTAAGCTAAGCAAACCCATTAGAATCTTAATTACTAACATGTCACATACATAGTTCTCTGAGTTTTCAAAAATTATAAACGTAATTTAACCAAATAACAAAAATAAAATCAACATTTTTTACACCAAAATCAAAATATGAGGAATGGGTATCTTTTTGGAACTAATCTGGAATTAGTTATGGCTTCACAACTTTGCAAATATGCTAAATTTCACTGAATTGTATATTTTGTAAGGGGGAATTTTGTGGAAGTAAATTTTTTATTAAAAAATTATACGTCAAAAACGTAAGCAAATATGTTACAGCAGAGTGGGTGACCCTTTAAAATATTTGACATAGAAAAAAATAAACAAGATTATTTCTAACTTCATCTCCATTTTTTAGTGTTAGTATGTGAAGGAACATAACTATACCAGTGGTGGTATGCAGGTGAGAGAGCAACAATTTGTTCTTCTGTCTACAACTGGAGATACTGGTACTGTTTCCTCCTGGCCAGGATCCAGAACACACTTGGCAACTCAGGCACCATTGTGGAAATAAAATGAGTGAGTAATTGTTTAGGAGCTGGAGGAGAAACTGCAGACAAATTTGTGCAGGAAAATGAATCAAGTTATGGCATTAACAATATTTAAGCCTAGCGTGAGCAGGAAATATAAGATTCTACGATCATTAAAAGCTTTCGTAAAAAAACAAGTGTTCATGGAAAGCCAAGCTCAACAGCATGATGCGGGAGAACCAAGAACTCTGAGGTAGTAAAAGAGCTTCCGTGGGCCTCTCAGGGGTTCTGATTCTACACTTCCAAATTTCATCTATGGTACACTGCTTGTCCTACTTGGTGCTTCTGGTCTACAAAGAGGAATGTGCCCCAAACTGGTCTACATCTGTGAAAAAGCAAAGAACATGCATGCAATCTGTTCTAAACCTTTGACACACACTATCATGGACAGTCTGTACAATAGCCTCTGTGGATGGGGTAACTAGGGTCATCCCCATACAAGGAAACACACATACAAGATTCAAAGAGTTAATTAGTGAAGGATGAGCTTTCCAACCCAGGCAACGCAACTTTCTGTGATCCTAGTTACCAGCTTAACACCACTTTTGTGGGTTTGTTGGGTATAGCCGAAGTGCTCCGCAGGGACTACTGCACTTTCAAGATCAGGAAATCCATCTTTGTGGAGCAAGTATCCGAGAAAGACCTTGAAAAGTCTTCAGTAGATGGAGATGCAGGGCCACGACATGGGAAAGAGCATTTGAAGCAGGAATGTTTGGGAGCCACTGAAGGGAGAAGCACACAGTCTCGTTCAAGGTCAGGTCCTCACCTGCATGGAAGCCAGGGAGCTGGCAGCGACCAAGGCAGCGAAATGCAGCAGGAAACACAGATCAGGGCCATCCCACAGAAGTCTTGAATGCTAAGTCACAGTCTCAGCTTATTAATGAGTGATGATCCTGTGACAGTTTCTCTGGATCCGTCTGTGCTATAGGAGTCATTACACGTGCAGAGGCTAACGCTTTGAGCCCTGCTACGTGACATTGTATGTATAAAGACATTTTCCTTGAGCTTTGTTTAAAAATCTCCCTTTGGAATATTATCTGAAAATAATTCTTTTAATCAGCCCTTCCTCTTAATTTCTTCTGCTCAATATTTCTCTTCTGCACTAGGATGTGTACGTTGTGATGAGAAAAGCAGATGTGGATTCAGTGTGGTCTGAATTCTAACATTGATATTTTGCTGACAGATTCCATCCATCCACTCATTAAAGTGTATTTGATTAAGCTCAGTATGCCAAGACTTATATAGATGAAGAACAGAGGTTCACAAAGAATGATCAAAGAATGATCGAGTTAAGTCTGTTATGGAAGCAAGACCAACAACAAAATATAAAATCCAAGACATGTGTTATTTCATAGGCACCACAGTGGAAACTCAAGAAGAGAGTTCGATTCACAAGGCTTTGTGAAAGTGGGGAGTTGGCTCTGAGCTGTCCTGGACAAATAGAGATGAAGAGAGAAAAAATTTTCTGACCAAAGCGGCTGAGACCATAGAGGCACAGGCCTGTTCTGGAGAATATGAATTATACACATGTTGATTACTTAGAATTGAGAGGAATGTCCAAGTGTAAAAGTTACTTCCGTCATTCTGATTCTCTCTCTGCATTCACTTCTTCTCAAATACTCTGTTCCAAAGAAGCTGGGAAATGGGAGGAAAGAGAGTAAATAAATAATTAGCTGCCTCTGTTGATCTGGTATCTCCTGCTTGTGCTTACCTCAGGAGCATGGCTACCACTCTGAGCAGTTCTCAACTTCTGGGTGTCTGTAATAGATGTTAAGTAAACATAATGGCAGTACCAGTTTCCCTGCCAGGTCTGAAAGGATGCTGATATTTCACCTGCCTAGCCCATTTAGATGGTGTACAGATAAGTAGTCGTAATGTTTCATCATGTATTAATTTCCATCTTTCATCTGGGAACTCCACAGCATATTACCAACATTATCCTTGCAACATCTCTGTGAAGTGGAGAGGTGAGTAATATTATTGCCCCCATTTGAAAGCTGTAGGAACTGAGTCATAAAGAGGTCACAGAGGACTGTTCAAGGTCATGTGTCCTCAGCCTGGAGTGGAACCTGAAACAAGTACAGTATTTCTGCTTTGTCATCATGGGCAATAAGTTGGCTGGAGCCCCCTCTTCAGTCCTCATTACACAAATCCGATTTTTGCAAAGTACTTGAGACCTTTAGTTACAGAACATTATCTAAACCCAAGGTTTTACTGTTATTATTAATTATCCTAATCTGCACTAATATACAGTTTGTGGGCCATTCTGTAGCAGGCAAAGATGTGATAGCCCAGAGAGGAATTACCTGCCTCAAGGTGGTGGTGTGAAGTTTAATTGAATTAATTAACATTTCCAAAACACTTAGCAACCCTTGGATTAAAGGGTCTCATACAAAGACACAAGCCTCCCTATTAATTAGAGAAGAAAAGAGCAAGCTAATGGCTACATCTGCCTTTCAGAGGAGTTGTTCCCAACCATCCCGCGCTGGGTTTTGACCTTCTTTAAGGTAGTGCGGGGTGGTTAGAGGAGCTTCCCTTGTTTTCTGTAATTTCCAAAAATAAAAAATAAAGTGCTCCTCCATGTGGGCAAGGCAGCTCCCCTTCTGTGAAGCTTGCCAGAGCTAGCAACTCTTGCACCAATTCCAGGTCTCTAAGGACAGTCTGGTTGAGTTCCACCCAAAACCCAAAAGAGTCAGTCCCCAGATAGAAACTTCATGTCAGTGTATTTGGCTTTGAAAACCTTTAACCTGAAAATCTGAATATATATAAAACAATACATGTTAAAGTGTGATTATTAAGAATTATAGTCTATTGCAACTAGATTGGGCCTTAGAAATGACTATTAGCTTCATCATCTCTCAAGTTAAAAAAAGGGGGGGTTGGGGGGGGCTGTATAGTGATTTGTCCATGGTTAACATCTGCAAGAGGTAGAACTCAACCAGACTCAGGTTTGCTTGTTTTATTTATTTATTTATTTATTTATTTGACTCAAATTTCACATGGCACCATATTGCTACACATTTTTTGTAAAGAAATCAGAATGGGATTCTTTGAAACAATCTCCCTAGAATATTTTTTTAAAGAATGTCATTTGCAAAGTATTGATTTAAAGAGAACATCTTCAGAACTCACTGACTGTATAAAGTCTATGTCAAATCATAGACTTGTAGGGCATAGCCAGTTAGTTACCTAGGCAGGATGTTAGGCTAGGTGGCACAAATATCTACAAGAGACACATCTCTGAGTTCAAGTAAAGGTTTATTGACAGAGAATATCTTCCAGGCTGCCCTTCTACAAGGTGCAGCTGCCTGCTAAAAAAAAAAAAAAAAAAAAAAAAAATCTTCTTAACTATATAGTCAAATACAATGGAGTAATTAAAAAATTACCCATCTGATGCTGTGATTGTTACTTAATGTCTTTCCTGTGGTTTCAGTAGTGAGGGACTCTTTCAGGGTGGCCTAACAGGAAGGTCATGCCTGGGTGAGTAGGAACTGATCTTCAAAATGGAGTTACTTTGGCCTAAGGACTAACGCATAGCATAGACCCACCCACTTCGGGAATACTTCGAGCTTGGGGAGCTGATGAAACCGCAGGTGCTAACAAAAGCAAGTTCAATCAACCAGGCGATTGAAGTTTATGGAGGTTTTTGCTTCCTGCTCAGGAAAGCACATGCCCAAGGAGGAAGGAAAAGCAGGTCATAAACAGAAGTCCAAAGTGATCCCAATGAATCCAGGCATAGTGCTGTACACCTGTAATTCCAGCTACTCAGGAGGCTGAGGCAGGAGGATGGAGAGTTAGAGACCAGATTTGACAACTTAGGGAGACCTGTCAAAAGAAGGAAAGAAGAAGGGAAGGAGGAAAGAAGGGGAAGAAGAAAAAAGAAAAGAAAAAGAGAGACTAGAAGGGAGGGGAAGGAAAGAAAAGGAAGAGAAAAAGGAGAGAGTGAGGGAGGGAGAGAAAAAAAAATGCTTCCAACACACAGAGCCCAACAATGGGGCTCAGGTGATACTTGAAAATCCAGACAGGAAGTTGGCTCCAAAAATCTATCCTCTCATGGCCAAGTCCCAATCAGAAACCTTGAGCCTGGGACAGTATACCAATTCCGGGTAGGAGCCTGTCAAAAGAAAGGCCAGTCTATACTCCTAGGAAGGACCAAGGTTTCCAGGCAGGCTGCCAAGCAGGAACTTGGGAACAGTAGCACATGGCAGGGGACCTTGGGTTTGGGGATGAAGCAGGAGTCCAGTTAGTAGAAGCAGAGCACAGCCTCCAGGCAGACTAGCAGGGACCATGACTTGATGCAGTGGAGAAGGAGTCTGGCTGAGTCCAGCACCCCTGCTGTGGGCTTGGGATGACTTGGGAACTGGGCTGAGCCCCCTGGGAGGAATCAAGAATAGATACCAGCTGGGAATGGAGAAAGAAGCAAAGCTAGGACTGCACTGGGCCTGGCTATTGGCCCTTCCTGTTTACTATCCTTCCAAACTCCACTTTAAGATGACAGATGCTGGTCACTTCTTTGATTAGCAAGTAAGATGCTTCACAGAATGGAGAAGACCCCCAAGTGGACTAATGATATTTTGAAAGGAAGACTGAAATTAACAATTACTAAAATTCAGAGATTTTATTTTTGAACGACACGTCTTTCAATGCCTTAATCAAGTTGATAATGAAAAATGTAAAGTTTTTATTTTGTTATTAAGGTTTTTTGGGGGGAGGGCATGGGGAACTGGGGAATTGACCCCATGGACACTTAATCACTGAGCCACATCCCCAGCCCTTTTTGTTTTTTATTTAGAGACAGAGCCTCACTAAAGTTGCTTAGGGCATTGCTAAGTTGCTGAGGCTGGCCTCAAACTTTCAATCCTCCTGCCTCTTGAGTTATGGGATTATAGGCATGCACTATTGCACCTGAATGAAAAAAAAAAATGTTACAGTTTAATGAAACAGAAGGAAAAAAAATGAATCTGGTACTCCCCAGTTAGTGTGGCATTAAAAGGGCTTCTTCTCACATCCTAAGCTAACTCTGAAAAAAGCACCTCAAGTAACAGGGAATCTAAGTAATTTTGTGTATGCCATGCAAATACAAATTTAAAACAAGTTCCTGAACTTCCAATTGCATCTCTTTTCCTTAAGGGGGATTTGGGGGCCGTGGCTGCTTGGGACGCATTTCCTTTGCATGCCCCTATAACACAACCTCATTTTCTGTGTCTGCCATGGAGTATAACTATGCTTTTCCACCACTGGGAATAGAGCCCAGCCCTCCCTCACTTCTGCTCAGTCTTTCTCTGGCACCAGAACCCTTTAGTTGTTGGTTGGTGGCCTGCTCCTTCAGTTTCTCTGTTTATTTATACCTCATTCACCCCACAGGAGGCAGCAGAGAACAGAAAGAGTTCTTTGCTGGTGAGGTGTGTCAGTCACCCCAAGTCTTTTTAGATCTTACATGCCCTAGGGCCAATCCGGACCTAGCAAATGAGAAATCCTGGGGGTGCAAACACAAAATCTATGTTTTGATGAGTATGAGTTATGTTTCACTTATTCTATTAAAAAGAGACAATGAAGGAAATGGAGGAAGGAGGGAGGGGGAAAGGAAGGGAAGAAAAGGGAAAAAGAACAGAATAAGGTAGAATCTATTGTCATGGCAGGATGTATGTAACTGCAAAGTTAGGCTATGTAGTGTACAATCCCATTTTTGCAAAATGCATCTGTATGTCTTTGTGATGTGGAATTTATCAGGATACCTAAACAAAGGCATTCTTGGATTTGGGGTTTTAGCTACTGTTCTCTGTTCTCTTCTGCCACTCATCTCCCAAAGCCTTGATGTACTGAAACCAATTCCAGCCTTAGAATAGGACTGTTTATATTATGGCTTTACAAGTCATATCTATGGAAAATTTGGCAAGTTACTTAAATTACCCTAACCTTCAGTTCCACCTCTGAAATAGAATGACATTGTGATTCTATTCTGTCGGATGATTGTGAGGATAAATAATATGTGCATGTCCAATTTAGTGTTAGACAAACTATCAGAATGACTTTTAAAGGAAAATTTTAAAGTAAACTATACCTGGGTATCTTTTATTCCCTAAAAAAATTATAAGATTGAAAAAAAGACAATTAAAAACTGTTTTTATTAATTTTTCTCAAATAAGCTCACTTGGCTAAATAAAGTGTTGAAGACAAGAGCATTCAGAGCAGACCAACCAAAGGGCCTTGCCACCCTGGCCTACCCACCTCATCTTAAGTTGGGTGCTTTGTGACAAAAGCAACATGACATTTGGCAGGTTGCAGAGTCATCCAAACATTGAATTACCTGGCCAAAATCCCTAAGTGAGAAGAATAATGTGAAAAGAGAACTTCAACTAGTCCTATGAAATGCCTTGGAAGAAACTCATGAAAATGCTTACCTTGTGAAACAGGAGATTTCAGGAACGCAGGCTGGTTATCTTCAGGCATCTGCCTGCTTACCATTTAAGACAGGATTCCAAGGGAAGAAATGGGATTAGCTGGTAGAAACTGCTGTTGAGTAAGGGTCTGGTCCTCTCAATTGTGGGGATAGTTTCGCAGATGTACACATGATATATTTCACACTTTGTATTTGTACTGTTAATTATAATTCAACTATATTTCAGTAAAGTAGAAAGTTGCATGAGCCTTAATGTCACAAAGTTGGGGCTTCTATTATTTAAATTTGATCAGCCTTGTCACTGTCATGTGACCAAGAACCCACATGAAGTGCCGTGAGGTGGTTTATATGGGGCAACAATTGACTGTGATTATCTGGTGTCACGAGCCACCCATTAGCTGTGCGTGGGAACCACTGTGCATAGTAGCCAGATGAGGGGACAGGCCTGGCACTGTCCTGCGAATTCTCCGCCAGGGATTGATCACATGATGCAGGTGCACCTCCACCTCTAGCTCTGCTGAAGATCCCACACAGCACCTGAGATGGGTGCGACTTGCCAAGATGTCAATCAATTTGCTGACCACAAGACATCATGAAACAAGACTCCACCCTTGAAAACTTATCCCTGCCTCTGATTTCCCCGCTATGAAATAAACCAAACGTGCACTCACATTCTCTTTCTGGTGCTCTCTTTCCAGTGTGGAAGCTGACCCTTAAGGTCAAAGAGCTGTCCTGCCCCCAATTTGAAAACTATGTTTGTGTTGTGTGATTTTCCTCCACTTTCTTAGCTTAATGTTGCAGCCAGTCCATTTAAACCATTATGACTCATCTGCGTGGGTTGTGGTGAGAATTCGGTCCTCTGACTCTTTGAAATTTTAACATTGAAAGGGGTAGTTTAATTGAAAGTACTCGGTCTAGGAAGACTGACTTAGGTTTCTGAGTTTCTGGGACCTTTGAATGGCCTTCAGAGAGCACTGGAAAGGGGGAGAATTAAAGCCAACTTCTAGAAGTCTTACTTCCATCTCCAGACACCTCCAGCTGTTCAAATGAAAATAATGTGGAAGAGATGATTGTGGCATTAGAAGGAGCTTCCGAGATCGCCTGGTTCTATTTCCTTCCCATGGCCCCCTCCATCTATGAGCTGCCCCAGGATTCCTTCTCTCTCCACTCCCAGTGCCCCTGCAGAGGACTGTTGGCTGGCACCTGGCAGCCAGGAGTTTGCATAAACGAAACCTTATTGAGTATTTTGGAATCAGAGGTGAGAAACACATTTACTTCCTGCCTCAGCATGAGATCTTGAACAAGTCACTTCACTGCTCTGAGCCTCAGTTGAATCCTCTATTGTGGTATTGGTATTCTTTGCCCCATTCCTGTGATAATCTAAAGTGCTTAGTCCTGCTCAGCACAGTTAAGTGTTCCACAAATGGGAGGGCATGAACTCTCATAAGCATCCTGGGAAGTAATAGGAGTACAATGGATAGAGGGAAGGTTCCAAGTCCTCCACTCACAAACCTATGCAGCTGCTGAGAGGGGAAAGTTGGAGGACTTGCTTTCTCTCCATGTAACAAAGATGCAGTGCACTGATTCTCTGGAGGCCATGCGCCTGCCTTTAGTCTCTTCGTTGAGCTACACCCCCAGGGCTTTTTATTTTTTATTTTGAGACAGGATCTTGCTATGTTTCCCAGCTGGCCTTGAATTTGTGATTGTCCTGCCTCAGTCTCTCCAGTAGCTGGAATTACAGGTCATTGTCAATGTGTCCAGCATTTCCTCTTAACCTACTCTGTTTGCTGCAACCCCAAATTTCAGTTTTATTTATTGAAATTTAATAGTTGAGAGATTATTCTTAATTTTGGCTCACCAGGCTTGTCTTTGCTTTGAGTTTTTGCCCCCATATTGAAATTGAATATATCTATCTATGTGATAGACTAATAGGCAGCAATTAAACACCAAAATTTTCAGACATATTTAATAATGTGTTATCACACTTACACCTTCCTCTGATCTGAATACCCATACATCTGGGCAGCAACTGGCCTTTCTCCTTCTTCAATGCACTTGTGATCCTACTAGGACTGTATTATTCCCTCAATAGTCTGGGACTGCTCCATGTAGCCCAGAACCTTCTCTGCTGAGTCCCTCCAGGCCTGGATGATGTTATACATCACTAGAGCCTTGCAACCTTTTCTCTCTACCCCCACAACATCACACACAGGTACACATTCAGATACTATGAAAGCTCTCTTTCACATATATGTACATGCACATGCACACATGCACACTAGCATGAAACTTGATCACACTTCATAGAATCCAGTGGTAGCAACAGCCTCTCTGTTCCTGTCCACTATATTTTTCAGTCCTTTCACCTAATCTTTAGAAGACCTGTTGCTAATTTCTTTGATCCTTTTGGACAATACTTCATCTCTTACCCTAGACATCACTCCCAAGGCTGAGTGCTGTGGTTTTCAATATTTTCCACTATTAAAATATTGAATAATATACTTATGTTAAAAATAAAAATGAAGCCAGGCATGGTGGTGCATGCCTATAATCCCAGAAGTTTGGGAGGCTGAGACAGGAGGATCACAAGTTCAAAGCCAGCCTCAGCAAAAGTGAGGCACTAAGCAACTCAGTGAGACCCTGTCTCTAAATAAAATACAAAATAGGGCTGATGATGTGGCTCATTGGCCAAGTGCCCCTGAGTTCAATCCCCAGTACCTCCCCCCCAAAAAAGAAAAGAAAAAGAAAATGAGTTTTCAGGAACACTATTTTTGGATACTTAACAAATAGAATATATTTATAATATTATATCCAACAAGAATGTCTGCTGTGTACCAAGCATTGTGGTACATTAACCCATCTTACCTCATTTTCTCCTTCCTTTTTTGTCCCAGGGATTGAACACAGGGGCACTTAACCACTAAACCACATCCCCAGTCTTTTTCGTTTTTTAATTTTTAAAATTTTCAGACAGGGTTTTGCTAACTTGCTTAGGGCCTCACTCAGTTGCTAAGGCTGGCTTTGAACTTGCAATCTTCCTGCCTCAGTTTCCTGAGTCACTGGGATATTACAGGCATGAGCCATAATACCTGGCAACTTATCTTATTTCATGTCATTAACTCTATGAAGCAGGTACTTTTATTATCACCACTTCATTCTACTTCTAGAAATTGTTCCTAAAAGAATCATCTCAAATATATTAAAAATGTATGTATTCAAAAATTTATCATAGCATTGTTGAAACTGAATATATCTATCTATGTGATAGACTAATAGGCATCAATTAAATACCAAAATTTTCAGGCATATTTAATAATGTGTAATCACATGTTAACTGAAAAACAAGACATGCAAGTTAAAATATGCAATATGAGCTCAATATTATCCATGAATCCCCAGACAGAGAGGAAAGATAGGAGAGAGATATAAAAAAATATAGCAAAATATTCAGTGAATTTCTCTAAGAGGGAGATTCTTTGTTTCATTCACTTATCTGTGTTATCTACTTTTTCACAATAAGCATGCTCTAATATTATAATCAAGCAAAGTAAATGTATAAAAAAATTGCTATAGCATAATTTTTTTAATTATACTAAATTTCTACTAGAGCCCAAATCTCCTGTTTGCCCCATGACGAGCTTCACAATCCCTTTGACAGAGACTGTGAGCTAAAAAATTAATATTATTTCCCAAGATGAGAAGTCAGAAATATAATGCAGTTTACTCCAATTACACTGAAAATATCCAAATTAAAAAAAAAAAAACCTGTAAGCCTCACTGTGGCAGGAAATGAATACTCATTAAGGATCCACTGAACTTCCTTTACTTCTCTGAGAAATGGAAATTAAACTAACATGCATTAGGTTTTCTCTTTTCTGCCAGAATATTTTCTTCTTCCAGGATTTTTTTTTTTTTAATCTCACTGATGGTCTTTGTTTCTTTCCTTTCCATCAACCCTTGTCTCTCCTAAATCTGACTGGCCCTGGTTCAGTTTGAAGTCAGTGTAGGGGCTCCTTCAAATGGATTCTCCTGCCTATGATCTTGTAAGTCAGAGTAGAGCAGCCCCATTTAAGATCCCGAATCTATGGTACTACTCTTGGTAAAACAGGGCCACCTGAAGCCCCAGAACTTTCCTTTGACTGCCAAACAGCTTCATCAAACAATTGATTCCAGGATAAAAGCTGTTTCTTTCTCTGGGAAAAAGAAAATGAAAGCAGACACAGAATCTGTCACCCAGTTGCAGGCAATATGGACACCCCTCTTCCACATTAGCGGTTTATTTCAGTGCATATTGAACATGAGCAAGGATTTGTAGTCACCCCAAATCCAGACTTGAGGCTAGGCTCTGCAACTAACTGGGAAAATCTGTGCAAAGCTGTGAAGGTTGCTTCTCTGCAAAACAGGGCTAATAACTCTACAGGACTGTTGAAAGGACGGAAAGTCTCCATACATATGTCTATAAGCCTTCAAGTCTTTGTTTCTAATATCATTCTCCAATAAAAAGAACCACGGCTTCTTAGAAAAACGGCTGACTCTAAGAAGAGAGTCATTTAATAATGTGTTATCACACTCACACCTTCTTTTAAAAGATGGTCCTGGAGCCTCTTGCAGGGCCAGGAAGTAAGAAAGTGCTAAAATAATACTGAGGACCAGGCAGGGGAAAGAGGATATTATCAACTGGGTACAGCAGTAACTGAAAAAGCTCCCAGAGGCCAAAGTTGAAACAATTTGAACCACAATTTTTTTAAAGTGGTACTGGATTGTAGTCCAAAGTATAAAATAAATGTTCATGATTTTTAGAATAAATAAACAAATGAGGGAGAAGAGGCAAACTCTCATGAAGAAGCCAAACAATTTGTGTAATACTGCCCCCTGGAGGAGGATTACGCTGCTCACACTCCACAAGTTTGGACTCTCAAGAGACTTCCTTCCAAGGAGCATATTAATGGAAAGGGGGAAAGAGAACCTTTGCAATGGGAACCCGACCAGTAAGACTCCAGCCAGGTGATGGAGGTCAGCTCTACAGTGGCAGATCAAGTTAAGAAAAGTACATTCTTAATTCCAAGAGGTGACATGAAATCCTCCCTCCTCGTTCTTCCTCCAGAAAACCCAGAATTCCACTCTAATTATGAGGAAAACATTGGGCAAATTCCAGTAGAGGGGAAGTTCTAAAAAAAAGACTAGTCAGCACCTGGTCAGCAATATAGTAAGGAAGGGGGAGGAGGGAGAGAGAGGAGAAGAGGGAAAGACAAAGCACTGAAGACTGAAATGGAGCAAATATATTCCGTGCACATATGGTTATGTCAAAATGAGTCCCACTATTATGTATAATTATAATGCACTAATAAAAACATTTTTTAAAAAAGAACTGGTCAGTACTTCTTCATATTGCTAACGTCCTCAAAAAACGGACTGTTTAAGAAATTGTCATAATCCAAGAGCCTGAGAAACAATCAATGAGGTGAAAAGAGAACCTGTATTTGGGGAGCAAATTTTTGCCACACACACATCAGATAGAGAACAAATCTCCAGGATAGATAAAGTACTCAAAAAACTTAACAACAAAAAAAGAGCAATAAATGTGCTAAGGAACTGAACAGACACTTCTCAGAAGAAGATATACATTCTGTCAACAAGTATATGAAAAATGTTCAACATCTCTAGTAATTAGAGAAATGCAAATAAAAACTAAAATGTCATCTCTCGCCAGTCAGAATGGCAGTTATCAAGAATACAAATAATAATAAGTGTTATTGAGGATGTGGTGAAAAGGCACACTCATACATTGCTGTTGGGATTGCAAATTGGTGCAACCAATATGGAAAGCAGTATGGAGATTCCTTAGAAAACCTACAATGGGACCACCATTTGACCCAGCTATCCCACTCCTCGGTTTATACCCAAAGTACGTAAAATCAGCATACTACAGGGACACAGCCATATCAATGTTTATAGCAGCACAATCACAATAGCTAAACTGTGGAACTAACCCAGATGCCCTAATGGATAAAGAAACTGTGGTATTCATACACAATGGAATATTACTCAGGGTCAAAAGAGAATAAAATCATGGCATTTTCAGGTAAATGGATGGAGTTGGAGAGTATCATGCTAAGCAAAGTAAGCCAATCCCCAAAAAACAAAGGCTGAATATTCTCTCTGATAAGTGGATGCTGATTCATAATGGGGGGGAGGGGGCATGGAAAAAAATGAAGGAACTTTGATTGAGCAAAGGGGAAGAAGGGATGGGGAGGGGGAGGGGGCAGGAAAGATGGTGGAATGAGATGGACACTATTACCCTAGGTACATGTATGAGTGCACATATGGTGTGACGCTACATCGTGTACAACCAGAGAAAGGAAAAGTTGTGCTGCAATTGTGTACAATGAAACAAAATTCATTCTACTGTCATATACAACTGATTAAAATAAATAAATAAATACACACAATAAAAAAAAAGAGCTTGAGACAGGACAACTAAATGTACGTGGTACCCTATATGGGATCTTGGAACACATCAAGAACATTAGGCTAAACTAAGAAAATCTGAATAAGTTAAGGACTTTAATTAAAAAATAATTTATCAATATTGGTTTAATTGTGATATCATATGATTCTAATGTAAGCTGATAACAATAGGGGAACTAAGTGTGGGGAATATGGGAGCTTTCTATACTATTATCAAAATTTTTCTATAAATTTAAAACTGTTCTATAATAACAAATGTGTTGTAAAAATTGTACATAAAAAAACAACATCATTCTTTCCTTATTATCTCCTTTTCCTCTGTTGTTAGAGAAATATTATTATATTATTTATCACCAGACCACTTTATCACATTCATTGCAAATATTATACTAGCAAGATCTCAATGCACTTCTATTATTTGTTTTTTCTTTTATCCTTGAGATATGGAGTGGGAAAATTATTGGTATGTCAGTAAAGAGAACGAAGGACAAAGAATTAAATTATAGGCCTAATCCTGCCACCGCCTTCATCTTTCTTATCACCCTCACACACTCAAACTTACCCTTTAGCACACCACTTCCTCCCCAGGGTAGGCAGGCAGCATTGCGGCCATGCTGGCTTTCTACAACTTACTTGCCAGTTGTGTGTTCAGGAGAGATTACTTTTCACTTTAAGTGTGGGGCACTTCATTTAGGACCAAAAAGTAATAGTCTCTCCCCTCGAGATGATTGCTAATATTAAATGAGATGATGTACACAGAATTCTTGAACACAGTGGCTCCCATAAAGAAACTCTCAATAAGTAGTAGCTACTATTGTCCTCTTACAATAATAATTAAAGGAATGTAAAATTAGACGAGGTTAAAAAAGCAAAATATAAAATAAATATCCATGAATCCATGGGGAGATGGATAGACAGCTGTTGATAGTGCCCCCTCAAGGAGGGTTACGTAACTCACTGTTAACTCCTCCATAAGTGAGTGCTGTGCACAGAGACTTCCTTCCAAAGAGCAAAGAGGACAGTGGGAGGTAGGGGGTCCGTGGAGAAACCTGACAAATGCGGCTCAGTCAAGTGTCAAGGTTAACATCAAAATTGATATGTCATGCTGATAGCATGATGTGATAAGAATGGCACTTTACTTCTTGTTCTCCTCCTCCTCAGGTCCTACAATCCCTGTCTAACTTGAGGGAAATGTCTGACAAACCCACATGGAATGAAATTATATAGAATTCCTCACCAGGACCCCTCAAAGCTGTGAAGATCAGCAAAAGCAAAGCAAGTCTGAGAAAGCGCCACAGTCTACAGGAGTCACACAAACATGACAATTAAATCTAATTTGGCATATTGGATGGAGCCTGGAACATAAAACTTTTAAAAATTAAGGAATTCTGAATACGCTGTGGACTTTAATATTGAGGTATCAATATTAGGTCAGTAGTTAATGACAATAAATATAACAGTAAATGTACCATGCCAATGTAAGATGTCAGCAATGGAGAAACTGAGTGTGTGGGAATTTCTATACTATATTCGCAACTTTTTTGTAAAAGTAAAACTATTCTGAAACAAGAAAGTTCCTTTAAAAAAATATGCAAATACTACATTTGTAGTAATTGAGAATTGCCTATTTTAAATTTATAGCTGCCCTGTCTTTGCTTATCACGTGTTAAAATAATTGAAGATACTTCATGGCAATGTCAGCATTTAGATTTAGATTGATAGTATAAATTGGTTTAGGTTTAAAAAAAAAGAACAGCAAACAAACAAAAATCCCTAGTTTAGCAAGTCAACTCTGCCCCCTACTGGTTTACTATTCAATTGACATTTCACGGCTGCAAGAGACATCCCTTAGGCTTCAGGCACTATTTTTAAGAATCAAGATAGGAAGCTAGGCGAACCTGCAACCCACGGGCGGGCGGGTCCATAGCACAAGAGTTAACATCTAGAATCAACAAATGGGACTTACTCAAACTAAAAAGTTTTTTCTCAGCAAAAGAAACAATAAGAGAGGTAAATAGGGAGCCTACATCATGGGAACAAATCTTTACTCCTCACACTTCAGATAGAGCCCTAATATCCAGAATATATAAAGAACTCAGAAAATTAGATAATAAGATAACAAATAACCCAATCAACAAATGGGCCAAGGACTTGAATAGACACTTCTCAGAGGAGGACATACAATCAATCAATAAGTACATGAAAAAATGCTCACCATCTCTAGCAGTCAGAGAAATGCAAATCAAAACCACCCTAAGATACCATCTCACTCCAGTAAGATTGGCAGCCATTATGAAGTCAAACAACAATAAGTGCTGGCGAGGTTGTGGGGAAAAGGGTACACTTGTACATTGTTGGTGGGACTGCAAATTGGTGCAGCCAATTTGGAAAGCAGTATGGAGATTTCTTGGAAAGCTGGGAATGGAACCACCATTTGACCCAGCTATTCCCCTTCTCGGTCTATTCCCTAAAGACCTAAAAAGAGCATGCTACAGGGACACTGCTACATCGATGTTCATAGCAGCACAATTCACAATAGCAAGACTGTGGAACCAACCTAGATGCCCTTCAATAGACGAATGGATAAAAAAAAAATGTGGCATTTATACACAATGGAGTATTACTCTGCATTAAAAAATGACAAAATCATAGAATTTGGTGTGAAATGGATGGCATTAGAGCAGATTATGCTAAGCGAAGCTAGCCAAGCCCTAAAAAACAAATGCCAAATGTCTTCTTTGATATAAGGAGAGTAACTAAGAACAGACTAGGGAAGAAGAGCACGAGAAGAAGACCAACATTAAACAAGGATGAGAGGTGGGAGGGAAAGGGAGAGAGAAGGGAAATTGCATGGAAATGGAAGGAGACCCTCAGGGTTATACAAAATTACATACAAGAGGAAGTGAGGGGAAAGGGAAAAACAATACAAGGGGGAGGAATGAATTACAGTAGTGGGGGTAGAGAGAGAAGAGGGGAGGGGAGGGGAGGGGAGGGGGGATAGTAGAGGATAGGAAAGGCAGCAGAATACAACAGACATGAGTATATCAATATGTAAAGCAATGAAGTGTAACTGATGTGATTCTGCAAGCTGTATACGGGGTAAAATGGGAGTTCATAACCCGCTTGAATCAAAATGTGAAATATGATATATCAAGAACTATGTAATGTTTTGAACAACCAACAATAAAAAAAATAATAATAAAAAAAAAAGAATCAAGATACATTCCAAACCTCAGATCTGCTAGGACCATATGTCAGTTTGTGCAGATACGCAGAACTTTACCTTCCTGGGAGATCCCTAAGGAAATCAGCACACATGTGTGAGGGACCAGTCAGGGACCAGTCAGGCAGGAAGGCAGTTTGACCACATGAATGAAAGTCTTAACAAATTTGATGTTGATTGTATATCCATGATAAAAATCTCTATTTCTCAAAGATTTCCATAATATTTGTAAAGATGTCGATACTTTTTGTGACATATTTAGGTGTTTTTTAATTTATGCAGAAATTAAGAAAAATGTCTTGAGTTCCACACCTAGGTGGACTTGGTGGAGAACAGGGAGGACAGGTGCTAATTTCTAAACTGAATTAATTTTGAATAGTAGTTCCCAAGTGGGAGCAATTTTTTTCCCCTTAAGGGAACATTTTATAATATCTGTAGATACTTTTGATTTTCTTGGTTGGGTAGAAGCCAGAGATACTGACAGTCTTACAATGCACAGGACAGCTACCTACAATAAAGTGTGGTCTAGTCTAGGCCTGGGGGTTTAACTTAGTGGTAGAACACTTGTCTGGTATGCTCAATGTCTTAGGTTTGATCCCAAGCACAACAAAAATAGAAAGACTCATCCAGCCTAAAGTGTTAACAGTGCACAGGCTAAGAAATCTTGATTTAGAGGAAGCAAACCACCCAAATTAGAGGTGTTCATGAGAACCTGTGTGTCCTGCACAATTTACAGGACTCTTCATTGGATTTCCTACAATCTATGGTGTGAATCAATCTTATGTAAATCATCAGGGACTGGGTGATGCTAGTTTACCTGTGGGTTATAATGTCAAATAAGAAAAATAAATCAGTTGGGGTTCTTATTTGCAAGTGACAGAAATAACCAGGAAAAATGAGCAGGAAAGGAATGAATTAAGCAATAGTAGACAGCTCATAAAATCTCTGGAAGAGCTGAAGAATCTGGTCTGAAGGACTGAAGAACCTTACCTGAAGGCCAAGAAGAAAAGAAAAGTTCATAAAAGCACACTACAGAATTGGTTCACAAAACATCAAGTACTCCCACCACTGTTATGGACACTGCTGGAATGAAGGAAGGATGTATATATTAGCAATGGTGATGGAATGGGTGCTTTAGAAAGGAAAGGAAAAAGAAGCGTGACATCACTTTAAAAGCATATGTCTTTCAGCCTTAACATCAGAAAATGAAAATTCAGCCACTTAAGCTCAAAACCTTGGGGTCTCTTTGATATCATAATCATAGTCCAAGTCAAAACATATTTAGATAATTGCAATGTCCTCCTAAGTGGTTTCCTTTTACCAAAACTATATTCACTGTTAGATTAATCTCCTTAGGGCTCCATTTGGATCCTGGTGCTTCTCTCCAAAGAAATTATGCAAAAGTCCCTTTTCCAATAGAAAAATACCCAGACATAATTTGATATCATTTAAACCACCTCATGATCTATTCTGAACCTACTTTCCAGACTTCTCTCCTACTACTCATTCAGGCAAATGGTTTGCTTATTTAGCTCTAACTATACTGAGCAAATTATTTTCCTTTCATCTTTCTCTCACTATTCTTTTTTGAGTTGCCTTCTCTTCTGGTCTGTGCTTATTTAAATCTTATACCTGTCTTTGTAAGGTCTAGTCCCAAACTCAGAGAACATTTAAAAATACCAATAATCTGCCATATGTGACCTTGAGAAAATGAATATATTTTTCTCCATTCATAAAAGTACAAAATAGAAATGTTATAGTGTACACCACTCCCTGGTGGAACCAGTAACCCCAAATCAGTTGTTCTGAGGTCAACTATAGAGGAGAAGCACTATAGCACAGTTATTCTCATAACTTTCTTGTTGATGCAGTAGGTTCATTTCCAAACCCCCCTTTATCAGACCTCCACATTGCAACCCACCATATAGAAGGTTGTATTTCATGGTACGCTCTTGTTCCAGTGCTCTTAAAAGAGCCAGGCTTCTTAAACACTCCATGAAAAAGTCCTGAAAGTTGAAAATATATCAATCTCTTTCAACCTCTCTGCAAATACACTATGTAAATGTATACTGTGGATAATATGAAAACACACTATATGCTTTAGTGAAGTAGGTATGAATCTCAGTCTGCAAACTGAAATTTAATGAAATGAAATTTAACTTAATTAATTGGGTTTCTGGAAAACTCAACTACTGTCATTTTGGTGGTTCTCCCATAATGGATAGTAAAATTAAATTAGGTTACTTATTTATTATGGTACATGGGATGATCAAATTGAAGTGTCAACTTGAATACATTAAGGGATACTCAAATCACTAGTAAAGCATTATTGCTGGTATATCTGTAAAGATATTTCCAGAAGAGATTGACCTCTGAACCAGAGGACTCAGTGAGGAAAATCCATCCTTCCTGCATGTGGGTGAGCATCATCTAATCCCTTAAGAGCCCACATAAAACAAAATTCATTTTCTTCTCTTTTCTGGAGCTGAGATAGCCATCTTCTCCTTCAGTTCTCCAGTCTTCAAACTCTGGGATTTATAGTAGTACCTTCCCTGCCCCCAACACGTTTTCAGGCCTTGTCCCTTGGACTGAGAGATACATCATGGGCCTCCCTGGTTCTGAGGCTTTGGGACCTGAACTGAGCCATGCTTGCCAGGGTCTCCAGCTTGCAGATGGCCTTTTGTGGGACACTTATGCTTCCATAATCAAGTGAGCCAATTTCTCTAGTAAATCCCCATTATCTATATCCATGTTTATAGTTATTTTCTATTGGTTCTGTTTTTCTGCAGAACTCTGACTAGTAAAGAAAATAAAGTAAAGGCAGATTTCATGGTATTTTAGAAACACAAGAACATTAGTATTAAAATATTCTAAAACTATAAATTCAATAGACATATAGATAGCAATACATAATCAGAAGGAAATATCTAATTTTTGGAGAATAAGAGCATATTATTCTTATTCTTGGTGTAACTAATGTTTATATTGGTAGAGACAAGCAGTTTCACCAACTCCCCATGGAAGAATTCTGATGCCCAAGGCAGAATACAGTGTTACTTGTGATTACATTGGCCATATGACAAGTTCTGGCCAATAGAATGTGGGCAGAGTGAAACAAATCATTTCTATCCTAGCCTTCAAGCATCATCCCAGACAATCTTCTATTATCTCCAAAGGGACTTTGGAAGCCACATGTTTCAGAGGGTGTAGCTGGAAGCAAATTGGTTCTGTGAGTCTGCTGCCTTTGTGTCCCAGTGCACATCAGAATACCATGTGGAAAGGAAATGACCACATACTGTGATCAAGTCTCTGAGACTTCATTAACCAGAGCATTCTTGTTTCAATTAATGAATAATTAATACAATTATTAAGTTCATACTGTGTACTAGATGTTACTGTAGCCTCCTCACATATATTAACTCATTTTATAATGAGACATATATTAGCAAATGTTATTGTGTCATGGTAATAGAATAATTTAGAGGTTCCAACATAAAATAGTCATTGAACTGTAAATTTACCACACACACCCTTCCAGTATTTCTTCCCCCATTCTTTTTGCTTGTCAAAATCTTATGCTTGCCCAAGAAAGGAACAAAATGGCAAGCTGGCTGTCTTAAAAGGAACAAAGAAAGGAGAAGTTTTATTTGTCTGTTTTACGTAAATATGTAAATTCAATCAAACATTTTGGGCGCCGAGCATCCAGTCATCTCTCCAACTGGGATAACCTGGCAAATTGAACCACTGAAAGCAGGCTCATTTTGCCTTTTTAAATGCAAGCACATTTGCTGCTTAGTTGGGTCTCTGCACTGGAAGACAACAGAGCTCACTCTCCTGGGGTGACTGTGAACTGGATTAGTGTTATGGTGACTAGAACAGGCTACTGCCGCTAATGCTCCTCTTGGCCCTTCCTATCACCAAGGAAATTTAAGACTATCCAAAGTTAGAAGGAGGAAGGGGACTGTCAACAGCCTGAGACAATGAGAACAATGACATGGGAGCAGTCCCTCTGCAAGGTGCACAGTTCAACCCACTCCTGCTCAGGAAGATGCTAGCAAGCTGGAGAGGAGTTTAATGCATATACTGTTAAAGACTACTGCCATGTGAAATTACTCCAGAGCCAGTATATACTTATTTATTGTACAAGTCAAGTTTGGGAACAGGAATGAAGTGGAGGATATGTTTTTAGTCTAGAAAAAAACAAAGAAGAAATGCTCCAAAGTGTGGAGCAAAAAAAAATAACCCTAACGCAGGAGAATAAAGCCTCAGACCCTGGAGTAGAAAGAAGAGATATTTCTGCAGATGGCATGACATTGGCCAAGATGAAAAACAGTTGTAAGGTTGTCAGGTACACAGTAATAAACTTTAAAACAAAAAAGCACTAAATAGCAAAGCTTTTCAGTCATGGAAAACTTGAAATAAAGAAAAGCAGTGGTGTGCTGCTTAAACAATGACGCGCTGGTAAATGTCCAACAACTGGCTCTACCAAACAAACAATATATATATATATATATATATATATATATATATATATACACACATATATGTATATATATAATACATATATGTATAATATCATACATATAATTATATATATAAAATATCATATGTATATATAATATAATACATATTTACATATATGACATATATAATATACATATATATAACAACATACATATACATATAATATATATGTGCAGAATTTCATTCTGAAATGTATTATAAATAAATTCTTGATTACTTTCATTACTATTTCAGTAAAGATATTGACCACATCATTAACCTGTGAGTTCAGATCTGACATGAATATTTTTTGGTATTTTCCTAGGCATTAATCAGTAAGAGAATAAACAAGGAAGGCATACATCAGGACCTAAATAATTCATGAAGATGCACAGGACTTCCTCACTGAATTAGATAGTCATTTTCAAATACTGGGAAAAGATCTTCTCAATTTTCTGTCTGTCGTGGTTTGGATCTGAAATATCCTGCAAAAGTTCAAGTGTTGAAGGTTTAGTCTCCAGTGCAGTGATGGTGGGGCTTTTTGGAAATGATGGGATCATGAGGGCTGTAATCTCATCAGTGAATTACTCTATTGACAGATTCATAATTTGATAACATTATTGAGAGGTAGTGGAAACTATAGGAGGTAGGGTCTAGTTAGAGAAAGGAGGTCACTAGGCACATGTTCTTTAGGACTATACCTTGGTCCTTTCCCATTTTTTCTTCTCTTTGTCTCTGCTACTCAGCCACCAGGAGGTAAGCAGCTTGGCTCCACCAGGCCTTCGCTTCTGCCATAATGTTCTGCCACACCCCAGGCTGAAAGCAATGGAGCTATCTGACCTTGGACTGAAACCTCTGAAACCATGAGATATGAAAAAAAAAAAAAATGTTCCCTCCCTCTTGTGTTTTGTCCCAGCAACAAAAAAAGCTAACACTCTGGGCTAGTCCCAATGTAACATCCGCAGACAGAACACACATTTGAACTTCATCTGCAGTATTATCATTTTTTCTATAACTTTATTAAGACCAGATAATCAACAAAATGATAAATCAAGCCCTGATTGTATTTTCTGATTGCTCCTGTATAATATCTACTGCTGTCATGATTAACTTTAAGTAACCATCAAGACATCACTGAACACAGAGTTGGTAAGAAGTGCACAATATCAGGTATTTGTTCAGTATTTCCATCACACAGGTGTAATGGACATAAATAATCATGCACATAGAAAATAGTTTTTTATAATCAGAGGTCACAAGTAATCTCAGGAGTCCCCTGAATTCCTGGTACTTGTAATCCCATTGAATCTGGTAGATCTGTTGTTTCCTGTCCTTTTAGGTGGACAGAATCTTTTAGGAGGCTGAGGGGACTTCAGAAAGGTTTAGGGTAGGTTTGGGGTGCATAAGAGAGAATGTCATCTTCTTTTTGGTCTGGTCTCTAGGAATTTCTGCCCTCCAACTGTGATTTCTCCAAGGCTCTCATCTGCTTACTCCTAGCCAAGTCCTCTTACAGGGCCTACGCATTTCTAGAAGACCAGAGGTGGGGCTTTTTGGAAGTGATAGAATCATGAAGGCCTTTAATTCTCCAGGCTTCTGCTAACATCTCTGAGGCAAAGAAATTACAAAACTGGCTGCCTTTTCAATTGAAAAGGAAAAGAGAAATCTGGGGGAAAAAAAAAACACATAAATTTTATTTTCAAAGCTTGTCCACCCTAGTAGTTTATACAACTGAGGCAGGGGAGTAAAGTTTCATTTGAATATTCACAGTGGGACTACATTTTTTAGTCAATAAAGATCAGCAGCAACATTTGAGAGACCAGAAGCAGAGAGAGCAAGGAAAGGGGCTAAGGAGCAGATATACCTTCCAGGGCCTGGCTCCCAGTGACCCACTTCCTCTAGGTAGGTCCCAACTCCTACAGTCTATACCACCTCCCAGTATTGGACTACCTGTCCTCCGTGTCCTTTTTTTTAAAATTTTTGTAATTAATTATGAAAATTCCTGTGAAGATGCTATACTATGAAATACTATGAAAATTTATAGCAATGTTAAAAATCTCTAGTCAGAATCCTGGAGGAATAAGCACTAAGTATGAGGTCTGTGGAGCAAACCCATGCTTTGCGACATAAAGTGAAGTACATCCTGTGACCTATCATAGAAAATTTTTTGAAGCATGTGGAAAAAAAAGCTGTATTAGAGAACAGAAGGAAAATATTCACTTGTCATAGTAATCACAATAGCCATTATAATAAGAAGATGCAAAGAAAGATCATATTCATGGATTCTTTTAAAAGCAGTAAAAGGACTTTATTTGGAGATATGTAGTCACAGAATAATGCCCCCCACAAAGAGGTCCAAATCCTAGTCCCCAAACCTGTGCATGGCAAAAAGGATTTGAGGCTGCTTCTCAGTCAATCTTAAAGTGGAAAGATAATCTTTGTGGGCTCAATCTAATCACAGGTTCCCTTACCCATGGAAGATAGAAGCAGAAAAGCTAATATCAGACGGGTGCAATATCAAAACCATTCAACCAGTTATTGCTGACTTGGAAGAAGGAAACAAGCCACAGATGAATGTGTGTAGCCTCTAGAAACTGAAAAGGGTAAGAAATCAGAACAAACACGTGAATTCTTCCCCGGATTCCCCCAGAGAGAAGCTAGCACTGTGGGTACCTTTCTTTTAGCCTAGAGAGACTAATTTCTTACTTCTTACATCTGAAACTCTAAGATAATAAACAGTTTTGTTTTATGCCACTGAGTTTGAGGTAAATTGTTAAAGCAGAAGCTTATTCTATAGGTTACATGAGGTTTTTTGTACCTTGTCTTTCACACCTTCTTCTGCTCCTTGCCCTTATACCAATGACTTCTGTTGGATGTATTTTATTTTTCCTTTACATGCTTCTTGGTATTTTTTAAGAGATATACGATGTGTTTTAAATTTTTTATAATGAAAACTTTCACCTACAAAGCAAACAAAGATAGAATGAATTCACTTCCTATCCTCTTCACTCGAGTATTTTGTATGTTATTTAAGTAAATTGTACATATATAAATCTAAAATTTGAAATGTACAAATCTTAGCTACACATTTTGACAAATGAATATGTCCATGCAACTCAGAGATCTGTCATATAATAAAGAAGCTTTCCATCTCCTTGAAGAGCCACTAGTATTCTTCCCAACTTTTCATACCCATTTTCCATGTTCTAGAACATCTATAAATGAAGTCATATAGCACATCCTTTTTTGATTCTAGCACATCAGTTACCTAGCATGTTATATTATTACTATATTCTCATAGTTCTTTCCTCCTCCTTAGTGGTTAGCATTTCATTGTATAAATTTGTTTATCAATTTTCTTGTTTATGGATATTTAATTTGGTTCCAATTTGGGGTTATTGTGAATAAAGTTCTTTTTTAGAATTTATTTATTTATTCTAATTTGTTATACACGACAGCAAAATGCATTTCAACTCATAGTACACATATAGAGCACAATTTTTCATGTCTTTGGTTGTACACAAAGTAGAGTCACACCATTCGTGTCTTCATACATATACTAGGATAATGAAGTCCATCTCATTCCACTGTCTTTCTTACCCCTATACCTTCTCCCTTCCCCTCCCTCCCCTTTGCCTTATCTAAAGTTCCTCCACTTCTCCCATACTCCCCCCTCCCACATCCCCATTATGGATCAGCATCCACACATCAGAGAAAACATTCAGCATTTGGAATTTGGGGATTGGCTTACTTTACTTAGCATGATATAATCCAACTCCATCCATTTGCCTGAAAATACCAAGATTTTATTCTCCTTTAATGATGAGTAGTATTCCTTTGTGTATATAGACCACAGTTTCTTTATCCATTCATCTATTGAGGCATCTAGATTAGTTCCACAATTTGGCTATTGTGAATTGTGCTGCTATAAACATTGATGTGGCTATGTCACTGTAGTATGCTGTTTTTAAGTCACATTTGGGAATAGGCCAAGGAGTGGGATAGCTGGGCCAAATGAGAGTTCCATTCCCCGTTTTCTGAGGAATCTCCATACTGCTTTCCATGTTGGTAGCACCAATTTACAGTCCCACCAGCAATGTATGAGTGTGCCTTTTCCCCCAGCATCTTCACCAAAACCTATTGTTGTTTGTATCTTTTTTTTTCATTTTCAGAAACAGATTTTATTTAGCATAATAAAATTTTCATAGTGTAATGGAATAAAGTATCAGGTTGTTAATAGTTATATGAAGATAGAAGGACATGTATTACACTTTTTCAATAAATAAAGGATAAGTAGCCCCATGGGGCACTGTAAGAACAAAAACTTTGAAACATTTGAAAGAAAAATAGTAGAAGAATTGAAACATTACACTTAGCAACATAGGCAAAGCTGTCAGTATTGGAGGATTCACACTAAGGAATTAATCATTGCTTGAGTTTTTCATGTTCATGCCAACTTCCAACATTTCACATTAAGTGAAATAATGATGCATAATAAAATTTTTTCTAAAACAGATTTTTTTTTCAATTTTTCACTACATGTTGAGGTTCAACCAAAGTTGGTTTCTTTCTTTTCTTTTCTTTTTTTTTTATTCTTTAGGAAGGAAGTTTTTTTTATTGATTTTATTTTTTTAAATACACAACAGTGTAAGGCATTACAATTCTTATTATACATATAGAGCAAATTTTTCATATCTTTGTATATAAAGTATGTTCATGCCAATTTATGTCTTTATACATGTACTTTGGTGTTTTTTGTATTACAATTCTTATTACACATATATACCACAATTTTTCATATCTCTGTTTGTATATAAAGTATGTTGATACCAATTCGTGTCTTCATACATGTACTTTGGATAATGATGTCCATCACATTCCACCATTCTTGCTAATCCCCTGCCTCCTCCCTTTTCCTCCCACCCCTCTTCCCTATCTAGAATTCACCTATTCCTCCCATGCTCTCCCTTCCTACCCCACTATGAGTCAGCCTCCTTATATCAGAGAAAACATTCGGCATTTATTTTTTGAGGATTGGCTAACTTCATTTTCTATTCTTAATAGCTGCCATTCTGACTAGAGTGAGATGAAATCTTAGAGTAGTTTTGATTTGCATTTCTCTAATTGCTAGAGATGTTGAAGATTTTTCATGTTTGTTGATTGATTGTATATCATCTTCTGAGAAGTGTCTTTTCAGTTCCTTGGCCCATTTATTGACTAGGTTATAGGCTTTTTTGGTGTTGAGATTTTTGAGTTCTTTATATATCCTAGAGATTAGTGCTCTATCTGATGTGCGTGTCTTAAAAATTTGCTCCCATTCTGTAGGCTCTCTCCACCTCACTGATTGTTTCTTTTGCTGAGAAAAAGCTTTTCAGTTTGAATCCATCCCATTTATTGATTCTTGATTTTATTTCTTGTGCTATAAGGGTCTTATTAAGGAAGTTGAGGCCTATCTGACATGATACATATTTGGGCCTACTTTTTCTTCTATTATTCACAGGGTCTCTGGTTTAATTTCTAGGTCCTTGAGCCACTTGAGTTGAGTTTTGTGCATGGTGAGAGAGAGATTTAGTTTCATGTTGTTACATGTGGATTTCCAGTTTTCCCAAAACCATTTGTTGAAGAGGCTATCATTTCTCCAATGTACATTTTTGGTGCCTTTGTCTAATATGAGATAACTGTAGTTATGTGCATTAGTCTCTGTGTCCTCTATTCTGCACCATTGATCTACCAGTCTATTTTGGTGCCAATACCATGCTGTTTTTGTTACTGTTGCATTATAGTTATACTTTAAAATCTGTTATAGTGATGCCACCTGCTTCACTCTTCTTGCTAAGGATTGCTTTAGCTATTCTGGATCGCTTATATTTCTAGATGAATTTCAGGACTGCTTTTTCTATTTCTATGAGGATTGTCATTGGGATTTTGATTGGAATTGCATTAAATCTGTATACTGCTTTTGGTAGTATTGTCATTTGACAATATTAATTCTGCTTATCCAAGAACAAGGAAGATCTTTCATCTTCTTTAATTTCTTTCTTTAGCATTCTGTAGTTTTCATTGTAGAGGTCTTTCATCTCTTTTGTTGATTCCCAAGTGTTTATTTATTTATTTATTTTGGAGGCTATTATAAATGGAGTAGTTTTTCTAGTTTCTCCTTCAGAGGATTTGACACTGATGTACATAAATGCCTTTGATTTATGGATATTGATTTTATATCCTGCTACTTTGCTGAATTCATGTATTAGTTCTAGATGTTTTCTGGTAGAATTTTTGGATCTTCTAGATATAGAGTCTTGTCATCAGCAAATAGTGATAGTTTGAGTTCTTCTTTTCCTATCCGTATCCTTTTAATTTCTTTCATCTCTCTAATTGCTCTGGCTAGAGTTTCAAGAACTATGTTAAATAAAACTGGTGAAAGAGGGCATCTCTGTCTTGTTCCAGTTTTTAGAGGGAATGCTTTCAATGTTTCTCCATTTAGAATGATGTTGGAAAAAAATAGAATGATGTTGGCCTGGTGCTTAGCATAGATAACTTTTACAATGTTGAGATGTGTTCTCGTTACCCCTAGTTTGTCTAATGTCTTGAACAAGAAGGGGTGATGTATTTTGTCGAATGCTTTTTCTGCATCTATTGAAATGATCATGTGATTCTTATCTTTAAGTCTACTGATGTGATGAATTACATTTATTGATTTCCGTATGTTGAACCAACCTTGCATCCCTGGGATGAACCCCAGTTGCTTGTGGTGCACTATCTTTTTCATATGTTTTTATATTCGATTTGCCAGAATTTTATTGAGAATTTTTTTCATCTATGTTCATTAGAGATATTGGTCTGAAGTTTTCTTTTTTTGATGTGTCTTTTTCTGGTTTTGGAATTGGAGTGATATTGGCCTCATAGAATGAATTTGAAAGTGTTCCCTCTTTTTCTATTTCATGAAATAATTTGAGGAGTATTGGTATTAGTTCTTCTTTGAAGGTCTTGTAGAACTCAGTTGTGTATGCATCTGGTCCTAGGCTTTTTTAGGTTGGCAGGCTTCTGATGGTGTCGTCTATTTCATTGCTTGAAATTGATCTGTTTAACTTGTGAATATCATCCTGATCCAGTTTGGGAAAATCATATGACTCCAGAAATTGTCAATGCCTTCGATATTTTCTATTTTATTGGAGTACAAATTTTCAGAATAATTTCTAATTATTTTCTGTATTTCTGCAGTGTCCATCATGATATTTCCTTTTTCATCACAGATTCTAGTAATTTGAGTTTTCTCTCTCCTCTTTGTTATCATGGATAAGGATTTATCAATTCTATTTTTTTCAAACAACCAACTATTTATTCTGTCAATTTTTTCAATTCTTTCTTTTGTTTCAATGTATATCAGCTCCGATTTTAATTATTTCCTATCTTCTACTGCTTTGGGTGTTGACTTGTTCTTTTTCTAATGCTTTGAGATGTAATATTAGGTCATTTATTTGTTGACTTTTTCTTCTTTTAAGGAATGAACTCCATGAAATAAACTCTCCTCTTAGTACTGCTTTCATAGTGCCCCAGAGATTTTGATATGTTGTATCAGTGTTCTCATTTACCTGTAAGAATTTTTAAAATCTTCTCTTTGATGTTTTTTTTTTTGCAACCCATTGTTCATTCAATAGCATATTATTTAGTCTCAAGGTGTTGGAGTAGCTTCTATTTTTTATTTTATCATTGATTTCTAATTTCATTCCATATTATCTGATAGAATGCAGGGTAGTATCTCTACTTTTTTGTATTTGCTAAGCATTGCTTTGTGGCATAATATATGGTCTATTTTAGAGAAGGATCCATGTGATGCTGAGAAGAAAATATATTCATTCATTGATGGATGAAATATTCTATATATATCTGTTAAGTCTAAGTTATTGATGGCATTATGAGTTCTATTATTGTCTCTTTGTTTAGCTTTTGTTTGGGAGAACTATCCAGTGGTAAAAGAGATGTGTTAAAGTCACCTAGAAATATTGTGTTGTGGTCTATTTGACTCTTGAACTTGAGAAGTGTTTGTTTGATGAATGTAGATGCTCCATTGTTTGGGGCATATGCATTTATAATTGTTATGTCTTGTTGATATTTGGTTTCCTTAAATAGTATAAAATGTCCTTCTTTATCACTTTTGATTAACTTTGGCTGAAAGTCTACTTTATTTGATATGAGGATGGAAATTTGTGCTTGTTTCCACAGTCCATGTGAGTGGTATGTTTTTTCCCAACCTTCACCTTTAGTCTGTGGATGTCTTTTCCTATAAGATGAGTCTCTTGGAGGCAGCATATTGCTGGGTCTTTTTTTAAATCCAATCTGCCAGTCTATGTCTTTTGATTGGTGAGTTTAGGCCATTAACATTCAGGATTATTATTGAGACATGATTTGTTTTCTTGGATATTTTTGTTTGTTCTTGGTATTTAACTTGACTTGGTTTATCCTTTGATTATTTTTTCCTTTAATGTAATACCTTTCTTTGTTGATTTTCATGTTGTTTTTCACTTCCTCCTCATGGAATATTTTGTTGAGGATATCCTATAGTGCAGGCTTGCTAGTTGTAAATTCTTTTAACTTTTGTTTATCATGGAAGGTTTTTGTCATCAAACCTAAAGCTTAATTTTGCTGGATATAAGATTCTTAGTTGGCATCCATTTTCTTTCAGAGCTTGGTATATGTTGTTTTAGGATCTTCTAGCTTTCAGGGTTTGGGTTAAAAATTCTGCAGATATCCTAATTGGTTTTTCTCTATATGTAATCTGATTCCTTTCTTTTGTGCCTTTTAAAAATTTCTCCTTTTTTCTGTATACTAGATACTTTCATTATAATGTACCTTGGTGTAAATCTGTTGTGATTTTGTACATTTGGCATCCTGTAAGCCTCTTATATTTGATTAATTCATTCTTTGTGTTTGGGAAGTTTTCTGATATTATCTCATTGAATAGATTGTTTATTCCTTTGGTTTGTAATTCTATGCTTTCTCTATCCCAATAATTCCTAAATTTGGTGTTTTTATGTTATCCCACAATTCTTGAAAGTTCTGCTCATGGTTTCTTACCATCTTCACTGTGTGGTCAACATTCTTCCCAAGATTATATATTTTGTCTTTATTGTCCGATGTCCTGTCTTCCAAGTAATCTAATATGTTGGTGGTACTTTCTATGGAGCTTTAATTGGTTCGTTTATTGTTTTTTTTTCATTTCAAAGATTTATGTTTTTTTTAGAACCTCTGTCTCCTTACTGAAGTAATCTTTTGCTTCCTGTAGTTGCTTAAGTAGCTCTTTATCAAAATGATCTTTTGCTGCCTGAATTTGCTCTCTTATATCATCCTTTAATTCACAGAACATTTTAATTACGTACATCCTGAACTCCTGAACTCCTTCTCTGTTATTTCTTCTGTTGTGCTGGCCATGGATTCTAATAATGTAGTACCTTGGTTTGTTTGGGGCACTCTCTTCCCTTGTTTTTCTCATGTTGTTTGTGTGTCTTCCCTTCTAGCAGATCCCAGACATTATGACTTTAACCCTATAGGCTTACAGTGTCCCTGCAGAATTCCAATATCTCTCCTTTAAGGGTCAGAACAATAGTAACAGATCCCTATACAAACAATATACAATCTTAAACCAAATAGCTGCTGTTAAGACGTTTACAGTTTTGTCACAATATACAGAAATAGTGAGTTCAATTATTACCTATAATATAAACAATAGGTTTGTAAAAGGGTCTACAGTTTCTGATGGTGGACAGAGAATCAGGGGTGGGTGTAGGATGAGATGTTGAGGGGGTAGGAGGTGAGGATATAGTTATTAGACTTAGAAAGCATGAAAGAGAAATCTAAAGAAGTTGGTTAATAGCATGAGAAGAGAGAGAAAGTGATTTAGGGGAGACAAGTAAGTGGGAAGACAAGAGAGTACAAATATTAAGAAAAATGTAAAAATAGGAGATAAAAGAATATACAATACAACTGTAATATACTATTCAGACATCCCAGTCCTCAGTAGCCTAATTCATGAAAAGTACTTTGCTTCACAAATGTTGGGGATATGAGGGCAGGAGGAGAGAGAGAGAGAGAGAGAGAGAGAGAGAGAGAGAGAGGTCTTAAAGGAGGCTATAAGGATTGTTTCTGTTGGAGATCAGTATCTTTCCTGCTTCCCTTCTCATCCAATAGGTGGGGTTGCCTGTTTTTTGCTGGTATCTCCACCCTCAGGATGGTGAAAGTTATTAGGGTGGGAGGGTTGGTCTTGGGGGCGGAGCTCCTGGAGGTGGGGTAAAGCTCTTGCAGTTCCCCAATGGGAGACAGTATTTGCTTCCTATAAAGAGCTTATGTAGCTCTTTATCGAAATGATCTTTTGCTGCCTGATCCCCCAAGGATCTCCTTTGGGGCCCCCTGGAGTGATGTGGGCACCTGGTCTTATTTCCTTATATCTCCTCACAATTCCTGGTCTCTAATTTAGTTTCTGAACTGTATCTCACTCACCTCCTCCCTTTCATCTTCCCAATCAGGAATCTTTCTCCCCGACGTCTTCTGGGCTGTTTTATATTGCACAGTTCAGGACCAGGTTCTGCAAGTGATGGACTGGCCATGTAGCTGCAGGCACTCTGCCGGGTTAGTGGCTGCGGGGAAGAAGGGGAAGTTGGGGACTAAAAGTACCTTGATAGTGCTTCTAAGCCCTAGCCAGAGTCCCAAGCTGGGAGTTGTTCCAACTGAAGATGGCCATGAAGATGTCCCAAGATGGAGGCAGCTGGTTTCAGGAAACTGGGGTTTCCTGTCGTGTAGGGCTGGGCGATGGAGTTGGGCAGCTGTTCAAAGATGCAGCTCTGTGGCGTGTGGCTATCTCCCGACCCTATGCAATGTCCCCAGGTACAGGCTACTATGTGTAGGGAACTATGGAAGTGATTGCAGTGTCCCAAAATAGAGGCGAATGGGGGAGCCCCAGGTTGGTAGATGATGGGGTTCCACACGGAAGTGGCAGCTGGAATTCCTGAACACGGGCAGCGGCCCGGTGTCCTGCGTGGGTGGGCAACCAGGAGTCCTGAACAGGTGCTGATGTCAGTGGTCCTGCCTGGGCAACCAGAAGTCTTCCATGGGCAGCGGCCTGGTGTCCTGCGCTGACAGTGAGGCCTGGAGATCTGGGCAGCATGGCGGCCATGATTCCTGTGCATGAGCAGCTGCGGGGCAGGGGTGTTGGGGGGTGGGCCTCTAATTGCTCACAGAGAAACAGCATTGCCACTACTTGAATCCAAGGTCCCCAGAGTGACACAGAATGCAGCCTCCCTCTAGCCTGCCATCTTGGATTGAAATGAATATAATTCTATGAACATTTTTATACAAGCTTTTTAATGAACTTGTTGTTGTTGTTGTTGTAGTACTAGGGATTTAATACAGGGGCACTTTACCATATACCACATCCCCAGCCCTTTGTTTTTTTTTATTTTTTATTTTGAAACACACGCCCAAAATAAGTTGCTGAGGGTCTTGCTAAGTAGCTGAGGCTGGCCTCAAACATGCAATCCTCCTACCTTAGCCTCCCAAGTTGCTGTGAACATGTTTTTGTTTCTCTTAGATAAGTCCTTAAGATTAGAATTGCCTGACCTAAGAGGGAGTGAATGTTTAACTTAATTTAAACAAATTGTCAAATATTTTTCCAAATTGGTTGTATCGTTTTACATTCCTACAAATAGCGCCTGATGGTGCTAGTTTTTCCCACATGCTGGGAAAAATTGATATAGTTAGTCTTTTTATTTTTAGAAAATTTAGTAAAGATGTGCTTTTAATGTTAATTTCCCTGATGACTAATAATATTGAATATTGAGTGTTTTATGTTCTTTGGCAGTGTGTGTGTGTGTGTTTTCTCCTTGGTGCAATATCTGAACTTCTTGTCCATTTTTTAATTGAGTTGTTTATCATATTACTGATTTGTAAGAATGTACTAGCCCATTTTTCATTACTATAAGGAAATTCCTGGGGGAGGCTAATTTTATAAGGAAAAGAAGTTGTGTTGGTTCCCAGTTCTGATCCAAGATTCAGGTGCTACATCCAATGATCTTCTTCATGGAAGAGTCCTAAGGCAGTGCAGGCTATCACATGACATGAGATAAGGAGCAAGCATGGGCATCTCCAAAGATTTCTTTCTCTCTCTCTCTCTCTCTCTCTCTCTCTCTCTCCCCAACTCCACCAGTATTCAATCATGAACTTGTCTAATCTTATCACTGCCCAAAGTCCCCACCTCCAAGCACTGTAATTACATTGAGTTTTCACCCTCTTAATATCTCAAGATGGGGATTAAATTTAAACACAAGGGCATTTGGAGAACACACATGAGTCATAATCTAAATCATAACAAACAATTTCTTATATGTCCTTGGTATGAGTCCTTTTCCAGATATGTATTCTAAGAATATTTTCTCCAAACTTGAGCTTTGTCTATTTATTTTCTTAATGGTGTTATTTGGTGAGCAGGATTTTTAATTTGATTAAGAATTAATGAATTAATTCTAATTAATGAATTTTTAAATTTTATAATATTACTTTCAATGGCCTAAGAAATATTTGCCTTCTCCAAAGTTGCAAAGTTATTTTCTTCAGTAAGCTTTGTACTTTGTACTTTTTTTTTACTGCCTATGTTCCAGTCTATAATTAATTTTTATGTATATATACTAATTTTTGTGTATGGTATAAATATATAAAAGATTTTGCAGGTACTATGTGTATGGTGTATTTTCCCATAAGGGTATTCAGTTGTCCCTGCCCCCATTCATTAAAAATACTTCTTTCTCCATTGAATTACTTTGGTGCTTTTGTCAAAAACCGATTAAGTACGCAGGTTGAGGTCTATTTCTGAATCTTGTATTCTGGTCCATTTATCTATTTGTCCTTATGTCAATGTCACAGTGTCCCAATTACAATTGTTTTAATGGTAAATGTTGTAGGTATTTATAAACACTATAACTTTGCATTTTTATATTGTAGACTTTTTGTATTGCTATAAAAATTTTAGAATATTTTATGATTTCTACAATAAATGTCTGTCAGGAATGTGTTGAGAATGGGAAAAATTGTTTTTTTTTTTTTTGGTTCTGGAATTAAATCCAAGGGTACCTAACCACTGAGCCACATCCCCAGCCCTCCCCGCTCTTTTTTTATTTTATTCAGAGATAGGGTCTCACTTAGTTGCTCAGGGCCTCTCTAAGTTGCTGACACTGGCTTTGAACACAATCCTCCTGCCTCAGCCTCCTGAGCTGTGGGGATTACAAGTGAGTGTCACTGTACCCAGCCTCAAAATTGGTATCTTAACAATACTGATTGAACACAGTATATCTCTCCATTTGTCTTCCTGGGTTTCTCTCATCTATGTTTTCTAGTCTTCTGCATAGAGGTTTATGCACATTTTTTAATGCAATTTTTGGCTACTTATTTTTTTTAATGCTACTCAGAATGGAATATTTTTCATTTAATTTTCAGTTTTTAGTCCTTTCCAGGGCCTGCTATAACAAAAGACTGCAAGCTGGGAATGATTAAAACAATAGAGATTTATTTTCTCATAGTTTGGGAGTTCAGAAGGCCACGATCGGTATCACTTGGCTGAAACTAAGGTATCAGTAGGGCTGTACTCCCTCTAGAAGCTCTAGGGAGAATTTGTCATTTGCCTTTTCCATCTTCTGGTGGCTGCTGGCATTCCTTGGCTTTTGCTTGCAACCAGTTGCTCCCTGTGCTTTGTATGGCCTTCTTTGTGATTGCATTTGGGGCTACCGGATAACCTAGGAAAATCTCCCTGTCTTAAGATCTTTAGTTTAATAACATCTGCAAAGATCCTTTTTCCAAATAATGTAACATTTACATATTTCAAGGATTAAGACCTGGTGTCTACACAGGTGATATGTAGAAAAAGCATTTTTTATTTTGGTTTTATATTCCAAAAAAAACTCCCTCACTATTTCTTATTATTTTTTATTGATTTCTTATGCAAACTATCATTGAAAAATGTTAGGCTTATACTTTTTCTTGCCTTGCTTCACTGCATATAATACATTTAGTATTAAAAATAGAATCATCAAGCCAGGAACAGTGATGCATGCCTGTGGTCCTAGTTACATGGGAGACTGAAATAGGAGGGCCACATGGGCCCAGGAGTTGGGAGAGCAGCCTGAGTGATGTAGTAAAACCCTATCTCCAAATAAAAACCCTTCCCACCTACGCCTCTCTATATATACATATAACACACACACACAGAGACAATATATATATATATATATATATATATATATATGTACACACATATACATATACACACACAAAATCACTAAATAATATTGATTTAATTATCTGCATACAATTCCATATCCATGCACAATTTTGCAATGGTTAATCTGACCCACAGCTTTGACTTTATAAATGCAACTCAAATTTGTATTGCAAGCCTTGCCTTCTAGAATTCCAGAGCTTAATTTATAACTGCCTCGTAGGTTTTTCCACCTACAATAATGCATTAATAACTTAGCGTTAGTCATCAATCCAAAGCCAGCATTAACATCCCCTCCATACCTTCTTTGTATTCTGCTTGTCTATTTCTGTGACTGTCACTAGTACTGTCACTAGTATGATTCACTGATGTTTGAAACTTCAGTCATCCTTGATTCCTTCCCTTAATTCCTGCATTAAGGTTTCCATTGCTTTAAACACTCACAAATATCCTTCAAAATGATCTCTCCCCTCTCCCCACTGTCAGACTTTAGTTCAGACCTTTCACACTTGACCTTCTCAATAGTTCCCTATCTAGTCTTGGTGACTTTCAATCTCCTTCTTTACAAATTCATTGTTTTCTGTTTTTCCAGAATGATCTTTCTTAAGCCCACTATGTTCCTATCTCTCTAACAGATCCTGCCTTTAATCTTTCTTGGTCTTCAGCATGTACTACTTGACATTGTTATTATATTTTTACATATGTATATCTCTCTAACCAGACCACGGTTAGTAGAGGACAGGAACTATATTCTACTCTTCTATATGCACAGACCAAGTTTATAGTAAGTGGTTAATAAATGTCGATGAACATTATAACGTGCTTTTCTGAGCCCTGGAGAGAGTTTGATAATGATGATGGTGCAAATATATGTTATTTCAGCTGTTTATTTTTCCAGGAAATCACAGAGAAAGAGTGCAGTATCAGGGAACATAGATAAGTTTGATGGAGAACTTGGGGAAAAAAACTTGTAAAAACTTAAATACATATTTTATGGTAACAAATGCAAACACTTAAGTTTCCATTAACATCTCTTTAGCTTCCTTTCTGAAGATTTGTAATTTATTGGTTAACTCTGAAAACTGTTGTCTTGCATGTCAAGATAAATGCTTTGAGAATTTTAGCTGGTGGATTGCTTAATTCCAAGCTGAAATTGAGAATTCAGTGTAAAATAGTAAAACTATTTCATGACTCCTAGGTCTGGAGGGTTTATGCTTGATAAGATTATGCATGGATGAATCTGGATTTATGACTCTGACAATTAAAGGGAAAGAAATTTTCTTTATATGTTTTGTGTACATGAACGGGTGAGGGGAATTTGCCCTTGAAATGAAGACAGGGCAGAAAACCCTTTAATTTGAAGCCTGGTTAATTTCACGAATTGGCTTCATAATCCTTCACAGGATACTTTCTCATAAAATATAAACTTTCAAAGAGCAAGGGACTTAAATTACCTAGGAAGAGAAAGTAGATAAAGGAAGGGAATCAGAATGTCCAAGATCCTGGACTTTCCAACATTAAGAAATTTGTTAGAGAATTTAGACAGCAAAAGGAGACTAGTAATTAGCTGCTCTTGGAGGAAAAAGAGAATATGGTGTCCTGAAAGCCCAAACAGAAATGCAGGTTAACTATAGAGTGCTCAGCTGATGTTGCTCCAAAGTAACTAAGCACTAACAATATGGAACTGTTGGAGACATTGACAAGGGCCATTTCAACAAATTAGTGGGATTAGAATTCAGGTGAAAGCCAGCTAGATAATAAATGAACAAAGACATTTTTGATGCCTTTTTTAAAACACACACTCTTATTTCAAACCTAGAGCTGGCCTAATGACCTGAGTCCCCTTCAAATCTCAGAGATTCTAATTCACTTAATTTATTCATGATTCCTCCTCAAGCTTCCAAAGATTGTTTCAAGGATATGAAAGTGCTTTTAAACAAAGAAGGGCTACAAAAGTAGGGCGAAGGGGCAATTGTTAATTTTTATTATTCTATTCAATTACTCTATCGTATTCATTTTGTAGTCTCTGGGCTCCTTTATTTTTCCTTAATACCCAACACTTACTAATTGGTTGCCACAGTGAGCATTTACCAACACGGATTTCACGCCCTTTACCACGCCCCACTCTCGTTCCCTCTCCAAGCCTTTCAACCCAGAAAGTACAAGGGCAGGGCGGGGGTGTGGGGAGAGGCGGAGTACAGGGCTCCCGCCTACAGACTGTGGGCGCATGCGTCAGGCCCCGCGGACTGTTCGTGCTGCTTCCCTAGGATGGGCGGAGTGGTGGTTTCAGTGACGGACTGAATACGGGTGCCGGGTAGGCTCTTACGGAAGTCCATGCGCCATTGGGAGGGCCTCAGCGGCTTCTCTGTGCCCTTGTTACCGAGGCCTCTTCCTGGGTCATTCTTAGATCAAGAGCCGCACTGGGGCTGACACGGGGGCTCCCGCGAGGCCGTCTCGGCGCTTGGGTGACCTCTACGCCGGAGAGATGTGGCGAATGCGTCGGGTCGCTGTGGCCTGGTAAGTGCGGGCTCCAACCTGGCCCCGGTATTTCAGGGCCAGGATTGTCCCATTACTACGTTCAGAATGTGCAGATAACGCCTTGTTCAAGCCGAGGGCGGTTGGGGAATTCTCGGATATTTTTGAGGACCCGAGTTACAGGAGTTCTGACTAGGCTTATCTGCGGAGCTGGCTGGCTTCGGTTTCGACCGTCGTCCCTGACCAGCTTGAAGACTCAGGACGCCTGTCTTGGCCCTTCTCTGTTGTCCTTTTGTCGCTGTCCTTTACACCTTTGTGACCTCGCTGTTATCTCTGCCTTCACTTGTTTCTTGTTTTACAAATTCTCTCCACGTCTGTTCTGGCTTTGTCCATGTATGGCCTTCTGTGCGCTTCCCCTAATTGCCTTTGCTTCAATCTCCATGCCATGTGTACATTTACACCTGTAAGTCTTTAGGCTTTTCTGCAGGGCGAAGGGGCCTCTGCCTGTTTGCCTAACCCTTTTTTGGGAGTCAGATCTAGAACAGTGACGCACATGGTGTCAGAGATGGTATGTATAGATGCCATGTTCGAAGAAGCATTTTCACAGTGTTTAAGGAAGAGACTTGAGACTTGCATTTTGAAGCAAAAGAAGCGAATGTTGCACCACCTTTCAAATTATACAGTCATTGTTGTTCTGGCCTGTTTTACTCCTACATAGGAAATCATAGAAATCTTTTCATTTTTGTGGATTACTGTATGCATTCTAAGCATATTAATTGATTTTATCTTTTTATATAATTTGTTCTAATAACCTTAGATAACTTTCATACTTAACTCATTGTTGAAGGCATTTAATAGGAAGGAATATTGAAGGCATTTAATAGGAAGGAATATGCATCAAGCAAGATTGAAAATAAAATATTAGTTTTCCATTTCTAAAAGAACCTCTAAACACCGGCCTTGAGTTTTTCTCAAAACTTTTTTAATGGTGTAGATAATTTACAGTGTTTATAAGGAATACAATCCATTCGTTTTTTGAAAGTTAACTGAAGTGCAAATGCAGAACTTACAGTGTTAGTCAATTAGAATAATTGCATAGTTATTTTTAATCCTATAGAATTTAATTTTTGAGTAAACTCACAGTCCTTGGCACTGAAGTAAGTTATTTGCACACTTCGTATTTCTACTTCTCATTATTTAATGGGGGAAACATCTATTTAAATAAAAAAGAAGAGACTGAAAAACACAGCATACTCTGGAGCAATTAAGATGTGTAGGAAAAATTTTCAAAATTGAATTTAAAGACAAACTAATTTATAACTGGTACTATTTGCTTTATTCAACTGGGTGTTGTTGGACTAAGTTGTTTCTAAAGTTATTATGGATGCCATAGAGTCTTGGCTTAAAAATGTCCTGTGATGACAGCACATTTTAGCTACCAGAAGTAATGGAGCTGTGGAAAGTCAGAAAACTTAAACTGTGGAATTTGTCTTTTGCTAATAGTTCCTTTGCATATTATGAAGAAATACAGTTAAATTCCTACTCTTTAACAGGTGGGAACCTAAACATTTTTGACATACATATATAAACACATGCTCATGGACTTGTGAGAAGACCAATGACCACCATTTATTTGGGTGCAATACTTATGAAAAATTAATGAAAACTATATATTTGCAATTGTTGTCTTAAAAGAGATGTTAGATAGGCAAGAAAGTAGATGACTTCTTGGAATAGGGAGTCTATTTTGCATCACTTTTGATTTTTAGTTTTGTTTGCATATAGCAGTCTCTTTATCCCTTCATGGAAGTTTTTAGGATCTCCACTTTATACTCTCAAATTTCTCAGGGCTTTTGTTCAGATATAGGTTTCCTTTTTCACCACCAACTGGCTTGGCACTCAATGGGCCTTTTTGTGAAATAGACCATTATCTTCCTTCGGTTTTGGGAAATTTTTTCCTTATTTTCTTTCTTTCTTTTTTTCCTGTTCTTTTCTTTCTAGGCACTTTTAAAATGACTATTAGTCCTCTTAAGTTGATCCTGTGTGTCCATGATTTCCAAATTATGGTCTGTATCCTTTATCTGTTAAAAAAAAAATGCAGGTACTCTAATATGTGGATGTACACTACACATTCATCTTTATGTATGTGTGTGTCTCTACATTATATATATATATCTTTACATTATAAATTGATCTTATCTTGAAGGATAGTATACAAAAAAGACTGCAGCCAGAAGCTTTGATACTTTCTTCCAGAACCTAGGGATGCTTTCACCCTATCCTCTCACCCTCTTTGCATATCTCTTCTTTATATCACTTAGTTTTTCTCTAGTAGTTTTCCTGATTTTTTTTTCTTTATTCAACATTTTAGGGGATTTCCTTAATTTATTTTCCATTATTGGTTTTGATTTTTTAAAAATATATTGGCCATTGCAACTTTAATCTCCACGAACTACCTTTTTAGTATTTAAGCTCCTTTTGACTCTTAAAAGCATGTTTAATTCAGTAAGCTTTCTGTTGTTCTTTGCTATTTTTTTTTTTTTAAGAATTTTTAATATTTATTTTTTAGTTCTCGGCGGACACAACATCTTTGTTGGTATGTGGTGCTGAGGATCGAACCCGGGCCGCACGCATGCCAGGCGAGCGCGCTACAGCTTGAGCCACATCCCCAGCCCCCAGCTATTTTTAAAAAATAGTTTTTGAGTAATAAGATTCTCTTATTTATGTCTGTAATATTTTCACAGATCTTCCTGAAAATCCTAATAAGGATTTCATATCTGTTCTTTTTCCAGGATTAATAATGACATCTTAGTCCTCATCTTAAGAGTTGCTTGTTTTCTAGAGTCTGTTACCTAAATTATATTTAAACCTGATGGGCTAATAGTTGGTATAGATGCCAGTGCAGGATACCTGTGAATGAGAGAGCTTTGAAAAAACTGTTTTAGATACCTGATATATCAACTTGCAGGCTTCATTTTAGGGAGTAAAGGGGTGGCCTGAACTTGTTACATATACTAATACTATTAGAGGCTCACTCTGGGAAGTTCCCACATACATGCATGCACGGACTTAGCTCTTCCCTTCTTTGACAGATTCTTAGCCTTGGGGCAACTAGTGTAGCTAACATTTGGCTGGATTGGAATGGACTAGAGGGTGACCCATACATCCCTCTCCACAGTTAGTGCTTCAGTAAATCTCAGTTGCTTCTCTTTTTTTCCCACCTGTGTCTCAAGAGAATCTTGTTGTAAAAAGCAATCCCCTGGGGCTGGAGATGTGGCTCAGCGGACTCGCTCGCCTGGCATGCGTGCGGCCCAGGTTCAATCCTCAGCACCACATACCAACAAAGATGTTGTGTCCGCCGAGAACTAAAAAATAAATATTAAAAATTCTCTCTCTCTCTCCTCTCTCACTCTCTCTTTAAAAAAAAAAAAAGCAATCCCCTCCTGTATGAACATTTATCTTTTAAATTGGAAGCTCTAGAAGTAATTCTTGAGGTTGTCTTTTTAAGTATTAGGATTTGCATAAAGTCTGTTATCTCTTCCAGAGAACTAATTGATGAACATTTCATTTGTAATTACTGAACTGAAATACTTGAATACTTTATCCCTGTCCCTGTCTCTCACCCATAGTTATTATTGCCATCATTGTCGAAATAGAAATTTTAGAAATTTGTGAGAAAATAATGAAAAGCAAAAACATCCTAGGTATGAACTCAGTACTGGAGTTCATCTAGTTGGGTATATATTTGGATTAACTCTTTTATAAGAAATGCAAATGACTTTTCAAAGGTTAAGGAGTTATACAGTAGTGAAGTTTAGTGCAAATTATGTTGAAGTGATGTTATTGAGCACTTACTCTGCTAGCATTTGCTAGGTTCTTTGGCCTATTTTTTGTAATTTAATTACTCCAATAACCTGTGTTCATGCAGCAGGTTATTGAGTGTCTATCATTTGTGAGGCAGTGCAGACCATAGAAATATAGTGGTAAACAGCCAAGAGGCTGTTTCTGGTAGATTTTAGTTTACTGGTAGAGACCAATATTAATCCAATAACTACATTATTATGTAATACACGTTTTATGAATGCTATGAAGGAAAAGTACAGAGAACTGAGAGCTCTAGCAGGGGGACTCACATTATAATGAAGGCTCAGGGGAAGGGAGGGAATGCTGGAGGTGAAACTGTGATCAGTAAGTAGCAAGAGTCAAGTAGATAGCGGGTCTCATGGTCAAGGTGGGAAGGAGAATGGCACATTGAAGAATTAGATGAAAATTAGTCTGGGTGGAACTTTGAGGCAAGTGAATGAGACAGAGACCATACTATGGAGAGCATTATAGACCAGCAGTTTGGATTTTATTCTAAATGCAGAGGATCTATTTAAAAGATGGGTGCAGGTGTATGATCAGATTTGAGTTCTGGAGAGTGCTTTGGTAATGGTAAGGATAAAAGTATGTATCAAAAAGGGATCCTCAACTCTGGCTAATTAAGTAGATGGCTGCTTATACCATTTTCAGAGATAGGAAATACTGTAGAAGTGTCAGGATTTAGGATGGGAGAGATGTCAATGTCCAAGATTTTGGACATATTGAATTTAAGGTACCTTTTTGATCCCTAAGTGGTGACATTGAGTAGGCAATTCTATACAAGCGACCAGAACTTACCTATTTGTATTAGACAGAAACTTGAGAAACATGAGTATGTGATGGTAATTGAGAAAGTGGATGTAGATAGGATTGCCTAGGGAAAGTTAAAAGAGAAGTAGGTTGGATACTTAAACAAACTCCTAGCATTTAAAAGGTAGTTGAGGAAGAGACTGAAAAGGAGTGGCCAGTTAGATAGGGGTAAAATGAGAGACTGCCAAGTAACAGGAAGTTCCAACAATGAGGAAGTGTCAAGATTGTCTCACAATGCTGAGAAAACTAGGAAAAAATGCCCATTGGAAGTCTTGGTGTCCTAAGTAAGAGTTGTTTTATTGAATGGTAGAAGTGAAAACCGGGTTGTTTTAGTTTTTAATAAAGTAGTTTGGTTTAGAAGGTTTTGATTTCCTCATTAAGATGAGAGAAACTGAAAGGATAGGGCAAGAATACCTTTTAGGGATTTACCTTCAATGGGAAGAGGAGCACTTGATGTAATCTAACATGGGGAGAAGAGGATGGTGTAGATGCAGTGGGTACAACTGAAATGAGGCCACTTCTTCACTTCCCTCCTGATACACTTTTAACTAACAGTTATCATACTTTCTTTATTTACTGTCTAGACTAATTCTTCTCAGAAACTTAACTCTTGTACCATTTAACTATGCCTTTGATTTGAAGGATTTGTTTTGTCTTTAATTTTTATAGTTAATGATTATTGGGGTAGAAGCAATATGAAGCTAAGATGAGGTTTTGCTTAATAGATATGCAGAGTCTAATGTCAGAAGAATTTAATCTCTTGATTGATAAAAGAAGACAGGGACTTATGTTTATAAGACAGTGGAAATTATGATTTATTTTGAGACAGAGCTTTTTTATTTTTTAAAATACAAAATGATTGCCAACTTTTATAAAGAAAGTTTTTTTGTGATCAGAAGTAACAATTACATGTATAATTACAAATAAACAGTGTGCCTGATCTGGCAATATGTATTTTCTCCTACTATTAAACTCTATTTTTCCTCAGTTTTTCTGAGTTTGAGATTTCCTATAGAATCTTGAATCAGAGCAAGACTCTGTCATCCTGATAGTTTCAGAGGTGGTAGCAAATACTTCAAAATGTCACTGCCTTGGTTACACATGAGTGATTTATCTTAAAAGAGTGCTTTAGCATACACCATAGGCTATGAAAATTAGGCTCAACTTATTCCTGGTTGGATATGTTAGCATTACAGTAAAATAGAGGTCATTTTCTGGTCACTGTTGCATTCTCTTAAGGTTATTTGTGATATAGGTTAGCCATGGCCTGTGGGTCACTAATAAACACATCTCAATTTCCCAGATTATATATTTTTTTAATTTGAATTTTTTATTATTTATTCTAATTTGTTACACATGATGGCAGAATGCAATTCATTTCATATTACACATATAGAGAACAATTTTTCAAGTCACTGATTGTACACAAAGTATTTTCGCACCATTCGTGTCTTTATACATGTACTTAGGGTAATGATATCTAACTCATTCCACCATCATTCCTACCCTCTTGCTCCCTCCCTTCCCCCCCCACCCCTTTGCCCTATCTAAAGTTCCTCCATTCCTCCTATGCTCCCCCTCCATCGCCATTATGCATTCAGGTAGATGCCTGACTTGCAAGGCTGAACCTGATTCATTTGACAACACCAGGTAACTCCCAAAACCACCCTGATCTGAAGGACTAGGTCTCCGTCCCTGGGTACAAAGAGGAACCAGTGGAGGCACTCATTCTCTCTCACAAGGACAATACTATAATCTTCAACCATAGAGAAAAATAAAACTCATTTCCATATAATGGTGAAACACATATTTTTAATGATTCTGAGCTAAAGTGTACCAATACCTAAATGTAATGACATTTCCTTCCTGAAAATTCATACCACACCCTAATAAATTTACATGTTCTCCCCCCACCAAAAAAAAATGTTATCGCAGCCTCCTATCTGGAGCTACACCATTTATGCTTCTACTGCTTTTCACATTCTTGCTTACCAGTGTCTGTTGTGGAAAGAATTTGGGCTTTATTGTCGGGCTGTACCTACTTTCAATCCTTTTCCACCATTTACTACTCATTCTACCTTAAGCAAGACATAGTTTTAAAAAGCAAATTTGTGAAAGAAGATACTTGGCTTACTGGGTTTTTCTAAGAGTTACCCAGCAGTAAGTATTATTTGTAAAAATGACTGGCATGGTGGCGCAGGCCTGTTATCCCAGTGGCTGGGGAAGCTGAGACAGGAGGATGGTGAGTTCAAAACCAGCCTCAGTAACGTTGCAAGGCACTATTCAACTCAGTGAGACTCTGTCTCTAAGTAAAATACTAAAAAGGGCTGGAGATGTGGCTCAGTGGTCAAGTGCCCCTGAGTTCAATCCCTGATATCCGAAACAGGGATGGGGGGGGGGGGATGACTGGCATCTGGCATGATGTCTGGCACTTAGGAAGGAGAGATTCCACTTTCTATTATCCTTTACAACATTGTTTTTATGTTCCATAATTTCTTTTTCTTGAGAAGTTTCAAATTCCATGTAGTTAAATGAATTAATATTTTAAAGCTACTTAAAATTGGGCTCAGATCATTTGTAAGCAACTATGAATGTGTGTTAAGCTTAGGCATGTGGTTCTTGTTGGTAGCCTTTCATTCTCTTCTGGATGGAGAGTAGGGTAGAACTCACATAGTTAACATGTACATGTAGGTTCTGTTCTCTTTTGGAGATTGGGGTGGCTTTTTTGCTACTTTCGTTTTTCTGGGGGCCAGGTTCCTAGGTGGGATTGAATTATTTTTTAAAATATCCATCCCTGGGCTATTTTAGAATTGGGAGACGTAGATAAAAGAATAACTTTTTTAAACTGCCACAGTTTTTGTGCTTAAAAGCAAAACTTTGCATGCATTTTTGTTTTCAACAAAATAGATATCAACATAAATAAATATCAACATAAATAAATAAATATCAACAGTTGTATGACTCGTTGCAGTTGGTCACATGTGCATGTGTATCTTCTTTAGAATATTGCTTAGTTATATTATTTCCTTTGTGCCATTACCACCCCTGTACTTTTTTGTTTCAGTGAAGTCTGCCAATCCTTGGTGAAACATAACTCTGGAATAAAAGGAAGCTTACCACTCCAAAAACTGCATCTGGTTTCACGAAGTATTTATTGTTCACATCATCCTACCTTAAAGCTTCAAAGACCCCAATTAAGGACATCATTTCAACAGTTCTCTTCTCTGACAAACCTTCCTTTACGTAAATTGAAACTTTCTCCAATTAAATATGGCTACCAGCCCTGCAGGAATTTTTGGCCAGCACGGTTAGCTGCAAGGCTCTTAAAACTTCGATATCTTATACTGGGATCTGCTGTTGGGGGTGGCTATACAGCTAAAAAGGTAAGTTTAACTTTCCTACTGGTTTTCCAATTATTCCAGTATGATTATTTTGAATTTTTGTAGTTTTAAGTCATTTTTTTTAGTGTAGTTAAGTGTAATTGATGTAAACATTTATTGTGTGTCTTTACTATGTAACAGGTTGTTTTAATGATGCTAAAAGGAATGTACCTTCTGAATCTTAGTTATAATTATAGGAGATAAAAAGGCCTAGAGGAAGGTCCCTGAGCTGAGAGTGAGAAATATAGGTTTCATATTGAGCCTAGATGGGAAAGTTAGGTAGCTTGCTCACAGGGCCACTTCTTGGCAGCTCTGGGTTCAGAGAGAAGGTGTCCAGTCTCCTGATATATCTTCCTGCTGCTCTCCATGGTGTTGTTTAATGCCAATATGAAATCAGCTTAAAATAGTTACATATTTCGAATTTTTTATTTTCTATATTTGGTAGAGGAGTATTTACATGTTTTGTATGCTTGCCTTCTGATTTGTTTATAGAAGAGCTAAAGCCATGTAAATTTGTTTCTCAAAGCTTAGTACATTATACAATACATTGGTCTTTGTAGATTTATGTGTTTTAATTGAAATAACTGTTCTTTACATTTTTTATATGGTATTTAAAATATCTGATTAACATGCTTTCTTATCTTTTAGACTTTTGATCAGTGGAAAGATATGATACCAGACCTTAGCGATTATAAATGGATTGTGCCTGACATTGTATGGGAAATTGATGAGTATATTGATATTGGTTCGTATCATTAACATTAAAATATTTTTTATGGTTATTTCTTTAGGAAAGAGAAATAGTTTATTGAGGTAGTTTCTTAAGTTTTGAGTCTTAATATGTAGTAGTTTTCTTTTAACAATAAAAGTAATAGAATATCAAAGAAAAAAGTTGTATGAAAAAGTATTTAGTAGTCCATCACTTCAACACAACTGCCACCATCCTTATAGAAAACATTTTCTTTTAACTCTACTTCTTTGTATGTGGTTAGAATTTTAGTTTCTTTTAAAAAATTATATAGTCATAAGGACATGTACTTTTTGTTTTTGCTACTTAACACATTTTGTCAGCATTTCCATTCTGCCACATAACTTTTCTGCTTTTAGCCATGTTCCTTAAAAGTCTGTCAGTATTCAGAATGATTTCTCCTCCTAATCAGATACTGCCTGTCCCCTTTTTAATAAGTAGACGAGAAAAAAATATATTTAGCAGCTATTATCAGTAACTCATGGTGATTTAAAAAATATTTTTATTGAATTCTTTTCCTCAGTTTCTTTTTAAGACATTTGTCATAATTTCTTAGTTGTAAATGGAGTTGGAATTTTAATCTCTGTAAGCACTCGTTCACAGCACTTCTTAAAAATAAAACTGTAATATGTTGACTAGGCATTTTTGGTAAAGCACACTTTCAAATTGTTTTTCTAATATTCATGGGGGTACTTTTCAACATAATACATTTGCTACTCCCATAATACATTGGCCAGAGAACCTATATTCTGAAGCAAACCTGCCTGGGCTTGAACCCAGGCTCCCCTACTTCCTTGTTGTATGCCCGGTTATCTCATCTGTAAATGGAGTTGAAAATAGTAGCAATTTTGTAGAGTTCCTTTGAGAATTAAGAAAATTAATACTTTTATAGCCCTTAGATTAATAGCTGTCATATTCTTGAGACAGTTGATGACTATTTATGTATTTTGGTTTTCTTCAGAGAAAATTAGAAAAGCCCTTCCTAATTCAGAAGACCTTGCAAAGTTAGCACCAGACATTGACAAGATTGTTGAAAGCCTCAGCTTATTGAAGGACTTTTTCACCACAGGTAACAAAGGACCTGTTTGATCTAATTTAGAGATTTAAGAACTACAGAGAAAAATGAATACATATATTTGCATATTTCCATCTTTTAAATTAAAATATTTAGTAAGTTTTCTGAAAATGGTAAACTTCCTTCTAAATTTTGTTATACAGTGGTTTGAATGTTTTTCTAGCTCAATAAACTGAAAATTTATGCTTGACTTTTAGTAAGTGAGGGAAAAACATAGCACCACTTCTTGACAAGTAGATGAGACTTCCTATGTATTTGCTTTTCATAATTGGTTAGAGCCAATATGGTGATTTTAAAACAAAATTTAATTTCACAGGAATTTATAAGGCCAATTTATAAGTAGAATTTATAAGGCCAATCCTGGCATATTTGCCCAATTACTACCCTATTGTGATATAAATCTGAGATCTCAGACACCTTTGTTTGCCATTCCTATTAAATTTTACATTTTTATTTCCCCTTCTGCTAATTTTTCACAGGTCACAAATTGGTTAGTGAAGTCATAGAAGCTTCTGACCTACTTCTCTTGTTAGGTGTGTAAAAAGACATTTTTGCTGACCTTAACATGCCTTTTAAATGCTTCTAATAAACTAGTTGCAAATAAAGTTGCGGACCAAAATTATAATGCTGCTTATGCTGAATTTTAAAACCCCAGAAATATATTAAGCAAACTCATTATCCTTTAGGTGCAGAGAATAAAATAATTATTTTGCAATAAAACTAAAATTCCTAAATATGTATGTATAAGATTAAACCTATTAAAATTTGCTTAGCCAAAATATTTTCTTGAAACATATAATTATTTTTGATAATTAAAATGAAAAGTAATTTTAGTTTGTCTCATCTGCCCTGTCATGGTTGACATATTAAATTTGTTTTTGTATTATATACTTGGCTTGATGACAGTGGTATTTGTCTGAACTGTAAGTACTCTCATGTAAAATAATCTTTACCAAAGATTTTATTATTTTTTTTATTATAATTTTTAGCCAAATAGTTTTTAAATAAGTTAAATATGTGCTGTGATTTTTAGAAGTATTCTATATGAAAATAAAAGTGATTTGATGCTTTGACTCTGAGTTGCTCTAAAATCAATTTACTTTTTAATTAATGAGACATAGTTTGGAATTTAGCTTAGGCTATGAATTGAAAGGATTGCATATTTAAAGGATTTAAAGGATTGCATATTTTTAAGGTTCACCTGGAGAAACGGCATTTAGAGCAACAGATCGTGGATCTGAAAGTGACAAGCATTATAGAAAGGTAAGTATAAAACAGAATTCTTCTTATAGGTAGTCTTGAAAGATTTTTAAAGTATTTACCATTTGGAAGATTTGAAAGTAGCAGCATGAGAGGAGCAAATACAAAATTACCTAAATAGATGTACTTTTACTAATCTTAGTGCAAAAATGTTATATGGTGGTTCTGGAAATATTAGACAAGCCCATTTTCTTCAAATATATTCTCTGAAATAATAATTCAAGGGTTGGCTCCAAGAAAAAGTTTTGTTGTTAAATACATGTGGTGAAAGCCAGTCTAGATAAAGCAAGATGATTTCCTTTCCTCAGAACTCCACAGACCTTAATATATTCATGAGCATTGTGGACCTACAAGAGGAATCAAATTATACAGGATTTTCTGAATTTATTTATTAATCTTCTTTCTCATGAAAATCTTCAGGAGACTAAATTTTACAAAGGGGAGGATATTGAATAGAGTAAGAAATTAGAGTCCACAAAACTATGTGGGGGGTTATTTGAAGTTTGTTGATTTCAGTACATTCCTTTAGCAAAATCCATATTAAAGCTATAGGAGAATTGCATATAATGTTATAAAATTGCTAAATTAGAATAACATGTGTAACTGTTTACAATTATATGTTTATTGGACATTTTCTTAGTCTTTATTTCTTTTATCCTTTGGGAATGGGTAAAATAATTGATTATGCAAAAAATTTTGGAAAAATAATATGTAGATAAATAGATTCATGGAAAAATATTCTGAACATTTTAAAATTAAATATGGAATATATATGTTTTATGCTGAGTTTTAATAATAGGAAATAATTTTATGTTTATTTGGGGTAAAGGAAGAAGAAATGATTCCTGTGTGTAGGTTTCCGTCTCCTTCCCTCTCTTTAAATTTTGAACATTTTATGTAATGGTCCAGATTTTAATTATATGTCAAGATTTATTTCTTTCATTTTTTAACTTTATCTTTTGGATAAAGTATATTTCAGAATGTGTATGTATTTGCTTCTGATTTAATCTTTTTTGATACACTGTACTTAAATAATTTTAACCAAGTAGTACTCTTAACTATTGGTAAGGTGCAGCTTATTTTGAGCCAAGGCCTTGGTTCTTGAGGCAAGTAAACAATAAATGAATTAATCTACTTATCTATAAGTGGGGAGAAAGCACCTTTGTTAGAATGATGGTGTGGGTTTTTTTTTTTTTTTTTTGAGTGACAATGTTTCTTTTTGCCTAAATCAGTTAGAGGAGGTATGCATGTCTGCTTTCTTTCTGATATGACCTAGGATTACTTTGGTGATAGAAGAACTTATCTTGGGATTATTCCTCTAAAACTGCCAAGTTGATAAATGAATAATCAATAATTAACTGGGAGCTCTGCAGTAGAGATAAAGCAAAAGAATGTGTTTGGGATAATATATTTACAGATTTTACTTTATACAGTAGATATGCAAGTAAATTTATTGCAAGTAAATTTATTGCTTTATTTTATAAATTATTTTGAAAATAAATGCTTGTTTGAAGATAAATGCCCTTGTAGACTGTTTCCTTTTAACTTTTTTATAATTTATGGTCATTATTTTGCCCAGTAAAATCTCACCAGGTATTTCTACTCAAACATTTTTTGTAAACACTGAATCTAGATTGTAATTAAGCTGCTTTTGTTACCAATTAAATTAAATTATAGTAAATATTAAAAATTTATATGTGGAAAAAACTACCTCCAGTCTCAGCTGATGTCTCTAAAGATTGACTGTTGCCTATAATGCTTGAGAATAATGAACTACTCAGACATGATACAGATAAATTGATCTGTTTTTAAGAGAATTCCCTACAATTGATGATTGATTACAGTCAAGCAAGAAGAGACCTTTGCATAGCAGTAGCCTTTTTGAAATAACAGAGACATGAAGTTTGAAAATCTGGATGATAATCAGAAATATTAGGGTGGCATCCAGAGGTTAACTGATAACCTTTTCAATTGGTTCAGTCTGATGTCTGAGAACCCAAGATTTAAAATAGTATTTTAAAGTAGGGTTTGAAGCAGTCACACTTCAGTTAAATGTTGTCAGGTTTGAAACAGTTTCTGGCTGGACTTCTATGGAAAATGTTTTTACAACTAGAACTAAAATAAAGATTTGTCCTTTCTAATAGGAGACCACATTCAGAAAAGTCCTGGCAAGTAAATGAACAATTAGAACCATTCAAAGTCAACCGAAGTGAAAATGATGGGAGTGGAAGGAAATACAGATGTCAGATAATTTGACTTGAGTCAGACAGAAGGAACAACATGATGAACTGATTACCTCTGGTTTCTAATCTAGGCTCACTAGACTCAGGTGTTTGGGAAAGTTGTTAGAGAGGTCTTCAAAGATTCTACAGAAAGAATATATTCCCCCAGAATGCCGAACAGGCTAAGTAATCATCAAGATTCTTTGGTTTACCTGGATTTATATCCATTTAGTTTGCAGATATTAGTTATGTATGCTATGTTGATTGAAATTTCTGATGTGTATCTTTGATTAATAAAACATTGAAAAATAGTAAAGTCACTTTGTTTAACCTAACTAAGCCATTTTATTGAGGTATGTTTGGCATACAGTAAAATCACTTTTTAATAAATACTTTTTGTTAAGTTTAATACTTGTGTCTTCTAGAGGAAAATATTAGAAATCACCCTTATAAACTGAATAATATTCTTGAGACCCAGAGAACTTAAAAATTACTTCAAGACAATTTCGGAATTGGACTGATGGCCTTTTTTTTTTTTTTTTAATTAATGGAATCATTGAAATCTGCATATTAGTCATATATATAAGTAGTAAGACCATTAGTGTATCTTCTTTATTAGATTCTTTAACACTATCATGTTCTAGTGAAAATTAATTTGTTAAAAGAGACATTTTGTTTTCTGCTTTTGTTCTATCATGTTTCTATTTGGTCATAAACATCTCACAGAAGTAAGTAATATGTCCATTCTGAAGGTAACAAGCATATTTGTGATTCACAGAAAATATTTGAAGGACTTTTTAAAGGCCCAGATCACGAAAAGTAGTAATATTATTTTCAGTGTAATTATTAAATGATAATACATTAATATTGTTCCAACATCTTACTCTAATTTTTATTTTTATGGTTTGTTTTATCTTCCAACTGAAATATCTCCTTTCTTTTTTTTTAACCTGCCTAATTTCTGTTTGTGCTTATTGTCCCCTTCATGAATTCTTAAATAATCATTTTAATTTCTTCAGTTATCCTCTCCTCAATGTTTAGAATACTTGCCATATGAAATACTATTTACTTTGGCTTGAATTCTTACTGTTTAATGGACCATTTCTGTCACTAAATCTCTGTCCTCAGAGAATCAGGATAGTGTTGACCTCTTAGCAAAATTAATTAATTGCTTTAACTTAGTAGAAGAGAGGCTGATATAAAGTAGATACATTTGTTTGATGTTAACAAAGGTGGGCCTAAAGATTTTTTTGCTCTGGTTACTGTGTGTTAGCTATAAAAGCACTTAATGTATTTATATTCTGAATTGTAGTAATGTTGCTTACATAGGGTTTGCATTTCTGGGATTCCTCATACAACAGATAATGTAGAATTTGTTGCAAAATTAAATTCTCACAACTATCACTATCAAGTAACCATGGAATTGAGAAATTCTTAAGTTTTCTGAACAACTATCCTTGGTTAAATTCACAGGCAGAATCCCAAACTGCTTGCATCCTGGAGCATAGTATATGAGAAACTGAGGGATCAAAGGAAGAAAAGCAGCAATAAATGTTTTTATTTGATATGTACATATATATGTATATAATACTGTTTTTATGTAACTATTTAGAACAAAGGGAATTTAGTAGATGTTGTAATACTGATAATTTCTGGCAATAGCTCTCTTGTTTTTCTCTTAAAAGAAATTCTCCAAAAAGTAAAGTAGAATATGATATTTCTTGATTGGAGCAATTTCATCTTAAATAGAAAGACTTGTTTCTTTGTGATAACTAATAATAGCATTTTTCATTTGGCATAAACATCTTCAGCAGAATTATGTACTACCTGGGGGGCAGAAATAGTTCTTTTTAACTAAATAGCAGAATTATTCAAACTTTGGAAAGTAGTTTAATACTTAGGAATATTTTTAAGTAAGATAGGGAAAGAAGTTGTTACTTTTAGGAAGTTCTTTTGTCATACTAAAGTTACCATAAAATTTCTAAATCAAGGCTCAGCAAACTTCCTTACAGAACCAGAGAATAAGTGTTTCATTTGTGCTTGCGGGCTATCATGTCTTTATAGACTACACAGTTTGAGCACTGTAGTGTTTGCCAAATTAATTAGTAATTAAATAGTAATTTAAATATGCTTCCCTTTGTATTGTTTTATTATCACTTTTTTTTTTAAAAGTGTAGTTGAACCTCATGGGTCAACAACACTTTGGACTTCTACTGCTACTGATTTTCCTGATCTTATGTCATGATTAAAAACAAAACAAAGGTGACAGCATTATACATGAAAATGGAACTAATTACTACAGTATCAATTTGAGAACAGCCAGGAGATGTTTAGAGAATATATCATTTGTAATTCTTAACAGGAATTATTTATCATTATTTATAGCAATTACTGTATTTCTATGTAGTATTTTAAGAATAATGATTTGTGTACTATTTCTTGAGATAAAAATGCCCAAGCTTGTTTTCAATATTTATTAATAAAAATATGTTTTGTACATCTGAGGAGTGTATATTGAAAAGCAGGTGCATACATTCCTTGTCCTCTTACTTCCACATGGTCTTAGATTATAAAGTTTAAGCCCTTCATTGGGTATTGAGCATGAGATTTGTTGCCTAAGACTGGGGAGAAGTATCTTCCTTAAACTATATAGCATAGTGTAAATAGCTTTTTATGTGTCTAATTCGTGTTTTCTCCCTACTTTTTTCAGGAGGTAACAGTTAATTTCACCTATCTTCACATAACAGTGCTTCAATAACAGACTTGGAAGGAAAGTGAGGTGTTATTAGAAAGAGAGCATTTTCTTATAATCTAATAAAGTATTTACCATTCATTTGTATTTATATATAAGCAATGACCTAGGGAAGGGTATTTAAGCTATAAATATAAAAGCTTTGGCATTTTATAAATTTTATTACTGGTGGTATATAAATAGATAGTAGGCACATTACTGTGTAAATCAACATAGGAAGACTTCTTTTAAGGCAGAGAAATCTAAACACTTGGGTGATTTGAAAAGTGATGGACCAAAATAAATGAACAAATTAATAAGTCTGTCAGATTACTTTTCTTCCTGCTTGATGAAAAGCAATGATATAAAAAATGACAGAAATTATGGAAATGATAAAGATAGATAGTTGGCATTTTATTTTTTTGATAGATTTGACAATGACTAATAAAACTGATTTATTCAAAAGATATGTGTTTAAAGATAACTTCAGACTTTATAAATCTATTTTATATTATAGAATCTGGAAACAAATATTGAAACTTCACTTGTCATATGGAAAAAATAGCAATTAGTTCCATCCTTTGATTTATAGTAAACTGATCAGTTTTATGCATTGTCTAATGTTGGTAATGATCATAACCTACTGTATTAAAATTAAGGATCAAGCACAGATTCCCCAAATTGTATATTAACATTTATACAATTTAAAATGCTTTACTATAATACTAACTTTTGTATTTATTTTCTGGAAAACTCTTTAAGTCTTTGGGTTCTATAAGCCTCTGGATAAATTAGATTTTAACAATGTTTATTAGCATTTTGGACTTTCTAATTCTACAAAACAAAGTATTTTTGAAAGTCATTTAAAAAGTTCTGAAACTATTTGAAACTCCTAATTAGGTTATTTTGTAAGTAGGGGCTTTCCTAAGTCTGTGTTATTATGACTTTATAAAAACAGAGCCCATTGATTTCCAGACACTATTCTTATACAAATTAGTTATTTCATTCATTGAAACTACCTTTTTAGGATTTCTGATTGAGAAAATATGAAACTTATGCCCTTGTCAATTTCTAGTTATTCTTTCTTCCACATTTCTCAAGATCGATTATCTTATAGACCAGTAACTAAAAATACTGTACATAGAATTACATGTTTTTATTATCATGCCACATGTGACTACATTGTAACAAAAATTGTACCCATTTATCATTTCCCAGTTAAGTGGAATTAATTTTAGAAGTAGAAAAGGTAATTATTTTGTGTCTGGATCCAAACTGGCTTTTGTTTCATTTTTAATTTTCATAATAATTATATTATTTCTATGTCTTTATTATGTTCTTTTATAGTGCTTTTGCTTAGTAGTTGATATTTACTTGGTTATGTTCTCAGAGTCTATTTCCATTTAATGTCAAAACAGCTCATAAAAAGTGAAAATACAGTCAAGTTTGTTATTTAATATTATATAAAATCAAAATAGAGCATAACACAGTTTTTAACTTATAAAAAATTTTAATTTTAGCTGTGTGCAAAAGCACATAGAATATATGAGTTAATGTAAAACCTTGATTACCTTGATGCTAGAAAACTCAAATTAATGGGATTTTGAGAGATTGTAGTCTTCAATTGAAGAAATTGTATCGAAGAAAAATATTTACTTAAGAATAATAACTTAATAAGTAAATAAGCTAGTATGGTCTTCCAATTAGTCCTATGAGATTATGGATGAGTATTAAATTTAGGCCTGTAAGATGAGCAGTTTTGCTTTTTTTCTCCAAGTTAGGGGCATACATTGGCTCACATTGGCAATTCAAAATTAAGGGTTATACCAGGAAATGCAATGAACTACAATGCTGCCTTCCTGGAGCATTCCAGTTAGTCTAGGTTTTACTGTGTGTTGATATTATATATCCGGCTTACTTTATTCAACAGTTACGATTGCATTTTCCTTTTCACTTTTTAAGCTATGCTGTTTAATGTTTCTGAGACATCTAATTTTACTGAGGGTGAAAATGGAAATGCAGTACTGAGCTCAGCTAAATGAAGGCTCTAAAGGTGCATGAGTTTCCATTTTTGTTTTAAGCTATCCATTCCTCCCTATCTTACATCTATTCTTTGTTGTGCCCTTTGGTTTAACATTGTTCTCCTCCCCAATTTTCCTCTTCTCCTCATTGTAAACTCATGGCAGGGTCTGCTTGGTGAGCTCATTCTCTTACAACAGCAAATTCAAGAGCATGAAGAAGAAGCACGCAGAGCTGCTGGCCAATATAGCACGAGCTATGCCCAACAGAAGCGCAAGGTGATGGATGATTTAAGGGGGCTACTGATATGTTCACGCTAATCAGCCATTTCTGCCAAGATCATGTCACCTTAATCCATTCATGGACTCAAGTTACAAGAAATTATTTTTAACAAAGTTAAAAAAAAAAAAAAGATACATCATAAAGATATGTAACTTTCCTGGAGTGGATGTAGTATAGTATAGACAAAGCTCAAAATATCAAGCTCAACCATAGCAATTTAGTTTCCAAAGATTAGTTTATCTGTGAGTGTCCATGGATTTGTATTTAGAGTAAGATTATGAGTTACTGTTTATGTGGTCCAGTTATTGAGTCACCCCAAAATTGATGCAGTTAAGAGGTTGCTTCGGCTGTTAGGTAATACCAGAGTATAGATTCCTAAGTTTGTATTGTGACAAGATTTTTAGGTCCCAGTGAAATAATTAATGATTTTGCTGTTAGAGTCTGAGATCTCAAAAATCAGTTAATTATGTTACATCTATTAGATAAAAATAGTTTTAAAGTTATACACAGACTTTATTTAGGAAAAAAGATTAATTCACACAGTTAACTTCCAGGAGAGTTCTAATGTCTACATCAACCAATACTGTAGATAATAATTAGGCTCCATAATTCTGCTGGCTAACCTTATCTCATTTGGTGGTGGTTAATACTTGACAGTACTCATCATAATTCTGTTATTTTTTTCAGTGTCACTGGCTCTTCTCAATTCCATGGCTGTGGAATCAAAAATCTATATTAGCATTCAATAAAGAAATAACATAGGAAGGAAAAGAAAATAAGTTCTTTTTGTATGTGGTTAAAGTAGATGTGTTAAAAGGAAGGACTTATTTTAAGTGGTACTTTAACTTTCTCTTTTCTGTATCCTGTGAGTGTACCATTTAAATAGTCTATCAAATTGGATGTTTAGGCCAACCTATTCATACTATAGATTTGTTGCAGAAATAAGGGGGAGGAGTTAGTATGTTCTAGTATGATACTTAGAAATATAAATATAGCTTTATTTACAAGTTGTTCTGAAGTGTTTTTTTTATAATGATGAAATATGTCCCTGACATTTTAAGATTCTAAGATATAGTTAAAGATTATCATTGTGCTTTTGAATCTAACAATACAGGGATATTAGGAATGAGCACTCATTCATTTTCTACATTGTAAAAGGTTAATATCCATTGTAGGCCTATTTTACTAGTTTTTACTTCTGACTCAGAAATATCATTCCTATTTCTAATGTTTATTGGATTATTCATTTAAGCATTTTGTACCTCTTTCCTTGTTTATAAAATAGAGACTGTTAGGTCTCTATTTTGTTTATTAAAATACACTTAGTTGGGCACCAGACAGACCTTTTTTGTGCCCTCTTTTTGTTATCTTGTGTTAATTATAAGTGGGACTTTAAAAAATAATTTATACTCTTTTGTAACGAGTTCTCCTTACCGTTCTGAAAGAAGAGTTCTTTACTTAATCTTTACCTCCTCCTTCCTAGAGTTGGTACAGAGGTGACTTTTCAGCTCTTCACTGGCATGATCAAAATTCTTATGAGATTTTTGTCACTGCAGTCATTTGGGTTTTATTTGAGGTATAAAACAAACCATGGGTACTTTTTGTTGCTTTTTAATTATTGTTTTTCCCTTACCTTCTTGAAACTATAAAAAGGTCTTCATTTTTAAATATTTTGTTAGAAGCAACTAACAAGTTTTTTCTGTATCTTCTAAGTAAAAGAGCTCAAGAAGAGCTAATAGATTAAAACTGCCTGTGGTAGTTTTGCCTCCTAAAAGTATGTATATATATAGAAATCTTTCAGTGACCCTCTTGTATATGTATTTCAGAATGCCACAATGGCTTAGTAGTAAGAAATACTTATTTAAAATCAGGCTTGGTTTTGTGAGGAGCTAGTAAAGGTTTTTCTCTTTCAGCTTTAGCTTGTTTCTGCGGAGGATTCCGCTCTTTCTCCATCAGTTTCACAGCCCTGGAATTGTAGAAAAGCTCTGGTTTCAAGACCATTGATATCATTTCTGTCAGGGTGAGTTTCAAGTTAATTTCATAACGAAAACTAAATATGTTAAACAACAGGACATGAGCTTCTCATTGTAAGTGGCTGAATTTAATAGCAAAGCACATCAAAATAAAATGTACCCAAGTTACTAGCTAAGACTTAGGATAAGTTTCTGGTTGAAAGTAGAAGAAAACATGTAAACGTATATTCTCCTTAAACTTTAACATTTGTTTTAGAAACCTAAAAGTTTTCTAGAAAAAAAAATAGATCTGTTTTTTATTCCACCACCACTTGTCTTTTAATATAACATTAAGATTAATTTTGATGCTGCATTAAACTAAGCAGATAGAAACTGTGTCAGTAAACTATGCATGAATTATTTTTCACAATTTTGCCAGAAGAGCAAATAATAAATTTAAATATTCCCCACAATCCAAATACATATATATAGATCTCAACAGTTTTTATTCTAAATACTAATATTAAAATCAAGATTGAGTTATGTTGTAATAAACATCATTTTAACCTTATATTGAACCTTTTTATTTTACCAAACTAATAACTAAGTTAACCTTTTACAGTTCGTGGCTTGTAAGAGACATTTAAACCTTTTTTGCATAATTATTATTAGTTTCTTAATTATTGCCCCAGATGTTGAGTATGTTGGATTTTCTATAATAATTTAGGATATATTATATGAAATCAGTAAATATTCATATTCAAAATTAAAATAGTTGAAACTAATGTTTATGTATGTTTTACATATTTAGCTCCCTTTGGGTGAATATTTAATAAGCAAAGTAAATCTCAAAGTGCCTTTTTAATGATCTGGGTATTTAATCTGCATAACAAATTATTTATGACCATATTATTACAAAATTATGGCATACCATATGATTGTAACATGGAATTATTTCTTTTTTCATTGGCCTTCTAAATTTTGTTTTTTGGGTTATGGGCTCCTCCTCAACTTGCTTATCTCCTTATGTTTTAGGAGACTATTAATAATTCTTGTCCATTCTACATACATATAGTTAAAATGAGAAAAAATATTATCAGCAAGTTTCTGCTTGCTATACGGAATTGCAAAAACAACGTTTTTAAAATATTTTTTCTCATTACCAAGTCATTCTTGGAGATTTTCAGACATGGTCTTTTAAGAAAAAGAAAATATGTCTATTATTTCTAGCAAGCATTGGCATTTATCTAAGTAAAAGTTTGGAGAAAAATTTGAAAAATACTTAGAAATAGGAATTAAAATCTGAAAATAGCCAGGCACAGTAGATTACAGCTTGCCTGTAATCCCAGCAGCTCAGGAGACTGACACAGGAGGATCATGAATTCAAAGTCAGCGTCAGCAATTTAATGAGGCCCTAAGCAACTCAGTGAGAGTCTGTCTCTAAATGAAATATTTTTAAAAGAGCTGGGGATGTGGCTTTGTAGTAAAGTGCCCCTGGGTTCGATCCCTGGTACAAAAAAAAACTGAAAATAACTTTATAGCATGGACAAGATTTATTAATGTCTACCTCAATAATCATTTAAAGTTTTTTTGCATGTATTTGCTGCCATTGATGTTCTGATTGCTTAAATTGCCCAGTGAATATGTGCAAAGATTTAAATGAAAAAGAATATGAATTTAACTTGATTTTTTTTCTCCTGTGATATAAATTCACATCTACAAATTTTAACTTTCAGAAATTAGAAAGTAATTTTTAAAGACTAAGGATGACAACTTCTGTACCTTATCAAGAAGTCAAAGTACAGTTTGTGAATGTCATAAGTGACATCGTTTTTATTACAATTGATCATTGTATTTTGCATTTAGATTTGTATTGTGACTACTTTAAAACCTGTTATAAAGTTCTCTGGAGTTTTTAAAAATATTTTATGTTAACATTATCAATAACAATTTGAAGTAGTTTACACAATACCTGTGGATTTTATTCTTTTTTTGTTTTGTGTTCAAATTGATGTTAGTTGCTGTACTTGGTTTCATTGCTGCAAATGCATTCCCTAAAGTGTAAAGGTTAGCAGATCTTGCACTGGAATTGGATTTAAAAACAAGCATTTGGTTCAACTTAAAGCTCTGAAAATGCAACTTACTTTTTGCATTTATTATGCACTTATTTAAAGTATAGAAATGAATAACTTTTCCTTAAAAGATATACTGTGACCAATGAGCTTTTACAGTAGCTGTAATTAGTTCCATGTATCTGATTTCCCCAAATTTATTTCTAGAGAGATATGAATGCTTATTCTCCAAATATGTAAGTCCCTGTGCTTTAGTACAGAACAACCTCTTAAGAATAAACATGTTGGTTGGTCTGCTATTTTTCTAACAAGTCATTCATAAGAAATGACTGGAATGACAACAGGAAATTTATTCTGTTATAAGGTTTTTACTTCTTAAAATATAAAATTTTGATGACCTATTTTTATTGTTGGATGCCGGTATTTTCTTTAAAAAAAAATCACTTGATTTAAAGTTTGTTTTAATTATACATATAAAGTTATCGGTTTTCATTCTTGATACTTTTTTAAAAATTTAACTTACTGTACATTCTATATAAACCTAACTCTAGTCAACTAAAATTAGTTTCCTTTAAATATTTAGGTGTCAGACAAAGAGAAAATTGACCAACTTCAAGAAGAACTTCTGCATACTCAGGTAATTCTGATGAGTAAGAAAACCCAGGATCTTTTTTAAAAATAATCCTATGTAAGTTTGATGATATGTAAGTTTGGAAGTTTACTTTTTTCAACAAAGCAATATTTGGAATTGTTATTGATAAACTCTTGTTATCACTAAGAGAGAAAAGCTAATTGAGAACTAAGGAGGAGCTATGTAAGTATTGAATTAACTCGTTTATGTGTCTCATTTTGAGTGTACTGTGAAAAAAGGAAGGAAAGTGGTTGTTCCTATATGAACTGACTCTTGCATTTTTATATTGATAAAATAATTCTTTAATTGGCAACAGTTAAAGAAATTTGAATTGAGTCTACTACCACATAATCTAGTGAGCTCTCCGAAATCTTTTTCTTTGCTTCTCTGAAGCCTGAAATCAATGAGATGGTACTTTTCTAAAGGTATTTCTGGTTCCACTTTGAAAAACTATTCTTTTAATAGTTTGTAAAATCATCATTTTAAAGATCTGTTCTGTGAGTAGGTAACTTGTGCAGTGTTATTAGTAGATGACTTTCTAGTGCAAAATTGCCTTATCACTTCATCATCTATATTCTATATAAATAACAGTAATGTACAATCATTAAGAGTTAGTTTTAAAAGTTAAAAGATTTTTCATCTTGGGTCTTTCTATTTAGGAAAAAAAACAAGTATCAATCTGGATGAAATTAAACAACTAATATGTACATTTTGAGTCACAGGTTTCCTTGATTTTTTCATTGAGTCTTATACCCGACTGTATGCTACAATCACCTATGTTCTGGGTGGCCCCATATATTTTTTATTATTTGCCATTTATTTATTTATAGAGCACTTATAGTTGTGCATAGTAGTTGGATTCATTTTGACAAAATCATACATGGCATGGACTTTGATTTTAATCACATTCCCTCCCTTCCCGGCCTTCCCTCCCCTCCTTTCCCCATTCTCTTTCTTCTACTGATCTTCCTTTCACTTGCTTATTTATTTTTGACTGGTGCTTTCTGCATATACATAAAGGTGAAATTCCCTGTGGTACATTTATATATGCATATAATGTGATTTTGTTAAATTCATTTCATATTTCCTTCCCTTTCACTTTCTTCCTTCCTCCCTCTGGATCTCCTTTTACTCTAATGATCTTCCCCATATATTTATGATACTGACCACCCCTGCCCAACATCTTCTTTCTCTTATTTTGCTCTAGCTTCCACATAAGAGAAAACATTCAATCCCTGATTTTCAGAGTCTGTCTTATTGCACTTTGCATGATGTTCTGTTTTCATAATTTTTTTCTTCTTTATGGGTGACAAATACATTAAGAAAGGTTCAACATTTCTAGCAATCAAGGAAATGCAAATAGAAGCTACACTAAGATTTCATCTCATTCCAGTCAGGATAGCAGTTATTAAGAACACAATAATAAATCCTGGCAGGGATCGGGGGGTACACCTGTACATTGTTGGGGAGCCTGCAAATTAGTACGACTACTCTTAAAGCAGTATGGAGATTCCTCAAAATATTAGGAATAAAACCACCATATGACCCAGCTATCCTACTCCTTGGTATTTATCTAAAGAAACTAAAAGCAGAATAGTATAGTGATACAGCAGGAGTTAAGAATCACTGGTTTTATAGATGTGGACATGCTGTGGAGAGAAGTGGAGTAAGCAAGCTGGAATGCATGCTGGGCCTAACTTAGCCGTCTTCATTGCCTAAAGAGATCTCAACAGCAGTGGCAGCCTTGCTGCTGCTAGGAGGAGAAGGAAAGGTCATCCATCTGTCTTGTCTCTTCGTCCCTAGGAGGATAAGAGGGAGCAGTTGCTGATGTCACAAATACACTTTCAGGAAATAACTTCTAAATCTTGGTTGAAATTTTTAACCATCCTCAGTGGATTTTTTTATGTTTTCAGCTATTTAGTAAGTATCTTGTTGGGAGAACAGGTGGCACATAGGCTAATATTCTTCATAATGATCTTCATGCTAGAATTACTTTTAAAAGGTAAAAGATGATGACGACAGAAACATCTAGAAGGATAAATGAACTTGATTCCAGTTTCTAGCCAACATATGAAAACACAGACATCACTGAAAACCTCTATCAAAAAGTTAAAATTCTTTTTTGGGATGTGGTAGTTCCTCAGAATCTAGAGAAAAAGTCCAAATATGTAAAAGCTACCATGAGTTCAGTGTCATAATAAAGCGGTGTTAAAGACTTTCCTGCTGTGGGATTAAAAACCAAAGGAGCAGAGCACCTGTACTGGAAAGCAATTAAAACTTTTCAGTATGTTCATGACCATTATTTAGAAGATGCTAATTGGTGTGTGAAATCAGGTGATGATACATATGTCATACTAGACAATTTGAGATGACTGCTTTCAAATCACGGTGCTGAAGAACGAATTCACTTTGGGAGAAGTACTGTGTAAAGCAGGATTGCATGAGTGGAGATCAAAGAAGCCTTGAAGAGATTTGGTAGTGATGCATTTAAAACAGTCAGATGTACCCATAATTCCTCCAATGAAAACGGGAATAATGTATGTAAATTATAAATGTAAACCTGGAGATTCCAGAGGTAATCACTGGAAAATAAACTTTTCATCCCTTTCTACAAGAATACCACCTAATCAAAGGTTATCTACCCAGAACTTTTTGGTACTGTTACTATAAATATCCTCCTGTAGAGGTCCTGGTTACTGTTCTGATCTGACAGTTTCTTTTCACAATGTTGATTCTGCAACAATCAAGAATACTTTGTTTATTATCTTCATCTGTATGGCTATTTATATAGATATCAACCTGCATTATCTGAAAATTGAAATAATTCAAGCAAACAAAAATGAAGATCCAAGAGTAAAATTAGGAAACCCTTGAAAGAAAAGTGTGAATGAACCCCAAAAATGTCTAGCAGTACAATGAAGAAGGACTTGGGCATATTTGACATAGAACCCTGAAATCCCAGTGAGGAATTAATTCTGAGTAAACATTCCATATAGAAATCTTTCAAGTAAATGACTAAACTGAAACTGAAGTCTATTAAAATGGTTTGATATGGTAATGTATGTACATGCACATACATACACATATAACACACACACATATATGAGGAACTTACGTTTTTAAAACTGACAAGGTTGAAGAACTAGAAGAGATTTTGTTGTTGGCTCCTGGCCATGTATATTATTTTGATTGAGTAACTAAAATAGTTAACTTTGCTAAAACTGCACTGCACTATGTAAATCCACACTGCTAAAAAGACCTGCCTTAAGAAAATTTAGAAGGAAATATGGTTGCTCAGTGTTTATACTTATTTATAGTGTGATATAAATGAACCAGTCACCCTCCCCCACATGCATAGTTACCTAATGAAAATTTTGTTGTTGTGGTTATTTATAATTGGAAATATCTATTCAAGAAGAAGGTAGACTAAGAATGGCACTTATCCTAAAGTGCATTAATAAAACTACATTTTGTAAGTTAAAAAATTCACTGGTCTGAAAGTGTGATCGCTAGATCAGAAGTATCAGTGTTCTTTGGGAGGTGTTAAAAAATGGCAAATTCTTGTCTCTGTCCCACTCTGGGAATGGAACCTAGCAATCTTTTTTTTTTTTTTTTTTTTTGGTTGCTCAGAACATTACAATGATCTTGACATATCATATTTCATACATTTGATTCAAGTGGATTATGAATTCTTATTTTTACCACGTATACAGATTGCAGGATCACATTGGTTATACATCCGGAACCTAGCAATCTTTGTTTTGAAAATCTTTCAAGGAAGTTGTGATTTGCCCTACAGTATATTATTGTTCTAGAACCTTGCAAGACAGGTTAATAGCACATTGCTGTAGTTGACATGTGTACTAAAGAATGAAAATATAAATCCCCAAATAGATTCCATATTTACAAGGAAATGAGCCAGTGGAAATCCTACCACCTTTATGTATCCCTTAATATCAACCCTTTGACTTGTACAGTTGTAGTTATTAGCCACTGAGCATTGACACAACACTGTGTGGAGAATTCATAATATAATAAAACCATGGAATTAGCTGTGTCTGTATCAGTGATTTCCAGTAGAAAGAAATACGCAGGTCACCTGAAAAATTGAAAGTTTTACATTAAAAAAGGATGAAAAGAAACAGATGAAATTGTTTAACAATATACTATTTAAAAGCCCAATATGTCTCAAATACTTTAATTTTAATGTGTGATCCATGTAAAAGTATTAAATAAGATATTCTATGCTTACAGCATATCTTCATAGACCAGCCATATTTTAAGTGTTCAGTAGTTTCTTTGGCTTGTGACTACCATATTAGGCAACAGTAATCTACCAGAATTTTGTTATATGTGCTATTAGTGGATATAAATGGACGTGTAAAAAATGTTTATAGTGCAACGTAAACTGTTTCATATTATATGATTCAATTATATGTTTTCTTTAACTTGGTTTAAGCTGGACATTCTCAGAGGATAGGACCATGTTTAAGTGATAACTTTGTTCTAATACGCTTTTTTAATCAAAAGATTGAAACTTTTTAAAAAACTTTTCTTAAAAACTATTTTCTATTATGAAAATTATGATGTGCATTTATACAGGAACATTCTGCTGATTATTGGGAAGAGTGCTTCTTAGTAGTTTCTTGTACATTTTTTAATGTTTAGAAGAAATAAGAATGAGGAAGACCAGTTCAAAAGGATCACATTCACTTAAGAAGAGGAGATGGTTACCAAGCAACTCCTTTGACAGAATACCCTCTTTGAATTTATTAGTTTTCTTTGCAATCTATTTTTATATCATTATTTTAAATATTGACATATTTTCTCTGGGCATTGGCATTTAACAAAACGGAAGAATTTGAACCTCTGACTCAGACAAACTTATATTCAAAAACTCTTTTTCTCCACCAATACAAGCTAGGTTGCCTTGGGCATGCTACCACACATCCCTAAATTAAGATCCTACTCTGCATAACTCCTGCCATGTGACGTTTCTAGGATGGCTAAGATAGTTAATACATGGGAAACAACTTAGTAGAGAGTCTATCACGTGCTACATGCTCAAGTATTGTAGTTATTATTACTTTATATCATAGCATCAATTAAAACAAAATAACTTGGGAATGGAAAGAATCTGAATTTTTGTCGAATGGCCCTATAATGCAAACCTTAAATTTTGACAATAACAAGAAATACTGCCTTTTTAGGGTGTACTTCAGAACCTACTTTTTAAAATTCATACATATTTGATATTTCTAAATAACTTAATTTTTTCAGTGTAAGAAATTTGTAAAGAATTTTTCAAATTAAATGCTAAATTACAATAGAAAGTCATGAATTTCACTATTTAATATTCAGAGTTTCATTATTGCCTTATAAGCCTTTTAAAAGTAATATATATTTTAAATAGGTGATATGACTTCAAAATTTCGGAAGATTTTAATTTGGACTTAGTATTTGTTGACCCATCTTTTTCTCATATAATTGTATGTATTATTTTTTTGCAGCTAAAGTATCAGAGAATCTTGGAACGTTTAGAAAAGGAGAACAAAGAATTGAGAAAATTAGTATTGCAGAAAGACGATAAAGGCATCCATCATAGAAAGCTGAAGGTATTTTCTTTCAGTTTATTAATTCTCAAAACTTTGACACATACCTTTGTTCATTGATACCAGTTTTTAAGGAACTGTAGAATGTTTTGTTATCCTTTTATTTCCAACTTAATGTCAACAGTCTCCCAGATTTATTCTTATACTGGATTCCTAAAAGCCTTATTTTTAAGAGTAATTCCTTGGGAATTTATTTTTCTGAAATACTTAATTTTATCTCTAGGCTTAATTTCTACATCTATATAATTAGAATTATTAATTTGATGGACATTTAACTATGACATCATCATTGCCTTACTATTATTTCCAGTGAATGACTGAGCCACTTTATTTGATTTTAAAAATTAACATTCATCTTTTAAAGGAAGCTTCTTTGGCATTTATAAAAATTTTTCGAAAAAGCCTGATGATATTATTATTAGCACATTGGTAATTACCACTATCTCCCACCAAACCAAGCCAAGCCAGCATATGTGTTTAATGAAATTAAAGTAGTTCATTTAGCTTAAATGTTGTAAGTAAGCACAATAAGTACTCATGGCACATACATTCTGTAGCCAAGGTCCAAATATTTCATTCTAGTTTAAAGAATGTGTTGCTAGCTCTGATTCTTAAGTTGTGACAGTACAAAATAGATAACTAGCATGGCTTTATTTACAAGTGGCTCTTACCAGTTGAGAAAAGCCACATCCAAATGTAACTGTATGTTGAGAATTTACCTAAAAGATGGCATTTTCTCTCATAAAATGCATTGGTAATGAAATTTCTTTTTAAATTTTTTTGCTTGCTTTTAGATAGATGGAATGACAGTTGCTTACCATTTAATTACTTTCAGTTATAAAAGATTAAGACACTTAAACCCTAATGTTGTTTGTATCTTGGCATTAAAACTTATCTTAAAAAAAAAAAGCACCTATCTTTAATTAGTAAATGGGTCTTTTTTTTTCCAGACCACTTTGCTTATTTGTTTGGTCTTCAGATATTTTACTTATATGTAAGACACCATGTTCATTCCTTATCTACAGAGAAGCAATCCAGGATATCTGTCCCAGATGCTCTAACATAGTAGCCTTCCGAGGTGTCAGAGGAAGCTTAACCTCTTTTACTGGCTTAACAGTCCTCTTGGTGATCATTTCTCTAGTTTTAGCCTCAGATGTTTATTTGCATATGTTCTCTATCCTTTTTGTTTCTCCCTGTCAAACACACACACCCCATACTTGGCAGAGAACAATAGCTTCCTTGTCAATTGGTCACCTGGCCTCTTTTAACGCCTTTTTGGTATTAATGGTCTTCCTCTATTGACATTTAATATTAGCTCATCAGTAATAATACCTTCCTTTTATTATTTAATTAGAATTTTAGGAAGTTCTAAATTTTTTCTCTAAATTAAACTGAAACTCTAAAGTAAACTGAAGATGAAATGGCATTTTACCCTTTATTCAACTGATTTTCTTACAGTTTTTTTTTAATAGTGTCTTGTGGATGTACGTAATAGTGAGTCTCGCTGTGGTATCTTCATATATATGTGAACATAGGAAATTTAGATCAGACTCATTCCACTGTTCTTCCTTTTCCCATCTCTTAATGTTTTAATGTTTACTATGAAGATATATTTATGTAACTGGAAAAAGCAGTATAATCATGGGAAAACAATTTGAACATATCACATTTTTTTTCTCTAGACACATCTGTAGTATTTTTTTCCTTAATGTTTCAATTTTCTATTAATTTTTTAAAATTTTACAGAAATCTTTGATTGATATGTATTCAGAAGTTCTTGATGTTCTCTCTGATTATGATGCCAGTTATAATACACAAGATCATCTACCACGGGTAAGTGAAAAAATAATACACAATGAACTTGCTCATTAGCAAAAATCACCTTCTTAAAAGTTTTATGTATCTATACACATATTGTATGCATTTACATATGTACACTCACATAGACATACATAATTTTTTACCTATATAATATTATTTATGTGTTCAGATGATAGCTTAAGCACTGAGTATTGTTTGACTCTTTATTTTGCTCCATATTAACATCTTATTTATGTATTGTATAATGTTATGAAGGAAGACTATTGGATATTTGGCATTATAAATTCATTAGATTTATAATAGTAAAATACCTGAACCATGAATTAAATTAGGCACACAAATGAAATTTAACCTAATAGAATTTAAATGTATTTCTAAAGAGTAAACTAGCTATAGAAAATTTGTGGAGAGTTAGTAATCTAGTATTAGAAAAAGTGGTTTTAATTAATTGAGCACAAGTTTTTTTAATTAAAATTTGGCTATAAATAATGGATCTGATTAATGTTTTGCTATATCAACCATCATTTTGTCATGGGTTTTCAAAAACTCATTTATTTTTATTTTTAATTTGGCTTTATTGATCTTGGATTCTGAAACTGGATGTCTGAATGTTTTGTTTCCAAAAACAAAAATTATCTTTTGCTCATGGCACATGTAAAAAAAAGAAGCCATTTTTTTTTCCCCTTTCAAAGGGGAGAAAAATCACCATGTGTTGAAAGGAAATCAAAACAAACAACTACATTCTGCAGCACGAAATAGTCAACTCAGGGCTACCATTGCCTGATGACCTTCTATCAGATTTTACGTGAGGCTTCTCAGAAGGATGTACGTTTAATTCACCCTGAAGATGACCACAATACTTTTCTCCAGTAATCTAATATGATATTTAATAACCCTTTGCTTCCAAGGGCATTTGTTCTTCATTCTAATGCATTCAACCTTTTCTACATTACTTTTTTCCTACTTCTCTATGAAAATAGAACCTCCATCTAACTGATATTTTATACCGAAAAGATGGATTACATTAATAGAGCATTAACCCCTATTCTTAGAAATTTGACCTAATATAGCATATTAACTGACACATCTATCTTATAAATTATTCTTTTTTAAAATTATATCATCCTTTTTCTACATTTTTATTGCTTCTTTTTAATCATACTTGACAGTAGAATTCATTGTGATATAATTGTACCAGCATAGAATATATCTTATTCTAGTTAAGACCCCTTCTTATAGATGCATATGATGGTGGGATTCACTGTGGTGTACTCATATGTGTACATAGGAAAATTATTTCAGATTCATTGCATTGTCTTTCTTTTTCCCATCCCGATTCCCTTCCCTCATCGTTATACAAAATACATATATGATGATGTGAGGGGGAAGAAGAAAAAAAAAGAGAGAAAGTAGATTGGGTAGAGGAAGGTGATGGGAGGGGAGGGCGGGTAGGGAGGGTAGCAGAATACAATAGACACTAGTATTGTTGTATGTATATACGTGGCTGTATAACCAATGTGATCCTGCAATCTGTACAAGTGGAAAAATGAGAATTCATACCCAATTTGTATCAAATGTATGATATGTCAAGATCATTGTATTGTCTTGAGCAACTAATAAAAAAAAAAAAACAAAGGTTGAATGTTTTTGCTGATATGTGGAGGCTAACCCACAATAAGTGGGGAGAGGGAATTAATAGATAGGCTCAGTAGGTTAGACAAAAACTCATTTTTTAACTATAATAATTTTAAAAGACTAAAACAGCAACATTTCATATCTATTTAAGCAAATTTTTTTATCTGAGAAATATGAATAAATGTTATTTGCTTTGTGATAAGGTTGTTGTGGTTGGAGATCAGAGTGCTGGAAAAACAAGTGTGTTGGAAATGATTGCTCAAGCACGAATATTCCCTCGAGGATCTGGAGAGATGATGACACGTTCTCCAGTGAAGGTAAGAAAAACAGCCATCTGAATGAAGTGCTTCAGGAGAGTCACCACTTGATGGGGGCTGTTCATTGGGTGGAAATCAAGACTTTTAGTTAAAAGGAGTTTTATATAGCATTTTGAATGATTCTTAGTGTAGCAATGAGTAAGTGGCACAGCCAGAATGCCCATGTGGCAGAAAAAGAGAGTGTGGATGAGGACAGTGGAGGTACAGTGGCTGGCCAGGCTAGTATACAGCTCCTTGGGTGGTTGGAGAAGAGAAGCACTGTCATGTTTAAGGAACAGTAAAGACACCAGTGTGACTTGACCAGAGTGGAGAATTGTGATGATGTCACAGAGATAATGTAGGACTGGGTGAAGCAAATCATTAGGGCCTTGCACAGCATTGCAAAAACCATGATTTTTATTTTGAATAAGACGAAGAGCCAGTTCAGAATTTAAAGCAGAGTTATATTGCCTTTTAAGGGGTCTGGCTGCTATGTTAAAACTAGATAAAGGCAAGATAGATAGAATCATGGAAACCAGGTGAGAGGCTATCAGATTATCCAGTTGATCCTTGGACCAGTGAAGTAACATTGAAGGTAATAAGAAATAATTTGATTTTGAATCTGTTTTAAAGTAGCAACAACAGGATTTCTTGCCATATTTAATAGGGAAAGAGAGGGTATATGCTAGTGATGAAGGAGGTTGTGGACCTAAACACAGGACCCAGAATTGCATCCTGGGCACTCTCAATATTAAAAAGTTGAATGAAGAGACAATAAAGAAATGTGTGAAGGTCCAGCCAATGCAATAGGAGGAGAACCAGGACCTTACTGGGATCAGGAGAAAATATAGTGAGGAGGAGGAAGTGATCAGTAAGGTCAAATGCTGCTGAAAGGTTACAACAAAGACTGAGGAGCAGTCAGTCAGTGGTGTGGCCAGATATGGTGGCACACACTGTAATCCCAGTTACTCAGGAAGCTGAGGCAGGAAGATTAAAAGTTCAAGGGCAGCTTCAGCAAGACCCTGTCTCAAAATAAAAAGTCTGGGAATGTGGCTCAGTGGTAGATTGCTTGCCTAGCCTGTGCAAAGCCATGGATTCAATTCCTAGTCCCTAGTACCACCAAAAAAAAAAAAAAAAATGAAAAGCAATCATTTCAGTTTACCAGTGGGGACACATAAGTGGAATATATATGGAAATTTTTTGATTGCTTCTGCTTCCTCAATGAAATGAGAAGCCAAATTATCAGCTGTTATATAAGGAGAAAGGATTCAGACAGGAGAAAGAAATGAAGACTTTATGAGAAGTTGATGTACCTGTAGTAGTGAATTGATGAAGTCAAGTAGTGTTAGGATTGATGAGTTAGAAATCCCCATTAAGATCTGTGGATATAAATTTAAAGTGAATCTGTGGTTTTTTTGGTGAGGAGGGGGTGTTCCTTGTTCTTTGTTTTACAGTTAGCTGGTGGGGTGGGTATGGAATTATTAAGAATTGGGAAATTGGAAATCACCAAGAATTATAGCTAGAATAGTGGTAGAAAATGAGACAATGAGCTGATATCAAAATCTTCAAGAAGTGAAATCTTTTTATAATTGCAACAAGGAGTATTGGGCAGTCTAGTATGATTCAAACAAGAGAATGCACTTTTTTGGGTCTGGCTGTGTTATGTGATACTTGTTCCTTCTTCATGTTTCCGTGCTATTGAGTGAATGTACCAGACTTTATAAATCCATTTTACTATTGGTAGGAATTTGGGGTACCTCCAACATCCCAAAGTGAACCTATGCTTTATATCACATTTCATAATCAATTGGAAATCTACCTTTGGTGTCGTTACTAGTACCTTAATTGTAGAGGTTGTGGATAATAATGCAGGAGAGAATTAACTTTGTTCTGGTAGGTAGTTGTAGTGTGAACAGGTTTTCTTGAAACAGATAAGGTTTGTCTATTTCCAGATTTTTTCCAGATTTCTCCTTCTTGATGGACCCTGCACTCCATATTTTTGTCTCCCCAGGACAGTGAAATTAGCAAAGTTTTGACTTAGCATTTTAGTCTCTTTGCTGCTACTTTCTGCTTGGTTTTCTAATATGCACATGTCTTGAGGGCAAACAGTGCACAGGATATAGGACTTAGTTTTGTCAGGGTGTCACTTTTGCAGTTTATTTTTCTCTGGAATCGTGTCTACTTGATAAACCTGAACTCTAGTTTTTGTCTAGTCAATCCAGCAAAACTGCTGCAGGTTTCAGGCTTTTTTCTTGTCCTCTGCCCTGTGCCACAAATCAACAAATGCTCTGATGGAAAACAGCTGCAGGAGAATCCCCTGCAAATCCCCCTGGGATCCTGGACTTTGTCCAGGATATGCCATAGTTGCTTTCAGCACTATTTTTTTTTAAATCTAATCTGGTAGTTACTGTCAGTGGAAGGAGTTGTATTTTTAAAGTAAAATAGTAAAATTAAAGTGTGAAAAGTATAATCGCTAAATTAAGGAATGTGAAATTTAGAAGTTCTCATAAAACCCCTTGTCCAAGGGCCACTCCTTGGGTAAAGCTTCTCAGACTCTCCTAATATCATTGCCATTCTTATCTGTGGCACCCTAGGCTTTGCCACTCTGTTCTGTCTATGTATATTTCTCCTACTATGTAGTGAAGCCTAAGACAGGGCCAGTCGACTATATTTTCTTAACTGCAACACTTGACAAATAGGTCATAAGCATAAATGTTGAATAAATGAATTGCCCTTTACTTGAATTCACCTTTGAAGTTAATTGTAGTCCTTTCTTTGAGTTTTTCAAGTTTCACTGTATTCTGCATGACATTGACTAGGGAATGAAAAGGGGAAGAACATTTGGTTACAAGATATGAAGTAGTCAGTAATCTTGTTGGAAAATCACAACACATGTGATATATACATGAGCAATACAGAACTGCCAGAGTGATAGCTGTAGTGTGAAGAACTGTCAGATGTGTATGATGCAGTGGCTCTAGCTGGACCAGGTAAGTGCTGTAGAAATTAATATTAACTATAAATGTATCATTGTTATTTGTTTTCTGTAATTTCAGGTGACTCTAAGTGAAGGTCCTCACCATGTAGCCTTGTTTAAGGATAGTTCTCGGGAGTTTGATCTTACCAAAGAGGAAGATGTAAGTAGAATTCATCCAAGGCTTATGTGTGTAACTTTATAAGCCCTGTGAGCTTTTAAGACAATTAAATGGAATATCTGTGAACTAATATTTTCTTTGAATTTTGTTATCTTCCTTTAACAGCTTGCAGCATTAAGACATGAAATAGAACTTCGAATGAGGAAAAATGTGAAAGAAGGTTGTACAGTTAGCCCTGAGGTAAGAGTTGCAGTTTATTTCAAAATGTTTTATAGAAGTGCATTGTTTATAGTTTCAAGTAAATTTCAGTATTGGTATTGATGTTTGATTATAGCTGTCCCAAGATACAGAAATTTTTTGAAAAATAATCTAAATAATGTATCATTTTGTAGATAATATTCTAGAATAATTACTTTTAAGATTAGAACAACTTTTTTTTCCCAAATGTTTCATCTGAATGGATGAGATGCTGAATTTTCAGAATATATAGCACCAAAAAAATTCTTAACAACCCCCCCCCCCAATTTATGTTTTTTCTTCCTGAATAGACTATATCCTTAAATGTGAAAGGCCCTGGATTACAGAGGATGGTGCTCGTCGACTTACCAGGTGTGATAAATGTAAGTATAGACAAAACATGATTTTTTTTTTTTTTAATTTCTACTGTGGGTAACATTTATAATGACATTTAAAACCTTTTTCTTCAAGACTGTCACATCAGGCATGGCTCCTGACACAAAGGAAACTATTTTCAGTATCAGCAAAGCTTACATGCAGAATCCTAATGCCATCATACTGTGTATTCAAGGTAAATCATACTAAACAATTTTAGTTACATTGATATGCTTTCTTTAGTAATCCAAGCTCACCCCCAATAATGCACATTATGTAAATGTACAAGACAAATAGATGTTTACTTTTCCTTTTTTTTTCATTTTATTTGAATATAGAATTGAAGTTGAAGATATTTTCATATTTTTCATTCTAGGAATCATAGAAATTTTTATTGTTCATAGTTTCCTTTCATAAGTAAGGTAAATGTATTAAGAAAATGGTTCTTGTTATAAAGCAGACCTTAACTATATAGTTTGTATTTACTTTGCAATTATTATAGTGTCATTTTTCAACTTTTCAGATGGATCTGTGGATGCTGAACGCAGTATTGTTACAGACTTAGTCAGTCAAATGGATCCTCATGGAAGAAGAACCATATTTGTTTTGACCAAAGTAGACCTGGCAGAGAAGAATGTAGCTAGTCCAAGCAGGGTGAGAGCAAATTGTTTATTATAAGAACAGATTCTTCATAATAGCTCTAGCTGTAATAGGGATTGGTTAATTTTTTTTATTTTTTAATCTTTGTTAGTATTTATGGAATTTGATTCCTATTTTAAAATGAAGTATCAGAAAATTATAGTAAATTACTCAAGTGTAATTTTGGAATATAAATAAAATTCCATGTATATTGTAACTAATTTACTTACAAAATATTTTAAACTGCTAATGTTTGCCTTCCCTTCCTTTCTTCCACAAATCAGTGGTAGTATAGATTTATTTTGGATCTTACATATGCCATTTTACTGAAGGAAGGATTATCTTCTCTCATTCATCAAGACTGTGTGGTATAGCAGATGTTTTATTGAGCATCAGGCTCCAGCTTTCATCCATGCTTCACTATCAACTGGTTGTGTGGTCTTAGGCAAACTTAATCACTTTTCTGTATCCAGTCAATCCAGAATCCAGCCCATTAGTCTAGTTGCTAGATAAAATCTAAGATCATTTTCATTTTTTAAATTCTGTGAGTTCTATATGTAGTATTCAAATGTCTCTTATCTTAGGAAAATATGTTTAGAATAATTTCATTGAAATCTGTTAACAGCTTTCCTATTTCTACCCCCTCCTTGTGTGTCTTATTAGGGTTCAAGTCTTCTCTTAAAGATGTTCTCTATTTACTTGTAAAGACAGAAACTTCTGTGTTAAGAGTCTAGAAATCTGTAGCCAGATTGCTTAGCTTCAAATCCTGGCTTTATCATTTGTAGCTGTGTAATCTTGAGTAAATTTTTTTTAACTTTTCAGAGCTTAAGGCTTCATCATCTGGTGGAATGAGGATATTCATGGTACTGTCTTATAGGTTGTGAAGGTTTAATGAGTTTAATAAATATGGTAAAGTGGTTGGAATAACGCTTGGCACAGAAGTATTTGTTATATACATGGAAGCTATCATCTTTGAGTAATATTGTCCTACTCGTGTGTGACAACAGCTTTAGACTTTGGTACCCAGCCCCACTGCTACTTCATAGAATGTGTCCTTCCCATTTTACACCTTCTGGGACTATTCCTCGGTATCTGGAGTCTCCCAAACAGACCAGCCCTAGGTTCAGTGATTCTACAGAAGAACCCACAGGACTTACCACATAGTTATATTTACACCTAAGGTTTATTACAGTGAAAGGATACAAAGGAAGTCTGGCAGCCACAAATTGCTCGTTAGAGACTTCACACCTAAGGTTTTTTGTCAGATAGACATCCTCATGTACCAAAATTCCAGACTCCCACAAGGAAGGCACATTGTTCAGCATAAACCACATTACTTGTACAAAGAGCCACTGTCATTTAGAGTAAGTTTTATATCGGTATAGGGGATTGTTTATCAGTTAAGTTCCCAGATGCCAGGAAAAGGAAGCAGGCCTTTTTCAGGATTCTCTCAGGCCTGCTGTATTAACTCTCCATATCCTCATGACCTCCGCTGTGCCTTATTTTTAAGAGTAAGGCCTGATGTGGCTGTATTGGTCCTGATGTAGAGGAGAGAAGTAAAATAGAAATAAATTTCTGTGGCCTCCATTTCTCTCCAGACCTTTCTTTCTTTTTTTTTTTTTTTTCCTCTCCTTTGTAGGATAGTCAGTTTGAATTTCATCTGAATTGGAATTAAAGTTTATTTTGTTCTTTTTCATGTCAAAGATTCAGCATTAGCCTAGATTGTAATGAGTCTTAGAGGAGGAATTCCTACCCCAGTATTCATCTGAATGGGCCTCAGGGGTAGAAACTCTTATATTTTCTGTGCATATATATACTTTTCTGGGTTTAGCATCTAGTTTTTATCACACTCAGAAAAAGGATTTTTGACACTGGACAAATAGAGAACCAATGGGTCCAACTATTAAAAAAGGAGGTGGGGGAAGGAGAAAGAAGAAAGACTAAAAGAAGACAATCCAGCTTGTTTAGAGGTTAGATATTTGAAGACACTGGGGAAATAATAATAAAAATTTGAGTGCTTTTCTTTGCCTATTCGAAGTATTGTATTATCTCATAATCTCAACAACCTTTTTGAAAAAATTAAGGCTACATAGTTGTTCAGTGGCAGAGCAGGAATTCAGAGATTAACTCCAAAGCACTACATAATCATTCCAAGTTTTAATTTCAGTGCATATGTTTTAATAAGACATCTTAATAGTAAAATTAAATGTATTTGTTTTTCTCAAATAGCAGTTGAATTATATTTAAATGCTTTTGTACATACTAATATATTTTGCTCAACATGTATAGCATCACAAATTATTTTGCTTTCTAAATTATGTATTGTCCTTTTAAAAATTATGTAAGCTTCTATCTCATTTATTTTTCCTACTTTTAAAAACAGATTCAACAGATAATTGAAGGAAAGCTCTTCCCAATGAAAGCTCTGGGCTATTTTGCTGTTGTAACAGGAAAAGGTATGCAAGATGGATTATTATAACTCATTTTCAGTTTTTTTTTTCAAGTAATAAATATTAATTTCCTTGATGAAAATTTGATCATCATTTTTTTCCTTAGGAAATAGCTCTGAAAGCATTGAAGCTATAAGAGAATATGAAGAAGAATTTTTTCAGAATTCAAAACTTCTAAAGTAAGTATCTTGCAAAAGTATTTTAAAATTTATGGACTTTTTTCCCCAACTAGTGGTCTGTATCTAATAAGCAAGTTCTTCAGCTACTCTGACAGAATTGGGAACAGTTTGTCACATAGTACGCACATGCAGGGAAGATAAATTGCCCCCGAAGATGTGGACACTGGAAGACAGCACTCATACCTCCTATATTATTTCACTTAGAAAGTGATTTTTTAAAATTAGCATTTTCTTTTTAAAATATGTGTTCATATTTTGTTTTAAAGTATTAGGGAAAGTTGAACTGAGGATGTCAAAAGAATATCTCTGAATAAGTATTATCAGAATTTAATAGAGGTATTGACTAAAAAGGAAAAGCTAAAAGGGCAATTGAATTATATTAAAGCTTTATACGTAGAGTGTTTCTGGAAATAGAATAGTGTATCTGCCAACAGCCTACAGAAGTGTCTATTGGGAAGAACTGACAGACATGGAACTGTGCTGTTAATACAACAGTTGCTAGTCTGCAATTATTAAAAATTTAAATTAGTTAATATTTGATAAAATTAAAAATTTTATCACACTCAGGAAAGGATTTTTAACACTGGACAAGTAGAGAACCAGTGAATCCAACTATTTTAAGGGCTCAGTAACCCTATATGGCTAGCAGTTACTCTATTGGATTGCCCAGTTGTGGAACTTTTCCTTCACCACAGAAAGTCATACTTGACAGTGTCGTAACTTATATAAAAGATATAAGTGGCTATTCTCATAACACACAGGTGCATTCTCCAAGTTAGTGATAGTATTATTGTCCCTTTACCGTTTGAATATATTTTAGCTCTTGTTTGTTTCAATAGGACAAGTATGCTAAAGGCACACCAAGTGACTACAAGAAATTTAAGCCTTGCTGTATCAGACTGCTTTTGGAAAATGGTACGAGAGTCAGTTGAACAACAGGCTGATAGTTTTAAGGGTAAGTTGGATTTTTAAAATAAGCAAACAAATTTAGACATTTTATTAGCTGGCAGTCTTCAGCATCCATCATGTTTCACTCCCTTTCTTTATAGTTGCCTAGAAGTTGTACTTGATTTACTGTTAGACAATATGTGGAAAATGGAAAAACACAAACCTTTGGTGTGTCATTAATTATGGGATTTTCCCTTTGAGAAGAAACATTGCTAGGAGCCATTACAGAGTATTAAAAAAGTCAAGAAGTTTGTAGTAATGCTTGAGAGGAAGCTTACTTACTAAACTATACAGAACTTCGATTCTCTCTTTATAAAGAAATGTGAGGAAACATGTTGGGACGCAGAGCACCCTGTGCTTCAGCTACATTGTCCTGTTTTCTTAGTCCCACAATTTATTGCTCTGTGTCTTTCCTTACATAGCATCACCTGGTGAGAATATAGTCTTCTCTTTTCCCATTTGGAAAATTTATATATTTATCTTACTTAGTACCTGAGCAACCTGTTAAGTATTATTTTTATTCCCATTTCACAGAAGAGAATACAGGTGCAGAGTAATTTACACAACTGGTGTCACATAGCAGTTAGACTGAGGATTTAAATCTTAGTGGTCTAACTCCAGATCCTTCTTTTAGCAGCCATACTAAGCTGCTGCACCTGTTTGTGAAATGGGAAAACTAGAATCAAAGAAAATATTAGATAACTATTGCAATTATAAAATTCTGAGATGTTAAGAACCCAGAGTACTAAGGAATCATAGGTGCACCCTCAGAAATCCGGTTGATACAGAAGATATGCAAGATAGCCTTTCACCATTACACCTGAGAAGAAAGAGAATCATGGGGCTGGGGTTGTCGCTCAGTGGTACAGCACTTGCCCAGCATATGCGAGGCACTCGGTTTGATCTTCAGCACCACATAGAAATAAATAAATAAATAAATAAGAATCATAAACTTAAAACAGTTTTCTTCTTCCTCAGCAACACGTTTTAACCTTGAAACTGAGTGGAAGAATAACTATCCTCGCCTTCGAGAACTTGATCGGGTAATATATGGTACCTCGTATATTTTGTAGATATTTTAATTTACTGTATTCTAACAGAATTGATGTTAATGAGAGATCTTATTAGCTAAATTGCTTTGGTTTGGACTATAATATAGACACAGTTATCTCTTCTAAAATAAATTGTTTACTATATTTCATAATGTAATTAGGTATCATAAGATATCAAAACAAGTGTTAAAATGTTTCCTGAGAATTGAAGAATATTCTTTAAAGTGTAATCAAAAATTTTTAAAAATTACCTTTCAGCATTTTACCTTAGAGAAGTAGACTCTAATTTAGTGGAAACTGAATATTGCTTTTCCTTAATATTAAAATACCATTTGTTGTAAAACAACCAACCAACATTTATTTACTATTACACTAAATAGATAAATATTGTTTCATATAACATCAGTAATATGGAAATCTTTGGGGAAAAAATGGCTAATGAAAACCTACATTTGGAATTGAGTAAGGTGGTCATTTATATCAGTATTTATATCACTTTTTTTTTTTGTCCTTATCTGGATAATGATATTTCAAAAAAAAAATCAAAAAAATAGATTATAAGAGTATTTTTGCTAGGACTGCATATTTATGCATAAATTCAGCCTACTACCCTACCAAAGGCTTTCTTTTGGTTTCCTTAAAATCATAACAGGGCAAATTTATTGTCTTGCAAAAAATCTTACTTGTATCTATATTGCCTAGAATGAACTATTTGAAAAAGCTAAAAATGAAATCCTTGATGAAGTTATCAGTCTGAGCCAGGTTACACCGAAACATTGGTGAGTATTTGACTTTGCCATTAATCCCTTGTCTCAGTGATGTTACTATTTGAATTAAATGAAATATGCAAACTTAGATTGATAAAGCAGTGTTTATTGTTGCATAAAATTATATCTTTGCAAGATGTCTGCTATTGTAATCTAATCATTGAATTTCTGGAAGATAACTTTCTACATGGTCTTTTAAATCTTTGGCTTTTCTTTACAGTTAATAAATATATAATCATGTTTTCTATAGAATCATTTAGGTGAAGTCTTCATAAATTCTGCTTTATATACATAGCAAACAATCTATTAGAATTCGTTGTTAGATTAATCATAGAGAAAAAAACTGTAGAGAAACTTGTTTTATAAAGAGAAAGTAGTATATATTCCCAAGTTCTCATTTTAGAGTAAGGACAGTTATTGCATTCTAAACATACTCCTTGCTATATTGTATACAGATCACATTTTCAAGATTTGTTATTTATTTATTTATTTTTGCCTTTTTACCTCTGCAGCATTTTACCTAAGGTAAATTCTCATAAGAATCTCTTTTAACGTGAAGGATCACCTTCAGTTTATGTTTTGTGTTAATTTGGGCATTCTTAAATTTGTTGGATTGGGCATTATAAACAAATAAACTATATGTACCTCAGTCAGCTATATAAAAGTAGCTTTGAAATTTTTGCAATCATTATATTGATTAATAAATTCTTTGTGCCTAAATTATTTTCCATACATGGTCTATGGTATATTTAAGAATTTATCATTCTTGTAGCAAAACTATTCTTACCACCATTCATGATAAATATTTTTAGCACCTTCTATGTTTGCTCAGTTGAAGGTTTTCACCACCAAGTCAGGACACTAGTGTCTAGTCCTTAAATTTGAATTTGGTTTCACTAGTTTCCCCATCCCAGTGTCCTTTCTTCCTCAGTAATGATCCTTCCTCTCTCTTAGTCAATATTTGCCCTCCTTTTTTTCTTTCCTGTACTGGGATCAAATCCAGGAGTGCTCTGCCACTCAGATACATCCCCAGCCCTTTTTAGTTTTGTATTTTAAGACAAGGTCTCTCTAAATTCCCAGACTTGCCTCTCAAGTTTGCCATTCCCATCTCAGCATCACATTTAAGTAAGATCTGTTTAGCAGTACTTGACCATTTTTAATCTTTCCTTAATCCTCACCCCACAAAAAAGAGATCTGATCTTATCTATACTTGTTGATTTATTAATCATATATATATGATACAACTTCTTATGTTTGATATATTTATGTTTTAACCTATTTGCAGTAGTGTTGTGTAAGTCAGTTAGCTTTTGAATTTGCAAGAAACAGATACATAAATATTTGTGTTTAGATGCAAATACAGAACTAATTGCTTTGTCAGGTTGTATGAGAGTAATGTTCATAAATGATTTGTAAACTAAAACATAATCATTTAGTTTATGGGAGGGAAAACTGATCCTTCTGCTAATTAATTTCTGGCATCATCAAATGGAAACCTTAGTTTTGGTTGGACAGAGCAATCCTGAAATCAAAGAATATCTACACTGATGCAAACCCAGAAGATAAATCTAATTTATTTAATACCAGGGGGCCAAATGGATAGTGAAGGAATAAGAAACCTGTACTGCAAGATTGACCATTGAAAAGGCAAGGGTGAGAACTGTGACATCTGGCTCCTGGAGAATTATTTCTGTGAGCTGTCAATCAGATGATTCTCTCATCTTTTCATTGACTTTTTTTCCTTCAGACTCTAGAGCTTAAAAGGACATGAATCACAAGAACAAGTCCTAATCTAACTTTATGCCACATTGAATTTAACTGCACTACACTAAAAACATTTAATTTTTGTGACATGGTTGATATTGCCTTATAAATTTTTATTGGTATCTCTTGCTGCATAATGTCTTATGATGTTTTAGGACACATGCCTAATGTCTATATAATTATTTAAATCACAGGACTGATTTATATTTCAGTGTTATAAGCACCTTAGCTCCTAACATTTTTTTATTCATTTGTAGACATTGAACTGTATTTTAGTTGTGTTTTTAAAAAGTTGGGGTTTTGATTTGACAAATATTGGATTGTAGACTCTGTCAGCATTTCTACATAAAGTACTTGGTTTTCAAGAACCAATTATTAATATAAGTAGGAGATACTGGCATATCATTAACATGTTACCATCAACAAGTATATGTCTTTTCCAGTAAGAGAGTTAATTGGCTTCATAGATATGGACTTTAAAAAGGTACTCTGGTATTCATGTAATTTTTGGTGAAAAGTATTGTTTATTTTTAGTTTAAAATAATGAAAATAAAAGTAAAATAGAAAAGCAGAGTTGAATCCCCTAATTCAAGTTTGAGAAATTGAAGAGCTACAAAATCATAATCAGAGATTTAATGGGTGCATTGGTGTTAGGTATCACAGAGACCAGGCAGTAAAAGCAAGAGAGGTGAGCCAGGTAGCTGTGTCTACTGGCTTAGCATAGATGGAGTCAGAAATTAAGAAATAGAACAATAGATGACAACCAGAATATTAAGTTTTACAAACCATATTCAGAAGCTTAGAATTTATTCCATAAGTGGGCCCATTGAAGAGGTTTAGATCAGATTTATATTTTAAAAAGATCTTTGTGATATAGCAATGGAATACAGGTAGAGAACTAGAAGTAAGGAAGCAGTTGACTGCTACAATAAGAGGTGATGATGGCTTAAATGTGGGTAGTGGTGGTGTAGGTGAAGAAGAGGAGCCATTTTCGAGATATTCAAAAGCTTACCTTAAAAATAGAATTGACAAGATTTGAGTGTTTTGATGGGTAGCTAATGAAGAAGAGTTCATTAAGCGAATATATTTATATCCATCAATGACATTACTAGGAATATATGAAAATGAAGATATATTTGACAAAGATGAACACAGAAGAATCTTCACCTTGGTTTTGTTTATAAATGTAAAAAATAATGGACAATAACTTACGTTTTCTATTCAGAATTACATAGTATTTGATTTTCCTATATATTACTGTGCAGCCACTAAAAAATACAGGATGTTGACATGGGAAACATCATGTACATTAAGATTTGTAAAAAGCATTTATAAACTAGTATGAATAATATGGTCCACTTGTGTAAGTACACACACCCATATACAATATTTATATAAGCACTATACTTTTTAATAATAAACTACAAAGTGTGTGTCTCCTAGAAAAAAGATTTGGGGGACTTATTTCTCTGTATTGGTTGAAATTATTATATTGAGTAAGTTCTCTTCTTTTCATTTTATTTGTTTGTTTATTTTTTTGATATTGGGGATTGGACCCAGGAGTACTCTATCACTGAGTTACATCCCAGCCCCTTTTTTTTTTTTAATTTATTTATTTATTTATTTATTTTCAGGCAGGGTCTTGCTAAGTTAGGCTTAGGATCTAAGTTTCTAAGGCTGGCCTAAAACTTTAGATCCTCCTGCCTTAGCCTCCCAAGTCAACCTGTGATTACAGGCATACACCACTGCAACCAGCATAAGTCCTCTTCTTTCAAAGAAAAAAAAATCCACTTTAAAAAGTATTTCTTAGTTAAAATGAAATGTAGATCAAGTTCTTGGCGATAAAGAAGGTATAACTACAGTGTTATATGTATTTTATGTATTTGTAGACTATATCCCTGGATGATGGACAAACCTACAATGACGAAATCTATAGAACATGCTAGGGAAATTTTTGGATGATGGCAACAGGAAGGATAGCAGATGGGTACAACCAGATGGGTGTCTTCATAGTACAGGAGTTTTTATGAGAGTTGAGGACTAATGATCTAGAAGAGAGATTATAGGGTGAAGAAAACATAGCTTCTAACTTCCAATTCTGAAGCACATTTAACTGCTGACAGCTTCCATTCAGTAAAACTTGAGGATAATCACTTTCCTTAAGGGAGAGCCAGAAAGGTTTAAAGATAAAAGGAACAGGGAAAGAGTGAGAGTGTAAAATTCCTTATTTGTTATAGAACTGATATTGGGGCCATATTAAAAATAGTGATGGAGGGGAGCAATAGGAGCCTGGGACAGAGGACAGCAACTTGGTGATGAAAGGGTAGGAGAGGCTGTATAAAGGAAAGTGATAGCAGCTGTCTGTTATGGTTAGGAATGGAAAGCAGTAGGCTTGTCAGAATTTGGTACTCTGGATTTTGTTACAGTTTCAAAAGTGTGTCTGGGATGTAGATTCTTGGTCCAAGAGTCCTAAAAAGAAATAACAGATCAGACCTGTTCTGAGGCAGGAGTAGAAAAAAGCCCTAGAGGTCAGAGACTGTACCCTGATCTTCCGTTCTGTTTTCATACGTCTTTCAGTAGGAATCCCTTACAAACTCCTTTTCTTTCATCTTCTTAAATTCATCCACTTTTTGTCATTACTCAGTGACTGAATGGTCTCTGTTCTTTGGGCATCAGTGATGTATCCTTTCCTTGAACTCTAGTTTTCTGGTTATAACTGACCAAAGACCTTAAAATTGGCCAGGTGAAACCAGCAGCTAAGCTCTTTGTTTTGCTTTGGGGCAACAGGGGTGTTTCTATAGCCACTCTGAGCTCTGTGATTGGCCTCCAACATTGACTGAGGTTATGCTGAAGACTGACCATATGATAAACAATGTGGTTTTTTGTTTTCATTTGGTTGGACTTGGTTATACTTTAGTTTTTGTATCCTATTATAGTAAAATTTGGTTCAAGGGAAGACAAATATTTTCTTAAGATTTCACTTTTTTCTTAATTAAAATAATTTCTTTTTCTTATTTAGTGATCTGTTTTCTTAAAATTTCTTACAAATATTTTCAACTTGATCATGCATCTTTTATAGTATTTCTTTAATCATAATGTGTTAAGTTATTTCATCTAGCAATACCATAAAATCACTATGCTTTATGATGTGGTCTGATAAATTGTAAAAATTACATCAAAAGTTTTGTGTTAAACTCTACAGTAAACACATAAAGTATATGTTAATGTTAGACAAATAAGCACATGAAAAATGCATAAAATTATTAGTTATTAGAGAAATGTGAACCACAGGAGATACCACTGTAAACCTGCTACAATAGCCAAAACTACAGACTGAGCATACCAAATGCCATTAAAGACATAGAGGACATAGAACTTGCATTCTTTGCTGGTAGGAATGTATAACGCTGCAAACATTTTGTGTAATAGTCTAGTGATATCTTAAAAAGTTAAACATATAATTATCAAAAGACCCAGTTATTTCACTCTTAGACATTTTCCCAAAAGGAATGAAAGCGTATGTCCTTACAAAGATTTTTAAATGTATTCCCATAACATCTTTACTTGTAATAACCAATAACTAGAAGTAGCCTAAGCATCCATCAGCAGGTGGATGGATGAACAGATTCATTCAATGGAATACTTCTCGTAATAAAAATAAGTGAAATATTAACACATACAACATGATGAATTTCAGAATAATTATGTTGAGTGAAAGAAGACAAAATAAAGTTTTAGAAAGTATAAATTAATCATAGTCACAGTACATAGAGTGGTTCCAGCTTTGGGGATAATAGATATGTTTGTTATCTTGATTGCTGTAGTTCATAGATGTTATACACATGTCAAAACTTTATTTGCAATTTATAGTAAGTTAATGATACTTCAATCAAGCTGTTTTTAGAAACTTATTATATTTAAATTTGATGTTCTTATAATTTTGTTTTGCTTTTCAGGGAGGAAATCCTTCAACAGTCTTTGTGGGAAAGAGTATCAACTCATGTGATTGAAAACATCTATCTTCCAGCTGCACAAACCATGAATTCAGGAACTTTTAATACCACAGTGGATATCAAGCTTAAACAGTGGACTGATAAACAGCTTCCAAATAAAGCAGTAGAGGTTAGGATATAATTTAATTAAATGGGTAAGAAGCATTATCTGAAGAGAGTAGGAGCTGTGAATTTTAGATTTTACTTTCATCACAGCCACTATTTTTCTATTTGGCCTTTATACTTCATTTATGCTTTGTTCCTCATCTCTCTGTTGGAACTAACCTTAATGTTGCTACCAGCTCATGTAGATATAAAAATTTGCTAATTGGGATGGTGTTTGCCTGAGGGCATTGGTTCTTCTCCAAAAGATAACATTTAACAAAACCAGCAAAATTTGTTTGAATGTGAAATATATTGAACAACTTAGGAAAATGTTTAATAGATCAAACATTTTATTTATTCATTCTTACAATGCTCAAATTACACTATTTATTTTCATAGGTAGGCTCTTGCCAATTAGACTAAGAATTATAAAAAGTACTTTAAGGAATCCATTTTTGTAACTTGTGTGTCTTGTTTCGACTTCTTAGCTGTGTGATCTTTGGGCTGGGTGTTTAACCTTTCTGTTTTCTCATCTAAAAAACAGAAATGATGCTGTTTCCTACCTCACAGAATTATTATAAGGACTAAATGAGTTCATATATGTAAAAAAATTTTAAATAACACCTGACCCATAGTAACTACTGAGGAAATGATCATCATCATTGTCCAGGCTGACCTGTCCTGCACATTGCTCTGTGCGGAGTATTCTTTGTGAGGTTGCTCACAAAATTAGAGTCAACATTGAAAGTAATTTTTTTTTCACACTGACATTAAAAACAAAGTATCAGTTTCTAATTATTCAGGTGTGACTTCTCCCCTTTCCTGTCCTGCTTCAGTCCTGTGCTGCTTTAACTCTGTTCTCAGTTTCCTCAAGCCTCTCTTTCTTGCTGCCTTTCTGCCTAAGTAGTATGTTGCTTCACACAGTTCTCAAGATACTTACCCTGAATAAAAATTGGTGAGCTACTGCCACCACTTCACTAGCCCTTCTTACTACTGGCCCTAACAGTTTTCTGAGTCCTATCCCATGAGAGGATATTTTCATTCCTAAGATTTAAGTGTAAATGGTAAGTGATCATAAAAACCATGATTTCGTCTCCTGCCACTTACTGTTTTTGTTGTTGTTCTTGTTGTTTGTTTTTTAATGGACAGCATGCCTTTATTTTATTTGCTTATTTTTATGTGGTGGGGAGGATCGAACCCAGTGCCTCACACATGCAAGGCAAGCGCTCTGCCACTGAGCTACAGCCCCAGCCCCACTTATTTTTCCTAACCTTAGGCACAATGGAAAGAACATGGATCTGGTGAGGGTCAGGAAGTGCAGATGTTAATACCTCACAACGCACTGTGTCCTTTTGACAATCATTTGTCTTTATGCCATAACTTCTTATATTTAGAATGAGGGTGTGATAAACAAAGTCCACCATTTAAAAGCCCACTTAATCATAACCAGATTTAGTTCTTAATTATTTTTTAATACTGTATTCTTCCTTTTATTAGATTATTAGGAGCTAGCTATAATACAGTAGTGAATAATGCTTGTATCTTGTTTGTATTCAAGCTATTTTTGAAAGTAATTATGCCTTTTTTCATGTGTTTGCTTAAAGGCAAAGATGTGAAGATAGTTGAATCAATAAGAAATTTTGAACTTTTTATGGTGTAGAAGCCAGAAAACTCAATTGTCTTACAGGTTGAAATGAACAAGTTAACTAAGGCAGGCCCAGTAGCACAAACCTGTAATACCTGTGGCTGGAAAAGCCCTAAGCAATTTAGCAAGACCCTGTCTTGAAATAAAAAGGGTTGGGGATGTGGCTCAGTGGTTAAGGACCCCTGGGTTCAATCCCTAGGACCAAAATAATGATGATGATGATGATGATGATGATGATGATGATGATGATGATAAACAAGTTAACTAAATCTGCTAGCCGACTTGGAATGCAAACCTCATCTAAAGGAAGTGGCCCCTATTCAGCTCTACCAGGTGTTGTCATGTGGGAATGTGGGTATATTATTTCCAGATTGTCCATAAAATTTATATGAAGTCACTCAGTTTTTAAATGTTGGTGACTAATTTCTAAAAATTTAATACACTGTATCTGAATAGTCAAACATGTTGGGAATCCAAACCTGTCCCACCCACTACCTAGACTATAGTTTATATTTGCTGCCTTTTTCTTAATGTACTTTCCTTCATATGCATTTCCTGATAAGCTGATTTATCACATCTGTTTGACTTGATTTCATTGTTTTTCATATTAAAGTATGTAGTATAAACACAGGGGTTTTTTCTTTTTAAATAATTGTAGGTTGCTTGGGAGACCCTACAGGAAGAATTTTCCCGCTTCATGACAGAACCCAAGGGAAAAGAACATGATGACATATTTGATAAACTTAAAGAGGCTGTAAAAGAAGAAAGTATTAAACGCCACAAGTGGAATGATTTTGCAGAAGATAGTTTGGTATGTCATTTTTTTTAATTAGGATGTCAGCATCATTTTTAACATGATTTCTCAAATTGAGTTTTTTCCATAGGAGATTATTTTTATATGCCTTTTTAAATATTAAATTCTTAATTTAAAATACTAAAGTAAGGAAATAGATTTATTTTCTGTAATCTTCCCTTTAACATTTCTCTGTTCTTCTAAAATCTCTCTCTGCTATTTCATCTTGGCTATCATTTCAGAAATGAGTCAAACTTTGTAGTAAGCGGGCTCCCGTAAACTTCCAAAAATTGTCATCTGTTAGTCATTTTATTGGCCTGTGTGTAGATAACTGGGTCTAAAATCTTTACCATGTGTTCAGTGTTTGCCTTGTGCCAGAAGCTCTGCTTAGCATTTTGCAAGCATTATTTGATGTAATTCTTGGACAGCCCAATTGTCATTGGCAGAACTGGGGTTCAGAGCCTGCTCAGACTGCAGAGTCTAGTTCCTGACCAACATCCAATATTCACCATCATAATCAGACCTTTATTAAGTATCTGCTGTGCTTAGAGAGTCATGAGAGGTACTGTTGAATGAAAGGATTCAGCAGTGCTATAGAAATGTATGTATCTCACCATGAACTGGTTGTAATTATAACTTTGATTTGAAGAAATATTTGTCTTCATGTTGGAAAACTGTTTATTCTTGTTAAGTGCTTTGAAGTCTGGGTTCTTAGAGAGTGATGCTATTTTCATTCATTCATTCTAAAGTTATAAAATTTGGAAACAAATTTTCAGCTAAAACAAACATCTAACATATGATCTAGATCTTTTAAGCATTTATTTACCCTATTACTATTTTTATTGCTTTTAACAATGAAATAATAGTTATTACTTTTTCCTCTTTTTTTAAAAAATACTAATGACAGTTCATATGGCAAAAAAAGAAAGGTGAAGATCATCTAAATTATTAACCCCTGAATATCGAGGTTCTGATTGTTGCATTTTGTGCAGTTCAATGTGTATTATACCTACCTACCACTACCTTTATCTCCCCTTCATTCATAGTTAACTTGTTTAATGTGAGCCAGGAGAGGATCTCCACTGTTTATTTTTTTTAGACAGAAAGATAAGAAATAAGCAGGCAATTAAAAGAGCTCCTGCATTTTGATGGAAGGGATATGTTTTTATGCTATTTTAAATACATCTGTTATTTTGAATATTCACTAAGCTGATATGAAATTACTGAAATAAGGAGACATTAAGTCAAACCCAGCTTTTTTCATTGCTTGTATTGCAGAGGGTGATTCAGCACAATGCCTTAGAAGACCGGTCCATTTCTGATAAGCAGCAGTGGGATGCAGCTATTTATTTTATGGAAGAGGCTCTTCAGGCTCGTCTCAAGGATAGTAAGTATCTTTGAATGTGGGTTCTGAACTGAGTTCTGAACATTTGCAGTGGTGAAGCAGTAGTGAACAGTGTAAAAATAAAATATTTCAAGATTTTCGTCATTCATATAGTTGAATATTTGTTGGATTTTTCAGTCAAGTGTTTTATGACTACTAAAAAGAATAAATAAATTTGATACATGATGTTTACGTGTATTCATATTCTAAAAAGGTATAATTCAGAATATTTGTGTTTGCTGCAGTTTTAGGAGTTCTATAAGCAATTGTACTTTTCATAAATTTTAGACACATAATTCTTTCTTATACATGTACCCATATCAATCATCATTTTTCCTTTATTTCAACTGATTTTATATTGATATGAAATAGTTAAGAAAGTAAGATCATTATTAGTAATAATTTTTGTCCTTGTTAAGTAATAAAATTCTTTTTTAAAAAATTTGATTTGTTATGTATAACAACAAAATGCATTACAATTCATATTATACATATAGAGCACAATTTTTCATATCTCTGGTTGTACACAAAGTAAAGTTACATCCTTCATGTTTTCTTATATGTACTTAGGGCAGGGATAACCATTGCATTCCACTAATTTTCCTAACCCTATGCTTCCTCTCTTCCCTTTTCCCTTTTGCCCTATCTAGAGTTCATTTAATCCTCCCCTCCACACACACACACACACACACACACACACACACACACACACACACCATATTATGGCTCAGCATGCTTAAAGCAGAGAAATAATTCGGCAGTTGGTTTTTGGGGATTGGCTAATTTCACTTTTCATTATATCTCTAGCTTCATCCATTTACCTGCAAATGCCATGAATTGATTCTTTTTTAATGCTGAATAATATTCCATTTTGTATATATACCACATTTTCTTTATTCATCTACTGAAGGGCATCTAGGTTGGTTCCACCTAAATGTTAGTTCATATGGCAAAAAAGAAAGGTGAAGATCATCTAATGGGCTGGGGATGTGGCTCAAGCGGTAGTGTGCTCGCCTGGCATGCGTGCGGCCTGGGTTCGATCCTCAGCACCACATACAAACAAAGATGTTGTGTCCGCCGAAAACTAAAAAATAAATATTTTTTAAAAAAAGATCATCTAAATTATTAACTCTGGAATATCGGGGTTTAACTATTGTGAATTGTGCTGCTATAAACATTGATGTGGCCGTGTCCCTGTTAGTATGCTGTTTTTAAGTCCTTTGATGAATTAATTTAAGTTTTGTTTTTTTTTTTTTTTCTAGCTGAAAATGCAATTGAAAACATGATAGGCCCAGACTGGAGAAAAAGGTGGATATACTGGAAAAATCGGACCCAAGAACAGGTAAAAACGACTCTGTGGTCTCATAATAATATAATTTTGTTCATTTTAATTCAAGCATTAAAATATAATCTTTGCCTGGCTCTAGATCAATCCTAAGAATTTAAAATATTTTATATTTGCCTTTCTAAGATATAATGAATCTTTAAAATAAAGAATAAACTATCTGAGAAGGTTTTAAAAGTCAAGTAACTGTGTTAATAAAAGAAAATGAAGATAAAACATGACCCTTTTTTGGCTGACTACTTTGTTTATTTCAGTTCTCTACTTGAGATTAAGGAAAAAAAAAAGATTGGGATGGGGCTATAGCTCTGGCAGAACACTTATCTAGCACAGGTGAGGCACTGGGTTCAATTTTTAGCACCATATAAATATAAACAAATAAAGTAAAGGCATTCTGTTCATTTACAACTACAAAAAAAAAGGATTAGTTATGAACAGAAAAAAACTGAAAAGGATTTCAAAAGATGCATAGAATATGATTAGGAAGAAAAATAATTAATGATTTTTGCCGTATTTTGTTCTCCCTAGATTTTTCTGTTGGAAATCTATTCAAATTATTTTATTGCTTTGTATATTTTGTTCCTGTGTTTGCAATGTAAATATAAAAATTCACACAGGGCATAGTTACAGAATTTGTTCCTTTAATAAACGTTAAAAGAGCACTTCAGAAGAACAAAATGGAAAAGTCTAATGATAAATAACTAAAAATAAGTAAATTGCAGAAAAATGTATGTCATTCATGTCCTCATCCCTGCCTTCACCACTTTTTTTCCTTCTTTGTTTTTAGCTTGTTTTCCTGTCTCACTTTCAGGCTTATACCTCTGTTCTTACACTTATTCCTTAAATGAATCTAAATAGAATATAGAATCTAAATATACAAATGAATGAAGTTGTAAGAAAAAGGTAACATCCAATCTACTTTCTGTTCTTGTTTTGTTTTTTTGTACCCATTTAATTAGAGAAAAAAATGGCTAAAAAGTAGAAAAATTGGGAGAGGAGATAAAAATAATGAAAAATTACCTAAGGACATGCACTTTGTTCTTTATATTTTTATTTTCATCTTAAATAGTTGAATTAAATAATCAACACCCTATTTTCTTCTAACTTTTCACATTTCTTGTTTCATAAGATATCCCATTTCTCAACTTGGCTCAAATATTGAATACAGTTCCCTCTCCCAGCCCCATCTTTCTCTTCCTCTCTCCTTCTCTTTTTTCCTCTAAGACTTTAGTGGAAAATGACTCATTAAGAGCTTGCATAGAAGCTGGGAAAGTAGACAGAGTGGGTGATTAGAGTATGTGTTTAGGGTACATCAATTATCTCTCCTGTACATATGGGCTGAGAGGAGGGGATCTGTCAGAGGAGGATTTCTGGGGAATCCATTAGAGGCTTCTGACATTTGAGACAGGAAGAGGCATTGATTGATTACAAAGTGCTGGTGTAAGACAGATAAACTCAAGAGAAAATTGAATGAATTTTCAATTCAAGCTTAGGGGAAATTGGGCCTAAAATATCCATAATAATCAACAGTAGCAGAACTTGCCTTAGCATCTAGTGGTAAATATCCTTTGCCAGAGCATACTTGGAAAAGATTCCTGATTATCAGGGTTTTTAAAATTTTTTTTTTTTTTTTTTTTTTTTGTTTACTAGAACTGGAAGAGAAGTAAAGGAATTTATTTTAAGGTCATTGCAAAAGATGTGTAAGCCTGGATGAGCAAGAGAAGAGCTTTCTTTTTCAGAGAAGAGCTTTCTCTCCCAAAAATTACAGGGCAACATGTGTACCCAGCTGACTGAACAGAGGCGACATTTAGGCTGTGGAGAGAGACACTTCTGAATCACCTGGGGAGATGTTTTTATATTAGTTTTTTCCTTCAAAAGATAGCCTTGTGTCAGACTTGCAAGTCAAGTTATATTCTGACCTTCAATCCTTCCTACTCCTGGTTGGTTCTATACCTCACACTCAGAAATTACCATAGAAAACAAATTCTAGAAGAGGTTGAGAATAGCTCCAGGTCTCATATTGCAAGTTTAGGTAGCTATGTTACAGTTCTGTCTTGAGTAACAGGATTTAGCAGGAAAGGAAAAAAGAAAAAAAAAAAAAAAAAGATTGTCCTGTGAAATTAGAAATACATGCTACGTGCTCTGAAAAGTATTTTTTATTTTATGTTTTCCTTAGATTCCTAGGAAAATCATATCCTTTGAAACATTTTCACTTGTCTGAGCTGAATTAATTTTTAGGATAAATAAGAGAGAAGTTGTCTTTTGAAGACTAAGTGTCATGGTGAAGTGCTTGATGTCTAGGAAGGTAGAAGTGAAAATGCAGGCCAGGGCGAGTTAGAGGGAACTCCTTTAACAGAGATTTCCTTCCTACCTCAGACTGAATAGAAATATTTAACCAAACAGTGAATGCCTCTTTACTAATATTTCTCCTAATGTGCCATATCTTCAGAGAGTAGTAATTGGTACTTCTATTTACAAGCTAATTAGTTGCATTTAAAAGTGTTATTCTTGTTTAAAAACTTATATTCCATAGTTGTGGTACAGTTTGGAGCAAAGTCTTGTTGTAACTTGTTTAGAGTAATAGATTTTTTTTATCATACAATTTTAAATGAAGGATTGAAAAATGAAAAATTAATTTGACACAGTATAAAAGTCTTGTTTTCAAACTTATAATGTGTGTTTATGTGTATTATATCTGTTTTCCTTCTTTGCTGAGCTTTATGAACAATTATAGAGAAGAGGCTGAAAGTGAATCATTTAAGAATGATAAGTACCTCACAGGAACAGTCTGAAGTGTGATTTTTAATGAAAAGACTTTTTTAAAATGTCAAACTAGCATTTTGTATTTAGTCAGGGAAAAAAGGTCAACAGATCTGAGTTCTCTTGGGCATTTGTAGAACATCTTTTCTCGTTTTCAGAGTTCTTTTCCCTAAGCCTAAAGTAGGTGGAGAAAAGGAAGTATATAGTAAGATACCTGGTGCTGTGACTTCAATAGTAAAACATTGCAACAAGAGTAAAATTTAATAAATAGGTCTGATTCCTATTTTTCCCCCTTTTTAAGGCAAATTGCCCCGCATTCATAGATCACTTACCCATATTTGTGTTAGGATACTGTGTGTTTTTCTTGCTGTGATTAAGCTTATGTCACCTATTATGCAATAGCGATGTACCTATTAAAATTGGACTCTGTTTTTACAAGTGCCAAAGTAAAAGCATCTAAGCATAGTCCTCTTTTCAACATTTTAAAGTCTGTTCACAATGAAACAAAGAATGAATTGGAGAAGATGTTGAAATGTAATGAGGAACACCCAGCGTATCTGGCAAGTGATGAGATAACCACCGTCCGAAAGAACCTGGAATCCCGAGGAGTAGAAGTAGATCCAAGCTTGGTAATAAATATTGCTGAAAAACACAAATCTGCTTTCTTAATCATTGTTTTATGCAGTACAATGTTATTGCTTCTAATGTGTTGCATAGATATCTAACTGCTTAATGTTATTTTATTTCCACGTTTGCTGACATGAAAACTTGGTCATTTTTATTATATGAAGTTATTTTGTGAAGAAATGTTATGCTCAATATTGCTTTTTAAAGGGTAATCTATAAATAGGAAATTGAAATTTAGAAAATTGGATTTTCTTGGGCAAGTTCAGCAGTTCTTGCAAAAAAGGATGAAACTGACCCATATCTCTGCATCACGTCACACTGTTTTAGATTGCAAAATAGAATTTCTGTTTAAATATGGCTCATTTCTGCACATATATTGTATATGTTTTGCAGTCAAGTATAGATATGATAGATTTAGAAAAAATATGAGTGCTTTTATTGAATTGGATAAGACCTTTGTATTTTATCTCATTTTCTTTATTTATGATAAATAAGAGGACAATCTAAACTTCAGACTACTTTTTGCTTACTTTCATAATGATTATTTGCAACAAATTTTTAAAAAACAAAATAAAACTTTACAGGTCTCCATTTCCTGCTAGAAAATAAAGGATTCAGAAGCTCCTTTTAATATTAGCTTAAGTGAAAAACCCAGTTAGAAAAGTTAATCTAGTGGGGAGAACAGTCATATAAAAATTTCAGAATCACCCATAAGATTTTTTTAAAGATTATGTTTCTGCATTTGAGAAATAAATATACTTGCTTTAAATTTCACAAGAAAAGAAAAAACTGGTCAACATGAAAGTAGTTAAAGCTATTATAAAACTAACATTATTTATAAATTGAACATGAGATTTTTAGTTGAGTATAGATTTAATTTGTCTACATTGGTCTTTACTCTTATTAACAAAAAGTTGTACAGATTAAGCATCCCTAATTCAGAAATCTGATATCCTGTAAAATCTGAAACTTTTTTAGCTCCAACTTGATGCCACAAAAAGAAAATTCTAATCCAACCTCATGTAGCTGGTTATAGTCAAAATTCAGGGGCACTAAAAATATTGTATGAAGTTACCTATAGGCTGTGTGGGTGTATATAAACATAAATGAATTTCATGGTTAGACTTGGGTCCTGTCCCCAAGAATTCTTGTTGTATGTATGTGGATACTTCAAAAAATTCTGAAATCTGAAATATGTCTGGTCCCAAATATTTTGCTTAAGTGATACTCTTCTTATATTCAGTTTGATACTTTTAAATTTATGTTGATTTGGTTAATACAGTAGGAAGGAATTTCTCTTAATAGTGGAGTAGAAAATGTTGTATGATTTTTTTAAAGCTTTTGCCCATATCTAAAGATATAGATTGTATATATATATATCCATATATATGGATATATATAATATATATATATATATATATATATATATATATATCTTCCTTTCTGTAAGCAAGAGAAATCTATTTTTTTTAAGTGATACTTTGTTTAGTATATCTTACAAAAATCTAAAATAAGAAGCCAAATGCCATCACAAGAATATTGGATGTCAGGAGTTCTAAATTCTAATACAGTTTTATTATATTACCTTTAATAATTGATAGCTCTCTGAGCCCCACTTTGCCTATCTGTCAAATCATGTTGTTGATACTTGTTTTGTTTGTCTCCTTAGCATTATTCGTGTTATATTCAAAGAAAGACAATAGGTATGAAGAAGCATTGAGCTCTAATACTATTATGTAGTAATAAAGTGGTAGGGATCATACTGGTATGATAGCGGTGATGTTTAATTATCAAAAAGGAAATATTAGCTGGGCACAGTGGCACACGCCTGTAATCCCAGCAGCTCGGGAGGCTTAGACAGAAGGATTGTGAGTTCAAAGCCAACCTCAGCAAGTTGACGAGACCCTGTCTCTAAATAGAACATAAAAAAGAGCTGGGGGTATGGCTCAGTAGTTAAGTGTCCCTGGGTTAAATCTCCAGCACCAACAAGAAAAAATATTGTTGTTCCAAGAACAGATTCCTGGTCCTAATTCTGCCTTTCAACCTGTTTTTTGCCTTGGTTTCCTTTGTCCTGATTAGGCAAGGATAATTCCCGAGCTATCTGTTCTACAAATTGGTTGAATAAAACAACAAGCTTGTTTAAAACATTGCATGTTTTGAAATACATAAACTAGTAAATGTAATTTTGGCTTGAAAAACAATGTAAGTGAATAAAGAAGGTTGATAAAATAACAACCTTGGTGTTGCTTTTAATTAACATTTTTGTAATAAATTTTATGTATAACTTCTTGGTGTGATTGATCAATGTGAAGAGTATAAAATAACACTCTAATTTTTGTTTTCATATTTTAGATTAAGGATACTTGGCATCAAGTTTATAGAAGACATTTCTTAAAAACAGCTCTAAATCATTGTAACCTTTGTCGAAGAGGCTTTTATTATTACCAAAGGCATTTTGTAGATTCTGAGGTAAGGTTTTCCAAAACAAAGGGAAATATTTTTTAGCAATAGTTGTTTAAAGATATTGAAAATTAAGCTTTAATTTTAATATGAATTTTAAGTCCTTTGTTCATCTAGAAAATATATATAGTTTATAAAAGGTATTCTAACTCATCTTTTCAAATATATGTGCTACTTTGGTAGTGACTACATCTACCATACGTATCATTCCCAGTGCCTCTAAAGAATGTAAAAGAATATGTAAAATAAATAATCACTTATACTCCTTAGACTTCAAAGTTATTTTAGTTAGCATTTCTATGTGCTTCTGATCTTTAACTTTTTCTGGGGAGTGTATGTGTGTAGTATAATAATCCATTTGCATAATGGAAATCATACAGCAAAGCAATTTCTATTTTAAGTCTATCATATATCTTAATTATTTCTTCATATCACTAGAATCTTGTTTTAAATGATTCTTTAAAAGAACTAAAGTCGTAATAAACTGTTTTATAGTTTAGAACATTTTTTTAAGTAACCCCTAGATGGCAGCAGACTGATGTGTTTTGACCATTTTTTAAATAAGTAAAAGTACTTTTAAATATCCTTTTGAAAAAGCTGTATTTGTGAGACCTCCAAAACACTTTTCTGTTGTTTTCAGCAGCTTAAAATAAATCTGTGTTTAAATGAACCTATATAAAAATGTCAAGTTTCTTGCATAACTTTAATTGTTGAAAAGAAGGTTTCGTAACAGAATAAGCTTTAAAAAAAATGACTTGCACACTCAAAAGAGGTTAACTTAAGGACATATTTAAGACAAACATGGTTGTTAACTAAACCTACGTATAAATTGAGAGTATACATTATGAATTTCTACTTTTGTAACACAATGAAATTTTCTACTTACCAAGTTTATTTGCTTACTCATAGGAATTAAAACAAAGCTATGTAGGTGTGGTTGAGATAGAATCCAAATCATTCAAGATCCTATCAATCTGTATAGAAAAAATTCTGTAGTTTATATAAACTACAGTAAAGAAGAATATTTTGTTAAAACTTAGGATAAATACTGATTTTGATAGTTATGTGTATTTACAGTCATGGTTTTCATTTTTACTTTTTATTTGTTAATCTTAGTTACTTAATATTTCAGCTGGAATGCAATGATGTGGTCTTGTTTTGGCGAATACAGCGCATGCTTGCTATCACTGCAAATACTCTACGACAACAACTTACAAATACTGAAGGTAAGCCACATAGAAACTGCTTTTTAATTTGACCTTTTTTTGAGACAGGGTCTCACTAAGTTGCTTGCAGTCTCACTAAGTTGCTAAGGCTGGCCTTGAACTTGTAGTCTTTCTGCCTCAGCCTCCTGAGCCACTGGGATTTCAGGAATGTACCATCATGCCCGGCTAACTTGACATTTTTAATAAAACAATTCCAAAATACTTCCTTAAAAAGAGATTGATTAGAAAAGCTGAAAATTATAATTTGCCCCGAAAATAGTAAAAATAAATTGTAATTCAAAAAGGTTGGGAGATAAAGCATACTGAGCATCTACCTTCTTTATGCAAAAATTGATAAATGATAAAAAAATGACTTACACTTCATGTATGGTTAATTTTATCATTCTTTGCATCATAATAACAGTGCTGCTCAAGTTTTTTATTTACTTTGAATAGTTAGGCGATTAGAGAAAAACGTTAAAGAGGTATTGGAAGATTTTGCTGAAGACAATGAGAAGAAAGTTAAATTGCTGACTGGCAAACGAGTTCAACTGGCAGAAGACCTCAGTAAGTAGATCCTCCTGCTCCCTGCCTTACCTCCTATTCCCCCTTCACCTTTTACATTGTTTTGGTTTTCCATTTAATCTAGAATTTATAAGAAAGCTAAAGTATCTATCCACAAGGAACTTTGTTTTTTTTTCTCTTGGAACTGTCAGAGTAAAAAACTGACTTAAAGTCCCATCATTTCCAAGTACTTCCTGTGTATTTCCTAGAAACAAGGATTTTCTAGCAACTACCCAAATCAGGATGCTAATACTGAGACATTACTGTATGTAATTCTCAGACTCTGTTCAAGTTTCACTTGTTGTCCCAGCATCATCCTTCCAGATAGCAAAATGTTCCAGGCTCATTCCCTAACCCAGCTTTCAGTTTTTAGAGATTTTTAGTTAGAAATCAAGATCTGAGAACTGGATAGTCTCATATTATCGAAATATCACAATTCCCAGGTATTCTCAGTGTAGAGAGTTAGAAATACTGTTGTGTTTGTGTACATCTAATCGTGTATAGATGCACATCCACACATTTACATCTCAGTTTCTAGTCATCTGTCTTTATATTTAGGTTTCTCATACCACTTTGGCATTAGAGGTAAGTATGTGCTAACACAAAAAACCTGCACTCAGATCTGAACTGCGTTTATTAGCTGTATCTTAGGCAGAATCTCCCAAAGTCATGTCTCCTTTACTTATAAGATGACTGCTATCATAATGATTGTTGAGAGAATTTGTTCTGCAAGTATTTAGAAGTCCCTGGTTCATAATTTCATGCTAAATTAGTACTAGATATGTCACTGTCACAATTGTATACAATTTTTTTAATCCCTCGGGATAATTATCAAAACAGTAAAATACTTCAATGAATTTTATCAGCATATATATTTTAAGTGATTGAAAAATGATGTTTTTTCTAATATTTTATAGTAGAGCCTACATAATCCTATACCCTCTACTCCACTCCCAGTTTGATTATTTAAAGAAAGAATATTACTAACTCAAATTCTGTGTACTATCAAGCCAAGTTCTCTTGATGGTTTTTAAGGGCAAGTAGTCCTATGGCTTCATAGTGCTCCTTTTGTCCATATAAAATTATAGTGGTGTTAATGTACCAAATAATATTCGTAAGCAAGGGTTTCACCAGTGACTCAGCTTCATCATTCACTCTAAAGGAGATGAGCCATGATTTTGTTCAGTAGTTGAAAAAGAGTCTTGAAAGTATCTTCACCTTATTGTTTATCTTTGGTGTAACTCTTGGGAATATCATCATGGATGCTTTCAGTCTGAAATTTTGAGCTTAATAGCCAATACTGTATCATACAGACCAAAGTTTCTAATACAGCATATTCATTTAAGAGGGTAGTATGTTAGCTTATAAAGTTTAGAGAAAGAGCAGCTATCAAGAATTTTCATTATAATTTCAAAATAGTGAAGAGTAGTATAATGTGAGGATGATTAAAATTTTGATGCATCATATTTTTACCAGTCTTAAGCTTACCTGGGTCTTAAATTATTTCATTGCTTCAGTGATTCATTGATTTTTACTTGAAAAGGAGTCCATAAGAAGTAGTACATTGTTTCTCCTCATTCTGGAAAAGATATATTCACTATTGAAATGAAGCTAGTTAAGAAGAGCAAAGAAATGCGGAAGTAAAAAAATGTCTCAAGAAGCACAGAGACGAGGATTCATATTTAGAAATGAGAATCTCTGGAGATAGGCAGGAAGAGGACAGGATAAGTCTGCAGCATATTAGGGTTTAAAAGTAAGGAAGTGCTTGAAGGATGATGGGCACATGTCAATGGGACACAGAGGCCCTGTTGAGACTCTAACTGGCCAAACCTGGGACAATTTAGATGACAAAATAAATAATAATAACAAATCTTAATTCATCAAATGAAATAGGAATCCATAAATTGATAGTTATGTCAATAAGTGAATAAAATCAGTGGTGAGTAACAGGATGTTTTTATGATCATACAGAATATCTCCACAGAAGATACATTAAGGAAAAGAGTAACTTTATAGTGGATAAACCTGACAGTCATTACCTTAATCAAGTGGTCAAAGTTAATATCAGTAATGTTCACATCAAAACCATGTGCCACCTTACAGAATGCAATGAGAAGACCCTAGCTTCACTTCCAAGATATTCTTAGTAAGGATGCATAAGTTAAATCCAGTCATAACAATATATCAGAAGAACCCAAATTAAAGTACAGTCTACATAATCTTCAGCTACTGGGACCATGAGAGAGAAGGAAAAACTGAGAATGACTAAAGACATGAAAACTTAGTAGAGTGTCTGATCCTGAACTTTTGAATTTTGTCTAAAGGACATTAATGGGACCATCAGTGAAACTTAAATGAGATCTGAGCATTTCTGGGTACTAATATGCCAGTATTAGTTTTCAAGTTTTGATTACTAATTGGAATTGTTTAGAAAAATATCCTAATTTGTAGGTAATACATAATAGAATATTTTGGAGTAATGGGACATAAAGACAGTAATGTTTCAGGAAAAAATGTTTTTGTAGTGTTCTTGCAACTTTTGTAATTCTGACATTATCTTCACACAAAGGGTTTTTTTTAAAAAAAAAAAAAAAGATTTGTGGTTTATAACTAATGTAAGGATCTTGGTTGAAAATGACATTTGAAAACATGACCTGAATATATCAAAAGACTGAGTTACTTCGTGGACAATTTAATAAGAATGCAACTCATCTTTGTACCTTTATTTCTTTTTCTTCAGTATCTATTTACACTTAGAACTGTCCAGTATTGAAATATATTCATTATGACCTCTGAGATTCTTTTGACTTTCTAGTAAGATTAATTTCAAAGGATTTTTTTTACAGCCTTTTAAATATAATGTCAACTTAGATGGAATCCATTTTAACTCCTAGTGTAATTTTTAGTAACATAACCAAACTATTTGTTGAAATAGACCACTTTTAAAATACCTTCTTTAGAAAGGTGAAGATTGGTATTATGGCTCAATTCAGAGTTGTTCTTTCTGTTATAGTAGATTTTGACTTATAAATTAAAATGTTTTTGATTGTCATATAAAACAAATGAATGCTAAGATTTCATAAACATATATATATATGTATATATATATTATTTTGTATATATTTGGTTATTTGGTTGTGGATGAACTCTTATTTTTTTTTATTTAGTTTTATGTGGTGGCAATAAGTGTACCCAGTGCCTCACACATGCCAGGCAAGCACTCTACCACTGAGCCACAACTCCAGCCCCAAGATTTAATAAACTTTTGTTGTAATTTGTTCTTCCCCCATCCCTCCTTTGAAACTGAGATCTGGGCACGGTAACAATGGCTCATACTGTTTGTTGCTAAGCATCCTCAGTACAACATAGAGTTCTTTTATTCTTTATTCTGTGATTATTGTATCAACTATTAATTAGGTTATTGTGAGTGTTTGGACCATTATTATAAAATTGCTTGAGACTTAGGTTTCTGTCTTTCATTCACTAAAGCCCAACTTTTACGTGGTATTCTCTGTGTAATCATTGATACCCAAAAATTAAAGAGCCATTAACATTCATTTAGATTGCTCAACTTTCAACCTGATATTTTAATACTGCACTGAACTAACTTATAGGGGAAAACTCAAACCTTTGAAAAATATAATTATACAGAATTATTCTTTTTGGGATGCTTCCATGATTAACAGTATCCTCCACAAGGTGGGTCAGAAAGACATACATTTTAGTGATGATGTCTTTCATCTTCACAGTTATTCTGTGTACTTCCCATAATTTAAAAAGCTTTCAAACTATATGAGAACTTTGATAGAACATCTAGGTAAAAGAACTCCAAAGTATATGTGAAGCCATAAACAGATTAAAGGAATTAATTTTCTTTATATGACTTATAAATGTATCTCCAAATATATTCTGTCAGATTGCACCGTAATTAAGTAGCCTTTAAGTTGCCCAAAATTCAGACAGTTTTTTAGTGTGGTTGTGTTCATATTTAGAGTCCTAAAGTCCAGTTGTGACAGATATGGAATCTTTAATTGAACAAAGTGGCCATTATTCTAAATGCAGGCTTTTTGTTGAGCTAGATTGGGAGCATTGAAATGTTTTCTAACAAGTTTCAGTGTATTACTTCATATTTAGTAATGAAATGTGTCAACAGTGATAAATTTCTTTACTTGGGTTACCATTGTACAGGCTTATTGTAATGGTATAGTTTGATATCCTTAGTGTTAAAAGCAGTATAACTAAAGAGGCTGGTAAATTAGAATTTTCCAATATCCTCAACTTCCCCCATCCTGGCAGTTAATTTGCTCTGCTGACTCCCTACGCGAGGTGGCAACAGCTGGCCTTTTTACTGGAGCTCAGAGGGATTAGAGAGAAGGAATCACAGCAGCATGCTCGGCCTCTTGCCTCTGTTGACTGTTCTTTATTGTTTGATGCCTGAGCATCTCCCAGACAGCAAGCAATTGTTTCTGGAAACTTAAAGTTTGTTTCTCTTGGGTGTATACAATGCTGTTGGGGCTCCTCTTTGTGTTTCTTCACATTCCCAGTCTCCTCTTATCCTTCATCCTATGCTTTCTCTGGATAATTAGAAAGGAGCCAAGATAGAATCTTTGTATCTTCGTCTGCATAAGATTCATTTGTGATCCTAAAACTTAAAAATACAGTCTGTAGATGGAAGATTCTTTTTTATTCTTAGCTACCAGATATTCAGTAACAAATCATTTTTATAATGAAAATGTTTTTATTCATAGTTAATATTATTTAATAATTGCATTATTAAATGTACTAGTTCATTTCTGAAGTGATGGTAAGAAGGCAGCAAAATAATCTAAAACTATCATTTTAAAAGCTGAGAAGAGGAATGTACTATAGCTACTTATACCTAAAAAGACCTTTTTGAACTCAAACATTATTCTGATTTATGGAATAGCTATAGAATATCTTTATGTCATGGTAAAACTTGAATAAAAATCAGATAGCTAAATTATCAGATAATTAGTTAGCCAGTATGGTTTTATTCTAATGTATTTAGAAAGGAAAAATGTTAAGATAACTCTTGAACTTAATTTCCATTGGTTACTTTATATTCCTAAACTTTTCCGATGCATATCATATCTTTGTTGTAGATAAAAACAGTGACCCTGAAATATTGTTAGACTGAAAATCACCCCCAAAATATTATAAGAATTTGGAACTTTATATTTCACAGAAAAGTAAGTTACATGTACACATGTAAAAAAATTTTCCTAGAGGTTTGCCTCTGACATGAATTGACAAGACTCCAAAGGTAATTTTTGTTGTCCCACCAACATCCATCATCACCTGCTCCTGGACCCGTACTCTTGGAAGAGTTCTTCCTCTTCACAACAAGACAATTTATTGTTGTTTTTTTTTTTTTTAATTGGGATAAAAATTTTAAGTCCGATAATGTGACTGTTGAAAATTTGGTAAGTTAATTTGAACTCCATCTACAATAATATGTTCATTTTCATTCTAAAGACTTAATCCAAGAAATTGATTTTAAAAGGATTTAAAGGTGGAGAAGGTAACATTGAGCTGTAGAGTTCTAGATATCTAGATCCACAGGGAATCTTTTTTTGTGTGTGTGTGAGAGAGAGAGAGAGAGTGTGTGTGTGTGCCCGGGATTGAACTCAGGGACACTTGACCTCTGAGCCACATCCCCAGCCCTATTTTGTACTTTATGTAAAGACAGTCTCACTGAGTTGCTTAGCATCTTGCTTTTGCTGAGTCTGGCCTTGAACTCGATATCCTCTTGCCTCAGCCTCCCCAGCTGCTGCTGGGATTATAGGCATACAGCCACCATCCCTGGCCAGAGGAAATCTTTTTTAAAAGGAAAAAAAGCGGGGGTGCATCATAAAGAATAGAATAAGGTGCTCTGGCAGGAATGATGCACTATAAGGACCATAATTCCTATATCCTCATTTGTTCCTCATACTATTACTGTGTTTGTTTAGCCTCAACACTGTTTCATCTCTCCTAGCTTCTAGCATTTCTTTAAACAGTATTTTTCCTTTCTTTTTTTTCTTATGTCCTCCTTTTCGATGATTATCACTTGAACCTAAACCATTATTTTCTCTCCTGTCTACATATTTGCCTTCCTTCGGTTATTAAAAACCTTATTCAGGTACTGCCAGTGGATTGTTCAGTTGAACAGAATGAAGGCTTCCCATTATTAGCAACTGTAAGTCAACCAAAATAACCATTTAAAGAAAATATTTTCATTTTTGTTATGATTGACCCACTCTGACCATGTGATCTGGTTCAGTCTTCTGTTCACCATACCTTATGTTATATATTATACAAGTTCTGTGAATGTTTGATCATGATCTTTTAGTACAGAGTCTTCCTTAATCCCCTTCTCTTGACTTAAAAGGAGGAGGAGGGAGGCCCTTTTCATCCTAAAAAAACGTTCTTCTACTCTCTCTTATCAGAAAACTGTCATCTCGTTTCTCTTATACAGCAGTTTACATTTGCTATATTCACTTTTATACTCACCCACTCGCTTCCTCATATTTTGTAGTCTCACTTTCAGCTACATGGAAGCCTCTTATTTATAGGTCATCAGTGGTTTCCTAATTGCAGTCCATCCAATTTATTTAGAAAAAGAAAAATTTTTACTCTATATGTTTATTAGGAATTAAGTTTATTCGAATACAATCTCTTTTTTAAATTTATTTATTTATTCTAATTTGTTATATATGAAAGTAGAATGCCTTTCAAGTCATAGTACACATATAGAGCAGTTTTTCATGTTTCCAGTTGTACACAAAGTAAAGTCACACTGTTTGTGTTTTCATACATGTACTTGGGGTAATGATGTCCATCTCATTCCACCATCTTTCCTACCCTCCTGGCACCTCCTTTCCCCTCCCTTCCCTTTGCACTATCTAAAGTTTCTCCATTTCTCCCATGCTCCACCCCTGATCCCCATTATGGATCAGCATCCTCATATCAGAGAAAACATTTGGTATTTGTCTTTTTGAGATTGGCTTACTTCACTTAGCATAATATCCTTCAGCTCCATCCATTTACCTGCAAATGCCATGATTTTATTCTCTTTTAATGCTGAGTAATATTCCATTATGTATATATACCACAGTTAAAATATATTCTCTTAAAGTACTTTTTGAAGTGGTTATTACTAGAAATGTATATGTTTGGAAAAGGGAAAGATTAATGTTGTTATTCACAGCAGAAAATCATAATTTATTTCTGTTTTAAGCTATCAGTGCTTAAACTTTTTTTCAGTATTGAGTGAATATTTATTTTTTCCCCTTTTTAAATTCATGCATTATGTACATGGACTCTTTAAGACATCTTTTTTGGGCGGGGGGGGGGTAAAAGTGATTGCAGTTTTAAATTCTGCCTTTGTAATTTTTTTTTTAATAGTAAAGTGAAATTGACAGATGAAAGCTGCTAAGGAAGATAGTAAAGGATTAAGTCTGCAAAATGAGGCAGGTTCTGCTTTTGTGTTCTAGCCACAAAAAATAAATAAATAAATAGAAACAAAGAAGAAGAAGAGTTTTCACAGAACAAAATAATCCTTGGGGAAACTCCTATGTGTTAGAGAAGTAGTTATTTATACACAGAATTCCATATGACAGGGCTATGGTAGTTAAGTTTCCAAATTATTGATGAGGAAATCCAGAATCAAAATGGGCTTTTAGAATGGAGCACATTTTTCATGGCCTGAGTCTCTTTGAAAATCATGACTCTGGGATATCGATAAATTGGTACAAGATTAAAAGGATATTTACTGCTCCATATTATTATATAGGCTACTGGTACTCAATACTTTGTTAGCAAGTATATTCTTTTTACTCTAAACTCAGCTTTTGTTAAAAGTACTAATAAAAGCAAGAAAGTTTGCTTCAGTAATCTAGGGATTGAATCTGCAGTTTTATATTAAAGTTAAGTTTTATTTATGTGCCATTGTGAAAATACTCTTTGATTTTTCAAAATGCCAATACACATATTTAAACCTAGAGATTAGGCTATTTCTCCCCTTCTAGTAATGCTTACTGTGTTTTTCAGTGAGAGAAATTAGAGTGAATATTTTTATTTGTATTAAATTTTGTTTGGTTTGGTTTTTTAACTTTTATGTTTTTGAGTATTCTCCCCATTTCCAAAATGGAAAAAAATAGAACAGAAATCTAAATATAATCAGAAAACAATCCACTGACCTATGCAACAATTATAAAAAACAAAATTAAGCAAGATATGAACACATTTTTGACAGAGAGCTTAAAAATTGGTGAATCGGTACCCACCGAACTAGTAGCCTCTGTGAAGTACAGTTCTCAGGGTGGTTGGAGGGGTGGGCTAAGGCGAAAGGAATGTTAATGTTTTTATGATTTTATAAATTTCTAAATTTTATACATTTCTAAACTCTTATTCCCTACCCCCCATTAGCACAATTTAAAAGTTACCTTAGAAATTTTATAATCTTAATTATCTTGTCCATGGGAAGGGAAGATAGTACATGATATGCACAGTCTTCAAAGTAACAGATATTTTCCCAGATAACCTCTTCATGGTTATGTAAGTACCAAGGGACATTGCATGAGATCCACATGGTAATTGCACATCGTGGTATCATCCTCAGTGGTTTTAATTCACAGTGAATTCTCGTTTACTGCAACTTCCAATCTTGGGTCTGTCCTCTGAAAATGAATTAAAATCTTTCTTGTACTAGTGAATTTTTCCAGCTTGTTTAGCATATTTTAAATACTAGATTTTCTCTTTCGTTGTTTCCACCTGTGTACAGAACATTCTGTTCTAATTTTTCCTTAGAACATTTCTTTCATCTATTCCCTACTTTTAGTATTTTGTGACATAGAAAGAAGTTTGCTGTTTTTAACTTAGATCTCCTTTCTGTGCCAAGAATTTGATTTCTTTTTTTAGAATCTCCTTTTATTGTATTTTGAATCCACTTTATACCCTGAGGTATATGTCTTTAGACAGATCTTTACCAAGTACACTATTATAATTTTAGTGGGTTTTTTAAATTGTTACTATCACAGAACTAGTACATATGTATTATAGTGAATTACAAAAATATAGATGGTAAAGTTTTAAGTGTTGCCAATCAGAGATTACCATTTTAACATTGTAATTTAACAAAATTTGTAATGTAGTCCTACCAATTTATAGTTTCTGGAACACAATTTTCATTAAGAGTGCTCTCTGGTTGACTTCCTGTTATACCCCTATATCTTCATTTTTGGTGCCCTTATTTCTAGTTTCTCATCTGTCCGAGTAAGCTAAATTTCACTTACTTTTCCTCACATAAATTTAGTTCAAAATGTTCATTCAGAGAAACGAGCAATATTAATAAAACCTGTGGTTCCATTTACTTTATATAGTTCCAAATATTTCAGAAACCATATTGAATGTAGTGTAACATGTACTGAGAATCACTGTCTTTTGAAAGTTAATCCCCTACCTACATTTAGGACCCTAGCCTTCCTATGTGTATTTATGTTTTCATTATGTCTCCCAAACCATTCTCAATGCTCAAATCAATCTCATCATAAAACTAATGATTGGTTTTTACATACAGTCCAGCTACTTTCTGATCTTGATTTTGTTTTACTCAGGAAAACTCTGTTTGCCTGTTGCCCTACTTATAACAGTGCACTTGCTTCTTAACTTTGTGATCTTTTATTCTCACTTCTGCTGAAATAGATTTTTTCCAAGATTACTGAAAATAAGAGAAAGCATTAGCACTTGGGATTAGAAAATATTCCCATTGTAACTGCATCATTTGATACTTTGGAATCAGCTTTCATCTGTCTCTCACATTTGTATAGTGCTTTACAGTTTACAAAACTTACATTTCTTTTAAAGTCATATGGAGCTTATAAGGCATTTTTTTCCATTGTTTATGGGGGGAAATTGATGTTCATTGAGCCTAATGATTTTTAGCCAGTTATATAAGTAGTTATGATAAAGCGGGGTCTAACAATATATGTTAGAGATAAAATCTTTTTGGAATTGTTTTTGGATTTTGTTAGTTTTAGAGCCTACTCTCCCAGTGAAAATAGTCATTAAGAATCTAGAAAAAAGTGTTATTTCCTCAAGATATGCATAATGGTTTCATTTGTTTAAAAAAAGTAATTCGAGTTTATAATATTTGTCATTTGCAATATTAACCTTTGATTTTCCTTTTCTACCGAGAAAAAGAAATTGTGATGTAAAATTTAAAAGATTTTCTAATTTAACAAATATGTGAAAGTAATTCTGAAGTTATTTTCATTTTTTGAGCTGTATTTCAACTTATGGAACCAATGCAAGATGAGCATTTCTTATCTGAAATCCAAAATGCTCCGGAATCCAGTTTTAAGTGCTAACGTGACACTTTTCTGGACTTTTGAATTTTAAATTTTCATATTAGGAATGTTCATCCCATAGAGTCTAAACAGATATTCCAAAATCATCATCATTATCATCATCAGCAGCAGCAGCAGCATCAGCATCATCATCATCTAAAACATTTCTGGTCCTAAGTATTTCAGATAAGGGATATTCAACCTATACCAGTAACTATACCTCCTTCCAGGATTGTTGTGATGAATAACATAAGTTGTAAAGTCAGCCTAATAAAGCATGAATTCTGTTCTTCTTGTTAAGTACACTTTGTCCTAATGCAACATCTTATTTTAGGAAATATGACTTTTATTTTATTTTTGCATTTTATCTCAATTTGTAACTATTAAGTACTGAGATTTTTAATTCTGTATTTTTTTCATGAATTTTTAGTTGGGTTCATGAATCAGTACATTCTCTGAACTTATTTCCTTTTACTTTTAAAATTACATTTATGATCTGACTGTTTAAGAATCATTCTCATGATTCATTTGTCTGTTACGCCTCCTTTTTTAAAGTTTCAGCACTGAAGGTCTTTTGACAAACCAATATTTATAACAGTTTGACAGCAGGATGAGGAACAGCGTTTGTCTTTGTAACAGCTTGAAGAAAGACCCTTTCCAGGACCCAGTCATGCAGTTACAATCTTGACCTCTTTCTTATGCTGGGAACATACATACAGCAGCACCTCCCATGTGTTTTCTCCTCCCATTGACTGTCCATTCACTTCCCATCTGTTTTGCAGTCTTAAAGGAACAGAAGGGGCCCTCTTCTTATAAATCTGTCTTTGCAGGTGATAAATGGTGTCCTATCTCTTTAAGGGCTGCCTGGGTGGTTTTTCCTTTCTTAAAAATGTTTCAGCTTTTCTCCTAACAAAACTCAGAGCAATAATATACTTTTGAGAGTGGAGGAAAATAGAAAAGAAAAAAAAAACATGATCAATTTTTTTAAGCTTATTGAGACAGAATATTTCACTGATTTCTTTTCAGTCTTCCTAATTAATTGCCTAAATTTTTAAAAAATATATTGATATTTAGATTTTCCTGCAGAAGCAGGCAAATGGAATTTATTTACCTGCTTTGCAAGTATTTTCTCCTTTATTGGAGAAAATAAAACTGTGTTAAATGCATATGTAGAATAACTTTTTTTACTTGTTCTAATTAGTTATACAAAAACTTTTAAAGATTTTATTGCTCCTAATTTGAATTGATAGTTATAATATGGAATATTTCATGTACTTCATACAAAATAATTCACAGTAGACAATTGTAATCTTATAGTAGAATCTGTATAGCTTTTATATTTAAAAAGATGATCATAGATTCCATAAAAATTTATTATCTTTTACTTCTATTGCTGAAAACAAATGCTATAGGTATTTATAATGTTGAGCTTTCCAACTGTTGAGCATAAATAAAAATAAATTCCTTTGCCCATGTAGAAATTATTTCTAGAAGGTTAAATATGACAAATATGTAGTCCCTGTCCCCACCCTGCAAAATGTTCTTAAATTACTGATTTAGAAAGCATTGCCAATATAAAAAGACCACTTTTACAATATTATGGCATATTGTGTAAATCAGTTGGCTACTGGCATTTTCTACAAACAAGCTTGTTAGTTTGTTTATCAGTTTCCTGGCCTATCCCTAAAAGGACTTGAGGCAATTTATAAACATCTTCTATGCAAAAAATAAAAATACTTAAGTGAAAACATTGAATGGGAAGAAAGGGAAAATCTAAAGCAAATGAAGTGAAGTTTGGATTAAGATTGTTAACCCCTCAAAATAACATGCTCAAGAGTTCCACATGTTTTGATAGGGGCAGAATGGTTGGTGTACATTGGAAAACTAAGTTGGTTACCTGATTCATGGTGACTGTCAGACAGGTACTTAGGAGATGGGTAGGTATGCCAGGTACACATACCTGAGAGAAATTGCTCATCCGTCCTCTTAAAGTAGAGACAGAATTGAAGGATGTGAATCAAATGGCTACATATATTCATGCATTTCATGGACTCTTCATAGTAATGTTCCTCAGTGTAAGTTCATAAGGAATCTATGAAAAATGAAAATGATGCAGTCCAAATTCACAGCTCTTTGGTTAAATTTACCTAAAGATAAAACATATCTAAAGAACTAGATGAATTATACATACCACATAGACAATCTTCCATAAATATTATTTCTAAAGTATAAAAATATTTTATATTTGTTGATATTTACAAGCACCTGGAATGATAATACTATGTTGGTAATTAAAGCAGATCAATAATCAGTCAGCTGAAATTAGGTTCACCATCCACTTAGAAAAGGTGAAGGGTCTAACAGGTGTAAAAACATGGATACAAGGCTAATCTGTGTGTACTCATACTGAAGTCTTTTGGAGAATAGGTTTCAAAATATGGAGAAAGTATTTGAAGAGGTTTTGATCATATTAGCCAAAATGAGCCTGGCTCAAACATAAGTTGTAATTTACCTCACGGACTTTCTTAAGACAAACTTTCTTTCAAAATCATATGGTTTAGGCGTCATAAAATAGCAAATATTTTAATAATTATCTTTACTGTTTGAATTAAGTTATGGTTAAGTTGGTTCACTCAACTCTGAACACTGAATGAATATTCATGGACATCTATTACAGAGCAAGTATTGTACTAGGCTCAATGATTTTAAGTAGGGAATTCATAAAAGCAGTCCCTGCTGTTCCCCACATTGATTCATGAGAAAAACTTTTATAAAATTGATCTTTCCAAGATGAATCATAGCTTTGTGAAAATATGTTGCAGTTTATGATTACATTTTTTTCCAGAATGTTAACATCAAATAAATAGACACCAAGGAGTAAACAGAAAGAGAAATTTTAAAAGATATAATTATAGGCATGTGATCAATTAGAACTAGGACTATGACTTCTCCACAGTTGTAAGGGTAATGGCAAAATTCCACATTGTAGTATAAGCTATGAGGTGATATACATCACATTATGTTCTCTCCTTTCTAAAAATGATATAAAATATTCCCCCATTGATAATCAGAGGATTAGAACAGGGATTTAAAGGGGGGGAGGTCATCAAACCTTTCATTGCTGTTTGTGAAGTCGAGTCTTAGAAGATTTTGTCTACAATAATATACTTACACGCTTTTAAATTAGAAACATGGAGCTATCAATTGTAGTTCCCAATCAACCTAAATAAACAGTCATGAAGAAAGTGGATGTAATTCTAGCCCAAACAAAAATTTCCATTTGAATTTTTGAAATAATGGAAATAACCCAGCCTTCACAGATCCCAGAAGTCTAGGACCCCAGCTTTGGAAGTCTATGCCAGTCTTAACTAGGTTTTCAGGAGATATGAATTGGTGCCTCCTCCTCATATAACAAGAGGTAATATTCTGTTTGTCTTCATTAATGAGTCTTTAAAAATAATCCTGCCTGTTTCTAAGGGAAAAAAACAGTGTTCAAGACTCAGAAGATAAATGCTAGATTGAGGTGTACCCATTTGACTGTATCTCTGGGTCTTCCTTTTATCAGCTATAAAGTGCACTTTTTTTGCCTTTGTCTAATCAAAGATTTTAACTGTCATCTTCATTATTTTGAATCTGTTTTTACTCTTTTTTTTCCCTATGTTTCCCCACATTTTATATTCTTTCTTCTAAAAGGTACTTGCATAGTATAATTGTCTAATAAAAGGCAAATCTTTTAAGGAACAACATATACTAGTAAGAAGTGTTCTTTAATTTTTAGTCTATCAGTGAACAGCTCTTTATAACAGAATCTCACCTACGAGTTATCTTAAAGCATGGTACAAAATGCTTATGCAGCATGTTATAAAACAGTTCTGTTGAGGACATTTGGATCTTTGGATGTGTGGTTTGCTTAAAGTACCCTGCAGTAGTAAGCTTGCAGCTTGTTTCTTCATGCTTTCTTTAAAAACATCAAAAAGTTGTAAAAGGTTTATTTCAGTGCATGTGGTAGTGTTTTGTGTGTAGCTCTTTGTTCCTGTTCTAAACTGGTATTAACCACTGAAGTGAACCTTCTCCTGGGTTTGGCCTTTGGCATTCACAGTGTATTCAAAACCTAATTACAGATTAGTCTATATTTGAGACTTTTAGAGCAAGTATCAGAAGACTCAAAAAGAAAATGAGAGTAGCAGTATCATTTCATGTGGAGATAAAGAGACCCAAAACGTGAATGGGTGTCAAGTCATCTAAAGAGAAGAAAAAAGAAGGAACTTCATTCACTGAGACTGGCGGTTTATGAGTTGGGGATTATGGGAATATTCATGGCTCAATCAAGAAGCACAATGAATTGATGTTTGAAATAGCTCATCTTTTAAGTAAACATTGGGTAAAATGGAAAGTAGACTCCATATTCACTTCATTTAGAATTGTGTAACAGAAATAGTAGTTTGTTAATCCCTTCCTGAGTTGGTTTCATTTATCAAATAAATCACAAATTCTATCAGAATTCTGTAATTATAAAATTTTAATTTGCTTTATAAACACTTGATCTGATTTATATTCATATTCCTGATTTTAACTGAAATATATCTTATTTCACATTAAAGGTAGTATTTGTAACAAATAGACTTAAAATAATAGTATTTGCATTATTACTATTGATGTTCAGTTTATGATACTGAATCATACTACATTTGAATTATAGAAACACAGAGCTAACTCTTCAAGCTTTAACATCCACATCTTTAGTAGTTACACCTACAGGATTGAATGAGGACCAAATGAAATTTCTTTTTCTTTTTTCTTTTTGCCCTAAGGATTGAACCAAGGACACTTTACCACTAAGCTACAACCTCAGTCTTTTTTTTTTTTAATTATTTTAAATTTTGAAACAGAGTCTCTCTAAGTTTCTGTGGGTCTCACTAAATTTTGCTGAGGCTGATCTCAAACTTGTGATCCTCCTGTCTCAGCCTCCCAGGTCACTACAATTATAAGTGTGTGCCACCACTTGCAACTGAAATGTCACATTTAAAATTACCACAGACATAGTAGATACTTCATAGATTTTGAGTGAAGGAGTAACCAAGGAATGCTTCCCAAAGAAAGGATATCTTCGTGTACCGTAAGTGCATTGGGCAGGTGAAAAAATGACAAATAAGTGATTTTTTTTTTTTTTTTAGTTAGCATTAAAAGAATACATCTGTGACAACTGATATTTTTTTCTTGTAAGCTTCTCCTCTGTTCATGACACCCATCCCAATTGCTCCCCACTTAAGTTCCCTTTGTGTCATTCTTGAGGTTTCAAGGCATGGTGGTACTGTGTCCTGATAGTCTAATTATAATTTTTTTTAATAAAAGTATAACTTCTTAAGGGAAATTTGACAGGTTTTTTTTTTTTTAATTCTGTGGTTTTCATGTTAAATAGTTCTTTTAAGTGATACCACTGTACCTCATGCCTACAGATATTTTGTCCAGCTGAGGGTAGAAGTCATTAATAGGGTAAAAGTGTGGCTAGCTGCCTGATTGCTCTCAAATCATGTTATCAAATCTTTTTATAAGGTACGGTATGCCCAAGTAGAAGTATTTATCATGGAAGCATTCAGAGGCACTACTGAGCCTCTAAATGCCTCTGAGCTTTCTGTATGTTGTGCTATTCAAGTTTTTAAAGACTGTCCATTTCCAGAATTCTGTGAGACAGTTTAGAAAACTTTATCCTTCTCCTGTACACCCTTTTAAAAAAATCCTTTAACTGATAAATTGTACTTTTGGGAAACGTTTCTACTCATTGCAAAAAACAGACTTGACTGTTTCTAAGCAACTAGACGGAATAATTTTTAAAACTAACAATGTAGCCTTATTTTGGGAAGGTACGTATGTTTACTAGTTTGACTGCTATTAAGAAATGAAAACCAGCCTATGAAAATATATGGACTAAACTAAGACATAGGTTGGGATTATTTTTCTCTACAGTCCTCTAGTTTAATCTTGTCTATAAGGAAGTAACATCACCATTGTGATAACTATTATCATATATGCTCAACAAATACTTTGATTAAAACAGGAGACCCTTCTTCCCCATAGGTTTTATATTAATCTTAATTTAATCAAAAGTTAGAAATACTAAATTGCCAGAAAAATATTGTGATATTGCGGTCTTAATACACAGCCATAGAATGCTTTGTTGATTGTATGCGATGCTAAGAATCTACAAAAAGAACAGTTCTTTCTTTTATTGGGTACTCATCACTAATGCCCCTTGCTGTTAAAAAAGTCACTTGTATCTTTAATTGCAGATTATTTTCTTTCAAATATAAATGCTGAATATGAACTGTATCGTCTATGATTTTTCTGTGGAAACAAGTAGAATGCTTGCCAGTTTTACCTGTAGATCATTAGCTTTGAACCAGTCAGCTCACTTTATCTGATAATTTCCATAATATGTTAAGTTATATTACAAAACTGTTTGTAATCATGCTTAGTGTAAACCATAATATAGGAGATGCAGGATTAATTTGTCAGTAATATGAATCATGACTTTTCCACTTTCAGTAAGAGATCATTATATACTGCAGATTGTTCACCTTTGTAGAGAAAAATGTACATTTCCAAGATTTTATTTGGAAGTCTTTAAACCTGAAAAACTCATATCAAGTAAATACTGTAAATCTGCCTTTACTGGCTCTGGTGTTTTTAAACTTTTTTCATTTACAACTGGAAAAGTACTTTTTTGTGTGTATTTTTAAAGTGTTATCACCTTTCTCTGTATGTTGTGAATATTTCCCACTGTTTTCTTTGCCTTTTAGTCTTGTGATATTTAGAAGTGAAAGCATACATTTCTATGTGATCAGAATGGTTGATCTTTCCTTTGTTATTTCTCCTATTACTTTATACTTAAACAGTCATTTCCTAGTCTAATAACAGTTAGAAATCCATCTGTATTTTCATTTTTTAAAAATATATTTTTTGGTTCTTTTTTGGTCCCCCCCCTTTTTTTTTCAGTTTTTAAAATGGTCTTGCTAAATTTTTTTGTTTTAGATTTGCTGAGTCCTTGCTTGGGCTTCAAAGAATCTGAGAACTTACTAAAATTATATACAGAATGGTACATCTATTCTATATGTGCATTCTCTGTAAGAATCTCTAACTTTTAATAGATTCCAAAGCACACACATCTTGTCCTCCCTCTTTCAAAAAACATTATGTAGACCTCAGATGGTATGGTAGTGGGGCTCTAACTTTTTCCTTATTCTTCAGATAGTTAAATAAGTGTATTAGACCTTTTAGTAAGTGATTATCTCCTGTGGTTTGCAATGCTTTAAAAAATAAATTTGTTTTTATTTAGCTAACTCATTCATTATCTCATTTTATCTCCATAGAGAAAGTTAGAGAAATTCAAGAAAAACTTGACGCTTTCATTGAAGCTCTTCATCAGGAGAAGTAAACTGTATTAAGTGAGTAAAGAGTCTGCTGCTGCTTTGGTACCAAGTACAAAATTTGTATTCTAAATTTTTATTAGCAGTTTACTACTCTGCTTGACTATATCCTGATTGTTCCTTTCAATGTAATAACTTTAAGGCATGAATCTGAGAAATAGCTTCTGAATTTCATGTATATACTGTTCCTTTAAAAAACTTGATTGCCGTCTGGCTGAACCAAAAATATCCTCTAGCATTCATTATAGGCAGAACAAAGGTGAATGTAAAGAGCTAAGATATTTTATAATCTGCAGATCACTCCTCATCTGCATGTTAAAAACTGAACTGTGTTATTATTTTATCCCTTGTTCATAATTATTGGATAATTATGTATATGTTAAATATTCAACTTGTAAAATTTTCTATTTGGCTTGTCTATAGTAATTTTAATAATTGTTTTAATCTTTTTCTCTTTTGTTTAAAAGCATTTAGATAAACCTTTTTCTGTTTAACTTACACAGCCTTAGAATTTATTACTGATCTTGATATACTGACACTTGTCTGATTCTGTGAAGTCTGGCATTCTAAGCATGTTTCTAATAAAATATGTATTTAAGGATTTCCCTTAGTAGCATTATAATCAGTAATTGTTTACTTTTACTGAAGAATTTGAAGGGAAAAAAACGCTATTGTTAAGCCATTATCATTTATTGTAAAATTTCCATTCCTTATCTGTGAGCTGGGTACAAGCAGCCTGCGTGTGACAGGGTGGGAACTGGAAGGAGTAGAAATGTAAAGTTACTTCCCTGGCTGTACCCAGTTCAGTCTAAGCAAAACTACCACCTCTTCTCTACTATAGGGAAAGTATTTTTGAGAAAGCAAACTAAAAAGAGAAGTACTGCTCAGATCATACATCATTAATAACAGTACTCCAGCAATAAATGAGAAAGGAAGGAGTTAAACACATTTCAAGGAAAGCTTTGTTGCTTTGTTTTGCTTATTTCTTTAAAGAACAGATATATAGAAGTATACAAAAATGCAGAATTATCTTTAACACAAGCCAAATATAACTTTGGTGCTTTTAAAGGTGTTTATTTATATTTATAAATTTTTCTACATCTTCCATGTGTAAAAAGTTATTTTAAAACCATAAAATGTTCCAATATCATTCTGGTCATGATAATTAGTATGACTAGATAGGATTAGCAGTGAACATTTTTAGTGCTTCGTGATCTGGATCTTCTCCTTTTTTGGCACCAGTGTTCACATGACATTTTCATTTATAGATATGGCCTTTGGGGGAAATAATTTATGAAAACCCACAGAAACCAAATCCATTAAAACTACAAGCTATATTTCTGGGTTTTGTAATTAACTGAGGAAGTTCAAAGCCAGCCAGTGTTATTTGTTTGTTTGTTTTGGGGGGTACCAGTGTACCCAGGGGCATGGACATTTGGCTACTGAACCACATCCCTAGTCCTATTTTGTATTTTATTGAGAGACAGGGTCTCACTGAGTTGCTTAGCACATCACCAATGCTGAGGCTGGTTTTGAACTCGTGATCCTCCTGTCTCAGCTTTCCAATTAGCCAATGTTTTATATAATAGTGTCTGCCCTCTAATGTGGTCAGTGTGATATCTAGAATTGCCATTGCTGCTAGAGCTATTCCTCTTCTCTGCCAGAGTCTCTCAGGAACAGTATAGTACAATCCTAAAAAGCAGGTTGTGATGATACTGGTTCATGGAGAGACCTTGCACATAGGAAAACCATCCCAATTTTTCTTGTTTCCTACATGCCTGGAGTCTCTAAGACCCTTCGCAATCCTTGTGATTTATGACTCTAAACTCTTGCAAAATATCTATGAATTGGACACATGATCTATTTTTTACCTTAAAGATCCATTTAAAACAGTAAATCTGGCAGAATGGTAACCTTTCTTCATTCCAATCATTTTAGAAAAGTTACTAAGCATTGGAAGAAATAATTGCTCAATTATAGTTTTAATGTATGTGGAGTTCCTTAGCCTTCATTTTGCTTTTTAAAAAATAGTTTGAAGTAATTATAATTCTAATATTTACTGAGGATGTTTATACCCAACACAACTGTGCAGTCTTCTCTACTAGTTACATTTTAAACTTTTTCTTTAAAAAGAAATGAATTCTAATATATTTTCATTCAGACATCATACTTGATAAAATTATGCTAATGTTTTATGGTAGATGATATTCTAAATAATTACAATAAAACTTGCAAACTTAGTGAAACTTCAATTTTTTTGTGATCATGCAGTAATAAAGTTTGTTTAGAAGTTTTGCATTTGTCTCTCTAGACCTAAATTTATCAAATGGGTTTATTTTTACAGAATTCTACTCACAATGTAATGGCCTCTACGTACGTCTAGAGAAAGAAAACTTCAAAGTCTTTTGTCCTGCCTCTTTTTCTTCTGCTATTCCACCTTTCTACCCATACAATAAAGTCATAGGATACAAATAATTTATGTGCGTTACAGGCACTTTAACCATCAGCTGCCTTGAATGAAAAAACAGTGGAAATGGCATTGACATCCTATTCAGTTGTTCTGGAGTGACAAATTGGGATTATAAGATTGGTGTTGCCATTAGGTATACTCCTTGAAGATAAGAAACTTGCTCTCTGCTGTTGTCTTATTTGTGGTGGCACTAAATTTATTAACATATGTTACTCACTGTCAAGTTTCTTTTCCAGGAATGTAATGCTAGTTGTTTTGGAATAAAACATAGCAATTTTTAAGAAGTTATCAATTGTATATAAAATGATGGTAGCCTGCTAAGTCATTGTCTGTATCTTTAATGTTCTATATCCAGGAACTATTTGAGCGTGATAATTCAATTTATATTCACCACATGAAAGAAAACTGGGTAACAGAAGAACCCCTTGGATAAGTTAATTTGGATTATAATAATTCAGTGTATATTCATTGAAAGGAACCTCAACCCTTCATTGCTAGACAAGAAGTTAGCCTTGGAAGTTGTCAGTAGCAGCTTACCTTCAGTTGCTATTTTTACACTCCCTATATCCATTTGAAATTAATTCATTTTGAATATTGTATATTTAAGTTAGATTTCCTGTTAACAGTGGTTTCTTTTTCCTATTGACAGAGCCATTGGATTATGACAAATGATGAAAAAGATGAAGGATAATCAATTGACTAATTTTATTTAGAATATTGTCAAACATTTGAACTAGGAATCAGGAAAAGACTTTCTTTCATATGAGTTTTGTCTTTTTTTTTTCTCTCAGTACTGGGGATCAAACCCGTGGCGTTGCATGTACCAAGCAAATGCTATACTCTTAGCTACACTCCCAGGGCCTCCATATACTATTTTAAAAACTTTCAACAATTAGAATGATGTTGACCATTCCCTCTCTCAGCTGAAAATTTAAAGAAAAATTTAAAGTTTAATTCTTTGCAGTTCAGTTATAATAATACCCTCACAACATTTTCTTGTGTTTTGTATAATTTTTATTGGTTAAAGGGCTTTAAAGCAAATATGCCATTTTTTTTTACTTAAAATGTCTTTCTCATTTGCTACCTTTTTAAGTCTTTATTATGCTAATAAAAATGCCCATTGTATAACAGTTTTTATTCTACAGTTTTATGTTTTCTTGGAATTGTTACAATTCCCTTGTTAACAATTCCTTTGCCCAATTCCCACTTTTTCTTTTTAATCAGGAAAAATTGATAACCCCTCAAGATATGACACCTCATATACAGAGTTGGAGAATATCACAAAATATTTCAGAAACTAGAAATTCCGTGAATATTTGCTTTACACTGTTTGATAAGAAAAGTAGATCCAATTTTTAGCAGCTAGCAGCAGTATACATATTGTTATTTTGCAGATGAGTAGTCAAAAGCATTTTGTGGTTTTTGGGGGGCCTATGGACAGTGGTCAGCAGAAAGGAAGTGAACTTTGTGATGCTCTATACAAGGATTAGGAGATGGCTTCACTGCTTGAACACTCTAGCTAGCCTCTACCTCTACTACTACCTATAGCTACAATAGGTAGGTAACCCCTCACTGAAGCAGATGTCTTGCAATGGTAATATTCATGAAGTTGTAAAACACTCCTTACAACTGCACACCTATTTCTTTAAAAAGAAAGAAAGAAATAGGACCATATTTGTTACTGTGAACTTTAGAGGGGGAAAAGAAATGCCCTCTTGTTAGGCAGTAATTTTTATCACTTCCATGTGTATAAATTTTAAAAATGGTGGTGGGGACAAAGAAACGGCTTCTTTGAGGAGATCAATATTATAACTTAAATATGTTAAGTAGATCATAAAAACGTATTATTAACAATCCCATATGAATACTGACATTCTTCCTATCTGTCCCCTTCATTAAAATTGGCTTCTTTCATGGTTTTTTCTTTTCTTTTTTATTTTAGCTGATCTCACACTAAATATGCTTCCCCCGCCCTCAAAAAACAGGTATTTATTAAATGCAGATGCTGTGAAGAGAAAAAAATAAAATTCAGTCTCAACAGTAAATCTTGTGTGTTGTGTCTATAGTTCAAAAATTAAAAATGATTGAAATTCAAGGTAAAAAAATAATTTCAGATATTCAGTATGCAGAAGTGAAGACAAATAGGACAAGAAATCATTTGTTTGATCTCAGAATTTTCAAAAAATGGGGAGAATACAGCTTTGTATGGAGGCTGAAGAATTTTGAACAGATGATAGCCAAAATTAGTTGGACAGGATGTTAATCGGTGTGTATAGATGAAGCAAGTGGTGCAGCTCTTGCTCTTCACTGTCAAATTGACTGTGGCCATAGTCACAGGCAGAGCAGTCAGCCTGTCTTGTCATTTAATTAAATTCTCTTTGTGTTACCCTGCTTTCCAGGCTTTATTCAGAAGGACTCCTTCACATAAATTATTTAGTGACCAAATGTGAACCAATAATGTAAAAGTGAGTAGGAAACATTGTGGAGAGTTTTGCTTCCTAATGTTACAATTTGGGAATTTCATATACAAGATTCAGTGTATCAGAGTTTTAAAGATGAATTCCTTAGCTAGTTAATAATTTTGTATGTATTTATTTTAGATATTTACCTGAAAAAACAAACTTGGTGTTTTCTCTTCAATAAATGGGATCATAGTAATGGTCTTTATCTCAATTTTCAAGGCTGATATGTATTTTACTTTCAGATATATTAGCATTATGGAAATATGCTTAAAAATGTGTTCACCTTTTGAATGATCATGGTGATGTGTTATTTAAATATTTAAAGCTTGTTTTTCACTTGTGCACTGTGAATGAACTTTGTATTATTTTTTAAAAACCTCATACTACTTGTAGATGTTGTTGCAACTTATATTTTGCCTGTGCTTGATCTAAGGTCATTTGTGTAGATAAGTAATTAAAAGATAATTAAATCACATTATAATTTTATTATTGAAGAGCATCTTTTTAAAAATCTTCTTTGTTTCTAATGAGGAACCCTGTAGTGTAACCAAATTCATGGTCTAACAAATGTAGCTGAATTCCACATACTTTACACTAAAGCTTAAATTCCACATACTTGACACTGCACAGTTATAATATTACCATTTTCAACTGGTGAAGTTTTTTTTTTCCATATCTCAATACTTGTCAAAGCATTTTGTTGTTTTTTTGGTAAAATATATAACATGTTTTATAATTGCATTCTGCTGCCGTGGCCATCATTTTCATTAGTGATGCTGACATATTCAGTCGTATATGAGGTTTACTAAGGCTCAGAAGTCATGATTGTTTCAATAACTAGGACTCAGTAGTTGTAGAATATATTTTTGATCAATAAATGTCAATACCCTTTTTAAAAATTAAAGAAAAAAATTCATTTGGAAGGTGCACAGGCAAGATAAGTTTCAATCATGCTAGCTCTTAATCTTTTGTGTAGTTCAAGTTCAGAATCTTTATATATCAAGAAGTTTGAAGTATTTAGTTACTGAAAACTTATAAGAGCAGTTTATATTTTCTTTTAGCATATTCAATTCAGAATTAATGTAACTACCATATACAAATATGATGTATCATGTTACAAAGTATTTTAAAATAATCACATACCCAGTTTATGATAATTAGGATTGTCATGTTATACACACATTAAACTAAATTGATAAATATGGAAAACTTGAGGGTTAAGACAAGTACTGCAAAAATTGTTTAAAAAAATAGGTTTGATTCTCAGCACCACATATAAATAATAAATAAATAAATAAAGCTCCATTGACAACTAATAATATATTTAAAAGAAAAATAAAGTAGGACAATATCAGGTAAACTGGGTGATCTTGAGCCTGAAGAACTGAGGGTAAGACATACCTATATCATAAGTTATTAAGTTAAACCTGTTTCTTAAAATAACAAAATTCCTAGCTTAAAACTTGGGAGTTTGTACATAGTCCTTCTCTGAAAGATTATTTGTGAGTGATGTTCACATTCTGTAGGGCCAGTGTTAAGGTTCATTTAGGGTCAAGTCATTGATAAGGAGATATAACCCAGGGACATTTAACCACTTAGCCACATCCCCAGGACCCACTCACCCACCCCTGCTTTTTTTGAGAAGGTTTTGCTAAGTTTCTTAAGGTCCCACTAAGTTGCTGGGGTTGACTTTAAACTTGGAATCCTCCTGCCTCAACCTCCCTGCCGCTTGGATTACAGGCATGCACCACCACATCCAGCTAACCACTGCTTTTAGTCGGTTTTAAATCAAAGTTGTTCCTTTGTCTTTCGTGATAAAGAAAAAATTCTTGTTTGTATTTTTATTCATTAACCCAGGTGTAAACTCAAGGAATTGAGAATGAGATAAGAGGCACTGCTGAAGACCTAGTTAGCAGGAGCCCAGAGATAGATCTCTATAGATCTGCTCTGTTGGGAATACACATTGCACTTTATGATATTCAAAGCAGAATTTATTCTTACAGTTACTGAATCATTGAGGAACGATATGGAAATAAGAATTTTATTCACTATGGCTTACATGATCTCATACTTAACCAAAGCTCATGAGACCTGCAATATTTGTGAAATAATTTGTGTGGAATAGGTTCATTTCAACTTCTTGTTTCACTAAAGTTTGAGAATCAGGCCAAATCATCAGAAAGCAATACTATCTGGACTACTTACCTAGTACCTCTTTATCTAATATTAATGTCCTTGACTTCCACAAACAAATAGTACTAGTATATGATGCATCTATTTGAAGGAAATACAAAGTATATTGCAAAAGTCTAATAAATCTGTTATCACTTAAGTTCATTGATGTCAGGATTACTGGATAATTTTGTGCCAGCAGAGTTTCCTCCTCTAACAGATTTTATATATATACTTATTTTCTTCTGACCTTGAGAATACAAGATCTTACCAGTTTCCTTGCTTTAGGTGCCATGAAATGTTGCATTTAGTTTATCTCTTAACTGAAAGAATGAACCCAGCCATTTTCTGCTCCCATAGTCTATGTTCCATTTTTTTGTTGTCATTTACGTTCTTCTCCATACATCTTAATACAGAATTGATCCTCCATCATTAGCAAAATGTCATGTCATTTCTCCTTTAAGAAATGTATTTGTCACAAAGACTCCACCATTATGTATAAATATAATGTACCAATTAAAAATATGGAAAAAATGTATTTGTCTAGAGAACTTATGTTGGAAGTGCTCACGTTTGCCATGGTGTATACAGCCTATCCCCTTGCATGCCAAATATATCTTTTTCTACAATTAATTTATATAACTAGAAATCACCATATCGAGGTCTCAAGGACACAAATAGCATACACCCAGTGACAATGGTGAGCCTGCCTTCTCATTGCCATGAGCAAGACTGACATCAAGAGGCACATCAGGCACCTCTTGTTGTCAGTCTTATGTGTGTTTGGAGGAAGGATGTGGAGAAGTGCCAAAAGTTTGCAGCCATTCCTGGAGTATGAATACATCCTTACGAAGCTCCAGAAAGTCTTAGCTGGACTGAGAAAACAAAGAGGAGTATTATAACTGGCCATTAGAATTTGGGGGTCTAGAAATTCCCTTGAAGCCTTTTAACTCTCAGTATTCTATCTTGCCAAATTAGTCCTATGGAAATTTTATCTTTTCTTTTGAAATGTTGGAGTTAAGTAGAAAATCTGAATCCAGAGCAAAGAAACCAGGGTGTTTTTTGTTTTTTGGGGGGGTTTTTTTGCATCCTTTATCATAAGTAGTATTATTACAAACCTGTGTACTCTCTGAAATGCACTGTCCTTCCAGAAATACTTTTAGGAAAGGTAATATGTTTATGCTATCAGGAATGCTTTCCGTCAGGGCACATGATGCATCTAAAAAGGGCAAAATGAGCTCATTTAATAATAGAAATAGCCCTAACTGTACAAAGCTGTTGTTGCATTGCAAGAATGGAATTACCAACAAAGATGTGATTCCTTGTGCAGCCCTACTGGACAAGATGAGATTCGGGAGTTAAAAGTTTATGTCAGCCAAAGAAAGGCCTTCAGTGTTAGGAGTAAAAATTAGTGCTTTGCAATTTCTCTTAATTCTCACCTACCCATGTAGAGCCTCTTAGTTTTTTTTTAATTGCCCTGTTAAGAAACAATTACTTTTATCCCAGTTTTTAAAACCTTGATTGAATATTTGATTTTCTCAAATTATTCCTTTTGACTGTCTTCGTTTGTCCAATAAATCTAACCCTTTTGAAAGTTATTAGTAGAAGCCATTATAATTTCAACTAAATTTATTTCCAGAAATCTTATATACATTTCTTCTTTAATTTTCTTGCCTTGAGATATGTCTGGCTTCCCAAGGCTATTAGAATGGAAATAGCTACTTTTCTGCCAAAACTCAGGATCCTGAGTTTATCTTTTCAGAATACCTCAAAAATGAGTGTGTATTGAACATCCCTGACATTTGCTGCCTCTGCCATTTGAGAGACTGTGGGCCCAGGCACAAAACCACTTCCATTTCCACACATTGTTTCTTCTTTCTAAACATTTGACACATTTACATTCTTGTAATTACTATGGTTATAGCTGAATCAAGATTGTGGAGTGTAATTTTTGTTCATGTCAAAAGTACTATGTTATGGTACCCTATTGGTGGAATGAAGCATTTGGACTTGGATGTTCTCGTTGGGCACCCCCCTTTGATACAATTCACCAGCTGTGTACTCTATGATTGGCTGGACTTTTGATGTGCAGATACTACAAGTTGGTCACAAACTTGTGTACAATGGGCCTGTTCTGGTTCATGTGAAAATCAACATCCTTTTTTGTGTTCCTGGGTGACAGGATGCTACAATACTATTAGCATTTGCAAAGAGTGTGCTCTGTCCAAGGGTGTAACCACAGATCTTGGGCTGCTCAGTTTGTGTTTCTCTATTATGTGAGAGACACAAAGAAGCTGAAGGCTGGCAAAGGCCTGTCAAATCTTGTAATGTAGCGCTCGACCCCCAAACTCCACTTGGCCTCCAAGCATCTCTTGTTCCCTGTCCCACCCCTTTCCCTGAATGGGCTCTGAGGTAGGTAAATGAATTCAGCGGCCTGGTAGGCGGGGATTCCTTTCTGACCTCATTCCTGTACCATTTGTTTGCAGGCTTGTAGGGGGAGAGGAGGACATTTTGGAACCCTTTGTGTCAAATCATTTTCTTGCAGGTTGGGGAGTTAATGGTAACTTTGTCTGAAGCCAGCCAAGCAGAAAGCCTCCACAGATGAGGCGTGGCATGCTCAACCTCCTTACAGCTACAAGATGAGAATATGGAAATGAGGAACTTTCTAGAGCAGATGGATATGCAGCATGTCTGCATGCTCATCATCTCATAGTGGGAAGCTCAAATCTTCCCATGTATTTAAGCATAAAATAATTATTTGTTTTAAAAATATTTTCCCCTTTCTGAATCATTGTGGCTTTTATACTGATGTCTGTAGTTTGAGTAATCTTTTATGCAAACCAATTATTTATATATTCTAAAGTAGTTTAAAAGCCTCCCAATATCTGGCTAATTGTATAGAGTATGGTGTGACTAGAAGAGTGATATATAAGTTTTTTTGCCCTCGGATTTTCATTGTTTATCTAAAAAATGAACTACAGCTTTTAAAACAGTGATAGCTCTAATTTTGCAAAAAGAAAAGAGGCCCAGAGAAAATAATAATTTTTTTAAGCTAATGTTAGAGCTACAGACTTTATATCCTGATGCCCAGGCATGTTCTGTCCTGTCACATGAAGAATTAGGTACAGGGCCATGATTCAGTGCCTCCACAGCCAGGCATTTTGCAAGATAAATTGGAGTTCTGAGTATTAATGTGAAACCTCTCAATTTTCAAATTCTAGCAGCTAAATTACAGCTTTCTGTTGATCTCTAGCCTCAGTGGATTTTGGTGATGCTGCTGATGAGGCTTTCTTAAAATAACATAACTTCTAGTCCTTCTTTGAGATGCAGCTTTATTATGAGGCTGAACTGGAGGGAAATTCTCATTTATTAAATATCTACTATGCTCCAGGTTTTAAATACATTGCCTCACTTGTTTTTGTTTTAACATACCAAGGTTGGCATCATAACCATTTTACCAACAGGTCAACTCTTTAGACAAGAGGTTGTCTGAAGTTACACTGCTCACTAATTGATAAGGCCTTTTATGAGAGGCCATGTTAGTTTGACCAGAGCCTAGAAAAAGAGCAGGTACAGATGGGATGGAGGTGTAGTAGTAGTTTCCTTCCCACCTATTCCACCACCCTGAGATAACAGTTCCTTTTCATGCAGTCCACTATTATGGTTTAGATGGAAAATAAAATTATTAGAGTATGATTGTTATAACTTAATCATTGCCTAAATCCACTGATATGGGCTAACTGGGTTATAACTGTGGGCAGGTAAGGTGTGGCTGGAGGAAGGTGGTCACTGGGGTCATGTCTTTGGGGCTTATATTTTGTCCCTGGTGAGTGGAGCTCTCTTGCTTCCTGTTGCTGTGAACTGAGCTGATTTCCTCCACCATGCCCTTCCACCATGATGCCTCACCTCAGTCCTATGGAGTCAGCTAACCATGGGCTGAACCTCTGAAACTATAAACCAAAATAAACTTTTCCTCCTCTATGTTGTTCATGCCAGGTCTTTTGGTCACAGTAATGAAAAAGCTGACTAAAACAAATTGGTACCAATTGGAGGGGTTATTACTGTGACTAACCTGACCATATGGTTCAGAAGTTTTGGAGCTGGTTTGCAGGGGAAGGAATTTTTGAAAAGCTTAGAGATGCAAGCTGGAAAACCTTTAGAGTGCCATAAGCATAGTTCAGTGGTGGGAGCTCAGAAGACCAAAATGTCCGTTGACTGTGGACAGTAAAGACTGGGCTCATGAAGTTTCAGAGGAGAAGGAGGACTCTATTGGAATGTGGACTTGAGGCCATTCATGTTACATTCTGGCAAAGAAACTATATACATTTTGCCCATGTCCTGAGATTTTCTGTGATGCTGAATTTAAACTCTACACCTAAAAATATAATAAATGTTTAAAAAAGTTTAAAAAAAGTGATGGACTCATTAATGTGGCATTCAAATGGTGACATAGATATTATGGGTGTTTTTTGTTGTTTTTTTTTTTTTTTTGCCAAGTTTACTATGATAATCAGGAGGAGAAAATTTTGAAAAACTTGAAGTTTGACCAGAAAAACACATGTAAAACTGGGGCTAAGGAAATTGACGTTGTTAAAAACATTACAACCACTAGAGACACTGTGTACTTTACCCAGAAACAATAGGAAAGATGGCTTGAGAGCAACTTGGAATTGACAAGGCCACACCTGTCTTAAGACTCAAGGTTGTAAAGGTAAAAATGCCTTTGAGACCATGGGGGCACCCTGCTTGCCCAGAGGGGCCTAGGAAGTTGTTTTGCTGTGCTCAGCCACCCAAGCACTGAAAGACTGCTGCAAGCCTGGTCCCAGGAGACTTGGCTACTGCTCAAGATGGTAGTAGACCTTGCATCGTCCACGTGGTGTTACCTGTACATTAATGCAGGATGTAGAAGTTATGGGGTTGTGGAGCTTTCCACCAAGATTTCAAAGGAAGGCCTGGGAGGCCAAAGTGTTGCAAGATCCTAGGCACCTGCAGGATGCCCCTGAGAGGGCAATTCATGACCTAAGAAGGAAGCCAAAGCTGCAGTGGAGACCCCCAAGATTAAGAGATGCCAGTACTGTGGACCATCTGCCAAGGACCACTGTAGGAATCAAGCAGAGACAAGCCAAAAGAGAGCCCATGTTGTTGCAACTATCAAGGCCACAGGGGCAGAGCTACACAAACCCTTTGGGGAAAACATCACAATACCTTGTGTCTCAGGCACTCGATATGGACTTACAGGACTTGTTTGCCCAGCTGGATTTGGATCTTGCTTTGGTCCCATCCTATACTCCTATTTCTCCTTTGAGGAATGGAAATGTTTCTCCTGTGCCATTATATATTGGAGATATATATATTGCTTTTGATCTTTATAACAGTTTGCCTTGAGTTTCCAATGAGATTTTGGACTTGAACTTTTGAGGAATGCTGGAACTCTTTGAAGTATACTAAGTGTATTTTCCATTGTTAAATGATTATGAACTTTCATGGGCTAGAAGTGGAATTTTATGGTTTAGATATGAGATGACCCACAAGCTAATGCGTGAGACAAGGCAAGAGTTTCCAGAGGTGAAACAATTAGATCATGATAGTTGTAACCTAATTAGCGAATTGATTCACTGATATGGATTAACTGGTTTGTAACTATAGATACAGTAGGGTGTGTCTGGAGGAGTTAGGTCACTGGGGTCATGTTTTGGGGTTTATATTTTTATCTTTAGTGAGTGGCACCCTGCTTCCTGTTGCCCTGATCTGAACTGCTTTCCACCGTGATATTCTGCCTCATCTCAGGCCCAGAGCTATGAGTCAGCTGTCCATTGCCTGAACACTCAACCTGTGAGCCAAAATAAACTCTTCCTCTTCTATGTTGTTCTCGTCAACTTTTTTGGTGACAGTGAAAAAAATTAAACTGCAAAAATGTGTGTGTATTCATACAGAGATGCCATTATGCACTACTTCCAGCTCCATGGATAAGTCAAAACCTTGTTTGAAAAGAGATGCACATATTTATACAGAAGCTTTTTGTTCTAAACATCAAACTATTTCAAACTCTGAAAGGCCCACGGGTGAATGTCAACAGGGGAAAATGGCATTTCTCATGCCCATTTTATACATTTTAATGAATTCTGAATGTTGAAGGCACATTTTATTTTTAAAATTCATTGAGAAAGAAGTAAGCCAGAATCATCATCATTATTTTATATTTATTGCACAGCTTATATAAAATCATCTCACTGTTGCTTTATCATAAGGGATAGTCTGCTATCTGCTAAGTATGTGTGTGGATGGGTGTGTGGATCTAGCATTTTTGACACAGCTCATCTGATTCATGTCTTTTTACCATCTTCTCCTTCCAATCCTTGATCCTGGCACAGTTCACTCAACCCATGTCCTCGCCTCTGTTACTGCTACTGGCCATCATTTTCACCTCTCATGTACCATCCACATTCTTGACAGAATGAGCTATCTAAAATTAAAACGTGATCATTTGATTAAAATCTGCTTTATTCCCCCATCAATAAGAGGATTTGATTGGTTTTTACTAAAGGCCCTTGTCACGTTGAACCTTTGTGAAAGCTTTGATTCTGTTTTTATGAAACTATCTTTTATAAATAAAACTCTCCTTAATTGACATATAGCTTTCAGAGTTATTATTTCTAGTCTTTTAAAGATATTAATAGACAAGAATAATCTCTCTTTTTTTTTTTTTTTCTTGGTACTGGGGATTGAACCCAGAGGCACTTAACTACTGAGCCACATCCTCAGCCCTTTTTTTATTTTATTTAGAGACAGGATTTCACTGAGTTCCTTAGGACCTCACCAACTTGCCAAGGCTGGCTTGGAACTTGGGATCCTCTTGCCTCAGCCTCTGGAGTCCCTAGGATTACAGGCATTTGCACCACACCCAGCAATTAATCAAATCTTAAAGGAATAGTCTGGTTCCTGTGCTAAATTTCTAACACAGTTAAAACTGCAGCACAGACTGCATTTCTAATTCCTTTAACTATCAAGTTGTTCTCTTTTTTATTATTATTACTAGTTTGTTTATTTGGTTTTGACATTAAAGAGAGTCTTGATAATTAACTGCCTTCTGAGATGCCAACTCTCCTTCTGCACCACCAGTGGACCATGAGTGTTCTGTGACCCTTGGTGTCCTTGAGATCCTTTTAGAGGCCCAAGAGACAGCATGATTTTTTATAATGCTAATGTGCCCTTATCACTGTGTTGATAGTTAGGGTTGTGAACTAAACTACCACTTTCTTCAAGGAATATTTTGCTTCAAAGCATGGACTGACAACTTCTGTTAACTCAGACTTGATCATTTAGCAGGTGGATTCTCACCCAATGAGCAGAGTGAGTCTGCCACTTCAAGGAAAACAGCCCTCTTGTAACTGTTGCCAACAATAAAGCTGCGTATTCAAACAAAAATGAGAATTTTGAAAAGCTTTTTATCTTCCATCATGCACTTGACAGATTCTCAGTAAATTTCTGATGAAATGGTGGTGATAGGAATGAATGTGATTTTTTAATGTTGAAGAATGAATATACACCAACCTCTGGAAGATCTGCATAACCCAGGGAATCCATATTTACAAATGGCCAATCAGGGATGGGTAGAGATCCCTACAAAGTGGGAGGCACACTAATGGATTTTAGCTCACAGAATTTGACAAGTTCATTGATGTGTTTCAGATTCTACATTACTACTAACCTTCATCAAGTGTAGGTACAGTAGATTTGCAATTACCTGAAAAAATTATTAAATTCTTATGTTTTCTATTACATAACTGTGAGGCCAAGTTTTCTTCCTATACTTAAACCAGAACAACAGATTTCAATAGACTTAATGCACAAGAAGATATGAGAATTCAGTCATGTTTCATCAAGACAGACATTCAAGAGAAATGCCAAAGTGAAAACAATGCTCTCACCACTACATGCATTTCTCATAAGTGTTATTTATGCTAATATGATCATGATTTTTTTAAATAAATTGATAAGTATTTTTTTCTGTTTTAACTTTAAATATAATAAATATCAAGAGACACAACCAACAAACACTTGGGGTACTCAAAACTTTTAACATTAAGATTTTGAAAATTGGGCTGGGGCTGTAGCTCAGTGGTAGAGCACTTGCCTCGCATGTGTGAGGCCCTGGGTTCAATCCTCAACACCAAATAGAAATAAATAAAGATACTGTGTCCATCTACAACCAAAACAAAAAAGTTGAAAATCACTGTTTTTATTCTGTAGTGTAGCGTCTGATCCTTTAGCCAAACTGCAGAATACAAAGCAGTGACTTATTTGAAATTACCCTTTGTGTAAAATATCTGAAGATCTGCTCTCATGACAATTACCTCTTTCTCTTCACCTGAAATCAGGATATATCTATGTGAATGGTGACTTCCAGAAGGTGGTCCAGCCAGGGTGTGAAGTTAGAAGGTGGTCCAGCCAGGGATCCCCATGTGTGAGTTGTGTCCAGATGACCTGTACCACTCCACCAGGACTGTTCTGCCTAAGATCCCCAGTGGCACCCATGTCATGACATCCATTGGACAGTGGCCAGGCTACCCTCACGACCACCACTGCATTCTGCACTCTTGGCCATTGCCTCTTTGAAGTACTACGTGTCTCTTGGCTTCCATGACAGCATGCACTCCTGGTTTTCCCCACTTTCTAGGTGTTCAGTGTCTCCCTTGCCAGTTCTTCCTCTGCTTTTCAGAGCTCTGTCCTGGTCCTCCCTCAGTCTGTCCACTGTCCCTGGATTTCAGCTACTGTTAAAGCTCCAACCATAGTTTAATCACCAGTAATTCCAGGCTGGTGATGAAACTGGTGCCTCATCAGCTTCATCACCTGCATTTCTCAAAGGTCCTTCAGAACTGAGCTCAGTATCATTCTCCCCAATCTGCACTCAGTCCATTCTGCCATACTTCACTTAATGGTGATATTTATCTTTGTGCTCAACTCAGAAACTAGGAGTTGTCCTTGAGTCTTCTCCCTCCCCTAATATATACATCCAATCATTCTCTAGAGCCTACTGGAGCCCTGAACATCTCTCAGCCCTCCATGCCTCTCCCTGTCTGCTCTGGCCAAGAGCTCCTGCAGAACCTCCTCATTTCCCCTCTTGCTTTCCCCCAGCCCACCCTCACTACTTCAGCCAGATGATGTTTTAAAGCATAACATATACTTGTTATTCTCCTGCTTAAGCCTGTGCTACTGATTGTCCTCATGAAAAGACCTAAAGTCACCAGTAAGGCATTTGGAGGCCCCGAGAAGTGTACCTCTGCCTTCTCCAGGCTCCCATCTGTGAACCTCAGTCACACAAACTTTCTAGGTCTGTTTAAATAGACTCTTCAAACATACTGGGTGCCACCTGGGGCTTGGGCACGTGCTCTTCTCGACCCCCACCTCCATGTGCCCCACTCACTGCTACTTATCCTTAGGCTTAGATAGTACCTCCTTTGGGAGCTCTTCCCTGACCTCACCCCTACTCAGACTAATTTGATGCCTCTGGAGCACCCAGAACTGAGCCTTCCTACTACATGCCATGTTTCTAATTACGTTCTCCATGTCCATCTACCCCATTTAGATTGTAGACTCTGAGAGATCAGAGACTTCATCTGATTTTCACACAATGCAGTGCCAAATACAATAACTTATTATCAAATCAATGAGTTTATCAGAATGTCCTAGCTGTAAAGGATTTTAGAGGCCCAATCCCAAAACAAATATAGCAAAAAATGAATCCCTGGAGGATAATATGGTGAGGCTGGTTTGTTATAATAATGATCTCTGAACCAAAAGACTTCCATAGCTCAATTCTAACCTGATTTTCTTTCTTGGATGGTATCCTGTGAACACTGTGAGTCCTCCAATCTGGTAGAACTGGGTTGTAATCCTGGCACTGCTAATTCCTGGCTGTGTGCTGTCAAATTCTTCTCTAAGTCTTGATTTCGTCATTTCATTAAAAAAGAAAAAGGAGAGTGTGTATATGTTGTGTGTTCAGGGTTTTTTAGGTTAAAAGCCCAATACATTTAAAGCACTTAAATGCTTAGCATTTAATGATGAGCCTTCATCATTAACTATTCAAAACCAATAGTTACTAGGATACTATTTTCGTGTAACTTAAGTTCCAGTTGTTTCCAAACCAAAGACAAGACTGACATCAGAAATATTGATGGAATCTTGTGTCCTTCCTGCAGGGTCCACTCACTCACCCTGACGCCAGAGTATGATTTATTTTCCAGAGATGTTTCCTGTGCTCTCTGTTAAGCAAAGGGTGACCCTGACCTTTTCAGGGCACTGCTTCCCCCTGCCAGCCTAGATCAGCCGGTGGAGCTGCCCAGGCCCAGCTCTGCTCTGTGGATTCCTTGTGGCTCTGTTGTGATGGGGCTATGGGTGGTGGCCTCAATGGACAGTGCAGCTCACAGCCTGTCTCTTGCATCAGTATGTTCAGGACAGGCCCCTGAGAGTACTACCTGTGTGGCACTGACTGGGTGGTGGTGTTTATGGACTCCAAAGAAAACTTGAACAGCCTTAGAGGCCTGTTTTTCTTGAGAATATGCAGAGAATCCAACTTCAGAGAATTCTAGCATGGCTTGATGAAATGATATCTTTAGTGCGGCAATGTTAGGGGACACTCTTTCAACACAGCGTATGGTGTTTTGTTTGCTGTCCCACAAGTTGATAGAGGTATCTCAGACTCGGCGTGAGGGAGAACTGCTTCTCCTGACTAAAACCAACCACACTCTTAGCTTCTCTTAACCATTGTTCTCCCTTTTCTTTGGCTGCGAGGAAGCCTCAGCCTATCCTTCTGCTGATAGGGAACTTTTTACATGTCTTGTCGATGGTATTAAACTTTTTTTTTCTGATTTGATTTCATTTTGCTACCTTTCTCCCATTTAACTTTGAATTCTTCATCTGAATTTTCGTAGGTATTTCCAAAAGCTACTTCAAATCCATTCATCACATAAAGGTTACTGTGTAAACATAAATGTATGCAACCACCAGCAATACAGGGAATTTGTTCTCTGTATACCGAAGCCAGCTCCTTTGTAGCAGCAGGTTGCATGTCTGTAACCTCTTTATTGTTATAAAATAGAGAAGTGGGTTAGGGATGGAAAGTAGTGTTGCGATGCCTGGTGGAAACCTGGGTCTCCATCCAGCCCAGGCTGAAAAGCCCACAGGGCCCCTGAGGTTGTGGAGAGGACAGCAGACAGGATGCTAGAGCCAGTGGGTAGGAGGAGGTGGCAGAGCTGAGGCGGCCAGGACAGGATCTGCTTCACTAATGAAAGGGCCCTTCTTTCCCGGGGATTATAAGAATATTCATGACCCTTGAGATCAGCAGGTGAGGCTCTGCCCTCTCTGCTCATCCTTTGCGCAAACAGTCCGGAAAGCAGAGGTTGCCAGGATGAGAAAGGAACAGTGGGCGTGGGGAGCTTTTCCTGCTTCCCTTGGCCCCCAGCCCCCTTTTATTTTCAGAGGAGGGCAGGGTGGGGGGCACTTGTCCTGAGGTGAATCAAGGACTGTGTCTTTCATTTCTAAAGAGCAGGCAGCGAGGCCGAGGCAGAAGTCCCGTGACATGACTTGAGACACAAAATGGTATCTTAGCATCGAAGACCCCCTTTGACAAGAAGAAGAAAAGCCCTTTTCTTCCCAGCCCGGATTAGGCAAGGAGGGAATTCTCCGGAACATGTGTGCATTGTTTTGCGGAGGGCAGCCAGGCTGGCCTGGGGCTTGCCTCCCAGAGTCAGCTCAAGGAAGCTTGTCCCATGTCATTAAAAGGGAAGGGAAACAGCAGGGAGTCTTGTTCCGCTGCTGCCCACCAAAGTGGGGTCCCCAGGGGATGGTGTGGCCCAGGAAATTGGCTAAATTAATGGTTGTGGGGGCCTCCCTGAATGTGTGGGCCCTGGAGGCAGAGAAAGGGCAGGGCAGGGAGGCTGGTCAGAGCACTGCTGATAAAAGGGAGCAAAGAGAAACACTCTCAGAGCAGGGACGTGGAAGCTCCTTGCCACCTGACAGGGCAGGGGGCAGTCCGGCTGCCTTGGGGACACAGCACCTGCAGAGAGGGGTCAGCCCCTTGCAAAAGCAGAGCCTCCAGGCAGTGTGTCCAGGCCCTCGTTTGTCCAGCTGATGCAGGCTGGCCCCTTGCTTTCACCAGCTGACAGGGAGGCAGGGAGCCAGGAGGTCACAGGTCACAGCCCGGCTCAGGGACCCTGGGGCTTACAAAGGGGGAGCCACTGCTTCCCCTGGCAACAGAGTCTCTGGAAAGCAGTCTCTTGGATTTGTCAATGTAAAGTGTCTCTGCTGTGGGTATCTACGTGACTGCATGACCAATGTGATTCTGCAACCTGTACACTTAGAAAAATGAGGAATTATATCCCATCTGATTCAAACGTATGATGTGTCAAGGTTATTGTACTGTCATGTGTAACTAATTAAAACAAATTTAAAAAATTAAAAATTAAAGTGTCTCACTCAGAAATTCCTGGGAGAAGCCAAGTCCTGAAGGGAAGGCTCACAGGCTTGGCATTTACAGGGTCTGGCCCAATCATAAAAAAAAGAAAATTGTTTTTCTTATGAAAAAGAAAAATTTTTGTCATAAAGAAAAGCTTTCTAGTTGCCATGTCCTGGAAGCTGCAGCTGGAGAGATGAGGGTTCTGGGCTTCATTTTTCCCAACTCCTTTCTTCCCAAATCTTGCAGGTGGCATTACAGAGGACGCAGGTGACCTTCATCAGCGGCCTGGAAACTCCTGACTCCCGCCTCAGCCTGACTCCCAGGGAACGTGGGAAAGACAACAGCCACAACGGCCATGAAACCCAGTCGTGATTTTCCACGACCCCACACGTGTTGCCTGAAGCCACGGCCGATGAGCAGGCAGCACAGACACTCAGGTCTTCCTGGTAAGTGATGAATCTAAGTCAATATTGCAATGCAGACGTAGCTCCTCCGGCTCTGCAAATATTAGACCAAAGACTTGAGTAAGGCATGCTATTGACAGTTAGGAGATGGTGGCATTGTTGTCTTTGTTACCATGAAGTGCAGCTCTGCAGAGCCTGGCCTAACACCCTGTGTACACAGAGAGGATGGTGTGCTGAGAGGCCCGTGTGTTTGCTCTGCCAATATGCACCAGCAGCCAGCCCTCCAACCTTCTCCCCTGCCATGGTTACGGCTGGGGGTGTTTAAAACATACCTCAGGGAGCAGCCAAGCAGTAGCTAAGTCACAAGATTCTTCTTCTTCTTTTTTTTTTTTTTTTTGGTACTGGGGATTGAACTCAGGGGCACTCGACCACTGAGCCACATCCCCAGCCCTATTTTGTATTTTATTTAGAGACAGGGTCTCACTGAGTTGCTTAGCGCCTTGCTTTTGCTGAGGCTGGCTTTTAACTCACGATCCTCCTGCCTCAGCCTCCTGAGCCACTGGGATTACAGGTGTGTGCCACTGAGCCCGGGCCACATGTGTATACATATAATCTGTACAGCTGGATGACTCTCCACACACTGCCACTCCCTGGTATCAAGCATCCGTGTCAAGGACCCTGACTTCTTCTAACATCCCAAAGACCCACCCGTGTCCCCTTCCAGGCACTCTCTGCAGCAAGGGTAACCTCTATCTAGACCTCTAGCATACATTAGTCTTGACTGTTTTAAGTCCCAGGATTTTGAAACATGGCACTGGAAACCAATACTACATGTATTCCACCAGCAGGGCAGAGTTCCAACTCAGCCAGGCACCGTCGGCTTTTGGCTCCATCTCTAACTCTCATGCAAGCCCTTTCCAAGCTCTGGCAGCCATGGTTGACTCCATTGAACGACAGAGTTGGTCTTCCTGACTCTCAGCCTCTGCCAATGGAAGTGTACGGTCCCTGGCTCCTCCACTATCCGGTCTTAAGCATGGGAGGTGCAGACACAGGAGGACTGTGAGCCAGTCTCAACACACAGCCTCAGGTGTACCTTCTAAGACAGTGGCCTCTGCCGGGCCCACTGTGCCTCACCTGCCCACTTCCTCCATACCACCATCCCAAAGCCTCAGAAGCCATGTCACCACGAGAGGCATCTTAATTTTTTCTTGTTTTGTTTTTGGGTCCTAAATGTGGTCCACTCTTTCTTAAATGTGTCCCAGGCAGATTTAAAGCAGAAGGTTGGAGACTAACCCTCTGGACACACTGTCACCAGATCTCTCTTCCCTTTAGCGTGCCTACACAGCATTTTCTATGCGTGTGTGGGGACACAGAGTGGGGACACAGCGTGGGGAGTGGAATGGCTGACAGGCACATCAGAGCTGGCACTCTCAGCTCAGGACAGAGGCCTCACAGGGGAGGCGAGTTGCAGAGAGTGTCTGGGCCAGGTTTCCTCTGTCACCACACCCAGTCCCAGGAAGCCTTTTTTTTGTTTTTGTTTTTTAAAGACACCTTCAATTTCATGATCAGATTATCACATTTGGTTGTCAGTAGCATGGGTGCAAAAAAAAAAAAAAAAGTCTACATGAAAACCCTTTGTTGGAATACTTTCCACTTTCTACAGAACAGAAACTAAAATAACCTGTTATACGATGAATCACAATTACAGCCCAAATACAGACTGAGAAGTATTGTCTAAACCATGCCTTCTGTGTAGCAGCGAGGCCCTGCCATCAGTGTGTCGGCTGAGTTCACAAATCTGCTGTAACCTGTAGCCTCCCTGTCACTCCTCTGGCTCTCCTATCCTGCTAAGCTTTGTTTCCTGGCAGTATCAAAACCTTCTGTCATTGTCATCGCTATTGCTGCTGTGGTGGCAGCCCACCTTGGTTTTCTAGTTTGACCAAGGATCACCTCCAGAGTTTCTGCCTTCAAAATTTCCATCCTTCGTGGGTCCAAAATTTAATGACTGATTGTCATAATTGCCAAAATCATTGTAGCTTCCACCACTGCCGAAATTGCTTCCGGTACCACCCAACGCCACCTCCGCCTCCTCCCCTCAATACAGTTCTCACAGCTGCCACTCCTGACATAGCCACTGCCCTGGTTTCCGTATTACTGCCCGCCACTTCCATAGCCTCTGCTTCCTCCAGAGTAACCAGGGCCACTCCTCCATAACCACCATCATCACCAAATCCATTGTAGCCAGCCCCACTGCCACCATATCCACCACCACCATGGCTACCACCAAAGCCATCATGGCCACTGAAGTTTCCTCCTCCATCACCACCACCACCATGACCACCACCAGAGTTTCCAGAACTGCCTCTGTGTCTTTGGCTAGACGGACCACTGGCCATCTCTTGCTTTCACAGTGTGGCCATGCACAGCAAGGTGTTTCTGAATGACAATCTTTTTTTTTTAAATTTTTTTATTGGTTGTTCAAAACATTACAAAGCTCTTGATATATCATATTTCATACATTTGATTCAAGTGGGTTATGAACTCCCATTTTTACCCCGTATACAGATTGAAGAATCACATCAGTTACACATCCATTGATTTACATATTGCCATACTAGTGTCTGTTGTATTCTGCTGCCTTTCCTATCCTCTACTATCCCCCCTCCTCTCCCCTCCCATCTTCTCTCTCTACCCCATCTACTGTAATTCATTTCTCTCCCTTGATTTTTTTCCCTTTCCCCTCACATCCTCTTATATGTAATTTTGTATAACAATGAGGGTCACCTTCCATTTCCATGTAATTTCCCTTCTCTCTCCCTTTCCCTCCCACCTCTCATCCCTGTTTAATGTTAATCTTTTTCTTCCTGCTCTTCCTCCCTGCTCTATTTTTAGTTGCTCTCCTTATATCAAAGAAGATATTTGGCATTTGCTTTTTAGGGATTGGCTAGCTTCACTTAGCATAGTGCCATCCATTTCCCTGCAAATGCCATGATTTTGTCATTTTTTAGTGCTGAGTAATACTCCATTGTGTATAAATGCCACGTTTTTAAAATCCATTCATCTATTGAAGGGCATCTAAATTGGTTCCACAGTCTAGCTATTGTGAATTGTGCTGCTATGAACATTGATGTAGCAGTATCCCTATAGTACACTCTATGACAATCTTATCCAGAGTTGTGGTTGTCAAAAGTTACAAAAGCAAGGCTCCTCTTAGTCATGATTTCAGTCGCTTCAATTTTCCTGTACTCTTCAAAATAATCTTGTAGGTGATGTTCTTTTCTGTTTGGGGGGGGGCGGGGAAGGGGTTTACTGGGGATTGATCTCAAGGCACTGAGCCACATCCCCAGCCCTATTTTGTATTTTATTTAGAGACAGAGTCTCACTGAGTTACTTAGCTCCTCTCTTTTGCTGAGGCTGGTTTTGAACTTGCCATCCTCCTGCCTCAGCCTCCTGAGCCACTGGGATTACAGGTGTGTGCCACCATGCCTGGCCATAGGTGATGTTCTTTAGTGTCTTCTCTAATGCCCTGGTCTTTGAGAATCTTCTCTTGAGACAGATTTTTGGTTCCACATCTCTTCCACCACCTTGTGTGGTCTTGCATTCCTGCCTGTATCCACTTCCTCCATGGTGTCATGAGTGATAAACCCTGGAGCGTTGGGTGTCTGGGTCTCTCGTGATCACACAGTCTGTGAGCGTCTCCCATTGTTCAAACTGGCTTCTCAGACTCTCATCACTTGTTTCAAAGCTCAGCCCTTCGAGGAATAGCTTCCACAGCTGTCTGGGCTTTCTCGAGGACTCCGATTTAGACATGACGACAGCAGGGAGGGAGACTTTAATGATGCTTTCGCAGAGGTATCCACAGGCAGAAAGGAGTAAGCTGACAAATGCATCCTCAAGAAGGCTTTTTTTAAAGGACTTCATGTCTCTTGTCAAGGGACAAAAAAAAAAATCACCTCATTCCCAGCAAGGAAACACAAACACAAACAACAACCACAGCAGCACCAACAGTTGTTTACTCCCATGCAAAATTTCGGTTTCATCTACTTCTCTCCTGCATTCACATCAACCCCTGAAACATCCCCAGGACACTGCTGCTGCAGAAATGGCCTTGCCCTCCTTCCCCTGTCCCCACCACCATGCCCAACCATCATGACTCCTGTTTTACAGATGAGGATCTCAGGACTGCATTTTGCAGTGTGCTGCCCGATGCTGCGTGCCGGGACCCTGGAGCTGGCTGGGTGATGACTAGAGAGACTCTTTGTGCTCCCAGCTGCCCCAGCAATGAGACAGTACCTTTAAATTTCCCTCAAACCCAAACCCAGAACCTGGGTCCATGCCACCCTCTTACCAGAGTACACATGCTGATCCACAGTGGCCAGAAAGTCAAGAGACTCTACCAACTAGAGGAAGAGGGACCCGTGGTCACCTTTAGCCTGTAGGCCTCCATGCAGGGACCCAGAGTCTTGGCAACTTTATCACCTCCCTTGTCCTGAGGTCTTTGCTTCATTTCCCTCCAGAACATGGTGCCAGCAATACCCCAGGACTAGTCACCCAAAGCCCTGGAAGCAGACTGTGGTGTGTGCGGAGGCCCAGGTGACTCTTTCCAAAATGCTGCTGGGATGCACAGGGTTCAGGCACAGGAGGTTTCCATTCATTCAGTTCAGACTCCTGGCTCAGCCCTGTTCTTGAAAATAGATATGAACAAGAGAGGGCTCTCATCCCAAGAGGCTCGCTTGGTTTGGTAGAAATTGAACATAAGGAACAGTAAGAATCCTGATCACAGGCAAGAAATAATTTTAGAGAAGTCCTCTCTGAAGAGGGCACTGAGTGCTATGGGAGGTCAAAGAGAGCAGAACCAACCCAGGTGTCCTTCAGTTCCACTGTCTTCTTGGAATAAACCCTTACTTTACCACGGTCATAATAAGAAATTATAAAAATATACATCATATGGTATCTGGCACACAATAGGTGCTCCATAATAAATGTCATGCAGAGGGTTAGGTAGCAGAGGACAGCCTAGTTTGACTGGAACCAAGTGTGTGTCTTTAAGGAAGGCTGGGGGTGACACTGAAGTCTGGGTTTGATTTAAATTGGAACAAGCTAAGAAGTTTGGGTTTTTATGCTGAAGAAAATGAGGAGCCCTTGAAGGATTTTGAGCAAGAAAGTGACATAATCCAAATTGATTTTTCCAAAGGTTGTTTTGCTGGGAGGAAATATTTGCAAAAAAAAAAAATCTGATAAAGTATATCAGCTATGTATATTTTAGTATACAGAAAACTAGTATACAAAAACTTTTGACAACTTACATGAAAACATGCAACCCAATTAAAAAGTGCATCAAAGATCTTAACAGACACCTCCCCTAAGAAGACAGATGGCAAATGAGCATGTAAATATTGTACAACATCATATGCCATTAGGAGTTAACAAATTAAAAACAAGAGTCAGGCACAGTGGTGCACACCTATAGTCCCAGCTACTTGGGAGGCTGAGGCAGGAGAATGGAAAGTTGGAGGCCAGCCTAGGCATCTTGGTGAGAGTCTGTGGCAAAATAAAATAAAAAGGGCTAGAGATGTAGTTCAGAGGTAGAGTGCTTACTTAGCAAGTGCAAGGCCCTGGGTTCAATCCCCACTACAGCAAAAAACAAAACAAACAAGCAAAGACAAAAACAAGGAAATATGATTGCATGTGGTTTAGAATGGCCAAAATGTAAAATACTGGCAATGCCAAATGCTGACAAAGATGTGGAGAAATCCTTGTTGCATACTGCTGATTACACAAAATGGTACAGCCATTTTGAAGACAGTTTGGCAGTTTCACCCAAAACTAAGCATATGCTCAATGTGATCCAGCAATTGTACTTTGTGGCGTTTTTCTGAATGAGTTGGAAACATGTCCACACGAAAACCTGCACACAGATATTGATTGCAGCTTTATTCATAATTATTCAAACCTGAAAATAACCAAGATATCATTTAATAGGTGAGTGAATAAACTTTAGTATATCTGGACAAAGGAATAATATAATGCACATATGGGCATGTACCCACACATGTGTGCTCGAGTGCACACACACATACACACATGCCATAGAGGCTCGAGTGCACACACACATACACACATGCCATAGAGGGAGACATGGAGGAATCAGAAATGTGTATTACTAAGTGAAAAAAACCAATGTGAAAAACATACATATATATGATTCCAACTGCATGACATTCTGAAAAGACAAACCGTGGGCACAACATCAGTGGTTGCCAGGGGTTAGGAGCAAGAGGGAGGAAGAGGCAGAGCACAGGGGATTTTTTAGGGCAACAAAACTACTGTTTGACACTATGATGGTGGATACATATCATTACACATTTATCTAAATTCATTGAATGTTTAACACCAAGACTGAAACCTAGTGTAACCCTCGTGGTCTTTCAAAGATAATGATGTATCATTACAGGCTCATAAATTATAACAATTGTACCAATTGGGAGATGCTGATAATGGGGGAGATTGTGCATGCAGGCAGGCAAGAAACATATGCGGAATCTATGACTGTCCTCTCAATTTTGCTGAGAACTTAAACTGCTCTAAAACACAGTCTATTAAAAGACATATATTTTAACATCACTTTGGCTATAGTACAGAGATAGAAGTAAATTTGGAGATGAGAAGGAAGCTGACAAAGCAAGAATGGAGGGTAGGAGACCATTTGCAGGTCTGTCACCAGAGTCTAGCTGTGAAATCACAGGGACTCAGCACTAAGGGGCAGGGAGATGAGCCGATAGAACCAGCACAGGGGTTGGCTGTGTGGTGTGGCACACTCTCCCTCATTGCTGGGGCTGTTGAAAGAGTCATTGGTGTGTACTGCACTTGAATGGTTCTCAACCATCAGGAAGGATCTCCTGGAGGTGGGTGAGGACAGCAGATTGTCCAGGAGCTAATCAATGACCACTCCTGGCATTTGTTTTTCTTATGTCTTGCCTAAGCCTTCACTCCTGAGACAAGGGTTTTCTCAACTGCACCCTATGGGTTAAAAATGACTCAAGATTCCTGGGTCCAGGCTTCGGTTGGGCATCGAGCCTTTAACTAAGTGCTCCTGACTGACCAGCACTGGACATCCTTGTACACGTCACACTGTTTCCCTGTGGGGTAAGTTTTATTGTGTCCATATTCAGATGAAAAGGCTGAGGTTCTGAGAGATCAAGTCATATGCCTTGTGAAACAGGAATTGAAATTCAGGTCTTGATTCCCTACCCAGAGCCACAACCCCACCAGAATTCAGTGAGATGGAAAAGCAAGAGCCTGTAAGAACTTAAGAACAGAAATTTAAAAGAGGGCTGGGGATGTGGCTCAAGCGGTAGCGCGCTCGCCTGGCATGCATACGGCCCGGGTTCAATCCTCAGCACCACATACCAACAAAGATGTTGTGTCCGCCGAGAACTAAAAAGTTAATATTAAAAAAATTCTCTCTCTCTCTCCTCTCTCACTCTCTCTTTAAAAAAAATAAATTTAAAAGAAAAACAGTATCTATTGCTTTAAAAATAATTACAAAGGTTATGATTTTTAAATTTTAATTTTTAAAATAATTTCAAAGTTATAGAAAAATTATAAGAAAATATATGGGAATACTTTTCAACCAGACTCACCAATTGTTAAGTCTTCTATATTTGTGTCATACATTGCCTTTTAATTTATAAGTTTAGACCATTTCTATTTAGTGTGATTATTGACATGTCGGGTATAAATCCAATCATTTTCAACCTATCATTTTGATATTTCTACATGTTTGATTGACATTTTATTCTCCTTTTCCCTCTCTTTTTTCATTCTTTTGAACTAACTTATTGCTGGGTGGCCAGCACCTTGCCAGGGAATTCTTGCCTGCTCAGAGGGATAAGCATCCTGATAAATTGAAGTCTAGAATAATTAGTGAAGAACAAAAGACAAAGAGTCAGAAAGGATAGTTTTAAAGATGGAGCCCTGATAGGTTCAGTCGACGCAGGAGCTGGAGCTAAACAATTAGAAAATGGCTCCTGTGGTTTATTTAAGGGGGTACATCAAAAGCAAGGGTAAGGTTTCAAGAGTGGAGTCTTGCTTGGTGATGTCCTTCAGTCAGCAGGTTGATTGGCATCTTAGCAGGTCACACCCATCTCAGAGGGGCTGTGCAGCTACAGGTCACCCCATCTCTGCTGCTGTGTGGGACCTGGCAGAACATGAATAGAGCTCACAATGTCTCTGGGCAGTCAGCCAGAGGAAATGTCCACTGGAAGTTCTCAGACACCAGATTCCCCTATTCAATTAGGCAGTGATGTGTGACAGTCCACACACAGCCCACGAGTGGCTCATGACACTAACTGACTATAATTTAATTTTCCATTTAATCTCCTCCATTGGCATATTAGCTATAGCTACATGGTTTGGGGATGTTAGCTTTGGTTTATGTGCATATATCTAACTCAAATAATGTTATGCTTTGCATATAACAGCCTTTCAGCAGTATACTTCCATTTCTCCTCTCTCAATCTTTGTGCTATTGTTATAAATTTTACTTCTATGGATGCCCAATATCTTATTATTTTTGCTTTAAATGGCAGTTATCTCTTTTTCCCCCATTAACATTAATTTCCATCATTAATTTATTCAACAAACATTAAACAAGTGACTATTATGTACCCAGACAAGCACTGCTAATACCTGAGCTTTTAGACAATCAGAGGTGGGGGGTCTGAGTTTACAGGTAGCAAATATAATTCAAGAAAAGCCTGTGAGAGAAGAAGGCATTTTGTGTCTTGATTTTCATTATGGAAACAGAAGGTACAGTGAATCTGAGAAAAATCTTTGAGAGGGACATCTTAGTTTTCTAAGCAATTATCTTTTTAAAATAATCTTGTAGAAGAACTTAAATGATGAGAGAAGATCTTATGCACCTACATGTGCAATTACCATTCCTGGTGTTCTCCATTCCTTTCTGCAGATCCTGATGACGTTAGTATCATTTCCTTCTACCCAACGCCTATATTTCCTTTAAGATTTCTTATGATGTAGATGTTCTGCTGCTGAGTTCTTCCAGCTTTTATATGTCTGAAGAAATTTTTATTCCCCCCTTTATTTGTAAATGATAGTTTGTCTAGATATAGAGAAGTTGGTTGACTTTTCAGAACTTGAAAAATGTTGCTCCAAACTTTTAACTTGCATCATTTCAACATGAAGTCTGCTCTCATTCTATACTTTGTCCCATTACATCGATAACATCTTTTTTCTTAAGCTGCTTACAAACTCTTTTGCTTTTTTTTCTCAAAATACTTGAAGCTGGGTACTTTAGAAAAGAGATTTATTTGGCTTATGTTTCTGATGGTTGGAAAGTCCAACAGCACAGTGCTGGCACTGGCAAGGGCCTCCATGGTTACATCACAACATGGCCCAGAAGCAGAAAGGGAGATGGTTACCTACAGAAATTGCTGTGTGTGGCAGGGACAAGGAAGCATGAGAATGGGGAGGAGTCAGGCTCACTCTTTTAGAACAACCTGCTCTTGGGGGAACTAACCTGGTCCTGTGAGAACTATTCTAAGTGTGGCGCTCCCAGGATCTAATTATCTCTTAAAGGACCCACTTCCTCTTAAAAGATCCACCACTTTCAGTGCCACCATACTGGGGACCAAGCTTTCAACACATAAACCTTTGAGGGACCAACTATATACAAAGCATAGCAGCCACATTTAAGCAATTTGATTAAGATAATGCCTGATTGAACTTCATGTTTCTTGTGCTGGGGGGTTTGTTGACCTTCATGGATCCGGGAGTATATAGTTTTTATCACACTCAGAAAAACCTTAGCCATGATTTCTTTAATATTACTCTAGGTACCCTCTTTCTCCTGTGACTCCTTAAAGACTACCTGAAGTTGTCCCACGGATCACTGACTCCCCAGGCTTTTTTGATTTTTCTCTTTTCGTCTCTTTGGGTTTCATTCTGGCTTTGATTTTATGTGCCTGTTGCTGTGTCCTTAAATTCACTCATTTTCTGTTCTATAGTCACCAACATGCTGTTCATCCCATCTGGTATGTTTTCATCTTGGACCCAGGATGATAAAAACCGGGGGTGGTAGGTGGGGAACCTACTTATGCAACTGGGACAATCAGAGAAGGCTTCATGAAAGAGGTGGCATTTAACATCAGCATCAAATGTAGAGAGTGAAGGTATTTCAGGAACAAACCATTGTAGACAGATGAAGGAGAGGGCACCACTGGTAGAGGGTCCAGGAGAAGCCAAGGCACAGAGTGTGGATACTGGCAACCTGGAGGATGGTGCAGGGATAGGGAATGGTTTGGAAGGGTCAGTCTTCTACAATTTTAGAGGAAAAAAGAACATAAGAGACTGGAATCAAACCCCATTATAAAGCTGAAAACAAAACAGAATCAAGACTAGAATACCTGGTGGGAGTGGACTTACAAATTCCTTGCCTTCAAGTCACTTTTTCTGCTTGGTTATCAACCTGCACATCTGAAACAAAACAGCTGGACATTGCTTCTCTGTTGTTTTGGTATAAATGATCTCTGAGGTCACCTTCTGCTCTCAATGTGCATAACTCTACAAAACAAAACACCTCATTTCAGTGGCATTTGTGTGTCATAGGTGTTTTTGAGCAGGAGAGTGCATGCCTTTTAAGTAATGGATAGACGAGCATTTCTAAAGGAGTCAGGCGAATGGGTTCCCATCACAGTGGTGCTAGTGAGACTTGGAGAGGAGGCACTGCAGGCATAGATGTGTGTATTGTTCCCATTCACTGAAGAACTAGGATACTTACTCTTTTAAAGAGTATTATGAAGAAGGCATTTTTGAAAAGCTATTTTACAATGAAGAAAACACCTAATGATGGCTTCATCCCAGTGGGAAATCCCAGCTGAGGACGTGATTTACAATCCTCCTGGCTCCTTTAAGTCCTATGATGTGGTGTCTGGTAGTAAGAATGGCAGCTGACTTTGGTTAAGTTTTTACAGTGTCACTAAAAGATTCTATAACCTGTGTGAGTCTTGGAGTTTTACATTATTAAAAAAATGGAAAAATAATGACAAAAATCTTCAATTTGTGGTAAGAGTTCAGAATGATAGCATGTAATTCGAGATTTGAGTTTCATCACTGTTCCATCTGGATTTTTAAATGGAAATTGACAAACTGCTTACAAAATTTATACAGTAATATGAAAGAATAGGAAAGTCAAAACAAGTTTGCCGAAGAAGAACTGAAAGCATTAACATTTCCTGATATCAGAACTTACTAGAAAGCTAGAGGAATCAGGAAAGTGCGATTTGGTATAAAGACAGGCAAACAGATCAATTCAACAGCGTATAGAAATGGATCCACATACACATAGGCACTTGATTATTGACAAAAGTGCAAAGTAGATAGTTTTTTCATAAATGGTGTTGAAACAATTAGACATCCACATGCAAAAAAGAAAACCAACCAACCAACCAAACAAACAAAAATCCTTTGTTCACCATGACATTTAAAGTAATCCCCTCTCTTTCATGGCTTTGCTCTCTGCAGTTTTCAGGTACCCACAGAGAAATGTGGTCTGAAAATATTAAATGTAAAATTACAGAAATAAACAATTCCTATTTTTAAAATTATATACTATTCTGAGTAGTATGATGAAATCTCTAGCTATCCTGCTCTATTCCTAGGACAGGAATCATTCTTTTTTTTTCCAGTGTGTCTGCACTGTATACCCTACCCACCTGTTACTCACTCCGTAGCTGTTTGGTTAAGAGATCTGCTGTTATGATATTGCAGTGCCTGTGTTCAAGTAATCCTTATGGAATAGCCTAACACTATGTCACAACACCTTGTCATTTATCTCACTTCATCTCATCACATAGGCACTGTATCATCTCACATTATTATAAGAATGGTGAATATAGTACAATAAGATATTTTGAGAAAAATAGACTATATTCAAAGAACATTTATTGCAGTAAGTTGTTATAATTGTCCTATTTTGTTATTATTAATCTCTAGTGTGTCTTATTTATGAGCGAAATTTTATCACAATTGTATATGTCAAGGAAAATATATATATAGGGTTCAGTAGTACCATTCAAGGATGCAGCATCCAATGCGGACTTGGAATGCATCTTCTGTAGCTAAGAGGCAACTACTGTACATAAATTACATGAAATGGGTCATATACTTGAATATAAAAACTACAGCTACAAAAGTTATAGAAAAAAAAACAGGAAAAATCCAAAAATCCTTTACAAACATTTTTTCTAGATAGGACAACTAACAAACCATAAAAACAAATTGATAAATGGATTTCAGCAACATTTAAAACTTCCTCTCTTCAAAAGACACTGGTAGGAGAATTAATAGGCAAGCCACAGGCTGGAAGAAAACATTTGCAAATCATATATCAGGTTAAGGGAGGACTTTATATATTCAAAATATACAAAAACTCTCAAAACTCAATCAGACAAAATAAAAAAGAAACAAATAAAAACATGCACAATATATTTAAAGAGAGATTTCACCAATGGCAGAGAGCACCCGGGAGATAGTATAGCACACTCTACACCTCTTTGATTGGCTGCGATGACCTCACCAAGTGTTGACAAGATCATGGAATAGTGGAGTCTTCATGCAGTGATGATGGAGATGTAAAATGACATACCATTTGTAAAATAGTGGGCAGTTTCTCAAAATGTTAAATACACAACTCTCGTATACGATGCAGCCATTCCATTCCTAGGTGTTTCCCACCAGGAAGAGAAGCATGTGTCTATATAAAGTTTTGCACACAAATGTTCACAGTAGCTTTAATTGTAACAGCTCCAAACTGGACATAAACAAAGTGTCCACCAACAGGAAAAGGGATAAACAAACTGCTCTTTCCAACCATGCAATGGACACCATTCGGCAGTCAAAAGAAACGGGACCACAGATGTGAGCAACAGTATGGGTGATTCTCAGAATGATTATGCTAAATTTAAAAAGATGTATTTAAAAAATAATAAAAAGTACTCACTGTATGATTCCAGGAACCATGCATTTGGGGAATTACAAACTAAAATATAGTGATAGCAGATCTTTGGTTGTCTGGATACAGGAGGAAGGTATTACAAAAGCCCACAAGAGAACTTTTGGGTTGATGGATGTTTATTACATGGATTGTGATGTGATTTCACATATGCTGAAACTTATTAGCACTTAAAATACATGGAGTCTATTATAAGTCAGTTGTACTTCAATGAAGAAAAAATAGACGGGATTCTATGTTGCACAGACATGGATTCACATCCTACCTTTAAATCTCAGCTTCACCACTTGAAAACTGTATGACCTTAGGCAAATCACTCAACTTCTCTGAATCTAAGCATCCTCATTTATAAAATGAGGTTGATAATATTTCTACCTTCCTTATAAGACAGTTATGAATATAGACTGAAATAATGCAGGTAAGGTGCTTGGGACATAACAGGTGCTTAATGAACGTTAATTATAGTTGAAGTGCTTCCTGTAACACCTGACATTAGGTAATTGCTCAGTTAAGTCTCACCCATCTCCATCCTTATCATCTCCCATTAAACTTTCTGTGTTTCATCATAAAATTCTTGGAAAAAAAAAAAAACTCTAGAAAAGAGAGAGTTCACTTGTTACACCAGACAGAAAAGCCAGCTCCTGAGCAGGACAGTTCAGCTGGGTGTACTGTCATCTTGTCCTCACGTGGTGTGGCTGGTGTTAGCAACGTTCTCTAAGGATGGTGATCTGGCCTAAGAGGAGCTTGGCACAGTAGAGTCCCAAGCCCTCTGTTTCTCTGGGGCCCTCATGGAACTTTCCAGGTCTACAAGTGTTGGGCAGCTGTGCAGTGAGGGAGCCTCAGCTCTCCCTCTAGGGTGATACTGGCACTTTACGGAGGGTGCCCCTATTGTCCAGGAGATTTCTTTGGTCACAAAGGCTCTGCTGAAGTCTCACCATCTCTGTAAGAAAACTAGGACTAGAACTTTCATGAAAGAACAAGGCATGCTCTGTGTGGTCACAGCGGCTGAAACTTTAGCAGCAGTGGCTGGGCCAGCAGCCCCAGCACTAACTCATTCTAGCCACAAAGACGTTCCCCTCTGAGTTCAACTGTCCCTTCCTCTGAGTTTCTTGACAAAGGGCTGGAGATGGGAGGGGTAGAGCTGAGAGGCTAGGGACAGTGGCTGGGTAGTGAGCAGGTTTCAGATGCATTCACCATAAAGGGAGCTTGTTCAGCTTTTGATGGAAAGTTTGCTCTTGTGCCTAGTAGCAGGTGACCGTGCTGGTTTTAAGTGTCAGATCTGGCTCACAATAAAGACTTAATGAGAAGTAGGTTGAGCTTTGAAGGCCACACCTCTTCAAAAGGATGCCTGCAAGCATTGTCTGCAGTCAGTGTTTACAGGAATTCTAGAAGGAGGGGGGCTTAGGTCCCCCTGGGTTTCCTAAATATATCATCAGTCAGAAGCCCCCATACATTCAACAAATATTTTAAAGTTGCAGATCATGGACAAGGTTTGGAGAACCTTGGGAAAGTCACTGAATTTTTTGAACTTTAGTTTCTACCTTTGAAAAATGGGATTATACCCTGTTACTCAAAGGATCATCATGAGATGAAGTCGAATGAGATGAGATGATGTGTCATATCACAGGGTCTAGCACAGGGAAGATATTCCACAAACTTGGCCTTGACTATCATGATGAGCAGGATTAGAATCCAGGCTGGCCTAGTGTTCTCACTGGATTTGCATTAGGTGACAAGAGCCAAGGCAAAGCTGGGAGGCCTCTAGGAGCTGTACCCTTCCACATTACCCCAAATTTAGCTCCTTTCTAAACGAGGGACCCTACCTTTCACTGTTGTTTTTTTTGTTTTTTAATGACATTGTATAAATTTGAGTTACTCTTATTCATTCAACATTTATAGTCTTGAGCATTTTTCACGGGGCCAGAAGCTGGGGATGAGTGTTGCTCTGAGGCCTCAAGCAATGCACAGTCCTGAAGGAGGCAAGCGTCAGCCAGTTATAAGCACATAAGGGCACCAGAGGCCCAGGTGAGGCACCTGACCAGACTTTATGGCTCACACCCCCGCAGCTCCCTGCAGAGGCTCCTTCCCCCAGTGTGGCTCTTACTCTGCCCTCCCCTGCCTCACTATGGCCTACTGGCTCAGTCACCTGTGCAAGAGTCTCTGTCTCTGGCATCTCCCTTCCCAGTCCAGTGTGACCAAAACAGTGGTCACACTTAGAAAGAACTGACACTGCACTTCTTTGCTGAAAAACTTCAAGGACTCCACTAATTCACATGGCAGACTCTTCAGTACCACCTGACCTTCATGTCCCAGGTGACCTAGAGGGCTTCCTTTCCGTTCTGGTCAGTTTCATACTCAGACTTGTACGGTTTTCCTATCCAGTGTCTTTTACACCTCTCCTGCAGAGTCTCATTCCACTTCTGGCACCAGGAAGACCAGAATTACACACACACATACACACACACACACACACACATACACACACACACACACACACACACACACACCTTCAAGACCAAATGAGTTCTTTTACAATGAGCAGATTCATGGGGTTAATACACTTTTGTTGAACAAAGTGGTAGAAGCAACTTCCAGCACCACAACCAATATCCTGGTGGATGCAGGTAGCAGCTAGCCAGGCTCAGCCTTGCAATCTGTGCCCTGAAGTTCAGCCCAGACAGGTGGGGCACTTACTGCACATCAGGCAGTGGCACCAGAGAACACATGCATCTCAGCTACTGTCCTTGACAAGAACAAGTCTGAGGATAAACCAGATTGGCAAAGCTCTTATATCAGTGCACGAAGTAGAAAATGATGTAGACAGACATCTGCAAGGGCTCTGGTGATGCCAAGGTCACTCCCAGAGGGTCAGGGAGAGGATCAAGCGATGCTCCGTGCAGGCAGTGGGATTTGAGAAATCCCTAGGAATGAAACCATCGATTTATGGAAGGGGGCTGAGGGACCAAGGAAACAACAGCCCAAGACTGCCCTGGAAATGGGAAGAGGATAGATGGAAGGGGAGGAGAGGGGAGAAATATGAGGGACCCCCATTCCAGAGAATTTCTTTGCTTTACTTCTACTTACCTACATTTTTTGTTTAACAAATGGGACAGAGGTTTATTGGATACTATAGCTTTAGAATTAAGACACACACACACACACACACACACACACACACACACTTAAAATATTTTAAGTTCCATGCTTATAATTTATTACCAGATAAGTTGGAAATTCAGGATTTTTAAAATAGAAAACACTAGATTATGTCCAATTTACATGATTTCTCATGGATATGAAATTTAAAAAATACTTTTTTTATTCCTGCTCTAAACCACCCAAACATTTGTGATAAATTCTCTTTGCCAACTACAAAAAAATTAAATTAAATTAAGAGGCAAATAAAGTCATTTTCTGCAGCCTAGGTCCCCTCCTGCCTGACGTGGGATTCCCCTGCTGCTGGAACACAACTCAGCCCCTGGAGGGGTCCGTGCAGTGAGGTGCAGTTGGAAGGAGCTGCAGGCAGAGCTCGACCCCTCATCTCTTGATGTGAAGAGCAAAGTCACTCTGAGCACCAGGGACCATCCTCACGGGGCATCCGCAGCCCCACAAAGCCCTGGAAGGAGCTATTGAGATTTAATTGTGCAAACCCACGTGGCTGATGGGAAGGACACAGGAGGGGTCCTATGGGGCTTCTTTCCCTTTCTTCTCTTTCTTTTCTCTTTTTTATTCCTTTCCCCCTGGCTGATGGAATAAAAAGAAATGATGCTTCTGCCTGCTACAGCCTGGGGACTTTTCTTAGGGTTCTCTGTGTAGTGTTATTTGAAAAAAGACAAAACCCCGAAACAAAACACAGTTGTATGAACACAAAAGTCCAGCTCCATGGTTGAAATCTCCCTTTCCATTCCCAGGGACGGGTTTCCCAAATGAACCCCGGCTTGTCTGTTCAGACAATGGGGTCCCCAGGGAGCTGCACGTGATCAGACCAGCGAGTGAGGGGCCGGTGGGTCAGCAGCCTGGTCTCTGTGACCTCCCAGGCTCTGTGAATGGGGGAGGTGAGCTTTCTGTCTTCAGCCTGCGTCTCCTGTGATCAGATGTGATGCCAAATGCCCAATGCAGGAGGCACGGGGCATATAAGTCACCAGACCCTGATGTCACTTCCTGAGTGATTGTCTTCTCTGCGCCCTCAGGATCCTGCTGCCCTGGCACCCAGCACAGGGCCCAAGAGCACATTTGCTGAACAATAGGTGTAGGTGTGTGCACATGCTTGTGTGTGTGTCTTCTGTGTATTTTAAAAAATTTTTAAAGATTTTTTTTTGAGGGATTGAATTCAGGGGCACTGCACCACTGAGCCACACCCCCAGCCCTGTTTTGTATTTTATTTAGAGACAGGGTCTCTCTGAGTTGCCTAGCATCTTGCTTTTGCTGAGGCTGGCTTTCAAGTCTCAATCCCCCTGCCTCAGCCTCCTGAGTGGCTGGGATTATAATAGAGTACCACTTTTTAGGTTCTTTTTTAAAAACAGTATTCCTCAGTTGCTGAAATCTGAAAAACAGGTAGAACCTGGCACCAGGACCTGAAATAGGTACTTTCAGACCTGGAGGAATCTACGGGGCACCGCAGGTCAAAGCTGTGGCAGGCCACAGCTGAGGGACATATGGGAACTCCTGCATAATTATCATATCATCAGGTAACAGTGCAGATGATGTGGCTCCCAGCACACATCTTAAGCTGCTGCAGAAAAATAGAGTGCTTTCTTGCTTTTGATTCCAGGGTTTCCTCTGTAAACAGATGCTTCCCTCTTGAATAAAATTTAAGATATGTGTACCTAGGGCTTCCACATGTGGGGACGCAGGAAGTCAAGGTATGGGGTTTACGGTCACCTATGAACAGAGTAGAGAAAATTCAAAGTCCTTTGCTCCACAGATGGGGAAAGTGAGGCCTGGAAGAAACATTTACTTAGAAGAATGGACTGCAAACCTTGCTTCCTTTGTATTCCTAGCCCAGGAGGAGATCATCTTATGAAAGATCCCCCTCCCCCACTTCAAACTCTTAGGTTGTTATGATTTGGATCTGAGGTATCCCCCAAATGCTCATGTGTGAGACAATTCAAGAAGGTTTTAGGGGAGAAATTGACTGGGTTGTGAGAGTCTTAACCCAATCAGTGAGAGGCAACTGAAGGTGGGTAGTAGGTGGCTAGAGGATATGGATCACTGGGCATATGCCTTTGGGGTATATATTTGGTGAGCTGAGCTTAGTCTCTGTGCTTTCTGATCATCATGTGAGCTGCTTTCCTCTGCCACAATCTTCCACCATGATGTTCTGTCTCCCTTGAGCCCCAAGGGATGGAGCCTGCTGTCTATGGACTGAGACCTTTGAAATCATGAGTCCACAAATAAACTCTTCTTGCTATACAATTGTTCTGGTCAGATCTTTTAGGCACAGCAGTGAAAAAGCTGACTAAAACAGGTTGTTTATTGCATAAATATTCTAAGTTATCAAGTTTGGCTTTTCCCATTCTCAGGTGGCCACTGGAGAAATACTCCAGAGATTCAGGTCCCATTGGGTGGGGAAGGGTCCCATCAGCAGCAGCATAAGACAATGCCCTCAATTGTGCCTCCCTAAACAGGCCCCTTGGCCCACACTCAGGCTACATCCTCCACAGGACCTTCTGTCTACCTTGTACCTAGCACCTGGTACCTGGTACCAAGGTAGAGACTGAAGAGTAGAATCCAAATTAGCAGAGTGGCTATGTCAGGTAGCCTCAGCTCTCAGATGCTGAGGATCCAGATCTTTGGGGCAATGTTTAGCACAACAGGGATCGACTCGATTATCTGCTTTGTGTCTCTTTTCCCCTTCTCTGTCTCTTGCAAGTGACGCTGCCTTGTGAAATCACTCTGCTGGTGCTGTCCCACCACCTGGCCTCCTTGATCAGGTTGAATTCTGTGCTTCTTCAAAGCATGACTTAAGGGCTTCTCCTTCCACCATGGAACTGTGTGATGAGGTGCTTTCTCCCACTTGCCCCAGTTTCCTCATCTGTAAAATGGAGATCCAATGGCTCCACCATATAGGTTTGTTGTAAGAGCCAATAAAAGAATGACTGGTGCTTTACATAGTCATGTGGCCCAGATCTGTAGACTTGCAGGAGCCCACAGAAACCTCCTCGGCAGAAGCAATGTCAATAGACAAGACAAGCCTTCTCTTTATGCTAATGCAGTGGTTACATAATACTAGTGCAATCCTCCCCAGGTATAATGGTTGCAGAGAGGAAATCTGATTCCCCTTGGGGCTGGGGAGGGAACAGGTGCTGTGGGTGGCTGTAAGCCATCATCCCAGGATGACAAGAAGTGCTCAGTCAAATTCTTAAAATATTCTAAAAGAGAATTCTTTGAGATTGCCCAAGGTGCATGCACCATGTTTGATATAAGAGATGCATGGCCCTCTCTTGAGAATATAGGGAAATTTTTAAATGACAGATTTGAGAATCCCCATTAATTCTATATCCTGGATGTCATTCCAAAAACATGATCTAAACTACTTTTATAACTTTTTAAATTGTTGTTGGTGGTACTGACAATCGCCAGTACCAGGACCTCAAGAGTGCTAGGCAAGTGTTCTACCACTGAGCTACACCCCCCCAGGCCCTAAACCACTTTTTTTTTTTTTTTTAGGCCAGTGGGTTTCCTTTCATCAAGCTCCTGGGGCTGATTTGCTCTGAGAATAAACCAGCAGGAAGTCAGGAATCTTCCCACCTAAACCCACTTCCAATTGCCCATCAGCCTTCCCTGCTGCCTTAAAAAGCCACCATGAGAAGGCAATTCCTCTAGTCCCTCTTGGGAACCAATCAGCCAGAGAGAGAGGTCAATATCTATGACTAGTCACTGAGATGTCTCGGGGCTGAGCAGGGCAATTTTCACTTTAATGAGTATATTATTCTGCAGCTGGATCTTTTTCATTTAATAAATCTTGGATACCTTTCATTTCAGGCTTGCCATGTATGGTTTTTAGTTGCCACATAGAGAAGGAAGAACCACCCTATAATCAGAGTTGTTGGGCAGCAGTAGAGCAGCCTGGGAAGAAAGTGAGCCTTCCATCACTCACTCTGATGAAGTGGCCAAAGAGAGAGCAGCTGTAGGTTAGCGATGGCAAGGATTCCTGTACTGGGTAAGAAGGTTCTACTAACAAGAATACCTAGTTGAGCTTTACTTAACAATCACTGTGTCCCTATGCTTTTCATAGGTTATCTCTTAGGATCATCACAGAACTAACTCTATGAAATAGGTATTGTCCTTATTCCCATTAGTACAGAGGGAAAAATGGAGGCTCTGAGAAGTTAAGAAAAGTCACAGAGCTAGCGAGAGACAGAGCCTGGAATCAAACCTCTTGGGTCCAGGCTCTTGATCTTCATGCTAACATCCACCCTCAAAGGAGATCCCTAAGCAGGCACCCTACTCTTTCTGGGATTCAGGGAACCCCCATTGCCAAGGCAGCTGCCATTGGTATATTGTTAGGTGAGACCTGAGTGGCTGGTAGTGACTTAGCTAGAGAGTAAGACCCGTGAAAGATGCCCATCTTTGAGGGAAGAAGACAGTAAGAATGTCTTCTCCAGGACATGGTTATCCTTGAAGGGGCAGGAGGCCACCATCAGGATTTGCTCTCCAACTGATACCCAGGACCCTCGGGACCCTGTCCCATGAACAACTGAGATCCCCAGGTCTTGCATGCTCCTCCAGGGACTGCACCAGCCAGACCCTGGATATTTTGATCTGATATTCTTCTGATCTGTGTGCACAGGACTTAGCCCTGTGCCTGGAAGGAGATGAAACCATTCAGGACCTGGCACACCCTGTCCTAATAGCTAACTTTCTGGAAGCCAGCCAGTGCCAGGACACCTGACCCACACAGAACTGGCTCCTGGAAGACCAGAATATCATCAGTCACTCCCCAGAAAACTGCTGGGTGGGTTTCCAACAGATGCCTTTTACCGAAAGGATAGAAACAGTAGGAAAAAAATTTGCAGGCACAGATTCCTTAGGCAAACAATAGTTCTGCAATCTTCCATTTATTGAGTGCCTGCTATAAGCCAAGAACTTGACAAAATGTGACTTCTAATGTTGTTTTTGCTGCTGCTATCACTCAAACCAGGTAACATGGATGGAGCACCTATGTCAGCCCTGGGCTTCATAAGTAGTGCTGGGAATGGTTCAGTAAAGTGGTTAAAATTGAAATAGACGGCCCTTGTCTAGATTCTGGCTGTCCACTTTGTGACTGTGACCTTTATTGGACAATTAATTGAAACTTTCTGTACTATACTTTGTTTTCACCCATGAAATAGAAATAAGAAGACATAGAAAGCATAGTACTGAGCACTCAATACATATTGTCTTTTATTTTTTTATTAGCATCTCATTTATTAACAACAAAAATTGACTTGCCGCTATTATTGTTATCACTCCCTGTTTATTGATGAAATAAGAAAAGCACAGAGGGTTCCAGTAAATTTCCCAAAATTAAATAGCTAATAAATGGCAATGCCAGAATTTAAACCTAGGTTTCTCTGGCTCCAAAATGCTCACTTTTTACTGTCAACTAAACTGCCTCTGGAGACTCCTGAAGCTTAACATAAACATTCAGGAGTTCCTGACATTGTTTCTAGTCATTGATGTTATGCTGAAATGTCAAATATTCCCACTGATAGGAATAGGCGGCACATCTGGAGGAACTGCTTAAGTTGATCAAAAAGATTGAGGGCCTTCCACAAGGAATTTAAATAACACATCTTCCAAAGAAGATGTGAATGGTGGCAAGTGAGAATCCAAATGGAGTAGATTGCTGGGGTGACCCAGGGAGACCCCTAGACCAGGCAGGAGACAAACATACCCTTCTTGGTCTGCCATTAACTTGCAGCATGACCCAAGAAGTTATTAGCCATCTGTGGAGTGTTTGTGAGGTTGAGATTCAATGCTCTTCAAAAGGCCTTCCTGAGTCAATGAATATCTTCATTCAGTCACTCAACATTTTATTGACCGCTTACTTTGTACCAAAAACTATTTTAGGAGCTGGAAATGCAAAGCTAACAGCAATATGCATGTGGTCCCTGTCTTCACTGAGCTTGGAGGGGAAGAAAGAAGCAAATCAATATGGACCACAAAGTGAAGGTTGCTCCGAGAGCACAGAGCAGTAGCATCTCAAGGAAGGCTCCTGACCCAGTTCAAGGGCTGGGTGAGTTTTCCATTTCTTCTGAGAACCAAAGATGAAGTAGGAGTTAGGGTTGAGGGGGGCACTGGGAAGAGATTTCTGAGAGGAGGGCACAGATTTGTGAATTTGTGAACCTGGTATATCTGAAGAAGCAAGTGAAATTTAGTGTGACTGGGTCTCATGGACAAAGGGGAAGAAACTGGCCAGAAAAGAGACCAAAGGCAAGCAGGGCCTTGACTTCATGCCAGACCCTGTCAGTCCTATTAAGAATGGTGATTTCTATCTTTAAACCGTTCAGAGGAGCCCCAAGGGTTTTAGGCTGACTTGTAATTTGGAAAGATCACCCTGGCTCCATGGGGAGACTGAACCAGAGACAGGAGGTAGCTATTGCCACAGACACTGCAAAAGATAGTCCTGTACCTGGTGTGGAGGCAGGTCCTGGAGAAAGCAGGCAAGAGGTGAGGACAGCTGAGACGGCAAATAGGCAAGGCTTGGTCTCTGCTGCCTCAAGAGCATCCAGGAAGACTGTACCAGTGGCACCAGGCACCCTGGGCTCTGACCTCCAGCTTGGCCTCCCTGGGCCCTGAGTAAGGCCTTCTCATCTTTACTCTGAACACATGCTCCTGAGTGACATTGGCTCTCTCTGTGACATCACATCCCTCTCTTTGTGCTCCCAGCTCAGGCACTGACCTTTTGTTATCCTGAGCTCCATTTGCATCCATCTAGTCGCCAACTGGTCAACCTGCACTGGCCAGCTCTGAGCCACAATCTTAATGTGCTAAGAAGGACACTTCTGTCTCTCCCACCGCCCCCCTTCCTTTCGGGACCGTCATTTCTGCAAGCAGCACCACTCTTCAATCAGCCTGCTTTCAAACACAGGCCGCCCATAGCCATGCAGAGCCGTATGGCCCCTGCCTCATGACCGTGCATCTCTGAAACTTTGGGTTTGGCTTAGCAGGCAGCAGCGAGGGGCTGGAGGGAGAGAGCAATTATCGGCCTTCAAGACTCCGCCTGCGCTGTTGGCAGGAATGTTTTTTCCCTGGGTGTCAATACAAGCCCAGGGTCATTTTTCAGGGCCTGCCAATGGCTGTAATTGCATAGGCCTGAGTGGCTCTCCAGAGAATCCCTGCTGCTCTCCATTCTCTCCTCCCGGACACTGCTCTATAGACGCACCCCAGGCCATGGATCATGTTTTTCACATAACCCGTTAATTACTAAATAAAACAACCCAGCTTTCAACCTGATTAGCCCAGATTAATGGCCAGCAGCGGGTTTCACGTGCCTGCACAATTTATCACAGAAAAGAACTGTGTCTTTAATGATTTAGCTACCTGGCCTAGCAGGGCCTGCTCAGGGCCACAGCCCCTGAGAGGAGTTAATTGCTGTTCTTCGTTTCTGACCTGGAAAGGCCCAGGTGACAGTTCCCATTAGCCAGGCTTGGCCTGCCTGATGACAAAGGATGGCAGGAAACCCTTCCCTCCCACTTTGTTTGGAAGATATATGGAGGTCAAGTGTCCCCAGCCCCACCACCCCAGCTGCCAGCTGAAACAGGTTGAATCAACCTGTAAATTGGCATGCTTCCCTCTCCGCTCGGCCCTTTCTTCCTTCTTCGAAATGCTGAGAAAGTGAATCTTTTTGTTTTATTATTATTTTTTTTATCTTTAATTGTTAAATTTCACCAAAAAGTTTTAGGAGCAAATCAAATGAGAAAACCGGTTCATTGTTCGGATTCCTTTTTGTTACATTTTAGCTTTTCTAGGAAACAGAGTGACAGAATTTATTTAATCATTTATCACAGAAAGATCTTTTGATCAAAAGGGTTTTCAAATGTCAAAACTAGTCCCCAGCATCTGATTCAGCTGTTGTGTTTTCCAGACAAGGACACTGAGACTCAAAGGACCGGGGACTCAGATATCCCAGGTGGCCCAGAGTCAGTAGTTTACCACAGGGCATCTCTTCCCAGCAGCCAGCACTGCCAGACCAAGGCCACCAGGGGGCTGACAGGGCTTCTTGAATGTGAAGTGTGACAATACCGGAAGGGGTCATCAAAAAACTTCCTTTAGATATCTTTTTATTTACTAGTCCCTAAACGAGAGAGAGAGAGAGAGAGAGAGAGAGAGAGAGAGAGAGAGAGAGAGAGAGAGACAGAGAGAGAGAGAGAGAGAGAGACTCTTTCTTGTTTTTCTAGTGAAAAGTCCTAGCAATTATTTTGTACCAGAACGGTACAACTGTAGAACTTCCTGCAGTGGTGGGAATGTTCTGCATCTGCATTGTCCCAGATAGCGGCCACTACTCCCAGGTTTACATTATGGCCATGGTGACAAAATTTTCATTGTTGTTATACAGAAATACAATTGACTTTTCACGTTAACCTTGTATCTTATAAACTTACTGAATTAATTTATTTTCCTTTTTAATTCATGGAGTCAATTCTTTTAGAGACCTTTAAAGCTTATAGAAAAATTGAGTACAAAGAAAAATTGAATAGATGTTGGCCTCCCACATCTAAGGGTTCTACATTCATAGACTCAATCAATTACAGGTCCAAAATATTTGAAAAAAATAAAAACTGCATTAATACAGAATATGTACAAACTTTTTTCTTCTTTAACCACTACAGTACAACAAGTGTTTATACAATATTTACATTGTATTAGGTATTACACCCCATCGAGAGATGGTTTAGAGTCTCTGGAAACATGTGTATAAGCTAGATGGAAATACTATATAAGAGACTTAAGCATCCATAGGTTTTTGTGTCTGTAAAGGGGAGGGGTCCTGGAACCAATGTCCCATGGCAACCAAGTGGCAAATACAAATATTTCTCATATACTTTATCCAACTGCCTCCCCTATTAACATCTGACATTGATGCCGTACATTTGTACAACGGATGGACTCTATCAACACATCATGACTAGCTACAATTCTTAGTTTAGGACCATGTGGTCATCTGTTTTCTGAAAAATGCATACTACCTTGTATCCACCATTACATCATCATTCAGAACATTTCACTGCCCGAAAATTCCTCTGTGTTCTCCTGATTGATTCATTGTTCCCCTCTCTGCAAAACCCTGGTCACCACTGATCTTTTCATTGTCTCTATAGGTTTGCATTTTCCAGAAAGTCATATAGCTGAAGTCATATAATATGTAGCCTCTGTATATTTTAGATAACTGTCCTTTAGTGAATGTCTTTTGCAAATATTTTCTCCCAGAGTATAGATTGTTTTTTCTCATTTTCTCGACTGTCTTTTGCAGAGCAGGCATTTCTAATGTAATGAAGCTCATCTTCTCACTTCTTTCTTTCATGGATCCTGCATTTGGTGTTATTCCTATAAAGTCCTCAACAACCCAGGGTGTTCTAGATTTTCTGCTATGTTATTTTTATGGTTTTATAGTTTTGCTTTATACATTTGGATCTATGATGCTTTGAGTTAATTTTTGTTGAAATCTGTATCTAGATTCATTTTTCTTTTTTTGCATGTGATTTTCCAGTTGTTCTGGAATCATTGTTGAAAATACTATCTTTCCTCCATTGTTTTGTCTTTGTTTCTTTGTCAAAGACCAGTTGACTGTATTTATGTGGGTCTATTTCTAGTCTCTCTATTCTGTTTCATTGATCTATTTGTCTATTCTTTCTCCAATACACTGTTTTTGGTTAGTAGAACTTTATATAAAGTCCTGAAGTCAGGAAGTATAAGTCCTCCAACTTTGTCCTCCTTCAATATTGTTGGGAAGAACTCACATCTTACACTATTGAGTCTTCCTATCCACGACCATGAACTGTTTCTCCATTTCTATCACCAGAGATTTGTAGGTTTTCTACTCCATATCTTGTAAACATTTCATTATATTTATACCAATGTATTGCTCTTGGGGTATGCTAATATAAATGGCATTTTGTTTTTAATTTCAAATTCCAATTGTTTATTTTTGGTATGTATGAAAGTGTCTTGGGAGGCTGAGGCAGAAAGATTGCAAGTTTGAGGCCAGCCTCAACAACTTAGTGAGGCCCTGTCTCAAAATAAAAAATAAAAATGTTGGGGGATGTAGCTCAATGGTAAAGTGCCCTTGAATTCAATTCCCAGTACTACCAAAAAAAAAAAAAAAAAGAAGAAAAGAAAAAGAAAGAAAGGAAGAAAGGAAGAAAAATAGTTTTATTTCAATTCCAAATTGATTTACCTCTGATTTCCAAACAAACATTTGCTTTTATCATCATGATTTCCCAATTTCCTTTCCTCTTTTTTAAAAGGCCTAAATTTCAATTTAGGCAAAATAAAGTCCTTAACCCCTAACTTTATTTTCAAATCTAACCACTGCATTTAAGTGGTTGAATCAGCCTTTTCACTAAGACCATATTAAAAGTGAAGAAGGAAGAAAGCTCTTGCCCTACCCATATTCAAAGCCAAAGCAAAGACTTTGAAAGCCAAGAAGCAGTGCTGAAGGGCATGTACAGCCAATAAAGCAGTCCCACAAGGTGCCCACCTCTCAAGATATGGGTGCTTGGGCTGCTCAAATAGCCTTGGAGGAGCACCCCAGCAGATACAAGTTGATACCCCATCACCAAGTTTCACCTGCCATGAGGAGGGCAGAAGACCACACCATAGCATGAACCAGATCAAACAGGCTGTGAAGAAGCTCTGAGACATCGATGTGGCCAAGGTGAACACCCAGTCAGGCCTGATGGAGAGAAGAAGGCGTCCATTCAACTGACTCCTAATTATGATACTTTGGATGTTGCCAACAAAATCGGAATCATCTGACCAGAGACCAGTTGGTTAATTCTAAATAAATAAATACTTTTTTACCATAATAAAATAAAATAAATGACTTAAGTTATGCAAATTTCTATATGGGACTGTTAATAATTAGGAATTAATGAAGCAATCCATGTTCTAAGTGAAAATCATTCCTTCTTCCAACTCCAAATTTCCTGGAAAGAATGATTTCTTCCTCCAAAGAACTTCTTTTTAGAAGTTCCCTTAGCAAGAATCTGTTTATGATGAAATTTCTCATTTTTATTTGTCTAAAATGTCTTTAATTTGTTTTTTTTCTTGATTGATGCCTTAATTTGATTCATAATTCTTGGTTGATATTTTCTTTTGTACTTTGTCTTTCTGTTGACTTCAGAATATACAATCTGTATATTTTTTTAGATATTTCTTTTAGTTCACTAATTCTTTCTCTAGGTGTTTGTAATTCATGTTTAGAATTAATTTAGATTTTTCTCATTAATTTAGTTTTTAATTATAATAATTATATTTTCCCATGCTTAAAATCATACTTGTTTGCTTTCCATAAATGTCTGAGACTTTTTGAAAGTCTTTTGTTCCTTGCTCATGCATTTTATTCCCTCTTGCTTCCTGAAACATCTTTTATTTCCTTAGAACATACTTTAAAAAAAATCCTGTTATCTATATTCAATTTTTCATGTGTTTTAAAATTTTCAGTTGTGAGCTCATATGCAGCTGAATTTATCTGTGGGAACCCATGAGGTTTAGCTATATTTTAAGTACATGATTACAGACAGAATGTGCATTTACTTTGGCTAGGTGATCCTGGGATGCTATGATTCCAGACTAACAGTAATTCTTGGGGCTGCTGTAGTAGCTCAATGGTAGAACACTTGTTTAGCATGTGCGAGGTTTTGAATTCAATCCCTAGTGTAGTAGGGAGGTGGAAAATAGGGCAAAGAAAAGTTAATTCTTCAGGTGGCAGTTTTTAGTAAACATAGTATGAGTGTATGGATGTAATCCCTTGTGCATATGAATGATGGGTCTTATTTTCTCTTTCCCAGATGACTTTTTCTAGGCCAGCCTTTACTGAGACTATAGCTCTTGAGGATTCCTACTTTCTTTGGTGTCTCAGCTCCAATTTTCATTTTTACTAAGACTAAAATGTCTAGCCTTCTGTTCCCTGTAGGGTCATTAAAACTCAAATTTGTTTCAGAGATTGACAAACATTCTCAGGATAGCTGCACATTCAAACTCACTCTTCAGTTTTGTTTCCTGGTGACTTCTTTTACTTTCAGTTCAGTTCCGAATTCAGGTCAGCTCAACCCTGTACTTAAACGTATGCATATGCTCTAGTTTTGATCTGAAATGTGCCCCCAAAGGCCCATGTATTAAAGGTTTGTTCTCCAGAGTGCCTGATTGAGAGATGGAAGAAATTTTTAAGAGGTGGGACCTATTAGGAGGTTTTATCAAAGGATATTGTGGAAAGACTCTCTCTCTCTCTCTCTCTCTCTCTCTCTCTCTCTCTCTCTCTCTCTCTCTCTCTCTTTGGTTTCACCAAAATGTGCTACCACAGGGTCAAAGCCAAGCAAAACAACAGGGCCCATCAGTCCTCGACTGAAGCTTCTAAAACCATAAGCTGAAATTAATCTTTTGTCTTTGATTTATCTAAGGTATTATTTACAGTTATGGAAGCTGATTAGCACAGCATGTTATATTTTATCCAGAATATCTTTATTTTTAATTTCCAGAGAGGTTTCCAGTCTATTTAACTATTTTCCAAAAATGCCATTTTCTCCAGAAATATTGCTTCTTACTCTGTGTCGAATGTCACTTCTACTTTGAAGAGATAGATCGTGTTTATATTTAAAATATCTACAAGGTAGCATACTATAGACAACTACCTATTCAAGTAAAACCAATTTTTGGAAAAATTGGTTTTTTCATAAGAGAAATAAACGTGCAGCACAATTTTAAGTGCCTTGCTGTGATGTAACCTGTGGGATCTTCATGGATTCTTACCATCTGTCATTTGAAATAATTCTAAATACACTTAACTGGACACATGTGAACCAGAGCTCTTTGTAATAAGCTGAAAGTGATAGAACAAATGAGGGTTTCTCTCTTAAGCTGTCCAAGGCACAGATACCTCCCTGGCTTATCTTGGCTAAGGGTGTCATTAATGTTAATAAATGTAAATTCAACACTTTATAATCAAATAGAAATAAATGGAAGTTTTTATATTTTCTTTCCCTCATCTGGCTGGACTTGCCTCCCCAAGGGTGTAGGTATCAGGCCCCAGAAGGAAACATTGTGATTGTTACCAATGGGGGGAAAGCACCTCTAGTATTGAGTGAATTGGAGGCCAGGAATTCTGGCTCATACATCCCATAATGCGAAGGACAGACCCTATAACAAAGACTGTTTGGTTAAAGCAAAGTTGTCAGTAAACAATGAATTAAAGAGCAATTTCTCAGTGTGGCAATTTCGGTGTTTTACTTTGATTTCTCGCTGTTGCCCTTCAGGGTCCTTGTGATTCAGATACCCTGGGCTGTGCCTTCTTCTCCAGATAGTCCACACCTTGTTCAAGTGTGTCCTTCCAGGGTTTCACAGGCTTCTGGGCTTGGCCTGTGAATTGTTTTCCAGCTGAAACTTTTCTGATGGACTCTCTGCCTCTAGTCTAGAGGCTGTCACAGGGCTCCATAGAAAGCCCCTTCTCATAACTCACTTCAGGCCATTATTCAGATAACATCATTGTTTCAAACCAAAGAGACCAGCAGGCAAAGGGTAGAGGTGTTTACTTTTCTTGTAAAGCAAATTTGGGTGACTACAATGCAGTATCTCATGTGGTCTCAGGGCTCTGGTTCTAAGAGTAAAGAGAGGTGGGGTAGGCAGAAGTGTTTGGGGGTCCCAAGAATGGAAATCAACACTGTGGAGGGAGGTGTTGTGGAGAGATCTTCCAAGTCCCATATTTGAGCTGAAGAGACCCACATGGTATTTCTAAGGCTCAAAATGAGTTGGTAAACCAGGTTCAGGGCAGACAGGCAAGATGGAAGGCCAAAGAGGGTCAGAAATGGAATACAGCACTCCAAACTACCCAGACAGGGACTTTGAGACTTTTTGCTAGAAATTGGAGAGAAGCTTTTCACCTGCTCTGTTCAGTCATGTCACAACCCCAGTCCTGATCAAAAAGTGAAAGGTCAATGGACAGGGGACAATAAGCCATGGTTGCTGTTAGGTGTGTCTAGGACTCCACTCTCCTGGGGGCCAGGTGACCCATTTGCCTCTACTTCTCCTCTGGTGAACTTACTTGTCCTGAGCCCAACCTGAATCCAGATGAAGCCTAGTCCATCAGTGGCTTCCCACTTCACAGAATGTCCACCCTGGAAGGCCCTCAGATCTCATGTACTGCCTCCTTGGGTGGCATTTTATAATTGAAGACCTTGAGGAAATCACAGCACCTGGTTCCTGTTCCTAGGTATCTTTTCATTGTTGAGGAAGGTCTCTTTGGCCTGAAGGGCCTGCAAGTGGGCTTTTAGCTTGACTTCATGGGCCCTAAAAGGGAAGGGAGTTGGGTCAGAAGTGATGATGGAAGTGATCCTCCTTCATCCAGAGGAATATTTAGCCCAAACTGGAACCCAATTCTCAGCCTAAGGAAACAGATGCAGAGAGGCTTCCTAAGCCTGGATCAATGACTTTTCCCACAGTGAGCAAAAAAATCAAATCCATGTTGAACCCTCTTAAGCTGCTAATGAAAGGGAGACAGGGCTGGGGTGGGGACAGCCAGGGAGAGCAGGGGAGGCATGTATCCATTGAGCTTTTTCTGCTTATGCAATAGATCTTCATTATCTACACTGTCCTATGGTTCCCCAGGTCCCCAGGGAGATGCTTAATGACATAAACTGCTTAATAAGTGGTGACTGGTATCCCTAAAGAACTGATGGAAGAGGAGGGCAGCTGCCTTGGGTCTCCCAGTTGTGTGTCTTTCCTTTCTCACAGCTGATCTTGGAGATACTGGCCAGAAAGAAAGGCGGTGACTGTGCACACAGGCTTCCAGCACTTGCTCTGTTGGAAGGCAGCTACAGGGTAACACTGCCAGTCACTTGTCCTCAGGAAGGGAAACAAGGCCTTCAGTTTGTGTGCTCTTCAGCAAGGATTTCCTGCCTGGGCATGCTCTGCTTCATCCAGAAGTAACACTTGGTTCTTTTCTTTTCCAAACATATATATGGTGCCCACTGTGTGCCTGGTAACATTCTAGGTGCTCTATGAATAGTAACTTATTCAGCCAACATAACAGGGTTACAGAGTTAGTTGCTGTTTCTTAGTTTATTTTAATAACAGGGAAACACGTACAGAGAGGTAAAGTCTACTCAGTCTCAAGGAACATGGCAACTGTCATGCACTTCTTAGCCCTGTTCTGGGTCCAGATATGGCCTCATTTTCCCTCTGCTCTCCAGCGAAGAGCACCCTACCCATGTTCCTCTCTCTGGAGAGTCATCCTGGGCTCCTTGGTCCACATCCTGTATCTCACTGCCTCTGTTAGTCTGTGTGTAAATATTTACTGACCTCCTCTACTGTATACTCCCATCTACATATTTTCAGCTATTCATTGTCCAAGATTTTCCTCAGAGATCAAAAGTCAAGAAGAGATATTTCTCTCTCAAAAAAATGTCTTAAAAAAAGTCAAGGATTATGCATGTTGTTTATAAGATTAAAATTTTGGAACGGCCTTAATGCTTAATGGTAAGAAGTCAGTTAACAAAATGTAAAGGAGTATTGTGTCATGGTTAAAAATTCCAATTTCCAGAAGCTTTTAGTGAGGAAATATGCTAAGGGGGAAATGAGATGCACATTAGATATGTCATATGATTTTGCCTATCTTCTGTGTGAGTGGGGAAGGAAGGAGGAAGGGCATATGGGAAAGAGTATAGAATTGCTAATACTATTTAGGATCACTGTCACATGGTGATGATAAAAAGCAGACAGTTTTTAGTTTATTATTGTTTCAAAATTTGCTGTAGATAATTTACCTCCCTGTTGCCGGTACTGGGGGCTGACTGCTCCCAACAAGTCTTCCTTTTTAGTAGGTTACTGCCATCATTGTGTCCATCAAACACCATTCAGTGGGAAGTTATACACCATGGATGTAACAATATGTCAGAACATACTCTACTGTCATGTATATCGAAAAAGGACAACAATAACAACAACAAAAAAGCCATTCAATTGCTCCTTCGATGTCTCTTTTCCTTATGGAATTTTAGGCTCTATGAAAGCGTTTCTCTGATGGTTAGGATGTTGAATGTAACTTTCACATGATTTACCATGGTTCTATGTTCTTTTATAATTAAAAACAATTGGATTGTTTATTTTTTAAAATATTGACTTATGGGAGTTCTTTGTGTGTTAGCAACACAAATTCTTAGTGGGACACTTTATTATTATACATATTTTGTTCAGGGCTGTAGCTCTTTTTCATGTTTTTAAAATTTGATTTAATGAGTAGACAACAATTTTATTTTGATGAATTCAGTAATTTTGAAAATATTATGGTTAGTGATTAGTGTTATTTTAAAGAAATCTCTATGAACTCCAAGATATAAAACATATGTATAATTTTTTTAAAGACAGAGAGAGAGAATTTTTAATATTTATTTTTTAGTTTTTGGCAGACACAACATCTTTGTTCGTACGTGGTGCTGAGGTTTGAACCCAGGCCGCACGCATGCCAGGCTAGCGCGCTACCGCTTGAGCCACATCCCCAGCCATATATATATATATATATATATATATATATATATATATATATATATATATAAAACTTTTTTTTAAAGTTTTATTCAGCTTTTAGTTTTAGGTCTAAGATCCATGAGTAGTTTCGTGAATTGTATGTGATAGGAGACAGCTTTGGTTATTTCTATGTGGATGTCCATTTATTCGATTATCATTTGTTGAAAGACTTTCTTTTTGATATTGACTTTGCTTCATTGTCTGCCAACCATCAATTGATTGTATACATGAGATGTTTCTGGATTTTATTCTGTCCTTTTGATCAAATAATCTGATTACTGAATACCCTGTTTTAGTAAGGCATCCGGTCTGTTTGATCAGTTTTTGCCTCATTTGTTTTTTCCTGCGTCTTCACCTGCCTAGTAATTTTTTATTGAATGCTGGACATTTTAAATTTTATCTTGTTGGATACTGGATATTTTTGTACTCCTGTAAGTACTCTTTTGTGTCTGCTCAAGATGAATAATAGGGATCCGATTTACACTTACAGATTAATAAACTCATAATTAGAAGGTTTTCCATGCCAGTGTTTGGAAACAAGCCCTATTCCCAGTTCGAGCTCTGGGTTCTATTTCCACTGATTCTTTCAGGTGGTTCTTCCCCTGATTTGGGTACTTTTTTCATATATGTGTGCCGCAGTCCGGCTGCAGCAAAATAACCGGGGGGTGACGAATAACTTCTGTAGATTGATGCAGCAGGAATGGGAGCCGTTTATTGTAGGACAACAGAGCTATTTATCCATTTTGCACAGCTTATCTTAATTAGCATAAACTAGATACATCAATCAACCAATAAGGAATCTCCACACTTAATGGCTCGCTTTTGTTACTTCTCAAACCACTCCCTCTGACATTTTGCCAGGCACCATCCAGACTTGTTTACAAAATCTAACATTCCCCTGGCAAAATACCAGGTGTTATTTTTGACTTATTTACAGACCTTAACATATGTGCTCATCAATATTCAGCCAAAGATTCATGGAGGACTCTCTGAGACTTCGTGAGTCTCACCTCTCATGCATTCTGACACACGGCCACCGGCTGTCTTTGCTGCACAACCTGCCAGCTCCTCCTAGACTCAGGGAGACCACAGGACTCTCCCTGGGCTTTCCTTCCCTGTGTCATGGCTTGTAAGCTTCCTCTGGGAAGCAAGCTGGGGGAACGGTAGGGCTCATCTCACTTGTTTCCAGTCTCATTTTTGTCTTTCACTGATGAATGTCCAATGTCTTGAGTGCTGTCATTTAATATATATGTTGTCTATTTTTTTAGTTTTTTTTTCAGATGAAAAGGCAAATCAGGTCTCCATTACTCATCTTGACCAGAGATGAACATTTTTAAATTTTATTTGTGGTGCTGAGGATGGAACCTTGTGCATGTAAGGCAAGCACCCAACCAACTGAGCTATATCCCCAGCCCAGAAGTGAACATTCTTAAAGTGCTCAGAAATCTCACAAATTTTGATATGATGCATTTTAAATTATCAATCAAAATACTTTCATTCTTTTATGATTTATTATAGGAGCCCTGTCATTGTTTAGAAGTATGCTGCTTCATTCTGAAACATTTAGGAGACTTCCAGAACTTTGTGTTTTGGATTCCCAGTCTATTTTCACAGAGGTCACAGATCATATTCTTTTTGATTTATTACCTTCTAAGTTTACTGAAATATGCTTTATGGTCCAGAATATGATGCATCTTGTGGGTGTTACACGTACATCTGTGTTTATGTATTGATTTTAGGAATTGTGCTTTATAAATATCAATTAGGTCAATTTGGTGATAATGTTACCGTCTTATGATATCCTTACTGATATTTTTCTCCCTACTTGGTTATTATGTTTTGGATATTTGGTGTCCCCCCCAAAGCTCTTGCATATTCCATGAATATTCACAGGTGAAATGACTGGATTATGAGAGTTGTAACCTAATCAGTCCATCCTAGTTTGCATGGACTGATTGGGTGGGAGCTGTAGGCAGGTGGGGAGTGACTGGAAGAGGAGGTCATGGGGGTTGTCCTGAAAGGACTCATCTTCCCTATAGTCCCTTCTCTTCTTTGTCTCTCCTCTTCCTGGCACCATGAATGGAGTAGTGCTCCTTCATCACTCGCTTCTTCCATGATGGGCTGCCTCATCTTGGAGCAATGGACTCAGGCATCTATGGATTGAGAACTCTGAAACTGGGAGCCCCAAATAAACTTTTCTTCTAAGTTATTTTTGTCAGGTGTATGTTAGTCACAGAAATGCAAATGTAACTAACGCATTTGTTTACCAATACTGAGAAAGGAAGTGCTGATTGTGTCCATTTCCTTTTTTCAATTCTGTCAGTTTTTGCTTTATGTATTTTGAAGCTCTGTCATTATGTGCATGCAAATTTAGGATTGCTATATCTTATTGATGAATCAACTCTTTTATTATTACCATCACTTTCCTGTTTTAACATCTACATTGTCTGATATTGTAAAGGTAAAATTTCTAAGCTGATTCTAAGCTGCAAAAGCCTGAGTTAAAGTGTAAAAGACTGGGCATTGTAAAGTTTCTAAATTGCAAGGCCTGGGCTAAAAAGTAAAAGACTAGGTATTGTTAAAATTCCTCTGCTACCCCTGGAACCTGTAATCTCTGTAGCTGTTAGGACAATACTGGAACTGCCCAGTAAATATTTAGCTAAGGGCTCCAAGTAGCTCGGCACATAAGCATCCAAGCCCCAAAACCAATCAGTTTAAATGTGTACCCCGCTTAGGAGTGACCAATCACCCCTGCCCAGACTGTTCCCGCCAATGAATGTACTAATCATGTCTCAGAGTTGTTGTTCAATTTTCCCGTGCCTCAAGATGATTTGTTCTGATGTATGCAAAGCCCCCTGCCCTCTCCAAAAAGTGTACTTAAGCTCTGCTTGACCTCTGCTCTGGGCTCTGGGCTGCTCTATCTTCCTGAGTAAGCCTGGAACCTCAGCATACTAAATTAATAAATCCCCCTTGCCAATTGCATGAAGTCAGTCTCTTGTGTGGTCTCTTCCTCCGACACTCCGCTGGACCCTTACAATATCAATATCAGATTATATTACAACATTATAACAAAGCCATCCCAGCTTTATTATGATTACCATTTTTCATTAGCTTTTTCTTTTCTTTCACTTATATCCTACCTGTATCTTTATATTGAATATGAGTTTCTTGCTGGAAACAATGGTGCACACCTATAATCCAGTGACTCTGGAAGCTAACGCAGGAAGACCTCAAGCTCAAGATTAGTTTGAGCAACTTAGTGAAACCCTGTCTCAAAATAAAAAATAAAAAGGACTGGGGATATAACTCTGTCTCAAAATAAAAAATGAAAAGGACTGGGGATATAATTCAGTGATGTATTCAATCCCTAGTACTATAAAAAAAAAGATTTTTTTTGTAGATACCATGTAGATAAATATTACCTTTTTTCCCCCATCCAATTCACTACATTGGTGCATTTTCATCATTTATATTTAATATAATTAATGACATGGTTGAGTTTAAATCTACCATTTTGCTATTTGTTTTCTATTTGTTTGGGTTTTTATTTATTTCTATTTTCTCTTATCTTCTTTTGGATTGTATATCTTCTTGGTGATCTCAAAAGACACAAACCCAAATGACATAATCTCAGATGCTGAAATCACAAGAGATCAAAAAGTCTAAAATCCCTAAAGATCACAATCCCAAAAGATTAAAATCCTAAATGTTCAAATCCTAAAAATGAAATCCCCAAAAACCTCAGTTCCCACTGAAAACTAAGGAAAACAGCAGCAACAGCAACAAACAAAATAAAACAAAACAAAAGGCTTTATGAGAGGGTAGAAAGCCAACTCTGGGGAAGGGATTACTGAATTTTTAGTTGTACACAGATAGTTGCTAAGTTTTTCAATCGCATACCATTTCTGCCCCCTGCCTTCAAAAAATGCCTTTTAATGTATGATATGTCAAGATCATTGTACTGTCATGTGTAACTAATTAAAACAAATTAAAAAATAAAAATAAAAATAAATAAAATACAAAAAAATACCTTTTATAAAAGAATAAAATAATTCAACAGCTCAGCAACTCTTTGAAACAGACACTTGCTGATAGAGAGGATCTTCCAGTGTTAAAATACACTAAATGTTGAACTATTCTTGCTTAAGGATTTAACTGTTAAAGAAGATAGACTTCTTATGATTACCACTGACTTTAACATAGAAGAATTCTATGTTAAAATCCCTATTGGATTCAGAAATTCTAGAACTTATCTCCTTGCTTATGTATTTATGTGTATAAAAAAATGAATCACTTTACAAATGCTTATTTGAAAATATGCTTTGCAGAAGAAAACAGAATTCCAAACCATAATGACAGATTTGGAATTAGACACAATCAAGTGTTCTAACAGTGAATTTCAAGGTGATATCAATAATTTTTTTTTATTAAGCCTGATGAGTTTGGTGGAAAATTCAGATGAGTGGATTGGCATAGGGTATAGCAACAATAAAAACTTTTTTTTAATAAAAACTCTCACTGACACTCTGCCCACATTTCCCGAGAACACATTGCCTTCACCCGGCAATTCTCTCAGAACCCTGCAAGAACTCCACGGGAACTCTAAAGAGCAGACGCCTGATGCAGCAGGATACGCCCTAATCCTGGAGCCGCCCTATTCCCAGCAGGATCCACCCTAAACCCGGAGCCACCCTAATCCCTGAGCAGGGTCACCTTTCAACCCAAAAATGCCATGCAGTAATTCCTACTTGGCTATGGCTCTCAGCATCAATGTGTCATTTGTCTTGGTTGGTGTTCCTTCCAGTTGATGAAATTCCAAGAGCTTTCAGTGGATTGCAGCAGCATTTTCTGAAGAAGACAGTCAAATTACTAACTGGTTTGAAAACAGTTATGTGCATCATAGAACATGAAGATGTCTAGGCAATCATGTTACTGTTTGATCACCAGAATTATTTCTGCCAGATTTGTGGTCTGCATATGAGTGTATGTGGAACAGGTTTCAGTGTTCCAAAACAACACAAAAGCACAGCACAGAAGATGGGGAAAGTTCATAGGGTGTATTCATTTAATGAATAGCAAATCAGAATTTTAAAAAGAGCAGAACCTGATAGAAGATGAATGTGAGCATACTCTTCAAGGAGAGATATGTCCTTAAAGAAAAATAAAATAAAATAAAATAAAAGCAGCTGCTTTTCTTGGAGAAGGACTTCAAAATGTAGTTAGTGATCATGAAAGTCAACCAGCTGTTGTGAACCAACGTCCATGCCATTGACATATGTCATATGTCACCTTTTCTTTTAAGGTTTTCCCATCATTTTCATTGGTCAATATTATTTTTTATAATTCCCTTTTGCGATAAAATTCACCTTCACACTGGGTGCAATGGTGCATGCCTGTAATCCCAGTGGCTTGGGAGGCTGAGGTAGGAGGATCATGAGTTCAAAACCAGCCTCAACAATTTAGTGAGGCACTAAGCAAACGCAGTGAGACCATCTCTTAAAAAAAATCAACTTCACATTTTTTTCCCAATACTTGAGGTAAAAATTATTTTAATACTTTTAAATAATTCTAACTCATTTTATGCATTTTTAAAAACTAAACTCTGCAAAAGTGCATTATTACAATGTTAACTTCGTATGTAAGTACTGTGTGTGCTTGTGTGTATATATATGTGAAGAAATGTTCTTTTTGTACATTCACATTGATGAAAGTTAAAAATTCTTTAGATTTGGGTCTCTGGGCAGCTGCATATATGGTGAGATTCATCAAGGTGTTTGATCTCTCTCATTAAAAGACAGGTTGGCTATCACAGTATTTCAAAAGACAAGTTATAAAGCTGAGTGCACATAATTTTGTATCATGTGATTGTGATATGCATTTATACCTTTCACTTTTGTACCTTTTTTTATGAATATGATCCATCTGCTGATCCTCATCACTGTTTTACTGTGCAACTGTCATTCATTTACTTGATTGTTTATGTTTACAAAAATATGTATCTAATTATTGCCTATTTTATTGTATAAAGTGGCCTATGGACATAAAGAAGAATGAAATTATGGCATTTACCAGTAAATGGATGGAATTGGAGATTATCATGCTAAATGAAATAAGCCAAAAAAACCAAAGGCCAATATTGTCTCTGATATGCAGATGCTAACATACAATGAGGGGTGGGGTGGGGGGGATAGAATTTCATTGGGAATGAAGGGAAGGGAGGGGGCATAGAAATAAGACAGTAGAATGAATCAAACATAACTTTCCTATGTTCATATATGAACATATGGCCAGGGAAACTCCACATCATGTTCAACCATAACTATTAGAATAAGTTATACTCCATGTATGTGTAATATGTTAAAATACCTTCTACTGTCATATGCATCTTTTAAAAAATAATTAATTAATTAATTAACTTTTTAAAAAGTGGTCTGTGGAGTGTTCTGTCATGTTTTTATATGTTTCTTATATAAATCCCTTTTTAAAATATAAATGCCTTTTAAAGATTTTTAAAATTATTTTGTCCAGAATGATATTTTGGTGATTTTGATATTTCAGAACTTTTGATTATAAGATTATTAGATTTTATAGGCTTTGATATTTTGAGATTTTTCAACATTCAGGATTATGATGTTTAGGGTTGTCTTGGAGTTATGGCCCAAACTCAATATTGTTTAGTATTACAGTTAATCTTCATTATTGGCTATACCTTTTAAATTTATATTTTAGAACTTTCTCTAGGATTTACAACACGTATGTTTAAGTCATGGTCTACTTTCCATTTATATTTTATCACCTTATGTAAAATTTAAGAACTTTACAGGAATACACCCCTATTTCCTGCCTCCTATCTTTACAATATATGTTTTGTTTTATCATCTGTTATAAACACTATGGTACTGTCTAAACAGCCAATAATTTTTAAAGAAATTAAACACCATGAGTAAAACAAATGTGTATCCACAGATTTACCATTTATGACATTTTAATTTCTTTGGATCTGAGTTTCCATCTGTTATCTTCATCCTGCATGAAGTACTTTCCTCAATATTTTTATTTAGTGTTTTCTAGCTGATGAAAAACTCACTCAGCTTTGCTTTGGTTAAGAAAACGTCTTTATTTTTTGTCTTTAATTTTCATATTTTTCACTGGAGGTAGACTTCAGAGTTGAAAGTGTTTTTTTTTTTAAATTTTTTTGGCATCCTGATTTTTAAAAATCTGCTTCATGTCTTCAGACACCAATCCCCCATGCACCTTCAGAAACCTGCCTCTCTATGCAGCTCCTTTTTTTTCCTATTATCCTGCCCCACAAATTCCAGCCTCTTCTGTAGCCTGAGGCTTCAGCCTCTGCCTCCTCAGCTCAGAGAGAGCCCTGCTCAGCTCCAGCTCCATGATGTTAGGGGAGTCTCCTGAGTAAAAAACTGGGGTGACCATGGAACTCCCCACATGGAGTTCACTTCTCTTGGAAACCACAGTCCTCTCTTGCCTGTTGCTCAGCAACAGTTAACCTTATCTATTTTTTCCCCAGTTTATAACTTTTTAACATGAGGGAAACTTGTGTACCAGTTACTGTATCATGGCCAGACACAGAAATCCCCATGTGTTCTTAATTCTCTGCAAGATTAGCCCTCCTGATGATGCAGAGTTGCAGGGTCAATTTCTCTTAAACTATTGTAATATTCTTCAACAAAGGCCCTTTCCTTAAAGCAAGGAAGTCATGAAGTCACGTATCTCTCAGCCTTGGATGACTGAGTGATTTAACTGAGAAGGTATGTCAGGATTAACTAGAAACTCACTAGCACATATGATAAGAGAGAAATGCGTGCTTCCTTACTCAACAGAATCTATTCTGACTACAAACTCCCCCAAAGGGAGATATTCAGCCCAGGGCAGACTGACTCTTCTAATTTTCTTTCTTACACCTCGGAAATAAATGTGACGTCAGAGTACATGAAACCATCCTTTTCAATTATGCACACCACCATCTGGCAGACCCCTCAATTTAGGTTAACAGAAAATTGAGCTGTATCAAAGACAAATGGCCACAGAAATCTTCAGATACCTGCCTCAGCATGTCACTACCTCACCGCCCAGCGCCGCTGATCTCACCTGCTATTCTTTCTTTCAGAACACTGGAAACGATGTGTAGTCACACGTATACCTGTGGCTTCCTTTTCACCTGCTCCAATAGGTAAGAAGCACCACGAGGGCAAAACCTTTGTCTGTGGCCCGGGTCTAGCAGAGTCACTGATACTCAGCATCCCCCCCTTATCCACATTGTTACCTTCCATGGTTTCAGTTGCCCAAGGTCAACCACAGTCTGGAATTATTAAGTGGAAAAATCCAGAACTAAAACCACTCATAAGTTTTAATTGTGCACCATCCTGAGCAATGTGATAAAATCTCGGGCCATCCCAGCACACCTGGGAAGTGAATTGTCCATTCATCCAGCGTATTCACCCTGTATGTCACCTGCCCATCAGCCACAAAATAGCTATCTCCAGTATCAAGTTGACGGTCACAGCATGTCAGGACTTGTGTTCAAGGAAAATTTGAGTAGTGATGCGGCAATTTTATTGCAGTATATGATTGTAACTGCTCTATTCTATTATTAGTTATTACTATCAATCTCTTCCTGAGCTTGCTTTATTAACTGAATTTTATCATGGTTTGCATGATTAGAGAAAAAAAAACATGGTATATATAGGGTTTGGGTTCTATTGATGATTGTAGTCATCCACTGGGGGTCCTGGAACTATTCCCCACAGATAACGGAGGATTCTTATACAGAAGGATCTAAGAACTATTTGTTGAACGAAGGAATAAATAAGTGAATCCATAAAAACAGATCCTTTTGGAACGATACGAAAACGAATTAAAAACAAATAATTAGCTCCTAAATTATACCCGCAGTTTTTATTCTTCAAGACACCAAGGCCTTTCTGGATAGATATGACTGTTTTGCTGAAAACAAGTTGTTCCTGGAGAATCAAAAGATGTTGCTGCTTCTGAGAACCAGGCATGAAGACATCTGCCCTTTCCACAGAGGCAGTCTTGGTCCAGTCAGGCTTCTTTGGGAATGGATTTTGCCCCCAGGCTCTACTCCTGGATTGGCCTTCCCCAGCAGGAGCATGTACCTGAAAGGGTGTCTTGCTGTCTGTGGGAGGGCTCAGCAGGCATGGGTTTTGATGACTCCCACAACATGAAAGATTCCACAAGTGGTCCCGAGAACACCTTGTCCTCTCTTGGATGTAGTGGCCAAGGAAAACAAGAGCAAAGCCCAGGCATTCTTGGAAGAGGACCTTGCCCCGGAACACTAAGGATCACTTGGTCTGTATTTCCCTTCTTCTGGGCAGGGAAACAGTCTAGGATCCAAGATGGGACAGAAAAAAAACCAGGGACACCTAATGAGCAAAGAATAGTACTTGGACTATTTCCAGGCCCTCGACCTTAGTTCAGGTTCTTACTGATCATTCGTTCCTCCTTCCTCTACCCTGTCCACTCACCCCTGCCAACAGAGCTGGGTGGTTTATTTGGGATCACCTTATACTCCCAAGAAAGAGCATGATACTTTCCAGTTCAGGGTGACTGGAGAAAGTCAAAAAAGATTTTCATTTTTGGCAATAGTCCTAGGACAGGGAAATGAGACCTCCACCAAAAGCCTAATGACTGCTTAGAATCCGAAAGGACCCTACTAGGGAACACGATAGGATGGAGAGACAAGCAGCCCAGCAATCCAGGGGTCTGAGGATGTGCTGCCCTTGATCCACTGTGCGAACAAGGGGAGACCTTTCCTTTCCCTGCCTCCTAGTTTCATCGTATGTAAAATAACGGACTGGACTCCATCGGGGACCGACTCTCTACCATTCCATCTTAACATGCCATTCTAAACAGCGGCCTTCATGGAACGCCACTTATTTGTAGAATCTCTCTTTCTCTGTGTATCCTCAGAAACAGAAAAGATTTCCTTGTCCCTAAAGAACAATGCAAACAGAGGCCTACGTGTGCATCCCAAACACATAACCTGAGAAATCTGGGGACATCCTGGAGAAGTCCACAAAGGTATTGCAGTCCCTAGGTCATATTCTCAGAGTCTTCTGTTGAGAACTCCCAAAGTGGACCAGAGGGAAGATTGGGCCTGGGATGCGAGGAGGGCTTTCTTCCTAGGACTCTGCCGCCCTGCGGGCTCACAGGGCTAGACACGGCTGCAGAGGGAGGAGAGGCCTAGACAAAAGTTGGAACGACTAGTCTTCCCTCTTCCCCTCATGGTTGTCATCCCAGGCATTTTCCTCTCCTAAATCCTCAGTTTTCCCTTTTCTATTAGATCCGTGTCAACAGCCTAAACAGAAATCAAACAGGATCTCAAATGTCCCTTCCTCTACCCCTTTCCTGCCAAACCACCTTGAGACAGTTATCTTCTCATTTCATCACCAAATTCCCCTTAAAATCTCTTTTTGACCCTCTGCTGGGCCTCCCCACCCACTTTCTATCCCAACTATTCTTACCAACGTCACCAAGGGTCTCCCTGTGACTAAATTCCATAGTTGGTGCTTGCCTTTTATTTTTCTTGACTGTCAGCAGCCACCTCGCCCAAGGAATCACTCCTTGAAATTCTCTTTCAGTTGGCTGCCTGGACACCATAACCTCCTGCTTTGATCCTCTGGGATCATTCTGCCCAGTCTCTTACGTACCGCCCTCCTCATCGCCCAACTGATCTCTGGGTTTGGAACTCCTCTTTCCACACTTACCCCCTACTGAGCTCACTATTCTCACAGCTTTCAGTAATATCCTTCCAAACTTATATCTCCAGCTACATTTGTTTCCCTTTGTAACTGTAGCAAATTGCCGTAAACTTAGTGGCTTGAAATAACACAAATTTCGTTTAGTAATTCTGGAGGTCAGAATCTTATGGAGCTCAAAATCAACATGTCCACAAAGCCAATTTCTTCTGGAGGCTTTGGGGAGAGTCCAGTCCTCCCACTTTGGGAGGATGCCAGCATTCCTCAGCTTGGGACCACATCACTCTAATCTCCGACTCTGTCATCCACTCCATCACCTTCTCCTCTGACTCTTGCTCTTCTGGCATCCCCCTCAAAAGAGCCACTCAGATCACACTTGGATCATCCCCATCCCAAGGTCTTCAAATTCACCTGCAGAATTTCTTTTTCCATATAAAGTAATATTCATGGGTTCTGGGGATTAGAATGCAGACATATTTGGGGGGATATTAATGAGCATCCCATTTAGCCTAGACCCCTAATATAGTTTGATTTTATCTCCCTGAAAGTACATAGTGGAAGTTAAATCCCATTTAACAGTGTTGAGAGATGGGTCTTTGGAAGGTGGTGAGGTCCTGAGGCTCTGCCCTCCTGCTGGGTGAATGCTGTTACCACAGGAGCTGTGCGAGTAGGTTCCTGGTAAAGGAGTGAATCTGGCCTCCCTCCCTTCTCCCTCTCTCACCATCAATACCTTATTATGATGCAGCAAATAAGGCCCTCACCAGGGGCAGCTTCCCCGTCTTGGACTTCCCAGCCTGGGGAACCATGACACAATTTCTGTTTAGCAATGACCCTGTCTGTGACAGTCTCCTATAGCAGCACAAAACCAACTCAGATGAACTCCCTCTAACTGTGGATGTGGATACCAGTCACCTCTTCTGCCACGTGGCTACGATGATGGGAAAAGGGCTGCTGTGCCTGTCGTCCCCTCTCCTCAGGTTCCACCAATCCCTTCCTCCTTATTGTCCAGCCCCAAAACTTCACAGGTTCCCTTCAGTACCCCACTTCTCTTTCTTTATTCCCCTACCCCCCCCCCAACACACACACACCATATACAATTTCAGCATCAAATTCTGTTCTCTCTTTTCAAAATATACCAGAATCCTCTCACTTCACGTATCTCAGTGCCATCAGCCTGTCTCAACTCATCATGAGTGTCATGCTCGCCTGATTGTCCGGACAGCCTCCGACTGTCTGCATGCCCGCTGTGGTCTGTGTGCCTCACGACAGCCTGGATGAGCCTGTTAAAACCCAGCCGGATCATGCCATTCTTCTTAGGGTCCCTATTCACTAATAGCCCACCAGGCCCTCCATGACCTGTGCCCCTCACATCTCGCCCCTCTTTCCCTCCTTCCTCGCTCATTCCCCCCGCCCCCGCCCCACCACACTCCTTTCCTGGGTCATGCCCAGGACCTTCACATTGCTCCCCCAGTTGTTGCTGTCTGTTAGTCTATTTTACATAGCTATTTCATTGTTTTTGTTTTCCCTCTTCACATTGTTTGTTCTCTAAACTATAAATTCCATGAGGATGTGCATTTTGGTCTGCTTTTGTTTTTTCTATAACCAAGAACAAGCCTAGCATATCAAAGGACTTGATTAATATTGGTTGAATGAATGAAAGGAGATTTATTCCCATGCAGATGCACAGTAGGTCAGAGAAATGTGATTTATGACATTTATACTTTAATCCTATTATCAAACATTTGCTGGGGTCTGCCCTGAGCCTACTCCTCAAGGAACTCCCCATCTTGGAGGGGAGACATATGTGCAATAACCTAATTCTGATGCTACATTTTAATACTTATAAGTGCTCTAGTAAGAGCTCAAAGTGTAATGGAGCTACAGTGGAAGGAGAGAGATGCTCTACCTTGCTGGTGGCTTTGGGTGATTGGAAACGGCTTCATGGAGGAGGTAACATTTGATATGTGCACAGTTGTGCTGTGCTGTGGTGTGAATGTTCCCACCAAAACTTACTTTAAATTTTAATCTCCATTGTGGTCATTAAGAGGTGGGATCAGGTGAGACTTTTAAGAAGTGATGAGGTCATGAGGGCAGGATTAATCCATTGGTGGATTAATGTGTTAATGATTATCTCTAGAGGTCTGCTATATAAGCCACTTTGGCTGTTTCTTGGCTATGCCTGTCTCACCATGTAACACCCTGTGCTTCCCTGGGACTCTCCATCAGCAAGAGGACCCTCACTAGATACAGCCCCTTGACCTTGGACTTACAGTTTCCAGTCATATTTCTTTATAATTTTCTCAACCTCAGGTATTCAGTAATAGCAATAGAGAACAGACTAATATCTCCTGTGAGCATGATAGCCACAGCTCTGCACCTACTGGCCTGACGGAGGAAAGGCCACAGTTAAGCAGAGCTTGACATCCTCTGCTCCTTGGGCCATCCCAGAGGACTCTGGGGAGAAGACCCAAACCATCACATCTGCCAGGCAGAAGGCACTGCCTTTGGTAAAGTCAGAGTGGATGTAGGGGCTTCCTGAGGTTGTCCCCAAGAGTCTGGGGAGAATCTGGGCAGGAGATCAGAGCCCTGCCAGGGAGGAGCCAGGCAGGAGACAGGCCTGTGGGGCTGTGTGGAATCTGGGCCCTGGGCTCTGTTATGAGGGCTAAAAAGAGTGTCATTCAAGAGCAAAGATAGAGTAACAGGCCATGCATTTCTCAATAGCTCCCCTATCTCTTTCTCCTGGTGGCCATGAAGTTCCATTTGTCCACAAGAGGTGGAGGTTTTGTGAAAAAACATCTGACTGGTGGCCCCGGCTATCTCAAATCTGACCTTCTGTTCCCATTTCAGGCTTCAGAGTGGAGTCATTGTTTGCATTGCTTGTTTTTTATTTTCTTCTTCATTTACCCCAAATGTCTTTAGAGGCCAAAGCAGAAGCAATGAATGTGGGGGTTTGATTTTAGAATTGCTTGGTTTTCTAACTGCCCTTTCCTCTCTTGCTGATTTCTTGTGATCACTGGGCTCCAGTGTAGGTTTGAGTGTGGTATGAACCTGGACCATGATGGGGGAGATGCTCCTGTGTAGATCCACCTCTGCACTGTGCAGAGATGGTGGTTGATGAGCACTGTCAGAGTCCCTGGAACAGCTCTGGACTCTGTGAGTCTGTGAAAGAAAGGTGGTCCCAGTGGAAGACAGTGACAACACGGGGTTTGGTTCAGGTTTCTGGGCTGCTGACTGAGTTCACCTACTTCAGGGGCAGCCTGCGTTGAGTGGTGCGCACAGTGAGGAGGGCTCAGTTGGCATACAGGAGACGGGCAGGTGAGGTGGAAGGCCCTCACCTACTTTGTGGTGCTCCTGGGGTGAGAGCCAGTGTGCTGACCGCCTTGCAGAGATCACAGGCCACCATCTACCCAGCCCCACACTGGGTTCAAGCCCTCCCCCTGGAGAGACCATAACCACACTCTATTCCGTATCAGTCTGTGAGTCTGCTTCCAGCTGGCAATGAAGACAAAGAAAGAGAATCTTTAAAGACCCCTATCCAGGCATCAAGACCACCATGCTGATCTGGACCATTGCTCTGCAAGTGGAACAGAAGTGACCTTACATTCACCTCTTTACTCATATTAAGTGACAACTGGTATGCTGACCTTCCATCTCTTCATTCATGACAGGGATGGTTTATATAAATAACTTACCAGAGGTGGTATAGGAGATGCAGAGAATCAGTAAATCCCCCGAAATCCCCTTTATGAGTTAACTCCTAGACACAGATGTTATGAGCAGGTATAAAATGCAGTGTTTGAAGAGGCCATAAAGATAGAGAGGTGGGATTGAGAAAGAGTAGAAGACAGAGGACCCAGCTGAGGAAGAAGGGGCAAATCTGAGAGAGCAGGCCGATCTCAGCAAGCTGTTGTTTTGTACCTTAGCCCTGGACCAGCCCATTGTAGGAGACCCAGGGATGAAACCAGCAGCTGTCAAGCTGAACACAAGCTGGCCCATGATCTCCATGTTGATAACTTATTTTAAATATTTTATTTAATTTTACAGTAAAAAATCCATGAACCAAACACCAAAAGACAAAACAAAAATAGCAAAATCTTTTTTCCCTTGAAGGGTACCATCTGTAGCCTCCTGAGATTCTTCTAACTTACATACATACTTCAAATAGGTAAAGGGGAGCTGTACTGCATCTGTTGGAATCCCAGCTCTGCCATTTCCCAGTTCTCTGTGGGATGGACAACTATCTTAACTTCTCTGTGCTTCAGTTTCCTCATCTTCAAGAGGGAGATAATAATGGAATCTACTTTTCAAGAATAAATGAAAGAATGTATATCTTCCTTACATCCTTTCATTTATTCTTGAAGATATACATTCGATCAACAAATATATGAAAAAGTGTTCAACATCTCTTGTAATTGGAGAAATGCAAATCAAAACTACTCTAAGATTTCATCTCATATCAGACAGAATGTAGTTTTCAAGAATATAGACAACAATAAACATTGGCGAGGACGTGGGGGAAAGTGCATACTCACACATTGCTGGTAGGACTGCAAATTGGTGTAACCAATATGGAAAGCAGTATGGAGATTCCTTAGAAAACTTGGAATGAAATCCCCATTTGACCCAGCTATCCCACTACTGGGTCTATACCCAAAGGACTTAAAATCAGCATATTACAATCATACAGCCACATCAATGTTCATAGCAGCTCAATTCACAATAGCTAAACTATGGAAGCAACCTAGATGCCCTTCAACAGATGAATGGATAAAGAAACTATGGTATATATACACAATGGAATATTACTCAGCATTAAAAGAGAATAAAATTATGGCATTTGCAGGTAATGGATGGAGTTGGAGAATATCATGCTAAGTGAGGTAAGCCAATCCCTCAAAACCAAAGGCCGAATGTTCTCCCTGATAAGTGGATGCTGATCCATACTGAGGAGGGGACAGGCATAAAAATGGAGGAACTTTGACTGGACAAAGGGGAGGGTGCATGGTGGCAGGAAAGATGGTGGAATGAGATGGACATCATTACCCTAGGTACATATATGACTGCACATATGGTGCAATGCTACATCATATACAACCAAAGAAATGAAAAGTTGTGCTGCAATTGTGTACAATGAATCAAAATGCATTCTGCTGTCATATATACTTAATTAAGATAAATTAATTAATTTTTTTAAAAAAAAGAATGAATGAAAGTTTTTGAGATTCTTAGAATGGTCTGGTAGATGGATGTGAAATAAAATCAGTACCACCCATGGATTCACCAGCCTCCCACCTCCCCCGCTAGGCCTTCCCTGACTCCTCCAGTAGGGTGAGCCACCCTCCCTGAGCACTCCATCCATGGGCTTGCTTAATAAACCCCATGCCTCTCTTCCAAAGTGACCCTCTATGGCCAGGAGTACACAGGCTTTGCCTCTGTGCAGGTCCCAGTATGTGATTGCTATTTCTCATGCCTGAAGCTCTCCCTGGGCAAGGCATGTGTATTATATCTCCATGTCCCCTAGGCCCTCGGGGTACCTGGAACACAGAAAGGATTTAGTAAATTCTGTTGAAAATAAAACTTTCTCCCACCTAATGATTGCTGGTACCACCTTTCCCATTAATTTCACAGCAGCCTCAGAAACTCAGCCCTAGAGAAGAGATGTGCTCATCCCAGTTTCAGTGAGCGGCTAGCCAGGGTATGGAAGAGATCTCAGTCTGGGGTACTCTTGTGAGGGTCTTGCCCTAACACTTTTCACTATTTCTTATTTTAAAGTCTCCATTCCTCTCCAGGCTTGTTCTAGCCTGTCTCTGTGCCCTGCTTATAGGAGGTGGTAGTTCAGTTTCTAGAAGCACAGTGGGTCAGGCAGGCCTTGGAGAGGTGGCCTGGTTTCTCCTCTGGGCACTAGGCCATGGCCAGCTATCAGAACAGAGCTGCAAGCAGCCATGGGGACTTTCAGACCCAGATGCTACTGTATCTCTGTGTCATGACATCCCCAGCAAGCGGGCAATCTGTGTGACAGACATCCTGGCCTTTACCCATTCTTCAGCTTCTCTGAACCTGTTCTCCAGGCCCCTGGGGTGGGGTGGGGATTCCTATGGTACCTGGTAGTTGGTAATTAGGAAGAAAACAAGCAAAGAGAAGTGTGTTTTTGTTTTTGTTTAGGTTTCTTTTCTTTTCTTTCTTTTTCTTCTCTTTTTTTTTTTTTTTTTTTTGGCTACATCAAAATGCTTCTAGTTTCCAAATGGCCACATGGAGATGCAGTGGCCCCTGTAGCCTGCCTCTGCTTCTGGCTGCTGGGAACTCAGGGCTGAGTGCACCATCAACTGTGTGGGGAAAGGTTGCTACGGACTTGTGACCGGGGCTGAGCAGGAGCTAGATTTGTACCTACATGTCACCTATCACTTGATGAACCACTTCCTCATTCATTATTCATCTGACCTCATAGCTCTCTGGCTAGGTCAGCAGGATATTACTAGGGATAAAACTGAATTTTAAAAAATCTCAGTAAGTTTACAGGGCCATGACCCTTAAACATGATCCCTGATGTGAAAACTGCAGCCCGTGATGGAGATGGTGGAGTCAATCCAAAAAAACGAAATGTGACTTGGTGTGGAGCCAGCACACCTGGCTTCTTTCTAGTCCCACTTAGGGAATGAACTTGGGCAAGGCACAACCCCATCTGGGCCTCAGTTTTCCTACCTGTAAAATTTGGTTTATGATCTCCAATGTTTTGCCTCGCTATCTGGAAAGGCTATATTAACATGCAAACTTCTAGAGTTATTATATTTCTAAGAGTGAATCCTCCTACAGACATACACCTTTATCTCTCCTCCCAAACACACATACTCTCTGAAGAAGGGCAAATGTCATTATTAAAATCAACAAATTAAACATGTCCTCACTTGCTGGTAAATCAGCAGTGAATACATCTACCTTAAGTGTCTGTGGTAGTCCATTTTGTATTGTCACTACAAAATATCAGGGTAAAAGGAAGAGAATCTTATTTGGCTTATGATTTGGGAGACTGAAAAGTTCATACTTGACACAGCTGGGGTGTCATGGTGTGTCTGAGCATGGTGCTTGGCATCACTGGGCAGGGCAGCCTGGGAGACCAAACTTGTGGGGTAGCCTTGATTGATAACATTCTGCTCTTGAGGTAACTAATCCTGTCTTGCCAGATGAGCAGGAAAGTGCTATCCCCCTGGCCTAATGACCTCCCCCTGGGCCCAACCTCTTAAGGTCCCACCACTCCTCACTACTGTTCCTCTGGGGACAAAGCTTCTAGCACATGAAACTTGGAAAAAAAAATAATCAAACCATAGCAGTAACTTCTATGTGTGACTTTCTTTTTAAATTGATAGCACCTGTGCTCACAAGTTTCTCCCAGAACATGAAAAGGGTTGTCAGAAGATGAGGTGATGTCCAGAGAACCCCATGGTACCTGTACATTTGAAATCTTTGAGGCGACCTCAGAAATTGATGGTCCCACCATTTTCTTGTTGGCCACAAAAGAGAAGGGCAGGGGAAAATGGACCCAGAGCTCTCCTGTTCCATGGTTGGGACCATCTGTTGCTATACAGATGGCCCCTTCTTTCTAGGTCCTCTGCTGGTCAGGAGAACAGACGGTCCAAGGCTTCCCTGTTCATTTTCATGGTCCAGCTCTGCTCAGGGCAGCGAGAGTGGTAGACTACTATATACATCAGCCCTGAATTGTGTTACAAATTTCATCTTAACCTACAAATACTCTGGGAAGCAAAAATAAAATAAAATAAGCAGAATCTCAGTCAATCAATTCATCATGTTCAAAAATGTATAGTTGATAGAGTGCTAGACTCTGTCCAAATAGCAACTGCCCTCAACTCCCTCCACAAAACACAAGGTTGAAAATCTGGACTTTCAGCATATATCTATCATCAATGAACCAAACAGTTAACACATTCCTTTTCACTGGACTGAAACTGATCCATATTAAAGTAAGATGGAGAAAAGTTTGATTTCATTTAAAAAATAGAGATAGAAGTAACATTATAAGAGTCAAAACTTATTGTTTATAAAATGTAATATGTACCATTTAAAACAATATGGTTGTGACAGCATTATATTATGATAATGCTGAAAAGAATTTATTAACACAAAATGAGAATTCATGGAGTGAGCAAAATTAGATTCATTACTGTTGAACTTAACAGTATTGTTTTTTTTATTAAATATTTATTTTTTTTAGTTTTAGGTGGACACAATATCTTTATTTTGTTTTTAAGTGGTGCTGAGAATCGAACCCAGTGCCTCACGCATGCTAGGAGAGCGCACTACCACTTGAGCCACATCCCCAGCCCAGTATTGTTTTTTTTTTCAATTTAATTTAATGTTCGAAGTCCTTATTTATGTACTATTGTAGCCCTTGAAAAAAATTATAACTAACATACATTGGTTATAGACTAGTGAAAGAGAGATATCAGTATAAATTAGTAAAAGTAAGTTGTTATATCTCAAAACAGATATAAAGCTTTTTTTTTTTTTCTTTTTGGTACCAGGAATTGAACCCTGGGTGATTAATCACTGAGCCACATCCCCATCCCTTTTATTTTTTATTTTGAGGCAGGGTCCCACTAAATTGATTAAGGCTTCACTAACTTGCTGAGGCTGGCTTTGAACTTTGGATCCTGCTGCCTCAGCCTCCTCAGTAGCTGGGATTACAAGGGTGTGGGACCACTCCTGGCATAAAACATATATTTTCACTCTGTTAATAGAAATGTTAAATTCTATAAGAGGTATTTGTTTTGAGATAGCTGTCCCAGAAAAAGGAATGGATTTAGTGATCTAATTTGTGTAACTTCGAGAGCTCTCATTTAATATAGAAAAAAAAAAAAAAGAACCACTTAATTTTGTGGCTCCTAAAAATGAGAACAAGATCATCATAGAAATTCTTACAACTACCTCAAGGGAATATGCATTTTTGAAAGAATGAAGAGGACTGAAGGAGGACAGATATACAGAGGCAGCCCTTGGGGACGATTCTGAGGAGCCTGGGGGTCTGGGATACTGGGAACTGGGGAGTGCAGCGATGGAGTCTTCCCTGCTCCTGCTTTCTGGTAAACCCAGGGCCTGACAGAGCAGTGACCCAGACCCCTGCCTTCCAAACAATAGCACAGGTGACAGAAGCCATCAGCCACAGTCCATTTTCCACTGACAAGATTTTTTAAAACAAGGCTGTTCAAAACTCAGGAATCCAAACCCCCGGGTCCATGTACCAAAGCCACAGTACCTGCACCTGCCACTGTCTCGTATAGCTCATGTCTTTCCTGTGTGGGACACAAAGGGAAGACATACAGGATGTCTACAGAAACTCCACGCTCACCTGGGAATCTTTCATGTAACAATCCTCAAGTGTTTCACTTTTATGGAAGAAGCTGGAGAGGCAAGGTCAATGGCTTACCTAGGGACATGAGGCAGAGAAAACAGAAATGACAAGCTTTCCTCACCTTGTTGCGTCCCATTTCTTTCCTAGGATGCACAAAGCAACTGATGAAAGAACATTTTTCCTTTTCTTATCCTTTTTGATGCTTGGGAAAAGTGCAGACACAGGGACCAATTTCTTTCTCAAAGATTCAATGTACAAGACCCCTAGAGGATCTCTCCATCGATGAAATCCACGTCTCACCTTCCCTCTCCTTATGGTGGTGATGGTTACTCTAGCAGTAGTATTTGTGGGGCTTTCTCTCTGATTTTTGAGGTGGAAGGCCACTCCTTCCCCATATCTTAATGGGCGATGGCACCAGAGAAGGAGCGGTCCTGTGAGGAATGGTCAGCAGGGCCCCAGCCCGTGCTGGGCTTAATATTCTGTTTAAGAGCCTGATGGTGGCTACTATTTGTTTTAACCATCTCTGGCTCCCTCTAACAATTCCCTCTAAGCCAGACAGTTAAAATAAGGTCCTCATAAACTCCTTCAGCTTGAGAGTTCCCAGGAGGGGGATGTTAATTTTATTGACAAATTTCAGTGTCCCAAAGACCAAGGTCTTAATTCTTTGTGCAAACTCTTGGGTCCTGAGTTTGCCTGCTCCCCTTGTGCCCCTAATTAGTCTTGTCATGAGTTCCTTCACTATTGTTTTAATAGTCTTATGCCCTGGGAGCCAAAGGGCCCTTTGGGATGAATCATGTTGTATTTGTATATATTTTTAAAAAATGGTCATCACCCCCCTTGCTGTGGCCGCCATCATTTCTCAGTGGAGGTGTTGCCATAGAGATGTTGTCTGATCCATCTCTATTGATACCCCCTTGAAAGGGGGCCCTGAATAGCCACTGAGGTAGGTAAATGTATGCAGTGACATTGAGCGGATGATTCTATTCTGAAAAATTCCAGCACCATTTGTTTCTGTGCTTGTCTGAGGGCTGGGACACGGTGTTGGGTTTTGTTGCACGTGCTACCCTCACAGGCCTGGAGTTAATGCAAGCCTTGTTTGGAGCCACTGAAGCAGAAATTTCTCTGCTGCTGAGGACAAAAGCTTCACAGGCCACCTCGGAGGCCGCTTTGGGAAGGCAGTGTCTCCGGGGCTCCCAAAGGAAATGGGAGATAACTGGGAACATGGAGAAGCACCCCCAGAGCTCCCAGCCCTCCGACACTACCCGACACATCTGGCCCCGAGAGTCTTCTCTGGGGAGGTGCTGGCTTCACCAATCAGAGGTTTTAATTCAATTTGCCCTTTTTCCAGCCTGTTGAGAAAAATCATCTTGAAGCTGCATGTGCTGCTCTGTCTGTAGTGAGAAGTGGGTATTTGCACAGCTCTTTGCTCGGTCTTTTCTCTCTCGTGCACTGGGAGAAGCCCCCTCAGGAAAGTCGATCATGGTATCTTGGGTACAGACCTGTGCATTGAGACCAGATGACACCCAAATCCTCTTCCTGCTCTGAGGAAGAGAATGGAGGAAGAGGTAGAAAGAATTTATCAAGTGCTCTGGATCAGCATCTGGCACTTGGTAAGTCATAATAAATGAGATTTATTGAACACATGAACAAAAAAAAAAAAGAAAATGAATGTTTCAAACCAAGTACTGTGCCAGGACCCCCCGACCCCCCCACCACACACAAAGGAATTAAGTGACTTGCTCAAGACCACACACAAGCTGAGGTGAGTGGTGACTCCGGAACTTGAGTCTGGGTCTTTGACACCAAGTTCAGTGCTCCCTCCCCTGACCACAGCAGCTCTGCCTCCTGAATCTTCATTTGGTGCCTCCATCCAGAGCTACCAGGGCACAATCAGCTTCCTCACTTCAGGGCTCTGGGGCCTGGGGGAGGCCACCCAGCTCCTCCTCCTCCTCCTTGTCCTGATCCCTGTCCTTGTCCATTTGGCCACCATCAACCTGGTGGTATGAGGATAAAAGTGGCAGCTGCAAGGATTATGCATTTCCCAGCTTCAGGGTGAGGTCCAGTGGTTGGAGAACAGTGGTTCTGGTCCCCAGATGCTAGTTTCTCTGCTAAGCTGCTCCACATGGAAGTCATGTTAGCTGAAGGCAAGGAGGTGTGGAGGACAAGGTCTGTCTCTGGCTAGCAGAGCTTTGGCATATGGATTTGGGGACATGCAATTGTAGTGTTCGTTCACTCAAACCATTCATTCATTCATTTATATATTCAATATAAACTCTGCATAAGACACATGTCAGGTGCAGGGGTCTCGTGCAAAGGATGCAGGGATGAATGACATGAACCTTGATTCTCATAAACTCAGAAATGTGAAATCACACCAAAAATAACAACATCTGCCCTGAAAACTCACAGAATGCCTTCAGATCTCTTCTTCAACCCTCATTACATACTATGTGGTAGGAATTATTACTAAACCCATTTTACACATGAAGAAAACCACAGTTGGAGTTGGCCAAAGTCAGGGTATGGTTGAGTGTGAACTTGTACCCCATCCTTTTGAGACCAGGTTTTGCATGGAGAAGTTTCTGTGTGTTCCTCTGCCTGCCTTTTGAAGTCAATGGAGTCAGCTGACTGTAGCTAGTGAAGTCACCTGAACTTACTCTGTGTGACTCCTTCAAGTGGTAGAAGGAGAGGCATTGCGTCAAGCTCTGGGACAGATGGCTTTGTCTGTTCTTGGGAGTTCATAGGGGCTGCCAGGGTCCCACTATTTGGGTCTAATGCAGTGGCTTTGAATCTGGGCTGTGCATTGGGAGTTTAGACTTGCTCAGGTCTGGGCCTCACCCCAGAAATTGTGACGACTTAGTCTGAGATGGAGTCCAGGCAGTGTTTTCTGATTCGCATACATTCTGAGCTAGGGTGTTCCTTGGCCCTACTCTAAGAGCTCAGTTTGACCTCTTCTTCAGGTGTCTTCTGACTGGCCATGTTGGGGAAGGGAGGAGAGTGCTCCAGTGATGGTCTGGGCTAAGGGATCACATGTGCTGCTGGGTGCCAAGCTACAGTATAGGGATTCTTCGGGATGGCTGGGTAGACACTAGAAGTAAATTAACATCTAACTAGCAATGCCCTGGCAAATAGGTCTAGTGACCAAAGTTAAAGATTACCTTCAGTGGAACAGAAAATTTCTGCAAAATAGTAAAATGCAACGTCACCACTTTTGTGTATCAGACACTTAAACAGGTGGTGACCCTGTGTCCAGGACAGGAGGTACAAGAATGAGTAAGACAGGCCCCTCCCTTCATGGTGCTCAGTCTGGAAGGAGACATGCACACAGAGATCTACAGAGTGGCCTGTGGACCACAGACCCTGCCTACAGGAGTCCCGAGGGCTGCACCCCAGAGAGTCCTCCTGATTTATCTCTGAAAGGTGAATTGGATTTTTTCAGGCCCAGTTGTGGGAAGCACTTTCAAAGCAGAAGGCACAGCAAGATCAAAGGCAGGTGGTGCTCAGGCAGAGCAGAGATGTCCAGCCCTATCACAGGGGGAAATGAGGCTACACTTGAAGGTTACCGCTTTGCACTTCATTCTAGAGACCAGGGAGAGTTGTGGGAAGACCTCAAGCCAGGGAGTGTCCTGGGTTTGCAGCGATCCAGTCCAGTGACATACTAAAGGGCGAGAGAAGAATGTGTTGCAGGGCCAGGGATGGGCAATGACTAGAGGTGGGAGAGAAGGGACTGAGGAGGATGCCCAACCCATTCCCCTGGCCAGGAGGGAGTTGGATTCTTTATCACATCACGAATGACTGGCTCTCCGCAGCCTGATAGCTGCTAACTGAAAAAGATCCTTGACCCAAGCAGGGTTCCTCCCTCAGGTGGCCCTGCGGGACTGATGTCCACTGCACCTCAAGTTCCAGCCTCTAGGTTCCCTGTGGAGGCCGATCTGCATTTGAACATCCTGGGCAGTCATCCCCATGTGTGGGGGCCTTAGAGTTTTTTCTTGTTAACCAAATGCTCTGGGCTCCCAGGGCAGAGAGCTATTAGGGAAACAAAGGGGAGTCCTTTTAATTAGGTTCTCTGCAAAAGCCCCAGCTGTTCTGGAGATTAGATACAACAGGGGGAAAGTTTAAAACATCTGGGTGTATTTACACCCCCAAAGCCATGACGGAAACCCACAGGATTTAGACACAAGAGTGAGCAGAACCTTCCTCTAGGCTTTTATTCACATTTATCTGTAGCTTCCCAGGAGCATTCAGTGATGATGGGAAGTCTCCGGGTGACCCTTCCTTGCTCTCTGGGGACAATCACCTGCCCCTCCAGTCAACCCAGGCCTGGGTGGAGGAGGGATTTTATCAATCTCAAGCAGTTACTTTGATCCTGTTGCCCGGGGCTCACTGTTTTCTACTTAGTGCACCCTGAAGGCACTGAAGCTGGGCAGAAACTGGCAGAGAGGTAGATCTCCAGCAGGTATAAGACTTTCAGCTAATAATTATAGTGAACCCAGCACCCAATTTACCGTAATACATAAGTACATATTCCTACAAAGGAGAGAAAAAAGGGAGAAGTCACTGACAAACTCAATGAAAGACAGATTCCTCTTTCCCAGAGGTCTCTGATTTGCAGGATCTGGCAAAATTCTGGTGTCATTGAGACCCTTCAGAGTGGTTGAATGTCCTTTGCTACAAGTGACACCCAATATACTTTATACTAATGCTATTAGGGGAAAAAATTAAGTAATTATAGGAGAGCAAGATTCATCTCTTTTGATCAAAAAGCCCAGGGCTGATCTTCTAGAACAGTTATGACCAGGCAAGTCCTCCCTCCCTGAGAGCCACAGAGGATGGGAGCCCCTCTCCCAGCTGATGTCACATTTCCCTCCCTATCTAGGAAAGACCGCTTTGCAAAAAAGCATTTGGAACAAATTGTGCCATTTGAGAGAAGACAGAGATAGAACAGAAGCCGTCAAGCTGTAATTGCCCTGCTAATTAATGGTTGATCATCTATCCTTTTATGATTCTTGACCCCAGAAGGAAAATTTATTAGTACTTTTAGATTTTGCACAGTTGTGCTAAATGGGGCATGTAATGCACTAATTTAGTGCCTTGTTAGCATAAGTAGGGCCTCCCCAGCCTGCTCCATTCCCCACCCAAGGCTTTCTCAGGAACTGTGGGGAATTTACCTTGGACAGGCATGGATTATTTGGCTCCAAATGCTGAGAGACCAGAGCCAAGATGGAGGCTTGCCCCATCCACCCTGGAGGATTCAAACGTTGACTGTGCCTTTCATTTTAATGAGAACATTTAAATCCTTCCATCTTTAAGTTGTTTCACACCATTCTCCCCTGATTCCCCAGATTTTAGAAGGCTCAGCCTATGTAGTTCTTTTTCAGCCTCTTGATGTTACCACTCAAACCAAAAACCAAGATCTTAACCCTAGGAGGGAATTTGTTTGTTGAGCTAAGGGACAGTTGATGTCCTAGTTAGTTCAGGTTATATTGAATACAGGCATTTAGCCTGGACACTTACCTGGTTTCAATGCCAACTCAGTAAATTCTCAGATTTGCAGCCTGTATGTTTAAAACCCTGCTGGAAGCCCTGCGTGCAGTGGCGCATGCCTGTAATTGTAATCCCAGTGGCTTGGGAGGCTGAGGCAGGAGGCTCACAAGTTCCAAGCCAGTCTCAGTAACTAGCGAGGCCCTAAGCATCTTAGTGAGACCCTGTCTCTAAATAAAAAAGTAAATACGGCTGGGGATATGGCTTGGTGGTTAAGCGCCCCCTGGGTTCAATCCCCAGTAAACGCCTCCCCCAAATAAAATAAAACCTACTGTGCATGCCTGGAGTCCACATAGTTCAGAGTTCCAGTTTGAAGGCAGGCAGTGAACCGAGGAGAAGCTTACTGGCCAGGTAGGCAGGCTTCTGCTCTGACTTTGTCGCTGACTCTCTTTGAGAACTGCAGAATGGCACTGCCCTTTGTGGACCTGTTTTCCCATCTGTTAAACGATCTGCAGATCTTCATGCCTAGGGTGACTTTGAGTTTTGACATCCTATCATTCAATATAATGGGACTGCCAGAGACAGGCTGGGTGACTTGGCCACAGCAAAGGTCAAATACCAGAAATCTTTGGACAGTCCATATCTTTTGGCAATTCTAAGTTTTGGAAACATGACCCAAGGAAAAATTAGACAAATGTATAAAAATGGGGTATTTGTGAGACCATGAAAGACTGGTTAAATAAAATACAGTAAACCTATATGATGGGGTACCGTGAAACCAATAAAAATATCAGGATAGAGAACTATGAACCTAGAAAGAGTCTCACAGCATTTTGTTATGCAAAAATGGAGGGTTTCTAAATGAGACCTCTTAAGAGAAGTGCCTTGCTCTTCTGGGTTAATTCACTCTAAGGAAGGACAGATCAGATTGGAAAAGTCAAAATATTAGATCATATGGGCATCACTTGCAAGTTACTTGGAAATTCAGTTACACAGTTATTCCCTGAGAACCTCCTTTTGCAAAAAAAAAAATTTTTAATGTACCTATTGAGAGTTCTAGGAAGAGCTATACCAAAATATTGTATCTTTGGGAAGTAGGATTCTGGGACATGCCTTTCTTTTTTATAGCATTCCATATTTCCAATATTGACTTACAAAGAACATCTATCACTCTTAGAATCGGAAAATGATTACAGAAATTATTTAAAAGAAATAATCAATATGGTCCCAAATCAATACGTTCTCTTCATGGTTTATTTTTCACACACATGAGATGACAACTGGAGGCAACCTCCAAGGGTCGGTAATGACTCACTGCCGGAACATTCCTAATGAAGCAGTCAGTTGGAAAGTCTTACTATCAACTGTGGATGACCCAAACAGTTTGCCATATCTGCAACTGTGGGGGACTTTAGTGTATTAAGAGAAAAAAATGTGTGAAGATCTTCAAAGGAAAAACCCTATTTACCTGATGTGTTCTCAGTGTGAATCTCCCAGAGGCCTTAATGAGGATCCACATCAGTCCCCAAGTTATACAGATAGGAAGGGACTTGCTCAGATCTGAGAGCTGGTCACAGCAAAGTCAGGATCAAAACCCTTTGTCAGGACAAAAATGTCCAGACATCTGTAGAGGAGCAACAGGTTGGAATTTCTTTCCTGGAGTTCTCCAGGTGTGAATTCAGGAGGCTTAGGTGACTTCTTCTAAGTAGAGGTCCTGGGCTGGAATGTGACCTCCCTGGAGATGGCACTGTACCAGCCTGAAGCAGTCATGTGGGGAGCCAGTGCACCCTTCCTGCACAGCTGCACCTGGGACACCAGGGGTTTGTGCCCTGGGCTCTCTTCTTAGAAGCATGACAACAGTGAAAAGTTCGTCTGTATTCTTTGAAGTGCATTGCTTTTCTGGGTTAGTTCACCCTAAGAAAGGATAGATAAGATTGGAAAAGTCAAAATATTGGATTATATGGACATCACTTGCAAGTTATTTGGAAATTCAATTGCACTGTTATTCCCTGAGAACCTCCTCCAGGAACTTGTTGGGTCTTTAGGTGGGAGAGGGAGTGAGGATGGGGATCAAGGATAAGAGAAGCATTCGGCAAAGGCTTCCTCTGGCCTTGGGGCTTAGAATCTAAAGGGAGTGGGGAATCACTAATGGGAACAAGAAACCGTAAATTAAAGCATCCTGCAAGAACCTAAAAAGGTATAAGCTGACTACTACCAGGGAACACCCAGGACATTCAGTTTAGTTTGTGGAGAAGAGAGTCAGGGAGGCTTCCCTGAGAAGGTGGCATTTGGGAAGGCCTTTGTAAAAAAGGAAGGATTTCAACATTTGAAGGTAGATGAAAGGGCATTTGAGGTTGAGGGAAACAGGAAGTGACAGTAATGGCTGGTGTCCACTCAGAACAGCTGGGGTTGGGCAGGACCAGAAACAGGATAGGAACCAGCCTGCTAGAGCTCAGTGCATGAGGTTTCAACAAGGGACACATTGTGTTGGAGGGAGAGGGGCTTAGTCTTGAGGAACTTGCAGAGTTCTGGGAAAGATGTCTGGAATTTTCCTGTAGGTAACCGAGAGACACCCTCAGTAGGATTTGAAGTGAATGGTGTTTTAGAAGGATTTTCCTCATGTTGGAGGGGAAAAGATCAGAGTTGGAGGCAATCATCTAATAAAAGAAAGAAAGAAAGAAAGAAAGAAAGAAAGAGAGAGAGAGAGAGAGAGAGAGAGAGAGAGAGAGAGAGAGAGAGAAAGAAAGAAAGAAAGAAAGAAAGAAAGAAAGAAAGAAAGAAAGAAAGAATGAATCATGAGAACAGAAGCCCCTAGTCTCCCTCCTCTTTCCAGGTGGCGAGGAGAGGGAATGAGGCCTTCCATTCTTCCTAGACAACTTGCAGAGAGAAACTTCTGAGCTGGTTGTTCCTGCAGCATTAGGAAGAAGCCAGAAAGAGTATGGAGCGTGGTTGGCAGCCTCTCTAGGGCAGATGGAGGCCTGATGTCTCCCACCACTCTCCAGGAGATGTTTTGTTCCTACTTAGAGCCATTACCTCAGGGTGGGTCCGAGTCTGGGCCACAAAGCCACATTTCCAAACTAAGAGATGCCTCAGGAAATAATAAACTTCTCATGATTTATTAGGGTCAAGAAGTCCTTCCTGAAGAGAAAATAGAGAAGAGGTGAGGCCAAAGTTGGGTAGGGCAGAGAGCCCCCTGCCCAGGAGTGGCAGAATGGGGTTTGTCCACCAGAACTCATGGTGGAAACAGACTTTAAAGACAATATATCTTTTTTGCTCTTTCCTTCATAGAACTTGGATCCATTCTCTGCAAAATAGTGAGGATGAATTAAATAGCTTCCAGGATCTTTATCCCCAGGTGATTTGATGCTTGCTGTAAAACCAGGGTTCTCATTTTGGACTTTGATGATGCTATGTGCCTCACTTTCCCCAAGTGAAAATAGAATCAATTTGGTCTGCAGGCTGAGGATTATTGATGAAAGGACATCTGCAAACTTCCCATGGAGGATACCACTAGGCCCAATGGAGACCTTAAGGGATAATGGCAGAAGCATGCACACCATCCTAACATACCCTCCCACAGAGCCCAGCATGGAGTCAGTCACCTTTTATGAATACACACACATACACACATGCTCTTGGTGCCTGCCAAGCAGTGAATTTCCTTGACTATCATGGATCTGAAGTGGGCCTTGTCCTTATCACTGATAAATTTCTGTACATTCCCCAGCATCCCTTTTCAAGGTGGCTACTAGTCTCCACCAGCAGATGGCACCCGGAGCTCTCAGACGACCGCCCATGCCTCAGGCCTGAACTTCTGGCCTCCCCCACTCCCACCCTTGGAATGGGATAATTTGGGAGTCATCTGTGGGAGGGCTGCCAAAGCCTTAAATTTACTACTTGGAGCTTGGATAATCTTCCCCAGACGGAGCACTGGTGGGGAGAGAGGATGAAGGAAGGGGGGCAGAGCCTCCAGGGGCAGATCTGGTCAGGGCCAGGACAGATCCAGCTCTGGCAGCCAAAAGAAGTCCTCACTGCAAGGCCATACCCTTAGGGGTGTCTGGAGCAAGTGTGGGTCACACCCTGGAAGGGGAAATGCTTTCACTGGTATGAAAAAACCGGGAGACCGAAAGGATTCTCTGACATAAAGCCAACAAGAACTTTCAAATCCTGACTCTCCTTCCCACTGTCTCTCGAAATCCATCATCAGGTCAGTCTCACCTGCTGTGGGATCCCTGACCTGCATGCCTCCTGTCAGAATTCATCACTCATTTTCCTTTTTTTTTTTTTTAGGCTTTTTATTCTGGAATTTTCCAAACACATACAAAAGTAGAGAACACCATATAACAAACTCCTTTCTTATCTATCACCAGCTTCAATAACTATAATAACAATCAGGTTTTTTTTTTTTGCCAGATTTTTCATGTATTCCTCAGCTTTGTTTTTTTTTCCTGGAATATTTTATGGCAAATCCCAGACATTATATCACCTCACTGCAAAAACACTTACGAGGACTTTTTTTTTGTCCCCTTAGAGTATATTAAAACCACCTAGACATCAGCATGCATCTCTACCTGATAAGGTCTGCTTTCTCTTTAACATAATCACCTGCCATTATCATATCACACATTTACAATCACTCTTTACCATCACCTGGGCCTCAGGGAACTTGGCTCCCTCTGGCATCTATCACAGTTCACCCAGTATGAGAGACACTAGCATAAGCGTGGGTTACCCCCACTCCACCACGGTTGCCTCCAGAGCAGGGACCAGACCCCAATTGTGGGTTCTGAAATTCTCACGGACCCTGAACAGCACCTGCTCAGAGACCTGGAGAGCCAAAGCACGATAAAGAACATCACTTCAGGAGTCACCTTTGTGGTCACCATGAGACCCCAGGGGAAAATTCCACCAGCTGAAATTGTGAGGTCAAAGGCGAAAATCCCTCTTAGGCGGGTGTCACAAGACTTGTCCTTTTCTCTTGAGGTAGATAAGAGACTCACGTAGACAGACTCACGTCTCATGACTCCAGGAGCAGCAGAGACAGGGAATGCAAAAAATGTGGTGGTGCCAGCCGCAGAGAGGTCTGGAAATGCCTTCTTAATTGAGGCTTTCTGGGAGCCGCACAGGCTGGCTGGAGGAGGGATGGAGAGAGGGGACAGCGGGTAGAAGACCAGGCAGGATGACAGGACAGACCCTGGTGCTTTGATCCTGCCTCTTCTGCAATGAACTTAGAAACCCCAAAGGCAGAACTGTCAGTTCTTCCTGTAAAATAGTTATCTCAACAATGTCCATCAAGGAGGAGAATGGCTCTGTCCTTGGACAGTTCTGTCTGCAGGAAAGTCTTTACTCACTGAAGCCCAAGTCTATTTTTCTGGAGTTTCTACCCATGAGGGCCACCTTGAACATATTTACTTGCTTTTACAGGAAATATGTGTAGTAGGGATGAAACTTGGAAACCTCTGCAGAATACTTATTAAGGGCTGAACATCTCACATACATTTAAAGCCCAGGGATATTGTTGTAGTAGATGTCACAGTTCCTCTGTTGCAGGTGAGAAAAGGAGGCTCAGAGAAGTGCTTAGCTTGCCCAGGACACACATCCCACCTGGGCTCAGGTCTAGCCTGTCTTTTGATTCCCCTCAGTCAGTCAAACCCAGGTTCTGCTCCTCAAGCCCTCTGGTCTCCAGGGTACATACCGATGTCTTCCTGGCAGCCCATCCTGCCCAGCTTCTGGGATGCCCTCGGGGTGACCTGAAGGTCTGCATAGTGAGGTCCAAGACAGGGATCTGAGCGTCCTTGTTATTTTGCTTGAAAAACATGATGTACCAGCCAGCAACTGTGTACTTCATCTTTTGCTTGAAGAAATAACATGTGTTGTGACCCCTTTATCCCTGGGCTCTTGGGAGGGGTCTGGGTATCAGGAGCAACACAGACTGAGCCAGAAGGATATCAGGACTGTCAGTCAAGCCCTAAGACACGTTTTAAGAGTGCTCTCTGATGGCTCTCCTGTTCCCAGGCAACCACTGACCCTGATGCTTGGAATAGGATGCATCATGCTTTTAATTAAAAATTTTTTTTATTCTTTTGTGAGTGGGTAATACCTTCTACATTCTCATGGCTTAAAGTTTTAAAGGTACCAAAGATATAAAGTTGAAATTCTCTTCTCAATTCCTTGCTCCTTCCACTGGTCCCCCCTCTCCTAGTTACCAGAGTTACCCACTTCTGGTGCACACATTCAGTTTTGATCACTGAGAATACAAGATGTATATGTGAATCCCCAGTCTCTGTTTTTATACAAATGTCATACTTCTGTGTCCACGGTTCAGCCCCCTCAAATATCTTTTTTGGTTATTGTTGTTAGCATATATCTTCAAGTTCATGACCCAGGTTAAAATTTACCCTCTATGTGCCATAATATCAGTGGTCCAAACCTGAACCCTACCCGCTGCACCCAGCACAAAACAATGAAGCTTTCAACCCATGCTTACGAAACAAATAATCTCCATGTAGATATTAAGAGATGACTGTGGATGAGTTTTTGTTTACATTTCCCATGTACATTTTCCAGGAATTTAAGACTGTACTGTTCTTGTGGGGATGTAACCCCCACTGTACAAAGGAAAGGAATCATCCAGAGATGGAAATGATTTATTCAAAATAAGTTGCAGCCCCGTCTCAGCTTCTTTGATTTTGTGCTTTGGAAAGAAAAAAAAAAAAAAAGGACGCAGCCGAGTTTAATCGTCATTTCAATATCCATAGAGGTGCTCCGAAGGAGCCGCACATGACACAGTAGTGGGACTCAAAGGCCTCCCTCCACCTTGAATGGAAGATGGAATCTGCACCAAATCACTTTTTTAACCTTTCTTTCAGCTTCCCTGGCTGCAAAGCAGTGATAATTCAACTTGCTCTTAGGTTCTTAAGTGCTCCACGGTATTAAATACTCAGCATTAAACAGCACAAAAAATATATTAAAAAAATACCAACTTGTAAAGTGCTAGAAATGACACTCTGTCTTTGCCTAAGTATATTATGAGAAATGGGGAAGCTGGCCTCTTGGGGGCTGTCTGCCTGAGCCCTGGAGTCTAGGGAAGGTCCATGATGTATGGGCAATCACCAGATTATACTAGAGAAAAGATCTAAAACAGACATAGTTTTAGAGCATTCATGATAAATGGTTCTTAACAAATTGAAGCTTATTATTTCTCTCCCTCATATTCTCAAAGAAGTGATCTCTGCTTTTAAGCATGTTCCATTCCTGGAAACTCCACCGTAAAGGGAAATCCTACCCTGATTCTATGGTTAAGGGTCTCTCTCTTCAAACACATTCAGTCTCCTGAGAGAACTGAATGGACGAAAGTGACGGGAAGGAGGGGTAGGTATTTTTAGATCACGCCAAACAAGAGTCGCAGAAACTGGAGCCTGCTTTAAATGATGCTCTATAATGAGAATGTGGTTTAGTGTAATGAACAATCGGTGCATTTATTGAATTATGTAGGTGGCCATTGAAATAATAATAAAAAAAAAAAAAAACAGAAAAAGTCTCATTGAGACAGACACACAGCACTGAGCTGAGTGTATCTGGAAGGGTTAGAGAATAATTCCCCCCAAGGAGCTCACAGTGCTAGCCAAAGCTTTCTCCTCCCTTCACCTGGGCCCTCCATCCAGTGTGAGGAACAACTACCACTGACAACCTTCCTCAGTTGCCTTCACAGGAGAGTGGCCTTGTAGCCATTTCTCCTCCAAGGAGAAGGGATAAAACATCAGGAAGAGTTAGGTATGCATTTCATGTCTGATTTTAAATATCGAATTTATACATTTAAGGCTTTACTCTGCTGGTGGGTGGCTTTAGCTCCCAGCTGAACAAATGACGAAAAAGCAATGAATTCTTTGCCCGGAGTGGGGAGTGCACCCAAATGTGGGCTGGGGACCCCCCTGCCCTATGTGGCAGGGGACTAGAAAAAACGTACTGGAGCCTGCCAGGAAGGAGCTGTTCTCTGGTCCCAGACCTGGCAGCAAGCTCTAGATGGGCGTGTTTGGAGTTGGACTTGGGTCCTCCGTGGGTGAGCTGGCATACTTCTCTCTAGGGAAAGTACCAGAGAGGCTGGCTCAGAGAAGCTGGCCTGGCATCATCTACAGGAGAGAGTGATCTGGCAGATACCATCTCTCCCCACCAACTTGGCAGGTGTCTGGGCCTGTGTGGGGAGGTGAGGAGTTCTCCTGGATCAGGTGAGCAGCACACAACAGCTCCTTGCCTTCCTGTGGAGGAAAGCTAATGGCCAAAGGAGATGACCACCCATTCATTACTTCTCTCAAGAAAAGTGGGTGGTGTGGCAGCATCTATTTGTTGTTAACTCAATATCCATTGCCCCTTTCTTCCTTAATGATAGATGCTGACCTTATTGAGAGTGATGAGAAGACTCCATTCCCAGGCATCCTTGCAGCTAGCTGGCACAAATTATCAGTGGTCTTAAAGGGGGCTGAATTAGAAGGTAGGGCATCACATCCACCCTAGCCCTTCCAAGTCTTCCTCTCTGGAGGATTCTGGGACAGCTAGGACTAAAGAGGCTACCTTGGTCCACGAGGTAGTAGGACCAATGGGAAAGTCAAGCTCTAGGGCTGACTAATGATTTTGTGGACTGCAGCCTATCTGCAGATGTCTTCTTAGATGAGCAAATAAACCCCCAATTTGGCGAAGTCGTTGTGACTAGGACTCTGTTTCGACTAGCCAAACAGATTTCCTAACTGATATAAGCTGACTGGGAAAGAAATGAGCTTGGGGGTCTCTGGAGACATGCACCACAGCTGTGGGGGGAGGAGGAGGGAGCTGGTTGGGGGAAGGCTGCTAAGAGTAGGCTGGGATTGTAAATTAGAAGCCTTCGGTATTTGGCATTGGAAACCTGCGCTGTTTCGTGCGCATGCCACGGGTGCTCTGTGAGCTGTTAACCCCCAACACCTCCCCTTTGCCATTCCACCCGTGGATCCTGGGAGAAGCAATGGCAGGTGTGCTGCTGTCCCCACAGTGAAGACAGGGAGCCACTGTGCTGCGGACCTGGGAGGGCTCCCCTGATCCAAGTCGTTAACTGGTGTGAGTCTTAAAACAACAGACTTAAAGGAGACATTCACCATGAATTAGGGGTCAATTTGAGCCGATTGCCTTTAAAATCAGAGGTGCTGCAGCAGAGGGTGCTCCGGAGCCCTTGGGGTGGAGGCAGCTTCCATTGCAGCGTGACTGCCCTTTGGACCCATAGAGGGCACTAAGGAACTACCGGATCTTGTTTCCTCTCCGTGGAGGTCGGTGCTCAGACCTCCAGCCTCTCCTGGCCAAGGGCAGAGGAAGGGATGGTGCCCGGAGCTGGGGCTGGGACAAGGGCTAGTTTATAGTGGGTTGGAATGAAATCCTCGCCCTTCCCCATTCTGCTTAAAGATCTAAAATGCAGAGCATCTGGTTTGAAAGTTCAGAAGACAATGTCCCAGTCTTTACTCTCCCATCACATAATGAGAGCTGGACCTTTCATGTCCTTGGGTATTAGACTAGGAAGGGGCCTTGGGGACCAGCCGATCCTCACTACTTTGAAAGTGAGGGGTCCAGAGCAACACCGGGCGTCAGCGGCAGTGCACGAGGAGAATCTGCGCCCTCGGATTTCAGTGTAGTTCTCTTTCCACCACACCCACCGCCCTGGCCACATTTGTTTTCTTTTCCGGCCCCTGGGGGACTCTGGCAGGGCTGGGGGTCTGATGTGAACTGGAATCTGTTCAATTTCACCTCTCATTGCTCCCACCAGCTCGCCAGCTCTGGCTGACGGGAGGCAATTAGAACCAGACATCCCATAAGGGCATTCCAGGGAGATCTCTTAAAATTCCACAGCAGCTGGGGACTTGCCTTTTCCTGCAGGGATCATCTGGTGTGTGAATACCTAGTTGTGTAAGACACAGGGTGGGGGTGGGGGACGTGCTTCCACACACAACCTCTCTCTCTTAGTACACATGCACCCACAGAGAGAAAAACAGAAATATTCAACAATGGTTCTTTTCCTTTCTACCTCCCAAAGAGGGAAGTTAGGAATTTACAGGCTACCGCTGGGAACATCTAATAGCTCACTTCCACAGAGGATGAGCTCTGTATTTGTATTGGTCAGTGGGTGGCAGGGGGTGGGAACAGGACATTGCTGATTTTCTTGCACACACACACACTTGCCCCTGAAGATGGCTCCCCCTCTTCTCTGGGTTCTGGGGAGACAGCCATTTTTTTTTTTTTTTTTTTTTTTGGTGGCCAGTTTAGCTAATACACAATCACAGGACTCCAGACTAAATGTATTGCCTCCGTTTACCTGTGGGAATGCCAAGGCTGTATAAGAAAGTGGCAGAGTAAGGATCTCCAAGCTATGACCACTGACCTTGACTCCTCTGCTTTATGAATCCTGGTGACTGCAACATCTGAAATTGAACAACAGACCCTGGATCATGGGCTGCTGTGAGCCCTCTGTTTCTCAGAGCTCCCATTTCACAGTGATCACCAGAACACCTAGCTTTGGCCAATGACGTGTTACTGTGTAAGTAGACCCAGAAAACCTAAACTTACTGTCACTTGGAAATGGCCAAGGCAGTTTTGAAGGCAAATTGAGAGAACTTCTGGAATCTGAGCGAGCACCTTCCTACTGGATTTGTAGGAGGCTGGAGAGGGTGGAAGAGGTATCCTACTGACCCTACATACCCCATAGGTTGCAGAGCTTGGGTTCAAGGCCACTTCTCCTGTTTCCCAGCCTGGGATGTTTTCAACACAATCACCCCTCCACTCTAAGCTCCTCACTTCGAGGTTGAATATTGGCTTGAATACCCCATTTATAAATAAGGATAACAATTTTTAAAAATTAAATCAGCTCATAATTACCATGATTTTTATTAGACATGGCCAATAACTCTAGCTACTTTTTAAAATACGTCTGGGCTTGGTGGTTTATTGGTGGTTAATCACCAATCCGTGTATGGTGTGATTTCATGTTACTAATTGACTTTCCCTCCTGTGCTTTCCATTTCCACTCATCTCTACTTGCTGGTATCCTTCAGATCTCTGTCTGAGCCCCAGATGTGGCAGCCTTTACCAGACTGACACTCAGGAAGAGAAGAATGAATTCACCAGGTCATTTTGCTGGTGATTTTTGTGTTTGGAAGAGAGAGTATGTTTATCTATTTACTCATTCCACCAAACATGTGCTGGTACTGGGAATTGTGCAGGATGCTAGAGAGAGACTTTGGGAAAAGAGGAACAGAGAACTTGGGTTGAGGAATTGAAACTTTGGTACAGGGAGACAGCACATGCCTATGACTGCACAATCTCTGAGACCAAGAAGAAACCCTGCAAAGAAAGGAGAGGGGAAGCTAGTCCAGGGCAGAGAAAGTCACTTCTGTTGAGAATATCAGCCCCCAACTACAGGAGTGGTCTGGAAGATGGGGGGCCGGTTGATGTAGACAGAAGACTCATCTTTATAAATGACATTAAGAAAATTATAATCAGGGAGAAACTTCCTGATTTCAGGAGATGTCCCAACACAGCTTGAAACAGGACAAGGTCCTAGGAAAAGGGTCCAACTCATGCACCTGTGTCCTGAAACATCTGGCCATCCCAGACAAGGGGAGTCAAACAGCACTGAAGAGACTTCACTGTTTCCTTTGTCCGGAAACCTCCAGAGCCTGAGCAATCCATTTGTGCCTGAGAGATCCCTCTCCTAATAAGGACCCCACGTAGGCCCTGTGCAGTCTCAGGAATGCTTTCTGTTCTTGCCAAAATAATCACAAAGTTTAGTAGGTAGGACCTGGAGGAGACATGCAGTCAGGGAAGAGTTCCAAGGTGGTGGCATTGAAATTGTGCAGAGAAGGATGGGTGGGCTCCTGACCTGCAGGGGTGAGGGAGGAGGGAAGGTTCAGATCATTCTAGATGTGAGATGGTAGGCAAGAGGGAGAGTGATGGTTGGTTTGGTAAGAAGAGGGTCAGTTTGGCTGCTTGCAGTGGTCAGCCGGGGTCACCATTTGGATGGTCAAAGTTTTCACGTAGACTTTAGGCATCAGACATGAGAAAGTGGCCCTAACTTTCCCAGTGAACAAGTTGTGTGGACAGACCTACTACCCTTTGGAAAGATGAGAAACAACAGTTTGTTGGGGAGCAGTGCGGGGGGGGGGGCGGATGGGGGGAGATACAGGTGACCCTGCAATGTGTGACCAGGTCACCTACCTAGGCTCTCTCTGTTGTATGTCACACAGGGTTCTGTCTCTCCCACTCCTTTGGCATGAATCCAGGTGCCCTAAAAGAGACTACAGTGTCCTCTGTTTGAATGGCATAAACCCACGGTGACCCCTAGGCAGATTCAAAAGCTTGCCCTTTGGAGGGAGCTTTATTTCTCTATGTTTCCTCCTGTAGTTGGGGGGTTGATACTGCTGATACTCTCAACAGAAGTGACTTCCTCTCCCCTGGACTACCTTCCCCTCTTTCCTTGTAGAGCTTCTTGGTCTCAGAGTTTGTGCAGTCATAGGCATGTGCTGTCTCCCTGTACCAAAGTTTCAATTCCTCAAGCCCAAGTTCTCTGACCTCTATTTCCAAAGCCTCTTTCCAGCACCTTGCACGATTCCTAGAACCAGCACATTTGGTGGAATGAATAAATCTAAAACTGGAGAAGTTTGCAGAAACCTCCAAAGTCATCATTTGTAACATCTCCTTGATGCTTAGATTTCTCCCATTGCTCTTCTGCTGGGTGGTTGTCTATTTCATTTTTAAATATTTGCAGTGATGGACATCTTACCTCTTGAAAAAGCAGTGCACGCACCGGGGAGTCATGGAGTCGCATGGATTGGGACAGATCCTGCACCACTCTCGCTGGTTAGAACTGTAACAAGACCTACCTGTTTGTGCTGACAGCATTGAAAGAGGGAGATCCCCCTACCTCAGAGCATGTGAGCTTTCCAGAAGGTCCCTGGAGTGAAAAATCAGGTATTAATGACTCTTTATTTATACCCACAGGCTTTATTTATAATATATATATATATTTCCACAGGCTTTATTCTTTTCGTATCCACAATACTCTGTGCACTACTTTTCCATTTTATGTCTCAGAAAACAGTCCCTGGGAAGACTGGCTCCAGGTTGAACACTAAATCAAGATCAAAGCCAGGATCCTGGTTCCATTTCTTCTAGTTCCAAATCCTGGACTTAGCAAACCAGCTAAGAAGGGAGGAAGTCCCTAAACACCAGCCCAGGGATATTGTTTCCCTTCATTAAAAAATGCATGATGGGTATTAAATTAGTTTAATCTAAGGGGCAGGATGGCGTTGTGCTTGTGTATGCATATGCGCACGGGGTATTTTATATTAAGCAAAAATGCTTGGCTAATGGGTTTTCTCTTTCTGTTTCTCTCTAGGAGTACCGCCATGGGCCTGGTCTCAGAGAGTCAGCTGCAGGGGTAGAACCACAGTGCCCCTAAGGACACCTTATTTGTTGACCAGTGGAGCTAGTGTACCAGTCAATAGGGGCAGGAAAACTACAGGCCTCCTCATCAATAGTATGAAGAATACTGAGAGGCATTGTCCTGCAGGTTCTTTGCCAGTCTGTCCTGAGACAGAGGAAGGCAAGCTTTCAAACACCTCCACCAGTGATCACCAGGAAAGCATTTGTTATTGCTATCCATTGAATTCTCTATTATAACCTTTTATCCAGGACTTTATGAACTGAGTGTTTTCTTTTGTGAAAGGGACCCAGGGAGGGGTAATCATAGAGGCATTGAACCAACCCCTTGTGCCTAAAAGTCATTCCCATGTTTAAATGGGGGGAAGAAAACATCATGTGAGGTCCCCAAATCGGCAGGAGTGTGATGATGCAGGCAGACCTGGAGCAGCAGGCTCTGTTACCCTGACTTTCTGTGTCTCCCTGGGAGTTTGTGGTCCCAAGTCCAGGGATATTTAAGCTTGGGGGCCAGAGTCAAGAGGCTCAGCAGGGCCTCTTTGGGCCACGAGGCTCAGGAAGACTCTGAGGAGCTGGGATTCCAGAGGTGACATGGGAAAGAAAGTGAGTTCTCTGGTTCCCCTAGCTGAGGGAAAGCTGAGCCAAGGATGGTGTGACCTTGAGAATGGGAGGGAGGGGAAGAAAGGGCGAGACCCGTCAAAGCTGGCAGGGCCATTGCACAGATTCCCCTGCTTAGCTAATAGGAACCTCACTTGGGGATGGACTTGCTCAACATGGCCCTGATAACTGGTGACAAAGTGGACTTTTAGGATGAACACTTTGCATAATAAAGGAAGCATTCAGAGGAGAGGACTAGAGGGAGCTAAAGAAGGTCCTAGGAGAGGGGGCATGGTCTAGTTTCCTACAGTAGGAGGTACATTCATGAAGGTTGAAGGAAGGGACATAGGAATCCATGAGGGGCTGTCCTACAGGGCACCCACCCAGGGATATGGAAACAAAAGACTTGAGATCAAGTTGTCTTAACCATTTACCAGCTGGATGACCCTGAACTAGTCACAGCACCTATTAGAAACTCAATTTCCTCAATTATAAAATGAGGAAAATATTCCTTACCTTCTGGGATGGTTGAGAGAGTTAAATGACATGATAAATATGCGGAAATGTCTAATAGAGTCCATTCATACGTGTGTTGGTAAGTTAATTCCCCCATTCGGTAAGCATGTGCTATGTATGTGCTATATGCCTGGGAAATAGTAGGCACTCTATCAGAATATTAAAAAAATAAATGAAGTCAGGATAGAAAACGAATTCCAATTGTGTGCCTTTGAAGTCTGGAATAATCCATAAGTATTAGGGAAGTTGGTAAATGGAACCATCAGAAAGATCAATGAATTGTTTGTTATTCATCATTTTGGGAAGAGGTTGATGGAGAGATCTAAGCTCCTCACTGAACACTGCTACTGGCAAGATTAAATGGAGGGGAGGCATGGACCGATGTCATCCAGAGACACTTAATGGCTCTCCTTCAGTGAAGAAGAGAGACAGAGGCCCAGGATTTCACAGCCTGAATATGGGCTGTTGTAATCAGCTCTGTAACACTTCTTCCTCTAGTATAGGGGGCTTGGGGTCCTACTATCTTAACCAGAACACTGGACACAAAAGAATTCTCTAAAGAGATTTTAGCCCATTTCTTCCTCCATTTGGGATCCTTAGATTTTTTAGGGCCTCCATGAATATTGCAGTACGGATTTGTAACCTATTTTAAAAATTTCAAACATCCTGTGAAAAATCACATGTCCCCACAATGAGGTTTTATTTGGCTAGACTAATATCAACCAGTCGTGTTGATCAGAGACTCTGATGTGTGCTTTGATCAATAAAGAAGGGAAGTAAAATAAAGCACTGCTGCTTAATAAGTTCAGTGTGTTTAAAAGTCAAAATTCTTTCGAATCTAGGGCACAAAGCAGTGGAGGATATGATTTTTAAAAAATTGAAAACATTGATAACCACCACTGCAATCCAACCGTCTTATTTTCCAGTGAAAGACTCAGAGGTCAATGAGCCAAATGCCGTGGCGCGCGCCTGTAATCCCAGCAGCTCGGGAGGCTGAGGCAGGAGGACCGTGAGTTCAAAGCCAGCCTCAGCAAAAAGCAGGGCACTAAGCAAATCAGTGAGACCCTGTCTCTAAATAAAATACAAAATAGGGCTGGGGATGTGGCTCAGTGGTCGAGTATCCCTGAGTTCAATCCCTTCTACCTCCACTGCACCCCCCCCAAAAAAACAACAACAACAACAACAACAACAACAACAAAACTCAGAGGTCAGAGAAGCAAAGAAACTTGTCTAAGTTTACAGAGCTGGTCGGTGGCAATGCCATATGTAGAACCCAGATCGCCAGGCCCCTCTGCGGCTACTGCATCTCGGTTTTCCCGAACATGGGTTTAAATCTGCAAGTCACCTTCCGCAGTCACTGATGAGGTGTCAAAGGAAAAAGATCCGCGCAGCTTTTCCTTGCGCTCCCCCTCCTGTGAGTCCAGTCACCTGACGCGCTATTGGTCCAGCCCGTATTTGTCTGATGGAATTTCCCCAGGCAGAGAGAAGACTGACGGACAGGAACGCCCTGGGAGGTTCTTGCAGGAGATGAACATCCTCTCTTTATCTTCAAAGCAAATGCTCAGGAAAGGAGACTGCAATGTTTCCCAGAATTCAGGCTGAAGCAAAACACAGATGACATATCAGACTGGCGTCTCGGCCAGGAGATGGGAGACACAGTCGCCAGGGGCTCGCTGAGGAAGTTGCTTATCAGAAAATGAGGCGGGGGTTACCTAAGAAATGTCTCCTGTCTGAGAAGGAGGCATGGGAGTGAATCTAGGGTTTCCTAACAGGGAATTATGCATGGAGACCCCAAGTTGTGAGCTGTTGAAGGAAGGTGCTTAGTTGAAATTGATAACCTTGAGGAAAAGGTTATCAATAAATAGCAGGACACATTTGAACTTTCCAGTACGGTTTAAGAACTCAGGGGAGTTGAGTAAGATAAATCTAAGTTCACAGTGGCCAAGTGGCCAGATATTTTCATTTGGGAAAGCTAGAGAAGCCTCATGCAGTAACTTCTAATGAACATATTTGGAATGCATGATTACTTTTTCTGATTTAGGAGACTATTGCAATTTAATAAAATATCCAGTTTGGATCCCTTCAGTGGGTTGTTCTCTCTAGTTCCCATAGATCTGAGATTCCGTCCTGGCCCTGCTTTCTTCCCCTGAAGTTGACAGACATACTCTGATTCCAAGGGAGCAAGCTTAATATCTCACATCACTTTTGACTAGAAGTATGTGAACTGGGAATCATCACATAGTCCTTCTTTTTGGATATCCTCATTCATTTGGAAACTTAAAGGGCGATTTGAACCCAGACATCTCTCTCAAATGATGTCTCACCCACACCACCTGTCAATCCCCCATGGTGAGTTGGGTATTGAGATGGACATGGCAGAAGCACGGACATGGGATGCCCCTTACCCCAGGCGATGGGAGGGACAGAATGCTCAGCACTTAGTAGGGAAATTAGGAAGTTCTTTCTCACAATAACCAGGGACTTCATCACTTTTCAACAAATATTTAATAACATAGAAAATGTTTGCTACTTAACTCTAGATACAAAAATAGTGTTTTAAATAAGAAATAGTGTTCTCCTGAATGAATACATGGGTGCCAGAAATCCAGGGGTCAGCACAACACCATTTTCTCTGCCCATAAGCAACCTATCACCCAGTCCTATATGGCCCTGTTACCTCTTGATTCTGTCTGCTTCTCTGTGTCTACCACTGTCATGTAAGACAGAGTCACCAACTCTCCTGACTATAGCCTCCTGGCTAATTGCCTGTATCCACACTTGCCTAACTCCATGGGGCAGCCACCTGGATCTTTCAGAAAAATAAATCTGATTATGCCACCTTTGCCTACTTTAAATCCCCCGAGGCATCCTATTCCTGTTCTTAAAGTCAAAATCTTTCAATGTGCCCTGTTGGGGTCTGCATGGCCTGGCATTGCCATACCTCCTGGACCCTTTTTGCTCCAGCCATGCTACTTTTCTTTCATTCTCTCATACTGACTAGAGCTCCTCCTACCACAGGGACTTTGCATGTGCTGCTCCCACCTTTCTTTTCCCCCTTTATATGGTTAACACTTACTTGTCCTTTACCTATCAACCTATTTTGTTACTCCCCTGGGAAATACTTTCTCTACACCTAGTCTACAGTAAAGTCTCTCCACATTTTTTTTTTTTGGTACATTAGAAAAGTACATAATGGGGGCACATTAAACTCTCCTTGTACGTGTATTTAGAGCTCTATGTATATCACCTTTATAACCCTAAAGATGATTCAGTTTTAATTTTGAAGGCAATTATTTGATCAATGTCTATCTCCACATTGAGAGTAAGCTCATGAGGACAAAACAAATGACTGTCACATAGTAGTAACAGACATATCTGACAGAATGAAGGGATGACTTCATGCTTGGCCCATAGTAGGTGCCCATTAGAGCAGGTGAAAGGAATGGGAAGAAGAGAAGTGTTAAGAGTGGGTCCTGATCCCTGTCTCTCCACTGACTCGCCCCAGGCCTCTGCCTTGGGCAGGGCCTGTCCTCTAGGCAAAGCTCTCCCACCCGCGGTGTGGGGTTGAGCTGGTGTACAGTGCTGTGTGGGGTCTGGAGGGTCTGAGGTCGGGTCCTTGCTCCACCACCTTCCAGCAGTATGACTTTAGGCCTGAGATTCTCTTGTCTGAAATAACATGTTTAGTGTCTCTCCAAGTTCTCAAGGTTTGAGAATCTGTAAGGTCTGAATCAGGTCAGTGGCAGTGGGAATGGAGAGAGGACAGAGGAAAGGCTTAGTTCCAACCAAGTGATGAAGTGAAGTGAACCAGTGGTTCTCAAAGTTTGGCCCCAGGACCAGCAGCATCAAACTGGAAACTGTTAGAAATGTAAATCTCCAGTCCCATCCCAGAGGACTGAGTCAGAAACTATCAGGGTGGGTCCCAGGAAACCGTGTTTTTTATTTGTTTATTTATTTATCTTGTGATACTGGGAATCAAAACCAGGACCTTGCACATGCGAGGCAAGTGCTCTGTCAGTGAGCTACATCTGAGTCCAGAAAACTGTGTTTCAACATACCCTTCAGGAGATGCAGATGCTTTTGATTAGAGGCTGAGGGTGAGGGAAAGGGACATGTTGAGGCCAGAGGACATATGCTAGAAGGCACGCATAGTAACATGGGACTATCAGAGCCATGATGGCCTGTCTCCTAACAGTATCGACCCCCAACTACACAGGGAGTCTGGAAGATAGTGGGGGTGGGTGGGTTGATGTAGGTCATCTGTAGACCGAAGACTCATCTTTATAAATGACATTTAGAAAATTATAATCAAGGAGAAACTTCCTGATTTCAGGAGACGTCCCAACACAGCTTGAAACAGGACAAGGTCCTAGGAAAAGGGTCCAACTCATGCACCTGTGTCCTGAAACATCTGGCCATCCCAGACAAGGGGAGTCAAACAGCACTGAAGAGACTTCACTGTTTCCTTTGTCCGGAAACCTCCAGAGCCTGAGCGATCCATTTGTGCCTGAGAGATCCCTCTCCTAATAAGGACCCCACGTAGGCCCTGTGCAGTCTCAGGAATGCTTTCTGTTCTTGCCAAAATAATCACAAAGTTTAGTAGGTAGGACCTGGAGGAGACATGCAAACACAGCCTCACCCACAGCACAGCAAAGCTCTGCACAATAGACCCAACATCTGGTTTCTCATCTGTGTCATCACCAACGGGATGCTGATGAGACCAGGGAGCGATTGTAAACCCCCAGACCTGGGAACACAATTAACTCTTTCCTCACGCTGTTCTGAAGTGTTTTTGTATGTGCTTTGGCCACATTCTTTATCTGTTTGCTTGCTTTACTCTGTGTGTGTGTGTGTGTGTGTGTGTGTGAGTGTGTGTGTGTATGTGTGGGTGTGGGTGTGTGTGTGTATTGACAACAGTTATCTGTTGTTGCTGTTGGTGTGTTTTTTTAATACTCTTTTGCACATGGCAAAGTTTTCTTCAAGGAATAATCCTTACTATCCTCACCATCATCATCATCATAATCATTTAAAAGCTAATGTTCAATGGGAGTGACATCTGGAAGATGATGCTAGAGCACTATATTCTTTTATTTGTACATTTAATAAATATTTATTGAGTATCTGATAGGCATCAGGCATTGTTCTGGGCACTAGATACAGCAGGAAATGTCCAGCCCTCATGGAACTTATATGCTACTGGGGAAGATAAGTTATAAAAATTATTAGATAAGCATATAGGACATCAGACTGGTATATGTTCTCTGATTTTTTTTTTTTTATTTAAAAATGAAGCGAAAGAAAAGGGTAGCAAAGACCAAGGCATGAGTGACATTTTACATCAGGGAGTGAGAGAAGGCCACATACTAAGGAACCTAAAAGAAGCAAAGGAGATGGTCCTGCAAACATCCAGGGGAAAAGTGTGCAGGCAGCAGGAGTGGCAGGACCCAAGGTCTGAGATAGGAGTTTACTTGAGCATGTTGGGGCCCATTGGGGCTGGGGTGGAGGAAGCACTGGTGTGAAGAGTAGATGTAGGTTCAGGGAGAGAAGAGAAAAGCCACATGGTGGAGGACTTTGTCACACACTGACATAAAGTACAATCTACTGTGAGCAAGGTGGCAAGCGTGGATTTTGCACACAGGGGTTTTAAGGCCTGATTTCCAGGTTTAAACAGAAACTATTTTGGAAATAATAATTGCGGGGCAGGAGGGGAAACTGTGAGGCCAGTAGGGAGACTCTTGCAATAATTCACCTGGGAGATCAGGAGGCTCATTCAGGGTGGGAACAGAGGGGGTAGTGAGTAGCAAGAGGGGAGATGATAGGATTGGCTGGGAGTGACTCTGAGCTTTTGGCCCATGCAACTGGGTGGATGGGATGGTCTTTAACTGAGATGGGGAAGAATGAAGAGCAGCAAGGGAAGGGCCATCGGAGCTCTGCCTTCGAGCTTGAACTTGGGAAGTCGATTACACAGGCTGAGGCTAGAATTTGGAAAGACGTGTTAATACATTTTTAGTTTAAATGCCAAAGCCAATACAGAAATACATCTAGTGAGGCTGTGGAAGGTAGACTGCAGGAGTGTAGACCATGGAGCAGAGGAAGAAGAGCCCACAAGCACAGAGGTGAGTGAGGAGAATAAGCAGAGCTGAGAGCAGTTCAGGAGGTAGCATCTGCAGGAGGAGGTGGCATGAGTAGCTGTCAAGGTTGACAAATGAAGATCAGCTCAAGCCACGTCCCCATCAGGACAAGGTCATGAAGATGCACAACCATCAAGAAACACGGTGAAGTACATTCCCACGTGTACAGCCCATGCCCCACTTCCAAATTCATGCCCACGATATCGGAACTACAGGGTCCCAGAGGAACTGAGACGGTTATTTCAAGTTCTGAGTATAGGTAAAATGCAAGACATGTCACTGATTTGAATACTAATTAATAACCCTTAGGCTTGAGTCCCCACGCTTGGCCCTCTGGATGGCTAAGCCCCGAGCGGAGCTGTTCTTCTCACGCTGCTCTTCTGCCACAATCTCTATCTGGCAGCAGTTTGCTCTCCTGCTAAAACTTTCAAGCATTCCTTCTGTGCTGTATCTATTACACAAAGCAATACATAATGGATTGTTGGACAGGATTATTGGCCCAAATGACAAAACCAGATGTGATATGGAAGAGGATTTTCTAGACCCACACGTACCTCAGGCCTCCCACAGCCGGTCATTGAAAACAGAAAAGACTCACACCAAGGCCTCCACAGTGGTTAATGTGGGATGCAAAATCAACCCTCCAGCATCATTTTGGGGTCAGAAGCAGTGACAAGGGATGTCTTTGGTGTGGGCTTCTGGCCTCTAAAGGTTGCTTCAGGATGTGATTTTCAGATTGCAGGGCTGCTTTCTGGAACATGACATGGTGGAAAACTCTGGATAGAGACCTGGGCCCCAGTCCTGCACCGTCATTTCTGAATCCCAGGATTTGGGCCAAGTGGAGCCTCTACCCCGAGCTTCCGTGTCCTCATTCACATGATGGGGAAGATGTAGTCCTTCTTCAGAATGTCTTTGTTGGGTTTTTCATTAGGATTTACATTTGTCTCATCCAATGAATTGGGAAATGGTTGTTTCTCCCCCATTTTTCAGTTTGTGTAACATTGATACTATTAAGTCCACAAATATTTGACAGAATTCACCCATGAAACCATCTGGGCTCTGAGTTTTCTCTGTGGAAATGTTGGGAGATAAGATGATTAATTGAATATTTTTTAACTTGAAATTGAGCTATTTAGATATTGTGTTCTTTTTGAGTCAAAGTTGGTAAGTTTTATTTTTCAAGGAACTTGTTTCTTAGAACACATGATTGACTTTATTGACATATAGGTCATGAGATGTCCTCGTCATTCTTCCAGTGCCTATGGAATCTGGAGAGTGTCCCTTCCTTCGAACTTGAAGTTGGTCATTCCCATTTACTCTTTTTCTTGATTGACATTAATAAGGATTTATAAATTGTATTAATTCTTTCAAAGAAACCAACTTCTGGCTTTGCCAATTTTCTCTGAAATATTTTTAAAAATTTATTTGCTTTCTGCTCTTATGTTTATTTATTTTTTTCCTACTTCAATTTTATTGTGTGCTACTATTTCTAGCCTGTTAACCTGGAAGTGTAGAGCATTGATTTTAAACCTTTCTTCCTTTTTAACATAGGCATTTAGGACTATAAATTTACCTCTACATACTGCCTTAGTTGCGTATCATAAATCTTTCTATATAATATATTATCAGTCAGTTCAAAAATACTAATTTCCCTTGTCATTTCTTTGTTGACCCGTTTCAAAGTGTGAAAATGTATTACTGAATTGCTAAATATTTAGGTGATTTCCTAGATATTGGGATTGGTTTCCATTTATTTGACTTAGAGAATATTTCTATAAGACTTCAATTGGTTAAAATGTAATGACATTTATATTTATGGATTGACAAATGTTTGATCTTGGTGAATGTTCTATTTGCAACTAAGAAGAATGTGGATATTATACTTAATGATGTGGAATGATCTGTAATATCAATTCAGCTATGTGTGTTTGAATCTGTATCTTTACTTCTGTGTTTTTATATAATCATTGTGTTATTACCGAGGGAGAGGTTCAGAGCAGCTTTTAAACATGTCAGGATATGGCCTTTCCAATGTAAATTCCTCAAAAGCTTTTCAGTGTGCTTAGAATAAAATCCAATCTAAGAATCAAATACTACCTTTTACCCTCCCTCTCTTCCCTTTGTTTCCTTTTGTCTAATATGATGATCTTCTATTCTTCTCCTCCCCACCTTTCTTTCTTGTAGGTTAGCATCCATATATATATATATATCAGAGAGAACATTTGGCCTTTGGTTTTTTGGGATTGGCTTATTTCCCTTAGCATGATAGTCTCCAGTTCCATCCATTTACTCGAAAATGCCATGATTTCATTCTTCTCTATGGCTGAGTAATATTCCATGTGTATATATACCACATTTTCTTTATCTATTCACCTGTTGAAGGAACCAACCTAGATTGGTTCCATAGCTTGGCTATTGTGAATTGAGCTGCTATAAACATTGATGTGGCTGCGTTACTGTGGTACGCTGATTTTAAGTCCTTTGGGTGCAGACGAAAGAGTGAGATGACTGAGTCAAATGGTGGTTCCATTCCAAGTTTCCTAAGGACGCTCCATACTGCTCTCCAGAGTGGTTGCACCACTTGCCCTGTATTTGAATACATGACCAGGGGTGGGTGTAGGGTAACTCTACATCATATACAACTAATTAGAATTAAGTTCTACTCCATGTTTATCTAATATGCCAAAATACATTCTACTGTCATGTAAAACTAAAAAGAACAAATAAAATTTCAAAAAAAGAATCAAATTCTATAAAAGGCTGCCTGATTCAGTCCATATTTTTTTCCCTCGGATCTTTTCTGTTCCTCCTGAGCCTCCTCCCTACCCTACATACCAGTCACTCTGCCCGGTTTTCTGTCCTCTGAATTCTGTAAGCCTATTTCTACCTCAGGATTTTTGCACTTGTTGTTGCTCTTTCTTTTTCAGATGACTGCCTCCCTCATGACCAAATGCTCTCACCTCAAAAAGGCCTTCCACACCTGGAACGTTCTTTATCATATCATTCATCCTCTGCAGAACTTTTCACTATCAGAATGAACCACTTTCATTAATTACCTTATTTTTGGTTTGTACTCTGGTTTTGTTCAATGCTTAACCCCCAAAGCCGAGGGCAGAGCTGGCTCATCGTGGCTATTTAATGTACACTTGTTGGATACACGGATGTTGAATGGACTCTGAGCATCTGACGTCATTCAACACTGTCTATCCTGTTTCATAGCTGCTTCTGTTTTGATGCTATGACTGGATGGTGAACTCTTTAAGAAAAAGGAACTCATTCTATTTTATCTCTGTCTCTGACGCAACAGAGCATTGGCACAGTAACTGATTGCTGGACATACCCGGGGGTGTGTACAGGTCTGTCAGCAGCCACTTTACCCCATCCCTCTTCTCAAGCATCTAAACTAGAACTTGGCATAAGATCTTGTACTTAATACGAGCTCAGCATGTGTAAACAGAGATGAGAAAGGATGTCGAAAGAAACTTGTTACGCCTCTGATGAAAGCATTGACTACAAATTTCAAACCTGAGGTGCCAAAGTCAAAATGTCAGAAAGGGTCTCCTTGTCCTTCTGTTAACCGGAGAAGTCAGAGGAGCTTCATGTCTTTAGTGATGATGCATCTCGTCTTCCTCACAGGCACAGGAAGCAGGGGCTGTGGAAATGAGTTTGGAAAGTCATGGCGTCTTTCCCTGTGGTATAGAATCCGTGCCATGGCAATGACCCAGGACATGGTGACTGAAGCACTTTCCTGTACATATGATGAGCCGTGAAGGCTTCATTGCTTCTTCAAGGTTTGTTGGAAATGACGACTTACGTGAAGAAGATGAAAAAAAGTGAAGCACAGACCAGAAAATCATTTCCACCTCAACCATGGAACATTCAGTGTTCGTTGCCTTCAAAGGATTCAAAATTAACCTGGGACTTTCAAAAACAAAACAAACAAACAAAAAACCTTCATTGTTGTTGTGTGGACCACTGAGTTTACCAGGACTCCCAGAGCTTCCTTCCCACTAGACCACAAGCTCTTCATCTAAAGGCTCCTTCTCTCATCTCCTCCTCTGCCTGGCTTCATGCTCGACCCAGGCTGCCCTCAGCAAGGGGCTCTGGGGTGAAAATCTGCAGGTTTGGAAGCTGCATTGTTTCTACCTGAGGTGGATGAATAAGGAAGTAGACTGTGTCCCCCACCCAGGCACCTGCACCAACTATAGTTGTACAGATCATGGCGGAGGCTGCCCATGCTTCTCCTGAATATCAACTCCTTCACTTTGTTCACAGTAGGAGAGAGAGTCAAGGTTAGGTCAGGTTTTGATATATAACATTTCTGAGCCCATACAGTAAGTAAACGACCAAACCATTACAGGAAAAGTAGAGGTTTTTATTGTCATTGTTATTGGTGGTACTGAGGATTGAATCCAGGGGTGCTTAATTACTGAGCTACATCCACAACTTTTATTTTTTACATTTTTTATTTAGAGAGAAGTTCTCACCAAATTTTTTAGGAGCTCACTAATTTCCTGAGGCTGGCCTTGAACTTGTGATCCTCCCGCCTTAGCCTCCTGAGTTGCTGGGATTGCAAGTGTGCACCACCATGCCTGACTCACATTAGGTATTATAAAGGGTGGAAAATCTACTGCAATGTGGCTTCCTCAGGTTGAGATAAAAATTCTGGAGAAGTGTGAACATTAGAACTAATCTATTTTGGACTCTACACCAGTACTATGTTCTATTAGTAAAAATGAGCAAATCCTATATGTAGAAATAAAGGCTAGTCAGTGCTCTGAAACCAGTGTAGGAACTGACTACAAATTTACAGACTTAAATCAGAATTCATATGTGCATCACTTGCCCATCACAGTTAAGTACTACTGCAGGATGCATAAACCAAAAATCTCAGGTGTGCCATCCTATAGATCGAGACTTAAAATACAAATTTTGAAGATTAAAAAAACTGGATATATTTTCTGTTGTAAACTGGATATATTTTCTGTATGACTTTCTAAAAGGCATATTTTAGGAGTATAATAAGTACATTTATGATGTGTTTCACATTTGGATTCATCAGCTTAGTTTAAAATTAAAGAAACAGAATAATCTACCAGAAAAGTCAGAACTGAAAGAGCCTTCACAACCAGATTGTCCAATACTGTCTACAAAATAAGTAGATTCCCCACATCCGGGATTTCCGAATGCCAGTTCTTGGTTTAAAGCCAGGCCCCTGCAGCAGATTGCATCACCTTGCAAACTTATTAATGAGACCCATTGCCAGGCGCCATCCCTGGAGGTTCTGAGTCGGCCAGCCAGGCCTGGGAACCACTGGGATTCAAGGTGCTTTCCCAGACATGGTATCCAGGGAGCCTGTGGTGCCAGACTTGCCCCTGTCTTTCATCACTAAGAATGTCAGAGTGAGGAGGAAATGGCATTAAAGTTCATCTGCATTGGAACTGTGCTATACAGGACGCTGGGTCCCCAGTAGTTGTTCAGACTCTCAGTTTATAGGTGATACTCTTCTGGTGCCAACTACAAATACCAGGGCCAGCCAACTTGATTTCTTTCATTCATTCATATCACAAATATTTACTGAATGCCTAATCAGTCAGTTCTGCTGATAAGACCAGTGAAAATTACAGACAAGTTCTCAGAGGGCTCTGACCCAGTGTGTACGGAGGAAGTGAAGGATGTTAAGGGAGCTTCTAGAAGGAACACCTATTCTGATTTGGGGAAAGCTGGCTGATGTTGGTGAATAAGTGGAAATTATCCCCCCATGGATGAGAGACCTACCTTAACCTATCCTCTGTGGATGGGCACATTTCAGCTTCAAACTAAAGAAAGAAAAATAATAATCTGAGAAAGCAACAAAGCCACCCACACTATCTGTCACAGAAGCCATCGAAATCCTTCAGTGCACAATGTTAGTTTCTTAGTGTTGATAGTTGCCCCGTGGTTATGTAAGATGCTTATATAAGGGGACTTCTGGGAAGGGTATAAGGGAACTCTCTGCACTATCCTTGAAACGTCTACAAATTTAAAATTATTTAAAATAATCATTTAGAATAGAGAATCCAGGGGACAAACCCAAGGTAGTGACGGTGGGGATAGCCAAGGTAGGCACATTTGAAAGATAAATTTAAGTGATGGAATGAAAAGAAGTGAGAGATTGAGTGAAGGGGAAGGTTAAGGATGGAGATAGAGAACAGAGGAGGTGGCCTCTGGGAGGAAGGATGGAATCAGACGTCAACATGGTGACTTTGAGGTGCTGGCCGGAGCTCTAGGTGGAGATGGTTGTGAGAACCCTTGGATATCCAGGCCTGGGGTTCAGAAGAGGAGTGAGTTGAGGCTGGATCTAGAGATTTGAGAAGCAACAAGAAACAAACGAGGAAACCATTACTAGGAAACTAATTGAAATCGTTGGGATACATGGAATTTTCCTGAAGAGAGACCTATAGAGTAGTTAAAAAAAAAAAAAAAAGGATGGAGGTCAAAACCTTAAAGGAGATGACAGAGATTAAACTGAAGAGAACATCCACAGAGGAAGGAAAACACCAGCCACATGTATCATGAAAGCCAAGGGAGGAAGAATTTTCAGGAAGGTAATATCAACCTTCAGAAAGGTCAAGTGAGATGAGAACACTAATGAGTACTTTGTTGGCAACCTTGAGGGGGTTTGATTAATCTTTATCTTTCAACTAAATGTTGAGACAGTGCACAAATAATATGGAAGCGTCAGTAAATATATCTATGTGTCTGCTTTGATGAAACATGCCCTGAGATCAGTCAGCCTGGCACTGTGGAGAAATGATGTATAATCTTGGGAGTCAGACAGACCCAGGTTCCAAGGATGACTCTGTCATCACTAGCTGAGTGACCTTGAGCAAGTTAGGAAATTAGCCACCTCTTGCATATCCGTTGCATTGTCTATAAAACAAGGTTGAAAGTATGCACTTTGCCCTTTGAGGATTAAAGATAATGCATATGAAGCCTCTATTATAGCATCTTGCACACAGTAGGTGCTCAACAAATGGAAGCCAATCTTATGGGCGAAATGCTCCTCCTCTGCGATTTAAGGCATCATGTGCATGAATCTGTTGGGTCACTGACTGCAATGTACTGAAGCAACTCAAGTCTTTACGACTGGCAGGCCCAGCCTCCACCAGATTGCTGGGTTGTTAAGGGTGTCTAATATAACTTAGTTTGTTGATCAGCCAATGCAGAGTAGACATCCTGGAAGGGAACTTCATTCTGCAGGATCAGAAGGAAGTCAGGAGGTGGGCCCTGCCCTAGAGATGCTCATGGGAAAACCTTTCTCTTCCAAGATGGCACTAGAGGTACAGGTTTGAAAACAAGATGGTCATGTGCACATATGGGCCTGTGAGATGGTGAAAATCATTTTTCCATCTCTGCAAGCAATCTAATTCTGGAAATCCCAAAGAAAAGATGGCAAATCAGAGAAATGAATGAGGACACTTGGCACAAATTGTGAGTTGGCTGATTCATCCAGATTCTCACAAGATGACTCTTTAATTTTGGAAAATGTATCTTCCTGAATCAAGAGGAAAAAGAAAAAGAGACATAATCAGTATACATAGTCTGATTAAAGATTACGGGCAGGTGCCAGGTATAAAAAGAAATCTGGAAGAGTGGCAGCTTGGATATCTGGGTCCAAGAATTTTAGTAGTTCTCTAAGAAGCAGTTCTGAAGTCAGGGGCATCCTAGGCTACCAATGAGTATGAGTCCAGGGTGGCCCATGTGCCCATCATATGAGCTTCTGATGGTTGCTGTAACAAATTACCACGAGCTGGGTGAAAAATCTGAAATAGAAGTATTGGCAATGTTAGTTCCTTCTTAAGGGCTCACAGGGTAAATGTGTGCCTGGCTTACTCCTGGATTCTGCTGATTGCTGGCTGTTTCCTAGCTTTCAGATGCATCTCTCCAATCTGTACCTCTGTCTTCACATGTATGTCTGTGTCCAAATATTCTTCTTCTTGTAAGGACACCACTCTGCCAAATCTAGTATGACTTCATCTTAACTTGATGACATCTGCAATGACCTTATTCTCAGATAAGGACTCATCTACAAGTACTAGACATTAGGTGTTTGATATATGATTTGGAGAGACACAGTTTCCTGCTGCCCTTCTGCACTTCCACACTCTTCCCCAGGCTCTGAGAGGTGTGTGCAACTCTCCAAACTCAGCACATTCCCACACCTCCCTGCCTGCCCCATGCTAGGCCTATACCCCGGAATGTTTCTCTCTGTCCCTTTCCTCCCACATACGAAACTCCAAAATATCTTTGGAAACTCTAAATTATCAGGGGCATTTCCTTTCTCTGTGAAGTCATTCTTCCCTCCCACCATCTCTCAGAGTCAATTTCTAGATTTTTTTTTTTTTTTTGGTACAGAGATTGAACTCAGGGGCACTCAACCACTGAGCCACATCCCCAGCCCTATTTTGTATTTTATTTAGAGACGGGGTCCCACTGAATTGCTTAGCAGCTCACCATTGCTGAGGCTGGCTTTGAACTCCAGATCCTCCTGCCTCAGCCTCCCCAGCTGCTGGGATCACAGGCGTGTGCCACTGCGCCCAGCTAATTTCTAGATTTTTGATGCTCTCCCTCTGTATTTGCCAGGCACGATGTTTAACAAAGTAAATCATGGCCAAGTTTGGCACACTTGCTTTTCCCACTGGACTTCAAGCTTTGTGAGGACAGGGACCTGTCTTCTAACCTTAATATCCCGTGTGCCAGTCACACAGTGCATGTCCAACTGCTCAAGGGTCAGCCTCTGTAGGAGGCCCCACTCACCACTCTGGGGCTTTCCATGAGTCTAGTTGGACAGGGCAGTCTGCCACACTAAATTGTGCCTTCTAGCCCAAGCCAGCACTTTCCATGGGGTCAAGTGTGGGCCGTCAGTGAATTTCCAACCTGATTTCCTCTGCTCTACTCTCCCTGGGAGGTCCCTGTGCTGGACACAGTCAGGCTAAGTCTGGTAAAAGTTGACAGGCTGGACTGCCTGCTCCCCTAGTCTGCTTTAATGGAGTCTGCAAACAAGGCCTGCTGGCCGGAGGGTCCCAGTGCCACAATACAGCATTCAGTGGCTTCTGGGGTGTCCCTGTGTGTGTGTGGGCAGCTCATGATCCAAGGCCAGAAAAATCACATAAAAATGTCAGGTCTTTGCAAAGGCCAGGGTTCTTTAGGCTTCTTTCTCTCCTTGCTAGTGGTTTTCTTCTTAGTCATCTGTCTCCTTAAAATAGACCCTTCCTTTCCTCCATCTGGGGCTCCTGCTCCTCCAACAGTCCTACTGTTGGTCAGAAGAGGTCAGAAGAAAAATGGCAGATATTAATGCCTTACAGAGCTCTGGAGTTCTCTAGAAAGAGAGAACCTAGCCCAGTCCCTCCTCCTGCAAGTAAGGAAAACAAGACCTGGATGGAAAGGGGACTTGTCAACAAAATCACAGCCAACACACTTCAAGGCTTACTCCTTGTCTCATCTGCAAAATGGGTATAGTAATAGCAACACCGGGGTTGAATAAGAGGATGAAATGAGAGAATATAGAACCTAGCACACAGGATGAGGCCAGTAAAGATTAGTGGCCACTGTTGTTTTAGAAATATTGTTCTTCAATGACCTCTCACTTTTCCAATACAGCCAGAAGACAAACAGGGACAGAACCCGGCTCCCTAACTCCAGACAGAGCTCTGTCTTCAACAACGCTGCCTCAGCCCATCTCTTTGAGCAATGGAGAGAGTTCAGATTCGATTCATATTTTGTAGCAGAATAAACTATGAAGGAGTTTTGCTTGAACCCCTCCCCTGCCTGTGTCCATTTAAAAGAACTATAATTATTCAAAGAGATACTGTCCCCCTTTCTAAGGGACTTCCTCATAATGCCTAGAAGAGACACTACTGTGCAAATCTGTGGCATCAACACAACACCGTTACCAGAGATCGAATCTCATGGGATGTTAGAAGTCAAAATAGATTTAGATATTGACTAGAAATTAAAAATCAGTGAATTCTGTTTGGTTTAGCCTTTCATTGAAACAAAAAGTGGTTTATGTGTCATTATTTACTTATAATGCCCAAATGCTTACTTCAACTAGTGTCTTAAAAATAAGTGGGGAGCCAGGCATGGTGGTGCACACCTGTGATCCCAGCAACTGAGAGCCTGAGGCAGGAGGATCACAAATATGAGGTCAACCTCAGCAATTTAGTGAGGCCCTAAGCAACTTAGTGAGACCCTGTCTCAAAAATTTTAAAAGTAATAAAAGGGACTGGGGATATGGCCCAGTGGTTAAGCATCCCAGGGTTCAATCCCTGATACCAAACTAATAGTAGTAATAATAGTAATAATAATAATAGAAAAGAATATTTTTATATGCAGTTATAATTATGTCAAAATGAACCCCACTATTATGTATTACTATAATGCACTAATAAATAATTTTTAAAAACTCAAAGAAGTGGAAAGACCAGGACTACCATAAGGAAATGATGTTACCTGTCCTCAACAGCCAGTTTGGTGCATCTATGGAAGAAGCATTGGCTTTGGACTTGGAAGTTTGTGATTGTATTTCTCATCATTCTTTTGGACAAATCATTTCCTTCTACTAGGATTTAGTTTTTTCTTTTGACTGCAGGACCTGGAAGGCCAGCTCCAAGTTCAAAATGCTGCATTCCAAAGGAAGCATGAGAAATGTTAAAGAGTCATAACCACAGCCCACACACCTCTTGGCTTACCAAATGAGGGTAAGGATGGTGAAATGACTGTCTTGTGCCTCTTACTGAAGTCTGTGGCATCTTGGGAAAGTTTCTCACTGAAATCTGACTTCTTTTTCAGAAAGGATAGTTCTAATTTTCTCCCCCTGCACTGAGATTAAGTGACCTCTCAGTGTTGAGGAAGCCTATACCTGTAACCCTATAGCAATGACAATGGAACAGCATCTACATTTCCTGTATAATAGCCATCACTTTGTGCAGATAATGCAGAGATTTTGTAATTGTTGATGCTGGAGGAAGGAGAAAGCTGTGGAAAGACTGGAGCATGATAAGGGGAGATCAAAGTGCTTCTTGGGTTCTGTTATGCTTGCCTATATTGTAGTGGGAAGACCACAGGATTGAATGCCTGGCATGACTTTTTCTTTGAATCCTTGCTGTGCTACCTACGTACTAGAGGAACTTGAATATTTGTTTGACCTCGTGGCTTCTCTTAAGTTTCCTCATCTGCAACATGAGGAGAGTAACAGCAACCTTGGGGAGTGATTGAAAGACAAAATGAGAGAATATGGGACCTGGCACCTAGAATAAAAGTAAAATTCACATGCCTCTATTGCTTTAGGAACATTATTCTTCAACCTCCTTCTACATTTCCAAATCAAGTGGAGGCTACCAGAGGACGAAAGGGGGCAGAGTAAGCTTGGGGTCCTCTGGCTGGGGTCGGAGTGGAGAGGCCTCCCTCCCACTGCACACACCAGGGAGTAGGCCTGTTTCCTGCAGCCTTGGGGAGCCCTTTGATAACATCTGCCCTGACTACTGGATTAGGCAAATGCAGTCCACAGTTTGCAAAAGAGCATGTCTGTCAGGGCTTGTTGCATGAAATGTTTGTGGGGACTTTTGTTAACCGGGTGAGACTGCAATGCCCTGGCATGGACACTTCTCAATTAGGGATCAACCTGAAGGACAGGCTTAATTCTGTCTGCCCTTTCTTAGCTTCCTAGGGCTGGGTGACTCCTTTGAATGAATTAGAGTTTCAAGGAAATCCAGGATTTTGTTTTCTGATGTGAAACATGTCGGGAAGGCCCACCATCCCTCCCAGCACTAAAAGAGAACACTGCCAGAGGCCACCTGCCTCTGCGGTGGGGGATCGGGATGTGTATTTGGGGGTGGAAGTGTGAAAACAGAGAGTGTTTGCATGGGGTATTCAGTTCAACATCATTGACAATCTTACCACCTGGCTGGTGCTAGACAGAGGTGGAGCTGAGGAGGAGCAATGGGGGGCCATGAGATTTTGCTTCAAGAAAACAGTCTGTGGAGGAGGAGAGGCCTATGCACAGCCATGTCACAAAGTGAAAAGCAAGCCCCTGAGCACAGCATTCCAGGCTGCTGGCCCTCACATTTCTAGTCTCGGGTTTTTAAAGACATTCTGGCCACTTTCCTGCAAGATTTCATGGGCAACACACCTTAGCCTGAGAGGGGAAAGGCTAGTGCCTGCTTGAGGTGATTGATGGGGCTTCTGTAGACAAGGTATTCCCTCCAGTGGCTTGTTTGATTTGTCCCTGACTCTCATGGTGACCTAGTGTGAAAGAGACCTCCATGAGTGGCTGATGGGTGAAGAATGAACAAATGAATGAATGAATGGTACCCAGATGAGCACATCATGGTCCTGCTCCTAGGGAACTCCAGGGGGCAAAAGTCAGTTCTCAGGTACAGAGTTAACCACCTGTTTGAGGAGGTTCCCATGGATGCCTCTGAGCCCCCGACTCCACTCTAAGCAAATTCCACCCTGAAGACAAAGTCCAGACGCCAGAGTGGGTGAGGATGGAACTCACGTGCTGGAGCTCACACTTAGCTGTTGCCAAAAATGACCCACAGGATAAAAATAGATCTGCCTTGTAGGTCTCCTCAGTGCCACTGAGAACATCAGTGTGGAGACTGGAATGGTCCTTGACCTGCTTGTCACGAAGTTAGGCCCACCCACCCATCCACTTCTTCCTTCCTCTTCCTGCCCCTGACTCAGAACCTACCATGCTGACTGCTCTCAGCACAGCCCCTTGACCTTATCATGCTCTTCTCAAACACTCCGTGCTTCCCCACCGCCAGGGGTTGGCTCATGGAGGTCCTGGTCTTGTCTCTGTCTGGTTCAACCTCCAGCTAGTCACAAAAGTTGTCACCAGAGGAAGGTTATCCTGATCTGGAAACTCGAGATGAATCTTTCTCCCTTGTGCTACCAGAGGAGGATGAGTGTGTCCCTTCAAATTAGAGGCTCTGACATACAGTGGGGCCACCAACATGGTGTGAAACCCCAGGGTGCCAGCAGGATCTGGCATCCCTGTGGACCCACTGGTTCCTTGTGGAGAAGGGGGCCCTGGGTACTTCAGTTCCTCAAGTGTCAGTATTGAGATGGAGAAGACAAGGAGGTGATAATTTAGGAGCCCGCTCTCTGAGGAATGGAGCATGGTCAGGGCATTGTGAGCTCTAAGTGCAAGTCTCCCACTGTGGGCCTCCCCTGCCCCTGTCCCTACACTCATTCCTTATGCTGACCATGCTTGGGCAAATTTCCTTTCAGGAAAGGGTGTGCTGGGTTTGCCCAACTCCAGGACTCCCAGCCTTGAGGCTAAGTAGGGATGATATCCAAACCACCCTCTACTCCCTGAGCTGTATGCTGGGATGGGGACTTACTCATCCAGCAGAAGGGATACCTTTTGTAATTCACAAAGAAAAAGCAAAGCATGGGGGGTACATGCGTGCCTTTAATATCTGTAGGGCTTGAGACAAGAATGCAAATTTCTTCTTCTCTTATTTAAAAAGTTATAAGTTTAAAACTATTGATTGAAATATTTTCTAACCTCCCATCTTGACAAAGATATCTTTATAATCGTCTGAAGGCCTGGTACTAATTTAGAATTCTCAGGTTCTTGGAATTGTGCTCTGGAACTTGACAGCACAGGGCAGTTTGTCCCTGACCCAAGCCTAATTCCTTTCTCTTCCCTCCTCCAGTAATGTCCTGGTCTACAAGGGGCCCCAGGTACCCCACATCTGGAAACATCTGGGCATCAGCTCAATGTCCAAGTTCTCCTCCAAATCCTTTGGATCCAACTATCTATTCATGGTTCCTGGTCTGAGAATACACACACCTTCAACACAACACACACTCAGGAAGACAGACCTGAGGGGAAGGTCGTCACAGGCCCCCGGAAGTGACTGGTGGTATTTTGGAAGGAACAAAAGTTGCAAGCACTCAGGATAAGATATAGAATTCGGAGGACAGCACCTTTCAGACTCCTTTCACTCCATGGCCCCATAAAGTGTGGGACCCCCTTGTCCCAGGGTTAAGCTCCACAGCTGGTGGTAGAACCAACCAGCCCAGAAAATGTAGACTCTTATCTAAAACCAGATGGTGACAGAGCCTGCCCCTCTGTCTAGCTCTGGGATGACAGGTACCTTGTCTTGCCATTTTTGTACCCTGGTAGCAAAGAGCACTGTCCTTCAAAGGGCACCTTTAAAATCTGCTGTTTTATGCACAGTGGAAGCAACCCTAGACTTGGACTTGGGACATGGGGCTCTCTCAGCTCTGCCATAACTCACTCTCCAGGCCTCACATTTCCCGTCTATAAAATAAGGGTGTTGGGCTGAACGGTTTCCAAAGTCCCATTCAGATCTGAAGGTCTGTGGTTTATGACTCCCCAGAGCCATGCCTGTCCTTATCTGTCAGTGGTTCTCAGCCCTGAGCACTCATTAAAATCTCTTAGGAAGCTTTAAAATATTCCAGCGCCCAGGCCCTCCCTGCCAGAGATTCCGATTCAGTTGTTCTGGGCTGGGGCCCAGGCCAAAGCTCCCCAGTGATCCTGACATGCAGCCAAGGCCAAGAACTGCTGTTGGAGCTGGAGGGGAGCCCCCTCCTCCCACTCCTCACAATGGAGCAGGACAGATGCCTGGATGCAGAGGCAGAACAGCTGGAGGCAGGGCTAGACTCTAAGGTCCCCGGGCAGGGGTCTCCTGCTTTCTCTCCAGGAAGATGGGAATAAACAGAGCCAATTTCCTGGCCTCGGGGCTCCTCACCTCCTCTCCGACTTCCCATTCTCCAGCTGAGAGGCCAGCGGGGAGGAGGTAGAACAGGCAGCTGCCTAATCTGGGGGGATTTTCTCAGAGGTGGGGGGAGGCTGACTTTTGGCTCCAGCCTCCCTCCTCCCTCACAGCTGGAGCTGGATCAGCCAGAGTGAGCGCTGGGGCTGGGCTCCCAGCTGCTGGCAGTTGTTCCCATGTTATCTCCCTGACAGCTGCAGCTCTCCTGCTGTGGGATGTGTGTCCCAGTGTGCGCCTGCACCCTAGCAGAAAAAATAAGATGCAGAGGTTGAACGGACAGCCCAGCTCTTAGACACCCCTCCAGCCTTTCCTGATCCCCGCCTTTCTCCAGCCTGCGTGAATCCCCTCCTCAGAGTTCCCATAAGCACCTGGAACTTCTTCCTTGTTGAGATTCCAGGCCAGAAGCATCTCCAATCATTGCACTAGCTCTCATTTACTGAGTGCATTCTGTGTGCCAGGCATTCTCCCAGGATCTGTAGGTCGATGGTTCTGTTTAACCCTCAGGACAGCCCTAGGAAGCGAACGCTACTACTATGCCTGTCTTAACAGATGAAGAAACCAGGAAGAGATGAATTAATATTTAATCCAAAATCACACAGCTGCCAAAACTCAAAGACAGGCAGTTGCCCACATTTGAGCTCTTTACCACATTGCTATTCTGCCTCCTGTCGGTGATGGATTATGCACGAAGCCTGTCAGGGTCAATGAGGTCTCTTTCAGCTTGGACACTAGAACAGTGGTGTTGCCTGCAATGACGTACAGTTCATTCTTTGAATTTTCTGCTTGCCTAGAATTGGATGAACACTGAAACCCGCGAATCAGAAGCACATGCCACTGCCCCACAGGGCTCTGCTTCAGAGGGGTGTGTAGGGGCGGTACCTTAAGAGGAAGAAGCCCAGCGCAGCAATGCTGGAACTGGGCTCCAGGGGTCACAACACTGTTGCAAAACCACCAAAAAAGGGAACCCCAGAAAATGGTGCAGCGTGTGGGCCAGCCCCCTCCCATTTACAAAGGCTTCTGCTCATGGGGACCCTGGGTGCCCTGTGTGGTTTTCCCAGAGTGGTGTTGGTCTGTGTTACAACATCCACATGCCATTGTTCTCAGAGGTGACTCATGGCCTGCACTTCAAGACAGCAGGTGGGGGCCTGAGTGCCGCTTGGGCCTTAGTGCCCATGAAGCTTTTTGGTGTTGGAGTGTTTTTTTTTTTTTTCATTATTGTTGTTTTTTGGGGGGAGTACCAGAGATTGAACTGAGGGGCACTTGATCACTGAGCCACGTCCCCAGCCCCATTTTGTATTTGATTTAGAAACAGGGTCTCACTGAGTTGCTTAGTTCCTCACTTTTGCTGAGGCTGGCTTTGAACTTGTGATCCTCTTGCCGCTGGGATTTCAGGCAGGAGCCACTGCACCCAGATGGTGTTGGAGTGTTTCTTACTGCATTTCCTGACCTAGTTTGTGCCTGAATACAGAGATGGGGCTGTCTGCTGAGTGGGGAGTGACAGTGAGAATAGGAAAGATCTTCCCAACCGTAGTCCCTGTTCTAAGGGAGAAGCCATCAGTCAGATGAAGAAGGGTAGACCATACCTACTCACCTCCTCAGCTGGGGCCTCCCTGCACAGCATCTCATTTTAGTTCTCTTATTGCTTTTTATGCAGATTTCTTTTTTTCCTTTCTCTTTAATCAGGTTTTATTCCCATTCATTTATTCTTCAAAGGTGTGGACCAGTCTTTCTATTTACCCTTACAAGGTTTTAAATTTTCATTCATTGACACAATAAAAAAAGTAATATTCTTTGCTAGAGAGAGTGGGCTTCAGAAAATCCTGCTTCAAAAAAGTGGGCTTTTTCTTTTTTCTCCCCAGGGATTGAACCCAAGGCCTCACACATGCCAGGCAAATGCTCTACCACTGAGCTACATCCCCAATCCAAAATTAGATTTCTATGGTGTGTCAAACTTTAATGTGCATGAGAATCACTGAGATGTCTTGCTAAAATGTAGATTCTGGTTCCATGAGGTCTGGGCGAAGCCCAGGATTTCCAGGTGGTGTCAGTGCTGCTGGTCCCCAGACAGCACTTCAAGGAGCACATTTGTCATGCACCCATGAGACACAGACTTAACTTGAAACCTGGAGACCACAGAGCCAGACACACACTGCACCTGTGCTCCTAACAGCTCCCAGCAGCCAGGGTGCAAGCCCAGCTCGAGAGGGGGTCTTTAGCAGCCTGGTGCAACTTCTTTCTCACAGGAGTCAGTCCACTGTCACAGGGCACCCATGGCCACATTTCTGGGCCCACTTTTCTGCTCAGCTGCATCTTATCCTGAGTCCCTGAAGCCATGCTCTCTTGAAAGCCTATGCTTGTGTAAGAAACCCTATCCAGTCTCTGGTAGGTGACAGCTTCACTTCCACCTTGACCCCACCCTGAGTCAGGTGTGTTTGGAAGAAACCCTGGCAGGGTGCCTGGATTCACATCAGCTATGAACACACAAACCGCCAATGAGTTTTCCCTTAGTTGAATCTTTGAATCTTTCTTACATGACTGGACAGTTTCACTTCCTGTTTGGGTCTGAGGGTTGCACAGAAAGAAAATAGGACTTAAGAAGGGACCCTGCTTAGTGAGAGGTGAGGTCTTCCCTTAAGCCCTCTGCAGAAACACTGATCTCCCTCTGATCCCGGCAGGTCATACAACATTTTCCATTTGGGAGGTCAAACCCACTTGAATACTGGCAATTTCTTCAAGCTTGACCTAACATCCCAGCTCAAACTGAGCTCACTGCCGCATACTCATGGGGACACAGTGCTGTACACAGAACCAAGGTGAAAGAGAATACAGGCCTGAAGCCACCCAGAGGCACCACCATGATTATGTAAATATTTGTGTATGCACTTGGAAGCCACTACTGTTTTACTCTGGCGCCAAGGGGCGAACTCTTGATTTGGACAGTTGTGACGGGTCTGAGGGATGTTTGATCAAGGCAGTGACCTCTAATGATGTCTGCTGGCTGTAGACTGAAGTCTAATCTCCTTGCCCAGCATTTGCAGCCTTCCCTGGCTGGGAGCATGGGCTCCCCAACATTATCTACGCCCTGAACTCTGCCTCTAGCTACTAGGAGAGGCTCCTCCCTCTGTGCAAGTCTGTGCTTCTCCCCCAGGTCTTTGCTCACATTCTGTCTTCCTGAGTGGCTCCCCTTCCACCTCTGCAATCTTCTCTGTCTTTCCAGGTTCAGTTCAAAGGTTCCCTCCTGCATGGAACCTTCTCTGCTATCCTTCATCGCCAGCCAGACTGATCACTCCTCTCTTTTTGCATATTACTCTGAACCTCTCTTATGACGTCACATCCACTTTATTATATACTCCTTTATGCTCAACTTTTCATTTATTTAAAAATATTTATCATTCTGCGAGGTGTAGGTACTATTGGGGATAAGACAGGCAAAGGACTGTGAGGACAGAGAAAGGGGCTCAGGGAATAGAGAATGAGGGGGTAGGTACATTAGGTAAAGGACTCTCTGAAGAAGTAATATTGGAGCTGGAGCCTGTTCAAGGTGAGAGAGGGAGAGCCATTGTCCGAAGACCTAGAGAAGAACGCTCAGGGCAGGATGGTACAGTCAGGGAATCTTTGAGGCAGGCAGGTGGGGAAGGTTCTAGTTCAGTGCTTCTCAGACTTCAGCATGCACCAAAATCCTGTGGGGATCTTGTTAAAGGGCATATCTCATCCAGCAAGGCTGGGGTAAAGGCTGAGATTCTGTATTTCTAACCAGCTCCTGGGAGTGTACACTGCAGGGTCAGCTAAGCAGCAAGAAAGCAAAAGCCCAGATATGGCATCAGGAAGCCCACTGTTATGTATAGCTATAATGCACCAATAAGGAAGGAAGGAGGGAAGGAGGGAAGGGAGGGAGCGAAGAAGGGAGGGAGGGAGGGAGAAAAGGAACAAGCCCAGGAGAGAAGGAGACCTGTGTGCCAGGAGCAGAGGAGGAAGGAGAGACTGGGGGGTAATGAAGCTGGAGAGGACAGGGGTCAGGCCGTGCGGTGCCCTTTTGGCCCTGGTTGGGGAGTTTTGAGTGGAGGAGTTATCTAATTTGATTTTTATTTTTAAACATTCAGTTTGACTTGCGTTAGGAGAGCAGACTGGATAGTGAAGCGGGGAGACTAGAATTTGGGAGGACAGGTCAGTGACTGAGGAAGTCTCAGGAGGACCGGGGGCTGCAAGGAGGTGGAGAAATGTGTGTTTAGGCATCTGCTGACTCTGGAACCCCTTGAGGACAGGGACTGGATTTGCAGTCAAGCTTCCAATGCAGTGACACCCTGCAAGTTCTCACTTTCTGTGGCAGCCTGGCTTCTGCCCTGAGGCACTATTGGAACAGCTCTGCCAAAGGGCACTAGGGAACTTCATAAGGGCAATAATTTTATTTTAAGACTCAATCTCAACACTTTCTTTCAGTATTGAACTGGAAGTCCTATTAGATCTCACCAAAATTTCAAAATGTATTCACTGGAAGAAAATGAAAAAGGAAACCCCAGCGAGAAAGAAATATTTGCAAGCTATCTGACTTGTATTCAGAACATATGAAGAATTCTTACAACTCAATAACAAGACAAACTGCCTGCTTAAAAAATAGACACAAGATTTATACAAATGTTTCACCAAAGAAGATATATAAATAGTCTACAAGAACATAATACAATGTTCAACTGGTCCCAAGGGAAACACAAATTAACACCATAATGAGACACAGGTTGAGCATCCGTGGTCTGAAAATTTGAAATCCAAAATATTCCAAAGTCTGAAAGTTTTTGAATACTGACATGATGTTACTGGGTGGAAAATCTCACACCATGAACCTGTTCCATGCACAAAATCACTTAAGCTCCAGACTCATTGATTCTGTTTCTCTGCCACCCTCTGCCTCAATATATCACCTCCTGGTGCCTGTGATCACTAATAGCATTAAATTACCTTCAGGTTATATGTATAAGGTATATGCAAAACATAAATGAATTTCATGTTTAGACTTGGATCCTATCCCCAAGATAGCTCATTAGGTATATGCAAATACTCCAAGATCCAAAATCTGAAATACTTTTGGTCTCAAGCATTTCAGAATAGCTCAACAAAACTAAACAAAAACAATAGCAAATACTGGTAAAAATGTAAAGAAACTGGAAACCTCATAAGTTGCTAGTACAGATGTGAAATGGAAGAGCCTCTTATAAAGCAGTTTGACAGTTTCTTTTTTAAAAGTAAACACATGCAAAGAAAAAAAAAAGAAAGAAAAAAAGTAAAAAACATGCTTGCCTTGCAACTTAGCAATTTGACTCTGAGGAAGTTACCAAGAGAAATGAAAACGTGCGTCCTCTGGAAAGGCTTTAAGTCAGTGTCCATGGCAGGATTATTCATACTAACACAAAACTGGAAAAAGTGCAAACATTCATCAGCTGGGGAATGGCTAAACAAAATGTGATCTATTCATACAGCGGAAAACTCTTCAGCACTAGAGGAGAGGAAAATCGCAAAGACACCTGAAGGCACGGAGAAATCTCAAAAACAAGTTAAGAAGCCAGAAAGGAGCCAGACACAAAAGACTACAAGATTCTATTTGTAGGAAATTTCTAAAACTGGCAAAACTAATGACAAAAGCATGTCTGTGGTTGTCTAGTGCTGGGCGGGGGATCATGGATTGACTGTAAAGGGGCACCGGGGAGATTTTTGTGGTGATGAAAATGTTTGAAAACTTGAGTGTGGTAGTAGTTGCTTGACTATATAAATTCACTAAAACCCATTGAACCATATACTTAAAATGAATGAATTTTATGGTCTATAATTCATACCACAAACAAGTTGCTTTCAAAAATCTTTACTATATAAAACTTACCTACTGAAAAAAAAGAAAGAAAGAAAGAAAAAGGAAACGAAGGAAAGAGACCCACTTACAACTCTGCTTCATGGATAACTGTGGTTCTGCCCTTTCCTGATTCGCCTTCCCACTCCGGGTCTACTTGGTGGACCACCTTCCTCCCCCAGCCCAGCAACAAACTCTGCCCTCAGGGCTGCCCGTGGACAGAGTCCCTCTCTGCACACTTTTACTCCTCTTGCTTTGATCACCGTCTATGGGCAAGTGACTTTCCTGGGTGCATTTCTATCCTGACCTTTCCTGAGCTCCAGACTCGCTGGTTCTGTTTCTTTGCCAACCTCCGCTCCCAAGAGATCACCTCTGGTGCCTGCGATCACTGATGCCACACAATCCATTACTGGAATATTTTACTTGTCTTCTACCCCCTTCACCTGGTCTTTCAGGTTTGTTATGATTTGAATGTGGTTTGCTCCTCATCACCAATTCATGCAGATTAATGCCCCAAGTCTTACGCCAGTGGTATTAAGAGGATGGGAACAGTCTGACCATGGATGGTGTCCACAGGTGGGGCCTCTGGGAAGTGATGACATTAGACTATGACATTAGGGTGGAGCCCCATGGTTGAATCCTGGTGGCTTTATAAGGAGAGACTGTACAGATATATACATAAGTCTCTTAGCATGTGATGCCCTGGCCCACCTTGTGACTCTGTCATCATGAACACCATTACCAGCAGATGAACCAATGGGCCCACTTGCTCCTAATGAAGTCAAGGGGGCCCTCCCAAGCCTATAGCATGCTATTTGTTCTAGCCTCCCAAACTGTGAGATAAATAAACCTCTTTTCCTTCAAAAGTAGCTATCTTGGATATTCTATTATAGCAATAAAAAACTGACTAATATGTCCTTCATCTGTCTTCGTGTCACCACCATTCACACCAACACTCAAACTAGAAATGTGAGGGTCACACCGATTCTTGCCTTCATACATGTACTTTATTTAAAAGAATCAATAAAAAGTCAGAGATGATAATACCTATCTTATAAGGTTGTCATAATATTTAGATAAAATTATAAAATGTGTCACTATTTTTAAAAAAAATGTGAGGGTCATATATAAATCAACCATTAGACCTAGTTTGTTTGTTTGGTTGGTTGGTTGGTTGGTTGGTAGTTAGGTATTAAGATGGAACCCAGGAATACTTTACCATTGAGCTACATCCCCATTCCTTTTTAATCTTTTATTTTGAGACAGGGCCTCAACAAGTTGTTTAGGACCTTAAAAAGTTAGCTGAGGCTGGCCATGAACTTTCGATTCTCCTGTCTCAGTCTCCTGAGTCACTGGGATTACAGGCATGTTCCACAGTGCCTGGATAGTCCTTTTTTTTTTTAAGATAAAATTTACATATAAAAATGTCATATTTTAATGTTCAGCTTATTAAATTTTGATAATTGTATATACTTATGTAATCTTAACCAAAATAAAACATAGGACCTTTCTATCCTTTGAGAAAATTCCATCAGACCTCTTACCTCTCAATATAATCCCCCACCTCCAAACACTTGCATATAGCCACTATTCCATTTCTAACTTCATGTATATTATATGTTAGTTATGTATTATATATGTGATAGATAATTATGTGTCTGATATACATCATATATTAGTTATTATGTATTAGTTTTGTCTCAATCTGGATTTCATATAAATGGAATCATATAATTTCTACTATTTTGTGTCTGCTTTCTTTCACTCAACAGGGTTTTTCTGTCCGCCTCCCCATTTCATTGCATGTGAAAGTTTATCTTTTGTTATTGTTTAGTGGTGCTCTACTGCAAGGATGTACAAGAGGCTGTGCCTTTGCTGGGAGATATTTGGGTTGTTTCCCGTTCTTCCATATTTGAATAAGGCTGCTTTAAAGCGTTCTTTACAATTTTCTTGGAGATGTGTTTTTCTTGTGCAAATTTTTCATAACATTTTCTTGTGCAAATAAATAAGGGTGAAATTAGTTAATCATAGATTAGATGTATCTTGAGCTCTATAAGAAACCCTCCAAGAGTTTAGCAGAGCATTTGCACCATTTCACTCTGCTGTCAGCAGTGGGGGAGAGCTCTAGCTCTCCCTGTTCCCACCAGTCCTTGATGTGGCCCATCATTCCCACCTTAGCCATGGCAGTGTGGGATGAGACTGTGTTGTGATTGTGTGTTTCCTCCATAGCTAATACTGTTGAACACTCTTTCAGGTGCTTCCTGGGCATTCTCTGTTTTTGAGAGGTGTTTGTTCCAGTCTTCTGAGCCTTGTTTTATTGGGTCATTTGTTCTTGAATTTTGCATTTGCTGGACAGCCTGGTTGGTTTTTAAGCCTGAACTCTTTCTCCTCTTGGGCCACTTCTTTATTTCCCACTGCAGCTTCACCAGCTCAGGCCCTCCCCGTGTCTCAGCTAAGCTGTCACCGGCCCGTTCATGTAGTATTTCTTTGATATCGGTGGAAAATGTGAATTCACATCTCTCTCGTTTCCTATAACCTGGAGGGACACATCAGGCATCTTAGGTGACAATAAGGTCCTTCCTGTGTGTCCAGTGTGAAGGCTTCAGCCACTCTCCCTCCCCTCCAGGTGTCCTGATTTGCAAACCAGCAGTGCTAATCACTTCATTCCCACCCTGCTGTCTCCTACTGCTGGGCCTTGGCCATTTCCTTTACCCTTTTTACCTTAAATACTACCCCCACTGTCTCGGGCTTATATATATATATATATATATATATATATATATATATATATATATATATATATTGTTGTAGATGGACACAATATCTTTACTTGTCTATTTTTATGTGGTGCTGAGGTTTGAACCCAGTGCCTCAAGTGTGCAAGGTGCTCTGCCATTGAGCCACAACCCCAGCCCTTTGGCTCTTCTGAGAGTTGAGTTAAATGGCATCTCCTCCTGGAATCCTGTATATTCTCAGAGTTCCCCACCCCTCATCATGGTTCCATAGCAGCGGGGCCACCCAGATAGCCCCCTGTGTTGTGTGGACATCATCAGGTTCTGTCATTTATCATTCAACTCACAACCCCAACCTGTGCCAGGAGCTCAGCAAGTGCCTGCTGACCAAATGAGCCATTTATTCCTTAGGCCAGTGTATTAGGAAAACATGGCTCACAATTTTATCTTTAAAAAAAAAAAAAAGTAGTGCATGCAGGGATGGGGAGGAGGGAAGGAGATGAAGAGGCACCTTTCCCTCAGTTCAATCCCCAGCACTCTCTCTGCTGGGAAAAGGGGGTGAGTGGAGAAGAACTGGTTTTCTGTGCCTACCCCTTGGGGCTGTGCCCTTAAGGATCTCACTTCCTGGCCTGGTCGCAGCACTGCCCTGAGCCCACAGCAGAGGGTTGGGGACATGCAGCCATCAGCTGCATTCCGCCCCGCGGTGCTCTGTGGCATGCAATCTGGCTAGATGCAGAAAACGCCCCTCTTCCCACTCAGGAGGGGCTGGGGGACCCCTGGAGACACAGGGTGCAACATCCAACATCTTTCAGGCTGGCTATCACTCCAGAGTCTCCTGTGGGAGTTTGTTATTAATTTGCCCACCTGTTCACACCTAGGCATGTTTGCGTAAGAAGCCAGGTGTGGGTGTTAGCAACTCATTACGTTACAGCAGGAGGAAGGGAAGAATCCAGGACTCTCAAGAGAGCCTGAAGCTTTGAGGAGGATGATCAAGCCCTCCACCTCCTCCCCAGGCTCGGCCCCTCCCGACAGCCATGTCTAGTGGGCTTCCTATCCCCAACGCAGTTCCCTCCAGTGACAGGAACTCACCACCTCCCTGCGCATCCTTCCCCTTTTGGGTCAGCTCCAACAAGGGCGGATCTCTCAACTTGGAGCTGCCCTCAGCTTCTCTGGGCACCTATCCCCCCACAGTCCCCATCCTGCCTTTTGGGGCAGTGAACAAACTGGGATCTTCCCCATGACAATTCCTCAGGAATGTGACATCCGCTCTCCTGTTCCCCAAGTCTTTTCTCTCCAGGCCAAAGGCCCTCCACTCCTGTGACAAGGTTTTATGTTCCCTAAATATTGGTCATGCTGTTGCCATGCCCCTGAAAACTGCCCTTGGCCTGCAGAGAGCCAGAGCTTGGACACCATTTACCCTCCCAAATGCAGGCCTTGAACTAAATCAGTGCTTTTTTTTTTTTCTTTCATTTATTTGGCCACACTCTTGGCAAAGAGACAGTGGCTGTCAGCTTGCACTCCCGCCGCCTTAGCAGAAAGGACCACGTCCTGTTCACCTCGGCTGGCCCATGGCACTCGCCACAGTGCTTAGGAATGGTGGGTGCAAGGTCAAGTTTGTGATAGGAGACTGGCTGGAACTGGGAGAAGATTTCTTGAAGGATCCTGTTCTCACTGTTACTGTGTGGTCACTCTGCAGGTGGTGAAAGGACATTAGGGAAGTTCCTTTCTGCTAAGACAGTCTACAGAGTTTGTGCTGTGGGCCGGCTTCTGTGCCAGGCTCTGCCCAGAAGCACAGCTCTTCATGAGCCGCACACAAGCTGCACCTTGTTCTCTTCCTCCCCCTCTTGAAACACAGATCTCAGAAGAAATGTTTGAGTAAACAGTTTGGAGACCCCATTCTTAGATCTGAGTTTCCCATGTTCATTAGTGACCCCATGGAAAAGCCAGAAGTTGACATCTGCCTCTTCCAGAACATGGATGTTTTCCAAGGAGTCCTGTGGCTTGTCCGATGCAGACTTCGGGGTCACTCGTTGGGGGCTTCGACACACTTTGTCTTCAGAAAAAACTGCTGGGAAGAGGAGTAACACAGTGAGCCCCTCACAAATCACAGAGAGGCAGAGAAGCAATTCCAGCATGGTTCCTGGAACTGAGGTCGGCCATGGAGCCTGGGCTTCCCAGCTTTGCCACCCATTTCCTTGGTGACTTAGGCCTGACCCCCTGGAACCCAGGCCCCACACTTGCCATGAGCCCTAGGGAATCTTAGATGTTGGAATAGTCCCCTGATGCCAACTGAGAGCTGTTGTGCTTTTTCCAGCTATGAAGAAGAAAAATCTCATTGCCAGAAGTGCTCTTTTGCGTATTTACTTTTGAGCCTTAAAGATTACGACAAAGACGACCTACTCCTTCTGCTCCAGTTAACTAAACCGCACATGGTAGAACTTCCTGCTCCGCAAATCTGCTCACTTGCATACTCTCTCCCTGCCACCCCCAATTTCAATGGTGGCTCTAAGGAAAGCTATTTTTCTGAATTTCTATGTTGTAGTACAATCAGAGTTGGGGGGTGGGGACTTCAGAAATCTAATTAAAATATAACCCAGTTGTAAGACAAAAGCCAGTGTGATTTCACACAGGCCTTATGTGCTAAAATTCTATTACAACCCCTTCTCTAGCAAAAGTCATCTTCCTTAGTTTCACAGATCTATGGGAGCAAGAGATTGGAGGGGGTCTTGACCTACCAGGATCATTCAGCAGAGAAAAATGCCCTTTGTGACTTTCAGGTTGCATTTGTCTGGGGTTCCCACACATACTCATGGAATCTAAAAGATTAACAGTGAAAAATGACCTATTTTAACAGGTGCACCCTTGTGTGTAAGTGGGATTTAGTCAAGCGTGGAATTATTTTAACATGGAAATAAGTTGCGGGCATTGAGAAACATCACTCTTCTGACCACACAGGAATTAGACACATGGTCAACATTGGAGAGTTTCTCAGGACTTGAAACGGATGTGTTGGTTGGATTTTTCCAGAGGAAGCTACAATGTCATTGGGAAATAAACACTCATGCCTACAAAACACGACTGTTCGTGTTCCAATTCCCTCTTCAAAGCATGTCGCTTTTCTCAAAGGAAAAGAGAGCAAATTTAAATTTTTAAATCTGTATAGCAGTGATAATTCCAAACATACAAAATAACAAGAGGTAAAGTAAATCCACATTTCACAGTATAGTGCCTTCAAGAGGTGCAGGGAAAAGAGCACCCATCGGGTAGGAAGACCAGGGTTCAGTCATTGCAAGATGCCTGGCCTAGGGCAAGAAGCCGAATGCCTCTGTGCCTTGACTTTGCACCCGTACAATGGGGACCATGAGCCTGCCCCCTGCCTCCTAGGGAGAGGGGAAAGTGCCAGGTGGCTGAGAAGATACGGTGCCTGGCTGAGGGCTGTCCCGGCCACTGGCTCTGTCCCTTCAGTGAAAGTGGCTTGAAGCTGCACATGGAGCAGCAGAGGGTGGAGTGGCAAAGGAGGAGCCATTGAGTCCCAGTGGTGCCTAGAGGAGAAACATTTCTTTCAGGGTGTCAGCTGCTCTTTTCTGTGGCTTGACATTCCCAGGTTTTTGTTTTTTTTTTTCAAGGAATTTGGATTTGGGGCTCATCAGATTAATCCCAAGGAAGCATATTTTCCTTTATGGATAGGAACTGAAACCTACCTTCTCAAGACAGTTATCTTTTAGGTTAAGAGGACGTTGCCAAAGAGCCTTAACGGTGTGAATTCAGGGTCTCTTCATCATTTTTTTCTTGTTGGATAAGTACTTTGAAGAAATGGTGACTCCCGATTCTTTCTTTTGGAGAAGCACAGAGGCTGTGTGACTTTATTTAGGTTACTTAATCTCTCTGAGGCTCAGCATCGTCACCCTTAAAAGGAAGAACCATTATCTCTGCCCTGCCTACCCCCCAGGGCTGCAGGTGTGTGTCTACATACGTCTATGTAGGCCCAGCACACATATATGTAGGATAGGGAAAATGTGCTTACTACACCAAATGCATATTTTTTTCCATTGTCTTTTCTTATCTCTTATACACACACACACACACACACACACACACACACAGAGTCTGGGGCTATGGGTAAGGTGAGGTCTTTTAAAAAGATCCTGAGTATGCACAAGGAATGTTGGTTTCTGGGATAGGCTTCCTGAGGGATAATACTTGTGACCAGTTTTTAAATACCTACCAAGTGCCAGGCATATGATTAATCAAGTCCTCATTTACCTTTAACAACAACCCTGGTAAATAGGAATCTCTCCATTTTGCAAGCAAGGAAGCTCAGACTCAGAGATGCCCACTAACTTGCCCAGGAACACACAATCAATAATCGGTGGTGTTGGTTTAGCTCTCTGCTCTGTCTCCTGCATCATCTGGCCCCTCCTTGGCTCCTGGGGCATAAAGAACAGGGGATAGTACATGAGTCAGGGATTCCCAGCTGTTCACAGAGTGAAAGGAAGAAAAACTGGTTTCTAGGCCCATGTTTCTTTCTTTCTCTCTCTTTCTCTCTCTCTCTCTCTCTTTGAGTATGTATAATTTTTGTCTATTTCTTTAGATCACTTCATTTTTAGTCCAAGAGCCTATTTTCTAACTCTCAGGCTCCCATCTCTGACCTCACATGCTTCACTACCAAGATTCCTGGCTCCTGGCCTGCTCCCCCTTCCCTTTCAGGTTGGCCACCCCCATTCCCAGACTGGGTTTGCTGGACTGGGAACAGGGGCCTTCCCTGGGAGCAAAGGCTCTCAGGCTCTTGGTTCCTGCAGCAGGGGGCTCCTGGGCCCACTGTGGCCACCCAGGAGGGAAGACCTGCCTAGGCAGAGCTGTGGGCTGCGAGAAGTCCTCCGAGCCGCCTTATTTACCGTAGCCCAGACTCCGGGCCTGGCCTCATGGGCCCAGGCCTGCCCGGCCCTGGGAGGTGGCGGGGAGGGGGCAAGTTTCAGTGTCTGATGAAAGCCACCGAAACCAGCACCAGGCTCACATGAAACGGAGTAAGGAAGGAACAGGAGGCTGGCTGCCGGGTCGTAGGCAGGATTGGACTTGTCTCTCTCTCAGAGAGGAGACACAGACAGAGTCACCCCAGAAGCAGTGACTGTGCCTCTGCAGGCTGTTTCTCAGCAGAGCCTCCTTACCTGGAAGAAGGGAGCCTTTGGCCTCCTGAGTTCCCAGCCACGTCCAGGGCAGGGCAGGCTGCGCCCATCCATATTCAGGAGTCCTGGCCGTTGAGACACCTTGAGCCGTGTAAGATGAGAGGTCGCACCAGCACCATCATTTCCTGTCCAGACTAGATTTTTGGAATCCAGCTCCTAAGATGAAAGAGTACATTATGAAGACAGGATATAAATCCACCATGCCAACAAGACCCACATTCACCTCGGATTATTTACACCTTTTTGCCTCCTTCTGGCCACTGTCTGTTCCACTGTCATCCACGTTCAAGTTTTGACAGATTCATCTCATGCACCATAAGCTATCAGTAGCCAATCGGGTGTATTTTCATTTTGAGGGGCTCCTTGATCTAGGCGGCTTTTACCTCCTGCCCAACCCTAGCAAAACTTTGCATTTTTTTACTTTGGACTTTAGAGACACCAAGGATTCGAGGGAATGGTGTAGTCATAAGCACGCGGTGAAATCTGGCTAGGGAGATCACCAAGTGTGTATTACTAATTTGGTCTCCACCACACCCTTGGGCCCATGCCCAGCACCTTTGTGTAGCAGTTAATCAAGGCTGTGGGGTAACACAGGAGTGAGGCTGCTGACGTGGCTCCTGTCTGAACTGCTCCTTGGAATCTTCGGTAACCAGAGCATTCTGCAGTGTCCCTTGGGAAGGGCACAGGGACCACTGACCTTCTGCCAGGGCAGAAGGTTCTGAGTACAGAAAACTAGTTGTGGGGTTCCATCAATACTGAGGAATCAATTTGACCTTTTGTCCAGTCTCAGGTCCTGCATTCCTAACTGTCCCTGGGAACATCTGGACGTAGATGATCTCTGGACATTTACAATTAACAGCACAAGCTTGGGTCAAGCCACATTCTCTTTGGGGGCCTTTGTTTACCATCTTTATGCAGAGATGATTGGACGAGAAGGGTCTCTGATCTCTTTCAGCACAGTGCCATGGGAAAATAACACAAGTGAGCTTTGCAACTGTAATGTCCACATTCCTTTGGGGCTCTGCTGAGTGTCTGTGACAGTTCCTGAAACCTCTTCCTTCCTCAGTCTTCTTGCCTTTGGAACAGGGCTAGGTAATGCCTGATGGGTGCTCTTCCTTCAGGCCAACAGCAATGCCAATAGAGTGGTCCTTTGGTGTCCCTGGGGGACTTGTTCCAAGACTCTCTCTGAATACCAAAATATTCAGATGCTCCAGACCCTTACATAAAATGAGATGGTATCTGCAGATGCCCTACACAATCTTTTAAATCATCTCTAGGATAGGCATGATTCTTAATACAATGTAAAGGCCACACAAATAGTTATTACACTGTGGGGTAATGATGGAAATAAAAAAGGTCTATACATATTTAGTACAGTTGTAACTTTTTTTCCTCAAAGACTTTCAATCCATATTTGGTTAAATCCATGCATACAATATAGAGGGCTGATGGTAATGGCTAAAGTACTTCCTGTGAGCCAGGCTATGCTCTAAGTGCTTGGTATATATTAACTCATCCTATGTGTAAGAAAAGTTCTACTCAGCAAACACCCAGGCTGAGGTTGGTATGCGCCTTATGGCAACATCTGGAACTGGAACCCAGCTGTCAGATCTTAACTGTTACACGGTGCTCTCTCTCCAAGAAGAACCCCATAAATGCAGTGACTTTTCCTTTTCTCTCCCTCTTTCATCTCTGCACTCTTTTTAATTTGGTGTTCAAATGTAATATCCATCTATTCCTCCTCCTCCTCCTCCTCCTCCTCCTCCTCCTTCTCTTTGTGCAGTGCTGGGGACTGAACTTAGGGCTTTGTGCATGGTAGGCAAGTGCCCTACCACAGAGCAATGTCCCCAGTCCTCTGTCTGTTCCTAATGTTTTCACAGCTATCCCTCTCACCTCCCTCAGCTATCTGTGACTCCTGCCACTCCTCCCAATCCCCTTCCCTAGCACACTTAGTAGTGGTCAGGTAGAGACAATAACTGGTGTCAATGTCAGTGGCTCCTGCCACTGAGAGAGCATGGGAGGAAGACAAAGAGACGGAAGGGCACAGTGGTCACCTCTGGGTAGGTTGAGCTTGGTAAATCAAGTAGACCCAGTCTCTCTGGATTCTGAGGACCACAGGAACCACAGGCAGGAGTTCTTCCTGTATACTGAGAGAAATAAAAGACTCCTGATGATTTTAAGCCCAAGAAGGAACATGACCCAGGTTGTCTTCACAAAATGTGGTTTCCATCCTGCCAGAAAAATTTCCAAGAGGCAGCAGTGCCTCCCTATGTCTCTGAGTCAAACACTCTCATCACAGTCCAAGGCCCCTGTCCTGAATCCAACAGTTGCCGGTAAAGTGGAAGCTTCCTGGATTAGTGGGAAGGCTTCGTGAGTGTAAGAGTCTGCAAGGCTGAACAAACATCCTCTTTCGCTCCAAATACACAGTGTTTCACCTGTTGCCCACCCTCAGGTGGCCCTTTGTCCTCGGTGGCTGCCTGGCCTTAGGAAAGTGCACACCAACTCTCTCTTTCCACAAATCTCTACTTTTCATTTTTATCCTGTAAAGTACTTCTAACCCTTTCTGATGACCTCTGGCCTCTGTTGCTTCAAGGTGTTTCCTAAGCATATTCTAAGTGCCATGTGCCAAGCCAGGCTCTGTGATAAGGTTACATAGCCCTGTATTCAAGGAGCTGTGGGCACAATAAACTCATGTAAGCTGATAACTATTGACCACAGAGAGGAAGATGCACAGTGTGGTGACAAAAGAAGGGAGTGTCCCTTCCACCTTGAGGGTAGAGAGTAGATAAAGTTCATGGGCACCATCGTGCCATGCTGGGGGAGGCAGTGGAGTTGAGCCCCATGGGCAGGTCTGGACATTCACGCATGGGAGGAGGGACACTCTGGATGCAGGTGGCAGCAGGAGCAAAGGCCAGGAAGCACAAGGAGCGCGGCTTTGTACAGGGGCTGGGTGTTTGCGCCATTCTGAGAAGAGAGCATGAGGAGCTTTCCTCCCAGAGGCAGGGTCTGGCCACTATTAGTTTTCTAAAAACAAGTTCAGTCGAAGGATCCATGGTCTAAAAAGCAGGGGTGCTGGGATCTGGGCCCTGAGGTCGTGTGAGGTCCTGGGTGGGGCCTGGGACAGCCTCTAGCATTACCCGGAGCTGCACTTATCTAATTCTGCCTCTTGCAGCCACCTCCACCCTTCAGAAAAACCTGGGACTGGATGGCAGGGTGCTGATAAGATGGGGTGGGTTCTGCTCTGTTCATCTGAGTCCCAGAAGAATGGAGTAGGCAACCTCTGCACTGAGTCACCACGGAGGTGACACTGTTGCTTTGCTTTTTTGACTTCTCCCTCAAGTGCATTAAAAATGGAAGGCAACAAAAAAATCATATGTGTGTGTGTGTGTGTGTGTGTGTGTGTGTGAGTGTGTGTGTGTGTGTGTATAAGAGGGAGGTATGGGGGTAGGAAGAATAGTAGAATGAGTTGGACATTATTACCCTATGACTACATGACCAGTGTAATTCCATATTGTGTGTAACCAAAAGAATGAGAAGTTATACTCCATTTATATATGATGTTTCAAAATACATTCTACTGTCATGTCAAACTAATTAGAACAACTGTAAAACAGAAAAGCCATATATATATAAAATCTTCCAGGGAGCTGAAAGAACTCAGTGGTAAAGTTAAAAAGAAGGAACTTTTTTCTCTATAGGATTTTGGAGTCTGCACTTTTCTTTGAGGCACAATCTATTTGCTTCAAACTCAGGGAAGTGTGAGACCAAGGAGCCAATTGGCTGGGTAACTGGTGAAGGCTCTCTCTGGCAGGCAGACAGAGACCTTCTCACTGTGTCCTCACTTTTGGACGGGACAGAGAGCTCTGGTATCTCTTCTAAAAGTACTAGCTATTCCGATGAGGCCCCCATCTCATGACCTCATTTAATCCTCCTCACCACCCGCCTCCAAATACAATCACAGTGGGGAAGAGGGCTTCAACATATGCATTTTAGGAGAAAAAAAAAAAAAACCTCAGTCCACAGTACCACTGATGCTTGCTGCTTTAGAAAAAGCCAAGCTGACCTAACCAGGCAAATTGATGTCCAAATAAATTCCATGACCTATTTTTTTTCTAATAAGTTCCTGAAAAAAAGCTGCGGCCTCCTGCACTGAGTATATGCCTCAATCCTCATGATTCAGGAGACAGAGGCTGCTTCCTCCCCAGGGGTCTGCAGCATCCATGCACATCCAATGTGTCCTCCCAGGTTGCTTCCAGATATATTTTGGTGTGGCGCTGGCTGTCTGAAAGCCGAAGGGTCAAATTTTCAATTTTTCTGTCTATTCTATGAACACCTCCATTTCCTCTTAACGAAAATGTCTTCTGAGTCAGCTGGAATCAGTTTCTATGGCTTGCAACTGAGAATCCCGGTTCTCACAATCGCTTCACAGAAGGAACAGCTGATGGAGTCACAGGTTTCTGGTCTGAAACCGAGAAGTCTCTGGGAGTTGGCACAATCTACAGATATCTGAAAGGCTGTCACGGGGAAGAGAAGCAGACGGCTCCTGTGGCTTCTGAAGCCACATGAGACCCGTGAGGAAAGCTCTGAAGAGAAACATTTCAACTCGACACGAGGCAGACCTTCCTCGGGAGCACCAAGCCTGGGAAGACGTGATCTTGCTCCTGTCACTCTTGGGGGATGGTGGAGGCCAGATTCTTTTGGCAGCGATGCTGTACAGAGGGGATTGGTCCCTGTGTCCTTTGAAACACAAAATATTTTTCATATCCATGTATTCCAACTTCTCTATTTTGTTGCAGTTGCTCGTGTGTGTGTGTGGGGGGGTCATATCTAAGACACCGTTGATTAATCCAAAGTCATCATTTATTCTGAGGTTTTTCTTCTAAGAGTTTTATCCTTTTAGCTTCACATTCAAATCTTTGCTCTCTCTTGGGTTTGTTTGGGTGTGTGGTGTGGGGAATGGGAAACCCATCCCAAACCCTCTAGTAGCTCTTGACAGTTTGGGCTTCCTGTGTTTGTAAATGAATCATTCCAATCTCCGCCTCATCTTCACATGCCTTCCCTTGCCTGGGTCTTTGTGTTTTTTCCTTTTATATCTCTTACGTCCTAAATCCAGGAGGATCTTATCTCAAAGCCCTTAACTTTGTTACATGTGCAAAGACTCATATAAAGTCATACTTTCATATAAAGTCACACCCACAGGCCCTGGGGGTTAGTACTTGGACATATTCTGGGGATCACTATGAAGCTGTCCTACACAGGAAGTCTGTGGAGTTGGCAGAGCCCTGGGACCTAGATGGCATGGACAGTCCAGCTGAGATCTGTGTGGGTCATAGAGGGAGCTGGAGATTTAGTAATAAATTGGTGAGGGTCCCTGCCCTGGAGAGTGTCACTGTCTAGTAGAACAGAGGGACATAAATAGCAGAAATGCACCCAAGGGATGGTAAGAACCTCAAGACTTGACAGCTGAGGTCTAACGGAGGTCGCCCAGAAGAGGAAGGGCCTTCCGAAGCAGAAGATGACATTGCCAGTGAGGGCAGGGGTCAGAAAACAGACACTGGCCAGGGGCTGCTGGAACAGAGTTGTCAGAAGTGCCAGGGTGCAGGTGGGAAGAGGGAGGCAGAGCTAGAGAAGCAGTCATCCCGAGAAGTCAGGCTCTGAACGCGGAGTCAGTTTAGGGGATGTGAGGGCCGGCCAGGGTGTTCAGGCTGTCTGCAGCTGCCGTATCCATACCTTCAGCAGGGTCCAAAACTGGCCCTGATGGTTTATACCTCCAGGGAGGCTTCACCTTAAGCTGATCCTGCAGCTAGAAGATGTGGGCTGACCATGAACTCCACCTACCTTCCCAGGAGAGGCCTCTGCAAGACTTTCCAGAACCAGTCTAGCTTCCCGGTCCAAGGCTCACAATGAAGCTGGCTGTAAACATCTCACTTCCTCAGTTGGCAAGAAAATCCCACTGCGGGAAGCCAATCCTCAAGCTTCATTTCTTTCCTGCATTATTTATTTATTTACTTTTTGCAACAAAATCTTATCACCACAAATAGAACTGGGCGATTCCCTGGATCTCAGAGAATGCGGTTGGGTGCACTGTCTCAAGTTTAGAGACAGCAATGACTGTGTGGTAGGAGAGTACCATTGCTCTAGACCCCGGTGGCCTGGGTCCCATGGAGAGGTTCACACCGGGAGTGGTGAGTGTCATGTGGAGGGGAGGGTTCCTCTGGCTGGACCTCAGAACCCTTGACATTCCCAGCAAAAGAAGTGTCACCTGACCCCATGGGACCTTCTCCACAGCCTCACTCCCCTGGAAAGCTAGGGACAAAGAGGAAAACCGACTCACACTGCAATAGTTCTCTGGGTCTTCAGCCAAGGGACAGCGAGTCCCGTACAAATTTACATGAGGTCGTTTGAAGGGAAGCACGTCACAGAAGCATAACAATAAACAGCCGTGTTGGTCGGGCCACTCCACTTCTGACACAGGGGAAGAGGCTGGAGAGCCGTCTCCTGGGAGGAGCCTGCTGGGTGGAACATTCCTACCCACAGGAAGAGCATGCATGGCGGGGGGGACAGGGGGGCCCTCTCTGCAGCCCCATCTGGACGAAGACGAGGTCAGTCCACACGTGTGGACCTGGAAACATCAGGTCACAACATGGTCTATGCTGGGACTTCCCTCCTCTGACCCACAGCTTTTCCAGATTCAAAAGCAATAATATAATATCTCCCAGCTAGCCCTCTTCTTCCCTTCTGATGGTATCCTTTATATCACCGAATGCAGTCTGGGGTCCTCAGTGAGCCAGGAAGTTCTTCTAAAGCAGAGAGAGCAGGCCCCACCCGCACCAAGTCACAACAGGCCCTAAGGTGAGCCCTGTGTGCCAACAGCAGCTTGTGCTCTGACTCTGGAAGGATTGAGAGCCACAGTGAACGAGAGCCGGGGCACCTCGCCTTCATTCCCAACTCTGCCACTGACATACTCTGGTGCTTTGGGACATGCCATGCAATACCAAGGGTCTCATTTTTCTCTGTGTCAAACAATCCAGGATCTTGGATATTTGAGAGTTGCAAGGATCCTTAGGGTTTAGGTCCGGAGTTGGTGATTCTGGCCAGTCTGTTCACCACATGGTTTTATAAATAAAGTTTTACTGGAACACAGCTGTTCCCATTCACTGTCTAGAGCTGTTTTCATAGGAGCGTGGCAGGGTTGGGTAGTTGAAGCCAACCATGTGGCCCACAGCCTCAAATATTTAATATTTGGTCCTTTACAGAAGAAATTCATCAACCAATGCTCTAGGCCAAAATTATTATTTTAAAAAGATTTTTTTTTAGTTGTAGATGGACACAATACCTTTGTTTTATTTATTTATTTTTATGTGGCACTGAGGATGTGTCTCACATGTGCTAGTGTCTCACATGTGCTAGGCAAGTGCTCTACCACCGAGCTACAACCCCAGCCCCCAATATTATTATTTTAATAACAGGGAAACCGAGGCACCGACAGAACAAGCAATTTGCCAAAATTCATAAAGTCAGTGTGGACGGAGTCTGGGACAGCCCCATGTCTCCTGATTGACATTGGCCCAAAGTTCTTTCTTGGCTAAGAGCTCTCTGTCCGATTCTAAGCATCGGGTGGAAGCTGTGTTGGGGGACAGAGCTTGTGGGGACAGAGCAGCCAGCCCCGCGAGGGAAGTCTGTGGAGCTGGCTGAACCCTGGGACCTGTGTGACAGGGACAGTCCGGCTGAGGTCTGTGAGGGTCAGTGGGGGTCAGTGTGGAGCAGCTGAGAAGAGCCAGGTGACACTGTAGCAAGGCAGCAGGAATCCGATGAGGGCTGGCCCCTGAGGACATTTTCAACACAGGTCACAGATCTTGGTAAACTCTTGTTGGCTTCTGAACCACAAGGAGACTTTTTTTTTTTTTCCTTGCCTCTTGACTTGCCGGCTATTTCCTCCTTCTAGCATTTATTAATCTAACTGGTTAACCATTGAACCCAGGGCAGTCTCCTCTTGTTTCAAATCCTGTTCTCCCTGTTGGCTTCAGAATAGGCTCCCACTAAACAAACCTACTTTTCTTTTCTTTCTTTTCACAGCTGAAGTCAAGCGATAAAGGAGGTGGGGTCAGGGGTGCCTTGTTTGCCATCAAAGACACACCCCAAATCTGGGTCCTGGGAGGGGAAGTGGCCCTTCCATTGCAGGCCAGCCAGGATCAGAAAAAATTCAACAGCTGCAACACACACACACACACACACACACACACACACACACACACACATGGCAAGAGCAACTCCATCAGTTAGTATGAGGCCCAATTTAGAGAAAAAAAATTATAAAAACATTAATTTTTCTATCATTTGAACAACATGTCTTATTCCCTGTTTCTAAATGCAATTCCTGTTTGCATTCATCCTCCACCCCCAGTTAACAGGGAATGGTTTAAAGAACCATAAAAATGGGGAACAGAAGAGGGGGGGTGACGGTGGGGAAGAAGATTCAGGGTCTGTGGCAATTTAAGGGAAGAGCCTTCTGAGCAGAAGTGCTCCAAACCTGGCATCTGCCCCATTACTACGTTCTTTGAATTGTTAGAATCTACTAGAACGTAAGCTCTGTAAGAGCAGGTGTTTTTCTGCTCACTGCTGAATCCCTAGCACCTAGCACAGTGCCTGGTGTGGAGTAGGTGCCTGAGTGTGTGTTAAGTGAGTGGGTGATGCAACTTAGTGTCTGGTCCCTGGTCCTAGTCTTTCAGCAGGTGACTGAGACCTTACAGTGGTTCACTGGTTGCTCTTTGTCCAGAGATATTGAAAATCCCTCCCCTATTGGGACAAAATTCACAAAGGACAAGAAGAAAGACTCCCTCCTGAGCCATTAAGACAGCTCCAGAGACACCTAGCCCCAAGGGCAGTGTTGCCACCAAACTTTGCCATCCGTGCCCAGCACTGCCCGGTCAGTGTGGGTTTCTACCTTTCATTTAAAGGGGCCAGTTTATACCACGGGCACTCACTTCAGTTTAATAACACCTGTTGGTCAGTGAGTGCTATTTACAGTTAGGTACTTTACATGTATTTTTTGCATTTCATCCTCATAATCAGACACCTTACTAGGTAGGTGTTATTATATCCCTGCCCCCTCCTTTTACAGATGAGGAAATGAGAAGTTAAGGAATTTGCCCAAGGTCACAGAGCAGAGTTTGGATCTGTCCCAGGCTCCAAACAGTGACAGTGATCTTTTACACCAACCACATATTCTCCCTCGAATTATTTCAGTGACCTTGAACAAGTCCTTCTCTATGAACCTCAGTTTTCTGTGTTCTCAAATTCTGAGAGTTGAGAAAAATTCTTTAGAAGTTCTGCACATGTAGATGTGGCCTTATTTCATAGTGGGCCACAGCTTAGTTTTGCTTCTGGGAATTGAAATAGTTAAAATCTTTATTTACTTATTTTTTGATACCAGGGATTGAACCCAGGGGTGCTTTATCACTGAGCCACATCCCCAGCCCTTTTTTAATGTTTTATTTTGAGACAGGGTCTTACTAAGTTGCTCAGGGCCTTGCTAAGTGGCTGAGTTGGCTTTGAACTTGGTATCCTCCTTCCTCAGCCTCCCAGTCTACTGAGATCACAGGCGTGCGCCACCCTGCCCTGCTATACCCTTTATTAAAAACAGCTCAAAATGTATTATGCTTACTCATCTTGGGGGTGCTTACGGACACCGTGCTAAGTCCTGGTTCTGTTCCCTTTTATGAAGTAAAAAGTCTTGCTTTTAATCTGAGCCCCAGCCTTGCTCCTCTGAGTGAAGGTCTTCACCTTGGTCCCAACCTCTTCCTCACTGGTTCCGTGCAGTGGTAGGAGCAAGCTGACCCTCCCAGGGATCTGTGCACAGTGGGCTCTACCCCGACCAGCATGCAGGCATCACCTGGTATGCCTGTCTACTGGCAGCCCCTGGGCACCTGCAAATATGTTTCCTCCTAAAGCCAGGTTGATATGGGGAGAAGACGGGAAGAAGGCGGATTCTGGAGGGGAAGGATCCTGAGGTCTGAAGTGTGGCCAGGGGTCCTAATTCACAGGTTGCCCAACTGAGGAAACAGAGAAAGTTCAGACTCTTTAGCACCAGAAGGAAGCATAGCAATCATTAAATCCACAGGTTTCCAGCTTCTCTAGCTACAGAGAGGCTGTGTAGAGCAGAGAAGTCTCACATTCTGGTCTGATCTAGAGTAGAGGGGCCATGGTTCTCTTTCCTTTTCTCCCTAAACTGTCCTGAAAACAGGTGGTCTCTGGGGGCCTTCCCAGGGCATACTTGGAAATTATCTTAATCTAACCAGAACTGTCCAATAGTCACCCAGAGTCCTGGAAAACGAGCCATTTACCAAGCTTGACCACCTGACTGGAGGCAGCTCTGGGGCTCAAATTCAGAGCTAAGCTGCTGTCTTGGTACCTCAAAAAGGCAAACAGGGAAAGGTCCAAGGTTGTACTTCCTCATACAGTTCCCCAGGCATCAAGCATTTCACTGGGCACCTCGAGAGTGCAGCAACTGGTGACACCCTTGCCTTGCCCTGCCCTGGGCTCCTGGACCTCCAAATCCATTCCCTCACCGTGCTCTGCTATTCTCCCCATGCCAGCTCCTTTCTCTGTATTGCATCTGCCATGGAACCTCATCCAGCCCTATAGATCTGGGGGTTTTCCCCCATTTTTTTGCTAAGTTTGTAGTTTTCTCCTAGTACATTTTTTTCTATCTCCTTAAACCCTAGAATCCATCACCCTAAAAAAAGTCTAACCAATGCCCCCAACTCCTTCACTCTTGGCATAGATGATTTATATGCTGATGACTCAGGCTGGGATCTTGCTCTCAAGTTTTAAAACCAGAACCAGATGTGAGCGGGCTGGAACCTGGCCAATAGGTGGAAACAGAAGGTGGGAGTTCTTGCACCCCAAAGAGGAAGGCTGGCAACCCGACACAGCTTGTTCCCTGAGCCGCCTGCACATTTAGAATCATCTGGAGAGCCTTTAAACACCAAGAAGGCTGAGCACCACCTGGGACCAATGACATCAGAGTTCATGGAGGTGGAGACCAAGCACTGGTGTAAGCAGAATTTTAAAATTTAATTATAATACACATCATAAAATTAGATAAAAACCTTGGTAAATTTCACAAAGTGAATATCCGTATGTAACTGCTACCTACATCAAGACAAAATTACATCCTCCTGTGTCACTCTTCCCTCTTTCCCAGGATAGTAACACTTTCACAAATTCTAAATTATATGTTTGTTTTGCCTTATTTTGATATTTGTAGAAATTAAATCATAGAATATGTATACTTTATGCCTGACTTTGTATAGAAGATTCACCATGTTCTTTTGGGTGGTTGTCGTTCATTCATTTTCATTGCTATACAATATTCCATTGTTTACATGCTGTGGCCTGAATATTTGTTTCCACCTCCCCACAAATTTATATACTGGCATTTAATCTTGTGTAGTACTATGAGGTGAGGACCTCTGGGAAGTGATTAGATCATGGGAGCTTCACCATCATGAATGGAATTGGTGTCCTTATAAAGAAGGAGCCAAAAAAAAAAAAAAAAAAAGAAGAAGAAGAAGAAGGAGCCTGTTTGCCCTTTCTGCCATGTGAAGCCACGGCAAGAAGGTATCATCCATGAGGAATAAGCTTTTACCAGACACTAAACCTAGTGGTGCCATGATCTTGGATGGCCCAGCCTCCAGAACTGTATAGCAATCAATTCTGTTGTTTATAAATTACCTAGTTAGGCTATTTTGTTCTAGCAGCCTGAGTGGACTGACACTGACTATAAACACACAGTATATAATTGTTTTATTGATAAACATGTGAATTAGTTGCAGTTTTCTAGTACTTACACATAATGCAATTCTGAATATTCTTATACATCTGTTTTGATACATACATCTATGTGTAGGGATGGAATTTCAAAGATGTATATATGTTTAGCATTAGTGGGTAAAACCAAACAGCTTCTTCCTTGTGTGTGTGTGTGGAGGGGAGGGGTACTGGTGATTGAACCTAGGTTGTCATGCTTGCTGGGCGAATGTTCTACCACTGAGCTACATCTCCAGCCCTTTGAAAATTTTTATTTTGAAACAGTCTTTCTAAGTTGCTTGGAGCCTATCTTAGTTGCTAAGGTTGGCCTTGAAATTGCAATCTTCCTATCTCAGCCTCCTGAGTTGCTGGGTTTAGAGGCCTGCATCACTGTGAGGGCACCAGTTTCTAAAGTAGCACCCTATGAAAGTTTTACATAAGCTCTCAGGTGATTCCCAAGGAGGGAAAGGGCTGAGAACCCTGCCCAAGGCTTACTAAAGAGCAACAAAACCAGCCCCACTGCCAATCATTACTTTTGAACCCCTCCAGCTCTTATCAAAAAACTGGAGAAGGCAGAGAAAGGGCATCCTGGGCCTTATTCCAGGTGAGAGGCTTGTCCTTTGCCCCCTAGGGAATGAGGTGCAAGGACTTCGGACCCCCTCTGTCAGAGTGCCCTTCCCTCACTGTGTCTACAGGTGAGTTCCCAGGTGTTTTTCAAGAGGCAGCTCAATGTCATCCTTTCAGCAAGTCTTCCCTTAGTCTGAATGTAGAATCCCCACACCCCTGGCAGAGCCACCAGCCCACGGTGAGGATCCTTCCTGTGGCCCCCACCCCTTAGGGTCACTGCTCCACCTGTGCCTCCTCACGTGGACGAGGGCCTCCTGAGTGTGAACAGGGCCATGTCCTGTTTGTCTTTTACTCTTTTTTTTTTTTTTAAAGAGAGAGTGAGAGAGGAGAGAGAGAGAGAGAGAGAATTTTTAATATTTATTTTTTAGTTCTCGGCGGACACAACATCTTTGTTGGTATGTGGTGCTGAGGATCGAACCTGGGCCGCACGCATGCCGGGCGAGCGCGCCACCGCTTGAGCCACATCCCCAGCCCTGTCTTTTACTCTTTAAACCCAGCATAGTCCCTATATAGAAGGTGCTGGATGAATGCTTATTGTGACACAGAATGTATAATGTGGCTAAAATATGAGCTAATAAATGCTTGCGACTACACCCCTGAAGGAAGAATTGAGTCTCGTTCTGATTATCTATTGCACAACAGGCCATTTGTTGCTTAGGGCCTTGATAAGTTGCTGAGGCTGGCCTTGAACTTGCATGGACTTGTGTGGACTGGATTTAGCTGCTCTCTGGTTCCTGCCTGAGCTCTGGTTCCAGTCTGATGGAGGCCAGACAGGGATGGTCTGCAGACTCCACTAGGCAGGGCATCCTCCTGGCCTCTCTCCTACGCAGTTGGTGCCCACATTTGGGATGGCTGAGAGACCTGGGGCCTGGCCAGGGGGCTCTCTCCATGTGGCTAGTTTAGGAGTCCCCACAGCACTCCAGGCTCAGGGCAGCCAGGCTTCCCACATGGCAGCGGCCCCCCTCCAGCAAGTGTTCCCGGAGACTCAGCCACAGCTGCAAGGCTCCTGCGACCTCCTCTGCAGAAGACACGCCACACTGCTACTGCCACATCCAGATGCTCCCACCTAAGTCATGGCGCAGGGCAGATTAGGAAACTTCACAAGGACAGGGAACAAGTCTGATTTGAAACTTAAACCAGGATAGACAAGTGAAACTCAGTTACCTTAAATATCTCTGAGAACAACACAGGGCAAATATAAATACTTAATGTAAGCTATAGACATTCAAAGAAAATACTTTACCTTAACATTTGTGAGCCTCTATAAAAATCAAGATGCTTGGCTTCAGAAAGTGACCAAATACCCTGGGGCAGCCTACAGGAAGCATTTGTTTGTTAATGGGGTATCACTTACAGACCTGCCTTCTTGACATCTAGACAGCTCCCTGGACTGAATAAAAGGTGTTGGAATTGAAAGAGGGACTGGAAGAGCAAAAATTGGGGTGTAAGAATGTTTCAAACTTATTTATAATAATGAGCAATTAGAAAATAACCTCAGTGTCTGTGTTATATTTGTTACTGTAACAAAATACCTGAGATAATTAGCTTATAAAAAAGAAAGAGTTATTGGTTCATAGTTTTATAAGTTGAGTGGCCCATGGTTTTGGGGACCATGATGAGGCAGCACATCATGGTGGGAGCACATGACAGCACATGTTCATCTCATGGCGGGAGAAGCAAAAAGAGAGAGGAAGGGGCCAGAGTTCCAATATCAAGGGCATGCTTTCCAAAACCTTACTTCCTGTCAATAGGCCCCCACCTCCCCATCTCCTAAAATGACACTGCTTCATGAGTTTTAATGGCAAAGTGCATAACAAACTGTTAGGTAGAAAAAGAATCAACATAAAAAACTGCATAAAATTTATTCCAATTATGTTCAAACATGCACAAGAATAGAAAAAAAAGGCCAGAAGGTTCTATATCATATTTTTGACAGTATATCTATCCATATACCAGAATCAGAAAATGTTTCAAAGTTTTCTTCTTTGTGATTTTTGTGTTCAACAGGGTTCACACAGTGAGCACATATACTTTTTATAATCAGAAAAAAATAAAATTAGGAGATGAAACTCCACCGGGAAGTTGGGATTATGTCATGGTCCCAAAGCTTCCCCCAAGCCTTTGATCCCAGGGCCACCAGGGATCAATGCAAGCATCCCTGGTAAATGGGAGGCCCTTATCGCCCACTATCTTAGACCAACATTGTGTGGTCTCATATACCCTTCTTAACTTCTCCAGACATTGTTATCTGCCCTATAAAATTATAGGGTTGGTCAATAGGATTCAATCTGTGGTATTCTGGAATTTGCAGGCACTTTCCCTCATCCTCTGAAATCCTCCCAGGTGCCCTAAGGCCCAAGCAAGGTGAACCTTATCACCATTGACTAAGAGAAAACACAGGCTCGGCAAGGTATTGCACTAGCCCAGGGCCACCCGGATGTCAAACAGGGTGAGGATTCAAAAAGCCCTCTGGCTTGGCACCGGGATTTATCTACCAGGATTCCTTCTCCATATCAACTGCAAACTCCCATTCTGTGGACAAACTCCAGCCAGGATCAGCCCACTGAGACCCCTACTAGGACTAATGTCTCCTCCTCATTCTGTACTGCAAGGCTCTCAGAGCATCCCTAACTGTCTCCTCTGAGCCCTCTTTAGTTCCATCTGTCCTCCTTAGATGACATTGTTTGGGGGCCACACACCACTTTCGAATCTTAGAATCAGAATCGAAAAAGACTTCTAAAGGTCATCTGTCCTAAAAGGCCCCTGTCGGCCTTTTACAGAAACATTCTCATCTGAAAAAGTCCCTCAACAATGCTCCCAGGGGGTCCTGGGGCCAGGGCCCGGGTGATAAAGCGTCCTTTCCTGACTGAACCCTGGTACCTCTGTGTCACTGAAGGCAGGCGGCAAAGCTCGGGGCAGTGTGACTCAGGCCTTTACCGGGGGCACTGCACACAATGGCAAGATCTGAAAGGTTCCAAAGGGAAAGAAAACCAGAAAGGCCAAGACAAGTGGCATGCAGAGAGAGCCAGCCCACAACAAATCCCAAGAGCCAAGAAGAAACCCGTGGAAAAAAATCTTTCCTGAGAGGGTTCCATTGTGTGCGCTCTGGGTCAAAAGAACCTCCTGTGCAAAGGAGCTCTCCCACCTGCTGGGACTGTCCCCAAGGAGGTCTTTTTCTTCTGTCTGGGTTTAACAAACTTCCTGCTTCCTCTCCCCCAGTACAGTGAGCCCCTCTCTGTCCTGGTCAACGAGGGTGACAGGGCTTGGCCGCCGTGGTGGCAGCTTGCCGGGGCACTGGCACAAAGTGACTCAGTAAATACTGTGGCTTTGATAATTTCTTGCTTCACTGGTCTCTTGGGATTCTTTCCATCTGCATTTAAAAAAGAAATCGGACCTCCCTCTGCCCACAAAGTCAGATGCCTTTATTTTGTGTAAGACTTACAGAAATGGACGCCTATCCCTAATACCAACCCATTGGGTAATATATTTTAAAATAGGAAAAAGCAAAAAAAAAAAATTTTAAAATTCCCCTTTCTCTGAACTTCAATGAAAGCTTCGTCAATGGCGACATTTAGAACCCACAATTGATTCAGTTTGAAATGGAAACATTTCATGTTGAAATCCAAAATGTCTTACATACATGAGAAACTATTATGCATAAAAAATCCTATAATTATTTCTCTCTCCAAATAAAATTCATTTGTGTTAATAAATACTCCTCTGTGAATGTGCAAGTTTAGGGAGCACACAGAGATTCTCTAAGGCCACATCCCTTTGTTTCTGGGATTACATGAAATAATTTTATATAAGCAAAGGAATCCTTACCAGATTTGTATACCAAAGATGTAAACCCCAGAGCTCAGAAGTTATTCTAACCCAGAGTGTCCACCCCACCCCATCTGATGTCAGACCCCTTTAAAGCTGTCTTGGACCAACTATGTGTCAGGCTAATGCATCCTGAAAACTTGGATGACATGTTCATTTAGTTATCACAACAGTCCCATGAGATGTGTAATTTCCATATTCAAATCAAGAAACCAAATTAAGAGAGGTCCAGAACGTTATCCAAGATCATAGAGCTACTGAATAGGTCAGTGAAACAGAAAGACTCCTAAACCAAGAACTTTTTCATTGTAGACTTTTGCAATCATATGATCATCTCTAGTCACTCAAGTTCAAGTTCTCCACTCATCAGAAATACCTCCAAAGGCAACCGATTGCATTTTGAGACAGTTTTTATTGTCTGAGAAAGTTTTTGTAGCACTTGCGTAGAAAGTTTTCTCTTTCATACCTAGAATTTCTTTATCTATAAAATTGCTTTTGCTGAGCTTCCTCCTAATGTCCAACTGTAAGCCACACCGTAATTATGAATCTACTCCTGGGGCACAAATCCAGGGGACATTCAGAGGGGTGTAAGCCGACGATCACTGACTACAATGTGATATTTCCAAGCTCCGGGTCAGAAGAAGTTGAGGCTCACCTATAAGGGAGTACATTTTAGCATCGTCATGTGAAACCCACAGCCTCCAAGCTGCCAAAGCTGGGGAACACTCGTGTTCAGGAAGTGTTAGGGGCTGGTTAATGTCTGAGGAGGAGGAAGAAGCACTACAGGTTCAGCTCATGGGAAGACAGCTCAGAAAGGAGACACGTGTTCTGATGACAGAGAGCCTCTAACCCACCTGCATTTGTCTGCAAGCCATTTCCTGGTTCTTGTATGACAGTGACCTGGAACTGTGAGTCACAGAGGTCACGAATCTAGAAATGTAGGCTTTGCCAAGTTCCCTAGCCAGGTGTCCCCTCTGCCTCTACAGCCCTTGGTGTATACCTCTTGGCCTGGTTGTGTCATCGTGAGCTATTGGCATTAGTAGTCCCCTCTCTAGACTGTGACCTCATAGTACAAGGAATGGCAAATATGGCCCAAGGCCCATTTTTGTAAGTTAAGTTTTATTAAAAACATAGCCACTCCCATTAATTTTTGTATTGTTTGTGACTGTTTTCTCTGTAACTGTGATAGATTATATGGATCACAAGGTCTAAAACATTACCTGTCCCTTGATACAAAAAGCTTACTAATTCCCAGCCCTCCTCTCTCTCTCTCCCTCCCTCTCTCTCTCTCTCTCTCTCTCTCTCTCTCTCTCTCTCTCTCTCTCTCCAGGGATTAAACCCAGGGACACTTAACAACTGAGCCACATCACCAGCCCTTTTTAAATATTTTATTGAGACACTGTATCTTACTAATTTTAGGGCCTTACTACATTGCTAAGATTGGCTTTGAACTCATGATCCTCCTGCCTCCGCCTCCCAAGCCACTGGGATTACAGGTGTAATCCTGTAATGTACACCACACTCAGCCCAATCTCTGTTCTTGAGAGCAAAAACAAGCCCTTATCTTGTATCTCTGTTGGAGTCTTGTATCCCTAGTGGTACAGCTAGAATTTCTTTATCTGCAAAATAGCCCAGATAGCTTTTTCACAGAGATGTGTGAAATATAAAGAAGATGTATTTGGACAGCACAGGTAAAATGCCTCACATGGTACCTGGCTGAAAACAGATACTCAACACGCATTTAGTGAATGAATAACCAAAGTAGATCCATCCATACACAATGAAACAATGCATGCGGAAACACTTAGCAAACTATACAATGCTCTGTGATAACAAGTTGGGTTATCACCATCTTTGTCAAATATAGACATGCTCTAGAGCAAGGCCCACCCTCCCCTCTGGCCTTCCCGATCCTGATTTTATAAGTAAAATCCCACACACAGTCTTAATATAAGCTGATTCACATTCTAATTTTTTTTTAAATTGCTCTTCCCTGTGATCTTTAGGTTAAATCTGGAGCTCCTTAAATAAGAACTACTAAATATTGATGGCTCTGATCTATGGTGGTTTTGTTCTAGGTCAGCCTCCCTAAGCTCAAACATTTCCCATACTTTGCTCCCTTGTGTTGCCCTCTCATATGACTGGCCACAAGAGAAACTGACTGGTATGAGAATTTGAAAGCAAAGCAAATATCATACTTAAATGTCAGGGCTGAGCCCCAAGTGCCATCATAGCTCATGCACATGCTCTGTCACTGATCTGCTGTTCTCCTAGGTGTGGAGCGGAAACCAATTCTGCAGCTTCCACAGCTCTTGCTGTGTCCTGTGTCAGGCATGTGTGAGCTCCGTTAAAGGGCATGCTCTTCTTCTGTAAGGTGAGATGACAGAGGTCTGGTATAGGTCTCAGGTTGTCTTTGCTCTCTCCTGCTTCAGGTCCAACTTAGACTTCCTGCTCCCTACACTGCATTAACTTCAGACCCACCATAAGATAAAGAAGCAATGGCATTCCCAGAATTCTTCACTAGCTGTCAATCTTCATCCATTTTCTGTGGCTATGACAAAATACCTCATACTGGGTATGTTATTTTTAAAAGGGTTTTATTTATCTCATAGTTTTGGAGTCCAAGAGCATGGTGCCAGCATTGGCTTCTGTTCAGGGCCTAATGGCAGAGAGCATCACATTGCAGGCTGAAGTGCATGCCAGAGTGAGAAAGGGATGGGGGAAACAAGAGGGCAAGCTAAGAAAGTTGAATTCTTTTTATAACAACCCACTCTTGTAACTAATGCAGTCCTGTGAGACCTGTTCCACTGTCTGGAGAGCAGCGTTGATCAAGAGCAGTGTTCCTGTGACTTTATGGACCCTTAGAACGTGGGTGTAAAACTGTGCCATACTCTGCACATTATTATTCTCCCTTTAAGAAAAACTTCTGCCTTATTTTGGGGCCTAATCTAGACTGAATTCCTGACCATGGGCCACCAAGTTATCAGGCAACCTGAGTGATGTGATAAGTTCTAGTTCCAGTCTACCCTTGTGCTCTTCTGCTTCATGTGCTGCTGTTCTTCCTGTTGCTTTTCCTGCTGACCTGGAGTAACTTCAGGCCACCACCAAATGCGGAGTCTTATCTACTCTACCTATATCACTTTGTGGCCTGGTGAGTGACTTTGATCCTTCAACTTTCTCCTTCCAGATTGTCTTAGCCTGTTGCTATAACAAAATATCTTAGACTGGAAAATTTACACAGAATAGAAGTTTATTTGGCTCTCAGTTTGGGAGCTCGGGACACTGAAGAGCAAGTTGTCTGCTCGGCCTCTGGAGAGGGCTCTCTTGCTGCATCACAATATCGTGGAGGGTACACATGGCAAGACAGAGCAAGCAGGCTAGCTTGGGCTTCTCTTTCTCTCCTTATAAAGCCACTAAAGCCATCATAAGGATCCCACCCTCACTTATTACCTCATCTAATCCTATATACCTATCCAAGGTCCCACCTCCAAATGCCCTTAGCATATGAATTTAGGGATTAAGTTTTCACAGATAAAATTTGGAAGGAGGCATGGAAACTCTAACACAGATCTTCACTTCCACAACTGCAATGGCAAAATTCCTGTAACAAATCCTTTATTATGTATCCCTCATAGTGATTCCGCTTTCCTTATGAAACCCAAACTGGTAAAACTGCCTATTGTGTACATGATCACATTTATTTTTCATAGCAGCTGTATCTAATCGATCTAATCCCCCAATTTTATAAATGCAGAAACTGAGAATTAAAGCAGTTTGCCCAACCCCTCAGTCCTACTCTGTGGGATCTAGAATCAGAACCCTCCCCACACGTGCCTGACTCCAGACCTACACACACTGCTTGGGAGAAGCAGAGGCCTTTGCCAAGCTGCACCAGATCCCAAACAAGAATCAACACCAATGCCCACTGGAGGGAAGTGGAGAAGTATGTTGAGGTGCATTCTATTAGTGCAGAGGTGAAAATATACCAAGTGCAGCCTCACACAAGCCGGGGTGGTGTTGCTCCTACTGTGGACAGGGGAAGCCAGACACAAGAGGACATGCTCAGGATTCCATTGCATGGAGGTCAGAGACAATGAGAACGGAATCTTGTTTAGGGACCAGGAGCACATACTTTGGTATGGGAGGAGAGAAAACCAGGACGGTGGTAGCCATAGAAGTCAAGATAAAAATCATTCTTGGTGGGGGGGGGGTAGCAGGAAAGGTAGTGGGGTACTCCCAAGGTGGTTTCTTGACTTGCATGATGGTTAGGCAAGGTCTTATTATATAATGGCCTGTTCTTCTGTCATTCATGTTTTATGGACGTTTCTGTCTGTGTGTATTCCATGTGTGACCACAATAATGGTTTTTAAAGCACCACGCATCACAGCACTCTTCTAGCTTCACAGTGACAGTGAGAAGACTAAGGATGTCTTGCAAAGCTCTTTTGAGAAATCCCAGATTCTCAAATGCCACCTGGCAGTTTCCCCCCCACCCTTAAGACTTTTGTTTTCTGCCTAAGGAACAACACTTTCTTAGACTTCTTTCAAAAGAGGTTTTTGATTGATTGATTGATTGATTGATTGATTTTGGTTAAAGAAGAAGTCATCACTTAACAGGATGGTCATCCATGTTTCCAGATAGACAGTAAAATGGGCAACACGGGCACCACCCTCATGAGGTAGGTGGCACTCCAGGTACTTGTTCTTCACAGGGCACCCTAGGGAATAACAGATACCCCAACTGTTTTCAGAGGAAAGCAGCTGTGCTTCACTATGTTGTATGTTCATTCCCTCTACAGACAAGGCAACTGATCACAGAGAAGTTAAGTAATTTGCCTGTGTCGCTCTCCAGGAAATTGAAAATCCAAGTGTTGAACAGAGAGGCCCTCTAACCCTGGAGCCTATGTGAGTAACCACCAAACCACACTGCCATCCCCAGCCAGCACATGCATGCGTGTGCATGCACACACACACGTGGAAATCTAGAAATTGTCCCTCTCTTTGTAGTGAACAATCATCTCCTGCCTCATTCTAAAAGTTCTCTTGACTCTGTCCCTATATTAATTCCTTCAGCTTAACACTGGCCAATTTCATCCTCACCCAATTTATGGCAGATTCTCTCTATATCCAACTCCTCTCTTGTCAGCTATGAATCTTTTGATGGCTCCCCATTGCCTACCTTGTCAAGTACAGACCCGCTCCATGAGTTACAGTGCCCTTTATGACCTGGCCTCAGCTCTTCCAGTCTCTTCTTCTATTTATCCTTTCATCTGTCTCTCTGCTAACAATCCCAGACTAACTTCTGCACCCCCATGCACCACAGGGCTTTCCTCTGCTGGCCTTCCCTGCCCTCTGCACTCTCTCTCTCTCTCTGATCCCAGTCACCCTTTAAAACCCGGTACAAACACCAGCTCCTCTGAGAAGCATTGCCTGATGCCTTCCAGCCAGGACCTCTAGCCCCAATCTCTCCATACCTCCCTTGTGACATTTATTAATGTCTGCCCTATTGAGATTTGCCCACCTGTCACCCCCACAGGCTCTCAACCAGAAGAGGGACTGTGTCTTATTGACTTTTTGATTTCCAAAGCCTGCCACAAAATACTCCAGCGAGTCCGTTCATATTCAATGACCTCTTTACCCACTTAAGTTCAAGTCCAGTGCGGTGGACTTGCATGACACCATGACATTTTCTTGTCCTGATATCCTGGCAGGTTCCTCCCAGAACAGATGGGCTAAAGCAGACATCATGTGGAGGCAGTAGGATGGAGGAGTCCTTTCCTGGCCAATGGGAGGTGACTGATACAGGGACCTGCACAAAGGACTATTCATCAGGGGTGCAAGTCTGGCTGGATGCCCACCTGAAACAGATTTCGCCTGGCCCAGCCTCTGACTCCAAAGACCCTGCCAAGGTGAATCGGGATGAAGAAAAGTGGAAAATTCCTCCTTCACATCGCATTGGGAAACTTGAACCAGAAATCAACCTCACAGGCTCGGCTTGTCTCGTTTTTCCAGACAGGACTCCCTGATTCTCCAGTCTGCTGGAGCTGCCGTGGGAGCAGTGTGAAGCTCCTGTGAAGACTTTCATGTGGCTTCTCTGCTAGAAAACAGTCCCATCCTAGAGGCCTTTGGAACACAGCTTCATTGAGAACCTGGCTTGTCTTCCAGGCAGGGCATGGGGACTATTTTTCAAGGGAAAACACATGCCTAATTGCTGGAGAAATACACATGTTTAATTTCTTTTGAGCCCTGTGAGCATTCTTCCTTAAATCAATCATGCTGCATGATCTTGTGACCTGAGACCTGGAAGTGGTTTCGTCCTGGCCCTGAGCCGTGGCCTCCAGAGAGAGGAACACTGTCTCATTTGGACGCCCATGTGAACACACACGATGCTGCTTTGTTTTCACCCAAATGGGCAGACCAGCTGGAGCTACAAGAGTCTATCATCTGGACGCTTTTGCCAAGAGCCGAGCAGGTATGGGGCAACCTGTGTGCATTACAGATGAAAAAGAACAGGAAGTTGGCAGTGACAATAGGAATGGTCTTTGACAGCCCTCTTCACTTATGCAGCAGGGCACTGAGGTCCAGAGAAAAAAAATCCTGTGGCTGGTGTTTCCCAAGGACTGGCTGCATGAAATCTCCTGGGGAACTAGTCACTAATGCCACAAATGCTGGGCCCCATCCCAAACTCGGTCTCTGGGGATTTCCTCTGAAACTAGGACTTCAGCTGGTTCCCCAGGGAGCTCTGATGCACCCTGAAGTCTGGGACCTTTGCAGAGTTCTCTGGCCTTTCTGTTTAGACACAGCCTGAGCCTACATTTCTCAGGGGCTTCAGTTGTCCTTTAATATCTGCTCTGTTCACCTGCCCCCCCCCCCAGCTATAATCGCTCCTTCTAGAGTTCTCTCACACCCAGATCACATCACCCTGCTTGCTACCCCCTCCACTAGCCCCTCATCTAAGGCTCCTGGTCTCCTAAGCTGCCAACATAAGTACAGGGAACAACACTCTCTCTCCAGCAGTGTCTGGGCTGTGCACAGCCCAGAGAGGATCTACTGCTGCCCCTCCTCCCTGTCCCCATCTGTACGCCTTCCTTCCTCTGTTCCCCCTTGTGTACAGAGTGATGACATTATTCATGGAAGCAATAGCATCTGCTGTCTCCGGAAGCCGGAAGCTCTGTGTGGTCTCAAGAGGGGTCCGTAAGATGATAATTCCTTTTGAATTTGGGGGCTCGCTCAGGCTTATTGTAAGTAAACATTTTGCTAAATGTGTCTGTAGACTTCTGGTGCATGTGGTTTAGAGCTTTACTCAATTCATATAATTCTACAGTCATCCTCGGTATCCGGGGGGATTGGTTTCAGGACTCCCTGCAGATACCCAAATCTGTGGACACTCAAGTTCCTCTTGTAAAATGTCCTCGTATTTACAGATAACCTAGGCATATCTTTCTTTATACTTCCAATCATCTCAAAGTGACTTATAATACCTAACACAATGTAAATGCTATGGAAATAGATGTTAGTCTTGCATTGTTTAAGGAATAATGACAAGAATGAAAAGCCTGTACATGTTCAGTACAGATGCATTTTTTTTCTAAATATTTTCAATATGCAAATGATTGAGTCAGAGGATGTAGAACCCACAGATCCACAGGGCCAGCTGTAATCTCTTCCCTCCACATAGCCACCTCTGTGTTGACCTTTAGTTTAAATGAATGCCATTTTGGAATTCCTCTGTGCATGGTGATATTTCCTTGAAGGCAGACCTGTGTGAAGGCAGGCCTCCTCCAAGGGGAGCAAGAAGGAGGGAAAGACACCCATGGCAATGGGAATCTGATCCAGGTGGGCCAGTTCTTCTTGAGCTGTTGGACATCTTCGTACAACTTCAGTCTTTTCACCTGAAAAGAGACTGCAATTGACACCTCACAGAGTAGGTGTTGTAAGATTTAGAAGCACAGTGCCTGATGCTGGCTCATGGTGAATGTTCCCGTTCTGTTCTTGGCCAACATAAGCTGCTATTTCAGATGACACGCTGCAAACTCTCAAGACCTAGTTCTTTTTGGCCTGAGATGCTGGGAGTCAGAGGACCCCTCTGGAACGATCTCTAAGTTCTTGAAGAGAAAGGAATAATTTGAGTTCCTGCCATTGAAATGATAGTATCAGATAAGCATTCAGGATGTGGTCTGTCACCACGGGCACCTTAAGAGGGACTGGGACCACGTTACTTCACCTAAGTTAGACTGCAAAATATCTCACGATCCATTCTGATGATCCTGTGATAACAGCTAGGCCTGACACTCAAGGTCCATTTTAAACCCAATCAAGTCAGTCTTACAGAGTCATCCATCATAATTCCTCCAAACCCCATATTTCTGGGGGACCCAAGATAGCCAAGAAGAGGTAGGCTGCAGATCTCACCTCCTCTGCAGTTTGGAATCAAAGCAGTGAGAGAACAGCTTGATGGGAGAAGTGGGTGACTCACCATATTGGAAGGTCAGAGACATGGAAGGACTCAAAAATTCTAATTCCTAGAATAAACCCCATATTTCTCCCAACCCATGCAGTTTATTGTATTCCCCATATCACATCCCTTCCTGCAATCAGACTTCTGATTTTTGAACTCTGCATTCCTCCTTTCTCTGCAAGATTAATTTCCACTCATCTCTGAAGGCCCTCTTCCACCAAGCTCCTCCTGCTTCCCTAGCTGAGGTACCTTCAGCTTCCAACTGCCTTTCTCTTAGGATGATACTATTAAACTGCTTTGTATTCTAGAAGTGGAAACAGCTCTTCCCAGACCACATCTTACTGGGCTCTTTGAGGACAGATCCTGGTTCTCAATTTTTCTCAGAATAACTCTGTCGGCACATGAGAGATGTTTATGAATGTTTATTGAGGATTCTAAGGGTTAAGTCATATACACCAAGTCTTTAATTTGAACACTTTTCTTATTTGTTTGTTGGCAACAAAGACAGTACCTTCTCAATCAATTTTGATTTTTTTTTAAAAAGGTTATTGTGAGATTATAGGGGAGTGTTATTGACCTCTGAAGACAAGAAGTGAGTAATGTTGGGTCACAAAGAAATAGAAAAAGTTTCCCATGTCTGTCCTTCAAGGGATACAGAGTCTCGCATTGCCTCTTTCTCTGTACATCAACTCTCTTCTCTTGGTAGCCTGAACCTCTCTGTAAGGCTCTTGGTTTCGTCTTTGTAATTTAGGCTTTGCCTGAGTCCTATTTTGTTATATGCACAATACCAGCTCCTGTCCTGTTCTCTCAGGACCTTCCATTTCAAGCATCCTCCTAACTCTCTGTGTCTCTTAGTTAATATTCTAACAAAAAATAAAGTGATTGGCTTGGCCAATCTGTGCCCCAAATCACATGTGCACCTCTGTGGCAATCAGTAGCCCAGGAGCAGGAATGTCTGATAACAGTATGACCTGCTGGATTCCACCATTTCAGCAAGAAGCTAGAATTCAGCAAGAACGAGGGGAGAATTAGAACTGGCCATTGGTGGAATCATCATTGTAGCAGAATCGAATACAAGAATGTCTACAAAAAGGTGTTTGGAGACTACAGTAAGGACCCATGCTGAGAACCACAGCTGTTGGCTGAAACAGGAGCTCATGGGTGCTGCTGATGTGAGTCTCTGGGGCTTGTGGCAGCTGAAGGTCATATACAGCTTGGCTCAGTCTCTCTCAACTTTCTACTTGCATTTTTGTTTTCTTCCCAAGAGAAACGGGAATGGAGCACGTAGCCTTACCCAGATGGATATTTCTGGTCTGTTCTCCCCATTACCAGCCAAGGTAACTCTGAAGTTCACAGAATGAGAACCAAGGGGAAAGGAAAGAGGTGGGGAGAGGGACGGTATATCTGAGGAGCTAGGGACACTCCAACTAAGTCATGCGGGGGACACTCTAAGAGGCCATTACTTATCGGTTAAAGCAGGCTCAGGATGATGCCTCAGGTAGATGCATGGGTGTGCTTTTTGCCTTTCCCTGCTTGAGCCTGACATGATGTAGTTTTCCCTTCTTGCAATAATAAATAATAAATTAATATAATAAAATAATAAATAATAACTAATCCTCCTTGAATATTACTCAGCCATAAAGAAGAACAAAATCTGGCATTTGCTAGTAAATGGATGGAACTGGAGATTGTCATACTAAGTAAAGAAGCTAATGCCAAAACACAAAGGGCCCAATGTTATCTCTGATATGCAGGTGCTAATCCACAATGGGAGAGGGAAGAATAGAAGTTCATTGGAGAACACAAAGGGGAATGAAGGGAAGGGAGGGGGATGGGAATAGGAAAGACAGTAGAATGAGTCAGACATAACTTTCCTATGCTTATATATGAACATGCCACCAGTGTAACTCCACATCATGTACAATATGTATAATATGACAAAATACATCCTACTGTCATGTATATCTAAAAAGAATAAATAAAAAATAAAAAATAAAATCCTCCTTGTCCCCTTTATAGCCCTCTCTTTCCTGGGTATTTTGGGTAGCTATAACAAGCTACCAAAGACTGGGTAGTTTCTAAACAATGAAAATTTATTTCTGAAGTCTGAGATCAGGGTGTCATCATGGTAGGGTTCTCCTGGATGCTGGAAAGGCTGCCCACTGTATCCTTCTACAACACAAAGGGCTAAAGCACTCTGTAGGGTCTCTTTTATCAGGGCACTTCTCCTATTCATGAGGACTCCACCCTCAGGACTTAATTGCCTTCCAAAGGCCCCATTGCATAAAACCTAACTGCATTAGGGTAGGATTTCAACATCTTTAAGGGGGAAAGGACACAAATATTCAGTTCATAATACTGTAATAATTGCCCCAGTTTTTTGTTCAATCAATGATGATGCTCGAATTCACACAGGTTCAGTTCATTACCACAGAGATGAGATTCTAAGAATGGTGTTTTAAACAGACTTCTAGGACCTTCACCTTCACATACCACTACATGTGCTCTTATGTCCCTGTTTGCTCAAAATTGGAAAAATTAATACAGGATAGCCAAAGGTCAACCATGTGATGTCATGCTTCCTGCCATGCCCTCCACCCCACCAGGTTCTCCTGTCTTCCCTCCATCTTCAGGAGACTCTTTTTCTTTCTTTTTTGTTGGGGGGGGGCAGCATTCTTAATCACCTTTGATGACCCCATTCAAATAGTCTCCTCTCTACACAGACTTCCCCGACATCACAGCCAGACCAAATATCTCCTTCCTCTGGCTCCCACCTCCTGTGATCCTTTCATGAAGGTAGCATGTGTTATGCTCTTTGTGCATCTCCCTGACAAGCCCAGTAAGTGATGGTGAGACCATGCCTGGTATAGTTTTTGCTAGATTCTCAGGATGTATTTACTAGATTCTCAGGATGTATTGAAGAAAGCAAGACCTGGCTTCTTCCCATTTACTCTCTGTGGACATTGAGCAAGACTCAATTTTCTTAAGGCTTAGGAGGCCCATCTCAAAGACAGGAGCAAGAAAGATCTTCACCCAGCCTACTCACATCCCTGAAACCAACAGCTAGGGAAGTTTTGCAAATCCCCAAAAAACATAGCAGCATGGAGGGATGATTCCCCACATCCATTGCATCATGGTTCTCATAAGTGACCTGCTAACCTGGTTCAAGAGAAACAGGTGTAACATCACTGTATCATCCATGCTTTTGTTTCCACAGTGTGGTTACAAACAGTGTGTTGGCTTTGCCCCTATGTACTGATGCCAGTGGCACTCCTGATCTTCATGGGTCCCTCTTCAGTCCAGGGCAATAACTTCACAATAGTGCAGTTGAACAGGAGGTCCCTAAACATTGAGAAAGCAAGGTCAGAATTAGAACTGGTTTCCTAGGCGTCCTGTAGGGCTTGTCTCAGTACCCACCCAAGGAGCACTGGTGTGTAAAGAAACTTTCTTGCCCAAGTCCTTCATTCAGTCAGCCAGTGGGTCACTCACTCATTCATTCACTTACTACCTCCCTCAGATTCCTCTTGTGCCCAAGCAGTTAAGGCAGAGCGAGCTGGGTGGTGTGCTCTGTGAGAGGGCTTTGCAAAGGTTCTTATAAAAGTGCCAAGAAGCACCCATCCAGATTCCAGAGAGGAGTCCCTACCCCCAGGTAGCACCTGAACTGACTCTAGAAAGGAAGACAACCAGATGCCCTTGAAGAAGAGGGTGTGGGTTTTCCTGCAGCAGCAATAGCTTGTGCAGAATTTGGAGGTGAGTGAGAATCTGGGGTGCTGCGGAAAGCACAAGTTGTTTAGAATAGCTGAGTGTAAACGGCAGATGCGAAGCCAGCCAGTTCAGGGCCGGAGTGGGCCCAGGGGCCTTGCAGCACAGCTTATGACCTGCTTTGAAGGATACCTGAAATTCCTCTGTAAAAACTTGCTAGAGATTCCTCAATTAACCTGCGGGAGAGTCTCCAGGCTCCTAGTGCACTGTCTATTGGTCCATGGACAGTTCATTCAGTGCCCTCTGGCCCCACTGCCTCAGAGGATACTCAGCCCTCGCCTTGACCCGGGTGCTGAGCGCGAGGAGCCCATCCCCTGAGCCCTGAGCCAGGACAGATGCTCCCCTTGCCCCTCACCCTCCAATGCCAGGTTCTGCAGCTGCTGACAGCGCATTGGAGCTGGTACCAAAGACCCACCAAAAGGCTGGCAGCCCACGCTGTTTCGCAAGCCGTCCGAAGTTCCCTGCCATGGTTAATTTTCACTTTTTCATAAAGATGTGTCCGTTTAGGGATCAGGAGCGGAGGAAGGCCTGATGGGGAACACGTGCCTCCGCCACCGCGGGCGCTGAGTCGTGCAGAGGCGCGGCTGCAAACCTCTTGTCGTCCCCGCGCCAGACGCTGGCAGCCTCGGGAGGCTCTGGGCGTGGGTTCGCCCGGCGTGCGGGAGCCCCCAGCCCACATGAAAGCCCGCGGGCGGCGGCCAGAGCTGTCCCCTTCCCGGAGCCGCGACGCTGGCGAGCGGCCGCCGCGTCTCCACCCCCCCGCCCGCAGCCACCCGCTCCCTTCCAGGGACCAGCCTGGGAGCCACACAAAGGAAATGGCAAGAGAGTGAGTCACCGAGAGGCTCGTCTGCCGCCCGGGCTGCAGGCCCACAACAAGACCATTGTGCTGCGCTCTGGGAGGACCCGCAGCGCCGGCTGGAGAGAGGCAGACATTGCAGCGCGCTGAGTAATGCGCGCAGAGGAGGAATCGCACCGGAACACCGCGACCCCGGGGCCACCGCTCCGCAGAGCCACCGCTGGATGGCCAGAGCCCGGGCGGGGCCGGGAGCGGGGCTCAGGGAGGTGTCCCTCTACCGCCCTCTTCTCAAGCTGCTGAGATGTCTCTTCACCCTGGTGTCAGGGACTGGAAGCCCCGGTCGGTCACGTGCCACTCAACTCTCTTCCTGCGGCTGTCCCTCACACAACCTGAGAAGGAGCTAAACATTGATGCCTTGGGTCGGTGGGTGGATGGATGGGATCATTCATTCACACAAGCACCGCGTGTGAGGAGCTAGCCCAATGCCATCATCTCACAAATGGGAGAAATGGAGGCCCAGAGGTGGAAATGAAGGTTGACCGCTCTAGAATTGGGTGCCATGTTGCTGGGCATGCTGTGCTCCACTGTGTAGCTGCTGCAAGGCTCACCTAGGGGGCATGAACAGCATGTGGGGGAAAGTCAGGATGGCTAGAACCCACAAGTTTGAATAAGATAATGCCAGAGAGGGATGACTAGGGAGCAAGGGACAGAAACCAGAGCAATAGGAGACAGAGCTCCAGCCTTGAAGGGCGATCACAATCTCTTCCAAGACAGGTCATAGAGATTACATGAAATGAGGAAAGCATCAGCATTAGATGAGCATCTAGTGTATGCCAGGCCCAGGCATTTAATCTACTCAACCCTTTATCATTCCAGATAAAGAAGATGATTGGAAGAGACTGGTGCCCTCAGGAAAATCGGTTGTCAGTTCTGGCAAGGCCCCAGAGTGATAGTTACTCAGTGAGGCCTCCATCTGAAAGTAACAAATTCTCAGCCTGGAGGTCCAGAAGCTCAATGACGTGGGGCCCCTCAGAGGGTGTCAATGTCTTAACATTAACTCACAAAGACTTGGACTTCCGTTACTAAGAGACTCGGGCGCAGAATGAGCTGAGCTTTTCCACCTGTAAGAGGCTGAGTGCTGTGATCCAGGCAGGTCGTCTGGGGGCATGGAAGCAGTACCATAGATTTAGAGTCACACCAGGGAGTGCTGAGTACCTAGGAACTGCGTTTCTATGGGGAGAGCTCCTGAGGATGGACTTACCCATCCCTTGGAGGCCTCTCCTTCCCTAAGTCCTGTGCTCACCCATGCTCACCATGCTCCAAGCAACACCATAGACTGGGTTTGTAGACAAGCTGGCAGACCACTCTGGAGACCACACCCAGGACACAGTGATGAGAGTCAGACAGCCCAGATGCCATCCATTTACAGTGGGGACCGTTCCCTGCCTCTAGTGTTTCCTAATTCCTCCACAGATGCCAACTTTAATTTTAAAAATGAAGGCAACTGGCTTCCTTACTCAAAATTTTCTAAATTATCCAGAGTTTAAAGACAAGAGAAAGTTCAGGAGCTTTCCCAAAGCCACATGGTTGCAAGTGGTGGTGCCAAGACTGGAACTCTATCCCACTGCACTTGCCCTTGACACTACTAATCGCAATGACAAAGATTTCCCCTTGTTGAGAGCTTGCAGTGGGATGAGCACGCCACATATTTTTCATGTAATACTCACAGCAACAACATGAGATTGTTCTTGTCCCCACTTTAAGGTGAAGGTGAAGGGCAGAGTAGTGAGGAAACCTGCCCAAGCCAGGGTTGCTCTGTCACTAAAAGCTGGACTTCAAACCAGGCCTCCCCATCCAGGCTCAGCCTCCCTGCTCCATGGCAGACCCAAGCAAGACATCTGCAATAACTGACCCCATGAGTCCCCTGGGTCCTGCCCCAGGGAGAAGCAACCTCTACTCTGAGCAGGGAGAGGGTGTAACAGCCCTGTCATGGGGTTACCAAAGTCCAGAGCCTTGCCCTCGGCCTTGTCAGTTTAAAGATTAGGTTTGGATCAGCTTCCTGGGGAGGAACAGGTTCCGGCAGTCTGACTTATGATGACTCAACCCACAAGGGACTGAGCCAAACCCAATTAATTGATTGACTTGTGAGATAAACCAGCCCAAGAGAAAGACTGTGGTCAAGAGCCCTGGCTTTTGAGTCGGAGGCAGTGAAACTCTGTTCACCACTTCCTAGCCCTGTGACTCTTCACATGTTGTTCACTCTCTTCAGATCCTAGTTTCAGCCACTGAAAATGGGAGAGGAAAATGCCAGTCTGGGAGTGTCTAAAATATCTACTACAGCAGTTGATACTTAGTAGGATTCCCATAAATGGTAATACTTATAATTTCTTTCATTATTATTGTTTGAAAACTAGGTTTGGCCCCTTAATAAGATTTCCCCTGTTCAATGAGGTGATCCTATCATTAAAAAAAAAAAAAAAGTCCAACCCAGAAAACCTCTAGAAGAACTGAGAGGAAGAGGACTTAGTCTTCAGCCTCTGAGCTGCATGCGTTGTCCCCTCTGCTGCCATTCTTTGGAGTTTATTTCTGTTCAAATGTCCAATGCTGGTTTGAACTCAGAACCTTGTCCTCCCCTGGACAGCGCCGCTCATAACAATGAAGTCCTCCCCTTGGTACTTCCTTCCTTCTGAAGAACAGTCCTTTCCTGCCATCTTGCCTTCGCAACCCGTTCCATCTACAAGGCTGCAGTCCAATGTACCATCATTTGTGAGGCCTTTCCAGCTCCCCAAGAACGAGCACATGCTGATGGTGCAAGGAGCATTCCCAGGTACTGAGACCCAACAGTGAAAACAACAGCTGCATCTTCTCTTTCTGGAGCTTGAAGTCTCATGGGACAATATACAAGCTAAGAAGCAAAGCAGCTTCCGGGGATTGCACAGGAAGAAATAACCCATCTGTGATAGAGAATAACCCGAGTGTGATGGATGGTCAGGGAAGTCCTCTCCAGGGAGGTGGCATTTATCCTGAGGTCTGAAGGACAAACAGGAGTCAGCCTTGCCAGCTTGGAACAGAGGGCTCCTGGCATAAAGAACAGCTTCTCCCTTTGGAGGAGGCAAAGAACTTGATGTGTTTCTCATGATCAGACCAGACTGGAGCAGATGGTGGTTGGATGCAGGGAGGAAGAGTCATGGCAATCAGGGACAGGCAGAGACCTTGCTCATCTGTGCACCCAGCTAAATGTGTGACAGTGGGAATAAGACTTACTATTATTTATTGAGCATCTACTCTGCCAGGCACTGTATAGGTACTATCCATAGACTCTCTCATTTAATCTTCAATCTCCCAGCCATTCCTACCTGTATGCAATAGTTTTGTGGTACCGCCATTAGTTACCTGTGGGTTTGTTCCCCAGTCTACCCCAACCCCCATTAGTGTGTAAGCTCCTCTATAAGCCATCTTGGTATCCCATCACATAGCCCTAAAACAGTGCTGGCATGTCTGTGGAATTTCAAACACAGCTCCTTCTAACTTGGAGCAGCTACAACTTGGGGGATCAATATCAGAAATCAGTAGTTTTCAGGTACAGTGTCTAGAAATACACCTTGCTGTCATGATTTAGAATCACTAAGTTGCTTTGGTAGCACGCTTACAATTATTGTCTGGGTTCGTCCATCCCTCAGTGTATGCACAAGAGCTAATCTCAGCCCTTTGCATGTTAGTGTCTATGCACAGGGTAATAGTTCCAGACTTTCCCCCGGATGGAGTGAAGTGCTCTACAGAGGCCACATAGACCATGCTTCCAAGAACAGGCATGAGGCCAGCCCATTCAACAGGCCACCATTGGGCACCCACTAGGAACTAGACTGTATGACAGATTGAGCATAAAAATGATCTTACTCTTTACCTACTAAATTGCAAGATCAACTGTGTGCAAAGCTATAACTAAGTGACAGCAGAACTGTGATGGGAAGCAGGGGAGGCTCGGTCACATTTATGGGGCCCTGATCACAGGGAACCTTGATGCCAGGCCAAAGCTTTGAACTTCATTCAGCATGTAAGAAACAGAAGGAAGGGAGGCTTAAATGTGGTTTTTATTTTAATTTTTTTTAAGTAGGCAGTCATCAAGAACTCTGTTTTGATGGAGCCATTTGAAAGAAAGGGAAGAGAACAACTGACCCAAAGGGCTTGGAACGATAAGGAGTATGGCCAGGGGAAGGCATCTGGGGTCAGGGTTGGAAGATCAAATGATGGTAGGGACTCAGAGCAGCTCCCTTCATCCCCGATCGAATGAGCAGGCCCTGGGGTGGAGAGGGAGGAGTCCCAGAAACAGAGTGAGGTGTTGAGGAACAAGTGGGGGCTCCGCAGGGTGGGGACTGTTGCCTGGAAATGACAATCAGTGCTCCCCAGCCCATGACTCCAGAAATCAGAGACACCACAGATGCGTAGAAAAACACCGGTCTTGAGTTAGAATCTGATTTCAGTCCAATCCCTATCATTGATTAGCGATGCAACTTGAAACAAGACCCTTCATTCCTTTAACCTGTTCCCTCAGTAGAAAAATGAGGGTAACGACCTCCAAATCTCAAATTGTAGTAGGAAAAAAATAAAATGAGTGTAGGGAGCTTTTATTGAATCTAAGAATTCCAGTCCTTTCTCCAGCTGTCCTATTGGAATCAACTTCACTTCCTCCTTGCAATTACTCAGTATCTGGTCATCTGTCACCACGTGACCTTCGGCAAAGGACAGGCTTTCAATCCTATCATTCCTAAAGGACCTTGCCAGATTGTCTAGGGAGCATCCAAATGAATCTGCTCCCCTAAGGACAGCCATCGACAAGTCTAAAAGTGGTAAAGCCACATTGTATACTTACGTGGGCTTGACCTGGATCTTGGTAGACAGTGCAATCTATTTTGGTTTGATTGTCAAGCTTAAAATATTGTGGCAGATATACACAATGGAATATTACTCTGCAATAAAAGAGAATAAAATCATGGCATTTGCAGGTAAATGGATGGAGTTAGAGAAGATAATGCTAAGTGAAGTTAGTCAATCCCCAAAAAGCCAAATGCTGAATGTTTTCTCTGATATAAGGAGGCTGATTCATAGTGGGGTAGGGAGGGGGAGCATGGGAGGAATAGATGAGCTCTAGATAGGGCAGAGGGGTGGGAGGGGAAGGGAGGGGGCATGGGGTTAGAAATGATGGTGGAATGGGATGGACATTATTATCCAAAGTACATGTATGAAGACACAAATTTGTGTGAATATACTTTATATACAACCAGAGATATGAAAAAATGTGCTCTATATGTGTAATAAGAATTATAATGCATTTTGCTGTCATATATAAATTAAAATTTTTTTAAAATGGAGGTTTCTTGCTGTTTTCTCATATGGTGAAAAACATCATATCCCTGTTTACAATGAGTCCTGTTACCATGACAACCCCAGCCACTGAGGACATATCACCCATGATAACTCCTGCCACAGGTTCAGGATTCTAAAATGACTAATGGGTGTGAAGTGGACAATATTCTAATTAGGTTTTCTAAAGGGACCATTGGGGGGAAATTGGACACTGTTCTAATCAGGTATTACAAGGTAACCAATGGGAGCAAATGGGGTAAGATCTTCAATCAGGTCATCAGAGGAGAAAGAATGTCTCATAGCCCAGCATATAAAACTCTAATTTCCAGACATCGGGGCCTTGAGCCTCTCTGTCTCGCTCAGCCCACTCAGCTCTACCTTACAGATTGCTACTTCCACCTTCACCTTTAATAATCTGTGCTTTGTCTGTTACTTCTGTGTGTCTTGCTCAGTTCTTTTTTGGGACACACCAAGAACTTGGACACCAATTGGACATCTTGATGATAGTACATTTAGACCTTACTTTTTCTGTTGTTGTTTCTGCATTGAGGAATGCTTCTTATGCGCATATGTCAATCTTCGTGATTGAAAAATTCCTTCAGAATACTCCTTTAGACAGATATTTATTGTGGCAAGACTCTCCTTTTGAGAGTGGGTTTGTTCCCCACTTCTCCCCTCATTGCTTACACTGCTGGATGCACTTGTCAAAAACTATGTGTAGGATGCATTTCTAGGAGTGAAATGATCAAAAACTCTGCAGTTCAACTTTTAGCAGAGTTGGCCACACAGCTCCTGAAGGACTCTTACAGATTTTTACTCCTGCCTCGTGGAAGAGAGTGTCTGGTGATATCCTGGTTGCCTCACCACCTTGTGATCTTTAAGAATCTGGTGGTAAAAAGCCAACCTCATAGTTATTTTGCATTTACTTAACTATGAGTGCTAGTCTACATTTTATCATGTACTTATAAACTGATGGTTTTTTCCTAAGACTGCTGTCATGTATAACTAATTAAAACAAATTTTTAAAAAAGCCAAAATAAGTCACACAGGCTCCGTGTATGGGCTGTGCCTGTGCGAGTCATGATTAATCTAAAAACCACTGCTGAGATTTCCAGTGGGTACTGTGTAGAGGATAACAGGTGACAACAGGGGCCAAGGAAGATTCTACCCTTGCCTGTAGCACTTACAGGTACAGAAGGGAGACCTCCACAAAGCCAGGCTTTGGCAGAAACACTACCAGTCCCCAAAGCAGGAAGCTTCCTGGAGGAAGTCATCCTTCCACAGAGACCTAGAGGTGATTTCAAAATGACAAAGGCAAAGGGGACAGGCAAAGGGCATTCCCAGTAGGAGGCCGGAGGATGCAAGGGTGAGGGTGACAGACAGCATGAAATGGGAGAAATTCAGAAGAGGTGGGGGAGGGGTGAAGAAGGAGGAGAAAGGGAGAGGGAGGCTACAGGTCAGGGCCAAGGAGAACTCAGAATGTCCTGACAGAATTTGGAAATTCCTTGCTAACCTGGATGGGTTGATCACTCTACGTGCCTGAGACTACATTACAGAGATGTTTATAAAGTCTAAGGACTTTAGACTTTGTCACAGGAACAATAGTGACTGATGACAGTTTTTAACAGGGTTATACTTTTCAAGGCTCAGTGTTGTAGAGCCTGTATGATTTGGAAGGGCACAGAGGGCAAAGGGGGCATGTGGCAAGACTGTAGCTGGGTGGGCAGTTGGCAGTATTACAGGTAGGGTGGCCCAGTGACTCCCCTCCTGCCACCAAGCTACCCTCCATGCAAACGCCTCCTCACTTCATTAAGATCTGAGCCCCTGGCAAGAACACCTCCTGAGCAGGGGCTCCCTTCTCACCCCACTTTGTCTTAACACGGCATGCTGGGCCTCCCTGCCTCAACCCCTGGGGTTCACCTGGGGCGGTGGGGGGGGCAGCCGTTTACTGTGGACACCATCCTCACTCCACATGGGCCCAACCTCACACAGGAACACCATCTCTGCCTTGTGTGAGCCTCCTCCTCACCCCTTAATAATGGCACCTAGCAGGGGTATTGGCAATAGAGACAAAGATCAACAGGATTTATTGACTGCTATGGGTGCTGCTGTTCTTGAGGGGCTGGGGGGTGGGGCTGTAAGGGGTCATGTGCAGGAAGCAGTTTGATATCTAAGTCTGCAGTTTAAGAGAGCACATCTGGGAGATTTACAATTTGGGGTAATTCACCTTAAAAGAGCGAATTGAAGCCAATTGGAATGGATGAGAACACCCAAGGATTTAGAGGAAAGTCTGATTCAAGACAGTAAAGATAATGTCATTAATTATAAACAAAACAACTCCCCCCAACACATACATTTTCCAAACTTCAAAATAATTTGGTTTAGAATAACAACTTAAAAATATTTGGTGAAATGTCTTTCATGAACGTGTGCCTCACAGACCCATCACCGCTAAATTACAGAAAGTGTGGGGAGGTCTCGGGACTGGGTCTGATGCTCTTCTACGTGCCCTTCAATAGCAAGCTGCTTGTCAATAAGGTTGTGTCCTCTGCTTGCACAAGGCTCCCAGGACCCAGAGGGCAATTACGAGGGCTAAGACCTTAGAACACAACCAGGGTGCTATCAGTCCTCAGCAGCTGCTCAGTCCAGGGGGTCATTTGCCCAAAATCACATGACTGATCCTGATTCCTACCCAGTTTCCTCACTGGTACATGCTCCTGGTAGAACCATCATCTGTTAGAACCGGAAGTTATCCTGGTACTCCATGAACAAGCCCAGGGCCTCATTTTACTGTGAAATTGCCATGTTTGGTGTGAGAGGAGAAGACAATGCTACTCCCCATAGATCTGCAGGAACCACAGAGGGCGAACAAGGTGGATAGGGCTTGGGGGCAGAGGGTCACGAGTTCTGCACAGCAGTGGCCACAAGCCTGCTGTCTCTCACCAGGGATGCACCATTATAAATGGTCAAGAAAACACTGGAATTCGAGGCTTTTTAAATTTTTTCCATCATTCAATCAACAATTACTATCATCTGTCTTACCCTCTGCTAGACTGAGAAAGAAAGAGTGAAAGTCTTCAGAAAGAAGAGTGGTACTCAGAACCACCCCACCCTGCTTAGGACTGACAGCCAGGGCAGGTCACCCTCCTTGAGGACACCTACTGCTCTTGCTTGGCTACCAGTATCTTGCCCTGAGCTTCCCTCCTGCATGGGTGCTCTTTCCCCCACCCCTGGGCACATCAACACTGCTGGGGTGCCCTTGCACCCACCCTCCCCAGCCACTCTGGTTCTGATATCCTTAACTGTCTGCCCTCCATGAAAACCGCTCCCAGGGCCACTCAGGGTCTGAGTCCTCCTGGCAGGATGCCTCCCAGGCAGGGCCTCTCTTCTCACCCTACTTAGCCCCTTCCCCCTCTTCCCAGGGTTCCAACACACACTGTCCTATGGATGCCCTCCTCACTCCATATGGGCCCCAACCTCCCGTTGGGCCACCACCTGCTGTGTGAGCCTCCTTTTTACCCTGGCTGAACCCCCACTCCTGCTCTGGGCTGCCCTCCTGCAAGAATGCTCTTCCCATCTCCTGGCTCATCAGCAATCAGGTGCAGAGGGCTGCTGCCTTCTTCAGTCTTGCCTAATGGCTTCGGAGTGGAATTTTCTGGAAAAGAGGGAAAGAAGAAGGAAGCATATTCTCTTGACCTATCCCCATGCCCCACCTCCTCCTTCCTTCAGATCTCTGTTCTCCAGGACCGCCATGCCATGTCTCCTGGTATTATTGACTTCTCCAGGTAAATGAGGTGTCCATTGGCTACCAACAGGGCCTTCCATCTCCTATCCCATTTCCTGTGCCATCTCTGAAGGCTTGAAGCTCTTCATCTGAGTTCTGATGCAAGGTGCAGAAGGACACCTTGGCCTTGCTTTGTTGTATTTGGCCAGAAAGTCCCCAAGCAGCATCCTACTGGGACTCAATGTTTTACAGGGTTTAGAGTCCACAGCTTTTACATAGGACCTCTCCTTGTGCGGGGCCCCTCCCTCCACAGTCTGGATTGAGAGGGAATCTGGGTGACAAATACCATTGTGCCTGTGGGATTCCCTCCCCTCTTCCAGTTCAGGCTTTGCACTGACCAGTTCAAGCTTGCAATGACCTTCAATCCTCTCAAAATAAGTAACCTCCTGGAAGCTCCCTAGGCCTCCACACAAACAGATGTCCATTTTCCCACCACTATCTCATGCTCTGGACATTTCTAAACTCCAATCAGGGAACAGCTTGGGCTCAAATTAGATCAACTTCAATGATCTGACCAGGCATTCTATTCTGGAATGTTCCCTCTCTCTTCCATGTGCCTAGTGTGCCAAAGCAGTGTTTCTGTTTTATTACCCATTCCATGGTCTAAGACCCCTATCATACTCAATATGCAGGAGTCACAAAGGCCCCTTGGCAGAGACAGGCAAAGGCTCATCTACTAGATGCCAGGTCAATGTGCAACCCGAAGAGAAACCCGGAGTGCTTTTCCCACCCACCTAAGACCTTTAGCCAGCCTAGAGGAAGTCTGGGTCTATTTCTCATTTTATGGTGAGTTAAGAAAGAATTAGGTAAAGGAACATTTAACTAGAAACTCATCTATGGAGAGAGATTTATTGGGCCATGGATATGTCACCAAGGAAAGCTGGGAAACCACATTACCAAAATACCCAACAGGGAAAAGACCAGGTGTTAGAGAAGCAACCACTGACCTGCAAACACAACTCTTTTAAATCCCTGTACTCTAGTAAAAACAACAAAATGCTTTCAAAAGAAGAGTGGTGGCAAGATCAAGAGATCCCCAGTTTGAGAGGGAAAAGAAGGAAAATTCCTGTTGTAGAAGGAGCTATTGGTATTAGGAGAGTAAAACCCCAGCGTTTCTGGCAGGTGCTGGGTCCCCTGTAAAGAACCTTGGGTCTTATTTGGGAGTCCCAGAGAGTGACTCACACCTGCTCAAGGACAATCCTACTCTGTCCCATGGACACCCTCCACCACAATAGTCATAAAGTCCTAGATCAGGAATGTAGGAACAAATATAGAAGCAGAGGGTTTCACATGTTCTAAGTCACAATCTGTGGGAATTCAGCAATCTTTGGCTGGTAGCATGTAGGCCAAGGGACACAAAGTGCCCTGCCCTGTCACCATAATACTACAACAGTTTTCCTGCCCCTTTCATAGTGCTGGTCAATAGAACTTTCTGCAATGACATGTTCTCTATCTGAGCTAATAGGGGGCCATTAGCTACCTGACTATTGAGCATCTGAAAAGTGCTACTGTGCCTGATGAGCTACATTTTAAATTTTCTTTGATTAATTTACATTTTGCATAGTGTCTGAGCCTATTTTCTGTTGTCTCTCACACAATACCAGAGACTAGGTGAGTTACAAAGAAAGAGGTTATTTCGGTTCATGGTTCTGGTGGTACAAGGTCAAGGGGCTGCACGTGGTGGTGGCCTTCTTGCTGTCAGAGTCCCAGGGCAGCACAGAACATCACATGGCAGGAGACAGAGTGTGCACATGTGTGTGGGTTTTTACTCTCTCTCCTCCTTCCTATAAAGCCACCAGGATTCAATCCTAATACCCCCACCTCTGAACACCAGAGTTGGAGTAAGTTTCCACCCTCTTAATATCTCAAAATGAGGATTAAATTTTAGCCTATGAACTCTTGAGGGGCACACTTGAACCACATCCACACTGCAGCACATGGCCACACATGGCTAACGGGTGCCATATTGTACACCACCATCATCTTGCTCATGCATTGCCAGTGGGAGTCTGGATTCCTAGGGTTGTCAAAAGGTAGTCTGTGGGAGAAGGGAGGAAAACCTTTCTCCCCTGAAACATACTATGTTTTAGAGTCCCAGAGAACACCGCTTCTGTCTCTCTGTCTCTCTCTCTCTCTCTCTCTCTCTCTCTCTCTCATGACTCTTTGTGTTAAATCACAACTCCCTACTTTCCACTGGGCCTGGGAGTCCCCCAGGGTCTAGGGTTGGGACAGTCTTCAGTTTCTGAACTAAATATATTGCTCAACACTGAATCATCCAGAATCCCCTCCCAGCAGGCCCCTTCAACCTCTCTGCCACTACCTTTCTCCAAAGAGAAGAGATTGAAACAGGGACTAAAGAGGGGACTAAAAGCTTGTCGGCTTGAAGAAGCTTGCAGATCCTTGAAAAGACATAGACATTGTCTACTCAGCCCAAGCTGAAATACGAGTGGATAGGCCAGGTTAGGAGAGAGAAAGAGAGAGATTTTCCTTGGAGCAGTGGTCCCCTAGGTGTAGTCCAGGAACCAGAAGCAGTAGCATCCACTGGGAACTTGGTTATACAAATCCTGGGGCCACACCCGGACTCCTGAAACAGAGACTCCAGGGGTGGAGCTGGCAATCTGTTTTGACAAGCCCTCCTCCCTCCAGTGCCCTCTGAAGTGTGAGAACCACAGCCCCACAAGGAATAGGGCATAGTGGGTGGTGGCAGAGGGTAGGGCTGACCTCTCAGATGAGCCCCAAGAACCTGCCCTGAAGCCTTCTGAGGAGTTCACCAGGCAGGGCATGCCCCGGCAGAGGGCCTGAACCCATGCCACAGATAGTCTGAGCCCTGCATACCTGCTGATGCTGAGGGATCTTGGAATCCTCATTTCATTCACAAGATGTTGGTCCGAGTAAACGGCAATGAATCAAATAAAACTGCTTTCTGTTTAAGAAACATGTTTTGGTTTGACTTAATTTTGAGTTCTAAATTTAAGGATTGTTTTTATTCAAAGTTTTAAAAGTTGACTAGACTCCAGGATGAATCCTCCAAATTCTTTCCTTGAGTCCTTGAAACAAAGCATGTGGTAGGACTGGCTTGTGGCTCAGTGGTACAGCACTTGCCTAGCATGTAGGAGGCACTGGGTTAGATCCTTAACACCACACAAAGATAAATAAATAAAAATAAAGGTATTGTATCCATTTACAACCAAAAAAATATTTTTTTTTAAAAAAGAAACCATATGGTTTTCCACACAAAACTTCTATGCAAAGAAATTTTTAAAAAGAAAAAAAGGATAGCTAAGACACGTCTTGTTTAAGAATCCTTTTCTCTTGGACTCTTATTTTCCCTATCAAGTTGATTTCCCCTTCACTGTCCACCCTCTTGCCCCTGCCCCATACACTTCCTGACTTTGAACAAGGAAACCAGATAACCAAGATGGTTAAAATATACAGAGTTAAGGCTGACGCTCTAAGCAACAGATTTTCTTCAGTGAACTTTCATGCATGGACGCCACTCTGAAATTTTATGAGTTAGTGAAAAAACACAGTTTTAAGGTCAAAGTGAGGTTCAAGCCCTAGCCCTGTCTCTTGCTAGCTAGTCATTGAACTATGTCTGAGTTTCCTCATTTCCTTGGCCATAACATGAGGCTAGAGATGGGTTGTGGGGGTTCAGTGAAATAATAATGTGTAAAGTAGCTGGCACTTCATAAACACTTGCTCAGTGTTCATTTCTACCGTCTGTTCCTTCTCCAGGGTGGTAATAGAATGTGAAGGGTTCAGGCTCTGAACCGGACTAAACTGACAGCTGCATCTGGATCCACGCCATTTACTGGTCAGTGACCTTGGGAAAATGACTGAAATGATTCTCTGTGTCTCAGATTCTTCATTGTTAGAATGGGGTTTGCAAAACTCGTATCTTTCTCATGCAATATGACAATCTCAGAGGATTCTCGGGATGATGCATGATCTCGATAGATGCAGAATGAAGGCCCAGAAGATAGTAAGCAGTCAGGGCAGAGTGGCTGGTGTTACTAAAGTTTTTGATATTCTCATTCTCCACTGCTGTGAACCGGAAGGCTGCCAGAAACAGTAGACCCCTGATCAAATTAACACCACAAAGCATTTTACCATGAATTAGACTCATGCTCTCTCCAGAACATCTTCATCATCCCTTGATTCTTTAAAAAGTGTATTCCGATAGGTTTCATTGATTGGTTGACCCCTATCACATGACAGCCATTTCACTACGGATTCCATTGAATGGATTGGAAAAAATACTCTTCAGGAAAAGGAATAAGACTGAGCAAGTTGATTCATTCTTCCACTTTGTTGCTATAAAGGATTTACGATGACAAAGTCAAAGAACCTAAATTTAAAATGGTCCAGTATTTCCTTAGATTTTTATCTCTAATCCCTCAACAATAACAACACCAACAAATCTGAGTCATGGAATTAAACAATGCTAATTTCAGTCAAGTGCTTTTGCATGGAGAGATACTGTTGTGAATGAAATTCTACCTTGAGACTGGAGCGTAGGACTTTTAGACAAAGTTGTCAGAGAGGTGGGTTAGGGAGATCCCTGTTTAGAGAATCCTGAATTACTTTTATGGCTGAATTTCCTAGGATCCCTATCCAAGAAGTTCTCTGCAGAAGTGAATATTTCCCCTTATTAGATTCTGCTCCCAAGAATGAGAAGAGTCCTAGGCCCTCTTCTCTCATGTTCTTCTACTTAATCCCAACCCTGTTCTTCTCCCCTCTACCAAATAAGTCCCTTAAGCATGGCTTGCTCATTTTTAACCTTTTTTATAGGGTACAGATATTCATACTTCCGGACCCATCCAGCCCTGCAGGATTCTTCCCAAGATAAACCACTTGCCCAAGGCTGCTCACCCCAGGGCATCTGCTTAGCCCAGCTTGACGCACAGTGTGTGAGTTACTCACCTGTAACGTCATAAAATGTCCCCTTGATTTTTTTTTTTCAGATCAAAGGTTCTGAACTCTGCCTGCACATTAGATCTATCTGGAAGGTTAATTAACAATTGTGGAAACCAGACTCCACCCCCCCCCCACACTCCCACTGAGCCAGATCCTCAAGGGTGGGGACCAGACACCAGTACTTCTCAGAAACTCCCTTCACGTAGATGAGACTGAGGCTCACTCTTCCGAATGGATGAAGGCTTGGTGATCCTTATGACACAAAGTGTCTTGGTGTGTGAGCAGCCTCAGGAGGGAGTCACAGTGACAAATGCCAGTGGGGGTGGTGGCCATGGTTCCTTAGCCTCTCATGTTGCCTCTGCTGATCTGAAAATTCCAAACATGTGTCCTTCCTTTAAAAAAAAATTAGTCATGGATAAAATTTACCATTTTCACTATTTTAAGGTGGATTTCAGTGGCACCGAGTACAAACATAGTGTCGTGTGGCCATCACCACCATCCACCTCTAGAACTTTCTCATCTCACCAAGCTGAAACTCTGCGCTCAGGGGACAGTAGTTTCCATTTCCTCCTCCCTTCAGTCTCTGATATCCAGATCCTTTCCCAATCTATAAGTCTGACTACTCTGAGTATCTCCTATAAGTGGAGCTATACAATGTTTGTGCTTCTGTGTCTGGCTTATTTTACTTTCTTCAAATTTCCTATGTATTATATAGCATATGTCAGAATCTCATTCCTCTCTAAATCCGAATGATAGATAGTTTGTTGTTTTCTTTCACATTTTGTTTATCCATCCATTCATCAGTGGTCACTTTGGTTGTTCCTTTCTCTTGTCTCTTGAGGATAGTGCTGCTATGAACATTGGGATATAGATAATCTGTTTGAGACCTTGCTTTTGATTATTTAGCATATATTCCAGCCTCTTTCAACTCTATAAAATTACCCAAGAATTCTTCCCAATGAGCTAAGAAATAATTGTTTGAAATCTACCAAGAGACTAGTCATCCTGTGGTCTAATGGTAGATGGAAACCTGATGGGATGCCAATGGGAATGGGCAGGAAAAGTCTTCTTATTTAAGTACAGGGTGAAAAAAGCAAAAGGTAGGAGATCAAGTTTGGCTGAAAATTGAGAATTAGTCCTTGATCATGACTCTCAGAAAGTCTGTAGGCATCATGGAATACAGAGGTCACAAACTAGTGGGACTCGGACTGAGTCCTATCTGTACATGTTTGGGTTTGGCTACACAGTATTTTAATTTTTTTTTAAATTAATTGCCTGTATTTGATAACAGGAAGATTTCCTTCTAAAAAACAGAATTCTGGTTTCTCTTGAAAGTCTGAAATATTGGCAACACTGCCCACATTCCATCAAAGTAGCACACCAGGTGGAGGTGATTGGCAGCTGTCACTCTGGACAGGGGCATACATTCTTCAGGTGCCACAGCCCCTAACCCTAAGCCTGCAGTAATCCTGACTTTTGTCATTCCTGGTTCCTGAGAGCATTTGCAGTTATCATCCCTGATCTAATTCCAAGTTCCTAGAGCACAGGTGAAAAGACCAGAACCTGTGTTGTTGAACTTGGCCAAGGTGACTTGACTGGGCCAACTTGAGCACAAAATTGGAAAAAAAAGACTCATGTCACATGACTCTTTGCCCAGAGGAGTTTTTGTTCTCAGCCTTATTAAAGTTTAATTGACATATGATCAACTGAGTGTATTTCAAGGGTACAATTGGGAGAATTGTGACATATGTACACACATGAAAGTGTCACCACAATAGATTATGAACATGACCACTACTCCCCCAAATCGCCTCATGTCCCCTGGTAATTCCTGCCTCCCTCTCTGTCCACAGCTCCTCCTCCAGGAAAGCACCCATCTGCTTTCTCACTCCATAGATTGACTTGCACCTTCTATAATTTGATATAAAATGGAATCATACAATATATGGTCTTTCTTGTCTAGCTTCTTTCACTCAGTAAAACTATTTTGAGATTTATCCATTCCCTTGGGTATTATTTTTATTCGTTCTTTTTAGATATGCATGACAGTAGAGGGCATTTTGACTTATATACATACATAGAGTATAACTTCCCATTCTTGGGGTTGTACATGATGTGGAGTTACACTGGTCGTTAATTCATATATGAACACAGGAGAGTTATGTCCAATTCATTCTACTGCCTTTCCTATTCCCATTCCCCCTCACCTCCCTTCATTCCCCTTTGTCTAATCCAATAAACTTTTATTCTCATGGGCTGGGGATGTGGCTCAAGCGGAAGCATGTTTGCCTGGCAAGTGTGCGGCCCGGGTTCAATCCTCAGCACCACATACATACAAAGATGTTGTGTCTGCCAAAAACTAAAAAATAAGTATTAAAAAATTCTCTCTCTCTCTCTCTCTCTCTCTTAAAAATTTTTTTTTATTCTCCCCCCATATATAACACCTTATTGTGTGTTAATATCACCTATCAGAAAGAAAATTTGGCCTTTGTTTTTTGGGGATTGGCTTATTTCACTTAGCATGTGGGTCTCCAGTTCTATCCATTTACCAGCAAATGCCATAATTTCATTCTTATTTATGGCTGAGTAATATTCCATTGTATGTATATATTAAATTTTCTTTATCCATTCACTTGTTGAAGAGTACCTAGAATGGTTCCATAGCTTAGCTATCATTCCATAGCTTAGCTTAGACATTCATGTGGCTGTGTCACTGTAGTATGCTGAGGAGTGATATAACTGGGTCAAATGATGGTTCCATTCCAAGTTTTCTAAGGAATCTCCACACTGCTTTCCAGAATGGTTGCACCAATTTGCAGTCCCACTAGCAAAATCTGAATGAACCTTTTTCCCCACATCCTCACCAACATTTATTGTTACTTGTTGTTGGGTATTTTAGTAGTTTATTTTTTCTTATGTTTGTATAATACTTTGTAGAACAGCTATACCACAATTTTTTTTTTTTTTTTTTTGGGTACTGGGGATTGAACTCAGGAGGATTCTACCACTGAGCTACATTCCCAGATCTTTTTATCCTTTGAGACAGGGTCTCACTAAGTTGCTTAGGACCTTGCTAAGTTGCTGAGTCTGGCCTCAAACTTGCAATCCTCCTGCCTCAGCCTCCCAAGTTGCTATGCTTACAGGTGTAAGTCACCATTCCCTGCTATACTACAGTCTTTATCCAAACACCCTGTTGATGGACATTTGAGTTGTTTCCAGATGTGTTTTGCTATTACATAAAGCTACTATAATAACCCCCACCCAAGTATTTGTGTGACGTATACTTTAATTTCCCTTAGGTCTCTCCTAGGAAGAGAATGGCTAGATCCTAAGATAGGTGCCTGTTTGATGTTTTAAAATAAACTGCCAGTCTATTTTCCTCAGCCGCGTGACATTTTGCTGCCTCACCAGCAGTGTTCCCCAATCTTATCAACACTAGGTTGAAACAGTCTTTTGAATTTTAGCCTAGGACTATGACGCTGTGGTTTTAACTTCCCCAGTTGGTTCGACTAGTGATGTTGAGCATTTTTTTTTTCATGTGCTCACTTGCCGTCCATATATCTTCTTTGGTAAAGCATCTATTCAAATATTTTTCCCATTTTTTTTAATGGAGAGAGAGAAAATTTTTACTATTTATTTTTTAGTTTTCGGTGGATACAACATCTTTATTTTATTTCTATGTAGTGCTGAGGATCGAACCCAGCACCCCACACATGCCAGGCGAGGCGTTATTGCTTGAACCACCTCCCCAGCCCTATTTTTCCCATTTTTAAATGGACAGATTGTCTCTGTACACGTGAATTGCCAGTGTTTTCTTTACATATTCTAGATATAATGCTTTTATGAAATATATTCTGCAAAAATTATTTCTCCAATGAGTGACTTGCATTTTCAATTTTGTGTTTTTTAAGCAAATGTTTTTATTTTTATAAATTCCATCTGTTGGATTAAATAATTTTATGGTTGATATTTTTTTAATCAGATTTAAGAAACATTTGCCAAATCCAAAATCACTGAGATTTTTCTTTTGTGCTTTCTTCTAGAAGTTCCATAATTTTAGCTCTTACACTTAAGCCTGATTAGTGCAGGTGAAAGATCTGAGATTTGTGTGTCTGGTGATATGGTCAAGAAGACCTAAACTGGTCGATCTCATATCACATGACTTCTTACCTTGAGCACTTATTTTTTTAATTATATTTTAGACCCATTTTACAGAACTGAGCTTATCATGCTCCTTAATTCAAAAGTGAACCACTACCAGCAGTCTAACACAAAGCTCCTATTTTTAAATTATTTCTTGTTCTTTTGACAGTACTGGTCATTTTTAAATTTTTTTTATTATCTCTGAGTCCAAGTCCATTATTTTATATTTTATTCTGTAATCCTGGAGCTCTAAATTAATTTTCCAGACTTCTTTGCCAAAGAGAAGAAAGCATCGCCCGTCAGCATCCCTCAGCAGCAGAGGACAGGCAAAGCTCTGGTTCTCAGCCTCCTTCAGCATTCCCAGGACCAACCATAGCACCGATTGTGTCCTTACCCAGAGTCCTGAGCACCTTTCCTTCACATCAGCCATGGCTGCCTCCTCTCCACTCCTAGGTCTAGTACCACCATCTTCACTGTGTGATAGATTTTTCTCTGTAATTACAGTACTTTAGTTATCTCAGTGTCTCCTTGCTGATCTCTTGACCTTCCAGTTGCCTATAACCAATTCCCTATATTCAATTCCCTCTGTTCGACATAGCTATCATGTTTCTGTTTTACTGATGAACACAGTAATCCCATTTCTTGCTGCTATATGAATATTGATCTAGTGTGCTGAATATACATCCTTGGATATAAATAAATCCTTCAGAAATACAGGGGCTTTTCTCTTTTCCATTTGTATAAATGCTATTGTGTTATATATCTCATTCTATCTCTTTTCTTTCATACAAAAATCACTTTACTAATATCTGTTTATGTCAGTGTTATATTTCTAATTCACTGTTGCTGTTTACTCATACATGATAGGCAAACACCTCATTTTATTTATCCATTTCCTCTGAGATGGTCTCTGAGAATATCATCACCACCACTCCCCATATCATAAACTACCCAACCTGACTTATGTGAGCATTTCCATGGTATTTTCCTCTGGAGCTAGAGCTGATTAAAGGTCATGTGGTTTCCTCAGTTAAGTGTATGTAACACATTAACCCTTCTGCTAGCATGACTGTAGTTGCCAGGCAAGGTGGGTTTTCTCATCCTGAGTGGTATTTATCTGACATTCTAGCTTTTTGCTAATTGAGTGAGTTTAAATGCAATCTTTTCAACTTACTTTACATTTCTTTGATGATTAGTGAGTTTGGCATCTTTTTGTGTTCTTGTTTAAGTCTCCCTGGTGTGAATGATCTGCCCATAACCTTTGGCCATTTTCTGTTGAATTTTCTCTTTTTCTATCTTGTTGGTTTATGGGCATTCCTTGTTCATTTTGTCTGTTCACATTAGGTATTGGAAACTTCTTCTCTTTTTATTGCCCCTCATTAAAACTTATCTAATGTATCCTTTGTGGAACACAAAAATGTAATATTACTATAGTCAAATTGGTCAACATTTTGCCCCAAGGGTTGTGCTTTTGAATTCTTCTGTAAGAGTCCCTCCCTGTCCAAGGTCATTTATGTATTCTCTTTCCTTTTATTCTTTGGCTTCATATTTATAGCTCTGTACTTTTACCTTTCTCCCATTGGTCTCTAATCCAGCTAATATTCACCTTTTACATTACATAAGGTAAGGATTCTAACTTCATTTTTCTTCAGAGAAGGGCCCACATGCCCAACACCACCCGACCCCTTCTGTTTTATATGCAAAAACAGGAGACCCTCTTCTTTGAGACAGAATTCAACTTCCATGATAAATAACAAAATTCACAACCTAAATGTTCTAAGTGATATTGAACTAAACCTGGACCATAAAAAATAAAATAGAGAGATGATCATGTGTTTCCAGCTCTCATTACCCCACACGGAGGCTCCCGACTCCTGCCAAGCATACCTCTGGCCCTCCCCTCGGGGCTCCTCCCTCCTCATGACCTGCCTTCACACAAGTTGCCCCTGTGGAATGTCCAGTCGGGCCATTTCCTTCTTCCCTGGGCCACCTTCATCCCTCTGAAGCTGCTCGTGGGAACCTCTCCAGACCCAACCCTTTGAATACTTCATTAGCACTGATGTCTGCACTGAGCCCTGAAGGTCCTGGGCTCGTTAAGCTCAGGGTGTGTGTATGTGTGTGCGTGTGTGTGTGTGTGTGTGCGTGTGTGTGTGTGTGTGTGTGTGTGTACATGCCTCTGGTCATAACGATCTCCCGTTTTTCCTAGTTTATAAAATCCTTTCCCATTCTTACTCTTGAACCCTATAAAGCAGACAAGCAGAAAATATTTTTTCCCACTGAGGAAACTGAGACTCAGAAGAGATTAAATCTCTTGAAGTATAGGCAGCAGGCCCAAGGTCACACTGCCAGGACCAGGAATGGTGGGTACTGGATGCCAGCTCTTCTTGTCCTAAGTCCAGTCCGCATTCAACAAGCCCCCGTCTCTCAGTACCGTCAAGGGGGTCTGCTTCCACAATAAGATGGATTGTTCCTCCAGGGCAAGGCAGGGTTGCAAGCTCTAGAAAGTACTTGCCTCACCCTGGTCCAAATGAACTGCAGGCACCGAGGCCATTGCCCTTGGAGCAGGGTCTTGAACTCCTGCCCTTTTGCCCAGGGACACTGACACGCTCTGCCAAGCCGCGGAGCCTGAGCCCTCTTCAGCACTAGGACCTCTCCACAGCATCGATCGTGACTCTAGTTAGGTTACCATTAGCGTCATTAGTATTTCACATCTGCCTTCCTCATGAGTTCCCACAGGGTAGGGGATCCATTTGTCTTGTTTATAGCCTATCCTCGGGGTCAAGTTCAATACTCAATAAATATTTGTAGAATTCACGAATTAATATAGGAAGAGTGAGTATGTGAGCATTTCTCGTACCTTCTCAGTCACTGCCTGGGCTCCTATGCTGAGTGCACCAAAAACCTGGACTAGTGACACTGCCAACCCCAGACCTCTTCTGTCCAAAGTCACCGTGACACCTTTCAGGTGGCACTTGGGTGTGCCCATGCCTTTGGGTTCAGCATGAAGGATGGTTTACAGCCAATCCAAGGATAGCAGAACCGTAAGGACAACCCCTCCAACCCAAGTGCAGCCTGATCCCAACTGTTCTCCCTCACTGCTCGGCCTGCCTTCCCCAACTCTGTGTCCCAGGATACCCCTTGTCTAAGACCTCCAAAATTAGGGTCCTTCTCTGTGGCTCCTTCTAGGACCCAGCCTCGTGGTCTGCACAAAACAGACTCTCAATAGATGCTGATGAATAATGAGCTCTTTATTCCTCTTGGGAAACTGATTTTGAATCTGTCTCATAGATATGAATAGAAAACAGCTGATTGGTAAGCAGGAAAAAATGTTTCCCACTTCCAGTAATGTGCCCAACCCTGCCCATGTTCAGAAATGTCAACTATTAGAGAACAACACATCAGTGGCAAGCAATGCTTCTCAAATGATTACTCTGGAAAGAAATGTGGCCCTAAGCATTCCAGAGGATGTGAGCTTGCTCTCCAGAACCACCAGAATATTCTCCAGACCATCCAGGTCCTGGCTGGGTGCATTATCTAGTAGGCAAAAAACAAAAACAAATACTAGACACATACAGAACACATGTGCACACACTGAATTGACTCAGGTTTTAGATATAGATTTTAGAGTCGGAATAGGGTTCAAATTCTGCTTCTCACCGAGCTTGGTGGCACACATCTATAATCCCAGTGACTCTGGTGGCTGAGGCAGGAGGATCATGAGTTCAAAGCCAGCCTCAGCAAAAGTGAGGTACTAAGCAACTCAGTGAGACCCTGTCTCTAAATAAAATACAAAATAGGGCTGGGAATGTGGTTCAGTGGTCAAGTGCCCCTGAGTTCAATCCCCAGTACTCCACTCCCTAAAAAATTTTGCCTCTAATTTTTCCAAAGTAGTTTATCCATGACAAGCTACTTCTCTGAATTTGTTTTCCCATCTATAAACTGGAGAAATAATACTTACTTCATGGATGATTTCTGGGCCAATGGAATAATGAGATAGAGAAACAGGCTCCAGTCATGTAGAGAAGGCCAGAGAAGTAGGACTGTCATTGACACCAAAATTGCATTTTGACATTTTAAAACCTGGGAATGTAGATGTTGGAGGGATGTAGGATAAAGATGGTGGGGAAGACGTAACGTGAAGGGGAGTTTGAGTAGGAAACGAGGGCAGGAGGAGCAAGGCCAGCTTCAGTCCAGCCAGCTCAGCTCCAGCTGTGGTCGGCCCTGAGTAGCCCCCGGGGACAGCCTCGCATTTCCTCAGGATCTCATACAGTCACTTGTTTGTTTGTTTGCTTAAAAATAAAGTCCCACTGATGTGGCCCTAGACAGTCTACCCAGCAACCTGAGAAGCTCTATGGGAGGGTCGGGGCTGGTTTGTGGAGATATCCTCTCCTGACACACCTTACCATCTTTTCCTACTCAGGGCCAATGGAATGAATCATGGTTAGTGAGGTCAGTGGCAGGCACGCCTCAAAGAAAGGCAAGTCTCCTTGTGTCTTTTTCTTTTTTTTTTTTTGTCTTCAAAAGTCTCTCTTCCTTGGGGAAAAGATAATATTTAAGAAATCACTCTTCCAAATGCTGTCTTTATATACATCAGCACTGCCTGAGAGCTTGTCTGAAATTCTGATTCTGGGGTCCTGCTCTGAGACCTTCTGAGTCCAAGTCTCTGAGGGTGAGACCCTTTCAAAAAGCTCCCCAGGTGGTCCTCATGCACACTAAAGCTTGAGAAGCACTGATTCAAGGCAGTTTAGAGAAGCCAGCCTCTCTTCAGCTCACTTGCTTCACTTGTAGTTATAATTCACAACATGATTAAGAGAATCTATTTCTATACAGGAGAATGGCAAGTTCACCCTAAAACACAATTGCCAAAGCCTTCATTCCCAAATACATATTTTCAGAGAGCACTCACATGAACCAGCCAGAAATTATCATTACAAACTGATCTCCAGAAATGTAGCCGTTTGGCTGCGCATCCCTGCCGTCCCAGCGACTCAGCAGGCTAAGGCAGGAGGATCATAGGTTCAAGGCCAGCCTCCACAACTTGGCTAGGCCCTAAGCAACTTAGCTAGACCCTGTCTCAAAATAAAAAATTAAACAAGGGCAGGAGATGTGGCTCAGTGGTTAAGTTCCCTGGGTTCAATCTCCAGTACCAAAGAAAGAAAGAAAGAAAAGAAATGAAGAAATGTAGCTACTTGGACTAACATACTCTGTCAGTTAGAATTACTTCGTTACAGTTAGAAGAAACAGAATCTTGTTATCTTAAGTACAAAAGGAGTCTAGGGGAAGATAGAGGACTGCTTACAGAATCAGAATCAGAAGCATGGGTGTCAGAATAGTCAGGAACGGAGGTGAGCCCTGGGTAGCAGGAACTAATGGACGCTTTGGATAGGGAGCTGCTGCAGTTGACTTCCATGGCTTAGAGCTGTATCAGGTTGTCCAAGATGCAGATTCCCAAGAGAGAATCTGACCCACCAAAACACATTCACATGCCAAACCCTGGCCAGCCAGATGGGGGACAACCCGACCAACAGCGCTGGCGCTCTTCCTCCACAACAGCACTCAGTGGGGGCTGGAGGGTCCTTGGAGCAAAATCAAGTGCAGCCCCCAGGCAAGAGCCCGTAGAGCCACAGGCAAAAGGGCGAAGCTCCCTGCCTCTCCAGGAGGGAGAGCTGCTTAGGCCTGGACATCAGCGGGAGAAATGCAGATGTGTGAGCCTTCCCAGAGATGAAAGGAAATGGGAAAGTTTTCTCAGAGTGACTGGGGGAGTTCAAAAGCTAGAGAAAACAGAGTGGAGCCAGCAGTGTGATTGGGTGTCGTGGTGAAGGCCAAAGAGAATGACCTTAGGTAATGACTTCAAGAAGCCCAGCTCCTGGAAGCTGACAGGGGCAGATGCGCTCTGTGCCCCTGAGAGGGAGGGAGACACAGGTTCAAAGAGGTGTCTGTGAGACAACACAGCAGAGGAGCGTAAAGCCTGGGCCTGCCATTTCCCTTAGTGCAGGCCTGCCATCTGAGCATCAGAAGGGACTCTGCTACCTCAGGAGAACCCGCAGGCCTGGGGAGGCTTGTCAGCCGCACTGGGGCCTTGAGTGTCTGCAGTAGGACAGCAAGGTCTCCAGCATCATCAAGATGGGCTACAGATCTCTGCCCCCACGGCCTGAGTGGAGGAGCCAACAGACCCCGATATTGTACACGGGAAATACCAGCTTCTGTAGTAAGGTAAAAGATGATCACAACCATTAAATTCCAACTAAAGGCACTAAAAAAAATATGTCAACTGGAAATGTGGCCAGCGTTTCATGAGCAGAGCACTAAGCACCTTTCCAAATAAGAGTTTGGGTGACTTGCTCAGAGTCACGTGGATATATGACAAGGGAACATGCCTGTTTGAGCTGGGCATACTTAATTAACTTCAAAGCCTCTACCAAATATTATGCTAGCAAAGTCTTTATTATTATTCAATTTACTAGCAAAATGGAATCATAAAAATTTCTACAAGATGCCATCATAAATGAAGTTTTCGAAAGTCAACCTAAAAGTAGAAGAGAGATTGCCAGGGACTGGGAAGGGTGGGGGTGGGGCTGGAAGAGGAGGGTTGGATGTGATAAGCGCATGGCTGAACTATCACCCTGAACCCCATTAATATGTGCAGTTAATATGTGTCAAGAAAAACTTCTGAAACCAAGCTTCTGTCTTGTTACAGGCATCTCTATTGTTGTGTAAGTAAATATGGAGGAAAAGCTTGCCTTTCTCCATGGTATGCATTTCTTTCCTTTTTAAATATATTTTTTATTTGTTTTAATTAGTTACACATGACAGTACAATGATCTTGACATATCATACATTTGAATCAAATGGGGTATGATTCATTTTTTTGCATTCATTTTTTCATAGTTGGGATTTAATGTACAGAGTGGTCATTTTTACACAGTTGTTGAAATGCCTGAGGTTTCTTAGACATGTATGGCTAGATGCACAGAACACAGATGATTTTTTTTAATATTCTAATTTAGTTTTAGCTAAATCCAAAGAAAACCTAACAACAATCATGTGCCTAAAATACACTTGGCCAATAGTGGCATCAGACACCAGGAATACTAAAATTTCTCTGAGAAATTGTGAACTGTCTTAATACCAGACATGGCAGGGCCAAGGCCTTTGTGTTTATTTCCCATGGATTCAACCAGGTGAGGCGAGGATCAGTTCTGAGAGAGCTTCTCCAGGACTGGGGGGGAGCTTGGTGGAGGCTTGTCTAGTATACAGGGTTGATCCCCAGTGCCACAAATAAATAGAGAGCCAGATCCTGCCAGTCAGCCTATTGTGACACATTTATATCCTGGGGCCAACACATGCTGTCACAAAGTCAACAGGTAGCACAAGGTTCTGATGTCATTCCAGGAGTCGGGGTGGGACAAGAGAAAGCAACAACAGACCCATGACTTTAAAAAGTCATGCAGGGTAGAGTACAGTCAGTACCTGAGGGATCCGCCTTCCAGGTAGTGACCCCCTCGCCCCCATGCTCTCCCAAGCAGTACCTGGTGTGTCTCTTACCAAACCTCAAGCCATTTCTAAAGCATGGTTTGGGTTTATACACGATTTACCTCCTGGCCATTCTAGCATTCAGCATTGTGTTTTCTTTGGGGCTGATGCTGAATAAATACTTCCCAAAAGGCTAAGTAATGCAAATTCTGAAAATAACTGTATGTGGATTATTGAATGCCAAATTTAAGAACTCTTGCTGGCTTTGGGGTGCAGAGAACTATCTGTTTTTTAATTCCTGCCATGGACATAAATGTAGAAGCAAACTATTGAGTCAATTGTAGATCTAATAAATATTGATTGAATGGATTCTTTTCTTTTGCCGTGTTGGGGCTTGAACCCGGGGCTGTGCATTTGCTAGGCAAGGGCTTTACCACTGAGCTACATCTCCATCCCTGAACAGATGAATTGACCAAAAAATGCATTTAAGGAAAGCAAAGCCGCCGTAGCAAGCCCCACAACAGTCCTCAGTTCAATATGAAAAGCCATTGGGGAGATGGTGATGGATATCCCCAAGCCACACTGAAATTCATTGAAAACCCGCAATCCTGCAAATTGCATGAACTAAACGTCTTCTACCCAGGACTCTCATATCATTATATTATGTTATATTTCACAATGTCATGGGGAAGGTACCTGTTAAAATTTCTCAAGGTAACTTTTAAACTTATTTAGTTTTCTAAGAAGAAACCTCATTCAGGCAAAACAGTTGAAATAGAATTTAACTATAAATAAATGCACTTTAATTCCCTCTTTCTGAATTGCAAAGGTCAGATTACTTTCTAATCTGGGTTTTCTTTAGCAAGGAAGATGTGCAAATTAGGAATTAAATGGCAAAGTCAGACCTCCTTGCCTGGAGCATGGCCTCTCTGCTTTTTAATAGGCCTCTTTTCCATTTGGTTTGAGATAAAGTGGCCCCAATTATTTTAGAATCCTTTAAAGGAAAAGATATCCATAAATTACGTTACAGGCCTCTCCTTATTTCCCAGAGAAATTAAATTCTTACCTTAAATGACTTAAATTGCATGCACAGTGCCAGACAAAACTGCCCTCAGTCATGTTACAAAAGACGGACACAGCGGCACAGAATTTCAGAGCTAAAAAGATAAATAGAAATAGATATAAACACACACCCCACTAGCAAAATTCAATAGTAAGATCAAAGCTAAACTTTCTCCTTCACAGAGTTCCTGTTAAGATTTTTTTTTTTTTCCCTCTTCTGCACCATAATCTGAGTCTCAGAAACTTTAGTTCCTATTCAGCTTCAAGATCAAACAGCTCACACACATCTGCTGGGGTAGGTTTTTTTTTTTTTTTTTTTCCTTTTCTTTTTTTAAGGCTTTCAATAATTGGCGGGGTGATGGGAGAAGAGGCAATGGCAAAACGCATCATCACGGTCCTTCTGCCCATGCAAATGAGGGGCCCTGCGGGAAATGCCCGTGTGGGAGGGTGCCCTGTGTGTAAGAGGAAGGCCCGCACATCCCGGAGTCAGCTCTCCCACGCTGCTTGCCCAAGCATTGAACAGCATCTGTCTTTTTTAAAAAATAGAAATTATCATTTTATTTCATCTCCTTCCAAATGAAGTCCTGCCCCTGGCCTGTTTTGAGAGTAGGGAAGGCAGAGGACTGACCTCAGGAGGCACAGACTCAGGCAGAAGCTGTGCATCCAAGAGAGAGGAAGGTGAGGTGTGGTCACCAGGGAGCAGTGGATGCACAGGGCAAAGAAATAGAGAAGGCTTCCTGGAGGAGGTGGAGGATTAATGACACCAAATATTGCAATGTTGTATTTGTTTATTCTTGACTTCATCTTTCCTTCAAACCAGACACTCCTTGTCCCCACCCAACCCTGAAAAATTCTCCTTTTCCAAGTGGTACGATTCAGCAGCATGTCAATGTTCTGTGTTCTACATGATGTGGGTTAAGACAGCCACATCCAACCATGAACATAAAAAGAAACTGTGAAAACACCAATTCTAAATGAACCACAAAAGCAACACTTCCTAATCTCTTCCTCTTTCTTCTTTGTTGGTAATGGAGTTTCTCTTCCAAAACCATGAACGCTGCTTTTAGAGAGGCACCTTTTGGCCTCTTGAACCCTCTACTATCACCCTAGAGCCAGCTCACTCTTTAGTCAGGTTAAGTAATGCTAAGCTACTGTAATAAATAACCCTCCAAACTCAGTGGCTTAATACAATTAGAGTTTATTTCTTGCTTAGGCAAACCCAGATTGGAGTTTCCTGGGTGTCTCTGCAGGCAGTCATAGGGACCCAGGCTTTTTCTATCTTCTAGTAACCTGCAGTGTGACCATGGACAAATCACTTCCCTTCTATGGATTTCAGAGTTTTCATTTATAGGAGGGAGTTAATTGTGTCCCCCTACCTTAAAGGGTCCTGTGGTTTTTGAATGTTTAATAACTGACTGTTATAATTATAAAACCATTAATATGTATTAGCTTCTTACTATACAAACACACAGTGCTATGGGTTCTATGGGCAATATTTCCTTTAACCCTAGTAACAAACACTGTCACAAGGTTCTACCATTATGACTATAATCATGAAATGGGATTTTGTGGCCTTCACATGTGAAATATAATTGTAAAAGAGTCTTCCTTGGACAAACGTGTTCCTCCTCGGGCCTTCTCCTTGTTGGTCTCTCTTTCAGGAAATCTTTATCCCACATGTGAGCTTAACTTATGCCCTGCCTTCATGTTGGAATCTTCTCATCTTAGATAGGATGCTCCTGTTTGCTCTCTCTGAATGGCATCCCTCCCCTACTATCCCCTGGACCTGGTTTTAAAAAAAAAAAATTATAACATTTTAAGCATATTGTAAATGTATTCTAGTTGGCCCTCTGTTTCCGTGGGTTCCACATCCTCAGATTCAACCAACAACACATTGTGCACCATATAGTTAGACCTACCATGGTTGAGTCTATACTGAACATGTACAGACATATTTTTCTTGCATTGTTTCCCAGAAAAACACAGCATGAAAACTATTCACATAGCATTTGCAATGTATTTTTTAATTTTTTAAAATTTGTTTTAATTAGTTATATATGACACTAAAATGCATTTATGCACTTTGATGTATCATACAGAGGTGGGATATAATCTCTCATTTTTCTGAGTGTACATGTTGCAGAATCATATTGGTCATGCAGTCACATATATACATACAGTAATAACGTCTGTTTCATTCTGCTATCTTTCCTATCCCGACATCCCCTTCCCTCCCCTCCTATCACTTCCCTCTACCTAATCTAAGGTAATGCTATTCTTCCCTAGTGCCCCCCCTCCACCTTATTGTGAATTAGCCTCCGAATATTAGAGAAAACATTCAGCCTTTGGTTTTATGGGATTGGCTTATTTCGCTTAGCATGACATTCTCCAACTCCAACCATTTCCTGGCAAATGCCATAATTTCACTCTTCTTTAAAGCTGAGTTTTATTCCATTGAATATATATACCACATTTTCTTTATCTATTCTTGGTATTATAAGTCATTTAGAGGTAATTTAAGGTACACTAGAGTATGTGTGTAGGTTATATGCAAATACTAGGCCACTTTATATAAGGGATTTTGGTATCTGCCAGGGTTCTGAAATCAATGTCCCATGGGTTCCAAGGGTGAACTGTATATAATTCCCATCAGTTTCCCTTACCTAGACTGTAAACTTTGTGAAAGCAGGGACTTTGCTTAAAGTGCTCACTTTTGTATTTCCAGTACCTCAACAGGCTTAGAACACAGTTGGTACCGTAAACATTTGTTGAGTCAATGTGACCCAATCCTCATGCTGCAAGTTGGTGTGGGAAAAGGATCCATTGTTAATTTTCTTTTCTGCAGAGGAGCTGTATCAAAAACACAGCTGCAATATAGAGAGGGCTGTGAGTCTGAAATGTTGACACCCTTACAACTTAACAGTGAAGAAATCTACCAGCTGCGACCTGTCAGCTCTCTCCTGGGAACAAGTTAGAGGAAGCACATGCTCCCTTTCAGCTCTTGCGCAGGCATCAGGGTCGCCCGTGCAAGCCTTAATCAAGTTATCATATCTAACCAGCGTCTACTGGATCCCGTCACTTTTCAAAGAGAAAAAATTTGCAGACAAATTTCTAGCAGCAGGAAGTTGGAGCTCTCCTGTGAGCTGCCTGAAAAGCACCTGCGACATCAGCAGTCGACCGCCCCCTCCTGCTGGGAGCCACTTGGAGCTCTGACTTTGGGACTGGGGGTTCTCTGCTCATTCCTTTCCAGTTCACCTGCCCCTCTGAAACCCTGCCCTGGCCCCACTGCCACTCTGGGCTGCATCCAGATGAGGCCTAAGTCCACATCCAGGCTGGTGACACTCCCTAATAGGCCTTGCTAAGTTATTCTGTTCAAAGAAGAGGGCTCTGTCCAGAAATCAAGAAGCCTATCAGCACCAGCCAGCCCTGGCCTCTATATTGTCCCTAAGCTAAGGGACATTTGACTGAGTGCCAGAAAAGTTCCCTTGAGTTTACAAGTCTGTGCCCAACTATATTCACTTTGTAGCAAAAACTGTAAGAGGAAAACAAAAAGCATTTTCTCCCTCGCTCAGAAAGGAGATTCCCCCCTCCCATCTCAGGAGAGAGGGTTGGGTTTTTTTTTGCTAGAGAAAAAGAACAGAGAGGATAAAGATATTGGCAGAGCTTAATGCCATAAATCTGATTAATTTACCTTGTGACATTCTCAACAAAAAAGTGGAGGGTCAGAGTCTTGCCTGCAAGCTGACCTTTCACCTGTAGCCAAGGCGACCACAATGGCGGCCTGAGCGCCTTCCACAGCTACCTGCTGCTTCTTACAATGAGATTGGACACAGTTCTCACCATGATGGAGAATACCTCCAGAGCCAGTGTCCTTTGTTCTGTCTGCCTGGGAGTGGAAAGCATCCACGACAGCATCCTCACCTTTCAACGCTGAAATAGGACCAGACAAAAGGTTGTTGTGTTGTTTTTTTTTAATTTTTAATTTTAATTTTGTGGTGTGTGTGTATGTGTGTGTATTTCTGGGGCAGAGGAGAAGGAATTCGAATAGAGAATTCTCTCAGTGATTCATCATGCACATATATTTCCTAACTTATGGAGTATACAAAGATAAGTAAGTTTTGGTCCTTGCCCAAAGGGAGTATAGGGGACTGTGTCACGCTTTAAAATAGGATACAATTAATGCCTAACATCTGGGAGGTTCTCAATGCAAGTTCACAGGGAGAATATTTGACTGATCTATGAGAGCAATTTACAAAGGAAGTTACTGTAAGAGGCAAGTCTGGCTTTCCCAGACCAGGAAACTCAGAGAATGACCTTCATGTTCATCTCTTAAAGGACCCCGATGCACAAAAGAGATAGTAAATGACTCTTCTCCGCTACTCACATTTATGTTAAGAGACATCTCAGGCTGAACAAGATTTCATGAGGCACAACTAGCTTGTCCTGAGACCCCTGTCATGTTGGCATTTCTGGGAACATGCTGCCCCATGTAGGAGAATTTCAGAGATGTCTCTGTCCCTGCATGTTGACACACCACGTTGCCAGCAGCCCCTGCAGCTCTCTGGTTTTGCATTTCATCTGGGCCTTAGCAGGCTGTATTAGCAGAGGGGACATCTGGCTGAGTGGCACAACGAAATGGGAACCAGACGCTCAGTCCAGCGCCATGAAGAGACATTTATCCGTGGAATTAACCTTTTGTTCAACATTTGTTTTGTGGTGGGTTTGTGTTGTGTTGTGATTCTAAATCCACATTTCTCCCCATCTCTTCTTAAAGGCACCCTCGTTTTCACTGACTCAGCACTTCGCATGCCTGGCAGAGGCAGTTTGGAACAGCTGGCAGCCATGGAGGATTGGAAACTCTCCCTTGGGCAGCTGAATTCCACTCCCTGCAGATTTACAACAGCAGCAGATGGGCCCAGGTGGGCTCACAGGAGACTCTCGTGCAGGCCCAGCTCCGTCTGCCCACTGAAACTGTGTCTAGACAGGAGGCCAGGCACAGTCACCTTCTAAATTCACTTAGAAACAGCTTCAAGTGTGAAAGGAATTTATGGCCACTGAAGGGTCTATAGCATGCAGGGAAAACACCAGGAATTGCTCTGGAAGAAAGAGGGAAAAGGGAAAGAAGGGAGGGAGGGAGGGAGGAAGGAAGGAAGGAAAGAGGGAAGGAGGGAGGGAGGGAGGGGGGAAGGAGGGAAGGAGGAAGAGGGGAAAGAGGGAGGGAGGGGGAAGGAGGGAGGGAGGGAGGGGGAAGGAGGGGGAAGGAGGGAGGGAGGAAGAAAGGAAGGAAGGAGAGAAGAAAGGAAGGAGGGAAAGAAGGAGGGAGGGAAGGAAAGAAGGAAGAAAGGGAGGGTGGAAGGAGGGAAGTGATGGAGGGAGGAAGGACAGAAGGAAGGGCATGTAACAGAAGGTGCTCATGCGAAATTACCCAGAGCACCATTCACCATGCCTGTCTGGTCTCCCCAGTTGGTAACCAGAGCTCCTACCGAGGCACTGATGGTTATCCACGGTGGCTCAGCTCTATGAAGGAACAATATACCCTCACATGTCACCTAGAGGGGCCCCTTAGAAATCAGTCATCTAAGGCTGGACATGACAGAAAAGGAGGTGGTGGTTATTACCTTTGTTGGTCAGGTTTACATGGAAGCCTAAGATTAAAAAAACAGATCAACGTGTAAGAGCTCGGGCTGAAGGAGAAGGAGGAGCCCACCCTGAGCCATCACTTCCACCTCCCCCACCAACACTCCAGCTCCTCTCAGCTGAACCACAAAAGGCGCTGAGGATGGAAGCAGCTGATTCTTTCCAAGACCCAAGTGGGCAGAAGGGGAAATGACCCGGGTCACTTGGTGTTAGTGATGTCGCTGGGACCAGAAACAAGTCCCCTGTGTTCAGCCCGGAGCTTTCCCTCACACCCCAGGCAAGCCGTGTGCCCTGGCATCTGCACTTCCTGATTCTACAAAAGAGGAAGGAGGTTGCTGAGGTTGAAGAAGACAGAAGCAGGATGGAGCTGTGGGTCCTCCCCGTGCCAGCCACCCGCGCCCAAGCTGCAGGCCACTGCGAGGGGCTACAGCATCCCGGAACCACCTCCAGCCCCACATTCAGACAGGCAGACTTCATCTGGGTACCACATGTCTGGCATCTTAGAGATTTCATTTTACATTGAAAATATAAACATAATGGGGGGAAAGCTGAAGGCACTTATCCACTCAATGCTTACCAAACAACTAACTTGTGATGTATAGATTTTTTTTTTTTTTAACCAGGAAAGAAAAAGAGGACAACAAAACAACCAAGTAGCTTCTGGCTTCATGCCCATTTTTAATGAGATAGTCTTGACCTGTTGAAAGACATGTTTCAGTAGAGAAATCAGTGAAAGAACATGATATAATCTGAACAGAGAAATAATGCAAGCAAAACAAGTTCCCTGACTCTTAGAAAACATTATTTGGAAAGACCCTTCAGTCTTGCTATTTAAGACCAGATGTTGGCATCTGGAGAGTCCCTGGTTGGACGATTAGGCAAGGAACATGAAAAAGAAAATGGAAATTGAATTTTAAAAACTTATAGAAAAAATGGCTGCAAGGACCCAGTGCAGCAGTCCTTGAATATCAGAAAGCCAGAATTTATCACCCACAAAATTTTTATGATGTAAAAGTACAGCCTGGGTCCAGGAAGATTCTGGAAATGGTATCTGAGGGTGAGGAAAGGGAAGGTTCTTTGGTGAACTCCATGAGGCAGTCAATGGTGAGGGGAAGCAGGCCAGAGAGGATGGCTAGTCCCCAGGATGTGGCTGCAGGACCCAAAGGAAATGGCTCTCCCAACCTGCTATTACAGCAGCTGTGGTTGGGCCCATCCTGATGGCTCGGCTCTGGCAGAGAGCACAGGAAGCTGGCTGACCCCAGCTTCTAGCACAAGTGGGAATAGACAGCCCTCCCACCCTGGCTCCAGGACATACCACTGCAGCTCATTCTAGCAGCTTCACTGTTCTGAGCTCAGCTACTCCCCCACGACTAGACAGAGGGCTAATATCACGCCTTCCTGCCTGTGGCAAGAAATGCACTTCAAAATTCTTCTTGGAAGTATAATTCACATACAGTGAAATACTCAGAGCCCAAGTGCTTGTTCAGGTTTGACCAATGAACACACCTCTGTGCCCCATTCAGGGCAGGTAGAATATTTCTATCACTCCAGGAATGTCCCCCATGACCCTTCCTCGTGCAGCAACCACCGGCCTGACTTCCGTCTTCCAGATTGGGTTTTCTGTTCTGGAACTTTCGGCAAATGGAATCATACAATGTGTCCTCTTTCATGGCTGGCTTCATCCCTTGGCATGTTTTTGAGATTCACGGATATTTGTTCCTCTCTTTTCTTACTGTGGATATCCTCTGTTTAGTGTTTATTCCTTCACCTGTTGTTGGACATCTGGGATTCGACCACTTTCTAGCCATTATGGATGAAACTGCTATGAAAATTCTTGTGTAATTCTTTATGAAGATGAATTATTTCATTCCTCCAGAGCAAATACCTGGCAGTGGAAATGCTGGTCATAGGCAGATATACATATTAAAGTTTTTAAGAAACTGCAACATTGTTTAGAAATTCACATTAAGGGTCCCTGTGCTTCAGGTATATGAACAATGGCAATGTCAGGAGATGCAGAGGGAGGTCATGTAGTGCAGTGGCCAGATGGGAGCTGTGACATTCCTGTCACAGTTCTGCTCAAGTATCTGGATCTTGGTTTCCTCATCTTTTGAGTGAGGTGGTTGAGAAAATGATGTCTAAGGTTTTTTCTATTTCTATCATGACATAAAGAATCTTGCATTTCATCATGTTTTAGGAAAGGAGAACAAAAATTCATCAGTTATCATTCTCTTTGAAAGTCATTACCTGCTTTCAACCTATTAATGGAGTTATTTGATTTGTCATCTAGCAACTTCAAGCTCTGGGCTACAGATATAATATTCAAAGTTGCAGGAAATAGAAAATCCAGTTGAAATGGATTTAGCCACTAAAGAACAGACATTAGTTTATGGAGCAGAAACAAGTCCAGAGGTGGAGACCAGGGCTCAGGAATGGAATGATCAGGGTTCCCTGCTCCATTTCTGGCTGGTCTCTGGACTTAGCCCTCCTCTTTGATGGTTTTAGTTTGTAAACAAGAAGGCAGCAGTTCCAACCCTCAACTCTACACTCAGAGAACTTGTCCTTTCCAGTGGTTCTTTCTTAAGAATGAGGAAACTTCTTTCCCAGAAGTTTCTAGAAAACATTCCCTAATGTCTCGTTGGTCTGCATGAGATTGCACACCTTTTTATCAACCAATCTCTGTGGTCAGGATAATGCTATGCGATTATGGATGTAGATCTGTGTTCCAGAGCCAGAGAGTGAGGCATTTCACTCATTAGCTCTCCTAACGAAGCTGGGGTGAGGCCAGCTTCCCCTAATGAACTGACAGGGAGGAGATAGGGCAAGGGGGTTGGATTGATATTTGGTGGGCAGCCAGCCCACTAGAGCCCCTTCCTATTACAGCAACTTACCACACGGCCGTCTCAGAGGCTCACAGACTCTGAAGGAATACTCAGAATCAATGGCAGTTTGGGATGTGTGGTGAATTAAATATGATCACAAATACTTTCAGCTCTTCTCATGTGATGGTAGAGTCTATTTCCCATCCCTGGAACCTGGGAGCAGGGGGGCTCATTTTGACTAACAGAACAGGACAGAAGCAACATTGTATGTGCTGCTCTGAGAAGCCTCACAACCTTTCCTGCAAAGTTCCCACCACATCAGGAGATGCATAAGGGCAGATACAGAGAAGGAGGCTCAGCTGATAGCTACTACTAGGTATGCAAGGGAGCCATCTTCATTCCCCTGGCTTCAGTCAATCTGTCAAATGGCTGCAGTCATGTGAGTGACTCAAGCAAGAACTGCAGAAAAACTTCCCAGCTGAGCTCATCCAACCAATAGAGTTGTGAGAAATAAGTCACTACTGTGTTAAGCCACTGAGTTGAGGGGCGGGGTGTTAATGTACTTCAGTAGGTAAGTGTGTCAGAAAGGGTTTCTGCAGCTCCTCCAGTCTCCCCAGTGGGTGACCATTCACCAAACCCATCACGTACACTTGCTACTGGCTGAGGTCTGAGGCAGCGTATTTCATGATTGGAGAACTGTGCTAGAATATTTTCCTACTGTAAAAGATTCAACCTTCCACATCTTTCCACATCTTGTTTAGGACTGGTCGGGGAAAGAATAGGAGGGATTGGAACAAAAAACCAGATGAGGGGTGTGAGAAGGAGAAGAAGTCAGCAAGCAAAAGGGGCAGACCTTGACCTTGGTTTAAGAGAAGTGAGTCCAGCAAGTAGGGCAGAGCTGGTGCTCACTGCTCCTGGAGCCAAGGTCACAGGGTGTCAAGGTCACCAGAGATGGACACTGCCTGAGGACTCAGAGCCTGGAGAAGCAGGGTCTGCCCTCAGCTCCTCCTTGTCCCCTTGTGCCTATCCATCAAGCCTCCAGACTTTCGGTGAAGAAGGAAGCTCGGGATTCTGGCAAGGAGTTTGTCTGGACCTCGGATGCCCAGCTGGGCCGCATCTCTTTCTTGTGTCTACGCCGTGAGGCATGCTTGAGCACAGGGTTCAATGAACATCTGTCCCAGAACATCCCTGAAGTCAAACAGAAACTGCACATTGACTCTCTCAGATGACATTACTTTTTAACTCCTCCTCTCAGACATTCAGGTGGGAGACCTCTGGCACTCAGTCTCCCACCTCCACCTCTGAGGACTCAGTAGCTAAAGGGGATTCTGGGAGCTCCCCTGGGCCTGGCATGTGCAGAGTGGCTTTATGGAGGACCCATTGTGCTGTGGAAGAGGATGTGGAAAGTGCACTCAGGGACTGACCTTGGAGAAGACCCCCTTGCTCTCTGTGCCCTGCCTCATGGTGGGAAGCCAGCCCCAGCTCAGAAGTCCAGGGCAGGCAGCTTCAGGGAAGGAAGGTGATGGTGGATGCCTGTCCATGGAGAGACGGATGCTTTCCTCAGTGCATGGGAGACTCCACAGGAAGAGGAAAATAACAGTGTAAGAAATAATGGCCCAGGAGCTGTCTACACAGCCAAAGGCAAGTTGAGGCCAGGAATTGACTCCCATCCCTCTTGGCTCCTTCAGCCTTTTGCAGAAAAATGTCACCATTTTCTTGTCAGTGGATGGTGTTACCACGAACTAATCCCCACATAGCCACCCCCTCACAGCCTAGTGATGCGTGTTGTCCTGAGATTTCACATTTTTCCCCTTTGCAAATGATGAGCCCCACACCCCTGGATCTGGAAACAAGGAAATTAATTAGCAAGTGATTATAGCCTAAATGTATCCCTGCTCTTGCTTTAGGACATATATTAAGAAATCATTGTGAATCTTTTTTTTTAAATATTTTTTTTAAGTTGTAGATGGACATAACTTTAATTATGTATGTATTTTTATGTGATGCTGAGGATCAAACCCAGTGCCTCACACATGCTAGGCAAGCACTCTACCACTGAGCCACAACCCCAGCCCTCATTGTGAATCTTTAGGCAGAGATTTCATGAATACACTCAGTTTAAAACTTAATGGGTCTCTTAAAATTAAGTCAGATCTCTCAAATCTGCAGGTGCAGAGAGGTGGGTTTGAGACCCGTAGGAGGAAGGGCCTTGTTAAGGTCCCTATTTACTACTCTTTGTCCCAAAATGTAAAGATGCCTTTAACAGTAAGAAGATGAAAGAAAATGAACTGTTTGCTTCAGATGAAACTTTTTTTCCCCTTAAGATAGGGTCTAATCATGTTGCCCAGTCTGGCCTCCAACTCCTAAGATCAAGGGATTCTCCTGCCTCAGCCTCCCAAATAGCTGGGACTGTGGGTGCATTACCACCACAATTGGTTCAAACTATTATTTGTAAACTAATTCTAAAAAATAAGATTATTAGGCCAGGTGTGGTGGTGCATGCCTGTAATTTCAGTAATGAAAGAGGCTAAAGCAAGAAGATCACATATTTGAGACCAACCTCAGCAACTTGGTAAGACCCTCAGTGTCTCAAAATAAAAATGTCTGGGGATTTAGCTCAATGGTGGAGCAATCTGGGTTCAATTCCAGAATAACAATAATAATAAGCAAAAATCAGACTATTCCATAATTTTGTTAGGAAGAATAAAGGGATGCAGTAAGTCAACAGCATCAGAATTTTACATCAATTATAAAACATAAGTATCTTCTTCAAGGAAACCGAAATTTTTGAGATAAAGAAATTGAGTGTAAGTGAATCATCCAAAACCAAAGGCTGTTTTGTTTTGTTTTGTTCTCCACACCACAGAATCACAAGGCTTCCAACCAGAGGGCTCTAAAATCCAATTCGTTTGTTTCAGGCAAAGAAAGGGCTGCGCACCCTCCCAGTGCCAGGAAGTCAGATGCAGATAGCACGGCCTAACTGCTTCCTCCACTCCCCCAAAAGGTGCCTTGCGATAAGGGTTAAATCAGACAGTCTGGGGCCTCCCAGCTTCAGCATGAGGAGGTGCATGTGAACACCGGGGAGAAAGGCCCTTTGAGGTGTTCCTCCTCTTATCTTGATGGTGTGGTGTTTGGTGCCCTTTTTGTAACCCTGAAAGCCCTGAGTCTGGCGGCAAAGTTTGCAAAGACTGTCTCCAGGCTGTAGCCATTGCAAGTGTCTTTGCAAAGATTAGGCTGTTTGATAAATAGATAAACTTGGAGCTGGAAGGGACTTTAGAGTTTGCCCAACTCGCCCTCTTGACTCTTTTTTTTTTTTTTTTTTCCAAAACAGAGGAGGAAGTTGCAGCTCAGAGAAAAGGCATGAATCACCCAAAGACACACAGTGACCAGGGGCTCTGGAGCTGGGACTGAGATGGGAAGGGGAGCTCTAGCCACTGCCCTACCCAGCCTCCCAGGGAAAGGCCTCTTAAAGGACCCCAGAGCTCTCCTTCAATTCCAGGCCACATACTTTCTCCCCTGACCAACTAGAAACTCATCATTGTTGCTTCCATTTGCAATAGATCTATCCACCACTTGTCAGTGGGAGACCATGTTCACTCACAATCCCTAAATTAAATAATAATCATAAAACAATTTCTTAGCTGGGCACAGTGGTGCACACCTATAATCCAGAGGCTCAGGAGGCTGAGGCAGGGGCTTAGCAAGTTTGAAGCCAGCCTCAGCAACTTAGCAAGGCCCTAACCAACTCTGCAAGACCCTGTCTCAAAATAAAAAATAAAAAGGACTGGGGATGTGGCTCAGTGGTTAAGTGCCCCTGAATTTAATCCCCAGGACCAAAACAAACAAACAAACAAAAAACATTTCTTAAGCAACACCAACATAAGAATAACCTCAACTGTAAAATCCAGTTTCCTGGGCCCCATACTGGAATAGGGGCTGGAGAACCTCATTTCCAATAAGCAATTCTGGGGACTTTAATAATCAAGCTAGCCTGGGGAGCTAGCTCTCCCTGAAGAGATTGAGTGATGTCCTTCCACTTTGTTTCCCCAGAATGGAATTCAAAGGTCTTCATTGTTGGTTAAGTTTCTATGTTTCTGCCCATTTTCTTCTTATGCTTCAGCTTTGTTGAACATTTAATAAACATTTAATAACAAATGCCTTCGTAGCAGTGAGAGCTGCCACTCACTCTGTGCCTCCAAAGTGCCACGCAAATGTGTTCTCATTGCAAGCTTTCTACCAGCTAGATAAAGGTACCGTCCCCGTCTCTGAGGGACACAAAAATTGACTGATAATTCTCCTGAGGGCACAGCCTCCCCACTCCCAGTCACCTTGTTTGAGTCATTTGCTTTACAAACATGCCATTCCCTCTGCCTGCCCTCCCTGCTTGACGGTATCCAACTTATTCTTTGCAGAAGCATCATCTTCAGAGCTTTGAGACACTTGCCATTCTGCACCTCACAAGGGAAGTGATTGTGGGCACTGTCTCCTCTGGACCCTGCTCTGGACAGCCAGGGATGACAGGCGACTATCAGTCCATGTTACTCTGAGCACTCATGTGCTCTCTGTCCTCTCCTGCTCCTGCCTCCCTTTCCCTTCCTTCCTCACCCACCAGAGCACTCTGGAGTCCCTGCTGTTTCCCCCAGAAGCCATGAACACGCCTGGCTCAGAAGCTGCTCTTTCCTCTCCGTAGAAAGCTCTAGATACCCATATGCTCTCTTATTTCCCTTAGGTCCAGTTTCTGCCATATATGGGCTGGGTGGTCATGGGCAGAGCTTCCCTTCAAAGCCTTTGTTTCCTTAAACATCGTGGGGAGGACGTGGAGGGGGGCAAAGAACCTGAATGGAGTTGGCCTCCAAGGTCCCCCTCTGAATCAAATAATCTTTGATGGAGGATTCAGTTTTTCTGTCTGACACCTCCACCCACCCCAGAGACAGATTTGTACATATAATTTTGTGGGCCTTTGGGGAGAAAAAGAAGACAAAGAATTACAAATTTAAAAATAGGTAGCAAGATAGATACTTATTTAGAAAGTTGGCAAATGCCATAAACATTTTAAAATTTAAAAAATAGTATGTTTAAGAACTTAATATGCCTCTATAATACTTTCAAAATACATGTTTAATAATGTATCTTATTACTTTTTGTTTGCCCTTGATATGCCAATGATTTTGTTATTTTATTTTCAATAGAAATAACACAAGGATAATTTGCTCATTCTTTTAAAAGAGTTGGCTGGAATTTATTTCTGTTTTATTGAAAGTTGAATCCAGGCACAGTGGCACACAATCTGAAATCCCAGAGACTCTGGAGGCTGAGGCAGGAGGATCATATGTTCAAGGCTAGCCTAGGAAACTTAGCCAGACCCTGTCTCAAAATAAAAATATTTTTAAAAAGGACAGCTGATATGGATCAGTGGTAAAGCATCACTGGGTTCAATTCCCAGTACTGAAATGACGATAGATAGACAGACAGACAGACAGATAGATAGAGGGAGAGAAGGAGGGAGAAAGGGGAAGGAGGGGAAAGTTGGGAATACTTAAAACTCACAAATTCTCACTAGATGTACTTGCTTTTTTGTAGTACTTCAAGTCTGAGTCTATAAACATAGAAATTCAATGAATGATATTTCACACAATTGCCATTTAAAACAAAAAAAATCATACACTATGTTTGTAATTATAAATAACACTTTTAAGTATAGTTCTGACAGAATTTTCTTTTAACCAGGCATTGAATAGACTCTTTCATTTACAATTGTACACATATGGTGATTAGACACATTTTCCACAGGCTGACTTCTAACTCCAACCCTTGCAAACTACTTATCCTCCATTACCCACAGACCTCTGGTGTTTAGTTTAATTTTTTTGGAACCTTTGGTTTGCAGCTATATGCCATGATGGTAGCTAAAGTCTGCCTAGAGGGGCAGTATTCCTGAAAGTCATTTGTACATCAGAAAGGTTAGCAATGATTTACACACACACAGAATTCTAGGACAGCAAACCACACAAATAAAGCACATAAGTCCCAACTAAAGTGTGACTAATGTAAGGTCCCCTTAGCCAGAATGCACAGTAGCTCTGGGGCCACTTTAACTCTACTTAGCTTTAGGAAAGTCTGATGGTATTATGGTGAAACATCTAAGATTTGCAAATTTTATGAAGACAAATGGCAGTGAGAGCTCTTGGAAGATTTCACTATCTCCCTGTGAGTTACCCCCTGCCCTTGAAGCAAAAGCCTGCCCTCTCCCTTACCTGTGTGAGAGGAATTTAGCAAGTGTAGTCAGTGAGTTAAATTAAGGGCGAGGAAACCTCCTTGACCCACCGTAGTTTATTTTCCTTTCTGTGGAATAACCTCAATAAACTCCAGGCAAGAGCTCAGCTGTAGAACAAAACCTTGACGAGCTCAATTGCAAAGGATTACGCAGGGTCCTGCTTAAAATATTTTGGCCTTGTGTTTCAATTCTCAGGGCTTAAATTACCCCATTGTCATTTATAATCTTCATGACATTCTTGTAAGGCAGGTAGGCGGCAAGAATTATTCTTTATGGGATTGCAGCTCTAGTTTGAAGAGGGCCGAAGTCTAGCAAATGATATATAATTAGCAAGTTTTATAAGAAAAAAAAGAAGCCATCAAACATTGAAATCTCCGCTTCTGTTATCTGTTTCCCCTAAATACCATCTGATGTCTGGTCTGATGCGGGTATGCAACTTAAAAGCAATATTTTCACTGCCTAGATAACAACCGCTTTTAGAAAAGGCAGAAAATTTCAAGCAACTCAATATTGTCAGCTTCTTTCTTAATATATCTCTTTATTTCTTCTCAAAGAGATTACAGAGTAAAAGAGCTTGAAGATGAAAGAGTGCAATTTTCCATTTAAGCAGCAGTCCACTGTTTCTGTTGGCCAAGAGGTCGTTGATACACATCTGAAGATAAATAGTTAATAAAGGTGTTTGGATTGCAACATCTGTTGCCATCCTTGGAAGCTGGGACTTAATTGCGGACCAGAGCATCAAATCTTCAGAGGGTTTGTAAGACAAAGATTGATTGGGGTCACCAGGTTACCCAGAAGTAGAATCCCAACGCTTATCTTTAAAATGCAGTGTCCAATTGATTCTCTCTGGATCATTACACCCAGCACATGGAGGTAAAGCCAGGCAGGGAAGTGGCCAAACATTATCCTTCTCAACATACTTTTAAAATTAACCACAGAGGTGCTTTGGTTTTGGTAGAATCCCAAAGCAGAGTGCTGGGGAAGGCTTCGAGACGGAAGCAGCAATTTTATGTTAATGAATACAGTTCACAGACTTGCACCCAATGGACAGAAGCACCAGAGGAACCCTGTGTGCTTTACACCTCAAATCTTCACCACCGATGCCTCTTCTGTCCTACCAGGAAAAACAGGGCAGAACTTCAACCTGTAAGTCATAGGAGTCCTCAGACATCAGCAATCATCACAATCAGAAGAATAAGTAACATGTTCCTATGATTAAGATGTGATCAGTGTGATCAGCAGCCAGACATGGTGTCCCATGCCTACAAACCCAGTAACATGGGAGCCTAGGGCAGGAGGATCCTAAGTTTGAGGCCTTGACAACTTTAACACTATCTCAAAATAAAAAATAAAAAAGGACTGGGGCTGTAGCTCAGAGGTAGAGCATCCCTGAATTCAATCACACCAGTACAAAAAAAAAAAAAAATTGATCAGCTTGATAGCTCTGGGTTGTTCTTCACTTGAGTCAGGAGAACCAGGTTCTACTCAGGCTATACCATGAGGTCACCATGTGGCCTTAAAAAAGTCACCTTCCTTTCTGGGCTGCCATGGTTCCATGTTTAACAGGATGTAGCAGACCGAGTAGTTGTTAACATTCTCCTCAGAATTTGAATTTGAGTCTTAACTGAATATCTTACCTGAATATCTGGGGCTGCAGCCTGTGAATTTGAGAACTGACCTCCCCAAAGACAATCAACAGAAAAGGCCCATGCCTTGGTCATTGGTACCATGTCCCAGTGGGCCAAGGCATGTGTTTCTCAGCTGAGTCTAGCTTCTGAAAGAGAACCAAAGAAATGAGACTTTGAGATGGAAGCAGCAGTGTTATGTGAATTAACACAGCTCACAAACTTGCACCCAATGGATAGAAGCACCATTAGGACCCTGTCTCCTTTTCTACCTTAAAGCCTCCACCACAGATGCCCCTCTGTCCTCCCAGGGCAAGCAGAATGAAACTTCAACCTGTAAATCACAGGGATCCCCAGACATTAGCAATTAGCAGTCAGAAAAATAAGTGGCATGTTCCAAAAATTAAGATATCACCATAGATTCTCTAGAAACTCTACCATAGATCTCAGAAAAATCCTACAGACGAAATCATCAAAAGATGACAAAACACTATTTTACCTATGGGCGCTGTAGGAAATCCACTTACAACTTCCTGGAGAACTTGAATTTCACTAGAGTTCCTTTTGAAGACCTATGAACAAAAAGTCAAGCTTGGAAGATAACTCCCAGAACCTACAATAGCACAGAATTCTGTTACAGGAAACCATTCAAGTCTAATAGTTGAAGCAGCCAACAGTATCCAGGGCAGCATTCCCTCAGAAAGGAATGTGTGAGAAAATACCAGAGTAAGGTCAGCGCCGTATTTCATATGCTTAGATGGAGAAGAGAGACGTTTGGGGGTGTCTACTTTTTCTTTCCCTGTTTGGTACCTAAAAGGTCAGCACTTAGGAGCTGGGATTCCTTAGGCCAATAATTATGAGAAAGGGCTTCCCTGAAGGGCCCTGCCATTCTGGGCACTGTTAATTACCCTATCTTATTAAAACAAAGCTATTTTAAATTTGTTTATATTTCACAGCCATCAAATCAGATATACCTCATTACAGGGCTCTTGTTACAAGAATACGATGTTTTATATAAAATAGAAAAGAAATGAAGCTGTTTGTAACAAAATTTCCTAAACATTTTTGTGATATAGTTACAATGTCGAGTATTATTTCACCTTTCAAAATCATTGTGTATTTTATTTGAAAAATGTGTACACGGACTTATTACTTAATTTTATCATTTGTCTAATATTCAACCAAGACTTAACAAGTCATTTTTGGAAAGAGAAGATGAAATCTACTCCATGTAAGTCTTGTTGCTTTGAAAACACACACACACACACACACACACACCTGTTCAAATTCCTCCTCAACTGTTCGGATTTCTCTCTGATCAACTCATGACTTTGTTGCTTTAATCAGCTCCTGCCCATTTTCAGAGATTTAGGAGGGTTAAACCTTGCTCGTTTCCATTTAAAAGCTAGGATGCTTTCAGCTCTCTGGTAATCCAGTCATATATTTATGCCAAATTCCATTGTATCCCAAGAAAGAGGAGAGTTGTACCAAGGAAACAAGTTGACTCTAGCTTCCCTTGTGTTTTTCTTCCCAGACAGGATGCTTCTGGCTCACCCAGGACTAAGTTCACATATAGTGCCAGATACCCAGAGAGTGGCTCTGAAGTGCTGTGCTAATCCTTCCCTTTACTAAACACACAAGTCAAACTCTGGGGGTGGGGAGTGGAAGGAAAATTATATAATTTGAGTTAATTGGTTTGGGGCTACCCAAAGCCCTGGCTGCATTGAAGGGAACTTTTCAGCCTCCAAAACCCAATTAGAGACATTCAGTTGATGCAAAATAGATTTTATTCTTTTTCTTTTCAAGTCTTTGTCAAGAGACTCAATCTTTATATCATACCAAAAAAAAAAAAAAAGGGTATTTTTTTTCCTTACAGTCTCTTGAGATACATCTGGAAAACATGTCTGGGAACAGGTATATCTAACAGCATGGGAGGAATATAAAGACCTGCTAACTAAATATTTTACAAATTCAGGCATGTAACCCCTAGTGATAAGATGGGAACTTATTTTCAACAATCTTCAAGTACTATAAAAATGTGTGTTCACTAATCAAACTGTTTGAACAATGATCCAACCTCTATCTTTCCTCCCTAAATAGAGATTGGTTGGACAGGTTTGAGAAATTCATGTTTGGTCTTCCTAGATCTGAGACAAAACCATATGTGACTTCCTTAAATGATCAATATGGCAAGGAATGGCCATTGTGATTAACTTGCAAGCAATCACCATTTGAGTTTCCAGGTCTGCAGACAGAGTAAGAATCAGTGCATGTTTAAACCGATCTGAAATGTGCCTGCTTTTGATCTGGCAACTTATTCAAATGATGCTTGAAATTGGTTTTTGTTGATGACTACAAACAAAAAAAGAAGATCTCTCCTTTGTGAGCGATGGTGTCTCCCACTCGTAATCCCAGCTACTCACAAGGCTAAAGCAGGAGGATTGTAAATTTGAGTTTAGCCTGGGAAGCTTAACAAGTCCCTGTCTCAAATTTTTAAAAAATAAAAAGTGCTGGGGATGTAGCTCAGTGGTAGGGTACCCCTGGGTTCAATCCTCAGTATTGTAAAAACAAAACAAAACAAAACAAAACAAATAAACAAACAAAAGTTCTTATTTGTAAAGTTCAAGCAATCTGGAAAGAAATTAGAAGCAATAATTGTAGAGGCAGCACCTTCATTTACCTAATGGCTACTTGGTGGATCGGTTGCAAAGTTCCACTATTTCCTGAGAAAATAAAATGCATGTGGCTTGGAAAGGAAAAAGAATTAAGACCAAGTCCTTATCCTCAAACAACTTTTGGTTTTACAGTAATGGGAATGAATGAGGGATTCACAGAAATCATCACAAATCTAGAAAAACAATGGAGGCAAGTTATAGATGCACATGCTAGAGCATAAGAAGAGGTAGGTCAACAAAATGTTGTTGGAGATGGGTCTCTCGAACTCAGGTCATAAAGCTGTGATTCCAGCAGGCAGAGGAATCGCTGACAACATCAAAGAGCCCTCTTGAGCATCATTTCACTGGGGCTGGTAATTCCAAAGGAGAGAAGAGGAAGAAAGAGATGGAGACAGAAAGCTTTCAAGGAGAAGTCTGGGAAACATTGAGCAATGCAATGAAAATGTAACCAACAGTGCTGGTAGGGAGCAAATGGAAGCCCCCTTGGAAGACTAGGTCAGGTGCAGAGGCTAGGCCTTAACTACTCAGGTGAGAAATGTGTACTTGACTTCAAAAGCACTGAGGAGCCACCTAAGGATCGGGAGCTGGGCAATAGCAGGATCAGAGCTCTGCTTTTACCATTGGCCCTGACATCAGTGGCTTGTAGAAGGAGGTGGCGAGGGTCTAAGTGAAAACCGATCCCAAGCTCAGCCCTCTGGGAGCTTAAAGCCACGAAGTTGTTGCATAGATTAGGCAGGGCCAAGATGCTGACTCATCTCCATGAAAGCAAGAACTTTGGAGGCAGGCACGCAGGGAACTAGGGAATGGCAGCATCCATATGCAAGGGGTGACAGCAGGTGGGCAGAGGATATTCCATAAGCCAGGAGATGTCATAGGCCAGCAGCAGGACTAGCCAGGCTAGGAGCAAGGGAAACCAGGGCCTGAACCTTTAAAAAGTCAAATCAAATACATAAGAGAGGTAATTCAGAAAAAAAAAAAAAAACACTATGGAAAGGGAAGACAGAGCCCTGGACCTTGGCATTGTTTGCACAGAGGGGAAGGGTTCTGGCTGCAGACACCTCTGGACGCAGGTGTCATAAGAACACATTAGTCATCCAGACACAATTCCCTCAAACATAAGCAGTCCTACCTCTTCCTGCCCTGATACTGCTTACCAGGAAAGAAGCTGGTGCAGTGAGCTTCCCTGGAGAGCTTGGCTGCAGGGGAATATGGGCTTGACAGGCATCTCCATGTCTCCCCAGGTGAAGAGACATCCACCCAATAAGAGGTTGAATTGGAATTCCCACCTGCATGTCAGTTACCTAGGTGGCAGGCTTTGTGAACAGGATCCTCTCAGGGACTCCACTGGGGCTGGACCCTGGAACGGGGTGGTGACTTCATCAAAGCACAGCCACCCCTCCCAGAGAACACTCTACCAAGCCCTGCTATGAGCCCTTCGATCGTATTGTCTCATCTGCCCCTCACAACCATCCTGGGAGACATTATGATTCCAAGTTTATGGGTGATGCTAAGTAGCCTGCACGAGGTCATGCTGCCAGGAGGTGGTAGGGTGGGGATCCAAGCCCAGGCTCTCCTGACTGCTGGCCACTGACTCCGCACCCAGTTTGTACCCAGTGGTACCTAGGAGTCTCCTGTTGCCCACCATCAACACTGTTAATGTCCAGTGTACATCAAGGTGTGTTCAATCAGAGGTCCTCTAGGTTAATGGCCATGTCATTCCCACTGTTACATCACCTAAGCAGAAGCATGTCTCTATAGTTGAAATCTCTCCGTGTGCATCACATCACATGATCCTCAACAGAGTCCCAAGGAAGGCAGGGTAAGGGTCCTCCTTTCAATCTGACATAGGAGGGACCGGACATCAATAGAGGCTAGGCAGTTGGCAGAGGTGGCATGTAGAAGCACTAGGGAGACCTGCCTAAATCTCTTTCCAGTGGCTCTTTAGAATGGGACCTCTTTCTCACATCGTCGCTTATATATTGGTATAGCTGGTGACTCCCGGAGTACCTGGCATAAAATAGGTACTCAGAATGATTTTGTGGAACTAAAGTGAATGGCATCCGACCACCATCCACCCTCTTCTGCAGTCTATCTGCATTCCCTAGGAGTGGGACTATGAAGGGGAGCCTAGCAAAGACCATAATAATCATAAAATACAATGCCCACTTAAAGGTCCAGAACTTTCTCTAGTTGTCATGGGTACCAATGCCTTTGAACTTCACAGCAACTCTGACAGGCAAATACCACCCTTGTTCCCATCTTACAGATAAGATTGCAGGGAGGACTAAAAGCATTAGTAGGCTGGCCAGTCATCAGACTGACCAGGGTTTTAGACAAGGGTTTTGTCCTTCCAAGAACTGTTTTTCCATAGGTGATAGAGTAGCCCCTCAGTGACTTTCAGTGTGTCTCAGTGTCTCCATCTGAGAAGCGGGATCAATAACATCCTCTGACTCTCCAACAGATTCGTGCTGACTTCCTTTTGAAGGTGGTCCACTAGAAATACACCCCTGCCCCCACCTTTATTTTTATTTATGGTTTTTTGGTATTGCATCCAGAAACAGTTTCAAAATCTAAAAGCGCTAAACAAAATGAGCAGAAAGGCCACCTATACCTCCTCCTTACTACTAGGAAAGAGGTGGAATGTCCTCAATACCACCTGCTGCGATTAATCCCATCATTAGAACTTGGCAGGAGAGAGGGGGTGGCCCAGTCTCTGTGGGGTCCTGATCGGAGCCCTCATGGGAGCAGTGCTTCTGGGTTTTTCTCATTAACTCCACACAGGTGCACTGGCCCCTCGATAATTGGGCTGATGTCAGCCAGGCGCTCAGGACCCACAGCTGGAGGGCTTGATGCAGGCTCCCTTTTTCTTCATTTCCCTCCTCCCCCCCTTTTTGTGTATCTATTTACTGGGTCAAACAATAGGAAAGACTAAATTCTCAAAAGCCTTTGTTATTTCTCTCCTTCACCAGCTTTAAGTCAAAGTGGAATTCAAAAGCATCCATCTTCCAGAAAGTTAAACAAGGACAGCCGGTTATAGATGGCAGATAGGACACATTTGTCAACACAGAGTTGACAGAAAAAGGACATATCTGGATGACATACCAGCACCAAGTCCCATCCTCAGAGGGTTGCACCAGGATTGAGCCCCCCAGCAAAGTAGAGCATCATCCCTGGGGAGACAGTGTCAACAAACCAGCAAGGCCGCCTGCTCCCCGCTTCCTGCCCACTTCCTAAACCACTTGATTCAGGGCAGCCCCCACACACACCTCTGATTCTATCTCATGGCTGCGGAGTCAAAACTGGAGATGATACAGAATCCTGGAGGGGAAAAAAGAAAAGCCAAGCTCACAGTTCATTCTTACAACAAAATTTACTGAATGCCTAGTCTGTGCCAGGTACTGTTCAAAGTTCTGGGGTGAAAAATCGGTCAAAAATCTATGACCTTGCTGGGCACGGTGGTGCACGCCTGTAATCCCAGCAGCTCAGAGGCTGAAACAGGAGGATGGTGAGATCAAAGCCAGCCTGAGCAATTTAACAAGGCCCTAAGCAACTCAGTGAGAGCCTGACTCTAAATAAAATATAAAAAAGGGCTGAGCATGTGCCTCAGTGGTTAAGTGCCCCTGGGTTCAATCCCTAGTATCCAAAAAAAAAAAAAAAAAATCTATGTTCTTTTAGAATTTACCTGTTAGTAGACGAGTTAGATAATAAATATATACCATCTAATAGTGATAGGTACTATGAAGGAAAAAAAATAGAGAAGGAGGAAAGGAAGAGGAGTTGATGTTTTAAATCAGGTGGTCATGGAGGTGACCTTTGAGTAAAGAAGCACAGGAGCCATGTGAGCATCTCGGGTAGCCTGATTCAGGCAGAGAGGACCACAGCTGCAAACCTCTGAGGCAGGAGCATGGCGGGCACGCCTGGAGACAGCAAGGGGGCTGGTCTTCAGTGAATGAGGAAGAATTTAGGAGACAGCAGGCCTGGACCGACTGCTCCTAGAGCTCATCAATAGGAAGAGGCAAGAGGCAAACCTCCGATGCATTTTATCCAAGGAGCCCAGCAACTTTTCAACATGACTGCAAGACATCATGCAGTCATGTTGAGAAGTTGCTGGGCTCCTTGGATAAAATGCATTATGTTTCCCAGAAGAGCAAACCCTACTCATTCAATTGCGCCTCCAGCGGCCTGCTCCTCACTGGCTCCCACGAGAGCCTTTCACCCAAAGCAAGTCAGCTCTGTCCTCCACAGATCACTTGATTTGTGTGATGTGGCAAAATTATTTTTCCTCTGTGTCAACTTACAAGGTACAAATGTCTCAGCAATGATGCACTCACAAAGGTTTAACCACCGGATCTCGAGGGACAAGATAGATCCGTAGGTAGGTAGGTAAATGATAGATTGTCATAAGTGTATTACAAATTTTACTGATATAAGGAATGTGTAGCACACAACCTAAAAGTAACAGCACATAATACATATATTCATCAGGGTTCTCCAGAGAAATAATAGGCTAGATAGAGACACATAAGAGGAGATTTATTATGGGAATTGGCTCACATGATTTTGGAAGTCAAAGAGTCCCCTAATATGCTGTCTGCAAGATGGAGAACCAAGAAAGCCAGGGGCATGATTTGTCTGAATTTGAAGGACTGAGAATCAGGGGGGTGAATGGTGTAATTTCCAGACTAAAAAGCAAAGACTCAAGAACAGTGTGTGAGTTTGGGAGTAGTACGGGCATTGCTAGTGTGGGTCCTGGCATCCAAAGGCCTAACAACCCAGAGATACAACGTCCAACCATAGGAGAAGAGAGATGTCCAGGCTCAAGCAGACAGAGACAATTTGCTCTTCCTCTCTGCCCTTTTGTTCTCAGGCCCTCGATGGATTGTATGATTGGTAAAGCTGAGTCTTCTCCCAGAAAAAAATATTTTATCTGGGTATCCTTTAACCCAGTCAGGATGACACATAAAATTAACCATCACAATACAATATTGCAAATTTCGCACAGCCAAGTGAGTATCACAAAATGCTTTCATTGATCACTGCTGAAATCTTAAATATGTAGCTGATCTATGGTAGCAGTTGAAAAATGTTATGATATGAATGTTAATTGATATCTTCCTTTACATGAGCAAGGCAAAAGTGAAATAATAAAGGTATGTAGGAAGTTTATTCTTCTATCAATGATGTACATCTTCTTTGCTTACTTGGATAATAGTCTTAGAGTGCTAGAGGAAAATTTCCTCAAATTTTTGTGCTATTCACAATGTAATGACTATAGATGCCATATACTTTCAAGTTTAATCTACAATATTAGTATTTCTTCATCACTTTTGTGTGTGTGGTACAGGGGTACCACTGAGTTATAGCCCCAGCACTTTTTATTTATTTATTTATTTTTTATTTTGAGAAAGGATCTCACTAAGCTGCAGAGGCTGACCTCCATGTGGGATCCTCTTGCCTCAGCCACCCAAATAATGGGATCTCAGGCATGCACAGCGTACCTGCCTCCATCCCTTTCTTAAGGGAAGATAACAGCAAAAAAATTACTCCCTCTCTGATATATAGCCTTTGCTTATTTCAGTTATAAACACACACTGTAACTGATTCTGGGCTACTAACGTGACATGAATGCAGAATTGGGAAGAGATGGATAGACACCATTCCATATAGCCTCCATCTGCCATGCAGATGCAACAGCGGTTAATAACCTCAAAGGCTGACTCATAGTGGGGAGGGAGGGGGATCATGGGAGGAATAGATGAATTCTAGATAGGGAAGAGGGGTGGGAGGAAAGGGAGGAGGCAGGAGATTAGCAAGGATGGTGGAATGTGATGGACATCATTATCCAAAATACATGTATGACGACATGAATTGGATGTTGACCTACTTTATAAACAAATAGAGATATGAAAAATTGCAGTATATATGTGTAATAAGAATTGTAATGCAAAAAAGTCCATGTGTAAAAACATGAATTGGCATGAACACACTTTATATACAAAGATATGAAAAATTGGGCTCTACAAAAAAGAAAAGAAATGCTAAGTTTTTAGAGTGATGAAAAATGAAATAGATCAGTAACTCAGATTTAAAGAGAAAAAGGAAGAACATTAGAGAATAAGTAGAGGAAGTTAAAATAAAACTTTTATTTTTCTTATTTTAAATTGATCTAACAATATTTTTTCATAATAATGATATCAACAAAGCATTTGAAAATTAAAAAATAACCTCAAAGGCACATTTCATGTAGCAAAATCTTGTGAAATTACTAGTCAGTGATGACTTTGAGTATCTGTTTTCTGTTTAAAATACAACTTATTTAACTGTAATTTTATATAATTCAGTTTTAGTAATGGCTGTATTTAACAACTGGCCTTCAAATTCCTACAAACTTCACAATGAATTCTCATGAGCTTATTATGAGCTATCACTAGCACACCCTTGGGCCTTAGTGGTGGCATCTGGCCCTGTCTTCACAGCTGACTTTGAAGTTTCACGATGTTTACCTCTCTTTCATCCTTTCTACACTTGATGTGAAATAGACAATTGTTTTCTGAAGGCCCTAACACGGGATGGACCCACCCAATTCCTCACCTAGACACCAGAGCTCCACAGAAGATTCAGATTGAACTGCAGCTTGGGCATATGAAGACTTCAAGTCTGACCTACGGTAAGCATAATGCATCAGGCTGGCATGGGCTGGAGAAGTTGCAAGAGTCTGCCCCCCATTCAGTGCCTTCCATCGATAGCCCCACCATACAGTCTGTTTCTAATCTATAGAGAATAGTAAAAAGCAAACACCATCTTGCTGTTTAGAGAAGTAGAGTCATTAATAAACCATGTGCTCTCTATGACAAGGATCTTGGTACAGTGTGTTCTGTATTATTGGTCTGAGTGTTTGGAGAATAATGCTCTGGAAAGCTAGTAAAAATATGTCATGGAGCCTGTCTTGCCAGGAACTCCTAGCTTGGAAAAATTTACTAGCTATATACAGAATGAGATCTATTTTGTTTCAGGGCTGGGGATGGAACCCAGGCCTGGTGCATGCAAGCGAGATCAATAAGCTTTTTTTTTCCCCCCTAACCCCTGCATTCATTTCCTTTCCCCAAACCACTTCTGTGATTCTGCTGAGACTGTCCCTCCTCCTTTGTGCCATGAGTTATAATTATTTGTCAGCTGGTACATCATAGTGCCTTCAGCTTCAGCTTTAGGACTCTCTCCCAGGAGAGAGATGACACTGCCAGTCATCCTGGCCTCAGGGAGGTGTTACTTGGATGCACTTTGACTTGGATGATTTGGATGACGTGCCAAGCTTTTCCATCAACATGTCGCGAGCGCACAGCTTCATGGCTCCTGAAGTCTCAACGGAGCTTGATTTCAAAAACCACTAAAAGGAAACTTGAATCACCTGAGGTTTCTAGGTGATAAATACGTCGTGTTCAGACTGTAGTTGCTTTCCGAAGGGGTAGACACCACAGCCCGCACCCGCAACCATGGGCATCCGGTAGCCTGCTGCCTGAGTAGCGCAGCGGTAAGGTCAGCGCCAGCCGCATGCGCACAGGATGAGACAGAGGTTCCTGTTGATGTGACTCAGTAACAGCAATAATGACCCTCGCAGAGTTCTCGCCAAGGTCAGCTGGAGGCAGCCACCCAGCGGAGGCCAGCAGCAAGAACTCTGCAGGCAGACGGCCCACCTCTGTCTGTGGCCAGCTGTGCAACCTTGGGCAAGTTGCTTCACCTCTCCACCCTCAGCTTCCTCATCTATGGCGTGAGAATAATCAGCGCCCAACTCTGGGCACACAAGGAGGCTATTGTGAGGGCTGGATGGGTTCACACGTGGAAAGTACTCAGAACAATTGCTGGAATAAAGCACTCAATTGTGGGTAATTATTATTTATAGTAATGATTAAAAACAGGACAACTATTAATATCAGAAGAAAACCATTTCCAGTAGCCTCTTCTCTTGCAGGAGGGGTGAAACGGTGGGATGAGGGAAAAGAGAGCGGGTCAGAAGGGAAAGAGCTGGGACTGTGGGACTGTGAGTCTAGGCCTGCCTCTTTCACCTTTGAGCTTTGTGACTAGAGGCTAAATTGCTTCCCATCTCTGGACCTCAATTTCTTGATCTGTGAAATGATGTAATTGAATTAGATCTATTTCCTACATTGGGATAACCATCAAAACCATTTGGGAAGTTTTTTGAGAAGACTAGATGCTCAGGTCCTACTCCTGGTTCACTGAGTCAGTTCTGAGATTGTAGAGCTCAGGAATAGGATTTGTTTTTTAAGATTTCCGAGGTGAGCTGGATGCATACAGGTGGTGTTTAGGAGCCACTAGATTCAACCCAAAGCCCCAACCATAGGGCCTTTGCACATAATGTTCCCTTTGCCTGGAAAGTTCCTTTACTAAGTGTTCTCCATCTCATCCTCATTCATATCACCGCACAAATGTCATTTCCTCAGGGGAAAACCTTTCTGATCACCTTTAGGTAACATGCTATAATATACTTCCCCTCCACGCACTTCCCTGTAGTACATCTTTCTTTCTTTCTGTTTGTTTGTTTGTTTGGTTTTGGTTCTGGGTATTGAACTGATGGGCGTTTTACCACTGAGTTTCATCCCAGTCTTTTTTTTTTTTTTTTTTGAAACAGGATCTTTTTAAATTGCTGAATTTGGCCTTCAATTTGCAATCCTCCTGCCTCAGCCTCCCCAGTCTCAGATTACAGACCTGCACCACTGCATCCCCTGCAGCCCTTCTAATCATGTAGCTTGATTAGTTGTTCCTCTTCCACACTGGAATGTCAACTCCCTGAGGGCAAGGACTGGGTTTTGTCCTCATCTGCTGCACACTAGCACCTGCAGTATGGTGTCTGAAACATAGCTGGCACTTGAGAAATCCATTTTGAATTAACAAATGACTAACTGCAAAAGAGTCTGTGGCATCCACATTGCCTCTGAGTCATAACTAGCAGATGGCACCAGGAGGTACAGGCGAGAAGACAGCAGGTCCAGCAGAGGCCCTCAGCAAGAGGATCTCCTCCTGGGACTTACCCTGCAGCCCAAGGCCCCTGCTTATGACACAGCTCATGGCCCTGATGTTCTACAGAAGGGCTCCTTGCTTCTGGATTTACCTGAGGCCGTTTCCCCAGAGAGCAGTGTCCAGCTCACTGCCTCGAGCTCTATCTTGGGGTTCATGGCTCTCACATCTTCCAGGTGCTTGTTTCTAGGGAAATTGGTGACAAACTTCTGCAAAGTTGCTTTGTGGAGGGCAGGGAAGCCTCTCAGAGCCGGAGATGGAGCGGCATGTACCAACAGACATGACGTCATTTTGTTTTAAAAGGGTGTTTGAGCTGGAAAATGTTTCCACAAGTATTTTAAGGAGGGTTCATAAATGATTAATAAAATTTATATATGTGAATTATTATCTTTAAAATATACTCTATATGAAATACTTTGGAAGGCAAGATTTTATGGGTTAGAGTTTTACTTTCAGATTTGAGGGCTTTAAAAAATAAATATGCTCATTTGAGTCTATCAACTTCAGAAGAAAAAGTCTGTTTTCCTAGAATATCTTCTAATTTGCACATTTGGGGTGTACAACACAGACATCCAGACTGCTGGGAGATTCAAATTATCTATTTAATTCCCGGCCTTCCCAACAATACTCAAACACCATGTCGGCAGCCTTGATTTTTAACTGACTTGCCAAACCTTCTCTTTGCTCTCTGAATAGTACTATTCCAAAACTTTAGGAAAAATAAATAAGAGGTCAGATAATCAATGAATCTAAAAAAGCCAACGTTTCTAATACTAACGAGTAGCTAAAAAAGAAGTTCCACTGATTGATCAAGCTCGGAAAACTTTGAATTGATGAAAATTTTCAACAAAATATATCAGTCTTCAGTGCGATCATGGGCATATGACTCTCAGGAAGAAAAATCAGAAATAACCTTTCCCAAAGGCATTTGATCAGAGACAGTTGTATTTCCAAACTACCCTTCAGCCGTGTGGGACTAGCACTCCTCAGAAAGCAGCCTGAGAAATGCCTGCCTGGAAAGCACAACTAAGGGATTGGTTTGAATTTTTAGAAAATACACGATTTCCTTGTTGGATGGCAAGTGTGGCAAGAGACTAAATATGATTTTTGCCCTCTACTAAGCACAAAAGAAATAAAGGACATGGCACAGTTATGTTCTCTGTGTGGAAGGCTGCCTTGACAGATGTTAAGCTTGGGTAAAACTGCATTTTTGAATAGGAGAGAGTCAACTCGTATTGAATGTGCCCCCCCCCAAGTAATGATGGGACAAGACCAAGGATCTGAAGCAACTGTTTTCAGGCATTGAGCAATAGGCAGTGGGACTACGATCCCTGAGAGAAGGAAAACCTGTGAAGTTGGGGGTAGTGGAGAAATCCTAGGTAGGGAGAGTATGGTGAGCATACTCAGTCAGGGTGGAGTTTGAGGGGTGCTGGAGCCATGGGATCAGCAGGGAGGATGCCAGAGGAGAGACAGAAGTACAAGAAGCCTGGCAGGAGTTTGTGGGGGGGGGACCTGAACCCCCAGCGCCTGTGTGAGAGCAGGGCTGTACACGTGCAGAGTACAATTCCACAAGGCCATCAGAGAACAGGTCCAACGGGAATGAAATCTGGGGACACCAGAAATCCTCAATGATGAAAGACTGTGGAGTCTAGCCTCGCAGAGAGAAGACACCTTGATGAGCACTTCATGTGTTCTCATGAGACTCAAGATTCCACCCCTCCAGAGAGGAGACCCTGCTATAAACAAGAGCCATCCTCACATGCCACCTAACAATGATTTGGTCAATGATGAACAGCACATACCATGGTGGTCCCGTAAGATTATAACAGAGCTGAAATTCCTATTGCCTAGTAACATTGTAGCCACCAACGTGGTGGCACAGAGTATTCCTCACGTTTGTGGTGACGCAGCTGTGAGCAAATCTAGAGCCCTAGGGCCCAGCATGCACAGTTACATCCTAATGTCATTTGAAAATGTCATTTGGTTTATGTACTTACTACATTATATTTTTATTGTCATTTTAGAGTATACAATTTCTACTTAAAAAGAAGTTTACTGTAAAAAAATGTGTAGCATGTACCCCCAGCTGCCTTGTGGACCCCACATTCCCAGGACTCTTGGTTCATCATTTGTTCTTGTGCTGTGCCATCTCAATTGGGATGGTGTTCACACAAAAGTGAAATTGCTAATGATGCATTTCCTAGAATGCAACCTGTTGTTAAGTGACATTTGACTGTATATCCAGAGAAAAAAATAAGAAAAATACCCATCCTAAAAAATCCTTAACACATTTCTCCACAAAGTTAAGGTAACCACTAGTAGTTGAGCTGCCTGATAATGCTGCGCCTAGCCAGAACCACGGGGGATAAAAGATGTAAAGAGTGGACAGAGAGCTGGGCACAGTGGTGCACATCTGTAATCCCAGTGGCTCAGGAGGCTGAGGCAGGAGGATCACAAGTTCAAAGCCAGCCTCAGCAAAAGCAAACCACTAAGCAATTCAGCGAGACCCTGTATCTAAATAAAATACAAAATAGGGCTGGGGATGTGGCTCAGTGGTTGAGTGCCCCTGAGTTCAATCTCTGGTATCCTTCCCCCTCCAAAAAAATAAAAATAAAAGCTGGACAGAGTAAAGAAAGACTTTATTTTACAGATGACAAGAATATATGTATAAAAAACCCTAAGGAATCTATGAAGACACAAGTAGAACTGATTAGAGAATTTAGCAACTTAGCAAGCTTACAGAGTCAAATATACAAGAATCAATTCTGTTTTTATATTCTAATGACAACAATTAGAAAATAAAATTTTCAAAATAGCATTTCCATGGCATCAAATATTAAAAACTTTTAATGGTTAGTACTTCTCAGTATCTATTCTGAGGAATTAAAGTCATTTTACTACAGTGATACATGCATAGCTAGGTTTATAGCCTTACAGTTCACAACAGCCAAACTATGGAACCAGCCTGGTGTTCATCAACAGGCGAGGCGAATGGATAAAGAAAATGTGGTGTATATACACTATGGAGTTTTATTCAGCCATAAAAAATGAAATTATGGCTTTTGCAGGAAAATGCACAGAACTAGAGACCATTATGTTAAGTGAAAAAATTATATGCTTTCTCTCAGATGGGGAAACTAGAGAGGAAAAGGGAAAACAAATTGGGGTGGATCTCCTAAAAATCTAAGGGAGATCAGCAGAGGAAAGGGACTAAGGGGTAACTGGAAGAGGGGAGGGGGAAAATGCTGGGGAGTGATACTGGTCAAATTATATTGTTATATTCTGTGCATATATGAATATATAACAGTAAACCCCATCAATATATAAAATCAAAAACATTTAAAGGTTAATTTGACAAAAGATATTCAGGGCCCCTGCATTAAAAGTTACACACTATTGCTAAGGAAAATGAAACATGTTCATTTATTGAAAGGTTCAATATTATTTAGATGTTAATTCTTCCTCTCACCATACAGATCTACACATCAGCACATCCAATCAAAACCACAAAAAGCTTGCTTGTAGACATTGACAAATTGACTCTAAAGTTTACATCAAAATGCAAAGGACTTCATGTGGCCAAAATAATCCTTAGAAAGAACAAGATTAAATGACACATGTGGACTGATTTCAAGACCTTAAAAACAGACAAAAGTCTCAGCAATTTGATTCTGTTGTATAGATAGAGAAAGAGAGAGAGAGAGAGAGAGAGAGAGAGAGAGAGAGAGAGAGAGAGAGAGAATTTAGAAATAGAATACACAGTTGATCTATGACAAAGGTATTGGAGCCATTCAATGGGAAGAGAAAAGTTTTCATCAAACAGTGCTAGAACTACTGGATAAATATCAGAACAAAATAAACCTCAATCCTTACTTCGAACCACACGTAAAAATTTAATTTGAAGCCATGTGTGATGGCATATGCTTGAATTGGATTGCAAGTTCAAGGACAGCCTCAGCAATTTAGCAAGACCCTGTCTCAAAATAAAAAAGCCTGGGGATGTGGCTCAATGGTTAAGCACCCCTAAGATCAATCACCTGTACAAAAAAAAAAAAAAAAGAAAAGAAAGAAAGAAAGAAAGAAATTTAATTTGAAATGAATTATAGATTTAGTCACAAAAACAAACTACAGAGCTGATAGAAGAAAGCATGGAAGAATGTCTTCACAACCTGGAGTTAGGCAAAGATTTCTTAGATGGGATGGATAGAGAGAGCACTAGCCATAAAATAACAATTTGAACATTTGATTTCATCAAAGTCGTAAATTTGTTCAATGAAAAATGTCATTAAGAAAATGAAAATAAAGGTCACAGACCAACAGGAAATATTTGCAGTACTTACATATTAGAAGATACTTTATCCAGGATATAAAAGAATATCTACAAATTTATACAACAAAACAATAAAAAGCAGACCAAAAAATTAAGCAGAAAATTCATAAAAGAAGATATGCAAATGGGTAATAAGCACATGAAAAAAAATGTTCAACATCATTAGACATCAGAGAAAGGCAGATTAAAACCAGAATGAGATCACCTCCTCATACCCATTAAACAGCAATTGTTCCCCAAACTGATAACAACAAATGTTTGGGAGGATTGGGAAATTCTGGAACTCTCCTGACATTGCTGGAAAGGCAAGGTGTAGAGTCATTTTAAGAAAACTTCCAGTTTTAATCCATGAGTCAGCAATTCCACTCCTCGGTAATAAGTGAAATAAAGACATATCTACGAAATGTCCTGTACAAGAATGTGTATGGTAGTTTCCTTCAGAATAGTCCAAGATTGGAAGCAATTTAAATGTCCATCAACACAAGATTGGGTACACTGTGGAGTAGTCACATGGCAAAATATTACTTCTAAGTAAAAAAGAATGAATTACTAATAGACTTAATGGACATCACTGATGAATCTCAAAAAGCACTATTTTGAGTGAAAGGCCCCTGACACAAAATGATTCATAGCATATGAGCTCAGGAACAGGCAAAAGGAATCTACAGTCATAAAAATGGAAACAGTGATGTTTGGAAGGAGGCTGGGAGACTTCTGAACTGATGGAATTATTGTGCATCTGGATTGGTGTGTGGATTAACAGGATAGGATAACAGCCAATGGTCCATTTAGGATCTGGATCCGTGTGCTGTACAGTATGCACATCTTACCTCAGGAGGGAAAAAAGAGACAGACAGTGGGGAGGAGCCCAGGCAGAGTGGCACTAATCTGTAATCCCAGGGATTTGGGCTGAAGCAGGAGGATCACAAACTGGAGGCCAGCCTGGGTAACTTAAACTCTATATCAAAATAAAAGAAATAAAAAAGAACTGGGGTGTCATTCAGTGGTAGAGCACCTCTGGGGTTCAATTCCCAGTACTGGGAAGAAAAGAAAGAAAGAAAAAGTGGAAAGAGAAGGTGAAGAAGGAGAACCTGAGATGGTAGAAAGAAGAAAAACAAAATTAAATTGTCCTTTACATTCACACACACACCCCCACACACAAACACGTAAATATGTGTAAATACACTCATTGTGAATTGGGTCAATGTTGCACAGAGCATCAGACATTTTGAATCCATTTCAATAGAGATTTTCAAATCTCATTAAGAAAAATTTCTTCTCTATTCATTTTGTTCTCTCCTGGGCTTTATTTTCAAAAATACCCACACGTGTTTAAAAGAGAGGCAACAGAAACACTAATTCTGAATTTCACACTCACCAGAATCCAAGGCAAAATACACCACAGTGGAATCTCCACACCATGTCCATCCACAAGACCAGGATCCTAATTAGAATAAGATAGACGCCATGTCTGTATGAATATGTCAACTTGACTCTACTGTGATGTCCAGCTAAAAAGAACTAATAAAAATAATTTTCAACAAGAATCCAACGCGAATTGTTCATTGTTGACATTTTCAGATTTCAGCTCCTGCTGTGATTGTGTTGGAGAAAGAAATCGAAGAAGGAATGACTTCCCAACTCCTTCCCAGCCTCCCACATCTGGACGTTGGATTTGTATCTAGAGTTAGATGGCAGAGAAAAATAAACGAATAAATATTTTTCAAGAATAAAAAACGGTGACTCCTTTTATTCCAGGAGAGCGCTCTGACTTGACACCACCTTCCCATTAAGATGGCCCAAGTGACATTCTCAACAATAGCACCTCGCTTTCTCACTAAAGGGCACCAGTCACATTAAAATGTAACCACATGGAAATGAATTTCCCCTTTTTCACATCGCTGTCCTTGGTTTCCATGGAAGAGGGCTAATTACCTTTTTAATAGCCCTAATTGATGGGCTTACAGATCATATCTTTCAGTCCCCACTTGTGTGTGGGGAGATGGGGGCGGGGCCCCTCCTTTTCTCTTGACCCCTGGGCTCCAGCTCTTCCTCATTGGAAGGAGGTTGCTGACTGGTGAAAGGCCCCTGCCCTGTGTCCCTCTGTTTGTAAGACTACCTACAGCCCATTGTGGGCCGACCAGGAAGCCTCGCTTTGTCGCTTTGTCTTGGCCGATTGACACAGCTGTACACTCAGTAAATAGACTCAGATGTTGAGCTTTTGTTTGAAGGATCTTTTCAGATTAATGCAGAGAGAATTAGTTTTTAAAACTTAAGCTGGAGCCAGGATGAGTAGAATGGAACTGTGAGCCATTGAATTCACATCCCACAAAATGAGACCAACTGTCTTAAGGGGGTGTTTATCCCCTGTGCGTTTTTTCGGAGGGAGCCAGGAGGGAGGGGAGAGGCTCCAGTGCTCCCCCGCGCCTCGGGGCTCTTTACAGGGGCCATTGTGAGGAGAAGATCTGACCCTTGACCACAGGGGCTGCAGCCTCAGTCTCCAGGGGTGATGGTCCTGCCCCTGTCAAGGAGATGCAATGACTGCAAAATATCTATCTGATATTTTGAGTCCCCACATTTACAAATCACAAGAGAATCTGATAAATGATGGCAGAGGAGACATGCCCTAGGGCAAAGACCATTCTAACAAACTGACTGGCCAGAACTTGGAGCCCGCGCCTGATCACCATCTTCCATTTTTATCATTGACAGCACACAGCGAGAGCCAAGGTGCTCATTCTGAACTGTTCCCTGGTGGGACAAAAGTACTGGTCATGGCTCTCAGCTGATGGCTGGTCTCTAGAAGATGGGGCCAAACTTGCCATTTTACTTAGCACGGGTTGGATCTCAGCACAGTCTTGTGATTAGAAACCGTCATATGAAATTGTGATTAGAGTCCGTATGCCTCTCTAACCTCTAGACTCATTTTTTTCTCAAGGTATATATTGGGGATAATTGTGTTGGTTTTTTTTTTTTTGTGCTAATATTTATGTACTTAGGGAAGTGATTTTATGTTGTGGAAAGAAATTTGACTTTGACCCAGGCAGGTGTGAGTTCAAATCTTGCCTCTTCTGCTTTCACAAGTCACTGCTCTGAGAGCAGATCTCCTGGTCATGAGGGTGGCGACTTAAGGCTGGGAGGGGTGTAGCTTGGTTGAAAGTAGAGCCTGAGTGGGCTCTGGGCTCTATCCCCAGTACCACCAAAAACAAGCAAAAGGGACAGTTGGTCTCCTGGGTTGTGAAGGGTTGAGTTTCTCATCTGAGTGAAAACGAGAAGCATGTTGCCTACGATATGCTAGAAACCCAGTGGGCTCTTCCTCCCCAGGCTTCTGCTTTCCTAAGGTTTCATTTTCACTTTTTTTTTTTTTTTTTTTGAGAAAAGGTCACAAAGAGATACCAAGTGGAAAAAGCACCCAGTGAATTCTAAAATGTGTAGCCATGAAACACACTTCCTTCATTATAGTGACATAGTTAACAAACACTATGTCACTAAAGAATGGCCCCTGGTAGCATGCTGAGCACTAACCTTGTCAACCTTCCCTTCGTTTCTCCATCTCCAGTGTCTGGGTGACGGTCACCACACCTATGACAGGCACTCCCTTACCACCACTTCCCCAACTACATACCCACTGAGCTGAGAAAGAACAGCTGATAAAGCAGAAGAGATGAATGAGAAGTGGGCAGGTAACAGTGGCAAACTTTCCTAAGCATTCTTGGTTTCATAAACCAAGTATAGACAGGGTGGCCTGTGACATATTTCCCAAAGGACAATAGTGGACATGGGCTGTGGGATTTAAAAAAAAAATGCTTATACCTCTTTTCCTGTATGAAGACACTAACCAATCTGGATCCCATCTCCCAGTTCTCCCACAAAGACCCCCCAGTAATGAGTAGAATGAGAATTGAACATTGTGGCCTTATCCAGGACTGAGTTCCCGGGGACTTCCTGAGAAGTAGGTAGGAGGGCAGAAAGTGTGGGATTTGAACCTGCTTCAGCAATTAGGAATGGTGCAGGAGGGGGCTGCATGGTGGAGACCTAGATCCACCAAAGGATAGGGTAGACTCAAGATCTGACCAACATGCCTTGAGACTCTGAGAAATTTACACTGGAAAATAACCCTGTGCTTTGGGAGATAGTAAGAGAAATTGTGTTGACTGAGTTTTAAATGACAAAATATACTACCAATCTGTACCCTAGTGTTTCTTTCGTGACTAAGAAGAAGAGAAACTCCTCGCTCTGATGAGCACCCTTCTCTGCACAGAGAACGCAAGGCAGGAAATCAGAAAAGCTGCCCTTCATCTTGCAGAAGCAAACCCCAAACCTTGCTGAGCCTCACTTCCCAGGGATGGACTCCCTCTCCTGGGGCTCTTCCCACCCCAACATCAGGACTCTATAGAGAAACGGGAAATGGTTTAGAGATGCTACACTTCCTGCCTGTCCCTGTCTCTCTAGAGCCTTAGGCCACCTTCCTCCAGATGAGCATGGAATACAGCTGCCCTGGGAGGTCCGTGCTTCCCAGCACGCTCACAAGGAAGCATCAGCGCTGGGAGCTTAGACCTGAAATGCTCCTAGAGAGGGTGGCGATATGGAGTGAGGTTTGAGAATTTGGAAAGAAGCCCTGAAGGCAAGTATGGCCTGGTTGATGGAGACACATGAGGAAAGCTAAGCAGACACAGAAGTTGCCTAGGGATGCTAGGAAGGCACCAGCGTCAACCTTGTTCCTACATAAGGCAGTAAAGGAGCTAAAAGGTTAAATAAGGCTCAGGCCAGGAGGTCCCATGCTGATTCTGTCTGTTCCCTACTCTGGGCCTCCATATCCCCATTTGCAAGAAAAAGGGGCAGGAGCAGATGCATCAGTGGACCAGTATCTGGGCAAGGGTAACAGCCCCCAGTCCACGTTTTGCATGTGGTCGATTCTCCGCCACAATAAATAGTCCCCAAAGTGCACAGTGGTTGAAATTCTGAGGACATTCATTTCATTCTCATACACAGGATGGGTGGGACTGCTGTCCTCCACCCCTGATTTAAATTTTTGAGCTGAGTCTCTGCCACTTGTAACATCTGGCTTCAGAAGTTGCCCAGAAGGTCATCGCCACTCCCTCCAGCCCTGTGTCCCTTTCCTGTGTGGAAAGGGACTCCATGAAGCAGGAAGTTTGTCCCATGGCTACATCTAAGGAGAAGGGGGGGTCTAGAAAATAGAGTCCAGCTGTGTGCCGCGGAAATCTGTGTGGATTCCAGGGAAGGCCAGCGACTCCTGTCCGTTAGGTCCATCCCTCCAGCCCTGCTTCTGGATAGATTAGAAAGAGAAGTGTCCAGAAAGGAACAGAATTCCTGGCATCTGGGAGCAGCCCTTTAGGGCTGGCAGCCCGGAAGGTTGACTCAAGCCAATTTTGTTGTGGGGAAGCCAGTTTCTCTCCGATGTGATGCAGAAGCTGGGCGCGTGGTGAAGAGGGCCTGTGTGTGTCATTTTGGGGAAGGAGACGGAAAAGGTCGGAGAAGGCGGACCTTCCACAGGGAAGGCTTGGGCCTCCCAGGATGAAGTTTGGAAACCCCCTGGCTTCCCTGGCATTGCCCTCTGCCCTTTTCCTCCTTCTGCCCCATTCTCAGTCCCTTTCTCTGGGTGGGCACCAGTGAGCAGACCTGTCACATTGCCTGACACCTCGGCTTCCTGCCCAGCCTGTGGGCCACTTTGGGCTGGAGCTACTGGTGGGAGCTGATTCAGGAGCCTGGCCCAGCCCTGCGGCTTTGATGGGATTTCATCACCCCGCCTGTGCCTTGGCGGGGTGCCTGGGAGAGTGGCTGAGTGAGCCGTGGCCTCGGGCTATCTGCTTTCACCAGGAGAGGCCTCCTCTCTTCACCAAGAAGAACCTGGAGGTGAGGGGCAAGCCTGGGGCTCCCCTGTCCCTGTGCCTAAGCACTGATCCCACGCCCAAGCCATCTGCCTTGCCCCACTTTCCCAAGGGACAGAGACCAGATAAAGGATGGAGAGAATTAACACTCAACAACTCGTTAATGATTTTATTGCAGGTTAAATAAAATGTCTCAAATAAAACTACAGGAGACCTTCTTTAACCTTAGCCATGGTAAATATGTATTAACTCAATTACTATCAGCAATTAAGGCCTAGTTTGGGAACAGTGGCCTGAGACAAAAAAGACATTGTCATCCTGGGAAATGAATCCCGAATAAAAGGAATTTATTCCACCTTAGCTAATGAGCAGCTGTATAGGGATGGAAATGAAGGCCCTTGCCTCGAATTGCTTTTGACCGTTCATACAGGGATGGAGAAAAGGTTCGCCTTTACATAAAGCTCTTGGAAGCACATTAGGGACATTGTTACAATGCAAATGAGGAAGACCGTTGTGTTTGGGTGGTTTATGGGTTTAGTAAAAGGAGTAACATTTCAATTAGTGGGGAAGGAATGAGAACCTGCCTCAAAGAGGCTTAATTGGAGACTTGGCTTTCCCAGGGGGCTTTGAAGTAGCCTCAGAGAGCGCAGGTTTTCAGGAGTGGGTGGAGAATAGAGCACCTCCAGGGCCCTGGGCTGTGGATGCAGGACGGATGGGAATGCTCAGAAGGTGAAACCTGCCCGCTCCAGTCTTAGGGCTTGAGAATGGCCTTCCCAGCCCTTCAGCCAGCTCCCTCTGAGCATCAGAGCAGCCCTTTCAAAAAAAAAAAAAAAAAAAAAAATCTCCCTTTAAGGACTGCAGCCCTAACCTCACCAGTGTGGAATTCCTCTTTCCTTCTCAAGAGTCCCTTTTGCTGGGTCTCTAAGTCAGCAGGGCAAATGCCTAATTGCAGTGAGCTACTGGGACAGGGATGAGGGATGAGGGTGCATTATCACAAACAAATACAAAGCATAGTGTGTGTGTGTGTGTGTGTGTGTGTGTGTGTGTGTGTGTGTGTGTTTTCAAGGACTATTACTGAGTAAGTACCAAAGATTTGAGTATGATCCCACCTCAGGGAAAGGGCTTGAGTAAGCGATATGTCAAGGTCCCGTTCTGATTGTGTGTTGGGGAGGTGTCCAGCTTACATTCTTAGGTGGTGTTTTCTCTCCTTCTGTGGTGACCCCCTGGGGTCCTTGGCAGTGCAGCTCCTGCTTGTGAATCCCTCAGATATCCACCCATCTTGACTTACTGGGGCTTTCTCTCTCCCTCCAGCCACTCGCAGGATATGGGGGCCTGTTTTGGTTGCTATCACATGGGGGAACTCTCCAAAGGCAATGGGAAGGATGATGTGCCAAGATAATTGTTTCAAATGGAGTTTGGAAAGCGAACTCGGTGAAACCTGTGTTTTAGCTGAAAGACAGCAATCTGACCAGAGCTTTGGAGAGCTTTCCAAACCACGTCTCCCAAGTGGTGTTCCGGTCTCTCTAAGCTTGAAAACCCCAGAAGGAAGAGCTTCCAAATGACCCCATGACTTCTTTGATGGTCTTGAGGCTGCCTGAGGAGGGTGATCTCAGCTCCCTGCCCACATGAGCAGCTATGCAGTGCGTTGGATTCCACTTCAGGTCTTAGCACTGAAGCTTGAAAAATGGGGGGTGCACTCCACCTCCATCTGAAGCATTCAGCCCCACTCAGGCAGGACCCTGGGCCAGGCCTTCTCCCTCCGTCCTCTCCTTTCCTGTGGGTGGCTTCTCCTGGAGCGCTGCCTCGTTTCTCTGGAGCCTGTGGTTTGGGGATTGCCATTAGCCAACTACAACAGGGCTTGGGGAGTTTACTTTGGGCCTAAAATGGGAACTGGACCTGCCCTCTGAGTAATGCTCATCCCTCAGCAGGTCTCACTTAGCTGGTGGCCTGCTATTTTACAAGTGACCCCTCTTCCTACTACCCTCATTCCCTCCCACCCCCATTGGCCCTGGTTGCCCTAGAGAGTGACATGTCCCTCCCTAGTTTCTTCCTCTGCTGCCTCCTCAGAGGTGGGACTGATGGAAGACACAGCACTTGGATGCACCCTGCACATTCCTGGCCAGGAAAGCTGAGCTACCAAGCCACAGCAGTGGCATGTCCAATCCATTGTGCCTGCCACCATGAGGAACGAGAAGGACCTAGCACAGCCACATCACCTCCTAAGTACGGTAGTGAGTGGACAGGAGTTACTGCACCAGGAGCCCCGTTACTTTAGCCACCCAGGGCTCTTCAGCCCCTGGAAGATATTATTGACTAGATGCTTTGGGACAGCACAGATTCATTTGCAGTTTGGAAAGGATCTTCACAATATTCTCACCAGTGTATGCACAGGAAACTGAGAGCCAGAGAGGTGAAGAGATCTACCCCGGTGCTCACAGGAGGAGAAAGAAAAGCTGAGACCCCAAACTAGATGGCGGTACTGAGGACAGTGTCCCCCTATTTTGACATCAGTGAGTCTCAGCTCTCATTTTTCAGTGGATTTTAGCCTTAGCCGATTTGGAAATAAGCTTTGTCAAATCTGTAAAGAAAGAGGGAGAGAAGTATTTTGATAGGTCAGTGAAACATTTGCCATAGATCTCCCTGGATCTATGGTCAATACTCTGGCCTTTCTCCAGGAAAACTTTTCATACTTTCTTATTTCTCCAAACCCCATTATTATAATCAAGGATGCTTCAGTGTGCTTCGGTTAATGCTTAGGAGAAAATTAATTAATGAAAAAAAATTAATGCTTAGGAGATTGATGAGATCCTGTCTGTACCCACTAGCTTCCATCCTCATCCAGGGTCTGGAGCATCGTCAATGCCTCTCCCAGAGCCCAACCAGAGTAGGCCTGGGTCAAGGTCCTAGAGCCGTTGATCTGACTCTTCAGTTCTCCTCTTTTAAAGGATTTAAGAAAATGCATCAGGCCATCCAAGAAGAGGAGATAAAAATCTCTTCATTAATGTTTCGTCTTGGGAGTTTTTTCTGGAACATATGGAGAAAAAGGAGAATGTCTCAAGGCAGAAAAGGTGAGCTAGCTACTGTGAGGTGTTCACTGCTTAGAACTATAGTCTTGCCAAGAGAGCAGATAAAAAGAAAATATTTCAAAGAAGAGAAATGTAGCAAAAAAGCCCCAAAAGAATAAGGAAGAATTCCTTAAAAATTACTCCAAAATAAAAAATACAAAAGATGGAAGATGTGAGTTCAGGAGATGCTGAACTCACAATAAAAATCTCCTGATATTGAAAAAGATCTTTGTAAAGAGAGAATTGAGTTTCTCTTTGTGTTTTAGTAAGCTCAAGTGGGCTTCTCTGTAGAATAATGCTTGAAAATCTTCTATTGCAACTTATAGAAGTGTACATGTGCGTGTGCATATGTGTGCACATGTATGTGGTTCCACTATTCAAAATAACTCATATATTACTTCAAATTCTCCCACCTCTCATCTGGAGAATGGAGAATAAAAAGGGTCTTGATTCTGCTTGTGGGGTTTTTTTGTTTGTTTGTTTGTTCATTGGCACAGGGAATTGAACCCCGGGGTGCTTTACCACTAAGCCACACCCTCAGGCCTTTTGATTTTAATTTTTGAGACAGGGTCTCACTAAGTTGCCAAGTGCCTTGATAAACTGCGGGGCTGGCTTGGAACTTAGGGCCCTCTGGACTCAGTCTCCTTAGTTGCTAGGATTACAGGCCTGAGCTACCACCTCAGCCCTGCTTCTGCCCTTGAGCCAACTCTGCGTTGTGGCCTAAAATGCAGATCAGATCATTCCCTCCCAACTGCCCACAAGAAGAAGCCCACCCCAGCAAATAGAAAGACTCTGCCTCTCCTATCTCAGCATTTCCTGCCTTGAAGTTTATGCTGAGGCAACACGGACCCTTCACAATTCCTACTCACACCATGTGGTTTTTACCCTCCCTCAGTCTGCCCACCTGAAATCTCTGCCAGGTCCCAACCTGCCCCTGTGGGAAGCCCTCCCTGAAGCACAGTACAATCCACCTGCCTTCCAGTTCCCCCAAAGTGCCCTGGGCATAACTGTGTCTGGCATTTTGAATCATCTGTCTGGGTGCTGGAGTCCTCTATGACAAAACCAAACTTTTTCTTGAAAAATAACATATATCAAAAGTTGTCCCAATCTTAAGAACACAACCTACCGAAGGTTTTCAAAGTTTAACCAGCACCCACAGCTAAAAGCAGCCTCTGTACTTTTGAGGTCAGAGGCCGAGTTCAGTTCAGTTCACTTTTGTAACATCAGCACTGAACAGCGCTGCTTGCAGTTTGGACCTCACAACAAGTTGTTGACTGAATCGATGAATGGTTATCTTTCTGTCTCTTGTCTGTTGGACTTGCTTACCTTTCCTCCCAATTCTGGCTCTCCTTGAGTTGACTAACAGGATGATTCAGGATTTCTTATCTAGGCTTTGAGATCCCAAGCTCTGAAAGATGAAGGTTCTGAAGAAACATTAATAGCTGGGTAGAGGGATGGGGAGAAGCTGACTGCTGAGATTGCAACTGGCTATGGACCTTGGTAAAAATCCAAGACCTGGTCAAAACAGAAAATAAAAGTCTTATTTCTTCATAGACGTGGAACTGTAATCTCAGTTGCCAATGCAAGCTACAGTATCTAAATAAATTAGGAACAAAGAAGTCATTAGAGAAGAGCAAATTGCAACTTTTTTTTTCTATTCAATCTAAGAAAAAGAAGCTATTGGTGTTCATTTCTTCCACACTCAGCTCCTGGTGCCAGGCTTTGGCATCCTCTTAGGTCAATGGCTGGTACCACACCTAGGGAGCCAAAGATCCCTTCTCCCTGCAAGCACATAAGCCATCATAAGATGGGTAGCACAGAGTAAGTGTTTGCTAAATATTAACATCCCCATTCATATACAACTTTGAAAAGTCCTCAAGAAATATTAAATCTACCATTTAGTTGGCACCTAATACATTCCAGGCACTGTGATAACGATCCACTTACATTATATTACCACATTTATTCTTCATAGCTACTCTCTTACATGGGTGACATTATCCCCATTCTACAGATAAGAAAAAACTGAGCTTATCCCTGGAGTTTGAACCCATGTCTTGGAGTCCAAAGTCTCTGACAATAATCGCCATGCCATGGAACGAGCAAATAATTTGCTTCTCTCTTGTTCCGGCCACTCATGAGAAGACCAGTGTTGCCCAGTTTTTTTTGCTGCTGAGAATCCCTGATTAGAGGACTCCCCCAAATGAACCAAAGAGTCTGAGGACTCAAGGGCCCAAGGGCCTGGTTAATGCTCACAATCATAGTTGGGCTTGATGAGCAGAGGCAGGAAAGATCCAAACTGATGACCTGTCCCACACTCTCCATCCCATTGCTAGAATCCCAGGTTCATTATTACCTAGGGGAGGCCTGACTTCTTGTGACAGATTTTCTCCTGAGGAGCTAGAGTTCTTCATTTAGGTTTAACCAAGGCCTTATTTTGAAAGAAATATTTTGGGGAAGTTCACAGTGCACAAAGATTTGAAGCACTGAATACCTCCAGTCTTTCCTTGAGGGCAACCAAGGGATCCTTCTGGAACAGAGGCAGCTCCCCCAAAGGAACATTCCTGAATGGGAGATCAACTAATGCAATGCAGGAGAAAATATTCTCTCCCTGGCTGGGATGTGTGCCCCTTGCAGAGGGACATGTAGTCCTGGGACCTCCCCAATACCCTTAGATGGTTCTAAGAAGGGACATTCTGACCAAGCCAGGGGACTGGTTAATACTCACTAGCATTACCAAGCCACCCTGTTCCCAAGTGCAGACCTCTAATGAGCCCTTCCCATCCCCACCTCTCAACATCCCTGTTTACATTCTCCTCACCAGTCCACCCAATGTCTGGCTGTTTCCGTAGATCCTCTAGATCAATCATGTTAAAATAGTCACTGTGGCGGGGAAGAACCATGTTTGGGGAATTCTGAGCCCTTCAGGTTTGGTGCCAACAGGAAAAAATATGGAAAAGGAAACCCAAACATTTACAAACATTCAAAAATGTTTAGTTCAAGCTGCCTCTATGTAAATAAGACAGCACTCAGGAGATATCAGTTTTATTTTGCTGAGATTCACTTATTTTGTCCCAAAGAAAGACTGACTTAAAAAAAAAAATAATGCAAGTTACCATTCTCACTTGTCCTGTGCTTCTCAGGAGCACCAGACCTTTGTCACGTAGTTTGCTTCAATGCTATTGTATTTCTCCTGCTCTTTGAAACTGAACTCCTCTTTGATGGATATTAGTGGAACGTGCTTCCGAGTCTCCCTAATGAACTTTCCCTTGGAAAATGCCCTGAACAAGGAAGAGGCAGAATTGTAGCCATATTTTGTTTAAAGCAAAAAGAGACCCTCTCTTCTAGTTTTCCCCTCTTTGGTCTACCCCAGAGGAATAATCAGCCAAGAATCACAGATGGGATCATTTACAGTTTTGCTTTCAAGCTCCCCAGCCCTTTCAGATTGTATTTACTCAGCCAAAGTCTTCAGAGGAGCCAGGGCGGGCCTCTGGACAGCCCCATCTTGCTAGTTCTCGGGTGCTCTCATTAGGATTAAACTCTTGCTGATCTGTCAAAAAAATGATTGATGGAGGGACTGGTTTGTGATGCTGTTGATAAAAGTGAGAAGATAGGAGAATTCCAACATGGAGGCAATGTTCTTTAGAGGACCCTTTGGTTCATGTACCTAAAAGAGCCCAGGATAATACTCCTGCAATAATTACTGGCTAAAAAAAAAAAAATTTTAAAAAGGGGGGAGGGATTCAAAATGGAAGACAGCTTTACCACATGGTGAAAACCCACTGTGGTGGGACTATTCTTTTTGTCCACTGAAAATACCCTATGGGTATTTTTTTTTAGAAATTTTTAAATTAAAATTTTTAATTTTAAAAATCAAAAAATTTTAAGAATATAATCAACATTCATTTTCAAATAAAACTAGGTATACAGGAAATAAGTGAACAATAAAACTCAAAGACATTCCATATTTTTCTCTCAATGGGCATTTCATTAAGAAGAGATTAGTTCTGATAATTAGTATTTTTTGTAAGCAAAATTGTGCAAAGCTGTGCAATTTTGGATGGACACAATGTATTCTCAAAGCATCGAATTTTCAGTGTGACCATTAGAAAAAGGAGTGGATTTGGTCCCAGGAAACCTGCATTCTTCTTGCTTAGTTGATTTGTACAGGCATGGATGAGTCTTTGCTTCTTCATCTGTAATCTGGACATATATCCAGATTCTTTTCTTCATATATTTATTCTGGGAATGAAGCCAGGTCATGAAGGCAACAGCACTTAGGACCCCTAGCACAGGACTGATAAGCCCCAGTCATCTTTGGAGAGTGCTCATTTGTAGTGGATATTCTCCCTAGGTCAGAACCACCAAGATCACCAATAAGAGCTTCCCAGCTCTATGCTTCAGAATTCTCCCAGCTAAGTTTTAGTTCCTGTTGTTGACTCAGCCCAGAATTCCCACCTCCCTTTTTTCTCTTGTGTCTTTCTAAACTGCACTCCTATCTCAATGCTTAATTCAAATGTTGACTCGTCCCTAAATTTCTCCAATTCTCCTGTCCCTAGAAAACAATCATCACCTTTCCCCCAAGCTTCTGTTATAACTTTCATCTCATAACTTTCAGCAGTCTTTGTCTTCATTCCACCATTTCCCTATGTAATCTGGTCCTTCCAACCTTCTAGCATACACATAAGCATGGGGCACCTCCTGCCCAGTGGGCCTTTGCTATTTCTCTAAGAAATGATAACTATTGACATCACATTCTTCATCCAATCTTATTTAAAAGCAATTACAGAGAGTCCTCACTTTGGACAGGACCATGTTCACCAAAACTCATTCCTATCAGATCTATGTTCTCACTTTGAAGTTACTGGGGGACTGTACCAAGTAAGAATGTGTTTCCAATGTGCACATGTTTTCGTTAAGGTGGTACTGGCCAAAGCAAGGGTTGCTTGTATACCTAAGCAATAATTAACATCCAATCACGTGAAAAACAAAAACAGTAAATCTTGTGTGTTGAGGGCAGCCGGACATGTTTGTTAAACACAGAACTCATGTAGCATCTTGTAAATCAGAGCCCTGGCAAGAAACAGCATAGGGTTTCCAATCTCAGGCTGGGTGGTATTTGGTGTTTGTGGGACTAGGTTGTTCTAGTCTTAGAACTTCTGCTGCAGCTTATAGAAGGCTGTGGATGATAGGCATTCCTGGATACAAGAGGTTATCTGAAATATGTAGCTTTGCTGCTGAAACATGGCCATTTCCAGAATATTTTAGTAGGTTTAGGAGACAAAGTATGTATGTTCCACGTGTTCCCAGGAATGCTTTAGAGCCCCTTAAAATCAAATAAACATCAGTGTCCCTGGTATCCTGCTCCTTGCCACAATGAATGCTGTGACTGGCACAGACTCACAAAACAATACATTTTAAGCCTCTACAGAACCATGAAACTGCACAGCAAATCTATTTCAAAAGCTAAAATGCTGAGTATATGTACTCCACCAAGGAAAGGGTCATGAAAAAGCAGAAATGATGGAAAATGACCATCAACACAAGTTTAAGCAACTTTAAAGGCAGCCATGCTGTCTGATAATGCTGAGGCAGGAGCCCGTGGTAGAGCACAAGGCAGGGAGCTCCAGTCTATGGTCCAGCTCCTAAGGCTCCAGAGAAGCAGCTCTGCACAGTCTTGGTTCCCAGGACCTTCCCAAAGCACCACAGTAAGAGCGCTGAGTCAGATCAAAATGCACTAAACATGACATGGAATGGAATGGATGCAGTTTTGGGAGATGTCCCACAGGGGATCCTTGGCAGTTTAATGAACCGCTTTGAGGCTCTTTCTGTAGTCAAGTGAGAAGAGCCCTGGCTGGTGGGTGGGAGTTGATACTCACCCCTCTGGTGCTGGATGCCTTGAGCCAGTGGCATCCTCTCTCCTCATTTCCATTATTTCACCTGTAAAATGAAAATCACACCCCCTTGCCATTTCCAGAGCTGTCATGCAGATTGAATGAGGTTATGTGGGAAAACACTTGAGTAAAAATGTGAACAAGCATAAGGGGTTCTTAGCTAATACCCTTAGCTTAGATTCTTCCTAATATCCCTGTCAATGGCTATTTGGAGACCAGTTCAATTCCCTTGCTTCTTAGTAGAGAGACAAGCAGTTAGATAAGCAAAAGATATAAAAGACTCTGTTATAGAGTCTCTGTGGGTAAGCTGCAGTCTTACCCACACTCTGTGCCTCTGAATGTGACTTTTCTGGAAACAGGATCTTCAGAATGTACCTGTTAATGTTTTAAAGTTAAGGATCTCTTCCTACCAGGACACCAGTTACTGGACCGCATCCTCACCCCACCCTGCCCATCCAGTATGACTTCACTTTATCTTAGGGTGCAGCCTACTCCAGGGTGACTGGTGTCCTTATAAGAGGAATTGCCACACGAAGATAGAAGCATGCGGCAAGAACTCCAGGCGAGGACACAGGCTGAGAGGAGAGCTTCAAACTCTAAGCCAAACAGCAACAGGGATCTGAGGCCACTACCAGAGAGTCTTGGGGGAGCAGGGCCCTGTCCACACTATGATTTCACACTTTTGTTCTCCAGAACCACCAGAGAATGCATTTCTGTTGATTAACCCCCAGTCTGTAGTCCTGAATCATGGCAGCTTTTGCGGAGTGCTGCAGAGTCTGCTGCTCCCTGCCCTGCTCAGCACATAATTACTATTACATTTATCCTGAAAACCTCTTCAACTCCAGAATGAGGCTCCATCTGTGCTGAGGTTTATACTTCTATATTTTATTTCTAAAGAGCATTACCACTGTTCTAGCAGCTTCCCCAGCAAATCTCTTTAGGGACTGGCTTATAACACATCTTTGGGGGTGATGCTTCTAGAACCACTGTAAGCAAGAGGTCTGTCTGGTGCTCCTGGAAAGTGAATATTCTTGGAGCATCTGACAAGGAAGTGACACTCTGATGGGGTGGTGGTGGGGTGCTGTAGCGATGAGCAATGACAGATTAAGAACTCGGAGCTGCACTTTGGAAGAGCCTGCGAAACGTTTGTCACCTCCCTCTCTTTGGCCTAACAGAACATGGGTTCATGGAGCTTTCTTCCAGCTCAGATCACCCACAGAAACTCAGTCTACGTTGCCTGGGGCTGGCACCAAGAGGTCATCACTCTGGGCACAAGGGAATGAATCTCGAATTTGTTCCTGGTTTTGCTACTCTCCAGCGTTACCCACTTTTTTCATCTATACAATGGGTGTACCACCTCCAGCTCCGGGGGTGGTCCACAAATCAGAGGAGCACATAGAAGCGCATTGAAAATTGTGAAGTGCTGTGCAAATGGAAAGTGGTGAAATCATTATCAGCATCATCCTCCACCCGTTGTCAACGCCTGGGGGTGGGGAGAAAGCCTCCAAGAGGACCAGGAAAACTGGATCAAAGTGTCCAGCTGGTAAGAGAAGAGTCAGCTGTGGGGCCTGATCCTCTGGTATTGGCTGCCCGGGGAGAGAGCAGTCAAGATGCGCTCTCCTGGTGGGTAATAAAATGAGTTTACGTAGGGAGGAAGCAGGATGTATAAAGCCCAGGAGCCTGATCTGTTTCTGAGATCAAACAGAGCAGCATTGTGCCGGGTGTGGAGCTGATGTCAGCGTCTAGAATGCTGGTCGGAATCGCCCTGGTTACGCAGCTGGACCGGAATAAGGCAAGTCTGTATCTGAACTCATTAATTTTTACAACCAACTGAACTGTTCTGCCTTTTGGTGGGGGTGACGAGCGTGGGGGAGATGGTGCAGGGGGAGAACAAGGGAAGGAAGGGGAAAGGGAGGGGCTCGTATGTATGGAACAGGGGGCTTCCCACCAGCACACACTATCTCATTATTCCCCTGCAAACCCGGCTTCAAGACTCCAGGGTCCAGGACGGGCGGGCAGAGCTGCTGCTGCCAGTTGTGCCTGCAGAGGGAGAGAGACCGGCCAATGAGATGGGAGGATAATTAGAGTGGCACAAGCCGCTCCTGGGAGTTCAGGTTATGTCAATGTTTCCATTATATGCCTCACTTTTCAGGGGTTTATAACGGAGCTGTAAAAACTCACGCCAGCTGAGAATTTGGCAGGCCAGTTCCAAGCAACGGGATGGACTTTTTTTTTTTTTAAATTCATTTCAGCTGCTCGTAACTTGGGGTGGGGTTAATGCAGAGGGGCTGGGTTGAAACCTTGGGCACTGTTTTGCTGTCTGATCACCCTTCCTCCTCATCCTCCTGTCATTTTGTGTGTGTGTGTGTGTGTGTGCTGTAGGAAAAGCAACAGCATTATATAAATGCACCCCAAACACTTCCTCAGCCAAGAATCTATGGATACTTTCCAAGTGCTAGTTAATTCAGCTTTTCTCCATTCCCAAGACTGTACACAGGTCAACCCCCTCTTCCAAGCAGAAATGTGAACGCTCTCACCCAAACTTCTACCCCAAAGACTGTGGAACCCTGCAGATGAGCTGTTTGCAGCCAGAGCTAGTCCAAAGGAATCCTAAAGTGGGATAGTCCTTCTGCAATGGTGTAATAGGGTCTGTTGTGGTTGATGAGCATCATCCTGGTTTCATCTGGTGGGTTTATTGGCCTCTCAGGCAGAGCAAAGAGAGTTTCTTCTATCTTTTATCCTCTCATAATCTCTAATTCAGTCCAAGTACCCATATCCTGCTGGATCCTGGGCAATTCAGGGCATACATTTCTCCACGTGAAGCATGAAGCCTTCTTTGATTCTCCAGAAGACTCACTCTCCTTGGGTCTCTGTTCCACTCTTGTTCAATTATCCTTATCACTGGATTCTTAGATTCTACCTCAGATATTTGTGCATGTCTTGTTTCTGTAAATTCTCTACCCCTGAACTATACCACCTTCAAGTCTTATTTATTTTTCTGTCTGATGAGCTCCTGATGTTAAGAGTTCTGACCTTATTAGTCTCTACTTTCTCCAAAATGCCAAATTTGGGTGAATTCTGCTCAGTCAACACAGGTGGAAGTAATTACTTAAATGATTAATAAGTAGCAATCAAAAGCCAGGTAGCTGCCAGTGGTCATATAGGTAAAGCTCAGAATAGACAGGAACATATCAATTCTTCCTTTCTTAATAGAAGGGAAGACAGCACATCAAGTTAATTCCTTCCCTTGCTCATGATAGTAACACTAAACAAATGATAAGATCCTCACTGAGAAAATAGTGTTACCATGTAAGCAATGACATATATGTCTGTGTGTATATAAGTATGTTAACATAACAGCAATAAGAAATGAGTAAAAACATATAGCTACATGTAAACATGACTATTTACAAATACCTGTAGGAACAGAGATAAGTATGTTTTATCTGTATGCACTGATTTTTGTGTTCATTGTAACTCAGCTTCCAGCCCAAATACTATGAAAATGCTTTATAAACTATGAATTATTAACTGTATAAACAGAGAGAAATGGGGTCATTAGGACTGTAGCATATAGAACATTCAATAAAAATTCTCAAATGAAGAAATGAATGAATGAGTGAGCTACTAGGGTAATTTAACTGACATAAATAATAACACTTCATATACAAAGGGAAATGTTGTTAGCGATGCAAACTAGTTTATGTTTCACGGTAAATACCCAGCTCCAACCCAGGAGTTAGTAAGAATGGAACTTTGGTCTTCCATAGGGGTTCAGAGGACTCTGTCTTCAGAGAAGAGGGCAGGCTGTTGGGGAGACATCAGACAGGGTCTGACCCCAGGGCAAAACAAGGTATAGCAGAGGCCCTGCAGGTGTGGCTAGTGTATCAGCAGGATGGGCAGCACCTGGGAGCTCATTAGAAATGCCACTTCTCAGGCCACCTATGCTTTAGTAAAACCCACTAAAGGGTTCCTCTCTCTCTCTCTCTCTCTCTCTCTCTCTCTCTCTCTCTCTCTCTCTCTCTCTCTCTCTCTTGTACTGGGGATTAAACCCAGGGGCACTTAACCACTAAGCCATATCCCCAGCCTTTTTAAAATATTTTATTTAGAGACAGGGTCTCACAGAATTGCTTAGGACCTCACTAAGTAGCTGAGGCTGGCTTTGAATTTGTGATCCTCCTGCCTCAGCCTCCTAAGCCACTGGGATTCCAGACATACACAGCCCCGCCTGGCCCATTGTTCCTTAACTGGGCTTTCAGAGCCCTCCGCTGCTTTGCTCTGATCTATTTCCCTTCACCCCATCCTGCAGCCTCCACTTTCAGATACTCATCCCGTCAGTCACACCTGCCATCTCCCCATTTCCTGGGCATTCCATGAAGCCTTAGGTTTCAACTCAATTTCTTCTCTCTGGAGTGCCCTCCTTTGCCTTTTCTGCCTATTGAACTTTATTCTGTAAACAATTACACAGCTAAAATTGGCCCTCTCTGGGTGATCATACTACAGTGCTGACCCAATTCACCATTTGATAAATGTCTGTGTGATAAAAAAAAAAAGGGGGAGAGAAATACTTTGTTTTAATTCCTTCTCTACCAAGAAGCACATCCAAAGTTTTCTTTCTAACCCAATAGTACTTTGCATTTCTCAATCTGTCCTATGATAGGAAGATACATAGGTCTTTGTTTCCCAATAAATGAGTGGACTTGTGAAGCCAAAGCTAGGTCTTGCACCTCTCTTTAACCCCCACGGCACTGACAGTAGGGTCTAAGACTAAGTGCTCAAAACTACATATATAGGATTGAACTATATAATATGAAATGTATAGTTGCATTTCAAATAACTGGATTCTTCAATTAGCTGATGAATTCTACCATTTTTAATGAACAAAAGCCTGTTTCACACTGATGCTGTTGATGGAGAAGCAAAACTTTTCCTTTGGATCACTCTGGTGGATTCTACCTGGCCCAGGCCTTAGCTAATCCAATTCTGAGAACACAGCATCATTGCTGGATGTTGAAATGAAGCCACTTTGGGAAGCTGAGTGGTAAACCTCCCAGTAGGAGTTATTTACACACCTGCTGGATTGCCCATAATAAATGATACCAGCCAACACACAGTGCCATCCCCACGCACACGCTGTACCCTGTCACTCCCTCTCTGCCAGAATTTGTTGGATAACTTCCAAGAATGTTTGGAAATTAAATATATTTGCAGTCTCAAGAAAGTAGCAAGGGACAACTTTAGAAATAACACTGAGCCATAGGTAATTACATTTCTTTAAAAAGATCTTTAAAAAAAACACCTTGGGGCAATAAATTTTGAGTGTTCTGTGAATGGACAGCAGGGGTTCCAAGGAGGGATTAATGAGATAATGCAAGGATGGACTGTCTCAGGCAGACAGAACCACGTGCTCAAGGAAAGCGAATAGGCATACAATCAAAGAAGGCAGTAATAATGCCCTCAATTATTCCAACACTCCCCTTTTGTCTCCCTGTTCTTCTTCAGTATTTTCTGAACTTTCATTCCAAATAAGTAGCCAATGCGGATTTACTGAATACACTTTGCACCGGCTTAGGGCCCGGCCTAAGCATGGCAGAAAAGAGACAGAAAAGCAAATGGATGACTGACGGGCATCTCACATTTTTTTTTTTTTTTTTTTTTTTTTTGGCCTTTAAGAGCTTAAAAATGTGTTCCTATATTTGGTCCCATTCAGTGCAAGGAATTGCTCTCATTTTACAAAACTGAAGAAGTGTGGCCAAGATCACACGGTTTGTGGCCGAGTCAGGGCAGAAGCTTTGGTCTTCTGACTCCAAGTCTTGTGATCTTCTGTCTCTACTCTGACACAAAGACTCAGGTTGCTTTTAATAAATTTATAGCATATGATCTACTCTCACAATGCAAAAAGTCTTCAAGGATGCCTTGTTCAGACTTCTGGGTAAAAAGGCATTGGGAGAAGAGATTTCTTCTCTATGTTAATGAAATTATCCAGGGAAGAATAAGATAAAAGGATATTTTTTTAAAGAAGGAGAACAAGGATTAAAGTAACACTGGGACCTCAGCAAGTGTGCCTTCCACGTGGTGACATCTGGTGACATCCTATTCAATACGTTTCAGAAGGGACCATGTAAAGGCAAACTCTGTAGGCAGATCTTCTTCCTGAGAAATAGCAGTGGGTCTGGGAAGGAAGTAGCAGAACACTACTGCCACTTTAATACCACCACTCATGACCATCCCCTTCTCATTGCCAAATGTGGAGGGCCAGAGGGAGAGGTGCAGGTGGATTAGGTAAGAAGGTGGTGATTTGCCAGGACTGCAGATCAGGAGCATTTGAAAAATATATCATGTCCCAAGGGAGATGGAACCCAACACAGCTTCAACCTAGGAAGGATAGCAGGCAAAGAGAAAATGAAACTCGGAATATCAGTACAGCAGCTTTACTGTTGGTAGAGAATGGTTCAGAGAGCACCAGTCCCTCCCAAATCTGCCTGACAGATTTGCCTGCCAGACCTAGATAGACCTTTTCTTATTTTTTTTTCTAGGTAAATAAAACTGATATGGAGATGATAAAAGGCAGAAAACCTAAGGTTTCAGAATACAGAGAAAGATAGTATTTTATTTTTTTTTTTTAGGAAGCAAAATCTTATTATAAGACTTAGGAAATTCGGATGCATATTCTCACGAAAATTTAAGAAAAGGGGAAATTAAATGATAAAGGAGGAGATAGATGAAGTCAGCAATAAAAAGGGGGCTGCTCAGAGAAGGTAAAAATGTGCAAGAGTTAAGGAAGTGAAAAGAGTTATAGCAAATTAAAATCTTCATTCAAAGCAATGAAGAGTAGAATGGGCCCTAGAAACAACCAAAATCAGTAATGCAGAAGAAAAACTTGAAAAACTGCCATGGATTGTGGAGGAAAAAAAATAAAGAATTTAAAGTAATTAGAGAAAAAGTTGGAGGTTTGAAGAACAGGATACAGAAAACATAGCTTTGAGATGCACCTGAGGAGGGGAAACAGAATAAATATAGCCTAAAAATTAAAAAAATTATATATATGAAGAGAACTTTTCCAAATCAATATATCTGTAACAATCAGGGTCACCTTCCTGTGACAGACACAACACTAACTTTAAGGGAAGCTGAGAAATACAATTGTTATTCCAAGCAGTTATATAAAAATTGAGAATTATGTTACTAAGAAAAAAATATGGATGTGGGGGAACCACTACCCATTTCTTCCATAACTGAATAAAAATGTGTATCTGCAAATCAGGAGATCTCAGTGAGTTCCTGGCACAATTATAAAGACTTCAACAGCTAGATAAGTCAAGAACAATATAAGCCTAAAATCCAAGATTAAATAAAATGGAAAACTGAGTGAAATACAGAAGAAGAAAATAAAAGTGTATTTACTTCTTAACATAGGAGATGTCAATAGGTAGCATTTTTTTTAAAATCCAATAATTAGGAAAATATGCCTTCACATTTTTTTTAAATTTTCAAGGCAGTCCAAACAGGATACTTGCTATATCAAATTCAAGAAAAAATTAAAAATAGCATCTAGGCAGAAAAAAGTCAGCTTGCCTACAAAGCTTGAAAGACCAGGCTAGGCTCATAGCCCTATAATATTAAACAGCAGATGACAATAGAGAAACAACCAGTTTGAGTGCAAACGGTTGCCTGCTAGTCGAGAATTCTAAACTTAGCCAAGTTGTCATTCATGTTTAAAGAAATATAAGAAAACTGTCAGCTACTCAGAGATTCTGAAAGTACACCACTCATATCCTTCTTTAAAAAGTACTTAAATTATACTACTGTAGCCAACTGAGGGACAAATCAAAATGAAAAATGGGGATGTTCTGATAAAAATAGAGCTCATGGTGACTTCAATTAAAAGAAGTCAAAATAATTTTTAAAGTATGAATATGAAAGAGTCTTTAAATACAATAATTCTTGAAAGAAAACAATGTTAAAAAATAGTAGGTGGTATATTTTGTCAAAATTCAATGAATTTGGGGGCTGGGGTTGTAGCTCAGTGGTAGAGCACTTGCCTAGCAAGTATGAGGCACTGGGTTCAATCCTCAGCATCACATAAAAATAAATAAATAAAATGAAGTTATTATGTCCATATATAACTAAAAAGGTTTTTTTAAATTAAATGAATATATACTTATAATTTATGCATTTCATTATTTATAGATTTTACCTCAAAGGAAAAAAGTTGCAAGCAATTGCTAAACTCTAATGCTGTTTGTGCTGAAAAATTTAAGGACAAGTATACTTCTATCTTTAATTTACTTTTAAATGCATTTTTTTTAAAAAACATGGATAGAAAAGTAGATAACACAAGCATACTAAAATGGCAAGGGTGGGAGTGGGTGGTTGGTATATGAATGTTTACAACAAAATCCAGCTTTTCTATATATTTCAAAGTTTTCATTAAAAGAGATGCTGGGGTGAAAAGTAAACTTGAGTATATAATCCAAGATTCAATAAAATAGGAAACTGAGTTAAATAAGGAAGAAGAGGAAAATAAGAGTATGCTTACTTAACATAGAAGGCAGTCAGTATGGGCTGGGGGTATAGCTCAGTTGGTAGAGTGCTTACCTCACATGCACAAGGCCTTGGGTTCAATCCCCAGCACCACAAAATAAGGCAGTCAGTATGTAACATTAAAAAGAAAAAAAACCACAATAATAGAAAACTAAGCATTAATATATTTGTTAAATTTTCAAGGAAGTTCAAATAAATTTTTCAAATAGGACCTATAATTTCCATATCACAAATAGAAAAATAAAATACAAATGACATAGCAAAGAAAAAAACAATTTTCAGTAAAGAGCAAGAAAATATTTGAAGAAATCAAACAGTATAAGCATCTTGGCTGAAGTGATTTTGATAATACATATGAAAGTAAAAACTAACATAGTAACTTTAACAATAAATATAGAAGTAATCTCAAGACATACCTCAAAGAAAGAAAGAAAAGTATTAGGGCTGGAGATGTGGCTCAGCGGTAGCGCGCTCGCCTGCCATGCGTGCGGCCCGGGTTCGATCCTCAGCACCACATACCAACAAAGATGTTGTGTCCGCCGAGAACTAAAAAATAAATATTAAAAATTCTCTCTCTCTCCTCTCTCACTCTCTCTTTAAAAAAAAAAGAAAAGTATTAGAATAAGTAAAGATAAACTAGCAGTTACACCACATGACACAATTCATAAAGAAATCAAGATCACAATATTTTGCACTAAAGTAGAATTTAAAATGAAAACTCCAGTGAAATTTAGACAAATATTGACAAAAGTGAGCAGCACATAAAGAAAACAACTATCATGAATCTTTTTTATATGCTACATCATGCATAATAAAAATAAACAAGGATTCCCACACATTCAGGGAAAAATTAATAGAAATGAAATGATAATGGAGATTTTTTACGTCACCAACTCCTCAGAAAAGTAACATGCATATAATCATTTAGCAAGTTAAGAAACACTTCAAGTGTGTTTCAATCAGTGCAAAGTTGATTGGGACAAAACTTCACCCATTCTAGAGGCTACATGTTTAAAAAAGTAAAAACCTAATTATGTGAGCCTCTTTGGCACCCATGCCCCATGGGTTCATACTTGGTTCATGCTACCTACAAACCCCATTTGCATGTGTGTTACTAACAAACTATTCTCTCCTACTTATATGAAATTCAACCAGACCCATGAGCTACAAAACCTCTCTAGGTTTTATTGCTGATTTGCAGGAAGAAGAAATAGTATGGGCTGGAAGAACTGCAGAAGGTTTCCTGTGACTATTAAATTTCAAGGTATTTCAAAGCAGTGAGTCCTAGAGAAAGATCAGATGATAGCATGAGAAGTTTTGGGATCTTCCACACTATCTTTCTTTTCCTAAACCTGGATGATGCTTCTACAGAAATGAGCTAGATGGGGAGAGCAGCAAGGTCAAGGGAAAGTTGAGGGACAAGCTTGTGGACATTCTGAATTTGTGGTACTGACAAAAGAGTCCATCGGAGAGAGATGCTTTGAAGGCTGTTGAAAATGTGGTTGGAGAGTGACCATCACAAAAGTGAGTTAATGCCACGCAATTCAATTTATCTAGGGAAAGGGTAGAGGATTACCAAAGCCTGCAAAAGCCAGATGATGAAGACACTGAAAGCCAGATAGACGTCTGGCCATGATGTGCTAGGCAATGTAAAACCAAAAAAGATGTAGGACCACAGAGGCCCTTCTAATTATTAGGAAATCCTTCTGAGATGAAGCTCAATTTCATTTCCTTGTCCTCCAGCATCTGTCAGCTGATGCGTCTTCTGCCTGATGGGTGACACAGAATGCATCGGCTCCCTCTTCCACATGACCCCAGAGAAAAGCAAAAACTACACTGAGCCTCCATGTAGTTCACAGGACTGGCAGGAATGCCTTTTGCAAAGGCATCATGCTCTCCGACAAAACCACATTAATCATCAACCCAGGAAACTGGAACACTCTATGAAACCATTGCTATAAATTCAATATTTACACAAAATCTGGAGGTTGAAGTTCTTTTTACTGTAGGGAGGGAAAGCATGAAAAGCTGCCAGAAAGAGAAGCCCAGTTCCTACCTCCACTCACCCCCGGTCATCTGCAAAAGTCACATTCTCATTTCACAGCTAAGGAAACTGAGTTGCACAAAAGACAAAGTGTCGGACCAAGAAAGTGCCCATGCTCTGTGATTCCTACATGACCATGAACGTTTTGAGTTGAGTAAACTGCAGTCCCCAGGGTACAATGCCCTGCCCAATGTCACACAGCAAATAAGCATCCAAGTGAACAGTCAAGCTCAATTTGCCTGCACCAAGACCACATCCTCCAGCCAATGCAAGCCAGCCAAGGGAAGAAGAGGGAAAAAGTAGCTATTTATTTGTTTATTTATTTATTTGTTTATTTTGGCACTCGAGATTGAATCCAGAAGTGCTTTACCACTGAGTTCCATCCCCAGTCCTTTTCATTTTTTATTTTGACACAGGGTCTTGCTAACTTGCTTAGGATCTCAATAAGTTGCAGAAGTTGGTCTAGAACTTGTGATCCTCCTGCTTCAGCCTCCTGAATCCCTAGGATTACAGATATGTGCCACCACACCCTGCTGGTGGATTATATCTAAAGAAGCAAGCCTAAGAATTCTCATTTGGATAATTCTTTGGAAATATGAAACCCTGAGAGATGAAGGAAACTGCATGTAGGCAGCTGAGGCTTGGTTGAAGCTGTTGGGAACCTCTCTGTTTCTGGAGTATTGCTAAACTTCCTGCATGGGAGTTGCCCAGGGACCTTATCTCAAGTATCATTTGGCTAAAGCCTAGTCCACACTTCCTGGGTCAGTATCTCAGGGTGGGGCCCTACAACCTGAACTGTTAAGCCTCCCCAGAGGATCTGGTGTACAGGTGCCACAGGATTAACATTCTTCACTAAACAGCATGCAGAATGCGTCTAGGTCTCACACCCAAGTCAGGGTCAGACCAGACAAGGATCCACCAACCTGCCTTCAGCCCCCAGGTGTCCTTTCAGTCCACACACAGTGCTTAACACAGCACAGTCCAGAATTAGTGCTCCTGAAAGATGTCTCTCTGCCGTTTTAATTTCTAAACCTGTCATAAAAGCCACTCTTGTCTCCTAATGAGGTAATTGGTGCCATAACACCATTAGGAGGTTGCCCCTGGAGTGCAGCTCAATTAAGAAAGGTATATTAAAATGATGCACATTTCTTTATTTAGCTGAAATGCTAGTTCTAGACTGGCTAAGTAATAGGATGTGGTTAATGAGCAGAGCATGGGGTTCGTTTAATTCCACACTGTAGCTTTCTAACTAATTGAGGCATTGTTCTTCCTCACCCCACTGATCAATTTTTTCTTTCCTAATGTTAATAGAGAGAAAAATAATAATACCACTCAGGTATCAGATGACAGAAGGGAAAACCTAAAACCTATATGAAGCCTAATTTCCAGCTGGATTGTAACAGGTCAGACTTCCAGGGACAGGATTCCCTGTGTTAAGAGCTGACATGGTAGGTTCATTCTGGGCTGAAGACGAACCTAAAAGCATAGTAACAGTGCCCTCATTCCAAAAGTTCTGCTCTTGGATAGAACTCTAGGGGACCATCTAACTTTTCTGGTAAAGTGTGGTCCCTAGGCCAGCAGTGGCACCTGGGAGCTTGCTGGAAATGCAAATCCCCAAACCACCCCAAACCTACCAAATCAGAATCAGACCCTCAAGTGGCCCTATGCACTTTAAATTTTAGGATGCATTGTTGCAAATCCTTCCAGAAGTTAGAATCCCTGCCCCAGCCTCCAGGCAGCCAGGTTTACCTCTTGGCAGGTAGGACTGTTATCATGAAAGAAAAAAAAAAAACACATTTTAAAAAAATAAAAGACAGAAACCAAGAGAGAAACAGAAAAGACCAAGAAAATGCTCCTGACCTCATGGAGTTCAAAAGCCCATGTTTTATTTTGCTCACCAAACCACAGACCCCTCCTGTATCACACCCAAGGGCTGCCGCTCGGCCTCTGCCAAGCCACAGCTAAACGAAAAGCCAGAAGGAAAACACTCGTCCCACATGGGAGAGCCAGGAACTCCAAGACAGAGCCCAACCTTCTAACCTCATGGAATCACAGCATGCAGGAGTCGGCAGGGGCCTTAGAAGTCATTTCCCATCCTTTCATCCTACACAACAAACTGAGGCCCACAGAGCAAGCGATTTGTCCAAGCTGCCTGTGACCCTTAGTGGCAGAGCTGGCTGGGACTGAGCCCAGGTATGCTGTCTATAGTTCTCTTTCCCCCACACCAGGAGACCCTGGGGGAATCTGTGCAAGGACTCTCTCAAGGTCGGCATGCAAAAGCCATTTCCAAATTTGCACAATGTGAAACTGTTCTCTTCTAAAGCAAATGTATAATTGCACACTTATAATCACAGTTGTGGACAGATAATCCAATGCTTTCTAGATTACAAACCAGCTGGAATATTGAACAGAAAGTGAGAACTAACCAGAATCTTTCTAAAAACAGGAGCTGAATTCAATACTTCAGACTAGAAAAGATAGCCAACTTTTTCTTAATCTTTTTGTTTGTTTATTTATTTATTTTTGTACTGAGGATTGAACTCAGGGGTGCTTTACCATTGAGGTACATCTCCAGCCCTTTTTATTTTTTATTTTGAGAGTCTTGCTAAGTTGCCTAGGCTGGCATTGAACTTGCCAACCTCCTTCTGCCTCCCAAGTAGCTGGGATTAAAGGTATGTACCATTGTGCCTGCCTCACCTCTTGTCTTAGTGAGCTGCTTCTTTCTACCTTTTGTACATGCACATTGCCTGTGTCAGTTACCACCAGCTCAATCGAGTGCAGTTGCCCCCTGCTTTATCCCCTGGGGGCAGTCTTCCAAGATATCTAGTGGATGCCTAAAACTGGATAGTACTGAGCTCTATACACTGTATTTTTTTCTATACTTCCTGTAACATTGACTCATAGGACCAGAGTTAGTCCATTTTTCCATGTTCCATGCTCTGATCTTGTGCATCACTATCCTTGCACATTATGAAGTCAAATCGGGTTTACTTGAAATAAGGGTTACTTGCAGTCAATCTGATAACTGAGATGGCTACCAAGTGACTAATACCAATGGATGGGTAGCATATACAATGTGGATACACTGGAAAAGGGAACAATTCACATTCCAGTCAGGATAGAGTGGGATGGTACAAGACTTCAGTCTACTTCTCAGAATAGTGTGCACTATAAAGCATGAAATGTTTATTTCTGGAATTTTCCATTTAATGTTTCTGGACCACAGTTGATCACTGGTAGCCAAAGTTGAAGAAAGTATAACTGTGGATACAGGTGGACTACTGTATCTTCCTGACTGATGGTTTGGTTGAAAGCCAAAGTCACCATTTATTTTTTTCTTCAAATAGGCACAGCCCAACTTGAGAACCAAGTCAAAATAATATAAATGCCGGCAAAACCAAAAGTCTCAACCAACAACCCCATAACGTAGCAGACCGCACAAAACTCGGATCCAAAATGACCAAACAGCCCCAGTGGAAAAGCCACATAAGAAAACCTGCTATAAGGAAGGTACTTCATTAAATCCAGCTGGATAAATCTTAATTCTCAAAACTCCCTTTCTCTGCCACTTCCAGAAGCCACACCACCTTCCAATCGCAACATCCTCTTTAGTGACCATCACCTCCCATCCCTCCAATGCCAGAAGTGTCAAGCATCAGCCTCATGCTCACACAGCCTATGAAAGTGAGGTTTCTACATCAAGGACCCCAGAATCAACCCTCGCTTCCTGGCCTTTCCTTTGGTCCTGAGCACCCTCCTATTTCTCTAAACTGCAAAGGGGAGGAGGGAGCATCCAAACCTTCTCTACAGCCGTTCGAGTGACTGCTATGTTTCCATGGCTCACTTTCCACTGTTCTTGGTGACCCCTGCAGATTTCCCTTATGAGTTAGTGTCCCGGAATGTCTCTTTATTAGGTGTCTGGAGAAGCAGAGCTGTCCTGATGCCAGCGCCCCCACACTGAGGACTTTATTAGTTTTTTAATTTCTGTCTGGGTGCCCCTGCTGCATCAAACTTTCCACAGCTGTTAGGAGCTATTAAGTAAGTAGCCTCATTGGGCCCTTTCCCCACCCCCACCTCCTTCTTAATAACATGAGAAATTTCTGGACATGCTACATGGAGTCTTTAAAATGCAGATACTTTGTCTCACTGGTGAGAAATTGTTGGGGGTCCAGATGGGGAGAGGATGTTCTGGTCTTGTTGGTGCCTTGGTTTGGAGCTGGGCTGTTCAGGCAACCATGAGGACCCAAAGCTGGTGGGGGACAGCAGAAGTGAGACCCACTCTCTCAACAATGCACAGCAAGCTGAAGACCAGGGTAGCTCTGACTGTTTTTAGACTGACTTGGAATCCAGCCCAGAGCTTTATGCCAGGTTCAAAGTGTTCCCTCCTGAGTGGACATTATAAGACCCGCAGAGAAGAATAAAACAGAAGGACTAGCAAAAGTTCCCCGTGGTAGGCAGACAGCTGTGATTCTAAGAGCCTATGCTATTGCTCCTGTCTCCCCTAAGAGGGAAATACCAGGCCCCACCCACCCTCCCACACAGCACCCCTGAGATGCCATGGGCTGCCTGGGTGAGGACAAGCAGTCACAGGATACCCGTGGGCACAACCAAAGATGGCCACACACACACAGAGTGTATTGTTAGACCATGCCACAAGGCCCTTTCCCATCCCACTCCTGGATCTGGAAGGTTGTCCACTGGGGGTGGGGGAGGACAGAGTAAGTGGCTTGAGGGACCAGAAGGCACAGTGTCCCTCCCAGCTGCAGCACTTCGCTTTCGCCCCATATGCCTTCCTTTGAGGAGACTTGATTTGCGAGGTGAATGTGAAAACCCATAAAGAAGAAAACGCTTTGGTGGTACCCGCCTCGGGAACAATTTTGCTCAGAGAGCAAGTAGGTATTGGAGGTTAATCCCTCTGTGGAAATACTGGATTGAAAGCCCTGAGGTCAGGGGTCTGAGGACCGCTTCTGTTTACATATCAACTTCCTGGTCCTGGGAGACCATGCAGGGCCAGGGGAGGGGAAAGGGCAAGAAAGGAAAGAAAATGAGAATTTTTAAATTAAATGCCCTCCCCTCTAAAAATAAAGTCAACAAAATGAGGTGGAGCTTGTGGAATAAAGGTGTGATTTTCATGTCTATGAACATAAATTTCTCTTAATTTTTTTTTTCAGTCATGGTTTACATCCTGGAGTTAAAGCATCTTTTGAAACACAATCTGAAATGAAATACTGATACGCGTGTAAGTGTGTGGGGAGTAGGTAGATAGGTATAATTTTTAAACAAGACACAGGAAGAAAGAAACGCTACTTGTCTCTTGAGTATCAGAGGGAGCTCAATCAAATTAAGCCAATGTGCTTCAACCCCCTTGGCTGTACTGTGGCAGTGGGTTCTGATTTGGTTTAAGTTTGGTTTACAATCATGAAGAGCCAGTGAGCCGAAAACTGTTGTATTAAAGGCCCATTTGAAACTACCAGCCACATGTGTACATCAGAAGCTTAGATGATAGTGTTAAAGCTAAGCAACCCCACTCTCTCAAAAGAGTGAAGAGGAAGCCAAACACAGTGACACACCCCTGTAATCCCAGCAACTTGGGAAGCTGAGGCAGTAGGATCTCAAGTTCAAAGCCAGCCTCAGCATTTTAGGCCCTAAGCAACTCAGTGACATCCTGTCTCTAAATAAAATGTAAAAAGATCAAAAGAGCTGGGGATATGGCTTAGTGGTTAAGCATACCTGGGTTCAATCCCTGGAGAGAGAAAGAGAGAGAGAGAGAAGGAAGAAAAGTGAAGAGAGGAAAAAGAGAATGTTTCTTTCATCTCCTCAAAAGAAGCCAAAGCAAAACTACAAAGTTGGGGAGACAGCTGCAGAAAGAGCTAGAAGATATGCAAAATGATTAATCAAGAAAGTTTTTCAAGACCTAGAATTTGAAGAATTTTTTTTTTAAAGATTAAATGTAAAAGGCAAAATAGTTCATTTATTTGTTTGAAGAAAGGCAGGGACTTAAGAGTCTGTCCCAGATGTATGTAAGGACATTAACAAAGTATCCATGAAGAAACAGTGGAAAACCTATTACTTGGGACATTTACAACCAGATAAAAAAATCAGGTATGTAGGATTTACATCCAAAAGAGTCCATAACAAAACAGACCCCAAATGCCTGAGCACTAGTTTCTTCTTGTGTTTCTAACTCCTGTTTGTTTTTTTGTGTGTTTTCTTTTTGTGGGGGGGTAAATTTTGTTTTTCTTAAGATTTTTGCAAATATTAAAGAAAATTCTCACTGTTCGCTCTTGTCAAATGAAAAAGGAAAGCATTTCTGCAATAAATCTTTGCACTTTGAGTCTCCAACTAAAGAATTCTTTAATCCTAAGGATTACATTTTGGGGCAGGGGTGGGATGGGGGCAGTACCAGAGATTGAACTCAGGGGCACTCAACCACTGAGCCCCAGCCCCAGCCCTATTTTGTATTTTACCTAGAGACAGGGTCTCACTGAGTTGCTTAGCTCCTCACCATTGCTGAGGCTGGCTTTGAACTTGCTTTTCTCCTGTCTCAGCCTCCTGAGTCGCTGGGATTACAGGCGTGCACCACCTGCCCAGCTCTAAAGACTACATTTTGAAAAATGAATTTATTAACAGAAACATCAAAAAAGTGAATAAAAGTTGATATCAAATCCTATGGACTATTAATTATCCTTTAAAAAAGGTTCTAGCTCTTTCCTTTTCCTCAAAAAATTCTGTGGTACACTAATTCTTCACCTATTTGGTCCCTGTCTACACATTTGGCCATCTTCCTTTTTTATTTCTCATCCCCTAAAGGAGGGTGGTTTCCTGGTTATTTTCTAACACAAATTCCTTCAGAGCACCTGGCAGCAGAAAGGTGGCTGTTTTCTCTGCAAGAAGACAGGAAGATAAGAGAACAAGGAGAAAGAAGACCCAGCAACAATTCAGCAATGGACCAGCAGATGCAGAACCAGTTGGTTCAAGCCAGCAAAGTTCAGAAAGGCTGGAAGAGACACCTACCACAAAAGGGTCTGCGTTTCTTAGGATCATTGGTGCTCTCTCAACCCTTTTGCGGAAGGATTTTTGAGAAGGTGAGACATTTTGCCAGGCTGAATATGGTGGCTGAATAAAGAGACAAGAATTCAGGTCTCGGTTGAAAATATTAGAGATTGTCAGAGAGTAAGTGATGAGTCACAGGATGACATCAGACTGTGTTATAGGCAGAATCAAAATCTGACAATGAGCTAGCTGCCCTTTGGGTTTCAAAATGCCAAGTGTCTGGGACCTGGAGTCTATAATGAACTATGGTCAGGATCACATAATTTAGCCCCCAAACCAGGACATTTTTGATAGGAAAAAGAAGGGAATCTATTACAATTATACTGGGAGAACCCATATATTTAAGGACTGCCCTAAACAAACCTGGACATGGTTGCCCCCAGTTATAAATCCCTCCAAAGCAAAGGAGGTAAAGTCTAGCTGCCCTGGGAATGGATTCCAGACAAGGCTGGGCCCAGCTAAGCTTTCTTTTGCCAGCAGAAAAACAGCCACAACAGCAAGGAGTTGGGTGGTCCCTTGGTCAACTGAGAATGGGAAATAGATTGTCCATGTCCTTGTGTTCTCTTGGAGAGTCACAGTCGACACTAGTAAGATGCCGAGAAGGACTGAAGTTGATTAAATTACTTAGCATTGTTCCACTCCGGCTTTCCCAAAGGTGTTGGGAGATCTTGTTTTATGCCCAAACCTAGAACATTCAGGCAAACTCTGTTCTAAACCCTTGGAAGCAAAATCCAGAGGCAAGGGCTGGGGTTGCCGCCTTTAAAAAGGGTTGAAGCTCTTTCCTTTTCCTCAAAAAATTCTGTGATGCACTAATTCTTCACCTATTTGGTCCCTGTCTTGCACAGTTGGACATCTTCCTTTTTTATTTCTCATTCCCTAAAGGAGGGTGGTTTCCTGGTCTTTTCTCACATAAATTCCTTCAGAGCACCTGGCGGCAGGTAGGTGGCTGTTTCCTCAGCTATTATTTGGTCTGTGGGAGGAGGGATCCTGCAGAGTATGTACTTCCAGGGCTTCCACACTCCTCAGGAGGACACTGGCAGACATTCTGCCCGGTGAAATAATATAGGAACCCACTGAGGTGCAGCTGAAGGCCTGCAGAAACATGTCAGAAGCCATCCTGTGCCAGGAGCAGGGAACCTTGGGGTTCATGTTAACATGGGCAAGCCTCCCTAGCCCCTTGGGTCCATTTACTCCAAGGAGACTGATTGGTAATAAGAACTACACTAGATATTAAGAAAGTGGTAAGCCCACCCCAACTCAGCTGAGCCACAGAGAACCTCTGTTTCCCTCTAAGTGTCTCCTCCACCGGTGGCCTGAGGCTGTACCTCACCCAGGCTTCCATTTCTTTGGCATGCGCATCCTGGGGGAGTGCCCTGGGAGTATGGATGGTGTAATGCAGGTCAAGGCCTCTCTAAACAAGGTGCAGATGAGTTCTGGGAAGGGAGGTGATGAGTGACCGCAGAGCGTAGGAGTCAAGCCAGGCTTCATGGACACCAGGTGAAGCACATGTCACTGGGTGTGGCAGGGCAGTTGCAGACTCCTGAGCGTTCTCACCTGGATAATCATGAAATCCTCCCAGGGCATGTCCGGGTGACTGGTCTCTTGATATTCCCACGTGTCCTCCACTTGCAGGCTGAGGGATCTTTCTAAAACACAGACTCATGCGAGTCTCTCAAGGCGTATCCCAGTGAGATGGAGGATCCACCAGGAACCTCCTACAGAAAAGTTGTGGTGAAGGGATGGGGTGGGTGGTAGAGACCAGTGATTCTCATTAACAAGGTCCAAACTTCACATGTCACCCATGGCTCTCAAGGAAGCATTTCAAAAGGACACCCTGCTCTCCTCTTCCCTTCACTCTGTCCCCTCTACTGCGTCTACCTAGGTCCGACTGCCCTTGGATTTATAACATATCAATATTCTCATAATCCCTTGCTTTTCCTACCATTTCCTTTCTATCTCCTAGACACATCTTGATTGTGAACTTTATGATCCATCTAACCAGGAAGACTCTGCTACTCCATCACCACCCAGGTCAAATTCAGCCCCCTCCTCAGCGGGCCCATATCACTTTGTGTGGCACTCCCCATGCCACAAGGGTAGGCTTCACTACTAGACTCTGAGCTCCCAAGGGTAGGAAGCTGTTAAATCCACTTCTTTGTCCTCAATGCCTACCCCGTGCCTCTCAGGTGGCCAGTGCCAATTAATGTGGAGTCACAGGATAACTCTGCAAAATCCAATCATGGTCCAGTTTTCCTCAGTCCTTAGCATTTGGGGGGCGGGATGCACAGGGGATTGAACTCAGGGGCATTTGATCACTGAGCCACATCCCCAGCCCTATTTAGTATTTTATTTAGAGACAAGGTCTCACTGAGTTGCTGAGGGCCTCACTGTTGCTGAGCGCCTCACTGTTGCTGAGGCTAGCTTTGAATTGGCAATCTTCCTGCCTCTGCCTCCTGAGCCAATGGGATTACAGGCACGGGTCACTGCTCCTGGCAGTCAGGCCTTAGCGTTTTAAGTTTGAAAATAAATCAAACCAGGAAAACGTCTTTATGTTGGAGTCTGAAAAGAATGATGGAAATGATTAAAACGTGGAAATATACTAGGACTTGACAATTGTGGCAGAACCAAAAGATGTTTGCTAGAGTTTCCCATCCCACCAACTCCTTCCCCAAAAGAACCCAAGCCACTTCAAAGAGAGCTAAATATGCCCACCCAATACCCTTGACCTATGAGGGTCCCTTCAGGAAGGAGGGGAATGAACAGGCATCTTCAGCTCAAAGACTAGAGGTTTCTAAGGAGGAAGATACGGGGAAGACGCAAGGACAGAAATGAGACAGTATGACAGCATCTGGGAGGTGAAGAGAGGACCAGAGACTTGACCAGAAAGACACAGAGTTGCAAGTAACCTGAAGCCCCTGTTGGAGAGGAAGATTCTGGTGCAAGGAAATACAGATGGCCCCCCGGAGCTTGAGAGAGACGGGAGGTAGCGCATCTTCAGGATGCAGAGCTAAATAAGCAAGTCTGTATTTTTGCAGTTCTCTGGTTCATTTCCAGCCATAAAAATATGGCCCAAGATTTATAAAACTGTCCCTGAAGCATTCCACATGCTTCTCAAGGCAGAAGATAATTGCTATGAACAAATCCATAAAACTCTCGTGCCAAGAGCAACAAATGGAGAATAAAGAAGGAACAGGACACATGAAAATGAGGGCTAGTCAGAGAGAGAATGACAAAAGCAGGCCATCCTCCCCTCCCAGCAAACCCAAGGGACGAGGAACTGCACTTCACCCCAGAGATCTGCGGCTGTGGAGGAGGAGCCCACACCACAGGCTTACTGGGTATTTCCATCATGGAGGAAGCTCCAGAGTCCTGCTTCTAGGACTCAGCACCGAGGTGTCTGAATATCCTCCACCCTGACCCAGTCGTGTGCAAGCCAGGTTCTGCCTCTCCACTTTCAGGCATCCTGACGTACAGAAAGTTCTCTCCTATAGTAGCTAAACTCTTTGCCCTGGAGACTGGGCCCAAGGGAGGAAGTGCCGGGGGCGGTGAGTCCAGCAGAATTGGGACCCCCTCCCCATGACAGGTTCTCAAGTATATGAAGACAAGTCTAAGGTTCCAAACTAGACATTCCCTGTCCCTTTAATTTTGGTGACTTGAGATCCAGGCTGTCGCTCTCCTGGCTGAGCTCCTGGGCACACGCTATGGTAGGAATGCAGTACTAAACTCCTGGGGGCCAGCGTCACTCTGCCACCACTGCTCAGCCATCAGAAGCCTGCTGAAATGCAAACCAGCTGTGTCTCCTTGCACAGGGACAGGAGAGCTGGGTTCTTGTCACAGTCTCAGACACATGAAAAGCAACTCCTGATATGATCCCTTATCTCCCCAAAACAAACTGAAAACTCTGAGTTGCTCCTGACGAAAATCTCCGTTGAAGGCACTGGACTCCCTGAATGGCCACTTGGCAAGAACCACCCTTCTCCCCCACCTGGGGCTGAGGCGTAACTTGTCAGCACTTCTCCCTCCTCTTCAGGTCTCTGTAAGCACAACTGTTCCCTCTCCCAAGGAAGTCTCCACTCCGAGGGGGCATCTCTCCTCCATATGTGCCCCCCAAATAGGAGAGTTCACAGGAGTGCCACTGGAGACTGGGAGGTACTGAGAATGGAAACCTTTACTCTGCATTTTGAAATGAGATCCCAATCCACTGCTGTTGGAGGTAAAGGGGGCTCTGTGACCGAGTAGGGTGACTGGGTCCCATGGCCTCTGTCACTTGCTCCCCAAGCGCTTCACCTCTTGGAGATCCCTCTGGCACCTGAGGTCAGAATCCAGCCTTCTCTAGCCAGGTGCAATGGCGCAGGCCTGTAATCCCAGCAGTTCAGGAGGCTGAGGCAGGAGAATCTCAAGTTCAAAGCTAGCCTCAGCCACTTAGTAGGGCCCTAAGCAACTCAGTAAGACCCTGTTTCTAAATAAAATGTTTTTTTTTTTTAAAGGGCTGGAGATGTGGCTCAGTGGTAAAGTGTTCCTGGGTTCAATCCCTGGTACTATCCCAAATAAATAAACAAATAAAAAAATAAATAATCCAGCCATCTGTCTCAAGAATGCCAAACTCCAGCCCTTCAAGAGTGGGCATGGATGAGATTCTTCAAACATGTGAGCAGCTAGAAGGAATCAGAAATGTTAATACCCAGCTGTGGGGGAAAAAAAAATGTCTTCTTGCTTCTGTGTGATACCTTGCAGTTTATCGACTGCTACGCTCCTTGTCCATGGTTCTCAGCACGATCCTGTGACATAGGTAGGCATGGAATCATTTCAATTTTCCAGGTGAAGAAAGTGAGGCCTGGAGGAGAGAACAAAGTCTCCAAATTTATGTAACAAATCCGAGAAAAAGTTGATTTTAGAACCAAAGCTTCTCCTCTCTTTCTGATGATCACACACTGACAGTCGTGTCCCCACCCAGACGCTGTACGCTTCCAGTAATCGCCCAAGGAACAGTCCTAAAAATGGACGCAAAGCAAACAGCCTCCATCCTGCAGCTCCGACCCTGAACCCGTGATGGCGCAGTGACATCCTGTGAGATAAAGAGGCATCTGTGCTGAGGCCAAAGGAACGCGCAGCCACACCCAGGGGCCCTGCAGGCCCCGCTGACTCAGGAGGAGCATTCCCACGGGTGACCACGGTCTGCTCCAGGCGGTTGCCCTGGGAGACAAGAGAATCAGCAAGCAAAGAGCTGCCTGCCCTGCCCAGGCACTCAGGGGCAATAGCTTAGCCCTGAAGCTGGCAAGCACCCACCGCTTGGGTGTGACTCGGCCGGGTGCCCAGCCCTGCAAGCCCGTCCAGGTCTCAATTCCTGGTAACACCCTCATGCTTCACCCTCTTGCACATGGGAGAAGAGTCATCACTCTGGCTGCAGCCCAAACTCAGCAGCTGATTGGAACAGAAAATGGCAGAAATCTTCACAGGGCCAAGCCTCTTTCCATGAGGTTATTCAAATACGAGTCTTAAAGCATTATTTCAGGCTCATATAAGGCATATCTTTTCTAAACAAGTGCATTTTCTCAACCATGATAGGAATATGCATAGTGCTTGTCTAACAACATGGGAAGACACTCCTGTGGTCGTTATTCAGCACATGTTTACCAGGCCTTTCATTTGTATAGTCACACAAGGATCCATGGGCAAAGAATTGTGCAAAGTGGGATATAAGAATACCAGAGAGAGAACTAACCTTCCTTGGTTCAAATCCAAGTTCTCCTGTGCAAGCTGTGTGACCTTGGGCATGTGACTTCTCTGTGCTTTGGTTTTCTTCTCTGCAAAACGGGGATGCTAGCACCTAACTCACAGAATTAAATTATCAGAGTGGAATAAGATAGTCACATCTAAAGCACTAAAAACAACACTCCAAATGCACCCAGATCTTGATAGATGCTAGCCATTATTGTGGGCATATTTTATATTTAATTCTTTCAAAATCCCAATGAGATGGGAACTACTACTATTCCCACTTCCCTGGTGAGAAAATGAATTCAGAGACATCAAGCAAGTTTAGCAAGTTTCCCGAGGTCAGAGTGCTAATAAAAGTCAAACTCAAGATCCCGAACAGGTGTGTCTAGATCCAAGCCCCATGTTCTTTTTTACTGTGCAGAACTCAAGTGCCTTCCCCAAACTCATTGTCTCCTATGACAGGAGGGAATTAGTATCTGTTACATGCTTTATCAAAGGCAAGACACATTGTTGGGGCTTTACATATATTAACGGAGATAAACAAATTACTTCAGTCCAAATCAAGATGTGACTAGGTCCTTGCCAAGTGCTACTTAAAGTCGGAGGAAGGCCAATGCCACACGGTCAGCCTCTCTTTGCTTCACCTATGACCCCTCTTCTCAACTCAGATCCCTTGATGGTCTTGTGGATCAGAAAGTCAGGCTCCCCGTGGCCCCTCTGGAAGTGGGCTTATGCAGGTGCTGCAACAGGTTTTCTTTGCATTATTCTGAGGCCACCAAATAGCCAAACTGTAAGAATGAACCACACACAAAATAGAGTTTCTCCAGGTTTCCTCCCACCCCAACCAGCCAGATTCCCGGCGATTTGGAGTTACCTTTGCCCTGATTCCCTTCTCAATAATCAAAATAAATAAATAGTTTTCTTACCTATTTCAGAGTAGCAAGTCCATGCAGTCAAACAGACTGCCACCACAGGCAATTAGCATGACTGACATAACTCCCACTTCTAAATATTCAAAGGAGACAAGAGACTGCAGGGGAAAGATGTCCCTTCATGTTCACTAAAACCTAAAAATATTGATTTAGAGCAATAATATTTAATATAAAGACTGGAGAAGTCAATTCTAATGCTTCTTTCTACAAGTTGAGAAGGCATGAAAAAGTAAAATTTTGAAATTTTTTCTTTCTTGCACAACAAAATCTGTACATTTGGTCTTATTCAGTTTTGTTTCATATATATGCAGAGGTGCACACATATCAAAAGCAAGAAATCCATCAAACTACAGTAGCTGAGGGAGATTGGTTCCAGAACCCCCATAGATACCAAGGTCACAGGTTATATTTGCATGTAACCTAGGTATACCCTCCTGCTTTAAATCATCTCTAAGTTACTCATAATACCGACCTCTGTGTTAGTAGTGAGGCTTTCTGTAGTATGGGTTAATGGTAACTTTGCTTTGTTCATTGTAAACTGTGTATAATGAGTTTATGTTACTAGTTTCATAATCTAGAAAAATATCAAAATTGTTATTTTAGTTTTAAATTACTACCAGGGAGAACAAATTTGTTAATATTAGCAACCAATAATTAAACCTGTGTAAATGTCTAAGAATTCAATTAAAATAAGAAAAGGACTAATTTAAAAGATCAAGAGCTAATGAACTTAAAGGGAGAGAACTACATAATTTATATTTAGGATCTAAATAGTGCAGCAAAGTACTGATGATATATCAGAATCAGACTCTCTTTGCCTGTTTGTATCCATTTATGAAAAGTCTGATGTACACAAATTCACCTCCAGTTTTAAGCAGTGGCCTTTAACCCTGGGGAAGGGGGCTAACAGACATCTTTGAGACTCAGAGGAAAGTTATAAGCAATAAACCTTTCCCCCAAAAAAGAAAAGAAACACACAGACTCACAAACACACCCACAGAGTTCACAAATAAATTTAGAAGCTTCCTAGTCTCTGAAACCTTTCCACTCCTCCTCCCTGGAACCCAGAGAACATAGGGCAATAAATTCTGCTTCAAGAATTTTCTCCTCTCATCACTCACCCAAGGGTTTTTTTTTATGAGTAATTTCAACAATAGAAAAATGAACATTTATATACCTTCCACTTAGACTTAGCAATTCTTCACATTTTAATGATATTTTTGCTGACATATTTGAGCACTGTAGGCATTAGAACATCACCATAAGTACTTCAGCCCATTCTCCTAAAAATAAAGATGTTGTTCATCATAACACCAAGCAAATTATACCCAGGAATGTTAATAATAACTTCACTATGTCTACTATCAAGTCCATTTATAATCCAATAAGCAATGATGAAGAGGTAGGGTCCCAAGAATGTGGGAAGAGCTGCAGATGATATTCTGCAAAAATCACAGAAAGAGAACCAAGCTTCTCAGGTGCATCTTGGGTCAGGAACTGCCTTCCCATACCCCTCCAGGGACCAACATAGAACACGGATTCAAGGTCGTGGAGTAAAGGAGAACTCCGTGGGGCAGCTCCCGGGGTCTGTGGTGTCCCCACAGGGGCGCTCCCACTCTGACCTGGCATGGCTAGCAGAATGAACTCAACCAGGCTCCTCTTTCCAAGTCTCAATCACAGAGAAAGCCAGAGATCTACTTCATGGCACCAGCTACTTGCCTTCCAGCAATGCACCCATCCAAAATCTCCACCACTTACAGCGTCAGCCCTCCTTCCTTTCCCTGGCAACTCCCCCAAACCTCAAGACAACCGACAGGGTTGGCTGAACTCAACCAGACCCCACAGTCTGGCTGGGCCAGTATTAATCCTCTCCATTCAGACTAGACTTGTGTTTCAGCCTGATGGCTTCCAAGGGTGATTTCTGGATGCCAGGAAATTATAGAGTTCAAAGGAAAAATAAAATAAAATATACCCCTTCTCTGCCTCCAGATCAACGCCCACAGGAACTCTCTGGAGATCCCTTCAGCACTTAGATCACTGCTCTGTGGCTATTCCTTTGACATTGGTATTGAACGATTTGTCTCCCCACTGAACTGAGCCCCTTGAGAACAGCAACTCTGTCATTTTCCACTTTGTGCCCCCCTGTGTTGGGTTGAATGGCAGCCCCCCCCCCCGGAAAGTTGCAAGAACACCTACGTGTGCATGCAAAGTGATCTTATTTAGAAAAAAGGATCTTTGCAGATATAATTCAGCTAAGATCTGCAGATGAGGTCAGTCTGGCTTATCCAGGAGGCCCTCAATTCAAAATCAGATATCTGTAGAAAAGATTCATGGAGGAGAACACAGAATACTGGGTGAAGACAGACACGGAGGCTAGAGAGACAAAGTCACAAACCAAGGAACACCTGGAGCCACCAGCAGCTGCAAGAGACAAGGAAATATTCTCATCCAGAGACTTCAGAGGGAGTGTAGCCTGCTGACAACTTGACTGTAGATTTCTGGTCTCCAGAACTATAAGGAAATAAATTTCTGTCACCTTAAAGTTGTCAAGTTTATAATAATTTGTTATAGCAGCCCTACAAAACTAATACACCCTGGTCACACGGTCCCTGGTAGAGAGCTCAAGCAAAGCCTATTTGGGGAATTGAAGATGTGATAAAGCTGAGGGTGTGACTTTATACCTTTTTTCCCATCCCACAGGCAGGGAAGCATCCCTGAAGGCCACTGGACTCTGGCTGACAAATATGCAAGCCTCATTATTCTGGTGTCAACTGAACAATTTGTTCCTTTTAATGAGGTACTTTAACCTCCCTCTGTATTCATTGTCCTGCCCTCCTTGACTTTACTGTAAGTGAATGAATTGACTTTTGATGTATTGCCAGCACACAATAAATTATGAACCTCTTTCTTTAAGGTTGGAGAGGGGAGGAACTCTACTTCCCTGTTCAGTTATTTCAGGCAAGGGTGGGAGCAGGTTTTCTGTGCCAGCAGCATCCTGATTATGATTCAGGATGTGCGGCCTAAGGCAAACAGTTCCTCTTCAAATTCAATCAAATAGGAAGGAGCAAAGGCCCAAACAAGAAAAGCCCGGTTCTCTTTGTGCACACAGCCAAAGGGTCCTGGGAAGCTGGTGAGAGATGACGCCCTATCTCAGGCCAAAGCAAGACTAAGCTTAAAATGGTACTCTAGAAACTTCTGCACGTACTTCCAACAGGTTTCCAAAGCTGGCCGTACAGAGTCGATTCTGGACAATCCCAGATGTACCACCATGGAAATTATTTGTAGGATAAAAAGAGGTCAACCAGAATTCAAACACCTTTTTTTTTTTTTTAAATACCTTCTCCCTAGGAAAAAAAAATTCTACATGCAAACTTCCATGCTGTGGATTGTGACTACCGAGGGCCCAGATGATGGCGTCTGTGGGCATTGTGTTTTGTTGATGTATGGTGCCGCTCACAACAGTGACTTTTCATTCAGTAACTCCATGACCCGTTAATGGATTAAGAAATCAATTTAGTGAGAGATTCCAGCACTTTTGCTAACTTGAAAGAGGACAGGAAATATTGCAGTGAGTCTTGTATAGCAAGAGTTAGTGTTGCATCGTGAAATTCGCTTCAGTCTTTTTATACAGGGATGTGTCACTGTCTTGCTTGAGAGGCACACCCCACTGTGAGTTATGATCCAAAGTGTGTGAAAGCCACTGTCTTAGAGACTCTATTTCACTCACCCAGAAAGTTCTCTGTTCCCTCACCTGTGCTCCCACCCCAGCCTGAAATAACTGAAACAGGGAAGTAGAGTTCCTCCCCTCTCCAACCTGGGTCCCGCCTGTGTCCCACTCTTAAGACCACTATTTGCAGTTAGAATAAGGAGCTCAATTAATGGGAACAGTTCACCACACACCTTGTGTTTGAGTCAGTTTTTCATTGATGTGACCAAAATACCTGACATGAACAACTTTGAGGAGGAAAGATTTATTTGGGCTCACAGTTTTAGAGGCTTCAGTCCACAGTTGACCACTCCAAGGCAGAAACATCACAGCAGAAAGGCCTGGAGGAAGAAAAATGTTCCAAGGAGCAGAAAGAGAGACAGGAAGGGACCAGGGACAGATAGAGTCCCCAAAGCCACACCCACGGGGACCTACTACTTTCAGCTTTGCACCACCTGCCTACAGTTACCAACCCATAGTCCATTTAAATTATTAATCCAGTAAATGAATTAATCCTCTGATGAGGTGACAGCTCTCACAATTCAATCATTTTCTAAAAGCCCCACCTCCAAGCCTTATTGCCCTGGGGAGCATATTTTTAACACATGAGCTTTGGGAGATATCCCAGATCCTTGTGATCCTTGAGAGTGGTGCTGGCATGTGAAATCAAGCTTGTGTCCATACCCCTGCGTGTGTTCCTCCAGCTAAAGTCACACCATGCCTGAGGCTTGTCCCCCCTACACCTTGGTGGGGCCTCACATGATTCCCTTCCAACCCCTGGGGCCCACTCTTCCTCTTCTGTAGCCTGAGTGACTCCATAGCCTTTTGCAATTACTCTGAAACAGAAAACCACCCATGGAGTTCCTAAAGTCCCTGAAGTAGGGCAGAAATCACCTTAATACCTTTGACTACCCATCTTCTTTGTCTTTCTGTACCAATGGTCTGATTCCCTCTTTGCCATTTTGCCCAAAAGACAGTCACGCTGGCTTCCATAAAGGACTCTCTTTCATTCACCAATTTGCTGACTTTCTCAGCCTCATGGTCCAATGCTCTGGCAAACATCCCATCACTGGGCCCTGTCCCCTGCATGCCTGTCTCATGGATCAGCTATGGGCTTTCTGATCACACATAAAGACTATAACTACAGATTTCTGATGGCACTTAATTAAGAACTACAACTAGTTCCACTGAGTGGCATAGACTGGAGCATGTCCCTGGGCATCAGCAGAACTGGGCCCAGGTTTTGGAGCTGAAGCTTTATTAACAGTTGACCTTGAGCACATTGTTTAGCAGAAGTAAAGCCAGCTTCACCCATGAAATCAAAAATAATACTAATACCTATCTCAAGGGAGTAGTTGGAGTCTATTTTTTAAAAAGATTGGTTAAAGTTTCTGCAATGAGTCTTTCATATGCAGCTTATGAATGGACTTTTTTTTAAAAAAAAAAAAAAAGGCTTTGTTCTTGTAATGCCTTCTGAAATCTATATTATCTAGGAAAACTGTACAAAACTAACATTCTGAAAACTATGTGGAGTTTACTAAATCAAATAATTGCTGACAACTTAGAATGACAAGAAGTAGGAAGGAAGGGAGTGGGGGAGGGAAGGAAGGAAACAGCCCTTAGGGTCGGCATCCTGCAACTGGCCCACGGAGGTCTTCTCGTCCTTGTGTGAACATCACCCCATGTGCCTCTTCTTGCCAGCAGTGTCGCCTGGTTTGACAGGACTGCAAATCTATTTCAGGACTGCTGCAGAAGACACTGCACTCATTCTCTTTCTAGTACATACCAGAGAAACTGCTCCAGAGCCCACCTTCACCAAGATTGTATTTGAACGGAAGTTTACTCTCTGCCTAGGACAGGTCTTCCTTCTCAAGTGGCCATGGATGATGTGGCATCAAAAAAATACACAGTGGTTTTTGTTTATTTTTTTTTTCAGGACTTTGAGGATTGAACCCAGGGGTGCTCAACCACTGAGCCACATCCCCAGATTTTATTTGAAGACAGGGCCTCACTTCGTTGCTAAGTGCCTCACTTAAGTCACCGAAGCTGGCTTTGAACTCACAATCCTCCAGCCTCGGCCTCCCAAGCTGCTGGGATTACAGGCATGTGCCCATGTCCAGCACCACAGTGGTTTTTAAATGGTTTTTAAGCCCTTCAGGGGGTTATCTATAGCACATCAATAAAAAATATTAATATTCACTTTTTAAATGGTAAAAAATGTAAGTAGATAAGGTAGAGAAAAAGTAATAAAAGTTGTTAATATGTTAAAATGTTTTAAGTTTACCAAGTCGGTAAGTAAAGAAGTACATATAAGCAAAACTAAAAATCCACATGCTCTAATCAAATTTGTAAATATTGATTACAAAAAGATGAAGATAATTAATGTTAGCATAGAAATGATAAGTCAGACATTCTTCTATGCTGGTGGGTCTAGAAACAATAAAACTTTCTGAAAGTAATTTGATAACATAAACCAATAATTTTAGAAGTTCCACGCTCTCTCAATAGTAATTTAAATTCCAAGAATATACCAAAGGGAAATGATCAGATACATGGGCATGGTAACATCTAGACATAGTGTTTTTTTTAAAATCTCATCACAATGAATAGCAACCTAAATATCCAATAAGGAAGTTGATAAAGAAATGAGGGTTGATCAATATGGTGGAAAGTTAGAAAGAAATGTAAATTATGTTTTGAAAATTGGCATGGGAAAATGTGGGGTTCCAAACCATGCACTCTTCTAGAGAATATTAGTGATTCTCAGAAAGTAGGAAGGTGGGATGGAGGGAAGACAGTGATCATGGTTACAGAAGTTGATGGACTCCTTTCCTAGAGAAATCTGTGAGCTGTCACTGTTCAATATCTGGATGATCTATGTGGAGGTGGTTACATGAGTCTTCTTATACAATAACATCCCACAGAACTAAGTACACACACACACACACACACACACACACACACGAGTATATGCAAAAACGATGAAATCTGAATAAGGTTCCTGGATTCTGTCAATACTGATTTCCTGGTTGTGATATTGTACTATAGTTATGCAAGATGTTACCACTGGGGAAAACTAGAAGAAGAGTTTGCAAGTTCTCTTTGTACTGTTTCTTACAATTTCAAGTAAATCTACAATTATCTTCAAATAAGAAGTTGTTAAAAACACAAAACCCTGCTGGGCACAGTAGTACACACCTGTAATCCCAGCCACTCAGGAAGCTGAGGAAGGAGGATCACAAGGTCGAGGCCAGTCTCAGCAACTTATTGAGGTTCTGTTTATAAACAAAAAGGGGCTGGGGGTGTAGCTGAGTGTTTAAGTGCCCCTGTGTTCAATCCCAGAACCACCCCCCCAAAAAAAACCTTTCATATAAAATGATCCAAATTTGGTGAAAATATAATATAATTAGAAATATAGATTTTTTAAAGTTTTTTTAAAAAAATACACTAAAATATTGGGTCAGGGTTATAGCTCAGCTGTAGAGATTTTGCAAGGTTCTGGGTTTGATCCCCTAGTACCACACACACACACAAAAAAAAAAAAAAAAAAAAAAAACATGGGCCACAATATTGACAGTGGCTCTCTCTGCATGGTGGAATCATACATAAAGTTATACTTGCATGTATTTCCCTACTTTTAAATTGGGCGCTTTTCTCATTGTCTTCTACTCACTGTCATGTTGTGCTGGGATTCTGTCAGTGAGGGATGAGTCACGCCCACACGCTTAGCTGTCAACTGCCTATATGAAGATGCATGTACCACCGTGATTTCAGACTCACTCAGAGATGAACAGTTTGGGGGAAAATGAATAAAGGCAATATGGCATTATGTTAAGCCCAAAGCCTTGCACTTAGTGGGTATCAAATAAACTCTAGTAACAGGGGAACAGAATAAGCAGTAAATTTTTCCTGGAATCGGATGGACAAGAATCCCATGGCAAGGAAGGTTCCATGGAGAGGTTGGTACTTGACCTGGAGCTCAACAGAGAGGCTGCCTGTGTGCAGTGATGGAGGGTGGAGGGGAAGAGCGCCAGTAGAGCCAGGCATTTCTCACAGGCATCACAGAGATGTGTCCTTTGGCCTCACTGGCCTGGTAGATTCTAAGTGCTCATTTCAAGCCACACTGGAACCTCCATAAATACTTATCTTCCTTTCTGAGGCTGCATAAAACAAATGGAGGCATTGGACGCTTGGGTCATGCCACAAGCAGCCCAGACTTCCTAAGGCAAGGATGATGGCATCTGCATGTCCAGCTCTTGTTCGTGGTTTCATCTGGCACTTCTGATGGTCATCATGAGGTGCAGGTACTAAAATTACGGGTTCCAAATAGTTAGGGGCCAATGTCTTTTCTCCTGGCACATCAGATTTCCATAAGAGTTCCTGGGCAGTCTTGTGAATTTTTATTTGTATAGACTCCTAAATTTCACTAAAAAGAAATTAAGTCTTTTTTCTAAAAAAGAAGAAAAAAATGACTGCTACTCATCTTGTAATTGCACAAGATTGACTATATGTATTTTTATTTTTGTTTTTTGGTGCTGGGGATTGAACCCGTGCATTTGCTAAACTATGCTAAGCATGTGCTCTACCACTGAGCTACATTCCAGCCCATGTTTACTGTATAAAAGCCAATTCTATTTTGGCTTCTCATTGTCTTAGGGTGTGTGTGTGTGTGTGTGTGTGTGTGTGTGTGTGTGTGTGTTTATATTAACATCAGTGTTGAAAGAGTTATTTTCTAAGAGAAAGTTCTTACCTTATCAAATTCTATAATGCTTTGCTTAAAACCCCTTTCAGAGTATAAAGAAAACCCCTACTAATCAGCACCAAGGATCGCATTTCTTTCTGTAGCATCCATTAAAGTAGTACCTTGTTGACTTTCCCCTAGAGACCAGGAAACTCCAAGTTTAGAATCTAGACAAGACCACCCTGGTTATGTTGCAATTATCTTTCAGTAACATGATCTTTTCTGGTTCACAGATTCCAATGACATTTGAAGGGAGGAATGGTGAATCCATTAGGAAGCATTCATATATATATGGAGTGGATTCTGATGACTCCTTTTAGAAATCTTTGGCTACTATGTTTAGTATTTTATTTGCATTATTTTCTGGTACCCCCAATGCTAATGTAGCTACTGACTGCAAAACTCAGAAGAGATGCAGACAGGATTGGAAGGGCTTGTTTGTTGTTTGTTTTGATCCAAAAAGCTTGTCAACTCTGAGGAGAGCATTTCTCCAGGAATGTCACATAGCCTCGTCCTGCCTTAGGGGAAAAGCACTAAACTAAGTTGAATCTTTAGTTTTATCACTGGCTAGTTCTGAGTTTAAATATTTTCTTCCTCCATTGTTTCACTGGAAACCAAGAATACTCCCCAGCATGGTGGGGATGAAGTGAGACTGTATGCAAAGGTGCTGGCTACCCAGTCAAGAGTGACAGAGACAGAGGACTCCTGACTGGCGAGTACCTGCATGCTGCAGGAGCTGGCCAAGCATTGCCAGAAAGATCCTACACTTCCATTTGTATGGACAGGATGCTGTTGATTTCTTATTAGCAATACAGTACTTCCTGTTCCAGAAAGCGGAAGGAGGGTTTAATTTCTTACGGTATCAAGGTTTCTGCCTGCCTGACCTGGTTTACTCTGATATCTACATCAAATCAGAGCTCTCTCCTCTTCCCTCTCTCTACCTTTCTTCAGAGACAATGTGATGAGGAGGGCCTGCCTCCCCCCAGGTATATTTTTTCATGTTCCAAATGAACAGGATCCTGAAATGTCAAGCAGTTTGTCAAGAGAATTGATTTGGAGGCTTTGAGGGAGGTTTGGGCATTTTGGTTTTGTTTTTTTATAATCCAGGGTCTCTCCTTTATTCAACACTGGATAAAAAGGAGTTAAAAATTGTTCCTGGATAAGGCCACAAGGTTCACAAAGCCGGCTGAACCACAAACACCTCCCCTAAGGCCTGACGCCCTCCTGCCTCCTCTGAGTTGGTTGGTCTGAAAGTCTAGATTTAAAGGATTCCTTCCTTTGGGCACTTTGAAAAAAAGCATAATTAACACTTATGCAGAGGTTTATGATACAATGGAATCCCATACAACAGGAGTCAGCAAACTATGTCCTGCGGGAGATTAGTACTTGCAACAGAGACCACACATCCTGGAAATTCAAAGACGTTTCCTGGCTGGTCCCTCACTAAGGGACCTGAAGCACATACCACATGAATCTTGCAGCCACCTGCCAGAAGCAGCTTCTTGTTCTGAGAGCCACATGGGCTTCATGTGAACAAGTGTGTGAGATTCTTCTGGAATATTACCTTCCAAGAATCCCAACTCCCCGGGTAGAAGGAATAGGAGCAGGAAACTCTAGGGATGAGGTTTGGAAAAGTGACCGAAAAGAGTTAAGTGGAGAAAAATTCAGAGCATTCTTCCAGAACAAGATGCCCTGGCGTGGACTATAGCTCCCTGGGCAGCTCCTCTCTCACACAGGTCCCTCAGCTTCCACGTGCTGCGGTGCTGCTCAAGGGAGGCCCTCGACAGTTTTCAACAACCTCGCATGGATGGTTTGATATCATCCATGATGAGTGCGTTTAGGACCGGGAAGTCAGCAAATGCCACAAATCAGAGCTCTCTCCCCTTCCCTCATCCCAGAACTGTTCCTGATCATTTTCTTCCTCCATCAAACACATACAAATGTTCACAGGTCATACAAATGGGTACAATACCCCATCTCTCTCCTGCTGCTGAGCATTGGCTACTGACAGCTTAAGTCCAAGTCCCCCTCTAGGAACTGCCTTCAACTAAAGGGACTGTCAGAGCCCCAGCCTGCTCCCTTCCCTGGGGCAACCTTCTTGAACAACTTAGTTCATTCCCAGAGTGAGAACATGGAGCCCATTTCATGCAGAACTCCTGCTCCAAAGATCTCAAGCCACTGAGGGAGAGGGAGAGGGGGAGGGGAAGAGAGAGAGAGAGAGAGAGAGACTCATTTGCCCACCAACTGCTTTCTTTATTACCCATCTTGAGGTATGTGCTTCAGTTATTATTATTTTTTAACTTTTTATTTTATTTATTTATTTACTGCTTAAGGTCTGTTTTTTTTTCCTAGATTATTTTTCTCAGATGAAATACCTGAATGTGATTCAGATATATAAACTTTCTTTTTTCCACCCTGGCCAGCAAGAGGAATTTTGGCTGGGTCCAACAAAAAGACATAATTTTTCTGGGTCCAACACAGATATAATTTCTCTCCCTCTCCCTCTCTCTCTCCTCCTCCCCCCCACCCCCACCCACCCTCACAAACACACACACACACAAAAAAAAAAAAAAAAAAAACAAAACTTTTTTTTCTTTTGGTACCAGTGATTGAAATCAGGGATGCTCAACCACTGAGTCACATCCACAAGTCTTTTTATTTTTAAATTTTGAGACAGGATCTTGCTAAGTCACTGAAGCTGGCTTTGAACTTGCCATCTTCCTGCCTCAGCCTCCCAAGTCCCTGGGATTACAGGTGTGTGTCTCCATGCCCAGCCTGATGAGTTCTTTTTAAACCTGGGGTCCAAGTCTTTTTCACTCAGGGAAATTATCTTCTTTCATTCATTTAATTATTCCCTCCCGGGGACGGGGATGTGGCTCAAGCAGTAGCACGCTCGCCTGGCACGCGTGAGGCCCGGGTTCGATCCTCAGCACCACATACAAAGATGTTGTGTCTGCCGATAACTAAAGAAAATAAATTTAAAATAAATAAATTTAAAATAAAATTCTCTCTCTCTTTCCCTCTCTCACTCTCTCTTTAAATAAATAAATAAATAGATAGATAATTATTCCCTCCCCACCCCCTGCACCCCCTGTTCATTTTCCTCTGTTTTCTGGAACTGCTCGTGACTTCCTAGGCCTCCTGGCCTCCTTGACTCTTCTTTGCCCTCATGGTTTCCTTCTCTGCATTCATATTCTGTGTCTGAGATGCTCCTGCACTTGCTCTTCTGGACCAACTTTAATTCATGCCATGAGTATTTTAGTTGAAAACATGTCTGAGCTCCAGGAAGTCTTTTTTTATGTTTTCGATGCTGGGTTGGGGTATCCTTCCAACTTTTCTTTCTGGTTACCTCTTCATTGTCTGTTCCTCCCGCATGGTTTCCTCTCTGGGCTGTTTGGTGGGTCTCTCTCTTATCAGGCTCCCTGCCTGTGGACCCTGTAGGATTAGGGTGTTTCTATTGTCTTTGAAGCTCAGGGTCAGCTCCTGGGTTTCCTTAAGCTACAATGGTCCCACAGGTATGGGGAGGGACAGCCTCTGTGGGCCATCAGCACAGCCGCACAGAGGGGGTCAGTCCCAGTCAAGGCACCAGGAGGAAGGAAATCTCTCAGCTCCCCTGCTTCCCCAAGTTCAGCTTCTCCTCAGCAAGGTGCCTAGGGGACCCACTCACTAATTCCATGGCAACCCTTTTCCTCAAGTCCATGAATCTAAGAGGGCCAAGCCCAAGGCCAACACTGTTGGAGCCTCACTTCCAAGCTTCCACCCACAGGCTGCCAGGGGAGAAAACCCCAGCTGCCTGCATCAGCTTCCCCCAGAGGCCAGCTGGCCCTTGCCCTCCCAGGCCCTCCCTCCATCACTCCCAGCGGTTGCCCCATCAGAAGCACCAGGCTGGTGATGGGAGTCGAGGGCCTCCAGGGTACCATTTAGGAAAATCTATCCCACCTCCAGTCTCTCAATATAACTAGAGGACACACATGATCTGCTGCCCCTGGCTGAAGCATTTACCACTGAGACGATTGAACTCTTTGTCTTCCTCTGATTTCTTTGAGGAAGTCCTTCAAAGTTATGTGCATTAATTAATATCTTTGAATAGTGGAATTTACTTTAAAACTATGTTCATTGGAAATATATCTGGTTGAAAAAGGCAGGAGTGTGTGTGTGTGTGTGTGTGTGTGTGTGTGTGTGTGTGTCTTCTACATCCATAGATATATTAAACACACCCAGAAAAAAAAGTTTGCAAGTATAAAACCAAATTTTTATCTGTTGATCACACAAATAACATTATTGTCTTTTGTTCTCATATCTAAATTGCCTAATATTTCTTGTATGGGAAGGATAAAAGAATTCTTCTGTTCAGTTGTTCATTCATCAAAATGCACTATAAAATGCTGTTTGGTTGTCACAGGTATGTCACAGGTATGTTCATGAAGAAGAGAAGGTGTGCGTCCCTTGGCCCGTCCCTCTTAGTATCTGGAAAATGAGAGCCCCTTGTGAGGAGTGTATTCTCAGTGGACTGAGCAGCTATTAGTAACCTGTGGGGACAAAGGAGGACCACAGACAGAAGCTTCTTGCCCAGAGCCATCCAAGACACCCTCGGTGGACCCAGACCCAGAATGAAGTTCAGAGGCAAAGATTAGCGACCCTTGAGTCCCCAGTTATCCCCAACTATCCAGTACTGGCCCAAATAAACTGGATGGTCTCTCAGAGCAGAACCATTTCCAGTTTATACTGAATGTCCAGCACCAGGCACATTGCCTGGCACTTGGTAGCTCCTCAGTTAAACACTGGTTGAATGAATGAATGCATGACTTTTCTGCTCACTTGATAATATAGGACATATTAGTAGATGACTTGCTTATTTTATAGCCAGCTTTGGACTTGCAATTCTATCTAATTGAGGTACCAAAATTTAAGTTGCATAGGATAATTTCAGCTAAAGAAAAGGGGTTCACATAGTGATTTGTTTAGGGAGAACTCAGACCCTACTGGTTCACATAGGAGGCTTCCTTTCAAGAGCTAGGTTCCCAGTTCCACAAGGCTTTTGTGTAATTCACTTGGGAGCTATCCAGAGTTAAAAGGTTGTGCCCATTTCTAACTTTATAGCCTTCTTACCTGGAGAAAGAATAAAATGCTTGAAATTAAAACAAACAAAAAACTAGGTTCCCTGTCTGTGGACATGACCAAGAAGGAACTGCCTATCTCCTGTGGGACCCCAAATGGAAAATGTCTGTGCTGGCCATGAGGAGAGAGCAGATGCACTCCCAGAATCCTTCTAATTCAAACTTTATGGCAAATGCAATTCCTGCTTGAGCAATCTTATGCAAATTTGTTTCTTTCTTCCAAAAGAATTCTTTGAGGCTGCCAAGTATGATTCAAGGGAAATGTCGGGTGTGTCCTTGTAGCACCCCTCAAGAAAGCCTCCAGTGGGCACCCTGGGACTGGTGAAGCAGAGTCTTATAGACTTGGCACCCTGTTCCCTTCCACCGAATCTATCTGCAAGATCCATGCTCAGGAAGACCAGCTGCAGGATGCGGATCTTCCAAGAACTGGCAACAGATACTGCAGGAGCATCCTCAGCTCAGGGGTGATTGACGTTAGAGATATGGTGTGAGCAGAGCCAGGAGGGGGTCTCTGTGATTGCTTGGTTGATCCTAGGTAAGTCCCAAAGTGTGACCAGCCAGCCAGGAAGCAGCAGCTATTTAACAAGGCGCACAAAAGGCTTGCGATGGTTTAAGAACCAGAGTAGCCACCCCAGTGCGCATACCAACTGGATACCAACCCAGCTCTGAAACCACTTCTGAGCAGCACTGACCCTCTGGCAGAGACGACAACCCCACTGCTGCAAGCCACATTTTATGGAGTTCTTTTATTAGTCTCTCATGTAACCCATTGCCATATCATAAAATTAAACACCCCATTCTGTACATCCAGTCCGCTGACTCCTCGAGCCCTGATTAGCACTGGGCGATTCCCGCTGGGGGTTGTATTACAGTAACTTTAGAACTGGCAGAAAAGGCATCTTTACTAGGAGCTGTCGGATCCTTCTGGACTGGCTCAGTTGGTGCTGGAGGCGCAGTGCATCCTGGGTGTGTCCACCTTTCTCCAGGTTCTTTAACAGCTTCCCTTCAGTCTCTCTGCAACTTTCACTCCTATTCCTTCCCCTCCTCCCATGGAATCCCTTTCCTTTTCCAAGCTCCCTTGGCCTCTTGGGAGGACTTAAGAGACTGGGTGGCGGTGGTAGGGTGGGGGTGGGGGGTGTTCAAATGCTTGCCTAAAGTCATTGGTCAGGGTAGCCCCAACTCACCCCGGAGAATAAATTTAGCCTGTGGGTGACATCCCAGGTGGAGAAGTTATCTTTAGCCTGGCAGAGGTGGGGAGTCAGTCCAGGCCATGGTGCGAACCACAGGGGGAGGAGGGGAAGGAGAGGAAACTAATACTCCAGACCCAGACAGCGACAGCGGCACTCAAGCGTGCTCAGGTGGCAGAGAACTAAAAGTCACAATGTGCTTCCTGAAACATGAGGCTCTTCCGGGAACACCCGGGAATAATGGCCTGTTTCATTCCACCCCATGAACTAAGAACAATTTTAATAGCAGAAAATATGGCTGCATTATGGGCAAGCAGTGGAAAACCACAGGCACACGTGTTCTTTGCAAAAAGCCGCAAACGCAGCAGGATCCCAGTTTCCAAGATTTCCCATTCATATCTGCTTGCGGCTTGTTCATTAGTTTTGTTGCCTGCAGGTGTAAAGGTTTAAGAATTAAGAAAAAAATGTATGGAAAAAATTTACATGGAAAAATTACATGATCTGAACTAAGGGAAAGATCACTATGATTGGATTTTTTTCTTTTGGGGGATATCAGGGATTGAACTCGGGGCACGAGTCCAATGAACCACATCCCAAGCCCTATTTTGTATTTTATTTGGAAACAGGGTCTCACTGAATTGCTTAGCCCTTGCTTTTGCTGAGGCTGGCTTTGAACTCGAGATACTCCTGCTTCAGCCTCGTAAGCTTCTGGGATTACAGACAGGCACCATCTGGCCTATGATTGGATTTTTAAAGCCGGGCCACCTCAGTCCAAGACAGGAATACCAAGGGTTGAGCTTGGAAAGCACTCCTATTACAAGAAAAGCAGTAGACTTTTCCTTAGACTGTCATAATTTGTCTTGCTATCATCCTGAGATAAGAAATCCTTCCTTTTCACTAAAAACCCTTCCTGCTATAGTTTATACACAAAGCATCCTGTTTGGTCTTCCTTATAAAACAACTGGTTAGAATCTTTTCTCAAAACATCTGACACTTGCTGGTTATTATTAGAGGGTAGCTAGGTCCTGGGTTGAACCTGAGCTGATCTTGGATGTGTCTGAGCATGTCTGACAACTGTGTGAGAGGCGCAGAGCCTTCTGGGAGGTAACCTGCTCTGTGGGAAAAGATTTGAGCGTCCAGAGCTGACTCAGGAAGACTGTACTGTTCATAGGAGAAGAGCAACTAATTTTCAGTATCCTAAGGGTCAAACATGCTCAGACTCATATCTGAGTGCTGTTAGGAGTGAGGAGGGCATAAGAAAAAAACTAGGAAGACCATTTGTGGGGAACCTGAGCATAGACAGTTGAATTGGGGATCTGCTATTGGAACATTATACAGCAGGGAAAAGGGTGAAGACATTTCTTTTCCATATTCCACAGTGCTCTGGCTCCAGTGTGTCTGTGATGCTGAGCAGCAGCCCAAACACCCAGCAGAAGCACAACTCAAGGGCTTCTGGGACAACTCCAAGGCAGAAAGAGCTGGAAAGCTGTTGGTATAGGCAGGCTGTGGCATGTGGAGGACCACAAAGAAGGTCAAGGAACTCAAATTACTTTAGCACGTACTGCCATAATTAGGTCACTTCTTATCCTTCTCTTGTCTGGATTGAATGAGGCCAGCTCCATTAACTGTTCTAATGACAACACCCTTTATTTTATCAATATATGAGTGCATTTTTGGTTCTCCTGATTCAACTAGAAGTTACCTTACTCATCTCTGTGACTCCTACTCCTACCAAGGTAGAACAGAGTAATGATAGAACATTTATAAATACTTTAATGAGAATCTACCCAACAAAAATTAGTTGATCTCCATCACTTATGCTTTTTATGATCCATCCCAACAGATTGTTGGTACTTGATCAAATGGCCTGACATTACCTAAGTTGTGGTCAACCACACCCTCTTCACCCTTGGGCCAGAGTGGCCTTGTCTAGGTAGCATTTGAGATGTTCAGATTTTATTTCTACACACTTTTCATTGCTGAACATTATTCAGAATGTACAAGACTAATTCTCCCATTCTCAGAGCACCGACAATCAGAATATCACCATCACCATTGCCTGCAAAGTTCAAGACAACCTCATCAGTTTATGATAAAAAATACAAAGTAGTGTCTAGGAAAAGAAAATCTATATGATGGCTGACCTGCAAAGGCAGATGAGGAGGAGTTAAGGAGTCTGGGGTTGGAGGCAGGATTTTTCTTGCATAACCTTTAGAATCATTCTAATGTCTAATTATATGCATTTATTATTTTTACAATTATTTTTTAAATGTCTAGTTGTAAACAAGCAAAAAAAAAAAAAAAGCCAACAAATAACAAGACACATCCCTGACCTCCTGAGCATCGGTCCTGGCAGGTGGATGTAGTTGATGTTCTACCCCATGGCGTCAAACGTCCCCTGTGCCATTGGCCCCAAGGAATGCTTCCCTGACCTCAAGATAGATTATGCAACACCCTGCCTGGATCTCCACCCTCACAACCCTCTTCCCCATAACGGGGGCAACATGACTTCCATTTGTTGACTGGTCGCTAGGCCCCGCCCCAGGACTAATCCTCCTTTCTGTCCTGAGGGATTTTAAGGGTGAGCAGCTTGGGTTGCTCGGTCTCAGCCATCCCGGTTGCTGGGCCTGTTCTAGTCTTGCGTTCTCTTGGCAGACAGTGGTCTAGACTTCTGGTGGGAACACAGATCTCCATTTTTAGCCTCCTTGACTATGACGCAGGTCAAGGGGTAAATAAGACACCTACCCATGTATCTACTAAATGCAGTTACCAAGAACCTCCCTTGTGCCGGATATCAAATCAGGTCTGGGGCAAAATCAGGTCAGAGGGGGAAGACAACACCAGTGTCCTGGAGCCCACCGTCCAGTAATGATGACTAGCAGACGGGACCCCAAGGGCTTCCATGCACACAGGCAGGAGTGCAGCAGGAGGGAAGGAAGGGCTGCTCCCCTCCCCACCTGTGAGAGGCGGAGGAGTCTGGGAGAGCCTTGAGCAGGGCTCTCTCTGTCACTAAGACTTGTGAGGTTCAGGGGTTTCAGCAGAGGCAGGCAGTGGTCCAGATGGAGGAAGTAGTCTCTGAGGCAACTTCATTTTCACAAAACACAAAGGCACTGCCCTGGCGCCCTGGTGTTCCTTGGAGAGCTGGAAGGTGAGAGGAGATGGTCTGAGAATTCAGGACCCCACATTTTTTTTTCTGCTCAAAACTGCTGCCTTTTCCTGTGAAATATGATGTATGAGGAACTATGTAATGTTTTGAACGACCAACAATAAAAAAAAAAAAAACTGCTGCCTTTTCACCACAGTGCCCAGTGAATACCTCCTCTTCAAGACCCCCCTACAGTGACATCTCCCTGAGAAGTCCAGGGACTGTCCCAGGCAGTCCACTGCATTCTCATCATCATCTATTCCAGACAGTTAGGGAAATTTAGAAGTTAAATGAGAAGGCTTTGCCACCAGCGCCTAAGTTCAAATCCTGGCAGGGCCACTGCCTTTCTGAGTCATCATAAGCAAGTCACTTACCCTCCCTGGGCCTCAGTTTTACAATCTGTAAAATGGCCTAATAATGGCACCTCCCCAAGGTCACTGTGAGGATTAAAGAAGATAATGATCCTCCAGCAAGCACCTGCCGGGGTCTTACTTAGAGCACTGCCCTTGTTACTTAGAACACTGGGCCACAGCTGATCTCCACTCTTTCTGTGACTTTGAGGACCCCAGGGCCAGGGCTCTTGATCTCTGCATCTTCCCCTGCAGGACTTTGAGGTATCCCCAATGGAGGGATGTCATTACTGTCTTCTGAAGGGATGGACCAAACATTGTCACTCAAAAGTGGGAAAACAGTCCGGTCCAAAGGAAACACAAAAGCAGACCAGGCAGAGGGGAAGTGGCAGCGTGATCGCGGGGGCTGAGATGTGCCACAAGCCCCGGGGCTGCTTTTCTCTGGCTGTCCCGCTGCCCCGCCCTGCGCTCCGCTCCCCGCCGCCCGCGCCTGGCCGCCTCCCCGGGCCACCGGCCGCAGCCCTGACCTCCTCCCACGCGGGCCAGCGGCGGCCAGCGGCGGGCGGGGCAGGAAGGGGAGCCGGCTGCCGGCACCCAGATCCTTAACTGCAGCTTCCAAGGGCCTGGCTGATCCTAATCAGTGTGGGAAAGCAGCGCCCGGCCCAGCCAGCCGCCGGAGACGCCGCCTCTTTTCATAAACTTTATCGCGGTGCACAGCCCCTGATAAAACACCATAAATAAACGAGCAGCCCCGAGTGGGCCGAGCGTGCGGCTGTCGGGGGCGGCCTGCGCGCACGCCCTGCCCGGGCCCTGCAGCTCCCGGGGGAAATGAATCATGCGCCAAGCTGAAGAGAGATCCCCGGTTCTCCCCCCTCGCCAGACCAACGCCATAAATAAGAACCGCATGCCTCCCCTACCCAGAACCTCTCCTTTTCTTTTGATGCATTCAATAAAAAGCCCAGGAGTTTCCTTGAGGCTGCCTCCACCCCACCCCCACCCCCACCCCCTGTCCCTTGCCCCGGGGAGGGAGTTAGGAGTGTAGTGTTCCCTCTTATCCTCTTGCCTGGGGTCAAGTTCCTGGGGCCTGGGTTGGGCCTGGGCTGGGCTTGGGCGTGTGGCTTCATTATCAAGGGTCCCGTGGCTCTTGCACAACGTACAAGGATTGGAGTTGGGAAGGGAGGGGCATCAGGGAAGGCTTGAGGTCTCTAGTGGCATGTCATGATGAGAAGCTGGTCCACAAAAGTGTCATTGGACAAGTGTAGATGAAGAACCTTGGTACAATTTGGAGACTGAAGCTTGAGGGTGACCTTGGGTATGAAGACAGGGGCTGTGGAGCAGCCCAGAGTGCACCAGCTCACTTTCAAGGTCTGGTCTTTAACCTGGCTACCATCACCTGACTCTGTGGCCCTAAGCAGCCACGGCCTCTCCCTGGACCTCAGTTTCCCCATCTGTCTAATGCTCTCTAAAGAGCTCCTCCTGCTCTCTTACTTGATGGGAAGTAATATCCTTCTGTTCCTGTCACAGTCTTGTCACAGGCCCCTCTGAAGAAACACTGTTATGTCTGCTTGGGAGAAACCTGGCTTGAACAGTTAGCATAAGTGATCCCTTGTGGGTGAGATTAGCACTATATTTGCATCTTATGGAAGCTGAAGAGGTTCAGGGGGCTGCAGCCAGAATGAAGTCAGCCTGTGAGGGGAAAAGATACAAAAACCCAGTAAACTCTAACAAGATCAGCTCAGGGTTCCACCAGCCCCCAGTATAAGCTCCCCTGGGACAGGCTAAAAACACTTTTTCCAGAGCAGTCAAAGGTTTGCTTCAGTGAGAAGCCAGGCTAGCAGGAAAGAAGCTCCTGCAGGATCACAGAACAGAGGCCTCCAGATCAGATTCTCCTTGGTGTGACACTGGCAATATGGGTTGGGAGCTAGCCCCTCCTACCATCGCCTAGAGAAGGAACTCACTCACGAAACAAATGAACAAAGGCCTGGTTCTTCCAAAATCATTTCTGACACTACAACATGTCCCAGGGAACATGTGGCCCAGACAGGCTTCATTTCCTGCTCTCTGGACAGAAGGCCACTCAGTCTTGTTTTCTTCATTTGCATAATGCCAAGAAAAAATGAGTCACATTGAACTGTCATTTGTTAAGAAATATTGGCAAGAAAGAGGTCCCCAACTTCTATTGGCGTTGATTCCTTAAAAAGGAACAAATGCTATCTCAATCACTGATCTATTATTATGTGCGTAGGATCAACTCTCTGAGTCTCAGTTATGCTGTCTGCAGATCCTGATGACTTTGGGGGTTTCTTTCTACTCTTTTATCCTGGGACTCTAACACCTTACCATGAGAATAAAATTTTAAACTTGTCCAAACAGAGACTGGTAAAAGAAACATCTAAATGTGACTTCTCCAAAATAGTTCTTGCTTCCAATTTGGTTTGGTATTGTCCAGAGGGGTCAGCAACTAAGGCAGGGGAGTGTGGGAGGGGCCACATCAAAAAAAGGTAAGGCTGAACATTGATTAGGCCAACTTGCTAATTATTTTACAAGAACAAGATCTGTTAGTGCAGTGGTTCTGAAACTTGTAGAGTCACAGAACTTGTAAAGCTTGATGAACCTCCCCCTGCATGGACCTACAAATATCAACCTGTCTTTGCAGATCATTTCAGAGATTCACAGACTCCTGGAACTCCACTGGAGTTGGTAGGCTCAGGGAGAGAGAGAAAGAGGCCCTTACTGGAGGGAGACCCATATCTATGAGCATAAGCTGCCATGCTTGTCTCTTCAGTTAGATGAACAAAAACCTCCAGCACATGCTTGTACCAGATCAACTAGAACAAAAACATAATCAATTTAAATGTCACCAGATTCAAAGACCTACACAATGTGCCCACAACTGATTTATGGCTAAACTGCTTACCCAGGAAGAAACATTCTGATCCCCAAATATCAAATGATTGACGTGGGATTTCATCTTCACAAAAGCTTGCTAGCGAACCTGTCTTTTTCTTCCCAGGAAAATCCTCTCTATAGATAGAAGGCTCAGCCTTAGGTGTGACTATCGCTGGTCTTCTCTTCTTCGAGAGGCAAGGAGCATCTACACCCTACCTTAGGAGTGTATAGACCTTTGCTTTGCTGTTCTTTAACAAATCTGTGTCATCTTGAAATTCGTTCAGTGGCATATGTCAAGAACCTGCCTGGTAGACCTGAGGTGCCACTGCTCCCTTGGAGGGACCTCCTTATATTCCTGTCCAGTGACACACCCAAAGACCTTATTAAGAATCCCTGCTCTGGAGGATAATACAGCGTTGAGCATCTGTTTCCTAATCTGTAGAGAGGAAATACCACGGCCCCCATCCAGCAGGATAAAAACACAGCAGAAAAAGCAGGATAAATAAATGGGCTCTCAAAACCTATTGGTTCTCTGCCTGGAAGACACGTAATATTGATGTGGTTCTATTACCATCATCTGCCATAGTCATTCTGTATTCTACTTCATGGGATGTAAATTTCTTTGCAAGACAGAAGCAGCCCTGTCTGTGAAATTCCCGAAACAACCCCTTCTGGTAAGCCAGCACTGTAAGTTTTCATACTTGCCTGTTAGAAACATAACGAGTCCCCACGGAGACCAAAGGGAAGGCAGGAGGTAGCTCTGCAGACTCTCAAAGGGTAATAATTGCAGGGGCAGGAATGCACCAAATGATACCCTTGTGGCTTTGAAAGTCAATGTAACTTTCCAAAGCATCGTCTTTTCTCCCAGAGTAGGTTACAATGTTAGAGAAATTAACTTAAACAAAATCAAGGTTTAGGGGAAAAGCTTTTAATGAAGTTATCAGCTAATATATTACATACAGTCTGTCTGCTCGGTGCAAGGAACCAAACCTTAATTTTTATGTCATCAGTAAGATGAAGGAATTCGATTAGATGTCATCATTCTTAATCTTCCTGGGTTCACAAATCCTTCGAAAATAAGATATAAGCTCTAGTTCCCAGTCCCAGAAAATATATGTAACTCTCACACATTTTACTTACAATTTTGGGAAGTCACAGAACCCATTTTGGACCACCAGATTCAGAGGAGCTGAACTATGCACTCCCTAGCATCCCTTCTACCTTAATTGACTTCCAGTGATTAAGGAGTGGCCTTGGGCACTCCTCAGAGCCTCTGCAAGCACAGGAAGGAGCAAAGTGTTCTTTCTCCAGATGCTGTGAAAATCACCATGCTTTAAACACCCAATCAAGGGTGTGTTTGGAAAGCACAGTCCAAATAAGCAATCCTTCAGGGCCATGGCACAAAACTATAACTGGATGATATTTCCCTGGAAGACAGGGATGGGAAGGATGGGAAGCCTGGATAGCGCAGGATAAAGACTGGGGTGTGGTCAGAACCTGCTCAGGCCTTCAAGAAGCCAGTGCTCAGGGGGCTCTAGAAAGCCTGGGAGAGCAGCAATCCTCCTCCTGTGAGAAGCCGCAAAGGGAGCAAGGTGGCTTCCCGACAAGTAGAGGTGCTTGTCCTGTGGCATCTGAAGCTAACCTTACAGTTCTCCTTTAATATTCACCACCCCTCCCTGGGAGGGGATGACTAGGGTTCTTCTCTTCATTGATATCAGCTTGGCTGTGGTGTTTGCCCAGTGAAGTGAGCAGAAGTGGCACCCATCATTTCCAGGCCCACGATCTAAGAGTCCGCTCAGGGTTCACAGTGTGCTCTTTTCCCTGCCACAAGGCTGGCGATAGTTTCCACCCATTGCTCCATCATCCTGGCCCAGGCAAAGTGACCTGGAACAGTGCCATCCATGGTCAAACTGTCAAGGCTCAGGTGAGTGTAAGAAAACATTTTCAGGGCTTTAAGCCCTTGCAATTCTGGAGTTGCTTGTTACTGCAGCAGAGCCAAATATAACTTACTGATACTCCATCCTCCTTTGGAAAAGAAGAAAGGTGGGTGTTCAGAGCAGTCCTCAGTAACGTGCTGCTGATTAGAGGCCCAGCCAAAGTCAGCAAGTCCATGTGCACACTCCTTCTCATAGATATTGTCAACAGTACACTTCCTATCCACTATCACCTGAGTCCCTTGGAGCTCAGGGAGGAGCCAGTATGCCATAATTCCTCCTGATATGCCACTCGAAGAGGGTTGAATGGTGAGTTCCAAAAGATAGCCCAAGTTCTGCCCTTATTTGGAAAAGGGTCTTTTTATATGTAATTGAGTTAAGATTGTCTGGATGAACCTTTTCTGGGTTACCAAGTTGCACCCTAAATCTATTGACGAGTGTCCTTATAAGATTAAGAGGAGGGCTGGGGATATAGCTCAGTTGGTAAAGTGCTTGCCTCATTTGCACAAGGCCCTGGGTTCAATCCTCAGCACCACCAAAAAGATTAAAAGGAGAAGGCAGAGTAGAGCCTGGAATTATGGAACCACAAACCAAAGAACACCTGGAGCCACCAGAAGCTCCAAGAATCAAGGAGGATCCTCCTCAAGAAGCTTAGGAGAGCCTGCTGACACCTTGATTTCATACTCTGGAACTGTGAGAGAATAAATTTCTATTGTTTTCACCCAGTTGATAATAATTTGTTTCAGCAATGATAGAAACAAATTAATGGTTCACCTTAGCAAAATGTCTTTTCCTGAGCTTCTCTATTCCATAGAATTCTTAAAGGCAGGAGCTGCAAACCAGTATGCTAATGGACTAGGAAGAAAGCCGACCTTTCTCTCTCCTGTCCCCAGGGCAGGCCTTCAATTATGCTTAGATGGGGAGAAGGCCAGCTCACAGAACCTGACTGGTCTACTTCCTCCCAAGAGGAGGACACCAGCCCCCAGAGAGGCTGAATCCTTGATTATGGACCATGCAGGAAGTAATGCTCAAAATAAATAGATCCTGGAATCAAAGCTCCAGGGAAAGCACACAGAATTTTACTCTTGAGAATGGAGAGACAGCATGGAGTCCAACTTCTTCAGGCAGAGTTTTTAGAAGTATAAGAAACTTCAAGGATTTGGTATATTTGTGTATTATTATTTTTATTTTTAATTTGTTCTAATTAGTTATACATGACAGTAGAATGCATTTTTGACATATTGTACACAAATGGAGCACAAATTCTCCTTCCTCTGGCTGAACACGGTGCAGAGTCATACCGGTAGTGTAATCATACATGTATACAGGGTAATAATTAATGTCTGTCTCATTCCATCGTCCTTCCCATCCCCACACCCCCTTCCCTCCCCTCACTCACCTCTGCGCTATCCAAAGTTTCTTCTTTCTTCCACACCGCACCCCCAAGATGGATCAGCATCCACTTATCAGAGAGAACATTCGGCCTTTGGTTTTGGGGGGTTAGCTTATTTCACTTAGCATGATATTCTTCAGCTCCATCCACTTACCTGCAAATGCCATAATTTATTCTTCTTTAAGGCTGCGTAATATTACATATATATGTACATTTTCTTTATCCAATCATCTGTTGAAGGGCATCTAGGTTGGTTCCATAAAAGTTTAAGTATTGTGAATTGATCTGCAATAAACATTGATGTGGCTGCATCACACTGGTCAAATCTGGGACAATCTATTTATCAAAATAAAGTGATAGCAATCAATTGTAACCATGGAATAAAGTAGGAATCTGTAAGTCCACACTGATACCTACAAATAAATGGAGAGAAGAAAAAGCTTTTTTCTAATTGTAAAATGCCAGCTCATAAGTGAAAACATGAAATTAGAAGAACAATCATTCAATAACCATCATAGTAATAATTAATTCAGTCAAGAAATCTCAGTAGTTATTTAAAATAGTGGATAAAATTTTAAAAAGAAATGTGAAACTTGCAGTTTCAGACCACTTCCATCCAAAAATCAAAACTTCTTTTTAGTACTGAGATGGAGCCCAGAGCCTCCAGCCTGGTAGGCAAGCGCTCTACCGCTGAGCCACATTCCCCTCCCCTGGAAAATTCTTAGTAACTAAAACCAGAAAAGTAGTAACTTACAATGAAAAAAATTGAAAAACACCATCTTAATTGATTGATCAAAGCAGTATCACCAATGGCAGATTAAACTGAAATCACCTGCCACCTGATCAGACCCAAAGGGAACACAGCATCATGTTAGTGCTTTTCCTGCCAAAGCAATATGACCTACATGGAATCCAGAGGAACATCAAACTAATCCAAATTGAGGAACTTGCTACAAAATAAATAATATTTAAAAAGTGTTAAAGTTATGAAGTCAAGGAAATTTTGAGGGACTGTTCTGAGTGAAGGAAACTAGAGAGACAACCAAATGTGACAGGTGATCCTGGATTGGATCCTTTGCTGTGCCACACAAAGCTTGAGTGACACCTGAGGATTATGGGTAATGAATTCAATGTTAATTTTCTTGCTTTGATGATTGCATTACAATTATGAGGGGGAATGTCTTTGCTTCTAGGAATTAGACATCCAGGTATCAGGCCTAGGGGTGGAAAAAAAGTCTTTTTGTACTATTTCTGCAACTTTTGTGTAAGTAGGAAATTATTTAAGAATAAATAATTTAAAGAAACCCCGAGACAAAAACAAATCAAAATAGAGAGAATTAAACATATTTTGTTATTTGTTCCAGGAAATAGGCTGCCTCTGTCAAAGGCAGGGTGGTAACCTGTCCGTTGAGACAGCTCAGTACCCTTCTAGAGAACCTTGTGTGCAATGAGTGTCTATAAACCAGTCCTAGGTCCCCGCTAGTGTAAACTGGTGATGTCTGACCATTGTTTATAGTCAACCTTTGGTTAACAGCAGCTCTTTCATTTTACCTTTTAAAATCTGACCCATTCAATGAGAAAATGTTGTGGGGAAAATAAAAAAAAAAAAAAACAAGGATATTGAAAAAGCTTCCATCTAAAAGAACACTTTAATAAATGCTCCTTCAAAAAAAAAAAAAAAATCTGATCCGGTACTATGAATGTTGGTTTTCTTAAAAGGGCACCGGAAATGAAGGTGCTATCTTTCAGTGTGTGAGATGGACAAAGCCAACCCTAGCTCACCACCATATAGGCCAGCAGACCTTCCTGTGCGGTATTCTCCTGTGCACTCTACCGCCTTCCTGCTAGATGATGAAATATTATACAGTGTCTGTCTCTTCTTGTCTCCCCATGCTAGCCACCCTCCCTCCCCCACTGTCCTAATGTACTCAGCACTGTCTGGGTCGATCAGAATGTCTATTTTTCTTACAGACTGTAGGAAATCTACAACACCTCATGAACCTATAATTAAGCTTAATATAACCTGGAGGAAGGTAGGAGAGAAAGTAAATGAAGCCTGTCAATCACAAGAGACGTGGAGTTAGCCTTGCCCTGTTTCCTCTGTGAAAGGCAAGTAAAGTCTCTCTTCATGAAGAGCTCTCTGTGTGCTGGCCCTAACTCGGCTCTCGAATGATTTCAACCCTTCTTTCTCAAAGAAATGCCATGCCTGGGGATGCTTGGACTATTTCCACAGCATTCCACGGGATGTTGCAATGACCCTTCATTCTAAGTGGAACAGGCTGTCCCCAATTCACAAGCCCACTATGTTCTGAAAGTGCTCCTTACCATTATTATTTAGAACTTGGAAATAATGTCACAAATTATAGTTTGATTTCCCAATTAGCCACAGAACCCCCCATAATGAGTGTATAATGTTAACTAACACACACACCCATAGTACAAACGTACAGCAAAAACAATGGCAGGGGAAAGGTACAGTGTATTTCCTGCTTTCATGCATCAGTGAGTTTTTATGAGCTAGCCTGGAAATGTAACTAACCAACACTTTTACATTGTTTCACCAGGAAAAAGCAAATTGAATCCAATTTGGAACTCAGGCCTCTGGACCAGGTCCTGCCTACTCCACAGCTTTTACTCCATCATATCAAGCCTGCTCCCCAAGCAGCCTCCTCCCTGGCAAGTATGCCCTTCTCAGCTTCCCAGGCCAGAGCTGCCTACTAGAAATGAAAATCTCATCCTGCAGAGGCATTGCCACACAAGTGCTCACAAACGTGCACACACGCATTCACATGCAAAACCCCAAACTTCATCATCAGGGCTAAGCGGCTTGGGAGGCTGAGGCAGGAGGATCATGGGTTCAAAGCTAGACTCAGCAAAAGTGAGGTGCTAAACAACTCAGTGAGACTCTGTCTCTAAATAAAAATATAAAATAGGGCTGGGGAGGTGGCTCAGTGGTCAAGTGCCTCTGAGTTAAAAAAAAAGAAAGAAGAAGAAGAAGAAGTGTTGAGAGCCACAGTCAAAGGGGCCCAGCAAACTTCAAGCTGCCAGCTGATGATTGGCTCACAGCGGCCCCAGCAAACTTCTAGCTGCCAACTGATTGGCTCCTCTGCGGTGATGCTCATTGGGCTGTTTCCCCGCCCTTTCAGACCACGGAGCTGCTCATTGGGGGACTTTTTTTTTTTTTTTCCAGCTGCCAGCTGGAAGTTTGCTGGGGCCCCTTCGGCTGTGGCTCTCAACAAAGAAGGGCTAAGGTGGCATTTCAGTTAAAGGCCATGAGTCAATTACACCAAATTAGAGACTACGTTGACGTAGGAAGTGGGATGTGCTGACAAATTGCTTCTTTCCTTGGATTCTGCTATAAGCAATAGCATGGTGAGGGGTGTCAATTTAATTCTCCACCCACCCCCACGATCTGTTTCACTAAACCCAGAAAATATGATATTGGAACAGAAAATGAGGACTGAAAAGAAATTAGGAAGACAAACATCATTCGTCACTTTACCATCAAATATACATTTCACTCAGGACAGTCTCCTAGTGATACTTGATAGAATTTTTTTTTAATTTAAAACATCTTTAAAATGTTGTATTTATCATAATAATGAGGAAAGGAAACAAAAAGGATAAAGAAGACAAAAATAGGTATTGGTATCAACTCATTGCTGTGACTACATGCAGCTATAAACTTATTAGATATGACACAACTTGTTTCAAAAGCTGATAAGACCATTGCCAGGGTGATCTCACTGAAAGTAAAAATGTCCTTGAAATTCTTATTCTGTGACAAAAAATGAGGGTGAATCTGTCTGGTATTCTCCCTACATGTTCTTCTTCAAGATAAAGTTTCTAAAATAATCTCAGACATGGTGTAACATTTGCCAGACAGCTGTTCTAGGGAATGCCAAGAAGATAATCCTGGGATCTATTGTAGTCTTCTGCATTTTTTTTTCTTCCTTCAGTGAATTCTGGTTTCAGGCCAGTGTATAGACATATGTTTTGAAAGTTCAAAAAGTTTCTAAGGACCTTCAGTGTAGCCTATGGCCTTTTGTACCCCCTTTGCTGACCTAGTTGAGAAGGCAAAGGGGTTAACCTGAGCCTATTTCTACAAGGTAAACTTTTATTGAGATGAAGTTGCAACTAGTGTCGGTCATCCTCAGGATGTACCTAGTTTAAACCTCCTCCCCATCCCTGAGATGGCTCCCATTGGGAGTGGATGAAACCCCAAACAAGGAGTTGTGGACTTGTTGATCCTAGAACTGGAAGAAAATTCTAGAGGTCATTTGGCCTAGTTACTTTCCCTTCTGAACCTCTGGTTATTTCTCTGGCTTATTTCTGCTGAACCAAAATGAGTTTTCTAGAAATCTAAACTCTTTCTACTAATAAACATGTTCAAAGTCTCATGAATATTTTTAGTACAATCTTTCATTCAAATGAGTTTAATGAAAGAATTCTGGACAGGAATAAAAGGGTTCCGAGTTTTTACATAAACCTCGATACAAAATCTCCAAGTTGGCCCTTCCTTCAAATCTTCCCAGAGCCAGCTCTCTGACACTACTGCTCCTTAAATCTTCATCATCTGTCAGAGAACAAAGAGGACATCAGTAGCAGTGGAGACGGGAGCATACAACGTGGACACAGATCTGGAAACTGATGCTGACCCAAGGCAACGATGACATGAGACTTGTCCAAAGCTCTCTTCCAGGTTCCAACCAAGAAATGAAGGAAGCTGGATTTCCAGTCACGGAGAAATAATTTCTCTTGTCACCAGGTTTTCCCCAACTCCACCAAGAAATAAGCTAGTGTGTTAGTTTTCTAGGGCTGCCACAGACAAGGCAGCCTAAGCAACAGAAGTGGGTTGTCTTGCAGTACTGGGGGCTGGAGGTGGAGGTCAAGGCTCAGTGGGTCTCATTTCTTCTCAGGCCACCCTCCTTGGCTTGTGGATGACCCTGCCTCCTTGCGGTGTCTTCACATTATCTTTCTCCTATGTCGCATTCCTGGTATCTCCTTTTGTGTCCAATTTTCCTCTTCTTATAAGCAAGGACACCAGTCCGTTTGTAGTAAGGTCCCTGGCTTTGTTGAACTTAATACACTGATATTCTCCAGGACTCTGAGTTAGGGCTTCAATGTGCAAATTTGGGGCAGACACAATTCAGTGCATAGTAGCAGGAGAGAGTTCTTTCCAAAATAGGGTACTAAAACAATTATCAGGACTTTTAAGTTTGTGTTTTAGAACAAGTCAGATTAAAAAGTACGACAGAGTTCATAGTATTGTCCCAGGTCCTAAGCTCATAGCAAGCATGAGACAGCCCTGTAGAAGAGAGCCTAAGGCTTTCTCTTCTGGCAGAACCTCTGGATCAGGGTCTAAAACTCTTTAGATGGGAGCCAGGGAATGGGGACCAGCACATGCTTAGGGAAATACAGTCTGAGCCACTTGGGTAATTTTAGATTTTCTAGTAGCCACATTAAAAGAAAAATTTTAAATAGGTGGAATTAATTATTAATTATACTTAATCTAACTCAAAATATTCAAAATATTGTGTCTATATGTTATCAACATTACAAAATTATTAGGAAGATATTTTACATTCCTCTTACAGTACTGTGTCTTCAGGCTCTGCTGATTATTTCGTGCTTACATCCCAATACAGACTAGCCACATTTCTAATAGCCACATGTGGTTAGTGGCCATCTTATCAGTCAATTCTAGGGACTGGCAGGTCTCCAGTGGCCCAGCAGGCCCAAATTATGCTCCAAACTGAAGTTCAGGAATTTAATTACTGAGCAGACTCGGGCTGAAAGTTAAGGAAATTTGCATAAGGTCCTAAGAGTAGTCAGTATCTTCTGGGATCTTTGTCAAACTTCTAGAACTGAATGGGGCCCAATAGATTGGTGCCTTTCGAAACTCAAGACCATATGAGCTAATGAGGGACATGACTCAGGAGCAGAACCATCCAAGAGGGACATTAACCTTCCTCCCACCACTAAGCTCTGACTTGGTCAATAGGACCAGGAAATAATTCTTACTTACATCCTCCATTCTATAAATGACTGGTCAAAATGTTGAGTAGTACTGTAAATTGGTGCAGTCAATATGGAAAGCAGTATGGAGAATCCTTGGAAAACTGGGAATGGAACCACCATTTGATCCAGCTATCCCACTCCTCATTCTATACCCAAAGGACTTAAAAACAGCATACTACAGGGACACAGCCACATCAATGTTTATAGCAGCACAATTCACAATAGCTAAACTGTGGAACCAACCTAGATGCCCTTCAGTAGATGAATGAATAAAGAAAATGTGGTATATATACACAATGGAATATTATTCACCATTAAAAGAGAATAAAATCATGGCATTTGCAGGTAAATGGATGGAGCTAGAGACTATAATGCTAAGTGAAGTCAGCCAATTCCAAAAAAAAAAAAAAGTCAAATTATTTCTCTGATTTAAAGATGCTGATTTATAAAATGTTGTGGGGGGTGAGGGTGGGAGGATTAAATGAACTCTAGATAGGGCAAAGGGGAAAGGGGAATGGAGGTGAGGGGGTATAGGGGTAGGAAAGACGGTGGAATGCAATGGTCATCATTACCCTAAGTACATGTATGAAGACATGAAGGATGTGACTCTACTTTGTGTACAACCAGAGATATGAAAAATTGTGCTCTATATGTGTAATATGAATTGTAATGCATTCTGCTGTCATATATAACAAATCAAAATGTTTAACAAAAGAACAATGGATGGAACTAGAGACAATTATATTAAGTGAAATAAGTCAAACTCAGGTTAAGGGTCCTATGTTTTCTCTCATATGCAGAAGCTAGAGAGGAAAAAGGAGAAGAAAGTTGGCAGGGACAGGGATCTCATTGAAATTCAAAAGGAGATCAGAAGGAGAAAGGGATCAAGGGGTAGGAAATAGGGAGGGGAGTGATCGGGAGTGACATCAGTCAAATTATGTTTTTATATTGTGTATCTTGTGCATGTATGAATATGTAATGATGAATCCCGTCAGCATGTACAACTATAATGTAACCATAAAAGATGTGGAATAAAAAAAATGTTGAGTCCTATACCCAACAGGAATCAAATAGGCCTACTGAGCCTGTTCTGCTCTGCTCCCACTCTTTCATTTCAGGCCAACTCTTCCAGAGTTCATCACTGAAGGAGTGGGAAGAAGGGTCGTTTCTCCTCAGCAGACTAGAGTTGTATTACGACGGTGTGACATAAAGAAATATTCCTTGATCACAGATGGTTAAAAAAAATTGAAAGTCAGTAGTCTTGGAAAATTATGACTTTGGAAAATTGGAAGTGGGATGTCCCCTACTCTGAAAATGTTTTATACCAGGGAATTGAACCCAGAGGTGTTTAACCACTGAGCCACATTCCTCGTTGTTGTTGTTGTTGTTGTTGTTGTTGTTGTTGTTGTTGTTCTTCTTCTTCTTCTTCTTCTTCTTCTTCTTCTTCTTCTTCTTCTCCTCCTCCTCCTCCTCCTCCTCCTCCTCCTCCTCCTCCTCCTCCTCCTTCTCCTTCTTCTTTTTTCTTAGACAGGGCCTTGCTAAGTTGCTGAGGCTGGTTTGAACTTGCAGTGCTCCTGCCTCAGCCTCCCAGGCACGGGGATGACAGGGCACCATCATGTCCAGCTTCTGAAATGGTTTCAAAGGTTTTATCCATCTCTAGAGGTAAAGCACATGGCCAGAGGCACCCACTCTCCACTATAACAACATGAGTTGTCTCCTGCTGCCTGTCTCAAGTCACCTGTGTATGTTGTTATTCGGAAAGAATTCTAGGGCTACCTGCCAAGTTAAGGCTTTCCCTAACAGAGCACTCCAGGTATTGACATCTCTCATGTACATGTGGTATCTAAAATCAATTTAATTCATTCAACTCCAATAATATCTTGTGAGGTAGCAGATGGAGGCTCACAGAGTTGGCCAAGTTGGTGGGTTCTAAAGGATTTGAATACAGATCTTCTGACCTCTAGTCTAGAGAAAGAGTACATAGGAGCATCAACATGTTAATGTGTCTGCATACAGTAAATGGGCACTTAATAAAAGTTGTTTGAATGACTGAATGAAAAACATGAAACTGAATTTCCTTGCAATTCCTCAGAGGATAGTATTTCCAAATTTAAGTATGAGATCATAAATCCTAAGGAAATGGACCAAAGTGTCTTTGCCTGATTAATAGTATTTAGGAACAGCAGAAAGAATTTCCATTTGTCTGGAATTTTTTATAAAATCCTTACATATACCAGGTTTGAGAACACCCGTCTCTGTCTCTCTGAGCTTCTTGCAACCAGGCACAGACATCCCCGCAGCAGGGTTTAGCACTAGGCAAGCAGCCTGCACTGGGAAAACCTACTGAATGCATGCGACTTGGGCCATCTACAGAGGAAGAGCCAGCCAAGCAGGGAGGGTGCTGGTCAGGACAGCCTCTGCCAAAGGCTGTGTGCTCTCATCACTTAGCAGGAGTGGGGATTTCCAGGGAAGAAGACACCAGAAAGAAGGCCACAGGAATTCAACAGAAGTAACTAGTTAGAAGAAAACTAGCCAGAAAGTTGTCTACCTACAGGCCATTTTTACCCTTCAAGTTCTAATCCTCTTTCCAAATTTTTGGGGACTAAATCATTCAAAAGATCTCAGACTGTGAATGTTCAAACTGAAAGAAACTTAGAGAAAAAAATAACAATGGGCAACAGTTGCATTCTCTGGGCAAGATCTAAACACTTTACCTGTATTAACGCCTTCAGTCCTATTCTATAGGTACTCCTGTCATCCATCCTTTCTCCAGTAACCCCATCTTGTGCAATTCCAGGCATATTTTCACATTACCTTTGGGAGAGCCTGGGGAACGCCTTTCCCCACCCAGTTATGCCACTCTGTAAACCTGCCCAATATAACGGAGGAAACATCACCCATCCAACACCCTCATTTTACTGATGTTTGCTACTTCACCACACTGCAAGGTAAGGACAGAGCTGATCTGGGACCTTGACCCCTGGTTCTGGGCTTGGTACAAGTGCAATCTGATATGTGCTACATTTGGGGTGCTCTGAGTGATTTACGCATTCTTTCCACCAATGGGGGCACCACCAGTCACAGGTGCACAAATGACAGGATGTCATCCACCGTCACATTCCATCGTCCTTTTGATTATTCTTGGTGTCCCTTTCCTCAAGTTGCTCCTTCAATAGGTCACCCACCCTTCAACTTAGAAAGTTTTCTCTGCTTTGTTTCCTTTGTTTCTTCGGCCAGAGAGCGGAGCTAGTAACAGAATTTATTCCAGAGATTGTGGTTGTTGTAAGGGTTACACGAGTTATCATTTCTTTTCTCTCCACCACCCTTAGCACCAGAGATTGAACCCAGCATTGCTTAAGCACTGAGCCACATCCCCAGCCATTTTTATTTATTTATCTATTTTTAATTTTTGAGGCAAGTCTCCCTAAGTTGCTTAGGGCCTTGCTAAGTGGATGAGTCTGGCTTTGAACTCACCACCATCCTCTTGCCTCAGCCTCCTGAGCCACTGGGATTACAGGCATGCACCACTGCATCACGCATGAGGTAACATTTCTAAAGCAACTAAAAGAGTGCATGGCACAAAGTGAAGCATGCTATTTAGGTATTTCATAAAATACTGGATTACTAAACAGTCTCTTAGCTTTGTTCTTCTCCTCCAATATCCAAATACTTTGGCTAAAACACAAACTGCCAGACTCCACAGTGGCTCCCAAATGTTAGTTTGCACAAGATTCCTGGGGTGCTTGCAAAAAAAAAATGCAAATTGACAGCCACTCCCTGGATTCTGATTGAGAATGTCTGGGTGGAGCTCAGGAATCTTCATTTTTAACATGAACCCACAAGGGATTCTGATGTAGGTGGTCTGACACTACAGTTCTTGAAAGAGGGCCTCCTGGACAAAAGTTCACTTTGGACATAGCCTTTGGTCATCTGGTGTTCGCCCACCATTCCAGCCTCACTGCTTAAAATCCTGCTCCCTTAGGCTGGGGATGTGGCTCAGTGGTAGAGTGCTTGCCTAGCACTTGTGAGGCACTGGGTTTGATTCTCAGCCCCATGTAAACAAATAAAGGTATTGTGTCCATCTGCAACTAAAAATAATAATAAAAAGTTAGACAGTATTAAAAAAGAAAGAAAGAAAAAACCTGCTCCCTAATCCCGCAGGGCCCAGACCTGCATCAGAAAAAGATATAAAACCACATTAAAGTCAAGCCCACTTGCATTTCTCCATATCACGGCTGTGTTATACAAGATTAGAAAGAAATAGCTGAGCTGATGCCCAGAGAAGTCTCTGGCCATGTCTGGGGGTCACCATGGGAACCACATTTCTGTGACAGCCCAGAGGGAGCTTGAACACAGAGACCAACAAAACATGCCATGTTCCTGAGTTCCTGTTCTCCTTCTGAATCTCCCTTAGAGACCAGACCCCTTGTTCTCCCTCCAAGTATCTCAAGAGATTGTTCTATATTTGGGGAAAGGAAATTGAGAAGGAGCAGAACAGAAACAAAAGTAGACTTCAGGCTACTCCAAGCCACATCAGTAGGCTACAATACACTGACTGAGATAAATGGGGGACTTTCAAGGTCTAAGGACACCCCTGCTCCAAACCAATGGACACATCAAAAGAAAAAATGTTTGTTTTTTTTTTTTTCTGCATAATAGAGCAACTTAAACTGACTGCAGATAAAGTCTTGGCATATTTTGTAATCTAGTCCAAGAATTTTAAAACCTTCCCCTTACACACACACATATAACACACACACACACACACACACACACACACACACATACCCCAATTATTAAATCTAAAATCTTTGAGTGTGACGATTAGCAAATAAGGTATTTGTATAAGTAGTCAAAACATAAGTTAAAATGTGAACTTATTGGATTAGAGTGGGCCCCATATCCAAATGCCCTGAATCCAAATGTCCTTAAAGAAGAGGAAAAAAATCACAGAGAGGCAAATGTCAAGTGAAGCCACAGACACACAAGAAAGAGCTGTGTTCACGAGGGAGGCAGAGACTGGGCTGATTTGGAGAATCTGAGGATTGCTGGCCACCACCAGAAGCTAGGAAGAGAGAAGGAAAGTCTCATCCCTAGAACTAGAAAGAACAGGGCCCTGTGGACCACCTGTTTCCAACTTCCAGTCCCCAAAACCATAAGAGAATAAATTCAGATGGCTTTAGGCCACCTCATGTGCTCTGGGTGCCCTAGGAAACTAACGCACTGCCCCAAGGGCCCCTTTATTGATGACAGAAAATCCAGACTCTGCAGGCTCTCAGCTGATCATGCTCAGGTCAGTTGAGCATGAAAACATCCCTAGGATAACACAAACAAGGAAAAACTGTAAAAAGCAGCTTTGCTGTTGAATTGGATGTTTCCTTAAGCAAAACCAGCCTGGCAGGAGTCCTAAGTTGTCTTTTTTTTTTTTTTTTTTTTGGTACTAGGGATTGAACTCAGAGGCATTCAAAACCACTGAGCCCCATCCTCAGCCCAATTTTGTATTCTATTTAGAAACAGGGTCTCACTGAGTTGCTTAGCACCTCACTTTCACTGAGCCTGGCTTTGAACTCAAGATGCCCCTGAGGCGCTGAAATTATAAGCGTGTATCATGGTGCCCAGCTTAAGTCTTCTTTGATAACAGCATTCTGACTTCCTTTAGGGACCCCTCTCTTCCAATTGGATGAGGTTTTGATAGCATTGTGAAGTTCCTTGATATCTTTTTACCAAGAAACTGCCATCTGATCCCAGTCTTACCACTTAGACTCTCTCCTGGGGTTTTGTCCTTCTGAACACAGGAATGCCCAAAGGAAGAGCGGCATGCCCTCCATCAAACTGCCCTAGGAAAGGGACCGTCCAGCTGGACCTGCTGCCTGGGCACTGGGAGTTAACCAGTGGTCCCACCACAGTTAAGGCTGGTCCCACCACTCCATCTCTACTGGAGTTGGCTGGAAGCAGTTTTTAGTGCCTGTAATAGAGACACTTGCCTGTACCTAACCCACCCTAAAGCCCTCTGTCCTCAAAAGGAGAACCAGGATAAGAGAATGCCTAGGAGTGTCAAGTTAACTGTCACACTTGCCACCACAAGTACACACATGGCTGCAGGCAATGCAAAAGTGCTACTGAAAATACAATCAGGCCTTACTAGGTGCTTTGTATGCAAATCTTTAATATTAATTTATTTTAGAAATCAAAGTACCACTGGATAACAATTTTCTCACCTGAATACTTTCATTTAAGTGTTTCTACAGACAAAACATCATATATAACTTGCTGTTTTCTTTCTACGTCTTTGTGATTTTTGATGTAGAGTTAAAGCTACTATTCTATTTCAGTGACTGTGGTGTTGATCCTTGGGTTCTATTTCAAACATTCGTTATATGACCTCTAGTAACTCTGATGGAAATAGATGAGATATAAATTATACATAAAGAGAGAAATCACATGATCACCACAAGTCTCCTCAAGTGAAATCCATAAATGATCTAAATTTAGCTTCCAGAAGCATTTTATTCCATGGGCACAGTTTAATTGGGATCAGGAAGAACCACAGTTCACCAAATAAAACAGGCCCCACCCCAGCTTCCTGGATGCTGCCAACACTCAAAATCCCTAAACTCTGACACCATCACCGTGAAAGACCCACCTCAGACCCCTGAAAAATGTCCTGCCAAGTGCTCCGCAGCATTCACAAATTAAAACAGATAAACTCTTAAGCCAACCGTCAGGGATCCCAGGGGCAAAAGGCCATGCCACACCCTGGCCTCTCCAGGACCCTGTGCCAAGCACAGGTCACACTGGTCTGTCTTTGTTTCATTTTCATATTTTTTAACTGAGTCAATGTGCTCACCTGAAAGTGCTGGCCCATCGAGTAAGGTCTTTTTGTGGGTGACCATTTGGCCAGGGAAAAGCAATCTCTGTTTCCAATCCCTTCTCTTGTCCCTGGGGCCTGAAAATAACACCAACACCAATTTCTCTCAAATCTGAGGAGCTATTGTACCAACTTGAATAAGTCAGTTACTCTTTCTTTGCCTTGGGGAGAAGGGAAAAAAAAAAACACAAAACCCAGACAGGACTCTTAGCGTAAACCAGACCATGGGACTGAAAAGATTAATATTTTCCATGGTCAGATGAAACACGGTATGTAAATGCAAAATGGCCGGGTGTACATTATTAAATTTCTATTACACTCAAATTAGTTATAAAGTGACATTTTGACTGTTTCCTCGGTATAATTCTCATAACTCCACCTGTCTGACATTTCCTTCCTCTCTTGGGCACATGTAGAACAGGTCCCACTTTGTGGGAGAGGGGCCACCCTGCAGAATTTCAAGAACACATTCCAGACAAGGCTGCTGCTGAGGCACATGCAGGAAATCTCCAACTCTCCCAGGTACCAAGAGGTTCACTGCCCCCAGGACTCGTTCAGTCAAGAACTACCTAAGGAAGAACAGAGAAAATTCCCCAGAAAAGAAAAAGAATCCCAAATCCTTTCACCTCCTTGTAGTCCTCGGGGACAAAAACTCATTGAGTAACGAAACAGACTCTGTCCCTCCTGGTCTGAGGGGTGCTCTCAGAGGAAAATCACAAAGGTTAAAAGCTTAGCACTCATTGTCCGGAAGAAATGCAGGCAGCAGTAAGTGTACTGGGGAAGGGACGTCAAGAATGGAGAAAGAAAGAAAGAAAGAAAGAAAGAAAGAAAGAAAGAAAGAAAGAAAGAAAGAAAGAAAGAAAGAAGAGAGAGAGAGAGAGAGAGAGAGAGAGAGAGAGAGAGAGAGAGAGAAGAAGGAGGAGGAGGAGGAGGAGGAGGAGGAGGAGGAGGAGGAGGAGGAGGAGAGGGAGGGAGGGAGGGAGGGAGGGAGGGAGGGAGGGAAGGAAGGAAGGAAGGAAGGAAGGAAGGAAGGAAGGAAGGAAGGAAGGAAGGAAGGAAGGAAAGAAAGAAAGAAAAGAGAAAAAGAAAAAAGGCAACAATCTCAAACAAATGACCTCTACTGTACTGAGGCCAAGGACAGGAGGAATGTTCTTGAGGTGTCCAGTCCCCACCCTATTCCTGCTCTTTCCTTATGTCACAGCCAGAGGTCCAAATGGCATCGCATTTGAGGTGTAGCCTCTCGCCCCTGCCTCCTGGTGAGGTATCCAATTCAAGCACAGGTGTTGCTCTAGTACAAATTCTTCTGTCTTGGAGAGATCCAAGAGACGCTACCTTTAAAAAGTCCCCAAGGATGTTGTTATAATGTGACAGAGGGAGAAGTGACCTGACCTTCTGATCTGGTGTTGTGGGTTTGGGGACCGGGGGTGTAGCTCAGTGGCAGAGCATGTGCTTAGCATACACAAGGTCAGGGTTGACCCCAGCATCGCAAAGAAAAAAGAGAGTGGTCTCGTCCCGAAACACAGTCATGGGTGACGCTGCCCTGTGAGGCGATGGCTTCTCATTTCCTCCTCTGGTAGCCTGGACAGCAGGGGAACGTGGAACCATCCCCAGAGGCCTCCCCGCAGAGTCATACATCAATGGTTTGCTCCCAGGATGGGAGGTAGTGGAACCTTAAAGACCGGGCCCTATGACAGGTCTTTAGGTCACTGGGGACATGCCCTTGAAGAGGAGAAAGGGACCCTGTATCCCTACTGCCTCTCACTTCCCGTGACCTGAGGAGAGCAGTTTGCTCTGCCACCGTATGGGCCACACAGGCCCAGACCAATGGAGCCAGTGGGTCATGGACTAAAACCTCTAAAAACATGAACTAAAATAAACCTTTGTCTTCATAAGCTGATTATCTCAGGTATTCATTGCAGTCATGAAAAGCTAACTAACACACTATCCTTAAAAAAAAAAAAAAAGACCATTATTCCATTTTGAGGGGAATGGTTTTAAGTAATTCTTTTCTTGAAGGAGCCAAGATCTGGCAATCAGTCTGTAGAAACATTTGGGTGGCTGCCCTGCTTTTATTTTCACTTGTCATCAAGAAAGATTTGTGACAGAGGAGTGTCATTCCTACTACTCAATCCAAAAGTTGAAGCGGCTTCTGTGGCATTTTGTCTGGGTCTCTTTCCTCATCTCCCTCTCTGGAGAAGCTGGAGCGACATGACCCATTCATATGAATATCTTTGAAGTCTTAAAATGGCCTGCAAAGCTCTGCATGATCTGGCTGCTCCCTGCTGTGTCCTCTCAGCATACTGCTATCTGCCTCTTGATCACTGTGTTCTGATTCTGGTCTGCCCTCATTCTAGAAGCAGTGCCTGTCTTGGTACATGCCTTCTTACCTCCGTCAGAAGGTCCATGTGAGTCTAAGGCCCTTCTCTAATAATGTGTCAAGGTCCCCATGTCATCTAGAACTTACTTCCTCAGGGATTTTCCTGTCACCAGACCTTCCTTCTGCCACTCTTACTCCACTGGATATATTATGTTTAGCCTAACACCCATTCCATTCTTCCTTCCCCTATTTTACAATAGCCATGCCAGTTGCCTATGTTGATGCCACCCAAGCAACAAGACCTCAATCAATCAGGGTGATCCTGTTCCTCTTCTACAATTCATATGACTTCAGATCATCCAATCAGATATTTGATAATTGGAGGAGACACTGTTTCCTTTCTCTTTCTGCCCATGGAAAGAAAAGCAAGTACTCTGAGGCTTCTGAACCGATACAGAATAGCCAGAACAGGAGCCTACTCTAGGAGGAAGCTGACTTGCAGAAGGCCAAACAGAGAGAGCAAAAGAAATTGGTCCTTGTTTACATCCCTGAGCCATTGAATTAAAGCAATGTAAAGGTTACCCTTCAAAATGTTTATTTCCAAGAGTCAAAACACACCCTCATTATTTAAGGCACTTTGAATGGGCTGTAATAATAAATAAATTTTCTGTCCTCATAGAGCATACAATCCAACAAGGGAGAGAGAAAAGCACCTAATATAATACATACTGAACTGAAAGAAGTGAGGTCCTGGGAGACACAGAGGTGGATCCGGCTATGATCTGAATATGGTTCATGCCCCCAAAAAACTCACACTGAGGTTTGATCCCCAATGTAACCATGGTGAGAGGTACCTGAGCCTTTAAAAGGAATTTGAGTAATAAAAGATCTGCCCCCCCCAAAGGAATTAACACCCCCCTCTTGGGAGTGAGAAATTATTCACTCCCAAGAGACTAGACAAGCTACCATGAGAGTTGGTTGTTATAGGTGAGGCTGCCCTTTGTGTTTTGTCTCTTCTGCCTGGGCCATCTCCCTTCTGTTTTCTGCTATGAGTTCATTGTCACACAAGTTAATCTTCTCATCCAATTCAGCCCACCTAATCTTGTGTTTCCTAGCCTCCAGATCCATTGGGTGAAATAGATCTCTTTCCTTTATAAACTACTCAGTCTCGAGTATTGTGGGATAGCAACAGAATGTGTATGAAGAGAGTTAATGAATCCAAACTTGAAATCCAAGCTTGGAAAAATTGATGGAGATCTGATGGGTAGCTAAGCATTAGGCACCTAATGTGAGGGAAAGAAGAGGGGAGGACAGATTTCTACGCAAGAGAACAATACACGCAAAGACTTGAAGGGAGAAAGAATGTGGTACATTCATGCAACTAAGATGGCCCCATGATTCGTCTTGTTTTTAAAAAGCAGCCATGGAAAACTTGGTCATCTTGAGTCCTGCCTATTCTGTATTATTTTTAAATTAATTGTAGCCTAGACCCTGGTGCCAACAACCATAGATGTCCTTGCATGAAAGGTGTGAGCAGAGGCAGCAGACCCACTGGGAGCCACACATGCCCAACACTACTCAAACTCCATCCTCAATTCAGCTCCTCCCAATCCTCGTTACCAGACATAGACCCACATCCAGGTGTCAAGATAGAGGACCCTGGTGGTAGGCAGTCAGAGCCTCTCCTCATCATTTGTGGATTCTGTACTTGTGGATTCACCTATTTACATCCCAGTATCAGTCCTCATGGTGCTTTCCTGACCGTGACCATGTGCAGACTAGTGAAAAATTTGAGTCCCTCAATGCTCACATCCCACTCAAGGTCTAACAGAGTGAAATGCTGCCTTTTTGTTTCAGTTGCAATACTGAGAACAAGTGGCCTTTTCAAAGCCTATTTAGGAGCATTGCTAAATTTGAACCTGGTCCATGTACTCAGGCCTAGGTCCCCAACATGGTACTATTAGGAGGTGTTGGAGACTTTAAGAGGTGGTGCTTATCGGGTCATTGGGGGTATTATGGTTTGGATATGAGGTGCTGCCCAAAAACTTCTGTGTTAATGCAGGAATATTCAGAAGCAAATGAATAGATTATGAGCTGTGACCTAATCAATCCATCCGAGTGTGAAGGAGCTAGCTGGGTGTTAACTGTAGGCAGGCAGGGCCTCACTGGAGGAGGTAGGGCACTAGAGGTATGCCCCATAAGGGTTCATCTTCCCTGAGGCGCCTTCCCCACTTTCTCTGCTTTCTGGACACCATGAGTGGAGCAGAGGTCCTCTGCCATGCCCTCCACCATGATGTTCTGCCTCACTTTGGGCCCAGAGCAATGGAGTCAGCATGGCCTGGGATGGACCTTTAGAACCATGAACCAAAATCAACTTTTCCTCTTCTAAGTTGTTCTTCTCAGGTATTTTGGTCATAGCAACAAAGAGCTGACTAACATAAGGAGTCTTGAAGGAGCAGATCTTTTGCTTCCTGGCCCATCACTCCTGCTCACCTTCCATTGGCCACATGGCCATGCCCAGCTGAAAAGGAGTATGGGAGATGTAGTCTGATTGTGTAGACAGGAAGAGAACAAGACTGCATTGACTGCTAGAATCTCTTCCATGTTATGCTTGTGTTAAGGACTCAGATGAAGTCAAGTTCATACCAAGACCTATGACTGCCCCATGGAGATTAATAATTTGCTCCCTCCCCTTCAATTCTTCTTTAAATATTTGTTAAAAGTTTGTTTTGAGATAAAACTGAGATCTGTTGACAGTAAGGGGGGTAGACAGCTATAGCTTGATCTGTGGAAGTCCTGCCTATATGCTCACTCTGGTTCCTGAGATGCCCCCAGATCTTATAAAGATCCCCAGTCCTTTTCCAGGGCTGCCTCAGACTGTGGCACATCCTTAATCTTCCTGTGATTCAGGGCCTTTGGGTGCAATGCCACCAGAAGGTTGAGGAAAGAGGTACCTCTGGGATCAGTAATCTCCTAGAGGAACCACACCACCCAGCAAGCTTAAGCCCTCAGAGAGAGACACCCCCCTCCAGCCAGAGAGTTCTGGGACCTCAGTAGCTCAAAGGCAAGGGGGAGGTCACACCTGGCCAGGTGAGGTCTTGTGCCAGATCTAACTTCAGGCATTTGAGTCCCTTCCTACACTGTGAGGATGACTAAAAGATACCTGAAGCACAAGAGGGGATTTAGGGTGACAACTGCCTGAATGAGCCCAAGGAAGAGCCCTCATCTTCGACCTATATCCTAAGAAGGACGCTTCTCTTTGGAAGCATTAATAAGTGTTGACATAGCTGCAGGTGGCCCATGTGGCTTCCTTGCCTCATTGCCCCCACATACTGTGTCTGAAGTAAAAGGGGATCCAGACAGGTAATGTCCCACAGACAGCTGGTTCTGCCTCCTGATATGGTTTAGATATTAGGTGCTCCCCAAAAGCTCATGTGGGCCACAATGCAAGAAGGTCTAGAGGAGGAATGATAGGGTTATCAGAGTCTTAACCCAATCAGTGGATTGATCCCCTGATGGGATTAACTGTGCGGTGACCATAGGTGGGTAGAGCATGGCTGGAGGAGGTGGGTCATTGGGGGTGTGCTTTGGGGGTATATATTTTGTATCTGGTGAATGGAGTCTTTGTCCGCTTCTCTCTGCCACACTCTTCCTTCATGATGTTCTGCCTCACTTCAAACCAGCAGGAATGGAGTCAGCTCTCTGTGGATTTAGGCCTCTGAAACCATGATTCCCGGAGTACACTTTTCCTCCTCTAAAATTGTTCATGTCAGATCTTTTAGTCATCGCAGTGAAAAGCTGACTAAAACACCTTCTCTTCTTGTACCTCTCCTGGGTGCCAAAAGAAAGACTCCAATTCCATAAGCCAGAAAATGAAATGATTTCTTCCTGAAATCTAGAAATAATCCCTGAAAGAAAAAAGCAGAACTTTTATACCGAGTATCATGGTGAACGCTGGACGTATGTTGTTACAGTGAAGTCTCACAAAGACCTTCAGGATTGGTGTCCTAATCCTCATGAGCTTTCATGGTGAACACTGGACATATATTGTTACAGTGAAGTCTCCCAATGACCTTCAGGATTGGTGTTCTAATCCTCATGAGCCCTAAGGCTCAGAGGAGTTAAGCAACTTGCCCACGTTCACAGAGATAGGAAGAGGTTGAGTAAGGGCCTTTTGTCTGCAAAGCTGATATTCGTAACCCCTAAGCTTTGTGGCCCTGACACCCTTGGTCATGGTGGGTGGGGCAGAGGACTCCCTGCTTGCCCACTTCTTGCACCATAGATTTCCTCCTCTGCAGCTGGAACCTCTTCTATCTCAGGTTCTGTGCCTGAGCCTGCCTGAGCTCCATCACCAAAAGGAGGATGTCTCTGGGATGCTAAAGGGAACCTCAGGTGACAGAACTAGCAATTCAAAGGCTCCCTCCCCCTTGGTCACTTCACTTTGGGTGGCTTTTGAAGTGACTTGCAATTGTGCCCACATCTCAGGATCTGTGGTTCTTCCTCCCCTCCCAACTGGAGCTGAGAATGGAGGGTGACCCATCCAACACAGACGTCACTTTTTGGCCTAATAACTGGTGTGGGCTCTGGCCATTGTTTTCACCTGGCAGACTGGTGTCTGGCTGCTTGAGCAATACAGAAATGCAGGCTTGACCTTCACTTGTGCAAACAGTCACAGGATGCAGCTGAGTCCTCCATGGGCAGGAAAGACCTGGAGTTGCTCTTGACCCTGCCGCTACCTCCGGCTGCTTGACTTCAGACCATGTCCTTCCCTCTCCAAGCCTGCATTTTTCCCTTTTAATGCAGGGGAAGGGAGAGCAGTCCTTAGGATATTCCAGTTTTAAACTTTTCTGGAAAAAAATTAATAACATTTTTAAACTCTGAGTCCTTCAGTGGCTTTCTGCAGGCAACCTTACTCAAAGTTGGAAATGGTTGTTTGGGGCCTATTCTCTTCAGGGACAGTCTCTGTCCCCCTTTCAATCCTTTTTTTCCTTTTCATTTATTCTTTTTTTTTTTTTTTCAGAAAACAAATCCTATGGATTAGTGAGTCAAAGTTCCAAGGATGTCCTTCTTACATAGAACCATCATTTAAAATGTTTCTTCTTTCCGTTCTTCCTGGTTCAAGGGTTTGGTGCACAGGTCAAGCCTGTATCAGGCTGTTGCTAGGCCATTTCAAACCCTCCCCAGCCAGTTCTATCCAAGCTGTGGGGAACTTGGCAGAGAAGGGCCCGTGGGTGCCTCTGCTGCTTTCCTAGGAGCCTTGCATTCAGCCTGTCTTCCCAGAAGAAATTTGCCACAAATCTGGGTGGCCCTCCCAGAGTGCAGGAATATTAAGAGTAAGCCAGATTGAGTCGTGAGGCTGAGCTCATGCAGGGAGCCAAGGAAAGAGCCTGGGCCTCACTCTGCAGTGGCTCCCAGGGGGACCATGAACACATCACCACACATCCCAGGGCCTCAGTCTCTTCATCTGTCAATCTAGAAGGTTGGGCTATCTGAAACAGAACAGATATTAAATGGATCGAAGACCCCTTCCAACTTTGAGATTCTCCAACCACTTTACAATGTAGGACTTTGAAAATGTCCCCTACATCCTTTCTCTTTGGCATGGAGTCCTGGGGACACAACAAACCCAACCATCAGGTTTTCCTTCCCCTCCAACCTACTCCTCCTCACACGCCCCTGTGGCAGCCTGTGCCCCTGCCCAGCCTGTGCCCCTGCCCAGCCTGTGTGGCAGAAGGTGGATTCAGACTGTGCTGTTTCACTGAACTCAGACAACGAAATGTCCTTGCAAGGGAATCTGTTGCCTCCAACACCATGCGGAGCTTCCAGCTGGGTGGTTTTTAAGACTTTTCTCCTTCCTTGGGGCCAGAAAGTTGATTTGGTCAATGTTCAAGCTTAAAAACTGGAAGTTTACCTGAACACCTGGGAGTCTTAACCTCCGGGAACCACCTCCTCTTAGCCTCCAACAGACACCTCCCAGAGAGAGGGCAGGGGGTGAAAACAGGTCACACCCCGCCCTGTGACATTCTCAGCATCCCAGCAGGAGAGCCAACCAGTCCTGCCAGTGTCCCAGAGTCAAAACAAAGCTCCTTTTCCGGGTACTTTTTCTTCCTTGGTGGCTTAGACTGTAAGTCATCAGGAAGCATGGTCTAGTGCCCCATGCTCCAGACAGACAGCCTGACCTCTGTCCTGGCGCCCCAGTCTGGCCTGAGCCAGACACCACACTCCCAGGACTGTTTTCCCATCTGTAAAATAACTTGGATCTGTCACCGAAGAACACAGCCCCCTCCCTCATCTGGTGACAGTTGGACTTCTAATTAGCCCATCTTGCAGGATGAAGTCCTTACAGAGAGTAAGGAAAGAGTCAGTGATGTTTTAGGGGTGGGGTGGGGGAAGGTGAAGACTTAGAGGGTGTCTTTTCTACTCTCCTGGCCCGAGGTCAAGGGTCTGTGAGCTGAGCTTCCTTATGTAGCAGAGCAGATAAACAGAGGCCCATTGTGGATAACACTTGGGTGTCTCTGGTTCAGTAACACCTTCAGAGGTGCTGCCTTAAGCATCCCCCTTCCCTCTCCCACCCTCAAAGAAAAGGCTGTTTCCTCTGCCCCACCCCTGGCCACCCGCTACCCTGCTTTGCCTACCTGGGGTTACCAACTCACTTACCGAGTTTCAGAACCCAATTTGCCCCTGCGTCCATCTGCTGCTGAGGAACACTCTTCCTACACCTGCCCTTTATGTTCTGTCCCTGAGACCTTGACCCAACCACAGTGGAGAATCTTGTGTCCTGCAGCCTGTGCTGGTGTAACAAAGTTTGGGGGAGCTCAGAAGCTCAAGGTGAGGCCCTGAGGCTGCAGGAGAATGAGTCCTTCCAGTCACCTTCTGTCAAGCCCCTGCAAAGGATTTTCATGGGCTGCTCCACCTGCCTCCTCCCACCCTGGCCAAACCCCTCACACAGCTGCCCGCAATAGGTTCACAGTCTCAGATAAGAAAACCTCATGTGCCCATCCTCACGGTACCAGGTATGAAGCCTCACCCTTATGGGGAGGAAAGACAATAGGTGCCATGTGGGCAGAAAAGTCAAGTGTTTAAAGAGGCAGGCATCCTTGCTCCTGCTGGACACAGCCCTCGGCTCTGGGATGAGATCTAAGGCACTGCTTCACTCCGGCCTGCGCATCAGAATCTGGGCCGTTGCAGGCGGATTCAATGGGAACTCCAGGAGAGTTCTCCAGACATACAGTAATTTCAAGCTCCATTTTGCAGTTTGGGAAATTGAGCACAAGACAGGAAGTGATTTGTCCAGAGTTAATTTGACATTTCGGACAGAGCTCCCAGAATAACCCAAATCTCCTAACTTAAAATTCTCCCAAGGCTGAGGCAAGAGGATGGCGAGTTCAAAGCCAGCCTCAGCAGAAGCGAGGCACTAAGCAACTCAGTGAGACCCTGTCTCTAAATAAAATACAAAACAGGGCTGTGGCTCAGTGGTTGAGTGCCCCTGAGTTCAATCCCTGGTAGCGGCCCCCCACCCCCAAAATTCATTTCTCTTCCCATCATGATTTTCTTTCTGGAGCTAGCTTCAGAAGAGAGGGTCTCAATTTCAGTGCACCATTAGAATGATCCAGGGAACTTTCAAAATAGGCTATGGCAGGCCTCGACCTAAAATTCTGCTTTCATTGTTCTAGGATACAGCTTGGGCTTATGCATTTTTTAAAAATTTCTTGAGTCATTCTGATGTGTAGCCACGATTGAAAAGAAGCCCCTTCAGAGAAAGAAACAGAGAAGAAAAGCAGAGAAAAATAATACTGGGAAGATCAAAGGAAGGAAAATTTCTTCTGTAGGAGGAATCTTGAGATCTGTGAAAATAAGTCGTGCTTGAGCTGGATCTTGAAGGAAAAGTAGGATTTCAATACTCTGACATTGCAAAAATGCTTTTCTGGAGAGGGGCCTGTGAAGAGGTATGGGAAACAGGAAGTCACTGTTGGGAACTGGAGAAAACTGGTAAATTGGGACTGCAGAGTGGACAGCCTTACAAGCTTCAATGCCACAGCGGGAGGGAGGGTGGCGTGAACTATCAAGCTTTTGTGCACCTCAGACTTGCCCTCAAGGCTTGTTCAAACAGGCTACTGGGCATGCTCAGAGTCTCCCCTTTCAGTGGATTTAGGATGGGACTCAGAAAGTTGCATTCTAATAAGTTCCCAAGTGATAATGATGCTTCTGGTCTCCAGAAGACAATTTTAAGAACCCTGGGTGGGGGTTAGGCAAAGGGAAATTCCAGAAAGTCCGATCTTGGATTACTTGGAGACCATGTTAAACAATGAAAGAGGCTTTAGCATGAGAGGAACACTGATTTGATGTGACAGGAGAAGGTGGATGTGGGGACATGGAGAGCAGCCTGGAAGCTAAGGTAAGGGGCTTCCACTAGAAAAGAACCCCCCAGCCCTTATCTCATATTCCTGGCAAGGGCCTGACCTCTGAATCAGGCCTCGAGTATTCCAGAATGAATACTTGGCCCTGCTCCCCAAAAGTCACTGTGTGTGACCTAAGACTCCCTCCTGGGGAATGGGAACTGCAGAGGGGATAAGGCTTTATCAGTGGGATCTTTACCACATATAGTGCTTTGGGCCTGCGTCCCAGTCAGTTGACAGAGCAGGGTAGGACAGAGAGCTCTGGTCTTCTGATCCACACAGAGGGACAAAGGTATGTCACCATCTTGCTCTGAAGCCTTGCCTTTCAGTGCCTTCACTTTTCCAGAGCGTTCCCTGAAGCAGGGGTTCTGGATCCTGGCTGCCCACTGGAATCATCTGGGGAGCTTTCACAGAGCCTTGTCAGGCTGGGGATGTAGCTTTGTTATAGAGCGCTTGATCAGCATCAGGGAGACCCTGGGTTCCCTCCCAGCCCTACTAATACAATAAAATTTAATAAATAAAATAAAAGAGCTTGTCCCAAGCAACATCATGCCAATTAGAACAGAACCTCTGGGTAGGACCCAGGCTTCTAAGGTCCCCAAGGGATTCCTAAGTACAACCCCAGGCTGATTTGCTGAGGGTGTGTATACATAGCCCTCAAATAGCACACTATGAAAATGACATTTCCTCCCCAAGAAAGTAGTTTGAATGTGTTTCACACCACCCCACCCGTCCTCCCACACAGTGATAGGGTCAAGGGACAGGCCTGGCCTTTCCGACCCCGTGGCCTGCTGTGCAACAGGGTAGGGGCTATTTTCCCAGCTGTTGGGTGTGGACCTGGATGCCAGGACCTGCAGGGAGGGCGTGGGAGGCTTGAGTGCCCAAAGTCCAGGCAGGACTGCATTCCAGGAGGCTGGACAGAAAGGGAGCAGAGAGGGTGGGTGGGGGGGTGGGGAGAGATGAGGCACAGCTCTGAGCCAAAACCAAGAGGGAAGTTTTAAGGACCCCAGAAACTCAGTGGGAGGCACAGGGGTGTGATGGTGGGAGGTGTCTGCATGAATGCTGGACAATCAGGTGACTCCCCAGAGTGGCTCTCCGGGCATCCTCTAAATGGAGAAGCCCGGGGAGGGCAGAGCACAATGGGTCTCATTTCCCAGACTCCCAACTGTGCTCAGGAGGCCCAGAGGTGAAACAGAAGCTGAGGGAGCTCACCATGGGGGAGAGCTGGCTCCAGGGAGATCTTGAGATGGGGAGCTAGGCTTCCACAATTTGGAGAGTCATATTCGAGGAAAATAGTGCAGAATAGCACATACGATGTGAGGTACAGGGCCTTGAAGGAGCTCAAGCAAGTGGGGGACCCTGACTTTACCCTGCCCTGGCAACCTACTAGCAGTTTATAAAAAGACATTTATTCAGTATCTCATTTCTAAATCTTGTCTCATTTCCCCTTGTGCCTTGTGTGGTCCAGCAGGTACTGTTTTCCTTGGGACTCCCTGTCAGATCAGAGGAGACAGTCATCCATTTTTCTTTCTGGGAAACTAAAGAGTGGAGGGGTGTGTGTCCATGGTCAATCATCCAACATGTCAGCGCCGTGCTCAAGCAAGGTCCTCAGTGCCAGCTCTGCACCATTCCTACACTCACAGCTTGCATCAGGGCCCAATGTGGGTGTCAGGAAGAGAATAAGTGTGGCAATCTCTATGGTGACTCAGATGTCGCCTAGCCTGATAATGACAAGATCTGTGCCCTCAAGGACCTCCAACTCTAGCAAGATGACACTTGGGCAGGTAAGAGGCATGTGTGGCACCTGTGAAGGCAGGACAGAGGGAGGCAGGCACTTGACCCGGCTGTTAGGGCAGCCATCCCTGATGCAGCAGGGACTGAAAGGAGCCCAGGAGACCTGCCTACATTCACGAGATGGCACAGGGGTTCCTGCAGAGAAAATAGCCACAAAGTTTATCAAACACCAATTCCCTGGGGCCCTGGTCTAATCCTGAAATACATGAAATCATTGAGTCTGCACAATAGCCCCACAGAATGGATCCTACCAACAGTCCCATTTTGCAGATAAGGCCACTGAGGCACAGTGAGGCCAAGGAGCTGTTCTCAATCTCAGAACTATTTAAGTGATGAGTCTTGAGTTCTCAACCCAGGTAGTATGACTCCAGAGCCCATGTGGGTATAAAGCTATGGGAGGACAGCCTGGGGCTTTTTGGAAATTCCAAGAAATTTAGCGTCTCACACACAGGAAGCACAAAGGAGGCCCTCAAGGAAGGAGGCTGTGGAGGTCAAAGGGGCAGGATGGATCCCAAAGGGCCTAGAAGAACAGGTCAAGTTGTTCAGGTAATAAGTGACCCAGAAGAGGCAGAGCTCTTTTTTTAAGTAAAAAGCATGGTGTGATTAGATCCAGGATTTAGAAGGGTGACTCTGTGCAGATGTGATTATCAAAGGGCAATTGGCAGCCATCAGATGGAATCAGGAGACATCTAAAGATGTTACTGCAGAGTCCTGGGGCATCCACTAAGGTGAAGGGACTAGCCTGAAGTTCCTCTGGTCCCAGTGACTAGCTTTCCAGCCTGGGGCTAGGGTGGAAAGGTCAGCTCCATGCCATCGACAGCACCCTGGATTTGGAGCCAGCAGTCCTGAGCTTGGTGACCACATCCCCACTGACCACCTTGGTGAACTAAATCCTTTCATCTCTAATTCACAGTTTCCTCATCTAGACAAGAGGCATAATAAATCTTTCTCTGCTTGACTCCATTTTTATGAAATTCAAATAATATAATGCATGTGGAAAATGGTCCACAAGGATTATTGATGATATGTTGTAACCTTCAAAATATTTACACAGTTAGCTAGTGAGACAGCTTGGACACCAGGGGCTTTGCTTCCTTGGGCTCAAGTGCCATTGCCTTGGCAAGCACCTCACAGCTCTGCATGTCCCTTCTTCCTGCCTCTACAGGATTCATCAAAGCTTTCCTCTTCCTCAAAGCACAGTCCAAATGCCAGGGAGATATTCTAGACCCCCAGCTGGAGAAGGAGACCTACTTTCGGTCTGCTCTCACCTCTTCTAGCTTTGTTTTTAACTTGAGTTGCAACCTCCACCCGCTCTGGGTATTGCCAAAGACTGGTGCCTTTCTTATTCCTGTTTGCATCTTCCGGAGTGCTTAACCTATGTGCCAGCACAAAGGACACTCTCAATGCATTTTTATCAAAAGATTAAAAGAGCCAGTGAGTGAACAGACTGTGGTCCCACAGAGATGCCTGGGCCGACAGTACCTCTCCACCAGGACAGAGGACAAGAGGAGATCTGTGTGACTGCCTAGGAGGGTCAGAGGCATGAAAGGCTTCTAACAACTTTCCAGATTCTACTCTTTCCCAAAGACAAACAGAAATACTAATAGGAAGAATAACTGTATTCATGAACAGTTATGGAGTCCTTATTCAACATCAATTTTGCAAAGTGTTTTACTGAATTGTCTCAATTAAGCCTCACAACAAATTTTTCAGGAGGTAACATTTTTATCCAGCACCTAGCACAGTGCATAGGACAGAGCTAGTCCTCAGTAAGTTTTGAAAAAGAATATAGAGAGGGAAATGAGTACAGGAAGGTTAAGTGACTTGCCCAAGGTCACACCATCAATAGTGGGCAGAATGGAGATTCAAATCCCCCTGGAGTTGAACTATACTGGTTCAGAGAAAGTTTATCAGGCTGCAGGAGGGCTGAGGGAGTGGCAGATGCAGTGAGGGTGAAGGCCACAACAGAATCCCCACCCCACTCCATGATTCTGCAGTGTCAGCCTTCCCTGCCAGAAAGTCGGGTATGAGTCCCAGCCCCCTCAGAGTAGGGGATGGCTACAGTATCCAAGCCTGGTAGAGTGCAGCACACAGGCATTGATGATGGAGTTTTATTTGCTGGGGTCTTCCAGACATTTTCTTCAGAGTTTTTTTTTTTTTTTTCTAGAAGGATTTGGACAATCTACATTACAGATGCCCAGCTGGTCAGAAGCCTGTTATTCAGAACCAAAGGGTGGCCTGGATGTCGAGTGTTTTAGGACAGATGGCTGATAGGAGAAGGGACCCAAGACAGAGAGGGCGTGAATGTGCACCTTGGTCTGGGAGGAGAGATGCTTGTCTGAGCCCCGTCCCTCCCCAGTCTGCTCCCCTGCCCCTGCTGACATTTGATAAATGCTTCCTGTGGAAATGTTTACCCAGGAGGAGATTCATCATCTTCCCCTGCCTACCAGGGGGTGCGGGAAGAGGAGAGGCACTGGTTCCTGTGTGCCCCCAGAGGTGTGAGACAGAGGCTGACACAGAAGAGTCTGCGACAGATTGCAGGTACCCAGCCAGGAGGTCAGAGTTTTAGGAGCACACTCCTGCCTATTTGTCCCCCCTTTCCCCCATTTCTTTTAAATTAAGCTACCACCTGTCCTTGTGGTACCTGGGAAGTTGTAAAGGAAGCCCTGGGAGCTGATCCCTTTTCATTTTTTTCCCTCCTTTACAGGACAAAGAGATAGGCCACTGATGTGATGGGCACATCCAGCACCCTCTACAATGGATCTGAAATTTTGGGAGCAGGGTGGCCTCAGGCCAAAGGTCAGTGTCTCCTGGTTCCAGCCTCAGTGGGCCATCTTCTCTGGACAGGCGGTCAGGTGTGTTGAGGACAGTATGCCATCATGCTCCAGAGCTGTCAGTCCCATCTGACTCCGTCAGTCCACACTGACTCACTCTGTGTGTGACCTTAAGCAGGTCCCGGGACTTCTGTGCACCTGGATGTCCTCACCTTGGAACAGAGTCAATGGTGCTGCCTGCAACACGGACTCCAGGGAGGGCCAGCTAAGGGACTACATGCGCAAATGCTTTCACACAGGGAAACAGCACAATTGTTGGTCTTACTTTAGCCCAGGAGCCTGTTCAAGTTCCCCATCCATAAAACTGGTACAACAACCTCTGTGCTGCACTCTCCTGAGTGTTGGGAAGACAGCAGAGGCAATATCTGCAAAGCTATCTAAGAACCTGGGTCAATTTTCCATTTCACCAACACCCAAACATTCAGAAAATGAAATATACCCCAAAGCTTGTTTCAGCTCTAAACAGTGCCTACCCTGGCCGATGTAACACCCTGAGGCAAAGCACCAAAGACTAAATTAAATTCTCATTCCCTAAAAGTTATTGATACATATTTCTAACTTGGCCTGGAGAGCTCTTTAAAGCAATTCAATTCTCAGCAGTGGTTCCAAGAGGTAAAACTCACAGAACATGTCCACAGAGCAGAAGCAACCCAGAGCTTATTTTAAAAATCCAGATTCTTGGGATGTACTGAATTAGAAAGGCAGGGAGATTGGGCCCAGGAAATTGCATTTTAACAAGCTCTTTAGAGGACTCTTCTGCAGTTTGAGAATCACCAATCTGGAAGGCTCACAATGTGCTATAGAAGTGTCCCAGAAACCTGTTCTCTGGATGTCCATTATCAGCCAATTTTGGAATCCACCCTCCCCCTGAAACCCTTCTCTACCCCAGACCCCATACCAGAAAGAAGAGACTCAAGTTCACAGAAATTTATTAGAGCTCAAGTCCTGAGATCCCAGCCTCCAAAGCCCACATCATTGCTCTGATTCCAAAAAAGGCAGATGGCTGTCCAGCCCCTTTACACCTGAGTGTAGACCACAGCAGAAGTCAGCACAAAGAAGCACAGCTGGTGCAGGATATTAGAGTAAAAAATAGGGAGTCTGGATCCTGAGGGAGGGAGGTGGACTTCAGTTGACATTGGAGTCCAGAGTTCCAGGCTGCTCACAGGAGCAACATCAGAGAGAAGCAGAAGGAGTCTAGGAACAGGTCATTACAGATTCTGGGAACAGAAGTGTTCCCCCAGTGACTTGGATATTTCTCTTAATCAATATATAGTTTCCTCTGAGTTTGTGGGAACAATTTTCAAATCCTAGAGCCATCTAAAGGGACTGACACTTCTCAGGTGTCAACAGACCCGGGGTCAGCTGACAGGACCCCAGGACTTCCCGTGTGGTATTATGTTGTGGAGATGTTGTTCTTCTCCAGTCAGCTGACCTCCCCTAGTCAGCAAGACACCTGAACCTTGTCACCTTCCATGGTGATGTTTAGCATGGCCCTTAGTCATCCTCTAGGAACATGGCGAGCATCTGCAAAGGAGTAAACTTTCTAATTTCATCAGGTAGATTGATGGTGGTTGAAAGAAAGGATATGAGTAAGAACCTGACCAATAATCGGCCATCATCTTCCTTTCTCAGGTGAGCAAACTGAGGCTCAGAGAGGTCGGGAACATTTCCTAAGTCACACAGGTATAAAGTGGATGACTGGAACCCCAGATATGCTGCTTCAAAGTTTCTTCCATTGCAACCTGCTTAAGTCTCAACACCTTGGCTTCTCAGATACATCTCAGAAGGTTTTTTGTTTTGTTTTGTTTTGGTTTGGTTTTGTTTTTTAGGCACTTGGAAATCTATAGAGCTTCCTTTTTTCTAGTTAAAAACAGAGTCCTTATTTAATATTTTGAGATAAGCATTACAGTGACAAGCCATCTGCATTTCCCCAGGTTTTTGCATTAAAAGTCCTGCTTACCAGAAACCCTCGTGTCCCAGGCCAGCTTAGGCTGTGGTCAGTTAGGCTGTGAGTCTCCAGCTGCAGAGGAATCCACACCTCCTGACTGCCCATCCAGACTCTGACTTGCTCACCTCCCTCCTCTACCTTCTGAGGAATTCAGACCCTTCAGAGACACTGTTTCACTGGGAAGTCAGTCTCCACCCAGCTAAGCTTATTGGTGACCTTCTGGTCACAGTGGAAATATTAGCCATAGGGGAGGACGTTTACAGGAAGCCACCATTCTAAAGACCAACCATTTTTTCCCCAATGATGCTATGTAATTTATAATGAAAATAAATAGTAAGAATTGAACTTGGAAGCACCAAATTCCGGAATTGGAAACAGTCTTTTAGGCCATCTGAGTTAATGTCCTCAACAAGGAGAGCTTATTTTTCGAATTTGCTCTTTCATATATACATGGCAGTAGAGGGCATTTTGACATATCACACATATATAGAGTATAACTTCCGTTCTTGTGTTTGCACATGATGTGGAGTTTCACTGGTCATGTATTCATAGATGAACACAGAAAAGTTATGTCCGATTCATTCTACGGTCTTTCCATGGACAGCTTACTTTGACAACATCCCTGACCAATGATCAGTTGTCACCTGGTGAGTGACAAGAGCTTCGGTGCTCCTCAAGGCAGGCTGCTCCTCATGTTGCACAAAGGTAGTTTCAATCCATTGTTCCGAATTCTGAATGTTGGGAATCAATAGTGGGTCGGTCATTTTCAGATACTTAGGGAGCATTCCTGTGTCCTTACTAAGCATTTGTTCTTCAAACCACAACTTTGTCTTTTAATTGTTCTTCATGGGATGATGAGTTCTGTTGCCATCTTCTTTACTTCCCCTGGAAACACTCCACTCTGTCACTCTTCCCCTTAAAATTAGACTGTGTTATGGTTTGGATGTTGACTGTCCCCCAATGCCCAGGTGTTAAAGGCTTAGTCCCCCCACCCCCCCGTGGTGCTATTGGGAGGTGGTGGAACTTTTTAGAGGAGGGGTCTAATGGGAGGTCTTTAGGTCATTGGAGGTGTGTCCTCAGAGGGCCCTTCCCCTTCTTCTTTCTCTCTTTTGCTTTCTGGCCTTGACATAACTGTTTTTTCCTCTGCCATGTGCTCTTCCCATGGTGTACTCCCTCACAACCGGCCCAGAAGTGATGGGGCAAATCTCTGGTGACCTCAATCCTCCAAAATTATGAGCCAAAATAAGCTTTTTCTCTTCATAAGTTTATTATCTTAATTTTTTTTTAATACTGACAGAGAACTGACTAACACAGGCATTTGGAATGAAGCAGTATCTTACATTCCTGGAAGGGTGGATACTGGTTTTATTTTGTTTATTCCATTCAGAATTTTGCCTTTAGGAAGAATTAGATTAAGAAATGCTTAGAACAAAGTTTAATACTTATAGTTTTCTCTTCCTAAAAACAGATTTATTGAAATGAAATCCACATATCCAAAAAAGCATCACATACTTTTCAAATGTATAATTCAACATTTTTTTTTGTATTTTCAAAGTCCTGCAACATCACCATCATATTTTAGAATATTTTTTCTCACTGCAAAAAGGAAGCTCTGTAGCCCTTAGCAGTGAAATCCCATTCCCCAATTACCCTCCAGAAGCTACCAGTATATTATCAATCTCTTGGATGTGCTAAAAATTTCATATAACTGGATTATATAATTAAAGTTTTTAAAGCTGATAATAGTATATTTATCAATACCAATTTCCAAATGGCCACATACAAATATTTGCTTTGTTGAATGCTGGTGCAGAAAGGGAAAAAAATAATTTCTGACATGGGCACCATGCTCTACAGTGAATTTAGAGAAATACATGTGTGTGTGTGTGTGTGTGTGTGTTTTCATTATTATGGCAGCAACCTGGATTAAATTCTGATTCTGCCACTTGACAGCACTGCAACCTTGGAAAAAGATGTCTAATATCTCTCTGTACCTCCATTTCCTCATCTGTAAAATGGGAATAGTAATCATCAAGTCTACACCTTTGCGGAGATTCTTCCTTGGGATGAAGCTGCAATTTCCACCATGGTAACTGGCTTGATAATGAACTTCTTGCTGGTTGTCATCCTTTCCTTGTTGGTGCCCACTCTGCCACCTCTGATCCTTTCTCTTCCTGATGAACCATCTGCACTTAGACTTGTCTCAGGGTCTGATTCTATCAAGCCCCAAATAAGACATCCTCATAATGCCTGTGAGGTTGACTGAGGGAAGCTTTACCCATTTGACTAATGAGAAACTAAAGCTCAGAATATATATCTTATATGTACATAGTAAGCTCAGGTCTGAATCCACATCCCATGCCAGTCATGTTGGCATACTGAAAGAATGACACTCACGTGTCTGGCACTTACTTGATCCTGAGGGCACTACCCACTCCTACTCTCCTTCCTATACTATTCAGGAACTGGGGACTTCCCCTAAGCCAGAGCCAAAACAAAACAGGCCAATGGCTTGGTCTTATTCAATTCTCATTGACTTCCTATTCATTTTAAAATGACTTAGTTCCAGATCTCCCTGTAGATGGTGGACACAGCCATGTAGAAATGCTGCACTCTGCCTCTGAGGAAGGCAAGACAACAAATACAAAGATGCCCTTTGTGGTCTGCAGGGCTCCTGAGAAAATGTCATCCGTACATTGTTTATCCAGACCCATACAAAATAACTTCTGCAGCCACAGCTGCAACTTGTGGCAATTTTTGCAAAATCACAGTGGAAGGTAGCTGCATGCAGCCGAGGTGCTGGGGCAAGCTGAAGTGTGCCTGCAGCTGGAGATGGGACTCTACTGCCAGCTTGGCCACAGCTGGGAAGCCTGAAAGCTTTGCTGAGGCTCAGGAAGCTGTCAGTGAACCCAGGTGAAAGTTTAGCTCCGTTAAAAGGTAACTTGATCCAAATTTTGAGCAAAATGAAATTATCATGGACAGAAACAGATGGTTGGGGTAAATCACACAAAATCATCCTAAATTTATCAAAAGCAGACAGCAAAGTTTCTTCCGTTTATGTCTAGTGTTCTAGTTATCTATTGCTGCATAACAAACTACCCCCACATTTTGTGGTTTAAAACCACTACCATTTTGTTAGGGCTCATGGTTCTCTGGGTCAGGGTTCAGACTGGGCTTGCTGAGAGATTCTGGTACCAACTGAGGTTAGTCAGAGGTACTCAGCTGGAATGTGGCTGGTCCACAGGGTCTGAGATGCCCTGGCTCACATGTCAGGTGCATTGCTTGAAATGACTGAAAGACTAGGCTCAGGGATTACTGGAGCCATTGGAAACCAAACCAAGTCCACACCAGGTCCGACGGAAGATACCTTTTCCACGGAGCTCACAGTCACCACCCCCAGCTCTTGCTATAGTGCTTGCAACTCTCTTGCCAGTGCTGCTGCATGACGTGGTGTGGCATGGCTTGCTCACAGCTCTGCACACAGCACTGGCAGTCATGATGAAAGCAGCTCAGCAAAGTACCTCACCTGTATGCAGACACTGGTCCCTTGGAACTAAGAAAAAGGCAAGAGGCCAGCCTGGAAGGGTGGATCTGATTTGAGCAACATGCAAACCAAGCAGAGATCAGGAGGCCTGAGAAACGGTGCCTGGTAGTGCTCCTGGCACAGGAGACTCTCAGCTGAGAGAGCATCTCCCAAGACCAGGCAACTCTGTGGCCCCAGGGCAGACGGCCCTGTCCAGCCACAGAGAAGAGGAGGATGGCACCATCCCACAGATGTCCTTGGAATGTTTCACGGTTTAAACGTATCAATTCAATCGCATGCTTTTCTTATGTTGCTCCTGCCCTTTGTTTCTGTTTGCTGTTGTCATTAACTATGTTATAGACCTAGAAATGCACCGCAGTGGAAGGGGTTGGTAATGAAAGGAAGGACAAGAAAGGGACCTCTGGAACTTTGTGGCCTTAAGTAAGGCACAGCCTAGTGACTAGGAATGGTCCCATCCTACAAAAAGCCCCTCAGATACAATCTCTTTATTCAGAATCGGTTTGATATGATCCTATATGAACTAATTACTTCCCTCCCAAGTTGCACTGAATTCATCTGTAAATAGACAGATGAATGAAATAAATATTTACTGAGAACTTACAAAGTGACCAACATGTCCTCAGAACTTTCATACACACTAATTCATCAGTCGTTATTAAACTCAAGGGATAGGTGTGGTCATCAATTTTATTTTATTTTATTTTTTTTACTACGGAAGAAACAGAATGAGCTTATGAAGGCCCAGGTTTGCCCACCTCGCCAGCCCTTTGTCTAATGCTGCTCAGCCTCAGGGAGTCTACAATCACCACTCCCCAAGTGATTGCGGGATGCCCAAGGAACAACGCAGCTCCTCCCTCACCCCCGTGTCAGTCAGCAAACAGGATCCGTGCATCTGGGGCTTCTTCCATCACTCACCCAATGTCGGGCTCCTCAGCCTTCCACACTTCATCCTTGTCACTGGACTGTGTGACATTTCCTGCCCAGTCCTTCTGCCTTCCAATCTCCAGTTGAGCCGCCATACCGTGACTGAGAACACAGAAATGCTCACTGCCACCTCCCATCCTCAAGCCTGGTGTCCCACGCTTCCCACGACCTCCTAATCACCACTTCCCCTGACATCTTCCATCAGCCCCTTTCAACGCCATTTTGCAAAGTGAAGTCTGCAAAGCTCTGAGCGTTGTTTTGGGGGAGGATAGGAGTTTTATTGAATAATCTTGAAATTTTCTGTCTTTGTTTCAGTGGTAATTAAAAGAAAAAAATACCAATATATAGATCTATATAAAACATCCACCTTCTGTTCAATCCTTCCTATTTTAATCTGTCTTATTTATACTTTGCATTTATAATCTCTGATGTTAAATTAACAGTTCAAATCACAGTTTTTAACTTTTAATGCAGAACCTCTCAAACTGGGTGCAAGAAAGGCTTCTGACTCTTGCATCCTCAAATTCTTCTAGACATCCAACTGAGAGAGGCTAGTCCTTCCATGTGGGTCAGGTCACAAATTCCATGTTAGCCATACCCCTGCTTCATCACCTTTACTAATTAAGAATGTTTAAGAATGTTCTTCTGAGCCAGGTATGGTGGCACATGTCCCCAGTTCCAGCTTCTTAGGAGGAAGACCTTGAGTTTGAGGTCAACCTCAGAAACATAGCAAGACCCTATCTCAAAAATAAATAAATAAATCCTAGAATGTCATCCCACATTCTTGGTACTCAGGTCCTACACACCATCCCCAGCCTTCATTGTGCATATCACTAAGATGGCTCTGCTACAGAGCACCAGGTCTGCAGATTCTCCAACCTGGAACAGACATTGTAGGTCATCTAGTCTGTTGTACTCACCACACAGAAACCCTTAGACACAGAGAAATCAGATCTGGAGCCCAGGACTCTGTCCATTTTATATAGCACTCTCTTCACATCTTGCAACTCAATGAACGATTTCCTTAAAGTTTTATTATCCATTTTGCGTTGGGTCCCTGAAATGGCTGCATATAGAGTAAATCCTTAGCTTTCCTCTAACCATGTCTGACAGTGCCATAAAACCACAGTAATTACCTGACATGTTCATATGTCTCAAAATATCCCACAGGACCTGAATGCTGAAAGCCTTTTGCATTTCTGCATTGGACAACGGAGGCTACTCCGATTAAGCTTGTCAGAATCAAGAAAGCTCAAAATTATATGCTGATTTATGGAACTTACCACAGTGTTCCAAAATCAATTTTTAAATGTTTCTGTGAATGAGTATGTTGTATATTGTCCATATATCAAGTAATTCAGTACTCTGAACTTAGTAGATGCTCAATAATTATGAGCTGAACGAATGAATGCTTATAGACTAGGAATTGGTCACCTGAGTTTCGGTCTCATTCTTTTACTAACAGGTCATCAAGGATTGGGAAAATCACTTCTTCTCACTAAGCCTCAGTCTGCTTATCTGTAACATTAGGCATTTGAGGCAATCCAACTTTATCTTTTTTTTTTTAAGACAAATCCCTTGCAGTTTTAAATTGTATTTCATGAAAATGCTAAATCCATTGCTATTATTGGTATCAAAGGAAAATGAGCATTTTTATTCTAGATTTGATAGACAATACTCTGAGTCACAAACCAGAATACTTATGTCACAATGTATGCAAAAATAAGATTAAGATTCATCAAACTTGCATTTCATACAAAGCAGTTACAGTTGGAGATGTCTGGACTTGTTAAGAGTTTTGAAGAACTGATGGTATTGTGGAGAAGTGTTGCTCTCTGATGATTATAGAGACCTTATTACTGATTCTTCATTAATACTAAAAATAATATTTATTCTGAGAGAGAGAGAGCCTTCTAGACAGTTTAGTAAGCACAGGCTACCTACTTCCACTGAGTGCTATCCATCAGGCATATTTTGTAGCTTCTCTTCACCAGTGAGAAGCCACCAGCAAACCACATGTGACAGTCAATGAAATTATTCCCATGATGATAAAGACAGTATAGAGGCCCACTCTGGAGGTAGCCAGGGAGGGATACACACTCCAGTCTCATTCATGACTGACATCATCACACTTGGTCTACAAGGAATGTTCCCGCCGAATCCAGTGTTGATCCAGTCAGGTAAGGCAATGCTGGTGGTGATGAAGAGACTTACCACACTGTTCCAAAATCAATTTTTAAATGTTTGTAGGTGCTTTCAGATTTATTATGTACATTATTTATCATAAGTGAATTTTAAGGAAAAATTAGTAGTATATTCTCTTTCTATATTTGAGGTGACTGAATTTTAACCTAATAAGATTTAAACCTCCAGTCTTGATACAATTACTACTGTTTTCAGACATTGGGAAGTGGGCAATGCTAACTTTTGATTGGTAAGACATCAACAGGACCAGGCCCCAAACAATCCTGGCTTTAGGATTGGAGACAATTTTTAGGCTATGGGCACAGTTTTGTAGCTTCACTAAGTTGAGGAGACAGAGAATAGAGAGTGGGAAAGATAAAGTGGCTAGGAGGGGAGGCTCACAATTCCAGAATGGAAGGAGATACACAGAAAAGGAAGCCATAATCTGCTAAAATATCCCTTTGAATCTTTGGGAAGTTGGAGGCCCAGTGAAACTCTACAAGACCAGGACAAAATAATAATCTAATAACAATGACAAGAGTTGTAAATGGAATAATCCAGAGCTTTCACAAGGTGAGGAAATGATTATGCAACAACCAGAAAAGGTGAAGAGTCCTTGTTGATCCCTTGGGCACTCCATGGAGAACCCAGGGTCGTCACATGTGAATAAAGTAGCTGAACTATTCCTGCAGGGAAACTCGCTGAGACCCTTCATAGCAGAACTTAAAGATAGGATTCAAAGAGATCAAACTCATCCCTGTTTGACTTAACTTCCTGCCAAAACAAAGCCTAACGCTCTTTAAAAGAAGATAGCACAGTACAAATACTTCATGTAACAGCACAATGTCTACCATCTAATAAAAAGTTACTAGACACATAAAAAACTACAACTAAAAGAAAAAGCAGTCAATAGAAACAGACCCATAAATGACAAAGATAATGTATAAATATTTAACTGCACAAGATCCATCAAGAATGAGCCAATTTCAAAGCCATCTCTGCATTTCATCTCTGCATTTCAACCATGTGTAGGGTTTTGCCATGGATAATCCCAGTGTAAATTTTGTATGCTTCTAGTCTGCACTTTAGTTGGAATATCTGCAGAGCTACCTGCAGAGCTGAAACCCATGAAGGCCAGTGCCTGATCAGGGATTGGCATTAACCAACCTCATGAATACAACTCAACAATGCTGTCTCTCCTCCTCTCTCACATGGCACTCACATGGGAATTACCCATGGCCACTCCAATGGCATGTCTCTGGCCAGAAAGTCTCTTATCCCAGGGACTATGGCTTAAGGAAGCAGAGGAATAGTGAGAGCGAGTATATCCCCAGCAAACTAGGTTTCAGCTTTAGCCCTGATTGGCAAAACTTAAGCATGGAGTACAGAGGAACACAGAAAGCATCAGAAGACGATGTCAACCTGCAGAAAAGTACAAGCCCTAGCCCCATCACTTGGGTACATTCATGTGTGTGCTGCTTGCCAATGTCTGAAAGAGAATGGTTCAGGGAACATAGATACAGGGTCACCTCCCAGGCTGGGGGTGCAGTTTTCCTCCCTGCAATTTACTACACAAGTTGTTACCAAAGCAAATATCAAAGCCCTGCAATTTGCTAATTATAGGCGGGATCCTGGGCTTGTGGGCCCAATTAACCACTTGTTCCTCATTTTCTGTGTGACCCGCCAACTGCACCCACAATTACCCACTTGTCTTTTAACTGCCCTGTGAGCTGGCTGACTCACCTCCAATTCACTCCCACTATCACCTCCAGATGGCCTTTTGTGTCTCTTTGCTTTCCAGGTTCCCCCCACTCATCTGTGTTCGCTCTCTCCCATCACAAGCTAGCATCTGTTCTTCCTGGGCTGGGGCTCCTGCGAGATTTCCTGGTCTTGCTCCTTGCCTAGTGTGGAGCCTGCAAAGCAGGAAGCAGCTCCTGTTGCTCTGGGCATCTTGCCTACCTCCCCCAAGGATGCCCAAGAGGCTGTGGCCACATTCAGCCTCTGCTCCCAGACATCTCCACAGAAGGAATAGGAAAATTACAGCTTCTCTGAGGCAGGTCCACTGCCAGAGCTCCTGCCCACTCTCTCTACCAAAGCCTCCCAGCTCCCTACCCAGTCCAGCCAGGGCTAGATCCAGGGAGACTTACCACCAGTCCTCAGAGAGAAGGGCTCAGTAGCTGCCAGGATTAGCTCTCCAGGGAGAGACAAACTGGAGAAAGATAAAAAGCTCATCATCTTCACCAGCAGACTCCTGGGAAGCAGAGGAGGTCGGCAAACTTTGATGGGTGATCATGTCAGTGGTTCCTACCCTTTTTTGTGTCATGGACACCCTGGAAAATCTGTACAAATTCTGGAACGTCTCCAGAAAGAAATTCTCAGATGCATTTATCCATAGGCTTATTGAATCAGTCAGTAAATCTTTGTGGAGCCCCCGTGTGCCTGGCACTATTGTAGGAACGAAGGAAATGTTAGTGCCTCAACAACAGAAATTCCTACTCTGGGGGAACTTACATCGTACTAGGCAGAAATAGGCAACAAATAATAAATAAGTAAAATATACAATTTGCTACAAAATACCTGCTATGGAAAAATAAATATTAAACTAGACAAGGGAGAGAATGGTGGGAATGAGGGATATATTTATAAGTGCCTTATGCCTAAAGGTCAGGGAGAAGTGAAATGTGAGCAATGAATGGAAAAATATGGAGTTTTGCCCTGTAGGTATCTGGGGGAAAGAGGGTGACAGTCAGGGGAACAGCCTGGGGCCTTGCCCATGGTAAGTTCCAGAAAAAGTGAGAAGAGCAGTGTGGCTGCCCCTGAGGGACGGGGGAAGAAGGCTATCTCCTGGGAGGCTATCTCCTGGGAGATGGGGTCAGAGAGGCAAAGAGTAGGCTACTATCACTTAGGGTCCTGTTGGTCCTCAGGACTTGAATTTTACTCTGAGTTGAAACAGAAGCCATGTGTAGGCTTGGAGCAAAGGGCCATATGATCTGACCAAGACTTTAAAATGTCCATAGGAGCAAATGGTCCAAGTGCAAGTTAATGGTGGCCACACAGACCACAAGAGACTGGGTGGAGAGGCATTCCTGAGAGGATTCGTGTGGGTGAGGAAGATGTGCACAAACTCAACAGCCTTCCAGTCCCCTGAGTCCCATCCACAGGTGCAGGTAAATGACAGGCCAGTGGGGACCCACAGGGAGGGTCTGGAGAGGTGGGAAACTTAGCTGTATTGAAAAATGTTTAAAAATACATAGGAAGACATCCACAGCAAAGATGAGAAATGTCAACAACTGGTAGTCAGAGTGGTATGTGTCTTATATTTTCTGCACCTTTTAAAATATAATTCATAATTGAAAAAAGGAACTGCTGTCCTCGGAGTTTATGAGAAAGCCTCTAGCCTGCATCGTCACTGTGGTGAGGGGAAGTCAGAGCCCACCAGCAATCCTGCTGCTGATGTTCCCTGTGACATCACTGTGCTGGAGCTTGGGCTGGGAATACTTTGCTTCCCCAACTTACTTTCCATCACCACCCCATCCAGCATCATGGAGGCAGAGGTGGGAGAGTTGAAGGACAAAAAGCAAAAGTCCACACTGTACCAAACAGAGCTGAGAAGGCCTGAGTGCAATGGAACTGGAAAGACTGGGGAGGCCTCCGGGCCAAGGCCACCTTGCAGCAGCACCTAGGGGATTCGCAGGGAGGAGGGAAAGTCACTCCAGCTGAGGCTGCTGCAGAGTAGAGGCACACGGGATAGCTAGGGCTCAAAGGCCTCCTCCACACTGGCCCTTCTTAAAGAGAACTCTTTGTCCCAGCAAGGGAATCAGAGACCAAAGCAGATCAGACAGCTTTTATGAGCCCCATGGTGGGACAGCTTGTTTCTGGGGTGGTTCAAGCTGTAACCTGCAGATAAGACGGACTCTGAGTCCCCAGGGATGAAGGCCACTGAGGCCTACTGGGTGGGGATCTCCTCTGGAGCAGGAGACCAAGGAGGCTCCCCAGCTGGCTCTGCGTCAGCCACCTCAGGGCCTTGCACTCCAGACAGTGAATTCCTCACGATCTCCAGACCTGTCTCTGAGCCCGGGGCGAGGTCTCCTGCTGCCACATTTGGCAGAAACTTGTGCCATGTCACAGTTCTGATTAGGTGCCAAGAGAACGATTTCCCAGGCCACAGCTTTCACAAGGCCATGCTTCCTAATTACTAGTTTTCTCCTAATTAAATAAAAAAGGGAGGGGGAGTCACCAGCGATTACTCCACCTTATAATACCACCTTCTATTTACGGGCGTCTCTGTTCAGAGGAGCTCCAAGTGCTGTGTATATTATCACATATTTTCTCCTCATAACATCTTGGAGATTCCTAGAGGTGGTTATTATCATACCAGTTCACAGCTGGGAAAGGGATGCTGGGTGAGTTAAGTGTCCAAATGCCCTCACCAGCCAGGGTCAATATTTTGAAGCTCTACTAAGAAGCTGTCTTCTGTTTGGAAATAAAGTCATCCCCTGGGAGATAAACTAGGCTAAAGCAACCCATGAAGCACTGTGATTTATTGCAAACTTGACAGTAGTAATTAGCACTATTTAGTCCTCACAACAATCCTATAAAACAGATGGTATTGCCTCAACCTTGCACATGAGGACAATGAGATTCAGGAAGGCAGAGTTACCTGCCTAGAGGGGCAGCATCATAATAGCAGTAAAAGCAGAAGCCAGTATACATTGAGCACTTACTGTGTGCCAGGCATTTTACACTTATTAACCCACAAAGGGTCCTATCACACCAGTTTACCCACCTGAAGAAATTCTGAAGAAATACTGGATTCTGAGGGTTCACCTGGGAGCACCCAGGAAGAGTCAGGATGATCCAGATATAGCTCCAGGACTGCCCTGTACTCTGACCCCACTCTCTGAAGGAGAGTGGGATTCCCTTTCCATATTCAGCTGTGCACTGTGTGCACGAGGGATGGGGAGAGTCTCTTACAGCCTGACTTGATATAGGTGTGCTGGGTATAAAAGCTGCAATGAATAGGTGTCTTGGGAACTGTGAGCAGAGAGGTAGGTAGTAGAATCCATGAGTAAGAATTAACCAAGAGAGGTATTCAGACAGAGGGATGGAACTTGCCTTGGTGTGTATATGGGAAAGGAAGCCCACCTAGCCTACAAACCGCCCCAGAAACGTGGTCTCCACTGTCTTCTCCCCAAAAGCACCCTCTACTGACTCAGTCCATACCACTGAGGGAACACAACTCCTAACTCCTGGTCATCTCAATCAACTTTGTCCATCAGTAAGTGCACCGCCAGACTTCAGAGTGTCAGCATGGGGCCCTCCAGGTGCCCAATATTTTCCCAGGGCCACAAACGTTAGACACAGCCCCTGACTGAACTCGCAGGTGAACCATGGCTGCGCAGTCAGGTGGCAGCTCCCTCTCCCACCCCTCTCTCCTCTTTTCAGATAAGTTCCCAGTGGGTGGCTAACTAGAGTCTTTATCTCCTGTCACCTTCCCAGTGGGTCAAGTTGCTCCAAGGCCCTTTCTGAGAACAGCAAGAGGAGAATTAACAAACTGCTGATCTGTCCCAAACAGAGACAATTTCCAGCTCTTTCTAACCAAAGCAGAGCACCTGACTTACCATGTCTGACATTCAAACTTCCCAGGGCTCCTTCCTCTGCCTGGTGGAGATGAGAGGAAGTCTTCAGGACAACATTCATTGAATGGGCACAGGCTCTGGAGTTAGATTGCAGAAATCTAAACCCCAGCCCAACCTACCAGTTATAGCTCTGCCACCCCGTGTGGTTGCTAAACCTCTCTATGCCAGTTTTGGTGCCTGAAAAGTGAGGAGAATAAAATTTCCTATTTCACAGGATTGTTGTGAAGAGTAAATGAGTTATTACGTGAAAGTGCTGGGAACTGTGCCTAGCACAGAAGAAGCCCTCAAATATTATTGATTAGTATGCGAACTTTCTGAACTAACCACCTCCACAAGAATGCACTATTCAGAGTCAAGTTCAGCTTTGTAGCCCAGTGCTTCAGGTTGGTAGAGGCTGCACAAGTCTGGGAAAACTTTTAGCAGTGTTGGAGCCAGGGGTGGAATATCGGGAAGATTTTGTTTCGTTGGGGTCTAAATAAATAATCTCATAACATCTGCAAGAAAAAAAGTAGGGGGTGAGGTGGAGTGGGGAGGGGGACAAAGAAAAAAGAAATCTCAAAATTGGAGATACCCCCAGGGCAGAAGGTGAGCCAAGCTCTCTGATTTGCTTCCCTGGACATCCCTCTGTTCTGGTCCAACCCCAATCCCAACCCCAACCCCAACCCCCAGCCCCAGTAACAAGTCGGTGGCGAGGTGAGGTGACGCTCAGCCCTTCTGGAATGTCAGGCCAGGCAGGAGCCCGGGGCACGCGGCCTTCTCCCCGCCGGCAGCGCCTTGAAACAGCGGAGGACTTGCCAAAGATGGGGGTTTTGCCTGGAGCTCGGGTTTCTCCACCTCGAGGCTGAGCGGGTGGCGCAGCTGCTCAGAGGTCACGCCCGAGACACGTCCGCACAAGCCCGGGAGAGCGGGGGCGTCACCTTCCCCAGGGACACGCGGGGTCTCGGCTTCACACAAACATCCAACCTCCAACTGGGGAGGTGACGTTCCTCCCTGCTGTGACCTGATTTGGGGGAAAAGAAGAGATAGCTGAGAAAGAAAAAATAAATAAAAGAGAGAAATCCTAAATTTAAAGAAATGCTTCTTTTAAAATGCTAGTTGAGAGCTTTTTATTTTTGTCCTGGATCCGGACAGCTTTTCCAATGGACGGAAACCTACATCTGCCACAGGAAACCTGGAGCCTCTTAACCTTGAGAAATTAGTCTTCGTTTTCTATTAAGTAAAATATTTGGGTTTGGATACGTACAGTCCTCTGCACGTGATAAAAATAGAGGCACTGAACAGTTTAACCACCTGTGCTTTCCTTGGACTGCATATTTTCCATGGTAAACAAGAAAACACAGATTGGAGATCCATTCATTCCTGAGTAAGATGCGCTCCAGTTGGGGTTTATTTGTGTTTCCGATCAGTGGGAACCAAAAACAATTTTTGCAAGATTACCATACTTCATGCCTTTAGGCTCCAAGACATCTTTTTTAATCCCTTCTGCAGCTATTTTTACATAAAACTCAATATTGTTTTTCCTAAATGCAGTTAATCATCATAATTACCATTTAATTTTCTGTGCACACACAATGGCACCTGTGACATGTTTTTCCTATTACCCTCTTATCTGAAATAATATCAGGACATATTTATTATTAATTTCTATTTTACAGATGGGAAGACAGGCTCAGAGAGAAGCAGCAGAGGTTAATAAGTAGCACCTTTTTTGTTTGTAATCCTCAGGTCCAAGAGCTGTAGCACTGTGCTCTTCCACCACCAGGAGCCATTTCCAGCGTTCTAACCATTTCCAGTGATCTAAAGAATTGGATAGCTAGGAACATAGCATGCCTGCCCCCTTTTTTCTGTGTGTGTGTGTGTGTGTGTGCGCGCGCGCATGCACAGGCGCAATGGAGACTGAACCCAGGTATTCACACATGCTATGGTCTTTTCTCTTAATTTTCAAGGTAGCTTTGCAGAGAAGCACAAGCAAAAGATACTAATTTCTAGAACACGTGCTTCCTTTCTCTTGCCCTATAGCCCCTAAATGGGCTCTGAGCCTCAGTTTCCCTTCTCTAAAAGAAGAAATGATAATCAAAGTCCTATCTAGCTCTGACACCTAAAGATATCTCCTAAATTATAAACTTAGACGTGTCAGCCTGTTATTTGGAGGCATGTCGCCACTTTCCTGATTCCCTAGTTCCATTTATCCGACTCTCTGGTTCTCATCACTGGCTCATCACATCATAATCTCCTGAAAGAACCTTGA